>NC_141695.1:1000703337-1005503337 GCF_964263255.1 Lissotriton vulgaris
GCTCCTCCTATACCCATTCTGCCCAGGCTCCTCCTATACCCCCTCCTCTCTGACTCCACCCATTCTGCCCAGGCTCCTCCTAAGCCCCTCCTCTCTGACCCCACCCATTCTGCCCATATACCCCCTCCTCCTGCCCAGGCTCCTCCTAAGCCCCTCCTCTGCTGTCTGACCCCACCCATTCTGCCCAGGCTCCGCCTAAGCCCCTCCTCTCTGACCCCACCCATTCTGCCCAGGCTCCTCCTAAGCCCCTCCTCTGCTGTCTGACCCCACCCATTCTGCCCAGGCTCCTCCCATACCCCTCTGACCCCACCCATTCTGCCCAGGCTCCTCCTATTTGACACCACCAATCTGACTAAGCTCCTCCTAAGCCCCACCTCTCTGACCCCACCCCCTCTGGCCAGGCTCCTCTTTACCCCCTCTGCCCAGGCTCCTCCTATACCCCTCCTCTCTGACCCCACCCCCTCTGCCCAGGCTCCTCCTCTGCTGTCTGACCCCACCCATTCTGCCCAGGCTCCTCCTATACCCCTCTGACCCCACCCAGGCTCCTCCTATTTGACCCCACCCAATCTGACTAGGCTCCTCCTACACCCCCCTCTGCCAGGCTCCTCCTATACCCCTCCGCCAGGCTCCTCCTATACCCCTCCTCTGCTGTCTGACCCCACCCATTCTGCCCAGGCTCCTCCTATTTGACCCCACCCAATCTGACTAGGCTCCTCCTAAGCCCCTCCTCTGCTGTCTGACCCCACCCATTCTGCCCAGGCTCCTCCTATACCCCACCTCTCTGACCCCACCCAATCTGACTAGGCTCCTCCTAAGCCCCTCCTCTGCTGTCTGACCCCACCCATTCTGCCCAGGCTCCTCCTCTCTGACCCCACCCATTCTGCCCAGGCTCCTCCTAAGCCCCTCCTCTGCTGTCTGACCCCACCCATTCTGCCCAGGCTCCTCCCATACCCCTCTGACCCCACCCATTCTGCCCAGGCTCCTCCTATTTGACCCCACCCAATCTGACTAGGCTCCTCCTATACCCCCTCTGCCCAGGCTCCTCCTAAGCCCCTCCTCTGCTGTCTGACCCCCACCCATTCTGCCCAGGCTCCGCCTAAGCCCCTCCTCTCTGACCCCACCCATTCTGCCCAGGCTCCTCCTAAGCCCCACCTCTCTGACTCCACCCATTCTGCCCAGGCTCCTCCCATACCCCTCTGACCCCACCCAGGCTCCTCCTATTTGACCCCACCCAATCTGACTAGGCTCCTCCTACACCCCCCTCTGCCAGGCTCCTCCTATACCCCTCCTCTGCTGTCTGACCCCACCCATTCTGCCCAGGCTCCTCCTATACCCCACCTCTCTGACCCCACCCAATCTGACTAGGCTCCTCCTAAGCCCCTCCTCTGCTGTCTGACCCCACCCAATCTGACTAGGCTCCTCCTAAGCCCCTCCTCTGCTGTCTGACCCCACCCATTCTGCCCAGGCTCCTCCTATACCCCTCCTATTTGACCCCACCCAATCTGACTTGGCTTCTCCTAAGCCCCTCCTCTGCTGTCTGACCCCACCCATTCTGCCCAGGCTCCTCCTATTTGACCCCACCCAATCTGACTAGGCTCCTCCTAAGCCCCTCCTCTGCTGTCGGACCCCACCCATTCTGCCCAGGCTCCTCCTATACCCCACCTCTCTGACCCCACCAATTCTGCCCAGGCTCCTCCCATACCCCTCTGACCCCACCCATTCTGCCCAGGCTCCTCCTATACCCCTCCTATTTGACCCCACCCAATCTGACTTAGCTCCTCCTAAGCCCCTCCTCTGCTGTCTGACCCCACCCATTCTGCCCAGGCTCCTCCTATACCCCCTCCTATTTGACCCCACCCAATCTGACTAGGCTCCTCCTATACCCCCTCTGCCCAGGCTCCTCCTATACCCCTCCTCTCTGACCTCACCCATTCTGCCCAGGCTCCTCCTATTTGACCCCACCCAATCTGACTAGGCTCCTCCTAAGCCCCTCCTCTGCTGTCTGACCCCACCCATTCTGCCCAGGCTCCTCCTAAGCCCCTCATCTGCTGTCTGACCCCACCCATTCTGCCCAGGCTCCTCCTATACCCCTCCTCTCTGACACCACCCAATCTGACTAGGCTCCTCCTAAGCCCCTAGGCTCCTCCTAAGCCCCTCCTCTCTGACCCCACCCAATCTGACTAGGCTCCTCCTATACCCCCTCCTCTCTGACTCCACCCATTCTGACTAGGCTCCTCCTATTTGACCCCACCCAATCTGACTAGGCTCCTCCTAAGCCCCTCCTCTGCTGTCTGACCCCACCCATTCTGCCCAGGCTCCGCCTAAGCATCTCCTCTCTGACCCCACCCATTCTGCCCAGGCTCCTCCTAAGCCCCTCCTCTGCTGTCTGACCCCACCCATTCTGCCCAGGCTCCTCCTAAGCCCCTCCTCTGCTGTCTGACCCCACCCATTCTGCCCAGGCTCCTCCTATACCCCCTCCTCTCTGACTCCACCCATTCTGCCCAGGCTCCTCCCATACCCCTCTGACCCCACCCATTCTGCCCAGGCTCCTCCTATACCCCTCCTATTTGACCCCACCCAATCTGACTTGGCTCCTCCTAAGCCCCTCCTCTGCTGTCTGACCCCACCCATTCTGCCCAGGCTCCTCCTATTTGACCCCACCCAATCTGACTAGGCTCCTCCTAAGCCCCTCCTCTGCTGTCTGAACCCACCCATTCTGCCCAGGCTCCTCCTATTTGACCCCACCCAATCTGACTAGGCTCCTCCTATACCCCCTCTGCCCAGGCTCCTCCTAAGCCCCTCCTCTGCTGTCTGACCCCCACCCATTCTGCCCAGGCTCCGCCTAAGCCCCTCCTCTCTGACCCCACCCATTCTGCCCAGGCTCCTCCTAAGCCCCACCTCTCTGACTCCACCCATTCTGCCCAGGCTCCTCCTATTTGACCCCACCCAATCTGACTAGGCTCCTCCTAAGCCCCTCCTCTCTGACCCCACCCCCTCTGCCCAGGTTCCTCCTATACCCCCTCTGCCCAGGCTCCTCCTATACCCCTCCTCTCTGACCCCACCCCCTCTGCCCAGGCTCCTCCTATACCCCTCCTCTCTGACCTAACCCCCTCTGCCCTGGCTCCTCCTATACCCCTCCTCTGCTGTCTGACCCCACCCATTCTGCCCAGGCTCCTCCTATTTGACCCCACCCAATCTGACTAGGCTCCTCCTAAGCCCCTCCTCTGCTGTCTGACCCCACCCATTCTGCCCAGGCTCCTCCTATTTGACCCCACCCAATCTGACTAGGCTCCTCCTATACCCCCTCTACCCAGGCTCCTCCTATACCCCTCCTCTCTGACCCCACCCCTCTGCCCAGGCTCCTCCTATACCCCCTCTGCCCAGGCTCCTCCTATACCCCTCCTCTCTGACCCCACCCCCTCTGCCCAGGCTCCTCCTATACCCCTCCTCTGCTGTCTGACCCCACCCATTCTCCCCAGGCTCCTCCTATACCCCACCTCTCTGACCCCACCCAATCTGACTAGGCTCCTCCTAAGCCCCTCCTCTGCTGTCTGACCCCACCCATTCTGCCCAGGCTCCTCCTATACCCCCTCCTCTCTGACTCCACCCATTCTACCCAGGCTCCTCCTATTTGACCCCACACAATCTGACTAGGCTCCTCCTATACCCCCTCTGCCCAGGCTCCTCCTATACCCCTCCTCTCTGACCCCACCCCCTCTGCCCAGGCTCCTCCTATACCCCTCCTCTCTGACCCCACCCCCTCTGCCCAGGCTCCTCCTATACCCCTCCTCTGCTGTCTGACCCCACCCATTCTGCCCAGGCTCCTCCTATTTGACCCCACCCAATCTGACTAGGCTCCTCCTAAGCCCCTCCTCTGCTGTCTGACCCCACCCATTCTGCCCAGGCTCCTCCTATTGGACCCCACCCAATCTGATTAGGCTCCTCCTATACCCCCTCTGCCCAGGCTCCTCCTATACCCCTCCTCTCTGACCCCACCCCCTCTGCCCAGGCTCCTCCTATACCCCCTCTGCCCAGGCTCCTCCTATACCCCTCCTCTCTGACCCCACCCCCTCTGCCCAGGCTCCTCCTATACCCCTCCTCTGCTGTCTGACCCCACCCATTCTGCCCAGGCTCCTCCTATTTGACCCCACCCAATCTGACTAGGCTCTACCTAAGCCCCTCCTCTGCTGTCTGACCCCACCCATTCTGCCCAGGCTCCTCCTATTTGACCCCACCCAATCTGACTAGGCTCCTCCTAAGCCCCTCCTCTCTGACCCCACCCATTCTGCCCAGGCCCCTCCTAAGCCCCTCCTCTGCTGTCTGACCCCACCCATTCTGCCCAGGCTCCTCCTATACCCCCTCCTCTCTGACTCCACCCATTCTGCCCAGGCCTCCTATTTGACCCCACCCAAACTGACTAGGCTCCTCCTATACCCCCTCTGCCCAGGCTCCTCCTATACCCCTCCTCTCTGACCCCACCCCCTCTGCCCAGGCTCCTCCTATACCCCTCCTCTGCTGTCTGACCCCACCCATTCTGCCCAGGCTCCTCCTATTTGACCCCACCCAATCTGACTAGGCTCCTCCTAAGCCCCTCCTCTGCTGTCTGACCCCACCCATTCTGCCCAGGCTCCTCCTATTTGACCACTCCCAATCTGACTAGGCTCCTCCTATACCCATTCTGCCCAGGCTCCTCCTATACCCCCTCCTCTCTGACTCCACCCATTCTGCCCAGGCTCCTCCTAAGCCCCTCCTCTCTGACCCCACCCATTCTGCCCATATACCCCCTCCTCCTGCCCAGGCTCCTCCTAAGCCCCTCCTCTGCTGTCTGACCCCACCCATTCTGCCCAGGCTCCGCCTAAGCCCCTCCTCTCTGACCCCACCCATTCTGCCCAGGCTCCTCCTAAGCCCCTCCTCTGCTGTCTGACCCCACCCATTCTGCCCAGGCTCCTCCCATACCCCTCTGACCCCACCCATTCTGCCCAGGCTCCTCCTATTTGACACCACCAATCTGACTAAGCTCCTCCTAAGCCCCACCTCTCTGACCCCACCCCCTCTGGCCAGGCTCCTCCTTTACCCCCTCTGCCCAGGCTCCTCCTATACCCCTCCTCTCTGACCCCACCCCCTCTGCCCAGGCTCCTCCTCTGCTGTCTGACCCCACCCATTCTGCCCAGGCTCCTCCTATACCCCTCTGACCCCACCCAGGCTCCTCCTATTTGACCCCACCCAATCTGACTAGGCTCCTCCTACACCCCCCTCTGCCAGGCTCCTCCTATACCCCTCCGCCAGGCTCCTCCTATACCCCTCCTCTGCTGTCTGACCCCACCCATTCTGCCCAGGCTCCTCCTATTTGACCCCACCCAATCTGACTAGGCTCCTCCTAAGCCCCTCCTCTGCTGTCTGACCCCACCCATTCTGCCCAGGCTCCTCCTATACCCCACCTCTCTGACCCCACCCAATCTGACTAGGCTCCTCCTAAGCCCCTCCTCTGCTGTCTGACCCCACCCATTCTGCCCAGGCTCCTCCTCTCTGACCCCACCCATTCTGCCCAGGCTCCTCCTAAGCCCCTCCTCTGCTGTCTGACCCCACCCATTCTGCCCAGGCTCCTCCCATACCCCTCTGACCCCACCCATTCTGCCCAGGCTCCTCCTATTTGACCCCACCCAATCTGACTAGGCTCCTCCTATACCCCCTCTGCCCAGGCTCCTCCTAAGCCCCTCCTCTGCTGTCTGACCCCCACCCATTCTGCCCAGGCTCCGCCTAAGCCCCTCCTCTCTGACCCCACCCATTCTGCCCAGGCTCCTCCTAAGCCCCACCTCTCTGACTCCACCCATTCTGCCCAGGCTCCTCCCATACCCCTCTGACCCCACCCAGGCTCCTCCTATTTGACCCCACCCAATCTGACTAGGCTCCTCCTACACCCCCCTCTGCCAGGCTCCTCCTATACCCCTCCTCTGCTGTCTAACCCCACCCATTCTGCCCAGGCTCCTCCTATACCCCACCTCTCTGACCCCACCCAATCTGACTAGGCTCCTCCTAAGCCCCTCCTCTGCTGTCTGACCCCACCCAATCTGACTAGGCTCCTCCTAAGCCCCTCCTCTGCTGTCTGACCCCACCCATTCTGCCCAGGCTCCTCCTATACCCCTCCTATTTGACCCCACCCAATCTGACTTGGCTCCTCCTAAGCCCCTCCTCTGCTGTCTGACCCCACCCATTCTGCCCAGGCTCCTCCTATTTGACCCCACCCAATCTGACTAGGCTCCTCCTAAGCCCCTCCTCTGCTGTCGGACCCCACCCATTCTGCCCAGGCTCCTCCTATACCCCACCTCTCTGACCCCACCAATTCTGCCCAGGCTCCTCCCATACCCCTCTGACCCCACCCATTCTGCCCAGGCTCCTCCTATACCCCTCCTATTTGACCCCACCCAATCTGACTTGGCTCCTCCTAAGCCCCTCCTCTGCTGTCTGACCCCACCCATTCTGCCCAGGCTCCTCCTATACCCCCTCCTATTTGACCCCACCCAATCTGACTAGGCTCCTCCTATACCCCCTCTGCCCAGGCTCCTCCTATACCCCTCCTCTCTGACCTCACCCATTCTGCCCAGGCTCCTCCTATTTGACCCCACCCAATCTGACTAGGCTCCTCCTAAGCCCCTCCTCTGCTGTCTGACCCCACCCATTCTGCCCAGGCTCCTCCTAAGCCCCTCATCTGCTGTCTGACCCCACCCATTCTGCCCAGGCTCCTCCTATACCCCTCCTCTCTGACACCACCCAATCTGACTAGGCTCCTCCTAAGCCCCTAGGCTCCTCCTAAGCCCCTCCTCTCTGACCCCACCCAATCTGACTAGGCTCCTCCTATACCCCCTCCTCTCTGACTCCACCCATTCTGACTAGGCTCCTCCTATTTGACCCCACCCAATCTGACTAGGCTCCTCCTAAGCCCCTCCTCTGCTGTCTGACCCCACCCATTCTGCCCAGGCTCCGCCTAAGCATCTCCTCTCTGACCCCACCCATTCTGCCCAGGCTCCTCCTAAGCCCCTCCTCTGCTGTCTGACCCCACCCATTCTGCCCAGGCTCCTCCTAAGCCCCTCCTCTGCTGTCTGACCCCACCCATTCTGCCCAGGCTCCTCCTATACCCCCTCCTCTCTGACTCCACCCATTCTGCCCAGGCTCCTCCCATACCCCTCTGACCCCACCCATTCTGCCCAGGCTCCTCCTATACCCCTCCTATTTGACCCCACCCAATCTGACTTGGCTCCTCCTAAGCCCCTCCTCTGCTGTCTGACCCCACCCATTCTGCCCAGGCTCCTCCTATTTGACCCCACCCAATCTGACTAGGCTCCTCCTAAGCCCCTCCTCTGCTGTCTGAACCCACCCATTCTGCCCAGGCTCCTCCTATTTGACCCCACCCAATCTGACTAGGCTCCTCCTATACCCCCTCTGCCCAGGCTCCTCCTAAGCCCCTCCTCTGCTGTCTGACCCCCACCCATTCTGCCCAGGCTCCGCCTAAGCCCCTCCTCTCTGACCCCACCCATTCTGCCCAGGCTCCTCCTAAGCCCCACCTCTCTGACTCCACCCATTCTGCCCAGGCTCCTCCTATTTGACCCCACCCAATCTGACTAGGCTCCTCCTAAGCCCCTCCTCTCTGACCCCACCCCCTCTGCCCAGGTTCCTCCTATACCCCCTCTGCCCAGGCTCCTCCTATACCCCTCCTCTCTGACCCCACCCCCTCTGCCCAGGCTCCTCCTATACCCCTCCTCTCTGACCTAACCCCCTCTGCCCAGGCTCCTCCTATACCCCTCCTCTGCTGTCTGACCCCACCCATTCTGCCCAGGCTCCTCCTATTTGACCCCACCCAATCTGACTAGGCTCCTCCTAAGCCCCTCCTCTGCTGTCTGACCCCACCCATTCTGCCCAGGCTCCTCCTATTTGACCCCACCCAATCTGACTAGGCTCCTCCTATACCCCCTCTGCCCAGGCTCCTCCTATACCCCTCCTCTCTGACCCCACCCCTCTGCCCAGGCTCCTCCTATACCCCCTCTGCCCAGGCTCCTCCTATACCCCTCCTCTCTGACCCCACCCCCTCTGCCCAGGCTCCTCCTATACCCCTCCTCTGCTGTCTGACCCCACCCATTCTCCCCAGGCTCCTCCTATACCCCACCTCTCTGACCCCACCCAATCTGACTAGGCTCCTCCTAAGCCCCTCCTCTGCTGTCTGACCCCACCCATTCTGCCCAGGCTCCTCCTATACCCCCTCCTCTCTGACTCCACCCATTCTACCCAGGCTCCTCCTATTTGACCCCACACAATCTGACTAGGCTCCTCCTATACCCCCTCTGCCCAGGCTCCTCCTATACCCCTCCTCTCTGACCCCACCCCCTCTGCCCAGGCTCCTCCTATACCCCCTCTGCCCAGGCTCCTCCTATACCCCTCCTCTCTGACCCCACCCCCTCTGCCCAGGCTCCTCCTATACCCCTCCTCTGCTGTCTGACCCCACCCATTCTGCCCAGGCTCCTCCTATTTGACCCCACCCAATCTGACTAGGCTCCTCCTAAGCCCCTCCTCTGCTGTCTGACCCCACCCATTCTGCCCAGGCTCCTCCTATTTGACCCCACCCAATCTGACTAGGCTCCTCCTAAGCCCCTCCTCTCTGACCCCACCCATTCTGCCCAGGCCCCTCCTAAGCCCCTCCTCTGCTGTCTGACCCCACCCATTCTGCCCAGGCTCCTCCTATACCCCCTCCTCTCTGACTCCACCCATTCTGCCCAGGCCTCCTATTTGACCCCACCCAATCTGACTAGGCTCCTCCTATACCCCCTCTGCCCAGGCTCCTCCTATACCCCTCCTCTCTGACCCCACCCCCTCTGCCCAGGCTCCTCCTATACCCCTCCTCTGCTGTCTGACCCCACCCATTCTGCCCAGGCTCCTCCTATTTGACCCCACCCAATCTGACTAGGCTCCTCCTAAGCCCCTCCTCTGCTGTCTGACCCCACCCATTCTGCCCAGGCTCCTCCTATTTGACCACACCCAATCTGACTAGGCTCCTCCTATACCCATTCTGCCCAGGCTCCTCCTATACCCCCTCCTCTCTGACTCCACCCATTCTGCCCAGGCTCCTCCTAAGCCCCTCCTCTCTGACCCCACCCATTCTGCCCATATACCCCCTCCTCCTGCCCAGGCTCCTCCTAAGCCCCTCCTCTGCTGTCTGACCCCACCCATTCTGCCAGGCTCCGCCTAAGCCCCTCCTCTCTGACCCCACCCATTCTGCCCAGGCTCCTCCTAAGCCCCTCCTCTGCTGTCTGACCCCACCCATTCTGCCCAGGCTCCTCCCATACCCCTCTGACCCCACCCATTCTGCCCAGGCTCCTCCTATTTGACACCACCAATCTGACTAAGCTCCTCCTAAGCCCCACCTCTCTGACCCCACCCCCTCTGGCCAGGCTCCTCCTTTACCCCCTCTGCCCAGGCTCCTCCTATACCCCTCCTCTCTGACCCCACCCCCTCTGCCCAGGCTCCTCCTCTGCTGTCTGACCCCACCCATTCTGCCCAGGCTCCTCCTATACCCCTCTGACCCCACCCAGGCTCCTCCTATTTGACCCCACCCAATCTGACTAGGCTCCTCCTACACCCCCCTCTGCCAGGCTCCTCCTATACCCCTCCGCCAGGCTCCTCCTATACCCCTCCTCTGCTGTCTGACCCCACCCATTCTGCCCAGGCTCCTCCTATTTGACCCCACCCAATCTGACTAGGCTCCTCCTAAGCCCCTCCTCTGCTGTCTGACCCCACCCATTCTGCCCAGGCTCCTCCTATACCCCACCTCTCTGACCCCACCCAATCTGACTAGGCTCCTCCTAAGCCCCTCCTCTGCTGTCTGACCCCACCCATTCTGCCCAGGCTCCTCCTCTCTGACCCCACCCATTCTGCCCAGGCTCCTCCTAAGCCCCTCCTCTGCTGTCTGACCCCACCCATTCTGCCCAGGCTCCTCCCATACCCCTCTGACCCCACCCATTCTGCCCAGGCTCCTCCTATTTGACCCCACCCAATCTGACTAGGCTCCTCCTATACCCCCTCTGCCCAGGCTCCTCCTAAGCCCCTCCTCTGCTGTCTGACCCCCACCCATTCTGCCCAGGCTCCGCCTAAGCCCCTCCTCTCTGACCCCACCCATTCTGCCCAGGCTCCTCCTAAGCCCCACCTCTCTGACTCCACCCATTCTGCCCAGGCTCCTCCCATACCCCTCTGACCCCACCCAGGCTCCTCCTATTTGACCCCACCCAATCTGACTAGGCTCCTCCTACACCCCCCTCTGCCAGGCTCCTCCTATACCCCTCCTCTGCTGTCTGACCCCACCCATTCTGCCCAGGCTCCTCCTATACCCCACCTCTCTGACCCCACCCAATCTGACTAGGCTCCTCCTAAGCCCCTCCTCTGCTGTCTGACCCCACCCAATCTGACTAGGCTCCTCCTAAGCCCCTCCTCTGCTGTCTGACCCCACCCATTCTGCCCAGGCTCCTCCTATACCCCTCCTATTTGACCCCACCCAATCTGACTTGGCTCCTCCTAAGCCCCTCCTCTGCTGTCTGACCCCACCCATTCTGCCCAGGCTCCTCCTATTTGACCCCACCCAATCTGACTAGGCTCCTCCTAAGCCCCTCCTCTGCTGTCGGACCCCACCCATTCTGCCCAGGCTCCTCCTATACCCCACCTCTCTGACCCCACCAATTCTGCCCAGGCTCCTCCCATACCCCTCTGACCCCACCCATTCTGCCCAGGCTCCTCCTATACCCCTCCTATTTGACCCCACCCAATCTGACTTGGCTCCTCCTAAGCCCCTCCTCTGCTGTCTGACCCCACCCATTCTGCCCAGGCTCCTCCTATACCCCCTCCTATTTGACCCCACCCAATCTGACTAGGCTCCTCCTATACCCCCTCTGCCCAGGCTCCTCCTATACCCCTCCTCTCTGACCTCACCCATTCTGCCCAGGCTCCTCCTATTTGACCCCACCCAATCTGACTAGGCTCCTCCTAAGCCCCTCCTCTGCTGTCTGACCCCACCCATTCTGCCCAGGCTCCTCCTAAGCCCCTCATCTGCTGTCTGACCCCACCCATTCTGCCCAGGCTCCTCCTATACCCCTCCTCTCTGACACCACCCAATCTGACTAGGCTCCTCCTAAGCCCCTAGGCATCTCCTAAGCCCCTCCTCTCTGACCCCACCCAATCTGACTAGGCTCCTCCTATACCCCCTCCTCTCTGACTCCACCCATTCTGACTAGGCACCTCCTATTTGACCCCACCCAATCTGACTAGGCTCCTCCTAAGCCCCTCCTCTGCTGTCTGACCCCACCCATTCTGCCCAGGCTCCGCCTAAGCATCTCCTCTCTGACCCCACCCATTCTGCCCAGGCTCCTCCTAAGCCCCTCCTCTGCTGTCTGACCCCACCCATTCTGCCCAGGCTCCTCCTAAGCCCCTCCTCTGCTGTCTGACCCCACCCATTCTGCCCAGGCTCCTCCTATACCCCCTCCTCTCTGACTCCACCCATTCTGCCCAGGCTCCTCCCATACCCCTCTGACCCCACCCATTCTGCCCAGGCTCCTCCTATACCCCTCCTATTTGACCCCACCCAATCTGACTTGGCTCCTCCTAAGCCCCTCCTCTGCTGTCTGACCCCACCCATTCTGCCCAGGCTCCTCCTATTTGACCCCACCCAATCTGACTAGGCTCCTCCTAAGCCCCTCCTCTGCTGTCTGAACCCACCCATTCTGCCCAGGCTCCTCCTATTTGACCCCACCCAATCTGACTAGGCTCCTCCTATACCCCCTCTGCCCAGGCTCCTCCTAAGCCCCTCCTCTGCTGTCTGACCCCCACCCATTCTGCCCAGGCTCCGCCTAAGCCCCTCCTCTCTGACCCCACCCATTCTGCCCAGGCTCCTCCTAAGCCCCACCTCTCTGACTCCACCCATTCTGCCCAGGCTCCTCCTATTTGACCCCACCCAATCTGACTAGGCTCCTCCTAAGCCCCTCCTCTCTGACCCCACCCCCTCTGCCCAGGTTCCTCCTATACCCCCTCTGCCCAGGCTCCTCCTATACCCCTCCTCTCTGACCCCACCCCCTCTGCCCAGGCTCCTTCTATACCCCTCCTCTCTGACCTAACCCCCTCTGCCCAGGCTCCTCCTATACCCCTCCTCTGCTGTCTGACCCCACCCATTCTGCCCAGGCTCCTCCTATTTGACCCCACCCAATCTGACTAGGCTCCTCCTAAGCCCCTCCTCTGCTGTCTGACCCCACCCATTCTGCCCAGGCTCCTCCTATTTGACCCCACCCAATCTGACTAGGCTCCTCCTATACCCCCTCTGCCCAGGCTCCTCCTATACCCCTCCTCTCTGACCCCACCCCTCTGCCCAGGCTCCTCCTATACCCCCTCTGCCCAGGCTCCTCTTATACCCCTCCTCTCTGACCCCACCCCCTCTGCCCAGGCTCCTCCTATACCCCTCCTCTGCTGTCTGACCCCACCCATTCTCCCCAGGCTCCTCCTATACCCCACCTCTCTGACCCCACCCAATCTGACTAGGCTCCTCCTAAGCCCCTCCTCTTCTGTCTGACCCCACCCATTCTGCCCAGGCTCCTCCTATACCCCCTCCTCTCTGACTCCACCCATTCTACCCAGGCTCCTCCTATTTGACCCCACACAATCTGACTAGGCTCCTCCTATACCCCCTCTGCCCAGGCTCCTCCTATACCCCTCCTCTCTGACCCCACCCCCTCTGCCCAGGCTCCTCCTATACCCCTCCTCTCTGACCCCACCCCCTCTGCCCAGGCTCCTCCTATACCCCTCCTCTGCTGTCTGACCCCACCCATTCTGCCCAGGCTCCTCCTATTTGACCCCACCCAATCTGACTAGGCTCCTCCTAAGCCCCTCCTCTGCTGTCTGACCCCACCCATTCTGCCCAGGCTCCTCCTATTGGACCCCACCCAATCTGATTAGGCTCCTCCTATACCCCCTCTGCCCAGGCTCCTCCTATACCCCTCCTCTCTGACCCCACCCCCTCTGCCCAGGCTCCTCCTATACCCCCTCTGCCCAGGCTCCTCCTATACCCCTCCTCTCTGACCCCACCCCCTCTGCCCAGGCTCCTCCTATACCCCTCCTCTGCTGTCTGACCCCACCCATTCTGCCCAGGCTCCTCCTATTTGACCCCACCCAATCTGACTAGGCTCTACCTAAGCCCCTCCTCTGCTGTCTGACCCCACCCATTCTGCCCAGGCTCCTCCTATTTGACCCCACCCAATCTGACTAGGCTCCTCCTAAGCCCCTCCTCTCTGACCCCACCCATTCTGCCCAGGCCCCTCCTAAGCCCCTCCTCTGCTGTCTGACCCCACCCATTCTGCCCAGGCTCCTCCTATACCCCCTCCTCTCTGACTCCACCCATTCTGCCCAGGCCTCCTATTTGACCCCACCCAATCTGACTAGGCTCCTCCTATACCCCCTCTGCCCAGGCTCCTCCTATACCCCTCCTCTCTGACCCCACCCCCTCTGCCCAGGCTCCTCCTATACCCCTCCTCTGCTGTCTGACCCCACCCATTCTGCCCAGGCTCCTCCTATTTGACCCCACCCAATCTGACTAGGCTCCTCCTAAGCCCCTCCTCTGCTGTCTGACCCCACCCATTCTGCCCAGGCTCCTCCTATTTGACCACACCCAATCTGACTAGGCTCCTCCTATACCCATTCTGCCCAGGCTCCTCCTATACCCCCTCCTCTCTGACTCCACCCATTCTGCCCAGGCTCCTCCTAAGCCCCTCCTCTCTGACCCCACCCATTCTGCCCATATACCCCCTCCTCCTGCCCAGGCTCCTCCTAAGCCCCTCCTCTGCTGTCTGACCCCACCCATTCTGCCCAGGCTCCGCCTAAGCCCCTCCTCTCTGACCCCACCCATTCTGCCCAGGCTCCTCCTAAGCCCCTCCTCTGCTGTCTGACCCCACCCATTCTGCCCAGGCTCCTCCCATACCCCTCTGGCCCCACCCATTCTGCCCAGGCTCCTCCTATTTGACACCACCAATCTGACTAAGCTCCTCCTAAGCCCCACCTCTCTGACCCCACCCCCTCTGGCCAGGCTCCTCCTTTACCCCCTCTGCCCAGGCTCCTCCTATACCCCTCCTCTCTGACCCCACCCCCTCTGCCCAGGCTCCTCCTCTGCTGTCTGACCCCACCCATTCTGCCCAGGCTCCTCCTATACCCCTCTGACCCCACCCAGGCTCCTCCTATTTGACCCCACCCAATCTGACTAGGCTCCTCCTACAACCCCTCTGCCAGGCTCCTCCTATACCCCTCTGCCAGGCTCCTCCTATACCCCTCCTCTGCTGTCTAACCCCACCCATTCTGCCCAGGCTCCTCCTATTTGACCCCACCCAATCTGACTAGGCTCCTCCTAAGCCCCTCCTCTGCTGTCTGACCCCACCCATTCTGCCCAGGCTCCTCCTATACCCCACCTCTCTGACCCCACCCAATCTGACTAGGCTCCTCCTAAGCCCCTCCTCTGCTGTCTGACCCCACCCATTCTGCCCAGGCTCCTCCTCTCTGACCCCACCCATTCTGCCCAGGCTCCTCCTAAGCCCCTCCTCTGCTGTCTGACCCCACCCATTCTGCCCAGGCTCCTCCCATACCCCTCTGACCCCACCCATTCTGCCCAGGCTCCTCCTATTTGACCCCACCCAATCTGACTAGGCTCCTCCTATACCCCCTCTGCCCAGGCTCCTCCTAAGCCCCTCCTCTGCTGTCTGACCCCCACCCATTCTGCCCAGGCTCCGCCTAAGCCCCTCCTCTCTGACCCCACCCATTCTGCCCAGGCTCCTCCTAAGCCCCACCTCTCTGACTCCACCCATTCTGCCTAGGCTCCTCCCATACCCCTCTGACCCCACCCAGGCTCCTCCTATTTGACCCCACCCAATCTGACTAGGCTCCTCCTACACCCCCCTCTGCCAGGCTCCTCCTATACCCCTCCTCTGCTGTCTGACCCCACCCATTCTGCCCAGGCTCCTCCTATACCCCACCTCTCTGACCCCACCCAATCTGACTAGGCTCCTCCTAAGCCCCTCCTCTGCTGTCTGACCCCACCCAATCTGACTAGGCTCCTCCTAAGCCCCTCCTCTGCTGTCTGACCCCACCCATTCTGCCCAGGCTCCTCCTATACCCCTCCTATTTGACCCCACCCAATCTGACTTGGCTCCTCCTAAGCCCCTCCTCTGCTGTCTGACCCCACCCATTCTGCCCAGGCTCCTCCTATTTGACCCCACCCAATCTGACTAGGCTCCTCCTAAGCCCCTCCTCTGCTGTCGGACCCCACCCATTCTGCCCAGGCTCCTCCTATACCCCACCTCTCTGACCCCACCAATTCTGCCCAGGCTCCTCCCATACCCCTCTGACCCCACCCATTCTGCCCAGGCTCCTCCTATACCCCTCCTATTTGACCCCACCCAATCTGACTTGGCTCCTCCTAAGCCCCTCCTCTGCTGTCTGACCCCACCCATTCTGCCCAGGCTCCTCCTATACCCCCTCCTATTTGACCCCACCCAATCTGACTAGGCTCCTCCTATACCCCCTCTGCCCAGGCTCCTCCTATACCCCTCCTCTCTGACCTCACCCATTCTGCCCAGGCTCCTCCTATTTGACCCCACCCAATCTGACTAGGCTCCTCCTAAGCCCCTCCTCTGCTGTCTGACCCCACCCATTCTGCCCAGGCTCCTCCTAAGCCCCTCATCTGCTGTCTGACCCCACCCATTCTGCCCAGGCTCCTCCTATACCCCTCCTCTCTGACACCACCCAATCTGACTAGGCTCCTCCTAAGCCCCTAGGCTCCTCCTAAGCCCCTCCTCTCTGACCCCACCCAATCTGACTAGGCTCCTCCTATACCCCCTCCTCTCTGACTCCACCCATTCTGACTAGGCTCCTCCTATTTGACCCCACCCAATCTGACTAGGCTCCTCCTAAGCCCCTCCTCTTCTGTCTGACCCCACCCATTCTGCCCAGGCTCCGCCTAAGCATCTCCTCTCTGACCCCACCCATTCTGCCCAGGCTCCTCCTAAGCCCCTCCTCTGCTGTCTGACGCCACCCATTCTGCCCAGGCTCCTCCTAAGCCCCTCCTCTGCTGTCTGACCCCACCCATTCTGCCCAGGCTCCTCCTATACCCCCTCCTCTCTGACTCCACCCATTCTGCCCAGGCTCCTCCCATACCCCTCTGACCCCACCCATTCTGCCCAGGCTCCTCCTATACCCCTCCTATTTGACCCCACCCAATCTGACTTGGCTCCTCCTAAGCCCCTCCTCTGCTGTCTGACCCCACCCATTCTGCCCAGGCTCCTCCTATTTGACCCCACCCAATCTGACTAGGCTCCTCCTAAGCCCCTCCTCTGCTGTCTGACCCCACCCATTCTGCCCAGGCTCCTCCTATTTGACCCCACCCAATCTGACTAGGCTCCTCCTATACCCCCTCTGCCCAGGCTCCTCCTAAGCCCCTCCTCTGCTGTCTGACCCCCACCCATTCTGCCCAGGCTCCGCCTAAGCCCCTCCTCTCTGACCCCACCCATTCTGCCCAGGCTCCTCCTAAGCCCCACCTCTCTGACTCCACCCATTCTGCCCAGGCTCCTCCTATTTGACCCCACCCAATCTGACTAGGCTCCTCCTAAGCCCCTCCTCTCTGACCCCACCCCCTCTGCCCAGGTTCCTCCTATACCCCCTCTGCCCAGGCTCCTCCTATACCCCTCCTCTCTGACCCCACCCCCTCTGCCCAGGCTCCTCCTATACCCCTCCTCTCTGACCTAACCCCCTCTGCCCAGGCTCCTCCTATACCCCTCCTCTGCTGTCTGACCCCACCCATTCTGCCCAGGCTCCTCCTATTTGACCCCACCCAATCTGACTAGGCTCCTCCTAAGCCCCTAGGCCCCTCCTAAGCCCCTCCTCTGCTGTCTGACCCCACTCATTCTGCCCAGGCTCCTCCTATACCCCTCCTCTGCTGTCTGACCCCACCCATTCTCCCCAGGCTCCTCCTATACCCCACCTCTCTGACCCCACCCAATCTGACTAGGCTCCTCCTAAGCCCCTCCTCTGCTGTCTGACCCCACCCATTCTGCCCAGGCTCCTCCTATACCCCCTCCTCTCTGACTCCACCCATTCTACCCAGGCTCCTCCTATTTGACCCCACACAATCTGACTAGGCTCCTCCTATACCCCCTCTGCCCAGGCTCCTCCTATACCCCTCCTCTCTGACCCCACCCCCTCTGCCCAGGCTCTTCCTATACCCCTCCTCTCTGACCCCACCCCCTCTGCCCAGGCTCCTCCTATACCCCTCCTCTGCTGTCTGACCCCACCCATTCTGCCCAGGCTCCTCCTATTTGACCCCACCCAATCTGACTAGGCTCCTCCTAAGCCCCTCCTCTGCTGTCTGACCCCACCCATTCTGCCCAGGCTCCTCCTATTGGACCCCACCCAATCTGATTAGGCTCCTCCTATACCCCCTCTGCCCAGGCTCCTCCTATACCCCTCCTCTCTGACCCCACCCCCTCTGCCCAGGCTCCTCCTATACCCCCTCTGCCCAGGCTCCTCCTATACCCCTCCTCTCTGACCCCACCCCCTCTGCCCAGGCTCCTCCTATACCCCTCCTCTGCTGTCTGACCCCACCCATTCTGCCCAGGCTCCTCCTATTTGACCCCACCCAATCTGTCTAGGCTCCTCCTAAGCCCCTCCTCTGCTGTCTGACCCCACCCATTCTGCCCAGGCTCCTCCTATTTGACCCCACCCAATCTGACTAGGCTCCTCCTAAGCCCCTCCTCTCTGACCCCACCCATTCTGCCCAGGCCCCTCCTAAGCCCCTCCTCTGCTGTCTGACCCCACCCATTCTGCCCAGGCTCCTCCTATACCCCCTCCTCTCTGACTCCACCCATTCTGCCCAGGCCTCCTATTTGACCCCACCCAATCTGACTAGGCTCCTCCTATACCCCCTCTGCCCAGGCTCCTCCTATACCCCTCCTCTCTGACCCCACCCCCTCTGCCCAGGCTCCTCCTATACCCCTCCTCTGCTGTCTGACCCCACCCATTCTGCCCAGGCTCCTCCTATTTGACCCCACCCAATCTGACTAGGCTCCTCCTAAGCCCCTCCTCTGCTGTCTGACCCCACCCATTCTGCCCAGGCTCCTCCTATTTGACCACACCCAATCTGACTAGGCTCCTCCTATACCCATTCTGCCCAGGCTCCTCCTATACCCCCTCCTCTCTGACTCCACCCATTCTGCCCAGGCTCCTCCTAAGCCCCTCCTCTCTGACCCCACCCATTCTGCCCATATACCCCCTCCTCCTGCCCAGGCTCCTCCTAAGCCCCTCCTCTGCTGTCTGACCCCACCCATTCTGCCCAGGCTCCGCCTAAGCCCCTCCTCTCTGACCCCACCCATTCTGCCCAGGCTCCTCCTAAGCCTCTCCTCTGCTGTCTGACCCCACCCATTCTGCCCAGGCTCCTCCCATACCCCTCTGACCCCACCCATTCTGCCCAGGCTCCTCCTATTTGACACCACCAATCTGACTAAGCTCCTCCTAAGCCCCACCTCTCTTACCCCACCCCCTCTGGCCAGGCTCCTCCTTTACCCCCTCTGCCCAGGCTCCTCCTATACCCCTCCTCTCTGACCCCACCCCCTCTGCCCAGGCTCCTCCTCTGCTGTCTGACCCCACCCATTCTGCCCAGGCTCCTCCTATACCCCTCTGACCCCACCCAGGCTCCTCCTATTTGACCCCACCCAATCTGACTAGGCTCCTCCTACACCCCCCTCTGCCAGGCTCCTCCTATACCCCTCCGCCAGGCTCCTCCTATACCCCTCCTCTGCTGTCTGACCCCACCCATTCTGCCCAGGCTCCTCCTATTTGACCCCACCCAATCTGACTAGGCTCCTCCTAAGCCCCTCCTCTGCTGTCTGACCCCACCCATTCTGCCCAGGCTCCTCCTATACCCCACCTCTCTGACCCCACCCAATCTGACTAGGCTCCTCCTAAGCCCCTCCTCTGCTGTCTGACCCCACCCATTCTGCCCAGGCTCCTCCTCTCTGACCCCACCCATTCTGCCCAGGCTCCTCCTAAGCCCCTCCTCTGCTGTCAGACCCCACCCATTCTGCCCAGGCTCCTCCCATACCCCTCTGACCCCACCCATTCTGCCCAGGCTCCTCCTATTTGACCCCACCCAATCTGACTAGGCTCCTCCTATACCCCCTCTGCCCAGGCTCCTCCTAAGCCCCTCCTCTGCTGTCTGACCCCCACCCATTCTGCCCAGGCTCCGCCTAAGCCCCTCCTCTCTGACCCCACCCATTCTGCCCAGGCTCCTCCTAAGCCCTGAGGTAATATAAATTCTATGGTCATGTTGTGTTCCCTAGCGAGTACCCCACCGACTCCATGTACGAGTTAAAAGTGCATGTAACTTCCCTCCTGTACCAGCTATGAAGACGCAAATACATTTGCGTCCAACGTTAACTTGTCCTCTTTCAGACCCACCACGAATGGGTTTGATGGTCCGTTCCTAAGTATGCTATGCCAACGTCTTTTTGAAGTGTACTCCTACGTTTTTCAGCCTGGCTGAAAGTAGGCCCTGAATCTCTGCCACCGAGCCTCTTTTCTGGCTTCTGACTGCGAGGGCCTCTGCCCAAGCAGCCCCCGTACCCGTGAACTCTGACTTACTTCTAGCGCGGCCCTCCGTGCTCAGCTCAGCCTGCTGCCTGCCAAGATTGACTATAACCTTCGAGTTATCTGTTTTCCTCCCCGAAGATACATTCCAGCCTACTAGCTTCAGTAAACATCCTTCCTCAGCTACAGGGCTAAAGGGCCGACCTGTCTTTATGCAAGTAATTCATAGCCTCTGTTGCCATGCTTCCATGGAAGGCCCCATGCCCCCACGCTTCTCATACAGACACTCAGGCGCTTATACACGCACTCACAGCAAGTATAGAATAGCTTCTGCTCTAGAGACCTTTCTGCCCAGATAGCTTAGTTCCTAAACATCAGATATCAGATATGATAGAAGCACAAGTTGATCTGACATGCCAGACTTCTGTCTCTTTCCGTCAGTGTAAATGTCAAGTCCCCTGCACCCCGTCTATCACACGTCATGCAGCTGCGCACGCATCCAAGCTTCCGATTTCTGCTGACATTGCAACATTCTGTTAGCACCACCCCTTGGTGCCACCCACTTGCGTCACCTATCAGTGACGTTTCTAGCACACACGCCTAGTTACGCCTAGTTTACGCCTCTTGATGATGTACTAGCACCACGTGTATACTGTTATCTTGTCTTCTCTCAGCTGTTACGCCTCTTACATTGAACATTATGATGTAAATCAAGTATATAAGCTATGTATTGTCAATAAACGTTGGCGCGCTCATCTATCCCTTCTGACACCCTGTGTGGTGGTCAGAACATGATATCCTGATTCCTTTATGAGGAATAAAAACCCTTAGAAACTCTTACACCACGGACTCTGTTTTCCTTCTTTCCGATTGAGTTATTATTGATTAAGTACTTACCTGCATAGAAATTAAGAGAGTAAATTAATTATTTACATCATTTTGGCGCCCGAATAGGGACCCCTCCCCCACCTCACGCGCCGGAAGGTGCGTTGCAATCCGTGTCCCCTGCCATCAGTTAGACGGACAACACGTGTACTGGCAGGATTTCCTGCATCCCCCTCTGACACACGGAGGTGACGAAGACTGCGATCAGTGCCCAGACGAGGCGGTGAGGAGTGCGGAGGATCCCGACCAGAGCCCAGCCGAAGGAAGCAAGGTCCGAGGTGTGAAGAGGCCCACCAGTTTTCCGAAGTTTTCCGAAGTTTTCCGAAGTTTTCCGAAGTTTTCCGAAGTTCCGAGTCGAGTCCAGTCGAGTTTCCGAGGCCTTCTGTTTTCCGTGCTTCCCGGTGAGTACCATTGCTGGGTCGTATCTAGACGGGTTTGGGTACGCAAGTCCGGTCTGCACTGTTTTTAGGCAGTGTATCTGTACTGTTTAGCAGTATATAAAGTATTCCGAATTTCTGCACTGTTACAGCAGTGTATCTGTATCGTTGAGCGGTACATTCAGAGTAGGGGGAAGTTAGCTATGTCTTTAAATGTTTCATGTGATTAATGTCGTGGTATGAATGTGATTGTTTTTGTGCATTATTGTGTTTTTGTATAAATAGTTACAGTTGACATTAAGTATCAAGGATCAAGCATTCCAGTATCAAGTAGGCACAATGCCGTTTTTCAACAAATTAAAGCAGATAGGAACTAGGAAAGGGATGTTAGAGGAAGAGATTCCAATCCCCCCTAGGGACACTCCAGGTAATTTCATGTATAATAAGCATGGCATAGACGCCATCTTGTATCTAGAGTTATGGACAGATTATACCAAGCACCTAGAGGAAAGATACCGATGGCCAGTTAACGGAACATGGGATGCCGAGTGCATCATAAAGGTAGAAGAAATATTACGGAAAAAGAAAGCTAGACAATCTCAGAAAGACGCCATAGAATTTTGGCGTAAGGAATCACGTAAGCGTGCTGATAGAGCACTCCGTAGAGAAGACAGGCTTAAAGAATCAGAAAAGGCTCAAGAAAACGAATTAGTTACTGAGGGAATTCGAGTAAAAGTAGAACAAATAGATCGTATCCTAAATGGCAAAGTGAACAACATGTATCTTTTGGCCGATGGTACCCCTGACGCCATTTCAGAAATACCGAAAAATTTGCCGTCACCATTAGTTCCAACTAAAGTAATGCATAAGACTACTAAAGACATATTCCTAAATTCATATCTCGAAGATGTAGCGCCAGCTTACACCAATCTGCCTGTTCGTGCCCTGCCTACTGACAGGGCCGGGGGTGGTACTGGCCCCCAAGATCACGCTCAGCCGACACCGAAAAAGACTAGTCCCGTTCCGCCAGCTCCGCCACTTCCCTCACCTAAAACTGATCTGCCGAAACCACTTCAATCAGATCCTACTAAAAGACAAATTCAGATACTGACTACACACAGAGATAATGCCCAAGTTTCCGCTTCAGGAGGTGCGACCGCGGGTCTCCAGACCCCGCCACCGACTCACAGATTAAATCTCAGAGGTATGCAGAGTCCTCTTACGCACAGATCCCCCCGTTCTTCTAATTCATCCCGTCTTGATGCACTAAAAGAAAATATGTCAGTTTGTAGATATGATCCAGAACCTGGACAGGACGACTTAATGGTATTAGCGTCTTTACGGTTAAGATCTGCTACTGATAGTTTGTTATGTTATGCAGGAATGAAGGAGCACCTAGATAGAATATATGAGTTCGTTCAAACGGGAAAGGACCCCGACAGTATTAAGGATGCCCTGGAGAAACAGAAAGTTACCATGCAAGCACTGATACTACGATTTTTCATAAATTGTCTAATAAGAGAACGAGACAGGCCCGGAACAGATCAGAGTGAATTAGATGCATTGAACAAGTGGGGTCAAAATATAGCCGATGGAAAACATGACAGACAAAATTGCATAGAGGCCATGTATAAAAAGATTAAGAAAGCAGTGATAGCAGTACACGAGAAAGAGAAAGAAAAGGCTCCCTCCGAGGAGGAAGAAGAATCTGAAGAACTAGAACCGACTACAAGCACTATAGCATATGTAGGTAAGGGAACTTATCTTAGGAAGGGTATCCGTCCAGAAAGCAAGAGAGTTTTCTTCTCTGCCTTAACGAATCCGAATTCTGCTGAGCATCAGTTCCAGGAAACTGATAAACGGCTTCGAGATCGAGTTGGGTACCATGTACTCAATTCTATGGATGAACAAGAACTAGCCCGATCAGCGGTATCATGGGCCGAAAATGCAAACATATATAATGATGACACGGTAGCACAGACATTTCTGAACCTCTCCCCCGACGAACAGAAATTAGCAGGGGTATATATGATTCAACACCTTCTCATCAAATACAGAAAACATTATTCCGATCCAGGTCCCTTACATGAGACACTAGAAGCACTACTGATGGATAGATGGAGAGGCCTAAGCACTAAATTAGTTCAAATAATTCTAGAACAACGACGCAGATATGACACCTTTGTAAGCTCTGAATATGTTCCCGCCCCACCCCCAGAAAGGAAAATGTACCATATGCAGTGCGGGAGTGGTATAGAAAGTCAGAACCCCTTGCGAGAAGTGCACCCTGTTATGGGTGAGGATAAAATTTTGAAACGCGTGTATGTACACACGCCTCTGACTAAGTTAGAACTGTTAGAAATGAAGAAATTAGTACCGTGCCATGATAAAGACCCTGCAGGTTTTCATAGAGAGCTCAAAGACATGTTACTGATGGGGGACTACACATATGATGATATCATGAAAATGTTGAAAGTATTATTGCCTACGGGTATATTCGAGAAATTAAAGGAGAAGGACTGGGAGGTGGGAGACGCAAAGATTGCCTGGGCAGAAATAGAGGATGAAGAAAAGAAACGGGTTCCAGGGTTAGGCCTTGGGGACAAAACTAAAGCATTACCAGGTTTAATAGTACAGGTCCTGCCCAGATTATTGACAACTAGAAAGGAGGATTGGGACGCAATCTCGTCCTGTAAACAGAAACATGATGAAGATACTAGCGACTTTTATTCTAGATTCGAGAAATGTTTTATTATCAATAGTGGCCTCCAGCCAAGTAGCGAGTCGTACCCACATCTTTTCGTATCAAAGTTAGTCGAGAATTCCCTACCGTTAGTTAAAAATAGAGTGTATAAAGTCGAGAGTACATGGCAAGCAAATACGCCATCCCAGATGTTACAAATGTTACAATATCACCAGAATAGAATTAGGGAAGAACAAGACCAGGAACAGAAGCGCATGAAAGACACGAAAATGAAAATGTTAGTAGCCCAGACGGTCCCATCCGACAGTCACAGAAAAGGTACGACCCAGACAAGTCACACTGCAGCTCCTGTGAAAGGGACATGCAATTATTGCAAGCAGCCAGGTCACTACGTACACGAATGCGCAGTTCTGAAACATAACATAGCGACAGGAAAAACTAAAGAGAGACCGCATCCTCCTAGACAAGACCATAACCAGCATCAGTCTACACAGAATACACAGCCCATGCATGCATCTGCACAGACAGCACAAACCGTAGCAGTACCACAGCCACAGCCCATTGCTGCAACTCAGCAAGTCTCACAACAGATGTACCAGTATGCCCAGTCTGCTTACCCCGAATATTCCCGATATACATGAAACAGCCTAGAGAGGGAAGGTGGCTTGCCTCTTATCGAGATTCCTGTAGATCAAGAAGGTCCTTATGTACACAGTCAAGTATTGGGGAAAGATAGAAAGTTTTTAATTGACACAGGGGCAAGTCGCACTACAATAAGTCATGACGAAGTTCCAGGGGCACCCCTCTCAGGCTCACAAAATGTTTCCCTTGGTTTTTCAGGACAACCTATTGTAAATGAAGTATCAGAACCAGTTCCCCTGGCTGTGGGTCCGTTATCACGCGTTACAGACCTGTTACTAACAAAATCATGTCCGGAAAATCTGTTAGGAATTAAAACACTGAAGGCTCTAGGAGCTATAATATGTTGCTCCCCGGAGGGGGTTAGACTCTTTCTGCGGGATTTCAAGGGTCATTACGTTCTTCGTGAGTTTGACGTCAGATTGAAAAATGTACCTGATTACTTGTGGGCAAAAGGCCCAACTGATGTAGGATGTATGCACATTACACCATACCGCGTTACCCTCAAGGCAGGTGTTGTATTACCCAGAATCAGACAATACAAGTTACCACCCGATGCTGTAGCGGCTTTACTGAAAATCATTGAAGAGCTCATTGCCCAAGGAGTGGTCGTCGAGACCGACTCCAATATCTGTAATTCACCCATAATTCCGATTCTTAAACGTACTGATCCCAATGCACCGCCAGTATATCGGCTGGTGATTGATCTTCGAGAATTGAATAAATGCATTATCCCACAGTATCCTGTGGTCCCCGATATATCATCTCTCTTGACTGCTATTGATTCAGAAGCAACGTTCTTTACTGTAATTGATCTCAAGAACGCCTTCTTCAGCGTGCCTATTGATCCAGAGAGCCAATATCTCTTCGGATTCTGTTTAAATGGACGCAGTTTCAAATTTTCGCGCGCACCTCAAGGATTTACAGAAAGCCCCAGCATCTATAGTCAAGCACTGAAAAGACAACTAGATTGTATTCAAATGCCAGTTAACACCGCTTTACTACAATACGTCGATGATCTGCTGATCACCGCACGAAGTGAGCCCGAATGTGAAAAAGCATCACTGACAGTTTTACATTTCCTGGCCGACAAGGGACACAAGGTGTCTCCTTCGAAGCTACAATTCTGTGTTCAGCAAGTTGTGTACTTGGGTCACTTGCTGTCCAAAGTGGGGAGACAGCTCACTCCCGATCGCATTCAGTTAATTGTGAACATGCCGCAACCCAAGACACAAAAGGAAGTGCGGGCCTTCATAGGCCTCACCTCGTACTGCAGACAATGGATTCCCCAGTATGCATTTCTAGCTAAACCACTCATCCAGTTAACGACACAGGAGGCAGCGACTTCGACTGTCCTCCCTTGGACTCAGGAACACACACAAGCTTTTGAAGAATTGAAGAAAGTTTTATGCCAAGCACCAGTTTTAGCGACACCATGTTACAGTAAACCGTTTACACTTTTTGTTACAGAACGTGATGGCACAGCGTTGTCTGTCCTCACTCAAGATCAAGCAGGTTCACACAAGCCTTGTGCTTATTTTTCTAGTACATTGGATTCAGTAGCTCAAGCACTCCCTGCGTGCTTAAAGTCAGTAGCAGCAACAGCGTTAGCAATAAGACAAAGTGATTCAATTGTTTTAGGTCATCAGTTAACAGTTCAAGTACCACATTCTGTAGAGGTTTTGTTAAACAGAACCCAGACTCAACACTTAACTATAGCACGACTGACAGGTTATGAATTAACACTATTCCAGCCACACATAGAAATCAGACGTTGCAGCATCCTGAACCCAGCAACACTGTTACCTACAGTTACGACAGATCCAGTTCCGCATGATTGTATAGAAATAATTAATGCAGTAACTAAGCCTAGACGAGACTTAACAGATGTCCCATTGACAAATCCAGACCTGACACTTTATGTGGACGGTTCATGCATGAGAACAAGTACAGGAGAATTAGTGGCCGCGTACGCCGTGACCACTGAAACTGAAATTAAAGAAACACATCGTATTGACACCCTGTCTGCTCAAGCAGCAGAGCTCATCGCTCTGACTCGAGCTTGTATTCTAGCCAAGAACAGAAATGTCAACATATACACAGATTCCCGCTATGCCTTCGGAGTTGTACACGACTTCGGAGTCCTCTGGCAAGAACGAGGTTTTCTGACTTCCCATGGGGCCAAGATACAACATGGCCCCCTCATTCAAGCACTGTTAGAAGCAATACATTTGCCCTCGGGCATATCAGTCATGAAGTGTAAGGCACATACTAAAGTCACAGATTCTGTTTCCCAGGGTAACGACCTGGCAGACCAGACAGCAAAACATACAGCATTGACTTACACCCAGACTACTGATGTGACAAAGACAATAGTACAAACACAGTGTATGACAGTTAGAGATCCCGCCCTAGACGTAATTGACATCCAGACACATGCTACTCCAGAGGAGATAAAGAAATGGACTGAACTAGGAGGGATTCAGACAGACCAAGGTTGGGTGACGAAGGGAAAATCTATATGGTTTCTCCCCGACTCAATGGTTCAAGTCATGATAAATACAGCACATAGTCCTGCCCATCTTGGAGAGAAAGCCATGTTAGACAGTTTACAGAATCTCTGGTACAACAAACACTTACGAGCAGCAGCAAAACAGAAAGTGCGTACTTGCATGATCTGTTGTCAGTTCAATCCAGGTAAAAGCGTCCCTGTTGAGCAAGGTGGATTTCATCCTCCCGATCACCCTTTTGAAGTCCTCCAGATGGATTATATCCAGATGAATAGCTGTAGAGGATTTAAGTATGTTCTTGTAATCGTTTGTGCTCTGTCCCGCTGGACCGAAGCATACCCTGTCCCAGACTACACTGCTCCGACCACAGCCAGACAGTTGGTTCGTGAATTCTTCCCACGGTACGGTTTGCCCCGTGTCGTGTACTCAGATAACGGACAGCCGTTCTCGTCCGAGCTGATGAGACAAGTTTCCCTCTTGCTAGGATATCAGTGGAGGTTCCACTGTGTCCGACATCCCGAAGCAGCTGGCCTTGTAGAAAGGCATAATCAGACACTAAAAATCCGTCTTGCCAAGATCTGTCAGGAAAAAGGGGTCGACTGGATAGTCGCCCTGCCCGTGGCACTATTCTACATGAGGATGGTTGCCCACTCGAGATCAGGGCTATCCCCGTACGAAGTGGTCTTTGGCAGACCGCCGAATATGTGGGGGACGCCCGTTCCGAAAAAGAT
Organism: Lissotriton vulgaris; assembly: GCF_964263255.1. NCBI lineage: Eukaryota > Metazoa > Chordata > Amphibia > Caudata > Salamandridae > Lissotriton > Lissotriton vulgaris. The sequence continues at coordinate 1,000,730,822 of NC_141695.1, forward strand.
CACTGATATTGATTGTAACATGTTGACAGATTACCTTGCCTCCTTGATGTCTGCACTCCAATCATGTCGTTCACAGGTTGCCGCAGCCTTCCCTGACAACACCGATGTAAAGGCGCATGAGGTCCGCCCAGGTGACCTGGTAGTCGTCCGGAATTTCGACCGGAAAAGTCCGCTGGAGCCCCGCTGGAAGTCTCCAAAGACCGTTCTGCTTACCACCAGGACCGCCGTGAAAATCGAGGGGAGAAAGGGGTGGGTCCACACGAGTCACATCAAACTATGCAATGAACTAAAAAACGGACTGAAACAGGACTCTGACTCGTCCACCCCCACCAAAGACTGTGTTGAAGCACAAGACGTTACTGTGCCTAAAAGAGAAAAGACTCCTCAAGAACTTTACCGTATGAAGCTTCGATCTAGCAAGTCAGACAGTTTAATTGTTTAAGTCCTCCCTTAGGTGAATCGGTTAAATAGTTTCTGACATGTATCCCCTAGATCGAGTTAGAGAGAGAGAGGAAAAGAGAAGAACATATTGCAAATCACTTCGTAGTCACTGCATAGTGACACTAATTATCATGTTTATTCTGAGTATTCTAATTATTATTGCCAGCATTCTGCTTCCTATGTACTGGCCTATTTTCAGGCGTGAACAATCTGCTTACAATGTCTCTGCTGAACACACTTTTAGTGAACTTCCTGCACATGAACTCTCTTACAGACTTGCGCTGCGCAACAATACATTCATTAGTATGTTACACCATTCCCATCAGACAAGTAATGCTACAGACTGCTGGATATGTGGCCGACTCCCTCCCTACCAGAATTACAAGGGAGCTCTGCCTCTCTTTCCGTACCCATTCACTCACAATGGCTCCTGTGGAGCATGGTTTAAAATAATTAATTCTTTAGATCCTGATATTGCTGTTTTCGAGGGGGGCTGGGTTTGGGGAAACTTGAACTTAGTCCTGCTCAACGTCTGTTATCCTGATAAAGAGGGACTTCCCACTCGAATAGGAACTGATCTAGAAAATGAAGTATATGGATTAGGTAATTACACAATTAGCCTTATGATCCTCACTGTTGAATCTGAAACTGCTCCAGTTTTGCCCCATATGTTAGTGTTACCAGTCACAGGTGAATTATGTGTTAGCAAGAAAGGTTCAGTACACGTAGGTCATAGTAAATGCACTACTGTGGTCGAGTTCAGTGACCATGGTAAATCGTCTTTTAAAGCTATCAGTCATTCCTACTTTGTTTGTGGTCATACCGCATACATACGTTTGCCTCCAGATTGGGACGGTACCTGTTACATTGCATTCCTTCTGCCACCTGTTTTCCTAGCTCCTCCTGATTACCATAGAAACACGAATCTAGCACCGAATAGACCCAAAAGAGATATTCCCCTTGTCGACTACACAGAAACGGCATGGGAACAGTACACTGATTTCAATAAAGGATTCTTTTTCTTCCTAGGACCTGTCCAAAACAGTAAATTAATACGCAGATTAACGAGAACACTTGAAGCAGTAGTGAACGAAACTGCCTCCGCTCTAGGTAACCTAACAGAGGAGCAGTCCGCTATACGGACTGTTGTCCTTCAAAATCGTCTTGTGATTGACGTCATCTTGGCAGATAGAGGTGGAGCCTGTAAGGTCATCGGGTCAAGTTGCTGTGTTTTCATTCCACAAAATGCACCATCTGTCTATCAAGCTATCACCCGTTTACATAAAATTGCAAATCAGATACATCAGAATCCAGGCACCTGGACTTGGTCCGGTTGGTTCTGGACTACGTTAACGGCTTGGGGATGGAAGATCTTATCCTTCCTAGGCATTGGTCTTGTTATAGTATTCAGTTGTTGCCTATGCCTGCAGTGTGGGCCAGCGATATGTGGACTGTGTGCCACATCCTGCATTGAGCATTCCAGTTGTCTTTCAAACAGTCAAAGAAAGAAAGACGAACATATAATGTTACAAGAACAAACCGATCGATTTATGAGGATCGACATATCATGAAGGGTCCGTAGGGAACAAGGAGGGAATGAGGTAATATAAATTCTATGGTCATGTTGTGTTCCCTAGCGAGTACCCCACCGACTCCATGTACGAGTTAAAAGTGCATGTAACTTCCCTCCTGTACCAGCTATGAAGACGCAAATACATTTGCGTCCAACGTTAACTTGTCCTCTTTCAGACCCACCACGAATGGGTTTGATGGTCCGTTCCTAAGTATGCTATGCCAACGTCTTTTTGAAGTGTACTCCTACGTTTTTCAGCCTGGCTGAAAGTAGGCCCTGAATCTCTGCCACCGAGCCTCTTTTCTGGCTTCTGACTGCGAGGGCCTCTGCCCAAGCAGCCCCCGTACCCGTGAACTCTGACTTACTTCTAGCGCGGCCCTCCGTGCTCAGCTCAGCCTGCTGCCTGCCAAGATTGACTATAACCTTCGAGTTATCTGTTTTCCTCCCCGAAGATACATTCCAGCCTACTAGCTTCAGTAAACATCCTTCCTCAGCTACAGGGCTAAAGGGCCGACCTGTCTTTATGCAAGTAATTCATAGCCTCTGTTGCCATGCTTCCATGGAAGGCCCCATGCCCCCACGCTTCTCATACAGACACTCAGGCGCTTATACACGCACTCACAGCAAGTATAGAATAGCTTCTGCTCTAGAGACCTTTCTGCCCAGATAGCTTAGTTCCTAAACATCAGATATCAGATATGATAGAAGCACAAGTTGATCTGACATGCCAGACTTCTGTCTCTTTCCGTCAGTGTAAATGTCAAGTCCCCTGCACCCCGTCTATCACACGTCATGCAGCTGCGCACGCATCCAAGCTTCCGATTTCTGCTGACATTGCAACATTCTGTTAGCACCACCCCTTGGTGCCACCCACTTGCGTCACCTATCAGTGACGTTTCTAGCACACACGCCTAGTTACGCCTAGTTTACGCCTCTTGATGATGTACTAGCACCACGTGTATACTGTTATCTTGTCTTCTCTCAGCTGTTACGCCTCTTACATTGAACATTATGATGTAAATCAAGTATATAAGCTATGTATTGTCAATAAACGTTGGCGCGCTCATCTATCCCTTCTGACACCCTGTGTGGTGGTCAGAACATGATATCCTGATTCCTTTATGAGGAATAAAAACCCTTAGAAACTCTTACACCACGGACTCTGTTTTCCTTCTTTCCGATTGAGTTATTATTGATTAAGTACTTACCTGCATAGAAATTAAGAGAGTAAATTAATTATTTACATCAGCCCCACCTCTCTGACTCCACCCATTCTGCCCAGGCTCCTCCCATACCCCTCTGACCCCACCCAGGCTCCTCCTATTTGACCCCACCCAATCTGACTAGGCTCCTCCTACACCCCCCTCTGCCAGGCTCCTCCTATACCCCTCCTCTGCTGTCTGACCCCACCCATTCTGCCCAGGCTCCTCCTATACCCCACCTCTCTGACCCCACCCAATCTGACTAGGCTCCTCCTAAGCCCCTCCTCTGCTGTCTGACCCCACCCATTCTGCCCAGGCTCCTCCCATACCCCTCTGACCCCACCCAGGCTCCTCCTATTTGACCCCACCCAATCTGACTAGGCTCCTCCTACACCCCCCTCTGCCAGGCTCCTCCTATACCCCTCCTCTGCTGTCTGACCCCACCCATTCTGCCCAGGCTCCTCCTATACCCCACCTCTCTGACCCCACCCAATCTGACTAGGCTCCTCCTAAGCCCCTCCTCTGCTGTCTGACCCCACCCATTCTGCCCAGGCTCCTCCTAAGCCCCTCCTCTGCTGTCTGACCCCACCCATTCTGCCCAGGCTCCGCCTAAGCCCCTCCTCTCTGACCCCACCCATTCTGCCCAGGCTCCTCCTAAGCCTCTCCTCTGCTGTCTGACCCCACCCATTCTGCCCAGGCTCCTCCCATACCCCTCTGACCCCACCCATTCTGCCCAGGCTCCTCCTATTTGACACCACCAATCTGACTAAGCTCCTCCTAAGCCCCACCTCTCTTACCCCACCCCCTCTGGCCAGGCTCCTCCTTTACCCCCTCTGCCCAGGCTCCTCCTATACCCCTCCTCTCTGACCCCACCCCCTCTGCCCAGGCTCCTCCTCTGCTGTCTGACCCCACCCATTCTGCCCAGGCTCCTCCTATACCCCTCTGACCCCACCCAGGCTCCTCCTATTTGACCCCACCCAATCTGACTAGGCTCCTCCTACACCCCCCTCTGCCAGGCTCCTCCTATACCCCTCCGCCAGGCTCCTCCTATACCCCTCCTCTGCTGTCTGACCCCACCCATTCTGCCCAGGCTCCTCCTATTTGACCCCACCCAATCTGACTAGGCTCCTCCTAAGCCCCTCCTCTGCTGTCTGACCCCACCCATTCTGCCCAGGCTCCTCCTATACCCCACCTCTCTGACCCCACCCAATCTGACTAGGCTCCTCCTAAGCCCCTCCTCTGCTGTCTGACCCCACCCATTCTGCCCAGGCTCCTCCTCTCTGACCCCACCCATTCTGCCCAGGCTCCTCCTAAGCCCCTCCTCTGCTGTCAGACCCCACCCATTCTGCCCAGGCTCCTCCCATACCCCTCTGACCCCACCCATTCTGCCCAGGCTCCTCCTATTTGACCCCACCCAATCTGACTAGGCTCCTCCTATACCCCCTCTGCCCAGGCTCCTCCTAAGCCCCTCCTCTGCTGTCTGACCCCCACCCATTCTGCCCAGGCTCCGCCTAAGCCCCTCCTCTCTGACCCCACCCATTCTGCCCAGGCTCCTCCTAAGCCCCACCTCTCTGACTCCACCCATTCTGCCCAGGCTCCTCCCATACCCCTCTGACCCCACCCAGGCTCCTCCTATTTGACCCCACCCAATCTGACTAGGCTCCTCCTACACCCCCCTCTGCCAGGCTCCTCCTATACCCCTCCTCTGCTGTCTGACCCCACCCATTCTGCCCAGGCTCCTCCTATACCCCACCTCTCTGACCCCACCCAATCTGACTAGGCTCCTCCTAAGCCCCTCCTCTGCTGTCTGACCCCACCCAATCTGACTAGGCTCCTCCTAAGCCCCTCCTCTGCTGTCTGACCCCACCCATTCTGCCCAGGCTCCTCCTATACCCCTCCTATTTGACCCCACCCAATCTGACTTGGCTCCTCCTAAGCCCCTCCTCTGCTGTCTGACCCCACCCATTCTGCCCAGGCTCCTCCTATTTGACCCCACCCAATCTGACTAGGCTCCTCCTAAGCCCCTCCTCTGCTGTCGGACCCCACCCATTCTGCCCAGGCTCCTCCTATACCCCACCTCTCTGACCCCACCAATTCTGCCCAGGCTCCTCCCATACCCCTCTGACCCCACCCATTCTGCCCAGGCTCCTCCTATACCCCTCCTATTTGACCCCACCCAATCTGACTTGGCTCCTCCTAAGCCCCTCCTCTGCTGTCTGACCCCACCCATTCTGCCCAGGCTCCTCCTATACCCCCTCCTATTTGACCCCACCCAATCTGACTAGGCTCCTCCTATACCCCCTCTGCCCAGGCTCCTCCTATACCCCTCCTCTCTGACCTCACCCAATCTGACTAGGCTCCTCCTAAGCCCCTCCTCTGCTGTCTGACCCCACCCATTCTGCCCAGGCTCCTCCTAAGCCCCTCATCTGCTGTCTGACCCCACCCATTCTGCCCAGGCTCCTCCTATACCCCTCCTCTCTGACACCACCCAATCTGACTAGGCTCCTCCTAAGCCCCTAGGCTCCTCCTAAGCCCCTCCTCTCTGACCCCACCCAATCTGACTAGGCTCCTCCTATACCCCCTCCTCTCTGACTCCACCCATTCTGACTAGGCTCCTCCTATTTGACCCCACCCAATCTGACTAGGCTCCTCCTAAGCCCCTCCTCTGCTGTCTGACCCCACCCATTCTGCCCAGGCTCCGCCTAAGCATCTCCTCTCTGACCCCACCCATTCTGCCCAGGCTCCTCCTAAGCCCCTCCTCTGCTGTCTGACCACACCCATTCTGCCCAGGCTCCTCCTAAGCCCCTCCTCTGCTGTCTGACCCCACCCATTCTGCCCAGGCTCCTCCTATACCCCCTACTCTCTGACTCCACCCATTCTGCCCAGGCTCCTCCCATACCCCTCTGACCCCACCCATTCTGCCCAGGCTCCTCCTATACCCCTCCTATTTGACCCCACCCAATCTAACTTGGCTCCTCCTAAGCCCCTCCTCTGCTGTCTGACCCCACCCATTCTGCCCAGGCTCCTCCTATTTGACCCCACCCAATCTGACTAGGCTCCTCCTAAGCCCCTCCTCTGCTGTCTGACCCCACCCATTCTGCCCAGGCTCCTCCTATTTGACCCCACCCAATCTGACTAGGCTCCTCCTATACCCCCTCTGCCCAGGCTCCGCCTAAGCCCCTCCTCTCTGACCCCACCCATTCTGCCCAGGCTCCTCCTAAGCCCCACCTCTCTGACTCCACCCATTCTGCCCAGGCTCCTCCTATTTGACCCCACCCAATCTGACTAGGCTCCTCCTAAGCCCCTCCTCTCTGACCCCACCCCCTCTGCCCAGGTTCCTCCTATACCCCCTCTGCCCAGGCTCCTCCTATACCCCTCCTCTCTGACCCCACCCCCTCTGCCCAGGCTCCTCCTATACCCCTCCTCTCTGACCTAACCCCCTCTGCCCAGGCTCCTCCTATACCCCTCCTCTGCTGTCTGACCCCACCCATTCTGCCCAGGCTCCTCCTATTTGACCCCACCCAATCTGACTAGGCTCCTCCTAAGCCCCACCTCTGCTGTCTGACCCCACCCATTCTGCCCAGGCTCCTCCTATTTGACCCCACCCAATCTGACTAGGCTACTCCTATACCCCCTCTGCCCAGGCTCCTCCTATACCCCTCCTCTCTGACCCCACCCCTCTGCCCAGGCTCCTCCTATACCCCCTCTGCCCAGGCTCCTCCTATACCCCTCCTCTCTGACCCCACCCCCTCTGCCCAGGCTCCTCCTCTGCTGTCTGACCCCACCCATTCTGCCCAGGCTCCTCCTATACCCCTCTGACCCCACCCAGGCTCCTCCTATTTGACCCCACCCAATCTGACTAGGCTCCTCCTACACCCCCCTCTGCCAGGCTCCTCCTATACCCCTCCGCCAGGCTCCTCCTATACCCCTCCTCTGCTGTCTGACCCCACCCATTCTGCCCAGGCTCCTCCTATACCCCACCTCTCTGACCCCACCCAATCTGACTAAGCTCCTCCTAAGCCCCACCTCTCTGACCCCACCCCCTCTGGCCAGGCTCCTCCTTTACCCCCTCTGCCCAGGCTCCTCCTATACCCCTCCTCTCTGACCCCACCCCCTCTGCCCAGGCTCCTCCTCTGCTGTCTGACCCCACCCATTCTGCCCAGGCTCCTCCTATACCCCTCTGACCCCACCCAGGCTCCTCCTATTTGACCCCACCCAATCTGACTAGGCTCCTCCTACACCCCCCTCTGCCAGGCTCCTCCTATACCCCTCCGCCAGGCTCCTCCTATACCCCTCCTCTGCTGTCTGACCCCACCCATTCTGCCCAGGCTCCTCCTATACCCCACCTCTCTGACCCCACCCAATCTGACTAGGCTCCTCCTAAGCCCCTCCTCTGCTGTCTGTCCCCACCCATTCTGCCCAGGCTCCTCCTCTCTGACCCCACCCATTCTGCCCAGGCTCCTCCTAAGCCCCTCCTCTGCTGTCTGACCCCACCCATTCTGCCCAGGCTCCTCCCATACCCCTCTGACCCCACCCATTCTGCCCAGGCTCCTCCTATTTGACCCACCCAATCTGACTAGGCTCCTCCTATACCCCCTCTGCCCAGGCTCCTCCTAAGCCCCTCCTCTGCTGTCTGACCCCCACCCATTCTGCCCAGGCTCCGCCTAAGCCCCTCCTCTCTGACCCCACCCATTCTGCCCAGGCTCCTCCTAAGCCCCACCTCTCTGACTCCACCCATTCTGCCCAGGCTCCTCCCATACCCCTCTGACCCCACCCAGGCTCCTCCTATTTGACCCCACCCAATCTGACTAGGCTCCTCCTACACCCCCCTCTGCCAGGCTCCTCCTATACCCCTCCTCTGCTGTCTGACCCCACCCATTCTGCCCAGGCTCCTCCTGTACCCCACCTCTCTGACCCCACCCAATCTGACTAGGCTCCTCCTAAGCCCCTCCTCTGCTGTCTGACCCCACCCAATCTGACTAGGCTCCTCCTAAGCCCCTCCTCTGCTGTCTGACCCCGCCCATTCTGCCCAGGCTCCTCCTATACCCCCTCCTCTCTGACTCCACCCATTCTACCCAGGCTCCTCCCATTCTGCCCAGGCTCCTCCTATTTGACCCCACCCAATCTGACTAGGCTCCTCCTACACCCCCCCCTCTGCCAGGCTCCTCCTATACCCCTCCTCTCTGACCCCACCCAATCTGACTAGGCTCCTCCTAAGCCCCTAGGCCCCTCCTAAGCCCCTCCTCTGCTGTCTGACCCCACTCATTCTGCCCAGGCTCCTCCTATACCCCTCCTCTGCTGTCTGACCCCACCCATTCTCCCCAGGCTCCTCCTATACCCCACCTCTCTGACCCCACCCAATCTGACTAGGCTCCTCCTAAGCCCCTCCTCTGCTGTCTGACCCCACCCATTCTGCCCAGGCTCCTCCTATACCCCCTCCTCTCTGACTCCACCCATTCTACCCAGGCTCCTCCTATTTGACCCCACACAATCTGACTAGGCTCCTCCTATACCCCCTCTGCCCAGGCTCCTCCTATACCCCTCCTCTCTGACCCCACCCCCTCTGCCCAGGCTCCTCCTATACCCCTCCTCTCTGACCCCACCCCCTCTGCCCAGGCTCCTCCTATACCCCTCCTCTGCTGTCTGACCCCACCCATTCTGCCCAGGCTCCTCCTATTTGACCCCACCCAATCTGACTAGGCTCCTCCTAAGCCCCTCCTCTGCTGTCTGACCCCACCCATTCTGCCCAGGCTCCTCCTATTGGACCCCACCCAATCTGATTAGGCTCCTCCTATACCCCCTCTGCCCAGGCTCCTCCTATACCCCTCCTCTCTGACCCCACCCCCTCTGCCCAGGCTCCTCCTATACCCCCTCTGCCCAGGCTCCTCCTATACCCCTCCTCTCTGACCCCACCCCCTCTGCCCAGGCTCCTCCTATACCCCTCCTCTGCTGTCTGACCCCACCCATTCTGCCCAGGCTCCTCCTATTTGACCCCACCCAATCTGACTAGGCTCCTCCTAAGCCCCTCCTCTGCTGTCTGACCCCACCCATTCTGCCCAGGCTCCTCCTATTTGACCCCACCCAATCTGACTAGGCTCCTCCTAAGCCCCTCCTCTCTGACCCCACCCATTCTGCCCAGGCCCCTCCTAAGCCCCTCCTCTGCTGTCTGACCCCACCCATTCTGCCTAGGCTCCTCCTATACCCCCTCCTCTCTGACTCCACCCATTCTGCCCAGGCCTCCTATTTGACCCCACCCAATCTGACTAGGCTCCTCCTATACCCCCTCTGCCCAGGCTCCTCCTATACCCCTCCTCTCTGACCCCACCCCCTCTGCCCAGGCTCCTCCTATACCCCTCCTCTGCTGTCTGACCCCACCCATTCTGCCCAGGCTCCTCCTATTTGACCCCACCCAATCTGACTAGGCTCCTCCTAAGCCCCTCCTCTGCTGTCTGACCCCACCCATTCTGCCCAGGCTCCTCCTATTTGACCACACCCAATCTGACTAGGCTCCTCCTATACCCATTCTGCCCAGGCTCCTCCTATACCCCCTCCTCTCTGACTCCACCCATTCTGCCCAGGCTCCTCCTAAGCCCCTCCTCTCTGACCCCACCCATTCTGCCCATATACCCCCTCCTCCTGCCCAGGCTCCTCCTAAGCCCCTCCTCTGCTGTCTGACCCCACCCATTCTGCCCAGGCTCCGCCTAAGCCCCTCCTCTCTGACCCCACCCATTCTGCCCAGGCTCCTCCTAAGCCTCTCCTCTGCTGTCTGACCCCACCCATTCTGCCCAGGCTCCTCCCATACCCCTCTGACCCCACCCATTCTGCCCAGGCTCCTCCTATTTGACACCACCAATCTGACTAAGCTCCTCCTAAGCCCCACCTCTCTTACCCCACCCCCTCTGGCCAGGCTCCTCCTTTACCCCCTCTGCCCAGGCTCCTCCTATACCCCTCCTCTCTGACCCCACCCCCTCTGCCCAGGCTCCTCCTCTGCTGTCTGACCCCACCCATTCTGCCCAGGCTCCTCCTATACCCCTCTGACCCCACCCAGGCTCCTCCTATTTGACCCCACCCAATCTGACTAGGCTCCTCCTACACCCCCCTCTGCCAGGCTCCTCCTATACCCCTCCGCCAGGCTCCTCCTATACCCCTCCTCTGCTGTCTGACCCCACCCATTCTGCCCAGGCTCCTCCTATTTGACCCCACCCAATCTGACTAGGCTCCTCCTAAGCCCCTCCTCTGCTGTCTGACCCCACCCATTCTGCCCAGGCTCCTCCTATACCCCACCTCTCTGACCCCACCCAATCTGACTAGGCTCCTCCTAAGCCCCTCCTCTGCTGTCTGACCCCACCCATTCTGCCCAGGCTCCTCCTCTCTGACCCCACCCATTCTGCCCAGGCTCCTCCTAAGCCCCTCCTCTGCTGTCTGACCCCACCCATTCTGCCCAGGCTCCTCCCATACCCCTCTGACCCCACCCATTCTGCCCAGGCTCCTCCTATTTGACCCCACCCAATCTGACTAGGCTCCTCCTATACCCCCTCTGCCCAGGCTCCTCCTAAGCCCCTCCTCTGCTGTCTGACCCCCACCCATTCTGCCCAGGCTCCGCCTAAGCCCCTCCTCTCTGACCCCACCCATTCTGCCCAGGCTCCTCCTAAGCCCCACCTCTCTGACTCCACCCATTCTGCCCAGGCTCCTCCCATACCCCTCTGACCCCACCCAGGCTCCTCCTATTTGACCCCACCCAATCTGACTAGGCTCCTCCTACACCCCCCTCTGCCAGGCTCCTCCTATACCCCTCCTCTGCTGTCTGACCCCACCCATTCTGCCCAGGCTCCTCCTATACCCCACCTCTCTGACCCCACCCAATCTGACTAGGCTCCTCCTAAGCCCCTCCTCTGCTGTCTGACCCCACCCAATCTGACTAGGCTCCTCCTAAGCCCCTCCTCTGCTGTCTGACCCCACCCATTCTGCCCAGGCTCCTCCTATACCCCTCCTATTTGACCCCACCCAATCTGACTTGGCTCCTCCTAAGCCTCTCCTCTGCTGTCTGACCCCACCCATTCTGCCCAGGCTCCTCCTATTTGACCCCACCCAATCTGACTAGGCTCCTCCTAAGCCCCTCCTCTGCTGTCGGACCCCACACATTCTGCCCAGGCTCCTCCTATACCCCACCTCTCTGACCCCACCAATTCTGCCCAGGCTCCTCCCATACCCCTCTGACCCCACCCATTCTGCCCAGGCTCCTCCTATACCCCTCCTATTTGACCCCACCCAATCTGACTTGGCTCCTCCTAAGCCCCTCCTCTGCTGTCTGACCCCAACCATTCTGCCCAGGCTCCTCCTATACCCCCTCCTATTTGACCCCACCCAATCTGACTAGGCTCCTCCTATACCCCCTCTGCCCAGGCTCCTCCTATACCCCTCCTCTCTGACCTCACCCAATCTGACTAGGCTCCTCCTAAGCCCCTCCTCTGCTGTCTGACCCCACCCATTCTGCCCAGGCTCCTCCTAAGCCCCTCATCTGCTGTCTGACCCCACCCATTCTGCCCAGGCTCCTCCTATACCCCTCCTCTCTGACACCACCCAATCTGACTAGGCTCCTCCTAAGCCCCTAGGCTCCTCCTAAGCCCCTCCTCTCTGACCCCACCCAATCTGACTAGGCTCCTCCTATACCCCCTCCTCTCTGACTCCACCCATTCTGACTAGGCTCCTCCTATTTGACCCCACCCAATCTGACTAGGCTCCTCCTAAGCCCCTCCTCTGCTGTCTGACCCCACCCATTCTGCCCAGGCTCCGCCTAAGCATCTCCTCTCTGACCCCACCCATTCTGCCCAGGCTCCTCCTAAGCCCCTCCTCTGCTGTCTGACCACACCCATTCTGCCCAGGCTCCTCCTAAGCCCCTCCTCTGCTGTCTGACCCCACCCATTCTGCCCAGGCTCCTCCTATACCCCCTACTCTCTGACTCCACCCATTCTGCCCAGGCTCCTCCCATACCCCTCTGACCCCACCCATTCTGCCCAGGCTCCTCCTATACCCCTCCTATTTGACCCCACCCAATCTGACTTGGCTCCTCCTAAGCCCCTCCTCTGCTGTCTGACCCCACCCATTCTGCCCAGGCTCCTCCTATTTGACCCCACCCAATCTGACTAGGCTCCTCCTAAGCCCCTCCTCTGCTGTCTGACCCCACCCATTCTGCCCAGGCTCCTCCTATTTGACCCCACCCAATCTGACTAGGCTCCTCCTATACCCCCTCTGCCCAGGCTCCGCCTAAGCCCCTCCTCTCTGACCCCACCCATTCTGCCCAGGCTCCTCCTAAGCCCCACCTCTCTGACTCCACCCATTCTGCCCAGGCTCCTCCTATTTGACCCCACCCAATCTGACTAGGCTCCTCCTAAGCCCCTCCTCTCTGACCCCACCCCCTCTGCCCAGGTTCCTCCTATACCCCCTCTGCCCAGGCTCCTCCTATACCCCTCCTCTCTGACCCCACCCCCTCTGCCCAGGCTCCTCCTATACCCCTCCTCTCTGACCCCACCCCCTCTGCCCAGGCTCCTCCTATACCCCTCCTCTGCTGTCTGACCCCACCCATTCTGCCCAGGCTCCTCCTATTTGACCCCACCCAATCTGACTAGGCTCCTCCTAAGCCCCTCCTCTGCTGTCTGACCCCACCCATTCTGCCCAGGCTCCTCCTATTGGACCCCACCCAATCTGATTAGGCTCCTCCTATACCCCCTCTGCCCAGGCTCCTCCTATACCCCTCCTCTCTGACCCCACCCCCTCTGCCCAGGCTCCTCCTATACCCCCTCTGCCCAGGCTCCTCCTATACCCCTCCTCTCTGACCCCACCCCCTCTGCCCAGGCTCCTCCTATACCCCTCCTCTGCTGTCTGACCCCACCCATTCTGCCCAGGCTCCTCCTATTTGACCCCACCCAATCTGACTAGGCTCCTCCTAAGCCCCTCCTCTGCTGTCTGACCCCACCCATTCTGCCCAGGCTCCTCCTATTTGACCCCACCCAATCTGACTAGGCTCCTCCTAAGCCCCTCCTCTCTGACCCCACCCATTCTGCCCAGGCCCCTCCTAAGCCCCTCCTCTGCTGTCTGACCCCACCCATTCTGCCCAGGCTCCTCCTATACCCCCTCCTCTCTGACTCCACCCATTCTGCCCAGGCCTCCTATTTGACCCCACCCAATCTGACTAGGCTCCTCCTATACCCCCTCTGCCCAGGCTCCTCCTATACCCCTCCTCTCTGACCCCACCCCCTCTGCCCAGGCTCCTCCTATACCCCTCCTCTGCTGTCTGACCCCACCCATTCTGCCCAGGCTCCTCCTATTTGACCCCACCCAATCTGACTAGGCTCCTCCTAAGCCCCTCCTCTGCTGTCTGACCCCACCCATTCTGCCCAGGCTCCTCCTATTTGACCACACCCAATCTGACTAGGCTCCTCCTATACCCATTCTGCCCAGGCTCCTCCTATACCCCCTCCTCTCTGACTCCACCCATTCTGCCCAGGCTCCTCCTAAGCCCCTCCTCTCTGACCCCACCCATTCTGCCCATATACCCCCTCCTCCTGCCCAGGCTCCTCCTAAGCCCCTCCTCTGCTGTCTGACCCCACCCATTCTGCCCAAGCTCCGCCTAAGCCCCTCCTCTCTGACCCCACCCATTCTGCCCAGGCTCCTCCTAAGCCTCTCCTCTGCTGTCTGACCCCACCCATTCTGCCCAGGCTCCTCCCATACCCCTCTGACCCCACCCATTCTGCCCAGGCTCCTCCTATTTGACACCACCAATCTGACTAAGCTCCTCCTAAGCCCCACCTCTCTTACCCCACCCCCTCTGGCCAGGCTCCTCCTTTACCCCCTCTGCCCAGGCTCCTCCTATACCCCTCCTCTCTGACCCCACCCCCTCTGCCCAGGCTCCTCCTCTGCTGTCTGACCCCACCCATTCTGCCCAGGCTCCTCCTATACCCCTCTGACCCCACCCAGGCTCCTCCTATTTGACCCCACCCAATCTGACCAGGCTCCTCCTATACCCCTCCTCTGCTGTCTGACCCCACCCATTCTGCCCAGGCTCCTCCTATACCCCACCTCTCTGACCCCACCCAATCTGACTAGGCTCCTCCTAAGCCCCTCCTCTGCTGTCTGACCCCACCCAATCTGACTAGGCTCCTCCTAAGCCCCTCCTCTGCTGTCTGACCCCGCCCATTCTGCCCAGGCTCCTCCTATACCCCCTCCTCTCTGACTCCACCCATTCTACCCAGGCTCCTCCCATTCTGCCCAGGCTCCTCCTATTTGACCCCACCCAATCTGACTAGGCTCCTCCTACACCCCCCCCTCTGCCAGGCTCCTCCTATACCCCTCCTCTCTGACCCCACCCAATCTGACTAGGCTCCTCCTAAGCCCCTAGGCCCCTCCTAAGCCCCTCCTCTGCTGTCTGACCCCACTCATTCTGCCCAGGCTCCTCCTATACCCCTCCTCTGCTGTCTGACCCCACCCATTCTCCCCAGGCTCCTCCTATACCCCACCTCTCTGACCCCACCCAATCTGACTAGGCTCCTCCTAAGCCCCTCCTCTGCTGTCTGACCCCACCCATTCTGCCCAGGCTCCTCCTATACCCCCTCCTCTCTGACTCCACCCATTCTACCCAGGCTCCTCCTATTTGACCCCACACAATCTGACTAGGCTCCTCCTATACCCCCTCTGCCCAGGCTCCTCCTATACCCCTCCTCTCTGACCCCACCCCCTCTGCCCAGGCTCCTCCTATACCCCTCCTCTCTGACCCCACCCCCTCTGCCCAGGCTCCTCCTATACCCCTCCTCTGCTGTCTGACCCCACCCATTCTGCCCAGGCTCCTCCTATTTGACCCCACCCAATCTGACTAGGCTCCTCCTAAGCCCCTCCTCTGCTGTCTGACCCCACCCATTCTGCCCAGGCTCCTCCTATTGGACCCCACCCAATCTGATTAGGCTCCTCCTATACCCCCTCTGCCCAGGCTCCTCCTATACCCCTCCTCTCTGACCCCACCCCCTCTGCCCAGGCTCCTCCTATACCCCCTCTGCCCAGGCTCCTCCTATACCCCTCCTCTCTGACCCCACCCCCTCTGCCCAGGCTCCTCCTATACCCCTCCTCTGCTGTCTGACCCCACCCATTCTGCCCAGGCTCCTCCTATTTGACCCCACCCAATCTGACTAGGCTCCTCCTAAGCCCCTCCTCTGCTGTCTGACCCCACCCATTCTGCCCAGGCTCCTCCTATTTGACCCCACCCAATCTGACTAGGCTCCTCCTAAGCCCCTCCTCTCTGACCCCACCCATTCTGCCCAGGCCCCTCCTAAGCCCCTCCTCTGCTGTCTGACCCCACCCATTCTGCCCAGGCTCCTCCTATACCCCCTCCTCTCTGACTCCACCCATTCTGCCCAGGCCTCCTATTTGACCCCACCCAATCTGACTAGGCTCCTCCTATACCCCCTCTGCCCAGGCTCCTCCTATACCCCTCCTCTCTGACCCCACCCCCTCTGCCCAGGCTCCTCCTATACCCCTCCTCTGCTGTCTGACCCCACCCATTCTGCCCAGGCTCCTCCTATTTGACCCCACCCAATCTGACTAGGCTCCTCCTAAGCCCCTCCTCTGCTGTCTGACCCCACCCATTCTGCCCAGGCTCCTCCTATTTGACCACACCCAATCTGACTAGGCTCCTCCTATACCCATTCTGCCCAGGCTCCTCCTATACCCCCTCCTCTCTGACTCCACCCATTCTGCCCAGGCTCCTCCTAAGCCCCTCCTCTCTGACCCCACCCATTCTGCCCATATACCCCCTCCTCCTGCCCAGGCTCCTCCTAAGCCCCTCCTCTGCTGTCTGACCCCACCCATTCTGCCCAGGCTCCGCCTAAGCCCCTCCTCTCTGACCCCACCCATTCTGCCCAGGCTCCTCCTAAGCCTCTCCTCTGCTGTCTGACCCCACCCATTCTGCCCAGGCTCCTCCCATACCCCTCTGACCCCACCCATTCTGCCCAGGCTCCTCCTATTTGACACCACCAATCTGACTAAGCTCCTCCTAAGCCCCACCTCTCTTACCCCACCCCCTCTGGCCAGGCTCCTCCTTTACCCCCTCTGCCCAGGCTCCTCCTATACCCCTCCTCTCTGACCCCACCCCCTCTGCCCAGGCTCCTCCTCTGCTGTCTGACCCCACCCATTCTGCCCAGGCTCCTCCTATACCCCTCTGACCCCACCCAGGCTCCTCCTATTTGACCCCACCCAATCTGACTAGGCTCCTCCTACACCCCCCTCTGCCAGGCTCCTCCTATACCCCTCCGCCAGGCTCCTCCTATACCCCTCCTCTGCTGTCTGACCCCACCCATTCTGCCCAGGCTCCTCCTATTTGACCCCACCCAATCTGACTAGGCTCCTCCTAAGCCCCTCCTCTGCTGTCTGACCCCACCCATTCTGCCCAGGCTCCTCCTATACCCCACCTCTCTGACCCCACCCAATCTGACTAGGCTCCTCCTAAGCCCCTCCTCTGCTGTCTGACCCCACCCATTCTGCCCAGGCTCCTCCTCTCTGACCCCACCCATTCTGCCCAGGCTCCTCCTAAGCCCCTCCTCTGCTGTCTGACCCCACCCATTCTGCCCAGGCTCCTCCCATACCCCTCTGACCCCACCCATTCTGCCCAGGCTCCTCCTATTTGACCCCACCCAATCTGACTAGGCTCCTCCTATACCCCCTCTGCCCAGGCTCCTCCTAAGCCCCTCCTCTGCTGTCTGACCCCCACCCATTCTGCCCAGGCTCCGCCTAAGCCCCTCCTCTCTGACCCCACCCATTCTGCCCAGGCTCCTCCTAAGCCCCACCTCTCTGACTCCACCCATTCTGCCCAGGCTCCTCCCATACCCCTCTGACCCCACCCAGGCTCCTCCTATTTGACCCCACCCAATCTGACTAGGCTCCTCCTACACCCCCCTCTGCCAGGCTCCTCCTATACCCCTCCTCTGCTGTCTGACCACACCCATTCTGCCCAGGCTCCTCCTATACCCCACCTCTCTGACCCCACCCAATCTGACTAGGCTCCTCCTAAGCCCCTCCTCTGCTGTCTGACCCCACCCAATCTGACTAGGCTCCTCCTAAGCCCCTCCTCTGCTGTCTGACCCCACCCATTCTGCCCAGGCTCCTCCTATACCCCTCCTATTTGACCCCACCCAATCTGACTTGGCTCCTCCTAAGCCCCTCCTCTGCTGTCTGACCCCACCCATTCTGCCCAGGCTCCTCCTATTTGACCCCACCCAATCTGACTAGGCTCCTCCTAAGCCCCTCCTCTGCTGTCGGACCCCACCCATTCTGCCCAGGCTCC
This sequence comes from Lissotriton vulgaris, assembly GCF_964263255.1. Classification (NCBI taxonomy): domain Eukaryota; kingdom Metazoa; phylum Chordata; class Amphibia; order Caudata; family Salamandridae; genus Lissotriton; species Lissotriton vulgaris. Next base: position 1,000,748,364 of record NC_141695.1, read on the forward strand.
TCCTATACCCCACCTCTCTGACCCCACCAATTCTGCCCAGGCTCCTCCCATACCCCTCTGACCCCACCCATTCTGCCCAGGCTCCTCCTATACCCCTCCTATTTGACCCCACCCAATCTGACTTGGCTCCTCCTAAGCCCCTCCTCTGCTGTCTGACCCCACCCATTCTGCCCAGGCTCCTCCTATACCCCCTCCTATTTGACCCCACCCAATCTGACTAGGCTCCTCCTATACCCCCTCTGCCCAGGCTCCTCCTATACCCCTCCTCTCTGACCTCACCCAATCTGACTAGGCTCCTCCTAAGCCCCTCCTCTGCTGTCTGACCCCACCCATTCTGCCCAGGCTCCTCCTAAGCCCCTCATCTGCTGTCTGATCCCACCCATTCTGCCCAGGCTCCTCCTATACCCCTCCTCTCTGACACCACCCAATCTGACTAGGCTCCTCCTAAGCCCCTAGGCTCCTCCTAAGCCCCTCCTCTCTGACCCCACCCAATCTGACTAGGCTCCTCCTATACCCCCTCCTCTCTGACTCCACCCATTCTGACTAGGCTCCTCCTATTTGACCCCACCCAATCTGACTAGGCTCCTCCTAAGCCCCTCCTCTGCTGTCTGACCCCACCCATTCTGCCCAGGCTCCGCCTAAGCATCTCCTCTCTGACCCCACCCATTCTGCCCAGGCTCCTCCTAAGCCCCTCCTCTGCTGTCTGACCACACCCATTCTGCCCAGGCTCCTCCTAAGCCCCTCCTCTGCTGTCTGACCCCACCCATTCTGCCCAGGCTCCTCCTATACCCCCTACTCTCTGACTCCACCCATTCTGCCCAGGCTCCTCCCATACCCCTCTGACCCCACCCATTCTGCCCAGGCTCCTCCTATACCCCTCCTATTTGACCCCACCCAATCTGACTTGGCTCCTCCTAAGCCCCTCCTCTGCTGTCTGACCCCACCCATTCTGCCCAGGCTCCTCCTATTTGACCCCACCCAATCTGACTAGGCTCCTCCTAAGCCCCTCCTCTGCTGTCTGACCCCACCCATTCTGCCCAGGCTCCTCCTATTTGACCCCACCCAATCTGACTAGGCTCCTCCTATACCCCCTCTGCCCAGGCTCCGCCTAAGCCCCTCCTCTCTGACCCCACCCATTCTGCCCAGGCTCCTCCTAAGCCCCACTTCTCTGACTCCACCCATTCTGCCCAGGCTCCTCCTATTTGACCCCACCCAATCTGACTAGGCTCCTCCTAAGCCCCTCCTCTCTGACCCCACCCCCTCTGCCCAGGTTCCTCCTATACCCCCTCTGCCCAGGCTCCTCCTATACCCCTCCTCTCTGACCCCACCCCCTCTGCCCAGGCTCCTCCTATACCCCTCCTCTCTGACCCCACCCCCTCTGCCCAGGCTCCTCCTATACCCCTCCTCTGCTGTCTGACCCCACCCATTCTGCCCAGGCTCCTCCTATTTGACCCCACCCAATCTGACTAGGCTCCTCCTAAGCCCCTCCTCTGCTGTCTGACCCCACCCATTCTGCCCAGGCTCCTCCTATTGGACCCCACCCAATCTGATTAGGCTCCTCCTATACCCCCTCTGCCCAGGCTCCTCCTATACCCCTCCTCTCTGACCCCACCCCCTCTGCCCAGGCTCCTCCTATACCCCCTCTGCCCAGGCTCCTCCTATACCCCTCCTCTCTGACCCCACCCCCTCTGCCCAGGCTCCTCCTATACCCCTCCTCTGCTGTCTGACCCCACCCATTCTGCCCAGGCTCCTCCTATTTGACCCCACCCAATCTGACTAGGCTCCTCCTAAGCCCCTCCTCTGCTGTCTGACCCCACCCATTCTGCCCAGGCTCCTCCTATTTGACCCCACCCAATCTGACTAGGCTCCTCCTAAGCCCCTCCTCTCTGACCCCACCCATTCTGCCCAGGCCCCTCCTAAGCCCCTCCTCTGCTGTCTGACCCCACCCATTCTGCCCAGGCTCCTCCTATACCCCCTCCTCTCTGACTCCACCCATTCTGCCCAGGCCTCCTATTTGACCCCACCCAATCTGACTAGGCTCCTCCTATACCCCCTCTGCCCAGGCTCCTCCTATACCCCTCCTCTCTGACCCCACCCCCTCTGCCCAGGCTCCTCCTATACCCCTCCTCTGCTGTCTGACCCCACCCATTCTGCCCAGGCTCCTCCTATTTGACCCCACCCAATCTGACTAGGCTCCTCCTAAGCCCCTCCTCTGCTGTCTGACCCCACCCATTCTGCCCAGGCTCCTCCTATTTGACCACACCCAATCTGACTAGGCTCCTCCTATACCCATTCTGCCCAGGCTCCTCCTATACCCCCTCCTCTCTGACTCCACCCATTCTGCCCAGGCTCCTCCTAAGCCCCTCCTCTCTGACCCCACCCATTCTGCCCATATACCCCCTCCTCCTGCCCAGGCTCCTCCTAAGCCCCTCCTCTGCTGTCTGACCCCACCCATTCTGCCCAGGCTCCGCCTAAGCCCCTCCTCTCTGACCCCACCCATTCTGCCCAGGCTCCTCCTAAGCCTCTCCTCTGCTGTCTGACCCCACCCATTCTGCCCAGGCTCCTCCCATACCCCTCTGACCCCACCCATTCTGCCCAGGCTCCTCCTATTTGACACCACCAATCTGACTAAGCTCCTCCTAAGCCCCACCTCTCTTACCCCACCCCCTCTGGCCAGGCTCCTCCTTTACCCCCTCTGCCCAGGCTCCTCCTATACCCCTCCTCTCTGACCCCACCCCCTCTGCCCAGGCTCCTCCTCTGCTGTCTGACCCCACCCATTCTGCCCAGGCTCCTCCTATACCCCTCTGACCCCACCCAGGCTCCTCCTATTTGACCCCACCCAATCTGACTAGGCTCCTCCTACACCCCCCTCTGCCAGGCTCCTCCTATACCCCTCTGCCAGGCTCCTCCTATACCCCTCCTCTGCTGTCTGACCCCACCCATTCTGCCCAGGCTCCTCCTATTTGACCCCACCCAATCTGACTAGGCTCCTCCTAAGCCCCTCCTCTGCTGTCTGACCCCACCCATTCTGCCCAGGCTCCTCCTATACCCCACCTCTCTGACCCCACCCAATCTGACTAGGCTCCTCCTAAGCCCCTCCTCTGCTGTCTGACCCCACCCATTCTGCCCAGGCTCCTCCTCTCTGACCCCACCCATTCTGCCCAGGCTCCTCCTAAGCCCCTCCTCTGCTGTCTGACCCCACCCATTCTGCCCAGGCTCCTCCCATACCCCTCTGACCCCACCCATTCTGCCCAGGCTCCTCCTATTTGACCCCACCCAATCTGACTAGGCTCCTCCTATACCCCCTCTGCCCAGGCTCCTCCTAAGCCCCTCCTCTGCTGTCTGACCCCCACCCATTCTGCCCAGGCTCCGCCTAAGCCCCTCCTCTCTGACCCCACCCATTCTGCCCAGGCTCCTCCTAAGCCCCACCTCTCTGACTCCACCCATTCTGCCCAGGCTCCTCCCATACCCCGCTGACCCCACCCAGGCTCCTCCTATTTGACCCCACCCAATCTGACTAGGCTCCTCCTACACCCCCCTCTGCCAGGCTCCTCCTATACCCCTCCTCTGCTGTCTGACCCCACCCATTCTGCCCAGGCTCCTCCTATACCCCACCTCTCTGACCCCACCCAATCTGACTAGGCTCCTCCTAAGCCCCTCCTCTGCTGTCTGACCCCACCCAATCTGACTAGGCTCCTCCTAAGCCCCTCCTCTGCTGTCTGACCCCACCCATTCTGCCCAGGCTCCTCCTATACCCCTCCTATTTGACCCCACCCAATCTGACTTGGCTCCTCCTAAGCCCCTCCTCTGCTGTCTGACCCCACCCATTCTGCCCAGGCTCCTCCTATTTGACCCCACCCAATCTGACTAGGCTCCTCCTAAGCCCCTCCTCTGCTGTCGGACCCCACCCATTCTGCCCAGGCTCCTCCTATACCCCACCTCTCTGACCCCACCAATTCTGCCCAGGCTCCTCCCATACCCCTCTGACCCCACCCATTCTGCCCAGGCTCCTCCTATACCCCTCCTATTTGACCCCACCCAATCTGACTTGGCTCCTCCTAAGCCCCTCCTCTGCTGTCTGACCCCACCCATTCTGCCCAGGCTCCTCCTATACCCCCTCCTATTTGACCCCACCCAATCTGACTAGGCTCCTCCTATACCCCCTCTGCCCAGGCTCCTCCTATACCCCTCCTCTCTGACCTCACCCAATCTGACTAGGCTCCTCCTAAGCCCCTCCTCTGCTGTCTGACCCCACCCATTCTGCCCAGGCTCCTCCTAAGCCCCTCATCTGCTGTCTGACCCCACCCATTCTGCCCAGGCTCCTCCTATACCCCTCCTCTCTGACACCACCCAATCTGACTAGGCTCCTCCTAAGCCCCTAGGCTCCTCCTAAGCCCCTCCTCTCTGACCCCACCCAATCTGACTAGGCTCCTCCTATACCCCCTCCTCTCTGACTCCACCCATTCTGACTAGGCTCCTCCTATTTGACCCCACCCAATCTGACTAGGCTCCTCCTAAGCCCCTCCTCTGCTGTCTGACCCCACCCATTCTGCCCAGGCTCCGCCTAAGCATCTCCTGTCTGACCCCACCCATTCTGCCCAGGCTCCTCCTAAGCCCCTCCTCTGCTGTCTGACCACACCCATTCTGCCCAGGCTCCTCCTAAGCCCCTCCTCTGCTGTCTGACCCCACCCATTCTGCCCAGGCTCCTCCTATACCCCCTACTCTCTGACTCCACCCATTCTGCCCAGGCTCCTCCCATACCCCTCTGACCCCACCCATTCTGCCCAGGCTCCTCCTATACCCCTCCTATTTGACCCCACCCAATCTGACTTGGCTCCTCCTAAGCCCCTCCTCTGCTGTCTGACCCCACCCATTCTACCCAGGCTCCTCCTATTTGACCCCACCCAATCTGACTAGGCTCCTCCTAAGCCCCTCCTCTGCTGTCTGACCCCACCCATTCTGCCCAGGCTCCTCCTATTTGACCCCACCCAATCTGACTAGGCTCCTCCTATACCCCCTCTGCCCAGGCTCCGCCTAAGCCCCTCCTCTCTGACCCCACCCATTCTGCCCAGGCTCCTCCTAAGCCCCACCTCTCTGACTCCACCCATTCTGCCCAGGCTCCTCCTATTTGACCCCACCCAATCTGACTAGGCTCCTCCTAAGCCCCTCCTCTCTGACCCCACCCCCTCTGCCCAGGTTCCTCCTATACCCCCTCTGCCCAGGCTCCTCCTATACCCCTCCTCTCTGACCCCACCCCCTCTGCCCAGGCTCCTCCTATACCCCTCCTCTCTGACCTAACCCCCTCTGCCCAGGCTCCTCCTATACCCCTCCTCTGCTGTCTGACCCCACCCATTCTGCCCAGGCTCCTCCTATTTGACCCCACCCAATCTGACTAGGCTCCTCCTAAGCCCCTCCTCTGCTGTCTGACCCCACCCATTCTGCCCAGGCTCCTCCTATTTGACCCCACCCAATCTGACTAGGCTCCTCCTATACCCCCTCTGCCCAGGCTCCTCCTATACCCCTCCTCTCTGACCCCACCCCTCTGCCCAGGCTCCTCCTATACCCCCTCTGCCCAGGCTCCTCCTATACCCCTCCTCTCTGACCCCACCCCCTCTGCCCAGGCTCCTCCTATACCCCTCCTCTGCTGTCTGACCCCACCCATTCTCCCCAGGCTCCTCCTATACCCCACCTCTCTGACCCCACCAAATCTGACTAGGCTCCTCCTAAGCCCCTCCTCTGCTGTCTGACCCCACCCATTCTGCCCAGGCTCCTCCTATACCCCCTCCTCTCTGACTCCACCCATTCTACCCAGGCTCCTCCTATTTGACCCCACACAATCTGACTAGGCTCCTCCTATACCCCCTCTGCCCAGGCTCCTCCTATACCCCTCCTCTCTGACCCCACCCCCTCTGCCCAGGCTCCTCCTATACCCCTCCTCTGCTGTCTGACCCCACCCATTCTGCCCAGGCTCCTCCTATTTGACCCCACCCAATCTGACTAGGCTCCTCCTAAGCCCCTCCTCTGCTGTCTGACCCCACCCATTCTGCCCAGGCTCCTCCTAAGCCCCTCCTCTGCTGTCTGACCCCACCCATTCTGCCCAGGCTCCTCCTATACCCCCTCCTCTCTGACTCCACCCATTCTGCCCAGGCTCCTCCCATACCCCTCCGACCCCACCCATTCTGCCCAGGCTCCTCCTATACCCCTCCTATTTGACCCCACCCAATCTGACTTGGCTCCTCCTAAGCCCCTCCTCTGCTGTCTGACCCCACCCATTCTGCCCAGGCTCCTCCTATTTGACCCCACCCAATCTGACTAGGCTCCTCCTATACCCCCTCTGCCCAGGCTCCTCCTAAGCCCCTCCTCTGCTGTCTGACCCCCACCCATTCTGCCCAGGCTCCGCCTAAGCCCCTCCTCTCTGACTCCACCCATTCTGCCCAGGCTCCTCCTATTTGACCCCACCCAATCTGACTAGGCTCCTCCTAAGCCCCTCCTCTCTGACCCCACCCCCTCTGCCCAGGTTCCTCCTATACCCCCTCTGCCCAGGCTCCTCCTATACCCCTCCTCTCTGACCCCACCCCCTCTGCCCAGGCTCCTCCTATACCCCTCCTCTCTGACCTAACCCCCTCTGCCCAGGCTCCTCCTATACCCCTCCTCTGCTGTCTGACCCCACCCATTCTGCCCAGGCTCCTCCTATTTGACCCCACCCAATCTGACTAGGCTCCTCCTAAGCCCCTCCTCTGCTGTCTGACCCCACCCATTCTGCCCAGGCTCCTCCTATTTGACCCCACCCAATCTGACTAGGCTCCTCCTATACCCCCTCTGCCCAGGCTCCTCCTATACCCCTCCTCTCTGACCCCACCCCTCTGCCCAGGCTCCTCCTATACCCCCTCTGCCCAGGCTCCTCCTATACCCCTCCTCTCTGACCCCACCCCCTCTGCCCAGGCTCCTCCTATACCCCTCCTCTGCTGTCTGACCCCACCCATTCTCCCCAGGCTCCTCCTATACCCCACCTCTCTGACCCCACCCAATCTGACTAGGCTCCTCCTAAGCCCCTCCTCTGCTGTCTGACCCCACCCATTCTGCCCAGGCTCCTCCTATACCCCCTCCTCTCTGACTCCACCCATTCTACCCAGGCTCCTCCTATTTGACCCCACACAATCTGACTAGGCTCCTCCTATACCCCCTCTGCCCAGGCTCCTCCTATACCCCTCCTCTCTGACCCCACCCCCTCTGCCCAGGCTCCTCCTATACCCCTCCTCTCTGACCCCACCCCCTCTGCCCAGGCTCCTCCTATACCCCTCCTCTGCTGTCTGACCCCACCCATTCTGCCCAGGCTCCTCCTATTTGACCCCACCCAATCTGACTAGGCTCCTCCTAAGCCCCTCCTCTGCTGTCTGACCCCACCCATTCTGCCCAGGCTCCTCCTATTGGACCCCACCCAATCTGATTAGGCTCCTCCTATACCCCCTCTGCCCAGGCTCCTCCTATACCCCTCCTCTCTGACCCCACCCCCTCTGCCCAGGCTCCTCCTATACCCCCTCTGCCCAGGCTCCTCCTATACCCCTCCTCTCTGACCCCACCCCCTCTGCCCAGGCTCCTCCTATACCCCTCCTCTGCTGTCTGACCCCACCCATTCTGCCCAGGCTCCTCCTATTTGACCCCACCCAATCTGACTAGGCTCCTCCTAAGCCCCTCCTCTGCTGTCTGGCCCCACCCATTCTGCCCAGGCTCCTCCTATTTGACCCCACCCAATCTGACTAGGCTCCTCCTAAGCCCCTCCTCTCTGACCCCACCCATTCTGCCCAGGCCCCTCCTAAGCCCCTCCTCTGCTGTCTGACCCCACCCATTCTGCCCAGGCTCCTCCTATACCCCCTCCTCTCTGACTCCACCCATTCTGCCCAGGCCTCCTATTTGACCCCACCCAATCTGACTAGGCTCCTCCTATACCCCCTCTGCCCAGGCTCCTCCTATACCCCTCCTCTCTGACCCAACCCCCTCTGCCCAGGCTCCTCCTATACCCCTCCTCTGCTGTCTGACCCCACCCATTCTGCCCAGGCTCCTCCTATTTGACCCCACCCAATCTGACTAGGCTCCTCCTAAGCCCCTCCTCTGCTGTCTGACCCCACCCATTCTGCCCAGGCTCCTCCTATTTGACCACACCCAATCTGACTAGGCTCCTCCTATACCCATTCTGCCCAGGCTCCTCCTATACCCCCTCCTCTCTGACTCCACCCATTCTGCCCAGGCTCCTCCTAAGCCCCTCCTCTCTGACCCCACCCATTCTGCCCATATACCCCCTCCTCCTGCCCAGGCTCCTCCTAAGCCCCTCCTCTGCTGTCTGACCCCACCCATTCTGCCCAGGCTCCGCCTAAGCCCCTCCTCTCTGACCCCACCCATTCTGCCCAGGCTCCTCCTAAGCCCCTCCTCTGCTGTCTGACCCCACCCATTCTGCCCAGGCTCCTCCCATACCCCTCTGACCCCACCCATTCTGCCCAGGCTCCTCCTATTTGACACCACCAATCTGACTAAGCTCCTCCTAAGCCCCACCTCTCTGACCCCACCCCCTCTGGCCAGGCTCCTCCTTTACCCCCTCTGCCCAGGCTCCTCCTATACCCCTCCTCTCTGACCCCACCCCCTCTGCCCAGGCTCCTCCTCTGCTGTCTGACCCCACCCATTCTGCCCAGGCTCCTCCTATACCCCTCTGACCCCACCCAGGCTCCTCCTATTTGACCCCACCCAATCTGACTAGGCTCCTCCTACACCCCCCTCTGCCAGGCTCCTCCTATACCCCTCCGCCAGGCTCCTCCTATACCCCTCCTCTGCTGTCTGACCCCACCCATTCTGCCCAGGCTCCTCCTATACCCCACCTCTCTGACCCCACCCAATCTGACTAGGCTCCTCCTAAGCCCCTCCTCTGCTGTCTGTCCCCACCCATTCTGCCCAGGCTCCTCCTCTCTGACCCCACCCATTCTGCCCAGGCTCCTCCTAAGCCCCTCCTCTGCTGTCTGACCCCACCCATTCTGCCCAGGCTCCTCCCATACCCCTCTGACCCCACCCATTCTGCCCAGGCTCCTCCTATTTGACCCCACCCAATCTGACTAGGCTCCTCCTATACCCCCTCTGCCCAGGCTCCTCCTAAGCCCCTCCTCTGCTGTCTGACCCCCACCCATTCTGCCCAGGCTCCGCCTAAGCCCCTCCTCTCTGACCCCACCCATTCTGCCCAGGCTCCTCCTAAGCCCCACCTCTCTGACTCCACCCATTCTGCCCAGGCTCCTCCCATACCCCTCTGACCCCACCCAGGCTCCTCCTATTTGACCCCACCCAATCTGACTAGGCTCCTCCTACACCCCCCTCTGCCAGGCTCCTCCTATACCCCTCCTCTGCTGTCTGACCCCACCCATTCTGCCCAGGCTCCTCCTATACCCCACCTCTCTGACCCCACCCAATCTGACTAGGCTCCTCCTAAGCCCCTCCTCTGCTGTCTGACCCCACCCAATCTGACTAGGCTCCTCCTAAGCCCCTCCTCTGCTGTCTGACCCCGCCCATTCTGCCCAGGCTCCTCCTATACCCCCTCCTCTCTGACTCCACCCATTCTACCCAGGCTCCTCCTATTTGACCCCACACAATCTGACTAGGCTCCTCCTATACCCCCTCTGCCCAGGCTCCTCCTATACCCCTCCTCTCTGACCCCACCCCCTCTGCCCAGGCTCCTCCTATACCCCTCCTCTCTGACCCCACCCCCTCTGCCCAGGCTCCTCCTATACCCCTCCTCTGCTGTCTGACCCCACCCATTCTGCCCAGGCTCCTCCTATTTGACCCCACCCAATCTGACTAGGCTCCTCCTAAGCCCCTCCTCTGCTGTCTGACCCCACCCATTCTGCCCAGGCTCCTCCTATTGGACCCCACCCAATCTGATTAGGCTCCTCCTATACCCCCTCTGCCCAGGCTCCTCCTATACCCCTCCTCTCTGACCCCACCCCCTCTGCCCAGGCTCCTCCTATACCCCCTCTGCCCAGGCTCCTCCTATACCCCTCCTCTCTGACCCCACCCCCTCTGCCCAGGCTCCTCCTATACCCCTCCTCTGCTGTCTGACCCCACCCATTCTGCCCAGGCTCCTCCTATTTGACCCCACCCAATCTGACTAGGCTCCTCCTAAGCCCCTCCTCTGCTGTCTGACCCCACCCATTCTGCCCAGGCTCCTCCTATTTGACCCCACCCAATCTGACTAGGCTCCTCCTAAGCCCCTCCTCTCTGACCCCACCCATTCTGCCCAGGCCCCTCCTAAGCCCCTCCTCTGCTGTCTGACCCCACCCATTCTGCCCAGGCTCCTCCTATACCCCCTCCTCTCTGACTCCACCCATTCTGCCCAGGCCTCCTATTTGACCCCACCCAATCTGACTAGGCTCCTCCTATACCCCCTCTGCCCAGGCTCCTCCTATACCCCTCCTCTCTGACCCCACCCCCTCTGCCCAGGCTCCTCCTATACCCCTCCTCTGCTGTCTGACCCCACCCATTCTGCCCAGGCTCCTCCTATTTGACCCCACCCAATCTGACTAGGCTCCTCCTAAGCCCCTCCTCTGCTGTCTGACCCCACCCATTCTGCCCAGGCTCCTCCTATTTGACCACACCCAATCTGACTAGGCTCCTCCTATACCCATTCTGCCCAGGCTCCTCCTATACCCCCTCCTCTCTGACTCCACCCATTCTGCCCAGGCTCCTCCTAAGCCCCTCCTCTCTGACCCCACCCATTCTGCCCATATACCCCCTCCTCCTGCCCAGGCTCCTCCTAAGCCCCTCCTCTGCTGTCTGACCCCACCCATTCTGCCCAGGCTCCGCCTAAGCCCCTCCTCTCTGACCCCACCCATTCTGCCCAGGCTCCTCCTAAGCCTCTCCTCTGCTGTCTGACCCCACCCATTCTGCCCAGGCTCCTCCCATACCCCTCTGACCCCACCCATTCTGCCCAGGCTCCTCCTATTTGACACCACCAATCTGACTAAGCTCCTCCTAAGCCCCACCTCTCTTACCCCACCCCCTCTGGCCAGGCTCCTCCTTTACCCCCTCTGCCCAGGCTCCTCCTATACCCCTCCTCTCTGACCCCACCCCCTCTGCCCAGGCTCCTCCTCTGCTGTCTGACCCCACCCATTCTGCCCAGGCTCCTCCTATACCCCTCTGACCCCACCCAGGCTCCTCCTATTTGACCCCACCCAATCTGACTAGGCTCCTCCTACACCCCCCTCTGCCAGGCTCCTCCTATACCCCTCCGCCAGGCTCCTCCTATACCCCTCCTCTGCTGTCTGACCCCACCCATTCTGCCCAGGCTCCTCCTATTTGACCCCACCCAATCTGACTAGGCTCCTCCTAAGCCCCTCCTCTGCTGTCTGACCCCACCCATTCAGCCCAGGCTCCTCCTATACCCCACCTCTCTGACCCCACCCAATCTGACTAGGCTCCTCCTAAGCCCCTCCTCTGCTGTCTGACCCCACCCATTCTGCCCAGGCTCCTCCTCTCTGACCCCACCCATTCTGCCCAGGCTCCTCCTAAGCCCCTCCTCTGCTGTCTGACCCCACCCATTCTGCCCAGGCTCCTCCCATACCCCTCTGACCCCACCCATTCTGCCCAGGCTCCTCCTATTTGACCCCACCCAATCTGACTAGGCTCCTCCTATACCCCCTCTGCCCAGGCTCCTCCTAAGCCCCTCCTCTGCTGTCTGACCCCCACCCATTCTGCCCAGGCTCCGCCTAAGCCCCTCCTCTCTGACCCCACCCATTCTGCCCAGGCTCCTCCTAAGCCCCACCTCTCTGACTCCACCCATTCTGCCCAGGCTCCTCCCATACCCCTCTGACCCCACCCAGGCTCCTCCTATTTGACCCCACCCAATCTGACTAGGCTCCTCCTACACCCCCCTCTGCCAGGCTCCTCCTATACCCCTCCTCTGCTGTCTGACCCCACCCATTCTGCCCAGGCTCCTCCTATACCCCACCTCTCTGACCCCACCCAATCTGACTAGGCTCCTCCTAAGCCCCTCCTCTGCTGTCTGACCCCACCCAATCTGACTAGGCTCCTCCTAAGCCCCTCCTCTGCTGTCTGACCCCACCCATTCTGCCCAGGCTCCTCCTATACCCCTCCTATTTGACCCCACCCAATCTGACTTGGCTCCTCCTAAGCCCCTCCTCTGCTGTCTGACCCCACCCATTCTGCTAAGGCTCCTCCTATTTGACCCCACCCAATCTGACTAGGCTCCTCCTAAGCCCCTCCTCTGCTGTCGGACCCCACCCATTCTGCCCAGGCTCCTCCTATACCCCACCTCTCTGACCCCACCAATTCTGCCCAGGCTCCTCCCATACCCCTCTGACCCCACCCATTCTGCCCAGGCTCCTCCTATACCCCTCCTATTTGACCCCACCCAATCTGACTTGGCTCCTCCTAAGCCCCTCCTCTGCTGTCTGACCCCACCCATTCTGCCCAGGCTCCTCCTATACCCCCTCCTATTTGACCCCACCCAATCTGACTAGGCTCCTCCTATACCCCCTCTGCCCAGGCTCCTCCTATACCCCTCCTCTCTGACCTCACCCAATCTGACTAGGCTCCTCCTAAGCCCCTCCTCTGCTGTCTGACCCCACCCATTCTGCCCAGGCTCCTCCTAAGCCCCTCATCTGCTGTCTGACCCCACCCATTCTGCCCAGGCTCCTCCTATACCCCTCCTCTCTGACACCACCCAATCTGACTAGGCTCCTCCTAAGCCCCTAGGCTCCTCCTAAGCCCCTCCTCTCTGACCCCACCCAATCTGACTAGGCTCCTCCTATACCCCCTCCTCTCTGACTCCACCCATTCTGACTAGGCTCCTCCTATTTGACCCCACCCAATCTGACTAGGCTCCTCCTAAGCCCCTCCTCTGCTGTCTGACCCCACCCATTCTGCCCAGGCTCCGCCTAAGCATCTCCTCTCTGACCCCACCCATTCTGCCCAGGCTCCTCCTAAGCCCCTCCTCTGCTGTCTGACCACACCCATTCTGCCCAGGCTCCTCCTAAGCCCCTCCTCTGCTGTCTGACCCCACCCATTCTGCCCAGGCTCCTCCTATACCCCCTACTCTCTGACTCCACCCATTCTGCCCAGGCTCCTCCCATACCCCTCTGACCCCACCCATTCTGCCCAGGCTCCTCCTATACCCCTCCTATTTGACCCCACCCAATCTGACTTGGCTCCTCCTAAGCCCCTCCTCTGCTGTCTGACCCCACCCATTCTGCCCAGGCTCCTCCTATTTGACCCCACCCAATCTGACTAGGCTCCTCCTAAGCCCCTCCTCTGCTGTCTGACCCCACCCATTCTGCCCAGGCTCCTCCTATTTGACCCCACCCAATCTGACTAGGCTCCTCCTATACCCCCTCTGCCCAGGCTCCGCCTAAGCCCCTCCTCTCTGACCCCACCCATTCTGCCCAGGCTCCTCCTAAGCCCCACCTCTCTGACTCCACCCATTCTGCCCAGGCTCCTCCTATTTGACCCCACCCAATCTGACTAGGCTCCTCCTAAGCCCCTCCTCTCTGACCCCACCCCCTCTGCCCAGGTTCCTCCTATACCCCCTCTGCCCAGGCTCCTCCTATACCCCTCCTCTCTGACCCCACCCCCTCTGCCCAGGCTCCTCCTATACCCCTCCTCTCTGACCTAACCCCCTCTGCCCAGGCTCCTCCTATACCCCTCCTCTGCTGTCTGACCCCACCCATTCTGCCCAGGCTCCTCCTATTTGACCCCACCCAATCTGACTAGGCTCCTCCTAAGCCCCTCCTCTGCTGTCTGACCCCACCCATTCTGCCCAGGCTCCTCCTATTTGACCCCACCCAATCTGACTAGGCTCCTCCTATACCCCCTCTGCCCAGGCTCCTCCTATACCCCTCCTCTCTGACCCCACCCCTCTGCCCAGGCTCCTCCTATACCCCCTCTGCCCAGGCTCCTCCTATACCCCTCCTCTCTGACCCCACCCCCTCTGCCCAGGCTCCTCCTATACCCCTCCTCTGCTGTCTGACCCCACCCATTCTCCCCAGGCTCCTCCTATACCCCACCTCTCTGACCCCACCCAATCTGACTAGGCTCCTCCTAAGCCCCTCCTCTGCTGTCTGACCCCACCCATTCTGCCCAGGCTCCTCCTATACCCCCTCCTCTCTGACTCCACCCATTCTGCCCAGGCTCCTCCTATTTGACCCCACCCAATCTGACTAGGCTCCTCCTATACCCCCTCTGCCCAGGCTCCTCCTAAGCCCCTCCTCTGCTGTCTGACCCCCACCCATTCTGCCCAGGCTCCGCCTAAGCCCCTCCTCTCTGACCCCACCCATTCTGCCCAGGCTCCTCCTAAGCCCCACCTCTCTGACTCCACCCATTCTGCCCAGGCTCCTCCTATTTGACCCCACCCAATCTGACTAGGCTCCTCCTAAGCCCCTCCTCTCTGACCCCACCCCCTCTGACTAGGCTCCTCCTATACCCCCTCCTCTCTGACTCCACCCATTCTACCCAGGCTCCTCCCATACCCCTCTGACCCCTCCCATTGTGCCCAGGCTCCTCCTATTTGACCCCACCCAATCTGACTAGGCTCCTCCTACACCCCCCTCTGCCCAGGCTCCTCCTATACCCCCTCCTCTCTGACTCCACCCATTCTACCCAGGCTCCTCCCATACCCCTCTGACCCCACCCATTCTGCCCAGGCTCCTCCTATTTGACCCCACCCAATCTGACTAGGCTCCTCCTAAGCCCCTAGGCTCCTCCTAAGCCCCTCCTCTGCTGTCTGACCCCCACCCATTCTGCCCAGGCTCCGCCTAAGCCCCTCCTCTCTGACCCCACCCATTCTGCCCAGGCTCCTCCTATTTGACCCCACCCAATCTGACTAGGCTCCTCCTAAGCCCCTCCTCTCTGACCCCACCCCCTCTGACTAGGCTCCTCCTATACCCCCTCCTCTCTGACTCCACCCATTCTACCCAGGCTCCTCCCATACCCCTCTGACCCCTCCCATTGTGCCCAGGCTCCTCCTATTTGACCCCACCCAATCTGACTAGGCTCCTCCTACACCCCCCTCTGCCCAGGCTCCTCCTATACCCCCTCCTCTCTGACTCCACCCATTCTACCCAGGCTCCTCCCATACCCCTCTGACCCCACCCATTCTGCCCAGGCTCCTCCTATTTGACCCCACCCAATCTGACTAGGCTCCTCCTAAGCCCCTAGGCTCCTCCTAAGCCCCTCCTCTGCTGTCTGACCCCCACCCATTCTGCCCAGGCTCCGCCTAAGCCCCTCCTCTCTGACCCCACCCATTCTGCCCAGGCTCCTCCTAAGCCCCACCTCTCTGACTCCACCCATTCTGCCCAGGCTCCTCCTATTTGACCCCACCCAATCTGACTAGGCTCCTCCTAAGCCCCTCCTCTCTGACCCCACCCCCTCTGACTAGGCTCCTCCTATACCCCCTCCTCTCTGACCCCACCCCCTCTGACTAGGCTCCTCCTATACCCCCTCCTCTCTGACTCCACCCATTCTACCCAGGTTCCTCCCATACCCCTCTGACCCCTCCCATTGTGCCCAGGCTCCTCCTATTTGACCCCACCCAATCTGACTAGGCTCCTCCTACACCCCCCTCTGCCAGGCTCCTCCTATACCCCCTCCTCTCTGACTCCACCCATTCTACCCAGGCTCCTCCCATACCCCTCTGACCCCACCCATTCTGCCCAGGCTCCTCCTATTTGACCCCACCCAATCTGACTAGGCTCCTCCTACACCCCCCTCTGCCCAGGCTCCTCCTATACCCCCTCCTCTCTGACTCCACCCATTCTACCCAGGCTCCTCCCATACCCCTCTGACCCCACCCATTCTGCCCAGGCTCCTCCTATTTGACCCCACCCAATCTGACTAGGCTCCTCCTAAGCCCCTAGGCTCCTCCTAAGCCCCTCCTCTGCTGTCTGACCCCCCACCCATTCTGCCCAGGCTCCGCCTAAGCCCCTCCTCTCTGACCCCACCCATTCTGCCCAGGCTCCTCCTATTTGACCCCACCCAATCTGACTTGGCTCCTCCTAAGCCCCTCCTCTGCTGTCTGACCCCACCCATTCTGCCCAGGCTCCTCCTATTTGACCCCACCCAATCTGACTAGGCTCCTCCTACACCCCCCTCTGCCCAGGCTCCTCCTATACCCCCTCCTCTCTGACCCCACCCATTCTGCCCAGGCTCCTCCTATACCCCCTCCTCTCTGACTCCACCCATTCTGCCCAGGCTCCTCCTATTTGACCCCACTCAATCTGACTAGGCTCCTCCTATACCCCCTCTGCCCAGGCTCCTCCTATTTGACCCCACCCAATCTGACTAGGCTCCTCCTACACCCCCCCTCTGCCAGGCTCCTCCTATACCCCCCTCTGCCAGGCTCCTCCTATACCCCCTCCTCTCTGACTCCACCCATTCTGCCCAGGCTCCTCCTATTTGACCCCACTCAATCTGACTAGGCTCCTCCTATACCCCCTCTGCCCAGGCTCCTCCTATACCCCTCCTCTCTGACCCCACCCCCTCTGCCCAGGCTCCTCCTATACCCCCTCTGCCCAGGCTCCTCTTATACCCCTCCTCTCTGACCCCACCCAATCTGACTAGGCTCCTCCTAAGCCCCTCCCATACCCCTCTGACCCCACCCATTCTGCCCAGGCTCCTCCTATACCCCCTCCTCTCTGACTCCACCCATTCTGCCCAGGCTCCTCCTTAGCCCCTCCTCTGCTGTCTGACCCCACCCATTCTGCCCAGGCTCCTCCCATACCCCTCTGACCCCACCCATTCTGCCCAGGCTCCTCCTATTTGACCCCACCCAATCTGACTAAGCTCCTCCTAAGCCCCTCCTCTGCTGTCTGACCCCACCCATTCTGCCCAGGCTCCTCCTATACCCCTCCTCTCTGACCCCACCCCCTCTGGCCAGGCTCCTCCTATACCCCCTCTGCCCAGGCTCCTCCTATACCCCTCCTCTCTGACCCCACCCCCTCTGCCCAGGCTCCTCCCATACCCCTCTGACCCCACCCAGGCTCCTCCTATTTGACCCCACCCAATCTGACTAGGCTCCTCCTATACCCATTCTGCCCAGGCTCCTCCTACACCCCCCTCTGCCAGGCTCCTCCTATACCCCCCTCTGCCAGGCTCCTCCTATACCCCCTCCTCTCTGACCCCACCCATTCTGCCCAGGCTCCTCCTATTTGACCACACCCAATCTGACTAGGCTCCTCCTATACCCATTCTGCCCAGGCTCCTCCTATACCCCCTCCTCTCTGACTCCACCCATTCTGCCCAGGCTCCTCCTAAGCCCCTCCTCTCTGACCCCACCCATTCTGCCCATATACCCCCTCCTCCTGCCCAGGCTCCTCCTAAGCCCCTCCTCTGCTGTCTGACCCCACCCATTCTGCCCAGGCTCCGCCTAAGCCCCTCCTCTCTGACCCCACCCATTCTGCCCAGGATCCGCCTAAGCCCCTCCTCTCTGACCCCACCCATTCTGCCCAGGCTCCTCCTTAGCCCCTCCTCTGCTGTCTGACCCCACCCATTCTGCCCAGGCTCCTCCCATACCCCTCTGACCCCACCCATTCTGCCCAGGCTCCTCCTATTTGACCCCACCCAATCTGACTAAGCTCCTCCTAAGCCCCTCCTCTGCTGTCTGACCCCACCCATTCTGCCCAGGCTCCTCCTATACCCCTCCTCTCTGACCCCACCCCCTCTGGCCAGGCTCCTCCTATACCCCCTCTGCCAGGCTCCTCCTATACCCCTCCTCTGCTGTCTGACCCCACCCATTCTGCCCAGGCTCCTCCTATTTGACCCCACCCATTCTGCCCAGGCTCCTCCTAAGCCCCACCTCTCTGACTCCACCCATTCTGCCCAGGCTCCTCCTATTTGACCCCACCCATTCTGCCCAGGCTCCTCCTAGGCCCCACCTCTCTGACTCCACCCATTCTGCCCAGGCTCCTCCTATTTGACCCCACCCATTCTGCCCAGGCTCCTCCTATACCCCACCTCTCTGACCCCACCCAATCTGACTAGGCTCCTCCTATACCCCCTCTGCCCAGGCTCCTCCTAAGCCCCTCCTCTGCTGTCTGACCACCACCCATTCTGCCCAGGCTCCGCCTAAGCCCCTCCTCTCTGACCCCACCCATTCTGCCCAGGCTCCTCCTAAGCCCCACCTCTCTGACTCCACCCATTCTGCCCAGGCTCCTCCTATTTGACCCCACCCATTCTGCCCAGGCTCCTCCTATACCCCACCTCTCTGACCCCACCCAATCTGACTAGGCTCCTCCTATACCCCCTCTGCCCAGGCTCCTCCTAAGCCCCTTGACTATACCCAGGCTCCTCCTATTTGACCCCACCCACTCTGACTAGGCTCCTCCTACACCCCCCTCTGCCCAGGCTCCTCCTATACCCCCTCCTCTCTGACCCCACCCATTCTGCCCAGGCTCCTCCTATACCCCACCTCTCTGACCCCACCCAATGTGACTAGGCTCCTCCTAAGCCCCTCCTCTGCTGTCTGACCCCACCCATTCTGCCCAGCCTCCTCCTCTCTGACCCCACCCATTCTGCCCAGGCTCCTCCTAAGCCCCTCCTCTGCTGTCTGACCCCACCCATTCTGCCCAGGCTCCTCCTATTTGACCCCACCCAATCTGACTAGGCTCCTCCTATACCCCCTCTGCCCAGGCTCCTCCTATACCCCTCCTCTCTGACCCCACCCCTCTGCCCAGGCTCCTCCTATACCCCCTCTGCCCAGGCTCCTCCTATACCCCTCCTCTCTGACCCCACCCCCTCTGCCCAGGCTCCTCCTATACCCCCTCTGCCCAGGCTCCTCCTATACCCCTCCTCTCTGACCCCACCCCCTCTGCCCAGGCTCCTCCTATACCCCTCCTCTTCTGTCTGACCCCACCCATTCTGCCCAGGCTCCTCCTATTTGACCCCACCCAATCTGACTAGGCTCCTCCTAAGCCCCTCCTCTGCTGTCTGACCCCACCCATTCTGCCCAGGCTCCTCCTATTTGACCCCACCCAATCTGACTAGGCTCCTCCTATACCCCCTCCTCTCTGACTCCACCCATTCTGCCCATATACCCGCTCCTCCTGCCCAGGCTCCTCCTAAGCCCCTCCTCTGCTGTCTGACCCCACCCATTCTGCCCAGGCTCCGCCTAAGCCCCTCCTCTCTGACCCCACCCCCTCTGCCCAGGCTCCTCCTCTGCTGTCTGACCCCACCCATTCTGCCCAGGCTCCTCCTATACCCCTCCTCTCTGACCCCACCCCCTCTGCCCAGGCTCCTCCTAAGCCCCTCCTCTCTGACTCCACCCATTCTACCCAGGCTCCTCCCATACCCCTCTGACCCCACCCAGGCTCCTCCTATTTGACCCCACCCAATCTGACTAGGCTCCTCCTACACCCCCCTCTGCCAGGCTCCTCCTATACCCCTCCGCCAGGCTCCTCCTATACCCCTCCTCTGCTGTCTGACCCCACCCATTCTGCCCAGGCTCCTCCTATTTGACCCCACCCAATCTGACTAGGCTCCTCCTAAGCCCCTCCTCTGCTGTCTGACCCCACCCATTCTGCCCAGGCTCCTCCCATACCCCTCTGACCCCACCCATTCTGCCCAGGCTCCTCCTATTTGACCCCACCCAATCTGACTAGGCTCCTCCTATACCCCCTCTGCCCAGGCTCCTCCTAAGCCCCTCCTCTGCTGTCTGACCCCCACCCATTCTGCCCAGGCTCCTCCTAAGCCCCTCCTCTGCTGTCTGACCCCACCCATTCTGCCCAGGCTCCTCCCATACCCCTCTGACCCCACCCATTCTGCCCAGGCTCCTCCTAAGCCCCACCTCTCTGACTCCACCCATTCTGCCCAGGCTCCTCCCATACCCCTCTGACCCCACCCAGGCTCCTCCTATTTGACCCCACCCAATCTGACTAGGCTCCTCCTAAGCCCCTCCTCTGCTGTCTGACCCCACCCATTCTGCCCAGGCTCCTTCTATACCCCACCTCTCTGACCCCACCCAATCTGACTAGGCTCCTCCTAAGCCCCTCCTCTTCTGTCTGACCCCACCCATTCTGCCCAGGCTCCTCCTCTCTGACCCCACCCATTCTGCCCAGGCTCCTCCTATATGGAAGGCAGGAACTTACCCACTGGACCACACTGGTTTCCATGTAAGTAGCCTATCAAATTGTCCTTATGTCATGGTCATCCTTTTAATGTGCAATGGAAGCCACAGGAAAGGACACCAAGGCCTGTATGTTGCTTATAGTTACTACTGCAATCCTCCAGACCACCAAGGAGCTATAGCTCAAAGGTAAGGCTTGTACCTTTGGTGGGGACAGCCCTCACAGGCCAGGGTTCGAATCCTGCCAGTGCTGTAGAAGTATCCCAAGGTGGGAAATTTTCAAACAGTGATTTTCTTTTTTTTTTTTTTGCTAAGTGTTTTTCTGGTTTCCATGTAAGTAGCCTATCAAATTGTCCTTATGTCATGGTCATCCATTTAATGTGCAATAGAAGCCACAGGGAAGGACACCAGGGCCTGTATGTTGCTTATAGTTACTACTGCAATCCTCTAGACCACCAAGGAGATAGCTCAAAGGTAAGGCTTGTACCTTTGGGGGGACAGCCCTCACAGGCCAGGGTTCGAATCCTGCCAGTGCTGTAGAAGTGTCCCAAGGTGGGAAATTTTCAAACAGTGATTTTTTTTTTGCTAGTGTTTTTTTGGCAGGTGTCTCCCAACATTTCATATGTTTTCTCTCATGATCTTCTACCAACCGCCCTATTTCTCAAGTAGGTGCTAGGAACAAGGCCTTATCTTCCTTTATCAATGTCGTCATTCTTTGTCCTTTAAGTTTGGTGAATTGCAGAGTGCAATTGTGGTATTGGGGGTTATAACTGAGCACAAGAATGCGAGGATGGTGCTACACTTATTGTAAAATAGGTTGGTTGATGGTGATTTTTCATTTTAGTGTGAGCCACTCGCTCAAATCAGGGGTTTGGTGCCAGTGAGCTTGGATAGAAATAAAGGTCAAGTATGAGCTCTGGCTAATGAAATGATGGGTCGAGTTTGAGGCTAGCTAGAGTCCATTTATTAGGTGCAATAAGAAGTTGGAAAGATTTTTCCTTTAAGAGACAGACAAGAGCAGAGTCAAGCCTTTGCTCTAGTAGATCTGCATCATGCCTGCTGCAGGATGTGAAGGAGTGGACCTCCACAGCAGTGCGCTGTGCTGGGCTGGGCTGCACTGGGCTGGGCTGGGCCTGCCCTGGCATCTTGGATTTATTCACCCACCTCCTTCCTTTGAAGAACGCTCACGAACGGCCACGAACGTCCTTGTTCTGTATACAGGCGGACAGCGGGCAATTTAGGACCCTGCTAAATGATGGTGATGTCCCCATGTGCTTCCTTCGAGTGGCAAAATCCTTCGTCTAAGGCAGGTGGGCTTTTTTAAAATTTGGTTGAAGACCATATGTTGGAGGCAGTATCACGGCACAAGCCGCCGACCGTCTCAGAAGAAAGTATGCATGGGAGGACATTATTTGCATAGGAGAGCCCTCTTCTCAGTCCCATTCTTAAGCTGCAGTGGCCATGAAGTGTTACTAGGGGGCAGCAGTATGAACAAAAGAGCACACTGAGGCTTTTCTCCTTCTTGCTGACATGATTCTTGGTCATTTTTGTCTTGCAGGGCCTAAGGAGTGAATGACTACGATGACTGAGGGGATGAGGAATGGCTGGCCTGTATTTGTGGTGAAGGGGGAACATTTGGAAGGTAAACAGCAAGATGAAAGCGTCAAAGCATATATGTTTGCTGAGTGATTGAGTCTGTGTGTCACTTGTCTCTTTGTAGGGACATGTGAGAAAGGAACAGCAGCACCATAGACTTCAGGTGGGAGAGCAAGCAAGGATGAATATTTCCCTCAAATCCAAATACTTACAGCACCTCAAAGATGACAAGTGCGATATGATGTTCTGCAATTGCAAGGATTTGCCATGTGTGGTGCATAAATATGCATGGTTAGTGAGGTTTTTCCCAGAATGTGAGTATCGTTAGGCTGGCAAATGTCAGGCACTCCTTTGGGGGTATGAGGCCAAGAAAAAATTTGGGAAGTTTGCTACAGTCATCTGTAGGATCGAAAGACACTGGGGAATCGTTACAGAGGGAGCCAGGCTGCACAAAACGTGGTAACAGTTGGACAGAAATCTTTAGCCGGACTTTTGACTACCCCCAATGTGGGACCAGGACCGCAGTACCTCTCTGTCTCTGAAACATATTTTGACCTCTGGGCACCACCATCTCAATGCCCCTCAAATGTTCCCTCCTGGAACCCCAGCTTTGGTAGTGCATCAACCAGGTTTCAATCATTTGAGTGACCACAAACACCCTTGCTATGTGCCTTCCATTTACATTCAGTCAGTAACCCAGCTGCTTCGTTCGCTATTGAATCTCAAGTGACAGTTGGATGCACATTGCAGGGGTATACAGGCATTTACCGTACTGTACAGCCCCTCTCAGTACAGTCAGACTACACTTCTTAAAATCATAAATACATGTTTTGTCCAACAGTAAGGCCGGGCCTTTCCTCTGTAGTTCATAGCCAACGTAAGGAGGAAAAAATAAGCTGAAGAGCATGCCAAAATTCTCTACAGACACTGCCAATCCTCACACTGCCTATTTGCATGCCGAGGTTATTCACTATGACCCACCAAACCAATTGGCAACAGTAGCCTCTCTCTGCCTCATTCGTATGCTCCGATGCCACCTTTATTTAGCAAATGTTAGTGCTCTAGGATTTCATAGCACGATTCGCTATAGCCTCTTTTTTCAACAGAAATGTCCTAAAGGTACCTATACCAATCTGCTGGGTGGGGAGGAGGGGGGCTGCTGCTGCTGGCAGTAACATTTTGGGGCACCCCACCTGCAAAAATACATTCACATGCTCCTTGTTGTACCTTTCAATACCATAACTGCAGCAGAATCGTATGGTGACCCCTGTTGGTAACAGAAACTGTCAAACAGCTTTTTGCCACCCCCCCTCCCCCGTTGCCCCTAACCATTTGGGGTACACCCCATGAGGGAGGATCAGAGCAATAAAAAATAATGGTAGCCCCCCCAAAAAGTACCTGGAAGGCATGCCATTCTGTGCACCTCATCGCTCTTCACGTTGCGCCTAAGCACCTTTTAATACTGCTCCCCGACTGCCCCCTCCAAACAGAAATCAGAAAGTATAGGGGGGTGCATTAAAAAAGTTTTTGCAGTTCCCCACCATAAGTCAGGATCCTCCTCCATCTATGACCCCTTCCTAGGCCCTCAGACCCCACCCATTCTGCCCAGGCTCCTCCTATTTGACCACACCCAATCTGACTAGGCTCCTCCTTAACCCCTCCTCTGCTCTCTGACCCCACCCAATCTGACTAGGCTCCTCCTATACCCCCTCCTCTCTGACTCCACCCATTCTGCCCAGGCTCCTCCCATACCCCTCTGACCCCACCCATTCTGCCCAGGCTCCTCCTATACCCCTCTTATTTGACCCCAATCTGACTAGGCTCCTCCTAAGCCCCTCCTCTGCTGTCTGACCCCACCCATTCTGACTAAGCTCCTCCTAAACCAATCCTCTGCTGTCTGACTCCACCCATTCTGCCCAGGCTCCTCCTCAGCCCCTCCTCTCTAACCTCACCCAATCTGACTAGGCTCCTCCTATACCCCCTCCTCTCTGACCCCACCCAATCTGACTAGGCTCCTCCTTAACCCCTCCTCTGCTCTCTGACCCCACCCATTCTGACTAAGCTCCTCCTAAACCCATCCTCTGCTGTCTGACCCCACCCATTCTGCCCAGGCTCCTCCTAAGCCCCTCTGCCCAGGCTCCTCCTATACCCCTCCTCTCTGACCTCACCCAATCTGACTAGGCTCCTCCTATACCCATTCTGCCCAGGCTCCTCCTATACCCCCTCCTCTCTGACTCCACCCATTCTGCCCAGGCTCCTCCTATACCCCTCCTCTCTGACCCCACCCAATCTGACTAGGCTCCTCCTAAGCCCCTCCTCTGCTGTCTGACCCCACCCATTCTGCCCAGGCTCCTCCTATTTGACCCCACCCAATCTGACTAGGTTCCTCCTAAGCCCCTCCTCTGCTGTCTGGCCCCACCCATTCTGCCCAGGCTCCTCCTATACCCCCTCCTATTTGACCCCACCCAATCTGACTAGGCTCCTCCTATACCCCCTCTGCCCAGGCTCCTCCTATACCCCTCCTCTCTGACCTCACCCATTCTGCCCAGGGTCCTCCTATTTGACCCCACCCAATCTGACTAGGCTCCTCCTAAGCCCCTCCTCTGCTGTCTGACCCCACCCATTCTGCCCAGGCTCCTCCTAAGCCCCTCCTCTCTGACCCCACCAATTCTGCCCAGGCTCCTCCTAAGCCCCTCATCTGCTGTCTGACCCCACCCATTCTGCCCAGGCTCCTCCTATACCCCTCCTCTCTGACCCCACCCAATCTGACTAGGCTCCTCCTAAGCCCCTAGGCTCCTCCTAAGCCCCTCCTCTCTGACCCCACCCAATCTGACTAGGCTCCTCCTATACCCCCTCCTCTCTGACTCCACCCATTCTGACTAGGCTCCTCCTATTTGACCCCACCCAATCTGACTAGGCTCCTCCTAAGCCCCTCCTCTGCTGTCTGACCCCACCCATTCTGCCCAGGCTCCGCCTAAGCATCTCCTCTCTGACCCCACCCATTCTGCCCAGGCTCCTCCTAAGCCCCTCCTCTGCTGTCTGACCCCACCCATTCTGCCCAGGCTCCTCCTAAGCCCCTCCTCTGCTGTCTGACCCCACCCATTCTGCCCAGGCTCCTCCTATACCCCCTCCTCTCTGACTCCACCCATTCTGCCCAGGCTCCTCCCATACCCCTCTGACCCCACCCATTCTGCCCAGGCTCCTCCTATACCCCTCCTATTTGACCCCACCCAATCTGACTTGGCTCCTCCTAAGCCCCTCCTCTGCTGTCTGACCCCACCCATTCTGCCCAGGCTCCTCCTATTTGACCCCACCCAATCTGACTAGGCTCCTCCTAAGCCCCTCCTCTGCTGTCGGACCCCACCCATTCTGCCCAGGCTCCTCCTATACCCCTCTGACCCCACCCATTCTGCCCAGGCTCCTCCTATACCCCCTCCTATTTGACCCCACCCAATCTGACTAGGCTCCTCCTATACCCCCTCTGCCCAGGCTCCTCCTATACCCCTCCTCTCTGACCTCACCCATTCTGCCCAGGCTCCTCCTATTTGACCCCACCCAATCTGACTAGGCTCCTCCTAAGCCCCTCCTCTGCTGTCTGACCCCACCCATTCTTCCCAGGCTCCTCCTAAGCCCCTCCTCTCTGACCCCACCAATTCTGCCCAGGCTCCTCCTAAGCCCCTCATCTGCTGTCTGACCCCACCCATTCTGCCAGGCTCCTCCTATACCCCTCCTCTCTGACCCCACCCAATCTGACTAGGCTCCTCCTAAGCCCCTAGGCTCCTCCTAAGCCCCTCCTCTCTGACCCCACCCAATCTGACTAGGCTCCTCCTATACCCCCTCCTCTCTGACTCCACCCATTCTGACTAGGCTCCTCCTATTTGACCCCACCCAATCTGACTAGGCTCCTCCTAAGCCCCTCCTCTGCTGTCTGACCCCACCCATTCTGCCCAGGCTCCGCCTAAGCATCTCCTCTCTGACCCCACCCATTCTGCCCAGGCTCCTCCTAAGCCCCTCCTCTGCTGTCTGACCCCACCCATTCTGCCCAGGCTCCTCCTAAGCCCCTCCTCTCTGACCCCACCAATTCTGCCCAGGCTCCTCCTAAGCCCCTCATCTGCTGTCTGACCCCACCCATTCTGCCCAGGCTCCTCCTATACCCCTCCTCTCTGACCCCACCCAATCTGACTAGGCTCCTCCTAAGCCCCTAGGCTCCTCCTAAGCCCCTCCTCTCTGACCCCACCCAATCTGACTAGGCTCCTCCTATACCCCCTCCTCTCTGACTCCACCCATTCTGACTAGGCTCCTCCTATTTGACCCCACCCAATCTGACTAGGCTCCTCCTAAGCCCCTCCTCTGCTGTCTGACCCCACCCATTCTGCCCAGGCTCCGCCTAAGCATCTCCTCTCTGACCCCACCCATTCTGCCCAGGCTCCTCCTAAGCCCCTCCTCTGCTGTCTGACCCCACCCATTCTGCCCAGGCTCCTCCTAAGCCCCTCCTCTGCTGTCTGACCCCACCCATTCTGCCCAGGCTCCTCCTATACCCCTCTGACCCCACCCATTCTGCCCAGGCTCCTCCTATACCCCTCCTATTTGACCCCACCCAATCTGACTTGGCTCCTCCTAAGCCCCTCCTCTGCTGTCTGACCCCACCCATTCTGCCCAGGCTCCTCCTATTTGACCCCACCCAATCTGACTAGGCTCCTCCTAAGCCCCTCCTCTGCTGTCGGACCCCACCCATTCTGCCCAGGCTCCTCCTATACCCCTCTGACCCCACCCATTCTGCCCAGGCTCCTCCTATACCCCCTCCTATTTGACCCCACCCAATCTGACTAGGCTCCTCCTATACCCCCTCTGCCCAGGCTCCTCCTATACCCCTCCTCTCTGACCTCACCCATTCTGCCCAGGCTCCTCCTATTTGACCCCACCCAATCTGACTAGGCTCCTCCTATACCCCCTCTGCCCAGGCTCCTCCTATACCCCTCCTCTCTGACCCCACCCATTCTGCCCAGGCTCCTCCTAAGCCCCTCCTCTGCTGTCTGACCCCACCCATTCTGCCCAGGCTCCTCCTAAGCCCCTCCTCTCTGACCCCACCAATTCTGCCCAGGCTCCTCCTAAGCCCCTCATCTGCTGTCTGACCCCACCCATTCTGCCCAGGCTCCTCCTATACCCCTCCTCTCTGACCCCACCCAATCTGACTAGGCTCCTCCTAAGCCCCTAGGCTCCTCCTAAGCCCCTCCTCTCTGACCCCACCCAATCTGACTAGGCTCCTCCTATACCCCCTCCTCTCTGACTCCACCCATTCTGACTAGGCTCCTCCTATTTGACCCCACCCAATCTGACTAGGCTCCTCCTAAGCCCCTCCTCTGCTGTCTGACCCCACCCATTCTGCCCAGGCTCCGCCTAAGCATCTCCTCTCTGACCCCACCCATTCTGCCCAGGCTCCTCCTAAGCCCCTCCTCTGCTGTCTGACCCCACCCATTCTGCCCAGGCTCCTCCTAAGCCCCTCCTCTGCTGTCTGACCCCACCCATTCTGCCCAGGCTCCTCCTATACCCCTCTGACCCCACCCATTCTGCCCAGGCTCCTCCTATACCCCTCCTATTTGACCCCACCCAATCTGACTTGGCTCCTCCTAAGCCCCTCCTCTGCTGTCTGACCCCACCCATTCTGCCCAGGCTCCTCCTATTTGACCCCACCCAATCTGACTAGGCTCCTCCTAAGCCCCTCCTCTGCTGTCGGACCCCACCCATTCTGCCCAGGCTCCTCCTATACCCCTCTGACCCCACCCATTCTGCCCAGGCTCCTCCTATACCCCCTCCTATTTGACCCCACCCAATCTGACTAGGCTCCTCCTATACCCCCTCTGCCCAGGCTCCTCCTATACCCCTCCTCTCTGACCTCACCCATTCTGCCCAGGCTCCTCCTATTTGACCCCACCCAATCTGACTAGGCTCCTCCTAAGCCCCTCCTCTGCTGTCTGACCCCACCCATTCTGCCTAGGCTCCTCCTAAGCGCCTCCTCTGCTGTCTGACCCCACCCATTCTGCCTAGGCTCCTCCTAAGCCCCTCCTCTCTGACCCCACCCAATCTGACTAGGCTCCTCCTATACCCCCTCCTCTCTGACTCCACCCATTCTGACTAGGCTCCTCCTATTTGACCCCACCCAATCTGACTAGGCTCCTCCTAAGCCCCTCCTCTGCTGTCTGACCCCACCCATTCTGCCCAGGCTCCGCCTAAGCATCTCCTCTCTGACCCCACCCATTCTGCCCAGGCTCCTCCTAAGCCCCTCCTCTGCTGTCTGACCCCACCCATTCTGCCCAGGCTCCTCCTAAGCCCCTCCTCTGCTGTCTGACCCCACCCATTCTGCCCAGGCTCCTCCTATACCCCTCTGACCCCACCCATTCTGCCCAGGCTCCTCCTATACCCCCTCCTATTTGACCCCACCCAATCTGACTAGGCTCCTCCTATACCCCCTCTGCCCAGGCTCCTCCTATACCCCTCCTCTCTGACCTCACCCATTCTGCCCAGGCTCCTCCTAAGCCCCTCCTCTCTGACCCCACCAATTCTGCCCAGGCTCCTCCTAAGCCCCTCATCTGCTGTCTGACCCCACCCATTCTGCCCAGGCTCCTCCTATACCCCTCCTCTCTGACCCCACCCAATCTGACTAGGCTCCTCCTAAGCCCCTAGGCTCCTCCTAAGCCCCTCCTCTCTGACCCCACCCAATCTGACTAGGCTCCTCCTATACCCCCTCCTCTCTGACTCCACCCATTCTGACTAGGCTCCTCCTATTTGACCCCACCCAATCTGACTAGGCTCCTCCTAAGCCCCTCCTCTGCTGTCTGACCCCACCCATTCTGCCCAGGCTCCGCCTAAGCATCTCCTCTCTGACCCCACCCATTCTGCCCAGGCTCCTCCTAAGCCCCTCCTCTGCTGTCTGACCCCACCCATTCTGCCCAGGCTCCTCCTAAGCCCCTCCTCTCTGACCCCACCAATTCTGCCCAGGCTCCTCCTAAGCCCCTCATCTGCTGTCTGACCCCACCCATTCTGCCCAGGCTCCTCCTATACCCCTCCTCTCTGACCCCACCCAATCTGACTAGGCTCCTCCTAAGCCCCTAGGCTCCTCCTAAGCCCCTCCTCTCTGACCCCACCCAATCTGACTATTCTCCTCCTATACCCCCTCCTCTCTGACTCCACCCATTCTGACTAGGCTCCTCCTATTTGACCCCACCCAATCTGACTAGGCTCCTCCTAAGCCCCTCCTCTGCTGTCTGACCCCACCCATTCTGCCCAGGCTCCGCCTAAGCATCTCCTCTCTGACCCCACCCATTCTGCCCAGGCTCCTCCTAAGCCCCTCCTCTGCTGTCTGACCCCACCCATTCTGCCCAGGCTCCTCCTAAGCCCCTCATCTGCTGTCTGACCCCACCCATTCTGCCCAGGCTCCTCCTATACCCCTCCTCTCTGACCCCACCCAATCTGACTAGGCTCCTCCTAAGCCCCTAGGCTCCTCCTAAGCCCCTCCTCTCTGACCCCACCCAATCTGACTAGGCTCCTCCTATACCCCCTCCTCTCTGACTCCACCCATTCTGACTAGGCTCCTCCTATTTGACCCCACCCAATCTGACTAGGCTCCTCCTAAGCCCCTCCTCTGCTGTCTGACCCCACCCATTCTGCCCAGGCTCCGCCTAAGCATCTCCTCTCTGACCCCACCCATTCTGCCCAGGCTCCTCCTAAGCCCCTCCTCTGCTGTCTGACCCCACCCATTCTGCCCAGGCTCCTCCTAAGCCCCTCATCTGCTGTCTGACCCCACCCATTCTGCCCAGGCTCCTCCTATACCCCTCCTCTCTGACCCCACCCAATCTGACTAGGCTCCTCCTAAGCCCCTAGGCTCCTCCTAAGCCCCTCCTCTCTGACCCCACCCAATCTGACTAGGCTCCTCCTAAGCCCCTCCTCTCTGACCCCACCCAATCTGACTAGGCTCCTCCTATACCCCCTCCTCTCTGACCCCACCCATTCTGCCCAGGCTCCTCCTAAGCCCCTCCTCTCTGACCCCACCAATTCTGCCCAGGCTCCTCCTAAGCCCCTCATCTGCTGTCTGACCCCACCCATTCTGCCCAGGCTCCTCCTATACCCCTCCTCTCTGACCCCACCCAATCTGACTAGGCTCCTCCTAAGCCCCTAGGCTCCTCCTAAGCCCCTCCTCTCTGACCCCACCCAATCTGACTAGGCTCCTCCTATACCCCCTCCTCTCTGACTCCACCCATTCTGACTAGGCTCCTCCTATTTGACCCCACCCAATCTGACTAGGCTCCTCCTAAGCCCCTCCTCTGCTGTCTGACCCCACCCATTCTGCCCAGGCTCCGCCTAAGCATCTCCTCTCTGACCCCACCCATTCTGCCCAGGCTCCTCCTAAGCCCCTCCTCTGCTGTCTGACCCCACCCATTCTGCCCAGGCTCCTCCTAAGCCCCTCCTCTCTGACCCCACCAATTCTGCCCAGGCTCCTCCTAAGCCCCTCATCTGCTGTCTGACCCCACCCATTCTGCCCAGGCTCCTCCTATACCCCTCCTCTCTGACCCCACCCAATCTGACTAGGCTCCTCCTAAGCCCCTAGGCTCCTCCTAAGCCCCTCCTCTCTGACCCCACCCAATCTGACTATTCTCCTCCTATACCCCCTCCTCTCTGACTCCACCCATTCTGACTAGGCTCCTCCTATTTGACCCCACCCAATCTGACTAGGCTCCTCCTAAGCCCCTCCTCTGCTGTCTGACCCCACCCATTCTGCCCAGGCTCCGCCTAAGCATCTCCTCTCTGACCCCACCCATTCTGCCCAGGCTCCTCCTAAGCCCCTCCTCTGCTGTCTGACCCCACCCATTCTGCCCAGGCTCCTCCTAAGCCCCTCATCTGCTGTCTGACCCCACCCATTCTGCCCAGGCTCCTCCTATACCCCTCCTCTCTGACCCCACCCAATCTGACTAGGCTCCTCCTAAGCCCCTAGGCTCCTCCTAAGCCCCTCCTCTCTGACCCCACCCAATCTGACTAGGCTCCTCCTATACCCCCTCCTCTCTGACTCCACCCATTCTGACTAGGCTCCTCCTATTTGACCCCACCCAATCTGACTAGGCTCCTCCTAAGCCCCTCCTCTGCTGTCTGACCCCACCCATTCTGCCCAGGCTCCGCCTAAGCATCTCCTCTCTGACCCCACCCATTCTGCCCAGGCTCCTCCTAAGCCCCTCCTCTGCTGTCTGACCCCACCCATTCTGCCCAGGCTCCTCCTAAGCCCCTCATCTGCTGTCTGACCCCACCCATTCTGCCCAGGCTCCTCCTATACCCCTCCTCTCTGACCCCACCCAATCTGACTAGGCTCCTCCTAAGCCCCTAGGCTCCTCCTAAGCCCCTCCTCTCTGACCCCACCCAATCTGACTAGGCTCCTCCTATACCCCCTCCTCTCTGACTCCACCCATTCTGACTAGGCTCCTCCTATTTGACCCCACCCAATCTGACTAGGCTCCTCCTAAGCCCCTCCTCTGCTGTCTGACCCCACCCATTCTGCCCAGGCTCCTCCTATACCCCCTCCTCTCTGACTCCACCCATTCTGACTAGGCTCCTCCTATTTGACCCCACCCAATCTGACTAGGCTCCTCCTAAGCCCCTAGGCTCCTCCTAAGCCCCTCCTCTCTGACCCCACCCAATCTGACTAGGCTCCTCCTATACCCCCTCCTCTCTGACTCCACCCATTCTGACTAGGCTCCTCCTATTTGACCCCACCCAATCTGACTAGGCTCCTCCTAAGCCCCTCCTCTGCTGTCTGACCCCACCCATTCTGCCCAGGCTCCTCCTATACCCCCTCCTCTCTGACTCCACCCATTCTGACTAGGCTCCTCCTATTTGACCCCACCCAATCTGACTAGGCTCCTCCTAAGCCCCTCCTCTGCTGTCTGACCCCACCCATTCTGCCCAGGCTCCGCCTAAGCATCTCCTCTCTGACCCCACCCATTCTGCCCAGGCTCCTCCTAAGCCCCTCCTCTGCTGTCTGACCCCACCCATTCTGCCCAGGCTCCTCCTCAGCCCCTCCTCTCTGACCCCACCAATTCTGCCCAGGCTCCTCCTAAGCCCCTCATCTGCTGTCTGACCCCACCCATTCTGCCCAGGCTCCTCCTATACCCCTCCTCTCTGACCCCACCCAATCTGACTAGGCTCCTCCTAAGCCCCTCCTCTCTGACCCCACCCAATCTGACTAGGCTCCTCCTATACCCCCTCCTCTCTGACTCCACCCATTCTGACTAGGCTCCTCCTATTTGACCCCACCCAATCTGACTAGGCTCCTCCTAAGCCCCTCCTCTGCTGTCTGACCCCACCCATTCTGCCCAGGCTCCGCCTAAGCATCTCCTCTCTGACCCCACCCATTCTGCCCAGGCTCCTCCTAAGCCCCTCCTCTGCTGTCTGACCCCACCCATTCTGCCCAGGCTCCTCCTAAGCCCCTCCTCTGCTGTCTGACCCCACCCATTCTGCCCAGGCTCCTCCTATACCCCCTCCTCTCTGACTCCACCCATTCTGCCCAGGCTCCTCCTATACCCCTCCTATTTGACCCCACCCAATCTGACTTGGCTCCTCCTAAGCCCCTCCTCTGCTGTCTGACCCCACCCATTCTGCCCAGGCTCCTCCTATTTGACCCCACCCAATCTGACTAGGCTCCTCCTAAGCCCCTCCTCTGCTGTCTGACCCCCCACCCATTCTGCCCAGGCTCCTCCTATTTGACCCCACCCAATCTGCCCAGGCTCCTCCTAAGCCCCTCCTCTGCTGTCTGACCCCCCACCCATTCTGCCCAGGCTCCGCCTAAGCCCCTCCTCTCTGACCCCACCCATTCTGCCCAGGCTCCTCCTAAGCCCCACCTCTCTGACTCCACCCATTCTGCCCAGGCTCCTCCTATTTGACCCCACCCAATCTGACTAGGCTCCTCCTAAGCCCCTCCTCTCTGTTCCCACCCCCTCTGCCCAGGCTCCTCCTATACCCCCTCTGCCCAGGCTCCTCCTATACCCCTCCTCTCTGACCCCACCCCCTCTGCCCAGGCTCCTCCTATACCCCTCCTCTGCTGTCTGACCCCACCCATTCTGCCCAGGCTCCTCCTATTTGACCCCACCCAATCTGACTAGGCTCCTCCTATACCCATTCTGCCCAGGCTCCTCCTATACCCCCTCCTCTCTGACCCCACCCCCTCTGCCCAGGCTCCTCCTATACCCCCTCTGCCCAGGCTCCTCCTATTTGACCCCACCCAATCTGACTAGGCTCCTCCTAAGCCCCTCCTCTGCTGTCTGACCCCACCCATTCTGCCCAGGCTCCTCCTATTTGACCCCACCCAATCTGACTAGGCTCCTCCTATACCCATTCTGCCCAGGCTCCTCCTATACCCCCTCCTCTCTGACTCCACCCATTCTGACTAGGCTCCTCCTATTTGACCCCACCCAATCTGACTAGGCTCCTCCTAAGCCCCTCCTCTGCTGTCTGACCCCACCCATTCTGCCCAGGCTCCGCCTAAGCATCTCCTCTCTGACCCCACCCATTCTGCCCAGGCTCCTCCTAAGCCCCTCCTCTGCTGTCTGACCCCACCCATTCTGCCCAGGCTCCTCCTAAGCCCCTCCTCTGCTGTCTGACCCCACCCATTCTGCCCAGGCTCCTCCTATACCCCCTCCTCTCTGACTCCACCCATTCTGCCCAGGCTCCTCCTATACCCCTCCTATTTGACCCCACCCAATCTGACTTGGCTCCTCCTAAGCCCCTCCTCTGCTGTCTGACCCCACCCATTCTGCCCAGGCTCCTCCTATTTGACCCCACCCAATCTGACTAGGCTCCTCCTAAGCCCCTCCTCTGCTGTCTGACCCCCCACCCATTCTGCCCAGGCTCCTCCTATTTGACCCCACCCAATCTGCCCAGGCTCCTCCTAAGCCCCTCCTCTGCTGTCTGACCCCCCACCCATTCTGCCCAGGCTCCGCCTAAGCCCCTCCTCTCTGACCCCACCCATTCTGCCCAGGCTCCTCCTAAGCCCCACCTCTCTGACTCCACCCATTCTGCCCAGGCTCCTCCTATTTGACCCCACCCAATCTGACTAGGCTCCTCCTAAGCCCCTCCTCTCTGTTCCCACCCCCTCTGCCCAGGCTCCTCCTATACCCCTCCTCTCTGACCCCACCCCCTCTGCCCAGGCTCCTCCTATACCCCTCCTCTCTGACCTAACCCCCTCTGCCCAGGCTCCTCCTATACCCCTCCTCTGCTGTCTGACCCCACCCATTCTGCCCAGGCTCCTCCTATTTGACCCCACCCAATCTGACTAGGCTCCTCCTATACCCATTCTGCCCAGGCTCCTCCTATACCCCCTCCTCTCTGACCCCACCCCCTCTGCCCAGGCTCCTCCTATACCCCCTCTGCCCAGGCTCCTCCTATTTGACCCCACCCAATCTGACTAGGCTCCTCCTAAGCCCCTCCTCTGCTGTCTGACCCCACCCATTCTGCCCAGGCTCCTCCTATTTGACCCCACCCAATCTGACTAGGCTCCTCCTATACCCATTCTGCCCAGGCTCCTCCTATACCCCCTCCTCTCTGACTCCACCCATTCTGCCCATATACCCGCTCCTCCTGCCCAGGCTCCTCCTAAGCCCCTCCTCTGCTGTCTGACCCCACCCATTCTGCCCAGGCTCCTCCTAAGCCCCTCCTCTGCTGTCTGACCCCACCCATTCTGCCCAGGCTCCTCCTCTCTGACCCCACCCATTCTGCCCAGGGTCCTCCTCCTACAGACAACACCCATTCTCTTTCTTTCCCCTTTCTTTCCACACCTATTTTACTTACCGACCAATCTGCAATCCCTCTTTCGCTAGGCATGATTCCACTCTTACACAACACACAGACACATTTTACTTACCAATTTACTTACCTGGTGCCGAACCCGGGATTTGAACCCTGGTTGCCTGGATGGAAGGCAGGAACTTACCCACTGGACCACACTGGTTTCCATGTAAGTAGCCTATCAAATTGTCCTTATGTCATGGTCATCCTTTTAATGTGCAATGGAAGCCACAGGAAAGGACACCAAGGCCTGTATGTTGCTTATAGTTACTACTGCAATCCTCCAGACCACCAAGGAGCTATAGCTCAAAGGTAAGGCTTGTACCTTTGGTGGGGACAGCCCTCACAGGCCAGGGTTCGAATCCTGCCAGTGCTGTAGAAGTATCCCAAGGTGGGAAATTTTCAAACAGTGATTTTCTTTTTTTTTTTTTTGCTAAGTGTTTTTCTGGTTTCCATGTAAGTAGCCTATCAAATTGTCCTTATGTCATGGTCATCCATTTAATGTGCAATAGAAGCCACAGGGGAGGACACCAGGGCCTGTATGTTGCTTATAGTTACTACTGCAATCCTCTAGACCACCAAGGAGATAGCTCAAAGGTAAGGCTTGTACCTTTGGGGGGACAGCCCTCACAGGCCAGGGTTCGAATCCTGCCAGTGCTGTAGAAGTGTCCCAAGGTGGGAAATTTTCAAACAGTGATTTTTTTTTTGCTAGTGTTTTTTTGGCAGGTGTCTCCCAACATTTCATATGTTTTCTCTCATGACCTTCTACCAACCGCCCTATTTCTCAAGTAGGTGCTAGGAACAAGGCCTTATCTTCCTTTATCAATGTCGTCATTCTTTGTCCTTTAAGTTTGGTGAATTGCAGAGTGCAATTGTGGTATTGGGGGTTATAACTGAGCACAAGAATGCGAGGATGGTGCTACACTTATTGTAAAATAGGTTGGTTGATGGTGATTTTTCATTTTAGTGTGAGCCACTCGCTCAAATCAGGGGTTTGGTGCCAGTGAGCTTGGATAGAAATAAAGGTCAAGTATGAGCTCTGGCTAATGAAATGATGGGTCGAGTTTGAGGCTAGCTAGAGTCCATTTATTAGGTGCAATAAGAAGTTGGAAAGATTTTTCCTTTAAGAGACAGACAAGAGCAGAGTCAAGCCTTTGCTCTAGTAGATCTGCATCATGCCTGCTGCAGGATGTGAAGGAGTGGACCTCCACAGCAGTGCGCTGTGCCGGGCTGGGCTGCACTGGGCTGGGCTGGGCCTGCCCTGGCATCTTGGATTTATTCACCCACCTCCTTCCTTTGAAGAACGCTCACGAACGGCCACGAACGTCCTTGTTCTGTATACAGGCGGACAGCAGGCAATTTAGGACCCTGCTAAATGATGGTGATGTCCCCATGTGCTTCCTTCGAGTGGCAAAATCCTTCGTCTAAGGCAGGTGGGCTTTTTTAAAATTTGGTTGAAGACCATATGTTGGAGGCAGTATCACGGCACAAGCCGCCGACCGTCTCAGAAGAAAGTATGCATGGGAGGACATTATTTGCATAGGAGAGCCCTCTTCTCAGTCCCATTCTTAAGCTGCAGTGGCCATGAAGTGTTACTAGGGGGCAGCAGTATGAACAAAAGAGCACACTGAGGCTTTTCTCCTTCTTGCTGACATGATTCTTGGTCATTTTTGTCTTGCAGGGCCTAAGGAGTGAATGACTACGATGACTGAGGGGATGAGGAATGGCTGGCCTGTATTTGTGGTGAAGGGGGAACATTTGGAAGGTAAACAGCAAGATGAAAGCGTCAAAGCATATATGTTTGCTGAGTGATTGAGTCTGTGTGTCACTTGTCTCTTTGTAGGGACATGTGAGAAAGGAACAGCAGCACCATAGACTTCAGGTGGGAGAGCAAGCAAGGATGAATATTTCCCTCAAATCCAAATACTTACAGCACCTCAAAGATGACAAGTGCGATATGATGTTCTGCAATTGCAAGGATTTGCCATGTGTGGTGCATAAATATGCATGGTTAGTGAGGTTTTTCCCAGAATGTGAGTATCGTTAGGCTGGCAAATGTCAGGCACTCCTTTGGGGGTATGAGGCCAAGAAAAAATTTGGGAAGTTTGCTACAGTCATCTGTAGGATCGAAAGACACTGGGGAATCGTTACAGAGGGAGCCAGGCTGCACAAAACGTGGTAACAGTTGGACAGAAATCTTTAGCCGGACTTTTGACTACCCCCAATGTGGGACCAGGACCGCAGTACCTCTCTGTCTCTGAAACATATTTTGACCTCTGGGCACCACCATCTCAATGCCCCTCAAATGTTCCCTCCTGGAACCCCAGCTTTGGTAGTGCATCAACCAGGTTTCAATCATTTGAGTGACCACAAACA
This sequence comes from Lissotriton vulgaris, assembly GCF_964263255.1. NCBI lineage: Eukaryota > Metazoa > Chordata > Amphibia > Caudata > Salamandridae > Lissotriton > Lissotriton vulgaris. Next base: position 1,000,785,262 of record NC_141695.1, read on the forward strand.
CCCTTGCTATGTGCCTTCCATTTACATTCAGTCAGTAACCCAGCTGCTTCGTTCGCTATTGAATCTCAAGTGACAGTTGGATGCACATTGCAGGGGTATACAGGCATTTACCGTACTGTACAGCCCCTCTCAGTACAGTCAGACTACACTTCTTAAAATCATAAATACATGTTTTGTCCAACAGTAAGGCCGGGCCTTTCCTCTGTAGTTCATAGCCAACGTAAGGAGGAAAAAATAAGCTGAAGAGCATGCCAAAATTCTCTACAGACACTGCCAATCCTCACACTGCCTATTTGCATGCCAAGGTTATTCACTATGACCCACCAAACCAATTGGCAACAGTAGCCTCTCTCTGCCTCATTCGTATGCTCCGATGCCACCTTTATTTAGCAAATGTTAGTGCTCTAGGATTTCATAGCACGATTCGCTATAGCCTCTTTTTTCAACAGAAATGTCCTAAAGGTACCTATACCAATCTGCTGGGTGGGGAGGAGGGGGGCTGCTGCTGCTGGCAGTAAAATTTTGGGGCACCCCACCTGCAAAAATACATTCACATGCTCCTTGTTGTACCTTTCAATACCATAACTGCAGCAGAATCGTATGGTGACCCCTGTTGGTAACAGAAACTGTCAAACAGCTTTTGCCACCCCCCCCTCCCCCGTTGCCCCTAACCATTTGGGGTACACCCCATGAGGGAGGATCAGAGCAATAAAAATTAATGGTAGCCCCCCCAAAAAGTACCTGGAAGGCATGCCATTCTGTGCACCTCATCGCTCTTCACGTTGCGCCTAAGCACCTTTTAATACTGCTCCCCGACTGCCCCCTCCAAACAGAAATCAGAAAGTATAGGGGGGTGCATTAAAAAAGTTTTTGCAGTTCCCCACCATAAGTCAGGATCCTCCTCCATCTATGACCCCTTCCTAGGCCCTCAGACCCCACCCATTCTGCCCAGGCTCCTCCTATTTGACCACACCCAATCTGAATAGGCTCCTCCTTAACCCCTCCTCTGCTCTCTGACCCCACCCAATCTGACTAGGCTCCTCCTATACCCACTCCTCTCGGACTCCACCCATTCTGCCCAGGCTCCTCCTAAGCCCCACCTCTCTGACTCCACCCATTCTGCCCAGGCTCCTCCTATTTGACCCCACCCAATCTGCCCAGGCTCCTCCTATACCCCCCTCTGCCAGGCTCCTCCTATACCCCCTCCTCTCTCACTCCACCCATTCTACCCAGGCTCCTCCCATACCCCTCTGACCCCACCCATTCTGCCCAGGCTCCTCCTATTTGACCCCACCCAATCTGCCCAGGCTCCTCCTAAGCCCCTCCTCTGCTGTCTGACCCCCCACCCATTCTGCCCAGGCTCCGCCTAAGCCCCTCCTCTCTGACCCCACCCATTCTGCCCAGGCTCCTCCTAAGCCCCACCTCTCTGACTCCACCCATTCTGCCCAGGCTCCTCCTATTTGACCCCACCCAATCTGACTAGGCTCCTCCTAAGCCCCTAGGCTCCTCCTAAGCCCCTCCTCTCTGACCCCACCCAATCTGACTAGGCTCCTCCTATACCCCCTCCTCTCTGACTCCACCCATTCTGACTAGGCTCCTCCTATTTGACCCCACCCAATCTGACTAGGCTCCTCCTAAGCCCCTCCTCTGCTGTCTGACCCCACCCATTCTGCCCAGGCTCCTCCTATACCCCCTCCTCTCTGACTCCACCCATTCTGACTAGGCTCCTCCTATTTGACCCCACCCAATCTGACTAGGCTCCTCCTACACCCCCCTCTGCCCAGGCTCCTCCTATACCCCTCCTCTCTGACCTCACCCAATCTGACTAGGCTCCTCCTATACCCATTCTGCCCAGGCTCCTCCTATACCCCCTCCTCTCTGACTCCACCCATTCTGCCCAGGCTCCTCCTATACCCCTCCTCTCTGACCCCACCCAATCTGACTAGGCTCCTCCTAAGCCCCTCCTCTGCTGTCTGACCCCACCCATTCTGCCCAGGCTCCTCCTATTTGACCCCACCCAATCTGACTAGGTTCCTCCTAAGCCCCTCCTCTGCTGTCTGGCCCCACCCATTCTGCCCAGGCTCCTCCTATACCCCCTCCTATTTGACCCCACCCAATCTGACTAGGCTCCTCCTATACCCCCTCTGCCCAGGCTCCTCCTATACCCCTCCTCTCTGACCTCACCCATTCTGCCCAGGCTCCTCCTATTTGACCCCACCCAATCTGACTAGGCTCCTCCTAAGCCCCTCCTCTGCTGTCTGACCCCACCCATTCTGCCCAGGCTCCTCCTAAGCCCCTCCTCTCTGACCCCACCAATTCTGCCCAGGCTCCTCCTAAGCCCCTCATCTGCTGTCTGACCCCACCCATTCTGCCCAGGCTCCTCCTATACCCCCCCTCTCTGACCCCACCCAATCTGACTAGGCTCCTCCTAAGCCCCTAGGCTCCTCCTAAGCCCCTCCTCTCTGACCCCACCCAATCTGACTAGGCTCCTCCTATACCCCCTCCTCTCTGACTCCACCCATTCTGACTAGGCTCCTCCTATTTGACCCCACCCAATCTGACTAGGCTCCTCCTAAGCCCCTCCTCTGCTGTCTGACCCCACCCATTCTGCCCAGGCTCCGCCTAAGCATCTCCTCTCTGACCCCACCCATTCTGCCCAGGCTCCTCCTAAGCCCCTCCTCTGCTGTCTGACCCCACCCATTCTGCCCAGGCTCCTCCTAAGCCCCTCCTCTGCTGTCTGACCCCACCCATTCTGCCCAGGCTCCTCCTATACCCCCTCCTCTCTGACTCCACCCATTCTGCCCAGGCTCCTCCCATACCCCTCTGACCCCACCCATTCTGCCCAGGCTCCTCCTATACCCCTCCTATTTGACCCCACCCAATCTGACTTGGCTCCTCCTAAGCCCCTCCTCTGCTGTCTGACCCCACCCATTCTGCCCAGGCTCCTCCTATTTGACCCCACCCAATCTGACTAGGCTCCTCCTAAGCCCCTCCTCTGCTGTCGGACCCCACCCATTCTGCCCAGGCTCCTCCTATACCCCCTCCTATTTGACCCCACCCAATCTGACTAGGCTCCTCCTATACCCCCTCTGCCCAGGCTCCTCCTATACCCCTCCTCTCTGACCTCACCCATTCTGCCCAGGCTCCTCCTATTTGACCCCACCCAATCTGACTAGGCTCCTCCTAAGCCCCTCCTCTGCTGTCTGACCCCACCCATTCTTCCCAGGCTCCTCCTAAGCCCCTCCTCTCTGACCCCACCAATTCTGCCCAGGCTCCTCCTAAGCCCCTCATCTGCTGTCTGACCCCACCCATTCTGCCCAGGCTCCTCCTATACCCCTCCTCTCTGACCCCACCCAATCTGACTAGGCTCCTCCTAAGCCCCTAGGCTCCTCCTAAGCCCCTCCTCTCTGACCCCACCCAATCTGACTAGGCTCCTCCTATACCCCCTCCTCTCTGACTCCACCCATTCTGACTAGGGTCCTCCTATTTGACCCCACCCAATCTGACTAGGCTCCTCCTAAGCCCCTCCTCTGCTGTCTGACCCCACCCATTCTGCCCAGGCTCCGCCTAAGCATCTCCTCTCTGACCCCACCCATTCTGCCCAGGCTCCTCCTAAGCCCCTCCTCTGCTGTCTGACCCCACCCATTCTGCCCAGGCTCCTCCTAAGCCCCTCCTCTCTGACCCCACCAATTCTGCCCAGGCTCCTCCTAAGCCCCTCATCTGCTGTCTGACCCCACCCATTCTGCCCAGGCTCCTCCTATACCCCTCCTCTCTGACCCCACCCAATCTGACTAGGCTCCTCCTAAGCCCCTAGGCTCCTCCTAAGCCCCTCCTCTCTGACCCCACCCAATCTGACTAGGCTCCTCCTATACCCCCTCCTCTCTGACTCCACCCATTCTGACTAGGCTCCTCCTATTTGACCCCACCCAATCTGACTAGGCTCCTCCTAAGCCCCTCCTCTGCTGTCTGACCCCACCCATTCTGCCCAGGCTCCGCCTAAGCATCTCCTCTCTGACCCCACCCATTCTGCCCAGGCTCCTCCTAAGCCCCTCCTCTGCTGTCTGACCCCACCCATTCTGCCCAGGCTCCTCCTAAGCCCCTCCTCTGCTGTCTGACCCCACCCATTCTGCCCAGGCTCCTCCTATACCCCCTCCTCTCTGACTCCACCCATTCTGCCCAGGCTCCTCCCATACCCCTCTGACCCCACCCATTCTGCCCAGGCTCCTCCTATACCCCTCCTATTTGACCCCACCCAATCTGACTTGGCTCCTCCTAAGCCCCTCCTCTGCTGTCTGACCCCACCCATTCTGCCCAGGCTCCTCCTATTTGACCCCACCCAATCTGACTAGGCTCCTCCTAAGCCCCTCCTCTGCTGTCGGACCCCACCCATTCTGCCCAGGCTCCTCCTATACCCCTCTGACCCCACCCATTCTGCCCAGGCTCCTCCTATACCCCCTCCTATTTGACCCCACCCAATCTGACTAGGCTCCTCCTATACCCCCTCTGCCCAGGCTCCTCCTATACCCCTCCTCTCTGACCTCACCCATTCTGCCCAGGCTCCTCCTATTTGACCCCACCCAATCTGACTAGGCTCCTCCTAAGCCCCTCCTCTGCTGTCTGACCCCACCCATTCTGCCTAGGCTCCTCCTAAGCGCCTCCTCTGCTGTCTGACCCCACCCATTCTGCCTAGGCTCCTCCTAAGCCCCTCCTCTCTGACCTCACCCAATCTGACTAGGCTCCTCCTATACCCCCTCCTCTCTGACTCCACCCATTCTGACTAGGCTCCTCCTATTTGACCCCACCCAATCTGACTAGGCTCCTCCTAAGCCCCTCCTCTGCTGTCTGACCCCACCCATTCTGCCCAGGCTCCGCCTAAGCATCTCCTCTCTGACCCCACCCATTCTGCCCAGGCTCCTCCTAAGCCCCTCCTCTGCTGTCTGACCCCACCCATTCTGCCCAGGCTCCTCCTAAGCCCCTCCTCTGCTGTCTGACCCCACCCATTCTGCCCAGGCTCCTCCTATACCCCTCTGACCCCACCCATTCTGCCCAGGCTCCTCCTATACCCCCTCCTCTCTGACCTCACCCATTCTGCCCAGGCTCCTCCTATTTGACCCCACCCAATCTGACTAGGCTCCTCCTAACCCCCTCCTCTGCTGTCTGACCCCACCCATTCTGCCCAGGCTCCTCCTAAGCCCCTCCTCTCTGACCCCACCAATTCTGCCCAGGCTCCTCCTAAGCCCCTCATCTGCTGTCTGACCCCACCCATTCTGCCCAGGCTCCTCCTATACCCCTCCTCTCTGACCCCACCCAATCTGACTAGGCTCCTCCTAAGCCCCTAGGCTCCTCCTAAGCCCCTCCTCTCTGACCCCACCCAATCTGACTAGGCTCCTCCTATACCCCCTCCTCTCTGACTCCACCCATTCTGACTAGGCTCCTCCTATTTGACCCCACCCAATCTGACTAGGCTCCTCCTAAGCCCCTCCTCTGCTGTCTGACCCCACCCATTCTGCCCAGGCTCCGCCTAAGCATCTCCTCTCTGACCCCACCCATTCTGCCCAGGCTCCTCCTAAGCCCCTCCTCTGCTGTCTGACCCCACCCATTCTGCCCAGGCTCCTCCTAAGCCCCTCCTCTCTGACCCCACCAATTCTGCCCAGGCTCCTCCTAAGCCCCTCATCTGCTGTCTGACCCCACCCATTCTGCCCAGGCTCCTCCTATACCCCTCCTCTCTGACCCCACCCAATCTGACTAGGCTCCTCCTAAGCCCCTCCTCTGCTGTCTGACCCCACCCATTCTGCCCAGGCTCCTCCTAAGCCCCTCCTCTGCTGTCTGACCCCACCCATTCTGCCCAGGCTCCGCCTAAGCATCTCCTCTCTGACCCCACCCATTCTGCCCAGGCTCCTCCTAAGCCCCTCCTCTGCTGTCTGACCCCACCCATTCTGCCCAGGCTCCTCCTAAGCCCCTCCTCTGCTGTCTGACCCCACCCATTCTGCCCAGGCTCCTCCTATACCCCCTCCTCTCTGACTCCACCCATTCTGCCCAGGCTCCTCCCATACCCCTCTGACCCCACCCATTCTGCCCAGGCTCCTCCTATACCCCTCCTATTTGACCCCACCCAATCTGACTTGGCTCCTCCTAAGCCCCTCCTCTGCTGTCTGACCCCACCCATTCTGCCCAGGCTCCTCCTATTTGACCCCACCCAATCTGACTAGGCTCCTCCTAAGCCCCTCCTCTGCTGTCTGACCCCACCCATTCTGCCCAGGCTCCTCCTATTTGACCCCACCCAATCTGACTAGGCTCCTCCTATACCCCCTCTGCCCAGGCTCCTCCTAAGCCCCTCCTCTGCTGTCTGACCCCCCACCCATTCTGCCCAGGCTCCGCCTAAGCCCCTCCTCTCTGACCCCACCCATTCTGCCCAGGCTCCTCCTAAGCCCCACCTCTCTGACTCCACCCATTCTGCCCAGGCTCCTCCTATTTGACCCCACCCAATCTGACTAGGCTCCTCCTAAGCCCCTCCTCTCTGTTCCCACCCCCTCTGCCCAGGCTCCTCCTATACCCCCTCTGCCCAGGCTCCTCCTATACCCCTCCTCTCTGACCTAACCCCCTCTGCCCAGGCTCCTCCTATACCCCTCCTCTGCTGTCTGACCCCACCCATTCTGCCCAGGCTCCTCCTATTTGACCCCACCCAATCTGACTAGGCTCCTCCTAAGCCCCTCCTCTGCTGTCTGACCCCACCCATTCTGCCCAGGCTCCTCCTAAGCCCCTCCTCTCTGACCCCACCCCCTCTGCCCAGGCTCCTCCTATACCCCTCCTCTGCTGTCTGACCCCACCCATTCTGCCCAGGCTCCTCCTATTTGACCCCACCCAATCTGACTAGGCTCCTCCTAAGCCCCTCCTCTCTGTTCCCACCCCCTCTGCCCAGGCTCCTCCTATACCCCCTCTGCCCAGGCTCCTCCTATACCCCTCCTCTCTGACCTAACCCCCTCTGCCCAGGCTCCTCCTATACCCCTCCTCTGCTGTCTGACCCCACCCATTCTGCCCAGGCTCCTCCTATTTGACCCCAACCAATCTGACTAGGCTCCTCCTAAGCCCCTCCTCTGCTGTCTGACCCCACCCATTCTGCCCAGGCTCCTCCTAATCCCCTCCTCTCTGACCCCACCAATTCTGCCCAGGCTCCTCCTAAGCCCCTCATCTGCTGTCTGACCCCACCCATTCTGCCCAGGCTCCTCCTATACCCCTCCTCTCTGACCCCACCCAATCTGACTAGGCTCCTCCTAAGCCCCTAGGCTCCTCCTAAGCCCCTCCTCTCTGACCCCACCCAATCTGACTAGGCTCCTCCTATACCCCCTCCTCTCTGACTCCACCCATTCTGACTAGGCTCCTCCTATTTGACCCCACCCAATCTGACTAGGCTCCTCCTAAGCCCCTCCTCTGCTGTCTGACCCCACCCATTCTGCCCAGGCTCCGCCTAAGCATCTCCTCTCTGACCCCACCCATTCTGCCCAGGCTCCTCCTAAGCCCCTCCTCTGCTGTCTGACCCCACCCATTCTGCCCAGGCTCCTCCTAAGCCCCTCCTCTCTGACCCCACCAATTCTGCCCAGGCTCCTCCTAAGCCCCTCATCTGCTGTCTGACCCCACCCATTCTGCCCAGGCTCCTCCTATACCCCTCCTCTCTGACCCCACCCAATCTGACTAGGCTCCTCCTAAGCCCCTAGGCTCCTCCTAAGCCCCTCCTCTCTGACCCCACCCAATCTGACTAGGCTCCTCCTATACCCCCTCCTCTCTGACTCCACCCATTCTGACTAGGCTCCTCCTATTTGACCCCACCCAATCTGACTAGGCTCCTCCTAAGCCCCTCCTCTGCTGTCTGACCCCACCCATTCTGCCCAGGCTCCGCCTAAGCATCTCCTCTCTGACCCCACCCATTCTGCCCAGGCTCCTCCTAAGCCCCTCCTCTGCTGTCTGACCCCACCCATTCTGCCCAGGCTCCTCCTAAGCCCCTCCTCTGCTGTCTGACCCCACCCATTCTGCCCAGGCTCCTCCTATACCCCCTCCTCTCTGACTCCACCCAATCTGACTTGGCTCCTCCTAAGCCCCTCCTCTGCTGTCTGACCCCACCCATTCTGCCCAGGCTCCTCCTATTTGACCCCACCCAATCTGACTAGGCTCCTCCTAAGCCCCTCCTCTGCTGTCGGACCCCACCCATTCTGCCCAGGCTCCTCCTATACCCCTCTGACCCCACCCATTCTGCCCAGGCTCCTCCTATACCCCCTCCTATTTGACCCCACCCAATCTGACTAGGCTCCTCCTATACCCCCTCTGCCCAGGCTCCTCCTATACCCCTCCTCTCTGACCTCACCCATTCTGCCCAGGCTCCTCCTATTTGACCCCACCCAATCTGACTAGGCTCCTCCTAAGCCCCTCCTCTGCTGTCTGACCCCACCCATTCTGCCTAGGCTCCTCCTAAGCCCCTCCTCTCTGACCCCACCCAATCTGACTAGGCTCCTCCTATACCCCCTCCTCTCTGACTCCACCCATTCTGACTAGGCTCCTCCTATTTGACCCCACCCAATCTGACTAGGCTCCTCCTAAGCCCCTCCTCTGCTGTCTGACCCCACCCATTCTGCCCAGGCTCCGCCTAAGCATCTCCTCTCTGACCCCACCCATTCTGCCCAGGCTCCTCCTAAGCCCCTCCTCTGTTGTCTGACCCCACCCATTCTGCCCAGGCTCCTCCTAAGCCCCTCCTCTGCTGTCTGACCCCACCCATTCTGCCCAGGCTCCTCCTATACCCCCTCCTCTCTGACTCCACCCATTCTGCCCAGGCTCCTCCCATACCCCTCTGACCCCACCCATTCTGCCCAGGCTCCTCCTATACCCCTCCTATTTGACCCCACCCAATCTGACTTGGCTCCTCCTAAGCCCCTCCTCTGCTGTCTGACCCCACCCATTCTGCCCAGGCTCCTCCTATTTGACCCCACCCAATCTGACTAGGCTCCTCCTAAGCCCCTCCTCTGCTGTCTGACCCCACCCATTCTGCCCAGGCTCCTCCTATTTGACCCCACCCAATCTGACTAGGCTCCTCCTATACCCCCTCTGCCCAGGCTCCTCCTAAGCCCCTCCTCTGCTGTCTGACCCCCCACCCATTCTGCCCAGGCTCCGCCTAAGCCCCTCCTCTCTGACCCCACCCATTCTGCCCAGGCTCCTCCTAAGCCCCACCTCTCTGACTCCACCCATTCTGCCCAGGCTCCTCCTATTTGACCCCACCCAATCTGACTAGGCTCCTCCTAAGCCCCTCCTCTCTGTTCCCACCCCCTCTGCCCAGGCTCCTCCTATACCCCCTCTGCCCAGGCTCCTCCTATACCCCTCCTCTCTGACCCCACCCCCTCTGCCCAGGCTCCTCCTATACCCCTCCTCTCTGACCTAACCCCCTCTGCCCAGGCTCCTCCTATACCCCTCCTCTGCTGTCTGACCCCACCCATTCTGCCCAGGCTCCTCCTATTTGACCCCACCCAATCTGACTAGGCTCCTCCTAAGCCCCTCCTCTGCTGTCTGACCCCACCCATTCTGCCCAGGCTCCTCCTAAGCCCCTCCTCTCTGACCCCACCAATTCTGCCCAGGCTCCTCCTAAGCCCCTCATCTGCTGTCTGACCCCACCCATTCTGCCCAGGCTCCTCCTATACCCCTCCTCTCTGACCCCACCCAATCTGACTAGGCTCCTCCTAAGCCCCTCATCTGCAGTCTGACCCCACCCATTCTGCCCAGGCTCCTCCTATTTGACCCCACCCAATCTGACTAGGCTCCTCCTAAGCCCCTCCTCTGCAGTCTGACCCCACCCATTCTGCCCAGGCTCCTCCTATTTGACCCCACCCAATCTGACTAGGCTCCTCCTATACCCCCTCTGCCCAGGCTCCTCCTATACCCCTCCTCTCTGACCCCACCCCCTCTGCCCAGGCTCCTCCTATACCCCCTCTGCCCAGGCTCCTCCTATACCCCTCCTCTCTGACCCCACCCCCTCTGCCCAGGCTCCTCCTATACCCCTCCTCTGCTGTCTGACCCCACCCATTCTGCCCAGGCTCCTCCTATTTGACCCCACCCAATCTGACTAGGCTCCTCCTAAGCCCCTCCTCTGCTGTCTGACCCCACCCATTCTGCCCAGGCTCCTCCTATTTGACCCCACCCAATCTGATTAGGCTCCTCCTATACCCCCTCTGCCCAGGCTCCTCCTATACCCCTCCTCTCTGACCCCACCCCCTCTGCCCAGGCTCCTCCTATACCCCTCCTCTGCTGTCTGACCCCACCCATTCTGCCCAGGCTCCTCCTATTTGACCCCACCCAATCTGACTAGGCTCCTCCTATACCCATTCTGCCCATATACCCGCTCCTCCTGCCCAGGCTCCTCCTAAGCCCCTCCTCTGCTGTCTGACCCCACCCATTCTGCCCAGGCTCCGCCTAAGCCCCTCCTCTCTGACCCCACCCATTCTGCCCAGGCTCCTCCTAAGCCCCTCCTCTGCTGTCTGACCCCACCCATTCTGCCCAGGCTCCTCCTCTCTGACCCCATCCATTCTGCCCAGGCTCCTCCTATACCCCTCCTCTCTGACCCCACCCAACCTGCCCAGGGTCCTCCTCCTACAGACAACACCCATTCTCTTTCTTTCACCTTTCTTTCCACACCTATTTTACTTACCGACCAATCTGCAATCCCTCTTTCGCTAGGCATGATTCCACTCTTACACAACACACAGACACATTTTACTTACCAATTTACTTACCTGGTGCCGAACCCGGGATTTGAACCCTGGTTGCCTGGATGGAAGGCAGGAACTTACCCACTGGACCACACTGGTTTCCATGTAAGTAGCCTATCAAATTGTCCTTATGTCATGGTCATCCTTTTAATGTGCAATGGAAGCCACAGGAAAGGACACCAAGGCCTGTATGTTGCTTATAGTTACTACTGCAATCCTCCAGACCACCAAGGAGCTATAGCTCAAAGGTAAGGCTTGTACCTTTGGTGGGGACAGCCCTCACAGGCCAGGGTTCGAATCCTGCCAGTGCTGTAGAAGTATCCCAAGGTGGGAAATTTTCAAACAGTGATTTTCTTTTTTTTTTTTTTGCTAAGTGTTTTTCTGGTTTCCATGTAAGTAGCCTATCAAATTGTCCTTATGTCATGGTCATCCATTTAATGTGCAATAGAAGCCACAGGGAAGGACACCAAGGCCTGTATGTTGCTTATAGTTACTACTGCAATCCTCTAGACCACCAAGGAGATAGCTCAAAGGTAAGGCTTGTACCTTTGGGGGGACAGCCCTCACAGGCCAGGGTTCGAATCCTGCCAGTGCTGTAGAAGTGTCCCAAGGTGGGAAATTTTCAAACAGTGATTTTTTTTTTGCTAGTGTTTTTTTGGCAGGTGTCTCCCAACATTTCATATGTTTTCTCTCATGACCTTCTACCAACCGCCCTATTTCTCAAGTAGGTGCTAGGAACAAGGCCTTATCTTCCTTTATCAATGTCGTCATTCTTTGTCCTTTAAGTTTGGTGAATTGCAGAGTGCAATTGTGGTATTGGGGGTTATAACTGAGCACAAGAATGCGAGGATGGTGCTACACTTATTGTAAAATAGGTTGGTTGATGGTGATTTTTCATTTTAGTGTGAGCCACTCGCTCAAATCAGGGGTTTGGTGCCAGTGAGCTTGGATAGAAATAAAGGTCAAGTATGAGCTCTGGCTAATGAAATGATGGGTCGAGTTTGAGGCTAGCTAGAGTCCATTTATTAGGTGCAATAAGAAGTTGGAAAGATTTTTCCTTTAAGAGACAGACAAGAGCAGAGTCAAGCCTTTGCTCTAGTAGATCTGCATCATGCCTGCTGCAGGATGTGAAGGAGTGGACCTCCACAGCAGTGCGCTGTGCCGGGCTGGGCTGCACTGGGCTGGGCTGGGCCTGCCCTGGCATCTTGGATTTATTCACCCACCTCCTTCCTTTGAAGAACGCTCACGAACGGCCACGAACGTCCTTGTTCTGTATACAGGCGGACAGCGGGCAATTTAGGACCCTGCTAAATGATGGTGATGTCCCCATGTGCTTCCTTCGAGTGGCAAAATCCTTCGTCTAAGGCAGGTGGGCTTTTTTAAAATTTGGTTGAAGACCATATGTTGGAGGCAGTATCACGGCACAAGCCGCCGACCGTCTCAGAAGAAAGTATGCATGGGAGGACATTATTTGCATAGGAGAGCCCTCTTCTCAGTCCCATTCTTAAGCTGCAGTGGCCATGAAGTGTTACTAGGGGGCAGCAGTATGAACAAAAGAGCACACTGAGGCTTTTCTCCTTCTTGCTGACATGATTCTTGGTCATTTTTGTCTTGCAGGGCCTAAGGAGTGAATGACTACGATGACTGAGGGGATGAGGAATGGCTGGCCTGTATTTGTGGTGAAGGGGGAACATTTGGAAGGTAAACAGCAAGATGAAAGCGTCAAAGCATATATGTTTGCTGAGTGATTGAGTCTGTGTGTCACTTGTCTCTTTGTAGGGACATGTGAGAAAGGAACAGCAGCACCATAGACTTCAGGTGGGAGAGCAAGCAAGGATGAATATTTCCCTCAAATCCAAATACTTACAGCACCTCAAAGATGACAAGTGCGATATGATGTTCTGCAATTGCTAGGATTTGCCATGTGTGGTGCATAAATATGCATGGTTAGTGAGGTTTTTCCCAGAATGTGAGTATCGTTAGGCTGGCAAATGTCAGGCACTCCTTTGGGGGTATGAGGCCAAGAAAAAATTTGGGAAGTTTGCTACAGTCATCTGTAGGATCGAAAGACACTGGGGAATCGTTACAGAGGGAGCCAGGCTGCACAAAACGTGGTAACAGTTGGACAGAAATCTTTAGCCGGACTTTTGACTACCCCCAATGTGGGACCAGGACCGCAGTACCTCTCTGTCTCTGAAACATATTTTGACCTCTGGGCACCACCATCTCAATGCCCCTCAAATGTTCCCTCCTGGAACCCCAGCTTTGGTAGTGCATCAACCAGGTTTCAATCATTTGAGTGACCACAAACACCCTTGCTATGTGCCTTCCATTTACATTCAGTCAGTAACCCAGCTGCTTTGTTCGCTATTGAATCTCAAGTGACAGTTGGATGCACATTGCAGGGGTATACAGGCATTTACCGTACTGTACAGCCCCTCTCAGTACAGTCAGACTACACTTCTTAAAATCATAAATACATGTTTTGTCCAACAGTAAGGCCGGGCCTTTCCTCTGTAGTTCATAGCCAACGTAAGGAGGAAAAAATAAGCTGAAGAGCATGCCAAAATTCTCTACAGACACTGCCAATCCTCACACTGCCTATTTGCATGCCGAGGTTATTCACTATGACCCACCAAACCAATTGGCAACAGTAGCCTCTCTCTGCCTCATTCGTATGCTCCGATGCCACCTTTATTTAGCAAATGTTAGTGCTCTAGGATTTCATAGCACGATTCGCTATAGCCTCTTTTTTCAACAGAAATGTCCTAAAGGTACCTATACCAATCTGCTGGGTGGGGAGGAGGGGGGCTGCTGCTGCTGGCAGTAACATTTTGGGGCACCCCACCTGCAAAAATACATTCACATGCTCCTTGTTGTACCTTTCAATACCATAACTGCAGCAGAATCGTATGGTGACCCCTGTTGGTAACAGAAACTGTCAAACAGCTTTTTGCCACCCCCCCTCCCCCGTTGCCCCTAACCATTTGGGGTACACCCCATGAGGGAGGATCAGAGCAATAAAAAATAATGGTAGCCCCCCCAAAAAGTACCTGGAAGGCATGCCATTCTGTGCACCTCATCGCTCTTCACGTTGCGCCTAAGCACCTTTTAATACTGCTCCCCGACTGCCCCCTCCAAACAGAAATCAGAAAGTATAGGGGGGTGCATTAAAAAAGTTTTTGCAGTTCCCCACCATAAGTCAGGATCCTCCTCCATCTATGACCCCTTCCTAGGCCCTCAGACCCCACCCATTCTGCCCAGGCTCCTCCTATTTGACCACACCCAATCTGACTAGGCTCCTCCTTAACCCCTCCTCTGCTCTCTGACCCCACCCAATCTGACTAGGCTCCTCCTATACCCCCTCCTCTCTGACTCCACCCATTCTGCCCAGGCTCCTCCCATACCCCTCTGACCCCACCCATTCTGCCCAGGCTCCTCCTATACCCCTCTTATTTGACCCCAATCTGACTAGGCTCCTCCTAAGCCCCTCCTCTGCTGTCTGACCCCACCCATTCTGACTAAGCTCCTCCTAAACCAATCCTCTGCTGTCTGACTCCACCCATTCTGCCCAGGCTCCTCCTCAGCCCCTCCTCTCTGACCTCACCCAATCTGACTAGGCTCCTCCTATACCCCCTCCTCTCTGACCCCACCCAATCTGACTAGGCTCCTCCTTAACCCCTCCTCTGCTCTCTGACCCCACCCATTCTGACTAAGCTCCTCCTAAACCCATCCTCTGCTGTCTGACCCCACCCATCCTGCCCAGGCTCCTCCTAAGCCCCTCTGCCCAGGCTCCTCCTATACCCCTCCTCTCTGACCTCACCCAATCTGACTAGGCTCCTCCTATACCCATTCTGCCCAGGCTCCTCCTATACCCCCTCCTCTCTGACTCCACCCATTCTGCCCAGGCTCCTCCTATACCCCTCCTCTCTGACCCCACCCAATCTGACTAGGCTCCTCCTAAGCCCCTCCTCTGCTGTCTGACCCCACCCATTCTGCCCAGGCTCCTCCTATTTGACCCCACCCAATCTGACTAGGTTCCTCCTAAGCCCCTCCTCTGCTGTCTGGCCCCACCCATTCTGCCCAGGCTCCTCCTATACCCCCTCCTATTTGACCCCACCCAATCTGACTAGGCTCCTCCTATACCCCCTCTGCCCAGGCTCCTCCTATACCCCTCCTCTCTGACCTCACCCATTCTGCCCAGGCTCCTCCTATTTGACCCCACCCAATCTGACTAGGCTCCTCCTAAGCCCCTCCTCTGCTGTCTGACCCCACCCATTCTGCCCAGGCTCCTCCTAAGCCCCTCCTCTCTGACCCCACCAATTCTGCCCAGGCTCCTCCTAAGCCCCTCATCTGCTGTCTGACCCCACCCATTCTGCCCAGGCTCCTCCTATACCCCTCCTCTCTGACCCCACCCAATCTGACTAGGCTCCTCCTAAGCCCCTAGGCTCCTCCTAAGCCCCTCCTCTCTGACCCCACCCAATCTGACTAGGCTCCTCCTATACCCCCTCCTCTCTGACTCCACCCATTCTGACTAGGCTCCTCCTATTTGACCCCACCCAATCTGACTAGGCTCCTCCTAAGCCCCTCCTCTGCTGTCTGACCCCACCCATTCTGCCCAGGCTCCGCCTAAGCATCTCCTCTCTGACCCCACCCATTCTGCCCAGGCTCCTCCTAAGCCCCTCCTCTGCTGTCTGACCCCACCCATTCTGCCCCTAGGCTCCTCCTAAGCCCCTCCTCTGCTGTCTGACCCCACCCATTCTGCCCAGGCTCCTCCTATACCCCCTCCTCTCTGACTCCACCCATTCTGCCCAGGCTCCTCCCATACCCCTCTGACCCCACCCATTCTGCCCAGGCTCCTCCTATACCCCTCCTATTTGACCCCACCCAATCTGACTTGGCTCCTCCTAAGCCCCTCCTCTGCTGTCTGACCCCACCCATTCTGCCCAGGCTCCTCCTATTTGACCCCACCCAATCTGACTAGGCTCCTCCTAAGCCCCTCCTCTGCTGTCGGACCCCACCCATTCTGCCCAGGCTCCTCCTATACCCCTCTGACCCCACCCATTCTGCCCAGGCTCCTCCTATACCCCCTCCTATTTGACCCCACCCAATCTGACTAGGCTCCTCCTATACCCCCTCCTCTCTGACTCCACCCATTCTGCCCAGGCTCCTCCCATACCCCTCTGACCCCACCCATTCTGCCCAGGCTCCTCCTATACCCCTCCTATTTGACCCCACCCAATCTGACTTGGCTCCTCCTAAGCCCCTCCTCTGCTGTCTGACCCCACCCATTCTGCCCAGGCTCCTCCTATACCCCCTCCTCTCTGACTCCACCCATTCTGCCCAGGCTCCTCCCATACCCCTCTGACCCCACCCATTCTGCCCAGGCTCCTCCTATACCCCTCCTATTTGACCCCACCCAATCTGACTTGGCTCCTCCTAAGCCCCTCCTCTGCTGTCTGACCCCACCCATTCTGCCCAGGCTCCTCCTATTTGACCCCACCCAATCTGACTAGGCTCCTCCTAAGCCCCTCCTCTGCTGTCGGACCCCACCCATTCTGCCCAGGCTCCTCCTATACCCCTCTGACCCCACCCATTCTGCCCAGGCTCCTCCTATACCCCCTCCTATTTGACCCCACCCAATCTGACTAGGCTCCTCCTATACCCCCTCCTCTCTGACTCCACCCATTCTGACTAGGCTCCTCCTATTTGACCCCACCCAATCTGACTAGGCTCCTCCTAAGCCCCTCCTCTGCTGTCTGACCCCACCCATTCTTCCCAGGCTCCTCCTAAGCCCCTCCTCTCTGACCCCACCAATTCTGCCCAGGCTCCTCCTAAGCCCCTCATCTGCTGTCTGACCCCACCCATTCTGCCCAGGCTCCTCCTATACCCCTCCTCTCTGACCCCACCCAATCTGACTAGGCTCCTCCTAAGCCCCTAGGCTCCTCCTAAGCCCCTCCTCTCTGACCCCACCCAATCTGACTAGGCTCCTCCTATACCCCCTCCTCTCTGACTCCACCCATTCTGACTAGGCTCCTCCTATTTGACCCCACCCAATCTGACTAGGCTCCTCCTAAGCCCCTCCTCTGCTGTCTGACCCCACCCATTCTGCCCAGGCTCCGCCTAAGCATCTCCTCTCTGACCCCACCCATTCTGCCCAGGATCCTCCTAAGCCCCTCCTCTGCTGTCTGACCCCACCCATTCTGCCCAGGCTCCTCCTAAGCCCCTCCTCTCTGACCCCACCAATTCTGCCCAGGCTCCTCCTAAGCCCCTCATCTGCTGTCTGACCCCACCCATTCTGCCCAGGCTCCTCCTATACCCCTCCTCTCTGACCCCACCCAATCTGACTAGGCTCCTCCTAAGCCCCTAGGCTCCTCCTAAGCCCCTCCTCTCTGACCCCACCCAATCTGACTAGGCTCCTCCTATACCCCCTCCTCTCTGACTCCACCCATTCTGACTAGGCTCCTCCTATTTGACCCCACCCAATCTGACTAGGCTCCTCCTAAGCCCCTCCTCTGCTGTCTGACCCCACCCATTCTGCCCAGGCTCCGCCTAAGCATCTCCTCTCTGACCCCACCCATTCTGCCCAGGCTCCTCCTAAGCCCCTCCTCTGCTGTCTGACCCCACCCATTCTGCCCAGGCTCCTCCTAAGCCCCTCCTCTGCTGTCTGACCCCACCCATTCTGCCCAGGCTCCTCCTATACCCCCTCCTCTCTGACTCCACCCATTCTGCCCAGGCTCCTCCCATACCCCTCTGACCCCACCCATTCTGCCCAGGCTCCTCCTATACCCCTCCTATTTGACCCCACCCAATCTGACTTGGCTCCTCCTAAGCCCCTCCTCTGCTGTCTGACCCCACCCATTCTGCCCAGGCTCCTCCTATTTGACCCCACCCAATCTGACTAGGCTCCTCCTAAGCCCCTCCTCTGCTGTCGGACCCCACCCATTCTGCCCAGGCTCCTCCTATACCCCTCTGACCCCACCCATTCTGCCCAGGCTCCTCCTATACCCCCTCCTATTTGACCCCACCCAATCTGACTAGGCTCCTCCTATACCCCCTCTGCCCAGGCTCCTCCTATACCCCTCCTCTCTGACCTCACCCATTCTGCCCAGGCTCCTCCTATTTGACCCCACCCAATCTGACTAGGCTCCTCCTAAGCCCCTCCTCTGCTGTCTGACCCCACCCATTCTGCCTAGGCTCCTCCTAAGCGCCTCCTCTGCTGTCTGACCCCACCCATTCTGCCTAGGCTCCTCCTAAGCCCCTCCTCTCTGACCCCACCCAATCTGACTAGGCTCCTCCTATACCCCCTCCTCTCTGACTCCACCCATTCTGACTAGGCTCCTCCTCTTTGACCCCACCCAATCTGACTAGGCTCCTCCTAAGCCCCTCCTCTGCTGTCTGACCCCACCCATTCTGCCCAGGCTCCGCCTAAGCATCTCCTCTCTGACCCCACCCATTCTGCCCAGGCTCCTCCTAAGCCCCTCCTCTGCTGTCTGACCCCACCCATTCTGCCCAGGCTCCTCCTAAGCCCCTCCTCTGCTGTCTGACCCCACCCATTCTGCCCAGGCTCCTCCTATACCCCTCTGACCCCACCCATTCTGCCCAGGCTCCTCCTATACCCCCTCCTATTTGACCCCACCCAATCTGACTAGGCTCCTCCTATACCCCCTCTGCCCAGGCTCCTCCTATACCCCTCCTCTCTGACCTCACCCATTCTGCCCAGGCTCCTCCTATTTGACCCCACCCAATCTGACTAGGCTCCTCCTAACCCCCTCCTCTGCTGTCTGACCCCACCCATTCTGCCCAGGCTCCTCCTAAGCCCCTCCTCTCTGACCCCACCAATTCTGCCCAGGCTCCTCCTAAGCCCCTCATCTGCTGTCTGACCCCACCCATTCTGCCCAGGCTCCTCCTATACCCCTCCTCTCTGACCCCACCCAATCTGACTAGGCTCCTCCTAAGCCCCTAGGCTCCTCCTAAGCCCCTCCTCTCTGACCCCACCCAATCTGACTAGGCTCCTCCTATACCCCCTCCTCTCTGACTCCACCCATTCTGACTAGGCTCCTCCTATTTGACCCCACCCAATCTGACTAGGCTCCTCCTAAGCCCCTCCTCTGCTGTCTGACCCCACCCATTCTGCCCAGGCTCCGCCTAAGCATCTCCTCTCTGACCCCACCCATTCTGCCCAGGCTCCTCCTAAGCCCCTCCTCTGCTGTCTGACCCCACCCATTCTGCCCAGGCTCCTCCTAAGCCCCTCCTCTGCTGTCTGACCCCACCCATTCTGCCCAGGCTCCTCCTATACCCCCTCCTCTCTGACTCCACCCATTCTGCCCAGGCTCCTCCCATACCCCTCTGACCCCACCCATTCTGCCCAGGCTCCTCCTATACCCCTCCTATTTGACCCCACCCAATCTGACTTGGCTCCTCCTAAGCCCCTCCTCTGCTGTCTGACCCCACCCATTCTGCCCAGGCTCCTCCTATTTGACCCCACCCAATCTGACTAGGCTCCTCCTAAGCCCCTCCTCTGCTGTCGGACCCCACCCATTCTGCCCAGGCTCCTCCTATACCCCTCTGACCCCACCCATTCTGCCCAGGCTCCTCCTATACCCCCTCCTATTTGACCCCACCCAATCTGACTAGGCTCCTCCTATACCCCCTCTGCCCAGGCTCCTCCTATACCCCTCCTCTCTGACCTCACCCATTCTGCCCAGGCTCCTCCTATTTGACCCCACCCAATCTGACTAGGCTCCTCCTAAGCCCCTCCTCTGCTGTCTGACCCCACCCATTCTGCCCAGGCTCCTCCTAAGCCCCTCCTCTCTGACCCCACCAATTCTGCCCAGGCTCCTCCTAAGCCCCTCATCTGCTGTCTGACCCCACCCATTCTGCCCAGGCTCCTCCTATACCCCTCCTCTCTGACCCCACCCAATCTGACTAGGCTCCTCCTAAGCCCCTAGGCTCCTCCTAAGCCCCTCCTCTCTGACCCCACCCAATCTGACTAGGCTCCTCCTATACCCCCTCCTCTCTGACTCCACCCATTCTGACTAGGCTCCTCCTATTTGACCCCACCCAATCTGACTAGGCTCCTCCTAAGCCCCTCCTCTGCTGTCTGACCCCACCCATTCTGCCCAGGCTCCGCCTAAGCATCTCCTCTCTGACCCCACCCATTCTGCCCAGGCTCCTCCTAAGCCCCTCCTCTGCTGTCTGACCCCACCCATTCTGCCCAGGCTCCTCCCATACCCCTCTGACCCCACCCATTCTGCCCAGGCTCCTCCTATACCCCTCCTATTTGACCCCACCCAATCTGACTTGGCTCCTCCTAAGCCCCTCCTCTGCTGTCTGACCCCACCCATTCTGCCCAGGCTCCTCCTATTTGACCCCACCCAATCTGACTAGGCTCCTCCTAAGCCCCTCCTCTGCTGTCGGACCCCACCCATTCTGCCCAGGCTCCTCCTATACCCCTCTGACCCCACCCATTCTGCCCAGGCTCCTCCTATACCCCCTCCTATTTGACCCCACCCAATCTGACTAGGCTCCTCCTATACCCCCTCTGCCCAGGCTCCTCCTATACCCCTCCTCTCTGACCTCACCCATTCTGCCCAGGCTCCTCCTATTTGACCCCACCCAATCTGACTAGGCTCCTCCTAAGCCCCTCCTCTGCTGTCTGACCCCACCCATTCTTCCCAGGCTCCTCCTAAGCCCCTCCTCTCTGACCCCACCAATTCTGCCCAGGCTCCTCCTAAGCCCCTCATCTGCTGTCTGACCCCACCCATTCTGCCCAGGCTCCTCCTATACCCCTCCTCTCTGACCCCACCCAATCTGACTAGGCTCCTCCTAAGCCCCTAGGCTCCTCCTAAGCCCCTCCTCTCTGACCCCACCCAATCTGACTAGGCTCCTCCTATACCCCCTCCTCTCTGACTCCACCCATTCTGACTAGGCTCCTCCTATTTGACCCCACCCAATCTGACTAGGCTCCTCCTAAGCCCCTCCTCTGCTGTCTGACCCCACCCATTCTGCCCAGGCTCCGCCTAAGCATCTCCTCTCTGACCCCACCCATTCTGCCCAGGCTCCTCCTAAGCCCCTCCTCTGCTGTCTGACCCCACCCATTCTGCCCAGGCTCCTCCTAAGCCCCTCCTCTCTGACCCCACCAATTCTGCCCAGGCTCCTCCTAAGCCCCTCATCTGCTGTCTGACCCCACCCATTCTGCCCAGGCTCCTCCTATACCCCTCCTCTCTGACCCCACCCAATCTGACTAGGCTCCTCCTAAGCCCCTAGGCTCCTCCTAAGCCCCTCCTCTCTGACCCCACCCAATCTGACTAGGCTCCTCCTATACCCCCTCCTCTCTGACTCCACCCATTCTGACTAGGCTCCTCCTATTTGACCCCACCCAATCTGACTAGGCTCCTCCTAAGCCCCTCCTCTGCTGTCTGACCCCACCCATTCTGCCCAGGCTCCGCCTAAGCATCTCCTCTCTGACCCCACCCATTCTGCCCAGGCTCCTCCTAAGCCCCTCCTCTGCTGTCTGACCCCACCCATTCTGCCCAGGCTCCTCCTAAGCCCCTCCTCTGCTGTCTGACCCCACCCATTCTGCCCAGGCTCCTCCTATACCCCCTCCTCTCTGACTCCACCCATTCTGCCCAGGCTCCTCCCATACCCCTCTGACCCCACCCATTCTGCCCAGGCTCCTCCTATACCCCTCCTATTTGACCCCACCCAATCTGACTAGGCTCCTCCTAAGCCCCTCCTCTGCTGTCGGACCCCACCCATTCTGCCCAGGCTCCTCCTATACCCCTCTGACCCCACCCATTCTGCCCAGGCTCCTCCTATACCCCCTCCTATTTGACCCCACCCAATCTGACTAGGCTCCTCCTATACCCCCTCTGCCCAGGCTCCTCCTATACCCCTCCTCTCTGACCTCACCCATTCTGCCCAGGCTCCTCCTATTTGACCCCACCCAATCTGACTAGGCTCCTCCTAAGCCCCTCCTCTGCTGTCTGACCCCACCCATTCTGCCTAGGCTCCTCCTAAGCGCCTCCTCTGCTGTCTGACCCCACCCATTCTGCCTAGGCTCCTCCTAAGCCCCTCCTCTCTGACCTCACCCAATCTGACTAGGCTCCTCCTATACCCCCTCCTCTCTGACTCCACCCATTCTGACTAGGCTCCTCCTATTTGACCCCACCCAATCTGACTAGGCTCCTCCTAAGCCCCTCCTCTGCTGTCTGACCCCACCCATTCTGCCCAGGCTCCGCCTAAGCATCTCCTCTCTGACCCCACCCATTCTGCCCAGGCTCCTCCTAAGCCCCTCCTCTGCTGTCTGACCCCACCCATTCTGCCCAGGCTCCTCCTAAGCCCCTCCTCTGCTGTCTGACCCCACCCATTCTGCCCAGGCTCCTCCTATACCCCTCTGACCCCACCCATTCTGCCCAGGCTCCTCCTATACCCCCTCCTATTTGACCCCACCCAATCTGACTAGGCTCCTCCTTAACCCCTCCTCTGCTCTCTGACCCCACCCATTCTGACTAAGCTCCTCCTAAACCCATCCTCTGCTGTCTGACCCCACCCATTCTGACTAAGCTCCTCCTAAACCCATCCTCTGCTGTCTGACCCCACCCATTCTGCCCAGGCTCCTCCTAAGCCCCTCTGCCCAGGCTCCTCCTATACCCCTCCTCTCTGACCTCACCCAATCTGACTAGGCTCCTCCTATACCCCCTCCTCTCTGACTCCACCCATTCTGCCCAGGCTCCTCCTATACCCCTCCTCTCTGACTCCACCCATTCTGACTAGGCTCCTCCTAAGCCCCTCCTCTGCTGTCTGACCCCACCCATTCTGCCCAGGCTCCTCCTAAGCCCCTCCTCTCTGACCCCACCAATTCTGCCCAGGGTCCTCCTAAGCCCCTCATCTGCTGTCTGACCCCACCCATTCTGCCCAGGCTCCTCCTATACCCCTCCTCTCTGACCCCACCCAATCTGACTAGGCTCCTCCTAAGCCCCTAGGCTCCTCCTAAGCCCCTCCTCTCTGACCCCACCCAATCTGACTAGGCTCCTCCTATACCCCCTCCTCTCCTGTCTGACCCCACCCATTCTGCCCAGGCTCCTCCTAAGCCCCTCCTCTGCTGTCTGACCCCACCCATTCTGCCCAGGCTCCTCCTAAGCCCCTCCTCTCTGACCCCACCAATTCTGCCCAGGCTCCTCCTAAGCCCCTCCTCTGCTGTCTGACCCCACCCATTCTGCCCAGGCTCCTCCTAAGCCCCTCCTCTGCTGTCTGACCCCACCCATTCTGCCCAGGCTCCTCCTAAGCCCCTCCTCTCTGACCCCACCAATTCTGCCCAGGCTCCTCCTAAGCCCCTCATCTGCTGTCTGACCCCACCCATTCTGCCCAGGCTCCTCCTATACCCCTCCTCTCTGACCCCACCCAATCTGACTAGGCTCCTCCTAAGCCCCTAGGCTCCTCCTAAGCCCCTCCTCTCTGACCCCACCCAATCTGACTAGGCTCCTCCTATACCCCCTCCTCTCTGACTCCACCCATTCTGACTAGGCTCCTCCTATTTGACCCCACCCATTCTGCCCAGGCTCCTCCTAAGCCCCTCCTCTGCTGTCTGACCCCACCCATTCTGCCCAGGCTCCTCCTAAGCCCCTCCTCTCTGACCCCACCAATTCTGCCCAGGCTCCTCCTAAGCCCCTCCTCTGCTGTCTGACCCCACCCATTCTGCCCAGGCTCCTCCTAAGCCCCTCATCTGCTGTCTGACCCCACCCATTCTGCCCAGGCTCCTCCTATACCCCTCCTCTCTGACCCCACCAATTCTGCCCAGGCTCCTCCTAAGCCCCTCATCTGCTGTCTGACCCCACCCATTCTGCCCAGGCTCCTCCTATACCCCTCCTCTCTGACCCCACCCAATCTGACTAGGCTCCTCCTAAGCCCCTAGGCTCCTCCTAAGCCCCTCCTCTCTGACCCCACCCAATCTGACTAGGCTCCTCCTATACCCCCTCCTCTCTGACTCCACCCATTCTGACTAGGCTCCTCCTATTTGACCCCACCCAATCTGACTAGGCTCCTCCTAAGCCCCTCCTCTGCTGTCTGACCCCACCCATTCTGCCCAGGCTCCGCCTAAGCATCTCCTCTCTGACCCCACCCATTCTGCCCAGGCTCCTCCTAAGCCCCTCCTCTGCTGTCTGACCCCACCCATTCTGCCCAGGCTCCTCCTAAGCCCCTCCTCTGCTGTCTGACCCCACCCATTCTGCCCAGGCTCCTCCTATACCCCCTCCTCTCTGACTCCACCCATTCTGCCCAGGCTCCTCCCATACCCCTCTGACCCCACCCATTCTGCCCAGGCTCCTCCTATACCCCTCCTATTTGACCCCACCCAATCTGACTTGGCTCCTCCTAAGCCCCTCCTCTGCTGTCTGACCCCACCCATTCTGCCCAGGCTCCTCCTATTTGACCCCACCCAATCTGACTAGGCTCCTCCTATACCCCCTCTGCCCAGGCTCCTCCTAAGCCCCTCCTCTGCTGTCTGACCCCCCACCCATTCTGCCCAGGCTCCGCCTAAGCCCCTCTTCTCTGACCCCACCCATTCTGCCCAGGCTCCTCCTAAGCCCCACCTCTCTGACTCCACCCATTCTGCCCAGGCTCCTCCTATTTGACCCCACCCAATCTGACTAGGCTCCTCCTAAGCCCCTCCTCTCTGTTCCCACCCCCTCTGCCCAGGCTCCTCCTATACCCCCTCTGCCCAGGCTCCTCCTATACCCCTCCTCTCTGACCCCACCCCCTCTGCCCAGTATACCCCCTCTGCCCAGGCTCCTCCTATACCCCTCCTCTCTGACCCCACCCCCTCTGCCCAGGCTCCTCCTATACCCCCTCTGCCCAGGCTCCTCCTATACCCCTCCTCTCTGACCCCACCCCCTCTGCCCAGGCTCCTCCTATACCCCTCCTCTGCTGTCTGACCCCACCCATTCTGCCCAGGCTCCTCCTATTTGACCCCACCCAATCTGACTAGGCTCCTCCTAAGCCCCTCCTCTGCTGTCTGACCCCACCCATTCTGCCCAGGCTCCTCCTATTTGACCCCACCCAATCTGATTAGGCTCCTCCTATACCCCCTCTGCCCAGGCTCCTCCTATACCCCTCCTCTCTGACCCCACCCCCTCTGCCCAGGCTCCTCCTATACCCCTCCTCTGCTGTCTGACCCCACCCATTCTGCCCAGGCTCCTCCTATTTGACCCCACCCAATCTGACTAGGCTCCTCCTATACCCATTCTGCCCATATACCCGCTCCTCCTGCCCAGGCTCCTCCTAAGCCCCTCCTCTGCTGTCTGACCCCACCCATTCTGCCCAGGCTCCGCCTAAGCCCCTCCTCTCTGACCCCACCCATTCTGCCCAGGCTCCTCCTAAGCCCCTCATCTGCTGTCTGACCCCACCCATTCTGCCCAGGCTCCTCCTATACCCCTCCTCTCTGACCCCACCAATTCTGCCCAGGCTCCTCCTAAGCCCCTCATCTGCTGTCTGACCCCACCCATTCTGCCCAGGCTCCTCCTATACCCCTCCTCTCTGACCCCACCCAATCTGACTAGGCTCCTCCTAAGCCCCTAGGCTCCTCCTAAGCCCCTCCTCTCTGACCCCACCCAATCTGACTAGGCTCCTCCTATACCCCCTCCTCTCTGACTCCACCCATTCTGACTAGGCTCCTCCTATTTGACCCCACCCAATCTGACTAGGCTCCTCCTAAGCCCCTCCTCTGCTGTCTGACCCCACCCATTCTGCCCAGGCTCCGCCTAAGCATCTCCTCTCTGACCCCACCCATTCTGCCCAGGCTCCTCCTAAGCCCCTCCTCTGCTGTCTGACCCCACCCATTCTGCCCAGGCTCCTCCTAAGCCCCTCCTCTGCTGTCTGACCCCACCCATTCTGCCCAGGCTCCTCCTATACCCCCTCCTCTCTGACTCCACCCATTCTGCCCAGGCTCCTCCCATACCCCTCTGACCCCACCCATTCTGCCCAGGCTCCTCCTATACCCCTCCTATTTGACCCCACCCAATCTGACTAGGCTCCTCCTAAGCCCCTCCTCTGCTGTCGGACCCCACCCATTCTGCCCAGGCTCCTCCTATACCCCTCTGACCCCACCCATTCTGCCCAGGCTCCTCCTATACCCCCTCCTATTTGACCCCACCCAATCTGACTAGGCTCCTCCTATACCCCCTCTGCCCAGGCTCCTCCTATACCCCTCCTCTCTGACCTCACCCATTCTGCCCAGGCTCCTCCTATTTGACCCCACCCAATCTGACTAGGCTCCTCCTAAGCCCCTCCTCTGCTGTCTGACCCCACCCATTCTGCCTAGGCTCCTCCTAAGCGCCTCCTCTGCTGTCTGACCCCACCCATTCTGCCTAGGCTCCTCCTAAGCCCCTCCTCTCTGACCTCACCCAATCTGACTAGGCTCCTCCTATACCCCCTCCTCTCTGACTCCACCCATTCTGACTAGGCTCCTCCTATTTGACCCCACCCAATCTGACTAGGCTCCTCCTAAGCCCCTCCTCTGCTGTCTGACCCCACCCATTCTGCCCAGGCTCCGCCTAAGCATCTCCTCTCTGACCCCACCCATTCTGCCCAGGCTCCTCCTAAGCCCCTCCTCTGCTGTCTGACCCCACCCATTCTGCCCAGGCTCCTCCTAAGCCCCTCCTCTGCTGTCTGACCCCACCCATTCTGCCCAGGCTCCTCCTATACCCCTCTGACCCCACCCATTCTGCCCAGGCTCCTCCTATACCCCCTCCTATTTGACCCCACCCAATCTGACTAGGCTCCTCCTTAACCCCTCCTCTGCTCTCTGACCCCACCCATTCTGACTAAGCTCCTCCTAAACCCATCCTCTGCTGTCTGACCCCACCCATTCTGACTAAGCTCCTCCTAAACCCATCCTCTGCTGTCTGACCCCACCCATTCTGCCCAGGCTCCTCCTAAGCCCCTCTGCCCAGGCTCCTCCTATACCCCTCCTCTCTGACCTCACCCAATCTGACTAGGCTCCTCCTATACCCCCTCCTCTCTGACTCCACCCATTCTGCCCAGGCTCCTCCTATACCCCTCCTCTCTGACTCCACCCATTCTGACTAGGCTCCTCCTAAGCCCCTCCTCTGCTGTCTGACCCCACCCATTCTGCCCAGGCTCCTCCTAAGCCCCTCCTCTCTGACCCCACCAATTCTGCCCAGGGTCCTCCTAAGCCCCTCATCTGCTGTCTGACCCCACCCATTCTGCCCAGGCTCCTCCTATACCCCTCCTCTCTGACCCCACCCAATCTGACTAGGCTCCTCCTAAGCCCCTAGGCTCCTCCTAAGCCCCTCCTCTCTGACCCCACCCAATCTGACTAGGCTCCTCCTATACCCCCTCCTCTCCTGTCTGACCCCACCCATTCTGCCCAGGCTCCTCCTAAGCCCCTCCTCTGCTGTCTGACCCCACCCATTCTGCCCAGGCTCCTCCTAAGCCCCTCCTCTCTGACCCCACCAATTCTGCCCAGGCTCCTCCTAAGCCCCTCCTCTGCTGTCTGACCCCACCCATTCTGCCCAGGCTCCTCCTAAGCCCCTCCTCTGCTGTCTGACCCCACCCATTCTGCCCAGGCTCCTCCTAAGCCCCTCCTCTCTGACCCCACCAATTCTGCCCAGGCTCCTCCTAAGCCCCTCATCTGCTGTCTGACCCCACCCATTCTGCCCAGGCTCCTCCTATACCCCTCCTCTCTGACCCCACCCAATCTGACTAGGCTCCTCCTAAGCCCCTAGGCTCCTCCTAAGCCCCTCCTCTCTGACCCCACCCAATCTGACTAGGCTCCTCCTATACCCCCTCCTCTCTGACTCCACCCATTCTGACTAGGCTCCTCCTATTTGACCCCACCCAATCTGACTAGGCTCCTCCTAAGCCCCTCCTCTGCTGTCTGACCCCACCCATTCTGCCCAGGCTCCTCCTAAGCCCCACCTCTCTGACTCCACCCATTCTGCCCAGGCTCCTCCTATTTGACCCCACCCAATCTGACTAGGCTCCTCCTAAGCCCCTCCTCTCTGTTCCCACCCCCTCTGCCCAGGCTCCTCCTATACCCCCTCTGCCCAGGCTCCTCCTATACCCCTCCTCTCTGACCCCACCCCCTCTGCCCAGTATACCCCCTCTGCCCAGGCTCCTCCTATACCCCTCCTCTCTGACCCCACCCCCTCTGCCCAGGCTCCTCCTATACCCCCTCTGCCCAGGCTCCTCCTATACCCCTCCTCTCTGACCCCACCCCCTCTGCCCAGGCTCCTCCTATACCCCTCCTCTGCTGTCTGACCCCACCCATTCTGCCCAGGCTCCTCCTATTTGACCCCACCCAATCTGACTAGGCTCCTCCTAAGCCCCTCCTCTGCTGTCTGACCCCACCCATTCTGCCCAGGCTCCTCCTATTTGACCCCACCCAATCTGATTAGGCTCCTCCTATACCCCCTCTGCCCAGGCTCCTCCTATACCCCTCCTCTCTGACCCCACCCCCTCTGCCCAGGCTCCTCCTATACCCCTCCTCTGCTGTCTGACCCCACCCATTCTGCCCAGGCTCCTCCTATTTGACCCCACCCAATCTGACTAGGCTCCTCCTATACCCATTCTGCCCATATACCCGCTCCTCCTGCCCAGGCTCCTCCTAAGCCCCTCCTCTGCTGTCTGACCCCACCCATTCTGCCCAGGCTCCGCCTAAGCCCCTCCTCTCTGACCCCACCCATTCTGCCCAGGCTCCTCCTAAGCCCCTCCTCTGCTGTCTGACCCCACCCATTCTGCCCAGGCTCCTCCTCTCTGACCCCATCCATTCTGCCCAGGCTCCTCCTATACCCCTCCTCTCTGACCCCACCCAACCTGCCCAGGGTCCTCCTCCTACAGACAACACCCATTCTCTTTCTTTCACCTTTCTTTCCACACCTATTTTACTTACCGACCAATCTGCAATCCCTCTTTCGCTAGGCATGATTCCACTCTTACACAACACACAGACACATTTTACTTACCAATTTACTTACCTGGTGCCGAACCCGGGATTTGAACCCTGGTTGCCTGGATGGAAGGCAGGAACTTACCCACTGGACCACACTGGTTTCCATGTAAGTAGCCTATCAAATTGTCCTTATGTCATGGTCATCCTTTTAATGTGCAATGGAAGCCACAGGAAAGGACACCAAGGCCTGTATGTTGCTTATAGTTACTACTGCAATCCTCCAGACCACCAAGGAGCTATAGCTCAAAGGTAAGGCTTGTACCTTTGGTGGGGACAGCCCTCACAGGCCAGGGTTCGAATCCTGCCAGTGCTGTAGAAGTATCCCAAGGTGGGAAATTTTCAAACAGTGATTTTCTTTTTTTTTTTTTTGCTAAGTGTTTTTCTGGTTTCCATGTAAGTAGCCTATCAAATTGTCCTTATGTCATGGTCATCCATTTAATGTGCAATAGAAGCCACAGGGAAGGACACCAAGGCCTGTATGTTGCTTATAGTTACTACTGCAATCCTCTAGACCACCAAGGAGATAGCTCAAAGGTAAGGCTTGTACCTTTGGGGGGACAGCCCTCACAGGCCAGGGTTCGAATCCTGCCAGTGCTGTAGAAGTGTCCCAAGGTGGGAAATTTTCAAACAGTGATTTTTTTTTTGCTAGTGTTTTTTTGGCAGGTGTCTCCCAACATTTCATATGTTTTCTCTCATGACCTTCTACCAACCGCCCTATTTCTCAAGTAGGTGCTAGGAACAAGGCCTTATCTTCCTTTATCAATGTCGTCATTCTTTGTCCTTTAAGTTTGGTGAATTGCAGAGTGCAATTGTGGTATTGGGGGTTATAACTGAGCACAAGAATGCGAGGATGGTGCTACACTTATTGTAAAATAGGTTGGTTGATGGTGATTTTTCATTTTAGTGTGAGCCACTCGCTCAAATCAGGGGTTTGGTGCCAGTGAGCTTGGATAGAAATAAAGGTCAAGTATGAGCTCTGGCTAATGAAATGATGGGTCGAGTTTGAGGCTAGCTAGAGTCCATTTATTAGGTGCAATAAGAAGTTGGAAAGATTTTTCCTTTAAGAGACAGACAAGAGCAGAGTCAAGCCTTTGCTCTAGTAGATCTGCATCATGCCTGCTGCAGGATGTGAAGGAGTGGACCTCCACAGCAGTGCGCTGTGCCGGGCTGGGCTGCACTGGGCTGGGCTGGGCCTGCCCTGGCATCTTGGATTTATTCACCCACCTCCTTCCTTTGAAGAACGCTCACGAACGGCCACGAACGTCCTTGTTCTGTATACAGGCGGACAGCGGGCAATTTAGGACCCTGCTAAATGATGGTGATGTCCCCATGTGCTTCCTTCGAGTGGCAAAATCCTTCGTCTAAGGCAGGTGGGCTTTTTTAAAATTTGGTTGAAGACCATATGTTGGAGGCAGTATCACGGCACAAGCCGCCGACCGTCTCAGAAGAAAGTATGCATGGGAGGACATTATTTGCATAGGAGAGCCCTCTTCTCAGTCCCATTCTTAAGCTGCAGTGGCCATGAAGTGTTACTAGGGGGCAGCAGTATGAACAAAAGAGCACACTGAGGCTTTTCTCCTTCTTGCTGACATGATTCTTGGTCATTTTTGTCTTGCAGGGCCTAAGGAGTGAATGACTACGATGACTGAGGGGATGAGGAATGGCTGGCCTGTATTTGTGGTGAAGGGGGAACATTTGGAAGGTAAACAGCAAGATGAAAGCGTCAAAGCATATATGTTTGCTGAGTGATTGAGTCTGTGTGTCACTTGTCTCTTTGTAGGGACATGTGAGAAAGGAACAGCAGCACCATAGACTTCAGGTGGGAGAGCAAGCAAGGATGAATATTTCCCTCAAATCCAAATACTTACAGCACCTCAAAGATGACAAGTGCGATATGATGTTCTGCAATTGCTAGGATTTGCCATGTGTGGTGCATAAATATGCATGGTTAGTGAGGTTTTTCCCAGAATGTGAGTATCGTTAGGCTGGCAAATGTCAGGCACTCCTTTGGGGGTATGAGGCCAAGAAAAAATTTGGGAAGTTTGCTACAGTCATCTGTAGGATCGAAAGACACTGGGGAATCGTTACAGAGGGAGCCAGGCTGCACAAAACGTGGTAACAGTTGGACAGAAATCTTTAGCCGGACTTTTGACTACCCCCAATGTGGGACCAGGACCGCAGTACCTCTCTGTCTCTGAAACATATTTTGACCTCTGGGCACCACCATCTCAATGCCCCTCAAATGTTCCCTCCTGGAACCCCAGCTTTGGTAGTGCATCAACCAGGTTTCAATCATTTGAGTGACCACAAACACCCTTGCTATGTGCCTTCCATTTACATTCAGTCAGTAACCCAGCTGCTTCGTTCGCTATTGAATCTCAAGTGACAGTTGGATGCACATTGCAGGGGTATACAGGCATTTACCGTACTGTACAGCCCCTCTCAGTACAGTCAGACTACACTTCTTAAAATCATAAATACATGTTTTGTCCAACAGTAAGGCCGGGCCTTTCCTCTGTAGTTCATAGCCAACGTAAGGAGGAAAAAATAAGCTGAAGAGCATGCCAAAATTCTCTACAGACACTGCCAATCCTCACACTGCCTATTTGCATGCCGAGGTTATTCACTATGACCCACCAAACCAATTGGCAACAGTAGCCTCTCTCTGCCTCATTCGTATGCTCCGATGCCACCTTTATTTAGCAAATGTTAGTGCTCTAGGATTTCATAGCACGATTCGCTATAGCCTCTTTTTTCAACAGAAATGTCCTAAAGGTACCTATACCAATCTGCTGGGTGGGGAGGAGGGGGGCTGCTGCTGCTGGCAGTAACATTTTGGGGCACCCCACCTGCAAAAATACATTCACATGCTCCTTGTTGTACCTTTCAATACCATAACTGCAGCAGAATCGTATGGTGACCCCTGTTGGTAACAGAAACTGTCAAACAGCTTTTTGCCACCCCCCCTCCCCCGTTGCCCCTAACCATTTGGGGTACACCCCATGAGGGAGGATCAGAGCAATAAAAAATAATGGTAGCCCCCCCAAAAAGTACCTGGAAGGCATGCCATTCTGTGCACCTCATCGCTCTTCACGTTGCGCCTAAGCACCTTTTAATACTGCTCCCCGACTGCCCCCTCCAAACAGAAATCAGAAAGTATAGGGGGGTGCATTAAAAAAGTTTTTGCAGTTCCCCACCATAAGTCAGGATCCTCCTCCATCTATGACCCCTTCCTAGGCCCTCAGACCCCACCCATTCTGCCCAGGCTCCTCCTATTTGACCACACCCAATCTGACTAGGCTCCTCCTTAACCCCTCCTCTGCTCTCTGACCCCACCCAATCTGACTAGGCTCCTCCTATACCCCCTCCTCTCTGACTCCACCCATTCTGCCCAGGCTCCTCCCATACCCCTCTGACCCCACCCATTCTGCCCAGGCTCCTCCTATACCCCTCTTATTTGACCCCAATCTGACTAGGCTCCTCCTAAGCCCCTCCTCTGCTGTCTGACCCCACCCATTCTGACTAAGCTCCTCCTAAACCAATCCTCTGCTGTCTGACTCCACCCATTCTGCCCAGGCTCCTCCTCAGCCCCTCCTCTCTGACCTCACCCAATCTGACTAGGCTCCTCCTATACCCCCTCCTCTCTGACCCCACCCAATCTGACTAGGCTCCTCCTTAACCCCTCCTCTGCTCTCTGACCCCACCCATTCTGACTAAGCTCCTCCTAAACCCATCCTCTGCTGTCTGACCCCACCCATCCTGCCCAGGCTCCTCCTAAGCCCCTCTGCCCAGGCTCCTCCTATACCCCTCCTCTCTGACCTCACCCAATCTGACTAGGCTCCTCCTATACCCATTCTGCCCAGGCTCCTCCTATACCCCCTCCTCTCTGACTCCACCCATTCTGCCCAGGCTCCTCCTATACCCCTCCTCTCTGACCCCACCCAATCTGACTAGGCTCCTCCTAAGCCCCTCCTCTGCTGTCTGACCCCACCCATTCTGCCCAGGCTCCTCCTATTTGACCCCACCCAATCTGACTAGGTTCCTCCTAAGCCCCTCCTCTGCTGTCTGGCCCCACCCAT
The DNA here is from genome assembly GCF_964263255.1 of Lissotriton vulgaris. NCBI lineage: Eukaryota > Metazoa > Chordata > Amphibia > Caudata > Salamandridae > Lissotriton > Lissotriton vulgaris. Next base: position 1,000,818,054 of record NC_141695.1, read on the forward strand.
TCTGCCCAGGCTCCTCCTATACCCCCTCCTATTTGACCCCACCCAATCTGACTAGGCTCCTCCTATACCCCCTCTGCCCAGGCTCCTCCTATACCCCTCCTCTCTGACCTCACCCATTCTGCCCAGGCTCCTCCTATTTGACCCCACCCAATCTGACTAGGCTCCTCCTAAGCCCCTCCTCTGCTGTCTGACCCCACCCATTCTGCCCAGGCTCCTCCTAAGCCCCTCCTCTCTGACCCCACCAATTCTGCCCAGGCTCCTCCTAAGCCCCTCATCTGCTGTCTGACCCCACCCATTCTGCCCAGGCTCCTCCTATACCCCTCCTCTCTGACCCCACCCAATCTGACTAGGCTCCTCCTAAGCCCCTAGGCTCCTCCTAAGCCCCTCCTCTGCTGTCGGACCCCACCCATTCTGCCCAGGCTCCTCCTATACCCCTCTGACCCCACCCATTCTGCCCAGGCTCCTCCTATACCCCCTCCTATTTGACCCCACCCAATCTGACTAGGCTCCTCCTATACCCCCTCCTCTCTGACTCCACCCATTCTGCCCAGGCTCCTCCCATACCCCTCTGACCCCACCCATTCTGCCCAGGCTCCTCCTATACCCCTCCTATTTGACCCCACCCAATCTGACTTGGCTCCTCCTAAGCCCCTCCTCTGCTGTCTGACCCCACCCATTCTGCCCAGGCTCCTCCTATACCCCCTCCTCTCTGACTCCACCCATTCTGCCCAGGCTCCTCCCATACCCCTCTGACCCCACCCATTCTGCCCAGGCTCCTCCTATACCCCTCCTATTTGACCCCACCCAATCTGACTTGGCTCCTCCTAAGCCCCTCCTCTGCTGTCTGACCCCACCCATTCTGCCCAGGCTCCTCCTATTTGACCCCACCCAATCTGACTAGGCTCCTCCTAAGCCCCTCCTCTGCTGTCAGACCCCACCCATTCTGCCCAGGCTCCTCCTATACCCCTCTGACCCCACCCATTCTGCCCAGGCTCCTCCTATACCCCCTCCTATTTGACCCCACCCAATCTGACTAGGCTCCTCCTATACCCCCTCCTCTCTGACTCCACCCATTCTGACTAGGCTCCTCCTATTTGACCCCACCCAATCTGACTAGGCTCCTCCTAAGCCCCTCCTCTGCTGTCTGACCCCACCCATTCTTCCCAGGCTCCTCCTAAGCCCCTCCTCTCTGACCCCACCAATTCTGCCCAGGCTCCTCCTAAGCCCCTCATCTGCTGTCTGACCCCACCCATTCTGCCCAGGCTCCTCCTATACCCCTCCTCTCTGACCCCACCCATTCTGCCCAGGCTCCTCCTATACCCCTCCTCTCTGACCCCACCCAATCTGACTAGGCTCCTCCTAAGCCCCTAGGCTCCTCCTAAGCCCCTCCTCTCTGACCCCACCCAATCTGACTAGGCTCCTCCTATACCCCCTCCTCTCTGACTCCACCCATTCTGACTAGGCTCCTCCTATTTGACCCCACCCAATCTGACTAGGCTCCTCCTAAGCCCCTCCTCTGCTGTCTGACCCCACCCATTCTGCCCAGGCTCCGCCTAAGCATCTCCTCTCTGACCCCACCCATTCTGCCCAGGATCCTCCTAAGCCCCTCCTCTGCTGTCTGACCCCACCCATTCTGCCCAGGCTCCTCCTAAGCCCCTCCTCTCTGACCCCACCAATTCTGCCCAGGCTCCTCCTAAGCCCCTCATCTGCTGTCTGACCCCACCCATTCTGCCCAGGCTCCTCCTATACCCCTCCTCTCTGACCCCACCCAATCTGACTAGGCTCCTCCTAAGCCCCTAGGCTCCTCCTAAGCCCCTCCTCTCTGACCCCACCCAATCTGACTAGGCTCCTCCTATACCCCCTCCTCTCTGACTCCACCCAATCTGACTAGGCTCCTCCTAAGCCCCTAGGCTCCTCCTAAGCCCCTCCTCTCTGACCCCACCCAATCTGACTAGGCTCCTCCTATACCCCCTCCTCTCTGACTCCACCCATTCTGACTAGGCTCCTCCTATTTGACCCCACCCAATCTGACTAGGCTCCTCCTAAGCCCCTCCTCTGCTGTCTGACCCCACCCATTCTGCCCAGGCTCCGCCTAAGCATCTCCTCTCTGACCCCACCCATTCTGCCCAGGCTCCTCCTAAGCCCCTCCTCTGCTGTCTGACCCCACCCATTCTGCCCAGGCTCCTCCTAAGCCCCTCCTCTGCTGTCTGACCCCACCCATTCTGCCCAGGCTCCTCCTATACCCCCTCCTCTCTGACTCCACCCATTCTGCCCAGGCTCCTCCCATACCCCTCTGACCCCACCCATTCTGCCCAGGCTCCTCCTATACCCCTCCTATTTGACCCCACCCAATCTGACTTGGCTCCTCCTAAGCCCCTCCTCTGCTGTCTGACCCCACCCATTCTGCCCAGGCTCCTCCTATTTGACCCCACCCAATCTGACTAGGCTCCTCCTAAGCCCCTCCTCTGCTGTCGGACCCCACCCATTCTGCCCAGGCTCCTCCTATACCCCTCTGACCCCACCCATTCTGCCCAGGCTCCTCCTATACCCCCTCCTATTTGACCCCACCCAATCTGACTAGGCTCCTCCTATACCCCCTCTGCCCAGGCTCCTCCTATACCCCTCCTCTCTGACCTCACCCATTCTGCCCAGGCTCCTCCTATTTGACCCCACCCAATCTGACTAGGCTCCTCCTAAGCCCCTCCTCTGCTGTCTGACCCCACCCATTCTGCCCAGGATCCTCCTAAGCCCCTCCTCTGCTGTCTGACCCCACCCATTCTGCCCAGGCTCCTCCTAAGCCCCTCCTCTCTGACCCCACCAATTCTGCCCAGGCTCCTCCTAAGCCCCTCATCTGCTGTCTGACCCCACCCATTCTGCCCAGGCTCCTCCTATACCCCTCCTCTCTGACCCCACCCAATCTGACTAGGCTCCTCCTAAGCCCCTAGGCTCCTCCTAAGCCCCTCCTCTCTGACCCCACCCAATCTGACTAGGCTCCTCCTATACCCCCTCCTCTCTGACTCCACCCATTCTGACTAGGCTCCTCCTATTTGACCCCACCCAATCTGACTAGGCTCCTCCTAAGCCCCTCCTCTGCTGTCTGACCCCACCCATTCTGCCCAGGCTCCGCCTAAGCATCTCCTCTCTGACCCCACCCATTCTGCCCAGGCTCCTCCTAAGCCCCTCCTCTGCTGTCTGACCCCACCCATTCTGCCCAGGCTCCTCCTAAGCCCCTCCTCTGCTGTCTGACCCCACCCATTCTGCCCAGGCTCCTCCTATACCCCCTCCTCTGCTGTCTGACCCCACCCATTCTGCCCAGGCTCCTCCTATACCCCCTCCTCTCTGACTCCACCCATTCTGCCCAGGCTCCTCCCATACCCCTCTGACCCCACCCATTCTGCCCAGGCTCCTCCTATACCCCTCCTATTTGACCCCACCCAATCTGACTTGGCTCCTCCTAAGCCCCTCCTCTGCTGTCTGACCCCACCCATTCTGCCCAGGCTCCTCCTATTTGACCCCACCCAATCTGACTAGGCTCCTCCTAAGCCCCTCCTCTGCTGTCGGACCCCACCAATTCTGCCCAGGCTCCTCCTACGCCCCTCATCTGCTGTCTGACCCCACCCATTCTGCCCAGGCTCCTCCTATACCCCTCCTCTCTGACCCCACCCAATCTGACTAGGCTCCTCCTAAGCCCCTAGGCTCCTCCTAAGCCCCTCCTCTCTGACCCCACCCAATCTGACTAGGCTCCTCCTATACCCCCTCCTCTCTGACTCCACCCATTCTGACTAGGCTCCTCCTATTTGACCCCACCCAATCTGACTAGGCTCCTCCTAAGCCCCTCCTCTGCTGTCTGACCCCACCCATTCTGCCCAGGCTCCGCCTAAGCATCTCCTCTCTGACCCCACCCATTCTGCCCAGGCTCCTCCTAAGCCCCTCCTCTGCTGTCTGACCCCACCCATTCTGCCCAGGCTCCTCCTAAGCCCCTCCTCTCTGACCCCACCAATTCTGCCCAGGCTCCTCCTAAGCCCCTCATCTGCTGTCTGACCCCACCCATTCTGCCCAGGCTCCTCCTATACCCCTCCTCTCTGACCCCACCCAATCTGACTAGGCTCCTCCTAAGCCCCTAGGCTCCTCCTAAGCCCCTCCTCTCTGACCCCACCCAATCTGACTAGGCTCCTCCTATACCCCCTCCTCTCTGACTCCACCCATTCTGACTAGGCTCCTCCTATTTGACCCCACCCAATCTGACTAGGCTCCTCCTAAGCCCCTCCTCTGCTGTCTGACCCCACCCATTCTGCCCAGGCTCCGCCTAAGCATCTCCTCTCTGACCCCACCCATTCTGCCCAGGCTCCTCCTAAGCCCCTCCTCTGCTGTCTGACCCCACCCATTCTGCCCAGGCTCCTCCTAAGCCCCTCCTCTGCTGTCTGACCCCACCCATTCTGCCCAGGCTCCTCCTATACCCCCTCCTCTCTGACTCCACCCATTCTGCCCAGGCTCCTCCCATACCCCTCTGACCCCACCCATTCTGCCCAGGCTCCTCCTATATCCCTCCTATTTGACCCCACCCAATCTGACTTGGCTCCTCCTAAGCCCCTCCTCTGCTGTCTGACCCCCACCCATTCTGCCCAGGCTCCTCCTATTTGACCCCACCCAATCTGACTAGGCTCCTCCTAAGCCCCTCCTCTGCTGTCGGACCCCACCCATTCTGCCCAGGCTCCTCCTATACCCCTCTGACCCCACCCATTCTGCCCAGGCTCCTCCTATACCCCCTCCTATTTGACCCCACCCAATCTGACTAGGCTCCTCCTATACCCCCTCTGCCCAGGCTCCTCCTATACCCCTCCTCTCTGACCTCACCCATTCTGCCCAGGCTCCTCCTATTTGACCCCACCCAATCTGACTAGGCTCCTCCTAAGCCCCTCCTCTGCTGTCTGACCCCACCCATTCTGCCTAGGCTCCTCCTAAGCCCCTCCTCTCTGACCCCACCCAATCTGACTAGGCTCCTCCTATACCCCCTCCTCTCTGACTCCACCCATTCTGACTAGGCTCCTCCTATTTGACCCCACCCAATCTGACTAGGCTCCTCCTAAGCCCCTCCTCTGCTGTCTGACCCCACCCATTCTGCCCAGGCTCCGCCTAAGCATCTCCTCTCTGACCCCACCCATTCTGCCCAGGCTCCTCCTAAGCCCCTCCTCTGCTGTCTGACCCCACCCATTCTGCCCAGGCTCCTCCTAAGCCCCTCCTCTGCTGTCTGACCCCACCCATTCTGCCCAGGCTCCTCCTAAGCCCCTCCTCTGCTGTCTGACCCCCCACCCATTCTGCCCAGGCTCCGCCTAAGCCCCTCCTCTCTGACCCCACCCATTCTGCCCAGGCTCCTCCTAAGCCCCACCTCTCTGACTCCACCCATTCTGCCCAGGCTCCTCCTATTTGACCCCACCCAATCTGACTAGGCTCCTCCTAAGCCCCTCCTCTCTGACCCCACCCCCTCTGCCCAGGCTCCTCCTATACCCCTCCTCTCTGACCCCACCCCCTCTGCCCAGGCTCCTCCTATACCCCTCCTCTCTGACCTAACCCCCTCTGCCCAGGCTCCTCCTATACCCCTCCTCTGCTGTCTGACCCCACCCATTCTGCCCAGGCTCCTCCTATTTGACCCCACCCAATCTGACTAGGCTCCTCCTAAGCCCCTCCTCTGCTGTCTGACCCCACCCATTCTGCCCAGGCTCCTCCTAAGCCCCTCCTCTCTGACCCCACCAATTCTGCCCAGGCTCCTCCTAAGCCCCTCATCTGCTGTCTGACCCCAGCCATTCTGCCCAGGCTCCTCCTATACCCCTCCTCTCTGACCCCACCCAATCTGACTAGGCTCCTCCTAAGCCCCTCATCTGCTGTCTGACCCCACCCCCTCTGCCCAGGCTCCTCCTATACCCCTCCTCTCTGACCCCACCCCCTCTGCCCAGGCTCCTCCTATACCCCTCCTCTGCTGTCTGACCCCACCCATTCTGCCCAGGCTCCTCCTATTTGACCCCACCCAATCTGACTAGGCTCCTCCTAAGCCCCTCCTCTGCTGTCTGACCCCACCCATTCTGCCCAGGCTCCTCCTATTTGACCCCACCCAATCTGATTAGGCTCCTCCTATACCCCCTCTGCCCAGGCTCCTCCTATACCCCTCCTCTCTGACCCCACCCCCTCTGCCCAGGCTCCTCCTATACCCCTCCTCTCTGACCCCACCCCCTCTGCCCAGGCTCCTCCTATACCCCTCCTCTGCTGTCTGACCCCACCCATTCTGCCCAGGCTCCTCCTATTTGACCCCACCCAATCTGACTAGGCTCCTCCTATACCCATTCTGCCCAGGCTCCTCCTATACCCCTCCTCTCTGACTCCACCCATTCTGCCCATATACCCGCTCCTCCTGCCCAGGCTCCTCCTAAGCCCCTCCTCTGCTGTCTGACCCCACCCATTCTGCCCAGGCTCCGCCTAAGCCCCTCCTCTCTGACCCCACCCATTCTGCCCAGGCTCCTCCTAAGCCCCTCCTCTGCTGTCTGACCCCACCCATTCTGCCCAGGCTCCTCCTCTCTGACCCCACCCATTCTGCCCAGGCTCCTCCTATACCCCTCCTCTCTGACCCCACCCAACCTGCCCAGGGTCCTCCTCCTACAGACAACACCCATTCTCTTTCTTTCACCTTTCTTTCCACACCTATTTTACTTACCGACCAATCTGCAATCCCTCTTTCGCTAGGCATGATTCCACTCTTACACAACACACAGACACATTTTACTTACCAATTTACTTACCTGGTGCCGAACCCGGGATTTGAACCCTGGTTGCCTGGATGGAAGGCAGGAACTTACCCACTGGACCACACTGGTTTCCATGTAAGTAGCCTATCAAATTGTCTTTATGTCATGGTCATCCTTTTAATGTGCAATGGAAGCCACAGGAAAGGACACCAAGGCCTGTATGTTGCTTATAGTTACTACTGCAATCCTCCAGACCACCAAGGAGCTATAGCTCAAAGGTAAGGCTTGTACCTTTGGTGGGGACAGCCCTCACAGGCCAGGGTTCGAATCCTGCCAGTGCTGTAGAAGTATCCCAAGGTGGGAAATTTTCAAACAGTGATTCTTTTTTTTGCTAGTGTTTTTTTGGCAGGTGTCTCCCAACATTTCATATGTTTTCTCTCATGACCTTCTACCAACCGCCCTATTTCTCAAGTAGGTGCTAGGAACAAGGCCTTATCTTCCTTTATCAATGTCGTCATTCTTTGTCCTTTAAGTTTGGTGAATTGCAGAGTGCAATTGTGGTATTGGGGGTTATAACTGAGCACAAGAATGCGAGGATGGTGCTACACTTATTGTAAAATAGGTTGGTTGATGGTGATTTTTCATTTTAGTGTGAGCCACTCGCTCAAATCAGGGGTTTGGTGCCAGTGAGCTTGGATAGAAATAAAGGTCAAGTATGAGCTCTGGCTAATGAAATGATGGGTCGAGTTTGAGGCTAGCTAGAGTCCATTTATTAGGTGCAATAAGAAGTTGGAAAGATTTTTCCTTTAAGAGACAGACAAGAGCAGAGTCAAGCCTTTGCTCTAGTAGATCTGCATCATGCCTGCTGCAGGATGTGAAGGAGTGGACCTCCACAGCAGTGCGCTGTGCCGGGCTGGGCTGCACTGGGCTGGGCTGGGCCTGCCCTGGCATCTTGGATTTATTCACCCACCTCCTTCCTTTGAAGAACGCTCACGAACGGCCACGAACGTCCTTGTTCTGTATACAGGCGGACAGCGGGCAATTTAGGACCCTGCTAAATGATGGTGATGTCCCCATGTGCTTCCTTCGAGTGGCAAAATCCTTCGTCTAAGGCAGGTGGGCTTTTTTAAAATTTGGTTGAAGACCATATGTTGGAGGCAGTATCACGGCACAAGCCGCCGACCGTCTCAGAAGAAAGTATGCATGGGAGGACATTATTTGCATAGGAGAGCCCTCTTCTCAGTCCCATTCTTAAGCTGCAGTGGCCATGAAGTGTTACTAGGGGGCAGCAGTATGAACAAAAGAGCACACTGAGGCTTTTCTCCTTCTTGCTGACATGATTCTTGGTCATTTTTGTCTTGCAGGGCCTAAGGAGTGAATGACTACGATGACTGAGGGGATGAGGAATGGCTGGCCTGTATTTGTGGTGAAGGGGGAACATTTGGAAGGTAAACAGCAAGATGAAAGCGTCAAAGCATATATGTTTGCTGAGTGATTGAGTCTGTGTGTCACTTGTCTCTTTGTAGGGACATGTGAGAAAGGAACAGCAGCACCATAGACTTCAGGTGGGAGAGCAAGCAAGGATGAATATTTCCCTCAAATCCAAATACTTACAGCACCTCAAAGATGACAAGTGCGATATGATGTTCTGCAATTGCAAGGATTTGCCATGTGTGGTGCATAAATATGCATGGTTAGTGAGGTTTTTCCCAGAATGTGAGTATCGTTAGGCTGGCAAATGTCAGGCACTCCTTTGGGGGTATGAGGCCAAGAAAAAATTTGGGAAGTTTGCTACAGTCATCTGTAGGATCGAAAGACACTGGGGAATCGTTACAGAGGGAGCCAGGCTGCACAAAACGTGGTAACAGTTGGACAGAAATCTTTAGCCGGACTTTTGACTACCCCCAATGTGGGACCAGGACCGCAGTACCTCTCTGTCTCTGAAACATATTTTGACCTCTGGGCACCACCATCTCAATGCCCCTCAAATGTTCCCTCCTGGAACCCCAGCTTTGGTAGTGCATCAACCAGGTTTCAATCATTTGAGTGACCACAAACACCCTTGCTATGTGCCTTCCATTTACATTCAGTCAGTAACCCAGCTGCTTCGTTCGCTATTGAATCTCAAGTGACAGTTGGATGCACATTGCAGGGGTATACAGGCATTTACCGTACTGTACAGCCCCTCTCAGTACAGTCAGACTACACTTCTTAAAATCATAAATACATGTTTTGTCCAACAGTAAGGCCGGGCCTTTCCTCTGTAGTTCATAGCCAACGTAAGGAGGAAAAAATAAGCTGAAGAGCATGCCAAAATTCTCTACAGACACTGCCAATCCTCACACTGCCTATTTGCATGCCGAGGTTATTCACTATGACCCACCAAACCAATTGGCAACAGTAGCCTCTCTCTGCCTCATTCGTATGCTCCGATGCCACCTTTATTTAGCAAATGTTAGTGCTCTAGGATTTCATAGCACGATTCGCTATAGCCTCTTTTTTCAACAGAAATGTCCTAAAGGTACCTATACCAATCTGCTGGGTGGGGAGGAGGGGGGCTGCTGCTGCTGGCAGTAACATTTTGGGGCACCCCACCTGCAAAAATACATTCACATGCTCCTTGTTGTACCTTTCAATACCATAACTGCAGCAGAATCGTATGGTGACCCCTGTTGGTAACAGAAACTGTCAAACAGCTTTTTGCCACCCCCCCTCCCCCGTTGCCCCTAACCATTTGGGGTACACCCCATGAGGGAGGATCAGAGCAATAAAAAATAATGGTAGCCCCCCCAAAAAGTACCTGGAAGGCATGCCATTCTGTGCACCTCATCGCTCTTCACGTTGCGCCTAAGCACCTTTTAATACTGCTCCCCGACTGCCCCCTCCAAACAGAAATCAGAAAGTATAGGGGGGTGCATTAAAAAAGTTTTTGCAGTTCCCCACCATAAGTCAGGATCCTCCTCCATCTATGACCCCTTCCTAGGCCCTCAGACCCCACCCATTCTGCCCAGGCTCCTCCTATTTGACCACACCCAATCTGACTAGGCTCCTCCTTAACCCCTCCTCTGCTCTCTGACCCCACCCAATCTGACTAGGCTCCTCCTATACCCCCTCCTCTCTGACTCCACCCATTCTGCCCAGGCTCCTCCCATACCCCTCTGACCCCACCCATTCTGCCCAGGCTCCTCCTATACCCCTCTTATTTGACCCCAATCTGACTAGGCTCCTCCTAAGCCCCTCCTCTGCTGTCTGACCCCACCCATTCTGACTAAGCTCCTCCTAAACCAATCCTCTGCTGTCTGACTCCACCCATTCTGCCCAGGCTCCTCCTCAGCCCCTCCTCTCTGACCTCACCCAATCTGACTAGGCTCCTCCTATACCCCCTCCTCTCTGACCCCACCCAATCTGACTAGGCTCCTCCTTAACCCCTCCTCTGCTCTCTGACCCCACCCATTCTGACTAAGCTCCTCCTAAACCCATCCTCTGCTGTCTGACCCCACCCATTCTGCCCAGGCTCCTCCTAAGCCCCTCTGCCCAGGCTCCTCCTATACCCCTCCTCTCTGACCTCACCCAATCTGACTAGGCTCCTCCTATACCCATTCTGCCCAGGCTCCTCCTATACCCCCTCCTCTCTGACTCCACCCATTCTGCCCAGGCTCCTCCTATACCCCTCCTCTCTGACCCCACCCAATCTGACTAGGCTCCTCCTAAGCCCCTCCTCTGCTGTCTGACCCCACCCATTCTGCCCAGGCTCCTCCTATTTGACCCCACCCAATCTGACTAGGTTCCTCCTAAGCCCCTCCTCTGCTGTCTGGCCCCACCCATTCTGCCCAGGCTCCTCCTATACCCCCTCCTATTTGACCCCACCCAATCTGACTAGGCTCCTCCTATACCCCCTCTGCCCAGGCTCCTCCTATACCCCTCCTCTCTGACCTCACCCATTCTGCCCAGGCTCCTCCTATTTGACCCCACCCAATCTGACTAGGCTCCTCCTAAGCCCCTCCTCTGCTGTCTGACCCCACCCATTCTGCCCAGGCTCCTCCTAAGCCCCTCCTCTCTGACCCCACCAATTCTGCCCAGGCTCCTCCTAAGCCCCTCATCTGCTGTCTGACCCCACCCATTCTGCCCAGGCTCCTCCTATACCCCTCCTCTCTGACCCCACCCAATCTGACTAGGCTCCTCCTAAGCCCCTAGGCTCCTCCTAAGCCCCTCCTCTCTGACCCCACCCAATCTGACTAGGCTCCTCCTATACCCCCTCCTCTCTGACTCCACCCATTCTGACTAGGCTCCTCCTATTTGACCCCACCCAATCTGACTAGGCTCCTCCTAAGCCCCTCCTCTGCTGTCTGACCCCACCCATTCTGCCCAGGCTCCGCCTAAGCATCTCCTCTCTGACCCCACCCATTCTGCCCAGGCTCCTCCTAAGCCCCTCCTCTGCTGTCTGACCCCACCCATTCTGCCCAGGCTCCTCCTAAGCCCCTCCTCTGCTGTCTGACCCCACCCATTCTGCCCAGGCTCCTCCTATACCCCCTCCTCTCTGACTCCACCCATTCTGCCCAGGCTCCTCCCATACCCCTCTGACCCCACCCATTCTGCCCAGGCTCCTCCTATACCCCTCCTATTTGACCCCACCCAATCTGACTTGGCTCCTCCTAAGCCCCTCCTCTGCTGTCTGACCCCACCCATTCTGCCCAGGCTCCTCCTATTTGACCCCACCCAATCTGACTAGGCTCCTCCTAAGCCCCTCCTCTGCTGTCGGACCCCACCCATTCTGCCCAGGCTCCTCCTATACCCCTCTGACCCCACCCATTCTGCCCAGGCTCCTCCTATACCCCCTCCTATTTGACCCCACCCAATCTGACTAGGCTCCTCCTATACCCCCTCTGCCCAGGCTCCTCCTATACCCCTCCTCTCTGACCTCACCCATTCTGCCCAGGCTCCTCCTATTTGACCCCACCCAATCTGACTAGGCTCCTCCTAAGCCCCTCCTCTGCTGTCTGACCCCACCCATTCTTCCCAGGCTCCTCCTAAGCCCCTCCTCTCTGACCCCACCAATTCTGCCCAGGCTCCTCCTAAGCCCCTCATCTGCTGTCTGACCCCACCCATTCTGCCCAGGCTCCTCCTATACCCCTCCTCTCTGACCCCACCCAATCTGACTAGGCTCCTCCTAAGCCCCTAGGCTCCTCCTAAGCCCCTCCTCTCTGACCCCACCCAATCTGACTAGGCTCCTCCTATACCCCCTCCTCTCTGACTCCACCCATTCTGACTAGGCTCCTCCTATTTGACCCCACCCAATCTGACTAGGCTCCTCCTAAGCCCCTCCTCTGCTGTCTGACCCCACCCATTCTGCCCAGGCTCCGCCTAAGCATCTCCTCTCTGACCCCACCCATTCTGCCCAGGCTCCTCCTAAGCCCCTCCTCTGCTGTCTGACCCCACCCATTCTGCCCAGGCTCCTCCTAAGCCCCTCCTCTCTGACCCCACCAATTCTGCCCAGGCTCCTCCTAAGCCCCTCATCTGCTGTCTGACCCCACCCATTCTGCCCAGGCTCCTCCTATACCCCTCCTCTCTGACCCCACCCAATCTGACTAGGCTCCTCCTAAGCCCCTAGGCTCCTCCTAAGCCCCTCCTCTCTGACCCCACCCAATCTGACTAGGCTCCTCCTATACCCCCTCCTCTCTGACTCCACCCATTCTGACTAGGCTCCTCCTATTTGACCCCACCCAATCTGACTAGGCTCCTCCTAAGCCCCTCCTCTGCTGTCTGACCCCACCCATTCTGCCCAGGCTCCGCCTAAGCATCTCCTCTCTGACCCCACCCATTCTGCCCAGGCTCCTCCTAAGCCCCTCCTCTGCTGTCTGACCCCACCCATTCTGCCCAGGCTCCTCCTAAGCCCCTCCTCTGCTGTCTGACCCCACCCATTCTGCCCAGGCTCCTCCTATACCCCCTCCTCTCTGACTCCACCCATTCTGCCCAGGCTCCTCCCATACCCCTCTGACCCCACCCATTCTGCCCAGGCTCCTCCTATACCCCTCCTATTTGACCCCACCCAATCTGACTAGGCTCCTCCTAAGCCCCTCCTCTGCTGTCGGACCCCACCCATTCTGCCCAGGCTCCTCCTATACCCCTCTGACCCCACCCATTCTGCCCAGGCTCCTCCTATACCCCCTCCTATTTGACCCCACCCAATCTGACTAGGCTCCTCCTATACCCCCTCTGCCCAGGCTCCTCCTATACCCCTCCTCTCTGACCTCACCCATTCTGCCCAGGCTCCTCCTATTTGACCCCACCCAATCTGACTAGGCTCCTCCTAAGCCCCTCCTCTGCTGTCTGACCCCACCCATTCTGCCTAGGCTCCTCCTAAGCGCCTCCTCTGCTGTCTGACCCCACCCATTCTGCCTAGGCTCCTCCTAAGCCCCTCCTCTCTGACCTCACCCAATCTGACTAGGCTCCTCCTATACCCCCTCCTCTCTGACTCCACCCATTCTGACTAGGCTCCTCCTATTTGACCCCACCCAATCTGACTAGGCTCCTCATAAGCCCCTCCTCTGCTGTCTGACCCCACCCATTCTGCCCAGGCTCCGCCTAAGCATCTCCTCTCTGACCCCACCCATTCTGCCCAGGCTCCTCCTAAGCCCCTCCTCTGCTGTCTGACCCCACCCATTCTGCCCAGGCTCCTCCTATACCCCTCCTCTCTGACCCCACCCAATCTGACTAAGCTCCTCCTAAACCCATCCTCTGCTGTCTGACCCCACCCATTCTGCCCAGGCTCCTCCTAAGCCCCTCTGCCCAGGCTCCTCCTATACCCCTCCTCTCTGACCTCACCCAATCTGACTAGGCTCCTCCTATACCCCCTCCTCTCTGACTCCACCCATTCTGCCCAGGCTCCTCCTATACCCCTCCTCTCTGACTCCACCCATTCTGACTAGGCTCCTCCTAAGCCCCTCCTCTGCTGTCTGACCCCACCCATTCTGCCCAGGCTCCTCCTAAGCCCCTCCTCTCTGACCCCACCAATTCTGCCCAGGGTCCTCCTAAGCCCCTCATCTGCTGTCTGACCCCACCCATTCTGCCCAGGCTCCTCCTATACCCCTCCTCTCTGACCCCACCCAATCTGACTAGGCTCCTCCTAAGCCCCTAGGCTCCTCCTAAGCCCCTCCTCTCTGACCCCACCCAATCTGACTAGGCTCCTCCTATACCCCCTCCTCTCTGACTCCACCCATTCTGACTAGGCTCCTCCTATTTGACCCCACCCAATCTGACTAGGCTCCTCCTAAGCCCCTCCTCTGCTGTCTGACCCCACCCATTCTGCCCAGGCTCCGCCTAAGCATCTCCTCTCTGACCCCACCCATTCTGCCCAGGCTCCTCCTAAGCCCCTCCTCTGCTGTCTGACCCCACCCATTCTGCCCAGGCTCCTCCTAAGCCCCTCCTCTCTGACCCCACCAATTCTGCCCAGGCTCCTCCTAAGCCCCTCATCTGCTGTCTGACCCCACCCATTCTGCCCAGGCTCCTCCTATACCCCTCCTCTCTGACCCCACCCAATCTGACTAGGCTCCTCCTAAGCCCCTCCTCTCTGACCCCACCCAATCTGACTAGGCTCCTCCTATACCCCCTCCTCTCTGACTCCACCCATTCTGACTAGGCTCCTCCTATTTGACCCCACCCAATCTGACTAGGCTCCTCCTAAGCCCCTCCTCTGCTGTCTGACCCCACCCATTCTGCCCAGGCTCCGCCTAAGCATCTCCTCTCTGACCCCACCCATTCTGCCCAGGCTCCTCCTAAGCCCCTCCTCTCTGACCCCACCAATTCTGCCCAGGCTCCTCCTAAGCCCCTCATCTGCTGTCTGACCCCACCCATTCTGCCCAGGCTCCTCCTAAGCCCCTCCTCTGCTGTCTGACCCCACCCATTCTGCCCAGGCTCCTCCTATACCCCCTCCTCTCTGACTCCACCCATTCTGCCCAGGCTCCTCCCATACCCCTCTGACCCCACCCATTCTGCCCAGGCTCCTCCTATACCCCTCCTATTTGACCCCACCCAATCTGACTTGGCTCCTCCTAAGCCCCTCCTCTGCTGTCTGACCCCACCCATTCTGCCCAGGCTCCTCCTATTTGACCCCACCCAATCTGACTAGGCTCCTCCTATACCCCCTCTGCCCAGGCTCCTCCTAAGCCCCTCCTCTGCTGTCTGACCCCCCACCCATTCTGCCCAGGCTCCGCCTAAGCCCCTCCTCTCTGACCCCACCCATTCTGCCCAGGCTCCTCCTAAGCCCCACCTCTCTGACTCCACCCATTCTGCCCAGGCTCCTCCTATTTGACCCCACCCAATCTGACTAGGCTCCTCCTAAGCCCCTCCTCTCTGTTCCCACCCCCTCTGCCCAGGCTCCTCCTATACCCCCTCTGCCCAGGCTCCTCCTATACCCCTCCTCTCTGACCCCACCCCCTCTGCCCAGGCTCCTCCTATACCCCTCCTCTCTGACCTAACCCCCTCTGCCCAGGCTCCTCCTATACCCCTCCTCTGCTGTCTGACCCCACCCATTCTGCCCAGGCTCCTCCTATTTGACCACACCCAATCTGACTAGGCTCCTCCTAAGCCCCTCCTCTGCTGTCTGACCCCACCCATTCTGCCCAGGCTCCTCCTAAGCCCCTCCTCTCTGACCCCACCAATTCTGCCCAGGCTCCTCCTAAGCCCCTCATCTGCTGTCTGACCCCACCCATTCTGCCCAGGCTCCTCCTATACCCCTCCTCTCTGACCCCACCCAATCTGACTAGGCTCCTCCTAAGCCCCTAGGCTCCTCCTAAGCCCCTCCTCTCTGACCCCACCCAATCTGACTAGGCTCCTCCTATACCCCCTCCTCTCTGACTCCACCCATTCTGACTAGGCTCCTCCTATTTGACCCCACCCAATCTGACTAGGCTCCTCCTAAGCCCCTCCTCTGCTGTCTGACCCCACCCATTCTGCCCAGGCTCCGCCTAAGCATCTCCTCTCTGACCCCACCCATTCTGCCCAGGCTCCTCCTAAGCCCCTCCTCTGCTGTCTGACCCCACCCATTCTGCCCAGGCTCCTCCTAAGCCCCTCCTCTCTGACCCCACCAATTCTGCCCAGGCTCCTCCTAAGCCCCTCATCTGCTGTCTGACCCCACCCATTCTGCCCAGGCTCCTCCTATACCCCTCCTCTCTGACCCCACCCAATCTGACTAGGCTCCTCCTAAGCCCCTAGGCTCCTCCTAAGCCCCTCCTCTCTGACCCCACCCAATCTGACTAGGCTCCTCCTATACCCCCTCCTCTCTGACTCCACCCATTCTGACTAGGCTCCTCCTATTTGACCCCACCCAATCTGACTAGGCTCCTCCTAAGCCCCTCCTCTGCTGTCTGACCCCACCCATTCTGCCCAGGCTCCGCCTAAGCATCTCCTCTCTGACCCCACCCATTCTGCCCAGGCTCCTCCTAAGCCCCTCCTCTGCTGTCTGACCCCACCCATTCTGCCCAGGCTCCTCCTATACCCCCTCCTCTCTGACTCCACCCAATCTGACTTGGCTCCTCCTATTTGACCCCACCCAATCTGACTTGGCTCCTCCTAAGCCCCTCCTCTGCTGTCTGACCCCACCCATTCTGCCCAGGCTCCTCCTATTTGACCCCACCCAATCTGACTAGGCTCCTCCTAAGCCCCTCCTCTGCTGTCGGACCCCACCCATTCTGCCCAGGCTCCTCCTATACCCCTCTGACCCCACCCATTCTGCCCAGGCTCCTCCTATACCCCCTCCTATTTGACCCCACCCAATCTGACTAGGCTCCTCCTATACCCCCTCTGCCCAGGCTCCTCCTATACCCCTCCTCTCTGACCTCACCCATTCTGCCCAGGCTCCTCCTATTTGACCCCACCCAATCTGACTAGGCTCCTCCTAAGCCCCTCCTCTGCTGTCTGACCCCACCCATTCTGCCTAGGCTCCTCCTAAGCACTCCTCTCTGACCCCACCCAATCTGACTAGGCTCCTCCTATACCCCCTCCTCTCTGACTCCACCCATTCTGACTAGGCTCCTCCTATTTGACCCCACCCAATCTGACTAGGCTCCTCCTAAGCCCCTCCTCTGCTGTCTGACCCCACCCATTCTGCCCAGGCTCCGCCTAAGCATCTCCTCTCTGACCCCACCCATTCTGCCCAGGCTCCTCCTAAGCCCCTCCTCTGCTGTCTGACCCCACCCATTCTGCCCAGGCTCCTCCTATACCCCCTCCTCTCTGACTCCACCCATTCTGCCCAGGCTCCTCCCATACCCCTCTGACCCCACCCATTCTGCCCAGGCTCCTCCTATACCCCTCCTATTTGACCCCACCCAATCTGACTTGGCTCCTCCTAAGCCCCTCCTCTGCTGTCTGACCCCACCCATTCTGCCCAGGCTCCTCCTATTTGACCCCACCCAATCTGACTAGGCTCCTCCTAAGCCCCTCCTCTGCTGTCTGACCCCACCCATTCTGCCCAGGCTCCTCCTATTTGACCCCACCCAATCTGACTAGGCTCCTCCTATACCCCCTCTGCCCAGGCTCCTCCTAAGCCCCTCCTCTGCTGTCTGACCCCCCACCCATTCTGCCCAGGCTCCGCCTAAGCCCCTCCTCTCTGACCCCACCCATTCTGCCCAGGCTCCTCCTAAGCCCCACCTCTCTGACTCCACCCATTCTGCCCAGGCTCCTCCTATTTGACCCCACCCAATCTGACTAGGCTCCTCCTAAGCCCCTTTACTTTACTTTTACTTTACCCCTTTGTTGAAGCGCAAACAGCTGCCCCAGCAACGGAGCGTCCCGGCGCTAACCTAACCAGTACCAGAGGAGTGGGTGGGATAACCAACAAAACTAGATGACAGAAAAGAGGTGGGTTTTAAGTTCCCTCCAGAAGACAGTCAGATTGGTTAGGGTGCGAATGTGTAGAGGCAGGGAGTTCCAGAGTTTTGCGCCTAGGACTTTGAATGAGCGTCCGCCCATTCTAGAGAGCTTGGTTCGGGGGACAGTCACGAGGTGCTGACCTAGTGAGCGCAAGGTGCGCTGGGGAGTGTAGGGTACAAGGAGCGGGCGTAGAAGTTCGGGGCAGTCCTCAGAATTAAGAATTTTGAATGCCATTGTGAGGGTTTTGAAGTGAATACGGGATTCAACAGGTAGCCAGTGAAGGTTACGAATGGTGGCTCTAGCAGAGCACCTGCGTGGGAGACCAATCACGGCTCTGGCAGCCGAGTTTTGAATGCGCTGCAGTCTTGCCAGTTCTGCTTTGTTTGCCCCTAAGAATAGAACGTTGGCATAGTCCAGCCGGGCAAGAATCATGGCTTGGATGATTAGCTGGCGGGTTCTGGCGTCAAAAAAACCTAGTATCGGGCTAAGGCTCCTCATTAGCCCCACACACGTAGCTGCCACTTTCTTTGTGTGGGACTGAAAATTGAGTGATGAGTCCAGCCAGACACCTAGGTTCTTGACTACATTTTTTGGGGCGGGGGTGGGGCCAAGCAGAGAGGGCCACCAATGATCGCTCCAAAGGCTTGGGGTTTTGCCAAGAAGAAGTACCTCCGTTTTCCCGGCGTTTAGCTGCAAGCAGTTGCGCGTCATCCACTGTGCAACTGCGGCTAGGCCATCCCTGAATTTAGTAGCCGAGGGAGATGGACCTTCAGAGAGTGTGATAACTAGCTGTGTGTCGTCAGCGTACGACACCAGCGTAAGGTCATACTCTTTAGCCACTACTGCAAGGGGCTGGACGTACAGGTTGAAAAGGGATGGGCTTAACGCCGATCCCTGGGGGACTCCCTGCTCGATGGAATGGGATTGGGAGATGTGGGGTGGAGCTGAAACTCGAAAGGACCTGTCCTTAAGAAAGGACCGGAACCAGTCAAGGGCAAGTCCACTGATCCCAATGGCCTCGAGTCGTTTCAACAGGATATTGTGCGATACCGTGTCGAAGGCCGCGCTGAGATCCAGCAGGATCAGCGCGGCACTTTGACCAGCATCTAGGATGCCTCGGAGGTGTTCGGTGGTGGTTAGAAGGGCCGACTCGGTGCTGTGTCCTGGCCTGAAGCCGTTTTGGGAGGGGTCCAGGACTAGATTTTGCAGCATATGGTGGGATAGCACTTTATTTACGTGGGCTTCAGCTAGTTTAGACGTCCAGGGGAGCAGTGAAATGGGCCGGAAATTTTCTGGCTTAGTGGGATCCAGAGTGGGTTTTTTAATAATGGGTGAAACCCATGCAGACTTCCAACAGCTGGGGACCACAGCTGAGGAGAAAGAAAGGTTGAGTAGGTTGGCAAGCGGGGGAAGGAAGAAGTCAAGTGAGTCCAGGAATTTAGTAGGTCTCATGGGGTCTGTGGGGGAACCGGACTTAACTTGTCTACACAGTTTAGCAAGGTCGTTGATAGATATGTCGGGTATTCTAGACAGTTCCGACGTTACTGCCGCTGCGTTAGATATGTTGATGGGTGCAGGGTCATCTTGCGGGAAGGAGGTGTATATCTTCCTTACTTTTTCAATGAAGAAGGTGGCAAGTTCTTCACACTGTGTCGAGGAGGAGATGCAGGTTCCTGGGTTGGAGACTTTGTGGAGGCTTTGAACTAAGTTGAAGATGGTTTTAGTGGGGTTGGAGCTTAGTTCAATTTCCTTTGCATAAAAGGAGGCACGGGTGGTCCGAATTGCTTTATGGTACAGACGTAGTTTAGATAGGTAGAAAGTTTTATCACTATCTAAGTAGTTTTTTCTCCAGCCGCGTTCGGCTTTTTTACATTCCTTCCGCATGGCTCTGAGCGATTCATTGTACCATGGGTTGGTGGGGGAACTACGGGTTTTGGTCCATTTAGCCGGGACAAGGGCATCAAGCCCTGCAACGATCCAGTCATGAAAGGCAGCATAGGCTGTATTGATGTCCTTGTTCTCGTCAGGGGGGTGGAATTCTCCTAATTTTTTAATAAGGTCTTCGGAGGAAAGTTTGTGCCATGGGCGTTTGTGACTGGGGTTGGCCGCCGCTACGGTAGGCGTTTTTTTCACCGTAATGCAAAGTTTGACAAGAAAGTGGTCGGTCCAACCCATGGGTTCAGGGGGATCAGCCGTAGCATCCAACATATTGGTAAAGATGGGGTCCAATATGTGGCCAGCGGTGTGGGTGGGGGAGTAAACCAAGGAATTTAATTGCAGGGCCGTGAGGTCAGCCAGCAAGTTTTTAATGGTGGGTTCTGTCACAGAGTCAAAGTGGAGATTAAGATCGCCCAGAATGGTGAAGTTGGGGGAGGACACTGCCAAGGTGTGAGATGTTTCGAGTAATTCATCAATGAATCTGGCAGAGGGACCTGGAGGTCGGTAGATATACAGCCCAGAGAGGGCGAATTGAGGGCAGATGGAGATCTCCTCCTCTCTGTTCCCACCCCCTCTGCCCAGGCTCCTCCTATACCCCCTCTGCCCAGGCTCCTCCTATACCCCTCCTCTCTGACCCCACCCCCTCTGCCCAGGCTCCTCCTATACCCCTCCTCTCTGACCTAACCCCCTCTGCCCAGGCTCCTCCTATACCCCTCCTCTGCTGTCTGACCCCACCCATTCTGCCCAGGCTCCTCCTATTTGACCCCACCCAATCTGACTAGGCTCCTCCTAAGCCCCTCCTCTGCTGTCTGACCCCACCCATTCTGCCCAGGCTCCTCCTAAGCCCCTCCTCTCTGACCTCACCAATTCTGCCCAGGCTCCTCCTAAGCCCCTCATCTGCTGTCTGACCCCACCCATTCTGCCCAGGCTCCTCCTATACCCCTCCTCTCTGACCCCACCCAATCTGACTAGGCTCCTCCTAAGCCCCTCATCTGCTGTCTGACCCCACCCCCTCTGCCCAGGCTCCTCCTATACCCCTCCTCTCTGACCTAACCCCCTCTGCCCAGGCTCCTCCTATACCCCTCCTCTGCTGTCTGACCCCACCCATTCTGCCCAGGCTCCTCCTATTTGACCCCACCCAATCTGACTAGGCTCCTCCTAAGCCCCTCCTCTGCAGTCTGACCCCACCCATTCTGCCCAGGCTCCTCCTATTTGACCCCACCCAATCTGACTAGGCTCCTCCTATACCCCCTCTGCCCAGGCTCCTCCTATACCCCTCCTCTCTGACCCCACCCCCTCTGCCCAGGCTCCTCCTATACCCCCTCTGCCCAGGCTCCTCCTATACCCCTCCTCTCTGACCCCACCCCCTCTGCCCAGGCTCCTCCTATACCCCTCCTCTGCTGTCTGACCCCACCCATTCTGCCCAGGCTCCTCCTATTTGACCCCACCCAATCTGACTAGGCTCCTCCTAAGCCCCTCCTCTGCTGTCTGACCCCACCCATTCTGCCCAGGCTCCTCCTATTTGACCCCACCCAATCTGATTAGGCTCCTCCTATACCCCCTCTGCCCAGGCTCCTCCTATACCCCTCCTCTCTGACCCCACCCCCTCTGCCCAGGCTCCTCCTATACCCCTCCTCTGCTGTCTGACCCCACCCATTCTGCCCAGGCTCCTCCTATTTGACCCCACCCAATCTGACTAGGCTCCTCCTATACCCATTCTGCCCAGGCTCCTCCTATACCCCCTCCTCTCTGACTCCACCCATTCTGCCCATATACCCGCTCCTCCTGCCCAGGCTCCTCCTAAGCCCCTCCTCTGCTGTCTGACCCCACCCATTCTGCCCAGGCTCCGCCTAAGCCCCTCCTCTCTGACCCCACCCATTCTGCCCAGGCTCCTCCTAAGCCCCTCCTCTGCTGTCTGACCCCACCCATTCTGCCCAGGCTCCTCCTCTCTGACCCCACCCATTCTGCCCAGGCTCCTCCTATACCCCTCCTCTCTGACCCCACCCAACCTGCCCAGGGTCCTCCTCCTACAGACAACACCCATTCTCTTTCTTTCACCTTTCTTTCCACACCTATTTTACTTACCGACCAATCTGCAATCCCTCTTTCGCTAGGCATGATTCCACTCTTACACAACACACAGACACATTTTACTTACCAATTTACTTACCTGGTGCCGAACCCGGGATTTGAACCCTGGTTGCCTGGATGGAAGGCAGGAACTTACCCACTGGACCACACTGGTTTCCATGTAAGTAGCCTATCAAATTGTCCTTATGTCATGGTCATCCTTTTAATGTGCAATGGAAGCCACAGGAAAGGACACCAAGGCCTGTATGTTGCTTATAGTTACTACTGCAATCCTCCAGACCACCAAGGAGCTATAGCTCAAAGGTAAGGCTTGTACCTTTGGTGGGGACAGCCCTCACAGGCCAGGGTTCGAATCCTGCCAGTGCTGTAGAAGTATCCCAAGGTGGGAAATTTTCAAACAGTGATTTTCTTTTTTTTTTTTTGCTAAGTGTTTTTCTGGTTTCCATGTAAGTAGCCTATCAAATTGTCCTTATGTCATGGTCATCCATTTAATGTGCAATAGAAGCCACAGGGAAGGACACCAAGGCCTGTATGTTGCTTATAGTTACTACTGCAATCCTCTAGACCACCAAGGAGATAGCTCAAAGGTAAGGCTTGTACCTTTGGGGGGACAGCCCTCACAGGCCAGGGTTCGAATCCTGCCAGTGCTGTAGAAGTGTCCCAAGGTGGGAAATTTTCAAACAGTGATTTTTTTTTTGCTAGTGTTTTTTTGGCAGGTGTCTCCCAACATTTCATATGTTTTCTCTCATGACCTTCTACCAACCGCCCTATTTCTCAAGTAGGTGCTAGGAACAAGGCCTTATCTTCCTTTATCAATGTCGTCATTCTTTGTCCTTTAAGTTTGGTGAATTGCAGAGTGCAATTGTGGTATTGGGGGTTATAACTGAGCACAAGAATGCGAGGATGGTGCTACACTTATTGTAAAATAGGTTGGTTGATGGTGATTTTTCATTTTAGTGTGAGCCACTCGCTCAAATCAGGGGTTTGGTGCCAGTGAGCTTGGATAGAAATAAAGGTCAAGTATGAGCTCTGGCTAATGAAATGATGGGTCGAGTTTGAGGCTAGCTAGAGTCCATTTATTAGGTGCAATAAGAAGTTGGAAAGATTTTTCCTTTAAGAGACAGACAAGAGCAGAGTCAAGCCTTTGCTCTAGTAGATCTGCATCATGCCTGCTGCAGGATGTGAAGGAGTGGACCTCCACAGCAGTGCGCTGTGCCGGGCTGGGCTGCACTGGGCTGGGCTGGGCCTGCCCTGGCATCTTGGATTTATTCACCCACCTCCTTCCTTTGAAGAACGCTCACGAACGGCCACGAACGTCCTTGTTCTGTATACAGGCGGACAGCGGGCAATTTAGGACCCTGCTAAATGATGGTGATGTCCCCATGTGCTTCCTTCGAGTGGCAAAATCCTTCGTCTAAGGCAGGTGGGCTTTTTTAAAATTTGGTTGAAGACCATATGTTGGAGGCAGTATCACGGCACAAGCCGCCGACCGTCTCAGAAGAAAGTATGCATGGGAGGACATTATTTGCATAGGAGAGCCCTCTTCTCAGTCCCATTCTTAAGCTGCAGTGGCCATGAAGTGTTACTAGGGGGCAGCAGTATGAACAAAAGAGCACACTGAGGCTTTTCTCCTTCTTGCTGACATGATTCTTGGTCATTTTTGTCTTGCAGGGCCTAAGGAGTGAATGACTACGATGACTGAGGGGATGAGGAATGGCTGGCCTGTATTTGTGGTGAAGGGGGAACATTTGGAAGGTAAACAGCAAGATGAAAGCGTCAAAGCATATATGTTTGCTGAGTGATTGAGTCTGTGTGTCACTTGTCTCTTTGTAGGGACATGTGAGAAAGGAACAGCAGCACCATAGACTTCAGGTGGGAGAGCAAGCAAGGATGAATATTTCCCTCAAATCCAAATACTTACAGCACCTCAAAGATGACAAGTGCGATATGATGTTCTGCAATTGCAAGGATTTGCCATGTGTGGTGCATAAATATGCATGGTTAGTGAGGTTTTTCCCAGAATGTGAGTATCGTTAGGCTGGCAAATGTCAGGCACTCCTTTGGGGGTATGAGGCCAAGAAAAAATTTGGGAAGTTTGCTACAGTCATCTGTAGGATCGAAAGACACTGGGGAATCGTTACAGAGGGAGCCAGGCTGCACAAAACGTGGTAACAGTTGGACAGAAATCTTTAGCCGGACTTTTGACTACCCCCAATGTGGGACCAGGACCGCAGTACCTCTCTGTCTCTGAAACATATTTTGACCTCTGGGCACCACCATCTCAATGCCCCTCAAATGTTCCCTCCTGGAACCCCAGCTTTGGTAGTGCATCAACCAGGTTTCAATCATTTGAGTGACCACAAACACCCTTGCTATGTGCCTTCCATTTACATTCAGTCAGTAACCCAGCTGCTTCGTTCGCTATTGAATCTCAAGTGACAGTTGGATGCACATTGCAGGGGTATACAGGCATTTACCGTACTGTACAGCCCCTCTCAGTACAGTCAGACTACACTTCTTAAAATCATAAATACATGTTTTGTCCAACAGTAAGGCCGGGCCTTTCCTCTGTAGTTCATAGCCAACGTAAGGAGGAAAAAATAAGCTGAAGAGCATGCCAAAATTCTCTACAGACACTGCCAATCCTCACACTGCCTATTTGCATGCCGAGGTTATTCACTATGACCCACCAAACCAATTGGCAACAGTAGCCTCTCTCTGCCTCATTCGTATGCTCCGATGCCACCTTTATTTAGCAAATGTTAGTGCTCTAGGATTTCATAGCACGATTCGCTATAGCCTCTTTTTTCAACAGAAATGTCCTAAAGGTACCTATACCAATCTGCTGGGTGGGGAGGAGGGGGGCTGCTGCTGCTGGCAGTAACATTTTGGGGCACCCCACCTGCAAAAATACATTCACATGCTCCTTGTTGTACCTTTCAATACCATAACTGCAGCAGAATCGTATGGTGACCCCTGTTGGTAACAGAAACTGTCAAACAGCTTTTTGCCACCCCCCCTCCCCCGTTGCCCCTAACCATTTGGGGTACACCCCATGAGGGAGGATCAGAGCAATAAAAAATAATGGTAGCCCCCCCAAAAAGTACCTGGAAGGCATGCCATTCTGTGCACCTCATCGCTCTTCACGTTGCGCCTAAGGACCTTTTAATACTGCTCCCCGACTGCCCCCTCCAAACAGAAATCAGAAAGTATAGGGGGGTGCATTAAAAAAGTTTTTGCAGTTCCCCACCATAAGTCAGGATCCTCCTCCATCTATGACCCCTTCCTAGGCCCTCAGACCCCACCCATTCTGCCCAGGCTCCTCCTATTTGACCACACCCAATCTGACTAGGCTCCTCCTTAACCCCTCCTCTGCTCTCTGACCCCACCCAATCTGACTAGGCTCCTCCTATACCCCCTCCTCTCTGACTCCACCCATTCTGCCCAGGCTCCTCCCATACCCCTCTGACCCCACCCATTCTGCCCAGGCTCCTCCTATACCCCTCTTATTTGACCCCAATCTGACTAGGCTCCTCCTAAGCCCCTCCTCTGCTGTCTGACCCCACCCATTCTGACTAAGCTCCTCCTAAACCAATCCTCTGCTGTCTGACTCCACCCATTCTGCCCAGGCTCCTCCTCAGCCCCTCCTCTCTGACCTCACCCAATCTGACTAGGCTCCTCCTATACCCCCTCCTCTCTGACCCCACCCAATCTGACTAGGCTCCTCCTTAACCCCTCCTCTGCTCTCTGACCCCACCCATTCTGACTAAGCTCCTCCTAAACCCATCCTCTGCTGTCTGACCCCACCCATCCTGCCCAGGCTCCTCCTAAGCCCCTCTGCCCAGGCTCCTCCTATACCCCTCCTCTCTGACCTCACCCAATCTGACTAGGCTCCTCCTATACCCATTCTGCCCAGGCTCCTCCTATACCCCCTCCTCTCTGACTCCACCCATTCTGCCCAGGCTCCTCCTATACCCCTCCTCTCTGACCCCACCCAATCTGACTAGGCTCCTCCTAAGCCCCTCCTCTGCTGTCTGACCCCACCCATTCTGCCCAGGCTCCTCCTATTTGACCCCACCCAATCTGACTAGGTTCCTCCTAAGCCCCTCCTCTGCTGTCTGGCCCCACCCATTCTGCCCAGGCTCCTCCTATACCCCCTCCTATTTGACCCCACCCAATCTGACTAGGCTCCTCCTATACCCCCTCTGCCCAGGCTCCTCCTATACCCCTCCTCTCTGACCTCACCCATTCTGCCCAGGCTCCTCCTATTTGACCCCACCCAATCTGACTAGGCTCCTCCTAAGCCCCTCCTCTGCTGTCTGACCCCACCCATTCTGCCCAGGCTCCTTCTAAGCCCCTCCTCTCTGACCCCACCAATTCTGCCCAGGCTCCTCCTAAGCCCCTCATCTGCTGTCTGACCCCACCCATTCTGCCCAGGCTCCTCCTATACCCCTCCTCTCTGACCCCACCCAATCTGACTAGGCTCCTCCTAAGCCCCTAGGCTCCTCCTAAGCCCCTCCTCTCTGACCCCACCCAATCTGACTAGGCTCCTCCTATACCCCCTCCTCTCTGACTCCACCCATTCTGACTAGGCTCCTCCTATTTGACCCCACCCAATCTGACTAGGCTCCTCCTAAGCCCCTCCTCTGCTGTCTGACCCCACCCATTCTGCCCAGGCTCCGCCTAAGCATCTCCTCTCTGACCCCACCCATTCTGCCCAGGCTCCTCCTAAGCCCCTCCTCTGCTGTCTGACCCCACCCATTCTGCCCAGGCTCCTCCTAAGCCCCTCCTCTGCTGTCTGACCCCACCCATTCTGCCCAGGCTCCTCCTATACCCCCTCCTCTCTGACTCCACCCATTCTGCCCAGGCTCCTCCCATACCCCTCTGACCCCACCCATTCTGCCCAGGCTCCTCCTATACCCCTCCTATTTGACCCCACCCAATCTGACTTGGCTCCTCCTAAGCCCCTCCTCTGCTGTCTGACCCCACCCATTCTGCCCAGGCTCCTCCTATTTGACCCCTCCCAATCTGACTAGGCTCCTCCTAAGCCCCTCCTCTGCTGTCGGACCCCACCCATTCTGCCCAGGCTCCTCCTATACCCCTCTGACCCCACCCATTCTGCCCAGGCTCCTCCTATACCCCCTCCTATTTGACCCCACCCAATCTGACTAGGCTCCTCCTATACCCCCTCTGCCCAGGCTCCTCCTATACCCCTCCTCTCTGACCTCACCCATTCTGCCCAGGCTCCTCCTATTTGACCCCACCCAATCTGACTAGGCTCCTCCTAAGCCCCTCCTCTGCTGTCTGACCCCACCCATTCTTCCCAGGCTCCTCCTAAGCCCCTCCTCTCTGACCCCACCAATTCTGCCCAGGCTCCTCCTAAGCCCCTCATCTGCTGTCTGACCCCACCCATTCTGCCCAGGCTCCTCCTATACCCCTCCTCTCTGACCCCACCCAATCTGACTAGGCTCCTCCTAAGCCCCTAGGCTCCTCCTAAGCCCCTCCTCTCTGACCCCACCCAATCTGACTAGGCTCCTCCTATACCCCCTCCTCTCTGACTCCACCCATTCTGACTAAGCTCCTCCTATTTGACCCCACCCAATCTGACTAGGCTCCTCCTAAGCCCCTCCTCTGCTGTCTGACCCCACCCATTCTGCCCAGGCTCCGCCTAAGCATCTCCTCTCTGACCCCACCCATTCTGCCCAGGATCCTCCTAAGCCCCTCCTCTGCTGTCTGACCCCACCCATTCTGCCCAGGCTCCTCCTAAGCCCCTCCTCTCTGACCCCACCAATTCTGCCCAGGCTCCTCCTAAGCCCCTCATCTGCTGTCTGACCCCACCCATTCTGCCCAGGCTCCTCCTATACCCCTCCTCTCTGACCCCACCCAATCTGACTAGGCTCCTCCTAAGCCCCTAGGCTCCTCCTAAGCCCCTCCTCTCTGACCCCACCCAATCTGACTAGGCTCCTCCTATACCCCCTCCTCTCTGACTCCACCCATTCTGACTAGGCTCCTCCTATTTGACCCCACCCAATCTGACTAGGCTCCTCCTAAGCCCCTCCTCTGCTGTCTGACCCCACCCATTCTGCCCAGGCTCCGCCTAAGCATCTCCTCTCTGACCCCACCCATTCTGCCCAGGCTCCTCCTAAGCCCCTCCTCTGCTGTCTGACCCCACCCATTCTGCCCAGGCTCCTCCTAAGCCCCTCCTCTGCTGTCTGACCCCACCCATTCTGCCCAGGCTCCTCCTATACCCCCTCCTCTCTGACTCCACCCATTCTGCCCAGGCTCCTCCCATACCCCTCTGACCCCACCCATTCTGCCCAGGCTCCTCCTAAGCCCCTCCTCTGCTGTCTGACCCCACCCATTCTGCCCAGGCTCCTCCTATTTGACCCCACCCAATCTGACTAGGCTCCTCCTAAGCCCCTCCTCTGCTGTCGGACCCCACCCATTCTGCCCAGGCTCCTCCTATACCCCTCTGACCCCACCCATTCTGCCCAGGCTCCTCCTATACCCCCTCCTATTTGACCCCACCCAATCTGACTAGGCTCCTCCTATACCCCCTCTGCCCAGGCTCCTCCTATACCCCTCCTCTCTGACCTCACCCATTCTGCCCAGGCTCCTCCTATTTGACCCCACCCAATCTGACTAGGCTCCTCCTAAGCCCCTCCTCTGCTGTCTGACCCCACCCATTCTTCCCAGGCTCCTCCTAAGCCCCTCCTCTCTGACCCCACCAATTCTGCCCAGGCTCCTCCTAAGCCCCTCATCTGCTGTCTGACCCCACCCATTCTGCCCAGGCTCCTCCTATACCCCTCCTCTCTGACCCCACCCAATCTGACTAGGCTCCTCCTAAGCCCCTAGGCTCCTCCTAAGCCCCTCCTCTCTGACCCCACCCAATCTGACTAGGCTCCTCCTATACCCCCTCCTCTCTGACTCCACCCATTCTGACTAAGCTCCTCCTATTTGACCCCACCCAATCTGACTAGGCTCCTCCTAAGCCCCTCCTCTGCTGTCTGACCCCACCCATTCTGCCCAGGCTCCGCCTAAGCATCTCCTCTCTGACCCCACCCATTCTGCCCAGGATCCTCCTAAGCCCCTCCTCTGCTGTCTGACCCCACCCATTCTGCCCAGGCTCCTCCTAAGCCCCTCCTCTCTGACCCCACCAATTCTGCCCAGGCTCCTCCTAAGCCCCTCATCTGCTGTCTGACCCCACCCATTCTGCCCAGGCTCCTCCTATACCCCTCCTCTCTGACCCCACCCAATCTGACTAGGCTCCTCCTAAGCCCCTAGGCTCCTCCTAAGCCCCTCCTCTCTGACCCCACCCAATCTGACTAGGCTCCTCCTATACCCCCTCCTCTCTGACTCCACCCATTCTGACTAGGCTCCTCCTATTTGACCCCACCCAATCTGACTAGGCTCCTCCTAAGCCCCTCCTCTGCTGTCTGACCCCACCCATTCTGCCCAGGCTCCGCCTAAGCATCTCCTCTCTGACCCCACCCATTCTGCCCAGGCTCCTCCTAAGCCCCTCCTCTGCTGTCTGACCCCACCCATTCTGCCCAGGCTCCTCCTAAGCCCCTCCTCTGCTGTCTGACCCCACCCATTCTGCCCAGGCTCCTCCTATACCCCCTCCTCTCTGACTCCACCCATTCTGCCCAGGCTCCTCCCATACCCCTCTGACCCCACCCATTCTGCCCAGGCTCCTCCTAAGCCCCTCCTCTGCTGTCTGACCCCACCCATTCTGCCCAGGCTCCTCCTATTTGACCCCACCCAATCTGACTAGGCTCCTCCTAAGCCCCTCCTCTGCTGTCGGACCCCACCCATTCTGCCCAGGCTCCTCCTATACCCCTCTGACCCCACCCATTCTGCCCAGGCTCCTCCTATACCCCCTCCTATTTGACCCCACCCAATCTGACTAGGCTCCTCCTATACCCCCTCTGCCCAGGCTCCTCCTATACCCCTCCTCTCTGACCTCACCCATTCTGCCCAGGCTCCTCCTATTTGACCCCACCCAATCTGACTAGGCTCCTCCTAAGCCCCTCCTCTGCTGTCTGACCCCACCCATTCTGCCTAGGCTCCTCCTAAGCGCCTCCTCTGCTGTCTGACCCCACCCATTCTGCCTAGGCTCCTCCTAAGCCCCTCCTCTCTGACCCCACCCAATCTGACTAGGCTCCTCCTATACCCCCTCCTCTCTGACTCCACCCATTCTGACTAGGCTCCTCCTATTTGACCCCACCCAATCTGACTAGGCTCCTCCTAAGCCCCTCCTCTGCTGTCTGACCCCACCCATTCTGCCCAGGCTCCGCCTAAGCATCTCCTCTCTGACCCCACCCATTCTGCCCAGGCTCCTCCTAAGCCCCTCCTCTGCTGTCTGACCCCACCCATTCTGCCCAGGCTCCTCCTAAGCCCCTCCTCTGCTGTCTGACCCCACCCATTCTGCCCAGGCTCCTCCTATACCCCTCTGACCCCACCCATTCTGCCCAGGCTCCTCCTATACCCCCTCCTATTTGACCCCACCCAATCTGACTAGGCTCCTCCTATACCCCCTCTGCCCAGGCTCCTCCTATACCCCTCCTCTCTGACCTCACCCATTCTGCCCAGGCTCCTCCTATTTGACCCCACCCAATCTGACTAGGCTCCTCCTAACCCCCTCCTCTGCTGTCTGACCCCACCCATTCTGCCCAGGCTCCTCCTAAGCCCCTCCTCTCTGACCCCACCAATTCTGCCCAGGCTCCTCCTAAGCCCCTCATCTGCTGTCTGACCCCACCCATTCTGCCCAGGCTCCTCCTATACCCCTCCTCTCTGACCCCACCCAATCTGACTAGGCTCCTCCTAAGCCCCTAGGCTCCTCCTAAGCCCCTCCTCTCTGACCCCACCCAATCTGACTAGGCTCCTCCTATACCCCCTCCTCTCTGACTCCACCCATTCTGACTAGGCTCCTCCTATTTGACCCCACCCAATCTGACTAGGCTCCTCCTAAGCCCCTCCTCTGCTGTCTGACCCCACCCATTCTGCCCAGGCTCCGCCTAAGCATCTCCTCTCTGACCCCACCCATTCTGCCCAGGCTCCTCCTAAGCCCCTCCTCTGCTGTCTGACCCCACCCATTCTGCCCAGGCTCCTCCTAAGCCCCTCCTCTCTGACCCCACCAATTCTGCCCAGGCTCCTCCTAAGCCCCTCATCTGCTGTCTGACCCCACCCATTCTGCCCAGGCTCCTCCTATACCCCTCCTCTCTGACCCCACCCAATCTGACTAGGCTCCTCCTAAGCCCCTAGGCTCCTCCTAAGCCCCTCCTCTCTGACCCCACCCAATCTGACTAGGCTCCTCCTATACCCCCTCCTCTCTGACTCCACCCATTCTGACTAGGCTCCTCCTATTTGACCACACCCAATCTGACTAGGCTCCTCCTAAGCCCCTCCTCTGCTGTCTGACCCCACCCATTCTGCCCAGGCTCCGCCTAAGCATCTCCTCTCTGACCCCACCCATTCTGCCCAGGCTCCTCCTAAGCCCCTCCTCTGCTGTCTGACCCCACCCATTCTGCCCAGGCTCCTCCTAAGCCCCTCCTCTGCTGTCTGACCCCACCCATTCTGCCCAGGCTCCTCCTATACCCCCTCCTCTCTGACTCCACCCATTCTGCCCAGGCTCCTCCCATACCCCTCTGACCCCACCCATTCTGCCCAGGCTCCTCCTATACCCCTCCTATTTGACCCCACCCAATCTGACTTGGCTCCTCCTAAGCCCCTCCTCTGCTGTCTGACCCCACCCATTCTGCCCAGGCTCCTCCTATTTGACCCCACCCAATCTGACTAGGCTCCTCCTAAGCCCCTCCTCTGCTGTCGGACCCCACCCATTCTGCCCAGGCTCCTCCTATACCCCTCTGACCCCACCCATTCTGCCCAGGCTCCTCCTATACCCCCTCCTATTTGACCCCACCCAATCTGACTAGGCTCCTCCTATACCCCCTCTGCCCAGGCTCCTCCTATACCCCTCCTCTCTGACCTCACCCATTCTGCCCAGGCTCCTCCTATTTGACCCCACCCAATCTGACTAGGCTCCTCCTAAGCCCCTCCTCTGCTGTCTGACCCCACCCATTCTGCCTAGGCTCCTCCTAAGCCCCTCCTCTCTGACCCCACCCAATCTGACTAGGCTCCTCCTATACCCCCTCCTCTCTGACTCCACCCATTCTGACTAGGCTCCTCCTATTTGACCCCACCCAATCTGACTAGGCTCCTCCTAAGCCCCTCCTCTGCTGTCTGACCCCACCCATTCTGCCCAGGCTCCGCCTAAGCATCTCCTCTCTGACCCCACCCATTCTGCCCAGGCTCCTCCTAAGCCCCTCCTCTGCTGTCTGACCCCACCCATTCTGCCCAGGCTCCTCCTAAGCCCCTCCTCTGCTGTCTGACCCCACCCATTCTGCCCAGGCTCCTCCTATACCCCCTCCTCTCTGACTCCACCCATTCTGCCCAGGCTCCTCCCATACCCCTCTGACCCCACCCATTCTGCCCAGGCTCCTCCTATACCCCTCCTATTTGACCCCACCCAATCTGACTTGGCTCCTCCTAAGCCCCTCCTCTGCTGTCTGACCCCACCCATTCTGCCCAGGCTCCTCCTATTTGACCCCACCCAATCTGACTAGGCTCCTCCTAAGCCCCTCCTCTGCTGTCTGACCCCACCCATTCTGCCCAGGCTCCTCCTATTTGACCCCACCCAATCTGACTAGGCTCCTCCTATACCCCCTCTGCCCAGGCTCCTCCTAAGCCCCTCCTCTGCTGTCTGACCCCCCACCCATTCTGCCCAGGCTCCGCCTAAGCCCCTCCTCTCTGACCCCACCCATTCTGCCCAGGCTCCTCCTAAGCCCCACCTCTCTGACTCCACCCATTCTGCCCAGGCTCCTCCTATTTGACCCCACCCAATCTGACTAGGCTCCTCCTAAGCCCCTCCTCTCTGTTCCCACCCCCTCTGCCCAGGCTCCTCCTATACCCCCTCTGCCCAGGCTCCTCCTATACCCCTCCTCTCTGACCCCACCCCCTCTGCCCAGGCTCCTCCTATACCCCTCCTCTCTGACCTAACCCCCTCTGCCCAGGCTCCTCCTATACCCCTCCTCTGCTGTCTGACCCCACCCATTCTGCCCAGGCTCCTCCTATTTGACCCCACCCAATCTGACTAGGCTCCTCCTAAGCCCCTCCTCTGCTGTCTGACCCCACCCATTCTGCCCAGGCTCCTCCTAAGCCCCTCCTCTCTGACCCCACCAATTCTGCCCAGGCTCCTCCTAAGCCCCTCATCTGCTGTCTGACCCCACCCATTCTGCCCAGGCTCCTCCTATACCCCTCCTCTCTGACCCCACCCAATCTGACTAGGCTCCTCCTAAGCCCCTCATCTGCTGTCTGACCCCACCCCCTCTGCCCAGGCTCCTCCTATACCCCTCCTCTCTGACCTAACCCCCTCTGCCCAGGCTCCTCCTATACCCCTCCTCTGCTGTCTGACCCCACCCATTCTGCCCAGGCTCCTCCTATTTGACCCCACCCAATCTGACTAGGCTCCTCCTAAGCCCCTCCTCTGCTGTCTGACCCCACCCATTCTGCCCAGGCTCCTCCTATTTGACCCCACCCAATCTGACTAGGCTCCTCCTATACCCCCTCTGCCCAGGCTCCTCCTATACCCCTCCTCTCTGACCCCACCCCTCTGCCCAGGCTCCTCCTATACCCCCTCTGCCCAGGCTCCTCCTATACCCCTCCTCTCTGACCCCACCCCCTCTGCCCAGGCTCCTCCTATACCCCCTCTGCCCAGGCTCCTCCTATACCCCTCCTCTCTGACCCCACCCCCTCTGCCCAGGCTCCTCCTATACCCCTCCTCTGCTGTCTGACCCCACCCATTCTGCCCAGGCTCCTCCTATTTGACCCCACCCAATCTGACTAGGCTCCTCCTAAGCCCCTCCTCTGCTGTCTGACCCCACCCATTCTGCCCAGGCTCCTCCTATTTGACCCCACCCAATCTGATTAGGCTCCTCCTATACCCCCTCTGCCCAGGCTCCTCCTATACCCCTCCTCTCTGACCCCACCCCCTCTGCCCAGGCTCCTCCTATACCCCTCCTCTCTGACCCCACCCCCTCTGCCCAGGCTCCTCCTATACCCCTCCTCTGCTGTCTGACCCCACCCATTCTGCCCAGGCTCCTCCTATTTGACCCCACCCAATCTGACTAGGCTCCTCCTATACCCATTCTGCCCAGGCTCCTCCTATACCCCCTCCTCTCTGACTCCACCCATTCTGCCCATATACCCGCTCCTCCTGCCCAGGCTCCTCCTAAGCCCCTCCTCTGCTGTCTGACCCCACCCATTCTGCCCAGGCTCCGCCTAAGCCCCTCCTCTCTGACCCCACCCATTCTGCCCAGGCTCCTCCTAAGCCCCTCCTCTGCTGTCTGACCCCACCCATTCTGCCCAGGCTCCTCCCATACTCCTCTGACCCCACCCATTCTGCCCAGGCTCCTCCTATTTGACCCCACCCAATCTGACTAAGCTCCTCCTAAGCCCCTCCTCTGCTGTCGGACCCCACCCCCTCTGGCCAGGCTCCTCCTATACCCCCTCTGCCCAGGCTCCTCCTATACCCCTCCTCTCTGACCCCACCCCCTCTGCCCAGGCTCCTCCTCTGCTGTCTGACCCCACCCATTCTGCCCAGGCTCCTCCTATACCCCCTCCTCTCTGACTCCACCCATTCTACCCAGGCTCCTCCCATACCCCTCTGACCCCACCCAGGCTCCTCCTATTTGACCCCACCCAATCTGACTAGGCTCCTCCTACACCCCCCTCTGCCAGGCTCCTCCTATACCCCTCCGCCAGGCTCCTCCTATACCCCTCCTCTTCTGTCTGACCCCACCCATTCTGCCCAGGCTCCTCCTATTTGACCCCACCCAATCTGACTAGGCTCCTCCTAAGCCCCTCCTCTGCTGTCTGACCCCACCCATTCTGCCCAGGCTCCTCCTATACCCCACCTCTCTGACCCCACCCAATCTGACTAGGCTCCTCCTAAGCCCCTCCTCTGCTGTCTGACCCCACCCATTCTGCCCAGGCTCCTCCTAAGCCCCTCCTCTGCTGTCTGACCCCACCCATTCTGCCCAGGCTCCTCCCATACCCCTCTGACCCCACCCATTCTGCCCAGGCTCCTCCTATTTGACCCCACCCAATCTGACTAGGCTCCTCCTATACCCCCTCTGCCCAGGCTCCTCCTAAGCCCCTCCTCTGCTGTCTGACCCCCACCCATTCTGCCCAGGCTCCTCCTAAGCCCCTCCTCTGCTGTCTGACCCCACCCATTCTGCCCAGGCTCCTCCCATACCCCTCTGACCCCACCCATTCTGCCCAGGCTCCTCCTATTTGACCCCACCCAATCTGACTAGGCTCCTCCTATACCCCCTCTGCCCAGGCTCCTCCTAAGCCCCTCCTCTGCTGTCTGACCCCCACCCATTCTGCCCAGGCTCCGCCTAAGCCCCTCCTCTCTGACCCCACCCATTCTGCCCAGGCTCCTCCTAAGCCCCACCTCTCTGACTCCACCCATTCTGCCCAGGCTCCTCCCATACCCCTCTGACCCCACCCAGGCTCCTCCTATTTGACCCCACCCAATCTGACTAGGCTCCTCCTAAGCCCCTCCTCTGCTGTCTGACCCCACCCATTCTGCCCAGGCTCCTTCTAT
Source organism: Lissotriton vulgaris (assembly GCF_964263255.1). NCBI lineage: Eukaryota > Metazoa > Chordata > Amphibia > Caudata > Salamandridae > Lissotriton > Lissotriton vulgaris. The sequence goes on from NC_141695.1 coordinate 1,000,853,352, forward strand.
ACCCCACCTCTCTGACCCCACCCAATCTGACTACGCTCCTCCTAAGCCCCTCCTCTGCTGTCTGACCCCACCCATTCTGCCCAGGCTCCTCCTAAGCCCCTCCTCTGCTGTCTGACCCCACCCATTCTGCCCAGGCTCCTCCTATACCCCCTCCTCTCTGACTCCACCCATTCTGCCCAGGCTCCTCCCATACCCCTCTGACCCCACCCATTCTGCCCAGGCTCCTCCTATACCCCTCCTATTTGACCCCACCCAATCTGACTTGGCTCCTCCTAAGCCCCTCCTCTGCTGTCTGACCCCACCCATTCTGCCCAGGCTCCTCCTATTTGACCCCACCCAATCTGACTAGGCTCCTCCTAAGCCCCTCCTCTGCTGTCGGACCCCACCCATTCTGCCCAGGCTCCTCCTATACCCCTCTGACCCCACCCATTCTGCCCAGGCTCCTCCTATACCCCCTCCTATTTGACCCCACCCAATCTGACTAGGCTCCTCCTATACCCCCTCTGCCCAGGCTCCTCCTATACCCCTCCTCTCTGACCTCACCCATTCTGCCCAGGCTCCTCCTATTTGACCCCACCCAATCTGACTAGGCTCCTCCTAAGCCCCTCCTCTGCTGTCTGACCCCACCCATTCTGCCTAGGCTCCTCCTAAGCCCCTCCTCTCTGACCCCACCCAATCTGACTAGGCTCCTCCTATACCCCCTCCTCTCTGACTCCACCCATTCTGACTAGGCTCCTCCTATTTGACCCCACCCAATCTGACTAGGCTCCTCCTAAGCCCCTCCTCTGCTGTCTGACCCCACCCATTCTGCCCAGGCTCCGCCTAAGCATCTCCTCTCTGACCCCACCCATTCTGCCCAGGCTCCTCCTAAGCCCCTCCTCTGCTGTCTGACCCCACCCATTCTGCCCAGGCTCCTCCTAAGCCCCTCTTCTGCTGTCTGACCCCACCCATTCTGCCCAGGCTCCTCCTATACCCCTCCTCTCTGACCTCACCCATTCTGCCCAGGCTCCTCCTATTTGACCCCACCCAATCTGACTAGGCTCCTCCTAAGCCCCTCCTCTGCTGTCTGACCCCACCCATTCTGCCTAGGCTCCTCCTAAGCCCCTCCTCTCTGACCCCACCCAATCTGACTAGGCTCCTCCTATACCCCCTCCTCTCTGACTCCACCCATTCTGACTAGGCTCCTCCTATTTGACCCCACCCAATCTGACTAGGCTCCTCCTAAGCCCCTCCTCTGCTGTCTGACCCCACCCATTCTGCCCAGGCTCCGCCTAAGCATCTCCTCTCTGACCCCACCCATTCTGCCCAGGCTCCTCCTAAGCCCCTCCTCTGCTGTCTGACCCCACCCATTCTGCCCAGGCTCCTCCTAAGCCCCTCCTCTGCTGTCTGACCCCACCCATTCTGCCCAGGCTCCTCCTATACCCCCTCCTCTCTGACTCCACCCATTCTGCCCAGGCTCCTCCCATACCCCTCTGACCCCACCCATTCTGCCCAGGCTCCTCCTATACCCCTCCTATTTGACCCCACCCAATCTGACCTGGCTCCTCCTAAGCCCCTCCTCTGCTGTCTGACCCCACCCATTCTGCCCAGGCTCCTCCTATTTGACCCCACCCAATCTGACTAGGCTCCTCCTAAGCCCCTCCTCTGCTGTCTGACCCCACCCATTCTGCCCAGGCTCCTCCTATTTGACCCCACCCAATCTGACTAGGCTCCTCCTATACCCCCTCTGCCCAGGCTCCTCCTAAGCCCCTCCTCTGCTGTCTGACCCCCCACCCATTCTGCCCAGGCTCCGCCTAAGCCCCTCCTCTCTGACCCCACCCATTCTGCCCAGGCTCCTCCTAAGCCCCACCTCTCTGACTCCACCCATTCTGCCCAGGCTCCTCCTATTTGACCCCACCCAATCTGACTAGGCTCCTCCTAAGCCCCTCCTCTCTGTTCCCACCCCCTCTGCCCAGGCTCCTCCTATACCCCCTCTGCCCAGGCTCCTCCTATACCCCTCCTCTCTGACCCCACCCCCTCTGCCCAGGCTCCTCCTATACCCCTCCTCTCTGACCTAACCCCCTCTGCCCAGGCTCCTCCTATACCCCTCCTCTGCTGTCTGACCCCACCCATTCTGCCCAGGCTCCTCCTATTTGACCCCACCCAATCTGACTAGGCTCCTCCTAAGCCCCTCCTCTGCTGTCTGACCCCACCCATTCTGCCCAGGCTCCTCCTAAGCCCCTCCTCTCTGACCCCACCAATTCTGCCCAGGCTCCTCCTAAGCCCCTCATCTGCTGTCTGACCCCACCCATTCTGCCCAGGCTCCTCCTATACCCCTCCTCTCTGACCCCACCCAATCTGACTAGGCTCCTCCTAAGCCCCTCATCTGCTGTCTGACCCCACCCCCTCTGCCCAGGCTCCTCCTATACCCCTCCTCTCTGACCTAACCCCCTCTGCCCAGGCTCCTCCTATACCCCTCCTCTGCTGTCTGACCCCACCCATTCTGCCCAGGCTCCTCCTATTTGACCCCACCCAATCTGACTAGGCTCCTCCTATGCCCCTCCTCTGCTGTCTGACCCCACCCATTCTGCCCAGGCTCCTCCTATTTGACCCCACCCAATCTGACTAGGCTCCTCCTATACCCCCTCTGCCCAGGCTCCTCCTATACCCCTCCTCTCTGACCCCACCCCTCTGCCCAGGCTCCTCCTATACCCCCTCTGCCCAGGCTCCTCCTATACCCCTCCTCTCTGACCCCACCCCCTCTGCCCAGGCTCCTCCTATACCCCCTCTGCCCAGGCTCCTCCTATACCCCTCCTCTCTGACCCCACCCCCTCTGCCCAGGCTCCTCCTATACCCCTCCTCTGCTGTCTGACCCCACCCATTCTGCCCAGGCTCCTCCTATTTGACCCCACCCAATCTGACTAGGCTCCTCCTAAGCCCCTCCTCTGCTGTCTGACCCCACCCATTCTGCCCAGGCTCCTCCTATTTGACCCCACCCAATCTGATTAGGCTCCTCCTATACCCCCTCTGCCCAGGCTCCTCCTATACCCCTCCTCTCTGACCCCACCCCCTCTGCCCAGGCTCCTCCTATACCCCTCCTCTCTGACCCCACCCCCTCTGCCCAGGCTCCTCCTATACCCCTCCTCTGCTGTCTGACCCCACCCATTCTGCCCAGGCTCCTCCTATTTGACCCCACCCAATCTGACTAGGCTCCTCCTATACCCATTCTGCCCAGGCTCCTCCTATACCCCCTCCTCTCTGACTCCACCCATTCTGCCCATATACCCGCTCCTCCTGCCCAGGCTCCTCCTAAGCCCCTCCTCTGCTGTCTGACCCCACCCATTCTGCCCAGGCTCCGCCTAAGCCCCTCCTCTCTGACCCCACCCATTCTGCCCAGGCTCCTCCTAAGCCCCTCCTCTGCTGTCTGACCCCACCCATTCTGCCCAGGCTCCTCCCATACCCCTCTGACCCCACCCATTCTGCCCAGGCTCCTCCTATTTGACCCCACCCAATCTGACTAAGCTCCTCCTAAGCCCCTCCTCTGCTGTCGGACCCCACCCCCTCTGGCCAGGCTCCTCCTATACCCCCTCTGCCCAGGCTCCTCCTATACCCCTCCTCTCTGACCCCACCCCCTCTGCCCAGGCTCCTCCTCTGCTGTCTGACCCCACCCATTCTGCCCAGGCTCCTCCTATACCCCCTCCTCTCTGACTCCACCCATTCTACCCAGGCTCCTCCCATACCCCTCTGACCCCACCCAGGCTCCTCCTATTTGACCCCACCCAATCTGACTAGGCTCCTCCTACACCCCCCTCTGCCAGGCTCCTCCTATACCCCTCCGCCAGGCTCCTCCTATACCCCTCCTCTTCTGTCTGACCCCACCCATTCTGCCCAGGCTCCTCCTATTTGACCCCACCCAATCTGACTAGGCTCCTCCTAAGCCCCTCCTCTGCTGTCTGACCCCACCCATTCTGCCCAGGCTCCTCCTATACCCCACCTCTCTGACCCCACCCAATCTGACTAGGCTCCTCCTAAGCCCCTCCTCTGCTGTCTGACCCCACCCATTCTGCCCAGGCTCCTCCTAAGCCCCTCCTCTGCTGTCTGACCCCACCCATTCTGCCCAGGCTCCTCCCATACCCCTCTGACCCCACCCATTCTGCCCAGGCTCCTCCTATTTGACCCCACCCAATCTGACTAGGCTCCTCCTATACCCCCTCTGCCCAGGCTCCTCCTAAGCCCCTCCTCTGCTGTCTGACCCCCACCCATTCTGCCCAGGCTCCTCCTAAGCCCCTCCTCTGCTGTCTGACCCCACCCATTCTGCCCAGGCTCCTCCCATACCCCTCTGACCCCACCCATTCTGCCCAGGCTCCTCCTATTTGACCCCACCCAATCTGACTAGGCTCCTCCTATACCCCCTCTGCCCAGGCTCCTCCTAAGCCCCTCCTCTGCTGTCTGACCCCCACCCATTCTGCCCAGGCTCCGCCTAAGCCCCTCCTCTCTGACCCCACCCATTCTGCCAAGGCTCCTCCTAAGCCCCACCTCTCTGACTCCACCCATTCTGCCCAGGCTCCTCCCATACCCCTCTGACCCCACCCAGGCTCCTCCTATTTGACCCCACCCAATCTGACTAGGCTCCTCCTAAGCCCCTCCTCTGCTGTCTGACCCCACCCATTCTGCCCAGGCTCCTTCTATACCCCACCTCTCTGACCCCACCCAATCTGACTAGGCTCCTCCTAAGCCCCTCCTCTGCTGTCTGACCCCACCCATTCTGCCCAGGCTCCTCCTAAGCCCCTCCTCTGCTGTCTGACCCCACCCATTCTGCCCAGGCTCCTCCTATACCCCCTCCTCTCTGACTCCACCCATTCTGCCCAGGCTCCTCCCATACCCCTCTGACCCCACCCATTCTGCCCAGGCTCCTCCTATACCCCTCCTATTTGACCCCACCCAATCTGACTTGGCTCCTCCTAAGCCCCTCCTCTGCTGTCTGACCCCACCCATTCTGCCCAGGCTCCTCCTATTTGACCCCACCCAATCTGACTAGGCTCCTCCTAAGCCCCTCCTCTGCTGTCGGACCCCACCCATTCTGCCCAGGCTCCTCCTATACCCCTCTGACCCCACCCATTCTGCCCAGGCTCCTCCTATACCCCCTCCTATTTGACCCCACCCAATCTGACTAGGCTCCTCCTATACCCCCTCTGCCCAGGCTCCTCCTATACCCCTCCTCTCTGACCTCACCCATTCTGCCCAGGCTCCTCCTATTTGACCCCACCCAATCTGACTAGGCTCCTCCTAAGCCCCTCCTCTGCTGTCTGACCCCACCCATTCTGCCTAGGCTCCTCCTAAGCCCCTCCTCTCTGACCCCACCCAATCTGACTAGGCTCCTCCTATACCCCCTCCTCTCTGACTCCACCCATTCTGACTAGGCTCCTCCTATTTGACCCCACCCAATCTGACTAGGCTCCTCCTAAGCCCCTCCTCTGCTGTCTGACCCCACCCATTCTGCCCAGGCTCCGCCTAAGCATCTCCTCTCTGACCCCACCCATTCTGCCCAGGCTCCTCCTAAGCCCCTCCTCTGCTGTCTGACCCCACCCATTCTGCCCAGGCTCCTCCTAAGCCCCTCTTCTGCTGTCTGACCCCACCCATTCTGCCCAGGCTCCTCCTATACCCCCTCCTCTCTGACTCCACCCATTCTGCCCAGGCTCCTCCCATACCCCTCTGACCCCACCCATTCTGCCCAGGCTCCTCCTATACCCCTCCTATTTGACCCCACCCAATCTGACTTGGCTCCTCCTAAGCCCCTCCTCTGCTGTCTGACCCCACCCATTCTAACCAGGCTCCTCCTATTTGACCCCACCCAATCTGACTAGGCTCCTCCTAAGCCCCTCCTCTGCTGTCTGACCCCACCCATTCTGCCCAGGCTCCTCCTATTTGACCCCACCCAATCTGACTAGGCTCCTCCTATACCCCCTCTGCCCAGGCTCCTCCTAAGCCCCTCCTCTGCTGTCTGACCCCCCACCCATTCTGCCCAGGCTCCGCCTAAGCCCCTCCTCTCTGACCCCACCCATTCTGCCCAGGCTCCTCCTAAGCCCCACCTCTCTGACTCCACCCATTCTGCCCAGGCTCCTCCTATTTGACCCCACCCAATCTGACTAGGCTCCTCCTAAGCCCCTCCTCTCTGACCCCACCCCCTCTGCCCAGGCTCCTCCTATACCCCCTCTGCCCAGGCTCCTCCTATACCCCTCCTCTCTGACCCCACCCCCTCTGCCCAGGCTCCTCCTATACCCCTCCTCTCTGACCTAACCCCCTCTGCCCAGGCTCCTCCTATACCCCTCCTCTGCTGTCTGACCCCACCCATTCTGCCCAGGCTCCTCCTATTTGACCCCACCCAATCTGACTAGGCTCCTCCTAAGCCCCTCCTCTGCTGTCTGACCCCACCCATTCTGCCCAGGCTCCTCCTAAGCCCCTCCTCTCTGACCCCACCAATTCTGCCCAGGCTCCTCCTAAGCCCCTCATCTGCTGTCTGACCCCACCCCCTCTGCCCAGGCTCCTCCTATACCCCTCCTCTCTGACCTAACCCCCTCTGCCCAGGCTCCTCCTATACCCCTCCTCTGCTGTCTGACCCCACCCATTCTGCCCAGGCTCCTCCTATTTGACCCCACCCAATCTGACTAGGCTCCTCCTAAGCCCCTCCTCTGCTGTCTGACCCCACCCATTCTGCCCAGGCTCCTCCTATTTGACCCCACCCAATCTGACTAGGCTCCTCCTATACCCCCTCTGCCCAGGCTCCTCCTATACCCCTCCTCTCTGACCCCACCCCTCTGCCCAGGCTCCTCCTATACCCCCTCTGCCCAGGCTCCTCCTATACCCCTCCTCTCTGACCCCACCCCCTCTGCCCAGGCTCCTCCTATACCCCTCCTCTCTGACCCCACCCCCTCTGCCCAGGCTCCTCCTATACCCCCTCTGCCCAGGCTCCTCCTATACCCCTCATCTCTGACCCCACCCCCTCTGCCCAGGCTCCTCCTATACCCCTCCTCTGCTGTCTGACCCCACCCATTCTGCCCAGGCTCCTCCTATTTGACCCCACCCAATCTGACTAGGCTCCTCCTAAGCCCCTCCTCTGCTGTCTGACCCCACCCATTCTGCCCAGGCTCCTCCTATTTGACCCCACCCAATCTGATTAGGCTTCTCCTATACCCCCTCTGCCCAGGCTCCTCCTATACCCCTCCTCTCTGACTCCACCCGTTCTGACTAGGCTCCTCCTATTTGACCCCACCCAATCTGACTAGGCTCCTCCTAAGCCCCTCCTCTGCTGTCTGACCCCACCCATTCTGCCCAGGCTCCGCCTAAGCATCTCCTCTCTGACCCCACCCATTCTGCCCAGGCTCCTCCTAAGCCCCTCCTCTGCTGTCTGACCCCACCCATTCTGCCCAGGCTCCTCCTAAGCCCCTCCTCTCTGACCCCACCAATTCTGCCCAGGCTCCTCCTAAGCCCCTCATCTGCTGTCTGACCCCACCCATTCTGCCCAGGCTCCTCCTATACCCCTCCTCTCTGACCCCACCCAATCTGACTAGGCTCCTCCTAAGCCCCTAGGCTCCTCCTAAGCCCCTCCTCTCTGACCCCACCCAATCTGACTAGGCTCCTCCTATACCCCCTCCTCTCTGACTCCACCCATTCTGACTAGGCTCCTCCTATTTGACCCCACCCAATCTGACTAGGCTCCTCCTAAGCCCCTCCTCTGCTGTCTGACCCCACCCATTCTGCCCAGGCTCCGCCTAAGCATCTCCTCTCTGACCCCACCCATTCTGCCCAGGCTCCTCCTAAGCCCCTCCTCTGCTGTCTGACCCCACCCATTCTGCCCAGGCTCCTCCTAAGCCCCTCCTCTGCTGTCTGACCCCACCCATTCTGCCCAGGCTCCTCCTATACCCCCTCCTCTCTGACTCCACCCATTCTGCCCAGGCTCCTCCCATACCCCTCTGACCCCACCCATTCTGCCCAGGCTCCTCCTATACCCCTCCTATTTGACCCCACCCAATCTGACTTGGCTCCTCCTAAGCCCCTCCTCTGCTGTCTGACCCCACCCATTCTGCCCAGGCTCCTCCTATTTGACCCCACCCAATCTGACTAGGCTCCTCCTAAGCCCCTCCTCTGCTGTCTGACCCCACCCATTCTGCCCAGGCTCCTCCTATACCCCCTCCTCTCTGACTCCACCCATTCTGCCCAGGCTCCTCCCATACCCCTCTGACCCCACCCATTCTGCCCAGGCTCCTCCTATACCCCTCCTATTTGACCCCACCCAATCTGACTTGGCTCCTCCTAAGCCCCTCCTCTGCTGTCTGACCCCACCCATTCTGCCCAGGCTCCTCCTATTTGACCCCACCCAATCTGACTAGGCTCCTCCTAAGCCCCTCCTCTGCTGTCGGACCCCACCCATTCTGCCCAGGCTCCTCCTATACCCCTCTGACCCCACCCATTCTGCCCAGGCTCCTCCTATACCCCCTCCTATTGGACCCCACCCAATCTGACTAGGCTCCTCCTATACCCCCTCTGCCCAGGCTCCTCCTATACCCCTCCTCTCTGACCTCACCCATTCTGCCCAGGCTCCTCCTATTTGACCCCACCCAATCTGACTAGGCTCCTCCTAAGCCCCTCCTCTGCTGTCTGACCCCACCCATTCTGCCTAGGCTCCTCCTAAGCCCCTCCTCTCTGACCCCACCCAATCTGACTAGGCTCCTCCTATACCCCCTCCTCTCTGACTCCACCCATTCTGACTAGGCTCCTCCTATTTGACCCCACCCAATCTGACTAGGCTCCTCCTAAGCCCCTCCTCTGCTGTCTGACCCCACCCATTCTGCCCAGGCTCCGCCTAAGCATCTCCTCTCTGACCCCACCCATTCTGCCCAGGCTCCTCCTAAGCCCCTCCTCTGCTGTCTGACCCCACCCATTCTGCCCAGGCTCCTCCTAAGCCCCTCTTCTGCTGTCTGACCCCACCCATTCTGCCCAGGCTCCTCCTATACCCCCTCCTCTCTGACTCCACCCATTCTGCCCAGGCTCCTCCCATACCCCTCTGACCCCACCCATTCTGCCCAGGCTCCTCCTATACCCCTCCTATTTGACCCCACCCAATCTGACTTGGCTCCTCCTAAGCCCCTCCTCTGCTGTCTGACCCCACCCATTCTGCCCAGGCTCCTCCTATTTGACCCCACCCAATCTGACTAGGCTCCTCCTAAGCCCCTCCTCTGCTGTCTGACCCCACCCATTCTGCCCAGGCTCCTCCTATTTGACCCCACCCAATCTGACTAGGCTCCTCCTATACCCCCTCTGCCCAGGCTCCTCCTAAGCCCCTCCTCTGCTGTCTGACCCCCCACCCATTCTGCCCAGGCTCCGCCTAAGCCCCTCCTCTCTGACCCCACCCATTCTGCCCAGGCTCCTCCTAAGCCCCACCTCTCTGACTCCACCCATTCTGCCCAGGCTCCTCCTATTTGACCCCACCCAATCTGACTAGGCTCCTCCTAAGCCCCTCCTCTCTGACCCCACCCCCTCTGCCCAGGCTCCTCCTATACCCCCTCTGCCCAGGCTCCTCCTATACCCCTCCTCTCTGACCCCACCCCCTCTGCCCAGGCTCCTCCTATACCCCTCCTCTCTGACCTAACCCCCTCTGCCCAGGCTCCTCCTATACCCCTCCTCTGCTGTCTGACCCCACCCATTCTGCCCAGGCTCCTCCTATTTGACCCCACCCAATCTGACTAGGCTCCTCCTAAGCCCCTCCTCTGCTGTCTGACCCCACCCATTCTGCCCAGGCTCCTCCTAAGCCCCTCCTCTCTGACCCCACCAATTCTGCCCAGGCTCCTCCTAAGCCCCTCATCTGCTGTCTGACCCCACCCCCTCTGCCCAGGCTCCTCCTATACCCCTCCTCTCTGACCTAACCCCCTCTGCCCAGGCTCCTCCTATACCCCTCCTCTGCTGTCTGACCCCACCCATTCTGCCCAGGCTCCTCCTATTTGACCCCACCCAATCTGACTAGGCTCCTCCTAAGCCCCTCCTCTGCTGTCTGACCCCACCCATTCTGCCCAGGCTCCTCCTATTTGACCCCACCCAATCTGACTAGGCTCCTCCTATACCCCCTCTGCCCAGGCTCCTCCTATACCCCTCCTCTCTGACCCCACCCCTCTGCCCAGGCTCCTCCTATACCCCCTCTGCCCAGGCTCCTCCTATACCCCTCCTCTCTGACCCCACCCCCTCTGCCCAGGCTCCTCCTATACCCCTCCTCTCTGACCCCACCCCCTCTGCCCAGGCTCCTCCTATACCCCCTCTGCCCAGGCTCCTCCTATACCCCTCCTCTCTGACCCCACCCCCTCTGCCCAGGCTCCTCCTATACCCCTCCTCTGCTGTCTGACCCCACCCATTCTGCCCAGGCTCCTCCTATTTGACCCCACCCAATCTGACTAGGCTCCTCCTAAGCCCCTCCTCTGCTGTCTGACCCCACCCATTCTGCCCAGGCTCCTCCTATTTGACCCCACCCAATCTGATTAGGCTCCTCCTATACCCCCTCTGCCCAGGCTCCTCCTATACCCCTCCTCTCTGACCCCACCCCCTCTGCCCAGGCTCCTCCTATACCCCTCCTCTCTGACCCCACCCCCTCTGCCCAGGCTCCTCCTATACCCCTCCTCTGCTGTCTGACCCCACCCATTCTGCCCAGGCTCCTCCTATTTGACCCCACCCAATCTGACTAGGCTCCTCCTATACCCATTCTGCCCAGGCTCCTCCTATACCCCCTCCTCTCTGACTCCACCCATTCTGCCCATATACCCGCTCCTCCTGCCCAGGCTCCTCCTAAGCCCCTCCTCTGCTGTCTGACCCCACCCATTCTGCCCAGGCTCCGCCTAAGCCCCTCCTCTCTGACCCCACCCATTCTGCCCAGGCTCCTCCTAAGCCCCTCCTCTGCTGTCTGACCCCACCCATTCTGCCCAGGCTCCTCCCATACCCCTCTGACCCCACCCATTCTGCCCAGGCTCCTCCTATTTGACCACACCCAATCTGACTAAGCTCCTCCTAAGCCCCTCCTCTGCTGTCGGACCCCACCCCCTCTGGCCAGGCTCCTCCTATACCCCCTCTGCCCAGGCTCCTCCTATACCCCTCCTCTCTGACCCCACCCCCTCTGCCCAGGCTCCTCCTCTGCTGTCTGACCCCACCCATTCTGCCCAGGCTCCTCCTATACCCCCTCCTCTCTGACTCCACCCATTCTACCCAGGCTCCTCCCATACCCCTCTGACCCCACCCAGGCTCCTCCTATTTGACCCCACCCAATCTGACTAGGCTCCTCCTACACCCCCCTCTGCCAGGCTCCTCCTATACCCCTCCGCCAGGCTCCTCCTATACCCCTCCTCTGCTGTCTGACCCCACCCATTCTGCCCAGGCTCCTCCTATTTGACCCCACCCAATCTGACTAGGCTCCTCCTAAGCCCCTCCTCTGCTGTCTGACCCCACCCATTCTGCCCAGGCTCCTCCTATACCCCACCTCTCTGACCCCACCCAATCTGACTAGGCTCCTCCTAAGCCCCTCCTCTGCTGTCTGACCCCACCCATTCTGCCCAGGCTCCTCCTAAGCCCCTCCTCTCTGACCCCACCAATTCTGCCCAGGGTCCTCCTAAGCCCCTCATCTGCTGTCTGACCCCACCCATTCTGCCCAGGCTCCTCCTATACCCCTCCTCTCTGACCCCACCCAATCTGACTAGGCTCCTCCTAAGCCCCTAGGCTCCTCCTAAGCCCCTCCTCTCTGACCCCACCCAATCTGACTAGGCTCCTCCTATACCCCCTCCTCTCTGACTCCACCCATTCTGACTAGGCTCCTCCTATTTGACCCCACCCAATCTGACTAGGCTCCTCCTAAGCCCCTCCTCTGCTGTCTGACCCCACCCATTCTGCCCAGGCTCCGCCTAAGCATCTCCTCTCTGACCCCACCCATTCTGCCCAGGCTCCTCCTAAGCCCCTCCTCTGCTGTCTGACCCCACCCATTCTGCCCAGGCTCCTCCTAAGCCCCTCCTCTCTGACCCCACCAATTCTGCCCAGGCTCCTCCTAAGCCCCTCATCTGCTGTCTGACCCCACCCATTCTGCCCAGGCTCCTCCTATACCCCTCCTCTCTGACCCCACCCAATCTGACTAGGCTCCTCCTAAGCCCCTAGGCTCCTCCTAAGCCCCTCCTCTCTGACCCCACCCATTCTGCCCAGGCTCCTCCTAAGCCCCTCCTCTGCTGTCTGACCCCACCCATTCTGCCCAGGCTCCTCCCATACCCCTCTGACCCCACCCATTCTGCCCAGGCTCCTCCTATTTGACCACACCCAATCTGACTAAGCTCCTCCTAAGCCCCTCCTCTGCTGTCGGACCCCACCCCCTCTGGCCAGGCTCCTCCTATACCCCCTCTGCCCAGGCTCCTCCTATACCCCTCCTCTCTGACCCCACCCCCTCTGCCCAGGCTCCTCCTCTGCTGTCTGACCCCACCCATTCTGCCCAGGCTCCTCCTATACCCCCTCCTCTCTGACTCCACCCATTCTACCCAGGCTCCTCCCATACCCCTCTGACCCCACCCAGGCTCCTCCTATTTGACCCCACCCAATCTGACTAGGCTCCTCCTACACCCCCCTCTGCCAGGCTCCTCCTATACCCCTCCGCCAGGCTCCTCCTATACCCCTCCTCTGCTGTCTGACCCCACCCATTCTGCCCAGGCTCCTCCTATTTGACCCCACCCAATCTGACTAGGCTCCTCCTAAGCCCCTCCTCTGCTGTCTGACCCCACCCATTCTGCCCAGGCTCCTCCTATACCCCACCTCTCTGACCCCACCCAATCTGACTAGGCTCCTCCTAAGCCCCTCCTCTGCTGTCTGACCCCACCCATTCTGCCCAGGCTCCTCCTAAGCCCCTCCTCTGCTGTCTGACCCCACCCATTCTGCCCAGGCTCCTCCCATACCCCTCTGACCCCACCCATTCTGCCCAGGCTCCTCCTATTTGACCCCACCCAATCTGACTAGGCTCCTCCTATACCCCCTCTGCCCAGGCTCCTCCTAAGCCCCTCCTCTGCTGTCTGACCCCCACCCATTCTGCCCAGGCTCCTCCTAAGCCCCTCCTCTGCTGTCTGACCCCACCCATTCTGCCCAGGCTCCTCCTAAGCCCCTCCTCTGCTGTCTGACCCCACCCATTCTGCCCAGGCTCCTCCTATACCCCCTCCTCTCTGACTCCACCCATTCTGCCCAGGCTCCTCCCATACCCCTCTGACCCCACCCATTCTGCCCAGGCTCCTCCTATACCCCTCCTATTTGACCCCACCCAATCTGACTTGGCTCCTACTAAGCCCCTCCTCTGCTGTCTGACCCCACCCATTCTGCCCAGGCTCCTCCTATTTGACCCCACCCAATCTGACTAGGCTCCTCCTAAGCCCCTCCTCTGCTGTCGGACCCCACCCATTCTGCCCAGGCTCCTCCTATACCCCTCTGACCCCACCCATTCTGCCCAGGCTCCTCCTATACCCCCTCCTATTTGACCCCACCCAATCTGACTAGGCTCCTCCTATACCCCCTCTGCCCAGGCTCCTCCTATACCCCTCCTCTCTGACCTCACCCATTCTGCCCAGGCTCCTCCTATTTGACCCCACCCAATCTGACTAGGCTCCTCCTAAGCCCCTCCTCTGCTGTCTGACCCCACCCATTCTGCCTAGGCTCCTCCTAAGCCCCTCCTCTCTGACCCCACCCAATCTGACTAGGCTCCTCCTATACCCCCTCCTCTCTGACTCCACCCATTCTGACTAGGCTCCTCCTATTTGACCCCACCCAATCTGACTAGGCTCCTCCTAAGCCCCTCCTCTGCTGTCTGACCCCACCCATTCTGCCCAGGCTCCGCCTAAGCATCTCCTCTCTGACCCCAACCATTCTGCCCAGGCTCCTCCTAAGCCCCTCCTCTGCTGTCTGACCCCACCCATTCTGCCCAGGCTCCTCCTAAGCCCCTCCTCTGCTGTCTGACCCCACCCATTCTGCCCAGGCTCCTCCTATACCCCCTCCTCTCTGACTCCACCCATTCTGCCCAGGCTCCTCCCATACCCCTCTGACCCCACCCATTCTGCCCAGGCTCCTCCTATACCCCTCCTATTTGACCCCACCCAATCTGACTTGGCTCCTCCTAAGCCCCTCCTCTGCTGTCTGACCCCACCCATTCTGCCCAGGCTCCTCCTATTTGACCCCACCCAATCTGACTAGGCTCCTCCTAAGCCCCTCCTCTGCTGTCTGACCCCACCCATTCTGCCCAGGCTCCTCCTATTTGACCCCACCCAATCTGACTAGGCTCCTCCTATACCCCCTCTGCCCAGGCTCCTCCTAAGCCCCTCCTCTGCTGTCTGACCCCCACCCATTCTGCCCAGGCTCCTCCTAAGCCCCTCCTCTGCTGTCTGACCCCACCCATTCTGCCCAGGCTCCTTCTATACCCCACCTCTCTGACCCCACCCAATCTGACTAGGCTCCTCCTAAGCCCCTCCTCTGCTGTCTGACCCCACCCATTCTGCCCAGGCTCCTCCTCTCTGACCCCACCCATTCTGCCCAGGCTCCTCCTATACCCCACCTCTCTGACCCCACCCAATCTGACTAGGCTCCTCCTAAGCCCCTCCTCTGCTGTCTGACCCCACCCATTCTGCCCAGGCTCCTCCTATACCCCACCTCTCTGACCCCACCCAATCTGACTAGGCTCCTCCTAAGCCCCTCCTCTGCTGTCTGACCCCACCCATTCTGCCCAGGCTCCTCCTATACCCCACCTCTCTGACCCCACCCATTCTGCCCAGGCTCCTCCTATACCCCCTCCTCTCTGACCCCACCCATTCTGCCCAGGCTCCTCCTAAGCCCCACCTCTCTGACTCCACCCATTCTGCCCAGGCTCCTCCTATTTGACCCCACCCAATCTGACTAGGCTCCTCCTAAGCCCCTCCTCTCTGACCCCACCCCCTCTGCCCAGGCTCCTCCTATACCCCCTCTGCCCAGGCTCCTCCTATACCCCTCCTCTCTGACCCCACCCCCTCTGCCCAGGCTCCTCCTATACCCCTCCTCTCTGACCTAACCCCCTCTGCCCAGGCTCCTCCTATACCCCTCCTCTGCTGTCTGACCCCACCCATTCTGCCCAGGCTCCTCCTATTTGACCCCACCCAATCTGACTAGGCTCCTCCTAAGCCCCTCCTCTGCTGTCTGACCCCACCCATTCTGCCCAGGCTCCTCCTAAGCCCCTCCTCTCTGACCCCACCAATTCTGCCCAGGCTCCTCCTAAGCCCCTCATCTGCTGTCTGACCCCACCCCCTCTGCCCAGGCTCCTCCTATACCCCTCCTCTCTGACCTAACCCCCTCTGCCCAGGCTCCTCCTATACCCCTCCTCTGCTGTCTGACCCCACCCATTCTGCCCAGGCTCCTCCTATTTGACCCCACCCAATCTGACTAGGCTCCTCCTAAGCCCCTCCTCTGCTGTCTGACCCCACCCATTCTGCCCAGGCTCCTCCTATTTGACCCCACCCAATCTGACTAGGCTCCTCCTATACCCCCTCTGCCCAGGCTCCTCCTATACCCCTCCTCTCTGACCCCACCCCTCTGCCCAGGCTCCTCCTATACCCCCTCTGCCCAGGCTCCTCCTATACCCCTCCTCTCTGACCCCACCCCCTCTGCCCAGGCTCCTCCTATACCCCTCCTCTCTGACCCCACCCCCTCTGCCCAGGCTCCTCCTATACCCCCTCTGCCCAGGCTCCTCCTATACCCCTCCTCTCTGACCCCACCCCCTCTGCCCAGGCTCCTCCTATACCCCTCCTCTGCTGTCTGACCCCACCCATTCTGCCCAGGCTCCTCCTATTTGACCCCACCCAATCTGACTAGGCTCCTCCTAGGCCCCTCCTCTGCTGTCTGACCCCACCCATTCTGCCCAGGCTCCTCCTATTTTACCCCACCCAATCTGATTAGGCTCCTCCTATACCCCCTCTGCCCAGGCTCCTCCTATACCCCTCCTCTCTGACCCCACCCCCTCTGCCCAGGCTCCTCCTATACCCCTCCTCTCTGACCTCACCCCCTCTGCCCAGGCTCCTCCTATACCCCTCCTCTGCTGTCTGACCCCACCCATTCTGCCCAGGCTCCTCCTATTTGACCCCACCCAATCTGACTAGGCTCCTCCTATACCCATTCTGCCCAGGCTCCTCCTATACCCCCTCCTCTCTGACTCCACCCATTCTGCCCATATACCCGCTCCTCCTGCCCAGGCTCCTCCTAAGCCCCTCCTCTGCTGTCTGACCCCACCCATTCTGCCCAGGCTCCGCCTAAGCCCCTCCTCTCTGACCCCACCCATTCTGCCCAGGCTCCTCCTAAGCCCCTCCTCTGCTGTCTGACCCCACCCATTCTGCCCAGGCTCCTCCCATACCCCTCTGACCCCACCCATTCTGCCCAGGCTCCTCCTATTTGACCCCACCCAATCTGACTAAGCTCCTCCTAAGCCCCTCCTCTGCTGTCGGACCCCACCCCCTCTGGCCAGGCTCCTCCTATACCCCCTCTGCCCAGGCTCCTCCTATACCCCTCCTCTCTGACCCTACCCCCTCTGCCCAGGCTCCTCCTCTGCTGTCTGACCCCACCCATTCTGCCCAGGCTCCTCCTATACCCCCTCCTCTCTGACTCCACCCATTCTACCCAGGCTCCTCCCATACCCCTCTGACCCCACCCAGGCTCCTCCTATTTGACCCCACCCAATCTGACTAGGCTCCTCCTACACCCCCCTCTGCCAGGCTCCTCCTATACCCCTCCGCCAGGCTCCTCCTATACCCCTCCTCTTCTGTCTGACCCCACCCATTCTGCCCAGGCTCCTCCTATTTGACCCCACCCAATCTGACTAGGCTCCTCCTAAGCCCCTCCTCTGCTGTCTGACCCCACCCATTCTGCCCAGGCTCCTCCTATACCCCACCTCTCTGACCCCACCCAATCTGACTAGGCTCCTCCTAAGCCCCTCCTCTGCTGTCTGACCCCACCCATTCTGCCCAGGCTCCTCCTAAGCCCCTCCTCTGCTGTCTGACCCCACCCATTCTGCCCAGGCTCCTCCCATACCCCTCTGACCCCACCCATTCTGCCCAGGCTCCTCCTATTTGACCCCACCCAATCTGACTAGGCTCCTCCTATACCCCCTCTGCCCAGGCTCCTCCTAAGCCCCTCCTCTGCTGTCTGACCCCCACCCATTCTGCCCAGGCTCCTCCTAAGCCCCTCCTCTGCTGTCTGACCCCACCCATTCTGCCCAGGCTCCTCCCATACCCCTCTGACCCCACCCATTATGCCCAGGCTCCTCCTATTTGACCCCACCCAATCTGACTAGGCTCCTCCTATACCCCCTCTGCCCAGGCTCCTCCTAAGCCCCTCCTCTGCTGTCTGACCCCCACCCATTCTGCCCAGGCTCCGCCTAAGCCCCTCCTCTCTGACCCCACCCATTCTGCCCAGGCTCCTCCTAAGCCCCACCTCTCTGACTCCACCCATTCTGCCCAGGCTCCTCCCATACCCCTCTGACCCCACCCAGGCTCCTCCTATTTGACCCCACCCAATCTGACTAGGCTCCTCCTAAGCCCCTCCTCTGCTGTCTGACCCCACCCATTCTGCCCAGGCTCCTTCTATACCCCACCTCTCTGACCCCACCCAATCTGACTAGGCTCCTCCTAAGCCCCTCCTCTGCTGTCTGACCCCACCCATTCTGCCCAGGCTCCTCCTAAGCCCCTCCTCTGCTGTCTGACCCCACCCATTCTGCCCAGGCTCCTCCTATACCCCCTCCTCTCTGACTCCACCCATTCTGCCCAGGCTCCTCCCATACCCCTCTGACCCCACCCATTCTGCCCAGGCTCCTCCTATACCCCTCCTATTTGACCCCACCCAATCTGACTTGGCTCCTCCTAAGCCCCTCCTCTGCTGTCTGACCCCACCCATTCTGCCCAGGCTCCTCCTATTTGACCCCACCCAATCTGACTAGGCTCCTCCTAAGCCCCTCCTCTGCTGTCGGACCCCACCCATTCTGCCCAGGCTCCTCCTATACCCCTCTGACCCCACCCATTCTGCCCAGGCTCCTCCTATACCCCCTCCTATTTGACCCCACCCAATCTGACTAGGCTCCTCCTATACCCCCTCTGCCCAGGCTCCTCCTATACCCCTCCTCTCTGACCTCACCCATTCTGCCCAGGCTCCTCCTATTTGACCCCACCCAATCTGACTAGGCTCCTCCTAAGCCCCTCCTCTGCTGTCTGACCCCACCCATTCTGCCTAGGCTCCTCCTAAGCCCCTCCTCTCTGACCCCACCCAATCTGACTAGGCTCCTCCTATACCCCCTCCTCTCTGACTCCACCCATTCTGACTAGGCTCCTCCTATTTGACCCCACCCAATCTGACTAGGCTCCTCCTAAGCCCCTCCTCTGCTGTCTGACCCCACCCATTCTGCCCAGGCTCCGCCTAAGCATCTCCTCTCTGACCCCACCCATTCTGCCCAGGCTCCTCCTAAGCCCCTCCTCTGCTGTCTGACCCCACCCATTCTGCCCAGGCTCCTCCTAAGCCCCTCTTCTGCTGTCTGACCCCACCCATTCTGCCCAGGCTCCTCCTATACCCCCTCCTCTCTGACTCCACCCATTCTGCCCAGGCTCCTCCCATACCCCTCTGACCCCACCCATTCTGCCCAGGCTCCTCCTATACCCCTCCTATTTGACCCCACCCAATCTGACTTGGCTCCTCCTAAGCCCCTCCTCTGCTGTCTGACCCCACCCATTCTGCCCAGGCTCCTCCTATTTGACCCCACCCAATCTGACTAGGCTCCTCCTAAGCCCCTCCTCTGCTGTCTGACCCCACCCATTCTGCCCAGGCTCCTCCTATTTGACCCCACCCAATCTGACTAGGCTCCTCCTATACCCCCTCTGCCCAGGCTCCTCCTAAGCCCCTCCTCTGCTGTCTGACCCCCCACCCATTCTGCCCAGGCTCCGCCTAAGCCCCTCCTCTCTGACCCCACCCATTCTGCCCAGGCTCCTCCTAAGCCCCACCTCTCTGACTCCACCCATTCTGCCCAGGCTCCTCCTATTTGACCCCACCCAATCTGACTAGGCTCCTCCTAAGCCCCTCCTCTCTGACCCCACCCCCTCTGCCCAGGCTCCTCCTATACCCCCTCTGCCCAGGCTCCTCCTATACCCCTCCTCTCTGACCCCACCCCCTCTGCCCAGGCTCCTCCTATACCCCTCCTCTCTGACCTAACCCCCTCTGCCCAGGCTCCTCCTATACCCCTCCTCTGCTGTCTGACCCCACCCATTCTGCCCAGGCTCCTCCTATTTGACCCCACCCAATCTGACTAGGCTCCTCCTAAGCCCCTCCTCTGCTGTCTGACCCCACCCATTCTGCCCAGGCTCCTCCTAAGCCCCTCCTCTCTGACCCCACCAATTCTGCCCAGGCTCCTCCTAAGCCCCTCATCTGCTGTCTGACCCCACCCCCTCTGCCCAGGCTCCTCCTATACCCCTCCTCTCTGACCTAACCCCCTCTGCCCAGGCTCCTCCTATACCCCTCCTCTGCTGTCTGACCCCACCCATTCTGCCCAGGCTCCTCCTATTTGACCCCACCCAATCTGACTAGGCTCCTCCTAAGCCCCTCCTCTGCTGTCTGACCCCACCCATTCTGCCCAGGCTCCTCCTATTTGACCCCACCCAATCTGACTATGCTCCTCCTATACCCCCTCTGCCCAGGCTCCTCCTATACCCCTCCTCTCTGACCCCACCCCTCTGCCCAGGCTCCTCCTATACCCCCTCTGCCCAGGCTCCTCCTATACCCCTCCTCTCTGACCCCACCCCCTCTGCCCAGGCTCCTCCTATACCCCTCCTCTCTGACCCCACCCCCTCTGCCCAGGCTCCTCCTATACCCCCTCTGCCCAGGCTCCTCCTATACCCCTCCTCTCTGACCCCACCCCCTCTGCCCAGGCTCCTCCTATACCCCTCCTCTGCTGTCTGACCCCACCCATTCTGCCCAGGCTCCTCCTATTTGACCCCACCCAATCTGACTAGGCTCCTCCTAAGCCCCTCCTCTGCTGTCTGACCCCACCCATTCTGCCCAGGCTCCTCCTATTTGACCCCACCCAATCTGATTAGGCTCCTCCTATACCCCCTCTGCCCAGGCTCCTCCTATACCCCTCCTCTCTGACCCCACCCCCTCTGCCCAGGCTCCTCCTATACCCCTCCTCTCTGACCCCACCCCCTCTGCCCAGGCTCCTCCTATACCCCTCCTCTGCTGTCTGACCCCACCCATTCTGCCCAGGCTCCTCCTATTTGACCCCACCCAATCTGACTAGGCTCCTCCTATACCCATTCTGCCCAGGCTCCTCCTATACCCCCTCCTCTCTGACTCCACCCATTCTGCCCATATACCCGCTCCTCCTGCCCAGGCTCCTCCTAAGCCCCTCCTCTGCTGTCTGACCCCACCCATTCTGCCCAGGCTCCGCCTAAGCCCCTCCTCTCTGACCCCACCCATTCTGCCCAGGCTCCTCCTAAGCCCCTCCTCTGCTGTCTGACCCCACCCATTCTGCCCAGGCTCCTCCCATACCCCTCTGACCCCACCCATTCTGCCCAGGCTCCTCCTATTTGACCACACCCAATCTGACTAAGCTCCTCCTAAGCCCCTCCTCTGCTGTCGGACCCCACCCCCTCTGGCCAGGCTCCTCCTATACCCCCTCTGCCCAGGCTCCTCCTATACCCCTCCTCTCTGACCCCACCCCCTCTGCCCAGGCTCCTCCTCTGCTGTCTGACCCCACCCATTCTGCCCAGGCTCCTCCTATACCCCCTCCTCTCTGACTCCACCCATTCTACCCAGGCTCCTCCCATACCCCTCTGACCCCACCCAGGCTCCTCCTATTTGACCCCACCCAATCTGACTAGGCTCCTCCTACACCCCCCTCTGCCAGGCTCCTCCTATACCCCTCCGCCAGGCTCCTCCTATACCCCTCCTCTGCTGTCTGACCCCACCCATTCTGCCCAGGCTCCTCCTATTTGACCCCACCCAATCTGACTAGGCTCCTCCTAAGCCCCTCCTCTGCTGTCTGACCCCACCCATTCTGCCCAGGCTCCTCCTATACCCCACCTCTCTGACCCCACCCAATCTGACTAGGCTCCTCCTAAGCCCCTCCTCTGCTGTCTGACCCCACCCATTCTGCCCAGGCTCCTCCTAAGCCCCTCCTCTCTGACCCCACCAATTCTGCCCAGGGTCCTCCTAAGCCCCTCATCTGCTGTCTGACCCCACCCATTCTGCCCAGGCTCCTCCTATACCCCTCCTCTCTGACCCCACCCAATCTGACTAGGCTCCTCCTAAGCCCCTAGGCTCCTCCTAAGCCCCTCCTCTCTGACCCCACCCAATCTGACTAGGCTCCTCCTATACCCCCTCCTCTCTGACTCCACCCATTCTGACTAGGCTCCTCCTATTTGACCCCACCCAATCTGACTAGGCTCCTCCTAAGCCCCTCCTCTGCTGTCTGACCCCACCCATTCTGCCCAGGCTCCGCCTAAGCATCTCCTCTCTGACCCCACCCATTCTGCCCAGGCTCCTCCTAAGCCCCTCCTCTGCTGTCTGACCCCACCCATTCTGCCCAGGCTCCTCCTAAGCCCCTCCTCTCTGACCCCACCAATTCTGCCCAGGCTCCTCCTAAGCCCCTCATCTGCTGTCTGACCCCACCCATTCTGCCCAGGCTCCTCCTATACCCCTCCTCTCTGACCCCACCCAATCTGACTAGGCTCCTCCTAAGCCCCTAGGCTCCTCCTAAGCCCCTCCTCTCTGACCCCACCCATTCTGCCCAGGCTCCTCCTAAGCCCCTCCTCTGCTGTCTGACCCCACCCATTCTGCCCAGGCTCCTCCCATACCCCTCTGACCCCACCCATTCTGCCCAGGCTCCTCCTATTTGACCACACCCAATCTGACTAAGCTCCTCCTAAGCCCCTCCTCTGCTGTCGGACCCCACCCCCTCTGGCCAGGCTCCTCCTATACCCCCTCTGCCCAGGCTCCTCCTATACCCCTCCTCTCTGACCCCACCCCCTCTGCCCAGGCTCCTCCTCTGCTGTCTGACCCCACCCATTCTGCCCAGGCTCCTCCTATACCCCCTCCTCTCTGACTCCACCCATTCTACCCAGGCTCCTCCCATACCCCTCTGACCCCACCCAGGCTCCTCCTATTTGACCCCACCCAATCTGACTAGGCTCCTCCTACACCCCCCTCTGCCAGGCTCCTCCTATACCCCTCCGCCAGGCTCCTCCTATACCCCTCCTCTGCTGTCTGACCCCACCCATTCTGCCCAGGCTCCTCCTATTTGACCCCACCCAATCTGACTAGGCTCCTCCTAAGCCCCTCCTCTGCTGTCTGACCCCACCCATTCTGCCCAGGCTCCTCCTATACCCCACCTCTCTGACCCCACCCAATCTGACTAGGCTCCTCCTAAGCCCCTCCTCTGCTGTCTGACCCCACCCATTCTGCCCAGGCTCCTCCTAAGCCCCTCCTCTGCTGTCTGACCCCACCCATTCTGCCCAGGCTCCTCCCATACCCCTCTGACCCCACCCATTCTGCCCAGGCTCCTCCTATTTGACCCCACCCAATCTGACTAGGCTCCTCCTATACCCCCTCTGCCCAGGCTCCTCCTAAGCCCCTCCTCTGCTGTCTGACCCCCACCCATTCTGCCCAGGCTCCTCCTAAGCCCCTCCTCTGCTGTCTGACCCCACCCATTCTGCCCAGGCTCCTCCTAAGCCCCTCCTCTGCTGTCTGACCCCACCCATTCTGCCCAGGCTCCTCCTATACCCCCTCCTCTCTGACTCCACCCATTCTGCCCAGGCTCCTCCCATACCCCTCTGACCCCACCCATTCTGCCCAGGCTCCTCCTATACCCCTCCTATTTGACCCCACCCAATCTGACTTGGCTCCTCCTAAGCCCCTCCTCTGCTGTCTGACCCCACCCATTCTGCCCAGGCTCCTCCTATTTGACCCCACCCAATCTGACTAGGCTCCTCCTAAGCCCCTCCTCTGCTGTCGGACCCCACCCATTCTGCCCAGGCTCCTCCTATACCCCTCTGACCCCACCCATTCTGCCCAGGCTCCTCCTATACCCCCTCCTATTTGACCCCACCCAATCTGACTAGGCTCCTCCTATACCCCCTCTGCCCAGGCTCCTCCTATACCCCTCCTCTCTGACCTCACCCATTCTGCCCAGGCTCCTCCTATTTGACCCCACCCAATCTGACTAGGCTCCTCCTAAGCCCCTCCTCTGCTGTCTGACCCCACCCATTCTGCCTAGGCTCCTCCTAAGCCCCTCCTCTCTGACCCCACCCAATCTGACTAGGCTCCTCCTATACCCCCTCCTCTCTGACTCCACCCATTCTGACTAGGCTCCTCCTATTTGACCCCACCCAATCTGACTAGGCTCCTCCTAAGCCCCTCCTCTGCTGTCTGACCCCACCCATTCTGCCCAGGCTCCGCCTAAGCATCTCCTCTCTGACCCCAACCATTCTGCCCAGGCTCCTCCTAAGCCCCTCCTCTGCTGTCTGACCCCACCCATTCTGCCCAGGATCCTCCTAAGCCCCTCCTCTGCTGTCTGACCCCACCCATTCTGCCCAGGCTCCTCCTATACCCCCTCCTCTCTGACTCCACCCATTCTGCCCAGGCTCCTCCCATACCCCTCTGACCCCACCCATTCTGCCCAGGCTCCTCCTATACCCCTCCTATTTGACCCCACCCAATCTGACTTGGCTCCTCCTAAGCCCCTCCTCTGCTGTCTGACCCCACCCATTCTGCCCAGGCTCCTCCTATTTGACCCCACCCAATCTGACTAGGCTCCTCCTAAGCCCCTCCTCTGCTGTCTGACCCCACCCATTCTGCCCAGGCTCCTCCTATTTGACCCCACCCAATCTGACTAGGCTCCTCCTATACCCCCTCTGCCCAGGCTCCTCCTAAGCCCCTCCTCTGCTGTCTGACCCCCACCCATTCTGCCCAGGCTCCTCCTAAGCCCCTCCTCTGCTGTCTGACCCCACCCATTCTGCCCAGGCTCCTTCTATACCCCACCTCTCTGACCCCACCCAATCTGACTAGGCTCCTCCTAAGCCCCTCCTCTGCTGTCTGACCCCACCCATTCTGCCCAGGCTCCTCCTCTCTGACCCCACCCATTCTGCCCAGGCTCCTCCTATACCCCACCTCTCTGACCCCACCCAATCTGACTAGGCTCCTCCTAAGCCCCTCCTCTGCTGTCTGACCCCACCCATTCTGCCCAGGCTCCTCCTATACCCCACCTCTCTGACCCCACCCAATCTGACTAGGCTCCTCCTAAGCCCCTCCTCTGCTGTCTGACCCCACCCATTCTGCCCAGGCTCCTCCTATACCCCACCTCTCTGACCCCACCCATTCTGCCCAGGCTCCTCCTATACCCCCTCCTCTCTGACCCCACCCATTCTGCCCAGGCTCCTCCTAAGCCCCACCTCTCTGACTCCACCCATTCTGCCCAGGCTCCTCCTATTTGACCCCACCCAATCTGACTAGGCTCCTCCTAAGCCCCTCCTCTCTGACCCCACCCCCTCTGCCCAGGCTCCTCCTATACCCCCTCTGCCCAGGCTCCTCCTATACCCCTCCTCTCTGACCCCACCCCCTCTGCCCAGGCTCCTCCTATACCCCTCCTCTCTGACCTAACCCCCTCTGCCCAGGCTCCTCCTATACCCCTCCTCTGCTGTCTGACCCCACCCATTCTGCCCAGGCTCCTCCTATTTGACCCCACCCAATCTGACTAGGCTCCTCCTAAGCCCCTCCTCTGCTGTCTGACCCCACCCATTCTGCCCAGGCTCCTCCTAAGCCCCTCCTCTCTGACCCCACCAATTCTGCCCAGGCTCCTCCTAAGCCCCTCATCTGCTGTCTGACCCCACCCCCTCTGCCCAGGCTCCTCCTATACCCCTCCTCTCTGACCTAACCCCCTCTGCCCAGGCTCCTCCTATACCCCTCCTCTGCTGTCTGACCCCACCCATTCTGCCCAGGCTCCTCCTATTTGACCCCACCCAATCTGACTAGGCTCCTCCTAAGCCCCTCCTCTGCTGTCTGACCCCACCCATTCTGCCCAGGCTCCTCCTATTTGACCCCACCCAATCTGACTAGGCTCCTCCTATACCCCCTCTGCCCAGGCTCCTCCTATACCCCTCCTCTCTGACCCCACCCCTCTGCCCAGGCTCCTCCTATACCCCCTCTGCCCAGGCTCCTCCTATACCCCTCCTCTCTGACCCCACCCCCTCTGCCCAGGCTCCTCCTATACCCCTCCTCTCTGACCCCACCCCCTCTGCCCAGGCTCCTCCTATACCCCCTCTGCCCAGGCTCCTCCTATACCCCTCCTCTCTGACCCCACCCCCTCTGCCCAGGCTCCTCCTATACCCCTCCTCTGCTGTCTGACCCCACCCATTCTGCCCAGGCTCCTCCTATTTGACCCCACCCAATCTGACTAGGCTCCTCCTAGGCCCCTCCTCTGCTGTCTGACCCCACCCATTCTGCCCAGGCTCCTCCTATTTAACCCCACCCAATCTGATTAGGCTCCTCCTATACCCCCTCTGCCCAGGCTCCTCCTATACCCCTCCTCTCTGACCCCACCCCCTCTGCCCAGGCTCCTCCTATACCCCTCCTCTCTGACCCCACCCCCTCTGCCCAGGCTCCTCCTATACCCCTCCTCTGCTGTCTGACCCCACCCATTCTGCCTAGGCTCCTCCTATTTGACCCCACCCAATCTGACTAGGCTCCTCCTATACCCATTCTGCCCAGGCTCCTCCTATACCCCCTCCTCTCTGACTCCACCCATTCTGCCCATATACCCGCTCCTCCTGCCCAGGCTCTTCCTAAGCCCCTCCTCTGCTGTCTGACCCC
The DNA here is from genome assembly GCF_964263255.1 of Lissotriton vulgaris. Classification (NCBI taxonomy): domain Eukaryota; kingdom Metazoa; phylum Chordata; class Amphibia; order Caudata; family Salamandridae; genus Lissotriton; species Lissotriton vulgaris. The sequence goes on from NC_141695.1 coordinate 1,000,879,233, forward strand.
ACCCATTCTGCCCAGGCTCCGCCTAAGCCCCTCCTCTCTGACCCCACCCATTCTGCCCAGGCTCCTCCTAAGCCCCTCCTCTGCTGTCTGACCCCACCCATTCTGCCCAGGCTCCTCCCATACCCCTCTGACCCCACCCATTCTGCCCAGGCTCCTCCTATTTGACCACACCCAATCTGACTAAGCTCCTCCTAAGCCCCTCCTCTGCTGTCGGACCCCACCCCCTCTGGCCAGGCTCCTCCTATACCCCCTCTGCCCAGGCTCCTCCTATACCCCTCCTCTCTGACCCCACCCCCTCTGCCCAGGCTCCTCCTCTGCTGTCTGACCCCACCCATTCTGCCCAGGCTCCTCCTATACCCCCTCCTCTCTGACTCCACCCATTCTACCCAGGCTCCTCCCATACCCCTCTGACCCCACCCAGGCTCCTCCTATTTGACCCCACCCAATCTGACTAGGCTCCTCCTACACCCCCCTCTGCCAGGCTCCTCCTATACCCCTCCGCCAGGCTCCTCCTATACCCCTCCTCTGCTGTCTGACCCCACCCATTCTGCCCAGGCTCCTCCTATTTGACCCCACCCAATCTGACTAGGCTCCTCCTAAGCCCCTCCTCTGCTGTCTGACCCCACCCATTCTGCCCAGGCTCCTCCTATACCCCACCTCTCTGACCCCACCCAATCTGACTAGGCTCCTCCTAAGCCCCTCCTCTGCTGTCTGACCCCACCCATTCTGCCCAGGCTCCTCCTAAGCCCCTCCTCTGCTGTCTGACCCCACCCATTCTGCCCAGGCTCCTCCCATACCCCTCTGACCCCACCCATTCTGCCCAGGCTCCTCCTATTTGACCCCACCCAATCTGACTAGGCTCCTCCTATACCCCCTCTGCCCAGGCTCCTCCTAAGCCCCTCCTCTGCTGTCTGACCCCCACCCATTCTGCCCAGGCTCCTCCTAAGCCCCTCCTCTGCTGTCTGACCCCACCCATTCTGCCCAGGCTCCTCCTAAGCCCCTCCTCTGCTGTCTGACCCCACCCATTCTGCCCAGGCTCCTCCTATACCCCCTCCTCTCTGACTCCACCCATTCTGCCCAGGCTCCTCCCATACCCCTCTGACCCCACCCATTCTGCCCAGGCTCCTCCTATACCCCTCCTATTTGACCCCACCCAATCTGACTTGGCTCCTCCTAAGCCCCTCCTCTGCTGTCTGACCCCACCCATTCTGCCCAGGCTCCTCCTATTTGACCCCACCCAATCTGACTAGGCTCCTCCTAAGCCCCTCCTCTGCTGTCGGACCCCACCCATTCTGCCCAGGCTCCTCCTATACCCCTCTGACCCCACCCATTCTGCCCAGGCTCCTCCTATACCCCCTCCTATTTGACCCCACCCAATCTGACTAGGCTCCTCCTATACCCCCTCTGCCCAGGCTCCTCCTATACCCCTCCTCTCTGACCTCACCCATTCTGCCCAGGCTCCTCCTATTTGACCCCACCCAATCTGACTAGGCTCCTCCTAAGCCCCTCCTCTGCTGTCTGACCCCACCCATTCTGCCTAGGCTCCTCCTAAGCCCCTCCTCTCTGACCCCACCCAATCTGACTAGGCTCCTTCTATACCCCCTCCTCTCTGACTCCACCCATTCTGACTAGGCTCCTCCTATTTGACCCCACCCAATCTGACTAGGCTCCTCCTAAGCCCCTCCTCTGCTGTCTGACCCCACCCATTCTGCCCAGGCTCCGCCTAAGCATCTCCTCTCTGACCCCACCCATTCTGCCCAGGCTCCTCCTAAGCCCCTCCTCTGCTGTCTGACCCCACCCATTCTGCCCAGGCTCCTCCTATACCCCCTCCTCTCTGACTCCACCCATTCTGCCCAGGCTCCTCCCATACCCCTCTGACCCCACCCATTCTGCCCAGGCTCCTCCTATACCCCTCCTATTTGACCCCACCCAATCTGACTTGGCTCCTCCTAAGCCCCTCCTCTGCTGTCTGACCCCACCCATTCTGCCCAGGCTCCTCCTATTTGACCCCACCCAATCTGACTAGGCTCCTCCTAAGCCCCTCCTCTGCTGTCTGACCCCACCCATTCTGCCCAGGCTCCTCCTATTTGACCCCACCCAATCTGACTAGGCTCCTCCTATACCCCCTCTGCCCAGGCTCCTCCTAAGCACCTCCTCTGCTGTCTGACCCCCCACCCATTCTGCCCAGGCTCCGCCTAAGCCCCTCCTCTCTGACCCCACCCATTCTGCCCAGGCTCCTCCTAAGCCCCACCTCTCTGACTCCACCCATTCTGCCCAGGCTCCTCCTATTTGACCCCACCCAATCTGACTAGGCTCCTCCTAAGCCCCTCCTCTCTGACCCCACCCCCTCTGCCCAGGCTCCTCCTATACCCCCTCTGCCCAGGCTCCTCCTATACCCCTCCTCTCTGACCCCACCCCCTCTGCCCAGGCTCCTCCTATACCCCTCCTCTCTGACCTAACCCCCTCTGCCCAGGCTCCTCCTATACCCCTCCTCTGCTGTCTGACCCCACCCATTCTGCCCAGGCTCCTCCTATTTGACCCCACCCAATCTGACTAGGCTCCTCCTAAGCCCCTCCTCTGCTGTCTGACCCCACCCATTCTGCCCAGGCTCCTCCTAAGCCCCTCCTCTCTGACCCCACCAATTCTGCCCAGGCTCCTCCTAAGCCCCTCATCTGCTGTCTGACCCCACCCCCTCTGCCCAGGCACCTCCTATACCCCTCCTCTCTGACCTAACCCCCTCTGCCCAGGCTCCTCCTATACCCCTCCTCTGCTGTCTGACCCCACCCATTCTGCCCAGGCTCCTCCTATTTGACCCCACCCAATCTGACTAGGCTCCTCCTAAGCCCCTCCTCTGCTGTCTGACCCCACCCATTCTGCCCAGGCTCCTCCTATTTGACCCCACCCAATCTGACTAGGCTCCTCCTATACCCCCTCTGCCCAGGCTCCTCCTATACCCCTCCTCTCTGACCCCACCCCTCTGCCCAGGCTCCTCCTATACCCCCTCTGCCCAGGCTCCTCCTATACCCCTCCTCTCTGACCCCACCCCCTCTGCCCAGGCTCCTCCTATACCCCTCCTCTCTGACCCCACCCCCTCTGCCCAGGCTCCTCCTATACCCCCTCTGCCCAGGCTCCTCCTATACCCCTCCTCTCTGACCCCACCCCCTCTGCCCAGGCTCCTCCTATACCCCTCCTCTGCTGTCTGACCCCACCCATTCTGCCCAGGCTCCTCCTAAGCCCCTCCTCTCTGACCCCACCAATTCTGCCCAGGCTCCTCCTAAGCCCCTCATCTGCTGTCTGACCCCACCCCCTCTGCCCAGGCTCCTCCTATACCCCTCCTCTCTGACCTAACCCCCTCTGCCCAGGCTCCTCCTATACCCCTCCTCTGCTGTCTGACCCCACCCATTCTGCCCAGGCTCCTCCTATTTGACCCCACCCAATCTGACTAGGCTCCTCCTAAGCCCCTCCTCTGCTGTCTGACCCCACCCATTCTGCCCAGGCTCCTCCTATTTGACCCCACCCAATCTGACTAGGCTCCTCCTATACCCCCTCTGCCCAGGCTCCTCCTATACCCCTCCTCTCTGACCCCACCCCTCTGCCCAGGCTCCTCCTATACCCCCTCTGCCCAGGCTCCTCCTATACCCCTCCTCTCTGACCCCACCCCTCTGCCCAGGCTCCTCCTATACCCCCTCTGCCCAGGCTCCTCCTATACCCCTCCTCTCTGACCCCACCCCCTCTGCCCAGGCTCCTCCTATACCCCTCCTCTCTGACCCCACCCCCTCTGCCCAGGCTCCTCCTATACCCTGTGGTTCTGAAAATTCTGGACCCCGCCATAATGGTGTACCAAGGCCTAAACACTTGTGCAGAAAATATCATCATACCACGACGAATTTGGTATCAATAGACCGGTAATGATCAGGACATTATGCCTGTGTATTTGCGTCACGATCGAGTGATGCTATCACCCTTAAATCACTGTTCTTGTCCTGAGCCCACGGCATCCATCTTGTGTCTTGCCCTCATATAGTCAATTGATTAAAGGCTGAATTTGATCCAAAGGACACGTCCACCTTTCTCTGACTTCTCCATGACCTGAACAGGCTGAATCTGCCTACGTGATGTTGGCCTCACCAAACCAGTCCATGCCCTCTAGTCAATCTATATTAAAGATCTGAGCAACTTGTTGTGTACATTGGCCTGAGCAAGATTAGAAGGCCGAATACAGTAGCCATGCCTGTTTATGACCCACAAGCATCCCTTATCCTACATTTCTATCTTCCACACCTGGCTCTGTTTCTCTGCTTCTGGGCTTTTACAATGGGGAGGTGACTGTTTATATGATGGGGAGGAAACCAGTTCTATTGTGAGCTTCTTCGGCCTGCACAGGAAAATATGTGAAGTTTGACATATGTTCATGATGGAAGATGGGTTGGTCAGTTTGGGCAAGTAGAATGGAATTCATAATTATAGCCTGCTTTGTTATGGTACCATGGGAGCGACCTACAATGATGTGTTTCACAGCAAGAATGTGAGCCTAGGGGCAAACTTTTTGTATAAAAGGCCTGTCTGAGAAAGCTCAGGCAGGCTCCCTCTTTCAATTGTAAAACTACGGTTGGACGACGAAGCCTCATAATTAATTATAATAAAGATGTCTTTTAATTTTACAGATTGGCTGTCAATTTCTTTGCTGCTTTATTATGCAAACTGCTGGATAGATCCCTGGTGGGGAGAGTGAGTCATTTCTGACTTTTCTTCAGTTGGCGCCCAACGTGGGGCCTTATCATGGAGTGGTTATCTACAGGAGTATTTTGTCAAAGGATGGAAGAACTGCTGGGGAAGACAAGACAGAATTCTACCAAAAAGAGGTACTCTGGGCACAGGGTTTTCTGGGGGATTATCTGTCTCTGTGGCCCAGTATGTTTTTCGATTTTTCTGACTTAAAACTCTCCTAAAGATGTCACTCCTGACTAAGGAACCCATTCTTTTTTTGCTGTCAGTATTTTTTAACAGACTGTTAGTGCAGTGGGGAATTGACAGTTATAATCTGGACAAATATTTGTGTATATGCAAATTGCAATTTGTATAGGCAGTTGAAGAGATATTTTCTCCATCTGTTTTAGTTGAAGAATAAAAATGGGTCGCTCCCAGTCCTTTTTTGGTTCTGAGTCCTTGGTTATTTATTGGTCGCAGAAATGTGACGCAGTCCTTAGTTATTTATTGGTCGCAGAAATGTGACGCTTTGGTTTGGGTACCGGTACATTTGGTTCAGTTTGGTAGGCCTTTTGGTTGCTGTGGTTCAGATTATCGTTGGATAATCTTCCTCAGTATTGGTTCCTTGGTATTATTTGAACACTGCAGTATTCAAAAACCGTGGGTCACGTACATTTGCGTGTATATCGTTGGAGATAGCCCCATGAAGTTTGAAACCCGACTAGTGAGCGCAGATGCCTGGTCGCGGTATTTGGTTTTGCATTAGTACTGACTAGGTTGCAACAAAGGATTCCCAGTTGGAGGATTCGCGTCTGATACCTCCGGTTGGAACTCCAATTTATGAGCTCTCTCTAAAAGGTCTGTGAGGCTGTCCCTTTTGCAGCCTTCTGGAAATCTGTTGAAGAATTTTAAAAAAACCAAGAAAAAAATAGGAACTAAAACGTTTTTGTTGTAAATATGGTTTACAACTAGTTTTGGCAGGTTATTTTTGAAGACAGTCTGTAGGCTGTTCCTTGTTCCTGTCCTAAGTGTTGACCTATGGGTTAAAATGTGTGTTTAAATGTCTATGTTGTTTGTGGGTTTTGTTGTAAATTGCGACTGCGCGATTTACAAGAAATGTTTAGAGCGCGCTGCTTTGTGTGTCCTGAGTGTTTGACCCCCCTTCTGTTTTGTGTCTGGAATGAGCTCAATGTATGTATGTGTATGGGTCACCTTCAATAGATGTAAATAAGGCTCCAAAGAAAAAAATGAAAAAACGAAATTGCCTGTTCTTTAGACGCACAGTGTTAGATGTTCACAGCCAAGTCTTTTCAGCTGCAGTATATATAATAATTCAGCCAGCACCTCTCTAGTTAAACACGGGTGGTGGAATTTTGCAAACAGTTCCTTTTTAAATAAATATGGCGCGGTATTCTCACGCATTCCCAGTTAGGCAGCTGCGCCTAGGCTTGTGTGTTAATATGTATCTAAATAATAGGCAAGGGATGTAGTGAGCATTTTATATGTAGAACAGTCACAAATAGCAATAATTAGGCTTCATTAGAATTTTTTTTATTAATTATGAAAAATAATTATTAAAAACAAAGTGCTACAAAAATCGTTTTTTAATATTTGTGAAGCTTAACATTCATACTATGACCCCCTAGCATTAAAATGTTTGATTTAAGTTATGTTGTACCACGAAAATGACCAAACGCCTCTGTTCGCAATTTCCCTTACCCTAGGCGCAAACAAGCTCATTTCTATAAGGTATAAATTATTATTTTCAAATGTATGGCCCGTAAATTGGGTAGTAGACATTCTAGTAATACCCATTATGCAATAAAATTATAGATTATTTATTTCTTAGTATCCAGAATGCAAAAGTCGATTTTCAGACAAATAGACTGTTTTAAATGGTTTCAGGGCCCCTGTTTAAAGTGTCTCTTTAGTAAATACATACATTTAGATCTTAATATATATGTTTGCAGGTTGTGCCTTCTTATGATTCAGCGAGTCAATGTGTCATAGAATTTGTTTTAAATATAGTGAAATATTGCAGGTTATGTGGAAGTGGTTAAACCTACTGGCTTTGTCAGCTTCAGTTACCACGAGCAGGGGACTGGCAGGGGACTGGCAGAACCTGTATAACGTGTTTCCAGCAGTAGCGGCTGAGATGTTATCTTGTAAGGCTGTCTTGTTGACATTTGTGACCTTTTAATTAGGGCCTCGCCTGTGGAATGCAGCATGACATGGTTAAGCATGCATCAGCTGCCTCTTTGTATTTAAATCCCTGCCCATGCCACGGTCCTGACCTGAGGTCACTTGAATAGCCTGACTTGTTTAAAAGTGTCTTCTTAAAGTGTTACAAATTTGACATTAGCTGGGATGGGGTTTTTGTTTTTTTGAACTAAAATGAGCAGAGGATGCAAGGCATATGTACAGCAATGATGATTGCATTTTAGCCAAAGAATAAATAATAGCTCCAGCATGTTCCTCAAAACGCTTGTTGTTTGGTAAATTATGTCACCAACACATTCATTTTCAATTAGATATGTGCTGACACAGCATTGCATCCCGCTAATAATAATAAAAGGAACACCACACGTGGTTTGCATAGCTCCCAGTTGCTTTCAAAATGCTGCACACAAGCGCTTTATATGAGATGTAGTTGATTGTATATGATTTAAATATGTAACCTTCATTCATTGCAGGCTGGCTTGTTCTCATTTGCCGCATTCACATTACATCTGCTTTAAAAGTGCACATCTGAGATAATAAACAAATAGGAAAGGTATTCCTCATGCAAAATTGTAGCACCTGCACTTCATGTCTTACAAATTAAGCACTGTGTAAAATGAAGGAACATGATTTAAAAAGGGCAAATGCAAAAGTGATTTCTTTGAGAAAACAAATATCAAACGTTCTGCTAGATGATCTGTAGAACTGGTATATGTGTGTCTCCATGCTAGGAACGAATTTTTTTTAGTTAAGTTTATTTGACAAAATGAAAAACGAAGTGTTACATTGAGTTTTAGATAGGCAATAAGTAGAAGCCCTTCCCCAAAATTCTGCAACTTAAAGGCCTTAGGCCTGAGTGAGAATGGGCGTTTTTGCAAGGTACATGGAAAATAGGTTACAGGTAAGTAATGAAAAGTTTTTGTATGTCACGTTGTGCCATGTTTTGTAGTCTGATAAAAAGGGTTATAATTGATGTTGTTATGCAAAATGTGTGTGTTGTGTATCTTTTCTGCTTCTTCCTACAGATAATTCATGGATTAATTCACAAGACACGTGAGTTGGCTGATTGAAGAGAAATGTTTTTTTTTTGCGTAATTTCTTTAAGAAAAAATGTGTGTGTTTATGTTTCATTTGTACATTTGGTCCACTGAAACGCGTTATTTGACACAGCGACATTATAGTTGACTGCAGGGTATCAATTACCTGATGCCCTGCTGTCAAAAGAAGGGCATGTGCCATGGTATTATGCATGACCGTTTATTCATATATGCTGTTTGTTTGTCTGGGCTGTTTTTCCTTGTGTCTGATATACAGCAAGTATATCTTATGGCTTGAGATGGCCTGATATGTGTATTTTTTTTTAATTTTTGTGTGTATGTTCTGTTCTATGGTGCTACTTTGAATTACAAATTCCCCTGTGTTGTGAAAGAACACATATGACGATATGCATTGTTTCACAATAATTTGGATGAATTTGTATTAAGATAAATTTCACAGATATGGACCTCATACTGTGAGCAGTAAGGCAGCTGTGTTTTTCCAGTGCATGCCTAATTTGGCTGTAATGATTTTTTTAAGAAAACTAAAATGATATACTGGATTAAAGTATGCCATCCGTTGTTAGTCACTTAACTGCCTTTTTTCCTTAAGGACAGGCAGCTCTGCATTTATGTATCCTTGATTGGGCCTAAGGATGGAATTATAGATCCGTGACTAAAGGTGGCCTAATTTTGATATCGCATTTTTTGATCGCATTTTTTTTGATTCCTGAATAAGCCTATGGATTCATTTTTTTTCGCTGAAGAGACAACTGAACATTAGTTAGAATTATCGTGTAGGGTATAGATTGTCAGCGGTAGAGTTAAAATTCTGTAACATTGGTCTTTTCATGTATCCCCGTGCTCTTGGTGCTGTGTCACATGCCTTAGGCCACCCAAGCAAACTCTTGTCCTTCCTATAGATTTTTCTTTTTGCTTTTTCCCTGACCAATGTTGCATCATGTTTAGTTATTGAAGATTTTAGTTGTGTCCTACTTCCATTTTTTTCCCTTCTCCATCTTCCTTTCACCAGTCAGCCCATTTATTATTATGGGTGTATTGTTCATGTTCCACATACATTCCCTTTTGATTGATGAGACTAATTTTTAAGAATTTACTTTAGGCCCACTTCAAATGTCTTTTTCAGACTGACTGTCAGGATAGTGATAGCCTGGTTAAATGACCCAATACAAGTTTTCCATCTCAATAGGAGATATCTCAAGTTTACATTCTTTTTAGTACGGCATATTTTTATGTCTATTTTTAATTTTTCAGTTCCCTTCTGTTTCTGCTGTTTCAATTTTTTAATAAGATGTGTTCTAATCATGCAGATACCAGGACTCCCTAGTTCTTGTCCTCTTGTCTGCACAGTTGATCATTAGCCTTTGTATTACATAGCGCACTTGATGCACATTGTTTTAAAAAGGGACTTTTCTTCATGTCCTTGATAATGTGTATTATGCCATTGCTCTATTTGAGATGTTCTAGATAAGGAGTTTAGGAACACCTAGGCTTCATCATTAAGGAGAATATGTATTTACCCCATTAAATAATGTATCCTATTAGATAATGCCACTGTATGAGGGCATCCATTTAGGTTCCCATGGTGTATTGCCACTCCTTTGCAGATTACAGGCCACTTGCTTAACTGTTTTTATATCTGACTTGAAGGAAACTAACAATTGTGTTACACTTGCTACATCACTAGGGTCCTGCTGGATCTTCCAGAGTCAAAGGAAGAGTGATTCCCTGCAGACCTGTGATCAACACTAAAGCCCACTCCCCATCAGTGACCGCTACATATTGCTCTACTAATCCTGCAACAAAGAAGTCGCGAAGCTGGTCAGCGATCATCAGCGTGTCTCCAGTGGTACCTCCTAAGCGAGCCATTTGTTTCATCAGAAGGCGTTGTGAAAAGAAAAGAATAAAGGAGCTGATTTTCTGTTTTGCCTCAGAAGTTCAGTGCAAAGATGCGAAGGATCCCTGCTTTTGATGGCAGGACTGTCATCCACTTTGTGCAATTTGTTCAAACTGTCATGTGCTTGAACCTCTGGCAGCGCGCGGTCCCCTGATCCCCTTGGCCCGAGTTTTGGCCTCACCCACACCTCTTTTGCTTTGCACCAGCGGAACGGCAGTGCACCCAAGGATCCACATTTGGAAAAAGGCACTACCTTCTGGTGCCAATGAGAGAGCAGCTTGAGCGTCCTCTGACACTAAATGATGAGTGTCGGAGTCTGAAAGTGCTGCTGATTTTGCTAAGTGGTGCTTGTTTCTGCACGAGATGTTTTGTGCCCTTGATCTATGAAGAGCACATTTCCTGAGGTGTCACAGAGAAGAGACACTGGTGCATTGTTTTAAGACATTGAGACTTTCGAGTGAGCTGTGAGTGTTTGCCTGGAGGGCACTCGTACTAAACAGTATTGTCTTCTCATGAAAAAGCCTGAATTGAAGAGGCCCAACGCGAAGAAGACACTGGAAACGGATTTGATGGACAATAGAAGCCTGCAAGGAGAGGGTTTGGCGGACTCTGGGTATTTTCTGTGAGCTTGCATAGAATTGGAGTTTGGAAACTAATTTTTGCTGCTTTGCTGGCATTTGTTTTAAAGTACTATTCTGTTTAGTAAAAGCAGAATGAAGTCTCTCTGTGGAAGTGTATCCCTTTTTCATCTGAGAGCATTGATCAGGAATGCCACTGTTTCACTTGAACATATAATAGATTACTGAAATGCATAGGAAGCTATATAGAATGCTATTAGATAATTCTAGGATTTGCCTTCTGTTTAGGATTGTGGAAAATTATGATTTCATTCGTAATAATGGTCACTACGTCCTCCCGTGGTCTATATGTTCTTAACAACGTGCTTTCTAGTGTTATTCTAAAATGACATTGTCTTTTATGGGTGGGATTGTTTTTGTTGCTACCCAATTGACATCTGTACCCACCTTCCAACCTATGTCTCTTCCTACTATTACTTCTTTGCATTTGACTTTTGTTTTTCCTTTTCTCTTGCTTTTTCTGAAATTGTATTATGGTTTTTTGTTAAATTTTTGATTGGTTACCATTTGCCAGTTGCAGGGTCACGTAGGAGTACCAACGGTTCAGTTTGTGACCTGAGTAGTGGCAGTAGGCCTGCAGGACTTGCAGTGTCCCTATGACCTGCTAATAATCACAGCTGAAGTACTCTACCAAGATTGCGTGAGCGACATTAGAAAATGGAGATTGTATTGAGGAATGACGATAAAAAGCAAGAGATGAAAAACAGACATTATAGAATATTGTTCTCTAAGTGCGGTATAACTTTATCTATTTTAATACTTTTATGTATTCTATTAGTTACTATATCCTGGTTTATTTCTCCTACATAATTGACGTCTGCACCAACTTCTCAACCTACTCTTTCTTTACTGTTTCTTCGCATGACTTTCATATTTTACCTGAACATACATTGGTTAGGCCAGAGTTTACTGATAGACCCTTCTGTACAGCTTCTACATCAACACTAGAACATCACTAATTGTTGGGTGGGTGATCTTATACCACATACTACAGATAGAGGTGTTCACTATTTGGTCCTGCCATATATGGCCTTTGTACCACTACGTGTGTAAGAAGACTTGTCCCGAGAGAGTTGCTAAGTAGTAAGATAATACTACAGTAACCACTTGATGATCTGATAAGTATAGACCTAGATTCAGACTGACATGGGTTTAGGTTATTGCCTATATAAGGGCAAAAGGAGCGTCTGTGGTTCTGAAAATTCTGGACCCCGCCATAATGGTGTACCAAGGCCTAAACACTTGTGCAGAAAATATCATCATACCACGACGAATTTGGTATCAATAGACCGGTAATGATCAGGACATTATGCCTGTGTATTTGCGTCACGATCGAGTGATGCTATCACCCTTAAATCACTGTTCTTGTCCTGAGCCCACGGCATCCATCTTGTGTCTTGCCCTCATATAGTCAATTGATTAAAGGCTGAATTTGATCCAAAGGACACGTCCACCTTTCTCTGACTTCTCCATGACCTGAACAGGCTGAATCTGCCTACGTGATGTTGGCCTCACCAAACCAGTCCATGCCCTCTAGTCAATCTATATTAAAGATCTGAGCAACTTGTTGTGTACATTGGCCTGAGCAAGATTAGAAGGCCGAATACAGTAGCCATGCCTGTTTATGACCCACAAGCATCCCTTATCCTACATTTCTATCTTCCACACCTGGCTCTGTTTCTCTGCTTCTGGGCTTTTACAATGGGGAGGTGACTGTTTATATGATGGGGAGGAAACCAGTTCTATTGTGAGCTTCTTCGGCCTGCACAGGAAAATATGTGAAGTTTGACATATGTTCATGATGGAAGATGGGTTGGTCAGTTTGGGCAAGTAGAATGGAATTCATAATTATAGCCTGCTTTGTTATGGTACCATGGGAGCGACCTACAATGATGTGTTTCACAGCAAGAATGTGAGCCTAGGGGCAAACTTTTTGTATAAAAGGCCTGTCTGAGAAAGCTCAGGCAGGCTCCCTCTTTCAATTGTAAAACTACGGTTGGACGACGAAGCCTCATAATTAATTATAATAAAGATGTCTTTTAATTTTACAGATTGGCTGTCAATTTCTTTGCTGCTTTATTATGCAAACTGCTGGATAGATCCCTGGTGGGGAGAGTGAGTCATTTCTGACTTTTCTTCAACCCCCTCTGCCCAGGCTCCTCCTATACCCCTCCTCTCTGACCCCACCCCCTCTGCCCAGGCTCCTCCTATACCCCTCCTCTGCTGTCTGACCCCACCCATTCTGCCCAGGCTCCTCCTATTTGACCCCACCCAATCTGACTAGGCTCCTCCTAAGCCCCTCCTCTGCTGTCTGACCCCACCCATTCTGCCCAGGCTCCTCCTATTTGACCCCACCCAATCTGATTAGGCTCCTCCTATACCCCCTCTGCCCAGGCTCCTCCTATACCCCTCCTCTCTGACCCCACCCCCTCTGCCCAGGCTCCTCCTTACCCCTCCTCTCTGACCCCACCCCCTCTGCCCAGGCTCCTCCTATACCCCTCCTCTGCTGTCTGACCCCACCCATTCTGCCCAGGCTCCTCCTATTTGACCCCACCCAATCTGACTAGGCTCCTCCTATACCCATTCTGCCCAGGCTCCTCCTATACCCCCTCCTCTCTGACTCCACCCATTCTGCCCATATACCCGCTCCTCCTGCCCAGGCTCCTCCTAAGCCCCTCCTCTGCTGTCTGACCCCACCCATTCTGCCCAGGCTCCGCCTAAGCCCCTCCTCTCTGACCCCACCCATTCTGCCCAGGCTCCTCCTAAGCCCCTCCTCTGCTGTCTGACCCCACCCATTCTGCCCAGGCTCCTCCCATACCCCTCTGACCCCACCCATTCTGCCCAGGCTCCTCCTATTTGACCACACCCAATCTGACTAAGCTCCTCCTAAGCCCCTCCTCTGCTGTCGGACCCCACCCCCTCTGGCCAGGCTCCTCCTATACCCCCTCTGCCCAGGCTCCTCCTATACCCCTCCTCTCTGACCCCACCCCCTCTGCCCAGGCTCCTCCTCTGCTGTCTGACCCCACCCATTCTGCCCAGGCTCCTCCTATACCCCCTCCTCTCTGACTCCACCCATTCTACCCAGGCTCCTCCCATACCCCTCTGACCCCACCCAGGCTCCTCCTATTTGACCCCACCCAATCTGACTAGGCTCCTCCTACACCCCCCTCTGCCAGGCTCCTCCTATACCCCTCCGCCAGGCTCCTCCTATACCCCTCCTCTGCTGTCTGACCCCACCCATTCTGCCCAGGCTCCTCCTATTTGACCCCACCCAATCTGACTAGGCTCCTCCTAAGCCCCTCCTCTGCTGTCTGACCCCACCCATTCTGCCCAGGCTCCTCCTATACCCCACCTCTCTGACCCCACCCAATCTGACTAGGCTCCTCCTAAGCCCCTCCTCTGCTGTCTGACCCCACCCATTCTGCCCAGGCTCCTCCTAAGCCCCTCCTCTGCTGTCTGACCCCACCCATTCTGCCCAGGCTCCTCCCATACCCCTCTGACCCCACCCATTCTGCCCAGGCTCCTCCTATTTGACCCCACCCAATCTGACTAGGCTCCTCCTATACCCCCTCTGCCCAGGCTCCTCCTAAGCCCCTCCTCTGCTGTCTGACCCCCACCCATTCTGCCCAGGCTCCTCCTAAGCCCCTCCTCTGCTGTCTGACCCCACCCATTCTGCCCAGGCTCCTCCTAAGCCCCTCCTCTGCTGTCTGACCCCACCCATTCTGCCCAGGCTCCTCCTATACCCCCTCCTCTCTGACTCCACCCATTCTGCCCAGGCTCCTCCCATACCCCTCAGACCCCACCCATTCTGCCCAGGCTCCTCCTATACCCCTCCTATTTGACCCCACCCAATCTGACTTGGCTCCTCCTAAGCCCCTCCTCTGCTGTCTGACCCCACCCATTCTGCCCAGGCTCCTCCTATTTGACCCCACCCAATCTGACTAGGCTCCTCCTAAGCCCCTCCTCTGCTGTCGGACCCCACCCGTTCTGCCCAGGCTCCTCCTATACCCCTCTGACCCCACCCATTCTGCCCAGGCTCCTCCTATACCCCCTCCTATTTGACCCCACCCAATCTGACTAGGCTCCTCCTATACCCCCTCTGCCCAGGCTCCTCCTATACCCCTCCTCTCTGACCTCACCCATTCTGCCCAGGCTCCTCCTATTTGACCCCACCCAATCTGACTAGGCTCCTCCTAAGCCCCTCCTCTGCTGTCTGACCCCACCCATTCTGCCTAGGCTCCTCCTAAGCCCCTCCTCTCTGACCCCACCCAATCTGACTAGGCTCCTTCTATACCCCCTCCTCTCTGACTCCACCCATTCTGACTAGGCTCCTCCTATTTGACCCCACCCAATCTGACTAGGCTCCTCCTAAGCCCCTCCTCTGCTGTCTGACCCCACCCATTCTGCCCAGGCTCCGCCTAAGCATCTCCTCTCTGACCCCACCCATTCTGCCCAGGCTCCTCCTAAGCCCCTCCTCTGCTGTCTGACCCCACCCATTCTGCCCAGGCTCCTCCTATACCCCCTCCTCTCTGACTCCACCCATTCTGCCCAGGCTCCTCCCATACCCCTCTGACCCCACCCATTCTGCCCAGGCTCCTCCTATACCCCTCCTATTTGACCCCACCCAATCTGACTTGGCTCCTCCTAAGCCCCTCCTCTGCTGTCTGACCCCACCCATTCTGCCCAGGCTCCTCCTATTTGACCCCACCCAATCTGACTAGGCTCCTCCTAAGCCCCTCCTCTGCTGTCTGACCCCACCCATTCTGCCCAGGCTCCTCCTATTTGACCCCACCCAATCTGACTAGGCTCCTCCTATACCCCCTCTGCCCAGGCTCCTCCTAAGCCCCTCCTCTGCTGTCTGACCCCCACCCATTCTGCCCAGGCTCCGCCTAAGCCCCTCCTCTCTGACCCCACCCATTCTGCCCAGGCTCCTCCTAAGCCCCACCTCTCTGACTCCACCCATTCTGCCCAGGCTCCTCCTATTTGACCCCACCCAATCTGACTAGGCTCCTCCTAAGCCCCTCCTCTCTGACCCCACCCCCTCTGCCCAGGCTCCTCCTATACCCCCTCTGCCCAGGCTCCTCCTATACCCCTCCTCTCTGACCCCACCCCCTCTGCCCAGGCTCCTCCTATACCCCTCCTCTCTGACCTAACCCCCTCTGCCCAGGCTCCTCCTATACCCCTCCTCTGCTGTCTGACCCCACCCATTCTGCCCAGGCTCCTCCTATTTGACCCCACCCAATCTGACTAGGCTCCTCCTAAGCCCCTCCTCTGCTGTCTGACCCCACCCATTCTGCCCAGGCTCCTCCTAAGCCCCTCCTCTCTGACCCCACCAATTCTGCCCAGGCTCCTCCTAAGCCCCTCATCTGCTGTCTGACCCCACCCCCTCTGCCCAGGCTCCTCCTATACCCCTCCTCTCTGACCTAACCCCCTCTGCCCAGGCTCCTCCTATACCCCTCCTCTGCTGTCTGACCCCACCCATTCTGCCCAGGCTCCTCCTATTTGACCCCACCCAATCTGACTAGGCTCCTCCTAAGCCCCTCCTCTGCTGTCTGACCCCACCCATTCTGCCCAGGCTCCTCCTATTTGACCCCACCCAATCTGACTAGGCTCCTCCTATACCCCCTCTGCCCAGGCTCCTCCTATACCCCTCCTCTCTGACCCCACCCCTCTGCCCAGGCTCCTCCTATACCCCCTCTGCCCAGGCTCCTCCTATACCCCTCCTCTCTGACCCCACCCCCTCTGCCCAGGCTCCTCCTATACCCCTCCTCTCTGACCCCACCCCCTCTGCCCAGGCTCCTCCTATACCCCCTCTGCCCAGGCTCCTCCTATACCCCTCCTCTCTGACCCCACCCCCTCTGCCCAGGCTCCTCCTATACCCCTCCTCTGCTGTCTGACCCCACCCATTCTGCCCAGGCTCCTCCTAAGCCCCTCCTCTCTGACCCCACCAATTCTGCCCAGGCTCCTCCTAAGCCCCTCATCTGCTGTCTGACCCCACCCCCTCTGCCCAGGCTCCTCCTATACCCCTCCTCTCTGACCTAACCCCCTCTGCCCAGGCTCCTCCTATACCCCTCCTCTGCTGTCTGACCCCACCCATTCTGCCCAGGCTCCTCCTATTTGACCCCACCCAATCTGACTAGGCTCCTCCTAAGCCCCTCCTCTGCTGTCTGACCCCACCCATTCTGCCCAGGCTCCTCCTATTTGACCCCACCCAATCTGACTAGGCTCCTCCTATACCCCCTCTGCCCAGGCTCCTCCTATACCCCTCCTCTCTGACCCCACCCCTCTGCCCAGGCTCCTCCTATACCCCCTCTGCCCAGGCTCCTCCTATACCCCTCCTCTCTGACCCCACCCCCTCTGCCCAGGCTCCTCCTATACCCCTCCTCTGCTGTCTGACCCCACCCATTCTGCCCAGGCTCCTCCTATTTGACCCCACCCAATCTGACTAGGCTCCTCCTATTTGACCCCACCCAATCTGACTAGGCTCCTCCTATACCCCCTCTGCCCAGGCTCCTCCTATACCCCTCCTCTCTGACCCCACCCCCTCTGCCCAGGCTCCTCCTATACCCCTCCTCTGCTGTCTGACCCCACCCATTCTGCCCAGGCTCCTCCTATTTGACCCCACCCAATCTGACTAGGCTCCTCCTAAGCCCCTCCTCTGCTGTCTGACCCCACCCATTCTGCCCAGGCTCCTCCTATTTGACCCCACCCAATCTGATTAGGCTCCTCCTATACCCCCTCTGCCCAGGCTCCTCCTATACCCCTCCTCTCTGACCCCACCCCCTCTGCCCAGGCTCCTCCTATACCCCTCCTCTCTGACCCCACCCCCTCTGCCCAGGCTCCTCCTATACCCCTCCTCTGCTGTCTGACCCCACCCATTCTGCCCAGGCTCCTCCTATTTGACCCCACCCAATCTGACTAGGCTCCTCCTATACCCATTCTGCCCAGGCTCCTCCTATACCCCCTCCTCTCTGACTCCACCCATTCTGCCCATATACCCGCTCCTCCTGCCCAGGCTCCTCCTAAGCCCCTCCTCTGCTGTCTGACCCCACCCATTCTGCCCAGGCTCCGCCTAAGCCCCTCCTCTCTGACCCCACCCATTCTGCCCAGGCTCCTCCTAAGCCCCTCCTCTGCTGTCTGACCCCACCCATTCTGCCCAGGCTCCTCCCATACCCCTCTGACCCCACCCATTCTGCCCAGGCTCCTCCTATTTGACCACACCCAATCTGACTAAGCTCCTCCTAAGCCCCTCCTCTGCTGTCGGACCCCACCCCCTCTGGCCAGGCTCCTCCTATACCCCCTCTGCCCAGGCTCCTCCTATACCCCTCCTCTCTGACCCCACCCCCTCTGCCCAGGCTCCTCCTCTGCTGTCTGACCCCACCCATTCTGCCCAGGCTCCTCCTATACCCCCTCCTCTCTGACTCCACCCATTCTACCCAGGCTCCTCCCATACCCCTCTGACCCCACCCAGGCTCCTCCTATTTGACCCCACCCAATCTGACTAGGCTCCTCCTACACCCCCCTCTGCCAGGCTCCTCCTATACCCCTCCGCCAGGCTCCTCCTATACCCCTCCTCTGCTGTCTGACCCCACCCATTCTGCCCAGGCTCCTCCTATTTGACCCCACCCAATCTGACTAGGCTCCTCCTAAGCCCCTCCTCTGCTGTCTGACCCCACCCATTCTGCCCAGGCTCCTCCTATACCCCACCTCTCTGACCCCACCCAATCTGACTAGGCTCCTCCTAAGCCCCTCCTCTGCTGTCTGACCCCACCCATTCTGCCCAGGCTCCTCCTAAGCCCCTCCTCTGCTGTCTGACCCCACCCATTCTGCCCAGGCTCCTCCCATACCCCTCTGACCCCACCCATTCTGCCCAGGCTCCTCCTATTTGACCCCACCCAATCTGACTAGGCTCCTCCTATACCCCCTCTGCCCAGGCTCCTCCTAAGCCCCTCCTCTGCTGTCTGACCCCCACCCATTCTGCCCAGGCTCCTCCTAAGCCCCTCCTCTGCTGTCTGACCCCACCCATTCTGCCCAGGCTCCTCCTAAGCCCCTCCTCTGCTGTCTGACCCCACCCATTCTGCCCAGGCTCCTCCTATACCCCCTCCTCTCTGACTCCACCCATTCTGCCCAGGCTCCTCCCATACCCCTCTGACCCCACCCATTCTGCCCAGGCTCCTCCTATACCCCTCCTATTTGACCCCACCCAATCTGACTTGGCTCCTCCTAAGCCCCTCCTCTGCTGTCTGACCCCACCCATTCTGCCCAGGCTCCTCCTATTTGACCCCACCCAATCTGACTAGGCTCCTCCTAAGCCCCTCCTCTGCTGTCGGACCCCACCCATTCTGCCCAGGCTCCTCCTATACCCCTCTGACCCCACCCATTCTGCCCAGGCTCCTCCTATACCCCCTCCTATTTGACCCCACCCAATCTGACTAGGCTCCTCCTATACCCCCTCTGCCCAGGCTCCTCCTATACCCCTCCTCTCTGACCTCACCCATTCTGCCCAGGCTCCTCCTATTTGACCCCACCCAATCTGACTAGGCTCCTCCTAAGCCCCTCCTCTGCTGTCTGACCCCACCCATTCTGCCTAGGCTCCTCCTAAGCCCCTCCTCTCTGACCCCACCCAATCTGACTAGGCTCCTCCTATACCCCCTCCTCTCTGACTCCACCCATTCTGACTAGGCTCCTCCTATTTGACCCCACCCAATCTGACTAGGCTCCTCCTAAGCCCCTCCTCTGCTGTCTGACCCCACCCATTCTGCCCAGGCTCCGCCTAAGCATCTCCTCTCTGACCCCACCCATTCTGCCCAGGCTCCTCCTAAGCCCCTCCTCTGCTGTCTGACCCCACCCATTCTGCCCAGGCTCCTCCTAAGCCCCTCCTCTGCTGTCTGACCCCACCCATTCTGCCCAGGATCCTCCTATACCCCCTCCTCTCTGACTCCACCCATTCTGCCCAGGCTCCTCCCATACCCCTCTGACCCCACCCATTCTGCCCAGGCTCCTCCTATACCCCTCCTATTTGACCCCACCCAATCTGACTTGGCTCCTCCTAAGCCCCTCCTCTGCTGTCTGACCCCACCCATTCTGCCCAGGCTCCTCCTATTTGACCCCACCCAATCTGACTAGGCTCCTCCTAAGCCCCTCCTCTGCTGTCTGACCCCACCCATTCTGCCCAGGCTCCTCCTATTTGACCCCACCCAATCTGACTAGGCTCCTCCTATACCCCCTCTGCCCAGGCTCCTCCTAAGCCCCTCCTCTGCTGTCTGACCCCCCACCCATTCTGCCCAGGCTCCGCCTAAGCCCCTCCTCTCTGACCCCACCCATTCTGCCCAGGCTCCTCCTAAGCCCCACCTCTCTGACTCCACCCATTCTGCCCAGGCTCCTCCTATTTGACCCCACCCAATCTGACTAGGCTCCTCCTAAGCCCCTCCTCTCTGACCCCACCCCCTCTGCCCAGGCTCCTCCTATACCCCCTCTGCCCAGGCTCCTCCTATACCCCTCCTCTCTGACCCCACCCCCTCTGCCCAGGCTCCTCCTATACCCCTCCTCTCTGACCTAACCCCCTCTGCCCAGGCTCCTCCTATACCCCTCCTCTGCTGTCTGACCCCACCCATTCTGCCAAGGCTCCTCCTATTTGACCCCACCCAATCTGACTAGGCTCCTCCTAAGCCCCTCCTCTGCTGTCTGACCCCACCCATTCTGCCCAGGCTCCTCCTAAGCCCCTCCTCTCTGACCCCACCAATTCTGCCCAGGCTCCTCCTAAGCCCCTCATCTGCTGTCTGACCCCACCCCCTCTGCCCAGGCTCCTCCTATACCCCTCCTCTCTGACCTAACCCCCTCTGCCCAGGCTCCTCCTATACCCCTCCTCTGCTGTCTGACCCCACCCATTCTGCCCAGGCTCCTCCTATTTGACCCCACCCAATCTGACTAGGCTCCTCCTAAGCCCCTCCTCTGCTGTCTGACCCCACCCATTCTGCCCAGGCTCCTCCTATTTGACCCCACCCAATCTGACTAGGCTCCTCCTATACCCCCTCTGCCCAGGCTCCTCCTATACCCCTCCTCTCTGACCCCACCCCTCTGCCCAGGCTCCTCCTATACCCCCTCTGCCCAGGCTCCTCCTATACCCCTCCTCTCTGACCCCACCCCCTCTGCCCAGGCTCCTCCTATACCCCTCCTCTCTGACCCCACCCCCTCTGCCCAGGCTCCTCCTATACCCCCTCTGCCCAGGCTCCTCCTATACCCCTCCTCTCTGACCCCACCCCCTCTGCCCAGGCTCCTCCTATACCCCTCCTCTGCTGTCTGACCCCACCCATTCTGCCCAGGCTCCTCCTAAGCCCCTCCTCTCTGACCCCACCAATTCTGCCCAGGCTCCTCCTAAGCCCCTCATCTGCTGTCTGACCCCACCCCCTCTGCCCAGGCTCCTCCTATACCCCTCCTCTCTGACCTAACCCCCTCTGCCCAGGCTCCTCCTATACCCCTCCTCTGCTGTCTGACCCCACCCATTCTGCCCAGGCTCCTCCTATTTGACCCCACCCAATCTGACTAGGCTCCTCCTAAGCCCCTCCTCTGCTGTCTGACCCCACCCATTCTGCCCAGGCTCCTCCTATTTGACCCCACCCAATCTGACTAGGCTCCTCCTATACCCCCTCTGCCCAGGCTCCTCCTATACCCCTCCTCTCTGACCCCACCCCTCTGCCCAGGCTCCTCCTATACCCCCTCTGCCCAGGCTCCTCCTATACCCCTCCTCTCTGACCCCACCCCCTCTGCCCAGGCTCCTCCTATACCCCTCCTCTCTGACCCCACCCCCTCTGCCCAGGCTCCTCCTATACCCCCTCTGCCCAGGCTCCTCCTATACCCCTCCTCTCTGACCCCACCCCCTCTGCCCAGGCTCCTCCTATACCCCTCCTCTGCTGTCTGACCCCACCCATTCTGCCCAGGCTCCTCCTATTTGACCCCACCCAATCTGACTAGGCTCCTCCTAAGCCCCTCCTCTGCTGTCTGACCCCACCCATTCTGCCCAGGCTCCTCCTATTTGACCCCACCCAATCTGATTAGGCTCCTCCTATACCCCCTCTGCCCAGGCTCCTCCTATACCCCTCCTCTCTGACCCCACCCCCTCTGCCCAGGCTCCTCCTATACCCCTCCTCTCTGACCCCACCCCTCTGCCCAGGCTCCTCCTATACCCCTCCTCTGCTGTCTGACCCCACCCATTCTGCCCAGGCTCCTCCTATTTGACCCCACCCAATCTGACTAGGCTCCTCCTATACCCATTCTGCCCAGGCTCCTCCTATACCCCCTCCTCTCTGACTCCACCCATTCTGACCATATACCCGCTCCTCCTGCCCAGGCTCCTCCTAAGCCCCTCCTCTGCTGTCTGACCCCACCCATTCTGCCCAGGCTCCGCCTAAGCCCCTCCTCTCTGACCCCACCCATTCTGCCCAGGCTCCTCCTAAGCCCCTCCTCTGCTGTCTGACCCCACCCATTCTGCCCAGGCTCCTCCCATACCCCTCTGACCCCACCCATTCTGCCCAGGCTCCTCCTATTTGACCACACCCAATCTGACTAAGCTCCTCCTAAGCCCCTCCTCTGCTGTCGGACCCCACCCCCTCTGGCCAGGCTCCTCCTATACCCCCTCTGCCCAGGCTCCTCCTATACCCCTCCTCTCTGACCCCACCCCCTCTGCCCAGGCTCCTCCTCTGCTGTCTGACCCCACCCATTCTGCCCAGGCTCCTCCTATACCCCCTCCTCTCTGACTCCACCCATTCTACCCAGGCTCCTCCCATACCCCTCTGACCCCACCCAGGCTCCTCCTATTTGACCCCACCCAATCTGACTAGGCTCCTCCTACACCCCCCTCTGCCAGGCTCCTCCTATACCCCTCCGCCAGGCTCCTCCTATACCCCTCCTCTGCTGTCTGACCCCACCCATTCTGCCCAGGCTCCTCCTATTTGACCCCACCCAATCTGACTAGGCTCCTCCTAAGCCCCTCCTCTGCTGTCTGACCCCACCCATTCTGCCCAGGCTCCTCCTATACCCCACCTCTCTGACCCCACCCAATCTGACTAGGCTCCTCCTAAGCCCCTCCTCTGCTGTCTGACCCCACCCATTCTGCCCAGGATCCTCCTAAGCCCCTCCTCTGCTGTCTGACCCCACCCATTCTGCCCAGGCTCCTCCCATACCCCTCTGACCCCACCCATTCTGCCCAGGCTCCTCCTATTTGACCCCACCCAATCTGACTAGGCTCCTCCTATACCCCCTCTGCCCAGGCTCCTCCTAAGCCCCTCCTCTGCTGTCTGACCCCCACCCATTCTGCCCAGGCTCCTCCTAAGCCCCTCCTCTGCTGTCTGACCCCACCCATTCTGCCCAGGCTCCTCCTAAGCCCCTCCTCTGCTGTCTGACCCCACCCATTCTGCCCAGGCTCCTCCTATACCCCCTCCTCTCTGACTCCACCCATTCTGCCCAGGCTCCTCCCATACCCCTCTGACCCCACCCATTCTGCCCAGGCTCCTCCTATACCCCTCCTATTTGACCCCACCCAATCTGACTTGGCTCCTCCTAAGCCCCTCCTCTGCTGTCTGACCCCACCCATTCTGCCCAGGCTCCTCCTATTTGACCCCACCCAATCTGACTAGGCTCCTCCTAAGCCCCTCCTCTGCTGTTGGACCCCACCCATTCTGCCCAGGCTCCTCCTATACCCCTCTGACCCCACCCATTCTGCCCAGGCTCCTCCTATACCCCCTCCTATTTGACCCCACCCAATCTGACTAGGCTCCTCCTATACCCCCTCTGCCCAGGCTCCTCCTATACCCCTCCTCTCTGACCTCACCCATTCTGCCCAGGCTCCTCCTATTTGACCCCACCCAATCTGACTAGGCTCCTCCTAAGCCCCTCCTCTGCTGTCTGACCCCACCCATTCTGCCTAGGCTCCTCCTAAGCCCCTCCTCTCTGACCCCACCCAATCTGACTAGGCTCCTCCTATACCCCCTCCTCTCTGACTCCACCCATTCTGACTAGGCTCCTCCTATTTGACCCCACCCAATCTGACTAGGCTCCTCCTAAGCCCCTCCTCTGCTGTCTGACCCCACCCATTCTGCCCAGGCTCCGCCTAAGCATCTCCTCTCTGACCCCACCCATTCTGCCCAGGCTCCTCCTAAGCCCCTCCTCTGCTGTCTGACCCCACCCATTCTGCCCAGGCTCCTCCTAAGCCCCTCCTCTGCTGTCTGACCCCACCCATTCTGCCCAGGCTCCTCCTATACCCCCTCCTCTCTGACTCCACCCATTCTGCCCAGGCTCCTCCCATACCCCTCTGACCCCACCCATTCTGCCCAGGCTCCTCCTATACCCCTCCTATTTGACCCCACCCAATCTGACTTGGCTCCTCCTAAGCCCCTCCTCTGCTGTCTGACCCCACCCATTCTGCCCAGGCTCCTCCTATTTGACCCCACCCAATCTGACTAGGCTCCTCCTAAGCCCCTCCTCTGCTGTCTGACCCCACCCATTCTGCCCAGGCTCCTCCTATTTGACCCCACCCAATCTGACTAGGCTCCTCCTATACCCCCTCTGCCCAGGCTCCTCCTAAGCCCCTCCTCTGCTGTCTGACCCCCACCCATTCTGCCCAGGCTCCTCCTAAGCCCCTCCTCTGCTGTCTGACCCCACCCATTCTGCCCAGGCTCCTTCTATACCCCACCTCTCTGACCCCACCCAATCTGACTAGGCTCCTCCTAAGCCCCTCCTCTGCTGTCTGACCCCACCCATTCTGCCCAGGCTCCTCCTCTCTGACCCCACCCATTCTGCCCAGGCTCCTCCTATACCCCACCTCTCTGACCCCACCCAATCTGACTAGGCTCCTCCTAAGCCCCTCCTCTGCTGTCTGACCCCACCCATTCTGCCCAGGCTCCTCCTATACCCCACCTCTCTGACCCCACCCAATCTGACTAGGCTCCTCCTAAGCCCCTCCTCTGCTGTCTGACCCCACCCATTCTGCCCAGGCTCCTCCTATACCCCACCTCTCTGACCCCACCCATTCTGCCCAGGCTCCTCCTATACCCCCTCCTCTCTGACCCCACCCATTCTGCCCAGGCTCCTCCTAAGCCCCACCTCTCTGACTCCACCCATTCTGCCCAGGCTCCTCCTATTTGACCCCACCCAATCTGACTAGGCTCCTCCTAAGCCCCTCCTCTCTGACCCCACCCCCTCTGCCCAGGCTCCTCCTATACCCCCTCTGCCCAGGCTCCTCCTATACCCCTCCTCTCTGACCCCACCCCCTCTGCCCAGGCTCCTCCTATACCCCTCCTCTCTGACCTAACCCCCTCTGCCCAGGCTCCTCCTATACCCCTCCTCTGCTGTCTGACCCCACCCATTCTGCCCAGGCTCCTCCTATTTGACCCCACCCAATCTGACTAGGCTCCTCCTAAGCCCCTCCTCTGCTGTCTGACCCCACCCATTCTGCCCAGGCTCCTCCTAAGCCCCTCCTCTCTGACCCCACCAATTCTGCCCAGGCTCCTCCTAAGCTCCTCATCTGCTGTCTGACCCCACCCCCTCTGCCCAGGCTCCTCCTATACCCCTCCTCTCTGACCTAACCCCCTCTGCCCAGGCTCCTCCTATACCCCTCCTCTGCTGTCTGACCCCACCCATTCTGCCCAGGCTCCTCCTATTTGACCCCACCCAATCTGACTAGGCTCCTCCTAAGCCCCTCCTCTGCTGTCTGACCCCACCCATTCTGCCCAGGCTCCTCCTATTTGACCCCACCCAATCTGACTAGGCTCCTCCTATACCCCCTCTGCCCAGGCTCCTCCTATACCCCTCCTCTCTGACCCCACCCCTCTGCCCAGGCTCCTCCTATACCCCCTCTGCCCAGGCTCCTCCTATACCCCTCCTCTCTGACCCCACCCCCTCTGCCCAGGCTCCTCCTATACCCCTCCTCTCTGACCCCACCCCCTCTGCCCAGGCTCCTCCTATACCCCCTCTGCCCAGGCTCCTCCTATACCCCTCCTCTCTGACCCCACCCCCTCTGCCCAGGCTCCTCCTATACCCCTCCTCTGCTGTCTGACCCCACCCATTCTGCCCAGGCTCCTCCTATTTGACCCCACCCAATCTGACTAGGCTCCTCCTAAGCCCCTCCTCTGCTGTCTGACCCCACCCATTCTGCCCAGGCTCCTCCTATTTGACCCCACCCAATCTGATTAGGCTCCTCCTATACCCCCTCTGCCCAGGCTCCTCCTATACCCCTCTTCTCTGACCCTACCCCCTCTGCCCAGGCTCCTCCTATACCCCTCCTCTCTGACCCCACCCCCTCTGCCCAGGCTCCTCCTATACCCCTCCTCTGCTGTCTGACCCCACCCATTCTGCCCAGGCTCCTCCTATTTGACCCCACCCAATCTGACTAGGCTCCTCCTATACCCCCTCTGCCCAGGCTCCTCCTAAGCCCCTCCTCTGCTGTCTGACCCCCACCCATTCTGCCCAGGCTCCTCCTAAGCCCCTCCTCTGCTGTCTGACCCCACCCATTCTGCCCAGGCTCCTTCTATACCCCACCTCTCTGACCCCACCCAATCTGACTAGGCTCCTCCTAAGCCCCTCCTCTGCTGTCTGACCCCACCCATTCTGCCCAGGCTCCTCCTCTCTGACCCCACCCATTCTGCCCAGGCTCCTCCTATACCCCACCTCTCTGACCCCACCCAATCTGACTAGGCTCCTCCTAAGCCCCTCCTCTGCTGTCTGACCCCACCCATTCTGCCCAGGCTCCTCCTATACCCCACCTCTCTGACCCCACCCAATCTGACTAGGCTCCTCCTAAGCCCCTCCTCTGCTGTCTGACCCCACCCATTCTGCCCAGGCTCCTCCTATACCCCACCTCTCTGACCCCACCCATTCTGCCCAGGCTCCTCCTATACCCCCTCCTCTCTGACCCCACCCATTCTGCCCAGGCTCCTCCTAAGCCCCACCTCTCTGACTCCACCCATTCTGCCCAGGCTCCTCCTATTTGACCCCACCCAATCTGACTAGGCTCCTCCTAAGCCCCTCCTCTCTGACCCCACCCCCTCTGCCCAGGCTCCTCCTATACCCCCTCTGCCCAGGCTCCTCCTATACCCCTCCTCTCTGACCCCACCCCCTCTGCCCAGGCTCCTCCTATACCCCTCCTCTCTGACCTAACCCCCTCTGCCCAGGCTCCTCCTATACCCCTCCTCTGCTGTCTGACCCCACCCATTCTGCCCAGGCTCCTCCTATTTGACCCCACCCAATCTGACTAGGCTCCTCCTAAGCCCCTCCTCTGCTGTCTGACCCCACCCATTCTGCCCAGGCTCCTCCTAAGCCCCTCCTCTCTGACCCCACCCCCTCTGCCCAGGCTCCTCCTATACCCCTCCTCTCTGACCTAACCCCCTCTGCCCAGGCTCCTCCTATACCCCTCCTCTGCTGTCTGACCCCACCCATTCTGCCCAGGCTCCTCCTATTTGACCCCACCCAATCTGACTAGGCTCCTCCTAAGCCCCTCCTCTGCTGTCTGACCCCACCCATTCTGCCCAGGCTCCTCCTATTTGACCCCACCCAATCTGACTAGGCTCCTCCTATACCCCCTCTGCCCAGGCTCCTCCTATACCCCTCCTCTCTGACCCCACCCCTCTGCCCAGGCTCCTCCTATACCCCCTCTGCCCAGGCTCCTCCTATACCCCTCCTCTCTGACCCCACCCCCTCTGCCCAGGCTCCTCCTATACCCCTCCTCTCTGACCCCACCCCCTCTGCCCAGGCTCCTCCTATACCCCCTCTGCCCAGGCTCCTCCTATACCCCTCCTCTCTGACCCCACCCCCTCTGCCCAGGCTCCTCCTATACCCCTCCTCTGCTGTCTGACCCCACCCATTCTGCCCAGGCTCCTCCTATTTGACCCCACCCAATCTGACTAGGCTCCTCCTAAGCCCCTCCTCTGCTGTCTGACCCCACCCATTCTGCCCAGGCTCCTCCTATTTGACCCCACCCAATCTGATTAGGCTCCTCCTATACCCCCTCTGCCCAGGCTCCTCCTATACCCCTCCTCTCTGACCCCACCCCCTCTGCCCAGGCTCCTCCTATACCCCTCCTCTCTGACCCCACCCCCTCTGCCCAGGCTCCTCCTATACCCCTCCTCTGCTGTCTGACCCCACCCATTCTGCCCAGGCTCCTCCTATTTGACCCCACCCAATCTGACTAGGCTCCTCCTATACCCATTCTGCCCAGGCTCCTCCTATACCCCCTCCTCTCTGACTCCACCCATTCTGCCCATATACCCGCTCCTCCTGCCCAGGCTCCTCCTAAGCCCCTCCTCTGCTGTCTGACCCCACCCATTCTGCCCAGGCTCCGCCTAAGCCCCTCCTCTCTGACCCCACCCATTCTGCCCAGGCTCCTCCTAAGCCCCTCCTCTGCTGTCTGACCCCACCCATTCTGCCCAGGCTCCTCCCATACCCCTCTGACCCCACCCATTCTGCCCAGGCTCCTCCTATTTGACCACACCCAATCTGACTAAGCTCCTCCTAAGCCCCTCCTCTGCTGTCGGACCCCACCCCCTCTGGCCAGGCTCCTCCTATACCCCCTCTGCCCAGGCTCCTCCTAAGCCCCTCCTCTGCTGTCTGACCCCACCCATTCTGCCCAGGCTCCTCCCATACCCCTCTGACCCCACCCATTCTGCCCAGGCTCCTCCTATTTGACCCCACCCAATCTGACTAGGCTCCTCCTATACCCCCTCTGCCCAGGCTCCTCCTAAGCCCCTCCTCTGCTGTCTGACCCCCACCCATTCTGCCCAGGCTCCTCCTAAGCCCCTCCTCTGCTGTCTGACCCCACCCATTCTGCCCAGGCTCCTCCTAAGCCCCTCCTCTGCTGTCTGACCCCACCCATTCTGCCCAGGCTCCTCCTATACCCCCTCCTCTCTGACTCCACCCATTCTGCCCAGGCTCCTCCCATACCCCTCTGACCCCACCCATTCTGCCCAGGCTCCTCCTAAGCCCCTCCTCTGCTGTCTGACCCCACCCATTCTGCCCAGGCTCCTCCTATTTGACCCCACCCAATCTGACTAGGCTCCTCCTAAGCCCCTCCTCTGCTGTCGGACCCCACCCATTCTGCCCAGGCTCCTCCTATACCCCTCTGACCCCACCCATTCTGCCCAGGCTCCTCCTATACCCCCTCCTATTTGACCCCACCCAATCTGACTAGGCTCCTCCTATACCCCCTCTGCCCAGGCTCCTCCTATACCCCTCCTCTCTGACCTCACCCATTCTGCCCAGGCTCCTCCTATTTGACCCCACCCAATCTGACTAGGCTCCTCCTAAGCCCCTCCTCTGCTGTCTGGCCCCACCCATTCTGCCTAGGCTCCTCCTAAGCCCCTCCTCTCTGACCCCACCCAATCTGACTAGGCTCCTCCTATACCCCCTCCTCTCTGACTCCACCCATTCTGACTAGGCTCCTCCTATTTGACCCCACCCAATCTGACTAGGCTCCTCCTAAGCCCCTCCTCTGCTGTCTGACCCCACCCATTCTGCCCAGGCTCCGCCTAAGCATCTCCTCTCTGACCCCACCCATTCTGCCCAGGCTCCTCCTATACCCCCTCCTCTCTGACCCCACCCAATCTGACTAGGCTCCTCCTATACCCCCTCCTCTCTGACTCCACCCATTCTGACTAGGCTCCTCCTATTTGACCCCACCCAATCTGACTAGGCTCCTCCTAAGCCCCTCCTCTGCTGTCTGACCCCACCCATTCTGCCCAGGCTCCGCCTAAGCATCTCCTATTTGACCCCACCCAATCTGACTAGGCTCCTCCTAAGCCCCTCCTCTGCTGTCTGACCCCACCCATTCTGCCCAGGCTCCTCCCATACCCCTCTGACCCCACCCATTCTGCCCAGGCTCCTCCTATTTGACCCCACCCAATCTGACTTGGCTCCTCCTAAGCCCCTCCTCTGCTGTCTGACCCCACCCATTCTGCCCAGGCTCCTCCTATTTGACCCCACCCAATCTGACTAGGCTCCTCCTAAGCCCCTCCTCTGCTGTCTGACCCCACCCATTCTGCCCAGGCTCCTCCTATTTGACCCCACCCAATCTGACTAGGCTCCTCCTATACCCCCTCTGCCCAGGCTCCTCCTAAGCCCCTCCTCTGCTGTCTGACCCCCCACCCATTCTGCCCAGGCTCCTCCTAAGCCCCACCTCTCTGACTCCACCCATTCTGCCCAGGCTCCTCCTATTTGACCCCACCCAATCTGACTAGGCTCCTCCTAAGCCCCTCCTCTCTGACCCCACCCCCTCTGCCCAGGCTCCTCCTATACCCCCTCTGCCCAGGCTCCTCCTATACCCCTCCTCTCTGACCCCACCCCCTCTGCCCAGGCTCCTCCTATACCCCTCCTCTCTGACCTAACCCCCTCTGCCCAGGCTCCTCCTATACCCCTCCTCTGCTGTCTGACCCCACCCATTCTGCCCAGGCTCCTCCTATTTGACCC
This sequence comes from Lissotriton vulgaris, assembly GCF_964263255.1. NCBI lineage: Eukaryota > Metazoa > Chordata > Amphibia > Caudata > Salamandridae > Lissotriton > Lissotriton vulgaris. Next base: position 1,000,909,202 of record NC_141695.1, read on the forward strand.
CACCCAATCTGACTAGGCTCCTCCTATACCCCCTCTGCCCAGGCTCCTCCTATACCCCTCCTCTCTGACCCCACCCCTCTGCCCAGGCTCCTCCTATACCCCCTCTGCCCAGGCTCCTCCTATACCCCTCCTCTCTGACCCCACCCCCTCTGCCCAGGCTCCTCCTATACCCCTCCTCTCTGACCCCACCCCCTCTGCCCAGGCTCCTCCTATACCCCCTCTGCCCAGGCTCCTCCTATACCCCTCCTCTCTGACCCCACCCCCTCTGCCCAGGATCCTCCTATACCCCTCCTCTCTGACCCCACCCCCTCTGCCCAGGCTCCTCCTATACCCCTCCTCTGCTGTCTGACCCCACCCATTCTGCCCAGGCTCCTCCTATTTGACCCCACCCATTCTGCCCAGGCTCCTCCTAAGCCCCTCCTCTGCTGTCTGACCCCACCCATTCTGCCCAGGCTCCTCCCATACCCCTCTGACCCCACCCATTCTGCCCAGGCTCCTCCTATTTGACCCCACCCAATCTGACTAGGCTCCTCCTATACCCCCTCTGCCCAGGCTCCTCCTAAGCCCCTCCTCTGCTGTCTGACCCCCACCCATTCTGCCCAGGCTCCTCCTAAGCCCCTCCTCTGCTGTCTGACCCCACCCATTCTGCCCAGGCTCCTCCTAAGCCCCTCCTCTGCTGTCTGACCCCACCCATTCTGCCCAGGCTCCTCCTATACCCCTTCCTCTCTGACTCCACCCATTCTGCCCAGGCTCCTCCCATACCCCTCTGACCCCACCCATTCTGCCCAGGCTCCTCCTATACCCCTCCTATTTGACCCCACCCAATCTGACTTGGCTCCTCCTAAGCCCCTCCTCTGCTGTCTGACCCCACCCATTCTGCCCAGGCTCCTCCTATTTGACCCCACCCAATCTGACTAGGCTCCTCCTAAGCCCCTCCTCTGCTGTCGGACCCCACCCATTCTGCCCAGGCTCCTCCTATACCCCTCTGACCTCACCCATTCTGCCCAGGCTCCTCCTATTTGACCCCACCCAATCTGACTAGGCTCCTCCTAAGCCCCTCCTCTGCTGTCTGACCCCACCCATTCTGCCTAGGCTCCTCCTAAGCCCCTCCTCTCTGACCCCACCCAATCTGACTAGGCTCCTCCTATACCCCCTCCTATTTGACCCCACCCAATCTGACTAGGCTCCTCCTATACCCCCTCTGCCCAGGCTCCTCCTAAGCCCCTCCTCTGCTGTCTGACCCCACCCATTCTGCCCAGGCTCCGCCTAAGCATCTCCTCTCTGACCCCACCCATTCTGCCCAGGCTCCTCCTAAGCCCCTCCTCTGCTGTCTGACCCCACCCATTCTGCCCAGGCTCCTCCTAAGCCCCTCCTCTGCTGTCTGACCCCACCCATTCTGCCCAGGCTCCTCCTATACCCCCTCCTCTCTGACTCCACCCATTCTGCCCAGGCTCCTCCTATACCCCTCCTATTTGACCCCACCCAATCTGACTTGGCTCCTCCTAAGCCCCTCCTCTGCTGTCTGACCCCACCCATTCTGCCCAGGCTCCTCCTCTCTGACCCCACCCATTCTGCCCAGGCTCCTCCTATACCCCACCTCTCTGACCCCACCCAATCTGACTAGGCTCCTCCTAAGCCCCTCCTCTGCTGTCTGACCCCACCCATTCTGCCCAGGCTCCTCCTATACCCCACCTCTCTGACCCCACCCATTCTGCCCAGGCTCCTCCTATACCCCCTCCTCTCTGACTCCACCCATTCTACCCAGGCTCCTCCCATACCCCTCTGACCCCACCCATTCTGCCCAGGCTCCTCCTATTTGACCCCACCCAATCTGACTAGGCTCCTCCTACACCCCCCCCCTCTGCCAGGCTCCTCCTATACCCCTCCTCTCTGACCCCACCCAATCTGACTAGGCTCCTCCTAAGCCCCTAGGCCCCTCCTAAGCCCCTCCTCTGCTGTCTGACCCCACTCATTCTGCCCAGGCTCCTCCTAAGCCCCTCCTCTCTGACCCCACCCAATCTGACTAGGCTCCTCCTAAGCCCCAAGGCTCCTCCTAAGCCCCTCCTCTGCTCTCTGACCCCACCCATTCTGCCCAGGCTCCTCCTATACCCCTCCTCTCTGACCCCACCCAACCTGCCCAGGGTCCTCCTCCTACAGACAACACCCATTCTCTTTCTTTCACCTTTCTTTCCACACCTATTTTACTTACCGACCAATCTGCAATCCCTCTTTCGCTAGGCATGATTCCACTCTTACACAACACACAGACACATTTTACTTACCAATTTACTTACCTGGTGCCGAACCCGGGATTTGAACCCTGGTTGCCTGGATGGAAGGCAGGAACTTACCCACTGGACCACACTGGTTTCCATGTAAGTAGCCTATCAAATTGTCCTTATGTCATGGTCATCCTTTTAATGTGCAATGGAAGCCACAGGAAAGGACACCAAGGCCTGTATGTTGCTTATAGTTACTTCTGCAATCCTCTAGACCACCAAGGAGCTATAGCTCAAAGGTAAGGCTTGTACCTTTGGTGGGGACAGCCCTCACAGGCCAGGGTTCGAATCCTGCCAGTGCTGTAGAAGTAACCCAAGGTGGGAAATTTTCAAACAGTGATTTTCTTTTATTTTTTTTTGCTAAGTGTTTTTCTGGTTTCCATGTAAGTAGCCTATCAAATTGTCCGTATGTCATGGTCATCCATTTAATGTGCAATGGAAGCCACAGGAAAGGACACCAAGGCCTGTATGTTGCTTATAGTTACTACTGCAATCCTCCAGACCACCAAGGAGCTATAGCTCAAAGGTAAGGCTTGTACCTTTGGTGGGGACAGCCCTCACAGGCCAGGGTTCGAATCCTGCCAGTGCTGTAGAAGTATCCCAAGGTGGGAAATTTTCAAACAGTGATTTTCTTTTATTTTTTGTTGCTAAGTGTTTTTCTGGTTTCCATGTAAGTAGCCTATCAAATTGTCCTTATGTCATGGTCATCCATTTAATGTGCAATGGAAGCCACAGGAAAGGACACCAAGGCCTGTATGTTGCTTATAGTTACTACTGCAATCCTCCAGACCACCAAGGAGCTATAGCTCAAAGGTAAGGCTTGTACCTTTGGTGGGGACAGCCCTCACAGGCCAGGGTTTGAATCCTGCCAGTGCTGTAGAAGTATCCCAAGGTGGGAAATTTTCAAATAGTGATTTTCTTTTTTTTTTTTTGCTAAGTGTTTTTCTGGTTTCCATGTAAGTAGCCTATCAAATTGTCCTTATGTCATGGTCATCCATTTAATGTGCAATGGAAGCCACAGGGAAGGACACCAAGGCCTGTATGTTGCTTATAGTTACTACTGCAATCCTCTAGACCACCAAGGAGATAGCTCAAAGGTAAGGCTTGTACCTTTGGGGGGACAGCCCTCACAGGCCAGGGTTCGAATCCTGCCAGTGCTGTAGAAGTGTCCCAAGGTGGGAAATTTTCAAACAGTGATTTTTTTTTTGCTAGTGTTTTTTTGGCAGGTGTCTCCCAACATTTCATATGTTTTCTCTCATGACCTTCTACCAACCGCCCTATTTCTCAAGTAGGTGCTAGGAACAAGGCCTTATCTTCCTTTATCAATGTCGTCATTCTTTGTCCTTTAAGTTTGGTGAATTGCAGAGTGCAATTGTGGTATTGGGGGTTATAACTGAGCACAAGAATGCGAGGATGGTGCTACACTTATTGTAAAATAGGTTGGTTGATGGTGATTTTTCATTTTAGTGTGAGCCACTCGCTCAAATCAGGGGTTTGGTGCCAGTGAGCTTGGATAGAAATAAAGGTCAAGTATGAGCTCTGGCTAATGAAATGATGGGTCGAGTTTGAGGCTAGCTAGAGTCCATTTATTAGGTGCAATAAGAAGTTGGAAAGATTTTTCCTTTAAGAGACAGACAAGAGCAGAGTCAAGCCTTTGCTCTAGTAGATCTGCATCATGCCTGCTGCAGGATGTGAAGGAGTGGACCTCCACAGCAGTGCGCTGTGCCGGGCTGGGCTGCACTGGGCTGGGCTGGGCCTGCCCTGGCATCTTGGATTTATTCACCCACCTCCTTCCTTTGAAGAACGCTCACGAACGGCCACAAACGTCCTTGTTCTGTATACAGGCGGACAGCAGGCAATTTAGGACCCTGCTAAATGATGGTGATGTCCCCATGTGCTTCCTTCGAGTGGCAAAATCCTTCGTCTAAGGCAGGTGGGCTTTTTTAAAATTTGGTTGAAGACCATATGTTGGAGGCAGTATCACGGCACAAGCCGCCGACCGTCTCAGAAGAAAGTATGCATGGGAGGACATTATTTGCATAGGAGAGCCCTCTTCTCAGTCCCATTCTTAAGCTGCAGTGGCCATGAAGTGTTACTAGGGGGCAGCAGTATGAACAAAAGAGCACACTGAGGCTTTTCTCCTTCTTGCTGACATGATTCTTGGTCATTTTTGTCTTGCAGGGCCTAAGGAGTGAATGACTACGATGACTGAGGGGATGAGGAATGGCTGGCCTGTATTTGTGGTGAAGGGGGAACATTTGGAAGGTAAACAGCAAGATGAAAGCGTCAAAGCATATATGTTTGCTGAGTGATTGAGTCTGTGTGTCACTTGTCTCTTTGTAGGGACATGTGAGAAAGGAACAGCAGCACCATAGACTTCAGGTGGGAGAGCAAGCAAGGATGAATATTTCCCTCAAATCCAAATACTTACAGCACCTCAAAGATGACAAGTGCGATATGATGTTCTGCAATTGCAAGGATTTGCCATGTGTGGTGCATAAATATGCATGGTTAGTGAGGTTTTTCCCAGAATGTGAGTATCGTTAGGCTGGCAAATGTCAGGCACTCCTTTGGGGGTATGAGGCCAAGAAAAAATTTGGGAAGTTTGCTACAGTCATCTGTAGGATCGAAAGACACTGGGGAATCGTTACAGAGGGAGCCAGGCTGCACAAAACGTGGTAACAGTTGGACAGAAATCTTTAGCCGGACTTTTGACTACCCCCAATGTGGGACCAGGACCGCAGTACCTCTCTGTCTCTGAAACATATTTTGACCTCTGGGCACCACCATCTCAATGCCCCTCAAATGTTCCCTCCTGGAACCCCAGCTTTGGTAGTGCATCAACCAGGTTTCAATCATTTGAGTGACCACAAACACCCTTGCTATGTGCCTTCCATTTACATTCAGTCAGTAACCCAGCTGCTTCGTTCGCTATTGAATCTCAAGTGACAGTTGGATGCACATTGCAGGGGTATACAGGCATTTACCGTACTGTACAGCCCCTCTCAGTACAGTCAGACTACACTTCTTAAAATCATAAATACATGTTTTGTCCAACAGTAAGGCCGGGCCTTTCCTCTGTAGTTCATAGCCAACGTAAGGAGGAAAAAATAAGCTGAAGAGCATGCCAAAATTCTCTACAGACACTGCCAATCCTCACACTGCCTATTTGCATGCCAAGGTTATTCACTATGACCCACCAAACCAATTGGCAACAGTAGCCTCTCTCTGCCTCATTCGTATGCTCCGATGCCACCTTTATTTAGCAAATGTTAGTGCTCTAGGATTTCATAGCACGATTCGCTATAGCCTCTTTTTTCAACAGAAATGTCCTAAAGGTACCTATACCAATCTGCTGGGTGGGGAGGAGGGGGGCTGCTGCTGCTGGCAGTAACATTTTGGGGCACCCCACCTGCAAAAATACATTCACATGCTCCTTGTTGTACCTTTCAATACCATAACTGCAGCAGAATCGTATGGTGACCCCTGTTGGTAACAGAAACTGTCAAACAGCTTTTTGCCACCCCCCCTCCCCCGTTGCCCCTAACCATTTGGGGTACACCCCATGAGGGAGGATCAGAGCAATAAAAAATAATGGTAGCCCCCCCAAAAAGTACCTGGAAGGCATGCCATTCTGTGCACCTCATCGCTCTTCACGTTGCGCCTAAGCACCTTTTAATACTGCTCCCCGACTGCCCCCTCCAAACAGAAATCAGAAAGTATAGGGGGGTGCATTAAAAAAGTTTTTGCAGTTCCCCACCATAAGTCAGGATCCTCCTCCATCTATGACCCCTTCCTAGGCCCTCAGACTCCACCCATTCTGCCCAGGCTCCTCCTATTTGACCACACCCAATCTGACTAGGCTCCTCCTTAACCCCTCCTCTGCTCTCTGACCCCACCCAATCTGACTAGGCTCCTCCTATACCCCCTCCTCTCTGACTCCACCCATTCTGCCCAGGCTCCTCCCATACCCCTCTGACCCCACCCATTCTGCCCAGGCTCCTCCTATACCCCTCTTATTTGACCCCAATCTGACTAGGCTCCTCCTAAGCCCCTCCTCTGCTGTCTGACCCCACCCATTCTGACTAAGCTCCTCCTAAACCAATCCTCTGCTGTCTGACTCCACCCATTCTGCCCAGGCTCCTCCTCAGCCCCTCCTCTCTGACCTCACCCAATCTGACTAGGCTCCTCCTATACCCCCTCCTCTCTGACCCCACCCAATCTGACTAGGCTCCTCCTTAACCCCTCCTCTGCTCTCTGACCCCACCCATTCTGACTAAGCTCCTCCTAAACCCATCCTCTGCTGTCTGACCCCACCCATTCTGCCCAGGCTCCTCCTAAGCCCCTCTGCCCAGGCTCCTCCTATACCCCTCCTCTCTGACCTCACCCAATCTGACTAGGCTCCTCCTATACCCATTCTGCCCAGGCTCCTCCTATACCCCCTCCTCTCTGACTCCACCCATTCTGCCCAGGCTCCTCCTATACCCCTCCTCTCTGACCCCACCCAATCTGACTAGGCTCCTCCTAAGCCCCTCCTCTGCTGTCTGACCCCACCCATTCTGCCCAGGCTCCTCCTATTTGACCCCACCCAATCTGACTAGGTTCCTCCTAAGCCCCTCCTCTGCTGTCTGGCCCCACCCATTCTGCCCAGGCTCCTCCTATACCCCCTCCTATTTGACCCCACCCAATCTGACTAGGCTCCTCCTATACCCCCTCTGCCCAGGCTCCTCCTATACCCCTCCTCTCTGACCTCACCCATTCTGCCCAGGCTCCTCCTATTTGACCCCACCCAATCTGACTAGGCTCCTCCTAAGCCCCTCCTCTGCTGTCTGACCCCACCCATTCTGCCCAGGCTCCTCCTAAGCCCCTCATCTGCTGTCTGACCCCACCCATTCTGCCCAGGCTCCTCCTAAGCCCCTCATCTGCTGTCTGACCCCACCCATTCTGCCCAGGCTCCTCCTATACCCCTCCTCTCTGACCCCACCCAATCTGACTAGGCTCCTCCTAAGCCCCTAGGCTCCTCCTAAGCCCCTCCTCTCTGACCCCACCCAATCTGACTAGGCTCCTCCTATACCCCCTCCTCTCTGACTCCACCCATTCTGACTAGGCTCCTCCTATTTGACCCCACCCAATCTGACTAGGCTCCTCCTAAGCCCCTCCTCTGCTGTCTGACCTCACCCATTCTGCCCAGGCTCCGCCTAAGCATCTCCTCTCTGACCCCACCCATTCTGCCCAGGCTCCTCCTAAGCCCCTCCTCTGCTGTCTGACCCCACCCATTCTGCCCAGGCTCCTCCTAAGCCCCTCCTCTGCTGTCTGACCCCACCCATTCTGCCCAGGCTCCTCCTATACCCCCTCCTCTCTGACTCCACCCATTCTGCCCAGGCTCCTCCCATACCCCTCTGACCCCACCCATTCTGCCCAGGCTCCTCCTATACCCCTCCTATTTGACCCCACCCAATCTGACTTGGCTCCTCCTAAGCCCCTCCTCTGCTGTCTGACCCCACCCATTCTGCCCAGGCTCCTCCTATTTGACCCCACCCAATCTGACTAGGCTCCTCCTAAGCCCCTCCTCTGCTGTCTGACCCCACCCATTCTGCCCAGGCTCCTCCTATTTGACCCCACCCAATCTGACTTGGCTCCTCCTATACCCCCTCTGCCCAGGCTCCTCCTAAGCCCCTCCTCTGCTGTCTGACCCCCACCCATTCTGCCCAGGCTCCGCCTAAGCCCCTCCTCTCTGACCCCACCCATTCTGCCCAGGCTCCTCCTAAGCCCCACCTCTCTGACTCCACCCATTCTGCCCAGGCTCCTCCTATTTGACCCCACCCAATCTGACTAGGCTCCTCCTAAGCCCCTCCTCTCTGACCCCACCCCCTCTGCCCAGGCTCCTCCTATACCCCCTCTGCCCAGGCTCCTCCTATACCCCTCCTCTCTGACCCCACCCCCTCTGCCCAGGCTCCTCCTATACCCCTCCTCTCTGACCTAACCCCCTCTGCCCAGGCTCCTCCTATACCCCTCCTCTGCTGTCTGACCCCACCCATTCTGCCCAGGCTCCTCCTATTTGACCCCACCCAATCTGACTAGGCTCCTCCTAAGCCCCTCCTCTGCTGTCTGACCCCACCCATTCTGCCCAGGCTCCTCCTATTTGACCCCACCCAATCTGACTAGGCTCCTCCTATACCCCCTCTGCCCAGGCTCCTCCTATACCCCTCCTCTCTGACCCCACCCCTCTGCCCAGGCTCCTCCTATACCCCCTCTGCCCAGGCTCCTCCTATACCCCTCCTCTCTGACCCCACCCCCTCTGCCCAGGCTCCTCCTATACCCCTCCTCTGCTGTCTGACCCCACCCATTCTGCCCAGGCTCCTCCTATTTGACCCCACCCAATCTGACTAGGCTCCTCCTAAGCCCCTCCTCTGCTGTCTGACCCCAGCCATTCTGCCCAGGCTCCTCCTATACCCCACCTCTCTGACCCCACCCAATCTGACTAGGCTCCTCCTAAGCCCCTCCTCTGCTGTCTGACCCCACCCATTCTGCCCAGGCTCCTCCTATTGGACCCCACCCAATCTGATTAGGCTCCTCCTATACCCCCTCTGCCCAGGCTCCTCCTATACCCCTCCTCTCTGACCCCACCCCCTCTGCCCAGGCTCCTCCTATACCCCCTCTGCCCAGGCTCCTCCTATACCCCTCCTCTCTGACCCCACCCCCTTTGCCCAGGCTCCTCCTATACCCCTCCTCTGCTGTCTGACCCCACCCATTCTGCCCAGGCTCCTCCTATTTGACCCCACCCAATCTGACTAGGCTCCTCCTAAGCCCCTCCTCTGCTGTCTGACCCCACCCATTCTGCCCAGGCTCCTCCTATTTGACCCCACCCAATCTGACTAGGCTCCTCCTAAGCCCCTCCTCTCTGACCCCACCCATTCTGCCCAGGCCCCTCCTAAGCCCCTCCTCTGCTGTCTGACCCCACCCATTCTGCCCAGGCTCCTCCTATACCCCTCCTCTCTGACCCCACCCCCTCTGCCCAGGCTCCTCCTATTTGACCCCACCCAATCTGACTAGGCTCCTCCTATACCCCCTCTGCCCAGGCTCCTCCTATACCCCTCCTCTCTGACCCCACCCCCTCTGCCCAGGCTCCTCCTATACCCCTCCTCTGCTGTCTGACCCCACCCATTCTGCCCAGGCTCCTCCTATTTGACCCCACCCAATCTGACTAGGCTCCTCCTAAGCCCCTCCTCTGCTGTCTGACCCCACCCATTCTGCCCAGGCTCCTCCTATTTGACCACACCCAATCTGACTAGGCTCCTCCTATACCCATTCTGCCCAGGCTCCTCCTATACCCCCTCCTCTCTGACTCCACCCATTCTGCCCAGGCTCCTCCTAAGCCCCTACTCTCTGACCCCACCCATTCTGCCCATATACCCCCTCCTCCTGCCCAGGCTCCTCCTAAGCCCCTCCTCTGCTGTCTGACCCCACCCATTCTGCCCAGGCTCCGCCTAAGCCCCTCCTCTCTGACCCCACCCATTCTGCCCAGGCTCCTCCTAAGCCCCTCCTCTGCTGTCTGACCCCACCCATTCTGCCCAGGCTCCTCCCATACCCCTCTGACCCCACCCATTCTGCCCAGGCTCCTCCTATACCCCCTCCTCTCTGACTCCACCCATTCTGCCCAGGCTCCTCCCATACCCCTCTGACCCCACCCATTCTGCCCAGGCTCCTCCTATACCCCTCCTATTTGACCCCACCCAATCTGACTTGGCTCCTCCTAAGCCCCTCCTCTGCTGTCTGACCCCACCCATTCTGCCCAGGCTCCTCCTATTTGACCCCACCCAATCTGACTAGGCTCCTCCTAAGCCCCTCCTCTGCCTGACCCCACCCATTCTGCCCAGGCTCCTCCTATTTGACCCCACCCAATCTGACTAGGCTCCTCCTATACCCCCTCTGCCCAGGCTCCTCCTAAGCCCCTCCTCTGCTGTCTGACCCCCCACCCATTCTGCCCAGGCTCCGCCTAAGCCCCTCCTCTCTGACCCCACCCATTCTGCCCAGGCTCCTCCTAAGCCCCACCTCTCTGACTCCACCCATTCTGCCCAGGCTCCTCCTATTTGACCCCACCCAATCTGACTAGGCTCCTCCTAAGCCCCTCCTCTGCTGTCTGACCCCACCCATTCTGCCCAGGCTCCTCCTATTTGAGCCCACCCAATCTGACTAGGCTCCTCCTATACCCCCTCTGCCCAGGCTCCTCCTAAGCCCCTCCTCTGCTGTCTGACCCCCCACCCATTCTGCCCAGGCTCCGCCTAAGCCCCTCCTCTCTGACCCCACCCATTCTGCCCAGGCTCCTCCTAAGCCCCACCTCTCTGACTCCACCCATTCTGCCCAGGCTCCTCCTATTTGACCCCACCCAATCTGACTAGGCTCCTCCTAAGCCCCTCCTCTGCTGTCTGACCCCACCCATTCTGCCCAGGCTCCTCCTATTTGACCCCACCCAATCTGACTAGGCTCCTCCTAAGCCCCTCCTCTCTGACCCCACCAATTCTGCCCAGGCTCCTCCTAAGCCCCTCATCTGCTGTCTGACCCCACCCCCTCTGCCCAGGCTCCTCCTATACCCCTCCTCTGCTGTCTGACCCCACCCATTCTGCCCAGGCTCCTCCTATTTGACCCCACCCAATCTGACTAGGCTCCTCCTAAGCCCCTCCTCTGCTGTCTGACCCCACCCATTCTGCCCAGGCTCCTCCTATTTGACCCCACCCAATCTGACTAGGCTCCTCCTATACCCCCTCTGCCCAGGCTCCTCCTATACCCCTCCTCTCTGACCCCACCCCTCTGCCCAGGCTCCTCCTATACCCCCTCTGCCCAGGCTCCTCCTATACCCCTCCTCTCTGACCCCCCCCCCTCTGCCCAGGCTCCTCCTATACCCCTCCTCTCTGACCCCACCCCCTCTGCCCAGGCTCCTCCTGTACCCCCTCTGCCCAGGCTCCTCCTATACCCCTCCTCTCTGACCCCACCCCCTCTGCCCAGGCTCCTCCTATACCCCTCCTCTGCTGTCTGACCCCACCCATTCTGCCCAGGCTCCTCCTATTTGACCCCACCCAATCTGACTAGGCTCCTCCTAAGCCCCTCCTCTGCTGTCTGACCCCACCCATTCTGCCCAGGCTCCTCCTATTTGACCCCACCCAATCTGATTAGGCTCCTCCTATACCCCCTCTGCCCAGGCTCCTCCTATACCCCTCCTCTCTGACCCCACCCCCTCTGCCCAGGCTCCTCCTATACCCCTCCTCTGCTGTCTGACCACACCCATTCTGCCCAGGCTCCTCCTATTTGACCCCACCCAATCTGACTAGGCTCCTCCTATACCCATTCTGCCCAGGCTCCTCCTATACCCCCTCCTCTCTGACTCCACCCATTCTGCCCATATACCCGCTCCTCCTGCCCAGGCTCCTCCTAAGCCCCTCCTCTGCTGTCTGACCCCACCCATTCTGCCCAGGCTCCGCCTAAGCCCCTCCTCTCTGACCCCACCCATTCTGCCCAGGCTCTTCCTAAGCCCCTCCTCTGCTGTCTGACCCCACCCATTCTGCCCAGGCTCCTCCTATTTGACCCCACCCAATCTGACTAAGCTCCTCCTAAGCCCCTCCTCTGCTGTCGGACCCCACCCCCTCTGGCCAGGCTCCTCCTATACCCCCTCTGCCCAGGCTCCTCCTATACCCCTCCTCTCTGACCCCACCCCCTCTGCCCAGGCTCCTCCTCTGCTGTCTGACCCCACCCATTCTGCCCAGGCTCCTCCTATACCCCCTCCTCTCTGACTCCACCCATTCTACCCAGGCTCCTCCCATACCCCTCTGACCCCACCCAGGCTCCTCCTATTTGACCCCACCCAATCTGACTAGGCTCCTCCTACACCCCCCTCTGCCAGGCTCCTCCTATACCCCTCTGCCAGGCTCCTCCTATACCCCTCCTCTGCTGTCTGACCCCACCCATTCTGCCCAGGCTCCTCCTATTTGACCCCACCCAATCTGACTAGGCTCCTCCTAAGCCCCTCCTCTGCTGTCTGACCCCACCCATTCTGCCCAGGCTCCGCCTAAGCATCTCCTCTCTGACCCCACCCATTCTGCCCAGGCTCCTCCTAAGCCCCTCCTCTGCTGTCTGACCCCACCCATTCTGCCCAGGCTCCTCCCATACCCCTCTGACCCCACCCATTCTGCCCAGGCTCCTCCTATACCCCCTCCTCTCTGACTCCACCCATTCTGCCCAGGCTCCTCCCATACCCCTCTGACCCCACCCATTCTGCCCAGGCTCCTCCTATACCCCTCCTATTTGACCCCACCCAATCTGACTTGGCTCCTCCTAAGCCCCTCCTCTGCTGTCTGACCCCACCCATTCTGCCCAGGCTCCTCCTATTTGACCCCACCCAATCTGACTAGGCTCCTCCTAAGCCCCTCCTCTGCCTGACCCCACCCATTCTGCCCAGGCTCCTCCTATTTGACCCCACCCAATCTGACTAGGCTCCTCCTATACCCCCTCTGCCCAGGCTCCTCCTAAGCCCCTCCTCTGCTGTCTGACCCCCCACCCATTCTGCCCAGGCTCCGCCTAAGCCCCTCCTCTCTGACCCCACCCATTCTGCCCAGGCTCCTCCTAAGCCCCACCTCTCTGACTCCACCCATTCTGCCCAGGCTCCTCCTATTTGACCCCACCCAATCTGACTAGGCTCCTCCTAAGCCCCTCCTCTGCTGTCTGACCCCACCCATTCTGCCCAGGCTCCTCCTATTTGAGCCCACCCAATCTGACTAGGCTCCTCCTATACCCCCTCTGCCCAGGCTCCTCCTAAGCCCCTCCTCTGCTGTCTGACCCCCCACCCATTCTGCCCAGGCTCCGCCTAAGCCCCTCCTCTCTGACCCCACCCATTCTGCCCAGGCTCCTCCTAAGCCCCACCTCTCTGACTCCACCCATTCTGCCCAGGCTCCTCCTATTTGACCCCACCCAATCTGACTAGGCTCCTCCTAAGCCCCTCCTCTGCTGTCTGACCCCACCCATTCTGCCCAGGCTCCTCCTATTTGACCCCACCCAATCTGACTAGGCTCCTCCTAAGCCCCTCCTCTCTGACCCCACCAATTCTGCCCAGGCTCCTCCTAAGCCCCTCATCTGCTGTCTGACCCCACCCCCTCTGCCCAGGCTCCTCCTATACCCCTCCTCTGCTGTCTGACCCCACCCATTCTGCCCAGGCTCCTCCTATTTGACCCCACCCAATCTGACTAGGCTCCTCCTAAGCCCCTCCTCTGCTGTCTGACCCCACCCATTCTGCCCAGGCTCCTCCTATTTGACCCCACCCAATCTGACTAGGCTCCTCCTATACCCCCTCTGCCCAGGCTCCTCCTATACCCCTCCTCTCTGACCCCACCCCTCTGCCCAGGCTCCTCCTATACCCCCTCTGCCCAGGCTCCTCCTATACCCCTCCTCTCTGACCCCCCCCCCTCTGCCCAGGCTCCTCCTATACCCCTCCTCTCTGACCCCACCCCCTCTGCCCAGGCTCCTCCTGTACCCCCTCTGCCCAGGCTCCTCCTATACCCCTCCTCTCTGACCCCACCCCCTCTGCCCAGGCTCCTCCTATACCCCTCCTCTGCTGTCTGACCCCACCCATTCTGCCCAGGCTCCTCCTATTTGACCCCACCCAATCTGACTAGGCTCCTCCTAAGCCCCTCCTCTGCTGTCTGACCCCACCCATTCTGCCCAGGCTCCTCCTATTTGACCCCACCCAATCTGATTAGGCTCCTCCTATACCCCCTCTGCCCAGGCTCCTCCTATACCCCTCCTCTCTGACCCCACCCCCTCTGCCCAGGCTCCTCCTATACCCCTCCTCTGCTGTCTGACCACACCCATTCTGCCCAGGCTCCTCCTATTTGACCCCACCCAATCTGACTAGGCTCCTCCTATACCCATTCTGCCCAGGCTCCTCCTATACCCCCTCCTCTCTGACTCCACCCATTCTGCCCATATACCCGCTCCTCCTGCCCAGGCTCCTCCTAAGCCCCTCCTCTGCTGTCTGACCCCACCCATTCTGCCCAGGCTCCGCCTAAGCCCCTCCTCTCTGACCCCACCCATTCTGCCCAGGCTCTTCCTAAGCCCCTCCTCTGCTGTCTGACCCCACCCATTCTGCCCAGGCTCCTCCTATTTGACCCCACCCAATCTGACTAAGCTCCTCCTAAGCCCCTCCTCTGCTGTCGGACCCCACCCCCTCTGGCCAGGCTCCTCCTATACCCCCTCTGCCCAGGCTCCTCCTATACCCCTCCTCTCTGACCCCACCCCCTCTGCCCAGGCTCCTCCTCTGCTGTCTGACCCCACCCATTCTGCCCAGGCTCCTCCTATACCCCCTCCTCTCTGACTCCACCCATTCTACCCAGGCTCCTCCCATACCCCTCTGACCCCACCCAGGCTCCTCCTATTTGACCCCACCCAATCTGACTAGGCTCCTCCTACACCCCCCTCTGCCAGGCTCCTCCTATACCCCTCTGCCAGGCTCCTCCTATACCCCTCCTCTGCTGTCTGACCCCACCCATTCTGCCCAGGCTCCTCCTATTTGACCCCACCCAATCTGACTAGGCTCCTCCTAAGCCCCTCCTCTGCTGTCTGACCCCACCCATTCTGCCCAGGCTCCTCCTATACCCCACCTCTCTGACACCACCCAATCTGACTAGGCTCCTCCTAAGCCCCTCCTCTGCTGTCTGACCCCACCCATTCTGCCCAGGCTCCTCCTAAGCCCCTCCTCTGCTGTCTGACCCCACCCATTCTGCCCAGGCTCCTCCCATACCCCTCTGACCCCACCCATTCTGCTCAGGCTCCTCCTATTTGACCCCACCCAATCTGACTAGGCTCCTCCTATACCCCCTCTGCCCAGGCTCCTCCTAAGCCCCTCCTCTGCTGTCTGACCCCCACCCATTCTGCCCAGGCTCCTCCTAAGCCCCTCCTCTGCTGTCTGACCCCACCCATTCTGCCCAGGCTCCTTCTATACCCCACCTCTCTGACCCCACCCAATCTGACTAGGCTCCTCCTAAGCCCCTCCTCTGCTGTCTGACCCCACCCATTCTGCCCAGGCTCCTCCTCTCTGACCCCACCCATTCTGCCCAGGCTCCTCCTATACCCCACCTCTCTGACCCCACCCAATCTGACTAGGCTCCTCCTAAGCCCCTCCTCTGCTGTCTGACCCCACCCATTCTGCCCAGGCTCCTCCTATACCCCCTCCTCTCTGACTCCACCCATTCTACCCAGGCTCCTCCCATACCCCTCTGACCCCACCCATTCTGCCCAGGCTCCTCCTATACCCCTCTTATTTGACCCCAATCTGACTAGGCTCCTCCTAAGCCCCTCCTCTGCTGTCTGACCCCACCCATTCTGACTAAGCTCCTCCTAAACCAATCCTCTGCTGTCTGACTCCACCCATTCTGCCCAGGCTCCTCCTCAGCCCCTCCTCTCTGACCTCACCCAATCTGACTAGGCTCCTCCTATACCCCCTCCTCTCTGACCCCACCCAATCTGACTAGGCTCCTCCTTAACCCCTCCTCTGCTCTCTGACCCCACCCATTCTGACTAAGCTCCTCCTAAACCCATCCTCTGCTGTCTGACCCCACCCATTCTGCCCAGGCTCCTCCTAAGCCCCTCTGCCCAGGCTCCTCCTATACCCCTCCTCTCTGACCTCACCCAATCTGACTAGGCTCCTCCTATACCCATTCTGCCCAGGCTCCTCCTATACCCCCTCCTCTCTGACTCCACCCATTCTGCCCAGGCTCCTCCTATACCCCTCCTCTCTGACCCCACCCAATCTGACTAGGCTCCTCCTAAGCCCCTCCTCTGCTGTCTGACCCCACCCATTCTGCCCAGGCTCCTCCTATTTGACCCCACCCAATCTGACTAGGTTCCTCCTAAGCCCCTCCTCTGCTGTCTGGCCCCACCCATTCTGCCCAGGCTCCTCCTATACCCCCTCCTATTTGACCCCACCCAATCTGACTAGGCTCCTCCTATACCCCCTCTGCCCAGGCTCCTCCTATACCCCTCCTCTCTGACCTCACCCATTCTGCCCAGGCTCCTCCTATTTGACCCCACCCAATCTGACTAGGCTCCTCCTAAGCCCCTCCTCTGCTGTCTGACCCCACCCATTCTGCCCAGGCTCCTCCTAAGCCCCTCATCTGCTGTCTGACCCCACCCATTCTGCCCAGGCTCCTCCTAAGCCCCTCATCTGCTGTCTGACCCCACCCATTCTGCCCAGGCTCCTCCTATACCCCTCCTCTCTGACCCCACCCAATCTGACTAGGCTCCTCCTAAGCCCCTAGGCTCCTCCTAAGCCCCTCCTCTCTGACCCCACCCAATCTGACTAGGCTCCTCCTATACCCCCTCCTCTCTGACTCCACCCATTCTGACTAGGCTCCTCCTATTTGACCCCACCCAATCTGACTAGGCTCCTCCTAAGCCCCTCCTCTGCTGTCTGACCTCACCCATTCTGCCCAGGCTCCGCCTAAGCATCTCCTCTCTGACCCCACCCATTCTGCCCAGGCTCCTCCTAAGCCCCTCCTCTGCTGTCTGACCCCACCCATTCTGCCCAGGCTCCTCCTAAGCCCCTCCTCTGCTGTCTGACCCCACCCATTCTGCCCAGGCTCCTCCTATACCCCCTCCTCTCTGACTCCACCCATTCTGCCCAGGCTCCTCCCATACCCCTCTGACCCCACCCATTCTGCCCAGGCTCCTCCTATACCCCTCCTATTTGACCCCACCCAATCTGATTTGGCTCCTCCTAAGCCCCTCCTCTGCTGTCTGACCCCACCCATTCTGCCCAGGCTCCTCCTATTTGACCCCACCCAATCTGACTAGGCTCCTCCTAAGCCCCTCCTCTGCTGTCTGACCCCACCCATTCTGCCCAGGCTCCTCCTATTTGACGCCACCCAATCTGACTTGGCTCCTCCTATACCCCCTCTGCCCAGGCTCCTCCTAAGCCCCTCCTCTGCTGTCTGACCCCCACCCATTCTGCCCAGGCTCCGCCTAAGCCCCTCCTCTCTGACCCCACCCATTCTGCCCAGGCTCCTCCTAAGCCCCACCTCTCTGACTCCACCCATTCTGCCCAGGCTCCTCCTATTTGACCCCACCCAATCTGACTAGGCTCCTCCTAAGCCCCTCCTCTCTGACCCCACCCCCTCTGCCCAGGCTCCACCTATACCCCCTCTGCCCAGGCTCCTCCTATACCCCTCCTCTCTGACCACACCCCCTCTGCCCAGGCTCCTCCTATACCCCTCCTCTGCTGTCTGACCCCACCCATTCTGCCCAGGCTCCTCCTATTTGACCCCACCCAATCTGACTAGGCTCCTCCTAAGCCCCTCCTCTGCTGTCTGACCCCACCCATTCTGCCCAGGCTCCTCCTATTTGACCCCACCCAATCTGACTAGGCTCCTCCTATACCCCCTCTGCCCAGGCTCCTCCTATACCCCTCCTCTCTGACCCCACCCCTCTGCCCAGGCTCCTCCTATACCCCCTCTGCCCAGGCTCCTCCTATACCCCTCCTCTCTGACCCCACCCCCTCTGCCCAGGCTCCTCCTATACCCCTCCTCTGCTGTCTGACCCCACCCATTCTGCCCAGGCTCCTCCTATTTGACCCCACCCAATCTGACGAGGCTCCTCCTAAGCCCCTCCTCTGCTGTCTGACCCCAGCCATTCTGCCCAGGCTCCTCCTATACCCCACCTCTCTGACCCCACCCAATCTGACTAGGCTCCTCCTAAGCCCCTCCTCTGCTGTCTGACCCCACCCATTCTGCCCAGGCTCCTCCTATTGGACCCCACCCAATCTGATTAGGCTCCTCCTATACCCCCTCTGCCCAGGCTCCTCCTATACCCCTCCTCTCTGACCCCACCCCCTCTGCCCAGGCTCCTCCTATACCCCCTCTGCCCAGGCTCCTCCTATACCCCTCCTCTCTGACCCCACCCCCTTTGCCCAGGCTCCTCCTATACCCCTCCTCTGCTGTCTGACCCCACCCATTCTGCCCAGGCTCCTCCTATTTGACCCCACCCAATCTGACTAGGCTCCTCCTAAGCCCCTCCTCTGCTGTCTGACCCCACCCATTCTGCCCAGGCTCCTCCTATTTGACCACACCCAATCTGACTAGGCTCCTCCTATACCCATTCTGCCCAGGCTCCTCCTATACCCCCTCCTCTCTGACTCCACCCATTCTGCCCAGGCTCCTCCTAAGCCCCTACTCTCTGACCCCACCCATTCTGCCCATATACCCCCTCCTCCTGCCCAGGCTCCTCCTAAGCCCCTCCTCTGCTGTCTGACCCCACCCATTCTGCCCAGGCTCCGCCTAAGCCCCTCCTCTCTGACCCCACCCATTCTGCCCAGGCTCCTCCTAAGCCCCTCCTCTGCTGTCTGACCCCACCCATTCTGCCCAGGCTCCTCCTATACCCCTCCTCTCTGACCCCACCCCCTCTGCCCAGGCTCCTCCTATTTGACCCCACCCAATCTGACTAGGCTCCTCCTATACCCCTCCGCCAGGCTCCTCCTATACCCCTCCTCTGCTGTCTGACCCCACCCATTCTGCCCAGGCTCCTCCTATTTGACCCCACCCAATCTGACTAGGCTCCTCCTAAGCCCCTCCTCTGCTGTCTGACCCCACCCATTCTGCCCAGGCTCCGCCTAAGCCCCTCCTCTCTGACCCCACCCATTCTGCCCAGGCTCCTCCTAAGCCCCTCCTCTGCTGTCTGACCCCACCCATTCTGCCCAGGCTCCTCCCATACCCCTCTGACCCCACCCATTCTGCCCAGGCTCCTCCTAAGCCCCTCCTCTGCTGTCTGACCCCACCCATTCTGCCCAGGCTCCTCCTATTTGACCCCACCCAATCTGACTAGGCTCCTCCTAAGCCCCTCCTCTGCCTGACCCCACCCATTCTGCCCAGGCTCCTCCTATTTGACCCCACCCAATCTGACTAGGCTCCTCCTATACCCCCTCTGCCCAGGCTCCTCCTAAGCCCCTCCTCTGCTGTCTGACCCCCCACCCATTCTGCCCAGGCTCCGCCTAAGCCCCTCCTCTCTGACCCCACCCATTCTGCCCAGGCTCCTCCTAAGCCCCACCTCTCTGACTCCACCCATTCTGCCCAGGCTCCTCCTATTTGACCCCACCCAATCTGACTAGGCTCCTCCTAAGCCCCTCCTCTGCTGTCTGACCCCACCCATTCTGCCCAGGCTCCTCCTATTTGACCCCACCCAATCTGACTAGGCTCCTCCTATACCCCCTCTGCCCAGGCTCCTCCTAAGCCCCTCCTCTGCTGTCTGACCCCCCACCCATTCTGCCCAGGCTCCGCCTAAGCCCCTCCTCTCTGACCCCACCCATTCTGCCCAGGCTCCTCCTAAGCCCCACCTCTCTGACTCCACCCATTCTGCCCAGGCTCCTCCTATTTGACCCCACCCAATCTGACTAGGCTCCTCCTAAGCCCCTCCTCTGCTGTCTGACCCCACCCATTCTGCCCAGGCTCCTCCTATTTGACCCCACCCAATCTGACTAGGCTCCTCCTAAGCCCCTCCTCTCTGACCCCACCAATTCTGCCCAGGCTCCTCCTAAGCCCCTCATCTGCTGTCTGACCCCACCCCCTCTGCCCAGGCTCCTCCTATACCCCTCCTCTGCTGTCTGACCCCACCCATTCTGCCCAGGCTCCTCCTATTTGACCCCACCCAATCTGACTAGGCTCCTCCTAAGCCCCTCCTCTGCTGTCTGACCCCACCCATTCTGCCCAGGCTCCTCCTATTTGACCCCACCCAATCTGACTAGGCTCCTCCTATACCCCCTCTGCCCAGGCTCCTCCTATACCCCTCCTCTCTGATCCCACCCCTCTGCCCAGGCTCCTCCTATACCCCCTCTGCCCAGGCTCCTCCTATACCCCTCCTCTCTGACCCCACCCCCTCTGCCCAGGCTCCTCCTATACCCCTCCTCTCTGACCCCACCCCCTCTGCCCAGGCTCCTCCTATACCCCTCCTCTGCTGTCTGACCCCACCCATTCTGCCCAGGCTCCTCCTATTTGACCCCACCCAATCTGACTAGGCTCCTCCTAAGCCCCTCCTCTGCTGTCTGACCCCACCCATTCTGCCCAGGCTCCTCCTATTTGACCCCACCCAATCTGATTAGGCTCCTCCTATACCCCCTCTGCCCAGGCTCCTCCTATACCCCTCCTCTCTGACTTCACCCATTCTGCCCATATACCCGCTCCTCCTGCCCAGGCTCCTCCTAAGCCCCTCCTCTGCTGTCTGACCCCACCCATTCTGCCCAGGCTCCGCCTAAGCCCCTCCTCTCTGACCCCACCCATTCTGCCCAGGCTCTTCCTAAGCCCCTCCTCTGCTGTCTGACCCCACCCATTCTGCCCAGGCTCCTCCTATTTGACCCCACCCAATCTGACTAAGCTCCTCCTAAGCCCCTCCTCTGCTGTCGGACCCCACCCCCTCTGCCCAGGCTCCTCCTATACCCCTCCTCTCTGACCCCACCCCCTCTGCCCAGGCTCCTCCTCTGCTGTCTGACCCCACCCATTCTGCCCAGGCTCCTCCTATACCCCCTCCTCTCTGACTCCACCCATTCTACCCAGGCTCCTCCCATACCCCTCTGACCCCACCCAGGCTCCTCCTATTTGACCCCACCCAATCTGACTAGGCTCCTCCTACACCCCCCTCTGCCAGGCTCCTCCTATACCCCTCTGCCAGGCTCCTCCTATACCCCTCCTCTGCTGTCTGACCCCACCCATTCTGCCCAGGCTCCTCCTATTTGACCCCACCCAATCTGACTAGGCTCCTCCTAAGCCCCTCCTCTGCTGTCTGACCCCACCCATTCTGCCCAGGCTCCTCCTATACCCCACCTCTCTGACACCACCCAATCTGACTAGGCTCCTCCTAAGCCCCTCCTCTGCTGTCTGACCCCACCCATTCTGCCCAGGCTCCTCCTAAGCCCCTCCTCTGCTGTCTGACCCCACCCATTCTGCCCAGGCTCCTCCCATACCCCTCTGACCCCACCCATTCTGCCCAGGCTCCTCCTATTTGACCCCACCCAATCTGACTAGGCTCCTCCTATACCCCCTCTGCCCAGGCTCCTCCTAAGCCCCTCCTCTGCTGTCTGACCCCCACCCATTCTGCCCAGGCTCCTCCTAAGCCCCTCCTCTGCTGTCTGACCCCACCCATTCTGCCCAGGCTCCTCCTCTCTGACCCCACCCATTCTGCCCAGGCTCCTCCTATACCCCACCTCTCTGACCCCACCCAATCTGACTAGGCTCCTCCTAAGCCCCTCCTCTGCTGTCTGACCCCACCCATTCTGCCCAGGCTCCTCCTATACCCCCTCCTCTCTGACTCCACCCAGGCTCCTCCCATACCCCTCTGACCCCACCCATTCTGCCCAGGCTCCTCCTATTTGACCCCACCCAATCTGACTAGGCTCCTCCTACACCCCCCTCTGCCAGGCTCCTCCTATACCCCCTCCTCTCTGACTCCACCCATTCTGCCCAGGCTCCTCCCATACCCCTCTGACCCCACCCATTCTGCCCAGGCTCCTCCTATACCCCTCCTATTTGACCCCACCCAATCTGACTTGGCTCCTCCTAAGCCCCTCCTCTGCTGTCTGACCCCACCCATTCTGCCCAGGCTCCTCCTATTTGACCCCACCCAATCTGACTAGGCTCCTCCTAAGCCCCTCCTCTGCCTGACCCCACCCATTCTGCCCAGGCTCCTCCTATTTGACCCCACCCAATCTGACTAGGCTCCTCCTATACCCCCTCTGCCCAGGCTCCTCCTAAGCCCCTCCTCTGCTGTCTGACCCCCCACCCATTCTGCCCAGGCTCCGCCTAAGCCCCTCCTCTCTGACCCCACCCATTCTGCCCAGGCTCCTCCTAAGCCCCACCTCTCTGACTCCACCCATTCTGCCCAGGCTCCTCCTATTTGACCCCACCCAATCTGACTAGGCTCCTCCTAAGCCCCTCCTCTGCTGTCTGACCCCACCCATTCTGCCCAGGCTCCTCCTATTTGAGCCCACCCAATCTGACTAGGCTCCTCCTATACCCCCTCTGCCCAGGCTCCTCCTAAGCCCCTCCTCTGCTGTCTGACCCCCCACCCATTCTGCCCAGGCTCCGCCTAAGCCCCTCCTCTCTGACCCCACCCATTCTGCCCAGGCTCCTCCTAAGCCCCACCTCTCTGACTCCACCCATTCTGCCCAGGCTCCTCCTATTTGACCCCACCCAATCTGACTAGGCTCCTCCTAAGCCCCTCCTCTGCTGTCTGACCCCACCCATTCTGCCCAGGCTCCTCCTATTTGACCCCACCCAATCTGACTAGGCTCCTCCTAAGCCCCTCCTCTCTGACCCCACCAATTCTGCCCAGGCTCCTCCTAAGCCCCTCATCTGCTGTCTGACCCCACCCCCTCTGCCCAGGCTCCTCCTATACCCCTCCTCTGCTGTCTGACCCCACCCATTCTGCCCAGGCTCCTCCTATTTGACCCCACCCAATCTGACTAGGCTCCTCCTAAGCCCCTCCTCTGCTGTCTGACCCCACCCATTCTGCCCAGGCTCCTCCTATTTGACCCCACCCAATCTGACTAGGCTCCTCCTATACCCCCTCTGCCCAGGCTCCTCCTATACCCCTCCTCTCTGACCCCACCCCTCTGCCCAGGCTCCTCCTATACCCCCTCTGCCCAGGCTCCTCCTATACCCCTCCTCTCTGACCCCCCCCCTCTGCCCAGGCTCCTCCTATACCCCTCCTCTCTGACCCCACCCCCTCTGCCCAGGCTCCTCCTATACCCCCTCTGCCCAGGCTCCTCCTATACCCCTCCTCTCTGACCCCACCCCCTCTGCCCAGGCTCCTCCTATACCCCTCCTCTGCTGTCTGACCCCACCCATTCTGCCCAGGCTCCTCCTATTTGACCCCACCCAATCTGACTAGGCTCCTCCTAAGCCCCTCCTCTGCTGTCTGACCCCACCCATTCTGCCCAGGCTCCTCCTATTTGACCCCACCCAATCTGATTAGGCTCCTCCTATACCCCCTCTGCCCAGGCTCCTCCTATACCCCTCCTCTCTGACCCCACCCCCTCTGCCCAGGCTCCTCCTATACCCCTCCTCTGCTGTCTGACCACACCCATTCTGCCCAGGCTCCTCCTATTTGACCCCACCCAATCTGACTAGGCTCCTCCTATACCCATTCTGCCCAGGCTCCTCCTATACCCCCTCCTCTCTGACTCCACCCATTCTGCCCATATACCCGCTCCTCCTGCCCAGGCTCCTCCTAAGCCCCTCCTCTGCTGTCTGACCCCACCCATTCTGCCCAGGCTCCGCCTAAGCCCCTCCTCTCTGACCCCACCCATTCTGCCCAGGCTCTTCCTAAGCCCCTCCTCTGCTGTCTGACCCCACCCATTCTGCCCAGGCTCCTCCTATTTGACCCCACCCAATCTGACTAAGCTCCTCCTAAGCCCCTCCTCTGCTGTCGGACCCCACCCCCTCTGGCCAGGCTCCTCCTATACCCCCTCTGCCCAGGCTCCTCCTATACCCCTCCTCTCTGACCCCACCCCCTCTGCCCAGGCTCCTCCTCTGCTGTCTGACCCCACCCATTCTGCCCAGGCTCCTCCTATACCCCCTCCTCTCTGACTCCACCCATTCTACCCAGGCTCCTCCCATACCCCTCTGACCCCACCCAGGCTCCTCCTATTTGACCCCACCCAATCTGACTAGGCTCCTCCTACACCCCCCTCTGCCAGGCTCCTCCTATACCCCTCTGCCAGGCTCCTCCTATACCCCTCCTCTGCTGTCTGACCCCACCCATTCTGCCCAGGCTCCTCCTATTTGACCCCACCCAATCTGACTAGGCTCCTCCTAAGCCCCTCCTCTGCTGTCTGACCCCACCCATTCTGCCCAGGCTCCTCCTATACCCCACCTCTCTGACACCACCCAATCTGACTAGGCTCCTCCTAAGCCCCTCCTCTGCTGTCTGACCCCACCCATTCTGCCCAGGCTCCTCCTAAGCCCCTCCTCTGCTGTCTGACCCCACCCATTCTGCCCAGGCTCCTCCCATACCCCTCTGACCCCACCCATTCTGCTCAGGCTCCTCCTATTTGACCCCACCCAATCTGACTAGGCTCCTCCTATACCCCCTCTGCCCAGGCTCCTCCTAAGCCCCTCCTCTGCTGTCTGACCCCCACCCATTCTGCCCAGGCTCCTCCTAAGCCCCTCCTCTGCTGTCTGACCCCACCCATTCTGCCCAGGCTCCTTCTATACCCCACCTCTCTGACCCCACCCAATCTGACTAGGCTCCTCCTAAGCCCCTCCTCTGCTGTCTGACCCCACCCATTCTGCCCAGGCTCCTCCTCTCTGACCCCACCCATTCTGCCCAGGCTCCTCCTATACCCCACCTCTCTGACCCCACCCAATCTGACTAGGCTCCTCCTAAGCCCCTCCTCTGCTGTCTGACCCCACCCATTCTGCCCAGGCTCCTCCTATACCCCCTCCTCTCTGACTCCACCCATTCTACCCAGGCTCCTCCCATACCCCTCTGACCCCACCCATTCTGCCCAGGCTCCTCCTATACCCCTCTTATTTGACCCAAATCTGACTAGGCTCCTCCTAAGCCCCTCCTCTGCTGTCTGACCCCACCCATTCTGACTAAGCTCCTCCTAAACCAATCCTCTGCTGTCTGACTCCACCCATTCTGCCCAGGCTCCTCCTCAGCCCCTCCTCTCTGACCTCACCCAATCTGACTAGGCTCCTCCTATACCCCCTCCTCTCTGACCCCACCCAATCTGACTAGGCTCCTCCTTAACCCCTCCTCTGCTCTCTGACCCCACCCATTCTGACTAAGCTCCTCCTAAACCCATCCTCTGCTGTCTGACCCCACCCATTCTGCCCAGGCTCCTCCTAAGCCCCTCTGCCCAGGCTCCTCCTATACCCCTCCTCTCTGACCTCACCCAATCTGACTAGGCTCCTCCTATACCCATTCTGCCCAGGCTCCTCCTATACCCCCTCCTCTCTGACTCCACCCATTCTGCCCAGGCTCCTCCTATACCCCTCCTCTCTGACCCCACCCAATCTGACTAGGCTCCTCCTAAGCCCCTCCTCTGCTGTCTGACCCCACCCATTCTGCCCAGGCTCCTCCTATTTGACCCCACCCAATCTGACTAGGTTCCTCCTAAGCCCCTCCTCTGCTGTCTGGCCCCACCCATTCTGCCCAGGCTCCTCCTATACCCCCTCCTATTTGACCCCACCCAATCTGACTAGGCTCCTCCTATACCCCCTCTGCCCAGGCTCCTCCTATACCCCTCCTCTCTGACCTCACCCATTCTGCCCAGGCTCCTCCTATTTGACCCCACCCAATCTGACTAGGCTCCTCCTAAGCCCCTCCTCTGCTGTCTGACCCCACCCATTCTGCCCAGGCTCCTCCTAAGCCCCTCATCTGCTGTCTGACCCCACCCATTCTGCCCAGGCTCCTCCTAAGCCCCTCATCTGCTGTCTGACCCCACCCATTCTGCCCAGGCTCCTCCTATACCCCTCCTCTCTGACCCCACCCAATCTGACTAGGCTCCTCCTAAGCCCCTAGGCTCCTCCTAAGCCCCTCCTCTCTGACCCCACCCAATCTGACTAGGCTCCTCCTATACCCCCTCCTCTCTGACTCCACCCATTCTGACTAGGCTCCTCCTATTTGACCCCACCCAATCTGACTAGGCTCCTCCTAAGCCCCTCCTCTGCTGTCTGACCTCACCCATTCTGCCCAGGCTCCGCCTAAGCATCTCCTCTCTGACCCCACCCATTCTGCCCAGGCTCCTCCTAAGCCCCTCCTCTGCTGTCTGACCCCACCCATTCTGCCCAGGCTCCTCCTATTTGACCCCACCCAATCTGACTAGGCTCCTCCTAAGCCCCTCCTCTGCTGTCTGACCCCACCCATTCTGCCCAGGCTCCTCCTATTTGACGCCACCCAATCTGACTTGGCTCCTCCTATACCCCCTCTGCCCAGGCTCCTCCTAAGCCCCTCCTCTGCTGTCTGACCCCCACCCATTCTGCCCAGGCTCCGCCTAAGCCCCTCCTCTCTGACCCCACCCATTCTGCCCAGGCTCCTCCTAGGCCCCACCTCTCTGACTCCACCCATTCTGCCCAGGCTCCTCCTATTTGACCCCACCCAATCTGACTAGGCTCCTCCTAAGCCCCTCCTCTCTGACCCCACCCCCTCTGCCCAGGCTCCACCTATACCCCCTCTGCCCAGGCTCCTCCTATACCTCTCCTCTCTGACCACACCCCCTCTGCCCAGGCTCCTCCTATACCCCTCCTCTGCTGTCTGACCCCACCCATTCTGCCCAGGCTCCTCCTATTTGACCCCACCCAATCTGACTAGGCTCCTCCTAAGCCCCTCCTCTGCTGTCTGACCCCACCCATTCTGCCCAGGCTCCTCCTATTTGACCCCACCCAATCTGACTAGGCTCCTCCTATACCCCCTCTGCCCAGGCTCCTCCTATACCCCTCCTCTCTGACCCCACCCCTCTGCCCAGGCTCCTCCTATACCCCCTCTGCCCAGGCTCCTCCTATACCCCTCCTCTCTGACCCCACCCCCTCTGCCCAGGCTCCTCCTATACCCCTCCTCTGCTGTCTGACCCCACCCATTCTGCCCAGGCTCCTCCTATTTGACCCCACCCAATCTGACTAGGCTCCTCCTAAGCCCCTCCTCTGCTGTCTGACCCCAGCCATTCTGCCCAGGCTCCTCCTATACCCCACCTCTCTGACCCCACCCAATCTGACTAGGCTCCTCCTAAGCCCCTCCTCTGCTGTCTGACCCCACCCATTCTGCCCAGGCTCCTCCTATTGGACCCCACCCAATCTGATTAGGCTCCTCCTATACCCCCTCTGCCCAGGCTCCTCCTATACCCCTCCTCTCTGACCCCACCCCCTCTGCCCAGGCTCCTCCTATACCCCCTCTGCCCAGGCTCCTCCTATACCCCTCCTCTCTGACCCCACCCCCTTTGCCCAGGCTCCTCCTAAGCCCCTCCTCTGCTGTCTGACCCCACCCATTCTGCCCAGGCTCCTCCTATTTGACCCCACCCAATCTGACTAGGCTCCTCCTAAGCCCCTCCTCTGCTGTCTGACCCCACCCATTCTGCCCAGGCTCCTCCTATTTGACCACACCCAATCTGACTAGGCTCCTCCTATACCCATTCTGCCCAGGCTCCTCCTATACCCCCTCCTCTCTGACTCCACCCATTCTGCCCAGGCTCCTCCTAAGCCCCTACTCTCTGACCCCACCCATTCTGCCCAGGCTCCGCCTAAGCCCCTCCTCTCTGACCCCACCCATTCTGCCCAGGCTCCTCCTAAGCCCCTCCTCTGCTGTCTGACCCCACCCATTCTGCCCAGGCTCCTCCTATACCCCTCCTCTCTGACCCCACCCCCTCTGCCCAGGCTCCTCCTATTTGACCCCACCCAATCTGACTAGGCTCCTCCTATACCCCTCCGCCAGGCTCCTCCTATACCCCTCCTCTGCTGTCTGACCCCACCCATTCTGCCCAGGCTCCTCCTATTTGACCCCACCCAATCTGACTAGGCTCCTCCTAAGCCCCTCCTCTGCTGTCTGACCCCACCCATTCTGCCCAGGCTCCGCCTAAGCCCCTCCTCTCTGACCCCACCCATTCTGCCCAGGCTCCTCCTAAGCCCCTCCTCTGCTGTCTGACCCCACCCATTCTGCCCAGGCTCCTCCCATACCCCTCTGACCCCACCCATTCTGCCCAGGCTCCTCCTAAGCCCCTCCTCTGCTGTCTGACCCCACCCATTCTGCCCAGGCTCCTCCTATTTGACCCCACCCAATCTGACTAGGCTCCTCCTAAGCCCCTCCTCTGCCTGACCCCACCCATTCTGCCCAGGCTCCTCCTATTTGACCCCACCCAATCTGACTAGGCTCCTCCTATACCCCCTCTGCCCAGGCTCCTCCTAAGCCCCTCCTCTGCTGTCTGACCCCCCACCCATTCTGCCCAGGCTCCGCCTAAGCCCCTCCTCTCTGACCCCACCCACTCTGCCCAGGCTCCTCCTAAGCCCCACCTCTCTGACTCCACCCATTCTGCCCAGGCTCCTCCTATTTGACCCCACCCAATCTGACTAGGCTCCTCCTAAGCCCCTCCTCTGCTGTCTGACCCCACCCATTCTGCCCAGGCTCCTCCTATTTGACCCCACCCAATCTGACTAGGCTCCTCCTATACCCCCTCTGCCCAGGCTCCTCCTAAGCCCCTCCTCTGCTGTCTGACCCCCCACCCATTCTGCCCAGGCTCCGCCTAAGCCCCTCCTCTCTGACCCCACCCATTCTGCCCAGGCTCCTCCTAAGCCCCACCTCTCTGACTCCACCCATTCTGCGCAGGCTCCTCCTATTTGACCCCACCCAATCTGACTAGGCTCCTCCTAAGCCCCTCCTCTGCTGTCTGACCCCACCCATTCTGCCCAGGCTCCTCCTATTTGACCCCACCCAATCTGACTAGGCTCCTCCTAAGCCCCTCCTCTCTGACCCCACCAATTCTGCCCAGGCTCCTCCTAAGCCCCTCATCTGCTGTCTGACCCCACCCCCTCTGCCCAGGCTCCTCCTATACCCCTCCTCTGCTGTCTGACCCCACCCATTCTGCCCAGGCTCCTCCTATTTGACCCCACCCAATCTGACTAGGCTCCTCCTAAGCCCCTCCTCTGCTGTCTGACCCCACCCATTCTGCCCAGGCTCCTCCTATTTGACCCCACCCAATCTGACTAGGCTCCTCCTATACCCCCTCTGCCCAGGCTCCTCCTATACCCCTCCTCTCTGATCCCACCCCTCTGCCCAGGCTCCTCCTATACCCCCTCTGCCCAGGCTCCTCCTATACCCCTCCTCTCTGACCCCACCCCCTCTGCCCAGGCTCCTCCTATACCCCTCCTCTGCTGTCTGACCCCACCCATTCTGCCCAGGCTCCGCCTAAGCCCCTCCTCTCTGACCCCACCCATTCTGCCCAGGCTCTTCCTAAGCCCCTCCTCTGCTGTCTGACCCCACCCCCTCTGCCCAGGCTCCTCCTATACCCCTCCTCTCTGACCCCACCCCCTCTGCCCAGGCTCCTCCTCTGCTGTCTGACCCCACCCATTCTGCCCAGGCTCCTCCTATACCCCCTCCTCTCTGACTCCACCCATTCTACCCAGGCTCCTCCCATACCCCTCTGACCCCACCCAGGCTCCTCCTATTTGACCCCACCCAATCTGACTAAGCTCCTCCTAAGCCCCTCCTCTGCTGTCGGACCCCACCCCCTCTGCCCAGGCTCCTCCTATACCCCTCCTCTCTGACCCCACCCCCTCTGCCCAGGCTCCTCCTCTGCTGTCTGACCCCACCCATTCTGCCCAGGCTCCTCCTATACCCCCTCCTCTCTGACTCCACCCATTCTACCCAGGCTCCTCCCATACCCCTCTGACCCCACCCAGGCTCCTCCTATTTGACCCCACCCAATCTGACTAGGCTCCTCCTACACCCCCCTCTGCCAGGCTCCTCCTATACCCCTCTGCCAGGCTCCTCCTATACCCCTCCTCTGCTGTCTGACCCCACCCATTCTGCCCAGGCTCCTCCTATTTGACCCCACCCAATCTGACTAGGCTCCTCCTAAGCCCCTCCTCTGCTGTCTGACCCCACCCATTCTGCCCAGGCTCCTCCTATACCCCACCTCTCTGACACCACCCAATCTGACTAGGCTCCTCCTAAGCCCCTCCTCTGCTGTCTGACCCCACCCATTCTGCCCAGGCTCCTCCTAAGCCCCTCCTCTGCTGTCTGACCCCACCCATTCTGCCCAGGCTCCTCCCATACCCCTCTGACCCCACCCATTCTGCCCAGGCTCCTCCTATTTGACCCCACCCAATCTGACTAGGCTCCTCCTATACCCCCTCTGCCCAGGCTCCTCCTAAGCCCCTCCTCTGCTGTCTGACCCCCACCCATTCTGCCCAGGCTCCTCCTAAGCCCCTCCTCTGCTGTCTGACCCCACCCATTCTGCCCAGGCTCCTCCTCTCTGACCCCACCCATTCTGCCCAGGCTCCTCCTATACCCCACCTCTCTGACCCCACCCAATCTGACTAGGCTCCTCCTAAGCCCCTCCTCTGCTGTCTGACCCCACCCATTCTGCCCAGGCTCCTCCTATACCCCCTCCTCTCTGACTCCACCCAGGCTCCTCCCATACCCCTCTGACCCCACCCATTCTGCCCAGGCTCCTCCTATTTGACCCCACCCAATCTGACTAGGCTCCTCCTACACCCCCCTCTGCCAGGCTCCTCCTATACCCCCTCCTCTCTGACTCCACCCATTCTGCCCAGGCTCCTCCCATACCCCTCTGACCCCACCCATTCTGCCCAGGCTCCTCCTATACCCCTCCTATTTGACCCCACCCAATCTGACTTGGCTCCTCCTAAGCCCCTCCTCTGCTGTCTGACCCCACCCATTCTGCCCAGGCTCCTCCTATTTGACCCCACCCAATCTGACTAGGCTCCTCCTAAGCCCCTCCTCTGCCTGACCCCACCCATTCTGCCCAGGCTCCTCCTATTTGACCCCACCCAATCTGACTAGGCTCCTCCTATACCCCCTCTGCCCAGGCTCCTCCTAAGCCCCTCCTCTGCTGTCTGACCCCCCACCCATTCTGCCCAGGCTCCGCCTAAGCCCCTCCTCTCTGACCCCACCCATTCTGCCCAGGCTCCTCCTAAGCCCCACCTCTCTGACTCCACCCATTCTGCCCAGGCTCCTCCTATTTGACCCCACCCAATCTGACTAGGCTCCTCCTAAGCCCCTCCTCTGCTGTCTGACCCCACCCATTCTGCCCAGGCTCCTCCTATTTGAGCCCACCCAATCTGACTAGGCTCCTCCTATACCCCCTCTGCCCAGGCTCCTCCTAAGCCCCTCCTCTGCTGTCTGACCCCCCACCCATTCTGCCCAGGCTCCGCCTAAGCCCCTCCTCTCTGACCCCACCCATTATGCCCAGGCTCCTCCTAAGCCCCACCTCTCTGACTCCACCCATTCTGCCCAGGCTCCTCCTATTTGACCCCACCCAATCTGACTAGGCTCCTCCTAAGCCCCTCCTCTGCTGTCTGACCCCACCCATTCTGCCCAGGCTCCTCCTATTTGACCCCACCCAATCTGACTAGGCTCCTCCTAAGCCCCTCCTCTCTGACCCCACCAATTCTGCCCAGGCTCCTCCTAAGCCCCTCATCTGCTGTCTGACCCCACCCCCTCTGCCCAGGCTCCTCCTATACCCCTCCTCTGCTGTCTGACCCCACCCATTCTGCCCAGGCTCCTCCTATTTGACCCCACCCAATCTGACTAGGCTCCTCCTAAGCCCCTCCTCTGCTGTCTGACCCCACCCATTCTGCCCAGGCTCCTCCTATTTGACCCCACCCAATCTGACTAGGCTCCTCCTATACCCCCTCTGCCCAGGCTCCTCCTATACCCCTCCTCTCTGACCCCACCCCTCTGCCCAGGCTCCTCCTATACCCCCTCTGCCCAGGCTCCTCCTATACCCCTCCTCTCTGACCCCCCCCCCTCTGCCCAGGCTCCTCCTATACCCCTCCTCTCTGACCCCACCCCCTCTGCCCAGGCTCCTCCTATACCCCCTCTGCCCAGGCTCCTCCTATACCCCTCCTCTCTGACCCCACCCCCTCTGCCCAGGCTCCTCCTATACCCCTCCTCTGCTGTCTGACCCCACCCATTCTGCCCAGGCTCCTCCTATTTGACCCCACCCAATCTGACTAGGCTCCTCCTAAGCCCCTCCTCTGCTGTCTGACCCCACCCATTCTGCCCAGGCTCCTCCTATTTGACCCCACCCAATCTGATTAGGCTCCTCCTATACCCCCTCTGCCCAGGCTCCTCCTATACCCCTCCTCTCTGACCCCACCCCCTCTGCCCAGGCTCCTCCTATACCCCTCCTCTGCTGTCTGACCACACCCATTCTGCCCAGGCTCCTCCTATTTGACCCCACCCAATCTGACTAGGCTCCTCCTATACCCATTCTGCCCAGGCTCCTCCTATACCCCCTCCTCTCTGACTCCACCCATTCTGCCCATATACCCGCTCCTCCTGCCCAGGCTCCTCCTAAGCCCCTCCTCTGCTGTCTGACCCCACCCATTCTGCCCAGGCTCCGCCTAAGCCCCTCCTCTCTGACCCCACCCATTCTGCCCAGGCTCTTCCTAAGCCCCTCCTCTGCTGTCTGACCCCACCCATTCTGCCCAGGCTCCTCCTATTTGACCCCACCCAATCTGACTAAGCTCCTCCTAAGCCCCTCCTCTGCTGTCGGACCCCACCCCCTCTGGCCAGGCTCCTCCTATACCCCCTCTGCCCAGGCTCCTCCTATACCCCTCCTCTCTGACCCCACCCCCTCTGCCCAGGCTCCTCCTCTGCTGTCTGACCCCACCCATTCTGCCCAGGCTCCTCCTATACCCCCTCCTCTCTGACTCCACCCATTCTACCCAGGCTCCTCCCATACCCCTCTGACCCCACCCAGGCTCCTCCTATTTGACCCCACCCAATCTGACTAGGCTCCTCCTACACCCCCCTCTGCCAGGCTCCTCCTATACCCCTCTGCCAGGCTCCTCCTATACCCCTCCTCTGCTGTCTGACCCCACCCATTCTGCCCAGGCTCCTCCTATTTGACCCCACCCAATCTGACTAGGCTCCTCCTAAGCCCCTCCTCTGCTGTCTGACCCCACCCATTCTGCCCAGGCTCCTCCTATACCCCACCTCTCTGACACCACCCAATCTGACTAGGCTCCTCCTAAGCCCCTCCTCTGCTGTCTGACCCCACCCATTCTGCCCAGGCTCCTCCTAAGCCCCTCCTCTGCTGTCTGACCCCACCCATTCTGCCCAGGCTCCTCCCATACCCCTCTGACCCCACCCATTCTGCTCAGGCTCCTCCTATTTGACCCCACCCAATCTGACTAGGCTCCTCCTATACCCCCTCTGCCCAGGCTCCTCCTAAGCCCCTCCTCTGCTGTCTGACCCCCACCCATTCTGCCCAGGCTCCTCCTAAGCCCCTCCTCTGCTGTCTGACCCCACCCATTCTGCCCAGGCTCCTTCTATACCCCACCTCTCTGACCCCACCCAATCTGACTAGGCTCCTCCTAAGCCCCTCCTCTGCTGTCTGACCCCACCCATTCTGCCCAGGCTCCTCCTCTCTGACCCCACCCATTCTGCCCAGGCTCCTCCTATACCCCACCTCTCTGACCCCACCCAATCTGACTAGGCTCCTCCTAAGCCCCTCCTCTGCTGTCTGACCCCACCCATTCTGCCCAGGCTCCTCCTATACCCCCTCCTCTCTGACTCCACCCATTCTACCCAGGCTCCTCCCATACCCCTCTGACCCCACCCATTCTGCCCAGGCTCCTCCTATACCCCTCTTATTTGACCCCAATCTGACTAGGCTCCTCCTAAGCCCCTCCTCTGCTGTCTGACCCCACCCATTCTGACTAAGCTCCTCCTAAACCAATCCTCTGCTGTCTGACTCCA
Source organism: Lissotriton vulgaris (assembly GCF_964263255.1). NCBI lineage: Eukaryota > Metazoa > Chordata > Amphibia > Caudata > Salamandridae > Lissotriton > Lissotriton vulgaris. Next base: position 1,000,942,945 of record NC_141695.1, read on the forward strand.
CCCATTCTGCCCAGGCTCCTCCTCAGCCCCTCCTCTCTGACCTCACCCAATCTGACTAGGCTCCTCCTATACCCCCTCCTCTCTGACCCCACCCAATCTGACTAGGCTCCTCCTTAACCCCTCCTCTGCTCTCTGACCCCACCCATTCTGACTAAGCTCCTCCTAAACCCATCCTCTGCTGTCTGACCCCACCCATTCTGCCCAGGCTCCTCCTAAGCCCCTCTGCCCAGGCTCCTCCTATACCCCTCCTCTCTGACCTCACCCAATCTGACTAGGCTCCTCCTATACCCATTCTGCCCAGGCTCCTCCTATACCCCCTCCTCTCTGACTCCACCCATTCTGCCCAGGCTCCTCCTATACCCCTCCTCTCTGACTCCACCCATTCTGCCCAGGCTCCTCCTATACCCCCTCCTCTCTGACCCCACCCCCTCTGCCCAGGCTCCTCCTATACCCCTCCTCTCTGACCCCACCCAATCTGACTAGGCTCCTCCTAAGCCCCTCCTCTGCTGTCTGACCCCACCCATTCTGCCCAGGCTCCTCCTATACCCCTCCTCTCTGACCCCACCCAATCTGACTAGGCTCCTCCTAAGCCCCTCCTCTGCTGTCTGACCCCACCCATTCTGCCCAGGCTCCTCCTATTTGACCCCACCCAATCTGACTAGGTTCCTCCTAAGCCCCTCCTCTGCTGTCTGGCCCCACCCATTCTGCCCAGGCTCCTCCTATACCCCCTCCTATTTGACCCCACCCAATCTGACTAGGCTCCTCCTATACCCCCTCTGCCCAGGCTCCTCCTATACCCCTCCTCTCTGACCTCACCCATTCTGCCCAGGCTCCTCCTATTTGACCCCACCCAATCTGACTAGGCTCCTCCTAAGCCCCTCCTCTGCTGTCTGACCCCACCCATTCTGCCCAGGCTCCTCCTAAGCCCCTCATCTGCTGTCTGACCCCACCCATTCTGCCCAGGCTCCTCCTAAGCCCCTCATCTGCTGTCTGACCCCACCCATTCTGCCCAGGCTCCTCCTATACCCCTCCTCTCTGACCCCACCCAATCTGACTAGGCTCCTCCTAAGCCCCTAGGCTCCTCCTAAGCCCCTCCTCTCTGACCCCACCCAATCTGACTAGGCTCCTCCTATACCCCCTCCTCTCTGACTCCACCCATTCTGACTAGGCTCCTCCTATTTGACCCCACCCAATCTGACTAGGCTCCTCCTAAGCCCCTCCTCTGCTGTCTGACCTCACCCATTCTGCCCAGGCTCCGCCTAAGCATCTCCTCTCTGACCCCACCCATTCTGCCCAGGCTCCTCCTAAGCCCCTCCTCTGCTGTCTGACCCCACCCATTCTGCCCAGGCTCCTCCTATTTGACCCCACCCAATCTGACTAGGCTCCTCCTAAGCCCCTCCTCTGCTGTCTGACCCCACCCATTCTGCCCAGGCTCCTCCTATTTGACGCCACCCAATCTGACTTGGCTCCTCCTATACCCCCTCTGCCCAGGCTCCTCCTAAGCCCCTCCTCTGCTGTCTGACCCCCACCCATTCTGCCCAGGCTCCGCCTAAGCCCCTCCTCTCTGACCCCACCCATTCTGCCCAGGCTCCTCCTAAGCCCCACCTCTCTGACTCCACCCATTCTGCCCAGGCTCCTCCTATTTGACCCCACCCAATCTGACTAGGCTCCTCCTAAGCCCCTCCTCTCTGACCCCACCCCCTCTGCCCAGGCTCCACCTATACCCCCTCTGCCCAGGCTCCTCCTATACCCCTCCTCTCTGACCACACCCCCTCTGCCCAGGCTCCTCCTATACCCCTCCTCTGCTGTCTGACCCCACCCATTCTGCCCAGGCTCCTCCTATTTGACCCCACCCAATCTGACTAGGCTCCTCCTAAGCCCCTCCTCTGCTGTCTGACCCCACCCATTCTGCCCAGGCTCCTCCTATTTGACCCCACCCAATCTGACTAGGCTCCTCCTATACCCCCTCTGCCCAGGCTCCTCCTATACCCCTCCTCTCTGACCCCACCCCTCTGCCCAGGCTCCTCCTATACCCCCTCTGCCCAGGCTCCTCCTATACCCCTCCTCTCTGACCCCACCCCCTCTGCCCAGGCTCCTCCTATACCCCTCCTCTGCTGTCTGACCCCACCCATTCTGCCCAGGCTCCTCCTATTTGACCCCACCCAATCTGACTAGGCTCCTCCTAAGCCCCTCCTCTGCTGTCTGACCCCAGCCATTCTGCCCAGGCTCCTCCTATACCCCACCTCTCTGACCCCACCCAATCTGACTAGGCTCCTCCTAAGCCCCTCCTCTGCTGTCTGACCCCACCCATTCTGCCCAGGCTCCTCCTATTGGACCCCACCCAATCTGATTAGGCTCCTCCTATACCCCCTCTGCCCAGGCTCCTCCTATACCCCTCCTCTCTGACCCCACCCCCTCTGCCCAGGCTCCTCCTATACCCCCTCTGCCCAGGCTCCTCCTATACCCCTCCTCTCTGACCCCACCCCCTTTGCCCAGGCTCCTCCTAAGCCCCTCCTCTGCTGTCTGACCCCACCCATTCTGCCCAGGCTCCTCCTATTTGACCACACCCAATCTGACTAGGCTCCTCCTATACCCATTCTGCCCAGGCTCCTCCTATACCCCCTCCTCTCTGACTCCACCCATTCTGCCCAGGCTCCTCCTAAGCCCCTACTCTCTGACCCCACCCATTCTGCCCAGGCTCCGCCTAAGCCCCTCCTCTCTGACCCCACCCATTCTGCCCAGGCTCCTCCTAAGCCCCTCCTCTGCTGTCTGACCCCACCCATTCTGCCCAGGCTCCTCCTATTTGACCCCACCCAATCTGACTAGGCTCCTCCTAAGCCCCTCCTCTGCTGTCTGACCCCACCCATTCTGCCCAGGCTCCTCCTATTTGACGCCACCCAATCTGACTTGGCTCCTCCTATACCCCCTCTGCCCAGGCTCCTCCTAAGCCCCTCCTCTGCTGTCTGACCCCCACCCATTCTGCCCAGGCTCCGCCTAAGCCCCTCCTCTCTGACCCCACCCATTCTGCCCAGGCTCCTCCTAAGCCCCACCTCTCTGACTCCACCCATTCTGCCCAGGCTCCTCCTATTTGACCCCACCCAATCTGACTAGGCTCCTCCTAAGCCCCTCCTCTCTGACCCCACCCCCTCTGCCCAGGCTCCACCTATACCCCCTCTGCCCAGGCTCCTCCTATACCCCTCCTCTCTGACCACACCCCCTCTGCCCAGGCTCCTCCTATACCCCTCCTCTGCTGTCTGACCCCACCCATTCTGCCCAGGCTCCTCCTATTTGACCCCACCCAATCTGACTAGGCTCCTCCTAAGCCCCTCCTCTGCTGTCTGACCCCACCCATTCTGCCCAGGCTCCTCCTATTTGACCCCACCCAATCTGACTAGGCTCCTCCTATACCCCCTCTGCCCAGGCTCCTCCTATACCCCTCCTCTCTGACCCCACCCCTCTGCCCAGGCTCCTCCTATACCCCCTCTGCCCAGGCTCCTCCTATACCCCTCCTCTCTGACCCCACCCCCTCTGCCCAGGCTCCTCCTATACCCCTCCTCTGCTGTCTGACCCCACCCATTCTGCCCAGGCTCCTCCTATTTGACCCCACCCAATCTGACTAGGCTCCTCCTAAGCCCCTCCTCTGCTGTCTGACCCCAGCCATTCTGCCCAGGCTCCTCCTATACCCCACCTCTCTGACCCCACCCAATCTGACTAGGCTCCTCCTAAGCCCCTCCTCTGCTGTCTGACCCCACCCATTCTGCCCAGGCTCCTCCTATTGGACCCCACCCAATCTGATTAGGCTCCTCCTATACCCCCTCTGCCCAGGCTCCTCCTATACCCCTCCTCTCTGACCCCACCCCCTCTGCCCAGGCTCCTCCTATACCCCCTCTGCCCAGGCTCCTCCTATACCCCTCCTCTCTGACCCCACCCCCTTTGCCCAGGCTCCTCCTAAGCCCCTCCTCTGCTGTCTGACCCCACCCATTCTGCCCAGGCTCCTCCTATTTGACCACACCCAATCTGACTAGGCTCCTCCTATACCCATTCTGCCCAGGCTCCTCCTATACCCCCTCCTCTCTGACTCCACCCATTCTGCCCAGGCTCCTCCTAAGCCCCTACTCTCTGACCCCACCCATTCTGCCCAGGCTCCGCCTAAGCCCCTCCTCTCTGACCCCACCCATTCTGCCCAGGCTCCTCCTAAGCCCCTCCTCTGCTGTCTGACCCCACCCATTCTGCCCAGGCTCCTCCTATACCCCTCCTCTCTGACCCCACCCCCTCTGCCCAGGCTCCTCCTATTTGACCCCACCCAATCTGACTAGGCTCCTCCTATACCCCTCCGCCAGGCTCCTCCTATACCCCTCCTCTGCTGTCTGACCCCACCCATTCTGCCCAGGCTCCTCCTATTTGACCCCACCCAATCTGACTAGGCTCCTCCTAAGCCCCTCCTCTGCTGTCTGACCCCACCCATTCTGCCCAGGCTCCGCCTAAGCCCCTCCTCTCTGACCCCACCCATTCTGCCCAGGCTCCACCTAAGCCCCTCCTCTGCTGTCTGACCCCACCCATTCTGCCCAGGCTCCTCCCATACCCCTCTGACCCCACCCATTCTGCCCAGGCTCCTCCTAAGCCCCTCCTCTGCTGTCTGACCCCACCCATTCTGCCCAGGCTCCTCCTATTTGACCCCACCCAATCTGACTAGGCTCCTCCTAAGCCCCTCCTCTGCCTGACCCCACCCATTCTGCCCAGGCTCCTCCTATTTGACCCCACCCAATCTGACTAGGCTCCTCCTATACCCCCTCTGCCCAGGCTCCTCCTAAGCCCCTCCTCTGCTGTCTGACCCCCCACCCATTCTGCCCAGGCTCCGCCTAAGCCCCTCCTCTCTGACCCCACCCATTCTGCCCAGGCTCCTCCTAAGCCCCACCTCTCTGACTCCACCCATTCTGCCCAGGCTCCTCCTATTTGACCCCACCCAATCTGACTAGGCTCCTCCTATACCCCCTCTGCCCAGGCTCCTCCTAAGCCCCTCCTCTGCTGTCTGACCCCCCACCCATTCTGCCCAGGCTCCGCCTAAGCCCCTCCTCTCTGACCCCACCCATTCTGCCCAGGCTCCTCCTAAGCCCCACCTCTCTGACTCCACCCATTCTGCCCAGGCTCCTCCTATTTGACCCCACCCAATCTGACTAGGCTCCTCCTAAGCCCCTCCTCTGCTGTCTGACCCCACCCATTCTGCCCAGGCTCCTCCTATTTGACCCCACCCAATCTGACTAGGCTCCTCCTAAGCCCCTCCTCTCTGACCCCACCAATTCTGCCCAGGCTCCTCCTAAGCCCCTCATCTGCTGTCTGACCCCACCCCCTCTGCCCAGGCTCCTCCTATACCCCTCCTCTGCTGTCTGACCCCACCCATTCTGCCCAGGCTCCTCCTATTTGACCCCACCCAATCTGACTAGGCTCCTCCTAAGCCCCTCCTCTGCTGTCTGACCCCACCCATTCTGCCCAGGCTCCTCCTATTTGACCCCACCCAATCTGACTAGGCTCCTCCTATACCCCCTCTGCCCAGGCTCCTCCTATACCCCTCCTCTCTGATCCCACCCCTCTGCCCAGGCTCCTCCTATACCCCCTCTGCCCAGGCTCCTCCTATACCCCTCCTCTCTGACCCCACCCCCTCTGCCCAGGCTCCTCCTATACCCCTCCTCTGCTGTCTGACCCCACCCATTCTGCCCAGGCTCCGCCTAAGCCCCTCCTCTCTGACCCCACCCATTCTGCCCAGGCTCTTCCTAAGCCCCTCCTCTGCTGTCTGACCCCACCCCCTCTGCCCAGGCTCCTCCTATACCCCTCCTCTCTGACCCCACCCCCTCTGCCCAGGCTCCTCCTCTGCTGTCTGACCCCACCCATTCTGCCCAGGCTCCTCCTATACCCCCTCCTCTCTGACTCCACCCATTCTACCCAGGCTCCTCCCATACCCCTCTGACCCCACCCAGGCTCCTCCTATTTGACCCCACCCAATCTGACTAAGCTCCTCCTAAGCCCCTCCTCTGCTGTCGGACCCCACCCCCTCTGCCCAGGCTCCTCCTATACCCCCCTCTGCCAGGCTCCTCCTATACCCCCTCCTCTCTGACTCCACCCATTCTACCCAGGCTCCTCCCATTCTGCCCAGGCTCCTCCTATTTGACCCCACCCAATTTGACTAGGCTCCTCCTACACCCCCCCCCTCCTGCCAGGCTCCTCCTATACCCCTCCTCTCTGACCCCACCCAATCTGACTAGGCTCCTCCTAAGCCCCTAGGCTCCTCCTAAGCCCCTCCTCTGCTCTCTGACCCCACCCATTCTGCCCAGGCTCCTCCTATACCCCTCCTCTCTGACCCCGCCCAACCTGCCCAGGGTCCTCCTCCTACAGACAACACCCATTCTCTTTCTTTCACCTTTCTTTCCACACCTATTTTACTTACCGACCAATCTGCAATCCCTCTTTCGCTAGGCATGATTCCACTCTTACACAACACACAGACACATTTTACTTACCAATTTACTTACCTGGTGCCGAACCCGGGATTTGAACCCTGGTGGCCTGGATGGAAGGCAGGAACTTACCCACTGGACCACACTGGTTTCCATGTAAGTAGCCTATCAAATTGTCCTTATGTCATGGTCATCCTTTTAATGTGCAATGGAAGCCACAGGAAAGGACACCAAGGCCTGTATGTTGCTTATAGTTACTTCTGCAATCCTCTAGACCACCAAGGAGCTATAGCTCAAAGGTAAGGCTTGTACCTTTGGTGGGGACAGCCCTCACAGGCCAGGGTTCGAATCCTGCCAGTGCTGTAGAAGTATCCCAAGGTGGGAAATTTTCAAACAGTGATTTTCTTTTATTTTTTTTTGCTAAGTGTTTTTCTGGTTTCCATGTAAGTAGCCTATCAAATTGTCCGTATGTCATGGTCATCCATTTAATGTGCAATGGAAGCCACAGGAAAGGACACCAAGGCCTGTATGTTGCTTATAGTTACTACTGCAATCCTCCAGACCACCAAGGAGCTATAGCTCAAAGGTAAGGCTTGTACCTTTGGTGGGGACAGCCCTCACAGGCCAGGGTTCGAATCCTGCCAGTGCTGTAGAAGTATCCCAAGGTGGGAAATTTTCAAACAGTGATTTTCTTTTATTTTTTGTTGCTAAGTGTTTTTCTGGTTTCCATGTAAGTAGCCTATCAAATTGTCCTTATGTCATGGTCATCCATTTAATGTGCAATGGAAGCCACAGGAAAGGACACCAAGGCCTGTATGTTGCTTATAGTTACTACTGCAATCCTCCAGACCACCAAGGAGCTATAGCTCAAAGGTAAGGCTTGTACCTTTGGTGGGGACAGCCCTCACAGGCCAGGGTTCGAATCCTGCCAGTGCTGTAGAAGTATCCCAAGGTGGGAAATTTTCAAACAGTGATTTTCTTTTTTTTTTTTTGCTAAGTGTTTTTCTGGTTTCCATGTAAGTAGCCTATCAAATTGTCCTTATGTCATGGTCATCCATTTAATGTGCAATGGAAGCCACAGGGAAGGACACCATGGCCTGTATGTTGCTTATAGTTACTACTGCAATCCTCTAGACCATCAAGGAGATAGCTCAAAGGTAAGGCTTGTACCTTTGGGGGGACAGCCCTCACAGGCCAGGGTTCGAATCCTGCCAGTGCTGTAGAAGTGTCCCAAGGTGGGAAATTTTCAAACAGTGATTTTTTTTTTGCTAGTGTTTTTTTGGCAGGTGTCTCCCAACATTTCATATGTTTTCTCTCATGACCTTCTACCAACCGCCCTATTTCTCAAGTAGGTGCTAGGAACAAGGCCTTATCTTCCTTTATCAATGTCGTCATTCTTTGTCCTTTAAGTTTGGTGAATTGCAGAGTGCAATTGTGGTATTGGGGGTTATAACTGAGCACAAGAATGCGAGGATGGTGCTACACTTATTGTAAAATAGGTTGGTTGATGGTGATTTTTCATTTTAGTGTGAGCCACTCGCTCAAATCAGGGGTTTGGCGCCAGTGAGCTTGGATAGAAATAAAGGTCAAGTATGAGCTCTGGCTAATGAAATGATGGGTCGAGTTTGAGGCTAGCTAGAGTCCATTTATTAGGTGCAATAAGAAGTTGGAAAGATTTTTCCTTTAAGAGACAGACAAGAGCAGAGTCAAGCCTTTGCTCTAGTAGATCTGCATCATGCCTGCTGCAGGATGTGAAGGAGTGGACCTCCACAGCAGTGCGCTGTGCCGGGCTGGGCTGCACTGGGCTGGGCTGGGCCTGCCCTGGCATCTTGGATTTATTCACCCACCTCCTTCCTTTGAAGAACGCTCACGAACGGCCACGAACGTCCTTGTTCTGTATACAGGCGGACAGCAGGCAATTTAGGACCCTGCTAAATGATGGTGATGTCCCCATGTGCTTCCTTCGAGTGGCAAAATCCTTCGTCTAAGGCAGGTGGGCTTTTTTAAAATTAGGTTGAAGACCATATGTTGGAGGCAGTATCACGGCACAAGCCGCCGACCGTCTCAGAAGAAAGTATGCATGGGAGGACATTATTTGCATAGGAGAGCCCTCTTCTCAGTCCCATTCTTAAGCTGCAGTGGCCATGAAGTGTTACTAGGGGGCAGCAGTATGAACAAAAGAGCACACTGAGGCTTTTCTCCTTCTTGCTGACATGATTCTTGGTCATTTTTGTCTTGCAGGGCCTAAGGAGTGAATGACTACGATGACTGAGGGGATGAGGAATGGCTGGCCTGTATTTGTGGTGAAGGGGGAACATTTGGAAGGTAAACAGCAAGATGAAAGCGTCAAAGCATATATGTTTGCTGAGTGATTGAGTCTGTGTGTCACTTGTCTCTTTGTAGGGACATGTGAGAAAGGAACAGCAGCACCATAGACTTCAGGTGGGAGAGCAAGCAAGGATGAATATTTCCCTCAAATCCAAATACTTACAGCACCTCAAAGATGACAAGTGCGATATGATGTTCTGCAATTGCAAGGATTTGCCATGTGTGGTGCATAAATATGCATGGTTAGTGAGGTTTTTCCCAGAATGTGAGTATCGTTAGGCTGGCAAATGTCAGGCACTCCTTTGGGGGTATGAGGCCAAGAAAAAATTTGGGAAGTTTGCTACAGTCATCTGTAGGATCGAAAGACACTGGGGAATCGTTACAGAGGGAGCCAGGCTGCACAAAACGTGGTAACAGTTGGACAGAAATCTTTAGCCGGACTTTTGACTACCCCCAATGTGGGACCAGGACCGCAGTACCTCTCTGTCTCTGAAACATATTTTGACCTCTGGGCACCACCATCTCAATGCCCCTCAAATGTTCCCTCCTGGAACCCCAGCTTTGGTAGTGCATCAACCAGGTTTCAATCATTTGAGTGACCACAAACATCCTTGCTATGTGCCTTCCATTTACATTCAGTCAGTAACCCAGCTGCTTCGTTCGCTATTGAATCTCAAGTGACAGTTGGATGCACATTGCAGGGGTATACAGGCATTTACCGTACTGTACAGCCCCTCTCAGTACAGTCAGACTACACTTCTTAAAATCATAAATACATGTTTTGTCCAACAGTAAGGCCGGGCCTTTCCTCTGTAGTTCATAGCCAACGTAAGGAGGAAAAAATAAGCTGAAGAGCATGCCAAAATTCTCTACAGACACTGCCAATCCTCACACTGCCTATTTGCATGCCAAGGTTATTCACTATGACCCACCAAACCAATTGGCAACAGTAGCCTCTCTCTGCCTCATTCGTATGCTCCGATGCCACCTTTATTTAGCAAATGTTAGTGCTCTAGGATTTCATAGCACGATTCGCTATAGCCTCTTTTTTCAACAGAAATGTCCTAAAGGTACCTATACCAATCTGCTGGGTGGGGAGGAGGGGGGCTGCTGCTGCTGGCAGTAACATTTTGGGGCACCCCACCTGCAAAAATACATTCACATGCTCCTTGTTGTACCTTTCAATACCATAACTGCAGCAGAATCGTATGGTGACCCCTGTTGGTAACAGAAACTGTCAAACAGCTTTTTGCCACCCCCCCTCCCCCGTTGCCCCTAACCATTTGGGGTACACCCCATGAGGGAGGATCAGAGCAATAAAAAATAATGGTAGCCCCTCCAAAAAGTACCTGGAAGGCATGCCATTCTGTGCACCTCATCGCTCTTCACGTTGCGCCTAAGCACCTTTTAATACTGCTCCCCGACTGCCCCCTCCAAACAGAAATCAGAAAGTATAGGGGGGTGCATTAAAAAAGTTTTTGCAGTTCCCCACCATAAGTCAGGATCCTCCTCCATCTATGACCCCTTCCTAGGCCCTCAGACCCCACCCATTCTGCCCAGGCTCCTCCTATTTGACCACACCCAATCTGACTAGGCTCCTCCTTAACCCCTCCTCTGCTCTCTGACCCCACCCAATCTGACTAGGCTCCTCCTATACCCACTCCTCTCGGACTCCACCCATTCTGCCCAGGCTCCTCCCATACCCCTCTGACCCCACCCATTCTGCCCAGGCTCCTCCTATACCCCTCTTATTTGACCCCAATCTGACTAGGCTCCTCCTAAGCCCCTCCTCTGCTGTCTGACCCCACCCATTCTGACTAAGCTCCTCCTAAACCAATCCTCTGCTGTCTGACTCCACCCATTCTGCCCAGGCTCCTCCTCAGCCCCTCCTCTCTGACCTCACCCAATCTGACTAGGCTCCTCCTATACCCCCTCCTCTCTGACCCCACCCAATCTGACTAGGCTCCTCCTTAACCCCTCCTCTGCTCTCTGACCCCACCCATTCTGACTAAGCTCCTCCTAAACTCATCCTCTGCTGTCTGACCCCACCCATTCTGCCCAGGCTCCTCCTAAGCCCCTCTGCCCAGGCTCCTCCTATACCCCTCCTCTCTGACCTCACCCAATCTGACTAGGCTCCTCCTATACCCATTCTGCCCAGGCTCCTCCTATACCCCCTCCTCTCTGACTCCACCATTCTGCCCAGGCTCCTCCTATACCCCTCCTCTCTGACTCCACCCATTCTGACTAGGCTCCTCCTAAGCCCCTCCTCTGCTGTCTGACCCCACCCATTCTGCCCAGGCTCCTCCTATACCCCCTCCTCTCTGACTCCACCCATTCTGCCCAGGCTCCTCCCAAGCCCCTCCTCTCTGACCCCACCCATTCTGCCCAGGCTCCTCCTAAGCCCCTCCTCTGCTGTCTGACCCCACCCATTCTGCCCAGGCTCCTCCTATTTGACCCCACCCAATCTGACTAGGTTCCTCCTAAGCCCCTCCTCTGCTGTCTGGCCCCACCCATTCTGCCCAGGCTCCTCCTATACCCCCTCCTATTTGACCCCACCCAATCTGACTAGGCTCCTCCTATACCCCTCCTCTCTGACCTCACCCATTCTGCCCAGGCTCCTCCTATTTGACCCCACCCAATCTGACTAGGCTCCTCCTAAGCCCCTCCTCTTCTGTCTGACCCCACCCATTCTGCCCAGGCTCCTCCTAAGCCCCTCCTCTCTGACCCCACCAATTCTGCCCAGGCTCCTCCTAAGCCCCTCCTCTGCTGTCTGACCCCACCCATTCTGCCCAGGCTCCTCCTAAGCCCCTCCTCTCTGACCCCACCAATTCTGCCCAGGCTCCTCCTAAGCCCCTCATCTGCTGTCTGACCCCACCCATTCTGCCCAGGCTCCTCCTATACCCCTCCTCTCTGACCCCACCCAATCTGACTAGGCTCCTCCTAAGCCCCTAGGCTCCTCCTAAGCCCCTCCTCTCTGACCCCACCCAATCTGACTAGGCTCCTCCTATACCCCCTCCTCTCTGACTCCACCCATTCTGACTAGGCTCTTCCTATTTGACCCCACCCAATCTGACTAGGCTCCTCCGAAGCCCCTCCTCTGCTGTCTGACCCCACCCATTCTGCCCAGGCTCCGCCTAAGCATCTCCTCTCTGACCCCACCCATTCTGCCCAGGCTCCTCCTAAGCCCCTCCTCTGCTGTCTGACCCCACCCATTCTGCCCAGGCTCCTCCTATTTGACCCCACCCAATCTGACTAGGTTCCTCCTAAGCCCCTCCTCTGCTGTCTGGCCCCACCCATTCTGCCCAGGCTCCTCCTATACCCCCTCCTATTTGACCCCACCCAATCTGACTAGGCTCCTCCTATACCCCTCCTCTCTGACCTCACCCATTCTGCCCAGGCTCCTCCTATTTGACCCCACCCAATCTGACTAGGCTCCTCCTAAGCCCCTCCTCTGCTGTCTGACCCCACCCATTCTGCCCAGGCTCCTCCTAAGCCCCTCCTCTCTGACCCCACCAATTCTGCCCAGGCTCCTCCTAAGCCCCTCATCTGCTGTCTGACCCCACCCATTCTGCCCAGGCTCCTCCTATACCCCTCCTCTCTGACCCCACCCAATCTGACTAGGCTCCTCCTAAGCCCCTAGGCTCCTCCTAAGCCCCTCCTCTCTGACCCCAGCCAATCTGACTAGGCTCCTCCTATACCCCCTCCTCTCTGACTCCACCCATTCTGACTAGGCTCCTCCTATTTGACCCCACCCAATCTGACTAGGCTCCTCCTAAGCCCCTCCTCTGCTGTCTGACCCCACCCATACTGCCCAGGCTCTGCCTAAGCATCTCCTCTCTGACCCCACCCATTCTGCCCAGGCTCCTCCTAAGCCCCTCCTCTGCTGTCTGACCCCACCCATTCTGCCCAGGCTCCTCCTATGCCCCTCCTCTGCTGTCTGACCCCACCCATTCTGCCCAGGCTCCTCCTATACCCCCTCCTCTCTGACTCCACCCATTCTGCCCAGGCTCCTCCCATACCCCTCTGACCCCACCCATTCTGCCCAGGCTCCTCCTATACCCCTCCTATTTGACCCCACCCAATCTGACTTGGCTCCTCCTAAGCCCCTCCTCTGCTGTCTGACCCCACCCATTCTGCCCAGGCTCCTCCTATTTGACCCCACCCAATCTGACTAGGCTCCTCCTATACCCCCTCTGCCCAGGCTCCTCCTAAGCCCCTCCTCTGCTGTCTGACCCCCACCCATTCTGCCCAGGCTCCGCCTAAGCCCCTCCTCTCTGACCCCACCCATTCTGCCCAGGCTCCTCCTAAGCCCCACCTCTCTGACTCCACCCATTCTGCCCAGGCTCCTCCTATTTGACCCCACCCAATCTGACTAGGCTCCTCCTAAGCCCCTCCTCTCTGACCCCACCCCCTCTGACTAGGCTCCTCCTATACCCCCTCCTCTCTGACTCCACCCATTCTACCCAGGCTCCTCCCATACCCCTCTGACCCCTCCCATTGTGCCCAGGCTCCTCCTATTTGACCCCACCCAATCTGACTAGGCTCCTCCTACACCCCCCTCTGCCAGGCTCCTCCTATACCCCCTCCTCTCTGACTCCACCCATTCTACCCAGGCTCCTCCCATACCCCTCTGACCCCACCCATTCTGCCCAGGCTCCTCCTATTTGACCCCACCCAATCTGACTAGGCTCCTCCTACACCCCCCTCTGCCCAGGCTCCTCCTATACCCCCTCCTCTCTGACTCCACCCATTCTACCCAGGCTCCTCCCATACCCCTCTGACCCCACCCATTCTGCCCAGGCTCCTCCTATTTGACCCCACCCAATCTGATTAGGCTCCTCCTAAGCCCCTATTGGAGTTCTGGACTTTTTGGTTCCGTCCAGAGGTGTCAGGGAACAACACCCAAAGACCCCGGAGTTCCACCTGCCTTGGTGCGCTAATGAACAGAAACACGGGCTTCTCGATGGTGGCGTCAAAGACCAAAGGTTTATTACTGCAGGGACACAGAAGTCACAGAATCTACACACGGGCAGAATTCAGGAGACTGTTCGATTTGTACAAAGTGGGTTGCTCCTTATATACTAAAAATTGTGCTCTAGGCAAATATTTCACATGTCGGTACATTCCCAAACCTTTTGTGTCTCTAAACAATAAATATTTGGCGTTACACAGGAACTGTCGATAATATCTGATACCAAACATCACGAAGAGGGGTTCCCACCAGTCCATCACAATCCCTTGTCAATATTGCATTCAAGAGCCGGACCGCCTCATCATAAAGTTCGTTACCTCCCCCTAATAAAGGCCCAGAAGGAAAGGAGCAGAGCCAGGTGCAGAAGATAGAAAAGCGGGATAAGAGATGTTTGTAGGTTGTAAATGGGCAAGGCTACCGGCTTCGGCCGCCTAATCATGATCAGGTACAATGGACAGGAAAACCAGTTCAGGTGGGCTGGCCTCGGGCAGAGGAGGCAGCCTTTGTCGAGTCATGCAGCTTCAGCGTGATCTGGTTTGAGGTGCACATGTCATGTAAGAGGTGAATCTCCGGTTAGGGCTACGTGTCCTTAATCAAAGTGGAGTGAAATGAAGTGATCAGAGGCTATTGCATATGTGAGGGCAAGGAAACACAAAATGGCGGCCATAATCTAAGATGGATGCCGTGTGTATATCAGAAATGTGTCAGTGGAAGGAGTGCTCTTGCTCGTAGCGTAGCGAAAACACTAGGATATACTAGATGGATCATTTGCGGTTCGCTGATACTAATTTTATGTATTTCCGACAAACTTGAAAACACGGGTTCAAGTCGTCACGGAACCGTCACGGAACCTCAGACCCTCCTTTTGCCCTTACATAGGCAATTACTCAGTCTATGTCTGAATCTAGTTCTATGTTCATCAGGTCAGTGACATGTTGTTGTATCATCATCCTTTCTCGTGTTTTTTCTCCAAACGCAGGTGGTTTCCTAAAACAAGTTGCAGCAAAAAGACTACATAGAGCAGGACCACACTGGATAATCAGACAACATGAGAATAGGAATACTAAGATGACACCAATGACCATTAGAACCTTCCATCCCCACGCTGAGATCAGAGTCCAAACCCACTCCATGAAGGACCAGTTTCCCTTGTCTACATGTATGGAGTCCGAAATCTTGTGCAATTTAGAGATCGCCTCGTAAACTGTTGGAGCATTATTAGGAATAAAGACACAGCAGCTCGATTGGATCATTCTGCATACCCCACCTCGATCTGCAAGTATAACATCTAGAACCATACGGTTCTGCAATGTCATGAGTCTATCCGCCTGAAGCTCAGCTGTCAGATTGCTAAGGGCACCAGCAGTTTCGGTAATAGTAGATTCAACTACCCGTGTTAGCTGACGTATGTTTCTACTATTGGCCATAGGCCCCCAGAACGGAAGGAAGCCTTTGAAGAAGTCTCCAGCTTCCTGACCAGCGGTATCTTCCTTACTGAAAACACCTCTAGCTACTCTTGTTCTGTGGTAATCCGGTGAAGCAGTGTATGTCGGAGGCAACAATCGAGCAATATAACATGAACCTGAGAAGTCAGCAGGCAACCATGTATAAGCTCTGTCTTGACAGATGAAGTAGGTACCCCTAGCAGTAAGGAAGGCAGGGGAAGAGTTAGCCGGAAACACATAAGTCTCTACGCACTCACTCCTCCCTAGCTGAGCTCTCGGATTTCTCCCATTACCTTGCAAACAGACCTGACCTCGGTGAGGTACGACCCAGATTGGAGTTGAGCTTTTACGCTTGCTTTCTCCTAAACTAAGGCGATACTCTGAAGTATTCCAACTTAAATATACTCGCAATTCGTCTCTAGGGTAAGATGGAGTATTATTGACGTCCTTGATCATGTCAATAATTCCCTGGACTAAAGCTTTGTTGGCAGAGTTATATTTAGTGGAGCGTGGTGGACGTGGAGGATAGGTTTCAAGGGCATAAGCAAAGATGGTTTGGAAGGCCTGAAATGATCCATTATAGCTGTAAGGTAAAACCAAATAGGGAATACCTTTATCCATAGTGTGAGGTATCAAGCCACACACCCAGCAGTCTGTAGTGTTAACTACCAGTTGGTGTTGGTGCAAGAGCTGTACAAAAGTATTATTAATGAATTCTGAGCGTCGAGCTTGCTCATGTTCAGGAAACGAGTGAAAAGAGTGTATAGAAGAAACAGTAGAAATAGCTGGATCAAGGGGAGGCACTGTAGAAACTGGCACAAAAATCAAATTTATGCTAAAGACAATTCCACCCACCAATGTTGCTAAAACAATCAAAAATGTAATGGCACATTGCATCAAGAAACATTTGCTGTGAAGAATTCTATTTAGTCTGTTTCTGCGAACATAAATCACATTTTCTCGTTGCAGCGCAGGAAGTTCCATCTTCTACAATCCGCTCGCGACCACTGATGATGTGTACGTAGATGAAAATGCCTCTGTCAGCCCTGGGAGTTCCCAGTACTAACAGAAAGATCGACCTTGTGTCAGACCCCTGCAAATTCAAACTAGGCACACAGCCACGACCCTACGGCTACCCAGACGGCAAGGCAATTTAAAAAAACAATAAACAATAGCAAACTTCCTGGCTGAAAAGCAAAAAGTCCAATGTATATAAATATCAAAATCACAATATGCAGTTGCCTGCTTTATTAGTTCGTTTTATGGCTTCTAAGGTTGTATCTTTCCTTTGCTGGTACTGTTTGATCGGAAAATAGTGTATCACTAGCAGCTGTTGCAGAGTTTACGTTCGCAGATGGCAAAGTCTCTTTTGATGCTGGAGACAAATGTTCAATGTTCAAAGTAGTCTTTTCAGGAGGAGAGTCAAGTTTCAAAGTGTCAGTAATTAAATCGGCATCACTGAAAGGGACAAATCTCGGAGTTATTTCAGATTCGGAGGCACCAATTCCCTTCTTCACCCAGTCGTCGTAGGGCAGCGGCAGTGGAACACGCTTTACGTGGGAAGCGTGGATCCAGTTCTTCCGGCCAGCAACACGTACAGCTGTCCTCGTTGCCAGCAGGATTTGGAAGGGGCCGATGTAGCGAGGCTGAAGATTCTTTGTCCTCGCGAAGTTCCGGACCACTATGAAGTCACCCGGTTTCAGTTGATGCCCTGGACTCTCCGGAGGCTTTGGCAAAGCATCAAAAACCTGTTGATGAATAAGACTTAATTTAGCAGTCAAGTCGTAAAGGTAGTCTATCAACATAGGATATTCAATGGAGCAGAATTGTTTAGGCCTTGGCACACCCCAGACATTTGCCGGGCGGCCAAATACAATCTCATATGGAGAAAGCCCTATTCTAGAATGCACTGTTGCTCTCGTTGATAACAAGGCCAAAGGAAGTGCGTCTGGCCAAGCCAAACCTGTGGATGCTTGTATTTTGGCTATTTTAAGCTTGAGGGTGCCATTATAACCCTCCACTAGACCAGCTGACTGGGGATGGTTCGCACTATGAAATTTTTGTTTCAATCCTAGACCAGCACACACACTCTGCATAACTTTCCCTATAAACTCACTTCCGTTATCTGACCATACAATCCGTGGCATTCCATACCTAGGAAAAAATTCTTTGAGAAGAATTTTGGCAGTTGATAAAGCAGTGTTGTCCTTTAGTGGGTATGCTTCTATCCACCTGGAAAAAGCACAAACTACCACCAGGACGTATTTTAAATTGTTGCAGCGTTCCATGTGAATGAAGTCTAACTGTATTACTTCAAAGGGACAGGAAGGAGGAGCAAAATGACCAGCTGGAGTTGGAGTTCCCTTGCCAGGATTATGCATCAAGCACACTATACAATTTTTCACCACTCTCTCTGCACACTTACTGATTCCCTCATTCTTCCAAACCGGAGCTAACATCTTACATATCCCTTTAGAACTTATGTGCGCCACTCCATGCGCCATCGTCACTACTGCAAGCACATACGCATCAGGCAACATCCAACGCTGCTGTTCTGTCAAATCGATCCAACATCCATTCGAGTCCAATTTGCCCGTACTTTCTCTCCATACGCGTTTCTCTTCCTTAGTCGCTTCTTTCTGAATCTCTTTCACACTTTCCATTGTGTCTTCACACATTCCAGACTCAGCAATCCATCTTGCAGACGTAGCAACATACATTCTACTCATCATGTCTCTAGCTGTCTGTTTAGCGGTTTCATCAGCAAAGGCATTTCCCCGACCAACATCATCCGTGATTGCTTTATGAGCACTGCACTTCACAATCGCAACTTCAGTCGGTAAGGTTAAAGATTCTAACAAGTCGTTAACTAGCTGACCATGTTGAATCTTAGTCCCATGGGACGTAATGAAACCCCTTTCTCTCCACAACCGGCCAAAACTATGGGCCACGCCAAATGCGTACTGACTATCTGTGAACACATTCACTCTCTTTCCCTCAGCTAAAACACACGCTCTCGTAAGAGCTATTAACTCTGCAGCTTGGGCAGAATTCTGACTCACTCTTGCAGTCTCCACAATCGTCTTCAAAGTCGTTACCGCGTAGGCAGCAGTCACATCACCATTCTCCAATTTAAAACATGACCCGTCCACATACAGCGTACCATCCGGGTCGGATAGGGGAGTATCCCTCAAGTCGATACGACCTTTTGTCTCTTCCTCCGTTTTGAAATAACAGTCATGTGGCTCAGAATCACTCGACTCTTGATCAGTCGGCAACAATGTTGCTGGGTTCAATACATTGCATCTTTTGATCTGAATATGACTCGCTAATAACGTCAGCTCGTAACCAGATAATCTCGCACTAGTAAGGTGTTGTGTCTTCGTTCGGTTCATGAGTGTGTCCACTGCATGAGGAACCATGACCACTAGCATATTGTTCATCACCAAACCAGCAGATTGTCGAATGGAAGCTGCAGCTGCCGCTGTAGCCCTCAAACAACTAGGCAATGCTCTAGCTACCGGATCTAATGTTGATGAGAAATACGCACAAGGGCGTTGTTTATCACCAAACTTCTGTGTCAGGACACTCAACGCGCAACCTTCTCTTTCGTGAACGTAGAGCGTGAATGACTTACTGTAATCAGGTGTGCCCAATACAGGAGCTGAACACAAGGCTTTTCGTAATTCAGTAAAACTCTCTTGACATTCATCAGACCATGGCACCGGACTCGGAACATTTTTCCCAGTCAAAGCTACCAATGGCTTCGCTAAAAGTGAAAAATTTGGGATCCATTGCCTACAGTAAGAGGTAATACCTAGAAAGGCACGTACTTCCCTCTGTGTGCGTGGAACACTCATCTGCGTAATTGCTTTTATTCTCTCTGGGGTCAACTTCCTTCCCTCCTTTGACAAGAGATGACCTAGGTAGGTCACTTCTTGGCAGCAGTATTGCATTTTCGAAGGTGACACCTTGTGATTCAAATTAGACAAATGATGCAATAGTGAAATTGTAGCTGCTTTGCAAGTTTCCTTGTCATCGGCAGCCACCAAAAGATCGTCTACGTACTGTACTAGGGCAGAGCCTGAAGGAAGGACAAAAGAATCTAACTGGCTTTTTAAAGCTTGACTGTAAATAGATGGACTTTCACAATAGCCTTGTGGAGCGCGTTTAAATCTGAAGCTTCGACCTCCTAGACAGAAGCCAAAAATATCCCTACTTTCTTCAGCTATCGGAATGCTGAAAAATGCATTCTTGAGGTCTATAACTGAAAACCACGTAGCTGTGGCAGGAATCAATGTTAACAAGGCAGTAATGTCTGGCACTACAGGAAACTGTGGAATTACAATCTTATTAACTTCTCTAAGGTCTATGACAAACCTATAAACTGGAGGCTTTGTAGGATCAGTTCGTTTCAAAATCGGTAATACAGGACTATTACAAACATTTCCTCGCGTTTCTTCAACCACATCTTTTTTAATCAAATCTTGCACAATCAATAAGAGTGCACGCTCACCTTCATTCGATATTTTATATTGAGGAATTCTTGGAAATTTCACATTCGCTTTCAAAGTTACTACATACGGTGGAATCTCTAGTAGACCTACATCATTGGGACCAGTCGCCCAAAGAGAATCAGGGAGTGAACGTAGCTCCGGCGGGAGTGCGTCCATTGACAAGTACATCGGAGAGATGAGTCTTTTACCCAAAGTAAGCTGTACTCCTTCCGGAGAACAGTACAATGTCGCATATAGTCGTTTTAACAAATCTAAACCAAGCAGATTTTCATTACAACCTGTCGTCAAAATCAAGGGTGCTTTCAATTGACACGGTCCGACAGAAATAGACAAAGGACCAGATATCGGGTTGTACACAGGGGCGCCTGAAAAACCTACTGAAACATTTGTTGAGCCAGACAAAGGTGCGCCAGGGAGTTTCGCATGAATTATAGAACTTTTCGCGGCACCAGTATCCAACAGAAACGGTTCGACTACACCTGATGTTGCTACTGCGACATAAGGCCCACTCTGATCCACTGGAACTGATACTACTCCCTCTCTCTGTCCATGGCTGTCCTAGTACCCATTTTGTTGAAATCCCTCTTCAACTTCACAATAATCCTCAACAAGATATTGCTGAGATCTATTCTGTTGAGCTGACTGTATATTTCGTTGATCAAAGTGATTAGAAGGACGATCATTCGTTTGTGGAGGCATAGCACCTCGTCCTCGTCCTCTAGAATTCTGTGCAAAACCACCACGACCTCTCTGAGCTGCTGCCGCATTATTTTGCGCTAAAATCTGACAATCATTTTTATAGTGACCCTCTTTCTTACAGTACGCACACTGATTCCACTGGTATTGAGGCCTGGTCGAATTATAATCTGTCTTTTGATACGAATTCTGTTGCATATTAGTCTGATTCGTGCGAGGCGGATACGCCTGCTGTAAAAGAACTTTAGTCTTTAAATCTTTCGTTTTCTTCTCTGATTTCTCCTTTTCCTCTTTATCCCTATTTTCGTAGTACTGTGCAGTCGCAAGTATTTGCGCTGTCGTAGATACAGCCCACGCACTTTCTGAGTCTTTCAATTTATTGCATAATTCAGGTAATAGATTATGCACAAATTTATCGACAAAGAGTCTCTGTCCCCCTTCTGTGCTCATATCCTGACCACTATGATCCACAAAAGTCTCTTCGAACCTCGTGAAGAAGTCGGAGACACTTTCGTCTTTCTTCTGTTTGCATGCGGATAATTTATCCCAATTAACACGCAATGCTGGCATCAGAGTCTTCATTAAATCTATTATTCTGCCAGGAAGATTAGCAATTAGGGGTTCGGGTTTCGCACCACCCGTTTGCTGAGCATCTGCTGCAGTGATAGCTGCCCAATCACCACCTAAAGCAGCCTGATGATCTTCTCTACGAATTTTAGCCCACACTGGTTGCGGAACTACATTACCAAACAACATATCAATGTCAGCTAAGTTCATTATACAAGCCTCAACTGTCTGTGTCAATTCCTTGTAATATCCGGCTGGATTCTTACGTGGATCTGGCAAGGCCTGTTTCACTGCTAACACTTCTGCTCGCTTCCATGGAATATGTATCCATACTCTTTGGAACTGTGCTGGAGCAGCTGCAATACCCGCATTATCATCACGTTGTACTGCTTCGCGCCAAATTGGAGGAACCTCCCTCATTGGATATTGGCGACTTGGCTTCACTTTACCTTTCTCTAAATCTCTCGGTGAACGAAGAGATGGATCAATCCTAAAACTCAAAATGAGTTCCATCGCTTCCTTTATATTATCGCCCACTATCATTCCAGCAGCAAACTCTTTTTGAACTTTAATTAAGTCTTCCAAATCTGATTCAGCATCGTCTTCTTCTATTTCCTCACGCAACAACGAGCACATCTCGTCAAAGACGTATCGCTGCGTTGGCTCTCCCCATTGCATAAATGTCTCTAACACATCTCTTGTACTATATCTTCTAACTTTTGTAATCCATCTGAGAGCCGTGGAGTCTAAAACTCCCCGTTCCTCAGTACTTGGAAGCTGACTCCGTCTCTGAACAGAGTCAGGAGTAGGAGTCTTAATCAAGGTTTTATATATAGGAGACAGCATATTAGTAACAGAATCAGTGATTCTTCGACGAACAGAAAGTGGAGTTAGTACACTCGCAGACATAGAGAATGCAGTAGAGGTAGGAATAGATGACGAAACAGTAGGAGTATCGGAAAAAATAGTTTGAGGACCAGTAGGTACAGTGGTAGGTATAGGAGCGGGCAGTGCGGGAAGAGGAGGAGCTGTAGGAACATTTACATTCACCACAGGAGGTATAGGAACTTGATTCTGAGGAACAGGAACACCAGGTTGTCCAGCAACCGGCAATTGAACATTCGGTATAAGTTGGGCCGCAGCACCTTGTGCATACGGTGGAGGCGAACGTAACAGATAAGACAGCAGAGGATCGTTTTCGGAATCCTCCAGTATCTTAGCCATTTTCGATGGCAAGGCAGGATAGCACTTGTCAATCGCTAAGTTATGCTCCCTAATGGCTACATCTATGGCTTTCTCACACTCGTCAGCCTGCAACTGTTTAGTCGCTTGCTCTAGAGTTAACTCTTCTTGCTCTTTTTGCTCTTTCTTCAACCTTTTCATTTCTCTCTGTTTGGATTCTTTTCGCCAGTAACGAAAAGAGTCAAACATTGCCGGCCGGGCTTTCTTCCTAAACAATTTCGCTTCTAAATTGTCAAGGATCTCTTGTTCAAAACTACCATGTAGTGGCCAACTAAGGACACCATCTTTCTTACAATAACGGACCCATATCTCATTATAAGTTATAGGACCCACACCATACTTACAGTATAAATCATAAAGGGGAGTCCCAATCGGAGGAACCAGACAAGAATCCTCTAATTGTGAGTCACTGTTGCAACTAAAACAAGACAACATTTTCCGACTTACCATTTTCAGTCTGGAACACAAGACAAACAAACACGGAACAAATTGTGCACTTGAACCAAGAACTTAGGCCTACCAAAAACGAACTGATGTATCGATACCCAAAACTGAACCAAATAGATTATCGTAATTAGAACAACTAAAGATAATCTTACAAAACCAAACCAAACCAAGAACCGATCAAGGATTTTTAACAATCCTCACAAAAGTAACCAGCTAGCTATCACTAAATACTTAACTGAGTCACTGAAGACGTCACCAAGGAGAAAACCCGTCACGTTTCGCTGTACTAAGGACTGCACCACTTCGGGTCCAAGACAGGGCGACGGTCAAGGCAACGGCCCACTGCAGCCGTCCTGAACGGGAACCCTCGTGGAAGAGAACTTCAGGGCCACTTTTGCGATATGCCGGGATCGATGAAGTGGGGCGCCTCCCTCAGGAATCTTCACACGAAGCTTCTCGAACTCTTCAGGCTTTTGGACCGGTACCGAATGACGTCGCCCCACGTTGGGCGCCAATTGGAGTTCTGGACTTTTTGGTTCCGTCCAGAGGTGTCAGGGAACAACACCCAAAGACCCCGGAGTTCCACCTGCCTTGGTGCGCTAATGAACAGAAACACGGGCTTCTCGATGGTGGCGTCAAAGACCAAAGGTTTATTACTGCAGGGACACAGAAGTCACAGAATCTACACACGGGCAGAATTCAGGAGACTGTTCGATTTGTACAAAGTGGGTTGCTCCTTATATACTAAAAATTGTGCTCTAGGCAAATATTTCACATGTCGGTACATTCCCAAACCTTTTGTGTCTCTAAACAATAAATATTTGGCGTTACACAGGAACTGTCGATAATATCTGATACCAAACATCACGAAGAGGGGTTCCCACCAGTCCATCACAATCCCTTGTCAATATTGCATTCAAGAGCCGGACCGCCTCATCATAAAGTTCGTTACCTCCCCCTAATAAAGGCCCAGAAGGAAAGGAGCAGAGCCAGGTGCAGAAGATAGAAAAGCGGGATAAGAGATGTTTGTAGGTTGTAAATGGGCAAGGCTACCGGCTTCGGCCGCCTAATCATGATCAGGTACAATGGACAGGAAAACCAGTTCAGGTGGGCTGGCCTCGGGCAGAGGAGGCAGCCTTTGTCGAGTCATGCAGCTTCAGCGTGATCTGGTTTGAGGTGCACATGTCATGTAAGAGGTGAATCTCCGGTTAGGGCTACGTGTCCTTAATCAAAGTGGAGTGAAATGAAGTGATCAGAGGCTATTGCATATGTGAGGGCAAGGAAACACAAAATGGCGGCCATAATCTAAGATGGATGCCGTGTGTATATCAGAAATGTGTCAGTGGAAGGAGTGCTCTTGCTCGTAGCGTAGCGAAAACACTAGGATATACTAGATGGATCATTTGCGGTTCGCTGATACTAATTTTATGTATTTCCGACAAACTTGAAAACACGGGTTCAAGTCGTCACGGAACCGTCACGGAACCTCACTAGGCTCCTCCTAAGCCCCTCCTCTGCTGTCTGACCCCACTCATTCTGCCCAGGCTCCTCCTAAGCCCCTCCTCTCTGACCCCACCCAATCTGACTAGGCTCCTCCTAAGCCCCTAGGCTCCTCCTAAGCCCCTCCTCTGCTCTCTGACCCCACCCAATCTGACTAGGCTCCTCCTATACCCCCTCTGCCCAGGCTCCTCCTATTTGACCCCACCCAATCTGACAAGGCTCCTCCTAAGCCCCTTCTCTGCTGTCTGACCCCACCCATTCTCCCCAGGCTCCTCCTATACCCCACCTCTCTGACCCCACCCAATCTGACTAGGCTCCTCCTAAGCCCCTCCTCTGCTGTCTGACCCAACCCATTCTGCCCAGGCTCCTCCTATACCCCCTCGTCTCTGACTCCACCCATTCTGCCCAGGCTCCTCCTATTGGACCCCACCCAATCTGATTAGGCTCCTCCTATACCCCCTCTGCCCAGGCTCCTCCTATACCCCCTCTGCCCAGGCTCCTCCTATACCCCTCCTCTCTGACCCCACCCCCTCTGCCCAGGCTCCTCCTATACCCCTCCTCTGCTGTCTGACCCCACCCATTCTGCCCAGGCTCCTCCTATTTGACCCCACCCAATCTGACTAGGCTCCTCCTAAGCCCCTCCTCTGCTGTCTGACCCCACCCATTCTGCCCAGGCTCCTCCTATTTGACCCCACCCAATCTGACTAGGCTCCTCCTAAGCCCCTCCTCTCTGACCCCACCCATTCTGCCCAGGCTCCTCCTAAGCCCCTCCTCTGCTGTCTGACCCCACCCATTCTGCCCAGGCTCCTCCTATACCCCTCCTCTCTGACCCCACCCCCTCTGCCCAGGCTCCTCCTATTTGATCCCACCCAATCTGACTAGGCTCCTCCTAAGCCCCTCCTCTGCTGTCTGACCCCACCCATTCTGCCCAGGCTCCTCCTATACCCCCTCCTCTCTGACTCCACCCATTCTGCCCAGGCTCCTCCTATTTGACCCCACCCAATCTGACTAGGCTCCTCCTATACCCCCTCTGCCCAGGCTCCTCCTATACCCCTCCTCTCTGACCCCACCCCCTCTGCCCAGGCTCCTCCTATACCCCCTCTGCCCAGGCTCCTCCTATACCCCTCCTCTCTGACCCCACCCCCTCTGCCCAGGCTCCTCCTATACCCCTCCTCTGCTGTCTGACCCCACCCATTCTGCCCAGGCTCCTCCTATTTGACCCCACCCAATCTGACTAGGCTCCTCCTAAGCCCCTCCTCTCTGACCCCACCCCCTCTGCCCAGGCTCCTCCTATTTGACCCCACCCAATCTGACTAGGCTCCTCCTACACCCCCCTCTGCCAGGCTCCTCCTATACCCCCTCCTCTCTGACTCCACCCATTCTACCCAGGCTCCTCCCATACCCCTCTGACCCCACCCATTCTGCCCAGGCTCCTCCTATTTGACCCCACCCAATCTGACTAGGCGCCTCCTACACCCCCCTCTGCCCAGGCTCCTCCTATACCCCCCTCTGCCAGGCTCCTCCTATACCCCCTCCTCTCTGACCCCACCCATTCTGCCCAGGCTCCTCCTATTTGACCACACCCAATCTGACTAGGCTCCTCCTATACCCATTCTGCCCAGGCTCCTCCTATACCCCCTCCTCTCTGACTCCACCCATTCTGCCCAGGCTCCTCCTAAGCCCCTCCTCTCTGACCCCACCCATTCTGCCCATATACCCCCTCCTCCTGCCCAGGCTCCTCCTAAGCCCCTCCTCTGCTGTCTGACCCCACCCATTCTGCCCAGGCTCCGCCTAAGCCCCTCCTCTCCGACCCCACCCATTCTGCCCAGGCTCCTCCTAAGCCCCTCATCTGCTGTCTGACCCCACCCATTCTGCCCAGGCTCCTCCCATACCCCTCTGACCCCACCCATTCTGCCCAGGCTCCTCCTATTTGACCCCACCCAATCTGACTAAGCTCCTCCTAAGCCCCTCCTCTCTGACCCCACCCCCTCTGGCCAGGCTCCTCCTATACCCCCTCTGCCCAGGCTCCTCCTATACCCCTCCTCTCTGACCCCACCCCCTCTGCCCAGGCTCCTCCTAAGCCCCTCCTCTGCTGTCTGGCCCCACCCATTCTGCCCAGGCTCCTCCTATACCCCCTCCTCTCTGACTCCACCCATTCTACCCAGGCTCCTCCCATACCCCTCTGACCCCACCCAGGCTCCTCCTATTTGACCCCACCCAATCTGACTAGGCATCTCCTACACCCCCCTCTGCCAGGCTCCTCCTATACCCCTCCTCTGCTGTCTGACCCCACCCATTCTGCCCAGGCTCCTCCTATTTGACCCCACCCAATCTGACTAGGCTCCTCCTAAGCCCCTCCTCTGCTGTCTGACCCCACCCATTCTGCCCAGGCTCCTCCTATACCCTAAGCCCCTCCTCTGCTGTCTGACCCCACCCATTCTGCCAGGCTCCTCCTATACCCCCTCCTCTCTGACTCCACCCATTCTACCCAGGCTCCTCCCATACCCCTCTGACCCCACCCATTCTGCCCAGGCTCCTCCTATTTGACCCCACCCAATCTGACTAGGCTCCTCCTACACCCCCCTCTGCCAGGCTCCTCCTATACCCCTCCTCTGCTGTCTGACCCCACCCATTCTGCCCAGGCTCCTCCTATTTGACCCCACCCAATCTGACTAGGCTCCTCCTAAGCCCCTCCTCTGCTGTCTGACCCCACCCATTCTGCCCAGGCTCCTCCTATACCCTAAGCCCCTCCTCTGCTGTCTGACCCCACCCATTCTGCCCAGGCTCCTCCTAAGCCCCTCTGCCCAGGCTCCTCCTATACCCCTCCTCTCTGACCTCACCCAATCTGACTAGGCTCCTCCTATACCCATTCTGCCCAGGCTCCTCCTATACCCCCTCCTCTCTGACTCCACCCATTCTGCCCAGGCTCCTCCTATACCCCTCCTCTCTGACTCCACCCATTCTGACTAGGCTCCTCCTAAGCCCCTCCTCTGCTGTCTGACCCCACCCATTCTGCCCAGGCTCCTCCTATACCCCCTCCTCTCTGACTCCACCCATTCTGCCCAGGCTCCTCCTAAGCCCCTCCTCTCTGACCCCACCCATTCTGCCCAGGCTCCTCCTAAGCCCCTCCTCTGCTGTCTGACCCCACCCATTCTGCCCAGGCTCCTCCTATTTGACCCCACCCAATCTGACTAGGTTCCTCCTAAGCCCCTCCTCTGCTGTCTGGCCCCACCCATTCTGCCCAGGCTCCTCCTATACCCCCTCCTATTTGACCCCACCCAATCTGACTAGGCTCCTCCTATACCCCTCCTCTCTGACCTCACCCATTCTGCCCAGGCTCCTCCTATTTGACCCCACCCAATCTGACTAGGCTCCTCCTAAGCCCCTCCTCTGCTGTCTGACCCCACCCATTCTGCCCAGGCTCCTCCTAAGCCCCTCCTCTCTGACCCCACCAATTCTGCCCAGGCTCCTCCTAAGCCCCTCCTCTGCTGTCTGACCCCACCCATTCTGCCCAGGCTCCTCCTAAGCCCCTCCTCTCTGACCCCACCCAATCTGACTAGGCTCCTCCTAAGCCCCTAGGCTCCTCCTAAGCCCCTCCTCTCTGACCCCACCCAATCTGACTAGGCTCCTCCTATACCCCCTCCTCTCTGACCCCACCCATTCTGACTAGGCTCCTCCTATTTGACCCCACCCAATCTGACTAGGCTCCTCCTAAGCCCCTCCTCTGCTGTCTGACCCCACCCATTCTGCCCAGGCTCCGCCTAAGCATCTCCTCTCTGACCCCACCCATTCTGCCCAGGCTCCTCCTAAGCCCCTCCTCTGCTGTCTGACCCCACCCATTCTGCCCAGGCTCCTCCTATTTGACCCCACCCAATCTGACTAGGTTCCTCCTAAGCCCCTCCTCTGCTGTCTGGCCCCACCCATTCTGCCCAGGCTCCTCCTATACCCCCTCCTATTTGACCCCACCCAATCTGACTAGGCTCCTCCTATACCCCTCCTCTCTGACCTCACCCATTCTGCCCAGGCTCCTCCTATTTGACCCCACCAAATCTGACTAGGCTCCTCCTAAGCCCCTCCTCTGCTGTCTGACCCCACCCATTCTGCCCAGGCTCCTCCTAAGCCCCTCCTCTCTGACCCCACCAATTCTGCCCAGGCTCCTCCTAAGCCCCTCATCTGCTGTCTGACCCCACCCATTCTGCCCAGGCTCCTCCTATACCCCTCCTCTCTGACCCCACCCAATCTGACTAGGCTCCTCCTAAGCCCCTAGGCTCCTCCTAAGCCCCTCCTCTCTGACCCCACCCAATCTGACTAGGCTCCTCCTATACCCCCTCCTCTCTGACTCCACCCATTCTGACTAGGCTCCTCCTATTTGACCCCACCCAATCTGACTAGGCTCCTCCTAAGCCCCTCCTCTGCTGTCTGACCTCACCCATACTGCCCAGGCTCTGCCTAAGCATCTCCTCTCTGACCCCACCCATTCTGCCCAGGCTCCTCCTAAGCCCCTCCTCTGCTGTCTGACCCCACCCATTCTGCCCAGGCTCCTCCTAAGCCCCTCCTCTGCTGTCTGACCCCACCCATTCTGCCCAGGCTCCTCCTATACCCCCTCCTCTCTGACTCCACCCATTCTGCCCAGGCTCCTCCCATACCCCTCTGACCCCACCCATTCTGCCCAGGCTCCTCCTATACCCCTCCTATTTGACCCCACCCAATCTGACTTGGCTCCTCCTAAGCCCCTCCTCTGCTGTCTGACCCCACCCATTCTGCCCAGGCTCCTCCTATTTGACCCCACCCAATCTGACTAGGCTCCTCCTATACCCCCTCTGCCCAGGCTCCTCCTAAGCCCCTCCTCTGCTGTCTGACCCCCACCCATTCTGCCCAGGCTCCGCCTAAGCCCCTCCTCTCTGACCCCACCCATTCTGCCCAGGCTCCTCCTAAGCCCCACCTCTCTGACTCCACCCATTCTGCCCAGGCTCCTCCTATTTGACCCCACCCAATCTGACTAGGCTCCTCCTAAGCCCCTCCTCTCTGACCCCACCCCCTCTGACTAGGCTCCTCCTATACCCCCTCCTCTCTGACTCCACCCATTCTACCCAGGCTCCTCCCATACCCCTCTGACCCCACCCATTCTGCCCAGGCTCCTCCTATTTGACCCCACCCAATCTGACTAGGCTCCTCCTACACCCCCCTCTGCCCAGGCTCCTCCTATACCCCTCCTCTCTGACCCCACCCAATCTGACTAGGCTCCTCCTAAGCCCCTAGGCTCCTCCTAAGCCCCTCCTCTCTGACCCCACCCAATCTGACTAGGCTCCTCCTATACCCCCTCCTCTCTGACTCCACCCATTCTGACTAGGCTCCTCCTATTTGACCCCACCCAATCTGACTAGGCTCCTCCTAAGCCCCTCCTCTGCTGTCTGACCCCACCCATTCTGCCCAGGCTCCGCCTAAGATACTCCTCTCTGACCCCACCCATTCTGCCCAGGCTCCTCCTAAGCCCCTCCTCTGCTGTCTGACCCCACCCATTCTGCCCAGGCTCCTCCTATTTGACCCCACCCAATCTGACTAGGTTCCTCCTAAGCCCCTCCTCTGCTGTCTGGCCCCACCCATTCTGCCCAGGCTCCTCCTATACCCCCTCCTATTTGACCCCACCCAATCTGACTAGGCTCCTCCTATACCCCTCCTCTCTGACCTCACCCATTCTGCCCAGGCTCCTCCTATTTGACCCCACCCAATCTGACTAGGCTCCTCCTAAGCCCCTCCTCTGCTGTCTGACCCCACCCATTCTGCCCAGGCTCCTCCTAAGCCCCTCCTCTCTGACCCCACCAATTCTGCCCAGGCTCCTCCTAAGCCCCTCATCTGCTGTCTGACCCCACCCATTCTGCCCAGGCTCCTCCTATACCCCTCCTCTCTGACCCCACCCAATCTGACTAGGCTCCTCCTAAGCCCCTAGGCTCCTCCTAAGCCCCTCCTCTCTGACCCCACCCAATCTGACTAGGCTCCTCCTATACCCCCTCCTCTCTGACTCCACCCATTCTGACTAGGCTCCTCCTATTTGACCCCACCCAATCTGACTAGGCTCCTCCTAAGCCCCTCCTCTGCTGTCTGACCCCACCCATACTGCCCAGGCTCTGCCTAAGCATCTCCTCTCTGACCCCACCCATTCTGCCCAGGCTCCTCCTAAGCCCCTCCTCTGCTGTCTGACCCCACCCATTCTGCCCAGGCTCCTCCTAAGCCCCTCCTCTGCTGTCTGACCCCACCCATTCTGCCCAGGATCCTCCTATACCCCCTCCTCTCTGACTCCACCCATTCTGCCCAGGCTCCTCCCATACCCCTCTGACCCCACCCATTCTGCCCAGGCTCCTCCTATTTGACCCCACCCAATCTGACTAGGCTCCTCCTATACCCCCTCTGCCCAGGCTCCTCCTAAGCCCCTCCTCTGCTGTCTGACCCCCACCCATTCTGCCCAGGCTCCGCCTAAGCCCCTCCTCTCTGACCCCACCCATTCTGCCCAGGCTCCTCCTAAGCCCCACCTCTCTGACTCCACCCATTCTGCCCAGGCTCCTCCTATTTGACCCCACCCAATCTGACTTGGCTCCTCCTAAGCCCCTCCTCTGCTGTCTGACCCCACCCATTCTGCCCAGGCTCCTCCTATTTGACCCCACCCAATCTGACTAGGCTCCTCCTATACCCCCTCTGCCCAGGCTCCTCCTAAGCCCCTCCTCTGCTGTCTGACCCCCACCCATTCTGCCCAGGCTCCGCCTAAGCCCCTCCTCTCTGACCCCACCCATTCTGCCCAGGCTCCTCCTAAGCCCCACCTCTCTGACCCCACCCATTCTGCCCAGGCTCCTCCTAAGCCCCTCCTCTGCTGTCTGACCCCACCCATTCTGCCCAGGCTCCTCCTAAGCCCCTCCTCTGCTGTCTGACCCCACCCATTCTGCCCAGGATCCTCCTATACCCCCTCCTCTCTGACTCCACCCATTCTGCCCAGGCTCCTCCCATACCCCTCTGACCCCACCCATTCTGCCCAGGCTCCTCCTATTTGACCCCACCCAATCTGACTAGGCTCCTCCTATACCCCCTCTGCCCAGGCTCCTCCTAAGCCCCTCCTCTGCTGTCTGACCCCCACCCATTCTGCCCAGGCTCCGCCTAAGCCCCTCCTCTCTGACCCCACCCATTCTGCCCAGGCTCCTCCTAAGCCCCACCTCTCTGACTCCACCCATTCTGCCCAGGCTCCTCCTATTTGACCCCACCCAATCTGACTTGGCTCCTCCTAAGCCCCTCCTCTGCTGTCTGACCCCACCCATTCTGCCCAGGCTCCTCCTATTTGACCCCACCCAATCTGACTAGGCTCCTCCTATACCCCCTCTGCCCAGGCTCCTCCTAAGCCCCTCCTCTGCTGTCTGACCCCACCCATTCTGCCCAGGATCCTCCTATACCCCCTCCTCTCTGACTCCACCCATTCTGCCCAGGCTCCTCCCATACCCCTCTGACCCCACCCATTCTGCCCAGGCTCCTCCTATTTGACCCCACCCAATCTGACTAGGCTCCTCCTATACCCCCTCTGCCCAGGCTCCTCCTAAGCCCCTCCTCTGCTGTCTGACCCCCACCCATTCTGCCCAGGCTCCGCCTAAGCCCCTCCTCTCTGACCCCACCCATTCTGCCCAGGCTCCTCCTAAGCCCCACCTCTCTGACTCCACCCATTCTGCCCAGGCTCCTCCTAAGCCCCTCCTCTGCTGTCTGACCCCACCCATTCTGCCCAGGCTCCTCCTAAGCCCCTCCTCTGCTGTCTGACCCCACCCATTCTGCCCAGGATCCTCCTATACCCCCTCCTCTCTGACTCCACCCATTCTGCCCAGGCTCCTCCTAAGCCCCACCTCTCTGACTCCACCCATTCTGCCCAGGCTCCTCCTATTTGACCCCACCCAATCTGACTAGGCTCCTCCTAAGCCCCTCCTCTCTGACCCCACCCCCTCTGACTAGGCTCCTCCTATACCCCCTCCTCTCTGACTCCACCCATTCTGCCCAGGCTCCTCCTATTTGACCCCACCCAATCTGACTAGGCTCCTCCTAAGCCCCTCCTCTCTGACCCCACCCCCTCTGACTAGGCTCCTCCTATACCCCCTCTGCCCAGGCTCCTCCTAAGCCCCTCCTCTGCTGTCTGACCCCCACCCATTCTGCCCAGGCTCCGCCTAAGCCCCTCCTCTCTGACCCCACCCATTCTGCCCAGGCTCCTCCTAAGCCCCACCTCTCTGACTCCACCCATTCTGCCCAGGCTCCTCCTATTTGACCCCACCCAATCTGACTAGGCTCCTCCTAAGCCCCTCCTCTGCTGTCTGACCCCACCCATTCTGCCCAGGCTCCTCCTATTTGACCCAACCCAATCTGACTAGGCTCCTCCTATACCCCCTCTGCCCAGGCTCCTCCTAAGCCCCTCCTCTGCTGTCTGACCCCCACCCATTCTGCCCAGGCTCCGCCTAAGCCCCTCCTCTCTGACCCCACCCATTCTGCCCAGGCTCCTCCTAAGCCCCACCTCTCTGACTCCACCCATTCTGCCCAGGCTCCTCCTATTTGACCCCACCCAATCTGACTAGGCTCCTCCTACACCCCCCTCTGCCAGGCTCCTCCTATACCCCCTCCTCTCTGACTCCACCCATTCTACCCAGGCTCCTCCCATACCCCTCTGACCCCACCCATTCTGCCCAGGCTCCTCCTATTTGACCCCACCCAATCTGACTAGGCTCCTCCTAAGCCCCTAGGCTCCTCCTAAGCCCCTCCTCTGCTGTCTGACCCCACTCATTCTGCCCAGGCTCCTCCTAAGCCCCTCCTCTCTGACCCCACCCAATCTGACTAGGCTCCTCCTAAGCCCCTAGGCTCCTCCTAAGCCCCTCCTCTGCTCTCTGACCCCACCCAATCTGACTAGGCTCCTCCTATACCCCCCTCTGCCCAGGCTCCTCCTATTTGACCCCACCCAATCTGACAAGGCTCCTCCTAAGCCCCTTCTCTGCTGTCTGACCCCACCCATTCTCCCCAGGCTCCTCCTATTTGACCCCACCCAATCTGACTAGGCTCCTCCTAAGCCCCTAGGCTCCTCCTAAGCCCCTCCTCTCTGACTCCACCCATTCTACCCAGGCTCCTCCCATACCCATCTGACCCCTCCCATTGTGCCCAGGCTCCTCCTATTTGACCCCACCCAATCTGACTAGGCTCCTCCTACACCCCCCTCTGCCAGGCTCCTCCTATACCCCCTCCTCTCTGACTCCACCCATTCTACCCAGGCTCCTCCCATACCCATCTGACCCCTCCCATTGTGCCCAGGCTCCTCCTATTTGACCCCACCCAATCTGACTAGGCTCCTCCTACACCCCCCTCTGCCAGGCTCCTCCTATACCCCCTCCTCTCTGACTCCACCCATTCTACCCAGGCTCCTCCCATACCCCTCTGACCCCACCCATTCTGCCCAGGCTCCTCCTATTTGACCCCACCCAATCTGACTAGGCTCCTCCTACACCCCCCTCTGCCCAGGCTCCTCCTATACCCCCTCCTCTCTGACTCCACCCATTCTACCCAGGCTCCTCCCATACCCCTCTGACCCCACCCATTCTGCCCAGGCTCCTCCTATTTGACCCCACCCAATCTGACTAGGCTCCTCCTAAGCCCCTAGGCTCCTCCTAAGCCCCTCCTCTGCTGTCTGACCCCACTCATTCTGCCCAGGCTCCTCGTAAGCCCCTCCTCTCTGACCCCACCCAATCTGACTAGGCTCCTCCTAAGCCCCTAGGCTCCTCCTAAGCCCCTCCTCTGCTCTCTGACCCCACCCAATCTGACTAGGCTCCTCCTATACCCCCCTCTGCCCAGGCTCCTCCTATTTGACCCCACCCAATCTGACAAGGCTCCTCCTAAGCCCCTTCTCTGCTGTCTGACCCCACCCATTCTCCCCAGGCTCCTCCTATACCCCACCTCTCTGACCCCACCCAATCTGACTAGGCTCCTCCTAAGCCCCTCCTCTGCTGTCTGACCCCACCCATTCTGCCCAGGCTCCTCCTATACCCCCTCCTCTCTGACTCCACCCATTCTGCCCAGGCTCCTCCTATTGGACCCCACCCAATCTGATTAGGCTCCTCCTATACCCCCTCTGCCCAGGCTCCTCCTATACCCCTCCTCTCTGACCCCACCCCCTCTGCCCAGGCTCCTCCTATACCCCCTCTGCCCAGGCTCCTCCTATACCCCTCCTCTCTGACCCCACCCCCTCTGCCCAGGCTCCTCCTATACCCCCTCTGCCCAGGCTCCTCCTATACCCCTCCTCTCTGACCCAACCCCCTCTGCCCAGGCTCCTCCTATACCCCTCCTCTGCTGTCTGACCCCACCCATTCTGCCCAGGCTCCTCCTATTTGACCCCACCCAATCTGACTAGGCTCCTCCTAAGCCCCTCCTCTCTGACCCCACCCATTCTGCCCAGGCTCCTCCTAAGCCCCTCCTCTGCTGTCTGACCCCACCCATTCTGCCCAGGCTCCTCCTATACCCCCTCCTCTCTGACTCCACCCATTCTGCCCAGGCTCCTCCTATTGGACCCCACCCAATCTGATTAGGCTCCTCCTATACCCCCTCTGCCCAGGCTCCTCCTATAACCCTCCTCTATGACCCCACCCCCTCTGCCCAGGCTCCTCCTATACCCCCTCTGCCCAGGCTCCTCCTATACCCCTCCTCTCTGACCCCACCCCCTCTGCCCAGGCTCCTCCTATACCCCTCCTCTGCTGTCTGACCCCACCCATTCTGCCCAGGCTCCTCCTATTTGACCCCACCCAATCTGACTAGGCTCCTCCTAAGCCCCTCCTCTGCTGTCTGACCCCACCCATTCTGCCCAGGCTCCTCCTAAGCCCCTCCTCTCTGAACCCACCCATTCTGCCCAGGCTCCTCCTAAGCCCCTCCTCTGCTGTCTGACCCCACCCATTCTGCCCAGGCTCCTCCTATACCCCTCCTCTCTGACCCCACCCCCTCTGCCCAGGCTCCTCCTATTTGACCCCACCCAATCTGACTAGGTTCCTCCTAAGCCCCTCCTTTGCTGTCTGGCCCCACCCATTCTGCCCAGGCTCCTCCTATACCCCCTCCTATTTGACCTCACCCATTCTGCCCAGGCTCCTCCTATTTGACCCCACCCAATCTGACTAGGCTCCTCCTAAGCCCCTCCTCTGCTGTCTGACCCCACCCATTCTGCCCAGGCTCCTCCTAAGCCCCTCATCTGCTGTCTGACCCCACCCATTCTGCCCAGGCTCCTCCTATACCCCTCCTCTCTGACCCCACCCAATCTGACTAGGATCCTCCTATACCCCCTCTGCCCAGGCTCCTCCTAAGCCCCTCCTCTGCTGTCTGACCCCCACCCATTCTGCCCAGGCTCCGCCTAAGCCCCTCCTCTCTGACCCCACCCATTCTGCCCAGGCTCCTCCTAAGCCCCACCTCTCTGACTCCACCCATTCTGCCCAGGCTCCTCCTATTTGACCCCACCCAATCTGACAAGGCTCCTCCTAAGCCCCTTCTCTGCTGTCTGACCCCACCCATTCTCCCCAGGCTCCTCCTATACCCCACCCATTCTGCCCAGGCTCCTCCTATTTGACCCCACCCAATCTGACTAGGCTCCTCCTATACCCCCTCTGCCCAGGCTCCTCCTAAGCCCCTCCTCTGCTGTCTGACCCCCACCCATTCTGCCCAGGCTCCGCCTAAGCCCCTCCTCTCTGACCCCACCCATTCTGCCCAGGCTCCTCCTAAGCCCCACCTCTCTGACTCCACCCATTCTGCCCAGGCTCCTCCTATTTGACCCCACCCAATCTGACTTGGCTCCTCCTAAGCCCCTCCTCTGCTGTCTGACCCCACCCATTCTGCCCAGGCTCCTCCTATTTGACCCCACCCAATCTGACTAGGCTCCTCCTATACCCCCTCTGCCCAGGCTCCTCCTAAGCCCCTCCTCTGCTGTCTGACCCCCACCCATTCTGCCCAGGCTCCGCCTAAGCCCCTCCTCTCTGACCCCACCCATTCTGCCCAGGCTCCTCCTAAGCCCCACCTCTCTGACCCCACCCATTCTGCCCAGGCTCCTCCTAAGCCCCTCCTCTGCTGTCTGACCCCACCCATTCTGCCCAGGCTCCTCCTAAGCCCCTCCTCTGCTGTCTGACCCCACCCATTCTGCCCAGGATCCTCCTATACCCCCTCCTCTCTGACTCCACCCATTCTGCCCAGGCTCCTCCCATACCCCTCTGACCCCACCCATTCTGCCCAGGCTCCTCCTATTTGACCCCACCCAATCTGACTAGGCTCCTCCTATACCCCCTCTGCCCAGGCTCCTCCTAAGCCCCTCCTCTGCTGTCTGACCCCCACCCATTCTGCCCAGGCTCCGCCTAAGCCCCTCCTCTCTGACCCCACCCATTCTGCCCAGGCTCCTCCTAAGCCCCACCTCTCTGACTCCACCCATTCTGCCCAGGCTCCTCCTATTTGACCCCACCCAATCTGACTTGGCTCCTCCTAAGCCCCTCCTCTGCTGTCTGACCCCACCCATTCTGCCCAGGCTCCTCCTATTTGACCCCACCCAATCTGACTAGGCTCCTCCTATACCCCCTCTGCCCAGGCTCCTCCTAAGCCCCTCCTCTGCTGTCTGACCCCACCCATTCTGCCCAGGATCCTCCTATACCCCCTCCTCTCTGACTCCACCCATTCTGCCCAGGCTCCTCCCATACCCCTCTGACCCCACCCATTCTGCCCAGGCTCCTCCTATTTGACCCCACCCAATCTGACTAGGCTCCTCCTATACCCCCTCTGCCCAGGCTCCTCCTAAGCCCCTCCTCTGCTGTCTGACCCCCACCCATTCTGCCCAGGCTCCGCCTAAGCCCCTCCTCTCTGACCCCACCCATTCTGCCCAGGCTCCTCCTAAGCCCCACCTCTCTGACTCCACCCATTCTGCCCAGGCTCCTCCTAAGCCCCTCCTCTGCTGTCTGACCCCACCCATTCTGCCCAGGCTCCTCCTAAGCCCCTCCTCTGCTGTCTGACCCCACCCATTCTGCCCAGGATCCTCCTATACCCCCTCCTCTCTGACTCCACCCATTCTGCCCAGGCTCCTCCTAAGCCCCACCTCTCTGACTCCACCCATTCTGCCCAGGCTCCTCCTATTTGACCCCACCCAATCTGACTAGGCTCCTCCTAAGCCCCTCCTCTCTGACCCCACCCCCTCTGACTAGGCTCCTCCTATACCCCCTCCTCTCTGACTCCACCCATTCTGCCCAGGCTCCTCCTATTTGACCCCACCCAATCTGACTAGGCTCCTCCTAAGCCCCTCCTCTCTGACCCCACCCCCTCTGACTAGGCTCCTCCTATACCCCCTCTGCCCAGGCTCCTCCTAAGCCCCTCCTCTGCTGTCTGACCCCCACCCATTCTGCCCAGGCTCCGCCTAAGCCCCTCCTCTCTGACCCCACCCATTCTGCCCAGGCTCCTCCTAAGCCCCACCTCTCTGACTCCACCCATTCTGCCCAGGCTCCTCCTATTTGACCCCACCCAATCTGACTAGGCTCCTCCTAAGCCCCTCCTCTGCTGTCTGACCCCACCCATTCTGCCCAGGCTCCTCCTATTTGACCCCACCCAATCTGACTAGGCTCCTCCTATACCCCCTCTGCCCAGGCTCCTCCTAAGCCCCTCCTCTGCTGTCTGACCCCCACCCATTCTGCCCAGGCTCCGCCTAAGCCCCTCCTCTCTGACCCCACCCATTCTGCCCAGGCTCCTCCTAAGCCCCACCTCTCTGACTCCACCCATTCTGCCCAGGCTCCTCCTATTTGACCCCACCCAATCTGACTAGGCTCCTCCTACACCCCCCTCTGCCAGGCTCCTCCTATACCCCCTCCTCTCTGACTCCACCCATTCTACCCAGGCTCCTCCCATACCCCTCTGACCCCACCCATTCTGCCCAGGCTCCTCCTATTTGACCCCACCCAATCTGACTAGGCTCCTCCTAAGCCCCTAGGCTCCTCCTAAGCCCCTCCTCTGCTGTCTGACCCCACTCATTCTGCCCAGGCTCCTCCTAAGCCCCTCCTCTCTGACCCCACCCAATCTGACTAGGCTCCTCCTAAGCCCCTAGGCTCCTCCTAAGCCCCTCCTCTGCTCTCTGACCCCACCCAATCTGACTAGGCTCCTCCTATACCCCCCTCTGCCCAGGCTCCTCCTATTTGACCCCACCCAATCTGACAAGGCTCCTCCTAAGCCCCTTCTCTGCTGTCTGACCCCACCCATTCTCCCCAGGCTCCTCCTATTTGACCCCACCCAATCTGACTAGGCTCCTCCTAAGCCCCTAGGCTCCTCCTAAGCCCCTCCTCTCTGACTCCACCCATTCTACCCAGGCTCCTCCCATACCCATCTGACCCCTCCCATTGTGCCCAGGCTCCTCCTATTTGACCCCACCCAATCTGACTAGGCTCCTCCTACACCCCCCTCTGCCAGGCTCCTCCTATACCCCCTCCTCTCTGACTCCACCCATTCTACCCAGGCTCCTCCCATACCCATCTGACCCCTCCCATTGTGCCCAGGCTCCTCCTATTTGACCCCACCCAATCTGACTAGGCTCCTCCTACACCCCCCTCTGCCAGGCTCCTCCTATACCCCCTCCTCTCTGACTCCACCCATTCTACCCAGGCTCCTCCCATACCCCTCTGACCCCACCCATTCTGCCCAGGCTCCTCCTATTTGACCCCACCCAATCTGACTAGGCTCCTCCTACACCCCCCTCTGCCCAGGCTCCTCCTATACCCCCTCCTCTCTGACTCCACCCATTCTACCCAGGCTCCTCCCATACCCCTCTGACCCCACCCATTCTGCCCAGGCTCCTCCTATTTGACCCCACCCAATCTGACTAGGCTCCTCCTAAGCCCCTAGGCTCCTCCTAAGCCCCTCCTCTGCTGTCTGACCCCACTCATTCTGCCCAGGCTCCTCGTAAGCCCCTCCTCTCTGACCCCACCCAATCTGACTAGGCTCCTCCTAAGCCCCTAGGCTCCTCCTAAGCCCCTCCTCTGCTCTCTGACCCCACCCAATCTGACTAGGCTCCTCCTATACCCCCCTCTGCCCAGGCTCCTCCTATTTGACCCCACCCAATCTGACAAGGCTCCTCCTAAGCCCCTTCTCTGCTGTCTGACCCCACCCATTCTCCCCAGGCTCCTCCTATACCCCACCTCTCTGACCCCACCCAATCTGACTAGGCTCCTCCTAAGCCCCTCCTCTGCTGTCTGACCCCACCCATTCTGCCCAGGCTCCTCCTATACCCCCTCCTCTCTGACTCCACCCATTCTGCCCAGGCTCCTCCTATTGGACCCCACCCAATCTGATTAGGCTCCTCCTATACCCCCTCTGCCCAGGCTCCTCCTATACCCCTCCTCTCTGACCCCACCCCCTCTGCCCAGGCTCCTCCTATACCCCCTCTGCCCAGGCTCCTCCTATACCCCTCCTCTCTGACCCCACCCCCTCTGCCCAGGCTCCTCCTATACCCCCTCTGCCCAGGCTCCTCCTATACCCCTCCTCTCTGACCCCACCCCCTCTGCCCAGGCTCCTCCTATACCCCTCCTCTGCTGTCTGACCCCACCCATTCTGCCCAGGCTCCTCCTATTTGACCCCACCCAATCTGACTAGGCTCCTCCTAAGCCCCTCCTCTCTGACCCCACCCATTCTGCCCAGGCTCCTCCTAAGCCCCTCCTCTGCTGTCTGACCCCACCCATTCTGCCCAGGCTCCTCCTATACCCCCTCCTCTCTGACTCCACCCATTCTGCCCAGGCTCCTCCTATTGGACCCCACCCAATCTGATTAGGCTCCTCCTATACCCCCTCTGCCCAGGCTCCTCCTATAACCCTCCTCTCTGACCCCACCCCCTCTGCCCAGGCTCCTCCTATACCCCCTCTGCCCAGGCTCCTCCTATACCCCTCCTCTCTGACCCCACCCCCTCTGCCCAGGCTCCTCCTATACCCCTCCTCTGCTGTCTGACCCCACCCATTCTGCCCAGGCTCCTCCTATTTGACCCCACCCAATCTGACTAGGCTCCTCCTAAGCCCCTCCTCTGCTGTCTGACCCCACCCATTCTGCCCAGGCTCCTCCTAAGCCCCTCCTCTCTGAACCCACCCATTCTGCCCAGGCTCCTCCTAAGCCCCTCCTCTGCTGTCTGACCCCACCCATTCTGCCCAGGCTCCTCCTATACCCCTCCTCTCTGACCCCACCCCCTCTGCCCAGGCTCCTCCTATTTGACCCCACCCAATCTGACTAGGTTCCTCCTAAGCCCCTCCTTTGCTGTCTGGCCCCACCCATTCTGCCCAGGCTCCTCCTATACCCCCTCCTATTTGACCTCACCCATTCTGCCCAGGCTCCTCCTATTTGACCCCACCCAATCTGACTAGGCTCCTCCTAAGCCCCTCCTCTGCTGTCTGACCCCACCCATTCTGCCCAGGCTCCTCCTAAGCCCCTCATCTGCTGTCTGACCCCACCCATTCTGCCCAGGCTCCTCCTATACCCCTCCTCTCTGACCCCACCCAATCTGACTAGGCTCCTCCTATACCCCCTCTGCCCAGGCTCCTCCTAAGCCCCTCCTCTGCTGTCTGACCCCCACCCATTCTGCCCAGGCTCCGCCTAAGCCCCTCCTCTCTGACCCCACCCATTCTGCCCAGGCTCCTCCTAAGCCCCACCTCTCTGACTCCACCCATTCTGCCCAGGCTCCTCCTATTTGACCCCACCCAATCTGACAAGGCTCCTCCTAAG
The DNA here is from genome assembly GCF_964263255.1 of Lissotriton vulgaris. Lineage (NCBI taxonomy): Eukaryota > Metazoa > Chordata > Amphibia > Caudata > Salamandridae > Lissotriton > Lissotriton vulgaris. The sequence goes on from NC_141695.1 coordinate 1,000,983,860, forward strand.
CCCCTTCTCTGCTGTCTGACCCCACCCATTCTCCCCAGGCTCCTCCTATACCCCACCCAATCTGACTAGGCTCCTCCTAAGCCCCTCCTCTGCTGTCTGACCCCACCCATTCTGCCCAGGCTCCTCCTATACCCCCTCCTCTCTGACTCCACCCATTCTGCCCAGGCTCCTCCTATTTGACCCCACCCAATCTGACTAGGCTCCTCCTAAGCCCCTCCTCTCTGACCCCACCCATTCTGCCCAGGCTCCTCCTAAGCCCCTCCTCTGCTGTCTGACCCCACCCATTCTGCCCAGGCTCCTCCTATACCCCTCCTCTCTGACCCCACCCATTCTGCCCAGGCTCCTCCTATTTGACCCCACCCAATCTGACTAGGCTCCTCCTACACCCCCCTCTGCCAGGCTCCTCCTATACCCCCTCCTCTCTGACTCCACCCATTCTACCCAGGCTCCTCCCATACCCCTCTGACCCCACCCATTCTGCCCAGGCTCCTCCTATTTGACCCCACCCAATCTGACTAGGCTCCTCCTACACCCCCCTCTGCCCAGGCTCCTCCTATACCCCCCTCTGCCAAGGCTCCTCCTATACCCCCCTCTGCCAGGCTCCTCCTATACCCCCTCCTCTCTGACCCCACCCATTCTGCCCAGGCTCCTCCTATTTGACCACACCCAATCTGACTAGGCTCCTCCTAAGCCCCTTCTCTGCTGTCTGACCCCACCCATTCTCCCCAGGCTCCTCCTATACCCCACCCAATCTGACTCCACCCATTCTGCCCAGGCTCCTCCTATTTGACCCCACCCAATCTGACTAGGCTCCTCCTATACCCCCTCTGCCCAGGCTCCTCCTATACCCCTCCTCTCTGACCCCACCCCCTCTGCCCAGGCTCCTCCTATACCCCCTCTGCCCAGGCTCCTCCTATACCCCTCCTCTCTGACCCCACCCCCTCTGCCCAGGCTCCTCCTATTTGACCCCACCCAATCTGACTAGGCTCCTCCTATACCCCCCTCTGCCCAGGCTCCTCCTATTTGACCCCACCCAATCTGACAAGGCTCCTCCTAAGCCCCTTCTCTGCTGTCTGACCCCACCCATTCTCCCCAGGCTCCTCCTAAGCCCCTCCTCTGCTGTCTGACCCCACCCATTCTGCCCAGGCTCCTCCTATACCCCCTCCTCTCTGACTCCACCCATTCTGCCCAGGCTCCTCCTATTTGACCCCACCCAATCTGACTAGGCTCCTCCTAAGCCCCTCCTCTCTGACCCCACCCATTCTGCCCAGGCTCCTCCTAAGCCCCTCCTCTGCTGTCTGACCCCACCCATTCTGCCCAGGCTCCTCCTATACCCCTCCTCTCTGACCCCACCCATTCTGCCCAGGCTCCTCCTATTTGACCCCACCCAATCTGACTAGGCTCCTCCTACACCCCCCTCTGCCAGGCTCCTCCTATACCCCCTCCTCTCTGACTCCACCCATTCTACCCAGGCTCCTCCCTTACCCCTCTGACCCCACCCATTCTGCCCAGGCTCCTCCTATTTGACCCCACCCAATCTGACTAGGCTCCTCCTACACCCCCCTCTGCCCAGGCTCCTCCTATACCCCCCTCTGCCAAGGCTCCTCCTATACCCCCCTCTGCCAGGCTCCTCCTATACCCCCTCCTCTCTGACCCCACCCATTCTGCCCAGGCTCCTCCTATTTGACCACACCCAATCTGACTAGGCTCCTCCTAAGCCCCTTCTCTGCTGTCTGACCCCACCCATTCTCCCCAGGCTCCTCCTATACCCCACCCAATCTGACTCCACCCATTCTGCCCAGGCTCCTCCTATTTGACCCCACCCAATCTGACTAGGCTCCTCCTATACCCCCTCTGCCCAGGCTCCTCCTATACCCCTCCTCTCTGACCCCACCCCCTCTGCCCAGGCTCCTCCTATACCCCCTCTGCCCAGGCTCCTCCTATACCCCTCCTCTCTGACCCCACCCCCTCTGCCCAGGCTCCTCCTATTTGACCCCACCCAATCTGACTAGGCTCCTCCTACACCCCCCTCTGCCCAGGCTCCTCCTCTCTGACTCCACCCATTCTGCCCAGGCTCCTCCTAAGCCCCTCCTCTCTGACCCCACCCCCTCTGCCCAGGCTCCTCCTATACCCCCTCTGCCCAGGCTCCTCCTATACCCCTCCTCTGCTGTCTGACCCCACCCATTCTGCCCAGGCTCCTCCTATTTGACCCCACCCAATCTGACTAGGCTCCTCCTAAGCCCCTCCTCTCTGACCCCACCCATTCTGCACAGGCTCCTCCTAAGCCCCTCCTCTGCTGTCTGACCCCACCCATTCTGCCCAGGCTCCTCCTATACCCCCTCCTCTCTGACTCCACCCATTCTGCCCAGGCTCCTCCTATTGGACCCCACCCAATCTGATTAGGCTCCTCCTATACCCCCTCTGCCCAGGCTCCTCCTATAACCCTCCTCTCTGACCCCACCCCCTCTGCCCAGGCTCCTCCTATACCCCCTCTGCCCAGGCTCCTCCTATACCCCTCCTCTCTGACCCCACCCCCTCTGCCCAGGCTCCTCCTATACCCCTCCTCTGCTGTCTGACCCCACCCATTCTGCCCAGGCTCCTCCTATTTGACCCCACCCAATCTGACTAGGCTCCTCCTAAGCCCCTCCTCTGCTGTCTGACCCCACCCATTCTGCCCAGGCTCCTCCTAAGCCCCTCCTCTCTGAACCCACCCATTCTGCCCAGGCTCCTCCTAAGCCCCTCCTCTGCTGTCTGACCCCACCCATTCTGCCCAGGCTCCTCCTATACCCCTCCTCTCTGACCCCACCCCCTCTGCCCAGGCTCCTCCTATTTGACCCCACCCAATCTGACTAGGTTCCTCCTAAGCCCCTCCTTTGCTGTCTGGCCCCACCCATTCTGCCCAGGCTCCTCCTATACCCCCTCCTATTTGACCTCACCCATTCTGCCCAGGCTCCTCCTATTTGACCCCACCCAATCTGACTAGGCTCCTCCTAAGCCCCTCCTCTGCTGTCTGACCCCACCCATTCTGCCCAGGCTCCTCCTAAGCCCCTCATCTGCTGTCTGACCCCACCCATTCTGCCCAGGCTCCTCCTATACCCCTCCTCTCTGACCCCACCCAATCTGACTAGGCTCCTCCTATACCCCCTCTGCCCAGGCTCCTCCTAAGCCCCTCCTCTGCTGTCTGACCCCCACCCATTCTGCCCAGGCTCCGCCTAAGCCCCTCCTCTCTGACCCCACCCATTCTGCCCAGGCTCCTCCTAAGCCCCACCTCTCTGACTCCACCCATTCTGCCCAGGCTCCTCCTATTTGACCCCACCCAATCTGACAAGGCTCCTCCTAAGCCCCTTCTCTGCTGTCTGACCCCACCCATTCTCCCCAGGCTCCTCATATACCCCACCCATTCTGCCCAGGCTCCTCCTATTTGACCCCACCCAATCTGACTAGGCTCCTCCTATACCCCCTCTGCCCAGGCTCCTCCTAAGCCCCTCCTCTGCTGTCTGACCCCCACCCATTCTGCCCAGGCTCCGCCTAAGCCCCTCCTCTCTGACCCCACCCATTCTGCCCAGGCTCCTCCTAAGCCCCACCTCTCTGACTCCACCCATTCTGCCCAGGCTCCTCCTATTTGACCCCACCCAATCTGACTTGGCTCCTCCTAAGCCCCTCCTCTGCTGTCTGACCCCACCCATTCTGCCCAGGCTCCTCCTATTTGACCCCACCCAATCTGACTAGGCTCCTCCTATACCCCCTCTGCCCAGGCTCCTCCTAAGCCCCTCCTCTGCTGTCTGACCCCCACCCATTCTGCCCAGGCTCCGCCTAAGCCCCTCCTCTCTGACCCCACCCATTCTGCCCAGGCTCCTCCTAAGCCCCACCTCTCTGACCCCACCCATTCTGCCCAGGCTCCTCCTAAGCCCCTCCTCTGCTGTCTGACCCCACCCATTCTGCCCAGGCTCCTCCTAAGCCCCTCCTCTGCTGTCTGACCCCACCCATTCTGCCCAGGCTCCTCCTATACCCCCTCCTCTCTGACTCCACCCATTCTGCCCAGGCTCCTCCCATACCCCTCTGACCCCACCCATTCTGCCCAGGCTCCTCCTATTTGACCCCACCCAATCTGACTAGGCTCCTCCTATACCCCCTCTGCCCAGGCTCCTCCTAAGCCCCTCCTCTGCTGTCTGACCCCCACCCATTCTGCCCAGGCTCCGCCTAAGCCCCTCCTCTCTGACCCCACCCATTCTGCCCAGGCTCCTCCTAAGCCCCACCTCTCTGACTCCACCCATTCTGCCCAGGCTCCTCCTATTTGACCCCACCCAATCTGACTTGGCTCCTCCTAAGCCCCTCCTCTGCTGTCTGACCCCACCCATTCTGCCCAGGCTCCTCCTATTTGACCCCACCCAATCTGACTAGGCTCCTCCTATACCCCCTCTGCCCAGGCTCCTCCTAAGCCCCTCCTCTGCTGTCTGACCCCACCCATTCTGCCCAGGATCCTCCTATACCCCCTCCTCTCTGACTCCACCCATTCTGCCCAGGCTCCTCCTAAGCCCCACCTCTCTGACTCCACCCATTCTGCCCAGGCTCCTCCTATTTGACCCCACCCAATCTGACTAGGCTCCTCCTAAGCCCCTCCTCTCTGACCCCACCCCCTCTGACTAGGCTCCTCCTATACCCCCTCCTCTCTGACTCCACCCATTCTGCCCAGGCTCCTCCTATTTGACCCCACCCAATCTGACTAGGCTCCTCCTAAGCCCCTCCTCTCTGACCCCACCCCCTCTGACTAGGCTCCTCCTATACCCCCTCTGCCCAGGCTCCTCCTAAGCCCCTCCTCTGCTGTCTGACCCCCACCCATTCTGCCCAGGCTCCGCCTAAGCCCCACCTCTCTGACTCCACCCATTCTGCCCAGGCTCCTCCTATTTGACCCCACCCAATCTGACTAGGCTCCTCCTAAGCCCCTCCTCTGCTGTCTGACCCCACCCATTCTGCCCAGGCTCCTCCTATTTGACCCCACCCAATCTGACTAGGCTCCTCCTATACCCCCTCTGCCCAGGCTCCTCCTAAGCCCCTCCTCTGCTGTCTGACCCCCACCCATTCTGCCCAGGCTCCGCCTAAGCCCCTCCTCTCTGACCCCACCCATTCTGCCCAGGCTCCTCCTAAGCCCCACCTCTCTGACTCCACCCATTCTGCCCAGGCTCCTCCTATTTGACCCCACCCAATCTGACTAGGCTCCTCCTACACCCCCCTCTGCCAGGCTCCTCCTATACCCCCTCCTCTCTGACTCCACCCATTCTACCCAGGCTCCTCCCATACCCCTCTGACCCCACCCATTCTGCCCAGGCTCCTCCTATTTGACCCCACCCAATCTGACTAGGCTCCTCCTAAGCCCCTAGGCTCCTCCTAAGCCCCTCCTCTGCTCTCTGACCCCACCCAATCTGACTAGGCTCCTCCTATACCCCCCTCTGCCCAGGCTCCTCCTATTTGACCCCACCCAATCTGACAAGGCTCCTCCTAAGCCCCTTCTCTGCTGTCTGACCCCACCCATTCTCCCCAGGCTCCTCCTATTTGACCCCACCCAATCTGACTAGGCTCCTCCTAAGCCCCTAGGCTCCTCCTAAGCCCCTCCTCTCTGACTCCACCCATTCTACCCAGGCTCCTCCCATACCCATCTGACCCCTCCCATTGTGCCCAGGCTCCTCCTATTTGACCCCACCCAATCTGACTAGGCTCCTCCTACACCCCCCTCTGCCAGGCTCCTCCTATACCCCCTCCTCTCTGACTCCACCCATTCTACCCAGGCTCCTCCCATACCCATCTGACCCCTCCCATTGTGCCCAGGCTCCTCCTATTTGACCCCACCCAATCTGACTAGGCTCCTCCTACACCCCCCTCTGCCAGGCTCCTCCTATACCCCCTCCTCTCTGACTCCACCCATTCTACCCAGGCTCCTCCCATACCCCTCTGACCCCACCCATTCTGCCCAGGCTCCTCCTATTTGACCCCACCCAATCTGACTAGGCTCCTCCTACACCCCCCTCTGCCCAGGCTCCTCCTATACCCCCTCCTCTCTGACTCCACCCATTCTACCCAGGCTCCTCCTATTTGACCCCACCCAATCTGACTAGGCTCCTCCTAAGCCCCTAGGCTCCTCCTAAGCCCCTCCTCTGCTGTCTGACCCCACTCATTCTGCCCAGGCTCCTCGTAAGCCCCTCCTCTCTGACCCCACCCAATCTGACTAGGCTCCTCCTAAGCCCCTAGGCTCCTCCTAAGCCCCTCCTCTGCTCTCTGACCCCACCCAATCTGACTAGGCTCCTCCTATACCCCCCTCTGCCCAGGCTCCTCCTATTTGACCCCACCCAATCTGACAAGGCTCCTCCTAAGCCCCTTCTCTGCTGTCTGACCCCACCCATTCTCCCCAGGCTCCTCCTATACCCCACCTCTCTGACCCCACCCAATCTGACTAGGCTCCTCCTAAGCCCCTCCTCTGCTGTCTGACCCCACCCATTCTGCCCAGGCTCCTCCTATACCCCCTCCTCTCTGACTCCACCCATTCTGCCCAGGCTCCTCCTATTGGACCCCACCCAATCTGATTAGGCTCCTCCTATACCCCCTCTGCCCAGGCTCCTCCTATACCCCTCCTCTCTGACCCCACCCCCTCTGCCCAGGCTCCTCCTATACCCCCTCTGCCCAGGCTCCTCCTATACCCCTCCTCTCTGACCCCACCCCCTCTGCCCAGGCTCCTCCTATACCCCCTCTGCCCAGGCTCCTCCTATACCCCTCCTCTCTGACCCCACCCCCTCTGCCCAGGCTCCTCCTATACCCCTCCTCTGCTGTCCGACCCCACCCATTCTGCCCAGGCTCCTCCTATTTGACCCCACCCAATCTGACTAGGCTCCTCCTAAGCCCCTCCTCTCTGACCCCACCCATTCTGCCCAGGCTCCTCCTAAGCCCCTCCTCTGCTGTCTGACCCCACCCATTCTGCCCAGGCTCCTCCTATACCCCCTCCTCTCTGACTCCACCCATTCTGCCCAGGCTCCTCCTATTGGACCCCACCCAATCTGATTAGGCTCCTCCTATACCCCCTCTGCCCAGGCTCCTCCTATAACCCTCCTCTCTGACCCCACCCCCTCTGCCCAGGCTCCTCCTATACCCCCTCTGCCCAGGCTCCTCCTATACCCCTCCTCTCTGACCCCACCCCCTCTGCCCAGGCTCCTCCTATACCCCTCCTCTGCTGTCTGACCCCACCCATTCTGCCCAGGCTCCTCCTATTTGACCCCACCCAATCTGACTAGGCTCCTCCTAAGCCCCTCCTAAGCCCCTCCTCTGCTGTCTGACCCCACCCATTCTGCCCAGGCTCCTCCTAAGCCCCTCCTCTCTGAACCCACCCATTCTGCCCAGGCTCCTCCTAAGCCCCTCCCCTGCTGTCTGACCCCACCCATTCTGCCCAGGCTCCTCCTATACCCCTCCTCTCTGACCCCACCCCCTCTGCCCAGGCTCCTCCTATTTGACCCCACCCAATCTGACTAGGTTCCTCCTAAGCCCCTCCTTTGCTGTCTGGCCCCACCCATTCTGCCCAGGCTCCTCCTATACCCCCTCCTATTTGACCTCACCCATTCTGCCCAGGCTCCTCCTATTTGACCCCACCCAATCTGACTAGGCTCCTCCTAAGCCCCTCCTCTGCTGTCTGACCCCACCCATTCTGCCCAGGCTCCTCCTAAGCCCCTCATCTGCTGTCTGACCCCACCCATTCTGCCCAGGCTCCTCCTATACCCCTCCTCTCTGACCCCACCCAATCTGACTAGGCTCCTCCTATACCCCCTCTGCCCAGGCTCCTCCTAAGCCCCTCCTCTGCTGTCTGACCCCCACCCATTCTGCCCAGGCTCCGCCTAAGCCCCTCCTCTCTGACCCCACCCATTCTGCCCAGGCTCCTCCTATACCCCTCCTCTCTGACCCCACCCAATCTGACTAGGCTCCTCCTAAGCCCCTCCTCTGCTGTCTGACCCCACCCATTCTGCCCAGGCTCCTCCCATACCCCTCTGACCCCACCCATTCTGCCCAGGCTCCTCCTATTTGACCCCACCCAATCTGACAAGGCTCCTCCTAAGCCCCTTCTCTGCTGTCTGACCCCACCCATTCTCCCCAGGCTCCTCCTATACCCCACCCAATCTGACTAGGCTCCTCCTAAGCCCCTCCTCTGCTGTCTGACCCCACCCATTCTGCCCAGGCTCCTCCTATACCCCCTCCTCTCTGACTCCACCCATTCTGCCCAGGCTCCTCCTATTTGACCCCACCCAATCTGACTAGGCTCCTCCTAAGCCCCTCCTCTCTGACCCCACCCATTCTGCCCAGGCTCCTCCTAAGCCCCTCCTCTGCTGTCTGACCCCACCCATTCTGCCCAGGCTCCTCCTATACCCCCTCCTCTCTGACTCCACCCATTCTACCCAGGCTCCTCTCCTACCCCTCTGACCCCACCCATTCTGCCCAGGCTCCTCCTATTTGACCCCACCCAATCTGACTAGGCTCCTCCTACACCCCCCTCTGCCCAGGCTCCTCCTATACCCCCCTCTGCCCAGGCTCCTCCTATACCCCCCTCTGCCAGGCTCCTCCTATACCCCCTCCTCTCTGACCCCACCCATTCTGCCCAGGCTCCTCCTATTTGACCACACCCAATCTGACTAGGCTCCTCCTAAGCCCCTTCTCTGCTGTCTGACCCCACCCATTCTCCCCAGGCTCCTCCTATACCCCACCCAATCTGACTCCACCCATTCTGCCCAGGCTCCTCCTATTTGACCCCACCCAATCTGACTAGGCTCCTCCTATACCCCCTCTGCCCAGGCTCCTCCTATACCCCTCCTCTCTGACCCCACCCCCTCTGCCCAGGCTCCTCCTATTTGACCCCACCCCCTCTGCCCAGGCTCCTCCTCTCTGACTCCACCCATTCTGCCCAGGCTCCTCCTAAGCCCCTCCTCTCTGACCCCACCCATTCTGCCCATATACCCCCTCCTCCTGCCCAGGCTCCTCCTATACCCCTCCTCTCTGACCCCACCCCCTCTGCCCAGGCTCCTCCTAAGCCCCTCCTCTGCTGTCTGACCCCACCCATTCTGCCCAGGCTCCTCCCATACCCCTCTGACCCCACCCATTCTGCCCAGGCTCCTCCTATTTGACCCCACCCAATCTGACTAGGCTCCTCCTACACCCCCCCTCTGCCAGGCTCCTCCTATACCCCTCCTCTCTGACCCCACCCAATCTGACTAGGCTCCTCCTAAGCCCCTAGGCTCCTCCTAAGCCCCTCCTCTGCTCTCTGACCCCACCCATTCTGCCCAGGCTCCTCCTCCTACAGACAACACCCATTCTCTTTCTTTCACCTTTCTTTCCACACCTATTTTACTTACCGACCAATCTGCAATCCCTCTTTTGCTAGGCATGATTCCACTCTTACACAACACACAGACACATTTTACTTACCAATTTACTTACCTGGTGCCGAACCCGGGATTTGAACCCTGGTTGCCTGGATGGAAGGCAGGAACTTACCCACTGGACCACACTGGTTTCCATGTAAGTAGCCTATCAAATTGTCCTTATGTCATGGTCATCCTTTTAATGTGCAATGGAAGCCACAGGAAAGGACACCAAGGCCTGTATGTTGCTTATAGTTACTTCTGCAATCCTCTGGACCACCAAGGAGCTATAGCTCAAAGGTAAGGCTTGTACCTTTGGTGGGGACAGCCCTCACAGGCCAGGGTTCGAATCCTGCCAGTGCTGTAGAAGTATCCCAAGGTGGGAAATTTTCAAACAGTGATTTTCTTTTATTTTTTTTTGCTAAGTGTTTTTCTGGTTTCCATGTAAGTAGCCTATCAAATTGTCCGTATGTCATGGTCATCCATTTAATGTGCAATGGAAGCCACAGGAAAGGACACCAAGGCCTGTATGTTGCTTATAGTTACTACTGCAATCCTCCAGACCACCAAGGAGCTATAGCTCAAAGGTAAGGCTTGTACCTTTGGTGGGGACAGCCCTCACAGGCCAGGGTTCAAATCCTGCCAGTGCTGTAGAAGTATCCCAAGGTGGGAAATTTTCAAACAGTGATTTTTTTTTTGCTAGTGTTTTTTTGGCAGGTGTCTCCCAACATTTCATATGTTTTCTCTCATGACCTTCTACCAACCGCCCTATTTCTCAAGTAGGTGCTAGGAACAAGGCCTTATCTTCCTTTATCAATGTCGTCATTCTTTGTCCTTTAAGTTTGGTGAATTGCAGAGTGCAATTGTGGTATTGGGGGTTATAACTGAGCACAAGAATGCGAGGATGGTGCTACACTTATTGTAAAATAGGTTGGTTGATGGTGATTTTTCATTTTAGTGTGAGCCACTCGCTCAAATCAGGGGTTTGGTGCCAGTGAGCTTGGATAGAAATAAAGGTCAAGTATGAGCTCTGGCTAATGAAATGATGGGTCGAGTTTGAGGCTAGCTAGAGTCCATTTATTAGGTGCAATAAGAAGTTGGAAAGATTTTTCCTTTAAGAGACAGACAAGAGCAGAGTCAAGCCTTTGCTCTAGTAGATCTGCATCATGCCTGCTGCAGGATGTGAAGGAGTGGACCTCCACAGCAGTGCGCTGTGCCGGGCTGGGCTGCACTGGGCTGGGCTGGGCCTGCCCTGGCATCTTGGATTTATTCACCCACCTCCTTCCTTTGAAGAACGCTCACGAACGGCCACGAACGTCCTTGTTCTGTATACAGGCGGACAGCAGGCAATTTAGGACCCTGCTAAATGATGGTGATGTCCCCATGTGCTTCCTTCGAGTGGCAAAATCCTTCGTCTAAGGCAGGTGGGCTTTTTTAAAATTTGGTTGAAGAGCATATGTTGGAGGCAGTATCACGGCACAAGCCGCCGACCGTCTCAGAAGAAAGTATGCATGGGAGGACATTATTTGCATAGGAGAGCCCTCTTCTCAGTCCCATTCTTAAGCTGCAGTGGCCATGAAGTGTTACTAGGGGGCAGCAGTATGAACAAAAGAGCACACTGAGGCTTTTCTCCTTCTTGCTGACATGATTCTTGGTCATTTTTGTCTTGCAGGGCCTAAGGAGTGAATGACTACGATGACTGAGGGGATGAGGAATGGCTGGCCTGTATTTGTGGTGAAGGGGGAACATTTGGAAGGTAAACAGCAAGATGAAAGCGTCAAAGCATATATGTTTGCTGAGTGATTGAGTCTGTGTGTCACTTGTCTCTTTGTAGGGACATGTGAGAAAGGAACAGCAGCACCATAGACTTCAGGTGGGAGAGCAAGCAAGGATGAATATTTCCCTCAAATCCAAATACTTACAGCACCTCAAAGATGACAAGTGCGATATGATGTTCTGCAATTGCAAGGATTTGCCATGTGTGGTGCATAAATATGCATGGTTAGTGAGGTTTTTCCCAGAATGTGAGTATCGTTAGGCTGGCAAATGTCAGGCACTCCTTTGGGGGTATGAGGCCAAGAAAAAATTTGGGAAGTTTGCTACAGTCATCTGTAGGATCGAAAGACACTGGGGAATCGTTACAGAGGGAGCCAGGCTGCACAAAACGTGGTAACAGTTGGACAGAAATCTTTAGCCGGACTTTTGACTACCCCCAATGTGGGACCAGGACCGCAGTACCTCTCTGTCTCTGAAACATATTTTGACCTCTGGGCACCACCATCTCAATGCCCCTCAAATGTTCCCTCCTGGAACCCCAGCTTTGGTAGTGCATCAACCAGGTTTCAATCATTTGAGTGACCACAAACACCCTTGCTATGTGCCTTCCATTTACATTCAGTCAGTAACCCAGCTGCTTCGTTCGCTATTGAATCTCAAGTGACAGTTGGATGCACATTGCAGGGGTATACAGGCATTTACCGTACTGTACAGCCCCTCTCAGTACAGTCAGACTACACTTCTTAAAATCATAAATACATGTTTTGTCCAACAGTAAGGCCGGGCCTTTCCTCTGTAGTTCATAGCCAACGTAAGGAGGAAAAAATAAGCTGAAGAGCATGCCAAAATTCTCTACAGACACTGCCAATCCTCACACTGCCTATTTGCATGCCAAGGTTATTCACTATGACCCACCAAACCAATTGGCAACAGTAGCCTCTCTCTGCCTCATTCGTATGCTCCGATGCCACCTTTATTTAGCAAATGTTAGTGCTCTAGGATTTCATAGCACGATTCGCTATAGCCTCTTTTTTCAACAGAAATGTCCTAAAGGTACCTATACCAATCTGCTGGGTGGGGAGGAGGGGGGCTGCTGCTGCTGGCAGTAACATTTTGGGGCACCCCACCTGCAAAAATACATTCACATGCTCCTTGTTGTACCTTTCAATACCATAACTGCAGCAGAATCGTATGGTGACCCCTGTTGGTAACAGAAACTGTCAAACAGCTTTTTGCCACCCCCCCTCCCCCGTTGCCCCTAACCATTTGGGGTACACCCCATGAGGGAGGATCAGAGCAATAAAAAATAATGGTAGCCCCCCCAAAAAGTACCTGGAAGGCATGCCATTCTGTGCACCTCATCGCTCTTCACGTTGCGCCTAAGCACCTTTTAATACTGCTCCCCGACTGCCCCCTCCAAACAGAAATCAGAAAGTATAGGGGGGTGCATTAAAAAAGTTTTTGCAGTTCCCCACCATAAGTCAGGATCCTCCTCCATCTATGACCCCTTCCTAGGCCCTCAGACCCCACCCATTCTGCCCAGGCTCCTCCTATTTGACCACACCCAATCTGACTAGGCTCCTCCTTAACCCCTCCTCTGCTCTCTGACCCCACCCAATCTGACTAGGCTCCTCCTATACCCCCTCCTCTCTGACTCCACCCATTCTGCCCAGGCTCCTCCCATACCCCTCTGACCCCACCCATTCTGCCCAGGCTCCTCCTATACCCCTCTTATTTGACCCCAATCTGACTAGGCTCCTCCTAAGCCCCTCCTCTGCTGTCTGACCCCACCCATTCTGACTAAGCTCCTCCTAAACCAATCCTCTGCTGTCTGACTCCACCCATTCTGCCCAGGCTCCTCCTCAGCCCCTCCTCTCTGACCTCACCCAATCTGACTAGGCTCCTCCTATACCCCCTCCTCTCTGACCCCACCCAATCTGACTAGGCTCCTCCTTAACCCCTCCTCTGCTCTCTGACCCCACCCATTCTGACTAAGCTCCTCCTAAACCCATCCTCTGCTGTCTGACCCCACCCATTCTGCCCAGGCTCCTCCTAAGCCCCTCTGCCCAGGCTCCTCCTATACCCCTCCTCTCTGACCTCACCCAATCTGACTAGGCTCCTCCTATACCCATTCTGCCCAGGCTCCTCCTATACCCCCTCCTCTCTGACTCCACCCATTCTGCCCAGGCTCCTCCTATACCCCTCCTCTCTGACCCCACCCAATCTGACTAGGCTCCTCCTAAGCCCCTCCTCTGCTGTCTGACCCCACCCATTCTGCCCAGGCTCCTCCTATTTGACCCCACCCAATCTGACTAGGTTCCTCCTAAGCCCCTCCTCTGCTGTCTGGCCCCACCCATTCTGCCCAGGCTCCTCCTATACCCCCTCCTATTTGACCCCACCCAATCTGACTAGGCTCCTCCTATACCCCCTCTGCCCAGGCTCCTCCTATACCCCTCCTCTCTGACCTCACCCATTCTGCCCAGGCTCCTCCTATTTGACCCCACCCAATCTGACTAGGCTCCTCCTAAGCCCCTCCTCTGCTGTCTGACCCCACCCATTCTGCCCAGGCTCCTCCTAAGCCCCTCCTCTCTGACCCCACCAATTCTGCCCAGGCTCCTCCTAAGCCCCTCATCTGCTGTCTGACCCCACCCATTCTGCCCAGGCTCCTCCTATACCCCTCCTCTCTGACCCCACCCAATCTGACTAGGCTCCTCCTAAGCCCCTAGGCTCCTCCTAAGCCCCTCCTCTCTGACCCCACCCAATCTGACTAGGCTCCTCCTATACCCCCTCCTCTCTGACTCCACCCATTCTGACTAGGCTCCTCCTATTTGACCCCACCCAATCTGACTAGGCTCCTCCTAAGCCCCTCCTCTGCTGTCTGACCCCACCCATTCTGCCCAGGCTCCGCCTAAGCATCTCCTCTCTGACCCCACCCATTCTGCCCAGGCTCCTCCTAAGCCCCTCCTCTGCTGTCTGACCCCACCCATTCTGCCCAGGCTCCTCCTAAGCCCCTCCTCTGCTGTCTGACCCCACCCATTCTGCCCAGGCTTCTCCTATACCCCCTCCTCTCTGACTCCACCCATTCTGCCCAGGCTCCTCCTATACCCCCTCCTATTTGACCCCACCCAATCTGACTAGGCTCCTCCTATACCCCCTCTGCCCAGGCTCCTCCTATACCCCTCCTCTCTGACCTCACCCATTCTGCCCAGGCTCCTCCTATTTGACCCCACCCAATCTGACTAGGCTCCTCCTAAGCCCCTCCTCTGCTGTCTGACCCCACCCATTCTGCCCAGGCTCCTCCTAAGCCCCTCCTCTCTGACCCCACCAATTCTGCCCAGGCTCCTCCTAAGCCCCTCATCTGCTGTCTGACCCCACCCATTCTGCCCAGGCTCCTCCTATACCCCTCCTCTCTGACCCCACCCAATCTGACTAGGCTCCTCCTAAGCCCCTAGGCTCCTCCTAAGCCCCTCCTCTCTGACCCCACCCAATCTGACTAGGCTCCTCCTATACCCCCTCCTCTCTGACTCCACCCATTCTGACTAGGCTCCTCCTATTTGACCCCACCCAATCTGACTAGGCTCCTCCTAAGCCCCTCCTCTGCTGTCTGACCCCACCCATTCTGCCCAGGCTCTGCCTAAGCATCTCCTCTCTGACCCCACCCATTCTGCCCAGGCTCCTCCTAAGCCCCTCCTCTGCTGTCTGACCCCACCCATTCTGCCCAGGCTCCTCCTAAGCCCCTCCTCTGCTGTCTGACCCCACCCATTCTGCCCAGGCTTCTCCTATACCCCCTCCTCTCTGACTCCACCCATTCTGCCCAGGCTCCTCCCATACCCCTCTGACCCCACCCATTCTGCCCAGGCTCCTCCTATACCCCTCCTATTTGACCCCACCCAATCTGACTTGGCTCCTCCTAAGCCCCTCCTCTGCTGTCTGACCCCACCCATTCTGCCCAGGCTCCTCCTATTTGACCCCACCCAATCTGACTAGGCTCCTCCTAAGCCCCTCCTCTGCTGTCGGACCCCACCCATTCTGCCCAGGCTCCTCCTATACCCCACCTCTCTGACCCCACCAATTCTGCCCAGGCTCCTCCCATACCCCTCTGACCCCACCCATTCTGCCCAGGCTCCTCCTATACCCCTCCTATTTGACCCCACCCAATCTGACTTGGCTCCTCCTAAGCCCCTCCTCTGCTGTCTGACCCCACCCATTCTGCCCAGGCTCCTCCTATACCCCCTCCTATTTGACCCCACCCAATCTGACTAGGCTCCTCCTATACCCCCTCTGCCCAGGCTCCTCCTATACCCCTCCTCTCTGACCTCACCCATTCTGCCCAGGCTCCTCCTATTTGACCCCACCCAATCTGACTAGGCTCCTCCTAAGCCCCTCCTCTGCTGTCTGACCCCACCCATTCTGCCCAGGCTCCTCCTAAGCCCCTCATCTGCTGTCTGACCCCACCCATTCTGCCCAGGCTCCTCCTATACCCCTCCTCTCTGACACCACCCAATCTGACTAGGCTCCTCCTAAGCCCCTAGGCTCCTCCTAAGCCCCTCCTCTCTGACCCCACCCAATCTGACTAGGCTCCTCCTATACCCCCTCCTCTCTGACTCCACCCATTCTGACTAGGCTCCTCCTATTTGACCCCACCCAATCTGACTAGGCTCCTCCTAAGCCCCTCCTCTGCTGTCTGACCCCACCCATTCTGCCCAGGCTCCGCCTAAGCATCTCCTCTCTGACCCCACCCATTCTGCCCAGGCTCCTCCTAAGCCCCTCCTCTGCTGTCTGACCCCACCCATTCTGCCCAGGCTCCTCCTAAGCCCCTCCTCTGCTGTCTGACCCCACCCATTCTGCCCAGGCTCCTCCTATACCCCCTCCTCTCTGACTCCACCCATTCTGCCCAGGCTCCTCCCATACCCCTCTGACCCCACCCATTCTGCCCAGGCTCCTCCTATACCCCTCCTATTTGACCCCACCCAATCTGACTTGGCTCCTCCTAAGCCCCTCCTCTGCTGTCTGACCCCACCCATTCTGCCCAGGCTCCTCCTATTTGACCCCACCCAATCTGACTAGGCTCCTCCTAAGCCCCTCCTCTGCTGTCTGAACCCACCCATTCTGCCCAGGCTCCTCCTATTTGACCCCACCCAATCTGACTAGGCTCCTCCTATACCCCCTCTGCCCAGGCTCCTCCTAAGCCCCTCCTCTGCTGTCTGACCCCCACCCATTCTGCCCAGGCTCCGCCTAAGCCCCTCCTCTCTGACCCCACCCATTCTGCCCAGGCTCCTCCTAAGCCCCACCTCTCTGACTCCACCCATTCTGCCCAGGCTCCTCCTATTTGACCCCACCCAATCTGACTAGGCTCCTCCTAAGCCCCTCCTCTCTGACCCCACCCCCTCTGCCCAGGTTCCTCCTATACCCCCTCTGCCCAGGCTCCTCCTATACCCCTCCTCTCTGACCCCACCCCCTCTGCCCAGGCTCCTCCTATACCCCTCCTCTCTGACCTAACCCCCTCTGCCCAGGCTCCTCCTATACCCCTCCTCTGCTGTCTGACCCCACCCATTCTGCCCAGGCTCCTCCTATTTGACCCCACCCAATCTGACTAGGCTCCTCCTAAGCCCCTCCTCTGCTGTCTGACCCCACCCATTCTGCCCAGGCTCCTCCTATTTGACCCCACCCAATCTGACTAGGCTCCTCCTATACCCCCTCTGCCCAGGCTCCTCCTATACCCCTCCTCTCTGACCCCACCCCTCTGCCCAGGCTCCTCCTATACCCCCTCTGCCCAGGCTCCTCCTATACCCCTCCTCTCTGACCCCACCCCCTCTGCCCAGGCTCCTCCTATACCCCTCCTCTGCTGTCTGACCCCACCCATTCTCCCCAGGCTCCTCCTATACCCCACCTCTCTGACCCCACCCAATCTGACTAGGCTCCTCCTAAGCCCCTCCTCTGCTGTCTGACCCCACCCATTCTGCCCAGGCTCCTCCTATACCCCCTCCTCTCTGACTCCACCTATTCTACCCAGGCTCCTCCTATTTGACCCCACACAATCTGACTAGGCTCCTCCTATACCCCCTCTGCCCAGGCTCCTCCTATACCCCTCCTCTCTGACCCCACCCCCTCTGCCCAGGCTCCTCCTATACCCCCTCTGCCCAGGCTCCTCCTATACCCCTCCTCTCTGACCCCACCCCCTCTGCCCAGGCTCCTCCTATACCCCTCCTCTGCTGTCTGACCCCACCCATTCTGCCCAGGCTCCTCCTATTTGACCCCACCCAATCTGACTAGGCTCCTCCTAAGCCCCTCCTCTGCTGTCTGACCCCACCCATTCTGCCCAGGCTCCTCCTATTTGACCCCACCCAATCTGACTAGGCTCCTCCTAAGCCCCTCCTCTCTGACCCCACCCATTCTGCCCAGGCCCCTCCTAAGCCCCTCCTCTGCTGTCTGACCCCACCCATTCTGCCCAGGCTCCTCCTATACCCCCTCCTCTCTGACTCCACCCATTCTGCCCAGGCCTCCTATTTGACCCCACCCAATCTGACTAGGCTCCTCCTATACCCCCTCTGCCCAGGCTCCTCCTATACCCCTCCTCTCTGACCCCACCCCCTCTGCCCAGGCTCCTCCTATACCCCTCCTCTGCTGTCTGACCCCACCCATTCTGCCCAGGCTCCTCCTATTTGACCCCACCCAATCTGACTAGGCTCCTCCTAAGCCCCTCCTCTGCTGTCTGACCCCACCCATTCTGCCCAGGCTCCTCCTATTTGACCACACCCAATCTGACTAGGCTCCTCCTATACCCATTCTGCCCAGGCTCCTCCTATACCCCCTCCTCTCTGACTCCACCCATTCTGCCCAGGCTCCTCCTATACCCCTCTGACCCCACCCAGGCTCCTCCTATTTGACCCCACCCAATCTGACTAGGCTCCTCCTACACCCCCCTCTGCCAGGCTCCTCCTATACCCCTCCGCCAGGCTCCTCCTATACCCCTCCTCTGCTGTCTGACCCCACCCATTCTGCCCAGGCTCCTCCTATTTGACCCCACCCAATCTGACTAGGCTCCTCCTAAGCCCCTCCTCTGCTGTCTGACCCCACCCATTCTGCCCAGGCTCCTCCTATACCCCACCTCTCTGACCCCACCCAATCTGACTAGGCTCCTCCTAAGCCCCTAGGCTCCTCCTAAGCCCCTCCTCTCTGACCCCACCCAATCTGACTAGGCTCCTCCTATACCCCCTCCTCTCTGACTCCACCCATTCTGACTAGGCTCCTCCTATTTGACCCCACCCAATCTGACTAGGCTCCTCCTAAGCCCCTCCTCTGCTGTCTGACCCCACCCATTCTGCCCAGGCTCTGCCTAAGCATCTCCTCTCTGACCCCACCCATTCTGCCCAGGCTCCTCCTAAGCCCCTCCTCTGCTGTCTGACCCCACCCATTCTGCCCAGGCTCCTCCTAAGCCCCTCCTCTGCTGTCTGACCCCACCCATTCTGCCCAGGCTTCTCCTATACCCCCTCCTCTCTGACTCCACCCATTCTGCCCAGGCTCCTCCCATACCCCTCTGACCCCACCCATTCTGCCCAGGCTCCTCCTATACCCCTCCTATTTGACCCCACCCAATCTGACTTGGCTCCTCCTAAGCCCCTCCTCTGCTGTCTGACCCCACCCATTCTGCCCAGGCTCCTCCTATTT
This sequence comes from Lissotriton vulgaris, assembly GCF_964263255.1. NCBI lineage: Eukaryota > Metazoa > Chordata > Amphibia > Caudata > Salamandridae > Lissotriton > Lissotriton vulgaris. The sequence goes on from NC_141695.1 coordinate 1,001,002,690, forward strand.
GACCCCACCCAATCTGACTAGGCTCCTCCTAAGCCCCTCCTCTGCTGTCGGACCCCACCCATTCTGCCCAGGCTCCTCCTATACCCCACCTCTCTGACCCCACCAATTCTGCCCAGGCTCCTCCCATACCCCTCTGACCCCACCCATTCTGCCCAGGCTCCTCCTATACCCCTCCTATTTGACCCCACCCAATCTGACTTGGCTCCTCCTAAGCCCCTCCTCTGCTGTCTGACCCCACCCATTCTGCCCAGGCTCCTCCTATACCCCCTCCTATTTGACCCCACCCAATCTGACTAGGCTCCTCCTATACCCCCTCTGCCCAGGCTCCTCCTATACCCCTCCTCTCTGACCTCACCCATTCTGCCCAGGCTCCTCCTATTTGACCCCACCCAATCTGACTAGGCTCCTCCTAAGCCCCTCCTCTGCTGTCTGACCCCACCCATTCTGCCCAGGCTCCTCCTAAGCCCCTCATCTGCTGTCTGACCCCACCCATTCTGCCCAGGCTCCTCCTATACCCCTCCTCTCTGACACCACCCAATCTGACTAGGCTCCTCCTAAGCCCCTAGGCTCCTCCTAAGCCCCTCCTCTCTGACCCCACCCAATCTGACTAGGCTCCTCCTATACCCCCTCCTCTCTGACTCCACCCATTCTGACTAGGCTCCTCCTATTTGACCCCACCCAATCTGACTAGGCTCCTCCTAAGCCCCTCCTCTGCTGTCTGACCCCACCCATTCTGCCCAGGCTCCGCCTAAGCATCTCCTCTCTGACCCCACCCATTCTGCCCAGGCTCCTCCTAAGCCCCTCCTCTGCTGTCTGACCCCACCCATTCTGCCCAGGCTCCTCCTAAGCCCCTCCTCTGCTGTCTGACCCCACCCATTCTGCCCAGGCTCCTCCTATACCCCCTCCTCTCTGACTCCACCCATTCTGCCCAGGCTCCTCCCATACCCCTCTGACCCCACCCATTCTGCCCAGTCTCCTCCTATACCCCTCCTATTTGACCCCACCCAATCTGACTTGGCTCCTCCTAAGCCCCTCCTCTGCTGTCTGACCCCACCCATTCTGCCCAGGCTCCTCCTATTTGACCCCACCCAATCTGACTAGGCTCCTCCTAAGCCCCTCCTCTGCTGTCTGAACCCACCCATTCTGCCCAGGCTCCTCCTATTTGACCCCACCCAATCTGACTAGGCTCCTCCTATACCCCCTCTGCCCAGGCTCCTCCTAAGCCCCTCCTCTGCTGTCTGACCCCCACCCATTCTGCCCAGGCTCCGCCTAAGCCCCTCCTCTCTGACCCCACCCATTCTGCCCAGGCTCCTCCTAAGCCCCACCTCTCTGACTCCACCCATTCTGCCCAGGCTCCTCCTATTTGACCCCACCCAATCTGACTAGGCTCCTCCTAAGCCCCTCCTCTCTGACCCCACCCCCTCTGCCCAGGTTCCTCCTATACCCCCTCTGCCCAGGCTCCTCCTATACCCCTCCTCTCTGACCCCACCCCCTCTGCCCAGGCTCCTCCTATACCCCTCCTCTCTGACCTAACCCCCTCTGCCCAGGCTCCTCCTATACCCCTCCTCTGCTGTCTGACCCCACCCATTCTGCCCAGGCTCCTCCTATTTGACCCCACCCAATCTGACTAGGCTCCTCCTAAGCCCCTCCTCTGCTGTCTGACCCCACCCATTCTGCCCAGGCTCCTCCTATTTGACCCCACCCAATCTGACTAGGCTCCTCCTATACCCCCTCTGCCCAGGCTCCTCCTATACCCCTCCTCTCTGACCCCACCCCTCTGCCCAGGCTCCTCCTATACCCCCTCTGCCCAGGCTCCTCCTATTTGACCCCACCCAATCTGACTAGGCTCCTCCTATACCCCCTCTGCCCAGGCTCCTCCTATACCCCTCCTCTCTGACCCCACCCCCTCTGCCCAGGCTCCTCCTATACCCCTCCTCTGCTGTCTGACCCCACCCATTCTCCCCAGGCTCCTCCTATACCCCACCTCTCTGACCCAACCCAATCTGACTAGGCTCCTCCTAAGCCCCTCCTCTGCTGTCTGACCCCACCCATTCTGCCCAGGCTCCTCCTATACCCCCTCCTCTCTGACTCCACCCATTCTACCCAGGCTCCTCCTATTTGACCCCACACAATCTGACTAGGCTCCTCCTATACCCCCTCTGCCCAGGCTCCTCCTATACCCCTCCTCTCTGACCCCACCCCCTCTGCCCAGGCTCCTCCTATACCCCTCCTCTCTGACCCCACCCCCTCTGCCCAGGCTCCTCCTATACCCCTCCTCTGCTGTCTGACCCCACCCATTCTGCCCAGGCTCCTCCTATTTGACCCCACCCAATCTGACTAGGCTCCTCCTAAGCCCCTCCTCTGCTGTCTGACCCCACCCATTCTGCCCAGGCTCCTCCTATTGGACCCCACCCAATCTGATTAGGCTCCTCCTATACCCCCTCTGCCCAGGCTCCTCCTATACCCCTCCTCTCTGACCCCACCCCCTCTGCCCAGGCTCCTCCTATACCCCCTCTGCCCAGGCTCCTCCTATACCCCTCCTCTCTGACCCCACCCCCTCTGCCCAGGCTCCTCCTATACCCCTCCTCTGCTGTCTGACCCCACCCATTCTGCCCAGGCTCCTCCTATTTGACCCCACCCAATCTGAGTAGGCTCCTCCTAAGCCCCTCCTCTGCTGTCTGACCCCACCCATTCTGCCCAGGCTCCTCCTATTTGACCCCACCCAATCTGACTAGGCTCCTCCTAAGCCCCTCCTCTCTGACCCCACCCATTCTGCCCAGGCCCCTCCTAAGCCCCTCCTCTGCTGTCTGACCCCACCCATTCTGCCCAGGCTCCTCCTATACCCCCTCCTCTCTGACTCCACCCATTCTGCCCAGGCCTCCTATTTGACCCCACCCAATCTGACTAGGCTCCTCCTATACCCCCTCTGCCCAGGCTCCTCCTATACCCCTCCTCTCTGACCCCACCCCCTCTGCCCAGGCTCCTCCTATACCCCTCCTCTGCTGTCTGACCCCACCCATTCTGCCCAGGCTCCTCCAATTTGACCCCACCCAATCTGACTAGGCTCCTCCTAAGCCCCTCCTCTGCTGTCTGACCCCACCCATTCTGCCCAGGCTCCTCCTATTTGACCACACCCAATCTGACTAGGCTCCTCCTATACCCATTCTGCCCAGGCTCCTCCTATACCCCCTCCTCTCTGACTCCACCCATTCTGCCCAGGCTCCTCCTAAGCCCCTCCTCTCTGACCCCACCCATTCTGCCCATATACCCCCTCCTCCTGCCCAGGCTCCTCCTAAGCCCCTCCTCTGCTGTCTGACCCCACCCATTCTGCCCAGGCTCCGCCTAAGCCCCTCCTCTCTGACCCCACCCATTCTGCCCAGGCTCCTCCTAAGCCCCTCCTCTGCTGTCTGACCCCACCCATTCTGCCCAGGCTCCTCCCATACCCCTCTGACCCCACCCATTCTGCCCAGGCTCCTCCTATTTGACACCACCAATCTGACTAAGCTCCTCCTAAGCCCCACCTCTCTGACCCCACCCCCTCTGGCCAGGCTCCTCCTTTACCCCCTCTGCCCAGGCTCCTCCTATACCCCTCCTCTCTGACCCCACCCCCTCTGCCCAGGCTCCTCCTCTGCTGTCTGACCCCACCCATTCTGCCCAGGCTCCTCCTATACCCCTCTGACCCCACCCAGGCTCCTCCTATTTGACCCCACCCAATCTGACTAGGCTCCTCCTACACCCCCCTCTGCCAGGCTCCTCCTATACCCCTCCGCCAGGCTCCTCCTATACCCCTCCTCTGCTGTCTGACCCCACCCATTCTGCCCAGGCTCCTCCTATTTGACCCCACCCAATCTGACTAGGCTCCTCCTAAGCCCCTCCTCTGCTGTCTGACCCCACCCATTCTGCCCAGGCTCCTCCTATACCCCACCTCTCTGACCCCACCCAATCTGACTAGGCTCCTCCTAAGCCCCTCCTCTGCTGTCTGACCCCACCCATTCTGCCCAGGCTCCTCCTCTCTGACCCCACCCATTCTGCCCAGGCTCCTCCTAAGCCCCTCCTCTGCTGTCTGACCCCACCCATTCTGCCCAGGCTCCTCCCATACCCCTCTGACCCCACCCATTCTGCCCAGGCTCCTCCTATTTGACCCCACCCAATCTGACTAGGCTCCTCCTATACCCCCTCTGCCCAGGCTCCTCCTAAGCCCCTCCTCTGCTGTCTGACCCCCACCCATTCTGCCCAGGCTCCGCCTAAGCCCCTCCTCTCTGACCCCACCCATTCTGCCCAGGCTCCTCCTAAGCCCCACCTCTCTGACTCCACCCATTCTGCCCAGGCTCCTCCCATACCCCTCTGACCCCACCCAGGCTCCTCCTATTTGACCCCACCCAATCTGACTAGGCTCCTCCTACACCCCCCTCTGCCAGGCTCCTCCTATACCCCTCCTCTGCTGTCTGACCCCACCCATTCTGCCCAGGCTCCTCCTATACCCCACCTCTCTGACCCCACCCAATCTGACTAGGCTCCTCCTAAGCCCCTCCTCTGCTGTCTGACCCCACCCAATCTGACTAGGCTCCTCCTAAGCCCCTCCTCTGCTGTCTGACCCCACCCATTCTGCCCAGGCTCCTCCTATACCCCTCCTATTTGACCCCACCCAATCTGACTTGGCTCCTCCTAAGCCCCTCCTCTGCTGTCTGACCCCACCCATTCTGCCCAGGCTCCTCCTATTTGACCCCACCCAATCTGACTAGGCTCCTCCTAAGCCCCTCCTCTGCTGTCGGACCCCACCCATTCTGCCCAGGCTCCTCCTATACCCCACCTCTCTGACCCCACCAATTCTGCCCAGGCTCCTCCCATACCCCTCTGACCCCACCCATTCTGCCCAGGCTCCTCCTATACCCCTCCTATTTGACCCCACCCAATCTGACTTGGCTCCTCCTAAGCCCCTCCTCTGCTGTCTGACCCCACCCATTCTGCCCAGGCTCCTCCTATACCCCCTCCTATTTGACCCCACCCAATCTGACTAGGCTCCTCCTATACCCCCTCTGCCCAGGCTCCTCCTATACCCCTCCTCTCTGACCTCACCCATTCTGTCCAGGCTCCTCCTATTTGACCCCACCCAATCTGACTAGGCTCCTCCTAAGCCCCTCCTCTGCTGTCTGACCCCACCCATTCTGCCCAGGCTCCTCCTAAGCCCCTCATCTGCTGTCTGACCCCACCCATTCTGCCCAGGCTCCTCCTATACCCCTCCTCTCTGACACCACCCAATCTGACTAGGCTCCTCCTAAGCCCCTAGGCTCCTCCTAAGCCCCTCCTCTCTGACCCCACCCAATCTGACTAGGCTCCTCCTATACCCCCTCCTCTCTGACTCCACCCATTCTGACTAGGCTCCTCCTATTTGACCCCACCCAATCTGACTAGGCTCCTCCTAAGCCCCTCCTCTGCTGTCTGACCCCACCCATTCTGCCCAGGCTCCGCCTAAGCATCTCCTCTCTGACCCCACCCATTCTGCCCAGGCTCCTCCTAAGCCCCTCCTCTGCTGTCTGACCCCACCCATTCTGCCCAGGCTCCTCCTAAGCCCCTCCTCTGCTGTCTGACCCCACCCATTCTGCCCAGGCTCCTCCTATACCCCCTCCTCTCTGACTCCACCCATTCTGCCCAGGCTCCTCCCATACCCCTCTGACCCCACCCATTCTGCCCAGGCTCCTCCTATACCCCTCCTATTTGACCCCACCCAATCTGACTTGGCTCCTCCTAAGCCCCTCCTCTGCTGTCTGACCCCACCCATTCTGCCCAGGCTCCTCCTATTTGACCCCACCCAATCTGACTAGGCTCCTCCTAAGCCCCTCCTCTGCTGTCTGAACCCACCCATTCTGCCCAGGCTCCTCCTATTTGACCCCACCCAATCTGACTAGGCTCCTCCTATACCCCCTCTGCCCAGGCTCCTCCTAAGCCCCTCCTCTGCTGTCTGACCCCCACCCATTCTGCCCAGGCTCCGCCTAAGCCCCTCCTCTCTGACCCCACCCATTCTGCCCAGGCTCCTCCTAAGCCCCACCTCTCTGACTCCACCCATTCTGCCCAGGCTCCTCCTATTTGACCCCACCCAATCTGACTAGGCTCCTCCTAAGCCCCTCCTCTCTGACCCCACCCCCTCTGCCCAGGTTCCTCCTATACCCCCTCTGCCCAGGCTCCTCCTATACCCCTCCTCTCTGACCCCACCCCCTCTGCCCAGGCTCCTCCTATACCCCTCCTCTCTGACCTAACCCCCTCTGCCCAGGCTCCTCCTATACCCCTCCTCTGCTGTCTGACCCCACCCATTCTGCCCAGGCTCCTCCTATTTGACCCCACCCAATCTGACTAGGCTCCTCCTAAGCCCCTCCTCTGCTGTCTGACCCCACCCATTCTGCCCAGGCTCCTCCTATTTGACCCCACCCAATCTGACTAGGCTCCTCCTATACCCCCTCTGCCCAGGCTCCTCCTATACCCCTCCTCTCTGACCCCACCCCTCTGCCCAGGCTCCTCCTATACCCCCTCTGCCCAGGCTCCTCCTATACCCCTCCTCTCTGACCCCACCCCCTCTGCCCAGGCTCCTCCTATACCCCTCCTCTGCTGTCTGACCCCACCCATTCTCCCCAGGCTCCTCCTATACCCCACCTCTCTGACCCCACCCAATCTGACTAGGCTCCTCCTAAGCCCCTCCTCTGCTGTCTGACCCCACCCATTCTGCCCAGGCTCCTCCTATACCCCCTCCTCTCTGACTCCACCCATTCTACCCAGGCTCCTCCTATTTGACCCCACACAATCTGACTAGGCTCCTCCTATACCCCCTCTGCCCAGGCTCCTCCTATACCCCTCCTCTCTGACCCCACCCCCTCTGCCCAGGCTCCTCCTATACCCCTCCTCTCTGACCCCACCCCCTCTGCCCAGGCTCCTCCTATACCCCTCCTCTGCTGTCTGACCCCACCCATTCTGCCCAGGCTCCTCCTATTTGACCCCACCCAATCTGACTAGGCTCCTCCTAAGCCCCTCCTCTGCTGTCTGACCCCACCCATTCTGCCCAGGCTCCTCCTATTGGACCCCACCCAATCTGATTAGGCTCCTCCTATACCCCCTCTGCCCAGGATCCTCCTATACCCCTCATCTCTGACCCCACCCCCTCTGCCCAGGCTCCTCCTATACCCCCTCTGCCCAGGCTCCTCCTATACCCCTCCTCTCTGACCCCACCCCCTCTGCCCAGGCTCCTCCTATACCCCTCCTCTGCTGTCTGACCCCACCCATTCTGCCCAGGCTCCTCCTATTTGACCCCACCCAATCTGACTAGGCTCTACCTAAGCCCCTCCTCTGCTGTCTGACCCCACCCATTCTGCCCAGGCTCCTCCTATTTGACCCCACCCAATCTGACTAGGCTCCTCCTAAGCCCCTCCTCTCTGACCCCACCCATTCTGCCCAGGCCCCTCCTAAGCCCCTCCTCTGCTGTCTGACCCCACCCATTCTGCCCAGGCTCCTCCTATACCCCCTCCTCTCTGACTCCACCCATTCTGACCAGGCCTCCTATTTGACCCCACCCAATCTGACTAGGCTCCTCCTATACCCCCTCTGCCCAGGCTCCTCCTATACCCCTCCTCTCTGACCCCACCCCCTCTGCCCAGGCTCCTCCTATACCCCTCCTCTGCTGTCTGACCCCACCCATTCTGCCCAGGCTCCTCCTATTTGACCCCACCCAATCTGACTAGGCTCCTCCTAAGCCCCTCCTCTGCTGTCTGACCCCACCCATTCTGCCCAGGCTCCTCCTATTTGACCACACCCAATCTGACTAGGCTCCTCCTATACCCATTCTGCCCAGGCTCCTCCTATACCCCCTCCTCTCTGACTCCACCCATTCTGCCCAGGCTCCTCCTAAGCCCCTCCTCTCTGACCCCACCCATTCTGCCCATATACCCCCTCCTCCTGCCCAGGCTCCTCCTAAGCCCCTCCTCTGCTGTCTGACCCCACCCATTCTGCCCAGGCTCCGCCTAAGCCCCTCCTCTCTGACCCCACCCATTCTGCCCAGGCTCCTCCTAAGCCCCTCCTCTGCTGTCTGACCCCACCCATTCTGCCCAGGCTCCTCCCATACCCCTCTGACCCCACCCATTCTGCCCAGGCTCCTCCTATTTGACACCACCAATCTGACTAAGCTCCTCCTAAGCCCCACCTCTCTGACCCCACCCCCTCTGGCCAGGCTCCTCCTTTACCCCCTCTGCCCAGGCTCCTCCTATACCCCTCCTCTCTGACCCCACCCCCTCTGCCCAGGCTCCTCCTCTGCTGTCTGACCCCACCCATTCTGCCCAGGCTCCTCCTATACCCCTCTGACCCCACCCAGGCTCCTCCTATTTGACCCCACCCAATCTGACTAGGCTCCTCCTACACCCCCCTCTGCCAGGCTCCTCCTATACCCCTCCGCCAGGCTCCTCCTATACCCCTCCTCTGCTGTCTGACCCCACCCATTCTGCCCAGGCTCCTCCTATTTGACCCCACCCAATCTGACTAGGCTCCTCCTAAGCCCCTCCTCTGCTGTCTGACCCCACCCATTCTGCCCAGGCTCCTCCTATACCCCACCTCTCTGACCCCACCCAATCTGACTAGGCTCCTCCTAAGCCCCTCCTCTGCTGTCTGACCCCACCCATTCTGCCCAGGCTCCTCCTCTCTGACCCCACCCATTCTGCCCAGGCTCCTCCTAAGCCCCTCCTCTGCTGTCTGACCCCACCCATTCTGCCCAGGCTCCTCCCATACCCCTCTGACCCCACCCATTCTGCCCAGGCTCCTCCTATTTGACCCCACCCAATCTGACTAGGCTCCTCCTATACCCCCTCTGCCCAGGCTCCTCCTAAGCCCCTCCTCTGCTGTCTGACCCCCACCCATTCTGCCCAGGCTCCGCCTAAGCCCCTCCTCTCTGACCCCACCCATTCTGCCCAGGCTCCTCCTCAGCCCCACCTCTCTGACTCCACCCATTCTGCCCAGGCTCCTCCCATACCCCTCTGACCCCACCCAGGCTCCTCCTATTTGACCCCACCCAATCTGACTAGGCTCCTCCTACACCCCCCTCTGCCAGGCTCCTCCTATACCCCTCCTCTGCTGTCTGACCCCACCCATTCTGCCCAGGCTCCTCCTAAGCCCCTCCTCTGCTGTCTGACCCCACCCATTCTGCCCAGGCTCCTCCTATACCCCCTCCTCTCTGACTCCACCCATTCTGCCCAGGCTCCTCCCATACCCCTCTGACCCCACCCATTCTGCCCAGGCTCCTCCTATACCCCTCCTATTTGACCCCACCCAATCTGACTTGGCTCCTCCTAAGCCCCTCCTCTGCTGTCTGACCCCACCCATTCTGCCCAGGCTCCTCCTATTTGACCCCACCCAATCTGACTAGGCTCCTCCTAAGCCCCTCCTCTGCTGTCTGAACCCACCCATTCTGCCCAGGCTCCTCCTATTTGACCCCACCCAATCTGACTAGGCTCCTCCTATACCCCCTCTGCCCAGGCTCCTCCTAAGCCCCTCCTCTGCTGTCTGACCCCCACCCATTCTGCCCAGGCTCCGCCTAAGCCCCTCCTCTCTGACCCCACCCATTCTGCCCAGGCTCCTCCTAAGCCCCACCTCTCTGACTCCACCCATTCTGCCCAGGCTCCTCCTATTTGACCCCACCCAATCTGACTAGGCTCCTCCTAAGCCCCTCCTCTCTGACCCCAGCCCCTCTGCCCAGGTTCCTCCTATACCCCCTCTGCCCAGGCTCCTCCTATACCCCTCCTCTCTGACCCCACCCCCTCTGCCCAGGCTCCTCCTATACCCCTCCTCTCTGACCTAACCCCCTCTGCCCAGGCTCCTCCTATACCCCTCCTCTGCTGTCTGACCCCACCCATTCTGCCCAGGCTCCTCCTATTTGACCCCACCCAATCTGACTAGGCTCCTCCTAAGCCCCTCATCTGCTGTCTGACCCCACCCATTCTGCCCAGGCTCCTCCTATTTGACCCCACCCAATCTGACTAGGCTCCTCCTATACCCCCTCTGCCCAGGCTCCTCCTATACCCCTCCTCTCTGACCCCACCCCTCTGCCCAGGCTCCTCCTATACCCCCTCTGCCCAGGCTCCTCCTATACCCCTCCTCTCTGACCCCACCCCCTCTGCCCAGGCTCCTCCTATACCCCTCCTCTGCTGTCTGACCCCACCCATTCTCCCCAGGCTCCTCCTATACCCCACCTCTCTGACCCCACCCAATCTGACTAGGCTCCTCCTAAGCCCCTCCTCTGCTGTCTGACCCCACCCATTCTGCCCAGGCTCCTCCTATACCCCCTCCTCTCTGACTCCACCCATTCTGCCCAGGCTCCTCCTAAGCCCCTCCTCTCTGACCCCACCCATTCTGCCCATATACCCCCTCCTCCTGCCCAGGCTCCTCCTAAGCCCCTCCTCTGCTGTCTGACCCCACCCATTCTGCTCAGGCTCCGCCTAAGCCCCTCCTCTCTGACCCCACCCATTCTGCCCAGGCTCCTCCTAAGCCCCTCCTCTGCTGTCTGACCCCACCCATTCTGCCCAGGCTCCTCCCATACCCCTCTGACCCCACCCATTCTGCCCAGGCTCCTCCTATTTGACACCACCAATCTGACTAAGCTCCTCCTAAGCCCCACCTCCCTGACCCCACCCCCTCTGGCCAGGCTCCTCCTTTACCCCCTCTGCCCAGGCTCCTCCTATACCCCTCCTCTCTGACCCCACCCCCTCTGCCCAGGCTCCTCCTCTGCTGTCTGACCCCACCCATTCTGCCCAGGCTCCTCCTATACCCCTCTGACCCCACCCAGGCTCCTCCTATTTGACCCCACCCAATCTGACTAGGCTCCTCCTACACCCCCCTCTGCCAGGCTCCTCCTATACCCCTCCGCCAGGCTCCTCCTATACCCCTCCTCTGCTGTCTGACCCCACCCATTCTGCCCAGGCTCCTCCTATTTGACCCCACCCAATCTGACTAGGCTCCTCCTAAGCCCCTCCTCTGCTGTCTGACCCCACCCATTCTGCCCAGGCTCCTCCTATACCCCACCTCTCTGACCCCACCCAATCTGACTAGGCTCCTCCTAAGCCCCTCCTCTGCTGTCTGACCCCACCCATTCTGCCCAGGCTCCTCCTCTCTGACCCCACCCATTCTGCCCAGGCTCCTCCTAAGCCCCTCCTCTGCTGTCTGACCCCACCCATTCTGCCCAGGCTCCTCCCATACCCCTCTGACCCCACCCATTCTGCCCAGGCTCCTCCTATTTGACCCCACCCAATCTGACTAGGCTCCTCCTATACCCCCTCTGCCCAGGCGCCTCCTAAGCCCCTCCTCTGCTGTCTGACCCCCACCCATTCTGCCCAGGCTCCGCCTAAGCCCCTCCTCTCTGACCCCACCCATTCTGCCCAGGCTCCTCCTAAGCCCCACCTCTCTGACTCCACCCATTCTGCCCAGGCTCCTCCCATACCCCTCTGACCCCACCCAGGCTCCTCCTATTTGACCCCACCCAATCTGACTAGGCTCCTCCTACACCCCCCTCTGCCAGGCTCCTCCTATACCCCTCCTCTGCTGTCTGACCCCACCCATTCTGCCCAGGCTCCTCCTAAGCCCCTCCTCTGCTGTCTGACCCCACCCATTCTGCCCAGGCTCCTCCTATACCCCCTCCTCTCTGACTCCACCCATTCTGCCCAGGCTCCTCCCATACCCCTCTGACCCCACCCATTCTGCCCATGCTCCTCCTATACCCCTCCTATTTGACCCCACCCAATCTGACTTGGCTCCTCCTAAGCCCCTCCTCTGCTGTCTGACCCCACCCATTCTGCCCAGGCTCCTCCTATTTGACCCCACCCAATCTGACTAGGCTCCTCCTAAGCCCCTCCTCTGCTGTCTGAACCCACCCATTCTGCCCAGGCTCCTCCTATTTGACCCCACCCAATCTGACTAGGCTCCTCCTATACCCCCTCTGCCCAGGCTCCTCCTAAGCCCCTCCTCTGCTGTCTGACCCCCACCCATTCTGCCCAGGCTCCGCCTAAGCCCCTCCTCTCTGACCCCACCCATTCTGCCCAGGCTCCTCCTAAGCCCCACCTCTCTGACTCCACCCATTCTGCCCAGGCTCCTCCTATTTGACCCCACCCAATCTGACTAGGCTCCTCCTAAGCCCCTCCTCTCTGACCCCACCCCCTCTGCCCAGGTTCCTCCTATACCCCCTCTGCCCAGGCTCCTCCTATACCCCTCCTCTCTGACCCCACCCCCTCTGCCCAGGCTCCTCCTATACCCCTCCTCTCTGACCTAACCCCCTCTGCCCAGGCTCCTCCTATACCCCTCCTCTGCTGTCTGACCCCACCCATTCTGCCCAGGCTCCTCCTATTTGACCCCACCCAATCTGACTAGGCTCCTCCTAAGCCCCTCCTCTGCTGTCTGACCCCACCCATTCTGCCCAGGCTCCTCCTATTTGACCCCACCCAATCTGACTAGGCTCCTCCTATACCCCCTCTGCCCAGGCTCCTCCTATACCCCTCCTCTCTGACCCCACCCCTCTGCCCAGGCTCCTCCTATACCCCCTCTGCCCAGGCTCCTCCTATACCCCTCCTCTCTGACCCCACCCCCTCTGCCCAGGCTCCTCCTATACCCCTCCTCTGCTGTCTGACCCCACCCATTCTCCCCAGGCTCCTCCTATACCCCACCTCTCTGACCCCACCCAATCTGACTAGGCTCCTCCTAAGCCCCTCCTCTGCTGTCTGACCCCACCCATTCTGCCCAGGCTCCTCCTATACCCCCTCCTCTCTGACTCCACCCATTCTACCCAGGCTCCTCCTATTTGACCCCACACAATCTGACTAGGCTCCTCCTATACCCCCTCTGCCCAGGCTCCTCCTATACCCCTCCTCTCTGACCCCACCCCCTCTGCCCAGGCTCCTCCTATACCCCTCCTCTCTGACCCCACCCCCTCTGCCCAGGCTCCTCCTATACCCCTCCTCTGCTGTCTGACCCCACCCATTCTGCCCAGGCTCCTCCTATTTGACCCCACCCAATCTGACTAGGCTCCTCCTAAGCCCCTCCTCTGCTGTCTGACCCCACCCATTCTGCCCAGGCTCCTCCTATTGGACCCCACCCAATCTGATTAGGCTCCTCCTATACCCCCTCTGCCCAGGCTCCTCCTATACCCCTCCTCTCTGACCCCACCCCCTCTGCCCAGGCTCCTCCTATACCCCCTCTGCCCAGGCTCCTCCTATACCCCTCCTCTCTGACCCCACCCCCTCTGCCCAGGCTCCTCCTATACCCCTCCTCTGCTGTCTGACCCCACCCATTCTGCCCAGGCTCCTCCTATTTGACCCCACCCAATCTGACTAGGCTCTACCTAAGCCCCTCCTCTGCTGTCTGACCCCACCCATTCTGCCCAGGCTCCTCCTATTTGACCCCACCCAATCTGACTAGGCTCCTCCTAAGCCCCTCCTCTCTGACCCCACCCATTCTGCCCAGGCCCCTCCTAAGCCCCTCCTCTGCTGTCTGACCCCACCCATTCTGCCCAGGCTCCTCCTATACCCCCTCCTCTCTGACTCCACCCATTCTGCCCAGGCCTCCTATTTGACCCCACCCAATCTGACTAGGCTCCTCCTATACCCCCTCTGCCCAGGCTCCTCCTATACCCCTCCTCTCTGACCCCACCCCCTCTGCCCAGGCTCCTCCTATACCCCTCCTCTGCTGTCTGACCCCACCCATTCTGCCCAGGCTCCTCCTATTTGACCCCACCCAATCTGACTAGGCTCCTCCTAAGCCCCTCCTCTGCTGTCTGACCCCACCCATTCTGCCCAGGCTCCTCCTATTTGACCACACCCAATCTGACTAGGCTCCTCCTATACCCATTCTGCCCAGGCTCCTCCTATACCCCCTCCTCTCTGACTCCACCCATTCTGCCCAGGCTCCTCCTAAGCCCCTCCTCTCTGACCCCACCCATTCTGCCCATATACCCCCTCCTCCTGCCCAGGCTCCTCCTAAGCCCCTCCTCTGCTGTCTGACCCCACCCATTCTGCCCAGGCTCCGCCTAAGCCCCTCCTCTCTGACCCCACCCATTCTGCCCAGGCTCCTCCTAAGCCCCTCCTCTGCTGTCTGACCCCACCCATTCTGCCCAGGCTCCTCCCATACCCCTCTGACCCCATCCATTCTGCCCAGGCTCCTCCTATTTGACACCACCAATCTGACTAAGATCCTCCTAAGCCCCACCTCTCTGACCCCACCCCCTCTGGCCAGGCTCCTCCTTTACCCCCTCTGCCCAGGCTCCTCCTATACCCCTCCTCTCTGACCCCACCCCCTCTGCCCAGGCTCCTCCTCTGCTGTCTGACCCTGAGGTAATATAAATTTTATGATCAAGTTATGTTCCCTAGCGCGTACCCCACCGACTCCATGTACGAGTTAAAGTGCATGTAACTTCCCTCCTGTACCAGCTATGAAGACGCAAATACATTTGCGTCCAACGTTAACTTGTCCTCTTTCAGACCCACCCTGAATGGGTTGGATGGTCCGTTCCTAAGTATGCTATGCCAACGTCTTTTAGAAGTGTACTCCTACGTTTTTCAGCCTGGCTGAAAGTAGGCCCTGAATCTCTGCCACCGAGCCTCTTTTCTGGCTTCTGACTGCGAGGGCCCCTGCCCAAGCAGCCCCCGTACCCGTGAACTCTGACTTACTTCTAGCGCGGCCCTCCGTGCTCAGCTCAGCCTGCTGCCTGCCAAGATTGACTATAACCTTCGAGTTATCTGTTTCCCTCCCCGAAAATACATTCCAGCCTGCTAGTTTCAGTAAACATCCTTCCTCAGCTGCAAGGCTAAAGGGCCGACCTGTCTCTATGCAAGTAATTCATAGCCTCCGTTGCCATGCTTTCATGGAAGGCCCCTCGCCCCACGCTTCTCATACAGACACTCAGGCGCTTATACACGCACTCACAGCAAGTATAGAATAGCTTCTGCTCTAGAGACCTTTCTGCCCAGATAGCTTAGTTCCTAAACATCAGATATCAGATATGATAGAAGCACAAGTTGATCTGACATGCCAGACTTCTGTCTCTTTCCGTCAGTGTAAATGTCAAGCCCCCTGCACCCCGTCAATCACACGTCATGCAGCTGCGCGCGCATCCAAGCTTCCGATTTCTGCTGACATTGCAACATTCTGTTAGCACCACCCCTCGGTGCCACCCACTTGCGTCACCTATCAGTGACGTTTCTAGCACACACCTCTAGTTCACGCCTAGTTTACGCCTAGTTTACGCCTCTTGATGATGTACTAGTACCACGTGTATACTGTTATCTCGTCTTCTCTCAGCTGTTACGCCTCTTACATTGAACATTATGATGTAAATCAAGTATATAAGCTATGTATTGTCAATAAACGAGAGCGCGCTCATCTATCCCTTCTGACACCCTGTGTGGTGGTCAGAACATGATATCCTGATTCCTTTATGAGGAATAAAACCCTTAGAAACTCTTACACCACGGACTCTGTTTTCCTTCATTCTGATTGAGTTATTATTGATTAAGTACTTATCTGCATAGAAATTAAGAGAGTAAATTAATTATTTACGTCATTTTGGCGCCCGAATAGGGACCCCTCCCCCACCTCACGCGCCGGTTGGCGCGTTGCATACTGTGTCCCCTGCCATCAGTTAGATGGAATACACGTGTACTGGCAGGATTTCCTGCATCTCCCTCTGACCCACGGAGGTGACGAAGACTGCAATCAGTGCCCAGACGAGGCGGTGAGGAGTGCGGAGGATCCCGACCAGAGCCCAGCCGAAAGAAGCAAGGTCCGAGGTGTGAAGAGGCCCACCAGTTTTCCGAAGTTTTCCGAAGTTTTCCGAAGTTTTCCGAAGTTTTCCGAAGTTCCGAGCCGAGTCCAGTCGAGTTTTCCGAGGCCTTCTGTTTTCCGTGCTTCCCGGTGAGTACCATTGCTGGGTCGTATCTAGACGGGTTTGGGTACGCAAGTCCGGTCTGCACTGTTCGTAGGCAGTGTATCTGTACTGTTTAGCAGTATATCTAGTATTACGAAATTCTGAAATTCTGCACTGTTACAACAGTGTATCTGTACTGTGGAGCAGTACTTCTAGTATAGAGGGGTAGTCATCTATGTTTTAAATGTTTTTGTAATTAATGTCGTGGTATGAATGTGATTGTTTTTGTGCATTATTGTGTTTTCTTGTATAAATAGTTACAGTCGACATTGAGTATCAAGGATCAAGCATTTCAGTATCAAGTAGGCACAATGCCGTTTTTCAACAAGTTAAAGCAGATAGGAACTAGGAAAGGGATGTTAGAGGAAGAGATTCCAATCCCCCCTAGGGACACTCCAGGTAATTTTATGTACAATAAACATGGCATAGACGCCATCCTGTATCTAGAGTTATGGACCGATTATACCAAGCACCTAGAGGAAAGATACCGATGGCCAGTTAACGGAACATGGGATGCCGAGTGCATCATAAAGGTAGAAGAAGTATTACGGAAAAAGAAAGCCAGACAATCTCAGAAAGACGCCATAGAATTTTGGCCTAAGGAATCACGTAAGCGTGCTGAAAGAGCACTCCGTAGAGAAGACAGACTTCAAGAATCAGAAAAGGCCCAAGAAAACGAATTAGTTACTGAGGGAATTCGAGTAAAATTAGAACAAATAGATCGTATCCAAAATAGCCAAGTGAACAACATGTATCTTTTGGCCGAAGGTACCCCTGACGCCATTTCAGAAATACCGAAAAATTTGCCGTCACCATTGGTTCCAACTAAAGTAATGCACAAGACTACTAAAGACATATTCCTAAATTCCTATCTAGATGATGTAGCACCAGCTTACACCAATCTGCCTGTTCGTGCCCTGCCTGCAGACAGGGACGGGGGTGGTACTCCACCCCCAGGTCACGTTCCGCCGGTACCGCAACAGACTTCTCCTGTTCCGCCAGCCCCGCCACTTCCCCTACTCAAAACTGACCTACCGAAACCACGTTTGCCTGATCCACCTAAACGACAAGTTCACGTTCAGATACAGACTCCGCGGAGAGATAATGCCCAAGCATCCGCCTCAGGAGGTGCGACAGCGGGTCTACAGACCCCGCCACCGACACACAGATTGCATTTAAAAGACACACAGAATCCTTTCCAGTCTCCCCACTACTCATCCCGGCTTGAGGCATTGAAAGATAGGATGTCATTCTGCAGATATGATCCAGTACCCGGAACAGACGATCTAATGGTATTAGCATCACTGCGCTTAAGATCTGCCACCGACAGCTTGTTATGCTGTGTGGGAATGCAGGAAGCCCTCGACAGACTATACAAATTCATACAGACAGGGAAAGACCCCGACAGTGTCCAAGCTGCCATGTATAAACAGAAAGTTGACATTCAAAAACAGATATTACGATTCTTCATTAATTGTGTAATAAGAGAACGAGACAGGCCCGGAACAGATCAGAGTGAATTAGACGTATTGAACAAGTGGGGCCAAAATATAGCAGAAGCAAAACATGACAAGGGGACTTGCATAGCCGCTATGTCCCAGAAAATTAGAAAGGCAGTATTAACTGCACACCAGGAAGAAACTGATAAAACTTCCTCCGAGGAAGAAAATGAAGATGAGACATCAGGAAAGTCTACAGACATTATAGCATATGTAGGTAGGGGAAACTACCTTAGGAAAGGTGTCCGTCCGGAGAGCAAGAGAGTTTTCTTCTCTGCCTTAACAAATCCGAATTCTGCTGAGCATCAGTTCCAGGAAACTGATAAACGGCTTCGAGATCGAGTTGGGTACCATGTACTCAATTCTATGGATGAACAAGAACTAGCCCGATCAGCTGTATCATGGGCCGAGAATGCAGACATATATAATGATGATACCGTAGCACAGACATTTCTGAACCTCTCCCCCGACGAACAGAAATTAGCAGGTGTATACATGATTCAGCACCTTCTCATTAAATACAGAAAACATTATTCCGATCCAGGTCCCTTACACGAGACACTCGAAGCACTACTGATGGATAGATGGAGAGGCTTAAGTACCAAATTAATTCAAATAATTCTAGAACAACGACGCAGATATGATACCTTTGTAAGCTCTGAATATGTTCCCGCCCCACCTCCAGAGAGGAAAATGTACCATATGCAGTGCGGGGGTGGTATTGAAAGTCAGAACCCCTTACGAGAAGTGCACCCTGTTATGGGTGAGGATAAGGTTTTGAAACGCGTGTATGTACACACGCCTCTGACTAAATTAGAACTGTTAGAAATGAAGAAATTAGTCCCGTGCCATGATAAAGACCCTGCAGGTTTTCATAGAGAGCTCAAAGATATGTTACTGATGGGAGACTACACGTATGATGATATCATGAAAATGTTGAAAGTATTACTGCCTACGGGTATATTCGAGAAACTGAAGGAAAAGGAATGGGAGGTGGGAGACACAAAGATTGCCTGGGCAGAAATAGAAGAAGAAGAGAAAAAACGGGTTCCAGGGTTAGGCCTTGGGGATAAAACTAAAGCATTACCAGGTTTGATAGTACAGGTCTTGCCCAGATTGTTGACAACTAGAAAAGAAGATTGGGACGCAATCTCGTCCTGTAAACAGAAACAAGATGAAGATACTAGCGACTTCTATTCAAGATTCGAGAAATGTTTTATTATCAATAGTGGCCTCCAGCCAAGTAGCGAGTCGTACCCACATCTTTTTGTATCAAAGTTAGTCGAGAATTCCCTACCGTTAGTTAAAAATAGAGTGTATAAAGTCGAGAGTACATGGCAAGCAAATACGCCATCCCAGATGTTACAAATGTTACAATATCACCAGAATAGAATTAGGGAAGAACAAGATCAGGAACAGAAACGTATGAAAGACACGAAAATGAAAATGTTAGTAGCTCAGACGGTCCCATCCGACAGTCACAGAAAAGGTACGACCCAGACAAGTCACACTGCAGCTCCTGTTAAAGGGACATGCAATTATTGCAAGCAGCCAGGTCACTACGTACACGAATGTCCAGTTCTGAAACATAACATAGCGACAGGTAAAACTAAAGAAAGACCGCATCCGCCTAGACAAGACCATAACCAGCATCAGTCTACACAGAATACACAGCCTATGCATGCATCCGCACAGACAGCACAGACCGTAGCAGTACCACAGCCACAGCCCATTGCTGCAACTCAGCAAGTCTCACAACAGATGTACCAGTATGCCCAGTCTGCTTACCCCGAATATTCCCGATATACATGAAACAGCCTAGAGAGGGAAGGTGGCTTGCCTCTTATTGAGATTCCTGTAGATCAAGAAGGTCCTTATGTACACAGTCAAGTATTGGGGAAAGACAGAAAGTTTTTAATTGACACAGGGGCAAGTCGCACTACAATAAGTCATGACGAAGTTCCAGGGGCACCCCTCTCAGGCTCACAAAATGTTTCCCTTGGTTTTTCAGGACAGCCTATTGTAAATGAAGTATCAGAACCAGTTCCCCTGGCTGTGGGTCCATTATCACGCGTTACAGACCTGTTACTAACAAAATCATGTCCGGAAAATCTGTTAGGAATTAAAACATTGAAGGCTCTAGGAGCTATAATCTGCTGCTCCCCGGAGGGAGTTAGACTCTTTCTGCGGGATTTCAAGGGTCATTACGTTCTTCGTGAGTTTGACGTCAGATTGAAAAATGTACCTGATTACTTGTGGGCAAAAGGCCCAACTGATGTAGGATGTATGCACATTACACCATACCGCGTTACACTCAAGGCAGGTGTTGTATTACCCAGAATCAGACAATACAAGTTACCACCCGATGCTGTAGTGGCTTTACTGAAAATCATTGAAGAGCTCATTGCCCAAGGTGTGGTCGTCGAAACCGACTCCAATATCTGTAATTCACCCATCATTCCGATTCTTAAACGTACTGATCCCAATGCCCCGCCAGTATATCGGCTGGTGATTGATCTTCGAGAATTGAATAAATGCATTATCCCACAGTATCCTGTGGTCCCCGATATATCATCTCTATTGACTGCTATTGATTCAGAAGCAACGTTCTTTACTGTAATTGATCTCAAGAACGCCTTCTTCAGCGTGCCTATTGATCCAGAGAGCCAATATCTCTTCGGATTCTGTTTAAATGGACGCAGTTTCAAATTTTCGCGCGCACCTCAAGGATTCACAGAAAGCCCCAGCATCTATAGTCAAGCACTGAAGAGACAACTAGATTGTATTCAAATGCCAGTTAACACCGCTTTACTACAATACGTCGATGATCTGCTGATCACCGCACGAAGTGAGCCCGAATGTGAAAAAGCATCACTGACAGTTTTACATTTCCTGGCCGACAAGGGACACAAGGTGTCTCCTTCGAAGCTACAATTCTGTGTTCAGCAAGTTGTGTACTTGGGTCACTTGCTGTCCAAAGTGGGGAGACAGCTCACTCCCGATCGCATTCAGTTAATTGCAAATATGCCACAACCCCAGACACAAAAGGAAGTGCGGGCCTTCGTAGGCCTCACCTCGTACTGCAGACAATGGATTCCCCAGTATGCATTTCTAGCTAAATCACTCATCCAGTTAACGACACAGGAGGCAGCGACTTCGACTGCCCTCCCTTGGACTCAGGAACATACACAAGCTTTTGAAGACTTAAAGAAAGCCTTATGCCAAGCACCAGTTTTAGCAACACCATGTTACAGCAAACCGTTTACACTTTTTGTTACAGAACGTGATGGTACAGCGTTGTCTGTCCTCACTCAAGATCAAGCAGGTTCACATAAGCCTTGTGCTTATTTTTCTAGTACATTGGATTCAGTAGCCCAAGCACTCCCTGCGTGCTTAAAGTCAGTAGCAGCAACAGCGTTAGCAATAAGACAAAGTGATTCAATTGTTTTAGGTCATCAGTTAACAGTTCAAGTACCACATTCTGTAGAGGTTTTGTTAAACAGAACCCAGACTCAACACTTAACTATAGCACGACTGACAGGTTATGAATTAACACTATTCCAGCCACACATAGAAATCAGACGTTGCAGCATCCTGAATCCAGCAATACTGTTACCTACAGTTATGACAGATCCAGCTCCACATGATTGTATAGAAATAATTAATGCAGTAACTAAGCCTAGACGAGACTTAACAGATGTCCCATTGACAAATCCAGACCTGACACTTTATGTGGACGGTTCATGCATGAGAACAAGTACAGGAGAATTAGTGGCCGCGTATGCCGTGACCACTGAAACTGAAATCAAAGAAACACATCGTATTGACACACTGTCTGCCCAAGCAGCAGAGCTCATCGCTCTGACCCGAGCTTGCATTCTAGCCAAGAACAGAAATGTTAACATATACACAGATTCCCGCTATGCCTTCGGAGTTGTACACGACTTCGGAGTCCTCTGGCAAGAACGAGGTTTTCTGACTTCCCATGGGGCCAAGATACAACATGGCCCCCTCATTCAAGCACTGTTAGAAGCAATACATTTGCCCTCGGGCATATCAGTCATGAAGTGTAAGGCACATACTAAAGTCACAGATTCTGTTTCCCAGGGTAACGACCTGGCAGACCAGACAGCAAAACATACAGCACTAACTCACACCCAGATTACTGACATAACAAAAACAATAGTATCAACAAAGTGTATGGCAGTTAGAGATCCCGCCCTAGACGTAATTGATATCCAGACACATGCTACTCCAGAGGAGATAAAGAAATGGACTGAACTAGGAGGGATTCAGACAGATCAAGGTTGGGTGACGAAGGGAAAATCTATATGGTTTCTCCCCGACTCAATGGTTCAGGTCATGATAAATACAGCACATAGCCCGGCCCATCTAGGAGAGAAGGCGATGTTAGACAGTTTACAGAATCTCTGGTACAACAAACACTTACGAGCAGCAGCAAAACAGAAAGTGCGTACTTGCATGATCTGTTGTCAGTTCAATCCAGGTAAAAGCGTCCCTGTTGAGCAAGGTGGATTTCATCCTCCCGATCACCCTTTTGAAGTCCTCCAGATGGATTATATCCAGATGAATAGCTGTAGAGGATTTAAGTATGTCCTTGTAATTGTTTGTGCTCTGTCCCGTTGGACCGAAGCATACCCAGTCCCAGACTACACTGCTCCGACCACTGCCAGACAGTTGGTTCGTGAATTCTTCCCACGGTACGGTTTGCCCCGTGTCGTGTATTCAGATAACGGACAGCCGTTCTCGTCCGAGTTGATGAGACAAGTTTCCCTCTTGCTAGGATATCAGTGGAAGTTCCACTGTGTCCGACATCCCGAAGCAGCTGGCCTTGTAGAAAGGCATAATCAGACACTAAAAATCCGTCTTGCCAAGATCTGTCAGGAAAAAGGAGTCGACTGGATAGTCGCCCTGCCCGTGGCCCTATTCTATATGAGAATGGTCGCCCACTCAAGATCAGGGCTATCCCCGTACGAAGTGGTCTTTGGCAGACCACCGAATATGTGGGGGACGCCCATTCCGAAAAAGATCACTGATGTTGATTGTAACATGTTGACAGATTACCTTGCCTCCTTGATGTCTGCACCCCAATCATGTCGTTCACAGGTTGCCGCAGCCTTCCCTGACAATACCGATGTAAAGGCGCATGAGGTCCGTCCAGGGGACCTGGTACTCGTCCGGAATTTCGACCGGAAAAGTCCACTGGAGCCCCGCTGGAAGTCTCCGAAGACCGTCCTCCTTACCACAAGGACCGCTGTGAAGATCGAGGGGAGAAAGGGGTGGGTCCACACGAGTCACATCAAACTATGCAATGAACTAAAAAACGGACTGAAACAGGACTCTGACTCGTCCACCCCCACCAAAGACTGTGTTGAAGCAAAAGACGTTACCCTCCCTAAACGAGAAAAGACTCCCCAAGAACTCTACCGAATGAAACTCCGATCTAGCAAGTCAGACAGTTTAATTGTTTAAGTCCTCCCCTAGGTGAATCGGTTAAATAGTTTCTGACATGTATCCCCTAGATCGAGATAGAGAGAGAGAGAGAGAAGAAAAGAAACGTACATACTGTAAATCACTGCGTAGTCACTGTATAGTGACGTTGTTAATAATGTTTTTTCTAAGTATTCTAATTATTATTGCCAGCATTCTGCTACCTATATATTGGCCTATTTTCAGGCGTGAACAATCTGCTTACAATGTTTCCGCTGAACACACTTTTAGTGAACTTCCTGCACATGAACTCTCTTACAGACTTGCGCTGCGCAACAATACATTCATTAGTATGTTACACCATTCCCATCAGACAAATAATGCCACCGACTGTTGGATATGTGGCCGACTCCCTCCCTATCAGAATTACAAGGGAGCTCTGCCCCTCTTTCCGTACCCATTCACTCACAATGGCTCCTGTGGAGCATGGTTTAAAATAATTAATTCCTTAGATCCTGATACTGCTGTTTTCGATGGGGGCTGGGTTTGGGGAAACTTGAACTTAGTCCTGCTCCACGTCTGTTATCCTGATAAAGAGGGACTTCCCACTCGAATAGGAACTGATCTAGAAAATGAAGTATATGGATTAGGTAATTACACAATTAGCCTTATGATCCTTACTGTTGAATCCGAAGCTGCTCCAGTTTTGCCCCATCTGTTAGTATTACCAGTCACAGGTGAATTATGTGTTAGCAAGAAAGGTTCAGTACACGTAGGTCATAGTAAATGCACTACTGTGGTCGAGTTCAGTGACCATGGTAAATCGTCCTTTAAAGCTACCAGTCATTCTTACTTTGTTTGTGGTCATACCGCATACATTAGCCTACCTCCAGATTGGGATGGTACCTGTTACATTGCATTCCTTCTGCCACCTGTTTTTCTAGCTCCCCCTGATTACCATAGAAATACGAATCTAGCACCAAATAGACCCAAAAGAGATATTCCCCTTGTCGACTACACAGAAACGGCATGGGAACAGTACACTGATTTTAATAAAGGATTCTTTTTCTTCCTAGGACCTGTCCAAAACAGTAAATTAATACGCAGATTAACGAGAACACTTGAAGCAGTAGTACATGAAACTGCCTCCGCCTTAGGTAACTTAACAGAGGAGCAATCTGCTATGCGGGTTGTTGTCCTTCAAAATCGTCTTGTGATTGACGTCATCTTGGCAGATAGAGGTGGAGCCTGTAAGGTCATCGGGTCAAGTTGCTGTGTTTTCATTCCACAAAACGCACCATCCGTCTATCAAGCTATTACCCGTTTGCATAAAATTGCAAATCAGATACATCAGAATCCAGGCACCTGGACTTGGTCCGGTTGGTTCTGGACAACGTTAACCGCTTGGGGATGGAAGATCTTATCATTCCTAGGCATTGGCCTTGTTATAGTATTCAGTTGCTGCCTGTGCCTACAGTGTGGGCCAGCAATATGTGGACTGTGTGCCACATCCTGCATTGAGCATTCCAGTTGTCTCTCAAACAGTCAAAGAAAGAAAGATGAACATATAATGTTACAAGAACAGACTGATAGATTCATGAGGATTGATATATCATGAAGGGTCCGTAGGGAACAAGGAGGGAATGAGGTAATATAAATTTTATGATCAAGTTATGTTCCCTAGCGCGTACCCCACCGACTCCATGTACGAGTTAAAGTGCATGTAACTTCCCTCCTGTACCAGCTATGAAGACGCAAATACATTTGCGTCCAACGTTAACTTGTCCTCTTTCAGACCCACCCTGAATGGGTTGGATGGTCCGTTCCTAAGTATGCTATGCCAACGTCTTTTAGAAGTGTACTCCTACGTTTTTCAGCCTGGCTGAAAGTAGGCCCTGAATCTCTGCCACCGAGCCTCTTTTCTGGCTTCTGACTGCGAGGGCCCCTGCCCAAGCAGCCCCCGTACCCGTGAACTCTGACTTACTTCTAGCGCGGCCCTCCGTGCTCAGCTCAGCCTGCTGCCTGCCAAGATTGACTATAACCTTCGAGTTATCTGTTTCCCTCCCCGAAAATACATTCCAGCCTGCTAGTTTCAGTAAACATCCTTCCTCAGCTGCAAGGCTAAAGGGCCGACCTGTCTCTATGCAAGTAATTCATAGCCTCCGTTGCCATGCTTTCATGGAAGGCCCCTCGCCCCACGCCACGCTTCTCATACAGACACTCAGGCGCTTATACACGCACTCACAGCAAGTATAGAATAGCTTCTGCTCTAGAGACCTTTCTGCCCAGATAGCTTAGTTCCTAAACATCAGATATCAGATATGATAGAAGCACAAGTTGATCTGACATGCCAGACTTCTGTCTCTTTCCGTCAGTGTAAATGTCAAGCCCCCTGCACCCCGTCAATCACACGTCATGCAGCTGCGCGCGCATCCAAGCTTCCGATTTCTGCTGACATTGCAACATTCTGTTAGCACCACCCCTCGGTGCCACCCACTTGCGTCACCTATCAGTGACGTTTCTAGCACACACCTCTAGTTCACGCCTAGTTTACGCCTAGTTTACGCCTCTTGATGATGTACTAGTACCACGTGTATACTGTTATCTCGTCTTCTCTCAGCTGTTACGCCTCTTACATTGAACATTATGATGTAAATCAAGTATATAAGCTATGTATTGTCAATAAACGAGAGCGCGCTCATCTATCCCTTCTGACACCCTGTGTGGTGGTCAGAACATGATATCCTGATTCCTTTATGAGGAATAAAACCCTTAGAAACTCTTACACCACGGACTCTGTTTTCCTTCATTCTGATTGAGTTATTATTGATTAAGTACTTATCTGCATAGAAATTAAGAGAGTAAATTAATTATTTACGTCAACCCCACCCATTCTGCCCAGGCTCCTCCTATACCCCTCTGACCCCACCCAGGCTCCTCCTATTTGACCCCACCCAATCTGACTAGGCTCCTCCTACACCCCCCTCTGCCAGGCTCCTCCTATACCCCTCCGCCAGGCTCCTCCTATACCCCTCCTCTGCTGTCTGACCCCACCCATTCTGCCCAGGCTCCTCCTATTTGACCCCACCCAATCTGACTAGGCTCCTCCTAAGCCCCTCCTCTGCTGTCTGACCCCACCCATTCTGCCCAGGCTCCTCCTATACCCCACCTCTCTGACCCCACCCAATCTGACTAGGCTCCTCCTAAGCCCCTCCTCTGCTGTCTGACCCCACCCATTCTGCCCAGGCTCCTCCTCTCTGACCCCACCCATTCTGCCCAGGCTCCTCCTAAGCCCCTCCTCTGCTGTCTGACCCCACCCATTCTGCCCAGGCTCCTCCCATACCCCTCTGACCCCACCCATTCTGCCCAGGCTCCTCCTATTTGACCCCACCCAATCTGACTAGGCTCCTCCTATACCCCCTCTGCCCAGGCTCCTCCTAAGCCCCTCCTCTGCTGTCTGACCCCCACCCATTCTGCCCAGGCTCCGCCTAAGCCCCTCCTCTCTGACCCCACCCATTCTGCCCAGGCTCCTCCTAAGCCCCACCTCTCTGACTCCACCCATTCTGCCCAGGCTCCTCCCATACCCCTCTGACCCCACCCAGGCTCCTCCTATTTGACCCCACCCAATCTGACTAGGCTCCTCCTACACCCCACTCTGCCAGGCTCCTCCTATACCCCTCCTCTGCTGTCTGACCCCACCCATTCTGCCCAGGCTCCTCCTATACCCCACCTCTCTGACCCCACCCAATCTGACTAGGCTCCTCCTAAGCCCCTCCTCTGCTGTCTGACCCCACCCAATCTGACTAGGCTCCTCCTAAGCCCCTCCTCTGCTGTCTGACCCCACCCATTCTGCCCAGGCTCCTCCTATACCCCTCCTATTTGACCCCACCCAATCTGACTTGGCTCCTCCTAAGCCCCTCCTCTGCTGTCTGACCCCACCCATTCTGCCCAGGCTCCTCCTATTTGACCCCACCCAATCTGACTAGGCTCCTCCTAAGCCCCTCCTCTGCTGTCGGACCCCACCCATTCTGCCCAGGCTCCTCCTATACCCCACCTCTCTGACCCCACCAATTCTGCCCAGGCTCCTCCCATACCCCTCTGACCCCACCCATTCTGCCCAGGCTCCTCCTATACCCCTCCTATTTGACCCCACCCAATCTGACTTGGCTCCTCCTAAGCCCCTCCTCTGCTGTCTGACCCCACCCATTCTGCCCAGGCTCCTCCTATACCCCCTCCTATTTGACCCCACCCAATCTGACTAGGCTCCTCCTAAGCCCCTCCTCTGCTGTCTGACCCCACCCATTCTGCCCAGGCTCCTCCTATACCCCCTCCTATTTGACCCCACCCAATCTGACTAGGCTCCTCCTAAGCCCCTCCTCTGCTGTCTGACCCCACCCATTCTGCCCAGGCTCCTCCCATACCCCTCTGACCCCACCCATTCTGCCCAGGCTCCTCCTATACCCCTCCTATTTGACCCCACCCAATCTGACTTGGCTCCTCCTAAGCCCCTCCTCTGCTGTCTGACCCCACCCATTCTGCCCAGGCTCCTCCTATACCCCCTCCTATTTGACCCCACCCAATCTGACTAGGCTCCTCCTAAGCCCCTCCTCTGCTGTCTGACCCCACCCATTCTGCCCAGGCTCCTCCTAAGCCCCTCATCTGCTGTCTGACCCCACCCATTCTGCCCAGGCTCCTCCTATACCCCTCCTCTCTGACACCACCCAATCTGACTAGGCTCCTCCTAAGCCCCTAGGCTCCTCCTAAGCCCCTCCTCTCTGACCCCACCCAATCTGACTAGGCTCCTCCTATACCCCCTCCTCTCTGACTCCACCCATTCTGACTAGGCTCCTCCTATTTGACCCCACCCAATCTGACTAGGCTCCTCCTAAGCCCCTCCTCTGCTGTCTGACCCCACCCATTATGCCCAGGCTCCGCCTAAGCATCTCCTCTCTGACCCCACCCATTCTGCCCAGGCTCCTCCTAAGCCCCTCCTCTGCTGTCTGACCCCACCCATTCTGCCCAGGCTCCTCCTAAGCCCCTCCTCTGCTGTCTGACCCCACTCATTCTGCCCAGGCTCCTCCTATACCCCCTCCTCTCTGACTCCACCCATTCTGCCCAGGCTCCTCCCATACCCCTCTGACCCCACCCATTCTGCCCAGGCTCCTCCTATACCCCTCCTATTTGACCCCACCCAATCTGACTTGGCTCCTCCTAAGCCCCTCCTCTGCTGTCTGACCCCACCCATTCTGCCCAGGCTCCTCCTATTTGACCCCACCCAATCTGACTATGCTCCTCCTAAGCCCCTCCTCTGCTGTCTGACCCCACCCATTCTGCCCAGGCTCCTCCTATTTGACCCCACCCAATCTGACTAGGCTCCTCCTATACCCCCTCTGCCCAGGCTCCTCCTAAGCCCCTCCTCTGCTGTCTGACCCCCACCCATTCTGCCCAGGCTCCGCCTAAGCCCCTCCTCTCTGACTCCACCCATTCTGCCCAGGCTCCTCCTATTTGACCCCACCCAATCTGACTAGGCTCCTCCTAAGCCCCTCCTCTCTGACCCCACCCCCTCTGCCCAGGTTCCTCCTATACCCCCTCTGCCCAGGCTCCTCCTATACCCCTCCTCTCTGACCCCACCCCCTCTGCCCAGGCTCCTCCTATACCCCTCCTCTCTGACCTAACCCCCTCTGCCCAGGCTCCTCCTATACCCCTCCTCTGCTGTCTGACCCCACCCATTCTGCCCAGGCTCCTCCTATTTGACCCCACCCAATCTGACTAGGCTCCTCCTAAGCCCCTCCTCTGCTGTCTGACCCCACCCATTCTGCCCAGGCTCCTCCTATTTGACCCCACCCAATCTGACTAGGCTCCTCCTATACCCCCTCTGCCCAGGCTCCTCCTATACCCCTCCTCTCTGACCCCACCCCTCTGCCCAGGCTCCTCCTATACCCCCTCTGCCCAGGCTCCTCCTATACCCCTCCTCTCTGACCCCACCCCCTCTGCCCAGGCTCCTCCTATACCCCTCCTCTGCTGTCTGACCCCACCCATTCTCCCCAGGCTCCTCCTATACCCCACCTCTCTGACCCCACCCAATCTGACTAGGCTCCTCCTAAGCCCCTCCTCTGCTGTCTGACCCCACCCATTCTGCCCAGGCTCCTCCTATACCCCCTCCTCTCTGACTCCACCCATTCTACCCAGGCTCCTCCTATTTGACCCCACACAATCTGACTAGGCTCCTCCTATACCCCCTCTGCCCAGGCTCCTCCTATACCCCTCCTCTCTGACCCCACCCCCTCTGCCCAGGCTCCTCCTATACCCCTCCTCTCTGACCCCACCCCCTCTGCCCAGGCTCCTCCTATTTGACCCCACCCAATCTGACTAGGCTCCTCCTAAGCCCCTCCTCTGCTGTCTGACCCCACCCATTCTGCCCAGGCTCCTCCTATTGGACCCCACCCAATCTGATTAGGCTACTCCTATACCCCCTCTGCCCAGGCTCCTCCTATACCCCTCCTCTCTGACCCCACCCCCTCTGCCCAGGCTCCTCCTATACCCCCTCTGCCCAGGCTCCTCCTATACCCCTCCTCTCTGACCCCACCCCCTCTGCCCAGGCTCCTCCTATACCCCTCCTCTGCTGTCTGACCCCACCCATTCTGCCCAGGCTCCTCCTATTTGACCCCACCCAATCTGACTAGGCTCCTCCTAAGCCCCTCCTCTGCTGTCTGGCCCCACCCATTCTGCCCAGGCTCCTCCTATTTGACCCCACCCAATCTGACTAGGCTCCTCCTAAGCCCCTCCTCTCTGACCCCACCCATTCTGCCCAGGCCCCTCCTAAGCCCCTCCTCTGCTGTCTGACCCCCACCCATTCTGCCCAGGCTCCTCCTATACCCCCTCCTCTCTGACTCCACCCATTCTGCCCAGGCCTCCTATTTGACCCCACCCAATCTGACTAGGCTCCTCCTATACCCCCTCTGCCCAGGCTCCTCCTATACCCCTCCTCTCTGACCCCACCCCCTCTGCCCAGGCTCCTCCTATACCCCTCCTCTGCTGTCTGACCCCACCCATTCTGCCCAGGCTCCTCCTATTTGACCCCACCCAATCTGACTAGGCTCCTCCTAAGCCCCTCCTCTGCTGTCTGACCCCACCCATTCTGCCCAGGCTCCTCCTATTTGACCACACCCAATCTGACTAGGCTCCTCCTATACCCATTCTGCCCAGGCTCCTCCTATACCCCCTCCTCTCTGACTCCACCCATTCTGCCCAGGCTCCTCCTAAGCCCCTCCTCTCTGACCCCACCCATTCTGCCCATATACCCCCTCCTCCTGCCCAGGCTCCTCCTAAGCCCCTCCTCTGCTGTCTGACCCCACCCATTCTGCCCAGGCTCCGCCTAAGCCCCTCCTCTCTGACCCCACCCATTCTGCCCAGGCTCCTCCTAAGCCCCTCCTCTGCTGTCTGACCCCACCCATTCTGCCCAGGCTCCTCCCATACCCCTCTGACCCCACCCATTCTGCCCAGGCTCCTCCTATTTGACACCACCAATCTGACTAGGCTCCTCCTACACCCCCCTCTGCCAGGCTCCTCCTATACCCCTCCTCTGCTGTCTGACCCCACCCATTCTGCCCATGCTCCTCCTTTTTGACCCCACCCAATCTGACTAGGCTCCTCCTAAGCCCCTCCTCTGCTGTCTGACCCCACCCATTCTGCCCAGGCTCCTCCTATACCCCTCCTATACCCCACCTCTCTGACCCCACCCAATCTGACTAAGCCCCTCCTCTGCCTGACCCCACCCATTCTGCCCAGGCTCCTCCTATACCCCTTCCTCTCTGACTCCACCCATTCTACCCAGGCTCCTCCCATACCCCTCTGACCCCACCCAGGCTTCTCCTATTTGACCCCACCCAATCTGCCTAGGCTCCTCCTACACCCCCCCCTGCCAGGCTCCTCCTATACCCCCTCCTCTCTGACTCCACCCATTCTACCCAGGCCCCTCCCATTCTGCCCAGGCTCCTCCTATTTGACCCCACCCAATCTGACTAGGCTCCTCCTACACCCCCCCTCTGCCAGGCTCCTCCTATACCCCTCCTCTCTGACCCCACCCCCTCTGCCCAGGCTCCTCCTCTGCTGTCTGACCCCACCCATTCTGCCCAGGCTCCTCCTATACCCCTCTGACCCCACCCAGGCTCCTCCTATTTGACCCCACCCAATCTGACTAGGCTCCTCCTACACCCCCCTCTGCCAGGCTCCTCCTATACCCCTCCGCCAGGCTCCTCCTATACCCCTCCTCTGCTGTCTGACCCCACCCATTCTGCCCAGGCTCCTCCTATACCCCACCTCTCTGACCCCACCCAATCTGACTAGGCTCCTCCTAAGCCCCTCCTCTGCTGTCTGACCCCACCCATTCTGCCCAGGCTCCTCCTCTCTGACCCCACCCATTCTGCCCAGGCTCCTCCTAAGCCCCTCCTCTGCTGTCTGACCCCACCCATTCTGCCCAGGCTCCTCCCATACCCCTCTGACCCCACCCATTCTGCCTAGGCTCCTCCTATTTGACCCCACCCAATCTGACTAGGCTCCTCCTATACCCCCTCTGCCCAGGCTCCTCCTAAGCCCCTCCTCTGCTGTCTGACCCCCACCCATTCTGCCCAGGCTCCGCCTAAGCCCCTCCTCTCTGACCCCACCCATTCTGCCCAAGCTCCTCCTAAGCCCCACCTCTCTGACTCCACCCATTCTGCCCAGGCTCCTCCCATACCCCTCTGACCCCACCCAGGCTCCTCCTATTTGACCCCACCCAATCTGACTAGGCTCCTCCTACACCCCCCTCTGCCAGGCTCCTCCTATACCCCTCCTCTGCTGTCTGACCCCACCCATTCTGCCCAGGCTCCTCCTATACCCCACCTCTCTGACCCCACCCAATCTGACTAGGCTCCTCCTAAGCCCCTCCTCTGCTGTCTGACCCCACCCAATCTGACTAGGCTCCTCCTAAGCCCCTCCTCTGCTGTCTGACCCCACCCATTCTGCCCAGGCTCCTCCTATACCCCTCCTATTTGACCCCACCCAATCTGACTTGGCTCCTCCTAAGCCCCTCCTCTGCTGTCTGACCCCACCCATTCTGCCCAGGCTCCTCCTATTTGACCCCACCCAATCTGACTAGGCTCCTCCTAAGCCCCTCCTCTGCTGTCGGACCCCACCCATTCTGCCCAGGCTCCTCCTATACCCCACCTCTCTGACCCCACCAATTCTGCCCAGGCTCCTCCCATACCCCTCTGACCCCACCCATTCTGCCCAGGCTCCTCCTATACCCCTCCTATTTGACCCCACCCAATCTGACTTGGCTCCTCCTAAGCCCCTCCTCTGCTGTCTGACCCCACCCATTCTGCCCAGGCTCCTCCTATACCCCCTCCTATTTGACCCCACCCAATCTGACTAGGCTCCTCCTATACCCCCTCTGCCCAGGCTCCTCCTATACCCCTCCTCTCTGACCTCACCCAATCTGACTAGGCTCCTCCTAAGCCCCTCCTCTGCTGTCTGACCCCACCCATTCTGCCCAGGCTCCTCCTAAGCCCCTCATCTGCTGTCTGACCCCACCCATTCTGCCCAGGCTCCTCCTATACCCCTCCTCTCTGACACCACCCAATCTGACTAGGCTCCTCCTAAGCCCCTAGGCTCCTCCTAAGCCCCTCCTCTCTGACCCCACCCAATCTGACTAGGCTCCTCCTATACCCCCTCCTCTCTGACTCCACCCATTCTGCCCAGGCTCCTCCTAAGCCCCTCCTCTGCTGTCTGACCACACCCATTCTGCCCAGGCTCCTCCTAAGCCCCTCCTCTGCTGTCTGACCCCACCCATTCTGCCCAGGCTCCTCCTATACCCCCTACTCTCTGACTCCACCCATTCTGCCCAGGCTCCTCCCATACCCCTCTGACCCCACCCATTCTGCCCAGGCTCCTCCCATACCCCTCTGACCCCACCCATTCTGCCCAGGCTCCTCCTATACCCCTCCTATTTGACCCCACCCAATCTGACTTGGCTCCTCCTAAGCCCCTCCTCTGCTGTCTGACCCCACCCATTCTGCCCAGGCTCCTCCTATTTGACCCCACCCAATCTGACTAGGCTCCTCCTAAGCCCCTCCTCTGCTGTCTGACCCCACCCATTCTGCCCAGGCTCCTCCTATACCCCCTCTGCCCAGGCTCCGCCTAAGCCCCTCCTCTCTGACCCCACCCATTCTGCCCAGGCTCCTCCTAAGCCCCACCTCTCTGACTCCACCCATTCTGCCCAGGCTCCTCCTATTTGACCCCACCCAATCTGACTAGGCTCCTCCTAAGCCCCTCCTCTCTGACCCCACCCCCTCTGCCCAGGTTCCTCCTATACCCCCTCTGCCCAGGCTCCTCCTATACCCCTCCTCTCTGACCCCACCCCCTCTGCCCAGGCTCCTCCTATACCCCTCCTCTCTGACCTAACCCCCTCTGCCCAGGCTCCTCCTATACCCCTCCTCTGCTGTCTGACCCCACCCATTCTGCCCAGGCTCCTCCTATTTGACCCCACCCAATCTGACTAGGCTCCTCCTAAGCCCCTCCTCTGCTGTCTGACCCCACCCATTCTGCCCAGGCTCCTCCTATTTGACCCCACCCAATCTGACTAGGCTCCTCCTATACCCCCTCTGCCCAGGCTCCTCCTATACCCCTCCTCTCTGACCCCACCCCCTCTGCCCAGGCTCCTCCTATACCCCTCCTCTGCTGTCTGACCCCACCCATTCTCCCCAGGCTCCTCCTATACCCCACCTCTCTGACCCCACCCAATCTGACTAGGCTCCTCCTAAGCCCCTCCTCTGCTGTCTGACCCCACCCATTCTGCCCAGGCTCCTCCTATTTGACCCCACCCAATCTGACTAGGCTCCTCCTAAGCCCCTCCTCTGCTGTCTGACCCCACCCATTCTGCCCAGGCTCCTCCTATTGGACCCCACCCAATCTGATTAGGCTCCTCCTATACCCCCTCTGCCCAGGCTCCTCCTATACCCCTCCTCTCTGACCCCACCCCCTCTGCCCAGGCTCCTCCTATACCCCTCCTCTGCTGTCTGACCCCACCCATTCTGCCCAGGCTCCTCCTATTTGACCCCACCCAATCTGACTAGGCTCCTCCTAAGCCCCTCCTCTCTGACCCCACCCATTCTGCCCAGGCCCCTCCTAAGCCCCTCCTCTGCTGTCTGACCCCACCCATTCTGCCCAGGCTCCTCCTATACCCCCTCCTCTCTGACTCCACCCATTCTGCCCAGGCCTCCTATTTGACCCCACCCAATCTGACTAGGCTCCTCCTATACCCCCTCTGCCCAGGCTCCTCCTATACCCCTCCTCTCTGACCTCACCCATTCTGACTAGGCTCCTCCTAAGCCCCTCCTCTGCTGTCTGACCCCACTCATTCTGCCCAGGCTACTCCTAAGCCCCTCCTCTCTGACCCCACCCAATCTGACTAGGCTCCTCCTAAACCCCTAGGCTCCTCCTAAGCCCCTCCTCTGCTCTCTGACCCCACCCAACCTGCCCAGGGTCCTCCTCCTACAGACAACACCCATTCTCTTTCTTTCACCTTTCTTTCCACACCTATTTTACTTACCGACCAATCTGCAATCCCTCTTTCGCTAGGCATGATTCCACTCTTACACAACACACAGACACATTTTACTTACCACTTTACTTACCTGGTGCCGGACCCGGGATTTGAACCCTGGTTGCCTGGATGGAAGGCAGGAACTTACCCACTGGACCACACTGGTTTCCATGTAAGTAGCCTATCAAATTGTCCTTATGTCATGGTCATCCTTTTAATGTGCAATGGAAGCCACAGGAAAGGACACCAAGGCCTGTATGTTGCTTATAGTTACTTCTGCAATCCTCTAGACCACCAAGGAGCTATAGCTCAAAGGTAAGGCTTGTACCTTTGGTGGGGACAGCCCTCACAGGCCAGGGTTCGAATCCTGCCAGTGCTGTAGAAGTATCCCAAGGTGGGAAATTTTCAAACAGTGATTTTCTTTTATTTTTTGTTGCTAAGTGTTTTTCTGGTTTCCATGTAAGTAGCCTATCAAATTGTCCTTATGTCATGGTCATCCATTTAATGTGCAATGGAAGCCACAGGAAAGGACACCAAGGCCTGTATGTTGCTTATAGTTACTACTGCAATCCTCCAGACCACCAAGGAGCTATAGCTCAAAGGTAAGGCTTGTACCTTTGGTGGGGACAGCCCTCACAGGCCAGGGTCCGAATCCTGCCAGTGCTGTAGAAGTATCCCAAGGTGGGAAATTTTCAAACAGTGATTTTCTTTTTTTTTTTTTGCTAAGTGTTTTTCTGGTTTCCATGTAAGTAGCCTATCAAATTGTCCTTATGTCATGGTCATCCATTTAATGTGCAATGGAAGCCACAGGGAAGGACACCAAGGCCTGTATGTTGCTTATAGTTACTACTGCAATCCTCTAGACCACCAAGGAGATAGCTCAAAGGTAAGGCTTGTACCTTTGGGGGGACAGCCCTCACAGGCCAGGGTTCGAATCCTGCCAGTGCTGTAGAAGTGTCCCAAGGTGGGAAATTTTCAAACAGTGATTTTTTTTTTGCTAGTGTTTTTTTGGCAGGTGTCTCCCAACATTTCATATGTTTTCTCTCATGACCTTCTACCAACCGCCCTATTTCTCAAGTAGGTGCTAGGAACAAGGCCTTATCTTCCTTTATCAATGTCGTCATTCTTTGTCCTTTAAGTTTGGTGAATTGCAGAGTGCAATTGTGGTATTGGGGGTTATAACTGAGCACAAGAATGCGAGGATGGTGCTACACTTATTGTAAAATAGGTTGGTTGATGGTGATTTTTCATTTTAGTGTGAGCCACTCGCTCAAATCAGGGGTTTGGTGCCAGTGAGCTTGGATAGAAATAAAGGTCAAGTATGAGCTCTGGCTAATGAAATGATGGGTCGAGTTTGAGGCTAGCTAGAGTCCATTTATTAGGTGCAATAAGAAGTTGGAAAGATTTTTCCTTTAAGAGACAGACAAGAGCAGAGTCAAGCCTTTGCTCTAGTAGATCTGCATCATGCCTGCTGCAGGATGTGAAGGAGTGGACTTCCACAGCAGTGCGCTGTGCCGGGCTGGGCTGCACTGGGCTGGGCTGGGCCTGCCCTGGCATCTTGGATTTATTCACCCACCTCCTTCCTTTGAAGAACGCTCATGAACGGCCACGAACGTCCTTGTTCTGTATACAGGCGGACAGCGGGCAATTTAGGACCCTGCTAAATGATGGTGATGTCCCCATGTGCTTCCTTCGAGTGGCAAAATCCTTCGTCTAAGGCAGGTGGGCTTTTTTAAAATTTGGTTGAAGACCATATGTTGGAGGCAGTATCACGGCACAAGCCGCCGACCGTCTCAGAAGAAAGTATGCATGGGAGGACATTATTTGCATAGGAGAGCCCTCTTCTCAGTCCCATTCTTAAGCTGCAGTGGCCATGAAGTGTTACTAGGGGGCAGCAGTATGAACAAAAGAGCACACTGAGGCTTTTCTCCTTCTTGCTGACATGATTCTTGGTCATTTTTGTCTTGCAGGGCCTAAGGAGTGAATGACTACGATGACTGAGGGGATGAGGAATGGCTGGCCTGTATTTGTGGTGAAGGGGGAACATTTGGAAGGTAAACAGCAAGATGAAAGCGTCAAAGCATATATGTTTGCTGAGTGATTGAGTCTGTGTGTCACTTGTCTCTTTGTAGGGACATGTGAGAAAGGAACAGCAGCACCATAGACTTCAGGTGGGAGAGCAAGCAAGGATGAATATTTCCCTCAAATCCAAATACTTACAGCACCTCAAAGATGACAAGTGCGATATGATGTTCTGCAATTGCAAGGATTTGCCATGTGTGGTTCATAAATATGCATGGTTAGTGAGGTTTTTCCCAGAATGTGAGTATCGTTAGGCTGGCAAATGTCAGGCACTCCTTTGGGGGTATGAGGCCAAGAAAAAATTTGGGAAGTTTGCTACAGTCATCTGTAGGATCGAAAGACACTGGGGAATCGTTACAGAGGGAGCCAGGCTGCACAAAACGTGGTAACAGTTGGACAGAAATCTTTAGCCGGACTTTTGACTACCCCCAATGTGGGACCAGGACCGCAGTACCTCTCTGTCTCTGAAACATATTTTGACCTCTGGGCACCACCATCTCAATGCCCCTCAAATGTTCCCTCCTGGAACCCCAGCTTTGGTTGTGCATCAACCAGGTTTCAATCATTTGAGTGACCACAAACACCCTTGCTATGTGCCTTCCATTTACATTCAGTCAGTAACCCAGCTGCTTCGTTCGCTATTGAATCTCAAGTGACAGTTGGATGCACATTGCAGGGGTATACAGGCATTTACCGTACTGTACAGCCCCTCTCAGTACAGTCAGACTACACTTCTTAAAATCATAAATACATGTTTTGTCCAACAGTAAGGCCGGGCCTTTCCTCTGTAGTTCATAGCCAACGTAAGGAGGAAAAAATAAGCTGAAGAGCATGCCAAAATTCTCTACAGACACTGCCAATCCTCACACTGCCTATTTGCATGCCGAGGTTATTCACTATGACCCACCAAACCAATTGGCAACAGTAGCCTCTCTCTGCCTCATTCGTATGCTCCGATGCCACCTTTATTTAGAAAATGTTAGTGCTCTAGGATTTCATAGCACGATTCGCTATAGCCTCTTTTTTCAACAGAAATGTCCTAAAGGTACCTATACCAATCTGCTGGGTGGGGAGGAGGGGGGCTGCTGCTGCTGGCAGTAACATTTTGGGGCACCCCACCTGCAAAAATACATTCACATGCTCCTTGTTGTACCTTTCAATACCATAACTGCAGCAGAATCGTATGGTGACCCCTGTTGGTAACAGAAACTGTCAAACAGCTTTTTGCCACCCCCCCTCCCCCGTTGCCCCTAACCATTTGGGGTACACCCCATGAGGGAGGATCAGAGCAATAAAAAATAATGGTAGCCCCCCCCCAAAAGTACCTGGAAGGCATGCCATTCTGTGCACCTCATCGCTCTTCACGTTGCGCCTAAGCACCTTTTAATACTGCTCCCCGACTGCCCCCTCCAAACAGAAATCAGAAAGTATAGGGGGGTGCATTAAAAAAGTTTTTGCAGTTCCCCACCATAAGTCAGGATCCTCCTCCATCTATGACCCCTTCCTAGGCCCTCAGACCCCACCCATTCTGCCCAGGCTCCTCCTATTTGACCACACCCAATCTGAATAGGCTCCTCCTTAACCCCTCCTCTGCTCTCTGACCCCACCCAATCTGACTAGGCTCCTCCTATACCCCCTCCTCTCTGACACCACCCATTCTGACTAGGCTCCTCCTATTTGACCCCACCCAATCTGACTAGGCTCCTCCTAAGCCCCTCCTCTGCTGTCTGACCCCACCCATTCTGCCCAGGCTCCGCCTAAGCATCTCCTCTCTGACCCCACCCATTCTGCCCAGGCTCCTCCTAAGCCCCTCCTCTGCTGTCTGACCCCACCCATTCTGCCCAGGCTCCTCCTAAGCCCCTCCTCTGCTGTCTGACCCCACCCATTCTGCCCAGGCTCCTCCTATACCCCCTCCTCTCTGACTCCACCCATTCTGCCCAGGCTCCACCCATACCCCTCTGACCCCACCCATTCTGCCCAGGCTCCTCCTATACCCCTCCTATTTGACCCCACCCAATCTGACTTGGCTCCTCCTAAGCCCCTCCTCTGCTGTCTGACCCCACCCATTCTGCCCAGGCTCCTCCTATTTGACCCCACCCAATCTGACTAGGCTCCTCCTAAGCCCCTCCTCTGCTGTCGGACCCCACCCATTCTGCCCAGGCTCCTCCTATACCCCTCTGACCCCACCCATTCTGCCCAGGCTCCTCCTATACCCCTCCTATTTGACCCCACCCAATCTGACTTGGCTCCTCCTAAGCCCCTCCTCTGCTGTCTGACCCCACCCATTCTGCCCAGGCTCCTCCTATTTGACCCCACCCAATCTGACTAGGCTCCTCCTAAGCCCCTCCTCTGCTGTCGGACCCCACCCATTCTGCCCAGGCTCCTCCTATACCCCTCTGACCCCACCCATTCTGCCCAGGCTCCTCCTATACCCCCTCCTATTTGACCCTACCCAATCTGACTAGGCTCCTCCTATACCCCCTCTGCCCAGGCTCCTCCTATACCCCTCCTCTCTGACCTCACCCATTCTGCCCAGGCTCCTCCTCTCTGACCCCACCCAATCTGACTAGGCTCCTCCTAAGCCCCTCCTCTGCTGTCTGACCCCACCCATTCTGCCTAGGCTCCTCCTAAGCCCCTCCTCTCTGACCCCACCCAATCTGACTAGGCTCCTCCTATACCCCCTCCTCTCTGACTCCACCCAATCTGACTAGGCTCCTCCTAAGTCCCTCCTCTGCTGTCTGACC
This sequence comes from Lissotriton vulgaris, assembly GCF_964263255.1. Lineage (NCBI taxonomy): Eukaryota > Metazoa > Chordata > Amphibia > Caudata > Salamandridae > Lissotriton > Lissotriton vulgaris. Next base: position 1,001,041,978 of record NC_141695.1, read on the forward strand.
CCACCCATTCTGCCCAGGCTCCTCCTAAGCCCCTCCTCTCTGACCCCACCAATTCTGCCCAGGCTCCTCCTAAGCCCCTCATCTGCTGTCTGACCCCACCCATTCTGCCCAGGCTCCTCCTATACCCCTCCTCTCTGACCCCACCCAATCTGACTAGGCTCCTCCTAAGCCCCTAGGCTCCTCCTAAGCCCCTCCTCTCTGACCCCACCCAATCTGACTAGGCTCCTCCTATACCCCCTCCTCTCTGACTCCACCCATTCTGACTAGGCTCCTCCTATTTGACCCCACCCAATCTGACTAGGCTCCTCCTAAGCCCCTCCTCTGCTGTCTGACCCCACCCAATCTGACTAGGCTCCTCCTAAGCCCCTCCTCTGCTGTCGGACCCCACCCATTCTGCCCAGGCTCCTCCTATACTCCTCTGACCCCACCCATTCTGCCCAGGCTCCGCCTAAGCATCTCCTCTCTGACCCCACCCATTCTGCCCAGGCTCCTCCTAAGCCCCTCCTCTGCTGTCTGACCCCACCCATTCTGCCCAGGCTCCTCCTAAGCCCCTCCTCTCTGACCCCACCAATTCTGCCCAGGCTCCTCCTAAGCCCCTCATCTGCTGTCTGACCCCACCCATTCTGCCCAGGCTCCTCCTATACCCCTCCTCTCTGACCTCACCCATTCTGCCCAGGCTCCTCCTCTCTGACCCCACCCAATCTGACTAGGCTCCTCCTAAGCCCCTCCTCTGCTGTCTGACCCCACCCATTCTGCCTAGGCTCCTCCTAAGCCCCTCCTCTCTGACCCCACCCAATCTGACTAGGCTCCTCCTATACCCCCTCCTCTCTGACTCCACCCAATCTGACTAGGCTCCTCCTATACCCCCTCCTCTCTGACTCCACCCAATCTGACTAGGATCCTCCTAAGCCCCTCCTCTGCTGTCTGACCCCACCCATTCTGCCCAGGCTCCTCCTAAGCCCCTCCTCTGCTGTCTGACCCCACCCATTCTGCCCAGGCTCCTCCTAAGCCCCTCCTCTGCTGTCTGACCCCACCCATTCTGCCCAGGCTCCTCCTATACCCCCTCCTCTCTGACTCCACCCATTCTGCCCAGGCTCCACCCATACCCCTCTGACCCCACCCATTCTGCCCAGGCTCCTCCTATACCCCTCCTATTTGACCCCACCCAATCTGACTTGGCTCCTCCTAAGCCCCTCCTCTGCTGTCTGACCCCACCCATTCTGCCCAGGCTCCTCCTATTTGACCCCACCCAATCTGACTAGGCTCCTCCTAAGCCCCTCCTCTGCAGTCGGACCCCACCCATTCTGCCCAGGCTCCTCCTATACCCCTCTGACCCCACCCATTCTGCCCAGGCTCCTCCTATACCCCTCCTATTTGACCCCACCCAATCTGACTTGGCTCCTCCTAAGCCCCTCCTCTGCTGTCTGACCCCACCCATTCTGCCCAGGCTCCTCCTATTTGACCCCACCCAATCTGACTAGGCTCCTCCTAAGCCCCTCCTCTGCTGTCAGACCCCACCCATTCTGCCCAGGCTCCTCCTATACCCCTCTGACCCCACCCATTCTGCCCAGGCTCCTCCTATACCCCCTCCTATTTGACCCTACCCAATCTGACTAGGCTCCTCCTATACCCCCTCTGCCCAGGCTCCTCCTATACCCCTCCTCTCTGACCTCACCCATTCTGCCCAGGCTCCTCCTCTCTGACCCCACCCAATCTGACTAGGCTCCTCCTAAGCCCCTCCTCTGCTGTCTGACCCCACCCATTCTGCCTAGGCTCCTCCTAAGCCCCTCCTCTCTGACCCCACCCAATCTGACTAGGCTCCTCCTATACCCCCTCCTCTCTGACTCCACCCAATCTGACTAGGCTCCTCCTAAGCCCCTCCTCTGCTGTCTGACCCCACCCATTCTGCCCAGGCTCCTCCTATACCCCTCCTCTCTGACCCCACCCAATCTGACTAGGCTCCTCCTAAGCCCCTAGGCTCCTCCTAAGCCCCTCCTCTCTGACCCCACCCAATCTGACTAGGCTCCTCCTATACCCCCTCCTCTCTGACTCCACCCATTCTGACTAGGCTCCTCCTATTTGACCCCACCCAATCTGACTAGGCTCCTCCTAAGCCCCTCCTCTGCTGTCTGACCCCACCCAATCTGACTAGGCTCCTCCTAAGCCCCTCCTCTGCTGTCGGACCCCACCCATTCTGCCCAGGCTCCTCCTATACTCCTCTGACCCCACCCATTCTGCCCAGGCTCCTCCTAAGCCCCTCCTCTGCTGTCTGACCCCACCCATTCTGCCCAGGCTCCTCCTAAGCCCCTCCTCTCTGACCCCACCAATTCTGCCCAGGCTCCTCCTAAGCCCCTCATCTGCTGTCTGACCCCACCCATTCTGCCCAGGCTCCTCCTATACCCCTCCTCTCTGACCCCACACAATCTGACTAGGCTCCTCCTAAGCCCCTAGGTTCCTCCTAAGCCCCTCCCCTCTGACCCCACCCATTCTGCCCAGGCTCCTCCTATACCCCCTCCTATTTGACCCTACCCAATCTGACTAGGCTCCTCCTATACCCCCTCTGCCCAGGCTCCTCCTATACCCCTCCTCTCTGACCTCACCCATTCTGCCCAGGCTCCTCCTCTCTGACCCCACCCAATCTGACTAGGCTCCTCCTAAGCCCCTCCTCTGCTGTCTGACCCCACCCATTCTGCCTAGGCTCCTCCTAAGCCCCTCCTCTCTGACCCCACCCAATCTGACTAGGCTCCTCCTATACCCCCTCCTCTCTGACCCCACCCATTCTGCCCAGGCTCCTCCTAAGCATCTCCTCTGCTGTCTGACCCCACCCATTCTGCCCAGGCTCCTCCTATACCCCCTCCTCTCTGACCCCACCCATTCTGCCCAGGCTCCTCCTAAGCATCTCCTCTGCTGTCTGACCCCACCCATTCTGCCCAGGCTCCTCCTATACCCCCTCCTCTCTGACTCCACCCATTCTGCCCAGGCTCCTCCCATACCCCTCTGACCCCACCCATTCTGCCCAGGCTCCTCCTATACCCCTCCTATTTGACCCCACCCAATCTGACTTGGCTCCTCCTAAGCCCCTCCTCTGCTGTCTGACCCCACCCATTCTGCCCAGGCTCCTCCTATACCCCCTCCTATTTGACCCCACCCAATCTGACTAGGCTTCTCCTATACCCCCTCTGCCCAGGCTCCTCCTATACCCCTCCTCTCTGACCTCACCCAATCTGACTAGGCTCCTCCTAAGCCCCTCCTCTGCTGTCTGACCCCACCCATTCTGCCCAGGCTCCTCCTAAGCCCCTAGGCTCCTCCTAAGCCCCTAGGCTCCTCCTAAGCCCCTCCTCTCTGACCCCACCCAATCTGACTAGGCTCCTCCTATACCCCCTCCTCTCTGACTCCACCCATTCTGACTAGGCTCCTCCTATTTGACCCCACCCAATCTGACTAGGCTCCTCCTAAGCCCCTCCTCTGCTGTCTGACCCCACCCATTCTGCCCAGGCTCCGCCTAAGCATCTCCTCTCTGACCCCACCCATTCTGCCCAGGCTCCTCCTAAGCCCCTCCTCTGCTGTCTGACCACACCCATTCTGCCCAGGCTCCTCCTAAGCCCCTCCTCTGCTGTCTGACCCCACCCATTCTGCCCAGGCTCCTCCTATACCCCCTACTCTCTGACTCCACCCATTCTGCCCAGGCTCCTCCCATACCCCTCTGACCCCACCCAATCTGACTTGGCTCCTCCTAAGCCCCTCCTCTGCTGTCTGACCCCACCCATTCTGCCCAGGCTCCTCCTATTTGACCCCACCCAATCTGACTAGGCTCCTCCTAAGCCCCTCCTCTGCTGTCTGACCCCACCCATTCTGCCCAGGCTCCTCCTATTTGACCCCACCCAATCTGACTAGGCTCCTCCTATACCCCCTCTGCCCAGGCTCCGCCTAAGCCCCTCCTCTCTGACCCCACCCCCTCTGCCCAGGTTCCTCCTATACCCCCTCTGCCCAGGCTCCTCCTATACCCCTCCTCTCTGACCTAACCCCCTCTGCCCAGGCTCCTCCTATACCCCTCCTCTGCTGTCTGACCCCACCCATTCTGCCCAGGCTCCTCCTATTTGACCCCACCCAATCTGACTAGGCTCCTCCTATACCCCCTCTGCCCAGGCTCCTCCTATACCCCTCCTCTCTGACCCCACCCCTCTGCCCAGGCTCCTCCTATACCCCCTCTGCCCAGGCTCCTCCTATACCCCTCCTCTCTGACCCCACCCCCTCTGCCCAGGCTCCTCCTATACCCCTCCTCTGCTGTCTGACCCCACCCATTCTCCCCAGGCTCCTCCTATACCCCACCTCTCTGACCCCACCCAATCTGACTAGGCTCCTCCTAAGCCCCTCCTCTGCTGTCTGACCCCACCCATTCTGCCCAGGCTCCTCCTATACCCCCTCCTCTCTGACTCCACCCATTCTACCCAGGCTCCTCCTATTTGACCACACACAATCTGACTAGGCTCCTCCTATACCCCCTCTGCCCAGGCTCCTCCTATACCCCTCCTCTCTGACCCCACCCCCTCTGCCCAGGCTCCTCCTATACCCCTCCTCTCTGACCCCACCCCCTCTGCCCAGGCTCCTCCTATACCCCTCCTCTGCTGTCTGACCCCACCCATTCTGCCCAGGCTCCTCCTATTTGACCCCACCCAATCTGACTAGGCTCCTCCTAAGCCCCTCCTCTGCTGTCTGACCCCACCCATTCTGCCCAGGCTCCTCCTATTGGACCCCACCCAATCTGATTAGGCTCCTCCTATACCCCCTCTGCCCAGGCTCCTCCTATACCCCTCCTCTCTGACCCCACCCCCTCTGCCCAGGCTCCTTCTATACCCCCTCTGCCCAGGCTCCTCCTATACCCCTCCTCTCTGACCCCACCCCCTCTGCCCAGGCTCCTCCTATACCCCTCCTCTGCTGTCTGACCCCACCCATTCTGCCCAGGCTCCTCCTATTTGACCCCACCCAATCTGACTAGGCTCCTCCTAAGCCCCTCCTCTGCTGTCTGACCCCACCCATTCTGCCCAGGCTCCTCCTATTTGACCCCACCCAATCTGACTAGGCTCCTCCTAAGCCCCTCCTCTCTGACCCCACCCATTCTGCCCAGGCCCCTCCTAAGCCCCTCCTCTGCTGTCTGACCCCACCCAATGTGACTAGGCTCCTCCTAAGCCCCTCCTCTGCTGTCTGACCCCGCCCATTCTGCCCAGGCTCCTCCTATACCCCCTCCTCTCTGACTCCACCCATTCTGCCCAGGCTCCTCCCATACCCCTCTGACCCCACCCATTCTGCCCAGGCTCCTCCTATACCCCTCCTATTTGACCCCACCCATTCTGCCCAGGCTCCTCCTATTTGACCCCACCCAATCTGACTAGGCTCCTCCTATACCCCCTCTGCCCAGGCTCCTCCTAAGCCCCTCCTCTGCTGTCTGACCCCCACCCATTCTGCCCAGGCTCCGCCTAAGCCCCTCCTCTCTGACCCCACCCATTCTGCCCAGGCTCCTCCTAAGCCCCTCCTCTGCTGTCTGACCCCACCCATTCTGCCCAGGCTCCTCCTAAGCCCCACCTCTCTGACTCCACCCATTGTGCCCAGGCTCCTCCTATTTGACCCCACCCAATCTGACTAGGCTCCTCCTACACCCCCCTCTGCCAGGCTCCTCCTATACCCCCTCCTCTCTGACTCCACCCATTCTACCCAGGCTCCTCCCATACCCCTCTGACCCCACCCATTCTGCCCAGGCTCCTCCTATTTGACCCCACCCAATCTGACTAGGCTCCTCCTACACCCCCCTCTGCCCAGGCTCCTCCTATACCCCCCCTCTGCCAGGCTCCTCCTATACCCCCTCCTCTCTGACCCCACCCCCTCCTCTCTGACCCCACCCATTCTGCCCAGGCTCCTCCTATTTGACCCCACCCAATCTGACTAGGCTCCTCCTATACCCATTCTGCCCAGGCTCCTCCTATACCCCCTCCTCTCTGACTCCACCCATTCTGCCCAGGCTCCTCCTAGGCCCCTCCTCTCTGACCCCACCCATTCTGCCCATATACCCCCTCATCCTGCCCAGGCTCCTCCTAAGCCCCTCCTCTGCTGTCTGACCCCACCCATTCTGCCCAGGCTCCTCCTATTTGACCCCACCCAATCTGACTAGGCTCCTCCTCTCTGACCCCACCCATTCTGCCCAGGCTCCTCCTAAGCCCCTCCTCTGCTGTCTGACCCCACCCATTCTGCCCAGGCTCCTCCTATACCCCCTCCTCTCTGACTCCACCCATTCTACCCAGGCTCCTCCCATACCCCTCTGACCCCACCCATTCTGCCCAGGCTCCTCCTATTTGACCCCACCCAATCTGACTAGGCTCCTCCTACACCCCCCTCTGCCCAGGCTCCTCCTCTCTGACCCCACCCATTCTGCCCAGGCTCCTCCTATTTGACCCCACCCAATCTGACTAAGCTCCTCCTAAGCCCCTCCTCTCTGACCCCACCCCCTCTGGCCAGGCTCCTCCTATACCCCCTCTGCCCAGGCTCCTCCTAAGCCCCTCCTCTGCTGTCTGACCCCACCCATTCTGCCCAGGCTACTCCTCTGCTGTCTGACCCCACCCATTCTGCCCAAGCTCCTCCTATTCCCCCTCCTCTCTGACTCCACCCATTCTACCCAGGCTCCTCCCATACCCCTCTGACCCCACCCATTCTGCCCAGGCTCCTCCTATTTGACCCCACCCAATCTGACTAGGCTCCTCCTACACCCCCCTCTGCCAGGCTCCTCCTATACCCCCTCCTCTCTGACTCCACCCATTCTACCCAGGCTCCTCCCATACCCCTCTGACCCCACCCATTCTGCCCAGGCTCCTCCTATTTGACCCCACCCAATCTGACTAGGCTCCTCCTACACCCCCCTCTGCCAGGCTCCTCCTATACCCCCTCCTCTCTGACCCCACCCAACCTGACTAGGCTCCTCCTAAGCCCCTAGGCTCCTCCTAAGCCCCTCCTCTGCTCTCTGACCCCACCCATTCTGCCCAGGCTCCTCCTATACCCCTCTTCTCTGACCCCACCCAACCTGCCCAGGGTCCTCCTCCTACAGACAACACCCATTCTCTTTCTTTCACCTTTCTTTCCACACCTATTTTACTTACCGACCAATCTGCAATCCCTCTTTCGCTAGGCATGATTCCACTCTTACACAACACACAGACACATTTTATTTACCAATTTACTTACCTGGTGCCGAACCCGGGATTTGAACCCTGGTTGCCTGGATGGAAGGCAGGAACTTACCCACTGGACCACACTGGTTTCCATGTAAGTAGCCTATCAAATTGTCCTTATGTCATGGTCATCCATTTAATGTGCAATGGAAGCCACAGGAAAGGACACCAAGGCCTGTATGTTGCTTATAGTTACTACTGCAATCCTCCAGACCACCAAGGAGCTATAGCTCAAAGGTAAGGCTTGTACCTTTGGTGGGGACAGCCCTCACAGGCCAGGGTTCGAATCCTGCCAGTGCTGTAGAAGTATCCCACGGTGGGAAATTTTCAAACAGTGATTTTCTTTTTTTTTTTTTGCTAAGTGTTTTTCTGGTTTCCATGTAAGTAGCCTATCAAATTGTCCTTATGTCATGGTCATCCATTTAATGTGCAATGGAAGCCACAGGGAAGGAGACCAAGGCCTGTATGTTGCTTATAGTTACTACTGCAATCCTCTAGACCACCAAGGAGATAGCTCAAAGGTAAGGCTTGTACCTTTGGGGGGACAGCCCTCACAGGCCAGGGTTCGAATCCTGCCAGTGCTGTAGAAGTGTCCCAAGGTGGGAAATTTTCAAACAGTGATTTTTTTTTTGCTAGTGTTTTTTTGGCAGGTGTCTCCCAACATTTCATATGTTTTCTCTCATGACCTTCTACCAACCGCCCTATTTCTCAAGTAGGTGCTAGGAACAAGGCCTTATCTTCCTTTATCAATGTCGTCATTCTTTGTCCTTTAAGTTTGGTGAATTGCAGAGTGCAATTGTGGTATTGGGGGTTATAACTGAGCACAAGAATGCGAGGATGGTGCTACACTTATTGGAAAATAGGTTGGTTGATGGTGATTTTTCATTTTAGTGTGAGCCACTCGCTCAAATCAGGGATTTGGTGCCAGTGAGCTTGGATAGAAATAAAGGTCAAGTATGAGCTCTGGCTAATGAAATGATGGGTCGAGTTTGAGGCTAGCTAGAGTCCATTTATTAGGTGCAATAAGAATTTGGAAAGATTTTTCCTTTAAGAGACAGACAAGAGCAGAGTCAAGCCTTTGCTCTAGTAGATCTGCATCATGCCTGCTGCAGGATGTGAAGGAGTGGACCTCCACAGCAGTGCGCTGTGCCGGGTTGGGCTGCACTGGGCTGGGCTGGGCCTGCCCTGGCATCTTGGATTTATTCACCCACCTCCTTCCTTTGAAGAACGCTCACGAACGGCCACGAACGTCCTTGTTCTGTATACAGGCGGACAGCGGGCAATTTAGGACCCTGCTAAATGATGGTGATGTCCCCATGTGCTTCCTTCGAGTGGCAAAATCCTTCGTCTAAGGCAGGTGGGCTTTTTTAAAATTTGGTTGAAGACCATATGTTGGAGGCAGTATCACGGCACAAGCCGCCGACCGTCTCAGAAGAAAGTATGCATGGGAGGACATTATTTGCATAGGAGAGCCCTCTTCTCAGTCCCATTCTTAAGCTGCAGTGGCCATGAAGTGTTACTAGGGGGCAGCAGTATGAACAAAAGAGCACACTGAGGCTTTTCTCCTTCTTGCTGACATGATTCTTGGTCATTTTTGTCTTGCAGGGCCTAAGGAGTGAATGACTACGATGACTGAGGGGATGAGGAATGGCTGGCCTGTATTTGTGGTGAAGGGGGAACATTTGGAAGGTAAACAGCAAGATGAAAGCGTCAAAGCATATATGTTTGCTGAGTGATTGAGTCTGTGTGTCACTTGTCTCTTTGTAGGGACATTTGAGAAAGGAACAGCAGCACCATAGACTTCAGGTGGGAGAGCAAGCAAGGATGAATATTTCCCTCAAATCCAAATACTTACAGCACCTCAAAGATGACAAGTGCGATATGATGTTCTGCAATTGCAAGGATTTGCCATGTGTGGTGCATAAATATGCATGGTTAGTGAGGTTTTTCCCAGAATGTGAGTATCGTTAGGCTGGCAAATGTCAGGCACTCCTTTGGGGGTATGAGGCCAAGAAAAAATTTGGGAAGTTTGCTACAGTCATCTGTAGGATCGAAAGACACTGGGGAATCGTTACAGAGGGAGCCAGGCTGCACAAAATGTGGTAACAGTTGGACAGAAATCTTTAGCCGGACTTTTGACTACCCCCAATGTGGGACCAGGACCGCAGTACCTCTCTGTCTCTGAAACATATTTTGACCTCTGGGCACCACCATCTCAATGCCCCTCAAATGTTCCCTCCTGGAACCCCAGCTTTGGTAGTGCATCAACCAGGTTTCAATCATTTGAGTGACCACAAACACCCTTGCTATGTGCCTTCCATTTACATTCAGTCAGTAACCCAGCTGCTTCGTTCGCTATTGAATCTCAAGTGACAGTTGGATGCACATTGCAGGGGTATACAGGCATTTACCGTACTGTACAGCCCCTCTCAGTACAGTCAGACTACACTTCTTAAAATCATAAATACATGTTTTGTCCAACAGTAAGGCCGGGCCTTTCCTCTGTAGTTCATAGCCAACGTAAGGAGGAAAAAATAAGCTGAAGAGCATGCCAAAATTCTCTACAGACACTGCCAATCCTCACACTGCCTATTTGCATGCCGAGGTTATTCACTATGACCCACCAAACCAATTGGCAACAGTAGCCTCTCTCTGCCTCATTCGTATGCTCCGATGCCACCTTTATTTAGCAAATGTTAGTGCTCTAGGATTTCATAGCACGATTCGCTATAGCCTCTTTTTTCAACAGAAATGTCCTAAAGGTACCTATACCAATCTGCTGGGTGGGGAGGAGGGGGGCTGCTGCTGCTGGCAGTAAAATTTTGGGGCACCCCACCTGCAAAAATACATTCACATGCTCCTTGTTGTACCTTTCAATACCATAACTGCAGCAGAATCGTATGGTGACCCCTGTTGGTAACAGAAACTGTCAAACAGCTTTTTGCCACCCCCCCCTCCCCCGTTGCCCCTAACCATTTGGGGTACACCCCATGAGGGAGGATCAGAGCAATAAAAAATAATGGTAGCCCCCCCAAAAAGTACCTGGAAGGCATGCCATTCTGTGCACCTCATCGCTCTTCACGTTGCGCCTAAGCACCTTTTAATACTGCTCCCCGACTGCCCCCTCCAAACAGAAATCAGAAAGTATAGGGGGGTGCATTAAAAAAGTTTTTGCAGTTCCCCACCATAAGTCAGGATCCTCCTCCATCTATGACCCCTTCCTAGGCCCTCAGACCCCACCCATTCTGCCCAGGCTCCTCCTATTTGACCACACCCAATCTGACTAGGCTCCTCCTTAACCCCTCCTCTGCTCTCTGACCCCACCCAATCTGACTAGGCTCCTCCTATACCCCCTCCTCTCTGACTCCACCCATTCTGCCCAGGCTCCTCCCATACCCCTCTGACCCCACCCATTCTGCCCAGGCTCCTCCTATACCCCTCTTATTTGACCCCAATCTGACTAGGCTCCTCCTAAGCCCCTCCTCTGCTGTCTGACCCCACCCATTCTGACTAAGCTCCTCCTAAACCAATCCTCTGCTGTCTGACTCCACCCATTCTGCCCAGGCTCCTCCTCAGCCCCTCCTCTCTGACCTCACCCAATCTGACTAGGCTCCTCCTATACCCCCTCCTCTCTGACCCCACCCAATCTGACTAGGCTCCTCCTTAACCCCTCCTCTGCTCTCTGACCCCACCCATTCTGACTAAGCTCCTCCTAAACCCATCCTCTGCTGTCTGACCCCACCCATTCTGCCCAGGCTCCTCCTAAGCCCCTCTGCCCAGGCTCCTCCTATACCCCTCCTCTCTGACCTCACCCAATCTGACTAGGCTCCTCCTATACCCATTCTGCCCAGGCTCCTCCTATACCCCCTCCTCTCTGACTCCACCCATTCTGCCCAGGCTCCTCCTATACCCCTCCTCTCTGACCCCACCCAATCTGACTAGGCTCCTCCTAAGCCCCTCCTCTGCTGTCTGGCCCCACCCATTCTGCCCAGGCTCCTCCTATACCCCCTCCTATTTGACCCCACCCAATCTGACTAGGCTCCTCCTATACCCCTCCTCTCTGACCTCACCCATTCTGCCCAGGCTCCTCCTATTTGACCCCACCCAATCTGACTAGGCTCCTCCTAAGCCCCTCATCTGCTGTCTGACCCCACCCATTCTGCCCAGGCTCCTCCTATACCCCTCCTCTCTGACCCCACCCAATCTGACTAGGCTCCTCCTAAGCCCCTAGGCTCCTCCTAAGCCCCTCCTCTCTGACCCCACCCAATCTGACTAGGCTCCTCCTATACCCCCTCCTCTCTGACTCCACCCATTCTGACTAGGCTCCTCCTATTTGACCCCACCCAATCTGACTAGGCTCCTCCTAAGCCCCTCCTCTGCTGTCTGACCCCACCCATTCTGCCCAGGCTCCGCCTAAGATACTCCTCTCTGACCCCACCCATTCTGCCCAGGCTCCTCCTAAGCCCCTCCTCTGCTGTCTGACCCCACCCATTCTGCCCAGGCTCCTCCTATTTGACCCCACCCAATCTGACTAGGTTCCTCCTAAGCCCCTCCTCTGCTGTCTGGCCCCACCCATTCTGCCCAGGCTCCTCCTATACCCCCTCCTATTTGACCCCACACAATCTGACTAGGCTCCTCCTATACCCCTCCTCTCTGACCTCACCCATTCTGCCCAGGCTCCTCCTAAGCCCCTCATCTGCTGTCTGACCCCACCCATTCTGCCCAGGCTCCTCCTATACCCCTCCTCTCTGACCCCACCCAATCTGACTAGGCTCCTCCTAAGCCCCTAGGCTCCTCCTAAGCCCCTCCTCTCTGACCCCACCCAATCTGACTAGGCTCCTCCTATACCCCCTCCTCTCTGACTCCACCCATTCTGACTAGGCTCCTCCTATTTGACCCCACCCAATCTGACTAGGCTCCTCCTAAGCCCCTCCTCTGCTGTCTGACCCCACCCATACTGCCCAGGCTCTGCCTAAGCATCTCCTCTCTGACCCCACCCATTCTGCCCAGGCTCCTCCTAAGCCCCTCCTCTGCTGTCTGACCCCACCCATTCTGCCCAGGCTCCTCCTAAGCCCCTCCTCTGCTGTCTGACCCCACCCATTCTGCCCAGGATCCTCCTATACCCCCTCCTCTCTGACTCCACCCATTCTGCCCAGGCTCCTCCCATACCCCTCTGACCCCACCCATTCTGCCCAGGCTCCTCCTATTTGACCCCACCCAATCTGACTAGGCTCCTCCTATACCCCCTCTGCCCAGGCTCCTCCTAAGCCCCTCCTCTGCTGTCTGACCCCCACCCATTCTGCCCAGGCTCCGCCTAAGCCCCTCCTCTCTGACCCCACCCATTCTGCCCAGGCTCCTCCTAAGCCCCACCTCTCTGACTCCACCCATTCTGCCCAGGCTCCTCCTATTTGACCCCACCCAATCTGACTTGGCTCCTCCTAAGCCCCTCCTCTGCTGTCTGACCCCACCCATTCTGCCCAGGCTCCTCCTATTTGACCCCACCCAATCTGACTAGGCTCCTCCTATACCCCCTCTGCCCAGGCTCCTCCTAAGCCCCTCCTCTGCTGTCTGACCCCCACCCATTCTGCCCAGGCTCCGCCTAAGCCCCTCCTCTCTGACCCCACCCATTCTGCCCAGGCTCCTTCTAAGCCCCACCTCTCTGACTCCACCCATTCTGCCCAGGCTCCTCCTATTTGACCCCACCCAATCTGACTAGGCTCCTCCTATACCCCCTCTGCCCAGGCTCCTCCTAAGCCCCTCCTCTGCTGTCTGACCCCCACCCATTCTGCCCAGGCTCCGCCTAAGCCCCTCCTCTCTGACCCCACCCATTCTGCCCAGGCTCCTTCTAAGCCCCACCTCTCTGACTCCACCCATTCTGCCCAGGCTCCTCCTATTTGACCCCACCCAATCTGACTAGGCTCCTCCTAAGCCCCTCCTCTCTGACCCCACCCCCTCTGACTAGGCTCCTCCTATACCCCCTCCTCTCTGACCCCACCCCCTCTGACTAGGCTCCTCCTATACCCCCTCCTCTCTGACTCCACCCATTCTACCCAGGCTCCTCCCATACCCCTCTGACCCCTCCCATTGTGCCCAGGCTCCTCCTATTTGACCCCACCCAATCTGACTAGGCTCCTCCTACACCCCCCTCTGCCAGGCTCCTCCTATACCCCCTCCTCTCTGACTCCACCCATTCTACCCAGGCTCCTCCCATACCCCTCTGACCCCACCCATTCTGCCCAGGCTCCTCCTATTTGACCCCACCCAATCTAACTAGGCTCCTCCTACACCCCCCTCTGCCCAGGCTCCTCCTATACCCCCTCCTCTCTGACTCCACCCATTCTACCCAGGCTCCTCCCATACCCCTCTGACCCCACCCATTCTGCCCTCTCTGACCCCACCCATTCTGCCCAGGCTCCTCCTAAGCCCCACCTCTCTGACTCCACCCATTCTGCCCAGGCTCCTCCTATTTGACCCCACCCAATCTGACTTGGCTCCTCCTAAGCCCCTCCTCTGCTGTCTGACCCCACCCATTCTGCCCAGGCTCCTCCTATTTGACCCCACCCAATCTGACTAGGCTCCTCCTACACCCCCCTCTGCCCAGGCTCCTCCTATACCCCCTCCTCTCTGACTCCACCCATTCTGCCCAGGCTCCTCCTATTTGACCCCACTCAATCTGACTAGGCTCCTCCTATACCCCCTCTGCCCAGGCTCCTCCTATACCCCCCTCTGCCAGGCTCCTCCTATACCCCCTCCTCTCTGACTCCACCCATTCTGCCCAGGCTCCTCCTAAGCCCCTCCTCTCTGACTCCACCCATTCTGCCCAGGCCCTAAGCCCCTCCTCTCTGACCCCACCCATTCTGCCCATATACCCCCTCCTCCTGCCCAGGCTCCTCCTTAGCCCCTCCTCTGCTGTCTGACCCCACCCATTCTGCCCAGGCTCCTCCCATACCCCTCTGACCCCACCCATTCTGCCCAGGCTCCTCCTATTTGACCCCACCCAATCTGACTAAGCTCCTCCTAAGCCCCTCCTCTGCTGTCTGACCCCACCCATTCTGCCCAGGCTCCTCCTATACCCCTCCTCTCTGACCCCACCCCCTCTGGCCAGGCTCCTCCTATACCCCCTCTGCCCAGGCTCCTCCTATACCCCTCCTCTCTGACCCCACCCCCTCTGCCCAGGCTCCTCCCATACCCCTCTGACCCCACCCAGGCTCCTCCTATTTGACCCCACCCAATCTGACTAGGCTCCTCCTACACCCCCCTCTGCCAGGCTCCTCCTATACCCCCCTCTGCCAGGCTCCTCCTATACCCCCTCCTCTCTGACCCCACCCATTCTGCCCAGGCTCCTCCTATTTGACCACACCCAATCTGACTAGGCTCCTCCTATACCCATTCTGCCCAGGCTCCTCCTATACCCCCTCCTCTCTGACTCCACCCATTCTGCCCAGGCTCCTCCTAAGCCCCTCCTCTCTGACCCCACCCATTCTGCCCATATACCCCCTCCTCCTGCCCAGGCTCCTCCTAAGCCCCTCCTCTGCTGTCTGACCCCACCCATTCTGCCCAGGCTCCGCCTAAGCCCCTCCTCTCTGACCCCACCCATTCTGCCCAGGATCCGCCTAAGCCCCTCCTCTCTGACCCCACCCATTCTGCCCAGGCTCCTCCTTAGCCCCTCCTCTGCTGTCTGACCCCACCCATTCTGCCCAGGCTCCTCCTATTTGACCCCACCCAATCTGACTAAGCTCCTCCTAAGCCCCTCCTCTGCTGTCTGACCCCACCCATTCTGCCCAGGCTCCTCCTATACCCCTCCTCTCTGACCCCACCCCCTCTGGCCAGGCTCCTCCTATACCCCCTCTGCCAGGCTCCTCCTATACCCCTCCTCTGCTGTCTGACCCCACCCATTCTGCCCAGGCTCCTCCTATTTGACCCCACCCAATCTGACTAGGCTCCTCCTAAGCCCCTCCTCTGCTGTCTGACCCCACCCATTCTGCCCAGGCTCCTCCTATTTGACCCCACCCATTCTGCCCAGGCTCCTCCTAAGCCCCACCTCTCTGACTCCACCCATTCTGCCCAGGCTCCTCCTATTTGACCCCACCCATTCTGCCCAGGCTCCTCCTATACCCCACCTCTCTGACCCCACCCAATCTGACTAGGCTCCTCCTATACCCCCTCTGCCCAGGCTCCTCCTAAGCCCCTCCTCTGCTGTCTGACCACCACCCATTCTGCCCAGGCTCCGCCTAAGCCCCTCCTCTCTGACCCCACCCATTCTGCCCAGGCTCCTCCTAAGCCCCACCTCTCTGACTCCACCCATTCTGCCCAGGCTCCTCCTATTTGACCCCACCCATTCTGCCCAGGCTCCTCCTATACCCCACCTCTCTGACCCCACCCAATCTGACTAGGCTCCTCCTATACCCCCTCTGCCCAGGCTCCTCCTAAGCCCCTTGACTATACCCAGGCTCCTCCTCTCTGACCCCACCCATTCTGCCCAGGCTCCTCCTATACCCCACCTCTCTGACCCCACCCAATGTGACTAGGCTCCTCCTAAGCCCCTCCTCTGCTGTCTGACCCCACCCATTCTGCCCAGCCTCCTCCTCTCTGACCCCACCCATTCTGCCCAGGCTCCTCCTAAGCCCCTCCTCTGCTGTCTGACCCCACCCATTCTGCCCAGGCTCCTCCTATACCCCCTCCTCTCTGACTCCACCCATTCTACCCGGGCTCCTCCCATACCCCTCTGACCCCACCCATTCTGCCAGGCTCCTCCTATACCCCCTCCTCTCTGACTCCACCCATTCTACCCAGGCTCCTCCCATTCTGCCCAGGCTCCTCCTATTTGACCCCACCCAATCTGACTAGGCTCCTCCTACACCCCCCTCTGCCCAGGCTCCTCCTATACCCCCTCCTCTCTGACTCCACCCATTCTACCCAGGCTCCTCCCATACCCCTCTGACCCCACCCATTCTGCCCAGGCTCCTCCTATTTGACCCCACCCAATCTGACTAGGCTCCTCCTACACCCCCCCTCTGTCAGGCTCCTCCTATACCCCTCCTCTCTGACCCCACCCAATCTGACTAGGCTCCTCCTAAGCCCCTAGGCCCCTCCTCTGCTGTCTGACCCCACTCATTCTGCCCAGGCTCCTCCTAAGCCCCTCCTCTCTGACCCCACCCAATCTGACTAGGCTCCTCCTAAGCCCCTAGGCTCCTCCTAAGCCCCTCCCCTCCTCTCTGACCCCACCCATTCTGCCCAGGCTCCTCCTCCTACAGACAACACCCATTCTCTTTCTTTCACCTTTCTTTCCACACCTATTTTACTTACCGACCAATCTGCAATCCCTCTTTCGCTAGGCATGATTCCACTCTTACACAACACACAGACACATTTTACTTACCAATTTACTTACCTGGTGCCGAACCCGGGATTTGAACCCTGGTTGCCTGGATGGAAGGCAGGAACTTACCCACTGGACCACACTGGTTTCCATGTAAGTAGCCTATCAAATTATGTCATGGTCATCCATTTAATGTGCAATGGAAGCCACAGGGAAGGACACCAAGGCCTGTATGTTGCTTATAGTTACTACTGCAATCCTCTAGACCACCAAGGAGATATCTCAAAGGTAAGGCTTGTACCTTTGGGGGGACAGCCCTCACAGGCCAGGGTTCGAATCCTGCCAGTGCTGTAGAAGTGTCCCAAGGTGGGAAATTTTCAAACAGTGATTTTTTTTTTGCTAGTGTTTTTTTGGCAGGTGTCTCCCAACATTTCATATGTTTTCTCTCATGACCTTCTACCAACCGCCCTATTTCTCAAGTAGGTGCTAGGAACAAGGCCTTATCTTCCTTTATCAATGTCGTCATTCTTTGTCCTTTAAGTTTGGTGAATTGCAGAGTGCAATTGTGGTATTGGGGGTTATAACTGAGCACAAGAATGCGAGGATGGTGCTACACTTATTGTAAAATAGGTTGGTTGATGGTGATTTTTCATTTTAGTGTGAGCCACTCGCTCAAATCAGGGGTTTGGTGCCAGTGAGCTTGGATAGAAATAAAGGTCAAGTATGAGCTCTGGCTAATGAAATGATGGGTCGAGTTTGAGGCTAGCTAGAGTCCATTTATTAGGTGCAATAAGAAGTTGGAAAGATTTTTCCTTTAAGAGACAGACAAGAGCAGAGTCAAGCCTTTGCTCTAGTAGATCTGCATCATGCCTGCTGCAGGATGTGAAGGAGTGGACCTCCACAGCAGTGCGCTGTGCCGGGCTGGGCTGCACTGGGCTGGGCTGGGCCTGCCCTGGCATCTTGGATTTATTCACCCACCTCCTTCCTTTGAAGAACGCTCACGAACGGCCACAAACGTCCTTGTTCTGTATACAGGCGGACAGCGGGCAATTTAGGACCCTGCTAAATGATGGTGATGTCCCCATGTGCTTCCTTCGAGTGGCAAAATCCTTCGTCTAAGGCAGGTGGGCTTTTTTAAAATTTGGTTGAAGACCATATGTTGGAGGCAGTATCACGGCACAAGCCGCCGACCGTCTCAGAAGAAAGTATGCATGGGAGGACATTATTTGCATAGGAGAGCCCTCTTCTCAGTCCCATTCTTAAGCTGCAGTGGCCATGAAGTGTTACTAGGGGGCAGCAGTATGAACAAAAGAGCACACTGAGGCTTTTCTCCTTCTTGCTGACATGATTCTTGGTCATTTTTGTCTTGCAGGGCCTAAGGAGTGAATGACTACGATGACTGAGGGGATGAGGAATGGCTGGCCTGTATTTGTGGTGAAGGGGGAACATTTGGAAGGTAAACAGCAAGATGAAAGCGTCAAAGCATATATGTTTGCTGAGTGATTGAGTCTGTGTGTCACTTGTCTCTTTGTAGGGACATGTGAGAAAGGAACAGCAGCACCATAGACTTCAGGTGGGAGAGCAAGCAAGGATGAATATTTCCCTCAAATCCAAATACTTACAGCACCTCAAAGATGACAAGTGCGATATGATGTTCTGCAATTGCAAGGATTTGCCATGTGTGGTGCATAAATATGCATGGTTAGTGAGGTTTTTCCCAGAATGTGAGTATCGTTAGGCTGGCAAATGTCAGGCACTCCTTTGGGGGTATGAGGCCAAGAAAAAATTTGGGAAGTTTGCTACAGTCATCTGTAGGATCGAAAGACACTGGGGAATCGTTACAGAGGGAGCCAGGCTGCACAAAACGTGGTAACAGTTGGACAGAAATCTTTAGCCGGACTTTTGACTACCCCCAATGTGGGACCAGGACCGCAGTACCTCTCTGTCTCTGAAACATATTTTGACCTCTGGGCACCACCATCTCAATGCCCCTCAAATGTTCCCTCCTGGAACCCCAGCTTTGGTAGTGCATCAACCAGGTTTCAATCATTTGAGTGACCACAAACACCCTTGCTATGTGCCTTCCATTTACATTCAGTCAGTAACCCAGCTGCTTCGTTCGCTATTGAATCTCAAGTGACAGTTGGATGCACATTGCAGGGGTATACAGGCATTTACCGTACTGTACAGCCCCTCTCAGTACAGTCAGACTACACTTCTTAAAATCATAAATACATGTTTTGTCCAACAGTAAGGCCGGGCCTTTCCTCTGTAGTTCATAGCCAACGTAAGGAGGAAAAAATAAGCTGAAGAGCATGCCAAAATTCTCTACAGACACTGCCAATCCTCACACTGCCTATTTGCATGCCGAGGTTATTCACTATGACCCACCAAACCAATTGGCAACAGTAGCCTCTCTCTGCCTCATTCGTATGCTCCGATGCCACCTTTATTTAGCAAATGTTAGTGCTCTAGGATTTCATAGCACGATTCGCTATAGCCTCTTTTTTCAACAGAAATGTCCTAAAGGTACCTATACCAATCTGCTGGGTGGGGAGGAGGGGGGCTGCTGCTGCTGGCAGTAACATTTTGGGGCACCCCACCTGCAAAAATACATTCACATGCTCCTTGTTGTACCTTTCAATACCATAACTGCAGCAGACCCCTGTTGGTAACAGAAACTGTCAAACAGCTTTTTGCCACCCCCCCTCCCCCGTTGCCCCTAACCATTTGGGGTACACCCCATGAGGGAGGATCAGAGCAATAAAAAATAATGGTAGCCCCCCCAAAAAGTACCTGGAAGGCATGCCATTCTGTGCACCTCATCGCTCTTCACGTCGCGCCTAAGCACCTTTTAATACTGCTCCCCGACTGCCCCCTCCAAACAGAAATCAGAAAGTATAGGGGGGTGCATTAAAAAAGTTTTTGCAGTTCCCCACCATAAGTCAGGATCCTCCTCCATCTATGACCCCTTCCTAGGCCCTCAGACCCCACCCATTCTGCCCAGGCTCCTCCTATTTGACCACACCCAATCTGACTAGGCTCCTCCTTAACCCCTCCTCTGCTCTCTGACCCCACCCAATCTGACTAGGCTCCTCCTATACCCCCTCCTCTCTGACTCCACCCATTCTGCCCAGGCTCCTCCCATACCCCTCTGACCCCACCCATTCTGCCCAGGCTCCTCCTATACCCCTCTTATTTGACCCCAATCTGACTAGGCTCCTCCTAAGCCCCTCCTCTGCTGTCTGACCCCACCCATTCTGACTAAGCTCCTCCTAAACCAATCCTCTGCTGTCTGACTCCACCCATTCTGCCCAGGCTCCTCCTCAGCCCCTCCTCTCTGACCTCACCCAATCTGACTAGGCTCCTCCTATACCCCCTCCTCTCTGACCCCACCCAATCTGACTAGGCTCCTCCTTAACCCCTCCTCTGCTCTCTGACCCCACCCATTCTGACTAAGCTCCTCCTAAACCCATCCTCTGCTGTCTGACCCCACCCATTCTGCCCAGGCTCCTCCTAAGCCCCTCTGCCCAGGCTCCTCCTATACCCCTCCTCTCTGACCTCACCCAATCTGACTAGGCTCCTCCTATACCCATTCTGCCCAGGCTCCTCCTATACCCCTCCTCTCTGACCCCACCCAATCTGACTAGGCTCCTCCTAAGCCCCTCCTCTGCTGTCTGACCCCACCCATTCTGCCCAGGCTCCTCCTATTTGACCCCACCCAATCTGACTAGGTTCCTCCTAAGCCCCTCCTCTGCTGTCTGGCCCCACCCATTCTGCCCAGGCTCCTCCTATACCCCCTCCTATTTGACCCCACCCAATCTGACTAGGCTCCTCCTATACCCCCTCTGCCCAGGCTCCTCCTATACCCCTCCTCTCTGACCCCACCCATTCTGCCCATATACCCCCTCCTCCTGCCCAGGCTCCTCCTAAGCCCCTCCTCTGCTGTCTGACCCCACCCATTCTGCCCAGGCTCCGCCTAAGCCCCTCCTCTCTGACCCCACCCATTCTGCCCAGGATCCGCCTAAGCCCCTCCTCTCTGACCCCACCCATTCTGCCCAGGCTCCTCCTTAGCCCCTCCTCTGCTGTCTGACCCCACCCATTCTGCCCAGGCTCCTCCTATTTGACCCCACCCAATCTGACTAAGCTCCTCCTAAGCCCCTCCTCTGCTGTCTGACCCCACCCATTCTGCCCAGGCTCCTCCTATACCCCTCCTCTCTGACCCCACCCCCTCTGGCCAGGCTCCTCCTATACCCCCTCTGCCAGGCTCCTCCTATACCCCTCCTCTGCTGTCTGACCCCACCCATTCTGCCCAGGCTCCTCCTATTTGACCCCACCCAATCTGACTAGGCTCCTCCTAAGCCCCTCCTCTGCTGTCTGACCCCACCCATTCTGCCCAGGCTCCTCCTATTTGACCCCACCCATTCTGCCCAGGCTCCTCCTAAGCCCCACCTCTCTGACTCCACCCATTCTGCCCAGGCTCCTCCTATTTGACCCCACCCATTCTGCCCAGGCTCCTCCTATACCCCACCTCTCTGACCCCACCCAATCTGACTAGGCTCCTCCTATACCCCCTCTGCCCAGGCTCCTCCTAAGCCCCTCCTCTGCTGTCTGACCACCACCCATTCTGCCCAGGCTCCGCCTAAGCCCCTCCTCTCTGACCCCACCCATTCTGCCCAGGCTCCTCCTAAGCCCCACCTCTCTGACTCCACCCATTCTGCCCAGGCTCCTCCTATTTGACCCCACCCATTCTGCCCAGGCTCCTCCTATACCCCACCTCTCTGACCCCACCCAATCTGACTAGGCTCCTCCTATACCCCCTCTGCCCAGGCTCCTCCTAAGCCCCTTGACTATACCCAGGCTCCTCCTCTCTGACCCCACCCATTCTGCCCAGGCTCCTCCTATACCCCACCTCTCTGACCCCACCCAATGTGACTAGGCTCCTCCTAAGCCCCTCCTCTGCTGTCTGACCCCACCCATTCTGCCCAGCCTCCTCCTCTCTGACCCCACCCATTCTGCCCAGGCTCCTCCTAAGCCCCTCCTCTGCTGTCTGACCCCACCCATTCTGCCCAGGCTCCTCCTCCTACAGACAACACCCATTCTCTTTCTTTCACCTTTCTTTCCACACCTATTTTACTTACCGACCAATCTGCAATCCCTCTTTCGCTAGGCATGATTCCACTCTTACACAACACACAGACACATTTTACTTACCAATTTACTTACCTGGTGCCGAACCCGGGATTTGAACCCTGGTTGCCTGGATGGAAGGCAGGAACTTACCCACTGGACCACACTGGTTTCCATGTAAGTAGCCTATCAAATTATGTCATGGTCATCCATTTAATGTGCAATGGAAGCCACAGGGAAGGACACCAAGGCCTGTATGTTGCTTATAGTTACTACTGCAATCCTCTAGACCACCAAGGAGATAGCTCAAAGGTAAGGCTTGTACCTTTGGGGGGACAGCCCTCACAGGCCAGGGTTCGAATCCTGCCAGTGCTGTAGAAGTGTCCCAAGGTGGGAAATTTTCAAACAGTGATTTTTTTTTTGCTAGTGTTTTTTTGGCAGGTGTCTCCCAACATTTCATATGTTTTCTCTCATGACCTTCTACCAACCGCCCTATTTCTCAAGTAGGTGCTAGGAACAAGGCCTTATCTTCCTTTATCAATGTCGTCATTCTTTGTCCTTTAAGTTTGGTGAATTGCAGAGTGCAATTGTGGTATTGGGGGTTATAACTGAGCACAAGAATGCGAGGATGGTGCTACACTTATTGTAAAATAGGTTGGTTGATGGTGATTTTTCATTTTAGTGTGAGCCACTCGCTCAAATCAGGGGTTTGGTGCCAGTGAGCTTGGATAGAAATAAAGGTCAAGTATGAGCTCTGGCTAATGAAATGATGGGTCGAGTTTGAGGCTAGCTAGAGTCCATTTATTAGGTGCAATAAGAAGTTGGAAAGATTTTTCCTTTAAGAGACAGACAAGAGCAGAGTCAAGCCTTTGCTCTAGTAGATCTGCATCATGCCTGCTGCAGGATGTGAAGGAGTGGACCTCCACAGCAGTGCGCTGTGCCGGGCTGGGCTGCACTGGGCTGGGCTGGGCCTGCCCTGGCATCTTGGATTTATTCACCCACCTCCTTCCTTTGAAGAACGCTCACGAACGGCCACAAACGTCCTTGTTCTGTATACAGGCGGACAGCGGGCAATTTAGGACCCTGCTAAATGATGGTGATGTCCCCATGTGCTTCCTTCGAGTGGCAAAATCCTTCGTCTAAGGCAGGTGGGCTTTTTTAAAATTTGGTTGAAGACCATATGTTGGAGGCAGTATCACGGCACAAGCCGCCGACCGTCTCAGAAGAAAGTATGCATGGGAGGACATTATTTGCATAGGAGAGCCCTCTTCTCAGTCCCATTCTTAAGCTGCAGTGGCCATGAAGTGTTACTAGGGGGCAGCAGTATGAACAAAAGAGCACACTGAGGCTTTTCTCCTTCTTGCTGACATGATTCTTGGTCATTTTTGTCTTGCAGGGCCTAAGGAGTGAATGACTACGATGACTGAGGGGATGAGGAATGGCTGGCCTGTATTTGTGGTGAAGGGGGAACATTTGGAAGGTAAACAGCAAGATGAAAGCGTCAAAGCATATATGTTTGCTGAGTGATTGAGTCTGTGTGTCACTTGTCTCTTTGTAGGGACATGTGAGAAAGGAACAGCAGCACCATAGACTTCAGGTGGGAGAGCAAGCAAGGATGAATATTTCCCTCAAATCCAAATACTTACAGCACCTCAAAGATGACAAGTGCGATATGATGTTCTGCAATTGCAAGGATTTGCCATGTGTGGTGCATAAATATGCATGGTTAGTGAGGTTTTTCCCAGAATGTGAGTATCGTTAGGCTGGCAAATGTCAGGCACTCCTTTGGGGGTATGAGGCCAAGAAAAAATTTGGGAAGTTTGCTACAGTCATCTGTAGGATCGAAAGACACTGGGGAATCGTTACAGAGGGAGCCAGGCTGCACAAAACGTGGTAACAGTTGGACAGAAATCTTTAGCCGGACTTTTGACTACCCCCAATGTGGGACCAGGACCGCAGTACCTCTCTGTCTCTGAAACATATTTTGACCTCTGGGCACCACCATCTCAATGCCCCTCAAATGTTCCCTCCTGGAACCCCAGCTTTGGTAGTGCATCAACCAGGTTTCAATCATTTGAGTGACCACAAACACCCTTGCTATGTGCCTTCCATTTACATTCAGTCAGTAACCCAGCTGCTTCGTTCGCTATTGAATCTCAAGTGACAGTTGGATGCACATTGCAGGGGTATACAGGCATTTACCGTACTGTACAGCCCCTCTCAGTACAGTCAGACTACACTTCTTAAAATCATAAATACATGTTTTGTCCAACAGTAAGGCCGGGCCTTTCCTCTGTAGTTCATAGCCAACGTAAGGAGGAAAAAATAAGCTGAAGAGCATGCCAAAATTCTCTACAGACACTGCCAATCCTCACACTGCCTATTTGCATGCCGAGGTTATTCACTATGACCCACCAAACCAATTGGCAACAGTAGCCTCTCTCTGCCTCATTCGTATGCTCCGATGCCACCTTTATTTAGCAAATGTTAGTGCTCTAGGATTTCATAGCACGATTCGCTATAGCCTCTTTTTTCAACAGAAATGTCCTAAAGGTACCTATACCAATCTGCTGGGTGGGGAGGAGGGGGGCTGCTGCTGCTGGCAGTAACATTTTGGGGCACCCCACCTGCAAAAATACATTCACATGCTCCTTGTTGTACCTTTCAATACCATAACTGCAGCAGAATCGTATGGTGACCCCTGTTGGTAACAGAAACTGTCAAACAGCTTTTTGCCACCCCCCCTCCCCCGTTGCCCCTAACCATTTGGGGTACACCCCATGAGGGAGGATCAGAGCAATAAAAAATAATGGTAGCCCCCCCAAAAAGTACCTGGAAGGCATGCCATTCTGTGCACCTCATCGCTCTTCACGTCGCGCCTAAGCACCTTTTAATACTGCTCCCCGACTGCCCCCTCCAAACAGAAATCAGAAAGTATAGGGGGGTGCATTAAAAAAGTTTTTGCAGTTCCCCACCATAAGTCAGGATCCTCCTCCATCTATGACCCCTTCCTAGGCCCTCAGACCCCACCCATTCTGCCCAGGCTCCTCCTATTTGACCACACCCAATCTGACTAGGCTCCTCCTTAACCCCTCCTCTGCTCTCTGACCCCACCCAATCTGACTAGGCTCCTCCTATACCCCCTCCTCTCTGACTCCACCCATTCTGCCCAGGCTCCTCCTATACCCCTCTTATTTGACCCCAATCTGACTAGGCTCCTCCTAAACCAATCCTCTGCTGTCTGACCCCACCCATTCTGACTAAGCTCCTCCTAAACCAATCCTCTGCTGTCTGACTCCACCCATTCTGCCCAGGCTCCTCCTCAGCCCCTCCTCTCTGACCTCACCCAATCTGACTAGGCTCCTCCTATACCCCCTCCTCTCTGACCCCACCCAATCTGACTAGGCTCCTCCTTAACCCCTCCTCTGCTCTCTGACCCCACCCATTCTGACTAAGCTCCTCCTAAACCCATCCTCTGCTGTCTGACCCCACCCATTCTGCCCAGGCTCCTCCTAAGCCCCTCTGCCCAGGCTCCTCCTATACCCCTCCTCTCTGACCTCACCCAATCTGACTAGGCTCCTCCTATACCCATTCTGCCCAGGCTCCTCCTATACCCCCTCCTCTCTGACTCCACCCATTCTGCCCAGGCTCCTCCTATACCCCTCCTCTCTGACCCCACCCAATCTGACTAGGCTCCTCCTAAGCCCCTCCTCTGCTGTCTGACCCCACCCATTCTGCCCAGGCTCCTCCTATTTGACCCCACCCAATCTGACTAGGTTCCTCCTAAGCCCCTCCTCTGCTGTCTGGCCCCACCCATTCTGCCCAGGCTCCTCCTATACCCCCTCCTATTTGACCCCACCCAATCTGACTAGGCTCCTCCTATACCCCTCCTCTCTGACCCCACCCATTCTGCCCATATAC
Source organism: Lissotriton vulgaris (assembly GCF_964263255.1). Taxonomy (NCBI): domain Eukaryota; kingdom Metazoa; phylum Chordata; class Amphibia; order Caudata; family Salamandridae; genus Lissotriton; species Lissotriton vulgaris. The sequence continues at coordinate 1,001,067,562 of NC_141695.1, forward strand.
CCCCTCCTCCTGCCCAGGCTCCTCCTAAGCCCCTCCTCTGCTGTCTGACCCCACCCATTCTGCCCAGGCTCCGCCTAAGCCCCTCCTCTCTGACCCCACCCATTCTGCCCAGGATCCGCCTAAGCCCCTCCTCTCTGACCCCACCCATTCTGCCCAGGCTCCTCCTTAGCCCCTCCTCTGCTGTCTGACCCCACCCATTCTGCCCAGGCTCCTCCTATTTGACCCCACCCAATCTGACTAAGCTCCTCCTAAGCCCCTCCTCTGCTGTCTGACCCCACCCATTCTGCCCAGGCTCCTCCTATACCCCTCCTCTCTGACCCCACCCCCTCTGGCCAGGCTCCTCCTATACCCCCTCTGCCAGGCTCCTCCTATACCCCTCCTCTGCTGTCTGACCCCACCCATTCTGCCCAGGCTCCTCCTATTTGACCCCACCCAATCTGACTAGGCTCCTCCTAAGCCCCTCCTCTGCTGTCTGACCCCACCCATTCTGCCCAGGCTCCTCCTATTTGACCCCACCCATTCTGCCCAGGCTCCTCCTAAGCCCCACCTCTCTGACTCCACCCATTCTGCCCAGGCTCCTCCTATTTGACCCCACCCATTCTGCCCAGGCTCCTCCTATACCCCACCTCTCTGACCCCACCCAATCTGACTAGGCTCCTCCTATACCCCCTCTGCCCAGGCTCCTCCTAAGCCCCTCCTCTGCTGTCTGACCACCACCCATTCTGCCCAGGCTCCGCCTAAGCCCCTCCTCTCTGACCCCACCCATTCTGCCCAGGCTCCTCCTAAGCCCCACCTCTCTGACTCCACCCATTCTGCCCAGGCTCCTCCTATTTGACCCCACCCATTCTGCCCAGGCTCCTCCTATACCCCACCTCTCTGACCCCACCCAATCTGACTAGGCTCCTCCTATACCCCCTCTGCCCAGGCTCCTCCTAAGCCCCTTGACTATACCCAGGCTCCTCCTCTCTGACCCCACCCATTCTGCCCAGGCTCCTCCTATACCCCACCTCTCTGACCCCACCCAATGTGACTAGGCTCCTCCTAAGCCCCTCCTCTGCTGTCTGACCCCACCCATTCTGCCCAGCCTCCTCCTCTCTGACCCCACCCATTCTGCCCAGGCTCCTCCTAAGCCCCTCCTCTGCTGTCTGACCCCACCCATTCTGCCCAGGCTCCTCCTATACCCCCTCCTCTCTGACTCCACCCATTCTACCCGGGCTCCTCCCATACCCCTCTGACCCCACCCATTCTGCCCAGGCTCCTCCTATCTGACCCCACCCATTCTGCCCAGGCTCCTCCTAAGCCCCTCCTCTGCTGTCTGACCCCACCCATTCTGCCAGGCTCCTCCTATACCCCCTCCTCTCTGACTCCACCCATTCTACCCAGGCTCCTCCCATTCTGCCCAGGCTCCTCCTATTTGACCCCACCCAATCTGACTAGGCTCCTCCTACACCCCCCTCTGCCCAGGCTCCTCCTATACCCCCTCCTCTCTGACTCCACCCATTCTACCCAGGCTCCTCCCATACCCCTCTGACCCCACCCATTCTGCCCAGGCTCCTCCTATTTGACCCCACCCAATCTGACTAGGCTCCTCCTACACCCCCCCTCTGTCAGGCTCCTCCTATACCCCTCCTCTCTGACCCCACCCAATCTGACTAGGCTCCTCCTAAGCCCCTAGGCCCCTCCTCTGCTGTCTGACCCCACTCATTCTGCCCAGGCTCCTCCTAAGCCCCTCCTCTCTGACCCCACCCAATCTGACTAGGCTCCTCCTAAGCCCCTAGGCTCCTCCTAAGCCCCTCCCCTCCTCTCTGACCCCACCCATTCTGCCCAGGCTCCTCCTCCTACAGACAACACCCATTCTCTTTCTTTCACCTTTCTTTCCACACCTATTTTACTTACCGACCAATCTGCAATCCCTCTTTCGCTAGGCATGATTCCACTCTTACACAACACACAGACACATTTTACTTACCAATTTACTTACCTGGTGCCGAACCCGGGATTTGAACCCTGGTTGCCTGGATGTAAGGCAGGAACTTACCCACTGGACCACACTGGTTTCCATGTAAGTAGCCTATCAAATTATGTCATGGTCATCCATTTAATGTGCAATGGAAGCCACAGGGAAGGACACCAAGGCCTGTATGTTGCTTATAGTTACTACTGCAATCCTCTAGACCACCAAGGAGATAGCTCAAAGGTAAGGCTTGTACCTTTGGGGGGACAGCCCTCACAGGCCAGGGTTCGAATCCTGCCAGTGCTGTAGAAGTGTCCCAAGGTGGGAAATTTTCAAACAGTGATTTTTTTTTTGCTAGTGTTTTTTTGGCAGGTGTCTCCCAACATTTCATATGTTTTCTCTCATGACCTTCTACCAACCGCCCTATTTCTCAAGTAGGTGCTAGGAACAAGGCCTTATCTTCCTTTATCAATGTCGTCATTCTTTGTCCTTTAAGTTTGGTGAATTGCAGAGTGCAATTGTGGTATTGGGGGTTATAACTGAGCACAAGAATGCGAGGATGGTGCTACACTTATTGTAAAATAGGTTGGTTGATGGTGATTTTTCATTTTAGTGTGAGCCACTCGCTCAAATCAGGGGTTTGGTGCCAGTGAGCTTGGATAGAAATAAAGGTCAAGTATGAGCTCTGGCTAATGAAATGATGGGTCGAGTTTGAGGCTAGCTAGAGTCCATTTATTAGGTGCAATAAGAAGTTGGAAAGATTTTTCCTTTAAGAGACAGACAAGAGCAGAGTCAAGCCTTTGCTCTAGTAGATCTGCATCATGCCTGCTGCAGGATGTGAAGGAGTGGACCTCCACAGCAGTGCGCTGTGCCGGGCTGGGCTGCACTGGGCTGGGCTGGGCCTGCCCTGGCATCTTGGATTTATTCACCCACCTCCTTCCTTTGAAGAACGCTCACGAACGGCCACAAACGTCCTTGTTCTGTATACAGGCGGACAGCGGGCAATTTAGGACCCTGCTAAATGATGGTGATGTCCCCATGTGCTTCCTTCGAGTGGCAAAATCCTTCGTCTAAGGCAGGTGGGCTTTTTTAAAATTTGGTTGAAGACCATATGTTGGAGGCAGTATCACGGCACAAGCCGCCGACCGTCTCAGAAGAAAGTATGCATGGGAGGACATTATTTGCATAGGAGAGCCCTCTTCTCAGTCCCATTCTTAAGCTGCAGTGGCCATGAAGTGTTACTAGGGGGCAGCAGTATGAACAAAAGAGCACACTGAGGCTTTTCTCCTTCTTGCTGACATGATTCTTGGTCATTTTTGTCTTGCAGGGCCTAAGGAGTGAATGACTACGATGACTGAGGGGATGAGGAATGGCTGGCCTGTATTTGTGGTGAAGGGGGAACATTTGGAAGGTAAACAGCAAGATGAAAGCGTCAAAGCATATATGTTTGCTGAGTGATTGAGTCTGTGTGTCACTTGTCTCTTTGTAGGGACATGTGAGAAAGGAACAGCAGCACCATAGACTTCAGGTGGGAGAGCAAGCAAGGATGAATATTTCCCTCAAATCCAAATACTTACAGCACCTCAAAGATGACAAGTGCGATATGATGTTCTGCAATTGCAAGGATTTGCCATGTGTGGTGCATAAATATGCATGGTTAGTGAGGTTTTTCCCAGAATGTGAGTATCGTTAGGCTGGCAAATGTCAGGCACTCCTTTGGGGGTATGAGGCCAAGAAAAAATTTGGGAAGTTTGCTACAGTCATCTGTAGGATCGAAAGACACTGGGGAATCGTTACAGAGGGAGCCAGGCTGCACAAAACGTGGTAACAGTTGGACAGAAATCTTTAGCCGGACTTTTGACTACCCCCAATGTGGGACCAGGACCGCAGTACCTCTCTGTCTCTGAAACATATTTTGACCTCTGGGCACCACCATCTCAATGCCCCTCAAATGTTCCCTCCTGGAACCCCAGCTTTGGTAGTGCATCAACCAGGTTTCAATCATTTGAGTGACCACAAACACCCTTGCTATGTGCCTTCCATTTACATTCAGTCAGTAACCCAGCTGCTTCGTTCGCTATTGAATCTCAAGTGACAGTTGGATGCACATTGCAGGGGTATACAGGCATTTACCGTACTGTACAGCCCCTCTCAGTACAGTCAGACTACACTTCTTAAAATCATAAATACATGTTTTGTCCAACAGTAAGGCCGGGCCTTTCCTCTGTAGTTCATAGCCAACGTAAGGAGGAAAAAATAAGCTGAAGAGCATGCCAAAATTCTCTACAGACACTGCCAATCCTCACACTGCCTATTTGCATGCCGAGGTTATTCACTATGACCCACCAAACCAATTGGCAACAGTAGCCTCTCTCTGCCTCATTCGTATGCTCCGATGCCACCTTTATTTAGCAAATGTTAGTGCTCTAGGATTTCATAGCACGATTCGCTATAGCCTCTTTTTTCAACAGAAATGTCCTAAAGGTACCTATACCAATCTGCTGGGTGGGGAGGAGGGGGGCTGCTGCTGCTGGCAGTAACATTTTGGGGCACCCCACCTGCAAAAATACATTCACATGCTCCTTGTTGTACCTTTCAATACCATAACTGCAGCAGAATCGTATGGTGACCCCTGTTGGTAACAGAAACTGTCAAACAGCTTTTTGCCACCCCCCCTCCCCCGTTGCCCCTAACCATTTGGGGTACACCCCATGAGGGAGGATCAGAGCAATAAAAAATAATGGTAGCCCCCCCAAAAAGTACCTGGAAGGCATGCCATTCTGTGCACCTCATCGCTCTTCACGTCGCGCCTAAGCACCTTTTAATACTGCTCCCCGACTGCCCCCTCCAAACAGAAATCAGAAAGTATAGGGGGGTGCATTAAAAAAGTTTTTGCAGTTCCCCACCATAAGTCAGGATCCTCCTCCATCTATGACCCCTTCCTAGGCCCTCAGACCCCACCCATTCTGCCCAGGCTCCTCCTATTTGACCACACCCAATCTGACTAGGCTCCTCCTTAACCCCTCCTCTGCTCTCTGACCCCACCCAATCTGACTAGGCTCCTCCTATACCCCCTCCTCTCTGACTCCACCCATTCTGCCCAGGCTCCTCCCATACCCCTCTGACCCCACCCATTCTGCCCAGGCTCCTCCTATACCCCTCTTATTTGACCCCAATCTGACTAGGCTCCTCCTAAGCCCCTCCTCTGCTGTCTGACCCCACCCATTCTGACTAAGCTCCTCCTAAACCAATCCTCTGCTGTCTGACTCCACCCATTCTGCCCAGGCTCCTCCTCAGCCCCTCCTCTCTGACCTCACCCAATCTGACTAGGCTCCTCCTATACCCCCTCCTCTCTGACCCCACCCAATCTGACTAGGCTCCTCCTTAACCCCTCCTCTGCTCTCTGACCCCACCCATTCTGACTAAGCTCCTCCTAAACCCATCCTCTGCTGTCTGACCCCACCCATTCTGCCCAGGCTCCTCCTAAGCCCCTCTGCCCAGGCTCCTCCTATACCCCTCCTCTCTGACCTCACCCAATCTGACTAGGCTCCTCCTATACCCATTCTGCCCAGGCTCCTCCTATACCCCCTCCTCTCTGACTCCACCCATTCTGCCCAGGCTCCTCCTATACCCCTCCTCTCTGACCCCACCCAATCTGACTAGGCTCCTCCTAAGCCCCTCCTCTGCTGTCTGACCCCACCCATTCTGCCCAGGCTCCTCCTATTTGACCCCACCCAATCTGACTAGGTTCCTCCTAAGCCCCTCCTCTGCTGTCTGGCCCCACCCATTCTGCCCAGGCTCCTCCTATACCCCCTCCTATTTGACCCCACCCAATCTGACTAGGCTCCTCCTATACCCCCTCTGCCCAGGCTCCTCCTATACCCCTCCTCTCTGACCTCACCCATTCTGCCCAGGCTCCTCCTATTTGACCCCACCCAATCTGACTAGGCTCCTCCTAAGCCCCTCCTCTGCTGTCTGACCCCACCCATTCTGCCCAGGCTCCTCCTAAGCCCCTCCTCTCTGACCCCACCAATTCTGCCCAGGCTCCTCCTAAGCCCCTCATCTGCTGTCTGACCCCACCCATTCTGCCCAGGCTCCTCCTATACCCCTCCTCTCTGACCCCACCCAATCTGACTAGGCTCCTCCTAAGCCCCTAGGCTCCTCCTAAGCCCCTCCTCTCTGACCCCACCCAATCTGACTAGGCTCCTCCTATACCCCCTCCTCTCTGACTCCACCCATTCTGACTAGGCTCCTCCTATTTGACCCCACCCAATCTGACTAGGCTCCTCCTAAGCCCCTCCTCTGCTGTCTGACCCCACCCATTCTGCCCAGGCTCCGCCTAAGCATCTCCTCTCTGACCCCACCCATTCTGCCCAGGCTCCTCCTAAGCCCTTCCTCTGCTGTCTGACCCCACCCATTCTGCCCAGGCTCCTCCTAAGCCCCTCCTCTGCTGTCTGACCCCACCCATTCTGCCCAGGCTCCTCCTATACCCCCTCCTCTCTGACTCCACCCATTCTGCCCAGGCTCCTCCCATACCCCTCTGACCCCACCCATTCTGCCCAGGCTCCTCCTATACCCCTCCTATTTGACCCCACCCAATCTGACTTGGCTCCTCCTAAGCCCCTCCTCTGCTGTCTGACCCCACCCATTCTGCCCAGGCTCCTCCTATTTGACCCCACCCAATCTGACTAGGCTCCTCCTAAGCCCCTCCTCTGCTGTCGGACCCCACCCATTCTGCCCAGGCTCCTCCTATACCCCTCTGACCCCACCCATTCTGCCCAGGCTCCTCCTATACCCCCTCCTATTTGACCCCACCCAATCTGACTAGGCTCCTCCTATACCCCCTCTGCCCAGGCTCCTCCTATACCCCTCCTCTCTGACCTCACCCATTCTGCCCAGGCTCCTCCTATTTGACCCCACCCAATCTGACTAGGCTCCTCCTAAGCCCCTCCTCTGCTGTCTGACCCCACCCATTCTTCCCAGGCTCCTCCTAAGCCCCTCCTCTCTGACCCCACCAATTCTGCCCAGGCTCCTCCTAAGCCCCTCATCTGCTGTCTGACCCCACCCATTCTGCCCAGGCTCCTCCTATACCCCTCCTCTCTGACCCCACACAATCTGACTAGGCTCCTCCTAAGCCCCTAGGTTCCTCCTAAGCCCCTCCTCTCTGACCCCACCCAATCTGACTAGGCTCCTCCTATACCCCCTCCTCTCTGACTCCACCCATTCTGACTAGGCTCCTCCTATTTGACCCCACCCAATCTGACTAGGCTCCTCCTAAGCCCCTCCTCTGCTGTCTGACCCCACCCATTCTGCCCAGGCTCCGCCTAAGCATCTCCTCTCTGACCCCACCCATTCTGCCCAGGCTCCTCCTAAGCCCCTCCTCTGCTGTCTGACCCCACCCATTCTGCCCAGGCTCCTCCTAAGCCCCTCCTCTCTGACCCCACCAATTCTGCCCAGGCTCCTCCTAAGCCCCTCATCTGCTGTCTGACCCCACCCATTCTGCCCAGGCTCCTCCTATACCCCTCCTCTCTGACCCCACCCAATCTGACTAGGCTCCTCCTAAGCCCCTAGGCTCCTCCTAAGCCCCTCCTCTCTGACCCCACCCAATCTGACTAGGCTCCTCCTATACCCCCTCCTCTCTGACTCCACCCATTCTGACTAGGCTCCTCCTATTTGACCCCACCCAATCTGACTAGGCTCCTCCTAAGCCCCTCCTCTGCTGTCTGACCCCACCCATTCTGCCCAGGCTCCGCCTAAGCATCTCCTCTCTGACCCCACCCATTCTGCCCAGGCTCCTCCTAAGCCCCTCCTCTGCTGTCTGACCCCACCCATTCTGCCCAGGCTCCTCCTAAGCCCCTCCTCTGCTGTCTGACCCCACCCATTCTGCCCAGGCTCCTCCTATACCCCCTCCTCTCTGACTCCACCCATTCTGCCCAGGCTCCTCCCATACCCCTCTGACCCCACCCATTCTGCCCAGGCTCCTCCTATACCCCTCCTATTTGACCCCACCCAATCTGACTTGGCTCCTCCTAAGCCCCTCCTCTGCTGTCTGACCCCACCCATTCTGCCCAGGCTCCTCCTATTTGACCCCACCCAATCTGACTAGGCTCCTCCTAAGCCCCTCCTCTGCTGTCGGACCCCACCCATTCTGCCCAGGCTCCTCCTATACCCCTCTGACCCCACCCATTCTGCCCAGGCTCCTCCTATACCCCCTCCTATTTGACCCCACCCAATCTGACTAGGCTCCTCCTATACCCCCTCTGCCCAGGCTCCTCCTATACCCCTCCTCTCTGACCTCACCCATTCTGCCCAGGCTCCTCCTATTTGACCCCACCCAATCTGACTAGGCTCCTCCTAAGCCCCTCCTCTGCTGTCTGACCCCACCCATTCTGCCTAGGCTCCTCCTAAGCCCCTCCTCTGCTGTCTGACCCCACCCATTCTGCCTAGGCTCCTCCTAAGCCCCTCCTCTCTGACCCCACCCAATCTGACTAGGCTCCTCCTATACCCCCTCCTCTCTGACTCCACCCATTCTGACTAGGCTCCTCCTATTTGACCCCACCCAATCTGACTAGGCTCCTCCTAAGCCCCTCCTCTGCTGTCTGACCCCACCCATTCTGCCCAGGCTCCGCCTAAGCATCTCCTCTCTGACCCCACCCATTCTGCCCAGGCTCCTCCTAAGCCCCTCCTCTGCTGTCTGACCCCACCCATTCTGCCCAGGCTCCTCCTAAGCCCCTCCTCTGCTGTCTGACCCCACCCATTCTGCCCAGGCTCCTCCTATACCCCTCTGACCCCACCCATTCTGCCCAGGCTCCTCCTATACCCCCTCCTATTTGACCCCACCCAATCTGACTAGGCTCCTCCTATACCCCCTCTGCCCAGGCTCCTCCTATACCCCTCCTCTCTGACCTCACCCATTCTGCCCAGGCTCCTCCTATTTGACCCCAGCCAATCTGACTAGGCTCCTCCTAAGCCCCTCCTCTGCTGTCTGACCCCACCCATTCTGCCCAGGCTCCTCCTAAGCCCCTCCTCTCTGACCCCACCAATTCTGCCCAGGCTCCTCCTAAGCCCCTCATCTGCTGTCTGACCCCACCCATTCTGCCCAGGCTCCTCCTATACCCCTCCTCTTTGACCCCACCCAATCTGACTAGGCTCCTCCTAAGCCCCTAGGCTCCTCCTAAGCCCCTCCTCTCTGACCCCACCCAATCTGACTAGGCTCCTCCTATACCCCCTCCTCTCTGACTCCACCCATTCTGACTAGGCTCCTCCTATTTGACCCCACCCAATCTGACTAGGCTCCTCCTAAGCCCCTCCTCTGCTGTCTGACCCCACCCATTCTGCCCAGGCTCCGCCTAAGCATCTCCTCTCTGACCCCACCCATTCTGCCCAGGCTCCTCCTAAGCCCCTCCTCTGCTGTCTGACCCCACCCATTCTGCCCAGGCTCCTCCTAAGCCCCTCCTCTGCTGTCTGACCCCACCCATTCTGCCCAGGCTCCTCCTATACCCCCTCCTCTCTGACTCCACCCATTCTGCCCAGGCTCCTCCCATACCCCTCTGACCCCACCCATTCTGCCCAGGCTCCTCCTATACCCCCTCCTCTCTGACTCCACCCATTCTGCCCAGGCTCCTCCCATACCCCTCTGACCCCACCCATTCTGCCCAGGCTCCTCCTATACCCCCTCCTCTCTGACTCCACCCATTCTGCCCAGGCTCCTCCCATACCCCTCTGACCCCACCCATTCTGCCCAGGCTCCTCCTATACCCCTCCTATTTGACCCCACCCAATCTGACTTGGCTCCTCCTAAGCCCCTCCTCTGCTGTCTGACCCCACCCATTCTGCCCAGGCTCCTCCTATTTGACCCCACCCAATCTGACTAGGCTCCTCCTAAGCCCCTCCTCTGCTGTCGGACCCCACCCATTCTGCCCAGGCTCCTCCTATACCCCTCTGACCCCACCCATTCTGCCCAGGCTCCTCCTAAACCCCCTCCTATTTGACCCCACCCAATCTGACTAGGCTCCTCCTATACCCCCTCTGCCCAGGCTCCTCCTATACCCCTCCTCTCTGACCTCACCCATTCTGCCCAGGCTCCTCCTATTTGACCCCACCCAATCTGACTAGGCTCCTCCTAAGCCCCTCCTCTGCTGTCTGACCCCACCCATTCTGCCTAGGCTCCTCCTAAGCCCCTCCTCTCTGACCCCACCCAATCTGACTAGGCTCCTCCTATACCCCCTCCTCTCTGACTCCACCCATTCTGACTAGGCTCCTCCTATTTGACCCCACCCAATCTGACTAGGCTCCTCCTAAGCCCCTCCTCTGCTGTCTGACCCCACCCATTCTGCCCAGGCTCCGCCTAAGCATCTCCTCTCTGACCCCACCCATTCTGCCCAGGCTCCTCCTAAGCCCCTCCTCTGCTGTCTGACCCCACCCATTCTGCCCAGGCTCCTCCTAAGCCCCTCCTCTGCTGTCTGACCCCACCCATTCTGCCCAGGCTCCTCCTATACCCCCTCCTCTCTGACTCCACCCATTCTGCCCAGGCTCCTCCTATACCCCTCCTATTTGACCCCACCCAATCTGACTTGGCTCCTCCTAAGCCCCTCCTCTGCTGTCTGACCCCACCCATTCTGCCCAGGCTCCTCCTATTTGACCCCACCCAATCTGACTAGGCTCCTCCTAAGCCCCTCCTCTGCTGTCTGACCCCACCCATTCTGCCCAGGCTCCTCCTATTTGACCCCACCCAATCTGACTAGGCTCCTCCTATACCCCCTCCTCTCTGACCCCACCCAATCTGACTAGGCTCCTCCTAAGCCCCTAGGCTCCTCCTAAGCCCCTCCTCTCTGACCCCACCCAATCTGACTAGGCTCCTCCTATACCCCCTCCTCTCTGACTCCACCCATTCTGACTAGGCTCCTCCTATTTGACCCCACCCAATCTGACTAGGCTCCTCCTATACCCCCTCTGCCCAGGCTCCTCCTATACCCCTCCTCTCTGACCCCACCCCTCTGCCCAGGCTCCTCCTATACCCCCTCTGCCCTGGCTCCTCCTATACCCCTCCTCTCTGACCCCACCCCCTCTGCCCAGGCTCCTCCTATACCCCTCCTCTCTGACCCCACCCCCTCTGCCCAGGCTCCTCCTATACCCCACCTCTCTGACCCCACCCAATCTGACTAGGCTCCTCCTAAGCCCCTCCTCTGCTGTCTGACCCCACCCATTCTGCCCAGGCTCCTCCTATACCCCCTCCTCTCTGACTCCACCCATTCTACCCAGGCTCCTCCTATTTGACCCCACACAATCTGACTAGGCTCCTCCTATACCCCCTCTGCCCAGGCTCCTCCTATACCCCTCCTCTCTGACCCCACCCCCTCTGCCCAGGCTCCTCCTATACCCCACCTCTCTGACCCCACCCAATCTGACTAGGCTCCTCCTAAGCCCCTCCTCTGCTGTCTGACCCCACCCATTCTGCCCAGGCTCCGCCTAAGCATCTCCTCTCTGACCCCACCCATTCTGCCCAGGCTCCTCCTAAGCCCCTCCTCTGCTGTCTGACCCCACCCATTCTGCCCATGCTCCTCCTAAGCCCCTCCTCTGCTGTCTGACCCCACCCATTCTGCCCAGGCTCCTCCCATACCCCTCTGACCCCACCCATTCTGCCCAGGCTCCTCCTATACCCCTCCTATTTGACCCCACCCAATCTGACTTGGCTCCTCCTAAGCCCCTCCTCTGCTGTCTGACCCCACCCATTCTGCCCAGGCTCCTCCTATTTGACCCCACCCAATCTGACTAGGCTCCTCCTAAGCCCCTCCTCTGCTGTCTGACCCCACCCATTCTGCCCAGGCTCCTCCTATTTGACCCCACCCAATCTGACTAGGCTCCTCCTATACCCCCTCTGCCCAGGCTCCTCCTAAGCCCCTCCTCTGCTGTCTGACCCCCACCCATTCTGCCCAGGCTCCGCCTAAGCCCCTCCTCTCTGACCCCACCCATTCTGCCCAGGCTCCTCCTAAGCCCCACCTCTCTGACTCCACCCATTCTGCCCAGGCTCCTCCTATTTGACCCCACCCAATCTGACTAGGCTCCTCCTAAGCCCCTCCTCTCTGACCCCACCCCCTCTGCCCAGGCTCCTCCTATACCCCTCCTCTCTGACCTAACCCCCTCTGCCCAGGCTCCTCCTATACCCCTCCTCTCTGACCCCACCCCCTCTGCCCAGGCTCCTCCTAAGCCCCTCCTCTCTGACCCCACCAATTCTGCCCAGGCTCCTCCTAAGCCCCTCATCTGCTGTCTGACCCCACCCATTCTGCCCAGGCTCCTCCTATACCCCTCCTCTCTGACCCCACCCAATCTGACTAGGCTCCTCCTAAGCCCCTCATCTGCTGTCTGACCCCACCCCCTCTGCCCAGGCTCCTCCTATACCCCTCCTCTCTGACCTAACCCCCTCTGCCCAGGCTCCTCCTATACCCCTCCTCTGCTGTCTGACCCCACCCATTCTGCCCAGGCTCCTCCTATTTGACCCCACCCAATCTGACTAGGCTCCTCCTAAGCCCCTCCTCTGCTGTCTGACCCCACCCATTCTGCCCAGGCTCCTCCTATTTGACCCCACCCAATCTGACTAGGCTCCTCCTATACCCCCTCTGCCCAGGCTCCTCCTATACCCCTCCTCTCTGACCCCACCCCTCTGCCCAGGCTCCTCCTATACCCCCTCTGCCCAGGCTCCTCCTATACCCCTCCTCTTCTGTCTGACCCCACCCATTCTGCCCAGGCTCCTCCTATTTGACCCCACCCAATCTGACTAGGCTCCTCCTAAGCCCCTCCTCTGCTGTCTGACCCCACCCATTCTGCCCAGGCTCCTCCTATTTGACCCCACCCAATCTGACTAGGCTCCTCCTATACCCCCTCCTCTCTGACTCCACCCATTCTGCCCATATACCCGCTCCTCCTGCCCAGGCTCCTCCTAAGCCCCTCCTCTGCTGTCTGACCCCACCCATTCTGCCCAGGCTCCTCCTATACCCCTCCTCTCTGACCCCACCCCCTCTGGCCAGGCTCCTCCTATACCCCCTCTGCCAGGCTCCTCCTATACCCCTCCTCTGCTGTCTGACCCCACCCATTCTGCCCAGGCTCCTACTATTTGACCCCACCCAATCTGACTAGGCTCCTCCTAAGCCCCTCCTCTGCTGTCTGACCCCACCCATTCTGCCCAGGCTCCTCCTATTTGACCCCACCCATTCTGCCCAGGCTCCTCCTAAGCCCCACCTCTCTGACCCCACCCAATCTGACTAGGCTCCTCCTATACCCCCTCTGCCCAGGCTCCTCCTAAGCCCCTCCTCTGCTGTCTGACCACCACCCATTCTGCCCAGGCTCCGCCTAAGCCCCTCCTCTCTGACCCCACCCATTCTGCCCAGGCTCCTCCTAAGCCCCACCTCTCTGACTCCACCCATTCTGCCCAGGCTCCTCCTATTTGACCCCACCCATTCTGCCCAGGCTCCTCCTATACCCCACCTCTCTGACCCCACCCAATCTGACTAGGCTCCTCCTATACCCCCTCTGCCCAGGCTCCTCCTAAGCCCCTTGACTATACCCAGGCTCCTCCTCTCTGACCCCACCCATTCTGCCCAGGCTCCTCCTATACCCCACCTCTCTGACCCCACCCAATGTGACTAGGCTCCTCCTAAGCCCCTCCTCTGCTGTCTGACCCCACCCATTCTGCCCAGCCTCCTCCTCTCTGACCCCACCCATTCTTCCCAGGCTCCTCCTAAGCCCCTCCTCTGCTGTCTGACCCCACCCATTCTGCCCAGGCTCCTCCTATACCCCCTCCTCTCTGACTCCACCCATTCTACCCGGGCTCCTCCCATACCCCTCTGACCCCACCCATTCTGCCCAGGCTCCTCCTATTTGACCCTACCCAATCTGACTAGGCTCCTCCTACACCCCCCTCTGCCAGGCTCCTCCTATACCCCCTCCTCTCTGACTCCACCCATTCTACCCAGGCTCCTCCCATTCTGCCCAGGCTCCTCCTATTCTGCCCAGGCTCCTCCTATTTGACCCCACCCAATCTGACTAGGCTCCTCCTACACCCCCCTCTGCCCAGGCTCCTCCTATACCCCCTCCTCTCTGACTCCACCCATTCTACCCAGGCTCCTCCCATACCCCTCTGACCCCACCCATTCTGCCCAGGCTCCTCCTATTTGACCCCACCCAATCTGACTAGGCTCCTCCTACACCCCCCCTCTGCCAGGCTCCTCCTATACCCCTCCTCTCTGACCCCACCCAATCTGACTAGGCTCCTCCTAAGCCCCTAGTCCCCTCCTCTGCTGTCTGACCCCACTCATTCTGCCCAGGCTCCTCCTAAGCCCCTCCTCTCTGACCCCACCCAATCTGACTAGGCTCCTCCTAAGCCCCTAGGCTCCTCCTAAGCCCCTCCCCTCCTCTCTGACCCCACCCATTCTGCCCAGGCTCCTCCTCCTACAGACAACACCCATTCTCTTTCTTTCCACACCTATTTTACTTACCGACCAATCTGCAATCCCTCTTTCGCTAGGCATGATTCCACTCTTACACAACACACAGACACATTTTACTTACCAATTTACTTACCTGGTGCCGAACCCGGGATTTGAACCCTGGTTGCCTGGATGGAAGGCAGGAACTTACCCACTGGACCACACTGGTTTCCATGTAAGTAGCCTATCAAATTGTCCTTATGTCATGGTCATCCTTTTAATGTGCAATGGAAGCCACAGGAAAGGACACCAAGGCCTGTATGTTGCTTATAGTTACTTCTGCAATCCTCTAGACCACCAAGGAGCTATAGCTCAAAGGTAAGGCTTGTACCTTTAGTGGGGACAGCCCTCACAGGCCAGGGTTCGAATCCTGCCAGTGCTGTAGAAGTATCCCAAGGTGGGAAATTTTCAAACAGTGATTTTCTTTTATTTTTTTTTGCTAAGTGTTTTTCTGGTTTCCATGTAAGTAGCCTATCAAATTGTCCGTATGTCATGGTCATCCATTTAATGTGCAATGGAAGCCACAGGAAAGGACACCAAGGCCTGTATGTTGCTTATAGTTACTACTGCAATCCTCCAGACCACCAAGGAGCTATAGCTCAAAGGTGAGGCTTGTACCTTTGGTGGGGACAGCCCTCACAGGCCAGGGTTCGAATCCTGCCAGTGCTGTAGAAGTATCCCAAGGTGGGAAATTTTCAAACAGTGATTTTCTTTTATTTTTTGTTGCTAAGTGTTTTTCTGGTTTCCATGTAAGTAGCCTATCAAATTGTCCTTATGTCATGGTCATCCATTTAATGTGCAATGGAAGCCACAGGAAAGGACACCAAGGCCTGTATGTTGCTTATAGTTACTACTGCAATCCTCCAGACCACCAAGGAGCTATAGCTCAAAGGTAAGGCTTGTACCTTTGGTGGGGACAGCCCTCACAGGCCAGGGTTCGAATCCTGCCAGTGCTGTAGAAGTATCCCAAGGTGGGAAATTTTCAAACAGTGATTTTCTTTTTTTTTTTTTTGCTAAGTGTTTTTCTGGTTTCCATGTAAGTAGCCTATCAAATTGTCCTTATGTCATGGTCATCCATTTAATGTGCAATGGAAGCCACAGGGAAGGACACCAAGGCCTGTATGTTGCTTATAGTTACTACTGCAATCCTCTAGACCACCAAGGAGATAGCTCAAAGGTAAGGCTTGTACCTTTGGGGGGACAGCCCTCACAGGCCAGGGTTCGAATCCTGCCAGTGCTGTAGAAGTGTCCCAAGGTGGGAAATTTTCAAACAGTGATTTTTTTTTTGCTAGTGTTTTTTTGGCAGGTGTCTCCCAACATTTCATATGTTTTCTCTCATGACCTTCTACCAACCGCCCTATTTCTCAAGTAGGTGCTAGGAACAAGGCCTTATCTTCCTTTATCAATGTCGTCATTCTTTGTCCTTTAAGTTTGGTGAATTGCAGAGTGCAATTGTGGTATTGGGGGTTATAACTGAGCACAAGAATGCGAGGATGGTGCTACACTTATTGTAAAATAGGTTGGTTGATGGTGATTTTTCATTTTAGTGTGAGCCACTCGCTCAAATCAGGGGTTTGGTGCCAGTGAGCTTGGATAGAAATAAAGGTCAAGTATGAGCTCTGGCTAATGAAATGATGGGTCGAGTTTGAGGCTAGCTAGAGTCCATTTATTAGGTGCAATAAGAAGTTGGAAAGATTTTTCCTTTAAGAGACAGACAAGAGCAGAGTCAAGCCTTTGCTCTAGTAGATCTGCATCATGCCTGCTGCAGGATGTGAAGGAGTGGACCTCCACAGCAGTGCGCTGTGCCGGGCTGGGCTGCACTGGGCTGGGCTGGGCCTGCCCTGGCATCTTGGATTTATTCACCCACCTCCTTCCTTTGAAGAACGCTCACGAACGGCCACAAACGTCCTTGTTCTGTATACAGGCGGACAGCGGGCAATTTAGGACCCTGCTAAATGATGGTGATGTCCCCATGTGCTTCCTTCGAGTGGCAAAATCCTTCGTCTAAGGCAGGTGGGCTTTTTTAAAATTTGGTTGAAGACCATATGTTGGAGGCAGTATCACGGCACAAGCCGCCGACCGTCTCAGAAGAAAGTATGCATGGGAGGACATTATTTGCATAGGAGAGCCCTCTTCTCAGTCCCATTCTTAAGCTGCAGTGGCCATGAAGTGTTACTAGGGGGCAGCAGTATGAACAAAATAGCACACTGAGGCTTTTCTCCTTCTTGCTGACATGATTCTTGGTCATTTTTGTCTTGCAGGGCCTAAGGAGTGAATGACTACGATGACTGAGGGGATGAGGAATGGCTGGCCTGTATTTGTGGTGAAGGGGGAACATTTGGAAGGTAAACAGCAAGATGAAAGCGTCAAAGCATATATGTTTGCTGAGTGATTGAGTCTGTGTGTCACTTGTCTCTTTGTAGGGACATGTGAGAAAGGAACAGCAGCACCATAGACTTCAGGTGGGAGAGCAAGCAAGGATGAATATTTCCCTCAAATCCAAATACTTACAGCACCTCAAAGATGACAAGTGCGATATGATGTTCTGCAATTGCAAGGATTTGCCATGTGTGGTGCATAAATATGCATGGTTAGTGAGGTTTTTCCCAGAATGTGAGTATCGTTAGGCTGGCAAATGTCAGGCACTCCTTTGGGGGTATGAGGCCAAGAAAAAATTTGGGAAGTTTGCTACAGTCATCTGTAGGATCGAAAGACACTGGGGAATCGTTACAGAGGGAGCCAGGCTGCACAAAACGTGGTAACAGTTGGACAGAAATCTTTAGCCGGACTTTTGACTACCCCCAATGTGGGACCAGGACCGCAGTACCTCTCTGTCTCTGAAACATATTTTGACCTCTGGGCACCACCATCTCAATGCCCCTCAAATGTTCCCTCCTGGAACCCCAGCTTTGGTAGTGCATCAACCAGGTTTCAATCATTTGAGTGACCACAAACACCCTTGCTATGTGCCTTCCATTTACATTCAGTCAGTAACCCAGCTGCTTCGTTCGCTATTGAATCTCAAGTGACAGTTGGATGCACATTGCAGGGGTATACAGGCATTTACCGTACTGTACAGCCCCTCTCAGTACAGTCAGACTACACTTCTTAAAATCATAAATACATGTTTTGTCCAACAGTAAGGCCGGGCCTTTCCTCTGTAGTTCATAGCCAACGTAAGGAGGAAAAAATAAGCTGAAGAGCATGCCAAAATTCTCTACAGACACTGCCAATCCTCACACTGCCTATTTGCATGCCGAGGTTATTCACTATGACCCACCAAACCAATTGGCAACAGTAGCCTCTCTCTGCCTCATTCGTATGCTCCGATGCCACCTTTATTTAGCAAATGTTAGTGCTCTAGGATTTCATAGCACGATTCGCTATAGCCTCTTTTTTCAACAGAAATGTCCTAAAGGTACCTATACCAATCTGCTGGGTGGGGAGGAGGGGGGCTGCTGCTGCTGGCAGTAACATTTTGGGGCACCCCACCTGCAAAAATACATTCACATGCTCCTTGTTGTACCTTTCAATACCATAACTGCAGCAGAATCGTATGGTGACCCCTGTTGGTAACAGAAACTGTCAAACAGCTTTTTGCCACCCCCCCTCCCCCGTTGCCCCTAACCATTTGGGGTACACCCCATGAGGGAGGATCAGAGCAATAAAAAATAATGGTAGCCCCCCCAAAAAGTACCTGGAAGGCATGCCATTCTGTGCACCTCATCGCTCTTCACGTCGCGCCTAAGCACCTTTTAATACTGCTCCCCGACTGCCCCCTCCAAACAGAAATCAGAAAGTATAGGGGGGTGCATTAAAAAAGTTTTTGCAGTTCCCCACCATAAGTCAGGATCCTCCTCCATCTATGACCCCTTCCTAGGCCCTCAGACCCCACCCATTCTGCCCAGGCTCCTCCTATTTGACCACACCCAATCTGACTAGGCTCCTCCTTAACCCCTCCTCTGCTCTCTGACCCCACCCAATCTGACTAGGCTCCTCCTATACCCCCTCCTCTCTGACTCCACCCATTCTGCCCAGGCTCCTCCCATACCCCTCTGACCCCACCCATTCTGCCCAGGCTCCTCCTATACCCCTCTTATTTGACCCCAATCTTACTAGGCTCCTCCTAAGCCCCTCCTCTGCTGTCTGACCCCACCCATTCTGACTAAGCTCCTCCTAAACCAATCCTCTGCTGTCTGACTCCACCCATTCTGCCCAGGCTCCTCCTCAGCCCCTCCTCTCTGACCTCACCCAATCTGACTAGGCTCCTCCTATACCCCCTCCTCTCTGACCCCACCCAATCTGACTAGGCTCCTCCTTAACCCCTCCTCTGCTCTCTGACCCCACCCATTCTGACTAAGCTCCTCCTAAACCCATCCTCTGCTGTCTGACCCCACCCATTCTGCCCAGGCTCCTCCTAAGCCCCTCTGCCCAGGCTCCTCCTATACCCCTCCTCTCTGACCTCACCCAATCTGACTAGGCTCCTCCTATACCCATTCTGCCCAGGCTCCTCCTATACCCCCTCCTCTCTGACTCCACCCATTCTGCCCAGGCTCCTCCTATACCCCTCCTCTCTGACCCCACCCAATCTGACTAGGCTCCTCCTAAGCCCCTCCTCTGCTGTCTGACCCCACCCATTCTGCCCAGGCTCCTCCTATTTGACCCCACCCAATCTGACTAGGTTCCTCCTAAGCCCCTCCTCTGCTGTCTGGCCCCACCCATTCTGCCCAGGCTCCTCCTATACCCCCTCCTATTTGACCCCACCCAATCTGACTAGGCTCCTCCTATACCCCCTCTGCCCAGGCTCCTCCTATACCCCTCCTCTCTGACCTCACCCATTCTGCCCAGGCTCCTCCTATTTGACCCCACCCAATCTGACTAGGCTCCTCCTAAGCCCCTCCTCTGCTGTCTGACCCCACCCATTCTGCCCAGGCTCCTCCTAAGCCCCTCCTCTCTGACCCCACCAATTCTGCCCAGGCTCCTCCTAAGCCCCTCATCTGCTGTCTGACCCCACCCATTCTGCCCAGGCTCCTCCTATACCCCTCCTCTCTGACCCCACCCAATCTGACTAGGCTCCTCCTAAGCCCCTAGGCTCCTCCTAAGCCCCTCCTCTCTGACCCCACCCAATCTGACTAGGCTCCTCCTATACCCCCTCCTCTCTGACTCCACCCATTCTGACTAGGCTCCTCCTATTTGACCCCACCCAATCTGACTAGGCTCCTCCTAAGCCCCTCCTCTGCTGTCTGACCCCACCCATTCTGCCCAGGCTCCGCCTAAGCATCTCCTCTCTGACCCCACCCATTCTGCCCAGGCTCCTCCTAAGCCCTTCCTCTGCTGTCTGACCCCACCCATTCTGCCCAGGCTCCTCCTAAGCCCCTCCTCTGCTGTCTGACCCCACCCATTCTGCCCAGGCTCCTCCTATACCCCCTCCTCTCTGACTCCACCCATTCTGCCCAGGCTCCTCCCATACCCCTCTGACCCCACCCATTCTGCCCAGGCTCCTCCTATACCCCTCCTATTTGACCCCACCCAATCTGACTTGGCTCCTCCTAAGCCCCTCCTCTGCTGTCTGACCCCACCCATTCTGCCCAGGCTCCTCCTATTTGACCCCACCCAATCTGACTAGGCTCCTCCTAAGCCCCTCCTCTGCTGTCGGACCCCACCCATTCTGCCCAGGCTCCTCCTATACCCCTCTGACCCCACCCATTCTGCCCAGGCTCCTCCTATACCCCCTCCTATTTGACCCCACCCAATCTGACTAGGCTCCTCCTATACCCCCTCTGCCCAGGCTCCTCCTATACCCCTCCTCTCTGACCTCACCCATTCTGCCCAGGCTCCTCCTATTTGACCCCACCCAATCTGACTAGGCTCCTCCTAAGCCCCTCCTCTGCTGTCTGACCCCACCCATTCTTCCCAGGCTCCTCCTAAGCCCCTCCTCTCTGACCCCACCAATTCTGCCCAGGCTCCTCCTAAGCCCCTCATCTGCTGTCTGACCCCACCCATTCTGCCCAGGCTCCTCCTATACCCCTCCTCTCTGACCCCACACAATCTGACTAGGCTCCTCCTAAGCCCCTAGGTTCCTCCTAAGCCCCTCCTCTCTGACCCCACCCAATCTGACTAGGCTCCTCCTATACCCCCTCCTCTCTGACTCCACCCATTCTGACTAGGCTCCTCCTATTTGACCCCACCCAATCTGACTAGGCTCCTCCTAAGCCCCTCCTCTGCTGTCTGACCCCACCCATTCTGCCCAGGCTCCGCCTAAGCATCTCCTCTCTGACCCCACCCATTCTGCCCAGGCTCCTCCTAAGCCCCTCCTCTGCTGTCTGACCCCACCCATTCTGCCCAGGCTCCTCCTAAGCCCCTCCTCTCTGACCCCACCAATTCTGCCCAGGCTCCTCCTAAGCCCCTCATCTGCTGTCTGACCCCACCCATTCTGCCCAGGCTCCTCCTATACCCCTCCTCTCTGACCCCACCCAATCTGACTAGGCTCCTCCTAAGCCCCTAGGCTCCTCCTAAGCCCCTCCTCTCTGACCCCACCCAATCTGACTAGGCTCCTCCTATACCCCCTCCTCTCTGACTCCACCCATTCTGACTAGGATCCTCCTATTTGACCCCACCCAATCTGACTAGGCTCCTCCTAAGCCCCTCCTCTGCTGTCTGACCCCACCCATTCTGCCCAGGCTCCGCCTAAGCATCTCCTCTCTGACCCCACCCATTCTGCCCAGGCTCCTCCTAAGCCCCTCCTCTGCTGTCTGACCCCACCCATTCTGCCCAGGCTCCTCCTAAGCCCCTCCTCTGCTGTCTGACCCCACCCATTCTGCCCAGGCTC
Source organism: Lissotriton vulgaris (assembly GCF_964263255.1). Taxonomy (NCBI): domain Eukaryota; kingdom Metazoa; phylum Chordata; class Amphibia; order Caudata; family Salamandridae; genus Lissotriton; species Lissotriton vulgaris. The sequence continues at coordinate 1,001,088,827 of NC_141695.1, forward strand.
CTCCTATACCCCCTCCTCTCTGACTCCACCCATTCTGCCCAGGCTCCTCCCATACCCCTCTGACCCCACCCATTCTGCCCAGGCTCCTCCTATACCCCTCCTATTTGACCCCACCCAATCTGACTTGGCTCCTCCTAAGCCCCTCCTCTGCTGTCTGACCCCACCCATTCTGCCCAGGCTCCTCCTATTTGACCCCACCCAATCTGACTAGGCTCCTCCTAAGCCCCTCCTCTGCTGTCGGACCCCACCCATTCTGCCCAGGCTCCTCCTATACCCCTCTGACCCCACCCATTCTGCCCAGGCTCCTCCTATACCCCCTCCTATTTGACCCCACCCAATCTGACTAGGCTCCTCCTATACCCCCTCTGCCCAGGCTCCTCCTATACCCCTCCTCTCTGACCTCACCCATTCTGCCCAGGCTCCTCCTATTTGACCCCACCCAATCTGACTAGGCTCCTCCTAAGCCCCTCCTCTGCTGTCTGACCCCACCCATTCTGCCTAGGCTCCTCCTAAGCCCCTCCTCTGCTGTCTGACCCCACCCATTCTGCGCAGGCTCCTCCTATACCCCTCTGACCCCACCCATTCTGCCCAGGCTCCTCCTATACCCCCTCCTATTTGACCCCACCCAATCTGACTAGGCTCCTCCTATACCCCCTCTGCCCAGGCTCCTCCTATACCCCTCCTCTCTGACCTCACCCATTCTGCCCAGGCTCCTCCTATTTGACCCCAGCCAATCTGACTAGGCTCCTCCTAAGCCCCTCCTCTGCTGTCTGACCCCACCCATTCTGCCCAGGCTCCTCCTAAGCCCTTCCTCTCTGACCCCACCAATTCTGCCCAGGCTCCTCCTAAGCCCCTCATCTGCTGTCTGACCCCACCCATTCTGCCCAGGCTCCTCCTATACCCCTCCTCTTTGACCCCACCCAATCTGACTAGGCTCCTCCTAAGCCCCTAGGCTCCTCCTAAGCCCCTCCTCTCTGACCCCACCCAATCTGACTAGGCTCCTCCTATACCCCCTCCTCTCTGACTCCACCCATTCTGACTAGGCTCCTCCTATTTGACCCCACCCAATCTGACTAGGCTCCTCCTAAGCCCCTCCTCTGCTGTCTGACCCCACCCATTCTGCCCAGGCTCCGCCTAAGCATCTCCTCTCTGACCCCACCCATTCTGCCCAGGCTCCTCCTAAGCCCCTCCTCTGCTGTCTGACCCCACCCATTCTGCCCAGGCTCCTCCTAAGCCCCTCCTCTCTGACCCCACCAATTCTGCCCAGGCTCCTCCTAAGCCCCTCATCTGCTGTCTGACCCCACCCATTCTGCCCAGGCTCCTCCTATACCCCTCCTCTCTGACCCCACCCAATCTGACTAGGCTCCTCCTAAGCCCCTAGGCTCCTCCTAAGCCCCTCCTCCTGACCCCACCCAATCTGACTAGGCTCCTCCTATACCCCCTCCTCTCTGACTCCACCCATTCTGACTAGGCTCCTCCTATTTGACCCCACCCAATCTGACTAGGCTCCTCCTAAGCCCCTCCTCTGCTGTCTGACCCCACCCATTCTGCCCAGGCTCCGCCTAAGCATCTCCTCTCTGACCCCACCCATTCTGCCCAGGCTCCTCCTAAGCCCCTCCTCTGCTGTCTGACCCCACCCATTCTGCCCAGGCTCCTCCTAAGCCCCTCCTCTGCTGTCTGACCCCACCCATTCTGCCCAGGCTCCTCCTATACCCGCTCCTCTCTGACTCCACCCATTCTGCCCAGGCTCCTCCCATACCCCTCTGACCCCACCCATTCTGCCCAGGCTCCTCCTATACCCCTCCTATTTGACCCCACCCAATCTGACTTGGCTCCTCCTAAGCCCCTCCTCTGCTGTCTGACCCCACCCATTCTGCCCAGGCTCCTCCTATTTGACCCCACCCAATCTGACTAGGCTCCTCCTAAGCCCCTCCTCTGCTGTCGGACCCCACCCATTCTGCCCAGGCTCCTCCTATACCCCTCTGACCCCACCCATTCTGCCCAGGCTCCTCCTATACCCCCTCCTATTTGACCCCACCCAATCTGACTAGGCTCCTCCTATACCCCCTCTGCCCAGGCTCCTCCTATACCCCTCCTCTCTGACCTCACCCATTCTGCCCAGGCTCCTCCTATTTGACCCCACCCAATCTGACTAGGCTCCTCCCAAGCCCCTCCTCTGCTGTCTGACCCCACCCATTCTGCCTAAGCTCCTCCTAAGCCCCTCCTCTCTGACCCCACCCAATCTGACTAGGCTCCTCCTATACCCCCTCCTCTCTGACTCCACCCATTCTGACTAGGCTCCTCCTATTTGACCCCACCCAATCTGACTAGGCTCCTCCTAAGCCCCTCCTCTGCTGTCTGACCCCACCCATTCTGCCCAGGCTCCGCCTAAGCATCTCCTCTTTGACCCCACCCATTCTGCCCAGGCTCCTCCTAAGCCCCTCCTCTGCTGTCTGACCCCACCCATTCTGCCCAGGCTCCTCCTAAGCCCCTCCTCTGCTGTCTGACCCCACCCATTCTGCCCAGGCTCCTCCTATACCCCCTCCTCTCTGACTCCACCCATTCTGCCCAGGCTCCTCCTATACCCCTCCTATTTGACCCCACCCAATCTGACTTGGCTCCTCCTAAGCCCCTCCTCTGCTGTCTGACCCCACCCATTCTGCCCAGGCTCCTCCTATTTGACCCCACCCAATCTGACTAGGCTCCTCCTAAGCCCCTCCTCTGCTGTCTGACCCCACCCATTCTGCCCAGGCTCCTCCTATTTGACCCCACCCAATCTGACTAGGCTCCTCCTATACCCCCTCCTCTCTGACCCCACCCAATCTGACTAGGCTCCTCCTAAGCCCCTAGGCTCCTCCTAAGCCCCTCCTCTCTGACCCCACCCAATCTGACTAGGCTCCTCCTATACCCCCTCCTCTCTGACTCCACCCATTCTGACTAGGCTCCTCCTATTTGACCCCACCCAATCTGACTAGGCTCCTCCTATACCCCCTCTGCCCAGGCTCCTCCTATACCCCTCCTCTCTGACCCCACCCCTCTGCCCAGGCTCCTCCTATACCCCCTCTGCCCAGGCTCCTCCTATACCCCTCCTCTCTGACCCCACCCCCTCTGCCCAGGCTCCTCCTATACCCCTCCTCTGCTGTCTGACCCCACCCATTCTCCCCAGGCTCCTCCTATACCCCACCTCTCTGACCCCACCCAATCTGACTAGGCTCCTCCTAAGCCCCTCCTCTGCTGTCTGACCCCACCCATTCTGCCCAGGCTCCTCCTATACCCCCTCCTCTCTGACTCCACCCATTCTACCCAGGCTCCTCCTATTTGACCCCACACAATCTGACTAGGCTCCTCCTATACCCCCTCTGCCCAGGCTCCTCCTATACCCCTCCTCTCTGACCCCACCCCCTCTGCCCAGGCTCCTCCTAAGCCCCTCCTCTGCTGTCTGACCCCACCCATTCTGCCCAGGCTCCTCCTATACCCCCTCCTCTCTGACTCCACCCATTCTGCCCAGGCTCCTCCCATACCCCTCTGACCCCACCCATTCTGCCCAGGCTCCTCCTATACCCCTCCTATTTGACCCCACCCAATCTGACTTGGCTCCTCCTAAGCCCCTCCTCTGCTGTCTGACCCCACCCATTCTGCCCAGGCTCCTCCTATTTGACCCCACCCAATCTGACTAGGCTCCTCCTAAGCCCCTCCTCTGCTGTCTGACCCCACCCATTCTGCCCAGGCTCCTCCTATTTGACCCCACCCAATCTGACTAGGCTCCTCCTATACCCCCTCTGCCCAGGCTCCTCCTAAGCCCCTCCTCTGCTGTCTGACCCCCACCCATTCTGCCCAGGCTCCGCCTAAGCCCCTCCTCTCTGACCCCACCCATTCTGCCCAGGCTCCTCCTAAGCCCCACCTCTCTGACTCCACCCATTCTGCCCAGGCTCCTCCTATTTGACCCCACCCAATCTGACTAGGCTCCTCCTAAGCCCCTCCTCTCTGACCCCACCCCCTCTGCCCAGGCTCCTCCTATACCCCTCCTCTCTGACCTAACCCCCTCTGCCCAGGCTCCTCCTATACCCCTCCTCTCTGACCCCACCCCCTCTGCCCAGGCTCCTCCTAAGCCCCTCCTCTCTGACCCCACCAATTCTGCCCAGGCTCCTCCTAAGCCCCTCATCTGCTGTCTGACCCCACCCATTCTGCCCAGGCTCCTCCTATACCCCTCCTCTCTGACCCCACCCAATCTGACTAGGCTCCTCCTAAGCCCCTCATCTGCTGTCTGACCCCACCCCCTCTGCCCAGGCTCCTCCTATACCCCTCCTCTCTGACCTAACCCCCTCTGCCCAGGCTCCTCCTATACCCCTCCTCTGCTGTCTGACCCCACCCATTCTGCCCAGGCTCCTCCTATTTGACCCCACCCAATCTGACTAGGCTCCTCCTAAGCCCCTCCTCTGCTGTCTGACCCCACCCATTCTGCCCAGGCTCCTCCTATTTGACCCCACCCAATCTGACTAGGCTCCTCCTATACCCCCTCTGCCCAGGCTCCTCCTATACCCCTCCTCTCTGACCCCACCCCTCTGCCCAGGCTCCTCCTATACCCCCTCTGCCCAGGCTCCTCCTATACCCCTCCTCTTCTGTCTGACCCCACCCATTCTGCCCAGGCTCCTCCTATTTGACCCCACCCAATCTGACTAGGCTCCTCCTAAGCCCCTCCTCTGCTGTCTGACCCCACCCATTCTGCCCAGGCTCCTCCTATTTGACCCCACCCAATCTGACTAGGCTCCTCCTATACCCCCTCCTCTCTGACTCCACCCATTCTGCCCATATACCCGCTCCTCCTGCCCAGGCTCCTCCTAAGCCCCTCCTCTGCTGTCTGACCCCACCCATTCTGCCCAGGCTCCGCCTAAGCCCCTCCTCTCTGACCCCACCCCCTCTGCCCAGGCTCCTCCTCTGCTGTCTGACCCCACCCATTCTGCCCAGGCTCCTCCTATACCCCTCCTCTCTGACCTAACCCCCTCTGCCCAGGCTCCTCCTATACCCCTCCTCTCTGACCCCACCCCCTCTGCCCAGGCTCCTCCCATACCCCTCTGACCCCACCCATTCTGCCCAGGCTCCTCCTATTTGACCCCACCCAATCTGACTAGGCTCCTCCTATACCCCCTCTGCCCAGGCTCCTCCTAAGCCCCTCCTCTGCTGTCTGACCCCCACCCATTCTGCCCAGGCTCCTCCCATACCCCTCTGACCCCACCCATTCTGCCCAGGCTCCTCCTAAGCCCCACCTCTCTGACTCCACCCATTCTGCCCAGGCTCCTCCCATACCCCTCTGACCCCACCCAGGCTCCTCCTACTTGACCCCACCCAATCTGACTAGGCTCCTCCTAAGCCCCTCCTCTGCTGTCTGACCCCACCCATTCTGCCCAGGCTCCTTCTATACCCCACCTCTCTGACCCCACCCAATCTGACTAGGCTCCTCCTAAGCCCCTCCTCTTCTGTCTGACCCCACCCATTCTGCCCAGGCTCCTCCTCTCTGACCCCACCCATTCTGCCCAGGCTCCTCCTATACCCCACCTCTCTGACCCCACCCAATCTGACTAGGCTCCTCCTAAGCCCCTCCTCTGCTGTCTGACCCCACCCATTCTGACTAGGCTCCTCCTATTTGACCCCACCCAATCTGACTAGGCTCCTCCTAAGCCCCTCCTCTGCTGTCTGACCCCACCCATTCTGCCCAGGCTCCGCCTAAGCATCTCCTCTCTGACCCCACCCATTCTGCCCAGGCTCCTCCTAAGCCCCTCCTCTGCTGTCTGACCCCACCCATTCTGCCCAGGCTCCTCCTAAGCCCCTCCTCTGCTGTCTGACCCCACCCATTCTGCCCAGGCTCCTCCTATACCCCTCTGACCCCACCCATTCTGCCCAGGCTCCTCCTATACCCCCTCCTATTTGACCCCACCCAATCTGACTAGGCTCCTCCTATACCCCCTCTGCCCAGGCTCCTCCTATACCCCTCCTCTCTGACCTCACCCATTCTGCCCAGGCTCCTCCTATTTGACCCCAGCCAATCTGACTAGGCTCCTCCTAAGCCCCTCCTCTGCTGTCTGACCCCACCCATTCTGCCCAGGCTCCTCCTAAGCCCCTCCTCTCTGACCCCACCAATTCTGCCCAGGCTCCTCCTAAGCCCCTCATCTGCTGTCTGACCCCACCCATTCTGCCCAGGCTCCTCCTATACCCCTCCTCTTTGACCCCACCCAATCTGACTAGGCTCCTCCTAAGCCCCTAGGCTCCTCCTAAGCCCCTCCTCTCTGACCCCACCCAATCTGACTAGGCTCCTCCTATACCCCCTCCTCTCTGACTCCACCCATTCTGACTAGGCTCCTCCTATTTGACCCCACCCAATCTGACTAGGCTCCTCCTAAGCCCCTCCTCTGCTGTCTGACCCCACCCATTCTGCCCAGGCTCCGCCTAAGCATCTCCTCTCTGACCCCACCCATTCTGCCCAGGCTCCTCCTAAGCCCCTCCTCTGCTGTCTGACCCCACCCATTCTGCCCAGGCTCCTCCTAAGCCCCTCCTCTCTGACCCCACCAATTCTGCCCAGGCTCCTCCTAAGCCCCTCATCTGCTGTCTGACCCCACCCATTCTGCCCAGGCTCCGCCTATACCCCTCCTCTCTGACCCCACCCAATCTGACTAGGCTCCTCCTAAGCCCCTAGGCTCCTCCTAAGCCCCTCCTCTCTGACCCCACCCAATCTGACTAGGCTCCTCCTAAGCCCCTAGGCTCCTCCTAAGCCCCTCCTCTCTGACCCCACCCAATCTGACTAGGCTCCTCCTATACCCCCTCCTCTCTGACTCCACCCATTCTGACTAGGCTCCTCCTATTTGACCCCACCCAATCTGACTAGGCTCCTCCTAAGCCCCTCCTCTGCTGTCTGACCCCACCCATTCTGCCCAGGCTCCGCCTAAGCATCTCCTCTCTGACCCCACCCATTCTGCCCAGGCTCCTCCTAAGCCCCTCCTCTGCTGTCTGACCCCACCCAATCTGACTAGGCTCCTCCTATACCCCCTCCTCTCTGACTCCACCCATTCTGACTAGGCTCCTCCTATTTGACCCCACCCAATCTGACTAGGCTCCTCCTAAGCCCCTCCTCTGCTGTCTGACCCCACCCATTCTGCCCAGGCTCCGCCTAAGCATCTCCTCTTTGACCCCACCCATTCTGCCCAGGCTCCTCCTAAGCCCCTCCTCTGCTGTCTGACCCCACCCATTCTGCCCAGGCTCCTCCTAAGCCCCTCCTCTGCTGTCTGACCCCACCCATTCTGCCCAGGCTCCTCCTATACCCCCTCCTCTCTGACTCCACCCATTCTGCCCAGGCTCCTCCTATACCCCTCCTATTTGACCCTACCAATCTGACTTGGCTCCTCCTAAGCCCCTCCTCTGCTGTCTGACCCCACCCATTCTGCCCAGGCTCCTCCTATTTGACCCCACCCAATCTGACTAGGCTCCTCCTAAGCCCCTCCTCTGCTGTCTGACCCCACCCATTCTGCCCAGGCTCCTCCTATTTGACCCCACCCAATCTGACTAGGCTCCTCCTATACCCCCTCCTCTCTGACCCCACCCAATCTGACTAGGCTCCTCCTAAGCCCCTAGGCTCCTCCTAAGCCCCTCCTCTCTGACCCCACCCAATCTGACTAGGCTCCTCCTATACCCCCTCCTCTCTGACTCCACCCATTCTGACTAGGCTCCTCCTATTTGACCCCACCCAATCTGACTAGGCTCCTCCTATACCCCCTCTGCCCAGGCTCCTCCTATACCCCTCCTCTCTGACCCCACCCCTCTGCCCAGGCTCCTCCTATACCCCCTCTGCCCAGGCTCCACCTATACCCCTCCTCTCTGACCCCACCCCCTCTGCCCAGGCTCCTCCTATACCCCTCCTCTGCTGTCTGACCCCACCCATTCTCCCCAGGCTCCTCCTATACCCCACCTCTCTGACCCCACCCAATCTGACTAGGCTCCTCCTAAGCCCCTCCTCTGCTGTCTGACCCCACCCATTCTGCCCAGGCTCCTCCTATACCCCCTCCTCTCTGACTCCACCCATTCTACCCAGGCTCCTCCTATTTGACCCCACACAATCTGACTAGGCTCCTCCTATACCCCCTCTGCCCAGGCTCCTCCTATACCCCTCCTCTCTGACCCCACCCCCTCTGCCCAGGCTCCTCCTAAGCCCCTCCTCTGCTGTCTGACCCCACCCATTCTGCCCAGGCTCCTCCTATACCCCCTCCTCTCTGACTCCACCCATTCTGCCCAGGCTCCTCCCATACCCCTCTGACCCCACCCATTCTGCCCAGGCTCCTCCTATACCCCTCCTATTTGACCCCACCCAATCTGACTTGGCTCCTCCTAAGCCCCTCCTCTGCTGTCTGACCCCACCCATTCTGCCCAGGCTCCTCCTATTTGACCCCACCCAATCTGACTAGGCTCCTCCTAAGCCCCTCCTCTGCTGTCTGACCCCACCCATTCTGCCCAGGCTCCTCCTATTTGACCCCACCCAATCTGACTAGGCTCCTCCTATACCCCCTCTGCCCAGGCTCCTCCTAAGCCCCTCCTCTGCTGTCTGACCCCCACCCATTCTGCCCAGGCTCCGCCTAAGCCCCTCCTCTCTGACCCCACCCATTCTGCCCAGGCTCCTCCTAAGCCCCACCTCTCTGACTCCACCCATTCTGCCCAGGCTCCTCCTATTTGACCCCACCCAATCTGACTAGGCTCCTCCTAAGCCCCTCCTCTCTGACCCCACCCCCTCTGCCCAGGCTCCTCCTATACCCCTCCTCTCTGACCTAACCCCCTCTGCCCAGGCTCCTCCTATACCCCTCCTCTCTGACCCCACCCCCTCTGCCCAGGCTCCTCCTAAGCCCCTCCTCTCTGACCCCACCAATTCTGCCCAGGCTCCTCCTAAGCCCCTCATCTGCTGTCTGACCCCACCCATTCTGCCCAGGCTCCTCCTATACCCCTCCTCTCTGACCCCACCCAATCTGACTAGGCTCCTCCTAAGCCCCTCATCTGCTGTCTGACCCCACCCCCTCTGCCCAGGCTCCTCCTATACCCCTCCTCTCTGACCTAACCCCCTCTGCCCAGGCTCCTCCTATACCCCTCCTCTGCTGTCTGACCCCACCCATTCTGCCCAGGCTCCTCCTATTTGACCCCACCCAATCTGACTAGGCTCCTCCTAAGCCCCTCCTCTGCTGTCTGACCCCACCCATTCTGCCCAGGCTCCTCCTATTTGACCCCACCCAATCTGACTAGGCTCCTCCTATACCCCCTCTGCCCAGGCTCCTCCTATACCCCTCCTCTCTGACCCCACCCCTCTGCCCAGGCTCCTCCTATACCCCCTCTGCCCAGGCTCCTCCTATACCCCTCCTCTTCTGTCTGACCCCACCCATTCTGCCCAGGCTCCTCCTATTTGACCCCACCCAATCTGACTAGGCTCCTCCTAAGCCCCTCCTCTGCTGTCTGACCCCACCCATTCTGCCCAGGCTCCTCCTATTTGACCCCACCCAATCTGACTAGGCTCCTCCTATACCCCCTCCTCTCTGACTCCACCCATTCTGCCCATATACCCGCTCCTCCTGCCCAGGCTCCTCCTAAGCCCCTCCTCTGCTGTCTGACCCCACCCATTCTGCCCAGGCTCCGCCTAAGCCCCTCCTCTCTGACCCCACCCCCTCTGCCCAGGCTCCTCCTCTGCTGTCTGACCCCACCCATTCTGCCCAGGCTCCTCCTATACCCCTCCTCTCTGACCTAACCCCCTCTGCCCAGGCTCCTCCTATACCCCTCCTCTCTGACCCCACCCCCTCTGCCCAGGCTCCTCCCATACCCCTCTGACCCCACCCATTCTGCCCAGGCTCCTCCTATTTGACCCCACCCAATCTGACTAGGCTCCTCCTATACCCCCTCTGCCCAGGCTCCTCCTAAGCCCCTCCTCTGCTGTCTGACCCCCACCCATTCTGCCCAGGCTCCTCCCATACCCCTCTGACCCCACCCATTCTGCCCAGGCTCCTCCTAAGCCCCACCTCTCTGACTCCACCCATTCTGCCCAGGCTCCTCCCATACCCCTCTGACCCCACCCAGGCTCCTCCTATTTGACCCCACCCAATCTGACTAGGCTCCTCCTAAGCCCCTCCTCTGCTGTCTGACCCCACCCATTCTGCCCAGGCTCCTTCTATACCCCACCTCTCTGACCCCACCCAATCTGACTAGGCTCCTCCTAAGCCCCTCCTCTTCTGTCTGACCCCACCCATTCTGCCCAGGCTCCTCCTCTCTGACCCCACCCATTCTGCCCAGGCTCCTCCTATACCCCACCTCTCTGACCCCACCCAATCTGACTAGGCTCCTCCTAAGCCCCTCCTCTGCTGTCTGACCCCACCCATTCTGACTAGGCTCCTCCTATTTGACCCCACCCAATCTGACTAGGCTCCTCCTAAGCCCCTCCTCTGCTGTCTGACCCCACCCATTCTGCCCAGGCTCCGCCTAAGCATCTCCTCTCTGACCCCACCCATTCTGCCCAGGCTCCTCCTAAGCCCCTCCTCTGCTGTCTGACCCCACCCATTCTGCCCAGGCTCCTCCTAAGCCCCTCCTCTGCTGTCTGACCCCACCCATTCTGCCCAGGCTCCTCCTATACCCCTCTGACCCCACCCATTCTGCCCAGGCTCCTCCTATACCCCCTCCTATTTGACCCCACCCAATCTGACTAGGCTCCTCCTATACCCCCTCTGCCCAGGCTCCTCCTATACCCCTCCTCTCTGACCTCACCCATTCTGCCCAGGCTCCTCCTATTTGACCCCAGCCAATCTGACTAGGCTCCTCCTAAGCCCCTCCTCTGCTGTCTGACCCCACCCATTCTGCCCAGGCTCCTCCTAAGCCCCTCCTCTCTGACCCCACCAATTCTGCCCAGGCTCCTCCTAAGCCCCTCATCTGCTGTCTGACCCCACCCATTCTGCCCAGGCTCCTCCTATACCCCTCCTCTTTGACCCCACCCAATCTGACTAGGCTCCTCCTAAGCCCCTAGGCTCCTCCTAAGCCCCTCCTCTCTGACCCCACCCAATCTGACTAGGCTCCTCCTATACCCCCTCCTCTCTGACTCCACCCATTCTGACTAGGCTCCTCCTATTTGACCCCACCCAATCTGACTAGGCTCCTCCTAAGCCCCTCCTCTGCTGTCTGACCCCACCCATTCTGCCCAGGCTCCGCCTAAGCATCTCCTCTCTGACCCCACCCATTCTGCCCAGGCTCCTCCTAAGCCCCTCCTCTGCTGTCTGACCCCACCCATTCTGCCCAGGCTCCTCCTAAGCCCCTCCTCTCTGACCCCACCAATTCTGCCCAGGCTCCTCCTAAGCCCCTCATCTGCTGTCTGACCCCACCCATTCTGCCCAGGCTCCGCCTATACCCCTCCTCTCTGACCCCACCCAATCTGACTAGGCTCCTCCTAAGCCCCTAGGCTCCTCCTAAGCCCCTCCTCTCTGACCCCACCCAATCTGACTAGGCTCCTCCTAAGCCCCTAGGCTCCTCCTAAGCCCCTCCTCTCTGACCCCACCCAATCTGACTAGGCTCCTCCTATACCCCCTCCTCTCTGACTCCACCCATTCTGACTAGGCTCCTCCTATTTGACCCCACCCAATCTGACTAGGCTCCTCCTAAGCCCCTCCTCTGCTGTCTGACCCCACCCATTCTGCCCAGGCTCCGCCTAAGCATCTCCTCTCTGACCCCACCCATTCTGCCCAGGCTCCTCCTAAGCCCCTCCTCTGCTGTCTGACCCCACCCATTCTGCCCAGGCTCCTCCTAAGCCCCTCCTCTGCTGTCTGACCCCACCCATTCTGCCCAGGCTCCTCCTATACCCCCTCCTCTCTGACTCCACCCATTCTGCCCAGGCTCCTCCCATACCCCTCTGACCCCACCCATTCTGCCCAGGCTCCTCCTATACCCCTCCTATTTGACCCCACCCAATCTGACTTGGCTCCTCCTAAGCCCCTCCTCTGCTGTCTGACCCCACCCATTCTGCCCAGGCTCCTCCTATTTGACCCCACCCAATCTGACTAGGCTCCTCCTAAGCCCCTCCTCTGCTGTCGGACCCCACCCATTCTGCCCAGGCTCCTCCTATACCCCTCTGACCCCACCCATTCTGCCCAGGCTCCTCCTATACCCCCTCCTATTTGACCCCACCCAATCTGACTAGGCTCCTCCTAAGCCCCTCCTCTGCTGTCTGACCCCACCCATTCTGCCCAGGCTCCGCCTAAGCATCTCCTCTCTGACCCCACCCATTCTGCCCAGGCTCCTCCTAAGCCCCTCCTCTGCTGTCTGACCCCACCCATTCTGCCTAGGCTCCTCCTAAGCCCCTCCTCTCTGACCCCACCCAATCTGACTAGGCTCCTCCTATACCCCCTCCTCTCTGACTCCACCCATTCTGACTAGGCTCCTCCTATTTGACCCCACCCAATCTGACTAGGCTCCTCCTAAGCCCCTCCTCTGCTGTCTGACCCCACCCATTCTGCCCAGGCTCCGCCTAAGCATCTCCTCTGACCCCACCCATTCTGCCCAGGCTCCTCCTAAGCCCCTCCTCTGCTGTCTGACCCCACCCATTCTGCCCAGGCTCCTCCTAAGCCCCTCCTCTGCTGTCTGACCCCACCCATTCTGCCCAGGCTCCTCCTATACCCCCTCCTCTCTGACTCCACCCATTCTGCCCAGGCTCCTCCTATACCCCTCCTATTTGACCCCACCCAATCTGACTTGGCTCCTCCTAAGCCCCTCCTCTGCTGTCTGACCCCACCCATTCTGCCCAGGCTCCTCCTATTTGACCCCACCCAATCTGACTAGGCTCCTCCTAAGCCCCTCCTCTGCTGTCTGACCCCACCCATTCTGCCCAGGCTCCTCCTATTTGACCCCACCCAATCTGACTAGGCTCCTCCTATACCCCCTCCTCTCTGACCCCACCCAATCTGACTAGGCTCCTCCTAAGCCCCTAGGCTCCTCCTAAGCCCCTCCTCTCTGACCCCACCCAATCTGACTAGGCTCCTCCTATACCCCCTCCTCTCTGACTCCACCCATTCTGACTAGGCTCCTCCTATTTGACCCCACCCAATCTGACTAGGCTCCTCCTATACCCCCTCTGCCCAGGCTCCTCCTATACCCCTCCTCTCTGACCCCACCCCTCTGCCCAGGCTCCTCCTATACCCCCTCTGCCCAGGCTCCTCCTATACCCCTCCTCTCTGACCCCACCCCCTCTGCCCAGGCTCCTCCTATACCCCTCCTCTCTGACCCCACCCCCTCTGCCCAGGCTCCAAAAAACACCTCTCTGACCCGGCTCCTCCTAAGCCCCTCCTCTGCTGTCTGACCCCACCCATTCTGCCCAGGCTCCTCCTATACCCCCTCCTCTCTGACTCCACCCATTCTACCCAGGCTCCTCCTATTTGACCCCACACAATCTGACTAGGCTCCTCCTATACCCCCTCTGCCCAGGCTCCTCCTATACCCCCTCCTCTCTGACTCCACCCATTCTACCTAGGCTCCTCCTATTTGACCCCACCCAATCTGACTAGGCTCCTCCTAAGCCCCTCCTCTGCTGTCTGACCCCACCCATTCTGCCCAGGCTCCGCCTAAGCATCTCCTCTCTGACCCCACCCATTCTGCCCAGGCTCCTCCTAAGCCCCTCCTCTGCTGTCTGACCCCACCCATTCTGCCCATGCTCCTCCTAAGCCCCTCCTCTGCTGTCTGACCCCACCCATTCTGCCCAGGCTCCTCCTATACCCCCTCCTCTCTGACTCCACCCATTCTGCCCAGGCTCCTCCCATACCCCTCTGACCCCACCCATTCTGCCCAGGCTCCTCCTATACCCCTCCTATTTGACCCCACCCAATCTGACTTGGCTCCTCCTAAGCCCCTCCTCTGCTGTCTGACCCCACCCATTCTGCCCAGGCTCCTCCTATTTGACCCCACCCAATCTGACTAGGCTCCTCCTAAGCCCCTCCTCTGCTGTCTGACCCCACCCATTCTGCCCAGGCTCCTCCTATTTGACCCCACCCAATCTGACTAGGCTCCTCCTATACCCCCTCTGCCCAGGCTCCTCCTAAGCCCCTCCTCTGCTGTCTGACCCCCACCCATTCTGCCCAGGCTCCGCCTAAGCCCCTCCTCTCTGACCCCACCCATTCTGCCCAGGCTCCTCCTAAGCCCCACCTCTCTGACTCCACCCATTCTGCCCAGGCTCCTCCTATTTGACCCCACCCAATCTGACTAGGCTCCTCCTAAGCCCCTCCTCTGCTGTCTGACCCCACCCATTCTGCCCAGGCTCCTCCTATTTGACCCCACCCAATCTGACTAGGCTCCTCCTATACCCCCTCCTCTCTGACTCCACCCATTCTGCCCATATACCCGCTCCTCCTGCCCAGGCTCCTCCTAAGCCCCTCCTCTGCTGTCTGACCCCACCCATTCTGCCCAGGCTCCGCCTAAGCCCCTCCTCTCTGACCCCACCCCCTCTGCCCAGGCTCCTCCTCTGCTGTCTGACCCCACCCATTCTGCCCAGGCTCCTCCTATACCCCTCCTCTCTGACCTAACCCCCTCTGCCCAGGCTCCTCCTATACCCCTCCTCTCTGACCCCACCCCCTCTGCCCAGGCTCCTCCCATACCCCTCTGACCCCACCCATTCTGCCCAGGCTCCTCCTATTTGACCCCACCCAATCTGACTAGGCTCCTCCTATACCCCCTCTGCCCAGGCTCCTCCCATACCCCTCTGACCCCACCCAGGCTCCTCCTATTTGACCCCACCCAATCTGACTAGGCTCCTCCTACACCCCCCTCTGCCAGGCTCCTCCTATACCCCCCTCTGCCAGGCTCCTCCTATACCCCCTCCTCTCTGACCCCACCCATTCTGCCCAGGCTCCTCCTATTTGACCACACCCAATCTGACTAGGCTCCTCCTATACCCATTCTGCCCAGGCTCCTCCTATACCCCCTCCTCTCTGACTCCACCCATTCTGCCCAGGCTCCTCCTAAGCCCCTCCTCTCTGACCCCACCCATTCTGCCCATATACCCCCTCCTCCTGCCCAGGCTCCTCCTAAGCCCCTCCTCTGCTGTCTGACCCCACCCATTCTGCCCAGGCTCCGCCTAAGCCCCTCCTCTCTGACCCCACCCATTCTGCCCAGGATCCGCCTAAGCCCCTCCTCTCTGACCCCACCCATTCTGCCCAGGCTCCTCCTTAGCCCCTCCTCTGCTGTCTGACCCCACCCATTCTGCCCAGGCTCCTCCCATACCCCTCTGACCCCACCCATTCTGCCCAGGCTCCTCCTATTTGACCCCACCCAATCTGACTAAGCTCCTCCTAAGCCCCTCCTCTGCTGTCTGACCCCACCCATTCTGCCCAGGCTCCTCCTATACCCCTCCTCTCTGACCCCACCCCCTCTGGCCAGGCTCCTCCTATACCCCCTCTGCCAGGCTCCTCCTATACCCCTCCTCTGCTGTCTGACCCCACCCATTCTGCCCAGGCTCCTACTATTTGACCCCACCCAATCTGACTAGGCTCCTCCTAAGCCCCTCCTCTGCTGTCTGACCCCACCCATTCTGCCCAGGCTCCTCCTATTTGACCCCACCCAATCTGACTAGGCTCCTCCTAAGCCCCTCCTCTCTGACCCCACCCATTCTGCCCAGGCTCCTCCTAAGCCCCTCCTCTGCTGTCTGACCCCACCCATTCTGCCCAGGCTCCTCCTATACCCCTCCTCTCTGACCCCACCCCCTCTGCCCAGGCTCCTCCTATACCCCCTCTGCCCAGGCTCCTCCTATACCCCTCCTCTCTGACCCCACCCCCTCTGCCCAGGCTCCTCCTATACCCCTCCTCTCTGACCCCACCCCCTCTGCCCAGGCTCCTCCTATACCCCACCTCTCTGACCCGGCTCCTCCTAAGCCCCTCCTCTGCTGTCTGACCCCACCCATTCTGCCCAGGCTCCTCCTATACCCCCTCCTCTCTGACTCCACCCATTCTACCCAGGCTCCTCCTATTTGACCCCACACAATCTGACTAGGCTCCTCCTATACCCCCTCTGCCCAGGCTCCTCCTATACCCCCTCCTCTCTGACTCCACCCATTCTACCTAGGCTCCTCCTATTTGACCCCACCCAATCTGACTAGGCTCCTCCTAAGCCCCTCCTCTGCTGTCTGACCCCACCCATTCTGCCCAGGCTCCGCCTAAGCATCTCCTCTCTGACTCCACCCATTCTGCCCAGGCTCCTCCTAAGCCCCTCCTCTGCTGTCTGACCCCACCCATTCTGCCCATGCTCCTCCTAAGCCCCTCCTCTGCTGTCTGACCCCACCCATTCTGCCCAGGCTCCTCCTATACCCCCTCCTCTCTGACTCCACCCATTCTGCCCAGGCTCCTCCCATACCCCTCTGACCCCACCCATTCTGCCCAGGCTCCTCCTATACCCCTCCTATTTGACCCCACCCAATCTGACTTGGCTCCTCCTAAGCCCCTCCTCTGCTGTCTGACCCCACCCATTCTGCCCAGGCTCCTCCTATTTGACCCCACCCAATCTGACTAGGCTCCTCCTAAGCCCCTCCTCTGCTGTCTGACCCCACCCATTCTGCCCAGGCTCCTCCTATTTGACCCCACCCAATCTGACTAGGCTCCTCCTATACCCCCTCTGCCCAGGCTCCTCCTAAGCCCCTCCTCTGCTGTCTGACCCCCACCCATTCTGCCCAGGCTCCGCCTAAGCCCCTCCTCTCTGACCCCACCCATTCTGCCCAGGCTCCTCCTAAGCCCCACCTCTCTGACTCCACCCATTCTGCCCAGGCTCCTCCTATTTGACCCCACCCAATCTGACTAGGCTCCTCCTAAGCCCCTCCTCTGCTGTCTGACCCCACCCATTCTGCCCAGGCTCCTCCTATTTGACCCCACCCAATCTGACTAGGCTCCTCCTATACCCCCTCCTCTCTGACTCCACCCATTCTGCCCATATACCCGCTCCTCCTGCCCAGGCTCCTCCTAAGCCCCTCCTCTGCTGTCTGACCCCACCCATTCTGCCCAGGCTCCGCCTAAGCCCCTCCTCTCTGACCCCACCCCCTCTGCCCAGGCTCCTCCTCTGCTGTCTGACCCCACCCATTCTGCCCAGGCTCCTCCTATACCCCTCCTCTCTGACCTAACCCCCTCTGCCCAGGCTCCTCCTATACCCCTCCTCTCTGACCCCACCCCCTCTGCCCAGGCTCCTCCCATACCCCTCTGACCCCACCCATTCTGCCCAGGCTCCTCCTATTTGACCCCACCCAATCTGACTAGGCTCCTCCTATACCCCCTCTGCCCAGGCTCCTCCCATACCCCTCTGACCCCACCCAGGCTCCTCCTATTTGACCCCACCCAATCTGACTAGGCTCCTCCTACACCCCCCTCTGCCAGGCTCCTCCTATACCCCCCTCTGCCAGGCTCCTCCTATACCCCCTCCTCTCTGACCCCACCCATTCTGCCCAGGCTCCTCCTATTTGACCACACCCAATCTGACTAGGCTCCTCCTATACCCATTCTGCCCAGGCTCCTCCTATACCCCCTCCTCTCTGACTCCACCCATTCTGCCCAGGCTCCTCCTAAGCCCCTCCTCTCTGACCCCACCCATTCTGCCCATATACCCCCTCCTCCTGCCCAGGCTCCTCCTAAGCCCCTCCTCTGCTGTCTGACCCCACCCATTCTGCCCAGGCTCCGCCTAAGCCCCTCCTCTCTGACCCCACCCATTCTGCCCAGGATCCGCCTAAGCCCCTCCTCTCTGACCCCACCCATTCTGCCCAGGCTCCTCCTTAGCCCCTCCTCTGCTGTCTGACCCCACCCATTCTGCCCAGGCTCCTCCCATACCCCTCTGACCCCACCCATTCTGCCCAGGCTCCTCCTATTTGACCCCACCCAATCTGACTAAGCTCCTCCTAAGCCCCTCCTCTGCTGTCTGACCCCACCCATTCTGCCCAGGCTCCTCCTATACCCCCTCTGCCAGGCTCCTCCTATACCCCTCCTCTGCTGTCTGACCCCACCCATTCTGCCCAGGCTCCTCCTATTTGACCCCACCCATTCTGCCCAGGCTCCTCCTAAGCCCCACCTCTCTGACTCCACCCATTCTGCCCAGGCTCCTCCTATTTGACCCCACCCATTCTGCCCAGGCTCCTCCTATACCCCACCTCTCTGACCCCACCCAATGTGACTAGGCTCCTCCTAAGCCCCTCCTCTGCTGTCTGACCCCACCCATTCTGCCCAGGCTCCTCCTATTTGACCCCACCCATTCTGCCCAGGCTCCTCCTAAGCCCCACCTCTCTGACTCCACCCATTCTGCCCAGGCTCCTCCTATTTGACCCCACCCATTCTGCCCAGGCTCCTCCTATACCCCACCTCTCTGACCCCACCCAATGTGACTAGGCTCCTCCTAAGCCCCTCCTCTGCTGTCTGACCCCACCCATTATGCCCAGCCTCCTCCTCTCTGACCCCACCCATTCTGCCCAGGCTCCTCCTAAGCCCCTCCTCTGCTGTCTGACCCCACCCATTCTGCCCAGGCTCCTCCTATACCCCCTCCTCTCTGACTCCACCCATTCTACCCGGGCTCCTCCCATACCCCTCTGACCCCACCCATTCTGCCCAGGCTCCTCCTATTTGACCCTACCCAATCTGACTAGGCTCCTCCTACACCCCCCTCTGCCAGGCTCCTCCTATACCCCCTCCTCTCTGACTCCACCCATTCTACCCAGGCTCCTCCCATTCTGCCCAGGCTCCTCCTATTTGACCCCACCCAATCTGACTAGGCTCCTCCTACACCCCCCTCTGCCCAGGCTCCTCCTATAC
Source organism: Lissotriton vulgaris (assembly GCF_964263255.1). Classification (NCBI taxonomy): domain Eukaryota; kingdom Metazoa; phylum Chordata; class Amphibia; order Caudata; family Salamandridae; genus Lissotriton; species Lissotriton vulgaris. The sequence continues at coordinate 1,001,107,639 of NC_141695.1, forward strand.
CCCCTCCTCTCTGACTCCACCCATTCTACCCAGGCTCCTCCCATACCCCTCTGACCCCACCCATTCTGCCCAGGCTCCTCCTATTTGACCCCACCCAATCTGACTAGGCTCCTCCTACACCCCCCCTCTGCCAGGCTCCTCCTATACCCCTCCTCTCTGACCCCACCCAATCTGACTAGGCTCCTCCTAAGCCCCTAGGCCCCTCCTCTGCTGTCTGACCGCACTCATTCTGCCCAGGCTCCTCCTAAGCCCCTCCTCTCTGACCCCACCCAATCTGACTAGGCTCCTCCTAAGCCCCTAGGCTCCTCCTAAGCCCCTCCCCTCCTCTCTGACCCCACCCATTCTGCCCAGGCTCCTCCTCCTACAGACAACACCCATTCTCTTTCTTTCCACACCTATTTTACTTACCGACCAATCTGCAATCCCTCTTTCGCTAGGCATGATTCCACTCTTACACAACACACAGACACATTTTACTTACCAATTTACTTACCTGGTGCCGAACCCGGGATTTGAACCCTGGTTGCCTGGATGGAAGGCAGGAACTTACCCACTGGACCACACTGGTTTCCATGTAAGTAGCCTATCAAATTGTCCTTATGTCATGGTCATCCTTTTAATGTGCAATGGAAGCCACAGGAAAGGACACCAAGGCCTGTATGTTGCTTATAGTTACTTCTGCAATCCTCTAGACCACCAAGGAGCTATAGCTCAAAGGTAAGGCTTGTACCTTTAGTGGGGACAGCCCTCACAGGCCAGGGTTCGAATCCTGCCAGTGCTGTAGAAGTATCCCAAGGTGGGAAATTTTCAAACAGTGATTTTCTTTTATTTTTTTTTGCTAAGTGTTTTTCTGGTTTCCATGTAAGTAGCCTATCAAATTGTCCGTATGTCATGGTCATCCATTTAATGTGCAATGGAAGCCACAGGAAAGGACACCAAGGCCTGTATGTTGCTTATAGTTACTACTGCAATCCTCCAGACCACCAAGGAGCTATAGCTCAAAGGTGAGGCTTGTACCTTTGGTGGGGACAGCCCTCACAGGCCAGGGTTCGAATCCTGCCAGTGCTGTAGAAGTATCCCAAGGTGGGAAATTTTCAAACAGTGATTTTCTTTTATTTTTTGTTGCTAAGTGTTTTTCTGGTTTCCATGTAAGTAGCCTATCAAATTGTCCTTATGTCATGGTCATCCATTTAATGTGCAATGGAAGCCACAGGAAAGGACACCAAGGCCTGTATGTTGCTTATAGTTACTACTGCAATCCTCCAGACCACCAAGGAGCTATAGCTCAAAGGTAAGGCTTGTACCTTTGGTGGGGACAGCCCTCACAGGCCAGGGTTCGAATCCTGCCAGTGCTGTAGAAGTATCCCAAGGTGGGAAATTTTCAAACAGTGATTTTCTTTTTTTTTTTTTTGCTAAGTGTTTTTCTGGTTTCCATGTAAGTAGCCTATCAAATTGTCCTTATGTCATGGTCATCCATTTAATGTGCAATGGAAGCCACAGGGAAGGACACCAAGGCCTGTATGTTGCTTATAGTTACTACTGCAATCCTCTAGACCACCAAGGAGATAGCTCAAAGGTAAGGCTTGTACCTTTGGGGGGACAGCCCTCACAGGCCAGGGTTCGAATCCTGCCAGTGCTGTAGAAGTGTCCCAAGGTGGGAAATTTTCAAACAGTGATTTTTTTTTTGCTAGTGTTTTTTTGGCAGGTGTCTCCCAACATTTCATATGTTTTCTCTCATGACCTTCTACCAACCGCCCTATTTCTCAAGTAGGTGCTAGGAACAAGGCCTTATCTTCCTTTATCAATGTCGTCATTCTTTGTCCTTTAAGTTTGGTGAATTGCAGAGTGCAATTGTGGTATTGGGGGTTATAACTGAGCACAAGAATGCGAGGATGGTGCTACACTTATTGTAAAATAGGTTGGTTGATGGTGATTTTTCATTTTAGTGTGAGCCACTCGCTCAAATCAGGGGTTTGGTGCCAGTGAGCTTGGATAGAAATAAAGGTCAAGTATGAGCTCTGGCTAATGAAATGATGGGTCGAGTTTGAGGCTAGCTAGAGTCCATTTATTAGGTGCAATAAGAAGTTGGAAAGATTTTTCCTTTAAGAGACAGACAAGAGCAGAGTCAAGCCTTTGCTCTAGTAGATCTGCATCATGCCTGCTGCAGGATGTGAAGGAGTGGACCTCCACAGCAGTGCGCTGTGCCGGGCTGGGCTGCACTGGGCTGGGCTGGGCCTGCCCTGGCATCTTGGATTTATTCACCCACCTCCTTCCTTTGAAGAACGCTCACGAACGGCCACAAACGTCCTTGTTCTGTATACAGGCGGACAGCGGGCAATTTAGGACCCTGCTAAATGATGGTGATGTCCCCATGTGCTTCCTTCGAGTGGCAAAATCCTTCGTCTAAGGCAGGTGGGCTTTTTTAAAATTTGGTTGAAGACCATATGTTGGAGGCAGTATCACGGCACAAGCCGCCGACCGTCTCAGAAGAAAGTATGCATGGGAGGACATTATTTGCATAGGAGAGCCCTCTTCTCAGTCCCATTCTTAAGCTGCAGTGGCCATGAAGTGTTACTAGGGGGCAGCAGTATGAACAAAAGAGCACACTGAGGCTTTTCTCCTTCTTGCTGACATGATTCTTGGTCATTTTTGTCTTGCAGGGCCTAAGGAGTGAATGACTACGATGACTGAGGGGATGAGGAATGGCTGGCCTGTATTTGTGGTGAAGGGGGAACATTTGGAAGGTAAACAGCAAGATGAAAGCGTCAAAGCATATATGTTTGCTGAGTGATTGAGTCTGTGTGTCACTTGTCTCTTTGTAGGGACATGTGAGAAAGGAACAGCAGCACCATAGACTTCAGGTGGGAGAGCAAGCAAGGATGAATATTTCCCTCAAATCCAAATACTTACAGCACCTCAAAGATGACAAGTGCGATATGATGTTCTGCAATTGCAAGGATTTGCCATGTGTGGTGCATAAATATGCATGGTTAGTGAGGTTTTTCCCAGAATGTGAGTATCGTTAGGCTGGCAAATGTCAGGCACTCCTTTGGGGGTATGAGGCCAAGAAAAAATTTGGGAAGTTTGCTACAGTCATCTGTAGGATCGAAAGACACTGGGGAATCGTTACAGAGGGAGCCAGGCTGCACAAAACGTGGTAACAGTTGGACAGAAATCTTTAGCCGGACTTTTGACTACCCCCAATGTGGGACCAGGACCGCAGTACCTCTCTGTCTCTGAAACATATTTTGACCTCTGGGCACCACCATCTCAATGCCCCTCAAATGTTCCCTCCTGGAACCCCAGCTTTGGTAGTGCATCAACCAGGTTTCAATCATTTGAGTGACCACAAACACCCTTGCTATGTGCCTTCCATTTACATTCAGTCAGTAACCCAGCTGCTTCGTTCGCTATTGAATCTCAAGTGACAGTTGGATGCACATTGCAGGGGTATACAGGCATTTACCGTACTGTACAGCCCCTCTCAGTACAGTCAGACTACACTTCTTAAAATCATAAATACATGTTTTGTCCAACAGTAAGGCCGGGCCTTTCCTCTGTAGTTCATAGCCAACGTAAGGAGGAAAAAATAAGCTGAAGAGCATGCCAAAATTCTCTACAGACACTGCCAATCCTCACACTGCCTATTTGCATGCCGAGGTTATTCACTATGACCCACCAAACCAATTGGCAACAGTAGCCTCTCTCTGCCTCATTCGTATGCTCCGATGCCACCTTTATTTAGCAAATGTTAGTGCTCTAGGATTTCATAGCACGATTCGCTATAGCCTCTTTTTTCAACAGAAATGTCCTAAAGGTACCTATACCAATCTGCTGGGTGGGGAGGAGGGGGGCTGCTGCTGCTGGCAGTAACATTTTGGGGCACCCCACCTGCAAAAATACATTCACATGCTCCTTGTTGTACCTTTCAATACCATAACTGCAGCAGAATCGTATGGTGACCCCTGTTGGTAACAGAAACTGTCAAACAGCTTTTTGCCACCCCCCCTCCCCCGTTGCCCCTAACCATTTGGGGTACACCCCATGAGGGAGGATCAGAGCAATAAAAAATAATGGTAGCCCCCCCAAAAAGTACCTGGAAGGCATGCCATTCTGTGCACCTCATCGCTCTTCACGTCGCGCCTAAGCACCTTTTAATACTGCTCCCCGACTGCCCCCTCCAAACAGAAATCAGAAAGTATAGGGGGGTGCATTAAAAAAGTTTTTGCAGTTCCCCACCATAAGTCAGGATCCTCCTCCATCTATGACCCCTTCCTAGGCCCTCAGACCCCACCCATTCTGCCCAGGCTCCTCCTATTTGACCACACCCAATCTGACTAGGCTCCTCCTTAACCCCTCCTCTGCTCTCTGACCCCACCCAATCTGACTAGGCTCCTCCTATACCCCCTCCTCTCTGACTCCACCCATTCTGCCCAGGCTCCTCCCATACCCCTCTGACCCCACCCATTCTGCCCAGGCTCCTCCTATACCCCTCTTATTTGACCCCAATCTGACTAGGCTCCTCCTAAGCCCCTCCTCTGCTGTCTGACCCCACCCATTCTGACTAAGCTCCTCCTAAACCAATCCTCTGCTGTCTGACTCCACCCATTCTGCCCAGGCTCCTCCTCAGCCCCTCCTCTCTGACCTCACCCAATCTGACTAGGCTCCTCCTATACCCCCTCCTCTCTGACCCCACCCAATCTGACTAGGCTCCTCCTTAACCCCTCCTCTGCTCTCTGACCCCACCCATTCTGACTAAGCTCCTCCTAAACCCATCCTCTGCTGTCTGACCCCACCCATTCTGCCCAGGCTCCTCCTAAGCCCCTCTGCCCAGGCTCCTCCTATACCCCTCCTCTCTGACCTCACCCAATCTGACTAGGCTCCTCCTATACCCATTCTGCCCAGGCTCCTCCTATACCCCCTCCTCTCTGACTCCACCCATTCTGCCCAGGCTCCTCCTATACCCCTCCTCTCTGACCCCACCCAATCTGACTAGGCTCCTCCTAAGCCCCTCCTCTGCTGTCTGACCCCACCCATTCTGCCCAGGCTCCTCCTATTTGACCCCACCCAATCTGACTAGGTTCCTCCTAAGCCCCTCCTCTGCTGTCTGGCCCCACCCATTCTGCCCAGGCTCCTCCTATACCCCCTCCTATTTGACCCCACCCAATCTGACTAGGCTCCTCCTATACCCCCTCTGCCCAGGCTCCTCCTATACCCCTCCTCTCTGACCTCACCCATTCTGCCCAGGCTCCTCCTATTTGACCCCACCCAATCTGACTAGGCTCCTCCTAAGCCCCTCCTCTGCTGTCTGACCCCACCCATTCTGCCCAGGCTCCTCCTAAGCCCCTCCTCTCTGACCCCACCAATTCTGCCCAGGCTCCTCCTAAGCCCCTCATCTGCTGTCTGACCCCACCCATTCTGCCCAGGCTCCTCCTATACCCCTCCTCTCTGACCCCACCCAATCTGACTAGGCTCCTCCTAAGCCCCTAGGCTCCTCCTAAGCCCCTCCTCTCTGACCCCACCCAATCTGACTAGGCTCCTCCTATACCCCCTCCTCTCTGACTCCACCCATTCTGACTAGGCTCCTCCTATTTGACCCCACCCAATCTGACTAGGCTCCTCCTAAGCCCCTCCTCTGCTGTCTGACCCCACCCATTCTGCCCAGGCTCCGCCTAAGCATCTCCTCTCTGACCCCACCCATTCTGCCCAGGCTCCTCCTAAGCCCTTCCTCTGCTGTCTGACCCCACCCATTCTGCCCAGGCTCCTCCTAAGCCCCTCCTCTGCTGTCTGACCCCACCCATTCTGCCCAGGCTCCTCCTATACCCCCTCCTCTCTGACTCCACCCATTCTGCCCAGGCTCCTCCCATACCCCTCTGACCCCACCCATTCTGCCCAGGCTCCATCTATACCCCTCCTATTTGACCCCACCCAATCTGACTTGGCTCCTCCTAAGCCCCTCCTCTGCTGTCTGACCCCACCCATTCTGCCCAGGCTCCTCCTATTTGACCCCACCCAATCTGACTAGGCTCCTCCTAAGCCCCTCCTCTGCTGTCGGACCCCACCCATTCTGCCCAGGCTCCTCCTATACCCCTCTGACCCCACCCATTCTGCCCAGGCTCCTCCTATACCCCCTCCTATTTGACCCCACCCAATCGGACTAGGCTCCTCCTATACCCCCTCTGCCCAGGCTCCTCCTATACCCCTCCTCTCTGACCTCACCCATTCTGCCCAGGCTCCTCCTATTTGACCCCACCCAATCTGACTAGGCTCCTCCTAAGCCCCTCCTCTGCTGTCTGACCCCACCCATTCTTCCCAGGCTCCTCCTAAGCCCCTCCTCTCTGACCCCACCAATTCTGCCCAGGCTCCTCCTAAGCCCCTCATCTGCTGTCTGACCCCACCCATTCTGCCCAGGCTCCTCCTATACCCCTCCTCTCTGACCCCACACAATCTGACTAGGCTCCTCCTAAGCCCCTAGGTTCCTCCTAAGCCCCTCCTCTCTGACCCCACCCAATCTGACTAGGCTCCTCCTATACCCCCTCCTCTCTGACTCCACCCATTCTGACTAGGCTCCTCCTATTTGACCCCACCCAATCTGACTAGGCTCCTCCTAAGCCCCTCCTCTGCTGTCTGACCCCACCCATTCTGCCCAGGCTCCGCCTAAGCATCTCCTCTCTGACCCCACCCATTCTGCCCAGGCTCCTCCTAAGCCCCTCCTCTGCTGTCTGACCCCACCCATTCTGCCCAGGCTCCTCCTAAGCCCCTCCTCTCTGACCCCACCAATTCTGCCCAGGCTCCTCCTAAGCCCCTCATCTGCTGTCTGACCCCACCCATTCTGCCCAGGCTCCTCCTATACCCCTCCTCTCTGACCCCACCCAATCTGACTAGGCTCCTCCTAAGCCCCTAGGCTCCTCCTAAGCCCCTCCTCTCTGACCCCACCCAATCTGACTAGGCTCCTCCTATACCCCCTCCTCTCTGACTCCACCCATTCTGACTAGGCTCCTCCTATTTGACCCCACCCAATCTGACTAGGCTCCTCCTAAGCCCCTCCTCTGCTGTCTGACCCCACCCATTCTGCCCAGGCTCCGCCTAAGCATCTCCTCTCTGACCCCACCCATTCTGCCCAGGCTCCTCCTAAGCCCCTCCTCTGCTGTCTGACCCCACCCATTCTGCCCAGGCTCCTCCTAAGCCCCTCCTCTGCTGTCTGACCCCACCCATTCTGCCCAGGCTCCTCCTATACCCCCTCCTCTCTGACTCCACCCATTCTGCCCAGGCTCCTCCCATACCCCTCTGACCCCACCCATTCTGCCCAGGCTCCTCCTATACCCCTCCTATTTGACCCCACCCAATCTGACTTGGCTCCTCCTAAGCCCCTCCTCTGCTGTCGGACCCCACCCATTCTGCCCAGGCTCCTCCTATTTGACCCCACCCAATCTGACTAGGCTCCTCCTAAGCCCCTCCTCTGCTGTCGGACCCCACCCATTCTGCCCAGGCTCCTCCTATACCCCTCTGACCCCACCCATTCTGCCCAGGCTCCTCCTATACCCCCTCCTATTTGACCCCACCCAATCTGACTAGGCTCCTCCTATACCCCCTCTGCCCAGGCTCCTCCTATACCCCTCCTCTCTGACCTCACCCATTCTGCCCAGGCTCCTCCTATTTGACCCCACCCAATCTGACTAGGCTCCTCCTAAGCCCCTCCTCTGCTGTCTGACCCCACCCATTCTGCCTAGGCTCCTCCTAAGCCCCTCCTCTGCTGTCTGACCCCACCCATTCTGCCCAGGCTCCTCCTATACCCCTCTGACCCCACCCATTCTGCCCAGGCTCCTCCTATACCCCCTCCTATTTGACCCCACCCAATCTGACTAGGCTCCTCCTATACCCCCTCTGCCCAGGCTCCTCCTATACCCCTCCTCTCTGACCTCACCCATTCTGCCCAGGCTCCTCCTATTTGACCCCAGCCAATCTGACTAGGCTCCTCCTAAGCCCCTCCTCTGCTGTCTGACCCCACCCATTCTGCCCAGGCTCCTCCTAAGCCCCTCCTCTCTGACCCCACCAATTCTGCCCAGGCTCCTCCTAAGCCCCTCATCTGCTGTCTGACCCCACCCATTCTGCCCAGGCTCCTCCTATACCCCTCCTCTTTGACCCCACCCAATCTGACTAGGCTCCTCCTAAGCCCCTAGGCTCCTCCTAAGCCCCTCCTCTCTGACCCCACCCAATCTGACTAGGCTCCTCCTATACCCCCTCCTCTCTGACTCCACCCATTCTGACTAGGCTCCTCCTATTTGACCCCACCCAATCTGACTAGGCTCCTCCTAAGCCCCTCCTCTGCTGTCTGACCCCACCCATTCTGCCCAGGCTCCGCCTAAGCATCTCCTCTCTGACCCCACCCATTCTGCCCAGGCTCCTCCTAAGCCCCTCCTCTGCTGTCTGACCCCACCCATTCTGCCCAGGCTCCTCCTATACCCCTCCTCTCTGACCCCACCCAATCTGACTAGGCTCCTCCTAAGCCCCTAGGCTCCTCCTAAGCCCCTCCTCCTGACCCCACCCAATCTGACTAGGCTCCTCCTATACCCCCTCCTCTCTGACTCCACCCATTCTGACTAGGCTCCTCCTATTTGACCCCACCCAATCTGACTAGGCTCCTCCTAAGCCCCTCCTCTGCTGTCTGACCCCACCCATTCTGCCCAGGCTCCGCCTAAGCATCTCCTCTCTGACCCCACCCATTCTGCCCAGGCTCCTCCTAAGCCCCTCCTCTGCTGTCTGACCCCACCCATTCTGCCCAGGCTCCTCCTAAGCCCCTCCTCTGCTGTCTGACCCCACCCATTCTGCCCAGGCTCCTCCTATACCCCCTCCTCTCTGACTCCACCCATTCTGCCCAGGCTCCTCCCATACCCCTCTGACCCCACCCATTCTGCCCAGGCTCCTCCTATACCCCTCCTATTTGACCCCACCCAATCTGACTTGGCTCCTCCTAAGCCCCTCCTCTGCTGTCTGACCCCACCCATTCTGCCCAGGCTCCTCCTATTTGACCCCACCCAATCTGACTTGGCTCCTCCTAAGCCCCTCCTCTGCTGTCGGACCCCACCCATTCTGCCCAGGCTCCTTAATCTGACCCCACCCATTCTGCCCAGGCTCCTCCTATACCCCCTCCTCTCTGACTCCACCCATTCTGACTAGGCTCCTCCTATTTGACCCCACCCAATCTGACTAGGCTCCTCCTATACCCCCTCTGCCCAGGCTCCTCCTATACCCCTCCTCTCTGACCCCACCCCTCTGCCCAGGCTCCTCCTATACCCCCTCTGCCCAGGCTCCTCCTATACCCCTCCTCTCTGACCCCACCCCCTCTGCCCAGGCTCCTCCTATACCCCTCCTCTGCTGTCTGACCCCACCCATTCTCCCCAGGCTCCTCCTATACCCCACCTCTCTGACCCCACCCAATCTGACTAGGCTCCTCCTAAGCCCCTCCTCTGCTGTCTGACCCCACCCATTCTGCCCAGGCTCCTCCTATACCCCCTCCTCTCTGACTCCACCCATTCTACCCAGGCTCCTCCTATTTGACCCCACACAATCTGACTAGGCTCCTCCTATACCCCCTCTGCCCAGGCTCCTCCTATACCCCTCCTCTCTGACCCCACCCCCTCTGCCCAGGCTCCTCCCATACCCCTCTGACCCCACCCATTCTGCCCAGGCTCCTCCTATACCCCCTCCTCTCTGACTCCACCCATTCTGCCCAGGCTCCTCCCATACCCCTCTGACCCCACCCATTCTGCCCAGGCTCCTCCTATACCCCTCCTATTTGACCCCACCCAATCTGACTTGGCTCCTCCTAAGCCCCTCCTCTGCTGTCTGACCCCACCCATTCTGCCCAGGCTCCTCCTATTTGACCCCACCCAATCTGACTAGGCTCCTCCTAAGCCCCTCCTCTGCTGTCGGACCCCACCCATTCTGCCCAGGCTCCTCCTATACCCCTCTGACCCCACCCATTCTGCCCAGGCTCCTCCTATACCCCCTCCTATTTGACCCCACCCAATCTGACTAGGCTCCTCCTATACCCCCTCTGCCCAGGCTCCTCCTATACCCCTCCTCTCTGACCTCACCCATTCTGCCCAGGCTCCTCCTATTTGACCCCACCCAATCTGACTAGGCTCCTCCTAAGCCCCTCCTCTGCTGTCTGACCCCACCCATTCTTCCCAGGCTCCTCCTAAGCCCCTCCTCTCTGACCCCACCAATTCTGCCCAGGCTCCTCCTAAGCCCCTCATCTGCTGTCTGACCCCACCCATTCTGCCCAGGCTCCTCCTATACCCCTCCTCTCTGACCCCACACAATCTGACTAGGCTCCTCCTAAGCCCCTAGGTTCCTCCTAAGCCCCTCCTCTCTGACCCCACCCAATCTGACTAGGCTCCTCCTATACCCCCTCCTCTCTGACTCCACCCATTCTGACTAGGCTCCTCCTATTTGACCCCACCCAATCTGACTAGGCTCCTCCTAAGCCCCTCCTCTGCTGTCTGACCCCACCCATTCTGCCCAGGCTCCGCCTAAGCATCTCCTCTCTGACCCCACCCATTCTGCCCAGGCTCCTCCTAAGCCCCTCCTCTGCTGTCTGACCCCACCCATTCTGCCCAGGCTCCTCCTAAGCCCCTCCTCTCTGACCCCACCAATTCTGCCCAGGCTCCTCCTAAGCCCCTCATCTGCTGTCTGACCCCACCCATTCTGCCCAGGCTCCTCCTATACCCCTCCTCTCTGACCCCACCCAATCTGACTAGGCTCCTCCTAAGCCCCTAGGCTCCTCCTAAGCCCCTCCTCTCTGACCCCACCCAATCTGACTAGGCTCCTCCTATACCCCCTCCTCTCTGACTCCACCCATTCTGACTAGGCTCCTCCTATTTGACCCCACCCAATCTGACTAGGCTCCTCCTAAGCCCCTCCTCTGCTGTCTGACCCCACCCATTCTGCCCAGGCTCCGCCTAAGCATCTCCTCTCTGACCCCGCCCATTCTGCCCAGGCTCCTCCTAAGCCCCTCCTCTGCTGTCTGACCCCACCCATTCTGCCCAGGCTCCTCCTAAGCCCCTCCTCTGCTGTCTGACCCCACCCATTCTGCCCAGGCTCCTCCTATACCCCCTCCTCTCTGACTCCACCCATTCTGCCCAGGCTCCTCCCATACCCCTCTGACCCCACCCATTCTGCCCAGGCTCCTCCTATACCCCTCCTATTTGACCCCACCCAATCTGACTTGGCTCCTCCATAGCCCCTCCTCTGCTGTCTGACCCCACCCATTCTGCCCAGGCTCCTCCTATTTGACCCCACCCAATCTGACTAGGCTCCTCCTAAGCCCCTCCTCTGCTGTCGGACCCCACCCATTCTGCCCAGGCTCCTCCTATACCCCTCTGACCCCACCCATTCTGCCCAGGCTCCTCCTATACCCCCTCCTATTTGACCCCACCCAATCTGACTAGGCTCCTCCTATACCCCCTCTGCCCAGGCTCCTCCTATACCCCTCCTCTCTGACCTCACCCATTCTGCCCAGGCTCCTCCTATTTGACCCCACCCAATCTGACTAGGCTCCTCCTAAGCCCCTCCTCTGCTGTCTGACCCCACCCATTCTGCCTAGGCTCCTCCTAAGCCCCTCCTCTGCTGTCTGACCCCACCCATTCTGCCTAGGCTCCTCCTAAGCCCCTCCTCTCTGACCCCACCCAATCTGACTAGGCTCCTCCTATACCCCCTCCTCTCTGACTCCACCCATTCTGACTAGGCTCCTCCTATTTGACCCCACCCAATCTGACTAGGCTCCTCCTAAGCCCCTCCTCTGCTGTCTGACCCCACCCATTCTGCCCAGGCTCCGCCTAAGCATCTCCTCTCTGACCCCACCCATTCTGCCCAGGCTCCTCCTAAGCCCCTCCTCTGCTGTCTGACCCCACCCATTCTGCCCAGGCTCCTCCTAAGCCCCTCCTCTGCTGTCTGACCCCACCCATTCTGCCCAGGCTCCTCCTATACCCCTCTGACCCCACCCATTCTGCCCAGGCTCCTCCTATACCCCCTCCTATTTGACCCCACCCAATCTGACTAGGCTCCTCCTATACCCCCTCTGCCCAGGCTCCTCCTATACCCCTCCTCTCTGACCTCACCCATTCTGCCCAGGCTCCTCCTATTTGACCCCAGCCAATCTGACTAGGCTCCTCCTAAGCCCCTCCTCTGCTGTCTGACCCCACCCATTCTGCCCAGGCTCCTCCTAAGCCCCTCCTCTCTGACCCCACCAATTCTGCCCAGGCTCCTCCTAAGCCCCTCATCTGCTGTCTGACCCCACCCATTCTGCCCAGGCTCCTCCTATACCCCTCCTCTTTGACCCCACCCAATCTGACTAGGCTCCTCCTATACCCCCTCCTCTCTGACTCCACCCATTCTGACTAGGCTCCTCCTATTTGACCCCACCCAATCTGACTAGGCTCCTCCTAAGCCCCTCCTCTGCTGTCTGACCCCACCCATTCTGCCCAGGCTCCGCCTAAGCATCTCCTCTCTGACCCCACCCATTCTGCCCAGGCTCCTCCTAAGCCCCTCCTCTGCTGTCTGACCCCACCCATTCTGCCCAGGCTCCTCCTAAGCCCCTCCTCTGCTGTCTGACCCCACCCATTCTGCCCAGGCTCCTCCTATACCCCTCTGACCCCACCCATTCTGCCCAGGCTCCTCCTATACCCCCTCCTATTTGACCCCACCCAATCTGACTAGGCTCCTCCTATACCCCCTCTGCCCAGGCTCCTCCTATACCCCTCCTCTCTGACCTCACCCATTCTGCCCAGGCTCCTCCTATTTGACCCCAGCCAATCTGACTAGGCTCCTCCTAAGCCCCTCCTCTGCTGTCTGACCCCACCCATTCTGCCCAGGCTCCTCCTAAGCCCCTCCTCTCTGACCCCACCAATTCTGCCCAGGCTCCTCCTAAGCCCCTCATCTGCTGTCTGACCCCACCCATTCTGCCCAGGCTCCTCCTATACCCCTCCTCTTTGACCCCACCCATTCTGCCTAGGCTCCTCCTAAGCCCCTCCTCTCTGACCCCACCCAATCTGACTAGGCTCCTCCTATACCCCCTCCTCTCTGACTCCACCCATTCTGACTAGGCTCCTCCTATTTGACCCCACCCAATCTGACTAGGCTCCTCCTAAGCCCCTCCTCTGCTGTCTGACCCCACCCATTCTGCCCAGGCTCCGCCTAAGCATCTCCTCTCTGACCCCACCCATTCTGCCCAGGCTCCTCCTAAGCCCCTCCTCTGCTGTCTGACCCCACCCATTCTGCCCAGGCTCCTCCTAAGCCCCTCCTCTGCTGTCTGACCCCACCCATTCTGCCCAGGCTCCTCCTATACCCCTCTGACCCCACCCATTCTGCCCAGGCTCCTCCTATACCCCCTCCTATTTGACCCCACCCAATCTGACTAGGCTCCTCCTATACCCCCTCTGCCCAGGCTCCTCCTATACCCCTCCTCTCTGACCTCACCCATTCTGCCCAGGCTCCTCCTATTTGACCCCAGCCAATCTGACTAGGCTCCTCCTAAGCCCCTCCTCTGCTGTCTGACCCCACCCATTCTGCCCAGGCTCCTCCTAAGCCCCTCCTCTCTGACCCCACCAATTCTGCCCAGGCTCCTCCTAAGCCCCTCATCTGCTGTCTGACCCCACCCATTCTGCCCAGGCTCCTCCTATACCCCTCCTCTTTGACCCCACCCAATCTGACTAGGCTCCTCCTAAGCCCCTAGGCTCCTCCTAAGCCCCTCCTCTCTGACCCCACCCAATCTGACTAGGCTCCTCCTATACCCCCTCCTCTCTGACTCCACCCATTCTGACTAGGCTCCTCCTATTTGACCCCACCCAATCTGACTAGGCTCCTCCTAAGCCCCTCCTCTGCTGTCTGACCCCACCCATTCTGCCCAGGCTCCGCCTAAGCATCTCCTCTCTGACCCCACCCATTCTGCCCAGGCTCCTCCTAAGCCCCTCCTCTGCTGTCTGACCCCACCCATTCTGCCCAGGCTCCTCCTAAGCCCCTCCTCTCTGACCCCACCAATTCTGCCCAGGCTCCTCCTAAGCCCCTCATCTGCTGTCTGACCCCACCCATTCTGCCCAGGCTCCTCCTATACCCCTCCTCTCTGACCCCACCCAATCTGACTAGGCTCCTCCTAAGCCCCTAGGCTCCTCCTAAGCCCCTCCTCTCTGACCCCACCCAATCTGACTAGGCTCCTCCTAAGCCCCTAGGCTCCTCCTAAGCCCCTCCTCTCTGACCCCACCCAATCTGACTAGGCTCCTCCTATACCCCCTCCTCTCTGACTCCACCCATTCTGACTAGGCTCCTCCTATTTGACCCCACCCAATCTGACTAGGCTCCTCCTAAGCCCCTCCTCTGCTGTCTGACCCCACCCATTCTGCCCAGGCTCCTCCTAAGCCCCTCCTCTGCTGTCTGACCCCACCCATTCTGCCCAGGCTCCTCCTATACCCCCTCCTCTCTGACTCCACCCATTCTGCCCAGGCTCCTCCCATACCCCTCTGACCCCACCCATTCTGCCCAGGCTCCTCCTATACCCCCTCCTCTCTGACTCCACCCATTCTGCCCAGGCTCCTCCCATACCCCTCTGACCCCACCCATTCTGCCCAGGCTCCTCCTATACCCCTCCTATTTGACCCCACCCAATCTGACTTGGCTCCTCCTAAGCCCCTCCTCTGCTGTCTGACCCCACCCATTCTGCCCAGGCTCCTCCTATTTGACCCCACCCAATCTGACTAGGCTCCTCCTAAGCCCCTCCTCTGCTGTCGGACCCCACCCATTCTGCCCAGGCTCCTCCTATACCCCTCTGACCCCACCCATTCTGCCCAGGCTCCTCCTATACCCCCTCCTATTTGACCCCACCCAATCTGACTAGGCTCCTCCTATACCCCCTCTGCCCAGGCTCCTCCTATACCCCTCCTCTCTGACCTCACCCATTCTGCCCAGGCTCCTCCTATTTGACCCCACCCAATCTGACTAGGCTCCTCCTAAGCCCCTCCTCTGCTGTCTGACCCCACCCATTCTGCCTAGGCTCCTCCTAAGCCCCTCCTCTCTGACCCCACCCAATCTGACTAGGCTCCTCCTATACCCCCTCCTCTCTGACTCCACCCATTCTGACTAGGCTCCTCCTATTTGACCCCACCCAATCTGACTAGGCTCCTCCTAAGCCCCTCCTCTGCTGTCTGACCCCACCCATTCTGCCCAGGCTCCGCCTAAGCATCTCCTCTCTGACCCCACCCATTCTGCCCAGGCTCCTCCTAAGCCCCTCCTCTGCTGTCTGACCCCACCCATTCTGCCCAGGCTCCTCCTAAGCCCCTCCTCTGCTGTCTGACCCCACCCATTCTGCCCAGGCTCCTCCTATACCCCCTCCTCTCTGACTCCACCCATTCTGCCCAGGCTCCTCCTATACCCCTCCTATTTGACCCCACCCAATCTGACTTGGCTCCTCCTAAGCCCCTCCTCTGCTGTCTGACCCCACCCATTCTGCCCAGGCTCCTCCTATTTGACCCCACCCAATCTGACTAGGCTCCTCCTAAGCCCCTCCTCTGCTGTCTGACCCCACCCATTCTGCCCAGGCTCCTCCTATTTGACCCCACCCAATCTGACTAGGCTCCTCCTATACCCCCTCCTCTCTGACCCCACCCAATCTGACTAGGCTCCTCCTAAGCCCCTAGGCTCCTCCTAAGCCCCTCCTCTCTGACCCCACCCAATCTGACTAGGCTCCTCCTATACCCCCTCCTCTCTGACTCCACCCATTCTGACTAGGCTCCTCCTATTTGACCCCACCCAATCTGACTAGGCTCCTCCTATACCCCCTCTGCCCAGGCTCCTCCTATACCCCTCCTCTCTGACCCCACCCCTCTGCCCAGGCTCCTCCTATACCCCCTCTGCCCAGGCTCCTCCTATACCCCTCCTCTCTGACCCCACCCCCTCTGCCCAGGCTCCTCCTATACCCCTCCTCTCTGACCCCACCCCCTCTGCCCAGGCTCCTCCTATACCCCACCTCTCTGACCCCACCCAATCTGACTAGGCTCCTCCTAAGCCCCTCCTCTGCTGTCTGACCCCACCCATTCTGCCCAGGCTCCTCCTATACCCCCTCCTCTCTGACTCCACCCATTCTACCCAGGCTCCTCCTATTTGACCCCACACAATCTGACTAGGCTCCTCCTATACCCCCTCTGCCCAGGCTCCTCCTATACCCCTCCTCTCTGACCCCACCCCCTCTGCCCAGGCTCCTCCTAAGCCCCTCCTCTGCTGTCTGACCCCACCCATTCTGCCCAGGCTCCTCCTATACCCCCTCCTCTCTGACTCCACCCATTCTGCCCAGGCTCCTCCCATACCCCTCTGACCCCACCCATTCTGCCCAGGCTCCTCCTATACCCCTCCTATTTGACCCCACCCAATCTGACTTGGCTCCTCCTAAGCCCCTCCTCTGCTGTCTGACCCCACCCATTCTGCCCAGGCTCCTCCTATTTGACCCCACCCAATCTGACTAGGCTCCTCCTAAGCCCCTCCTCTGCTGTCTGACCCCACCCATTCTGCCCAGGCTCCTCCTATTTGACCCCACCCAATCTGACTAGGCTCCTCCTATACCCCCTCTGCCCAGGCTCCTCCTAAGCCCCTCCTCTGCTGTCTGACCCCCACCCATTCTGCCCAGGCTCCGCCTAAGCCCCTCCTCTCTGACCCCACCCATTCTGCCCAGGCTCCTCCTAAGCCCCACCTCTCTGACTCCACCCATTCTGCCCAGGCTCCTCCTATTTGACCCCACCCAATCTGACTAGGCTCCTCCTAAGCCCCTCCTCTCTGACCCCACCCCCTCTGCCCAGGCTCCTCCTATACCCCTCCTCTCTGACCTAACCCCCTCTGCCCAGGCTCCTCCTATACCCCTCCTCTCTGACCCCACCCCCTCTGCCCAGGCTCCTCCTAAGCCCCTCCTCTCTGACCCCACCAATTCTGCCCAGGCTCCTCCTAAGCCCCTCATCTGCTGTCTGACCCCACCCATTCTGCCCAGGCTCCTCCTATACCCCTCCTCTCTGACCCCACCCAATCTGACTAGGCTCCTCCTAAGCCCCTCATCTGCTGTCTGACCCCACCCCCTCTGCCCAGGCTCCTCCTATACCCCTCCTCTCTGACCTAACCCCCTCTGCCCAGGCTCCTCCTATACCCCTCCTCTGCTGTCTGACCCCACCCATTCTGCCCAGGCTCCTCCTATTTGACCCCACCCAATCTGACTAGGCTCCTCCTAAGCCCCTCCTCTGCTGTCTGACCCCACCCATTCTGCCCAGGCTCCTCCTATTTGACCCCACCCAATCTGACTAGGCTCCTCCTATACCCCCTCTGCCCAGGCTCCTCCTATACCCCTCCTCTCTGACCCCACCCCTCTGCCCAGGCTCCTCCTATACCCCCTCTGCCCAGGCTCCTCCTATACCCCTCCTCTTCTGTCTGACCCCACCCATTCTGCCCAGGCTCCTCCTATTTGACCCCACCCAATCTGACTAGGCTCCTCCTAAGCCCCTCCTCTGCTGTCTGACCCCACCCATTCTGCCCAGGCTCCTCCTATTTGACCCCACCCAATCTGACTAGGCTCCTCCTATACCCCCTCCTCTCTGACTCCACCCATTCTGCCCATATACCCGCTCCTCCTGCCCAGGCTCCTCCTAAGCCCCTCCTCTGCTGTCTGACCCCACCCATTCTGCCCAGGCTCCGCCTAAGCCCCTCCTCTCTGACCCCACCCCCTCTGCCCAGGCTCCTCCTCTGCTGTCTGACCCCACCCATTCTGCCCAGGCTCCTCCTATACCCCTCCTCTCTGACCTAACCCCCTCTGCCCAGGCTCCTCCTATACCCCTCCTCTCTGACCCCACCCCCTCTGCCCAGGCTCCTCCCATACCCCTCTGACCCCACCCATTCTGCCCAGGCTCCTCCTATTTGACCCCACCCAATCTGACTAGGCTCCTCCTATACCCCCTCTGCCCAGGCTCCTCCTAAGCCCCTCCTCTGCTGTCTGACCCCCACCCATTCTGCCCAGGCTCCTCCCATACCCCTCTGACCCCACCCATTCTGCCCAGGCTCCTCCTAAGCCCCACCTCTCTGACTCCACCCATTCTGCCCAGGCTCCTCCCATACCCCTCTGACCCCACCCAGGCTCCTCCTATTTGACCCCACCCAATCTGACTAGGCTCCTCCTAAGCCCCTCCTCTGCTGTCTGACCCCACCCATTCTGCCCAGGCTCCTTCTATACCCCACCTCTCTGACCCCACCCAATCTGACTAGGCTCCTCCTAAGCCCCTCCTCTTCTGTCTGACCCCACCCATTCTGCCCAGGCTCCTCCTCTCTGACCCCACCCATTCTGCCCAGGCTCCTCCTATACCCCACCTCTCTGACCCCACCCAATCTGACTAGGCTCCTCCTAAGCCCCTCCTCTGCTGTCTGACCCCACCCATTCTGACTAGGCTCCTCCTATTTGACCCCACCCAATCTGACTAGGCTCCTCCTAAGCCCCTCCTCTGCTGTCTGACCCCACCCATTCTGCCCAGGCTCCGCCTAAGCATCTCCTCTCTGACCCCACCCATTCTGCCCAGGCTCCTCCTAAGCCCCTCCTCTGCTGTCTGACCCCACCCATTCTGCCCAGGCTCCTCCTAAGCCCCTCCTCTGCTGTCTGACCCCACCCATTCTGCCCAGGCTCCTCCTATACCCCTCTGACCCCACCCATTCTGCCCAGGCTCCTCCTATACCCCCTCCTATTTGACCCCACCCAATCTGACTAGGCTCCTCCTATACCCCCTCTGCCCAGGCTCCTCCTATACCCCTCCTCTCTGACCTCACCCATTCTGCCCAGGCTCCTCCTATTTGACCCCAGCCAATCTGACTAGGCTCCTCCTAAGCCCCTCCTCTGCTGTCTGACCCCACCCATTCTGCCCAGGCTCCTCCTAAGCCCCTCCTCTCTGACCCCACCAATTCTGCCCAGGCTCCTCCTAAGCCCCTCATCTGCTGTCTGACCCCACCCATTCTGCCCAGGCTCCTCCTATACCCCTCCTCTTTGACCCCACCCAATCTGACTAGGCTCCTCCTAAGCCCCTAGGCTCCTCCTAAGCCCCTCCTCTCTGACCCCACCCAATCTGACTAGGCTCCTCCTATACCCCCTCCTCTCTGACTCCACCCATTCTGACTAGGCTCCTCCTATTTGACCCCACCCAATCTGACTAGGCTCCTCCTAAGCCCCTCCTCTGCTGTCTGACCCCACCCATTCTGCCCAGGCTCCGCCTAAGCATCTCCTCTCTGACCCCACCCATTCTGCCCAGGCTCCTCCTAAGCCCCTCCTCTGCTGTCTGACCCCACCCATTCTGCCCAGGCTCCTCCTAAGCCCCTCCTCTCTGACCCCACCAATTCTGCCCAGGCTCCTCCTAAGCCCCTCATCTGCTGTCTGACCCCACCCATTCTGCCCAGGCTCCTCCTATACCCCTCCTCTCTGACCCCACCCAATCTGACTAGGCTCCTCCTAAGCCCCTAGGCTCCTCCTAAGCCCCTCCTCTCTGACCCCACCCAATCTGACTAGGCTCCTCCTAAGCCCCTAGGCTCCTCCTAAGCCCCTCCTCTCTGACCCCACCCAATCTGACTAGGCTCCTCCTATACCCCCTCCTCTCTGACTCCACCCATTCTGACTAGGCTCCTCCTATTTGACCCCACCCAATCTGACTAGGCTCCTCCTAAGCCCCTCCTCTGCTGTCTGACCCCACCCATTCTGCCCAGGCTCCGCCTAAGCATCTCCTCTCTGACCCCACCCATTCTGCCCAGGCTCCTCCTAAGCCCCTCCTCTGCTGTCTGACCCCACCCATTCTGCCCAGGCTCCTCCTAAGCCCCTCCTCTGCTGTCTGACCCCACCCATTCTGCCCAGGCTCCTCCTATACCCCCTCCTCTCTGACTCCACCCATTCTGCCCAGGCTCCTCCCATACCCCTCTGACCCCACCCATTCTGCCCAGGCTCCTCCTATACCCCTCCTATTTGACCCCACCCAATCTGACTTGGCTCCTCCTAAGCCCCTCCTCTGCTGTCTGACCCCACCCATTCTGCCCAGGCTCCTCCTATTTGACCCCACCCAATCTGACTAGGCTCCTCCTAAGCCCCTCCTCTGCTGTCGGACCCCACCCATTCTGCCCAGGCTCCTCCTATACCCCTCTGACCCCACCCATTCTGCCCAGGCTCCTCCTATACCCCCTCCTATTTGACCCCACCCAATCTGACTAGGCTCCTCCTAAGCCCCTCCTCTGCTGTCTGACCCCACCCATTCTGCCCAGGCTCCGCCTAAGCATCTCCTCTCTGACCCCACCCATTCTGCCCAGGCTCCTCCTAAGCCCCTCCTCTGCTGTCTGACCCCACCCATTCTGCCTAGGCTCCTCCTAAGCCCCTCCTCTCTGACCCCACCCAATCTGACTAGGCTCCTCCTATACCCCCTCCTCTCTGACTCCACCCATTCTGACTAGGCTCCTCCTATTTGACCCCACCCAATCTGACTAGGCTCCTCCTAAGCCCCTCCTCTGCTGTCTGACCCCACCCATTCTGCCCAGGCTCCGCCTAAGCATCTCCTCTCTGACCCCACCCATTCTGCCCAGGCTCCTCCTAAGCCCCTCCTCTGCTGTCTGACCCCACCCATTCTGCCCAGGCTCCTCCTAAGCCCCTCCTCTGCTGTCTGACCCCACCCATTCTGCCCAGGCTCCTCCTATACCCCCTCCTCTCTGACTCCACCCATTCTGCCCAGGCTCCTCCTATACCCCTCCTATTTGACCCCACCCAATCTGACTTGGCTCCTCCTAAGCCCCTCCTCTGCTGTCTGACCCCACCCATTCTGCCCAGGCTCCTCCTATTTGACCCCACCCAATCTGACTAGGCTCCTCCTAAGCCCCTCCTCTGCTGTCTGACCCCACCCATTCTGCCCAGGCTCCTCCTATTTGACCCCACCCAATCTGACTAGGCTCCTCCTATACCCCCTCCTCTCTGACCCCACCCAATCTGACTAGGCTCCTCCTAAGCCCCTAGGCTCCTCCTAAGCCCCTCCTCTCTGACCCCACCCAATCTGACTAGGCTCCTCCTATACCCCCTCCTCTCTGACTCCACCCATTCTGACTAGGCTCCTCCTATTTGACCCCACCCAATCTGACTAGGCTCCTCCTATACCCCCTCTGCCCAGGCTCCTCCTATACCCCTCCTCTCTGACCCCACCCCTCTGCCCAGGCTCCTCCTATACCCCCTCTGCCCAGGCTCCTCCTATACCCCTCCTCTCTGACCCCACCCCCTCTGCCCAGGCTCCTCCTATACCCCTCCTCTCTGACCCCACCCCCTCTGCCCAGGCTCCTCCTATACCCCACCTCTCTGACCCCACCCAATCTGACTAGGCTCCTCCTAAGCCCCTCCTCTGCTGTCTGACCCCACCCATTCTGCCCAGGCTCCTCCTATACCCCCTCCTCTCTGACTCCACCCATTCTACCCAGGCTCCTCCTATTTGACCCCACACAATCTGACTAGGCTCCTCCTATACCCCCTCTGCCCAGGCTCCTCCTATACCCCCTCCTCTCTGACTCCACCCATTCTACCTAGGCTCCTCCTATTTGACCCCACCCAATCTGACTAGGCTCCTCCTAAGCCCCTCCTCTGCTGTCTGACCCCACCCATTCTGCCCAGGCTCCGCCTAAGCATCTCCTCTCTGACCCCACCCATTCTGCCCAGGCTCCTCCTAAGCCCCTCCTCTGCTGTCTGACCCCACCCATTCTGCCCAGGCTCCTCCTATACCCCCTCCTCTCTGACTCCACCCATTCTGCCCAGGCTCCTCCTATACCCCCTCTGCCCAGGCTCCTCCTATACCCCTCCTCTTCTGTCTGACCCCACCCATTCTGCCCAGGCTCCTCCTATTTGACCCCACCCAATCTGACTAGGCTCCTCCTAAGCCCCTCCTCTGCTGTCTGACCCCACCCATTCTGCCCAGGCTCCTCCTATTTGACCCCACCCAATCTGACTAGGCTCCTCCTATACCCCCTCCTCTCTGACTCCACCCATTCTGCCCATATACCCGCTCCTCCTGCCCAGGCTCCTCCTAAGCCCCTCCTCTGCTGTCTGACCCCACCCATTCTGCCCAGGCTCCGCCTAAGCCCCTCCTCTCTGACCCCACCCCCTCTGCCCAGGCTCCTCCTCTGCTGTCTGACCCCACCCATTCTGCCCAGGCTCCTCCTATACCCCTCCTCTCTGACCTAACCCCCTCTGCCCAGGCTCCTCCTATACCCCTCCTCTCTGACCCCACCCCCTCTGCCCAGGCTCCTCCCATACCCCTCTGACCCCACCCATTCTGCCCAGGCTCCTCCTATTTGACCCCACCCAATCTGACTAGGCTCCTCCTATACCCCCTCTGCCCAGGCTCCTCCTAAGCCCCTCCTCTGCTGTCTGACCCCCACCCATTCTGCCCAGGCTCCTCCCATACCCCTCTGACCCCACCCATTCTGCCCAGGCTCCTCCTAAGCCCCACCTCTCTGACTCCACCCATTCTGCCCAGGCTCCTCCCATACCCCTCTGACCCCACCCAGGCTCCTCCTATTTGACCCCACCCAATCTGACTAGGCTCCTCCTAAGCCCCTCCTCTGCTGTCTGACCCCACCCATTCTGCCCAGGCTCCTTCTATACCCCACCTCTCTGACCCCACCCAATCTGACTAGGCTCCTCCTAAGCCCCTCCTCTTCTGTCTGACCCCACCCATTCTGCCCAGGCTCCTCCTCTCTGACCCCACCCATTCTGCCCAGGCTCCTCCTATACCCCACCTCTCTGACCCCACCCAATCTGACTAGGCTCCTCCTAAGCCCCTCCTCTGCTGTCTGACCCCACCCATTCTGACTAGGCTCCTCCTATTTGACCCCACCCAATCTGACTAGGCTCCTCCTAAGCCCCTCCTCTGCTGTCTGACCCCACCCATTCTGCCCAGGCTCCGCCTAAGCATCTCCTCTCTGACCCCACCCATTCTGCCCAGGCTCCTCCTAAGCCCCTCCTCTGCTGTCTGACCCCACCCATTCTGCCCAGGCTCCTCCTAAGCCCCTCCTCTGCTGTCTGACCCCACCCATTCTGCCCAGGCTCCTCCTATACCCCTCTGACCCCACCCATTCTGCCCAGGCTCCTCCTATACCCCCTCCTATTTGACCCCACCCAATCTGACTAGGCTCCTCCTATACCCCCTCTGCCCAGGCTCCTCCTATACCCCTCCTCTCTGACCTCACCCATTCTGCCCAGGCTCCTCCTATTTGACCCCAGCCAATCTGACTAGGCTCCTCCTAAGCCCCTCCTCTGCTGTCTGACCCCACCCATTCTGCCCAGGCTCCTCCTAAGCCCCTCCTCTCTGACCCCACCAATTCTGCCCAGGCTCCTCCTAAGCCCCTCATCTGCTGTCTGACCCCACCCATTCTGCCCAGGCTCCTCCTATACCCCTCCTCTTTGACCCCACCCAATCTGACTAGGCTCCTCCTAAGCCCCTAGGCTCCTCCTAAGCCCCTCCTCTCTGACCCCACCCAATCTGACTAGGCTCCTCCTATACCCCCTCCTCTCTGACTCCACCCATTCTGACTAGGCTCCTCCTATTTGACCCCACCCAATCTGACTAGGCTCCTCCTAAGCCCCTCCTCTGCTGTCTGACCCCACCCATTCTGCCCAGGCTCCGCCTAAGCATCTCCTCTCTGACCCCACCCATTCTGCCCAGGCTCCTCCTAAGCCCCTCCTCTGCTGTCTGACCCCACCCATTCTGCCCAGGCTCCTCCTAAGCCCCTCCTCTCTGACCCCACCAATTCTGCCCAGGCTCCTCCTAAGCCCCTCATCTGCTGTCTGACCCCACCCATTCTGCCCAGGCTCCTCCTATACCCCTCCTCTCTGACCCCACCCAATCTGACTAGGCTCCTCCTAAGCCCCTAGGCTCCTCCTAAGCCCCTCCTCTCTGACCCCACCCAATCTGACTAGGCTCCTCCTAAGCCCCTAGGCTCCTCCTAAGCCCCTCCTCTCTGACCCCACCCAATCTGACTAGGCTCCTCCTATACCCCCTCCTCTCTGACTCCACCCATTCTGACTAGGCTCCTCCTATTTGACCCCACCCAATCTGACTAGGCTCCTCCTAAGCCCCTCCTCTGCTGTCTGACCCCACCCATTCTGCCCAGGCTCCGCCTAAGCATCTCCTCTCTGACCCCACCCATTCTGCCCAGGCTCCTCCTAAGCCCCTCCTCTGCTGTCTGACCCCACCCATTCTGCCCAGGCTCCTCCTAAGCCCCTCCTCTGCTGTCTGACCCCACCCATTCTGCCCAGGCTCCTCCTATACCCCCTCCTCTCTGACTCCACCCATTCTGCCCAGGCTCCTCCCATACCCCTCTGACCCCACCCATTCTGCCCAGGCTCCTCCTATACCCCTCCTATTTGACCCCACCCAATCTGACTTGGCTCCTCCTAAGCCCCTCCTCTGCTGTCTGACCCCACCCATTCTGCCCAGGCTCCTCCTATTTGACCCCACCCAATCTGACTAGGCTCCTCCTAAGCCCCTCCTCTGCTGTCGGACCCCACCCATTCTGCCCAGGCTCCTCCTATACCCCTCTGACCCCACCCATTCTGCCCAGGCTCCTCCTATACCCCCTCCTATTTGACCCCACCCAATCTGACTAGGCTCCTCCTAAGCCCCTCCTCTGCTGTCTGACCCCACCCATTCTGCCCAGGCTCCGCCTAAGCATCTCCTCTCTGACCCCACCCATTCTGCCCAGGCTCCTCCTAAGCCCCTCCTCTGCTGTCTGACCCCACCCATTCTGCCTAGGCTCCTCCTAAGCCCCTCCTCTCTGACCCCACCCAATCTGACTAGGCTCCTCCTATACCCCCTCCTCTCTGACTCCACCCATTCTGACTAGGCTCCTCCTATTTGACCCCACCCAATCTGACTAGGCTCCTCCTAAGCCCCTCCTCTGCTGTCTGACCCCACCCATTCTGCCCAGGCTCCGCCTAAGCATCTCCTCTCTGACCCCACCCATTCTGCCCAGGCTCCTCCTAAGCCCCTCCTCTGCTGTCTGACCCCACCCATTCTGCCCAGGCTCCTCCTAAGCCCCTCCTCTGCTGTCTGACCCCACCCATTCTGCCCAGGCTCCTCCTATACCCCCTCCTCTCTGACTCCACCCATTCTGCCCAGGCTCCTCCTATACCCCTCCTATTTGACCCCACCCAATCTGACTTGGCTCCTCCTAAGCCCCTCCTCTGCTGTCTGACCCCACCCATTCTGCCCAGGCTCCTCCTATTTGACCCCACCCAATCTGACTAGGCTCCTCCTAAGCCCCTCCTCTGCTGTCTGACCCCACCCATTCTGCCCAGGCTCCTCCTATTTGACCCCACCCAATCTGACTAGGCTCCTCCTATACCCCCTCCTCTCTGACCCCACCCAATCTGACTAGGCTCCTCCTAAGCCCCTAGGCTCCTCCTAAGCCCCTCCTCTCTGACCCCACCCAATCTGACTAGGCTCCTCCTATACCCCCTCCTCTCTGACTCCACCCATTCTGACTAGGCTCCTCCTATTTGACCCCACCCAATCTGACTAGGCTCCTCCTATACCCCCTCTGCCCAGGCTCCTCCTATACCCCTCCTCTCTGACCCCACCCCTCTGCCCAGGCTCCTCCTATACCCCCTCTGCCCAGGCTCCTCCTATACCCCTCCTCTCTGACCCCACCCCCTCTGCCCAGGCTCCTCCTATACCCCTCCTCTCTGACCCCACCCCCTCTGCCCAGGCTCCTCCTATACCCCACCTCTCTGACCCCACCCAATCTGACTAGGCTCCTCCTAAGCCCCTCCTCTGCTGTCTGACCCCACCCATTCTGCCCAGGCTCCTCCTATACCCCCTCCTCTCTGACTCCACCCATTCTACCCAGGCTCCTCCTATTTGACCCCACACAATCTGACTAGGCTCCTCCTATACCCCCTCTGCCCAGGCTCCTCCTATACCCCCTCCTCTCTGACTCCACCCATTCTACCTAGGCTCCTCCTATTTGACCCCACCCAATCTGACTAGGCTCCTCCTAAGCCCCTCCTCTGCTGTCTGACCCCACCCATTCTGCCCAGGCTCCGCCTAAGCATCTCCTCTCTGACCCCACCCATTCTGCCCAGGCTCCTCCTAAGCCCCTCCTCTCTGACTCCACCCATTCTACCCAGGCTCCTCCTATTTGACCCCACACAATCTGACTAGGCTCCTCCTATACCCCCTCTGCCCAGGCTCCTCCTATACCCCCTCCTCTCTGACTCCACCCATTCTACCTAGGCTCCTCCTATTTGACCCCACCCAATCTGACTAGGCTCCTCCTAAGCCCCTCCTCTGCTGTCTGACCCCACCCATTCTGCCCAGGCTCCGCCTAAGCATCTCCTCTCTGACCCCACCCATTCTGCCCAGGCTCCTCCTAAGCCCCTCCTCTGCTGTCTGACCCCACCCATTCTGCCCATGCTCCTCCTAAGCCCCTCCTCTGCTGTCTGACCCCACCCATTCTGCCCAGGCTCCTCCTATACCCCCTCCTCTCTGACTCCACCCATTCTGCCCAGGCTCCTCCCATACCCCTCTGACCCCACCCATTCTGCCCAGGCTCCTCCTATACCCCTCCTATTTGACCCCACCCAATCTGACTTGGCTCCTCCTAAGCCCCTCCTCTGCTGTCTGACCCCACCCATTCTGCCCAGGCTCCTCCTATTTGACCCCACCCAATCTGACTAGGCTCCTCCTAAGCCCCTCCTCTGCTGTCTGACCCCACCCATTCTGCCCAGGCTCCTCCTATTTGACCCCACCCAATCTGACTAGGCTCCTCCTATACCCCCTCTGCCCAGGCTCCTCCTAAGCCCCTCCTCTGCTGTCTGACCCCCACCCATTCTGCCCAGGCTCCGCCTAAGCCCCTCCTCTCTGACCCCACCCATTCTGCCCAGGCTCCTCCTAAGCCCCACCTCTCTGACTCCACCCATTCTGCCCAGGCTCCTCCTATTTGACCCCACCCAATCTGACTAGGCTCCTCCTAAGCCCCTCCTCTCTGACCCCACCCCCTCTGCCCAGGCTCCTCCTATACCCCTCCTCTCTGACCTAACCCCCTCTGCCCAGGCTCCTCCTATACCCCTCCTCTCTGACCCCACCCCCTCTGCCCAGGCTCCTCCTAAGCCCCTCCTCTCTGACCCCACCAATTCTGCCCAGGCTCCTCCTAAGCCCCTCATCTGCTGTCTGACCCCACCCATTCTGCCCAGGCTCCTCCTATACCCCTCCTCTCTGACCCCACCCAATCTGACTAGGCTCCTCCTAAGCCCCTCATCTGCTGTCTGACCCCACCCCCTCTGCCCAGACTCCTCCTATACCCCTCCTCTCTGACCTAACCCCCTCTGCCCAGGCTCCTCCTATTTGACCCCACCCAATCTGACTAGGCTCCTCCTAAGCCCCTCCTCTGCTGTCTGACCCCACCCATTCTGCCCAGGCTCCTCCTATTTGACCCCACCCAATCTGACTAGGCTCCTCCTATACCCCCTCTGCCCAGGCTCCTCCTATACCCCTCCTCTCTGACCCCACCCCTCTGCCCAGGCTCCTCATATACCCCCTCTGCCCAGGCTCCTCCTATACCCCTCCTCTTCTGTCTGACCCCACCCATTCTGCCCAGGCTCCTCCTATTTGAACCCACCCAATCTGACTAGGCTCCTCCTAAGCCCCTCCTCTGCTGTCTGACCCCACCCATTCTGCCCAGGCTCCTCCTATTTGACCCCACCCAATCTGACTAGGCTCCTCCTATACCCCCTCCTCTCTGACTCCACCCATTCTGCCCATATACCCGCTCCTCCTGCCCAGGCTCCTCCTAAGCCCCTCCTCTGCTGTCTGACCCCACCCATTCTGCCCAGGCTCCGCCTAAGCCCCTCCTCTCTGACCCCACCCCCTCTGCCCAGGCTCCTCCTCTGCTGTCTGACCCCACCCATTCTGCCCAGGCTCCTCCTATACCCCTCCTCTCTGACCTAACCCCCTCTGCCCAGGCTCCTCCTATACCCCTCCTCTCTGACCCCACCCCCTCTGCCCAGGCTCCTCCCATACCCCTCTGACCCCACCCATTCTGCCCAGGCTCCTCCTATTTGACCCCACCCAATCTGACTAGGCTCCTCCTATACCCCCTCTGCCCAGGCTCCTCCCATACCCCTCTGACCCCACCCAGGCTCCTCCTATTTGACCCCACCCAATCTGACTAGGCTCCTCCTACACCCCCCTCTGCCAGGCTCCTCCTATACCCCCCTCTGCCAGGCTCCTCCTATACCCCCTCCTCTCTGACCCCACCCATTCTGCCCAGGCTCCTCCTATTTGACCACACCCAATCTGACTAGGCTCCTCCTATACCCATTCTGCCCAGGCTCCTCCTATACCCCCTCCTCTCTGACTCCACCCATTCTGCCCAGGCTCCTCCTAAGCCCCTCCTCTCTGACCCCACCCATTCTGCCCATATACCCCCTCCTCCTGCCCAGGCTCCTCCTAAGCCCCTCCTCTGCTGTCTGACCCCACCCATTCTGCCCAGGCTCCGCCTAAGCCCCTCCTCTCTGACCCCACCCATTCTGCCCAGGATCCGCCTAAGCCCCTCCTCTCTGACCCCACCCATTCTGCCCAGGCTCCTCCTTAGCCCCTCCTCTGCTGTCTGACCCCACCCATTCTGCCCAGGCTCCTCCCATACCCCTCTGACCCCACCCATTCTGCCCAGGCTCCTCCTATTTGACCCCACCCAATCTGACTAAGCTCCTCCTAAGCCCCTCCTCTGCTGTCTGACCCCACCCATTCTGCCCAGGCTCCGCCTAAGCCCCTCCTCTCTGACCCCACCCATTCTGCCCAGGATCCGCCTAAGCCCCTCCTCTCTGACCCCACCCATTCTGCCCAGGCTCCTCCTTAGCCCCTCCTCTGCTGTCTGACCCCACCCATTCTGCCCAGGCTCCTCCTATACCCCTCCTCTCTGACCCCACCCCCTCTGGCCAGGCTCCTCCTATACCCCCTCTGCCAGGCTCCTCCTATACCCCTCCTCTGCTGTCTGACCCCACCCATTCTGCCCAGGCTCCTACTATTTGACCCCACCCAATGTGACTAGGCTCCTCCTAAGCCCCTCCTCTGCTGTCTGACCCCACCCATTATGCCCAGCCTCCTCCTCTCTGACCCCACCCATTCTGCCCAGGCTCCTCCTATACCCCACCTCTCTGACCCCACCCAATGTGACTAGGCTCCTCCTAAGCCCCTCCTCTGCTGTCTGACCCCACCCATTATGCCCAGCCTCCTCCCTGACCCCACCCATTCTGCCCAGGCTCCTCCTAAGCCCCTCCTCTGCTGTCTGACCCCACCCATTCTGCCCAGGCTCCTCCTATACCCCCTCCTCTCTGACTCCACCCATTCTACCCGGGCTCCTCCCATACCCCTCTGACCCCACCCATTCTGCCCAGGCTCCTCCTATTTGACCCTACCCAATCTGACTAGGCTCCTCCTACACCCCCCTCTGCCAGGCTCCTCCTATACCCCCTCCTCTCTGACTCCACCCATTCTACCCAGGCTCCTCCCATTCTGCCCAGGCTCCTCCTATTTGACCCCACCCAATCTGACTAGGCTCCTCCTACACCCCCCTCTGCCCAGGCTCCTCCTATACCCCCTCCTCTCTGACTCCACCCATTCTACCCAGGCTCCTCCCATACCCCTCTGACCCCACCCATTCTGCCCAGGCTCCTCCTATTTGACCCCACCCAATCTGACTAGGCTCCTCCTACACCCCCCCTCTGCCAGGCTCCTCCTATACCCCTCCTCTCTGACCCCACCCAATCTGACTAGGCTCCTCCTAAGCCCCTAGGCCCCTCCTCTGCTGTCTGACCCCACTCATTCTGCCCAGGCTCCTCCTAAGCCCCTCCTCTCTGACCCCACCCAATCTGACTAGGCTCCTCCTAAGCCCCTAGGCTCCTCCTAAGCCCCTCCCCTCCTCTCTGACCCCACCCATTCTGCCCAGGCTCCTCCTCCTACAGACAACACCCATTCTCTTTCTTTCCACACCTATTTTACTTACCGACCAATCTGCAATCCCTCTTTCGCTAGGCATGATTCCACTCTTACACAACACACAGACACATTTTACTTACCAATTTACTTACCTGGTGCCGAACCCGGGATTTGAACCCTGGTTGCCTGGATGGAAGGCAGGAACTTACCCACTGGACCACACTGGTTTCCATGTAAGTAGCCTATCAAATTGTCCTTATGTCATGGTCATCCTTTTAATGTGCAATGGAAGCCACAGGAAAGGACACCAAGGCCTGTATGTTGCTTATAGTTACTTCTGCAATCCTCTAGACCACCAAGGAGCTATAGCTCAAAGGTAAGGCTTGTACCTTTAGTGGGGACAGCCCTCACAGGCCAGGGTTCGAATCCTGCCAGTGCTGTAGAAGTATCCCAAGGTGGGAAATTTTCAAACAGTGATTTTCTTTTATTTTTTGTTGCTAAGTGTTTTTCTGGTTTCCATGTAAGTAGCCTATCAAATTGTCCTTATGTCATGGTCATCCATTTAATGTGCAATGGAAGCCACAGGAAAGGACACCAAGGCCTGTATGTTGCTTATAGTTACTACTGCAATCCTCCAGACCACCAAGGAGCTATAGCTCAAAGGTAAGGCTTGTACCTTTGGTGGGGACAGCCCTCACAGGCCAGGGTTCGAATCCTGCCAGTGCTGTAGAAGTATCCCAAGGTGGGAAATTTTCAAACAGTGATTTTCTTTTTTTTTTTTTTGCTAAGTGTTTTTCTGGTTTCCATGTAAGTAGCCTATCAAATTGTCCTTATGTCATGGTCATCCATTTAATGTGCAATGGAAGCCACAGGGAAGGACACCAAGGCCTGTATGTTGCTTATAGTTACTACTGCAATCCTCTAGACCACCAAGGAGATAGCTCAAAGGTAAGGCTTGTACCTTTGGGGGGACAGCCCTCACAGGCCAGGGTTCGAATCCTGCCAGTGCTGTAGAAGTGTCCCAAGGTGGGAAATTTTCAAACAGTGATTTTTTTTTTGCTAGTGTTTTTTTGGCAGGTGTCTCCCAACATTTCATATGTTTTCTCTCATGACCTTCTACCAACCGCCCTATTTCTCAAGTAGGTGCTAGGAACAAGGCCTTATCTTCCTTTATCAATGTCGTCATTCTTTGTCCTTTAAGTTTGGTGAATTGCAGAGTGCAATTGTGGTATTGGGGGTTATAACTGAGCACAAGAATGCGAGGATGGTGCTACACTTATTGTAAAATAGGTTGGTTGATGGTGATTTTTCATTTTAGTGTGAGCCACTCGCTCAAATCAGGGGTTTGGTGCCAGTGAGCTTGGATAGAAATAAAGGTCAAGTATGAGCTCTGGCTAATGAAATGATGGGTCGAGTTTGAGGCTAGCTAGAGTCCATTTATTAGGTGCAATAAGAAGTTGGAAAGATTTTTCCTTTAAGAGACAGACAAGAGCAGAGTCAAGCCTTTGCTCTAGTAGATCTGCATCATGCCTGCTGCAGGATGTGAAGGAGTGGACCTCCACAGCAGTGCGCTGTGCCGGGCTGGGCTGCACTGGGCTGGGCTGGGCCTGCCCTGGCATCTTGGATTTATTCACCCACCTCCTTCCTTTGAAGAACGCTCACGAACGGCCACAAACGTCCTTGTTCTGTATACAGGCGGACAGCGGGCAATTTAGGACCCTGCTAAATGATGGTGATGTCCCCATGTGCTTCCTTCGAGTGGCAAAATCCTTCGTCTAAGGCAGGTGGGCTTTTTTAAAATTTGGTTGAAGACCATATGTTGGAGGCAGTATCACGGCACAAGCCGCCGACCGTCTCAGAAGAAAGTATGCATGGGAGGACATTATTTGCATAGGAGAGCCCTCTTCTCAGTCCCATTCTTAAGCTGCAGTGGCCATGAAGTGTTACTAGGGGGCAGCAGTATGAACAAAAGAGCACACTGAGGCTTTTCTCCTTCTTGCTGACATGATTCTTGGTCATTTTTGTCTTGCAGGGCCTAAGGAGTGAATGACTACGATGACTGAGGGGATGAGGAATGGCTGGCCTGTATTTGTGGTGAAGGGGGAACATTTGGAAGGTAAACAGCAAGATGAAAGCGTCAAAGCATATATGTTTGCTGAGTGATTGAGTCTGTGTGTCACTTGTCTCTTTGTAGGGACATGTGAGAAAGGAACAGCAGCACCATAGACTTCAGGTGGGAGAGCAAGCAAGGATGAATATTTCCCTCAAATCCAAATACTTACAGCACCTCAAAGATGACAAGTGCGATATGATGTTCTGCAATTGCAAGGATTTGCCATGTGTGGTGCATAAATATGCATGGTTAGTGAGGTTTTTCCCAGAATGTGAGTATCGTTAGGCTGGCAAATGTCAGGCACTCCTTTGGGGGTATGAGGCCAAGAAAAAATTTGGGAAGTTTGCTACAGTCATCTGTAGGATCGAAAGACACTGGGGAATCGTTACAGAGGGAGCCAGGCTGCACAAAACGTGGTAACAGTTGGACAGAAATCTTTAGCCGGACTTTTGACTACCCCCAATGTGGGACCAGGACCGCAGTACCTCTCTGTCTCTGAAACATATTTTGACCTCTGGGCACCACCATCTCAATGCCCCTCAAATGTTCCCTCCTGGAACCCCAGCTTTGGTAGTGCATCAACCAGGTTTCAATCATTTGAGTGACCACAAACACCCTTGCTATGTGCCTTCCATTTACATTCAGTCAGTAACCCAGCTGCTTCGTTCGCTATTGAATCTCAAGTGACAGTTGGATGCACATTGCAGGGGTATACAGGCATTTACCGTACTGTACAGCCCCTCTCAGTACAGTCAGACTACACTTCTTAAAATCATAAATACATGTTTTGTCCAACAGTAAGGCCGGGCCTTTCCTCTGTAGTTCATAGCCAACGTAAGGAGGAAAAAATAAGCTGAAGAGCATGCCAAAATTCTCTACAGACACTGCCAATCCTCACACTGCCTATTTGCATGCCGAGGTTATTCACTATGACCCACCAAACCAATTGGCAACAGTAGCCTCTCTCTGCCTCATTCGTATGCTCCGATGCCACCTTTATTTAGCAAATGTTAGTGCTCTAGGATTTCATAGCACGATTCGCTATAGCCTCTTTTTTCAACAGAAATGTCCTAAAGGTACCTATACCAATCTGCTGGGTGGGGAGGAGGGGGGCTGCTGCTGCTGGCAGTAACATTTTGGGGCACCCCACCTGCAAAAATACATTCACATGCTCCTTGTTGTACCTTTCAATACCATAACTGCAGCAGAATCGTATGGTGACCCCTGTTGGTAACAGAAACTGTCAAACAGCTTTTTGCCACCCCCCCTCCCCCGTTGCCCCTAACCATTTGGGGTACACCCCATGAGGGAGGATCAGAGCAATAAAAAATAATGGTAGCCCCCCCAAAAAGTACCTGGAAGGCATGCCATTCTGTGCACCTCATCGCTCTTCACGTTGCGCCTAAGCACCTTTTAATACTGCTCCCCGACTGCCCCCTCCAAACAGAAATCAGAAAGTATAGGGGGGTGCATTAAAAAAGTTTTTGCAGTTCCCCACCATAAGTCAGGATCCTCCTCCATCTATGACCCCTTCCTAGGCCCTCAGACTCCACCCATTCTGCCCAGGCTCCTCCTATTTGACCACACCCAATCTGACTAGGCTCCTCCTTAACCCCTCCTCTGCTCTCTGACCCCACCCAATCTGACTAGGCTCCTCCTATACCCCCTCCTCTCTGACTCCACCCATTCTGCCCAGGCTCCTCCCATACCCCTCTGACCCCACCCATTCTGCCCAGGCTCCTCCTATACCCCTCTTATTTGACCCCAATCTGACTAGGCTCCTCCTAAGCCCCTCCTCTGCTGTCGGACCCCACCCATTCTGCCCAGGCTCCTCCTATACCCCTCTGACCCCACCCATTCTGCCCAGGCTCCTCCTATACCCCCTCCTATTTGACCCCACCCAATCTGACTAGGCTCCTCCTAAGCCCCTCCTCTGCTGTCTGACCCCACCCATTCTGCCCAGGCTCCGCCTAAGCATCTCCTCTCTGACCCCACCCATTCTGCCCAGGCTCCTCCTAAGCCCCTCCTCTGCTGTCTGACCCCACCCATTCTGCCTAGGCTCCTCCTAAGCCCCTCCTCTCTGACCCCACCCAATCTGACTAGGCTCCTCCTATACCCCCTCCTCTCTGACTCCACCCATTCTGACTAGGCTCCTCCTATTTGACCCCACCCAATCTGACTAGGCTCCTCCTAAGCCCCTCCTCTGCTGTCTGACCCCACCCATTCTGCCCAGGCTCCGCCTAAGCATCTCCTCTCTGACCCCACCCATTCTGCCCAGGCTCCTCCTAAGCCCCTCCTCTGCTGTCTGACCCCACCCATTCTGCCCAGGCTCCTCCTAAGCCCCTCCTCTGCTGTCTGACCCCACCCATTCTGCCCAGGCTCCTCCTATACCCCCTCCTCTCTGACTCCACCCATTCTGCCCAGGCTCCTCCTATACCCCTCCTATTTGACCCCACCCAATCTGACTTGGCTCCTCCTAAGCCCCTCCTCTGCTGTCTGACCCCACCCATTCTGCCCAGGCTCCTCCTATTTGACCCCACCCAATCTGACTAGGCTCCTCCTAAGCCCCTCCTCTGCTGTCTGACCCCACCCATTCTGCCCAGGCTCCTCCTATTTGACCCCACCCAATCTGACTAGGCTCCTCCTATACCCCCTCCTCTCTGACCCCACCCAATCTGACTAGGCTCCTCCTAAGCCCCTAGGCTCCTCCTAAGCCCCTCCTCTCTGACCCCACCCAATCTGACTAGGCTCCTCCTATACCCCCTCCTCTCTGACTCCACCCATTCTGACTAGGCTCCTCCTATTTGACCCCACCCAATCTGACTAGGCTCCTCCTATACCCCCTCTGCCCAGGCTCCTCCTATACCCCTCCTCTCTGACCCCACCCCTCTGCCCAGGCTCCTCCTATACCCCCTCTGCCCAGGCTCCTCCTATACCCCTCCTCTCTGACCCCACCCCCTCTGCCCAGGCTCCTCCTATACCCCTCCTCTCTGACCCCACCCCCTCTGCCCAGGCTCCTCCTATACCCCACCTCTCTGACCCCACCCAATCTGACTAGGCTCCTCCTAAGCCCCTCCTCTGCTGTCTGACCCCACCCATTCTGCCCAGGCTCCTCCTATACCCCCTCCTCTCTGACTCCACCCATTCTACCCAGGCTCCTCCTATTTGACCCCACACAATCTGACTAGGCTCCTCCTATACCCCCTCTGCCCAGGCTCCTCCTATACCCCCTCCTCTCTGACTCCACCCATTCTACCTAGGCTCCTCCTATTTGACCCCACCCAATCTGACTAGGCTCCTCCTAAGCCCCTCCTCTGCTGTCTGACCCCACCCATTCTGCCCAGGCTCCGCCTAAGCATCTCCTCTCTGACCCCACCCATTCTGCCCAGGCTCCTCCTAAGCCCCTCCTCTGCTGTCTGACCCCACCCATTCTGCCCATGCTCCTCCTAAGCCCCTCCTCTGCTGTCTGACCCCACCCATTCTGCCCAGGCTCCTCCTATACCCCCTCCTCTCTGACTCCACCCATTCTGCCCAGGCTCCTCCCATACCCCTCTGACCCCACCCATTCTGCCCAGGCTCCTCCTATACCCCTCCTATTTGACCCCACCCAATCTGACTTGGCTCCTCCTAAGCCCCTCCTCTGCTGTCTGACCCCACCCATTCTGCCCAGGCTCCTCCTATTTGACCCCACCCAATCTGACTAGGCTCCTCCTAAGCCCCTCCTCTGCTGTCTGACCCCACCCATTCTGCCCAGGCTCCTCCTATTTGACCCCACCCAATCTGACTAGGCTCCTCCTATACCCCCTCTGCCCAGGCTCCTCCTAAGCCCCTCCTCTGCTGTCTGACCCCCACCCATTCTGCCCAGGCTCCGCCTAAGCCCCTCCTCTCTGACCCCACCCATTCTGCCCAGGCTCCTCCTAAGCCCCACCTCTCTGACTCCACCCATTCTGCCCAGGCTCCTCCTATTTGACCCCACCCAATCTGACTAGGCTCCTCCTAAGCCCCTCCTCTCTGACCCCACCCCCTCTGCCCAGGCTCCTCCTATACCCCTCCTCTCTGACCTAACCCCCTCTGCCCAGGCTCCTCCTATACCCCTCCTCTCTGACCCCACCCCCTCTGCCCAGGCTCCTCCTAAGCCCCTCCTCTCTGACCCCACCAATTCTGCCCAGGCTCCTCCTAAGCCCCTCATCTGCTGTCTGACCCCACCCATTCTGCCCAGGCTCCTCCTATACCCCTCCTCTCTGACCCCACCCAATCTGACTAGGCTCCTCCTAAGCCCCTCATCTGCTGTCTGACCCCACCCCCTCTGCCCAGGCTCCTCCTATACCCCTCCTCTCTGACCTAACCCCCTCTGCCCAGGCTCCTCCTATTTGACCCCACCCAATCTGACTAGGCTCCTCCTAAGCCCCTCCTCTGCTGTCTGACCCCACCCATTCTGCCCAGGCTCCTCATATACCCCCTCTGCCCAGGCTCCTCCTATACCCCTCCTCTTCTGTCTGACCCCACCCATTCTGCCCAGGCTCCTCCTATTTGACCCCACCCAATCTGACTAGGCTCCTCCTAAGCCCCTCCTCTGCTGTCTGACCCCACCCATTCTGCCCAGGCTCCTCCTATTTGACCCCACCCAATCTGACTAGGCTCCTCCTATACCCCCTCCTCTCTGACTCCACCCATTCTGCCCATATACCCGCTCCTCCTGCCCAGGCTCCTCCTAAGCCCCTCCTCTGCTGTCTGACCCCACCCATTCTGCCCAGGCTCCGCCTAAGCCCCTCCTCTCTGACCCCACCCCCTCTGCCCAGGCTCCTCCTCTGCTGTCTGACCCCACCCATTCTGCCCAGGCTCCTCCTATACCCCTCCTCTCTGACCTAACCCCCTCTGCCCAGGCTCCTCCTATACCCCTCCTCTCTGACCCCACCCCCTCTGCCCAGGCTCCTCCCATACCCCTCTGACCCCACCCATTCTGCCCAGGCTCCTCCTATTTGACCCCACCCAATCTGACTAGGCTCCTCCTATACCCCCTCTGCCCAGGCTCCTCCCATACCCCTCTGACCCCACCCAGGCTCCTCCTATTTGACCCCACCCAATCTGACTAGGCTCCTCCTACACCCCCCTCTGCCAGGCTCCTCCTATACCCCCCTCTGCCAGGCTCCTCCTATACCCCCTCCTCTCTGACCCCACCCATTCTGCCCAGGCTCCTCCTATTTGACCACACCCAATCTGACTAGGCTCCTCCTATACCCATTCTGCCCAGGCTCCTCCTATACCCCCTCCTCTCTGACTCCACCCATTCTGCCCAGGCTCCTCCTAAGCCCCTCCTCTCTGACCCCACCCATTCTGCCCATATACCCCCTCCTCCTGCCCAGGCTCCTCCTAAGCCCCTCCTCTGCTGTCTGACCCCACCCATTCTGCCCAGGCTCCGCCTAAGCCCCTCCTCTCTGACCCCACCCATTCTGCCCAGGATCCGCCTAAGCCCCTCCTCTCTGACCCCACCCATTCTGCCCAGGCTCCTCCTTAGCCCCTCCTCTGCTGTCTGACCCCACCCATTCTGCCCAGGCTCCTCCCATACCCCTCTGACCCCACCCATTCTGCCCAGGCTCCTACTATTTGACCCCACCCAATCTGACTAGGCTCCTCCTAAGCCCCTCCTCTGCTGTCTGACCCCACCCATTCTGCCCAGGCTCCTCCTATTTGACCCCACCCATTCTGCCCAGGCTCCTCCTAAGCCCCACCTCTCTGACTCCACCCATTCTGCCCAGGCTCCTCCTATTTGACCCCACCCATTCTGCCCAGGCTCCTCCTATACCCCACCTCTCTGACCCCACCCAATGTGACTAGGCTCCTCCTAAGCCCCTCCTCTGCTGTCTGACCCCACCCATTATGCCCAGCCTCCTCCTCTCTGACCCCACCCATTCTGCCCAGGCTCCTCCTAAGCCCCTCCTCTGCTGTCTGACCCCACCCATTCTGCCCAGGCTCCTCCTATACCCCCTCCTCTCTGACTCCACCCATTCTACCCGGGCTCCTCCCATACCCCTCTGACCCCACCCATTCTGCCCAGGCTCCTCCTATTTGACCCTACCCAATCTGACTAGGCTCCTCCTACACCCCCCTCTGCCAGGCTCCTCCTATACCCCCTCCTCTCTGACTCCACCCATTCTACCCAGGCTCCTCCCATTCTGCCCAGGCTCCTCCTATTTGACCCCACCCAATCTGACTAGGCTCCTCCTACACCCCCCTCTGCCCAGGCTCCTCCTATACCCCCTCCTCTCTGACTCCACCCATTCTACCCAGGCTCCTCCCATACCCCTCTGACCCCACCCATTCTGCCCAGGCTCCTCCTATTTGACCCCACCCAATCTGACTAGGCTCCTCCTACACCCCCCCTCTGCCAGGCTCCTCCTATACCCCTCCTCTCTGACCCCACCCAATCTGACTAGGCTCCTCCTAAGCCCCTAGGCCCCTCCTCTGCTGTCTGACCCCACTCATTCTGCCCAGGCTCCTCCTAAGCCCCTCCTCTCTGACCCCACCCAATCTGACTAGGCTCCTCCTAAGCCCCTAGGCTCCTCCTAAGCCCCTCCCCTCCTCTCTGACCCCACCCATTCTGCCCAGGCTCCTCCTCCTACAGACAACACCCATTCTCTTTCTTTCCACACCTATTTTACTTACCGACCAATCTGCAATCCCTCTTTCGCTAGGCATGATTCCACTCTTACACAACACACAGACACATTTTACTTACCAATTTACTTACCTGGTGCCGAACCCGGGATTTGAACCCTGGTTGCCTGGATGGAAGGCAGGAACTTACCCACTGGACCACACTGGTTTCCATGTAAGTAGCCTATCAAATTGTCCTTATGTCATGGTCATCCTTTTAATGTGCAATGGAAGCCACAGGAAAGGACACCAAGGCCTGTATGTTGCTTATAGTTACTTCTGCAATCCTCTAGACCACCAAGGAGCTATAGCTCAAAGGTAAGGCTTGTACCTTTAGTGGGGACAGCCCTCACAGGCCAGGGTTCGAATCCTGCCAGTGCTGTAGAAGTATCCCAAGGTGGGAAATTTTCAAACAGTGATTTTCTTTTATTTTATTTTGCTAAGTGTTTTTCTGGTTTCCATGTAAGTAGCCTATCAAATTGTCCGTATGTCATGGTCATCCATTTAATGTGCAATGGAAGCCACAGGAAAGGACACCAAGGCCTGTATGTTGCTTATAGTTACTACTGCAATCCTCCAGACCACCAAGGAGCTATAGCTCAAAGGTGAGGCTTGTACCTTTGGTGGGGACAGCCCTCACAGGCCAGGGTTCGAATCCTGCCAGTGCTGTAGAAGTATCCCAAGGTGGGAAATTTTCAAACAGTGATTTTCTTTTATTTTTTGTTGCTAAGTGTTTTTCTGGTTTCCATGTAAGTAGCCTATCAAATTGTCCTTATGTCATGGTCATCCATTTAATGTGCAATGGAAGCCACAGGAAAGGACACCAAGGCCTGTATGTTGCTTATAGTTACTACTGCAATCCTCCAGACCACCAAGGAGCTATAGCTCAAAGGTAAGGCTTGTACCTTTGGTGGGGACAGCCCTCACAGGCCAGGGTTCGAATCCTGCCAGTGCTGTAGAAGTATCCCAAGGTGGGAAATTTTCAAACAGTGATTTTCTTTTTTTTTTTTTGCTAAGTGTTTTTCTGGTTTCCATGTAAGTAGCCTATCAAATTGTCCTTATGTCATGGTCATCCATTTAATGTGCAATGGAAGCCACAGGGAAGGACACCAAGGCCTGTATGTTGCTTATAGTTACTACTGCAATCCTCTAGACCACCAAGGAGATAGCTCAAAGGTAAGGCTTGTACCTTTGGGGGGACAGCCCTCACAGGCCAGGGTTCGAATCCTGCCAGTGCTGTAGAAGTGTCCCAAGGTGGGAAATTTTCAAACAGTGATTTTTTTTTTGCTAGTGTTTTTTTGGCAGGTGTCTCCCAACATTTCATATGTTTTCTCTCATGACCTTCTACCAACCGCCCTATTTCTCAAGTAGGTGCTAGGAACAAGGCCTTATCTTCCTTTATCAATGTCGTCATTCTTTGTCCTTTAAGTTTGGTGAATTGCAGAGTGCAATTGTGGTATTGGGGGTTATAACTGAGCACAAGAATGCGAGGATGGTGCTACACTTATTGTAAAATAGGTTGGTTGATGGTGATTTTTCATTTTAGTGTGAGCCACTCGCTCAAATCAGGGGTTTGGTGCCAGTGAGCTTGGATAGAAATAAAGGTCAAGTATGAGCTCTGGCTAATGAAATGATGGGTCGAGTTTGAGGCTAGCTAGAGTCCATTTATTAGGTGCAATAAGAAGTTGGAAAGATTTTTCCTTTAAGAGACAGACAAGAGCAGAGTCAAGCCTTTGCTCTAGTAGATCTGCATCATGCCTGCTGCAGGATGTGAAGGAGTGGACCTCCACAGCAGTGCGCTGTGCCGGGCTGGGCTGCACTGGGCTGGGCTGGGCCTGCCCTGGCATCTTGGATTTATTCACCCACCTCCTTCCTTTGAAGAACGCTCACGAACGGCCACAAACGTCCTTGTTCTGTATACAGGCGGACAGCGGGCAATTTAGGACCCTGCTAAATGATGGTGATGTCCCCATGTGCTTCCTTCGAGTGGCAAAATCCTTCGTCTAAGGCAGGTGGGCTTTTTTAAAATTTGGTTGAAGACCATATGTTGGAGGCAGTATCACGGCACAAGCCGCCGACCGTCTCAGAAGAAAGTATGCATGGGAGGACATTATTTGCATAGGAGAGCCCTCTTCTCAGTCCCATTCTTAAGCTGCAGTGGCCATGAAGTGTTACTAGGGGGCAGCAGTATGAACAAAAGAGCACACTGAGGCTTTTCTCCTTCTTGCTGACATGATTCTTGGTCATTTTTGTCTTGCAGGGCCTAAGGAGTGAATGACTACGATGACTGAGGGGATGAGGAATGGCTGGCCTGTATTTGTGGTGAAGGGGGAACATTTGGAAGGTAAACAGCAAGATGAAAGCGTCAAAGCATATATGTTTGCTGAGTGATTGAGTCTGTGTGTCACTTGTCTCTTTGTAGGGACATGTGAGAAAGGAACAGCAGCACCATAGACTTCAGGTGGGAGAGCAAGCAAGGATGAATATTTCCCTCAAATCCAAATACTTACAGCACCTCAAAGATGACAAGTGCGATATGATGTTCTGCAATTGCAAGGATTTGCCATGTGTGGTGCATAAATATGCATGGTTAGTGAGGTTTTTCCCAGAATGTGAGTATCGTTAGGCTGGCAAATGTCAGGCACTCCTTTGGGGGTATGAGGCCAAGAAAAAATTTGGGAAGTTTGCTACAGTCATCTGTAGGATCGAAAGACACTGGGGAATCGTTACAGAGGGAGCCAGGCTGCACAAAACGTGGTAACAGTTGGACAGAAATCTTTAGCCGGACTTTTGACTACCCCCAATGTGGGACCAGGACCGCAGTACCTCTCTGTCTCTGAAACATATTTTGACCTCTGGGCACCACCATCTCAATGCCCCTCAAATGTTCCCTCCTGGAACCCCAGCTTTGGTAGTGCATCAACCAGGTTTCAATCATTTGAGTGACCACAAACACCCTTGCTATGTGCCTTCCATTTACATTCAGTCAGTAACCCAGCTGCTTCGTTCGCTATTGAATCTCAAGTGACAGTTGGATGCACATTGCAGGGGTATACAGGCATTTACCGTACTGTACAGCCCCTCTCAGTACAGTCAGACTACACTTCTTAAAATCATAAATACATGTTTTGTCCAACAGTAAGGCCGGGCCTTTCCTCTGTAGTTCATAGCCAACGTAAGGAGGAAAAAATAAGCTGAAGAGCATGCCAAAATTCTCTACAGACACTGCCAATCCTCACACTGCCTATTTGCATGCCGAGGTTATTCACTATGACCCACCAAACCAATTGGCAACAGTAGCCTCTCTCTGCCTCATTCGTATGCTCCGATGCCACCTTTATTTAGCAAATGTTAGTGCTCTAGGATTTCATAGCACGATTCGCTATAGCCTCTTTTTTCAACAGAAATGTCCTAAAGGTACCTATACCAATCTGCTGGGTGGGGAGGAGGGGGGCTGCTGCTGCTGGCAGTAACATTTTGGGGCACCCCACCTGCAAAAATACATTCACATGCTCCTTGTTGTACCTTTCAATACCATAACTGCAGCAGAATCGTATGGTGACCCCTGTTGGTAACAGAAACTGTCAAACAGCTTTTTGCCACCCCCCCTCCCCCGTTGCCCCTAACCATTTGGGGTACACCCCATGAGGGAGGATCAGAGCAATAAAAAATAATGGTAGCCCCCCCAAAAAGTACCTGGAAGGCATGCCATTCTGTGCACCTCATCGCTCTTCACGTTGCGCCTAAGCACCTTTTAATACTGCTCCCCGACTGCCCCCTCCAAACAGAAATCAGAAAGTATAGGGGGGTGCATTAAAAAAGTTTTTGCAGTTCCCCACCATAAGTCAGGATCCTCCTCCATCTATGACCCCTTCCTAGGCCCTCAGACCCCACCCATTCTGCCCAGGCTCCTCCTATTTGACCACACCCAATCTGACTAGGCTCCTCCTTAACCCCTCCTCTGCTCTCTGACCCCACCCAATCTGACTAGGCTCCTCCTATACCCCCTCCTCTCTGACTCCACCCATTCTGCCCAGGCTCCTCCCATACCCCTCTGACCCCACCCATTCTGCCCAGGCTCCTCCTATACCCCTCTTATTTGACCCCAATCTGACTAGGCTCCTCCTAAGCCCCTCCTCTGCTGTCTGACCCCACCCATTCTGACTAAGCTCCTCCTAAACCAATCCTCTGCTGTCTGACTCCACCCATTCTGCCCAGGCTCCTCCTCAGCCCCTCCTCTCTGACCTCACCCAATCTGACTAGGCTCCTCCTATACCCCCTCCTCTCTGACCCCACCCAATCTGACTAGGCTCCTCCTTAACCCCTCCTCTGCTATCTGAGCCCACCCATTCTGACTAAGCTCCTCCTAAACCCATCCTCTGCTGTCTGACCCCACCCATTCTGCCCAGGCTCCTCCTAAGCCCCTCTGCCCAGGCTCCTCCTATACCCCTCCTCTCTGACCTCACCCAATCTGACTAGGCTCCTCCTATACCCATTCTGCCCAGGCTCCTCCTATACCCCCTCCTCTCTGACTCCACCCATTCTGCCCAGGCTCCTCCTATACCCCTCCTCTCTGACCCCACCCAATCTGACTAGGCTCCTCCTAAGCCCCTCCTCTGCTGTCTGACCCCACCCATTCTGCCCAGGCTCCTCCTATTTGACCCCACCCAATCTGACTAGGTTCCTCCTAAGCCCCTCCTCTGCTGTCTGGCCCCACCCATTCTGCCCAGGCTCCTCCTATACCCCCTCCTATTTGACCCCACCCAATCTGACTAGGCTCCTCCTATACCCCCTCTGCCCAGGCTCCTCCTATACCCCTCCTCTCTGACCTCACCCATTCTGCCCAGGCTCCTCCTATTTGACCCCACCCAATCTGACTAGGCTCCTCCTAAGCCCCTCCTCTGCTGTCTGGCCCCACCCATTCTGCCCAG
This sequence comes from Lissotriton vulgaris, assembly GCF_964263255.1. Lineage (NCBI taxonomy): Eukaryota > Metazoa > Chordata > Amphibia > Caudata > Salamandridae > Lissotriton > Lissotriton vulgaris. The sequence continues at coordinate 1,001,151,348 of NC_141695.1, forward strand.
GCTCCTCCTATACCCCCTCCTATTTGACCCCACCCAATCTGACTAGGCTCCTCCTATACCCCCTCTGCCCAGGCTCCTCCTATACCCCTCCTCTCTGACCTCACCCATTCTGCCCAGGCTCCTCCTATTTGACCCCACCCAATCTGACTAGGCTCCTCCTAAGCCCCTCCTCTGCTGTCTGACCCCACCCATTCTGCCCAGGCTCCTCCTAAGCCCCTCATCTGCTGTCTGACCCCACCCATTCTGCCCAGGCTCCTCCTATACCCCTCCTCTCTGACCCCACCCAATCTGACTAGGCTCCTCCTAAGCCCCTAGGCTCCTCCTAAGCCCCTCCTCTCTGACCCCACCCAATCTGACTAGGCTCCTCCTATACCCCCTCCTCTCTGACTCCACCCATTCTGACTAGGCTCCTCCTATTTGACCCCACCCAATCTGACTAGGCTCCTCCTAAGCCCCTCCTCTGCTGTCTGACCTCACCCATTCTGCCCAGGCTCCGCCTAAGCATCTCCTCTCTGACCCCACCCATTCTGCCCAGGCTCCTCCTAAGCCCCTCCTCTGCTGTCTGACCCCACCCATTCTGCCCAGGCTCCTCCTAAGCCCCTCCTCTGCTGTCTGACCCCACCCATTCTGCCCAGGCTCCTCCTATACCCCCTCCTCTCTGACTCCACCCATTCTGCCCAGGCTCCTCCCATACCCCTCTGACCCCACCCATTCTGCCCAGGCTCCTCCTATACCCCTCCTATTTGACCCCACCCAATCTGACTTGGCTCCTCCTAAGCCCCTCCTCTGCTGTCTGACCCCACCCATTCTGCCCAGGCTCCTCCTATTTGACCCCACCCAATCTGACTAGGCTCCTCCTAAGCCCCTCCTCTGCTGTCTGACCCCACCCATTCTGCCCAGGCTCCTCCTATTTGACCCCACCCAATCTGACTAGGCTCCTCCTAAGCCCCTCCTCTCTGACCCCACCCATTCTGCCCAGGCCCCTCCTAAGCCCCTCCTCTGCTGTCTGACCCCACCCATTCTGCCCAGGCTCCTCCTATACCCCTCCTCTCTGACCCCACCCCCTCTGCCCAGGCTCCTCCTATTTGACCCCACCCAATCTGACTAGGCTCCTCCTAAGCCCCTCCTCTGCTGTCTGACCCCACCCATTCTGCCCAGGCTCCTCCTATACCCCCTCCTCTCTGACTCCACCCATTCTGCCCAGGCTCCTCCTATTTGACCCCACCCAATCTGACTAGGCTCCTCCTATACCCCCTCTGCCCAGGCTCCTCCTATACCCCTCCTCTCTGACCCCACCCCCTCTGCCCAGGCTCCTCCTATACCCCTCCTCTGCTGTCTGACCCCACCCATTCTGCCCAGGCTCCTCCTATTTGACCACACCCATTCTGCCCAGGCTCCTCCTATACCCCTCCTCTGCTGTCTGACCCCACCCATTCTGCCCAGGCTCCTCCTATTTGACCCCACCCAATCTGACTAGGCTCCTCCTAAGCCCCTCCTCTGCTGTCTGACCCCACCCATTCTGCCCAGGCTCCGCCTAAGCCCCTCCTCTCTGACCCCACCCATTCTGCCCAGGCTCCTCCTATTTGACCACACCCAATCTGACTAGGCTCCTCCTATACCCATTCTGCCCAGGCTCCTCCTATACCCCCTCCTCTCTGACTCCACCCATTCTGCCCAGGCTCCTCCTAAGCCCCTCCTCTCTGACCCCACCCATTCTGCCCATATACCCCCTCCTCCTGCCCGGGCTCCTCCTAAGCCCCTCCTCTGCTGTCTGACCCCACCCATTCTGCCCAGGCTCCGCCTAAGCCCCTCCTCTCTGACCCCACCCATTCTGCCCAGGCTCCTCCTAAGCCCCTCCTCTGCTGTCTGACCCCACCCATTCTGCCCAGGCTCCTCCCATACCCCTCTGACCCCACCCATTCTGCCCAGGCTCCTCCTATACCCCCTCCTCTCTGACTCCACCCATTCTGCCCAGGCTCCTCCCATACCCCTCTGACCAGGCTCCTCCTAAGCCCCTCCTCTGCTGTCTGACCCCACCCATTCTGCCCAGGCTCCTCCCATACCCCTCTGACCCCACCCATTCTGCCCAGGCTCCTCCCATACCCCTCTGACCCCACCCATTCTGCCCAGGCTCCTCCTATACCCCCTCCTCTCTGACTCCACCCATTCTGCCCAGGCTCCTCCCATACCCCTCTGACCCCACCCATTCTGCCCAGGCTCCTCCTATACCCCTCCTATTTGACCCCACCCAATCTGACTTGGCTCCTCCTAAGCCCCTCCTCTGCTGTCTGAACCCCACCCATTCTGCCCAGGCTCCTCCTATTTGACCCCACCCAATCTGACTAGGCTCCTCCTAAGCCCCTCCTCTGCTGTCTGACCCCACCCATTCTGCCCAGGCTCCTCCTATTTGACCCCACCCAATCTGACTAGGCTCCTCCTAAACCCCTCCTCTGCTGTCTGACCCCACCCATTCTGCCCAGGCTCCTCCTATTTGACCCCACCCAATCTGACTAGGCTCCTCCTATACCCCCTCTGCCCAGGCTCCTCCTATACCCCTCCTCTCTGACCCCACCCCCTCTGCCCAGGCTCCTCCTATACCCCTCCTCTGCTGTCTGACCACACCCATTCTGCCCAGGCTCCTCCTATTCTGCACAGGCTCCTCCTATTTGACCCCACCCAATTTGACTAGGCTCCTCCTACACCCCCCCCCCCTCTGCCAGGCTCCTCCTATACCCCTCCTCTCTGACCCCACCCAATCTGACTAGGCTCCTCCTAAGCCCCTAGGCCCCTCCTAAGCCCCTCCTCTGCTGTCTGACCCCACTCATTCTGCCCAGGCTCCTCCTAAGCCCCTCCTCTCTGACCCCACCCAATCTGACTAGGCTCCTCCTAAGCCCCTAGGCTCCTCCTAAGCCCCTCCTCTGCTCTCTGACCCCACCCATTCTGCCCAGGCTCCTCCTATACCCCTCCTCTCTGACCCCACCCAACCTGCCCAGGGTCCTCCTCCTACAGACAACACCCATTCTCTTTCTTTCACCTTTCTTTCCACACCTATTTTACTTACCGACCAATCTGCAATCCCTCTTTCGCTAGGCATGATTCCACTCTTACACAACACACAGACACATTTTACTTACCAATTTACTTACCTGGTGCCGAACCCGGGATTTGAACCCTGGTTGCCTGGATGGAAGGCAGGAACTTACCCACTGGACCACACTGGTTTCCATGTAAGTAGCCTATCAAATTGTCCTTATGTCATGGTCATCCTTTTAATGTGCAATGGAAGCCACAGGAAAGGACACCAAGGCCTGTATGTTGCTTATAGTTACTTCTGCAATCCTCTAGACCACCAAGGAGCTATAGCTCAAAGGTAAGGCTTGTACCTTTGGTGGGGACAGCCCTCACAGGCCAGGGTTCGAATCCTGCCAGTGCTGTAGAAGTATCCCAAGGTGGGAAATTTTCAAACAGTGATTTTCTTTTATTTTTTTTTGCTAAGTGTTTTTCTGGTTTCCATGTAAGTAGCCTATCAAATTGTCCGTATGTCATGGTCATCCATTTAATGTGCAATGGAAGCCACAGGAAAGGACACCAAGGCCTGTATGTTGCTTATAGTTACTACTGCAATCCTCCAGACCACCAAGGAGCTATAGCTCAAAGGTAAGGCTTGTACCTTTGGTGGGGACAGCCCTCACAGGCCAGGGTTCCAATCCTGCCAGTGCTGTAGAAGTATCCCAAGGTGGGAAATTTTCAAACAGTGATTTTCTTTTATTTTTTGTTGCTAAGTGTTTTTCTGGTTTCCATGTAAGTAGCCTATCAAATTGTCCTTATGTCATGGTCATCCATTTAATGTGCAATGGAAGCCACAGGAAAGGACACCAAGGCCTGTATGTTGCTTATAGTTACTACTGCAATCCTCCAGACCACCAAGGAGCTATAGCTCAAAGGTAAGGCTTGTACCTTTGGTGGGGACAGCCCTCACAGGCCAGGGTTCAAATCCTGCCAGTGCTGTAGAAGTATCCCAAGGTGGGAAATTTTCAAACAGTGATTTTCTTTTTTTTTTTTTGCTAAGTGTTTTTCTGGTTTCCATGTAAGTAGCCTATCAAATTGTCCTTATGTCATGGTCATCCATTTAATGTGCAATGGAAGCCACAGGGAAGGACACCAAGGCCTGTATGTTGCTTATAGTTGCTACTGCAATCCTCTAGACCACCAAGGAGATAGCTCAAAGGTAAGGCTTGTACCTTTGGGGGGACAGCCCTCACAGGCCAGGGTTCGAATCCTGCCAGTGCTGTAGAAGTGTCCCAAGGTGGGAAATTTTCAAACAGTGATTTTTTTTTTGCTAGTGTTTTTTTGGCAGGTGTCTCCCAACATTTCATATGTTTTCTCTCATGACCTTCTACCAACCGCCCTATTTCTCAAGTAGGTGCTAGGAACAAGGCCTTATCTTCCTTTATCAATGTCGTCATTCTTTGTCCTTTAAGTTTGGTGAATTGCAGAGTGCAATTGTGGTATTGGGGGTTATAACTGAGCACAAGAATGCGAGGATGGTGCTACACTTATTGTAAAATAGGTTGGTTGATGGTGATTTTTCATTTTAGTGTGAGCCACTCGCTCAAATCAGGGGTTTGGTGCCAGTGAGCTTGGATAGAAATAAAGGTCAAGTATGAGCTCTGGCTAATGAAATGATGGGTCGAGTTTGAGGCTAGCTAGAGTCCATTTATTAGGTGCAATAAGAAGTTGGAAAGATTTTTCCTTTAAGAGACAGACAAGAGCAGAGTCAAGCCTTTGCTCTAGTAGATCTGCATCATGCCTGCTGCAGGATGTGAAGGAGTGGACCTCCACAGCAGTGCGCTGTGCCGGGCTGGGCTGCACTGGGCTGGGCTGGGCCTGCCCTGGCATCTTGGATTTATTCACCCACCTCCTTCCTTTGAAGAACGCTCACGAACGGCCACGAACGTCCTTGTTCTGTATACAGGCGGACAGCAGGCAATTTAGGACCCTGCTAAATGATGGTGATGTCCCCATGTGCTTCCTTCGAGTGGCAAAATCCTTCGTCTAAGGCAGGTGGGCTTTTTTAAAATTTGGTTGAAGACCATATGTTGGAGGCAGTATCACGGCACAAGCCGCCGACCGTCTCAGAAGAAAGTATGCATGGGAGGACATTATTTGCATAGGAGAGCCCTCTTCTCAGTCCCATTCTTAAGCTGCAGTGGCCATGAAGTGTTACTAGGGGGCAGCAGTATGAACAAAAGAGCACACTGAGGCTTTTCTCCTTCTTGCTGACATGATTCTTGGTCATTTTTGTCTTGCAGGGCCTAAGGAGTGAATGACTACGATGACTGAGGGGATGAGGAATGGCTGGCCTGTATTTGTGGTGAAGGGGGAACATTTGGAAGGTAAACAGCAAGATGAAAGCGTCAAAGCATATATGTTTGCTGAGTGATTGAGTCTGTGTGTCACTTGTCTCTTTGTAGGGACATGTGAGAAAGGAACAGCAGCACCATAGACTTCAGGTGGGAGAGCAAGCAAGGATGAATATTTCCCTCAAATCCAAATACTTACAGCACCTCAAAGATGACAAGTGCGATATGATGTTCTGCAATTGCAAGGATTTGCCATGTGTGGTGCATAAATATGCATGGTTAGTGAGGTTTTTCCCAGAATGTGAGTATCGTTAGGCTGGCAAATGTCAGGCACTCCTTTGGGGGTATGAGGCCAAGAAAAAATTTGGGAAGTTTGCTACAGTCATCTGTAGGATCGAAAGACACTGGGGAATCGTTACAGAGGGAGCCAGGCTGCACAAAACGTGGTAACAGTTGGACAGAAATCTTTAGCCGGACTTTTGACTACCCCCAATGTGGGACCAGGACCGCAGTACCTCTCTGTCTCTGAAACATATTTTGACCTCTGGGCACCACCATCTCAATGCCCCTCAAATGTTCCCTCCTGGAACCCCAGCTTTGGTAGTGCATCAACCAGGTTTCAATCATTTGAGTGACCACAAACACCCTTGCTATGTGCCTTCCATTTACATTCAGTCAGTAACCCAGCTGCTTCGTTCGCTATTGAATCTCAAGTGACAGTTGGATGCACATTGCAGGGGTATACAGGCATTTACCGTACTGTACAGCCCCTCTCAGTACAGTCAGACTACACTTCTTAAAATCATAAATACATGTTTTGTCCAACAGTAAGGCCGGGCCTTTCCTCTGTAGTTCATAGCCAACGTAAGGAGGAAAAAATAAGCTGAAGAGCATGCCAAAATTCTCTACAGACACTGCCAATCCTCACACTGCCTATTTGCATGCCAAGGTTATTCACTATGACCCACCAAACCAATTGGCAACAGTAGCCTCTCTCTGCCTCATTCGTATGCTCCGATGCCACCTTTATTTAGCAAATGTTAGTGCTCTAGGATTTCATAGCACGATTCGCTATAGCCTCTTTTTTCAACAGAAATGTCCTAAAGGTACCTATACCAATCTGCTGGGTGGGGAGGAGGGGGGCTGCTGCTGCTGGCAGTAACATTTTGGGGCACCCCACCTGCAAAAATACATTCACATGCTCCTTGTTGTACCTTTCAATACCATAACTGCTGCAGAATCGTATGGTGACCCCTGTTGGTAACAGAAACTGTCAAACAGCTTTTTGCCACCCCCCCTCCCCCGTTGCCACTAACCATTTGGGGTACACCCCATGAGGGAGGATCAGAGCAATAAAAAATAATGGTAGCCCCCCCAAAAAGTACCTGGAAGGCATGCCATTCTGTGCACCTCATCGCTCTTCACGTTGCGCCTAAGCACCTTTTAATACTGCTCCCCGACTGCCCCCTCCAAACAGAAATCAGAAAGTATAGGGGGGTGCATTAAAAAAGTTTTTGCAGTTCCCCACCATAAGTCAGGATCCTCCTCCATCTATGACCCCTTCCTAGGCCCTCAGACTCCACCCATTCTGCCCAGGCTCCTCCTATTTGACCACACCCAATCTGACTAGGCTCCTCCTTAACCCCTCCTCTGCTCTCTGACCCCACCCAATCTGACTAGGCTCCTCCTATACCCCCTCCTCTCTGACTCCACCCATTCTGCCCAGGCTCCTCCCATACCCCTCTGACCCCACCTATTCTGCCCAGGCTCCTCCTATACCCCTCTTATTTGACCCCAATCTGACTAGGCTCCTCCTAAGCCCCTCCTCTGCTGTCTGACCCCACCCATTCTGACTAAGCTCCTCCTAAACCAATCCTCTGCTGTCTGACTCCACCCATTCTGCCCAGGCTCCTCCTCAGCCCCTCCTCTCTGACCTCACCCAATCTGACTAGGCTCCTCCTATACCCCCTCCTCTCTGACCCCACCCAATCTGACTAGGCTCCTCCTTAACCCCTCCTCTGCTATCTGAGCCCACCCATTCTGACTAAGCTCCTCCTAAACCCATCCTCTGCTGTCTGACCCCACCCATTCTGCCCAGGCTCCTCCTAAGCCCCTCTGCCCAGGCTCCTCCTATACCCCTCCTCTCTGACCTCACCCAATCTGACTAGGCTCCTCCTATACCCATTCTGCCCAGGCTCCTCCTATACCCCCTCCTCTCTGACTCCACCCATTCTGCCCAGGCTCCTCCTATACCCCTCCTCTCTGACCCCACCCAATCTGACTAGGCTCCTCCTAAGCCCCTCCTCTGCTGTCTGACCCCACCCATTCTGCCCAGGCTCCTCCTATTTGACCCCACCCAATCTGACTAGGTTCCTCCTAAGCCCCTCCTCTGCTGTCTGGCCCCACCCATTCTGCCCAGGCTCCTCCTATACCCCCTCCTATTTGACCCCACCCAATCTGACTAGGCTCCTCCTATACCCCCTCTGCCCAGGCTCCTCCTATACCCCTCCTCTCTGACCTCACCCATTCTGCCCAGGCTCCTCCTATTTGACCCCACCCAATCTGACTAGGCTCCTCCTAAGCCCCTCCTCTGCTGTCTGACCCCACCCATTCTGCCCAGGCTCCTCCTAAGCCCCTCATCTGCTGTCTGACCCCACCCATTCTGCCCAGGCTCCTCCTAAGCCCCTCATCTGCTGTCTGACCCCACCCATTCTGCCCAGGCTCCTCCTATACCCCTCCTCTCTGACCCCACCCAATCTGACTAGGCTCCTCCTAAGCCCCTAGGCTCCTCCTAAGCCCCTCCTCTCTGACCCCACCCAATCTGACTAGGCTCCTCCTATACCCCCTCCTCTCTGACTCCACCCATTCTGACTAGGCTCCTCCTATTTGACCCCACCCAATCTGACTAGGCTCCTCCTAAGCCCCTCCTCTGCTGTCTGACCTCACCCATTCTGCCCAGGCTCCGCCTAAGCATCTCCTCTCTGACCCCACCCATTCTGCCCAGGCTCCTCCTAAGCCCCTCCTCTGCTGTCTGACCCCACCCATTCTGCCCAGGCTCCTCCTAAGCCCCTCCTCTGCTGTCTGACCCCACCCATTCTGCCCAGGCTCCTCCTATACCCCCTCCTCTCTGACTCCACCCATTCTGCCCAGGCTCCTCCCATACCCCTCTGACCCCACCCATTCTGCCCAGGCTCCTCCTATACCCCTCCTATTTGACCCCACCCAATCTGACTTGGCTCCTCCTAAGCCCCTCCTCTGCTGTCTGACCCCACCCATTCTGCCCAGGCTCCTCCTATTTGACCCCACCCAATCTGACTAGGCTCCTCCTAAGCCCCTCCTCTGCTGTCTGACCCCACCCATTCTGCCCAGGCTCCTCCTATTTGACCCCACCCAATCTGACTTGGCTCCTCCTATACCCCCTCTGCCCAGGCTCCTCCTAAGCCCCTCCTCTGCTGTCTGACCCCCACCCATTCTGCCCAGGCTCCGCCTAAGCCCCTCCTCTCTGACCCCACCCATTCTGCCCAGGCTCCTCCTAAGCCCCACCTCTCTGACTCCACCCATTCTGTCCAGGCTCCTCCTATTTGACCCCACCCAATCTGACTAGGCTCCTCCTAAGCCCCTCCTCTCTGACCCCACCCCCTCTGCCCAGGCTCCTCCTATACCCCCTCTGCCCAGGCTCCTCCTATACCCCTCCTCTCTGACCCCACCCCCTCTGCCCAGGCTCCTCCTATACCCCTCCTCTCTGACCTAACCCCCTCTGCCCAGGCTCCTCCTATACCCCTCCTCTGCTGTCTGACCCCACCCATTCTGCCCAGGCTCCTCCTATTTGACCCCACCCAATCTGACTAGGCTCCTCCTAAGCCCCTCCTCTGCTGTCTGACCCCACCCATTCTGCCCAGGCTCCTCCTATTTGACCCCACCCAATCTGACTAGGCTCCTCCTATACCCCCTCTGCCCAGGCTCCTCCTATACCCCTCCTCTCTGACCCCACCCCTCTGCCCAGGCTCCTCCTATACCCCCTCTGCCCAGGCTCCTCCTATACCCCTCCTCTCTGACCCCACCCCCTCTGCCCAGGCTCCTCCTATACCCCTCCTCTGCTGTCTGACCCCACCCATTCTCCCCAGGCTCCTCCTATACCCCACCTCTCTGACCCCACCCAATCTGACTAGGCTCCTCCTAAGCCCCTCCTCTGCTGTCTGACCCCACCCATTCTGCCCAGGCTCCTCCTATACCCCCTCCTCTCTGAATCCACCCATTCTACCCAGGCTCCTCCTATTTGACCCCACACAATCTGACTAGGCTCCTCCTATACCCCTCCTCTCTGACCCCACCCCCTCTGCCCAGGCTCCTCCTATACCCCTCCTCTGCTGTCTGACCCCACCCATTCTGCCCAGGCTCCTCCTATTTGACCCCACCCAATCTGACTAGGCTCCTCCTAAGCCCCTCCTCTGCTGTCTGACCCCAGCCATTCTGCCCAGGCTCCTCCTATACCCCACCTCTCTGACCCCACCCAATCTGACTAGGCTCCTCCTAAGCCCCTCCTCTGCTGTCTGACCCCACCCATTCTGCCCAGGCTCCTCCTATTGGACCCCACCCAATCTGATTAGGCTCCTCCTATACCCCCTCTGCCCAGGCTCCTCCTATACCCCTCCTCTCTGACCCCACCCCCTCTGCCCAGGCTCCTCCTATACCCCCTCTGCCCAGGCTCCTCCTATACCCCTCCTCTCTGACCCCACCCCCTTTGCCCAGGCTCCTCCTATACCCCTCCTCTGCTGTCTGACCCAACCCATTCTGCCCAGGCTCCTCCTATTTGACCCCACCCAATCTGACTAGGCTCCTCCTAAGCCCCTCCTCTGCTGTCTGACCCCACCCATTCTGCCCAGGCTCCTCCTATTTGACCCCACCCAATCTGACTAGGCTCCTCCTAAGCCCCTCCTCTCTGACCCCACCCATTCTGCCCAGGCCCCTCCTAAGCCCCTCCTCTGCTGTCTGACCCCACCCATTCTGCCCAGGCTCCTCCTATACCCCTCCTCTCTGACCCCACCCCCTCTGCCCAGGCTCCTCCTATTTGACCCCACCCAATCTGACTAGGCTCCTCCTAAGCCCCTCCTCTGCTGTCTGACCCCACCCATTCTGCCCAGGCTCCTCCTATACCCCCTCCTCTCTGACTCCACCCATTCTGCCCAGGCTCCTCCTATTTGACCCCACCCAATCTGACTAGGCTCCTCCTATACCCCCTCTGCCCAGGCTCCTCCTATACCCCTCCTCTCTGACCCCACCCCCTCTGCCCAGGCTCCTCCTATACCCCTCCTCTGCTGTCTGACCCCACCCATTCTGCCCAGGCTCCTCCTATTTGACCCCACCCAATCTGACTAGGCTCCTCCTAAGCCCCTCCTCTGCTGTCTGACCCCACCCATTCTGCCCAGGCTCCTCCTATTTGACCACACCCAATCTGACTAGGCTCCTCCTATACCCATTCTGCCCAGGCTCCTCCTATACCCCCTCCTCTCTGACTCCACCCATTCTGCCCAGGCTCCTCCTAAGCCCCTCCTCTCTGACCCCACCCATTCTGCCCATATACCCCCTCCTCCTGCCCAGGCTCCTCCTAAGCCCCTCCTCTGCTGTCTGACCCCACCCATTCTGCCCAGGCTCCGCCTAAGCCCCTCCTCTCTGACCCCACCCATTCTGCCCAGGCTCCTCCTAAGCCCCTCCTCTGCTGTCTGACCCCACCCATTCTGCCCAGGCTCCTCCCATACCCCTCTGACCCCACCCATTCTGCCCAGGCTCCTCCTATACCCCCTCCTCTCTGACTCCACCCATTCTGCCCAGGCTCCTCCCATACCCCTCTGACCCCACCCATTCTGCCCAGGCTCCTCCTAAGCCCCTCCTCTGCTGTCTGACCCCACCCATTCTGCCCAGGCTCCTCCCATACCCCTCTGACCCCACCCATTCTGCCCAGGCTCCTCCTATACCCCCTCCTCTCTGACTCCACCCATTCTGCCCAGGCTCCTCCCATACCCCTCTGACCCCACCCATTCTGCCCAGGCTCCTCCTATACCCCTCCTATTTGACCCCACCCAATCTGACTTGGCTCCTCCTAAGCCCCTCCTCTGCTGTCTGACCCCACCCATTCTGCCCAGGCTCCTCCTATTTGACCCCACCCAATCTGACTAGGCTCCTCCTAAGCCCCTCCTCTGCCTGACCCCACCCATTCTGCCCAGGCTCCTCCTATTTGACCCCACCCAATCTGACTAGGCTCCTCCTATACCCCCTCTGCCCAGGCTCCTCCTAAGCCCCTCCTCTGCTGTCTGACCCCCCACCCATTCTGCCCAGGCTCCGCCTAAGCCCCTCCTCTCTGACCCCACCCATTCTGCCCAGGCTCCTCCTAAGCCCCACCTCTCTGACTCCACCCATTCTGCCCAGGCTCCTCCTATTTGACCCCACCCAATCTGACTAGGCTCCTCCTAAGCCCCTCCTCTGCTGTCTGACCCCACCCATTCTGCCCAGGCTCCTCCTATTTGACCCCACCCAATCTGACTAGGCTCCTCCTATACCCCCTCTGCCCAGGCTCCTCCTAAGCCCCTCCTCTGCTGTCTGACCCCCCACCCATTCTGCCCAGGCTCCGCCTAAGCCCCTCCTCTCTGACCCCACCCATTCTGCCCAGGCTCCTCCTAAGCCCCACCTCTCTGACTCCACCCATTCTGCCCAGGCTCCTCCTATTTGACCCCACCCAATCTGACTAGGCTCCTCCTAAGCCCCTCCTCTGCTGTCTGACCCCACCCATTCTGCCCAGGCTCCTCCTATTTGACCCCACCCAATCTGACTAGGCTCCTCCTAAGCCCCTCCTCTCTGACCCCACCAATTCTGCCCAGGCTCCTCCTAAGCCCCTCATCTGCTGTCTGACCCCACCCATTCTGCCCAGGCTCCTCCTATACCCCTCCTCTCTGACCCCACCCAATCTGACTAGGCTCCTCCTAAGCCCCTCATCTGCTGTCTGACCCCACCCCCTCTGCCCAGGCTCCTCCTATACCCCTCCTCTGCTGTCTGACCCCACCCATTCTGCCCAGGCTCCTCCTATTTGACCCCACCCAATCTGACTAGGCTCCTCCTAAGCCCCTCCTCTGCTGTCTGACCCCACCCATTCTGCCCAGGCTCCTCCTATTTGACCCCACCCAATCTGACTAGGCTCCTCCTATACCCCCTCTGCCCAGGCTCCTCCTATACCCCTCCTCTCTGACCCCACCCCTCTGCCCAGGCTCCTCCTATACCCCCTCTGCCCAGGCTCCTCCTATACCCCTCCTCTCTGACCCCACCCCCTCTGCCCAGGCTCCTCCTATACCCCTCCTCTCTGACCCCACCCCCTCTGCCCAGGCTCCTCCTATACCCCTCCTCTCTGACCCCACCCCCTCTGCCCAGGCTCCTCCTATACCCCCTCTGCCCAGGCTCCTCCTATACCCCTCCTCTCTGACCCCACCCCCTCTGCCCAGGCTCCTCCTATACCCCTCCTCTGCTGTCTGACCCCACCCATTCTGCCCAGGCTCCTCCTATTTGACCCCACCCAATCTGACTAGGCTCCACCTAAGCCCCTCCTCTGCTGTCTGACCCCACCCATTCTGCCCAGGCTCCTCCTATTTGACCCCACCCAATCTGATTAGGCTCCTCCTATACCCCCTCTGCCCAGGCTCCTCCTATACCCCTCCTCTCTGACCCCACCCCCTCTGCCCAGGCTCCTCCTATACCCCTCCTCTGCTGTCTGACCACACCCATTCTGCCCAGGCTCCTCCTATTTGACCCCACCCAATCTGACTAGGCTCCTCCTAAGCCCCTCCTCTGCTGTCTGACCCCACCCATTCTGCCCAGGCTCCTCCTATTTGACCCCACCCAATCTGACTAGGCTCCTCCTATACCCCCTCTGCCCAGGCTCCTCCTATACCCCTCCTCTCTGACCCCACCCCTCTGCCCAGGCTCCTCCTATACCCCCTCTGCCCAGGCTCCTCCTATACCCCTCCTCTCTGACCCCACCCCCTCTGCCCAGGCTCCTCCTATACCCCTCCTCTCTGACCCCACCCCCTCTGCCCAGGCTCCTCCTATACCCCCTCTGCCCAGGCTCCTCCTATACCCCTCCTCTCTGACCCCACCCCCTCTGCCCAGGCTCCTCCTATACCCCTCCTCTGCTGTCTGACCCCACCCATTCTGCCCAGGCTCCTCCTATACCCCTCCTCTCTGACCCCACCCAATCTGACTAGGCTCCTCCTAAGCCCCTCATCTGCTGTCTGACCCCACCCATTCTGCCCAGGCTCCTCCTATTTGACCCCACCCAATCTGACTAGGCTCCTCCTATACCCCCTCTGCCCAGGCTCCTCCTATACCCCTCCTCTCTGACCCCACCCCTCTGCCCAGGCTCCTCCTATACCCCACCTCTCTGACCCCACCCAATCTGACTAGGCTCCTCCTAAGCCCCTCCTCTGCTGTCTGACCCCACCCATTCTGCCCAGGCTCCTTCTATACCCCACCTCTCTGACCCCACCCAATCTGACTAGGCTCCTCCTAAGCCCCTCCTCTGCTGTCTGACCCCACCCATTCTGCCCAGGCTCCTCCTCTCTGACCCCACCCATTCTGCCCAGGCTCCTCCTATACCCCACCTCTCTGACCCCACCCAATCTGACTAGGCTCCTCCTAAGCCCCTCCTCTCTGACCCCACCCATTCTGCCCAGGCCCCTCCTAAGCCCCTCCTCTGCTGTCTGACCCCACCCATTCTGCCCAGGCTCCTCCTATACCCCTCCTCTCTGACCCCACCCCCTCTGCCCAGGCTCCTCCTATTTGACCCCACCCAATCTGACTAGGCTCCTCCTAAGCCCCTCCTCTGCTGTCTGACCCCACCCATTCTGCCCAGGCTCCTCCTATACCCCCTCCTCTCTGACTCCACCCATTCTGCCCAGGCTCCTCCTATTTGACCCCACCCAATCTGACTAGGCTCCTCCTATACCCCCTCTGCCCAGGCTCCTCCTATACCCCTCCTCTCTGACCCCACCCCCTCTGCCCAGGCTCCTCCTATACCCCTCCTCTGCTGTCTGACCCCACCCATTCTGCCCAGGCTCCTCCTATTTGACCCCACCCAATCTGACTAGGCTCCTCCTAAGCCCCTCCTCTGCTGTCTGACCCCACCCATTCTGCCCAGGCTCCTCCTATTTGACCACACCCAATCTGACTAGGCTCCTCCTATACCCATTCTGCCCAGGCTCCTCCTATACCCCCTCCTCTCTGACTCCACCCATTCTGCCCAGGCTCCTCCTAAGCCCCTCCTCTCTGACCCCACCCATTCTGCCCATATACCCCCTCCTCCTGCCCAGGCTCCTCCTAAGCCCCTCCTCTGCTGTCTGACCCCACCCATTCTGCCCAGGCTCCGCCTAAGCCCCTCCTCTCTGACCCCACCCATTCTGCCCAGGCTCCTCCTAAGCCCCTCCTCTGCTGTCTGACCCCACCCATTCTGCCCAGGCTCCTCCCATACCCCTCTGACCCCACCCATTCTGCCCAGGCTCCTCCTATACCCCCTCCTCTCTGACTCCACCCATTCTGCCCAGGCTCCTCCCATACCCCTCTGACCCCACCCATTCTGCCCAGGCTCCTCCTAAGCCCCTCCTCTGCTGTCTGACCCCACCCATTCTGCCCAGGCTCCTCCCATACCCCTCTGACCCCACCCATTCTGCCCAGGCTCCTCCTATACCCCCTCCTCTCTGACTCCACCCATTCTGCCCAGGCTCCTCCCATACCCCTCTGACCCCACCCATTCTGCCCAGGCTCCTCCTATACCCCTCCTATTTGACCCCACCCAATCTGACTTGGCTCCTCCTAAGCCCCTCCTCTGCTGTCTGACCCCACCCATTCTGCCCAGGCTCCTCCTATTTGACCCCACCCAATCTGACTAGGCTCCTCCTAAGCCCCTCCTCTGCCTGACCCCACCCATTCTGCCCAGGCTCCTCCTATTTGACCCCACCCAATCTGACTAGGCTCCTCCTATACCCCCTCTGCCCAGGCTCCTCCTAAGCCCCTCCTCTGCTGTCTGACCCCCCACCCATTCTGCCCAGGCTCCGCCTAAGCCCCTCCTCTCTGACCCCACCCATTCTGCCCAGGCTCCTCCTAAGCCCCACCTCTCTGACTCCACCCATTCTGCCCAGGCTCCTCCTATTTGACCTTACCCAATCTGACTAGGCTCCTCCTAAGCCCCTCCTCTGCTGTCTGACCCCACCCATTCTGCCCAGGCTCCTCCTATTTGACCCCACCCAACCTGACTAGGCTCCTCCTATACCCCCTCTGCCCAGGCTCCTCCTAAGCCCCTCCTCTGCTGTCTGACCCCCCACCCATTCTGCCCAGGCTCCGCCTAAGCCCCTCCTCTCTGACCCCACCCATTCTGCCCAGGCTCCTCCTAAGCCCCACCTCTCTGACTCCACCCATTCTGCCCAGGCTCCTCCTATTTGACCCCACCCAATCTGACTAGGCTCCTCCTAAGCCCCTCCTCTGCTGTCTGACCCCACCCATTCTGCCCAGGCTCCTCCTATTTGACCCCACCCAATCTGACTAGGCTCCTCCTAAGCCCCTCCTCTCTGACCCCACCAATTCTGCCCAGGCTCCTCCTAAGCCCCTCATCTGCTGTCTGACCCCACCCATTCTGCCCAGGCTCCTCCTATACCCCTCCTCTCTGACCCCACCCAATCTGACTAGGCTCCTCCTAAGCCCCTCATCTGCTGTCTGACCCCACCCCCTCTGCCCAGGCTCCTCCTATACCCCTCCTCTGCTGTCTGACCCCACCCATTCTGCCCAGGCTCCTCCTATTTGACCCCACCCAATCTGACTAGGCTCCTCCTAAGCCCCTCCTCTGCTGTCTGACCCCACCCATTCTGCCCAGGCTCCTCCTATTTGACCCCACCCAATCTGACTAGGCTCCTCCTATACCCCCTCTGCCCAGGCTCCTCCTATACCCCTCCTCTCTGACCCCACCCCTCTGCCCAGGCTCCTCCTATACCCCCTCTGCCCAGGCTCCTCCTATACCCCTCCTCTCTGACCCCACCCCCTCTGCCCAGGCTCCTCCTATACCCCTCCTCTGCTGTCTGACCCCACCCCCTCTGCCCAGGCTCCTCCTATACCCCTCCTCTCTGACCCCACCCAATCTGACTAGGCTCCTCCTAAGCCCCTCATCTGCTGTCTGACCCCACCCATTCTGCCCAGGCTCCTCCTATTTGACCCCACCCAATCTGACTAGGCTCCTCCTATACCCCCTCTGCCCAGGCTCCTCCTATACCCCTCCTCTCTGACCCCACCCCTCTGCCCAGGCTCCTCCTATACCCCACCTCTCTGACCCCACCCAATCTGACTAGGCTCCTCCTAAGCCCCTCCTCTGCTGTCTGACCCCACCCATTCTGCCCAGGCTCCTTCTATACCCCACCTCTCTGACCCCACCCAATCTGACTAGGCTCCTCCTAAGCCCCTCCTCTGCTGTCTGACCCCACCCATTCTGCCCAGGCTCCTCCTCTCTGACCCCACCCATTCTGCCCAGGCTCCTCCTATACCCCACCTCTCTGACCCCACCCAATCTGACTAGGCTCCTCCTAAGCCCCTCCTCTGCTGTCTGACCCCACCCATTCTGCCCAGGCTCCTCCTATTTGACCCCACCCAATTTGACTAGGCTCCTCCTACACCCCCCCCCCTCTGCCAGGCTCCTCCTATACCCCTCCTCTCTGACCCCACCCAATCTGACTAGGCTCCTCCTAAGCCCCTAGGCCCCTCCTGGTTGCCTGGATGGAAGGCAGGAACTTACCCACTGGACCACACTGGTTTCCATGTAAGTAGCCTATCAAATTGTCCTTATGTCATGGTCATCCTTTTAATGTGCAATGGAAGCCACAGGAAAGGACACCAAGGCCTGTATGTTGCTTATAGTTACTTCTGCAATCCTCTAGACCACCAAGGAGCTATAGCTCAAAGGTAAGGCTTGTACCTTTGGTGGGGACAGCCCTCACAGGCCAGGGTTCGAATCCTGCCAGTGCTGTAGAAGTATCCCAAGGTGGGAAATTTTCAAACAGTGATTTTCTTTTATTTTTTTTTGCTAAGTGTTTTTCTGGTTTCCATGTAAGTAGCCTATCAAATTGTCCGTATGTCATGGTCATCCATTTAATGTGCAATGGAAGCCACAGGAAAGGACACCAAGGCCTGTATGTTGCTTATAGTTACTACTGCAATCCTCCAGACCACCAAGGAGCTATAGCTCAAAGGTAAGGCTTGTACCTTTGGTGGGGACAGCCCTCACAGGCCAGGGTTCGAATCCTGCCAGTGCTGTAGAAGTATCCCAAGGTGGGAAATTTTCAAACAGTGATTTTCTTTTATTTTTTGTTGCTAAGTGTTTTTCTGGTTTCCATGTAAGTAGCCTATCAAATTGTCCTTATGTCATGGTCATCCATTTAATGTGCAATGGAAGCCACAGGAAAGGACACCAAGGCCTGTATGTTGCTTATAGTTACTACTGCAATCCTCCAGACCACCAAGGAGCTATAGCTCAAAGGTAAGGCTTGTACCTTTGGTGGGGACAGCCCTCACAGGCCAGGGTTCGAATCCTGCCAGTGCTGTAGAAGTATCCCAAGGTGGGAAATTTTCAAACAGTGATTTTCTTTTTTTTTTTTTGCTAAGTGTTTTTCTGGTTTCCATGTAAGTAGCCTATCAAATTGTCCTTATGTCATGGTCATCCATTTAATGTGCAATGGAAGCCACAGGGAAGGACACCAAGGCCTGTATGTTGCTTATAGTTACTACTGCAATCCTCTAGACCACCAAGGAGATAGCTCAAAGGTAAGGCTTGTACCTTTGGGGGGACAGCCCTCACAGGCCAGGGTTCGAATCCTGCCAGTGCTGTAGAAGTGTCCCAAGGTGGGAAATTTTCAAACAGTGATTTTTTTTTTGCTAGTGTTTTTTTGGCAGGTGTCTCCCAACATTTCATATGTTTTCTCTCATGACCTTCTACCAACCGCCCTATTTCTCAAGTAGGTGCTAGGAACAAGGCCTTATCTTCCTTTATCAATGTCGTCATTCTTTGTCCTTTAAGTTTGGTGAATTGCAGAGTGCAATTGTGGTATTGGGGGTTATAACTGAGCACAAGAATGCGAGGATGGTGCTACACTTATTGTAAAATAGGTTGGTTGATGGTGATTTTTCATTTTAGTGTGAGCCACTCGCTCAAATCAGGGGTTTGGTGCCAGTGAGCTTGGATAGAAATAAAGGTCAAGTATGAGCTCTGGCTAATGAAATGATGGGTCGAGTTTGAGGCTAGCTAGAGTCCATTTATTAGGTGCAATAAGAAGTTGGAAAGATTTTTCCTTTAAGAGACAGACAAGAGCAGAGTCAAGCCTTTGCTCTAGTAGATCTGCATCATGCCTGCTGCAGGATGTGAAGGAGTGGACCTCCACAGCAGTGCGCTGTGCCGGGCTGGGCTGCACTGGGCTGGGCTGGGCCTGCCCTGGCATCTTGGATTTATTCACCCACCTCCTTCCTTTGAAGAACGCTCACGAACGGCCACGAACGTCCTTGTTCTGTATACAGGCGGACAGCAGGCAATTTAGGACCCTGCTAAATGATGGTGATGTCCCCATGTGCTTCCTTCGAGTGGCAAAATCCTTCGTCTAAGGCAGGTGGGCTTTTTTAAAATTTGGTTGAAGACCATATGTTGGAGGCAGTATCACGGCACAAGCCGCCGACCGTCTCAGAAGAAAGTATGCATGGGAGGACATTATTTGCATAGGAGAGCCCTCTTCTCAGTCCCATTCTTAAGCTGCAGTGGCCATGAAGTGTTACTAGGGGGCAGCAGTATGAACAAAAGAGCACACTGAGGCTTTTCTCCTTCTTGCTGACATGATTCTTGGTCATTTTTGTCTTGCAGGGCCTAAGGAGTGAATGACTACGATGACTGAGGGGATGAGGAATGGCTGGCCTGTATTTGTGGTGAAGGGGGAACATTTGGAAGGTAAACAGCAAGATGAAAGCGTCAAAGCATATATGTTTGCTGAGTGATTGAGTCTGTGTGTCACTTGTCTCTTTGTAGGGACATGTGAGAAAGGAACAGCAGCACCATAGACTTCAGGTGGGAGAGCAAGCAAGGATGAATATTTCCCTCAAATCCAAATACTTACAGCACCTCAAAGATGACAAGTGCGATATGATGTTCTGCAATTGCAAGGATTTGCCATGTGTGGTGCATAAATATGCATGGTTAGTGAGGTTTTTCCCAGAATGTGAGTATCGTTAGGCTGGCAAATGTCAGGCACTCCTTTGGGGGTATGAGGCCAAGAAAAAATTTGGGAAGTTTGCTACAGTCATCTGTAGGATCGAAAGACACTGGGGAATCGTTACAGAGGGAGCCAGGCTGCACAAAACGTGGTAACAGTTGGACAGAAATCTTTAGCCGGACTTTTGACTACCCCCAATGTGGGACCAGGACCGCAGTACCTCTCTGTCTCTGAAACATATTTTGACCTCTGGGCACCACCATCTCAATGCCCCTCAAATGTTCCCTCCTGGAACCCCAGCTTTGGTAGTGCATCAACCAGGTTTCAATCATTTGAGTGACCACAAACACCCTTGCTATGTGCCTTCCATTTACATTCAGTCAGTAACCCAGCTGCTTCGTTCGCTATTGAATCTCAAGTGACAGTTGGATGCACATTGCAGGGGTATACAGGCCTTTACCGTACTGTACAGCCCCTCTCAGTACAGTCAGACTACACTTCTTAAAATCATAAATACATGTTTTGTCCAACAGTAAGGCCGGGCCTTTCCTCTGTAGTTCATAGCCAACGTAAGGAGGAAAAAATAAGCTGAAGAGCATGCCAAAATTCTCTACAGACACTGCCAATCCTCACACTGCCTATTTGCATGCCAAGGTTATTCACTATGACCCACCAAACCAATTGGCAACAGTAGCCTCTCTCTGCCTCATTCGTATGCTCCGATGCCACCTTTATTTAGCAAATGTTAGTGCTCTAGGATTTCATAGCACGATTCGCTATAGCCTCTTTTTTCAACAGAAATGTCCTAAAGGTACCTATACCAATCTGCTGGGTGGGGAGGAGGGGGGCTGCTGCTGCTGGCAGTAACATTTTGGGGCACCCCACCTGCAAAAATACATTCACATGCTCCTTGTTGTACCTTTCAATACCATAACTGCAGCAGAATCGTATGGTGACCCCTGTTGGTAACAGAAACTGTCAAACAGCTTTTTGCCACCCCCCCTCCCCCGTTGCCCCTAACCATTTGGGGTACACCCCATGAGGGAGGATCAGAGCAATAAAAAATAATGGTAGCCCCCCCAAAAAGTACCTGGAAGGCATGCCATTCTGTGCACCTCATCGCTCTTCACGTTGCGCCTAAGCACCTTTTAATACTGCTCCCCGACTGCCCCCTCCAAACAGAAATCAGAAAGTATAGGGGGGTGCATTAAAAAAGTTTTTGCAGTTCCCCACCATAAGTCAGGATCCTCCTCCATCTATGACCCCTTCCTAGGCCCTCAGACTCCACCCATTCTGCCCAGGCTCCTCCTATTTGACCACACCCAATCTGACTAGGCTCCTCCTTAACCCCTCCTCTGCTCTCTGACCCCACCCAATCTGACTAGGCTCCTCCTATACCCCCTCCTCTCTGACTCCACCCATTCTGCCCAGGCTCCTCCCATACCCCTCTGACCCCACCCATTCTGCCCAGGCTCCTCCTATACCCCTCTTATTTGACCCCAATCTGACTAGGCTCCTCCTAAGCCCCTCCTCTGCTGTCTGACCCCACCCATTCTGACTAAGCTCCTCCTAAACCAATCCTCTGCTGTCTGACTCCACCCATTCTGCCCAGGCTCCTCCTCAGCCCCTCCTCTCTGACCTCACCCAATCTGACTAGGCTCCTCCTATACCCCCTCCTCTCTGACCCCACCCAATCTGACTAGGCTCCTCCTTAACCCCTCCTCTGCTATCTGAGCCCACCCATTCTGACTAAGCTCCTCCTAAACCCATCCTCTGCTGTCTGACCCCACCCATTCTGCCCAGGCTCCTCCTAAGCCCCTCTGCCCAGGCTCCTCCTATACCCCTCCTCTCTGACCTCACCCAATCTGACTAGGCTCCTCCTATACCCATTCTGCCCAGGCTCCTCCTATACCCCCTCCTCTCTGACTCCACCCATTCTGCCCAGGCTCCTCCTATACCCCTCCTCTCTGACCCCACCCAATCTGACTAGGCTCCTCCTAAGCCCCTCCTCTGCTGTCTGACCCCACCCATTCTGCCCAGGCTCCTCCTATTTGACCCCACCCAATCTGACTAGGTTCCTCCTAAGCCCCTCCTCTGCTGTCTGGCCCCACCCATTCTGCCCAGGCTCCTCCTATACCCCCTCCTATTTGACCCCACCCAATCTGACTAGGCTCCTCCTATACCCCCTCTGCCCAGGCTCCTCCTATACCCCTCCTCTCTGACCTCACCCATTCTGCCCAGGCTCCTCCTATTTGACCCCACCCAATCTGACTAGGCTCCTCCTAAGCCCCTCCTCTGCTGTCTGACCCCACCCATTCTGCCCAGGCTCCTCCTAAGCCCCTCATCTGCTGTCTGACCCCAACCATTCTGCCCAGGCTCCTCCTAAGCCCCTCATCTGCTGTCTGACCCCACCCATTCTGCCCAGGCTCCTCCTATACCCCTCCTCTCTGACCCCACCCAATCTGACTAGGCTCCTCCTAAGCCCCTAGGCTCCTCCTAAGCCCCTCCTCTCTGACCCCACCCAATCTGACTAGGCTCCTCCTATACCCCCTCCTCTCTGACTCCACCCATTCTGACTAGGCTCCTCCTATTTGACCCCACCCAATCTGACTAGGCTCCTCCTAAGCCCCTCCTCTGCTGTCTGACCTCACCCATTCTGCCCAGGCTCCGCCTAAGCATCTCCTCTCTGACCCCACCCATTCTGCCCAGGCTCCTCCTAAGCCCCTCCTCTGCTGTCTGACCCCACCCATTCTGCCCAGGCTCCTCCTAAGCCCCTCCTCTGCTGTCTGACCCCACCCATTCTGCCCAGGCTCCTCCTATACCCCCTCCTCTCTGACTCCACCCATTCTGCCCAGGCTCCTCCCATACCCCTCTGACCCCACCCATTCTGCCCAGGCTCCTCCTATACCCCTCCTATTTGACCCCACCCAATCTGACTTGGCTCCTCCTAAGCCCCTCCTCTGCTGTCTGACCCCACCCATTCTGCCCAGGCTCCTCCTATTTGACCCCACCCAATCTGACTAGGCTCCTCCTAAGCCCCTCCTCTGCTGTCTGACCCCACCCATTCTGCCCAGGCTCCTCCTATTTGACCCCACCCAATCTGACTTGGCTCCTCCTATACCCCCTCTGCCCAGGCTCCTCCTAAGCCCCTCCTCTGCTGTCTGACCCCCACCCATTCTGCCCAGGCTCCGCCTAAGCCCCTCCTCTCTGACCCCACCCATTCTGCCCAGGCTCCTCCTAAGCCCCACCTCTCTGACTCCACCCATTCTGCCCAGGCTCCTCCTATTTGACCCCACCCAATCTGACTAGGCTCCTCCTAAGCCCCTCCTCTCTGACCCCACCCCCTCTGCCCAGGCTCCTCCTATACCCCCTCTGCCCAGGCTCCTCCTATACCCCTCCTCTCTGACCCCACCCCCTCTGCCCAGGCTCCTCCTATACCCCTCCTCTCTGACCTAACCCCCTCTGCCCAGGCTCCTCCTATACCCCTCCTCTGCTGTCTGACCCCACCCATTCTGCCCAGGCTCCTCCTATTTGACCCCACCCAATCTGACTAGGCTCCTCCTAAGCCCCTCCTCTGCTGTCTGACCCCACCCATTCTGCCCAGGCTCCTCCTATTTGACCCCACCCAATCTGACTAGGCTCCTCCTATACCCCCTCTGCCCAGGCTCCTCCTATACCCCTCCTCTCTGACCCCACCCCTCTGCCCAGGCTCCTCCTATACCCCCTCTGCCCAGGCTCCTCCTATACCCCTCCTCTCTGACCCCACCCCCTCTGCCCAGGCTCCTCCTATACCCCTCCTCTGCTGTCTGACCCCACCCATTCTCCCCAGGCTCCTCCTATACCCCACCTCTCTGACCCCACCCAATCTGACTAGGCTCCTCCTAAGCCCCTCCTCTGCTGTCTGACCCCACCCATTCTGCCCAGGCTCCTCCTATACCCCCTCCTCTCTGAATCCACCCATTCTACCCAGGCTCCTCCTATTTGACCCCACACAATCTGACAAGGCTCCTCCTATACCCCTCCTCTCTGACCCCACCCCCTCTGCCCAGGCTCCTCCTATACCCCTCCTCTGCTGTCTGACCCCACCCATTCTGCCCAGGCTCCTCCTATTTGACCCCACCCAATCTGACTAGGCTCCTCCTAAGCCCCTCCTCTGCTGTCTGACCCCAGCCATTCTGCCCAGGCTCCTCCTATACCCCACCTCTCTGACCCCACCCAATCTGACTAGGCTCCTCCTAAGCCCCTCCTCTGCTGTCTGACCCCACCCATTCTGCCCAGGCTCCTCCTATTGGACCCTACCCAATCTGATTAGGCTCCTCCTATACCCCCTCTGCCCAGGCTCCTCCTATACCCCTCCTCTCTGACCCCACCCCCTCTGCCCAGGCTCCTCCTATACCCCCTCTGCCCAGGCTCCTCCTATACCCCTCCTCTCTGACCCCACCCCCTTTGCCCAGGCTCCTCCTATACCCCTCCTCTGCTGTCTGACCCCACCCATTCTGCCCAGGCTCCTCCTATTTGACCCCACCCAATCTGACTAGGCTCCTCCTAAGCCCCTCCTCTGCTGTCTGACCCCACCCATTCTGCCCAGGCTCCTCCTATTTGACCCCACCCAATCTGACTAGGCTCCTCCTAAGCCCCTCCTCTCTGACCCCACCCATTCTGCCCAGGCCCCTCCTAAGCCCCTCCTCTGCTGTCTGACCCCACCCATTCTGCCCAGGCTCCTCCTATACCCCTCCTCTCTGACCCCACCCCCTCTGCCCAGGCTCCTCCTATTTGACCCCACCCAATCTGACTAGGCTCCTCCTAAGCCCCTCCTCTGCTGTCTGACCCCACCCATTCTGCCCAGGCTCCTCCTATACCCCCTCCTCTCTGACTCCACCCATTCTGCCCAGGCTCCTCCTATTTGACCCCACCCAATCTGACTAGGTTCCTCCTATACCCCCTCTGCCCAGGCTCCTCCTATACCCCTCCTCTCTGACCCCACCCCCTCTGCCCAGGCTCCTCCTATACCCCTCCTCTGCTGTCTGACCCCACCCATTCTGCCCAGGCTCCTCCTATTTGACCACACCCAATCTGACTAGGCTCCTCCTATACCCATTCTGCCCAGGCTCCTCCTATACCCCCTCCTCTCTGACTCCACCCATTCTGCCCAGGCTCCTCCTAAGCCCCTCCTCTCTGACCCCACCCATTCTGCCCATATACCCCCTCCTCCTGCCCAGGCTCCGCCTAAGCCCCTCCTCTGCTGTCTGACCCCACCCATTCTGCCCAGGCTCCTCCTAAGCCCCTCCTCTGCTGTCTGACCCCACCCATTCTGCCCAGGCTCCTCCCATACCCCTCTGACCCCACCCATTCTGCCCAGGCTCCTCCTATACCCCCTCCTCTCTGACTCCACCCATTCTGCCCAGGCTCCTCCCATACCCCTCT
Source organism: Lissotriton vulgaris (assembly GCF_964263255.1). Classification (NCBI taxonomy): domain Eukaryota; kingdom Metazoa; phylum Chordata; class Amphibia; order Caudata; family Salamandridae; genus Lissotriton; species Lissotriton vulgaris. The sequence continues at coordinate 1,001,176,402 of NC_141695.1, forward strand.
GACCCCACCCATTCTGCCCAGGCTCCTCCTAAGCCCCTCCTCTGCTGTCTGACCCCACCCATTCTGCCCAGGCTCCTCCTATTTGACCCCACCCAATCTGACTAGGCTCCTCCTAAGCCCCTCCTCTGCCTGACCCCACCCATTCTGCCCAGGCTCCTCCTATTTGACCCCACCCAATCTGACTAGGCTCCTCCTATACCCCCTCTGCCCAGGCTCCTCCTAAGCCCCTCCTCTGCTGTCTGACCCCCCACCCATTCTGCCCAGGCTCCGCCTAAGCCCCTCCTCTCTGACCCCACCCATTCTGCCCAGGCTCCTCCTAAGCCCCACCTCTCTGACTCCACCCATTCTGCCCAGGCTCCTCCTATTTGACCCCACCCAATCTGACTAGGCTCCTCCTAAGCCCCTCCTCTGCTGTCTGACCCCACCCATTCTGCCCAGGCTCCTCCTATTTGACCCCACCCAATCTGACTAGGCTCCTCCTATACCCCCTCTGCCCAGGCTCCTCCTAAGCCCCTCCTCTGCTGTCTGACCCCCCACCTCTGCCCAGGCTCCGCCTAAGCCCCTCCTCTCTGACCCCACCCATTCTGCCCATATACCCCCTCCTCCTGCCCAGGCTCCTCCTAAGCCCCTCCTCTGCTGCCTGACCCCACCCATTCTGCCCAGGCTCCGCCTAAGCCCCTCCTCTCTGACCCCACCCATTCTGCCCAGGCTCCTCCTAAGCCCCTCCTCTGCTGTCTGACCCCACCCATTCTGCCCAGGCTCCTCCCATACCCCTCTGACCCCACCCATTCTGCCCAGGCTCCTCCTATACCCCCTCCTCTCTGACTCCACCCATTCTGCCCAGGCTCCTCCCATACCCCTCTGACCCCACCCATTCTGCCCAGGCTCCTCCTAAGCCCCTCCTCTGCTGTCTGACCCCACCCATTCTGCCCAGGCTCCTCCCATACCCCTCTGACCCCACCCATTCTGCCCAGGCTCCTCCTATACCCCCTCCTCTCTGACTCCACCCATTCTGCCCAGGCTCCTCCCATACCCCTCTGACCCCACCCATTCTGCCCAGGCTCCTCCTATACCCCTCCTATTTGACCCCACCCAATCTGACTTGGCTCCTCCTAAGCCCCTCCTCTGCTGTCTGACCCCACCCATTCTGCCCAGGCTCCTCCTATTTGACCCCACCCAATCTGACTAGGCTCCTCCTAAGCCCCTCCTCTGCCTGACCCCACCCATTCTGCCCAGGCTCCTCCTATTTGACCCCACCCAATCTGACTAGGCTCCTCCTATACCCCCTCTGCCCAGGCTCCTCCTAAGCCCCTCCTCTGCTGTCTGACCCCCCACCCATTCTGCCCAGGCTCCGCCTAAGCCCCTCCTCTCTGACCCCACCCATTCTGCCCAGGCTCCTCCTAAGCCCCACCTCTCTGACTCCACCCATTCTGCCCAGGCTCCTCCTATTTGACCCCACCCAATCTGACTAGGCTCCTCCTAAGCCCCTCCTCTGCTGTCTGACCCCACCCATTCTGCCCAGGCTCCTCCTATTTGACCCCACCCAATCTGACTAGGCTCCTCCTAAGCCCCTCCTCTCTGACCCCACCAATTCTGCCCAGGCTCCTCCTAAGCCCCTCATCTGCTGTCTGACCCCACCCATTCTGCCCAGGCTCCTCCTATACCCCTCCTCTCTGACCCCACCCAATCTGACTAGGCTCCTCCTAAGCCCCTCATCTGCTGTCTGACCCCACCCCCTCTGCCCAGGCTCCTCCTATACCCCTCCTCTGCTGTCTGACCCCACCCATTCTGCCCAGGCTCCTCCTATTTGACCCCACCCAATCTGACTAGGCTCCTCCTAAGCCCCTCCTCTGCTGTCTGACCCCACCCATTCTGCCCAGGCTCCTCCTATTTGACCCCACCCAATCTGACTAGGCTCCTCCTATACCCCCTCTGCCCAGGCTCCTCCTATACCCCTCCTCTCTGACCCCACCCCTCTGCCCAGGCTCCTCCTATACCCCCTCTGCCCAGGCTCCTCCTATACCCCTCCTCTCTGACCCCACCCCCTCTGCCCAGGCTCCTCCTATACCCCTCCTCTCTGACCCCACCCCCTCTGCCCAGGCTCCTCCTATACCCCCTCTGCCCAGGCTCCTCCTATACCCCTCCTCTCTGACCCCACCCCCTCTGCCCAGGCTCCTCCTATACCCCTCCTCTGCTGTCTGACCCCACCCATTCTGCCCAGGCTCCTCCTATTTGACCCCACCCAATCTGACTAGGCTCCTCCTAAGCCCCTCCTCTGCTGTCTGACCCCACCCATTCTGCCCAGGCTCCTCCTATTTGACCCCACCCAATCTGATTAGGCTCCTCCTATACCCCCTCTGCCCAGGCTCCTCCTATACCCCTCCTCTCTGACCCCACCCCCTCTGCCCAGGCTCCTCCTATACCCCTCCTCTGCTGTCTGACCACACCCATTCTGCCCAGGCTCCTCCTATTTGACCCCACCCAATCTGACTAGGCTCCTCCTAAGCCCCTCCTCTGCTGTCTGACCCCACCCATTCTGCCCAGGCTCCTCCTATTTGACCCCACCCAATCTGACTAGGCTCCTCCTATACCCCCTCTGCCCAGGCTCCTCCTATACCCCTCCTCTCTGACCCCACCCCTCTGCCCAGGCTCCTCCTATACCCCCTCTGCCCAGGCTCCTCCTATACCCCTCCTCTCTGACCCCACCCCCTCTGCCCAGGCTCCTCCTATACCCCTCCTCTCTGACCCCACCCCCTCTGCCCAGGCTCCTCCTATACCCCCTCTGCCCAGGCTCCTCCTATACCCCTCCTCTCTGACCCCACCCCCTCTGCCCAGGCTCCTCCTATACCCCTCCTCTGCTGTCTGACCCCACCCATTCTGCCCAGGCTCCTCCTATACCCCTCCTCTCTGACCCCACCCAATCTGACTAGGCTCCTCCTAAGCCCCTCATCTGCTGTCTGACCCCACCCCCTCTGCCCAGGCTCCTCCTATACCCCTCCTCTGCTGTCTGACCCCACCCATTCTGCCCAGGCTCCTCCTATTTGACCCCACCCAATCTGACTAGGCTCCTCCTAAGCCCCTCCTCTGCTGTCTGACCCCACCCATTCTGCCCAGGCTCCTCCTATTTGACCCCACCCAATCTGACTAGGCTCCTCCTATACCCCCTCTGCCCAGGCTCCTCCTATACCCCTCCTCTCTGACCCCACCCCTCTGCCCAGGCTCCTCCTATACCCCCTCTGCCCAGGCTCCTCCTATACCCCTCCTCTCTGACCCCACCCCCTCTGCCCAGGCTCCTCCTATACCGCTCCTCCTATACCCCTCCTCTCTGACCCCACCCCCTCTGCCCAGGCTCCTCCTATACCCCTCCTCTCTGACCCCACCCAATCTGACTAGGCTCCTCCTAAGCCCCTCATCTGCTGTCTGACCCCACCCATTCTGCCCAGGCTCCTCCTATTTGACCCCACCCAATCTGACTAGGCTCCTCCTATACCCCCTCTGCCCAGGCTCCTCCTATACCCCTCCTCTCTGACCCCACCCCTCTGCCCAGGCTCCTCCTATACCCCACCTCTCTGACCCCACCCAATCTGACTAGGCTCCTCCTAAGCCCCTCCTCTGCTGTCTGACCCCACCCATTCTGCCCAGGCTCCTTCTATACCCCACCTCTCTGACCCCACCCAATCTGACTAGGCTCCTCCTAAGCCCCTCCTCTGCTGTCTGACCCCACCCATTCTGCCCAGGCTCCTCCTCTCTGACCCCACCCATTCTGCCCAGGCTCCTCCTATACCCCACCTCTCTGACCCCACCCAATCTGACTAGGCTCCTCCTAAGCCCCTCCTCTGCTGTCTGACCCCACCCATTCTGCCCAGGCTCCTCCTATTTGACCCCACCCAATTTGACTAGGCTCCTCCTACACCCCCCCCCTCTGCCAGGCTCCTCCTATACCCCTCCTCTCTGACCCCACCCAATCTGACTAGGCTCCTCCTAAGCCCCTAGGCCCCTCCTGGTTGCCTGGATGGAAGGCAGGAACTTACCCACTGGACCACACTGGTTTCCATGTAAGTAGCCTATCAAATTGTCCTTATGTCATGGTCATCCTTTTAATGTGCAATGGAAGCCACAGGAAAGGACACCAAGGCCTGTATGTTGCTTATAGTTACTTCTGCAATCCTCTAGACCACCAAGGAGCTATAGCTCAAAGGTAAGGCTTGTACCTTTGGTGGGGACAGCCCTCACAGGCCAGGGTTCGAATCCTGCCAGTGCTGTAGAAGTATCCCAAGGTGGGAAATTTTCAAACAGTGATTTTCTTTTATTTTTTTTTGCTAAGTGTTTTTCTGGTTTCCATGTAAGTAGCCTATCAAATTGTCCGTATGTCATGGTCATCCATTTAATGTGCAATGGAAGCCACAGGAAAGGACACCAAGGCCTGTATGTTGCTTATAGTTACTACTGCAATCCTCCAGACCACCAAGGAGCTATAGCTCAAAGGTAAGGCTTGTACCTTTGGTGGGGACAGCCCTCACAGGCCAGGGTTCGAATCCTGCCAGTGCTGTAGAAGTATCCCAAGGTGGGAAATTTTCAAACAGTGATTTTCTTTTATTTTTTGTTGCTAAGTGTTTTTCTGGTTTCCATGTAAGTAGCCTATCAAATTGTCCTTATGTCATGGTCATCCATTTAATGTGCAATGGAAGCCACAGGAAAGGACACCAAGGCCTGTATGTTGCTTATAGTTACTACTGCAATCCTCCAGACCACCAAGGAGCTATAGCTCAAAGGTAAGGCTTGTACCTTTGGTGGGGACAGCCCTCACAGGCCAGGGTTCGAATCCTGCCAGTGCTGTAGAAGTATCCCAAGGTGGGAAATTTTCAAACAGTGATTTTCTTTTTTTTTTTTTGCTAAGTGTTTTTCTGGTTTCCATGTAAGTAGCCTATCAAATTGTCCTTATGTCATGGTCATCCATTTAATGTGCAATGGAAGCCACAGGGAAGGACACCAAGGCCTGTATGTTGCTTATAGTTACTACTGCAATCCTCTAGACCACCAAGGAGATAGCTCAAAGGTAAGGCTTGTACCTTTGGGGGGACAGCCCTCACAGGCCAGGGTTCGAATCCTGCCAGTGCTGTAGAAGTGTCCCAAGGTGGGAAATTTTCAAACAGTGATTTTTTTTTTGCTAGTGTTTTTTTGGCAGGTGTCTCCCAACATTTCATATGTTTTCTCTCATGACCTTCTACCAACCGCCCTATTTCTCAAGTAGGTGCTAGGAACAAGGCCTTATCTTCCTTTATCAATGTCGTCATTCTTTGTCCTTTAAGTTTGGTGAATTGCAGAGTGCAATTGTGGTATTGGGGGTTATAACTGAGCACAAGAATGCGAGGATGGTGCTACACTTATTGTAAAATAGGTTGGTTGATGGTGATTTTTCATTTTAGTTTGAGCCACTCGCTCAAATCAGGGGTTTGGTGCCAGTGAGCTTGGATAGAAATAAAGGTCAAGTATGAGCTCTGGCTAATGAAATGATGGGTCGAGTTTGAGGCTAGCTAGAGTCCATTTATTAGGTGCAATAAGAAGTTGGAAAGATTTTTCCTTTAAGAGACAGACAAGAGCAGAGTCAAGCCTTTGCTCTAGTAGATCTGCATCATGCCTGCTGCAGGATGTGAAGGAGTGGACCTCCACAGCAGTGCGCTGTGCCGGGCTGGGCTGCACTGGGCTGGGCTGGGCCTGCCCTGGCATCTTGGATTTATTCACCCACCTCCTTCCTTTGAAGAACGCTCACGAACGGCCACGAACGTCCTTGTTCTGTATACAGGCGGACAGCAGGCAATTTAGGACCCTGCTAAATGATGGTGATGTCCCCATGTGCTTCCTTCGAGTGGCAAAATCCTTCGTCTAAGGCAGGTGGGCTTTTTTAAAATTTGGTTGAAGACCATATGTTGGAGGCAGTATCACGGCACAAGCCGCCGACCGTCTCAGAAGAAAGTATGCATGGGAGGACATTATTTGCATAGGAGAGCCCTCTTCTCAGTCCCATTCTTAAGCTGCAGTGGCCATGAAGTGTTACTAGGGGGCAGCAGTATGAACAAAAGAGCACACTGAGGCTTTTCTCCTTCTTGCTGACATGATTCTTGGTCATTTTTGTCTTGCAGGGCCTAAGGAGTGAATGACTACGATGACTGAGGGGATGAGGAATGGCTGGCCTGTATTTGTGGTGAAGGGGGAACATTTGGAAGGTAAACAGCAAGATGAAAGCGTCAAAGCATATATGTTTGCTGAGTGATTGAGTCTGTGTGTCACTTGTCTCTTTGTAGGGACATGTGAGAAAGGAACAGCAGCACCATAGACTTCAGGTGGGAGAGCAAGCAAGGATGAATATTTCCCTCAAATCCAAATACTTACAGCACCTCAAAGATGACAAGTGCGATATGATGTTCTGCAATTGCAAGGATTTGCCATGTGTGGTGCATAAATATGCATGGTTAGTGAGGTTTTTCCCAGAATGTGAGTATCGTTAGGCTGGCAAATGTCAGGCACTCCTTTGGGGGTATGAGGCCAAGAAAAAATTTGGGAAGTTTGCTACAGTCATCTGTAGGATCGAAAGACACTGGGGAATCGTTACAGAGGGAGCCAGGCTGCACAAAACGTGGTAACAGTTGGACAGAAATCTTTAGCCGGACTTTTGACTACCCCCAATGTGGGACCAGGACCGCAGTACCTCTCTGTCTCTGAAACATATTTTGACCTCTGGGCACCACCATCTCAATGCCCCTCAAATGTTCCCTCCTGGAACCCCAGCTTTGGTAGTGCATCAACCAGGTTTCAATCATTTGAGTGACCACAAACACCCTTGCTATGTGCCTTCCATTTACATTCAGTCAGTAACCCAGCTGCTTCGTTCGCTATTGAATCTCAAGTGACAGTTGGATGCACATTGCAGGGGTATACAGGCATTTACCGTACTGTACAGCCCCTCTCAGTACAGTCAGACTACACTTCTTAAAATCATAAATACATGTTTTGTCCAACAGTAAGGCCGGGCCTTTCCTCTGTAGTTCATAGCCAACGTAAGGAGGAAAAAATAAGCTGAAGAGCATACCAAAATTCGCAACAGACACTGCCAATCCTCACACTGCCTATTTGCATGCCAAGGTTATTCACTATGACCCACCAAACCAATTGGCAACAGTAGCCTCTCTCTGCCTCATTCGTATGCTCCGATGCCACCTTTATTTAGCAAATGTTAGTGCTCTAGGATTTCATAGCACGATTCGCTATAGCCTCTTTTTTCAACAGAAATGTCCTAAAGGTACCTATACCAATCTGCTGGGTGGGGAGGAGGGGGGCTGCTGCTGCTGGCAGTAACATTTTGGGGCACCCCACCTGCAAAAATACATTCACATGCTCCTTGTTGTACCTTTCAATACCATAACTGCAGCAGAATCGTATGGTGACCCCTGTTGGTAACAGAAACTGTCAAACAGCTTTTTGCCACCCCCCCTCCCCCGTTGCCCCTAACCATTTGGGGTACACCCCATGAGGGAGGATCAGAGCAATAAAAAATAATGGTAGCCCCCCCAAAAAGTACCTGGAAGGCATGCCATTCTATGCACCTCATCGCTCTTCACGTTGCGCCTAAGCACCTTTTAATACTGCTCCCCGACTGCCCCCTCCAAACAGAAATCAGAAAGTATAGGGGGGTGCATTAAAAAAGTTTTTGCAGTTCCCCACCATAAGTCAGGATCCTCCTCCATCTATGACCCCTTCCTAGGCCCTCAGACTCCACCCATTCTGCCCAGGCTCCTCCTATTTGACCACACCCAATCTGACTAGGCTCCTCCTTAACCCCTCCTCTGCTCTCTGACCCCACCCAATCTGACTAGGCTCCTCCTATACCCCCTCCTCTCTGACTCCACCCATTCTGCCCAGGCTCCTCCCATACCCCTCTGACCCCAACCATTCTGCCCAGGCTCCTCCTATACCCCTCTTATTTGACCCCAATCTGACTAGGCTCCTCCTAAGCCCCTCCTCTGCTGTCTGACCCCACCCATTCTGACTAAGCTCCTCCTAAACCAATCCTCTGCTGTCTGACTCCACCCATTCTGCCCAGGCTCCTCCTCAGCCCCTCCTCTCTGACCTCACCCAATCTGACTAGGCTCCTCCTATACCCCCTCCTCTCTGACCCCACCCAATCTGACTAGGCTCCTCCTTAACCCCTCCTCTGCTATCTGAGCCCACCCATTCTGACTAAGCTCCTCCTAAACCCATCCTCTGCTGTCTGACCCCACCCATTCTGCCCAGGCTCCTCCTAAGCCCCTCTGCCCAGGCTCCTCCTATACCCCTCCTCTCTGACCTCACCCAATCTGACTAGGCTCCTCCTATACCCATTCTGCCCAGGCTCCTCCTATACCCCCTCCTCTCTGACTCCACCCATTCTGCCCAGGCTCCTCCTATACCCCTCCTCTCTGACCCCACCCAATCTGACTAGGCTCCTCCTAAGCCCCTCCTCTGCTGTCTGACCCCACCCATTCTGCCCAGGCTCCTCCTATTTGACCCCACCCAATCTGACTAGGTTCCTCCTAAGCCCCTCCTCTGCTGTCTGGCCCCACCCATTCTGCCCAGGCTCCTCCTATACCCCCTCCTATTTGACCCCACCCAATCTGACTAGGCTCCTCCTATACCCCCTCTGCCCAGGCTCCTCCTATACCCCTCCTCTCTGACCTCACCCATTCTGCCCAGGCTCCTCCTATTTGACCCCACCCAATCTGACTAGGCTCCTCCTAAGCCCCTCCTCTGCTGTCTGACCCCACCCATTCTGCCCAGGCTCCTCCTAAGCCCCTCATCTGCTGTCTGACCCCACCCATTCTGCCCAGGCTCCTCCTAAGCCCCTCATCTGCTGTCTGACCCCACCCATTCTGCCCAGGCTCCTCCTATACCCCTCCTCTCTGACCCCACCCAATCTGACTAGGCTCCTCCTAAGCCCCTAGGCTCCTCCTAAGCCCCTCCTCTCTGACCCCACCCAATCTGACTAGGCTCCTCCTATACCCCCTCCTCTCTGACTCCACCCATTCTGACTAGGCTCCTCCTATTTGACCCCACCCAATCTGACTAGGCTCCTCCTAAGCCCCTCCTCTGCTGTCTGACCTCACCCATTCTGCCCAGGCTCCGCCTAAGCATCTCCTCTCTGACCCCACCCATTCTGCCCAGGCTCCTCCTAAGCCCCTCCTCTGCTGTCTGACCCCACCCATTCTGCCCAGGCTCCTCCTAAGCCCCTCCTCTGCTGTCTGACCCCACCCATTCTGCCCAGGCTCCTCCTATACCCCCTCCTCTCTGACTCCACCCATTCTGCCCAGGCTCCTCCCATACCCCTCTGACCCCACCCATTCTGCCCAGGCTCCTCCTATACCCCTCCTATTTGACCCCACCCAATCTGACTTGGCTCCTCCTAAGCCCCTCCTCTGCTGTCTGACCCCACCCATTCTGCCCAGGCTCCTCCTATTTGACCCCACCCAATCTGACTAGGCTCCTCCTAAGCCCCTCCTCTGCTGTCTGACCCCACCCATTCTGCCCAGGCTCCTCCTATTTGACCCCACCCAATCTGACTTGGCTCCTCCTATACCCCCTCTGCCCAGGCTCCTCCTAAGCCCCTCCTCTGCTGTCTGACCCCCACCCATTCTGCCCAGGCTCCGCCTAAGCCCCTCCTCTCTGACCCCACCCATTCTGCCCAGGCTCCTCCTAAGCCCCACCTCTCTGACTCCACCCATTCTGCCCAGGCTCCTCCTATTTGACCCCACCCAATCTGACTAGGCTCCTCCTAAGCCCCTCCTCTCTGACCCCACCCCCTCTGCCCAGGCTCCTCCTATACCCCCTCTGCCCAGGCTCCTCCTATACCCCTCCTCTCTGACCCCACCCCCTCTGCCCAGGCTCCTCCTATACCCCTCCTCTCTGACCTAACCCCCTCTGCCCAGGCTCCTCCTATACCCCTCCTCTGCTGTCTGACCCCACCCATTCTGCCCAGGCTCCTCCTATTTGACCCCACCCAATCTGACTAGGCTCCTCCTAAGCCCCTCCTCTGCTGTCTGACCCCACCCATTCTGCCCAGGCTCCTCCTATTTGACCCCACCCAATCTGACTAGGCTCCTCCTATACCCCCTCTGCCCAGGCTCCTCCTATACCCCTCCTCTCTGACCCCACCCCTCTGCCCAGGCTCCTCCTATACCCCCTCTGCCCAGGCTCCTCCTATACCCCTCCTCTCTGACCCCACCCCCTCTGCCCAGGCTCCTCCTATACCCCTCCTCTGCTGTCTGACCCCACCCATTCTCCCCAGGCTCCTCCTATACCCCCTCCTCTCTGAATCCACCCATTCTACCCAGGCTCCTCCTATTTGACCCCACACAATCTGACTAGGCTCCTCCTATACCCCTCCTCTCTGACCCCACCCCCTCTGCCCAGGCTCCTCCTATACCCCTCCTCTGCTGTCTGACCCCACCCATTCTGCCCAGGCTCCTCCTATTTGACCCCACCCAATCTGACTAGGCTCCTCCTAAGCCCCTCCTCTGCTGTCTGACCCCACCCATTCTGCCCAGGCTCCTCCTATTTGACCCCACCCAATCTGACTAGGCTCCTCCTAAGCCCCTCCTCTGCTGTCTGACCCCAGCCATTCTGCCCAGGCTCCTCCTATACCCCACCTCTCTGACCCCACCCAATCTGACTAGGCTCCTCCTAAGCCCCTCCTCTGCTGTCTGACCCCACCCATTCTGCCCAGGCTCCTCCTATTGGACCCTACCCAATCTGATTAGGCTCCTCCTATACCCCCTCTGCCCAGGCTCCTCCTATACCCCTCCTCTCTGACCCCACCCCCTCTGCCCAGGCTCCTCCTATACCCCCTCTGCCCAGGCTCCTCCTATACCCCTCCTCTCTGACCCCACCCCCTTTGCCCAGGCTCCTCCTATACCCCTCCTCTGCTGTCTGACCCCACCCATTCTGCCCAGGCTCCTCCTATTTGACCCCACCCAATCTGACTAGGCTCCTCCTAAGCCCCTCCTCTGCTGTCTGACCCCACCCATTCTGCCCAGGCTCCTCCTATTTGACCCCACCCAATCTGACTAGGCTCCTCCTAAGCCCCTCCTCTCTGACCCCACCCATTCTGCCCAGGCCCCTCCTAAGCCCCTCCTCTGCTGTCTGACCCCACCCATTCTGCCCAGGCTCCTCCTATACCCCTCCTCTCTGACCCCACCCCCTCTGCCCAGGCTCCTCCTATTTGACCCCACCCATTCTCCCCAGGCTCCTCCTATACCCCCTCCTCTCTGAATCCACCCATTCTACCCAGGCTCCTCCTATTTGACCCCACACAATCTGACTAGGCTCCTCCTATACCCCTCCTCTCTGACCCCACCCCCTCTGCCCAGGCTCCTCCTATACCCCTCCTCTGCTGTCTGACCCCACCCATTCTGCCCAGGCTCCTCCTATTTGACCCCACCCAATCTGACTAGGCTCCTCCTAAGCCCCTCCTCTGCTGTCTGACCCCACCCATTCTGCCCAGGCTCCTCCTATTTGACCCCACCCAATCTGACTAGGCTCCTCCTAAGCCCCTCCTCTGCTGTCTGACCCCAGCCATTCTGCCCAGGCTCCTCCTATACCCCACCTCTCTGACCCCACCCAATCTGACTAGGCTCCTCCTAAGCCCCTCCTCTGCTGTCTGACCCCACCCATTCTGCCCAGGCTCCTCCTATTGGACCCTACCCAATCTGATTAGGCTCCTCCTATACCCCCTCTGCCCAGGCTCCTCCTATACCCCTCCTCTCTGACCCCACCCCCTCTGCCCAGGCTCCTCCTATACCCCCTCTGCCCAGGCTCCTCCTATACCCCTCCTCTCTGACCCCACCCCCTTTGCCCAGGCTCCTCCTATACCCCTCCTCTGCTGTCTGACCCCACCCATTCTGCCCAGGCTCCTCCTATTTGACCCCACCCAATCTGACTAGGCTCCTCCTAAGCCCCTCCTCTGCTGTCTGACCCCACCCATTCTGCCCAGGCTCCTCCTATTTGACCCCACCCAATCTGACTAGGCTCCTCCTAAGCCCCTCCTCTCTGACCCCACCCATTCTGCCCAGGCCCCTCCTAAGCCTCCCTCTGCTGTCTGACCCCACCCATTCTGCCCAGGCTCCTCCTATACCCCTCCTCTCTGACCCCACCCCCTCTGCCCAGGCTCCTCCTATTTGACCCCACCCAATCTGACTAGGCTCCTCCTAAGCCCCTCCTCTGCTGTCTGACCCCACCCATTCTGCCCAGGCTCCTCCTATACCCCCTCCTCTCTGACTCCACCCATTCTGCCCAGGCTCCTCCTATTTGACCCCACCCAATCTGACTAGGCTCCTCCTATACCCCCTCTGCCCAGGCTCCTCCTATACCCCTCCTCTCTGACCCCACCCCCTCTGCCCAGGCTCCTCCTATACCCCTCCTCTGCGGTCTGACCCCACCCATTCTGCCCAGGCTCCTCCTATTTGACCACACCCAATCTGACTAGGCTCCTCCTATACCCATTCTGCCCAGGCTCCTCCTAAGCCCCTCCTCTCTGACCCCACCCATTCTGCCCATATACCCCCTCCTCCTGCCCAGGCTCCGCCTAAGCCCCTCCTCTGCTGTCTGACCCCACCCATTCTGCCCAGGCTCCTCCTAAGCCCCTCCTCTGCTGTCTGACCCCACCCATTCTGCCCAGGCTCCTCCCATACCCCTCTGACCCCACCCATTCTGCCCAGGCTCCTCCTATACCCCCTCCTCTCTGACTCCACCCATTCTGCCCAGGCTCCTCCCATACCCCTCTGACCCCACCCATTCTGCCCAGGCTCCTCCTAAGCCCCTCCTCTGCTGTCTGACCCCACCCATTCTGCCCAGGCTCCTCCTATTTGACCCCACCCAATCTGACTAGGCTCCTCCTAAGCCCCTCCTCTGCCTGACCCCACCCATTCTGCCCAGGCTCCTCCTATTTGACCCCACCCAATCTGACTAGGCTCCTCCTATACCCCCTCTGCCCAGGCTCCTCCTAAGCCCCTCCTCTGCTGTCTGACCCCCCACCCATTCTGCCCAGGCTCCGCCTAAGCCCCTCCTCTCTGACCCCACCCATTCTGCCCAGGCTCCTCCTAAGCCCCACCTCTCTGACTCCACCCATTCTGCCCAGGCTCCTCCTATTTGACCCCACCCAATCTGACTAGGCTCCTCCTAAGCCCCTCCTCTGCTGTCTGACCCCACCCATTCTGCCCAGGCTCCTCCTATTTGACCCCACCCAATCTGACTAGGCTCCTCCTATACCCCCTCTGCCCAGGCTCCTCCTAAGCCCCTCCTCTGCTGTCTGACCCCCCACCCATTCTGCCCAGGCTCCGCCTAAGCCCCTCCTCTCTGACCCCACCCATTCTGCCCATATACCCCCTCCTCCTGCCCAGGCTCCTCCTAAGCCCCTCCTCTGCTGTCTGACCCCACCCATTCTGCCCAGGCTCTGCCTAAGCCCCTCCTCTCTGACCCCACCCATTCTGCCCAGGCTCCTCCTAAGCCCCTCCTCTGCTGTCTGACCCCACCCATTCTGCCCAGGCTCCTCCCATACCCCTCTGACCCCACCCATTCTGCCCAGGCTCCTCCTATACCCCCTCCTCTCTGACTCCACCCATTCTGCCCAGGCTCCTCCCATACCCCTCTGACCCCACCCATTCTGCCCAGGCTCCTCCTATACCCCCTCCTCTCTGACTCCACCCATTCTGCCCAGGCTCCTCCCATACCCCTCTGACCCCACCCATTCTGCCCAGGCTCCTCCTATACCCCTCCTATTTGACCCCACCCAATCTGACTTGGCTCCTCCTAAGCCCCTCCTCTGCTGTCTGACCCCACCCATTCTGCCCAGGCTCCTCCTATACCCCCTCCTCTCTGACTCCACCCATTCTGCCCAGGCTCCTCCCATACCCCTCTGACCCCACCCATTCTGCCCAGGCTCCTCCTATACCCCTCCTATTTGACCCCACCCAATCTGACTTGGCTCCTCCTAAGCCCCTCCTCTGCTGTCTGACCCCACCCATTCTGCCCAGGCTCCTCCTATACCCCCTCTGCCCAGGCTCCTCCTAAGCCCCTCCTCTGCTGTCTGACCCCCCACCCATTCTGCCCAGGCTCCGCCTAAGCCCCTCCTCTCTGACCCCACCCATTCTGCCCAGGCTCCTCCTAAGCCCCACCTCTCTGACTCCACCCATTCTGCCCAGGCTCCTCCTATTTGACCCCACCCAATCTGACTAGGCTCCTCCTAAGCCCCTCCTCTGCTGTCTGACCCCACCCATTCTGCCCAGGCTCCTCCTATTTGACCCCACCCAATCTGACTAGGCTCCTCCTATACCCCCTCTGCCCAGGCTCCTCCTAAGCCCCTCCTCTGCTGTCTGACCCCCCACCCATTCTGCCCAGGCTCCGCCTAAGCCCCTCCTCTCTGACCCCACCCATTCTGCCCAGGCTCCTCCTAAGCCCCACCTCTCTGACTCCACCCATTCTGCCCAGGCTCCTCCTATTTGACCCCACCCAATCTGACTAGGCTCCTCCTAAGCCCCTCCTCTGCTGTCTGACCCCACCCATTCTGCCCAGGCTCCTCCTATTTGACCCCACCCAATCTGACTAGGCTCCTCCTAAGCCCCTCCTCTGCTGTCTGACCCCACCCATTCTGCCCAGGCTCCTCCTCTCTGACCCCACCCATTCTGCCCAGGCTCCTCCTATTTGACCCCACCCAATCTGACTAGGCTCCTCCTATACCCCCTCTGCCCAGGCTCCTCCTAAGCCCCTCCTCTGCTGTCTGACCCCCCACCCATTCTGCCCAGGCTCCGCCTAAGCCCCTCCTCTCTGACCCCACCCATTCTGCCCAGGCTCCTCCTAAGCCCCACCTCTCTGACTCCACCCATTCTGCCCAGGCTCCTCCTATTTGACCCCACCCAATCTGACTAGGCTCCTCCTAAGCCCCTCCTCTGCTGTCTGACCCCACCCATTCTGCCCAGGCTCCTCCTATTTGACCCCACCCAATCTGACTAGGCTCCTCCTAAGCCCCTCCTCTGCTGTCTGACCCCACCCATTCTGCCCAGGCTCCTCCTCTCTGACCCCACCAATTCTGCCCAGGCTCCTCCTAAGCCCCTCATCTGCTGTCTGACCCCACCCATTCTGCCCAGGCTCCTCCTATACCCCTCCCCTCTGACCCCACCCAATCTGACTAGGCTCCTCCTAAGCCCCTCATCTGCTGTCTGACCCCACCCCCTCTGCCCAGGCTCCTCCTATACCCCTCCTCTGCTGTCTGACCCCACCCATTCTGCCCAGGCTCCTCCTATTTGACCCCACCCAATCTGACTAGGCTCCTCCTAAGCCCCTCCTCTGCTGTCTGACCCCACCCATTCTGCCCAGGCTCCTCCTATTTGACCCCACCCAATCTGACTAGGCTCCTCCTATACCCCCTCTGCCCAGGCTCCTCCTATACCCCTCCTCTCTGACCCCACCCCCTCTGCCCAGGCTCCTCCTATACCCCTCCTCTCTGACCCCACCCCCTCTGCCCAGGCTCCTCCTATACCCCCTCTGCCCAGGCTCCTCCTATACCCCTCCTCTCTGACCCCACCCCCTCTGCCCAGGCTCCTCCTATACCCCTCCTCTGCTGTCTGACCCCACCCATTCTGCCCAGGCTCCTCCTATTTGACCCCACCCAATCTGACTAGGCTCCTCCTAAGCCCCTCCTCTGCTGTCTGACCCCACCCATTCTGCCCAGGCTCCTCCTATTTGACCCCACCCAATCTGATTAGGCTCCTCCTATACCCCCTCTGCCCAGGCTCCTCCTATACCCCTCCTCTCTGACCCCACCCCCTCTGCCCAGGCTCCTCCTATACCCCTCCTCTCTGACCCCACCCAATCTGACTAGGCTCCTCCTAAGCCCCTCATCTGCTGTCTGACCCCACCCCCTCTGCCCAGGCTCCTCCTATACCCCTCCTCTGCTGTCTGACCCCACCCATTCTGCCCAGGCTCCTCCTATTTGACCCCACCCAATCTGACTAGGCTCCTCCTAAGCCCCTCCTCTGCTGTCTGACCCCACCCATTCTGCCCAGGCTCCTCCTATTTGACCCCACCCAATCTGACTAGGCTCCTCCTATACCCCCTCTGCCCAGGCTCCTCCTATACCCCTCCTCTCTGACCCCACCCCTCTGCCCAGGCTCCTCCTATACCCCCTCTGCCCAGGCTCCTCCTATACCCCTCCTCTCTGACCCCACCCCCTCTGCCCAGGCTCCACCTATACCCCCTCTGCCCAGGCTCCTCCTATACCCCTCCTCTCTGACCCCACCCCCTCTGCCCAGGCTCCTCCTATACCCCTCCTCTGCTGTCTGACCCCACCCATTCTGCCCAGGCTCCTCCTATTTGACCCCACCCAATCTGACTTGGCTCCTCCTATACCCCCTCTGCCAAGGCTCCTCCTAAGCCCCTCCTCTGCTGTCTGACCCCACCCATTCTGCCCAGGCTCCTCCTATTGGACCCCACCCAATCTGATTAGGCTCCTCCTATACCCCCTCTGCCCAGGCTCCGCCTAAGCCCCTCCTCTCTGACCCCACCCATTCTGCCCAGGCTCCTCCTAAGCCCCTCCTCTGCTGTCTGACCCCACCCATTCTGCCCAGGCTCCTCCCATACCCCTCTGACCCCACCCATTCTGCCCAGGCTCCTCCTATTTGACCCCACCCAATCTGACTAAGCTCCTCCTAAGCCCCTCCTCTGCTGTCGGACTCCACCCCCTCTGGCCAGGCTCCTCCTATACCCCCTCTGCCCAGGCTCCTCCTATACCCCTCCTCTCTGACCCCACCCCCTCTGCCCAGGCTCCTCCTATACCCCTCCTCTCTGACCCCACCCCCTCTGCCCAGGCTCCTCCTATACCCCTCCTCTCTGACCCCACCCCCTCTGCCCAGGCTCCTCCTCTGCTGTCTGACCCCACCCATTCTGCCCAGGCTCCTCCTATACCCCCTCCTCTCTGACTCCACCCATTCTACCCAGGCTCCTCCCATACCCCTCTGACCCCACCCAGGCTCCTCCTATTTGACCCCACCCAATCTGACTAGGCTCCTCCTACACCCCCCTCTGCCAGGCTCCTCCTATACCCCTCTGCCAGGCTCCTCCTATACCCCTCCTCTGCTGTCTGACCCCACCCATTCTGCCCAGGCTCCTCCTATTTGACCCCACCCAATATGACTAGGCTCCTCCTAAGCCCCTCCTCTGCTGTCTGACCCCACCCATTCTGCCCAGGCTCCTCCTATACCCCACCTCTCTGACTAGGCTCCTCCTAAGCCCCTCCTCTGCTGTCTGACCCCACCCATTCTGCCCAGGCTCCTCCCATACCCCTCTGACCCCACCCAGGCTCCTCCTATTTGACCCCACCCAATCTGACTAGGCTCCTCCTATACCCCCTCTGCCCAGGCTCCTCCTAAGCCCCTCCTCTGCTGTCTGACCCCCACCCATTCTGCCCAGGCTCCTCCTAAGCCCCTCCTCTGCTGTCTGACCCCACTTATTCTGCCCAGGCTCCTTCTATACCCCACCTCTCTGACCCCACCCAATCTGACTAGGCTCCTCCTAAGCCCCTCCTCTGCTGTCTGACCCCACCCATTCTGCCCAGGCTCCTCCTATACCCCCTCCTCTCTGACCCCACCCATTCTGCCCAGGCTCCTCCTATACCCCACCTCTCTGACCCCACCCAATCTGACTAGGCTCCTCCTAAGCCCCTCCTCTGCTGTCTGACCCCACCCATTCTGCCCAGGCTCCTCCTATACCCCCTCCTCTCTGACTCCACCCATTCTACCCAGGCTCCTCCCATACCCCTCTGACCCCACCCATTCTGCCCAGGCTCCTCCTATTTGACCCCACCCAACCTGCCCAGGGTCCTCCTCCTACAGACAACACCCATTCTCTTTCTTTCACCTTTCTTTCCACACCTATTTTACTTACCGACCAATCTGCAATCCCTCTTTCGCTAGGCATGATTCCACTCTTACACAACACACAGACACATTTTACTTACCAATTTACTTACCTGGTGCCGAACCCGGGATTTGAACCCTGGTTGCCTGGATGGAAGGCAGGAACTTACCCACTGGACCACACTGGTTTCCATGTAAGTAGCCTATCAAATTGTCCTTATGTCATGGTCATCCTTTTAATGTGCAATGGAAGCCACAGGAAAGGACACCAAGGCCTGTATGTTGCTTATAGTTACTTCTGCAATCCTCTAGACCACCAAGGAGCTATAGCTCAAAGGTAAGGCTTGTACCTTTGGTGGGGACAGCCCTCACAGGCCAGGGTTCGAATCCTGCCAGTGCTGTAGAAGTATCCCAAGGTGGGAAATTTTCAAACAGTGATTTTCTTTTATTTTTTGTTGCTAAGTGTTTTTCTGGTTTCCATGTAAGTAGCCTATCAAATTGTCCTTATGTCATGGTCATCCATTTAATGTGCAATGGAAGCCACAGGGAAGGACACCAAGGCCTGTATGTTGCTTATAGTTACTACTGCAATCCTCTAGACCACCAAGGAGATAGCTCAAAGGTAAGGCTTGTACCTTTGGGGGGACAGCCCTCACAGGCCAGGGTTCGAATCCTGCCAGTGCTGTAGAAGTGTCCCAAGGTGGGAAATTTTCAAACAGTGATTTTTTTTTTGCTAGTGTTTTTTTGGCAGGTGTCTCCCAACATTTCATATGTTTTCTCTCATGACCTTCTACCAACCGCCCTATTTCTCAAGTAGGTGCTAGGAACAAGGCCTTATCTTCCTTTATCAATGTCGTCATTCTTTGTCCTTTAAGTTTGGTGAATTGCAGAGTGCAATTGTGGTATTGGGGGTTATAACTGAGCACAAGAATGCGAGGATGGTGCTACACTTATTGTAAAATAGGTTGGTTGATGGTGATTTTTCATTTTAGTGTGAGCCACTCGCTCAAATCAGGGGTTTGGTGCCAGTGAGCTTGGATAGAAATAAAGGTCAAGTATGAGCTCTGGCTAATGAAATGATGGGTCGAGTTTGAGGCTAGCTAGAGTCCATTTATTAGGTGCAATAAGAAGTTGGAAAGATTTTTCCTTTAAGAGACAGACAAGAGCAGAGTCAAGCCTTTGCTCTAGTAGATCTGCATCATGCCTGCTGCAGGATGTGAAGGAGTGGACCTCCACAGCAGTGCGCTGTGCCGGGCTGGGCTGCACTGGGCTGGGCTGGGCCTGCCCTGGCATCTTGGATTTATTCACCCACCTCCTTCCTTTGAAGAACGCTCACGAACGGCCACGAACGTCCTTGTTCTGTATACAGGCGGACAGCAGGCAATTTAGGACCCTGCTAAATGATGGTGATGTCCCCATGTGCTTCCTTCGAGTGGCAAAATCCTTCGTCTAAGGCAGGTGGGCTTTTTTAAAATTAGGTTGAAGACCATATGTTGGAGGCAGTATCACGGCACAAGCCGCCGACCGTCTCAGAAGAAAGTATGCATGGGAGGACATTATTTGCATAGGAGAGCCCTCTTCTCAGTCCCATTCTTAAGCTGCAGTGGCCATGAAGTGTTACTAGGGGGCAGCAGTATGAACAAAAGAGCACACTGAGGCTTTTCTCCTTCTTGCTGACATGATTCTTGGTCATTTTTGTCTTGCAGGGCCTAAGGAGTGAATGACTACGATGACTGAGGGGATGAGGAATGGCTGGCCTGTATTTGTGGTGAAGGGGGAACATTTGGAAGGTAAACAGCAAGATGAAAGCGTCAAAGCATATATGTTTGCTGAGTGATTGAGTCTGTGTGTCACTTGTCTCTTTGTAGGGACATGTGAGAAAGGAACAGCAGCACCATAGACTTCAGGTGGGAGAGCAAGCAAGGATGAATATTTCCCTCAAATCCAAATACTTACAGCACCTCAAAGATGACAAGTGCGATATGATGTTCTGCAATTGCAAGGATTTGCCATGTGTGGTGCATAAATATGCATGGTTAGTGAGGTTTTTCCCAGAATGTGAGTATCGTTAGGCTGGCAAATGTCAGGCACTCCTTTGGGGGTATGAGGCCAAGAAAAAATTTGGGAAGTTTGCTACAGTCATCTGTAGGATCGAAAGACACTGGGGAATCGTTACAGAGGGAGCCAGGCTGCACAAAACGTGGTAACAGTTGGACAGAAATCTTTAGCCGGACTTTTGACTACCCCCAATGTGGGACCAGGACCGCAGTACCTCTCTGTCTCTGAAACATATTTTGACCTCTGGGCACCACCATCTCAATGCCCCTCAAATGTTCCCTCCTGGAACCCCAGCTTTGGTAGTGCATCAACCAGGTTTCAATCATTTGAGTGACCACAAACACCCTTGCTATGTGCCTTCCATTTACATTCAGTCAGTAACCCAGCTGCTTCGTTCGCTATTGAATCTCAAGTGACAGTTGGATGCACATTGCAGGGGTATACAGGCATTTACCGTACTGTACAGCCCCTCTCAGTACAGTCAGACTACACTTCTTAAAATCATAAATACATGTTTTGTCCAACAGTAAGGCCGGGCCTTTCCTCTGTAGTTCATAGCCAACGTAAGGAGGAAAAAATAAGCTGAAGAGCATGCCAAAATTCTCTACAGACACTGCCAATCCTCACACTGCCTATTTGCATGCCGAGGTTATTCACTATGACCCACCAAACCAATTGGCAACAGTAGCCTCTCTCTGCCTCATTCGTATGCTCCGATGCCACCTTTATTTAGCAAATGTTAGTGCTCTAGGATTTCATAGCACGATTCGCTATAGCCTCTTTTTTCAACAGAAATGTCCTAAAGGTACCTATACCAATCTGCTGGGTGGGGAGGAGGGGGGCTGCTGCTGCTGGCAGTAAAATTTTGGGGCACCCCACCTGCAAAAATACATTCACATGCTCCTTGTTGTACCTTTCAATACCATAACTGCAGCAGAATCGTATGGTGACCCCTGTTGGTAACAGAAACTGTCAAACAGCTTTTTGCCACCCCCCCTCCCCCGTTGCCCCTAACCATTTGGGGTACACCCCATGAGGGAGGATCAGAGCAATAAAAAATAATGGTAGCCCCCCCAAAAAGTACCTGGAAGGCATGCCATTCTGTGCACCTCATCGCTCTTCACGTTGCGCCTAAGCACCTTTTAATACTGCTCCCCGACTGCCCCCTCCAAACAGAAATCAGAAAGTATAGGGGGGTGCATTAAAAAAGTTTTTGCAGTTCCCCACCATAAGTCAGGATCCTCCTCCATCTATGACCCCTTCCTAGGCCCTCAGACCCCACCCATTCTGCCCAGGCTCCTCCTATTTGACCACACCCAATCTGACTAGGCTCCTCCTTAACCCCTCCTCTGCTCTCTGACCCCACCCAATCTGACTAGGCTCCTCCTATACCCCCTCCTCTCTGACTCCACCCATTCTGCCCAGGCTCCTCCCATACCCCTCTGACCCCACCCATTCTGCCCAGGCTCCTCCTATACCCCTCTTATTTGACCCCAATCTGACTAGGCTCCTCCTAAGCCCCTCCTCTGCTGTCTGACCCCACCCATTCTGACTAAGCTCCTCCTAAACCAATCCTCTGCTGTCTGACTCCACCCATTCTGCCCAGGCTCCTCCTCAGCCCCTCCTCTCTGACCTCACCCAATCTGACTAGGCTCCTCCTATACCCCCTCCTCTCTGACCCCACCCAATCTGACTAGGCTCCTCCTTAACCCCTCCTCTGCTCTCTGACCCCACCCATTCTGACTAAGCTCCTCCTAAACCCATCCTCTGCTGTCTGACCCCACCCATTCTGCCCAGGCTCCTCCTAAGCCCCTCTGCCCAGGCTCCTCCTATACCCCTCCTCTCTGACCTCACCCAATCTGACTAGGCTCCTCCTATACCCATTCTGCCCAGGCTCCTCCTATACCCCTCCTCTCTGACTCCACCCATTCTGACTAGGCTCCTCCTAAGCCCCTCCTCTGCTGTCTGACCCCACCCATTCTGCCCAGGCTCCTCCTAAGCCCCTCCTCTCTGACCCCACCCATTCTGCCCAGGCTCCTCCTAAGCCCCTCCTCTGCTGTCTGACCCCACCCATTCTGCCCAGGCTCCTCCTATTTGACCCCACCCAATCTGACTAGGTTCCTCCTAAGCCCCTCCTCTGCTGTCTGGCCCCACCCATTCTGCCCAGGCTCCTCCTATACCCCCTCCTATTTGACCCCACCCAATCTGACTAGGCTCCTCCTATACCCCTCCTCTCTGACCTCACCCATTCTGCCCAGGCTCCTCCTATTTGACCCCACCCAATCTGACTAGGCTCCTCCTAAGCCCCTCCTCTGCTGTCTGACCCCACCCATTCTGCCCAGGCTCCTCCTAAGCCCCTCCTCTCTGACCCCACCAATTCTGCCCAGGCTCCTCCTAAGCCCCTCCTCTGCTGTCTGGCCCAACCCATTCTGCCCAGGCTCCTCCTATTTGACCCCACCCAATCTGACTAGGCTCCTCCTATACCCCTCCTCTCTGACCTCACCCATTCTGCCAAGGCTCCTCCTATACCCCTCCTCTCTGACCCCACCTAATCTGACTAGGCTCCTCCTAAGCCCCTAGGCTCCTCCTAAGCCCCTCCTCTCTGACCCCACCCAGTCTGACTAGGCTCCTCCTATACCCCCTCCTCTCTGACTCCACCCATTCTGACTAGGCTCCTCCTATTTGACCCCACCCAATCTGACTAGGCTCCGCCTAAGCATCTCCTCTCTGACCCCACCCATTCTGCCCAGGCTCCTCCTATTTGACCCCACCCATTCTGCCCAGGCTCCTCCTAAGCCCCTCCTCTCTGACCCCACCAATTCTGCCCAGGCTCCTCCTAAGCCGCTCATCTGCTGTCTGACCCCACCCATTCTGCCCAGGCTCCTCCTATACCCCTCCTCTATGACCCCACCCAATCTGACTAGGCTCCTCCTAAGCCCCTAGGCTCCTCCTAAGCCCCTCCTCTCTGACCCCACCCAATCTGACTAGGCTCCTCCTATACCCCCTCCTCTCTGACTCCACCCATTCTGACTAGGCTCCTCCTATTTGACCCCACCCAATCTGACTAGGCTCCTCCTAAGCCCCTCCTCTGCTGTCTGACTCCACCCATTCTGCCCAGGCTCCTCCTATACCCCTCCTATTTGACCCCACCCAATCTGACTTGGCTCCTCCTAAGCCCCTCCTCTGCTGTCTGACCCCACCCATTCTGCCCAGGCTCCTCCTATTTGACCCCACCCAATCTGACTAGGCTCCTCCTATACCCCCTCTGCCCAGGCTCCTCCTAAGCCCCTCCTCTGCTGTCTGACCCCACCCATTCTGCCCAGGCTCCTCCTATTTGACCCCACCCAATCTGACTAGGCTCCTCCTATACCCCCTCTGCCCAGGCTCCTCCTAAGCCCCTCCTCTGCTGTCTGACCCCCCACCCATTCTGCCCAGGCTCCGCCTAAGTCCCTCCTCTCTGACCCCACCCATTCTGCCCAGGCTCCTCCTAAGCCCCACCTCTCTGACTCCACCCATTCTGCCCAGGCTCCTCCTATTTGACCCCACCCAATCTGACTAGGCTCCTCCTAAGCCCCTCCTCTCTGACCCCACCAATTCTGCCCAGGCTCCTCCTAAGCCCCTCATCTGCTGTCTGACCCCACCCATTCTGCCCAGGCTCCTCCTATACCCCTCCTCTCTGACCCCACCCAATCTGACTAGGCTCCTCCTAAGCCCCTCATCTGCTGTCTGACCCCACCCCCTCTGCCCAGGCTCCTCCTATACCCCTCCTCTGCTGTCTGACCCCACCCATTCTGCCCAGGCTCCTCCTATTTGACCCCACCCAATCTGACTAGGCTCCTCCTAAGCCCCTCCTCTGCTGTCTGACCCCACCCATTCTGCCCAGGCTCCTCCTATTTGACCCCACCCAATCTGACTAGGCTCCTCCTATACCCCCTCTGCCCAGGCTCCTCCTATACCCCTCCTCTCTGACCCCACCCCCTCTGCCCAGGCTCCTCCTATACCCCTCCTCTGCTGTCTGACCCCACCCATTCTGCCCAGGCTCCTCCTATTTGACCCCACCCAATCTGACTAGGCTCCTCCTAAGCCCCTCCTCTGCTGTCTGACCCCACCCATTCTGCCCAGGCTCCTCCTAAGCCCCTCCTCTCTGACCCCACCAATTCTGCCCAGGCTCCTCCTAAGCCCCTCCTCTGCTGTCTGGCCCAACCCATTCTGCCCAGGCTCCTCCTATTTGACCCCACCCAATCTGACTAGGCTCCTCCTATACCCCTCCTCTCTGACCTCACCCATTCTGCCAAGGCTCCTCCTATACCCCTCCTCTCTGACCCCACCTAATCTGACTAGGCTCCTCCTAAGCCCCTAGGCTCCTCCTAAGCCCCTCCTCTCTGACCCCACCCAGTCTGACTAGGCTCCTCCTATACCCCCTCCTCTCTGACTCCACCCATTCTGACTAGGCTCCTCCTATTTGACCCCACCCAATCTGACTAGGCTCCGCCTAAGCATCTCCTCTCTGACCCCACCCATTCTGCCCAGGCTCCTCCTATTTGACCCCACCCATTCTGCCCAGGCTCCTCCTAAGCCCCTCCTCTCTGACCCCACCAATTCTGCCCAGGCTCCTCCTAAGCCGCTCATCTGCTGTCTGACCCCACCCATTCTGCCCAGGCTCCTCCTATACCCCTCCTCTATGACCCCACCCAATCTGACTAGGCTCCTCCTAAGCCCCTAGGCTCCTCCTAAGCCCCTCCTCTCTGACCCCACCCAATCTGACTAGGCTCCTCCTATACCCCCTCCTCTCTGACTCCACCCATTCTGACTAGGCTCCTCCTATTTGACCCCACCCAATCTGACTAGGCTCCTCCTAAGCCCCTCCTCTGCTGTCTGACTCCACCCATTCTGCCCAGGCTCCTCCTATACCCCTCCTATTTGACCCCACCCAATCTGACTTGGCTCCTCCTAAGCCCCTCCTCTGCTGTCTGACCCCACCCATTCTGCCCAGGCTCCTCCTATTTGACCCCACCCAATCTGACTAGGCTCCTCCTATACCCCCTCTGCCCAGGCTCCTCCTAAGCCCCTCCTCTGCTGTCTGACCCCACCCATTCTGCCCAGGCTCCTCCTATTTGACCCCACCCAATCTGACTAGGCTCCTCCTATACCCCCTCTGCCCAGGCTCCTCCTAAGCCCCTCCTCTGCTGTCTGACCCCCCACCCATTCTGCCCAGGCTCCGCCTAAGTCCCTCCTCTCTGACCCCACCCATTCTGCCCAGGCTCCTCCTAAGCCCCACCTCTCTGACTCCACCCATTCTGCCCAGGCTCCTCCTATTTGACCCCACCCAATCTGACTAGGCTCCTCCTAAGCCCCTCCTCTCTGACCCCACCAATTCTGCCCAGGCTCCTCCTAAGCCCCTCATCTGCTGTCTGACCCCACCCATTCTGCCCAGGCTCCTCCTATACCCCTCCTCTCTGACCCCACCCAATCTGACTAGGCTCCTCCTAAGCCCCTCATCTGCTGTCTGACCCCACCCCCTCTGCCCAGGCTCCTCCTATACCCCTCCTCTGCTGTCTGACCCCACCCATTCTGCCCAGGCTCCTCCTATTTGACCCCACCCAATCTGACTAGGCTCCTCCTAAGCCCCTCCTCTGCTGTCTGACCCCACCCATTCTGCCCAGGCCCCTCCTCTCTGACCCCACCCAGTCTGACTAGGCTCCTCCTATACCCCCTCCTCTCTGACTCCACCCATTCTGACTAGGCTCCTCCTATTTGACCCCACCCAATCTGACTAGGCTCCGCCTAAGCATCTCCTCTCTGACCCCACCCATTCTGCCCAGGCTCCTCCTATTTGACCCCACCCATTCTGCCCAGGCTCCTCCTAAGCCCCTCCTCTCTGACCCCACCAATTCTGCCCAGGCTCCTCCTAAGCCGCTCATCTGCTGTCTGACCCCACCCATTCTGCCCAGGCTCCTCCTATACCCCTCCTCTATGACCCCACCCAATCTGACTAGGCTCCTCCTAAGCCCCTAGGCTCCTCCTAAGCCCCTCCTCTCTGACCCCACCCAATCTGACTAGGCTCCTCCTATACCCCCTCCTCTCTGACTCCACCCATTCTGACTAGGCTCCTCCTATTTGACCCCACCCAATCTGACTAGGCTCCTCCTAAGCCCCTCCTCTGCTGTCTGACTCCACCCATTCTGCCCAGGCTCCTCCTATACCCCTCCTATTTGACCCCACCCAATCTGACTTGGCTCCTCCTAAGCCCCTCCTCTGCTGTCTGACCCCACCCATTCTGCCCAGGCTCCTCCTATTTGACCCCACCCAATCTGACTAGGCTCCTCCTATACCCCCTCTGCCCAGGCTCCTCCTAAGCCCCTCCTCTGCTGTCTGACCCCACCCATTCTGCCCAGGCTCCTCCTATTTGACCCCACCCAATCTGACTAGGCTCCTCCTATACCCCCTCTGCCCAGGCTCCTCCTAAGCCCCTCCTCTGCTGTCTGACCCCCCACCCATTCTGCCCAGGCTCCGCCTAAGTCCCTCCTCTCTGACCCCACCCATTCTGCCCAGGCTCCTCCTAAGCCCCACCTCTCTGACTCCACCCATTCTGCCCAGGCTCCTCCTATTTGACCCCACCCAATCTGACTAGGCTCCTCCTAAGCCCCTCCTCTCTGACCCCACCAATTCTGCCCAGGCTCCTCCTAAGCCCCTCATCTGCTGTCTGACCCCACCCATTCTGCCCAGGCTCCTCCTATACCCCTCCTCTCTGACCCCACCCAATCTGACTAGGCTCCTCCTAAGCCCCTCATCTGCTGTCTGACCCCACCCCCTCTGCCCAGGCTCCTCCTATACCCCTCCTCTGCTGTCTGACCCCACCCATTCTGCCCAGGCTCCTCCTATTTGACCCCACCCAATCTGACTAGGCTCCTCCTAAGCCCCTCCTCTGCTGTCTGACCCCACCCATTCTGCCCAGGCTCCTCCTATTTGACCCCACCCAATCTGACTAGGCTCCTCCTATACCCCCTCTGCCCAGGCTCCTCCTATACCCCTCCTCTCTGACCCCACCCCCTCTGCCCAGGCTCCTCCTATACCCCTCCTCTGCTGTCTGACCCCACCCATTCTGCCCAGGCTCCTCCTATTTGACCCCACCCAATCTGACTAGGCTCCTCCTAAGCCCCTCCTCTGCTGTCTGACCCCACCCATTCTGCCCAGGCTCCTCCTATTTGACCCCACCCAATCTGATTAGGCTCCTCCTATACCCCCTCTGCCCAGGCTCCTCCTATACCCCTCCTCTCTGACCCCACCCCCTCTGCCCAGGCTCCTCCTATACCCCTCCTCTGCTGTCTGACCACACCCATTCTGCCCAGGCTCCTCCTATTTGACCCCACCCAATCTGACTAGGCTCCTCCTAAGCCCCTCCTCTGCTGTCTGACCCCACCCATTCTGCCCAGGCTCCTCCTATTTGACCCCACCCAATCTGACTAGGCTCCTCCTATACCCCCTCTGCCCAGGCTCCTCCTATACCCCTCCTCTCTGACCCCACCCCTCTGCCCAGGCTCCTCCTATACCCCCTCTGCCCAGGCTCCTCCTATACCCCTCCTCTCTGACCCCACCCCCTCTGCCCAGGCTCCTCCTATACCCCTCCTCTCTGACCCCACCCCCTCTGCCCAGGCTCCTCCTATACCCCCTCTGCCCAGGCTCCTCCTATACCCCTCCTCTCTGACCCCACCCCCTCTGCCCAGGCTCCTCCTATACCCCTCCTCTGCTGTCTGACCCCACCCATTCTGCCCAGGCTCCTCCTATACCCCTCCTCTCTGACCCCACCCAATCTGACTAGGCTCCTCCTAAGCCCCTCATCTGCTGTCTGACCCCACCCCCTCTGCCCAGGCTCCTCCTATACCCCTCCTCTGCTGTCTGACCCCACCCATTCTGCCCAGGCTCCTCCTATTTGACCCCACCCAATCTGACTAGGCTCCTCCTAAGCCCCTCCTCTGCTGTCTGACCCCACCCATTCTGCCCAGGCTCCTCCTATTTGACCCCACCCAATCTGCCCAGGCTCCTCCTATACCCCTCCTCTCTGACCCCACCCCTCTGCCCAGGCTCCTCCTATACCCCCTCTGCCCAGGCTCCTCCTATACCCCTCCTCTCTGACCCCACCCCCTCTGCCCAGGCTCCACCTATACCCCCTCTGCCCAGGCTCCTCCTATACCCCTCCTCTCTGACCCCACCCCCTCTGCCCAGGCTCCTCCTATACCCCTCCTCTATGACCCCACCCAATCTGACTAGGCTCCTCCTAAGCCCCTAGGCTCCTCCTAAGCCCCTCCTCTCTGACCCCACCCAATCTGACTAGGCTCCTCCTATACCCCCTCCTCTCTGACTCCACCCATTCTGACTAGGCTCCTCCTATTTGACCCCACCCAATCTGACTAGGCTCCTCCTAAGCCCCTCCTCTGCTGTCTGACCCCACCCATTCTGCCCAGGCTCCTCCTATTTGACCCCACCCAATCTGACTAGGCTCCTCCTATACCCCCTCTGCCCAGGCTCCTCCTATACCCCTCCTCTCTGACCCCACCCCTCTGCCCAGGCTCCTCCTATACCCCCTCTGCCCAGGCTCCTCCTATACCCCTCCTCTCTGACCCCACCCCCTCTGCCCAGGCTCCACCTATACCCCCTCTGCCCAGGCTCCTCCTATACCCCTCCTCTCTGACCCCACCCCCTCTGCCCAGGCTCCTCCTATACCCCTCCTCTATGACCCCACCCAATCTGACTAGGCTCCTCCTAAGCCCCTAGGCTCCTCCTAAGCCCCTCCTCTCTGACCCCACCCAATCTGACTAGGCTCCTCCTATACCCCCTCCTCTCTGACCCCACCCAATCTGACTTGGCTCCTCCTATACCCCCTCTGCCAAGGCTCCTCCTAAGCCCCTCCTCTGCTGTCTGACCCCACCCATTCTGCCCAGGCTCCTCCTATTGGACCCCACCCAATCTGATTAGGCTCCTCCTATACCCCCTCTGCCCAGGCTCCGCCTAAGCCCCTCCTCTCTGACCCCACCCATTCTGCCCAGGCTCCTCCTAAGCCCCTCCTCTGCTGTCTGACCCCACCCATTCTGCCCAGGCTCCTCCCATACCCCTCTGACCCCACCCATTCTGCCCAGGCTCCTCCTATTTGACCCCACCCAATCTGACTAAGCTCCTCCTAAGCCCCTCCTCTGCTGTCGGACTCCACCCCCTCTGGCCAGGCTCCTCCTATACCCCCTCTGCCCAGGCTCCTCCTATACCCCTCCTCTCTGACCCCACCCCCTCTGCCCAGGCTCCTCCTATACCCCTCCTCTCTGACCCCACCCCCTCTGCCCAGGCTCCTCCTATACCCCTCCTCTCTGACCCCACCCCCTCTGCCCAGGCTCCTCCTCTGCTGTCTGACCCCACCCATTCTGCCCAGGCTCCTCCTATACCCCCTCCTCTCTGACTCCACCCATTCTACCCAGGCTCCTCCCATACCCCTCTGACCCCACCCAGGCTCCTCCTATTTGACCCCACCCAATCTGACTAGGCTCCTCCTACACCCCCCTCTGCCAGGCTCCTCCTATACCCCTCTGCCAGGCTCCTCCTATACCCCTCCTCTGCTGTCTGACCCCACCCATTCTGCCCAGGCTCCTCCTATTTGACCCCACCCAATCTGACTAGGCTCCTCCTAAGCCCCTCCTCTGCTGTCTGACCCCACCCATTCTGCCCAGGCTCCTCCTATACCCCACCTCTCTGACTAGGCTCCTCCTAAGCCCCTCCTCTGCTGTCTGACCCCACCCATTCTGCCCAGGCTCCTCCCATACCCCTCTGACCCCACCCAGGCTCCTCCTATTTGACCCCACCCAATCTGACTAGGCTCCTCCTATACCCCCTCTGCCCAGGCTCCTCCTAAGCCCCTCCTCTGCTGTCTGACCCCCACCCATTCTGCCCAGGCTCCTTCTATACCCCACCTCTCTGACCCCACCCAATCTGACTAGGCTCCTCCTAAGCCCCTCCTCTGCTGTCTGACCCCACCCATTCTGCCCAGGCTCCTCCTCTCTGACCCCACCCATTCTGCCCAGGCTCCTCCTCTCTGACCCCACCCATTCTGCCCAGGCTCCTCCTATACCCCACCTCTCTGACCCCACCCAATCTGACTAGGCTCCTCCTAAGCCCCTCCTCTGCTGTCTGACCCCACCCATTCTGCCCAGGCTCCTCCTATACCCCCTCCTCTCTGACTCCACCCATTCTACCCAGGCTCCTCCCATACCCCTCTGACCCCACCCATTCTGCCCAGGCTCCTCCTATTTGACCCCACCCAATCTGACTAGGCTCCTCCTACACCCCCCTCTGCCAGGCTCCTCCTATACCCCCTCCTCTCTGACTCCACCCATTCTACCCAGGCTCCTCCCATTCTGCCCAGGCTCCTCCTATTTGGCCCCACCCAATTTGACTAGGCTCCTCCTACACCCCCCCCCCTCTGCCAGGCTCCTCCTATACCCCTCCTCTCTGACCCCACCCAATCTGACTAGGCTCCTCCTAAGCCCCTAGGCCCCTCCTAAGCCCCTCCTCTGCTGTCTGACCCCACTCATTCTGCCCAGGCTCCTCCTAAGCCCCTCCTCTCTGACCCCACCCAATCTGACTAGGCTCCTCCTAAGCCCCTAGGCTCCTCCTAAGCCCCTCCTCTGCTCTCTGACCCCACCCATTCTGCCCAGGCTCCTCCTATACCCCTCCTCTCTGACCCCACCCAACCTGCCCAGGGTCCTCCTCCTACAGACAACACCCATTCTCTGTCACCTTTCTTTCCACACCTATTTTACTTACCGACCAATCTGCAATCCCTCTTTCGCTAGGCATGATTCCACTCTTACACAACACACAGACACATTTTACTTACCAATTTACTTACCTGGTGCCGAACCCGGGATTTGAACCCTGGTTGCCTGGATGGAAGGCAGGAACTTACCCACTGGACCACACTGGTTTCCATGTAAGTAGCCTATCAAATTGTCCTTATGTCATGGTCATCCTTTTCATGTGCAATGGAAGCCACAGGAAAGGACACCAAGGCCTGTATGTTGCTTATAGTTACTTCTGCAATCCTCTAGACCACCAAGGAGCTATAGCTCAAAGGTAAGGCTTGTACCTTTGGTGGGGACAGCCCTCACAGGCCAGGGTTCGAATCCTGCCAGTGCTGTAGAAGTATCCCAAGGTGGGAAATTTTCAAACAGTGATTTTCTTTTATTTTTTGTTGCTAAGTGTTTTTCTGGTTTCCATGTAAGTAGCCTATCAAATTGTCCTTATGTCATGGTCATCCATTTAATGTGCAATGGAAGCCACAGGGAAGGACACCAAGGCCTGTATGTTGCTTATAGTTACTACTGCAATCCTCTAGACCACCAAGGAGATAGCTCAAAGGTAAGGCTTGTACCTTTGGGGGGACAGCCCTCACAGGCCAGGGTTCGAATCCTGCCAGTGCTGTAGAAGTGTCCCAAGGTGGGAAATTTTCAAACAGTGATTTTTTTTTTGCTAGTGTTTTTTTGGCAGGTGTCTCCCAACATTTCATATGTTTTCTCTCATGACCTTCTACCAACCGCCCTATTTCTCAAGTAGGTGCTAGGAACAAGGCCTTATCTTCCTTTATCAATGTCGTCATTCTTTGTCCTTTAAGTTTGGTGAATTGCAGAGTGCAATTGTGGTATTGGGGGTTATAACTGAGCACAAGAATGCGAGGATGGTGCTACACTTATTGTAAAATAGGTTGGTTGATGGTGATTTTTCATTTTAGTGTGAGCCACTCGCTCAAATCAGGGGTTTGGTGCCAGTGAGCTTGGATAGAAATAAAGGTCAAGTATGAGCTCTGGCTAATGAAATGATGGGTCGAGTTTGAGGCTAGCTAGAGTCCATTTATTAGGTGCAATAAGAAGTTGGAAAGATTTTTCCTTTAAGAGACAGACAAGAGCAGAGTCAAGCCTTTGCTCTAGTAGATCTGCATCATGCCTGCTGCAGGATGTGAAGGAGTGGACCTCCACAGCAGTGCGCTGTGCCGGGCTGGGCTGCACTGGGCTGGGCTGGGCCTGCCCTGGCATCTTGGATTTATTCACCCACCTCCTTCCTTTGAAGAACGCTCACGAACGGCCACGAACGTCCTTGTTCTGTATACAGGCGGACAGCAGGCAATTTAGGACCCTGCTAAATGATGGTGATGTCCCCATGTGCTTCCTTCGAGTGGCAAAATCCTTCGTCTAAGGCAGGTGGGCTTTTTTAAAATTAGGTTGAAGACCATATGTTGGAGGCAGTATCACGGCACAAGCCGCCGACCGTCTCAGAAGAAAGTATGCATGGGAGGACATTATTTGCATAGGAGAGCCCTCTTCTCAGTCCCATTCTTAAGCTGCAGTGGCCATGAAGTGTTACTAGGGGGCAGCAGTATGAACAAAAGAGCACACTGAGGCTTTTCTCCTTCTTGCTGACATGATTCTTGGTCATTTTTGTCTTGCAGGGCCTAAGGAGTGAATGACTACGATGACTGAGGGGATGAGGAATGGCTGGCCTGTATTTGTGGTGAAGGGGGAACATTTGGAAGGTAAACAGCAAGATGAAAGCGTCAAAGCATATATGTTTGCTGAGTGATTGAGTCTGTGTGTCACTTGTCTCTTTGTAGGGACATGTGAGAAAGGAACAGCAGCACCATAGACTTCAGGTGGGAGAGCAAGCAAGGATGAATATTTCCCTCAAATCCAAATACTTACAGCACCTCAAAGATGACAAGTGCGATATGATGTTCTGCAATTGCAAGGATTTGCCATGTGTGGTGCATAAATATGCATGGTTAGTGAGGTTTTTCCCAGAATGTGAGTATCGTTAGGCTGGCAAATGTCAGGCACTCCTTTGGGGGTATGAGGCCAAGAAAAAATTTGGGAAGTTTGCTACAGTCATCTGTAGGATCGAAAGACACTGGGGAATCGTTACAGAGGGAGCCAGGCTGCACAAAACGTGGTAACAGTTGGACAGAAATCTTTAGCCGGACTTTTGACTACCCCCAATGTGGGACCAGGACCGCAGTACCTCTCTGTCTCTGAAACATATTTTGACCTCTGGGCACCACCATCTCAATGCCCCTCAAATGTTCCCTCCTGGAACCCCAGCTTTGGTAGTGCATCAACCAGGTTTCAATCATTTGAGTGACCACAAACACCCTTGCTATGTGCCTTCCATTTACATTCAGTCAGTAACCCAGCTGCTTCGTTCGCTATTGAATCTCAAGTGACAGTTGGATGCACATTGCAGGGGTATACAGGCATTTACCGTACTGTACAGCCCCTCTCAGTACAGTCAGACTACACTTCTTAAAATCATAAATACATGTTTTGTCCAACAGTAAGGCCGGGCCTTTCCTCTGTAGTTCATAGCCAACGTAAGGAGGAAAAAATAAGCTGAAGAGCATGCCAAAATTCTCTACAGACACTGCCAATCCTCACACTGCCTATTTGCATGCCGAGGTTATTCACTATGACCCACCAAACCAATTGGCAACAGTAGCCTCTCTCTGCCTCATTCGTATGCTCCGATGCCACCTTTATTTAGCAAATGTTAGTGCTCTAGGATTTCATAGCACGATTCGCTATAGCCTCTTTTTTCAACAGAAATGTCCTAAAGGTACCTATACCAATCTGCTGGGTGGGGAGGAGGGGGGCTGCTGCTGCTGGCAGTAAAATTTTGGGGCACCCCACCTGCAAAAATACATTCACATGCTCCTTGTTGTACCTTTCAATACCATAACTGCAGCAGAATCGTATGGTGACCCCTGTTGGTAACAGAAACTGTCAAACAGCTTTTTGCCACCCCCCCTCCCCCGTTGCCCCTAACCATTTGGGGTACACCCCATGAGGGAGGATCAGAGCAATAAAAAATAATGGTAGCCCCCCCAAAAAGTACCTGGAAGGCATGCCATTCTGTGCACCTCATCGCTCTTCACGTTGCGCCTAAGCACCTTTTAATACTGCTCCCCGACTGCCCCCTCCAAACAGAAATCAGAAAGTATAGGGGGGTGCATTAAAAAAGTTTTTGCAGTTCCCCACCATAAGTCAGGATCCTCCTCCATCTATGACCCCTTCCTAGGCCCTCAGACCCCACCCATTCTGCCCAGGCTCCTCCTATTTGACCACACCCAATCTGACTAGGCTTCTCCTTAACCCCTCCTCTGCTCTCTGACCCCACCCAATCTGACTAGGCTCCTCCTATACCCCCTCCTCTCTGACTCCACCCATTCTGCCCAGGCTCCTCCCATACCCCTCTGACCCCACCCATTCTGCCCAGGCTCCTCCTCAGCCCCTCCTCTCTGACCTCACCCAATCTGACTAGGCTCCTCCTATACCCCCTCCTCTCTGACCCCACCCAATCTGACTAGGCTCCTCCTTAACCCCTCCTCTGCTCTCTGACCCCACCCATTCTGACTAAGCTCCTCCTAAACCCATCCTCTGCACTCTGACCCCACCTATTCTGCCCAGGCTCCTCCTAAGCCCCTCTGCCCAGGCTCCTCCTATACCCCTCCTCTCTGACCTCACCCAATCTGACTAGGCTCCTCCTATACCCATTCTGCCCAGGCTCCTCCTATACCCCTCCTCTCTGACCCCACCCATTCTGCCCAGGCTCCTCCTAAGCCCCTCCTCTGCTGTCTGACCCCACCCATTCTGCCCAGGCTCCTCCTAAGCCCCTCCTCTCTGACCCCACCCATTCTGCCCAGGCTCCTCCTAAGCCCCTCCTCTGCTGTCTGACCCCACCCATTCTGCCCAGGCTCCTCCTATTTGACCCCACCCAATCTGACTAGGTTCCTCCTAAGCCCCTCCTCTGCTGTCTGGCCCCACCCATTCTGCCCAGGCTCCTCCTATACCCCCTCCTATTTGACCCCACCCAATCTGACTAGGCTCCTCCTAAGCCCCTAGGCTCCTCCTAAGCCCCTCCTCTGCTCTCTGACCCCACCCATTCTGCCCAGGCTCCTCCTATACCCCTCCTCTCTGACCCCACCCAACCTGCCCAGGGTCCTCCTCCTACAGACAACACCCATTCTCTTTCTTTCACCTTTCTTTCCACACCTATTTTACTTACCGACCAATCTGCAATCCCTCTTTCGCTAGGCATGATTCCACTCTTACACAACACACAGACACATTTTACTTACCAATTTACTTACCTGGTGCCGAACCCGGGATTTGAACCCTGGTTGCCTGGATGGAAGGCAGGAACTTACCCACTGGACCACACTGGTTTCCATGTAAGTAGCCTATCAAATTGTCCTTATGTCATGGTCATCCTTTTAATGTGCAATGGAAGCCACAGGAAAGGACACCAAGGCCTGTATGTTGCTTATAGTTACTACTGCAATCCTCCACGCCACCAAGGAGCAATAGCTCAAAGGTAAGGCTTGTACCTTTGGTGGGGACAGCCCTCACAGGCCAGGGTTCGAATCCTGCCAGTGCTGTAGAAGTATCCCAAGGTGGGAAATTTTCAAACAGTGATTTTCTTTTATTTTTTGTTGCTAAGTGTTTTTCTGGTTTCCATGTAAGTAGCCTATCAAATTGTCCTTATGTCATGGTCATCCATTTAATGTGCAATGGAAGCCACAGGAAAGGACACCAAGGCCTGTATGTTGCTTATAGTTACTACTGCAATCCTCCAGACCACCAAGGAGATAGCTCAAAGGTAAGGCTTGTACCTTTGGGGGGACAGCCCTCACAGGCCAGGGTTCGAATCCTGCCAGTGCTGTAGAAGTGTCCCAAGGTGGGAAATTTTCAAACAGTGATTTTTTTTTGCTAGTGTTTTTTTGGCAGGTGTCTCCCAACATTTCATATGTTTTCTCTCATGACCTTCTACCAACCGCCCTATTTCTCAAGTAGGTGCTAGGAACAAGGCCTTATCTTCCTTTATCAATGTCGTCATTCTTTGTCCTTTAAGTTTGGTGAATTGCAGAGTGCAATTGTGGTATTGGGGGTTATAACTGAGCACAAGAATGCGAGGATGGTGCTACACTTATTGTAAAATAGGTTGGTTGATGGTGATTTTTCATTTTAGTGTGAGCCACTCGCTCAAATCAGGGGTTTGGTGCCAGTGAGCTTGGATAGAAATAAAGGTCAAGTATGAGCTCTGGCTAATGAAATGATGGGTCGAGTTTGAGGCTAGCTAGAGTCCATTTATTAGGTGCAATAAGAAGTTGGAAAGATTTTTCCTTTAAGAGACAGACAAGAGCAGAGTCAAGCCTTTGCTCTAGTAGATCTGCATCATGCCTGCTGCAGGATGTGAAGGAGTGGACCTCCACAGCAGTGCGCTGTGCCGGGCTGGGCTGCACTGGGCTGGGCTGGGCCTGCCCTGGCATCTTGGATTTATTCACCCACCTCCTTCCTTTGAAGAACGCTCACGAACGGCCACGAACGTCCTTGTTCTGTATACAGGCGGACAGCGGGCAATTTAGGACCCTGCTAAATGATGGTGATGTCCCCATGTGCTTCCTTCGAGTGGCAAAATCCTTCGTCTAAGGCAGGTGGGCTTTTTTAAAATTTGGTTGAAGACCATATGTTGGAGGCAGTATCACGGCACAAGCCGCCGACCGTCTCAGAAGAAAGTATGCATGGGAGGACATTATTTGCATAGGAGAGCCCTCTTCTCAGTCCCATTCTTAAGCTGCAGTGGCCATGAAGTGTTACTAGGGGACTCCTCTATGACCCCACCCAATCTGACTAGGCTCCTCCTAAGCCCCTAGGCTCCTCCTAAGCCCCTCCTCTCTGACCCCACCCAATCTGACTAGGCTCCTCCTATACCCCCTCCTCTCTGACTCCACCCATTCTGACTAGGCTCCTCCTATTTGACCCCACCCAATCTGACTAGGCTCCTCCTAAGCCCCTCCTCTGCTGTCTGACCCCACCCATACTGCCCAGGCTCTGCCTAAGCCCCTCCTCTGCTGTCTGACCCCACCCATTCTGCCCAGACTCCTCCTATACCCCCTCCTCTCTGACTCCACCCATTCTGCCCAGGCTCCTCCTATACCCCTCCTATTTGACCCCACCCAATCTGACTTGGCTCCTCCTAAGCCCCTCCTCTGCTGTCTGACCCCACCCATTCTGCCCAGGCTCCTCCTCTCTGACCCCACCCATTCTGCCCAGGCTCCTCCTAAGCCCCTCCTCTGCTGTCTGACCCCACCCATTCTGCCCAGACTCCTCCTATACCCCCTCCTCTCTGACTCCACCCATTCTGCCCAGGCTCCTCCTATACCCCTCCTATTTGACCCCACCCAATCTGACTTGGCTCCTCCTAAGCCCCTCCTCTGCTGTCTGACCCCACCCATTCTGCCCAGGCTCCTCCTATTTGACCCCACCCAATCTGACTAGGCTCCTCCTATACCCCCTCTGCCCAGGCTCCTCCTAAGCCCCTCCTCTGCTGTCTGACCCCCACCCATTCTGCCCAGGCTCCGCCTAAGCCCCTCCTCTCTGACCCCACCCATTCTGCCCAGGCTCCTCCTAAGCCCCACCTCTCTGACTCCACCCATTCTGCCCAGGCTCCTCCTATTTGACCCCACCCAATCTGACTAGGCTCCTCCTAAGCCCCTCCTCTCTGACTCCGCCCATTCTACCCAGGCTCCTCCCATACCCCTCTGACCCCTCCCATTGTGCCCAGGCTCCTCCTATTTGACCCCACCCAATCTGACTAGGCTCCTCCTACACCCCCCTCTGCCAGGCTCCTCCTATACCCCCTCCTCTCTGACTCCACCCATTCTACCCAGGCTCCTCCCATACCCCTCTGACCCCACCCATTCTGCCCAGGCTCCTCCTATTTGACCCCACCCAATCTGACTAGGCTCCTCCTACACCCCCCTCTGCCCAGGCTCCTCCTATACCCCCTCCTCTCTGACTCCACCCATTCTACCCAGGCTCCTCCCATACCCCTCTGACCCCACCCATTCTGCCCAGGCTCCTCCTATTTGACCCCACCCAATCTGACAAGGCTCCTCCTAAGCCCCTCCTCTGCTGTCTGACCCCACTCATTCTGCCCAGGCTCCTCCTAAGCCCCTCCTCTCTGACCCCACCCAATCTGACTAGGCTCCTCCTAAGCCCCTAGGCTCCTCCTAAGCCCCTCCTCTGCTCTCTGACCCCACCCAATCTGACTAGGCTCCTCCTATACCCCCCTCTGCCCAGGCTCCTCCTATTTGACCCCACCCAATCTGACAAGGCTCCTCCTAAGCCCCTTCTCTGCTGTCTGACCCCACCCATTCTCCCCAGGCTCCTCCTATACCCCACCTCTCTGACCCCACCCAATCTGACTAGGCTCCTCCTAAGCCCCTCCTCTGCTGTCTGACCCCACCTATTCTGCCCAGGCTCCTCCTATACCCCCTCCTCTCTGACTCCACCCAGGCTCCTCCTATTGGACCCCACCCAATCTGACTAGGCTCCTCCTAAGCCCCTCCTCTGCTGTCTGACCCCACCCATTCTGCCCAGGCTCCTGGAGTTCTGGACTTTTTTGGTTCCGTCCAGAGGTGTCAGGGAACAACACCCAAAGACCCCGGAGTTCCACCTGCCTTGGTGCGCAAATGAACAGAAACACGGGCTTCTCGATGGTGGCGTCAAAGACCAAAGGTTTATTACTGCAGGGACACAGAAGTCACAGAATCTACACACGGGCAGAGACTAGGAGCCTGTTCGATTTGTACATTGAGGGTTGCTCCTTATATACTAAAAATTGTGCTTCAGGCAAATATTTCACATGTCAGTACATTCCCAAACCTTTGTGTCTTAAACAATAAATATTTTGGCGTTACACAGGAACTGTCGATAATATCTGATGCCAAACATCACGAAGAGGGGTTCCCACTAGTCCATCACAATCCCTTGTCAATATTGCATTCAAGAGCCGGACCGCCTCATCGTAAAGTTCGTTACCTCCCCCTAATAAAGGCCCAGAAGGAAAGGAGCAGAGCCAGGTGCAGAAGATAGAAAAGCGGGATAAGAGATGTTTGTGGGTTGTAAATGGGCAAGGCTACCGGCTTCGGCCGCCTAATCATGATCAGGACAATGGACAGGAAAACCAGTTCAGGTGGGCTGGCCTCGGGCAGAGGAGGCAGCCTTTGTCGAGTCATGCAGCTTCAGCGTGATCTGGTTTAAGGTGCACGTGTCACTAAAGAGGTGAATCTCCAGCTAAGGCTACGTGTCCTTAATCGAAATGTAGTGATCAGAGGTTATTGCATATGTGAGGGCAAGAAACACAAAATGGCTGCCATGATCTAAGATGGATGCCATGGGTAGATCGGAAATGTGTTCATAACAGGAGTGCTCTTGCTCGTAGCGTAGCGAAAACACCAGGATATGCTAAATGGACCATTTGCGGTTCACTGATACTAATATTATGTAATTCTGACAATATTGAAAACACGGGTTCAAATTGTGACGAAACCTCAGACCCTCCTTTTGCCCTTACATAGGCAATTAATCAGTCTATGTCAGAATCTAATTCTATGCTCATTAGGTCAGTGACATGCTGTTGTATCATCATCCTTTCTCGTGCCTTTTCTCCAAACGCAGGTGGTTTCCTAAAACAGGTTGCAGCACAAAGACTACACAGAGCAGGACCACACTGGATAATCAGGCAACATGAGAATAGGAATACTAGGATGACACCAATGACCATAAGAACCTTCCATCCCCACGCTGAGATCAGAGTCCACAACCACTCCATAAAGGACCAGTTTCCCTCGTCTACGTGTATAGAGTCGGAAATCTTGTGTAGCTTAGAGATCGCCTCATAGACTGTTGGAGCATTATTAGGAATAAAGACACAGCAGCTCGATTGGATCATTCTGCATACCCCACCTCGGTCTGCAAGGATAACGTCTAAAACCATACGGTTTTGCAACGTCATGAGTCTATCCGCCTGAAGCTCAGCTGTCAGATTGCTAAGGGCACCAGCAGTTTCGGTAATAGTAGATTCAACTACCCGTGTTAGCTGACGTATGTTTCTACTATTGGCCATAGGCCCCCAGAACGGAAGGAAGCCTTTGAAGAAGTCTCCAGCTTCCTGACCAGCAGTATCTTCCTTGCTAAAGACACCTCTCGCTACTCTGGTTCTGTGGTAATCAGATGAAGCAGTGTATGTTGGAGGCAACAATCGAGCAATGTAACATGAACCTGCAAAGTCGGCAGGCAACCATGTATATGCTATGTCTCGACAGATGAAGTAGGTACCCCTAGCAGTAAGGAAAGCAGGGGAAGAGTTAGACGGAAATACGTAAGTCTCTACGCACTCACTCCTCCCTAGCTGAGCTCTCGGATTTCTCCCATTACCTTGCAAGCAGACCTGACCTCGGTGGGGTACGACCCAGATTGGAGTTGAGCTTTTACGCTTGCTTTCTCCTAAACTAAGGCGATACTCTGAAGTGTTCCAACTTAAATACACTCGTAATTCGTCTCTAGGGTATGATGGAGTATTATTGACATCCTTGATCATGTCAATAATTCCCTGGACTAAAGCTTTGTTGGCAGAGTTATATCTAGTGGAACGTGGTGGACGTGGAGGATAGGTCTCAAGGGCATAAGCAAAGATGGTTTGAAGGGCCTGAAATGATCCATTGTAGCTGAAAGGCAAAACCAGATAGGGAATACCTTTATCCATAGTGTGGGGTATCAAGCCACACACCCAGCAGTCTGTAGTGTTAACTACCAGTTGGTGTTGGTGCAAGAGCTGTACAAAAGTGTTGTTAATGAATTCTGAACGTCGGGCTTGCTCATGTTCAGGAAACGAGTGAAAAGAGTGTATAGAAGAAACAGTAGAAGTGGCAGGATCAAGGGGAGGTACGGTAGTAACTGGCACAAAAATCAGATTTATACTAAAAACAATTCCACCCACCAATGTTGCTAAAATTATCAAAAATGTAACGGCACATTGCATCAAAAAGCATTTGCTACGAAGAATTCTGCAAAGTCTGTTTCTGCGAACATAAATCACATTTTCTCGTTGCAGCGCAGGAAGCTCCATCTTCTACAATCCGCTCGCGACCACTGATGATGTGTACGTAGATGAAAATGCCTCTATCAGCCCTGGGAGTTCCCAGAACTAACAGAAAGATCGACCTTGTGTCAGACCTCTGCAGATTCAAACTAGGCACACAGCCACGACCCTACGGCTACCCAGACGGCAAGGCAATTAAAAACAATAAACAATAGCAAACTTCCTGGCTGAAGGCAAAAGTTTAAAATGTTAAATATCACAATATGCATTTGCCTGCTTTATTTGTCCATGTTTCGTTTTCTCAAGTTATATCTCAGTTTTGCAGGTACTGTCTGATCAGCAAAAAGCGTATCACTGGTATTTGTTGCAGTGTTCAGGTTCGCAGGTGACAAAGTCTTTTCTGATGCAGGAGACAAATGTTCAGTGTTCAAAAGAGTCTTTTCAGGAGGAGAGTCAGATTTTGGAGTATCAGTAATCAATTCGGAATCGCTGAAAGGAATGTATTTCGGTGCAGTTTCGAATTCGGAGGAACCAATTCCCTTCATCACCCAGCTGTCGTAAGGAAGTGGCAAGGGTACACGCTTTACATGTGACGCGTGTACCCAGTGTTTGCGTCCAGCCACACGAACTGCTGTCCTTGTTGTCAGCAGGACCTGGAAGGGGCCGACGTAGCGGGGCTGAAGATTCTTTGTCCTCGCGAAGTTTCTGACCACCACGTGGTCTCCGGGTTTCAGTTGATGCCCTGGACTCTCCGGAGGCTTTGGCAAAGCATCGAAAACCTGTTGATGAATAAGACTCAATTTAGCAGTCAAGTCGTAAAGGTAGTCTATCAACATAGGGTATTCTAGTGAGTTAAATTCCTTAGGCCTTGGCACACCCCAGATATTTGCTGGGCGGCCAAAGACTATCTCGTAGGGACTAAGCCCTACTCTAGAATGTACAGTTGCTCTCGTTGATAACAAAGCCAAAGGAAGTGCGTCTGGCCAGGCTAAACCTGTGGATGCCTGAATTTTAGCTATCTTCAGTTTGAGGGTGCCATTATAACCCTCCACTAAACCAGCTGACTGGGGATGGTTTGCACTGTGAAATTTTTGTTTCAGCCCTAGGCCTGCACACACACTCTGCATAACTTTCCCTATAAACTCACTTCCGTTATCTGACCATACAATCCGTGGCATGCCATACCTAGGGAAATATTCTTTGAGAAGGATTTTGGCAGTTGATAGGGCAGTATTGTCCTTTAGTGGATATGCCTCTATCCACCTGGAAAAAGCACAAACTACCACTAGGACATACTTCAAATTATTACAGCGATCCATGTGAATGAAGTCTAACTGTATCACTTCAAAGGGGCAGGAAGGAGGAGCGAAATGACCAGCTGGAGTTGGAGTTCCCTTGCCAGGATTATGCATCAGGCATACCATACAATTTTTTACCACTCTCTCTGCACACTTACTGATTCCATCATTCTTCCAGACCGGAGCCAACGTCTTACAGATACCTTTAGAACTTATATGCGCTACTCCATGTGCCATTGTCACCACTGCAAGCACATACGCATCCGGCAACATCCAACGTTGCTGTTCTGTCAAATCAATCCAACACCCATTTGAATCCAACTTGCCCGTACTCTCTCTCCAAATACGTTTCTCTTCCTCAGTTGCTTCTTTCTGAATCTCTTTCACACTTTCCATTGTATCCTCACACATTCCAGACTCAGCGATCCATCTTGCAGATGTAGCAACATACATTTCTGCTCATCGTGTCTCTAGCTGTCTGTTTAGCAATTTCATCAGCAAAAGCATTCCCACGACCAACATCATCCGTGATTGCTTTATGAGCACTGCACTTAACAATCGCAACTTCAGTCGGCAAGGTTAGTGATTCCAACAAGTCGTTAACTAGCTGACCATGTTGAATCTTAGTCCCATGGGACGTAATGAAACCTCTTTCTCTCCACAAGCGGCCAAAACTATGGGCCACGCCAAATGCGTACTGACTATCTGTAAAAACATTCACTCTCTTTCCCTCAGCTAAAACACACGCTCTGGTTAGGGCTATTAATTCTGCAGCTTGGGCAGAATTCTGACTCACTCTTGCAGTCTCCACAATCGTCTTCAAAGTCGTTACTGCATAAGCAGCAGTCACATCACCATTCTCCAATTTAAAACATGACCCGTCCACATACAGCGTACCATCCGGATCTGATAACGGAGTATCCCTCAAATCAATGCGTCCTTTTGTCTCTTCCTCCGTTTTGAAACAGCAATCATGTGGCTCGGAATCACTCGACTCTTGATTAGCCGGCAACAGTGTTGCTGGATTCAATACATTACATCTTTTAATCTGAATATGACTCGCTTAGTAATGTCAACTCGTAACCAGATAGTCTCGCACTAGTAAGGTGTTGTGTCTTCGTTCGATTCATGAGTGTGTCCACTGCATGAGGAACCATGACCACTAGCATGTTGTTCATCACCAAACCAGCAGATTGTCGAATGGAAGCCGCAGCTGCCGCTGTAGCTCTCAAACAACTAGGTAACGCTCTAGCTACCGGATCCAATGTTGATGAGAAATACGCACAGGGGCGTTGTTTATCACCAAACTTCTGTGTCAGAACACTCAACGCGCAACCTTCCCTCTCGTGAACGTAGAGCGTGAATGGCTTACTGTAATCGGGTGTACCCAATACAGGAGCTGAACACAATGCTTTTCGTAATTCAGTGAAACTCTCTTGACATTCATCAGACCATGGCACTGGACTCGGAACGTTTTTCCCAGTCAAAGCTACCAATGGCTTCGCTAAAAGAGAAAAATTTGGAATCCACTGCCTACAGTAAGAGGTAATACCTAAAAAGGCACGTACTTCCCTCTGTGTGCGTGGAACACTCATCTGCGTAATTGCTTTTATTCTCTCTGGGGTCAACTTCCTTCCCTCCTTTGACAAGAGATGACCTAGGTAGGTCACTTCTTGGCAGCAGTATTGCATTTTGGAAGGTGACACCTTGTGATTCAAACTAGACAAATGATGCAATAACGATACCGTAGCTGCTTTGCAAGTTTCCTTGTCATCGGCAGCCACTAGAAGATCATCTACGTACTGTACTAGGGCAGAACCTGGAGGAAGGACAAAAGAATCTAACTGACTTTTTAATGCTTGACTGTAAATAGATGGACTCTCACAGTAGCCTTGTGGAGCGCGTTTAAATCTGAAACTTCG
Source organism: Lissotriton vulgaris (assembly GCF_964263255.1). Lineage (NCBI taxonomy): Eukaryota > Metazoa > Chordata > Amphibia > Caudata > Salamandridae > Lissotriton > Lissotriton vulgaris. The sequence continues at coordinate 1,001,220,583 of NC_141695.1, forward strand.
ACCTCCTAGACAGAAGCCGAAAATATCTCTGCTTTCCTCGGCTATCGGAATGCTGAAAAAGGCATTCTTTAAGTCGATGACTGAGAACCAAGTAGCTGTAGCAGGAATTAACGTTAACAAGGCAGTAATGTCTGGAACCACAGGAAACTGCGGAACCACAATCTTATTAACTTCTCTAAGGTCTATGACAAACCTATATACTGGAGGTTTCGTAGGGTCAGTTCGTTTCAGAATCGGCAATACAGGACTATTACAAACATTTCCTCGAGTTTCTTCAACCACACCTTTCTTAATCAAATCTTGCACAATCAATAAAAGTGCACGCTCTCCGTCACTAGATATTTTATATTGAGGAATTCTTGGAAATTTTACATTGGCTTTCAAAGTAACTACATATGGTGGTATTTCTAAAAGACCTACATCATTAGGACCAGTCGCCCAAAGAGAATCAGGGAGTGAACGTAGCTCTGGTGGGAGTGCATCCATTGACAAGTACATCGGAGAAGTGATCCTTTTACCCAATGTAAGCTGTACCCCTTCCGGAGAACAGTACAATGTCGCATATAGTCGTTTTAACAAATCCAAACCAAGCAGGTTTTCATTACAACCTGTCGTCAAAATCAGGGGTGCTTTCAATTGACACGGTCCAACAGAAATAGACAAAGGACCAGATATCGGGTTGTAAACAGGGGCGCCTGAAAAACCTACGGAAACATTTGTTGAGCCAGACAAAGGTGCGCCAGGGAGTTTCGCATGAATGATAGAACTTTTTGCGGCACCAGTATCCAACAGAAACGGTTCGACTACACCTGATGTTGCTACTGCGACATAAGGCCCACTCTGATCCACTGGAACTGATACTACTCCCTCTCTCTGTCCATGGCTGTCCTAGTACCCATTCTGCTGAAATTCCCCATCTGCTTCACAATAGTCTTCAACAAGATATTGCTGAGATCTATTCTGTTGAGCTGACTGTCCATTTCGTTGATCAAAATGATTGGAGGGACGATCATTCGTCTGCGGAGGTATAGCACCTCGCCCTCGACCTCTAGAATTCTGCACAAAACCACCACGACCTCTCTGAGCTGCTGCTGCATTATTTTGCGCTAAGATTGGACATTCATTTTTGTAGTGACCCTCTTTCTTACAGTACGCACACTGATTCCACTGGTATTGAGGCCTGGTTGAACTATAATCTGTCCTCTGATACGAATTCTGTTGCATATTAGTCTGATTCATGCGAGGCGGATACGCCTGCTGTAAAAGGACTTTAGTCTTTAAATCTTTCGTTTTCTTCTCTGATTTTTCCTTTTCCTCTTTATCCCTATTTTCGTAGTACTGCGCAGTTGCAAGTATTTGCGCAGTCGTAGAAACAGCCCACGCACTCTCTGAATCCTTTAATTTATTGCATAACTCAGGTAACAAATTATGCACAAATTTATCGACAAACAGTCTCTGTCCTCCTTCAGTGCTCATATCCTGACCACTATGATCTACAAAAGTCTCTTCGAACCTCGTGAAGAAGTCGGAGACACTTTCGTCTTTCTTCTGCTTACATGCTGATAACTTATCCCAATTAACACGCAACGCAGGCATCAGAGTCTTCATAAGATCGATTATTCTACCTGGAAGATTAGCAATTAGGGGTTCGGGTTTTGCACCACCTACTTGCTGACCATCCGCTGCAGTGATTGCTGCCCAATCACCACCTAAGGCTACTTGATGATCCTCCCTACGAATTTTAGCCCACACTGGTTGTGGAACTACATTTCCAAATAACATGTCGATGTCTGCTAAGTTCATTATACAAGCCTCAACTGTCTGTGCCAATTCCTTGTAATACCCAGCAGGATTCTTACGCGGATCTGGCAAGGCCTGTTTCACCGCTAGCACTTCAGCTCGCTTCCATGGAATGTGTATCCACACTCGTTGGAACTGTGCTGGAGCAGCTGCAATACCCGCATTATCATCACGTTGTATTGCTTCGCGCCAGATTGGAGGAACCTCCCTCATAGGATATTGGCGACTTAGCTTCATTTTACCTTTCTCTAAATCTCTCGGCGAACGAAGAGATGGATCATTCCTAAAACTTAAAATAAGTTCCATCGCTTCTTCGATATTGTCACCCACTATCATTCCTGCAGCAAACTCTTTTTGCACCTTAATTAAATCTTCCAAGTCTGATTCAACATCATCTTCCTCTATTTCCTCACGTAACAACGAGCACATCTCATCGAAGACGTACCGTTGCGTTGGTTCCTTCCACTGCATAAACGTATCTAGTACATCTCTCGTACTATATCGTCTAACTTTCGTAATCCATCTGAGAGCCGTGGAATCTAAAATTCCCCGTTCTTCAGTACTTGGTAGCTGACTACGTCTCTGAACTGAATCAGGAGTGGGAGTCTTAATTAAAGATTTATATAAAGGAGACAGTATACTAGCAACGGAATCAGTGATTTTTCGACGTACAGAAAGTGGAGTTAGCACACTCGCAGATGTAGAGAACGCAGTAGAGGTAGGAACAGATAACGAAGCAGTAGGAGTATCGATGAAAATAGTTTGTGAAGTAGTAGGTGTAAGCGAGACAGGTACAGGTATAGAAGTCGGCAATCCAGGAAGAGGAGGAGCCGTAGGAACATTCACATTAATCACAGGAGGTACAGGAACTTGATTCTGAGGAACAGGAGCAGGAATGCCAGGTTGTCCAGCAACCGGCAATTGAACATTCGGTACAGGCGGAGCCGTAGCACCTTGTGCATACGGTGGAGGTGACCGTAACAGATAGGACAACAGAGGATCGTTTTCGGGGTCCTCTAGTATCTTAGCTGTTTTCGATGGCAAAGCAGGATAGCACTTGTCAATCGCTAAATTACGCTCTCTAATGGCCACCTCAATAGCCTTCTCGCACTCATTATCTTGCAGCTGTTTAGTTGCTTGCTCTAGAGTTAACTCTTCTTGCTCTTTCTGTTCTTTCTTCAACCTTTTCATTTCTCTCTGTTTGGATTCTTTTCGCCAGTAACGGAAAGAATCAAACATTGCCGGCCGGGCTTTCTTCTTAAACAGTTTCGCTTCTAAATTGTCAAGAATTTCGTGTTCAAAACTACCATGTAGTGGCCAACTAAGGACACCATCCTTCGCAGTGTAGCGGACCCATACCTCGTTATAGGATATAGGACCCACACCAAATTTGCAATATAAGTCATAAAGGGGAGTCCCAATCGGAGGAACCAGACAGGAATCCTCCAATCGTGAGTCATGGTTGCAACCAAAACAAGACAACATTTTCCGACTTACCATTTTCAGTCTGGAACACAAGACAAACAAAAACACGGAACAAATATGTGCACTCGAACCAAGAACTTAGGCCTACCAAAACCAAACTAATGTATCGATACCCAAACTGACCCAAATAGATTATCGTAACCAGAACAACCAGTGATAATCTTACGAAACCAAACCAAACCAAGAACCGATCAAGGATTTTTAACAATCCTCACAAAGTAACCAGCTAGCTATCACTAAATACTTAACTGAGGCACTGAAGACGTCACCAAGGAGAAACCCGTCACGTTTCGCTGTACTAAGGGCTGCACCTCGGGTCCAAGACAGGGCGACGGTCACGGCAACGGCCCACTGCAGCCGTCCTGAACGGGAACCCTCGTGGAAGAGAACGTCAGGGCCACTTTTGCGATATGCCGGGATCGATGAAGTGGGGCGCCTCCCTCAGGAATCTTCACACGAAGCTTCTCGAACTCTTCAGGCTTTTGGACCGGTACCGAATGACGTCGCCCCACGTTGGGCGCCAATTGGAGTTCTGGACTTTTTTGGTTCCGTCCAGAGGTGTCAGGGAACAACACCCAAAGACCCCGGAGTTCCACCTGCCTTGGTGCGCAAATGAACAGAAACACGGGCTTCTCGATGGTGGCGTCAAAGACCAAAGGTTTATTACTGCAGGGACACAGAAGTCACAGAATCTACACACGGGCAGAGACTAGGAGCCTGTTCGATTTGTACATTGAGGGTTGCTCCTTATATACTAAAAATTGTGCTTCAGGCAAATATTTCACATGTCAGTACATTCCCAAACCTTTGTGTCTTAAACAATAAATATTTTGGCGTTACACAGGAACTGTCGATAATATCTGATGCCAAACATCACGAAGAGGGGTTCCCACTAGTCCATCACAATCCCTTGTCAATATTGCATTCAAGAGCCGGACCGCCTCATCGTAAAGTTCGTTACCTCCCCCTAATAAAGGCCCAGAAGGAAAGGAGCAGAGCCAGGTGCAGAAGATAGAAAAGCGGGATAAGAGATGTTTGTGGGTTGTAAATGGGCAAGGCTACCGGCTTCGGCCGCCTAATCATGATCAGGACAATGGACAGGAAAACCAGTTCAGGTGGGCTGGCCTCGGGCAGAGGAGGCAGCCTTTGTCGAGTCATGCAGCTTCAGCGTGATCTGGTTTAAGGTGCACGTGTCACTAAAGAGGTGAATCTCCGGCTAAGGCTACGTGTCCTTAATCGAAATGTAGTGATCAGAGGTTATTGCATATGTGAGGGCAAGAAACACAAAATGGCTGCCATGATCTAAGATGGATGCCATGGGTAGATCGGAAATGTGTTCATAACAGGAGTGCTCTTGCTCGTAGCGTAGCGAAAACACCAGGATATGCTAAATGGACCATTTGCGGTTCACTGATACTAATATTATGTAATTCTGACAATATTGAAAACACGGGTTCAAATCGTCACGGAACCTCACTCCTCCTATTTGACCCCACCCAATCTGACTAGGCTCCTCCTAAGCCCCTCCTCTCTGACCCCACCCATTCTGCCCAGGCTCCTCCTAAGCCCCTCCTCTGCTGTCTGACCCCACCCATTCTGCCCAGGCTCCTCCTATACCCCTCCTCTTTGACCCCACCCATTCTGCCCAGGCTCCTCCTATTTGACCCCACCCAATCTGACTAGGCTCCTCCTATACCCCCTCTGCCCAGGCTCCTCCTATACCCCTCCTCTCTGACCAGGCTCCTCCTATACCCCCTCTGCCCAGGCTCCTCCTATACCCCTCCTCTGCTGTCTGACCCCACCCATTCTGCCCAGGCTCCTCCTATTTGACCCCACCCAATCTGACTAGGCTCCTCCTAAGCCCCTCCTCTGCTGTCTGACCCCACCCATTCTGCCCAGGCTCCTCCTATTTGACCCCACCCAATCTGACTAGGCTCCTCCTAAGCCCCTCCTCTCTGACCCCACCCATTCGCCCAGGCTCCTCCTAAGCCCCTCCTCTGCTGTCTGACCCCACCCATTCTGCCCAGGCTCCTCCTATACCCCTCCTCTCTGACCCCACCCATTCTGCCCAGGCTCCTCCTATTTGACCCCACCCAATCTGACTAGGCTCCTCCTATACCCCCTCTGCCCAGGCTCCTCCTATACCCCTCCTCTCTGACCCCACCCCCTCTGCCCAGGCTCCTCCTATACCCCCTCTGCCCAGGCTCCTCCTATACCCCTCCTCTCTGACCCCACCCCCTCTGCCCAGGCTCCTCCTATACCCCTCCTCTGCTGTCTGACCCCACCCATTCTGCCCAGGCTCCTCCCATACCCCTCTGACCCCACCCATTCTGCCCAGGCTCCTCCTATTTGACCCCACCCAATCTGACTAAGCTCCTCCTAAGCTCCTCCTCTCTGACCCCACCCCCTCTGGCCAGGCTCCTCCTATACCCCCTCTGCCCAGGCTCCTCCTATACCCCTCCTCTCTGACCCCACCCCCTCTGCCCAGGCTCCTCCTAAGCCCCTCCTCTGCTGTCTGACCCCACCCATTCTGCCCAGGCTCCTCCTATACCCCCTCCTCTCTGACTCCACCCATTCTACCCAGGCTCCTCCCATACCCCTCTGACCCCCACCCAGGCTCCTCCTATTTGACCCCACCCAATCTGACTAGGCTCCTCCTACACCCCCCTCTGCCAGGCTCCTCCTATACCCCTCCTCTGCTGTCTGACCCCACCCATTCTGCCCAGGCTCCTCCTATTCGACCCCACCCAATCTGCCCAGGCTCCTCCTAAGCCCCTCCTCTGCCTGACCCCACCCAATCTGACTAGGCTCCTCCTAAGCCCCTCCTCTGCCTGACCCCACCCATTCTGCCCAGGCTCCTCCTCTCTGACCCCACCCATTCTGCCCAGGCTCCTCCTAAGCCCCTCCTCTGCTGTCTGACCCCACCCATTCTGCCCAGGCTCCTCCTATTTGACCCCACCCAATCTGACTAGGCTCCTCCTATACCCCCTCTGCCCAGGCTCCTCCTAAGCCCCTCCTCTGCTGTCTGACCCCACCCATTCTGCCCAGGCTCCTCCTATTTGACCCCACCCAATCTGACTAGGCTCCTCCTATACCCCCTCTGCCCAGGCTCCTCCTAAGCCCCTCCTCTGCTGTCTGACCCCCCACCCATTCTGCCCAGGCTCCGCCTAAGTCCCTCCTCTCTGACCCCACCCATTCTGCCCAGGCTCCTCCTAAGCCCCACCTCTCTGACTCCACCCATTCTGCCCAGGCTCCTCCTATTTGACCCCACCCAATCTGACTAGGCTCCTCCTAAGCCCCTCCTCTCTGACCCCACCAATTCTGCCCAGGCTCCTCCTAAGCCCCTCATCTGCTGTCTGACCCCACCCATTCTGCCCAGGCTCCTCCTATACCCCTCCTCTCTGACCCCACCCAATCTGACTAGGCTCCTCCTAAGCCCCTCATCTGCTGTCTGACCCCACCCCCTCTGCCCAGGCTCCTCCTATACCCCTCCTCTGCTGTCTGACCCCACCCATTCTGCCCAGGCTCCTCCTATTTGACCCCACCCAATCTGACTAGGCTCCTCCTAAGCCCCTCCTCTGCTGTCTGACCCCACCCATTCTGCCCAGGCTCCTCCTATTTGACCCCACCCAATCTGACTAGGCTCCTCCTATACCCCCTCTGCCCAGGCTCCTCCTATACCCCTCCTCTCTGACCCCACCCCCTCTGCCCAGGCTCCTCCTATACCCCTCCTCTGCTGTCTGACCCCACCCATTCTGCCCAGGCTCCTCCTATTTGACCCCACCCAATCTGACTAGGCTCCTCCTAAGCCCCTCCTCTGCTGTCTGACCCCACCCATTCTGCCCAGGCTCCTCCTATTTGACCCCACCCAATCTGATTAGGCTCCTCCTATACCCCCTCTGCCCAGGCTCCTCCTATACCCCTCCTCTCTGACCCCACCCCCTCTGCCCAGGCTCCTCCTATACCCCTCCTCTGCTGTCTGACCACACCCATTCTGCCCAGGCTCCTCCTATTTGACCCCACCCAATCTGACTAGGCTCCTCCTAAGCCCCTCCTCTGCTGTCTGACCCCACCCATTCTGCCCAGGCTCCTCCTATTTGACCCCACCCAATCTGACTAGGCTCCTCCTATACCCCCTCTGCCCAGGCTCCTCCTATACCCCTCCTCTCTGACCCCACCCCTCTGCCCAGGCTCCTCCTATACCCCCTCTGCCCAGGCTCCTCCTATACCCCTCCTCTCTGACCCCACCCCCTCTGCCCAGGCTCCTCCTATACCCCTCCTCTCTGACCCCACCCCCTCTGCCCAGGCTCCTCCTATACCCCCTCTGCCCAGGCTCCTCCTATACCCCTCCTCTCTGACCCCACCCCCTCTGCCCAGGCTCCTCCTATACCCCTCCTCTGCTGTCTGACCCCACCCATTCTGCCCAGGCTCCTCCTATACCCCTCCTCTCTGACCCCACCCAATCTGACTAGGCTCCTCCTAAGCCCCTCATCTGCTGTCTGACCCCACCCCCTCTGCCCAGGCTCCTCCTATACCCCTCCTCTGCTGTCTGACCCCACCCATTCTGCCCAGGCTCCTCCTATTTGACCCCACCCAATCTGACTAGGCTCCTCCTAAGCCCCTCCTCTGCTGTCTGACCCCACCCATTCTGCCCAGGCTCCTCCTATTTGACCCCACCCAATCTGACTAGGCTCCTCCTATACCCCCTCTGCCCAGGCTCCTCCTATACCCCTCCTCTCTGACCCCACCCCTCTGCCCAGGCTCCTCCTATACCCCCTCTGCCCAGGCTCCTCCTATACCCCTCCTCTCTGACCCCACCCCCTCTGCCCAGGCTCCACCTATACCCCCTCTGCCCAGGCTCCTCCTATACCCCTCCTCTCTGACCCCACCCCCTCTGCCCAGGCTCCTCCTATACCCCTCCTCTATGACCCCACCCAATCTGACTAGGCTCCTCCTAAGCCCCTAGGCTCCTCCTAAGCCCCTCCTCTCTGACCCCACCCAATCTGACTAGGCTCCTCCTATACCCCCTCCTCTCTGACTCCACCCATTCTGACTAGGCTCCTCCTATTTGACCCCACCCAATCTGACTAGGCTCCTCCTAAGCCCCTCCTCTGCTGTCTGACCCCACCCATTCTGCCCAGGCTCCTCCTATTTGACCCCACCCAATCTGACTAGGCTCCTCCTATACCCCCTCTGCCCAGGCTCCTCCTATACCCCTCCTCTCTGACCCCACCCCTCTGCCCAGGCTCCTCCTATACCCCCTCTGCCCAGGCTCCTCCTATACCCCTCCTCTCTGACCCCACCCCCTCTGCCCAGGCTCCACCTATACCCCCTCTGCCCAGGCTCCTCCTATACCCCTCCTCTCTGACCCCACCCCCTCTGCCCAGGCTCCTCCTATACCCCTCCTCTATGACCCCACCCAATCTGACTAGGCTCCTCCTAAGCCCCTAGGCTCCTCCTAAGCCCCTCCTCTCTGACCCCACCCAATCTGACTAGGCTCCTCCTATACCCCCTCCTCTCTGACCCCACCCAATCTGACTTGGCTCCTCCTATACCCCCTCTGCCAAGGCTCCTCCTAAGCCCCTCCTCTGCTGTCTGACCCCACCCATTCTGCCCAGGCTCCTCCTATTGGACCCCACCCAATCTGATTAGGCTCCTCCTATACCCCCTCTGCCCAGGCTCCGCCTAAGCCCCTCCTCTCTGACCCCACCCATTCTGCCCAGGCTCCTCCTAAGCCCCTCCTCTGCTGTCTGACCCCACCCATTCTGCCCAGGCTCCTCCCATACCCCTCTGACCCCACCCATTCTGCCCAGGCTCCTCCTATTTGACCCCACCCAATCTGACTAAGCTCCTCCTAAGCCCCTCCTCTGCTGTCGGACTCCACCCCCTCTGGCCAGGCTCCTCCTATACCCCCTCTGCCCAGGCTCCTCCTATACCCCTCCTCTCTGACCCCACCCCCTCTGCCCAGGCTCCTCCTATACCCCTCCTCTCTGACCCCACCCCCTCTGCCCAGGCTCCTCCTATACCCCTCCTCTCTGACCCCACCCCCTCTGCCCAGGCTCCTCCTCTGCTGTCTGACCCCACCCATTCTGCCCAGGCTCCTCCTATACCCCCTCCTCTCTGACTCCACCCATTCTACCCAGGCTCCTCCCATACCCCTCTGACCCCACCCAGGCTCCTCCTATTTGACCCCACCCAATCTGACTAGGCTCCTCCTACACCCCCCTCTGCCAGGCTCCTCCTATACCCCTCTGCCAGGCTCCTCCTATACCCCTCCTCTGCTGTCTGACCCCACCCATTCTGCCCAGGCTCCTCCTATTTGACCCCACCCAATCTGACTAGGCTCCTCCTAAGCCCCTCCTCTGCTGTCTGACCCCACCCATTCTGCCCAGGCTCCTCCTATACCCCACCTCTCTGACTAGGCTCCTCCTAAGCCCCTCCTCTGCTGTCTGACCCCACCCATTCTGCCCAGGCTCCTCCCATACCCCTCTGACCCCACCCAGGCTCCTCCTATTTGACCCCACCCAATCTGACTAGGCTCCTCCTATACCCCCTCTGCCCAGGCTCCTCCTAAGCCCCTCCTCTGCTGTCTGACCCCCACCCATTCTGCCCAGGCTCCTTCTATACCCCACCTCTCTGACCCCACCCAATCTGACTAGGCTCCTCCTAAGCCCCTCCTCTGCTGTCTGACCCCACCCATTCTGCCCAGGCTCCTCCTCTCTGACCCCACCCATTCTGCCCAGGCTCCTCCTATACCCCACCTCTCTGACCCCACCCAATCTGACTAGGCTCCTCCTAAGCCCCTCCTCTGCTGTCTGACCCCACCCATTCTGCCCAGGCTCCTCCTATACCCCCTCCTCTCTGACTCCACCCATTCTACCCAGGCTCCTCCCATACCCCTCTGACCCCACCCATTCTGCCCAGGCTCCTCCTATTTGACCCCACCCAATCTGACTAGGCTCCTCCTACACCCCCCTCTGCCAGGCTCCTCCTATACCCCCTCCTCTCTGACTCCACCCAATCTGACTAGGCTCCTCCTAAGCCCCTAGGCCCCTCCTAAGCCCCTCCTCTGCTGTCTGACCCCACTCATTCTGCCCAGGCTCCTCCTAAGCCCCTCCTCTCTGACCCCACCCAATCTGACTAGGCTCCTCCTAAGCCCCTAGGCTCCTCCTAAGCCCCTCCTCTGCTCTCTGACCCCACCCATTCTGCCCAGGCTCCTCCTATACCCCTCCTCTCTGACCCCACCCAACCTGCCCAGGGTCCTCCTCCTACAGACAACACCCATTCTCTGTCACCTTTCTTTCCACACCTATTTTACTTACCGACCAATCTGCAATCCCTCTTTCGCTAGGCATGATTCCACTCTTACACAACACACAGACACATTTTACTTACCAATTTACTTACCTGGTGCCGAACCCGGGATTTGAACCCCGGTTGCCTGGATGGAAGGCAGGAACTTACCCACTGGACCACACTGGTTTCCATGTAAGTAGCCTATCAAATTGTCCTTATGTCATGGTCATCCTTTTCATGTGCAATGGAAGCCACAGGAAAGGACACCAAGGCCTGTATGTTGCTTATAGTTACTTCTGCAATCCTCTAGACCACCAAGGAGCTATAGCTCAAAGGTAAGGCTTGTACCTTTGGTGGGGACAGCCCTCACAGGCCAGGGTTCGAATCCTGCCAGTGCTGTAGAAGTATCCCAAGGTGGGAAATTTTCAAACAGTGATTTTCTTTTATTTTTTGTTGCTAAGTGTTTTTCTGGTTTCCATGTAAGTAGCCTATCAAATTGTCCTTATGTCATGGTCATCCATTTAATGTGCAATGGAAGCCACAGGGAAGGACACCAAGGCCTGTATGTTGCTTATAGTTACTACTGCAATCCTCTAGACCACCAAGGAGATAGCTCAAAGGTAAGGCTTGTACCTTTGGGGGGACAGCCCTCACAGGCCAGGGTTCGAATCCTGCCAGTGCTGTAGAAGTGTCCCAAGGTGGGAAATTTTCAAACAGTGATTTTTTTTTTGCTAGTGTTTTTTTGGCAGGTGTCTCCCAACATTTCATATGTTTTCTCTCATGACCTTCTACCAACCGCCCTATTTCTCAAGTAGGTGCTAGGAACAAGGCCTTATCTTCCTTTATCAATGTCGTCATTCTTTGTCCTTTAAGTTTGGTGAATTGCAGAGTGCAATTGTGGTATTGGGGGTTATAACTGAGCACAAGAATGCGAGGATGGTGCTACACTTATTGTAAAATAGGTTGGTTGATGGTGATTTTTCATTTTAGTGTGAGCCACTCGCTCAAATCAGGGGTTTGGTGCCAGTGAGCTTGGATAGAAATAAAGGTCAAGTATGAGCTCTGGCTAATGAAATGATGGGTCGAGTTTGAGGCTAGCTAGAGTCCATTTATTAGGTGCAATAAGAAGTTGGAAAGATTTTTCCTTTAAGAGACAGACAAGAGCAGAGTCAAGCCTTTGCTCTAGTAGATCTGCATCATGCCTGCTGCAGGATGTGAAGGAGTGGACCTCCACAGCAGTGCGCTGTGCCGGGCTGGGCTGCACTGGGCTGGGCTGGGCCTGCCCTGGCATCTTGGATTTATTCACCCACCTCCTTCCTTTGAAGAACGCTCACGAACGGCCACGAACGTCCTTGTTCTGTATACAGGCGGACAGCAGGCAATTTAGGACCCTGCTAAATGATGGTGATGTCCCCATGTGCTTCCTTCGAGTGGCAAAATCCTTCGTCTAAGGCAGGTGGGCTTTTTTAAAATTAGGTTGAAGACCATATGTTGGAGGCAGTATCACGGCACAAGCCGCCGACCGTCTCAGAAGAAAGTATGCATGGGAGGACATTATTTGCATAGGAGAGCCCTCTTCTCAGTCCCATTCTTAAGCTGCAGTGGCCATGAAGTGTTACTAGGGGGCAGCAGTATGAACAAAAGAGCACACTGAGGCTTTTCTCCTTCTTGCTGACATGATTCTTGGTCATTTTTGTCTTGCAGGGCCTAAGGAGTGAATGACTACGATGACTGAGGGGATGAGGAATGGCTGGCCTGTATTTGTGGTGAAGGGGGAACATTTGGAAGGTAAACAGCAAGATGAAAGCGTCAAAGCATATATGTTTGCTGAGTGATTGAGTCTGTGTGTCACTTGTCTCTTTGTAGGGACATGTGAGAAAGGAACAGCAGCACCATAGACTTCAGGTGGGAGAGCAAGCAAGGATGAATATTTCCCTCAAATCCAAATACTTACAGCACCTCAAAGATGACAAGTGCGATATGATGTTCTGCAATTGCAAGGATTTGCCATGTGTGGTGCATAAATATGCATGGTTAGTGAGGTTTTTCCCAGAATGTGAGTATCGTTAGGCTGGCAAATGTCAGGCACTCCTTTGGGGGTATGAGGCCAAGAAAAAATTTGGGAAGTTTGCTACAGTCATCTGTAGGATCGAAAGACACTGGGGAATCGTTACAGAGGGAGCCAGGCTGCACAAAACGTGGTAACAGTTGGACAGAAATCTTTAGCCGGACTTTTGACTACCCCCAATGTGGGACCAGGACCGCAGTACCTCTCTGTCTCTGAAACATATTTTGACCTCTGGGCACCACCATCTCAATGCCCCTCAAATGTTCCCTCCTGGAACCCCAGCTTTGGTAGTGCATCAACCAGGTTTCAATCATTTGAGTGACCACAAACACCCTTGCTATGTGCCTTCCATTTACATTCAGTCAGTAACCCAGCTGCTTCGTTCGCTATTGAATCTCAAGTGACAGTTGGATGCACATTGCAGGGGTATACAGGCATTTACCGTACTGTACAGCCCCTCTCAGTACAGTCAGACTACACTTCTTAAAATCATAAATACATGTTTTGTCCAACAGTAAGGCCGGGCCTTTCCTCTGTAGTTCATAGCCAACGTAAGGAGGAAAAAATAAGCTGAAGAGCATGCCAAAATTCTCTACAGACACTGCCAATCCTCACACTGCCTATTTGCATGCCGAGGTTATTCACTATGACCCACCAAACCAATTGGCAACAGTAGCCTCTCTCTGCCTCATTCGTATGCTCCGATGCCACCTTTATTTAGCAAATGTTAGTGCTCTAGGATTTCATAGCACGATTCGCTATAGCCTCTTTTTTCAACAGAAATGTCCTAAAGGTACCTATACCAATCTGCTGGGTGGGGAGGAGGGGGGCTGCTGCTGCTGGCAGTAAAATTTTGGGGCACCCCACCTGCAAAAATACATTCACATGCTCCTTGTTGTACCTTTCAATACCATAACTGCAGCAGAATCGTATGGTGACCCCTGTTGGTAACAGAAACTGTCAAACAGCTTTTTGCCACCCCCCCTCCCCCGTTGCCCCTAACCATTTGGGGTACACCCCATGAGGGAGGATCAGAGCAATAAAAAATAATGGTAGCCCCCCCAAAAAGTACCTGGAAGGCATGCCATTCTGTGCACCTCATCGCTCTTCACGTTGCGCCTAAGCACCTTTTAATACTGCTCCCCGACTGCCCCCTCCAAACAGAAATCAGAAAGTATAGGGGGGTGCATTAAAAAAGTTTTTGCAGTTCCCCACCATAAGTCAGGATCCTCCTCCATCTATGACCCCTTCCTAGGCCCTCAGACCCCACCCATTCTGCCCAGGCTCCTCCTATTTGACCACACCCAATCTGACTAGGCTTCTCCTTAACCCCTCCTCTGCTCTCTGACCCCACCCAATCTGACTAGGCTCCTCCTATACCCCCTCCTCTCTGACTCCACCCATTCTGCCCAGGCTCCTCCCATACCCCTCTGACCCCACCCATTCTGCCCAGGCTCCTCCTCAGCCCCTCCTCTCTGACCTCACCCAATCTGACTAGGCTCCTCCTATACCCCCTCCTCTCTGACCCCACCCAATCTGACTAGGCTCCTCCTTAACCCCTCCTCTGCTCTCTGACCCCACCCATTCTGACTAAGCTCCTCCTAAACCCATCCTCTGCACTCTGACCCCACCTATTCTGCCCAGGCTCCTCCTAAGCCCCTCTGCCCAGGCTCCTCCTATACCCCTCCTCTCTGACCTCACCCAATCTGACTAGGCTCCTCCTATACCCATTCTGCCCAGGCTCCTCCTATACCCCTCCTCTCTGACCCCACCCATTCTGCCCAGGCTCCTCCTAAGCCCCTCCTCTGCTGTCTGACCCCACCCATTCTGCCCAGGCTCCTCCTAAGCCCCTCCTCTCTGACCCCACCCATTCTGCCCAGGCTCCTCCTAAGCCCCTCCTCTGCTGTCTGACCCCACCCATTCTGCCCAGGCTCCTCCTATTTGACCCCACCCAATCTGACTAGGTTCCTCCTAAGCCCCTCCTCTGCTGTCTGGCCCCACCCATTCTGCCCAGGCTCCTCCTATACCCCCTCCTATTTGACCCCACCCAATCTGACTAGGCTCCTCCTAAGCCCCTAGGCTCCTCCTAAGCCCCTCCTCTGCTCTCTGACCCCACCCATTCTGCCCAGGCTCCTCCTATACCCCTCCTCTCTGACCCCACCCAACCTGCCCAGGGTCCTCCTCCTACAGACAACACCCATTCTCTTTCTTTCACCTTTCTTTCCACACCTATTTTACTTACCGACCAATCTGCAATCCCTCTTTCGCTAGGCATGATTCCACTCTTACACAACACACAGACACATTTTACTTACCAATTTACTTACCTGGTGCCGAACCCGGGATTTGAACCCTGGTTGCCTGGATGGAAGGCAGGAACTTACCCACTGGACCACACTGGTTTCCATGTAAGTAGCCTATCAAATTGTCCTTATGTCATGGTCATCCTTTTAATGTGCAATGGAAGCCACAGGAAAGGACACCAAGGCCTGTATGTTGCTTATAGTTACTACTGCAATCCTCCACGCCACCAAGGAGCAATAGCTCAAAGGTAAGGCTTGTACCTTTGGTGGGGACAGCCCTCACAGGCCAGGGTTCGAATCCTGCCAGTGCTGTAGAAGTATCCCAAGGTGGGAAATTTTCAAACAGTGATTTTCTTTTATTTTTTGTTGCTAAGTGTTTTTCTGGTTTCCATGTAAGTAGCCTATCAAATTGTCCTTATGTCATGGTCATCCATTTAATGTGCAATGGAAGCCACAGGAAAGGACACCAAGGCCTGTATGTTGCTTATAGTTACTACTGCAATCCTCCAGACCACCAAGGAGATAGCTCAAAGGTAAGGCTTGTACCTTTGGGGGGACAGCCCTCACAGGCCAGGGTTCGAATCCTGCCAGTGCTGTAGAAGTGTCCCAAGGTGGGAAATTTTCAAACAGTGATTTTTTTTTGCTAGTGTTTTTTTGGCAGGTGTCTCCCAACATTTCATATGTTTTCTCTCATGACCTTCTACCAACCGCCCTATTTCTCAAGTAGGTGCTAGGAACAAGGCCTTATCTTCCTTTATCAATGTCGTCATTCTTTGTCCTTTAAGTTTGGTGAATTGCAGAGTGCAATTGTGGTATTGGGGGTTATAACTGAGCACAAGAATGCGAGGATGGTGCTACACTTATTGTAAAATAGGTTGGTTGATGGTGATTTTTCATTTTAGTGTGAGCCACTCGCTCAAATCAGGGGTTTGGTGCCAGTGAGCTTGGATAGAAATAAAGGTCAAGTATGAGCTCTGGCTAATGAAATGATGGGTCGAGTTTGAGGCTAGCTAGAGTCCATTTATTAGGTGCAATAAGAAGTTGGAAAGATTTTTCCTTTAAGAGACAGACAAGAGCAGAGTCAAGCCTTTGCTCTAGTAGATCTGCATCATGCCTGCTGCAGGATGTGAAGGAGTGGACCTCCACAGCAGTGCGCTGTGCCGGGCTGGGCTGCACTGGGCTGGGCTGGGCCTGCCCTGGCATCTTGGATTTATTCACCCACCTCCTTCCTTTGAAGAACGCTCACGAACGGCCACGAACGTCCTTGTTCTGTATACAGGCGGACAGCGGGCAATTTAGGACCCTGCTAAATGATGGTGATGTCCCCATGTGCTTCCTTCGAGTGGCAAAATCCTTCGTCTAAGGCAGGTGGGCTTTTTTAAAATTTGGTTGAAGACCATATGTTGGAGGCAGTATCACGGCACAAGCCGCCGACCGTCTCAGAAGAAAGTATGCATGGGAGGACATTATTTGCATAGGAGAGCCCTCTTCTCAGTCCCATTCTTAAGCTGCAGTGGCCATGAAGTGTTACTAGGGGACTCCTCTATGACCCCACCCAATCTGACTAGGCTCCTCCTAAGCCCCTAGGCTCCTCCTAAGCCCCTCCTCTCTGACCCCACCCAATCTGACTAGGCTCCTCCTATACCCCCTCCTCTCTGACTCCACCCATTCTGACTAGGCTCCTCCTATTTGACCCCACCCAATCTGACTAGGCTCCTCCTAAGCCCCTCCTCTGCTGTCTGACCCCACCCATACTGCCCAGGCTCTGCCTAAGCCCCTCCTCTGCTGTCTGACCCCACCCATTCTGCCCAGACTCCTCCTATACCCCCTCCTCTCTGACTCCACCCATTCTGCCCAGGCTCCTCCTATACCCCTCCTATTTGACCCCACCCAATCTGACTTGGCTCCTCCTAAGCCCCTCCTCTGCTGTCTGACCCCACCCATTCTGCCCAGGCTCCTCCTCTCTGACCCCACCCATTCTGCCCAGGCTCCTCCTAAGCCCCTCCTCTGCTGTCTGACCCCACCCATTCTGCCCAGACTCCTCCTATACCCCCTCCTCTCTGACTCCACCCATTCTGCCCAGGCTCCTCCTATACCCCTCCTATTTGACCCCACCCAATCTGACTTGGCTCCTCCTAAGCCCCTCCTCTGCTGTCTGACCCCACCCATTCTGCCCAGGCTCCTCCTATTTGACCCCACCCAATCTGACTAGGCTCCTCCTATACCCCCTCTGCCCAGGCTCCTCCTAAGCCCCTCCTCTGCTGTCTGACCCCCACCCATTCTGCCCAGGCTCCGCCTAAGCCCCTCCTCTCTGACCCCACCCATTCTGCCCAGGCTCCTCCTAAGCCCCACCTCTCTGACTCCACCCATTCTGCCCAGGCTCCTCCTATTTGACCCCACCCAATCTGACTAGGCTCCTCCTAAGCCCCTCCTCTCTGACTCCGCCCATTCTACCCAGGCTCCTCCCATACCCCTCTGACCCCTCCCATTGTGCCCAGGCTCCTCCTATTTGACCCCACCCAATCTGACTAGGCTCCTCCTACACCCCCCTCTGCCAGGCTCCTCCTATACCCCCTCCTCTCTGACTCCACCCATTCTACCCAGGCTCCTCCCATACCCCTCTGACCCCACCCATTCTGCCCAGGCTCCTCCTATTTGACCCCACCCAATCTGACTAGGCTCCTCCTACACCCCCCTCTGCCCAGGCTCCTCCTATACCCCCTCCTCTCTGACTCCACCCATTCTACCCAGGCTCCTCCCATACCCCTCTGACCCCACCCATTCTGCCCAGGCTCCTCCTATTTGACCCCACCCAATCTGACAAGGCTCCTCCTAAGCCCCTCCTCTGCTGTCTGACCCCACTCATTCTGCCCAGGCTCCTCCTAAGCCCCTCCTCTCTGACCCCACCCAATCTGACTAGGCTCCTCCTAAGCCCCTAGGCTCCTCCTAAGCCCCTCCTCTGCTCTCTGACCCCACCCAATCTGACTAGGCTCCTCCTATACCCCCCTCTGCCCAGGCTCCTCCTATTTGACCCCACCCAATCTGACAAGGCTCCTCCTAAGCCCCTTCTCTGCTGTCTGACCCCACCCATTCTCCCCAGGCTCCTCCTATACCCCACCTCTCTGACCCCACCCAATCTGACTAGGCTCCTCCTAAGCCCCTCCTCTGCTGTCTGACCCCACCTATTCTGCCCAGGCTCCTCCTATACCCCCTCCTCTCTGACTCCACCCAGGCTCCTCCTATTGGACCCCACCCAATCTGACTAGGCTCCTCCTAAGCCCCTCCTCTGCTGTCTGACCCCACCCATTCTGCCCAGGCTCCTGGAGTTCTGGACTTTTTTGGTTCCGTCCAGAGGTGTCAGGGAACAACACCCAAAGACCCCGGAGTTCCACCTGCCTTGGTGCGCAAATGAACAGAAACACGGGCTTCTCGATGGTGGCGTCAAAGACCAAAGGTTTATTACTGCAGGGACACAGAAGTCACAGAATCTACACACGGGCAGAGACTAGGAGCCTGTTCGATTTGTACATTGAGGGTTGCTCCTTATATACTAAAAATTGTGCTTCAGGCAAATATTTCACATGTCAGTACATTCCCAAACCTTTGTGTCTTAAACAATAAATATTTTGGCGTTACACAGGAACTGTCGATAATATCTGATGCCAAACATCACGAAGAGGGGTTCCCACTAGTCCATCACAATCCCTTGTCAATATTGCATTCAAGAGCCGGACCGCCTCATCGTAAAGTTCGTTACCTCCCCCTAATAAAGGCCCAGAAGGAAAGGAGCAGAGCCAGGTGCAGAAGATAGAAAAGCGGGATAAGAGATGTTTGTGGGTTGTAAATGGGCAAGGCTACCGGCTTCGGCCGCCTAATCATGATCAGGACAATGGACAGGAAAACCAGTTCAGGTGGGCTGGCCTCGGGCAGAGGAGGCAGCCTTTGTCGAGTCATGCAGCTTCAGCGTGATCTGGTTTAAGGTGCACGTGTCACTAAAGAGGTGAATCTCCAGCTAAGGCTACGTGTCCTTAATCGAAATGTAGTGATCAGAGGTTATTGCATATGTGAGGGCAAGAAACACAAAATGGCTGCCATGATCTAAGATGGATGCCATGGGTAGATCGGAAATGTGTTCATAACAGGAGTGCTCTTGCTCGTAGCGTAGCGAAAACACCAGGATATGCTAAATGGACCATTTGCGGTTCACTGATACTAATATTATGTAATTCTGACAATATTGAAAACACGGGTTCAAATTGTGACGAAACCTCAGACCCTCCTTTTGCCCTTACATAGGCAATTAATCAGTCTATGTCAGAATCTAATTCTATGCTCATTAGGTCAGTGACATGCTGTTGTATCATCATCCTTTCTCGTGCCTTTTCTCCAAACGCAGGTGGTTTCCTAAAACAGGTTGCAGCACAAAGACTACACAGAGCAGGACCACACTGGATAATCAGGCAACATGAGAATAGGAATACTAGGATGACACCAATGACCATAAGAACCTTCCATCCCCACGCTGAGATCAGAGTCCACAACCACTCCATAAAGGACCAGTTTCCCTCGTCTACGTGTATAGAGTCGGAAATCTTGTGTAGCTTAGAGATCGCCTCATAGACTGTTGGAGCATTATTAGGAATAAAGACACAGCAGCTCGATTGGATCATTCTGCATACCCCACCTCGGTCTGCAAGGATAACGTCTAAAACCATACGGTTTTGCAACGTCATGAGTCTATCCGCCTGAAGCTCAGCTGTCAGATTGCTAAGGGCACCAGCAGTTTCGGTAATAGTAGATTCAACTACCCGTGTTAGCTGACGTATGTTTCTACTATTGGCCATAGGCCCCCAGAACGGAAGGAAGCCTTTGAAGAAGTCTCCAGCTTCCTGACCAGCAGTATCTTCCTTGCTAAAGACACCTCTCGCTACTCTGGTTCTGTGGTAATCAGATGAAGCAGTGTATGTTGGAGGCAACAATCGAGCAATGTAACATGAACCTGCAAAGTCGGCAGGCAACCATGTATATGCTATGTCTCGACAGATGAAGTAGGTACCCCTAGCAGTAAGGAAAGCAGGGGAAGAGTTAGACGGAAATACGTAAGTCTCTACGCACTCACTCCTCCCTAGCTGAGCTCTCGGATTTCTCCCATTACCTTGCAAGCAGACCTGACCTCGGTGGGGTACGACCCAGATTGGAGTTGAGCTTTTACGCTTGCTTTCTCCTAAACTAAGGCGATACTCTGAAGTGTTCCAACTTAAATACACTCGTAATTCGTCTCTAGGGTATGATGGAGTATTATTGACATCCTTGATCATGTCAATAATTCCCTGGACTAAAGCTTTGTTGGCAGAGTTATATCTAGTGGAACGTGGTGGACGTGGAGGATAGGTCTCAAGGGCATAAGCAAAGATGGTTTGAAGGGCCTGAAATGATCCATTGTAGCTGAAAGGCAAAACCAGATAGGGAATACCTTTATCCATAGTGTGGGGTATCAAGCCACACACCCAGCAGTCTGTAGTGTTAACTACCAGTTGGTGTTGGTGCAAGAGCTGTACAAAAGTGTTGTTAATGAATTCTGAACGTCGGGCTTGCTCATGTTCAGGAAACGAGTGAAAAGAGTGTATAGAAGAAACAGTAGAAGTGGCAGGATCAAGGGGAGGTACGGTAGTAACTGGCACAAAAATCAGATTTATACTAAAAACAATTCCACCCACCAATGTTGCTAAAATTATCAAAAATGTAACGGCACATTGCATCAAAAAGCATTTGCTACGAAGAATTCTGCAAAGTCTGTTTCTGCGAACATAAATCACATTTTCTCGTTGCAGCGCAGGAAGCTCCATCTTCTACAATCCGCTCGCGACCACTGATGATGTGTACGTAGATGAAAATGCCTCTATCAGCCCTGGGAGTTCCCAGAACTAACAGAAAGATCGACCTTGTGTCAGACCTCTGCAGATTCAAACTAGGCACACAGCCACGACCCTACGGCTACCCAGACGGCAAGGCAATTAAAAACAATAAACAATAGCAAACTTCCTGGCTGAAGGCAAAAGTTTAAAATGTTAAATATCACAATATGCATTTGCCTGCTTTATTTGTCCATGTTTCGTTTTCTCAAGTTATATCTCAGTTTTGCAGGTACTGTCTGATCAGCAAAAAGCGTATCACTGGTATTTGTTGCAGTGTTCAGGTTCGCAGGTGACAAAGTCTTTTCTGATGCAGGAGACAAATGTTCAGTGTTCAAAAGAGTCTTTTCAGGAGGAGAGTCAGATTTTGGAGTATCAGTAATCAATTCGGAATCGCTGAAAGGAATGTATTTCGGTGCAGTTTCGAATTCGGAGGAACCAATTCCCTTCATCACCCAGCTGTCGTAAGGAAGTGGCAAGGGTACACGCTTTACATGTGACGCGTGTACCCAGTGTTTGCGTCCAGCCACACGAACTGCTGTCCTTGTTGTCAGCAGGACCTGGAAGGGGCCGACGTAGCGGGGCTGAAGATTCTTTGTCCTCGCGAAGTTTCTGACCACCACGTGGTCTCCGGGTTTCAGTTGATGCCCTGGACTCTCCGGAGGCTTTGGCAAAGCATCGAAAACCTGTTGATGAATAAGACTCAATTTAGCAGTCAAGTCGTAAAGGTAGTCTATCAACATAGGGTATTCTAGTGAGTTAAATTCCTTAGGCCTTGGCACACCCCAGATATTTGCTGGGCGGCCAAAGACTATCTCGTAGGGACTAAGCCCTACTCTAGAATGTACAGTTGCTCTCGTTGATAACAAAGCCAAAGGAAGTGCGTCTGGCCAGGCTAAACCTGTGGATGCCTGAATTTTAGCTATCTTCAGTTTGAGGGTGCCATTATAACCCTCCACTAAACCAGCTGACTGGGGATGGTTTGCACTGTGAAATTTTTGTTTCAGCCCTAGGCCTGCACACACACTCTGCATAACTTTCCCTATAAACTCACTTCCGTTATCTGACCATACAATCCGTGGCATGCCATACCTAGGGAAATATTCTTTGAGAAGGATTTTGGCAGTTGATAGGGCAGTATTGTCCTTTAGTGGATATGCCTCTATCCACCTGGAAAAAGCACAAACTACCACTAGGACATACTTCAAATTATTACAGCGATCCATGTGAATGAAGTCTAACTGTATCACTTCAAAGGGGCAGGAAGGAGGAGCGAAATGACCAGCTGGAGTTGGAGTTCCCTTGCCAGGATTATGCATCAGGCATACCATACAATTTTTTACCACTCTCTCTGCACACTTACTGATTCCATCATTCTTCCAGACCGGAGCCAACGTCTTACAGATACCTTTAGAACTTATATGCGCTACTCCATGTGCCATTGTCACCACTGCAAGCACATACGCATCCGGCAACATCCAACGTTGCTGTTCTGTCAAATCAATCCAACACCCATTTGAATCCAACTTGCCCGTACTCTCTCTCCAAATACGTTTCTCTTCCTCAGTTGCTTCTTTCTGAATCTCTTTCACACTTTCCATTGTATCCTCACACATTCCAGACTCAGCGATCCATCTTGCAGATGTAGCAACATACATTTCTGCTCATCGTGTCTCTAGCTGTCTGTTTAGCAATTTCATCAGCAAAAGCATTCCCACGACCAACATCATCCGTGATTGCTTTATGAGCACTGCACTTAACAATCGCAACTTCAGTCGGCAAGGTTAGTGATTCCAACAAGTCGTTAACTAGCTGACCATGTTGAATCTTAGTCCCATGGGACGTAATGAAACCTCTTTCTCTCCACAAGCGGCCAAAACTATGGGCCACGCCAAATGCGTACTGACTATCTGTAAAAACATTCACTCTCTTTCCCTCAGCTAAAACACACGCTCTGGTTAGGGCTATTAATTCTGCAGCTTGGGCAGAATTCTGACTCACTCTTGCAGTCTCCACAATCGTCTTCAAAGTCGTTACTGCATAAGCAGCAGTCACATCACCATTCTCCAATTTAAAACATGACCCGTCCACATACAGCGTACCATCCGGATCTGATAACGGAGTATCCCTCAAATCAATGCGTCCTTTTGTCTCTTCCTCCGTTTTGAAACAGCAATCATGTGGCTCGGAATCACTCGACTCTTGATTAGCCGGCAACAGTGTTGCTGGATTCAATACATTACATCTTTTAATCTGAATATGACTCGCTTAGTAATGTCAACTCGTAACCAGATAGTCTCGCACTAGTAAGGTGTTGTGTCTTCGTTCGATTCATGAGTGTGTCCACTGCATGAGGAACCATGACCACTAGCATGTTGTTCATCACCAAACCAGCAGATTGTCGAATGGAAGCCGCAGCTGCCGCTGTAGCTCTCAAACAACTAGGTAACGCTCTAGCTACCGGATCCAATGTTGATGAGAAATACGCACAGGGGCGTTGTTTATCACCAAACTTCTGTGTCAGAACACTCAACGCGCAACCTTCCCTCTCGTGAACGTAGAGCGTGAATGGCTTACTGTAATCGGGTGTACCCAATACAGGAGCTGAACACAATGCTTTTCGTAATTCAGTGAAACTCTCTTGACATTCATCAGACCATGGCACTGGACTCGGAACGTTTTTCCCAGTCAAAGCTACCAATGGCTTCGCTAAAAGAGAAAAATTTGGAATCCACTGCCTACAGTAAGAGGTAATACCTAAAAAGGCACGTACTTCCCTCTGTGTGCGTGGAACACTCATCTGCGTAATTGCTTTTATTCTCTCTGGGGTCAACTTCCTTCCCTCCTTTGACAAGAGATGACCTAGGTAGGTCACTTCTTGGCAGCAGTATTGCATTTTGGAAGGTGACACCTTGTGATTCAAACTAGACAAATGATGCAATAACGATACCGTAGCTGCTTTGCAAGTTTCCTTGTCATCGGCAGCCACTAGAAGATCATCTACGTACTGTACTAGGGCAGAACCTGGAGGAAGGACAAAAGAATCTAACTGACTTTTTAATGCTTGACTGTAAATAGATGGACTCTCACAGTAGCCTTGTGGAGCGCGTTTAAATCTGAAACTTCGACCTCCTAGACAGAAGCCGAAAATATCTCTGCTTTCCTCGGCTATCGGAATGCTGAAAAAGGCATTCTTTAAGTCGATGACTGAGAACCAAGTAGCTGTAGCAGGAATTAACGTTAACAAGGCAGTAATGTCTGGAACCACAGGAAACTGCGGAACCACAATCTTATTAACTTCTCTAAGGTCTATGACAAACCTATATACTGGAGGTTTCGTAGGGTCAGTTCGTTTCAGAATCGGCAATACAGGACTATTACAAACATTTCCTCGAGTTTCTTCAACCACACCTTTCTTAATCAAATCTTGCACAATCAATAAAAGTGCACGCTCTCCGTCACTAGATATTTTATATTGAGGAATTCTTGGAAATTTTACATTGGCTTTCAAAGTAACTACATATGGTGGTATTTCTAAAAGACCTACATCATTAGGACCAGTCGCCCAAAGAGAATCAGGGAGTGAACGTAGCTCTGGTGGGAGTGCATCCATTGACAAGTACATCGGAGAAGTGATCCTTTTACCCAATGTAAGCTGTACCCCTTCCGGAGAACAGTACAATGTCGCATATAGTCGTTTTAACAAATCCAAACCAAGCAGGTTTTCATTACAACCTGTCGTCAAAATCAGGGGTGCTTTCAATTGACACGGTCCAACAGAAATAGACAAAGGACCAGATATCGGGTTGTAAACAGGGGCGCCTGAAAAACCTACGGAAACATTTGTTGAGCCAGACAAAGGTGCGCCAGGGAGTTTCGCATGAATGATAGAACTTTTTGCGGCACCAGTATCCAACAGAAACGGTTCGACTACACCTGATGTTGCTACTGCGACATAAGGCCCACTCTGATCCACTGGAACTGATACTACTCCCTCTCTCTGTCCATGGCTGTCCTAGTACCCATTCTGCTGAAATTCCCCATCTGCTTCACAATAGTCTTCAACAAGATATTGCTGAGATCTATTCTGTTGAGCTGACTGTCCATTTCGTTGATCAAAATGATTGGAGGGACGATCATTCGTCTGCGGAGGTATAGCACCTCGCCCTCGACCTCTAGAATTCTGCACAAAACCACCACGACCTCTCTGAGCTGCTGCTGCATTATTTTGCGCTAAGATTGGACATTCATTTTTGTAGTGACCCTCTTTCTTACAGTACGCACACTGATTCCACTGGTATTGAGGCCTGGTTGAACTATAATCTGTCCTCTGATACGAATTCTGTTGCATATTAGTCTGATTCATGCGAGGCGGATACGCCTGCTGTAAAAGGACTTTAGTCTTTAAATCTTTCGTTTTCTTCTCTGATTTTTCCTTTTCCTCTTTATCCCTATTTTCGTAGTACTGCGCAGTTGCAAGTATTTGCGCAGTCGTAGAAACAGCCCACGCACTCTCTGAATCCTTTAATTTATTGCATAACTCAGGTAACAAATTATGCACAAATTTATCGACAAACAGTCTCTGTCCTCCTTCAGTGCTCATATCCTGACCACTATGATCTACAAAAGTCTCTTCGAACCTCGTGAAGAAGTCGGAGACACTTTCGTCTTTCTTCTGCTTACATGCTGATAACTTATCCCAATTAACACGCAACGCAGGCATCAGAGTCTTCATAAGATCGATTATTCTACCTGGAAGATTAGCAATTAGGGGTTCGGGTTTTGCACCACCTACTTGCTGACCATCCGCTGCAGTGATTGCTGCCCAATCACCACCTAAGGCTACTTGATGATCCTCCCTACGAATTTTAGCCCACACTGGTTGTGGAACTACATTTCCAAATAACATGTCGATGTCTGCTAAGTTCATTATACAAGCCTCAACTGTCTGTGCCAATTCCTTGTAATACCCAGCAGGATTCTTACGCGGATCTGGCAAGGCCTGTTTCACCGCTAGCACTTCAGCTCGCTTCCATGGAATGTGTATCCACACTCGTTGGAACTGTGCTGGAGCAGCTGCAATACCCGCATTATCATCACGTTGTATTGCTTCGCGCCAGATTGGAGGAACCTCCCTCATAGGATATTGGCGACTTAGCTTCATTTTACCTTTCTCTAAATCTCTCGGCGAACGAAGAGATGGATCATTCCTAAAACTTAAAATAAGTTCCATCGCTTCTTCGATATTGTCACCCACTATCATTCCTGCAGCAAACTCTTTTTGCACCTTAATTAAATCTTCCAAGTCTGATTCAACATCATCTTCCTCTATTTCCTCACGTAACAACGAGCACATCTCATCGAAGACGTACCGTTGCGTTGGTTCCTTCCACTGCATAAACGTATCTAGTACATCTCTCGTACTATATCGTCTAACTTTCGTAATCCATCTGAGAGCCGTGGAATCTAAAATTCCCCGTTCTTCAGTACTTGGTAGCTGACTACGTCTCTGAACTGAATCAGGAGTGGGAGTCTTAATTAAAGATTTATATAAAGGAGACAGTATACTAGCAACGGAATCAGTGATTTTTCGACGTACAGAAAGTGGAGTTAGCACACTCGCAGATGTAGAGAACGCAGTAGAGGTAGGAACAGATAACGAAGCAGTAGGAGTATCGATGAAAATAGTTTGTGAAGTAGTAGGTGTAAGCGAGACAGGTACAGGTATAGAAGTCGGCAATCCAGGAAGAGGAGGAGCCGTAGGAACATTCACATTAATCACAGGAGGTACAGGAACTTGATTCTGAGGAACAGGAGCAGGAATGCCAGGTTGTCCAGCAACCGGCAATTGAACATTCGGTACAGGCGGAGCCGTAGCACCTTGTGCATACGGTGGAGGTGACCGTAACAGATAGGACAACAGAGGATCGTTTTCGGGGTCCTCTAGTATCTTAGCTGTTTTCGATGGCAAAGCAGGATAGCACTTGTCAATCGCTAAATTACGCTCTCTAATGGCCACCTCAATAGCCTTCTCGCACTCATTATCTTGCAGCTGTTTAGTTGCTTGCTCTAGAGTTAACTCTTCTTGCTCTTTCTGTTCTTTCTTCAACCTTTTCATTTCTCTCTGTTTGGATTCTTTTCGCCAGTAACGGAAAGAATCAAACATTGCCGGCCGGGCTTTCTTCTTAAACAGTTTCGCTTCTAAATTGTCAAGAATTTCGTGTTCAAAACTACCATGTAGTGGCCAACTAAGGACACCATCCTTCGCAGTGTAGCGGACCCATACCTCGTTATAGGATATAGGACCCACACCAAATTTGCAATATAAGTCATAAAGGGGAGTCCCAATCGGAGGAACCAGACAGGAATCCTCCAATCGTGAGTCATGGTTGCAACCAAAACAAGACAACATTTTCCGACTTACCATTTTCAGTCTGGAACACAAGACAAACAAAAACACGGAACAAATATGTGCACTCGAACCAAGAACTTAGGCCTACCAAAACCAAACTAATGTATCGATACCCAAACTGACCCAAATAGATTATCGTAACCAGAACAACCAGTGATAATCTTACGAAACCAAACCAAACCAAGAACCGATCAAGGATTTTTAACAATCCTCACAAAGTAACCAGCTAGCTATCACTAAATACTTAACTGAGGCACTGAAGACGTCACCAAGGAGAAACCCGTCACGTTTCGCTGTACTAAGGGCTGCACCTCGGGTCCAAGACAGGGCGACGGTCACGGCAACGGCCCACTGCAGCCGTCCTGAACGGGAACCCTCGTGGAAGAGAACGTCAGGGCCACTTTTGCGATATGCCGGGATCGATGAAGTGGGGCGCCTCCCTCAGGAATCTTCACACGAAGCTTCTCGAACTCTTCAGGCTTTTGGACCGGTACCGAATGACGTCGCCCCACGTTGGGCGCCAATTGGAGTTCTGGACTTTTTTGGTTCCGTCCAGAGGTGTCAGGGAACAACACCCAAAGACCCCGGAGTTCCACCTGCCTTGGTGCGCAAATGAACAGAAACACGGGCTTCTCGATGGTGGCGTCAAAGACCAAAGGTTTATTACTGCAGGGACACAGAAGTCACAGAATCTACACACGGGCAGAGACTAGGAGCCTGTTCGATTTGTACATTGAGGGTTGCTCCTTATATACTAAAAATTGTGCTTCAGGCAAATATTTCACATGTCAGTACATTCCCAAACCTTTGTGTCTTAAACAATAAATATTTTGGCGTTACACAGGAACTGTCGATAATATCTGATGCCAAACATCACGAAGAGGGGTTCCCACTAGTCCATCACAATCCCTTGTCAATATTGCATTCAAGAGCCGGACCGCCTCATCGTAAAGTTCGTTACCTCCCCCTAATAAAGGCCCAGAAGGAAAGGAGCAGAGCCAGGTGCAGAAGATAGAAAAGCGGGATAAGAGATGTTTGTGGGTTGTAAATGGGCAAGGCTACCGGCTTCGGCCGCCTAATCATGATCAGGACAATGGACAGGAAAACCAGTTCAGGTGGGCTGGCCTCGGGCAGAGGAGGCAGCCTTTGTCGAGTCATGCAGCTTCAGCGTGATCTGGTTTAAGGTGCACGTGTCACTAAAGAGGTGAATCTCCGGCTAAGGCTACGTGTCCTTAATCGAAATGTAGTGATCAGAGGTTATTGCATATGTGAGGGCAAGAAACACAAAATGGCTGCCATGATCTAAGATGGATGCCATGGGTAGATCGGAAATGTGTTCATAACAGGAGTGCTCTTGCTCGTAGCGTAGCGAAAACACCAGGATATGCTAAATGGACCATTTGCGGTTCACTGATACTAATATTATGTAATTCTGACAATATTGAAAACACGGGTTCAAATCGTCACGGAACCTCACTCCTCCTATTTGACCCCACCCAATCTGACTAGGCTCCTCCTAAGCCCCTCCTCTCTGACCCCACCCATTCTGCCCAGGCTCCTCCTAAGCCCCTCCTCTGCTGTCTGACCCCACCCATTCTGCCCAGGCTCCTCCTATACCCCTCCTCTTTGACCCCACCCATTCTGCCCAGGCTCCTCCTATTTGACCCCACCCAATCTGACTAGGCTCCTCCTATACCCCCTCTGCCCAGGCTCCTCCTATACCCCTCCTCTCTGACCAGGCTCCTCCTATACCCCCTCTGCCCAGGCTCCTCCTATACCCCTCCTCTGCTGTCTGACCCCACCCATTCTGCCCAGGCTCCTCCTATTTGACCCCACCCAATCTGACTAGGCTCCTCCTAAGCCCCTCCTCTGCTGTCTGACCCCACCCATTCTGCCCAGGCTCCTCCTATTTGACCCCACCCAATCTGACTAGGCTCCTCCTAAGCCCCTCCTCTCTGACCCCACCCATTCGCCCAGGCTCCTCCTAAGCCCCTCCTCTGCTGTCTGACCCCACCCATTCTGCCCAGGCTCCTCCTATACCCCTCCTCTCTGACCCCACCCATTCTGCCCAGGCTCCTCCTATTTGACCCCACCCAATCTGACTAGGCTCCTCCTATACCCCCTCTGCCCAGGCTCCTCCTATACCCCTCCTCTCTGACCCCACCCCCTCTGCCCAGGCTCCTCCTATACCCCCTCTGCCCAGGCTCCTCCTATACCCCTCCTCTCTGACCCCACCCCCTCTGCCCAGGCTCCTCCTATACCCCTCCTCTGCTGTCTGACCCCACCCATTCTGCCCAGGCTCCTCCCATACCCCTCTGACCCCACCCATTCTGCCCAGGCTCCTCCTATTTGACCCCACCCAATCTGACTAAGCTCCTCCTAAGCTCCTCCTCTCTGACCCCACCCCCTCTGGCCAGGCTCCTCCTATACCCCCTCTGCCCAGGCTCCTCCTATACCCCTCCTCTCTGACCCCACCCCCTCTGCCCAGGCTCCTCCTAAGCCCCTCCTCTGCTGTCTGACCCCACCCATTCTGCCCAGGCTCCTCCTATACCCCCTCCTCTCTGACTCCACCCATTCTACCCAGGCTCCTCCCATACCCCTCTGACCCCCACCCAGGCTCCTCCTATTTGACCCCACCCAATCTGACTAGGCTCCTCCTACACCCCCCTCTGCCAGGCTCCTCCTATACCCCTCCTCTGCTGTCTGACCCCACCCATTCTGCCCAGGCTCCTCCTATTCGACCCCACCCAATCTGCCCAGGCTCCTCCTAAGCCCCTCCTCTGCCTGACCCCACCCAATCTGACTAGGCTCCTCCTAAGCCCCTCCTCTGCCTGACCCCACCCATTCTGCCCAGGCTCCTCCTCTCTGACCCCACCCATTCTGCCCAGGCTCCTCCTAAGCCCCTCCTCTGCTGTCTGACCCCACCCATTCTGCCCAGGCTCCTCCTATTTGACCCCACCCAATCTGACTAGGCTCCTCCTATACCCCCTCTGCCCAGGCTCCTCCTAAGCCCCTCCTCTGCTGTCTGACCCCACCCATTCTGCCCAGGCTCCTCCTATTTGACCCCACCCAATCTGACTAGGCTCCTCCTATACCCCCTCTGCCCAGGCTCCTCCTAAGCCCCTCCTCTGCTGTCTGACCCCCCACCCATTCTGCCCAGGCTCCGCCTAAGTCCCTCCTCTCTGACCCCACCCATTCTGCCCAGGCTCCTCCTAAGCCCCACCTCTCTGACTCCACCCATTCTGCCCAGGCTCCTCCTATTTGACCCCACCCAATCTGACTAGGCTCCTCCTAAGCCCCTCCTCTCTGACCCCACCAATTCTGCCCAGGCTCCTCCTAAGCCCCTCATCTGCTGTCTGACCCCACCCATTCTGCCCAGGCTCCTCCTATACCCCTCCTCTCTGACCCCACCCAATCTGACTAGGCTCCTCCTAAGCCCCTCATCTGCTGTCTGACCCCACCCCCTCTGCCCAGGCTCCTCCTATACCCCTCCTCTGCTGTATGACCCCACCCATTCTGCCCAGGCTCCTCCTATTTGACCCCACCCAATCTGACTAGGCTCCTCCTAAGCCCCTCCTCTGCTGTCTGACCCCACCCATTCTGCCCAGGCTCCTCCTATTTGACCCCACCCAATCTGACTAGGCTCCTCCTATACCCCCTCTGCCCAGGCTCCTCCTATACCCCTCCTCTCTGACCCCACCCCCTCTGCCCAGGCTCCTCCTATACCCCTCCTCTGCTGTCTGACCCCACCCATTCTGCCCAGGCTCCTCCTATTTGACCCCACCCAATCTGACTAGGCTCCTCCTAAGCCCCTCCTCTGCTGTCTGACCCCACCCATTCTGCCCAGGCTCCTCCTATTTGACCCCACCCAATCTGATTAGGCTCCTCCTATACCCCCTCTGCCCAGGCTCCTCCTATACCCCTCCTCTCTGACCCCACCCCCTCTGCCCAGGCTCCTCCTATACCCCTCCTCTGCTGTCTGACCACACCCATTCTGCCCAGGCTCCTCCTATTTGACCCCACCCAATCTGACTAGGCTCCTCCTAAGCCCCTCCTCTGCTGTCTGACCCCACCCATTCTGCCCAGGCTCCTCCTATTTGACCCCACCCAATCTGACTAGGCTCCTCCTATACCCCCTCTGCCCAGGCTCCTCCTATACCCCTCCTCTCTGACCCCACCCCTCTGCCCAGGCTCCTCCTATACCCCCTCTGCCCAGGCTCCTCCTATACCCCTCCTCTCTGACCCCACCCCCTCTGCCCAGGCTCCTCCTATACCCCTCCTCTCTGACCCCACCCCCTCTGCCCAGGCTCCTCCTATACCCCCTCTGCCCAGGCTCCTCCTATACCCCTCCTCTCTGACCCCACCCCCTCTGCCCAGGCTCCTCCTATACCCCTCCTCTGCTGTCTGACCCCACCCATTCTGCCCAGGCTCCTCCTATACCCCTCCTCTCTGACCCCACCCAATCTGACTAGGCTCCTCCTAAGCCCCTCATCTGCTGTCTGACCCCACCCCCTCTGCCCAGGCTCCTCCTATACCCCTCCTCTGCTGTCTGACCCCACCCATTCTGCCCAGGCTCCTCCTATTTGACCCCACCCAATCTGACTAGGCTCCTCCTAAGCCCCTCCTCTGCTGTCTGACCCCACCCATTCTGCCCAGGCTCCTCCTATTTGACCCCACCCAATCTGACTAGGCTCCTCCTATACCCCCTCTGCCCAGGCTCCTCCTATACCCCTCCTCTCTGACCCCACCCCTCTGCCCAGGCTCCTCCTATACCCCCTCTGCCCAGGCTCCTCCTATACCCCTCCTCTCTGACCCCACCCCCTCTGCCCAGGCTCCACCTATACCCCCTCTGCCCAGGCTCCTCCTATACCCCTCCTCTCTGACCCCACCCCCTCTGCCCAGGCTCCTCCTATACCCCTCCTCTATGACCCCACCCAATCTGACTAGGCTCCTCCTAAGCCCCTAGGCTCCTCCTAAGCCCCTCCTCTCTGACCCCACCCAATCTGACTAGGCTCCTCCTATACCCCCTCCTCTCTGACTCCACCCATTCTGACTAGGCTCCTCCTATTTGACCCCACCCAATCTGACTAGGCTCCTCCTAAGCCCCTCCTCTGCTGTCTGACCCCACCCATTCTGCCCAGGCTCCTCCTATTTGACCCCACCCAATCTGACTAGGCTCCTCCTATACCCCCTCTGCCCAGGCTCCTCCTATACCCCTCCTCTCTGACCCCACCCCTCTGCCCAGGCTCCTCCTATACCCCCTCTGCCCAGGCTCCTCCTATACCCCTCCTCTCTGACCCCACCCCCTCTGCCCAGGCTCCACCTATACCCCCTCTGCCCAGGCTCCTCCTATACCCCTCCTCTCTGACCCCACCCCCTCTGCCCAGGCTCCTCCTATACCCCTCCTCTATGACCCCACCCAATCTGACTAGGCTCCTCCTAAGCCCCTAGGCTCCTCCTAAGCCCCTCCTCTCTGACCCCACCCAATCTGACTAGGCTCCTCCTATACCCCCTCCTCTCTGACCCCACCCAATCTGACTTGGCTCCTCCTATACCCCCTCTGCCAAGGCTCCTCCTAAGCCCCTCCTCTGCTGTCTGACCCCACCCATTCTGCCCAGGCTCCTCCTATTGGACCCCACCCAATCTGATTAGGCTCCTCCTATACCCCCTCTGCCCAGGCTCCGCCTAAGCCCCTCCTCTCTGACCCCACCCATTCTGCCCAGGCTCCTCCTAAGCCCCTCCTCTGCTGTCTGACCCCACCCATTCTGCCCAGGCTCCTCCCATACCCCTCTGACCCCACCCATTCTGCCCAGGCTCCTCCTATTTGACCCCACCCAATCTGACTAAGCTCCTCCTAAGCCCCTCCTCTGCTGTCGGACTCCACCCCCTCTGGCCAGGCTCCTCCTATACCCCCTCTGCCCAGGCTCCTCCTATACCCCTCCTCTCTGACCCCACCCCCTCTGCCCAGGCTCCTCCTATACCCCTCCTCTCTGACCCCACCCCCTCTGCCCAGGCTCCTCCTATACCCCTCCTCTCTGACCCCACCCCCTCTGCCCAGGCTCCTCCTCTGCTGTCTGACCCCACCCATTCTGCCCAGGCTCCTCCTATACCCCCTCCTCTCTGACTCCACCCATTCTACCCAGGCTCCTCCCATACCCCTCTGACCCCACCCAGGCTCCTCCTATTTGACCCCACCCAATCTGACTAGGCTCCTCCTACACCCCCCTCTGCCAGGCTCCTCCTATACCCCTCTGCCAGGCTCCTCCTATACCCCTCCTCTGCTGTCTGACCCCACCCATTCTGCCCAGGCTCCTCCTATTTGACCCCACCCAATCTGACTAGGCTCCTCCTAAGCCCCTCCTCTGCTGTCTGACCCCACCCATTCTGCCCAGGCTCCTCCTATACCCCACCTCTCTGACTAGGCTCCTCCTAAGCCCCTCCTCTGCTGTCTGACCCCACCCATTCTGCCCAGGCTCCTCCCATACCCCTCTGACCCCACCCAGGCTCCTCCTATTTGACCCCACCCAATCTGACTAGGCTCCTCCTATACCCCCTCTGCCCAGGCTCCTCCTAAGCCCCTCCTCTGCTGTCTGACCCCCACCCATTCTGCCCAGGCTCCTTCTATACCCCACCTCTCTGACCCCACCCAATCTGACTAGGCTCCTCCTAAGCCCCTCCTCTGCTGTCTGACCCCACCCATTCTGCCCAGGCTCCTCCTCTCTGACCCCACCCATTCTGCCCAGGCTCCTCCTCTCTGACCCCACCCATTCTGCCCAGGCTCCTCCTATACCCCACCTCTCTGACCCCACCCAATCTGACTAGGCTCCTCCTAAGCCCCTCCTCTGCTGTCTGACCCCACCCATTCTGCCCAGGCTCCTCCTATACCCCCTCCTCTCTGACTCCACCCATTCTACCCAGGCTCCTCCCATACCCCTCTGACCCCACCCATTCTGCCCAGGCTCCTCCTATTTGACCCCACCCAATCTGACTAGGCTCCTCCTACACCCCCCTCTGCCAGGCTCCTCCTATACCCCCTCCTCTCTGACTCCACCCATTCTACCCAGGCTCCTCCCATTCTGCCCAGGCTCCTCCTATTTGGCCCCACCCAATTTGACTAGGCTCCTCCTACACCCCCCCCCCTCTGCCAGGCTCCTCCTATACCCCTCCTCTCTGACCCCACCCAATCTGACTAGGCTCCTCCTAAGCCCCTAGGCCCCTCCTAAGCCCCTCCTCTGCTGTCTGACCCCACTCATTCTGCCCAGGCTCCTCCTAAGCCCCTCCTCTCTGACCCCACCCAATCTGACTAGGCTCCTCCTAAGCCCCTAGGCTCCTCCTAAGCCCCTCCTCTGCTCTCTGACCCCACCCATTCTGCCCAGGCTCCTCCTATACCCCTCCTCTCTGACCCCACCCAACCTGCCCAGGGTCCTCCTCCTACAGACAACACCCATTCTCTGTCACCTTTCTTTCCACACCTATTTTACTTACCGACCAATCTGCAATCCCTCTTTCGCTAGGCATGATTCCACTCTTACACAACACACAGACACATTTTACTTACCAATTTACTTACCTGGTGCCGAACCCGGGATTTGAACCCTGGTTGCCTGGATGGAAGGCAGGAACTTACCCACTGGACCACACTGGTTTCCATGTAAGTAGCCTATCAAATTGTCCTTATGTCATGGTCATCCTTTTCATGTGCAATGGAAGCCACAGGAAAGGACACCAAGGCCTGTATGTTGCTTATAGTTACTTCTGCAATCCTCTAGACCACCAAGGAGCTATAGCTCAAAGGTAAGGCTTGTACCTTTGGTGGGGACAGCCCTCACAGGCCAGGGTTCGAATCCTGCCAGTGCTGTAGAAGTATCCCAAGGTGGGAAATTTTCAAACAGTGATTTTCTTTTATTTTTTGTTGCTAAGTGTTTTTCTGGTTTCCATGTAAGTAGCCTATCAAATTGTCCTTATGTCATGGTCATCCATTTAATGTGCAATGGAAGCCACAGGGAAGGACACCAAGGCCTGTATGTTGCTTATAGTTACTACTGCAATCCTCTAGACCACCAAGGAGATAGCTCAAAGGTAAGGCTTGTACCTTTGGGGGGACAGCCCTCACAGGCCAGGGTTCGAATCCTGCCAGTGCTGTAGAAGTGTCCCAAGGTGGGAAATTTTCAAACAGTGATTTTTTTTTTGCTAGTGTTTTTTTGGCAGGTGTCTCCCAACATTTCATATGTTTTCTCTCATGACCTTCTACCAACCGCCCTATTTCTCAAGTAGGTGCTAGGAACAAGGCCTTATCTTCCTTTATCAATGTCGTCATTCTTTGTCCTTTAAGTTTGGTGAATTGCAGAGTGCAATTGTGGTATTGGGGGTTATAACTGAGCACAAGAATGCGAGGATGGTGCTACACTTATTGTAAAATAGGTTGGTTGATGGTGATTTTTCATTTTAGTGTGAGCCACTCGCTCAAATCAGGGGTTTGGTGCCAGTGAGCTTGGATAGAAATAAAGGTCAAGTATGAGCTCTGGCTAATGAAATGATGGGTCGAGTTTGAGGCTAGCTAGAGTCCATTTATTAGGTGCAATAAGAAGTTGGAAAGATTTTTCCTTTAAGAGACAGACAAGAGCAGAGTCAAGCCTTTGCTCTAGTAGATCTGCATCATGCCTGCTGCAGGATGTGAAGGAGTGGACCTCCACAGCAGTGCGCTGTGCCGGGCTGGGCTGCACTGGGCTGGGCTGGGCCTGCCCTGGCATCTTGGATTTATTCACCCACCTCCTTCCTTTGAAGAACGCTCACGAACGGCCACGAACGTCCTTGTTCTGTATACAGGCGGACAGCAGGCAATTTAGGACCCTGCTAAATGATGGTGATGTCCCCATGTGCTTCCTTCGAGTGGCAAAATCCTTCGTCTAAGGCAGGTGGGCTTTTTTAAAATTAGGTTGAAGACCATATGTTGGAGGCAGTATCACGGCACAAGCCGCCGACCGTCTCAGAAGAAAGTATGCATGGGAGGACATTATTTGCATAGGAGAGCCCTCTTCTCAGTCCCATTCTTAAGCTGCAGTGGCCATGAAGTGTTACTAGGGGGCAGCAGTATGAACAAAAGAGCACACTGAGGCTTTTCTCCTTCTTGCTGACATGATTCTTGGTCATTTTTGTCTTGCAGGGCCTAAGGAGTGAATGACTACGATGACTGAGGGGATGAGGAATGGCTGGCCTGTATTTGTGGTGAAGGGGGAACATTTGGAAGGTAAACAGCAAGATGAAAGCGTCAAAGCATATATGTTTGCTGAGTGATTGAGTCTGTGTGTCACTTGTCTCTTTGTAGGGACATGTGAGAAAGGAACAGCAGCACCATAGACTTCAGGTGGGAGAGCAAGCAAGGATGAATATTTCCCTCAAATCCAAATACTTACAGCACCTCAAAGATGACAAGTGCGATATGATGTTCTGCAATTGCAAGGATTTGCCATGTGTGGTGCATAAATATGCATGGTTAGTGAGGTTTTTCCCAGAATGTGAGTATCGTTAGGCTGGCAAATGTCAGGCACTCCTTTGGGGGTATGAGGCCAAGAAAAAATTTGGGAAGTTTGCTACAGTCATCTGTAGGATCGAAAGACACTGGGGAATCGTTACAGAGGGAGCCAGGCTGCACAAAACGTGGTAACAGTTGGACAGAAATCTTTAGCCGGACTTTTGACTACCCCCAATGTGGGACCAGGACCGCAGTACCTCTCTGTCTCTGAAACATATTTTGACCTCTGGGCACCACCATCTCAATGCCCCTCAAATGTTCCCTCCTGGAACCCCAGCTTTGGTAGTGCATCAACCAGGTTTCAATCATTTGAGTGACCACAAACACCCTTGCTATGTGCCTTCCATTTACATTCAGTCAGTAACCCAGCTGCTTCGTTCGCTATTGAATCTCAAGTGACAGTTGGATGCACATTGCAGGGGTATACAGGCATTTACCGTACTGTACAGCCCCTCTCAGTACAGTCAGACTACACTTCTTAAAATCATAAATACATGTTTTGTCCAACAGTAAGGCCGGGCCTTTCCTCTGTAGTTCATAGCCAACGTAAGGAGGAAAAAATAAGCTGAAGAGCATGCCAAAATTCTCTACAGACACTGCCAATCCTCACACTGCCTATTTGCATGCCGAGGTTATTCACTATGACCCACCAAACCAATTGGCAACAGTAGCCTCTCTCTGCCTCATTCGTATGCTCCGATGCCACCTTTATTTAGCAAATGTTAGTGCTCTAGGATTTCATAGCACGATTCGCTATAGCCTCTTTTTTCAACAGAAATGTCCTAAAGGTACCTATACCAATCTGCTGGGTGGGGAGGAGGGGGGCTGCTGCTGCTGGCAGTAAAATTTTGGGGCACCCCACCTGCAAAAATACATTCACATGCTCCTTGTTGTACCTTTCAATACCATAACTGCAGCAGAATCGTATGGTGACCCCTGTTGGTAACAGAAACTGTCAAACAGCTTTTTGCCACCCCCCCTCCCCCGTTGCCCCTAACCATTTGGGGTACACCCCATGAGGGAGGATCAGAGCAATAAAAAATAATGGTAGCCCCCCCAAAAAGTACCTGGAAGGCATGCCATTCTGTGCACCTCATCGCTCTTCACGTTGCGCCTAAGCACCTTTTAATACTGCTCCCCGACTGCCCCCTCCAAACAGAAATCAGAAAGTATAGGGGGGTGCATTAAAAAAGTTTTTGCAGTTCCCCACCATAAGTCAGGATCCTCCTCCATCTATGACCCCTTCCTAGGCCCTCAGACCCCACCCATTCTGCCCAGGCTCCTCCTATTTGACCACACCCAATCTGACTAGGCTTCTCCTTAACCCCTCCTCTGCTCTCTGACCCCACCCAATCTGACTAGGCTCCTCCTATACCCCCTCCTCTCCGACTCCACCCATTCTGCCCAGGCTCCTCCCATACCCCTCTGACCCCACCCATTCTGCCCAGGCTCCTCCTCAGCCCCTCCTCTCTGACCTCACCCAATCTGACTAGGCTCCTCCTATACCCCCTCCTCTCTGACCCCACCCAATCTGACTAGGCTCCTCCTTAACCCCTCCTCTGCTCTCTGACCCCACCCATTCTGACTAAGCTCCTCCTAAACCCATCCTCTGCACTCTGACCCCACCTATTCTGCCCAGGCTCCTCCTAAGCCCCTCTGCCCAGGCTCCTCCTATACCCCTCCTCTCTGACCTCACCCAATCTGACTAGGCTCCTCCTATACCCATTCTGCCCAGGCTCCTCCTATACCCCTCCTCTCTGACCCCACCCATTCTGCCCAGGCTCCTCCTAAGCCCCTCCTCTGCTGTCTGACCCCACCCATTCTGCCCAGGCTCCTCCTAAGCCCCTCCTCTCTGACCCCACCCATTCTGCCCAGGCTCCTCCTAAGCCCCTCCTCTGCTGTCTGACCCCACCCATTCTGCCCAGGCTCCTCCTATTTGACCCCACCCAATCTGACTAGGTTCCTCCTAAGCCCCTCCTCTGCTGTCTGGCCCCACCCATTCTGCCCAGGCTCCTCCTATACCCCCTCCTATTTGACCCCACCCAATCTGACTAGGCTCCTCCTAAGCCCCTAGGCTCCTCCTAAGCCCCTCCTCTGCTCTCTGACCCCACCCATTCTGCCCAGGCTCCTCCTATACCCCTCCTCTCTGACCCCACCCAACCTGCCCAGGGTCCTCCTCCTACAGACAACACCCATTCTCTTTCTTTCACCTTTCTTTCCACACCTATTTTACTTACCGACCAATCTGCAATCCCTCTTTCGCTAGGCATGATTCCACTCTTACACAACACACAGACACATTTTACTTACCAATTTACTTACCTGGTGCCGAACCCGGGATTTGAACCCTGGTTGCCTGGATGGAAGGCAGGAACTTACCCACTGGACCACACTGGTTTCCATGTAAGTAGCCTATCAAATTGTCCTTATGTCATGGTCATCCTTTTAATGTGCAATGGAAGCCACAGGAAAGGACACCAAGGCCTGTATGTTGCTTATAGTTACTACTGCAATCCTCCACGCCACCAAGGAGCAATAGCTCAAAGGTAAGGCTTGTACCTTTGGTGGGGACAGCCCTCACAGGCCAGGGTTCGAATCCTGCCAGTGCTGTAGAAGTATCCCAAGGTGGGAAATTTTCAAACAGTGATTTTCTTTTATTTTTTGTTGCTAAGTGTTTTTCTGGTTTCCATGTAAGTAGCCTATCAAATTGTCCTTATGTCATGGTCATCCATTTAATGTGCAATGGAAGCCACAGGAAAGGACACCAAGGCCTGTATGTTGCTTATAGTTACTACTGCAATCCTCCAGACCACCAAGGAGATAGCTCAAAGGTAAGGCTTGTACCTTTGGGGGGACAGCCCTCACAGGCCAGGGTTCGAATCCTGCCAGTGCTGTAGAAGTGTCCCAAGGTGGGAAATTTTCAAACAGTGATTTTTTTTTGCTAGTGTTTTTTTGGCAGGTGTCTCCCAACATTTCATATGTTTTCTCTCATGACCTTCTACCAACCGCCCTATTTCTCAAGTAGGTGCTAGGAACAAGGCCTTATCTTCCTTTATCAATGTCGTCATTCTTTGTCCTTTAAGTTTGGTGAATTGCAGAGTGCAATTGTGGTATTGGGGGTTATAACTGAGCACAAGAATGCGAGGATGGTGCTACACTTATTGTAAAATAGGTTGGTTGATGGTGATTTTTCATTTTAGTGTGAGCCACTCGCTCAAATCAGGGGTTTGGTGCCAGTGAGCTTGGATAGAAATAAAGGTCAAGTATGAGCTCTGGCTAATGAAATGATGGGTCGAGTTTGAGGCTAGCTAGAGTCCATTTATTAGGTGCAATAAGAAGTTGGAAAGATTTTTCCTTTAAGAGACAGACAAGAGCAGAGTCAAGCCTTTGCTCTAGTAGATCTGCATCATGCCTGCTGCAGGATGTGAAGGAGTGGACCTCCACAGCAGTGCGCTGTGCCGGGCTGGGCTGCACTGGGCTGGGCTGGGCCTGCCCTGGCATCTTGGATTTATTCACCCACCTCCTTCCTTTGAAGAACGCTCACGAACGGCCACGAACGTCCTTGTTCTGTATACAGGCGGACAGCGGGCAATTTAGGACCCTGCTAAATGATGGTGATGTCCCCATGTGCTTCCTTCGAGTGGCAAAATCCTTCGTCTAAGGCAGGTGGGCTTTTTTAAAATTTGGTTGAAGACCATATGTTGGAGGCAGTATCACGGCACAAGCCGCCGACCGTCTCAGAAGAAAGTATGCATGGGAGGACATTATTTGCATAGGAGAGCCCTCTTCTCAGTCCCATTCTTAAGCTGCAGTGGCCATGAAGTGTTACTAGGGGACTCCTCTATGACCCCACCCAATCTGACTAGGCTCCTCCTAAGCCCCTAGGCTCCTCCTAAGCCCCTCCTCTCTGACCCCACCCAATCTGACTAGGCTCCTCCTATACCCCCTCCTCTCTGACTCCACCCATTCTGACTAGGCTCCTCCTATTTGACCCCACCCAATCTGACTAGGCTCCTCCTAAGCCCCTCCTCTGCTGTCTGACCCCACCCATACTGCCCAGGCTCTGCCTAAGCCCCTCCTCTGCTGTCTGACCCCACCCATTCTGCCCAGACTCCTCCTATACCCCCTCCTCTCTGACTCCACCCATTCTGCCCAGGCTCCTCCTATACCCCTCCTATTTGACCCCACCCAATCTGACTTGGCTCCTCCTAAGCCCCTCCTCTGCTGTCTGACCCCACCCATTCTGCCCAGGCTCCTCCTCTCTGACCCCACCCATTCTGCCCAGGCTCCTCCTAAGCCCCTCCTCTGCTGTCTGACCCCACCCATTCTGCCCAGACTCCTCCTATACCCCCTCCTCTCTGACTCCACCCATTCTGCCCAGGCTCCTCCTATACCCCTCCTATTTGACCCCACCCAATCTGACTTGGCTCCTCCTAAGCCCCTCCTCTGCTGTCTGACCCCACCCATTCTGCCCAGGCTCCTCCTATTTGACCCCACCCAATCTGACTAGGCTCCTCCTATACCCCCTCTGCCCAGGCTCCTCCTAAGCCCCTCCTCTGCTGTCTGACCCCCACCCATTCTGCCCAGGCTCCGCCTAAGCCCCTCCTCTCTGACCCCACCCATTCTGCCCAGGCTCCTCCTAAGCCCCACCTCTCTGACTCCACCCATTCTGCCCAGGCTCCTCCTATTTGACCCCACCCAATCTGACTAGGCTCCTCCTAAGCCCCTCCTCTCTGACTCCGCCCATTCTACCCAGGCTCCTCCCATACCCCTCTGACCCCTCCCATTGTGCCCAGGCTCCTCCTATTTGACCCCACCCAATCTGACTAGGCTCCTCCTACACCCCCCTCTGCCAGGCTCCTCCTATACCCCCTCCTCTCTGACTCCACCCATTCTACCCAGGCTCCTCCCATACCCCTCTGACCCCACCCATTCTGCCCAGGCTCCTCCTATTTGACCCCACCCAATCTGACTAGGCTCCTCCTACACCCCCCTCTGCCCAGGCTCCTCCTATACCCCCTCCTCTCTGACTCCACCCATTCTACCCAGGCTCCTCCCATACCCCTCTGACCCCACCCATTCTGCCCAGGCTCCTCCTATTTGACCCCACCCAATCTGACAAGGCTCCTCCTAAGCCCCTCCTCTGCTGTCTGACCCCACTCATTCTGCCCAGGCTCCTCCTAAGCCCCTCCTCTCTGACCCCACCCAATCTGACTAGGCTCCTCCTAAGCCCCTAGGCTCCTCCTAAGCCCCTCCTCTGCTCTCTGACCCCACCCAATCTGACTAGGCTCCTCCTATACCCCCCTCTGCCCAGGCTCCTCCTATTTGACCCCACCCAATCTGACAAGGCTCCTCCTAAGCCCCTTCTCTGCTGTCTGACCCCACCCATTCTCCCCAGGCTCCTCCTATACCCCACCTCTCTGACCCCACCCAATCTGACTAGGCTCCTCCTAAGCCCCTCCTCTGCTGTCTGACCCCACCTATTCTGCCCAGGCTCCTCCTATACCCCCTCCTCTCTGACTCCACCCAGGCTCCTCCTATTGGACCCCACCCAATCTGACTAGGCTCCTCCTAAGCCCCTCCTCTGCTGTCTGACCCCACCCATTCTGCCCAGGCTCCTGGAGTTCTGGACTTTTTTGGTTCCGTCCAGAGGTGTCAGGGAACAACACCCAAAGACCCCGGAGTTCCACCTGCCTTGGTGCGCAAATGAACAGAAACACGGGCTTCTCGATGGTGGCGTCAAAGACCAAAGGTTTATTACTGCAGGGACACAGAAGTCACAGAATCTACACACGGGCAGAGACTAGGAGCCTGTTCGATTTGTACATTGAGGGTTGCTCCTTATATACTAAAAATTGTGCTTCAGGCAAATATTTCACATGTCAGTACATTCCCAAACCTTTGTGTCTTAAACAATAAATATTTTGGCGTTACACAGGAACTGTCGATAATATCTGATGCCAAACATCACGAAGAGGGGTTCCCACTAGTCCATCACAATCCCTTGTCAATATTGCATTCAAGAGCCGGACCGCCTCATCGTAAAGTTCGTTACCTCCCCCTAATAAAGGCCCAGAAGGAAAGGAGCAGAGCCAGGTGCAGAAGATAGAAAAGCGGGATAAGAGATGTTTGTGGGTTGTAAATGGGCAAGGCTACCGGCTTCGGCCGCCTAATCATGATCAGGACAATGGACAGGAAAACCAGTTCAGGTGGGCTGGCCTCGGGCAGAGGAGGCAGCCTTTGTCGAGTCATGCAGCTTCAGCGTGATCTGGTTTAAGGTGCACGTGTCACTAAAGAGGTGAATCTCCAGCTAAGGCTACGTGTCCTTAATCGAAATGTAGTGATCAGAGGTTATTGCATATGTGAGGGCAAGAAACACAAAATGGCTGCCATGATCTAAGATGGATGCCATGGGTAGATCGGAAATGTGTTCATAACAGGAGTGCTCTTGCTCGTAGCGTAGCGAAAACACCAGGATATGCTAAATGGACCATTTGCGGTTCACTGATACTAATATTATGTAATTCTGACAATATTGAAAACACGGGTTCAAATTGTGACGAAACCTCAGACCCTCCTTTTGCCCTTACATAGGCAATTAA
Source organism: Lissotriton vulgaris (assembly GCF_964263255.1). Lineage (NCBI taxonomy): Eukaryota > Metazoa > Chordata > Amphibia > Caudata > Salamandridae > Lissotriton > Lissotriton vulgaris. Next base: position 1,001,263,993 of record NC_141695.1, read on the forward strand.
TCAGTCTATGTCAGAATCTAATTCTATGCTCATTAGGTCAGTGACATGCTGTTGTATCATCATCCTTTCTCGTGCCTTTTCTCCAAACGCAGGTGGTTTCCTAAAACAGGTTGCAGCACAAAGACTACACAGAGCAGGACCACACTGGATAATCAGGCAACATGAGAATAGGAATACTAGGATGACACCAATGACCATAAGAACCTTCCATCCCCACGCTGAGATCAGAGTCCACAACCACTCCATAAAGGACCAGTTTCCCTCGTCTACGTGTATAGAGTCGGAAATCTTGTGTAGCTTAGAGATCGCCTCATAGACTGTTGGAGCATTATTAGGAATAAAGACACAGCAGCTCGATTGGATCATTCTGCATACCCCACCTCGGTCTGCAAGGATAACGTCTAAAACCATACGGTTTTGCAACGTCATGAGTCTATCCGCCTGAAGCTCAGCTGTCAGATTGCTAAGGGCACCAGCAGTTTCGGTAATAGTAGATTCAACTACCCGTGTTAGCTGACGTATGTTTCTACTATTGGCCATAGGCCCCCAGAACGGAAGGAAGCCTTTGAAGAAGTCTCCAGCTTCCTGACCAGCAGTATCTTCCTTGCTAAAGACACCTCTCGCTACTCTGGTTCTGTGGTAATCAGATGAAGCAGTGTATGTTGGAGGCAACAATCGAGCAATGTAACATGAACCTGCAAAGTCGGCAGGCAACCATGTATATGCTATGTCTCGACAGATGAAGTAGGTACCCCTAGCAGTAAGGAAAGCAGGGGAAGAGTTAGACGGAAATACGTAAGTCTCTACGCACTCACTCCTCCCTAGCTGAGCTCTCGGATTTCTCCCATTACCTTGCAAGCAGACCTGACCTCGGTGGGGTACGACCCAGATTGGAGTTGAGCTTTTACGCTTGCTTTCTCCTAAACTAAGGCGATACTCTGAAGTGTTCCAACTTAAATACACTCGTAATTCGTCTCTAGGGTATGATGGAGTATTATTGACATCCTTGATCATGTCAATAATTCCCTGGACTAAAGCTTTGTTGGCAGAGTTATATCTAGTGGAACGTGGTGGACGTGGAGGATAGGTCTCAAGGGCATAAGCAAAGATGGTTTGAAGGGCCTGAAATGATCCATTGTAGCTGAAAGGCAAAACCAGATAGGGAATACCTTTATCCATAGTGTGGGGTATCAAGCCACACACCCAGCAGTCTGTAGTGTTAACTACCAGTTGGTGTTGGTGCAAGAGCTGTACAAAAGTGTTGTTAATGAATTCTGAACGTCGGGCTTGCTCATGTTCAGGAAACGAGTGAAAAGAGTGTATAGAAGAAACAGTAGAAGTGGCAGGATCAAGGGGAGGTACGGTAGTAACTGGCACAAAAATCAGATTTATACTAAAAACAATTCCACCCACCAATGTTGCTAAAATTATCAAAAATGTAACGGCACATTGCATCAAAAAGCATTTGCTACGAAGAATTCTGCAAAGTCTGTTTCTGCGAACATAAATCACATTTTCTCGTTGCAGCGCAGGAAGCTCCATCTTCTACAATCCGCTCGCGACCACTGATGATGTGTACGTAGATGAAAATGCCTCTATCAGCCCTGGGAGTTCCCAGAACTAACAGAAAGATCGACCTTGTGTCAGACCTCTGCAGATTCAAACTAGGCACACAGCCACGACCCTACGGCTACCCAGACGGCAAGGCAATTAAAAACAATAAACAATAGCAAACTTCCTGGCTGAAGGCAAAAGTTTAAAATGTTAAATATCACAATATGCATTTGCCTGCTTTATTTGTCCATGTTTCGTTTTCTCAAGTTATATCTCAGTTTTGCAGGTACTGTCTGATCAGCAAAAAGCGTATCACTGGTATTTGTTGCAGTGTTCAGGTTCGCAGGTGACAAAGTCTTTTCTGATGCAGGAGACAAATGTTCAGTGTTCAAAAGAGTCTTTTCAGGAGGAGAGTCAGATTTTGGAGTATCAGTAATCAATTCGGAATCGCTGAAAGGAATGTATTTCGGTGCAGTTTCGAATTCGGAGGAACCAATTCCCTTCATCACCCAGCTGTCGTAAGGAAGTGGCAAGGGTACACGCTTTACATGTGACGCGTGTACCCAGTGTTTGCGTCCAGCCACACGAACTGCTGTCCTTGTTGTCAGCAGGACCTGGAAGGGGCCGACGTAGCGGGGCTGAAGATTCTTTGTCCTCGCGAAGTTTCTGACCACCACGTGGTCTCCGGGTTTCAGTTGATGCCCTGGACTCTCCGGAGGCTTTGGCAAAGCATCGAAAACCTGTTGATGAATAAGACTCAATTTAGCAGTCAAGTCGTAAAGGTAGTCTATCAACATAGGGTATTCTAGTGAGTTAAATTCCTTAGGCCTTGGCACACCCCAGATATTTGCTGGGCGGCCAAAGACTATCTCGTAGGGACTAAGCCCTACTCTAGAATGTACAGTTGCTCTCGTTGATAACAAAGCCAAAGGAAGTGCGTCTGGCCAGGCTAAACCTGTGGATGCCTGAATTTTAGCTATCTTCAGTTTGAGGGTGCCATTATAACCCTCCACTAAACCAGCTGACTGGGGATGGTTTGCACTGTGAAATTTTTGTTTCAGCCCTAGGCCTGCACACACACTCTGCATAACTTTCCCTATAAACTCACTTCCGTTATCTGACCATACAATCCGTGGCATGCCATACCTAGGGAAATATTCTTTGAGAAGGATTTTGGCAGTTGATAGGGCAGTATTGTCCTTTAGTGGATATGCCTCTATCCACCTGGAAAAAGCACAAACTACCACTAGGACATACTTCAAATTATTACAGCGATCCATGTGAATGAAGTCTAACTGTATCACTTCAAAGGGGCAGGAAGGAGGAGCGAAATGACCAGCTGGAGTTGGAGTTCCCTTGCCAGGATTATGCATCAGGCATACCATACAATTTTTTACCACTCTCTCTGCACACTTACTGATTCCATCATTCTTCCAGACCGGAGCCAACGTCTTACAGATACCTTTAGAACTTATATGCGCTACTCCATGTGCCATTGTCACCACTGCAAGCACATACGCATCCGGCAACATCCAACGTTGCTGTTCTGTCAAATCAATCCAACACCCATTTGAATCCAACTTGCCCGTACTCTCTCTCCAAATACGTTTCTCTTCCTCAGTTGCTTCTTTCTGAATCTCTTTCACACTTTCCATTGTATCCTCACACATTCCAGACTCAGCGATCCATCTTGCAGATGTAGCAACATACATTTCTGCTCATCGTGTCTCTAGCTGTCTGTTTAGCAATTTCATCAGCAAAAGCATTCCCACGACCAACATCATCCGTGATTGCTTTATGAGCACTGCACTTAACAATCGCAACTTCAGTCGGCAAGGTTAGTGATTCCAACAAGTCGTTAACTAGCTGACCATGTTGAATCTTAGTCCCATGGGACGTAATGAAACCTCTTTCTCTCCACAAGCGGCCAAAACTATGGGCCACGCCAAATGCGTACTGACTATCTGTAAAAACATTCACTCTCTTTCCCTCAGCTAAAACACACGCTCTGGTTAGGGCTATTAATTCTGCAGCTTGGGCAGAATTCTGACTCACTCTTGCAGTCTCCACAATCGTCTTCAAAGTCGTTACTGCATAAGCAGCAGTCACATCACCATTCTCCAATTTAAAACATGACCCGTCCACATACAGCGTACCATCCGGATCTGATAACGGAGTATCCCTCAAATCAATGCGTCCTTTTGTCTCTTCCTCCGTTTTGAAACAGCAATCATGTGGCTCGGAATCACTCGACTCTTGATTAGCCGGCAACAGTGTTGCTGGATTCAATACATTACATCTTTTAATCTGAATATGACTCGCTTAGTAATGTCAACTCGTAACCAGATAGTCTCGCACTAGTAAGGTGTTGTGTCTTCGTTCGATTCATGAGTGTGTCCACTGCATGAGGAACCATGACCACTAGCATGTTGTTCATCACCAAACCAGCAGATTGTCGAATGGAAGCCGCAGCTGCCGCTGTAGCTCTCAAACAACTAGGTAACGCTCTAGCTACCGGATCCAATGTTGATGAGAAATACGCACAGGGGCGTTGTTTATCACCAAACTTCTGTGTCAGAACACTCAACGCGCAACCTTCCCTCTCGTGAACGTAGAGCGTGAATGGCTTACTGTAATCGGGTGTACCCAATACAGGAGCTGAACACAATGCTTTTCGTAATTCAGTGAAACTCTCTTGACATTCATCAGACCATGGCACTGGACTCGGAACGTTTTTCCCAGTCAAAGCTACCAATGGCTTCGCTAAAAGAGAAAAATTTGGAATCCACTGCCTACAGTAAGAGGTAATACCTAAAAAGGCACGTACTTCCCTCTGTGTGCGTGGAACACTCATCTGCGTAATTGCTTTTATTCTCTCTGGGGTCAACTTCCTTCCCTCCTTTGACAAGAGATGACCTAGGTAGGTCACTTCTTGGCAGCAGTATTGCATTTTGGAAGGTGACACCTTGTGATTCAAACTAGACAAATGATGCAATAACGATACCGTAGCTGCTTTGCAAGTTTCCTTGTCATCGGCAGCCACTAGAAGATCATCTACGTACTGTACTAGGGCAGAACCTGGAGGAAGGACAAAAGAATCTAACTGACTTTTTAATGCTTGACTGTAAATAGATGGACTCTCACAGTAGCCTTGTGGAGCGCGTTTAAATCTGAAACTTCGACCTCCTAGACAGAAGCCGAAAATATCTCTGCTTTCCTCGGCTATCGGAATGCTGAAAAAGGCATTCTTTAAGTCGATGACTGAGAACCAAGTAGCTGTAGCAGGAATTAACGTTAACAAGGCAGTAATGTCTGGAACCACAGGAAACTGCGGAACCACAATCTTATTAACTTCTCTAAGGTCTATGACAAACCTATATACTGGAGGTTTCGTAGGGTCAGTTCGTTTCAGAATCGGCAATACAGGACTATTACAAACATTTCCTCGAGTTTCTTCAACCACACCTTTCTTAATCAAATCTTGCACAATCAATAAAAGTGCACGCTCTCCGTCACTAGATATTTTATATTGAGGAATTCTTGGAAATTTTACATTGGCTTTCAAAGTAACTACATATGGTGGTATTTCTAAAAGACCTACATCATTAGGACCAGTCGCCCAAAGAGAATCAGGGAGTGAACGTAGCTCTGGTGGGAGTGCATCCATTGACAAGTACATCGGAGAAGTGATCCTTTTACCCAATGTAAGCTGTACCCCTTCCGGAGAACAGTACAATGTCGCATATAGTCGTTTTAACAAATCCAAACCAAGCAGGTTTTCATTACAACCTGTCGTCAAAATCAGGGGTGCTTTCAATTGACACGGTCCAACAGAAATAGACAAAGGACCAGATATCGGGTTGTAAACAGGGGCGCCTGAAAAACCTACGGAAACATTTGTTGAGCCAGACAAAGGTGCGCCAGGGAGTTTCGCATGAATGATAGAACTTTTTGCGGCACCAGTATCCAACAGAAACGGTTCGACTACACCTGATGTTGCTACTGCGACATAAGGCCCACTCTGATCCACTGGAACTGATACTACTCCCTCTCTCTGTCCATGGCTGTCCTAGTACCCATTCTGCTGAAATTCCCCATCTGCTTCACAATAGTCTTCAACAAGATATTGCTGAGATCTATTCTGTTGAGCTGACTGTCCATTTCGTTGATCAAAATGATTGGAGGGACGATCATTCGTCTGCGGAGGTATAGCACCTCGCCCTCGACCTCTAGAATTCTGCACAAAACCACCACGACCTCTCTGAGCTGCTGCTGCATTATTTTGCGCTAAGATTGGACATTCATTTTTGTAGTGACCCTCTTTCTTACAGTACGCACACTGATTCCACTGGTATTGAGGCCTGGTTGAACTATAATCTGTCCTCTGATACGAATTCTGTTGCATATTAGTCTGATTCATGCGAGGCGGATACGCCTGCTGTAAAAGGACTTTAGTCTTTAAATCTTTCGTTTTCTTCTCTGATTTTTCCTTTTCCTCTTTATCCCTATTTTCGTAGTACTGCGCAGTTGCAAGTATTTGCGCAGTCGTAGAAACAGCCCACGCACTCTCTGAATCCTTTAATTTATTGCATAACTCAGGTAACAAATTATGCACAAATTTATCGACAAACAGTCTCTGTCCTCCTTCAGTGCTCATATCCTGACCACTATGATCTACAAAAGTCTCTTCGAACCTCGTGAAGAAGTCGGAGACACTTTCGTCTTTCTTCTGCTTACATGCTGATAACTTATCCCAATTAACACGCAACGCAGGCATCAGAGTCTTCATAAGATCGATTATTCTACCTGGAAGATTAGCAATTAGGGGTTCGGGTTTTGCACCACCTACTTGCTGACCATCCGCTGCAGTGATTGCTGCCCAATCACCACCTAAGGCTACTTGATGATCCTCCCTACGAATTTTAGCCCACACTGGTTGTGGAACTACATTTCCAAATAACATGTCGATGTCTGCTAAGTTCATTATACAAGCCTCAACTGTCTGTGCCAATTCCTTGTAATACCCAGCAGGATTCTTACGCGGATCTGGCAAGGCCTGTTTCACCGCTAGCACTTCAGCTCGCTTCCATGGAATGTGTATCCACACTCGTTGGAACTGTGCTGGAGCAGCTGCAATACCCGCATTATCATCACGTTGTATTGCTTCGCGCCAGATTGGAGGAACCTCCCTCATAGGATATTGGCGACTTAGCTTCATTTTACCTTTCTCTAAATCTCTCGGCGAACGAAGAGATGGATCATTCCTAAAACTTAAAATAAGTTCCATCGCTTCTTCGATATTGTCACCCACTATCATTCCTGCAGCAAACTCTTTTTGCACCTTAATTAAATCTTCCAAGTCTGATTCAACATCATCTTCCTCTATTTCCTCACGTAACAACGAGCACATCTCATCGAAGACGTACCGTTGCGTTGGTTCCTTCCACTGCATAAACGTATCTAGTACATCTCTCGTACTATATCGTCTAACTTTCGTAATCCATCTGAGAGCCGTGGAATCTAAAATTCCCCGTTCTTCAGTACTTGGTAGCTGACTACGTCTCTGAACTGAATCAGGAGTGGGAGTCTTAATTAAAGATTTATATAAAGGAGACAGTATACTAGCAACGGAATCAGTGATTTTTCGACGTACAGAAAGTGGAGTTAGCACACTCGCAGATGTAGAGAACGCAGTAGAGGTAGGAACAGATAACGAAGCAGTAGGAGTATCGATGAAAATAGTTTGTGAAGTAGTAGGTGTAAGCGAGACAGGTACAGGTATAGAAGTCGGCAATCCAGGAAGAGGAGGAGCCGTAGGAACATTCACATTAATCACAGGAGGTACAGGAACTTGATTCTGAGGAACAGGAGCAGGAATGCCAGGTTGTCCAGCAACCGGCAATTGAACATTCGGTACAGGCGGAGCCGTAGCACCTTGTGCATACGGTGGAGGTGACCGTAACAGATAGGACAACAGAGGATCGTTTTCGGGGTCCTCTAGTATCTTAGCTGTTTTCGATGGCAAAGCAGGATAGCACTTGTCAATCGCTAAATTACGCTCTCTAATGGCCACCTCAATAGCCTTCTCGCACTCATTATCTTGCAGCTGTTTAGTTGCTTGCTCTAGAGTTAACTCTTCTTGCTCTTTCTGTTCTTTCTTCAACCTTTTCATTTCTCTCTGTTTGGATTCTTTTCGCCAGTAACGGAAAGAATCAAACATTGCCGGCCGGGCTTTCTTCTTAAACAGTTTCGCTTCTAAATTGTCAAGAATTTCGTGTTCAAAACTACCATGTAGTGGCCAACTAAGGACACCATCCTTCGCAGTGTAGCGGACCCATACCTCGTTATAGGATATAGGACCCACACCAAATTTGCAATATAAGTCATAAAGGGGAGTCCCAATCGGAGGAACCAGACAGGAATCCTCCAATCGTGAGTCATGGTTGCAACCAAAACAAGACAACATTTTCCGACTTACCATTTTCAGTCTGGAACACAAGACAAACAAAAACACGGAACAAATATGTGCACTCGAACCAAGAACTTAGGCCTACCAAAACCAAACTAATGTATCGATACCCAAACTGACCCAAATAGATTATCGTAACCAGAACAACCAGTGATAATCTTACGAAACCAAACCAAACCAAGAACCGATCAAGGATTTTTAACAATCCTCACAAAGTAACCAGCTAGCTATCACTAAATACTTAACTGAGGCACTGAAGACGTCACCAAGGAGAAACCCGTCACGTTTCGCTGTACTAAGGGCTGCACCTCGGGTCCAAGACAGGGCGACGGTCACGGCAACGGCCCACTGCAGCCGTCCTGAACGGGAACCCTCGTGGAAGAGAACGTCAGGGCCACTTTTGCGATATGCCGGGATCGATGAAGTGGGGCGCCTCCCTCAGGAATCTTCACACGAAGCTTCTCGAACTCTTCAGGCTTTTGGACCGGTACCGAATGACGTCGCCCCACGTTGGGCGCCAATTGGAGTTCTGGACTTTTTTGGTTCCGTCCAGAGGTGTCAGGGAACAACACCCAAAGACCCCGGAGTTCCACCTGCCTTGGTGCGCAAATGAACAGAAACACGGGCTTCTCGATGGTGGCGTCAAAGACCAAAGGTTTATTACTGCAGGGACACAGAAGTCACAGAATCTACACACGGGCAGAGACTAGGAGCCTGTTCGATTTGTACATTGAGGGTTGCTCCTTATATACTAAAAATTGTGCTTCAGGCAAATATTTCACATGTCAGTACATTCCCAAACCTTTGTGTCTTAAACAATAAATATTTTGGCGTTACACAGGAACTGTCGATAATATCTGATGCCAAACATCACGAAGAGGGGTTCCCACTAGTCCATCACAATCCCTTGTCAATATTGCATTCAAGAGCCGGACCGCCTCATCGTAAAGTTCGTTACCTCCCCCTAATAAAGGCCCAGAAGGAAAGGAGCAGAGCCAGGTGCAGAAGATAGAAAAGCGGGATAAGAGATGTTTGTGGGTTGTAAATGGGCAAGGCTACCGGCTTCGGCCGCCTAATCATGATCAGGACAATGGACAGGAAAACCAGTTCAGGTGGGCTGGCCTCGGGCAGAGGAGGCAGCCTTTGTCGAGTCATGCAGCTTCAGCGTGATCTGGTTTAAGGTGCACGTGTCACTAAAGAGGTGAATCTCCGGCTAAGGCTACGTGTCCTTAATCGAAATGTAGTGATCAGAGGTTATTGCATATGTGAGGGCAAGAAACACAAAATGGCTGCCATGATCTAAGATGGATGCCATGGGTAGATCGGAAATGTGTTCATAACAGGAGTGCTCTTGCTCGTAGCGTAGCGAAAACACCAGGATATGCTAAATGGACCATTTGCGGTTCACTGATACTAATATTATGTAATTCTGACAATATTGAAAACACGGGTTCAAATCGTCACGGAACCTCACTCCTCCTATTTGACCCCACCCAATCTGACTAGGCTCCTCCTAAGCCCCTCCTCTCTGACCCCACCCATTCTGCCCAGGCTCCTCCTAAGCCCCTCCTCTGCTGTCTGACCCCACCCATTCTGCCCAGGCTCCTCCTATACCCCTCCTCTTTGACCCCACCCATTCTGCCCAGGCTCCTCCTATTTGACCCCACCCAATCTGACTAGGCTCCTCCTATACCCCCTCTGCCCAGGCTCCTCCTATACCCCTCCTCTCTGACCAGGCTCCTCCTATACCCCCTCTGCCCAGGCTCCTCCTATACCCCTCCTCTGCTGTCTGACCCCACCCATTCTGCCCAGGCTCCTCCTATTTGACCCCACCCAATCTGACTAGGCTCCTCCTAAGCCCCTCCTCTGCTGTCTGACCCCACCCATTCTGCCCAGGCTCCTCCTATTTGACCCCACCCAATCTGACTAGGCTCCTCCTAAGCCCCTCCTCTCTGACCCCACCCATTCGCCCAGGCTCCTCCTAAGCCCCTCCTCTGCTGTCTGACCCCACCCATTCTGCCCAGGCTCCTCCTATACCCCTCCTCTCTGACCCCACCCATTCTGCCCAGGCTCCTCCTATTTGACCCCACCCAATCTGACTAGGCTCCTCCTATACCCCCTCTGCCCAGGCTCCTCCTATACCCCTCCTCTCTGACCCCACCCCCTCTGCCCAGGCTCCTCCTATACCCCCTCTGCCCAGGCTCCTCCTATACCCCTCCTCTCTGACCCCACCCCCTCTGCCCAGGCTCCTCCTATACCCCTCCTCTGCTGTCTGACCCCACCCATTCTGCCCAGGCTCCTCCCATACCCCTCTGACCCCACCCATTCTGCCCAGGCTCCTCCTATTTGACCCCACCCAATCTGACTAAGCTCCTCCTAAGCTCCTCCTCTCTGACCCCACCCCCTCTGGCCAGGCTCCTCCTATACCCCCTCTGCCCAGGCTCCTCCTATACCCCTCCTCTCTGACCCCACCCCCTCTGCCCAGGCTCCTCCTAAGCCCCTCCTCTGCTGTCTGACCCCACCCATTCTGCCCAGGCTCCTCCTATACCCCCTCCTCTCTGACTCCACCCATTCTACCCAGGCTCCTCCCATACCCCTCTGACCCCCACCCAGGCTCCTCCTATTTGACCCCACCCAATCTGACTAGGCTCCTCCTACACCCCCCTCTGCCAGGCTCCTCCTATACCCCTCCTCTGCTGTCTGACCCCACCCATTCTGCCCAGGCTCCTCCTATTCGACCCCACCCAATCTGCCCAGGCTCCTCCTAAGCCCCTCCTCTGCCTGACCCCACCCAATCTGACTAGGCTCCTCCTAAGCCCCTCCTCTGCCTGACCCCACCCATTCTGCCCAGGCTCCTCCTCTCTGACCCCACCCATTCTGCCCAGGCTCCTCCTAAGCCCCTCCTCTGCTGTCTGACCCCACCCATTCTGCCCAGGCTCCTCCTATACCCCCTCCTCTCTGACTCCACCCATTCTACCCAGGCTCCTCCCATACCCCTCTGACCCCACCCATTCTGCCCAGGCTTCTCCTATTTGACCCCACCCAATCTGACTAGGCTCCTCCTACACCCCCCTCTGCCAGGCTCCTCCTATGTAAGTAGCCTATCAAATTGTCCGTATGTCATGGTCATCCATTTAATGAGCAATGGAAGCCACAGGAAAGGACACCAAGGCCTGTATGTTGCTTATAGTTACTACTGCAATCCTCCAGACCACCAAGGAGCTATAGCTCAAAGGTAAGGCTTGTACCTTTGGTGGGGACAGCCCTCACAGGCCAGGGTTCGAATCCTGCCAGTGCTGTAGAAGTATCCCAAGGTGGGAAATTTTCAAACAGTGATTTTCTTTTTTTTTTTTTGCTAAGTGTTTTTCTGGTTTCCATGTAAGTAGCCTATCAAATTGTCCTTATGTCATGGTCATCCATTTAATGTGCAATGGAAGCCACAGGGAAGGACACCAAGGCCTGTATGTTGCTTATAGTTACTACTGCAATCCTCTAGACCACCAAGGAGATAGCTCAAAGGTAAGGCTTGTACCTTTGCGGGGACAGCCCTCACAGGCCAGGGTTCGAATCCTGCCAGTGCTGTAGAAGTGTCCCAAGGTGGGAAATTTTCAAACAGTGATTTTTTTTTTGCTAGTGTTTTTTTGGCAGGTGTCTCCCAACATTTCATATGTTTTCTCTCATGACCTTCTACCAACCGCCCTATTTCTCAAGTAGGTGCTAGGAACAAGGCCTTATCTTCCTTTATCAATGTCGTCATTCTTTGTCCTTTAAGTTTGGTGAATTGCAGAGTGCAATTGTGGTATTGGGGGTTATAACTGAGCACAAGAATGCGAGGATGGTGCTACACTTATTGTAAAATAGGTTGGTTGATGGTGATTTTTCATTTTAGTGTGAGCCACTCGCTCAAATCAGGGGTTTGGTGCCAGTGAGCTTGGATAGAAATAAAGGTCAAGTATGAGCTCTGGCTAATGAAATGATGGGTCGAGTTTGAGGCTAGCTAGAGTCCATTTATTAGGTGCAAAAAGAAGTTGGAAAGATTTTTCCTTTAAGAGACAGACAAGAGCAGAGTCAAGCCTTTGCTCTAGTAGATCTGCATCATGCCTGCTGCAGGATGTGAAGGAGTGGACCTCCACAGCAGTGCGCTGTGCCGGGCTGGGCTGCACTGGGCTGGGCTGGGCCTGCCCTGGCATCTTGGATTTATTCACCCACCTCCTTCCTTTGAAGAACGCTCACGAACGGCCACGAACGTCCTTGTTCTGTATACAGGCGGACAGCAGGCAATTTAGGACCCTGCTAAATGATGGTGATGTCCCCATGTGCTTCCTTCGAGTGGCAAAATCCTTCGTCTAAGGCAGGTGGGCTTTTTTAAAATTTGGTTGAAGACCATATGTTGGAGGCAGTATCACGGCACAAGCCGCCGACCGTCTCAGAAGAAAGTATGCATGGGAGGACATTATTTGCATAGGAGAGCCCTCTTCTCAGTCCCATTCTTAAGCTGCAGTGGCCATGAAGTGTTACTAGGGGGCAGCAGTATGAACAAAAGAGCACACTGAGGCTTTTCTCCTTCTTGCTGACATGATTCTTGGTCATTTTTGTCTTGCAGGGCCTAAGGAGTGAATGACTACGATGACTGAGGGGATGAGGAATGGCTGGCCTGTATTTGTGGTGAAGGGGGAACATTTGGAAGGTAAACAGCAAGATGAAAGCGTCAAAGCATATATGTTTGCTGAGTGATTGAGTCTGTGTGTCACTTGTCTCTTTGTAGGGACATGTGAGAAAGGAACAGCAGCACCATAGACTTCAGGTGGTAGAGCAAGCAAGGATGAATATTTCCCTCAAATCCAAATACTTACAGCACCTCAAAGATGACAAGTGCGATATGATGTTCTGCAATTGCAAGGATTTGCCATGTGTGGTGCATAAATATGCATGGTTAGTGAGGTTTTTCCCAGAATGTGAGTATCGTTAGGCTGGCAAATGTCAGGCACTCCTTTGGGGGTATGAGGCCAAGAAAAAATTTGGGAAGTTTGCTACAGTCATCTGTAGGATCGAAAGACACTGGGGAATCGTTACAGAGGGAGCCAGGCTGCACAAAACGTGGTAACAGTTGGACAGAAATCTTTAGCCGGACTTTTGACTACCCCCAATGTGGGACCAGGACCGCAGTACCTCTCTGTCTCTGAAACATATTTTGACCTCTGGGCACCACCATCTCAATGCCCCTCAAATGTTCCCTCCTGGAACCCCAGCTTTGGTAGTGCATCAACCAGGTTTCAATCATTTGAGTGACCACAAACACCCTTGCTATGTGCCTTCCATTTACATTCAGTCAGTAACCCAGCTGCTTCGTTCGCTATTGAATCTCAAGTGACAGTTGGATGCACATTGCAGGGGTATACAGGCATTTACCGTACTGTACAGCCCCTCTCAGTACAGTCAGACTACACTTCTTAAAATCATAAATACATGTTTTGTCCAACAGTAAGGCCGGGCCTTTCCTCTGTAGTTCATAGCCAACGTAAGGAGGAAAAAATAAGCTGAAGAGCATGCCAAAATTCTCTACAGACACTGCCAATCCTCACACTGCCTATTTGCATGCCGAGGTTATTCACTATGACCCACCAAACCAATTGGCAACAGTAGCCTCTCTCTGCCTCATTCGTATGCTCCGATGCCACCTTTATTTAGCAAATGTTAGTGCTCTAGGATTTCATAGCACGATTCGCTATAGCCTCTTTTTTCAACAGAAATGTCCTAAAGGTACCTATACCAATCTGCTGGGTGGGGAGGAGGGGGGCTGCTGCTGCTGGCAGTAACATTTTGGGGCACCCCACCTGCAAAAATACATTCACATGCTCCTTGTTGTACCTTTCAATACCATAACTGCAGCAGAATCGTATGGTGACCCCTGTTGGTAACAGAAACTGTCAAACAGCTTTTTGCCACCCCCCCTCCCCCGTTGCCCCTAACCATTTGGGGTACACCCCATGAGGGAGGATCAGAGCAATAAAAAATAATGGTAATCCGCCTAAGCATCTCCTCTCTGACCCCACCCATTCTGCCCAGGCTCCTCCTATTTGACCCCACCCAATCTGACTAGGTTCCTCCTAAGCCCCTCCTCTGCTGTCTGGCCCCACCCATTCTGCCCAGGCTCCTCCTATACCCCCTCCTATTTGACCCCACCCAATCTGACTAGGCTCCTCCTATACCCCTCCTCTCTGACCTCACCCATTCTGCCCAGGCTCCTCCTATTTGACCCCACCCAATCTGACTAGGTTCCTCCTAAGCCCCTCCTCTGCTGTCTGGCCCCACCCATTCTGCCCAGGCTCCTCCTATACCCCCTCCTATTTGACCCCACCCAATCTGACTAGGCTCCTCCTATACCCCTCCTCTCTGACCTCACCCATTCTGCCCAGGCTCCTCCTATTTGACCCCACCCAATCTGACTAGGCTCCTCCTAAGCCCCTCCTCTGCTGTCTGACCCCACCCATTCTGCCCAGGCTCCTCCTAAGCCCCTCCTCTCTGACCCCACCAATTCTGCCCAGGCTCCTCCTAAGCCCCTCATCTGCTGTCTGACCCCACCCATTCTGCCCAGGCTCCTCCTATACCCCTCCTCTCTGACCCCACCCAATCTGACTAGGCTCCTCCTAAGCCCCTAGGCTCCTCCTAAGCCCCTCCTCTCTGACCCCACCCAATCTGACTAGGCTCCTCCTATACCCCCTCCTCTCTGACTCTACCCATTCTGACTAGGTTCCTCCTATTTGACCCCACCCAATCTGACTAGGCTCCTCCTAAGCCCCTCCTCTGCTGTCTGCCCCCACCCATACTGCCCAGGCTCTGCCTAAGCATCTCCTCTCTGACCCCACCCATTCTGCCCAGGCTCCTCCTAAGCCCCTCCTCTGCTGTCTGACCCCACCCATTCTGCCCAGGCTCCTCCTAAGCCCCTCCTCTGCTGTCTGACCCCACCCATTCTGCCCAGGCTCCTCCTATACCCCCTCCTCTCTGACTCCACCCATTCTGCCCAGGCTCCTCCCATACCCCTCTGACCCCACCCATTCTGCCCAGGCTCCTCCTATACCCCTCCTATTTGACCCCACCCAATCTGACTTGGCTCCTCCTAAGCCCCTCCTCTGCTGTCTGACCCCACCCATTCTGCCCAGGCTCCTCCTATTTGACCCCACCCAATCTGACTAGGCTCCTCCTATACCCCCTCTGCCCAGGCTCCTCCTAAGCCCCTCCTCTGCTGTCTGACCCCCACCCATTCTGCCCAGGCTCCGCCTAAGCCCCTCCTCTCTGACCCCACCCATTCTGCCCAGGCTCCGCCTAAGCCCCTCCTCCCATACCCCTCTGACCCCTCCCATTGTGCCCAGGCTCCTCCTATTTGACCCCACCCAATCTGACTAGGCTCCTCCTACACCCCCCTCTGCCAGGCTCCTCCTATACCCCCTCCTCTCTGACTCCACCCATTCTACCCAGGCTCCTCCCATACCCCTCTGACCCCACCCATTCTGCCCAGGCTCCTCCTATTTGACCCCACCCAATCTGACTAGGCTCCTCCTACACCCCCCTCTGCCCAGGCTCCTCCTATACCCCCCTCTGCCAGGCTCCTCCTATACCCCCTCCTCTCTGACCCCACCCATTCTGCCCAGGCTCCTCCTATTTGACCACACCCAATCTGACTAGGCTCCTCCTATACCCCCTCTGCCCAGGCTCCTCCTAAGCCCCTCCTCTGCTGTCTGACCCCCACCCATTCTGCCCAGGCTCCGCCTAAGCCCCTCCTCTCTGACCCCACCCATTCTGCCCAGGCTCCGCCTAAGCCCCTCCTCCCATACCCCTCTGACCCCTCCCATTGTGCCCAGGCTCCTCCTATTTGACCCCACCCAATCTGACTAGGCTCCTCCTACACCCCCCTCTGCCAGGCTCCTCCTATACCCCCTCCTCTCTGACTCCACCCATTCTACCCAGGCTCCTCCCATACCCCTCTGACCCCACCCATTCTGCCCAGGCTCCTCCTATTTGACCCCACCCAATCTGACTAGGCTCCTCCTACACCCCCCTCTGCCCAGGCTCCTCCTATACCCCCCTCTGCCAGGCTCCTCCTATACCCCCTCCTCTCTGACCCCACCCATTCTGCCCAGGCTCCTCCTATTTGACCACACCCAATCTGACTAGGCTCCTCCTACACCCCCCTCTGCCAGGCTCCTCCTATACCCCCTCCTCTCTGACTCCACCCATTCTACCCAGGCTCCTCCCATACCCCTCTGACCCCACCCATTCTGCCCAGGCTCCTCCTCTTTGACCCCACTCAATCTGACTAGGCTCCTCCTACACCCCCCTCTGCCCAGGCTCCTCCTATACCCCCTCCTCTCTGACTCCACCCATTCTGCCCAGGCTCCTCCTAAGCCCCTCCTCTCTGACCCCACCCCCTCTGCCCAGGCTCCTCCTATACCCCCTCTGCCCAGGCTCCTCCTATACCCCTCCTCTCTGACCCCACCCCCTCTGCCCAGGCTCCTCCTATACCCCCTCTGCCCAGGCTCCTCCTATACCCCTCCTCTCTGACCCCACCCCCTCTGCCCAGGCTCCTCCTATTTGACCCCACCCAATCTGACTAGGCTCCTCCTAAGCCCCTCCTCTGCTGTCTGACCCCACCCATTCTGCCCAGGCTCCTCCTATTTGACCCCACCCAATCTGACTAGGCTCCTCCTAAGCCCCTCCTCTCTGACCCCACCCATTCTGCCCAGGCTCCTCCTAAGCCCCTCCTCTGCTGTCTGACCCCACCCATTCTGCCCAGGCTCCTCCTATACCCCTCCTCTCTGACCCCACCCCCTCTGCCCAGGCTCCTCCTATTTGACCCCACCCAATCTGACTAGGCTCCTCCTACACCCCCCTCTGCCAGGCTCCTCCTATACCCCCTCCTCTCTGACTCCACCCATTCTACCCAGGCTCCTCCCATACCCCTCTGACCCCACCCATTCTGCCCAGGCTCCTCCTATTTGACCCCACCCAATCTGACTAGGCTCCTCCTACACCCCCCTCTGCCCAGGCTCCTCCTATACCCCCTCCTCTCTGACCCCACCCATTCTGCCCAGGCTCCTCCTATTTGACCACACCCAATCTGACTAGGCTCCTCCTATACCCATTCTGCCCAGGCTCCTCCTATACCCCCTCCTCTCTGACTCCACCCATTCTGCCCAGGCTCCTCCTAGGCCCCTCCTCTCTGACCCCACCCATTCTGCCCATATACCCCCTCATCCTGCCCAGGCTCCTCCTAAGCCCCTCCTCTGCTGTCTGACCCCACCCATTCTGCCCAGGCTCCTCCTATTTGACCCCACCCAATCTGACTAGGCTCCTCCTCTCTGACCCCACCCATTCTGCCCAGGCTCCTCCTAAGCCCCTCCTCTGCTGTCTGACCCCACCCATTCTGCCCAGGCTCCTCCTATTTGACCCCACCCAATCTGACTAGGTTCCTCCTAAGCCCCTCCTCTGCTGTCTGGCCCCACCCATTCTGCCCAGGCTCCTCCTATACCCCCTCCTATTTGACCCCACCCAATCTGACTAGGCTCCTCCTATACCCCTCCTCTCTGACCTCACCCATTCTGCCCAGGCTCCTCCTATTTGACCCCACCCAATCTGACTAGGCTCCTCCTAAGCCCCTCCTCTGCTGTCTGACCCCACCTATTCTGCCCAGGCTCCTCCTAAGCCCCTCCTCTCTGACCCCACCAATTCTGCCCAGGCTCCTCCTAAGCCCCTCATCTGCTGTCTGACCCCACCCATTCTGCCCAGGCTCCTCCTATACCCCTCCTCTTTGACCCCACCCAATCTGACTAGGCTCCTCCTAAGCCCCTAGGCTCCTCCTAAGCCCCTCCTCTCTGACCCCACCCAATCTGACTAGGATCCTCCTATACCCCCTCCTCTCTGACTCCACCCATTCTGACTAGGCTCCTCCT
This sequence comes from Lissotriton vulgaris, assembly GCF_964263255.1. Lineage (NCBI taxonomy): Eukaryota > Metazoa > Chordata > Amphibia > Caudata > Salamandridae > Lissotriton > Lissotriton vulgaris. The sequence continues at coordinate 1,001,281,963 of NC_141695.1, forward strand.
ATTCGACCCCACCCAATCTGACTAGGCTCCTCCTAAGCCCCTCCTCTGCTGTCTGACCCCACCCATTCTGCCCAGGCTCCGCCTAAGATACTCCTCTCTGACCCCACCCATTCTGCCCAGGCTCCTCCTAAGCCCCTCCTCTGCTGTCTGACCCCACCCATTCTGCCCAGGCTCCTCCTATTTGACCCCACCCAATCTGACTAGGTTCCTCCTAAGCCCCTCCTCTGCTGTCTGGCCCCACCCATTCTGCCCAGGCTCCTCCTATACCCCCTCCTATTTGACCCCACCCAATCTGACTAGGCTCCTCCTATACCCCTCCTCTCTGACCTCACCCATTCTGCCCAGGCTCCTCCTATTTGACCCCACCCAATCTGACTAGGCTCCTCCTAAGCCCCTCCTCTGCTGTCTGACCCCACCCATTCTGCCCAGGCTCCTCCTAAGCCCCTCCTCTCTGACCCCACCAATTCTGCCCAGGCGCCTCCTAAGCCCCTCCTCTGCTGTCTGACCCCACCCATTCTGCCTAGGCTCCTCCTATTTGACCCCACCCAATCTGACTAGGCTCCTCCTAAGCCCCTCCTCTGCTGTCTGACCCCACCCATACTGCCCAGGCTCTGCCTAAGCATCTCCTCTCTGACCCCACCCATTCTGCCCAGGCTCCTCCTAAGCCCCTCCTCTGCTGTCTGACCCCACCCATTCTGCCCAGGCTCCTCCTAAGCCCCTCCTCTGCTGTCTGACCCCACCCATTCTGCCCAGGATTCTCCTATACCCCCTCCTCTCTGACTCCACCCATTCTGCCCAGGCTCCTCCCATACCCCTCTGACCCCACCCATTCTGCCCAGGCTCCTCCTATACCCCTCCTATTTGACCCCACCCAATCTGACTTGGCTCCTCCTAAGCCCCTCCTCTGCTGTCTGACCCCACCCATTCTGCCCAGGCTCCTCCTATTTGACCCCACCCAATCTGACTAGGCTCCTCCTATACCCCCTCTGCCCAGGCTCCTCCTAAGCCCCTCCTCTGCTGTCTGACCCCCACCCATTCTGCCCAGGCTCCGCCTAAGCCCCTCCTCTCTGACCGCACCCATTCTGCCCAGGCTCCTCCTAAGCCCCACCTCTCTGACTCCACCCATTCTGCCCAGGCTCCTCCTATTTGACCCCACCCAATCTGACTAGGCTCCTCCTAAGCCCCTCCTCTGCTGTCTGACCCCACCCATTCTGCCCAGGCTCCTCCTATTTGACCCCACCCAATCTGACTAGGCTCCTCCTATACCCCCTCTGCCCAGGCTCCTCCTAAGCCCCTCCTCTGCTGTCTGACCCCCACCCATTCTGCCCAGGCTCCGCCTAAGCCCCTCCTCTCTGACCCCACCCATTCTGCCCAGGCTCCTCCTAAGCCCCACCTCTCTGACTCCACCCATTCTGCCCAGGCTCCTCCTATTTGACCCCACCCAATCTGACTAGGCTCCTCCTAAGCCCCTCCTCTCTGACCCCACCCCCTCTGACTAGGCTCCTCCTATACCCCCTCCTCTCTGACTCCACCCATTCTACCCAGGCTCCTCCCATACCCCTCTGACCCCTCCCATTGTGCCCAGGCTCCTCCTATTTGACCCCACCCAATCTGACTAGGCTCCTCCTACACCCCCCTCTGCCAGGCTCCTCCTATACCCCCTCCTCTCTGACTCCACCCATTCTACCCAGGCTCCTCCCATACCCCTCTGACCCCACCCATTCTGCCCAGGCTCCTCCTATTTGACCCCACCCAATCTGACTAGGCTCCTCCTACACCCCCCTCTGCCCAGGCTCCTCCTATACCCCCTCCTCTCTGACTCCACCCATTCTACCCAGGCTCCTCCCATACCCCTCTGACCCCACCCATTCTGCCCAGGCTCCTCCTATTTGACCCCACCCAATCTGACTAGGCTCCTCCTAAGCCCCTAGGCTCCTCCTAAGCCCCTCCTCTGCTCTCTGACCCCACCCAATCTGACTAGGCTCCTCCTATACCCCCCTCTGCCCAGGCTCCTCCTATTTGACCCCACCCAATCTGACAAGGCTCCTCCTAAGCCCCTTCTCTGCTGTCTGACCCCACCCATTCTCCCCAGGCTCCTCCTATACCCCACCTCTCTGACCCCACCCAATCTGACTAGGCTCCTCCTAAGCCCCTCCTCTGCTGTCTGACCCCACCCATTCTGCCCAGGCTCCTCCTATACCCCCTCCTCTCTGACCCCACCCCCTCTGCCCAGGCTCCTCCTATACCCCCTCTGCCCAGGCTCCTCCTATTTGACCCCACCCAATCTGACTAGGCTCCTCCTAAGCCCCTCCTCTGCTGTCTGACCCCACCCATTCTGCCCAGGCTCCTCCTATACCCCTCCTCTCTGACCCCACCCCCTCTGCCCAGGCTCCTCCTATTTGACCCCACCCAATCTGACTAGGCTCCTCCTACACCCCCCTCTGCCCAGGCTCCTCCTATACCCCCTCCTCTCTGACCCCACCCCCTCTGCCCAGGCTCCTCCTATACCCCCTCTGCCCAGGCTCCTCCTATTTGACCCCACCCAATCTGACTAGGCTCCTCCTAAGCCCCTCCTCTGCTGTCTGACCCCACCCATTCTGCCCAGGCTCCTCCTATACCCCTCCTCTCTGACCCCACCCCCTCTGCCCAGGCTCCTCCTATTTGACCCCACCCAATCTGACTAGGCTCCTCCTACACCCCCCTCTGCCAGGCTCCTCCTATACCCCCTCCTCTCTGACTCCACCCATTCTACCCAGGCTCCTCCCATACCCCTCTGACCCCACCCATTCTGCCCAGGCTCCTCCTATTTGACCCCACCCAATCTGACTAGGCTCCTCCTACACCCCCCTCTGCCCAGGCTCCTCCTATACCCCCTCCTCTCTGACCCCACCCATTCTGCCCAGGCTCCTCCTATTTGACCACACCCAATCTGACTAGGCTCCTCCTATACCCATTCTGCCCAGGCTCCTCCTATACCCCCTCCTCTCTGACTCCACCCATTCTGCCCAGGCTCCTCCTAGGCCCCTCCTCTCTGACCCCACCCATTCTGCCCATATACACCCTCATCCTGCCCAGGCTCCTCCTAAGCCCCTCCTCTGCTGTCTGACCCCACCCATTCTGCCCAGGCTCCTCCTATTTGACCCCACCCAATCTGACTAGGCTCCTCCTCTCTGACCCCACCCATTCTGCCCAGGCTCCTCCTAAGCCCCTCCTCTGCTGTCTGACCCCACCCATTCTGCCCAGGCTCCTCCTATACCCCTCCTCTCTGACCCCACCCCCTCTACCCAGGCTCCTCCTATTTGACCCCACCTAATCTGACTAGGCTCCTCCTACACCCCCCTCTGCCAGGCTCCTCCTATACCCCCTCCTCTCTGACTCCACCCATTCTACCCAGGCTCCTCCCATACCCCTCTGACCCCACCCATTCTGCCCAGGCTCCTCCTATTTGACCCCACCCAATCTGACTAGGCTCCTCCTACACCCCCCTCTGCCAGGCTCCTCCTATACCCCCTCCTCTCTGACTCCACCCATTCTACCCAGGCTCCTCCCATACCCCTCTGACCCCACCCATTCTGCCCAGGCTCCTCCTATTTGACCCCACCCAATCTGACTAGGCTCCTCCTACACCCCCCTCTGCCCAGGCTCCTCCTATACCCCCCTCTGCCAGGCTCCTCCTATACCCCCTCCTCTCTGACCCCACCCATTCTGCCCAGGCTCCTCCTATACCCCCTCCTCTCTGACTCCACCCATTCTGCCCAGGCTCCGCCTAAGCCCCTCCTCTCTGACTCCACCCATTCTGCCCAGGCTCCTCCCATACCCCTCTGACCCCACCCATTCTGCCCAGGCTCCTCCTATACCCCCTCCTCTCTGACTCCACCCATTCTGCCCAGGCTCCTCCTATACCCCTCCTCTCTGACTCCACCCATTCTGACTAGGCTCCTCCTAAGCCCCTCCTCTGCTGTCTGACCCCACCCATTCTGCCCAGGCTCCTCCTATACCCCCTCCTCTCTGACTCCACCCATTCTGCCCAGGCTCCTCCTAAGTCCCTCCTCTCTGACCCCACCCATTCTGCCCAGGCTCCTCCTAAGCCCCTCCTCTGCTGTCTGACCCCACCCATTCTGCCCAGGCTCCTCCTATTTGACCCCACCCAATCTGACTAGGTTCCTCCTAAGCCCCTCCTCTGCTGTCTGGCCCCACCCATTCTGCCCAGGCTCCTCCTATACCCCCTCCTATTTGACCCCACCCAATCTGACTAGGCTCCTCCTATACCCCTCCTCTCTGACCTCACCCATTCTGCCCAGGCTCCTCCTATTTGACCCCACCCAATCTGACTAGGTTCCTCCTAAGCCCCTCCTCTGCTGTCTGGCCCCACCCATTCTGCCCAGGCTCCTCCTATACCCCCTCCTATTTGACTCCACCCAATCTGACTAGGCTCCTCCTATACCCCTCCTCTCTGACCTCACCCATTCTGCCCAGGCTCCTCCTATTTGACCCCACCCAATCTGACTAGGCTCCTCCTAAGCCCCTCCTCTGCTGTCTGACCCCACCCATTCTGCCCAGGCTCCTCCTAAGCCCCTCCTCTCTGACCCCACCAATTCTGCCCAGGCTCCTCCTAAGCCCCTCATCTGCTGTCTGACCCCACCCATTCTGCCCAGGCTCCTCCTATACCCCTCCTCTCTGACCCCACCCAATCTGACTAGGCTCCTCCTAAGCCCCTAGGCTCCTCCTCTCTGACTCCACCCATTCTGACTAGGTTCCTCCTATTTGACCCCACCCAATCTGACTAGGCTCCTCCTATACCCCCTCCTCTCTGACTCCACCCATTCTGACTAGGTTCCTCCTATTTGACCCCACCCAATCTGACTAGGCTCCTCCTAAGCCCCTCCTCTGCTGTCTGCCCCCACCCATACTGCCCAGGCTCTGCCTAAGCATCTCCTCTGCTGTCTGACCCCACCCATTCTGCCCAGGCTCCTCCTATACCCCCTCCTCTCTGACCCCACCCATTCTGCCCAGGCTCCTCCTATACCCCTCCTATTTGACCCCACCCAATCTGACTTGGCTCCTCCTAAGCCCCTCCTCTGCTGTCTGACCCCACCCATTCTGCCCAGGCTCCTCCTATTTGACCCCACCCAATCTGACTAGGCTCCTCCTATACCCCCTCTGCCCAGGCTCCTCCTAAGCCCCTCCTCTGCTGTCTGACCCCCACCCATTCTGCCCAGGCTCCGCCTAAGCCCCTCCTCTCTGACTCCACCCATTCTGCCCAGGCTCCTCCTATTTGACCCCACCCAATCTGACTAGGCTCCTCCTAAGCCCCTCCTCTCTGACCCCACCCATTCTACCCAGGCTCCTCCCATACCCCTCTGACCCCTCCCATTGTGCCCAGGCTCCTCCTATTTGACCCCACCCAATCTGACTAGGCTCCTCCTACACCCCCCTCTGCTCGGCTCCTCCTATACCCCCTCCTCTCTGACTCCACCCATTCTACCCAGGCTCCTCCCATACCCCTCTGACCCCACCCATTCTGCCCAGGCTCCTCCTATTTGACCACACCCAATCTGACTAGGCTCCTCCTATACCCATTCTGCCCAGGCTCCTCCTATACCCCCTCCTCTCTGACCCCACCCCCTCTGCCCAGGCTCCTCCCATACCCCCTCTGCCCAGGCTCCTCCTATTTGACCCCACCCAATCTGACTAGGCTCCTCCTAAGCCCCTCCTCTCTGACCCCACCCATTCTGCCCAGGCTCCTCCTAAGCCCCTCCTCTGCTGTCTGACCCCACCCATTCTGCCCAGGCTCCTCCTATACCCCTCCTCTCTGACCCCACCCCCTCTGCCCAGGCTCCTCCTATTTGACCCCACCCAATCTGACTAGGCTCCTCCTACACCCCCCTCTGCCAGGCTCCTCCTATACCCCCTCCTCTCTGACTCCACCCATTCTACCCAGGCTCCTCCCATACCCCTCTGACCCCACCCATTCTGCCCAGGCTCCTCCTATTTGACCCCACCCAATCTGACTAGGCTCCTCCTACACCCCCCTCTGCCCAGGCTCCTCCTATACCCCCTCCTCTCTGACCCCACCCATTCTGCCCAGGCTCCTCCTATTTGACCACACCCAATCTGACTAGGCTCCTCCTATACCCATTCTGCCCAGGCTCCTCCTATACCCCCTCCTCTCTGACTCCACCCATTCTGCCCAGGCTCCTCCTAGGCCCCTCCTCTCTGACCCCACCCATTCTGCCCATATACCCCCTCATCCTGCCCAGGCTCCTCCTAAGCCCCTCCTCTGCTGTCTGACCCCACCCATTCTGCCCAGGCTCCTCCTATTTGACCCCACCCAATCTGACTAGGCTCCTCCTCTCTGACCCCACCCATTCTGCCCAGGCTCCTCCTAAGCCCCTCCTCTGCTGTCTGACCCCACCCATTCTGCCCAGGCTCCTCCTAAGCCCCTCCTCTGCTGTCTGACCCCACCCATTCTGCCCAGGCTCCTCCTATACCCCCTCCTCTCTGACTCCACCCATTCTGCCCAGGCTCCTCCCATACCCCTCTGACCCCACCCATTCTGCCCAGGCTCCTCCTATACCCCTCCTATTTGACCCCACCCAATCTGACTTGGCTCCTCCTAAGCCCCTCCTCTGCTGTCTGACCCCACCCATTCTGCCCAGGCTCCTCCTATTTGACCCCACCCAATCTGACTAGGCTCCTCCTAAGCCCCTCCTCTGCTGTCGGACCCCACCCATTCTGCCCAGGCTCCTCCTATACCCCTCTGACCCCACCCATTCTGCCCAGGCTCCTCCTATACCCCCTCCTATTTGACCCCACCCAATCTGACTAGGCTCCTCCTATACCCCCTCTGCCCAGGCTCCTCCTATACCCCTCCTCTCTGACCTCACCCATTCTGCCCAGGCTCCTCCTATTTGACCCCACCCAATCTGACTAGGCTCCTCCTAAGCCCCTCCTCTGCTGTCTGACCCCACCCATTCTGCCCAGGCTCCTCCTAAGCCCCTCCTCTCTGACCCCACCAATTCTGCCCAGGCTCCTCCTAAGCCCCTCATCTGCTGTCTGACCCCACCCATTCTGCCCAGGCTCCTCCTATACCCCTCCTATTTGACCCCACCCAATCTGACTTGGCTCCTCCTAAGCCCCTCCTCTGCTGTCTGACCCCACCCATTCTGCCCAGGCTCCTCCTATTTGACCCCACCCAATCTGACTAGGCTCCTCCCAAGCCCCTCCTCTGCTGTCTGACCCCACCCATTCTGCCCAGGCTCCTCCTATTTGACCCCACCCAATCTGACTAGGCTCCTCCTATACCCCCTCTGCCCAGGCTCCTTCTAAGCCCCTCCTCTGCTGTCTGACCCCCACCCATTCTGCCCAGGCTCCGCCTAAGCCCCTCCTCTCTGACCCCACCCATTCTGCCCAGGCTCCTCCTAAGCCCCACCTCTCTGACTCCACCCATTCTGCCCAGGCTCCTCCTATTTGACCCCACCCAATCTGACTAGGCTCCTCCTATACCCCCTCTGCCCAGGCTCCTCCTATACCCCTCCTCTCTGACCCCACCCCTCTGCCCAGGCTCCTCTTATACCCCCTCTGCCCAGGCTCCTCCTATACCCCTCCTCTCTGACTCCACCCCCTCTGCCCAGGCTCCTCCTATACCCCTCCTCTGCTGTCTGACCCCACCCATTCTGCCCAGGCTCCTCCTATACCCCCTCCTCTCTGACTCCACCCATTCTGCCCAGGCTCCTCCTAAGCCCCTCCTCTCTGACCGCATCCATTCTGCCCATATACCCGCTCCTCCTGCCCAGGCTCCTCCTAAGCCCCTCCTCTGCTGTCTGACCCCACCCATTCTGCCCAGGCTCCGCCTAAGCCCCTCCTCTCTGACCCCACCCATTCTGCCCAGGCTCCTCCTAAGCCCCTCCTCTGCTGTCTGACCCCACCCATTCTGCCCAGGCTCCTCCCATACCCCTCTGACCCCACCCATTCTGCCCAGGCTCCTCCTATACCCCACCTCTCTGACCCCACCCAATCTGACTAGGCTCCTCCTAAGCCCCTCCTCTGCTGTCTGACCCCACCCATTCTGCCCAGGCTCCTCCTATACCCCCTCCTCTCTGACTCCACCCATTCTACCCAGGCTCCTCCTATTTGACCCCACACAATCTGACTAGGCTCCTCCTATACCCCCTCTGCCCAGGCTCCTCCTATACCCCTCCTCTCTGACCCCACCCCCTCTGCCCAGGCTCCTCCTATACCCCCTCTGCCCAGGCTCCTCCTATACCCCTCCTCTCTGACCCCACCCCCTCTGCCCAGGCTCCTCCTATACCCCTCCTCTGCTGTCTGACCCCACCCATTCTGCCCAGGCTCCTCCTATTTGACCCCACCCAATCTGACTAGGCTCCTCCTAAGCCCCTCCTCTGCTGTCTGACCCCACCCATTCTGCCCAGGCTCCTCCTATTTGACCCCACCCAATCTGACTAGGCTCCTCCTAAGCCCCTCCTCTGCTGTCTGACCCCACCCATTCTGCCCAGGCTCCTCCTATACCCCACCTCTCTGACCCCACCCAATCTGACTAGGCTCCTCCTAAGCCCCTCCTCTGCTGTCTGACCCCACCCATTCTGCCCAGGCTCCTCCTATTGGACCCCACCCAATCTGATTAGGCTCCTCCTATACCCCCTCTGCCCAGGCTCCTCCTATACCCCTCCTCTCTGACCCCACCCCCTCTGCCCAGGCTCCTCCTATACCCCTCCTCTCTGACCCCACCCCCTCTGCCCAGGCTCCTCCTATACCCCTCCTCTGCTGTCTGACCCCACCCATTCTGCCCAGGCTCCTCCTATTTGACCCCACCCAATCTGACTAGGCTCCTCCTAAGCCCCTCCTCTGCTGTCTGACCCCACCCATTCTGCCCAGGCTCCTCCTATTTGACCCCACCCAATCTGACTAGGCTCCTCCTATACCCATTCTGCCCAGGCTCCTCCTATACCCCCTCCTCTCTGACTCCACCCATTCTGCCCAGGCTCCTCCTAAGCCCCTCCTCTCTGACCGCATCCATTCTGCCCATATACCCGCTCCTCCTGCCCAGGCTCCTCCTAAGCCCCTCCTCTGCTGTCTGACCCCACCCATTCTGCCCAGGCTCCGCCTAAGCCCCTCCTCTCTGACCCCACCCATTCTGCCCAGGCTCCGCCTAAGCCCCTCCTCTCTGACCCCACCCATTCTGCCCAGGCTCCTCCTAAGCCCCTCCTCTGCTGTCTGACCCCACCCATTCTGCCCAGGCTCCTCCTATTTGACCCCACCCAATCTGACTAAGCTCCTCCTAAGCCCCTCCTCTCTGACCCCACCCCCTCTGGCCAGGCTCCTCCTATACCCCCTCTGCCCAGGCTCCTCCTATACCCCTCCTCTCTGACCCCACCCCCTCTGCCCAGGCTCCTCCTCTGCTGTCTGACCCCACCCATTCTGCCCAGGCTCCTCCTATACCCCCTCCTCTCTGACTCCACCCATTCTACCCAGGCTCCTCCCATACCCCTCTGACCCCACCCAGGCTCCTCCTATTTGACCCCACCCAATCTGACTAGGCTCCTCCTACACCCCCCTCTGCCAGGCTCCTCCTATACCCCTCCGCCAGGCTCCTCCTATACCCCTCCTCTGCTGTCTGACCCCACCCATTCTGCCCAGGCTCCTCCTATTTGACCCCACCCAATCTGACTAGGCTCCTCCTAAGCCCCTCCTCTGCTGTCTGACCCCACCCATTCTGCCCAGGCTCCTCCTATACCCCACCTCTCTGACCCCACCCAATCTGACTAGGCTCCTCCTAAGCCCCTCCTCTGCTGTCTGACCCCACCCATTCTGCCCAGGCTCCTCCTAAGCCCCCCCTCTGCTGTCTGACCCCACCCATTCTGCCCAGGCTCCTCCCATACCCCTCTGACCCCACCCATTCTGCCCAGGCTCCTCCTCTCTGACCCCACCCATTCTGCCCAGGCTCCTCCTAAGCCCCTCCTCTGCTGTCTGACCCCCACCCATTCTGCCCAGGCTCCGCCTAAGCCCCTCCTCTCTGACTCCACCCATTCTGCCCAGGCTCCTCCCATACCCCTCTGACCCCACCCAGGCTCCTCCTATTTGACCCCACCCAATCTGACTAGGCTCCTCCTACACCCCCCTCTGCCAGGCTCCTCCTATACCCCTCCTCTGCTGTCTGACCCCACCCATTCTGCCCAGGCTCCTCCTATTTGACCCCACCCAATCTGACTAGGCTCCTCCTAAGCCCCTCCTCTGCTCTCTGACCCCACCCATTCTGCCCAGGCTCCTCCTATACCCCACCTCTCTGACCCCACCCAATCTGACTAGGCTCCTCCTAAGCCCCTCCTCTGCTGTCTGACCCCACCCATTCTGCCCAGGCTCCTCCTCTCTGACGCCACCCATTCTGCCCAGGCTCCTCCTATACCCCACCTCTCTGACCCCACATTCTGCCCAGGCTCCTTCTATTTGACCCCACCCAATCTGACTAAGCTCCTCCTAAGCCCCTCCTCTCTGACCCCACCCCCTCTGGCCAGGCTCCTCCTATACCCCCTCTGCCCAGGCTCCTCCTATACCCCTCCTCTCTGACCCCACCCCCTCTGCCCAGGCTCCTCCTCTGCTGTCTGACCCCACCCATTCTGCCCAGGCTCCTCCTATACCCCCTCCTCTCTGACTCCACCCATTCTACCCAGGCTCCTCCCATACCCCTCTGACCCCACCCAGGCTCCTCCTATTTGACCCCACCCAATCTGACTAGGCTCCTCCTACACCCCCCTCTGCCAGGCTCCTCCTATACCCCTCCGCCAGGCTCCTCCTATACCCCTCCTCTGCTGTCTGACCCCACCCATTCTGCCCAGGCTCCTCCTATTTGACCCCACCCAATCTGACTAGGCTCCTCCTAAGCCCCTCCTCTGCTGTCTGACCCCACCCATTCTGCCCAGGCTCCTCCTATACCCCACCTCTCTGACCCCACCCAATCTGACTAGGCTCCTCCTAAGCCCCTCCTCTGCTGTCTGACCCCACCCATTCTGCCCAGGCTCCTCCTAAGCCCCTCCTCTGCTTGTCAGACCCCACCCATTCTGCCCAGGCTCCTCCCATACCCCTCTGACCCCACCCATTCTGCCCAGGCTCCTCCTCTCTGACCCCACCCATTCTGCCCAGGCTCCTCCTAAGCCCCTCCTCTGCTGTCTGACCCCCACCCATTCTGCCCAGGCTCCGCCTAAGCCCCTCCTCTCTGACTCCACCCATTCTGCCCAGGCTCCTCCCATACCCCTCTGACCCCACCCAGGCTCCTCCTATTTGACCCCACCCAATCTGAATAGGCTCCTCCTACACCCCCCTCTGCCAGGCTCCTCCTATACCCCTCCTCTGCTGTCTGACCCCACCCATTCTGCCCAGGCTCCTCCTATTTGACCCCACCCAATCTGACTAGGCTCCTCCTAAGCCCCTCCTCTGCTGTCTGCCCCCACCCATACTGCCCAGGCTCTGCCTAAGCATCTCCTCTCTGACCCCACCCATTCTGCCCAGGCTCCTCCTAAGCCCCTCCTCTGCTGTCTGACCCCACCCATTCTGCCCAGGCTCCTCCTATACCCCCTCCTCTCTGACTCCACCCATTCTGCCCAGGCTCCTCCCATACCCCTCTGACCCCACCCATTCTGCCCAGGCTCCTCCTCCTATACCCCTCCTATTTGACCCCACCCAATCTGACTTGGCTCCTCCTAAGCCCCTCCTCTGCTGTCTGACCCCACCCATTCTGCCCAGGCTCCTCCTATTTGACCCCACCCAATCTGACTAGGCTCCTCCTAAGCCCCTCCTCTCTGACCCCACCCCCTCTGACTAGGCTCCTCCTATACCCCCTCCTCTCTGACTCCACCCATTCTACCCAGGCTCCTCCCATACTCCTCCTATACCCCCTCTGCCCAGGCTCCTCCTAAGCCCCTCCTCTGCTGTCTGACCCCACCCATTCTGCCCAGGCTCCTCCTCTCTGACTCCACCCATTCTGCCCAGGCTCCTCCTATTCCCCCTCCTCTCTGACTCCACCCATTCTACCCAGGCTCCTCCCATACCCCTCTGACTCCACCCATTCTACCCAGGCTCCTCCCATACCCCTCTGACCCCACCCATTCTGCCCAGGCTCCTCCTATTTGACCCCACCCAATCTGACTAGGCTCCTCCTACACCCCCCTCTGCCCAGGCTCCTCCTATACCCCCTCCTCTCTGACTCCACCCATTCTACCCAGGCTCCTCCCATACCCCTCTGACCCCACCCATTCTGCCCAGGCTCCTCCTATTTGACCCCACCCAATCTGACTAGGCTCCTCCTAAGCCCCTAGGCTCCTCCTAAGCCCCTCCTCTGCTCTCTGACCCCACCCAATCTGACTAGGCTCCTCCTATACCCCCCTCTGCCCAGGCTCCTCCTATTTGACCCCACCCAATCTGACAAGGCTCCTCCTAAGCCCGTTCTCTGCTGTCTGACCCCACCCATTCTCCCCAGGCTCCTCCTATACCCCACCTCTCTGACCCCACCCAATCTGACTAGGCTCCTCCTAAGCCCCTCCTCTGCTGTCTGACCCCACCCATTCTGCCCAGGCTCCTCCTATACCCCCTCCTCTCTGACTCCACCCATTCTGCCCAGGCTCCTCCTATTTGACCCCACCTAATCTGACTAGGCTCCTCCTATACCCCCTCTGCCCAGGCTCCTCCTATACCCCTCCTCTCTGACCCCACCCCCTCTGCCCAGGCTCCTCCTATACCCCCTCTGCCCAGGCTCCTCTTATACCCCTCCTCTCTGACCCCACCCAATCTGACTAGGCTCCTCCTAAGCCCCTCCTCTGCTGTCTGACCCCACCCATTCTACTCAGGCTCCTCCCATACCCCTCTGACCCCACCCATTCTGCCCAGGCTCCTCCTATTTGACCCCACCCAATCTGACTAGGCTCCTCCTACACCACCCTCTGCCAGGCTCCTCCTATACCCCCTCCTCTCTGACTCCACCCATTCTACCCAGGCTCCTCCCATACCCCTCTGACCCCACCCATTCTGCCCAGGCTCCTCCTATTTGACCCCACCCAATCTGACTAGGCTCCTCCTACACCCCCCTCTGCCCAGGCTCCTCCTATACCCCCCTCTGCCAGGCTCCTCCTATACCCCCTCCTCTCTGACCCCACCCATTCTGCCCAGGCTCCTCCTATTTGACCACACCCAATCTGACTAGGCTCCTCCTATACCCATTCTGCCCAGGCTCCTCCTATACCCCTTCCTCTCTGACTCCACCCATTCTGCCCAGGCTCCTCCTAAGCCCCTCCTCTCTGACCCCACCCATTCTGCCCATATACCCCCTCCTCCTGCCCAGGCTCCTCCTAAGCCCCTCCTCTGCTGTCTGACCCCACCCATTCTGCCCAGGCTCCTCCTATAACCCTCCTCTCTGACCCCACCCCCTCTGCCCAGGCTCCTCCTATTTGACCCCACCCAATCTGACTAGGCTCCTCCTACACCCCCCTCTGCCAGGCTCCTCCTATACCCCCTCCTCTCTGACTCCACCCACTCTACCCAGGCTCCTCCCATACCCCTCTGACCCCACCCATTCTGCCCAGGCTCCTCCTATTTGACCCCACCCAATCTGACTAGGCTCCTCCTACACCCCCCTCTGCCAGGCTCCTCCTATACCCCCTCCTCTCTGACCCCACCCATTCTGCCCAGGCTCCTCCTATTTGACCACACCCAATCTGACTAGGCTCCTCCTATACCCATTCTGCCCAGGCTCCTCCTATACCCCCTCCTCTCTGACTCCACCCATTCTGCCCAGGCTCCTCCTAAGCCCCTCCTCTCTGACCCCACCCATTCTGCCCATATACCCCCTCCTCCTGCCCAGGCTCCTCCCAAGCCCCTCCTCTGCCTGACCCCACCCATTCTGCCCAGGCTCCTCCTATACCCCCTCCTCTCTGACTCCACCCATTCTGCCCAGGCTCCTCCCATACCCCTCTGACCCCACCCATTCTGCCCAGGCTCCTCCTCCTATACCCCTCCTATTTGACCCCACCCAATCTGACTTGGCTCCTCCTAAGCCCCTCCTCTGCTGTCTGACCCCACCCATTCTGCCCAGGCTCCTCCTATTTGACCCCACCCAATCTGACTAGGCTCCTCCTAAGCCCCTCCTCTCTGACCCCACCCCCTCTGACTAGGCTCCTCCTATACCCCCTCCTCTCTGACTCCACCCATTCTACCCAGGCTCCTCCCATACTCCTCCTATACCCCCTCTGCCCAGGCTCCTCCTAAGCCCCTCCTCTGCTGTCTGACCCCACCCATTCTGCCCAGGCTCCTCCTCTCTGACTCCACCCATTCTGCCCAGGCTCCTCCTATTCCCCCTCCTCTCTGACTCCACCCATTCTACCCAGGCTCCTCCCATACCCCTCTGACCCCACCCATTCTGCCCAGGCTCCTCCTATTTGACCCCACCCAATCTGACTAGGCTCCTCCTACACCCCCCTCTGCCAGGCTCCTCCTATACCCCCTCCTCTCTGACTCCACCCATTCTACACAGGCTCCTCCCATACCCCTCTGACCCCACCCATTCTGCCCAGGCTCCTCCTATTTGACCCCACCCAATCTGACTAGGCTCCTCCTAAGCCCCTCCTCTGCCTGACCCCACCCAATCTGACTAGGCTCCTCCTAAGCCCCTCCTCTGCCTGACCCCACCCATTCTGCCCCCAGGCTCCTCCTCTCTGACCCCACCCATTCTGCCCAGGCTCCTCCTAAGCCCCTCCTCTGCTGTCTGACCCCACCCATTCTGCCCAGGCTCCTCCTATACCCCCTCCTCTCTGACTCCACCCATTCTACCCAGGCTCCTCCCATACCCCTCTGACCCCACCCATTCTGCCCAGGCTTCTCCTATTTGACCCCACCCAATCTGACTAGGCTCCTCCTACACCCCCCTCTGCCAGGCTCCTCCTATGTAAGTAGCCTATCAAATTGTCCGTATGTCATGGTCATCCATTTAATGTGCAATGGAAGCCACAGGAAAGGACACCAAGGCCTGTATGTTGCTTATAGTTACTACTGCAATCCTCCAGACCACCAAGGAGCTATAGCTCAAAGGTAAGGCTTGTACCTTTGGTGGGGACAGCCCTCACAGGCCAGGGTTCGAATCCTGCCAGTGCTGTAGAAGTATCCCAAGGTGGGAAATTTTCAAACAGTGATTTTCTTTTTTTTTTTTTGCTAAGTGTTTTTCTGGTTTCCATGTAAGTAGCCTATCAAATTGTCCTTATGTCATGGTCATCCATTTAATGTGCAATGGAAGCCACAGGGAAGGACACCAAGGCCTGTATGTTGCTTATAGTTACTACTGCAATCCTCTAGACCACCAAGGAGATAGCTCAAAGGTAAGGCTTGTACCTTTGGGGGGACAGCCCTCACAGGCCAGGGTTCGAATCCTGCCAGTGCTGTAGAAGTGTCCCAAGGTGGGAAATTTTCAAACAGTGATTTTTTTTTTGCTAGTGTTTTTTTGGCAGGTGTCTCCCAACATTTCATATGTTTTCTCTCATGACCTTCTACCAACCGCCCTATTTCTCAAGTAGGTGCTAGGAACAAGGCCTTATCTTCCTTTATCAATGTCGTCATTCTTTGTCCTTTAAGTTTGGTGAATTGCAGAGTGCAATTGTGGTATTGGGGGTTATAACTGAGCACAAGAATGCGAGGATGGTGCTACACTTATTGTAAAATAGGTTGGTTGATGGTGATTTTTCATTTTAGTGTGAGCCACTCGCTCAAATCAGGGGTTTGGTGCCAGTGAGCTTGGATAGAAATAAAGGTCAAGTATGAGCTCTGGCTAATGAAATGATGGGTCGAGTTTGAGGCTAGCTAGAGTCCATTTATTAGGTGCAATAAGAAGTTGGAAAGATTTTTCCTTTAAGAGACAGACAAGAGCAGAGTCAAGCCTTTGCTCTAGTAGATCTGCATCATGCCTGCTGCAGGATGTGAAGGAGTGGACCTCCACAGCAGTGCGCTGTGCCGGGCTGGGCTGCACTGGGCTGGGCTGGGCCTGCCCTGGCATCTTGGATTTATTCACCCACCTCCTTCCTTTGAAGAACGCTCACGAACGGCCACGAACGTCCTTGTTCTGTATACAGGCGGACAGCAGGCAATTTAGGACCCTGCTAAATGATGGTGATGTCCCCATGTGCTTCCTTCGAGTGGCAAAATCCTTCGTCTAAGGCAGGTGGGCTTTTTTTAAATTTGGTTGAAGACCATATGTTGGAGGCAGTATCACGGCACAAGCCGCCGACCGTCTCAGAAGAAAGTATGCATGGGAGGACATTATTTGCATAGGAGAGCCCTCTTCTCAGTCCCATTCTTAAGCTGCAGTGGCCATGAAGTGTTACTAGGGGGCAGCAGTATGAACAAAAGAGCACACTGAGGCTTTTCTCCTTCTTGCTGACATGATTCTTGGTCATTTTTGTCTTGCAGGGCCTAAGGAGTGAATGACTACGATGACTGAGGGGATGAGGAATGGCTGGCCTGTATTTGTGGTGAAGGGGGAACATTTGGAAAGTAAACAGCAAGATGAAAGCGTCAAAGCATATATGTTTGCTGAGTGATTGAGTCTGTGTGTCACTTGTCTCTTTGTAGGGACATGTGAGAAAGGAACAGCAGCACCATAGACTTCAGGTGGTAGAGCAAGCAAGGATGAATATTTCCCTCAAATCCAAATACTTACAGCACCTCAAAGATGACAAGTGCGATATGATGTTCTGCAATTGCAAGGATTTGCCATGTGTGGTGCATAAATATGCATGGTTAGTGAGGTTTTTCCCAGAATGTGAGTATCGTTAGGCTGGCAAATGTCAGGCACTCCTTTGGGGGTATGAGGCCAAGAAAAAATTTGGGAAGTTTGCTACAGTCATCTGTAGGATCGAAAGACACTGGGGAATCGTTACAGAGGGAGCCAGGCTGCACAAAACGTGGTAACAGTTGGACAGAAATCTTTAGCCGGACTTTTGACTACCCCCAATGTGGGACCAGGACCGCAGTACCTCTCTGTCTCTGAAACATATTTTGACCTCTGGGCACCACCATCTCAATGCCCCTCAAATGTTCCCTCCTGGAACCCCAGCTTTGGTAGTGCATCAACCAGGTTTCAATCATTTGAGTGACCACAAACACCCTTGCTATGTGCCTTCCATTTACATTCAGTCAGTAACCCAGCTGCTTCGTTCGCTATTGAATCTCAAGTGACAGTTGGATGCACATTGCAGGGGTATACAGGCATTTACCGTACTGTATAGCCCCTCTCAGTACAGTCAGACTACACTTCTTAAAATCATAAATACATGTTTTGTCCAACAGTAAGGCCGGGCCTTTCCTCTGTAGTTCATAGCCAACGTAAGGAGGAAAAAATAAGCTGAAGAGCATGCCAAAATTCTCTACAGACACTGCCAATCCTCACACTGCCTATTTGCATGCCGAGGTTATTCACTATGACCCACCAAACCAATTGGCAACAGTAGCCTCTCTCTGCCTCATTCGTATGCTCCGATGCCACCTTTATTTAGCAAATGTTAGTGCTCTAGGATTTCATAGCACGATTCGCTATAGCCTCTTTTTTCAACAGAAATGTCCTAAAGGTACCTATACCAATCTGCTGGGTGGGGAGGAGGGGGGCTGCTGCTGCTGGCAGTAACATTTTGGGGCACCCCACCTGCAAAAATACATTCACATGCTCCTTGTTGTACCTTTCAATACCATAACTGCAGCAGAATCGTATGGTGACCCCTGTTGGTAACAGAAACTGTCAAACAGCTTTTTGCCACCCCCCCTCCCCCGTTGCCCCTAACCATTTGGGGTACACCCCATGAGGGAGGATCAGAGCAATAAAAAATAATGGTAATCCGCCTAAGCATCTCCTCTCTGACCCCACCCATTCTGCCCAGGCTCCTCCTAAGCCCCTCCTCTGCTGTCTGACCCCACCCATTCTGCCCAGGCTCCTCCTATTTGACCCCACCCAATCTGACTAGGTTCCTCCTAAGCCCCTCCTCTGCTGTCTGGCCCCACCCATTCTGCCCAGGCTCCTCCTATACCCCCTCCTATTTGACCCCACCCAATCTGACTAGGCTCCTCCTATACCCCTCCTCTCTGACCTCACCCATTCTGCCCAGGCTCCTCCTATTTGACCCCACCCAATCTGACTAGGTTCCTCCTAAGCCCCTCCTCTGCTGTCTGGCCCCACCCATTCTGCCCAGGCTCCTCCTATACCCCCTCCTATTTGACCCCACCCAATCTGACTAGGCTCCTCCTATACCCCTCCTCTCTGACCTCACCCATTCTGCCCAGGCTCCTCCTATTTGACCCCACCCAATCTGACTAGGCTCCTCCTAAGCCCCTCCTCTGCTGTCTGACCCCACCCATTCTGCCCAGGCTCCTCCTAAGCCCCTCCTCTCTGACCCCACCAATTCTGCCCAGGCTCCTCCTAAGCCCCTCATCTGCTGTCTGACCCCACCCATTCTGCCCAGGCTCCTCCTATACCCCTCCTCTCTGACCCCACCCAATCTGACTAGGCTCCTCCTAAGCCCCTCCTCTCTGACCCCACCCAATCTGACTAGGCTCCTCCTATACCCCCTCCTCTCTGACTCCACCCATTCTGACTAGGTTCCTCCTATTTGACCCCACCCAATCTGACTAGGCTCCTCCTAAGCCCCTCCTCTGCTGTCTGCCCCCACCCATACTGCCCAGGCTCTGCCTAAGCATCTCCTCTCTGACCCCACCCATTCTGCCCAGGCTCCTCCTAAGCCCCTCCTCTGCTGTCTGACCCCACCCATTCTGCCCAGGCTCCTCCTAAGCCCCTCCTCTGCTGTCTGACCCCACCCATTCTGCCCAGGCTCCTCCTATACCCCCTCCTCTCTGACTCCACCCATTCTGCCCAGGCTCCTCCCATACCCCTCTGACCCCACCCATTCTGCCCAGGCTCCTCCTATACCCCTCCTATTTGACCCCACCCAATCTGACTTGGCTCCTCCTAAGCCCCTCCTCTGCTGTCTGACCCCACCCATTCTGCCCAGGCTCCTCCTATTTGACCCCACCCAATCTGACTAGGCTCCTAATATACCCCCTCTGCCCAGGCTCCTCCTAAGCCCCTCCTCTGCTGTCTGACCCCCACCCATTCTGCCCAGGCTCCGCCTAAGCCCCTCCTCTCTGACCCCACCCATTCTGCCCAGGCTCCTCCTATTTGACCCCACCCAATCTGACTAGGCTCCTCCTACACCCCCCTCTGCCAGGCTCCTCCTATACCCCCTCCTCTCTGACTCCACCCATTCTACCCAGGCTCCTCCCATACCCCTCTGACCCCACCCATTCTGCCCAGGCTCCTCCTATTTGACCCCACCCAATCTGACTAGGCTCCTCCTACACCCCCCTCTGCCCAGGCTCCTCCTATACCCCCCTCTGCCAGGCTCCTCCTATACTCCCTCCTCTCTGACCCCACCCATTCTGCCCAGGCTCCTCCTATTTGACCACACCCAATCTGACTAGGCTCCTCCTATACCCCCTCTGCCCAGGCTCCTCCTAAGCCCCTCCTCTGCTGTCTGACCCCCACCCATTCTGCCCAGGCTCCGCCTAAGCCCCTCCTCTCTGACCCCACCCATTCTGCCCAGGCTCCGCCTAAGCCCCTCCTCCCATACCCCTCTGACCCCTCCCATTGTGCCCAGGCTCCTCCTATTTGACCCCACCCAATCTGACTAGGCTCCTCCTACACCCCCCTCTGCCAGGCTCCTCCTATACCCCCTCCTCTCTGACTCTACCCATTCTACCCAGGCTCCTCCCATACCCCTCTGACCCCACCCATTCTGCCCAGGCTCCTCCTATTTGACCCCACCCAATCTGACTAGGCTCCTCCTACACCCCCCTCTGCCCAGGCTCCTCCTATACCCCCCTCTGCCAGGCTCCTCCTATACCCCCTCCTCTCTGACCCCACCCATTCTGCCCAGGCTCCTCCTATTTGACCACACCCAATCTGACTAGGCTCCTCCTATACCCATTCTGCCCAGGCTCCTCCTATACCCCCTCCTCTCTGACTCCACCCATTCTGCCCAGGCTCCTCCTAAGCCCCTCCTCTCTGACCCCACCCCCTCTGCCCAGGCTCCTCCTATACCCCCTCTGCCCAGGCTCCTCCTATACCCCTCCTCTCTGACCCCACCCCCTCTGCCCAGGCTCCTCCTATACCCCCTCTGCCCAGGCTCCTCCTATACCCCTCCTCTCTGACCCCACCCCCTCTGCCCAGGCTCCTCCTATTTGACCGCACCCAATCTGACTAGGCTCCTCCTAAGCCCCTCCTCTGCTGTCTGACCCCACCCATTCTGCCCAGGCTCCTCCTATTTGACCCCACCCAATCTGACTAGGCTCCTCCTCTCTGACCCCACCCATTCTGCCCAGGCTCCTCCTAAGCCCCTCCTCTGCTGTCTGACCCCACCCATTCTGCCCAGGCTCCTCCTATTTGACCCCACCCAATCTGACTAGGTTCCTCCTAAGCCCCTCCTCTGCTGTCTGGCCCCACCCATTCTGCCCAGGCTCCTCCTATACCCCCTCCTATTTGACCCCACCCAATCTGACTAGGCTCCTCCTATACCCCTCCTCTCTGACCTCACCCATTCTGCCCAGGCTCCTCCTATTTGACCCCACCCAATCTGACTAGGCTCCTCCTAAGCCCCTCCTCTGCTGTCTGACCCCACCTATTCTGCCCAGGCTCCTCCTAAGCCCCTCCTCTCTGACCCCACCAATTCTGCCCAGGCTCCTCCTAAGCCCCTCATCTGACTAGGCTCCTCCTAAGCCCCTAGGCTCCTCCTAAGCCCCTCCTCTCTGACCCCACCCAATCTGACTAGGCTCCTCCTATACCCCCTCCTCTCTGACTCCACCCATTCTGACTAGGCTCCTCCTATTCGACCCCACCCAATCTGACTAGGCTCCTCCTAAGCCCCTCCTCTGCTGTCTGACCCCACCCATTCTGCCCAGGCTCCGCCTAAGATACTCCTCTCTGACCCCACCCATTCTGCCCAGGCTCCTCCTAAGCCCCTCCTCTGCTGTCTGACCCCACCCATTCTGCCCAGGCTCCTCCTATTTGACCCCACCCAATCTGACTAGGTTCCTCCTAAGCCCCTCCTCTGCTGTCTGGCCCCACCCATTCTGCCCAGGCTCCTCCTATACCCCCTCCTATTTGACCCCACCCAATCTGACTAGGCTCCTCCTATACCCCTCCTCTCTGACCTCACCCATTCTGCCCAGGCTCCTCCTATTTGACCCCACCCAATCTGACTAGGCTCCTCCTAAGCCCCTCCTATTTGACCCCACCCAATCTGACTAGGCTCCTCCTATACCCCCTCCTCTCTGACTCCACCCATTCTGACTAGGCTCCTCCTATTTGACCCCACCCAATCTGACTAGGCTCCTCCTAAGCCCCTCCTCTGCTGTCTGACCCCACCCATACTGCCCAGGCTCTGCCTAAGCATCTCCTCTCTGACCCCACCCATTCTGCACAGGCTCCTCCTAAGCCCCTCCTCTGCTGTCTGACCCCACCCATTCTGCCCAGGATCCTCCTATACCCCCTCCTCTCTGACTCCACCCATTCTGCCCAGGCTCCTCCCATACCCCTCTGACCCCACCCATTCTGCCCAGGCTCCTCCTATACCCCTCCTATTTGACCCCACCCAATCTGACTTGGCTCCTCCTAAGCCCCTCCTCTGCTGTCTGACCCCACCCATTCTGCCCAGGCTCCTCCTATTTGACCCCACCCAATCTGACTAGGCTCCTCCTATACCCCCTCTGCCCAGGCTCCTCCTAAGCCCCTCCTCTGCTGTCTGACCCCCACCCATTCTGCCCAGGCTCCGCCTAAGCCCCACCTCTCTGACTCCACCCATTCTGCCCAGGCTCCTCCTATTTGACCCCACCCAATCTGACTAGGCTCCTCCTAAGCCCCTCCTCTCTGACCCCACCCCCTCTGACTAGGCTCCTCCTATACCCCCTCCTCTCTGACTCCACCCATTCTACCCAGGCTCCTCCCATACCCCTCTGACCCCTCCCATTGTGCCCAGGCTCCTCCTATTTGACCCCACCCAATCTGACTAGGCTCCTCCTATACCCCCTCTGCCCAGGCTCCTCCTAAGCCCCTCCTCTGCTGTCTGACCCCACCCATTCTGCCCAGGCTCCTCCTAAGCCCCACCTCTCTGACTCCACCCATTCTGCCCAGGCTCCTCCTATTTGACCCCACCCAATCTGACTAGGCTCCTCCTAAGCCCCTCCTCTCTGACCCCACCCCCACTGACTAGGCTCCTCCTATACCCCCTCCTCTCTGACTCCACCCATTCTACCCAGGCTCCTCCCATACCCCTCTGACCCCTCCCATTGTGCCCAGGCTCCTCCTATTTGACCCCACCCAATCTGACTAGGCTCCTCCTACACCCCCCTCTGCCAGGCTCCTCCTATACCCCCTCCTCTCTGACTCCACCCATTCTACCCAGGCTCCTCCCATACCCCTCTGACCCCACCCATTCTGCCCAGGCTCCTCCTATTTGACCCCACCCAATCTGACTAGGCTCCTCCTACACCCCCCTCTGCCCAGGCTCCTCCTATACCCCCTCCTCTCTGACTCCACCCATTCTGCCCAGGCTCCTCCTATTTGACCCCACCCAATCTGACTAGGCTCCTCCTATACCCCCCTCTGCCCAGGCTCCTCCTATTTGACCCCACCCAATCTGACAAGGCTCCTCCTAAGCCCCTTCTCTGCTGTCTGACCCCACCCATTCTCCCCAGGCTCCTCCTATACCCCACCTCTCTGACCCCACCCAATCTGACTAGGCTCCTCCTAAGCCCCTCCTCTGCTGTCTGACCCCACCCATTCTGCCCAGGCTCCTCCTATACCCCCTCCTCTCTGACCCCACCCCCTCTGCCCAGGCTCCTCCTATACCCCCTCTGCCCAGGCTCCTCCTATTTGACCCCACCCAATATGACTAGGCTCCTCCTAAGCCCCTCCTCTGCTGTCTGACCCCACCCATTCTGCCCAGGCTCCTCCTATACCCCTCCTCTCTGACCCCACCCCCTCTGCCCAGGCTCCTCCTATTTGACCCCACCCAATCTGACTAGGCTCCTCCTACACCCCCCTCTGCCAGGCTCCTCCTATACCCCCTCCTCTCTGACTCCACCCATTCTACCCAGGCTCCTCCTATTTGACCACACCCAATCTGACTAGGCTCCTCCTATACCCATTCTGCCCAGGCTCCTCCTATACCCCCTCCTCTCTGACTCCACCCATTCTGCCCAGGCTCCTCCTATACCCCCTCCTCTCTGACCCCACCCATTCTGCCCATATACCCCCTCATCCTGCCCAGGCTCCTCCTAAGCCCCTCCTCTGCTGTCTGACCCCACCCATTCTGCCCAGGCTCCTCCTATTTGACCCCACCCAATCTGACTAGGCTCCTCCTCTCTGACCCCACCCATTCTGCCCAGGCTCCGCCTAAGCCCCTCCTCTGCTGTCTGACCCCACCCATTCTGCCCAGGCTCCTCCTATACCCCACCTCTCTGACCCCACCCAATCTGACTAGGCTCCTCCTAAGCCCCTCCTCTGCTGTCTGACCCCACCCATTCTGCCCAGGCTCCTCCTAAGCCCCTCCTCTGCTGTCTGACCCCACCCATTCTGCCCAGGCTCCTCCCATACCCCTCTGACCCCACCCATTCTGCCCAGGCTCCTCCTCTCTGACCCCACCCATTCTGCCCAGGCTCCTCCTAAGCCCCTCCTCTGCTGTCTGACCCCCACCCATTCTGCCCAGGCTCCGCCTAAGCCCCTCCTCTCTGACTCCACCCATTCTGCCCAGGCTCCTCCCATACCCCTATGACCCCACCCAGGCTCCTCCTATTTGACCCCACCCAATCTGACTAGGCTCCTCCTACACCCCCCTCTGCCAGGCTCCTCCTATACCCCTCCTCTGCTGTCTGACCCCACCCATTCTGCCCAGGCTCCTCCTATTTGACCCCACCCAATCTGACTAGGCTCCTCCTAAGCCCCTCCTCTGCTCTCTGACCCCACCCATTCTGCCCAGGCTCCTCCTATACCCCACCTCTCTGACCCCACCCAATCTGACTAGGCTCCTCCTAAGCCCCTCCTCTGCTGTCTGACCCCACCCATTCTGCCCAGGCTCCTCCTCTCTGACGCCACCCATTCTGCCCAGGCTCCTCCTATACCCCACCTCTCTGACCCCACATTCTGCCCAGGCTCCTTCTATTTGACCCCACCCAATCTGACTAAGCTCCTCCTAAGCCCCTCCTCTCTGACCCCACCCCCTCTGGCCAGGCTCCTCCTATACCCCCTCTGCCCAGGCTCCTCCTATACCCCTCCTCTCTGACCCCACCCCCTCTGCCCAGGCTCCTCCTCTGCTGTCTGACCCCACCCATTCTGCCCAGGCTCCTCCTATACCCCCTCCTCTCTGACTCCACCCATTCTACCCAGGCTCCTCCCATACCCCTCTGACCCCACCCAGGCTCCTCCTATTTGACCCCACCCAATCTGACTAGGCTCCTCCTACACCCCCCTCTGCCAGGCTCCTCCTATACCCCTCCGCCAGGCTCCTCCTATACCCCTCCTCTGCTGTCTGACCCCACCCATTCTGCCCAGGCTCCTCCTATTTGACCCCACCCAATCTGACTAGGCTCCTCCTAAGCCCCTCCTCTGCTGTCTGACCCCACCCATTCTGCCCAGGCTCCTCCTATACCCCACCTCTCTGACCCCACCCAATCTGACTAGGCTCCTCCTAAGCCCCTCCTCTGCTGTCTGACCCCACCCATTCTGCCCAGGCTCCTCCTAAGCCCCTCCTCTGCTGTCAGACCCCACCCATTCTGCCCAGGCTCCTCCCATACCCCTCTGACCCCACCCATTCTGCCCAGGCTCCTCCTCTCTGACCCCACCCATTCTGCCCAGGCTCCTCCTAAGCCCCTCCTCTGCTGTCTGACCCCCACCCATTCTGCCCAGGCTCCGCCTAAGCCCCTCCTCTCTGACTCCACCCATTCTGCCCAGGCTCCTCCCATACCCCTCTGACCCCACCCAGGCTCCTCCTATTTGACCCCACCCAATCTGACTAGGCTCCTCCTACACCCCCCTCTGCCAGGCTCCTCCTATACCCCTCCTCTGCTGTCTGACCCCACCCATTCTGCCCAGGCTCCTCCTATTTGACCCCACCCAATCTGACTAGGCTCCTCCTAAGCCCCTCCTCTGCTGTCTGCCCCCACCCATACTGCCCAGGCTCTGCCTAAGCATCTCCTCTCTGACCCCACCCATTCTTCCCAGGCTCCTCCTAAGCCCCTCCTCTGCTGTCTGACCCCACCCATTCTGCCCAGGCTCCTCCTATACCCCCTCCTCTCTGACTCCACCCATTCTGCCCAGGCTCCTCCCATACCCCTCTGACCCCACCCATTCTGCCCAGGCTCCTCCTCCTATACCCCTCCTATTTGACCCCACCCAATCTGACTTGGCTCCTCCTAAGCCCCTCCTCTGCTGTCTGACCCCACCCATTCTGCCCAGGCTCCTCCTATTTGACCCCACCCAATCTGACTAGGCTCCTCCTAAGCCCCTCCTCTCTGACCCCACCCCCTCTGACTAGGCTCCTCCTATACCCCCTCCTCTCTGACTCCACCCATTCTACCCAGGCTCCTCCCATACTCCTCCTATACCCCCTCTGCCCAGGCTCCTCCTAAGCCCCTCCTCTGCTGTCTGACCCCACCCATTCTGCCCAGGCTCCTCCTCTCTGACTCCACCCATTCTGCCCAGGCTCCTCCTATTCCCCCTCCTCTCTGACTCCACCCATTCTACCCAGGCTCCTCCCATACCCCTCTGACTCCACCCATTCTACCCAGGCTCCTCCCATACCCCTCTGACCCCACCCATTCTGCCCAGGCTCCTCCTATTTGACCCCACCCAATCTGACTAGGCTCCTCCTACACCCCCCTCTGCCCAGGCTCCTCCTATACCCCCTCCTCTCTGACTCCACCCATTCTACCCAGGCTCCTCCCATACCCCTCTGACCCCACCCATTCTGCCCAGGCTCCTCCTATTTGACCCCACCCAATCTGACTAGGCTCCTCCTAAGCCCCTAGGCTCCTCCTAAGCCCCTCCTCTGCTCTCTGACCCCACCCAATCTGACTAGGCTACTCCTATACCCCCCTCTGCCCAGGCTCCTCCTATTTGACCCCACCCAATCTGACAAGGCTCCTCCTAAGCCCCTTCTCTGCTGTCTGACCCCACCCATTCTCCCCAGGCTCCTCCTATACCCCACCTCTCTGACCCCACCCAATCTGACTAGGCTCCTCCTAAGCCCCTCCTCTGCTGTCTGACCCCACCCATTCTGCCCAGGCTCCTCCTATACCCCCTCCTCTCTGACTCCACCCATTCTGCCCAGGCTCCTCCTATTTGACCCCACCTAATCTGACTAGGCTCCTCCTATACCCCCTCTGCCCAGGCTCCTCCTATACCCCTCCTCTCTGACCCCACCCCCTCTGCCCAGGCTCCTCCTATACCCCCTCTGCCCAGGCTCCTCTTATACCCCTCCTCTCTGACCCCACCCAATCTGACTAGGCTCCTCCTAAGCCCCTCCTCTGCTGTCTGACCCCACCCATTCTGCCCAGGCTCCTCCTACACCCCCCTCTGCCAGGCTCCTCCTATACCCCCTCCTCTCTGACTCCACCCATTCTACTCAGGCTCCTCCCATACCCCTCTGACCCCACCCATTCTGCCCAGGCTCCTCCTATTTGACCCCACCCAATCTGACTAGGCTCCTCCTACACCACCCTCTGCCAGGCTCCTCCTATACCCCCTCCTCTCTGACTCCACCCATTCTACCCAGGCTCCTCCCATACCCCTCTGACCCCACCCATTCTGCCCAGGCTCCTCCTATTTGACCCCACCCAATCTGACTAGGCTCCTCCTACACCCCCCTCTGCCCAGGCTCCTCCTATACCCCCCTCTGCCAGGCTCCTCCTATACCCCCTCCTCTCTGACCCCACCCATTCTGCCCAGGCTCCTCCTATTTGACCACACCCAATCTGACTAGGCTCCTCCTATACCCATTCTGCCCAGGCTCCTCCTATACCCCTTCCTCTCTGACTCCACCCATTCTGCCCAGGCTCCTCCTAAGCCCCTCCTCTCTGACCCCACCCATTCTGCCCATATACCCCCTCCTCCTGCCCAGGCTCCTCCTAAGCCCCTCCTCTGCTGTCTGACCCCACCCATTCTGCCAAGGCTCCTCCTATAACCCTCCTCTCTGACCCCACCCCCTCTGCCCAGGCTCCTCCTATTTGACCCCACCCAATCTGACTAGGCTCCTCCTACACCCCCCTCTGCCAGGCTCCTCCTATACCCCCTCCTCTCTGACTCCACCCACTCTACCCAGGCTCCTCCCATACCCCTCTGACCCCACCCATTCTGCCCAGGCTCCTCCTATTTGACCCCACCCAATCTGACTAGGCTCCTCCTACACCCCCCTCTGCCAGGCTCCTCCTATACCCCCTCCTCTCTGACCCCACCCATTCTGCCCAGGCTCCTCCTATTTGACCACACCCAATCTGACTAGGCTCCTCCTATACCCATTCTGCCCAGGCTCCTCCTATACCCCCTCCTCTCTGACTCCACCCATTCTGCCCAGGCTCCTCCTAAGCCCCTCCTCTCTGACCCCACCCATTCTGCCCATATACCCCCTCCTCCTGCCCAGGCTCCTCCTAAGCCCCTCCTCTGCCTGACCCCACCCATTCTGCCCAGGCTCCTCCTATACCCCCTCCTCTCTGACTCCACCCATTCTGCCCAGGCTCCTCCCATACCCCTCTGACCCCACCCATTCTGCCCAGGCTCCTCCTCCTATACCCCTCCTATTTGACCCCACCCAATCTGACTTGGCTCCTCCTAAGCCCCTCCTCTGCTGTCTGACCCCACCCATTCTGCCCAGGCTCCTCCTATTTGACCCCACCCAATCTGACTAGGCTCCTCCTAAGCCCCTCCTCTCTGACCCCACCCCCTCTGACTAGGCTCCTCCTATACCCCCTCCTCTCTGACTCCACCCATTCTACCCAGGCTCCTCCCATACTCCTCCTATACCCCCTCTGCCCAGGCTCCTCCTAAGCCCCTCCTCTGCTGTCTGACCCCACCCATTCTGCCCAGGCTCCTCCTCTCTGACTCCACCCATTCTGCCCAGGCTCCTCCTATTCCCCCTCCTCTCTGACTCCACCCATTCTACCCAGGCTCCTCCCATACCCCTCTGACCCCACCCATTCTGCCCAGGCTCCTCCTATTTGACCCCACCCAATCTGACTAGGCTCCTCCTACACCCCCCTCTGCCAGGCTCCTCCTATACCCCCTCCTCTCTGACTCCACCCATTCTACACAGGCTCCTCCCATACCCCTCTGACCCCACCCATTCTGCCCAGGCTCCTCCTATTTGACCCCACCCAATCTGACTAGGCTCCTCCTAAGCCCCTCCTCTGCCTGACCCCACCCAATCTGACTAGGCTCCTCCTAAGCCCCTCCTCTGCCTGACCCCACCCATTCTGCCCAGGCTCCTCCTCTCTGACCCCACCCATTCTGCCCAGGCTCCTCCTAAGCCCCTCCTCTGCTGTCTGACCCCACCCATTCTGCCCAGGCTCCTCCTATACCCCCTCCTCTCTGACTCCACCCATTCTACCCAGGCTCCTCCCATACCCCTCTGACCCCACCCATTCTGCCCAGGCTTCTCCTATTTGACCCCACCCAATCTGACTAGGCTCCTCCTACACCCCCCTCTGCCAGGCTCCTCCTATGTAAGTAGCCTATCAAATTGTCCGTATGTCATGGTCATCCATTTAATGTGCAATGGAAGCCACAGGAAAGGACACCAAGGCCTGTATGTTGCTTATAATTACTACTGCAATCCTCCAGACCACCAAGGAGCTATAGCTCAAAGGTAAGGCTTGTACCTTTGGTGGGGACAGCCCTCACAGGCCAGGGTTCGAATCCTGCCAGTGCTGTAGAAGTATCCCAAGGTGGGAAATTTTCAAACAGTGATTTTCTTTTTTTTTTTTTGCTAAGTGTTTTTCTGGTTTCCATGTAAGTAGCCTATCAAATTGTCCTTATGTCATGGTCATCCATTTAATGTGCAATGGAAGCCACAGGGAAGGACACCAAGGCCTGTATGTTGCTTATAGTTACTACTGCAATCCTCTAGACCACCAAGGAGATAGCTCAAAGGTAAGGCTTGTACCTTTGGGGGGACAGCCCTCACAGGCCAGGGTTCGAATCCTGCCAGTGCTGTAGAAGTGTCCCAAGGTGGGAAATTTTCAAACAGTGATTTTTTTTTTGCTAGTGTTTTTTTGGCAGGTGTCTCCCAACATTTCATATGTTTTCTCTCATGACCTTCTACCAACCGCCCTATTTCTCAAGTAGGTGCTAGGAACAAGGCCTTATCTTCCTTTATCAATGTCGTCATTCTTTGTCCTTTAAGTTTGGTGAATTGCAGAGTGCAATTGTGGTATTGGGGGTTATAACTGAGCACAAGAATGCGAGGATGGTGCTACACTTATTGTAAAATAGGTTGGTTGATGGTGATTTTTCATTTTAGTGTGAGCCACTCGCTCAAATCAGGGGTTTGGTGCCAGTGAGCTTGGATAGAAATAAAGGTCAAGTATGAGCTCTGGCTAATGAAATGATGGGTCGAGTTTGAGGCTAGCTAGAGTCCATTTATTAGGTGCAATAAGAAGTTGGAAAGATTTTTCCTTTAAGAGACAGACAAGAGCAGAGTCAAGCCTTTGCTCTAGTAGATCTGCATCATGCCTGCTGCAGGATGTGAAGGAGTGGACCTCCACAGCAGTGCGCTGTGCCGGGCTGGGCTGCACTGGGCTGGGCTGGGCCTGCCCTGGCATCTTGGATTTATTCACCCACCTCCTTCCTTTGAAGAACGCTCACGAACGGCCACGAACGTCCTTGTTCTGTATACAGGCGGACAGCAGGCAATTTAGGACCCTGCTAAATGATGGTGATGTCCCCATGTGCTTCCTTCGAGTGGCAAAATCCTTCGTCTAAGGCAGGTGGGCTTTTTTTAAATTTGGTTGAAGACCATATGTTGGAGGCAGTATCACGGCACAAGCCGCCGACCGTCTCAGAAGAAAGTATGCATGGGAGGACATTATTTGCATAGGAGAGCCCTCTTCTCAGTCCCATTCTTAAGCTGCAGTGGCCATGAAGTGTTACTAGGGGGCAGCAGTATGAACAAAAGAGCACACTGAGGCTTTTCTCCTTCTTGCTGACATGATTCTTGGTCATTTTTGTCTTGCAGGGCCTAAGGAGTGAATGACTACGATGACTGAGGGGATGAGGAATGGCTGGCCTGTATTTGTGGTGAAGGGGGAACATTTGGAAGGTAAACAGCAAGATGAAAGCGTCAAAGCATATATGTTTGCTGAGTGATTGAGTCTGTGTGTCACTTGTCTCTTTGTAGGGACATGTGAGAAAGGAACAGCAGCACCATAGACTTCAGGTGGTAGAGCAAGCAAGGATGAATATTTCCCTCAAATCCAAATACTTACAGCACCTCAAAGATGACAAGTGCGATATGATGTTCTGCAATTGCAAGGATTTGCCATGTGTGGTGCATAAATATGCATGGTTAGTGAGGTTTTTCCCAGAATGTGAGTATCGTTAGGCTGGCAAATGTCAGGCACTCCTTTGGGGGTATGAGGCCAAGAAAAAATTTGGGAAGTTTGCTACAGTCATCTGTAGGATCGAAAGACACTGGGGAATCGTTACAGAGGGAGCCAGGCTGCACAAAACGTGGTAACAGTTGGACAGAAATCTTTAGCCGGACTTTTGACTACCCCCAATGTGGGACCAGGACCGCAGTACCTCTCTGTCTCTGAAACATATTTTGACCTCTGGGCACCACCATCTCAATGCCCTTCAAATGTTCCCTCCTGGAACCCCAGCTTTGGTAGTGCATCAACCAGGTTTCAATCATTTGAGTGACCACAAACACCCTTGCTATGTGCCTTCCATTTACATTCAGTCAGTAACCCAGCTGCTTCGTTCGCTATTGAATCTCAAGTGACAGTTGGATGCACATTGCAGGGGTATACAGGCATTTACCGTACTGTACAGCCCCTCTCAGTACAGTCAGACTACACTTCTTAAAATCATAAATACATGTTTTGTCCAACAGTAAGGCCGGGCCTTTCCTCTGTAGTTCATAGCCAACGTAAGGAGGAAAAAATAAGCTGAAGAGCATGCCAAAATTCTCTACAGACACTGCCAATCCTCACACTGCCTATTTGCATGCCGAGGTTATTCACTATGACCCACCAAACCAATTGGCAACAGTAGCCTCTCTCTGCCTCATTCGTATGCTCCGATGCCACCTTTATTTAGCAAATGTTAGTGCTCTAGGATTTCATAGCACGATTCGCTATAGCCTCTTTTTTCAACAGAAATGTCCTAAAGGTACCTATACCAATCTGCTGGGTGGGGAGGAGGGGGGCTGCTGCTGCTGGCAGTAACATTTTGGGGCACCCCACCTGCAAAAATACATTCACATGCTCCTTGTTGTACCTTTCAATACCATAACTGCAGCAGAATCGTATGGTGACCCCTGTTGGTAACAGAAACTGTCAAACAGCTTTTTGCCACCCCCCCTCCCCCGTTGCCCCTAACCATTTGGGGTACACCCCATGAGGGAGGATCAGAGCAATAAAAAATAATGGTAGCCCCCCCAAAAAGTACCTGGAAGGCATGCCATTCTGTGCACCTCATCGCTCTTCACGTTGCGCCTAAGCACCTTTTAATACTGCTCCCCGACTGCCCCCTCCAAACAGAAATCAGAAAGTATAGGGGGGTGCATTAAAAAAGTTTTTGCAGTTCCCCACCATAAGTCAGGATCCTCCTCCATCTATGACCCCTTCCTAGGCCCTCAGACCCCACCCATTCTGCCCAGGCTCCTCCTATACCCCTCATCT
The DNA here is from genome assembly GCF_964263255.1 of Lissotriton vulgaris. Taxonomy (NCBI): domain Eukaryota; kingdom Metazoa; phylum Chordata; class Amphibia; order Caudata; family Salamandridae; genus Lissotriton; species Lissotriton vulgaris. The sequence goes on from NC_141695.1 coordinate 1,001,313,946, forward strand.
GCTCTCTGACCCCACCCAATCTGACTAGGCTCCTCCTATACCCCCTCCTCTCTGACTCCACCCATTCTGCCCAGGCTCCTCCCATACCCCTCTGACCCCACCCATTCTGCCCAGGCTCCTCCTATACCCCTCTTATTTGACCCCAATCTGACTAGGCTCCTCCTAAGCCCCTCCTCTGCTGTCTGACCCCACCCATTCTGACTAAGCTCCTCCTAAACCAATCCTCTGCTGTCTGACTCCACCCATTCTGCCCAGGCTCCTCCTCAGCCCCTCCTCTCTGACCTCACCCAATCTGACTAGGCTCCTCCTATACCCCCTCCTCTCTGACCCCACCCAATCTGACTAGGCTCCTCCTTAACCCCTCCTCTGCTCTCTGACCCCACCCATTCTGACTAAGCTCCTCCTAAACCCATCCTCTGCTGTCTGACCCCACCCATTCTGCCCAGGCTCCTCCTAAGCCCCTCTGCCCAGGCTCCTCCTATACCCCTCCTCTCTGACCTCACCCATTCTGCCCAGGCTCCTCCTATACCCCTCCTCTCTGACCCCACCCAATCTGACTAGGCTCCTCCTAAGCCCCTCCTCTGCTGTCTGACCCCACCCATTCTGCCCAGGCTCCTCCTATTTGACCCCACCCAATCTGACTAGGTTCCTCCTAAGCCCCTCCTCTGCTGTCTGGCCCCACCCATTCTGCCCAGGCTCCTCCTATTTGACCCCACCCAATCTGACTAGGTTCCTCCTAAGCCCCTCCTCTGCTGTCTGGCCCCACCCATTCTGCCCAGGCTCCTCCTATACCCCCTCCTATTTGACCCCACCCAATCTGACTAGGCTCCTCCTATACCCCTCCTCTCTGACCTCACCCATTCTGCCCAGGCTCCTCCTATTTGACCCCACCCAATCTGACTAGGCTCCTCCTAAGCCCCTCCTCTGCTGTCTGACCCCACCCATTCTGCCCAGGCTCCTCCTAAGCCCCTCCTCTCTGACCCCACCAATTCTGCCCAGGCTCCTCCTAAGCCCCTCATCTGCTGTCTGACCCCACCCATTCTGCCCAGGCTCCTCCTATTTGACCCCACCCAATCTGACTAGGCTCCTCCTACACCCCCCTCTGCCAGGCTCCTCCTATACCCCCTCCTCTCTGACCCCACCCATTCTGCCCAGGCTCCTCCTATTTGACCACACCCAATCTGACTAGGCTCCTCCTATACCCATTCTGCCCAGGCTCCTCCTATACCCCCTCCTCTCTGACTCCACCCATTCTGCCCAGGCTCCTCCTAAGCCCCTCCTCTCTGACCCCACCCATTCTGCCCATATACCCCCTCCTCCTGCCCAGGCTCCTCCTAAGCCCCTCCTCTGCCTGACCCCACCCATTCTGCCCAGGCTCCTCCTATACCCCCTCCTCTCTGACTCCACCCATTCTGCCCAGGCTCCTCCCATACCCCTCTGACCCCACCCATTCTGCCCAGGCTCCTCCTCCTATACCCCTCCTATTTGACCCCACCCAATCTGACTTGGCTCCTCCTAAGCCCCTCCTCTGCTGTCTGACCCCACCCATTCTGCCCAGGCTCCTCCTATTTGACCCCACCCAATCTGACTAGGCTCCTCCTAAGCCCCTCCTCTCTGACCCCACCCCCTCTGACTAGGCTCCTCCTATACCCCCTCCTCTCTGACTCCACCCATTCTACCCAGGCTCCTCCCATACTCCTCCTATACCCCCTCTGCCCAGGCTCCTCCTAAGCCCCTCCTCTGCTGTCTGACCCCACCCATTCTGCCCAGGCTCCTCCTCTCTGACTCCACCCATTCTGCCCAGGCTCCTCCTATTCCCCCTCCTCTCTGACTCCACCCATTCTACCCAGGCTCCTCCCATACCCCTCTGACCCCACCCATTCTGCCCAGGCTCCTCCTATTTGACCCCACCCAATCTGACTAGGCTCCTCCTACACCCCCCTCTGCCAGGCTCCTCCTATACCCCCTCCTCTCTGACTCCACCCATTCTACACAGGCTCCTCCCATACCCCTCTGACCCCACCCATTCTGCCCAGGCTCCTCCTATTTGACCCCACCCAATCTGACTAGGCTCCTCCTAAGCCCCTCCTCTGCCTGACCCCACCCAATCTGACTAGGCTCCTCCTAAGCCCCTCCTCTGCCTGACCCCACCCATTCTGCCCAGGCTCCTCCTCTCTGACCCCACCCATTCTGCCCAGGCTCCTCCTAAGCCCCTCCTCTGCTGTCTGACCCCACCCATTCTGCCCAGGCTCCTCCTATACCCCCTCCTCTCTGACTCCACCCATTCTACCCAGGCTCCTCCCATACCCCTCTGACCCCACCCATTCTGCCCAGGCTTCTCCTATTTGACCCCACCCAATCTGACTAGGCTCCTCCTACACCCCCCTCTGCCAGGCTCCTCCTATGTAAGTAGCCTATCAAATTGTCCGTATGTCATGGTCATCCATTTAATGTGCAATGGAAGCCACAGGAAAGGACACCAAGGCCTGTATGTTGCTTATAATTACTACTGCAATCCTCCAGACCACCAAGGAGCTATAGCTCAAAGGTAAGGCTTGTACCTTTGGTGGGGACAGCCCTCACAGGCCAGGGTTCGAATCCTGCCAGTGCTGTAGAAGTATCCCAAGGTGGGAAATTTTCAAACAGTGATTTTCTTTTTTTTTTTTTGCTAAGTGTTTTTCTGGTTTCCATGTAAGTAGCCTATCAAATTGTCCTTATGTCATGGTCATCCATTTAATGTGCAATGGAAGCCACAGGGAAGGACACCAAGGCCTGTATGTTGCTTATAGTTACTACTGCAATCCTCTAGACCACCAAGGAGATAGCTCAAAGGTAAGGCTTGTACCTTTGGGGGGACAGCCCTCACAGGCCAGGGTTCGAATCCTGCCAGTGCTGTAGAAGTGTCCCAAGGTGGGAAATTTTCAAACAGTGATTTTTTTTTTGCTAGTGTTTTTTTGGCAGGTGTCTCCCAACATTTCATATGTTTTCTCTCATGACCTTCTACAAACCGCCCTATTTCTCAAGTAGGTGCTAGGAACAAGGCCTTATCTTCCTTTATCAATGTCGTCATTCTTTGTCCTTTAAGTTTGGTGAATTGCAGAGTGCAATTGTGGTATTGGGGGTTATAACTGAGCACAAGAATGCGAGGATGGTGCTACACTTATTGTAAAATAGGTTGGTTGATGGTGATTTTTCATTTTAGTGTGAGCCACTCGCTCAAATCAGGGGTTTGGTGCCAGTGAGCTTGGATAGAAATAAAGGTCAAGTATGAGCTCTGGCTAATGAAATGATGGGTCGAGTTTGAGGCTAGCTAGAGTCCATTTATTAGGTGCAATAAGAAGTTGGAAAGATTTTTCCTTTAAGAGACAGACAAGAGCAGAGTCAAGCCTTTGCTCTAGTAGATCTGCATCATGCCTGCTGCAGGATGTGAAGGAGTGGACCTCCACAGCAGTGCGCTGTGCCGGGCTGGGCTGCACTGGGCTGGGCTGGGCCTGCCCTGGCATCTTGGATTTATTCACCCACCTCCTTCCTTTGAAGAACGCTCACGAACGGCCACGAACGTCCTTGTTCTGTATACAGGCGGACAGCAGGCAATTTAGGACCCTGCTAAATGATGGTGATGTCCCCATGTGCTTCCTTCGAGTGGCAAAATCCTTCGTCTAAGGCAGGTGGGCTTTTTTTAAATTTGGTTGAAGACCATATGTTGGAGGCAGTATCACGGCACAAGCCGCCGACCGTCTCAGAAGAAAGTATGCATGGGAGGACATTATTTGCATAGGAGAGCCCTCTTCTCAGTCCCATTCTTAAGCTGCAGTGGCCATGAAGTGTTACTAGGGGGCAGCAGTATGAACAAAAGAGCACACTGAGGCTTTTCTCCTTCTTGCTGACATGATTCTTGGTCATTTTTGTCTTGCAGGGCCTAAGGAGTGAATGACTACGATGACTGAGGGGATGAGGAATGGCTGGCCTGTATTTGTGGTGAAGGGGGAACATTTGGAAGGTAAACAGCAAGATGAAAGCGTCAAAGCATATATGTTTGCTGAGTGATTGAGTCTGTGTGTCACTTGTCTCTTTGTAGGGACATGTGAGAAAGGAACAGCAGCACCATAGACTTCAGGTGGTAGAGCAAGCAAGGATGAATATTTCCCTCAAATCCAAATACTTACAGCACCTCAAAGATGACAAGTGCGATATGATGTTCTGCAATTGCAAGGATTTGCCATGTGTGGTGCATAAATATGCATGGTTAGTGAGGTTTTTCCCAGAATGTGAGTATCGTTAGGCTGGCAAATGTCAGGCACTCCTTTGGGGGTATGAGGCCAAGAAAAAATTTGGGAAGTTTGCTACAGTCATCTGTAGGATCGAAAGACACTGGGGAATTGTTACAGAGGGAGCCAGGCTGCACAAAACGTGGTAACAGTTGGACAGAAATCTTTAGCCAGACTTTTGACTACCCCCAATGTGGGACCAGGACCGCAGTACCTCTCTGTCTCTGAAACATATTTTGACCTCTGGGCACCACCATCTCAATGCCCTTCAAATGTTCCCTCCTGGAACCCCAGCTTTGGTAGTGCATCAACCAGGTTTCAATCATTTGAGTGACCACAAACACCCTTGCTATGTGCCTTCCATTTACATTCAGTCAGTAACCCAGCTGCTTCGTTCGCTATTGAATCTCAAGTGACAGTTGGATGCACATTGCAGGGGTATACAGGCATTTACCGTACTGTACAGCCCCTCTCAGTACAGTCAGACTACACTTCTTAAAATCATAAATACATGTTTTGTCCAACAGTAAGGCCGGGCCTTTCCTCTGTAGTTCATAGCCAACGTAAGGAGGAAAAAATAAGCTGAAGAGCATGCCAAAATTCTCTACAGACACTGCCAATCCTCACACTGCCTATTTGCATGCCGAGGTTATTCACTATGACCCACCAAACCAATTGGCAACAGTAGCCTCTCTCTGCCTCATTCGTATGCTCCGATGCCACCTTTATTTAGCAAATGTTAGTGCTCTAGGATTTCATAGCACGATTCGCTATAGCCTCTTTTTTCAACAGAAATGTCCTAAAGGTACCTATACCAATCTGCTGGGTGGGGAGGAGGGGGGCTGCTGCTGCTGGCAGTAACATTTTGGGGCACCCCACCTGCAAAAATACATTCACATGCTCCTTGTTGTACCTTTCAATACCATAACTGCAGCAGAATCGTATGGTGACCCCTGTTGGTAACAGAAACTGTCAAACAGCTTTTTGCCACCCCCCCTCCCCCGTTGCCCCTAACCATTTGGGGTACACCCCATGAGGGAGGATCAGAGCAATAAAAAATAATGGTAGCCCCCCCAAAAAGTACCTGGAAGGCATGCCATTCTGTGCACCTCATCGCTCTTCACGTTGCGCCTAAGCACCTTTTAATACTGCTCCCCGACTGCCCCCTCCAAACAGAAATCAGAAAGTATAGGGGGGTGCATTAAAAAAGTTTTTGCAGTTCCCCACCATAAGTCAGGATCCTCCTCCATCTATGACCCCTTCCTAGGCCCTCAGACCCCACCCATTCTGCCCAGGCTCCTCCTATACCCCTCATCTGCTCTCTGACCCCACCCAATCTGACTAGGCTCCTCCTATACCCCCTCCTCTCTGACTCCACCCATTCTGCCCAGGCTCCTCCCATACCCCTCTGACCCCACCCATTCTGCCCAGGCTCCTCCTATACCCCTCTTATTTGACCCCAATCTGACTAGGCTCCTCCTAAGCCCCTCCTCTGCTGTCTGACCCCACCCATTCTGACTAAGCTCCTCCTAAACCAATCCTCTGCTGTCTGACTCCACCCATTCTGCCCAGGCTCCTCCTCAGCCCCTCCTCTCTGACCTCACCCAATCTGACTAGGCTCCTCCTATACCCCCTCCTCTCTGACCCCACCCAATCTGACTAGGCTCCTACTTAACCCCTCCTCTGCTCTCTGACCCCACCCATTCTGACTAAGCTCCTCCTAAACCCATCCTCTGCTGTCTGACCCCACCCATTCTGCCCAGGCTCCTCCTAAGCCCCTCTGCCCAGGCTCCTCCTATACCCCTCCTCTCTGACCTCACCCATTCTGCCCAGGCTCCTCCTATACCCCTCCTCTCTGACCCCACCCAATCTGACTAGGCTCCTCCTAAGCCCCTCCTCTGCTGTCTGACCCCACCCATTCTGCCCAGGCTCCTCCTATTTGACCCCACCCAATCTGACTAGGTTCCTCCTAAGCCCCTCCTCTGCTGTCTGGCCCCACCCATTCTGCCCAGGCTCCTCCTATTTGACCCCACCCAATCTGACTAGGTTCCTCCTAAGCCCCTCCTCTGCTGTCTGGCCCCACCCATTCTGCCCAGGCTCCTCCTATTTGACCCCACCCAATCTGACTAGGTTCCTCCTAAGCCCCTCCTCTGCTGTCTGGCCCCACCCATTCTGCCCAGGCTCCTCCTATTTGACCCCACCCAATCTGACTAGGCTCCTCCTATACCCCTCCTCTCTGACCTCACCCATTCTGCCCAGGCTCCTCCTATTTGACCCCACCCAATCTGACTAGGCTCCTCCTAAGCCCCTCCTCTGCTGTCTGACCCCACCCATTCTGCCCAGGCTCCTCCTAAGCCCCTCCTCTCTGACCCCACCAATTCTGCCCAGGCTCCTCCTAAGCCCCTCATCTGCTGTCTGACCCCACCCATTCTGCCCAGGCTCCTCCTATACCCCTCCTCTCTGACCCCACCCAATCTGACTAGGCTCCTCCTAAGCCCCTAGGCTCCTCCTAAGCCCCTCCTCTCTGACCCCACCCAATCTGACTAGGCTCCTCCTATACCCCCTCCTCTCTGACTCCACCCATTCTGCCCAGGCTCCTCCTATTTGACCCCACCCAATCTGACTAGGTTCCTCCTAAGCCCCTCCTCTGCTGTCTGGCCCCACCCATTCTGCCCAGGCTCCTCCTATACCCCCTCCTATTTGACCCCACCCAATCTGACTAGGCTCCTCCTATACCCCTCCTCTCTGACCTCACCCATTCTGCCCAGGCTCCTCCTATTTGACCCCACCCAATCTGACTAGGCTCCTCCTAAGCCCCTCCTCTGCTGTCTGACCCCACCCATTCTGCCCAGGCTCCTCCTAAGCCCCTCCTCTCTGACCCCACCCATTCTGCCCAGGCTCCTCCTAAGCCCCTCCTCTGCTGTCTGACCCCACCCATTCTGCCCAGGCTCCTCCTATTTGACCCCACCCAATCTGACTAGGTTCCTCCTAAGCCCCTCCTCTGCTGTCTGGCCCCACCCATTCTGCCCAGGCTCCTCCTATTTGACCCCACCCAATCTGACTAGGCTCCTCCTATACCCCACCTCTCTGACCCCACCCATTCTGCCCAGGCTCCTCCTATTTGACCCCACCCAATCTGACTAGGTTCCTCCTAAGCCCCTCCTCTGCTGTCTGGCCCCACCCATTCTGCCCAGGCTCCTCCTATTTGACCCCACCCAATCTGACTAGGCTCCTCCTATACCCCACCTCTCTGACTCCACCCATTCTGCCCAGGCTCCTCCTATTTGACCCCACCCAATCTGACTTGGCTCCTCCTAAGCCCCTCCTCTGCTGTCTGACCCCACCCATTCTGGCCAGGCTCCTCCTATTTGACCCCACCCAATCTGACTAGGCTCCTCCTATACCCCCTCTGCCCAGGCTCCTCCTAAGCCCCTCCTCTCTGACCCCACCCATTCTGCCCAGGCTCCTCCTAAGCCCCACCTCTCTGACTCCACCCATTCTGCCCAGGCTCCTCCTATTTGACCCCACCCAATCTGACTAGGCTCCTCCTACACCCCCCTCTGCCAGGCTCCTCCTATACCCCCTCCTCTCTGACTCCACCCATTCTACCCAGGCTCCTCCCATACCCCTCTGACCCCACCCATTCTGCCCAGGCTCCTCCTATTTGACCCCACCCAATCTGACTAGGCTCCTCCTACACCCCCCTCTGCCCAGGCTCCTCCTATACCCCCTCCTCTCTGACTCCACCCATTCTACCCAGGCTCCTCCCATACCCCTCTGACCCCACCCATTCTGCCCAGGCTCCTCCTATTTGACCCCACCCAATCTGACTAGGCTCCTCCTACACCCCCCTCTGCCCAGGCTCCTCCTATACCCCCTCCTCTCTGACTCCACCTATTCTACTCCACCTATTCTACCCAGGCTCCTCCCATACCCCTCTGACCCCACCCATTCTGCCCAGGCTCCTCCTATTTGACCCCACCCAATCTGACTAGGCTCCTCCTAAGCCCCTAGGCTCCTCCTAAGCCCCTCCTCTGCTCTCTGACCCCACCCAATCTGACAAGGCTCCTCCTAAGCCCCTTCTCTGCTGTCTGACCCCACCCATTCTCCCCAGGCTCCTCCTATACCCCACCTCTCTGACCCCACCCAATCTGACTAGGCTCCTCCTAAGCCCCTCCTCTGCTGTCTGACCCCACCCATTCTGCCCAGGCTCCTCCTATACCCCCTCCTCTCTGACCCCACCCCCTCTGCCCAGGCTCCTCCTATACCCCCTCTGCCCAGGCTCCTCCTATTTGACCCCACCCAATCTGACTAGGCTCCTCCTAAGCCCCTCCTCTGCTGTCTGACCCCACCCATTCTGCCCAGGCTCCTCCTATTTGACCCCACCCAATCTGACTAGGCTCCTCCTAAGCCCCTCCTCTGCTGTCTGACCCCACCCATTCTGCCCAGGCTCCTCCTAAGCCCCTCCTCTGCTGTCTGACCCCACCCATTCTGCCCAGGCTCCTCCTATTTGACCCCACCCAATCTGACTAGGCTCCTCCTAAGCCCCTCCTCTGCTGTCTGACCTCACCCAATCTGACTAGGCTCCTCCTACACCCCCCTCTGCCAGGCTCCTCCTATACCCCCTCCTCTCTGACTCCACCCATTCTACCCAGGCTCCTCCTATTTGACCCCACCCAATCTGACCAGGCTCCTCCTACACCCCCCTCTGCCCAGGCTCCTCCTATACCCCCTCCTCTCTGACCCCACCCATTCTGCCCAGGCTCCTCCTATTTGACCACACCCAATCTGACTAGGCTCCTCCTATACCCATTCTGCCCAGGCTCCTCCTATACCCCCTCCTCTCTGACTCCACCCATTCTGCCCAGGCTCCTCCTCAGCCCCTCCTCTCTGACCGCATCCATTCTGCCCATATACCCGCTCCTCCTGCCCAGGCTCCTCCTAAGCCCCTCCTCTGCTGTCTGACCCCACCCATTCTGCCCAGGCTCCTCCTATACCCCACCTCTCTGACCCCACCCAATCTGACTAGGCTCCTCCTAAGCCCCTCCTCTGCTGTCTGACCCCACCCATTCTGCCCAGGCTCCTCCTAAGCCCCTCCTCTGCTGTCTGACCCCACCCATTCTGCCCAGGCTCCTCCTATTTGACCCCACCCAATCTGTCTAGGCTCCTCCTAAGCCCCTCCTCTGCTGTCTGACGCCACCCATTCTGCCCAGGCTCCTCCTATACCCCACCTCTCTGACCCCACCCATTCTGCCCATATACCCCCTCCTCCTGCCCAGGCTCCTCCTAAGCCCCTCCTCTGCTGTCTGACCCCCACCCATTCTGCCCAGGCTCCGCCTAAGCCCCTCCTCTGCTGTCTGCCCCCACCCATACTGCCCAGGCTCTGCCTAAGCATCTCCTCTCTGACCCCACCCATTCTGCCCAGGCTCCTCCTAAGCCCCTCCTCTGCTGTCTGACCCCACCCATTCTGCCCAGGCTCCTCCTATACCCCCTCCTCTCTGACTCCACCCATTCTGCCCAGGCTCCTCCCATACCCCTCTGACCCCACCCATTCTGCCCAGGCTCCTCCTCCTATACCCCTCCTATTTGACCCCACCCAATCTGACTTGGCTCCTCCTAAGCCCCTCCTCTGCTGTCTGACCCCACCCATTCTGCCCAGGCTCCTCCTATTTGACCCCACCCAATCTGACTAGGCTCCTCCTAAGCCCCTCCTCTCTGACCCCACCCCCTCTGACTAGGCTCCTCCTATACCCCCTCCTCTCTGACTCCACCCATTCTACCCAGGCTCCTCCCATACTCCTCCTATACCCCCTCTGCCCAGGCTCCTCCTAAGCCCCTCCTCTGCTGTCTGACCCCACCCTTTCTGCCCAGGCTCCTCCTCTCTGACTCCACCCATTCTGCCCTGGCTCCTCCTATTCCCCCTCCTCTCTGACTCCACCCATTCTACCCAGGCTCCTCCCATACCCCTCTGACCCCACCCAGGCTCCTCCTATTTGACCCCACCCAATCTGACTAGGCTCCTCCTACACCCCCCTCTGCCAGGCTCCTCCTATACCCCCTCCTCTCTGACTCCACCCAGGCTCCTCCCATTCTGCCCAGGCTCTTCCTATTTGACCCCACCCAATCTGACTAGGCTCCTCCTACACCCCCCCTCTGCCAGGCTCCTCCTATACCCCTCCTCTCTGACCCCACCCAATCTGACTAGGCTCCTCCTAAGCCCCTACTCTGCTGTCTGACTCCACTCATTCTGCCCAGGCTCCTCCTAAGCCCCTCCTCTCTGACCCCACCCAATCTGACTAGGCTCCTCCTAAGCCCCTCCTCTGCTGTCTGACCCCACCCATTCTGCCCAGGCTCCTCCTATTTGACCCCACCCAATCTGACTAGGCTCCTCCTAAGCCCCTCCTCTGCTGTCTGACCCCACCCATTCTGCCCAGGCTCCTCCTAAGCCCCTCCTCTGCTGTCTGACCCCACCCATTCTGCCCAGGCTCCTCCTATTTGACCCCACCCAATCTGACTAGGCTCCTCCTAAGCCCCTCCTCTGCTGTCTGACCTCACCCAATCTGACTAGGCTCCTCCTACACCCCCCTCTGCCAGGCTCCTCCTATACCCCCTCCTCTCTGACTCCACCCATTCTACCCAGGCTCCTCCTATTTGACCCCACCCAATCTGACCAGGCTCCTCCTACACCCCCCTCTGCCCAGGCTCCTCCTATACCCCCTCCTCTCTGACCCCACCCATTCTGCCCAGGCTCCTCCTATTTGACCACACCCAATCTGACTAGGCTCCTCCTATACCCATTCTGCCCAGGCTCCTCCTATACCCCCTCCTCTCTGACTCCACCCATTCTGCCCAGGCTCCTCCTCAGCCCCTCCTCTCTGACCGCATCCATTCTGCCCATATACCCGCTCCTCCTGCCCAGGCTCCTCCTAAGCCCCTCCTCTGCTGTCTGACCCCACCCATTCTGCCCAGGCTCCTCCTATTTGACCCCACCCAATCTGTCTAGGCTCCTCCTAAGCCCCTCCTCTGCTGTCTGACCCCACCCATTCTGCCCAGGCTCCTCCTATACCCCACCTCTCTGACCCCACCCAATCTGACTAGGCTCCTCCTAAGCCCCTCCTCTGCTGTCTGACCCCACCCATTCTGCCCAGGCTCCTCCTAAGCCCCTCCTCTGCTGTCTGACCCCACCCATTCTGCCCAGGCTCCTCCTATTTGACCCCACCCAATCTGTCTAGGCTCCTCCTAAGCCCCTCCTCTGCTGTCTGACGCCACCCATTCTGCCCAGGCTCCTCCTATACCCCACCTCTCTGACCCCACCCATTCTGCCCATATACCCCCTCCTCCTGCCCAGGCTCCTCCTAAGCCCCTCCTCTGCTGTCTGACCCCACCCATTCTGCCCAGGCTCCGCCTAAGCCCCTCCTCTGCTGTCTGCCCCCACCCATACTGCCCAGGCTCTGCCTAAGCATCTCCTCTCTGACCCCACCCATTCTGCCCAGGCTCCTCCTAAGCCCCTCCTCTGCTGTCTGACCCCACCCATTCTGCCCAGGCTCCTCCTATACCCCCTCCTCTCTGACTCCACCCATTCTGCCCAGGCTCCTCCCATACCCCTCTGACCCCCCCCATTCTGCCCAGGCTCCTCCTCCTATACCCCTCCTATTTGACCCCACCCAATCTGACTTGGCTCCTCCTAAGCCCCTCCTCTGCTGTCTGACCCCACGCATTCTGCCCAGGCTCCTCCTATTTGACCCCACCCAATCTGACTAGGCTCCTCCTAAGCCCCTCCTCTCTGACCCCACCCCCTCTGACTAGGCTCCTCCTATACCCCCTCCTCTCTGACTCCACCCATTCTACCCAGGCTCCTCCCATACTCCTCCTATACCCCCTCTGCCCAGGCTCCTCCTAAGCCCCTCCTCTGCTGTCTGACCCCACCCATTCTGCCCAGGCTCCTCCTCTCTGACTCCACCCATTCTGCCCAGGCTCCTCCTATTCCCCCTCCTCTCTGACTCCACCCATTCTACCCAGGCTCCTCCCATACCCCTCTGACCCCACCCAGGCTCCTCCTATTTGACCCCACCCAATCTGACTAGGCTCCTCCTACACCCCCCTCTGCCAGGCTCCTCCTATACCCCCTCCTCTCTGACTCCACCCAGGCTCCTCCCATTCTGCCCAGGCTCTTCCTATTTGACCCCACCCAATCTGACTAGGCTCCTCCTACACCCCCCCTCTGCCAGGCTCCTCCTGTACCCCTCCTCTCTGACCCCACCCAATCTGACTAGGTTCCTCCTAAGCCCCTCCTCTGCTGTCTGGCCCCACCCATTCTGCCCAGGCTCCTCCTATTTGACCCCACCCAATCTGACTAGGCTCCTCCTATACCCCTCCTCTCTGACCTCACCCATTCTGCCCAGGCTCCTCCTATTTGACCCCACCCAATCTGACTAGGCTCCTCCTAAGCCCCTCCTCTGCTGTCTGACCCCACCCATTCTGCCCAGGCTCCTCCTAAGCCCCTCCTCTCTGACCCCACCAATTCTGCCCAGGCTCCTCCTAAGCCCCTCATCTGCTGTCTGACCCCACCCATTCTGCCCAGGCTCCTCCTATACCCCTCCTCTCTGACCCCACCCAATCTGACTAGGCTCCTCCTAAGCCCCTAGGCTCCTCCTAAGCCCCTCCTCTCTGACCCCACCCAATCTGACTAGGCTCCTCCTATACCCCCTCCTCTCTGACTCCACCCATTCTGCCCAGGCTCCTCCTATTTGACCCCACCCAATCTGACTAGGTTCCTCCTAAGCCCCTCCTCTGCTGTCTGGCCCCACCCATTCTGCCCAGGCTCCTCCTATACCCCCTCCTATTTGACCCCACCCAATCTGACTAGGCTCCTCCTATACCCCTCCTCTCTGACCTCACCCATTCTGCCCAGGCTCCTCCTATTTGACCCCACCCAATCTGACTAGGCTCCTCCTAAGCCCCTCCTCTGCTGTCTGACCCCACCCATTCTGCCCAGGCTCCTCCTAAGCCCCTCCTCTCTGACCCCACCCATTCTGCCCAGGCTCCTCCTAAGCCCCTCCTCTGCTGTCTGACCCCACCCATTCTGCCCAGGCTCCTCCTATTTGACCCCACCCAATCTGACTAGGTTCCTCCTAAGCCCCTCCTCTGCTGTCTGGCCCCACCCATTCTGCCCAGGCTCCTCCTATTTGACCCCACCCAATCTGACTAGGCTCCTCCTATACCCCACCTCTCTGACCCCACCCATTCTGCCCAGGCTCCTCCTATTTGACCCCACCCAATCTGACTAGGTTCCTCCTAAGCCCCTCCTCTGCTGTCTGGCCCCACCCATTCTGCCCAGGCTCCTCCTATTTGACCCCACCCAATCTGACTAGGCTCCTCCTATACCCCACCTCTCTGACTCCACCCATTCTGCCCAGGCTCCTCCTATTTGACCCCACCCAATCTGACTTGGCTCCTCCTAAGCCCCTCCTCTGCTGTCTGACCCCACCCATTCTGGCCAGGCTCCTCCTATTTGACCCCACCCAATCTGACTAGGCTCCTCCTATACCCCCTCTGCCCAGGCTCCTCCTAAGCCCCTCCTCTCTGACCCCACCCATTCTGCCCAGGCTCCTCCTAAGCCCCACCTCTCTGACTCCACCCATTCTGCCCAGGCTCCTCCTATTTGACCCCACCCAATCTGACTAGGCTCCTCCTACACCCCCCTCTGCCAGGCTCCTCCTATACCCCCTCCTCTCTGACTCCACCCATTCTACCCAGGCTCCTCCCATACCCCTCTGACCCCACCCATTCTGCCCAGGCTCCTCCTATTTGACCCCACCCAATCTGACTAGGCTCCTCCTACACCCCCCTCTGCCCAGGCTCCTCCTATACCCCCTCCTCTCTGACTCCACCCATTCTACCCAGGCTCCTCCCATACCCCTCTGACCCCACCCATTCTGCCCAGGCTCCTCCTATTTGACCCCACCCAATCTGACTAGGCTCCTCCTACACCCCCCTCTGCCCAGGCTCCTCCTATACCCCCTCCTCTCTGACTCCACCTATTCTACTCCACCTATTCTACCCAGGCTCCTCCCATACCCCTCTGACCCCACCCATTCTGCCCAGGCTCCTCCTATTTGACCCCACCCAATCTGACTAGGCTCCTCCTAAGCCCCTAGGCTCCTCCTAAGCCCCTCCTCTGCTCTCTGACCCCACCCAATCTGACAAGGCTCCTCCTAAGCCCCTTCTCTGCTGTCTGACCCCACCCATTCTCCCCAGGCTCCTCCTATACCCCACCTCTCTGACCCCACCCAATCTGACTAGGCTCCTCCTAAGCCCCTCCTCTGCTGTCTGACCCCACCCATTCTGCCCAGGCTCCTCCTATACCCCCTCCTCTCTGACCCCACCCCCTCTGCCCAGGCTCCTCCTATACCCCCTCTGCCCAGGCTCCTCCTATTTGACCCCACCCAATCTGACTAGGCTCCTCCTAAGCCCCTCCTCTGCTGTCTGACCCCACCCATTCTGCCCAGGCTCCTCCTATTTGACCCCACCCAATCTGACTAGGCTCCTCCTAAGCCCCTCCTCTGCTGTCTGACCCCACCCATTCTGCCCAGGCTCCTCCTAAGCCCCTCCTCTGCTGTCTGACCCCACCCATTCTGCCCAGGCTCCTCCTATTTGACCCCACCCAATCTGACTAGGCTCCTCCTAAGCCCCTCCTCTGCTGTCTGACCTCACCCAATCTGACTAGGCTCCTCCTACACCCCCCTCTGCCAGGCTCCTCCTATACCCCCTCCTCTCTGACTCCACCCATTCTACCCAGGCTCCTCCTATTTGACCCCACCCAATCTGACCAGGCTCCTCCTACACCCCCCTCTGCCCAGGCTCCTCCTATACCCCCTCCTCTCTGACCCCACCCATTCTGCCCAGGCTCCTCCTATTTGACCACACCCAATCTGACTAGGCTCCTCCTATACCCATTCTGCCCAGGCTCCTCCTATACCCCCTCCTCTCTGACTCCACCCATTCTGCCCAGGCTCCTCCTCAGCCCCTCCTCTCTGACCGCATCCATTCTGCCCATATACCCGCTCCTCCTGCCCAGGCTCCTCCTAAGCCCCTCCTCTGCTGTCTGACCCCACCCATTCTGCCCAGGCTCCTCCTATACCCCACCTCTCTGACCCCACCCAATCTGACTAGGCTCCTCCTAAGCCCCTCCTCTGCTGTCTGACCCCACCCATTCTGCCCAGGCTCCTCCTAAGCCCCTCCTCTGCTGTCTGACCCCACCCATTCTGCCCAGGCTCCTCCTATTTGACCCCACCCAATCTGTCTAGGCTCCTCCTAAGCCCCTCCTCTGCTGTCTGACGCCACCCATTCTGCCCAGGCTCCTCCTATACCCCACCTCTCTGACCCCACCCATTCTGCCCATATACCCCCTCCTCCTGCCCAGGCTCCTCCTAAGCCCCTCCTCTGCTGTCTGACCCCCACCCATTCTGCCCAGGCTCCGCCTAAGCCCCTCCTCTGCTGTCTGCCCCCACCCATACTGCCCAGGCTCTGCCTAAGCATCTCCTCTCTGACCCCACCCATTCTGCCCAGGCTCCTCCTAAGCCCCTCCTCTGCTGTCTGACCCCACCCATTCTGCCCAGGCTCCTCCTATACCCCCTCCTCTCTGACTCCACCCATTCTGCCCAGGCTCCTCCCATACCCCTCTGACCCCACCCATTCTGCCCAGGCTCCTCCTCCTATACCCCTCCTATTTGACCCCACCCAATCTGACTTGGCTCCTCCTAAGCCCCTCCTCTGCTGTCTGACCCCACCCATTCTGCCCAGGCTCCTCCTATTTGACCCCACCCAATCTGACTAGGCTCCTCCTAAGCCCCTCCTCTCTGACCCCACCCCCTCTGACTAGGCTCCTCCTATACCCCCTCCTCTCTGACTCCACCCATTCTACCCAGGCTCCTCCCATACTCCTCCTATACCCCCTCTGCCCAGGCTCCTCCTAAGCCCCTCCTCTGCTGTCTGACCCCACCCTTTCTGCCCAGGCTCCTCCTCTCTGACTCCACCCATTCTGCCCAGGCTCCTCCTATTCCCCCTCCTCTCTGACTCCACCCATTCTACCCAGGCTCCTCCCATACCCCTCTGACCCCACCCAGGCTCCTCCTATTTGACCCCACCCAATCTGACTAGGCTCCTCCTACACCCCCCTCTGCCAGGCTCCTCCTATACCCCCTCCTCTCTGACTCCACCCAGGCTCCTCCCATTCTGCCCAGGCTCTTCCTATTTGACCCCACCCAATCTGACTAGGCTCCTCCTACACCCCCCCTCTGCCAGGCTCCTCCTATACCCCTCCTCTCTGACCCCACCCAATCTGACTAGGCTCCTCCTAAGCCCCTACTCTGCTGTCTGACTCCACTCATTCTGCCCAGGCTCCTCCTAAGCCCCTCCTCTCTGACCCCACCCAATCTGACTAGGCTCCTCCTAAGCCCCTCCTCTGCTGTCTGACCCCACCCATTCTGCCCAGGCTCCTCCTATTTGACCCCACCCAATCTGACTAGGCTCCTCCTAAGCCCCTCCTCTGCTGTCTGACCCCACCCATTCTGCCCAGGCTCCTCCTAAGCCCCTCCTCTGCTGTCTGACCCCACCCATTCTGCCCAGGCTCCTCCTATTTGACCCCACCCAATCTGACTAGGCTCCTCCTAAGCCCCTCCTCTGCTGTCTGACCTCACCCAATCTGACTAGGCTCCTCCTACACCCCCCTCTGCCAGGCTCCTCCTATACCCCCTCCTCTCTGACTCCACCCATTCTACCCAGGCTCCTCCTATTTGACCCCACCCAATCTGACCAGGCTCCTCCTACACCCCCCTCTGCCCAGGCTCCTCCTATACCCCCTCCTCTCTGACCCCACCCATTCTGCCCAGGCTCCTCCTATTTGACCACACCCAATCTGACTAGGCTCCTCCTATACCCATTCTGCCCAGGCTCCTCCTATACCCCCTCCTCTCTGACTCCACCCATTCTGCCCAGGCTCCTCCTCAGCCCCTCCTCTCTGACCGCATCCATTCTGCCCATATACCCGCTCCTCCTGCCCAGGCTCCTCCTAAGCCCCTCCTCTGCTGTCTGACCCCACCCATTCTGCCCAGGCTCCTCCTATTTGACCCCACCCAATCTGTCTAGGCTCCTCCTAAGCCCCTCCTCTGCTGTCTGACCCCACCCATTCTGCCCAGGCTCCTCCTATACCCCACCTCTCTGACCCCACCCAATCTGACTAGGCTCCTCCTAAGCCCCTCCTCTGCTGTCTGACCCCACCCATTCTGCCCAGGCTCCTCCTAAGCCCCTCCTCTGCTGTCTGACCCCACCCATTCTGCCCAGGCTCCTCCTATTTGACCCCACCCAATCTGTCTAGGCTCCTCCTAAGCCCCTCCTCTGCTGTCTGACGCCACCCATTCTGCCCAGGCTCCTCCTATACCCCACCTCTCTGACCCCACCCATTCTGCCCATATACCCCCTCCTCCTGCCCAGGCTCCTCCTAAGCCCCTCCTCTGCTGTCTGACCCCACCCATTCTGCCCAGGCTCCGCCTAAGCCCCTCCTCTGCTGTCTGCCCCCACCCATACTGCCCAGGCTCTGCCTAAGCATCTCCTCTCTGACCCCACCCATTCTGCCCAGGCTCCTCCTAAGCCCCTCCTCTGCTGTCTGACCCCACCCATTCTGCCCAGGCTCCTCCTATACCCCCTCCTCTCTGACTCCACCCAGGCTCCTCCCATACCCCTCTGACCCCACCCATTCTGCCCAGGCTCCTCCTCCTATACCCCTCCTATTTGACCCCACCCAATCTGACTTGGCTCCTCCTAAGCCCCTCCTCTGCTGTCTGACCCCACCCATTCTGCCCAGGCTCCTCCTATTTGACCCCACCCAATCTGACTAGGCTCCTCCTAAGCCCCTCCTCTCTGACCCCACCCCCTCTGACTAGGCTCCTCCTATACCCCCTCCTCTCTGACTCCACCCATTCTACCCAGGCTCCTCCCATACTCCTCCTATACCCCCTCTGCCCAGGCTCCTCCTAAGCCCCTCCTCTGCTGTCTGACCCCACCCTTTCTGCCCAGGCTCCTCCTCTCTGACTCCACCCATTCTGCCCAGGCTCCTCCTATTCCCCCTCCTCTCTGACTCCACCCATTCTACCCAGGCTCCTCCCATACCCCTCTGACCCCACCCAGGCTCCTCCCATTCTGCCCAGGCTCTTCCTATTTGACCCCACCCAATCTGACTAGGCTCCTCCTACACCCCCCCTCTGCCAGGCTCCTCCTATACCCCTCCTCTCTGACCCCACCCAATCTGACTAGGCTCCTCCTAAGCCCCTACTCTGCTGTCTGACTCCACTCATTCTGCCCAGGCTCCTCCTAAGCCCCTCCTCTCTGACCCCACCCAATCTGACTAGGCTCCTCCTAAGCCCCTCCTCTGCTGTCTGACCCCACCCATTCTGCCCAGGCTCCTCCTATTTGACCCCACCCAATCTGACTAGGCTCCTCCTAAGCCCCTCCTCTGCTGTCTGACCCCACCCATTCTGCCCAGGCTCCTCCTATTTGACCCCACCCAATCTGACTAGGCTCCTCCTAAGCCCCTCCTCTGCTGTCTGACCTCACCCAATCTGACTAGGCTCCTCCTACACCCCCCTCTGCCAGGCTCCTCCTATACCCCCTCCTCTCTGACTCCACCCATTCTACCCAGGCTCCTCCTATTTGACCCCACCCAATCTGACCAGGCTCCTCCTACACCCCCCTCTGCCCAGGCTCCTCCTATACCCCCTCCTCTCTGACCCCACCCATTCTGCCCAGGCTCCTCCTATTTGACCACACCCAATCTGACTAGGCTCCTCCTATACCCATTCTGCCCAGGCTCCTCCTATACCCCCTCCTCTCTGACTCCACCCATTCTGCCCAGGCTCCTCCTCAGCCCCTCCTCTCTGACCGCATCCATTCTGCCCATATACCCGCTCCTCCTGCCCAGGCTCCTCCTAAGCCCCTCCTCTGCTGTCTGACCCCACCCATTCTGCCCAGGCTCCTCCTATTTGACCCCACCCAATCTGTCTAGGCTCCTCCTAAGCCCCTCCTCTGCTGTCTGACCCCACCCATTCTGCCCAGGCTCCTCCTATACCCCACCTCTCTGACCCCACCCAATCTGACTAGGCTCCTCCTAAGCCCCTCCTCTGCTGTCTGACCCCACCCATTCTGCCCAGGCTCCTCCTATTTGACCCCACCCAATCTGTCTAGGCTCCTCCTAAGCCCCTCCTCTGCTGTCTGACGCCACCCATTCTGCCCAGGCTCCTCCTATACCCCACCTCTCTGACCCCACCCATTCTGCCCATATACCCCCTCCTCCTGCCCAGGCTCCTCCTAAGCCCCTCCTCTGCTGTCTGACCCCACCCATTCTGCCCAGGCTCCGCCTAAGCCCCTCCTCTGCTGTCTGCCCCCACCCATACTGCCCAGGCTCTGCCTAAGCATCTCCTCTCTGACCCCACCCATTCTGCCCAGGCTCCTCCTATACCCCCTCCTCTCTGACTCCACCCATTCTGCCCAGGCTCCTCCCATACCCCTCTGACCCCACCCATTCTGCCCAGGCTCCTCCTCCTATACCCCTCCTATTTGACCCCACCCAATCTGACTTGGCTCCTCCTAAGCCCCTCCTCTGCTGTCTGACCCCACGCATTCTGCCCAGGCTCCTCCTATTTGACCCCACCCAATCTGACTAGGCTCCTCCTAAGCCCCTCCTCTCTGACCCCACCCCCTCTGACTAGGCTCCTCCTATACCCCCTCCTCTCTGACTCCACCCATTCTACCCAGGCTCCTCCCATACTCCTCCTATACCCCCTCTGCCCAGGCTCCTCCTAAGCCCCTCCTCTGCTGTCTGACCCCACCCATTCTGCCCAGGCTCCTCCTCTCTGACTCCACCCATTCTGCCCAGGCTCCTCCTATTCCCCCTCCTCTCTGACTCCACCCATTCTGCCCAGGCTCCTCCTATTGGACCCCACCCAATCTGATTAGGCTCCTCCTATACCCCCTCTGCCCAGGCTCCTCCTATACCCCTCCTCTCTGACCCCACCCCCTCTGCCCAGGCTCCTCCTATACCCCTCCTCTCTGACCCCACCCCCTCTGCCCAGGCTCCTCCTATTTGACCCCACCCAATCTGACTAGGCTCCTCCTAAGCCCCTCCTCTGCTGTCTGACCTCACCCAATCTGACTAGGCTCCTCCTACACCCCCCTCTGCCAGGCTCCTCCTATACCCCCTCCTCTCTGACTCCACCCATTCTACCCAGGCTCCTCCTATTTGACCCCACCCAATCTGACCAGGCTCCTCCTACACCCCCCTCTGCCCAGGCTCCTCCTATACCCCCTCCTCTCTGACCCCACCCATTCTGCCCAGGCTCCTCCTATTTGACCACACCCAATCTGACTAGGCTCCTCCTATACCCATTCTGCCCAGGCTCCTCCTATACCCCCTCCTCTCTGACTCCACCCATTCTGCCCAGGCTCCTCCTCAGCCCCTCCTCTCTGACCGCATCCATTCTGCCCATATACCCGCTCCTCCTGCCCAGGCTCCTCCTAAGCCCCTCCTCTGCTGTCTGACCCCACCCATTCTGCCCAGGCTCCTCCTATTTGACCCCACCCAATCTGTCTAGGCTCCTCCTAAGCCCCTCCTCTGCTGTCTGACCCCACCCATTCTGCCCAGGCTCCTCCTATACCCCACCTCTCTGACCCCACCCAATCTGACTAGGCTCCTCCTAAGCCCCTCCTCTGCTGTCTGACCCCACCCATTCTGCCCAGGCTCCTCCTAAGCCCCTCCTCTGCTGTCTGACCCCACCCATTCTGCCCAGGCTCCTCCTATTTGACCCCACCCAATCTGTCTAGGCTCCTCCTAAGCCCCTCCTCTGCTGTCTGACGCCACCCATTCTGCCCAGGCTCCTCCTATACCCCACCTCTCTGACCCCACCCATTCTGCCCATATACCCCCTCCTCCTGCCCAGGCTCCTCCTAAGCCCCTCCTCTGCTGTCTGACCCCACCCATTCTGCCCAGGCTCCGCCTAAGCCCCTCCTCTGCTGTCTGCCCCCACCCATACTGCCCAGGCTCTGCCTAAGCATCTCCTCTCTGACCCCACCCATTCTGCCCAGGCTCCTCCTAAGCCCCTCCTCTGCTGTCTGACCCCACCCATTCTGCCCAGGCTCCTCCTATACCCCCTCCTCTCTGACTCCACCCATTCTGCCCAGGCTCCTCCCATACCCCTCTGACCCCCCCCATTCTGCCCAGGCTCCTCCTCCTATACCCCTCCTATTTGACCCCACCCAATCTGACTTGGCTCCTCCTAAGCCCCTCCTCTGCTGTCTGACCCCACGCATTCTGCCCAGGCTCCTCCTATTTGACCCCACCCAATCTGACTAGGCTCCTCCTAAGCCCCTCCTCTCTGACCCCACCCCCTCTGACTAGGCTCCTCCTATACCCCCTCCTCTCTGACTCCACCCATTCTACCCAGGCTCCTCCCATACTCCTCCTATACCCCCTCTGCCCAGGCTCCTCCTAAGCCCCTCCTCTGCTGTCTGACCCCACCCATTCTGCCCAGGCTCCTCCTCTCTGACTCCACCCATTCTGCCCAGGCTCCTCCTATTCCCCCTCCTCTCTGACTCCACCCATTCTACCCAGGCTCCTCCCATACCCCTCTGACCCCACCCAGGCTCCTCCTATTTGACCCCACCCAATCTGACTAGGCTCCTCCTACACCCCCCTCTGCCAGGCTCCTCCTATACCCCCTCCTCTCTGACTCCACCCAGGCTCCTCCCATTCTGCCCAGGCTCTTCCTATTTGACCCCACCCAATCTGACTAGGCTCCTCCTACACCCCCCCTCTGCCAGGCTCCTCCTGTACCCCTCCTCTCTGACCCCACCCAATCTGACTAGGTTCCTCCTAAGCCCCTCCTCTGCTGTCTGGCCCCACCCATTCTGCCCAGGCTCCTCCTATTTGACCCCACCCAATCTGACTAGGCTCCTCCTATACCCCTCCTCTCTGACCTCACCCATTCTGCCCAGGCTCCTCCTATTTGACCCCACCCAATCTGACTAGGCTCCTCCTAAGCCCCTCCTCTGCTGTCTGACCCCACCCATTCTGCCCAGGCTCCTCCTAAGCCCCTCCTCTCTGACCCCACCAATTCTGCCCAGGCTCCTCCTAAGCCCCTCATCTGCTGTCTGACCCCACCCATTCTGCCCAGGCTCCTCCTATACCCCTCCTCTCTGACCCCACCCAATCTGACTAGGCTCCTCCTAAGCCCCTAGGCTCCTCCTAAGCCCCTCCTCTCTGACCCCACCCAATCTGACTAGGCTCCTCCTATACCCCCTCCTCTCTGACTCCACCCATTCTGCCCAGGCTCCTCCTATTTGACCCCACCCAATCTGACTAGGTTCCTCCTAAGCCCCTCCTCTGCTGTCTGGCCCCACCCATTCTGCCCAGGCTCCTCCTATACCCCCTCCTATTTGACCCCACCCAATCTGACTAGGCTCCTCCTATACCCCTCCTCTCTGACCTCACCCATTCTGCCCAGGCTCCTCCTATTTGACCCCACCCAATCTGACTAGGCTCCTCCTAAGCCCCTCCTCTGCTGTCTGACCCCACCCATTCTGCCCAGGCTCCTCCTAAGCCCCTCCTCTCTGACCCCACCCATTCTGCCCAGGCTCCTCCTAAGCCCCTCCTCTGCTGTCTGACCCCACCCATTCTGCCCAGGCTCCTCCTATTTGACCCCACCCAATCTGACTAGGTTCCTCCTAAGCCCCTCCTCTGCTGTCTGGCCCCACCCATTCTGCCCAGGCTCCTCCTATTTGACCCCACCCAATCTGACTAGGCTCCTCCTATACCCCACCTCTCTGACCCCACCCATTCTGCCCAGGCTCCTCCTATTTGACCCCACCCAATCTGACTAGGTTCCTCCTAAGCCCCTCCTCTGCTGTCTGGCCCCACCCATTCTGCCCAGGCTCCTCCTATTTGACCCCACCCAATCTGACTAGGCTCCTCCTATACCCCACCTCTCTGACTCCACCCATTCTGCCCAGGCTCCTCCTATTTGACCCCACCCAATCTGACTTGGCTCCTCCTAAGCCCCTCCTCTGCTGTCTGACCCCACCCATTCTGGCCAGGCTCCTCCTATTTGACCCCACCCAATCTGACTAGGCTCCTCCTATACCCCCTCTGCCCAGGCTCCTCCTAAGCCCCTCCTCTCTGACCCCACCCATTCTGCCCAGGCTCCTCCTAAGCCCCACCTCTCTGACTCCACCCATTCTGCCCAGGCTCCTCCTATTTGACCCCACCCAATCTGACTAGGCTCCTCCTACACCCCCCTCTGCCAGGCTCCTCCTATACCCCCTCCTCTCTGACTCCACCCATTCTACCCAGGCTCCTCCCATACCCCTCTGACCCCACCCATTCTGCCCAGGCTCCTCCTATTTGACCCCACCCAATCTGACTAGGCTCCTCCTACACCCCCCTCTGCCCAGGCTCCTCCTATACCCCCTCCTCTCTGACTCCACCCATTCTACCCAGGCTCCTCCCATACCCCTCTGACCCCACCCATTCTGCCCAGGCTCCTCCTATTTGACCCCACCCAATCTGACTAGGCTCCTCCTACACCCCCCTCTGCCCAGGCTCCTCCTATACCCCCTCCTCTCTGACTCCACCTATTCTACTCCACCTATTCTACCC
The DNA here is from genome assembly GCF_964263255.1 of Lissotriton vulgaris. Classification (NCBI taxonomy): domain Eukaryota; kingdom Metazoa; phylum Chordata; class Amphibia; order Caudata; family Salamandridae; genus Lissotriton; species Lissotriton vulgaris. The sequence goes on from NC_141695.1 coordinate 1,001,337,916, forward strand.
AGGCTCCTCCCATACCCCTCTGACCCCACCCATTCTGCCCAGGCTCCTCCTATTTGACCCCACCCAATCTGACTAGGCTCCTCCTAAGCCCCTAGGCTCCTCCTAAGCCCCTCCTCTGCTCTCTGACCCCACCCAATCTGACAAGGCTCCTCCTAAGCCCCTTCTCTGCTGTCTGACCCCACCCATTCTCCCCAGGCTCCTCCTATACCCCACCTCTCTGACCCCACCCAATCTGACTAGGCTCCTCCTAAGCCCCTCCTCTGCTGTCTGACCCCACCCATTCTGCCCAGGCTCCTCCTATACCCCCTCCTCTCTGACCCCACCCCCTCTGCCCAGGCTCCTCCTATACCCCCTCTGCCCAGGCTCCTCCTATTTGACCCCACCCAATCTGACTAGGCTCCTCCTAAGCCCCTCCTCTGCTGTCTGACCCCACCCATTCTGCCCAGGCTCCTCCTATTTGACCCCACCCAATCTGACTAGGCTCCTCCTAAGCCCCTCCTCTGCTGTCTGACCCCACCCATTCTGCCCAGGCTCCTCCTAAGCCCCTCCTCTGCTGTCTGACCCCACCCATTCTGCCCAGGCTCCTCCTATTTGACCCCACCCAATCTGACTAGGCTCCTCCTAAGCCCCTCCTCTGCTGTCTGACCTCACCCAATCTGACTAGGCTCCTCCTACACCCCCCTCTGCCAGGCTCCTCCTATACCCCCTCCTCTCTGACTCCACCCATTCTACCCAGGCTCCTCCTATTTGACCCCACCCAATCTGACCAGGCTCCTCCTACACCCCCCTCTGCCCAGGCTCCTCCTATACCCCCTCCTCTCTGACCCCACCCATTCTGCCCAGGCTCCTCCTATTTGACCACACCCAATCTGACTAGGCTCCTCCTATACCCATTCTGCCCAGGCTCCTCCTATACCCCCTCCTCTCTGACTCCACCCATTCTGCCCAGGCTCCTCCTCAGCCCCTCCTCTCTGACCGCATCCATTCTGCCCATATACCCGCTCCTCCTGCCCAGGCTCCTCCTAAGCCCCTCCTCTGCTGTCTGACCCCACCCATTCTGCCCAGGCTCCTCCTATACCCCACCTCTCTGACCCCACCCAATCTGACTAGGCTCCTCCTAAGCCCCTCCTCTGCTGTCTGACCCCACCCATTCTGCCCAGGCTCCTCCTAAGCCCCTCCTCTGCTGTCTGACCCCACCCATTCTGCCCAGGCTCCTCCTATTTGACCCCACCCAATCTGTCTAGGCTCCTCCTAAGCCCCTCCTCTGCTGTCTGACGCCACCCATTCTGCCCAGGCTCCTCCTATACCCCACCTCTCTGACCCCACCCATTCTGCCCATATACCCCCTCCTCCTGCCCAGGCTCCTCCTAAGCCCCTCCTCTGCTGTCTGACCCCCACCCATTCTGCCCAGGCTCCGCCTAAGCCCCTCCTCTGCTGTCTGCCCCCACCCATACTGCCCAGGCTCTGCCTAAGCATCTCCTCTCTGACCCCACCCATTCTGCCCAGGCTCCTCCTAAGCCCCTCCTCTGCTGTCTGACCCCACCCATTCTGCCCAGGCTCCTCCTATACCCCCTCCTCTCTGACTCCACCCATTCTGCCCAGGCTCCTCCTCCTATACCCCTCCTATTTGACCCCACCCAATCTGACTTGGCTCCTCCTAAGCCCCTCCTCTGCTGTCTGACCCCACCCATTCTGCCCAGGCTCCTCCTATTTGACCCCACCCAATCTGACTAGGCTCCTCCTAAGCCCCTCCTCTCTGACCCCACCCCCTCTGACTAGGCTCCTCCTATACCCCCTCCTCTCTGACTCCACCCATTCTACCCAGGCTCCTCCCATACTCCTCCTATACCCCCTCTGCCCAGGCTCCTCCTAAGCCCCTCCTCTGCTGTCTGACCCCACCCTTTCTGCCCAGGCTCCTCCTCTCTGACTCCACCCATTCTGCCCAGGCTCCTCCTATTCCCCCTCCTCTCTGACTCCACCCATTCTACCCAGGCTCCTCCCATACCCCTCTGACCCCACCCAGGCTCCTCCCATTCTGCCCAGGCTCTTCCTATTTGACCCCACCCAATCTGACTAGGCTCCTCCTACACCCCCCCTCTGCCAGGCTCCTCCTATACCCCTCCTCTCTGACCCCACCCAATCTGACTAGGCTCCTCCTAAGCCCCTACTCTGCTGTCTGACTCCACTCATTCTGCCCAGGCTCCTCCTAAGCCCCTCCTCTCTGACCCCACCCAATCTGACTAGGCTCCTCCTAAGCCCCTCCTCTGCTGTCTGACCCCACCCATTCTGCCCAGGCTCCTCCTATTTGACCCCACCCAATCTGACTAGGCTCCTCCTAAGCCCCTCCTCTGCTGTCTGACCCCACCCATTCTGCCCAGGCTCCTCCTATTTGACCCCACCCAATCTGACTAGGCTCCTCCTAAGCCCCTCCTCTGCTGTCTGACCTCACCCAATCTGACTAGGCTCCTCCTACACCCCCCTCTGCCAGGCTCCTCCTATACCCCCTCCTCTCTGACTCCACCCATTCTACCCAGGCTCCTCCTATTTGACCCCACCCAATCTGACCAGGCTCCTCCTACACCCCCCTCTGCCCAGGCTCCTCCTATACCCCCTCCTCTCTGACCCCACCCATTCTGCCCAGGCTCCTCCTATTTGACCACACCCAATCTGACTAGGCTCCTCCTATACCCATTCTGCCCAGGCTCCTCCTATACCCCCTCCTCTCTGACTCCACCCATTCTGCCCAGGCTCCTCCTCAGCCCCTCCTCTCTGACCGCATCCATTCTGCCCATATACCCGCTCCTCCTGCCCAGGCTCCTCCTAAGCCCCTCCTCTGCTGTCTGACCCCACCCATTCTGCCCAGGCTCCTCCTATTTGACCCCACCCAATCTGTCTAGGCTCCTCCTAAGCCCCTCCTCTGCTGTCTGACCCCACCCATTCTGCCCAGGCTCCTCCTATACCCCACCTCTCTGACCCCACCCAATCTGACTAGGCTCCTCCTAAGCCCCTCCTCTGCTGTCTGACCCCACCCATTCTGCCCAGGCTCCTCCTATTTGACCCCACCCAATCTGTCTAGGCTCCTCCTAAGCCCCTCCTCTGCTGTCTGACGCCACCCATTCTGCCCAGGCTCCTCCTATACCCCACCTCTCTGACCCCACCCATTCTGCCCATATACCCCCTCCTCCTGCCCAGGCTCCTCCTAAGCCCCTCCTCTGCTGTCTGACCCCACCCATTCTGCCCAGGCTCCGCCTAAGCCCCTCCTCTGCTGTCTGCCCCCACCCATACTGCCCAGGCTCTGCCTAAGCATCTCCTCTCTGACCCCACCCATTCTGCCCAGGCTCCTCCTATACCCCCTCCTCTCTGACTCCACCCATTCTGCCCAGGCTCCTCCCATACCCCTCTGACCCCACCCATTCTGCCCAGGCTCCTCCTCCTATACCCCTCCTATTTGACCCCACCCAATCTGACTTGGCTCCTCCTAAGCCCCTCCTCTGCTGTCTGACCCCACGCATTCTGCCCAGGCTCCTCCTATTTGACCCCACCCAATCTGACTAGGCTCCTCCTAAGCCCCTCCTCTCTGACCCCACCCCCTCTGACTAGGCTCCTCCTATACCCCCTCCTCTCTGACTCCACCCATTCTACCCAGGCTCCTCCCATACTCCTCCTATACCCCCTCTGCCCAGGCTCCTCCTAAGCCCCTCCTCTGCTGTCTGACCCCACCCATTCTGCCCAGGCTCCTCCTCTCTGACTCCACCCATTCTGCCCAGGCTCCTCCTATTCCCCCTCCTCTCTGACTCCACCCATTCTGCCCAGGCTCCTCCTATTGGACCCCACCCAATCTGATTAGGCTCCTCCTATACCCCCTCTGCCCAGGCTCCTCCTATACCCCTCCTCTCTGACCCCACCCCCTCTGCCCAGGCTCCTCCTATACCCCTCCTCTCTGACCCCACCCCCTCTGCCCAGGCTCCTCCTATACCCCTCCTCTGCTGTCTGACCCCACCCATTCTGCCCAGGCTCCTCCTATTTGACCCCACCCAATCTGACTAGGCTCCTCCTAAGCCCCTCCTCTGCTGTCTGACCCCACCCATTCTGCCCAGGCTCCTCCTATTTGACCCCACCCAATCTGACTAGGCTCCTCCTACACCCCCCTCTGCCAGGCTCCTCCTATACCCCCTCCTCTCTGACTCCACCCAGGCTCCTCCCATTCTGCCCAGGCTCTTCCTATTTGACCCCACCCAATCTGACTAGGCTCCTCCTACACCCCCCCTCTGCCAGGCTCCTCCTGTACCCCTCCTCTCTGACCCCACCCAATCTGACTAGGCTCCTCCTAAGCCCCTACTCTGCTGTCTGACTCCACTCATTCTGCCCAGGCTCCTCCTAAGCCCCTCCTCTCTGACCCCACCCAATCTGACTAGGCTCCTCCTAAGCCCCTCCTAAGCCCCTCCTCTGCTCTCTGACCCCACCCATTCTTCCCAGGCTCCTCCTATACCCCTCCTCTCTGACCCCACCCAACCTGCCCAGGGTCCTCCTCCTACAGACAACACCCATTCTCTTTCTTTCACCTTTCTTTCCACACCTATTTTACTTACCGACCAATCTGCAATCCCTCTTTTGCTAGGCATGATTCCACTCTTACACAACACACAGACACATTTTACTTACCAATTTACTTACCTGGTGCCGAACCCGGGATTTGAACCCTGGTTGCCTGGATGGAAGGCAGGAACTTACCCACTGGACCACACTGGTTTCCATGTAAGTAGCCTATCAAATTGTCCTTATGTCATGGTCATCCTTTTAATGTGCAATGGAAGCCACAGGAAAGGACACCAAGGCCTGTATGTTGCTTATAGTTACTTCTGCAATCCTCTAGACCACCAAGGAGCTATAGCTCAAAGGTAAGGCTTGTACCTTTGGTGGGGACAGCCCTCACAGGCCAGGGTTCGAATCCTGCCAGTGCTGTAGAAGTATCCCAAGGTGGGAAATTTTCAAACAGTGATTTTCTTTTTTTTTTTTTGCTAAGTGTTTTTCTGGTTTCCATGTAAGTAGCCTATCAAATTGTCCTTATGTCATGGTCATCCATTTAATGTGCAATGGAAGCCACAGGGAAGGACACCAAGGCCTGTATGTTGCTTATAGTTACTACTGCAATCCTCTAGATCACCAAGTAGATAGCTCAAAGGTAAGGCTTGTAACCTTTGGGGGGACAGCCCTCACAGGCCAGGGTTCGAATCCTGCCAGTGCTGTAGAAGTGTCCCAAGGTGGGAAATTTTCAAACAGTGATTTTTTTTTTGCTAGTGTTTTTTTGGCAGGTGTCTCCCAACATTTCATATGTTTTCTCTCATGACCTTCTACCAACCGCCCTATTTCTCAAGTAGGTGCTAGGAACAAGGCCTTATCTTCCTTTATCAATGTCGTCATTCTTTGTCCTTTAAGTTTGGTGAATTGCAGAGTGCAATTGTGGTATTGGGGGTTATAACTGAGCACAAGAATGCGAGGATGGTGCTACACTTATTGTAAAATAGGTTGGTTGATGGTGATTTTTCATTTTAGTGTGAGCCACTCGCTCAAATCAGGGGTTTGGTGCCAGTGAGCTTGGATAGAAATAAAGGTCAAGTATGAGCTCTGGCTAATGAAATGATGGGTCGAGTTTGAGGCTAGCTAGAGTCCATTTATTAGGTGCAATAAGAAGTTGGAAAGATTTTTCCTTTAAGAGACAGACAAGAGCAGAGTCAAGCCTTTGCTCTAGTAGATCTGCATCATGCCTGCTGCAGGATGTGAAGGAGTGGACCTCCACAGCAGTGCGCTGTGCCGGGCTGGGCTGCACTGGGCTGGGCTGGGCCTGCCCTGGCATCTTGGATTTATTCACCCACCTCCTTCCTTTGAAGAACGCTCACGAACGGCCACGAACGTCCTTGTTCTGTATACAGGCGGACAGCAGGCAATTTAGGACCCTGCTAAATGATGGTGATGTCCCCATGTGCTTCCTTCGAGTGGCAAAATCCTTCGTCTAAGGCAGGTGGGCTTTTTTAAAATTTGGTTGAAGACCATATGTTGGAGGCAGTATCACGGCACAAGCCGCCGACCGTCTCAGAAGAAAGTATGCATGGGAGGACATTATTTGCATAGGAGAGCCCTCTTCTCAGTCCCATTCTTAAGCTGCAGTGGCCATGAAGTGTTACTAGGGGGCAGCAGTATGAACAAAAGAGCACACTGAGGCTTTTCTCCTTCTTGCTGACATGATTCTTGGTCATTTTTGTCTTGCAGGGCCTAAGGAGTGAATGACTACGATGACTGAGGGGATGAGGAATGGCTGGCCTGTATTTGTGGTGAAGGGGGAACATTTGGAAGGTAAACAGCAAGATGAAAGCGTCAAAGCATATATGTTTGCTGAGTGATTGAGTCTGTGTGTCACTTGTCTCTTTGTAGGGACATGTGAGAAAGGAACAGCAGCACCATAGACTTCAGGTGGGAGAGCAAGCAAGGATGAATATTTCCCTCAAATCCAAATACTTACAGCACCTCAAAGATGACAAGTGCGATATGATGTTCTGCAATTGCAAGGATTTGCCATGTGTGGTGCATAAATATGCATGGTTAGTGAGGTTTTTCCCAGAATGTGAGTATCGTTAGGCTGGCAAATGTCAGGCACTCCTGTGGGGGTATGAGGCCAAGAAAAAATTTGGGAAGTTTGCTACAGTCATCTGTAGGATCGAAAGACACTGGGGAATCGTTACAGAGGGAGCCAGGCTGCACAAAACGTGGTAACAGTTGGACAGAAATCTTTAGCCGGACTTTTGACTACCCCCAATGTGGGACCAGGACCGCAGTACCTCTCTGTCTCTGAAACATATTTTGACCTCTGGGCACCACCATCTCAATGCCCCTCAAATGTTCCCTCCTGGAACCCCAGCTTTGGTAGTGCATCAACCAGGTTTCAATCATTTGAGTGACCACAAACACCCTTGCTATGTGCCTTCCATTTACATTCAGTCAGTAACCCAGCTGCTTCGTTCGCTATTGAATCTCAAGTGACAGTTGGATGCACATTGCAGGGGTATACAGGCATTTACCGTACTGTACAGCCCCTCTCAGTACAGTCAGACTACACTTCTTAAAATCATAAATACATGTTTTGTCCAACAGTAAGGCCGGGCCTTTCCTCTGTAGTTCATAGCCAACGTAAGGAGGAAAAAATAAGCTGAAGAGCATGCCAAAATTCTCTACAGACACTGCCAATCCTCACACTGCCTATTTGCATGCCGAGGTTATTCACTATGACCCACCAAACCAATTGGCAACAGTAGCCTCTCTCTGCCTCATTCGTATGCTCCGATGCCACCTTTATTTAGCAAATGTTAGTGCTCTAGGATTTCATAGCACGATTCGCTATAGCCTCTTTTTTCAACAGAAATGTCCTAAAGGTACCTATACCAATCTGCTGGGTGGGGAGGAGGGGGGCTGCTGCTGCTGGCAGTAACATTTTGGGGCACCCCACCTGCAAAAATACATTCACATGCTCCTTGTTGTACCTTTCAATACCATAACTGCAGCAGACCCCTGTTGGTAACAGAAACTGTCAAACAGCTTTTTGCCACCCCCCCTCCCCCGTTGCCCCTAACCATTTGGGGTACACCCCATGAGGGAGGATCAGAGCAATAAAAAATAATGGTAGCCCCCCCAAAAAGTACCTGGAAGGCATGCCATTCTGTGCACCTCATCGCTCTTCACGTTGCGCCTAAGCACCTTTTAATACTGCTCCCCGACTGCCCCCTCCAAACAGAAATCAGAAAGTATAGGGGGGTGCATTAGAAAAGTTTTTGCAGTTCCCCACCATAAGTCAGGATCCTCCTCCATCTATGACCCCTTCCTAGGCCCTCAGACCCTACCCATTCTGCCCAGGCTCCTCCTATTTGACCACACCCAATCTGACTAGGCTCCTCCTTAACCCCTCCTCTGCTCTCTGACCCCACCCAATCTGACTAGGCTCCTCCTATACCCCCTCCTCTCTGACTCCACCCATTCTGCCCAGGCTCCTCCCATACCCCTCTGACCCCACCCATTCTGCCCAGGCTCCTCCTATACCCCTCTTATTTGACCCCAATCTGACTAGGCTCCTCCTAAGCCCCTCCTCTGCTGTCTGACCCCACCCATTCTGACTAAGCTCCTCCTAAACCAATCCTCTGCTGTCTGACTCCACCCATTCTGCCCAGGCTCCTCCTCAGCCCCTCCTCTCTGACCTCACCCAATCTGACTAGGCTCCTCCTATACCCCCTCCTCTCTGACCCCACCCAATCTGACTAGGCTCCTCCTTAACCCCTCCTCTGCTCTCTGACCCCACCCATTCTGACTAAGCTCCTCCTAAACCCATCCTCTGCTGTCTGACCCCACCCATTCTGCCCAGGCTCCTCCTAAGCCCCTCTGCCCAGGCTCCTCCTATAACCCTCCTCTCTGACCTCACCCAATCTGACTAGGCTCCTCCTATACCCATTCTGCCCAGGCTCCTCCTATACCCCCTCCTCTCTGACTCCACCCATTCTGCCCAGGCTCCTCCTATACCCCTCCTCTCTGACCCCACCCAATCTGACTAGGCTCCTCCTAAGCCCCTCCTCTGCTGTCTGACCCCACCCATTCTGCCAAGGCTCCTCCTATTTGACCCCACCCAATCTGACTAGGTTCCTCCTAAGCCCCTCCTCTGCTGTCTGGCCCCACCCATTCTGCCCAGGCTCCTCCTATACCCCCTCCTATTTGACCCCACCCAATCTGACTAGGCTCCTCCTATACCCCCTCTGCCCAGGCTCCTCCTATACCCCTCCTCTCTGACCTCACCCATTCTGCCCAGGCTCCTCCTATTTGACCCCACCCAATCTGACTAGGCTCCTCCTAAGCCCCTCCTCTGCTGTCTGACCCCACCCATTCTGCCCAGGCTCCTCCTAAGCCCCTCCTCTCTGACCCCACCAATTCTGCCCAGGCTCCTCCTAAGCCCCTCATCTGCTGTCTGACCCCACCCATTCTGCCCAGGCTCCTCCTATACCCCTCCTCTCTGACCCCACCCAATCTGACTAGGCTCCTCCTAAGCCCCTAGGCTCCTCCTAAGCCCCTCCTCTCTGACCCCACCCAATCTGACTAGGCTCCTCCTATACCCCCTCCTCTCTGACTCCACCCATTCTGACTAGGCTCCTCCTATTTGACCCCACCCAATCTGACTAGGCTCCTCCTAAGCCCCTCCTCTGCTGTCTGACCCCACCCATTCTGCCCAGGCTCCGCCTAAGCATCTCCTCTCTGACCCCACCCATTCTGCCCAGGCTCCTCCTAAGCCCCTCCTCTGCTGTCTGACCCCACCCATTCTGCCCAGGCTCCTCCTAAGCCCCTCCTCTGCTGTCTGACCCCACCCATTCTGCCCAGGCTCCTCCTATACCCCCTCCTCTCTGACTCCACCCATTCTGCCCAGGCTCCTCCCAAACCCCTCTGACCCCACCCATTCTGCCCAGGCTCCTCCTATACCCCTCCTATTTGACCCCACCCAATCTGACTTGGCTCCTCCTAAGCCCCTCCTCTGCTGTCTGACCCCACCCATTCTGCCCAGGCTCCTCCTATTTGACCCCACCCAATCTGACTAGGCTCCTCCTAAGCCCCTCCTCTGCTGTCGGACCCCACCCATTCTGCCCAGGCTCCTCCTATACCCCTCTGACCCCACCCATTCTGCCCAGGCTCCTCCTATACCCCCTCCTATTTGACCCCACCCAATCTGACTAGGCTCCTCCTATACCCCCTCTGCCCAGGCTCCTCCTATACCCCTCCTCTCTGACCTCACCCATTCTGCCCAGGCTCCTCCTATTTGACCCCACCCAATCTGACTAGGCTCCTCCTAAGCCCCTCCTCTGCTGTCTGACCCCACCCATTCTGCCCAGGCTCCTCCTAAGCCCCTCCTCTCTGACCCCACCAATTCTGCCCAGGCTCCTCCTAAGCCCCTCATCTGCTGTCTGACCCCACCCATTCTGCCCAGGCTCCTCCTATACCCCTCCTATTTGACCCCACCCAATCTGACTTGGCTCCTCCTAAGCCCCTCCTCTGCTGTCTGACCCCACCCATTCTGCCCAGGCTCCTCCTATTTGACCCCACCCAATCTGACTAGGCTCCTCCCAAGCCCCTCCTCTGCTGTCTGACCCCACCCATTCTGCCCAGGCTCCTCCTATTTGACCCCACCCAATCTGACTAGGCTCCTCCTATACCCCCTCTGCCCAGGCTCCTTCTAAGCCCCTCCTCTGCTGTCTGACCCCCACCCATTCTGCCCAGGCTCCGCCTAAGCCCCTCCTCTCTGACCCCACCCATTCTGCCCAGGCTCCTCCTAAGCCCCACCTCTCTGACTCCACCCATTCTGCCCAGGCTCCTCCTATTTGACCCCACCCAATCTGACTAGGCTCTTCCTATACCCCCTCTGCCCAGGCTCCTCCTATACCCCTCCTCTCTGACCCCACCCCTCTGCCCAGGCTCCTCTTATACCCCCTCTGCCCAGGCTCCTCCTATACCCCTCCTCTCTGACCCCACCCCCTCTGCCCGGGCTCCTCCTATACCCCTCCTCTGCTGTCTGACCCCACCCATTCTGCCCAGGCTCCTCCTATACCCCCTCCTCTCTGACTCCACCCATTCTGCCCAGGCTCCTCCTAAGCCCCTCCTCTCTGACCGCATCCATTCTGCCCATATACCCGCTCCTCCTGCCCAGGCTCCTCCTAAGCCCCTCCTCTGCTGTCTGACCCCACCCATTCTGCCCAGGCTCCGCCTAAGCCCCTCCTCTCTGACCCCACCCATTCTGCCCAGGCTCCTCCTAAGCCCCTCCTCTGCTGTCTGACCCCACCCATTCTGCCCAGGCTCCTCTCATACCCCTCTGACCCCACCCATTCTGCCCAGGCTCCTCCTATACCCCACCTCTCTGACCCCACCCAATCTGACTAGGCTCCTCCTAAGCCCCTCCTCTGCTGTCTGACCCCACCCATTCTGCCCAGGCTCCTCCTATACCCCCTCCTCTCTGACTCCACCCATTCTACCCAGGCTCCTCCTATTTGACCCCACACAATCTGACTAGGCTCCTCCTATACCCCCTCTGCCCAGGCTCTTCCTATACCCCTCCTCTCTGACCCCACCCCCTCTGCCCAGGCTCCTCCTATACCCCCTCTGCCCAGGCTCCTCCTATACCCCTCCTCTCTGACCCCACCCCCTCTGCCCAGGCTCCTCCTATACCCCTCCTCTGCTGTCTGACCCCACCCATTCTGCCCAGGCTCCTCCTATTTGACCCCACCCAATCTGACTAGGCTCCTCCTAAGCCCCTCCTCTGCTGTCTGACCCCACCCATTCTGCCCAGGCTCCTCCTATTTGACCCCACCCAATCTGACTAGGCTCCTCCTAAGCCCCTCCTCTGCTGTCTGACCCCACCCATTCTGCCCAGGCTCCTCCTATTTGACCCCACCCAATCTGACTAGGCTCCTCCTACACCCCCCTCTGCCAGGCTCCTCCTATACCCCCTCCTCTCTGACTCCACCCATTCTACCCAGGCTCCTCCCATACCCCTCTGACCCCACCCATTCTGCCCAGGCTCCTCCTATTTGACCCCACCCAATCTGACTAGGCTCCTCCTAAGCCCCTCCTCTGCTGTCTGACCCCACCCATTCTGCCCAGGCTCCTCCTATTGGACCCCACCCAATCTGATTAGGCTCCTCCTATACCCCCTCTGCCCAGGCTCCTCCTATACCCCTCCTCTCTGACCCCACCCCCTCTGCCCAGGCTCCTACTATACCCCTCCTCTGCTGTCTGACCCCACCCATTCTGCCCAGGCTCCTCCTATTTGACCCCACCCAATCTGACTAGGCTCCTCCTAAGCCCCTCCTCTGCTGTCTGACCCCACCCATTCTGCCCAGGCTCCTCCTATTTGACCCCACCCAATCTGACTAGGCTCCTCCTATACCCATTCTGCCCAGGCTCCTCCTATACCCCCTCCTCTCTGACTCCACCCATTCTGCCCAGGCTCCTCCTAAGCCCCTCCTCTCTGACCGCATCCATTCTGCCCATATACCCGCTCCTCCTGCTCAGGCTCCTCCTAAGCCCCTCCTCTGCTGTCTGACCCCACCCATTCTGCCCAGGCTCCTCCTATTTGACCCCACCCAATCTGACTAGGCTCCTCCTAAGCCCCTCCTCTGCTGTCTGACCCCACCCATTCTGCCCAGGCTCCTCCTATACCCCACCTCTCTGACCCCACCCAATCTGACTAGGCTCCTCCTATACCCCCTCTGCCCAGGCTCCTCCTATACCCCTCCTCTCTGACCTCACCCATTCTGCCCAGGCTCCTCCTATTTGACCCCACCCAATCTGACTAGGCTCCTCCTAAGCCCCTCCTCTGCTGTCTGACCCCACCCATTCTGCCCAGGCTCCTCCTAAGCCCCTCCTCTCTGACCCCACCAATTCTGCCCAGGCTCCTCCTAAGCCCCTCATCTGCTGTCTGACCCCACCCATTCTGCCCAGGCTCCTCCTATACCCCTCCTCTCTGACCCCACCCAATCTGACTAGGCTCCTCCTAAGCCCCTAGGCTCCTCCTAAGCCCCTCCTCTCTGACCCCACCCAATCTGACTAGGCTCCTCCTATACCCCCTCCTCTCTGACTCCACCCATTCTGACTAGGCTCCTCCTATTTGACCCCACCCAATCTGACTAGGCTCCTCCTAAGCCCCTCCTCTGCTGTCTGACCCCACCCATTCTGCCCAGGCTCCGCCTAAGCATCTCCTCTCTGACCCCACCCATTCTGCCCAGGCTCCTCCTAAGCCCCTCCTCTGCTGTCTGACCCCACCCATTCTGCCCAGGCTCCTCCTAAGCCCCTCCTCTGCTGTCTGACCCCACCCATTCTGCCCAGGCTCCTCCTATACCCCCTCCTCTCTGACTCCACCCATTCTGCCCAGGCTCCTCCCATACCCCTCTGACCCCACCCATTCTGCCCAGGCTCCTCCTATACCCCTCCTATTTGACCCCACCCAATCTGACTTGGCTCCTCCTAAGCCCCTCCTCTGCTGTCTGACCCCACCCATTCTGCCCAGGCTCCTCCTATTTGACCCCACCCAATCTGACTAGGCTCCTCCTAAGCCCCTCCTCTGCTGTCGGACCCCACCCATTCTGCCCAGGCTCCTCCTATACCCCTCTGACCCCACCCATTCTGCCCAGGCTCCTCCTATACCCCCTCCTATTTGACCCCACCCAATCTGACTAGGCTCCTCCTATACCCCTCCTCTCTGACCCCACCCATTCTGCCCAGGCTCCTCCTAAGCCCCACCTCTCTGACTCCACCCATTCTGCCCAGGCTCCTCCTATTTGACCCCACCCAATCTGACTAGGCTCCTCCTATACCCCCTCTGCCCAGGCTCCTCCTATACCTGTCCTCTCTGACCCCACCCCTCTGCCCAGGCTCCTCTTATACCCCCTCTGCCCAGGCTCCTCCTATACCCCTCCTCTCTGACCCCACCCCCTCTGCCCAGGCTCCTCCTATACCCCTCCTCTGCTGTCTGACCCCACCCATTCTGCCCAGGCTCCTCCTATACCCCCTCCTCTCTGACTCCACCCATTCTGCCCAGGCTCCTCCTAAGCCCCTCCTCTCTGACCGCATCCATTCTGCCCATATACCCGCTCCTCCTGCCCAGGCTCCTCCTAAGCCCCTCCTCTGCTGTCTGACCCCACCCATTCTGCCCAGGCTCCGCCTAAGCCCCTCCTCTCTGACCCCACCCATTCTGCCCAGGCTCCTCCTAAGCCCCTCCTCTGCTGTCTGACCCCACCCATTCTGCCCAGGCTCCTCCCATACCCCTCTGACCCCACCCATTCTGCCCAGGCTCCTCCTATACCCCACCTCTCTGACCCCACCCAATCTGACTAGGCTCCTCCTAAGCCCCTCCTCTGCTGTCTGACCCCACCCATTCTGCCCAGGCTCCTCCTAAGCCCCTCCTCTGCTGTCTGACCCCACCCATTCTGCCCAGGCTCCTCCTATTGGACCCCACCCAATCTGATTAGGCTCCTCCTATACCCCCTCTGCCCAGGCTCCTCCTATACCCCTCCTCTCTGACCCCACCCCCTCTGCCCAGGCTCCTACTATACCCCTCCTCTGCTGTCTGACCCCACCCATTCTGCCCAGGCTCCTCCTATTTGACCCCACCCCCTCTGACTAGGCTCCTCCTATACCCCCTCCTCTCTGACTCCACCCATTCTACCCAGGCTCCTCCCATACTCCTCCTATACCCCCTCTGCCCAGGCTCCTCCTAAGCCCCTCCTCTGCTGTCTGACCCCACCCATTCTGCCCAGGCTCCTCCTCTCTGACTCCACCCATTCTGCCCAGGCTCCTCCTATTCCCCCTCCTCTCTGACTCCACCCATTCTACCCAGGCTCCTCCCATACCCCTCTGACCCCACCCATTCTGCCCAGGCTCCTCCTATTTGACCCCACCCAATCTGACTAGGCTCCTCCTACACCCCCCTCTGCCAGGCTCCTCCTATACCCCTCCGCCAGGCTCCTCCTATACCCCTCCTCTGCTGTCTGACCCCACCCATTCTGCCCAGGCTCCTCCTATTTGACCCCACCCAATCTGACTAGGCTCCTCCTAAGCCCCTCCTCTGCTGTCTGACCCCACCCATTCTGCCCAGGCTCCTCCTCTCTGACCCCACCCATTCTGCCCAGGCTCCTCCTATTTGACCCCACCCAATCTGACTAGGCTCCTCCTATACCCCCTCTGCCCAGGCTCCTCGTAAGCCCCTCCTCTGCTGTCTGACCCCCACCCATTCTGCCCAGGCTCCACCTAAGCCCCTCCTCTCTGACCCCACCCATTCTGCCCAGGCTCCTCCTAAGCCCCACCTCTCTGACTCCACCCATTCTGCCCAGGCTCCTCCCATACCCCTCTGACCCCACCCAGGCTCCTCCTATTTGACCCCACCCAATCTGACTAGGCTCCTCCTACACCCCCCTCTGCCAGGCTCCTCCTATACCCCTCCTCTGCTGTCTGACCCCACCCATTCTGCCCAGGCTCCTCCTATTTGACCCCACCCAATCTGACTAGGCTCCTCCTAAGCCCCTCCTCTGCTGTCTGACCCCACCCATTCTGCCCAGGCTCCTCCTATTGGACCCCACCCAATCTGATTAGGCTCCTCCTATACCCCCTCTGCCCAGGCTCCTCCTATACCCCTCCTCTCTGACCCCACCCCCTCTGCCCAGGCTCCTCCTATACCCCTCCTCTCTGACCCCACCCCCTCTGCCCAGGCTCCTCCTATACCCCTCCTCTGCTGTCTGACCCCACCCATTCTGCCCAGGCTCCTCCTATTTGACCCCACCCAATCTGACTAGGCTCCTCCTAAGCCCCTCCTCTGCTGTCTGACCCCACCCATTCTGCCCAGGCTCCTCCTATTTGACCCCACCCAATCTGACTAGGCTCCTCCTACACCCCCCTCTGCCAGGCTCCTCCTATACCCCCTCCTCTCTGACTCCACCCATTCTGCCCAGGCTCCTCCTAAGCCCCTCCTCTCTGACCGCATCCATTCTGCCCATATACCCGCTCCTCCTGCCCAGGCTCCTCCTAAGCCCCTCCTCTGCTGTCTGACCCCACCCATTCTGCCCAGGCTCCTCCTATTTGACCCCACCCAATCTGACTAGGCTCCTCCTAAGCCCCTCCTCTGCTGTCTGACCCCACCCATTCTGCCCAGGCTCCTCCTATACCCCACCTCTCTGACCCCACCCAATCTGACTAGGCTCCTCCTAAGCCCCTCCTCTGCTGTCTGACCCCACCCATTCTGCCCAGGCTCCTCCTCTCTGACGCCACCCATTCTGCCCAGGCTCCTCCTATACCCCACCTCTCTGACCCCACCCAATCTGACTAGGCTCCTCCTAAGCCCCTCCTCTGCTGTCTGACTCCACCCATTCTGCCCAGGCTCCTCCTAAGCCCCTCCTCTCTGACCCCACCCATTCTGCCCATATACCCCCTCCTCCTGCCCAGGCTCCTCCTAAGCCCCTCCTCTGCTGTCTGACCCCACCCATTCTGCCCAGGCTCCGCCTAAGCCCCTCCTCTGCTGTCTGCCCCCACCCATACTGCCCAGGCTCTGCCTAAGCATCTCCTCTCTGACCCCACCCATTCTGCCCAGGCTCCTCCTAAGCCCCTCCTCTGCTGTCTGACCCCACCCATTCTGCCCAGGCTCCTCCTATACCCCCTCCTCTCTGACTCCACCCATTCTGCCCAGGCTCCTCCCATACCCCTCTGACCCCACCCATTCTGCCCAGGCTCCTCCTCCTATACCCCTCCTATTTGACCCCACCCAATCTGACTTGGCTCCTCCTAAGCCCCTCCTCTGCTGTCTGACCCCACCCATTCTGCCCAGGCTCCTCCTATTTGACCCCACCCAATCTGACTAGGCTCCTCCTAAGCCCCTCCTCTCTGACCCCACCCCCTCTGACTAGGCTCCTCCTATACCCCCTCCTCTCTGACTCCACCCATTCTACCCAGGCTCCTCCCATACTCCTCCTATACCCCCTCTGCCCAGGCTCCTCCTAAGCCCCTCCTCTGCTGTCTGACCCCACCCATTCTGCCCAGGCTCCTCCTCTCTGACTCCACCCATTCTGCCCAGGCTCCTCCTATTCCCCCTCCTCTCTGACTCCACCCATTCTACCCAGGCTCCTCCCATACCCCTCTGACCCCACCCATTCTGCCCAGGCTCCTCCTATTTGACCCCACCCAATCTGACTAGGCTCCTCCTACACCCCCCTCTGCCAGGCTCCTCCTATACCCCTCCGCCAGGCTCCTCCTATACCCCTCCTCTGCTGTCTGACCCCACCCATTCTGCCCAGGCTCCTCCTATTTGACCCCACCCAATCTGACTAGGCTCCTCCTAAGCCCCTCCTCTGCTGTCTGACCCCACCCATTCTGCCCAGGCTCCTCCTATACCCCCTCCTCTCTGACTCCACCCATTCTGCCCAGGCTCCTCCCATACCCCTCTGACCCCACCCATTCTGCCCAGGCTCCTCCTCCTATACCCCTCCTATTTGACCCCACCCAATCTGACTTGGCTCCTCCTAAGCCCCTCCTCTGCTGTCTGACCCCACCCATTCTGCCCAGGCTCCTCCTATTTGACCCCACCCAATCTGACTAGGCTCCTCCTAAGCCCCTCCTCTCTGACCCCACCCCCTCTGACTAGGCTCCTCCTATACCCCCTCCTCTCTGACTCCACCCATTCTACCCAGGCTCCTCCCATACTCCTCCTATACCCCCTCTGCCCAGGCTCCTCCTAAGCCCCTCCTCTGCTGTCTGACCCCACCCATTCTGCCCAGGCTCCTCCTCTCTGACTCCACCCATTCTGCCCAGGCTCCTCCTATTCCCCCTCCTCTCTGACTCCACCCATTCTACCCAGGCTCCTCCCATACCCCTCTGACCCCACCCATTCTGCCCAGGCTCCTCCTATTTGACCCCACCCAATCTGACTAGGCTCCTCCTACACCCCCCTCTGCCAGGCTCCTCCTATACCCCTCCGCCAGGCTCCTCCTATACCCCTCCTCTGCTGTCTGACCCCACCCATTCTGCCCAGGCTCCTCCTATTTGACCCCACCCAATCTGACTAGGCTCCTCCTAAGCCCCTCCTCTGCTGTCTGACCCCACCCATTCTGCCCAGGCTCCTCCTCTCTGACCCCACCCATTCTGCCCAGGCTCCTCCTAAGCCCCTCCTCTGCTGTCTGACCCCACCCATTCTGCCCAGGCTCCTCCCATACCCCTCTGACCCTACCCATTCTGCCCAGGCTCCTCCTATTTGACCCCACCCAATCTGACTAGGCTCCTCCTATACCCCCTCTGCCCAGGCTCCTCCTAAGCCCCTCCTCTGCTGTCTGACCCCCACCCATTCTGCCCAGGCTCCGCCTAAGCCCCTCCTCTCTGACCCCACCCATTCTGCCCAGGCTCCTCCTAAGCCCCACCTCTCTGACTCCACCCATTCTGCCCAGGCTCCTCCCATACCCCTCTGACCCCACCCAGGCTCCTCCTATTTGACCCCACCCAATCTGACTAGGCTCCTCCTACACCCCCCTCTGCCAGGCTCCTCCTATACCCCTCCTCTGCTGTCTGACCCCACCCATTCTGCCCAGGCTCCTCCTATTTGACCCCACCCAATCTGACTAGGCTCCTCCTAAGCCCCTCCTCTGCTGTCTGACCCCACCCATTCTGCCCAGGCTCCTCCTATTGGACCCCACCCAATCTGATTAGGCTCCTCCTATACCCCCTCTGCCCAGGCTCCTCCTATACCCCTCCTCTCTGACCCCACCCCCTCTGCCCAGGCTCCTCCTATACCCCCTCTGCCCAGGCTCCTCCTATACCCCTCCTCTCTGACCCCACCCCCTCTGCCCAGGCTCCTCCTATACCCCTCCTCTGCTGTCTGACCCCACCCATTCTGCCCAGGCTCCTCCTATTTGACCCCACCCAATCTGACTAGGCTCCTCCTAAGCCCCTCCTCTGCTGTCTGACCCCACCCATTCTGCCCAGGCTCCTCCTATTTGACCCCACCCAATCTGACTAGGCTCCTCCTATACCCATTCTGCCCAGGCTCCTCCTATACCCCCTCCTCTCTGACTCCACCCATTCTGCCCAGGCTCCTCCTAAGCCCCTCCTCTCTGACCGCATCCATTCTGCCCATATACCCGCTCCTCCTGCCCAGGCTCCTCCTAAGCCCCTCCTCTGCTGTCTGACCCCACCCATTCTGCCCAGGCTCCTCCTATTTGACCCCACCCAATCTGACTAGGCTCCTCCTAAGCCCCTCCTCTGCTGTCTGACCCCACCCATTCTGCCCAGGCTCCTCCTATACCCCACCTCTCTGACCCCACCCAATCTGACTAGGCTCCTCCTAAGCCCCTCCTCTGGTGTCTGACCCCACCCATTCTGCCCAGGCTCCTCCTCTCTGACGCCACCCATTCTGCCCAGGCTCCTCCTATACCCCACCTCTCTGACCCCACCCAATCTGACTAGGCTCCTCCTAAGCCCCTCCTCTGCTGTCTGACTCCACCCATTCTGCCCAGGCTCCTCCTAAGCCCCTCCTCTCTGACCCCACCCATTCTGCCCATATACCCCCTCCTCCTGCCCAGGCTCCTCCTAAGCCCCTCCTCTGCTGTCTGACCCCACCCATTCTGCCCAGGCTCCGCCTAAGCCCCTCCTCTGCTGTCTGCCCCCACCCATACTGCCCAGGCTCTGCCTAAGCATCTCCTCTCTGACCCCACCCATTCTGCCCAGGCTCCTCCTAAGCCCCTCCTCTGCTGTCTGACCCCACCCATTCTGCCCAGGCTCCTCCTATACCCCCTCCTCTCTGACTCCACCCATTCTGCCCAGGCTCCTCCCATACCCCTCTGACCCCACCCATTCTGCCCAGGCTCCTCCTCCTATACCCCTCCTATTTGACCCCACCCAATCTGACTTGGCTCCTCCTAAGCCCCTCCTCTGCTGTCTGACCCCACCCATTCTGCCCAGGCTCCTCCTATTTGACCCCACCCAATCTGACTAGGCTCCTCCTAAGCCCCTCCTCTCTGACCCCACCCCCTCTGACTAGGCTCCTCCTATACCCCCTCCTCTCTGACTCCACCCATTCTACCCAGGCTCCTCCCATACTCCTCCTATACCCCCTCTGCCCAGGCTCCTCCTAAGCCCCTCCTCTGCTGTCTGACCCCACCCATTCTGCCCAGGCTCCTCCTCTCTGACCCCACCCCCTCTGCCCAGGCTCCTCCTATACCCCCTCTGCCCAGGCTCCTCCTATACCCCTCCTCTCTGACCCCACCCCCTCTGCCCAGGCTCCTCCTATACCCCTCCTCTGCTGTCTGACCCCACCCATTCTGCCCAGGCTCCTCCTATTTGACCCCACCCAATCTGACTAGGCTCCTCCTAAGCCCCTCCTCTGCTGTCTGACCCCACCCATTCTGCCCAGGCTCCTCCTCTCTGACCCCACCCCCTCTGCCCAGGCTCCTCCTCTGCTGTCTGACCCCACCCATTCTGCCCAGGCTCCTCCTATACCCCCTCCTCTCTGACTCCACCCATTCTACCCAGGCTCCTCCCATACCCCTCTGACCCCACCCAGGCTCCTCCTATTTGACCCCACCCAATCTGACTAGGCTCCTCCTACACCCCCCTCTGCCAGGCTCCTCCTATACCCCTCCGCCAGGCTCCTCCTATACCCCTCCTCTGCTGTCTGACCCCACCCATTCTGCCCAGGCTCCTCCTATTTGACCCCACCCAATCTGACTAGGCTCCTCCTAAGCCCCTCCTCTGCTGTCTGACCCCACCCATTCTGCCCAGGCTCCTCCTCTCTGACCCCACCCCCTCTGCCCAGGCTCCTCCTATACCCCCTCTGCCCAGGCTCCTCCTATACCCCTCCTCTCTGACCCCACCCCCTCTGCCCAGGCTCCTCCTATACCCCTCCTCTGCTGTCTGACCCCACCCATTCTGCCCAGGCTCCTCCTATTTGACCCCACCCAATCTGACTAGGCTCCTCCTAAGCCCCTCCTCTGCTGTCTGACCCCACCCATTCTGCCCAGGCTCCTCCTATTTGACCCCACCCAATCTGACTAGGCTCCTCCTAAGCCCCTCCTCTGCTGTCTGACCCCACCCATTCTGCCCAGGCTCCTCCTATACCCCCTCCTCTCTGACTCCACCCATTCTGCCCAGGCTCCTCCCATACCCCTCTGACCCCACCCATTCTGCCCAGGCTCCTCCTCCTATACCCCTCCTATTTGACCCCACCCAATCTGACTTGGCTCCTCCTAAGCCCCTCCTCTGCTGTCTGACCCCACCCATTCTGCCCAGGCTCCTCCTATTTGACCCCACCCAATCTGACTAGGCTCCTCCTAAGCCCCTCCTCTCTGACCCCACCCCCTCTGACTAGGCTCCTCCTATACCCCCTCCTCTCTGACTCCACCCATTCTACCCAGGCTCCTCCCATACTCCTCCTATACCCCCTCTGCCCAGGCTCCTCCTAAGCCCCTCCTCTGCTGTCTGACCCCACCCATTCTGCCCAGGCTCCTCCTCTCTGACTCCACCCATTCTGCCCAGGCTCCTCCTATTCCCCCTCCTCTCTGACTCCACCCATTCTACCCAGGCTCCTCCCATACCCCTCTGACCCCACCCATTCTGCCCAGGCTCCTCCTATTTGACCCCACCCAATCTGACTAGGCTCCTCCTACACCCCCCTCTGCCAGGCTCCTCCTATACCCCTCCGCCAGGCTCCTCCTATACCCCTCCTCTGCTGTCTGACCCCACCCATTCTGCCCAGGCTCCTCCTATTTGACCCCACCCAATCTGACTAGGCTCCTCCTAAGCCCCTCCTCTGCTGTCTGACCCCACCCATTCTGCCCAGGCTCCTCCTCTCTGACCCCACCCATTCTGCCCAGGCTCCTCCTAAGCCCCTCCTCTGCTGTCTGACCCCACCCATTCTGCCCAGGCTCCTCCCATACCCCTCTGACCCCACCCATTCTGCCCAGGCTCCTCCTATTTGACCCCACCCAATCTGACTAGGCTCCTCCTATACCCCCTCTGCCCAGGCTCCTCCTAAGCCCCTCCTCTGCTGTCTGACCCCCACCCATTCTGCCCAGGCTCCGCCTAAGCCCCTCCTCTCTGACCCCACCCATTCTGCCCAGGCTCCTCCTAAGCCCCACCTCTCTGACTCCACCCATTCTGCCCAGGCTCCTCCCATACCCCTCTGACCCCACCCAGGCTCCTCCTATTTGACCCCACCCAATCTGACTAGGCTCCTCCTACACCCCCCTCTGCCAGGCTCCTCCTATACCCCTCCTCTGCTGTCTGACCCCACCCATTCTGCCCAGGCTCCTCCTATTTGACCCCACCCAATCTGACTAGGCTCCTCCTAAGCCCCTCCTCTGCTGTCTGACCCCACCCATTCTGCCCAGGCTCCTCCTATTGGACCCCACCCAATCTGATTAGGCTCCTCCTATACCCCCTCTGCCCAGGCTCCTCCTATACCCCTCCTCTCTGACCCCACCCCCTCTGCCCAGGCTCCTCCTATACCCCCTCTGCCCAGGCTCCTCCTATACCCCTCCTCTCTGACCCCACCCCCTCTGCCCAGGCTCCTCCTATACCCCTCCTCTGCTGTCTGACCCCACCCATTCTGCCCAGGCTCCTCCTATTTGACCCCACCCAATCTGACTAGGCTCCTCCTAAGCCCCTCCTCTGCTGTCTGACCCCACCCATTCTGCCCAGGCTCCTCCTATTTGACCCCACCCAATCTGACTAGGCTCCTCCTATACCCATTCTGCCCAGGCTCCTCCTATACCCCCTCCTCTCTGACTCCACCCATTCTGCCCAGGCTCCTCCTAAGCCCCTCCTCTCTGACCCCACCCATTCTGCCCATATACCCGCTCCTCCTGCCCAGGCTCCTCCTAAGCCCCTCCTCTGCTGTCTGACCCCACCCATTCTGCCCAGGCTCCGCCTAAGCCCCTCCTCTCTGACCCCACCCATTCTGCCCAGGCTCCTCCTAAGCCCCTCCTCTGCTGTCTGACCCCACCCATTCTGCCCAGGCTCCTCCCATACCCCTCTGACCCCACCCATTCTGCCCAGGCTCCTCCTATTTGACCCCACCCAATCTGACTAAGCTCCTCCTAAGCCCCTCCTCTCTGACCCCACCCCCTCTGGCCAGGCTCCTCCTATACCCCCTCTGCCCAGGCTCCTCCTATACCCCTCCTCTCTGACCCCACCCCCTCTGCCCAGGCTCCTCCTCTGCTGTCTGACCCCACCCATTCTGCCCAGGCTCCTCCTATACCCCCTCCTCTCTGACTCCACCCATTCTACCCAGGCTCCTCCCATACCCCTCTGACCCCACCCAGGCTCCTCCTATTTGACCCCACCCAATCTGACTAGGCTCCTCCTACACCCCCCTCTGCCAGGCTCCTCCTATACCCCTCCGCCAGGCTCCTCCTATACCCCTCCTCTGCTGTCTGACCCCACCCATTCTGCCCAGGCTCCTCCTATTTGACCCCACCCAATCTGACTAGGCTCCTCCTAAGCCCCTCCTCTGCTGTCTGACCCCACCCATTCTGCCCAGGCTCCTCCTCTCTGACCCCACCCCCTCTGCCCAGGCTCCTCCTATACCCCCTCTGCCCAGGCTCCTCCTATACCCCTCCTCTCTGACCCCACCCCCTCTGCCCAGGCTCCTCCTATACCCCTCCTCTGCTGTCTGACCCCACCCATTCTGCCCAGGCTCCTCCTATTTGACCCCACCCAATCTGACTAGGCTCCTCCTAAGCCCCTCCTCTGCTGTCTGACCCCACCCATTCTGCCCAGGCTCCTCCTATTTGACCCCACCCAATCTGACTAGGCTCCTCCTATACCCATTCTGCCCAGGCTCCTCCTATACCCCCTCCTCTCTGACTCCACCCATTCTGCCCAGGCTCCTCCTAAGCCCCTCCTCTCTGACCCCACCCATTCTGCCCATATACCCGCTCCTCCTGCCCAGGCTCCTCCTAAGCCCCTCCTCTGCTGTCTGACCCCACCCATTCTGCCCAGGCTCCGCCTAAGCCCCTTCTCTCTGACCCCACCCATTCTGCCCAGGCTCCTCCTACGCCCCTCCTCTGCTGTCTGACCCCACCCATTCTGCCCAGGCTCCTCCCATACCCCTCTGACCCCACCCATTCTGCCCAGGCTCCTCCTATTTGACCCCACCCAATCTGACTAAGCTCCTCCTAAGCCCCTCCTCTCTGACCCCACCCCCTCTGGCCAGGCTCCTCCTATACCCCCTCTGCCCAGGCTCCTCCTATACCCCTCCTCTCTGACCCCACCCCCTCTGCCCAGGCTCCTCCTCTGCTGTCTGACCCCACCCATTCTGCCCAGGCTCCTCCTATACCCCCTCCTCTCTGACTCCACTCATTCTACCCAGGCTCCTCCCATACCCCTCTGACCCCACCCAGGCTCCTCCTATTTGACCCCACCCAATCTGACTAGGCTCCTCCTACACCCCCCTCTGCCAGGCTCCTCCTATACCCCTCCGCCAGGCTCCTCCTATACCCCTCCTCTGCTGTCTGACCCCACCCATTCTGCCCAGGCTCCTCCTATTTGACCCCACCCAATCTGACTAGGCTCCTCCTAAGCCCCTCCTCTGCTGTCTGACCCCACCCATTCTGCCCAGGCTCCTCCTCTCTGACCCCACCCATTCTGCCCAGGCTCCTCCCATACCCCTCTGACCCCACCCATTCTGCCCAGGCTCCTCCTATTTGACCCCACCCAATCTGACTAGGCTCCTCCTATACCCCCTCTGCCCAGGCTCCTCCTAAGCCCCTCCTCTGCTGTCTGACCCCCACCCATTCTGCCCAGGCTCCGCCTAAGCCCCTCCTCTCTGACCCCACCCATTCTGCCCAGGCTCCTCCTAAGCCCCACCTCTCTGACTCCACCCATTCTGCCCAGGCTCCTCCCATACCCCTCTGACCCCACCCAGGCTCCTCCTATTTGACCCCACCCAATCTGACTAGGCTCCTCCTACACCCCCCTCTGCCAGGCTCCTCCTATACCCCTCCTCTGCTGTCTGACCCCACCCATTCTGCCCAGGCTCCTCCTATTTGACCCCACCCATTCTGCCCAGGCTCCTCCCATACCCCTCTGACCCCACCCATTCTGCCCAGGCTCCTCCTATACCCCTCTTATTTGACCCCAATCTGACTAGGCTCCTCCTAAGCCCCTCCTCTGCTGTCTGACCCCACCCATTCTGACTAAGCTCCTCCTAAACCAATCCTCTGCTGTCTGACTCCACCCATTCTGCCCAGGCTCCTCCTCAGCCCCTCCTCTCTGACCTCACCCAATCTGACTAGGCTCCTCCTATACCCCCTCCTCTCTGACCCCACCCAATCTGACTAGGCTCCTCCTTAACCCCTCCTCTGCTCTCTGACCCCACCCATTCTGACTAAGCTCCTCCTAAACCCATCCTCTGCTGTCTGACCCCACCCATTCTGCCCAGGCTCCTCCTAAGCCCCTCTGCCCAGGCTCCTCCTATAACCCTCCTCTCTGACCTCACCCAATCTGACTAGGCTCCTCCTATACCCATTCTGCCCAGGCTCCTCCTATACCCCCTCCTCTCTGACTCCACCCATTCTGCCCAGGCTCCTCCTATACCCCTCCTCTCTGACCCCACCCAATCTGACTAGGCTCCTCCTAAGCCCCTCCTCTGCTGTCTGACCCCACCCATTCTGCCAAGGCTCCTCCTATTTGACCCCACCCAATCTGACTAGGTTCCTCCTAAGCCCCTCCTCTGCTGTCTGGCCCCACCCATTCTGCCCAGGCTCCTCCTATACCCCCTCCTATTTGACCCCACCCAATCTGACTAGGCTCCTCCTATACCCCCTCTGCCCAGGCTCCTCCTATACCCCTCCTCTCTGACCTCACCCATTCTGCCCAGGCTCCTCCTATTTGACCCCACCCAATCTGACTAGGCTCCTCCTAAGCCCCTCCTCTGCTGTCTGACCCCACCCATTCTGCCCAGGCTCCTCCTAAGCCCCTCCTCTCTGACCCCACCAATTCTGCCCAGGCTCCTCCTAAGCCCCTCATCTGCTGTCTGACCCCACCCATTCTGCCCAGGCTCCTCCTATACCCCTCCTCTCTGACCCCACCCAATCTGACTAGGCTCCTCCTAAGCCCCTAGGCTCCTCCTAAGCCCCTCCTCTCTGACCCCACCCAATCTGACTAGGCTCCTCCTATACCCCCTCCTCTCTGACTCCACCCATTCTGACTAGGCTCCTCCTATTTGACCCCACCCAATCTGACTAGGCTCCTCCTAAGCCCCTCCTCTGCTGTCTGACCCCACCCATTCTGCCCAGGCTCCGCCTAAGCATCTCCTCTCTGACCCCACCCATTCTGCCCAGGCTCCTCCTAAGCCCCTCCTCTGCTGTCTGACCCCACCCATTCTGCCCAGGCTCCTCCTAAGCCCCTCCTCTGCTGTCTGACCCCACCCATTCTGCCCAGGCTCCTCCTATACCCCCTCCTCTCTGACTCCACCCATTCTGCCCAGGCTCCTCCCATACCCCTCTGACCCCACCCATTCTGCCCAGGCTCCTCCTATACCCCTCCTATTTGACCCCACCCAATCTGACTTGGCTCCTCCTAAGCCCCTCCTCTGCTGTCTGACCCCACCCATTCTGCCCAGGCTCCTCCTATTTGACCCCACCCAATCTGACTAGGCTCCTCCTAAGCCCCTCCTCTGCTGTCGGACCCCACCCATTCTGCCCAGGCTCCTCCTATACCCCTCTGACCCCACCCATTCTGCCCAGGCTCCTCCTATACCCCCTCCTATTTGACCCCACCCAATCTGACTAGGCTCCTCCTATACCCCTCCTCTCTGACCCCACCCATTCTGCCCAGGCTCCTCCTAAGCCCCACCTCTCTGACTCCACCCATTCTGCCCAGGCTCCTCCTATTTGACCCCACCCAATCTGACTAGGCTCCTCCTATACCCCCTCTGCCCAGGCTCCTCCTATACCTGTCCTCTCTGACCCCACCCCTCTGCCCAGGCTCCTCTTATACCCCCTCTGCCCAGGCTCCTCCTATACCCCTCCTCTCTGACCCCACCCCCTCTGCCCAGGCTCCTCCTATACCCCTCCTCTGCTGTCTGACCCCACCCATTCTGCCCAGGCTCCTCCTATACCCCCTCCTCTCTGACTCCACCCATTCTGCCCAGGCTCCTCCTAAGCCCCTCCTCTCTGACCGCATCCATTCTGCCCATATACCCGCTCCTCCTGCCCAGGCTCCTCCTAAGCCCCTCCTCTGCTGTCTGACCCCACCCATTCTGCCCAGGCTCCGCCTAAGCCCCTCCTCTCTGACCCCACCCATTCTGCCCAGGCTCCTCCTAAGCCCCTCCTCTGCTGTCTGACCCCACCCATTCTGCCCAGGCTCCTCCCATACCCCTCTGACCCCACCCATTCTGCCCAGGCTCCTCCTATACCCCACCTCTCTGACCCCACCCAATCTGACTAGGCTCCTCCTAAGCCCCTCCTCTGCTGTCTGACCCCACCCATTCTGCCCAGGCTCCTCCTAAGCCCCTCCTCTGCTGTCTGACCCCACCCATTCTGCCCAGGCTCCTCCTATTGGACCCCACCCAATCTGATTAGGCTCCTCCTATACCCCCTCTGCCCAGGCTCCTCCTATACCCCTCCTCTCTGACCCCACCCCCTCTGCCCAGGCTCCTACTATACCCCTCCTCTGCTGTCTGACCCCACCCATTCTGCCCAGGCTCCTCCTATTTGACCCCACCCCCTCTGACTAGGCTCCTCCTATACCCCCTCCTCTCTGACTCCACCCATTCTACCCAGGCTCCTCCCATACTCCTCCTATACCCCCTCTGCCCAGGCTCCTCCTAAGCCCCTCCTCTGCTGTCTGACCCCACCCATTCTGCCCAGGCTCCTCCTCTCTGACTCCACCCATTCTGCCCAGGCTCCTCCTATTCCCCCTCCTCTCTGACTCCACCCATTCTACCCAGGCTCCTCCCATACCCCTCTGACCCCACCCATTCTGCCCAGGCTCCTCCTATTTGACCCCACCCAATCTGACTAGGCTCCTCCTACACCCCCCTCTGCCAGGCTCCTCCTATACCCCTCCGCCAGGCTCCTCCTATACCCCTCCTCTGCTGTCTGACCCCACCCATTCTGCCCAGGCTCCTCCTATTTGACCCCACCCAATCTGACTAGGCTCCTCCTAAGCCCCTCCTCTGCTGTCTGACCCCACCCATTCTGCCCAGGCTCCTCCTCTCTGACCCCACCCATTCTGCCCAGGCTCCTCCTATTTGACCCCACCCAATCTGACTAGGCTCCTCCTATACCCCCTCTGCCCAGGCTCCTCGTAAGCCCCTCCTCTGCTGTCTGACCCCCACCCATTCTGCCCAGGCTCCGCCTAAGCCCCTCCTCTCTGACCCCACCCATTCTGCCCAGGCTCCTCCTAAGCCCCACCTCTCTGACTCCACCCATTCTGCCCAGGCTCCTCCCATACCCCTCTGACCCCACCCAGGCTCCTCCTATTTGACCCCACCCAATCTGACTAGGCTCCTCCTACACCCCCCTCTGCCAGGCTCCTCCTATACCCCTCCTCTGCTGTCTGACCCCACCCATTCTGCCCAGGCTCCTCCTATTTGACCCCACCCAATCTGACTAGGCTCCTCCTAAGCCCCTCCTCTGCTGTCTGACCCCACCCATTCTGCCCAGGCTCCTCCTATTGGACCCCACCCAATCTGATTAGGCTCCTCCTATACCCCCTCTGCCCAGGCTCCTCCTATACCCCTCCTCTCTGACCCCACCCCCTCTGCCCAGGCTCCTCCTATACCCCTCCTCTCTGACCCCACCCCCTCTGCCCAGGCTCCTCCTATACCCCTCCTCTGCTGTCTGACCCCACCCATTCTGCCCAGGCTCCTCCTATTTGACCCCACCCAATCTGACTAGGCTCCTCCTAAGCCCCTCCTCTGCTGTCTGACCCCACCCATTCTGCCCAGGCTCCTCCTATTTGACCCCACCCAATCTGACTAGGCTCCTCCTACACCCCCCTCTGCCAGGCTCCTCCTATACCCCCTCCTCTCTGACTCCACCCATTCTGCCCAGGCTCCTCCTAAGCCCCTCCTCTCTGACCGCATCCATTCTGCCCATATACCCGCTCCTCCTGCCCAGGCTCCTCCTAAGCCCCTCCTCTGCTGTCTGACCCCACCCATTCTGCCCAGGCTCCTCCTATTTGACCCCACCCAATCTGACTAGGCTCCTCCTAAGCCCCTCCTCTGCTGTCTGACCCCACCCATTCTGCCCAGGCTCCTCCTATTTGACCCCACCCAATCTGACTAGGCTCCTCCTAAGCCCCTCCTCTGCTGTCTGACCCCACCCATTCTGCCCAGGCTCCTCCTCTCTGACCCCACCCATTCTGCCCAGGCTCCTCCTATTTGACCCCACCCAATCTGACTAGGCTCCTCCTATACCCCCTCTGCCCAGGCTCCTCGTAAGCCCCTCCTCTGCTGTCTGACCCCCACCCATTCTGCCCAGGCTCCGCCTAAGCCCCTCCTCTCTGACCCCACCCATTCTGCCCAGGCTCCTCCTAAGCCCCACCTCTCTGACTCCACCCATTCTGCCCAGGCTCCTCCCATACCCCTCTGACCCCACCCAGGCTCCTCCTATTTGACCCCACCCAATCTGACTAGGCTCCTCCTACACCCCCCTCTGCCAGGCTCCTCCTATACCCCTCCTCTGCTGTCTGACCCCACCCATTCTGCCCAGGCTCCTCCTATTTGACCCCACCCAATCTGACTAGGCTCCTCCTAAGCCCCTCCTCTGCTGTCTGACCCCACCCATTCTGCCCAGGCTCCTCCTATTGGACCCCACCCAATCTGATTAGGCTCCTCCTATACCCCCTCTGCCCAGGCTCCTCCTATACCCCTCCTCTCTGACCCCACCCCCTCTGCCCAGGCTCCTCCTATACCCCTCCTCTCTGACCCCACCCCCTCTGCCCAGGCTCCTCCTATACCCCTCCTCTGCTGTCTGACCCCACCCATTCTGCCCAGGCTCCTCCTATTTGACCCCACCCAATCTGACTAGGCTCCTCCTAAGCCCCTCCTCTGCTGTCTGACCCCACCCATTCTGCCCAGGCTCCTCCTATTTGACCCCACCCAATCTGACTAGGCTCCTCCTACACCCCCCTCTGCCAGGCTCCTCCTATACCCCCTCCTCTCTGACTCCACCCATTCTGCCCAGGCTCCTCCTAAGCCCCTCCTCTCTGACCGCATCCATTCTGCCCATATACCCGCTCCTCCTGCCCAGGCTCCTCCTAAGCCCCTCCTCTGCTGTCTGACCCCACCCATTCTGCCCAGGCTCCTCCTATTTGACCCCACCCAATCTGACTAGGCTCCTCCTAAGCCCCTCCTCTGCTGTCTGACCCCACCCATTCTGCCCAGGCTCCTCCTATACCCCACCTCTCTGACCCCACCCAATCTGACTAGGCTCCTCCTAAGCCCCTCCTCTGCTGTCTGACCCCACCCATTCTGCCCAGGCTCCTCCTCTCTGACGCCACCCATTCTGCCCAGGCTCCTCCTATACCCCACCTCTCTGACCCCACCCAATCTGACTAGGCTCCTCCTAAGCCCCTCCTCTGCTGTCTGACTCCACCCATTCTGCCCAGGCTCCTCCTAAGCCCCTCCTCTCTGACCCCACCCATTCTGCCCATATACCCCCTCCTCCTGCCCAGGCTCCTCCTAAGCCCCTCCTCTGCTGTCTGACCCCACCCATTCTGCCCAGGCTCCGCCTAAGCCCCTCCTCTGCTGTCTGCCCCCACCCATACTGCCCAGGCTCTGCCTAAGCATCTCCTCTCTGACCCCACCCATTCTGCCCAGGCTCCTCCTAAGCCCCTCCTCTGCTGTCTGACCCCACCCATTCTGCCCAGGCTCCTCCTATACCCCCTCCTCTCTGACTCCACCCATTCTGCCCAGGCTCCTCCCATACCCCTCTGACCCCACCCATTCTGCCCAGGCTCCTCCTCCTATACCCCTCCTATTTGACCCCACCCAATCTGACTTGGCTCCTCCTAAGCCCCTCCTCTGCTGTCTGACCCCACCCATTCTGCCCAGGCTCCTCCTATTTGACCCCACCCAATCTGACTAGGCTCCTCCTAAGCCCCTCCTCTCTGACCCCACCCCCTCTGACTAGGCTCCTCCTATACCCCCTCCTCTCTGACTCCACCCATTCTACCCAGGCTCCTCCCATACTCCTCCTATACCCCCTCTGCCCAGGCTCCTCCTAAGCCCCTCCTCTGCTGTCTGACCCCACCCATTCTGCCCAGGCTCCTCCTCTCTGACTCCACCCATTCTGCCCAGGCTCCTCCTATTCCCCCTCCTCTCTGACTCCACCCATTCTACCCAGGCTCCTCCCATACCCCTCTGACCCCACCCATTCTGCCCAGGCTCCTCCTATTTGACCCCACCCAATCTGACTAGGCTCCTCCTACACCCCCCTCTGCCAGGCTCCTCCTATACCCCTCCGCCAGGCTCCTCCTATACCCCTCCTCTGCTGTCTGACCCCACCCATTCTGCCCAGGCTCCTCCTATTTGACCCCACCCAATCTGACTAGGCTCCTCCTAAGCCCCTCCTCTGCTGTCTGACCCCACCCATTCTGCCCAGGCTCCTCCTATACCCCCTCCTCTCTGACTCCACCCATTCTGCCCAGGCTCCTCCCATACCCCTCTGACCCCACCCATTCTGCCCAGGCTCCTCCTCCTATACCCCTCCTATTTGACCCCACCCAATCTGACTTGGCTCCTCCTAAGCCCCTCCTCTGCTGTCTGACCCCACCCATTCTGCCCAGGCTCCTCCTATTTGACCCCACCCAATCTGACTAGGCTCCTCCTAAGCCCCTCCTCTCTGACCCCACCCCCTCTGACTAGGCTCCTCCTATACCCCCTCCTCTCTGACTCCACCCATTCTACCCAGGCTCCTCCCATACTCCTCCTATACCCCCTCTGCCCAGGCTCCTCCTAAGCCCCTCCTCTGCTGTCTGACCCCACCCATTCTGCCCAGGCTCCTCCTCTCTGACTCCACCCATTCTGCCCAGGCTCCTCCTATTCCCCCTCCTCTCTGACTCCACCCATTCTACCCAGGCTCCTCCCATACCCCTCTGACCCCACCCATTCTGCCCAGGCTCCTCCTATTTGACCCCACCCAATCTGACTAGGCTCCTCCTACACCCCCCTCTGCCAGGCTCCTCCTATACCCCTCCGCCAGGCTCCTCCTATACCCCTCCTCTGCTGTCTGACCCCACCCATTCTGCCCAGGCTCCTCCTATTTGACCCCACCCAATCTGACTAGGCTCCTCCTAAGCCCCTCCTCTGCTGTCTGACCCCACCCATTCTGCCCAGGCTCCTCCTCTCTGACCCCACCCATTCTGCCCAGGCTCCTCCTAAGCCCCTCCTCTGCTGTCTGACCCCACCCATTCTGCCCAGGCTCCTCCCATACCCCTCTGACCCTACCCATTCTGCCCAGGCTCCTCCTATTTGACCCCACCCAATCTGACTAGGCTCCTCCTATACCCCCTCTGCCCAGGCTCCTCCTAAGCCCCTCCTCTGCTGTCTGACCCCCACCCATTCTGCCCAGGCTCCGCCTAAGCCCCTCCTCTCTGACCCCACCCATTCTGCCCAGGCTCCTCCTAAGCCCCACCTCTCTGACTCCACCCATTCTGCCCAGGCTCCTCCCATACCCCTCTGACCCCACCCAGGCTCCTCCTATTTGACCCCACCCAATCTGACTAGGCTCCTCCTACACCCCCCT
This sequence comes from Lissotriton vulgaris, assembly GCF_964263255.1. Taxonomy (NCBI): domain Eukaryota; kingdom Metazoa; phylum Chordata; class Amphibia; order Caudata; family Salamandridae; genus Lissotriton; species Lissotriton vulgaris. The sequence goes on from NC_141695.1 coordinate 1,001,370,213, forward strand.
CTGCCAGGCTCCTCCTATACCCCTCCTCTGCTGTCTGACCCCACCCATTCTGCCCAGGCTCCTCCTATTTGACCCCACCCAATCTGACTAGGCTCCTCCTAAGCCCCTCCTCTGCTGTCTGACCCCACCCATTCTGCCCAGGCTCCTCCTATTGGACCCCACCCAATCTGATTAGGCTCCTCCTATACCCCCTCTGCCCAGGCTCCTCCTATACCCCTCCTCTCTGACCCCACCCCCTCTGCCCAGGCTCCTCCTATACCCCCTCTGCCCAGGCTCCTCCTATACCCCTCCTCTCTGACCCCACCCCCTCTGCCCAGGCTCCTCCTATACCCCTCCTCTGCTGTCTGACCCCACCCATTCTGCCCAGGCTCCTCCTATTTGACCCCACCCAATCTGACTAGGCTCCTCCTATACCCATTCTGCCCAGGCTCCTCCTATACCCCCTCCTCTCTGACTCCACCCATTCTGCCCAGGCTCCTCCTAAGCCCCTCCTCTCTGACCGCATCCATTCTGCCCATATACCCGCTCCTCCTGCCCAGGCTCCTCCTAAGCCCCTCCTCTGCTGTCTGACCCCACCCATTCTGCCCAGGCTCCTCCTATTTGACCCCACCCAATCTGACTAGGCTCCTCCTAAGCCCCTCCTCTGCTGTCTGACCCCACCCATTCTGCCCAGGCTCCTCCTATACCCCACCTCTCTGACCCCACCCAATCTGACTAGGCTCCTCCTAAGCCCCTCCTCTGGTGTCTGACCCCACCCATTCTGCCCAGGCTCCTCCTCTCTGACGCCACCCATTCTGCCCAGGCTCCTCCTATACCCCACCTCTCTGACCCCACCCAATCTGACTAGGCTCCTCCTAAGCCCCTCCTCTGCTGTCTGACTCCACCCATTCTGCCCAGGCTCCTCCTAAGCCCCTCCTCTCTGACCCCACCCATTCTGCCCATATACCCCCTCCTCCTGCCCAGGCTCCTCCTAAGCCCCTCCTCTGCTGTCTGACCCCACCCATTCTGCCCAGGCTCCGCCTAAGCCCCTCCTCTGCTGTCTGCCCCCACCCATACTGCCCAGGCTCTGCCTAAGCATCTCCTCTCTGACCCCACCCATTCTGCCCAGGCTCCTCCTAAGCCCCTCCTCTGCTGTCTGACCCCACCCATTCTGCCCAGGCTCCTCCTATACCCCCTCCTCTCTGACTCCACCCATTCTGCCCAGGCTCCTCCCATACCCCTCTGACCCCACCCATTCTGCCCAGGCTCCTCCTCCTATACCCCTCCTATTTGACCCCACCCAATCTGACTTGGCTCCTCCTAAGCCCCTCCTCTGCTGTCTGACCCCACCCATTCTGCCCAGGCTCCTCCTATTTGACCCCACCCAATCTGACTAGGCTCCTCCTAAGCCCCTCCTCTCTGACCCCACCCCCTCTGACTAGGCTCCTCCTATACCCCCTCCTCTCTGACTCCACCCATTCTACCCAGGCTCCTCCCATACTCCTCCTATACCCCCTCTGCCCAGGCTCCTCCTAAGCTCCTCCTCTGCTGTCTGACCCCACCCATTCTGCCCAGGCTCCTCCTCTCTGACTCCACCCATTCTGCCCAGGCTCCTCCTATTCCCCCTCCTCTCTGACTCCACCCATTCTACCCAGGCTCCTCCCATACCCCTCTGACCCCACCCATTCTGCCCAGGCTCCTCCTATTTGACCCCACCCAATCTGACTAGGCTCCTCCTACACCCCCCTCTGCCAGGCTCCTCCTATACCCCTCCGCCAGGCTCCTCCTATACCCCTCCTCTGCTGTCTGACCCCACCCATTCTGCCCAGGCTCCTCCTATTTGACCCCACCCAATCTGACTAGGCTCCTCCTAAGCCCCTCCTCTGCTGTCTGACCCCACCCATTCTGCCCAGGCTCCTCCTATACCCCCTCCTCTCTGACTCCACCCATTCTGCCCAGGCTCCTCCCATACCCCTCTGACCCCACCCATTCTGCCCAGGCTCCTCCTCCTATACCCCTCCTATTTGACCCCACCCAATCTGACTTGGCTCCTCCTAAGCCCCTCCTCTGCTGTCTGACCCCACCCATTCTGCCCAGGCTCCTCCTATTTGACCCCACCCAATCTGACTAGGCTCCTCCTAAGCCCCTCCTCTCTGACCCCACCCCCTCTGACTAGGCTCCTCCTATACCCCCTCCTCTCTGACTCCACCCATTCTACCCAGGCTCCTCCCATACTCCTCCTATACCCCCTCTGCCCAGGCTCCTCCTAAGCCCCTCCTCTGCTGTCTGACCCCACCCATTCTGCCCAGGCTCCTCCTCTCTGACTCCACCCATTCTGCCCAGGCTCCTCCTATTCCCCCTCCTCTCTGACTCCACCCATTCTACCCAGGCTCCTCCCATACCCCTCTGACCCCACCCATTCTGCCCAGGCTCCTCCTATTTGACCCCACCCAATCTGACTAGGCTCCTCCTACACCCCCCTCTGCCAGGCTCCTCCTATACCCCTCCGCCAGGCTCCTCCTATACCCCTCCTCTGCTGTCTGACCCCACCCATTCTGCCCAGGCTCCTCCTATTTGACCCCACCCAATCTGACTAGGCTCCTCCTAAGCCCCTCCTCTGCTGTCTGACCCCACCCATTCTGCCCAGGCTCCTCCTCTCTGACCCCACCCATTCTGCCCAGGCTCCTCCTAAGCCCCTCCTCTGCTGTCTGACCCCACCCATTCTGCCCAGGCTCCTCCCATACCCCTCTGACCCCACCCATTCTGCCCAGGCTCCTCCTATTTGACCCCACCCAATCTGACTAGGCTCCTCCTATACCCCCTCTGCCCAGGCTCCTCCTAAGCCCCTCCTCTGCTGTCTGACCCCCACCCATTCTGCCCAGGCTCCGCCTAAGCCCCTCCTCTCTGACCCCACCCATTCTGCCCAGGCTCCTCCTAAGCCCCACATCTCTGACTCCACCCATTCTGCCCAGGCTCCTCCCATACCCCTCTGACCCCACCCAGGCTCCTCCTATTTGACCCCACCCAATCTGACTAGGCTCCTCCTACACCCCCCTCTGCCAGGCTCCTCCTATACCCCTCCTCTGCTGTCTGACCCCACCCATTCTGCCCAGGCTCCTCCTATTTGACCCCACCCAATCTGACTAGGCTCCTCCTAAGCCCCTCCTCTGCTGTCTGACCCCACCCATTCTGCCCAGGCTCCTCCTATTGGACCCCACCCAATCTGATTAGGCTCCTCCTATACCCCCTCTGCCCAGGCTCCTCCTATACCCCTCCTCTCTGACCCCACCCCCTCTGCCCAGGCTCCTCCTATACCCCCTCTGCCCAGGCTCCTCCTATACCCCTCCTCTCTGACCCCACCCCCTCTGCCCAGGCTCCTCCTATACCCCTCCTCTGCTGTCTGACCCCACCCATTCTGCCCAGGCTCCTCCTATTTGACCCCACCCAATCTGACTAGGCTCCTCCTAAGCCCCTCCTCTGCTGTCTGACCCCACCCATTCTGCCCAGGCTCCTCCTATTTGACCCCACCCAATCTGACTAGGCTCCTCCTATACCCATTCTGCCCAGGCTCCTCCTATACCCCCTCCTCTCTGACTCCACCCATTCTGCCCAGGCTCCTCCTAAGCCCCTCCTCTCTGACCCCACCCATTCTGCCCATATACCCGCTCCTCCTGCCCAGGCTCCTCCTAAGCCCCTCCTCTGCTGTCTGACCCCACCCATTCTGCCCAGGCTCCGCCTAAGCCCCTCCTCTCTGACCCCACCCATTCTGCCCAGGCTCCTCCTAAGCCCCTCCTCTGCTGTCTGACCCCACCCATTCTGCCCAGGCTCCTCCCATACCCCTCTGACCCCACCCATTCTGCCCAGGCTCCTCCTATTTGACCCCACCCAATCTGACTAAGCTCCTCCTAAGCCCCTCCTCTCTGACCCCACCCCCTCTGGCCAGGCTCCTCCTATACCCCCTCTGCCCAGGCTCCTCCTATACCCCTCCTCTCTGACCCCACCCCCTCTGCCCAGGCTCCTCCTCTGCTGTCTGACCCCACCCATTCTGCCCAGGCTCCTCCTATACCCCCTCCTCTCTGACTCCACCCATTCTACCCAGGCTCCTCCCATACCCCTCTGACCCCACCCAGGCTCCTCCTATTTGACCCCACCCAATCTGACTAGGCTCCTCCTACACCCCCCTCTGCCAGGCTCCTCCTATACCCCTCCGCCAGGCTCCTCCTATACCCCTCCTCTGCTGTCTGACCCCACCCATTCTGCCCAGGCTCCTCCTATTTGACCCCACCCAATCTGACTAGGCTCCTCCTAAGCCCCTCCTCTGCTGTCTGACCCCACCCATTCTGCCCAGGCTCCTCCTCTCTGACCCCACCCATTCTGCCCAGGCTCCTCCCATACCCCTCTGACCCCACCCATTCTGCCCAGGCTCCTCCTATTTGACCCCACCCAATCTGACTAGGCTCCTCCTATACCCCCTCTGCCCAGGCTCCGCCTAAGCCCCTCCTCTCTGACCCCACCCATTCTGCCCAGGCTCCTCCTAAGCCCCACCTCTCTGACTCCACCCATTCTGCCCAGGCTCCTCCCATACCCCTCTGACCCCACCCAGGCTCCTCCTATTTGACCCCACCCAATCTGACTAGGCTCCTCCTACACCCCCCTCTGCCAGGCTCCTCCTATACCCCTCCTCTGCTGTCTGACCCCACCCATTCTGCCCAGGCTCCTCCTATTTGACCCCACCCAATCTGACTAGGCTCCTCCTAAGCCCCTCCTCTGCTGTCTGACCCCACCCATTCTGCCCAGGCTCCTCCTATACCCCACCTCTCTGACCCCACCCAATCTGACTAGGCTCCTCCTAAGCCCCTCCTCTGCTGTCTGACCCCACCCATTCTGCCCAGGCTCCTCCTCTCTGACCCCACCCATTCTGCCCAGGCTCCTCCTATACCCCACCTCTCTGACCCCACCCAATCTGCCCAGGCTCCTCCTAAGCCCCTCCTCTGCTGTCTGACCCCACCCATTCTGCCCAGGCTCCTCCTATACCCCCTCCTCTCTGACTCCACCCATTCTGCCCAGGCTCCTCCCATACCCCTCTGACCCCACCCATTCTGCCCAGGCTCCTCCTATACCCCTCCTATTTGACCCCACCCAATCTGACTTGGCTCCTCCTAAGCCCCTCCTCTGCTGTCTGACCCCACCCATTCTGCCCAGGCTCCTCCTATTTGACCCCACCCAATCTGACTAGGCTCCTCCTAAGCCCCTCCTCTGCTGTCTGACCCCACCCATTCTGCCCAGGCTCCTCCTATTCGACCCCACCCAATCTGACTAGGCTCCTCCTATACCCCCTCTGCCCAGGCTCCTCCTAAGCCCCTCCTCGGCTGTCTGACCCCCACCCATTCTGCCCAGGCTCCGCCTAAGCCCCTCCTCTCTGACCCCACCCATTCTGCCCAGGCTCCTCCTAAGCCCCACCTCTCTGACTCCACCCATTCTGCCCAGGCTCCTCCTATTTGACCCCACCCAATCTGACTAGGCTCCTCCTAAGCCCCTCCTCTCTGACCCCACCCCCTCTGCCCAGGCTTCTCCTATACCCCCTCTGCCCAGGCTCCTCCTATACCCCTCCTCTCTGACCCCACCCCCTCTGCCCAGGCTCCTCCTATACCCCTCCTCTCTGACCTAACCCCCTCTGCCCAGGCTCCTCCTATACCCCTCCTCTGCTGTCTGACCCCACCCATTCTGCCCAGGCTCCTCCTATTTGACCCCACCCAATCTGACTAGGCTCCTCCTAAGCCCCTCCTCTGCTGTCTGACCCCACCCATTCTGCCCAGGCTCCTCCTATTTGACCCCACCCAATCTGACTAGGCTCCTCCTATACCCCCTCTGCCCAGGCTCCTCCTAAGCCCCTCCTCTGCTGTCTGACCCCCACCCATTCTGCCCAGGCTCCGCCTAAGCCCCTCCTCTCTGACCCCACCCATTCTGCCCAGGCTCCTCCTAAGCCCCACCTCTCTGACTCCACCCATTCTGCCCAGGCTCCTCCCATACCCCTCTGACCCCACCCAGGCTCCTCCTATTTGACCCCACCCAATCTGACTAGGCTCCTCCTACACCCCCCTCTGCCAGGCTCCTCCTATACCCCTCCTCTGCTGTCTGACCCCACCCATTCTGCCCAGGCTCCTCCTATTTGACCCCACCCAATCTGACTAGGCTCCTCCTAAGCCCCTCCTCTGCTGTCTGACCCCACCCATTCTGCCCAGGCTCCTCCTATTGGACCCCACCCAATCTGATTAGGCTCCTCCTATACCCCCTCTGCCCAGGCTCCTCCTATACCCCTCCTCTCTGACCCCACCCCCTCTGCCCAGGCTCCTCCTATACCCCCTCTGCCCAGGCTCCTCCTATACCCCTCCTCTCTGACCCCACCCCCTCTGCCCAGGCTCCTCCTATACCCCTCCTCTGCTGTCTGACCCCACCCATTCTGCCCAGGCTCCTCCTATTTGACCCCACCCAATCTGACTAGGCTCCTCCTAAGCCCCTCCTCTGCTGTCTGACCCCACCCATTCTGCCCAGGCTCCTCCTATTTGACCCCACCCAATCTGACTAGGCTCCTCCTATACCCATTCTGCCCAGGCTCCTCCTATACCCCCTCCTCTCTGACTCCACCCATTCTGCCCAGGCTCCTCCTAAGCCCCTCCTCTCTGACCCCACCCATTCTGCCCATATACCCGCTCCTCCTGCCCAGGCTCCTCCTAAGCCCCTCCTCTGCTGTCTGACCCCACCCATTCTGCCCAGGCTCCGCCTAAGCCCCTTCTCTCTGACCCCACCCATTCTGCCCAGGCTCCTCCTACGCCCCTCCTCTGCTGTCTGACCCCACCCATTCTGCCCAGGCTCCTCCCATACCCCTCTGACCCCACCCATTCTGCCCAGGCTCCTCCTATTTGACCCCACCCAATCTGACTAAGCTCCTCCTAAGCCCCTCCTCTCTGACCCCACCCCCTCTGGCCAGGCTCCTCCTATACCCCCTCTGCCCAGGCTCCTCCTATACCCCTCCTCTCTGACCCCACCCCCTCTGCCCAGGCTCCTCCTCTGCTGTCTGACCCCACCCATTCTGCCCAGGCTCCTCCTATACCCCCTCCTCTCTGACTCCACCCATTCTACCCAGGCTCCTCCCATACCCCTCTGACCCCACCCAGGCTCCTCCTATTTGACCCCACCCAATCTGACTAGGCTCCTCCTACACCCCCCTCTGCCAGGCTCCTCCTATACCCCTCCGCCAGGCTCCTCCTATACCCCTCCTCTGCTGTCTGACCCCACCCATTCTGCCCAGGCTCCTCCTATTTGACCCCACCCAATCTGACTAGGCTCCTCCTAAGCCCCTCCTCTGCTGTCTGACCCCACCCATTCTGCCCAGGCTCCTCCTCTCTGACCCCACCCATTCTGCCCAGGCTCCTCCCATACCCCTCTGACCCCACCCATTCTGCCCAGGCTCCTCCTATTTGACCCCACCCAATCTGACTAGGCTCCTCCTATACCCCCTCTGCCCAGGCTCCTCCTAAGCCCCTCCTCTGCTGTCTGACCCCCACCCATTCTGCCCAGGCTCCGCCTAAGCCCCTCCTCTCTGACCCCACCCATTCTGCCCAGGCTCCTCCTAAGCCCCACCTCTCTGACTCCACCCATTCTGCCCAGGCTCCTCCCATACCCCTCTGACCCCACCCAGGCTCCTCCTATTTGACCCCACCCAATCTGACTAGGCTCCTCCTACACCCCCCTCTGCCAGGCTCCTCCTATACCCCTCCTCTGCTGTCTGACCCCACCCATTCTGCCCAGGCTCCTCCTATTTGACCCCACCCAATCTGACTAGGCTCCTCCTAAGCCCCTCCTCTGCTGTCTGACCCCACCCATTCTGCCCAGGCTCCTCCTATTGGACCCCACCCAATCTGATTAGGCTCCTCCTATACCCCCTCTGCCCAGGCTCCTCCTATACCCCTCCTCTCTGACCCCACCCCCTCTGCCCAGGCTCCTCCTATACCCCCTCTGCCCAGGCTCCTCCTATACCCCTCCTCTCTGACCCCACCCCCTCTGCCCAGGCTCCTCCTATACCCCTCCTCTGCTGTCTGACCCCACCCATTCTGCCCAGGCTCCTCCTATTTGACCCCACCCAATCTGACTAGGCTCCTCCTAAGCCCCTCCTCTGCTGTCTGACCCCACCCATTCTGCCCAGGCTCCTCCTATTTGACCCCACCCAATCTGACTAGGCTCCTCCTATACCCATTCTGCCCAGGCTCCTCCTATACCCCCTCCTCTCTGACTCCACCCATTCTGCCCAGGCTCCTCCTAAGCCCCTCCTCTCTGACCGCATCCATTCTGCCCATATACCCGCTCCTCCTGCCCAGGCTCCTCCTAAGCCCCTCCTCTGCTGTCTGACCCCACCCATTCTGCCCAGGCTCCTCCTATTTGACCCCACCCAATCTGACTAGGCTCCTCCTAAGCCCCTCCTCTGCTGTCTGACCCCACCCATTCTGCCCAGGCTCCTCCTATACCCCACCTCTCTGACCCCACCCAATCTGACTAGGCTCCTCCTAAGCCCCTCCTCTGCTGTCTGACCCCACCCATTCTGCCCAGGCTCCTCCTCTCTGACGCCACCCATTCTGCCCAGGCTCCTCCTATACCCCACCTCTCTGACCCCACCCAATCTGACTAGGCTCCTCCTAAGCCCCTCCTCTGCTGTCTGACTCCACCCATTCTGCCCAGGCTCCTCCTAAGCCCCTCCTCTCTGACCCCACCCATTCTGCCCATATACCCCCTCCTCCTGCCCAGGCTCCTCCTAAGCCCCTCCTCTGCTGTCTGACCCCACCCATTCTGCCCAGGCTCCGCCTAAGCCCCTCCTCTGCTGTCTGCCCCCACCCATACTGCCCAGGCTCTGCCTAAGCATCTCCTCTCTGACCCCACCCATTCTGCCCAGGCTCCTCCTAAGCCCCTCCTCTGCTGTCTGACCCCACCCATTCTGCCCAGGCTCCTCCTATACCCCCTCCTCTCTGACTCCACCCATTCTGCCCAGGCTCCTCCCATACCCCTCTGACCCCACCCATTCTGCCCAGGCTCCTCCTCCTATACCCCTCCTATTTGACCCCACCCAATCTGACTTGGCTCCTCCTAAGCCCCTCCTCTGCTGTCTGACCCCACCCATTCTGCCCAGGCTCCTCCTATTTGACCCCACCCAATCTGACTAGGCTCCTCCTAAGCCCCTCCTCTCTGACCCCACCCCCTCTGACTAGGCTCCTCCTATACCCCCTCCTCTCTGACTCCACCCATTCTACCCAGGCTCCTCCCATACTCCTCCTATACCCCCTCTGCCCAGGCTCCTCCTAAGCCCCTCCTCTGCTGTCTGACCCCACCCATTCTGCCCAGGCTCCTCCTCTCTGACTCCACCCATTCTGCCCAGGCTCCTCCTATTCCCCCTCCTCTCTGACTCCACCCATTCTACCCAGGCTCCTCCCATACCCCTCTGACCCCACCCATTCTGCCCAGGCTCCTCCTATTTGACCCCACCCAATCTGACTAGGCTCCTCCTACACCCCCCTCTGCCAGGCTCCTCCTATACCCCTCCGCCAGGCTCCTCCTATACCCCTCCTCTGCTGTCTGACCCCACCCATTCTCCCCAGGCTCCTCCTATTTGACCCCACCCAATCTGACTAGGCTCCTCCTAAGCCCCTCCTCTGCTGTCTGACCCCACCCATTCTGCCCAGGCTCCTCCTATACCCCCTCCTCTCTGACTCCACCCATTCTGCCCAGGCTCCTCCCATACCCCTCTGACCCCACCCATTCTGCCCAGGCTCCTCCTCCTATACCCCTCCTATTTGACCCCACCCAATCTGACTTGGCTCCTCCTAAGCCCCTCCTCTGCTGTCTGACCCCACCCATTCTGCCCAGGCTCCTCCTATTTGACCCCACCCAATCTGACTAGGCTCCTCCTAAGCCCCTCCTCTCTGACCCCACCCCCTCTGACTAGGCTCCTCCTATACCCCCTCCTCTCTGACTCCACCCATTCTACCCAGGCTCCTCCCATACTCCTCCTATACCCCCTCTGCCCAGGCTCCTCCTAAGCCCCTCCTCTGCTGTCTGACCCCACCCATTCTGCCCAGGCTCCTCCTCTCTGACTCCACCCATTCTGCCCAGGCTCCTCCTATTCCCCCTCCTCTCTGACTCCACCCATTCTACCCAGGCTCCTCCCATACCCCTCTGACCCCACCCATTCTGCCCAGGCTCCTCCTATTTGACCCCACCCAATCTGACTAGGCTCCTCCTACACCCCCCTCTGCCAGGCTCCTCCTATACCCCTCCGCCAGGCTCCTCCTATACCCCTCCTCTGCTGTCTGACCCCACCCATTCTGCCCAGGCTCCTCCTATTTGACCCCACCCAATCTGACTAGGCTCCTCCTAAGCCCCTCCTCTGCTGTCTGACCCCACCCATTCTGCCCAGGCTCCTCCTCTCTGACCCCACCCATTCTGCCCAGGCTCCTCCTAAGCCCCTCCTCTGCTGTCTGACCCCACCCATTCTGCCCAGGCTCCTCCCATACCCCTCTGACCCCACCCATTCTGCCCAGGCTCCTCCTATTTGACCCCACCCAATCTGACTAGGCTCCTCCTATACCCCCTCTGCCCAGGCTCCTCCTAAGCCCCTCCTCTGCTGTCTGACCCCCACCCATTCTGCCAAGGCTCCGCCTAAGCCCCTCCTCTCTGACCCCACCCATTCTGCCCAGGCTCCTCCTAAGCCCCACCTCTCTGACTCCACCCATTCTGCCCAGGCTCCTCCCATACCCCTCTGACCCCACCCAGGCTCCTCCTATTTGACCCCACCCAATCTGACTAGGCTCCTCCTACACCCCCCTCTGCCAGGCTCCTCCTATACCCCTCCTCTGCTGTCTGACCCCACCCATTCTGCCCAGGCTCCTCCTATTTGACCCCACCCAATCTGACTAGGCTCCTCCTAAGCCCCTCCTCTGCTGTCTGACCCCACCCATTCTGCCCAGGCTCCTCCTATTGGACCCCACCCAATCTGATTAGGCTCCTCCTATACCCCCTCTGCCCAGGCTCCTCCTATACCCCTCCTCTCTGACCCCACCCCCTCTGCCCAGGCTCCTCCTATACCCCTCCTCTGCTGTCTGACCCCACCCATTCTGCCCAGGCTCCTCCTATTTGACCCCACCCAATCTGACTAGGCTCCTCCTAAGCCCCTCCTCTGCTGTCTGACCCCACCCATTCTGCCCAGGCTCCTCCTATTTGACCCCACCCAATCTGACTAGGCTCCTCCTATACCCATTCTGCCCAGGCTCCTCCTATACCCCCTCCTCTCTGACTCCACCCATTCTGCCCAGGCTCCTCCTAAGCCCCTCCTCTCTGACCCCACCCATTCTGCCCATATACCCGCTCCTCCTGCCCAGGCTCCTCCTAAGCCCCTCCTCTGCTGTCTGACCCCACCCATTCTGCCCAGGCTCCGCCTAAGCCCCTCCTCTCTGACCCCACCCATTCTGCCCAGGCTCCTCCTAAGCCCCTCCTCTGCTGTCTGACCCCACCCATTCTGCCCAGGCTCCTCCCATACCCCTCTGACCCCACCCATTCTGCCCAGGCTCCTCCTATTTGACCCCACCCAATCTGACTAAGCTCCTCCTAAGCCCCTCCTCTCTGACCCCACCCCCTCTGGCCAGGCTCCTCCTATACCCCCTCTGCCCAGGCTCCTCCTATACCCCTCCTCTCTGACCCCACCCCCTCTGCCCAGGCTCCTCCTCTGCTGTCTGACCCCACCCATTCTGCCCAGGCTCCTCCTATACCCCCTCCTCTCTGACTCCACCCATTCTACCCAGGCTCCTCCCATACCCCTCTGACCCCACCCAGGCTCCTCCTATTTGACCCCACCCAATCTGACTAGGCTCCTCCTACACCCCCCTCTGCCAGGCTCCTCCTATACCCCTCCGCCAGGCTCCTCCTATACCCCTCCTCTGCTGTCTGACCCCACCCATTCTGCCCAGGCTCCTCCTATTTGACCCCACCCAATCTGACTAGGCTCCTCCTAAGCCCCTCCTCTGCTGTCTGACCCCACCCATTCTGCCCAGGCTCCTCCTCTCTGACCCCACCCATTCTGCCCAGGCTCCTCCTATTTGACCCCACCCAATCTGACTAGGCTCCTCCTATACCCCCTCTGCCCAGGCTCCGCCTAAGCCCCTCCTCTCTGACCCCACCCATTCTGCCCAGGCTCCTCCTAAGCCCCACCTCTCTGACTCCACCCATTCTGCCCAGGCTCCTCCCATACCCCTCTGACCCCACCCAGGCTCCTCCTATTTGACCCCACCCAATCTGACTAGGCTCCTCCTACACCCCCCTCTGCCAGGCTCCTCCTATACCCCTCCTCTGCTGTCTGACCCCACCCATTCTGCCCAGGCTCCTCCTATTTGACCCCACCCAATCTGACTAGGCTCCTCCTAAGCCCCTCCTCTGCTGTCTGACCCCACCCATTCTGCCCAGGCTCCTCCTATACCCCACCTCTCTGACCCCACCCAATCTGACTAGGCTCCTCCTAAGCCCCTCCTCTGCTGTCTGACCCCACCCATTCTGCCCAGGCTCCTCCTCTCTGACCCCACCCATTCTGCCCAGGCTCCTCCTATACCCCACCTCTCTGACCCCACCCAATCTGCCCAGGCTCCTCCTAAGCCCCTCCTCTGCTGTCTGACCCCACCCATTCTGCCCAGGCTCCTCCTATACCCCCTCCTCTCTGACTCCACCCATTCTGCCCAGGCTCCTCCCATACCCCTCTGACCCCACCCATTCTACCCAGGCTCCTCCTATACCCCTCCTATTTGACCCCACCCAATCTGACTTGGCTCCTCCTAAGCCCCTCCTCTGCTGTCTGACCCCACCCATTCTGCCCAGGCTCCTCCTATTTGACCCCACCCAATCTGACTAGGCTCCTCCTAAGCCCCTCCTCTGCTGTCTGACCCCACCCATTCTGCCCAGGCTCCTCCTATTTGACCCCACCCAATCTGACTAGGCTCCTCCTATACCCCCTCTGCCCAGGCTCCTCCTAAGCCCCTCCTCGGCTGTCTGACCCCCACCCATTCTGCCCAGGCTCCGCCTAAGCCCCTCCTCTCTGACCCCACCCATTCTGCCCAGGCTCCTCCTAAGCCCCACCTCTCTGACTCCACCCATTCTGCCCAGGCTCCTCCTATTTGACCCCACCCAATCTGACTAGGCTCCTCCTAAGCCCCTCCTCTCTGACCCCACCCCCTCTGCCCAGGCTCCTCCTATACCCCCTCTGCCCAGGCTCCTCCTATACCCCTCCTCTCTGACCCCACCCCCTCTGCCCAGGCTCCTCCTATACCCCTCCTCTCTGACCTAACCCCCTCTGCCCAGGCTCCTCCTATACCCCTCCTCTGCTGTCTGACCCCACCCATTCTGCCCAGGCTCCTCCTATTTGACCCCACCCAATCTGACTAGGCTCCTCCTAAGCCCCTCCTCTGCTGTCTGACCCCACCCATTCTGCCCAGGCTCCTCCTATTTGACCCCACCCAATCTGACTAGGCTCCTCCTATACCCCCTCTGCCCAGGCTCCTCCTAAGCCCCTCCTCTGCTGTCTGACCCCCACCCATTCTGCCCAGGCTCCGCCTAAGCCCCTCCTCTCTGACCCCACCCATTCTGCCCAGGCTCCTCCTAAGCCCCACCTCTCTGACTCTACCCATTCTGCCCAGGCTCCTCCCATACCCCTCTGACCCCACCCAGGCTCCTCCTATTTGACCCCACCCAATCTGACTAGGCTCCTCCTACACCCCCCTCTGCCAGGCTCCTCCTATACCCCTCCTCTGCTGTCTGACCCCACCCATTCTGCCCAGGCTCCTCCTATTTGACCCCACCCAATCTGACTAGGCTCCTCCTAAGCCCCTCCTCTGCTGTCTGACCCCACCCATTCTGCCCAGGCTCCTCCTATTGGACCCCACCCAATCTGATTAGGCTCCTCCTATACCCCCTCTGCCCAGGCTCCTCCTATACCCCTCCTCTCTGACCCCACCCCCTCTGCCCAGGCTCCTCCTATACCCCCTCTGCCCAGGCTCCTCCTATACCCCCTCTGCCCAGGCTCCTCCTATACCCCTCCTCTCTGACCCCACCCCCTCTGCCCAGGCTCCTCCTATACCCCTCCTCTGCTGTCTGACCCCACCCATTCTGCCCAGGCTCCTCCTATTTGACCCCACCCAATCTGACTAGGCTCCTCCTAAGCCCCTCCTCTGCTGTCTGACCCCACCCATTCTGCCCAGGCTCCTCCTATTTGACCCCACCCAATCTGACTAGGCTCCTCCTATACCCATTCTGCCCAGGCTCCTCCTATACCCCCTCCTCTCTGACTCCACCCATTCTGCCCAGGCTCCTCCTAAGCCCCTCCTCTCTGACCCCACCCATTCTGCCCATATACCCGCTCCTCCTGCCCAGGCTCCTCCTAAGCCCCTCCTCTGCTGTCTGACCCCACCCATTCTGCCCAGGCTCCGCCTAAGCCCCTCCTCTCTGACCCCACCCATTCTGCCCAGGCTCCTCCTAAGCCCCTCCTCTGCTGTCTGACCCCACCCATTCTGCCCAGGCTCCTCCCATACCCCTCTGACCCCACCCATTCTGCCCAGGCTCCTCCTATTTGACCCCACCCAATCTGACTAAGCTCCTCCTAAGCCCCTCCTCTCTGACCCCACCCCCTCTGGCCAGGCTCCTCCTATACCCCCTCTGCCCAGGCTCCTCCTATACCCCTCCTCTCTGACCCCACCCCCTCTGCCCAGGCTCCTCCTCTGCTGTCTGACCCCACCCATTCTGCCCAGGCTCCTCCTATACCCCCTCCTCTCTGACTCCACCCATTCTACCCAGGCTCCTCCCATACCCCTCTGACCCCACCCAGGCTCCTCCTATTTGACCCCACCCAATCTGACTAGGCTCCTCCTACACCCCCCTCTGCCAGGCTCCTCCTATACCCCTCCGCCAGGCTCCTCCTATACCCCTCCTCTGCTGTCTGACCCCACCCATTCTGCCCAGGCTCCTCCTATTTGACCCCACCCAATCTGACTAGGCTCCTCCTAAGCCCCTCCTCTGCTGTCTGACCCCACCCATTCTGCCCAGGCTCCACCTCTCTGACCCCACCCATTCTGCCCATGCTCCTCCCATACCCCTCTGACCCCACCCATTCTGCCCAGGCTCCTCCTATTTGACCCCACCCAATCTGACTAGGTTCCTCCTATACCCCCTCTGCCCAGGCTCCGCCTAAGCCCCTCCTCTCTGACCCCACCCATTCTGCCCAGGCTCCTCCTAAGACCCACCTCTCTGACTCCACCCATTCTGCCCAGGCTCCTCCCATACCCCTCTGACCCCACCCAGGCTCCTCCTATTTGACCCCACCCAATCTGACTAGGCTCCTCCTACACCCCCCTCTGCCAGGCTCCTCCTATACCCCTCCTCTGCTGTCTGACCCCACCCATTCTGCCCAGGCTCCTCCTATTTGACCCCACCCAATCTGACTAGGCTCCTCCTAAGCCCCTCCTCTGCTGTCTGACCCCACCCATTCTGCCCAGGCTCCTCCTATACCCCACCTCTCTGACCCCACCCAATCTGACTAGGCTCCTCCTAAGCCCCTCCTCTGCTGTCTGACCCCACCCATTCTGCCCAGGCTCCTCCTCTCTGACCCCACCCATTCTGCCCAGGCTCCTCCTAAGCCCCTCCTCTGCTGTCTGACCCCACCCATTCTGCCCAGGCTCCTCCTATACCCCCTCCTCTCTGACTCCACCCATTCTGCCCAGGCTCCTCCCATACCCCTCTGACCCCACCCATTCTGCCCAGGCTCCTCCTATACCCCTCCTATTTGACCCCACCCAATCTGACTTGGCTCCTCCTAAGCCCCTCCTCTGCTGTCTGACCCCACCCATTCTGCCCAGGCTCCTCCTATTTGACCCCACCCAATCTGACTAGGCTCCTCCTAAGCCCCTCCTCTGCTGTCTGACCCCACCCATTCTGCCCAGGCTCCTCCTATTTGACCCCACCCAATCTGACTAGGCTCCTCCTATACCCCCTCTGCCCAGGCTCCTCCTAAGCCCCTCCTCGGCTGTCTGACCCCCACCCATTCTGCCCAGGCTCCGCCTAAGCCCCTCCTCTCTGACCCCACCCATTCTGCCCAGGCTCCTCCTAAGCCCCACCTCTCTGACTCCACCCATTCTGCCCAGGCTCCTCCTATTTGACCCCACCCAATCTGACTAGGCTCCTCCTAAGCCCCTCCTCTCTGACCCCACCCCCTCTGCCCAGGCTCCTCCTATACCCCCTCTGCCCAGGCTCCTCCTATACCCCTCCTCTCTGACCCCACCCATTCTGCCCAGGCTCCTCCTAAGCCCCTCCTCTGCTGTCTGACCCCACCCCCTCTGCCCAGGCTCCTCCTATACCCCTCCTCTGCTGTCTGACCCCACCCATTCTGCCCAGGCTCCTCCTATTTGACCCCACCCAATCTGACTAGGCTCCTCCTAAGCCCCTCCTCTGCTGTCTGACCCCACCCATTCTGCCCAGGCTCCTCCTATTTGACCCCACCCAATCTGACTAGGCTCCTCCTATACCCCCTCTGCCCAGGCTCCTCCTATACCCCTCCTCTCTGACCCCACCCCCTCTGCCCAGGCTCCTCCTATACCCCTCCTCTCTGACCTAACCCCCTCTGCCCAGGCTCCTCCTATACCCCTCCTCTGCTGTCTGACCCCACCCATTCTGCCCAGGCTCCTCCTATTTGACCCCACCCAATCTGACTAGGCTCCTCCTAAGCCCCTCCTCTGCTGTCTGACCCCACCCATTCTGCCCAGGCTCCTCCTATTTGACCCCACCCAATCTGACTAGGCTCCTCCTATACCCCCTCTGCCCAGGCTCCTCCTAAGCCCCTCCTCTGCTGTCTGACCCCCACCCATTCTGCCCAGGCTCCGCCTAAGCCCCTCCTCTCTGACCCCACCCATTCTGCCCAGGCTCCTCCTAAGCCCCACCTCTCTGACTCTACCCATTCTGCCCAGGCTCCTCCCATACCCCTCTGACCCCACCCAGGCTCCTCCTATTTGACCCCACCCAATCTGACTAGGCTCCTCCTACACCCCCCTCTGCCAGGCTCCTCCTATACCCCTCCTCTGCTGTCTGACCCCACCCATTCTGCCCAGGCTCCTCCTATTTGACCCCACCCAATCTGACTAGGCTCCTCCTAAGCCCCTCCTCTGCTGTCTGACCCCACCCATTCTGCCCAGGCTCCTCCTATTGGACCCCACCCAATCTGATTAGGCTCCTCCTATACCCCCTCTGCCCAGGCTCCTCCTATACCCCTCCTCTCTGACCCCACCCCCTCTGCCCAGGCTCCTCCTATACCCCCTCTGCCCAGGCTCCTCCTATACCCCCTCTGCCCAGGCTCCTCCTATACCCCTCCTCTCTGACCCCACCCCCTCTGCCCAGGCTCCTCCTATACCCCTCCTCTGCTGTCTGACCCCACCCATTCTGCCCAGGCTCCTCCTATTTGACCCCACCCAATCTGACTAGGCTCCTCCTAAGCCCCTCCTCTGCTGTCTGACCCCACCCATTCTGCCCAGGCTCCTCCTATTTGACCCCACCCAATCTGACTAGGCTCCTCCTATACCCATTCTGCCCAGGCTCCTCCTATACCCCCTCCTCTCTGACTCCACCCATTCTGCCCAGGCTCCTCCTAAGCCCCTCCTCTCTGACCCCACCCATTCTGCCCATATACCCGCTCCTCCTGCCCAGGCTCCTCCTAAGCCCCTCCTCTGCTGTCTGACCCCACCCATTCTGCCCAGGCTCCGCCTAAGCCCCTCCTCTCTGACCCCACCCATTCTGCCCAGGCTCCTCCTAAGCCCCTCCTCTGCTGTCTGACCCCACCCATTCTGCCCAGGCTCCTCCCATACCCCTCTGACCCCACCCATTCTGCCCAGGCTCCTCCTATTTGACCCCACCCAATCTGACTAAGCTCCTCCTAAGCCCCTCCTCTCTGACCCCACCCCCTCTGGCCAGGCTCCTCCTATACCCCCTCTGCCCAGGCTCCTCCTATACCCCTCCTCTCTGACCCCACCCCCTCTGCCCAGGCTCCTCCTCTGCTGTCTGACCCCACCCATTCTGCCCAGGCTCCTCCTATACCCCCTCCTCTCTGACTCCACCCATTCTACCCAGGCTCCTCCCATACCCCTCTGACCCCACCCAGGCTCCTCCTATTTGACCCCACCCAATCTGACTAGGCTCCTCCTACACCCCCCTCTGCCAGGCTCCTCCTATACCCCTCCGCCAGGCTCCTCCTATACCCCTCCTCTGCTGTCTGACCCCACCCATTCTGCCCAGGCTCCTCCTATTTGACCCCACCCAATCTGACTAGGCTCCTCCTAAGCCCCTCCTCTGCTGTCTGACCCCACCCATTCTGCCCAGGCTCCTCCTCTCTGACCCCACCCATTCTGCCCATGCTCCTCTCATACCCCTCTGACCCCACCCATTCTGCCCAGGCTCCTCCTATTTGACCCCACCCAATCTGACTAGGTTCCTCCTATACCCCCTCTGCCCAGGCTCCGCCTAAGCCCCTCCTCTCTGACCCCACCCATTCTGCCCAGGCTCCTCCTAAGCCCCACCTCTCTGACTCCACCCATTCTGCCCAGGCTCCTCCCATACCCCTCTGACCCCACCCAGGCTCCTCCTATTTGACCCCACCCAATCTGACTAGGCTCCTCCTACACCCCCCTCTGCCAGGCTCCTCCTATACCCCTCCTCTGCTGTCTGACCCCACCCATTCTGCCCAGGCTCCTCCTATTTGACCCCACCCAATCTGACTAGGCTCCTCCTAAGCCCCTCCTCTGCTGTCTGACCCCACCCATTCTGCCCAGGCTCCTCCTATACCCCACCTCTCTGACCCCACCCAATCTGACTAGGCTCCTCCTAAGCCCCTCCTCTGCTGTCTGACCCCACCCATTCTGCCCAGGCTCCTCCTCTCTGACCCCACCCATTCTGCCCAGGCTCCTCCTAAGCCCCTCCTCTGCTGTCTGACCCCACCCATTCTGCCCAGGCTCCTCCTATACCCCCTCCTCTCTGACTCCACCCATTCTGCCCAGGCTCCTCCCATACCCCTCTGACCCCACCCATTCTGCCCAGGCTCCTCCTATACCCCTCCTATTTGACCCCACCCAATCTGACTTGGCTCCTCCTAAGCCCCTCCTCTGCTGTCTGACCCCACCCATTCTGCCCAGGCTCCTCCTATTTGACCCCACCCAATCTGACTAGGCTCCTCCTAAGCCCCTCCTCTGCTGTCTGACCCCACCCATTCTGCCCAGGCTCCTCCTATTTGACCCCACCCAATCTGACTAGGCTCCTCCTATACCCCCTCTGCCCAGGCTCCTCCTAAGCCCCTCCTCGGCTGTCTGACCCCCACCCATTCTGCCCAGGCTCCGCCTAAGCCCCTCCTCTCTGACCCCACCCATTCTGCCCAGGCTCCTCCTAAGCCCCACCTCTCTGACTCCACCCATTCTGCCCAGGCTCCTCCTATTTGACCCCACCCAATCTGACTAGGCTCCTCCTAAGCCCCTCCTCTCTGACCCCACCCCCTCTGCCCAGGCTCCTCCTATACCCCCTCTGCCCAGGCTCCTCCTATACCCCTCCTCTCTGACCCCACCCATTCTGCCCAGGCTCCTCCTAAGCCCCTCCTCTGCTGTCTGACCCCACCCCCTCTGCCCAGGCTCCTCCTATACCCCTCCTCTGCTGTCTGACCCCACCCATTCTGCCCAGGCTCCTCCTATTTGACCCCACCCAATCTGACTAGGCTCCTCCTAAGCCCCTCCTCTGCTGTCTGACCCCACCCATTCTGCCCAGGCTCCTCCTATTTGACCCCACCCAATCTGACTAGGCTCCTCCTATACCCCCTCTGCCCAGGCTCCTCCTATACCCCTCCTCTCTGACCCCACCCCCTCTGCCCAGGCTCCTCCTATACCCCTCCTCTGCTGTCTGACCCCACCCATTCTGCCCAGGCTCCTCCTATACCCCACCTCTCTGACCCCACCCAATCTGACTAGGCTCCTCCTAAGCCCCTCCTCTGCTGTCTGACCCCACCCATTCTGCCCAGGCTCCTCCTCTCTGACCCCACCCATTCTGCCCAGGCTCCTCCTATACCCCACCTCTCTGACCCCACCCAATCTGACTAGGCTCCTCCTAAGACCCTCCTCTGCTGTCTGACTCCACCCATTCTACCCAGGCTCCTCCCATACCCCTCTGACCCCACCCATTCTCCTCCTATTTGACCCCACCCAATCTGACTAGGCTCCTCCTACACCCCCCTCTGCCAGGCTCCTCCTATACCCCTCCGCCAGGCTCCTCCTATACCCCTCCTCTGCTGTCTGACCCCACCCATTCTGCCCAGGCTCCTCCTATTTGACCCCACCCAATCTGACTAGGCTCCTCCTAAGCCCCTCCTCTGCTGTCTGACCCCACCCATTCTGCCCAGGCTCCTCCTATACCCCCTCCTCTCTGACTCCACCCATTCTGCCCAGGCTCCTCCCATACCCCTCTGACCCCACCCATTCTGCCCAGGCTCCTCCTCCTATACCCCTCCTATTTGACCCCACCCAATCTGACTTGGCTCCTCCTAAGCCCCTCCTCTGCTGTCTGACCCCACCCATTCTGCCCAGGCTCCTCCTATTTGACCCCACCCAATCTGACTAGGCTCCTCCTAAGCCCCTCCTCTCTGACCCCACCCCCTCTGACTAGGCTCCTCCTATACCCCCTCCTCTCTGACTCCACCCATTCTACCCAGGCTCCTCCCATACTCCTCCTATACCCCCTCTGCCCAGGCTCCTCCTAAGCCCCTCCTCTGCTGTCTGACCCCACCCATTCTGCCCAGGCTCCTCCTCTCTGACTCCACCCATTCTGCCCAGGCTCCTCCTATTCCCCCTCCTCTCTGACTCCACCCATTCTACCCAGGCTCCTCCCATACCCCTCTGACCCCACCCATTCTGCCCAGGCTCCTCCTATTTGACCCCACCCAATCTGACTAGGCTCCTCCTACACCCCCCTCTGCCAGGCTCCTCCTATACCCCTCCGCCAGGCTCCTCCTATACCCCTCCTCTGCTGTCTGACCCCACCCATTCTGCCCAGGCTCCTCCTATTTGACCCCACCCAATCTGACTAGGCTCCTCCTAAGCCCCTCCTCTGCTGTCTGACCCCACCCATTCTGCCCAGGCTCCTCCTCTCTGACCCCACCCATTCTGCCCAGGCTCCTCCTAAGCCCCTCCTCTGCTGTCTGACCCCACCCATTCTGCCCAGGCTCCTCCCATACCCCTCTGACCCCACCCATTCTGCCCAGGCTCCTCCTATTTGACCCCACCCAATCTGACTTGGCTCCTCCTATACCCCCTCTGCCCAGGCTCCTCCTAAGCCCCTCCTCTGCTGTCTGACCCCCACCCATTCTGCCCAGGCTCCGCCTAAGCCCCTCCTCTCTGACCCCACCCATTCTACCCAGGCTCCTCCTAAGCCCCACCTCTCTGACTCCACCCATTCTGCCCAGGCTCCTCCCATACCCCTCTGACCCCACCCAGGCTCCTCCTATTTGACCCCACCCAATCTGACTAGGCTCCTCCTACACCCCCCTCTGCCAGGCTCCTCCTATACCCCTCCTCTGCTGTCTGACCCCACCCATTCTGCCCAGGCTCCTCCTATTTGACCCCACCCAATCTGACTAGGCTCCTCCTAAGCCCCTCCTCTGCTGTCTGACCCCACCCATTCTGCCCAGGCTCCTCCTATTGGACCCCACCCAATCTGATTAGGCTCCTCCTATACCCCCTCTGCCCAGGCTCCTCCTATACCCCTCCTCTCTGACCCCACCCCCTCTGCCCAGGCTCCTCCTATACCCCTCCTCTGCTGTCTGACCCCACCCATTCTGCCCAGGCTCCTCCTATTTGACCCCACCCAATCTGACTAGGCTCCTCCTAAGCCCCTCCTCTGCTGTCTGACCCCACCCATTCTGCCCAGGCTCCTCCTATTTGACCCCACCCAATCTGACTAGGCTCCTCCTATACCCATTCTGCCCAGGCTCCTCCTATACCCCCTCCTCTCTGACTCCACCCATTCTGCCCAGGCTCCTCCTAAGCCCCTCCTCTCTGACCCCACCCATTCTGCCCATATACCCGCTCCTCCTGCCCAGGCTCCTCCTAAGCCCCTCCTCTGCTGTCTGACCCCACCCATTCTGCCCAGGCTCCGCCTAAGCCCCTCCTCTCTGACCCCACCCATTCTGCCCAGGCTCCTCCTAAGCCCCTCCTCTGCTGTCTGACCCCACCCATTCTGCCCAGGCTCCTCCCATACCCCTCTGACCCCACCCATTCTGCCCAGGCTCCTCCTATTTGACCCCACCCAATCTGACTAAGCTCCTCCTAAGCCCCTCCTCTCTGACCCCACCCCCTCTGGCCAGGCTCCTCCTATACCCCCTCTGCCCAGGCTCCTCCTATACCCCTCCTCTCTGACCCCACCCCCTCTGCCCAGGCTCCTCCTCTGCTGTCTGACCCCACCCATTCTGCCCAGGCTCCTCCTATACCCCCTCCTCTCTGACTCCACCCATTCTACCCAGGCTCCTCCCATACCCCTCTGACCCCACCCAGGCTCCTCCTATTTGACCCCACCCAATCTGACTAGGCTCCTCCTACACCCCCCTCTGCCAGGCTCCTCCTATACCCCTCCGCCAGGCTCTTCCTATACCCCTCCTCTGCTGTCTGACCCCACCCATTCTGCCCAGGCTCCTCCTATTTGACCCCACCCAATCTGACTAGGCTCCTCCTAAGCCCCTCCTCTGCTGTCTGACCCCACCCATTCTGCCCAGGCTCCTCCTCTCTGACCCCACCCATTCTGCCCAGGCTCCTCCTATTTGACCCCACCCAATCTGACTAGGCTCCTCCTATACTCCCTCTGCCCAGGCTCCGCCTAAGCCCCTCCTCTCTGACCCCACCCATTCTGCCCAGGCTCCTCCTAAGCCCCACCTCTCTGACTCCACCCATTCTGCCCAGGCTCCTCCCATACCCCTCTGACCCCACCCAGGCTCCTCCTATTTGACCCCACCCAATCTGACTAGGCTCCTCCTACACCCCCCTCTGCCAGGCTCCTCCTATACCCCTCCTCTGCTGTCTGACCCCACCCATTCTGCCCAGGCTCCTCCTATTTGACCCCACCCAATCTGACTAGGCTCCTCCTAAGCCCCTCCTCTGCTGTCTGACCCCACCCATTCTGCCCAGGCTCCTCCTATACCCCACCTCTCTGACCCCACCCAATCTGACTAGGCTCCTCCTAAGCCCCTCCTCTGCTGTCTGACCCCACCCATTCTGCCCAGGCTCCTCCTCTCTGACCCCACCCATTCTGCCCAGGCTCCTCCTATACCCCACCTCTCTGACCCCACCCAATCTGCCCAGGCTCCTCCTAAGCCCCTCCTCTGCTGTCTGACCCCACCCATTCTGCCCAGGCTCCTCCTATACCCCCTCCTCTCTGACTCCACCCATTCTGCCCAGGCTCCTCCCATACCCCTCTGACCCCACCCATTCTACCCAGGCTCCTCCTATACCCCTCCTATTTGACCCCACCCAATCTGACTTGGCTCCTCCTAAGCCCCTCCTCTGCTGTCTGACCCCACCCATTCTGCCCAGGCTCCTCCTATTTGACCCCACCCAATCTGACTAGGCTCCTCCTAAGCCCCTCCTCTGCTGTCTGACCCCACCCATTCTGCCCAGGCTCCTCCTATTTGACCCCACCCAATCTGACTAGGCTCCTCCTATACCCCCTCTGCCCAGGCTCCTCCTAAGCCCCTCCTCGGCTGTCTGACCCCCACCCATTCTGCCCAGGCTCCGCCTAAGCCCCTCCTCTCTGACCCCACCCATTCTGCCCAGGCTCCTCCTAAGCCCCACCTCTCTGACTCCACCCATTCTGCCCAGGCTCCTCCTATTTGACCCCACCCAATCTGACTAGGCTCCTCCTAAGCCCCTCCTCTCTGACCCCACCCCCTCTGCCCAGGCTCCTCCTATACCCCCTCTGCCCAGGCTCCTCCTATACCCCTCCTCTCTGACCCCACCCCCTCTGCCCAGGCTCCTCCTATACCCCTCCTCTCTGACCTAACCCCCTCTGCCCAGGCTCCTCCTATACCCCTCCTCTGCTGTCTGACCCCACCCATTCTGCCCAGGCTCCTCCTATTTGACCCCACCCAATCTGACTAGGCTCCTCCTAAGCCCCTCCTCTGCTGTCTGACCCCACCCATTCTGCCCAGGCTCCTCCTATTTGACCCCACCCAATCTGACTAGGCTCCTCCTATACCCCCTCTGCCCAGGCTCCTCCTAAGCCCCTCCTCTGCTGTCTGACCCCCACCCATTCTGCCCAGGCTCCGCCTAAGCCCCTCCTCTCTGACCCCACCCATTCTGCCCAGGCTCCTCCTAAGCCCCACCTCTCTGACTCTACCCATTCTGCCCAGGCTCCTCCCATACCCCTCTGACCCCACCCAGGCTCCTCCTATTTGACCCCACCCAATCTGACTAGGCTCCTCCTACACCCCCCTCTGCCAGGCTCCTCCTATACCCCTCCTCTGCTGTCTGACCCCACCCATTCTGCCCAGGCTCCTCCTATTTGACCCCACCCAATCTGACTAGGCTCCTCCTAAGCCCCTCCTCTGCTGTCTGACCCCACCCATTCTGCCCAGGCTCCTCCTATTGGACCCCACCCAATCTGATTAGGCTCCTCCTATACCCCCTCTGCCCAGGCTCCTCCTATACCCCTCCTCTCTGACCCCACCCCCTCTGCCCAGGCTCCTCCTATACCCCCTCTGCCCAGGCTCCTCCTATACCCCCTCTGCCCAGGCTCCTCCTATACCCCTCCTCTCTGACCCCACCCCCTCTGCCCAGGCTCCTCCTATACCCCTCCTCTGCTGTCTGACCCCACCCATTCTGCCCAGGCTCCTCCTATTTGACCCCACCCAATCTGACTAGGCTCCTCCTAAGCCCCTCCTCTGCTGTCTGACCCCACCCATTCTGCCCAGGCTCCTCCTATTTGACCCCACCCAATCTGACTAGGCTCCTCCTATACCCATTCTGCCCAGGCTCCTCCTATACCCCCTCCTCTCTGACTCCACCCATTCTGCCCAGGCTCCTCCTAAGCCCCTCCTCTCTGACCCCACCCATTCTGCCCATATACCCGCTCCTCCTGCCCAGGCTCCTCCTAAGCCCCTCCTCTGCTGTCTGACCCCACCCATTCTGCCCAGGCTCCGCCTAAGCCCCTCCTCTCTGACCCCACCCATTCTGCCCAGGCTCCTCCTAAGCCCCTCCTCTGCTGTCTGACCCCACCCATTCTGCCCAGGCTCCTCCCATACCCCTCTGACCCCACCCATTCTGCCCAGGCTCCTCCTATTTGACCCCACCCAATCTGACTAAGCTCCTCCTAAGCCCCTCCTCTCTGACCCCACCCCCTCTGGCCAGGCTCCTCCTATACCCCCTCTGCCCAGGCTCCTCCTATACCCCTCCTCTCTGACCCCACCCCCTCTGCCCAGGCTCCTCCTCTGCTGTCTGACCCCACCCATTCTGCCCAGGCTCCTCCTATACCCCCTCCTCTCTGACTCCACCCATTCTACCCAGGCTCCTCCCATACCCCTCTGACCCCACCCAGGCTCCTCCTATTTGACCCCACCCAATCTGAATAGGCTCCTCCTACACCCCCCTCTGCCAGGCTCCTCCTATACCCCTCCGCCAGGCTCCTCCTATACCCCTCCTCTGCTGTCTGACCCCACCCATTCTGCCCAGGCTCCTCCTATTTGACCCCACCCAATCTGACTAGGCTCCTCCTAAGCCCCTCCTCTGCTGTCTGACCCCACCCATTCTGCCCAGGCTCCTCCTCTCTGACCCCACCCATTCTGCCCATGCTCCTCCCATACCCCTCTGACCCCACCCATTCTGCCCAGGCTCCTCCTATTTGACCCCACCCAATCTGACTAGGTTCCTCCTATACCCCCTCTGCCCAGGCTCCGCCTAAGCCCCTCCTCTCTGACCCCACCCATTCTGCCCAGGCTCCTCCTAAGCCCCACCTCTCTGACTCCACCCATTCTGCCCAGGCTCCTCCCATACCCCTCTGACCCCACCCAGGCTCCTCCTATTTGACCCCACCCAATCTGACTAGGCTCCTCCTACACCCCCCTCTGCCAGGCTCCTCCTATACCCCTCCTCTGCTGTCTGACCCCACCCATTCTGCCCAGGCTCCTCCTATTTGACCCCACCCAATCTGACTAGGCTCCTCCTAAGCCCCTCCTCTGCTGTCTGACCCCACCCATTCTGCCCAGGCTCCTCCTATACCCCACCTCTCTGACCCCACCCAATCTGACTAGGCTCCTCCTAAGCCCCTCCTCTGCTGTCTGACCCCACCCATTCTGCCCAGGCTCCTCCTCTCTGACCCCACCCATTCTGCCCAGGCTCCTCCTAAGCCCCTCCTCTGCTGTCTGACCCCACCCATTCTGCCCAGGCTCCTCCTATACCCCCTCCTCTCTGACTCCACCCATTCTGCCCAGGCTCCTCCCATACCCCTCTGACCCCACCCATTCTGCCCAGGCTCCTCCTATACCCCTCCTATTTGACCCCACCCAATCTGACTTGGCTCCACCTAAGCCCCTCCTCTGCTGTCTGACCCCACCCATTCTGCCCAGGCTCCTCCTATTTGACCCCACCCAATCTGACTAGGCTCCTCCTAAGCCCCTCCTCTGCTGTCTGACCCCACCCATTCTGCCCAGGCTCCTCCTATTTGACCCCACCCAATCTGACTAGGCTCCTCCTATACCCCCTCTGCCCAGGCTCCTCCTAAGCCCCTCCTCGGCTGTCTGACCCCCACCCATTCTGCCCAGGCTCCGCCTAAGCCCCTCCTCTCTGACCCCACCCATTCTGCCCAGGCTCCTCCTAAGCCCCACCTCTCTGACTCCACCCATTCTGCCCAGGCTCCTCCTATTTGACCCCACCCAATCTGACTAGGCTCCTCCTAAGCCCCTCCTCTCTGACCCCACCCCCTCTGCCCAGGCTCCTCCTATACCCCCTCTGCCCAGGCTCCTCCTATACCCCTCCTCTCTGACCCCACCCATTCTGCCCAGGCTCCTCCTAAGCCCCTCCTCTGCTGTCTGACCCCACCCCCTCTGCCCAGGCTCCTCCTATACCCCTCCTCTGCTGTCTGACCCCACCCATTCTGCCCAGGCTCCTCCTATTTGACCCCACCCAATCTGACTAGGCTCCTCCTAAGCCCCTCCTCTGCTGTCTGACCCCACCCATTCTGCCCAGGCTCCTCCTATTTGACCCCACCCAATCTGACTAGGCTCCTCCTATACCCCCTCTGCCCAGGCTCCTCCTAAGCCCCTCCTCTGCTGTCTGACCCCCACCCATTCTGCCCAGGCTCCGCCTAAGCCCCTCCTCTCTGACCCCACCCATTCTGCCCAGGCTCCTCCTAAGCCCCACCTCTCTGACTCTACCCATTCTGCCCAGGCTCCTCCCATACCCCTCTGACCCCACCCAGGCTCCTCCTATTTGACCCCACCCAATCTGACTAGGCTCCTCCTACACCCCCCTCTGCCAGGCTCCTCCTATACCCCTCCTCTGCTGTCTGACCCCACCCATTCTGCCCAGGCTCCTCCTATTTGACCCCACCCAATCTGACTAGGCTCCTCCTAAGCCCCTCCTCTGCTGTCTGACCCCACCCATTCTGCCCAGGCTCCTCCTATTGGACCCCACCCAATCTGATTAGGCTCCTCCTATACCCCCTCTGCCCAGGCTCCTCCTATACCCCTCCTCTCTGACCCCACCCCCTCTGCCCAGGCTCCTCCTATACCCCCTCTGCCCAGGCTCCTCCTATACCCCCTCTGCCCAGGCTCCTCCTATACCCCTCCTCTCTGACCCCACCCCCTCTGCCCAGGCTCCTCCTATACCCCTCCTCTGCTGTCTGACCCCACCCATTCTGCCCAGGCTCCTCCTATTTGACCCCACCCAATCTGACTAGGCTCCTCCTAAGCCCCTCCTCTGCTGTCTGACCCCACCCATTCTGCCCAGGCTCCTCCTATTTGACCCCACCCAATCTGACTAGGCTCCTCCTATACCCATTCTGCCCAGGCTCCTCCTATACCCCCTACTCTCTGACTCCACCCATTCTGCCCAGGCTCCTCCTAAGCCCCTCCTCTCTGACCCCACCCATTCTGCCCATATACCCGCTCCTCCTGCCCAGGCTCCTCCTAAGCCCCTCCTCTGCTGTCTGACCCCACCCATTCTGCCCAGGCTCCGCCTAAGCCCCTCCTCTCTGACCCCACCCATTCTGCCCAGGCTCCTCCTAAGCCCCTCCTCTGCTGTCTGACCCCACCCATTCTGCCCAGGCTCCTCTTATACCCCTCTGACCCCACCCATTCTGCCCAGGCTCCTCCTATTTGACCCCACCCAATCTGACTAAGCTCCTCCTAAGCCCCTCCTCTCTGACCCCACCCCCTCTGGCCAGGCTCCTCCTATACCCCCTCTGCCCAGGCTCCTCCTATACCCCTCCTCTCTGACCCCACCCCCTCTGCCCAGGCTCCTCCTCTGCTGTCTGACCCCACCCATTCTGCCCAGGCTCCTCCTATACCCCCTCCTCTCTGACTCCACCCATTCTACCCAGGCTCCTCCCATACCCCTCTGACCCCACCCAGGCTCCTCCTATTTGACCCCACCCAATCTGACTAGGCTCCTCCTACACCCCCCTCTGCCAGGCTCCTCCTATACCCCTCCGCCAGGCTCCTCCTATACCCCTCCTCTGCTGTCTGACCCCACCCATTCTGCCCAGGCTCCTCCTATTTGACCCCACCCAATCTGACTAGGCTCCTCCTAAGCCCCTCCTCTGCTGTCTGACCCCACCCATTCTGCCCAGGCTCCTCCTCTCTGACCCCACCCATTCTTCCCATGCTCCTCCCATACCCCTCTGACCCCACCCATTCTGCCCAGGCTCCTCCTATTTGACCCCACCCAATCTGACTAGGTTCCTCCTATACCCCCTCTGCCCAGGCTCCACCTAAGCCCCTCCTCTCTGACCCCACCCATTCTGCCCAGGCTCCTCCTAAGCCCCACCTCTCTGACTCCACCCATTCTGCCCAGGCTCCTCCCATACCCCTCTGACCCCACCCAGGCTCCTCCTATTTGACCCCGCCCAATCTGACTAGGCTCCTCCTACACCCCCCTCTGCCAGGCTCCTCCTATACCCCTCCTCTGCTGTCTGACCCCACCCATTCTGCCCAGGCTCCTCCTATTTGACCCCACCCAATCTGACTAGGCTCCTCCTAAGCCCCTCCTCTGCTGTCTGACCCCACCCATTCTGCCCAGGCTCCTCCTATACCCCACCTCTCTGACCCCACCCAATCTGACTAGGCTCCTCCTAAGCCCCTCCTCTGCTGTCTGACCCCACCCATTCTGCCCAGGCTCCTCCTCTCTGACCCCACCCATTCTGCCCAGGCTCCTCCTAAGCCCCTCCTCTGCTGTCTGACCCCACCCATTCTGCCCAGGCTCCTCCTATACCCCCTCCTCTCTGACTCCACCCATTCTGCCCAGGCTCCTCCCATACCCCTCTGACCCCACCCATTCTGCCCAGGCTCCTCCTATACCCCTCCTATTTGACCCCACCCAATCTGACTTGGCTCCTCCTAAGCCCCTCCTCTGCTGTCTGACCCCACCCATTCTGCCCAGGCTCCTCCTATTTGACCCCACCCAATCTGACTAGGCTCCTCCTAAGCCCCTCCTCTGCTGTCTGACCCCACCCATTCTGCCCAGGCTCCTCCTATTTGACCCCACCCAATCTGACTAGGCTCCTCCTATACCCCCTCTGCCCAGGCTCCTCCTAAGCCCCTCCTCGGCTGTCTGACCCCCACCCATTCTGCCCAGGCTCCGCCTAAGCCCCTCCTCTCTGACCCCACCCATTCTGCCCAGGCTCCTCCTAAGCCCCACCTCTCTGACCCCACCCATTCTGCCCAGGCTCCTCCTATTTGACCACACCCAATCTGACTAGGCTCCTCCTTAACCCCTCCTCTGCTCTCTGACTCCACCCATTCTGCCCAGGCTCCTCCTATTCCCCCTCCTCTCTGACTCCACCCATTCTACCCAGGCTCCTCCCATACCCCTCTGACCCCACCCATTCTGCCCAGGCTCCTCCTATTTGACCCCACCCAATCTGACTAGGCTCCTCCTACACCCCCCTCTGCCAGGCTCCTCCTATACCCCTCCGCCAGGCTCCTCCTATACCCCTCCTCTGCTGTCTGACCCCACCCATTCTGCCCAGGCTCCTCCTATTTGACCCCACCCAATCTGACTAGGCTCCTCCTAAGCCCCTCCTCTGCTGTCTGACCCCACCCATTCTGCCCAGGCTCCTCCTCTCTGACCCCACCCATTCTGCCCAGGCTCCTCCTAAGCCCCTCCTCTGCTGTCTGACCCCACCCATTCTGCCCAGGCTCCTCCCATACCCCTCTGACCCCACCCATTCTGCCCAGGCTCCTCCTATTTGACCCCACCCAATCTGACTTGGCTCCTCCTATACCCCCTCTGCCCAGGCTCCTCCTAAGCCCCTCCTCTGCTGTCTGACCCCCACCCATTCTGCCCAGGCTCCGCCTAAGCCCCTCCTCTCTGACCCCACCCATTCTGCCCAGGCTCCTCCTAAGCCCCTCCTCTCTGACTCCACCCATTCTGCCCAGGCTCCTCCCATACCCCTCTGACCCCACCCATTCTGCCCAGGCTCCTCCTATTTGACCCCACCCAATCTGACTAGGCTCCTCCTA
Source organism: Lissotriton vulgaris (assembly GCF_964263255.1). Lineage (NCBI taxonomy): Eukaryota > Metazoa > Chordata > Amphibia > Caudata > Salamandridae > Lissotriton > Lissotriton vulgaris. Next base: position 1,001,401,003 of record NC_141695.1, read on the forward strand.
CACCCCCCTCTGCCAGGCTCCTCCTATACCCCTCCTCTGCTGTCTGACCCCACCCATTCTGCCCAGGCTCCTCCTATTTGACCCCACCCAATCTGACTAGGCTCCTCCTAAGCCCCTCCTCTGCTGTCTGACCCCACCCATTCTGCCCAGGCTCCTCCTATTGGACCCCACCCAATCTGATTAGGCTCCTCCTATACCCCCTCTGCCCAGGCTCCTCCTATACCCCTCCTCTCTGACCCCACCCCCTCTGCCCAGGCTCCTCCTATACCCCTCCTCTGCTGTCTGACCCCACCCATTCTGCCCAGGCTCCTCCTATTTGACCCCACCCAATCTGACTAGGCTCCTCCTAAGCCCCTCCTCTGCTGTCTGACCCCACCCATTCTGCCCAGGCTCCTCCTATTTGACCCCACCCAATCTGACTAGGCTCCTCCTATACCCATTCTGCCCAGGCTCCTCCTATACCCCCTCCTCTCTGACTCCACCCATTCTGCCCAGGCTCCTCCTAAGCCCCTCCTCTCTGACCCCACCCATTCTGCCCATATACCCGCTCCTCCTGCCCAGGCTCCTCCTAAGCCCCTCCTCTGCTGTCTGACCCCACCCATTCTGCCCAGGCTCCGCCTAAGCCCCTCCTCTCTGACCCCACCCATTCTGCCCAGGCTCCTCCTAAGCCCCTCCTCTGCTGTCTGACCCCACCCATTCTGCCCAGGCTCCTCCCATACCCCTCTGACCCCACCCATTCTGCCCAGGCTCCTCCTATTTGACCCCACCCAATCTGACTAAGCTCCTCCTAAGCCCCTCCTCTCTGACCCCACCCCCTCTGGCCAGGCTCCTCCTATACCCCCTCTGCCCAGGCTCCTCCTATACCCCTCCTCTCTGACCCCACCCCCTCTGCCCAGGCTCCTCCTCTGCTGTCTGACCCCACCCATTCTGCCCAGGCTCCTCCTATACCCCCTCCTCTCTGACTCCACCCATTCTACCCAGGCTCCTCCCATACCCCTCTGACCCCACCCAGGCTCCTCCTATTTGACCCCACCCAATCTGACTAGGCTCCTCCTACACCCCCCTCTGCCAGGCTCCTCCTATACCCCTCCGCCAGGCTCCTCCTATACCCCTCCTCTGCTGTCTGACCCCACCCATTCTGCCCAGGCTCCTCCTATTTGACCCCACCCAATCTGACTAGGCTCCTCCTAAGCCCCTCCTCTGCTGTCTGACCCCACCCATTCTGCCCAGGCTCCTCCTCTCTGACCCCACCCATTCTGCCCAGGCTCCTCCTATTTGACCCCACCCAATCTGACTAGGCTCCTCCTATACTCCCTCTGCCCAGGCTCCGCCTAAGCCCCTCCTCTCTGACCCCACCCATTCTGCCCAGGCTCCTCCTAAGCCCCACCTCTCTGACTCCACCCATTCTGCCCAGGCTCCTCCCATACCCCTCTGACCCCACCCAGGCTCCTCCTATTTGACCCCACCCAATCTGACTAGGCTCCTCCTACACCCCCCTCTGCCAGGCTCCTCCTATACCCCTCCTCTGCTGTCTGACCCCACCCATTCTGCCCAGGCTCCTCCTATTTGACCCCACCCAATCTGACTAGGCTCCTCCTAAGCCCCTCCTCTGCTGTCTGACCCCACCCATTCTGCCCAGGCTCCTCCTATACCCCACCTCTCTGACCCCACCCAATCTGACTAGGCTCCTCCTAAGCCCCTCCTCTGCTGTCTGACCCCACCCATTCTGCCCAGGCTCCTCCTCTCTGACCCCACCCATTCTGCCCAGGCTCCTCCTATACCCCACCTCTCTGACCCCACCCAATCTGCCCAGGCTCCTCCTAAGCCCCTCCTCTGCTGTCTGACCCCACCCATTCTGCCCAGGCTCCTCCTATACCCCCTCCTCTCTGACTCCACCCATTCTGCCCAGGCTCCTCCCATACCCCTCTGACCCCACCCATTCTACCCAGGCTCCTCCTATACCCCTCCTATTTGACCCCACCCAATCTGACTTGGCTCCTCCTAAGCCCCTCCTCTGCTGTCTGAACCCACCCATTCTGCCCAGGCTCCTCCTATTTGACCCCACCCAATCTGACTAGGCTCCTCCTAAGCCCCTCCTCTGCTGTCTGACCCCACCCATTCTGCCCAGGCTCCTCCTATTTGACCCCACCCAATCTGACTAGGCTCCTCCTATACCCCCTCTGCCCAGGCTCCTCCTAAGCCCCTCCTCGGCTGTCTGACCCCCACCCATTCTGCCCAGGCTCCGCCTAAGCCCCTCCTCTCTGACCCCACCCATTCTGCCCAGGCTCCTCCTAAGCCCCACCTCTCTGACTCCACCCATTCTGCCCAGGCTCCTCCTATTTGACCCCACCCAATCTGACTAGGCTCCTCCTAAGCCCCTCCTCTCTGACCCCACCCCCTCTGCCCAGGCTCCTCCTATACCCCCTCTGCCCAGGCTCCTCCTATACCCCTCCTCTCTGACCCCACCCCCTCTGCCCAGGCTCCTCCTATACCCCTCCTCTCTGACCTAACCCCCTCTGCCCAGGCTCCTCCTATACCCCTCCTCTGCTGTCTGACCCCACCCATTCTGCCCAGGCTCCTCCTATTTGACCCCACCCAATCTGACTAGGCTCCTCCTAAGCCCCTCCTCTGCTGTCTGACCCCACCCATTCTGCCCAGGCTCCTCCTATTTGACCCCACCCAATCTGACTAGGCTCCTCCTATACCCCCTCTGCCCAGGCTCCTCCTAAGCCCCTCCTCTGCTGTCTGACCCCCACCCATTCTGCCCAGGCTCCGCCTAAGCCCCTCCTCTCTGACCCCACCCATTCTGCCCAGGCTCCTCCTAAGCCCCACCTCTCTGACTCTACCCATTCTGCCCAGGCTCCTCCCATACCCCTCTGACCCCACCCAGGCTCCTCCTATTTGACCCCACCCAATCTGACTAGGCTCCTCCTACACCCCCCTCTGCCAGGCTCCTCCTATACCCCTCCTCTGCTGTCTGACCCCACCCATTCTGCCCAGGCTCCTCCTATTTGACCCCACCCAATCTGACTAGGCTCCTCCTAAGCCCCTCCTCTGCTGTCTGACCCCACCCTATCTGCCCAGGCTCCTCCTATTGGACCCCACCCAATCTGATTAGGCTCCTCCTATACCCCCTCTGCCCAGGCTCCTCCTATACCCCTCCTCTCTGACCCCACCCCCTCTGCCCAGGCTCCTCCTATACCCCCTCTGCCCAGGCTCCTCCTATACCCCCTCTGCCCAGGCTCCTCCTATACCCCTCCTCTCTGACCCCACCCCCTCTGCCCAGGCTCCTCCTATACCCCTCCTCTGCTGTCTGACCCCACCCATTCTGCCCAGGCTCCTCCTATTTGACCCCACCCAATCTGACTAGGCTCCTCCTAAGCCCCTCCTCTGCTGTCTGACCCCACCCATTCTGCCCAGGCTCCTCCTATTTGACCCCACCCAATCTGACTAGGCTCCTCCTATACCCATTCTGCCCAGGCTCCTCCTATACCCCCTCCTCTCTGACTCCACCCATTCTGCCCAGGCTCCTCCTAAGCCCCTCCTCTCTGACCCCACCCATTCTGCCCATATACCCGCTCCTCCTGCCCAGGCTCCTCCTAAGCCCCTCCTCTGCTGTCTGACCCCACCCATTCTGCCCAGGCTCCGCCTAAGCCCCACCCATTCTGCCCAGGCTCCTCCTAAGCCCCTCCTCTGCTGTCTGACCCCACCCATTCTGCCCAGGCTCCTCCCATACCCCTCTGACCCCACCCATTCTGCCCAGGCTCCTCCTATTTGACCCCACCCAATCTGACTAAGCTCCTCCTAAGCCCCTCCTCTCTGACCCCACCCCCTCTGGCCAGGCTCCTCCTATACCCCCTCTGCCCAGGCTCCTCCTATACCCCTCCTCTCTGACCCCACCCCCTCTGCCCAGGCTCCTCCTCTGCTGTCTGACCCCACCCATTCTGCCCAGGCTCCTCCTATACCCCCTCCTCTCTGACTCCACCCATTCTACCCAGGCTCCTCCCATACCCCTCTGACCCCACCCAGGCTCCTCCTATTTGACCCCACCCAATCTGACTAGGCTCCTCCTACACCCCCCTCTGCCAGGCTCCTCCTATACCCCTCCGCCAGGCTCCTCCTATACCCCTCCTCTGCTGTCTGACCCCACCCATTCTGCCCAGGCTCCTCCTATTTGACCCCACCCAATCTGACTAGGCTCCTCCTAAGCCCCTCCTCTGCTGTCTGACCCCACCCATTCTGCCCAGGCTCCTCCTCTCTGACCCCACCCATTCTGCCCATGCTCCTCCCATACCCCTCTGACCCCACCCATTCTGCCCAGGCTCCTCCTATTTGACCCCACCCAATCTGACTAGGTTCCTCCTATACCCCCTCTGCCCAGGCTCCGCCTAAGCCCCTCCTCTCTGACCCCACCCATTCTGCCCAGGCTCCTCCTAAGCCCCACCTCTCTGACTCCACCCATTCTGCCCAGGCTCCTCCCATACCCCTCTGACCCCACCCAGGCTCCTCCTATTTGACCCCACACAATCTGACTAGGCTCCTCCTACACCCCCCTCTGACAGGCTCCTCCTATACACCTCCTCTGCTGTCTGACCCCACCCATTCTGCCCAGGCTCCTCCTATTTGACCCCACCCAATCTGACTAGGCTCCTCCTAAGCCCCTCCTCTGCTGTCTGACCCCACCCATTCTGCCCAGGCTCCTCCTATACCCCACCTCTCTGACCCCACCCAATCTGACTAGGCTCCTCCTAAGCCCCTCCTCTGCTGTCTGACCCCACCCATTCTGCCCAGGCTCCTCCTCTCTGACCCCACCCATTCTGCCCAGGCTCCTCCTAAGCCCCTCCTCTGCTGTCTGACCCCACCCATTCTGCCCAGGCTCCTCCTATACCCCCTCCTCTCTGACTCCACCCATTCTGCCCAGGCTCCTCCCATACCCCTCTGACCCCACCCATTCTGCCCAGGCTCCTCCTATACCCCTCCTATTTGACCCCACCCAATCTGACTTGGCTCCTCCTAAGCCCCTCCTCTGCTGTCTGACCCCACCCATTCTACCCAGGCTCCTCCTATTTGACCCCACCCAATCTGACTAGGCTCCTCCTAAGCCCCTCCTCTGCTGTCTGACCCCACCCATTCTGCCCAGGCTCCTCCTATTTGACCCCACCCAATCTGACTAGGCTCCTCCTATACCCCCTCTGCCCAGGCTCCTCCTAAGCCCCTCCTCGGCTGTCTGACCCCCACCCATTCTGCCCAGGCTCCGCCTAAGCCCCTCCTCTCTGACCCCACCCATTCTGCCCATGCTCCTCCCATACCCCTCTGACCCCACCCATTCTGCCCAGGCTCCTCCTATTTGACCCCACCCAATCTGACTAGGTTCCTCCTATACCCCCTCTGCCCAGGCTCCGCCTAAGCCCCTCCTCTCTGACCCCACCCATTCTGCCCAGGCTCCTCCTAAGCCCCACCTCTCTGACTCCACCCATTCTGCCCAGGCTCCTCCTATTTGACCCCACCCAATCTGACTAGGCTCCTCCTACACCCCCCTCTGCCAGGCTCCTCCTATACCCCTCCTCTGCTGTCTGACCCCACCCATTCTGCCCAGGCTCCTCCTATTTGACCCCACCCAATCTGACTCGGCTCCTCCTAAGCCCCTCCTCTGCTGTCTGACCCCACCCATTCTGCCCAGGCTCCTCCTATACCCCACCTCTCTGACCCCACCCAATCTGACTAGGCTCCTCCTAAGCCCCTCCTCTGCTGTCTGACCCCACCCATTCTGCCCAGGCTCCTCCTCTCTGACCCCACCCATTCTGCCCAGGCTCCTCCTAAGCCCCTCCTCTGCTGTCTGACCCCACCCATTCTGCCCAGGCTCCTCCTATACCCCCTCCTCTCTGACTCCACCCATTCTGCCCAGGCTCCTCCCATACCCCTCTGACCCCACCCATTCTGCCCAGGCTCCTCCTATACCCCTCCTATTTGACCCCACCCAATCTGACTTGGCTCCTCCTAAGCCCCTCCTCTGCTGTCTGACCCCACCCATTCTGCCCAGGCTCCTCCTCTCTGACCCCACCCATTCTGCCCAGGCTCCTCCTAAGCCCCTCCTCTGCTGTCTGACCCCACCCATTCTGCCCAGGCTCCTCCTATACCCCCTCCTCTCTGACTCCACCCATTCTGCCCAGGCTCCTCCCATACCCCTCTGACCCCACCCATTCTGCCCAGGCTCCTCCTATACCCCTCCTATTTGACCCCACCCAATCTGACTTGGCTCCTCCTAAGCCCCTCCTCTGCTGTCTGACCCCACCCATTCTACCCAGGCTCCTCCTATTTGACCCCACCCAATCTGACTAGGCTCCTCCTAAGCCCCTCCTCTGCTGTCTGACCCCACCCATTCTGCCCAGGCTCCTCCTATTTGACCCCACCCAATCTGACTAGGCTCCTCCTACACCCCCTCTGCCCAGGCTCCTCCTAAGCCCCTCCTCGGCTGTCTGACCCCCACCCATTCTGCCCAGGCTCCGCCTAAGCCCCTCCTCTCTGACCCCACCCATTCTGCCCAGGCTCCTCCTAAGCCCCACCTCTCTGACTCCACCCATTCTGCCCAGGCTCCTCCTATTTGACCCCACCCAATCTGACTAGGCTCCTCCTAAGCCCCTCCTCTCTGACCCCACCCCCTCTGCCCAGGCTCCTCCTATACCCCCTCTGCCCAGGCTCCTCCTATACCCCTCCTCTCTGACCCCACCCATTCTGCCCAGGCTCCTCCTAAGCCCCTTCTCTGCTGTCTGACCCCACCCCCTCTGCCCAGGCTCCTCCTATACCCCTCCTCTGCTGTCTGACCCCACCCATTCTGCCCAGGCTCCTCCTATTTGACCCCACCCAATCTGACTAGGCTCCTCCTAAGCCCCTCCTCTGCTGTCTGACCCCACCCATTCTGCCCAGGCTCCTCCTATTTGACCCCACCCAATCTGACTAGGCTCCTCCTATACCCCCTCTGCCCAGGCTCCTCCTAAGCCCCTCCTCTGCTGTCTGACCCCCACCCATTCTGCCCAGGCTCCGCCTAAGCCCCTCCTCTCTGACCCCACCCATTCTGCCCAGGCTCCTCCTAAGCCCCACCTCTCTGACTCTACCCATTCTGCCCAGGCTCCTCCCATACCCCTCTGACCCCACCCAGGCTCCTCCTATTTGACCCCACCCAATCTGACTAGGCTCCTCCTACACCCCTCCTCTGCTGTCTGACCCCACCCATTCTGCCCAGGCTCCTCCTATTTGACCCCACCCAATCTGACTAGGCTCCTCCTAAGCCCCTCCTCTGCTGTCTGACCCCACCCATTCTGCCCAGGCTCCTCCTATTGGACCCCACCCAATCTGATTAGGCTCCTCCTATACCCCCTCTGCCCAGGCTCCTCCTATACCCCTCCTCTCTGACCCCACCCCCTCTGCCCAGGCTCCTCCTATACCCCCTCTGCCCAGGCTCCTCCTATACCCCCTCTGCCCAGGCTCCTCCTATACCCCTCCTCTCTGACCCCACCCCCTCTGCCCAGGCTCCTCCTATACCCCTCCTCTGCTGTCTGACCCCACCCATTCTGCCCAGGCTCCTCCTATTTGACCCCACCCAATCTGACTAGGCTCCTCCTAAGCCCCTCCTCTGCTGTCTGACCCCACCCATTCTGCCCAGGCTCCTCCTATTTGACCCCACCCAATCTGACTAGGCTCCTCCTATACCCATTCTGCCCAGGCTCCTCCTATACCCCCTCCTCTCTGACTCCACCCATTCTGCCCAGGCTCCTCCTAAGCCCCTCCTCTCTGACCCCACCCATTCTGCCCATATACCCGCTCCTCCTGCCCAGGCTCCTCCTAAGCCCCTCCTCTGCTGTCTGACCCCACCCATTCTGCCCAGGCTCCGCCTAAGCCCCTCCTCTCTGACCCCACCCATTCTGCCCAGGCTCCTCCTAAGCCCCTCCTCTGCTGTCTGACCCCACCCATTCTGCCCAGGCTCCTCCCATACCCCTCTGACCCCACCCATTCTGCCCAGGCTCCTCCTATTTGACCCCACCCAATCTGACTAAGCTCCTCCTAAGCCCCTCCTCTCTGACCCCACCCCCTCTGGCCAGGCTCCTCCTATACCCCCTCTGCCCAGGCTCCTCCTATACCCCTCCTCTCTGACCCCACCCCCTCTGCCCAGGCTCCTCCTCTGCTGTCTGACCCCACCCATTCTGCCCAGGCTCCTCCTATACCCCCTCCTCTCTGACTCCACCCATTCTACCTAGGCTCCTCCCATACCCCTCTGACCCCACCCAGGCTCCTCCTATTTGACCTCACCCAATCTGACTAGGCTCCTCCTACACCCCCCTCTGCCAGGCTCCTCCTATACCCCTCCGCCAGGCTCCTCCTATACCCCTCCTCTGCTGTCTGACCCCACCCATTCTGCCCAGGCTCCTCCTATTTGACCCCACCCAATCTGACTAGGCTCCTCCTAAGCCCCTCCTCTGCTGTCTGACCCCACCCATTCTGCCCAGGCTCCTCCTCTCTGACCCCACCCATTCTGCCCAGGCTCCTCCTATTTGACCCCACCCAATCTGACTAGGTTCCTCCTATACCCCCTCTGCCCAGGCTCCGCCTAAGCCCCTCCTCTCTGACCCCACCCATTCTGCCCAGGCTCCTCCTAAGCCCCACCTCTCTGACTCCACCCATTCTGCCCAGGCTCCTCCCATACCCCTCTGACCCCACCCAGGCTCCTCCTATTTGACCCCACCCAATCTGACTAGGCTCCTCCTACACCCCCCTCTGCCAGGCTCCTCCTATACCCCTCCTCTGCTGTCTGACCCCACCCATTCTGCCCAGGCTCCTCCTATTTGACCCCACCCAATCTGACTAGGCTCCTCCTAAGCCCCTCCTCTGCTGTCTGACCCCACCCATTCTGCCCAGGCTCCTCCTATACCCCACCTCTCTGACCCCACCCAATCTGACTAGGCTCCTCCTAAGCCCCTCCTCTGCTGTCTTACCCCACCCATTCTGCCCAGGCTCCTCCTCTCTGACCCCACCCATTCTGCCCAGGCTCCTCCTAAGCCCCTCCTCTGCTGTCTGACCCCACCCATTCTGCCCAGGCTCCTCCTATACCCCCTCCTCTCTGACTCCACCCATTCTGCCCAGGCTCCTCCCATACCCCTCTGACCCCACCCATTCTGCCCAGGCTCCTCCTATACCCCTCCTATTTGACCCCACCCAATCTGACTTGGCTCCTCCTAAGCCCCTCCTCTGCTGTCTGACCCCACCCATTCTGCCCAGGCTCCTCCTATTTGACCCCACCCAATCTGACTAGGCTCCTCCTATACCCCCTCTGCCCAGGCTCCTCCTAAGCCCCTCCTCGGCTGTCTGACCCCCACCCATTCTGCCCAGGCTCCGCCTAAGCCCCTCCTCTCTGACCCCACCCATTCTGCCCAGGCTCCTCCTAAGCCCCACCTCTCTGACTCCACCCATTCTGCCCAGGCTCCTCCTATTTGACCCCACCCAATCTGACTAGGCTCCTCCTATACTCCCTCTGCCCAGGCTCCGCCTAAGCCCCTCCTCTCTGACCCCACCCATTCTGCCCAGGCTCCTCCTAAGCCCCACCTCTCTGACTCCACCCATTCTGCCCAGGCTCCTCCCATACCCCTCTGACCCCACCCAGGCTCCTCCTATTTGACCCCACCCAATCTGACTAGGCTCCTCCTACACCCCCCTCTGCCAGGCTCCTCCTATACCCCTCCTCTGCTGTCTGACCCCACCCATTCTGCCCAGGCTCCTCCTATTTGACCCCACCCAATCTGACTAGGCTCCTCCTAAGCCCCTCCTCTGCTGTCTGACCCCACCCATTCTGCCCAGGCTCCTCCTATACCCCACCTCTCTGACCCCACCCAATCTGACTAGGCTCCTCCTAAGCCCCTCCTCTGCTGTCTGACCCCACCCATTCTGCCCAGGCTCCTCCTCTCTGACCCCACCCATTCTGCCCAGGCTCCTCCTATACCCCACCTCTCTGACCCCACCCAATCTGCCCAGGCTCCTCCTAAGCCCCTCCTCTGCTGTCTGACCCCACCCATTCTGCCCAGGCTCCTCCTATACCCCCTCCTCTCTGACTCCACCCATTCTGCCCAGGCTCCTCCCATACCCCTCTGACCCCACCCATTCTACCCAGGCTCCTCCTATACCCCTCCTATTTGACCCCACCCAATCTGACTTGGCTCCTCCTAAGCCCCTCCTCTGCTGTCTGAACCCACCCATTCTGCCCAGGCTCCTCCTATTTGACCCCACCCAATCTGACTAGGCTCCTCCTAAGCCCCTCCTCTGCTGTCTGACCCCACCCATTCTGCCCAGGCTCCTCCTATTTGACCCCACCCAATCTGACTAGGCTCCTCCTATACCCCCTCTGCCCAGGCTCCTCCTAAGCCCCTCCTCGGCTGTCTGACCCCCACCCATTCTGCCCAGGCTCCGCCTAAGCCCCTCCTCTCTGACCCCACCCATTCTGCCCAGGCTCCTCCTAAGCCCCACCTCTCTGACTCCACCCATTCTGCCCAGGCTCCTCCTATTTGACCCCACCCAATCTGACTAGGCTCCTCCTAAGCCCCTCCTCTCTGACCCCACCCCCTCTGCCCAGGCTCCTCCTATACCCCCTCTGCCCAGGCTCCTCCTATACCCCTCCTCTCTGACCCCACCCCCTCTGCCCAGGCTCCTCCTATACCCCTCCTCTCTGACCTAACCCCCTCTGCCCAGGCTCCTCCTATACCCCTCCTCTGCTGTCTGACCCCACCCATTCTGCCCAGGCTCCTCCTATTTGACCCCACCCAATCTGACTAGGCTCCTCCTAAGCCCCTCCTCTGCTGTCTGACCCCACCCATTCTGCCCAGGCTCCTCCTATTTGACCCCACCCAATCTGACTAGGCTCCTCCTATACCCCCTCTGCCCAGGCTCCTCCTAAGCCCCTCCTCTGCTGTCTGACCCCCACCCATTCTGCCCAGGCTCCGCCTAAGCCCCTCCTCTCTGACCCCACCCATTCTGCCCAGGCTCCTCCTAAGCCCCACCTCTCTGACTCTACCCATTCTGCCCAGGCTCCTCCCATACCCCTCTGACCCCACCCAGGCTCCTCCTATTTGACCCCACCCAATCTGACTAGGCTCCTCCTACACCCCCCTCTGCCAGGCTCCTCCTATACCCCTCCTCTGCTGTCTGACCCCACCCATTCTGCCCAGGCTCCTCCTATTTGACCCCACCCAATCTGACTAGGCTCCTCCTAAGCCCCTCCTCTGCTGTCTGACCCCACCCTATCTGCCCAGGCTCCTCCTATTGGACCCCACCCAATCTGATTAGGCTCCTCCTATACCCCCTCTGCCCAGGCTCCTCCTATACCCCTCCTCTCTGACCCCACCCCCTCTGCCCAGGCTCCTCCTATACCCCCTCTGCCCAGGCTCCTCCTATACCCCCTCTGCCCAGGCTCCTCCTATACCCCTCCTCTCTGACCCCACCCCCTCTGCCCAGGCTCCTCCTATACCCCTCCTCTGCTGTCTGACCCCACCCATTCTGCCCAGGCTCCTCCTATTTGACCCCACCCAATCTGACTAGGCTCCTCCTAAGCCCCTCCTCTGCTGTCTGACCCCACCCATTCTGCCCAGGCTCCTCCTATTTGACCCCACCCAATCTGACTAGGCTCCTCCTATACCCATTCTGCCCAGGCTCCTCCTATACCCCCTCCTCTCTGACTCCACCCATTCTGCCCAGGCTCCTCCTAAGCCCCTCCTCTCTGACCCCACCCATTCTGCCCATATACCCGCTCCTCCTGCCCAGGCTCCTCCTAAGCCCCTCCTCTGCTGTCTGACCCCACCCATTCTGCCCAGGCTCCGCCTAAGCCCCACCCATTCTGCCCAGGCTCCTCCTAAGCCCCTCCTCTGCTGTCTGACCCCACCCATTCTGCCCAGGCTCCTCCCATACCCCTCTGACCCCACCCATTCTGCCCAGGCTCCTCCTATTTGACCCCACCCAATCTGACTAAGCTCCTCCTAAGCCCCTCCTCTCTGACCCCACCCCCTCTGGCCAGGCTCCTCCTATACCCCCTCTGCCCAGGCTCCTCCTATACCCCTCCTCTCTGACCCCACCCCCTCTGCCCAGGCTCCTCCTCTGCTGTCTGACCCCACCCATTCTGCCCAGGCTCCTCCTATACCCCCTCCTCTCTGACTCCACCCATTCTACCCAGGCTCCTCCCATACCCCTCTGACCCCACCCAGGCTCCTCCTATTTGACCCCACCCAATCTGACTAGGCTCCTCCTACACCCCCCTCTGCCAGGCTCCTCCTATACCCCTCCGCCAGGCTCCTCCTATACCCCTCCTCTGCTGTCTGACCCCACCCATTCTGCCCAGGCTCCTCCTATTTGACCCCACCCAATCTGACTAGGCTCCTCCTAAGCCCCTCCTCTGCTGTCTGACCCCACCCATTCTGCCCAGGCTCCTCCTCTCTGACCCCACCCATTCTGCCCATGCTCCTCCCATACCCCTCTGACCCCACCCATTCTGCCCAGGCTCCTCCTATTTGACCCCACCCAATCTGACTAGGTTCCTCCTATACCCCCTCTGCCCAGGCTCCGCCTAAGCCCCTCCTCTCTGACCCCACCCATTCTGCCCAGGCTCCTCCTAAGCCCCACCTCTCTGACTCCACCCATTCTGCCCAGGCTCCTCCCATACCCCTCTGACCCCACCCAGGCTCCTCCTATTTGACCCCACACAATCTGACTAGGCTCCTCCTACACCCCCCTCTGCCAGGCTCCTCCTATACCCCTCCTCTGCTGTCTGACCCCACCCATTCTGCCCAAGCTCCTCCTATTTGACCCCACCCAATCTGACTAGGCTCCTCCTAAGCCCCTCCTCTGCTGTCTGACCCCACCCATTCTGCCCAGGCTCCTCCTATACCCCACCTCTCTGACCCCACCCAATCTGACTAGGCTCCTCCTAAGCCCCTCCTCTGCTGTCTGACCCCACCCATTCTGCCCAGGCTCCTCCTCTCTGACCCCACCCATTCTGCCCAGGCTCCTCCTAAGCCCCTCCTCTGCTGTCTGACCCCACCCATTCTGCCCAGGCTCCTCCTATACCCCCTCCTCTCTGACTCCACCCATTCTGCCCAGGCTCCTCCCATACCCCTCTGACCCCACCCATTCTGCCCAGGCTCCTCCTATACCCCTCCTATTTGACCCCACCCAATCTGACTTGGCTCCTCCTAAGCCCCTCCTCTGCTGTCTGACCCCACCCATTCTACCCAGGCTCCTCCTATTTGACCCCACCCAATCTGACTAGGCTCCTCCTAAGCCCCTCCTCTGCTGTCTGACCCCACCCATTCTGCCCAGGCTCCTCCTATTTGACCCCACCCAATCTGACTAGGCTCCTCCTATACCCCCTCTGCCCAGGCTCCTCCTAAGCCCCTCCTCGGCTGTCTGACCCCCACCCATTCTGCCCAGGCTCCGCCTAAGCCCCTCCTCTCTGACCCCACCCATTCTGCCCATGCTCCTCCCATACCCCTCTGACCCCACCCATTCTGCCCAGGCTCCTCCTATTTGACCCCACCCAATCTGACTAGGTTCCTCCTATACCCCCTCTGCCCAGGCTCCGCCTAAGCCCCTCCTCTCTGACCCCACCCATTCTGCCCAGGCTCCTCCTAAGCCCCACCTCTCTGACTCCACCCATTCTGCCCAGGCTCCTCCTATTTGACCCCACCCAATCTGACTAGGCTCCTCCTACACCCCCCTCTGCCAGGCTCCTCCTATACCCCTCCTCTGCTGTCTGACCCCACCCATTCTGCCCAGGCTCCTCCTATTTGACCCCACCCAATCTGACTCGGCTCCTCCTAAGCCCCTCCTCTGCTGTCTGACCCCACCCATTCTGCCCAGGCTCCTCCTATACCCCACCTCTCTGACCCCACCCAATCTGACTAGGCTCCTCCTAAGCCCCTCCTCTGCTGTCTGACCCCACCCATTCTGCCCAGGCTCCTCCTCTCTGACCCCACCCATTCTGCCCAGGCTCCTCCTAAGCCCCTCCTCTGCTGTCTGACCCCACCCATTCTGCCCAGGCTCCTCCTATACCCCCTCCTCTCTGACTCCACCCATTCTGCCCAGGCTCCTCCCATACCCCTCTGACCCCACCCATTCTGCCCAGGCTCCTCCTATACCCCTCCTATTTGACCCCACCCAATCTGACTTGGCTCCTCCTAAGCCCCTCCTCTGCTGTCTGACCCCACCCATTCTGCCCAGGCTCCTCCTCTCTGACCCCACCCATTCTGCCCAGGCTCCTCCTAAGCCCCTCCTCTGCTGTCTGACCCCACCCATTCTGCCCAGGCTCCTCCTATACCCCCTCCTCTCTGACTCCACCCATTCTGCCCAGGCTCCTCCCATACCCCTCTGACCCCACCCATTCTGCCCAGGCTCCTCCTATACCCCTCCTATTTGACCCCACCCAATCTGACTTGGCTCCTCCTAAGCCCCTCCTCTGCTGTCTGACCCCACCCATTCTACCCAGGCTCCTCCTATTTGACCCCACCCAATCTGACTAGGCTCCTCCTAAGCCCCTCCTCTGCTGTCTGACCCCACCCATTCTGCCCAGGCTCCTCCTATTTGACCCCACCCAATCTGACTAGGCTCCTCCTATACCCCCTCTGCCCAGGCTCCTCCTAAGCCCCTCCTCGGCTGTCTGACCCCCACCCATTCTGCCCAGGCTCCGCCTAAGCCCCTCCTCTCTGACCCCACCCATTCTGCCCAGGCTCCTCCTAAGCCCCACCTCTCTGACTCCACCCATTCTGCCCAGGCTCCTCCTATTTGACCCCACCCAATCTGACTAGGCTCCTCCTAAGCCCCTCCTCTCTGACCCCACCCCCTCTGCCCAGGCTCCTCCTATACCCCCTCTGCCCAGGCTCCTCCTATACCCCTCCTCTCTGACCCCACCCATTCTGCCCAGGCTCCTCCTAAGCCCCTTCTCTGCTGTCTGACCCCACCCCCTCTGCCCAGGCTCCTCCTATACCCCTCCTCTGCTGTCTGACCCCACCCATTCTGCCCAGGCTCCTCCTATTTGACCCCACCCAATCTGACTAGGCTCCTCCTAAGCCCCTCCTCTGCTGTCTGACCCCACCCATTCTGCCCAGGCTCCTCCTATTTGACCCCACCCAATCTGACTAGGCTCCTCCTATACCCCCTCTGCCCAGGCTCCTCCTAAGCCCCTCCTCTGCTGTCTGACCCCCACCCATTCTGCCCAGGCTCCGCCTAAGCCCCTCCTCTCTGACCCCACCCATTCTGCCCAGGCTCCTCCTAAGCCCCACCTCTCTGACTCTACCCATTCTGCCCAGGCTCCTCCCATACCCCTCTGACCCCACCCAATCTGACTAGGCTCCTCCTACACCCCTCCTCTGCTGTCTGACCCCACCCATTCTGCCCAGGCTCCTCCTATTTGACCCCACCCAATCTGACTAGGCTCCTCCTAAGCCCCTCCTCTGCTGTCTGACCCCACCCATTCTGCCCAGGCTCCTCCTATTGGACCCCACCCAATCTGATTAGGCTCCTCCTATACCCCCTCTGCCCAGGCTCCTCCTATACCCCTCCTCTCTGACCCCACCCCCTCTGCCCAGGCTCCTCCTATACCCCCTCTGCCCAGGCTCCTCCTATACCCCCTCTGCCCAGGCTCCTCCTATACCCCTCCTCTCTGACCCCACCCCCTCTGCCCAGGCTCCTCCTATACCCCTCCTCTGCTGTCTGACCCCACCCATTCTGCCCAGGCTCCTCCTATTTGACCCCACCCAATCTGACTAGGCTCCTCCTAAGCCCCTCCTCTGCTGTCTGACCCCACCCATTCTGCCCAGGCTCCTCCTATTTGACCCCACCCAATCTGACTAGGCTCCTCCTATACCCATTCTGCCCAGGCTCCTCCTATACCCCCTCCTCTCTGACTCCACCCATTCTGCCCAGGCTCCTCCTAAGCCCCTCCTCTCTGACCCCACCCATTCTGCCCATATACCCGCTCCTCCTGCCCAGGCTCCTCCTAAGCCCCTCCTCTGCTGTCTGACCCCACCCATTCTGCCCAGGCTCCGCCTAAGCCCCTCCTCTCTGACCCCACCCATTCTGCCCAGGCTCCTCCTAAGCCCCTCCTCTGCTGTCTGACCCCACCCATTCTGCCCAGGCTCCTCCCATACCCCTCTGACCCCACCCATTCTGCCCAGGCTCCTCCTATTTGACCCCACCCAATCTGACTAAGCTCCTCCTAAGCCCCTCCTCTCTGACCCCACCCCCTCTGGCCAGGCTCCTCCTATACCCCCTCTGCCCAGGCTCCTCCTATACCCCTCCTCTCTGACCCCACCCCCTCTGCCCAGGCTCCTCCTCTGCTGTCTGACCCCACCCATTCTGCCCAGGCTCCTCCTATACCCCCTCCTCTCTGACTCCACCCATTCTACCTAGGCTCCTCCCATACCCCTCTGACCCCACCCAGGCTCCTCCTATTTGACCTCACCCAATCTGACTAGGCTCCTCCTACACCCCCCTCTGCCAGGCTCCTCCTATACCCCTCCGCCAGGCTCCTCCTATACCCCTCCTCTGCTGTCTGACCCCACCCATTCTGCCCAGGCTCCTCCTATTTGACCCCACCCAATCTGACTAGGCTCCTCCTAAGCCCCTCCTCTGCTGTCTGACCCCACCCATTCTGCCCAGGCTCCTCCTCTCTGACCCCACCCATTCTGCCCAGGCTCCTCCTATTTGACCCCACCCAATCTGACTAGGTTCCTCCTATACCCCCTCTGCCCAGGCTCCGCCTAAGCCCCTCCTCTCTGACCCCACCCATTCTGCCCAGGCTCCTCCTAAGCCCCACCTCTCTGACTCCACCCATTCTGCCCAGGCTCCTCCCATACCCCTCTGACCCCACCCAGGCTCCTCCTATTTGACCCCACCCAATCTGACTAGGCTCCTCCTACACCCCCCTCTGCCAGGCTCCTCCTATACCCCTCCTCTGCTGTCTGACCCCACCCATTCTGCCCAGGCTCCTCCTATTTGACCCCACCCAATCTGACTAGGCTCCTCCTAAGCCCCTCCTCTGCTGTCTGACCCCACCCATTCTGCCCAGGCTCCTCCTATACCCCACCTCTCTGACCCCACCCATTCTGCCCAGGCTCCTCCTAAGCCCCTCCTCTGCTGTCTGACCCCACCCATTCTGCCCAGGCTCCTCCTATACCCCCTCCTCTCTGACTCCACCCATTCTGCCCAGGCTCCTCCCATACCCCTCTGACCCCACCCATTCTGCCCAGGCTCCTCCTATACCCCTCCTATTTGACCCCACCCAATCTGACTTGGCTCCTCCTAAGCCCCTCCTCTGCTGTCTGACCCCACCCATTCTGCCCAGGCTCCTCCTATTTGACCCCACCCAATCTGACTAGGCTCCTCCTATACCCCCTCTGCCCAGGCTCCTCCTAAGCCCCTCCTCGGCTGTCTGACCCCCACCCATTCTGCCCAGGCTCCGCCTAAGCCCCTCCTCTCTGACCCCACCCATTCTGCCCAGGCTCCTCCTAAGCCCCACCTCTCTGACTCCACCCATTCTGCCCAGGCTCCTCCTATTTGACCCCACCCAATCTGACTAGGCTCCTCCTATACCCCCTCTGCCCAGGTTCCTCCTATACCCCTCCTCTCTGACCCCACCCCCTCTGCCCAGGCTCCTCCTATACCCCACCTCTCTGACCCCACCCAATCTGACTAGGCTCCTCCTAAGCCCCTCCTCTGCTGTCTAACCCCACCCATTCTGCCCAGGCTCCTCCTATACCCCACCTCTCTGACCCCACCCAATCTGACTAGGCTCCTCCTAAGACCCTCCTCTGCTGTCTGACTCCACCCATTCTACCCAGGCTCCTCCCATACCCCTCTGACCCCACCCATTCTCCTCCTATTTGACCCCACCCAATCTGACTAGGCTCCTCCTACACCCCCCTCTGCCAGGCTCCTCCTATACCCCCTCCTCTCTGACTCCACCCATTCTACCCAGGCTCCTCCCATTCTGCCCAGGCTCCTCCTATTTGACTAGGCTCCTCCTAAGCCCCTCCTCTGCTGTCTGACCCCACCCATTCTGCCCAGGCTCCTCCTATACCCCTCCTCTCTAGCCCCACCCAATCTGACTAGGCTCCTCCTAAGCCCCTAGGCTCCTCCTAAGCCCCTCCTCTGCTCTCTGACCCCACCCATTCTGCCCAGGCTCCTCCTATACCCCTCCTCTGCTCTCTGACCCCACCCATTCTGCCCAGGCTCCTCCTATACCCCTCCTCTCTGACCCCACCCAACCTGCCCAGGGTCCTCCTCCTACAGACAACACCCATTCTCTTTCTTTCACCTTTCTTTCCACACCTATTTTACTTACCGACCAATCTGCAATCCCTCTTTCGCTAGGCATGATTCCACTCTTACACAACACACAGACACATTTTACTTACCAATTTACTTACCTGGTGCCGAACCCGGGATTTGAACCCTGGTTGCCTGGATGGAAGGCAGGAACTTACCCACTGGACCACACTGGTTTCCATGTAAGTAGCCTATCAAATTGTCCTTATGTCATGGTCATCCTTTTAATGTGCAATGGAAGCCACAGGAAAGGACACCAAGGCCTGTATGTTGCTTATAGTTACTTCTGCAATCCTCTAGACCACCAAGGAGCTATAGCTCAAAGGTAAGGCTTGTACCTTTGGTGGGGACAGCCCTCACAGGCCATGGTTCGAATCCTGCCAGTGCTGTAGAAGTATCCCAAGGTGGGAAATTTTCAAACAGTGATTTTCTTTTTTTTTTTTGCTAAGTGTTTTTCTGGTTTCCATGTAAATAGCCTATCAAATTGTCCTTATGTCATGGTCATCCATTTAATGTGCAATGGAAGCCACAGGGAAGGACACCAAGGCCTGTATGTTGCTTATAGTTACTACTGCAATCCTCTAGACCACCAAGGAGATAGCTCAAAGGTAAGGCTTGTACCTTTGGGGGGACAGCCCTCACAGGCCAGGGTTCGAATCCTGCCAGTGCTGTAGAAGTGTCCCAAGGTGGGAAATTTTCAAACAGTGATTTTTTTTTTGCTAGTGTTTTTTTGGCAGGTGTCTCCCAACATTTCATATGTTTTCTCTCATGACCTTCTACCAACCGCCCTATTTCTCAAGTAGGTGCTAGGAACAAGGCCTTATCTTCCTTTATCAATGTCGTCATTCTTTGTCCTTTAAGTTTGGTGAATTGCAGAGTGCAATTGTGGTATTGGGGGTTATAACTGAGCACAAGAATGCGAGGATGGTGCTACACTTATTGTAAAATAGGTTGGTTGATGGTGATTTTTCATTTTAGTGTGAGACACTCGCTCAAATCAGGGGTTTGGTGCCAGTGAGCTTGGATAGAAATAAAGGTCAAGTATGAGCTCTGGCTAATGAAATGATGGGTCGAGTTTGAGGCTAGCTAGAGTCCATTTATTAGGTGCAATAAGGAGTTGGAAAGATTTTTCCTTTAAGAGACAGACAAGAGCAGAGTCAAGCCTTTGCTCTAGTAGATCTGCATCATGCCTGCTGCAGGATGTGAAGGAGTGGACCTCCACAGCAGTGCGCTGTGCCGGGCTGGGCTGCACTGGGCTGGGCTGGGCCTGCCCTGGCATCTTGGATTTATTCACCCACCTCCTTCCTTTGAAGAACGCTCACGAACGGCCACGAACGTCCTTGTTCTGTATACAGGCGGACAGCAGGCAATTTAGGACCCTGCTAAATGATGGTGATGTCCCCATGTGCTTCCTTCGAGTGGCAAAATCCTTCGTCTAAGGCAGGTGGGCTTTTTTAAAATTTGGTTGAAGACCATATGTTGGAGGCAGTATCACGGCACAAGCCGCCGACCGTCTCAGAAGAAAGTATGCATGGGAGGACATTATTTGCATAGGAGAGCCCTCTTCTCAGTCCCATTCTTAAGCTGCAGTGGCCATGAAGTGTTACTAGGGGGCAGCAGTATGAACAAAAGAGCACACTGAGGCTTTTCTCCTTCTTGCTGACATGATTCTTGGTCATTTTTGTCTTGCAGGGCCTAAGGAGTGAATGACTACGATGACTGAGGGGATGAGGAATGGCTGGCCTGTATTTGTGGTGAAGGGGGAACATTTGGAAGGTAAACAGCAAGATGAAAGCGTCAAAGCATATATGTTTGCTGAGTGATTGAGTCTGTGTGTCACTTGTCTCTTTGTAGGGACATGTGAGAAAGGAACAGCAGCACCATAGACTTCAGGTGGGAGAGCAAGCAAGGATGAATATTTCCCTCAAATCCAAATACTTACAGCACCTCAAAGATGACAAGTGCGATATGATGTTCTGCAATTGCAAGGATTTGCCATGTGTGGTGCATAAATATGCATGGTTAGTGAGGTTTTTCCCAGAATGTGAGTATCGTTAGGCTGGCAAATGTCAGGCACTCCTTTGGGGGTATGAGGCCAAGAAAAAATTTGGGAAGTTTGCTACAGTCATCTGTAGGATCGAAAGACACTGGGGAATCGTTACAGAGGGAGCCAGGCTGCACAAAACGTGGTAACAGTTGGACAGAAATCTTTAGCCGGACTTTTGACTACCCCCAATGTGGGACCAGGACCGCAGTACCTCTCTGTCTCTGAAACATATTTTGACCTCTGGGCACCACCATCTCAATGCCCCTCAAATGTTCCCTCCTGGAACCCCAGCTTTGGTAGTGCATCAACCAGGTTTCAATCATTTGAGTGACCACAAACACCCTTGCTATGTGCCTTCCATTTACATTCAGTCAGTAACCCAGCTGCTTCGTTCGCTATTGAATCTCAAGTGACAGTTGGATGCACATTGCAGGGGTATACAGGCATTTACCGTACTGTACAGCCCCTCTCAGTACAGTCAGACTACACTTCTTAAAATCATAAATACATGTTTTGTCCAACAGTAAGGCCGGGCCTTTCCTCTGTAGTTCATAGCCAACGTAAGGAGGAAAAAATAAGCTGAAGAGCATGCCAAAATTCTCTACAGACACTGCCAATCCTCACACTGCCTATTTGCATGCCGAGGTTATTCACTATGACCCACCAAACCAATTGGCAACAGTAGCCTCTCTCTGCCTCATTCGTATGCTCCGATGCCACCTTTATTTAGCAAATGTTAGTGCTCTAGGATTTCATAGCACGATTCGCTATAGCCTCTTTTTTCAACAGAAATGTCCTAAAGGTACCTATACCAATCTGCTGGGTGGGGAGGAGGGGGGCTGCTGCTGCTGGCAGTAAAATTTTGGGGCACCCCACCTGCAAAAATACATTCACATGCTCCTTGTTGTACCTTTCAATACCATAACTGCAGCAGAATCGTATGGTGACCCCTGTTGGTAACAGAAACTGTCAAACAGCTTTTTGCCACCCCCCCTCCCCGTTGCCCCTAACCATTTGGGGTACACCCCATGAGGGAGGATCAGAGCAATAAAAAATAATGGTAGCCCCTCCAAAAAGTACCTGGAAGGCATGCCATTCTGTGCACCTCATCGCTCTTCACGTTGCGCCTAAGCACCTTTTAATACTGCTCCCCGACTGCCCCCTCCAAACAGAAATCAGAAAGTATAGGGGGGTGCATTAAAAAAGTTTTTGCAGTTCCCCACCATAAGTCAGGATCCTCCTCCATCTATGACCCCTTCCTAGGCCCTCAGACCCCACCCATTCGGCCCAGGCTCCTCCTATTTGACCACACCCAATCTGACTAGGCTCCTCCTTAACCCCTCCTCTGCTCTCTGACCCCACCCAATCTGACTAGGCTCCTCCTATACCCCCTCCTCTCGGACTCCACCCATTCTGCCCAGGCTCCTCCCATACCCCTCTGACCCCACCCATTCTGCCCAGGCTCCTCCTATACCCCTCTTATTTGACCCCAATCTGACTAGGCTCCTCCTAAGCCCCTCCTCTGCTGTCTGACCCCACCCATTCTGACTAAGCTCCTCCTAAACCAATCCTCTGCTGTCTGACTCCACCCATTCTGCCCAGGCTCCTCCTCAGCCCCTCCTCTCTGACCTCACCCAATCTGACTAGGCTCCTCCTATACCCCCTCCTCTCTGACCCCACCCAATCTGACTAGGCTCCTCCTTAACCCCTCCTCTGCTCTCTGACCCCACCCATTCTGACTAAGCTCCTCCTAAACCCATCCTCTGCTGTCTGACCCCACCCATTCTGCCCAGGCTCCTCCTAAGCCCCTCTGCCCAGGCTCCTCCTATACCCCTCCTCTCTGACCTCACCCAATCTGACTAGGCTCCTCCTATACCCATTCTGCCCAGGCTCCTCCTATACCCCCTCCTCTCTGACTCCACCATTCTGCCCAGGCTCCTCCTATACCCCTCCTCTCTGACTCCACCCATTCTGACTAGGCTCCTCCTAAGCCCCTCCTCTGCTGTCTGACCCCACCCATTCTGCCCAGGCTCCTCCTATACCCCCTCCTCTCTGACTCCACCCATTCTGCCCAGGCTCCTCCTAAGCCCCTCCTCTCTGACCCCACCCATTCTGCCCAGGCTCCTCCTAAGCCCCTCCTCTGCTGTCTGACCCCACCCATTCTGCCCAGGCTCCTCCTATTTGACCCCACCCAATCTGACTAGGTTCCTCCTAAGCCCCTCCTCTGCTGTCTGGCCCCACCCATTCTGCCCAGGCTCCTCCTATACCCCCTCCTATTTGACCCCACCCAATCTGACTAGGCTCCTCCTATACCCCTCCTCTCTGACCTCACCCATTCTGCCCAGGCTCCTCCTATTTGACCCCACCCAATCTGACTAGGCTCCTCCTAAGCCCCTCCTCTGCTGTCTGACCCCACCCATTCTGCCCAGGCTCCTCCTAAGCCCCTCCTCTGCTGTCTGACCCCACCCATTCTGCCCAGGCTCCTCCTAAGCCCCTCCTCTCTGACCCCACCAATTCTGCCCAGGCTCCTCCTAAGCCCCTCATCTGCTGTCTGACCCCACCCATTCTGCCCAGGCTCCTCCTATACCCCTCCTCTCTGACCCCACCCAATCTGACTAGGCTCCTCCTAAGCCCCTAGGCTCCTCCTAAGCCCCTCCTCTCTGACCCCACCCAATCTGACTAGGCTCCTCCTATACCCCCTCCTCTCTGACTCCACCCATTCTGACTAGGCTCCTCCTATTTTACCCCACCCAATCTGACTAGGCTCCTCCGAAGCCCCTCCTCTGCTGTCTGACCCCACCCATTCTGCCCAGGCTCCGCCTAAGCATCTCCTCTCTGACCCCACCCATTCTGCCCAGGCTCCTCCTAAGCCCCTCCTCTGCTGTCTGACCCCACCCATTCTGCCCAGGCTCCTCCTATTTGACCCCACCCAATCTGACTAGGTTCCTCCTAAGCCCCTCCTCTGCTGTCTGGCCCCACCCATTCTGCCCAGGCTCCTCCTATACCCCCTCCTATTTGACCCCACCCAATCTGACTAGGCTCCTCCTATACCCCTCCTCTCTGACCTCACCCATTCTGCCCAGGCTCCTCCTATTTGACCCCACCCAATCTGACTAGGCTCCTCCTAAGCCCCTCCTCTGCTGTCTGACCAGACCCATTCTGCCCAGGCTCCTCCTAAGCCCCTCCTCTCTGACCCCACCAATTCTGCCCAGGCTCCTCCTAAGCCCCTCATCTGCTGTCTGACCCCACCCATTCTGCCCAGGCTCCTCCTATACCCCTCCTCTCTGACCCCACCCAATCTGACTAGGCTCCTCCTAAGCCCCTAGGCTCCTCCTAAGCCCCTCCTCTCTGACCCCAGCCAATCTGACTAGGCTCCTCCTATACCCCCTCCTCTCTGACTCCACCCATTCTGACTAGGCTCCTCCTATTTGACCCCACCCAATCTGACTAGGCTCCTCCTAAGCCCCTCCTCTGCTGTCTGACCCCACCCATACTGCCCAGGCTCTGCCTAAGCATCTCCTCTCTGAACCCACCCATTCTGCCCAGGCTCCTCCTAAGCCCCTCCTCTGCTGTCTGACCCCACCCATTCTGCCCAGGCTCCTCCTATGCCCCTCCTCTGCTGTCTGACCCCACCCATTCTGCCCAGGCTCCTCCTATACCCCCTCCTCTCTGACTCCACCCATTCTGCCCAGGCTCCTCCCATACCCCTCTGACCCCACCCATTCTGCCCAGGCTCCTCCTATACCCCTCCTATTTGACCCCACCCAATCTGACTTGGCTCCTCCTAAGCCCCTCCTCTGCTGTCTGACCCCACCCATTCTGCCCAGGCTCCTCCTATTTGACCCCACCCAATCTGACTAGGCTCCTCCTATACCCCCTCTGCCCAGGCTCCTCCTAAGCCCCTCCTCTGCTGTCTGACCCCCACCCATTCTGCCCAGGCTCCGCCTAAGCCCCTCCTCTCTGACCCCACCCATTCTGCCCAGGCTCCTCCTAAGCCCCACCTCTCTGACTCCACCCATTCTGCCCAGGCTCCTCCTATTTGACCCCACCCAATCTGATTAGGCTCCTCCTAAGCCCCTCCTCTCTGACCCCACCCCCTCTGACTAGGCTCCTCCTATACCCCCTCCTCTCTGACTCCACCCATTCTACCCAGGCTCCTCCCATACCCCTCTGACCCCTCCCATTGTGCCCAGGCTCCTCCTATTTGACCCCACCCAATCTGACTAGGCTCCTCCTACACCCCCCTCTGCCAGGCTCCTCCTATACCCCCTCCTCTCTGACTCCACCCATTCTACCCAGGCTCCTCCCATACCCCTCTGACCCCACCCATTCTGCCCAGGCTCCTCCTATTTGACCCCACCCAATCTGACTAGGCTCCTCCTACACCCCCCTCTGCCCAGGCTCCTCCTATACCCCCTCCTCTCTGACTCCACCCATTCTACCCAGGCTCCTCCCATACCCCTCTGACCCGACCCATTCTGCCCAGGCTCCTCCTATTTGACCCCACCCAATCTGATTAGGCTCCTCCTAAGCCCCTAGGCTCCTCCTAAGCCCCTCCTCTGCTGTCTGATCCCACTCATTCTGCCCAGGCTCCTCCTAAGCCCCTCCTCTCTGACCCCACCCAATCTGACTAGGCTCCTCCTAAGCCCCTAGGCTCCTCCTAAGCCCCTCCTCTGCTCTCTGACCCCACCCAATCTGACTAGGCTCCTCCTATACCCCCTCTGCCCAGGCTCCTCCTATTTGACCCCACCCAATCTGACAAGGCTCCTCCTAAGCCCCTTCTCTGCTGTCTGACCCCACCCATTCTCCCCAGGCTCCTCCTATACCCCACCTCTCTGACCCCACCCAATCTGACTAGGCTCCTCCTAAGCCCCTCCTCTGCTGTCTGACCCCACCCATTCTGCCCAGGCTCCTCCTATACCCCCTCCTCTCTGACTCCA
The DNA here is from genome assembly GCF_964263255.1 of Lissotriton vulgaris. Classification (NCBI taxonomy): domain Eukaryota; kingdom Metazoa; phylum Chordata; class Amphibia; order Caudata; family Salamandridae; genus Lissotriton; species Lissotriton vulgaris. The sequence goes on from NC_141695.1 coordinate 1,001,426,341, forward strand.
CCCATTCTGCCCAGGCTCCTCCTATTGGACCCCACCCAATCTGATTAGGCTCCTCCTATACCCCCTCTGCCCAGGCTCCTCCTATACCCCTCCTCTCTGACCCCACCCCCTCTGCCCAGGCTCCTCCTATACCCCCTCTGCCCAGGCTCCTCCTATACCCCTCCTCTCTGACCCCACCCCCTCTGCCCAGGCTCCTCCTATACCCCTCCTCTGCTGTCTGACCCCACCCATTCTGCCCAGGCTCCTCCTATTTGACCCCACCCAATCTGACTAGGCTCCTCCTAAGCCCCTCCTCTGCTGTCTGACCCCACCCATTCTGCCCAGGCTCCTCCTATTTGACCCCACCCAATCTGACTAGGCTCCTCCTAAGCCCCTCCTCTCTGACCCCACCCATTCTGCCCAGGCTCCTCCTAAGCCCCTCCTCTGCTGTCTGACCCCACCCATTCTGCCCAGGCTCCTCCTATACCCCTCCTCTCTGACCCCACCCCCTCTGCCCAGGCTCCTCCTATTTGATCCCACCCAATCTGACTAGGCTCCTCCTAAGCCCCTCCTCTGCTGTCTGACCCCACCCATTCTGCCCAGGCTCCTCCTATACCCCCTCCTCTCTGACTCCACCCATTCTGCCCAGGCTCCTCCTATTTGACCCCACCCCCTCTGCCCAGGCTCCTCCTATACCCCCTCTGCCCAGGCTCCTCCTATACCCCTCCTCTCTGACCCCACCCCCTCTGCCCAGGCTCCTCCTATACCCCTCCTCTGCTGTCTGACCCCACCCATTCTGCCCAGGCTCCTCCTATTTGACCCCACCCAATCTGACTAGGCTCCTCCTAAGCCCCTCCTCTCTGACCCCACCCCCTCTGCCCAGGCTCCTCCTATTTGACCCCACCCAATCTGACTAGGCTCCTCCTACACCCCCCTCTGCCAGGCTCCTCCTATACCCCCTCCTCTCTGACTCCACCCATTCTACCCAGGCTCCTCCCATACCCCTCTGACCCCACCCATTCTGCCCAGGCTCCTCCTATTTGACCCCACCCAATCTGACTAGGCGCCTCCTACACCCCCCTCTGCCCAGGCTCCTCCTATACCCCCCTCTGCCAGGCTCCTCCTATACCCCCTCCTCTCTGACCCCACCCATTCTGCCCAGGCTCCTCCTATTTGACCACACCCAATCTGACTAGGCTCCTCCTATACCCATTCTGCCCAGGCTCCTCCTATACCCCCTCCTCTCTGACTCCACCCATTCTGCCCAGGCTCCTCCTAAGCCCCTCCTCTCTGACCCCACCCATTCTGCCCATATACCCCCTCCTCCTGCCCAGGCTCCTCCTAAGCCCCTCCTCTGCTGTCTGACCCCACCCATTCTGCCCAGGCTCCGCCTAAGCCCCTCCTCTCTGACCCCACCCATTCTGCTAAGGCTCCTCCTAAGCCCCTCCTCTGCTGTCTGACCCCACCCATTCTGCCCAGGCTCCTCCCATACCCCTCTGACCCCACCCATTCTGCCCAGGCTCCTCCTATTTGACCCCACCCAATCTGACTAAGCTCCTCCTAAGCCCCTCCTCTCTGACCCCACCCCCTCTGGCCAGGCTCCTCCTATACCCCCTCTGCCCAGGCTCCTCCTATACCCCTCCTCTCTGACCCCACCCCCTCTGCCCAGGCTCCTCCTAAGCCCCTCCTCTGCTGTCTGGCCCCACCCATTCTGCCCAGGCTCCTCCTATACCCCCTCCTCTCTGACTCCACCCATTCTACCCAGGCTCCTCCCATATCCCTCTGACCCCACCCAGGCTCCTCCTATTTGACCCCACCCAATCTGACTAGGCTCCTCCTACACCCCCCTCTGCCAGGCTCCTCCTATACCCCTCCTCTGCTGTCTGACCCCACCCATTCTGCCCAGGCTCCTCCTATTTGACCCCACCCAATCTGACTAGGCTCCTCCTAAGCCCCTCCTCTGCTGTCTGACCCCACCCATTCTGCCCAGGCTCCTCCTATACCCTAAGCCCCTCCTCTGCTGTCTGACCCCACCCATTCTGCCAGGCTCCTCCTATACCCCCTCCTCTCTGACTCCACCCATTCTACCCAGGCTCCTCGCATACCCCTCTGACCCCACCCATTCTGCCCAGGCTCCTCCTATTTGACCCCACCCAATCTGACTAGGCTCCTCCTACACCCCCCTCTGCCAGGCTCCTCCTATACCCCTCCTCTGCTGTCTGACCCCACCCATTCTGCCCAGGCTCCTCCTATTTGACCCCACCCAATCTGACTAGGCTCCTCCTAAGCCCCTCCTCTGCTGTCTGACCCCACCCATTCTGCCCAGGCTCCTCCTATACCCTAAGCCTCTCCTCTGCTGTCTGACCCCACCCATTCTGCCCAGGCTCCTCCTAAGCCCCTCTGCCCAGGCTCCTCCTATACCCCTCCTCTCTGACCTCACCCAATCTGACTAGGCTCCTCCTATACCCATTCTGCCCAGGCTCCTCCTATACCCCCTCCTCTCTGACTCCACCCATTCTGCCCAGGCTCCTCCTATACCCCTCCTCTCTGACTCCACCCATTCTGACTAGGCTCCTCCTAAGCCCCTCCTCTGCTGTCTGACCCCACCCATTCTGCCCAGGCTCCTCCTATACCCCCTCCTCTCTGACTCCACCCATTCTGCCCAGGCTCCTCCTAAGCCCCTCCTCTCTGACCCCACCCATTCTGCCCAGGCTCCTCCTAAGCCCCTCCTCTGCTGTCTGACCCCACCCATTCTGCCCAGGCTCCTCCTATTTGACCCCACCCAATCTGACTAGGTTCCTCCTAAGCCCCTCCTCTGCTGTCTGGCCCCACCCATTCTGCCCAGGCTCCTCCTATACCCCCTCCTATTTGACCCCACCCAATCTGACTAGGCTCCTCCTATACCCCTCCTCTCTGACCTCACCCATTCTGCCCAGGCTCCTCCTATTTGACCCCACCCAATCTGACTAGGCTCCTCCTAAGCCCCTCCTCTGCTGTCTGACCCCACCCATTCTGCCCAGGCTCCTCCTAAGCCCCTCCTCTCTGACCCCACCAATTCTGCCCAGGCTCCTCCTAAGCCCCTCCTCTGCTGTCTGACCCCACCCATTCTGCCCAGGCTCCTCCTAAGCCCCTCCTCTCTGACCCCACCCAATCTGACTAGGCTCCTCCTAAGCCCCTAGGCTCCTCCTAAGCCCCTCCTCTCTGACCCCACCCATTCTGCCCAGGCTCCTCCTAAGCCCCTCCTCTGCTGTCTGACCCCACCCATTCTGCCCAGGCTCCTCCTATGCCCCTCCTCTGCTGTCTGACCCCACCCATTCTGCCCAGGCTCCTCCTATACCCCCTCCTCTCTGACTCCACCCATTCTGCCCAGGCTCCTCCCATACCCCTCTGACCCCACCCATTCTGCCCAGGCTCCTCCTATACCCCTCCTATTTGACCCCACCCAATCTGACTTGGCTCCTCCTAAGCCCCTCCTCTGCTGTCTGACCCCACCCATTCTGCCCAGGCTCCTCCTATTTGACCCCACCCAATCTGACTAGGCTCCTCCTATACCCCCTCTGCCCAGGCTCCTCCTAAGCCCCTCCTCTGCTGTCTGACCCCCACCCATTCTGCCCAGGCTCCGCCTAAGCCCCTCCTCTCTGACCCCACCCATTCTGCCCAGGCTCCTCCTAAGCCCCACCTCTCTGACTCCACCCATTCTGCCCAGGCTCCTCCTATTTGACCCCACCCAATCTGATTAGGCTCCTCCTAAGCCCCTCCTCTCTGACCCCACCCCCTCTGACTAGGCTCCTCCTATACCCCCTCCTCTCTGACTCCACCCATTCTACCCAGGCTCCTCCCATACCCCTCTGACCCCTCCCATTGTGCCCAGGCTCCTCCTATTTGACCCCACCCAATCTGACTAGGCTCCTCCTACACCCCCCTCTGCCAGGCTCCTCCTATACCCCCTCCTCTCTGACTCCACCCATTCTACCCAGGCTCCTCCCATACCCCTCTGACCCCACCCATTCTGCCCAGGCTCCTCCTATTTGACCCCACCCAATCTGACTAGGCTCCTCCTACACCCCCCTCTGCCCAGGCTCCTCCTATACCCCCTCCTCTCTGACTCCACCCATTCTACCCAGGCTCCTCCCATACCCCTCTGACCCGACCCATTCTGCCCAGGCTCCTCCTATTTGACCCCACCCAATCTGATTAGGCTCCTCCTAAGCCCCTAGGCTCCTCCTAAGCCCCTCCTCTGCTGTCTGACCCCACTCATTCTGCCCAGGCTCCTCCTAAGCCCCTCCTCTCTGACCCCACCCAATCTGACTAGGCTCCTCCTAAGCCCCTAGGCTCCTCCTAAGCCCCTCCTCTGCTCTCTGACCCCACCCAATCTGACTAGGCTCCTCCTATACCCCCTCTGCCCAGGCTCCTCCTATTTGACCCCACCCAATCTGACAAGGCTCCTCCTAAGCCCCTTCTCTGCTGTCTGACCCCACCCATTCTCCCCAGGCTCCTCCTATACCCCACCTCTCTGACCCCACCCAATCTGACTAGGCTCCTCCTAAGCCCCTCCTCTGCTGTCTGACCCCACCCATTCTGCCCAGGCTCCTCCTATACCCCCTCCTCTCTGACTCCACCCATTCTGCCCAGGCTCCTCCTATTGGACCCCACCCAATCTGATTAGGCTCCTCCTATACCCCCTCTGCCCAGGCTCCTCCTATACCCCTCCTCTCTGACCCCACCCCCTCTGCCCAGGCTCCTCCTATACCCCCTCTGCCCAGGCTCCTCCTATACCCCTCCTCTCTGACCCCACCCCCTCTGCCCAGGCTCCTCCTATACCCCTCCTCTGCTGTCTGACCCCACCCATTCTGCCCAGGCTCCTCCTATTTGACCCCACCCAATCTGACTAGGCTCCTCCTAAGCCCCTCCTCTGCTGTCTGACCCCACCCATTCTGCCCAGGCTCCTCCTATTTGACCCCACCCAATCTGACTAGGCTCCTCCTAAGCCCCTCCTCTCTGACCCCACCCATTCTGCCCAGGCTCCTCCTAAGCCCCTCCTCTGCTGTCTGACCCCACCCATTCTGCCCAGGCTCCTCCTATACCCCTCCTCTCTGACCCCACCCCCTCTGCCCAGGCTCCTCCTATTTGATCCCACCCAATCTGACTAGGCTCCTCCTAAGCCCCTCCTCTGCTGTCTGACCCCACCCATTCTGCCCAGGCTCCTCCTATACCCCCTCCTCTCTGACTCCACCCATTCTGCCCAGGCTCCTCCTATTTGACCCCACCCAATCTGACTAGGCTCCTCCTATACCCCCTCTGCCCAGGCTCCTCCTATACCCCTCCTCTCTGACCCCACCCCCTCTGCCCAGGCTCCTCCTATACCCCCTCTGCCCAGGCTCCTCCTATACCCCTCCTCTCTGACCCCACCCCCTCTGCCCAGGCTCCTCCTATACCCCTCCTCTGCTGTCTGACCCCACCCATTCTGCCCAGGCTCCTCCTATTTGACCCCACCCAATCTGACTAGGCTCCTCCTAAGCCCCTCCTCTCTGACCCCACCCCCTCTGCCCAGGCTCCTCCTATTTGACCCCACCCAATCTGACTAGGCTCCTCCTACACCCCCCTCTGCCAGGCTCCTCCTATACCCCCTCCTCTCTGACTCCACCCATTCTACCCAGGCTCCTCCCATACCCCTCTGACCCCACCCATTCTGCCCAGGCTCCTCCTATTTGACCCCACCCAATCTGACTAGGCGCCTCCTACACCCCCCTCTGCCCAGGCTCCTCCTATACCCCCCTCTGCCAGGCTCCTCCTATACCCCCTCCTCTCTGACCCCACCCATTCTGCCCAGGCTCCTCCTATTTGACCACACCCAATCTGACTAGGCTCCTCCTATACCCATTCTGCCCAGGCTCCTCCTATACCCCCTCCTCTCTGACTCCACCCATTCTGCCCAGGCTCCTCCTAAGCCCCTCCTCTCTGACCCCACCCATTCTGCCCATATACCCCCTCCTCCTGCCCAGGCTCCTCCTAAGCCCCTCCTCTGCTGTCTGACCCCACCCATTCTGCCCAGGCTCCGCCTAAGCCCCTCCTCTCTGACCCCACCCATTCTGCTAAGGCTCCTCCTAAGCCCCTCCTCTGCTGTCTGACCCCACCCATTCTGCCCAGGCTCCTCCCATACCCCTCTGACCCCACCCATTCTGCCCAGGCTCCTCCTATTTGACCCCACCCAATCTGACTAAGCTCCTCCTAAGCCCCTCCTCTCTGACCCCACCCCCTCTGGCCAGGCTCCTCCTATACCCCCTCTGCCCAGGCTCCTCCTATACCCCTCCTCTCTGACCCCACCCCCTCTGCCCAGGCTCCTCCTAAGCCCCTCCTCTGCTGTCTGGCCCCACCCATTCTGCCCAGGCTCCTCCTATACCCCCTCCTCTCTGACTCCACCCATTCTACCCAGGCTCCTCCCATATCCCTCTGACCCCACCCAGGCTCCTCCTATTTGACCCCACCCAATCTGACTAGGCTCCTCCTACACCCCCCTCTGCCAGGCTCCTCCTATACCCCTCCTCTGCTGTCTGACCCCACCCATTCTGCCCAGGCTCCTCCTATTTGACCCCACCCAATCTGACTAGGCTCCTCCTAAGCCCCTCCTCTGCTGTCTGACCCCACCCATTCTGCCCAGGCTCCTCCTATACCCTAAGCCCCTCCTCTGCTGTCTGACCCCACCCATTCTGCCAGGCTCCTCCTATACCCCCTCCTCTCTGACTCCACCCATTCTACCCAGGCTCCTCGCATACCCCTCTGACCCCACCCATTCTGCCCAGGCTCCTCCTATTTGACCCCACCCAATCTGACTAGGCTCCTCCTACACCCCCCTCTGCCAGGCTCCTCCTATACCCCTCCTCTGCTGTCTGACCCCACCCATTCTGCCCAGGCTCCTCCTATTTGACCCCACCCAATCTGACTAGGCTCCTCCTAAGCCCCTCCTCTGCTGTCTGACCCCACCCATTCTGCCCAGGCTCCTCCTAAGCCCCTCTGCCCAGGCTCCTCCTATACCCCTCCTCTCTGACCTCACCCAATCTGACTAGGCTCCTCCTATACCCATTCTGCCCAGGCTCCTCCTATACCCCCTCCTCTCTGACTCCACCCATTCTGCCCAGGCTCCTCCTATACCCCTCCTCTCTGACTCCACCCATTCTGACTAGGCTCCTCCTAAGCCCCTCCTCTGCTGTCTGACCCCACCCATTCTGCCCAGGCTCCTCCTATACCCCCTCCTCTCTGACTCCACCCATTCTGCCCAGGCTCCTCCTAAGCCCCTCCTCTCTGACCCCACCCATTCTGCCCAGGCTCCTCCTAAGCCCCTCCTCTGCTGTCTGACCCCACCCATTCTGCCCAGGCTCCTCCTATTTGACCCCACCCAATCTGACTAGGTTCCTCCTAAGCCCCTCCTCTGCTGTCTGGCCCCACCCATTCTGCCCAGGCTCCTCCTATACCCCCTCCTATTTGACCCCACCCAATCTGACTAGGCTCCTCCTATACCCCTCCTCTCTGACCTCACCCATTCTGCCCAGGCTCCTCCTATTTGACCCCACCCAATCTGACTAGGCTCCTCCTAAGCCCCTCCTCTGCTGTCTGACCCCACCCATTCTGCCCAGGCTCCTCCTAAGCCCCTCCTCTCTGACCCCACCAATTCTGCCCAGGCTCCTCCTAAGCCCCTCCTCTGCTGTCTGACCCCACCCATTCTGCCCAGGCTCCTCCTAAGCCCCTCCTCTCTGACCCCACCCAATCTGACTAGGCTCCTCCTAAGCCCCTAGGCTCCTCCTAAGCCCCTCCTCTCTGACCCCACCCAATCTGACTAGGCTCCTCCTATACCCCCTCCTCTCTGACTCCACCCATTCTGACTAGGCTCCTCCTATTTGACCCCACCCAATCTGACTAGGCTCCTCCTAAGCCCCTCCTCTGCTGTCTGACCCCACCCATTCTGCCCAGGCTCCGCCTAAGCATCTCCTCTCTGACCCCACCCATTCTGCCCAGGCTCCTCCTAAGCCCCTCCTCTGCTGTCTGACCTCACCCATTCTGCCCAGGCTCCTCCTATTTGACCCCACCCAATCTGACTAGGTTCCTCCTAAGCCCCTCCTCTGCTGTCTGGCCCCACCCATTCTGCCCAGGCTCCTCCTATACCCCCTCCTATTTGACCCCACCCAATCTGACTAGGCTCCTCCTATACCCCTCCTCTCTGACCTCACCCATTCTGCCCAGGCTCCTCCTATTTGACCCCACCCAATCTGACTAGGCTCCTCCTAAGCCCCTCCTCTGCTGTCTGACCCCACCCATTCTGCCCAGGCTCCGCCTAAGCATCTCCTCTCTGACCCCACCCATTCTGCCCAGGCTCCTCCTAAGCCCCTCCTCTGCTGTCTGACCTCACCCATTCTGCCCAGGCTCCTCCTATTTGACCCCACCCAATCTGACTAGGTTCCTCCTAAGCCCCTCCTCTGCTGTCTGGCCCCACCCATTCTGCCCAGGCTCCTCCTATACCCCCTCCTATTTGACCCCACCCAATCTGACTAGGCTCCTCCTATACCCCTCCTCTCTGACCTCACCCATTCTGCCCAGGCTCCTCCTATTTGACCCCACCCAATCTGACTAGGCTCCTCCTAAGCCCCTCCTCTGCTGTCTGACCCCACCCATTCTGCCCAGGCTCCTCCTAAGCCCCTCCTCTCTGACCCCACCAATTCTGCCCAGGCTCCTCCTAAGCCCCTCATCTGCTGTCTGACCCCACCCATTCTGCCCAGGCTCCTCCTATACCCCTCCTCTCTGACCCCACCCAATCTGACTAGGCTCCTCCTAAGCCCCTAGGCTCCTCCTAAGCCCCTCCTCTCTGACCCCACCCAATCTGACTAGGCTCCTCCTATACCCCCTCCTCTCTGACTCCACCCATTCTGACTAGGCTCCTCCTATTTGACCCCACCCAATCTGACTAGGCTCCTCCTAAGCCCCTCCTCTGCTGTCTGACCCCACCCATACTGCCCAGGCTCTGCCTAAGCATCTCCTCTCTGACCCCACCCATTCTGCCCAGGCTCCTCCTAAGCCCCTCCTCTGCTGTCTGACCCCACCCATTCTGCCCAGGCTCCTCCTAAGCCCCTCCTCTGCTGTCTGACCCCACCCATTCTGCCCAGGCTCCTCCTATACCCCCTCCTCTCTGACTCCACCCATTCTGCCCAGGCTCCTCCCATACCCCTCTGACCCCACCCATTCTGCCCAGGCTCCTCCTAAGCCCCTCCTCTGCTGTCTGACCCCCACCCATTCTGCCCAGGCTCCGCCTAAGCCCCTCCTCTCTGACCCCACCCATTCTGCCCAGGCTCCTCCTAAGCCCCACCTCTCTGACTCCACCCATTCTGCCCAGGCTCCTCCTATTTGACCCCACCCAATCTGACTAGGCTCCTCCTAAGCCCCTCCTCTCTGACCCCACCCCCTCTGACTAGGCTCCTCCTATACCCCCTCCTCTCTGACTCCACCCATTCTACCCAGGCTCCTCCCATACCCATCTGACCCCTCCCATTGTGCCCAGGCTCCTCCTATTTGACCCCACCCAATCTGACTAGGCTCCTCCTACACCCCCCTCTGCCAGGCTCCTCCTATACCCCCTCCTCTCTGACTCCACCCATTCTACCCAGGCTCCTCCCATACCCCTCTGACCCCACCCATTCTGCCCAGGCTCCTCCTATTTGACCCCACCCAATCTGACTAGGCTCCCCCTACACCCCCCTCTGCCCAGGCTCCTCCTATACCCCCTCCTCTCTGACTCCACCCATTCTACCCAGGCTCCTCCCATACCCCTCTGACCCCACCCATTCTGCCCAGGCTCCTCCTATTTGACCCCACCCAATCTGACTAGGCTCCTCCTAAGCCCCTAGGCTCCTCCTAAGCCCCTCCTCTGCTGTCTGACCCCACTCATTCTGCCCATGCTCCTCCTAAGCCCCTCCTCTCTGACCCCACCCAATCTGACTAGGCTCCTCCTAAGCCCCTAGGCTCCTCCTAAGCCCCTCCTCTGCTCTCTGACCCCACCCAATCTGACTAGGCTCCTCCTATACCCCCCTCTGCCCAGGCTCCTCCTATTTGACCCCACCCAATCTGACAAGGCTCCTCCTAAGCCCCTTCTCTGCTGTCTGACCCCACCCATTCTCCCCAGGCTCCTCCTATACCCCACCTCTCTGACCCCACCCAATCTGACTAGGCTCCTCCTAAGCCCCTCCTCTGCTGTCTGACCCCACCCATTCTGCCCAGGCTCCTCCTATACCCCCTCCTCTCTGACTCCACCCATTCTGCCCAGGCTCCTCCTATTGGACCCCACCCAATCTGATTAGGCTCCTCCTATACCCCCTCTGCCCAGGCTCCTCCTATACCCCTCCTCTCTGACCCCACCCCCTCTGCCCAGGCTCCTCCTATACCCCCTCTGCCCAGGCTCCTCCTATACCCCTCCTCTCTGACCCCACCCCCTCTGCCCAGGCTCCTCCTATACCCCTCCTCTGCTGTCTGACCCCACCCATTCTGCCCAGGCTCCTCCTATTTGACCCCACCCAATCTGACTAGGCTCCTCCTAAGCCCCTCCTCTCTGACCCCACCCATTCTGCCCAGGCTTCTCCTAAGCCCCCTCCTCTGCTGTCTGACCCCACCCATTCTGCCCAGGCTCCTCCTATACCCCCTCCTCTCTGACTCCACCCATTCTGCCCAGGCTCCTCCTATTGGACCCCACCCAATCTGATTAGGCTCCTCCTATACCCCCTCTGCCCAGGCTCCTCCTATACCCCTCCTCTCTGACCCCACCCCCTCTGCCCAGGCTCCTCCTATACCCCCTCTGCCCAGGCTCCTCCTATACCCCTCCTCTCTGACCCCACCCCCTCTGCCCAGGCTCCTCCTATACCCCTCCTCTGCTGTCTGACCCCACCCATTCTGCCCAGGCTCCTCCTATTTGACCCCACCCAATCTGACTAGGCTCCTCCTAAGCCCCTCCTCTGCTGTCTGACCCCACCCATTCTGCCCAGGCTCCTCCTATTTGACCCCACCCAATCTGACTAGGCTCCTCCTAAGCCCCTCCTCTCTGACCCCACCCATTCTGCCCAGGCTCCTCCTAAGCCCCTCCTCTGCTGTCTGACCCCACCCATTCTGCCCAGGCTCCTCCTATACCCCTCCTCTCTGACCCCACCCCCTCTGCCCAGGCTCCTCCTATTTGACCCCACCCAATCTGACTAGGTTCCTCCTAAGCCCCTCCTCTGCTGTCTGGCCCCACCCATTCTGCCCAGGCTCCTCCTATACCCCCTCCTATTTGACCCCACCCAATCTGACTAGGCTCCTCCTATACCCCCTCTGCCCAGGCTCCTCCTATACCCCTCCTCTCTGACCTCACCCATTCTGCCCAGGCTCCTCCTATTTGACCCCACCCAATCTGACTAGGCTCCTCCTAAGCCCCTCCTCTGCTGTCTGACCCCACCCATTCTGCCCAGGCTCCTCCTAAGCCCCTCCTCTCTGACCCCACCAATTCTGCCCAGGCTCCTCCTAAGCCCCTCATCTGCTGTCTGACCCAACCCATTCTGCCCAGGCTCCTCCTATACCCCTCCTCTCTGACCCCACCCAATCTGACTAGGCTCCTCCTAAGCCCCTCCTCTGCTGTCTGACCCCACCCATTCTGCCCTGGCTCCGCCTAAGCATCTCCTCTCTGACCCCACCCATTCTGCCCAGGCTCCTCCTAAGCCCCTCCTCTGCTGTCTGACCCCACCCATTCTGCCCAGGCTCCTCCTAAGCCCCTCCTCTGCTGTCTGACCCCACCCATTCTGCCCAGGCTCCTCCTCTACCCCCTCCTCTCTGATTCCACCCATTCTGCCCAGGCTCCTCCCATACCCCTCTGACCCCACCCATTCTGCCCAGGCTCCTCCTATACCCCTCCTATTTGACCCCACCCAATCTGACTAGGCTCCTCCTAAGCCCCTCCTCTGCTGTCTGACCCCACCCATTCTGCCCAGGCTCCTCCTATTTGACCCCACCCAATCTGACTAGGTTCCTCCTAAGCCCCTCCTCTGCTGTCTGGCCCCACCCATTCTGCCCAGGCTCCTCCTATACCCCCTCCTATTTGACCCCACCCAATCTGACTAGGCTCCTCCTATACCCCCTCTGCCCAGGCTCCTCCTATACCCCTCCTCTCTGACCTCACCCATTCTGCCCAGGCTCCTCCTATTTGACCCCACCCAATCTGACTAGGCTCCTCCTAAGCCCCTCCTCTGCTGTCTGACCCCACCCATTCTGCCCAGGCTCCTCCTAAGCCCCTCCTCTCTGACCCCACCAATTCTGCCCAGGCTCCTCCTAAGCCCCTCATCTGCTGTCTGACCCCACCCATTCTGCCCAGGCTCCTCCTATACCCCTCCTCTCTGACCCCACCCAATCTGACTAGGCTCCTCCTAAGCCCCTAGGCTCCTCCTAAGCCCCTCCTCTCTGACCCCACCCAATCTGACTAGGCTCCTCCTATACCCCCTCCTCTCTGACTCCACCCATTCTGACTAGGCTCCTCCTAAGCCCCTCCTCTCTGACCCCACCCATTCTGCCCATATACCCCCTCCTCCTGCCCAGGCTCCTCCTATACCCCTCCTCTCTGACCTCACCCATTCTGCCCAGGCTCCTCCTATTTGACCCCACCCAATCTGACTAGGCTCCTCCTAAGCCCCTCCTCTGCTGTCTGACCCCACCCATTCTGCCCAGGCTCCTCCTAAGCCCCTCCTCTCTGACCCCACCAATTCTGCCCAGGCTCCTCCTAAGCCCCTCATCTGCTGTCTGATCCCACCCATTCTGCCCAGGCTCCTCCTATACCCCTCCTCTCTGACCCCACCCAATCTGACTAGGCTCCTCCTAAGCCCCTAGGCTCCTCCTAAGCCCCTCCTCTCTGACCCCACCCAATCTGACTAGGCTCCTCCTATACCCCCTCCTCTCTGACTCCACCCATTCTGACTAGGCTCCTCCTAAGCCCCTCCTCTCTGACCCCACCCATTCTGCCCATATACCCCCTCCTCCTGCCCAGGCTCCTCCTAAGCCCCTCCTCTGCTGTCTGACCCCACCCATTCTGCCCAGGCTCCGCCTAAGCCCCTCCTCTCTGACCCCACCCATTCTGCCCATATACCCCCTCCTCCTGCCCAGGCTCCTCCTAAGCCCCTCCTCTGCTGTCTGACCCCACCCATTCTGCCCAGGCTCCTCCTAAGCCCCTCCTCTCTGACCCAACCAATTCTGCCCAGGCTCCTCCTAAGCCCCTCATCTGCTGTCTGACCCCACCCATTCTGCCCAGGCTCCTCCTATACCCCTCCTCTCTGACCCCACCCAATCTGACTAGGCTCCTCCTAAGCCCCTAGGCTCCTCCTAAGCCCCTCCTCTCTGACCCCACCCAATCTGACTAGGCTCCTCCTATACCCCCTCCTCTCTGACCCCACCCATTCTGCCCAGGCTCCTCCTAAGCCCCTCCTCTCTGACCCCACCCATTCTGCCCATATACCCCCTCCTCCTGCCCAGGCTCCTCCTAAGCCCCTCCTCTGCTGTCTGACCCCACCCATTCTGCCCAGGCTCCGCCTAAGCCCCTCCTATCTGACCCCACCCATTCTGCCCAGGCTCCTCCTAAGCCCCTCCTCTGCTGTCTGACCCCACCCATTCTGCCCAGGCTCCTCCCATACCCCTCTGACCCCACCCATTCTGCCCAGGCTCCTCCTATTTGACCCCACCCAATCTGACTAAGCTCCTCCTAAGCCCCTCCTCTCTGACCCCACCCCTTCTGGCCAGGCTCCTCCTATACCCCCTCTGCCCAGGCTCCTCCTATACCCCTCCTCTCTGACTCCACCCATTCTACCCAGGCTCCTCCTATTTGACCCCACCCAATCTGACTAGGCTCCTCCTACACCCCCCTCTGCCAGGCTCCTCCTATACCCCTCCTCTGCTGTCTGACCCCACCCATTCTGCCCAGGCTCCTCCTATTTGACCCCACCCAATCTGACTAGGCTCCTCCTAAGCCCCTCCTCTGCTGTCTGGCCCCACCCATTCTGCCCAGGCTCCTCCTAAGCCCCTCCTCTGCTGTCTGACCCCACCCATTCTGCCCAGGCTCCTCCTATACCCCCTCCTCTCTGACTCCACCCATTCTGCCCAGGCTCCTCCCATACCCCTCTGACCCCACCCATTCTGCCCAGGCTCCTCCTAAGCCCCTCCTCTGCTGTCTGACCCCCACCCATTCTGCCCAGGCTCCGCCTAAGCCCCTCCTCTCTGACCCCACCCATTCTGCCCAGGCTCCTCCTAAGCCCCACCTCTCTGACTCCACCCATTCTGCCCAGGCTCCTCCTATTTGACCCCACCCAATCTGACTAGGCTCCTCCTAAGCCCCTCCTCTCTGACCCCACCCCCTCTGACTAGGCTCCTCCTATACCCCCTCCTCTCTGACTCCACCCATTCTACCCAGGCTCCTCCCATACCCATCTGACCCCTCCCATTGTGCCCAGGCTCCTCCTATTTGACCCCACCCAATCTGACTAGGCTCCTCCTACACCCCCCTCTGCCAGGCTCCTCCTATACCCCCTCCTCTCTGACTCCACCCATTCTACCCAGGCTCCTCCCATACCCCTCTGACCCCACCCATTCTGCCCAGGCTCCTCCTATTTGACCCCACCCAATCTGACTAGGCTCCTCCTAAGCCCCTAGGCTCCTCCTAAGCCCCTCCTCTGCTGTCTGACCCCACTCATTCTGCCCAGGCTCCTCCTAAGCCCCTCCTCTCTGACCCCACCCAATCTGACTAGGCTCCTCCTAAGCCCCTAGGCTCCTCCTAAGCCCCTCCTCTGCTCTCTGACCCCACCCAATCTGACTAGGCTCCTCCTATACCCCCCTCTGCACAGGCTCCTCCTATTTGACCCCACCCAATCTGACAAGGCTCCTCCTAAGCCCCTTCTCTGCTGTCTGACCCCACCCATTCTCCCCAGGCTCCTCCTATACCCCACCTCTCTGACCCCACCCAATCTGACTAGGCTCCTCCTAAGCCCCTCCTCTGCTGTCTGACCCCACCCATTCTGCCCAGGCTCCTCCTATACCCCCTCCTCTCTGACTCCACCCATTCTGCCCAGGCTCCTCCTATTGGACCCCACCCAATCTGATTAGGCTCCTCCTATACCCCCTCTGCCCAGGCTCCTCCTATACCCCTCCTCTCTGACCCCACCCCCTCTGCCCAGGCTCCTCCTATACCCCTCCTCTGCTGTCTGACCCCACCCATTCTGCCCAGGCTCCTCCTATTTGACCCCACCCAATCTGACTAGGCTCCTCCTAAGCCCCTCCTCTCTGACCCCACCCATTCTGCCCAGGCTCCTCCTATTTGACCCCACCCAATCTGACTAGGCTCCTCCTAAGCCCCTCCTCTGCTGTCTGACCCCACCCATTCTGCCCAGGCTCCGCCTATTTGACCCCACCCAATCTGACTAGGCTCCTCCTACACCCCCCTCTGCCAGGCTCCTCCTATACCCCTCCTCTGCTGTCTGACCCCACCCATTCTGCCCAGGCTCCTCCTATTTGACCCCACCCAATCTGACTAGGCTCCTCCTAAGCCCCTCCTCTGCTGTCTGACCCCACCCATTCTGCCCAGGCTCCTCTTCTCTGACCCCACCCATTCTGCCCAGGCTCCTCCTATACCCCACCTCTCTGACCCCACCCAATCTGACTAGGCTCCTCCTAAGACCCTCCTCTGCTGTCTGACCCCACCCAATCTGACTAGGCTCCTCCTACACCCCCCTCTGCCAGGCTCCTCCTATACCCCCTCCTCTCTGACTCCACCCATTCTACCCAGGCTCCTCCCATACCCCTCTGACCCCACCCATTCTGCCCAGGCTCCTCCTATTTGACCCCACCCAATCTGACTAGGCGCCTCCTACACCCCCCTCTGCCCAGGCTCCTCCTATACCCCCCTCTGCCAGGCTCCTCCTATACCCCCTCCTCTCTGACCCCACCCATTCTGCCCAGGCTCCTCCTATTTGACCACACCCAATCTGACTAGGCTCCTCCTATACCCATTCTGCCCAGGCTCCTCCTATACCCCCTCCTCTCTGACTCCACCCATTCTGCCCAGGCTCCTCCTAAGCCCCTCCTCTCTGACCCCACCCATTCTGCCCATATACCCCCTCCTCCTGCCCAGGCTCCTCCTAAGCCCCTCCTCTGCTGTCTGACCCCACCCATTCTGCCAAGGCTCCGCCTAAGCCCCTCCTCTCTGACCCCACCCATTCTGCCCAGGCTCCTCCTAAGCCCCTCCTCTGCTGTCTGACCCCACCCATTCTGCCCAGGCTCCTCCCATACCCCTCTGACCCCACCCATTCTGCCCAGGCTCCTCCTATTTGACCCCACCCAATCTGACTAAGCTCCTCCTAAGCCCCTCCTCTCTGACCCCACCCCCTCTGGCCAGGCTCCTCCTATACCCCCTCTGCCCAGGCTCCTCCTATACCCCTCCTCTCTGACCCCACCCCCTCTGCCCAGGCTCCTCCTAAGCCCCTCCTCTGCTGTCTGGCCCCACCCATTCTGCCAGGCTCCTCCTATACCCCCTCCTCTCTGACTCCACCCATTCTACCCAGGCTCCTCCCATACCCCTCTGACCCCACCCAGGCTCCTCCTATTTGACCCCACCCAATCTGACTAGGCTCCTCCTACACCCCCCTCTGCCAGGCTCCTCCTATACCCCTCCTCTGCTGTCTGACCCCACCCATTCTGCCCAGGCTCCTCCTATTTGACCCCACCCAATCTGACTAGGCTCCTCCTAAGCCCCTCCTCTGCTGTCTGACCCCACCCATTCTGCCCAGGCTCCTCCTATACCCTAAGCCCCTCCTCTGCTGTCTGACCCCACCCATTCTGCCAGGCTCCTCCTATACCCCCTCCTCTCTGACTCCACCCATTCTACCCAGGCTCCTCGCATACCCCTCTGACCCCACCCATTCTGCCCAGGCTCCTCCTATTTGACCCCACCCAATCTGACTAGGCTCCTCCTACACCCCCCTCTGCCAGGGTCCTCCTATACCCCTCCTCTGCTGTCTGACCCCACCCATTCTGCCCAGGCTCCTCCTATTTGACCCCACCCAATCTGACTAGGCTCCTCCTAAGCCCCTCCTCTGCTGTCTGACCCCACCCATTCTGCCCAGGCTCCTCCTATACCCTAAGCCTCTCCTCTGCTGTCTGACCCCACCCATTCTGCCCAGGCTCCTCCTAAGCCCCTCTGCCCAGGCTCCTCCTATACCCCTCCTCTCTGACCTCACCCAATCTGACTAGGCTCCTCCTATACCCATTCTGCCCAGGCTCCTCCTATACCCCCTCTTCTCTGACTCCACCCATTCTGCCCAGGCTCCTCCTATACCCCTCCTCTCTGACTCCACCCATTCTGACTAGGCTCCTCCTAAGCCCCTCCTCTGCTGTCTGACCCCACCCATTCTGCCCAGGCTCCTCCTATACCCCCTCCTCTCTGACTCCACCCATTCTGCCCAGGCTCCTCCTAAGCCCCTCCTCTCTGACCCCACCCATTCTGCCCAGGCTCCTCCTAAGCCCCTCCTCTGCTGTCTGACCCCACCCATTCTGCCCAGGCTCCTCCTATTTGACCCCACCCAATCTGACTAGGTTCCTCCTAAGCCCCTCCTCTGCTGTCTGGCCCCACCAATTCTGCCCAGGCTCCTCCTATACCCCCTCCTATTTGACCCCACCCAATCTGACTAGGCTCCTCCTATACCCCTCCTCTCTGACCTCACCCATTCTGCCCAGGCTCCTCCTATTTGACCCCACCCAATCTGACTAGGCTCCTCCTAAGCCCCTCCTCTGCTGTCTGACCCCACCCATTCTGCCCAGGCTCCTCCTAAGCCCCTCCTCTCTGACCCCACCAATTCTGCCCAGGCTCCTCCTAAGCCCCTCCTCTGCTGTCTGACCCCACCCATTCTGCCCAGGCTCCTCCTAAGCCCCTCCTCTCTGACCCCACCCAATCTGACTAGGCTCCTCCTAAGCCCCTAGGCTCCTCCTAAGCCCCTCCTCTCTGACCCCACCCAATCTGACTAGGCTCCTCCTATACCCCCTCCTCTCTGACTCCACCCATTCTGACTAGGCTCCTCCTATTTGACCCCACCCAATCTGACTAGGCTCCTCCTAAGCCCCTCCTCTGCTGTCTGACCCCACCCATTCTGCCCAGGCTCCGCCTAAGCATCTCCTCTCTGACCCCACCCATTCTGCCCAGGCTCCTCCTAAGCCCCTCCTCTGCTGTCTGACCTCACCCATTCTGCCCAGGCTCCTCCTATTTGACCCCACCCAATCTGACTAGGTTCCTCCTAAGCCCCTCCTCTGCTGTATGGCCTTCTGCCCAGGCTCCTCCTATACCCCCTCCTATTTGACCCCACCCAATCTGACTAGGCTCCTCCTATACCCCTCCTCTCTGACCTCACCCATTCTGCCCAGGCTCCTCCTATTTGACCCCACCCAATCTGACTAGGCTCCTCCTAAGCCCCTCCTCTGCTGTCTGACCCCACCCATTCTGCCCAGGCTCCTCCTAAGCCCCTCCTCTCTGACCCCACCAATTCTGCCCAGGCTCCTCCTAAGCCCCTCATCTGCTGTCTGACCCCACCCATTCTGCCCAGGCTCCTCCTATACCCCTCCTCTCTGACCCCACCCAATCTGACTAGGCTCCTCCTAAGCCCCTAGGCTCCTCCTAAGCCCCTCCTCTCTGACCCCACCCAATCTGACTAGGCTCCTCCTATACCCCCTCCTCTCTGACTCCACCCATTCTGACTAGGCTCCTCCTATTTGACCCCACCCAATCTGACTAGGCTCCTCCTAAGCCCCTCCTCTGCTGTCTGACCCCACCCATACTGCCCAGGCTCTGCCTAAGCATCTCCTCTCTGACCCCACCCATTCTGCCCAGGCTCCTCCTAAGCCCCTCCTCTGCTGTCTGACCCCACCCATTCTGCCCAGGCTCCTCCTAAACCCCTCCTCTGCTGTCTAACCCCACCCATTCTGCCCAGGCTCCTCCTATACCCCCTCCTCTCTGACTCCACCCATTCTGCCCAGGCTCCTCCCATACCCCTCTGACCCCACCCATTCTGCCCAGGCTCCTCCTAAGCCCCTCCTCTGCTGTCTGACCCCCACCCATTCTGCCCAGGCTCCGCCTAAGCCCCTCCTCTCTGACCCCACCCATTCTGCCCAGGCTCCTCCTAAGCCCCACCTCTCTGACTCCACCCATTCTGCCCAGGCTCCTCCTATTTGACCCCACCCAATCTGACTAGGCTCCTCCTAAGCCCCTCCTCTCTGACCCCACCCCCTCTGACTAGGCTCCTCCTATACCCCCTCCTCTCTGACTCCACCCATTCTACCCAGGCTCCTCCCATACCCATCTGACCCCTCCCATTGTGCCCAGGCTCCTCCTATTTGACCCCACCCAATCTGACTAGGCTCCTCCTACACCCCCCTCTGCCAGGCTCCTCCTATACCCCCTCCTCTCTGACTCCACCCATTCTACCCAGGCTCCTCCCATACCCCTCTGACCCCACCCATTCTGCCCAGGCTCCTCCTATTTGACCCCACCCAATCTGACTAGGCTCCTCCTACACCCCCCTCTGCCCAGGCTCCTCCTATACCCCCTCCTCTCTGACTCCACCCATTCTACCCAGGCTCCTCCCATACCCCTCTGACCCCACCCATTCTGCCCAGGCTCCTCCTATTTGACCCCACCCAATCTGACTAGGCTCCTCCTAAGCCCCTAGGCTCCTCCTAAGCCCCTCCTCTGCTGTCTGACCCCACTCATTCTGCCCATGCTCCTCCTAAGCCCCTCCTCTCTGACCCCACCCAATCTGACTAGGCTCCTCCTAAGCCCCTAGGCTCCTCCTAAGCCCCTCCTCTGCTCTCTGACCCCACCCAATCTGACTAGGCTCCTCCTATACCCCCCTCTGCCCAGGCTCCTCCTATTTGACCCCACCCAATCTGACAAGGCTCCTCCTAAGCCCCTTCTCTGCTGTCTGACCCCACCCATTCTCCCCAGGCTCCTCCTATACCCCACCTCTCTGACCCCACCCAATCTGACTAGGCTCCTCCTAAGCCCCTCCTCTGCTGTCTGACCCCACCCATTCTGCCCAGGCTCCTCCTATACCCCCTCCTCTCTGACTCCACCCATTCTGCCCAGGCTCCTCCTATTGGACCCCACCCAATCTGATTAGGCTCCTCCTATACCCCCTCTGCCCAGGCTCCTCCTATACCCCTCCTCTCTGACCCCACCCCCTCTGCCCAGGCTCCTCCTATACCCCCTCTGCCCAGGCTCCTCCTATACCCCCTCTGCCCAGGCTCCTCCTATACCCCTCCTCTCTGACCCCACCCCCTCTGCCCAGGCTCCTCCTATACCCCTCCTCTGCAGTCTGACCCCACCCATTCTGCCCAGGCTCCTCCTATTTGACCCCACCCAATCTGACTAGGCTCCTCCTAAGCCCCTCCTCTCTGACCCCACCCATTCTGCCCAGGCTCCTCCTAAGCCCCCTCCTCTGCTGTCTGACCCCACCCATTCTGCCCAGGCTCCTCCTATACCACCTCCTCTCTGACTCCACCCATTCTGCCCAGGCTCCTCCTATTGGACCCCACCCAATCTGATTAGGCTCCTCCTATACCCCCTCTGCCCAGGCTCCTCCTATACCCCTCCTCTCTGACCCCACCCCCTCTGCCCAGGCTCCTCCTATACCCACTCTGCCCAGGCTCCTCCTATACCCCTCCTCTCTGACCCCACCCCCTCTGCCCAGGCTCCTCCTATACCCCTCCTCTGCTGTCTGACCCCACCCATTCTGCCCAGGCTCCTCCTATTTGACCCCACCCAATCTGACTAGGCTCCTCCTAAGCCCCTCCTCTGCTGTCTGACCCCACCCATTCTGCCCAGGCTCCTCCTATTTGACCCCACCCAATCTGACTAGGCTCCTCCTAAGCCCCTCCTCTCTGACCCCACCCATTCTGCCCAGGCTCCTCCTAAGCCCCTCCTCTGCTGTCTGACCCCACCCATTCTGCCCAGGCTCCTCCTATACCCCTCCTCTCTGACCCCACCCCCTCTGCCCAGGCTCCTCCTATTTGACCCCACCCAATCTGACTAGGTTCCTCCTAAGCCCCTCCTCTGCTGTCTGGCCCCACCCATTCTGCCCAGGCTCCTCCTATACCCCCTCCTATTTGACCCCACCCAATCTGACTAGGCTCCTCCTATACCCCCTCTGCCCAGGCTCCTCCTATACCCCTCCTCTCTGACCTCACCCATTCTGCCCAGGCTCCTCCTATTCGACCCCACCCAATCTGACTAGGCTCCTCCTAAGCCCCTCCTCTGCTGTCTGACCCCACCCATTCTGCCCAGGCTCCTCCTAAGCCCCTCCTCTCTGACCCCACCAATTCTGCCCAGGCTCCTCCTAAGCCCCTCATCTGCTGTCTGACCCAACCCATTCTGCCCAGGCTCCTCCTATACCCCTCCTCTCTGACCCCACCCAATCTGACTAGGCTCCTCCTAAGCCCCTCCTCTGCTGTCTGACCCCACCCATTCTGCCCTGGCTCCGCCTAAGCATCTCCTCTCTGACCCCACCCATTCTGCCCAGGCTCCTCCTAAGCCCCTCCTCTGCTGTCTGACCCCACCCATTCTGCCCAGGCTCCTCCTAAGCCCCTCCTCTGCTGTCTGACCCCACCCATTCTGCCCAGGCTCCTCCTCTACCCCCTCCTCTCTGACTCCACCCATTCTGCCCAGGCTCCTCCCATACCCCTCTGACCCCACCCATTCTGCCCAGGCTCCTCCTATACCCCTCCTATTTGACCCCACCCAATCTGACTAGGCTCCTCCTAAGCCCCTCCTCTGCTGTCTGACCCCACCCATTCTGCCCAGGCTCCTCCTATTTGACCCCACCCAATCTGACTAGGTTCCTCCTAAGCCCCTCCTCTGCTGTCTGGCCCCACCCATTCTGCCCAGGCTCCTCCTATACCCCCTCCTATTTGACCCCACCCAATCTGACTAGGCTCCTCCTATACCCCCTCTGCCCAGGCTCCTCCTATACCCCTCCTCTCTGACCTCACCCATTCTGCCCAGGCTCCTCCTATTTGACCCCACCCAATCTGACTAGGCTCCTCCTAAGCCCCTCCTCTGCTGTCTGACCCCACCCATTCTGCCCAGGCTCCTCCTAAGCCCCTCCTCTCTGACCCCACCAATTCTGCCCAGGCTCCTCCTAAGCCCCTCATCTGCTGTCTGACCCCACCCATTCTGCCCAGGCTCCTCCTATACCCCTCCTCTCTGACCCCACCCAATCTGACTAGGCTCCTCCTAAGCCCCTAGGCTCCTCCTAAGCCCCTCCTCTCTGACCCCACCCAATCTGACTAGGCTCCTCCTATACCCCCTCCTCTCTGACTCCACCCATTCTGACTAGGCTCCTCCTAAGCCCCTCCTCTCTGACCCCACCCATTCTGCCCATATACCCCCTCCTCCTGCCCAGGCTCCTCCTATACCCCTCCTCTCTGACCTCACCCATTCTGCCCAGGCTCCTCCTATTTGACCCCACCCAATCTGACTAGGCTCCTCCTAAGCCCCTCCTCTGCTGTCTGACCCCACCCATTCTGCCCAGGCTCCTCCTAAGCCCCTCCTCTCTGACCCCACCAATTCTGCCCAGGCTCCTCCTAAGCCCCTCATCTGCTGTCTGACCCCACCCATTCTGCCCAGGCTCCTCCTATACCCCTCCTCTCTGACCCCACCCAATCTGACTAGGCTCCTCCTAAGCCCCTAGGCTCCTCCTAAGCCCCTCCTCTCTGACCCCACCCAATCTGACTAGGCTCCTCCTATACCCCCTCCTCTCTGACTCCACCCATTCTGACTAGGCTCCTCCTAAGCCCCTCCTCTCTGACCCCACCCATTCTGCCCATATACCCCCTCCTCCTGCCCAGGCTCCTCCTAAGCCCCTCCTCTGCTGTCTGACCCCACCCATTCTGCCCAGGCTCCGCCTAAGCCCCTCCTCTCTGACCCCACCCATTCTGCCCATATACCCCCTCCTCCTGCCCAGGCTCCTCCTAAGCCCCTCCTCTGCTGTCTGACCCCACCCATTCTGCCCAGGCTCCTCCTAAGCCCCTCCTCTCTGACCCCACCAATTCTGCCCAGGCTCCTCCTAAGCCCCTCATCTGCTGTCTGACCCCACCCATTCTGCCCAGGCTCCTCCTATACCCCTCCTCTCTGACCCCACCCAATCTGACTAGGCTCCTCCTAAGCCCCTAGGCTCCTCCTAAGCCCCTCCTCTCTGACCCCACCCAATCTGACTAGGCTCCTCCTATACCCCCTCCTCTCTGACCCCACCCATTCTGCCCAGGCTCCTCCTAAGCCCCTCCTCTCTGACCCCACCCATTCTGCCCATATACCCCCTCCTCCTGCCCAGGCTCCTCCTAAGCCCCTCCTCTGCTGTCTGACCCCACCCATTCTGCCCAGGCTCCGCCTAAGCCCCTCCTCTCTGACCCCACCCATTCTGCCCATATACCCCCTCCTCCTGCCCAGGCTCCTCCTAAGCCCCTCCTCTGCTGTCTGACCCCACCCATTCTGCCCAGGCTCCTCCTAAGCCCCTCCTCTCTGACCCCACCAATTCTGCCCAGGCTCCTCCTAAGCCCCTCATCTGCTGTCTGACCCCACCCATTCTGCCCAGGCTCCTCCTATACCCCTCCTCTCTGACCCCACCCAATCTGACTAGGCTCCTCCTAAGCCCCTAGGCTCCTCCTAAGCCCCTCCTCTCTGACCCCACCCAATCTGACTAGGCTCCTCCTATACCCCCTCCTCTCTGACCCCACCCATTCTGCCCAGGCTCCTCCTAAGCCCCTCCTCTCTGACCCCACCCATTCTGCCCATATACCCCCTCCTCCTGCCCAGGCTCCTCCTAAGCCCCTCCTCTGCTGTCTGACCCCACCCATTCTGCCCATATACCCCCTCCTCCTGCCCAGGCTCCTCCTAAGCCCCTCCTCTGCTGTCTGACCCCACCCATTCTGCCCAGGCTCCGCCTAAGCCCCTCCTCTCTGACCCCACCCATTCTGCCCAGGCTCCTCCTAAGCCCCTCCTCTGCTGTCTGACCCCACCCATTCTGCCCAGGCTCCTCCCATACCCCTCTGACCCCACCCATTCTGCCCAGGCTCCTCCTATTTGACCCCACCCAATCTGACTAAGCTCCTCCTAAGCCCCTCCTCTCTGACCCCACCCCTTCTGGCCAGGCTCCTCCTATACCCCCTCTGCCCAGGCTCCTCCTATACCCCTCCTCTCTGACTCCACCCATTCTACCCAGGCTCCTCCTATTTGACCCCACCCAATCTGACTAGGCTCCTCCTACACCCCCCTCTGCCAGGCTCCTCCTATACCCCTCCTCTGCTGTCTGACCCCACCCATTCTGCCCAGGCTCCTCCTATTTGACCCCACCCAATCTGACTAGGCTCCTCCTAAGCCCCTCCTCTGCTGTCTGGCCCCACCCATTCTGCCCAGGCTCCTCCTAAGCCCCTCCTCTGCTGTCTGACCCCACCCATTCTGCCCAGGCTCCTCCTATACCCCCTCCTCTCTGACTCCACCCATTCTGCCCAGGCTCCTCCCATACCCCTCTGACCCCACCCATTCTGCCCAGGCTCCTCCTAAGCCCCTCCTCTGCTGTCTGACCCCCACCCATTCTGCCCAGGCTCCGCCTAAGCCCCTCCTCTCTGACCCCACCCATTCTGCCCAGGCTCCTCCTAAGCCCCACCTCTCTGACTCCACCCATTCTGCCCAGGCTCCTCCTATTTGACCCCACCCAATCTGACTAGGCTCCTCCTAAGCCCCTAGGCTCCTCCTAAGCCCCTCCTCTGCTGTCTGACCCCACTCATTCTGCCCATGCTCCTCCTAAGCCCCTCCTCTCTGACCCCACCCAATCTGACTAGGCTCCTCCTAAGCCCCTAGGCTCCTCCTAAGCCCCTCCTCTGCTCTCTGACCCCACCCAATCTGACTAGGCTCCTCCTATACCCCCCTCTGCCCAGGCTCCTCCTATTTGACCCCACCCAATCTGACAAGGCTCCTCCTAAGCCCCTTCTCTGCTGTCTGACCCCACCCATTCTCCCCAGGCTCCTCCTATACCCCACCTCTCTGACCCCACCCAATCTGACTAGGCTCCTCCTAAGCCCCTCCTCTGCTGTCTGACCCCACCCATTCTGCCCAGGCTCCTCCTATACCCCCTCCTCTCTGACTCCACCCATTCTGCCCAGGCTCCTCCTATTGGACCCCACCCAATCTGATTAGGCTCCTCCTATACCCCCTCTGCCCAGGCTCCTCCTATACCCCTCCTCTCTGACCCCACCCCCTCTGCCCAGGCTCCTCCTATACCCCCTCTGCCCAGGCTCCTCCTATACCCCTCCTCTCTGACCCCACCCCCTCTGCCCAGGCTCCTCCTATACCCCTCCTCTGCTGTCTGACCCCACCCATTCTGCCCAGGCTCCTCCTATTTGACCCCACCCAATCTGACTAGGCTCCTCCTAAGCCCCTCCTCTCTGACCCCACCCATTCTGCCCAGGCTCCTCCTAAGCCCCCTCCTCTGCTGTCTGACCCCACCCATTCTGCCCAGGCTACTCCTATACCCCCTCCTCTCTGACTCCACCCATTCTGCCCAGGCTCCTCCTATTGGACCCCACCCAATCTGATTAGGCTCCTCCTATACCCCCTCTGCCCAGGCTCCTCCTATACCCCTCCTCTCTGACCCCACCCCCTCTGCCCAGGCTCCTCCTATACCCCCTCTGCCCAGGCTCCTCCTATACCCCTCCTCTCTGACCCCACCCCCTCTGCCCAGGCTCCTCCTATACCCCTCCTCTGCTGTCTGACCCCACCCATTCTGCCCAGGCTCCTCCTATTTGACCCCACCCAATCTGACTAGGCTCCTCCTAAGCCCCTCCTCTGCTGTCTGACCCCACCCATTCTGCCCAGGCTCCTCCTATTTGACCCCACCCAATCTGACTAGGCTCCTCCTAAGCCCCTCCTCTCTGACCCCACCCATTCTGCCCAGGCTCCTCCTAAGCCCCTCCTCTGCTGTCTGACCCCACCCATTCTGCCCAGGCTCCTCCTATACCCCTCCTCTCTGACCCCACCCCCTCTGCCCAGGCTCCTCCTATTTGACCCCACCCAATCTGACTAGGTTCCTCCTAAGCCCCTCCTCTGCTGTCTGGCCCCACCCATTCTGCCCAGGCTCCTCCTATACCCCCTCCTATTTGACCCCACCCAATCTGACTAGGCTCCTCCTATACCCCCTCTGCCCAGGCTCCTCCTATACCCCTCCTCTCTGACCTCACCCATTCTGCCCAGGCTCCTCCTATTTGACCCCACCCAATCTGACTAGGCTCCTCCTATACCCCCTCTGCCCAGGCTCCTCCTATACCCCTCCTCTCTGACCCCACCAATTCTGCCCAGGCTCCTCCTAAGCCCCTCATCTGCTGTCTGACCCAACCCATTCTGCCCAGGCTCCTCCTATACCCCTCCTCTCTGACCCCACCCAATCTGACTAGGCTCCTCCTAAGCCCCTCCTCTGCTGTCTGACCCCACCCATTCTGCCCTGGCTCCGCCTAAGCATCTCCTCTCTGACCCCACCCATTCTGCCCAGGCTCCTCCTAAGCCCCTCCTCTGCTGTCTGACCCCACCCATTCTGCCCAGGCTCCTCCTAAGCCCCTCCTCTGCTGTCTGACCCCACCCATTCTGCCCAGGCTCCTCCTCTACCCCCTCCTCTCTGACTCCACCCATTCTGCCCAGGCTCCTCCTCTACCCCCTCCTCTCTGACTCCACCCATTCTGCCCAGGCTCCTCCCATACCCCTCTGACCCCACCCATTCTGCCCAGGCTCCTCCTATGCCCCTCCTATTTGACCCCACCCAATCTGACTAGGCTCCTCCTAAGCCCCTCCTCTGCTGTCTGGCCCCACCCATTCTGCCCAGGCTCCTCCTATACCCCCTCCTATTTGACCCCACCCAATCTGACTAGGCTCCTCCTATACCCCCTCTGCCCAGGCTCCTCCTATACCCCTCCTCTCTGACCTCACCCATTCTGCCCAGGCTCCTCCTATTTGACCCCACCCAATCTGACTAGGCTCCTCCTAAGCCCCTCCTCTGCTGTCTGACCCCACCCATTCTGCCCAGGCTCCTCCTAAGCCCCTCCTCTCTGACCCCACCAATTCTGCCCAGGCTCCTCCTAAGCCCCTCATCTGCTGTCTGACCCCACCCATTCTGCCCAGGCTCCTCCTATACCCCTCCTCTCTGACCCCACCCAATCTGACTAGGCTCCTCCTAAGCCCCTAGGCTCCTCCTAAGCCCCTCCTCTCTGACCCCACCCAATCTGACTAGGCTCCTCCTGTACCCCCTCCTCTCTGACTCCACCCATTCTGACTAGGCTCCTCCTAAGCCCCTCCTCTCTGACCCCACCCATTCTGCCCATATACCCCCTCCTCCTGCCCAGGCTCCTCCTATACCCCTCCTCTCTGACCTCACCCATTCTGCCCAGGCTCCTCCTATTTGACCCCACCCAATCTGACTAGGCTCCTCCTAAGCCCCTCCTCTGCTGTCTGACCCCACCCATTCTGCCCAGGCTCCTCCTAAGCCCCTCCTCTCTGACCCCACCAATTCTGCCCAGGCTCCTCCTAAGCCCCTCATCTGCTGTCTGACCCCACCCATTCTGCCCAGGCTCCTCCTATACCCCTCCTCTCTGACCCCACCCAATCTGACTAGGCTCCTCCTAAGCCCCTAGGCTCCTCCTAAGCCCCTCCTCTCTGACCCCACCCAATCTGACTAGGCTCCTCCTATACCCCTCCTCTCTGACCTCACCCATTCTGCCCAGGCTCCTCCTATTTGACCCCACCCAATCTGACTAGGCTCCTCCTATACCCCCTCTGCCCAGGCTCCTCCTATACCCCTCCTCTCTGACCCCACCAATTCTGCCCAGGCTCCTCCTAAGCCCCTCATCTGCTGTCTGACCCAACCCATTCTGCCCAGGCTCCTCCTATACCCCTCCTCTCTGACCCCACCCAATCTGACTAGGCTCCTCTGAGGTTCCGTGACGGTTCCGTGACGACTTGAACCCGTGTTTTTAAGTTTGTCGGAAATACATAAAATTAGTATCAGCGAACCGCAAATGATCCATTTAGTATATCCTAGTGTTTTCGCTACGCTACGAGCAAGAGCACTCCTTCCACTGACACATTCCTGATATACACACGGCATCCATCTTAGATCATGGCCGCCATTTTGTGGTTCCTTGCCCTCACATATGCAATAGCCTCTGTTCATTTCATTCACTTCACTTTGATTAAGGACACGTAGCCTTAGCCGGAGATTCACCTCTTACATGACACGTGCACCTTAAACCAGATCACGCTGAAGCTGCATGACTCGACAAAGGCTGCCTCCTCTGCCCGAGGCCAGCCCACCTGAACTGGTTTTCCTGTCCATTGTACCTGATCATGATTAGGCGGCCGAAGCCGGTAGCCTTGCCCATTTACAACCCACAAACATCTCTTATCCCGCTTTTCTATCTCCTGCACCTGGCTCTACTCTTTTCCTTCTGGGCCTTTATTAGGGGGAGGTAACGAACTTTACGATGAGGCGGTCCGGGTCTTGAATGCAATATTGACAAGGGATTGTGATGGACTGGTGGGAACCCCTCTTCGTGATGTTTGGTATCAGATATTATCGACAGTTCCTGTGTAACGCCAAATATTTATTGTTTAGAGACACAAAGGTTTGGGAATGTACCGACATGTGAAATATTTGCCTAGAGCACAATTTTTAGTATATAAGGAGCAACCCACTTTGTACAAATCGAACAGTCTCCTAGATTCTGCCCGTGTGTAGATTCTGTGACTTCTGTGTCCCTGCAGTAATAAACCTTTGGTCTTTGACGCCACCATCGAGAAGCCCGTGTTTCTGTTCATTTGTGCACCAAGGCAGGTGGGACTCCGGGGTCTTTGGGTGTTGTACCCTGACACCTCTGGACGGAACCAAAAAGTCCAGAACTCCAATTGGCGCCCAACGTGGGGCGACGTCATTCGGTACCGGTCCAAAAGCCTGAAGAGTTCGAGAAGCTTCGTGTGAAGATTCCTGAGGGAGGCGCCCCACTTCATCGATCCCGGCATATCGCAAAAGTGGCCCTGAAGTTCTCTTCCACGAGGGTTCCCGTTCAGGACGGCTGCAGTGGGCCGTTGCCTTGACCGTCGCCCTGTCTTGGACCCGAAGTGGTGCAGTCCTTAGTACGGCGAAACGTGACGGGTTTCTCCTTGGTGACGTCTTCAGTGCCTCAGTTAAGTATTTAGTGATAGCTAGCTGGTTACTTTTGTGAGGATTGTTAAAAATCCTTGATCGGTTCTTGGTTTGGTTTGGTTTTGTAAGATTATCACTAGTTGTTCTGGTTACGATAATCTATTTGGTTCAGTTTTGGGTATCGATACATCAGTTCGTTTTGGTAGGCCTAAGTTCTTGGTTCAAGTGCACAATTTGTTTCGTGTTTTGTTTGTTTTGTGTTCCGGACTGAGAATGGTAAGTCGGAAAATGTTGTCTTGTTTTAGTTGCAACAGTGACTCACAATTAGAGGATTCCTGTCTGGTTCCTCCGATTGGGACTCCCCTATATGACCTATATTGTAAGTATGGTGTGGGTCCTATAACTTATAATGAGATATGGGTCCGTTATTGTAAGAAGGATGGTGTCCTTAGTTGGCCACTGCATGGTAGTTTTGAACAAGAGATTCTCGACAATTTAGAAGCGAAATTGTTTAGGAAGAAAGCCCGGCCGGCAATGTTTGACTCTTTTCGTTATTGGCGGAAAGAATCCAAACAGAGAGAAATGAAAAGGTTGAAAAAAGAGCAAAAAGAACTAGAAGAGTTAACTCTAGAGCAAGCGACTAAGCAGTTGCAGGCTAACGAGTGTGAGAAAGCCATAGATGTAGCCATTAGAGAGCGTAACTTAGCGATTGACAAGTGCTATCCTGCCTTGCCATCGAAAATGGCTAAGATACTGGAGGATTCCGAAAACGATCCTCTGCTATCTTATCTGTTACGGTCGCCTCCACCGTATGCACAAGGTGCTGCGGCTCCACTTATACCGGATGTTCAATTGCCGGTTGCTGGACAACCTGGTGTTCTTGTTCCTCAGAATCAAGTTCCTATACCTCCTGTGGTGAATGTAAATGTTCCTACAGCTCCTCCTCTTCCTGCACTGCCCGCTCCTATACCTACCACTGTACCTATTGGTCCTCAAACTATTTTCCTCGATACTCCTACTGTTTCGTCATCTATTCCTACCTCTACTGCGTTCTCTATGTCTGCGAGTGTACTAACTCCACTTTCTGTTCGTCGAAGAATTACTGATTCTGTTACTAATATGCTGTCGCCTATATATAAAACCTTGATTAAGACTCCTACTCCTGACTCTGTTCAGAGACGGAGTCAGCTTCCAAGTACTGAGGAACGGGGAGTTTTAGACTCCACAGCTCTCAGATGGATTACAAAAGTTAGAAGATATAGTACGAAAGATGTGTTAGAGACATTTATGCAATGGGGAGAGCCAACACAGCGATACATCTTCGACGAGATGTGCTCGTTGTTGCGTGAGGAAATAGAAGAAGACGATGTCGAATCAGATTTGGAAGATTTAATTAAGATTCAAAAAGAGTTTGCTGCTGGAATGATAGTGGGCGATAATATAAAGCAAGCGATGGAACTCATTTTGAGTTTTAGGAATGATCCATCTCTTCGTTCGCCGAGAGATTTAGAGAAAGGTAGAATGAAGCTAAGTCGCCAATATCCTATGAGGGAAGTTCCTCCAATTTGGCGCGAAGCAGTACAACGTGATGATAATGCGGGTATTGCAGCTGCTCCAGCACAGTTCCAAAGAGTATGGATACATATTCCGTGGAAGCGAGCAGAAGTGTTAGCAGTGAAACAGGCCTTGCCAGATCCACGTAAGAATCCAGCCGGATATTACAAGGAATTGACACAGACAGTTGAGGCTTGTATAATGAACTTAGCCGACATTGATATGTTGTTTGGTAATGTAGTTCCACAACCAGTGTGGGCTAAAATTCGTAGAGAGGATCATCAGGCTGCTTTAGGTGGTGATTGGGCAGCTATCACTGCAGCAGATGCTCAACAAATAGGTGGTGCGAAACCCGAACCCCTAATTGCTAATCTTCCTGGTAGAATAATAGATTTAATGAAGACTCTGATGCCAGCATTGCGTGTTAATTGGGATAAATTATCCGCATGCAAGCAGAAGAAAGACGAAAGTGTCTCCGACTTCTTCACGAGGTTCGAAGAGACTTTTGTAGACCATAGTGGTCAGGATATGAGCACTGAAGGAGGACAGAGATTGTTTGTCGATAAATTTGTGCATAATTTGTTACCCGAATTATGCAATAAATTGAAAGACTCAGAAAGTGCGTGGGCTGTATCTACGACAGCGCAAATACTTGCGACTGCACAGTACTATGAAAATAGGGATAAAGAGGAAAAGGAGAAATCAGAGAAGAAAACGAAAGATTTAAAGACTAAAGTTCTTTTACAGCAGGCGTATCCGCCTCGCACGAATCAGACTAATATGCAACAGAATTCGTATCAAAAGACAGATTATAATTCGACCAGGCCTCAATATCAGTGGAATCAGTGTGCGTACTGTAAGAAAGAGGGTCACTATAAAAATGATTGTCAGATTTTAGCGCAAAATAATGCGGCAGCAGCTCAGAGAGGTCGTGGTGGTTTTGCACAGAATTCTAGAGGTCGGGGACGAGGTGCTATGCCTCCACAAACTAATGATCGTCCTTCTAATCACTTTGATCAGCGAAATGTACAGTCAGCTCAACAGAATAGATCTCAGCAATATCTTGTTGAGGATTATTGTGAAGTTGAAGAGGGATTTCAACAAAATGGGTACTAGGACAGCCATAGACAGAGAGAGGGAGTAGTATCAGTTCCAGTGGATCAGAGTGGGCCTTATGTCGCAGTAGCAACATCAGGTGTAGTCGAACCGTTTCTGTTGGATACTGGTGCCGCAAAAAGTTCTATCATGCATGCGAAACTCCCTGGCGCACCTTTGTCTGGCTCAACAAATGTTTCCGTAGGTTTTTCAGGCGCCCCTGTGTACAACCCGATATCTGGTCCTTTGTCTATTTCTGTTGGACCGTGTCAATTGAAAGCACCCTTAATTTTGACGACAGGTTGTAATGAAAATCTGCTTGGTTTAGATTTGTTAAAACGACTATATGCGACATTGTACTGTTCTCCGGAAGGAGTACAGCTTACTTTGGGTAAAAGACTCACCTCTCCGATGTACTTGTCAATGGACAAACTCCCGCCGGAGCTACGTTCACTCCCTGATTCTCTTTGGGCGACTGGTCCCAATGATGTAGGTCTACTAGAGATTCCACCGTATGTAGTAACTTTGAAAGCGAATGTGAAATTTCCAAGAATTCCTCAATATAAAATATCGAGTGAAGGTGAGCGTGCACTCTTATTGATTGTGCAAGATTTGATTAAGAAAGGTGTGGTTGAAGAAACGCGAGGAAATGTTTGTAATAGTCCTGTATTGCCGATTTTGAAACGAACAGATCCTACAAAGCCTCCAGTCTATAGGTTTGTCATAGACCTTAGAGAAGTTAATAAGATTGTAATTCCGCAGTTTCCTGTAGTGCCAGACATTACTGCTTTGTTAACATTGATTCCTGCTACAGCTACATGGTTCTCAGTTATCGACTTGAAGAATGCCTTTTTCAGCATTCCGATAGCCGAAGAAAGTAGGGATATTTTCGGCTTCTGTTTAGGAGGTCGCAGTTTCAGATTTAAACGCGCTCCACAAGGCTACTGTGAAAGTCCATCTATTTACAGTCAAGCTTTAAAAAGCCAGTTAGATTCTTTTGTCCTTCCTCCAGGTTCTGCCCTAGTACAATACGTAGATGATCTTTTGGTGGCTGCCGATGACAAGGAAACTTGCAAGGCAGCTACAATTTCACTATTGCATCATTTGTCTAATTTGAATCATAAGGTGTCACCTTCCAAAATGCAATATTGCTGCCAAGAAGTAACCTATTTAGGTCATCTCTTGTCAAAGGAGGGAAGGAAGTTGACCCCAGAAAGAATAAAAGCAATTATGCAAATGAGTGTTCCACGCACACAGAGGGAAGTACGTGCCTTTCTAGGTATTA
Source organism: Lissotriton vulgaris (assembly GCF_964263255.1). NCBI lineage: Eukaryota > Metazoa > Chordata > Amphibia > Caudata > Salamandridae > Lissotriton > Lissotriton vulgaris. The sequence continues at coordinate 1,001,459,509 of NC_141695.1, forward strand.
CCTCTTACTGTAGGCAATGGATCCCAAATTTTTCACTTTTAGCAAAACCGTTGGTAGCTTTGACTGGGAAAAATGTTCCGAGTCCGGTGCCATGGTCTGATGAATGTCAAGAGAGTTTTGCTGAATTACGAAAAGCTTTGTGTTCAGCTCCTGTATTGGGCACACCTGATTACAGTAAGCCATTCACGCTCTACGTTCACGAAAGAGAAGGTTGCGCGTTGAGTGTCTTGACACAGAAGTTTGGTGATAAACAACGCCCTTGTGCGTATTTCTCATCAACATTAGATCCGGTAGCTAGAGCATTGCCTAGTTGTTTGAGGGCTACAGCGGCAGCTGCAGCTTCCATTCGACAATCTGCTGGTTTGGTGATGAACAATATGCTAGTGGTCATGGTTCCTCATGCAGTGGACACACTCATGAACCGAACGAAGACACAACACCTTACTAGTGCGAGATTATCTGGTTACGAGCTGACGTTATTAGCGAGTCATATTCAGATCAAAAGATGCAATGTATTGAACCCAGCAACATTGTTGCCGACTGATCAAGAGTCGAGTGATTCTGAGCCACATGACTGTTATTTCAAAACGGAGGAAGAGACAAAAGGTCGTATCGACTTGAGAGATACTCCTCTATCCGACCCAGATGGTACGCTGTATGTGGACGGGTCATGTTTTAAATTGGAGAATGGTGATGTGACTGCTGCCTACGCGGTAACGACTTTGAAGACGATTGTGGAGACTGCAAGAGTGAGTCAGAATTCTGCCCAAGCTGCAGAGTTAATAGCTCTTACGAGAGCGTGTGTTTTAGCTGAGGGAAAGAGAGTGAATGTGTTTACAGATAGTCAGTACGCATTTGGCGTGGCCCATAGTTTTGGCCGGTTGTGGAGAGAAAGGGGTTTCATTACGTCCCATGGGACTAAGATTCAACATGGTCAGCTAGTTAACGACTTGTTAGAATCTCTAACCTTACCGACTGAAGTTGCGATTGTGAAGTGCAGTGCTCATAAAGCAATCACGGATGATGTTGGTCGGGGAAATGCCTTTGCTGACGAAACCGCTAAACAGACAGCTAGAGACATGATGAGTAGAATGTACGTTGCTACGTCTGCAAGATGGATTGCTGAGTCTGGAATGTGTGAGGACACAATGGAAAGTGTGAAAGAGATTCAGAAAGAAGCGACTGAGGAAGAGAAACGCGTATGGAGAGAAAGTACGGGCAAACTGGACTCGAATGGATGTTGGATCGATTTGACAGAACAGCAGCGTTGGATGTTGCCTGATGCGTATGTGCTTGCAGTAGTGACGATGGCGCATGGAGTGGCGCACATAAGTTCTAAAGGGATATGTAAGATGTTAGCTCCGGTTTGGAAGAATGAGGGAATCAGTAAGTGTGCAGAGAGAGTGGTGAAAAATTGTATGGTGTGCTTGATGCATAATCCTGGCAAGGGAACTCCAACTCCAGCTGGTCATTTTGCTCCTCCTTCCTGTCCCTTTGAAGTAATACAGTTAGACTTCATTCACATGGAACGCTGCAACAATTTAAAATACGTCCTGGTGGTGGTTTGTGCTTTTTCCAGGTGGATAGAAGCATACCCACTAAAGGACAACACTGCTTTATCAACTGCCAAAATTCTTCTCAAAGAATTTTTCCCTAGGTTTGGAATGCCACGGATTGTATGGTCAGATAACGGAAGTGAGTTTATAGGGAAAGTTATGCAGAGTGTGTGTGCTGGTCTAGGATTGAAACAAAAATTTCATAGTGCGAACCATCCCCAGTCTGCTGGTTTAGTTGAGGGTTACAATGGCACCCTCAAGCTTAAAATAGCCAAAATTCAAGCATCCACAGGTTTGGCTTGGCCAGACGCACTTCCTTTGGCCTTGTTATCAACGAGAGCAACAGTGCATTCTAGAATAGGGCTTTCTCCATATGAGATTGTATTTGGCCGCCCGGCAAATGTCTGGGGTGTGCCAAGGCCTAAACAATTCTGCTCCATTGAATATCCTATGTTGATAGACTATCTTTACGACTTGACTGCTAAATTAAGTCTTATTCATCAACAGGTCTTTGATGCTTTGCCAAAACCTCCGGAGAGTCCAGGGCATCAGCTGAAACCCGGCGACCACGTGGTGGTCAGAAATTTTGCGAGGACAAAGAATCTTCAGCCTCGCTACATCGGCCCCTTCCAAATCCTGCTGGCGACGAGGACAGCTGTACGTGTTGCTGGTCGCAAGCACTGGATCCACGCTTCTCACGTAAAGCGTGTTCCACTGCCGCTGCCCTACGACGACTGGGTGAAGAAGGGAATTGGTGCCTCCGAAGCTGAAACAACTCCGAAATTTGTCCCTTTCAGCGATGCCGATTTGATTTCTGACACTTTGAAACGTGACTCTCCTCTTGAAAAGACTGCTTTGAACATTGAAAATTTGTCTCCAGCATCAGAAGAAACTTTGCCATCTGCGAACGTAAACTCTGCAACAGCTGCTAGTGGTACACTATTCTCCGATCAGACAGTACCAGCGAAGCAGAAATACAACCTTAGAAGCCATAAAAAGGACAAATAAAGCAGGCAACTGCATATTGTGATTTTGATATTTATATACATTGGACTTTTTTTGCTTTTCAGCCAGGAAGTTTGTTATTGTTTATTGTTTTTAAAATTGCCTTGCCGTCTGGGTAGCCGTAGGGTCGTGGCTGTGTGCCTAGTTTGAATTTGCAGGGGTCTGACACAAGGTCGATCTTTCTGTTAGTACTGGGAACTCCCAGGGCTGACAGAGGCATTTTCATCTACGTACACATCATCAGTGGTCGCGAGCGGATTGTAGAAGATGGAACTTCCTGCGCTGCAACGAGAAAATGTGATTTACGTTCGCAGAAACAGACTAAATAGAATTCTTCATAGCAAATGTTTCTTGATGCAATGTGCCATTACATTTTTGATTGTTTTAGCAACACTGGTGGGTGGAATTGTCTTTAGCATAAATTTGATTTTTGTGCCAGTATCTACAGTACCTCCCCTTGATCCTGCTATTTCTACTGTTTCTTCTATACACTCTTTTCACTCGTTTCCGGAACATGAGCAAGCTCGACGCTCAGAATTCATTAATAATACTTTTGTACAGCTCTTGCACCAACACCAACTGGTAGTTAACACGACAGACTGTTGGGTGTGTGGCTTGATACCCCACACTATGGATAAAGGTATTCCCTATCTGGTTTTGCCTTTCAGCTACAATGGATCATTTCAGGCCCTTCAAACCATCTTTGCTTATGCTCTTGAGACCTATCCTCCACGTCCACCACGTTCCACTAAATATAACTCTGCCAACAAAGCTTTAGTCCAGGGAATTATTGACATGGTCAAAGACGTCAATAATACTCCATCATACCCTAGAGACGAATTGCGAGCATATTTAAGTTGGAATACTTCAGAGTATCGCCTTAGTTTAGGAGAAAGCAAGCGTAAAAGCTCAACTCCAATCTGGGTCGTACCTCACCGAGGTCAGGTCTGTTTGCAAGGTAATGGGAGAAATCCGAGAGCTCAGCTAGGGAGGAGTGAGTGCGTAGAGACTTATGTGTTTCCGGCTAACTCTTCCCCTGCCTTTCTTACTGCTAGGGGTACCTATTTCATTTGTCGAGACAGAGCTTATACATGGTTGCCTGCCGACTTCTCAGGATCATGTTATATTGCTCGATTATTGCCTCCGACATACACTGCTTCACCTGATTACCACAGAACAAGAGTAGCGAGAGGTGTCTTCAGCAAGGAAGATACAGCTGGTCAGGAAGCTGGAGACTTCTTCAAAGGCTTCCTTCCGTTCTGGGGGCCTATGGCCAATAGTAGAAACATACGTCAGCTAACACGGGTAGTTGAATCTACTATTACCGAAACTGCTGGTGCCCTTAGCAATCTGACAGCTGAGCTTCAGGCGGATAGGCTCATGACATTGCAGAACCGTATGGTTCTAGATGTTATACTTGCAGATCGAGGTGGGGTATGCAGAATGATCCAATCGAGCTGCTGTGTCTTTATTCCTAATAATGCTCCAACAGTTTACGAGGCGATCTCTAAGTTGCACAAGATTTCGGACTCCATACATGTAGATGAGGGAAACTGGTCCTTCATGGAGTGGGTTTGGACTCTGATCTCAGCGTGGGGATGGAAGGTTCTAATGGTCATTGGTGTCATCTTAATATTACTATTCTCATGTTGTCTGATTATCCAGTGTGGTCCTGCTCTGTGTAGTCTTTGTGCTACAACCTGTTTTAGGAAACCACCTGCATTTGGAGAAAAGACACGAGAAAGGATGATGATACAACAGCATGTCACTGACCTGATGAGCATAGAACTAGATTCAGACATAGATTGAGTAATTGCCTATGTAAGGGCAAAAGGAGGGTCTGAGGTTCCGTGACGGTTCCGTGACGACTTGAACCCGTGTTTTTAAGTTTGTCGGAAATACATAAAATTAGTATCAGCGAACCGCAAATGATCCATTTAGTATATCCTAGTGTTTTCGCTACGCTACGAGCAAGAGCACTCCTTCCACTGACACATTCCTGATATACACACGGCATCCATCTTAGATCATGGCCGCCATTTTGTGGTTCCTTGCCCTCACATATGCAATAGCCTCTGTTCATTTCATTCACTTCACTTTGATTAAGGACACGTAGCCTTAGCCGGAGATTCACCTCTTACATGACACGTGCACCTTAAACCAGATCACGCTGAAGCTGCATGACTCGACAAAGGCTGCCTCCTCTGCCCGAGGCCAGCCCACCTGAACTGGTTTTCCTGTCCATTGTACCTGATCATGATTAGGCGGCCGAAGCCGGTAGCCTTGCCCATTTACAACCCACAAACATCTCTTATCCCGCTTTTCTATCTCCTGCACCTGGCTCTACTCTTTTCCTTCTGGGCCTTTATTAGGGGGAGGTAACGAACTTTACGATGAGGCGGTCCGGGTCTTGAATGCAATATTGACAAGGGATTGTGATGGACTGGTGGGAACCCCTCTTCGTGATGTTTGGTATCAGATATTATCGACAGTTCCTGTGTAACGCCAAATATTTATTGTTTAGAGACACAAAGGTTTGGGAATGTACCGACATGTGAAATATTTGCCTAGAGCACAATTTTTAGTATATAAGGAGCAACCCACTTTGTACAAATCGAACAGTCTCCTAGATTCTGCCCGTGTGTAGATTCTGTGACTTCTGTGTCCCTGCAGTAATAAACCTTTGGTCTTTGACGCCACCATCGAGAAGCCCGTGTTTCTGTTCATTTGTGCACCAAGGCAGGTGGGACTCCGGGGTCTTTGGGTGTTGTACCCTGACACCTCTGGACGGAACCAAAAAGTCCAGAACTCCACCTCCTAAGCCCCTCCTCTGCTGTCTGACCCCACCCATTCTGCCCTGGCTCCGCCTAAGCATCTCCTCTCTGACCCCACCCATTCTGCCCAGGCTCCTCCTAAGCCCCTCCTCTGCTGTCTGACCCCACCCATTCTGCCCAGGCTCCTCCTAAGCCCCTCCTCTGCTGTCTGACCCCACCCATTCTGCCCAGGCTCCTCCTCTACCCCCTCCTCTCTGACTCCACCCATTCTGCCCAGGCTCCTCCTCTACCCCCTCCTCTCTGACTCCACCCATTCTGCCCAGGCTCCTCCCATACCCCTCTGACCCCACCCATTCTGCCCAGGCTCCTCCTATGCCCCTCCTATTTGACCCCACCCAATCTGACTAGGCTCCTCCTAAGCCCCTCCTCTGCTGTCTGGCCCCACCCATTCTGCCCAGGCTCCTCCTACACCCCCTCCTATTTGACCCCACCCAATCTGACTAGGCTCCTCCTATACCCCCTCTGCCCAGGCTCCTCCTATACCCCTCCTCTCTGACCTCACCCATTCTGCCCAGGCTCCTCCTATTTGACCCCACCCAATCTGACTAGGCTCCTCCTAAGCCCCTCCTCTGCTGTCTGACCCCACCCATTCTGCCCAGGCTCCTCCTAAGCCCCTCCTCTCTGACCCCACCAATTCTGCCCAGGCTCCTCCTAAGCCCCTCATCTGCTGTCTGACCCCACCCATTCTGCCCAGGCTCCTCCTATACCCCTCCTCTCTGACCCCACCCAATCTGACTAGGCTCCTCCTAAGCCCCTAGGCTCCTCCTAAGCCCCTCCTCTCTGACCCCACCCAATCTGACTAGGCTCCTCCTATACCCCCTCCTCTCTGACTCCACCCATTCTGACTAGGCTCCTCCTAAGCCCCTCCTCTCTGACCCCACCCATTCTGCCCATATACCCCCTCCTCCTGCCCAGGCTCCTCCTATACCCCTCCTCTCTGACCTCACCCATTCTGCCCAGGCTCCTCCTATTTGACCCCACCCAATCTGACTAGGCTCCTCCTAAGCCCCTCCTCTGCTGTCTGACCCCACCCATTCTGCCCAGGCTCCTCCTAAGCCCCTCCTCTCTGACCCCACCAATTCTGCCCAGGCTCCTCCTAAGCCCCTCATCTGCTGTCTGACCCCACCCATTCTGCCCAGGCTCCTCCTATACCCCTCCTCTCTGACCCCACCCAATCTGACTAGGCTCCTCCTAAGCCCCTAGGCTCCTCCTAAGCCCCTCCTCTCTGACCCCACCCAATCTGACTAGGCTCCTCCTATACCCCCTCCTCTCTGACTCCACCCATTCTGACTAGGCTCCTCCTAAGCCCCTCCTCTCTGACCCCACCCATTCTGCCCATATACCCCCTCCTCCTGCCCAGGCTCCTCCTAAGCCCCTCCTCTGCTGTCTGACCCCACCCATTCTGCCCAGGCTCCGCCTAAGCCCCTCCTCTCTGACCCCACCCATTCTGCCCATATACCCCCTCCTCCTGCCCAGGCTCCTCCTAAGCCCCTCCTCTGCTGTCTGACCCCACCCATTCTGCCCAGGCTCCTCCTAAGCCCCTCCTCTCTGACCCCACCAATTCTGCCCAGGCTCCTCCTAAGCCCCTCATCTGCTGTCTGACCCCACCCATTCTGCCCAGGCTCCTCCTATACCCCTCCTCTCTGACCCCACCCAATCTGACTAGGCTCCTCCTAAGCCCCTAGGCTCCTCCTAAGCCCCTCCTCTCTGACCCCACCCAATCTGACTAGGCTCCTCCTATACCCCCTCCTCTCTGACCCCACCCATTCTGCCCAGGCTCCTCCTAAGCCCCTCCTCTCTGACCCCACCCATTCTGCCCATATACCCCCTCCTCCTGCCCAGGCTCCTCCTAAGCCCCTCCTCTGCTGTCTGACCCCACCCATTCTGCCCAGGCTCCGCCTAAGCCCCTCCTCTCTGACCCCACCCATTCTGCCCATATACCCCCTCCTCCTGCCCAGGCTCCTCCTAAGCCCCTCCTCTGCTGTCTGACCCCACCCATTCTGCCCAGGCTCCTCCTAAGCCCCTCCTCTCTGACCCCACCAATTCTGCCCAGGCTCCTCCTAAGCCCCTCATCTGCTGTCTGACCCCACCCATTCTGCCCAGGCTCCTCCTATACCCCTCCTCTCTGACCCAACCCAATCTGACTAGGCTCCTCCTAAGCCCCTAGGCTCCTCCTAAGCCCCTCCTCTCTGACCCCACCCAATCTGACTAGGCTCCTCCTATACCCCCTCCTCTCTGACCCCACCCATTCTGCCCAGGCTCCTCCTAAGCCCCTCCTCTCTGACCCCACCCATTCTGCCCATATACCCCCTCCTCCTGCCCAGGCTCCTCCTAAGCCCCTCCTCTGCTGTCTGACCCCACCCATTCTGCCCATATACCCCCTCCTCCTGCCCAGGCTCCTCCTAAGCCCCTCCTCTGCTGTCTGACCCCACCCATTCTGCCCAGGCTCCGCCTAAGCCCCTCCTCTCTGACCCCACCCATTCTGCCCAGGCTCCTCCTAAGCCCCTCCTCTGCTGTCTGACCCCACCCATTCTGCCCAGGCTCCTCCCATACCCCTCTGACCCCACCCATTCTGCCCAGGCTCCTCCTATTTGACCCCACCCAATTTGACTAAGCTCCTCCTAAGCCCCTCCTCTCTGACCCCACCCCTTCTGGCCAGGCTCCTCCTATACCCCCTCTGCCCAGGCTCCTCCTATACCCCTCCTCTCTGACTCCACCCATTCTACCCAGGCTCCTCCTATTTGACCCCACCCAATCTGACTAGGCTCCTCCTACACCCCCCTCTGCCAGGCTCCTCCTATACCCCTCCTCTGCTGTCTGACCCCACCCATTCTGCCCAGGCTCCTCCTATTTGACCCCACCCAATCTGACTAGGCTCCTCCTAAGCCCCTCCTCTGCTGTCTGGCCCCACCCATTCTGCCCAGGCTCCTCCTAAGCCCCTCCTCTGCTGTCTGACCCCACCCATTCTGCCCAGGCTCCTCCTATACCCCCTCCTCTCTGACTCCACCCATTCTGCCCAGGCTCCTCCCATACCCCTCTGACCCCACCCATTCTGCCCAGGCTCCTCCTAAGCCCCTCCTCTGCTGTCTGACCCCCACCCATTCTGCCCAGGCTCCACCTAAGCCCCTCCTCTCTGACCCCACCCATTCTGCCCAGGCTCCTCCTAAGCCCCACCTCTCTGACTCCACCCATTCTGCCCAGGCTCCTCCTATTTGACCCCACCCAATCTGACTAGGCTCCTCCTAAGCCCCTCCTCTCTGACCCCACCCCCTCTGACTAGGCTCCTCCTATACCCCCTCCTCTCTGACTCCACCCATTCTACCCAGGCTCCTCCCATACCCATCTGACCCCTCCCATTGTGCCCAGGCTCCTCCTATTTGACCCCACCCAATCTGACTAGGCTCCTCCTACACCCCCCTCTGCCAGGCTCCTCCTATACCCCCTCCTCTCTGACTCCACCCATTCTACCCAGGCTCCTCCCATACCCCTCTGACCCCACCCATTCTGCCCAGGCTCCTCCTATTTGACCCCACCCAATCTGACTAGGCTCCTCCTAAGCCCCTAGGCTCCTCCTAAGCCCCTCCTCTGCTGTCTGACCCCACTCATTCTGCCCAGGCTCCTCCTAAGCCCCTCCTCTCTGACCCCACCCAATCTGACTAGGCTCCTCCTAAGCCCCTAGGCTCCTCCTAAGCCCCTCCTCTGCTCTCTGACCCCACCCAATCTGACTAGGCTCCTCCTATACCCCCCTCTGCCCAGGCTCCTCCTATTTGACCCCACCCAATCTGACAAGGCTCCTCCTAAGCCCCTTCTCTGCTGTCTGACCCCACCCATTCTCCCCAGGCTCCTCCTATACCCCACCTCTCTGACCCCACCCAATCTGACTAGGCTCCTCCTAAGCCCCTCCTCTGCTGTCTGACCCCACCCATTCTGCCCAGGCTCCTCCTATACCCCCTCCTCTCTGACTCCACCCATTCTGCCCAGGCTCCTCCTATTGGACCCCACCCAATCTGATTAGGCTCCTCCTATACCCCTCCTCTCTGACCCCACCCCCTCTGCCCAGGCTCCTCCTATACCCCTCCTCTGCTGTCTGACCCCACCCATTCTGCCCAGGCTCCTCCTATTTGACCCCACCCAATCTGACTAGGCTCCTCCTAAGCCCCTCCTCTCTGACCCCACCCATTCTGCCCAGGCTCCTCCTATTTGACCCCACCCAATCTGACTAGGCTCCTCCTAAGCCCCTCCTCTGCTGTCTGACCCCACCCATTCTACCCAGGCTCCTCCTAAGCCCCTCCTCTCTGACCCCACCAATTCTGCCCAGGCTCCTCCTAAGCCCCTCATCTGCTGTCTGACCCCACCCATTCTGCCCAGGCTCCTCCTATACCCCCTCCTCTCTGACTCCACCCATTCTGCCCAGGCTCCTCCTATTGGACCCCACCCAATCTGACTAGGCTCCTCCTAAGCCCCTCCTCTGCTGTCTGACCCCACCCATTCTGCCCAGGCTCCTCCTATTTGACCCCACCCAATCTGACTAGGCTCCTCCTAAGCCCCTCCTCTCTGACCCCACCCATTCTGCCCAGGCTCCTCCTAAGCCCCTCCTCTGCTGTCTGACCCCACCCATTCTGCCCAGGCTCCTCCTATTTGACCCCACCCAATCTGACTAGGTTCCTCCTAAGCCCCTCCTCTGCTGTCTGGCCCCACCAATTCTGCCCAGGCTCCTCCTATACCCCCTCCTATTTGACCCCACCCAATCTGACTAGGCTCCTCCTATACCCCTCCTCTCTGACCTCACCCATTCTGCCCAGGCTCCTCCTATTTGACCCCACCCAATCTGACTAGGCTCCTCCTAAGCCCCTCCTCTGCTGTCTGACCCCACCCATTCTGCCCAGGCTCCTCCTAAGCCCCTCCTCTCTGACCCCACCAATTCTGCCCAGGCTCCTCCTAAGCCCCTCCTCTGCTGTCTGACCCCACCCATTCTGCCCAGGCTCCTCCTAAGCCCCTCCTCTCTGACCCCACCCAATCTGACTAGGCTCCTCCTAAGCCCCTAGGCTCCTCCTAAGCCCCTCCTCTCTGACCCCACCCAATCTGACTAGGCTCCTCCTATACCCCCTCCTCTCTGACTCCACCCATTCTGACTAGGCTCCTCCTATTTGACCCCACCCAATCTGACTAGGCTCCTCCTAAGCCCCTCCTCTGCTGTCTGACCCCACCCATTCTGCCCAGGCTCCGCCTAAGCATCTCCTCTCTGACCCCACCCATTCTGCCCAGGCTCCTCCTAAGCCCCTCCTCTGCTGTCTGACCTCACCCATTCTGCCCAGGCTCCTCCTATTTGACCCCACCCAATCTGACTAGGTTCCTCCTAAGCCCCTCCTCTGCTGTATGGCCCCACCCATTCTGCCCAGGCTCCTCCTATACCCCCTCCTATTTGACCCCACCCAATCTGACTAGGCTCCTCCTATACCCCTCCTCTCTGACCTCACCCATTCTGCCCAGGCTCCTCCTATTTGACCCCACCCAATCTGACTAGGCTCCTCCTAAGCCCCTCCTCTGCTGTCTGACCCCACCCATTCTGCCCAGGCTCCTCCTAAGCCCCTCCTCTCTGACCCCACCAATTCTGCCCAGGCTCCTCCTAAGCCCCTCATCTGCTGTCTGACCCCACCCATTCTGCCCAGGCTCCTCCTATACCCCTCCTCTCTGACCCCACCCAATCTGACTAGGCTCCTCCTAAGCCCCTAGGCTCCTCCTAAGCCCCTCCTCTCTGACCCCACCCAATCTGACTAGGCTCCTCCTATACCCCCTCCTCTCTGACTCCACCCATTCTGACTAGGCTCCTCCTATTTGACCCCACCCAATCTGACTAGGCTCCTCCTAAGCCCCTCCTCTGCTGTCTGACCCCACCCATACTGCCCAGGCTCTGCCTAAGCATCTCCTCTCTGACCCCACCCATTCTGCCCAGGCTCCTCCTAAGCCCCTCCTCTGCTGTCTGACCCCACCCATTCTGCCCAGGCTCCTCCTAAACCCCTCCTCTGCTGTCTGACCCCACCCATTCTGCCCAGGCTCCTCCTATACCCCCTCCTCTCTGACTCCACCCATTCTGCCCAGGCTCCTCCCATACCCCTCTGACCCCACCCATTCTGCCCAGGCTCCTCCTAAGCCCCTCCTCTGCTGTCTGACCCCCACCCATTCTGCCCAGGCTCCGCCTAAGCCCCTCCTCTCCGACCCCACCCATTCTGCCCAGGCTCCTCCTAAGCCCCACCTCTCTGACTCCACCCATTCTGCCCAGGCTCCTCCTATTTGACCCCACCCAATCTGACTAGGCTCCTCCTAAGCCCCTCCTCTCTGACCCCACCCCCTCTGACTAGGCTCCTCCTATACCCCCTCCTCTCTGACTCCACCCATTCTACCCAGGCTCCTCCCATACCCATCTGACCCCTCCCATTGTGCCCAGGCTCCTCCTATTTGACCCCACCCAATCTGACTAGGCTCCTCCTACACCCCCCTCTGCCAGGCTCCTCCTATACCCCCTCCTCTCTGACTCCACCCATTCTACCCAGGCTCCTCCCATACCCCTCTGACCCCACCCATTCTGCCCAGGCTCCTCCTATTTGACCCCACCCAATCTGACTAGGCTCCTCCTACACCCCCCTCTGCCCAGGCTCCTCCTATACCCCCTCCTCTCTGACTCCACCCATTCTACCCAGGCTCCTCCCATACCCCTCTGACCCCACCCATTCTGCCCAGGCTCCTCCTATTTGACCCCACCCAATCTGACTAGGCTCCTCCTAAGCCCCTAGGCTCCTCCTAAGCCCCTCCTCTGCTGTCTGACCCCACTCATTCTGCCCATGCTCCTCCTAAGCCCCTCCTCTCTGACCCCACCCAATCTGACTAGGCTCCTCCTAAGCCCCTAGGCTCCTCCTAAGCCCCTCCTCTGCTCTCTGACCCCACCCAATCTGACTAGGCTCCTCCTATACCCCCCTCTGCCCAGGCTCCTCCTATTTGACCCCACCCAATCTGACAAGGCTCCTCCTAAGCCCCTTCTCTGCTGTCTGACCCCACCCATTCTCCCCAGGCTCCTCCTATACCCCACCTCTCTGACCCCACCCAATCTGACTAGGCTCCTCCTAAGCCCCTCCTCTGCTGTCTGACCCCACCCATTCTGCCCAGGCTCCTCCTATACCCCCTCCTCTCTGACTCCACCCATTCTGCCCAGGCTCCTCCTATTGGACCCCACCCAATCTGATTAGGCTCCTCCTATACCCCCTCTGCCCAGGCTCCTCCTATACCCCTCCTCTCTGACCCCACCCCCTCTGCCCAGGCTCCTCCTATACCCCCTCTGCCCAGGCTCCTCCTATACCCCCTCTGCCCAGGCTCCTCCTATACCCCTCCTCTCTGACCCCACCCCCTCTGCCCAGGCTCCTCCTATTTGACCCCACCCAATCTGACTAGGCTCCTCCTAAGCCCCTCCTCTCTGACCCCACCCATTCTGCCCAGGCTCCTCCTAAGCCCCCTCCTCTGCTGTCTGACCCCACCCATTCTGCCCAGGCTCCTCCTATACCACCTCCTCTCTGACTCCACCCATTCTGCCCAGGCTCCTCCTATTGGACCCCACCCAATCTGATTAGGCTCCTCCTATACCCCCTCTGCCCAGGCTCCTCCTATACCCCTCCTCTCTGACCCCACCCCCTCTGCCCAGGCTCCTCCTATACCCACTCTGCCCAGGCTCCTCCTATACCCCTCCTCTCTGACCCCACCCCCTCTGCCCAGGCTCCTCCTATACCCCTCCTCTGCTGTCTGACCCCACCCATTCTGCCCAGGCTCCTCCTATTTGACCCCACCCAATCTGACTAGGCTCCTCCTAAGCCCCTCCTCTGCTGTCTGACCCCACCCATTCTGCCCAGGCTCCTCCTATTTGACCCCACCCAATCTGACTAGGCTCCTCCTAAGCCCCTCCTCTCTGACCCCACCCATTCTGCCCAGGCTCCTCCTAAGCCCCTCCTCTGCTGTCTGACCCCACCCATTCTGCCCAGGCTCCTCCTATACCCCTCCTCTCTGACCCCACCCCCTCTGCCCAGGCTCCTCCTATTTGACCCCACCCAATCTGACTAGGTTCCTCCTAAGCCCCTCCTCTGCTGTCTGGCCCCACCCATTCTGCCCAGGCTCCTCCTATACCCCCTCCTATTTGACCCCACCCAATCTGACTAGGCTCCTCCTATACCCCCTCTGCCCAGGCTCCTCCTATACCCCTCCTCTCTGACCTCACCCATTCTGCCCAGGCTCCTCCTATTTGACCCCACCCAATCTGACTAGGCTCCTCCTAAGCCCCTCCTCTGCTGTCTGACCCCACCCATTCTGCCCAGGCTCCTCCTAAGCCCCTCCTCTCTGACCCCACCAATTCTGCCCAGGCTCCTCCTAAGCCCCTCATCTGCTGTCTGACCCAACCCATTCTGCCCAGGCTCCTCCTATACCCCTCCTCTCTGACCCCACCCAATCTGACTAGGCTCCTCCTAAGCCCCTCCTCTGCTGTCTGACCCCACCCATTCTGCCCTGGCTCCGCCTAAGCATCTCCTCTCTGACCCCACCCATTCTGCCCAGGCTCCTCCTAAGCCCCTCCTCTGCTGTCTGACCCCACCCATTCTGCCCAGGCTCCTCCTAAGCCCCTCCTCTGCTGTCTGACCCCACCCATTCTGCCCAGGCTCCTCCTCTACCCCCTCCTCTCTGACTCCACCCATTCTGCCCAGGCTCCTCCCATACCCCTCTGACCCCACCCATTCTGCCCAGGCTCCTCCTATACCCCTCCTATTTGACCCCACCCAATCTGACTAGGCTCCTCCTAAGCCCCTCCTCTGCTGTCTGACCCCACCCATTCTGCCCAGGCTCCTCCTATTTGACCCCACCCAATCTGACTAGGTTCCTCCTAAGCCCCTCCTCTGCTGTCTGGCCCCACCCATTCTGCCCAGGCTCCTCCTATACCCCCTCCTATTTGACCCCACCCAATCTGACTAGGCTCCTCCTATACCCCCTCTGCCCAGGCTCCTCCTATACCCCTCCTCTCTGACCTCACCCATTCTGCCCAGGCTCCTCCTATTTGACCCCACCCAATCTGACTAGGCTCCTCCTAAGCCCCTCCTCTGCTGTCTGACCCCACCCATTCTGCCCAGGCTCCTCCTAAGCCCCTCCTCTCTGACCCCACCAATTCTGCCCAGGCTCCTCCTAAGCCCCTCATCTGCTGTCTGACCCCACCCATTCTGCCCAGGCTCCTCCTATACCCCTCCTCTCTGACCCCACCCAATCTGACTAGGCTCCTCCTAAGCCCCTAGGCTCCTCCTAAGCCCCTCCTCTCTGACCCCACCCAATCTGACTAGGCTCCTCCTATACCCCCTCCTCTCTGACTCCACCCATTCTGACTAGGCTCCTCCTAAGCCCCTCCTCTCTGACCCCACCCATTCTGCCCATATACCCCCTCCTCCTGCCCAGGCTCCTCCTATACCCCTCCTCTCTGACCTCACCCATTCTGCCCAGGCTCCTCCTATTTGACCCCACCCAATCTGACTAGGCTCCTCCTAAGCCCCTCCTCTGCTGTCTGACCCCACCCATTCTGCCCAGGCTCCTCCTAAGCCCCTCCTCTCTGACCCCACCAATTCTGCCCAGGCTCCTCCTAAGCCCCTCATCTGCTGTCTGACCCCACCCATTCTGCCCAGGCTCCTCCTATACCCCTCCTCTCTGACCCCACCCAATCTGACTAGGCTCCTCCTAAGCCCCTAGGCTCCTCCTAAGCCCCTCCTCTCTGACCCCACCCAATCTGACTAGGCTCCTCCTATACCCCCTCCTCTCTGACTCCACCCATTCTGACTAGGCTCCTCCTAAGCCCCTCCTCTCTGACCCCACCCATTCTGCCCATATACCCCCTCCTCCTGCCCAGGCTCCTCCTAAGCCCCTCCTCTGCTGTCTGACCCCACCCATTCTGCCCAGGCTCCGCCTAAGCCCCTCCTCTCTGACCCCACCCATTCTGCCCATATACCCCCTCCTCCTGCCCAGGCTCCTCCTAAGCCCCTCCTCTGCTGTCTGACCCCACCCATTCTGCCCAGGCTCCTCCTAAGCCCCTCCTCTCTGACCCCACCAATTCTGCCCAGGCTCCTCCTAAGCCCCTCATCTGCTGTCTGACCCCACCCATTCTGCCCAGGCTCCTCCTATACCCCTCCTCTCTGACCCCACCCAATCTGACTAGGCTCCTCCTAAGCCCCTAGGCTCCTCCTAAGCCCCTCCTCTCTGACCCCACCCAATCTGACTAGGCTCCTCCTATACCCCCTCCTCTCTGACCCCACCCATTCTGCCCAGGCTCCTCCTAAGCCCCTCCTCTCTGACCCCACCCATTCTGCCCATATACCCCCTCCTCCTGCCCAGGCTCCTCCTAAGCCCCTCCTCTGCTGTCTGACCCCACCCATTCTGCCCAGGCTCCGCCTAAGCCCCTCCTCTCTGACCCCACCCATTCTGCCCATATACCCCCTCCTCCTGCCCAGGCTCCTCCTAAGCCCCTCCTCTGCTGTCTGACCCCACCCATTCTGCCCAGGCTCCTCCTAAGCCCCTCCTCTCTGACCCCACCAATTCTGCCCAGGCTCCTCCTAAGCCCCTCATCTGCTGTCTGACCCCACCCATTCTGCCCAGGCTCCTCCTATACCCCTCCTCTCTGACCCCACCCAATCTGACTAGGCTCCTCCTAAGCCCCTAGGCTCCTCCTAAGCCCCTCCTCTCTGACCCCACCCAATCTGACTAGGCTCCTCCTATACCCCCTCCTCTCTGACCCCACCCATTCTGCCCAGGCTCCTCCTAAGCCCCTCCTCTCTGACCCCACCCATTCTGCCCATATACCCCCTCCTCCTGCCCAGGCTCCTCCTAAGCCCCTCCTCTGCTGTCTGACCCCACCCATTCTGCCCATATACCCCCTCCTCCTGCCCAGGCTCCTCCTAAGCCCCTCCTCTGCTGTCTGACCCCACCCATTCTGCCCAGGCTCCGCCTAAGCCCCTCCTCTCTGACCCCACCCATTCTGCCCAGGCTCCTCCTAAGCCCCTCCTCTGCTGTCTGACCCCACCCATTCTGCCCAGGCTCCTCCCATACCCCTCTGACCCCACCCATTCTGCCCAGGCTCCTCCTATTTGACCCCACCCAATCTGACTAAGCTCCTCCTAAGCCCCTCCTCTCTGACCCCACCCCTTCTGGCCAGGCTCCTCCTATACCCCCTCTGCCCAGGCTCCTCCTATACCCCTCCTCTCTGACTCCACCCATTCTACCCAGGCTCCTCCTATTTGACCCCACCCAATCTGACTAGGCTCCTCCTACACCCCCCTCTGCCAGGCTCCTCCTATACCCCTCCTCTGCTGTCTGACCCCACCCATTCTGCCCAGGCTCCTCCTATTTGACCCCACCCAATCTGACTAGGCTCCTCCTAAGCCCCTCCTCTGCTGTCTGGCCCCACCCATTCTGCCCAGGCTCCTCCTAAGCCCCTCCTCTGCTGTCTGACCCCACCCATTCTGCCCAGGCTCCTCCTATACCCCCTCCTCTCTGACTCCACCCATTCTGCCCAGGCTCCTCCCATACCCCTCTGACCCCACCCATTCTGCCCAGGCTCCTCCTAAGCCCCTCCTCTGCTGTCTGACCCCCACCCATTCTGCCCAGGCTCCGCCTAAGCCCCTCCTCTCTGACCCCACCCATTCTGCCCAGGCTCCTCCTAAGCCCCACCTCTCTGACTCCACCCATTCTGCCCAGGCTCCTCCTATTTGACCCCACCCAATCTGACTAGGCTCCTCCTAAGCCCCTAGGCTCCTCCTAAGCCCCTCCTCTGCTGTCTGACCCCACTCATTCTGCCCATGCTCCTCCTAAGCCCCTCCTCTCTGACCCCACCCAATCTGACTAGGCTCCTCCTAAGCCCCTAGGCTCCTCCTAAGCCCCTCCTCTGCTCTCTGACCCCACCCAATCTGACTAGGCTCCTCCTATACCCCCCTCTGCCCAGGCTCCTCCTATTTGACCCCACCCAATCTGACAAGGCTCCTCCTAAGCCCCTTCTCTGCTGTCTGACCCCACCCATTCTCCCCAGGCTCCTCCTATACCCCACCTCTCTGACCCCACCCAATCTGACTAGGCTCCTCCTAAGCCCCTCCTCTGCTGTCTGACCCCACCCATTCTGCCCAGGCTCCTCCTATACCCCCTCCTCTCTGACTCCACCCATTCTGCCCAGGCTCCTCCTATTGGACCCCACCCAATCTGATTAGGCTCCTCCTATACCCCCTCTGCCCAGGCTCCTCCTATACCCCTCCTCTCTGACCCCACCCCCTCTGCCCAGGCTCCTCCTATACCCCCTCTGCCCAGGCTCCTCCTATACCCCTCCTCTCTGACCCCACCCCCTCTGCCCAGGCTCCTCCTATACCCCTCCTCTGCTGTCTGACCCCACCCATTCTGCCCAGGCTCCTCCTATTTGACCCCACCCAATCTGACTAGGCTCCTCCTAAGCCCCTCCTCTCTGACCCCACCCATTCTGCCCAGGCTCCTCCTAAGCCCCCTCCTCTGCTGTCTGACCCCACCCATTCTGCCCAGGCTACTCCTATACCCCCTCCTCTCTGACTCCACCCATTCTGCCCAGGCTCCTCCTATTGGACCCCACCCAATCTGATTAGGCTCCTCCTATACCCCCTCTGCCCAGGCTCCTCCTATACCCCTCCTCTCTGACCCCACCCCCTCTGCCCAGGCTCCTCCTATACCCCCTCTGCCCAGGCTCCTCCTATACCCCTCCTCTCTGACCCCACCCCCTCTGCCCAGGCTCCTCCTATACCCCTCCTCTGCTGTCTGACCCCACCCATTCTGCCCAGGCTCCTCCTATTTGACCCCACCCAATCTGACTAGGCTCCTCCTAAGCCCCTCCTCTGCTGTCTGACCCCACCCATTCTGCCCAGGCTCCTCCTATTTGACCCCACCCAATCTGACTAGGCTCCTCCTAAGCCCCTCCTCTCTGACCCCACCCATTCTGCCCAGGCTCCTCCTAAGCCCCTCCTCTGCTGTCTGACCCCACCCATTCTGCCCAGGCTCCTCCTATACCCCTCCTCTCTGACCCCACCCCCTCTGCCCAGGCTCCTCCTATTTGACCCCACCCAATCTGACTAGGTTCCTCCTAAGCCCCTCCTCTGCTGTCTGGCCCCACCCATTCTGCCCAGGCTCCTCTTATACCCCCTCCTATTTGACCCCACCCAATCTGACTAGGCTCCTCCTATACCCCCTCTGCCCAGGCTCCTCCTATACCCCTCCTCTCTGACCTCACCCATTCTGCCCAGGCTCCTCCTATTTGACCCCACCCAATCTGACTAGGCTCCTCCTATACCCCCTCTGCCCAGGCTCCTCCTATACCCCTCCTCTCTGACCCCACCAATTCTGCCCAGGCTCCTCCTAAGCCCCTCATCTGCTGTCTGACCCAACCCATTCTGCCCAGGCTCCTCCTATACCCCTCCTCTCTGACCCCACCCAATCTGACTAGGCTCCTCCTAAGCCCCTCCTCTGCTGTCAGACCCCACCCATTCTGCCCTGGCTCCGCCTAAGCATCTCCTCTCTGACCCCACCCATTCTGCCCAGGCTCCTCCTAAGCCCCTCCTCTGCTGTCTGACCCCACCCATTCTGCCCAGGCTCCTCCTAAGCCCCTCCTCTGCTGTCTGACCCCACCCATTCTGCCCAGGCTCCTCCTCTACCCCCTCCTCTCTGACTCCACCCATTCTGCCCAGGCTCCTCCTCTACCCCCTCCTCTCTGACTCCACCCATTCTGCCCAGGCTCCTCCCATACCCCTCTGACCCCACCCATTCTGCCCAGGCTCCTCCTATGCCCCTCCTATTTGACCCCACCCAATCTGACTAGGCTCCTCCTAAGCCCCTCCTCTGCTGTCTGGCCCCACCCATTCTGCCCAGGCTCCTCCTATACCCCCTCCTATTTGACCCCACCCAATCTGACTAGGCTCCTCCTATACCCCCTCTGCCCAGGCTCCTCCTATACCCCTCCTCTCTGACCTCACCCATTCTGCCCAGGTTCCTCCTATTTGACCCCACCCAATCTGACTAGGCTCCTCCTAAGCCCCTCCTCTGCTGTCTGACCCCACCCATTCTGCCCAGGCTCCTCCTAAGCCTCTCCTCTCTGACCCCACCAATTCTGCCCAGGCTCCTCCTAAGCCCCTCATCTGCTGTCTGACCCCACCCATTCTGCCCAGGCTCCTCCTATACCCCTCCTCTCTGACCCCACCCAATCTGACTAGGCTCCTCCTAAGCCCCTAGGCTCCTCCTAAGCCCCTCCTCTCTGACCCCACCCAATCTGACTAGGCTCCTCCTATACCCCCTCCTCTCTGACTCCACCCATTCTGACTAGGCTCCTCCTAAGCCCCTCCTCTCTGACCCCACCCATTATGCCCATATACCCCCTCCTCCTGCCCAGGCTCCTCCTATACCCCTCCTCTCTGACCTCACCCATTCTGCCCAGGCTCCTCCTATTTGACCCCACCCAATCTGACTAGGCTCCTCCTAAGCCCCTCCTCTGCTGTCTGACCCCACCCATTCTGCCCAGGCTCCTCCTAAGCCCCTCCTCTCTGACCCCACCAATTCTGCCCAGGCTCCTCCTAAGCCCCTCATCTGCTGTCTGACCCCACCCATTCTGCCCAGGCTCCTCCTATACCCCTCCTCTCTGACCCCACCCAATCTGACTAGGCTCCTCCTAAGCCCCTAGGCTCCTCCTAAGCCCCTCCTCTCTGACCCCACCCAATCTGACTAGGCTCCTCCTATACCCCCTCCTCTCTGACTCCACCCATTCTGACTAGGCTCCTCCTAAGCCCCTCCTCTCTGACCCCACCCATTCTGCCCATATACCCCCTCCTCCTGCCCAGGCTCCTCCTAAGCCCCTCCTCTGCTGTCTGACCCCACCCATTCTGCCCAGGCTCCGCCTAAGCCCCTCCTCTCTGACCCCACCCATTCTGCCCATATACCCCCTCCTCCTGCCCAGGCTCCTCCTAAGCCCCTCCTCTCTGACCCCACCAATTCTGCCCAGGCTCCTCCTAAGCCCCTCATCTGCTGTCTGACCCCACCCATTCTGCCCAGGCTCCTCCTAAGCCCCTCCTCTCTGACCCCACCAATTCTGCCCAGGCTCCTCCTAAGCCCCTCATCTGCTGTCTGACCCCACCCATTCTGCCCAGGCTCCTCCTAAGCCCCTCCTCTCTGACCCCACCAATTCTGCCCAGGCTCCTCCTAAGCCCCTCATCTGCTGTCTGACCCCACCCATTCTGCCCAGGCTCCTCCTAAGCCCCTCCTCTCTGACCCCACCAATTCTGCCCAGGCTCCTCCTAAGCCCCTCATCTGCTGTCTGACCCCACCCATTCTGCCCAGGCTCCTCCTAAGCCCCTCCTCTCTGACCCCACCAATTCTGCCCAGGCTCCTCCTAAGCCCCTCATCTGCTGTCTGACCCCACCCATTCTGCCCAGGCTCCTCCTATACCCCTCCTCTCTGACCCCACCCAATCTGACTAGGCTCCTCCTAAGCCCCTAGGCTCCTCCTAAGCCCCTCCTCTCTGACCCCACCCAATCTGACTAGGCTCCTCCTATACCCCCTCCTCTCTGACCCCACCCATTCTGCCCAGGCTCCTCCTAAGCCCCTCCTCTCTGACCCCACCCATTCTGCCCATATACCCCCTCCTCCTGCCCAGGCTCCTCCTAAGCCCCTCCTCTGCTGTCTGACCCCACCCATTCTGCCCATATACCCCCTCCTCCTGCCCAGGCTCCTCCTAAGCCCCTCCTCTGCTGTCTGACCCCACCCATTCTGCCCAGGCTCCGCCTAAGCCCCTCCTCTCTGACCCCACCCATTCTGCCCAGGCTCCTCCTAAGCCCCTCCTCTGCTGTCTGACCCCACCCATTCTGCCCAGGCTCCTCCCATACCCCTCTGACCCCACCCATTCTGCCCAGGCTCCTCCTATTTGACCCCACCCAATCTGACTAAGCTCCTCCTAAGCCCCTCCTCTCTGACCCCACCCCTTCTGGCCAGGCTCCTCCTATACCCCCTCTGCCCAGGCTCCTCCTATACCCCTCCTCTCTGACTCCACCCATTCTACCCAGGCTCCTCCTATTTGACCCCACCCAATCTGACTAGGCTCCTCCTACACCCCCCTCTGCCAGGCTCCTTCTATACCCCTCCTCTGCTGTCTGACCCCACCCATTCTGCCCAGGCTCCTCCTATTTGACCCCACCCAATCTGACTAGGCTCCTCCTAAGCCCCTCCTCTGCTGTCTGGCCCCACCCATTCTGCCCAGGCTCCTCCTAAGCCCCTCCTCTGCTGTCTGACCCCACCCATTCTGCCCAGGCTCCTCCTATACCCCCTCCTCACTGACTCCACCCATTCTGCCCAGGCTCCTCCCATACCCCTCTGACCCCACCCATTCTGCCCAGGCTCCTCCTAAGCCCCTCCTCTGCTGTCTGACCCCCACCCATTCTGCCCAGGCTCCACCTAAGCCCCTCCTCTCTGACCCCACCCATTCTGCCCAGGCTCCTCCTAAGCCCCACCTCTCTGACTCCACCCATTCTGCCCAGGCTCCTCCTATTTGACCCCACCCAATCTGACTAGGCTCCTCCTAAGCCCCTCCTCTCTGACCCCACCCCCTCTGACTAGGCTCCTCCTATACCCCCTCCTCTCTGACTCCACCCATTCTACCCAGGCTCCTCCCATACCCATCTGACCCCTCCCATTGTGCCCAGGCTCCTCCTATTTGACCCCACCCAATCTGACTAGGCTCCTCCTACACCCCCCTCTGCCAGGCTCCTCCTATACCCCCTCCTCTCTGACTCCACCCATTCTACCCAGGCTCCTCCCATACCCCTCTGACCCCACCCATTCTGCCCAGGCTCCTCCTATTTGACCCCACCCAATCTGACTAGGCTCCTCCTAAGCCCCTAGGCTCCTCCTAAGCCCCTCCTCTGCTGTCTGACCCCACTCATTCTGCCCAGGCTCCTCCTAAGCCCCTCCTCTCTGACCCCACCCAATCTGACTAGGCTCCTCCTAAGCCCCTAGGCTCCTCCTAAGCCCCTCCTCTGCTCTCTGACCCCACCCCCTCTGCCCAGGCTCCTCCTATTTGACCCCACCCAATCTGACTAGGTTCCTCCTAAGCCCCTCCTCTGCTGTCTGGCCCCACCCATTCTGCCCAGGCTCCTCCTATACCCCCTCCTATTTGACCCCACCCAATCTGACTAGGCTCCTCCTATACCCCCTCTGCCCAGGCTCCTCCTATTTGACCCCACCCAATCTGACTAGGTTCCTCCTAAGCCCCTCCTCTGCTGTCTGGCCCCACCCATTCTGCCCAGGCTCCTCCTATACCCCTCCTCTCTGACCTCACCCATTCTGCCCAGGCTCCTCCTAAGCCCCTCCTCTGCTGTCTGACCCCACCCATTCTGCCCAGGCTCCTCCTAAGCCCCTCCTCTCTGACCCCACCAATTCTGCCCAGGCTCCTCCTAAGCCCCTCCTCTGCTGTCTGACCCCACCCATTCTGCCCAGGCTCCTCCTAAGCCCCTCCTCTCTGACCCCACCCATTCTGCCCAGGCTCCTCCTATACCCCCTCCTCTCTGACTCCACCCATTCTGCCCAGGCTCCTCCCATACCCCTCTGACCCCACCCATTCTGCCCAGGCTCCTCCTATACCCCTCCTATTTGACCCCACCCAATCTGACTAGGCTCCTCCTAAGCCCCTCCTCTGCTGTCTGACCCCACCCATTCTGCCCAGGCTCCTCCTATTTGACCCCACCCAATCTGACTAGGTTCCTCCTAAGCCCCTCCTCTGCTATCTGGCCCCACCCATTCTGCCCAGGCTCCTCCTATACCCCCTCCTATTTGACCCCACCCAATCTGACTAGGCTCCTCCTATACCCCCTCTGCCCAGGCTCCTCCTATACCCCTCCTCTCTGACCTCACCCATTCTGCCCAGGCTCCTCCTATTTGACCCCACCCAATCTGACTAGGCTCCTCCTAAGCCCCTCCTCTGCTGTCTGACCCCACCCATTCTGCCCAGGCTCCTCCTAAGCCCCTCCTCTCTGACCCCACCAATTCTGCCCAGGCTCCTCCTAAGCCCCTCATCTGCTGTCTGACCCCACCCATTCTGCCCAGGCTCCTCCTATACCCCTCCTCTCTGACCCCACCCAATCTGACTAGGCTCCTCCTAAGCCCCTAGGCTCCTCCTAAGCCCCTCCTCTCTGACCCCACCCAATCTGACTAGGCTCCTCCTATACCCCCTCCTCTCTGACTCCACCCATTCTGACTAGGCTCCTCCTAAGCCCCTCCTCTCTGACCCCACCCATTCTGCCCATATACCCCCTCCTCCTGCCCAGGCTCCTCCTAAGCCCCTCCTCTGCTGTCTGACCCCACCCATTCTGCCCAGGCTCCGCCTAAGCCCCTCCTCTCTGACCCCACCCATTCTGCCCAAAAACCCCCTCCTCCTGCCCAGGCTCCTCCTAAGCCCCTCCTCTCTGACCCCACCAATTCTGCCCAGGCTCCTCCTAAGCCCCTCATCTGCTGTCTGACCCCACCCATTCTGCCCAGGCTCCTCCTAAGCCCCTCCTCTCTGACCCCACCAATTCTGCCCAGGCTCCTCCTAAGCCCCTCATCTGCTGTCTGACCCCACCCATTCTGCCCAGGCTCCTCCTAAGCCCCTCCTCTCTGACCCCACCAATTCTGCCCAGGCTCCTCCTAAGCCCCTCATCTGCTGTCTGACCCCACCCATTCTGCCCAGGCTCCTCCTAAGCCCCTCCTCTCTGACCCCACCAATTCTGCCCAGGCTCCTCCTAAGCCCCTCATCTGCTGTCTGACCCCACCCATTCTGCCCAGGCTCCTCCTAAGCCCCTCCTCTCTGACCCCACCAATTCTGCCCAGGCTCCTCCTAAGCCCCTCATCTGCTGTCTGACCCCACCCATTCTGCCCAGGCTCCTCCTATACCCCTCCTCTCTGACCCCACCCAATCTGACTAGGCTCCTCCTAAGCCCCTAGGCTCCTCCTAAGCCCCTCCTCTCTGACCCCACCCAATCTGACTAGGCTCCTCCTATACCCCCTCCTCTCTGACCCCACCCATTCTGCCCAGGCTCCTCCTAAGCCCCTCCTCTCTGACCCCACCCATTCTGCCCATATACCCCCTCCTCCTGCCCAGGCTCCTCCTAAGCCCCTCCTCTGCTGTCTGACCCCACCCATTCTGCCCATATACCCCCTCCTCCTGCCCAGGCTCCTCCTAAGCCCCTCCTCTGCTGTCTGACCCCACCCATTCTGCCCAGGCTCCGCCTAAGCCCCTCCTCTCTGACCCCACCCATTCTGCCCAGGCTCCTCCTAAGCCCCTCCTCTGCTGTCTGACCCCACCCATTCTGCCCAGGCTCCTCCCATACCCCTCTGACCCCACCCATTCTGCCCAGGCTCCTCCTATTTGACCCCACCCAATCTGACTAAGCTCCTCCTAAGCCCCTCCTCTCTGACCCCACCCCTTCTGGCCAGGCTCCTCCTATACCCCCTCTGCCCAGGCTCCTCCTATACCCCTCCTCTCTGACTCCACCCATTCTACCCAGGCTCCTCCTATTTGACCCCACCCAATCTGACTAGGCTCCTCCTACACCCCCCTCTGCCAGGCTCCTCCTATACCCCTCCTCTGCTGTCTGACCCCACCCATTCTGCCCAGGCTCCTCCTATTTGACCCCACCCAATCTGACTAGGCTCCTCCTAAGCCCCTCCTCTGCTGTCTGGCCCCACCCATTCTGCCCAGGCTCCTCCTAAGCCCCTCCTCTGCTGTCTGACCCCACCCATTCTGCCCAGGCTCCTCCTATACCCCCTCCTCACTGACTCCACCCATTCTGCCCAGGCTCCTCCCATACCCCTCTGACCCCACCCATTCTGCCCAGGCTCCTCCTAAGCCCCTCCTCTGCTGTCTGACCCCCACCCATTCTGCCCAGGCTCCACCTAAGCCCCTCCTCTCTGACCCCACCCATTCTGCCCAGGCTCCTCCTAAGCCCCACCTCTCTGACTCCACCCATTCTGCCCAGGCTCCTCCTATTTGACCCCACCCAATCTGACTAGGCTCCTCCTAAGCCCCTCCTCTCTGACCCCACCCCCTCTGACTAGGCTCCTCCTATACCCCCTCCTCTCTGACTCCACCCATTCTACCCAGGCTCCTCCCATACCCATCTGACCCCTCCCATTGTGCCCAGGCTCCTCCTATTTGACCCCACCCAATCTGACTAGGCTCCTCCTACACCCCCCTCTGCCAGGCTCCTCCTATACCCCCTCCTCTCTGACTCCACCCATTCTACCCAGGCTCCTCCCATACCCCTCTGACCCCACCCATTCTGCCCAGGCTCCTCCTATTTGACCCCACCCAATCTGACTAGGCTCCTCCTAAGCCCCTAGGCTCCTCCTAAGCCCCTCCTCTGCTGTCTGACCCCACTCATTCTGCCCAGGCTCCTCCTAAGCCCCTCCTCTCTGACCCCACCCAATCTGACTAGGCTCCTCCTAAGCCCCTAGGCTCCTCCTAAGCCCCTCCTCTGCTCTCTGACCCCACCCCCTCTGCCCAGGCTCCTCCTATTTGACCCCACCCAATCTGACTAGGTTCCTCCTAAGCCCCTCCTCTGCTGTCTGGCCCCACCCATTCTGCCCAGGCTCCTCCTATACCCCCTCCTATTTGACCCCACCCAATCTGACTAGGCTCCTCCTATACCCCCTCTGCCCAGGCTCCTCCTATTTGACCCCACCCAATCTGACTAGGTTCCTCCTAAGCCCCTCCTCTGCTGTCTGGCCCCACCCATTCTGCCCAGGCTCCTCCTATACCCCTCCTCTCTGACCTCACCCATTCTGCCCAGGCTCCTCCTAAGCCCCTCCTCTGCTGTCTGACCCCACCCATTCTGCCCAGGCTCCTCCTAAGCCCCTCCTCTCTGACCCCACCAATTCTGCCCAGGCTCCTCCTAAGCCCCTCCTCTGCTGTCTGACCCCACCCATTCTGCCCAGGCTCCTCCTAAGCCCCTCCTCTCTGACCCCACCCATTCTGCCCAGGCTCCTCCTATACCCCCTCCTCTCTGACTCCACCCATTCTGCCCAGGCTCCTCCCATACCCCTCTGACCCCACCCATTCTGCCCAGGCTCCTCCTATACCCCTCCTATTTGACCCCACCCAATCTGACTAGGCTCCTCCTAAGCCCCTCCTCTGCTGTCTGACCCCACCCATTCTGCCCAGGCTCCTCCTATTTGACCCCACCCAATCTGACTAGGTTCCTCCTAAGCCCCTCCTCTGCTGTCTGGCCCCACCCATTCTGCCCAGGCTCCTCCTATACCCCCTCCTATTTGACCCCACCCAATCTGACTAGGCTCCTCCTATACCCCCTCTGCCCAGGCTCCTCCTATACCCCTCCTCTCTGACCTCACCCATTCTGCCCAGGCTCCTCCTATTTGACCCCACCCAATCTGACTAGGCTCCTCCTAAGCCCCTCCTCTGCTGTCTGACCCCACCCATTCTGCCCAGGCTCCTCCTAAGCCCCTCCTCTCTGACCCCACCAATTCTGCCCAGGCTCCTCCTAAGCCCCTCATCTGCTGTCTGACCCCACCCATTCTGCCCAGGCTCCTCCTATACCCCTCCTCTCTGACCCCACCCAATCTGACTAGGCTCCTCCTAAGCCCCTAGGCTCCTCCTAAGCCCCTCCTCTCTGACCCCACCCAATCTGACTAGGCTCCTCCTATACCCCCTCCTCTCTGACCCCACCCATTCTGCCCAGGCTCCTCCTAAGCCCCTCCTCTCTGACCCCACCCATTCTGCCCATATACCCCCTCCTCCTGCCCAGGCTCCTCCTAAGCCCCTCCTCTCTGACCCCACCAATTCTGCCCAGGCTCCTCCTAAGCCCCTCATCTGCTGTCTGACCCCACCCATTCTGCCCAGGCTCCTCCTAAGCCCCTCCTCTCTGACCCCACCAATTCTGCCCAGGCTCCTCCTAAGCCCCTCATCTGCTGTCTGACCCCACCCATTCTGCCCAGGCTCCTCCTATACCCCTCCTCTCTGACCCCACCCAATCTGACTAGGCTCCTCCTAAGCCCCTAGGCTCCTCCTAAGCCCCTCCTCTCTGACCCCACCCAATCTGACTAGGCTCCTCCTATACCCCCTCCTCTCTGACCCCACCCATTCTGCCCAGGCTCCTCCTAAGCCCCTCCTCTCTGACCCCACCCATTCTGCCCATATACCCCCTCCTCCTGCCCAGGCTCCTCCTAAGCCCCTCCTCTGCTGTCTGACCCCACCCATTCTGCCCATATACCCCCTCCTCCTGCCCAGGCTCCTCCTAAGCCCCTCCTCTGCTGTCTGACCCCACCCATTCTGCCCAGGCTCCGCCTAAGCCCCTCCTCTCTGACCCCACCCATTCTGCCCAGGCTCCTCCTAAGCCCCTCCTCTGCTGTCTGACCCCACCCATTCTGCCCAGGCTCCTCCCATACCCCTCTGACCCCACCCATTCTGCCCAGGCTCCTCCTATTTGACCCCACCCAATCTGACTAAGCTCCTCCTAAGCCCCTCCTCTCTGACCCCACCCCTTCTGGCCAGGCTCCTCCTATACCCCCTCTGCCCAGGCTCCTCCTATACCCCTCCTCTCTGACTCCACCCATTCTACCCAGGCTCCTCCTATTTGACCCCACCCAATCTGACTAGGCTCCTCCTACACCCCCCTCTGCCAGGCTCCTCCTATACCCCTCCTCTGCTGTCTGACCCCACCCATTCTGCCCAGGCTCCTCCTATTTGACCCCACCCAATCTGACTAGGCTCCTCCTAAGCCCCTCCTCTGCTGTCTGGCCCCACCCATTCTGCCCAGGCTCCTCCTAAGCCCCTCCTCTGCTGTCTGACCCCACCCATTCTGCCCAGGCTCCTCCTATACCCCCTCCTCACTGACTCCACCCATTCTGCCCAGGCTCCTCCCATACCCCTCTGACCCCACCCATTCTGCCCAGGCTCCTCCTAAGCCCCTCCTCTGCTGTCTGACCCCCACCCATTCTGCCCAGGCTCCACCTAAGCCCCTCCTCTCTGACCCCACCCATTCTGCCCAGGCTCCTCCTAAGCCCCACCTCTCTGACTCCACCCATTCTGCCCAGGCTCCTCCTATTTGACCCCACCCAATCTGACTAGGCTCCTCCTAAGCCCCTCCTCTCTGACCCCACCCCCTCTGACTAGGCTCCTCCTATACCCCCTCCTCTCTGACTCCACCCATTCTACCCAGGCTCCTCCCATACCCATCTGACCCCTCCCATTGTGCCCAGGCTCCTCCTATTTGACCCCACCCAATCTGACTAGGCTCCTCCTACACCCCCCTCTGCCAGGCTCCTCCTATACCCCCTCCTCTCTGACTCCACCCATTCTACCCAGGCTCCTCCCATACCCCTCTGACCCCACCCATTCTGCCCAGGCTCCTCCTATTTGACCCCACCCAATCTGACTAGGCTCCTCCTAAGCCCCTAGGCTCCTCCTAAGCCCCTCCTCTGCTGTCTGACCCCACTCATTCTGCCCAGGCTCCTCCTAAGCCCCTCCTCTCTGACCCCACCCAATCTGACTAGGCTCCTCCTAAGCCCCTAGGCTCCTCCTAAGCCCCTCCTCTGCTCTCTGACCCCACCCCCTCTGCCCAGGCTCCTCCTATTTGACCCCACCCAATCTGACTAGGTTCCTCCTAAGCCCCTCCTCTGCTGTCTGGCCCCACCCATTCTGCCCAGGCTCCTCCTATACCCCCTCCTATTTGACCCCACCCAATCTGACTAGGCTCCTCCTATACCCCCTCTGCCCAGGCTCCTCCTATTTGACCCCACCCAATCTGACTAGGTTCCTCCTAAGCCCCTCCTCTGCTGTCTGGCCCCACCCATTCTGCCCAGGCTCCTCCTATACCCCTCCTCTCTGACCTCACCCATTCTGCCCAGGCTCCTCCTAAGCCCCTCCTCTGCTGTCTGACCCCACCCATTCTGCCCAGGCTCCTCCTAAGCCCCTCCTCTCTGACCCCACCAATTCTGCCCAGGCTCCTCCTAAGCCCCTCCTCTGCTGTCTGACCCCACCCATTCTGCCCAGGCTCCTCCTAAGCCCCTCCTCTCTGACCCCACCCATTCTGCCCAGGCTCCTCCTATACCCCCTCCTCTCTGACTCCACCCATTCTGCCCAGGCTCCTCCCATACCCCTCTGACCCCACCCATTCTGCCCAGGCTCCTCCTATACCCCTCCTATTTGACCCCACCCAATCTGACTAGGCTCCTCCTAAGCCCCTCCTCTGCTGTCTGACCCCACCCATTCTGCCCAGGCTCCTCCTATTTGACCCCACCCAATCTGACTAGGTTCCTCCTAAGCCCCTCCTCTGCTGTCTGGCCCCACCCATTCTGCCCAGGCTCCTCCTATACCCCCTCCTATTTGACCCCACCCAATCTGACTAGGCTCCTCCTATACCCCCTCTGCCCAGGCTCCTCCTATACCCCTCCTCTCTGACCTCACCCATTCTGCCCAGGCTCCTCCTATTTGACCCCACCCAATCTGACTAGGCTCCTCCTAAGCCCCTCCTCTGCTGTCTGACCCCACCCATTCTGCCCAGGCTCCTCCTAAGCCCCTCCTCTCTGACCCCACCAATTCTGCCCAGGCTCCTCCTAAGCCCCTCATCTGCTGTCTGACCCCACCCATTCTGCCCAGGCTCCTCCTATACCCCTCCTCTCTGACCCCACCCAATCTGACTAGGCTCCTCCTAAGCCCCTAGGCTCCTCCTAAGCCCCTCCTCTCTGACCCCACCCAATCTGACTAGGCTCCTCCTATACCCCCTCCTCTCTGACTCCACCCATTCTGACTAGGCTCCTCCTAAGCCCCTCCTCTCTGACCCCACCCATTCTGCCCATATACCCCCTCCTCCTGCCCAGGCTCCTCCTAAGCCCCTCCTCTGCTGTCTGACCCCACCCATTCTGCCCAGGCTCCGCCTAAGCCCCTCCTCTCTGACCCCACCCATTCTGCCCATATACCCCCTCCTCCTGCCCAGGCTCCTCCTAAGCCCCTCCTCTCTGACCCCACCAATTCTGCCCAGGCTCCTCCTAAGCCCCTCATCTGCTGTCTGACCCCACCCATTCTGCCCAGGCTCCTCCTAAGCCCCTCCTCTCTGACCCCACCAATTCTGCCCAGGCTCCTCCTAAGCCCCTCATCTGCTGTCTGACCCCACCCATTCTGCCCAGGCTCCTCCTAAGCCCCTCCTCTCTGACCCCACCAATTCTGCCCAGGCTCCTCCTAAGCCCCTCATCTGCTGTCTGACCCCACCCATTCTGCCCAGGCTCCTCCTAAGCCCCTCCTCTCTGACCCCACCAATTCTGCCCAGGCTCCTCCTAAGCCCCTCATCTGCTGTCTGACCCCACCCATTCTGCCCAGGCTCCTCCTATACCCCTCCTCTCTGACCCCACCCAATCTGACTAGGCTCCTCCTAAGCCCCTAGGCTCCTCCTAAGCCCCTCCTCTCTGACCCCACCCAATCTGACTAGGCTCCTCCTATACCCCCTCCTCTCTGACCCCACCCATTCTGCCCAGGCTCCTCCTAAGCCCCTCCTCTCTGACCCCACCCATTCTGCCCATATACCCCCTCCTCCTGCCCAGGCTCCTCCTAAGCCCCTCCTCTGCTGTCTGACCCCACCCATTCTGCCCATATACCCCCTCCTCCTGCCCAGGCTCCTCCTAAGCCCCTCCTCTGCTGTCTGACCCCACCCATTCTGCCCAGGCTCCGCCTAAGCCCCTCCTCTCTGACCCCACCCATTCTGCCCAGGCTCCTCCTAAGCCCCTCCTCTGCTGTCTGACCCCACCCATTCTGCCCAGGCTCCTCCCATACCCCTCTGACCCCACCCATTCTGCCCAGGCTCCTCCTATTTGACCCCACCCAATCTGACTAAGCTCCTCCTAAGCCCCTCCTCTCTGACCCCACCCCTTCTGGCCAGGCTCCTCCTATACCCCCTCTGCCCAGGCTCCTCCTATACCCCTCCTCTCTGACTCCACCCATTCTACCCAGGCTCCTCCTATTTGACCCCACCCAATCTGACTAGGCTCCTCCTACACCCCCCTCTGCCAGGCTCCTCCTATACCCCTCCTCTGCTGTCTGACCCCACCCATTCTGCCCAGGCTCCTCCTATTTGACCCCACCCAATCTGACTAGGCTCCTCCTAAGCCCCTCCTCTGCTGTCTGGCCCCACCCATTCTGCCCAGGCTCCTCCTAAGCCCCTCCTCTGCTGTCTGACCCCACCCATTCTGCCCAGGCTCCTCCTATACCCCCTCCTCACTGACTCCACCCATTCTGCCCAGGCTCCTCCCATACCCCTCTGACCCCACCCATTCTGCCCAGGCTCCTCCTAAGCCCCTCCTCTGCTGTCTGACCCCCACCCATTCTGCCCAGGCTCCACCTAAGCCCCTCCTCTCTGACCCCACCCATTCTGCCCAGGCTCCTCCTAAGCCCCACCTCTCTGACTCCACCCATTCTGCCCAGGCTCCTCCTATTTGACCCCACCCAATCTGACTAGGCTCCTCCTAAGCCCCTCCTCTCTGACCCCACCCCCTCTGACTAGGCTCCTCCTATACCCCCTCCTCTCTGACTCCACCCATTCTACCCAGGCTCCTCCCATACCCATCTGACCCCTCCCATTGTGCCCAGGCTCCTCCTATTTGACCCCACCCAATCTGACTAGGCTCCTCCTACACCCCCCTCTGCCAGGCTCCTCCTATACCCCCTCCTCTCTGACTCCACCCATTCTACCCAGGCTCCTCCCATACCCCTCTGACCCCACCCATTCTGCCCAGGCTCCTCCTATTTGACCCCACCCAATCTGACTAGGCTCCTCCTAAGCCCCTAGGCTCCTCCTAAGCCCCTCCTCTGCTGTCTGACCCCACTCATTCTGCCCAGGCTCCTCCTAAGCCCCTCCTCTCTGACCCCACCCAATCTGACTAGGCTCCTCCTAAGCCCCTAGGCTCCTCCTAAGCCCCTCCTCTGCTCTCTGACCCCACCCCCTCTGCCCAGGCTCCTCCTATTTGACCCCACCCAATCTGACTAGGTTCCTCCTAAGCCCCTCCTCTGCTGTCTGGCCCCACCCATTCTGCCCAGGCTCCTCCTATACCCCCTCCTATTTGACCCCACCCAATCTGACTAGGCTCCTCCTATACCCCCTCTGCCCAGGCTCCTCCTATTTGACCCCACCCAATCTGACTAGGTTCCTCCTAAGCCCCTCCTCTGCTGTCTGGCCCCACCCATTCTGCCCAGGCTCCTCCTATACCCCTCCTCTCTGACCTCACCCATTCTGCCCAGGCTCCTCCTAAGCCCCTCCTCTGCTGTCTGACCCCACCCATTCTGCCCAGGCTCCTCCTAAGCCCCTCCTCTCTGACCCCACCAATTCTGCCCAGGCTCCTCCTAAGCCCCTCCTCTGCTGTCTGACCACACCCATTCTGCCCAGGCTCCTCCTAAGCCCCTCCTCTCTGACCCCACCCATTCTGCCCAGGCTCCTCCTATACCCCCTCCTCTCTGACTCCACCCATTCTGCCCAGGCTCCTCCCATACCCCTCTGACCCCACCCATTCTGCCCAGGCTCCTCCTATACCCCTCCTATTTGACCCCACCCAATCTGACTAGGCTCCTCCTAAGCCCCTCCTCTGCTGTCTGACCCCACCCATTCTGCCCAGGCTCCTCCTATTTGACCCCACCCAATCTGACTAGGTTCCTCCTAAGCCCCTCCTCTGCTGTCTGGCCCCACCCATTCTGCCCAGGCTCCTCCTATACCCCCTCCTATTTGACCCCACCCAATCTGACTAGGCTCCTCCTATACCCCTCCTCTCTGACCTCACCCATTCTGCCCAGGCTCCTCCTATTTGACCCCACCCAATCTGACTAGGCTCCTCCTAAGCCCCTCCTCTGCTGTCTGACCCCACCCATTCTGCCCAGGCTCCTCCTAAGCCCCTCCTCTCTGACCCCACCAATTCTGCCCAGGCTCCTCCTAAGCCCCTCATCTGCTGCCTGACCCCACCCATTCTGCCCAGGCTCCTCCTATACCCCTCCTCTCTGACCCCACCCAATCTGACTAGGCTCCTCCTAAGCCCCTAGGCTCCTCCTAAGCCCCTCCTCTCTAACCCCACCCAATCTGACTAGGCTCCTCCTATACCCCCTCCTCTCTGACCCCACCCATTCTGCCCAGGCTCCTCCTAAGCCCCTCCTCTCTGACCCCACCCATTCTGCCCATATACCCCCTCCTCCTGCCCAGGCTCCTCCTAAGCCCCTCCTCTGCTGTCTGACCCCACCCATTCTGCCCAGGCTCCGCCTAAGCCCCTCCTCTCTGACCCCACCCATTCTGCCCATATACCCCCTCCTCCTGCCCAGGCTCCTCCTAAGCCCCTCCTCTGCTGTCTGACCCCACCCATTCTGCCCAGGCTCCTCCTAAGCCCCTCCTCTCTGACCCCACCAATTCTGCCCAGGCTCCTCCTAAGCCCCTCATCTGCTGTCTGACCCCACTCATTCTGCCCAGGCTCCTCCTAAGCCCCTCCTCTCTGACCCCACCCAATCTGACTAGGCTCCTCCTAAACCCCTAGGCTCCTCCTAAGCCCCTCCTCTGCTCTCTGACCCCACCCATTCTGCCCAGGCTCCTCCTATACCCCTCCTCTCTGACCCCACCCAACCTGCCCAGGGTCCTCCTCCTACAGACAACAACCATTCTCTTTCTTTCACCTTTCTTTCCACACCTATTTTACTTACCGACCAATCTGCAATCCCTCTTTCACTAGGCATGATTCCACTCTTACACAACACACAGACACATTTTACTTACCAATTTACTTACCTGGTGCCGAACCCGGGATTTGAACCCTGGTTGCCTGGATGGAAGGCAGGAACTTACCCACTGGACCACACTGGTTTCCATGTAAGTAGCCTATCAAATTGTCCTTATGTCATGGTCATCCTTTTAATGTGCAATGGAAGCCACAGGAAAGGACACCAAGGCCTGTATGTTGCTTATAGTTACTTCTGCAATCCTCTAGACTACCAAGGAGCTATAGCTCAAAGGTAAGGCTTGTACCTTTGGTGGGGACAGCCCTCACAGGCCAGGGTTCGAATCCTGCCAGTGCTGTAGAAGTATCCCAAGGTGGGAAATTTTCAAACAGTGATTTTCTTTTATTTTTTTTTGCTAAGTGTTTTTCTGGTTTCCATGTAAGTAGCCTATCAAATTGTCCGTATGTCATGGTCATCCATTTAATGTGCAATGGAAGCCACAGGAAAGGACACCAAGGCCTGTATGTTGCTTATAGTTACTACTGCAATCCTCCAGACCACCAAGGAGCTATAGCTCAAAGGTAAGGCTTGTACCTTTGGTGGGGACAGCCCTCACAGGCCAGGGTTCGAATCCTGCCAGTGCTGTAGAAGTATCCCAAGGTGGGAAATTTTCAAACAGTGATTTTCTTTTATTTTTTGTTGCTAAGTGTTTTTCTGGTTTCCATGTAAGTAGCCTATCAAATTGTCCTTATGTCATGGTCATCCATTTAATGTGCAATGGAAGCAACAGGAAAGGACACCAAGGCCTGTATGTTGCTTATAGTTACTACTGCAATCCTCCAGACCACCAAGGAGCTATAGCTCAAAGGTAAGGCTTGTACCTTTGGTGGGGACAGCCCTCACAGGCCAGGGTTCGAATCCTGCCAGTGCTGTAGAAGTATCCCAAGGTGGGAAATTTTCAAACAGTGATTTTCTTTTTTTTTTTTTGCTAAGTGTTTTTCTGGTTTCCATGTAAGTAGCCTATCAAATTGTCCTTATGTCATGGTCATCCATTTAATGTGCAATGGAAGCCACAGGGAAGGACACCAAGGCCTGTATGTTGCTTATAGTTACTACTGCAATCCTCTAGACCACCAAGGAGATAGCTCAAAGGTAAGGCTTGTACCTTTGGGGGGACAGCCCTCACAGGCCAGGGTTCGAATCCTGCCAGTGCTGTAGAAGTGTCCCAAGGTGGGAAATTTTCAAACAGTGATTTTTTTTTTGCTAGTGTTTTTTTGGCAGGTGTCTCCCAACATTTCATATGTTTTCTCTCATGACCTTCTACCAACCGCCCTATTTCTCAAGTAGGTGCTAGGAACAAGGCCTTATCTTCCTTTATCAATGTCGTCATTCTTTGTCCTTTAAGTTTGGTGAATTGCAGAGTGCAATTGTGGTATTGGGGGTTATAACTGAGCACAAGAATGCGAGGATGGTGCTACACTTATTGTAAAATAGGTTGGTTGATGGTGATTTTTCATTTTAGTGTGAGCCACTCGCTCAAATCAGGGGTTTGGTGCCAGTGAGCTTGGATAGAAATAAAGGTCAAGTATGAGCTCTGGCTAATGAAATGATGGGTCGAGTTTGAGGCTAGCTAGAGTCCATTTATTAGGTGCAATAAGAAGTTGGAAAGATTTTTCCTTTAAGAGACAGACAAGAGCAGAGTCAAGCCTTTGCTCTAGTAGATCTGCATCATGCCTGCTGCAGGATGTGAAGGAGTGGACCTCCACAGCAGTGCGCTGTGCCGGGCTGGGCTGCGCTGGGCCTGCCCTGGCATCTTGGATTTATTCACCCACCTCCTTCCTTTGAAGAACGCTCACGAACGGCCACGAACGTCCTTGTTCTGTATACAGGCGGACAGCAGGCAATTTAGGACCCTGCTAAATGATGGTGATGTCCCCATGTGCTTCCTTCGAGTGGCAAAATCCTTCGTCTAAGGCAGGTGGGCTTTTTTAAAATTTGGTTGAAGACCATATGTTGGAGGCAGTATCACGGCACAAGCCGCCGACCGTCTCAGAAGAAAGTATGCATGGGAGGACATTATTTGCATAGGAGAGCCCTCTTCTCAGTCCCATTCTTAAGCTGCAGTGGCCATGAAGTGTTACTAGGGGGCAGCAGTATGAACAAAAGAGCACACTGAGGCTTTTCTCCTTCTTGCTGACATGATTCTTGGTCATTTTTGTCTTGCAGGGCCTAAGGAGTGAATGACTACGATGACTGAGGGGATGAGGAATGGCTGGCCTGTATTTGTGGTGAAGGGGGAACATTTGGAAGGTAAACAGCAAGATGAAAGCGTCAAAGCATATATGTTTGCTGAGTGATTGAGTCTGTGTGTCACTTGTCTCTTTGTAGGGACATGTGAGAAAGGAACAGCAGCACCATAGACTTCAGGTGGGAGAGCAAGCAAGGATGAATATTTCCCTCAAATCCAAATACTTACAGCACCTCAAAGATGACAAGTGCGATATGATGTTCTGCAATTGCAAGGATTTGCCATGTGTGGTGCATAAATATGCATGGTTAGTGAGGTTTTTCCCAGAATGTGAGTATCGTTAGGCTGGCAAATGTCAGGCACTCCTTTGGGGGTATGAGGCCAAGAAAAAATTTGGGAAGTTTGCTACAGTCATCTGTAGGATCGAAAGACACTGGGGAATCGTTACAGAGGGAGCCAGGCTGCACAAAACGTGGTAACAGTTGGACAGAAATCTTTAGCCGGACTTTTGACTACCCCCAATGTGGGACCAGGACCGCAGTACCTCTCTGTCTCTGAAACATATTTTGACCTCTGGGCACCACCATCTCAATGCCCCTCAAATGTTCCCTCCTGGAACCCCAGCTTTGGTAGTGCATCAACCAGGTTTCAATCATTTGAGTGACCACAAACACCCTTGCTATGTGCCTTCCATTTACATTCAGTCAGTAACCCAGCTGCTTCGTTCGCTATTGAATCTCAAGTGACAGTTGGATGCACATTGCAGGGGTATACAGGCATTTACCGTACTGTACAGCCCCTCTCAGTACAGTCAGACTACACTTCTTAAAATCATAAATACATGTTTTGTCCAACAGTAAGGCCGGGCCTTTCCTCTGTAGTTCATAGCCAACGTAAGGAGGAAAAAATAAGCTGAAGAGCATGCCAAAATTCTCTACAGACACTGCCAATCCTCACACTGCCTATTTGCATGCCGAGGTTATTCACTATGACCCACCAAACCAATTGGCAACAGTAGCCTCTCTCTGCCTCATTCGTATGCTCCGATGCCACCTTTATTTAGC
Source organism: Lissotriton vulgaris (assembly GCF_964263255.1). Lineage (NCBI taxonomy): Eukaryota > Metazoa > Chordata > Amphibia > Caudata > Salamandridae > Lissotriton > Lissotriton vulgaris. Next base: position 1,001,496,990 of record NC_141695.1, read on the forward strand.
AAATGTTAGTGCTCTAGGATTTCATAGCACGATTCGCTATAGCCTCTTTTTTCAACAGAAATGTCCTAAAGGTACCTATACCAATCTGCTGGGTGGGGAGGAGGGGGGCTGCTGCTGCTGGCAGTAAAATTTTGGGGCACCCCACCTGCAAAAATACATTCACATGCTCCTTGTTGTACCTTTCAATACCATAACTGCAGCAGAATCGTATGGTGACCCCTGTTGGTAACAGAAACTGTCAAACAGCTTTTTGCCACCCCCCCTCCCCCGTTGCCCCTAACCATTTGGGGTACACCCCATGAGGGAGGATCAGAGCAATAAAAAATAATGGTAGCCCCTCCAAAAAGTACCTGGAATGCATGCCATTCTGTGCACCTCATCGCTCTTCACGTTGCGCCTAAGCACCTTTTAATACTGCTCCCCGACTGCCCCCTCCAAACAGAAATCAGAAAGTATAGGGGGGTGCATTAAAAAAGTTTTTGCAGTTCCCCACCATAAGTCAGGATCCTCCTCCATCTATGACCCCTTCCTAGGCCCTCAGACCCCACCCATTCTGCCCAGGCTCCTCCTATTTGACCACACCCAATCTGACTAGGCTCCTCCTTAACCCCTCCTCTGCTCTCTGACCCCACCCAATCTGACTAGGCTCCTCCTATACCCCCTCCTCTCGGACTCCACCCATTCTGCCCAGGCTCCTCCCATACCCCTCTGACCCCACCCATTCTGCCCAGGCTCCTCCTATACCCCTCTTATTTGACCCCAATCTGACTAGGCTCTTCCTAAGCCCCTCCTCTGCTGTCTGACCCCACCCATTCTGACTAAGCTCCTCCTAAACCAATCCTCTGCTGTCTGACTCCACCCATTCTGCCCAGGCTCCTCCTCAGCCCCTCCTCTCTGACCTCACCCAATCTGACTAGGCTCCTCCTATACCCCCTCCTCTCTGACCCCACCCAATCTGACTAGGCTCCTCCTTAACCCCTCCTCTGCTCTCTGACCCCACCCATTCTGACTAAGCTCCTCCTAAACCCATCCTCTGCTGTCTGACCCCACCCATTCTGCCCAGGCTCCTCCTAAGCCCCTCTGCCCAGGCTCCTCCTATACCCCTCCTCTCTGACCTCACCCAATCTGACTAGGCTCCTCCTATACCCATTCTGCCCAGGCTCCTCCTATACCCCCTCCTCTCTGACTCCACCATTCTGCCCAGGCTCCTCCTATACCCCTCCTCTCTGACTCCACCCATTCTGACTAGGCTCCTCCTAAGCACTTCCTCTGCTGTCTGACCCCACCCATTCTGCCCAGGCTCCTCCTATACCCCCTCCTCTCTGACTCCACCCATTCTGCCCAGGCTCCTCCTAAGCCCCTCCTCTCTGACCCCACCCATTCTGCCCAGGCTCCTCCTAAGCCCCTCCTCTGCTGTCTGACCCCACCCATTCTGCCCAGGCTCCTCCTATTTGACCCCACCCAATCTGACTAGGTTCCTCCTAAGCCCCTCCTCTGCTGTCTGGCCCCACCCATTCTGCCCAGGCTCCTCCTATACCCCCTCCTATTTGACCCCACCCAATCTGACTAGGCTCCTCCTATACCCCTCCTCTCTGACCTCACCCATTCTGCCCAGGCTCCTCCTATTTGACCCCACCCAATCTGACTAGGCTCCTCCTAAGCCCCTCCTCTGCTGTCTGACCCCACCCATTCTGCCCAGGCTCCTCCTAAGCCCCTCCTCTCTGACCCCACCAATTCTGCCCAGGCTCCTCCTAAGCCCCTCATCTGCTGTCTGACCCCACCCATTCTGCCCAGGCTCCTCCTATACCCCTCCTCTCTGACCCCACCCAATCTGACTAGGCTCCTCCTAAGCCCCTAGGCTCCTCCTAAGCCCCTCCTCTCTGACCCCACCCAATCTGACTAGGCTCCTCCTATACCCCCTCCTCTCTGACTCCACCCATTCTGACTAGGCTCCTCCTATTTGACCCCACCCAATCTGACTAGGCTCCTCCGAAGCCCCTCCTCTGCTGTCTGACCCCACCCATTCTGCCCAGGCTCCGCCTAAGCATCTCCTCTCTGACCCCACCCATTCTGCCCAGGCTCCTCCTAAGCCCCTCCTCTGCTGTCTGACCCCACCCATTCTGCCCAGGCTCCTCCTATTTGACCCCACCCAATCTGACTAGGTTCCTCCTAAGCCCCTCCTCTGCTGTCTGGCCCCACCCATTCTGCCCAGGCTCCTCCTATACCCCCTCCTATTTGACCCCACCCAATCTGACTAGGCTCCTCCTATACCCCTCCTCTCTGACCTCACCCATTCTGCCCAGGCTCCTCCTATTTGACCCCACCCAATCTGACTAGGCTCCTCCTAAGCCCCTCCTCTGCTGTCTGACCCCACCCATTCTGCCCAGGCTCCTCCTAAGCCCCTCCTCTCTGACCCCACCAATTCTGCCCAGGCTCCTCCTAAGCCCCTCATCTGCTGTCTGACCCCACCCATTCTGCCCAGGCTCCTCCTATTTGACCCCACCCAATCTGACTAGGTTCCTCCTAAGCCCCTCCTCTGCTGTCTGGCCCCACCCATTCTGCCCAGGCTCCTCCTATACCCCCTCCTATTTGACCCCACCCAATCTGACTAGGCTCCTCCTATACCCCCTCCTCTCTGACTCCACCCATTCTGACTAGGCTCCTCCTATTTGACCCCACCCAATCTGACTAGGCTCCTCCGAAGCCCCTCCTCTGCTGTCTGACCCCACCCATTCTGCCCAGGCTCCGCCTAAGCATCTCCTCTCTGACCCCACCCATTCTGCCCAGGCTCCTCCTAAGCCCCTCCTCTGCTGTCTGACCCCACCCATTCTGCCCAGGCTCCTCCTATTTGACCCCACCCAATCTGACTAGGTTCCTCCTAAGCCCCTCCTCTGCTGTCTGGCCCCACCCATTCTGCCCAGGCTCCTCCTATACCCCCTCCTATTTGACCCCACCCAATCTGACTAGGCTCCTCCTATACCCCTCCTCTCTGACCTCACCCATTCTGCCCAGGCTCCTCCTATTTGACCCCACCCAATCTGACTAGGCTCCTCCTAAGCCCCTCCTCTGCTGTCTGACCCCACCCATTCTGCCCAGGCTCCTCCTAAGCCCCTCCTCTCTGACCCCACCAATTCTGCCCAGGCTCTTCCTAAGCCCCTCATCTGCTGTCTGACCCCACCCATTCTGCCCAGGCTCCTCCTATACCCCTCCTCTCTGACCCCACCCAATCTGACTAGGCTCCTCCTAAGCCCCTAGGCTCCTCCTAAGCCCCTCCTCTCTGACCCCAGCCAATCTGACTAGGCTCCTCCTATACCCCCTCCTCTCTGACTCCACCCATTCTGCCCAGGCTCCTCCCATACCCCTCTGACCCCACCCATTCTGCCCAGGCTCCTCCTATACCCCCTCCTATTTGACCCCACCCAATCTGACTAGGCTCCTCCTATACCCCTCCTCTCTGACCTCACCCATTCTGCCCAGGCTCCTCCTATTTGACCCCACCCAATCTGACTAGGCTCCTCCTAAGCCCCTCCTCTGCTGTCTGACCCCACCCATACTGCCCAGGCTCTGCCTAAGCATCTCCTCTCTGACCCCACCCATTCTGCCCAGGCTCCTCCTAAGCCCCTCCTCTGCTGTCTGACCCCACCCATTCTGCCCAGGCTCCTCCTAAGCCCCTCCTCTGCTGTCTGACCCCACCCATTCTGCCCAGGCTCCTCCTATACCCCCTCCTCTCTGACTCCACCCATTCTGCCCAGGCTCCTCCCATACCCCTCTGACCCCACCCATTCTGCCCAGGCTCCTCCTATACCCCTCCTATTTGACCCCACCCAATCTGACTTGGCTCCTCCTAAGCCCCTCATCTGCTGTCTGACCCCACCCATTCTGCCCAGGCTCCTCCTATTTGACCCCACCCAATCTGACTAGGCTCCTCCCATACCCCCTCTGCCCAGGCTCCTCCTAAGCCCCTCCTCTGCTGTCTGAACCCCACCCATTCTGCCCAGGCTCCGCCTAAGCCCCTCCTCTCTGACCCCACCCATTCTGCCCAGGCTCCTCCTAAGCCCCACCTCTCTGACTCCACCCATTCTGCCCAGGCTCCTCCTATTTGACCCCACCCAATCTGACTAGGCTCCTCCTAAGCCCCTCCTCTCTGACCCCACCCCCTCTGACTAGGCTCCTCCTATACCCCCTCCTCTCTGACTCCACCCATTCTACCCAGGCTCCTCCCATACCCATCTGACCCCTCCCATTGTGCCCAGGCTCCTCCTATTTGACCCCACCCAATCTGACTAGGCTCCTCCTACACCCCCCTCTGCCAGGCTCCTCCTATACCCCCTCCTCTCTGACTCCACCCATTCTACCCAGGCTCCTCCCATACCCCTCTGACCCCACCCATTCTGCCCAGGCTCCTCCTATTTGACCCCACCCAATCTGACTAGGCTCCTCCTACACCCCCCTCTGCCCAGGCTCCTCCTATACCCCCTCCTCTCTGACTCCACCCATTCTACCCAGGCTCCTCCCATACCCCTCTGACCCCACCCATTCTGCCCAGGCTCCTCCTATTTGACCCCACCCAATCTGACTAGGCTCCTCCTAAGCCCCTAGGCTCCTCCTAAGCCCCTCCTCTGCTCTCTGACCCCACCCAATCTGACTAGGCTCCTCCTATACCCCCCTCTGCCCAGGCTCCTCCTATTTGACCCCACCCAATCTGACTAGGCTCCTCCTAAGCCCCTCCTCTGCTGTCTGACCCCACCCATTCTGCCCAGGCTCCTCCTATACCCCCTCCTCTCTGACTCCACCCATTCTGCCCAGGCTCCTCCTATTGGACCCCACCCAATCTGATTAGGCTCCTCCTATACCCCCTCTGCCCAGGCTCCTCCTATACCCCTCCTCTCTGACCCCACCCCCTCTGCCCAGGCTCCTCCTATACCCCCTCTGCCCAGGCTCCTCCTATACCCCTTCTCTGCTGTCTGACCCCACCCATTCTGCCCAGGCTCCTCCTATTTGACCCCACCCAATCTGACTAGGCTCCTCCTAAGCCCCTCCTCTGCTGTCTGACCCCACCCATTCTGCCCAGGCTCCTCCTATACCCCCTCCTCTCTGACTCCACCCATTCTGCCCAGGCTCCTCCCATACCCCTCTGACCCCACCCAGCCCATGCTCCTCCTATTTGACCACACCCAATCTGACTAGGCTCCTCCTATACCCCACCTCTCTGACCCCACCCAATCTGACTAGGCTCCTCCTAAGCCCCTCCTCTGCTGTCTGACCCCACCCATTCTGCCCAGGCTCCTCCTATACCCTTCCTCTCTGACCCCACCCATTCTGCCCAGGCTCCTCCTATGCCCCTCCTCTCTGACCCCACCCAATCTGACTAGGCTCCTCCTAAGCCCCTAGGCTCCTCCTATACCCTTCCTCTCTGACCCCACCCAATCTGACTAGGCTCCTCCTAAGCCCCTCCTCTCTGACCCCACCCATTCTGCCCAGGCTCCTCCTATACCCCTCCTCTCTGAGCCCACCCCCTCTGCCCAGGCTCCTCCTATTTGACCCCACCCAATCTGACTAGGCTCCTCCTACACCCCCTCTGCCAGGCTCCTCCTATACCCCCTCCTCTCTGACCCCACCCATTCTGCCCAGGCTCCTCCTATTTGACCACACCCAATCTGACTAGGCTCCTCCTATACCCATTCTGCCCAGGCTCCTCCTATACCCCCTCCTCTCTGACTCCACCCATTCTGCCCAGGCTCCTCCTAAGCCCCTCCTCTCTGACCCCACCCATTCTGCCCATATACCCCCTCCTCCTGCCCAGGCTCCTCCTAAGCCCCTCCTCTGCTGTCTGACCCCACCCATTCTGCCCAGGCTCCGCCTAAGCCCCTCCTCTCTGACCCCACCCATTCTGCCCAGGCTCCTCCTAAGCCCCTCCTCTGCTGTCTGACCCCACCCATTCTGCCCAGGCTCCTCCCATACCCCTCTGACCCCACCCATTCTGCCCAGGCTCCTCCTATTTGACCCCACCCAATCTGACTAAGCTCCTCCTAAGCCCCTCCTCTCTGACCCCACCCCCTCTGCCCAGGCTCCTCCTATACCCCTCCTCTCTGACCCCACCCAATCTGACTAGGCTCCTCCTAAGCCCCTAGGCTCCTCCTAAGCCCCTCCTCTCTGACCCCACCCAATCTGACTAGGCTCCTCCTATACCCCCACCCATTCTGCCCAGGCTCCTCCTAAGCCCCTCCTCTCTGACCCCACCAATTCTGCCCAGGCTCCTCCTAAGCCCCTCATCTGCTGTCTGACCCCACCCATTCTGCCCAGGCTCCTCCTATACCCCTCCTCTCTGACCCCACCCAATCTGACTAGGCTCCTCCTAAGCCCCTAGGCTCCTCCTAAGCCCCTCCTCTCTGACCCCACCCAATCTGACTAGGCTCCTCCTATACCCCCTCCTCTCTGACCCCACCCATTCTGCCCAGGCTCCTCCTAAGCCCCTCCTCTCTGACCCCACCCATTCTGCCCATATACCCCCTCCTCCTGCCCAGGCTCCTCCTAAGCCCCTCCTCTGCTGTCTGACCCCACCCATTCTGCCCAGGCTCCGCCTAAGCCCCTCCTCTCTGACCCCACCCATTCTGCCCATATACCCCCTCCTCCTGCCCAGGCTCCTCCTAAGCCCCTCCTCTGCTGTCTGACCCCACCCATTCTGCCCAGGCTCCTCCTAAGCCCCTCCTCTCTGACCCCACCAATTCTGCCCAGGCTCCTCCTAAGCCCCTCATCTGCTGTCTGACCCCACCCATTCTGCCCAGGCTCCTCCTATACCCCTCCTCTCTGACCCCACCCAATCTGACTAGGCTCCTCCTAAGCCCCTAGGCTCCTCCTAAGCCCCTCCTCTCTGACCCCACCCAATCTGACTAGGCTCCTCCTATACCCCCTCCTCTCTGACCCCACCCATTCTGCCCAGGCTCCTCCTAAGCCCCTCCTCTCTGACCCCACCCATTCTGCCCATATACCCCCTCCTCCTGCCCAGGCTCCTCCTAAGCCCCTCCTCTGCTGTCTGACCCCACCCATTCTGCCCATATACCCCCTCCTCCTGCCCAGGCTCCTCCTAAGCCCCTCCTCTGCTGTCTGACCCCACCCATTCTGCCCAGGCTCCGCCTAAGCCCCTCCTCTCTGACCCCACCCATTCTGCCCAGGCTCCTCCTAAGCCCCTCCTCTGCTGTCTGACCCCACCCATTCTGCCCAGGCTCCTCCCATACCCCTCTGACCCCACCCATTCTGCCCAGGCTCCTCCTTTTTGACCCCACCCAATCTGACTAAGCTCCTCCTAAGCCCCTCCTCTCTGACCCCACCCCTTCTGGCCAGGCTCCTCCTATACCCCCTCTGCCCAGGCTCCTCCTATACCCCTCCTCTCTGACTCCACCCATTCTACCCAGGCTCCTCCTATTTGACCCCACCCAATCTGACTAGGCTCCTCCTACACCCCCCTCTGCCAGGCTCCTCCTATACCCCTCCTCTGCTGTCTGACCCCACCCATTCTGCCCAGGCTCCTCCTATTTGACCCCACCCAATCTGACTAGGCTCCTCCTAAGCCCCTCCTCTGCTGTCTGGCCCCACCCATTCTGCCCAGGCTCCTCCTAAGCCCCTCCTCTGCTGTCTGACCCCACCCATTCTGCCCAGGCTCCTCCTATACCCCCTCCTCTCTGACTCCACCCATTCTGCCCAGGCTCCTCCCATACCCCTCTGACCCCACCCATTCTGCCCAGGCTCCTCCTAAGCCCCTCCTCTGCTGTCTGACCCCCACCCATTCTGCCCAGGCTCCGCCTAAGCCCCTCCTCTCTGACCCCACCCATTCTGCCCAGGCTCCTCCTAAGCCCCACCTCTCTGACTCCACCCATTCTGCCCAGGCTCCTCCTATTTGACCCCACCCAATCTGACTAGGCTCCTCCTAAGCCCCTAGGCTCCTCCTAAGCCCCTCCTCTGCTGTCTGACCCCACTCATTCTGCCCATGCTCCTCCTAAGCCCCTCCTCTCTGACCCCACCCAATCTGACTAGGCTCCTCCTAAGCCCCTAGGCTCCTCCTAAGCCCCTCCTCTGCTCTCTGACCCCACCCAATCTGACTAGGCTCCTCCTATACCCCCCTCTGCCCAGGCTCCTCCTATTTGACCCCACCCAATCTGACAAGGCTCCTCCTAAGCCCCTTCTCTGCTGTCTGACCCCACCCATTCTCCCCAGGCTCCTCCTATACCCCACCTCTCTGACCCCACCCAATCTGACTAGGCTCCTCCTAAGCCCCTCCTCTGCTGTCTGACCCCACCCATTCTGCCCAGGCTCCTCCTATACCCCCTCCTCTCTGACTCCACCCATTCTGCCCAGGCTCCTCCTATTGGACCCCACCCAATCTGATTAGGCTCCTCCTATACCCCCTCTGCCCAGGCTCCTCCTATACCCCTCCTCTCTGACCCCACCCCCTCTGCCCAGGCTCCTCCTATACCCCCTCTGCCCAGGCTCCTCCTATACCCCTCCTCTCTGACCCCACCCCCTCTGCCCAGGCTCCTCCTATACCCCTCCTCTGCTGTCTGACCCCACCCATTCTGCCCAGGCTCCTCCTATTTGACCCCACCCAATCTGACTAGGCTCCTCCTAAGCCCCTCCTCTCTGACCCCACCCATTCTGCCCAGGCTCCTCCTAAGCCCCCTCCTCTGCTGTCTGACCCCACCCATTCTGCCCAGGCTCCTCCTATACCCCCTCCTCTCTGACTCCACCCATTCTGCCCAGGCTCCTCCTATTGGACCCCACCCAATCTGATTAGGCTCCTCCTATACCCCCTCTGCCCAGGCTCCTCCTATACCCCTCCTCTCTGACCCCACCCCCTCTGCCCAGGCTCCTCCTATACCCCCTCTGCCCAGGCTCCTCCTATACCCCTCCTCTCTGACCCCACCCCCTCTGCCCAGGCTCCTCCTATACCCCTCCTCTGCTGTCTGACCCCACCCATTCTGCCCAGGCTCCTCCTATTTGACCCCACCCAATCTGACTAGGCTCCTCCTAAGCCCCTCCTCTGCTGTCTGACCCCACCCATTCTGCCCAGGCTCCTCCTATTTGACCCCACCCAATCTGACTAGGCTCCTCCTAAGCCCCTCCTCTCTGACCCCACCCATTCTGCCCAGGCTCCTCCTAAGCCCCTCCTCTGCTGTCTGACCCCACCCATTCTGCCCAGGCTCCTCCTATACCCCTCCTCTCTGACCCCACCCCCTCTGCCCAGGCTCCTCCTATTTGACCCCACCCAATCTGACTAGGTTCCTCCTAAGCCCCTCCTCTGCTGTCTGACCCCACCCATTCTGCCCAGGCTCCTCCTATACCCCCTCCTATTTGACCCCACCCAATCTGACTAGGCTCCTCCTATACCCCCTCTGCCCAGGCTCCTCCTATACCCCTCCTCTCTGACCTCACCCATTCTGCCCAGGCTCCTCCTATTTGACCCCACCCAATCTGAATAGGCTCCTCCTAAGCCCCTCCTCTGCTGTCTGACCCCACCCATTCTGCCCAGGCTCCTCCTAAGCCCCTCCTCTCTGACCCCACCAATTCTGCCCAGGCTCCTCCTAAGCCCCTCATCTGCTGTCTGACCCAACCCATTCTGCCCAGGCTCCTCCTATACCCCTCCTCTCTGACCCCACCCAATCTGACTAGGCTCCTCCTAAGCCCCTCCTCTGCTGTCTGACCCCACCCATTCTGCCCTGGCTCCGCCTAAGCATCTCCTCTCTGACCCCACCCATTCTGCCCAGGCTCCTCCTAAGCCCCTCCTCTGCTGTCTGACCCCACCCATTCTGCCCAGGCTCCTCCTAAGCCCCTCCTCTGCTGTCTGACCCTACCCATTCTGCCCATGCTCCTCCTCTACCCCCTCCTCTCTGACTCCACCCATTCTGCCCAGGCTCCTCCCATACCCCTCTGACCCCACCCATTCTGCCCAGGCTCCTCCTATGCCCCTCCTATTTGACCCCACCCAATCTGACTAGGCTCCTCCTAAGCCCCTCCTCTGCTGTCTGACCCCACCCATTCTGCCCAGGCTCCTCCTATTTGACCCCACCCAATCTGACTAGGTTCCTCCTAAGCCCCTCCTCTGCTGTCTGGCCCCACCCATTCTGCCCAGGCTCCTCCTATACCCCCTCCTATTTGACCCCACCCAATCTGACTAGGCTCCTCCTATACCCCCTCTGCCCAGGCTCCTCCTATACCCCTCCTCTCTGACCTCACCCATTCTGCCCAGGCTCCTCCTATTTGACCCCACCCAATCTGACTAGGCTCCTCCTAAGCCCCTCCTCTGCTGTCTGACCCCACCCATTCTGCCCAGGCTCCTCCTAAGCCCCTCCTCTCTGACCCCACCAATTCTGCCCAGGCTCCTCCTAAGCCCCTCATCTGCTGTCTGACCCCACCCATTCTGCCCAGGCTCCTCCTATACCCCTCCTCTCTGACCCCACCCAATCTGACTAGGCTCCTCCTAAGCCCCTAGGCTCCTCCTAAGCCCCTCCTCTCTGACCCCACCCAATCTGACTAGGCTCCTCCTATACCCCCTCCTCTCTGACCCCACCCATTCTGCCCAGGCTCCTCCTAAGCCCCTCCTCTCTGACCCCACCCATTCTGCCCATATACCCCCTCCTCCTGCCCAGGCTCCTCCTAAGCCCCTCCTCTGCTGTCTGACCCCACCCATTCTGCCCAGGCTCCGCCTAAGCCCCTCCTCTCTGACCCCACCCATTCTGCCCATATACCCCCTCCTCCTGCCCAGGCTCCTCCTAAGCCCCTCCTCTGCTGTCTGACCCCACCCATTCTGCCCAGGCTCCTCCTAAGCCCCTCCTCTCTGACCCCACCAATTCTGCCCAGGCTCCTCCTAAGCCCCTCATCTGCTGTCTGACCCCACCCATTCTGCCCAGGCTCCTCCTATACCCCTCCTCTCTGACCCCACCCAATCTGACTAGGCTCCTCCTAAGCCCCTAGGCTCCTCCTAAGCCCCTCCTCTCTGACCCCACCCAATCTGACTAGGCTCCTCCTATACCCCCTCCTCTCTGACCCCACCCATTCTGCCCAGGCTCCTCCTAAGCCCCTCCTCTCTGACCCCACCCATTCTGCCCATATACCCCCTCCTCCTGCCCAGGCTCCTCCTAAGCCCCTCCTCTGCTGTCTGACCCCACCCATTCTGCCCATATACCCCCTCCTCCTGCCCAGGCTCCTCCTAAGCCCCTCCTCTGCTGTCTGACCCCACCCATTCTGCCCAGGCTCCGCCTAAGCCCCTCCTCTCTGACCCCACCCATTCTGCCCAGGCTCCTCCTAAGCCCCTCCTCTGCTGTCTGACCCCACCCATTCTGCCCAGGCTCCTCCCATACCCCTCTGACCCCACCCATTCTGCCCAGGCTCCTCCTATTTGACCCCACCCAATCTGACTAAGCTCCTCCTAAGCCCCTCCTCTCTGACCCCACCCCTTCTGGCCAGGCTCCTCCTATACCCCCTCTGCCCAGGCTCCTCCTATTTGACCCCACCCAATCTGACTAAGCTCCTCCTAAGCCCCTCCTCTCTGACCCCACCCCTTCTGGCCAGGCTCCTCCTATACCCCCTCTGCCCAGGCTCCTCCTATACCCCTCCTCTCTGACTCCACCCATTCTACCCAGGCTCCTCCTATTTGACCCCACCCAATCTGCCCAGGCTCCTCCTAAGCCCCTCCTCTGCTGTCTGACCCCACCCATTCTGCCCAGGCTCCTCCTATACCCCCTCCTCTCTGACTCCACCCATTCTGCCCAGGCTCCTCCCATACCCCTCTGACCCCACCCATTCTGCCCAGGCTCCTCCTAAGCCCCTCCTCTGCTGTCTGACCCCCACCCATTCTGCCCAGGCTCCGCCTAAGCCCCTCCTCTCTGACCCCACCCATTCTGCCCAGGCTCCTCCTAAGCCCCACCTCTCTGACTCCACCCATTCTGCCCAGGCTCCTCCTATTTGACCCCACCCAATCTGACTAGGCTCCTCCTAAGCCCCTCCTCTCTGACCCCACCCCCTCTGACTAGGCTCCTCCTATACCCCCTCCTCTCTGACTCCACCCATTCTACCCAGGCTCCTCCCATACCCATCTGACCCCTCCCATTGTGCCCAGGCTCCTCCTATTTGACCCCACCCAATCTGACTAGGCTCCTCCTACACCCCCCTCTGCCAGGCTCCTCCTATACCCCCTCCTCTCTGACTCCACCCATTCTACCCAGGCTCCTCCCATACCCCTCTGACCCCACCCATTCTGCCCAGGCTCCTCCTATTTGACCCCACCCAATCTGACTAGGCTCCTCCTAAGCCCCTAGGCTCCTCCTAAGCCCCTCCTCTGCTGTCTGACCCCACTCATTCTGCCCAGGCTCCTCCTAAGCCCCTCCTCTCTGACCCCACCCAATCTGACTAGGCTCCTCCTAAGCCCCTAGGCTCCTCCTAAGCCCCTCCTCTGCTCTCTGACCCCACCCAATCTGACTAGGCTCCTCCTATACCCCCCTCTGCCCAGGCTCCTCCTATTTGACCCCACCCAATCTGACAAGGCTCCTCCTAAGCCCCTTCTCTGCTGTCTGACCCCACCCATTCTCCCCAGGCTCCTCCTATACCCCACCTCTCTGACCCCACCCAATCTGACTAGGCTCCTCCTATTTGACCCCACCCAATCTGACTAGGCTCCTCCTAAGCCCCTCCTCTCTGACCCCACCAATTCTGCCCAGGCTCCTCCTAAGCCCCTTCTCTGCTGTCTGACCCCACCCATTCTCCCCAGGCTCCTCCTATACCCCACCTCTCTGACCCCACCCAATCTGACTAGGCTCCTCCTATTTGACCCCACCCAATCTGACTAGGCTCCTCCTAAGCCCCTCCTCTCTGACCCCACCAATTCTGCCCAGGCTCCTCCTAAGCCCCTCATCTGCTGTCTGACCCCACCCATTCTGCCCAGGCTCCTCCTATACCCCCTCCTCTCTGACTCCACCCATTCTGCCCAGGCTCCTCCTATTGGACCCCACCCAATCTGACTAGGCTCCTCCTAAGCCCCTCCTCTGCTGTCTGACCCCACCCATTCTGCCCAGGCTCCTCCTAAGCCCCTCATCTGCTGTCTGACCCCACCCATTCTGCCCAGGCTCCTCCTATACCCCCTCCTCTCTGACTCCACCCATTCTGCCCAGGCTCCTCCCATACCCCTCTGACCCCACCCATTCTGCCCAGGCTCCTCCTATACCCCTCCTATTTGACCCCACCCAATCTGACTTGGCTCCTCCTAAGCCCCTCATCTGCTGTCTGACCCCACCCATTCTGCCCAGGCTCCTCCTATTTGACCCCACCCAATCTGACTAGGCTCCTCCCATACCCCCTCTGCCCAGGCTCCTCCTAAGCCCCTCCTCTGCTGTCTGAACCCCACCCATTCTGCCCAGGCTCCGCCTAAGCCCCTCCTCTCTGACCCCACCCATTCTGCCCAGGCTCCTCCTAAGCCCCACCTCTCTGACTCCACCCATTCTGCCCAGGCTCCTCCTATTTGACCCCACCCAATCTGACTAGGCTCCTCCTAAGCCCCTCCTCTCTGACCCCACCCCCTCTGACTAGGCTCCTCCTATACCCCCTCCTCTCTGACTCCACCCATTCTACCCAGGCTCCTCCCATACCCATCTGACCCCTCCCATTGTGCCCAGGCTCCTCCTATTTGACCCCACCCAATCTGACTAGGCTCCTCCTACACCCCCCTCTGCCAGGCTCCTCCTATACCCCCTCCTCTCTGACTCCACCCATTCTACCCAGGCTCCTCCCATACCCCTCTGACCCCACCCATTCTGCCCAGGCTCCTCCTATTTGACCCCACCCAATCTGACTAGGCTCCTCCTACACCCCCTCCTATTTGACCCCACCCAATCTGACTAGGCTCCTCCTATACCCCCTCTGCCCAGGCTCCTCCTATACCCCTCCTCTCTGACCTCACCCATTCTGCCCAGGCTCCTCCTATTTGACCCCACCCAATCTGAATAGGCTCCTCCTAAGCCCCTCCTCTGCTGTCTGACCCCACCCATTCTGCCCAGGCTCCTCCTAAGCCCCTCCTCTCTGACCCCACCAATTCTGCCCAGGCTCCTCCTAAGCCCCTCATCTGCTGTCTGACCCAACCCATTCTGCCCAGGCTCCTCCTATACCCCTCCTCTCTGACCCCACCCAATCTGACTAGGCTCCTCCTAAGCCCCTCCTCTGCTGTCTGACCCCACCCATTCTGCCCTGGCTCCGCCTAAGCATCTCCTCTCTGACCCCACCCATTCTGCCCAGGCTCCTCCTAAGCCCCTCCTCTGCTGTCTGACCCCACCCATTCTGCCCAGGCTCCTCCTAAGCCCCTCCTCTGCTGTCTGACCCTACCCATTCTGCCCATGCTCCTCCTCTACCCCCTCCTCTCTGACTCCACCCATTCTGCCCAGGCTCCTCCCATACCCCTCTGACCCCACCCATTCTGCCCAGGCTCCTCCTATGCCCCTCCTATTTGACCCCACCCAATCTGACTAGGCTCCTCCTAAGCCCCTCCTCTGCTGTCTGACCCCACCCATTCTGCCCAGGCTCCTCCTATTTGACCCCACCCAATCTGACTAGGTTCCTCCTAAGCCCCTCCTCTGCTGTCTGGCCCCACCCATTCTGCCCAGGCTCCTCCTATACCCCCTCCTATTTGACCCCACCCAATCTGACTAGGCTCCTCCTATACCCCCTCTGCCCAGGCTCCTCCTATACCCCTCCTCTCTGACCTCACCCATTCTGCCCAGGCTCCTCCTATTTGACCCCACCCAATCTGACTAGGCTCCTCCTAAGCCCCTCCTCTGCTGTCTGACCCCACCCATTCTGCCCAGGCTCCTCCTAAGCCCCTCCTCTCTGACCCCACCAATTCTGCCCAGGCTCCTCCTAAGCCCCTCATCTGCTGTCTGACCCCACCCATTCTGCCCAGGCTCCTCCTATACCCCTCCTCTCTGACCCCACCCAATCTGACTAGGCTCCTCCTAAGCCCCTAGGCTCCTCCTAAGCCCCTCCTCTCTGACCCCACCCAATCTGACTAGGCTCCTCCTATACCCCCTCCTCTCTGACCCCACCCATTCTGCCCAGGCTCCTCCTAAGCCCCTCCTCTCTGACCCCACCCATTCTGCCCATATACCCCCTCCTCCTGCCCAGGCTCCTCCTAAGCCCCTCCTCTGCTGTCTGACCCCACCCATTCTGCCCAGGCTCCGCCTAAGCCCCTCCTCTCTGACCCCACCCATTCTGCCCATATACCCCCTCCTCCTGCCCAGGCTCCTCCTAAGCCCCTCCTCTGCTGTCTGACCCCACCCATTCTGCCCAGGCTCCTCCTAAGCCCCTCCTCTCTGACCCCACCAATTCTGCCCAGGCTCCTCCTAAGCCCCTCATCTGCTGTCTGACCCCACCCATTCTGCCCAGGCTCCTCCTATACCCCTCCTCTCTGACCCCACCCAATCTGACTAGGCTCCTCCTAAGCCCCTAGGCTCCTCCTAAGCCCCTCCTCTCTGACCCCACCCAATCTGACTAGGCTCCTCCTATACCCCCTCCTCTCTGACCCCACCCATTCTGCCCAGGCTCCTCCTAAGCCCCTCCTCTCTGACCCCACCCATTCTGCCCATATACCCCCTCCTCCTGCCCAGGCTCCTCCTAAGCCCCTCCTCTGCTGTCTGACCCCACCCATTCTGCCCATATACCCCCTCCTCCTGCCCAGGCTCCTCCTAAGCCCCTCCTCTGCTGTCTGACCCCACCCATTCTGCCCAGGCTCCGCCTAAGCCCCTCCTCTCTGACCCCACCCATTCTGCCCAGGCTCCTCCTAAGCCCCTCCTCTGCTGTCTGACCCCACCCATTCTGCCCAGGCTCCTCCCATACCCCTCTGACCCCACCCATTCTGCCCAGGCTCCTCCTATTTGACCCCACCCAATCTGACTAAGCTCCTCCTAAGCCCCTCCTCTCTGACCCCACCCCTTCTGGCCAGGCTCCTCCTATACCCCCTCTGCCCAGGCTCCTCCTATTTGACCCCACCCAATCTGACTAAGCTCCTCCTAAGCCCCTCCTCTCTGACCCCACCCCTTCTGGCCAGGCTCCTCCTATACCCCCTCTGCCCAGGCTCCTCCTATACCCCTCCTCTCTGACTCCACCCATTCTACCCAGGCTCCTCCTATTTGACCCCACCCAATCTGCCCAGGCTCCTCCTAAGCCCCTCCTCTGCTGTCTGACCCCACCCATTCTGCCCAGGCTCCTCCTATACCCCCTCCTCTCTGACTCCACCCATTCTGCCCAGGCTCCTCCCATACCCCTCTGACCCCACCCATTCTGCCCAGGCTCCTCCTAAGCCCCTCCTCTGCTGTCTGACCCCCACCCATTCTGCCCAGGCTCCGCCTAAGCCCCTCCTCTCTGACCCCACCCATTCTGCCCAGGCTCCTCCTAAGCCCCACCTCTCTGACTCCACCCATTCTGCCCAGGCTCCTCCTATTTGACCCCACCCAATCTGACTAGGCTCCTCCTAAGCCCCTCCTCTCTGACCCCACCCCCTCTGACTAGGCTCCTCCTATACCCCCTCCTCTCTGACTCCACCCATTCTACCCAGGCTCCTCCCATACCCATCTGACCCCTCCCATTGTGCCCAGGCTCCTCCTATTTGACCCCACCCAATCTGACTAGGCTCCTCCTACACCCCCCTCTGCCAGGCTCCTCCTATACCCCCTCCTCTCTGACTCCACCCATTCTACCCAGGCTCCTCCCATACCCCTCTGACCCCACCCATTCTGCCCAGGCTCCTCCTATTTGACCCCACCCAATCTGACTAGGCTCCTCCTAAGCCCCTAGGCTCCTCCTAAGCCCCTCCTCTGCTGTCTGACCCCACTCATTCTGCCCAGGCTCCTCCTAAGCCCCTCCTCTCTGACCCCACCCAATCTGACTAGGCTCCTCCTAAGCCCCTAGGCTCCTCCTAAGCCCCTCCTCTGCTCTCTGACCCCACCCAATCTGACTAGGCTCCTCCTATACCCCCCTCTGCCCAGGCTCCTCCTATTTGACCCCACCCAATCTGACAAGGCTCCTCCTAAGCCCCTTCTCTGCTGTCTGACCCCACCCATTCTCCCCAGGCTCCTCCTATACCCCACCTCTCTGACCCCACCCAATCTGACTAGGCTCCTCCTATTTGACCCCACCCAATCTGACTAGGCTCCTCCTAAGCCCCTCCTCTCTGACCCCACCAATTCTGCCCAGGCTCCTCCTAAGCCCCTTCTCTGCTGTCTGACCCCACCCATTCTCCCCAGGCTCCTCCTATACCCCACCTCTCTGACCCCACCCAATCTGACTAGGCTCCTCCTATTTGACCCCACCCAATCTGACTAGGCTCCTCCTAAGCCCCTCCTCTCTGACCCCACCAATTCTGCCCAGGCTCCTCCTAAGCCCCTCATCTGCTGTCTGACCCCACCCATTCTGCCCAGGCTCCTCCTATACCCCTCCTCTCTGACCCCACCCAATCTGACTAGGCTCCTCCTAAGCCCCTAGGCTCCTCCTAAGCCCCTCCTCTCTGACCCCACCCAATCTGACTAGGCTCCTCCTATACCCCCTCCTCTCTGACCCCACCCATTCTGCCCAGGCTCCTCCTAAGCCCCTCCTCTCTGACCCCACCCATTCTGCCCATATACCCCCTCCTCCTGCCCAGGCTCCTCCTAAGCCCCTCCTCTGCTGTCTGACCCCACCCATTCTGCCCATATACCCCCTCCTCCTGCCCAGGCTCCTCCTAAGCCCCTCCTCTGCTGTCTGACCCCACCCATTCTGCCCAGGCTCCGCCTAAGCCCCTCCTCTCTGACCCCACCCATTCTGCCCAGGCTCCTCCTAAGCCCCTCCTCTGCTGTCTGACCCCACCCATTCTGCCCAGGCTCCTCCCATACCCCTCTGACCCCACCCATTCTGCCCAGGCTCCTCCTTTTTGACCCCACCCAATCTGACTAAGCTCCTCCTAAGCCCCTCCTCTCTGACCCCACCCCTTCTGGCCAGGCTCCTCCTATACCCCCTCTGCCCAGGCTCCTCCTATACCCCTCCTCTCTGACTCCACCCATTCTACCCAGGCTCCTCCTATTTGACCCCACCCAATCTGACTAGGCTCCTCCTACACCCCCCTCTGCCAGGCTCCTCCTATACCCCTCCTCTGCTGTCTGACCCCACCCATTCTGCCCAGGCTCCTCCTATTTGACCCCACCCAATCTGACTAGGCTCCTCCTAAGCCCCTCCTCTGCTGTCTGGCCCCACCCATTCTGCCCAGGCTCCTCCTAAGCCCCTCCTCTGCTGTCTGACCCCACCCATTCTGCCCAGGCTCCTCCTATACCCCCTCCTCTCTGACTCCACCCATTCTGCCCAGGCTCCTCCCATACCCCTCTGACCCCACCCATTCTGCCCAGGCTCCTCCTAAGCCCCTCCTCTGCTGTCTGACCCCCACCCATTCTGCCCAGGCTCCGCCTAAGCCCCTCCTCTCTGACCCCACCCATTCTGCCCAGGCTCCTCCTAAGCCCCACCTCTCTGACTCCACCCATTCTGCCCAGGCTCCTCCTATTTGACCCCACCCAATCTGACTAGGCTCCTCCTAAGCCCCTAGGCTCCTCCTAAGCCCCTCCTCTGCTGTCTGACCCCACTCATTCTGCCCATGCTCCTCCTAAGCCCCTCCTCTCTGACCCCACCCAATCTGACTAGGCTCCTCCTAAGCCCCTAGGCTCCTCCTAAGCCCCTCCTCTGCTCTCTGACCCCACCCAATCTGACTAGGCTCCTCCTATACCCCCCTCTGCCCAGGCTCCTCCTATTTGACCCCACCCAATCTGACAAGGCTCCTCCTAAGCCCCTTCTCTGCTGTCTGACCCCACCCATTCTCCCCAGGCTCCTCCTATACCCCACCTCTCTGACCCCACCCAATCTGACTAGGCTCCTCCTAAGCCCCTCCTCTGCTGTCTGACCCCACCCATTCTGCCCAGGCTCCTCCTATACCCCCTCCTCTCTGACTCCACCCATTCTGCCCAGGCTCCTCCTATTGGACCCCACCCAATCTGATTAGGCTCCTCCTATACCCCCTCTGCCCAGGCTCCTCCTATACCCCTCCTCTCTGACCCCACCCCCTCTGCCCAGGCTCCTCCTATACCCCCTCTGCCCAGGCTCCTCCTATACCCCTCCTCTCTGACCCCACCCCCTCTGCCCAGGCTCCTCCTATACCCCTCCTCTGCTGTCTGACCCCACCCATTCTGCCCAGGCTCCTCCTATTTGACCCCACCCAATCTGACTAGGCTCCTCCTAAGCCCCTCCTCTCTGACCCCACCCATTCTGCCCAGGCTCCTCCTAAGCCCCCTCCTCTGCTGTCTGACCCCACCCATTCTGCCCAGGCTCCTCCTATACCCCCTCCTCTCTGACTCCACCCATTCTGCCCAGGCTCCTCCTATTGGACCCCACCCAATCTGATTAGGCTCCTCCTATACCCCCTCTGCCCAGGCTCCTCCTATACCCCTCCTCTCTGACCCCACCCCCTCTGCCCAGGCTCCTCCTATACCCCCTCTGCCCAGGCTCCTCCTATACCCCTCCTCTCTGACCCCACCCCCTCTGCCCAGGCTCCTCCTATACCCCTCCTCTGCTGTCTGACCCCACCCATTCTGCCCAGGCTCCTCCTATTTGACCCCACCCAATCTGACTAGGCTCCTCCTAAGCCCCTCCTCTGCTGTCTGACCCCACCCATTCTGCCCAGGCTCCTCCTATTTGACCCCACCCAATCTGACTAGGCTCCTCCTAAGCCCCTCCTCTCTGACCCCACCCATTCTGCCCAGGCTCCTCCTAAGCCCCTCCTCTGCTGTCTGACCCCACCCATTCTGCCCAGGCTCCTCCTATACCCCTCCTCTCTGACCCCACCCCCTCTGCCCAGGCTCCTCCTATTTGACCCCACCCAATCTGACTAGGTTCCTCCTAAGCCCCTCCTCTGCTGTCTGACCCCACCCATTCTGCCCAGGCTCCTCCTATACCCCCTCCTATTTGACCCCACCCAATCTGACTAGGCTCCTCCTATACCCCCTCTGCCCAGGCTCCTCCTATACCCCTCCTCTCTGACCTCACCCATTCTGCCCAGGCTCCTCCTATTTGACCCCACCCAATCTGAATAGGCTCCTCCTAAGCCCCTCCTCTGCTGTCTGACCCCACCCATTCTGCCCAGGCTCCTCCTAAGCCCCTCCTCTCTGACCCCACCAATTCTGCCCAGGCTCCTCCTAAGCCCCTCATCTGCTGTCTGACCCAACCCATTCTGCCCAGGCTCCTCCTATACCCCTCCTCTCTGACCCCACCCAATCTGACTAGGCTCCTCCTAAGCCCCTCCTCTGCTGTCTGACCCCACCCATTCTGCCCTGGCTCCGCCTAAGCATCTCCTCTCTGACCCCACCCATTCTGCCCAGGCTCCTCCTAAGCCCCTCCTCTGCTGTCTGACCCCACCCATTCTGCCCAGGCTCCTCCTAAGCCCCTCCTCTGCTGTCTGACCCTACCCATTCTGCCCATGCTCCTCCTCTACCCCCTCCTCTCTGACTCCACCCATTCTGCCCAGGCTCCTCCCATACCCCTCTGACCCCACCCATTCTGCCCAGGCTCCTCCTATGCCCCTCCTATTTGACCCCACCCAATCTGACTAGGCTCCTCCTAAGCCCCTCCTCTGCTGTCTGACCCCACCCATTCTGCCCAGGCTCCTCCTATTTGACCCCACCCAATCTGACTAGGTTCCTCCTAAGCCCCTCCTCTGCTGTCTGGCCCCACCCATTCTGCCCAGGCTCCTCCTATACCCCCTCCTATTTGACCCCACCCAATCTGACTAGGCTCCTCCTATACCCCCTCTGCCCAGGCTCCTCCTATACCCCTCCTCTCTGACCTCACCCATTCTGCCCAGGCTCCTCCTATTTGACCCCACCCAATCTGACTAGGCTCCTCCTAAGCCCCTCCTCTGCTGTCTGACCCCACCCATTCTGCCCAGGCTCCGCCTAAGCCCCTCCTCTCTGACCCCACCCATTCTGCCCATATACCCCCTCCTCCTGCCCAGGCTCCTCCTAAGCCCCTCCTCTGCTGTCTGACCCCACCCATTCTGCCCAGGCTCCTCCTAAGCCCCTCCTCTCTGACCCCACCAATTCTGCCCAGGCTCCTCCTAAGCCCCTCATCTGCTGTCTGACCCCACCCATTCTGCCCAGGCTCCTCCTATACCCCTCCTCTCTGACCCCACCCAATCTGACTAGGCTCCTCCTAAGCCCCTAGGCTCCTCCTAAGCCCCTCCTCTCTGACCCCACCCAATCTGACTAGGCTCCTCCTATACCCCCTCCTCTCTGACCCCACCCATTCTGCCCAGGCTCCTCCTAAGCCCCTCCTCTCTGACCCCACCCATTCTGCCCATATACCCCCTCCTCCTGCCCAGGCTCCTCCTAAGCCCCTCCTCTGCTGTCTGACCCCACCCATTCTGCCCATATACCCCCTCCTCCTGCCCAGGCTCCTCCTAAGCCCCTCCTCTGCTGTCTGACCCCACCCATTCTGCCCAGGCTCCGCCTAAGCCCCTCCTCTCTGACCCCACCCATTCTGCCCAGGCTCCTCCTAAGCCCCTCCTCTGCTGTCTGACCCCACCCATTCTGCCCAGGCTCCTCCCATACCCCTCTGACCCCACCCATTCTGCCCAGGCTCCTCCTATTTGACCCCACCCAATCTGACTAAGCTCCTCCTAAGCCCCTCCTCTCTGACCCCACCCCTTCTGGCCAGGCTCCTCCTATACCCCCTCTGCCCAGGCTCCTCCTATTTGACCCCACCCAATCTGACTAAGCTCCTCCTAAGCCCCTCCTCTCTGACCCCACCCCTTCTGGCCAGGCTCCTCCTATACCCCCTCTGCCCAGGCTCCTCCTATACCCCTCCTCTCTGACTCCACCCATTCTACCCAGGCTCCTCCTATTTGACCCCACCCAATCTGCCCAGGCTCCTCCTAAGCCCCTCCTCTGCTGTCTGACCCCACCCATTCTGCCCAGGCTCCTCCTATACCCCCTCCTCTCTGACTCCACCCATTCTGCCCAGGCTCCTCCCATACCCCTCTGACCCCACCCATTCTGCCCAGGCTCCTCCTAAGCCCCTCCTCTGCTGTCTGACCCCCACCCATTCTGCCCAGGCTCCGCCTAAGCCCCTCCTCTCTGACCCCACCCATTCTGCCCAGGCTCCTCCTAAGCCCCACCTCTCTGACTCCACCCATTCTGCCCAGGCTCCTCCTATTTGACCCCACCCAATCTGACTAGGCTCCTCCTAAGCCCCTCCTCTCTGACCCCACCCCCTCTGACTAGGCTCCTCCTATACCCCCTCCTCTCTGACTCCACCCATTCTACCCAGGCTCCTCCCATACCCATCTGACCCCTCCCATTGTGCCCAGGCTCCTCCTATTTGACCCCACCCAATCTGACTAGGCTCCTCCTACACCCCCCTCTGCCAGGCTCCTCCTATACCCCCTCCTCTCTGACTCCACCCATTCTACCCAGGCTCCTCCCATACCCCTCTGACCCCACCCATTCTGCCCAGGCTCCTCCTATTTGACCCCACCCAATCTGACTAGGCTCCTCCTAAGCCCCTAGGCTCCTCCTAAGCCCCTCCTCTGCTGTCTGACCCCACTCATTCTGCCCAGGCTCCTCCTAAGCCCCTCCTCTCTGACCCCACCCAATCTGACTAGGCTCCTCCTAAGCCCCTAGGCTCCTCCTAAGCCCCTCCTCTGCTCTCTGACCCCACCCAATCTGACTAGGCTCCTCCTATACCCCCCTCTGCCCAGGCTCCTCCTATTTGACCCCACCCAATCTGACAAGGCTCCTCCTAAGCCCCTTCTCTGCTGTCTGACCCCACCCATTCTCCCCAGGCTCCTCCTATACCCCACCTCTCTGACCCCACCCAATCTGACTAGGCTCCTCCTATTTGACCCCACCCAATCTGACTAGGCTCCTCCTAAGCCCCTCCTCTCTGACCCCACCAATTCTGCCCAGGCTCCTCCTAAGCCCCTTCTCTGCTGTCTGACCCCACCCATTCTCCCCAGGCTCCTCCTATACCCCACCTCTCTGACCCCACCCAATCTGACTAGGCTCCTCCTATTTGACCCCACCCAATCTGACTAGGCTCCTCCTAAGCCCCTCCTCTCTGACCCCACCAATTCTGCCCAGGCTCCTCCTAAGCCCCTCATCTGCTGTCTGACCCCACCCATTCTGCCCAGGCTCCTCCTATACCCCCTCCTCTCTGACTCCACCCATTCTGCCCAGGCTCCTCCTATTGGACCCCACCCAATCTGACTAGGCTCCTCCTAAGCCCCTCCTCTGCTGTCTGACCCCACCCATTCTGCCCAGGCTCCTCCTAAGCCCCTCATCTGCTGTCTGACCCCACCCATTCTGCCCAGGCTCCTCCTATACCCCCTCCTCTCTGACTCCACCCATTCTGCCCAGGCTCCTCCCATACCCCTCTGACCCCACCCATTCTGCCCAGGCTCCTCCTATACCCCTCCTATTTGACCCCACCCAATCTGACTTGGCTCCTCCTAAGCCCCTCATCTGCTGTCTGACCCCACCCATTCTGCCCAGGCTCCTCCTATTTGACCCCACCCAATCTGACTAGGCTCCTCCCATACCCCCTCTGCCCAGGCTCCTCCTAAGCCCCTCCTCTGCTGTCTGAACCCCACCCATTCTGCCCAGGCTCCGCCTAAGCCCCTCCTCTCTGACCCCACCCATTCTGCCCAGGCTCCTCCTAAGCCCCACCTCTCTGACTCCACCCATTCTGCCCAGGCTCCTCCTATTTGACCCCACCCAATCTGACTAGGCTCCTCCTAAGCCCCTCCTCTCTGACCCCACCCCCTCTGACTAGGCTCCTCCTATACCCCCTCCTCTCTGACTCCACCCATTCTACCCAGGCTCCTCCCATACCCATCTGACCCCTCCCATTGTGCCCAGGCTCCTCCTATTTGACCCCACCCAATCTGACTAGGCTCCTCCTACACCCCCCTCTGCCAGGCTCCTCCTATACCCCCTCCTCTCTGACTCCACCCATTCTACCCAGGCTCCTCCCATACCCCTCTGACCCCACCCATTCTGCCCAGGCTCCTCCTATTTGACCCCACCCAATCTGACTAGGCTCCTCCTACACCCCCTCCTATTTGACCCCACCCAATCTGACTAGGCTCCTCCTATACCCCCTCTGCCCAGGCTCCTCCTATACCCCTCCTCTCTGACCTCACCCATTCTGCCCAGGCTCCTCCTATTTGACCCCACCCAATCTGAATAGGCTCCTCCTAAGCCCCTCCTCTGCTGTCTGACCCCACCCATTCTGCCCAGGCTCCTCCTAAGCCCCTCCTCTCTGACCCCACCAATTCTGCCCAGGCTCCTCCTAAGCCCCTCATCTGCTGTCTGACCCAACCCATTCTGCCCAGGCTCCTCCTATACCCCTCCTCTCTGACCCCACCCAATCTGACTAGGCTCCTCCTAAGCCCCTCCTCTGCTGTCTGACCCCACCCATTCTGCCCTGGCTCCGCCTAAGCATCTCCTCTCTGACCCCACCCATTCTGCCCAGGCTCCTCCTAAGCCCCTCCTCTGCTGTCTGACCCCACCCATTCTGCCCAGGCTCCTCCTAAGCCCCTCCTCTGCTGTCTGACCCTACCCATTCTGCCCATGCTCCTCCTCTACCCCCTCCTCTCTGACTCCACCCATTCTGCCCAGGCTCCTCCCATACCCCTCTGACCCCACCCATTCTGCCCAGGCTCCTCCTATGCCCCTCCTATTTGACCCCACCCAATCTGACTAGGCTCCTCCTAAGCCCCTCCTCTGCTGTCTGACCCCACCCATTCTGCCCAGGCTCCTCCTATTTGACCCCACCCAATCTGACTAGGTTCCTCCTAAGCCCCTCCTCTGCTGTCTGGCCCCACCCATTCTGCCCAGGCTCCTCCTATACCCCCTCCTATTTGACCCCACCCAATCTGACTAGGCTCCTCCTATACCCCCTCTGCCCAGGCTCCTCCTATACCCCTCCTCTCTGACCTCACCCATTCTGCCCAGGCTCCTCCTATTTGACCCCACCCAATCTGACTAGGCTCCTCCTAAGCCCCTCCTCTGCTGTCTGACCCCACCCATTCTGCCCAGGCTCCTCCTAAGCCCCTCCTCTCTGACCCCACCAATTCTGCCCAGGCTCCTCCTAAGCCCCTCATCTGCTGTCTGACCCCACCCATTCTGCCCAGGCTCCTCCTATACCCCTCCTCTCTGACCCCACCCAATCTGACTAGGCTCCTCCTAAGCCCCTAGGCTCCTCCTAAGCCCCTCCTCTCTGACCCCACCCAATCTGACTAGGCTCCTCCTATACCCCCTCCTCTCTGACCCCACCCATTCTGCCCAGGCTCCTCCTAAGCCCCTCCTCTCTGACCCCACCCATTCTGCCCATATACCCCCTCCTCCTGCCCAGGCTCCTCCTAAGCCCCTCCTCTGCTGTCTGACCCCACCCATTCTGCCCAGGCTCCGCCTAAGCCCCTCCTCTCTGACCCCACCCATTCTGCCCATATACCCCCTCCTCCTGCCCAGGCTCCTCCTAAGCCCCTCCTCTGCTGTCTGACCCCACCCATTCTGCCCAGGCTCCTCCTAAGCCCCTCCTCTCTGACCCCACCAATTCTGCCCAGGCTCCTCCTAAGCCCCTCATCTGCTGTCTGACCCCACCCATTCTGCCCAGGCTCCTCCTATACCCCTCCTCTCTGACCCCACCCAATCTGACTAGGCTCCTCCTAAGCCCCTAGGCTCCTCCTAAGCCCCTCCTCTCTGACCCCACCCAATCTGACTAGGCTCCTCCTATACCCCCTCCTCTCTGACCCCACCCATTCTGCCCAGGCTCCTCCTAAGCCCCTCCTCTCTGACCCCACCCATTCTGCCCATATACCCCCTCCTCCTGCCCAGGCTCCTCCTAAGCCCCTCCTCTGCTGTCTGACCCCACCCATTCTGCCCATATACCCCCTCCTCCTGCCCAGGCTCCTCCTAAGCCCCTCCTCTGCTGTCTGACCCCACCCATTCTGCCCAGGCTCCGCCTAAGCCCCTCCTCTCTGACCCCACCCATTCTGCCCAGGCTCCTCCTAAGCCCCTCCTCTGCTGTCTGACCCCACCCATTCTGCCCAGGCTCCTCCCATACCCCTCTGACCCCACCCATTCTGCCCAGGCTCCTCCTATTTGACCCCACCCAATCTGACTAAGCTCCTCCTAAGCCCCTCCTCTCTGACCCCACCCCTTCTGGCCAGGCTCCTCCTATACCCCCTCTGCCCAGGCTCCTCCTATTTGACCCCACCCAATCTGACTAAGCTCCTCCTAAGCCCCTCCTCTCTGACCCCACCCCTTCTGGCCAGGCTCCTCCTATACCCCCTCTGCCCAGGCTCCTCCTATACCCCTCCTCTCTGACTCCACCCATTCTACCCAGGCTCCTCCTATTTGACCCCACCCAATCTGCCCAGGCTCCTCCTAAGCCCCTCCTCTGCTGTCTGACCCCACCCATTCTGCCCAGGCTCCTCCTATACCCCCTCCTCTCTGACTCCACCCATTCTGCCCAGGCTCCTCCCATACCCCTCTGACCCCACCCATTCTGCCCAGGCTCCTCCTAAGCCCCTCCTCTGCTGTCTGACCCCCACCCATTCTGCCCAGGCTCCGCCTAAGCCCCTCCTCTCTGACCCCACCCATTCTGCCCAGGCTCCTCCTAAGCCCCACCTCTCTGACTCCACCCATTCTGCCCAGGCTCCTCCTATTTGACCCCACCCAATCTGACTAGGCTCCTCCTAAGCCCCTCCTCTCTGACCCCACCCCCTCTGACTAGGCTCCTCCTATACCCCCTCCTCTCTGACTCCACCCATTCTACCCAGGCTCCTCCCATACCCATCTGACCCCTCCCATTGTGCCCAGGCTCCTCCTATTTGACCCCACCCAATCTGACTAGGCTCCTCCTACACCCCCCTCTGCCAGGCTCCTCCTATACCCCCTCCTCTCTGACTCCACCCATTCTACCCAGGCTCCTCCCATACCCCTCTGACCCCACCCATTCTGCCCAGGCTCCTCCTATTTGACCCCACCCAATCTGACTAGGCTCCTCCTAAGCCCCTAGGCTCCTCCTAAGCCCCTCCTCTGCTGTCTGACCCCACTCATTCTGCCCAGGCTCCTCCTAAGCCCCTCCTCTCTGACCCCACCCAATCTGACTAGGCTCCTCCTAAGCCCCTAGGCTCCTCCTAAGCCCCTCCTCTGCTCTCTGACCCCACCCAATCTGACTAGGCTCCTCCTATACCCCCCTCTGCCCAGGCTCCTCCTATTTGACCCCACCCAATCTGACAAGGCTCCTCCTAAGCCCCTTCTCTGCTGTCTGACCCCACCCATTCTCCCCAGGCTCCTCCTATACCCCACCTCTCTGACCCCACCCAATCTGACTAGGCTCCTCCTATTTGACCCCACCCAATCTGACTAGGCTCCTCCTAAGCCCCTCCTCTCTGACCCCACCAATTCTGCCCAGGCTCCTCCTAAGCCCCTTCTCTGCTGTCTGACCCCACCCATTCTCCCCAGGCTCCTCCTATACCCCACCTCTCTGACCCCACCCAATCTGACTAGGCTCCTCCTATTTGACCCCACCCAATCTGACTAGGCTCCTCCTAAGCCCCTCCTCTCTGACCCCACCAATTCTGCCCAGGCTCCTCCTAAGCCCCTCATCTGCTGTCTGACCCCACCCATTCTGCCCAGGCTCCTCCTATACCCCCTCCTCTCTGACTCCACCCATTCTGCCCAGGCTCCTCCTATTGGACCCCACCCAATCTGACTAGGCTCCTCCTAAGCCCCTCCTCTGCTGTCTGACCCCACCCATTCTGCCCAGGCTCCTCCTAAGCCCCTCATCTGCTGTCTGACCCCACCCATTCTGCCCAGGCTCCTCCTATACCCCCTCCTCTCTGACTCCACCCATTCTGCCCAGGCTCCTCCCATACCCCTCTGACCCCACCCATTCTGCCCAGGCTCCTCCTATACCCCTCCTATTTGACCCCACCCAATCTGACTTGGCTCCTCCTAAGCCCCTCATCTGCTGTCTGACCCCACCCATTCTGCCCAGGCTCCTCCTATTTGACCCCACCCAATCTGACTAGGCTCCTCCCATACCCCCTCTGCCCAGGCTCCTCCTAAGCCCCTCCTCTGCTGTCTGAACCCCACCCATTCTGCCCAGGCTCCGCCTAAGCCCCTCCTCTCTGACCCCACCCATTCTGCCCAGGCTCCTCCTAAGCCCCACCTCTCTGACTCCACCCATTCTGCCCAGGCTCCTCCTATTTGACCCCACCCAATCTGACTAGGCTCCTCCTAAGCCCCTCCTCTCTGACCCCACCCCCTCTGACTAGGCTCCTCCTATACCCCCTCCTCTCTGACTCCACCCATTCTACCCAGGCTCCTCCCATACCCATCTGACCCCTCCCATTGTGCCCAGGCTCCTCCTATTTGACCCCACCCAATCTGACTAGGCTCCTCCTACACCCCCCTCTGCCAGGCTCCTCCTATACCCCCTCCTCTCTGACTCCACCCATTCTACCCAGGCTCCTCCCATACCCCTCTGACCCCACCCATTCTGCCCAGGCTCCTCCTATTTGACCCCACCCAATCTGACTAGGCTCCTCCTACACCCCCCTCTGCCCAGGCTCCTCCTATACCCCCTCCTCTCTGACTCCACCCATTCTACCCAGGCTCCTCCCATACCCCTCTGACCCCACCCATTCTGCCCAGGCTCCTCCTATTTGACCCCACCCAATCTGACTAGGCTCCTCCTAAGCCCCTAGGCTCCTCCTAAGCCCCTCCTCTGCTCTCTGACCCCACCCAATCTGACTAGGCTCCTCCTATACCCCCCTCTGCCCAGGCTCCTCCTATTTGACCCCACCCAATCTGACTAGGCTCCTCCTAAGCCCCTCCTCTGCTGTCTGACCCCACCCATTCTGCCCAGGCTCCTCCTATACCCCCTCCTCTCTGACTCCACCCATTCTGCCCAGGCTCCTCCTATTGGACCCCACCCAATCTGATTAGGCTCCTCCTATACCCCCTCTGCCCAGGCTCCTCCTATACCCCTCCTCTCTGACCCCACCCCCTCTGCCCAGGCTCCTCCTATACCCCCTCTGCCCAGGCTCCTCCTATACCCCTTCTCTGCTGTCTGACCCCACCCATTCTGCCCAGGCTCCTCCTATTTGACCCCACCCAATCTGACTAGGCTCCTCCTAAGCCCCTCCTCTGCTGTCTGACCCCACCCATTCTGCCCAGGCTCCTCCTATACCCCCTCCTCTCTGACTCCACCCATTCTGCCCAGGCTCCTCCCATACCCCTCTGACCCCACCCAGCCCATGCTCCTCCTATTTGACCACACCCAATCTGACTAGGCTCCTCCTATACCCCACCTCTCTGACCCCACCCAATCTGACTAGGCTCCTCCTAAGCCCCTCCTCTGCTGTCTGACCCCACCCATTCTGCCCAGGCTCCTCCTATACCCTTCCTCTCTGACCCCACCCATTCTGCCCAGGCTCCTCCTATGCCCCTCCTCTCTGACCCCACCCAATCTGACTAGGCTCCTCCTAAGCCCCTAGGCTCCTCCTATACCCTTCCTCTCTGACCCCACCCAATCTGACTAGGCTCCTCCTAAGCCCCTCCTCTCTGACCCCACCCATTCTGCCCAGGCTCCTCCTATACCCCTCCTCTCTGACCCCACCCCCTCTGCCCAGGCTCCTCCTATTTGACCCCACCCAATCTGACTAGGCTCCTCCTACACCCCCTCTGCCAGGCTCCTCCTATACCCCCTCCTCTCTGACCCCACCCATTCTGCCCAGGCTCCTCCTATTTGACCACACCCAATCTGACTAGGCTCCTCCTATACCCATTCTGCCCAGGCTCCTCCTATACCCCCTCCTCTCTGACTCCACCCATTCTGCCCAGGCTCCTCCTAAGCCCCTCCTCTCTGACCCCACCCATTCTGCCCATATACCCCCTCCTCCTGCCCAGGCTCCTCCTAAGCCCCTCCTCTGCTGTCTGACCCCACCCATTCTGCCCAGGCTCCGCCTAAGCCCCTCCTCTCTGACCCCACCCATTCTGCCCAGGCTCCTCCTAAGCCCCTCCTCTGCTGTCTGACCCCACCCATTCTGCCCAGGCTCCTCCCATACCCCTCTGACCCCACCCATTCTGCCCAGGCTCCTCCTATTTGACCCCACCCAATCTGACTAAGCTCCTCCTAAGCCCCTCCTCTCTGACCCCACCCCCTCTGCCCAGGCTCCTCCTATACCCCTCCTCTCTGACCCCACCCAATCTGACTAGGCTCCTCCTAAGCCCCTAGGCTCCTCCTAAGCCCCTCCTCTCTGACCCCACCCAATCTGACTAGGCTCCTCCTATACCCCCACCCATTCTGCCCAGGCTCCTCCTAAGCCCCTCCTCTCTGACCCCACCAATTCTGCCCAGGCTCCTCCTAAGCCCCTCATCTGCTGTCTGACCCCACCCATTCTGCCCAGGCTCCTCCTATACCCCTCCTCTCTGACCCCACCCAATCTGACTAGGCTCCTCCTAAGCACCTAGGCTCCTCCTAAGCCCCTCCTCTCTGACCCCACCCAATCTGACTAGGCTCCTCCTATACCCCCTCCTCTCTGACCCCACCCATTCTGCCCAGGCTCCTCCTAAGCCCCTCCTCTCTGACCCCACCCATTCTGCCCATATACCCCCTCCTCCTGCCCAGGCTCCTCCTAAGCCCCTCCTCTGCTGTCTGACCCCACCCATTCTGCCCAGGCTCCGCCTAAGCCCCTCCTCTCTGACCCCACCCATTCTGCCCATATACCCCCTCCTCCTGCCCAGGCTCCTCCTAAGCCCCTCCTCTGCTGTCTGACCCCACCCATTCTGCCCAGGCTCCTCCTAAGCCCCTCCTCTCTGACCCCACCAATTCTGCCCAGGCTCCTCCTAAGCCCCTCATCTGCTGTCTGACCCCACCCATTCTGCCCAGGCTCCTCCTATACCCCTCCTCTCTGACCCCACCCAATCTGACTAGGCTCCTCCTAAGCCCCTAGGCTCCTCCTAAGCCCCTCCTCTCTGACCCCACCCAATCTGACTAGGCTCCTCCTATACCCCCTCCTCTCTGACCCCACCCATTCTGCCCAGGCTCCTCCTAAGCCCCTCCTCTCTGACCCCACCCATTCTGCCCATATACCCCCTCCTCCTGCCCAGGCTCCTCCTAAGCCCCTCCTCTGCTGTCTGACCCCACCCATTCTGCCCAGGCTCCTCCTAAGCCCCTCCTCTGCTGTCTGACCCCACCCATTCTGCCCATATACCCCCTCCTCCTGCCCAGGCTCCTCCTAAGCCCCTCCTCTGCTGTCTGACCCCACCCATTCTGCCCAGGCTCCGCCTAAGCCCCTCCTCTCTGACCCCACCCATTCTGCCCAGGCTCCTCCTAAGCCCCTCCTCTGCTGTCTGACCCCACCCATTCTGCCCAGGCTCCTCCCATACCCCTCTGACCCCACCCATTCTGCCCAGGCTCCTCCTTTTTGACCCCACCCAATCTGACTAAGCTCCTCCTAAGCCCCTCCTCTCTGACCCCACCCCTTCTGGCCAGGCTCCTCCTATACCCCCTCTGCCCAGGCTCCTCCTATACCCCTCCTCTCTGACTCCACCCATTCTACCCAGGCTCCTCCTATTTGACCCCACCCAATCTGACTAGGCTCCTCCTACACCCCCCTCTGCCAGGCTCCTCCTATACCCCTCCTCTGCTGTCTGACCCCACCCATTCTGCCCAGGCTCCTCCTATTTGACCCCACCCAATCTGACTAGGCTCCTCCTAAGCCCCTCCTCTGCTGTCTGGCCCCACCCATTCTGCCCAGGCTCCTCCTAAGCCCCTCCTCTGCTGTCTGACCCCACCCATTCTGCCCAGGCTCCTCCTATACCCCCTCCTCTCTGACTCCACCCATTCTGCCCAGGCTCCTCCCATACCCCTCTGACCCCACCCATTCTGCCCAGGCTCCTCCTAAGCCCCTCCTCTGCTGTCTGACCCCCACCCATTCTGCCCAGGCTCCGCCTAAGCCCCTCCTCTCTGACCCCACCCATTCTGCCCAGGCTCCTCCTAAGCCCCACCTCTCTGACTCCACCCATTCTGCCCAGGCTCCTCCTATTTGACCCCACCCAATCTGACTAGGCTCCTCCTAAGCCCCTAGGCTCCTCCTAAGCCCCTCCTCTGCTGTCTGACCCCACTCATTCTGCCCATGCTCCTCCTAAGCCCCTCCTCTCTGACCCCACCCAATCTGACTAGGCTCCTCCTAAGCCCCTAGGCTCCTCCTAAGCCCCTCCTCTGCTCTCTGACCCCACCCAATCTGACTAGGCTCCTCCTATACCCCCCTCTGCCCAGGCTCCTCCTATTTGACCCCACCCAATCTGACAAGGCTCCTCCTAAGCCCCTTCTCTGCTGTCTGACCCCACCCATTCTCCCCAGGCTCCTCCTATACCCCACCTCTCTGACCCCACCCAATCTGACTAGGCTCCTCCTAAGCCCCTCCTCTGCTGTCTGACCCCACCCATTCTGCCCAGGCTCCTCCTATACCCCCTCCTCTCTGACTCCACCCATTCTGCCCAGGCTCCTCCTATTGGACCCCACCCAATCTGATTAGGCTCCTCCTATACCCCCTCTGCCCAGGCTCCTCCTATACCCCTCCTCTCTGACCCCACCCCCTCTGCCCAGGCTCCTCCTATACCCCCTCTGCCCAGGCTCCTCCTATACCCCTCCTCTCTGACCCCACCCCCTCTGCCCAGGCTCCTCCTATACCCCTCCTCTGCTGTCTGACCCCACCCATTCTGCCCAGGCTCCTCCTATTTGACCCCACCCAATCTGACTAGGCTCCTCCTAAGCCCCTCCTCTCTGACCCCACCCATTCTGCCCAGGCTCCTCCTAAGCCCCCTCCTCTGCTGTCTGACCCCACCCATTCTGCCCAGGCTCCTCCTATACCCCCTCCTCTCTGACTCCACCCATTCTGCCCAGGCTCCTCCTATTGGACCCCACCCAATCTGATTAGGCTCCTCCTATACCCCCTCTGCCCAGGCTCCTCCTATACCCCTCCTCTCTGACCAGGCTCCTCCTATACCCCCTCTGCCCAGGCTCCTCCTATACCCCTCCTCTCTGACCCCACCCCCTCTGCCCAGGCTCCTCCTATACCCCTCCTCTGCTGTCTGACCCCACCCATTCTGCCCAGGCTCCTCCTATTTGACCCCACCCAATCTGACTAGGCTCCTCCTAAGCCCCTCCTCTGCTGTCTGACCCCACCCATTCTGCCCAGGCTCCTCCTATTTGACCCCACCCAATCTGACTAGGCTCCTCCTAAGCCCCTCCTCTCTGACCCCACCCATTCTGCCCAGGCTCCTCCTAAGCCCCTCCTCTGCTGTCTGACCCCACCCATTCTGCCCAGGCTCCTCCTATACCCCTCCTCTCTGACCCCACCCCCTCTGCCCAGGCTCCTCCTATTTGACCCCACCCAATCTGACTAGGTTCCTCCTAAGCCCCTCCTCTGCTGTCTGACCCCACCCATTCTGCCCAGGCTCCTCCTATACCCCCTCCTCTCTGACTCCACCCATTCTGCCCAGGCTCCTCCCATACCCCTCTGACCCCACCCATTCTGCCCAGGCTCCTCCTATGCCCCTCCTATTTGACCCCACCCAATCTGACTAGGCTCCTCCTATTTGACCCCACCCAATCTGACTAGGTTCCTCCTAAGCCCCTCCTCTGCTGTCTGGCCCCACCCATTCTGCCCAGGCTCCTCCTATACCCCCTCCTATTTGACCCCACCCAATCTGACTAGGCTCCTCCTATACCCCCTCTGCCCAGGCTCCTCCTATACCCCTCCTCTCTGACCTCACCCATTCTGCCCAGGCTCCTCCTATTTGACCCCACCCAATCTGACTAGGCTCCTCCTAAGCCCCTCCTCTGCTGTCTGACCCCACCCATTCTGCCCAGGCTCCTCCTAAGCCCCTCCTCTCTGACCCCACCAATTCTGCCCAGGCTCCTCCTAAGCCCCTCATCTGCTGTCTGACCCCACCCATTCTGCCCAGGCTCCTCCTATACCCCTCCTCTCTGACCCCACCCAATCTGACTAGGCTCCTCCTAAGCCCCTAGGCTCCTCCTAAGCCCCTCCTCTCTGACCCCACCCAATCTGACTAGGCTCCTCCTATACCCCCTCCTCTCTGACCCCACCCATTCTGCCCAGGCTCCTCCTAAGCCCCTCCTCTCTGACCCCACCCATTCTGCCCATATACCCCCTCCTCCTGCCCAGGCTCCTCCTAAGCCCCTCCTCTGCTGTCTGACCCCACCCATTCTGCCCAGGCTCCGCCTAAGCCCCTCCTCTCTGACCCCACCCATTCTGCCCATATACCCCCTCCTCCTGCCCAGGCTCCTCCTAAGCCCCTCCTCTGCTGTCTGACCCCACCCATTCTGCCCAGGCTCCTCCTAAGCCCCTCCTCTCTGACCCCACCAATTCTGCCCAGGCTCCTCCTAAGCCCCTCATCTGCTGTCTGACCCCACCCATTCTGCCCAGGCTCCTCCTATACCCCTCCTCTCTGACCCCACCCAATCTGACTAGGCTCCTCCTAAGCCCCTAGGCTCCTCCTAAGCCCCTCCTCTCTGACCCCACCCAATCTGACTAGGCTCCTCCTATACCCCCTCCTCTCTGACCCCACCCATTCTGCCCAGGCTCCTCCTAAGCCCCTCCTCTCTGACCCCACCCATTCTGCCCATATACCCCCTCCTCCTGCCCAGGCTCCTCCTAAGCCCCTCCTCTGCTGTCTGACCCCACCCATTCTGCCCATATACCCCCTCCTCCTGCCCAGGCTCCTCCTAAGCCCCTCCTCTGCTGTCTGACCCCACCCATTCTGCCCAGGCTCCGCCTAAGCCCCTCCTCTCTGACCCCACCCATTCTGCCCAGGCTCCTCCTAAGCCCCTCCTCTGCTGTCTGACCCCACCCATTCTGCCCAGGCTCCTCCCATACCCCTCTGACCCCACCCATTCTGCCCAGGCTCCTCCTATTTGACCCCACCCAATCTGACTAAGCTCCTCCTAAGCCCCTCCTCTCTGACCCCACCCCTTCTGGCCAGGCTCCTCCTATACCCCCTCTGCCCAGGCTCCTCCTATACCCCTCCTCTCTGACTCCACCCATTCTACCCAGGCTCCTCCTATTTGACCCCACCCAATCTGCCCAGGCTCCTCCTAAGCCCCTCCTCTGCTGTCTGACCCCACCCATTCTGCCCAGGCTCCTCCTATACCCCCTCCTCTCTGACTCCACCCATTCTGCCCAGGCTCCTCCCATACCCCTCTGACCCCACCCATTCTGCCCAGGCTCCTCCTAAGCCCCTCCTCTGCTGTCTGACCCCCACCCATTCTGCCCAGGCTCCGCCTAAGCCCCTCCTCTCTGACCCCACCCATTCTGCCCAGGCTCCTCCTAAGCCCCACCTCTCTGACTCCACCCATTCTGCCCAGGCTCCTCCTATTTGACCCCACCCAATCTGACTAGGCTCCTCCTAAGCCCCTCCTCTCTGACCCCACCCCCTCTGACTAGGCTCCTCCTATACCCCCTCCTCTCTGACTCCACCCATTCTACCCAGGCTCCTCCCATACCCATCTGACCCCTCCCATTGTGCCCAGGCTCCTCCTATTTGACCCCACCCAATCTGACTAGGCTCCTCCTACACCCCCCTCTGCCAGGCTCCTCCTATACCCCCTCCTCTCTGACTCCACCCATTCTACCCAGGCTCCTCCCATACCCCTCTGACCCCACCCATTCTGCCCAGGCTCCTCCTATTTGACCCCACCCAATCTGACTAGGCTCCTCCTAAGCCCCTAGGCTCCTCCTAAGCCCCTCCTCTGCTGTCTGACCCCACTCATTCTGCCCAGGCTCCTCCTAAGCCCCTCCTCTCTGACCCCACCCAATCTGACTAGGCTCCTCCTAAGCCCCTAGGCTCCTCCTAAGCCCCTCCTCTGCTCTCTGACCCCACCCAATCTGACTAGGCTCCTCCTATACCCCCCTCTGCCCAGGCTCCTCCTATTTGACCCCACCCAATCTGACAAGGCTCCTCCTAAGCCCCTTCTCTGCTGTCTGACCCCACCCATTCTCCCCAGGCTCCTCCTATACCCCACCTCTCTGACCCCACCCAATCTGACTAGGCTCCTCCTATTTGACCCCACCCAATCTGACTAGGCTCCTCCTAAGCCCCTCCTCTCTGACCCCACCAATTCTGCCCAGGCTCCTCCTAAGCCCCTTCTCTGCTGTCTGACCCCACCCATTCTCCCCAGGCTCCTCCTATACCCCACCTCTCTGACCCCACCCAATCTGACTAGGCTCCTCCTATTTGACCCCACCCAATCTGACTAGGCTCCTCCTAAGCCCCTCCTCTCTGACCCCACCAATTCTGCCCAGGCTCCTCCTAAGCCCCTCATCTGCTGTCTGACCCCACCCATTCTGCCCAGGCTCCTCCTATACCCCCTCCTCTCTGACTCCACCCATTCTGCCCAGGCTCCTCCTATTGGACCCCACCCAATCTGACTAGGCTCCTCCTAAGCCCCTCCTCTGCTGTCTGACCCCACCCATTCTGCCCAGGCTCCTCCTATTTGACCCCACCCAATCTGACTAGGCTCCTCCTAAGCCCCTCCTCTCTGACCCCACCCATTCTGCCCAGGCTCCTCCTAAGCCCCTCCTCTGCTGTCTGACCCCACCCATTCTGCCCAGGCTCCTCCTATACCCCTCCTCTCTGACCCCACCCCCTCTGCCCAGGCTCCTCCTATTTGACCCCACCCAATCTGACTAGGTTCCTCCTAAGCCCCTCCTCTGCTGTCTGGCCCCACCCATTCTGCCCAGGCTCCTCCTATACCCCCTCCTATTTGACCCCACCCAATCTGACTAGGCTCCCCCTATACCCCCTCTGCCCAGGCTCCTCCTATTTGACCCCACCCAATCTGACTAGGTTCCTCCTAAGCCCCTCCTCTGCTGTCTGGCCCCACCCATTCTGCCCAGGCTCCGCCTAAGCCCCTCCTCTCTGACCCCACCCATTCTGCCCAGGCTCCTCCTAAGCCCCTCCTCTGCTGTCTGACCCCACCCATTCTGCCCAGGCTCCTCCCATACCCCTCTGACCCCACCCATTCTGCCCAGGCTCCTCCTATTTGACCCCACCCAATCTGACTAAGCTCCTCCTAAGCCCCTCCTCTCTGACCCCACCCCCTCTGCCCAGGCTCCTCCTATACCCCTCCTCTCTGACCCCACCCAATCTGACTAGGCTCCTCCTAAGCCCCTAGGCTCCTCCTAAGCCCCTCCTCTCTGACCCCACCCAATCTGACTAGGCTCCTCCTATACCCCCACCCATTCTGCCCAGGCTCCTCCTAAGCCCCTCCTCTCTGACCCCACCAATTCTGCCCAGGCTCCTCCTAAGCCCCTCATCTGCTGTCTGACCCCACCCATTCTGCCCAGGCTCCTCCTATACCCCTCCTCTCTGACCCCACCCAATCTGACTAGGCTCCTCCTAAGCACCTAGGCTCCTCCTAAGCCCCTCCTCTCTGACCCCACCCAATCTGACTAGGCTCCTCCTATACCCCCTCCTCTCTGACCCCACCCATTCTGCCCAGGCTCCTCCTAAGCCCCTCCTCTCTGACCCCACCCATTCTGCCCATATACCCCCTCCTCCTGCCCAGGCTCCTCCTAAGCCCCTCCTCTGCTGTCTGACCCCACCCATTCTGCCCAGGCTCCGCCTAAGCCCCTCCTCTCTGACCCCACCCATTCTGCCCATATACCCCCTCCTCCTGCCCAGGCTCCTCCTAAGCCCCTCCTCTGCTGTCTGACCCCACCCATTCTGCCCAGGCTCCTCCTAAGCCCCTCCTCTCTGACCCCACCAATTCTGCCCAGGCTCCTCCTAAGCCCCTCATCTGCTGTCTGACCCCACCCATTCTGCCCAGGCTCCTCCTATACCCCTCCTCTCTGACCCCACCCAATCTGACTAGGCTCCTCCTAAGCCCCTAGGCTCCTCCTAAGCCCCTCCTCTCTGACCCCACCCAATCTGACTAGGCTCCTCCTATACCCCCTCCTCTCTGACCCCACCCATTCTGCCCAGGCTCCTCCTAAGCCCCTCCTCTCTGACCCCACCCATTCTGCCCATATACCCCCTCCTCCTGCCCAGGCTCCTCCTAAGCCCCTCCTCTGCTGTCTGACCCCACCCATTCTGCCCAGGCTCCTCCTAAGCCCCTCCTCTGCTGTCTGACCCCACCCATTCTGCCCATATACCCCCTCCTCCTGCCCAGGCTCCTCCTAAGCCCCTCCTCTGCTGTCTGACCCCACCCATTCTGCCCAGGCTCCGCCTAAGCCCCTCCTCTCTGACCCCACCCATTCTGCCCAGGCTCCTCCTAAGCCCCTCCTCTGCTGTCTGACCCCACCCATTCTGCCCAGGCTCCTCCCATACCCCTCTGACCCCACCCATTCTGCCCAGGCTCCTCCTTTTTGACCCCACCCAATCTGACTAAGCTCCTCCTAAGCCCCTCCTCTCTGACCCCACCCCTTCTGGCCAGGCTCCTCCTATACCCCCTCTGCCCAGGCTCCTCCTATACCCCTCCTCTCTGACTCCACCCATTCTACCCAGGCTCCTCCTATTTGACCCCACCCAATCTGACTAGGCTCCTCCTACACCCCCCTCTGCCAGGCTCCTCCTATACCCCTCCTCTGCTGTCTGACCCCACCCATTCTGCCCAGGCTCCTCCTATTTGACCCCACCCAATCTGACTAGGCTCCTCCTAAGCCCCTCCTCTGCTGTCTGGCCCCACCCATTCTGCCCAGGCTCCTCCTAAGCCCCTCCTCTGCTGTCTGACCCCACCCATTCTGCCCAGGCTCCTCCTATACCCCCTCCTCTCTGACTCCACCCATTCTGCCCAGGCTCCTCCCATACCCCTCTGACCCCACCCATTCTGCCCAGGCTCCTCCTAAGCCCCTCCTCTGCTGTCTGACCCCCACCCATTCTGCCCAGGCTCCGCCTAAGCCCCTCCTCTCTGACCCCACCCATTCTGCCCAGGCTCCTCCTAAGCCCCACCTCTCTGACTCCACCCATTCTGCCCAGGCTCCTCCTATTTGACCCCACCCAATCTGACTAGGCTCCTCCTAAGCCCCTAGGCTCCTCCTAAGCCCCTCCTCTGCTGTCTGACCCCACTCATTCTGCCCATGCTCCTCCTAAGCCCCTCCTCTCTGACCCCACCCAATCTGACTAGGCTCCTCCTAAGCCCCTAGGCTCCTCCTAAGCCCCTCCTCTGCTCTCTGACCCCACCCAATCTGACTAGGCTCCTCCTATACCCCCCTCTGCCCAGGCTCCTCCTATTTGACCCCACCCAATCTGACAAGGCTCCTCCTAAGCCCCTTCTCTGCTGTCTGACCCCACCCATTCTCCCCAGGCTCCTCCTATACCCCACCTCTCTGACCCCACCCAATCTGACTAGGCTCCTCCTAAGCCCCTCCTCTGCTGTCTGACCCCACCCATTCTGCCCAGGCTCCTCCTATACCCCCTCCTCTCTGACTCCACCCATTCTGCCCAGGCTCCTCCTATTGGACCCCACCCAATCTGATTAGGCTCCTCCTATACCCCCTCTGCCCAGGCTCCTCCTATACCCCTCCTCTCTGACCCCACCCCCTCTGCCCAGGCTCCTCCTATACCCCCTCTGCCCAGGCTCCTCCTATACCCCTCCTCTCTGACCCCACCCCCTCTGCCCAGGCTCCTCCTATACCCCTCCTCTGCTGTCTGACCCCACCCATTCTGCCCAGGCTCCTCCTATTTGACCCCACCCAATCTGACTAGGCTCCTCCTAAGCCCCTCCTCTCTGACCCCACCCATTCTGCCCAGGCTCCTCCTAAGCCCCCTCCTCTGCTGTCTGACCCCACCCATTCTGCCCAGGCTCCTCCTATACCCCCTCCTCTCTGACTCCACCCATTCTGCCCAGGCTCCTCCTATTGGACCCCACCCAATCTGATTAGGCTCCTCCTATACCCCCTCTGCCCAGGCTCCTCCTATACCCCTCCTCTCTGACCAGGCTCCTCCTATACCCCCTCTGCCCAGGCTCCTCCTATACCCCTCCTCTCTGACCCCACCCCCTCTGCCCAGGCTCCTCCTATACCCCTCCTCTGCTGTCTGACCCCACCCATTCTGCCCAGGCTCCTCCTATTTGACCCCACCCAATCTGACTAGGCTCCTCCTAAGCCCCTCCTCTGCTGTCTGACCCCACCCATTCTGCCCAGGCTCCTCCTATTTGACCCCACCCAATCTGACTAGGCTCCTCCTAAGCCCCTCCTCTCTGACCCCACCCTGTCACTGTCACTGTCAAAATCCTTTATTCGACTGTCAGAAAAGCAGTCATAAAAGCACAAAAATACAGTTATTATACAATTCATGCAGGATTTAAAAACACACAATTTTATAAAAGTTAACAGTTCACAAGAAAGTTACAATGCGAAAGGTTAAAAATGCAATAGGCCAATGTAAAAATGGAAATAAAAATGCCTATTTAAGACATAATTTCAAGATTACGTACAAGTCATCTAGGGATCAACCTTCCATGCTTAATCTGAACTTCCTGGCTGTTTTTAAAAACTTACAGATAAAAAATGTACTGTCAACAGGCAGCATCTGAAGATACAAAAGTGCAGGCTTAATCTGTACAAAGTTCAGCTTTTTAAGCAAGGGTTTTAAAAACATTTGTCTAGGACTTGAATAATAAGGACATAGAAATAAAAAGTGAGCCAGATCTTGCGGAGACATATTGTCGCAGCCGCAAGCTGGCAACACTTGGCCTTTATGTGCTCCACTTGGCACAGCTAAAATCAGGTGGTAGAGGCCAAATCGGAATCTGCTCAACAGAAAGCGGTCATATCTAGAAATGTTCCATGATAAATATGGTTCACAGAACACACCTGTCTTTGTTAATGTATGATTCCTAACACTAGACTTCTTCATCTCAGTATCTTCCCTGGCAAGTTGTCGTTTTAACATGAAGGTGTTCTTTACAAAATCAACATCACTCTTTGTAGTATGCTGTGGTGTTAAATATAAGTCCAATCTACCCAGGTCTTTGCAACAGTTTTTGATATAGTTCATCCAAGGTATTTTAAGATGTCCTTCCCAGGTGAGGGCTTCAGCGAGGATGCTGTGCGTCAGGGGTATAAGTGCATTGCGCCAACAGTTTAGCCAGCAGAGCAATGGGTTTGCAGCAATTCTGTCTCCTAGGTACGGAGTGCCCAGTTCCTCATGAACAGAGAAATTTGCGGTGCTTTTGGGTAAACTCAGAACCTGTTTTAAAAAGTTATTTTCTAGTGTTACCAGAGCTTCTACTGATGCGAAACCCCACAGCTCACTCCCGTAACATGCCACCGCTACACTTTTTGCCTGGTATAATTTCATTATAGCGGACACTGGTGTGTTACCTATTTTACGTGCAAAGTCCAATATCCCGAAGTTGGTTCTTAATAACTCGCCTTTCTTTTTATTTATAGCAGGGCTCCAAGAGAGTTTGTGGTCAAATAGTACTCCTAGATATGAAAAAGTTTTTGTGAAAGGTATGCTTTCTCCGTTGACTGAAAAGGGATATCGTTTTTTGGGGGTTTTTCCGACCGTCATAATAAAGGATTTGGAGTTATTGATATTCAAATCGCGTGAGGTCATGAATTGGAAGAAAGAACTCAACAACTTTTGAAGTCCTAACGCGGTTCTGGATATCAAAACGGCGTCGTCCGCATATAGTAGGACCGGCACCCCTGTTCTCCCAATACGAGGGTAATCTGTGTTAGTTTTTACCAAATGATCCTCAAGTCCATTGATGTACAAGTTAAAAAGAAAGGGTGCTAGAATACAGCCCTGTCTGACACCCCGGTTAATATTAAACTCTCTCGTGACTTTCAGGTCTTTTGTGTACCGTACATTAGCACGTGTGTCATTATGTAGGTCGGCCAGGAAATTGATTAGATTATTTTCTACACCCATGTTTTGCAGGATTTCCCAAAGTTTGCTCCTCTCGACACAGTCGAAGGCAGAGGAGAGGTCCATAAAGGCCATATACAGCGTTCCCTCTCTGGCTTGGGTGTATTTACCACTTATTAGGTATAGATTCAGACATTGCGTAGTTGTTGCATGTCCCGGTCTGAATCCATACTGCGCTGGGGTCATTATGTTATTTTGCTTGGCCCAAGCATTCAGCCGATTCAAAAGAACCCCTCCCACTACCTTCGCAACTGAGTTTATTAGGGAGATCGGTCTGTAGCAAACAGCTTTTGTTCTGTCACCCTTTTTGTAAACCGGGACGATAGTGGATGCTCCCCAGGATTTAGGGGCTCCCACTTCAACCCCGGCGTTGATGACAGACGTAAGAATTGGAGCCCATAAGGCGATGTTGGATTTGAAAAGGTCTGGTGGAAGACCATCAGGGCCCGGTGCTTTGTTGCTAGAAAGATCAAGAATCCCCAATTCAATTTCTTTAATAGAGAAATGTAGAGGGCTGCATTCGGGGAGATGAGGTAATTTTTTTAACTGTGTAGCTTCACTCTTAAAGATAGATCCGAAGTGGGTGATCCAGTCATTCTCTGGTATGACTGTGCCAAGACTCTCAGTGGTCGGGTCGTCAAAGAGAGGTTTATTAATTATTTTCCAGAACTTAGAACTGTTGCCCAGAATGGAGGGGTCGAGCAGAGATTCCCATATTTTAGTTTTTATTGTTTTTTTGCATGAGGCAATTGCACTTTTGTAATCTGCTCTGAGGGCCTTTACCAATGTTAAGTCTCTTGGATTACTTTTAAGAGCAGCCTTTAATTTTCGGTTGGCAGAGGAACAGGCATGGTCAAACCATCGTGGGTTGTGAATATTCGTTCCCTTGGCTTTTACAGTCAGAAATTTTTCTATCCTTCTAGTCACCACTGCAAAGGCAGATAGAACACATTTGGGTGAGGCAGAGTCTGTGGCACAGAGCTTGAGTTCAGGTTCACAGTCTTTGGTGACTATCTCATACAACTTATCACTATTTACCAGGTTCCACTTCAGGCGACGGTTGTTGTTTACTGGCTTGAGTATCCCTGGATCCTGAATATTCTTTCGAAGTATGGAAGAGTCACATTGTAGCTCAAGATGTAAGGGATTATGATCACTATGAGTGCTCATAAGGATGTCAAACTTAAGAACCAGTTGGGCCACTTCTGCGGAAAGAAGGATATGGTCTATAATGGACCCTGACTCAGATCCTTTATAGGAGGGATTTTCATAGATGAAGGAGTCCTCTTTCAGAGATAGTGCCAAGGTCATATTCGTGGAATCCATTAGGGTGTTTAGTTTTGATCCACGGTGGCAGTGTGTGAAATGAAGACCTGTTTTAAGATCACATCCCAAAGATCCCAGGGTTGTCAGAAGAGGGTTACCGCAAATGTGCGTATTGAAATCGCCAAGGAGGATTTTGTCCTGTGATAATTTAGTCCAATTTCCAGCAAGACAGTTTGCAAGGTTGTCGATATTGCAATCATTTGGATTTGCAACAGAGTTATAGAAATTAATCAGCGTTATAACTTT
This sequence comes from Lissotriton vulgaris, assembly GCF_964263255.1. Lineage (NCBI taxonomy): Eukaryota > Metazoa > Chordata > Amphibia > Caudata > Salamandridae > Lissotriton > Lissotriton vulgaris. The sequence continues at coordinate 1,001,540,579 of NC_141695.1, forward strand.
TTTTCCCCTTTTGAGTGTAACGATCTGGGTACTCCTGCTATCCATCTGCACATGATTGATCAGCATTTTAAGAGACAGGCTGATAAATATTGCCAGGCCCCCCTTTGCCCTACCACTAGTTGAAGGGGAAGCATGGACAAAGAAACTTTGGAATCCCTCAATGAAAGTGTTGCCATCTATCAGCCAGGTTTCTTGAAAACACAGGATAGTGTACTTCCTGACAAAGGCCACCCATGATGGGTCAGCAATTTTAGAGGCCAGTCCAGCAATGTTCCAGGATAAAATTTTGATGGAGTTTGAGGTAATCTGTTCTGCATTGAGATCAGGGTTTATGTTGGATAGAGAGTGCGTTTCTGAGGTGGTCCCTATCGAATGCTTAGACCTTGGATTCTCAGGTACTGAGTAAGATTGTAAGACTAAGGTCTTAGATGGACTACCTGCTTCAGTCACTGACGGAGCATGAGCTTGATGTACTCGGGGGCTGACTATATAGCTCGATGTCGTTTCAAAGGTGGAAGTTACTAGGCAGGCTAGATGGGGGGTGGCTATGTTCACTGCAGTAAAATCATTTTCTGGGAGATTCCTTGTTTTACCAGAAAGAGTTTCAAGGAGAGGATCAGATGGTAGTCAATCGACCTCATCCAAGTGGTCGTAGTCGTAAAGTACATTATATCTATTGGCAGTAGGGAACCCGTATTCTGCGAATTGAACGGTAGCAGGGTTGTAGGGGCGGTAAAGACCGTGCCTTTGCCGTACAGCTGTTTCAAATGATTGCTGGTTGTATACTTTGGGTCCCCATGGTTGAGTGTATGGATGGAGATCTAAACCCACTGGGGTATCAGGTCTGAGTAGGGCAGGGGCTGGCCAAGATTGAAGATTAGGCTGTGTCTTGTGCCATCCTTCTTCAATGTAGTTATGTTTGGTTTTGTTCCTACGTGAATCTGGGCGGGCTGGGTAGAAATAGCTCAATCCCATAGTCCTAATCAGACTACTTGTCCCCAGGCTCCTCCAGTCTGCGATGAATTTTGCCGGTCCTAGATATTTAAAGGTGACCACGATGCAGTCACCGTCTGTAGATTTGAAACGAGTGCCCACCCACTCTACCCTTTTAACCTGGTGTATAGTTCCTTTTATATTTTGAGGGAGGGGCCTATGTATAGAAAGCCACTGCATGACTTTATTCCTTAGTTCCTCCCGCGTTTCCTCCCTGTTATCATCAACTTTGGGCACCCCAATCATAACTATCGTATAGGGGTTGGCCTGTGGGGGAAGGTTGATATGTAATAGTGAACTTGTAGTGGAAGGTTTGGTAGGGTGAGCTCCTGTTTCTTGAGTACTATTTTTAGAAGACACCATGCAATTCTTATTCTTCGGTGCACCTATGTTTATATTAGGTGAATGACCTTCTGTAGCCCACTCACTGGCCTCATCATCCTCCTCAATTTGGTTATTTGGTTTATTGATTGTAGGAGTCGTTATGTTCACAGTAAGTTTAGGAACTGTTTGAGACTTTATTGTTTGGTCTGTTGTGGGTAGGCACTTTGACTGTGGTTTATTTTGGCTTTCTATGTTTTTTACAGCATTGCCAGTTTTTTTGGAATTTTTTACATTGAGTGTAGTTGAAGAGGGAACAAAAAGAGAGGTCGTGTTAGTTGAGTTGAGCGATCTAAGAATACTAGAAGATATGTCATTTTGGGTCCTCTCAAATTTACTCAGAGCCTTTTCTAAGGTATCTATTTGATGACTGATAGGTTGCAGGAGAGTTTTAATTAGAGATTCAATCTCTCTCATAAAAGGGAAACTCGAGGTACTCTTCTTATCAATATGTCCTGTTGCCTCATTAACTACTGGATTTTCCAAATTTGTCTTAACTTTCCCATCTGGGTCGTATAGATCTGGGGAGGTTGGTAGGGTTTCCCCGCATTTTGGTCCAATGGGTTCCACTATACCTTTCTTCTGCCACATGTCTTTAAGTGATCGTTTAGGTTTACTAGAGGGTAGATGGGTTTTCCTCATCGGGAGTTTGGTTCTAGGCTTTTTCCGTTTAATTTTTGGCGTTTTATGTGGTATTGGTGGTTGTGATTCTGTTAAGACAATGATCGGTGGGACATTTACCTCGGTCCCATCGTCCAATAACATGGGGGTAACCATTGACTGCTGATCATTTTTTGCACAGTTAGATATGGCCATAATGCTGTTGTCCTGATTGTTTGCTAATAACTCCAAGGATAAAGAGTTAAAGAGTTTTTCTTTAATATGTGATCCGGGTAACTCCGAGAAAGATTGTGTTAGTAGAGACTCCTGGGATGAGATAGTGTCATCCATATTTTGATCCCCAGAGGTGATATGAGAGGACAGGTCAGGGAAACATAAGTTAGGTGTCAAGGAGAGTCTCCTCTCAGTGTCTTGAATAGCATCCGCCACGACATTGATGGTTTTTTGGAGCATTTTATCAATTGCGGTTATAGTGGGCAATGGTGTACTCACTGTTTTTAGTCTGCTGGTAGATCTTGTCGCCATCGGTGTTTTAATTATTTTGGACATCGTTGAACAGTGGTAGCAGCCCCTTTGCTTTTCAAGGGTACCGGTTTGGTAATGGACTTAGAGTTGTGGCCCGTCCCGGCCTCCTCGGTCCCCTGAGGGCCACAGAGGGCCCGCCCTTTGCCCGGGCTTAGCCCGGCGCTGCCCCGCGCGCTCCCGCGACGCGGGTGTCGTAGGCTGTTTTTAAGCGCCTCCTGGCGCGCTCCGCCTCGACGCGACTTCCGGTCGCGGAGGCTGCTGGGAGGTGTAGTCTTTCCCTCAACCCCACTCGGCGGCAGCACAGGTGTTGCGAGGCTGCGGCGGGGGGGGAGGTACTCGACAATGGAGCTGCGACAAGGTCGGCGGCAATGGTGGTGCTTCTGGAAGGGCTCCGCTGTCAGGGATGACAAATCTGCGCCTGGTAGGTTCTCTGCCGATTTTAACTCTGACCCCACCCATTCTGCCCAGGCTCCTCCTAAGCCCCTCCTCTGCTGTCTGACCCCACCCATTCTGCCCAGGCTCCTCCTATACCCCTCCTCTCTGACCCCACCCCCTCTGCCCAGGCTCCTCCTATTTGACCCCACCCAATCTGACTAGGTTCCTCCTAAGCCCCTCCTCTGCTGTCTGACCCCACCCATTCTGCCCAGGCTCCTCCTATACCCCCTCCTCTCTGACTCCACCCATTCTGCCCAGGCTCCTCCTATGCCCCTCCTATTTGACCCCACCCAATCTGACTAGGCTCCTCCTATTTGACCCCACCCAATCTGACTAGGTTCCTCCTAAGCCCCTCCTCTGCTGTCTGGCCCCACCCATTCTGCCCAGGCTCCTCCTATACCCCCTCCTATTTGACCCCACCCAATCTGACTAGGCTCCTCCTATACCCCCTCTGCCCAGGCTCCTCCTATACCCCTCCTCTCTGACCTCACCCATTCTGCCCAGGCTCCTCCTATTTGACCCCACCCAATCTGACTAGGCTCCTCCTAAGCCCCTCCTCTGCTGTCTGACCCCACCCATTCTGCCCAGGCTCCTCCTAAGCCCCTCCTCTCTGACCCCACCAATTCTGCCCAGGCTCCTCCTAAGCCCCTCATCTGCTGTCTGACCCCACCCATTCTGCCCAGGCTCCTCCTATACCCCTCCTCTCTGACCCCACCCAATCTGACTAGGCTCCTCCTAAGCCCCTAGGCTCCTCCTAAGCCCCTCCTCTCTGACCCCACCCAATCTGACTAGGCTCCTCCTATACCCCCTCCTCTCTGACCCCACCCATTCTGCCCAGGCTCCTCCTAAGCCCCTCCTCTCTGACCCCACCCATTCTGCCCATATACCCCCTCCTCCTGCCCAGGCTCCTCCTAAGCCCCTCCTCTGCTGTCTGACCCCACCCATTCTGCCCAGGCTCCGCCTAAGCCCCTCCTCTCTGACCCCACCCATTCTGCCCATATACCCCCTCCTCCTGCCCAGGCTCCTCCTAAGCCCCTCCTCTGCTGTCTGACCCCACCCATTCTGCCCAGGCTCCTCCTAAGCCCCTCCTCTCTGACCCCACCAATTCTGCCCAGGCTCCTCCTAAGCCCCTCATCTGCTGTCTGACCCCACCCATTCTGCCCAGGCTCCTCCTATACCCCTCCTCTCTGACCCCACCCAATCTGACTAGGCTCCTCCTAAGCCCCTAGGCTCCTCCTAAGCCCCTCCTCTCTGACCCCACCCAATCTGACTAGGCTCCTCCTATACCCCCTCCTCTCTGACCCCACCCATTCTGCCCAGGCTCCTCCTAAGCCCCTCCTCTCTGACCCCACCCATTCTGCCCATATACCCCCTCCTCCTGCCCAGGCTCCTCCTAAGCCCCTCCTCTGCTGTCTGACCCCACCCATTCTGCCCATATACCCCCTCCTCCTGCCCAGGCTCCTCCTAAGCCCCTCCTCTGCTGTCTGACCCCACCCATTCTGCCCAGGCTCCGCCTAAGCCCCTCCTCTCTGACCCCACCCATTCTGCCCAGGCTCCTCCTAAGCCCCTCCTCTGCTGTCTGACCCCACCCATTCTGCCCAGGCTCCTCCCATACCCCTCTGACCCCACCCATTCTGCCCAGGCTCCTCCTATTTGACCCCACCCAATCTGACTAAGCTCCTCCTAAGCCCCTCCTCTCTGACCCCACCCCTTCTGGCCAGGCTCCTCCTATACCCCCTCTGCCCAGGCTCCTCCTATACCCCTCCTCTCTGACTCCACCCATTCTACCCAGGCTCCTCCTATTTGACCCCACCCAATCTGCCCAGGCTCCTCCTAAGCCCCTCCTCTGCTGTCTGACCCCACCCATTCTGCCCAGGCTCCTCCTATACCCCCTCCTCTCTGACTCCACCCATTCTGCCCAGGCTCCTCCCATACCCCTCTGACCCCACCCATTCTGCCCAGGCTCCTCCTAAGCCCCTCCTCTGCTGTCTGACCCCCACCCATTCTGCCCAGGCTCCGCCTAAGCCCCTCCTCTCTGACCCCACCCATTCTGCCCAGGCTCCTCCTAAGCCCCACCTCTCTGACTCCACCCATTCTGCCCAGGCTCCTCCTATTTGACCCCACCCAATCTGACTAGGCTCCTCCTAAGCCCCTCCTCTCTGACCCCACCCCCTCTGACTAGGCTCCTCCTATACCCCCTCCTCTCTGACTCCACCCATTCTACCCAGGCTCCTCCCATACCCATCTGACCCCTCCCATTGTGCCCAGGCTCCTCCTATTTGACCCCACCCAATCTGACTAGGCTCCTCCTACACCCCCCTCTGCCAGGCTCCTCCTATACCCCCTCCTCTCTGACTCCACCCATTCTACCCAGGCTCCTCCCATACCCCTCTGACCCCACCCATTCTGCCCAGGCTCCTCCTATTTGACCCCACCCAATCTGACTAGGCTCCTCCTAAGCCCCTAGGCTCCTCCTAAGCCCCTCCTCTGCTGTCTGACCCCACTCATTCTGCCCAGGCTCCTCCTAAGCCCCTCCTCTCTGACCCCACCCAATCTGACTAGGCTCCTCCTAAGCCCCTAGGCTCCTCCTAAGCCCCTCCTCTGCTCTCTGACCCCACCCAATCTGACTAGGCTCCTCCTATACCCCCCTCTGCCCAGGCTCCTCCTATTTGACCCCACCCAATCTGACAAGGCTCCTCCTAAGCCCCTTCTCTGCTGTCTGACCCCACCCATTCTCCCCAGGCTCCTCCTATACCCCACCTCTCTGACCCCACCCAATCTGACTAGGCTCCTCCTATTTGACCCCACCCAATCTGACTAGGCTCCTCCTAAGCCCCTCCTCTCTGACCCCACCAATTCTGCCCAGGCTCCTCCTAAGCCCCTTCTCTGCTGTCTGACCCCACCCATTCTCCCCAGGCTCCTCCTATACCCCACCTCTCTGACCCCACCCAATCTGACTAGGCTCCTCCTATTTGACCCCACCCAATCTGACTAGGCTCCTCCTAAGCCCCTCCTCTCTGACCCCACCAATTCTGCCCAGGCTCCTCCTAAGCCCCTCATCTGCTGTCTGACCCCACCCATTCTGCCCAGGCTCCTCCTATACCCCCTCCTCTCTGACTCCACCCATTCTGCCCAGGCTCCTCCTATTGGACCCCACCCAATCTGACTAGGCTCCTCCTAAGCCCCTCCTCTGCTGTCTGACCCCACCCATTCTGCCCAGGCTCCTCCTATTTGACCCCACCCAATCTGACTAGGCTCCTCCTAAGCCCCTCCTCTCTGACCCCACCCATTCTGCCCAGGCTCCTCCTAAGCCCCTCCTCTGCTGTCTGACCCCACCCATTCTGCCCAGGCTCCTCCTATACCCCTCCTCTCTGACCCCACCCCCTCTGCCCAGGCTCCTCCTATTTGACCCCACCCAATCTGACTAGGTTCCTCCTAAGCCCCTCCTCTGCTGTCTGGCCCCACCCATTCTGCCCAGGCTCCTCCTATACCCCCTCCTATTTGACCCCACCCAATCTGACTAGGCTCCCCCTATACCCCCTCTGCCCAGGCTCCTCCTATTTGACCCCACCCAATCTGACTAGGTTCCTCCTAAGCCCCTCCTCTGCTGTCTGGCCCCACCCATTCTGCCCAGGCTCCTCCTATACCCCCTCCTATTTGACCCCACCCAATCTGACTAGGCTCCTCCTATACCCCCTCTGCCCAGGCTCCTCCTATACCCCTCCTCTCTGACCTCACCCATTCTGCCCAGGCTCCTCCTAAGCCCCTCCTCTGCTGTCTGATCCCACCCATTCTGCCCAGGCTCCTCCTAAGCCCCTCCTCTCTGACCCCACCAATTCTGCCCAGGCTCCTCCTAAGCCCCTCATCTGCTGTCTGACCCCACCCATTCTGCCCAGGCTCCTCCTATACCCCTCTGACCCCACCCATTCTGCCCAGGCTCCTCCTATACCCCTCCTATTTGACCCCACCCAATCTGACTAGGCTCCTCCTATACCCCCTCCCCTCTGACCCCACCCATTCTGCCCAGGCTCCTCCTATACCCCTCCTATTTGACCCCACCCAATCTGACTAGGCTCCTCCTAAGCCCCTCCTCTGCTGTCTGACCCCACCCATTCTGCCCAGGCTCCTCCTATTTGACCCCACCCAATCTGACTAGGTTCCTCCTAAGCCCCTCCTCTGCTGTCTGGCCCCACCCATTCTGCCCAGGCTCCTCCTATACCCCCTCCTATTTGACCCCACCCAATCTGACTAGGCTCCTCCTATACCCCCTCCTCTCTGACTCCACCCATTCTGACTAGGCTCCTCCTAAGCCCCTCCTCTCTGACCCCACCCATTCTGCCCATATACCCCCTCCTCCTTCCCAGGCTCCTCCTAAGCCCCTCCTCTGCTGTCTGACCCCACCCATTCTGCCCAGGCTCCGCCTAAGCCCCTCCTCTCTGACCCCACCCATTCTGCCCATATACCCCCTCCTCCTGCCCAGGCTCCTCCTAAGACTCTCCTCTGCTGTCTGACCCCACCCATTCTGCCCAGGCTCCTCCTAAGCCCCTCATCTGCTGTCTGACCCCACCCATTCTGCCCAGGCTCCTCCTATTTGACCCCACCCAATCTGACTAGGCTCCTCCTAAGCCCCTAGGCTCCTCCTAAGCCCCTCCTCTGCTCTCTGACCCCACCCATTCTGCCCAGGCTCCTCCTATACCCCTCCTCTCTGACCCCACCCAACCTGCCCAGGGTCCTCCTCCTACAGACAACACCCATTCTCTTTCACCTTTCTTTCCACACCTATTTTACTTACCGACCAATCTGCAATCCCTCTTTCACTAGGCATGATTCCACTCTTACACAACACACAGACACATTTTACTTACCAATTTACTTACCTGGTGCCGAACCCGGGATTTGAACCCTGGTTGCCTGGATGGAAGGCAGGAACTTACCCACTGGACCACACTGGTTTCCATGTAAGTAGCCTATCAAATTGTCCTTATGTCATGGTCATCCTTTTAATGTGCAATGGAAGCCACAGGAAAGGACACCAAGGCCTGTATGTTGCTTATAGTTACTTCTGCAATCCTCTAGACTACCAAGGAGCTATAGCTCAAAGGTAAGGCTTGTACCTTTGGTGGGGACAGCCCTCACAGGCCAGGGTTCGAATCCTGCCAGTGCTGTAGAAGTATCCCAAGGTGGGAAATTTTCAAACAGTGATTTTCTTTTATTTTTTTTTGCTAAGTGTTTTTCTGGTTTCCATGTAAGTAGCCTATCAAATTGTCCGTATGTCATGGTCATCCATTTAATGTGCAATGGAAGCCACAGGAAAGGACACCAAGGCCTGTATGTTGCTTATAGTTACTACTGCAATCCTCCAGACCACCAAGGAGCTATAGCTCAAAGGTAAGGCTTGTACCTTTGGTGGGGACAGCCCTCACAGGCCAGGGTTCGAATCCTGCCAGTGCTGTAGAAGTATCCCAAGGTGGGAAATTTTCAAACAGTGATTTTCTTTTATTTTTTGTTGCTAAGTGTTTTTCTGGTTTCCATGTAAGTAGCCTATCAAATTGTCCTTATGTCATGGTCATCCATTTAATGTGCAATGGAAGCCACAGGAAAGGACACCAAGGCCTGTATGTTGCTTATAGTTACTACTGCAATCCTCCAGACCACCAAGGAGCTATAGCTCAAAGGTAAGGCTTGTACCTTTGGTGGGGACAGCCCTCACAGGCCAGGGTTCGAATCCTGCCAGTGCTGTAGAAGTATCCCAAGGTGGGAAATTTTCAAACAGTGATTTTCTTTTTTTTTTTTTGCTAAGTGTTTTTCTGGTTTCCATGTAAGTAGCCTATCAAATTGTCCTTATGTCATGGTCATCCATTTAATGTGCAATGGAAGCCACAGGGAAGGACACCAAGGCCTGTATGTTGCTTATAGTTACTACTGCAATCCTCTAGACCACCAAGGAGATAGCTCAAAGGTAAGGCTTGTACCTTTGGGGGGACAGCCCTCACAGGCCAGGGTTCGAATCCTGCCAGTGCTGTAGAAGTGTCCCAAGGTGGGAAATTTTCAAACAGTGATTTTTTTTTTGCTAGTGTTTTTTTGGCAGGTGTCTCCCAACATTTCATATGTTTTCTCTCATGACCTTCTACCAACCGCCCTATTTCTCAAGTAGGTGCTAGGAACAAGGCCTTATCTTCCTTTATCAATGTCGTCATTCTTTGTCCTTTAAGTTTGGTGAATTGCAGAGTGCAATTGTGGTATTGGGGGTTATAACTGAGCACAAGAATGCGAGGATGGTGCTACACTTATTGTAAAATAGGTTGGTTGATGGTGATTTTTCATTTTAGTGTGAGCCACTCGCTCAAATCAGGGGTTTGGTGCCAGTGAGCTTGGATAGAAATAAAGGTCAAGTATGAGCTCTGGCTAATGAAATGATGGGTCGAGTTTGAGGCTAGCTAGAGTCCATTTATTAGGTGCAATAAGAAGTTGGAAAGATTTTTCCTTTAAGAGACAGACAAGAGCAGAGTCAAGCCTTTGCTCTAGTAGATCTGCATCATGCCTGCTGCAGGATGTGAAGGAGTGGACCTCAACAGCAGTGCGCTGTGCCGGGCTGGGCTGCGCTGGGCCTGCCCTGGCATCTTGGATTTATTCACCCACCTCCTTCCTTTGAAGAACGCTCACGAACGGCCACGAACGTCCTTGTTCTGTATACAGGCGGACAGCAGGCAATTTAGGACCCTGCTAAATGATGGTGATGTCCCCATGTGCTTCCTTCGAGTGGCAAAATCCTTCGTCTAAGGCAGGTGGGCTTTTTTAAAATTTGGTTGAAGACCATATGTTGGAGGCAGTATCACGGCACAAGCCGCCGACCGTCTCAGAAGAAAGTATGCATGGGAGGACATTATTTGCATAGGAGAGCCCTCTTCTCAGTCCCATTCTTAAGCTGCAGTGGCCATGAAGTGTTACTAGGGGGCAGCAGTATGAACAAAAGAGCACACTGAGGCTTTTCTCCTTCTTGCTGACATGATTCTTGGTCATTTTTGTCTTGCAGGGCCTAAGGAGTGAATGACTACGATGACTGAGGGGATGAGGAATGGCTGGCCTGTATTTGTGGTGAAGGGGGAACATTTGGAAGGTAAACAGCAAGATGAAAGCGTCAAAGCATATATGTTTGCTGAGTGATTGAGTCTGTGTGTCACTTGTCTCTTTGTAGGGACATGTGAGAAAGGAACAGCAGCACCATAGACTTCAGGTGGGAGAGCAAGCAAGGATGAATATTTCCCTCAAATCCAAATACTTACAGCACCTCAAAGATGACAAGTGCGATATGATGTTCTGCAATTGCAAGGATTTGCCATGTGTGGTGCATAAATATGCATGGTTAGTGAGGTTTTTCCCAGAATGTGAGTATCGTTAGGCTGGCAAATGTCAGGCACTCCTTTGGGGGTATGAGGCCAAGAAAAAATTTGGGAAGTTTGCTACAGTCATCTGTAGGATCGAAAGACACTGGGGAATCGTTACAGAGGGAGCCAGGCTGCACAAAACGTGGTAACAGTTGGACAGAAATCTTTAGCCGGACTTTTGACTACCCCCAATGTGGGACCAGGACCGCAGTACCTCTCTGTCTCTGAAACATATTTTGACCTCTGGGCACCACCATCTCAATGCCCCTCAAATGTTCCCTCCTGGAACCCCAGCTTTGGTAGTGCATCAACCAGGTTTCAATCATTTGAGTGACCACAAACACCCTTGCTATGTGCCTTCCATTTACATTCAGTCAGTAACCCAGCTGCTTCGTTCGCTATTGAATCTCAAGTGACAGTTGGATGCACATTGCAGGGGTATACAGGCATTTACCGTACTGTACAGCCCCTCTCAGTACAGTCAGACTACACTTCTTAAAATCATAAATACATGTTTTGTCCAACAGTAAGGCCGGGCCTTTCCTCTGTAGTTCATAGCCAACGTAAGGAGGAAAAAATAAGCTGAAGAGCATGCCAAAATTCTCTACAGACACTGCCAATCCTCACACTGCCTATTTGCATGCCGAGGTTATTCACTATGACCCACCAAACCAATTGGCAACAGTAGCCTCTCTCTGCCTCATTCGTATGCTCCGATGCCACCTTTATTTAGCAAATGTTAGTGCTCTAGGATTTCATAGCACGATTCGCTATAGCCTCTTTTTTCAACAGAAATGTCCTAAAGGTACCTATACCAATCTGCTGGGTGGGGAGGAGGGGGGCTGCTGCTGCTGGCAGTAAAATTTTGGGGCACCCCACCTGCAAAAATACATTCACATGCTCCTTGTTGTACCTTTCAATACCATAACTGCAGCAGAATCGTATGGTGACCCCTGTTGGTAACAGAAACTGTCAAACAGCTTTTTGCCACCCCCCCTCCCCCGTTGCCCCTAACCATTTGGGGTACACCCCATGAGGGAGGATCAGAGCAATAAAAAATAATGGTAGCCCCTCCAAAAAGTACCTGGAATGCATGCCATTCTGTGCACCTCATCGCTCTTCACGTTGCGCCTAAGCACCTTTTAATACTGCTCCCCGACTGCCCCCTCCAAACAGAAATCAGAAAGTATAGGGGGGTGCATTAAAAAAGTTTTTGCAGTTCCCCACCATAAGTCAGGATCCTCCTCCATCTATGACCCCTTCCTAGGCCCTCAGACCCCACCCATTCTGCCCAGGCTCCTCCTATTTGACCACACCCAATCTGACTAGGCTCCTCCTTAACCCCTCCTCTGCTCTCTGACCCCACCCAATCTGACTAGGCTCCTCCTATACCCCCTCCTCTCGGACTCCACCCATTCTGCCCAGGCTCCTCCCATACCCCTCTGACCCCACCCATTCTGCCCAGGCTCCTCCTATACCCCTCTTATTTGACCCCAATCTGACTAGGCTCTTCCTAAGCCCCTCCTCTGCTGTCTGACCCCACCCATTCTGACTAAGCTCCTCCTAAACCAATACTCTGCTGTCTGACTCCACCCATTCTGCCCAGGCTCCTCCTCAGCCCCTCCTCTCTGACCTCACCCAATCTGACTAGGCTCCTCCTATACCCCCTCCTCTCTGACCCCACCCAATCTGACTAGGCTCCTCCTTAACCCCTCCTCTGCTCTCTGACCCCACCCATTCTGACTAAGCTCCTCCTAAACCCATCCTCTGCTGTCTGACCCCACCCATTCTGCCCAGGCTCCTCCTAAGCCCCTCTGCCCAGGCTCCTCCTATACCCCTCCTCTCTGACCTCACCCAATCTGACTAGGCTCCTCCTATACCCATTCTGCCCAGGCTCCTCCTATACCCCCTCCTCTCTGACTCCACCATTCTGCCCAGGCTCCTCCTATACCCCTCCTCTCTGACTCCACCCATTCTGACTAGGCTCCTCCTAAGCACTTCCTCTGCTGTCTGACCCCACCCATTCTGCCCAGGCTCCTCCTATACCCCCTCCTCTCTGACTCCACCCATTCTGCCCAGGCTCCTCCTAAGCCCCTCCTCTCTGACCCCACCCATTCTGCCCAGGCTCCTCCTAAGCCCCTCCTCTGCTGTCTGACCCCACCCATTCTGCCCAGGCTCCTCCTATTTGACCCCACCCAATCTGACTAGGTTCCTCCTAAGCCCCTCCTCTGCTGTCTGGCCCCACCCATTCTGCCCAGGCTCCTCCTATACCCCCTCCTATTTGACCCCACCCAATCTGACTAGGTTCCTCCTAAGCCCCTCCTCTGCTGTCTGGCCCCACCCATTCTGCCCAGGCTCCTCCTATACCCCCTCCTATTTGACCCCACCCAATCTGACTAGGCTCCTCCTATACCCCTCCTCTCTGACCTCACCCATTCTGCCCAGGCTCCTCCTATTTGACCCCACCCAATCTGACTAGGCTCCTCCTAAGCCCCTCCTCTGCTGTCTGACCCCACCCATTCTGCCCAGGCTCCTCCTAAGCCCCTCCTCTCTGACCCCACCAATTCTGCCCAGGCTCCTCCTAAGCCCCTCCTCTGCTGTCTGACCCCACCCATTCTGCCCAGGCTCCTCCTAAGCCCCTCCTCTCTGACCCCACCAATTCTGCCCAGGCTCCTCCTAAGCCCCTCCTCTGCTGTCTGGCCCCACCCATTCTGCCCAGGCTCCTCCTATTTGACCCCACCCAATCTGACTAGGCTCCTCCTAAGCCCCTCCTCTGCTGTCTGACCCCACCCATTCTGCCCAGGCTCCTCCTAAGCCCCTCCTCTCTGACCCCACCAATTCTGCCCAGGCTCCTCCTAAGCCCCTCCTCTGCTGTCTGACCCCACCCATTCTGCCCAGGCTCCTCCTAAGCCCCTCCTCTCTGACCCCACCAATTCTGCCCAGGCTCCTCCTAAGCCCCTCCTCTGCTGTCTGACCCCACCCATTCTGCCCAGGCTCCTCCTAAGCCCCTCCTCTCTGACCCCACCAATTCTGCACAGGCTCCTCCTAAGCCCCTCATCTGCTGTCTGACCCCACCCATTCTGCCCAGGCTCCTCCTATACCCCTCCTCTCTGACCCCACCCAATCTGACTAGGCTCCTCCTAAGCCCCTAGGCTCCTCCTAAGCCCCTCCTCTCTGACCCCACCCAATCTGACTAGGCTCCTCCTATACCCCCTCCTCTCTGACCCCACCCATTCTGCCCAGGCTCCTCCTATTTGACCCCACCCAATCTGACTAGGTTCCTCCTAAGCCCCTCCTCTGCTGTCTGGCCCCACCCATTCTGCCCAGGCTCCTCCTATACCCCCTCCTATTTGACCCCACCCAATCTGACTAGGCTCCTCCTATACCCCTCCTCTCTGACCTCACCCATTCTGCCCAGGCTCCTCCTATTTGACCCCACCCAATCTGACTAGGCTCCTCCTAAGCCCCTCCTCTGCTGTCTGACCCCACCCATTCTGCCCAGGCTCCTCCTAAGCCCCTCCTCTCTGACCCCACCAATTCTGCCCAGGCTCCTCCTAAGCCCCTCCTCTGCTGTCTGACCCCACCCATTCTGCCCAGGCTCCTCCTAAGCCCCTCCTCTCTGACCCCACCAATTCTGCCCAGGCTCCTCCTAAGCCCCTCCTCTGCTGTCTGACCCCACCCATTCTGCCCAGGCTCCTCCTATTTGACCCCACCCAATCTGACTAGGTTCCTCCTAAGCCCCTCCTCTGCTGTCTGGCCCCACCCATTCTGCCCAGGCTCCTCCTATACCCCCTCCTATTTGACCCCACCCAATCTGACTAGGCTCCTCCTATACCCCTCCTCTGCCCAGGCTCCTCCTATTTGACCCCACCCAATCTGACTAGGCTCCTCCTAAGCCCCTCCTCTGCTGTCTGACCCCACCCATACTGCCCAGGCTCTGCCTAAGCATCTCCTCTCTGACCCCACCCATTCTGCCCAGGCTCCTCCTAAGCCCCTCCTCTGCTGTCTGACCCCACCCATTCTGCCCAGGCTCCTCCTATACCCCCTCCTCTCTGACTCCACCCATTCTGCCCAGGCTCCTCCCATACCCCTCTGACCCCACCCATTCTGCCCAGGCTCCTCCTATACCCCTCCTATTTGACCCCACCCAATCTGACTTGGCTCCTCCTAAGCCCCTCATCTGCTGTCTGACCCCACCCATTCTGCCCAGGCTCCTCCTATTTGACCCCACCCAATCTGACTAGGCTCCTCCCATACCCCCTCTGCCCAGGCTCCTCCTAAGCCCCTCCTCTGCTGTCTGAACCCCACCCATTCTGCCCAGGCTCCGCCTAAGCCCCTCCTCTCTGACCCCACCCATTCTGCCCAGGCTCCTCCTATATGACCCCACCCAATCTGACTAGGCTCCTCCTAAGCCCCTCCTCTGCTGTCTGACCCCACCCATTCTGCCCAGGCTCCTCCTAAGCCCCTCCTCTCTGACCCCACCAATTCTGCCCAGGCTCCTCCTAAGCCCCTCCTCTGCTGTCTGACCCCACCCATTCTGCCCAGGCTCCTCCTAAGCCCCTCCTCTCTGACCCCACCAATTCTGCCCAGGCTCCTCCTAAGCCCCTCCTCTGCTGTCTGACCCCACCCATTCTGCCCAGGCTCCTCCTAAGCCCCTCCTCTCTGACCCCACCAATTCTGCACAGGCTCCTCCTAAGCCCCTCATCTGCTGTCTGACCCCACCCATTCTGCCCAGGCTCCTCCTATACCCCTCCTCTCTGACCCCACCCAATCTGACTAGGCTCCTCCTAAGCCCCTAGGCTCCTCCTAAGCCCCTCCTCTCTGACCCCACCCAATCTGACTAGGCTCCTCCTATACCCCCTCCTCTCTGACCCCACCCATTCTGCCCAGGCTCCTCCTATTTGACCCCACCCAATCTGACTAGGTTCCTCCTAAGCCCCTCCTCTGCTGTCTGGCCCCACCCATTCTGCCCAGGCTCCTCCTATACCCCCTCCTATTTGACCCCACCCAATCTGACTAGGCTCCTCCTATACCCCTCCTCTCTGACCTCACCCATTCTGCCCAGGCTCCTCCTATTTGACCCCACCCAATCTGACTAGGCTCCTCCTAAGCCCCTCCTCTGCTGTCTGACCCCACCCATTCTGCCCAGGCTCCTCCTAAGCCCCTCCTCTCTGACCCCACCAATTCTGCCCAGGCTCCTCCTAAGCCCCTCCTCTGCTGTCTGACCCCACCCATTCTGCCCAGGCTCCTCCTAAGCCCCTCCTCTCTGACCCCACCAATTCTGCCCAGGCTCCTCCTAAGCCCCTCCTCTGCTGTCTGACCCCACCCATTCTGCCCAGGCTCCTCCTATTTGACCCCACCCAATCTGACTAGGTTCCTCCTAAGCCCCTCCTCTGCTGTCTGGCCCCACCCATTCTGCCCAGGCTCCTCCTATACCCCCTCCTATTTGACCCCACCCAATCTGACTAGGCTCCTCCTATACCCCTCCTCTGCCCAGGCTCCTCCTATTTGACCCCACCCAATCTGACTAGGCTCCTCCTAAGCCCCTCCTCTGCTGTCTGACCCCACCCATACTGCCCAGGCTCTGCCTAAGCATCTCCTCTCTGACCCCACCCATTCTGCCCAGGCTCCTCCTAAGCCCCTCCTCTGCTGTCTGACCCCACCCATTCTGCCCAGGCTCCTCCTATACCCCCTCCTCTCTGACTCCACCCATTCTGCCCAGGCTCCTCCCATACCCCTCTGACCCCACCCATTCTGCCCAGGCTCCTCCTATACCCCTCCTATTTGACCCCACCCAATCTGACTTGGCTCCTCCTAAGCCCCTCATCTGCTGTCTGACCCCACCCATTCTGCCCAGGCTCCTCCTATTTGACCCCACCCAATCTGACTAGGCTCCTCCCATACCCCCTCTGCCCAGGCTCCTCCTAAGCCCCTCCTCTGCTGTCTGAACCCCACCCATTCTGCCCAGGCTCCGCCTAAGCCCCTCCTCGCTGACCCCACCCATTCTGCCCAGGCTCCTCCTATTTGACCCCACCCAATCTGACTAGGCTCCTCCTAAGCCCCTCCTCTCTGACCCCACCCCCTCTGACTAGGCTCCTCCTATACCCCCTCCTCTCTGACTCCACCCATTCTACCCAGGCTCCTCCCATACCCATCTGACCCCTCCCATTGTGCCCAGGCTCCTCCTATTTGACCCCACCCAATCTGACTAGGCTCCTCCTACACCCCCCTCTGCCAGGCTCCTCCTATACCCCCTCCTCTCTGACTCCACCCATTCTACCCAGGCTCCTCCCATACCCCTCTGACCCCACCCATTCTGCCCAGGCTCCTCCTATTTGACCCCACCCAATCTGACTAGGCTCCTCCTAAGCCCCTAGGCTCCTCCTAAGCCCCTCCTCTGCTCTCTGACCCCACCCAATCTGACTAGGCTCCTCCTATACCCCCCTCTGCCCAGGCTCCTCCTATTTGACCCCACCCAATCTGACTAGGCTCCTCCTAAGCCCCTCCTCTGCTGTCTGACCCCACCCATTCTGCCCAGGCTCCTCCTATACCCCCTCCTCTCTGACTCCACCCATTCTGCCCAGGCTCCTCCTATTGGACCCCACCCAATCTGATTAGGCTCCTCCTATACCCCCTCTGCCCAGGCTCCTCCTATACCCCTCCTCTCTGACCCCACCCCCTCTGCCCAGGCTCCTCCTATACCCCCTCTGCCCAGGCTCCTCCTATACCCCTTCTCTGCTGTCTGACCCCACCCATTCTGCCCAGGCTCCTCCTATTTGACCCCACCCAATCTGACTAGGCTCCTCCTAAGCCCCTCCTCTGCTGTCTGACCCCACCCATTCTGCCCAGGCTCCTCCTATACCCCCTCCTCTCTGACTCCACCCATTCTGCCCAGGCTCCTCCCATACCCCTCTGACCCCACCCAGCCCAGGCTCCTCCTATTTGACCACACCCAATCTGACTAGGCTCCTCCTATACCCCACCTCTCTGACCCCACCCAATCTGACTAGGCTCCTCCTAAGCCCCTCCTCTGCTGTCTGACCCCACCCATTCTGCCCAGGCTCCTCCTATACCCTTCCTCTCTGACCCCACCCATTCTGCCCAGGCTCCTCCTATGCCCCTCCTCTCTGACCCCACCCAATCTGACTAGGCTCCTCCTAAGCCCCTAGGCTCCTCCTATACCCTTCCTCTCTGACCCCACCCAATCTGACTAGGCTCCTCCTAAGCCCCTCCTCTCTGACCCCACCCATTCTGCCCAGGCTCCTCCTATACCCCTCCTCTCTGACCCCACCCATTCTGCCCAGGCTCCTCCTATTTGACCCCACCCAATCTGACTAGGCTCCTCCTACACCCCCCTCTGCCAGGCTCCTCCTATACCCCCTCCTCTCTGACCCCACCCATTCTGCCCAGGCTCCTCCTATTTGACCACACCCAATCTGACTAGGCTCCTCCTATACCCATTCTGCCCAGGCTCCTCCTATACCCCCTCCTCTCTGACTCCACCCATTCTGCCCAGGCTCCTCCTAAGCCCCTCCTCTCTGACCCCACCCATTCTGCCCATATACCCCCTCCTCCTGCCCAGGCTCCTCCTAAGCCCCTCCTCTGCTGTCTGACCCCACCCATTCTGCCCAGGCTCCGCCTAAGCCCCTCCTCTCTGACTCCACCCATTCTGACTAGGCTCCTCCTAAGCACTTCCTCTGCTGTCTGACCCCACCCATTCTGCCCAGGCTCCTCCTATACCCCCTCCTCTCTGACTCCACCCATTCTGCCCAGGCTCCTCCTAAGCCCCTCCTCTCTGACCCCACCCATTCTGCCCAGGCTCCTCCTAAGCCCCTCCTCTGCTGTCTGACCCCACCCATTCTGCCCAGGCTCCTCCTATTTGACCCCACCCAATCTGACTAGGTTCCTCCTAAGCCCCTCCTCTGCTGTCTGGCCCCACCCATTCTGCCCAGGCTCCTCCTATACCCCCTCCTATTTGACCCCACCCAATCTGACTAGGTTCCTCCTAAGCCCCTCCTCTGCTGTCTGGCCCCACCCATTCTGCCCAGGCTCCTCCTATACCCCCTCCTATTTGACCCCACCCAATCTGACTAGGCTCCTCCTATACCCCTCCTCTCTGACCTCACCCATTCTGCCCAGGCTCCTCCTATTTGACCCCACCCAATCTGACTAGGCTCCTCCTAAGCCCCTCCTCTGCTGTCTGACCCCACCCATTCTGCCCAGGCTCCTCCTAAGCCCCTCCTCTCTGACCCCACCAATTCTGCCCAGGCTCCTCCTAAGCCCCTCCTCTGCTGTCTGACCCCACCCATTCTGCCCAGGCTCCTCCTAAGCCCCTCCTCTCTGACCCCACCAATTCTGCCCAGGCTCCTCCTAAGCCCCTCCTCTGCTGTCTGGCCCCACCCATTCTGCCCAGGCTCCTCCTATTTGACCCCACCCAATCTGACTAGGCTCCTCCTAAGCCCCTCCTCTGCTGTCTGACCCCACCCATTCTGCCCAGGCTCCTCCTAAGCCCCTCCTCTCTGACCCCACCAATTCTGCCCAGGCTCCTCCTAAGCCCCTCCTCTGCTGTCTGACCCCACCCATTCTGCCCAGGCTCCTCCTAAGCCCCTCCTCTCTGACCCCACCAATTCTGCCCAGGCTCCTCCTAAGCCCCTCCTCTGCTGTCTGACCCCACCCATTCTGCCCAGGCTCCTCCTAAGCCCCTCCTCTCTGACCCCACCAATTCTGCACAGGCTCCTCCTAAGCCCCTCATCTGCTGTCTGACCCCACCCATTCTGCCCAGGCTCCTCCTATACCCCTCCTCTCTGACCCCACCCAATCTGACTAGGCTCCTCCTAAGCCCCTAGGCTCCTCCTAAGCCCCTCCTCTCTGACCCCACCCAATCTGACTAGGCTCCTCCTATACCCCCTCCTCTCTGACCCCACCCATTCTGCCCAGGCTCCTCCTATTTGACCCCACCCAATCTGACTAGGTTCCTCCTAAGCCCCTCCTCTGCTGTCTGGCCCCACCCATTCTGCCCAGGCTCCTCCTATACCCCCTCCTATTTGACCCCACCCAATCTGACTAGGCTCCTCCTATACCCCTCCTCTCTGACCTCACCCATTCTGCCCAGGCTCCTCCTATTTGACCCCACCCAATCTGACTAGGCTCCTCCTAAGCCCCTCCTCTGCTGTCTGACCCCACCCATTCTGCCCAGGCTCCTCCTAAGCCCCTCCTCTCTGACCCCACCAATTCTGCCCAGGCTCCTCCTAAGCCCCTCCTCTGCTGTCTGACCCCACCCATTCTGCCCAGGCTCCTCCTAAGCCCCTCCTCTCTGACCCCACCAATTCTGCCCAGGCTCCTCCTAAGCCCCTCCTCTGCTGTCTGACCCCACCCATTCTGCCCAGGCTCCTCCTATTTGACCCCACCCAATCTGACTAGGTTCCTCCTAAGCCCCTCCTCTGCTGTCTGGCCCCACCCATTCTGCCCAGGCTCCTCCTATACCCCCTCCTATTTGACCCCACCCAATCTGACTAGGCTCCTCCTATACCCCTCCTCTGCCCAGGCTCCTCCTATTTGACCCCACCCAATCTGACTAGGCTCCTCCTAAGCCCCTCCTCTGCTGTCTGACCCCACCCATACTGCCCAGGCTCTGCCTAAGCATCTCCTCTCTGACCCCACCCATTCTGCCCAGGCTCCTCCTAAGCCCCTCCTCTGCTGTCTGACCCCACCCATTCTGCCCAGGCTCCTCCTATACCCCCTCCTCTCTGACTCCACCCATTCTGCCCAGGCTCCTCCCATACCCCTCTGACCCCACCCATTCTGCCCAGGCTCCTCCTATACCCCTCCTATTTGACCCCACCCAATCTGACTTGGCTCCTCCTAAGCCCCTCATCTGCTGTCTGACCCCACCCATTCTGCCCAGGCTCCTCCTATTTGACCCCACCCAATCTGACTAGGCTCCTCCCATACCCCCTCTGCCCAGGCTCCTCCTAAGCCCCTCCTCTGCTGTCTGAACCCCACCCATTCTGCCCAGGCTCCGCCTAAGCCCCTCCTCTCTGACCCCACCCATTCTGCCCAGGCTCCTCCTATTTGACCCCACCCAATCTGACTAGGCTCCTCCTAAGCCCCTCCTCTGCTGTCTGACCCCACCCATTCTGCCCAGGCTCCTCCTAAGCCCCTCCTCTCTGACCCCACCAATTCTGCCCAGGCTCCTCCTAAGCCCCTCCTCTGCTGTCTGACCCCACCCATTCTGCCCAGGCTCCTCCTAAGCCCCTCCTCTCTGACCCCACCAATTCTGCCCAGGCTCCTCCTAAGCCCCTCCTCTGCTGTCTGACCCCACCCATTCTGCCCAGGCTCCTCCTAAGCCCCTCCTCTCTGACCCCACCAATTCTGCACAGGCTCCTCCTAAGCCCCTCATCTGCTGTCTGACCCCACCCATTCTGCCCAGGCTCCTCCTATACCCCTCCTCTCTGACCCCACCCAATCTGACTAGGCTCCTCCTAAGCCCCTAGGCTCCTCCTAAGCCCCTCCTCTCTGACCCCACCCAATCTGACTAGGCTCCTCCTATACCCCCTCCTCTCTGACCCCACCCATTCTGCCCAGGCTCCTCCTATTTGACCCCACCCAATCTGACTAGGTTCCTCCTAAGCCCCTCCTCTGCTGTCTGGCCCCACCCATTCTGCCCAGGCTCCTCCTATACCCCCTCCTATTTGACCCCACCCAATCTGACTAGGCTCCTCCTATACCCCTCCTCTCTGACCTCACCCATTCTGCCCAGGCTCCTCCTATTTGACCCCACCCAATCTGACTAGGCTCCTCCTAAGCCCCTCCTCTGCTGTCTGACCCCACCCATTCTGCCCAGGCTCCTCCTAAGCCCCTCCTCTCTGACCCCACCAATTCTGCCCAGGCTCCTCCTAAGCCCCTCCTCTGCTGTCTGACCCCACCCATTCTGCCCAGGCTCCTCCTAAGCCCCTCCTCTCTGACCCCACCAATTCTGCCCAGGCTCCTCCTAAGCCCCTCCTCTGCTGTCTGACCCCACCCATTCTGCCCAGGCTCCTCCTATTTGACCCCACCCAATCTGACTAGGTTCCTCCTAAGCCCCTCCTCTGCTGTCTGGCCCCACCCATTCTGCCCAGGCTCCTCCTATACCCCCTCCTATTTGACCCCACCCAATCTGACTAGGCTCCTCCTATACCCCTCCTCTGCCCAGGCTCCTCCTATTTGACCCCACCCAATCTGACTAGGCTCCTCCTAAGCCCCTCCTCTGCTGTCTGACCCCACCCATACTGCCCAGGCTCTGCCTAAGCATCTCCTCTCTGACCCCACCCATTCTGCCCAGGCTCCTCCTAAGCCCCTCCTCTGCTGTCTGACTCCACCCATTCTGCCCAGGCTCCTCCCATACCCCTCTGACCCCACCCATTCTGCCCAGGCTCCTCCTATACCCCTCCTATTTGACCCCACCCAATCTGACTTGGCTCCTCCTAAGCCCCTCATCTGCTGTCTGACCCCACCCATTCTGCCCAGGCTCCTCCTATTTGACCCCACCCAATCTGACTAGGCTCCTCCCATACCCCCTCTGCCCAGGCTCCTCCTAAGCCCCTCCTCTGCTGTCTGAACCCCACCCATTCTGCCCAGGCTCCGCCTAAGCCCCTCCTCTCTGACTCCACCCATTCTACCCAGGCTCCTCCCATACCCCTCTGACCCCACCCATTCTGCCCAGGCTCCTCCTATTTGACCCCACCCAATCTGACTAGGCTCCTCCTAAGCCCCTAGGCTCCTCCTAAGCCCCTCCTCTGCTCTCTGACCCCACCCAATCTGACTAGGCTCCTCCTATACCCCCCTCTGCCCAGGCTCCTCCTATTTGACCCCACCCAATCTGACTAGGCTCCTCCTAAGCCCCTCCTCTGCTGTCTGACCCCACCCATTCTGCCCAGGCTCCTCCTATACCCCCTCCTCTCTGACTCCACCCATTCTGCCCAGGCTCCTCCTATTGGACCCCACCCAATCTGATTAGGCTCCTCCTATACCCCCTCTGCCCAGGCTCCTCCTATACCCCTCCTCTCTGACCCCACCCCCTCTGCCCAGGCTCCTCCTATACCCCCTCTGCCCAGGCTCCTCCTATACCCCTTCTCTGCTGTCTGACCCCACCCATTCTGCCCAGGCTCCTCCTATTTGACCCCACCCAATCTGACTAGGCTCCTCCTAAGCCCCTCCTCTGCTGTCTGACCCCACCCATTCTGCCCAGGCTCCTCCTATACCCCCTCCTCTCTGACTCCACCCATTCTGCCCAGGCTCCTCCCATACCCCTCTGACCCCACCCAGCCCAGGCTCCTCCTATTTGACCACACCCAATCTGACTAGGCTCCTCCTATACCCCACCTCTCTGACCCCACCCAATCTGACTAGGCTCCTCCTAAGCCCCTCCTCTGCTGTCTGACCCCACCCATTCTGCCCAGGCTCCTCCTATACCCTTCCTCTCTGACCCCACCCATTCTGCCCAGGCTCCTCCTATGCCCCTCCTCTCTGACCCCACCCAATCTGACTAGGCTCCTCCTAAGCCCCTAGGCTCCTCCTATACCCTTCCTCTCTGACCCCACCCAATCTGACTAGGCTCCTCCTAAGCCCCTCCTCTCTGACCCCACCCATTCTGCCCAGGCTCCTCCTATACCCCTCCTCTCTGACCCCACCCATTCTGCCCAGGCTCCTCCTATTTGACCCCACCCAATCTGACTAGGCTCCTCCTACACCCCCCTCTGCCAGGCTCCTCCTATACCCCCTCCTCTCTGACCCCACCCATTCTGCCCAGGCTCCTCCTATTTGACCACACCCAATCTGACTAGGCTCCTCCTATACCCATTCTGCCCAGGCTCCTCCTATACCCCCTCCTCTCTGACTCCACCCATTCTGCCCAGGCTCCTCCTAAGCCCCTCCTCTCTGACCCCACCCATTCTGCCCATATACCCCCTCCTCCTGCCCAGGCTCCTCCTAAGCCCCTCCTCTGCTGTCTGACCCCACCCATTCTGCCCAGGCTCCTCCTAAGCCCCTCCTCTGCTGTCTGACCCCACCCATTCTGCCCAGGCTCCTCCCATACCCCTCTGACCCCACCCATGCTCCTCCTATTTGACCCCACCCAATCTGACTAAGCTCCTCCTAAGCCCCTCCTCTCTGACCCCACCCCCTCTGCCCAGGCTCCTCCTATACCCCTCCTCTCTGACCCCACCCAATCTGACTAGGCTCCTCCTAAGCCCCTAGGCTCCTCCTAAGCCCCTCCTCTCTGACCCCACCCAATCTGACTAGGCTCCTCCTATACCCCCACCCATTCTGCCCAGGCTCCTCCTATTTGACCCCACCCAATCTGACTAGGCTCCTCCTAAGCCCCTCCTCTCTGACCCCACCCATTCTGCCCAGGCTCCTCCTAAGCCCCTCCTCTCTGACCCCACCCATTCTGCCCAGGCTCCTCCTAAGCCCCTCCTCTGCTGTCTGACCCCACCCATTCTGCCCAGGCTCCTCCTATACCCCCTCCTCTCTGACTCCACCCATTCTACCCAGGCTCCTCCCATACCCCTCTGACCCCACCCAGGCTCCTCCTATTTGACCCCACCCAATCTGACTAGGCTCCTCCTACACCCCCCTCTGCCAGGCTCCTCCTATACCCCTCCTCTGCTGTCTGACCCCACCCATTGTGCCCAGGCTCCTCCTATTTGACCCCACCCAATCTGACTAGGCTCCTCCTAAGCCCCTCCTCTGCTGTCTGACCCCACCCATTCTGCCCAGGCTGCTCCTATACCCCACCTCTCTGACCCCACCCAATCTGACTAGGCTCCTCCTAAGCCCCTCCTCTGATGTCTGGCCCCACCCATTCTGCCCAGGCTCCTCCTATACCCCCTCCTATTTGACCCCACCCAATCTGACTAGGCTCCTCCTATACCCCCTCTGCCCAGGCTCCTCCTATACCCCTCCTCTCTGACCTCACCCATTCTGCCCAGGCTCCTCCTAAGCCCCTCCTCTGCTGTCTGACCCCACCCATTCTGCCCAGGCTCCTCCTAAGCCCCTCCTCTCTGACCCCACCAATTCTGCCCAGGCTCCTCCTAAGCCCCTCATCTGCTGTCTGACCCCACCCATTCTGCCCAGGCTCCTCCTATTTGACCCCACCCAATCTGACTAGGTTCCTCCTAAGCCCCTCCTCTGCTGTCTGGCCCCACCCATTCTGCCCAGGCTCCTCCTATACCCCCTCCTATTTGACCCCACCCAATCTGACTAGGCTCCTCCTATACCCCCTCCTCTCTGACTCCACCCATTCTGCCCAGGCTCCTCCCATACCCCTCTGACCCCACCCATTCTGCCCAGGCTCCTCCTAAGCCCCTCCTCTGCTGTCTGACCCCACCCATTCTGGCCAGGCTCCTCCTATTTGACCCCACCCAATCTGACTAGGTTCCTCCTAAGCCCCTCCTCTGCTGTCTGGCCCCACCCATTCTGCCCAGGCTCCTCCTATACCCCCTCCTATTTGACCCCACCCAATCTGACTAGGCTCCTCCTATACCCCCTCCTCTCTGACTCCACCCATTCTGACTAGGCTCCTCCTAAGCCCCTCCTCTCTGACCCCACCCATTCTGCCCATATACCCCCTCCTCCTGCCCAGGCTCCTCCTAAGCCCCTCCTCTGCTGTCTGACCCCACCCATTCTGCCCAGGCTCCGCCTAAGCCCCTCCTCTCTGACCCCACCCATTCTGCCCATATACCCCCTCCTCCTGCCCAGGCTCCTCCTAAGCCTCTCCTCTGCTGTCTGACCCCACCCATTCTGCCCAGGCTCCTCCTAAGCCCCTCATCTGCTGTCTGACCCCACCCATTCTGCCCAGGCTCCTCCTATTTGACCCCACCCAATCTGACTAGGTTCCTCCTAAGCCCCTCCTCTGCTGTCTGGCCCCACCCATTCTGCCCAGGCTCCTCCTATACCCCCTCCTATTTGACCCCACCCAATCTGACTAGGCTCCTCCTATACCCCTCCTCTGCCCAGGCTCCGCCTATTTGACCCCACCCAATCTGACTAGGCTCCTCCTAAGCCCCTCCTCTGCTGTCTGACCCCACCCATTCTGCCCAGGCTCCTCCTATTTGACCCCACCCAATCTGACTTGGCTCCTCCTAAGCCCCTCATCTGCTGTCTGACCCCACCCATTCTGCCCAGGCTCCTCCTATTTGACCCCACCCAATCTGACTAGGCTCCTCCCATACCCCTCCTCTGCCCAGGCTCCTCCTATTTGACCCCACCCAATCTGACTAGGCTCCTCCTAAGCCCCTCCTCTGCTGTCTGACCCCACCCATTCTGCCCAGGCTCCTCCTATTTGACCCCACCCAATCTGACTTGGCTCCTCCTAAGCCCCTCATCTGCTGTCTGACCCCACCCATTCTGCCCAGGCTCCTCCTATTTGACCCCACCCAATCTGACTAGGCTCCTCCCATACCCCCTCTGCCCAGGCTCCTCCTAAGCCCCTCCTCTGCTGTCTGAACCCCACCCATTCTGCCCAGGCTCCGCCTAAGCCCCTCCTCGCTGACCCCACCCATTCTGCCCAGGCTCCTCCTATTTGACCCCACCCAATCTGACTAGGCTCCTCCTAAGCCCCTCCTCTCTGACCCCACCCCCTCTGACTAGGCTCCTCCTATACCCCCTCCTCTCTGACTCCACCCATTCTACCCAGGCTCCTCCCATACCCATCTGACCCCTCCCATTGTGCCCAGGCTCCTCCTATTTGACCCCACCCAATCTGACTAGGCTCCTCC
The DNA here is from genome assembly GCF_964263255.1 of Lissotriton vulgaris. NCBI lineage: Eukaryota > Metazoa > Chordata > Amphibia > Caudata > Salamandridae > Lissotriton > Lissotriton vulgaris. The sequence continues at coordinate 1,001,566,674 of NC_141695.1, forward strand.
TACACCCCCCTCTGCCAGGCTCCTCCTATACCCCCTCCTCTCTGACTCCACCCATTCTACCCAGGCTCCTCCCATACCCCTCTGACCCCACCCATTCTGCCCAGGCTCCTCCTATTTGACCCCACCCAATCTGACTAGGCTCCTCCTAAGCCCCTAGGCTCCTCCTAAGCCCCTCCTCTGCTCTCTGACCCCACCCAATCTGACTAGGCTCCTCCTATACCCCCCTCTGCCCAGGCTCCTCCTATTTGACCCCACCCAATCTGACTAGGCTCCTCCTAAGCCCCTCCTCTGCTGTCTGACCCCACCCATTCTGCCCAGGCTCCTCCTATACCCTCTCCTCTCTGACTCCACCCATTCTGCCCAGGCTCCTCCTATTGGACCCCACCCAATCTGATTAGGCTCCTCCTATACCCCCTCTGCCCAGGCTCCTCCTATACCCCTCCTCTCTGACCCCACCCCCTCTGCCCAGGCTCCTCCTATACCCCCTCTGCCCAGGCTCCTCCTATACCCCTTCTCTGCTGTCTGACCCCACCCATTCTGCCCAGGCTCCTCCTATACCCCCTCCTCTCTGACTCCACCCATTCTGCCCAGGCTCCTCCCATACCCCTCTGACCCCACCCAGCCCAGGCTCCTCCTATTTGACCACACCCAATCTGACTAGGCTCCTCCTATACCCCACCTCTCTGACCCCACCCAATCTGACTAGGCTCCTCCTAAGCCCCTCCTCTGCTGTCTGACCCCACCCATTCTGCCCAGGCTCCTCCTATACCCTTCCTCTCTGACCCCACCCATTCTGCCCAGGCTCCTCCTATGCCCCTCCTCTCTGACCCCACCCAATCTGACTAGGCTCCTCCTAAGCCCCTAGGCTCCTCCTATACCCTTCCTCTCTGACCCCACCCAATCTGACTAGGCTCCTCCTAAGCCCCTCCTCTCTGACCCCACCCATTCTGCCCAGGCTCCTCCTATACCCCTCCTCTCTGACCCCACCCATTCTGCCCAGGCTCCTCCTATTTGACCCCACCCAATCTGACTAGGCTCCTCCTACACCCCCCTCTGCCAGGCTCCTCCTATACCCCCTCCTCTCTGACCCCACCCATTCTGCCCAGGCTCCTCCTATTTGACCACACCCAATCTGACTAGGCTCCTCCTATACCCATTCTGCCCAGGCTCCTCCTATACCCCCTCCTCTCTGACTCCACCCATTCTGCCCAGGCTCCTCCTAAGCCCCTCCTCTCTGACCCCACCCATTCTGCCCATATACCCCCTCCTCCTGCCCAGGCTCCTCCTAAGCCCCTCCTCTGCTGTCTGACCCCACCCATTCTGCCCAGGCTCCGCCTAAGCCCCTCCTCTCTGACCCCACCCATTCTGCCCAGGCTCCTCCTATTTGACCCCACCCAATCTGACTAGGCTCCTCCTACACCCCCCTCTGCCAGGCTCCTCCTATACCCCCTCCTCTCTGACCCCACCCATTCTGCCCAGGCTCCTCCTATTTGACCACACCCAATCTGACTAGGCTCCTCCTATACCCATTCTGCCCAGGCTCCTCCTATACCCCCTCCTCTCTGACTCCACCCATTCTGCCCAGGCTCCTCCTAAGCCCCTCCTCTCTGACCCCACCCATTCTGCCCATATACCCCCTCCTCCTGCCCAGGCTCCTCCTAAGCCCCTCCTCTGCTGTCTGACCCCACCCATTCTGCCCAGGCTCCGCCTAAGCCCCTCCTCTCTGACCCCACCCATTCTGCCCAGGCTCCTCCTAAGCCCCTCCTCTGCTGTCTGACCCCACCCATTCTGCCCAGGCTCCTCCCATACCCCTCTGACCCCACCCATGCTCCTCCTATTTGACCCCACCCAATCTGACTAAGCTCCTCCTAAGCCCCTCCTCTCTGACCCCACCCCCTCTGCCCAGGCTCCTCCTATACCCCTCCTCTCTGACCCCACCCAATCTGACTAGGCTCCTCCTAAGCCCCTAGGCTCCTCCTAAGCCCCTCCTCTCTGACCCCACCCAATCTGACTAGGCTCCTCCTATACCCCCACCCATTCTGCCCAGGCTCCTCCTATTTGACCCCACCCAATCTGACTAGGCTCCTCCTAAGCCCCTCCTCTCTGACCCCACCCATTCTGCCCAGGCTCCTCCTAAGCCCCTCCTCTCTGACCCCACCCATTCTGCCCAGGCTCCTCCTAAGCCCCTCCTCTGCTGTCTGACCCCACCCATTCTGCCCAGGCTCCTCCTATACCCCCTCCTCTCTGACTCCACCCATTCTACCCAGGCTCCTCCCATACCCCTCTGACCCCACCCAGGCTCCTCCTATTTGACCCCACCCAATCTGACTAGGCTCCTCCTACACCCCCCTCTGCCAGGCTCCTCCTATACCCCTCCTCTGCTGTCTGACCCCACCCATTGTGCCCAGGCTCCTCCTATTTGACCCCACCCAATCTGACTAGGCTCCTCCTAAGCCCCTCCTCTGCTGTCTGACCCCACCCATTCTGCCCAGGCTGCTCCTATACCCCACCTCTCTGACCCCACCCAATCTGACTAGGCTCCTCCTAAGCCCCTCCTCTGATGTCTGGCCCCACCCATTCTGCCCAGGCTCCTCCTATACCCCCTCCTATTTGACCCCACCCAATCTGACTAGGCTCCTCCTATACCCCCTCTGCCCAGGCTCCTCCTATACCCCTCCTCTCTGACCTCACCCATTCTGCCCAGGCTCCTCCTAAGCCCCTCCTCTGCTGTCTGACCCCACCCATTCTGCCCAGGCTCCTCCTAAGCCCCTCCTCTCTGACCCCACCAATTCTGCCCAGGCTCCTCCTAAGCCCCTCATCTGCTGTCTGACCCCACCCATTCTGCCCAGGCTCCTCCCATACCCCTCTGACCCCACCCATTCTGCCCAGGCTCCTCCTATTTGACCCCACCCAATCTGACTAGGCTCCTCCTAAGCCCCTCCTCTGCTGTCTGACCCCACCCATTCTGCCCAGGCTCCTCCTAAGCCCCTCCTCTGCTGTCTGACCCCACCCATTCTGCCCAGGCTCCTCCTATACCCCCTCCTCTCTGACTCCACCCATTCTACCCAGGCTCCTCCCATACCCCTCTGACCCCACCCATTCTGCCCAGGCTCCTCCTATTTGACCCCACCCAATCTGACTAGGCTCCTCCTACACCCCCCCTCTGCCAGGCTCCTCCTATACCCCTCCTCTCTGACCCCACCCAATCTGACTAGGCTCCTCCTAAGCCCCTAGGCTCCTCCTAAGGCCCTCCTCTGCTCTCTGACCCCACCCATTCTGCCCAGGCTCCTCCTATACCCCTCCTCTCTGACCCCACCCAATCTGACTAGGCTCCTCCTAAGCCCCTAGGCTCCTCCTAAGCCCCTCCTCTGCTCTCTGACCCCACCCATTCTGCCCAGGCTCCTCCTATACCCCCTCCTCTCTGACCCCACCCAACCTGCCCAGGGTCCTCCTCCTACAGACAACACCCATTCTCTTTCTTTCACCTTTCTTTCCACACCTATTTTACTTACCGACCAATCTGCAATGATTCCACTCTTACACAACACACAGACACATTTTACTTACCAATTTACTTACCTGGTGCCGAACCCGGGATTTGAACCCTGGTTGCCTGGATGGAAGGCAGGAACTTACCCACTGGACCACACTGGTTTCCATGTAAGTAGCCTATCAAATTGTCCTTATGTCATGGTCATCCTTTTAATGTGCAATGGAAGCCACAGGAAAGGACACCAAGGCCTGTATGTTGCTTATAGTTACTTCTGCAATCCTCTAGACTACCAAGGAGCTATAGCTCAAAGGTAAGGCTTGTACCTTTGGTGGGGACAGCCCTCACAGGCCAGGGTTCGAATCCTGCCAGTGCTGTAGAAGTATCCCAAGGTGGGAAATTTTCAAACAGTGATTTTCTTTTATTTTTTTTTGCTAAGTGTTTTTCTGGTTTCCATGTAAGTAGCCTATCAAATTGTCCGTATGTCATGGTCATCCATTTAATGTGCAATGGAAGCCACAGGAAAGGACACCAAGGCCTGTATGTTGCTTATAGTTACTACTGCAATCCTCCAGACCACCAAGGAGCTATAGCTCAAAGGTAAGGCTTGTACCTTTGGTGGGGACAGCCCTCACAGGCCAGGGTTCGAATCCTGCCAGTGCTGTAGAAGTATCCCAAGGTGGGAAATTTTCAAACAGTGATTTTCTTTTATTTTTTGTTGCTAAGTGTTTTTCTGGTTTCCATGTAAGTAGCCTATCAAATTGTCCTTATGTCATGGTCATCCATTTAATGTGCAATGGAAGCCACAGGAAAGGACACCAAGGCCTGTATGTTGCTTATAGTTACTACTGCAATCCTCCAGACCACCAAGGAGCTATAGCTCAAAGGTAAGGCTTGTACCTTTGGTGGGGACAGCCCTCACAGGCCAGGGTTCGAATCCTGCCAGTGCTGTAGAAGTATCCCAAGGTGGGAAATTTTCAAACAGTGATTTTCTTTTTTTTTTTTTGCTAAGTGTTTTTCTGGTTTCCATGTAAGTAGCCTATCAAATTGTCCTTATGTCATGGTCATCCATTTAATGTGCAATGGAAGCCACAGGGAAGGACACCAAGGCCTGTATGTTGCTTATAGTTACTACTGCAATCCTCTAGACCACCAAGGAGATAGCTCAAAGGTAAGGCTTGTACCTTTGGGGGGACAGCCCTCACAGGCCAGGGTTCGAATCCTGCCAGTGCTGTAGAAGTGTCCCAAGGTGGGAAATTTTCAAACAGTGATTTTTTTTTTGCTAGTGTTTTTTTGGCAGGTGTCTCCCAACATTTCATATGTTTTCTCTCATGACCTTCTACCAACCGCCCTATTTCTCAAGTAGGTGCTAGGAACAAGGCCTTATCTTCCTTTATCAATGTCGTCATTCTTTGTCCTTTTAGTTTGGTGAATTGCAGAGTGCAATTGTGGTATTGGGGGTTATAACTGAGCACAAGAATGCGAGGATGGTGCTACACTTATTGTAAAATAGGTTGGTTGATGGTGATTTTTCATTTTAGTGTGAGCCACTCGCTCAAATCAGGGGTTTGGTGCCAGTGAGCTTGGATAGAAATAAAGGTCAAGTATGAGCTCTGGCTAATGAAATGATGGGTCGAGTTTGAGGCTAGCTAGAGTCCATTTATTAGGTGCAATAAGAAGTTGGAAAGATTTTTCCTTTAAGAGACAGACAAGAGCAGAGTCAAGCCTTTGCTCTAGTAGATCTGCATCATGCCTGCTGCGGGATGTGAAGGAGTGGACCTCCACAGCAGTGCGCTGTGCCGGGCTGGGCTGCGCTGGGCCTGCCCTGGCATCTTGGATTTATTCACCCACCTCCTTCCTTTGAAGAACGCTCACGAACGGCCACGAACGTCCTTGTTCTGTATACAGGCGGACAGCAGGCAATTTAGGACCCTGCTAAATGATGGTGATGTCCCCATGTGCTTCCTTCGAGTGGCAAAATCCTTCGTCTAAGGCAGGTGGGCTTTTTTAAAATTTGGTTGAAGACCATATGTTGGAGGCAGTATCACGGCACAAGCCGCCGACCGTCTCAGAAGAAAGTATGCATGGGAGGACATTATTTGCATAGGAGAGCCCTCTTCTCAGTCCCATTCTTAAGCTGCAGTGGCCATGAAGTGTTACTAGGGGGCAGCAGTATGAACAAAAGAGCACACTGAGGCTTTTCTCCTTCTTGCTGACATGATTCTTGGTCATTTTTGTCTTGCAGGGCCTAAGGAGTGAATGACTACGATGACTGAGGGGATGAGGAATGGCTGGCCTGTATTTGTGGTGAAGGGGGAACATTTGGAAGGTAAACAGCAAGATGAAAGCGTCAAAGCATATATGTTTGCTGAGTGATTGAGTCTGTGTGTCACTTGTCTCTTTGTAGGGACATGTGAGAAAGGAACAGCAGCACCATAGACTTCAGGTGGGAGAGCAAGCAAGGATGAATATTTCCCTCAAATCCAAATACTTACAGCACCTCAAAGATGACAAGTGCGATATGATGTTCTGCAATTGCAAGGATTTGCCATGTGTGGTGCATAAATATGCATGGTTAGTGAGGTTTTTCCCAGAATGTGAGTATCGTTAGGCTGGCAAATGTCAGGCACTCCTTTGGGGGTATGAGGCCAAGAAAAAATTTGGGAAGTTTGCTACAGTCATCTGTAGGATCGAAAGACACTGGGGAATCGTTACAGAGGGAGCCAGGCTGCACAAAACGTGGTAACAGTTGGACAGAAATCTTTAGCCGGACTTTTGACTACCCCCAATGTGGGACCAGGACCGCAGTACCTCTCTGTCTCTGAAACATATTTTGACCTCTGGGCACCACCATCTCAATGCCCCTCAAATGTTCCCTCCTGGAACCCCAGCTTTGGTAGTGCATCAACCAGGTTTCAATCATTTGAGTGACCACAAACACCCTTGCTATGTGCCTTCCATTTACATTCAGTCAGTAACCCAGCTGCTTCGTTCGCTATTGAATCTCAAGTGACAGTTGGATGCACATTGCAGGGGTATACAGGCATTTACCGTACTGTACAGCCCCTCTCAGTACAGTCAGACTACACTTCTTAAAATCATAAATACATGTTTTGTCCAACAGTAAGGCCGGGCCTTTCCTCTGTAGTTCATAGCCAACGTAAGGAGGAAAAAATAAGCTGAAGAGCATGCCAAAATTCTCTACAGACACTGCCAATCCTCACACTGCCTATTTGCATGCCGAGGTTATTCACTATGACCCACCAAACCAATTGGCAACAGTAGCCTCTCTCTGCCTCATTCGTATGCTCCGATGCCACCTTTATTTAGCAAATGTTAGTGCTCTAGGATTTCATAGCACGATTCGCTATAGCCTCTTTTTTCAACAGAAATGTCCTAAAGGTACCTATACCAATCTGCTGGGTGGGGAGGAGGGGGGCTGCTGCTGCTGGCAGTAAAATTTTGGGGCACCCCACCTGCAAAAATACATTCACATGCTCCTTGTTGTACCTTTCAATACCATAACTGCAGCAGAATCGTATGGTGACCCCTGTTGGTAACAGAAACTGTCAAACAGCTTTTTGCCACCCCCCCTCCCCCGTTGCCCCTAACCATTTGGGGTACACCCCATGAGGGAGGATCAGAGCAATAAAAAATAATGGTAGCCCCTCCAAAAAGTACCTGGAATGCATGCCATTCTGTGCACCTCATCGCTCTTCACGTTGCGCCTAAGCACCTTTTAATACTGCTCCCCGACTGCCCCCTCCAAACAGAAATCAGAAAGTATAGGGGGGTGCATTAAAAAAGTTTTTGCAGTTCCCCACCATAAGTCAGGATCCTCCTCCATCTATGACCCCTTCCTAGGCCCTCAGACCCCACCCATTCTGCCCAGGCTCCTCCTATTTGACCACACCCAATCTGACTAGGCTCCTCCTTAACCCCTCCTCTGCTCTCTGACCCCACCCAATCTGACTAGGCTCCTCCTATACCCCCTCCTCTCGGACTCCACCCATTCTGCCCAGGCTCCTCCCATACCCCTCTGACCCCACCCATTCTGCCCAGGCTCCTCCTATACCCCTCTTATTTGACCCCAATCTGACTAGGCTCTTCCTAAGCCCCTCCTCTGCTGTCTGACCCCACCCATTCTGACTAAGCTCCTCCTAAACCAATCCTCTGCTGTCTGACTCCACCCATTCTGCCCAGGCTCCTCCTCAGCCCCTCCTCTCTGACCTCACCCAATCTGACTAGGCTCCTCCTATACCCCCTCCTCTCTGACCCCACCCAATCTGACTAGGCTCCTCCTTAACCCCTCCTCTGCTCTCTGACCCCACCCATTCTGACTAAGCTCCTCCTAAACCCATCCTCTGCTGTCTGACCCCACCCATTCTGCCCAGGCTCCTCCTAAGCCCCTCTGCCCAGGCTCCTCCTATAACCCTCCTCTCTGACCTCACCCAATCTGACTAGGCTCCTCCTATACCCATTCTGCCCAGGCTCCTCCTATACCCCCTCCTCTCTGACTCCACCATTCTGCCCAGGCTCCTCCTATACCCCTCCTCTCTGACTCCACCCATTCTGACTAGGCTCCTCCTAAGCACTTCCTCTGCTGTCTGACCCCACCCATTCTGCCCAGGCTCCTCCTATACCCCCTCCTCTCTGACTCCACCCATTCTGCCCAGGCTCCTCCTAAGCCCCTCCTCTCTGACCCCACCCATTCTGCCCAGGCTCCTCCTAAGCCCCTCCTCTGCTGTCTGACCCCACCCATTCTGCCCAGGCTCCTCCTATTTGACCCCACCCAATCTGACTAGGTTCCTCCTAAGCCCCTCCTCTGCTGTCTGGCCCCACCCATTCTGCCCAGGCTCCTCCTATACCCCCTCCTATTTGACCCCACCCAATCTGACTAGGCTCCTCCTATACCCCTCCTCTCTGACCTCACCCATTCTGCCCAGGCTCCTCCTATTTGACCCCACCCAATCTGACTAGGCTCCTCCTAAGCCCCTCCTCTGCTGTCTGACCCCACCCATTCTGCCCAGGCTCCTCCTAAGCCCCTCCTCTCTGACCCCACCAATTCTGCCCAGGCTCCTCCTAAGCCCCTCCTCTGCTGTCTGACCCCACCCATTCTGCCCAGGCTCCTCCTAAGCCCCTCCTCTCTGACCCCACCAATTCTGCCCAGGCTCCTCCTAAGCCCCTCCTCTGCTGTCTGACCCCACCCATTCTGCCCAGGCTCCTCCTAAGCCCCTCCTCTCTGACCCCACCAATTCTGCACAGGCTCCTCCTAAGCCCCTCATCTGCTGTCTGACCCCACCCATTCTGCCCAGGCTCCTCCTATACCCCTCCTCTCTGACCCCACCCAATCTGACTAGGCTCCTCCTAAGCCCCTAGGCTCCTCCTAAGCCCCTCCTCTCTGACCCCACCCAATCTGACTAGGCTCCTCCTATACCCCCTCCTCTCTGACTCCACCCATTCTGACTAGGCTCCTCCTATTTGACCCCACCCAATCTGACTAGGCTCCTCCGAAGCCCCTCCTCTGCTGTCTGACCCCACCCATTCTGCCCAGGCTCCTCCTATTTGACCCCACCCAATCTGACTAGGTTCCTCCTAAGCCCCTCCTCTGCTGTCTGGCCCCACCCATTCTGCCCAGGCTCCTCCTATACCCCCTCCTATTTGACCCCACCCAATCTGACTAGGCTCCTCCTATACCCCTCCTCCCTGACCTCACCCATTCTGCCCAGGCTCCTCCTATTTGACCCCACCCAATCTGACTAGGCTCCTCCTAAGCCCCTCCTCTGCTGTCTGACCCCACCCATTCTGCCCAGGCTCCTCCTAAGCCCCTCCTCTCTGACCCCACCAATTCTGCCCAGGCTCCTCCTAAGCCCCTCCTCTGCTGTCTGACCCCACCCATTCTGCCCAGGCTCCTCCTAAGCCCCTCCTCTCTGACCCCACCAATTCTGCCCAGGCTCCTCCTAAGCCCCTCCTCTGCTGTCTGACCCCACCCATTCTGCCCAGGCTCCTCCTATTTGACCCCACCCAATCTGACTAGGTTCCTCCTAAGCCCCTCCTCTGCTGTCTGGCCCCACCCATTCTGCCCAGGCTCCTCCTATACCCCCTCCTATTTGACCCCACCCAATCTGACTAGGCTCCTCCTATACCCCTCCTCTGCCCAGGCTCCTCCTATTTGACCCCACCCAATCTGACTAGGCTCCTCCTAAGCCCCTCCTCTGCTGTCTGACCCCACCCATACTGCCCAGGCTCTGCCTAAGCATCTCCTCTCTGATTCCACCCATTCTGCCCAGGCTCCTCCTAAGCCCCTCCTCTGCTGTCTGACCCCACCCATTCTGCCCAGGCTCCTCCTATACCCCCTCCTCTCTGACTCCACCCATTCTGCCCAGGCTCCTCCCATACCCCTCTGACCCCACCCATTCTGCCCAGGCTCCTCCTATACCCCTCCTATTTGACCCCACCCAATCTGACTTGGCTCCTCCTAAGCCCCTCATCTGCTGTCTGACCCCACCCATTCTGCCCAGGCTCCTCCTATTTGACCCCACCCAATCTGACTAGGCTCCTCCCATACCCCCTCTGCCCAGGCTCCTCCTAAGCCCCTCCTCTGCTGTCTGAACCCCACCCATTCTGCCCAGGCTCCGCCTAAGCCCCTCCTCTCTGACCCCACCCATTCTGCCCAGGCTCCTCCTAAGCCCCACCTCTCTGACTCCACCCATTCTGCCCAGGCTCCTCCTATTTGACCCCACCCAATCTGACTAGGCTCCTCCTAAGCCCCTCCTCTCTGACCCCACCCCCTCTGACTAGGCTCCTCCTATACCCCCTCCTCTCTGACTCCACCCATTCTACCCAGGCTCCTCCCATACCCATCTGACCCCTCCCATTGTGCCCAGGCTCCTCCTATTTGACCCCACCCAATCTGACTAGGCTCCTCCTACACCCCCCTCTGCCAGGCTCCTCCTATACCCCCTCCTCTCTGACTCCACCCATTCTACCCAGGCTCCTCCCATACCCCTCTGACCCCACCCATTCTGCCCAGGCTCCTCCTATTTGACCCCACCCAATCTGACTAGGCTCCTCCTAAGCCCCTAGGCTCCTCCTAAGCCCCTCCTCTGCTCTCTGACCCCACCCAATCTGACTAGGCTCCTCCTATACCCCCCTCTGCCCAGGCTCCTCCTATTTGACCCCACCCAATCTGACTAGGCTCCTCCTAAGCCCCTCCTCTGCTGTCTGACCCCACCCATTCTGCCCAGGCTCCTCCTATACCCCCTCCTCTCTGACTCCACCCATTCTGCCCAGGCTCCTCCTATTGGACCCCACCCAATCTGATTAGGCTCCTCCTATACCCCCTCTGCCCAGGCTCCTCCTATACCCCTCCTCTCTGACCCCACCCCCTCTGCCCAGGCTCCTCCTATACCCCCTCTGCCCAGGCTCCTCCTATACCCCTTCTCTGCTGTCTGACCCCACCCATTCTGCCCAGGCTCCTCCTATTTGACCCCACCCAATCTGACTAGGCTCCTCCTAAGCCCCTCCTCTGCTGTCTGACCCCACCCATTCTGCCCAGGCTCCTCCTATACCCCCTCCTCTCTGACTCCACCCATTCTGCCCAGGCTCCTCCCATACCCCTCTGACCCCACCCAGCCCAGGCTCCTCCTATTTGACCACACCCAATCTGACTAGGCTCCTCCTATACCCCACCTCTCTGACCCCACCCAATCTGACTAGGCTCCTCCTAAGCCCCTCCTCTGCTGTCTGACCCCACCCATTCTGCCCAGGCTCCTCCTATACCCTTCCTCTCTGACCCCACCCATTCTGCCCAGGCTCCTCCTATGCCCCTCCTCTCTGACCCCACCCAATCTGACTAGGCTCCTCCTATTTGACCACACCCAATCTGACTAGGCTCCTCCTATACCCATTCTGCCCAGGCTCCTCCTATACCCCCTCCTCTCTGACTCCACCCATTCTGCCCAGGCTCCTCCTAAGCCCCTCCTCTCTGACCCCACCCATTCTGCCCATATACCCCCTCCTCCTGCCCAGGCTCCTCCTAAGCCCCTCCTCTGCTGTCTGACCCCACCCATTCTGCCCAGGCTCCGCCTAAGCCCCTCCTCTCTGACCCCACCCATTCTGCCCAGGCTCCTCCTAAGCCCCTCCTCTGCTGTCTGACCCCACCCATTCTGCCCAGGCTCCTCCCATACCCCTTTGACCCCACCCATGCTCCTCCTATTTGACCCCACCCAATCTGACTAAGCTCCTCCTAAGCCCCTCCTCTCTGACCCCACCCCCTCTGCCCAGGCTCCTCCTATACCCCTCCTCTCTGACCCCACCCAATCTGACTAGGCTCCTCCTAAGCCCCTAGGCTCCTCCTAAGCCCCTCCTCTCTGACCCCACCCAATCTGACTAGGCTCCTCCTATACCCCCACCCATTCTGCCCAGGCTCCTCCTATTTGACCCCACCCAATCTGACTAGGCTCCTCCTAAGCCCCTCCTCTGCTGTCTGACCCCACCCATTCTGCCCAGGCTCCTCCTAAGCCCCTCCTCTCTGACCCCACCCATTCTGCCCAGGCTCCTCCTAAGCCCCTCCTCTGCTGTCTGACCCCACCCATTCTGCCCAGGCTCCTCCTATACCCCCTCCTCTCTGACTCCACCCATTCTACCCAGGCTCCTCCCATACCCCTCTGACCCCACCCAGGCTCCTCCTATTTGACCCCACCCAATCTGACTAGGCTCCTCCTACACCCCCCTCTGCCAGGCTCCTCCTATACCCCTCCTCTGCTGTCTGACCCCACCCATTGTGCCCAGGCTCCTCCTATTTGACCCCACCCAATCTGACTAGGCTCCTCCTAAGCCCCTCCTCTGCTGTCTGACCCCACCCATTCTGCCCAGGCTGCTCCTATACCCCACCTCTCTGACCCCACCCAATCTGACTAGGCTCCTCCTAAGCCCCTCCTCTGATGTCTGACCCCACCCATTCTGCCCAGGCTCCTCCTCTCTGACCCCACCCATTCTGCCCATATACCCCCTCCTCCTGCCCAGGCTCCTCCTAAGCCTCTCCTCTGCTGTCTGACCCCACCCATTCTGCCCAGGCTCCTCCTATTTGACCCCACCCAATCTGACTAGGCTCCTCCTAAGCCCCTAGGCCCCTCCTCTGCTGTCTGACCCCACTCATTCTGCCCAGGCTCCTCCTAAGCCCCTCCTCTGCTGTCTGACCCCACCCATTCTGCCCAGGCTCCTCCTAAGCCCCTCCTCTCTGACCCCACCAATTCTGCACAGGCTCCTCCTAAGCCCCTCATCTGCTGTCTGACCCCACCCATTCTGCCCAGGCTCCTCCTATACCCCTCCTCTCTGACCCCACCCAATCTGACTAGGCTCCTCCTAAGCCCCTAGGCTCCTCCTAAGCCCCTCCTCTCTGACCCCACCCAATCTGACTAGGCTCCTCCTATACCCCCTCCTCTCTGACTCCACCCATTCTGACTAGGCTCCTCCTATTTGACCCCACCCAATCTGACTAGGCTCCTCCGAAGCCCCTCCTCTGCTGTCTGACCCCACCCATTCTGCCCAGGCTCCTCCTATTTGACCCCACCCAATCTGACTAGGTTCCTCCTAAGCCCCTCCTCTGCTGTCTGGCCCCACCCATTCTGCCCAGGCTCCTCCTATACCCCCTCCTATTTGACCCCACCCAATCTGACTAGGCTCCTCCTATACCCCTCCTCTCTGACCTCACCCATTCTGCCCAGGCTCCTCCTATTTGACCCCACCCAATCTGACTAGGCTCCTCCTAAGCCCCTCCTCTGCTGTCTGACCCCACCCATTCTGCCCAGGCTCCTCCTAAGCCCCTCCTCTCTGACCCCACCAATTCTGCCCAGGCTCCTCCTAAGCCCCTCCTCTGCTGTCTGACCCCACCCATTCTGCCCAGGCTCCTCCTAAGCCCCTCCTCTCTGACCCCACCAATTCTGCCCAGGCTCCTCCTAAGCCCCTCCTCTGCTGTCTGACCCCACCCATTCTGCCCAGGCTCCTCCTATTTGACCCCACCCAATCTGACTAGGTTCCTCCTAAGCCCCTCCTCTGCTGTCTGGCCCCACCCATTCTGCCCAGGCTCCTCCTATACCCCCTCCTATTTGACCCCACCCAATCTGACTAGGCTCCTCCTATACCCCTCCTCTGCCCAGGCTCCTCCTATTTGACCCCACCCAATCTGACTAGGCTCCTCCTAAGCCCCTCCTCTGCTGTCTGACCCCACCCATACTGCCCAGGCTCTGCCTAAGCATCTCCTCTCTGACCCCACCCATTCTGCCCAGGCTCCTCCTAAGCCCCTCCTCTGCTGTCTGACCCCACCCATTCTGCCCAGGCTCCTCCTATACCCCCTCCTCTCTGACTCCACCCATTCTGCCCAGGCTCCTCCCATACCCCTCTGACCCCACCCATTCTGCCCAGGCTCCTCCTATACCCCTCCTATTTGACCCCACCCAATCTGACTTGGCTCCTCCTAAGCCCCTCATCTGCTGTCTGACCCCACCCATTCTGCCCAGGCTCCTCCTATTTGACCCCACCCAATCTGACTAGGCTCCTCCCATACCCCCTCTGCCCAGGCTCCTCCTAAGCCCCTCCTCTGCTGTCTGAACCCCACCCATTCTGCCCAGGCTCCGCCTAAGCCCCTCCTCTCTGACCCCACCCATTCTGCCCAGGCTCCTCCTAAGCCCCACCTCTCTGACTCCACCCATTCTGCCCAGGCTCCTCCTATTTGACCCCACCCAATCTGACTAGGCTCCTCCTAAGCCCCTCCTCTCTGACCCCACCCCCTCTGACTAGGCTCCTCCTATACCCCCTCCTCTCTGACTCCACCCATTCTACCCAGGCTCCTCCCATACCCATCTGACCCCTCCCATTGTGCCCAGGCTCCTCCTATTTGACCCCACCCAATCTGACTAGGCTCCTCCTACACCCCCCTCTGCCAGGCTCCTCCTATACCCCCTCCTCTCTGACTCCACCCATTCTACCCAGGCTCCTCCCATACCCCTCTGACCCCACCCATTCTGCCCAGGCTCCTCCTATTTGACCCCACCCAATCTGACTAGGCTCCTCCTAAGCCCCTAGGCTCCTCCTAAGCCCCTCCTCTGCTCTCTGACCCCACCCAATCTGACTAGGCTCCTCCTATACCCCCCTCTGCCCAGGCTCCTCCTATTTGACCCCACCCAATCTGACTAGGCTCCTCCTAAGCCCCTCCTCTGCTGTCTGACCCCACCCATTCTGCCCAGGCTCCTCCTATACCCCCTCCTCTCTGACTCCACCCATTCTGCCCAGGCTCCTCCTATTGGACCCCACCCAATCTGATTAGGCTCCTCCTATACCCCCTCTGCCCAGGCTCCTCCTATACCCCTCCTCTCTGACCCCACCCCCTCTGCCCAGGCTCCTCCTATACCCCCTCTGCCCAGGCTCCTCCTATACCCCTTCTCTGCTGTCTGACCCCACCCATTCTGCCCAGGCTCCTCCTATTTGACCCCACCCAATCTGACTAGGCTCCTCCTAAGCCCCTCCTCTGCTGTCTGACCCCACCCATTCTGCCCAGGCTCCTCCTATACCCCCTCCTCTCTGACTCCACCCATTCTGCCCAGGCTCCTCCCATACCCCTCTGACCCCACCCAGCCCAGGCTCCTCCTATTTGACCCCACCCAATCTGACTAGGCTCCTCCTACACCCCCCTCTGCCAGGCTCCTCCTATACCCCCTCCTCTCTGACCCCACCCATTCTGCCCAGGCTCCTCCTATTTGACCACACCCAATCTGACTAGGCTCCTCCTATACCCATTCTGCCCAGGCTCCTCCTATACCCCCTCCTCTCTGACTCCACCCATTCTGCCCAGGCTCCTCCTAAGCCCCTCCTCTCTGACCCCACCCATTCTGCCCATATACCCCCTCCTCCTGCCCAGGCTCCTCCTAAGCCCCTCCTCTGCTGTCTGACCCCACCCATTCTGCCCAGGCTCCGCCTAAGCCCCTCCTCTCTGACCCCACCCATTCTGCCCAGGCTCCTCCTAAGCCCCTCCTCTGCTGTCTGACCCCACCCATTCTGCCCAGGCTCCTCCCATACCCCTCTGACCCCACCCATGCTCCTCCTATTTGACCCCACCCAATCTGACTAAGCTCCTCCTAAGCCCCTCCTCTCTGACCCCACCCCCTCTGCCCAGGCTCCTCCTATACCCCTCCTCTCTGACCCCACCCAATCTGACTAGGCTCCTCCTAAGCCCCTAGGCTCCTCCTAAGCCCCTCCTCTCTGACCCCACCCCCTCTGACTAGGCTCCTCCTATACCCCCTCCTCTCTGACTCCACCCATTCTACCCAGGCTCCTCCCATACCCATCTGACCCCTCCCATTGTGCCCAGGCTCCTCCTATTTGACCCCACCCAATCTGACTAGGCTCCTCCTATACCCATTCTGCCCAGGCTCCTCCTAAGCCCCTCCTCTCTGACCCCACCCATTCTGCCCAGGCTCCTCCTAAGCCCCTCCTCTGCTGTCTGACCCCACCCATTCTGCCCAGGCTCCTATACCCCCTCCTCTCTGACTCCACCCATTCTACCCAGGCTCCTCCCATACCCCTCTGACCCCACCCAGGCTCCTCCTATTTGACCCCACCCAATCTGACTAGGCTCCTCCTACACCCCCCTCTGCCAGGCTCCTCCTATACCCCTCCTCTGCTGTCTGACCCCACCCATTGTGCCCAGGCTCCTCCTATTTGACCCCACCCAATCTGACTAGGCTCCTCCTAAGCCCCTCCTCTGCTGTCTGACCCCACCCATTCTGCCCAGGCTGCTCCTATACCCCACCTCTCTGACCCCACCCAATCTGACTAGGCTCCTCCTAAGCCCCTCCTCTGATGTCTGACCCCACCCATTCTGCCCAGGCTCCTCCTCTCTGACCCCACCCATTCTGCCCATATACCCCCTCCTCCTGCCCAGGCTCCTCCTAAGCCTCTCCTCTGCTGTCTGACCCCACCCATTCTGCCCAGGCTCCTCCTATTTGACCCCACCCAATCTGACTAGGCTCCTCCTAAGCCCCTAGGCCCCTCTTCTGCTGTCTGACCCCACTCATTCTGCCCAGGCTCCTCCTAAGCCCCTCCTCTGCTGTCTGACCCCACTCATTCTGCCCAGGCTCCTCCTAAGCCCCTCCTCTCTGACCCCACCCATTCTGCCCAGGCTCCTCCTATACCCTTCCTCTCTGACCCCACCCATTCTGCCCAGGCTCCTCCTATGCCCCTCCTCTCTGACCCCACCCAATCTGACTAGGCTCCTCCTATTTGACCACACCCAATCTGACTAGGCTCCTCCTATACCCATTCTGCCCAGGCTCCTCCTATACCCCCTCCTCTCTGACTCCACCCATTCTGCCCAGGCTCCTCCTAAGCCCCTCCTCTCTGACCCCACCCATTCTGCCCATATACCCCCTCCTCCTGCCCAGGCTCCTCCTAAGCCCCTCCTCTGCTGTCTGACCCCACCCATTCTGCCCAGGCTCCTCCTATTTGACCCCACCCAATCTGACTAGGTTCCTCCTAAGCCCCTCCTCTGCTGTCTGGCCCCACCCATTCTGCCCAGGCTCCTCCTATACCCCCTCCTATTTGACCCCACCCAATCTGACTAGGCTCCTCCTATACCCCTCCTCTCTGACCTCACCCATTCTGCCCAGGCTCCTCCTATTTGACCCCACCCAATCTGACTAGGCTCCTCCTAAGCCCCTCCTCTGCTGTCTGACCCCACCCATTCTGCCCAGGCTCCTCCTAAGCCCCTCCTCTCTGACCCCACCAATTCTGCCCAGGCTCCTCCTAAGCCCCTCCTCTGCTGTCTGACCCCACCCATTCTGCCCAGGCTCCTCCTATTTGACCCCACCCAATCTGACTAGGTTCCTCCTAAGCCCCTCCTCTGCTGTCTGGCCCCACCCATTCTGCCCAGGCTCCTCCTATACCCCCTCCTATTTGACCCCACCCAATCTGACTAGGCTCCTCCTATACCCCTCCTCTGCCCAGGCTCCTCCTATTTGACCCCACCCAATCTGACTAGGCTCCTCCTAAGCCCCTCCTCTGCTGTCTGACCCCACCCATACTGCCCAGGCTCTGCCTAAGCATCTCCTCTCTGACCCCACCCATTCTGCCCAGGCTCCTCCTAAGCCCCTCCTCTGCTGTCTGACCCCACCCATTCTGCCCAGGCTCCTCCTATACCCCCTCCTCTCTGACTCCACCCATTCTGCCCAGGCTCCTCCCATACCCCTCTGACCCCACCCATTCTGCCCAGGCTCCTCCTATACCCCTCCTATTTGACCCCACCCAATCTGACTTGGCTCCTCCTAAGCCCCTCATCTGCTGTCTGACCCCACCCATTCTGCCCAGGCTCCTCCTATTTGACCCCACCCAATCTGACTAGGCTCCTCCTAAGCCCCTAGGCTCCTCCTAAGCCCCTCCTCTGCTCTCTGACCCCACCCAATCTGACTAGGCTCCTCCTATACCCCCCTCTGCCCAGGCTCCTCCTATTTGACCCCACCCAATCTGACTAGGCTCCTCCTAAGCCCCTCCTCTGCTGTCTGACCCCACCCATTCTGCCCAGGCTCCTCCTATACCCCCTCCTCTCTGACTCCACCCATTCTGCCCAGGCTCCTCCTATTGGACCCCACCCAATCTGATTAGGCTCCTCCTATACCCCCTCTGCCCAGGCTCCTCCTATACCCCTCCTCTCTGACCCCACCCCCTCTGCCCAGGCTCCTCCTATACCCCCTCTGCCCAGGCTCCTCCTATACCCCTTCTCTGCTGTCTGACCCCACCCATTCTGCCCAGGCTCCTCCTATTTGACCCCACCCAATCTGACTAGGCTCCTCCTAAGCCCCTCCTCTGCTGTCTGACCCCACCCATTCTGCCCAGGCTCCTCCTATACCCCCTCCTCTCTGACTCCACCCATTCTGCCCAGGCTCCTCCCATACCCCTCTGACCCCACCCAGCCCAGGCTCCTCCTATTTGACCACACCCAATCTGACTAGGCTCCTCCTATACCCCACCTCTCTGACCCCACCCAATCTGACTAGGCTCCTCCTAAGCCCCTCCTCTGCTGTCTGACCCCACCCATTCTGCCCAGGCTCCTCCTATACCCCTCCTCTCTGACCCCACCCATTCTGCCCAGGCTCCTCCTAAGCCCCTAGGCTCCTCCTATACCCTTCCTCTCTGACCCCACCCAATCTGACTAGGCTCCTCCTAAGCCCCTCCTCTCTGACCCCACCCATTCTGCCCAGGCTCCTCCTATACCCCTCCTCTCTGACCCCACCCATTCTGCCCAGGCTCCTCCTATTTGACCCCACCCAATCTGACTAGGCTCCTCCTACACCCCCCTCTGCCAGGCTCCTCCTATACCCCCTCCTCTCTGACCCCACCCATTCTGCCCAGGCTCCTCCTATTTGACCACACCCAATCTGACTAGGCTCCTCCTATACCCATTCTGCCCAGGCTCCTCCTATACCCCCTCCTCTCTGACTCCACCCATTCTGCCCAGGCTCCTCCTAAGCCCCTCCTCTCTGACCCCACCCATTCTGCCCATATACCCCCTCCTCCTGCCCAGGCTCCTCCTAAGCCCCTCCTCTGCTGTCTGACCCCACCCATTCTGCCCAGGCTCCGCCTAAGCCCCTCCTCTCTGACCCCACCCATTCTGCCCAGGCTCCTCCTAAGCCCCTCCTCTGCTGTCTGACCCCACCCATTCTGCCCAGGCTCCTCCCATACCCCTCTGACCCCACCCATGCTCCTCCTATTTGACCCCACCCAATCTGACTAAGCTCCTCCTAAGCCCCTCCTCTCTGACCCCACCCCCTCTGCCCAGGCTCCTCCTATACCCCTCCTCTCTGACCCCACCCAATCTGACTAGGCTCCTCCTAAGCCCCTAGGCTCCTCCTAAGCCACTCCTCTCTGACCCCACCCCCTCTGACTAGGCTCCTCCTACGCCCCCCTCTGCCAGGCTCCTCCTATACCCCTCCTCTGCTGTCTGACCCCACCCATTGTGCCCAGGCTCCTCCTATTTGACCCCACCCAATCTGACTAGGCTCCTCCTAAGCCCCTCCTCTGCTGTCTGACCCCACCCATTCTGCCCAGGCTGCTCCTATACCCCACCTCTCTGACCCCACCCAATCTGACTAGGCTCCTCCTAAGCCCCTCCTCTGATGTCTGACCCCACCCATTCTGCCCAGGCTCCTCCTCTCTGACCCCACCCATTCTGCCCATATACCCCCTCCTCCTGCCCAGGCTCCTCCTAAGCCTCTCCTCTGCTGTCTGACCCCACCCATTCTGCCCAGGCTCCTCCTATTTGACCCCACCCAATCTGACTAGGCTCCTCCTAAGCCCCTAGGCCCCTCTTCTGCTGTCTGACCCCACTCATTCTGCCCAGGCTCCTCCTAAGCCCCTCCTCTGCTGTCTGACCCCACTCATTCTGCCCAGGCTCCTCCTAAGCCCCTCCTCTCTGACCCCACCCAATCTGACTAGGCTCCTCCTAAGCCCCTAGGCTCCTCCTAAGCCCCTCCTCTGCTCTCTGACCCCACCCATTCTGCCCAGGCTCCTCCTATACCCCTCCTCTCTGACCCCACCCAACCTGCCCAGGGTCCTCCTCCTACAGACAACACCCATTCTCTTTCACCTTTCTTTCCACACCTATTTTACTTACCGACCAATCTGCAATCCCTCTTTCACTAGGCATGATTCCACTCTTACACAACACACAGACACATTTTACTTACCAATTTACTTACCTGGTGCCGAACCCGGGATTTGAACCCTGGTTGCCTGGATGGAAGGCAGGAACTTACCCACTGGACCACACTGGTTTCCATGTAAGTAGCCTATCAAATTGTCCTTATGTCATGGTCATCCTTTTAATGTGCAATGGAAGCCACAGGAAAGGACACCAAGGCCTGTATGTTGCTTATAGTTACTTCTGCAATCCTCTAGACTACCAAGGAGCTATAGCTCAAAGGTAAGGCTTGTACCTTTGGTGGGGACAGCCCTCACAGGCCAGGGTTCGAATCCTGCCAGTGCTGTAGAAGTATCCCAAGGTGGGAAATTTTCAAACAGTGATTTTCTTTTATTTTTTTTTGCTAAGTGTTTTTCTGGTTTCCATGTAAGTAGCCTATCAAATTGTCCGTATGTCATGGTCATCCATTTAATGTGCAATGGAAGCCACAGGAAAGGACACCAAGGCCTGTATGTTGCTTATAGTTACTACTGCAATCCTCCAGACCACCAAGGAGCTATAGCTCAAAGGTAAGGCTTGTACCTTTGGTGGGGACAGCCCTCACAGGCCAGGGTTCGAATCCTGCCAGTGCTGTAGAAGTATCCCAAGGTGGGAAATTTTCAAACAGTGATTTTCTTTTATTTTTTTTTCTAAGTGTTTTTCTGGTTTCCATGTAAGTAGCCTATCAAATTGTCCGTATGTCATGGTCATCCATTTAATGTGCAATGGAAGCCACAGGAAAGGACACCAAGGCCTGTATGTTGCTTATAGTTACTACTGCAATCCTCCAGACCACCAAGGAGCTATAGCTCAAAGGTAAGGCTTGTACCTTTGGTGGGGACAGCCCTCACAGGCCAGGGTTCGAATCCTGCCAGTGCTGTAGAAGTATCCCAAGGTGGGAAATTTTCAAACAGTGATTTTCTTTTATTTTTTGTTGCTAAGTGTTTTTCTGGTTTCCATGTAAGTAGCCTATCAAATTGTCCTTATGTCATGGTCATCCATTTAATGTGCAATGGAAGCCACAGGAAAGGACACCAAGGCCTGTATGTTGCTTATAGTTACTACTGCAATCCTCCAGACCACCAAGGAGCTATAGCTCAAAGGTAAGGCTTGTACCTTTGGTGGGGACAGCCCTCACAGGCCAGGGTTCGAATCCTGCCAGTGCTGTAGAAGTATCCCAAGGTGGGAAATTTTCAAACAGTGATTTTCTTTTTTTTTTTTTGCTAAGTGTTTTTCTGGTTTCCATGTAAGTAGCCTATCAAATTGTCCTTATGTCATGGTCATCCATTTAATGTGCAATGGAAGCCACAGGGAAGGACACCAAGGCCTGTATGTTGCTTATAGTTACTACTGCAATCCTCTAGACCACCAAGGAGATAGCTCAAAGGTAAGGCTTGTACCTTTGGGGGGACAGCCCTCACAGGCCAGGGTTCGAATCCTGCCAGTGCTGTAGAAGTGTCCCAAGGTGGGAAATTTTCAAACAGTGATTTTTTTTTTGCTAGTGTTTTTTTGGCAGGTGTCTCCCAACATTTCATATGTTTTCTCTCATGACCTTCTACCAACCGCCCTATTTCTCAAGTAGGTGCTAGGAACAAGGCCTTATCTTCCTTTATCAATGTCGTCATTCTTTGTCCTTTTAGTTTGGTGAATTGCAGAGTGCAATTGTGGTATTGGGGGTTATAACTGAGCACAAGAATGCGAGGATGGTGCTACACTTATTGTAAAATAGGTTGGTTGATGGTGATTTTTCATTTTAGTGTGAGCCACTCGCTCAAATCAGGGGTTTGGTGCCAGTGAGCTTGGATAGAAATAAAGGTCAAGTATGAGCTCTGGCTAATGAAATGATGGGTCGAGTTTGAGGCTAGCTAGAGTCCATTTATTAGGTGCAATAAGAAGTTGGAAAGATTTTTCCTTTAAGAGACAGACAAGAGCAGAGTCAAGCCTTTGCTCTAGTAGATCTGCATCATGCCTGCTGCAGGATGTGAAGGAGTGGACCTCCACAGCAGTGCGCTGTGCCGGGCTGGGCTGCACTGGGCTGGGCTGGGCCTGCCCTGGCATCTTGGATTTATTCACCCACCTCCTTCCTTTGAAGAACGCTCACGAACGGCCACGAACGTCCTTGTTCTGTATACAGGCGGACAGCAGGCAATTTAGGACCCTGCTAAATGATGGTGATGTCCCCATGTGCTTCCTTCGAGTGGCAAAATCCTTCGTCTAAGGCAGGTGGGCTTTTTTAAAATTTGGTTGAAGACCATATGTTGGAGGCAGTATCACGGCACAAGCCGCCGACCGTCTCAGAAGAAAGTATGCATGGGAGGACATTATTTGCATAGGAGAGCCCTCTTCTCAGTCCCATTCTTAAGCTGCAGTGGCCATGAAGTGTTACTAGGGGGCAGCAGTATGAACAAAAGAGCACACTGAGGCTTTTCTCCTTCTTGCTGACATGATTCTTGGTCATTTTTGTCTTGCAGGGCCTAAGGAGTGAATGACTACGATGACTGAGGGGATGAGGAATGGCTGGCCTGTATTTGTGGCGAAGGGGGAACATTTGGAAGGTAAACAGCAAGATGAAAGCGTCAAAGCATATATGTTTGCTGAGTGATTGAGTCTGTGTGTCACTTGTCTCTTTGTAGGGACATGTGAGAAAGGAACAGCAGCACCATAGACTTCAGGTGGGAGAGCAAGCAAGGATGAATATTTCCCTCAAATCCAAATACTTACAGCACCTCAAAGATGACAAGTGCGATATGATGTTCTGCAATTGCAAGGATTTGCCATGTGTGGTGCATAAATATGCATGGTTAGTGAGGTTTTTCCCAGAATGTGAGTATCGTTAGGCTGGCAAATGTCAGGCACTCCTTTGGGGGTATGAGGCCAAGAAAAAATTTGGGAAGTTTGCTACAGTCATCTGTAGGATCGAAAGACACTGGGGAATCGTTACAGAGGGAGCCAGGCTGCACAAAACGTGGTAACAGTTGGACAGAAATCTTTAGCCGGACTTTTGACTACCCCCAATGTGGGACCAGGACCGCAGTACCTCTCTGTCTCTGAAACATATTTTGACCTCTGGGCACCACCATCTCAATGCCCCTCAAATGTTCCCTCCTGGAACCCCAGCTTTGGTAGTGCATCAACCAGGTTTCAATCATTTGAGTGACCACAAACACCCTTGCTATGTGCCTTCCATTTACATTCAGTCAGTAACCCAGCTGCTTCGTTCGCTATTGAATCTCAAGTGACAGTTGGATGCACATTGCAGGGGTATACAGGCATTTACCGTACTGTACAGCCCCTCTCAGTACAGTCAGACTACACTTCTTAAAATCATAAATACATGTTTTGTCCAACAGTAAGGCCGGGCCTTTCCTCTGTAGTTCATAGCCAACGTAAGGAGGAAAAAATAAGCTGAAGAGCATGCCAAAATTCTCTACAGACACTGCCAATCCTCACACTGCCTATTTGCATGCCGAGGTTATTCACTATGACCCACCAAACCAATTGGCAACAGTAGCCTCTCTCTGCCTCATTCGTATGCTCCGATGCCACCTTTATTTAGCAAATGTTAGTGCTCTAGGATTTCATAGCACGATTCGCTATAGCCTCTTTTTTCAACAGAAATGTCCTAAAGGTACCTATACCAATCTGCTGGGTGGGGAGGAGGGGGGCTGCTGCTGCTGGCAGTAAAATTTTGGGGCACCCCACCTGCAAAAATACATTCACATGCTCCTTGTTGTACCTTTCAATACCATAACTGCAGCAGAATCGTATGGTGACCCCTGTTGGTAACAGAAACTGTCAAACAGCTTTTTGCCACCCCCCCTCCCCCGTTGCCCCTAACCATTTGGGGTACACCCCATGAGGGAGGATCAGAGCAATAAAAAATAATGGTAGCCCCTCCAAAAAGTACCTGGAATGCATGCCATTCTGTGCACCTCATCGCTCTTCACGTTGCGCCTAAGCACCTTTTAATACTGCTCCCCGACTGCCCCCTCCAAACAGAAATCAGAAAGTATAGGGGGGTGCATTAAAAAAGTTTTTGCAGTTCCCCACCATAAGTCAGGATCCTCCTCCATCTATGACCCCTTCCTAGGCCCTCAGACCCCACCCATTCTGCCCAGGCTCCTCCTATTTGACCACACCCAATCTGACTAGGCTCCTCCTTAACCCCTCCTCTGCTCTCTGACCCCACCCAATCTGACTAGGCTCCTCCTATACCCCCTCCTCTCGGACTCCACCCATTCTGCCCAGGCTCCTCCCATACCCCTCTGACCCCACCCATTCTGCCCAGGCTCCTCCTATACCCCTCTTATTTGACCCCAATCTGACTAGGCTCTTCCTAAGCCCCTCCTCTGCTGTCTGACCCCACCCATTCTGACTAAGCTCCTCCTAAACCAATCCTCTGCTGTCTGACTCCACCCATTCTGCCCAGGCTCCTCCTCAGCCCCTCCTCTCTGACCTCACCCAATCTGACTAGGCTCCTCCTATACCCCCTCCTCTCTGACCCCACCCAATCTGACTAGGCTCCTCCTTAACCCCTCCTCTGCTCTCTGACCCCACCCATTCTGACTAAGCTCCTCCTAAACCCATCCTCTGCTGTCTGACCCCACCCATTCTGCCCAGGCTCCTCCTAAGCCCCTCTGCCCAGGCTCCTCCTATACCCCTCCTCTCTGACCTCACCCAATCTGACTAGGCTCCTCCTATACCCATTCTGCCCAGGCTCCTCCTATACCCCCTCCTCTCTGACTCCACCATTCTGCCCAGGCTCCTCCTATACCCCTCCTCTCTGACTCCACCCATTCTGACTAGGCTCCTCCTAAGCACTTCCTCTGCTGTCTGACCCCACCCATTCTGCCCAGGCTCCTCCTATACCCCCTCCTCTCTGACTCCACCCATTCTGCCCAGGCTCCTCCTAAGCCCCTCCTCTCTGACCCCACCCATTCTGCCCAGGCTCCTCCTAAGCCCCTCCTCTGCTGTCTGACCCCACCCATTCTGCCCAGGCTCCTCCTATTTGACCCCACCCAATCTGACTAGGTTCCTCCTAAGCCCCTCCTCTGCTGTCTGGCCCCACCCATTCTGCCCAGGCTCCTCCTATACCCCCTCCTATTTGACCCCACCCAATCTGACTAGGCTCCTCCTATACCCCTCCTCTCTGACCTCACCCATTCTGCCCAGGCTCCTCCTATTTGACCCCACCCAATCTGACTAGGCTCCTCCTAAGCCCCTCCTCTGCTGTCTGACCCCACCCATTCTGCCCAGGCTCCTCCTAAGCCCCTCCTCTCTGACCCCACCAATTCTGCCCAGGCTCCTCCTAAGCCCCTCCTCTGCTGTCTGACCCCACCCATTCTGCCCAGGCTCCTCCTAAGCCCCTCCTCTCTGACCCCACCAATTCTGCCCAGGCTCCTCCTAAGCCCCTCCTCTGCTGTCTGACCCCACCCATTCTGCCCAGGCTCCTCCTAAGCCCCTCCTCTCTGACCCCACCAATTCTGCACAGGCTCCTCCTAAGCCCCTCATCTGCTGTCTGACCCCACCCATTCTGCCCAGGCTCCTCCTATACCCCTCCTCTCTGACCCCACCCAATCTGACTAGGCTCCTCCTAAGCCCCTAGGCTCCTCCTAAGCCCCTCCTCTCTGACCCCACCCAATCTGACTAGGCTCCTCCTATACCCCCTCCTCTCTGACTCCACCCATTCTGACTAGGCTCCTCCTATTTGACCCCACCCAATCTGACTAGGCTCCTCCGAAGCCCCTCCTCTGCTGTCTGACCCCACCCATTCTGCCCAGGCTCCTCCTATTTGACCCCACCCAATCTGACTAGGTTCCTCCTAAGCCCCTCCTCTGCTGTCTGGCCCCACCCATTCTGCCCAGGCTCCTCCTATACCCCCTCCTATTTGACCCCACCCAATCTGACTAGGCTCCTCCTATACCCCTCCTCCCTGACCTCACCCATTCTGCCCAGGCTCCTCCTATTTGACCCCACCCAATCTGACTAGGCTCCTCCTAAGCCCCTCCTCTGCTGTCTGACCCCACCCATTCTGCCCAGGCTCCTCCTAAGCCCCTCCTCTCTGACCCCACCAATTCTGCCCAGGCTCCTCCTAAGCCCCTCCTCTGCTGTCTGACCCCACCCATTCTGCCCAGGCTCCTCCTAAGCCCCTCCTCTCTGACCCCACCAATTCTGCCCAGGCTCCTCCTAAGCCCCTCCTCTGCTGTCTGACCCCACCCATTCTGCCCAGGCTCCTCCTATTTGACCCCACCCAATCTGACTAGGTTCCTCCTAAGCCCCTCCTCTGCTGTCTGGCCCCACCCATTCTGCCCAGGCTCCTCCTATACCCCCTCCTATTTGACCCCACCCAATCTGACTAGGCTCCTCCTATACCCCTCCTCTGCCCAGGCTCCTCCTATTTGACCCCACCCAATCTGACTAGGCTCCTCCTAAGCCCCTCCTCTGCTGTCTGACCCCACCCATACTGCCCAGGCTCTGCCTAAGCATCTCCTCTCTGATTCCACCCATTCTGCCCAGGCTCCTCCTAAGCCCCTCCTCTGCTGTCTGACCCCACCCATTCTGCCCAGGCTCCTCCTATACCCCCTCCTCTCTGACTCCACCCATTCTGCCCAGGCTCCTCCCATACCCCTCTGACCCCACCCATTCTGCCCAGGCTCCTCCTATACCCCTCCTATTTGACCCCACCCAATCTGACTTGGCTCCTCCTAAGCCCCTCATCTGCTGTCTGACCCCACCCATTCTGCCCAGGCTCCTCCTATTTGACCCCACCCAATCTGACTAGGCTCCTCCCATACCCCCTCTGCCCAGGCTCCTCCTAAGCCCCTCCTCTGCTGTCTGAACCCCACCCATTCTGCCCAGGCTCCGCCTAAGCCCCTCCTCTCTGACCCCACCCATTCTGCCCAGGCTCCTCCTAAGCCCCACCTCTCTGACTCCACCCATTCTGCCCAGGCTCCTCCTATTTGACCCCACCCAATCTGACTAGGCTCCTCCTAAGCCCCTCCTCTCTGACCCCACCCCCTCTGACTAGGCTCCTCCTATACCCCCTCCTCTCTGACTCCACCCATTCTACCCAGGCTCCTCCCATACCCATCTGACCCCTCCCATTGTGCCCAGGCTCCTCCTATTTGACCCCACCCAATCTGACTAGGCTCCTCCTACACCCCCCTCTGCCAGGCTCCTCCTATACCCCCTCCTCTCTGACTCCACCCATTCTACCCAGGCTCCTCCCATACCCCTCTGACCCCACCCATTCTGCCCAGGCTCCTCCTATTTGACCCCACCCAATCTGACTAGGCTCCTCCTAAGCCCCTAGGCTCCTCCTAAGCCCCTCCTCTGCTCTCTGACCCCACCCAATCTGACTAGGCTCCTCCTATACCCCCCTCTGCCCAGGCTCCTCCTATTTGACCCCACCCAATCTGACTAGGCTCCTCCTAAGCCCCTCCTCTGCTGTCTGACCCCACCCATTCTGCCCAGGCTCCTCCTATACCCCCTCCTCTCTGACTCCACCCATTCTGCCCAGGCTCCTCCTATTGGACCCCACCCAATCTGATTAGGCTCCTCCTATACCCCCTCTGCCCAGGCTCCTCCTATACCCCTCCTCTCTGACCCCACCCCCTCTGCCCAGGCTCCTCCTATACCCCCTCTGCCCAGGCTCCTCCTATACCCCTTCTCTGCTGTCTGACCCCACCCATTCTGCCCAGGCTCCTCCTATTTGACCCCACCCAATCTGACTAGGCTCCTCCTAAGCCCCTCCTCTGCTGTCTGACCCCACCCATTCTGCCCAGGCTCCTCCTATACCCCCTCCTCTCTGACTCCACCCATTCTGCCCAGGCTCCTCCCATACCCCTCTGACCCCACCCAGCCCAGGCTCCTCCTATTTGACCACACCCAATCTGACTAGGCTCCTCCTATACCCCACCTCTCTGACCCCACCCAATCTGACTAGGCTCCTCCTAAGCCCCTCCTCTGCTGTCTGACCCCACCCATTCTGCCCAGGCTCCTCCTATACCCTTCCTCTCTGACCCCACCCATTCTGCCCAGGCTCCTCCTATGCCCCTCCTCTCTGACCCCACCCAATCTGACTAGGCTCCTCCTATTTGACCACACCCAATCTGACTAGGCTCCTCCTATACCCATTCTGCCCAGGCTCCTCCTATACCCCCTCCTCTCTGACTCCACCCATTCTGCCCAGGCTCCTCCTAAGCCCCTCCTCTCTGACCCCACCCATTCTGCCCATATACCCCCTCCTCCTGCCCAGGCTCCTCCTAAGCCCCTCCTCTGCTGTCTGACCCCACCCATTCTGCCCAGGCTCCGCCTAAGCCCCTCCTCTCTGACCCCACCCATTCTGCCCAGGCTCCTCCTAAGCCCCTCCTCTGCTGTCTGACCCCACCCATTCTGCCCAGGCTCCTCCCATACCCCTTTGACCCCACCCATGCTCCTCCTATTTGACCCCACCCAATCTGACTAAGCTCCTCCTAAGCCCCTCCTCTCTGACCCCACCCCCTCTGCCCAGGCTCCTCCTATACCCCTCCTCTCTGACCCCACCCAATCTGACTAGGCTCCTCCTAAGCCCCTAGGCTCCTCCTAAGCCCCTCCTCTCTGACCCCACCCAATCTGACTAGGCTCCTCCTATACCCCCACCCATTCTGCCCAGGCTCCTCCTATTTGACCCCACCCAATCTGACTAGGCTCCTCCTAAGCCCCTCCTCTGCTGTCTGACCCCACCCATTCTGCCCAGGCTCCTCCTATACCCCCTCCTCTCTGACTCCACCCATTCTACCCAGGCTCCTCCCATACCCCTCTGACCCCACCCAGGCTCCTCCTATTTGACCCCACCCAATCTGACTAGGCTCCTCCTACACCCCCCTCTGCCAGGCTCCTCCTATACCCCTCCTCTGCTGTCTGACCCCACCCATTGTGCCCAGGCTCCTCCTATTTGACCCCACCCAATCTGACTAGGCTCCTCCTAAGCCCCTCCTCTGCT
This sequence comes from Lissotriton vulgaris, assembly GCF_964263255.1. NCBI lineage: Eukaryota > Metazoa > Chordata > Amphibia > Caudata > Salamandridae > Lissotriton > Lissotriton vulgaris. The sequence goes on from NC_141695.1 coordinate 1,001,595,876, forward strand.
GTCTGACCCCACCCATTCTGCCCAGGCTGCTCCTATACCCCACCTCTCTGACCCCACCCAATCTGACTAGGCTCCTCCTAAGCCCCTCCTCTGATGTCTGACCCCACCCATTCTGCCCAGGCTCCTCCTCTCTGACCCCACCCATTCTGCCCATATACCCCCTCCTCCTGCCCAGGCTCCTCCTAAGCCTCTCCTCTGCTGTCTGACCCCACCCATTCTGCCCAGGCTCCTCCTATTTGACCCCACCCAATCTGACTAGGCTCCTCCTAAGCCCCTAGGCCCCTCCTCTGCTGTCTGACCCCACTCATTCTGCCCAGGCTCCTCCTAAGCCCCTCCTCTGCTGTCTGACCCCACCCATTCTGCCCAGGCTCCTCCTAAGCCCCTCCTCTCTGACCCCACCAATTCTGCACAGGCTCCTCCTAAGCCCCTCATCTGCTGTCTGACCCCACCCATTCTGCCCAGGCTCCTCCTATACCCCTCCTCTCTGACCCCACCCAATCTGACTAGGCTCCTCCTAAGCCCCTAGGCTCCTCCTAAGCCCCTCCTCTCTGACCCCACCCAATCTGACTAGGCTCCTCCTATACCCCCTCCTCTCTGACTCCACCCATTCTGACTAGGCTCCTCCTATTTGACCCCACCCAATCTGACTAGGCTCCTCCGAAGCCCCTCCTCTGCTGTCTGACCCCACCCATTCTGCCCAGGCTCCTCCTATTTGACCCCACCCAATCTGACTAGGTTCCTCCTAAGCCCCTCCTCTGCTGTCTGGCCCCACCCATTCTGCCCAGGCTCCTCCTATACCCCCTCCTATTTGACCCCACCCAATCTGACTAGGCTCCTCCTATACCCCTCCTCTCTGACCTCACCCATTCTGCCCAGGCTCCTCCTATTTGACCCCACCCAATCTGACTAGGCTCCTCCTAAGCCCCTCCTCTGCTGTCTGACCCCACCCATTCTGCCCAGGCTCCTCCTAAGCCCCTCCTCTCTGACCCCACCAATTCTGCCCAGGCTCCTCCTAAGCCCCTCCTCTGCTGTCTGACCCCACCCATTCTGCCCAGGCTCCTCCTAAGCCCCTCCTCTCTGACCCCACCAATTCTGCCCAGGCTCCTCCTAAGCCCCTCCTCTGCTGTCTGACCCCACCCATTCTGCCCAGGCTCCTCCTATTTGACCCCACCCAATCTGACTAGGTTCCTCCTAAGCCCCTCCTCTGCTGTCTGGCCCCACCCATTCTGCCCAGGCTCCTCCTATACCCCCTCCTATTTGACCCCACCCAATCTGACTAGGCTCCTCCTATACCCCTCCTCTGCCCAGGCTCCTCCTATTTGACCCCACCCAATCTGACTAGGCTCCTCCTAAGCCCCTCCTCTGCTGTCTGACCCCACCCATACTGCCCAGGCTCTGCCTAAGCATCTCCTCTCTGACCCCACCCATTCTGCCCAGGCTCCTCCTAAGCCCCTCCTCTGCTGTCTGACCCCACCCATTCTGCCCAGGCTCCTCCTATACCCCCTCCTCTCTGACTCCACCCATTCTGCCCAGGCTCCTCCCATACCCCTCTGACCCCACCCATTCTGCCCAGGCTCCTCCTATACCCCTCCTATTTGACCCCACCCAATCTGACTTGGCTCCTCCTAAGCCCCTCATCTGCTATCTGACCCCACCCATTCTGCCCAGGCTCCTCCTATTTGACCCCACCCAATCTGACTAGGCTCCTCCCATACCCCCTCTGCCCAGGCTCCTCCTAAGCCCCTCCTCTGCTGTCTGAACCCCACCCATTCTGCCCAGGCTCCGCCTAAGCCCCTCCTCTCTGACCCCACCCATTCTGCCCAGGCTCCTCCTATTTGACCCCACCCAATCTGACTAGGCTCCTCCTACACCCCCCTCTGCCAGGCTCCTCCTATACCCCCTCCTCTCTGACTCCACCCAGGCTCCTCCCATACCCCTCTGACCCCTCCCATTGTGCCCAGGCTCCTCCTATTTGACCCCACCCAATCTGACTAGGCTCCTCCTATACCCATTCTGCCCAGGCTCCTCCTAAGCCCCTCCTCTCTGACCCCACCCATTCTGCCCAGGCTCCTCCTAAGCCCCTCCTCTGCTGTCTGACCCCACCCATTCTGCCCAGGCTCCTATACCCCCTCCTCTCTGACTCCACCCATTCTACCCAGGCTCCTCCCATACCCCTCTGACCCCACCCAGGCTCCTCCTATTTGACCCCACCCAATCTGACTAGGCTCCTCCTACACCCCCCTCTGCCAGGCTCCTCCTATACCCCCTCCTCTCTGACTCCACCCAGGCTCCTCCCATACCCCTCTGACCCCTCCCATTGTGCCCAGGCTCCTCCTATTTGACCCCACCCAATCTGACTAGGCTCCTCCTATACCCATTCTGCCCAGGCTCCTCCTAAGCCCCTCCTCTCTGACCCCACCCATTCTGCCCAGGCTCCTCCTAAGCCCCTCCTCTGCTGTCTGACCCCACCCATTCTGCCCAGGCTCCTATACCCCCTCCTCTCTGACTCCACCCATTCTACCCAGGCTCCTCCCATACCCCTCTGACCCCACCCAGGCTCCTCCTATTTGACCCCACCCAATCTGACTAGGCTCCTCCTACACCCCCCTCTGCCAGGCTCCTCCTATACCCCTCCTCTGCTGTCTGACCCCACCCATTGTGCCCAGGCTCCTCCTATTTGACCCCACCCAATCTGACTAGGCTCCTCCTAAGCCCCTCCTCTGCTGTCTGACCCCACCCATTCTGCCCAGGCTGCTCCTATACCCCACCTCTCTGACCCCACCCAATCTGACTAGGCTCCTCCTAAGCCCCTCCTCTGATGTCTGACCCCACCCATTCTGCCCAGGCTCCTCCTCTCTGACCCCACCCATTCTGCCCATATACCCCCTCCTCCTGCCCAGGCTCCTCCTAAGCCTCTCCTCTGCTGTCTGACCCCACCCATTCTGCCCAGGCTCCTCCTATTTGACCCCACCCAATCTGACTAGGCTCCTCCTAAGCCCCTAGGCCCCTCTTCTGCTGTCTGACCCCACTCATTCTGCCCAGGCTCCTCCTAAGCCCCTCCTCTGCTGTCTGACCCCACTCATTCTGCCCAGGCTCCTCCTAAGCCCCTCCTCTCTGACCCCACCCAATCTGACTAGGCTCCTCCTAAGCCCCTAGGCTCCTCCTAAGCCCCTCCTCTGCTCTCTGACCCCACCCATTCTGCCCAGGCTCCTCCTATACCCCTCCTCTCTGACCCCACCCAACCTGCCCAGGGTCCTCCTCCTACAGACAACACCCATTCTCTTTCACCTTTCTTTCCACACCTATTTTACTTACCGACCAATCTGCAATCCCTCTTTCACTAGGCATGATTCCACTCTTACACAACACACAGACACATTTTACTTACCAATTTACTTACCTGGTGCCGAACCCGGGATTTGAACCCTGGTTGCCTGGATGGAAGGCAGGAACTTACCCACTGGACCACACTGGTTTCCATGTAAGTAGCCTATCAAATTGTCCTTATGTCATGGTCATCCTTTTAATGTGCAATGGAAGCCACAGGAAAGGACACCAAGGCCTGTATGTTGCTTATAGTTACTTCTGCAATCCTCTAGACTACCAAGGAGCTATAGCTCAAAGGTAAGGCTTGTACCTTTGGTGGGGACAGCCCTCACAGGCCAGGGTTCGAATCCTGCCAGTGCTGTAGAAGTATCCCAAGGTGGGAAATTTTCAAACAGTGATTTTCTTTTATTTTTTTTTGCTAAGTGTTTTTCTGGTTTCCATGTAAGTAGCCTATCAAATTGTCCGTATGTCATGGTCATCCATTTAATGTGCAATGGAAGCCACAGGAAAGGACACCAAGGCCTGTATGTTGCTTATAGTTACTACTGCAATCCTCCAGACCACCAAGGAGCTATAGCTCAAAGGTAAGGCTTGTACCTTTGGTGGGGACAGCCCTCACAGGCCAGGGTTCGAATCCTGCCAGTGCTGTAGAAGTATCCCAAGGTGGGAAATTTTCAAACAGTGATTTTCTTTTATTTTTTGTTGCTAAGTGTTTTTCTGGTTTCCATGTAAGTAGCCTATCAAATTGTCCTTATGTCATGGTCATCCATTTAATGTGCAATGGAAGCCACAGGAAAGGACACCAAGGCCTGTATGTTGCTTATAGTTACTACTGCAATCCTCCAGACCACCAAGGAGCTATAGCTCAAAGGTAAGGCTTGTACCTTTGGTGGGGACAGCCCTCACAGGCCAGGGTTCGAATCCTGCCAGTGCTGTAGAAGTATCCCAAGGTGGGAAATTTTCAAACAGTGATTTTCTTTTTTTTTTTTTGCTAAGTGTTTTTCTGGTTTCCATGTAAGTAGCCTATCAAATTGTCCTTATGTCATGGTCATCCATTTAATGTGCAATGGAAGCCACAGGGAAGGACACCAAGGCCTGTATGTTGCTTATAGTTACTACTGCAATCCTCTAGACCACCAAGGAGATAGCTCAAAGGTAAGGCTTGTACCTTTGGGGGGACAGCCCTCACAGGCCAGGGTTCGAATCCTGCCAGTGCTGTAGAAGTGTCCCAAGGTGGGAAATTTTCAAACAGTGATTTTTTTTTTGCTAGTGTTTTTTTGGCAGGTGTCTCCCAACATTTCATATGTTTTCTCTCATGACCTTCTACCAACCGCCCTATTTCTCAAGTAGGTGCTAGGAACAAGGCCTTATCTTCCTTTATCAATGTCGTCATTCTTTGTCCTTTTAGTTTGGTGAATTGCAGAGTGCAATTGTGGTATTGGGGGTTATAACTGAGCACAAGAATGCGAGGATGGTGCTACACTTATTGTAAAATAGGTTGGTTGATGGTGATTTTTCATTTTAGTGTGAGCCACTCGCTCAAATCAGGGGTTTGGTGCCAGTGAGCTTGGATAGAAATAAAGGTCAAGTATGAGCTCTGGCTAATGAAATGATGGGTCGAGTTTGAGGCTAGCTAGAGTCCATTTATTAGGTGCAATAAGAAGTTGGAAAGATTTTTCCTTTAAGAGACAGACAAGAGCAGAGTCAAGCCTTTGCTCTAGTAGATCTGCATCATGCCTGCTGCAGGATGTGAAGGAGTGGACCTCCACAGCAGTGCGCTGTGCCGGGCTGGGCTGCACTGGGCTGGGCTGGGCCTGCCCTGGCATCTTGGATTTATTCACCCACCTCCTTCCTTTGAAGAACGCTCACGAACGGCCACGAACGTCCTTGTTCTGTATACAGGCGGACAGCAGGCAATTTAGGACCCTGCTAAATGATGGTGATGTCCCCATGTGCTTCCTTCGAGTGGCAAAATCCTTCGTCTAAGGCAGGTGGGCTTTTTTAAAATTTGGTTGAAGACCATATGTTGGAGGCAGTATCACGGCACAAGCCGCCGACCGTCTCAGAAGAAAGTATGCATGGGAGGACATTATTTGCATAGGAGAGCCCTCTTCTCAGTCCCATTCTTAAGCTGCAGTGGCCATGAAGTGTTACTAGGGGGCAGCAGTATGAACAAAAGAGCACACTGAGGCTTTTCTCCTTCTTGCTGACATGATTCTTGGTCATTTTTGTCTTGCAGGGCCTAAGGAGTGAATGACTACGATGACTGAGGGGATGAGGAATGGCTGGCCTGTATTTGTGGTGAAGGGGGAACATTTGGAAGGTAAACAGCAAGATGAAAGCGTCAAAGCATATATGTTTGCTGAGTGATTGAGTCTGTGTGTCACTTGTCTCTTTGTAGGGACATGTGAGAAAGGAACAGCAGCACCATAGACTTCAGGTGGGAGAGCAAGCAAGGATGAATATTTCCCTCAAATCCAAATACTTACAGCACCTCAAAGATGACAAGTGCGATATGATGTTCTGCAATTGCAAGGATTTGCCATGTGTGGTGCATAAATATGCATGGTTAGTGAGGTTTTTCCCAGAATGTGAGTATCGTTAGGCTGGCAAATGTCAGGCACTCCTTTGGGGGTATGAGGCCAAGAAAAAATTTGGGAAGTTTGCTACAGTCATCTGTAGGATCGAAAGACACTGGGGAATCGTTACAGAGGGAGCCAGGCTGCACAAAACGTGGTAACAGTTGGACAGAAATCTTTAGCCGGACTTTTGACTACCCCCAATGTGGGACCAGGACCGCAGTACCTCTCTGTCTCTGAAACATATTTTGACCTCTGGGCACCACCATCTCAATGCCCCTCAAATGTTCCCTCCTGGAACCCCAGCTTTGGTAGTGCATCAACCAGGTTTCAATCATTTGAGTGACCACAAACACCCTTGCTATGTGCCTTCCATTTACATTCAGTCAGTAACCCAGCTGCTTCGTTCGCTATTGAATCTCAAGTGACAGTTGGATGCACATTGCAGGGGTATACAGGCATTTACCGTACTGTACAGCCCCTCTCAGTACAGTCAGACTACACTTCTTAAAATCATAAATACATGTTTTGTCCAACAGTAAGGCCGGGCCTTTCCTCTGTAGTTCATAGCCAACGTAAGGAGGAAAAAATAAGCTGAAGAGCATGCCAAAATTCTCTACAGACACTGCCAATCCTCACACTGCCTATTTGCATGCCGAGGTTATTCACTATGACCCACCAAACCAATTGGCAACAGTAGCCTCTCTCTGCCTCATTCGTATGCTCCGATGCCACCTTTATTTAGCAAATGTTAGTGCTCTAGGATTTCATAGCACGATTCGCTATAGCCTCTTTTTTCAACAGAAATGTCCTAAAGGTACCTATACCAATCTGCTGGGTGGGGAGGAGGGGGGCTGCTGCTGCTGGCAGTAAAATTTTGGGGCACCCCACCTGCAAAAATACATTCACATGCTCCTTGTTGTACCTTTCAATACCATAACTGCAGCAGAATCGTATGGTGACCCCTGTTGGTAACAGAAACTGTCAAACAGCTTTTTGCCACCCCCCCTCCCCCGTTGCCCCTAACCATTTGGGGTACACCCCATGAGGGAGGATCAGAGCAATAAAAAATAATGGTAGCCCCTCCAAAAAGTACCTGGAATGCATGCCATTCTGTGCACCTCATCGCTCTTCACGTTGCGCCTAAGCACCTTTTAATACTGCTCCCCGACTGCCCCCTCCAAACAGAAATCAGAAAGTATAGGGGGGTGCATTAAAAAAGTTTTTGCAGTTCCCCACCATAAGTCAGGATCCTCCTCCATCTATGACCCCTTCCTAGGCCCTCAGACCCCACCCATTCTGCCCAGGCTCCTCCTATTTGACCACACCCAATCTGACTAGGCTCCTCCTTAACCCCTCCTCTGCTCTCTGACCCCACCCAATCTGACTAGGCTCCTCCTATACCCCCTCCTCTCGGACTCCACCCATTCTGCCCAGGCTCCTCCCATACCCCTCTGACCCCACCCATTCTGCCCAGGCTCCTCCTATACCCCTCTTATTTGACCCCAATCTGACTAGGCTCTTCCTAAGCCCCTCCTCTGCTGTCTGACCCCACCCATTCTGACTAAGCTCCTCCTAAACCAATCCTCTGCTGTCTGACTCCACCCATTCTGCCCAGGCTCCTCCTCAGCCCCTCCTCTCTGACCTCACCCAATCTGACTAGGCTCCTCCTATACCCCCTCCTCTCTGACCCCACCCAATCTGACTAGGCTCCTCCTTAACCCCTCCTCTGCTCTCTGACCCCACCCATTCTGACTAAGCTCCTCCTAAACCCATCCTCTGCTGTCTGACCCCACCCATTCTGCCCAGGCTCCTCCTAAGCCCCTCTGCCCAGGCTCCTCCTATAACCCTCCTCTCTGACCTCACCCAATCTGACTAGGCTCCTCCTATACCCATTCTGCCCAGGCTCCTCCTATACCCCCTCCTCTCTGACTCCACCATTCTGCCCAGGCTCCTCCTATACCCCTCCTCTCTGACTCCACCCATTCTGACTAGGCTCCTCCTAAGCACTTCCTCTGCTGTCTGACCCCACCCATTCTGCCCAGGCTCCTCCTATACCCCCTCCTCTCTGACTCCACCCATTCTGCCCAGGCTCCTCCTAAGCCCCTCCTCTCTGACCCCACCCATTCTGCCCAGGCTCCTCCTAAGCCCCTCCTCTGCTGTCTGACCCCACCCATTCTGCCCAGGCTCCTCCTATTTGACCCCACCCAATCTGACTAGGTTCCTCCTAAGCCCCTCCTCTGCTGTCTGGCCCCACCCATTCTGCCCAGGCTCCTCCTATACCCCCTCCTATTTGACCCCACCCAATCTGACTAGGCTCCTCCTATACCCCTCCTCTCTGACCTCACCCATTCTGCCCAGGCTCCTCCTATTTGACCCCACCCAATCTGACTAGGCTCCTCCTAAGCCCCTCCTCTGCTGTCTGACCCCACCCATTCTGCCCAGGCTCCTCCTAAGCCCCTCCTCTCTGACCCCACCAATTCTGCCCAGGCTCCTCCTAAGCCCCTCCTCTGCTGTCTGACCCCACCCATTCTGCCCAGGCTCCTCCTAAGCCCCTCCTCTCTGACCCCACCAATTCTGCCCAGGCTCCTCCTAAGCCCCTCCTCTGCTGTCTGACCCCACCCATTCTGCCCAGGCTCCTCCTAAGCCCCTCCTCTCTGACCCCACCAATTCTGCACAGGCTCCTCCTAAGCCCCTCATCTGCTGTCTGACCCCACCCATTCTGCCCAGGCTCCTCCTATACCCCTCCTCTCTGACCCCACCCAATCTGACTAGGCTCCTCCTAAGCCCCTAGGCTCCTCCTAAGCCCCTCCTCTCTGACCCCACCCAATCTGACTAGGCTCCTCCTATACCCCCTCCTCTCTGACTCCACCCATTCTGACTAGGCTCCTCCTATTTGACCCCACCCAATCTGACTAGGCTCCTCCGAAGCCCCTCCTCTGCTGTCTGACCCCACCCATTCTGCCCAGGCTCCTCCTATTTGACCCCACCCAATCTGACTAGGTTCCTCCTAAGCCCCTCCTCTGCTGTCTGGCCCCACCCATTCTGCCCAGGCTCCTCCTATACCCCCTCCTATTTGACCCCACCCAATCTGACTAGGCTCCTCCTATACCCCTCCTCCCTGACCTCACCCATTCTGCCCAGGCTCCTCCTATTTGACCCCACCCAATCTGACTAGGCTCCTCCTAAGCCCCTCCTCTGCTGTCTGACCCCACCCATTCTGCCCAGGCTCCTCCTAAGCCCCTCCTCTCTGACCCCACCAATTCTGCCCAGGCTCCTCCTAAGCCCCTCCTCTGCTGTCTGACCCCACCCATTCTGCCCAGGCTCCTCCTAAGCCCCTCCTCTCTGACCCCACCAATTCTGCCCAGGCTCCTCCTAAGCCCCTCCTCTGCTGTCTGACCCCACCCAATCTGACTAGGTTCCTCCTAAGCCCCTCCTCTGCTGTCTGGCCCCACCCATTCTGCCCAGGCTCCTCCTATACCCCCTCCTATTTGACCCCACCCAATCTGACTAGGCTCCTCCTATACCCCTCCTCTGCCCAGGCTCCTCCTATTTGACCCCACCCAATCTGACTAGGCTCCTCCTAAGCCCCTCCTCTGCTGTCTGACCCCACCCATACTGCCCAGGCTCTGCCTAAGCATCTCCTCTCTGACCCCACCCATTCTGCCCAGGCTCCTCCTAAGCCCCTCCTCTGCTGTCTGACCCCACCCATTCTGCCCAGGCTCCTCCTATACCCCCTCCTCTCTGACTCCACCCATTCTGCCCAGGCTCCTCCCATACCCCTCTGACCCCACCCATTCTGCCCAGGCTCCTCCTATACCCCTCCTATTTGACCCCACCCAATCTGACTTGGCTCCTCCTAAGCCCCTCATCTGCTGTCTGACCCCACCCATTCTGCCCAGGCTCCTCCTATTTGACCCCACCCAATCTGACTAGGCTCCTCCCATACCCCCTCTGCCCAGGCTCCTCCTAAGCCCCTCCTCTGCTGTCTGAACCCCACCCATTCTGCCCAGGCTCCGCCTAAGCCCCTCCTCTCTGACCCCACCCATTCTGCCCAGGCTCCTCCTAAGCCCCACCTCTCTGACTCCACCCATTCTGCCCAGGCTCCTCCTATTTGACCCCACCCAATCTGACTAGGCTCCTCCTAAGCCCCTCTTCTCTGACCCCACCCCCTCTGACTAGGCTCCTCCTATACCCCCTCCTCTCTGACTCCACCCATTCTACCCAGGCTCCTCCCATACCCATCTGACCCCTCCCATTGTGCCCAGGCTCCTCCTATTTGACCCCACCCAATCTGACTAGGCTCCTCCTACACCCCCCTCTGCCAGGCTCCTCCTATACCCCCTCCTCTCTGACTCCACCCATTCTACCCAGGCTCCTCCCATACCCCTCTGACCCCACCCATTCTGCCCAGGCTCCTCCTATTTGACCCCACCCAATCTGACTAGGCTCCTCCTAAGCCCCTAGGCTCCTCCTAAGCCCCTCCTCTGCTCTCTGACCCCACCCAATCTGACTAGGCTCCTCCTATACCCCCCTCTGCCCAGGCTCCTCCTATTTGACCCCACCCAATCTGACTAGGCTCCTCCTAAGCCCCTCCTCTGCTGTCTGACCCCACCCATTCTGCCCAGGCTCCTCCTATACCCCCTCCTCTCTGACTCCACCCATTCTGCCCAGGCTCCTCCTATTGGACCCCACCCAATCTGATTAGGCTCCTCCTATACCCCCTCTGCCCAGGCTCCTCCTATACCCCTCCTCTCTGACCCCACCCCCTCTGCCCAGGCTCCTCCTATACCCCCTCTGCCCAGGCTCCTCCTATACCCCTTCTCTGCTGTCTGACCCCACCCATTCTGCCCAGGCTCCTCCTATTTGACCCCACCCAATCTGACTAGGCTCCTCCTAAGCCCCTCCTCTGCTGTCTGACCCCACCCATTCTGCCCAGGCTCCTCCTATACCCCCTCCTCTCTGACTCCACCCATTCTGCCCAGGCTCCTCCCATACCCCTCTGACCCCACCCAGCCCAGGCTCCTCCTATTTGACCACACCCAATCTGACTAGGCTCCTCCTATACCCCACCTCTCTGACCCCACCCAATCTGACTAGGCTCCTCCTAAGCCCCTCCTCTGCTGTCTGACCCCACCCATTCTGCCCAGGCTCCTCCTATACCCTTCCTCTCTGACCCCACCCATTCTGCCCAGGCTCCTCCTATGCCCCTCCTCTCTGACCCCACCCAATCTGACTAGGCTCCTCCTATTTGACCACACCCAATCTGACTAGGCTCCTCCTATACCCATTCTGCCCAGGCTCCTCCTATACCCCCTCCTCTCTGACTCCACCCATTCTGCCCAGGCTCCTCCTAAGCCCCTCCTCTCTGACCCCACCCATTCTGCCCATATACCCCCTCCTCCTGCCCAGGCTCCTCCTAAGCCCCTCCTCTGCTGTCTGACCCCACCCATTCTGCCCAGGCTCCGCCTAAGCCCCTCCTCTCTGACCCCACCCATTCTGCCCAGGCTCCTCCTAAGCCCCTCCTCTGCTGTCTGACCCCACCCATTCTGCCCAGGCTCCTCCCATACCCCTTTGACCCCACCCATGCTCCTCCTATTTGACCCCACCCAATCTGACTAAGCTCCTCCTAAGCCCCTCCTCTCTGACCCCACCCCCTCTGCCCAGGCTCCTCCTATACCCCTCCTCTCTGACCCCACCCAATCTGACTAGGCTCCTCCTAAGCCCCTAGGCTCCTCCTAAGCCCCTCCTCTCTGACCCCACCCAATCTGACTAGGCTCCTCCTATACCCCCACCCATTCTGCCCAGGCTCCTCCTATTTGACCCCACCCAATCTGACTAGGCTCCTCCTAAGCCCCTCCTCTGCTGTCTGACCCCACCCATTCTGCCCAGGCTCCTCCTAAGCCCCTCCTCTCTGACCCCACCCATTCTGCCCAGGCTCCTCCTAAGCCCCTCCTCTGCTGTCTGACCCCACCCATTCTGCCCAGGCTCCTCCTATACCCCCTCCTCTCTGACTCCACCCATTCTACCCAGGCTCCTCCCATACCCCTCTGACCCCACCCAGGCTCCTCCTATTTGACCCCACCCAATCTGACTAGGCTCCTCCTACACCCCCCTCTGCCAGGCTCCTCCTATACCCCTCCTCTGCTGTCTGACCCCACCCATTGTGCCCAGGCTCCTCCTATTTGACCCCACCCAATCTGACTAGGCTCCTCCTAAGCCCCTCCTCTGCTGTCTGACCCCACCCATTCTGCCCAGGCTGCTCCTATACCCCACCTCTCTGACCCCACCCAATCTGACTAGGCTCCTCCTAAGCCCCTCCTCTGATGTCTGACCCCACCCATTCTGCCCAGGCTCCTCCTCTCTGACCCCACCCATTCTGCCCATATACCCCCTCCTCCTGCCCAGGCTCCTCCTAAGCCTCTCCTCTGCTGTCTGACCCCACCCATTCTGCCCAGGCTCCTCCTATTTGACCCCACCCAATCTGACTAGGCTCCTCCTAAGCCCCTAGGCCCCTCCTCTGCTGTCTGACCCCACTCATTCTGCCCAGGCTCCTCCTAAGCCCCTCCTCTGCTGTCTGACCCCACCCATTCTGCCCAGGCTCCTCCTAAGCCCCTCCTCTCTGACCCCACCAATTCTGCACAGGCTCCTCCTAAGCCCCTCATCTGCTGTCTGACCCCACCCATTCTGCCCAGGCTCCTCCTATACCCCTCCTCTCTGACCCCACCCAATCTGACTAGGCTCCTCCTAAGCCCCTAGGCTCCTCCTAAGCCCCTCCTCTCTGACCCCACCCAATCTGACTAGGCTCCTCCTATACCCCCTCCTCTCTGACTCCACCCATTCTGACTAGGCTCCTCCTATTTGACCCCACCCAATCTGACTAGGCTCCTCCGAAGCCCCTCCTCTGCTGTCTGACCCCACCCATTCTGCCCAGGCTCCTCCTATTTGACCCCACCCAATCTGACTAGGTTCCTCCTAAGCCCCTCCTCTGCTGTCTGGCCCCACCCATTCTGCCCAGGCTCCTCCTATACCCCCTCCTATTTGACCCCACCCAATCTGACTAGGCTCCTCCTATACCCCTCCTCTCTGACCTCACCCATTCTGCCCAGGCTCCTCCTATTTGACCCCACCCAATCTGACTAGGCTCCTCCTAAGCCCCTCCTCTGCTGTCTGACCCCACCCATTCTGCCCAGGCTCCTCCTAAGCCCCTCCTCTCTGACCCCACCAATTCTGCCCAGGCTCCTCCTAAGCCCCTCCTCTGCTGTCTGACCCCACCCATTCTGCCCAGGCTCCTCCTAAGCCCCTCCTCTCTGACCCCACCAATTCTGCCCAGGCTCCTCCTAAGCCCCTCCTCTGCTGTCTGACCCCACCCATTCTGCCCAGGCTCCTCCTATTTGACCCCACCCAATCTGACTAGGTTCCTCCTAAGCCCCTCCTCTGCTGTCTGGCCCCACCCATTCTGCCCAGGCTCCTCCTATACCCCCTCCTATTTGACCCCACCCAATCTGACTAGGCTCCTCCTATACCCCTCCTCTGCCCAGGCTCCTCCTATTTGACCCCACCCAATCTGACTAGGCTCCTCCTAAGCCCCTCCTCTGCTGTCTGACCCCACCCATACTGCCCAGGCTCTGCCTAAGCATCTCCTCTCTGACCCCACCCATTCTGCCCAGGCTCCTCCTAAGCCCCTCCTCTGCTGTCTGACCCCACCCATTCTGCCCAGGCTCCTCCTATACCCCCTCCTCTCTGACTCCACCCATTCTGCCCAGGCTCCTCCCATACCCCTCTGACCCCACCCATTCTGCCCAGGCTCCTCCTATACCCCTCCTATTTGACCCCACCCAATCTGACTTGGCTCCTCCTAAGCCCCTCATCTGCTGTCTGACCCCACCCATTCTGCCCAGGCTCCTCCTATTTGACCCCACCCAATCTGACTAGGCTCCTCCCATACCCCCTCTGCCCAGGCTCCTCCTAAGCCCCTCCTCTGCTGTCTGAACCCCACCCATTCTACCCAGGCTCCGCCTAAGCCCCTCCTCTCTGACCCCACCCATTCTGCCCAGGCTCCTCCTAAGCCCCACCTCTCTGACTCCACCCATTCTGCCCAGGCTCCTCCTATTTGACCCCACCCAATCTGACTAGGCTCCTCCTAAGCCCCTCCTCTCTGACCCCACCCCCTCTGACTAGGCTCCTCCTATACCCCCTCCTCTCTGACTCCACCCATTCTACCCAGGCTCCTCCCATACCCATCTGACCCCTCCCATTGTGCCCAGGCTCCTCCTATTTGACCCCACCCAATCTGACTAGGCTCCTCCTACACCCCCCTCTGCCAGGCTCCTCCTATACCCCCTCCTCTCTGACTCCACCCATTCTACCCAGGCTCCTCCCATACCCCTCTGACCCCACCCATTCTGCCCAGGCTCCTCCTATTTGACCCCACCCAATCTGACTAGGCTCCTCCTAAGCCCCTAGGCTCCTCCTAAGCCCCTCCTCTGCTCTCTGACCCCACCCAATCTGACTAGGCTCCTCCTATACCCCCCTCTGCCCAGGCTCCTCCTATTTGACCCCACCCAATCTGACTAGGCTCCTCCTAAGCCCCTCCTCTGCTGTCTGACCCCACCCATTCTGCCCAGGATCCTCCTATACCCCCTCCTCTCTGACTCCACCCATTCTGCCCAGGCTCCTCCTATTGGACCCCACCCAATCTGATTAGGCTCCTCCTATACCCCCTCTGCCCAGGCTCCTCCTATACCCCTCCTCTCTGACCCCACCCCCTCTGCCCAGGCTCCTCCTATACCCCCTCTGCCCAGGCTCCTCCTATACCCCTTCTCTGCTGTCTGACCCCACCCATTCTGCCCAGGCTCCTCCTATTTGACCCCACCCAATCTGACTAGGCTCCTCCTAAGCCCCTCCTCTGCTGTCTGACCCCACCCATTCTGCCCAGGCTCCTCCTATACCCCCTCCTCTCTGACTCCACCCATTCTGCCCAGGCTCCTCCCATACCCCTCTGACCCCACCCAGCCCAGGCTCCTCCTATTTGACCACACCCAATCTGACTAGGCTCCTCCTATACCCCACCTCTCTGACCCCACCCAATCTGACTAGGCTCCTCCTAAGCCCCTCCTCTGCTGTCTGACCCCACCCATTCTGCCCAGGCTCCTCCTATACCCCTCCTCTCTGACCCCACCCATTCTGCCCAGGCTCCTCCTAAGCCCCTAGGCTCCTCCTATACCCTTCCTCTCTGACCCCACCCAATCTGACTAGGCTCCTCCTAAGCCCCTCCTCTCTGACCCCACCCATTCTGCCCAGGCTCCTCCTATACCCCTCCTCTCTGACCCCACCCATTCTGCCCAGGCTCCTCCTATTTGACCCCACCCAATCTGACTAGGCTCCTCCTACACCCCCCTCTGCCAGGCTCCTCCTATACCCCCTCCTCTCTGACCCCACCCATTCTGCCCAGGCTCCTCCTATTTGACCACACCCAATCTGACTAGGCTCCTCCTATACCCATTCTGCCCAGGCTCCTCCTATACCCCCTCCTCTCTGACTCCACCCATTCTGCCCAGGCTCCTCCTAAGCCCCTCCTCTCTGACCCCACCCATTCTGCCCATATACCCCCTCCTCCTGCCCAGGCTCCTCCTAAGCCCCTCCTCTGCTGTCTGACCCCACCCATTCTGCCCAGGCTCCGCCTAAGCCCCTCCTCTCTGACCCCACCCATTCTGCCCAGGCTCCTCCTAAGCCCCTCCTCTGCTGTCTGACCCCACCCATTCTGCCCAGGCTCCTCCCATACCCCTCTGACCCCACCCATGCGCCTCCTATTTGACCCCACCCAATCTGACTAAGCTCCTCCTAAGCCCCTCCTCTCTGACCCCACCCCCTCTGCCCAGGCTCCTCCTATACCCCTCCTCTCTGACCCCACCCAATCTGACTAGGCTCCTCCTAAGCCCCTAGGCTCCTCCTAAGCCCCTCCTCTCTGACCCCACCCCCTCTGACTAGGCTCCTCCTATACCCCCTCCTCTCTGACTCCACCCATTCTACCCAGGCTCCTCCCATACCCATCTGACCCCTCCCATTGTGCCCAGGCTCCTCCTATTTGACCCCACCCAATCTGACTAGGCTCCTCCTATACCCATTCTGCCCAGGCTCCTCCTAAGCCCCTCCTCTCTGACCCCACCCATTCTGCCCAGGCTCCTCCTAAGCCCCTCCTCTGCTGTCTGACCCCACCCATTCTGCCCAGGCTCCTATACCCCCTCCTCTCTGACTCCACCCATTCTACCCAGGCTCCTCCCATACCCCTCTGACCCCACCCAGGCTCCTCCTATTTGACCCCACCCAATCTGACTAGGCTCCTCCTACACCCCCCTCTGCCAGGCTCCTCCTATACCCCTCCTCTGCTGTCTGACCCCACCCATTGTGCCCAGGCTCCTCCTATTTGACCCCACCCAATCTGACTAGGCTCCTCCTAAGCCCCTCCTCTGCTGTCTGACCCCACCCATTCTGCCCAGGCTGCTCCTATACCCCACCTCTCTGACCCCACCCAATCTGACTAGGCTCCTCCTAAGCCCCTCATCTGCTGTCTGACCCCACCCATTCTGCCCAGGCTCCTCCTATACCCCTCCTCTCTGACCCCACCCAATCTGACTAGGCTCCTCCTAAGCCCCTCCTCTCTGACCCCAGCCAATCTGACTAGGCTCCTCCTATACCCCCTCCTCTCTGACTCCACCCATTCTGACTAGGCTCCTCCTATTTGACCCCACCCAATCTGACTAGGCTCCTCCTAAGCCCCTCCTCTGCTGCCTGACCCCACCCATACTGCCCAGGCTCTGCCTAAGCATCTCCTCTCTGACCCCACCCATTCTGCCCAGGCTCCTCCTAAGCCCCTCCTCTGCTGTCTGACCCCACCCATTCTGCCCAGGCTCCTCCTATGCCCCTCCTCTGCTGTCTGACCCCACCCATTCTGCCCAGGCTCCTCCTATACCCCCTCCTCTCTGACTCCACCCATTCTGCCCAGGCTCCTCCCATACCCCTCTGACCCCACCCATTCTGCCCAGGCTCCTCCTATACCCCTCCTATTTGACCCCACCCAATCTGACTTGGCTCCTCCTAAGCCCCTCCTCTGCTGTCTGACCCCACCCATTCTACCCAGGCTCCTCCTATTTGACCCCACCCAATCTGACTAGGCTCCTCCTATACCCCCTCTGCCCAGGCTCCTCTTAAGCCCCTCCTCTGCTGTCTGACCCCCACCCATTCTGCCCAGGCTCCGCCTAAGCCCCTCCTCTCTGACTCCACCCATTCTGCCCAGGCTCCTCCTATTTGACCCCACCCAATCTGACTAGGCTCCTCCTAAGCCCCTCCTCTCTGACCCCACCCCCTCTGACTAGGCTCCTCCTATACCCCCTCCTCTCTGACTCCACCCATTCTACCCAGGCTCCTCCCATACCCCTCTGACCCCTCCCATTGTGCCCAGGCTCCTCCTATTTGACCCCACCCAATCTGACTAGGCTCCTCCTACACCCCCCTCTGCCAGGCTCCTCCTATACCCCCTCCTCTCTGACTCCACCCATTCTACCCAGGCTCCTCCCATACCCCTCTGACCCCACGCATTCTGCCCAGGCTCCTCCTATTTGACCCCACCCAATCTGACTAGGCTCCTCCTACACCCCCCTCTGCCCAGGCTCCTCCTATACCCCCTCCTCTCTGACTCCACCCATTCTACCCAGGCTCCTCCCATACCCCTCTGACCCGAACCCATTCTGCCCAGGCTCCTCCTATTTGACCCCACCCAATCTGATTAGGCTCCTCCTAGACCCCTCCTCTGCTGTCTGACCCCACCCATTCTGCCCAGGCTCCTCCTATTTGACCCCACCCAATCTGACTAGGCTCCTCCTGAGCCCCTCCTCTCTGACCCCACCCCTCTGCCCAGGCTCCTCCTATTTGACCCCACCCAATCTGACTAGGCTCCTCCTACACCCCCCTCTGCCAGGCTCCTCCTATACCCCCTCCTCTCTGACTCCACCCATTCTACCCAGGCTCCTCCCATACCCCTCTGACCCCACCCATTCTGCCCAGGCTCCTCCTATTTGACCCCACCCAATCTGACTAGGCGCCTCCTACACCCCCCTTTGCCCAGGCTCCTCCTATACCCCCCTCTGCCAGGCTCCTCCTATACCCCCTCCTCTCTGACCCCACCCATTCTGCCCAGGCTCCTCCTATTTGACCACACCCAATCTGACTAGGCTCCTCCTATACCCATTCTGCCCAGGCTCCTCCTATACCCCCTCCTCTCTGACTCCACCCATTCTGCCCAGGCTCCTCCTAAGCCCCTCCTCTCTGACCCCACCCATTCTGCCCATATACCCCCTCCTCCTGCCCAGGCTCCTCCTAAGCCCCTCCTCTGCTGTCTGACCCCACCCATTCTGCCCAGGCTCCGCCTAAGCCCCTCCTCTCTGACCCCACCCATTCTGCCCAGGCTCCTCCTAAGCCCCTCCTCTGCTGTCTGACCCCACCCATTCTGCCCAGGCTCCTCCCATACCCCTCTGACCCCACCCATTCTGCCCAGGCTCCTCCTATTTGACCCCACCCAATCTGACTAAGCTCCTCCTAAGCCCCTCCTCTCTGACCCCACCCCCTCTGGCCAGGCTCCTCCTATACCACCTCTGCCCAGGCTCCTCCTATACCCCTCCTCTCTGACCCCACCCAATCTGACTAGGCTCCTCCTAAGCCCCTCCTCTGCTGTCTGACCCCACCCATACTGCCCAGGCTCTGCCTAAGCATCTCCTCTCTGATTCCACCCATTCTGCCCAGGCTCCTCCTAAGCCCCTCCTCTGCTGTCTGACCCCACCCATTCTGCCCAGGCTCCTCCTATACCCCCTCCTCTCTGACTCCACCCATTCTGCCCAGGCTCCTCCCATACCCCTCTGACCCCACCCATTCTGCCCAGGCTCCTCCTATACCCCTCCTATTTGACCCCACCCAATCTGACTTGGCTCCTCCTAAGCCCCTCATCTGCTGTCTGACCCCACCCATTCTGCCCAGGCTCCTCCTATTTGACCCCACCCAATCTGACTAGGCTCCTCCCATACCCCCTCTGCCCAGGCTCCTCCTAAGCCCCTCCTCTGCTGTCTGAACCCCACCCATTCTGCCCAGGCTCCGCCTAAGCCCCTCCTCTCTGACCCCACCCATTCTGCCCAGGCTCCTCCTAAGCCCCACCTCTCTGACTCCACCCATTCTGCCCAGGCTCCTCCTATTTGACCCCACCCAATCTGACTAGGCTCCTCCTAAGCCCCTCCTCTCTGACCCCACCCCCTCTGACTAGGCTCCTCCTATACCCCCTCCTCTCTGACTCCACCCATTCTACCCAGGCTCCTCCCATACCCATCTGACCCCTCCCATTGTGCCCAGGCTCCTCCTATTTGACCCCACCCAATCTGACTAGGCTCCTCCTACACCCCCCTCTGCCAGGCTCCTCCTATACCCCCTCCTCTCTGACTCCACCCATTCTACCCAGGCTCCTCCCATACCCCTCTGACCCCACCCATTCTGCCCAGGCTCCTCCTATTTGACCCCACCCAATCTGACTAGGCTCCTCCTAAGCCCCTAGGCTCCTCCTAAGCCCCTCCTCTGCTCTCTGACCCCACCCAATCTGACTAGGCTCCTCCTATACCCCCCTCTGCCCAGGCTCCTCCTATTTGACCCCACCCAATCTGACTAGGCTCCTCCTAAGCCCCTCCTCTGCTGTCTGACCCCACCCATTCTGCCCAGGCTCCTCCTATACCCCCTCCTCTCTGACTCCACCCATTCTGCCCAGGCTCCTCCTATTGGACCCCACCCAATCTGATTAGGCTCCTCCTATACCCCCTCTGCCCAGGCTCCTCCTATACCCCTCCTCTCTGACCCCACCCCCTCTGCCCAGGCTCCTCCTATACCCCCTCTGCCCAGGATCCTCCTATACCCCTTCTCTGCTGTCTGACCCCACCCATTCTGCCCAGGCTCCTCCTATTTGACCCCACCCAATCTGACTAGGCTCCTCCTAAGCCCCTCCTCTGCTGTCTGACCCCACCCATTCTGCCCAGGCTCCTCCTATACCCCCTCCTCTCTGACTCCACCCATTCTGCCCAGGCTCCTCCCATACCCCTCTGACCCCACCCAGCCCAGGCTCCTCCTATTTGACCACACCCAATCTGACTAGGCTCCTCCTATACCCCACCTCTCTGACCCCACCCAATCTGACTAGGCTCCTCCTAAGCCCCTCCTCTGCTGTCTGACCCCACCCATTCTGCCCAGGCTCCTCCTATACCCTTCCTCTCTGACCCCACCCATTCTGCCCAGGCTCCTCCTATGCCCCTCCTCTCTGACCCCACCCAATCTGACTAGGCTCCTCCTATTTGACCACACCCAATCTGACTAGGCTCCTCCTATACCCATTCTGCCCAGGCTCCTCCTATACCCCCTCCTCTCTGACTCCACCCATTCTGCCCAGGCTCCTCCTAAGCCCCTCCTCTCTGACCCCACCCATTCTGCCCATATACCCCCTCCTCCTGCCCAGGCTCCTCCTAAGCCCCTCCTCTGCTGTCTGACCCCACCCATTCTGCCCAGGCTCCGCCTAAGCCCCTCCTCTCTGACCCCACCCATTCTGCCCAGGCTCCTCCTAAGCCCCTCCTCTGCTGTCTGACCCCACCCATTCTGCCCAGGCTCCTCCCATACCCCTTTGACCCCACCCATGCTCCTCCTATTTGACCCCACCCAATCTGACTAAGCTCCTCCTAAGCCCCTCCTCTCTGACCCCACCCCCTCTGCCCAGGCTCCTCCTATACCCCTCCTCTCTGACCCCACCCAATCTGACTAGGCTCCTCCTAAGCCCCTAGGCTCCTCCTAAGCCCCTCCTCTCTGACCCCACCCAATCTGACTAGGCTCCTCCTATACCCCCACCCATTCTGCCCAGGCTCCTCCTATTTGACCCCACCCAATCTGACTAGGCTCCTCCTAAGCCCCTCCTCTGCTGTCTGACCCCACCCATTCTGCCCAGGCTCCTCCTAAGCCCCTCCTCTCTGACCCCACCCATTCTGCCCAGGCTCCTCCTAAGCCCCTCCTCTGCTGTCTGACCCCACCCATTCTGCCCAGGCTCCTCCTATACCCCCTCCTCTCTGACTCCACCCATTCTACCCAGGCTCCTCCCATACCCCTCTGACCCCACCCAGGCTCCTCCTATTTGACCCCACCCAATCTGACTAGGCTCCTCCTACACCCCCCTCTGCCAGGCTCCTCCTATACCCCTCCTCTGCTGTCTGACCCCACCCATTGTGCCCAGGCTCCTCCTATTTGACCCCACCCAATCTGACTAGGCTCCTCCTAAGCCCCTCCTCTGCTGTCTGACCCCACCCATTCTGCCCAGGCTGCTCCTATACCCCACCTCTCTGACCCCACCCAATCTGACTAGGCTCCTCCTAAGCCCCTCCTCTGATGTCTGACCCCACCCATTCTGCCCAGGCTCCTCCTCTCTGACCCCACCCATTCTGCCCATATACCCCCTCCTCCTGCCCAGGCTCCTCCTAAGCCTCTCCTCTGCTGTCTGACCCCACCCATTCTGCCCAGGCTCCTCCTATTTGACCCCACCCAATCTGACTAGGCTCCTCCTAAGCCCCTAGGCCCCTCCTCTGCTGTCTGACCCCACTCATTCTGCCCAGGCTCCTCCTAAGCCCCTCCTCTGCTGTCTGACCCCACCCATTCTGCCCAGGCTCCTCCTAAGCCCCTCCTCTCTGACCCCACCAATTCTGCACAGGCTCCTCCTAAGCCCCTCATCTGCTGTCTGACCCCACCCATTCTGCCCAGGCTCCTCCTATACCCCTCCTCTCTGACCCCACCCAATCTGACTAGGCTCCTCCTAAGCCCCTAGGCTCCTCCTAAGCCCCTCCTCTCTGACCCCACCCAATCTGACTAGGCTCCTCCTATACCCCCTCCTCTCTGACTCCACCCATTCTGACTAGGCTCCTCCTATTTGACCCCACCCAATCTGACTAGGCTCCTCCGAAGCCCCTCCTCTGCTGTCTGACCCCACCCATTCTGCCCAGGCTCCTCCTATTTGACCCCACCCAATCTGACTAGGTTCCTCCTAAGCCCCTCCTCTGCTGTCTGGCCCCACCCATTCTGCCCAGGCTCCTCCTATACCCCCTCCTATTTGACCCCACCCAATCTGACTAGGCTCCTCCTATACCCCTCCTCTCTGACCTCACCCATTCTGCCCAGGCTCCTCCTATTTGACCCCACCCAATCTGACTAGGCTCCTCCTAAGCCCCTCCTCTGCTGTCTGACCCCACCCATTCTGCCCAGGCTCCTCCTAAGCCCCTCCTCTCTGACCCCACCAATTCTGCCCAGGCTCCTCCTAAGCCCCTCCTCTGCTGTCTGACCCCACCCATTCTGTCCAGGCTCCTCCTAAGCCCCTCCTCTCTGACCCCACCAATTCTGCCCAGGCTCCTCCTAAGCCCCTCCTCTGCTGTCTGACCCCACCCATTCTGCCCAGGCTCCTCCTATTTGACCCCACCCAATCTGACTAGGTTCCTCCTAAGCCCCTCCTCTGCTGTCTGGCCCCACCCATTCTGCCCAGGCTCCTCCTATACCCCCTCCTATTTGACCCCACCCAATCTGACTAGGCTCCTCCTATACCCCTCCTCTGCCCAGGCTCCTCCTATTTGACCCCACCCAATCTGACTAGGCTCCTCCTAAGCCCCTCCTCTGCTGTCTGACCCCACCCATACTGCCCAGGCTCTGCCTAAGCATCTCCTCTCTGACCCCACCCATTCTGCCCAGGCTCCTCCTAAGCCCCTCCTCTGCTGTCTGACCCCACCCATTCTGCCCAGGCTCCTCCTATACCCCCTCCTCTCTGACTCCACCCATTCTGCCCAGGCTCCTCCCATACCCCTCTGACCCCACCCATTCTGCCCAGGCTCCTCCTATACCCCTCCTATTTGACCCCACCCAATCTGACTTGGCTCCTCCTAAGCCCCTCATCTGCTATCTGACCCCACCCATTCTGCCCAGGCTCCTCCTATTTGACCCCACCCAATCTGACTAGGCTCCTCCCATACCCCCTCTGCCCAGGCTCCTCCTAAGCCCCTCCTCTGCTGTCTGAACCCCACCCATTCTGCCCAGGCTCCGCCTAAGCCCCTCCTCTCTGACCCCACCCATTCTGCCCAGGCTCCTCCTAAGCCCCACCTCTCTGACTCCACCCATTCTGCCCAGGCTCCTCCTATTTGACCCCACCCAATCTGACTAGGCTCCTCCTAAGCCCCTCCTCTCTGACCCCACCCCCTCTGACTAGGCTCCTCCTATACCCCCTCCTCTCTGACTCCACCCATTCTACCCAGGCTCCTCCCATACCCATCTGACCCCTCCCATTGTGCCCAGGCTCCTCCTATTTGACCCCACCCAATCTGACTAGGCTCCTCCTACACCCCCCTCTGCCAGGCTCCTCCTATACCCCCTCCTCTCTGACTCCACCCATTCTACCCAGGCTCCTCCCATACCCCTCTGACCCCACCCATTCTGCCCAGGCTCCTCCTATTTGACCCCACCCAATCTGACTAGGCTCCTCCTAAGCCCCTAGGCTCCTCCTAAGCCCCTCCTCTGCTCTCTGACCCCACCCAATCTGACTAGGCTCCTCCTATACCCCCCTCTGCCCAGGCTCCTCCTATTTGACCCCACCCAATCTGACTAGGCTCCTCCTAAGCCCCTCCTCTGCTGTCTGACCCCACCCATTCTGCCCAGGCTCCTCCTATACCCCCTCCTCTCTGACTCCACCCATTCTGCCCAGGCTCCTCCTATTGGACCCCACCCAATCTGATTAGGCTCCTCCTATACCCCCTCTGCCCAGGCTCCTCCTATACCCCTCCTCTCTGACCCCACCCCCTCTGCCCAGGCTCCTCCTATACCCCCTCTGCCCAGGCTCCTCCTATACCCCTTCTCTGCTGTCTGACCCCACCCATTCTGCCCAGGCTCCTCCTATTTGACCCCACCCAATCTGACTAGGCTCCTCCTAAGCCCCTCCTCTGCTGTCTGACCCCACCCATTCTGCCCAGGCTCCTCCTATACCCCCTCCTCTCTGACTCCACCCATTCTGCCCAGGCTCCTCCCATACCCCTCTGACCCCACCCAGCCCAGGCTCCTCCTATTTGACCACACCCAATCTGACTAGGCTCCTCCTATACCCCACCTCTCTGACCCCACCCAATCTGACTAGGCTCCTCCTAAGCCCCTCCTCTGCTGTCTGACCCCACCCATTCTGCCCAGGCTCCTCCTATACCCCTCCTCTCTGACCCCACCCATTCTGCCCAGGCTCCTCCTAAGCCCCTAGGCTCCTCCTATACCCTTCCTCTCTGACCCCACCCAATCTGACTAGGCTCCTCCTAAGCCCCTCCTCTCTGACCCCACCCATTCTGCCCAGGCTCCTCCTATACCCCTCCTCTCTGACCCCACCCATTCTGCCCAGGCTCCTCCTATTTGACCCCACCCAATCTGACTAGGCTCCTCCTACACCCCCCTCTGCCAGGCTCCTCCTATACCCCCTCCTCTCTGACCCCACCCATTCTGCCCAGGCTCCTCCTATTTGACCACACCCAATCTGACTAGGCTCCTCCTATACCCATTCTGCCCAGGCTCCTCCTATACCCCCTCCTCTCTGACTCCACCCATTCTGCCCAGGCTCCTCCTAAGCCCCTCCTCTCTGACCCCACCCATTCTGCCCATATACCCCCTCCTCCTGCCCAGGCTCCTCCTAAGCCCCTCCTCTGCTGTCTGACCCCACCCATTCTGCCCAGGCTCCGCCTAAGCCCCTCCTCTCTGACCCCACCCATTCTGCCCAGGCTCCTCCTAAGCCCCTCCTCTGCTGTCTGACCCCACCCATTCTGCCCAGGCTCCTCCCATACCCCTCTGACCCCACCCATGCTCCTCCTATTTGACCCCACCCAATCTGACTAAGCTCCTCCTAAGCCCCTCCTCTCTGACCCCACCCCCTCTGCCCAGGCTCCTCCTATACCCCTCCTCTCTGACCCCACCCAATCTGACTAGGCTCCTCCTAAGCCCCTAGGCTCCTCCTAAGCCCCTCCTCTCTGACCCCACCCCCTCTGACTAGGCTCCTCCTATACCCCCTCCTCTCTGACTCCACCCATTCTACCCAGGCTCCTCCCATACCCATCTGACCCCTCCCATTGTGCCCAGGCTCCTCCTATTTGACCCCACCCAATCTGACTAGGCTCCTCCTATACCCATTCTGCCCAGGCTCCTCCTAAGCCCCTCCTCTCTGACCCCACCCATTCTGCCCAGGCTCCTCCTAAGCCCCTCCTCTGCTGTCTGACCCCACCCATTCTGCCCAGGCTCCTATACCCCCTCCTCTCTGACTCCACCCATTCTACCCAGGCTCCTCCCATACCCCTCTGACCCCACCCAGCCCAGGCTCCTCCTATTTGACCCCACCCAATCTGACTAGGCTCCTCCTACACCCCCCTCTGCCAGGCTCCTCCTATACCCCTCCTCTGCTGTCTGACCCCACCCATTGTGCCCAGGCTCCTCCTATTTGACCCCACCCAATCTGACTAGGCTCCTCCTAAGCCCCTCCTCTGCTGTCTGACCCCACCCATTCTGCCCAGGCTGCTCCTATACCCCACCTCTCTGACCCCACCCAATCTGACTAGGCTCCTCCTAAGCCCCTCCTCTGATGTCTGACCCCACCCATTCTGCCCAGGCTCCTCCTCTCTGACCCCACCCATTCTGCCCATATACCCCCTCCTCCTGCCCAGGCTCCTCCTAAGCCTCTCCTCTGCTGTCTGACCCCACCCATTCTGCCCAGGCTCCTCCTATTTGACCCCACCCAATCTGACTAGGCTCCTCCTAAGCCCCTAGGCCCCTCTTCTGCTGTCTGACCCCACTCATTCTGCCCAGGCTCCTCCTAAGCCCCTCCTCTGCTGTCTGACCCCACTCATTCTGCCCAGGCTCCTCCTAAGCCCCTCCTCTCTGACCCCACCCAATCTGACTAGGCTCCTCCTAAGCCCCTAGGCTCCTCCTAAGCCCCTCCTCTGCTCTCTGACCCCACCCATTCTGCCCAGGCTCCTCCTATACCCCTCCTCTCTGACCCCACCCAACCTGCCCAGGGTCCTCCTCCTACAGACAACACCCATTCTCTTTCACCTTTCTTTCCACACCTATTTTACTTACCGACCAATCTGCAATCCCTCTTTCACTAGGCATGATTCCACTCTTACACAACACACAGACACATTTTACTTACCAATTTACTTACCTGGTGCCGAACCCGGGATTTGAACCCTGGTTGCCTGGATGGAAGGCAGGAACTTACCCACTGGACCACACTGGTTTCCATGTAAGTAGCCTATCAAATTGTCCTTATGTCATGGTCATCCTTTTAATGTGCAATGGAAGCCACAGGAAAGGACACCAAGGCCTGTATGTTGCTTATAGTTACTTCTGCAATCCTCTAGACTACCAAGGAGCTATAGCTCAAAGGTAAGGCTTGTACCTTTGGTGGGGACAGCCCTCACAGGCCAGGGTTCGAATCCTGCCAGTGCTGTAGAAGTATCCCAAGGTGGGAAATTTTCAAACAGTGATTTTCTTTTATTTTTTTTTGCTAAGTGTTTTTCTGGTTTCCATGTAAGTAGCCTATCAAATTGTCCGTATGTCATGGTCATCCATTTAATGTGCAATGGAAGCCACAGGAAAGGACACCAAGGCCTGTATGTTGCTTATAGTTACTACTGCAATCCTCCAGACCACCAAGGAGCTATAGCTCAAAGGTAAGGCTTGTACCTTTGGTGGGGACAGCCCTCACAGGCCAGGGTTCGAATCCTGCCAGTGCTGTAGAAGTATCCCAAGGTGGGAAATTTTCAAACAGTGATTTTCTTTTATTTTTTGTTGCTAAGTGTTTTTCTGGTTTCCATGTAAGTAGCCTATCAAATTGTCCTTATGTCATGGTCATCCATTTAATGTGCAATGGAAGCCACAGGAAAGGACACCAAGGCCTGTATGTTGCTTATAGTTACTACTGCAATCCTCCAGACCACCAAGGAGCTATAGCTCAAAGGTAAGGCTTGTACCTTTGGTGGGGACAGCCCTCACAGGCCAGGGTTCGAATCCTGCCAGTGCTGTAGAAGTATCCCAAGGTGGGAAATTTTCAAACAGTGATTTTCTTTTTTTTTTTTTGCTAAGTGTTTTTCTGGTTTCCATGTAAGTAGCCTATCAAATTGTCCTTATGTCATGGTCATCCATTTAATGTGCAATGGAAGCCACAGGGAAGGACACCAAGGCCTGTATGTTGCTTATAGTTACTACTGCAATCCTCTAGACCACCAAGGAGATAGCTCAAAGGTAAGGCTTGTACCTTTGGGGGGACAGCCCTCACAGGCCAGGGTTCGAATCCTGCCAGTGCTGTAGAAGTGTCCCAAGGTGGGAAATTTTCAAACAGTGATTTTTTTTTTGCTAGTGTTTTTTTGGCAGGTGTCTCCCAACATTTCATATGTTTTCTCTCATGACCTTCTACCAACCGCCCTATTTCTCAAGTAGGTGCTAGGAACAAGGCCTTATCTTCCTTTATCAATGTCGTCATTCTTTGTCCTTTTAGTTTGGTGAATTGCAGAGTGCAATTGTGGTATTGGGGGTTATAACTGAGCACAAGAATGCGAGGATGGTGCTACACTTATTGTAAAATAGGTTGGTTGATGGTGATTTTTCATTTTAGTGTGAGCCACTCGCTCAAATCAGGGGTTTGGTGCCAGTGAGCTTGGATAGAAATAAAGGTCAAGTATGAGCTCTGGCTAATGAAATGATGGGTCGAGTTTGAGGCTAGCTAGAGTCCATTTATTAGGTGCAATAAGAAGTTGGAAAGATTTTTCCTTTAAGAGACAGACAAGAGCAGAGTCAAGCCTTTGCTCTAGTAGATCTGCATCATGCCTGCTGCAGGATGTGAAGGAGTGGACCTCCACAGCAGTGCGCTGTGCCGGGCTGGGCTGCACTGGGCTGGGCTGGGCCTGCCCTGGCATCTTGGATTTATTCACCCACCTCCTTCCTTTGAAGAACGCTCACGAACGGCCACGAACGTCCTTGTTCTGTATACAGGCGGACAGCAGGCAATTTAGGACCCTGCTAAATGATGGTGATGTCCCCATGTGCTTCCTTCGAGTGGCAAAATCCTTCGTCTAAGGCAGGTGGGCTTTTTTAAAATTTGGTTGAAGACCATATGTTGGAGGCAGTATCACGGCACAAGCCGCCGACCGTCTCAGAAGAAAGTATGCATGGGAGGACATTATTTGCATAGGAGAGCCCTCTTCTCAGTCCCATTCTTAAGCTGCAGTGGCCATGAAGTGTTACTAGGGGGCAGCAGTATGAACAAAAGAGCACACTGAGGCTTTTCTCCTTCTTGCTGACATGATTCTTGGTCATTTTTGTCTTGCAGGGCCTAAGGAGTGAATGACTACGATGACTGAGGGGATGAGGAATGGCTGGCCTGTATTTGTGGTGAAGGGGGAACATTTGGAAGGTAAACAGCAAGATGAAAGCGTCAAAGCATATATGTTTGCTGAGTGATTGAGTCTGTGTGTCACTTGTCTCTTTGTAGGGACATGTGAGAAAGGAACAGCAGCACCATAGACTTCAGGTGGGAGAGCAAGCAAGGATGAATATTTCCCTCAAATCCAAATACTTACAGCACCTCAAAGATGACAAGTGCGATATGATGTTCTGCAATTGCAAGGATTTGCCATGTGTGGTGCATAAATATGCATGGTTAGTGAGGTTTTTCCCAGAATGTGAGTATCGTTAGGCTGGCAAATGTCAGGCACTCCTTTGGGGGTATGAGGCCAAGAAAAAATTTGGGAAGTTTGCTACAGTCATCTGTAGGATCGAAAGACACTGGGGAATCGTTACAGAGGGAGCCAGGCTGCACAAAACGTGGTAACAGTTGGACAGAAATCTTTAGCCGGACTTTTGACTACCCCCAATGTGGGACCAGGACCGCAGTACCTCTCTGTCTCTGAAACATATTTTGACCTCTGGGCACCACCATCTCAATGCCCCTCAAATGTTCCCTCCTGGAACCCCAGCTTTGGTAGTGCATCAACCAGGTTTCAATCATTTGAGTGACCACAAACACCCTTGCTATGTGCCTTCCATTTACATTCAGTCAGTAACCCAGCTGCTTCGTTCGCTATTGAATCTCAAGTGACAGTTGGATGCACATTGCAGGGGTATACAGGCATTTACCGTACTGTACAGCCCCTCTCAGTACAGTCAGACTACACTTCTTAAAATCATAAATACATGTTTTGTCCAACAGTAAGGCCGGGCCTTTCCTCTGTAGTTCATAGCCAACGTAAGGAGGAAAAAATAAGCTGAAGAGCATGCCAAAATTCTCTACAGACACTGCCAATCCTCACACTGCCTATTTGCATGCCGAGGTTATTCACTATGACCCACCAAACCAATTGGCAACAGTAGCCTCTCTCTGCCTCATTCGTATGCTCCGATGCCACCTTTATTTAGCAAATGTTAGTGCTCTAGGATTTCATAGCACGATTCGCTATAGCCTCTTTTTTCAACAGAAATGTCCTAAAGGTACCTATACCAATCTGCTGGGTGGGGAGGAGGGGGGCTGCTGCTGCTGGCAGTAAAATTTTGGGGCACCCCACCTGCAAAAATACATTCACATGCTCCTTGTTGTACCTTTCAATACCATAACTGCAGCAGAATCGTATGGTGACCCCTGTTGGTAACAGAAACTGTCAAACAGCTTTTTGCCACCCCCCCTCCCCCGTTGCCCCTAACCATTTGGGGTACACCCCATGAGGGAGGATCAGAGCAATAAAAAATAATGGTAGCCCCTCCAAAAAGTACCTGGAATGCATGCCATTCTGTGCACCTCATCGCTCTTCACGTTGCGCCTAAGCACCTTTTAATACTGCTCCCCGACTGCCCCCTCCAAACAGAAATCAGAAAGTATAGGGGGGTGCATTAAAAAAGTTTTTGCAGTTCCCCACCATAAGTCAGGATCCTCCTCCATCTATGACCCCTTCCTAGGCCCTCAGACCCCACCCATTCTGCCCAGGCTCCTCCTATTTGACCACACCCAATCTGACTAGGCTCCTCCTTAACCCCTCCTCTGCTCTCTGACCCCACCCAATCTGACTAGGCTCCTCCTATACCCCCTCCTCTCGGACTCCACCCATTCTGCCCAGGCTCCTCCCATACCCCTCTGACCCCACCCATTCTGCCCAGGCTCCTCCTATACCCCTCTTATTTGACCCCAATCTGACTAGGCTCTTCCTAAGCCCCTCCTCTGCTGTCTGACCCCACCCATTCTGACTAAGCTCCTCCTAAACCAATCCTCTGCTGTCTGACTCCACCCATTCTGCCCAGGCTCCTCCTCAGCCCCTCCTCTCTGACCTCACCCAATCTGACTAGGCTCCTCCTATACCCCCTCCTCTCTGACCCCACCCAATCTGACTAGGCTCCTCCTTAACCCCTCCTCTGCTCTCTGACCCCACCCATTCTGACTAAGCTCCTCCTAAACCCATCCTCTGCTGTCTGACCCCACCCATTCTGCCCAGGCTCCTCCTAAGCCCCTCTGCCCAGGCTCCTCCTATAACCCTCCTCTCTGACCTCACCCAATCTGACTAGGCTCCTCCTATACCCATTCTGCCCAGGCTCCTCCTATACCCCCTCCTCTCTGACTCCACCATTCTGCCCAGGCTCCTCCTATACCCCTCCTCTCTGACTCCACCCATTCTGACTAGGCTCCTCCTAAGCACTTCCTCTGCTGTCTGACCCCACCCATTCTGCCCAGGCTCCTCCTATACCCCCTCCTCTCTGACTCCACCCATTCTGCCCAGGCTCCTCCTAAGCCCCTCCTCTCTGACCCCACCCATTCTGCCCAGGCTCCTCCTAAGCCCCTCCTCTGCTGTCTGACCCCACCCATTCTGCCCAGGCTCCTCCTATTTGACCCCACCCAATCTGACTAGGTTCCTCCTAAGCCCCTCCTCTGCTGTCTGGCCCCACCCATTCTGCCCAGGCTCCTCCTATACCCCCTCCTATTTGACCCCACCCAATCTGACTAGGCTCCTCCTATACCCCTCCTCTCTGACCTCACCCATTCTGCCCAGGCTCCTCCTATTTGACCCCACCCAATCTGACTAGGCTCCTCCTAAGCCCCTCCTCTGCTGTCTGACCCCACCCATTCTGCCCAGGCTCCTCCTAAGCCCCTCCTCTCTGACCCCACCAATTCTGCCCAGGCTCCTCCTAAGCCCCTCCTCTGCTGTCTGACCCCACCCATTCTGCCCAGGCTCCTCCTAAGCCCCTCCTCTCTGACCCCACCAATTCTGCCCAGGCTCCTCCTAAGCCCCTCCTCTGCTGTCTGACCCCACCCATTCTGCCCAGGCTCCTCCTAAGCCCCTCCTCTCTGACCCCACCAATTCTGCACAGGCTCCTCCTAAGCCCCTCATCTGCTGTCTGACCCCACCCATTCTGCCCAGGCTCCTCCTATACCCCTCCTCTCTGACCCCACCCAATCTGACTAGGCTCCTCCTAAGCCCCTAGGCTCCTCCTAAGCCCCTCCTCTCTGACCCCACCCAATCTGACTAGGCTCCTCCTATACCCCCTCCTCTCTGACTCCACCCATTCTGACTAGGCTCCTCCTATTTGACCCCACCCAATCTGACTAGGCTCCTCCGAAGCCCCTCCTCTGCTGTCTGACCCCACCCATTCTGCCCAGGCTCCTCCTATTTGACCCCACCCAATCTGACTAGGTTCCTCCTAAGCCCCTCCTCTGCTGTCTGGCCCCACCCATTCTGCCCAGGCTCCTCCTATACCCCCTCCTATTTGACCCCACCCAATCTGACTAGGCTCCTCCTATACCCCTCCTCCCTGACCTCACCCATTCTGCCCAGGCTCCTCCTATTTGACCCCACCCAATCTGACTAGGCTCCTCCTAAGCCCCTCCTCTGCTGTCTGACCCCACCCATTCTGCCCAGGCTCCTCCTAAGCCCCTCCTCTCTGACCCCACCAATTCTGCCCAGGCTCCTCCTAAGCCCCTCCTCTGCTGTCTGACCCCACCCATTCTGCCCAGGCTCCTCCTAAGCCCCTCCTCTCTGACCCCACCAATTCTGCCCAGGCTCCTCCTAAGCCCCTCCTCTGCTGTCTGACCCCACCCAATCTGACTAGGTTCCTCCTAAGCCCCTCCTCTGCTGTCTGGCCCCACCCATTCTGCCCAGGCTCCTCCTATACCCCCTCCTATTTGACCCCACCCAATCTGACTAGGCTCCTCCTATACCCCTCCTCTGCCCAGGCTCCTCCTATTTGACCCCACCCAATCTGACTAGGCTCCTCCTAAGCCCCTCCTCTGCTGTCTGACCCCACCCATACTGCCCAGGCTCTGCCTAAGCATCTCCTCTCTGACCCCACCCATTCTGCCCAGGCTCCTCCTAAGCCCCTCCTCTGCTGTCTGACCCCACCCATTCTGCCCAGGCTCCTCCTATACCCCCTCCTCTCTGACTCCACCCATTCTGCCCAGGCTCCTCCCATACCCCTCTGACCCCACCCATTCTGCCCAGGCTCCTCCTATACCCCTCCTATTTGACCCCACCCAATCTGACTTGGCTCCTCCTAAGCCCCTCATCTGCTGTCTGACCCCACCCATTCTGCCCAGGCTCCTCCTATTTGACCCCACCCAATCTGACTAGGCTCCTCCCATACCCCCTCTGCCCAGGCTCCTCCTAAGCCCCTCCTCTGCTGTCTGAACCCCACCCATTCTGCCCAGGCTCCGCCTAAGCCCCTCCTCTCTGACCCCACCCATTCTGCCCAGGCTCCTCCTAAGCCCCACCTCTCTGACTCCACC
The DNA here is from genome assembly GCF_964263255.1 of Lissotriton vulgaris. Taxonomy (NCBI): domain Eukaryota; kingdom Metazoa; phylum Chordata; class Amphibia; order Caudata; family Salamandridae; genus Lissotriton; species Lissotriton vulgaris. Next base: position 1,001,628,660 of record NC_141695.1, read on the forward strand.
CATTCTGCCCAGGCTCCTCCTATTTGACCCCACCCAATCTGACTAGGCTCCTCCTAAGCCCCTCCTCTCTGACCCCACCCCCTCTGACTAGGCTCCTCCTATACCCCCTCCTCTCTGACTCCACCCATTCTACCCAGGCTCCTCCCATACCCATCTGACCCCTCCCATTGTGCCCAGGCTCCTCCTATTTGACCCCACCCAATCTGACTAGGCTCCTCCTACACCCCCCTCTGCCAGGCTCCTCCTATACCCCCTCCTCTCTGACTCCACCCATTCTACCCAGGCTCCTCCCATACCCCTCTGACCCCACCCATTCTGCCCAGGCTCCTCCTATTTGACCCCACCCAATCTGACTAGGCTCCTCCTAAGCCCCTAGGCTCCTCCTAAGCCCCTCCTCTGCTCTCTGACCCCACCCAATCTGACTAGGCTCCTCCTATACCCCCCTCTGCCCAGGCTCCTCCTATTTGACCCCACCCAATCTGACTAGGCTCCTCCTAAGCCCCTCCTCTGCTGTCTGACCCCACCCATTCTGCCCAGGCTCCTCCTATACCCCCTCCTCTCTGACTCCACCCATTCTGCCCAGGCTCCTCCTATTGGACCCCACCCAATCTGATTAGGCTCCTCCTATACCCCCTCTGCCCAGGCTCCTCCTATACCCCTCCTCTCTGACCCCACCCCCTCTGCCCAGGCTCCTCCTATACCCCCTCTGCCCAGGCTCCTCCTATACCCCTTCTCTGCTGTCTGACCCCACCCATTCTGCCCAGGCTCCTCCTATTTGACCCCACCCAATCTGACTAGGCTCCTCCTAAGCCCCTCCTCTGCTGTCTGACCCCACCCATTCTGCCCAGGCTCCTCCTATACCCCCTCCTCTCTGACTCCACCCATTCTGCCCAGGCTCCTCCCATACCCCTCTGACCCCACCCAGCCCAGGCTCCTCCTATTTGACCACACCCAATCTGACTAGGCTCCTCCTATACCCCACCTCTCTGACCCCACCCAATCTGACTAGGCTCCTCCTAAGCCCCTCCTCTGCTGTCTGACCCCACCCATTCTGCCCAGGCTCCTCCTATACCCTTCCTCTCTGACCCCACCCATTCTGCCCAGGCTCCTCCTATGCCCCTCCTCTCTGACCCCACCCAATCTGACTAGGCTCCTCCTATTTGACCACACCCAATCTGACTAGGCTCCTCCTATACCCATTCTGCCCAGGCTCCTCCTATACCCCCTCCTCTCTGACTCCACCCATTCTGCCCAGGCTCCTCCTAAGCCCCTCCTCTCTGACCCCACCCATTCTGCCCATATACCCCCTCCTCCTGCCCAGGCTCCTCCTAAGCCCCTCCTCTGCTGTCTGACCCCACCCATTCTGCCCAGGCTCCGCCTAAGCCCCTCCTCTCTGACCCCACCCATTCTGCCCAGGCTCCTCCTAAGCCCCTCCTCTGCTGTCTGACCCCACCCATTCTGCCCAGGCTCCTCCCATACCCCTTTGACCCCACCCATGCTCCTCCTATTTGACCCCACCCAATCTGACTAAGCTCCTCCTAAGCCCCTCCTCTCTGACCCCACCCCCTCTGCCCAGGCTCCTCCTATACCCCTCCTCTCTGACCCCACCCAATCTGACTAGGCTCCTCCTAAGCCCCTAGGCTCCTCCTAAGCCCCTCCTCTCTGACCCCACCCAATCTGACTAGGCTCCTCCTATACCCCCACCCATTCTGCCCAGGCTCCTCCTATTTGACCCCACCCAATCTGACTAGGCTCCTCCTAAGCCCCTCCTCTGCTGTCTGACCCCACCCATTCTGCCCAGGCTCCTCCTAAGCCCCTCCTCTCTGACCCCACCCATTCTGCCCAGGCTCCTCCTAAGCCCCTCCTCTGCTGTCTGACCCCACCCATTCTGCCCAGGCTCCTCCTATACCCCCTCCTCTCTGACTCCACCCATTCTACCCAGGCTCCTCCCATACCCCTCTGACCCCACCCAGGCTCCTCCTATTTGACCCCACCCAATCTGACTAGGCTCCTCCTACACCCCCCTCTGCCAGGCTCCTCCTATACCCCTCCTCTGCTGTCTGACCCCACCCATTGTGCCCAGGCTCCTCCTATTTGACCCCACCCAATCTGACTAGGCTCCTCCTAAGCCCCTCCTCTGCTGTCTGACCCCACCCATTCTGCCCAGGCTGCTCCTATACCCCACCTCTCTGACCCCACCCAATCTGACTAGGCTCCTCCTAAGCCCCTCCTCTGATGTCTGACCCCACCCATTCTGCCCAGGCTCCTCCTCTCTGACCCCACCCATTCTGCCCATATACCCCCTCCTCCTGCCCAGGCTCCTCCTAAGCCTCTCCTCTGCTGTCTGACCCCACCCATTCTGCCCAGGCTCCTCCTATTTGACCCCACCCAATCTGACTAGGCTCCTCCTAAGCCCCTAGGCCCCTCCTCTGCTGTCTGACCCCACTCATTCTGCCCAGGCTCCTCCTAAGCCCCTCCTCTGCTGTCTGACCCCACCCATTCTGCCCAGGCTCCTCCTAAGCCCCTCCTCTCTGACCCCACCAATTCTGCACAGGCTCCTCCTAAGCCCCTCATCTGCTGTCTGACCCCACCCATTCTGCCCAGGCTCCTCCTATACCCCTCCTCTCTGACCCCACCCAATCTGACTAGGCTCCTCCTAAGCCCCTAGGCTCCTCCTAAGCCCCTCCTCTCTGACCCCACCCAATCTGACTAGGCTCCTCCTATACCCCCTCCTCTCTGACTCCACCCATTCTGACTAGGCTCCTCCTATTTGACCCCACCCAATCTGACTAGGCTCCTCCGAAGCCCCTCCTCTGCTGTCTGACCCCACCCATTCTGCCCAGGCTCCTCCTATTTGACCCCACCCAATCTGACTAGGTTCCTCCTAAGCCCCTCCTCTGCTGTCTGGCCCCACCCATTCTGCCCAGGCTCCTCCTATACCCCCTCCTATTTGACCCCACCCAATCTGACTAGGCTCCTCCTATACCCCTCCTCTCTGACCTCACCCATTCTGCCCAGGCTCCTCCTATTTGACCCCACCCAATCTGACTAGGCTCCTCCTAAGCCCCTCCTCTGCTGTCTGACCCCACCCATTCTGCCCAGGCTCCTCCTAAGCCCCTCCTCTCTGACCCCACCAATTCTGCCCAGGCTCCTCCTAAGCCCCTCCTCTGCTGTCTGACCCCACCCATTCTGCCCAGGCTCCTCCTAAGCCCCTCCTCTCTGACCCCACCAATTCTGCCCAGGCTCCTCCTAAGCCCCTCCTCTGCTGTCTGACCCCACCCATTCTGCCCAGGCTCCTCCTATTTGACCCCACCCAATCTGACTAGGTTCCTCCTAAGCCCCTCCTCTGCTGTCTGGCCCCACCCATTCTGCCCAGGCTCCTCCTATACCCCCTCCTATTTGACCCCACCCAATCTGACTAGGCTCCTCCTATACCCCTCCTCTGCCCAGGCTCCTCCTATTTGACCCCACCCAATCTGACTAGGCTCCTCCTAAGCCCCTCCTCTGCTGTCTGACCCCACCCATACTGCCCAGGCTCTGCCTAAGCATCTCCTCTCTGACCCCACCCATTCTGCCCAGGCTCCTCCTAAGCCCCTCCTCTGCTGTCTGACCCCACCCATTCTGCCCAGGCTCCTCCTATACCCCCTCCTCTCTGACTCCACCCATTCTGCCCAGGCTCCTCCCATACCCCTCTGACCCCACCCATTCTGCCCAGGCTCCTCCTATACCCCTCCTATTTGACCCCACCCAATCTGACTTGGCTCCTCCTAAGCCCCTCATCTGCTGTCTGACCCCACCCATTCTGCCCAGGCTCCTCCTATTTGACCCCACCCAATCTGACTAGGCTCCTCCCATACCCCCTCTGCCCAGGCTCCTCCTAAGCCCCTCCTCTGCTGTCTGAACCCCACCCATTCTACCCAGGCTCCGCCTAAGCCCCTCCTCTCTGACCCCACCCATTCTGCCCAGGCTCCTCCTAAGCCCCACCTCTCTGACTCCACCCATTCTGCCCAGGCTCCTCCTATTTGACCCCACCCAATCTGACTAGGCTCCTCCTAAGCCCCTCCTCTCTGACCCCACCCCCTCTGACTAGGCTCCTCCTATACCCCCTCCTCTCTGACTCCACCCATTCTACCCAGGCTCCTCCCATACCCATCTGACCCCTCCCATTGTGCCCAGGCTCCTCCTATTTGACCCCACCCAATCTGACTAGGCTCCTCCTACACCCCCCTCTGCCAGGCTCCTCCTATACCCCCTCCTCTCTGACTCCACCCATTCTACCCAGGCTCCTCCCATACCCCTCTGACCCCACCCATTCTGCCCAGGCTCCTCCTATTTGACCCCACCCAATCTGACTAGGCTCCTCCTAAGCCCCTAGGCTCCTCCTAAGCCCCTCCTCTGCTCTCTGACCCCACCCAATCTGACTAGGCTCCTCCTATACCCCCCTCTGCCCAGGCTCCTCCTATTTGACCCCACCCAATCTGACTAGGCTCCTCCTAAGCCCCTCCTCTGCTGTCTGACCCCACCCATTCTGCCCAGGATCCTCCTATACCCCCTCCTCTCTGACTCCACCCATTCTGCCCAGGCTCCTCCTATTGGACCCCACCCAATCTGATTAGGCTCCTCCTATACCCCCTCTGCCCAGGCTCCTCCTATACCCCTCCTCTCTGACCCCACCCCCTCTGCCCAGGCTCCTCCTATACCCCCTCTGCCCAGGCTCCTCCTATACCCCTTCTCTGCTGTCTGACCCCACCCATTCTGCCCAGGCTCCTCCTATTTGACCCCACCCAATCTGACTAGGCTCCTCCTAAGCCCCTCCTCTGCTGTCTGACCCCACCCATTCTGCCCAGGCTCCTCCTATACCCCCTCCTCTCTGACTCCACCCATTCTGCCCAGGCTCCTCCCATACCCCTCTGACCCCACCCAGCCCAGGCTCCTCCTATTTGACCACACCCAATCTGACTAGGCTCCTCCTATACCCCACCTCTCTGACCCCACCCAATCTGACTAGGCTCCTCCTAAGCCCCTCCTCTGCTGTCTGACCCCACCCATTCTGCCCAGGCTCCTCCTATACCCCTCCTCTCTGACCCCACCCATTCTGCCCAGGCTCCTCCTAAGCCCCTAGGCTCCTCCTATACCCTTCCTCTCTGACCCCACCCAATCTGACTAGGCTCCTCCTAAGCCCCTCCTCTCTGACCCCACCCATTCTGCCCAGGCTCCTCCTATACCCCTCCTCTCTGACCCCACCCATTCTGCCCAGGCTCCTCCTATTTGACCCCACCCAATCTGACTAGGCTCCTCCTACACCCCCCTCTGCCAGGCTCCTCCTATACCCCCTCCTCTCTGACCCCACCCATTCTGCCCAGGCTCCTCCTATTTGACCACACCCAATCTGACTAGGCTCCTCCTATACCCATTCTGCCCAGGCTCCTCCTATACCCCCTCCTCTCTGACTCCACCCATTCTGCCCAGGCTCCTCCTAAGCCCCTCCTCTCTGACCCCACCCATTCTGCCCATATACCCCCTCCTCCTGCCCAGGCTCCTCCTAAGCCCCTCCTCTGCTGTCTGACCCCACCCATTCTGCCCAGGCTCCGCCTAAGCCCCTCCTCTCTGACCCCACCCATTCTGCCCAGGCTCCTCCTAAGCCCCTCCTCTGCTGTCTGACCCCACCCATTCTGCCCAGGCTCCTCCCATACCCCTCTGACCCCACCCATGCTCCTCCTATTTGACCCCACCCAATCTGACTAAGCTCCTCCTAAGCCCCTCCTCTCTGACCCCACCCCCTCTGCCCAGGCTCCTCCTATACCCCTCCTCTCTGACCCCACCCAATCTGACTAGGCTCCTCCTAAGCCCCTAGGCTCCTCCTAAGCCCCTCCTCTCTGACCCCACCCCCTCTGACTAGGCTCCTCCTATACCCCCTCCTCTCTGACTCCACCCATTCTACCCAGGCTCCTCCCATACCCATCTGACCCCTCCCATTGTGCCCAGGCTCCTCCTATTTGACCCCACCCAATCTGACTAGGCTCCTCCTATACCCATTCTGCCCAGGCTCCTCCTAAGCCCCTCCTCTCTGACCCCACCCATTCTGCCCAGGCTCCTCCTAAGCCCCTCCTCTGCTGTCTGACCCCACCCATTCTGCCCAGGCTCCTATACCCCCTCCTCTCTGACTCCACCCATTCTACCCAGGCTCCTCCCATACCCCTCTGACCCCACCCAGGCTCCTCCTATTTGACCCCACCCAATCTGACTAGGCTCCTCCTACACCCCCCTCTGCCAGGCTCCTCCTATACCCCTCCTCTGCTGTCTGACCCCACCCATTGTGCCCAGGCTCCTCCTATTTGACCCCACCCAATCTGACTAGGCTCCTCCTAAGCCCCTCCTCTGCTGTCTGACCCCACCCATTCTGCCCAGGCTGCTCCTATACCCCACCTCTCTGACCCCACCCAATCTGACTAGGCTCCTCCTAAGCCCCTCATCTGCTGTCTGACCCCACCCATTCTGCCCAGGCTCCTCCTATACCCCTCCTCTCTGACCCCACCCAATCTGACTAGGCTCCTCCTAAGCCCCTCCTCTCTGACCCCAGCCAATCTGACTAGGCTCCTCCTATACCCCCTCCTCTCTGACTCCACCCATTCTGACTAGGCTCCTCCTATTTGACCCCACCCAATCTGACTAGGCTCCTCCTAAGCCCCTCCTCTGCTGCCTGACCCCACCCATACTGCCCAGGCTCTGCCTAAGCATCTCCTCTCTGACCCCACCCATTCTGCCCAGGCTCCTCCTAAGCCCCTCCTCTGCTGTCTGACCCCACCCATTCTGCCCAGGCTCCTCCTATGCCCCTCCTCTGCTGTCTGACCCCACCCATTCTGCCCAGGCTCCTCCTATACCCCCTCCTCTCTGACTCCACCCATTCTGCCCAGGCTCCTCCCATACCCCTCTGACCCCACCCATTCTGCCCAGGCTCCTCCTATACCCCTCCTATTTGACCCCACCCAATCTGACTTGGCTCCTCCTAAGCCCCTCCTCTGCTGTCTGACCCCACCCATTCTACCCAGGCTCCTCCTATTTGACCCCACCCAATCTGACTAGGCTCCTCCTATACCCCCTCTGCCCAGGCTCCTCTTAAGCCCCTCCTCTGCTGTCTGACCCCCACCCATTCTGCCCAGGCTCCGCCTAAGCCCCTCCTCTCTGACTCCACCCATTCTGCCCAGGCTCCTCCTATTTGACCCCACCCAATCTGACTAGGCTCCTCCTAAGCCCCTCCTCTCTGACCCCACCCCCTCTGACTAGGCTCCTCCTATACCCCCTCCTCTCTGACTCCACCCATTCTACCCAGGCTCCTCCCATACCCCTCTGACCCCTCCCATTGTGCCCAGGCTCCTCCTATTTGACCCCACCCAATCTGACTAGGCTCCTCCTACACCCCCCTCTGCCAGGCTCCTCCTATACCCCCTCCTCTCTGACTCCACCCATTCTACCCAGGCTCCTCCCATACCCCTCTGACCCCACGCATTCTGCCCAGGCTCCTCCTATTTGACCCCACCCAATCTGACTAGGCTCCTCCTACACCCCCCTCTGCCCAGGCTCCTCCTATACCCCCTCCTCTCTGACTCCACCCATTCTACCCAGGCTCCTCCCATACCCCTCTGACCCGAACCCATTCTGCCCAGGCTCCTCCTATTTGACCCCACCCAATCTGATTAGGCTCCTCCTAGACCCCTCCTCTGCTGTCTGACCCCACCCATTCTGCCCAGGCTCCTCCTATTTGACCCCACCCAATCTGACTAGGCTCCTCCTGAGCCCCTCCTCTCTGACCCCACCCCCTCTGCCCAGGCTCCTCCTATTTGACCCCACCCAATCTGACTAGGCTCCTCCTACACCCCCCTCTGCCAGGCTCCTCCTATACCCCCTCCTCTCTGACTCCACCCATTCTACCCAGGCTCCTCCCATACCCCTCTGACCCCACCCATTCTGCCCAGGCTCCTCCTATTTGACCCCACCCAATCTGACTAGGCGCCTCCTACACCCCCCTCTGCCCAGGCTCCTCCTATACCCCCCTCTGCCAGGCTCCTCCTATACCCCCTCCTCTCTGACCCCACCCATTCTGCCCAGGCTCCTCCTATTTGACCACACCCAATCTGACTAGGCTCCTCCTATACCCATTCTGCCCAGGCTCCTCCTATACCCCCTCCTCTCTGACTCCACCCATTCTGCCCAGGCTCCTCCTAAGCCCCTCCTCTCTGACCCCACCCATTCTGCCCATATACCCCCTCCTCCTGCCCAGGCTCCTCCTAAGCCCCTCCTCTGCTGTCTGACCCCACCCATTCTGCCCAGGCTCCGCCTAAGCCCCTCCTCTCTGACCCCACCCATTCTGCCCAGGCTCCTCCTAAGCCCCTCCTCTGCTGTCTGACCCCACCCATTCTGCCCAGGCTCCTCCCATACCCCTCTGACCCCACCCATTCTGCCCAGGCTCCTCCTATTTGACCCCACCCAATCTGACTAAGCTCCTCCTAAGCCCCTCCTCTCTGACCCCACCCCCTCTGGCCAGGCTCCTCCTATACCACCTCTGCCCAGGCTCCTCCTATACCCCTCCTCTCTGACCCCACCCCCTCTGCCCAGGCTCCTCCTAAGCCCCTCCTCTGCTGTCTGGCCCCACCCATTCTGCCCAGGCTCCTCCTATACCCCCTCCTCTCTGACTCCACCCATTCTACCCAGGCTCCTCCCATACCCCTCTGACCCCACCCAGGCTCCTCCTATTTGACCCCACCCAATCTGACTAGGCTCCTCCTACACCCCCCTCTGCCAGGCTCCTCCTATACCCCTCCTCTGCTGTCTGACCCCACCCATTCTGCCCAGGCTCCTCCTATTTGACCCCACCCAATCTGACTAGGCTCCTCCTAAGCCCCTCCTCTGCTGTCTGACCCCACCCATTCTGCCCAGGCTCCTCCTATACCCTAAGCCCCTCCTCTGCTGTCTGACCCCACCCATTCTGCCAGGCTCCTCCTATACTCCCTCCTCTCTGACTCCACCCATTCTACCCAGGCTCCTCCCATACCCCTCTGACCCCACCCATTCTGCCCAGGCTCCTCCTATTTGACCCCACCCAATCTGACTAGGCTCCTCCTACACCCCCCTCTGCCAGGCTCCTCCTATACCCCTCCTCTGCTGTCTGACCCCACCCATTCTGCCCAGGCTCCTCCTATTTGACCCCACCCAATCTGACTAGGCTCCTCCTAAGCCCCTCCTCTGCTGTCTGACCCCACCCATTCTGCCCAGGCTCCTCCTATACCCTAAGCCCCTCCTCTGCTGTCTGACCCCACCCATTCTGCCCAGGCTCCTCCTAAGCCCCTCTGCCCAGGCTCCTCCTATACCCCTCCTCTCTGACCTCACCCAATCTGACTAGGCTCCTCCTATACCCATTCTGCCCAGGCTCCTCCTATACCCCCTCCTCTCTGACTCCACCCATTCTGCCCAGGCTCCTCCTATACCCCTCCTCTCTGACTCCACCCATTCTGACTAGGCTCCTCCTAAGCCCCTCCTCTGCTGTCTGACCCCACCCATTCTGCCCAGGCTCCTCCTATTTGACCCCACCCAATCTGACTAGGTTCCTCCTAAGCCCCTCCTCTGCTGTCTGGCCCCACCCATTCTGCCCAGGCTCCTCCTATACCCCCTCCTATTTGACCCCACCCAATCTGACTAGGCTCCTCCTATACCCCTCCTCTCTGACCTCACCCATTCTGCCCAGGCTCCTCCTATTTGACCCCACCCAATCTGACTAGGCTCCTCCTAAGCCCCTCCTCTGCTGTCTGACCCCACCCATTCTGCCCAGGCTCCTCCTAAGCCCCTCCTCTCTGACCCCACCAATTCTGCCCAGGCTCCTCTTAAGCCCCTCATCTGCTGTCTGACCCCACCCATTCTGCCCAGGCTCCTCCTATACCCCTCCTCTCTGACCCCACCCAATCTGACTAGGCTCCTCCTAAGCCCCTAGGCTCCTCCTAAGCCCCTCCTCTCTGACCCCACCCAATCTGACTAGGCTCCTCCTATACCCCCTCCTCTCTGACTCCACCCATTCTGACTAGGCTCCTCCTATTTGACCCCACCCAATCTGACTAGGCTCCTCCTAAGCCCCTCCTCTGCTGTCTGACCCCACCCATACTGCCCAGGCTCTGCCTAAGCATCTCCTCTCTGACCCCACCCATTCTGCCCAGGCTCCTCCTAAGCCCCTCCTCTGCTGTCTGACCCCACCCATTCTGCCCAGGCTCCTCCTAAGCCCCTCCTCTGCTGTCTGACCCCACCCATTCTGCCCAGGCTCCTCCTATACCCCCTCCTCTCTGACTCCACCCATTCTGCCCAGGCTCCTCCCATACCCCTCTGACCCCACCCATTCTGCCCAGGCTCCTCCTATACCCCTCCTATTTGACCCCACCCAATCTGACTTGGCTCCTCCTAAGCCCCTCATCTGCTGTCTGACCCCACCCATTCTGCCCAGGCTCCTCCTATTTGACCCCACCCAATCTGACTAGGCTCCTCCCATACCCCCTCTGCCCAGGCTCCTCCTAAGCCCCTCCTCTGCTGTCTGAACCCCACCCATTCTGCCCAGGCTCCGCCTAAGCCCCTCCTCTCTGACCCCACCCATTCTGCCCAGGCTCCTCCTATTTGACCCCACCCAATCTGACTAGGCTCCTCCTAAGCCCCTCCTCTCTGACCCCACCCCCTCTGACTAGGCTCCTCCTATACCCCCTCCTCTCTGACTCCACCCATTCTACCCAGGCTCCTCCCATACCCCTCTGACCCCACCCATTGTGCCCAGGCTCCTCCTATTTGACCCCACCCAATCTGACTAGGCTCCTCCTACACCCCCCTCTGCCAGGCTCCTCCTATACCCCCTCCTCTCTGACTCCACCCATTCTACCCAGGCTCCTCCCATACCCCTCTGACCCCACCCATTCTGCCCAGGCTCCTCCTATTTGACCCCACCCAATCTGACTAGGCTCCTCCTACACCCCCCTCTGCCCAGGCTCCTCCTATACCCCCTCCTCTCTGACTCCACCCATTCTACCCAGGCTCCTCCCATACCCCTCTGACCCCACCCATTCTGCCCAGGCTCCTCCTATTTGACCCCACACAATCTGACTAGGCTCCTCCTAAGCCCCTAGGCTCCTCCTAAGCCCCTCCTCTGCTGTCTGACCCCACTCATTCTGCCCAGGCTCCTCCTAAGCCCCTCCTCTCTGACCCCACCCAATCTGACTAGGCTCCTCCTAAGCCCCTAGGCTCCTCCTAAGCCCCTCCTCTGCTCTCTGACCCCACCCAATCTGACTAGGCTCCTCCTATACCCCCCTCTGCCCAGGCTCCTCCTATTTGACCCCACACAATCTGACTAGGCTCCTCCTAAGCCCCTAGGCTCCTCCTAAGCCCCTCCTCTGCTGTCTGACCCCACTCATTCTGCCCAGGCTCCTCCTAAGCCCCTCCTCTCTGACCCCACCCAATCTGACTAGGCTCCTCCTAAGCCCCTAGGCTCCTCCTAAGCCCCTTCTCTGCTGTCTGACCCCACCCATTCTCCCCAGGCTCCTCCTATACCCCACCTCTCTGACCCCACCCAATCTGACTAGGCTCCTCCTAAGCCCCTCCTCTGCTGTCTGACCCCACCCATTCTGCCCAGGCTCCTCCTATACCCCCTCCTCTCTGACTCCACCCATTCTGCCCAGGCTCCTCCTATTGGACCCCACCCAATCTGATTAGGCTCCTCCTATACCCCCTCTGCCCAGGCTCCTCCTATACCCCTCCTCTCTGACCCCACCCCCTCTGCCCAGGCTCCTCCTATACCCCCTCTGCCCAGGCTCCTCCTATACCCCTCCTCTGCTGTCTGACCCCACCCATTCTGCCCAGGCTCCTCCTATTTGACCCCACCCAATCTGACTAGGCTCCTCCTAAGCCCCTCCTCTCTGACCCCACCCATTCTGCCCAGGCTCCTCCTAAGCCCCTCCTCTGCTGTCTGACCCCACCCATTCTGCCCAGGCTCCTCCTATACCCCCTCCTCTCTGACTCCACCCATTCTGCCCAGGCTCCTCCTATTGGACCCCACCCAATCTGATTAGGCTCCTCCTATACCCCCTCTGCCCAGGCTCCTCCTATACCCCCTCTGCCCAGGCTCCTCCTATACCCCTTCTCTCTGACCCCACCCCCTCTGCCCAGGCTCCTCCTATACCCCCTCTGCCCAGGCTCCTCCTATACCCCTCCACTCTGACCCCACCCCCTCTGCCCAGGCTCCTCCTATACCCCTCCTCTGCTGTCTGACCCCACCCATTCTGCCCAGGCTCCTCCTATTTGACCCCACCCAATCTGACTAGGCTCCTCCTACACCCCCCTCTGCCAGGCTCCTCCTATACCCCCTCCTCTCTGACTCCACCCATTCTACCCAGGCTCCTCCCATACCCCTCTGACCCCACCCATTCTGCCCAGGCTCCTCCTATTTGACCCCACCCAATCTGACTAGGCTCCTCCTACACCCCCCTCTGCCCAGGCTCCTCCTATACCCCCTCCTCTCTGACTTCCACCCATTCTACCCAGGCTCCTCCTAAGCCCCTCCTCTGCTGTCTGACCCCACCCACTCTGCCCAGGCTCCTCCCATACCCCTCTGACCCCACCCATTCTGCCCAGGCTCCTCCTATTTGACCCCACCCAATCTGACTAAGCTCCTCCTAAGCCCCTCCTCTCTGACCCCACCCCCTCTGCCCAGGCTCCTCCTATACCCCTCCTCTCTGACCCCACCCAATCTGACTAGGCTCCTCCTAAGCCCCTAGGCTCCTCCTAAGCCCCTCCTCTCTGACCCCACCCAATCTGACTAGGCTCCTCCTATACCCCCACCCATTCTGCCCAGGCTCCTCCTATTTGACCCCACCCAATCTGACTAGGCTCCTCCTAAGCCCCTCCTCTGCTGTCTGACCCCACCATTCTGCCCAGGCTCCTCCTAAGCCCCTCCTCTCTGACCCCACCCATTCTGCCCAGGCTCCTCCTAAGCCCCTCCTCTGCTGTCTGACCCCACCCATTCTGCCCAGGCTCCTCATATACCCCCTCCTCTCTGACTCCACCCATTCTACCCAGGCTCCTCCCATACCCCTCTGACCCCACCCAGGCTCCTCCTATTTGACCCTACCCAATCTGACTAGGCTCCTCCTACACCCCCCTCTGCCAGGCTCCTCCTATACCCCTCCTCTGCTGTCTGACCCCACCCATTGTGCCCAGGCTCCTCCTATTTGACCCCACCCAATCTGACTAGGCTCCTCCTAAGCCCCTCCTCTGCTGTCTGACCCCACCCATTCTGCCCAGGCTCCTCCTATACCCCACCTCTCTGACCCCACCCAATCTGACTAGGCTCCTCCTAAGCCCCTCCTCTGCTGTCTGACCCCACCCATTCTGCCCAGGCTCCTCCTCTCTGACCCCACCCATTCTGCCCAGGCTCCTCCTAAGCCCCTCCTCTGCTGTCTGACCCCACCCATTCTGCCCAGGCTCCTCCTATACCCCCTCCTTTCTGACTCCACCCATTCTACCCAGGCTCCTCCCATACCCCTCTGACCCCACCCAGGCTCCTCCTATTTGACCCCACCCAATCTGACTAGGCTCCTCCTAAGCCCCTAGGCCCCTCCTAAGCCCCTCCTCTGCTGTCTGACCCCACCCATTCTGCCCAGGCTCCTCCTATTTGACCCCACCCAATCTGACTAGGCTCCTCCTAAGCCCCTCCTCTCTGACCCCACCCCCTCTGCCCAGGCTCCTCCTATTTGACCCCACCCAATCTGACTAGGCTCCTCCTACACCCCCCTCTGCCAGGCTCCTCCTATACCCCCTCCTCTCTGACTCCACCCATTCTACCCAGGCTCCTCCCATACCCCTCTGACCCCACCCATTCTGCCCAGGCTCCTCCTATTTGACCCCACCCAATCTGACTAGGCGCCTCCTACACCCCCCTCTGCCCAGGCTCCTCCTATACCCCCCTCTGCCAGGCTCCTCCTATACCCCCTCCTCTCTGACTCCACCCATTCTACCCAGGCTCCTCCCATACCCCTCTGACCCCACCCATTCTGCCCAGGCTCCTCCTATTTGACCCCACCCAATCTGACTAGGCTCCTCCTATACCCATTCTGCCCAGGCTCCTCCTATACCCCCTCCTCTCTGACTCCACCCATTCTGCCCAGGCTCCTCCTAAGCCCCTCCTCTCTGACCCCACCCATTCTGCCCATATACCCCCTCCTCCTGCCCAGGCTCCTCCTAAGCCCCTCCTCTGCTGTCTGACCCCACCCATTCTGCCCAGGCTCCGCCTAAGCCCCTCCTCTCTGACCCCACCCATTCTGCCCAGGCTCCTCCTAAGCCCCTCCTCTGCTGTCTGACCCCACCCATTCTGCCTAGGCTCCTCCCATACCCCTCTGACCCCACCCATTCTGCCCAGGCTCCTCCTATTTGACCCCACCCAATCTGACTAAGCTCCTCCTGAGCCCCTCCTCTCTGACCCCACCCCCTCTGGCCAGGCTCCTCCTATACCACCTCTGCCCAGGCTCCTCCTATACCCCTCCTCTCTGACCCCACCCCCTCTGCCCAGGCTCCTCCTAAGCCCCTCCTCTGCTGTCTGGCCCCACCCATTCTGCCCAGGCTCCTCCTATACCCCCTCCTCTCTGACTCCACCCATTCTACCCAGGCTCCTCCCATACCCCTCTGACCCCACCCAGGGTCCTCCTATTTGACCCCACCCAATCTGACTAGGCTCCTCCTACACCCCCCTCTGCCAGGCTCCTCCTATACCCCTCCTCTGCTGTCTGACCCCACCCATTGTGCCCAGGCTCCTCCTATTTGACCCCACCCAATCTGACTAGGCTCCTCCTAAGCCCCTCCTCTGCTGTCTGACCCCACCCATTCTGCCCAGGCTGCTCCTATACCCCACCTCTCTGACCCCACCCAATCTGACTAGGCTCCTCCTAAGCCCCTCCTCTGATGTCTGACCCCACCCATTCTTCCTCCTCTCTGACCCCACCCATTCTGCCCAGGCTCCTCCTAAGCCCCTCCTCTGCTGTCTGACCCCACCCATTCTGCCCAGGCTCCTCCTATACCCCCTCCTCTCTGACCCCACCCAATCTGACTAGGCTCCTCCTACACCCCCCTCTGCCAGGCTCCTCCTATACCCCTCCTCTCTGACCCCACCCAATCTGACTAGGCTCCTCCTAAGCCCCTAGGCCCCTCCTAAGCCCCTCCTCTGCTGTCTGACCCCACTCATTCTGCCCAGGCTCCTCCTAAGCCCCTCCTCTCTGACCCCACCCAATCTGACTAGGCTCCTCCTAAGCCCCTAGGCTCCTCCTAAGCCCCTCCTCTGCTCTCTGACCCCACCCATTCTGCCCAGGCTCCTCCTATACCCCTCCTCTCTGACCCCACCCAACCTGCCCAGGGTCCTCCTCCTACAGACAACACCCATTCTCTTTCTTTCACCTTTCTTTCCACACCTATCTTACTTACCGACCAATCTGCAATCCCTCTTTTGCTAGGCATGATTCCACTCTTACACAACACACAGACACATTTTACTTACCAATTTACTTACCTGGTGCCGAATCCGGGATTTGAACCCTGGTTGCCTGGATGGAAGGCAGGAACTTACCCACTGGACCACACTGGTTTCCATGTAAGTAGCCTATCAAATTGTCCTTATGTCATGGTCATCCTTTTAATGTGCAATGGAAGCCACAGGAAAGGACACCATGGCCTGTATGTTGCTTATAGTTACTTCTGCAATCCTCTAGACCACCAAGGAGCTATAGCTCAAAGGTAAGGCTTGTACCTTTGGTGGGGACAGCCCTCACAGGCCAGGGTTCGAATCCTGCCAGTGCTGTAGAAGTATCCCAAGGTGGGAAATTTTCAAACAGTGATTTTCTTTTATTTTTTTTTGCTAAGTGTTTTTCTGGTTTCCATGTAAGTAGCCTATCAAATTGTCCGTATGTCATGGTCATCCATTTAATGTGCAATGGAAGCCACAGGAAAGGACACCAAGGCCTGTGTGTTGCTTATAGTTACTACTGCAATCCTCCAGACCACCAAGGAGCTATAGCTCAAAGGTAAGGCTTGTACCTTTGGTGGGGACAGCCCTCACAGGCCAGGGTTCGAATCCTGCCAGTGCTGTAGAAGTATCCCAAGGTGGGAAATTTTCAAACAGTGATTTTCTTTTTTTTTTTGTTGCTAAGTGTTTTTCTGGTTTCCATGTAAGTAGCCTATCAAATTGTCCTTATGTCATGGTCATCCATTTAATGTGCAATGGAAGCCACTGGAAAGGACACCAAGGCCTGTATGTTGCTTATAGTTACTACTGCAATCCTCCAGACCACCAAGGAGCTATAGCTCAAAGGTAAGGCTTGTACCTTTGGTGGGGACAGCCCTCACAGGCCAGGGTTCGAATCCTGCCAGTGCTGTAGAAGTATCCCAAGGTGGGAAATTTTCAAACAGTGATTTTCTTTTTTTTTTTTTGCTAAGTGTTTTTCTGGTTTCCATGTAAGTAGCCTATCAAATTGTCCTTATGTCATGGTCATCCATTTAATGTGCAATGGAAGCCACAGGGAAGGACACCAAGGCCTGTATGTTGCTTATAGTTACTACTGCAATCCTCTAGACCACCAAGGAGATAGCTCAAAGGTAAGGCTTGTACCTTTGGGGGGACAGCCCTCACAGGCCAGGGTTCGAATCCTGCCAGTGCTGTAGAAGTGTCCCAAGGTGGGAAATTTTCAAACAGTGATTTTTTTTTTGCTAGTGTTTTTTTGGCAGGTGTCTCCCAACATTTCATATGTTTTCTCTCATGACCTTCTACCAACCGCCCTATTTCTCAAGTAGGTGCTAGGAACAAGGCCTTATCTTCCTTTATCAATGTCGTCATTCTTTGTCCTTTAAGTTTGGTGAATTGCAGAGTGCAATTGTGGTATTGGGGGTTATAACTGAGCACAAGAATGCGAGGATGGTGCTACACTTATTGTAAAATAGGTTGGTTGATGGTGATTTTTCATTTTAGTGTGAGCCACTCGCTCAAATCAGGGGTTTGGTGCCAGTGAGCTTGGATAGAAATAAAGGTCAAGTATGAGCTCTGGCTAATGAAATGATGGGTCGAGTTTGAGGCTAGCTAGAGTCCATTTATTAGGTGCAATAAGAAGTTGGAAAGATTTTTCCTTTAAGAGACAGACAAGAGCAGAGTCAAGCCTTTGCTCTAGTAGATCTGCATCATGCCTGCTGCAGGATGTGAAGGAGTGGACCTCCACAGCAGTGCGCTGTGCCGGGCTGGGCTGCACTGGGCTGGGCTGGGCCTGCCCTGGCATCTTGGATTTATTCACCCACCTCCTTCCTTTGAAGAACGCTCACGAACGGCCACGAACGTCCTTGTTCTGTATACAGGCGGACAGCAGGCAATTTAGGACCCTGCTAAATGATGGTGATGTCCCCATGTGCTTCCTTCGAGTGGCAAAATCCTTCGTCTAAGGCAGGTGGGCTTTTTTAAAATTTGGTTGAAGACCATATGTTGGAGGCAGTATCACGGCACAAGCCGCCGACCGTCTCAGAAGAAAGTATGCATGGGAGGACATTATTTGCATAGGAGAGCCCTCTTCTCAGTCCCATTCTTAAGCTGCAGTGGCCATGAAGTGTTACTAGGGGGCAGCAGTATGAACAAAAGAGCACACTGAGGCTTTTCTCCTTCTTGCTGACATGATTCTTGGTCATTTTTGTCTTGCAGGGCCTAAGGAGTGAATGACTACGATGACTGAGGGGATGAGGAATGGCTGGCCTGTATTTGTGGTGAAGGGGGAACATTTGGAAGGTAAACAGCAAGATGAAAGCGTCAAAGCATATATGTTTGCTGAGTGATTGAGTCTGTGTGTCACTTGTCTCTTTGTAGGGACATGTGAGAAAGGAACAGCAGCACCATAGACTTCAGGTGGGAGAGCAAGCAAGGATGAATATTTCCCTCAAATCCAAATACTTACAGCACCTCAAAGATGACAAGTGCGATATGATGTTCTGCAATTGCAAGGATTTGCCATGTGTGGTGCATAAATATGCATGGTTAGTGAGGTTTTTCCCAGAATGTGAGTATCGTTAGGCTGGCAAATGTCAGGCACTCCTTTGGGGGTATGAGGCCAAGAAAAAATTTGGGAAGTTTGCTACAGTCATCCGTAGGATCGAAAGACACTGGGGAATCGTTACAGAGGGAGCCAGGCTGCACAAAACGTGGTAACAGTTGGACAGAAATCTTTAGCCGGACTTTTGACTACCCCCAATGTGGGACCAGGACCGCAGTACCTCTCTGTCTCTGAAACATATTTTGACCTCTGGGCACCACCATCTCAATGCCCCTCAAATGTTCCCTCCTGGAACCCCAGCTTTGGTAGTGCATCAACCAGGTTTCAATCATTTGAGTGACCACAAACACCCTTGCTATGTGCCTTCCATTTACATTCAGTCAGTAACCCAGCTGCTTCGTTCGCTATTGAATCTCAAGTGACAGTTGGATGCACATTGCAGGGGTATACAGGCATTTACCGTACTGTACAGCCCCTCTCAGTACAGTCAGACTACACTTCTTAAAATCATAAATACATGTTTTGTCCAACAGTAAGGCCGGGCCTTTCCTCTGTAGTTCATAGCCAACGTAAGGAGGAAAAAATAAGCTGAAGAGCATGCCAAAATTCTCTACAGACACTGCCAATCCTCACACTGCCTATTTGCATGCCGAGGTTATTCACTATGACCCACCAAACCAATTGGCAACAGTAGCCTCTCTCTGCCTCATTCGTATGCTCCGATGCCACCTTTATTTAGCAAATGTTAGTGCTCTAGGATTTCATAGCACGATTCGCTATAGCCTCTTTTTTCAACAGAAATGTCCTAAAGGTACCTATACCAATCTGCTGGGTGGGGAGGAGGGGGGCTGCTGCTGCTGGCAGTAAAATTTTGGGGCACCCCACCTGCAAAAATACATTCACATGCTCCTTGTTGTACCTTTCAATACCATAACTGCAGCAGAATCGTATGGTGACCCCTGTTGGTAACAGAAACTGTCAAACAGCTTTTTGCCACCCCCCCTCCCCCGTTGCCCCTAACCATTTGGGGTACACCCCATGAGGGAGGATCAGAGCAATAAAAAATAATGGTAGCCCCTCCAAAAAGTACCTGGAAGGCATGCCATTCTGTGCACCTCATCGCTCTTCACGTTGCGCCTAAGCACCTTTTAATACTGCTCCCCGACTGCCCCCTCCAAACAGAAATCAGAAAGTATAGGGGGGTGCATTAAAAAAGTTTTTGCAGTTCCCCACCATAAGTCAGGATCCTCCTCCATCTATGACCCCTTCCTAGGCCCTCAGACCCCACCCATTCTGCCCAGGCTCCTCCTATTTGACCACACCCAATCTGACTAGGCTCCTCCTTAACCCCTCCTCTGCTCTCTGACCCCACCCAATCTGACTAGGCTCCTCCTATACCCCCTCCTCTCGGACTCCACCCATTCTGCCCAGGCTCCTCCCATACCCCTCTGACCCCACCCATTCTGCCCAGGCTCCTCCTATACCCCTCTTATTTGACCCCAATCTGACTAGGCTCCTCCTAAGCCCCTCCTCTGCTGTCTGACCCCACCCATTCTGACTAAGCTCCTCCTAAACCAATCCTCTGCTGTCTGACTCCACCCATTCTGCCCAGGCTCCTCCTCAGCCCCTCCTCTCTGACCTCACCCAATCTGACTAGGCTCCTCCTATACCCCCTCCTCTCTGACCCCACCCAATCTGACTAGGCTCCTCCTTAACCCCTCCTCTGCTCTCTGACCCCACCCATTCTGACTAAGCTCCTCCTAAACCCATCCTCTGCTGTCTGACCCCACCCATTCTGCCCAGGCTCCTCCTAAGCCCCTCTGCCCAGGCTCCTCCTATACCCCTCCTCTCTGACCTCACCCAATCTGACTAGGCTCCTCCTATACCCATTCTGCCCAGGCTCCTCCTATACCCCCTCCTCTCTGACTCCACCATTCTGCCCAGGCTCCTCCTATACCCCTCCTCTCTGACTCCACCCATTCTGACTAGGCTCCTCCTAAGCCCCTCCTCTGCTGTCTGACCCCACCCATTCTGCCCAGGCTCCTCCTATACCCCCTCCTCTCTGACTCCACCCATTCTGCCCAGGCTCCTCCTAAGCCCCTCCTCTCCGACCCCACCCATTCTGCCCAGGCTCCTCCTAAGCCCCTCCTCTGCTGTCTGACCCCACCCATTCTGCCCAGGCTCCTCCTATTTGACCCCACCCAATCTGACTAGGTTCCTCCTAAGCCCCTCCTCTGCTGTCTGGCCCCACCCATTCTGCCCAGGCTCCTCCTATACCCCCTCCTATTTGACCCCACCCAATCTGACTAGGCTCCTCCTATACCCCTCCTCTCTGACCTCACCCATTCTGCCCAGGCTCCTCCTATTTGACCCCACCCAATCTGACTAGGCTCCTC
Organism: Lissotriton vulgaris; assembly: GCF_964263255.1. Lineage (NCBI taxonomy): Eukaryota > Metazoa > Chordata > Amphibia > Caudata > Salamandridae > Lissotriton > Lissotriton vulgaris. The sequence continues at coordinate 1,001,649,142 of NC_141695.1, forward strand.
CTAAGCCCCTCCTCTGCTGTCTGACCCCACCCATTCTGCCCAGGCTCCTCCTAAGCCCCTCCTCTCTGACCCCACCAATTCTGCCCAGGCTCCTCCTAAGCCCCTCCTCTGCTGTCTGACCCCACCCATTCTGCCCAGGCTCCTCCTAAGCCCCTCCTCTCTGACCCCACCAATTCTGCCCAGGCTCCTCCTAAGCCCCTCATCTGCTGTCTGACCCCACCCATTCTGCCCAGGCTCCTCCTATACCCCTCCTCTCTGACCCCACCCAATCTGACTAGGCTCCTCCTAAGCCCCTAGGCTCCTCCTAAGCCCCTCCTCTCTGACCCCACCCAATCTGACTAGGCTCCTCCTATACCCCCTCCTCTCTGACTCCACCCATTCTGACTAGGCTCCTCCTATTTGACCCCACCCAATCTGACTAGGCTCCTCCGAAGCCCCTCCTCTGCTGTCTGACCCCACCCATTCTGCCCAGGCTCCGCCTAAGCATCTCCTCTCTGACCCCACCCATTCTGCCCAGGCTCCTCCTAAGCCCCTCCTCTGCTGTCTGACCCCACCCATTCTGCCCAGGCTCCTCCTATTTGACCCCACCCAATCTGACTAGGTTCCTCCTAAGCCCCTCCTCTGCTGTCTGGCCCCACCCATTCTGCCCAGGCTCCTCCTATACCCCCTCCTATTTGACCCCACCCAATCTGACTAGGCTCCTCCTATACCCCTCCTCTCTGACCTCACCCATTCTGCCCAGGCTCCTCCTATTTGACCCCACCCAATCTGACTAGGCTCCTCCTAAGCCCCTCCTCTGCTGTCTGACCCCACCCATTCTGCCCAGGCTCCTCCTAAGCCCCTCCTCTCTGACCCCACCAATTCTGCCCAGGCTCCTCCTAAGCCCCTCATCTGCTGTCTGACCCCACCCATTCTGCCCAGGCTCCTCCTATACCCCTCCTCTCTGACCCCACCCAATCTGACTAGGCTCCTCCTAAGCCCCTAGGCTCCTCCTAAGCCCCTCCTCTCTGACCCCAGCCAATCTGACTAGGCTCCTCCTATACCCCCTCCTCTCTGACTCCACCCATTCTGACTAGGCTCCTCCTATTTGACCCCACCCAATCTGACTAGGCTCCTCCTAAGCCCCTCCTCTGCTGCCTGACCCCACCCATACTGCCCAGGCTCTGCCTAAGCATCTCCTCTCTGACCCCACCCATTCTGCCCAGGCTCCTCCTAAGCCCCTCCTCTGCTGTCTGACCCCACCCATTCTGCCCAGGCTCCTCCTATGCCCCTCCTCTGCTGTCTGACCCCACCCATTCTGCCCAGGCTCCTCCTATACCCCCTCCTCTCTGACTCCACCCATTCTGCCCAGGCTCCTCCCATACCCCTCTGACCCCACCCATTCTGCCCAGGCTCCTCCTATACCCCTCCTATTTGACCCCACCCAATCTGACTTGGCTCCTCCTAAGCCCCTCCTCTGCTGTCTGACCCCACCCATTCTGCCCAGGCTCCTCCTATTTGACCCCACCCAATCTGACTAGGCTCCTCCTATACCCCCTCTGCCCAGGCTCCTCCTAAGCCCCTCCTCTGCTGTCTGACCCCCACCCATTCTGCCCAGGCTCCGCCTAAGCCCCTCCTCTCTGACTCCACCCATTCTGCCCAGGCTCCTCCTATTTGACCCCACCCAATCTGACTAGGCTCCTCCTAAGCCCCTCCTCTCTGACCCCACCCCCTCTGACTAGGCTCCTCCTATACCCCCTCCTCTCTGACTCCACCCATTCTACCCAGGCTCCTCCCATACCCCTCTGACCCCACGCATTCTGCCCAGGCTCCTCCTATTTGACCCCACCCAATCTGACTAGGCTCCTCCTACACCCCCCTCTGCCAGGCTCCTCCTATACCCCCTCCTCTCTGACTCCACCCATTCTACCCAGGCTCCTCCCATACCCCTCTGACCCCACGCATTCTGCCCAGGCTCCTCCTATTTGACCCCACCCAATCTGACTAGGCTCCTCCTACACCCCCCTCTGCCCAGGCTCCTCCTATACCCCCTCCTCTCTGACTCCACCCATTCTACCCAGGCTCCTCCCATACCCCTCTGACCCCACCCATTCTGCCCAGGCTCCTCCTATTTGACCCCACCCAATCTGATTAGGCTCCTCCTAGACCCCTCCTCTGCTGTCTGACCCCACCCATTCTGCCCAGGCTCCTCCTATTTGACCCCACCCAATCTGACTAGGCTCCTCCTGAGCCCCTCCTCTCTGACCCCACCCCCTCTGCCCAGGCTCCTCCTATTTGACCCCACCCAATCTGACTAGGCTCCTCCTACACCCCCCTCTGCCAGGCTCCTCCTATACCCCCTCCTCTCTGACTCCACCCATTCTACCCAGGCTCCTCCCATACCCCTCTGACCCCACCCATTCTGCCCAGGCTCCTCCTATTTGACCCCACCCAATCTGACTAGGCGCCTCCTACACCCCCCTCTGCCCAGGCTCCTCCTATACCCCCCTCTGCCAGGCTCCTCCTATACCCCCTCCTCTCTGACCCCACCCATTCTGCCCAGGCTCCTCCTATTTGACCACACCCAATCTGACTAGGCTCCTCCTATACCCATTCTGCCCAGGCTCCTCCTATACCCCCTCCTCTCTGACTCCACCCATTCTGCCCAGGCTCCTCCTAAGCCCCTCCTCTCTGACCCCACCCATTCTGCCCATATACCCCCTCCTCCTGCCCAGGCTCCTCCTAAGCCCCTCCTCTGCTGTCTGACCCCACCTATTCTGCCCAGGCTCCGCCTAAGCCCCTCCTCTCTGACCCCACCCATTCTGCCCAGGCTCCTCCTAAGCCCCTCCTCTGCTGTCTGACCCCACCCATTCTGCCCAGGCTCCTCCCATACCCCTCTGACCCCACCCATTCTGCCCAGGCTCCTCCTATTTGACCCCACCCAATCTGACTAAGCTCCTCCTAAGCCCCTCCTCTCTGACCCCACCCCCTCTGGCCAGGCTCCTCCTATACCACCTCTGCCCAGGCTCCTCCTATACCCCTCCTCTCTGACCCCACCCCCTCTGCCCAGGCTCCTCCTAAGCCCCTCCTCTGCTGTCTGGCCCCACCCATTCTGCCCAGGCTCCTCCTATACCCCCTCCTCTCTGACTCCACCCATTCTACCCAGGCTCCTCCCATACCCCTCTGACCCCACCCAGGCTCCTCCTATTTGACCCCACCCAATCTGACTAGGCTCCTCCTACACCCCCCTCTGCCAGGCTCCTCCTATACCCCTCCTCTGCTGTCTGACCCCACCCATTCTGCCCAGGCTCCTCCTATTTGACCCCACCCAATCTGACTAGGCTCCTCCTAAGCCCCTCCTCTGCTGTCTGACCCCACCCATTCTGCCCAGGCTCCTCCTATACCCTAAGCCCCTCCTCTGCTGTCTGACCCCACCCATTCTGCCAGGCTCCTCCTATACCCCCTCCTCTCTGACTCCACCCATTCTACCCAGGCTCCTCCCATACCCCTCTGACCCCACCCATTCTGCCCAGGCTCCTCCTATTTGACCCCACCCAATCTGACTAGGCTCCTCCTACACCCCCCTCTGCCAGGCTCCTCCTATACCCCTCCTCTGCTGTCTGACCCCACCCATTCTGCCCAGGCTCCTCCTATTTGACCCCACCCAATCTGACTAGGCTCCTCCTAAGCCCCTCCTCTGCTGTCTGACCCCACCCATTCTGCCCAGGCTCCTCCTATACCCTAAGCCCCTCCTCTGCTGTCTGACCCCACCCATTCTGCCCAGGCTCCTCCTAAGCCCCTCTGCCCAGGCTCCTCCTATACCCCTCCTCTCTGACCTCACCCAATCTGACTAGGCTCCTCCTATACCCATTCTGCCCAGGCTCCTCCTATACCCCCTCCTCTCTGACTCCACCCATTCTGCCCAGGCTCCTCCTATACCCCTCCTCTCTGACTCCACCCATTCTGACTAGGCTCCTCCTAAGCCCCTCCTCTGCTGTCTGACCCCACCCATTCTGCCCAGGCTCCTCCTATTTGACCCCACCCAATCTGACTAGGTTCCTCCTAAGCCCCTCCTCTGCTGTCTGGCCCCACCCATTCTGCCCAGGCTCCTCCTATACCCCCTCCTATTTGACCCCACCCAATCTGACTAGGCTCCTCCTATACCCCTCCTCTCTGACCTCACCCATTCTGCCCAGGCTCCTCCTATTTGACCCCACCCAATCTGACTAGGCTCCTCCTAAGCCCCTCCTCTGCTGTCTGACCCCACCCATTCTGCCCAGGCTCCTCCTAAGCCCCTCCTCTCTGACCCCACCAATTCTGCCCAGGCTCCTCCTAAGCCCCTCATCTGCTGTCTGACCCCACCCATTCTGCCCAGGCTCCTCCTATACCCCTCCTCTCTGACCCCACCCAATCTGACTAGGCTCCTCCTAAGCCCCTAGGCTCCTCCTAAGCCCCTCCTCTCTGACCCCACCCAATCTGACTAGGCTCCTCCTATACCCCCTCCTCTCTGACTCCACCCATTCTGACTAGGCTCCTCCTATTTGACCCCACCCAATCTGACTAGGCTCCTCCTAAGCCCCTCCTCTGCTGTCTGACCCCACCCATACTGCCCAGGCTCTGCCTAAGCATCTCCTCTCTGACCCCACCCATTCTGCCCAGGCTCCTCCTAAGCCCCTCCTCTGCTGTCTGACCCCACCCATTCTGCCCAGGCTCCTCCTAAGCCCCTCCTCTGCTGTCTGACCCCACCCATTCTGCCCAGGCTCCTCCTATACCCCCTCCTCTCTGACTCCACCCATTCTGCCCAGGCTCCTCCCATACCCCTCTGACCCCACCCATTCTGCCCAGGCTCCTCCTATACCCCTCCTATTTGACCCCACCCAATCTGACTTGGCTCCTCCTAAGCCCCTCATCTGCTGTCTGACCCCACCCATTCTGCCCAGGCTCCTCCTATTTGACCCCACCCAATCTGACTAGGCTCCTCCCATACCCCCTCTGCCCAGGCTCCTCCTAAGCCCCTCCTCTGCTGTCTGAACCCCACCCATTCTGCCCAGGCTCCGCCTAAGCCCCTCCTCTCTGACCCCACCCATTCTGCCCAGGCTCCTCCTAAGCCCCACCTCTCTGACTCCACCCATTCTGCCCAGGCTCCTCCTATTTGACCCCACCCAATCTGACTAGGCTCCTCCTAAGCCCCTCCTCTCTGACCCCACCCCCTCTGACTAGGCTCCTCCTATACCCCCTCCTCTCTGACTCCACCCATTCTACCCAGGCTCCTCCCATACCCATCTGACCCCTCCCATTGTGCCCAGGCTCCTCCTATTTGACCCCACCCAATCTGACTAGGCTCCTCCTACACCCCCCTCTGCCAGGCTCCTCCTATACCCCCTCCTCTCTGACTCCACCCATTCTACCCAGGCTCCTCCCATACCCCTCTGACCCCACCCATTCTGCCCAGGCTCCTCCTATTTGACCCCACCCAATCTGACTAGGCTCCTCCTAAGCCCCTAGGCTCCTCCTAAGCCCCTCCTCTGCTCTCTGACCCCACCCAATCTGACTAGGCTCCTCCTATACCCCCCTCTGCCCAGGCTCCTCCTATTTGACCCCACCCAATCTGACTAGGCTCCTCCTAAGCCCCTCCTCTGCTGTCTGACCCCACCCATTCTGCCCAGGCTCCTCCTATACCCCCTCCTCTCTGACTCCACCCATTCTGCCCAGGCTCCTCCTATTGGACCCCACCCAATCTGATTAGGCTCCTCCTATACCCCCTCTGCCCAGGCTCCTCCTATACCCCTCCTCTCTGACCCCACCCCCTCTGCCCAGGCTCCTCCTATACCCCCTCTGCCCAGGCTCCTCCTATACCCCTCCTCTGCTGTCTGACCCCACCCATTCTGCCCAGGCTCCTCCTATTTGACCCCACCCAATCTGACTAGGCTCCTCCTAAGCCCCTCCTCTCTGACCCCACCCATTCTGCCCAGGCTCCTCCTAAGCCCCTCCTCTGCTGTCTGACCCCACCCATTCTGCCCAGGCTCCTCCTATACCCCCTCCTCTCTGACTCCACCCATTCTGCCCAGGCTCCTCCTATTGGACCCCACCCAATCTGATTAGGCTCCTCCTATACCCCCTCTGCCCAGGCTCCTCCTATACCCCTTCTCTCTGACCCCACCCCCTCTGCCCAGGCTCCTCCTATACCCCCTCTGCCCAGGCTCCTCCTATACCCCTCCACTCTGACCCCACCCCCTCTGCCCAGGCTCCTCCTATACCCCTCCTCTGCTGTCTGACCCCACCCATTCTGCCCAGGCTCCTCCTATTTGACCCCACCCAATCTGACTAGGCTCCTCCTACACCCCCCTCTGCCAGGCTCCTCCTATACCCCCTCCTCTCTGACTCCACCCATTCTACCCAGGCTCCTCCCATACCCCTCTGACCCCACCCATTCTGCCCAGGCTCCTCCTATTTGACCCCACCCAATCTGACTAGGCTCCTCCTACACCCCCCTCTGCCCAGGCTCCTCCTATACCCCCTCCTCTCTGACTTCCACCCATTCTACCCAGGCTCCTCCTAAGCCCCTCCTCTGCTGTCTGACCCCACCCACTCTGCCCAGGCTCCTCCCATACCCCTCTGACCCCACCCATTCTGCCCAGGCTCCTCCTATTTGACCCCACCCAATCTGACTAAGCTCCTCCTAAGCCCCTCCTCTCTGACCCCACCCCCTCTGCCCAGGCTCCTCCTATACCCCTCCTCTCTGACCCCACCCAATCTGACTAGGCTCCTCCTAAGCCCCTAGGCTCCTCCTAAGCCCCTCCTCTCTGACCCCACCCAATCTGACTAGGCTCCTCCTATACCCCCACCCATTCTGCCCAGGCTCCTCCTATTTGACCCCACCCAATCTGACTAGGCTCCTCCTAAGCCCCTCCTCTGCTGTCTGACCCCACCATTCTGCCCAGGCTCCTCCTAAGCCCCTCCTCTCTGACCCCACCCATTCTGCCCAGGCTCCTCCTAAGCCCCTCCTCTGCTGTCTGACCCCACCCATTCTGCCCAGGCTCCTCATATACCCCCTCCTCTCTGACTCCACCCATTCTACCCAGGCTCCTCCCATACCCCTCTGACCCCACCCAGGCTCCTCCTATTTGACCCCACCCAATCTGACTAGGCTCCTCCTACACCCCCCTCTGCCAGGCTCCTCCTATACCCCTCCTCTGCTGTCTGACCCCACCCATTGTGCCCAGGCTCCTCCTATTTGACCCCACCCAATCTGACTAGGCTCCTCCTAAGCCCCTCCTCTGCTGTCTGACCCCACCCATTCTGCCCAGGCTCCTCCTATACCCCACCTCTCTGACCCCACCCAATCTGACTAGGCTCCTCCTAAGCCCCTCCTCTGCTGTCTGACCCCACCCATTCTGCCCAGGCTCCTCCTCTCTGACCCCACCCATTCTGCCCAGGCTCCTCCTAAGCCCCTCCTCTGCTGTCTGACCCCACCCATTCTGCCCAGGCTCCTCCTATACCCCCTCCTCTCTGACTCCACCCATTCTACCCAGGCTCCTCCCATACCCCTCTGACCCCACCCAGGCTCCTCCTATTTGACCCCACCCAATCTGACTAGGCTCCTCCTACACCCCCCTCTGCAAGGCTCCTCCTATACCCCCTCCTCTCTGACTTCCACCCATTCTACCCAGGCTCCTCCCATTCTGCCCAGGCTCCTTCTATTTGACCCCATCCAATCTGACTAGGCTCCTCCTACACCCCCCCTCTGCCAGGCGCCTCCTATACCCATCCTCTCTGACCCCACCCAATCTGACTAGGCTCCTCCTAAGCCCCTAGGCCCCTCCTAAGCCCCTCCTCTGCTGTCTGACCCCACTCATTCTGCCCAGGCTCCTCCTAAGCCCCTCCTCTCTGACCCCACCCAATCTGATTAGGCTCCTCCTATACCCCTCCTCTGCTGTCTGACCCCACCTATTCTGCCCAGGCTCCTCCTATTTGACCCCACCCAATCTGACTAGGCTCCTCCTAAGCCCCTCCTCTCTGACCCCACCCCCTCTGCCCAGGCTCATCCTATTTGACCCCACCCAATCTGACTAGGCTCCTCCTACACCCCCCTCTGCCAGGCTCCTCCTATACCCCCTCCTCTCTGACTCCACCCATTCTACCCAGGCTCCTCCCATACCCCTCTGACCCCACCCATTCTGCCCAGGCTCCTCCTATTTGACCCCACCCAATCTGACTAGGCGCCTCCTACACCCCCCTCTGCCCAGGCTTCTCCTATACCCCCCTCTGCCAGGCTCCTCCTATACCCCCTCCTCTCTGACCCCACCCATTCTGCCCAGGCTCCTCCTATTTGACCACACCCAATCTGACTAGGCTCCTCCTATACCCATTCTGCCCAGGCTCCTCCTATACCCCCTCCTCTCTGACTCCACCCATTCTGCCCAGGCTCCTCCTAAGCCCCTCCTCTCTGACCCCACCCATTCTGCCCATATACCCCCTCCTCCTGCCCAGGCTCCTCCTAAGCCCCTCCTCTGCTGTCTGACCCCACCCATTCTGCCCAGGCTCCGCCTAAGCCCCTCCTCTCTGACCCCACCCATTCTGCCCAGGCTCCTCCTAAGCCCCTCCTCTGCTGTCTGACCCCACCCATTCTGCCTAGGCTCCTCCCATACCCCTCTGACCCCACCCATTCTGCCCAGGCTCCTCCTATTTGACCCCACCCAATCTGACTAAGCTCCTCCTAAGCCCCTCCTCTCTGACCCCACCCCCTCTGGCCAGGCTCCTCCTATACCACCTCTGCCCAGGCTCCTCCTATACCCCTCCTCTCTGACCCCACCCCCTCTGCCCAGGCTCCTCCTAAGCCCCTCCTCTGCTGTCTGGCCCCACCCATTCTGCCCAGGCTCCTCCTATACCCCCTCCTCTCTGACTCCACCCATTCTACCCAGGCTCCTCCCATACCCCTCTGACCCCACCCAGGCTCCTCCTATTTGACCCCACCCAATCTGACTAGGCTCCTCCTACACCCCCCTCTGCCAGGCTCCTCCTATACCCCTCCTCTGCTGTCTGACCCCACCCATTGTGCCCAGGCTCCTCCTATTTGACCCCACCCAATCTGACTAGGCTCCTCCTAAGCCCCTCCTCTGCTGTCTGACCCCACCCATTCTGCCCAGGCTCCTCCTATACCCCACCTCTCTGACCCCACCCAATCTGACTAGGCTCCTCCTAAGCCCCTCCTCTGCTGTCTGACCCCACCCATTCTGCCCAGGCTCCTCCTCTCTGACCCCACCCATTCTGCCCAGGCTCCTCCTAAGCCCCTCCTCTGCTGTCTGACCCCACCCATTCTGCCCAGGCTCCTCCTATACCCCCTCCTCTCTGACTCCACCCATTCTACCCAGGCTCCTCCCATACCCCTCTGACCCCACCCAGGCTCCTCCTATTTGACCCCACCCAATCTGACTAGGCTCCTCCTACACCCCCCTCTGCCAGGCTCCTCCTATACCCCCTCCTCTCTGACTTCCACCCATTCTACCCAGGCTCCTCCCATTCTGCCCAGGCTCCTTCTATTTGACCCCATCCAATCTGACTAGGCTCCTCCTACACCCCCCCTCTGCCAGGCGCCTCCTATACCCCTCCTCTCTGACCCCACCCAATCTGACTAGGCTCCTCCTAAGCCCCTAGGCCCCTCCTAAGCCCCTCCTCTGCTGTCTGACCCCACTCATTCTGCCCAGGCTCCTCCTAAGCCCCTCCTCTCTGACCACACCCAATCTGACTAGGCTCCTCCTAAGCCCCTAGGCTCCTCCTAAGCCCCTCCTCTGCTCTCTGACCCCACCCATTCTGCCCAGGCTCCTCCTAAGCCCCTCCTCTCTGACCCCACCCAATCTGACTAGGCTCCTCCTAAGCCCCTAGGCTCCTCCTAAGCCCCTCCTCTGCTCTCTGACCCCACCCATTCTGCCCAGGCTCCTCCTATACCCCCTCCTCTCTGACTCCACCCATTCTACCCAGGCTCCTCCCATACCCCTCTGACCCCACCCAGGCTCCTCCTATTTGACCCCACCCAATCTGACTAGGCTCCTCCTACACCCCCCTCTGCCAGGCTCCTCCTATACCCCTCCTCTGCTGTCTGACCCCACCCATTCTGCCCAGGCTCCTCCTAAGCCCCTCCTCTCTGACCCCACCAATTCTGCCCAGGCTCCTCCTAAGCCCCTCATCTGCTGTCTGACCCCACCCATTCTGCCCAGGCTCCTCCTATACCCCTCCTCTCTGACCCCACCCAATCTGACTAGGCTCCTCCTAAGCCCCTAGGCTCCTCCTAAGCCCCTCCTCTCTGACCCCACCCAATCTGACTAGGCTCCTCCTATACCCCCTCCTCTCTGACTCCACCCATTCTGACTAGGCTCCTCCTATTTGACCCCACCCAATCTGACTAGGCTCCTCCGAAGCCCCTCCTCTGCTGTCTGACCCCACCCATTCTGCCCAGGCTCCGCCTAAGCATCTCCTCTCTGACCCCACCCATTCTGCCCAGGCTCCTCCTAAGCCCCTCCTCTGCTGTCTGACCCCACCCATTCTGCCCAGGCTCCTCCTATTTGACCCCACCCAATCTGACTAGGTTCCTCCTAAGCCCCTCCTCTGCTGTCTGGCCCCACCCATTCTGCCCAGGCTCCTCCTATACCCCCTCCTATTTGACCCCACCCAATCTGACTAGGCTCCTCCTATACCCCTCCTCTCTGACCTCACCCATTCTGCCCAGGCTCCTCCTATTTGACCCCACCCAATCTGACTAGGCTCCTCCTAAGCCCCTCCTCTGCTGTCTGACCCCACCCATTCTGCCCAGGCTCCTCCTAAGCCCCTCCTCTCTGACCCCACCAATTCTACCCAGGCTCCTCCTAAGCCCCTCATCTGCTGTCTGACCCCACCCATTCTGCCCAGGCTCCTCCTATACCCCTCCTCTCTGACCCCACCCAATCTGACTAGGCTCCTCCTAAGCCCCTAGGCTCCTCCTAAGCCCCTCCTCTCTGACCCCAGCCAATCTGACTAGGCTCCTCCTATACCCCCTCCTCTCTGACTCCACCCATTCTGACTAGGCTCCTCCTATTTGACCCCACCCAATCTGACTAGGCTCCTCCTAAGCCCCTCCTCTGCTGCCTGACCCCACCCATACTGCCCAGGCTCTGCCTAAGCATCTCCTCTCTGACCCCACCCATTCTGCCCAGGCTCCTCCTAAGCCCCTCCTCTGCTGTCTGACCCCACCCATTCTGCCCAGGCTCCTCCTATGCCCCTCCTCTGCTGTCTGACCCCACCCATTCTGCCCAGGCTCCTCCTATACCCCCTCCTCTCTGACTCCACCCATTCTGCCCAGGCTCCTCCCATACCCCTCTGACCCCACCCATTCTGCCCAGGCTCCTCCTATACCCCTCCTATTTGACCCCACCCAATCTGACTTGGCTCCTCCTAAGCCCCTCCTCTGCTGTCTGACCCCACCCATTCTGCCCAGGCTCCTCCTATTTGACCCCACCCAATCTGACTAGGCTCCTCCTATACCCCCTCTGCCCAGGCTCCTCCTAAGCCCCTCCTCTGCTGTCTGACCCCCACCCATTCTGCCCAGGCTCCGCCTAAGCCCCTCCTCTCTGACTCCACCCATTCTGCCCAGGCTCCTCCTATTTGACCCCACCCAATCTGACTAGGCTCCTCCTAAGCCCCTCCTCTCTGACCCCACCCCCTCTGACTAGGCTCCTCCTATACCCCCTCCTCTCTGACTCCACCCATTCTACCCAGGCTCCTCCCATACCCCTCTGACCCCTCCCATTGTGCCCAGGCTCCTCCTATTTGACCCCACCCAATCTGACTAGGCTCCTCCTACACCCCCCTCTGCCAGGCTCCTCCTATACCCCCTCCTCTCTGACTCCACCCATTCTACCCAGGCTCCTCCCATACCCCTCTGACCCCACCCATTCTGCCCAGGCTCCTCCTATTTGACCCCACCCAATCTGACTAGGCTCCTCCCACACCCCCCTCTGCCCAGGCTCCTCCTATACCCCCTCCTCTCTGACTCCACCCATTCTACCCAGGCTCCTCCCATACCCCTCTGACCCCACCCATTCTGCCCAGGCTCCTCCTATTTGACCCCACCCAATCTGATTAGGCTCCTCCTATACCCCTCCTCTGCTGTCTGACCCCACCCATTCTGCCCAGGCTCCTCCTATTTGACCCCACCCAATCTGACTAGGCTCCTCCTAAGCCCCTCCTCTCTGACCCCACCCCCTCTGCCCAGGCTCCTCCTATTTGACCCCACCCAATCTGACTAGGCTCCTCCTACACCCCCCTCTGCCAGGCTCCTCCTATACCCCCTCCTCTCTGACTCCACCCATTCTACCCAGGCTCCTCCCATACCCCTCTGACCCCACCCATTCTGCCCAGGCTCCTCCTATTTGACCCCACCCAATCTGACTAGGCGCCTCCTACACCCCCCTCTGCCCAGGCTCCTCCTATACCCCCCTCTGCCAGGCTCCTCCTATACCCCCTCCTCTCTGACCCCACCCATTCTGCCCAGGCTCCTCCTATTTGACCACACCCAATCTGACTAGGCTCCTCCTATACCCATTCTGCCCAGGCTCCTCCTATACCCCCTCCTCTCTGACTCCACCCATTCTGCCCAGGCTCCTCCTAAGCCCCTCCTCTCTGACCCCACCCATTCTGCCAATATACCCCCTCCTCCTGCCCAGGCTCCTCCTAAGCCCCTCCTCTGCTGTCTGACCCCACCCATTCTGCCCAGGCTCCGCCTAAGCCCCTCCTCTCTGACCCCACCCATTCTGCCCAGGCTCCTCCTAAGCCCCTCCTCTGCTGTCTGACCCCACCCATTCTGCCCAGGCTCCTCCCATACCCCTCTGACCCCACCCATTCTGCCCAGGCTCCTCCTATTTGACCCCACCCAATCTGACTAAGCTCCTCCTAAGCCCCTCCTCTCTGACCCCACCCCCTCTGGCCAGGCTCCTCCTATACCACCTCTGCCCAGGCTCCTCCTATACCCCTCCTCTCTGACCCCACCCCCTCTGCCCAGGCTCCTCCTAAGCCCCTCCTCTGCTGTCTGGCCCCACCCATTCTGCCCAGGCTCCTCCTATACCCCCTCCTCTCTGACTCCACCCATTCTACCCAGGCTCCTCCCATACCCCTCTGACCCCACCCAGGCTCCTCCTATTTGACCCCACCCAATCTGACTAGGCTCCTCCTACACCCCCCTCTGCCAGGCTCCTCCTATACCCCTCCTCTGCTGTCTGACCCCACCCATTCTGCCCAGGCTCCTCCTCTCTGACCCCACCCATTCTGCCCAGGCTCCTCCTAAGCCCCTCCTCTGCTGTCTGACCCCACCCATTCTGCCCAGGCTCCTCCTATACCCCCTCCTCTCTGACTCCACCCATTCTACCCAGGCTCCTCCCATACCCCTCTGACCCCACCCAGGCTCCTCCTATTTGACCCCACCCAATCTGACTAGGCTCCTCCTACACCCCCCTCTGCAAGGCTCCTCCTATACCCCCTCCTCTCTGACTTCCACCCATTCTACCCAGGCTCCTCCCATTCTGCCCAGGCTCCTTCTATTTGACCCCATCCAATCTGACTAGGCTCCTCCTACACCCCCCCTCTGCCAGGCGCCTCCTATACCCATCCTCTCTGACCCCACCCAATCTGACTAGGCTCCTCCTAAGCCCCTAGGCCCCTCCTAAGCCCCTCCTCTGCTGTCTGACCCCACTCATTCTGCCCAGGCTCCTCCTAAGCCCCTCCTCTCTGACCCCACCCAATCTGATTAGGCTCCTCCTATACCCCTCCTCTGCTGTCTGACCCCACCTATTCTGCCCAGGCTCCTCCTATTTGACCCCACCCAATCTGACTAGGCTCCTCCTAAGCCCCTCCTCTCTGACCCCACCCCCTCTGCCCAGGCTCCTCCTATTTGACCCCACCCAATCTGACTAGGCTCCTCCTACACCCCCCTCTGCCAGGCTCCTCCTATACCCCCTCCTCTCTGACTCCACCCATTCTACCCAGGCTCCTCCCATACCCCTCTGACCCCACCCATTCTGCCCAGGCTCCTCCTATTTGACCCCACCCAATCTGACTAGGCGCCTCCTACACCCCCCTCTGCCCAGGCTCCTCCTATACCCCCCTCTGCCAGGCTCCTCCTATACCCCCTCCTCTCTGACCCCACCCATTCTGCCCAGGCTCCTCCTATTTGACCACACCCAATCTGACTAGGCTCCTCCTATACCCATTCTGCCCAGGCTCCTCCTATACCCCCTCCTCTCTGACTCCACCCATTCTGCCCAGGCTCCTCCTAAGCCCCTCCTCTCTGACCCCACCCATTCTGCCCATATACCCCCTCCTCCTGCCCAGGCTCCTCCTAAGCCCCTCCTCTGCTGTCTGACCCCACCCATTCTGCCCAGGCTCCGCCTAAGCCCCTCCTCTCTGACCCCACCCATTCTGCCCAGGCTCCTCCTAAGCCCCTCCTCTGCTGTCTGACCCCACCCATTCTGCCTAGGCTCCTCCCATACCCCTCTGACCCCACCCATTCTGCCCAGGCTCCTCCTATTTGACCCCACCCAATCTGACTAAGCTCCTCCTAAGCCCCTCCTCTCTGACCCCACCCCCTCTGGCCAGGCTCCTCCTATACCACCTCTGCCCAGGCTCCTCCTATACCCCTCCTCTCTGACCCCACCCCCTCTGCCCAGGCTCCTCCTAAGCCCCTCCTCTGCTGTCTGGCCCCACCCATTCTGCCCAGGCTCCTCCTATACCCCCTCCTCTCTGACTCCACCCATTCTACCCAGGCTCCTCCCATACCCCTCTGACCCCACCCAGGCTCCTCCTATTTGACCCCACCCAATCTGACTAGGCTCCTCCTACACCCCCCTCTGCCAGGCTCCTCCTATACCCCTCCTCTGCTGTCTGACCCCACCCATTGTGCCCAGGCTCCTCCTATTTGACCCCACCCAATCTGACTAGGCTCCTCCTAAGCCCCTCCTCTGCTGTCTGACCCCACCCATTCTGCCCAGGCTCCTCCTATACCCCACCTCTCTGACCCCACCCAATCTGACTAGGCTCCTCCTAAGCCCCTCCTCTGCTGTCTGACCCCACCCATTCTGCCCAGGCTCCTCCTCTCTGACCCCACCCATTCTGCCCAGGCTCCTCCTAAGCCCCTCCTCTGCTGTCTGACCCCACCCATTTTGCCCAGGCTCCTCCTATACCCCCTCCTCTCTGACTCCACCCATTCTACCCAGGCTCCTCCCATACCCCTCTGACCCCACCCAGGCTCCTCCTATTTGACCCCACCCAATCTGACTAGGCTCCTCCTACACCCCCCTCTGCCAGGCTCCTCCTATACCCCCTCCTCTCTGACTTCCACCCATTCTACCCAGGCTCCTCCCATTCTGCCCAGGCTCCTTCTATTTGACCCCATCCAATCTGACTAGGCTCCTCCTACACCCCCCCTCTGCCAGGCGCCTCCTATACCCCTCCTCTCTGACCCCACCCAATCTGACTAGGCTCCTCCTAAGCCCCTAGGCCCCTCCTAAGCCCCTCCTCTGCTGTCTGACCCCACTCATTCTGCCCAGGCTCCTCCTAAGCCCCTCCTCTCTGACCACACCCAATCTGACTAGGCTCCTCCTAAGCCCCTAGGCTCCTCCTAAGCCCCTCCTCTGCTCTCTGACCCCACCCATTCTGCCCAGGCTCCTCCTAAGCCCCTCCTCTCTGACCCCACCCAATCTGACTAGGCTCCTCCTAAGCCCCTAGGCTCCTCCTAAGCCCCTCCTCTGCTCTCTGACCCCACCCATTCTGCCCAGGCTCCTCCTATACCCCCTCCTCTCTGACTCCACCCATTCTACCCAGGCTCCTCCCATACCCCTCTGACCCCACCCAGGCTCCTCCTATTTGACCCCACCCAATCTGACTAGGCTCCTCCTACACCCCCCTCTGCCAGGCTCCTCCTATACCCCTCCTCTGCTGTCTGACCCCACCCATTCTGCCCAGGCTCCTCCTAAGCCCCTCCTCTCTGACCCCACCAATTCTGCCCAGGCTCCTCCTAAGCCCCTCATCTGCTGTCTGACCCCACCCATTCTGCCCAGGCTCCTCCTATACCCCTCCTCTCTGACCCCACCCAATCTGACTAGGCTCCTCCTAAGCCCCTAGGCTCCTCCTAAGCCCCTCCTCTCTGACCCCACCCAATCTGACTAGGCTCCTCCTATACCCCCTCCTCTCTGACTCCACCCATTCTGACTAGGCTCCTCCTATTTGACCCCACCCAATCTGACTAGGCTCCTCCGAAGCCCCTCCTCTGCTGTCTGACCCCACCCATTCTGCCCAGGCTCCGCCTAAGCATCTCCTCTCTGACCCCACCCATTCTGCCCAGGCTCCTCCTAAGCCCCTCCTCTGCTGTCTGACCCCACCCATTCTGCCCAGGCTCCTCCTATTTGACCCCACCCAATCTGACTAGGTTCCTCCTAAGCCCCTCCTCTGCTGTCTGGCCCCACCCATTCTGCCCAGGCTCCTCCTATACCCCCTCCTATTTGACCCCACCCAATCTGACTAGGCTCCTCCTATACCCCTCCTCTCTGACCTCACCCATTCTGCCCAGGCTCCTCCTATTTGACCCCACCCAATCTGACTAGGCTCCTCCTAAGCCCCTCCTCTGCTGTCTGACCCCACCCATTCTGCCCAGGCTCCTCCTAAGCCCCTCCTCTCTGACCCCACCAATTCTACCCAGGCTCCTCCTAAGCCCCTCATCTGCTGTCTGACCCCACCCATTCTGCCCAGGCTCCTCCTATACCCCTCCTCTCTGACCCCACCCAATCTGACTAGGCTCCTCCTAAGCCCCTAGGCTCCTCCTAAGCCCCTCCTCTCTGACCCCAGCCAATCTGACTAGGCTCCTCCTATACCCCCTCCTCTCTGACTCCACCCATTCTGACTAGGCTCCTCCTATTTGACCCCACCCAATCTGACTAGGCTCCTCCTAAGCCCCTCCTCTGCTGCCTGACCCCACCCATACTGCCCAGGCTCTGCCTAAGCATCTCCTCTCTGACCCCACCCATTCTGCCCAGGCTCCTCCTAAGCCCCTCCTCTGCTGTCTGACCCCACCCATTCTGCCCAGGCTCCTCCTATGCCCCTCCTCTGCTGTCTGACCCCACCCATTCTGCCCAGGCTCCTCCTATACCCCCTCCTCTCTGACTCCACCCATTCTGCCCAGGCTCCTCCCATACCCCTCTGACCCCACCCATTCTGCCCAGGCTCCTCCTATACCCCTCCTATTTGACCCCACCCAATCTGACTTGGCTCCTCCTAAGCCCCTCCTCTGCTGTCTGACCCCACCCATTCTGCCCAGGCTCCTCCTATTTGACCCCACCCAATCTGACTAGGCTCCTCCTATACCCCCTCTGCCCAGGCTCCTCCTAAGCCCCTCCTCTGCTGTCTGACCCCCACCCATTCTGCCCAGGCTCCGCCTAAGCCCCTCCTCTCTGACTCCACCCATTCTGCCCAGGCTCCTCCTATTTGACCCCACCCAATCTGACTAGGCTCCTCCTAAGCCCCTCCTCTCTGACCCCACCCCCTCTGACTAGGCTCCTCCTATACCCCCTCCTCTCTGACTCCACCCATTCTACCCAGGCTCCTCCCATACCCCTCTGACCCCTCCCATTGTGCCCAGGCTCCTCCTATTTGACCCCACCCAATCTGACTAGGCTCCTCCTACACCCCCCTCTGCCAGGCTCCTCCTATACCCCCTCCTCTCTGACTCCACCCATTCTACCCAGGCTCCTCCCATACCCCTCTGACCCCACCCATTCTGCCCAGGCTCCTCCTATTTGACCCCACCCAATCTGACTAGGCTCCTCCCACACCCCCCTCTGCCCAGGCTCCTCCTATACCCCCTCCTCTCTGACTCCACCCATTCTACCCAGGCTCCTCCCATACCCCTCTGACCCCACCCATTCTGCCCAGGCTCCTCCTATTTGACCCCACCCAATCTGATTAGGCTCCTCCTATACCCCTCCTCTGCTGTCTGACCCCACCCATTCTGCCCAGGCTCCTCCTATTTGACCCCACCCAATCTGACTAGGCTCCTCCTAAGCCCCTCCTCTCTGACCCCACCCCCTCTGCCCAGGCTCCTCCTATTTGACCCCACCCAATCTGACTAGGCTCCTCCTACACCCCCCTCTGCCAGGCTCCTCCTATACCCCCTCCTCTCTGACTCCACCCATTCTACCCAGGCTCCTCCCATACCCCTCTGACCCCACCCATTCTGCCCAGGCTCCTCCTATTTGACCCCACCCAATCTGACTAGGCGCCTCCTACACCCCCCTCTGCCCAGGCTCCTCCTATACCCCCCTCTGCCAGGCTCCTCCTATACCCCCTCCTCTCTGACCCCACCCATTCTGCCCAGGCTCCTCCTATTTGACCACACCCAATCTGACTAGGCTCCTCCTATACCCATTCTGCCCAGGCTCCTCCTATACCCCCTCCTCTCTGACTCCACCCATTCTGCCCAGGCTCCTCCTAAGCCCCTCCTCTCTGACCCCACCCATTCTGCCAATATACCCCCTCCTCCTGCCCAGGCTCCTCCTAAGCCCCTCCTCTGCTGTCTGACCCCACCCATTCTGCCCAGGCTCCGCCTAAGCCCCTCCTCTCTGACCCCACCCATTCTGCCCAGGCTCCTCCTAAGCCCCTCCTCTGCTGTCTGACCCCACCCATTCTGCCCAGGCTCCTCCCATACCCCTCTGACCCCACCCATTCTGCCCAGGCTCCTCCTATTTGACCCCACCCAATCTGACTAAGCTCCTCCTAAGCCCCTCCTCTCTGACCCCACCCCCTCTGGCCAGGCTCCTCCTATACCACCTCTGCCCAGGCTCCTCCTATACCCCTCCTCTCTGACCCCACCCCCTCTGCCCAGGCTCCTCCTAAGCCCCTCCTCTGCTGTCTGGCCCCACCCATTCTGCCCAGGCTCCTCCTATACCCCCTCCTCTCTGACTCCACCCATTCTACCCAGGCTCCTCCCATACCCCTCTGACCCCACCCAGGCTCCTCCTATTTGACCCCACCCAATCTGACTAGGCTCCTCCTACACCCCCCTCTGCCAGGCTCCTCCTATACCCCTCCTCTGCTGTCTGACCCCACCCATTCTGCCCAGGCTCCTCCTATTTGACCCCACCCAATCTGACTAGGCTCCTCCTAAGCCCCTCCTCTGCTGTCTGACCCCACCCATTCTGCCCAGGCTCCTCCTATACCCTAAGCCCCTCCTCTGCTGTCTGACCCCACCCATTCTGCCAGGCTCCTCCTATACCCCCTCCTCTCTGACTCCACCCATTCTACCCAGGCTCCTCCCATACCCCTCTGACCCCACCCATTCTGCCCAGGCTCCTCCTATTTTACCCCACCCAATCTGACTAGGCTCCTCCTACACCCCCCTCTGCCAGGCTCCTCCTATACCCCTCCTCTGCTGTCTGACCCCACCCATTCTGCCCAGGCTCCTCCTATTTGACCCCACCCAATCTGACTAGGCTCCTCCTAAGCCCCTCCTCTGCTGTCTGACCCCACCCATTCTGCCCAGGCTCCTCCTATACCCTAAGCCCCTCCTCTGCTGTCTGACCCCACCCATTCTGCCCAGGCTCCTCCTAAGCCCCTCTGCCCAGGCTCCTCCTATACCCCTCCTCTCTGACCTCACCCAATCTGACTAGGCTCCTCCTATACCCATTCTGCCCAGGCTCCTCCTATACCCCCTCCTCTCTGACTCCACCCATTCTGCCCAGGCTCCTCCTATACCCCTCCTCTCTGACTCCACCCATTCTGACTAGGCTCCTCCTAAGCCCCTCCTCTGCTGTCTGACCCCACCCATTCTGGCCAGGCTCCTCCTATTTGACCCCACCCAATCTGACTAGGTTCCTCCTAAGCCCCTCCTCTGCTGTCTGGCCCCACCCATTCTGCCCAGGCTCCTCCTATACCCCCTCCTATTTGACCCCACCCAATCTGACTAGGCTCCTCCTATACCCCTCCTCTCTGACCTCACCCATTCTGCCCAGGCTCCTCCTATTTGACCCCACCCAATCTGACTAGGCTCCTCCTAAGCCCCTCCTCTGCTGTCTGACCCCACCCATTCTGCCCAGGCTCCTCCTAAGCCCCTCCTCTCTGACCCCACCAATTCTGCCCAGGCTCCTCCTAAGCCCCTCATCTGCTGTCTGACCCCACCCATTCTGCCCAGGCTCCTCCTATACCCCTCCTCTCTGACCCCACCCAATCTGACTAGGCTCCTCCTAAGCCCCTAGGCTCCTCCTAAGCCCCTCCTCTCTGACCCCACCCAATCTGACTAGGCTCCTCCTATACCCCCTCCTCTCTGACTCCACCCATTCTGACTAGGCTCCTCCTATTTGACCCCACCCAATCTGACTAGGCTCCTCCTAAGCCCCTCCTCTGCTGTCTGACCCCACCCATACTGCCCAGGCTCTGCCTAAGCATCTCCTCTCTGACCCCACCCATTCTGCCCAGGCTCCTCCTAAGCCCCTCCTCTGCTGTCTGACCCCACCCATTCTGCCCAGGCTCCTCCTAAGCCCCTCCTCTGCTGTCTGACCCCACCCATTCTGCCCAGGCTCCTCCTATACCCCCTCCTCTCTGACTCCACCCATTCTGCCCAGGCTCCTCCCATACCCCTCTGACCCCACCCATTCTGCCCAGGCTCCTCCTATACCCCTCCTATTTGACCCCACCCAATCTGACTTGGCTCCTCCTAAGCCCCTCATCTGCTGTCTGACCCCACCCATTCTGCCCAGGCTCCTCCTATTTGACCCCACCCAATCTGACTAGGCTCCTCCCATACCCCCTCTGCCCAGGCTCCTCCTAAGCCCCTCCTCTGCTGTCTGAACCCCACCCATTCTGCCCAGGCTCCGCCTAAGCCCCTCCTCTCTGACCCCACCCATTCTGCCCAGGCTCCTCCTAAGCCCCACCTCTCTGACTCCACCCATTCTGCCCAGGCTCCTCCTATTTGACCCCACCCAATCTGACTAGGCTCCTCCTAAGCCCCTCCTCTCTGACCCCACCCCCTCTGACTAGGCTCCTCCTATACCCCCTCCTCTCTGACTCCACCCATTCTACCCAGGCTCCTCCCATACCCATCTGACCCCTCCCATTGTGCCCAGGCTCCTCCTATTTGACCCCACCCAATCTGACTAGGCTCCTCCTACACCCCCCTCTGCCAGGCTCCTCCTATACCCCCTCCTCTCTGACTCCACCCATTCTACCCAGGCTCCTCCCATACCCCTCTGACCCCACCCATTCTGCCCAGGCTCCTCCTATTTGACCCCACCCAATCTGACTAGGCTCCTCCTACACCCCCCTCTGCCCAGGCTCCTCCTATACCCCCTCCTCTCTGACTCCACCCATTCTACCCAGGCTCCTCCCATACCCCTCTGACCCCACCCATTCTGCCCAGGCTCCTCCCTTTTGACCCCACACAATCTGACTAGGCTCCTCCTAAGCCCCTAGGCTCCTCCTAAGCCCCTCCTCTGCTGTCTGACCCCACTCATTCTGCCCAGGCTCCTCCTAAGCCCCTCCTCTCTGACCCCACCCAATCTGACTAGGCTCCTCCTAAGCCCCTAGGCTCCTCCTAAGCCCCTCCTCTGCTCTCTGACCCCACCCAATCTGACTAGGCTCCTCCTATACCCCCCTCTGCCCAGGCTCCTCCTATTTGACCCCACCCAATCTGACAAGGCTCCTCCTAAGCCCCTTCTCTGCTGTCTGACCCCACCCATTCTCCCCAGGCTCCTCCTATACCCCACCTCTCTGACCCCACCCAATCTGACTAGGCTCCTCCTAAGCCCCTCCTCTGCTGTCTGACCCCACCCATTCTGCCCAGGCTCCTCCTATACCCCCTCCTCTCTGACTCCACCCATTCTGCCCAGGCTCCTCCTATTGGACCCCACCCAATCTGATTAGGCTCCTCCTATACCCCCTCTGCCCAGGCTCCTCCTATACCCCTCCTCTCTGACCCCACCCCCTCTGCCCAGGCTCCTCCTATACCCCCTCTGCCCAGGCTCCTCCTATACCCCTCCTCTGCTGTCTGACCCCACCCATTCTGCCCAGGCTCCTCCTATTTGACCCCACCCAATCTGACTAGGCTCCTCCTAAGCCCCTCCTCTCTGACCCCACCCATTCTGCCCAGGCTCCTCCTAAGCCCCTCCTCTGCTGTCTGACCCCACCCATTCTGCCCAGGCTCCTCCTATACCCCCTCCTCTCTGACTCCACCCATTCTGCCCAGGCTCCTCCTATTGGACCCCACCCAATCTGATTAGGCTCCTCCTATACCCCCTCTGCCCAGGCTCCTCCTATACCCCTCCTCTCTGACCCCACCCCCTCTGCCCAGGCTCCTCCTATACCCCCTCTGCCCAGGCTCCTCCTATACCCCTCCACTCTGACCCCACCCCCTCTGCCCAGGCTCCTCCTATACCCCTCCTCTGCTGTCTGACCCCACCCATTCTGCCCAGGCTCCTCCTATTTGACCCCACCCAATCTGACTAGGCTCCTCCGACACCCCCCTCTGCCAGGCTCCTCCTATACCCCCTCCTCTCTGACTCCACCCATTCTACCCAGGCTCCTCCCATACCCCTCTGACCCCACCCATTCTGCCCAGGCTCCTCCTATTTGACCCCACCCAATCTGACTAGGCTCCTCCTACACCCCCCTCTGCCCAGGCTCCTCCTATACCCCCTCCTCTCTGACTTCCACCCATTCTACCCAGGCTCCTCCTAAGCCCCTCCTCTGCTGTCTGACCCCACCCATTCTGCCCAGGCTCCTCCCATACCCCTCTGACCCCACCCATTCTGCCCAGGCTCCTCCTATTTGACCCCACCCAATCTGACTAAGCTCCTCCTAAGCCCCTCCTCTCTGACCCCACCCCCTCTGCCCAGGCTCCTCCTATACCCCTCCTCTCTGACCCCACCCAATCTGACTAGGCTCCTCCTAAGCCCCTAGGCTCCTCCTAAGCCCCTCCTCTCTGACCCCACCCAATCTGACTAGGCTCCTCCTATACCCCCACCCATTCTGCCCAGGCTCCTCCTATTTGACCCCACCCAATCTGACTAGGCTCCTCCTAAGCCCCTCCTCTGCTGTCTGACCCCACCCATTCTGCCCAGGCTCCTCCTAAGCCCCTCCTCTCTGACCCCACCCATTCTGCCCAGGCTCCTCCTAAGCCCCTCCTCTGCTGTCTGACCCCACCCATTCTGCCCAGGCTCCTCCTATACCCCCTCCTCTCTGACTCCACCCATTCTACCCAGGCTCCTCCCATACCCCTCTGACCCCACCCAGGCTCCTCCTATTTGACCCCACCCAATCTGACTAGGCTCCTCCTACACCCCCCTCTGCCAGGCTCCTCCTATACCCCTCCTCTGCTGTCTGACCCCACCCATTGTGCCCAGGCTCCTCCTATTTGACCCCACCCAATCTGACTAGGCTCCTCCTAAGCCCCTCCTCTGCTGTCTGACCCCACCCATTCTGCCCAGGCTCCTCCTATACCCCACCTCTCTGACCCCACCCAATCTGACTAGGCTCCTCCTAAGCCCCTCCTCTGCTGTCTGACCCCACCCATTCTGCCCAGGCTCCTCCTCTCTGACCCCACCCATTCTGCCCAGGCTCCTCCTAAGCCCCTCCTCTGCTGTCTGACCCCACCCATTCTGCCCAGGCTCCTCCTATACCCCCTCCTCTCTGACTCCACCCATTCTACCCAGGCTCCTCCCATACCCCTCTGACCCCACCCAGGCTCCTCCTATTTGACCCCACCCAATCTGACTAGGCTCCTCCTACACCCCCCTCTGCCAGGCTCCTCCTATACCCCCTCCTCTCTGACTTCCACCCATTCTACCCAGGCTCCTCCCATTCTGCCCAGGCTCCTTCTATTTGACCCCATCCAATCTGACTAGGCTCCTCCTACACCCCCCCTCTGCCAGGCGCCTCCTATACCCCTCCTCTCTGACCCCACCCAATCTGACTAGGCTCCTCCTAAGCCCCTAGGCCCCTCCTAAGCCCCTCCTCTGCTCTCTGACCCCACTCATTCTGCCCAGGCTCCTCCTAAGCCCCTCCTCTCTGACCCCACCCAATCTGATTAGGCTCCTCCTATACCCCTCCTCTGCTGTCTGACCCCACCCATTCTGCCCAGGCTCCTCCTATTTGACCCCACCCAATCTGACTAGGCTCCTCCTAAGCCCCTCCTCTCTGACCCCACCCCCTCTGCCCAGGCTCCTCCTATTTGACCCCACCCAATCTGACTAGGCTCCTCCTACACCCCCCTCTGCCCGGCTCCTCCTATACCCCCTCCTCTCTGACTCCACCCATTCTACACAGGCTCCTCCCATACCCCTCTGACCCCACCCATTCTGCCCAGGCTCCTCCTATTTGACCCCACCCAATCTGACTAGGCGCCTCCTACACCCCCCTCTGCCCAGGCTCCTCCTATACCCCCCTCTGCCAGGCTCCTCCTATACCCCCTCCTCTCTGACCCCACCCATTCTGCCCAGGCTCCTCCTATTTGACCACACCCAATCTGACTAGGCTCCTCCTATACCCATTCTGCCCAGGCTCCTCCTATACCCCCTCCTCTCTGACTCCACCCATTCTGCCCAGGCTCCTCCTAAGCCCCTCCTCTCTGACCCCACCCATTCTGCCCATATACCCCCTCCTCCTGCCCAGGCTCCTCCTAAGCCCCTCCTCTGCTGTCTGACCCCACCCATTCTGCCCAGGCTCCGCCTAAGCCCCTCCTCTCTGACCCCACCCATTCTGCCCAGGCTCCTCCTAAGCCCCTCCTCTGCTGTCTGACCCCACCCAATCTGCCCAGGCTCCTCCTATACCCCTCTGACCCCACCCATTCTGCCCAGGCTCCTCCTATTTGACCCCACCCAATCTGACTAAGCTCCTCCTAAGCCCCTCCTCTCTGACCCCACCCCCTCTGGCCAGGCTCCTCCTATACCACCTCTGCCCAGGCTCCTCCTATACCCCTCCTCTCTGACCCCACCCCCTCTGCCCAGGCTCCTCCTAAGCCCCTCCTCTGCTGTCTGGCCCCACCCATTCTGCCCAGGCTCATCCTATACCCCCTCCTCTCTGACTCCACCCATTCTACCCAGGCTCCTCCCATACCCCTCTGACCCCACCCAGGCTCCTCCTATTTGACCCCACCCAATCTGACTAGGCTCCTCCTACACCCCCCTCTGCCAGGCTCCTCCTATACCCCTCCTCTGCTGTCTGACCCCACCCATTCTGCCCAGGCTCCTCCTATTTGACCCCACCCAATCTGACTAGGCTCCTCCTAAGCCCCTCCTCTGCTGTCTGACCCCACCCATTCTGCCCAGGCTCCTCCTATACCCTAAGCCCCTCCTCTGCTGTCTGACCCCACCCATTCTGCCAGGCTCCTCCTATACCCCCTCCTCTCTGACTCCACCCATTCTACCCAGGCTCCTCCCATACCCCTCTGACCCCACCCATTCTGCCCAGGCTCCTCCTATTTGACCCCACCCAATCTGACTAGGCTCCTCCTACACCCCCCTCTGCCAGGCTCCTCCTATACCCCTCCTCTGCTGTCTGACCCCACCCATTCTGCCCAGGCTCCTCCTATTTGACCCCACCCAATCTGACTAGGCTCCTCCTAAGCCCCTCCTCTGCTGTCTGACCCCACCCATTCTGCCCAGGCTCCTCCTATACCCTAAGCCCCTCCTCTGCTGTCTGACCCCACCCATTCTGCCCAGGCTCCTCCTAAGCCCCTCTGCCCAGGCTCCTCCTATACCCCTCCTCTCTGACCTCACCCAATCTGACTAGGCTCCTCCTATACCCATTCTGCCCAGGCTCCTCCTATACCCCCTCCTCTCTGACTCCACCCATTCTGCCCAGGCTCCTCCTATACCCCTCCTCTCTGACTCCACCCATTCTGACTAGGCTCCTCCTAAGCCCCTCCTCTGCTGTCTGACCCCACCCATTCTGCCCAGGCTCCTCCTATTTGACCCCACCCAATCTGACTAGGTTCCTCCTAAGCCCCTCCTCTGCTGTCTGGCCCCACCCATTCTGCCCAGGCTCCTCCTATACCCCCTCCTATTTGACCCCACCCAATCTGACTAGGCTCCTCCTATACCCCTCCTCTCTGACCTCACCCATTCTGCCCAGGCTCCTCCTATTTGACCCCACCCAATCTGACTAGGCTCCTCCTAAGCCCCTCCTCTGCTGTCTGACCCCACCCATTCTGCCCAGGCTCCTCCTAAGCCCCTCCTCTCTGACCCCACCAATTCTGCCCAGGCTCCTCCTAAGCCCCTCATCTGCTGTCTGACCCCACCCATTCTGCCCAGGCTCCTCCTATACCCCTCCTCTCTGACCCCACCCAATCTGACTAGGCTCCTCCTAAGCCCCTAGGCTCCTCCTAAGCCCCTCCTCTCTGACCCCACCCAATCTGACTAGGCTCCTCCTATACCCCCTCCTCTCTGACTCCACCCATTCTGACTAGGCTCCTCCTATTTGACCCCACCCAATCTGACTAGGCTCCTCCTAAGCCCCTCCTCTGCTGTCTGACCCCACCCATACTGCCCAGGCTCTGCCTAAGCATCTCCTCTCTGACCCCACCCATTCTGCCCAGGCTCCTCCTAAGCCCCTCCTCTGCTGTCTGACCCCACCCATTCTGCCCAGGCTCCTCCTAAGCCCCTCCTCTGCTGTCTGACCCCACCCATTCTGCCCAGGCTCCTCCTATACCCCCTCCTCTCTGACTCCACCCATTCTGCCCAGGCTCCTCCCATACCCCTCTGACCCCACCCATTCTGCCCAGGCTCCTCCTATACCCCTCCTATTTGACCCCACCCAATCTGACTTGGCTCCTCCTAAGCCCCTCATCTGCTGTCTGACCCCACCCATTCTGCCCAGGCTCCTCCTATTTGACCCCACCCAATCTGACTAGGCTCCTCCCATACCCCCTCTGCCCAGGCTCCTCCTAAGCCCCTCCTCTGCTGTCTGAACCCCACCCATTCTGCCCAGGCTCCGCCTAAGCCCCTCCTCTCTGACCCCACCCATTCTGCCCAGGCTCCTCCTAAGCCCCACCTCTCTGACTCCACCCATTCTGCCCAGGCTCCTCCTATTTGACCCCACCCAATCTGACTAGGCTCCTCCTAAGCCCCTCCTCTCTGACCCCACCCCCTCTGACTAGGCTCCTCCTATACCCCCTCCTCTCTGACTCCACCCATTCTACCCAGACTCCTCCCATACCCATCTGACCCCTCCCATTGTGCCCAGGCTCCTCCTATTTGACCCCACCCAATCTGACTAGGCTCCTCCTACACCCCCCTCTGCCAGGCTCCTCCTATACCCCCTCCTCTCTGACTCCACCCATTCTACCCAGGCTCCTCCCATACCCCTCTGACCCCACCCATTCTGCCCAGGCTCCTCCTATTTGACCCCACCCAATCTGACTAGGCTCCTCCTACACCCCCCTCTGCCCAGGCTCCTCCTATACCCCCTCCTCTCTGACTCCACCCATTCTACCCAGGCTCCTCCCATACCCCTCTGACCCCACCCATTCTGCCCAGGCTCCTCCTATTTGACCCCACCCAATCTGACTAGGCTCCTCCTAAGCCCCTAGGCTCCTCCTAAGCCCCTCCTCTGCTGTCTGACCCCACTCATTCTGCCCAGGCTCCTCCTAAGCCCCTCCTCTCTGGCCCCACCCAATCTGACTAGGCTCCTCCTAAGCCCCTAGGCTCCTCCTAAGCCCCTCCTCTGCTCTCTGACCCCACCCAATCTGACTAGGCTCCTCCTATACCCCCCTCTGCCCAGGCTCCTCCTATTTGACCCCACCCAATCTGACAAGGCTCCTCCTAAGCCCCTTCTCTGCTGTCTGACCCCACCCATTCTCCCCAGGCTCCTCCTATACCCCACCTCTCTGACCCCACCCAATCTGACTAGGCTCCTCCTAAGCCCCTCCTCTGCTGTCTGACCCCACCCATTCTGCCCAGGCTCCTCCTATACCCCCTCCTCTCTGACTCCACCCATTCTGCCCAGGCTCCTCCTATTGGACCCCACCCAATCTGATTAGGCTCCTCCTATACCCCCTCTGCCCAGGCTCCTCCTATACCCCTCCTCTCTGACCCCACCCCCTCTGCCCAGGCTCCTCCTATACCCCCTCTGCCCAGGCTCCTCCTATACCCCTCCTCTGCTGTCTGACCCCACCCATTCTGCCCAGGCTCCTCCTATTTGACCCCACCCAATCTGACTAGGCTCCTCCTACACCCCCCTCTGCCAGGCTCCTCCTATACCCCCTCCTCTCTGACTCCACCCATTCTACCCAGGCTCCTCCCATACCCCTCTGACCCCACCCATTCTGCCCAGGCTCCTCCTATTTGACCCCACCCAATCTGACTAGGCTCCTCCTACACCCCCCTCTGCCCAGGCTCCTCCTATACCCCCTCCTCTCTGACTTCCACCCATTCTACCCAGGCTCCTCCTAAGCCCCTCCTCTGCTGTCTGACCCCACCCATTCTGCCCAGGCTCCTCCCATACCCCTCTGACCCCACCCATTCTGCCCAGGCTCCTCCTATTTGACCCCACCCAATCTGACTAAGCTCCTCCTAAGCCCCTCCTCTCTGACCCCACCCCCTCTGCCCAGGCTCCTCCTATACCCCTCCTCTCTGACCCCACCCAATCTGACTAGGCTCCTCCTAAGCCCCTAGGCTCCTCCTAAGCCCCTCCTCTCTGACCCCACCCAATCTGACTAGGCTCCTCCTATACCCCCACCCATTCTGCCCAGGCTCCTCCTATTTGACCCCACCCAATCTGACTAGGCTCCTCCTAAGCCCCTCCTCTGCTGTCTGACCCCACCCATTCTGCCCAGGCTCCTCCTAAGCCCCTCCTCTCTGACCCCACCCATTCTGCCCAGGCTCCTCCTAAGCCCCTCCTCTCTGACTCCACCCATTCTGACTAGGCTCCTCCTAAGCCCCTCCTCTGCTGTATGACCCCACCCATTCTGCCCAGGCTCCTCCTATACCCCCTCCTCTCTGACTCCACCCATTCTGCCCAGGCTCCTCCTAAGCCCCTCCTCTCTGACCCCACCCATTCTGCCCAGGCTCCTCCTAAGCCCCTCCTCTGCTGTCTGACCCCACCCATTCTGCCCAGGCTCCTCCTATTTGACCCCACCCAATCTGACTAGGTTCCTCCTAAGCCCCTCCTCTGCTGTCTGGCCCCACCCATTCTGCCCAGGCTCCTCCTATACCCCCTCCTATTTGACCCCACCCAATCTGACTAGGCTCCTCCTATACCCCTCCTCTCTGACCTCACCCATTCTGCCCAGGCTCCTCCTATTTGACCCCACCCAATCTGACTAGGCTCCTCCTAAGCCCCTCCTCTGCTGTCTGACCCCACCCATTCTGCCCAGGCTCCTCCTAAGCCCCTCCTCTCTGACCCCACCAATTCTGCCCAGGCTCCTCCTAAGCCCCTCCTCTGCTGTCTGACCCCACCCATTCTGCCCAGGCTCCTCCTAAGCCCCTCCTCTCTGACCCCACCAATTCTGCCCAGGCTCCTCCTAAGCCCCTCATCTGCTGTCTGACCCCACCCATTCTGCCCAGGCTCCTCCTATACCCCTCCTCTCTGACCCCACCCAATCTGACTAGGCTCCTCCTAAGCCCCTAGGCTCCTCCTAAGCCCCTCCTCTCTGACCCCACCCAATCTGACTAGGCTCCTCCTATACCCCCTCCTCTCTGACTCCACCCATTCTGACTAGGCTCCTCCTATTTGACCCCACCCAATCTGACTAGGCTCCTCCTAAGCCCCTCCTCTGCTGTCTGACCCCACCCATTCTGCCCAGGCTTCGCCTAAGCATCTCCTCTCTGACCCCACCCATTCTGCCCAGGCTCCTCCTAAGCCCCTCCTCTGCTGTCTGACCCCACCCATTCTGCCCAGGCTCCTCCTATTTGACCCCACCCAATCTGACTAGGTTCCTCCTAAGCCCCTCCTCTGCTGTCTGGCCCCACCCATTCTGCCCAGGCTCCTCCTATACCCCCTCCTATTTGACCCCACCCAATCTGACTAGGCTCCTCCTATACCCCTCCTCCTCTCTGACCTCACCCATTCTGCCCAGGCTCCTCCTATTTGACCCCACCCAATCTGACTAGGCTCCTCCTAAGCCCCTCCTCTGCTGTCTGACCCCACCCATTCTGCCCAGGCTCCTCCTAAGCCCCTCCTCTCTGACCCCACCAATTCTGCCCAGGCTCCTCCTAAGCCCCTCATCTGCTGTCTGACCCCACCCATTCTGCACAGGCTCCTCCTATACCCCTCCTCTCTGACCCCACCCAATCTGACTAGGCTCCTCCTAAGCCCCTAGGCTCCTCCTAAGCCCCTCCTCTCTGACCCCACCCAATCTGACTAGGCTCCTCCTATACCCCCTCCTCTCTGACTCCACCCATTCTGACTAGGCTCCTCCTATTTGACCCCACCCAATCTGACTAGGCTCCTCCTAAGCCCCTCCTCTGCTGTCTGACCCCACCCATACTGCCCAGGCTCTGCCTAAGCATCTCCTCTCTGACCCCACCCATTCTGCCCAGGCTCCTCCTAAGCCCCTCCTCTGCTGTCTGACCCCACCCATTCTGCCCAGGCTCCTCCTAAGCCCCTCCTCTGCTGTCTGACCCCACCCATTCTGCCCAGGCTCCTCCTATACCCCCTCCTCTCTGACTCCACCCATTCTGCCCAGGCTCCTCCCATACCCCTCTGACCCCACCCATTCTGCCCAGGCTCCTCCTATACCCCTCCTATTTGACCCCACCCAATCTGACTTGGCTCCTCCTAAGCCCCTCCTCTGCTGTCTGACCCCACCCATTCTGCCCAGGCTCCTCCTATTTGACCCCACCCAATCTGACTAGGCTCCTCCTATACCCACTCTGCCCAGGCTCCTCCTAAGCCCCTCCTCTGCTGTCTGACCCCCACCCATTCTGCCCAGGCTCCGCCTAAGCCCCTCCTCTCTGACCCCACCCATTCTGCCCAGGCTCCTCCTAAGCCCCACCTCTCTGACTCCACCCATTCTGCCCAGGCTCCTCCTATTTGACCCCACCCAATCTGACTAGGCTCCTCCTAAGCACCTCCTCTCTGACCCCACCCCCTCTGACTAGGCTCCTCCTATACCCCCTCCTCTCTGACTCCACCCATTCTACCCAGGCTCCTCCCATACCCCTCTGACCCCACCCATTCTGCCCAGGCTCCTCCTATTTGACCCCACCCAATCTGACTAGGTTCCTCCTACACCACCCTCTGCCCAGGCTCCTCCTATACCCCCTCCTCTCTGACTCCACCCATTCTACCCAGGCTCCTCCCATACCCCTCTGACCCCACCCATTCTGCCCAGGCTCCTCCTATTTGACCCCACCCAATCTGACTAGGCTCCTCCTAAGCCCCTAGGCTCCTCCTAAGCCCCTCCTCTGCTGTCTGACCCCACTCATTCTGCCCAGGCTCCTCCTAAGCCCCTCCTCTCTGACCCCACCCAATCTGACTAGGCTCCTCCTATACCCCCCTCTGCCCAGGCTCCTCCTATTTGACCCCACCCAATCTGACAAGGCTCCTCCTAAGCCCCTTCTCTGCTGTCTGACCCCACCCATTCTCCCCAGGCTCCTCCTATACCCCACCTCTCTGACCCCACCCAATCTGACTAGGCTCCTCCTAAGCCCCTCCTCTCTGACCCCACCCATTCTGCCCAGGCTCCTCCTAAGCCCCTCCTCTGCTGTCTGACCCCACCCATTCTGCCCAGGCTCCTCCTATACCCCTCCTCTCTGACCCCACCCCCTCTGCCCAGGCTCCTCCTATTTGACCCCACCCAATCTGACTAGGCTCCTCCTAAGCCCCTCCTCTGCTGTCTGACCCCACCCATTTTGCCCAGGCTCCTCCTATACCCCCTCCTCTCTGACTCCACCCATTCTGCCCAGGCTCCTCCTATTTGACCCCACCCAATCTGACTAGGCTCCTCCTAAGCCCCTCCTCTCTGACCCCACCCATTCTGCCCAGGCTCCTCCTAAGCCCCTCCTCTGCTGTCTGACCCCACCCCCTCTGCCCAGGCTCCTCCTATACCCCTCCTCTGCTGTCTGACCCCACCCATTCTGCCCAGGCTCCTCCTATTTGACCCCACCCAATCTGACTAGGCTCCTCCTAAGCCCCTCCTCTGCTGTCTGACCCCACCCATTCTGCCCAGGCTCCTCCTATTTGACCCCACCCAATCTGACTAGGCTCCTCCTAAGCCCCTCCTCTCTGACCCCACCCATTCTGCCCAGGCTCCTCCTAAGCCCCTCCTCTGCTGTCTGACCCCACCCATTCTGCCCAGGCTCCTCCTATACCCCTCCTCTCTGACCCCACCCCCTCTGCCCAGGCTCCTCCTATTTGACCCCACCCAATCTGACTAGGCTCCTCCTAAGCCCCTCCTCTGCTGTCTGACCCCACCCATTCTGCCCAGGCTCCTCCTATACCCCCTCCTCTCTGACTCCACCCATTCTGCCCAGGCTCCTCCTATTTGACCCCACCCAATCTGACTAGGCTCCTCCTATACCCCCTCTGCCCAGGCTCCTCCTATACCCCTCTTATTTGACCCCAATCTGACTAGGCTCCTCCTAAGCCCCTCCTCTGCTGTCTGACCCCACCCATTCTGACTAAGCTCCTCCTAAACCAATCCTCTGCTGTCTGACTCCACCCATTCTGCCCAGGCTCCTCCTCAGCCCCTCCTCTCTGACCTCACCCAATCTGACTAGGCTCCTCCTATACCCCCTCCTCTCTGACCCCACCCAATCTGACTAGGCTCCTCCTTAACCCCTCCTCTGCTCTCTGACCCCACCAATTCTGACTAAGCTCCTCCTAAACCCATCCTCTGCTGTCTGACCCCACCCATTCTGCCCAGGCTCCTCCTAAGCCCCTCTGCCCAGGCTCCTCCTATACCCCTCCTCTCTGACCTCACCCAATCTGACTAGGCTCCTCCTATACCCATTCTGCCCAGGCTCCTCCTATACCCCCTCCTCTCTGACTCCACCCATTCTGCCCAGGCTCCTCCTAAGCCCCTCCTCTGCTGTCTGACCCCACCCATTCTGCCCAGGCTCCTCCTAAGCCCCTCCTCTCTGACCCCACCAATTCTGCCCAGGCTCCTCCTAAGCCCCTCCTCTGCTGTCTGACCCCACCCATTCTGCCCAGGCTCCTCCTATTTGACCCCACCCAATCTGACTAGGTTCCTCCTAAGCCCCTCCTCTGCTGTCTGGCCCCACCCATTCTGCCCAGGCTCCTCCTATACCCCCTCCTATTTGACCCCACCCAATCTGACGAGGCTCCTCCTATACCCCCTCTGCCCAGGCTCCTCCTATACCCCTCCTCTCTGACCTCACCCATTCTGCCCAGGCTCCTCCTATTTGACCCCACCCAATCTGACTAGGCTCCTCCTAAGCCCCTCCTCTGCTGTCTGACCCCACCCATTCTGCCCAGGCTCCTCCTAAGCCCCTCCTCTCTGACCCCACCAATTCTGCCCAGGCTCCTCCTAAGCCCCTCATCTGCTGTCTGACCCCACCCATTCTGCCCAGGCTCCTCCTATACCCCTCCTCTCTGACCCCACCCAATCTGACTAGGCTCCTCCTAAGCCCCTAGGCTCCTCCTAAGCCCCTCCTCTCTGACCCCACCCAATCTGACTAGGCTCCTCCTATACCCCCTCCTCTCTGACTCCACCCATTCTGCCCAGGCTCCTCCTATACCCCCTCCTATTTGACCCCACCCAATCTGACGAGGCTCCTCCTATACCCCCTCTGCCCAGGCTCCTCCTATACCCCTCCTCTCTGACCTCACCCATTCTGCCCAGGCTCCTCCTATTTGACCCCACCCAATCTGACTAGGCTCCTCCTAAGCCCCTCCTCTGCTGTCTGACCCCACCCATTCTGCCCAGGCTCCTCCTAAGCCCCTCCTCTCTGACCCCACCAATTCTGCCCAGGCTCCTCCTAAGCCCCTCATCTGCTGTCTGACCCCACCCATTCTGCCCAGGCTCCTCCTATACCCCTCCTCTCTGACCCCACCCAATCTGACTAGGCTCCTCCTAAGCCCCTAGGCTCCTCCTAAGCCCCTCCTCTCTGACCCCACCCAATCTGACTAGGCTCCTCCTATACCCCCTCCTCTCTGACTCCACCCATTCTGACTAGGCTCCTCCTATTTGACCCCACCCAATCTGACTAGGCTCCTCCTAAGCCCCTCCTCTGCTGTCTGACCCCACCCATTCTGCCCAGGCTCCGCCTAAGCATCTCCTCTCTGACCCCACCCATTCTGCCCAGGCTCCTCCTAAGCCCCTCCTCTCTGACTCCACCCATTCTGCCCAGGCTCCTCCTATACCCCTCCTCTCTGACTCCACCCATTCTGCCCAGGCTCCTCCTAAGCCCCTCCTCTGCTGTCTGACCCCACCCATTCTGCCCAGGCTCCTCCTATACCCCTCCTCTCTGACCCCACCCCCTCTGCCCAGGCTCCTCCTATTTGACCCCACCCAATCTGACTAGGCTCCTCCTAAGCCCCTCCTCTGCTGTCTGACTCCACCCATTTTGCCCAGGCTCCTCCTATACCCCCTCCTCTCTGACTCCACCCATTCTGCCCAGGCTCCTCCTATTTGACCCCACCCAATCTGACTAGGCTCCTCCTAAGCCCCTCCTCTCTGACCCCACCCATTCTGCCCAGGCTCCTCCTAAGCCCCTCCTCTGCTGTCTGACCCCACCCCCTCTGCCCAGGCTCCTCCTATACCCCTCCTCTGCTGTCTGACCCCACCCATTCTGCCCAGGCTCCTCCTATTTGACCCCACCCAATCTGACTAGGCTCCTCCTAAGCCCCTCCTCTGCTGTCTGACCCCACCCATTCTGCCCAGGCTCCTCCTATTTGACCCCACCCAATCTGACTAGGCTCCTCCTAAGCCCCTCCTCTCTGACCCCACCCATTCTGCCCAGGCTCCTCCTAAGCCCCTCCTCTGCTGTCTGACCCCACCCATTCTGCCCAGGCTCCTCCTATACCCCTCCTCTCTGACCCCACCCCCTCTGCCCAGGCTCCTCCTATTTGACCCCACCCAATCTGACTAGGCTCCTCCTAAGCCCCTCCTCTGCTGTCTGACCCCACCCATTCTGCCCAGGCTCCTCCTATACCCCCTCCTCTCTGACTCCACCCATTCTGCCCAGGCTCCTCCTATTTGACCCCACCCAATCTGACTAGGCTCCTCCTATACCCCCTCTGCCCAGGCTCCTCCTATACCCCTCTTATTTGACCCCAATCTGACTAGGCTCCTCCTAAGCCCCTCCTCTGCTGTCTGACCCCACCCATTCTGACTAAGCTCCTCCTAAACCAATCCTCTGCTGTCTGACTCCACCCATTCTGCCCAGGCTCCTCCTCAGCCCCTCCTCTCTGACCTCACCCAATCTGACTAGGCTCCTCCTATACCCCCTCCTCTCTGACCCCACCCAATCTGACTAGGCTCCTCCTTAACCCCTCCTCTGCTCTCTGACCCCACCAATTCTGACTAAGCTCCTCCTAAACCCATCCTCTGCTGTCTGACCCCACCCATTCTGCCCAGGCTCCTCCTAAGCCCCTCTGCCCAGGCTCCTCCTATACCCCTCCTCTCTGACCTCACCCAATCTGACTAGGCTCCTCCTATACCCATTCTGCCCAGGCTCCTCCTATACCCCCTCCTCTCTGACTCCACCCATTCTGCCCAGGCTCCTCCTAAGCCCCTCCTCTGCTGTCTGACCCCACCCATTCTGCCCAGGCTCCTCCTAAGCCCCTCCTCTCTGACCCCACCAATTCTGCCCAGGCTCCTCCTAAGCCCCTCCTCTGCTGTCTGACCCCACCCATTCTGCCCATGCTCCTCCTATTTGACCCCACCCAATCTGACTAGGTTCCTCCTAAGCCCCTCCTCTGCTGTCTGGCCCCACCCATTCTGCCCAGGCTCCTCCTATACCCCCTCCTATTTGACCCCACCCAATCTGACGAGGCTCCTCCTATACCCCCTCTGCCCAGGCTCCTCCTATACCCCTCCTCTCTGACCTCACCCATTCTGCCCAGGCTCCTCCTATTTGACCCCACCCAATCTGACTAGGCTCCTCCTAAGCCCCTCCTCTGCTGTCTGACCCCACCCATTCTGCCCAGGCTCCTCCTAAGCCCCTCCTCTCTGACCCCACCAATTCTGCCCAGGCTCCTCCTAAGCCCCTCATCTGCTGTCTGACCCCACCCATTCTGCCCAGGCTCCTCCTATACCCCTCCTCTCTGACCCCACCCAATCTGACTAGGCTCCTCCTAAGCCCCTAGGCTCCTCCTAAGCCCCTCCTCTCTGACCCCACCCAATCTGACTAGGCTCCTCCTATACCCCCTCCTCTCTGACTCCACCCATTCTGCCCAGGCTCCTCCTATACCCCCTCCTATTTGACCCCACCCAATCTGACGAGGCTCCTCCTATACCCCCTCTGCCCAGGCTCCTCCTATACCCCTCCTCTCTGACCTCACCCATTCTGCCCAGGCTCCTCCTATTTGACCCCACCCAATCTGACTAGGCTCCTCCTAAGCCCCTCCTCTGCTGTCTGACCCCACCCATTCTGCCCAGGCTCCTCCTAAGCCCCTCCTCTCTGACCCCACCAATTCTGCCCAGGCTCCTCCTAAGCCCCTCATCTGCTGTCTGACCCCACCCATTCTGCCCAGGCTCCTCCTATACCCCTCCTCTCTGACCCCACCCAATCTGACTAGGCTCCTCCTAAGCCCCTAGGCTCCTCCTAAGCCCCTCCTCTCTGACCCCACCCAATCTGACTAGGCTCCTCCTATACCCCCTCCTCTCTGACTCCACCCATTCTGACTAGGCTCCTCCTATTTGACCCCACCCAATCTGACTAGGCTCCTCCTAAGCCCCTCCTCTGCTGTCTGACCCCACCCATTCTGCCCAGGCTCCGCCTAAGCATCTCCTCTCTGACCCCACCCATTCTGCCCAGGCTCCTCCTAAGCCCCTCCTCTCTGACTCCACCCATTCTGCCCAGGCTCCTCCTATACCCCTCCTCTCTGACTCCACCCATTCTGACTAGGCTCCTCCTAAGCCCCTCCTCTGCTGTCTGACCCCACCCATTCTGCCCAGGCTCCTCCTATACCCCCTCCTCTCTGACTCCACCCATTCTGCCCAGGCTCCTCCTAAGCCCCTCCTCTCTGACCCCACCCATTCTGCCCAGGCTCCTCCTAAGCCCCTCCTCTGCTGTCTGACCCCACCCATTCTGCCCAGGCTCCTCTTATTTGACCCCACCCAATCTGACTAGGTTCCTCCTAAGCCCCTCCTCTGCTGTCTGGCCCCACCCATTCTGCCCAGGCTCCTCCTATACCCCCTCCTATTTGACCCCACCCAATCTGACTAGGCTCCTCCTATACCCCTCCTCTCTGACCTCACCCATTCTGCCCAGGCTCCTCCTATTTGACCCCACCCAATCTGACTAGGCTCCTCCTAAGCCCCTCCTCTGCTGTCTGACCCCACCCATTCTGCCCAGGCTCCTCCTAAGCCCCTCCTCTCTGACCCCACCAATTCTGCCCAGGCTCCTCCTAAGCCCCTCCTCTGCTGTCTGACCCCACCCATTCTGCCCAGGCTCCTCCTAAGCCCCTCCTCTCTGACCCCCACCAATTCTGCCCAGGCTCCTCCTAAGCCCCTCCTCTGCTGTCTGACCCCACCCATTCTGCCCAGGCTCCGCCTAAGCATCTCCTCTCTGACCCCACCCATTCTGCCCAGGCTCCTCCTAAGCCCCTCCTCTGCTGTCTGACCCCACCCATTCTGCCCAGGCTCCTCCTATTTGACCCCACCCAATCTGACTAGGTTCCTCCTAAGCCCCTCCTCTGCTGTCTGGCCCCACCCATTCTGCCCAGGCTCCTCCTATACCCCCTCCTATTTGACCCCACCCAATCTGACTAGGCTCCTCCTATACCCCTCCTCCTCTCTGACCTCACCCATTCTGCCCAGGCTCCTCCTATTTGACCCCACCCAATCTGACTAGGCTCCTCCTAAGCCCCTCCTCTGCTGTCTGACCCCACCCATTCTGCCCAGGCTCCTCCTAAGCCCCTCCTCTCTGACCCCACCAATTCTGCCCAGGCTCCTCCTAAGCCCCTCATCTGCTGTCTGACCCCACCCATTCTGCCCAGGCTCCTCCTATACCCCTCCTCTCTGACCCCACCCAATCTGACTAGGCTCCTCCTAAGCCCCTAGGCTCCTCCTAAGCCCCTCCTCTCTGACCCCACCCAATCTGACTAGGCTCCTCCTATACCCCCTCCTCTCTGACTCCACCCATTCTGACTAGGCTCCTCCTATTTGACCCCACCCAATCTGACTAGGCTCCTCCTAAGCCCCTCCTCTGCTGTCTGACCCCACCCATACTGCCCAGGCTCTGCCTAAGCATCTCCTCTCTGACCCCACCCATTCTGCCCAGGCTCCTCCTAAGCCCCTCCTCTGCTGTCTGACCCCACCCATTCTGCCCAGGCTCCTCCTAAGCCCCTCCTCTGCTGTCTGACCCCACCCATTCTGCCCAGGCTCCTCCTATACCCCCTCCTCTCTGACTCCACCCATTCTGCCCAGGCTCCTCCCATACCCCTCTGACCCCACCCATTCTGCCCAGGCTCCTCCTATACCCCTCCTATTTGACCCCACCCAATCTGACTTGGCTCCTCCTAAGCCCCTCCTCTGCTGTCTGACCCCACCCATTCTGCCCAGGCTCCTCCTATTTGACCCCACCCAATCTGACTAGGCTCCTCCTATACCCCCTCTGCCCAGGCTCCTCCTAAGCCCCTCCTCTGCTGTCTGACCCCCACCCATTCTGCCCAGGCTCCGCCTAAGCCCCTCCTCTCTGACCCCACCCATTCTGCCCAGGCTCCTCCTAAGCCCCACCTCTCTGACTCCACCCATTCTGCCCAGGCTCCTCCTATTTGACCCCACCCAATCTGACTAGGCTCCTCCTAAGCCCCTCCTCTCTGACCCCACCCCCTCTGACTAGGCTCCTCCTATACCCCCTCCTCTCTGACTCCACCCATTCTACCCAGGCTCCTCCCATACCCCTCTGACCCCTCCCATTGTGCCCAGGCTCCTCCTATTTGACCCCACCCAATCTGACTAGGCTCCTCCTACACCCCCCTCTGCCAGGCTCCTCCTATACCCCCTCCTCTCTGACTCCACCCATTCTACCCAGGCTCCTCCCATACCCCTCTGACCCCACCCATTCTGCCCAGGGTCCTCCTATTTGACCCCACCCAATCTGACTAGGCTCCTCCTACACCCCCCTCTGCCCAGGCTCCTCCTATACCCCCTCCTCTCTGACTCCACCCATTCTACCCAGGCTCCTCCCATACCCCTCTGACCCCACCCATTCTGCCCAGGCTCCTCCTATTTGACCCCACCCAATCTGACTAGGCTCCTCCTAAGCCCCTAGGCTCCTCCTAAGCCCCTCCTCTGCTGTCTGACCCCACTCATTCTGCCCAGGCTCCTCCTAAGCCCCTCCTCTCTGACCCCACCCAATCTGACTAGGCTCCTCCTATACCCCCCTCTGCCCAGGCTCCTCCTATTTGACCCCACCCAATCTGACAAGGCTCCTCCTAAGCCCCTTCTCTGCTGTCTGACCCCACCCATTCTCCCCAGGCTCCTCCTATACCCCACCTCTCTGACCCCACCCAATCTGACTAGGCTCCTCCTAAGCCCCTCCTCTGCTGTCTGACCACACCCATTCTGCCCAGGCTCCTCCAATACCCCCTCCTCTCTGACTCCACCCATTCTGCCCAGGCTCCTCCTATTGGACCCCACCCAATCTGATTAGGCTCCTCCTATACCCCCTCTGCCCAGGCTCCTCCTATACCCCTCCTCTCTGACCCCACCCCCTCTGCCCAGGCTCCTCCTATACCCCTCCTCTCTGACCCCACCCCCTCTGCCCAGGCTCCTCCTATACCCCTCCTCTGCTGTCTGACCCCACCCATTCTGCCCAGGCTCCTCCTATTTGACCCCACCCAATCCTACTAGGCTCCTCCTAAGCCCCTCCTCTGCTGTCTGACCCCACCCATTCTGCCCAGGCTCCTCCTATTTGACCCCACCCAATCTGACTAGGCTCCTCCTAAGCCCCTCCTCTCTGACCCCACCCATTCTGCCCAGGCTCCTCCTAAGCCCCTCCTCTGCTGTCTGACCCCACCCATTCTGCCCAGGCTCCTCCTTTACCCCTCCTCTCTGACCCCACCCCCTCTGCCCAGGCTCCTCCTATTTGACCCCACCCAATCTGACTAGGCTCCTCCTAAGCCCCTCCTCTGCTGTCTGACCCCACCCATTCTGCCCAGGCTCCTCCTATACCCCCTCCTCTCTGACTCCACCCATTCTGCCCAGGCTCCTCCTATTTGACCCCACCCAATCTGACTAGGCTCCTCCTATACCCCCTCTGCCCAGGCTCCTCCTATACCCCTCCTCTCTGACCCCACCCCCTCTGCCCAGGCTCCTCCTATACCCCCTCTGCCCAGGCTCCTCCTATACCCCTCCTCTCTGACCCCACCCCCTCTGCCCAGGCTCCTCCTATACCCCTCCTCTGCTGTCTGACCCCACCCATTCTGCCCAGGCTCCTCCTATTTGACCCCACCCAATCTGACTAGGCTCCTCCTAAGCCCCTCCTCTGCTGTCTGACCCCACCCATTCTGCCCAGGCTCCTCCTATTTGACCCCACCCAATCTGACTAGGCTCCTCCTAAGCCCCTCCTCTCTGACCCCACCCATTCTGCCCAGGCTCCTCCTAAGCCCCTCCTCTGCTGTCTGACCCCACCCATTCTGCCCAGGCTCCTCCTATACCCCTCCTCTCTGACCCCACCCCCTCTGCCCAGGCTCCTCCTATTTGACCCCACCCAATCTGACTAGGCTCCTCCTACACCCCCCTCTGCCAGGCTCCTCCTATACCCCCTCCTCTCTGACTCCACCCATTCTACCCAGGCTCCTCCCATACCCCTCTGACCCCACCCATTCTGCCCAGGCTCCTCCTATTTGACCCCACCCAATCTGACTAGGCTCCTCCTACACCCCCCTCTGCCCAGGCTCCTCCTATACCCCCCTCTGCCAGGCTCCTCCTATACCCCCCTCTGCCAGGCTCCTCCTATACCCCCTCCTCTCTGACCCCACCCATTCTGCCAAGGCTCCTCCTATTTGACCACACCCAATCTGACTAGGCTCCTCCTATACCCATTCTGCCCAGGCTCCTCCTATACCCCCTCCTCTCTGACTCCACCCATTCTGCCCAGGCTCCTCCTAAGCCCCTCCTCTCTGACCCCACCCATTCTGCCCATATACCCCCTCCTCCTGCCCAGGCTCCTCCTAAGCCCCTCCTCTGCTGTCTGACCCCACCCATTCTGCCCAGGCTCCGCCTAAGCCCCTCCTCTCTGACCCCACCCATTCTGCCCAGGCTCCTCCTAAGCCCCTCCTCTGCTGTCTGACCCCACCCATTCTGCCCAGGCTCCTCCCATACCCCTCTGACCCCACCCATTCTGCCCAGGCTCCTCCTATTTGACCCCACCCAATCTGACTAAGCTCCTCCTAAGCCCCTCCTCTCTGACCCCACCCCCTCTGGCCAGGCTCCTCCTATACCCCCTCTGCCCAGGCTCCTCCTATACCCCTCCTCTCTGACCCCACCCCCTCTGCCCAGGCTCCTCCTAAGCCCCTCCTCTGCTGTCTGACCCCACCCATTCTGCCCAGGCTCCTCCTATACCCCCTCCTCTCTGACTCCACCCATTCTACCCAGGCTCCTCCCATACCCCTCTGACCCCACCCAGGCTCCTCCTATTTGACCCCACCCAATCTGACTAGGCTCCTCCTACACCCCCCTCTGCCAGGCTCCTCCTATACCCCTCCTCTGCTGTCTGACCCCACCCATTCTGCCCAGGCTCCTCCTATTTGACCCCACCCAATCTGACTAGGCTCCTCCTAAGCCCCTCCTCTGCTGTCTGACCCCACCCATTCTGCCCAGGCTCCTCCTATACCCCACCTCTCTGACCCCACCCAATCTGACTTGGCTCCTCCTAAGCCCCTCCTCTGCTGTCTGACCCCACCCATTCTGCCCAGGCTCCTCCTCTCTGACCCCACCCATTCTGCCCAGGCTCCTCCTATACCCCACCTCTCTGACCCCACCCAATCTGACTAGGCTCCTCCTAAGCCCCTCCTCTGCTGTCTGACCCCACCCATTCTGCCCAGGCTCCTCCTATACCCCCTCCTCTCTGACCCCACCCAATCTGACTAGGCTCCTCCTATACCCCCTCCTCTCTGACTCCACCCATTCTGACTAGGCTCCTCCTATTTGACCCCACCCAATCTGACTAGGCTCCTCCTAAGCCCCTCCTCTGCTGTCTGACCCCACCCATACTGCCCAGGCTCTGCCTAAGCATCTCCTCTCTGACCCCACCCATTCTGCCCAGGCTCCTCCTAAGCCCCTCCTCTGCTGTCTGACCCCACCCATTCTGCCCAGGCTCCTCCTAAGCCCCTCCTCTGCTGTCTGACCCCACCCATTCTGCCCAGGCTCCTCCTATACCCCCTCCTCTCTGACTCCACCCATTCTGCCTAGGCTCCTCCCATACCCCTCTGACCCCACCCATTCTGCCCAGGCTCCTCCTATACCCCTCCTATTTGACCCCACCCAATCTGACTTGACTCCTCCTAAGCCCCTCCTCTGCTGTCTGACCCCACCCATTCTGCCCAGGCTCCTCCTATTTGACCCCACCCAATCTGACTAGGCTCCTCCTATACCCCCTCTGC
This sequence comes from Lissotriton vulgaris, assembly GCF_964263255.1. Classification (NCBI taxonomy): domain Eukaryota; kingdom Metazoa; phylum Chordata; class Amphibia; order Caudata; family Salamandridae; genus Lissotriton; species Lissotriton vulgaris. The sequence continues at coordinate 1,001,691,859 of NC_141695.1, forward strand.
CCAGGCTCCTCCTAAGCCCCTCCTCTCCTCTCTGACCCCACCCATTCTGCCCAGGCTCCTCCTAAGCCCCTCCTCTGCTGTCTGACCCCACCCATTCTGCCCAGGCTCCTCCTATACCCCCTCCTCTCTGACTCCACCCATTCTGCCCAGGCTCCTCCCATTTGACCCCACCCAATCTGACTAGGCTCCTCCTATACCCCCTCTGCCCAGGCTCCTCCTATACCCCTCCTCTCTGACCCCACCCCCTCTGCCCAGGCTCCTCCTATACCCCCTCTGCCCAGGCTCCTCCTATACCCCTCCTCTCTGACCCCACCCCCTCTGCCCAGGCTCCTCCTATACCCCTCCTCTCTGACCCCACCCCCTCTGCCCAGGCTCCTCCTATTTGACCCCACCCAATCTGACTAGGCTCCTCCTACACCCCCCTCTGCCAGGCTCCTCCTATACCCCCTCCTCTCTGACTCCACCCATTCTACCCAGGCTCCTCCCATACCCCTCTGACCCCACCCAATCTGACTAGGCTCCTCCTAAGCCCCTCCTCTGCTGTCTGACCCCACCCATTCTGCCCAGGCTCCTCCTATACCCCTCCTCTCTGACCCCACCCCCTCTGCCCAGGCTCCTCCTATTTGACCCCACCCAATCTGACTAGGCTCCTCCTACACCCCCCTCTGCCAGGCTCCTCCTATACCCCCTCCTCTCTGACTCCACCCATTCTACCCAGGCTCCTCCCATACCCCTCTGACCCCACCCAATCTGACTAGGCTCCTCCTAAGCCCCTCCTCTGCTTTCTGACCCCACCCATTCTGCCCAGGCTCCTCCTATACCCCACCTCTCTGACCCCACCCAATCTGACTAGGCTCCTCCTAAGCCCCTCCTCTGCTGTCTGACCCCACCCATTCTGCCCAGGCTCCTCCTCTCTGACCCCACCCATTCTGCCCAGGCTCCTCCTATACCCCACCTCTCTGACCCCACCCAATCTGACTAGGCTCCTCCTAAGCCCCTCCTCTGCTGTCTGACCCCACCCATTCTGCCCAGGCTCCTCCTATACCCCCTCCTCTCTGACTCCACCCATTCTACCCAGGCTCCTCCCATACCCCTCTGACCCCACCCATTCTGCCCAGGCTCCTCCTATTTGACCCCACCCAATCTGACTAGGCTCCTCCTACACCCCCCTCTGCCAGGCTCCTCCTATACCCCCTCCTCTCTGACTCCACCCATTCTACCCAGGCTCCTCCCATTCTGCCCAGGCTCCTCCTATTTGACCCCACCCAATCTGACTAGGCTCCTCCTAAGCCCCTAGGCCCCTCCTAAGCCCCTCCTCTGCTGTCTGACCCCACTCATTCTGCCCAGGCTCCTCCTAAGCCCCTCCTCTCTGACCCCACCCAATCTGACTAGGCTCCTCCTAAGCCCCTAGGCTCCTCCTAAGCCCCTCCTCTGCTCTCTGACCCCACCCATTCTGCCCAGGCTCCTCCTATTTGACCCCACCCGATCTGACTAGGCTCCTCCTAAGCCCCTCCTCTCTGACCCCACCCATTCTGCCCAGGCTCCTCCTAAGCCCCTCCTCTGCTGTCTGACCCCACCCATTCTGCCCAGGCTCCTCCTATACCCCTCCTCTCTGACCCCACCCCCTCTGCCCAGGCTCCTCCTATTTGACCCCACCCAATCTGACTAGGCTCCTCCTAAGCCCCTCCTCTGCTGTCTGACCCCACCCATTCTGCCCAGGCTCCGCCTAAGCATCTCCTCTCTGACCCCACCCATTCTGCCCAGGCTCCTCCTAAGCCCCTCCTCTCTGACTCCACCCATTCTGCCCAGGCTCCTCCTATACCCCTCCTCTCTGACTCCACCCATTCTGACTAGGCTCCTCCTAAGCCCCTCCTCTGCTGTCTGACCCCACCCATTCTGCCCAGGCTCCTCCTATACCCCTTACTCTCTGACTCCACCCATTCTGCCCAGGCTCCTCCTAAGCCCCTCCTCTCTGACCCCACCCATTCTGCCACGGCTCCTCCTAAGCCCCTCCTCTGCTGTCTGACCCCACCCATTCTGCCCAGGCTCCTCCTATTTGACCCCACCTAATCTGACTAGGTTCCTCCTAAGCCCCTCCTCTGCTGTCTGGCCCCACCCATTCTGCCCAGGCTCCTCCTATACCCCCTCCTATTTGACCCCTCCCAATCTGACTAGGCTCCTCCTATACCCCTCCTCTCTGACCTCACCCATTCTGCCCAGGCTCCTCCTATTTGACCCCAACCAATCTGACTAGGCTCCTCCTAAGCCCCTCCTCTGCTGTCTGACCCCACCCATTCTGCCCAGGCTCCTCCTAAGCCCCTCCTCTCTGACCCCACCAATTCTGCCCAGGCTCCTCCTAAGCCCCTCCTCTGCTGTCTGACCCCACCCATTCTGCCCAGGCTCCTCCTAAGCCCCTCCTCTCTGACCCCACCAATTCTGCCCAGGCTCCTCCTAAGCCCCTCATCTCCTGTCTGACCCCACCCAATCTGACTAGGCTCCTCCTAAGCCCCTAGGCTCTTCCTAAGCCCCTCCTCTCTGACCTCACCCAATCTGACTAGGCTCCTCCTATACCCCCTCCTCTCTGACTCCACCCATTCTGACTAGGCTCCTCCTATTTGACCCCACCCAATCTGACTAGGCTCCTCCTAAGCCCCTCCTCTGCTGTCTGACCCCACCCATTCTGCCCAGGCTCCGCCTAAGCATCTCCTCTCTGACCCCACCCATTCTGCCCAGGCTCCTCCTAAGCCCCTCCTCTGCTGTCTGACCCCACCCATTCTGCCCAGGCTCCTCCTATTTGACCCCACCCAATCTGACTAGGTTCCTCCTAAGCCCCTCCTCTGCTGTCTGGCCCCACCCATTCTGCCCAGGCTCCTCCTATACCCCCTCCTATTTGACCCCACCCAATCTGACTAGGCTCCTCCTATACCCCTCCTCTCTGACCTCACCCATTCTGCCCAGGCTCCTCCTATTTGACCCCACCCAATCTGACTAGGCTCCTCCTAAGCTCCTCCTCTCTGACCCCACCCATTCTGCCCAGGCTCCTCCTAAGCCCCTCCTCTGCTGTCTGACCCCACCCATTCTCCCCAGGCTCCTCCTATACCCCACCTCTCTGACCCCACCCAATCTGACTAGGCTCCTCCTAAGCCCCTCCTCTGCTGTCTGACCCCACCCATTCTGCCCAGGCTCCTCCTATACCCCCTCCTCTCTGACTCCACCCATTCTGCCCAGGCTCCTCCTATTGGACCCCACCCAATCTGATTAGGCTCCTCCTATACCCCCTCTGCCCAGGCTCCTCCTATACCCCTCCTCTCTGACCCCACCCCCTCTGCCCAGGCTCCTCCTATACCCCTCCTCTCTGACCCCACCCCCTCTGCCCAGGCTCCTCCTATACCCCTCCTCTGCTGTCTGACCCCACCCATTCTGCCCAGGCTCCTCCTATTTGACCCCACCCAATCTGACTAGGCTCCTCCTAAGCCCCTCCTCTCTGACCCCACCCATTCTGCCCAGGCTCCTCCTAAGCCCCTCCTCTGCTGTCTGACCCCACCCATTCTGCCCAGGCTCCTCCTATACCCCTCCTCTCTGACCCCACCCCCTCTGCCCAGGCTCCTCCTATTTGACCCCACCCAATCTGACTAGGCTCCTCCTAAGCCCCTCCTCTGCTGTCTGACCCCACCCATTCTGCCCAGGCTCCTCCTATACCCCCTCCTCTCTGACCCCACCCATTCTGCCCAGGCTCCTCCTATTTGACCCCACCCAATCTGACTAGGCTCCTCCTATACCCCCTCTGCCCAGGCTCCTCCTATACCCCTCCTCTCTGACCCCACCCCCTCTGCCCAGGCTCCTCCTATACCCCCTCTGCCCAGGCTCCTCCTATACCCCTCCTCTCTGACCCCACCCCCTCTGCCCAGGCTCCTCCTATACCCCTCCTCTGCTGTCTGACCCCACCCATTCTGCCCAGGCTCCTCCTATTTGACCCCACCCAATCTGACTAGGCTCCTCCTAAGCCCCTCCTCTGCTGTCTGACCCCACCCATTCTGCCCAGGCTCCTCCTATTTGACCCCACCCAATCTGACTAGGCTCCTCCTAAGCCCCTCCTCTCTGACCCCACCCATTCTGCCCAGGCTCCTCCTAAGCCCCTCCTCTGCTGTCTGACCCCACCCATTCTGCCCAGGCTCCTCCTATACCCCTCCTCTCTGACCCCACCCCCTCTGCCCAGGCTCCTCCTATTTGACCCCACCCAATCTGACTAGGCTCCTCCTACACCCCCCTCTGCCAGGCTCCTCCTATACCCCCTCCTCTCTGACTCCACCCATTCTACCCAGGCTCCTCCCATACCCCTCTGACCCCACCCATTCTGCCCAGGCTCCTCCTATTTGACCCCACCCAATCTGACTAGGCTCCTCCTACACCCCCCTCTGCCCAGGCTCCTCCTATACCCCCCTCTGCCAGGCTCCTCCTATACCCCCCTCTGCCAGGCTCCTCCTATACCCCCTCCTCTCTGACCCCACCCATTCTGCCCAGGCTCCTCCTATTTGACCACACCCAATCTGACTAGGCTCCTCCTATACCCATTCTGCCCAGGCTCCTCCTATACCCCCTCCTCTCTGACTCCACCCATTCTGCCCAGGCTCCTCCTAAGCCCCTCCTCTCTGACCCCACCCATTCTGCCCATATACCCCCTCCTCCTGCCCAGGCTCCTCCTAAGCCCCTCCTCTGCTGTCTGACCCCACCCATTCTGCCCAGGCTCCGCCTAAGCCCCTCCTCTCTGACCCCACCCATTCTGCCCAGGCTCCTCCTAAGCCCCTCCTCTGCTGTCTGACCCCACCAATTCTGCCCAGGCTCCTCCCATACCCCTCTGACCCCACCCATTCTGCCCAGGCTCCTCCTATTTGACCCCACCCAATCTGACTAAGCTCCTCCTAAGCCCCTCCTCTCTGACCCCACCCCCTCTGGCCAGGCTCCTCCTATACCCCCTCTGCCCAGGCTCCTCCTATACCCCTCCTCTCTGACCCCACCCCCTCTGCCCAGGCTCCTCCTAAGCCCCTCCTCTGCTGTCTGACCCCACCCATTCTGCCCAGGCTCCTCCTATACCCCCTCCTCTCTGACTCCACCCATTCTACCCAGGCTCCTCCCATACCCCTCTGACCCCACCCAGGCTCCTCCTATTTGACCCCACCCAATCTGACTAGGCTCCTCCTACACCCCCCTCTGCCAGGCTCCTCCTATACCCCTCCTCTGCTGTCTGACCCCACCCATTCTGCCCAGGCTCCTCCTATTTGACCCCACCCAATCTGACTAGGCTCCTCCTAAGCCCCTCCTCTGCTGTCTGACCCAACCCATTCTGCCCAGGCTCCTCCCATACCCCTCTGACCCCACCCAATCTGACTAGGCTCCTCCTAAGCCCCTCCTCTCTGACCCCACCCCCTCTGCCCAGGCTCCTCCTATTTGACCCTACCCAATCTGACTAGGCTCCTCCTACACCCCCCTCTGCCAGGCTCCTCCTATACCCCCTCCTCTCTGACTCCACCCATTCTACCCAGGCTCCTCCCATACCCCTCTGACCCCACCCATTCTGCCCAGGCTCCTCCTATACCCCTCCTCTCTGACCCCACCCCCTCTGCCCAGGCTCCTCCTATTTGACCCCACCCAATCTGACTAGGCTCCTCCTACACCCCCCTCTGCCAGGCTCCTCCTATACCCCCTCCTCTCTGACTCCACCCATTCTACCCAGGCTCCTCCCATACCCCTCTGACCCCACCCAATCTGACTAGGCTCCTCCTAAGCCCCTCCTCTGCTGTCTGACCCCACCCATTCTGCCCAGGCTCCTCCTATACCCCACCTCTCTGACCCCACCCAATCTGACTAGGCTCCTCCTAAGCCCCTCCTCTGCTGTCTGACCCCACCCATTCTGCCCAGGCTCCTCCTCTCTGACCCCACCCATTCTGCCCAGGCTCCTCCTATACCCCACCTCTCTGACCCCACCCAATCTGACTAGGCTCCTCCTAAGCCCCTCCTCTGCTGTCTGACCCCACCCATTCTGCCCAGGCTCCTCCTATACCCCCTCCTCTCTGACTCCACCCATTCTACCCAGGCTCCTCCCATACCCCTCTGACCCCACCCATTCTGCCCAGGCTCCTCCTATTTGACCCCACCCAATCTGACTAGGCTCCTCCTACACCCCCCTCTGCCAGGCTCCTCCTATACCCCCTCCTCTCTGACTCCACCCATTCTACCCAGGCTCCTCCCATTCTGCCCAGGCTCCTCCTATTTGACCCCACCCAATCTGACTAGGCTCCTCCTAAGCCCCTAGGCCCCTCCTAAGCCCCTCCTCTGCTGTCTGACCCCACTCATTCTGCCCAGGCTCCTCCTAAGCCCCTCCTCTCTGACCCCACCCAATCTGACTAGGCTCCTCCTAAGCCCCTCCTCTGCTCTCTGACCCCACCCATTCTGCCCAGGCTCCTCCTATTTGACCCCACCCAATCTGACTAGGCTCCTCCTAAGCCCCTCCTCTCTGACCCCACCCATTCTGCCCAGGCTCCTCCTAAGCCCCTCCTCTGCTGTCTGACCCCACCCATTCTGCCCAGGCTCCTCCTATACCCCTCCTCTCTGACCCCACCCCCTCTGCCCAGGCTCCTCCTATTTGACCCCACCCAATCTGACTAGGCTCCTCCTAAGCCCCTCCTCTGCTGTCTGACCCCACCCATTCTGCCCAGGCTCCGCCTAAGCATCTCCTCTCTGACCCCACCCATTCTGCCCAGGCTCCTCCTAAGCCCCTCCTCTCTGACTCCACCCATTCTGCCCAGGCTCCTCCTATACCCCTCCTCTCTGACTCCACCCATTCTGACTAGGCTCCTCCTAAGCCCCTCCTCTGCTGTCTGACCCCACCCATTCTGCCCAGGCTCCTCCTATACCCCCTCCTCTCTGACTCCACCCATTCTGCCCAGGCTCCTCCTAAGCCCCTCCTCTCTGACCCCACCCATTCTGCCCAGGCTCCTCCTAAGCCCCTCCTCTGCTGTCTGACCCCACCCATTCTGCCCAGGCTCCTCCTATTTGACCCCACCCAATCTGACTAGGTTCCTCCTAAGCCCCTCCTCTGCTGTCTGGCCCCACTCATTCTGCCCAGGCTCCTCCTATACCCCCTCCTATTTGACCCCACCCAATCTGACTAGGCTCCTCCTCTGCCCCTCCTCTCTGACCTCACCCATTCTGCCCAGGCTCCTCCTATTTGACCCCACCCAATCTGACTAGGCTCCTCCTAAGCCCCTCCTCTGCTGTCTGACCCCACCCATTCTGCCCAGGCTCCTCCTAAGCCCCTCCTCTCTGACCCCACCAATTCTGCCCAGGCTCCTCCTAAGCCCCTCCTCTGCTGTCTGACCCCACCCATTCTGCCCAGGCTCCTCCTAAGCCCCTCCTCTCTGACCCCACCAATTCTGCCCAGGCTCCTCCTAAGCCCCTCATCTGCTGTCTGACCCCACCCATTCTGCCCAGGCTCCTCCTATACCCCTCCTCTCTGACCCCACCCAATCTGACTAGGCTCCTCCTAAGCCCCTAGGCTCCTCCTAAGCCCCTCCTCTCTGACCCCACCCAATCTGACTAGGCTCCTCCTATACCCCCTCCTCTCTGACTCCACCCATTCTGACTAGGCTCCTCCTATTTGACCCCACCCAATCTGACTAGGCTCCTCCTAAGCCCCTCCTCTGCTGTCTGACCCCACCCATTCTGCCCAGGCTCCTCCTAAGCCCCTCCTCTCTGACCCCACCAATTCTGCCCAGGCTCCTCCTAAGCCCCTCCTCTGCTGTCTGACCCCACCCATTCTGCCCAGGCTCCTCCTAAGCCCCTCCTCTCTGACCCCACCAATTCTGCCCAGGCTCCTCCTAAGCCCCTACTCTGCTGTCTGACCCCACCCATTCTGCCCAGGCTCCTCCTAAGCCCCTCCTCTCTGACCCCACCAATTCTGCCCAGGCTCCTCCTAAGCCCCTCCTCTGCTGTCTGACCCCACCCATTCTGCCCAGGCTCCTCCTAAGCCCCTCCTCTCTGACCCCACCAATTCTGCCCAGGCTCCTCCTAAGCCCCTCATCTGCTGTCTGACCCCACCCATTCTGCCCAGGCTCCTCCTATACCCCCTCCTCTCTGACTCCACCCATTCTGCCCAGGCTCCTCCTATTGGACCCCACCCAATCTGATTAGGCTCCTCCTATACCCCCTCTGCCCAGGCTCCTCCTATACCCCTCCTCTCTGACCCCACCCCCTCTGCCCAGGCTCCTCCTATACCCCTCCTCTCTGACCCCCACCCCCTCTGCCCAGGCTCCTCCTATACCCCTCCTCTGCTGTCTGACCCCACCCATTCTGCCCAGGCTCCTCCTATTTGACCCCACCCAATCTGAAAAGGCTCCTCCTAAGCCCCTCCTCTGCTGTCTGACCCCACCCATTCTGCCCAGGCTCCTCCTATTTGACCCCACCCAATCTGACTAGGCTCCTCCTAAGCCCCTCCTCTCTGACCCCACCCATTCTGCCCAGGCTCCTCCTAAGCCCCTCCTCTGCTGTCTGACCCCACCCATTCTGCCCAGGCTCCTCCTATACCCCTCCTCTCTGACCCCACCCCCTCTGCCCAGGCTCCTCCTATTTGACCCCACCCAATCTGACTAGGCTCCTCCTAAGCCCCTCCTCTGCTGTCTGACCCCACCCATTCTGCCCAGGCTCCTCCTATACCCCCTCCTCTCTGACTCCACCCATTCTGCCCAGGCTCCTCCTATTTGACCCCACCCAATCTGACTAGGCTCCTCCTATACCCCCTCTGCCCAGGCTCCTCCTATACCCCTCCTCTCTGACCCCACCCCCTCTGCCCAGGCTCCTCCTATACCCCCTCTGCCCAGGCTCCTCCTATACCCCTCCTCTCTGACCCCACCCCCTCTGCCCAGGCTCCTCCTATACCCCTCCTCTGCTGTCTGACCCCACCCATTCTGCCCAGGCTCCTCCTATTTGACCCCACCCAATCTGACTAGGCTCCTCCTAAGCCCCTCCTCTGCTGTCTGACCCCACCCATTCTGCCCAGGCTCCTCCTATTTGACCCCACCCAATCTGACTAGGCTCCTCCTAAGCCCCTCCTCTCTGACCCCACCCATTCTGCCCAGGCTCCTCCTAAGCCCCTCCTCTGCTGTCTGACCCCACCCATTCTGCCCAGGCTCCTCCTATACCCCTCCTCTCTGACCCCACCCCCTCTGCCCAGGCTCCTCCTATTTGACCCCACCCAATCTGACTAGGCTCCTCCTACACCCCCCTCTGCCAGGCTCCTCCTATACCCCCTCCTCTCTGACTCCACCCATTCTACCCAGGCTCCTCCCATACCCCTCTGACCCCACCCATTCTGCCCAGGCTCCTCCTATTTGACCCCACCCAATCTGACTAGGCTCCTCCTACACCCCCCTCTGCCCAGGCTCCTCCTATACCCCCTCCTCTCTGACCCCACCCATTCTGCCCAGGCTCCTCCTATTTGACCACACCCAATCTGACTAGGCTCCTCCTATACCCATTCTGCCCAGGCTCCTCCTATACCCCCTCCTCTCTGACTCCACCCATTCTGCCCAGGCTCCTCCTAAGCCCCTCCTCTCTGACCCCACCCATTCTGCCCATATACCCCCTCCTCCTGCCCAGGCTCCTCTAAGCCCCTCCTCTGCTGTCTGACCCCACCCATTCTGCCCAGGCTCCGCCTAAGCCCCTCCTCTCTGACCCCACCCATTCTGCCCAGGCTCCTCCCATACCCCTCTGACCCCACCCATTCTGCCCAGGCTCCTCCTATTTGACCCCACCCAATCTGACTAAGCTCCTCCTAAGCCCCTCCTCTCTGACCCCACACCCTCTGGCCAGGCTCCTCCTATACCCCCTCTGCCCAGGCTCCTCCTATACCCCTCCTCTCTGACCCCACCCCCTCTGCCCAGGCTCCTCCTAAGCCCCTCCTCTGCTGTCTGACCCCACCCATTCTGCCCAGGCTCCTCCTATACCCCCTCCTCTCTGACTCCACCCATTCTACCCAGGCTCCTCCCATACCCCTCTGACCCCACCCAGGCTCCTCCTATTTGACCCCACCCAATCTGACTAGGCTCCTCCTACACCCCCCTCTGCCAGGCTCCTCCTATACCCCTCCTCTGCTGTCTGACCCCACCCATTCTGCCCAGGCTCCTCCTATTTGACCCCACCCAATCTGACTAGGCTCCTCCTAAGCCCCTCCTCTGCTGTCTGACCCCACCCATTCTGCCCAGGCTCCTCCTATACCCCACCTCTCTGACCCCACCCAATCTGACTAGGCTCCTCCTAAGCCCCTCCTCTGCTGTCTGACCCCACCCATTCTGCCCAGGCTCCTCCTCTCTGACCCCACCCATTCTGCCCAGGCTCCTCCTATACCCCCTCCTCTCTGACCCCACCCAATCTGACTAGGCTCCTCCTATACCCCCTCCTCTCTGACTCCACCCATTCTGACTAGGCTCCTCCTATTTGACCCCACCCAATCTGACTAGGCTCCTCCTAAGCCCCTCCTCTGCTGTCTGACCCCACCCATACTGCCCAGGCTCTGCCTAAGCATCTCCTCTCTGACCCCACCCATTCTGCCCAGGCTCCTCCTAAGCCCCTCCTCTGCTGTCTGACCCCACCCATTCTGCCCAGGCTCCTCCTAAGCCCCTCCTCTGCTGTCTGACCCCACCCATTCTGCCCAGGCTCCTCCTATTTGACCCCACCCAATCTGACTAGGCTCCTCCTACACCCCCCTCTGCCAGGCTCCTCCTATACCCCCTCCTCTCTGACTCCACCCATTCTACCCAGGCTCCTCCCATTATGCCCAGGCTCCTCCTATTTGACCCCACCCAATCTGACTAGGCTCCTCCTACACCCCCCTCTGCCAGGCTCCTCCTATACCCCCTCCTCTCTGACTCCACCCATTCTACCCAGGCTCCTCCCATACCCCTCTGACCCCACCCATTCTGCCCAGGCTCCTCCTATTTGACCCCACCCAATCTGACTAGGCTCCTCCTAAGCCCCTAGGCCCCTCCTAAGCCCCTCCTCTGCTGTCTGACCCCACTCATTCTGCCCAGGCTCCTCCTAAGCCCCTCCTCTCTGACCCCACCCAATCTGACTAGGCTCCTCCTAAGCCCCTAGGCTCCTCCTAAGCCCCTCCTCTGCTCTCTGACCCCACCCATTCTGCCCAGGCTCCTCCTATTTGACCCCACCCAATCTGACTAGGCTCCTCCTAAGCCCCTCCTCTCTGACCCCACCCATTCTGCCCAGGCTCCTCCTAAGCCCCTCCTCTGCTGTCTGACCCCACCCATTCTGCCCAGGCTCCTCCTATACCCCTCCTCTCTGACCCCACCCCCTCTGCCCAGGCTCCTCCTATTTGACCCCACCCAATCTGACTAGGCTCCTCCTAAGCCCCTCCTCTGCTGTCTGACCCCACCCATTCTGCCCAGGCTCCTCCTATACCCCCTCCTCTCTGACTCCACCCATTCTGCCCAGGCTCCTCCTATTTGACCCCACCCAATCTGACTAGGCTCCTCCTATACCCCCTCTGCCCAGGCTCCTCCTATACCCCTCCTCTCTGACCCCACCCCCTCTGCCCAGGCTCCTCCTATACCCCCTCTGCCCAGGCTCCTCCTATACCCCTCCTCTCTGACCCCACCCCCTCTGCCCAGGCTCCTCCTATACCCCTCCTCTGCTGTCTGACCCCACCCATTCTGCCCAGGCTCCTCCTATTTGACCCCACCCAATCTGACTAGGCTCCTCCTAAGCCCCTCCTCTGCTGTCTGACCCCACCCATTCTGCCCAGGCTCCTCCTATTTGACCCCACCCAATCTGACTAGGCTCCTCCTAAGCCCCTCCTCTCTGACCCCACCCATTCTGCCCAGGCTCCTCCTAAGCCCCTCCTCTGCTGTCTGACCCCACCCATTCTGCCCAGGCTCCTCCTATACCCCTCCTCTCTGACCCCACCCCCTCTGCCCAGGCTCCTCCTATTTGACCCCACCCAATCTGACTAGGCTCCTCCTACACCCCCCTCTGCCAGGCTCCTCCTATACCCCCTCCTCTCTGACTCCACCCATTCTACCCAGGCTCCTCCCATACCCCTCTGACCCCACCCATTCTGCCCAGGCTCCTCCTATTTGACCCCACCCAATCTGACTAGGCTCCTCCTACACCCCCCTCTGCCCAGGCTCCTCCTATACCCCCCTCTGCCAGGCTCCTCCTATACCCCCTCCTCTCTGACCCCACCCATTCTGCCCAGGCTCCTCCTATTTGACCACACCCAATCTGACTAGGCTCCTCCTATACCCATTCTGCCCAGGCTCCTCCTAAGCCCCTCCTCTCTGACCCCACCCATTCTGCCCATATACCCCCTCCTCCTGCCCAGGCTCCTCCTAAGCCCCTCCTCTGCTGTCTGACCCCACCCATTCTGCCCAGGCTCCGCCTAAGCCCCTCCTCTCTGACCCCACCCATTCTGCCCAGGCTCCTCCTAAGCCCCTCCTCTGCTGTCTGACCCCACCCATTCTGCCCAGGCTCCTCCCATACCCCTCTGACCCCACCCATTCTGCCCAGGCTCCTCCTATTTGACCCCACCCAATCTGACTAAGCTCCTCCTAAGCCCCTCCTCTCTGACCCCACCCCCTCTGCCAGGCTCCTCCTATACCCCCTCCTCTCTGACTCCACCCATTCTACCCAGGCTCCTCCCATTCTGCCCAGGCTCCTCCTATTTGACCCCACCCAATCTGACTAGGCTCCTCCTACACCCCCCTCTGCCAGGCTCCTCCTATACCCCCTCCTCTCTGACTCCACCCATTCTACCCAGGCTCCTCCCATACCCCTCTGACCCCACCCAATCTGACTAGGCTCCTCCTAAGCCCCTCCTCTGCTGTCTGACCCCACCCATTCTGCCCAGGCTCCTCCTATACCCCACCTCTCTGACCCCACCCAATCTGACTAGGCTCCTCCTAAGCCCCTCCTCTGCTGTCTGACCCCACCCATTCTGCCCAGGCTCCTCCTCTCTGACCCCACCCATTCTGCCCAGGCTCCTCCTATACCCCACCTCTCTGACCCCACCCAATCTGACTAGGCTCCTCCTAAGCCCCTCCTCTGCTCTCTGACTCCACCCATTCTACCCAGGCTCCTCCCATACCCCTCTGACCCCACCCATTCTGCCCAGGCTCCTCCTATTTGACCCCACCCAATCTGACTAGGCTCCTCCTACACCCCCCTCTGCCAGGCTCCTCCTATACCCCCTCCTCTCTGACTCCACCCATTCTACCCAGGCTCCTCCCATTCTGCCCAGGCTCCTCCTATTTGACCCCACCCAATCTGACTAGGCTCCTCCTAAGCCCCTAGGCCCCTCCTAAGCCCCTCCTCTGCTGTCTGACCCCACTCATTCTGCCCAGGCTCCTCCTAAGCCCCTCCTCTCTGACCCCACCCAATCTGACTAGGCTCCTCCTAAGCCCCTCCTCTGCTCTCTGACCCCACCCATTCTGCCCAGGCTCCTCCTATTTGACCCCACCCAATCTGACTAGGCTCCTCCTAAGCCCCTCCTCTCTGACCCCACCCATTCTGCCCAGGCTCCTCCTAAGCCCCTCCTCTGCTGTCTGACCCCACCCATTCTGCCCAGGCTCCTCCTATACCCCTCCTCTCTGACCCCACCCCCTCTGCCCAGGCTCCTCCTATTTGACCCCACCCAATCTGACTAGGCTCCTCCTAAGCCCCTCCTCTGCTGTCTGACCCCACCCATTCTGCCCAGGCTCCGCCTAAGCATCTCCTCTCTGACCCCACCCATTCTGCCCAGGCTCCTCCTAAGCCCCTCCTCTCTGACTCCACCCATTCTGCCCAGGCTCCTCCTATACCCCTCCTCTCTGACTCCACCCATTCTGACTAGGCTCCTCCTAAGCCCCTCCTCTGCTGTCTGACCCCACCCATTCTGCCCAGGCTCCTCCTATACCCCCTCCTCTCTGACTCCACCCATTCTGCCCAGGCTCCTCCTAAGCCCCTCCTCTCTGACCCCACCCATTCTGCCCAGGCTCCTCCTAAGCCCCTCCTCTGCTGTCTGACCCCACCCATTCTGCCCAGGCTCCTCCTATTTGACCCCACCCAATCTGACTAGGTTCCTCCTAAGCCCCTCCTCTGCTGTCTGGCCCCACTCATTCTGCCCAGGCTCCTCCTATACCCCCTCCTATTTGACCCCACCCAATCTGACTAGGCTCCTCCTCTGCCCCTCCTCTCTGACCTCACCCATTCTGCCCAGGCTCCTCCTATTTGACCCCACCCAATCTGACTAGGCTCCTCCTAAGCCCCTCCTCTGCTGTCTGACCCCACCCATTCTGCCCAGGCTCCTCCTAAGCCCCTCCTCTCTGACCCCACCAATTCTGCCCAGGCTCCTCCTAAGCCCCTCCTCTGCTGTCTGACCCCACCCATTCTGCCCAGGCTCCTCCTAAGCCCCTCCTCTCTGACCCCACCAATTCTGCCCAGGCTCCTCCTAAGCCCCTCATCTGCTGTCTGACCCCACCCATTCTGCCCAGGCTCCTCCTATACCCCTCCTCTCTGACCCCACCCAATCTGACTAGGCTCCTCCTAAGCCCCTCCTCTGCTGTCTGACCCCACCCATTCTGCCCAGGCTCCTCCTAAGCCCCTCCTCTCTGACCCCACCAATTCTGCCCAGGCTCCTCCTAAGCCCCTCCTCTGCTGTCTGACCCCACCCATTCTGCCCAGGCTCCTCCTAAGCCCCTCCTCTCTGACCCCACCAATTCTGCCCAGGCTCCTCCTAAGCCCCTCATCTGCTGTCTGACCCCACCCATTCTGCCCAGGCTCCTCCTATACCCCTCCTCTCTGACCCCACCCAATCTGACTAGGCTCCTCCTAAGCCCCTAGGCTCCTCCTAAGCCCCTCCTCTCTGACCCCACCCAATCTGACTAGGCTCCTCCTATACCCCCTCCTCTCTGACTCCACCCATTCTGACTAGGCTCCTCCTATTTGACCCCACCCAATCTGACTAGGCTCCTCCTAAGCCCCTCCTCTGCTGTCTGACCCCACCCATTCTGCCCAGGCTCCTCCTAAGCCCCTCCTCTCTGACCCCACCAATTCTGCCCAGGCTCCTCCTAAGCCCCTCCTCTGCTGTCTGACCCCACCCATTCTGCCCAGGCTCCTCCTAAGCCCCTCCTCTCTGACCCCACCAATTCTGCCCAGGCTCCTCCTAAGCCCCTCCTCTGCTGTCTGACCCCACCCATTCTGCCCAGGCTCCTCCTAAGCCCCTCCTCTCTGACCCCACCAATTCTGCCCAGGCTCCTCCTAAGCCCCTCATCTGCTGTCTGACCCCACCCATTCTGCCCAGGCTCCTCCTATACCCCCTCCTCTCTGACTCCACCCATTCTGCCCAGGCTCCTCCTATTGGACCCCACCCAATCTGATTAGGCTCCTCCTATACCCCCTCTGCCCAGGCTCCTCCTATACCCCTCCTCTCTGACCCCACCCCCTCTGCCCAGGCTCCTCCTATACCCCTCCTCTCTGACCCCCACCCCCTCTGCCCTGGCTCCTCCTATACCCCTCCTCTGCTGTCTGACCCCACCCATTCTGCCCAGGCTCCTCCTATTTGACCCCACCCAATCTGAAAAGGCTCCTCCTAAGCCCCTCCTCTGCTGTCTAACCCCACCCATTCTGCCCAGGCTCCTCCTATTTGACCCCACCCAATCTGACTAGGCTCCTCCTAAGCCCCTCCTCTCTGACCCCACCCATTCTGCCCAGGCTCCTCCTAAGCCCCTCCTCTGCTGTCTGACCCCACCCATTCTGCCCAGGCTCCTTCTATACCCCTCCTCTCTGACCCCACCCCCTCTGCCCAGGCTCCTCCTATTTGACCCCACCCAATCTGACTAGGCTCCTCCTAAGCCCCTCCTCTGCTGTCTGACCCCACCCATTCTGCCCAGGCTCCTCCTATACCCCCTCCTCTCTGACTCCACCCATTCTGCCCAGGCTCCTCCTATTTGACCCCACCCAATCTGACTAGGCTCCTCCTATACCCCCTCTGCCCAGGCTCCTCCTATACCCCCTCTGCCCAGGCTCCTCCTATACCCCTCCTCTCTGACCCCACCCCCTCTGCCCAGGCTCCTCCTATACCCCTCCTCTGCTGTCTGACCCCACCCATTCTGCCCAGGCTCCTCCTATTTGACCCCACCCAATCTGACTAGGCTCCTCCTAAGCCCCTCCTCTGCTGTCTGACCCCACCCATTCTGCCCAGGCTCCTCCTATTTGACCCCACCCAATCTGACTAGGCTCCTCCTAAGCCCCTCCTCTCTGACCCCACCCATTCTGCCCAGGCTCCTCCTAAGCCCCTCCTCTGCTGTCTGACCCCACCCATTCTGCCCAGGCTCCTCCTATACCCCTCCTCTCTGACCCCACCCCCTCTGCCCAGGCTCCTCCTATTTGACCCCACCCAATCTGACTAGGCTCCTCCTACACCCCCCTCTGCCAGGCTCCTCCTATACCCCCTCCTCTCTGACTCCACCCATTCTACCCAGGCTCCTCCCATACCCCTCTGACCCCACCCATTCTGCCCAGGCTCCTCCTATTTGACCCCACCCAATCTGACTAGGCTCCTCCTACACCCCCCTCTGCCCAGGCTCCTCCTATACCCCCTCCTCTCTGACCCCACCCATTCTGCCCAGGCTCCTCCTATTTGACCACACCCAATCTGACTAGGCTCCTCCTATACCCATTCTGCCCAGGCTCCTCCTATACCCCCTCCTCTCTGACTCCACCCATTCTGCCCAGGCTCCTCCTAAGCCCCTCCTCTCTGACCCCACCCATTCTGCCCATATACCCCCTCCTCCTGCCCAGGCTCCTCCTAAGCCCCTCCTCTGCTGTCTGACCCCACCCATTCTGCCCAGGCTCCGCCTAAGCCCCTCCTCTCTGACCCCACCCATTCTGCCCAGGCTCCTCCCATACCCCTCTGACCCCACCCATTCTGCCCAGGCTCCTCCTATTTGACCCCACCCAATCTGACTAAGCTCCTCCTAAGCCCCTCCTCTCTGACCCCACCCCCTCTGGCCAGGCTCCTCCTATACCCCCTCTGCCCAGGCTCCTCCTATACCCCTCCTCTCTGACCCCACCCCCTCTGCCCAGGCTCCTCCTAAGCCCCTCCTCTGCTGTCTGACCCCACCCATTCTGCCCAGGCTCCTCCTATACCCCCTCCTCTCTGACTCCACCCATTCTACCCAGGCTCCTCCCATACCCCTCTGACCCCACCCAGGCTCCTCCTATTTGACCCCACCCAATCTGACTAGGCTCCTCCTACACCCCCCTCTGCCAGGCTCCTCCTAAGCCCCTCCTCTGCTGTCTGACCCCACCCATTCTGCCCAGGCTCCTCCTATACCCCACCTCTCTGACCCCACCCAATCTGACTAGGCTCCTCCTAAGCCCCTCCTCTGCTGTCTGACCCCACCCATTCTGCCCAGGCTCCTCCTCTCTGACCCCACCCATTCTGCCCAGGCTCCTCCTATACCCCCTCCTCTCTGACCCCACCCAATCTGACTAGGCTCCTCCTATACCCCCTCCTCTCTGACTCCACCCATTCTGACTAGGCTCCTCCTATTTGACCCCACCCAATCTGACTAGGCTCCTCCTAAGCCCCTCCTCTGCTGTCTGACCCCACCCATACTGCCCAGGCTCTGCCTAAGCATCTCCTCTCTGACCCCACCCATTCTGCCCAGGCTCCTCCTAAGCCCCTCCTCTGCTGTCTGACCCCACCCATTCTGCCCAGGCTCCTCCTAAGCCCCTCCTCTGCTGTCTGACCCCACCCATTCTGCCCAGGCTCCTCCTATTTGACCCCACCCAATCTGACTAGGCTCCTCCTACACCCCCCTCTGCCAGGCTCCTCCTATACCCCCTCCTCTCTGACTCCACCCATTCTACCCAGGCTCCTCCCATTATGCCCAGGCTCCTCCTATTTGACCCCACCCAATCTGACTAGGCTCCTCCTACACCCCCCTCTGCCAGGCTCCTCCTATACCCCCTCCTCTCTGACTCCACCCATTCTACCCAGGCTCCTCCCATACCCCTCTGACCCCACCCATTCTGCCCAGGCTCCTCCTATTTGACCCCACCCAATCTGACTAGGCTCCTCCTAAGCCCCTAGGCCCCTCCTAAGCCCCTCCTCTGCTGTCTGACCCCACTCATTCTGCCCAGGCTCCTCCTAAGCCCCTCCTCTCTGACCCCACCCAATCTGACTAGGCTCCTCCTAAGCCCCTAGGCTCCTCCTAAGCCCCTCCTCTGCTCTCTGACCCCACCCATTCTGCCCAGGCTCCTCCTATTTGACCCCACCCAATCTGACTAGGCTCCTCCTAAGCCCCTCCTCTCTGACCCCACCCATTCTGCCCAGGCTCCTCCTAAGCCCCTCCTCTGCTGTCTGACCCCACCCATTCTGCCCAGGCTCCTCCTATACCCCTCCTCTCTGACCCCACCCCCTCTGCCCAGGCTCCTCCTATTTGACCCCACCCAATCTGACTAGGCTCCTCCTAAGCCCCTCCTCTGCTGTCTGACCCCACCCATTCTGCCCAGGCTCCTCCTATACCCCCTCCTCTCTGACTCCACCCATTCTGCCCAGGCTCCTCCTATTTGACCCCACCCAATCTGACTAGGCTCCTCCTATACCCCCTCTGCCCAGGCTCCTCCTATACCCCTCCTCTCTGACCCCACCCCCTCTGCCCAGGCTCCTCCTATACCCCTCCTCTGCTGTCTGACCCCACCCATTCTGCCCAGGCTCCTCCTATTTGACCCCACCCAATCTGACTAGGCTCCTCCTAAGCCCCTCCTCTGCTGTCTGACCCCACCCATTCTGCCCAGGCTCCTCCTATTTGACCCCACCCAATCTGACTAGGCTCCTCCTAAGCCCCTCCTCTCTGACCCCACCCATTCTGCCCAGGCTCCTCCTAAGCCCCTCCTCTGCTGTCTGACCCCACCCATTCTGCCCAGGCTCCTCCTATACCCCTCCTCTCTGACCCCACCCCCTCTGCCCAGGCTCCTCCTATTTGACCCCACCCAATCTGACTAGGCTCCTCCTACACCCCCCTCTGCCAGGCTCCTCTTATACCCCCTCCTCTCTGACTCCACCCATTCTACCCAGGCTCCTCCTATTTGACCCCACCCAATCTGACTAGGCTCCTCCTACACCCCCCTCTGCCCAGGCTCCTCCTATACCCCCCTCTGCCAGGCTCCTCCTATACCCCCTCCTCTCTGACCCCACCCATTCTGCCCAGGCTCCTCCTATTTGACCACACCCAATCTGACTAGGCTCCTCCTATACCCATTCTGCCCAGGCTCCTCCTAAGCCCCTCCTCTCTGACCCCACCCATTCTGCCCATATACCCCCTCCTCCTGCCCAGGCTCCTCCTAAGCCCCTCCTCTGCTGTCTGACCCCACCCATTCTGCCCAGGCTCCGCCTAAGCCCCTCCTCTCTGACCCCACCCCCTCTGCCCAGGCTCCTCCTATTTGACCCCACCCAATCTGACTAGGCTCCTCCTACACCCCCCTCTGCCAGGCTCCTCCTATACCCCCTCCTCTCTGACTCCACCCATTCTACCCAGGCTCCTCCCATACCCCTCTGACCCCACCCATTCTGCCCAGGCTCCTCCTATTTGACCCCACCCAATCTGACTAGGCTCCTCCTACACCCCCTCCTCTCTGACTCCACCCATTCTACCCAGGCTCCTCCTATACCCCCTCCTCTCTGACCCCACCCATTCTGCCCAGGCTCCTCCTATTTGACCACACCCAATCTGACTAGGCTCCTCCTATACCCATTCTGCCCAGGCTCCTCCTATACCCCCTCCTCTCTGACTCCACCCATTCTGCCCAGGCTCCTCCTAAGCCCCTCCTCTCTGACCCCACCCATTCTGCCCATATACCCCCTCCTCCTGCCCAGGCTCCTCCTAAGCCCCTCCTCTGCTGTCTGACCCCACCCATTCTGCCCAGGCTCCGCCTAAGCCCCTCCTCTCTGACCCCACCCATTCTGCCCAGGCTCCTCCCATACCCCTCTGACCCCACCCATTCTGCCCAGGCTCCTCCTATTTGACCCCACCCAATCTGACTAAGCTCCTCCTAAGCCCCTCCTCTCTGACCCCACCCCCTCTGGCCAGGCTCCTCCTATACCCCCTCTGCCCAGGCTCCTCCTATACCCCTCCTCTCTGACTCCACCCATTCTACCCAGGCTCCTCCCATACCCCTCTGACCCCACCCAGGCTCCTCCTATTTGACCCCACCCAATCTGACTAGGCTCCTCCTACACCCCCCTCTGCCAGGCTCCTCCTATACCCCTCCTCTGCTGTCTGACCCCACCCATTCTGCCCAGGCTCCTCCTATTTGACCCCACCCAATCTGACTAGGCTCCTCCTAAGCCCCTCCTCTGCTGTCTGACCCCACCCATTCTGCCCAGGCTCCTCCTATACCCCACCTCTCTGACCCCACCCAATCTGACTAGGCTCCTCCTAAGCCCCTCCTCTGCTGTCTGACCCCACCCATTCTGCCCAGGCTCCGCCTAAGCCCCTCCTCTCTGACCCCACCCATTCTGCCCAGGCTCCTCCTAAGCCCCTCCTCTGCTGTCTGACCCCACCCATTCTGCCCAGGCTCCTCCCATACCCCTCTGACCCCACCCATTCTGCCCAGGCTCCTCCTATTTGACCCCACCCAATCTGACTAAGCTCCTCCTAAGCCCCTCCTCTCTGACCCCACCCCCTCTGCCAGGCTCCTCCCATTCTGCCCAGGCTCCTCCTATTTGACCCCACCCAATCTGACTAGGCTCCTCCTACACCCCCCTCTGCCAGGCTCCTCCTATACCCCCTCCTCTCTGACTCCACCCATTCTACCCAGGCTCCTCCCATACCCCTCTGACCCCACCCATTCTGCCCAGGCTCCTCCTATTTGACCCCACCCAATCTGACTAGGCTCCTCCTAAGCCCCTAGGCCCCTCCTAAGCCCCTCCTCTGCTGTCTGACCCCACTCATTCTGCCCAGGCTCCTCCTAAGCCCCTCCTCTCTGACCCCACCCAATCTGACTAGGCTCCTCCTAAGCCCCTAGGCTCCTCCTAAGCCCCTCCTCTGCTCTCTGACCCCACCCATTCTGCCCAGGCTCCTCCTATACCCCTCCTCTCTGACCCCACCCAACCTGCCCAGGGTCCTCCTCCTACAGACAACACCCATTCTCTTTCTTTCACCTTTCTTTCCACACCTATTTTACTTACCGACCAATCTGCAATCCCTCTTTCGCTAGGCATGATTCCACTCTTACACAACACACAGACACATTTTACTTACCAATTTACTTACCTGGTGCCGAACCCGGGATTTGAACCCTGGTTGCCTGGATGGAAGGCAGGAACTTACCCACTGGACCACACTGGTTTCCATGTAAGTAGCCTATCAAATTGTCCTTATGTCATGGTCATCCTTTTAATGTGCAATGGAAGCCACAGGAAAGGACACCAAGGCCTGTATGTTGCTTATAGTTACTTCTGCAATCCTCTAGACCACCAAGGAGCTATAGCTCAAAGGTAAGGCTTGTACCTTTGGTGGGGACAGCCCTCACAGGCCAGGGTTCGAATCCTGCCAGTGCTGTAGAAGTATCCCAAGGTGGGAAATTTTCAAACAGTGATTTTCTTTTATTTTTTTTTGCTAAGTGTTTTTCTGGTTTCCATGTAAGTAGCCTATCAAATTGTCCGTATGTCATGGTCATCCATTTAATGTGCAATGGAAGCCACAGGAAAGGACACCAAGGCCTGTATGTTGCTTATAGTTACTACTGCAATCCTCCAGACCACCAAGGAGCTATAGCTCAAAGGTAAGGCTTGTACCTTTGGGGGGACAGCCCTCACAGGCCAGGGTTCGAATCCTGCCAGTGCTGTAGAAGTGTCCCAAGGTGGGAAATTTTCAAACAGTGATTTTTTTTTTGCTAGTGTTTTTTTGGCAGGTGTCTCCCAACATTTCATATGTTTTCTCTCATGACCTTCTACCAACCGCCCTATTTCTCAAGTAGGTGCTAGGAACAAGGCCTTATCTTCCTTTATCAATGTCGTCATTCTTTGTCCTTTAAGTTTGGTGAATTGCAGAGTGCAATTGTGGTATTGGGGGTTATAACTGAGCACAAGAATGCGAGGATGGTGCTACACTTATTGTAAAATAGGTTGGTTGATGGTGATTTTTCATTTTAGTGTGAGCCACTCGCTCAAATCAGGGGTTTGGTGCCAGTGAGCTTGGATAGAAATAAAGGTCAAGTATGAGCTCTGGCTAATGAAATGATGGTTCGAGTTTGAGGCTAGCTAGAGTCCATTTATTAGGTGCAATAAGAAGTTGGAAAGATTTTTCCTTTAAGAGACAGACAAGAGCAGAGTCAAGCCTTTGCTCTAGTAGATCTGCATCATGCCTGCTGCAGGATGTGAAGGAGTGGGCCTCCACAGCAGTGCGCTGTGCCGGGCTGGGCTGCACTGGGCTGGGCTGGGCCTGCCCTGGCATCTTGGATTTATTCACCCACCTCCTTCCTTTGAAGAACGCTCACGAACGGCCACGAACGTCCTTGTTCTGTATACAGGCGGACAGCAGGCAATTTAGGACCCTGCTAAATGATGGTGATGTCCCCATGTGCTTCCTTCGAGTGGCAAAATCCTTCGTCTAAGGCAGGTGGGCTTTTTTAAAATTTGGTTGAAGACCATATGTTGGAGGCAGTATCACGGCACAAGCCGCCGACCGTCTCAGAAGAAAGTATGCATGGGAGGACATTATTTGCATAGGAGAGCCCTCTTCTCAGTCCCATTCTTAAGCTGCAGTGGCCATGAAGTGTTACTAGGGGGCAGCAGTATGAACAAAAGAGCACACTGAGGCTTTTCTCCTTCTTGCTGACATGATTCTTGGTCATTTTTGTCTTGCAGGGCCTAAGGAGTGAATGACTACGATGACTGAGGGGATGAGGAATGGCTGGCCTGTATTTGTGGTGAAGGGGGAACATTTGGAAGGTAAACAGCAAGATGAAAGCGTCAAAGCATATATGTTTGCTGAGTGATTGAGTCTGTGTGTCACTTGTCTCTTTGTAGGGACATGTGAGAAAGGAACAGCAGCACCATAGACTTCAGGTGGGAGAGCAAGCAAGGATGAATATTTCCCTCAAATCCAAATACTTACAGCACCTCAAAGATGACAAGTGCGATATGATGTTCTGCAATTGCAAGGATTTGCCATGTGTGGTGCATAAATATGCATGGTTAGTGAGGTTTTTCCCAGAATGTGAGTATCGTTAGGCTGGCAAATGTCAGGCACTCCTTTGGGGGTATGAGGCCAAGAAAAAATTTGGGAAGTTTGCTACAGTCATCTGTAGGATCGAAAGACACTGGGGAATCGTTACAGAGGGAGCCAGGCTGCACAAAACGTGGTAACAGTTGGACAGAAATCTTTAGCCGGACTTTTGACTACCCCCAATGTGGGACCAGGACCGCAGTACCTCTCTGTCTCTGAAACATATTTTGACCTCTGGGCACCACCATCTCAATGCCCCTCAAATGTTCCCTCCTGGAACCCCAGCTTTGGTAGTGCATCAACCAGGTTTCAATCATTTGAGTGACCACAAACACCCTTGCTATGTGCCTTCCATTTACATTCAGTCAGTAACCCAGCTGCTTCGTTCGCTATTGAATCTCAAGTGACAGTTGGATGCACATTGCAGGGGTATACAGGCATTTACCGTACTGTACAGCCCCTCTCAGTACAGTCAGACTACACTTCTTAAAATCATAAATACATGTTTTGTCCAACAGTAAGGCCGGGCCTTTCCTCTGTAGTTCATAGCCAACGTAAGGAGGAAAAAATAAGCTGAAGAGCATGCCAAAATTCTCTACAGACACTGCCAATCCTCACACTGCCTATTTGCAAGCCGAGGTTATTCACTATGACCCACCAAACCAATTGGCAACAGTAGCCTCTCTCTGCCTCATTCGTATGCTCCGATGCCACCTTTATTTAGCAAATGTTAGTGCTCTAGGATTTCATAGCACGATTCGCTATAGCCTCTTTTTTCAACAGAAATGTCCTAAAGGTACCTATACCAATCTGCTGGGTGGGGAGGAGGGGGGCTGCTGCTGCTGGCAGTAACATTTTGGGGCACCCCACCTGCAAAAATACATTCACATGCTCCTTGTTGTACCTTTCAATACCATAACTGCAGCAGAATCGTATGGTGACCCCTGTTGGTAACAGAAACTGTCAAACAGCTTTTTGCCACCCCCCCTCCCCCGTTGCCCCTAACCATTTGGGGTACACCCCATGAGGGAGGATCAGAGCAATAAAAAATAATGTTAGCCCCCCCAAAAAGTACCTGGAAGGCATGCCATTCTGTGCACCTCATCGCTCTTCACGTTGCGCCTAAGCACCTTTTAATACTGCTCCCCGACTGCCCCCTCCAAACAGAAATCAGAAAGTATAGGGGGGTGCATTAAAAAAGTTTTTGCAGTTCCCCACCATAAGTCAGGATCCTCCTCCATCTATGACCCCTTCCTAGGCCCTCAGACCCCACCCATTCTGCCCATGCTCCTCCTATTTGACCACACCCAATCTGACTAGGCTCCTCCTTAACCCCTCCTCTGCTCTCTGACCCCACCCAATCTGACTAGGCTCCTCCTATACCCCCTCCTCTCTGACTCCACCCATTCTGCCCAGGCTCCTCCCATACCCCTCTGACCCCACCCATTCTGCCCAGGCTCCTCCTATACCCCTCTTATTTGACCCCAATCTGACTAGGCTCCTCCTAAGCCCCTCCTCTGCTGTCTGACCCCACCCATTCTGACTAAGCTCCTCCTAAACCAATCCTCTGCTGTCTGACTCCACCCATTCTGCCCAGGCTCCTCCTCAGCCCCTCCTCTCTGACCTCACCCAATCTGACTAGGCTCCTCCTATACCCCCTCCTCTCTGACCCCACCCAATCTGACTAGGCTCCTCCTTAACCCCTCCTCTGCTCTCTGACCCCACCCATTCTGACTAAGCTCCTCCTAAACCCATCCTCTGCTGTCTGACCCCACCCATTCTGCCCAGGCTCCTCCTAAGCCCCTCTGCCCAGGCTCCTCCTATACCCCTCCTCTCTGACCTCACCCAATCTGACTAGGCTCCTCCTATACCCATTCTGCCCAGGCTCCTCCTATACCCCCTCCTCTCTGACTCCACCCATTCTGCCCAGGCTCCTCCTATACCCCTCCTCTCTGACTCCACCCATTCTGACTAGGCTCCTCCTAAGCCCCTCCTCTGCTGTCTGACCCCACCCATTCTGCCCAGGCTCCTCCTATACCCCCTCCTCTCTGACTCCACCCATTCTGCCCAGGCTCCTCCTAAGCCCCTCCTCTCTGACCCCACCCATTCTGCCCAGGCTCCTCCTAAGCCCCTCCTCTGCTGTCTGACCCCACCCATTC
Source organism: Lissotriton vulgaris (assembly GCF_964263255.1). Taxonomy (NCBI): domain Eukaryota; kingdom Metazoa; phylum Chordata; class Amphibia; order Caudata; family Salamandridae; genus Lissotriton; species Lissotriton vulgaris. Next base: position 1,001,717,297 of record NC_141695.1, read on the forward strand.
TGCCCAGGCTCCTCCTATTTGACCCCACCCAATCTGACTAGGTTCCTCCTAAGCCCCTCCTCTGCTGTCTGGCCCCACCCATTCTGCCCAGGCTCCTCCTATACCCCCTCCTATTTGACCCCACCCAATCTGACTAGGCTCCTCCTATACCCCTCCTCTCTGACCTCACCCATTCTGCCCAGGCTCCTCCTATTTGACCCCAATCCAATCTGACTAGGCTCCTCCTAAGCCCCTCATCTGCTGTCTGACCCCACCCATTCTGCCCAGGCTCCTCCTATACCCCTCCTCTCTGACCCCACCCAATCTGACTAGGCTCCTCCTATACCCCCTCCTCTCTGACTCCACCCATTCTGACTAGGCTCCTCCTATTTGACCCCACCCAATCTGACTAGGCTCCTCCTAAGCCCCTCCTCTGCTGTCTGACCCCACCCATTCTGCCCAGGCTCCGCCTAAGCATCTCCTATTTGACCCCAGCCATTCTGCCCAGGCTCCTCCTATACCCCCTCCTATTTGACCCCACCCAATCTGACTAGGCTCCTCCTATACCCCTCCTCTCTGACCTCACCCATTCTGCCCAGGCTCCTCCTATTTGACCCCACCCAATCTGACTAGGTTCCTCCTAAGCCCCTCCTCTGCTGTCTGGCCCCACCCATTCTGCCCAGGCTCCTCCTATACCCCCTCCTATTTGACCCCACCCAATCTGACTAGGCTCCTCCTATACCCCTCCTCTCTGACCTCACCCATTCTGCCCAGGCTCCTCCTATTTGACCCCACCCAATCTGACTAGGCTCCTCCTAAGCCCCTCCTCTGCTGTCTGACCCCACCCATTCTGCCCAGGCTCCTCCTAAGCCCCTCCTCTCTGACCCCACCAATTCTGCCCAGGCTCCTCCTAAGCCCCTCATCTGCTGTCTGACCCCACCCATTCTGCCCAGGCTCCTCCTATACCCCTCCTCTCTGACCCCACCCAATCTGACTAGGCTCCTCCTAAGCCCCTAGGCTCCTCCTAAGCCCCTCCTCTCTGACCCCACCCAATCTGACTAGGCTCCTCCTATACCCCCTCCTCTCTGACTCCACCCATTCTGACTAGGTTCCTCCTATTTGACCCCACCCAATCTGACTAGGCTCCTCCTAAGCCCCTCCTCTGCTGTCTGCCCCCACCCATACTGCCCAGGCTCTGCCTAAGCATCTCCTCTCTGACCCCACCCATTCTGCCCAGGCTCCTCCTAAGCCCCTCCTCTGCTGTCTGACCCCACCCATTCTGCCCAGGCTCCTCCTAAGCCCCTCCTCTGCTGTCTGACCCCACCCATTCTGCCCAGGCTCCTCCTATACCCCCTCCTCTCTGACTCCACCCATTCTGCCCAGGCTCCTCCCATACCCCTCTGACCCCACCCATTCTGCCAAGGCTCCTCCTATACCCCTCCTATTTGACCCCACCCAATCTGACTTGGCTCCTCCTAAGCCCCTCCTCTGCTGTCTGACCCCACCCATTCTGCCCAGGCTCCTCCTATTTGACCCCACCCAATCTGACTAGGCTCCTCCTATACCCCCTCTGCCCAGGCTCCTCCTAAGCCCCTCCTCTGTTGTCTGACCCCCACCCATTCTGCCCAGGCTCCGCCTAAGCCCCTCCTCTCTGACCCCACCCATTCTGCCCAGGCTCCTCCTAAGCCCCACCTCTCTGACTCCACCCATTCTGCCCAGGCTCCTCCTATTTGACCCCACCCAATCTGACTAGGCTCCTCCTAAGCCCCTCCTCTCTGACCCCACCCCCTCTGACTAGGCTCCTCCTATACCCCCTCCTCTCTGACTCCACCCATTCTACCCAGGCTCCTCCCATACCCCTCTGACCCCTCCCATTGTGCCCAGGCTCCTCCTATTTGACCCCACCCAATCTGACTAGGCTCCTCCTACACCCCCCTCTGCCAGGCTCCTCCTATACCCCCTCCTCTCTGACTCCACCCATTCTACCCAGGCTCCTCCCATACCCCTCTGACCCCACCCATTCTGCCCAGGCTCCTCCTATTTGACCCCACCCAATCTGACTAGGCTCCTCCTACACCCCCCTCTGCCCAGGCTCCTCCTATACCCCCCTCTGCCAGGCTCCTCCTATACCCCCTCCTCTCTGACCCCACCCATTCTGTACAGGCTCCTCCTATTTGACCACACCCAATCTGACTAGGCTCCTCCTATACCCATTCTGCCCAGGCTCCTCCTATACCCCCTCCTCTCTGACTCCACCCATTCTGCCCAGGCTCCTCCTAAGCCCCTCCTCTCTGACCCCACCCATTCTGCCCATATACCCCCTCCTCCTGCCCAGGCTCCTCCTAAGCCCCTCCTCTGCTGTCTGACCCCACCCATTCTGCCCAGGCTCCTCCTATTTGACCCCACCCAATCTGACTAGGCTCCTCCTAAGCCCCTCCTCTCTGACCCCACCCCCTCTGCCCAGGCTCCTCCTATACCCCATCTGCCCAGGCTCCTCCTATACCCCTCCTCTCTGACCCCACCCCCTCTGCCCAGGCTCCTCCTATACCCCCTCTGCCCAGGCTCCTCCTATACCCCTCCTCTCTGACCCCACCCCCTCTGCCCAGGCTCCTCCTATTTGACCCCACCCAATCTGACTAGGCTCCTCCTAAGCCCCTCCTCTGCTGTCTGACCCCACCCATTCTGCCCAGGCTCCTCCTATTTGACCCCACCCAATCTGACTAGGCTCCTCCTAAGCCCCTCCTCTCTGACCCCACCCATTCTGCCCAGGCTCCTCCTAAGCCCCTCCTCTGCTGTCTGACCCCACCCATTCTGCCCAGGCTCCTCCTATACCCCTCCTCTCTGACCCCACCCCCTCTGCCCAGGCTCCTCCTATTTGACCCCACCCAATCTGACTAGGCTCCTCCTACACCCCCCTCTGCCAGGCTCCTCCTATACCCCCTCCTCTCTGACTCCACCCATTCTACCCAGGCTCCTCCCATACCCCTCTGACCCCACCCATTCTGCCCAGGCTCCTCCTATTTGACCCCACCCAATCTGACTAGGCTCCTCCTACACCCCCCTCTGCCAGGCTCCTCCTATACCCCCTCCTCTCTGACTCCACACATTCTACCCAGGCTCCTCCCATACCCCTCTGACCCCACCCATTCTGCCCAGGCTCCTCCTATTTGACCCCACCCAATCTGACTAGGCTCCTCCTACACCCCCCTCTGCCCAGGCTCCTCCTATACCCCCTCCTCTCTGACCCCACCCATTCTGCCCAGGCTCCTCCTATTTGACCACACCCAATCTGACTAGGCTCCTCCTATACCCATTCTGCCCAGGCTCCTCCTATACCCCCTCCTCTCTGACTCCACCCATTCTGCCCAGGCTCCTCCTAGGCCCCTCCTCTCTGACCCCACCCATTCTGCCCATATACCCCCTCATCCTGCCCAGGCTCCTCCTAAGCCCCTCCTCTGCTGTCTGACCCCACCCATTCTGCCCAGGCTCCTCCTATTTGACCCCACCCAATCTGACTAGGCTCCTCCTCTCTGACCCCACCCATTCTGCCCAGGCTCCTCCTAAGCCCCTCCTCTGCTGTCTGACCCCACCCATTCTGCCCAGGCTCCTCCTATACCCCTCCTCTCTGACCCCACCCCCTCTGCCCAGGCTCCTCTTATTTGACCCCACCCAATCTGACTAGGCTCCTCCTACACCCCCCTCTGCCAGGCTCCTCCTATACCCCCTCCTCTCTGACTCCACCCATTCTACCCAGGCTCCTCCCATACCCCTCTGACCCCACCCATTCTGCCCAGGCTCCTCCTATTTGACCCCACCCAATCTGACTAGGCTCCTCCTACACCCCCCTCTGCCCAGGCTCCTCCTATACCCCCCTCTGCCAGGCTCCTCCTATACCCCCTCCTCTCTGACCCCACCCATTCTGCCCAGGCTCCTCCTATACCCCCTCCTCTCTGACTCCACCCATTCTGCCCAGGCTCCGCCTAAGCCCCTCCTCTCTGACTCCACCCATTCTGCCCAGGCTCCTCCTAAGCCCCTCCTCTGCCTGACCCCACCCATTCTGCCCAGGCTCCTCCCCTACCCCTCTGACCCACCCATTCTGCCCAGGCTCCTCCTATTTGACCCCACCCAATCTGACTAAGCTCCTCCTAAGCCCCTCCTCTCTGACCCCACCCCCTCTGGCCAGGCTCCTCCTATACCCCCTCTGCCCAGGCTCCTCCTAAGCCCCTCCTCTGCTGTCTGACCCCACCCATTCTGCCCAGGCTCCTCCTATTTGACCCCACCCAATCTGACTAGGCTCCTCCTATACCCCCTCTGCCAGGCTCCTCCTATACCCCTCCTCTCTGACCTCACCCATTCTGACCAGGCTCCTCCTATTTGACCCCACCCAATCTGACTTGGCTCCTCCTAAACCCCTCCTCTGCTGTCTGACCCCACCCATTCTGCCCAGGCTCCTCCTATACCCCCTCCTCTCTGACCCCACCCAATCTGACTAGGCTCCTCCTATACCCCCTCTGCCCAGGCTCCTCCTATACCCCTCCTCTCTGACCTCACCCAATCTGACTAGGCTCCTCCTATACCCATTCTGCCCAGGCTCCTCCTATACCCCCTCCTCTCTGACTCCACCCGTTCTGACTAGGCTCCTCCTAAGCCCCTCCTCTGCTGTCTGACCCCACCCATTCTGCCCAGGCTCCTCCTATTTGACCCCACCCAATCTGACTAGGTTCCTCCTGAGCCCCTCCTCTGCTGTCTGGCCCCACCCAACCTGCCCAGGCTCCTCCTATACCCCTCCTCTCTGACCCCACCCAATCTGACTAGGCTCCTCCTAAGCCCCTCCTCTGCTGTCTGACCCCACCCATTCTGCCCAGGCTCCTCCTATTTGACCCCACCCAATCTGACTAGGCTCCTCCTATACCCCCTCTGCCAGGCTCCTCCTATACCCCTCCTCTCTGACCTCACCCATTCTGACCAGGCTCCTCCTATTTGACCCCACCCAATCTGACTTGGCTCCTCCTAAACCCCTCCTCTGCTGTCTGACCCCACCCATTCTGCCCAGGCTCCTCCTATACCCCCTCCTCTCTGACCCCACCCAATCTGACTAGGCTCCTCCTATACCCCCTCTGCCCAGGCTCCTCCTATACCCCTCCTCTCTGACCTCACCCATTCTGACCAGGCTCCTCCTATTTGACCCCACCCAATCTGACTTGGCTCCTCCTAAACCCCTCCTCTGCTGTCTGACCCCACCCATTCTGCCCAGGCTCCTCCTATACCCCCTCCTCTCTGACCCCACCCAATCTGACTAGGCTCCTCCTATACCCCCTCTGCCCAGGCTCCTCCTATACCCCTCCTCTCTGACCTCACCCAATCTGACTAGGCTCCTCCTATACCCATTCTGCCCCGGCTCCTCCTATACCCCCTCCTCTCTGACCCCACCCATTCTGCCCAGGCTCCTCCTATACCCCCTCCTCTCTGACTCCACCCATTCTGCCCAGGCTCCTCCTATTTGACCCCACCCAATCTGACTAGGCTCCTCCTAAGCCCCTCCTCTGCTGTCTGACCCCACCCATTCTGCCCAGGCTCCTCCTAAGCCCCTCCTCTCTGACCCCACCAATTCTGCCCAGGCTCCTCCTAAGCCCCTCATCTGCTGTCTGACCCCACCCATTCTGCCCAGGCTCATCCTATACCCCTCCTCTCTGACCCCACCCAATCTGACTAGGCTCCTAAGCCCCTCCTCTGCTGTCTGACCCCACCCATTCTGCCCAGGCTCTCCTATACCCCCTCCTCTCTGACTCCACCCATTCTGCCCAGGCTCCTCCTATTTGACCCCACCCAATCTGACTAGGCTCCTCCTATACCCCCTCTGCCCAGGCTCCTCCTATTTGACCCCACCCAATCTGACTAGGCTCCTCCTAAGCCCCTCCTCTGCTGTCTGACCCCACCCATTCTGCCCAGGCTCCTCCTATACCCCCTCCTCTCTGACTCCACCCATTCTGCCCAGGCTCCTCCTAAGCCCCTCCTCTCTGACCCCACCCATTCTGCCCAGGCTCCTCCTAAGCCCCTCCTCTGCTGTCTGACCCCACCCATTCTGCCCAGGCTCCTCCTATACCCCCTCCTCTCTGACTCCACCCATTCTGCCCAGGCTCCTCCTAAGCCCCTCCTCTGCTGTCTGACCCCACGCAATCTGACTAGGCTCCTCCTAAGCCCCTCCTCTGCTGTCTGACCCCACCCATTCTGCCCAGGCTCCTCCTAAGCCCCTCCTCTGCTGTCTGACCCCACCCATTCTGCCCAGGCTCCTCCTAAGCCCCTCCTCTCCTCTCTGACCTCACCCAATCTGACTAGGCTCCTCCTATACCCATTCTGCCCAGGCTCCTCCTATACCCCTCCTCTCTGACCCCACCCAATCTGACTAGGCTCCTCCTATACCCCCTCTGCCAGGCTCCTTCTATACCCCTCCTCTCTGACCCCACCCAATCTGACTAGGCTCCTCCTAAGCCCCTCCTCTGCTGTCTGGCCCCACCCAACCTGCCCGGGCTCCTCCTATACCACTCCTCTCTGACCCCACCCAATCTGACTAGGCTCCTCCTAAGCCCCTCCTCTGCTGTCTGACCCCACCCATTCTGCCCAGGCTCCTCCTATACCCCCTCCTCTCTGACTCCACCCATTCTTACTAGGCTCCTCCTATTTGACCCCACCCAATCTGACTAGGCTCCTCCTAAGCCCCTCCTCTGCTGTCTGACCCCACCCATTCTGCCCAGGCTCTGCCTAAGCCCCTCCTCTGCTGTCTGACCCCACCCATTCTGCCCAGGCTCCTCCTAAGCCCCTCCTCTGCTGTCTGACCCCACCCATTCTGCCCAGGCTCCTCCTATACCCCCTCCTCTCTGACTCCACCCATTCTGCCCAGGCTCCTCCCATACCCCTCTGACCCCACCCATTCTGCCCAGGCTCCTCCTATTTGACCCCACCCAATCTGACTAGGCTCCTCCTAAGCCCCTCCTCTGCTGTCTGACCCCACCCATTCTGCCCAGGCTCCTCCTATACCCCCTCCTCTCTGACTCCACCCATTCTGCCCAGGCTCCTCCTATTTGACCCCACCCAATCTGACTAGGCTCCTCCTAAGCCCCTCCTCTGCTGTCTGACCCCACCCATTCTGCCCAGGCTCCTCCTATACCCCCTCCTCTCTGACTCCACCCATTCTGCCCAGGCTCCTCCTATTTGACCCCACCCAATCTGACTAGGCTCCTCCTATACCCCCTCTGCCCAGGCTCCTCCTATACCCCTCCTCTCTGACCCCACCCATTCTGCCCAGGCTCCTCCTATACCCCCTCCTATTTGACCCCACCCAATCTGACTTGGCTCCTCCTAAGCCCCTCCTCTGCTGTCTGACCCCACCCATTCTGCCCAGGCTCCTCCTATTTGACCCCACACAATCTGACTAGGCTCCTCCTAAGCCCCTCCTCTGCTGTCTGACCCCACCCATTCTGCCCAGGCTCCTCCTATACCCCACCTCTCTGACCCCACCCAATCTGACTAGGCTCCTCCTAAGCCCCTAGGCTCCTCCTAAGCCCCTCCTCTCTGACCCCACCCAATCTGACTAGGCTCCTCCTAAGCCCCTCCTCTGCTGTCTGACCCCACCCCCTCTGCCCAGGCTCCTCCTATACCCCTCCTCTCTGACCCCACCCAATCTGACTAGGCTCCTCCTAAGCCCCTAGGCTCCTCCTAAGCCCCTCCTCTCTGACCCCACCCAATCTGACTAGGCTCCTCTTAAGCCCCTCTTCTGCTGTCTGACCCCACCCATTCTGCCCAGGCTCCTCCTATACCCCCTCCTCTCTGACTCCACCCATTCTGACTAGGCTCCTCCTATTTGACCACACCCAATTTGACTAGGCTCCTCCTAAGCCCCTCCTCTGCTGTCTGACCCCACCCATTCTGCCCAGGCTCCGCCTAAGCATCTCCTCTCTGACCCCACCCATTCTGCCCAGGCTCCTCCTAAGCCCCTCCTCTGCTGTCTGACCCCACCCATTCTGCCCAGGCTCCTCCTAAGCCCCTCCTCTGCTGTCTGACCCCACCCATTCTGCCCAGGCTCCTCCTATACCCCCTCCTCTCTGACTCCACCCATTCTGCCCAGGCTCCTCCTATACCCCTCCTATTTGACCCCACCCAATCTGACTTGGCTCCTCCTAAGCCCCTCCTCTGCTGTCTGGCCCCACCCATTCTGCCCAGGCTCCTCCTATACCCCCTCCTCTCTGACTCCACCCATTCTGCCCAGGCTCCTCCTATACCCCTCCTCTCTGACCCCACCCAATCTGACTAGGCTCCTCCTAAGCCCCTCCTCTGCTGTCTGGCCCCACCCATTCTGCCCAGGCTCCTCCTATACCCCCTCCTCTCTGACTCCACCCATTCTGCCCAGGCTCCTCCTATACCCCTCCTCTCTGACCCCACCCAATCTGACTAGGCTCCTCCTAAGCCCCTCCTCTGCTGTCTGACCCCACACATTCTGCCCAGGCTCCTCCTATTTGACCCCACCCAATCTGACTAGGTTCCCCCTAAGCCCCTCCTCTGCTGTCTGGCCCCACCCATTCTGCCCAGGCTCCTCCTATACCCCCTCCTATTTGACCCCACCCAATCTGACTAGGCTCCTCCTATACCCCTCCTCTCTGACCTCACCCATTCTGCCCAGGCTCCTCCTATTTGACCCCACCCAATCTGACTAGGCTCCTCCTAAGCCCCTCCTCTGCTGTCTGACCCCACCCATTCTGCCCAGGCTCCTCCTAAGCCCCTCCTCTGCTGTCTGACCCCACCCATTCTGCCCAGGCTCCTCCTATACCCCTCCTCTCTGACCCCACCCAATCTGACTAGGCTCCTCCTAAGCCCCTAGGCTCCTCCTAAGCCCCTCCTCTGCTGTCTGGCCCCACCCAACCTGCCCAGGCTCCTCCTATACCCCTCCTCTCTGACCCCACCCAATCTGACTAGGCTCCTCCTAAGCCCCTAGGCTCCTCCTAAGCCCCTCCTCTCTGACCCCACCCAATCTGACTAGGCTCCTCTTAAGCCCCTCTTCTGCTGTCTGACCCCACCCATTCTGCCCAGGCTCCTCCTATACCCCCTCCTCTCTGACTCCACCCATTCTGACTAGGCTCCTCCTATTTGACCACACCCAATTTGACTAGGCTCCTCCTAAGCCCCTCCTCTGCTGTCTGACCCCACCCATTCTGCCCAGGCTCCGCCTAAGCATCTCCTCTCTGACCCCACCCAATCTGACTTGGCTCCTCCTAAGCCCCTCCTCTGCTGTCTGGCCCCACCCATTCTGCCCAGGCTCCTCCTATACCCCCTCCTCTCTGACTCCACCCATTCTGCCCAGGCTCCTCCTATACCCCTCCTCTCTGACCCCACCCAATCTGACTAGGCTCCTCCTAAGCCCCTCCTCTGCTGTCTGGCCCCACCCATTCTGCCCAGGCTCCTCCTATACCCCCTCCTATTTGACCCCACCCAATCTGACTAGGCTCCTCCTATACCCCTCCTCTCTGACCTCACCCATTCTGCCCAGGCTCCTCCTATTTGACCCCACCCAATCTGACTAGGCTCCTCCTAAGCCCCTCCCCTGCTGTCTGACCCCACCCATTCTGCCCAGGCTCCTCCTAAGCCCCTCCTCTCTGACCCCACCAATTCTGCCCAGGCTCCTCCTAAGCCCCTCCCCTGCTGTCTGACCCCACCAATTCTGCCCAGGCTCCTCCTAAGCCCCTCCTCTGCTGTCTGACCCCACCCATTCTGCCCAGGCTCCTCCTAAGCCCCTCCTCTCTGACCCCACCAATTCTCCCCAGGCTCCTCCTAAGCCCCTCCTCTGCTGTCTGACCCCACCCATTCTGCCCAGGCTCCTCCTATACCCCTCCTCTCTGACCCCACCCAATCTGACTAGGCTCCTCCTATACCCCCTCCTCTCTGACTCCACCCATTCTGACTAGGCTCCTCCTATTTGACCCCACCCAATCTGACTAGGCTCCTCCTAAGCCCCTCCTCTGCTGTCTGACCCCACCCATACTGCCCAGGCTCTGCCTAAGCATCTCCTCTCTGACCCCACCCATTCTGCCCAGGCTCCTCCTAAGCCCCTCCTCTGCTGTCTGACCCCACCCATTCTGCCCAGGCTCCTCCTATACCCCCTCCTCTCTGACTCCACCCATTCTGCCCAGGCTCCTCCTATACCCCTCCTATTTGACCCCACCCAATCTGACTTGGCTCCTCCTAAGCCCCTCCTCTGCTGTCTGACCCCACCCATTCTGCCCAGGCTCCTCCTATTTGACCCCACCCAATCTGACTAGGCTCCTCCTATACCCCCTCTGCCCAGGCTCCTCCTAAGCCCCTCCTCTGCTGTCTGACCCCCACCCATTCTGCCCAGGCTCCTCCTAAGCCCCACCTCTCTGACTCCACCCATTCTACCCAGGCTCCTCCCATACCCCTCTGACCCCTCCCATTGTGCCCAGGCTCCTCCTATTTGACCCCACCGAATCTGACTAGGCTCCTCCTACACCCCCCTCTGCCAGGCTCCTCCTATACCCCCTCCTCTCTGACTCCACCCATTCTACCCAGGCTCCTCCCATACCCCTCTGACCCCACCCATTCTGCCCAGGCTCCTCCTATTTGACCCCACCCAATCTGACAAGGCTCCTCCTAAGCCCCTCCTCTGCTGTCTGACCCCACCCATTCTGCCCAGGCTCCTCCTATACCCCACCTCTCTTACCCCACCCAATCTGACTAGGCTCCTCCTAAGCCCCTCCTCTGCTGTCTGACCCCACCCATTCTGCCCAGGCTCCTCCTCTCTGACTCCACCCATTCTGCCCAGGCTCCTCCTATTTGACCCCACCCAATCTGACTAGGCTCCTCCAAAGCCCCTCCTCTCTGACCCCACCCCCTCTGACTAGGCTCCTCCTATACCCCCTCCTCTCTGACTCCACCCATTCTACCCAGGCTCCTCCCATACCCCTCTGACCCCTCCCATTGTGCCCAGGCTCCTCCTATTTGACCCCACCCAATCTGACTAGGCTCCTCCTACACCCCCCTCTGCCAGGCTCCTCCTATACCCCCTCCTCTCTGACTCCACCCATTCTACCCAGGCTCCTCCCATACCCCTCTGACCCCACCCATTCTGCCCAGGCTCCTCCTATTTGACCCCACCCAATCTGACTAGGCTCCTCCTACACCCCCCTCTGCCCAGGCTCCTCCTATACCCCCCTCTGCCAGGCTCCTCCTATACCCCCTCCTCTCTGACCCCACCCATTCTGCCCAGGCTCCTCCTATTTGACCACACCCAATCTGACTAGGCTCCTCCTATACCCATTCTGCCCAGGCTCCTCCTATACCCCCTCCTCTCTGACTCCACCCATTCTGTCCAGGCTCCTCCTAAGCCCCTCCTCTCTGACCCCACCCATTCTGCCCATATACCCCCTCCTCCTGCCCAGGCTCCTCCTAAGCCCCTCCTCTGCTGTCTGACCCCACCCATTCTGCCCAGGCTCCTCCTATTTGACCCCACCCAATCTGACTAGGCTCCTCCTAAGCCCCTCCTCTCTGACCCCACCCATTCTGCCCAGGCTCCTCCTAAGCCCCTCCTCTGCTGTCTGACCCCACCCATTCTGCCCAGGCTCCTCCTATACCCCTCCTCTCTGACCCCACCCCCTCTGCCCAGGCTCCTCCTATTTGACCCCACCCAATCTGACTAGGCTCCTCCTACACCCCCCTCTGCCAGGCTCCTCCTATACCCCCTCCTCTCTGACTCCACCCATTCTACCCAGGCTCCTCCCATACCCCTCTGACCCCACCCATTCTGCCCAGGCTCCTCCTATTTGACCCCACCCAATCTGACTAGGCTCCTCCTACACCCCCCTCTGCCAGGCTCCTCCTATACCCCCTCCTCTCTGACTCCACCCATTCTACCCAGGCTCCTCCCATACCCCTCTGACCCCACCCATTCTGGCCAGGCTCCTCCTATTTGACCCCACCCAATCTGACTAGGCTCCTCCTACACCCCCCTCTGCCCAGGCTCCTCCTATACCCCCTCCTCTCTGACCCCACCCATTCTGCCCAGGCTCCTCCTATTTGACCACACCCAATCTGACTAGGCTCCTCCTATACCCATTCTGCCCAGGCTCCTCCTATACCCCCTCCTCTCTGACTCCACCCATTCTGCCCAGGCTCCTCCTAGGCCCCTCCTCTCTGACCCCACCCATTCTGCCCATATACCCCCTCATCCTGCCCAGGCTCCTCCTAAGCCCCTCCTCTGCTGTCTGACCCCACCCATTCTGCCCAGGCTCCTCCTATTTGACCCCACCCAATCTGACTAGGCTCCTCCTCTCTGACCCCACCCATTCTGCCCAGGCTCCTCCTAAGCCCCTCCTCTGCTGTCTGACCCCACCCATTCTGCCCAGGCTCCTCCTATACCCCTCCTCTCTGACCCCACCCCCTCTGCCCAGGCTCCTCCTATTTGACCCCACCCAATCTGACTAGGCTCCTCCTACACCCCCCTCTGCCAGGCTCCTCCTATACCCCCTCCTCTCTGACTCCACCCATTCTACCCAGGCTCCTCCCATACCCCTCTGACCCCACCCATTCTGCCCAGGCTCCTCCTATTTGACCCCACCCAATCTGACTAGGCTCCTCCTACACCCCCCTCTGCCCAGGCTCCTCCTATACCCCCCTCTGCCAGGCTCCTCCTATACCCCCTCCTCTCTGACCCCACCCATTCTGCCCAGGCTCCTCCTATACCCCCTCCTCTCTGACTCCACCCATTCTGCCCAGGCTCCGCCTAAGCCCCTCCTCTCTGACTCCACCCATTCTGACTAGGCTCCTCTTAAGCCCCTCTTCTGCTGTCTGACCCACCCATTCTGCCCAGGCTCCTCCTATTTGACCCCACCCAATCTGACTAAGCTCCTCCTAAGCCCCTCCTCTCTGACCCCACCCCCTCTGGCCAGGCTCCTCCTATTTGACCCCACCCAATCTGACTAGGCTCCTCCTAAGCCCCTCCTCTGCTGTCTGACCCCACCCATTCTGCCCAGGCTCCTCCTATACCCCCTCCTCTCTGACTCCACCCATTCTGCCCAGGCTCCTCCTATTTGACCCCACCCAATCTGACTAGGCTCCTCCTATACCCCCTCTGCCCAGGCTCCTCCTATACCCCTCCTCTCTGACCCCACCCATTCTGCCCAGGCTCCTCCTATACCCCCTCCTATTTGACCCCACCCAATCTGACTTGGCTCCTCCTAAGCCCCTCCTCTGCTGTCTGACCCCACCCATTCTGCCCAGGCTCCTCCTATTTGACCCCACACAATCTGACTAGGCTCCTCCTAAGCCCCTCCTCTGCTGTCTGACCCCACCCATTCTGCCCAGGCTCCTCCTATACCCCACCTCTCTGACCCCACCCAATCTAACTAGGCTCCTCCTAAGCCCCTAGGCTCCTCCTAAGCCCCTCCTCTCTGACCCCACCCAATCTGACTAGGCTCCTCCTAAGCCCCTCCTCTGCTGTCTGACCCCACCCCCTCTGCCCAGGCTCCTCCTATACCCCTCCTCTCTGACCCCACCCAATCTGACTAGGCTCCTCCTAAGCCCCTAGGCTCCTCCTAAGCCCCTCCTCTCTGACCCCACCCAATCTGACTAGGCTCCTCTTAAGCCCCTCTTCTGCTGTCTGACCCCACCCATTCTGCCCAGGCTCCTCCTATACCCCCTCCTCTCTGACTCCACCCATTCTGACTAGGCTCCTCCTATTTGACCACACCCAATTTGACTAGGCTCCTCCTAAGCCCCTCCTCTGCTGTCTGACCCCACCCATTCTGCCCAGGCTCCGCCTAAGCATCTCCTCTCTGACCCCACCCATTCTGCCCAGGCTCCTCCTAAGCCCCTCCTCTGCTGTCTGACCCCACCCATTCTGCCCAGGCTCCTCCTAAGCCCCTCCTCTGCTGTCTGACCCCACCCATTCTGCCCAGGCTCCTCCTATACCCCCTCCTCTCTGACTCCACCCATTCTGCCCAGGCTCCTCCTATACCCCTCCTATTTGACCCCACCCAATCTGACTTGGCTCCTCCTAAGCCCCTCCTCTGCTGTCTGACCCCACCCAATCTGACTAGGCTCCTCCTAAGCCCCTCCTCTGCTGTCTGGCCCCACCCATTCTGCCCAGGCTCCTCCTATACCCCCTCCTCTCTGACTCCACCCATTCTGCCCAGGCTCCTCCTATTTGACCCCACCCAATCTGACTAGGTTCCTCCTAAGCCCCTCCTCTGCTGTCTGGCCCCACCCATTCTGCCCAGGCTCCTCCTATACCCCCTCCTATTTGACCCCACCCAATCTGACTAGGCTCCTCCTAAGCCCCTCCTCTGCTGTCTGACCCCACCCATTCTGCCCAGGCTCCTCCTATTTGACCCCACCCAATCTGACTAGGCTCCTCCTAAGCCCCTCCTCTGCTGTCTGACCCCACCCATTCTGCCCAGGCTCCTCCTATACCCCCTCCTCTCTGACTCCACCCATTCTGACTAGGCTCCTCTTAAGCCCCTCTTCTGCTGTCTGACCCCACCCATTCTGCCCAGGCTCCTCCTATACCCCCTCCTCTCTGACTCCACCCATTCTGACTAGGCTCCTCCTATTTGACCACACCCAATTTGACTAGGCTCCTCCTAAGCCCCTCCTCTGCTGTCTGACCCCACCCATTCTGCCCAGGCTCCGCCTAAGCATCTCCTCTCTGACCCCACCCAATCTGACTTGGCTCCTCCTAAGCCCCTCCTCTGCTGTCTGGCCCCACCCATTCTGCCCAGGCTCCTCCTATACCCCCTCCTCTCTGACTCCACCCATTCTGCCCAGGCTCCTCCTATACCCCTCCTCTCTGACCCCACCCAATCTGACTAGGCTCCTCCTAAGCCCCTCCTCTGCTGTCTGGCCCCACCCATTCTGCCCAGGCTCCTCCTATACCCCCTCCTATTTGACCCCACCCAATCTGACTAGGCTCCTCCTATACCCCTCCTCTCTGACCTCACCCATTCTGCCCAGGCTCCTCCTATTTGACCCCACCCAATCTGACTAGGCTCCTCCTAAGCCCCTCCCCTGCTGTCTGACCCCACCAATTCTGCCCAGGCTCCTCCTAAGCCCCTCCTCTGCTGTCTGACCCCACCAATTCTGCCCAGGCTCCTCCTAAGCCCCTCCTCTGCTGTCTGACCCCACCCATTCTGCCCAGGCTCCTCCTAAGCCCCTCCTCTCTGACCCCACCAATTCTGCCCAGGCTCCTCCTAAGCCCCTCCTCTGCTGTCCCCACCCATTCTGCCCAGGCTCCTCCTATACCCCTCCTCTCTGACCCCACCCAATCTGACTAGGCTCCTCCTATACCCCCTCCTCTCTGACTCCACCCATTCTGACTAGGCTCCTCCTATTTGACCCCACCCAATCTGACTAGGCTCCTCCTATACCCCCTCTGCCCAGGCTCCTCTTAAGCCCCTCCTCTGCTGTCTGACCCCCACCCATTCTGCCCAGGCTCCTCCTAAGCCCCACCTCTCTGACTCCACCCATTCTACCCAGGCTCCTCCCATACCCCTCTGACCCCACCCATTCTGCCCAGGCTCCTCCTATTTGACCCCACCCAATCTGACAAGGCTCCTCCTAAGCCCCTCCTCTGCTGTCTGACCCCACCCATTCTGCCCAGGCCCCTCCTCTCTGACCCCACCCATTCTGCCCAGGCTCCTCCTATACCCCCTCCTCTCTGACCCCACCCAATCTGACTAGGCTCCTCCTATACCCCCTCCTCTCTGACTCCACCCATTCTGACTAGGCTCCTCCTATTTGACCCCACCCAATCTGACTAGGCTCCTCCTCTGCTGTCTGACCCCACCCATACTGCCCAGGCTCTGCCTAAGCATCTCCTCTCTGACCCCACCCATTCTGCCCAGGCTCCTCCTAAGCCCCTCCTCTGCTGTCTGACCCCACCCATTCTGCCCAGGCTCCTCCTAAGCCCCTCCTCTGCTGTCTGACCCCACCCATTCTGCCCAGGCTCCTCCTCTCTGACCCCACCCATTCTGCCCAGGCTCCTCCTATACCCCACCTCTCTGACCCACCCAATCTGACTAGGCTCCTCCTAAGCCCCTCCTCTCTGACTCCACCCATTCTACCCAGGCTCCTCCCATACCCCTCTGACCCCACCCATTCTGCCCAGGCTCCTCCTATACCCCTCCTCTCTGACCCCACCCAACCTGCCCAGGGTCCTCCTCCTACAGACAACACCCATTCTCTTTCTTTCACCTTTCTTTCCACACCTATTTTACTTACCGACCAATCTGCAATCCCTCTTTCGCTAGGCATGATTCCACTCTTACACAACACACAGACACATTTTACTTACCAATTTACTTACCTGGTGCCGAACCCGGGATGTGAACCCTGGTTGCCTGGATGGAAGGCAGGAACTTACCCACTGGACCACACTGGTTTCCATGTAAGTAGCCTATCAAATTGTCCTTATGTCATGGTCATCCTTTTAATTTGCAATGGAAGCCACAGGAAAGGACACCAAGGCCTGTATGTTGCTTATAGTTACTACTGCAATCCTCCAGACCACCAAGGAGCTATAGCTCAAAGGTAAGGCTTGTACCTTTGGTGGGGACAGCCCTCACAGGCCAGGGTTCGAATCCTGCCAGTGCTGTAGAAGTATCCCAAGGTGGGAAATTTTCAAACAGTGATTTTCTTTTTTTTTTTTTGCTAAGTGTTTTTCTGGTTTCCATGTAAGTAGCCTATCAAATTGTCCTTATGTCATGGTCATCCATTTAATGTGCAATGGAAGCCACAGGGAAGGACACCAAGGCCTGTATGTTGCTTATAGTTACTACTGCAATCCTCTAGACCACCAAGGAGATAGCTCAAAGGTAAGGCTTGTACCTTTGGGGGGACATCCCTCACAGGCCAGGGTTCGAATCCTGCCAGTGCTGTAGAAGTGTCCCAAGGTGGGAAATTTTCAAACAGTGATTTTTTTTTTGCTAGTGTTTTTTTGGCAGGTGTCTCCCAACATTTCATATGTTTTCTCTCATGACCTTCTACCAACCGCCCTATTTCTCAAGTAGGTGCTAGGAACAAGGCCTTATCTTCCTTTATCAATGTCGTCATTCTTTGTCCTTTAAGTTTGGTGAATTGCAGAGTGCAATTGTGGTATTGGGGGTTATAACTGAGCACAAGAATGCGAGGATGGTGCTACACTTATTGTAAAATAGGTTGGTTGATGGTGATTTTTCATTTTAGTGTGAGCCACTCGCTCAAATCAGGGGTTTGGTGCCAGTGAGCTTGGATAGAAATAAAGGTCAAGTATGAGCTCTGGCTAATGAAATGATGGGTCGAATTTGAGGCTAGCTAGAGTCCATTTATTAGGTGCAATAAGAAGTTGGAAAGATTTTTCCTTTAAGAGACAGACAAGAGCAGAGTCAAGCCTTTGCTCTAGTAGATCTGCATCATGCCTGCTGCAGGATGTGAAGGAGTGGACCTCCACAGCAGTGCGCTGTGCCGGGCTGGGCTGCACTGGGCTGGGCTGGGCCTGCCCTGGCATCTTGGATTTATTCACCCACCTCCTTCCTTTGAAGAACGCTCACGAACGGCCACAAACGTCCTTGTTCTGTATACAGGAGGACAGCAGGCAATTTAGGACCCTGCTAAATGATGGTGATGTCCCCATGTGCTTCCTTCGAGTGGCAAAATCCTTCGTCTAAGGCAGGTGGGCTTTTTTAAAATTTGGTTGAAGACCATATGTTGGAGGCAGTATCACGGCACAAGCCGCCGACCGTCTCAGAAGAAAGTATGCATGGGAGGACATTATTTGCATAGGAGAGCCCTCTTCTCAGTCCCATTCTTAAGCTGCAGTGGCCATGAAGTGTTACTAGGGGGCAGCAGTATGAACAAAAGAGCACACTGAGGCTTTTCTCCTTCTTGCTGACATGATTCTTGGTCATTTTTGTCTTGCAGGGCCTAAGGAGTGAATGACTACGATGACTGAGGGGATGAGGAATGGCTGGCCTGTATTTGTGGTGAAGGGGGAACATTTGGAAGGTAAACAGCAAGATGAAAGCGTCAAAGCATATATGTTTGCTGAGTGATTGAGTCTGTGTGTCACTTGTCTCTTTGTAGGGACATGTGAGAAAGGAACAGCAGCACCATAGACTTCAGGTGGGAGAGCAAGCAAGGATGAATATTTCCCTCAAATCCAAATACTTACAGCACCTCAAAGATGACAAGTGCGATATGATGTTCTGCAATTGCAAGGATTTGCCATGTGTGGTGCATAAATATGCATGGTTAGTGAGGTTTTTCCCAGAATGTGAGTATCGTTAGGCTGGCAAATGTCAGGCACTCCTTTGGGGGTATGAGGCCAAGAAAAAATTTGGGAAGTTTGCTACAGTCATCTGTAGGATCGAAAGACACTGGGGAATCGTTACAGAGGGAGCCAGGCTGCACAAAACGTGGTAACAGTTGGACAGAAATCTTTAGCCGGACTTTTGACTACCCCCAATGTGGGACCAGGACCGCAGTACCTCTCTGTCTCTGAAACATATTTTGACCTCTGGGCACCACCATCTCAATGCCCCTCAAATGTTCCCTCCTGGAACCCCAGCTTTGGTAGTGCATCAACCAGGTTTCAATCATTTGAGTGACCACAAACACCCTTGCTATGTGCCTTCCATTTACATTCAGTCAGTAACCCAGCTGCTTCGTTCGCTATTGAATCTCAAGTGACAGTTGGATGCACATTGCAGGGGTATACAGGCATTTACCGTACTGTACAGCCCCTCTCAGTACAGTCAGACTACACTTCTTAAAATCATAAATACATGTTTTGTCCAACAGTAAGGCCGGGCCTTTCCTCTGTAGTTCATAGCCAACGTAAGGAGGAAAAAATAAGCTGAAGAGCATGCCAAAATTCTCTACAGACACTGCCAATCCTCACACTGCCTATTTGCAAGCCGAGGTTATTCACTATGACCCACCAAACCAATTGGCAACAGTAGCCTCTCTCTGCCTCATTCGTATGCTCCGATGCCACCTTTATTTAGCAAATGTTAGTGCTCTAGGATTTCATAGCACGATTCGCTATAGCCTCTTTTTTCAACAGAAATGTCCTAAAGGTACCTATACCAATCTGCTGGGTGGGGAGGAGGGGGGCTGCTGCTGCTGGCAGTAACATTTTGGGGCACCCCACCTGCAAAAATACATTCACATGCTCCTTGTTGTACCTTTCAATACCATAACTGCAGCAGAATCGTATGGTGACCCCTGTTGGTAACAGAAACTGTCAAACAGCTTTTTGCCACCCCCCCTCCCCCGTTGCCCCTAACCATTTGGGGTACACCCCATGAGGGAGGATCAGAGCAATAAAAAATAATGTTAGCCCCCCCAAAAAGTACCTGGAAGGCATGCCATTCTGTGCACCTCATCGCTCTTCACGTTGCGCCTAAGCACCTTTTAATACTGCTCCCCGACTGCCCCCTCCAAACAGAAATCAGAAAGTATAGGGGGGTGCATTAAAAAAGTTTTTGCAGTTCCCCACCATAAGTCAGGATCCTCCTCCATCTATGACCCCTTCCTAGGCCCTCAGACCCCACCCATTCTGCCCAGGCTCCTCCTATTTGACCACACCCAATCTGACTAGGCTCCTCCTTAACCCCTCCTCTGCTCTCTGACCCCACCCAATCTGACTAGGCTCCTCCTATACCCCCTCCTCTCTGACTCCACCCATTCTGCCCAGGCTCCTCCCATACCCCTCTGACCCCACCCATTCTGCCCAGGCTCCTCCTATACCCCTCTTATTTGACCCCAATCTGACTAGGCTCCTCCTAAGCCCCTCCTCTGCTGTCTGACCCCACCCATTCTGCCCAGGCTCCTCCTCAGCCCCTCCTCTCTGACCTCACCCAATCTGACTAGGCTCCTCCTATACCCCCTCCTCTCTGACCCCACCCAATCTGACTAGGCTCCTCCTTAACCCCTCCTCTGCTCTCTGACCCCACCCATTCTGACTAAGCTCCTCCTAAACCCATCCTCTGCTGTCTGACCCCACCCATTCTGCCCAGGCTCCTCCTAAGCCCCTCTGCCCAGGCTCCTCCTATACCCCTCCTCTCTGACCTCACCCAATCTGACTAGGCTCCTCCTATACCCATTCTGCCCAGGCTCCTCCTATACCCCCTCCTCTCTGACTCCACCCATTCTGCCCAGGCTCCTCCTATACCCCTCCTCTCTGACTCCACCCATTCTGACTAGGCTCCTCCTAAGCCCCTCCTCTGCTGTCTGACCCCACCCATTCTGCCCAGGCTCCTCCTATACCCCCTCCTCTCTGACTCCACCCATTCTGCCCAGGCTCCTCCTAAGCCCCTCCTCTCTGACCCCACCCATTCTGCCCAGGCTCCTCCTAAGCCCCTCCTCTGCTGTCTGACCCCACCCATTCTGCCCAGGCTCCTCCTATTTGACCCCACCCAATCTGACTAGGTTCCTCCTAAGCCCCTCCTCTGCTGTCTGGCCCCACCCATTCTGCCCAGGCTCCTCCTATACCCCCTCCTATTTGACCCCACCCAATCTGACTAGGCTCCTCCTATACCCCTCCTCTCTGACCTCACCCATTCTGCCCAGGCTCCTCCTATTTGACCCCAATCCAATCTGACTAGGCTCCTCCTAAGCCCCTCATCTGCTGTCTGACCCCACCCATTCTGCCCAGGCTCCTCCTATACCCCTCCTCTCTGACCCCACCCAATCTGACTAGGCTCCTCCTATACCCCCTCCTCTCTGACTCCACCCATTCTGACTAGGCTCCTCCTATTTGACCCCACCCAATCTGACTAGGCTCCTCCTAAGCCCCTCCTCTGCTGTCTGACCCCACCCATTCTGCCCAGGCTCCGCCTAAGCATCTCCTATTTGACCCCACCCATTCTGCCCAGGCTCCTCCTATACCCCCTCCTATTTGACCCCACCCAATCTGACTAGGCTCCTCCTATACCCCTCCTCTCTGACCTCACCCATTCTGCCCAGGCTCCTCCTATTTGACCCCACCCAATCTGACTAGGTTCCTCCTAAGCCCCTCCTCTGCTGTCTGGCCCCACCCATTCTGCCCAGGCTCCTCCTATACCCCCTCCTATTTGACCCCACCCAATCTGACTAGGCTCCTCCTATACCCCTCCTCTCTGACCTCACCCATTCTGCCCAGGCTCCTCCTATTTGACCCCACCCAATCTGACTAGGCTCCTCCTAAGCCCCTCCTCTGCTGTCTGACCCCACCCATTCTGCCCAGGCTCCTCCTAAGCCCCTCCTCTCTGACCCCACCAATTCTGCCCAGGCTCCTCCTAAGCCCCTCATCTGCTGTCTGACCCCACCCATTCTGCCCAGGCTCCTCCTATACCCCTCCTCTCTGACCCCACCCAATCTGACTAGGCTCCTCCTAAGCCCCTAGGCTCCTCCTAAGCCCCTCCTCTCTGACCCCACCCAATCTGACTAGGCTCCTCCTATACCCCCTCCTCTCTGACTCCACCCATTCTGACTTGGTTCCTCCTATTTGACCCCACCCAATCTGACTAGGCTCCTCCTAAGCCCCTCCTCTGCTGTCTGCCCCCACCCATACTGCCCAGGCTCTGCCTAAGCATCTCCTCTCTGACCCCACCCATTCTGCCCAGGCTCCTCCTAAGCCCCTCCTCTGCTGTCTGACCCCACCCATTCTGCCCAGGCTCCTCCTAAGCCCCTCCTCTGCTGTCTGACCCCACCCATTCTGCCCAGGCTCCTCCTATACCCCCTCCTCTCTGACTCCACCCATTCTGCCCAGGCTCCTCCCATACCCCTCTGACCCCACCCATTCTGCCCAGGCTCCTCCTATACCCCTCCTATTTGACCCCACCCAATCTGACTTGGCTCCTCCTAAGCCCCTCCTCTGCTGTCTGACCCCACCCATTCTGCCCAGGCTCCTCCTATTTGACCCCACCCAATCTGACTAGGCTCCTCCTATACCCCCTCTGCCCAGGCTCCTCCTAAGCCCCTCCTCTGCTGTCTGACCCCCACCCATTCTGCCCAGGCTCCGCCTAAGCCCCTCCTCTCTGACCCCACCCATTCTGCCCAGGCTCCTCCTAAGCCCCACCTCTCTGACTCCACCCATTCTGCCCAGGCTCCTCCTATTTGACCCCACCCAATCTGACTAGGCTCCTCCTAAGCCCCTCCTCTCTGACCCCACCCCCTCTGACTAGGCTCCTCCTATACCCCCTCCTCTCTGACTCCACCCATTCTACCCAGGCTCCTCCCATACCCCTCTGACCCCTCCCATTGTGCCCAGGCTCCTCCTATTTGACCCCACCCAATCTGACCAGGCTCCTCCTACACCCCCCTCTGCCAGGCTCCTCCTATACCCCCTCCTCTCTGACTCCACCCATTCTACCCAGGCTCCTCCCATACCCCTCTGACCCCACCCATTCTGCCCAGGCTCCTCCTATTTGACCCCACCCAATCTGACTAGGCTCCTCCTACACCCCCCTCTGCCCAGGCTCCTCCTATACCCCCCTCTGCCAGGCTCCTCCTATACCCCCTCCTCTCTGACCCCACCCATTCTGCCCAGGCTCCTCCTATTTGACCACACCCAATCTGACTAGGCTCCTCCTATACCCATTCTGCCCAGGCTCCTCCTATACCCCCTCCTCTCTGACTCCACCCATTCTGCCCAGGCTCCTCCTAAGCCCCTCCTCTCTGACCCCACCCATTCTGCCCATATACCCCCTCCTCCTGCCCAGGCTCCTCCTAAGCCCCTCCTCTGCTGTCTGACCCCACCCATTCTGCCCAGGCTCCTCCTATTTGACCCCACCCAATCTGACTAGGCTCCTCCTAAGCCCCTCCTCTCTGACCCCACCCCCTCTGCCCAGGCTCCTCCTATACCCCCTCTGCCCAGGCTCCTCCTATACCCCTCCTCTTTGACCCCACCCCCTCTGCCCAGGCTCCTCCTATACCCCCTCTGCCCAGGCTCCTCCTATACCCCTCCTCTCTGACCCCACCCCCTCTGCCCAGGCTCCTCCTATTTGACCCCACCCAATCTGACTAGGCTCCTCCTAAGCCCCTCCTCTGCTGTCTGACCCCACCCATTCTGCCCAGGCTCCTCCTATTTGACCCCACCCAATCTGACTAGGCTCCTCCTAAGCCCCTCCTCTCTGACCCCACCCATTCTGCCCAGGCTCCTCCTAAGCCCCTCCTCTGCTGTCTGACCCCACCCATTCTGCCCAGGCTCCTCCTATACCCCTCCTCTCTGACCCCACCCCCTCTGCCCAGGCTCCTCCTATTTGACCCCACCCAATCTGACTAGGCTCCTCCTACACCCCCCTCTGCCAGGCTCCTCCTATACCCCCTCCTCTCTGACTCCACCCATTCTACCCAGGCTCCTCCCATACCCCTCTGACCCCACCCATTCTGCCCAGGCTCCTCCTATTTGACCCCACCCAATCTGACTAGGCTCCTCCTACACCCCCCTCTGCCAGGCTCCTCCTATACCCCCTCCTCTCTGACTCCACCCATTCTACCCAGGCTCCTCCCATACCCCTCTGACCCCACCCATTCTGCCCAGGCTCCTCCTATTTGACCCCACCCAATCTGACTAGGCTCCTCCTACACCCCCCTCTGCCCAGGCTCCTCCTATACCCCCTCCTCTCTGACCCCACCCATTCTGCCCAGGCTCCTCCTATTTGACCACACCCAATCTGACTAGGCTCCTCCTATACCCATTCTGCCCAGGCTCCTCCTATACCCCCTCCTCTCTGACTCCACCCATTCTGCCCAGGCTCCTCCTAGGCCCCTCCTCTCTGACCCCACCCATTCTGCCCATATACCCCCTCATCCTGCCCAGGCTCCTCCTAAGCCCCTCCTCTGCTGTCTGACCCCACCCATTCTGCCCAGGCTCCTCCTATTTGACCCCACCCAATCTGACTAGGCTCCTCCTCTCTGACCCCACCCATTCTGCCCAGGCTCCTCCTAAGCCCCTCCTCTGCTGTCTGACCCCACCCATTCTGCCCAGGCTCCTCCTATACCCCTCCTCTCTGACCCCACCCCCTCTGCCCAGGCTCCTCCTATTTGACCCCACCCAATCTGACTAGGCTCCTCCTACACCCCCCTCTGCCAGTCTCCTCCTATACCCCCTCCTCTCTGACTCCACCCATTCTACCCAGGCTCCTCCCATACCCCTCTGACCCCACCCATTCTGCCCAGGCTCCTCCTATTTGACCCCACCCAATCTGACTAGGCTCCTCCTACACCCCCCTCTGCCCAGGCTCCTCCTATACCCCCCTCTGCCAGGCTCCTCCTATACCCCCTCCTCTCTGACCCCACCCATTCTGCCCAGGCTCCTCCTATACCCCCTCCTCTCTGACTCCACCCATTCTGCCCAGGCTCCGCCTAAGCCCCTCCTCTCTGACTCCACCCATTCTGCCCAGGCTCCTCCTAAGCCCCTCCTCTGCCTGACCCCACCCATTCTGCCCAGGCTCCTCCCCTACCCCTCTGACCCACCCATTCTGCCCAGGCTCCTCCTATTTGACCCCACCCAATCTGACTAAGCTCCTCCTAAGCCCCTCCTCTCTGACCCCACCCCCTCTGGCCAGGCTCCTCCTATAGCCCCTCTGCCCAGGCTCCTCCTAAGCCCCTCCTCTGCTGTCTGACCCCACCCATTCTGCCCAGGCTCCTCCTATTTGACCCCACCCAATCTGACTAGGCTCCTCCTATACCCCCTCTGCCAGGCTCCTCCTATACCCCTCCTCTCTGACCTCACCCATTCTGACCAGGCTCCTCCTATTTGACCCCACCCAATCTGACTTGGCTCCTCCTAAACCCCTCCTCTGCTGTCTGACCCCACCCATTCTGCCCAGGCTCCTCCTATACCCCCTCCTCTCTGACCCCACCCAATCTGACTAGGCTCCTCCTATACCCCCTCTGCCCAGGCTCCTCCTATACCCCTCCTCTCTGACCTCACCCAATCTGACTAGGCTCCTCCTATACCCATTCTGCCCAGGCTCCTCCTATACCCCCTCCTCTCTGACTCCACCCGTTCTGACTAGGCTCCTCCTAAGCCGCTCCTCTGCTGTCTGACCCCACCCATTCTGCCCAGGCTCCTCCTATTTGACCCCACCCAATCTGACTAGGTTCCTCCTGAGCCCCTCCTCTGCTGTCTGGCCCCACCCAACCTGCCCAGGCTCCTCCTATACCCCTCCTCTCTGACCCCACCCAATCTGACTAGGCTCCTCCTAAGCCCCTCCTCTGCTGTCTGACCCCACCCATTCTGCCCAGGCTCCTCCTATTTGACCCCACCCAATCTGACTAGGCTCCTCCTATACCCCCTCTGCCAGGCTCCTCCTATACCCCTCCTCTCTGACCTCACCCATTCTGACCAGGCTCCTCCTATTTGACCCCACCCAATCTGACTTGGCTCCTCCTAAACCCCTCCTCTGCTGTCTGACCCCACCCATTCTGCCCAGGCTCCTCCTATACCCCTCCTCTCTGACCCCACCCAATCTGACTAGGCTCCTCCTATACCCCCTCTGCCCAGGCTCCTCCTATACCCCTCCTCTCTGACCTCACCCATTCTGACCAGGCTCCTCCTATTTGACCCCACCCAATCTGACTTGGCTCCTCCTAAACCCCTCCTCTGCTGTCTGACCCCACCCATTCTGCCCAGGCTCCTCCTATACCCCCTCCTCTCTGACCCCACCCAATCTGACTAGGCTCCTCCTATACCCCCTCTGCCCAGGCTCCTCCTATACCCCTCCTCTCTGACCTCACCCAATCTGACTAGGCTCCTCCTATACCCATTCTGCCCCGGCTCCTCCTATACCCCCTCCTCTCTGACCCCACCCATTCTGCCCAGGCTCCTCCTATACCCCCTCCTCTCTGACTCCACCCATTCTGCCCAGGCTCCTCCTATTTGACCCCACCCAATCTGACTAGGCTCCTCCTAAGCCCCTCCTCTGCTGTCTGACCCCACCCATTCTGCCCAGGCTCCTCCTAAGCCCCTCCTCTCTGACCCCACCAATTCTGCCCAGGCTCCTCCTAAGCCCCTCATCTGCTGTCTGACCCCACCCATTCTGCCCAGGCTCATCCTATACCCCTCCTCTCTGACCCCACCCAATCTGACTAGGCTCCTAAGCCCCTCCTCTGCTGTCTGACCCCACCCATTCTGCCCAGGCTCCTCCTATACCCCCTCCTCTCTGACTCCACCCATTCTGCCCAGGCTCCTCCTATTTGACCCCACCCAATCTGACTAGGCTCCTCCTATACCCCCTCTGCCCAGGCTCCTCCTATTTGACCCCACCCAATCTGACTAGGCTCCTCCTAAGCCCCTCCTCTGCTGTCTGACCCCACCCATTCTGCCCAGGCTCCTCCTATACCCCCTCCTCTCTGACTCCACCCATTCTGCCCAGGCTCCTCCTAATCCCCTCCTCTCTGACCCCACCCATTCTGCCCAGGCTCCTCCTAAGCCCCTCCTCTGCTGTCTGACCCCACCCATTCTGCCCAGGCTCCTCCTATACCCCCTCCTCTCTGACTCCACCCATTCTGCCCAGGCTCCTCCTAAGCCCCTCCTCTGCTGTCTGACCCCACGCAATCTGACTAGGCTCCTCCTAAGCCCCTCCTCTGCTGTCTGACCCCACCCATTCTGCCCAGGCTCCTCCTAAGCCCCTCCTCTGCTGTCTGCCCCCACCCAACCTGCCCAGGCTCCTCCTATACCACTCCTCTCTGACCCCACCCAATCTGACTAGGCTCCTCCTAAGCCCCTCCTCTGCTGTCTGACCCCACCCATTCTGCCCAGGCTCCTCCTATACCCCCTCCTCTCTGACTCCACCCATTCTTACTAGGCTCCTCCTATTTGACCCCACCCAATCTGACTAGGCTCCTCCTAAGCCCCTCCTCTGCTGTCTGACCCCACCCATTCTGCCCAGGCTCTGCCTAAGCCCCTCCTCTGCTGTCTGACCCCACCCATTCTGCCCAGGCTCCTCCTATACCCCCTCCTCTCTGACTCCACCCATTCTGCCCAGGCTCCTCCTATTTGACCCCACCCAATCTGACTAGGCTCCTCCTATACCCCCTTTGACCACACCCAATTTGACTAGGCTCCTCCTAAGCCCCTCCTCTGCTGTCTGACCCCACCCATTCTGCCCAGGCTCCGCCTAAGCATCTCCTCTCTGACCCCACCCATTCTGCCCATGCTCCTCCTAAGCCCCTCCTGAGGTTCCGTGACGATTTGAACCCGTGTTTTCAATATTGTCGGAAATACATAATATTAGTATCAGCGAACCGCAAATGATCCATTTAGCCTATCCTGGTGTTTTCGCTATGCTACGAGCAAGAGCACTCCTGTTATGAACACATTTCCGATCTACCCATGGCATCCATCTTAGATCATGGTCGCCATTTTGTGTTTCTTGCCCTCACATATGCAATAACCTCTGATCACTTCATTTCGATTAAGGACACGTAGCCTTAGCCGGAGATTCACCTCTTTCATGACACGTACACCTTAAACCAGATCACGCTGTAGCTACATGACTCGACAAAGGCTGCCTCCTCTGCCCGAGGCCAGCCCACCTGAACTGGTTCTCGTGTCCATTGTCCCGATCATGATTAGGCGGCCGAAGCCGGTAGCCTTGCCCATTTACAACCCACAAACATCTCTTATCCTGCTTTCCTATCTTCTGCACCTGGCTCTGCTCCTTCCCTTCTGGGCCTTTATTAGGGGGAGGTAACGAAATTTACGATGAGACGGTCCGGCTCTTGAATGCAATATTGACAAGGGATTGTGATGGACTAGTGGGAACCCCTCTTCGTGATGTTTGACATCAGATATTATCGACAGTTCCTGTGTAACACCAAATATTTATTGTTTAAGACACAAAGGTTTAGGAATGTACTAACATGTGAAATATTTGCCTGGAGCACAATTTTTAGTATATAAGGAGCAACCCTCAATGTACAAATCGAACAGGCTCCTGGTTACTGCCCATGCGTAGTTTCTGTGACTTCTGTGTCCCTGCAGTAATAAACCTTTGGTCTTTGACGCCACCATTGAGAAGCCCGTGTTTCTGTTCATTTGCGCACCAAGGCAGGTGGAACTCCGGGGTCTTTGGGTGTTGTTCCCTGACACCTCTGGACGGAACCAAAAAGTCCAGAACTCCAATTGGCGCCCAACGTGGGGCGACGTCATTCGGTACCGGTCCAAAAGCCTGAAGAGTTCGAGAAGCTTCGTGTGAAGATTCCTGAGGGAGGCGCCCCACTTCATCGATCCCGGCATATCGCAAAAGTGGCCCTGAAGTTCTCTTCCACGAGGGTTCCCGTTCAGGACGGCTGCAGTGGGCCGTTGCCTTGACCGTCGCCCTGTCTTGGACCCGAGGTGCAGCCTTAGTACAGCGAAACGTGACGGGTTTCTCCTTGGTGACGTCTTCAGTGCCTCAGTTAAGTATTTAGTGATAGCTAGCTGGTTACTTTGTGAGGGTTGTTAAAATCCTTGATCGGTTCTTGGTTTGGTTTGGTTTCGTAAGATTATCACTAGTTGTTCTGGTTACGATAATCTATTTGGTTCAGTTTGGGTATCGATACATTAGTTTGGTTTTGGTAGGCCTAAGTTCTTGGTTCGAGTGCACATATCTGTTCCGTGTTTTGTTTGTTTTGTGTTCCAGACTGAAAATGGTAAGTCGGAAAATGCTGTCTTGTTTTGGTTGCAACAGTGACTCACGATTGGAGGATTCCTGTCTGGTTCCTCCGATTGGGACTCCCCTTTATGACTTATACTGGGGGGACTCGAGCCAGCCACTGACCTGGGAGGTCGCTTTCTTTTGGGGGGCTGCGGACGCCTGCAGTCGAGTGCTGCTTTGCCCTGACACCGGACCCTGTTGACGCTCGGATCCCGATCACCGCGGAGAGGCGGCAGATCGGGAACTACATATCCCAGCAACACTAGCGCCCAGGAAGGCGCGCATCCAGCATCCTGCCCCGCCCCCGGAGGTGCGCTTAAGGACAGCGCGAGCCCCGGGGGAGCGGGGGACTCGAGCCAGCCACTGACCTGGGAGGTCGCTTTCTTTTGGGGGGCTGCGGACGCCTGCAGTCGAGTGCTGCTTTGCCCTGACACCGGACCCTGTTGACGCTCGGATCCCGATCACCGCGGAGAGGCGGCAGATCGGGAACTACATATCCCAGCAACACTAGCGCCCAGGAAGGCGCGCATCCAGCATCCTGCCCCGCCCCCGGAGGTGCGCTTAAGGACAGCGCGAGCCCCCGCGTCGCGGGATCGCGCGCGGGTCGGCGCCCGGGGCTAAGCCCGGGCAAAGGGCGGGCCCTCTGTGGCCCTCAGAGGCACGAGGAGGACGGGACGGGCCACCGCTCCTGGCTCCAGCTTTGGACCAGGTACAGTCAAGCTCCTCTTCTTCCATCCCTATTGCCTTGAACTGCCGTTAGCTATCACCAGGATAACTGTACACAGTCACTCAACTTCAATGTCCATCTGGGAAGAGCTGAATGCCCTCTGTGGCACACACTACATCCCGGATGCTCTATCCCCCCCCATAGTGTCTCGAGACACTGCTCAAACTACCTGCTCCCCCCAGGCTTCCCCCGCTACCACCCTCCCTCCACTTACTAATTGCAGCCCCACAGTACCCGGACCCAGTACAGCCTCATCACCTGTGGACAAGGCTGAGCTCCGATCCCCCCTACAATCGTCTCTTCTGGCCCAAATCGAGCGACTGCTTGTTACTGCTCTCTCTCCACTGGTTGCTAAAATACATGATTTGGGAGATAGACTGTGCAGGATTGAACAAACGGTATCTCAGTCATACCCACCGACTAGAATTACTGTTACTCCCATACGCTCTTCCCCCACTAATACCCACAAAAGGCCTACAGACAATGCTCCCAGGATTTTACAAACATGTGATTCCCCTGTTACACCACCGACTCTAAGTGATCACAATATCACCCGTATTCACGAGCATGTCCCACAAAGAGCTCCTGTGATCGCACTAGATAGAAGACACTGCATCGATTTACCCCCCGTAGCTGCCCCATATGTCACCATTCTCTCTGGAGTACCTGCTCTCCGACCAGGAAAACGTGAATTGCATCGGGACCTTTTGAACAAAGCCATTTATTGGCTCCAAAACAATAGACCATTACCTTCCCTGCTAGACGGTGGGATACAGAGCGTCAGAAGGGTGGGGTGGCTTGGTCATCTGCCCAAAAATGTTCCGGGGGACTTGATTCTGGTTAGGTTTAAGGACAAGAATACTGCCCCCTACTTGCGTTCTATCCAGCCAAAACTTGGTGATGGCTCCATTCGTATCTGGGACCTCCATGACTTTTATCCTGGTCCTCGAGCACCGATTCACAATAACAGCGGGTGAAAAAGGGGGATTCTGTGTATTGGGGTTTTTATTATTTTTTATTTTTTTATTTTTTTTTTTTAACTGCTTACATGCCAAACTATTTTTAGTAGGGTCTTATCTCATTTTTCTTTTATCCAGGCAATGTTATGTTGAGTTATTTTACCTGTATGTATTTTACTGTGTTGCTTTTATGGCCAAACGCCGAATAAAGCTTATTTGAACTGAACTGACTTATACTGTAAGCATGGTGTGGGTCCTATATCTTATAATGAGGTGTGGGTCCGTTATTGTAAGAAGGATGGTGTCCTCAGTTGGCCACTGCATGGTAGTTTTGAGCCCGAGATTCTTGACAATTTAGAAGCGAAATTGTTTAGGAAGAAAGCCCGGCCGGCAATGTTTGATTCTTTCCGTTACTGGCGAAAAGAATCCAAACAGAGAGAAATGAAGAAATTTAAGAAAGAACAGAAAGAGAAAGAAGAGTTGACTCTAGAGCAAGCAACTAAAGAGCTGCAAGATAACGAGTGCGAGAAGGCTATAGAGGTGGCCATTAGAGAGCATAATTTAGCGATCGACAAGTGCTATCCTGCCTTGCCATCGAAAACAGCTAAGATACTAGAGGACCCCGAAAACGATCCTCTGTTGTCTTATTTGTTACGGTCACCTCCACCGTATGCACAAGGTGCTACGGCTCCACTTGTGCCAAATGTTCAATTGCCGGTTGCTGGCATTCCTGGTATTCCTGTCCCTCAGAATCAAGTTTCTGTACCTCCCGTGGTTAATGTGAATGTTCCTACGGCTCCTCCTCTTCCTGGATTACCGACTTCTATACCTGTATCTGTCTCGCTTACACCTACTACTTCACAAACTATTCTTCTTGATACTCCGACTGCCTCGCAATCTGTTCCTACTTCTGCTGTGTTTTCTACGTCTGCGAGTGTGTTGACTCCACTTTCTGTACGTCGAAGAATCACTGATTCTGTGTCTAATATACTATCTCCTTTCTATAAAACTTTAATTAAGACTCCTACTCCTGACTCTGTTCAGAGACGTAGTCAGCATCCAAGTACTGAGGAACGGGGAATTTTAGATTCCATGGCTCTCAGATGGGTTTCGAAGAGTAGAAGATATAGTACGAGAGATGTGCTAGATACATTTATGCAGTGGAAGGAACCAACACAACGGTACGTCTTTGATGAGATGTGCTCGTTGTTACGTGAAGAAATAGAAGAAGATGATGTTGAATTGGATTTGGAAGATTTAATTAAAGTTCAGAAAGAGTTTGCTGCTGGAATGATAGTGGGTGATAATATAGAGGAAGCGATGGAACTAATTTTAAGTTTTAGGAATGATCCATCTCTTCGTTCACCGAGCGATTTAGAGAAAGGTAAAATGAAGCTGAGTCGCCAATATCCTATGAGGGAGGTTCCTCCAATCTGGCGTGAAGCAATACAACGTGATGATAATGCGGGTATTGCAGCTGCTCCAGCACAGTTCCAACGAGTGTGGATACACATTCCATGGAAGCGAGCTGAAGTGCTAGCGGTGAAACAGGCCTTGCCAGATCCGCGTAAAAATCCTGCTGGATATTACAAGGAATTGACACAGACAGTTGAGGCTTGTATAATGAACTTAGCAGACATCGATATGTTGTTTGGTAATGTAGTTCCGCAACCAGTGTGGGCTAAAATTCGTAGAGAGGATCATCAAGCAGCTTTAGGTGGTGATTGGGCAGCTATCACTGCAGCAGATGGTCAGCAAACAGGTGGCGCGAAACCCGAACCCCTAATTGCTAATCTTCCAGGTAGAATAATTGATCTAATGAAGACTCTAATGCCAGCATTGCGTGTTAATTGGGACAAGTTATCAGCATGCAGGCAAAAGAAAGACGAAAGTGTCTCCGACTTCTTCACGAGGTTCGAAGAGACTTTTGTAGATCATAGTGGTCAGGATATGAGTACAGAAGGGGGACAGAGACTGTTCGTCGATAAATTTGTGCATAATTTGTTACCTGAATTATGCAATAAATAAAAGGATTCAGAGAGTGCGTGGGCTGTTTCTACAACTGCGCAAATACTTGCGACTGCACAGTACTACGAAAATAGGGATAAAGAGGAAAAGGAGAAATCAGAAAAGAAAACGAAAGATTTAAAGACTAAGGTTCTTTTGCAGCAGGCGTATCCGCCTCGCACGAATCAGCCTAATATGCAACAGGGTTCCTATCAGAGGACAGATTATAATTCAACGAGGCCTCAATATCAGTGGAATCAGTGTGCGTATTGTAAGAAAGAGGGTCACTACAAGAATGAATGTCCGATCCTAGCGCAAAATAATGCGGCAGCAGCTCAGAGAGGCCGTGGTGGTTTTGTGCAGAATTCTAGAGGTCGGGGGCGAGGTGCTATGCCTCCGCAAACGAATGATCGTCCCTCCAATCACTTTGATCAACGAAATGGACAGTCAGCTCAGCAAAATAGATCTCAACAATATCTTGTTGAAGACTATTGTGAAGCGGATGAGGGATTTCAACAGAATGGGTACTAGGACAGCCATAGACAGAGAGAGGGAGTAGTATCAGTTCCAGTGGATCAGAGTGGGCCTTATGTCGCAGTAGCAACATCAGGTGTAGTCGAACCGTTTCTGTTGGATACTGGTGCAGCAAAAAGTTCTATCATTCATGCGAAACTCCCTGGCGCACCTTTGTCTGGCTCAACAAATGTTTCCGTAGGTTTTTCAGGCGCCCCTGTCTACAACCCGATATCTGGTCCTTTGTCTATTTCTGTTGGACCGTGTCAATTGAAAGCACCCCTGATTTTGACGACGGGTTGTAATGAAAACCTGCTTGGTTTAGATTTGTTAAAACGATTATATGCGACATTGTACTGTTCTCCGGAGGGGGTACAGCTTACATTGGGTAAGAGAATCACTTCTCCGATGTACTTGTCAATGGATGCACTCCCACCAGAGCTGCGTTCACTCCTTGATTCTCTTTGGGCGACTGGTCCTAATGATGTAGGCCTTTTAGAAATACCACCATATGTGGTTACTTTAAAAGCAAATGTAAAATTTCCAAGAATTCCTCAATATAAAATATCCAGTGAAGGTGAATGTGCACTTTTATTGATTGTGCAAGACTTGATTAAGAAAGGTGTGGTTGAAGAAACTAGGGGAAATGTTTGTAATAGTCCTGTATTGCCGATTCTGAAACAAACTGATCCCACAAAGCCTCCAGTGTACAGGTTTGTCATAGACCTTAGGGAAGTCAATAAGATTGTGGTTCCGCAGTTTCCTGTGGTTCCCGACATTACTGCCTTGTTAACGTTAATTCCTGCTACAGCCACTTGGTTCTCAGTCATCGACTTGAAAAATGCCTTTTTCAGCATTCCGATAGCCGAGGAAAGCAGAGATATTTTCGGCTTCTGTTTAGGAGGTCGAAGTTTCAGATTTAAACGCGCTCCACAAGGCTACTGTGAGAGTCCATCTATTTATAGTCAAGCATTAAAAAGTCAGTTAGATTCTTTTGTCCTTCCTCCAGGTTCTGCCCTAGTACAGTACGTAGACGATCTTCTAGTGGCTGCCGATGACAAGGAAACTTGCAGAGCAGCTACAGTTTCGTTACTTCATCACTTATCCAATTTGAATCACAAGGTGTCACCTTCCAAGATGCAATACTGCTGCCAAGAAGTGACCTACCTAGGTCATCTCTTGTCAAAGGAGGGAAGGAAGTTGACCCCAGAGAGAATAAAAGCAATTACGCAAATGAGTGTTCCACGCACACAGAGGGAAGTACGTGCCTTTCTAGGTATTACCTCCTACTGTAGGCAGTGGATCCCGAATTTTTCTCTGTTAGCGAAACCGTTGGTAGCTTTGACTGGGAAAAATGTTCCAAGTCCGGTGCCATGGTCTGATGAATGTCAAGAGAGTTTTACTGAATTACGAAAAGCATTGTGTTCAGCTCCTGTATTGGGTACACCCGATTACAGTAAGCCCTTCACGCTCTACGTTCACGAGAGAGAAGGTTGCGCGTTAAGTGTTCTGACACAGAAATTTGGTGACAAACAACGCCCTTGTGCGTATTTTTCATCAACATTAGATCCGGTAGCCAGAGCGTTACCTAGTTGTTTGAGAGCTACAGCGGCAGCTGCGGCTTCCATTCGACAATCTGCTGGTCTGGTGATGAACAACATGCTAGTGGTCATGGTTCCTCATGCGGTAGATACACTCATGAATCGAACCAAGACTCAACACCTTACTAGTGCGAGACTATCAGGTTACGAGCTGACATTACTAGCGAGTCATATTCAGATTAAAAGATGTAATGTATTAAATCCAGCAACGCTGTTGCCGACTGATCATGAGTCGAGTGATTCCGAGCCACATGACTGTTGTTTCAAAACGGAGGAAGAGACAAAAGGACGTATTGATTTGAAGGATACTCCGTTATCCGATCCGGATGGTACGCTGTATGTGGATGGATCATGTTTTAAATTGGAGAACGGTGATGTGACTGCTGCTTACGCAGTAACGACTTTGAAGACGATTGTTGAGACTGCAAGAGTGAGTCAAAATTCTGCCCAGGCTGCAGAATTAATAGCTCTAACGAGAGCGTGTGTTTTAGCTGAGGGAAAGAGAGTGAATGTGTTTACAGATAGTCAGTACGCATTTGGCGTGGCCCATAGTTTTGGCCGTTTGTGGAGAGAAAGAGGTTTCATTACGTCCCATGGGACTAAGATCCAACATGGTCAGCTAGTTAACGATTTGTTGGAATCTCTAACCTTGCCGACTGAAGTTGCGATTGTGAAGTGCAGTGCTCATAAAGCAATCACGGATGATGTTGGACGTGGGAATGCTTTTGCTGACGAAATTGCTAAACAGACAGCTAGAGACACGATGAGCAGAATGTATGTTGCAACATCTGCAAGATGGATCGCTGAATCTGGTATGTGTGAGGACACAATGGAAAGTGTGAAAGAGATTCAGAAAGAAGCAACTGAGGAAGAGAAACGTGTATGGAGAGAGAGTACGGGCAAGTTGGATTCGAATGGTTGTTGGATTGATTTGACAGAACAGCAGCGTTGGATGTTGCCGGATGCGTATGTGCTTGCAGTGGTGACAATGGCGCATGGGGTAGCACACATAAGTTCTAAGGGAATTTGTAAAATGTTGGCTCCGGTCTGGAAGAATGATGGAATCAGTAAGTGTGCAGAAAGAGTAGTGAAAAACTGTATGGTATGCCTGATGCATAATCCTGGCAAGGGAACTCCAACTCCTGCTGGTCATTTCGCTCCTCCTTCTTGCCCCTTTGAAGTGATACAGTTAGACTTCATTCACATGGACCGCTGTAATAATTTGAAATATGTCCTGGTGGTGGTCTGTGCTTTTTCCAGGTGGATAGAAGCATACCCACTGAAGGACAATACTGCCTTATCGACTGCCAAAATTCTTCTCAAAGAATATTTCCCTAGGTATGGCATGCCACGGATTGTATGGTCAGATAACGGAAGTGAGTTTATAGGGAAAGTTATGCAGAGTGTGTGTGCAGGCCTAGGGCTGAAACAAAAATTTCACAGTGCAAACCATCCTCAGTCTGCTGGTCTAGTGGAGGGTTATAATGGCACCCTCAAGCTGAAGATAGCTAAAATACAGGCATCCACAGGTTTGGCTTGGCCAGACGCACTTCCTTTGGCTCTGCTATCCACAAGAGCGACTGTACATTCTCGAGTGGGGCTTAGCCCTTACGAGATTGTATTTGGTCGTCCTGCCAATATCTGGGGTGTGCCAAGGCCTAAAGAATTTAACTCACTAGAATATCCTATGTTGATAGACTACCTTTACGACTTGACTGCTAAATTGAGTCTTATTCATCAACAGGTTTTCGATGCACTGCCAAAACCTCCGGAGAGTCCAGGGCATCAGCTGAAACCGGGTGATCTGGTGGTCATCAAGAACTTCGCGAGGACGAAGAACCTTCAGCCAAGATTTGTGGGGCCCTTCCAGATCCTACTGACAACAAGGACAGCAGTTCGTGTAGCTGGCCGCAAGCACTGGGTGCACGCGTCGCATGTTAAGCGTGTACCCTTGCCGCTACCTTACGACGACTGGATAAAGAAGGGAATTGGTGCCTCCGAATCTGAAAGCACACCAAAGTTTGTTCCTTTCAGCGATGCCGAATTGATTACTGACACTCCAAAACCTGACTCTCCTCCTGAAAAGACTCCTTTGAACACTGAACATTTGTCTCCAGCATCAGAAGAAACTTTGCTATCTGCGAACTTAAACTCTGCAACAGCTGCTAGTGATACACTATTTCTTGATCAGACAGTACCTGCAAAACTGAGATACAACTTGAGAAAACGAAAAATGGACAAATAAAGCAGGCAACTGCATATTGTGATTTTGATATATACATATTGAACTTTTGCCTTCAGCCAGGAAGTTTGCTATTGTTTGTTGTTTTTAAATTGCCTTGCCGTCTGGGTAGCCGTAGGGTCGTGGCTGTGTGCCTAGTTTGAATTTGCAGGGGTCTGACACAAGGTCGATCTTTCTGTTGGTTCTGGGAACTCCCAGGGCTGATAGAGGCATTTTCATCTACGTACACATCATCAGTGGTCGCGAGCGGATTGTAGAAGATGGAGCTTCCTGCGCTGCAACGAGAAAATGTAATTTATGTTCGCAGAAACAGACTTAATAGAATTCTTCGTAGCAAATGCTTTTTGATGCAATGTGCCATTACATTTTTGATTATTTTAGCAACATTGGTGGGTGGAATTGTCTTTAGTATAAATTTGATTTTTGTGCCAGTTACTACAGTACCTCCCCTTGAACCTGCCACTTCTACTGTTTCTTCTATACACTCTTTTCACTCGTTTCCTGAACATGAGCAAGCCCGACGCTCAGAGTTCATTAACAACACTTTTGTACAGCTCTTGCACCAACACCAACTAGTAGTTAACACTACAGACTGCTGGGTGTGTGGCTTGATACCCCACACTATGGATAAAGGTATTCCCTATCTGGTTTTACCTTTCAGCTACAATGGATCATTTCAGGCCCTTCAAACCATCTTTGCTTATGCCCTTGAAACCTATCCTCCACGTCCACCACGTTCCACTAAATATAACTCTGCCAATAAAGCTTTAGTCCAGGGAATTATTGATATGATCAAGGATGTCAATAATACTCCATCATACCCTAGAGACGAACTACGAGTGTATTTAAGTTGGAATACTTCAGAGTATCGCCTTAGTCTAGGAGAAAGCAAGCGTAAAAGCTCAACGCCAATCTGGGTCGTGCCACACCGAGGTCAGGTCTGTTTGCAAGGTAACGGGAGAAATCCAAGAGCTCAGCTGGGGAGGAGTGAGTGCGTTGAGACTTATGTGTTTCCGGCTAACTCTTCCCCTGCCTTCCTTACTGCTAGGGGTACCTACTTCATTTGTCGAGACAGGGCATATACATGGTTACCTGCCGACTTTTCAGGTTCATGCTATATTGCTCGGTTGTTGCCTCCAACTTACACTGCTTCATCTGATTACCACAGAACAAGAATAGCGAGAGGTATCTTCAGCAAAGAAGATACTGCTGGTCAGGAAGCTGGAGACTTCTTCAAAGGCTTCCTTCCGTTCTGGGGGCCTATGGCCAATAGTAGAAACATACGTCAGCTAACACGGGTAGTTGAATCTACTATTACCGAAACTGCCGGTGCCCTTAGTAATTTGACAGCTGAGCTTCAGGCGGATAGACTCATGACATTGCAGAACCGTATGGTTCTAGATGTTATACTTGCAGACCGAGGTGGGGTATGCAGAATGATCCAATCGAGCTGCTGTGTCTTTATTCCTAATAATGCTCCAACAGTCTATGAGGCGATCTCTAAGCTACACAAGATTTCCGACTCTATCCATGTAGAAGAGGGAAACTGGTCCTTTATGGAGTGGTTTTGGACTCTGATCTCAGCATGGGGGTGGAAGGTTCTAATGGTCATC
This sequence comes from Lissotriton vulgaris, assembly GCF_964263255.1. Taxonomy (NCBI): domain Eukaryota; kingdom Metazoa; phylum Chordata; class Amphibia; order Caudata; family Salamandridae; genus Lissotriton; species Lissotriton vulgaris. Next base: position 1,001,755,602 of record NC_141695.1, read on the forward strand.
GGTGTCATTTTAGTATTCCTATTCTCATGCTGCCTGATTATCCAGTGTGGTCCAGCTTTGTGTAGTCTTTGTGCTGCAACCTGTTTTAGGAAACCACCTGCTATTGGAGAAAAGGCACGAGAGAGGATGATGATACAACAGCATGTCACTGACCTGATGAGTATAGAACTAGACTCTGATATAGACTGAGTAATTGCCTATGTAAGGGCAAAAGGAGGGTCTGAGGTTCCGTGACGATTTGAACCCGTGTTTTCAATATTGTCGGAAATACATAATATTAGTATCAGCGAACCGCAAATGATCCATTTAGCCTATCCTGGTGTTTTCGCTATGCTACGAGCAAGAGCACTCCTGTTATGAACACATTTCCGATCTACCCATGGCATCCATCTTAGATCATGGTCGCCATTTTGTGTTTCTTGCCCTCACATATGCAATAACCTCTGATCACTTCATTTCGATTAAGGACACGTAGCCTTAGCCGGAGATTCACCTCTTTCATGACACGTACACCTTAAACCAGATCACGCTGTAGCTACATGACTCGACAAAGGCTGCCTCCTCTGCCCGAGGCCAGCCCACCTGAACTGGTTCTGTGTCCATTGTCCCGATCATGATTAGGCGGCCGAAGCCGGTAGCCTTGCCCATTTACAACCCACAAACATCTCTTATCCTGCTTTCCTATCTTCTGCACCTGGCTCTGCTCCTTCCCTTCTGGGCCTTTATTAGGGGGAGGTAACGAAATTTACGATGAGACGGTCCGGCTCTTGAATGCAATATTGACAAGGGATTGTGATGGACTAGTGGGAACCCCTCTTCGTGATGTTTGACATCAGATATTATCGACAGTTCCTGTGTAACGCCAAATATTTATTGTTTAAGACACAAAGGTTTAGGAATGTACTAACATGTGAAATATTTGCCTGGAGCACAATTTTTAGTATATAAGGAGCAACCCTCAATGTACAAATCGAACAGGCTCCTGGTTACTGCCCATGCGTAGTTTCTGTGACTTCTGTGTCCCTGCAGTAATAAACCTTTGGTCTTTGACGCCACCATTGAGAAGCCCGTGTTTCTGTTCATTTGCGCACCAAGGCAGGTGGAACTCCGGGGTCTTTGGGTGTTGTTCCCTGACACCTCTGGACGGAACCAAAAAGTCCAGAACTCCACTCCTCTCCTCTCTGACCTCACCCAATCTGACTAGGCTCCTCCTATACCCATTCTGCCCAGGCTCCTCCTATACCCCTCCTCTCTGACCCCACCCAATCTGACTAGGCTCCTCCTATACCCCCTCTGCTGTCTGACCCCACCCATTCTGCCCAGGCTCCTCCTGTACCCCCTCCTCTCTGACTCCACCCATTCTGCCCAGGCTCCTCCTATACCCCTCCTATTTGACCCCACCCAATCTGACTTGGCTCCTCCTAAGCCCCTCCTCTGCTGTCTGGCCCCACCCATTCTGCCCAGGCTCCTCCTATACCCCCTCCTCTCTGACTCCACCCATTCTGCCCAGGCTCCTCCTATACCCCTCCTCTCTGACCCCACCCAATCTGACTAGGCTCCTCCTAAGCCCCTCCTCTGCTGTCTGGCCCCACCCATTCTGCCCAGGCTCCTCCTATACCCCCTCCTCTCTGACTCCACCCATTCTGCCCAGGCTCCTCCTATACCCCTCCTCTCTGACCCCACCCAATCTGACTAGGCTCCTTCTAAGCCCCTCCTCTGCTGTCTGACCCCACACATTCTGCCCAGGCTCCTCCTATTTGACCCCACCCAATCTGACTAGGTTCCTCCTAAGCCCCTCCTCTGCTGTCTGGCCCCACCCATTCTGCCCAGGCTCCTCCTATACCCCCTCCTATTTGACCCCACCCAATCTGACTAGGCTCCTCCTATACCCCTCCTCTCTGACCTCACCCATTCTGCCCAGGCTCCTCCTATTTGACCCCACCCAATCTGACTAGGCTCCTCCTAAGCCCCTCCTCTGCTGTCTGACCCCACCCATTCTGCCCAGGCTCCTCCTATACCCCTCCTATTTGACCCCACCCAATCTGACTAGGCTCCTCCTAAGCCCCTCCTCTGCTGTCTGGCCCCACCCATTCTGCCCAGGCTCCTCCTATACCCCCTCCTATTTGACCCCACCCAATCTGACTAGGCTCCTCCTATACCCCTCCTCTCTGACCTCACCCAATCTGACTAGGCTCCTCCTATACCCATTCTGCCCAGGCTCCTCCTATACCCCCTCCTCTCTGACTCCACCCGTTCTGACTAGGCTCCTCCTAAGCCCCTCCTCTGCTGTCTGACCCCACCCATTCTGCCCAGGCTCCTCCTATTTGACCCCACCCAATCTGACTAGGCTCCTCCTATACCCCTCCTCTCTGACCTCACCCAATCTGACTAGGCTCCTCCTATTTGACCACACCCAATTTGACTAGGCTCCTCCTAAGCCCCTCCTCTGCTGTCTGACCCCACCCATTCTGCCCAGGCTCCGCCTAAGCATCTCCTCTCTGACCCCACCCAATCTGACTTGGCTCCTCCTAAGCCCCTCCTCTGCTGTCTGGCCCCACCCATTCTGCCCAGGCTCCTCCTATACCCCCTCCTATTTGACCCCACCCAATCTGACTAGGCTCCTCCTATACCCCTCCTCTCTGACCTCACCCATTCTGCCCAGGCTCCTCCTATTTGACCCCACCCAATCTGACTAGGCTCCTCCTAAGCCCCTCCCCTGCTGTCTGACCCCACCCATTCTGCCCAGGCTCCGCCTAAGCCCCTCCTCTCTGACCCCACCAATTCTGCCCAGGCTCCTCCTAAGCCCCTCCTCTGCTGTCTGACCCCACCCATTCTGCCCAGGCTCCTCCTAAGCCCCTCCTCTCTGACCCCACCAATTCTGCCCAGGCTCCTCCTAAGCCCCTCCTCTGCTGTCTGACCCCACCCATTCTGCCCAGGCTCCTCCTATACCCCTCCTCTCTGACCCCACCCAATCTGACTAGGCTCCTCCTATACCCCCTCCTCTCTGACTCCACCCATTCTGACTAGGCTCCTCCTATTTGACCCCACCCAATCTGACTAGGCTCCTCCTAAGCCCCCTCCTCTGCTGTCTGACCCCACCCATACTGCCCAGGCTCTGCCTAAGCATCTCCTCTCTGACCCCACCCATTCTGCCCAGGCTCCTCCTATACCCCCTCCTCTCTGACTCCACCCATTCTGACTAGGCTCCTCCTATTTGACCACACCCAATTTGACTAGGCTCCTCCTAAGCCCCTCCTCTGCTGTCTGACTCCACCCATTCTGCCCAGGCTCCTCCTATACCCCTCCTCTCTGACCCCACCCAATCTGACTTGGCTCCTCCTAAGCCCCTCCTCTGCTGTCTGGCCCCACCCATTCTGCCCAGGCTCCTCCTATACCCCCTCCTATTTGACCCCACCCAATCTGACTAGGCTCCTCCTATACCCCTCCTCTCTGACCTCACCCATTCTGCCCAGGCTCCTCCTATTTGACCCCACCCAATCTGACTAGGCTCCTCCTAAGCCCCTCCCCTGCTGTCTGACCCCACCCATTCTGCCCAGGCTCCTCCTATACCCCCTCCTCTCTGACTCCACCCATTCTGCCCAGGCTCCTCCTATACCCCTCCTATTTGACCCCACCCAATCTGACTTGGCTCCTCCTAAGCCCATCCTCTGCTGTCTGACCCCACCCATTCTGCCCAGGCTCCTCCTATTTGACCCCACCCAATCTGACTAGGCTCCTCCTATACCCCCTCTGCCCAGGCTCCTCCTAAGCCCCTCCTCTGCTGTCTGACCCCCACCCATTCTGCCCAGGCTCCTCCTAAGCCCCACCTCTCTGACTCCACCCATTCTACCCAGGCTCCTCCCATACCCCTCTGACCCCTCCCATTGTGCCCAGGCTCCTCCTATTTGACCCCACCCAATCTGACTAGGCTCCTCCTACACCCCCCTCTGCCAGGCTCCTCCTATACCCCCTCCTCTCTGACTCCACCCAGGCTCCTCCCATACCCCTCTGACCCCACCCATTCTGCCCAGGCTCCTCCTATTTGACCCCACCCAATCTGACAAGGCTCCTCCTAAGCCCCTCCTCTGCTGTCTGACCCCACTCATTCTGCCCAGGCTCCTCCTAAGCCCCTCCTCTGCTGTCTGACCCCACCCCCTCTGCCCAGGCTCCTCCTATACCCCCTCCTCTCTGACTCCACCCATTCTGCCCAGGCTCCTCCTATACCCCTCCTATTTGACCCCACCCAATCTGACAAGGCTCCTCCTAAGCCCCTTCTCTGCTGTCTGACCCCACCCATTCTCCCCAGGCTCCTCCTATACCCCACCTCTCTGACCCCACCCAATCTGACTAGGCTCCTCCTAAGCCCCTCCTCTGCTGTCTGACCCCACCCATTCTGCCCAGGCTCCTCCTATACCCCCTCCTCTCTGACCAGGCTCCTCCTATACCCCTCCTCTCTGACCCCACCCCCTCTGCCCAGGCTCCTCCTATACCCCTCCTCTGCTGTCTGACCCCACCCATTCTGCCCAGGCTCCTCCTATTTGACCCCACCCAATCTGACTAGGCTCCTCCTAAGCCCCTCCTCTGCTGTCTGACCCCACCCATTCTGCCCAGGCTCCTCCTATTTGACCCCACCCATTCTGCCCAGGCTCCTCCTAAGCCCCTCCTCTGCTGTCTGACCCCACCCATTCTGCCCAGGCTCCTCCTATACCCCTCCTCTCTGACCCCACCCCCTCTGCCCAGGCTCCTCCTATTTGACCCCACCCAATCTGACTAGGCTCCTCCTAAGCCCCTCCTCTGCTGTCTGACCCCACCCATTCTGCCCAGGCTCCTCCTATACCCCCTCCTCTCTGACTCCACCCATTCTGCCCAGGCTCCTCCTATTTGACCCCACCCAATCTGACTAGGCTCCTCCTATACCCCCTCTGCCCAGGCTCCTCCTATACCCCTCCTCTCTGCCCCTCCTCTGCTGTCTGACCCCACCCAATCTGACTAGGCTCCTCCTATACCCCCTCTGCCCAGGCTCCTCCTATACCCCCCTCTGCCAGGCTCCTCCTATACCCCTCCTCTCTGACTCCACCCATTCTGCCCAGGCTCCTCCCATACCCCTCTGACCCCACCCATTCTGCCCAGGCTCCTCCTATTTGACCCCACCCAATCTGACTAGGCTCCTCCTACACCCCCCCTCTGCCCAGGCTCCTCCTATACCCCCCTCTGCCAGGCTCCTCCTATACCCCTCCTCTCTGACTCCACCCATTCTGCCCAGGCTCCTCCCATACCCCTCTGACCCCACCCATTCTGCCCAGGCTCCTCCTATTTGACCCCACCCAATCTGACTAAGCTCCTCCTAAGCCCCTCCTCTCTGACCCCACCCCCTCTGCCCGGGCTCCTCCTATACCCCTCCTCTCTGACCCCACCCAATCTGACTAGGCTCCTCCTAAGCCCCTAGGCTCCTCCTAAGCCCCTCCTCTCTGACCCCACCCAATCTGACAAGGCTCCTCCTAAGCCCCTTCTCTGCTGTCTGACCCCACCCATTCTGCCCAGGCTCCTCCTATACCCCCTCCTCTCTGACTCCACCCATTCTACCCAGGCTCCTCCCATACCCCTCTGACCCCACCCATTCTGCCCAGGCTCCTCCTATTTGACCCCACCCAATCTGACTAGGCTCCTCCTACACCCCCCCTCTGCCCAGGCTCCTCCTATACCCCCCTCTGCCAGGCTCCTCCTATACCCCTCCTCTCTGACTCCACCCATTCTGCCCAGGCTCCTCCCATACCCCTCTGACCCCACCCATTCTGCCCAGGCTCCTCCTATTTGACCCCACCCAATCTGACTAAGCTCCTCCTAAGCCCCTCCTCTCTGACCCCACCCCCTCTGCCCGGGCTCCTCCTATACCCCTCCTCTCTGACCCCACCCAATCTGACTAGGCTCCTCCTATACCCCCACCCATTCTGCCCAGGCTCCTCCTATTTGACCCCACCCAATCTGACTAGGCTCCTCCTAAGCCCCTCCTCTGCTGTCTGACCCCACCCATTCTGCCCAGGCTCCTCCTAAGCCCCTCCTCTCTGACCCCACCCAATCTGACTAGGCTCCTCCTAAGCCCCTCCTCTGCTGTCTGACCCCACCCATTCTGCCCAGGCTCCTCCTATTTGACCCCACCCAATCTGACTAGGCTCCTCCTACACCCCCCTCTGCCAGGCTCCTCCTATACCCCTCCTCTGCTGTCTGACCCCACCCATTGTGCCCAGGCTCCTCCTATTTGACCCCACCCAATCTGACTAGGCTCCTCCTAAGCCCCTCCTCTGCTGTCTGACCCCACCCATTCTGCCCAGGCTCCTCCTCTCTGACCCCACCCATTCTGCCCAGGCTCCTCCTAAGCCCCTCCTCTGCTGTCTGACCCCACCCATTCTGCCCAGGCTCCTCCTATACCCCCTCCTCTCTGACTCCACCCATTCTACCCAGGCTCCTCCCATACCCTCTGACCCCACCCAGGCTCCTCCTATTTGACCCCACCCAATCTGACTAGGCTCCTCCTACACCCCCCTCTGCCAGGCTCCTCCTATACCCCCTCCTCTCTGACTTCCACCCATTCTACCCAGGCTCCTCCCATTCTGCCCAGGCTCCTTCTATTTGACCCCATCCAATCTGACTAGGCTCCTCCTACACCCCCCCTCTGCCAGGCGCCTCCTATACCCCTCCTCTCTGACCCCACCCAATCTGACTAGGCTCCTCCTAAGCCCCTAGGCCCCTCCTAAGCCCCTCCTCTGCTGTCTGACCCCACTCATTCTGCCCAGGCTCCTCCTAAGCCCCTCCTCTCTGACTAGGCTCCTCCTAAGCCCCTAGGCTCCTCCTAAGCCCCTCCTCTGCTCTCTGACCCCACCCATTCTGCCCAGGCTCCTCCTATACCCCTCCTCTCTGACCCCACCCAACCTGCCCAGGGTCCTCCTCCTACAGACAACACCCATTCTCTTTCTTTCACCTTTCTTTCCACACCTATCTTACTTACCGACCAATCTGCAATCCCTCTTTCGCTAGACATGATTCCACTCTTACACAACACACAGACACATTTTACTTCCCAATTTACTTACCTGGTGCCGAACCCGGGATTTGAACCCTGGTTGCCTGGATGGAAGGCAGGAACTTACCCACTGGACCACACTGGTTTCCATGTAAGTAGCCTATCAAATTGTCCTTATGTCATGGTCATCCTTTTAATGTGCAATGGAAGCCACAGGAAAGGACACCATGGCCTGTATGTTGCTTATAGTTACTTCTGCAATCCTCTAGACCACCAAGGAGCTATAGCTCAAAGGTAAGGCTTGTACCTTTGGTGGGGACAGCCCTCACAGGCCAGGGTTCGAATCCTGCCAGTGCTGTAGAAGTATCCCAAGGTGGGAAATTTTCAAACAGTGATTTTCTTTTATTTTTTTTGCTAAGTGTTTTTCTGGTTTCCATGTAAGTAGCCTATCAAATTGTCCGTATGTCATGGTCATCCATTTAATGTGCAATGGAAGCCACAGGAAAGGACACCAAGGCCTGTATGTTGCTTATAGTTACTACTGCAATCCTCCAGACCACCAAGGAGCTATAGCTCAAAGGTAAGGCTTGTACCTTTGGTGGGGACAGCCCTCACAGGCCAGGGTTCGAATCCTGCCAGTGCTGTAGAAGTATCCCAAGGTGGGAAATTTTCAAACAGTGATTTTCTTTTATTTTTTGTTGCTAAGTGTTTTTCTGGTTTCCATGTAAGTAGCCTATCAAATTGTCCTTATGTCATGGTCATCCATTTAATGTGCAATGGAAGCCACAGGAAAGGACACCAAGGCCTGTATGTTGCTTATAGTTACTACTGCAATCCTCCAGACCACCAAGGAGCTATAGCTCAAAGGTAAGGCTTGTACCTTTGGTGGGGACAGCCCTCACAGGCCAGGGTTCGAATCCTGCCAGTGCTGTAGAAGTATCCCAAGGTGGGAAATTTTCAAACAGTGATTTTCTTTTTTTTTTTTTGCCAGTGATTTTCTTTTTTTTTTTTTTTGCTAAGTGTTTTTCTGGTTTCCATGTAAGTAGCCTATCAAATTGTCCTTATGTCATGGTCATCCATTTAATGTGCAATGGAAGCCACAGGGAAGGACACCAAGGCCTGTATGTTGCTTATAGTTACTACTGCAATCCTCTAGACCACCAAGGAGATAGCTCAAAGGTAAGGCTTGTACCTTTGGGGGGACAGCCCTCACAGGCCAGGGTTCGAATCCTGCCAGTGCTGTAGAAGTGTCCCAAGGTGGGAAATTTTCAAACAGTGATTTTTTTTTTGCTAGTGTTTTTTTGGCAGGTGTCTCCCAACATTTCATATGTTTTCTCTCATGACCTTCTACCAACCGCCCTATTTCTCAAGTAGGTGCTAGGAACAAGGCCTTATCTTCCTTTATCAATGTCGTCATTCTTTGTCCTTTAATTTTGTTGAATTGCAGAGTGCAATTGTGGTATTGGGGGTTATAACTGAGCACAAGAATGCGAGGATGGTGCTACACTTATTGTAAAATAGGTTGGTTGATGGTGATTTTTCATTTTAGTGTGAGCCACTCGCTCAAATCAGGGGTTTGGTGCCAGTGAGCTTGGATAGAAATAAAGGTCAAGTATGAGCTCTGGCTAATGAAATGATGGGTCGAGTTTGAGGCTAGCTAGAGTCCATTTATTAGGTGCAATAAGAAGTTGGAAAGATTTTTCCTTTAAGAGACAGACAAGAGCAGAGTCAAGCCTTTGCTCTAGTAGATCTGCATCATGCCTGCTGCAGGATGTGAAGGAGTGGACCTCCACAGCAGTGCGCTGTGCCGGGCTGGGCTGCACTGGGCTGGGCTGGGCCTGCCCTGGCATCTTGGATTTATTCACCCACCTCCTTCCTTTGAAGAACGCTCACGAACGGCCACAAACGTCCTTGTTCTGTATACAGGCGGACAGCAGGCAATTTAGGACCCTGCTAAATGATGGTGATGTCCCCATGTGCTTCCTTCGAGTGGCAAAATCCTTCGTCTAAGGCAGGTGGGCTTTTTTAAAATTTGGTTGAAGACCATATGTTGGAGGCAGTATCACGGCACAAGCCGCCGACCGTCTCAGAAGAAAGTATGCATGGGAGGACATTATTTGCATAGGAGAGCCCTCTTCTCAGTCCCATTCTTAAGCTGCAGTGGCCATGAAGTGTTACTAGGGGGCAGCAGTATGAACAAAAGAGCACACTGAGGCTTTTCTCCTTCTTGCTGACATGATTCTTGGTCATTTTTGTCTTGCAGGGCCTAAGGAGTGAATGACTACGATGACTGAGGGGATGAGGAATGGCTGGCCTGTATTTGTGGTGAAGGGGGAACATTTGGAAGGTAAACAGCAAGATGAAAGCGTCAAAGCATATATGTTTGCTGAGTGATTGAGTCTGTGTGTCACTTGTCTCTTTGTAGGGACATGTGAGAAAGGAACAGCAGCACCATAGACTTCAGGTGGGAGAGCAAGCAAGGATGAATATTTCCCTCAAATCCAAATACTTACAGCACCTCAAAGATGACAAGTGTGATATGATGTTCTGCAATTGCAAGGATTTGCCATGTGTGGTGCATAAATATGCATGGTTAGTGAGGTTTTTCCCAGAATGTGAGTATCGTTAGGCTGGCAAATGTCAGGCACTCCTTTGGGAGTATGAGGCCAAGAAAAAATTTGGGAAGTTTGCTACAGTCATCTGTAGGATCGAAAGACACTGGGGAATCGTTACAGAGGGAGCCAGGCTGCACAAAACGTGGTAACAGTTGGACAGAAATCTTTAGCCGGACTTTTGACTACCCCCAATGTGGGACCAGGACCGCAGTACCTCTCTGTCTCTGAAACATATTTTGACCTCTGGGCACCACCATCTCAATGCCCCTCAAATGTTCCCTCCTGGAACCCCAGCTTTGGTAGTGCATCAACCAGGTTTCAATCATTTGAGTGACCACAAACACCCTTGCTATGTGCCTTCCATTTACATTCAGTCAGTAACCCAGCTGCTTCGTTCGCTATTGAATCTCAAGTGACAGTTGGATGCACATTGCAGGGGTATACAGGCATTTACCGTACTGTACAGCCCCTCTCAGTACAGTCAGACTACACTTCTTAAAATCATAAATACATGTTTTGTCCAACAGTAAGGCCGGGCCTTTCCTCTGTAGTTCATAGCCAACGTAAGGAGGAAAAAATAAGCTGAAGAGCATGCCAAAATTCTCTACAGACACTGCCAATCCTCACACTGCCTATTTGCATGCCGAGGTTATTCACTATGACCCACCAAACCAATTGGCAACAGTAGCCTCTCTCTGCCTCATTCGTATGCTCCGATGTCACCTTTATTTAGCAAATGTTAGTGCTCTAGGATTTCATAGCACGATTCGCTATAGCCTCTTTTTTCAACAGAAATGTCCTAAAGGTACCTATACCAATCTGCTGGGTGGGGAGGAGGGGGGCTGCTGCTGCTGGCAGTAACATTTTGGGGCACCCCACCTGCAAAAATACATTCACATGCTCCTTGTTGTACCTTTCAATACCATAACTGCAGCAGAATCGTATGGTGACCCCTGTTGGTAACAGAAACTGTCAAACAGCTTTTTGCCACCCCCCCCTCCCCCGTTGCCCCTAACCATTTGGGGTACACCCCATGAGGGAGGATCAGAGCAATAAAAAATAATGGTAGCCCCCCCAAAAAGTACCTGGAAGGCATGCCATTCTGTGCACCTCATCGCTCTTCACGTTGCGCCTAAGAACCTTTTAATACTGCTCCCCGACTGCCCCCTCCAAACAGAAATCAGAAAGTATAGGGGGGTGCATTAAAAAAGTTTTTGCAGTTCCCCACCATAAGTCAGGATCCTCCTCCATCTATGACCACTTCCTAGGCCCTCAGACCCCACCCATTCTGCCCAGGCTCCTCCTATTTGACCACACCCAATCTGACTAGGCTCCTCCTTAACCCCTCCTCTGCTCTCTGACCCCACCCAATCTGACTAGGCTCCTCCTATACCCCCTCCTCTCTGACTCCACCCATTCTGCCCAGGCTCCTCCTATACCCCTCTTATTTGACCCCAATCTGACTAGGCTCCTCCTAAGCCCCTCCTCTGCTGTCTGACCCCACCCATTCTGACTAAGCTCCTCCTAAACCAATCCTCTGCTGTCTGACTCCACCCATTCTGCCCAGGCTCCTCCTCAGCCCCTCCTCTCTGACCTCACCCAATCTGACTAGGCTCCTCCTATACCCCCTCCTCTCTGACCCCACCCAATCTGACTAGGCTCCTCCTTAACCCCTCCTCTGCTCTCTGACCCCACCAATTCTGACAAAGCTCCTCCTAAACCCATCCTCTGCTGTCTGACCCCACCCATTCTGCCCAGGCTCCTCCTAAGCCCCTCTGCCCAGGCTCCTCCTATACCCCTCCTCTCTGACCTCACCCAATCTGACTAGGCTCCTCCTATACCCATTCTGCCCAGGCTCCTCCTATACCCCCTCCTCTCTGACTCCACCCATTCTGCCCAGGCTCCTCCTATACCCCTCCTCTCTGACCCCACCCAATCTGACTAGGCTCCTCCTAAGCCCCTCCTCTGCTGTCTGACCCCACCCATTCTGCCCAGGCTCCTCCTATTTGACCCCACCCAATCTGACTAGGTTCCTCCTAAGCCCCTCCTCTGCTGTCTGGCCCCACCCATTCTGCCCAGGCTCCTCCTATACCCCCTCCTATTTGACCCCACCCAATCTGACGAGGCTCCTCCTATACCCCCTCTGCCCAGGCTCCTCCTATACCCCTCCTCTCTGACCTCACACATTCTGCCCAGGCTCCTCCTATTTGACCCCACCCAATCTGACTAGGCTCCTCCTAAGCCCCTCCTCTGCTGTCTGACCCCACCCATTCTGCCCAGGCTCCTCCTAAGCCCCTCCTCTCTGACCCCACCAATTCTGCCCAGGCTCCTCCTAAGCCCCTCATCTGCTGTCTGACCCCACCCATTCTGCCCAGGCTCCTCCTATACCCCTCCTCTCTGACCCCACCCAATCTGACTAGGCTCCTCCTAAGCCCCTAGGCTCCTCCTAAGCCCCTCCTCTCTGACCCCACCCAATCTGACTAGGCTCCTCCTATACCCCCTCCTCTCTGACTCCACCCATTCTGACTAGGCTCCTCCTATTTGACCCCACCCAATCTGACTAGGCTCCTCCTAAGCCCCTCCTCTGCTGTCTGACCCCACCCATTCTGCCCAGGCTCCGCCTAAGCATCTCCTCTCTGACCCCACCCATTCTGCCCAGGCTCCTCCTAAGCCCCTCCTCTCTGACTCCACCCATTCTGCCCAGGCTCCTCCTATACCCCTCCTCTCTGACTCCACCCATTCTGACTAGGCTCCTCCTAAGCCCCTCCTCTGCTGTCTGACCCCACCCATTCTGCCCAGGCTCCTCCTATACCCCCTCCTCTCTGACTCCACCCATTCTGCCCAGGCTCCTCCTAAGCCCCTCCTCTCTGACCCCACCCATTCTGCCCAGGCTCCTCCTAAGCCCCTCCTCTGCTGTCTGACCCCACCCATTCTGCCCAGGCTCCTCCTATTTGACCCCACCCAATCTGACTAGGTTCCTCCTAAGCACCTCCTCTGCTGTCTGGCCCCACCCATTCTGCCCAGGCTCCTCCTATACCCCCTCCTATTTGACCCCACCCAATCTGACTAGGCTCCTCCTATACCCCTCCTCTCTGACCTCACCCATTCTGCCCAGGCTCCTCCTATTTGACCCCACCCAATCTGACTAGGCTCCTCCTAAGCCCCTCCTCTGCTGTCTGACCCCACCCATTCTGCCCAGGCTCCTCCTAAGCCCCTCCTCTCTGACCCCACCAGTTCTGCCCAGGCTCCTCCTAAGCCCCTCCTCTGCTGTCTGACCCCACCCATTCTGCCCAGGCTCCTCCTAAGCCCCTCCTCTCTGACCCCACCAATTCTGCCCAGGCTCCTCCTAAGCCCCTCATCTGCTGTCTGACCCCACCCATTCTGCCCAGGCTCCTCCTATACCCCTCCTCTCTGACCCCACCCAATCTGACTAGGCTCCTTCTAAGCCCCTAGGCTCCTCCTAAGCCCCTCCTCTCTGACCCCACCCAATCTGACTAGGCTCCTCCTATACCCCCTCCTCTCTGACTCCACCCATTCTGACTAGGCTCCTCCTATTTGACCCCACCCAATCTGACTAGGCTCCTCCTAAGCCCCTCCTCTGCTGTCTGACCCCACCCATTCTGCCCAGGCTTCGCCTAAGCATCTCCTCTCTGACCCCACCCATTCTGCCCAGGCTCCTCCTAAGCCCCTCCTCTGCTGTCTGACCCCACCCATTCTGCCCAGGCTCCTCCTATTTGACCCCACCCAATCTGACTAGGTTCCTCCTAAGCCCCTCCTCTGCTGTCTGGCCCCACCCATTCTGCCCAGGCTCCTCCTATACCCCCTCCTATTTGACCCCACCCAATCTGACTAGGCTCCTCCTATACCCCTCCTCCTCTCTGACCTCACCCATTCTGCCCAGGCTCCTCCTATTTGACCCCACCCAATCTGACTAGGCTCCTCCTAAGCCCCTCCTCTGCTGTCTGACCCCACCCATTCTGCCCAGGCTCCTCCTAAGCCCCTCCTCTCTGACCCCACCAATTCTGCCCAGGCTCCTCCTAAGCCCCTCATCTGCTGTCTGACCCCACCCATTCTGCCCAGGCTCCTCCTATACCCCTCCTCTCTGACCCCACCCAATCTGACTAGGCTCCTCCTAAGCCCCTAGGCTCCTCCTAAGCCCCTCCTCTCTGACCCCACCCAATCTGACTAGGCTCCTCCTATACCCCCTCCTCTCTGACTCCACCCATTCTGACTAGGCTCCTCCTATTTGACCCCACCCAATCTGACTAGGCTCCTCCTAAGCCCCTCCTCTGCTGTCTGACCCCACCCATACTGCCCAGGCTCTGCCTAAGCATCTCCTCTCTGACCCCACCCATTCTGCCCAGGCTCCTCCTAAGCCCCTCCTCTGCTGTCTGACCCCACCCATTCTGCCCAGGCTCCTCCTATACCCCCTCCTCTCCGACTCCACCCATTCTGCCCAGGCTCCTCCCATACCCCTCTGACCCCACCCATTCTGCCCAGGCTCCTCCTATACCCCTCCTATTTGACCCCACCCAATCTGACTTGGCTCCTCCTAAGCCCCTCCTCTGCTGTCTGACCCCACCCATTCTGCCCAGGCTCCTCCTATTTGACCCCACCCAATCTGACTAGGCTCCTCCTATACCCACTCTGCCCAGGCTCCTCCTAAGCCCCTCCTCTGCTGTCTGACCCCCACCAATTCTGCCCAGGCTCCGCCTAAGCCCCTCCTCTCTGACCCCACCCATTCTGCCCAGGCTCCTCCTAAGCCCCACCTCTCTGACTCCACCCATTCTGCCCAGGCTCCTCCTATTTGACCCCACCCAATCTGACTAGGCTCCTCCTAAGCCCCTCCTCTCTGACCCCACCCCCTCTGACTAGGCTCCTCCTATACCCCCTCCTCTCTGACTCCACCCATTCTACCCAGGCTCCTCCCATACCCCTCTGACCCCTCCCATTGTTCCCAGGCTCCTCCTATTTGACCCCACCCAATCTGACTAGGCTCCTCCTACACCCCCCTCTGCCAGGCTCCTCCTATACCCCCTCCTCTCTGACTCCACCCATCTACCCAGGCTCCTCCCATACCCCTCTGACCCCACCCATTCTGCCCAGGCTCCTCCTATTTGACCCCACCCAATCTGACTAGGCTCCTCCTACACCACCCTCTGCCCAGGCTCCTCCTATACCCCCTCCTCTCTGACTCCACCCATTCTACCCAGGCTCCTCCCATACCCCTCTGACCCCACCCATTCTGCCCAGGCTCCTCCTATTTGACCCCACCCAATCTGACTAGGCTCCTCCTAAGCCCCTCCTCTGCTGTCTGACCCCACTCATTCTGCCCAGGCTCCTCCTAAGCCCCTCCTCTCTGACCCCACCCAATCTGACTAGGCTCCTCCTATACCCCCCTCTGCCCAGGCTCCTCCTATTTGACCCCACCCAATCTGACAAGGCTCCTCCTAAGCCCCTTCTCTGCTGTCTGACCCCACCCATTCTCCCCAGGCTCCTCCTATACCCCACCTCTCTGACCCCACCCAATCTGACTAGGCTCCTCCTAAGCCCCTCCTCTCTGACCCCACCCATTCTGCCCAGGCTCCTCCTAAGCCCCTCCTCTGCTGTCTGACCCCACCCATTCTGCCCAGGCTCCTCCTATACCCCTCCTCTCTGACCCCACCCCCTCTGCCCAGGCTCCTCCTATTTGACCCCACCCAATCTGACTAGGCTCCTCCTAAGCCCCTCCTCTGCTGTCTGACCCCACCCATTTTGCCCAGGCTCCTCCTATACCCCCTCCTCTCTGACTCCACCCATTCTGCCCAGGCTCCTCCTATTTGACCCCACCCAATCTGACTAGGCTCCTCCTAAGCCCCTCCTCTCTGACCCCACCCATTCTGCCCAGGCTCCTCCTAAGCCCCTCCTCTGCTGTCTGACCCCACCCCCTCTGCCCAGGCTCCTCCTATACCCCTCCTCTGCTGTCTGACCCCACCCATTCTGCCCAGGCTCCTCCTATTTGACCCCACCCAATCTGACTAGGCTCCTCCTAAGCCCCTCCTCTGCTGTCTGACCCCACCCATTCTGCCCAGGCTCCTCCTATTTGACCCCACCCAATCTGACTAGGCTCCTCCTAAGCCCCTCCTCTCTGACCCCACCCATTCTGCCCAGGCTCCTCCTAAGCCCCTCCTCTGCTGTCTGACCCCACCCATTCTGCCCAGGCTCCTCCTATACCCCTCCTCTCTGACCCCACCCCCTCTGCCCAGGCTCCTCCTATTTGACCCCACCCAATCTGACTAGGCTCCTCCTAAGCCCCTCCTCTGCTGTCTGACCCCACCCATTCTGCCCAGGCTCCTCCTATACCCCCTCCTCTCTGACTCCACCCATTCTGCCCAGGCTCCTCCTATTTGACCCCACCCAATCTGACTAGGCTCCTCCTATACCCCCTCTGCCCAGGCTCCTCCTATACCCCTCTTATTTGACCCCAATCTGACTAGGCTCCTCCTAAGCCCCTCCTCTGCTGTCTGACCCCACCCATTCTGACTAAGCTCCTCCTAAACCAATCCTCTGCTGTCTGACTCCACCCATTCTGCCCAGGCTCCTCCTCAGCCCCTCCTCTCTGACCTCACCCAATCTGACTAGGCTCCTCCTATACCCCCTCCTCTCTGACCCCACCCAATCTGACTAGGCTCCTCCTTAACCCCTCCTCTGCTCTCTGACCCCACCAATTCTGACTAAGCTCCTCCTAAACCCATCCTCTGCTGTCTGACCCCACCCATTCTGCCCAGGCTCCTCCTAAGCCCCTCTGCCCAGGCTCCTCCTATACCCCTCCTCTCTGACCTCACCCAATCTGACTAGGCTCCTCCTATACCCATTCTGCCCAGGCTCCTCCTATACCCCCTCCTCTCTGACTCCACCCATTCTGCCCAGGCTCCTCCTATACCCCTCCTCTCTGACCCCACCCAATCTGACTAGGCTCCTCCTATACCCCCTCCTCTCTGACCCCACCCAATCTGACTAGGCTCCTCCTTAACCCCTCCTCTGCTCTCTGACCCCACCAATTCTGACTAAGCTCCTCCTAAACCCATCCTCTGCTGTCTGACCCCACCCATTCTGCCCAGGCTCCTCCTAAGCCCCTCTGCCCAGGCTCCTCCTATACCCCTCCTCTCTGACCTCACCCAATCTGACTAGGCTCCTCCTATACCCATTCTGCCCAGGCTCCTCCTATACCCCCTCCTCTCTGACTCCACCCATTCTGCCCAGGCTCCTCCTATACCCCTCCTCTCTGACCCCACCCAATCTGACTAGGCTCCTCCTAAGCCCCTCCTCTGCTGTCTGACCCCACCCATTCTGCCCAGGCTCCTCCTATTTGACCCCACCCAATCTGACTAGGTTCCTCCTAAGCCCCTCCTCTGCTGTCTGGCCCCACCCATTCTGCCCAGGCTCCTCCTATACCCCCTCCTATTTGACCCCACCCAATCTGACGAGGCTCCTCCTATACCCCCTCTGCCCAGGCTCCTCCTATACCCCTCCTCTCTGACCTCACCCATTCTGCCCAGGCTCCTCCTATTTGACCCCACCCAATCTGACTAGGCTCCTCCTAAGCCCCTCCTCTGCTGTCTGACCCCACCCATTCTGCCCAGGCTCCTCCTAAGCCCCTCCTCTCTGACCCCACCAATTCTGCCCAGGCTCCTCCTAAGCCCCTCATCTGCTGTCTGACCCCACCCATTCTGCCCAGGCTCCTCCTATACCCCTCCTCTCTGACCCCACCCAATCTGACTAGGCTCCTCCTAAGCCCCTAGGCTCCTCCTAAGCCCCTCCTCTCTGACCCCACCCAATCTGACTAGGCTCCTCCTATACCCCCTCCTCTCTGACTCCACCCATTCTGCCCAGGCTCCTCCTATACCCCCTCCTATTTGACCCCACCCAATCTGACGAGGCTCCTCCTATACCCCCTCTGCCCAGGCTCCTCCTATACCCCTCCTCTCTGACCTCACCCATTCTGCCCAGGCTCCTCCTATTTGACCCCACCCAATCTGACTAGGCTCCTCCTAAGCCCCTCCTCTGCTGTCTGACCCCACCCATTCTGCCCAGGCTCCTCCTAAGCCCCTCCTCTCTGACCCCACCAATTCTGCCCAGGCTCCTCCTAAGCCCCTCATCTGCTGTCTGACCCCACCCATTCTGCCCAGGCTCCTCCTATACCCCTCCTCTCTGACCCCACCCAATCTGACTAGGCTCCTCCTAAGCCCCTAGGCTCCTCCTAAGCCCCTCCTCTCTGACCCCACCCAATCTGACTAGGCTCCTCCTATACCCCCTCCTCTCTGACTCCACCCATTCTGACTAGGCTCCTCCTATTTGACCCCACCCAATCTGACTAGGCTCCTCCTAAGCCCCTCCTCTGCTGTCTGACCCCACCCATTCTGCCCAGGCTCCGCCTAAGCATCTCCTCTCTGACCCCACCCATTCTGCCCAGGCTCCTCCTAAGCCCCTCCTCTCTGACTCCACCCATTCTGCCCAGGCTCCTCCTATACCCCTCCTCTCTGACTCCACCCATTCTGACTAGGCTCCTCCTAAGCCCCTCCTCTGCTGTCTGACCCCACCCATTCTGCCCAGGCTCCTCCTATACCCCCTCCTCTCTGACTCCACCCATTCTGCCCAGGCTCCTCCTAAGCCCCTCCTCTCTGACCCCACCCATTCTGCCCAGGCTCCTCCTAAGCCCCTCCTCTGCTGTCTGACCCCACCCATTCTGCCCAGGCTCCTCCTATTTGACCCCACCCAATCTGACTAGGTTCCTCCTAAGCCCCTCCTCTGCTGTCTGGCCCCACCCATTCTGCCCAGGCTCCTCCTATACCCCCTCCTATTTGACCCCACCCAATCTGACTAGGCTCCTCCCATACCCCTCCTCTCTGACCTCACCCATTCTGCCCAGGCTCCTCCTATTTGACCCCACCCAATCTGACTAGGCTCCTCCTAAGCCCCTCCTCTGCTGTCTGACCCCACCCATTCTGCCCAGGCTCCTCCTAAGCCCCTCCTCTCTGACCCCACCAATTCTGCCCAGGCTCCTCCTAAGCCCCTCCTCTGCTGTCTGACCCCACCCATTCTGCCCAGGCTCCTCCTAAGCCCCTCCTCTCTGACCCCACCAATTCTGCCCAGGCTCCTCCTAAGCCCCTCCTCTGCTGTCTGACCCCACCCATTCTGCCCAGGCTCCGCCTAAGCATCTCCTCTCTGACCCCACCCATTCTGCCCAGGCTCCTCCTAAGCCCCTCCTCTGCTGTCTGACCCCACCCATTCTGCCCAGGCTCCTCCTATTTGACCCCACCCAATCTGACTAGGTTCCTCCTAAGCCCCTCCTCTGCTGTCTGGCCCCACCCATTCTGCCCAGGCTCCTCCTATACCCCCTCCTATTTGACCCCACCCAATCTGACTAGGCTCCTCCTATACCCCTCCTCCTCTCTGACCTCACCCATTCTGCCCAGGCTCCTCCTATTTGACCCCACCCAATCTGACTAGGCTCCTCCTAAGCCCCTCCTCTGCTGTCTGACCCCACCCATTCTGCCCAGGCTCCTCCTAAGCCCCTCCTCTCTGACCCCATCAATTCTGCCCAGGCTCCTCCTAAGCCCCTCATCTGCTGTCTGACCCCACCCATTCTGCCCAGGCTCCTCCTATACCCCTCCTCTCTGACCCCACCCAATCTGACTAGGCTCCTCCTAAGCCCCTAGGCTCCTCCTAAGCCCCTCCTCTCTGACCCCACCCAATCTGACTAGGCTCCTCCTATACCCCCTCCTCTCTGACTCCACCCATTCTGACTAGGCTCCTCCTATTTGACCCCACCCAATCTGACTAGGCTCCTCCTAAGCCCCTCCTCTGCTGTCTGACCCCACCCATACTGCCCAGGCTCTGCCTAAGCATCTCCTCTCTGACCCCACCCATTCTGCCCAGGCTCCTCCTAAGCCCCTCCTCTGCTGTCTGACCCCACCCATTCTGCCCAGGCTCCTCCTAAGCCCCTCCTCTGCTGTCTGACCCCACCCATTCTGCCCAGGCTCCTCCTATACCCCCTCCTCTCTGACTCCACCCATTCTGCCCAGGCTCCTCCCATACCCCTCTGACCCCACCCATTCTGCCCAGGCTCCTCCTATACCCCTCCTATTTGACCCCACCCAATCTGACTTGGCTCCTCCTAAGCCCCTCCTCTGCTGTCTGACCCCACCCATTCTGCCCAGGCTCCTCCTATTTGACCCCACCCAATCTGACTAGGCTCCTCCTATACCCCCTCTGCCCAGGCTCCTCCTAAGCCCCTCCTCTGCTGTCTGACCCCCACCCATTCTGCCCAGGCTCCGCCTAAGCCCCTCCTCTCTGACCCCACCCATTCTGCCCAGGCTCCTCCTAAGCCCCACCTCTCTGACTCCACCCATTCTGCCCAGGCTCCTCCTATTTGACCCCACCCAATCTGACTAGGCTCCTCCTAAGCCCCTCCTCTCTGACCCCACCCCCTCTGACTAGGCTCCTCCTATACCCCCTCCTCTCTGACTCCACCCATTCTACCCAGGCTCCTCCCATACCCCTCTGACCCCTCCCATTGTGCCCAGGCTCCTCCTATTTGACCCCACCCAATCTGACTAGGCTCCTCCTACACCCCCCTCTGCCAGGCTCCTCCTATACCCCCTCCTCTCTGACGCCACCCATTCTACCCAGGCTCCTCCCATACCCCTCTGACCCCACCCATTCTGCCCAGGCTCCTCCTATTTGACCCCACCCAATCTGACTAGGCTCCTCCTACACCCCCCTCTGCCCAGGCTCCTCCTATACCCCCTCCTCTCTGACTCCACCCATTCTACCCAGGCTCCTCCCATACCCCTCTGACCCCACCCATTCTGCCCAGGCTCCTCCTATTTGACCCCACCCAATCTGACTAGGCTCCTCCTAAGCCCCTAGGCTCCTCCTAAGCCCCTCCTCTGCTGTCTGACCCCACTCATTCTGCCCAGGCTCCTCCTAAGCCCCTCCTCTCTGACCCCACCCAATCTGACTAGGCTCCTCCTATACCCCCCTCTGCCCAGGCTCCTCCTATTTGACCCCACCCAATCTGACAGGGCTCCTCCTAAGCCCCTTCTCTGCTGTCTGACCCCACCCATTCTCCCCAGGCTCCTCCTATACCCCACCTCTCTGACCCCACCCAATCTGACTAGGCTCCTCCTAAGCCCCTCCTCTGCTGTCTGACCACACCACTTCTGCCCAGGCTCCTCCTATACCCCCTCCTCTCTGACCCCACCCATTCTGCCCAGGCTCCTCCTATTGGACCCCACCCAATCTGATTAGGCTCCTCCTATACCCCCTCTGCCCAGGCTCCTCCTATACCCCTCCTCTCTGACCCCACCCCCTCTGCCCAGGCTCCTCCTATACCCCTCCTCTCTGACCCCACCCCCTCTGCCCAGGCTCCTCCTATACCCCTCCTCTGCTGTCTGACCCCACCCATTCTGCCCAGGCTCCTCCTATTTGACCCCACCCAATCCTACTAGGCTCCTCCTAAGCCCCTCCTCTGCTGTCTGACCCCACCCATTCTGCCCAGGCTCCTCCTATTTGACCCCACCCAATCTGACTAGGCTCCTCCTAAGCCCCTCCTCTCTGACCCCACCCATTCTGCCCAGGCTCCTCCTAAGCCCCTCCTCTGCTGTCTGACCCCACCCATTCTGCCCAGGCTCCTCCTTTACCCCTCCTCTCTGACCCCACCCCCTCTGCCCAGGCTCCTCCTATTTGACCCCACCCAATCTGACTAGGCTCCTCCTAAGCCCCTCCTCTGCTGTCTGACCCCACCCATTCTGCCCAGGCTCCTCCTATACCCCCTCCTCTCTGACTCCACCCATTCTGCCCAGGCTCCTCCTATTTGACCCCACCCAATCTGACTAGGCTCCTCCTATACCCCCTCTGCCCAGGCTCCTCCTATACCCCTCCTCTCTGACCCCACCCCCTCTGCCCAGGCTCCTCCTATACCCCCTCTGCCCAGGCTCCTCCTATACCCCTCCTCTCTGATCCCACCCCCTCTGCCCAGGCTCCTCCTATACCCCTCCTCTGCTGTCTGACCCCACCCATTCTGCCCAGGCTCCTCCTATTTGACCCCACCCAATCTGACTAGGCTCCTCCTAAGCCCCTCCTCTGCTGTCTGACCCCACCCATTCTGCCCAGGCTCCTCCTATTTGACCCCACCCAATCTGACTAGGCTCCTCCTAAGCCCCTCCTCTCTGACCCCACCCATTCTGCCCAGGCTCCTCCTAAGCCCCTCCTCTGCTGTCTGACCCCACCCATTCTGCCCAGGCTCCTCCTATACCCCTCCTCTCTGACCCCACCCCCTCTGCCCAGGCTCCTCCTATTTGACCCCACCCAATCTGACTAGGCTCCTCCTACACCCCCCTCTGCCAGGCTCCTCCTATACCCCCTCCTCTCTGACTCCACCCATTCTACCCAGGCTCCTCCCATACCCCTCTGACCCCACCCATTCTGCCCAGGCTCCTCCTATTTGACCCCACCCAATCTGACTAGGCTCCTCCTACACCCCCCTCTGCCCAGGCTCCTCCTATACCCCCCTCTGCCAGGCTCCTCCTATACCCCCCTCTGCCAGGCTCCTCCTATACCCCCTCCTCTCTGACCCCACCCATTCTGCCAAGGCTCCTCCTATTTGACCACACCCAATCTGACTAGGCTCCTCCTATACCCATTCTGCCCAGGCTCCTCCTATACCCCCTCCTCTCTGACTCCACCCATTCTGCCCAGGCTCCTCCTAAGCCCCTCCTCTCTGACCCCACCCATTCTGCCCATATACCCCCTCCTCCTGCCCAGGCTCCTCCTAAGCCCCTCCTCTGCTGTCTGACCCCACCCATTCTGCCCAGGCTCCGCCTAAGCCCCTCCTCTCTGACCCCACCCATTCTGCCCAGGCTCCTCCTAAGCCCCTCCTCTGCTGTCTGACCCCACCCATTCTGCCCAGGCTCCTCCCATACCCCTCTGACCCCACCCATTCTGCCCAGGCTCCTCCTATTTGACCCCACCCAATCTGACTAAGCTCCTCCTAAGCCCCTCCTCTCTGACCCCACCCCCTCTGGCCAGGCTCCTCCTATACCCCCTCTGCCCAGGCTCCTCCTATACCCCTCCTCTCTGACCCCACCCCCTCTGCCCAGGCTCCTCCTAAGCCCCTCCTCTGCTGTCTGACCCCACCCATTCTGCCCAGGCTCCTCCTATACCCCCTCCTCTCTGACTCCACCCATTCTACCCAGGCTCCTCCCATACCCCTCTGACCCCACCCAGGCTCCTCCTATTTGACCCCACCCAATCTGACTAGGCTCCTCCTACACCCCCCTCTGCCAGGCTCCTCCTATACCCCTCCTCTGCTGTCTGACCCCACCCATTCTGCCCAGGCTCCTCCTATTTGACCCCACCCAATCTGACTAGGCTCCTCCTAAGCCCCTCCTCTGCTGTCTGACCCCACCCATTCTGCCCAGGCTCCTCCTATACCCCACCTCTCTGACCCCACCCAATCTGACTTGGCTCCTCCTAAGCCCCTCCTCTGCTGTCTGACCCCACCCATTCTGCCCAGGCTCCTCCTCTCTGACCCCACCCATTCTGCCCAGGCTCCTCCTATACCCCACCTCTCTGACCCCACCCAATCTGACTAGGCTCCTCCTAAGCCCCTCCTCTGCTGTCTGACCCCACCCATTCTGCCCAGGCTCCTCCTATACCCCCTCCTCTCTGACCCCACCCAATCTGACTAGGCTCCTCCTATACCCCCTCCTCTCTGACTCCACCCATTCTGACTAGGCTCCTCCTATTTGACCCCACCCAATCTGACTAGGCTCCTCCTAAGCCCCTCCTCTGCTGTCTGACCCCACCCATACTGCCCAGGCTCTGCCTAAGCATCTCCTCTCTGACCCCACCCATTCTGCCCAGGCTCCTCCTAAGCCCCTCCTCTGCTGTCTGACCCCACGCATTCTGCCCAGGCTCCTCCTAAGCCCCTCCTCTGCTGTCTGACCCCACCCATTCTGCCCAGGCTCCTCCTATACCCCCTCCTCTCTGACTCCACCAATTCTGCCCAGGCTCCTCCCATACCCCTCTGACCCCACCCATTCTGCCCAGGCTCCTCCTATACCCCTCCTATTTGACCCCACCCAATCTGACTTGGCTCCTCCTAAGCCCCTCCTCTGCTGTCTGACCCCACCCATTCTGCCCAGGCTCCTCCTATTTGACCCCACCCAATCTGACTAGGCTCCTCCTATACCCCCTCTGCCCAGGCTCCTCCTAAGCCCCTCCTCTCCTCTCTGACCCCACCCATTCTGCCCAGGCTCCTCCTAAGCCCCTCCTCTGCTGTCTGACCCCACCCATTCTGCCCAGGCTCCTCCTATACCCCCTCCTCTCTGACTCCACCCATTCTGCCCAGGCTCCTCCCATTTGACCCCACCCAATCTGACTAGGCTCCTCCTATACCCCCTCTGCCCAGGCTCCTCCTATACCCCTCCTCTCTGACCCCACCCCCTCTGCCCAGGCTCCTCCTATACCCCCTCTGCCCAGGCTCCTCCTATACCCCTCCTCTCTGACCCCACCCCCTCTGCCCAGGCTCCTCCTATACCCCACCTCTCTGACCCCACCCCCTCTGCCCAGGCTCCTCCTATTTGACCCCACCCAATCTGACTAGGCTCCTCCTACACCCCCCTCTGCCAGGCTCCTCCTATACCCCCTCCTCTCTGACTCCACCCATTCTACCCAGGCTCCTCCCATACCCCTCTGACCCCACCCAATCTGACTAGGCTCCTCCTAAGCCCCTCCTCTGCTGTCTGACCCCACCCATTCTGCCCAGGCTCCTCCTATACCCCTCCTCTCTGACCCCACCCCCTCTGCCCAGGCTCCTCCTATTTGACCCCACCCAATCTGACTAGGCTCCTCCTACACCCCCCTCTGCCAGGCTCCTCCTATACCCCCTCCTCTCTGACTCCACCCATTCTACCCAGGCTCCACCCATACCCCTCTGACCCCACCCAATCTGACTAGGCTCCTCCTAAGCCCCTCCTCTGCTGTCTGACCCCACCCATTCTGCCCAGGCTCCTCCTATACCCCACCTCTCTGACCCCACCCAATCTGACTAGGCTCCTCCTAAGCCCCTCCTCTGCTGTCTGACCCCACCCATTCTGCCCAGGCTCCTCCTCTCTGACCCCACCCATTCTGCCCAGGCTCCTCCTATACCCCACCTCTCTGACCCCACCCAATCTGACTAGGCTCCTCCTAAGCCCCTCCTCTGCTGTCTGACCCCACCCATTCTGCCCAGGCTCCTCCTATACCCCCTCCTCTCTGACTCCACCCATTCTACCCAGGCTCCTCCCATACCCCTCTGACCCCACCCATTCTGCCCAGGCTCCTCCTATTTGACCCCACCCAATCTGACTAGGCTCCTCCTACACCCCCCTCTGCCAGGCTCCTCCTATACCCCCTCCTCTCTGACTCCACCCATTCTACCCAGGCTCCTCCCATTCTGCCCAGGCTCCTCCTATTTGACCCCACCCAATCTGACTAGGCTCCTCCTAAGCCCCTAGGCCCCTCCTAAGCCCCTCCTCTGCTGTCTGACCCCACTCATTCTGCCCATGCTCCTCCTAAGCCCCTCCTCTCTGACCCCACCCAATCTGACTAGGCTCCTCCTAAGCCCCTAGGCTCCTCCTAAGCCCCTCCTCTGCTCTCTGACCCCACCCATTCTGCCCAGGCTCCTCCTATTTGACCCCACCCAATCTGACTAGGCTCCTCCTAAGCCCCTCCTCTCTGACCCCACCCATTCTGCCCAGGCTCCTCCTAAGCCCCTCCTCTGCTGTCTGACCCCACCCATTCTGCCCAGGCTCCTCCTATACCCCTCCTCTCTGACCCCACCCCCTCTGCCCAGGCTCCTCCTATTTGACCCCACCCAATCTGACTAGGCTCCTCCTAAGCCCCTCCTCTGCTGTCTGACCCCACCCATTCTGCCCAGGCTCCGCCTAAGCATCTCCTCTCTGACCCCACCCATTCTGCCCAGGCTCCTCCTAAGCCCCTCTTCTCTGACTCCACCCATTCTGCCCAGGCTCCTCCTATACCCCTCCTCTCTGACTCCACCCATTCTGACTAGGCTCCTCCTAAGCCCCTCCTCTGCTGTCTGACCCCACCCATTCTGCCCAGGCTCCTCCTATACCCCTTCCTCTCTGACTCCACCCATTCTGCCCAGGCTCCTCCTAAGCCCCTCCTCTCTGACCCCACCCATTCTGCCACGGCTCCTCCTAAGCCCCTCCTCTGCTGTCTGACCCCACCCATTCTGCCCAGGCTCCTCCTATTTGACCCCACCTAATCTGACTAGGTTCCTCCTAAGCCCCTCCTCTGCTGTCTGGCCCCACCCATTCTGCCCAGGCTCCTCCTATACCCCCTCCTATTTGACCCCTCCCAATCTGACTAGGCTCCTCCTATACCCCTCCTCTCTGACCTCACCCATTCTGCCCAGGCTCCTCCTATTTGACCCCACCCAATCTGACTAGGCTCCTCCTAAGCCCCTCCTCTGCTGTCTGACCCCACCCATTCTGCCCAGGCTCCTCCTAAGCCCCTCCTCTCTGACCCCACCAATTCTGCCCAGGCTCCTCCTAAGCCCCTCATCTGCTGTCTGAGCCCACCTATTCTGCCCAGGCTCCTCCTATACCCCTCCTCTCTGACCCCACCCAATCTGACTAGGCTCCTCCTAAGCCCCTAGGCTCCTCCTAAGCCCCTCCTCTCTGACCCCACCTAATCTGACTAGGCTCCTCCTATACCCCCTCCTCTCTGACTCCACCCATTCTGACTAGGCTCCTCCTATTTGACCCCACCCAATCTGACTAGGCTCCTCCTAAGCCCCTCCTCTGCTGTCTGACCCCACCCATTCTGCCCAGGCTCCGCCTAAGCATCTCCTCTCTGACCCCACCCATTCTGCCCAGGCTCCTCCTAAGCCCCTCCTCTGCTGTCTGACCCCACCCATTCTGCCCAGGCTCCTCCTATTTGACCCCACCCAATCTGACTAGGTTCCTCCTAAGCCCCTCCTCTGCTGTCTGGCCCCACCCATTCTGCCCAGGCTCCTCCTATACCCCCTCCTATTTGACCCCACCCAATCTGACTAGGCTCCTCCTATACCCCTCCTCTCTGACCTCACCCATTCTGCCCAGGCTCCTCCTATTTGACCCCACCCAATCTGACTAGGCTCCTCCTAAGCTCCTCCTCTCTGACCCCACCCATTCTGCCCAGGCTCCTCCTAAGCCCCTCCTCTGCTGTCTGACCCCACCCATTCTCCCCAGGCTCCTCCTATACCCCACCTCTCTGACCCCACCCAATCTGACTAGGCTCCTCCTAAGCCCCTCCTCTGCTGTCTGACCCCACCCATTCTGCCCAGGCTCCTCCTATACCCCCTCCTCTCTGACTCCACCCATTCTGCCCAGGCTCCTCCTATTGGACCCCACCCAATCTGATTAGGCTCCTCCTATACCCCCTCTGCCCAGGCTCCTCCTATACCCCTCCTCTCTGACCCCACCCCCTCTGCCCAGGCTCCTCCTATACCCCTCCTCTCTGACCCCACCCCCTCTGCCCAGGCTCCTCCTATACCCCTCCTCTGCTGTCTGACCCCACCCATTCTGCCCAGGCTCCTCCTTTTTGACCCCACCCAATCTGACTAGGCTCCTCCTAAGCCCCTCCTCTCTGACCCCACCCATTCTGCCCAGGCTCCTCCTAAGCCCCTCCTCTGCTGTCTGACCCCACCCATTCTGCCCAGGCTCCTCCTATACCCCTCCTCTCTGACCCCACCCCCTCTGCCCAGGCTCCTCCTATTTGACCCCACCCAATCTGACTAGGCTCCTCCTAAGCCCCTCCTCTGCTGTCTGACCCCACCCATTCTGCCCAGGCTCCTCCCATACCCCTCTGACCCCACCCAATCTGACTAGGCTCCTCCTAAGCCCCTCCTCTGCTGTCTGACCCCACCCATTCTGCCCAGGCTCCTCCTATACCCCTCCTCTCTGACCCCACCCCCTCTGCCCAGGCTCCTCCTATTTGACCCCACCCAATCTGACTAGGCTCCTCCTACACCCCCCTCTGCCAGGCTCCTCCTATACCCCCTCCTCTCTGACTCCACCCATTCTACCCAGGCTCCACCCATACCCCTCTGACCCCACCCAATCTGACTAGGCTCCTCCTAAGCCCCTCCTCTGCTGTCTGACCCCACCCATTCTGCCCAGGCTCCTCCTATACCCCACCTCTCTGACCCCACCCAATCTGACTAGGCTCCTCCTAAGCCCCTCCTCTGCTGTCTGACCCCACCCATTCTGCCCAGGCTCCTCCTCTCTGACCCCACCCATTCTGCCCAGGCTCCTCCTATACCCCACCTCTCTGACCCCACCCAATCTGACTAGGCTCCTCCTAAGCCCCTCCTCTGCTGTCTGACCCCACCCATTCTGCCCAGGCTCCTCCTATACCCCCTCCTCTCTGACTCCACCCATTCTACCCAGGCTCCTCCCATACCCCTCTGACCCCACCCATTCTGCCCAGGCTCCTCCTATTTGACCCCACCCAATCTGACTAGGCTCCTCCTACACCCCCCTCTGCCAGGCTCCTCCTATACCCCCTCCTCTCTGACTCCACCCATTCTACCCAGGCTCCTCCCATTCTGCCCAGGCTCCTCCTATTTGACCCCACCCAATCTGACTAGGCTCCTCCTAAGCCCCTAGGCCCCTCCTAAGCCCCTCCTCTGCTGTCTGACCCCACTCATTCTGCCCATGCTCCTCCTAAGCCCCTCCTCTCTGACCCCACCCAATCTGACTAGGCTCCTCCTAAGCCCCTAGGCTCCTCCTAAGCCCCTCCTCTGCTCTCTGACCCCACCCATTCTGCCCAGGCTCCTCCTATTTGACCCCACCCAATCTGACTAGGCTCCTCCTAAGCCCCTCCTCTCTGACCCCACCCATTCTGCCCAGGCTCCTCCTAAGCCCCTCCTCTGCTGTCTGACCCCACCCATTCTGCCCAGGCTCCTCCTATACCCCTCCTCTCTGACCCCACCCCCTCTGCCCAGGCTCCTCCTATTTGACCCCACCCAATCTGACTAGGCTCCTCCTAAGCCCCTCCTCTGCTGTCTGACCCCACCCATTCTGCCCAGGCTCCGCCTAAGCATCTCCTCTCTGACCCCACCCATTCTGCCCAGGCTCCTCCTAAGCCCCTCTTCTCTGACTCCACCCATTCTGCCCAGGCTCCTCCTATACCCCTCCTCTCTGACTCCACCCATTCTGACTAGGCTCCTCCTAAGCCCCTCCTCTGCTGTCTGACCCCACCCATTCTGCCCAGGCTCCTCCTATACCCCTTCCTCTCTGACTCCACCCATTCTGCCCAGGCTCCTCCTAAGCCCCTCCTCTCTGACCCCACCCATTCTGCCACGGCTCCTCCTAAGCCCCTCCTCTGCTGTCTGACCCCACCCATTCTGCCCAGGCTCCTCCTATTTGACCCCACCTAATCTGACTAGGTTCCTCCTAAGCCCCTCCTCTGCTGTCTGGCCCCACCCATTCTGCCCAGGCTCCTCCTATACCCCCTCCTATTTGACCCCTCCCAATCTGACTAGGCTCCTCCTATACCCCTCCTCTCTGACCTCACCCATTCTGCCCAGGCTCCTCCTATTTGACCCCACCCAATCTGACTAGGCTCCTCCTAAGCCCCTCCTCTGCTGTCTGACCCCACCCATTCTGCCCAGGCTCCTCCTAAGCCCCTCCTCTCTGACCCCACCAATTCTGCCCAGGCTCCTCCTAAGCCCCTCATCTGCTGTCTGAGCCCACCTATTCTGCCCAGGCTCCTCCTATACCCCTCCTCTCTGACCCCACCCAATCTGACTAGGCTCCTCCTAAGCCCCTAGGCTCCTCCTAAGCCCCTCCTCTCTGACCCCACCTAATCTGACTAGGCTCCTCCTATACCCCCTCCTCTCTGACTCCACCCATTCTGACTAGGCTCCTCCTATTTGACCCCACCCAATCTGACTAGGCTCCTCCTAAGCCCCTCCTCTGCTGTCTGACCCCACCCATTCTGCCCAGGCTCCGCCTAAGCATCTCCTCTCTGACCCCACCCATTCTGCCCAGGCTCCTCCTAAGCCCCTCCTCTGCTGTCTGACCCCACCCATTCTGCCCAGGCTCCTCCTATTTGACCCCACCCAATCTGACTAGGTTCCTCCTAAGCCCCTCCTCTGCTGTCTGGCCCCACCCATTCTGCCCAGGCTCCTCCTATACCCCCTCCTATTTGACCCCACCCAATCTGACTAGGCTCCTCCTATACCCCTCCTCTCTGACCTCACCCATTCTGCCCAGGCTCCTCCTATTTGACCCCACCCAATCTGACTAGGCTCCTCCTAAGCTCCTCCTCTCTGACCCCACCCATTCTGCCCAGGCTCCTCCTAAGCCCCTCCTCTGCTGTCTGACCCCACCCATTCTCCCCAGGCTCCTCCTATACCCCACCTCTCTGACCCCACCCAATCTGACTAGGCTC
The DNA here is from genome assembly GCF_964263255.1 of Lissotriton vulgaris. Classification (NCBI taxonomy): domain Eukaryota; kingdom Metazoa; phylum Chordata; class Amphibia; order Caudata; family Salamandridae; genus Lissotriton; species Lissotriton vulgaris. The sequence continues at coordinate 1,001,785,725 of NC_141695.1, forward strand.
CTCCTAAGCCCCTCCTCTGCTGTCTGACCCCACCCATTCTGCCCAGGCTCCTCCTATACCCCCTCCTCTCTGACTCCACCCATTCTGCCCAGGCTCCTCCTATTGGACCCCACCCAATCTGATTAGGCTCCTCCTATACCCCCTCTGCCCAGGCTCCTCCTATACCCCTCCTCTCTGACCCCACCCCCTCTGCCCAGGCTCCTCCTATACCCCTCCTCTCTGACCCCACCCCCTCTGCCCAGGCTCCTCCTATACCCCTCCTCTGCTGTCTGACCCCACCCATTCTGCCCAGGCTCCTCCTTTTTGACCCCACCCAATCTGACTAGGCTCCTCCTAAGCCCCTCCTCTCTGACCCCACCCATTCTGCCCAGGCTCCTCCTAAGCCCCTCCTCTGCTGTCTGACCCCACCCATTCTGCCCAGGCTCCTCCTATACCCCTCCTCTCTGACCCCACCCCCTCTGCCCAGGCTCCTCCTATTTGACCCCACCCAATCTGACTAGGCTCCTCCTAAGCCCCTCCTCTGCTGTCTGACCCCACCCATTCTGCCCAGGCTCCTCCTATACCCCCTCCTCTCTGACCCCACCCATTCTGCCCAGGCTCCTCCTATTTGACCCCACCCAATCTGACTAGGCTCCTCCTATACCCCCTCTGCCCAGGCTCCTCCTATACCCCTCCTCTCTGACCCCACCCCCTCTGCCCAGGCTCCTCCTATACCCCCTCTGCCCAGGCTCCTCCTATACCCCTCCTCTCTGACCCCACCCCCTCTGCCCAGGCTCCTCCTATACCCCTCCTCTGCTGTCTGACCCCACCCATTCTGCCCAGGCTCCTCCTATTTGACCCCACCCAATCTGACTAGGCTCCTCCTAAGCCCCTCCTCTGCTGTCTGACCCCACCCATTCTGCCCAGGCTCCTCCTATTTGACCCCACCCAATCTGACTAGGCTCCTCCTAAGCCCCTCCTCTCTGACCCCACCCATTCTGCCCAGGCTCCTCCTAAGCCCCTCCTCTGCTGTCTGACCCCACCCATTCTGCCCAGGCTCCTCCTATACCCCTCCTCTCTGACCCCACCCCCTCTGCCCAGGCTCCTCCTATTTGACCCCACCCAATCTGACTAGGCTCCTCCTACACCCCCCTCTGCCAGGCTCCTCCTATACCCCCTCCTCTCTGACTCCACCCATTCTACCCAGGCTCCTCCCATACCCCTCTGACCCCACCCATTCTGCCCAGGCTTCTCCTATTTGACCCCACCCAATCTGACTAGGCTCCTCCTACACCCCCCTCTGCCCAGGCTCCTCCTATACCCCCCTCTGCCAGGCTCCTCCTATACCCCCCTCTGCCAGGCTCCTCCTATACCCCCTCCTCTCTGACCCCACCCATTCTGCCCAGGCTCCTCCTATTTGACCACACCCAATCTGACTAGGCTCCTCCTATACCCATTCTGCCCAGGCTCCTCCTATACCCCCTCCTCTCTGACTCCACCCATTCTGCCCAGGCTCCTCCTAAGCCCCTCCTCTCTGACCCCACCCATTCTGCCCATATACCCCCTCCTCCTGCCCAGGCTCCTCCTAAGCCCCTCCTCTGCTGTCTGACCCCACCCATTCTGCCCAGGCTCCGCCTAAGCCCCTCCTCTCTGACCCCACCCATTCTGCCCAGGCTCCTCCTAAGCCCCTCCTCTGCTGTCTGACCCCACCCATTCTGCCCAGGCTCCTCCCATACCCCTCTGACCCCACCCATTCTGCCCAGGCTCCTCCTATTTGACCCCACCCAATCTGACTAAGCTCCACCTAAGCCCCTCCTCTCTGACCCCACCCCCTCTGGCCAGGCTCCTCCTATACCCCCTCTGCCCAGGCTCCTCCTATACCCCTCCTCTCTGACCCCACCCCCTCTGCCCAGGCTCCTCCTAAGCCCCTCCTCTGCTGTCTGACCCCACCCATTCTGCCCAGGCTCCTCCTATACCCCCTCCTCTCTGACTCCACCCATTCTACCCAGGCTCCTCCCATACCCCTCTGACCCCACCCAGGCTCCTCCTATTTGACCCCACCCAATCTGACTAGGCTCCTCCTACACCCCCCTCTGCCAGGCTCCTCCTATACCCCTCCTCTGCTGTCTGACCCCACCCATTCTGCCCAGGCTCCTCCTATTTGACCCCACCCAATCTGACTAGGCTCCTCCTAAGCCCCTCCTCTGCTGTCTGACCCAACCCATTCTGCCCAGGCTCCTCCCATACCCCTCTGACCCCACCCAATCTGACTAGGCTCCTCCTAAGCCCCTCCTCTCTGACCCCACCCCCTCTGCCCAGGCTCCTCCTATTTGACCCCACCCAATCTGACTAGGCTCCTCCTACACCCCCCTCTGCCAGGCTCCTCCTATACCCCCTCCTCTCTGACTCCACCCATTCTACCCAGGCTCCTCCCATACCCCTCTGACCCCACCCATTCTGCCCAGGCTCCTCCTATACCCCTCCTCTCTGACCCCACCCCCTCTGCCCAGGCTCCTCCTATTTGACCCCACCCAATCTGACTAGGCTCCTCCTACACCCCCCTCTGCCAGGCTCCTCCTATACCCCCTCCTCTCTGACTCCACCCATTCTACCCAGGCTCCTCCCATACCCCTCTGACCCCACCCAATCTGACTAGGCTCCTCCTAAGCCCCTCCTCTGCTGTCTGACCCCACCCATTCTGCCCAGGCTCCTCCTATACCCCACCTCTCTGACCCCACCCAATCTGACTAGGCTCCTCCTAAGCCCCTCCTCTGCTGTCTGACCCCACCCATTCTGCCCAGGCTCCTCCTCTCTGACCCCACCCATTCTGCCCAGGCTCCTCCTATACCCCACCTCTCTGACCCCACCCAATCTGACTAGGCTCCTCCTAAGCCCCTCCTCTGCTGTCTGACCCCACCCATTCTGCCCAGGCTCCTCCTATACCCCCTCCTCTCTGACTCCACCCATTCTACCCAGGCTCCTCCCATACCCCTCTGACCCCACCCATTCTGCCCAGGCTCCTCCTATTTGACCCCACCCAATCTGACTAGGCTCCTCCTACACCCCCCTCTGCCAGGCTCCTCCTATACCCCCTCCTCTCTGACTCCACCCATTCTACCCAGGCTCCTCCCATTCTGCCCAGGCTCCTCCTATTTGACCCCACCCAATCTGACTAGGCTCCTCCTAAGCCCCTAGGCCCCTCCTAAGCCCCTCCTCTGCTGTCTGACCCCACTCATTCTGCCCAGGCTCCTCCTAAGCCCCTCCTCTCTGACCCCACCCAATCTGACTAGGCTCCTCCTAAGCCCCTCCTCTGCTCTCTGACCCCACCCATTCTGCCCAGGCTCCTCCTATTTGACCCCACCCAATCTGACTAGGCTCCTCCTAAGCCCCTCCTCTCTGACCCCACCCATTCTGCCCAGGCTCCTCCTAAGCCCCTCCTCTGCTGTCTGACCCCACCCATTCTGCCCAGGCTCCTCCTATACCCCTCCTCTCTGACCCCACCCCCTCTGCCCAGGCTCCTCCTATTTGACCCCACCCAATCTGACTAGGCTCCTCCTAAGCCCCTCCTCTGCTGTCTGACCCCACCCATTCTGCCCAGGCTCCTCCTATACCCCTCCTCTCTGACTCCACCCATTCTGACTAGGCTCCTCCTAAGCCCCTCCTCTGCTGTCTGACCCCACCCATTCTGCCCAGGCTCCTCCTATACCCCCTCCTATTTGACCCCACCCAATCTGACTAGGCTCCTCCTATACCCCTCCTCTCTGACCTCACCCATTCTGCCCAGGCTCCTCCTATTTGACCCCACCCAATCTGACTAGGCTCCTCCTAAGCCCCTCCTCTCTGACCCCACCCAATCTGACTAGGCTCCTCCTATACCCCCTCCTCTCTGACTCTACCCATTCTGACTAGGCTCCTCCTATTTGACCCCACCCAATCTGACTAGGCTCCTCCTAAGCCCCTCCTCTGCTGTCTGACCCCACCCATTCTGCCCAGGCTCCTCCTAAGCCCCTCCTCTGCTGTCTGACCCCACCCATTCTGCCCAGGCTCCTCCTATTTGACCCCACCCAATCTGACTAGGTTCCTCCTAAGCCCCTCCTCTGCTGTCTGACCCCACCCATTCTGCCCAGGCTCCTCCTATACCCCCTCCTCTCTGACTCCACCCATTCTGCCCAGGCTCCTCCTATTGGACCCCACCCAATCTGATTAGGCTCCTCCTATACCCCCTCTGCCCAGGCTCCTCCTATACCCCTCCTCTCTGACCCCACCCCCTCTGCCCAGGCTCCTCCTATACCCCTCCTCTCTGACCCCCACCCCCTCTGCCCAGGCTCCTCCTATACCCCTCCTCTGCTGTCTGACCCCACCCATTCTGCCCAGGCTCCTCCTATTTGACCCCACCCAATCTGAAAAGGCTCCTCCTAAGCCCCTCCTCTGCTGTCTGACCCCACCCATTCTGCCCAGGCTCCTCCTATTTGACCCCACCCAATCTGACTAGGCTCCTCCTAAGCCCCTCCTCTCTGACCCCACCCATTCTGCCCAGGCTCCTCCTAAGCCCCTCCTCTGCTGTCTGACCCCACCCATTCTGCCCAGGCTCCTCCTATACCCCTCCTCTCTGACCCCACCCCCTCTGCCCAGGCTCCTCCTATTTGACCCCACCCAATCTGACTAGGCTCCTCCTAAGCCCCTCCTCTGCTGTCTGACCCCACCCATTCTGCCCAGGCTCCTCCTATACCCCCTCCTCTCTGACTCCACCCATTCTGCCCAGGCTCCTCCTCTCTGACCCCACCCCCTCTGCCCAGGCTCCTCCTATACCCCCTCTGCCCAGGCTCCTCCTATACCCCTCCTCTCTGACCCCACCCCCTCTGCCCAGGCTCCTCCTATACCCCTCCTCTGCTGTCTGACCCCACCCATTCTGCCCAGGCTCCTCCTATTTGACCCCACCCAATCTGACTAGGCTCCTCCTAAGCCCCTCCTCTGCTGTCTGACCCCACCCATTCTGCCCAGGCTCCTCCTATTTGACCCCACCCAATCTGACTAGGCTCCTCCTAAGCCCCTCCTCTCTGACCCCACCCATTCTGCCCAGGCTCCTCCTAAGCCCCTCCTCTGCTGTCTGATCCCACCCACTCTGCCCAGGCTCCTCCTATACCCCTCCTCTCTGACCCCACCCCCTCTGCCCAGGCTCCTGCTATTTGACCCCACCCAATCTGACTAGGCTCCTCCTACACCCCCCTCTGCCAGGCTCCTCCTATACCCCCTCCTCTCTGACTCCACCCATTCTACCCAGGCTCCTCCCATACCCCTCTGACCCCACCCATTCTGCCCAGGCTCCTCCTATTTGACCCCACCCAATCTGACTAGGCTCCTCCTACACCCCCCTCTGCCCAGGCTCCTCCTATACCCCCCTCTGCCAGGCTCCTCCTATACCCCCTCCTCTCTGACCCCACCCATTCTGCCCAGGCTCCTCCTATTTGACCACACCCAATCTGACTAGGCTCCTCCTATACCCATTCTGCCCAGGCTCCTCCTATACCCCCTCCTCTCTGACTTCACCCATTCTGCCCAGGCTCCTCCTAAGCCCCTCCTCTCTGACCCCACCCATTCTGCCCATATACCCCCTCCTCCTGCCCAGGCTCCTCCTAAGCCCCTCCTCTGCTGTCTGACCCCACCCATTCTGCCCAGGCTCCGCCTAAGCCCCTTCTCTCTGACCCCACCCATTCTGCCCAGGCTCCTCCTAAGCCCCTCCTCTGCTGTCTGACCCCACCCATTCTGCCCAGGCTCCTCCCATACCCCTCTGACCCCACCCATTCTGCCCAGGCTCCTCCTATTTGACCCCACCCAATCTGACTAAGCTCCTCCTAAGCCCCTCCTCTCTGACCCCACCCCCTCTGGCCAGGCTCCTCCTATACCCCCTCTGCCCAGGCTCCTCCTATACCCCTCCTCTCTGACCCCACCCATTCTGCCCAGGCTCCTCCTATTTGACCCCACCCAATCTGACTAGGCTCCTCCTAAGCCCCTCCTCTGCTGTCTGACCCCACCCATTCTGCCCAGGCTCCTCCTATACCCCACCTCTCTGACCCCACCCAATCTGACTAGGCTCCTCCTAAGCCCCTCCTCTGCTGTCTGACCCCACCCATTCTGCCCAGGCTCCTCCTCTCTGACCCCACCCATTCTGCCCAGGCTCCTCCTATACCCCCTCCTCTCTGACCCCACCCAATCTGACTAGGCTCCTCCTATACCCCCTCCTCTCTGACTCCACCCATTCTGACTAGGCTCCTCCTATTTGACCCCACCCAATCTGACTAGGCTCCTCCTAAGCCCCTCCTCTGCTGTCTGACCCCACCCATTCTGCCAAGGCTCCTCCTATACCCCTCCTCTCTGACCCCACCCAATCTGACTAGGCTCCTCCTACACCCCCCTCTGCCAGGCTCCTCCTATACCCCCTCCTCTCTGACTCCACCCATTCTACCCAGGCTCCTCCCATACCCCTCTGACCCCACCCATTCTGCCCAGGCTCCTCCTATTTGACCCCACCCAATCTGACTAGGCTCCTCCTACACCCCCCTCTGCCAGGCTCCTCCTATACCCCTCCTCTGCTGTCTGACCCCACCCATTCTGCCCAGGCTCCTCCTATTTGACCCCACCCAATCTGACTAGGCTCCTCCTAAGCCCCTCCTCTGCTGTCTGACCCCACCCATTCTGCCCAGGCTCCTCCTATACCCCACCTCTCTGACCCCACCCAATCTGACTTGGCTCCTCCTAAGCCCCTCCTCTGCTGTCTGACCCCACCCATTCTACCCAGGCTCCTCCTCTCTGACCCCACCCATTCTGCCCAGGCTCCTCCTATACCCCACCTCTCTGACCCCACCCAATCTGACTAGGCTCCTCCTAAGCCCCTCCTCTGCTGTCTGACCCCACCCATTCTGCCCAGGCTCCTCCTAAGCCCCTCCTCTGCTGTCTGACCCCACCCATTCTGCCCAGGCTCCTCCTAAGCCCCTCCTCTGCTGTCTGACCCCACCCATTCTGCCCAGGCTCCTCCTATACCCCCACCTCTCTGACCCCACCCAATCTGACTAGGCTCCTCCTAAGCCCCTCCTCTGCTGTCTGACCCCACCCATTCTGCCCAGGCTCCTCCTATACCCCCTCCTCTCTGACCCCACCCAATCTGACTAGGCTCCTCCTATACCCCCTCCTCTCTGACTCCACCCATTCTGACTAGGCTCCTCCTATTTGACCCCACCCAATCTGACTAGGCTCCTCCTAAGCCCCTCCTCTGCTGTCTGACCCCACCCATACTGCCCAGGCTCTGCCTAAGCATCTCCTCTCTGACCCCACCCATTCTGCCCAGGCTCCTCCTAAGCCCCTCCTCTGCTGTCTGACCCCACCCATTCTGCCCAGGCTCCTCCTAAGCCCCTCCTCTGCTGTCTGACCCCACCCATTCTGCCCAGGCTCCTCCTATACCCCCTCCTCTCTGACTCCACCCATTCTGCCCAGGCTCCTCCCATACCCCTCTGACCCCACCCATTCTGCCCAGGCTCCTCCTATACCCCTCCTATTTGACCCCACCCAATCTGACTTGGCTCCTCCTAAGCCCCTCCTCTGCTGTCTGACCCCACCCATTCTGCCCAGGCCCCTCCTATTTGACCCCACCCAATCTGACTAGGCTCCTCCTATACCCCCTCTGCCCAGGCTCCTCCTAAGCCCCTCCTCTCCTCTCTGACCCCACCCATTCTGCCCAGGCTCCTCCTAAGCCCCTCCTCTGCTGTCTGACCCCACCCATTCTGCCCAGGCTCCTCCTATACCCCCTCCTCTCTGACTCCACCCATTCTGCCCAGGCTCCTCCCATTTGACCCCACCCAATCTGACTAGGCTCCTCCTATACCCCCTCTGCCCAGGCTCCTCCTATACCCCTCCTCTCTGACCCCACCCCCTCTGCCCAGGCTCCTCCTATACCCCCTCTGCCCAGGCTCCTCCTATACCCCTCCTCTCTGACCCCACCCCCTCTGCCCAGGCTCCTCCTATACCCCACCTCTCTGACCCCACCCCCTCTGCCCAGGCTCCTCCTATTTGACCCCACCCAATCTGACTAGGCTCCTCCTAAGCCCCTCCTCTGCTGTCTGACCCCACCCATTCTGCCCAGGCTCCTCCTATACCCCCTCCTCTCTGACTCCACCCATTCTGCCAAGGCTCCTCCTATACCCCTCCTCTCTGACCCCACCCAATCTGACTAGGCTCCTCCTACACCCCCCTCTGCCAGGCTCCTCCTATACCCCCTCCTCTCTGACTCCACCCATTCTACCCAGGCTCCTCCCATACCCCTCTGACCCCACCCATTCTGCCCAGGCTCCTCCTATTTGACCCCACCCAATCTGACTAGGCTCCTCCTACACCCCCCTCTGCCAGGCTCCTCCTATACCCCTCCTCTGCTGTCTGACCCCACCCATTCTGCCCAGGCTCCTCCTATTTGACCCCACCCAATCTGACTAGGCTCCTCCTAAGCCCCTCCTCTGCTGTCTGACCCCACCCATTCTGCCCAGGCTCCTCCTATACCCCACCTCTCTGACCCCACCCAATTTGACTTGGCTCCTCCTAAGCCCCTCCTCTGCTGTCTGACCCCACCCATTCTGCCCAGGCTCCTCCTCTCTGACCCCACCCATTCTGCCCAGGCTCCTCCTATACCCAACCTCTCTGACCCCACCCAATCTGACTAGGCTCCTCCTAAGCCCCTCCTCTGCTGTCTGACCCCACCCATTCTGCCCAGGCTCCTCCTATACCCCCTCCTCTCTGACCCCACCCAATCTGACTAGGCTCCTCCTATACCCCCTCCTCTCTGACTCCACCCATTCTGACTAGGCTCCTCCTATTTGACCCCACCCAATCTGACTAGGCTCCTCCTAAGCCCCTCCTCTGCTGTCTGACCCCACCCATACTGCCCAGGCTCTGCCTAAGCATCTCCTCTCTGACCCCACCCATTCTGCCCAGGCTCCTCCTAAGCCCCTCCTCTGCTGTCTGACCCCACCCATTCTGCCCAGGCTCCTCCTAAGCCCCTCCTCTGCTGTCTGACCCCACCCATTCTGCCCAGGCTCCTCCTATACCCCCTCCTCTCTGACTCCACCCATTCTGCCCAGGCTCCTCCCATACCCCTCTGACCCCACCCATTCTGCCCAGGCTCCTCCTATACCCCTCCTATTTGACCCCACCCAATCTGACTTGGCTCCTCCTAAGCCCCTCCTCTGCTGTCTGACCCCACCCATTCTGCCCAGGCCCCTCCTATTTGACCCCACCCAATCTGACTAGGCTCCTCCTATACCCCCTCTGCCCAGGCTCCTCCTAAGCCCCTCCTCTCCTCTCTGACCCCACCCATTCTGCCCAGGCTCCTCCTAAGCCCCTCCTCTGCTGTCTGACCCCACCCATTCTGCCCAGGCTCCTCCTATACCCCCTCCTCTCTGACTCCACCCATTCTGCCCAGGCTCCTCCCATTTGACCCCACCCAATCTGACTAGGCTCCTCCTATACCCCCTCTGCCCAGGCTCCTCCTATACCCCTCCTCTCTGACCCCACCCCCTCTGCCCAGGCTCCTCCTATACCCCCTCTGCCCAGGCTCCTCCTATACCCCTCCTCTCTGACCCCACCCCCTCTGCCCAGGCTCCTCCTATACCCCACCTCTCTGACCCCACCCCCTCTGCCCAGGCTCCTCCTATTTGACCCCACCCAATCTGACTAGGCTCCTCCTACACCCCCCTCTGCCAGGCTCCTCCTATACCCCCTCCTCTCTGACTCCACCCATTCTACCCAGGCTCCTCCCATACCCCTCTGACCCCACCCAATCTGACTAGGCTCCTCCTAAGCCCCTCCTCTGCTGTCTGACCCCACCCATTCTGCCCAGGCTCCTCCTATACCCCTCCTCTCTGACCCCACCCCCTCTGCCCAGGCTCCTCCTATTTGACCCCACCCAATCTGACTAGGCTCCTCCTACACCCCCCTCTGCCAGGCTCCTCCTATACCCCCTCCTCTCTGACTCCACCCATTCTACCCAGGCTCCTCCCATACCCCTCTGACCCCACCCAATCTGACTAGGCTCCTCCTAAGCCCCTCCTCTGCTGTCTGACCCCACCCATTCTGCCCAGGCTCCTCCTATACCCCACCTCTCTGACCCCACCCAATCTGACTAGGCTCCTCCTAAGCCCCTCCTCTGCTGTCTGACCCCACCCATTCTGCCCAGGCTCCTCCTCTCTGACCCCACCCATTCTGCCCAGGCTCCTCCTATACCCCACCTCTCTGACCCCACCCAATCTGACTAGGCTCCTCCTAAGCCCCTCCTCTGCTGTCTGACCCCACCCATTCTGCCCAGGCTCCTCCTATACCCCCTCCTCTCTGACTCCACCCATTCTACCCAGGCTCCTCCCATACCCCTCTGACCCCACCCATTCTGCCCAGGCTCCTCCTATTTGACCCCACCCAATCTGACTAGGCTCCTCCTACACCCCCCTCTGCCAGGCTCCTCCTATACCCCCTCCTCTCTGACTCCACCCATTCTACCCAGGCTCCTCCCATTCTGCCCAGGCTCCTCCTATTTGACCCCACCCAATCTGACTAGGCTCCTCCTAAGCCCCTAGGCCCCTCCTAAGCCCCTCCTCTGCTGTCTGACCCCACTCATTCTGCCCATGCTCCTCCTAAGCCCCTCCTCTCTGACCCCACCCAATCTGACTAGGCTCCTCCTAAGCCCCTAGGCTCCTCCTAAGCCCCTCCTCTGCTCTCTGACCCCACCCATTCTGCCCAGGCTCCTCCTATTTGACCCCACCCAATCTGACTAGGCTCCTCCTAAGCCCCTCCTCTCTGACCCCACCCATTCTGCCCAGGCTCCTCCTAAGCCCCTCCTCTGCTGTCTGACCCCACCCATTCTGCCCAGGCTCCTCCTATACCCCTCCTCTCTGACCCCACCCCCTCTGCCCAGGCTCCTCCTATTTGACCCCACCCAATCTGACTAGGCTCCTCCTAAGCCCCTCCTCTGCTGTCTGACCCCACCCATTCTGCCCAGGCTCCGCCTAAGCATCTCCTCTCTGACCCCACCCATTCTGCCCAGGCTCCTCCTAAGCCCCTCCTCTCTGACTCCACCCATTCTGCCCAGGCTCCTCCTATACCCCTCCTCTCTGACTCCACCCATTCTGACTAGGCTCCTCCTAAGCCCCTCCTCTGCTGTCTGACCCCACCCATTCTGCCCAGGCTCCTCCTATACCCCTTCCTCTCTGACTCCACCCATTCTGCCCAGGCTCCTCCTAAGCCCCTCCTCTCTGACCCCACCCATTCTGCCACGGCTCCTCCTAAGCCCCTCCTCTGCTGTCTGACCCCACCCATTCTGCCCAGGCTCCTCCTATTTGACCCCACCTAATCTGACTAGGTTCCTCCTAAGCCCCTCCTCTGCTGTCTGGCCCCACCCATTCTGCCCAGGCTCCTCCTATACCCCCTCCTATTTGACCCCTCCCAATCTGACTAGGCTCCTCCTATACCCCTCCTCTCTGACCTCACCCATTCTGCCCAGGCTCCTCCTATTTGACCCCACCCAATCTGACTAGGCTCCTCCTAAGCCCCTCCTCTGCTGTCTGACCCCACCCATTCTGCCCAGGCTCCTCCTATACCCCTCCTCTCTGACCCCACCCCCTCTGCCCAGGCTCCTCCTATTTGACCCCACCCAATCTGACTAGGCTCCTCCTAAGCCCCTCCTCTGCTGTCTGACCCCACCCATTCTACCCAGGCTCCTCCTATACCCCCTCCTCTCTGACCCCACCCATTCTGCCCAGGCTCCTCCTATTTGACCCCACCCAATCTGACTAGGCTCCTCCTATACCCCCTCTGCCCAGGCTCCTCCTATACCCCTCCTCTCTGACCCCACCCCCTCTGCCCAGGCTCCTCCTATACCCCCTCTGCCCAGGCTCCTCCTATACCCCTCCTCTCTGACCCCACCCCCTCTGCCCAGGCTCCTCCTATACCCCTCCTCTGCTGTCTGACCCCACCCATTCTGCCCAGGCTCCTCCTATTTGACCCCACCCAATCTGACTAGGCTCCTCCTAAGCCCCTCCTCTGCTGTCTGACCCCACCCATTCTGCCCAGGCTCCTCCTATTTGACCCCACCCAATCTGACTAGGCTCCTCCTAAGCCCCTCCTCTCTGACCCCACCCATTCTGCCCAGGCTCCTCCTAAGCCCCTCCTCTGCTGTCTGACCCCACCCATTCTGCCCAGGCTCCTCCTATACCCCTCCTCTCTGACCCCACCCCCTCTGCCCAGGCTCCTCCTATTTGACCCCACCCAATCTGACTAGGCTCCTCCTACACCCCCCTCTGCCAGGCTCCTCCTATACCCCCTCCTCTCTGACTCCACCCATTCTACCCAGGCTCCTCCTAAGCCCCTCCTCTGCTGTCTGACCCCACCCATTCTCCCCAGGCTCCTCCTATACCCCACCTCTCTGACCCCACCCAATCTGACTAGGCTCCTCCTAAGCCCCTCCTCTGCTGTCTGACCCCACCCATTCTGCCCAGGCTCCTCCTATACCCCCTCCTCTCTGACTCCACCCATTCTGCCCAGGCTCCTCCTATTGGACCCCACCCAATCTGATTAGGCTCCTCCTATACCCCCTCTGCCCAGGCTCCTCCTATACCCCTCCTCTCTGACCCCACCCCCTCTGCCCAGGCTCCTCCTATACCCCTCCTCTCTGACCCCACCCCCTCTGCCCAGGCTCCTCCTATACCCCTCCTCTGCTGTCTGACCCCACCCATTCTGCCCAGGCTCCTCCTATTTGACCCCACCCAATCTGACTAGGCTCCTCCTAAGCCCCTCCTCTCTGACCCCACCCATTCTGCCCAGGCTCCTCCTAAGCCCCTCCTCTGCTGTCTGACCCCACCCATTCTGCCCAGGCTCCTCCTATACCCCTCCTCTCTGACCCCACCCCCTCTGCCCAGGCTCCTCCTATTTGACCCCACCCAATCTGACTAGGCTCCTCCTAAGCCCCTCCTCTGCTGTCTGACCCCACCCATTCTGCCCAGGCTCCTCCTATACCCCCTCCTCTCTGACCCCACCCATTCTGCCCAGGCTCCTCCTATTTGACCCCACCCAATCTGACTAGGCTCCTCCTATACCCCCTCTGCCCAGGCTCCTCCTATACCCCTCCTCTCTGACCCCACCCCTCTGCCCAGGCTCCTCCTATACCCCCTCTGCCCAGGCTCCTCCTATACCCCTCCTCTCTGACCCCACCCCCTCTGCCCAGGCTCCTCCTATACCCCTCCTCTGCTGTCTGACCCCACCCATTCTGCCCAGGCTCCTCCTATTTGACCCCACCCAATCTGACTAGGCTCCTCCTAAGCCCCTCCTCTGCTGTCTGACCCCACCCATTCTGCCCAGGCTCCTCCTATACCCCTCCTCTCTGACCCCACCCCCTCTGCCCAGGCTCCTCCTATTTGACCCCACCCAATCTGACTAGGCTCCTCCTACACCCCCCTCTGCCAGGCTCCTCCTATACCCCCTCCTCTCTGACTCCACCCATTCTACCCAGGCTCCTCCCATACCCCTCTGACCCCACCCATTCTGCCCAGGCTTCTCCTATTTGACCCCACCCAATCTGACTAGGCTCCTCCTACACCCCCCTCTGCCCAGGCTCCTCCTATACCCCCCTCTGCCAGGCTCCTCCTATACCCCCCTCTGCCAGGCTCCTCCTATACCCCCTCCTCTCTGACCCCACCCATTCTGCCCAGGCTCCTCCTATTTGACCACACCCAATCTGACTAGGCTCCTCCTATACCCATTCTGCCCAGGCTCCTCCTATACCCCCTCCTCTCTGACTCCACCCATTCTGCCCAGGCTCCTCCTAAGCCCCTCCTCTCTGACCCCACCCATTCTGCCCATATACCCCCTCCTCCTGCCCAGGCTCCTCCTAAGCCCCTCCTCTGCTGTCTGACCCCACCCATTCTGCCCAGGCTCCGCCTAAGCCCCTCCTCTCTGACCCCACCCATTCTGCCCAGGCTCCTCCTAAGCCCCTCCTCTGCTGTCTGACCCCACCCATTCTGCCCAGGCTCCTCCCATACCCCTCTGACCCCACCCATTCTGCCCAGGCTCCTCCTATTTGACCCCACCCAATCTGACTAAGCTCCACCTAAGCCCCTCCTCTCTGACCCCACCCCCTCTGGCCAGGCTCCTCCTATACCCCCTCTGCCCAGGCTCCTCCTATACCCCTCCTCTCTGACCCCACCCCCTCTGCCCAGGCTCCTCCTAAGCCCCTCCTCTGCTGTCTGACCCCACCCATTCTGCCCAGGCTCCTCCTATACCCCCTCCTCTCTGACTCCACCCATTCTACCCAGGCTCCTCCCATACCCCTCTGACCCCACCCAGGCTCCTCCTATTTGACCCCACCCAATCTGACTAGGCTCCTCCTACACCCCCCTCTGCCAGGCTCCTCCTATACCCCTCCTCTGCTGTCTGACCCCACCCATTCTGCCCAGGCTCCTCCTATTTGACCCCACCCAATCTGACTAGGCTCCTCCTAAGCCCCTCCTCTGCTGTCTGACCCAACCCATTCTGCCCAGGCTCCTCCCATACCCCTCTGACCCCACCCAATCTGACTAGGCTCCTCCTAAGCCCCTCCTCTCTGACCCCACCCCCTCTGCCCAGGCTCCTCCTATTTGACCCCACCCAATCTGACTAGGCTCCTCCTACACCCCCCTCTGCCAGGCTCCTCCTATACCCCCTCCTCTCTGACTCCACCCATTCTACCCAGGCTCCTCCCATACCCCTCTGACCCCACCCATTCTGCCCAGGCTCCTCCTATACCCCTCCTCTCTGACCCCACCCCCTCTGCCCAGGCTCCTCCTATTTGACCCCACCCAATCTGACTAGGCTCCTCCTACACCCCCCTCTGCCAGGCTCCTCCTATACCCCCTCCTCTCTGACTCCACCCATTCTACCCAGGCTCCTCCCATACCCCTCTGACCCCACCCAATCTGACTAGGCTCCTCCTAAGCCCCTCCTCTGCTGTCTGACCCCACCCATTCTGCCCAGGCTCCTCCTATACCCCCTCCTCTCTGACTCCACCCATTCTACCCAGGCTCCTCCCATACCCCTCTGACCCCACCCATTCTGCCCAGGCTCCTCCTATTTGACCCCACCCAATCTGACTAGGCTCCTCCTACACCCCCCTCTGCCAGGCTCCTCCTATACCCCCTCCTCTCTGACTCCACCCATTCTACCCAGGCTCCTCCCATTCTGCCCAGGCTCCTCCTATTTGACCCCACCCAATCTGACTAGGCTCCTCCTAAGCCCCTAGGCCCCTCCTAAGCCCCTCCTCTGCTGTCTGACCCCACTCATTCTGCCCAGGCTCCTCCTAAGCCCCTCCTCTCTGACCCCACCCAATCTGACTAGGCTCCTCCTAAGCCCCTCCTCTGCTCTCTGACCCCACCCATTCTGCCCAGGCTCCTCCTATTTGACCCCACCCAATCTGACTAGGCTCCTCCTAAGCCCCTCCTCTCTGACCCCACCCATTCTGCCCAGGCTCCTCCTACACCCCCCTCTGCCAGGCTCCTCCTATACCCCCTCCTCTCTGACTCCACCCATTCTACCCAGGCTCCTCCCATACCCCTCTGACCCCACCCATTCTGCCCAGGCTCCTCCTATTTGACCCCACCCAATCTGACTAGGCTCCTCCTACACCCCCCTCTGCCCAGGCTCCTCCTATACCCCCCTCTGCCAGGCTCCTCCTATACCCCCTCCTCTCTGACCCCACCCATTCTGCCCAGGCTCCTCCTATACCCCCTCCTCTCTGACTCCACCCATTCTGCCCAGGCTCCGCCTAAGCCCCTCCTCTCTGACTCCACCCATTCTGCCCAGGCTCCTCCTAAGCCCCTCCTCTGCCTGACCCCACCCATTCTGCCCAGGCTCCTCCCCTACCCCTCTGACCCACCCATTCTGCCCAGGCTCCTCCTATTTGACCCCACCCAATCTGACTAAGCTCCTCCTAAGCCCCTCCTCTCTGACCCCACCCCCTCTGGCCAGGCTCCTCCTATACCCCCTCTGCCCAGGCTCCTCCTAAGCCCCTCCTCTGCTGTCTGACCCCACCCATTCTGCCCAGGCTCCTCCTATTTGACCCCCCCCAATCTGACTAGGCTCCTCCTATACCCCCTCTGCCAGGCTCCTCCTATACCCCTCCTCTCTGACCTCACCCATTCTGACCAGGCTCCTCCTATTTGACCCCACCCAATCTGACTTGGCTCCTCCTAAACCCCTCCTCTGCTGTCTGACCCCACCCATTCTGCCCAGGCTCCTCCTATACCCCCTCCTCTCTGACCCCACCCAATCTGACTAGGCTCCTCCTATACCCCCTCTGCCCAGGCTCCTCCTATACCCCTCCTCTCTGACCTCACCCAATCTGACTAGGCTCCTACTATACCCATTCTGCCCAGGCTCCTCCTATACCCCCTCCTCTCTGACCCCACCCATTCTGCCCAGGCTCCTCCTATTTGACCCCACCCAATCTGACTAGGCTCCTCCTACACCCCCCTCTGCCCAGGCTCCTCCTATACCCCCCTCTGCCAGGCTCCTCCTATACCCCCTCCTCTCTGACCCCACCCATTCTGCCCAGGCTCCTCCTATACCCCCTCCTCTCTGACTCCACCCATTCTGCCCAGGCTCCGCCTAAGCCCCTCCTCTCTGACTCCACCCATTCTGCCCAGGCTCCTCCTAAGCCCCTCCTCTGCCTGACCCCACCCATTCTGCCCAGGCTCCTCCCCTACCCCTCTGACCCACCCATTCTGCCCAGGCTCCTCCTATTTGACCCCACCCAATCTGACTAAGCTCCTCCTAAGCCCCTCCTCTCTGACCCCACCCCCTCTGGCCAGGCTCCTCCTATACCCCCTCTGCCCAGGCTCCTCCTAAGCCCCTCCTCTGCTGTCTGACCCCACCCATTCTGCCCAGGCTCCTCCTATTTGACCCCCCCCAATCTGACTAGGCTCCTCCTATACCCCCTCTGCCAGGCTCCTCCTATACCCCTCCTCTCTGACCTCACCCATTCTGACCAGGCTCCTCCTATTTGACCCCACCCAATCTGACTTGGCTCCTCCTAAACCCCTCCTCTGCTGTCTGACCCCACCCATTCTGCCCAGGCTCCTCCTATACCCCCTCCTCTCTGACCCCACCCAATCTGACTAGGCTCCTCCTATACCCCCTCTGCCCAGGCTCCTCCTATACCCCTCCTCTCTGACCTCACCCAATCTGACTAGGCTCCTACTATACCCATTCTGCCCAGGCTCCTCCTATACCCCCTCCTCTCTGACTCCACCCGTTCTGACTAGGCTCCTCCTAAGCCCCTCCTCTGCTGTCTGACCCCACCCATTCTGCCCAGGCTCCTCCTATTTGACCCCACCCAATCTGACTAGGTTCCTCCTGAGCCCCTCCTCTGCTGTCTGGCCCCACCCAACCTGCCCAGGCTCCTCCTATACCCCTCCTCTCTGACCCCACCCAATCTGACTAGGCTCCTCCTAAGCCCCTCCTCTGCTGTCTGACCCCACCCATTCTGCCCAGGCTCCTCCTATTTGACCCCACCCAATCTGACTAGGCTCCTCCTATACCCCCTCTGCCAGGCTCCTCCTATACCCCTCCTCTCTGACCTCACCCATTCTGACCAGGCTCCTCCTATTTGACCCCACCCAATCTGACTTGGCTCCTCCTAAACCCCTCCTCTGCTGTCTGACCCCACCCATTCTGCCCAGGCTCCTCCTATACCCCCTCCTCTCTGACCCCACCCAATCTGACTAGGCTCCTCCTATACCCCCTCTGCCCAGGCTCCTCCTATACCCCTCCTCTCTGACCTCACCCATTCTGACCAGGCTCCTCCTATTTGACCCCACCCAATCTGACTTGGCTCCTCCTAAACCCCTCCTCTGCTGTCTGACCCCACCCATTCTGCCCAGGCTCCTCCTATACCCCCTCCTCTCTGACCCCACCCAATCTGACTAGGCTCCTCCTATACCCCCTCTGCCCAGGCTCCTCCTATACCCCTCCTCTCTGACCTCACCCAATCTGACTAGGCTCCTCCTATACCCATTCTGCCCCGGCTCCTCCTATACCCCCTCCTCTCTGACCCCACCCATTCTGCCCAGGCTCCTCCTATACCCCCTCCTCTCTGACTCCACCCATTCTGCCCAGGCTCCTCCTATTTGACCCCACCCAATCTGACTAGGCTCCTCCTAAGCCCCTCCTCTGCTGTCTGACCCCACCCATTCTGCCCAGGCTCCTCCTAAGCCCCTCCTCTCTGACCCCACCAATTCTGCCCAGGCTCCTCCTAAGCCCCTCATCTGCTGTCTGACCCCACCCATTCTGCCCAGGCTCATCCTATACCCCTCCTCTCTGACCCCACCCAATCTGACTAGGCTCCTAAGCCCCTCCTCTGCTGTCTGACCCCACCCATTCTGCCCAGGCTCTCCTATACCCCCTCCTCTCTGACTCCACCCATTCTGCCCAGGCTCCTCCTATTTGACCCCACCCAATCTGACTAGGCTCCTCCTAAGCCCCTCCTCTGCTGTCTGACCCCACCCATTCTGCCCAGGCTCCTCCTATACCCCCTCCTCTCTGACTCCACCCATTCTGCCCAGGCTCCTCCTAAGCCCCTCCTCTCTGACCCCACCCATTCTGCCCAGGCTCCTCCTAAGCCCCTCCTCTGCTGTCTGACCCCACCCATTCTGCCCAGGCTCCTCCTATACCCCCTCCTCTCTGACTCCACCCATTCTGCCCAGGCTCCTCCTAAGCCCCTCCTCTGCTGTCTGACCCCACGCAATCTGACTAGGCTCCTCCTAAGCCCCTCCTCTGCTGTCTGACCCCACCCATTCTGCCCAGGCTCCTCCTAAGCCCCTCCTCTGCTGTCTGACCCCACCCATTCTGCCCAGGCTCCTCCTAAGCCCCTCCTCTGCTGTCTGACCCCACCCATTCTGCCCAGGCTCCTCCTAAGCCCCTCCTCTCCTCTCTGACCTCACCCAATCTGACTAGGCTCCTCCTATACCCATTCTGCCCAGGCTCCTCCTATACCCCTCCTCTCTGACCCCACCCAATCTGACTAGGCTCCTCCTATACCCCCTCTGCCAGGCTCCTTCTATACCCCTCCTCTCTGACCCCACCCAATCTGACTAGGCTCCTCCTAAGCCCCTCCTCTGCTGTCTGGCCCCACCCAACCTGCCCAGGCTCCTCCTATACCACTCCTCTCTGACCCCACCCAATCTGACTAGGCTCCTCCTAAGCCCCTCCTCTGCTGTCTGACCCCACCCATTCTGCCCAGGCTCCTCCTATACCCCCTCCTCTCTGACTCCACCCATTCTTACTAGGCTCCTCCTATTTGACCCCACCCAATCTGACTAGGCTCCTCCTAAGCCCCTCCTCTGCTGTCTGACCCCACCCATTCTGCCCAGGCTCATCCTAAGCCCCTCCTCTGCTGTCTGACCCCACCCATTCTGCCCAGGCTCATCCTATACCCCCTCCTCTCTGACTCCACCCATTCTGCCCAGGCTCCTCCCATACCCCTCTGACCCCACCCATTCTGCCCAGGCTCCTCCTATTTGACCCCACCCAATCTGACTAGGCTCCTCCTAAGCCCCTCCTATGCTGTCTGACCCCACCCATTCTGCCCAGGCTCCTCCTATACCCCCTCCTCTCTGACTCCACCCATTCTGCCCAGGCTCCTCCTATTTGACCCCACCCAATCTGACTAGGCTCCTCCTATACCCCCTCTGCCCAGGCTCCTCCTATACCCCTCCTCTCTGACCCCACCCATTCTGCCCAGGCTCCTCCTATACCCCCTCCTATTTGACCCCACCCAATCTGACTTGGCTCCTCCTAAGCCCCTCCTCTGCTGTCTGACCCCACCCATTCTGCCCAGGCTCCTCCTATACCCCCTCCTCTCTGACTCCACCCATTCTGCCCAGGCTCCTCCTATTTGACCCCACCCAATCTGACTAGGCTCCTCCTATACCCCCTCTGCCCAGGCTCCTCCTATACCCCTCCTCTCTGACCCCACCCATTCTGCCCAGGCTCCTCCTATACCCCCTCCTATTTGACCCCACCCAATCTGACTTGGCTCCTCCTAAGCCCCTCCTCTGCTGTCTGACCCCACCCATTCTGCCCAGGCTCCTCCTATTTGACCCCACACAATCTGACTAGGCTCCTCCTAAGCCCCTCCTCTGCTGTCTGACCCCACCCATTCTGCCCAGGCTCCTCCTATACCCCACCTCTCTGACCCCACCCAATCTGACTAGGCTCCTCCTAAGCCCCTAGGCTCCTCCTAAGCCCCTCCTCTCTGACCCCACCCAATCTGACTAGGCTCCTCCTAAGCCCCTCCTCTGCTGTCTGACCCCACCCAACCTGCCCAGGCTCCTCCTATACCCCTCCTCTGCTGTCTGACCCCACCCATTCTGCCCAGGCTCCGCCTAAGCATCTCCTCTCTGACCCCACCAATTCTGCCCAGGCTCCTCCTAAGCCCCTCCTCTGCTGTCTGACCCCACCCATTCTGCCCAGGCTCCTCCTATACCCCCTCCTCTCTGACTCCACCCATTCTGCCCAGGCTCCTCCTATACCCCTCCTATTTGACCCCACCCAATCTGACTTGGCTCCTCCTAAGCCCCTCCTCTGCTGTCTGGCCCCACCCATTCTGCCCAGGCTCCTCCTATACCCCCTCCTCTCTGACTCCACCCATTCTGCCCAGGCTCCTCCTATTTGACCCCACCCAATCTGACTAGGCTCCTCCTATACCCCCTCTGCCCAGGCTCCTCCTATACCCCTCCTCTCTGACCCCACCCATTCTGCCCAGGCTCCTCCTATACCCCCTCCTATTTGACCCCACCCAATCTGACTTGGCTCCTCCTAAGCCCCTCCTCTGCTGTCTGACCCCACCCATTCTGCCCAGGCTCCTCCTATTTGACCCCACACAATCTGACTAGGCTCCTCCTAAGCCCCTCCTCTGCTGTCTGACCCCACCCATTCTGCCCAGGCTCCTCCTATACCCCACCTCTCTGACCCCACCCAATCTGACTAGGCTCCTCCTAAGCCCCTAGGCTCCTCCTAAGCCCCTCCTCTCTGACCCCACCCAATCTGACTAGGCTCCTCCTAAGCCCCTCCTCTGCTGTCTGACCCCACCCAACCTGCCCAGGCTCCTCCTATACCCCTCCTCTGCTGTCTGACCCCACCCATTCTGCCCAGGCTCCGCCTAAGCATCTCCTCTCTGACCCCACCCATTCTGCCCAGGCTCCTCCTAAGCCCCTCCTCTGCTGTCTGACCCCACCCATTCTGCCCAGGCTCCTCCTAAGCCCCTCCTCTGCTGTCTGACCCCACCCATTCTGCCCAGGCTCCTCCTATACCCCCTCCTCTCTGACTCCACCCATTCTGCCCAGGCTCCTCCTATACCCCTCCTATTTGACCCCACCCAATCTGACTTGGCTCCTCCTAAGCCCCTCCTCTGCTGTCTGGCCCCACCCATTCTGCCCAGGCTCCTCCTATACCCCCTCCTCTCTGACTCCACCCATTCTGCCCAGGCTCCTCCTATACCCCTCCTCTCTGACCCCACCCAATCTGACTAGGCTCCTCCTAAGCCCCTCCTCTGCTGTCTGACCCCACACATTCTGCCCAGGCTCCTCCTATTTGACCCCACCCAATCTGACTAGGTTCCTCCTAAGCCCCTCCTCTGCTGTCTGGCCCCACCCATTCTGCCCAGGCTCCTCCTATACCCCCTCCTATTTGACCCCACCCAATCTGACTAGGCTCCTCCTATACCCCTCCTCTCTGACCTCACCCATTCTGCCCAGGCTCCTCCTAAGCCCCTCCTCTGCTGTCTGACCCCACCCAATCTGACTAGGCTCCTCCTAAGCCCCTAGGCTCCTCCTAAGCCCCTCCTCTCTGACCCCACCCAATCTGACTAGGCTCCTCTTAAGCCCCTCTTCTGCTGTCTGACCCCACCCATTCTGCCCAGGCTCCTCCTATACCCCCTCCTCTCTGACTCCACCCATTCTGACTAGGCTCCTCCTATTTGACCACACCCAATCTGACTAGGCTCCTCTTAAGCCCCTCTTCTGCTGTCTGACCCCACCCATTCTGCCCAGGCTCCTCCTATACCCCCTCCTCTCTGACCCCACCCATTCTGCCCAGGCTCCTCCTATACCCCCTCCTCTCTGACTCCACCCATTCTGCCCAGGCTCCTCCTATACCCCTCCTCTCTGACCTCACCCATTCTGCCCAGGCTCCTCCTATTTGACCCCACCCAATCTGACTAGGCTCCTCCTGAGCCCCTCCCCTGCTGTCTGACCCCACCCATTCTGCCCAGGCTCCTCCTAAGCCCCTCCTCTCTGACCCCACCAATTCTGCCCAGGCTCCTCCTAAGCCCCTCCTCTGCTGTCTGACCCCACCCATTCTGCCCAGGCTCCTCCTAAGCCCCTCCTCTGCTGTCTGACCCCACCCATTCTGCCCAGGCTCCTCCTATACCCCTCCTCTCTGACCCCACCCAATCTGACTAGGCTCCTCCTAAGCCCCTCCCCTGCTGTCTGACCCCACCCATTCTGCCCAGGCTCCTCCTATACCCCTCCTCTCTGACCCCACCCAATCTGACTAGGCTCCTCCTATACCCCCTCCTCTCTGACTCCACCCATTCTGACTAGGCTCCTCCTATTTGACCCCACCCATTCTGCCCAGGCTCCTCCTATACCCCCTCCTCTCTTACCCCACCCAATCTATATCCTATACCCCCTCTGCCCAGGCTCCTCCTAAGCCCCACCTCTCTGACTCCACCCATTCTACCCAGGCTCCTCCCATACCCCTCTGACCCCTCCCATTCTGCCCAGGCTCCTCCTATTTGACCCCACCCAATCTGACTAGGCTCCTCCTAAGCCCCTCCTCTGCTGTCTGACCCCACCCATTCTGCCCAGGCTCCTCCTATACCCCTCCTCTCTGACCCCACCCAATCTGACTAGGCTCCTCCTATACCCCCTCCTCTCTGACTCCACCCATTCTGACTAGGCTCCTCCTATTTGACCCCACCCATTCTGCCCAGGCTCCTCCTATACCCCCTCCTCTCTTACCCCACCCAATCTGACTAGGCTCCTCCTATACCCCCTCCTCTCTGACTCCACCCATTCTGACTAGGCTCCTCCTATTTGACCCCACCCAATCTGACTAGGCTCCTCCTACACCCCCCTCTGCCAGGCTCCTCCTATACCCCCTCCTCTCTGACTCCTCCCATTCTGCCCAGGCTCCTCCTATTTGACCCCACCCAATCTGACTAGGCTCCTCCTAAGCCCCTAGGCCCCTCCTAAGCCCATCCTCTGCTGTCTGACCCCACTCATTCTGCCCAGGCTCCTCCTAAGCCCCTCCTCTCTGACCCCACCCAATCTGACTAGGCTCCTCCTAAGCCCCTAGGCTCCTCCTAAGCCCCTCCTCTGCTCTCTGACCCCACCCATTCTGCCCAGGCTCCTCCTATACCCCTCCTCTCTGACCCCACCCAACCTGCCCAGGGTCCTCCTCCTACAGACAACACCCATTCTCTTTCTTTCACCTTTCTTTCCACACCTATTTTACTTACCGACCAATCTGCAATCCCTCTTTCGCTAGGCATGATTCCACTCTTACACAACACACAGACACATTTTACTTACCAATTTACTTACCTGGTGCCGAACCCGGGATTTGAACCCTGGTTGCCTGGATGGAAGGCAGGAACTTACCCACTGGACCACACTGGTTTCCATGTAAGTAGCCTATCAAATTGTCCTTATGTCATGGTCATCCTTTTAATGTGCAATGGAAGCCACAGGAAAGGACACCAAGGCCTGTATGTTGCTTATAGTTACTACTGCAATCCTCCAGACCACCAAGGAGCTATAGCTCAAAGGTAAGGCTTGTACCTTTGGTGGGGACAGCCCTCACAGGCCAGGGTTCGAATCCTGCCAGTGCTGTAGAAGTATCCCAAGGTGGGAAATTTTCAAACAGTGATTTTCTTTTTTTTTTTTTGCTAAGTGTTTGTCTGGTTTCCATGTAAGTAGCCTATCAAATTGTCCTTATGTCATGGTCATCCATTTAATGTGCAATGGAAGCCACAGGGAAGGACACCAAGGCCTGTATGTTGCTTATAGTTACTACTGCAATCCTCTAGACCACCAAGGAGATAGCTCAAAGGTAAGGCTTGTACCTTTGGGGGGACAGCCCTCACAGGCCAGGGTTCGAATCCTGCCAGTGCTGTAGAAGTGTCCCAAGGTGGGAAATTTTCAAACAGTGATTTTTTTTTTGCTAGTGTTTTTTTGGCAGGTGTCTCCCAACATTTCATATGTTTTCTCTCATGACCTTCTACCAACCGCCCTATTTCTCAAGTAGGTGCTAGGAACAAGGCCTTATCTTCCTTTATCAATGTCGTCATTCTTTGTCCTTTAAGTTTGGTGAATTGCAGAGTGCAATTGTGGTATTGGGGGTTATAACTGAGCACAAGAATGCGAGGATGGTGCTACACTTATTGTAAAATAGGTTGGTTGATGGTGATTTTTCATTTTAGTGTGAGCCACTCGCTCAAATCAGGGGTTTGGTGCCAGTGAGCTTGGATAGAAATAAAGGTCAAGTATGAGCTCTGGCTAATGAAATGATGGGTCGAGTTTGAGGCTAGCTAGAGTCCATTTATTAGGTGCAATAAGAAGTTGGAAAGATTTTTCCTTTAAGAGACAGACAAGAGCAGAGTCAAGCCTTTGCTCTAGTAGATCTGCATCATGCCTGCTGCAGGATGTGAAGGAGTGGACCTCCACAGCAGTGCGCTGTGCCGGGCTGGGCTGCACTGGGCTGGGCTGGGCCTGCCCTGGCATCTTGGATTTATTCACCCACCTCCTTCCTTTGAAGAACGCTCACGAACGGCCACGAACGTCCTTGTTCTGTATACAGGCGGACAGCAGGCAATTTAGGACCCTGCTAAATGATGGTGATGTCCCCATGTGCTTCCTTCGAGTGGCAAAATCCTTCGTCTAAGGCAGGTGGGCTTTTTTAAAATTTGGTTGAAGACCATATGTTGGAGGCAGTATCACGGCACAAGCCGCCGACCGTCTCAGAAGAAAGTATGCATGGGAGGACATTATTTGCATAGGAGAGCCCTCTTCTCAGTCCCATTCTTAAGCTGCAGTGGCCATGAAGTGTTACTAGGGGGCAGCAGTATGAACAAAAGAGCACACTGAGGCTTTTCTCCTTCTTGCTGACATGATTCTTGGTCATTTTTGTCTTGCAGGGCCTAAGGAGTGAATGACTACGATGACTGAGGGGATGAGGAATGGCTGGCCTGTATTTGTGGTGAAGGGGGAACATTTGGAAGGTAAACAGCAAGATGAAAGCGTCAAAGCATATATGTTTGCTGAGTGATTGAGTCTGTGTGTCACTTGTCTCTTTGTAGGGACATGTGAGAAAGGAACAGCAGCACCATAGACTTCAGGTGGGAGAGCAAGCAAGGATGAATATTTCCCTCAAATCCAAATACTTACAGCACCTCAAAGATGACAAGTGCGATATGATGTTCTGCAATTGCAAGGATTTGCCATGTGTGGTGCATAAATATGCATGGTTAGTGAGGTTTTTCCCAGAATGTGAGTATCGTTAGGCTGGCAAATGTCAGGCACTCCTTTGGGGGTATGAGGCCAAGAAAAAATTTGGGAAGTTTGCTACAGTCATCTGTAGGATCGAAAGACACTGGGGAATCGTTACAGAGGGAGCCAGGCTGCACAAAACGTGGTAACAGTTGGACAGAAATCTTTAGCCGGACTTTTGACTACCCCCAATGTGGGACCAGGACCGCAGTACCTCTCTGTCTCTGAAACATATTTTGACCTCTGGGCACCACCATCTCAATGCCCCTCAAATGTTCCCTCCTGGAACCCCAGCTTTGGTAGTGCATCAACCAGGTTTCAATCATTTGAGTGACCACAAACACCCTTGCTATGTGCCTTCCATTTACATTCAGTCAGTAACCCAGCTGCTTCGTTCGCTATTGAATCTCAAGTGACAGTTGGATGCACATTGCAGGGGTATACAGGCATTTACCGTACTGTACAGCCCCTCTCAGTACAGTCAGACTACACTTCTTAAAATCATAAATACATGTTTTGTCCAACAGTAAGGCCGGGCCTTTCCTCTGTAGTTCATAGCCAACGTAAGGAGGAAAAAATAAGCTGAAGAGCATGCCAAAATTCTCTACAGACACTGCCAATCCTCACACTGCCTATTTGCAAGCCGAGGTTATTCACTATGACCCACCAAACCAATTGGCAACAGTAGCCTCTCTCTGCCTCATTCGTATGCTCCGATGCCACCTTTATTTAGCAAATGTTAGTGCTCTAGGATTTCATAGCACGATTCGCTATAGCCTCTTTTTTCAACAGAAATGTCCTAAAGGTACCTATACCAATCTGCTGGGTGGGGAGGAGGGGGGCTGCTGCTGCTGGCAGTAACATTTTGGGGCACCCCACCTGCAAAAATACATTCACATGCTCCTTGTTGTACCTTTCAATACCATAACTGCAGCAGAATCGTATGGTGACCCCTGTTGGTAACAGAAACTGTCAAACAGCTTTTTGCCACCCCCCCTCCCCCGTTGCCCCTAACCATTTGGGGTACACCCCATGAGGGAGGATCAGAGCAATAAAAAATAATGGTAGCCCCCCCAAAAAGTACCTGGAAGGCATGCCATTCTGTGCACCTCATCGCTCTTCACGTTGCGCCTAAGCACCTTTTAATACTGCTCCCCGACTGCCCCCTCCAAACAGAAATCAGAAAGTATAGGGGGGTGCATTAAAAAAGTTTTTGCAGTTCCCCACCATAAGTCAGGATCCTCCTCCATCTATGACCCCTTCCTAGGCCCTCAGACCCCACCCATTCTGCCCAGGCTCCTCCTATTTGACCACACCCAATCTGACTAGGCTCCTCCTTAACCCCTCCTCTGCTCTCTGACCCCACCCAATCTGACTAGGCTCCTCCTATACCCCCTCCTCTCTGACTCCACCCATTCTGCCCAGGCTCCTCCCATACCCCTCTGACCCCACCCATTCTGCCCAGGCTCCTCCTATACCCCTCTTATTTGACCCCAATCTGACTAGGCTCCTCCTAAGCCCCTCCTCTGCTGTCTGACCCCACCCATTCTGACTAAGCTCCTCCTAAACCAATCCTCTGCTGTCTGACTCCACCCATTCTGCCCAGGCTCCTCCTCAGCCCCTCCTCTCTGACCTCACCCAATCTGACTAGGCTCCTCCTATACCCCCTCCT
Source organism: Lissotriton vulgaris (assembly GCF_964263255.1). NCBI lineage: Eukaryota > Metazoa > Chordata > Amphibia > Caudata > Salamandridae > Lissotriton > Lissotriton vulgaris. The sequence goes on from NC_141695.1 coordinate 1,001,812,983, forward strand.
CTCTGACCCCACCCAATCTGACTAGGCTCCTCCTTAACCCCTCCTCTGCTCTCTGACCCCACCCATTCTGACTAAGCTCCTCCTAAACCCATCCTCTGCTGTCTGACCCCACCCATTCTGCCCAGGCTCCTCCTAAGCCCCTCTGCCCAGGCTCCTCCTATACCCCTCCTCTCTGACCTCACCCAATCTGACTAGGCTCCTTTATACCCATTCTGCCCAGGCTCCTCCTATACCCCCTCCTCTCTGACTCCACCCATTCTGCCCAGGCTCCTCCTATACCCCTCCTCTCTGACTCCACCCATTCTGACTAGGCTCCTCCTAAGCCCCTCCTCTGCTGTCTGACCCCACCCATTCTGCCCAGGCTCCTCCTATACCCCCTCCTCTCTGACTCCACCCATTCTGCCCAGGCTCCTCCTAAGCCCCTCCTCTCTGACCCCACCCATTCTGCCCAGGCTCCTCCTAAGCCCCTCCTCTGCTGTCTGACCCCACCCATTCTGCCCAGGCTCCTCCTATTTGACCCCACCCAATCTGACTAGGTTCCTCCTAAGCCCCTCCTCTGCTGTCTGGCCCCACCCATTCTGCCCAGGCTCCTCCTATACCCCCTCCTATTTGACCCCACCCAATCTGACTAGGCTCCTCCTATACCCCTCCTCTCTGACCTCACCCATTCTGCCCAGGCTCCTCCTATTTGACCCCAATCCAATCTGACTAGGCTCCTCCTAAGCCCCTCATCTGCTGTCTGACCCCACCCATTCTGCCCAGGCTCCTCCTATACCCCTCCTCTCTGACCCCACCCAATCTGACTAGGCTCCTCCTATACCCCCTCCTCTCTGACTCCACCCATTCTGACTAGGCTCCTCCTATTTGACCCCACCCAATCTGACTAGGCTCCTCCTAAGCCCCTCCTCTGCTGTCTGACCCCACCCATTCTGCCCAGGCTCCGCCTAAGCATCTCCTCTCTGACCCCACCCATTCTGCCCAGGCTCCTCCTAAGACCCTCCTCTGCTGTCTGACCCCACCCATTCTGCCCAGGCTCCTCCTATTTGACCCCACCCAATCTGACTAGGTTCCTCCTAAGCCCCTCCTCTGCTGTCTGGCCCCACCCATTCTGCCCAGGCTCCTCCTATACCCCCTCTGCCAGGCTCCTTCTATACCCCTCCTCTCTGACCCCACCCAATCTGACTAGGCTCCTCCTAAGCCCCTCCTCTGCTGTCTGGCCCCACCCAACCTGCCCAGGCTCCTCCTATACCACTCCTCTCTGACCCCACCCAATCTGACTAGGCTCCTCCTAAGCCCCTCCTCTGCTGTCTGACCCCACCCATTCTGCCCAGGCTCCTCCTAAGCCCCTCCTCTGCTGTCTGACCCCACCCATTCTGCCCAGGCTCCTCCTATACCCCCTCCTCTCTGACTCCACCCATTCTTACTAGGCTCCTCCTATTTGACCCCACCCAATCTGACTAGGCTCCTCCTAAGCCCCTCCTCTGCTGTCTGACCCCACCCATTCTGCCCAGGCTCATCCTAAGCCCCTCCTCTGCTGTCTGACCCCACCCATTCTGCCCAGGCTCATCCTATACCCCCTCCTCTCTGACTCCACCCATTCTGCCCAGGCTCCTCCCATACCCCTCTGACCCCACCCATTCTGCCCAGGCTCCTCCTATTTGACCCCACCCAATCTGACTAGGCTCCTCCTAAGCCCCTCCTATGCTGTCTGACCCCACCCATTCTGCCCAGGCTCCTCCTATACCCCCTCCTCTCTGACTCCACCCATTCTGCCCAGGCTCCTCCTATTTGACCCCACCCAATCTGACTAGGCTCCTCCTATACCCCCTCTGCCCAGGCTCCTCCTATACCCCTCCTCTCTGACCCCACCCATTCTGCCCAGGCTCCTCCTATACCCCCTCCTATTTGACCCCACCCAATCTGACTTGGCTCCTCCTAAGCCCCTCCTCTGCTGTCTGACCCCACCCATTCTGCCCAGGCTCCTCCTATACCCCCTCCTCTCTGACTCCACCCATTCTGCCCAGGCTCCTCCTATTTGACCCCACCCAATCTGACTAGGCTCCTCCTATACCCCCTCTGCCCAGGCTCCTCCTATACCCCTCCTCTCTGACCCCACCCATTCTGCCCAGGCTCCTCCTATACCCCCTCCTATTTGACCCCACCCAATCTGACTTGGCTCCTCCTAAGCCCCTCCTCTGCTGTCTGACCCCACCCATTCTGCCCAGGCTCCTCCTATTTGACCCCACACAATCTGACTAGGCTCCTCCTAAGCCCCTCCTCTGCTGTCTGACCCCACCCATTCTGCCCAGGCTCCTCCTATACCCCACCTCTCTGACCCCACCCAATCTGACTAGGCTCCTCCTAAGCCCCTAGGCTCCTCCTAAGCCCCTCCTCTCTGACCCCACCCAATCTGACTAGGCTCCTCCTAAGCCCCTCCTCTGCTGTCTGACCCCACCCAACCTGCCCAGGCTCCTCCTATACCCCTCCTCTGCTGTCTGACCCCACCCATTCTGCCCAGGCTCCGCCTAAGCATCTCCTCTCTGACCCCACCCATTCTGCCCAGGCTCCTCCTAAGCCCCTCCTCTGCTGTCTGACCCCACCCATTCTGCCCAGGCTCCTCCTAAGCCCCTCCTCTGCTGTCTGACCCCACCCATTCTGCCCAGGCTCCTCCTATACCCCCTCCTCTCTGACTCCACCCATTCTGCCCAGGCTCCTCCTATACCCCTCCTATTTGACCCCACCCAATCTGACTTGGCTCCTCCTAAGCCCCTCCTCTGCTGTCTGGCCCCACCCATTCTGCCCAGGCTCCTCCTATACCCCCTCCTCTCTGACTCCACCCATTCTGCCCAGGCTCCTCCTATTTGACCCCACCCAATCTGACTAGGCTCCTCCTATACCCCCTCTGCCCAGGCTCCTCCTATACCCCTCCTCTCTGACCCCACCCATTCTGCCCAGGCTCCTCCTATACCCCCTCCTATTTGACCCCACCCAATCTGACTTGGCTCCTCCTAAGCCCCTCCTCTGCTGTCTGACCCCACCCATTCTGCCCAGGCTCCTCCTATTTGACCCCACACAATCTGACTAGGCTCCTCCTAAGCCCCTCCTCTGCTGTCTGACCCCACCCATTCTGCCCAGGCTCCTCCTATACCCCACCTCTCTGACCCCACCCAATCTGACTAGGCTCCTCCTAAGCCCCTAGGCTCCTCCTAAGCCCCTCCTCTCTGACCCCACCCAATCTGACTAGGCTCCTCCTAAGCCCCTCCTCTGCTGTCTGACCCCACCCAACCTGCCCAGGCTCCTCCTATACCCCTCCTCTGCTGTCTGACCCCACCCATTCTGCCCAGGCTCCGCCTAAGCATCTCCTCTCTGACCCCACCCATTCTGCCCAGGCTCCTCCTAAGCCCCTCCTCTGCTGTCTGACCCCACCCATTCTGCCCAGGCTCCTCCTAAGCCCCTCCTCTGCTGTCTGACCCCACCCATTCTGCCCAGGCTCCTCCTATACCCCCTCCTCTCTGACTCCACCCATTCTGCCCAGGCTCCTCCTATACCCCTCCTATTTGACCCCACCCAATCTGACTTGGCTCCTCCTAAGCCCCTCCTCTGCTGTCTGGCCCCACCCATTCTGCCCAGGCTCCTCCTATACCCCCTCCTCTCTGACTCCACCCATTCTGCCCAGGCTCCTCCTATACCCCTCCTCTCTGACCCCACCCAATCTGACTAGGCTCCTCCTAAGCCCCTCCTCTGCTGTCTGACCCCACACATTCTGCCCAGGCTCCTCCTATTTGACCCCACCCAATCTGACTAGGTTCCTCCTAAGCCCCTCCTCTGCTGTCTGGCCCCACCCATTCTGCCCAGGCTCCTCCTATACCCCCTCCTATTTGACCCCACCCAATCTGACTAGGCTCCTCCTATACCCCTCCTCTCTGACCTCACCCATTCTGCCCAGGCTCCTCCTATTTGACCCCACCCAATCTGACTAGGCTCCTCCTAAGCCCCTCCTCTGCTGTCTGACCCCACCCATTCTGCCCAGGCTCCTCCTAAGCCCCTCCTCTGCTGTCTGACCCCACCCAATCTGACTAGGCTCCTCCTAAGCCCCTCCTCTCTGACCCCACCCAATCTGACTAGGCTCCTCTTAAGCCCCTCTTCTGCTGTCTGACCCCACCCATTCTGCCCAGGCTCCTCCTATACCCCCTCCTCTCTGACTCCACCCATTCTGACTAGGCTCCTCCTATTTGACCACACCCAATTTGACTAGGCTCCTCCTAAGCCCCTCCTCTGCTGTCTGACCCCACCCATTCTGCCCAGGCTCCGCCTAAGCATCTCCTCTCTGACCCCACCCAATCTGACTTGGCTCCTCCTAAGCCCCTCCTCTGCTGTCTGGCCCCACCCATTCTGCCCAGGCTCCTCCTATACCCCCTCCTCTCTGACTCCACCCATTCTGCCCAGGCTCCTCCTATACCCCTCCTCTCTGACCTCACCCATTCTGCCCAGGCTCCTCCTATTTGACCCCACCCAATCTGACTAGGCTCCTCCTGAGCCCCTCCCCTGCTGTCTGACCCCACCCATTCTGCCCAGGCTCCTCCTAAGCCCCTCCTCTCTGACCCCACCAATTCTGCCCAGGCTCCTCCTAAGCCCCTCCTCTGCTGTCTGACCCCACCCATTCTGCCCAGGCTCCTCCTAAGCCCCTCCTCTGCTGTCTGACCCCACCCATTCTGCCCAGGCTCCTCCTATACCCCTCCTCTCTGACCCCACCCAATCTGACTAGGCTCCTCCTAAGCCCCTCCCCTGCTGTCTGACCCCACCCATTCTGCCCAGGCTCCTCCTATACCCCTCCTCTCTGACCCCACCCAATCTGACTAGGCTCCTCCTATACCCCCTCCTCTCTGACTCCACCCATTCTGACTAGGCTCCTCCTATTTGACCCCACCCATTCTGCCCAGGCTCCTCCTATACCCCCTCCTCTCTTACCCCACCCAATCTATATCCTATACCCCCTCTGCCCAGGCTCCTCCTAAGCCCCACCTCTCTGACTCCACCCATTCTACCCAGGCTCCTCCCATACCCCTCTGACCCCTCCCATTCTGCCCAGGCTCCTCCTATTTGACCCCACCCAATCTGACTAGGCTCCTCCTAAGCCCCTCCTCTGCTGTCTGACCCCACCCATTCTGCCCAGGCTCCTCCTATACCCCTCCTCTCTGACCCCACCCAATCTGACTAGGCTCCTCCTATACCCCCTCCTCTCTGACTCCACCCATTCTGACTAGGCTCCTCCTATTTGACCCCACCCATTCTGCCCAGGCTCCTCCTATACCCCCTCCTCTCTTACCCCACCCAATCTGACTAGGCTCCTCCTATACCCCCTCCTCTCTGACTCCACCCATTCTGACTAGGCTCCTCCTATTTGACCCCACCCAATCTGACTAGGCTCCTCCTACACCCCCCTCTGCCAGGCTCCTCCTATACCCCCTCCTCTCTGACTCCTCCCATTCTGCCCAGGCTCCTCCTATTTGACCCCACCCAATCTGACTAGGCTCCTCCTAAGCCCCTAGGCCCCTCCTAAGCCCATCCTCTGCTGTCTGACCCCACTCATTCTGCCCAGGCTCCTCCTAAGCCCCTCCTCTCTGACCCCACCCAATCTGACTAGGCTCCTCCTAAGCCCCTAGGCTCCTCCTAAGCCCCTCCTCTGCTCTCTGACCCCACCCATTCTGCCCAGGCTCCTCCTATACCCCTCCTCTCTGACCCCACCCAACCTGCCCAGGGTCCTCCTCCTACAGACAACACCCATTCTCTTTCTTTCACCTTTCTTTCCACACCTATTTTACTTACCGACCAATCTGCAATCCCTCTTTCGCTAGGCATGATTCCACTCTTACACAACACACAGACACATTTTACTTACCAATTTACTTACCTGGTGCCGAACCCGGGATTTGAACCCTGGTTGCCTGGATGGAAGGCAGGAACTTACCCACTGGACCACACTGGTTTCCATGTAAGTAGCCTATCAAATTGTCCTTATGTCATGGTCATCCTTTTAATGTGCAATGGAAGCCACAGGAAAGGACACCAAGGCCTGTATGTTGCTTATAGTTACTACTGCAATCCTCCAGACCACCAAGGAGCTATAGCTCAAAGGTAAGGCTTGTACCTTTGGTGGGGACAGCCCTCACAGGCCAGGGTTCGAATCCTGCCAGTGCTGTAGAAGTATCCCAAGGTGGGAAATTTTCAAACAGTGATTTTCTTTTTTTTTTTTTGCTAAGTGTTTGTCTGGTTTCCATGTAAGTAGCCTATCAAATTGTCCTTATGTCATGGTCATCCATTTAATGTGCAATGGAAGCCACAGGGAAGGACACCAAGGCCTGTATGTTGCTTATAGTTACTACTGCAATCCTCTAGACCACCAAGGAGATAGCTCAAAGGTAAGGCTTGTACCTTTGGGGGGACAGCCCTCACAGGCCAGGGTTCGAATCCTGCCAGTGCTGTAGAAGTGTCCCAAGGTGGGAAATTTTCAAACAGTGATTTTTTTTTTGCTAGTGTTTTTTTGGCAGGTGTCTCCCAACATTTCATATGTTTTCTCTCATGACCTTCTACCAACCGCCCTATTTCTCAAGTAGGTGCTAGGAACAAGGCCTTATCTTCCTTTATCAATGTCGTCATTCTTTGTCCTTTAAGTTTGGTGAATTGCAGAGTGCAATTGTGGTATTGGGGGTTATAACTGAGCACAAGAATGCGAGGATGGTGCTACACTTATTGTAAAATAGGTTGGTTGATGGTGATTTTTCATTTTAGTGTGAGCCACTCGCTCAAATCAGGGGTTTGGTGCCAGTGAGCTTGGATAGAAATAAAGGTCAAGTATGAGCTCTGGCTAATGAAATGATGGGTCGAGTTTGAGGCTAGCTAGAGTCCATTTATTAGGTGCAATAAGAAGATGGAAAGATTTTTCCTTTAAGAGACAGACAAGAGCAGAGTCAAGCCTTTGCTCTAGTAGATCTGCATCATGCCTGCTGCAGGATGTGAAGGAGTGGACCTCCACAGCAGTGCGCTGTGCCGGGCTGGGCTGCACTGGGCTGGGCTGGGCCTGCCCTGGCATCTTGGATTTATTCACCCACCTCCTTCCTTTGAAGAACGCTCACGAACGGCCACGAACGTCCTTGTTCTGTATACAGGCGGACAGCAGGCAATTTAGGACCCTGCTAAATGATGGTGATGTCCCCATGTGCTTCCTTCGAGTGGCAAAATCCTTCGTCTAAGGCAGGTGGGCTTTTTTAAAATTTGGTTGAAGACCATATGTTGGAGGCAGTATCACGGCACAAGCCGCCGACCGTCTCAGAAGAAAGTATGCATGGGAGGACATTATTTGCATAGGAGAGCCCTCTTCTCAGTCCCATTCTTAAGCTGCAGTGGCCATGAAGTGTTACTAGGGGGCAGCAGTATGAACAAAAGAGCACACTGAGGCTTTTCTCCTTCTTGCTGACATGATTCTTGGTCATTTTTGTCTTGCAGGGCCTAAGGAGTGAATGACTACGATGACTGAGGGGATGAGGAATGGCTGGCCTGTATTTGTGGTGAAGGGGGAACATTTGGAAGGTAAACAGCAAGATGAAAGCGTCAAAGCATATATGTTTGCTGAGTGATTGAGTCTGTGTGTCACTTGTCTCTTTGTAGGGACATGTGAGAAAGGAACAGCAGCACCATAGACTTCAGGTGGGAGAGCAAGCAAGGATGAATATTTCCCTCAAATCCAAATACTTACAGCACCTCAAAGATGACAAGTGCGATATGATGTTCTGCAATTGCAAGGATTTGCCATGTGTGGTGCATAAATATGCATGGTTAGTGAGGTTTTTCCCAGAATGTGAGTATCGTTAGGCTGGCAAATGTCAGGCACTCCTTTGGGGGTATGAGGCCAAGAAAAAATTTGGGAAGTTTGCTACAGTCATCTGTAGGATCGAAAGACACTGGGGAATCGTTACAGAGGGAGCCAGGCTGCACAAAACGTGGTAACAGTTGGACAGAAATCTTTAGCCGGACTTTTGACTACCCCCAATGTGGGACCAGGACCGCAGTACCTCTCTGTCTCTGAAACATATTTTGACCTCTGGGCACCACCATCTCAATGCCCCTCAAATGTTCCCTCCTGGAACCCCAGCTTTGGTAGTGCATCAACCAGGTTTCAATCATTTGAGTGACCACAAACACCCTTGCTATGTGCCTTCCATTTACATTCAGTCAGTAACCCAGCTGCTTCGTTCGCTATTGAATCTCAAGTGACAGTTGGATGCACATTGCAGGGGTATACAGGCATTTACCGTACTGTACAGCCCCTCTCAGTACAGTCAGACTACACTTCTTAATATCATAAATACATGTTTTGTCCAACAGTAAGGCCGGGCCTTTCCTCTGTAGTTCATAGCCAACGTAAGGAGGAAAAAATAAGCTGAAGAGCATGCCAAAATTCTCTACAGACACTGCCAATCCTCACACTGCCTATTTGCAAGCCGAGGTTATTCACTATGACCCACCAAACCAATTGGCAACAGTAGCCTCTCTCTGCCTCATTCGTATGCTCCGATGCCACCTTTATTTAGCAAATGTTAGTGCTCTAGGATTTCATAGCACGATTCGCTATAGCCTCTTTTTTCAACAGAAATGTCCTAAAGGTACCTATACCAATCTGCTGGGTGGGGAGGAGGGGGGCTGCTGCTGCTGGCAGTAACATTTTGGGGCACCCCACCTGCAAAAATACATTCACATGCTCCTTGTTGTACCTTTCAATACCATAACTGCAGCAGAATCGTATGGTGACCCCTGTTGGTAACAGAAACTGTCAAACAGCTTTTTGCCACCCCCCCTCCCCCGTTGCCCCTAACCATTTGGGGTACACCCCATGAGGGAGGATCAGAGCAATAAAAAATAATGGTAGCCCCCCCAAAAAGTACCTGGAAGGCATGCCATTCTGTGCACCTCATCGCTCTTCACGTTGCGCCTAAGCACCTTTTAATACTGCTCCCCGACTGCCCCCTCCAAACAGAAATCAGAAAGTATAGGGGGGTGCATTAAAAAAGTTTTTGCAGTTCCCCACCATAAGTCAGGATCCTCCTCCATCTATGACCCCTTCCTAGGCCCTCAGACCCCACCCATTCTGCCCAGGCTCCTCCTATTTGACCACACCCAATCTGACTAGGCTCCTCCTTAACCCCTCCTCTGCTCTCTGACCCCACCCAATCTGACTAGGCTCCTCCTATACCCCCTCCTCTCTGACTCCACCCATTCTGCCCAGGCTCCTCCCATACCCCTCTGACCCCACCCATTCTGCCCAGGCTCCTCCTATACCCCTCTTATTTGACCCCAATCTGACTAGGCTCCTCCTAAGCCCCTCCTCTGCTGTCTGACCCCACCCATTCTGACTAAGCTCCTCCTAAACCAATCCTCTGCTGTCTGACTCCACCCATTCTGCCCAGGCTCCTCCTCAGCCCCTCCTCTCTGACCTCACCCAATCTGACTAGGCTCCTCCTATACCCCCTCCTCTCTGACCCCACCCAATCTGACTAGGCTCCTCCTTAACCCCTCCTCTGCTCTCTGACCCCACCCATTCTGACTAAGCTCCTCCTAAACCCATCCTCTGCTGTCTGACCCCACCCATTCTGCCCAGGCTCCTCCTAAGCCCCTCTGCCCAGGCTCCTCCTATACCCCTCCTCTCTGACCTCACCCAATCTGACTAGGCTCCTTTATACCCATTCTGCCCAGGCTCCTCCTATACCCCCTCCTCTCTGACTCCACCCATTCTGCCCAGGCTCCTCCTATACCCCTCCTCTCTGACTCCACCCATTCTGACTAGGCTCCTCCTAAGCCCCTCCTCTGCTGTCTGACCCCACCCATTCTGCCCAGGCTCCTCCTATACCCCCTCCTCTCTGACTCCACCCATTCTGCCCAGGCTCCTCCTAAGCCCCTCCTCTCTGACCCCACCCATTCTGCCCAGGCTCCTCCTAAGCCCCTCCTCTGCTGTCTGACCCCACCCATTCTGCCCAGGCTCCTCCTATTTGACCCCACCCAATCTGACTAGGTTCCTCCTAAGCCCCTCCTCTGCTGTCTGGCCCCACCCATTCTGCCCAGGCTCCTCCTATACCCCCTCCTATTTGACCCCACCCAATCTGACTAGGCTCCTCCTATACCCCTCCTCTCTGACCTCACCCATTCTGCCCAGGCTCCTCCTATTTGACCCCAATCCAATCTGACTAGGCTCCTCCTAAGCCCCTCATCTGCTGTCTGACCCCACCCATTCTGCCCAGGCTCCTCCTATACCCCTCCTCTCTGACCCCACCCAATCTGACTAGGCTCCTCCTATACCCCCTCCTCTCTGACTCCACCCATTCTGACTAGGCTCCTCCTATTTGACCCCACCCAATCTGACTAGGCTCCTCCTAAGCCCCTCCTCTGCTGTCTGACCCCACCCATTCTGCCCAGGCTCCGCCTAAGCATCTCCTCTCTGACCCCACCCATTCTGCCCAGGCTCCTCCTAAGACCCTCCTCTGCTGTCTGACCCCACCCATTCTGCCCAGGCTCCTCCTATTTGACCCCACCCAATCTGACTAGGTTCCTCCTAAGCCCCTCCTCTGCTGTCTGGCCCCACCCATTCTGCCCAGGCTCCTCCTATACCCCCTCCTATTTGACCCCACCCAATCTGACTAGGCTCCTCCTATACCCCTCCTCTCTGACCTCACCCATTCTGCCCAGGCTCCTCCTATTTGACCCCACCCAATCTGACTAGGTTCCTCCTAAGCCCCTCCTCTGCTGTCTGGCCCCACCCATTCTGCCCAGGCTCCTCCTATACCCCCTCCTATTTGACCCCACCCAATCTGACTAGGCTCCTCCTATACCCCTCCTCTCTGACCTCACCCATTCTGCCCAGGCTCCTCCTATTTGACCCCACCAAAACTGACTAGGCTCCTCCTAAGCCCCTCCTCTGCTGTCTGACCCCACCCATTCTGCCCAGGCTCCTCCTAAGCCCCTCCTCTCTGACCCCACCAATTCTGCCCAGGCTCCTCCTAAGCCCCTCATCTGCTGTCTGACCCCACCCATTCTGCCCAGGCTCCTCCTATACCCCTCCTCTCTGACCCCACCCAATCTGACTAGGCTCCTCCTAAGCCCCTAGGCTCCTCCTAAGCCCCTCCTCTCTGACCCCACCCAATCTGACTAGGCTCCTCCTATACCCCCTCCTCTCTGACTCCACCCATTCTGACTAGGTTCCTCCTATTTGACCCCACCCAATCTGACTAGGCTCCTCCTAAGCCCCTCCTCTGCTGTCTGCCCCCACCCATACTGCCCAGGCTCTGCCTAAGCATCTCCTCTCTGACCCCACCCATTCTGCCCAGGCTCCTCCTAAGCCCCTCCTCTGCTGTCTGACCCCACCCATTCTGCCCAGGCTCCTCCTAAGCCCCTCCTCTGCTGTCTGACCCCACCCATTCTGCCCAGGCTCCTCCTATACCCCCTCCTCTCTGACTCCACCCATTCTGCCCAGGCTCCTCCCATACCCCTCTGACCCCACCCATTCTGCCCAGACTCCTCCTATACCCCTCCTATTTGACCCCACCCAATCTGACTTGGCTCCTCCTAAGCCCCTCCTCTGCTGTCTGACCCCACCCATTCTGCCCAGGCTCCTCCTATTTGACCCCACCCAATCTGACTAGGCTCCTCCTATACCCCCTCTGCCCAGGCTCCTCCTAAGCCCCTCCTCTGCTGTCTGACCCCCACCCATTCTGCCCAGGCTCCGCCTAAGCCCCTCCTCTCTGACCCCACCCATTCTGCCCAGGCTCCTCCTAAGCCCCACCTCTCTGACTCCACCCATTCTGCCCAGGCTCCTCCTATTTGACCCCACCCAATCTGACTAGGCTCCTCCTAAGCCCCTCCTCTCTGACCCCACCCCCTCTGACTAGGCTCCTCCTATACCCCCTCCTCTCTGACTCCACCCATTCTACCCAGGCTCCTCCCATACCCCTCTGACCCCTCCCATTGTGCCCAGGCTCCTCCTATTTGACCCCACCCAATCTGACTAGGCTCCTCCTACACCCCCCTCTGCCAGGCTCCTCCTATATCCCCTCCTCTCTGACTCCACCCATTCTACCCAGGCTCCTCCCATACCCCTCTGACCCCACCCATTCTGCCCAGGCTCCTCCTATTTGACCCCACCCAATCTGACTAGGCTCCTCCTACACCCCCCTCTGCCCAGGCTCCTCCTATACCCCCCTCTGCCAGGCTCCTCCTATACCCCCTCCTCTCTGACCCCACCCATTCTGCCCAGGCTCCTCCTATTTGACCACACCCAATCTGACTAGGCTCCTCCTATACCCATTCTGCCCAGGCTCCTCCTATACCCCCTCCTCTCTGACTCCACCCATTCTGCCCAGGCTCCTCCTAAGCCCCTCCTCTCTGACCCCACCCATTCTGCCCATATACCCCCTCCTCCTTCCCAGGCTCCTCCTAAGCCCCTCCTCTGCTGTCTGACCCCACCCATTCTGCCCAGGCTCCTCCTATTTGACCCCACCCAATCTGACTAGGCTCCTCCTAAGCCCCTCCTCTCTGACCCCACCCCCTCTGCCCAGGCTCCTCCTATACCCCCTCTGCCCAGGCTCCTCCTATACCCCTCCTCTCTGACCCCACCCCCTCTGCCCAGGCTCCTCCTATACCCCCTCTGCCCAGGCTCCTCCTATACCCCTCCTCTCTGACCCCACCCCCTCTGCCCAGGCTCCTCCTATTTGACCCCACCCAATCTGACTAGGCTCCTCCTAAGCCCCTCCTCTGCTGTCTGACCCCACCCATTCTGCCCAGGCTCCTCCTATTTGACCCCACCCAATCTGACTAGGCTCCTCCTAAGCCCCTCCTCTCTGACCCCACCCATTCTGCCCAGGCTCCTCCTAAGCCCCTCCTCTGCTGTCTGACCCCACCCATTCTGCCCAGGCTCCTCCTATACCCCTCCTCTCTGACCCCACCCCCTCTGCCCAGGCTCCTCCTATTTGACCCCACCCAATCTGACTAGGCTCCTCCTACACCCCCCTCTGCCAGGCTCCTCCTATACCCCCTCCTCTCTGACTCCACCCATTCTACCCAGGCTCCTCCCATACCCCTCTGACCCCACCCATTCTGCCCAGGCTCCTCCTATTTGACCCCACCCAATCTGACTAGGCTCCTCCTACACCCCCCTCTGCCAGGCTCCTCCTATACCCCCTCCTCTCTGACTCCACCCATTCTACCCAGGCTCCTCCCATACCCCTCTGACCCCACCCATTCTGCCCAGGCTCCTCCTATTTGACCCCACCCAATCTGACTAGGCTCCTCCTATACCCCCCTCTGCCCAGGCTCCTCCTATACCCCCTCCTCTCTGACCCCACCCATTCTGCCCAGGCTCCTCCTATTTGACCACACCCAATCTGACTAGGCTCCTCCTATACCCATTCTGCCCAGGCTCCTCCTATACCCCCTCCTCTCTGACTCCACCCATTCTGCCCAGGCTCCTCCTAGGCCCCTCCTCTCTGACCCCACCCATTCTGCCCATATACCCCCTCATCCTGCCCAGGCTCCTCCTAAGCCCCTCCTCTGCTGTCTGACCCCACCCATTCTGCCCAGGCTCCTCCTATTTGACCCCACCCAATCTGACTAGGCTCCTCCTCTCTGACCCCACCCATTCTGCCCAGGCTCCTCCTAAGCCCCTCCTCTGCTGTCTGGCCCCACCCATTCTGCCCAGGCTCCTCCTATACCCCTCCTCTCTGACCCCACCCCCTCTGCCCAGGCTCCTCCTATTTGACCCCACCCAATCTGACTAGGCTCCTCCTACACCCCCCTCTGCCAGGCTCCTCCTATACCCCTTCCTCTCTGACTCCACCCATTCTACCCAGGCTCCTCCCATACCCCTCTGACCCCACCCATTCTGCCCAGGCTCCTCCTATTTGACCCCACCCAATCTGACTAAGCTCCTCCTACACCCCCCTCTGCCCAGGCTCCTCCTATACCCCCCTCTGCCAGGCTCCTCCTATACCCCCTCCTCTCTGACCCCACCCATTCTGCCCAGGCTCCTCCTATACCCCCTCCTCTCTGACTCCACCCATTCTGCCCAGGCTCCGCCTAAGCCCCTCCTCTCTGACTCCACCCATTCTGCCCAGGCTCCTCCTAAGCCCCTCCTCTGCCTGACCCCACCCATTCTGCCCAGGCTCCTCCCCTACCCCTCTGACCCACCCATTCTGCCCAGGCTCCTCCTATTTGACCCCACCCAATCTGACTAAGCTCCTCCTAAGCCCCTCCTCTCTGACCCCACCCCCTCTGGCCAGGCTCCTCCTATAGCCCCTCTGCCCAGGCTCCTCCTAAGCCCCTCCTCTGCTGTCTGACCCCACCCATTCTGCCCAGGCTCCTCCTATTTGACCCCACCCAATCTGACTGGGCTCCTCCTATACCCCCTCTGCCAGGCTCCTCCTATACCCCTCCTCTCTGACCTCACCCATTCTGACCAGGCTCCTCCTATTTGACCCCACCCAATCTGACTTGGCTCCTCCTAAACCCCTCCTCTGCTGTCTGACCCCACCCATTCTGCCCAGGCTCCTCCTATACCCCCTCCTCTCTGACCCCACCCAATCTGACTAGGCTCCTCCTATACCCCCTCTGCCCAGGCTCCTCCTATACCCCTCCTCTCTGACCTCACCCAATCTGACTAGGCTCCTCCTATACCCATTCTGCCCAGGCTCCTCCTATACCCCCTCCTCTCTGACTCCACCCGTTCTGACTAGGCTCCTCCTAAGCCGCTCCTCTGCTGTCTGACCCCACCCATTCTGCCCAGGCTCCTCCTATTTGACCCCACCCAATCTGACTAGGTTCCTCCTGAGCCCCTCCTCTGCTGTCTGGCCCCACCCAACCTGCCCAGGCTCCTCCTATACCCCTCCTCTCTGACCCCACCCAATCTGACTAGGCTCCTCCTAAGCCCCTCCTCTGCTGTCTGACCCCACCCATTCTGCCCAGGCTCCTCCTATTTGACCCCACCCAATCTGACTAGGCTCCTCCTATACCCCCTCTGCCAGGCTCCTCCTATACCCCTCCTCTCTGACCTCACCCATTCTGACCAGGCTCCTCCTATTTGACCCCACCCAATCTGACTTGGCTCCTCCTAAACCCCTCCTCTGCTGTCTGACCCCACCCATTCTGCCAAGGCTCCTCCTATACCCCCTCCTCTCTGACCCCACCCAATCAGACTAGGCTCCTCCTATACCCCCTCTGCCCAGGCTCCTCCTATACCCCTCCTCTCTGATCTCACCCATTCTGACCAGGCTCCTCCTATTTGACCCCACCCAATCTGACTTGGCTCCTCCTAAACCCCTCCTCTGCTGTCTGACCCCACCCATTCTGCCCAGGCTCCTCCTATACCCCCTCCTCTCTGACCCCACCCAATCTGACTAGGCTCCTCCTATACCCCCTCTGCCCAGGCTCCTCCTATACCCCTCCTCTCTGACCTCACCCAATCTGACTAGGCTCCTCCTATACCCATTCTGCCCCGGCTCCTCCTATACCCCCTCCTCTCTGACCCCACCCATTCTGCCCAGGCTCCTCCTATACCCCCTCCTCTCTGACTCCACCCATTCTGCCCAGGCTCCTCCTATTTGACCCCACCCAATCTGACTAGGCTCCTCCTAAGCCCCTCCTCTGCTGTCTGACCCCACCCATTCTGCCCAGGCTCCTCCTAAGCCCCTCCTCTCTGACCCCACCAATTCTGCCCAGGCTCCTCCTAAGCCCCTCATCTGCTGTCTGACCCCACCCATTCTGCCCAGGCTCATCCTATACCCCTCCTCTCTGACCCCACCCAATCTGACTAGGCTCCTAAGCCCCTCCTCTGCTGTCTGACCCCACCCATTCTGCCCAGGCTCCTCCTATACCCCCTCCTCTCTGACTCCACCCATTCTGCCCAGGCTCCTCCTATTTGACCCCACCCAATCTGACTAGGCTCCTCCTATACCCCCTCTGCCCAGGCTCCTCCTATTTGACCCCACCCAATCTGACTAGGCTCCTCCTAAGCCCCTCCTCTGCTGTCTGACCCCACCCATTCTGCCCAGGCTCCTCCTATACCCCCTCCTCTCTGACTCCACCCATTCTGCCCAGGCTCCTCCTAATCCCCTCCTCTCTGACCCCACCCATTCTGCCCAGGCTCCTCCTAAGCCCCTCCTCTGCTGTCTGACCCCACCCATTCTGCCCAGGCTCCTCCTATACCCCCTCCTCTCTGACTCCACCCATTCTGCCCAGGCTCCTCCTAAGCCCCTCCTCTGCTGTCTGACCCCACGCAATCTGACTAGGCTCCTCCTAAGCCCCTCCTCTGCTGTCTGACCCCACCCATTCTGCCCAGGCTCCTCCTAAGCCCCTCCTCTGCTGTCTGCCCCCACCCAACCTGCCCAGGCTCCTCCTATACCACTCCTCTCTGACCCCACCCAATCTGACTAGGCTCCTCCTAAGCCCCTCCTCTGCTGTCTGACCCCACCCATTCTGCCCAGGCTCCTCCTATACCCCCTCCTCTCTGACTCCACCCATTCTTACTAGGCTCCTCCTATTTGACCCCACCCAATCTGACTAGGCTCCTCCTAAGCCCCTCCTCTGCTGTCTGACCCCACCCATTCTGCCCAGGCTCTGCCTAAGCCCCTCCTCTGCTGTCTGACCCCACCCATTCTGCCCAGGCTCCTCCTATACCCCCTCCTCTCTGACTCCACCCATTCTGCCCAGGCTCCTCCTATTTGACCCCACCCAATCTGACTAGGCTCCGCCTATACCCCCTTTGACCACACCCAATTTGACTAGGCTCCTCCTAAGCCCCTCCTCTGCTGTCTGACCCCACCCATTCTGCCCAGGCTCCGCCTAAGCATCTCCTCTCTGACCCCACCCATTCTGCCCATGCTCCTCCTAAGCCCCTCCTGAGGTTCCGTGACGATTTGAACCCGTGTTTTCAATATTGTCGGAAATACATAATATTAGTATCAGCGAACCGCAAATGATCCATTTAGCCTATCCTGGTGTTTTCGCTATGCTACGAGCAAGAGCACTCCTGTTATGAACACATTTCCGATCTACCCATGGCATCCATCTTAGATCATGGTCGCCATTTTGTGTTTCTTGCCCTCACATATGCAATAACCTCTGATCACTTCATTTCGATTAAGGACACGTAGCCTTAGCCGGAGATTCACCTCTTTCATGACACGTACACCTTAAACCAGATCACGCTGTAGCTACATGACTCGACAAAGGCTGCCTCCTCTGCCCGAGGCCAGCCCACCTGAACTGGTTCTCGTGTCCATTGTCCCGATCATGATTAGGCGGCCGAAGCCGGTAGCCTTGCCCATTTACAACCCACAAACATCTCTTATCCTGCTTTCCTATCTTCTGCACCTGGCTCTGCTCCTTCCCTTCTGGGCCTTTATTAGGGGGAGGTAACGAAATTTACGATGAGACGGTCCGGCTCTTGAATGCAATATTGACAAGGGATTGTGATGGACTAGTGGGAACCCCTCTTCGTGATGTTTGACATCAGATATTATCGACAGTTCCTGTGTAACGCCAAATATTTATTGTTTAAGACACAAAGGTTTAGGAATGTACTAACATGTGAAATATTTGCCTGGAGCACAATTTTTAGTATATAAGGAGCAACCCTCAATGTACAAATCGAACAGGCTCCTGGTTACTGCCCATGCGTAGTTTCTGTGACTTCTGTGTCCCTGCAGTAATAAACCTTTGGTCTTTGACGCCACCATTGAGAAGCCCGTGTTTCTGTTCATTTGCGCACCAAGGCAGGTGGAACTCCGGGGTCTTTGGGTGTTGTTCCCTGACACCTCTGGACGGAACCAAAAAGTCCAGAACTCCAATTGGCGCCCTCGTGGGGCGACGTCATTCGGTACCGGTCCAAAAGCCTGAAGAGTTCGAGAAGCTTCGTGTGAAGATTCCTGAGGGAGGCGCCCCACTTCATCGATCCCGGCATATCGCAAAAGTGGCCCTGAAGTTCTCTTCCACGAGGGTTCCCGTTCAGGACGGCTGCAGTGGGCCGTTGCCTTGACCGTCGCCCTGTCTTGGACCCGAGGTGCAGCCTTAGTACAGCGAAACGTGACGGGTTTCTCCTTGGTGACATCTTCAGTGCCTCAGTTAAGTATTTAGTGATAGCTAGCTGGTTACTTTGTGAGGGTTGTTAAAATCCTTGATCGGTTCTTGGTTTGGTTTGGTTTCGTAAGATTATCACTAGTTGTTCTGGTTACGATAATCTATTTGGTTCAGTTTGGGTATCGATACATTAGTTTGGTTTTGGTAGGCCTAAGTTCTTGGTTCGAGTGCACATATCTGTTCCGTGTTTTGTTTGTTTTGTGTTCCAGACTGAAAATGGTAAGTCGGAAAATGCTGTCTTGTTTTGGTTGCAACAGTGACTCACGATTGGAGGATTCCTGTCTGGTTCCTCCGATTGGGACTCCCCTTTATGACTTATACTGTAAGCATGGTGTGGGTCCTATATCTTATAATGAGGTGTGGGTCCGTTATTGTAAGAAGGATGGTGTCCTCAGTTGGCCACTGCATGGTAGTTTTGAGCCCGAGATTCTTGACAATTTAGAAGCGAAATTGTTTAGGAAGAAAGCCCGGCCGGCAATGTTTGATTCTTTCCGTTACTGGCGAAAAGAATCCAAACAGAGAGAAATGAAGAAATTTAAGAAAGAACAGAAAGAGAAAGAAGAGTTGACTCTAGAGCAAGCAACTAAAGAGCTGCAAGATAACGAGTGCGAGAAGGCTATAGAGGTGGCCATTAGAGAGCATAATTTAGCGATCGACAAGTGCTATCCTGCCTTGCCATCGAAAACAGCTAAGATACTAGAGGACCCCGAAAACGATCCTCTGTTGTCTTATTTGTTACGGTCACCTCCACCGTATGCACAAGGTGCTACGGCTCCACTTGTGCCAAATGTTCAATTGCCGGTTGCTGGCATTCCTGGTATTCCTGTCCCTCAGAATCAAGTTTCTGTACCTCCCGTGGTTAATGTGAATGTTCCTACGGCTCCTCCTCTTCCTGGATTACCGACTTCTATACCTGTATCTGTCTCGCTTACACCTACTACTTCACAAACTATTCTTCTTGATACTCCGACTGCCTCGCAATCTGTTCCTACTTCTGCTGTGTTTTCTACGTCTGCGAGTGTGTTGACTCCACTTTCTGTACGTCGAAGAATCACTGATTCTGTGTCTAATATACTATCTCCTTTCTATAAAACTTTACTTAAGACTCCTACTCCTGACTCTGTTCAGAGACGTAGTCAGCATCCAAGTACTGAGGAACGGGGAATTTTAGATTCCATGGCTCTCAGATGGGTTTCGAAGAGTAGAAGATATAGTACGAGAGATGTGCTAGATACATTTATGCAGTGGAAGGAACCAACACAACGGTACGTCTTTGATGAGATGTGCTCGTTGTTACGTGAAGAAATAGAAGAAGATGATGTTGAATCGGATTTGGAAGATTTAATTAAAGTTCAGAAAGAGTTTGCTGCTGGAATGATAGTGGGTGATAATATAGAGGAAGCGATGGAACTAATTTTAAGTTTTAGGAATGATCCATCTCTTCGTTCACCGAGAGATTTAGAGAAAGGTAAAATGAAGCTGAGTCGCCAATATCCTATGAGGGAGGTTCCTCCAATCTGGCGTGAAGCAATACAATGTGATGATAATGCGGGTATTGCAGCTGCTCCAGCACAGTTCCAACGAGTGTGGATACACATTCCATGGAAGCGAGCTGAAGTGCTAGCGGTGAAACAGGCCTTGCCAGATCCGCGTAAAAATCCTGCTGGATATTACAAGGAATTGACACAGACAGTTGAGGCTTGTATAATGAACTTAGCAGACATCGATATGTTGTTTGGTAATGTAGTTCCGCAACCAGTGTGGGCTAAAATTCGTAGAGAGGATCATCAAGCAGCTTTAGGTGGTGATTGGGCAGCTATCACTGCAGCAGATGGTCAGCAAACAGGTGGCACGAAACCCGAACCCCTAATTGCTAATCTTCCAGGTAGAATAATTGATCTAATGAAGACTCTAATGCCAGCATTGCGTGTTAATTGGGACAAGTTATCAGCATGCAGGCAAAAGAAAGACGAAAGTGTCTCCGACTTCTTCACGAGGTTCGAAGAGACTTTTGTAGATCATAGTGGTCAGGATATGAGTACAGAAGGGGGACAGAGACTGTTCGTCGATAAATTTGTGCATAATTTGTTACCTGAATTATGCAATAAATAAAAGGATTCAGAGAGTGCGTGGGCTGTTTCTACAACTGCGCAAATACTTGCGACTGCACAGTACTACGAAAATAGGGATAAAGAGGAAAAGGAGAAATCAGAAAAGAAAACGAAAGATTTAAAGACTAAGGTTCTTTTGCAGCAGGCGTATCCGCCTCGCACGAATCAGCCTAATATGCAACAGGGTTCCTATCAGAGGACAGATTATAATTCAACGAGGCCTCAATATCAGTGGAATCAGTGTGCGTATTGTAAGAAAGAGGGTCACTACAAGAATGAATGTCCGATCCTAGCGCAAAATAATGCGGCAGCAGCTCAGAGAGGCCGTGGTGGTTTTGTGCAGAATTCTAGAGGTCGGGGGCGAGGTGCTATGCCTCCGCAAACGAATGATCGTCCCTCCAATCACTTTGATCAACGAAATGGACAGTCAGCTCAGCAAAATAGATCTCAACAATATCTTGTTGAAGACTATTGTGAAGCGGATGAGGGATTTCAACAGAATGGGTACTAGGACAGCCATAGACAGAGAGAGGGAGTAGTATCAGTTCCAGTGGATCAGAGTGGGCCTTATGTCGCAGTAGCAACATCAGGTGTAGTCGAACCGTTTCTGTTGGATACTGGTGCAGCAAAAAGTTCTATCATTCATGCGAAACTCCCTGGCGCACCTTTGTCTGGCTCAACAAATGTTTCCGTAGGTTTTTCAGGCGCCCCTGTCTACAACCCGATATCTGGTCCTTTGTCTATTTCTGTTGGACCGTGTCAATTGAAAGCACCCCTGATTTTGACGACGGGTTGTAATGAAAACCTGCTTGGTTTAGATTTGTTAAAACGATTATATGCGACATTGTACTGTTCTCCGGAGGGGGTACAGCTTACATTGGGTAAGAGAATCACTTCTCCGATGTACTTGTCAATGGATGCACTCCCACCAGAGCTGCGTTCACTCCCTGATTCTCTTTGGGCGACTGGTCCTAATGATGTAGGCCTTTTAGAAATACCACCATATGTGGTTACTTTAAAAGCAAATGTAAAATTTCCAAGAATTCCTCAATATAAAATATCCAGTGAAGGTGAATGTGCACTTTTATTGATTGTGCAAGACTTGATTAAGAAAGGTGTGGTTGAAGAAACTAGGGGAAATGTTTGTAATAGTCCTGTATTGCCGATTCTGAAACGAACTGATCCCACAAAGCCTCCAGTGTACAGGTTTGTCATAGACCTTAGGGAAGTCAATAAGATTGTGGTTCCGCAGTTTCCTGTGGTTCCCGACATTACTGCCTTGTTAACGTTAATTCCTGCTACAGCCACTTGGTTCTCAGTCATCGACTTGAAAAATGCCTTTTTCAGCATTCCGATAGCCGAGGAAAGCAGAGATATTTTCGGCTTCTGTTTAGGAGGTCGAAGTTTCAGATTTAAACGCGCTCCACAAGGCTACTGTGAGAGTCCATCTATTTATAGTCAAGCATTAAAAAGTCAGTTAGATTCTTTTGTCCTTCCTCCAGGTTCTGCCCTAGTACAGTACGTAGACGATCTTCTAGTGGCTGCCGATGACAAGGAAACTTGCAGAGCAGCTACAGTTTCGTTACTTCATCACTTATCCAATTTGAATCACAAGGTGTCACCTTCCAAGATGCAATACTGCTGCCAAGAAGTGACCTACCTAGGTCATCTCTTGTCAAAGGAGGGAAGGAAGTTGACCCCAGAGAGAATAAAAGCAATTACGCAAATGAGTGTTCCACGCACACAGAGGGAAGTACGTGCCTTTCTAGGTATTACCTCCTACTGTAGGCAGTGGATCCCGAATTTTTCTCTGTTAGCGAAACCGTTGGTAGCTTTGACTGGGAAAAATGTTCCAAGTCCGGTGCCATGGTCTGATGAATGTCAAGAGAGTTTTACTGAATTACGAAAAGCATTGTGTTCAGCTCCTGTATTGGGTACACCCGATTACAGTAAGCCATTCACGCTCTACGTTCACGAGAGAGAAGGTTGCGCGTTAAGTGTTCTGACACAGAAATTTGGTGACAAACAACGCCCTTGTGCGTATTTTTCATCAACATTAGATCCGGTAGCCAGAGCGTTACCTAGTTGTTTGAGAGCTACAGCGGCAGCTGCGGCTTCCATTCGACAATCTGCTGGTCTGGTGATGAACAACATGCTAGTGGTCATGGTTCCTCATGCGGTAGATACACTCATGAATCGAACCAAGACTCAACACCTTACTAGTGCGAGACTATCAGGTTACGAGCTGACATTACTAGCGAGTCATATTCAGATTAAAAGATGTAATGTATTAAATCCAGCAACGCTGTTGCCGACTGATCATGAGTCGAGTGATTCCGAGCCACATGACTGTTGTTTCAAAAC
Source organism: Lissotriton vulgaris (assembly GCF_964263255.1). Taxonomy (NCBI): domain Eukaryota; kingdom Metazoa; phylum Chordata; class Amphibia; order Caudata; family Salamandridae; genus Lissotriton; species Lissotriton vulgaris. The sequence continues at coordinate 1,001,835,629 of NC_141695.1, forward strand.
GGAGGAAGAGACAAAAGGACGTATTGATTTGAAGGATACTCCGTTATCCGATCCGGATGGTACGCTGTATGTGGATGGATCATGTTTTAAATTGGAGAACGGTGATGTGACTGCTGCTTACGCAGTAACGACTTTGAAGACGATTGTTGAGACTGCAAGAGTGAGTCAAAATTCTGCCCAGGCTGCAGAATTAATAGCTCTAACGAGAGCGTGTGTTTTAGCTGAGGGAAAGAGAGTGAATGTGTTTACAGATAGTCAGTACGCATTTGGCGTGGCCCATAGTTTTGGCCGTTTGTGGAGAGAAAGAGGTTTCATTACGTCCCATGGGACTAAGATCCAACATGGTCAGCTAGTTAACGACTTGTTGGAATCTCTAACCTTGCCGACTGAAGTTGCGATTGTGAAGTGCAGTGCTCATAAAGCAATCACGGATGATGTTGGACGTGGGAATGCTTTTGCTGACGAAATTGCTAAACAGACAGCTAGAGACACGATGAGCAGAATGTATGTTGCAACATCTGCAAGATGGATCGCTGAATCTGGTATGTGTGAGGACACAATGGAAAGTGTGAAAGAGATTCAGAAAGAAGCAACTGAGGAAGAGAAACGTGTATGGAGAGAGAGTACGGGCAAGTTGGATTCGAATGGTTGTTGGATTGATTTGACAGAACAGCAGCGTTGGATGTTGCCGGATGCGTATGTGCTTGCAGTGGTGACAATGGCGCATGGGGTAGCACACATAAGTTCTAAGGGAATTTGTAAAATGTTGGCTCCGGTCTGGAAGAATGATGGAATCAGTAAGTGTGCAGAAAGAGTAGTGAAAAACTGTATGGTATGCCTGATGCATAATCCTGGCAAGGGAACTCCAACTCCTGCTGGTCATTTTGCTCCTCCTTCTTGCCCCTTTGAAGTGATACAGTTAGACTTCATTCACATGGACCGCTGTAATAATTTGAAATATGTCCTGGTGGTGGTCTGTGCTTTTTCCAGGTGGATAGAAGCATACCCACTGAAGGACAATACTGCCTTATCGACTGCCAAAATTCTTCTCAAAGAATATTTCCCTAGGTATGGCATGCCACGGATTGTATGGTCAGATAACGGAAGTGAGTTTATAGGGAAAGTTATGCAGAGTGTGTGTGCAGGCCTAGGGCTGAAACAAAAATTTCACAGTGCAAACCATCCTCAGTCTGCTGGTCTAGTGGAGGGTTATAATGGCACCCTCAAGCTGAAGATAGCTAAAATACAGGCATCCACAGGTTTGGCTTGGCCAGACGCACTTCCTTTGGCTCTGCTATCCACAAGAGCGACTGTACATTCTCGAGTGGGGCTTAGCCCTTACGAGATTGTATTTGGTCGTCCTGCCAATATCTGGGGTGTGCCAAGGCCTAAAGAATTTAACTCACTAGAATATCCTATGTTGATAGACTACCTTTACGACTTGACTGCTAAATTGAGTCTTATTCATCAACAGGTTTTCGATGCACTGCCAAAACCTCCGGAGAGTCCAGGGCATCAGCTGAAACCGGGTGATCTGGTGGTCATCAAGAACTTCGCGAGGACGAAGAACCTTCAGCCAAGATTTGTGGGGCCCTTCCAGATCCTACTGACAACAAGGACAGCAGTTCGTGTAGCTGGCCGCAAGCACTGGGTGCACGCGTCGCATGTTAAGCGTGTACCCTTGCCGCTACCTTACGACGACTGGATAAAGAAGGGAATTGGTGCCTCCGAATCTGAAAGCACACCAAAGTTTGTTCCTTTCAGCGATGCCGAATTGATTACTGACACTCCAAAACCTGACTCTCCTCCTGAAAAGACTCCTTTGAACACTGAACATTTGTCTCCAGCATCAGAAGAAACTTTGCTATCTGCGAACTTAAACTCTGCAACAGCTGCTAGTGATACACTATTTCTTGATCAGACAGTACCTGCAAAACTGAGATACAACTTGAGAAAACGAAAAATGGACGAATAAAGCAGGCAACTGCATATTGTGATTTTGATATATACATATTGAACTTTTGCCTTCAGCCAGGAAGTTTGCTATTGTTTGTTGTTTTTAAATTGCCTTGCCGTCTGGGTAGCCGTAGGGTCGTGGCTGTGTGCCTAGTTTGAATTTGCAGGGGTCTGACACAAGGTCGATCTTTCTGTTGGTTCTGGGAACTCCCAGGGCTGATAGAGGCATTTTCATCTACGTACACATCATCAGTGGTCGCGAGCGGATTGTAGAAGATGGAGCTTCCTGCGCTGCAACGAGAAAATGTAATTTATGTTCGCAGAAACAGACTTAATAGAATTCTTCGTAGCAAATGCTTTTTGATGCAATGTGCCATTACATTTTTGATTATTTTAGCAACATTGGTGGGTGGAATTGTCTTTAGTATAAATTTGATTTTTGTGCCAGTTACTACAGTACCTCCCCTTGAACCTGCCACTTCTACTGTTTCTTCTATACACTCTTTTCACTCGTTTCCTGAACATGAGCAAGCCCGACGCTCAGAGTTCATTAACAACACTTTTGTACAGCTCTTGCACCAACACCAACTAGTAGTTAACACTACAGACTGCTGGGTGTGTGGCTTGATACCCCACACTATGGATAAAGGTATTCCCTATCTGGTTTTACCTTTCAGCTACAATGGATCATTTCAGGCCCTTCAAACCATCTTTGCTTATGCCCTTGAAACCTATCCTCCACGTCCACCACGTTCCACTAAATATAACTCTGCCAATAAAGCTTTAGTCCAGGGAATTATTGATATGATCAAGGATGTCAATAATACTCCATCATACCCTAGAGACGAACTACGAGTGTATTTAAGTTGGAATACTTCAGAGTATCGCCTTAGTCTAGGAGAAAGCAAGCGTAAAAGCTCAACGCCAATCTGGGTCGTGCCACACCGAGGTCAGGTCTGTTTGCAAGGTAACGGGAGAAATCCAAGAGCTCAGCTGGGGAGGAGTGAGTGCGTTGAGACTTATGTGTTTCCGGCTAACTCTTCCCCTGCCTTCCTTACTGCTAGGGGTACCTACTTCATTTGTCGAGACAGGGCATATACATGGTTACCTGCCGACTTTTCAGGTTCATGCTATATTGCTCGGTTGTTGCCTCCAACTTACACTGCTTCATCTGATTACCACAGAACAAGAATAGCGAGAGGTATCTTCAGCAAAGAAGATACTGCTGGTCAGGAAGCTGGAGACTTCTTCAAAGGCTTCCTTCCGTTCTGGGGGCCTATGGCCAATAGTAGAAACATACGTCAGCTAACACGGGTAGTTGAATCTACTATTACCGAAACTGCCGGTGCCCTTAGTAATTTGACAGCTGAGCTTCAGGCGGATAGACTCATGACATTGCAGAACCGTATGGTTCTAGATGTTATACTTGCAGACCGAGGTGGGGTATGCAGAATGATCCAATCGAGCTGCTGTGTCTTTATTCCTAATAATGCTCCAACAGTCTATGAGGCGATCTCTAAGCTACACAAGATTTCCGACTCTATCCATGTAGAAGAGGGAAACTGGTCCTTTATGGAGTGGTTTTGGACTCTGATCTCAGCATGGGGGTGGAAGGTTCTAATGGTCATCGGTGTCATTTTAGTATTCCTATTCTCATGCTGCCTGATTATCCAGTGTGGTCCAGCTTTGTGTAGTCTTTGTGCTGCAACCTGTTTTAGGAAACCACCTGCTATTGGAGAAAAGGCACGAGAGAGGATGATGATACAACAGCATGTCACTGACCTGATGAGTATAGAACTAGACTCTGATATAGACTGAGTAATTGCCTATGTAAGGGCAAAAGGAGGGTCTGAGGTTCCGTGACGATTTGAACCCGTGTTTTCAATATTGTCGGAAATACATAATATTAGTATCAGCGAACCGCAAATGATCCATTTAGCCTATCCTGGTGTTTTCGCTATGCTACGAGCAAGAGCACTCCTGTTATGAACACATTTCCGATCTACCCATGGCATCCATCTTAGATCATGGTCGCCATTTTGTGTTTCTTGCCCTCACATATGCAATAACCTCTGATCACTTCATTCGATTAAGGACACGTAGCCTTAGCCGGAGATTCACCTCTTTCATGACACGTACACCTTAAACCAGATCACGCTGTAGCTACATGACTCGACAAAGGCTGCCTCCTCTGCCCGAGGCCAGCCCACCTGAACTGGTTCTGTGTCCATTGTCCCGATCATGATTAGGCAGCCGAAGACGGTAGCCTTGCCCATTTACAACCCACAAACATCTCTTATCCTGCTTTCCTATCTTCTGCACCTGGCTCTGCTCCTTCCCTTCTGGGCCTTTATTAGGGGGAGGTAACGAAATTTACGATGAGACGGTCCGGCTCTTGAATGCAATATTGACAAGGGATTGTGATGGACTAGTGGGAACCCCTCTTCGTGATGTTTGACATCAGATATTATCGACAGTTCCTGTGTAACACCAAATATTTATTGTTTAAGACACAAAGGTTTAGGAATGTACTAACATGTGAAATATTTGCCTGAAGCACAATTTTTAGTATATAAGGAGCAACCCTCTATGTACAAATCGAACAGGCTCCTAGACACTGCCCATGCGTAGTTTCTGTGACTTCTGTGTCCCTGCAGTAATAAACCTTTGGTCTTTGACGCCACCATCGAGAAGCCCGTGTTTCTGTTCATTTGCGCACCAAGGCAGGTGGAACTCCGGGGTCTTTGGGTGTTGTTCCCTGACACCTCTGGACGGAACCAAAAAGTCCAGAACTCCACTCCTCTCCTCTCTGACCTCACCCAATCTGACTAGGCTCCTCCTATACCCATTCTGCCCAGGCTCCTCCTATACCCCTCCTCTCTGACCCCACCCAATCTGACTAGGCTCCTCCTATACCTCCTATACCCCCTCTGCTGTCTGACCCCACCCATTCTGCCCAGGCTCCTCCTGTACCCCCTCCTCTCTGACTCCACCCATTCTGACTTGGCTCCTCCTAAGCCCCTCCTCTGCTGTCTGGCCCCACCCATTCTGCCCAGGCTCCTCCTATACCCCCTCCTCTCTGACTCCACCCATTCTGCCCAGGCTCCTCCTATACCCCTCCTCTCTGACCCCACCCATTCTGCCCAGGTTCCTCCTATTTGACCCCACCCAATCTGACTAGGCTCCTCCTAAGCCCCTCCTCTCTGACCCCACCCAATCTGACTAGGCTCCTCCTATACCCATTCTGCCCAGGCTCCTCCTATACCCCTCCTCTCTGACCCCACCCATTCTGACTTGGCTCCTCCTAAGCCCCTCCTCTGCTGTCTGACCCCACACATTCTGCCCAGGCTCCTCCTATTTGACCCCACCCAATCTGACTAGGTTCCTCCTAAGCCCCTCCTCTGCTGTCTGGCCCCACCCATTCTGCCCAGGCTCCTCCTATACCCCCTCCTATTTGACCCCACCCAATCTGACTAGGCTCCTCCTATACCCCTCCTCTCTGACCTCACCCATTCTGCCCAGGCTCCTCCTATTTGACCCCACCCAATCTGACTAGGCTCCTCCTAAGCCCCTCCTCTGCTGTCTGACCCCACCCATTCTGCCCAGGCTCCTCCTATACCCCTCCTCTCTGACCCCACCCAATCTGACTAGGCTCCTCCTAAGCCCCTAGGCTCCTCATAAGCCCCTCCTCTGCTGTCTGGCCCCACCCAACCTGCCCAGGCTCCTCCTATACCCCTCCTCTCTGACCCCACCCAATCTGACTAGGCTCCTCCTAAGCCCCTAGGCTCCTCCTAAGCCCCTCCTCTCTGACCCCACCCAATCTGACTAGGCTCCTCTTAAGCCCCTCTTCTGCTGTCTGACCCCACCCATTCTGCCCAGGCTCCTCCTATACCCCCTCCTCTCTGACCCCACCCATTCTGACTAGGCTCCTCCTATTTGACCACACCCAATTTGACTAGGCTCCCTCCTCTGCTGTCTGACCCCACCCATTCTGCCCAGGCTTCTCCTAAGCCCCTCCTCTGCTGTCTGGCCCCACCCATTCTGCCCAGGCTCCTCCTATACCCCCTCCTATTTGACCCCACCCAATCTGACTAGGCTCCTCCTATACCCCTCCTCTCTGACCTCACCCATTCTGCCCAGGCTCCTCCTATTTGACCCCACCCAATCTGACTAGGCTCCTCCTAAGCCCCTCCTCTGCTGTCTGACCCCACCCATTCTGCCCAGGCTCCTCCTCTCTGACCCCACCCATTCGCCCAGGCTCCTCCTATACCCCACCTCTCTGACCCCACCCAATCTGACTAGGCTCCTCCTAAGACCCTCCTCTGCTGTCCCCACCCATTCTGCCCAGGCTCCTCCTATACCCCCTCCTATTTGACCCCACCCAATCTGACTAGGCTCCTACCTATACCCCTCCTCTCTGACCTCACCCATTCTGCCCAGGCTCCTCCTATTTGACCCCACCCAATCTGACTAGGCTCCTCCTAAGCCCCTCCCCTGCTGTCTGACCCCACCCATTCTACCCAGGCTCCTCCTAAGCCCCTCCTCTCTGACCCCACCAATTCTGCCCAGGCTCCTCCTAAGCCCCTCCTCTGCTGTCTGACCCCACCCATTCTGCCCAGGCTCCTCCTAAGCCCCTCCTCTCTGACCCCACCAATTCTGCCCAGGCTCCTCCTATACCCCTCCTCTCTGACCCCACCCAATCTGACTAGGCTCCTCCTATACCCCCTCCTCTCTGACTCCACCCATTCTGACTAGGCTCCTCCTATTTGACCCCACCCAATCTGACTAGGCTCCTCCTAAGCCCCTCCTCTGCTGTCTGACCCCACCCATTCTGCCCAGGCTCCTCCTCTCTGACCCCACCCATTCGCCCAGGCTCCTCCTATACCCCACCTCTCTGACCCCACCCAATCTGACTAGGCTCCTCCTAAGACCCTCCTCTGCTGTCTGACCCCACCCAATCTGACTAGGCTCCTCCTAAGCCCCTAGGCCCCTCCTAAGCCCCTAGGCCCCTCCTAAGCCCCTAGGCCCCTCCTAAGCCCCTCCTCTGCTGTCTGACCCCACTCATTCTGCCCAGGCTCCTTCTAAGCCCCTCCTCTCTGACCTCACCCAATCTGACTAGGCTCCTCCTAAGCCCCTAGGCTCCTCCTAAGCCCCTAGGCTCCTCCTAAGCCCCTCCTCTGCTGTCTGACCCCACTCATTCTGCCCAGGCTCCTCCTAAGCCCCTCCTCTCTGACCCCACCCAATCTGACTAGGCTCCTCCTAAGCCCCTAGGCTCCTCCTAAGCCCCTCCTCTGCTCTCTGACCCCACCCATTCTGCCCAGACTCCTCCTATACCCCTCCTCTCTGACCCCACCCAACCTGCCCAGGGTCCTCCTCCTACAGACAACACCCATTCTCTTTCTTTCACCTTTCTTTCCACACCTATTTTACTTACCGACCAATCTGCAATCCCTCTTTCACTAGGCATGATTCCACTCTTACACAACACACAGACACATTTTACTTACCAATTTACTTACCTGGTGCCAAACCCGGGATTTGAACCCTGGTTGCCTGGATGGAAGGCAGGAACTTACCCACTGGACCACACTGGTTTCCATGTAAGTAGCCTATCAAATTGTCCTTATGTCATGGTCATCCTTTTAATGTGCAATGGAAGCCACAGGAAAGGACACCAAGGCCTGTATGTTGCTTATAGTTACTTCTGCAATCCTCTAGACCACCAAGGAGCTATAGCTCAAAGGTAAGGCTTGTACCTTTGGTGGGGACAGCCCTCACAGGCCAGGGTTCGAATCCTGCCAGTGCTGTAGAAGTATCCCAAGGTGGGAAATTTTCAAACAGTGATTTTCTTTTATTTTTTTTTGCTAAGTGTTTTTCTGGTTTCCATGTAAGTAGCCTATCAAATTGTCCGTATGTCATGGTCATCCATTTAATGTGCAATGGAAGCCACAGGAAAGGACACCAAGGCCTGTATGTTGCTTATAGTTACTACTGCAATCCTCCAGACCACCAAGGAGCTATAGCTCAAAGGTAAGGCTTGTACCTTTGGTGGGGACAGCCCTCACAGGCCAGGGTTCGAATCCTGCCAGTGCTGTAGAAGTATCCCAAGGTGGGAAATTTTCAAACAGTGATTTTCTTTTATTTTTTGTTGCTAAGTGTTTTTCTGGTTTCCATGTAAGTAGCCTATCAAATTGTCCTTATGTCATGGTCATCCATTTAATGTGCAATGGAAGCCACAGGAAAGGACACCAAGGCCTGTATGTTGCTTATAGTTACTACTGCAATCCTCCAGACCACCAAGGAGCTATAGCTCAAAGGTAAGGCTTGTACCTTTGGTGGGGACAGCCCTCACAGGCCAGGGTTCGAATCCTGCCAGTGCTGTAGAAGTGTCCCAAGGGTGGGAAATTTTCAAACAGTGATTTTTTTTTTGCTAGTGTTTTTTTGGCAGGTGTCTCCCAACATTTCATATGTTTTCTCTCATGACCTTCTACCAACCGCCCTATTTCTCAAGTAGGTGCTAGGAACAAGGCCTTATCTTCCTTTATCAATGTCGTCATTCTTTGTCCTTTAAGTTTGGTGAATTGCAGAGTGCAATTGTGGTATTGGGGGTTATAACTGAGCACAAGAATGCGAGGATGGTGCTACACTTATTGTAAAATAGGTTGGTTGATGGTGATTTTTCATTTTAGTGTGAGCCACTCGCTCAAATCAGGGGTTTGGTGCCAGTGAGCTTGGATAGAAATAAAGGTCAAGTATGAGCTCTGGCTAATGAAATGATGGGTCGAGTTTGAGGCTAGCTAGAGTCCATTTATTAGGTGCAATAAGAAGTTGGAAAGATTTTTCCTTTAAGAGACAGACAAGAGCAGAGTCAAGCCTTTGCTCTAGTAGATCTGCATCATGCCTGCTGCAGGATGTGAAGGAGTGGACCTCCACAGCAGTGCGCTGTGCCGGGCTGGGCTGCGCTGGGCCTGCCCTGGCATCTTGGATTTATTCACCCACCTCCTTCCTTTGAAGAACGCTCACGAACGGCCACGAACGTCCTTGTTCTGTATACAGGCGGACAGCAGGCAATTTAGGACCCTGCTAAATGATGGTGATGTCCCCATGTGCTTCCTTCGAGTGGCAAAATCCTTCGTCTAAGGCAGGTGGGCTTTTTTAAAATTTGGTTGAAGACCATATGTTGGAGGCAGTATCACGGCACAAGCCGCCGACCGTCTCAGAAGAAAGTATGCATGGGAGGACATTATTTGCATAGGAGAGCCCTCTTCTCAGTCCCATTCTTAAGCTGCAGTGGCCATGAAGTGTTACTAGGGGGCAGCAGTATGAACAAAAGAGCACACTGAGGCTTTTCTCCTTCTTGCTGACATGATTCTTGGTCATTTTTGTCTTGCAGGGCCTAAGGAGTGAATGACTACGATGACTGAGGGGATGAGGAATGGCTGGCCTGTATTTGTGGTGAAGGGGGAACATTTGGAAGGTAAACAGCAAGATGAAAGCGTCAAAGCATATATGTTTGCTGAGTGATTGAGTCTGTGTGTCACTTGTCTCTTTGTAGGGACATGTGAGAAAGGAACAGCAGCACCATAGACTTCAGGTGGGAGAGCAAGCAAGGATGAATATTTCCCTCAAATCCAAATACTTACAGCACCTCAAAGATGACAAGTGCGATATGATGTTCTGCAATTGCAAGGATTTGCCATGTGTGGTGCATAAATATGCATGGTTAGTGAGGTTTTTCCCAGAATGTGAGTATCGTTAGGCTGGCAAATGTCAGGCACTCCTTTGGGGGTATGAGGCCAAGAAAAAATTTGGGAAGTTTGCTACAGTCATCTGTAGGATCGAAAGACACTGGGGAATCGTTACAGAGGGAGCCAGGCTGCACAAAACGTGGTAACAGTTGGACAGAAATCTTTAGCCGGACTTTTGACTACCCCCAATGTGGGACCAGGACCGCAGTACCTCTCTGTCTCTGAAACATATTTTGACCTCTGGGCACCACCATCTCAATGCCCCTCAAATGTTCCCTCCTGGAACCCCAGCTTTGGTAGTGCATCAACCAGGTTTCAATCATTTGAGTGACCACAAACACCCTTGCTATGTGCCTTCCATTTACATTCAGTCAGTAACCCAGCTGCTTCGTTCGCTATTGAATCTCAAGTGACAGTTGGATGCACATTGCAGGGGTATACAGGCATTTACCGTACTGTACAGCCCCTCTCAGTACAGTCAGACTACACTTCTTAAAATCATAAATACATGTTTTGTCCAACAGTAAGGCCGGGCCTTTCCTCTGTAGTTCATAGCCAACGTAAGGAGGAAAAAATAAGCTGAAGAGCATGCCAAAATTCTCTACAGACACTGCCAATCCTCACACTGCCTATTTGCATGCCGAGGTTATTCACTATGACCCACCAAACCAATTGGCAACAGTAGCCTCTCTCTGCCTCATTCGTATGCTCCGATGCCACCTTTATTTAGCAAATGTTAGTGCTCTAGGATTTCATAGCACGATTCGCTATAGCCTCTTTTTTCAACAGAAATGTCCTAAAGGTACCTATACCAATCTGCTGGGTGGGGAGGAGGGGGGCTGCTGCTGCTGGCAGTAAAATTTTGGGGCACCCCACCTGCAAAAATACATTCACATGCTCCTTGTTGTACCTTTCAATACCATAACTGCAGCAGAATCGTATGGTGACCCCTGTTGGTAACAGAAACTGTCAAACAGCTTTTTGCCACCCCCCCTCCCCCGTTGCCCCTAACCATTTGGGGTACACCCCATGAGGGAGGATCAGAGCAATAAAAAATAATGGTAGCCCCTCCAAAAAGTACCTGGAATGCATGCCATTCTGTGCACCTCATCGCTCTTCACGTTGCGCCTAAGCACCTTTTAATACTGCTCCCCGACTGCCCCCTCCAAACAGAAATCAGAAAGTATAGGGGGGTGCATTAAAAAAGTTTTTGCAGTTCCCCACCATAAGTCAGGATCCTCCTCCATCTATGACCCCTTCCTAGGCCCTCAGACCCCACCCATTCTGCCCAGGCTCCTCCTATTTGACCACACCCAATCTGACTAGGCTCCTCCTTAACCCCTCCTCTGCTCTCTGACCCCACCCAATCTGACTAGGCTCCTCCTATACCCCCTCCTCTCGGACTCCACCCATTCTGCCCAGGCTCCTCCCATACCCCTCTGACCCCACCCATTCTGCCCAGGCTCCTCCTATACCCCTCTTATTTGACCCCAATCTGACTAGGCTCTTCCTAAGCCCCTCCTCTGCTGTCTGACCCCACCCATTCTGACTAAGCTCCTCCTAAACCAATCCTCTGCTGTCTGACTCCACCCATTCTGCCCAGGCTCCTCCTCAGCCCCTCCTCTCTGACCTCACCCAATCTGACTAGGCTCCTCCTATACCCCTCCTCTCTGACCCCACCCAATCTGACTAGGCTCCTCCTAAGCCCCTAGGCCCCTCCTAAGCCCCTCCTCTGCTGTCTGACCCCACTCATTCTGCCCAGGCTCCTCCTAAGCCCCTCCTCTCTGACCCCACCCAATCTGATTAGGCTCCTCCTATACCCCTCCTCTGCTGTCTGACCCCACCCATTCTGCCCAGGCTCCTCCTATTTGACCCCACCCAATCTGACTAGGCTCCTCCTAAGCCCCTCCTCTCTGACCCCACCCCCTCTGCCCAGGCTCCTCCTATTTGACCCCACCCAATCTGACTAGGCTCCTCCTACACCCCCCTCTGCCAGGCTCCTCCTATACCCCCTCCTCTCTGACTCCACCCATTCTACCCAGGCTCCTCCCATACCCCTCTGACCCCACCCATTCTGCCCAGGCTCCTCCTATTTGACCCCACCCAATCTGACTAGGCGCCTCCTACACCCCCCTCTGCCCAGGCTCCTCCTATACCCCCCTCTGCCAGGCTCCTCCTATACCCCCTCCTCTCTGACCCCACCCATTCTGCCCAGGCTCCTCCTATTTGACCACACCCAATCTGACTAGGCTCCTCCTATACCCATTCTGCCCAGGCTCCTCCTATACCCCCTCCTCTCTGACTCCACCCATTCTGCCCAGGCTCCTCCTAAGCCCCTCCTCTCTGACCCCACCCATTCTGCCCATATACCCCCTCCTCCTGCCCAGGCTCCTCCTAAGCCCCTCCTCTGCTGTCTGACCCCACCCATTCTGCCCAGGCTCCGCCTAAGCCCCTCCTCTCTGACCCCACCCATTCTGCCCAGGCTCCTCCTAAGCCCCTCCTCTGCTGTCTGACCCCACCCATTCTGCCCAGGCTCCTCCCATACCCCTCTGACCCCACCCATTCTGCCCAGGCTCCTCCTATTTGACCCCACCCAATCTGACTAAGCTCCTCCTAAGCCCCTCCTCTCTGACCCCACCCCCTCTGGCCAGGCTCCTCCTATACCACCTCTGCCCAGGCTCCTCCTATACCCCTCCTCTCTGACCCCACCCCCTCTGCCCAGGCTCCTCCTAAGCCCCTCCTCTGCTGTCTGACCCCACCCATTCTGCCCAGGCTCCTCCCATACCCCTCTGACCCCACCCATTCTGCCCAGGCTCCTCCTATTTGACCCCACCCAATCTGACTAAGCTCCTCCTAAGCCCCTCCTCTCTGACCCCACCCCCTCTGGCCAGGCTCCTCCTATACCACCTCTGCCCAGGCTCCTCCTATACCCCTCCTCTCTGACCCCACCCCCTCTGCCCAGGCTCCTCCTAAGCCCCTCCTCTGCTGTCTGGCCCCACCCATTCTGCCCAGGCTCCTCCTATACCCCCTCCTCTCTGACTCCACCCATTCTACCCAGGCTCCTCCCATACCCCTCTGACCCCACCCAGGCTCCTCCTATTTGACCCCACCCAATCTGACTAGGCTCCTCCTACACCCCCCTCTGCCAGGCTCCTCCTATACCCCTCCTCTGCTGTCTGACCCCACCCATTGTGCCCAGGCTCCTCCTATTTGACCCCACCCAATCTGACTAGGCTCCTCCTAAGCCCCTCCTCTGCTGTCTGACCCCACCCATTCTGCCCAGGCTCCTCCTATACCCCACCTCTCTGACCCCACCCAATCTGACTAGGCTCCTCCTAAGCCCCTCCTCTGCTGTCTGACCCCACCCATTCTGCCCAGGCTCCTCCTCTCTGACCCCACCCATTCTGCCCAGGCTCCTCCTAAGCCCCTCCTCTGCTGTCTGACCCCACCCATTCTGCCCAGGCTCCTCCTATACCCCCTCCTCTCTGACTCCACCCATTCTACCCAGGCTCCTCCCATACCCCTCTGACCCCACCCAGGCTCCTCCTATTTGACCCCACCCAATCTGACTAGGCTCCTCCTACACCCCCCTCTGCCAGGCTCCTCCTATACCCCCTCCTCTCTGACTTCCACCCATTCTACCCAGGCTCCTCCCATTCTGCCCAGGCTCCTTCTATTTGACCCCATCCAATCTGACTAGGCTCCTACTACACCCCCCCTCTGCCAGGCGCCTCCTATACCCCTCCTCTCTGACCCCACCCAATCTGACTAGGCTCCTCCTAAGCCCCTAGGCCCCTCCTAAGCCCCTCCTCTGCTGTCTGACCCCACTCATTCTGCCCAGGCTCCTCCTAAGCCCCTCCTCTCTGACCCCACCCCCTCTGCCCAGGCTCCTCCCATACCCCTCTGACCCCACCCAGGCTCCTCCTATTTGACCCCACCCAATCTGACTAGGCTCCTCCTACACCCCCCTCTGCCAGGCTCCTCCTATACCCCCTCCTCTCTGACTTCCACCCATTCTACCCAGGCTCCTCCCATTCTGCCCAGGCTCCTTCTATTTGACCCCATCCAATCTGACTAGGCTCCTCCTACACCCCCCCTCTGCCAGGCTCCTCCTATACCCCTCCTCTCTGACCCCACCCAATCTGACTAGGCTCCTCCTAAGCCCCTAGGCCCCTCCTAAGCCCCTCCTCTGCTGTCTGACCCCACTCATTCTGCCCAGGCTCCTCCTAAGCCCCTCCTCTCTGACCCCACCCAATCTGACTAGGCTCCTCCTAAGCCCCTAGGCTCCTCCTAAGCCCCTCCTCTGCTGTCTGGCCCCACCCATTCTGCCCAGGCTCCTCCTATACCCCCTCCTCTCTGACTCCACCCATTCTACCCAGGCTCCTCCCATACCCCTCTGACCCCACCCAGGCTCCTCCTATTTGACCCCACCCAATCTGACTAGGCTCCTCCTACACCCCCCTCTGCCAGGCTCCTCCTATACCCCTCCTCTGCTGTCTGACCCCACCCATTGTGCCCAGGCTCCTCCTATTTGACCCCACCCAATCTGACTAGGCTCCTCCTAAGCCCCTCCTCTGCTGTCTGACCCCACCCATTCTGCCCAGGCTCCTCCTATACCCCACCTCTCTGACCCCACCCAATCTGACTAGGCTCCTCCTAAGCCCCTCCTCTGCTGTCTGACCCCACCCATTCTGCCCAGGCTCCTCCTCTCTGACCCCACCCATTCTGCCCAGGCTCCTCCTAAGCCCCTCCTCTGCTGTCTGACCCCACCCATTCTGCCCAGGCTCCTCCTATACCCCCTCCTCTCTGACTCCACCCATTCTACCCAGGCTCCTCCCATACCCCTCTGACCCCACCCAGGCTCCTCCTATTTGACCCCACCCAATCTGACTAGGCTCCTCCTACACCCCCCTCTGCCAGGCTCCTCCTATACCCCCTCCTCTCTGACTTCCACCCATTCTACCCAGGCTCCTCCCATTCTGCCCAGGCTCCTTCTATTTGACCCCATCCAATCTGACTAGGCTCCTCCTACACCCCCCCTCTGCCAGGCGCCTCCTATACCCCTCCTCTCTGACCCCACCCAATCTGACTAGGCTCCTCCTAAGCCCCTAGGCCCCTCCTAAGCCCCTCCTCTGCTGTCTGACCCCACTCATTCTGCCCAGGCTCCTCCTAAGCCCCTCCTCTCTGACCCCACCCAATCTGACTAGGCTCCTCCTAAGCCCCTAGGCTCCTCCTAAGCCCCTCCTCTGCTCTCTGACCCCACCCATTCTGCCCAGGCTCCTCCTAAGCCCCTCCTCTCTGACCCCACCCAATCTGACTAGGCTCCTCCTAAGCCCCTAGGCTCCTCCTAAGCCCCTCCTCTGCTCTCTGACCCCACCCATTCTGCCCAGGCTCCTCCTATACCCCCTCCTCTCTAACTCCACCCATTCTACCCAGGCTCCTCCCATACCCCTCTGACCCCACCCAGGCTCCTCCTATTTGACCCCACCCAATCTGACTAGGCTCCTCCTACACCCCCCTCTGCCAGGCTCCTCCTATACCCCTCCTCTGCTGTCTGACCCCACCCATTCTGCCCAGGCTCCTCCTAAGCCCCTCCTCTCTGACCCCACCCCCTCTGCCCAGGCTCCTCCTAAGCCCCTCCTCTGCTGTCTGACCCCACCCATTCTGCCCAGGCTCCTCCTATACCCCCTCCTCTCTGACTCCACCCATTCTACTCAGGCTCCTCCCATACCCCTCTGACCCCACCCAGGCTCCTCCTATTTGACCCCACCCAATCTGACTAGGCTCCTCCTACACCCCCCTCTGCCAGGCTCCTCCTATACCCCTCCTCTGCTGTCTGACCCCACCCATTCTGCCCAGGCTCCTCCTATTTGACCCCACCCAATCTGACTAGGCTCCTCCTAAGCCCCTCCTCTGCTGTCTGACCCCACCCATTCTGCCCAGGCTCCTCCTATACCCTAAGCCCCTCCTCTGCTGTCTGACCCCACCCATTCTGCCAGGCTCCTCCTATACCCCCTCCTCTCTGACTCCACCCATTCTACCCAGGCTCCTCCCATACCCCTCTGACCCCACCCATTCTGCCCAGGCTCCTCCTATTTGACCCCACCCAATCTGACTAGGCTCCTCCTACACCCCCCTCTGCCAGGCTCCTCCTATACCCCTCCTCTGCTGTCTGACCCCACCCATTCTGCCCAGGCTCCTCCTATTTGACCCCACCCAATCTGACTAGGCTCCTCCTAAGCCCCTCCTCTGCTGTCTGACCCCACCCATTCTGCCCAGGCTCCTCCTATACCCTAAGCCCCTCCTCTGCTGTCTGACCCCACCCATTCTGCCCAGGCTCCTCCTAAGCCCCTCTGCCCAGGCTCCTCCTATACCCCTCCTCTCTGACCTCACCCAATCTGACTAGGCTCCTCCTATACCCATTCTGCCCAGGCTCCTCCTATACCCCCTCCTCTCTGACTCCACCCATTCTGCCCAGGCTCCTCCTATACCCCTCCTCTCTGACTCCACCCATTCTGACTAGGCTCCTCCTAAGCCCCTCCTCTGCTGTCTGACCCCACCCATTCTGCCCAGGCTCCTCCTATTTGACCCCACCCAATCTGACTAGGTTCCTCCTAAGCCCCTCCTCTGCTGTCTGGCCCCACCCATTCTGCCCAGGCTCCTCCTATACCCCCTCCTATTTGACCCCACCCAATCTGACTAGGCTCCTCCTATACCCCTCCTCTCTGACCTCACCCATTCTGCCCAGGCTCCTCCTATTTGACCCCACCCAATCTGACTAGGCTCCTCCTAAGCCCCTCCTCTGCTGTCTGACCCCACCCATTCTGCCCAGGCTCCTCCTAAGCCCCTCCTCTCTGACCCCACCAATTCTGCCCAGGCTCCTCCTAAGCCCCTCATCTGCTGTCTGACCCCACCCATTCTGCCCAGGCTCCTCCTATACCCCTCCTCTCTGACCCCACCCAATCTGACTAGGCTCCTCCTAAGCCCCTAGGCTCCTCCTAAGCCCCTCCTCTCTGACCCCACCCAATCTGACTAGGCTCCTCCTATACCCCCTCCTCTCTGACTCCACCCATTCTGACTAGGCTCCTCCTATTTGACCCCACCCAATCTGACTAGGCTCCTCCTAAGCCCCTCCTCTGCTGTCTGACCCCACCCATACTGCCCAGGCTCTGCCTAAGCATCTCCTCTCTGACCCCACCCATTCTGCCCAGGCTCCTCCTAAGCCCCTCCTCTGCTGTCTGACCCCACCCATTCTGCCCAGGCTCCTCCTAAGCCCCTCCTCTGCTGTCTGACCCCACCCATTCTGCCCAGGCTCCTCCTATACCCCCTCCTCTCTGACTCCACCCATTCTGCCCAGGCTCCTCCCATACCCCTCTGACCCCACCCATTCTGCCCAGGCTCCTCCTATACCCCTCCTATTTGACCCCACCCAATCTGACTTGGCTCCTCCTAAGCCCCTCATCTGCTGTCTGACCCCACCCATTCTGCCCAGGCTCCTCCTATTTGACCCCACCCAATCTGACTAGGCTCCTCCCATACCCCCTCTGCCCAGGCTCCTCCTAAGCCCCTCCTCTGCTGTCTGAACCCCACCCATTCTGCCCAGGCTCCGCCTAAGCCCCTCCTCTCTGACCCCACCCATTCTGCCCAGGCTCCTCCTAAGCCCCACCTCTCTGACTCCACCCATTCTGCCCAGGCTCCTCCTATTTGACCCCACCCAATCTGACTAGGCTCCTCCTAAGCCCCTCCTCTCTGACCCCACCCCCTCTGACTAGGCTCCTCCTATACCCCCTCCTCTCTGACTCCACCCATTCTACCCAGGCTCCTCCCATACCCATCTGACCCCTCCCATTGTGCCCAGGCTCCTCCTATTTGACCCCACCCAATCTGACTAGGCTCCTCCTACACCCCCCTCTGCCAGGCTCCTCCTATACCCCCTCCTCTCTGACTCCACCCATTCTACCCAGGCTCCTCCCATACCCCTCTGACCCCACCCATTCTGCCCAGGCTCCTCCTATTTGACCCCACCCAATCTGACTAGGCTCCTCCTACACCCCCCTCTGCCCAGGCTCCTCCTATACCCCCTCCTCTCTGACTCCACCCATTCTACCCAGGCTCCTCCCATACCCCTCTGACCCCACCCATTCTGCCCAGGCTCCTCCTATTTGACCCCACACAATCTGACTAGGCTCCTCCTAAGCCCCTAGGCTCCTCCTAAGCCCCTCCTCTGCTGTCTGACCCCACTCATTCTGCCCAGGCTCCTCCTAAGCCCCTCCTCTCTGACCCCACCCAATCTGACTAGGCTCCTCCTGAGCCCCTAGGCTCCTCCTAAGCCCCTCCTCTGCTCTCTGACCCCACCCAATCTGACTAGGCTCCTCCTATACCCCCCTCTGCCCAGGCTCCTCCTATTTGACCCCACCCAATCTGACAAGGCTCCTCCTAAGCCCCTTCTCTGCTGTCTGACCCCACCCATTCTCCCCAGGCTCCTCCTATACCCCACCTCTCTGACCCCACCCAATCTGACTAGGCTCCTCCTAAGCCCCTCCTCTGCTGTCTGACCCCACCCATTCTGCCCAGGCTCCTCCTATACCCCCTCCTCTCTGACTCCACCCATTCTGCCCAGGCTCCTCCTATTGGACCCCACCCAATCTGATTAGGCTCCTCCTATACCCCCTCTGCCCAGGCTCCTCCTATACCCCTCCTCTCTGACCCCACCCCCTCTGCCCAGGCTCCTCCTATACCCCCTCTGCCCAGGCTCCTCCTATACCCCTCCTCTGCTGTCTGACCCCACCCATTCTGCCCAGGCTCCTCCTATTTGACCCCACCCAATCTGACTAGGCTCCTCCTAAGCCCCTCCTCTCTGACCCCACCCATTCTGCCCAGGCTCCTCCTAAGCCCCTCCTCTGCTGTCTGACCCCACCCATTCTGCCCAGGCTCCTCCTATACCCCCTCCTCTCTGACTCCACCCATTCTGCCCAGGCTCCTCCTATTGGACCCCACCCAATCTGATTAGGCTCCTCCTATACCCCCTCTGCCCAGGCTCCTCCTATACCCCTTCTCTCTGACCCCACCCCCTCTGCCCAGGCTCCTCCTATACCCCCTCTGCCCAGGCTCCTCCTATACCCCTCCACTCTGACCCCACCCCCTCTGCCCAGGCTCCTCCTATACCCCTCCTCTGCTGTCTGACCCCACCCATTCTGCCCAGGCTCCTCCTATTTGACCCCACCCAATCTGACTAGGCTCCTCCTACACCCCCCTCTGCCAGGCTCCTCCTATACCCCCTCCTCTCTGACTCCACCCATTCTACCCAGGCTCCTCCCATACCCCTCTGACCCCACCCATTCTGCCCAGGCTCCTCCTATTTGACCCCACCCAATCTGACTAGGCTCCTCCTACACCCCCCTCTGCCGAGGCTCCTCCTATACCCCCTCCTCTCTGACTTCCACCCATTCTACCCAGGCTCCTCCTAAGCCCCTCCTCTGCTGTCTGACCCCACCCATTCTGCCCAGGCTCCTCCCATACCCCTCTGACCCCACCCATTCTGCCCAGGCTCCTCCTATTTGACCCCACCCAATCTGACTAAGCTCCTCCTAAGCCCCTCCTCTCTGACCCCACCCCCTCTGCCCAGGCTCCTCCTATACCCCTCCTCTCTGACCCCACCCAATCTGACTAGGCTCCTCCTAAGCCCCTAGGCTCCTCCTAAGCCCCTCCTCTCTGACCCCACCCAATCTGACTAGGCTCCTCCTATACCCCCACCCATTCTGCCCAGGCTCCTCCTATTTGACCCCACCCAATCTGACTAGGCTCCTCCTAAGCCCCTCCTCTGCTGTCTGACCCCACCCATTCTGCCCAGGCTCCTCCTAAGCCCCTCCTCTCTGACCCCACCCATTCTGCCCAGGCTCCTCCTAAGCCCCTCCTCTGCTGTCTGACCCCACCCATTCTGCCCAGGCTCCTCCTATACCCCCTCCTCTCTGACTCCACCCATTCTACCCAGGCTCCTCCCATACCCCTCTGACCCCACCCAGGCTCCTCCTATTTGACCCCACCCAATCTGACTAGGCTCCTCCTACACCCCCCTCTGCCAGGCTCCTCCTATACCCCTCCTCTGCTGTCTGACCCCACCCATTGTGCCCAGGCTCCTCCTATTTGACCCCACCCAATCTGACTAGGCTCCTCCTAAGCCCCTCCTCTGCTGTCTGACCCCACCCATTCTGCCCAGGCTCCTCCTATACCCCACCTCTCTGACCCCACCCAATCTGACTAGGCTCCTCCTAAGCTCCTCCTCTGCTGTCTGACCCCACCCATTCTGCCCAGGCTCCTCCTCTCTGACCCCACCCATTCTGCCCAGGCTCCTCCTAAGCCCCTCCTCTGCTGTCTGACCCAACCATTCTGCCCAGGCTCCTCCTATACCCCCTCCTCTCTGACTCCACCCATTCTACCCAGGCTCCTCCCATACCCCTCTGACCCCACCCAGGCTCCTCCTATTTGACCCCACCCAATCTGACTAGGCTCCTCCTACACCCCCCTCTGCCAGGCTCCTCCTATACCCCCTCCTCTCTGACTTCCACCCATTCTACCCAGGCTCCTCCCATTCTGCCCAGGCTCCTTCTATTTGACCCCATCCAATCTGACTAGGCTCCTCCTACACCCCCCCTCTGCCAGGCGCCTCCTATACCCCTCCTCTCTGACCCCACCCAATCTGACTAGGCTCCTCCTAAGCCCCTAGGCCCCTCCTAAGCCCCTCCTCTGCTGTCTGACCCCACTCATTCTGCCCAGGCTCCTCCTAAGCCCCTCCTCTCTGACCCCACCCAATCTGATTAGGCTCCTCCTATACCCCTCCTCTGCTGTCTGACCCCACCCATTCTGCCCAGGCTCCTCCTATTTGACCCCACCCAATCTGACTAGGCTCCTCCTAAGCCCCTCCTCTCTGACCCCACCCCCTCTGCCCAGGCTCCTCCTATTTGACCCCACCCAATCTGACTAGGCTCCTCCTACACCCCCCTCTGCCAGGCTCCTCCTATACCCCCTCCTCTCTGACTCCACCCATTCTACCCAGGCTCCTCCCATACCCCTCTGACCCCACCCATTCTGCCCAGGCTCCTCCTATTTGACCCCACCCAATCTGACTAGGCGCCTCCTACACCCCCCTCTGCCCAGGCTCCTCCTATACCCCCCTCTGCCAGGCTCCTCCTATACCCCCTCCTCTCTGACCTCACCCATTCTGCCCAGGCTCCTCCTATTTGACCACACCCAATCTGACTAGGCTCCTCCTATACCCATTCTGCCCAGGCTCCTCCTATACCCCCTCCTCTCTGACTCCACCCATTCTGCCCAGGCTCCTCCTAAGCCCCTCCTCTCTGACCCCACCCATTCTGCCCATATACCCCCTCCTCCTGCCCAGGCTCCTCCTAAGCCCCTCCTCTGCTGTCTGACCCCACCCATTCTGCCCAGGCTCCGCCTAAGCCCCTCCTCTCTGACCCCACCCATTCTGCCCAGGCTCCTCCTAAGCCCCTCCTCTGCTGTCTGACCCCACCCATTCTGCCCAGGCTCCTCCCATACCCCTCTGACCCCACCCATTCTGCCCAGGCTCCTCCTATTTGACCCCACCCAATCTGACTAAGCTCCTCCTAAGCCCCTCCTCTCTGACCCCACCCCCTCTGGCCAGGCTCCTCCTATACCACCTCTGCCCAGGCTCCTCCTATACCCCTCCTCTCTGACCCCACCCCTTCTGCCCAGGCTCCTCCTAAGCCCCTCCTCTGCTGTCTGACCCCACCCATTCTGCCCAGGCTCCTCCCATACCCCTCTGACCCCACCCATTCTGCCCAGGCTCCTCCTATTTGACCCCACCCAATCTGACTAAGCTCCTCCTAAGCCCCTCCTCTCTGACCCCACCCCCTCTGGCCAGGCTCCTCCTATACCACCTCTGCCCAGGCTCCTCCTATACCCCTCCTCTCTGACCCCACCCCCTCTGCCCAGGCTCCTCCTAAGCCCCTCCTCTGCTGTCTGGCCCCACCCATTCTGCCCAGGCTCCTCCTATACCCCCTCCTCTCTGACTCCACCCATTCTACCCAGGCTCCTCCCATACCCCTCTGACCCCACCCAGGCTCCTCCTATTTGACCCCACCCAATCTGACTAGGCTCCTCCTACACCCCCCTCTGCCAGGCTCCTCCTATACCCCTCCTCTGCTGTCTGACCCCACCCATTGTGCCCAGGCTCCTCCTATTTGACCCCACCCAATCTGACTAGGCTCCTCCTAAGCCCCTCCTCTGCTGTCTGACCCCACCCATTCTGCCCAGGCTCCTCCTATACCCCACCTCTCTGACCCCACCCAATCTGACTAGGCTCCTCCTAAGCCCCTCCTCTGCTGTCTGACCCCACCCATTCTGCCCAGGCTCCTCCTCTCTGACCCCACCCATTCTGCCCAGGCTCCTCCTAAGCCCCTCCTCTGCTGTCTGACCCCACCCATTCTGCCCAGGCTCCTCCTATACCCCCTCCTCTCTGACTCCACCCATTCTACCCAGGCTCCTCCCATACCCCTCTGACCCCACCCAGGCTCCTCCTATTTGACCCCACCCAATCTGACTAGGCTCCTCCTACACCCCCCTCTGCCAGGCTCCTCCTATACCCCCTCCTCTCTGACTTCCACCCATTCTACCCAGGCTCCTCCCATTCTGCCCAGGCTCCTTCTATTTGACCCCATCCAATCTGACTAGGCTCCTACTACACCCCCCCTCTGCCAGGCGCCTCCTATACCCCTCCTCTCTGACCCCACCCAATCTGACTAGGCTCCTCCTAAGCCCCTAGGCCCCTCCTAAGCCCCTCCTCTGCTGTCTGACCCCACTCATTCTGCCCAGGCTCCTCCTAAGCCCCTCCTCTCTGACCCCACCCCCTCTGCCCAGGCTCCTCCCATACCCCTCTGACCCCACCCAGGCTCCTCCTATTTGACCCCACCCAATCTGACTAGGCTCCTCCTACACCCCCCTCTGCCAGGCTCCTCCTATACCCCCTCCTCTCTGACTTCCACCCATTCTACCCAGGCTCCTCCCATTCTGCCCAGGCTCCTTCTATTTGACCCCATCCAATCTGACTAGGCTCCTCCTACACCCCCCCTCTGCCAGGCTCCTCCTATACCCCTCCTCTCTGACCCCACCCAATCTGACTAGGCTCCTCCTAAGCCCCTAGGCCCCTCCTAAGCCCCTCCTCTGCTGTCTGACCCCACTCATTCTGCCCAGGCTCCTCCTAAGCCCCTCCTCTCTGACCCCACCCAATCTGACTAGGCTCCTCCTAAGCCCCTAGGCTCCTCCTAAGCCCCTCCTCTGCTGTCTGGCCCCACCCATTCTGCCCAGGCTCCTCCTATACCCCCTCCTCTCTGACTCCACCCATTCTACCCAGGCTCCTCCCATACCCCTCTGACCCCACCCAGGCTCCTCCTATTTGACCCCACCCAATCTGACTAGGCTCCTCCTACACCCCCCTCTGCCAGGCTCCTCCTATACCCCTCCTCTGCTGTCTGACCCCACCCATTGTGCCCAGGCTCCTCCTATTTGACCCCACCCAATCTGACTAGGCTCCTCCTAAGCCCCTCCTCTGCTGTCTGACCCCACCCATTCTGCCCAGGCTCCTCCTATACCCCACCTCTCTGACCCCACCCAATCTGACTAGGCTCCTCCTAAGCCCCTCCTCTGCTGTCTGACCCCACCCATTCTGCCCAGGCTCCTCCTCTCTGACCCCACCCATTCTGCCCAGGCTCCTCCTAAGCCCCTCCTCTGCTGTCTGACCCCACCCATTCTGCCCAGGCTCCTCCTATACCCCCTCCTCTCTGACTCCACCCATTCTACCCAGGCTCCTCCCATACCCCTCTGACCCCACCCAGGCTCCTCCTATTTGACCCCACCCAATCTGACTAGGCTCCTCCTACACCCCCCTCTGCCAGGCTCCTCCTATACCCCCTCCTCTCTGACTTCCACCCATTCTACCCAGGCTCCTCCCATTCTGCCCAGGCTCCTTCTATTTGACCCCATCCAATCTGACTAGGCTCCTCCTACACCCCCCCTCTGCCAGGCGCCTCCTATACCCCTCCTCTCTGACCCCACCCAATCTGACTAGGCTCCTCCTAAGCCCCTAGGCCCCTCCTAAGCCCCTCCTCTGCTGTCTGACCCCACTCATTCTGCCCAGGCTCCTCCTAAGCCCCTCCTCTCTGACCCCACCCAATCTGACTAGGCTCCTCCTAAGCCCCTAGGCTCCTCCTAAGCCCCTCCTCTGCTCTCTGACCCCACCCATTCTGCCCAGGCTCCTCCTAAGCCCCTCCTCTCTGACCCCACCCAATCTGACTAGGCTCCTCCTAAGCCCCTAGGCTCCTCCTAAGCCCCTCCTCTGCTCTCTGACCCCACCCATTCTGCCCAGGCTCCTCCTATACCCCCTCCTCTCTAACTCCACCCATTCTACCCAGGCTCCTCCCATACCCCTCTGACCCCACCCAGGCTCCTCCTATTTGACCCCACCCAATCTGACTAGGCTCCTCCTACACCCCCCTCTGCCAGGCTCCTCCTATACCCCTCCTCTGCTGTCTGACCCCACCCATTCTGCCCAGGCTCCTCCTAAGCCCCTCCTCTCTGACCCCACCCCCTCTGCCCAGGCTCCTCCTAAGCCCCTCCTCTGCTGTCTGACCCCACCCATTCTGCCCAGGCTCCTCCTATACCCCCTCCTCTCTGACTCCACCCATTCTACTCAGGCTCCTCCCATACCCCTCTGACCCCACCCAGGCTCCTCCTATTTGACCCCACCCAATCTGACTAGGCTCCTCCTACACCCCCCTCTGCCAGGCTCCTCCTATACCCCTCCTCTGCTGTCTGACCCCACCCATTCTGCCCAGGCTCCTCCTATTTGACCCCACCCAATCTGACTAGGCTCCTCCTAAGCCCCTCCTCTGCTGTCTGACCCCACCCATTCTGCCCAGGCTCCTCCTATACCCTAAGCCCCTCCTCTGCTGTCTGACCCCACCCATTCTGCCAGGCTCCTCCTATACCCCCTCCTCTCTGACTCCACCCATTCTACCCAGGCTCCTCCCATACCCCTCTGACCCCACCCATTCTGCCCAGGCTCCTCCTATTTGACCCCACCCAATCTGACTAGGCTCCTCCTACACCCCCCTCTGCCAGGCTCCTCCTATACCCCTCCTCTGCTGTCTGACCCCACCCATTCTGCCCAGGCTCCTCCTATTTGACCCCACCCAATCTGACTAGGCTCCTCCTAAGCCCCTCCTCTGCTGTCTGACCCCACCCATTCTGCCCAGGCTCCTCCTATACCCTAAGCCCCTCCTCTGCTGTCTGACCCCACCCATTCTGCCCAGGCTCCTCCTAAGCCCCTCTGCCCAGGCTCCTCCTATACCCCTCCTCTCTGACCTCACCCAATCTGACTAGGCTCCTCCTATACCCATTCTGCCCAGGCTCCTCCTATACCCCCTCCTCTCTGACTCCACCCATTCTGCCCAGGCTCCTCCTATACCCCTCCTCTCTGACTCCACCCATTCTGACTAGGCTCCTCCTAAGCCCCTCCTCTGCTGTCTGACCCCACCCATTCTGCCCAGGCTCCTCCTATTTGACCCCACCCAATCTGACTAGGTTCCTCCTAAGCCCCTCCTCTGCTGTCTGGCCCCACCCATTCTGCCCAGGCTCCTCCTATACCCCCTCCTATTTGACCCCACCCAATCTGACTAGGCTCCTCCTATACCCCTCCTCTCTGACCTCACCCATTCTGCCCAGGCTCCTCCTATTTGACCCCACCCAATCTGACTAGGCTCCTCCTAAGCCCCTCCTCTGCTGTCTGACCCCACCCATTCTGCCCAGGCTCCTCCTAAGCCCCTCCTCTCTGACCCCACCAATTCTGCCCAGGCTCCTCCTAAGCCCCTCATCTGCTGTCTGACCCCACCCATTCTGCCCAGGCTCCTCCTATACCCCTCCTCTCTGACCCCACCCAATCTGACTAGGCTCCTCCTAAGCCCCTAGGCTCCTCCTAAGCCCCTCCTCTCTGACCCCACCCAATCTGACTAGGCTCCTCCTATACCCCCTCCTCTCTGACTCCACCCATTCTGACTAGGCTCCTCCTATTTGACCCCACCCAATCTGACTAGGCTCCTCCTAAGCCCCTCCTCTGCTGTCTGACCCCACCCATACTGCCCAGGCTCTGCCTAAGCATCTCCTCTCTGACCCCACCCATTCTGCCCAGGCTCCTCCTAAGCCCCTCCTCTGCTGTCTGACCCCACCCATTCTGCCCAGGCTCCTCCTAAGCCCCTCCTCTGCTGTCTGACCCCACCCATTCTGCCCAGGCTCCTCCTATACCCCCTCCTCTCTGACTCCACCCATTCTGCCCAGGCTCCTCCCATACCCCTCTGACCCCACCCATTCTGCCCAGGCTCCTCCTATACCCCTCCTATTTGACCCCACCCAATCTGACTTGGCTCCTCCTAAGCCCCTCATCTGCTGTCTGACCCCACCCATTCTGCCCAGGCTCCTCCTATTTGACCCCACCCAATCTGACTAGGCTCCTCCCATACCCCCTCTGCCCAGGCTCCTCCTAAGCCCCTCCTCTGCTGTCTGAACCCCACCCATTCTGCCCAGGCTCCGCCTAAGCCCCTCCTCTCTGACCCCACCCATTCTGCCCAGGCTCCTCCTAAGCCCCACCTCTCTGACTCCACCCATTCTGCCCAGGCTCCTCCTATTTGACCCCACCCAATCTGACTAGGCTCCTCCTAAGCCCCT
The DNA here is from genome assembly GCF_964263255.1 of Lissotriton vulgaris. Classification (NCBI taxonomy): domain Eukaryota; kingdom Metazoa; phylum Chordata; class Amphibia; order Caudata; family Salamandridae; genus Lissotriton; species Lissotriton vulgaris. The sequence continues at coordinate 1,001,862,088 of NC_141695.1, forward strand.
CCTCTCTGACCCCACCCCCTCTGACTAGGCTCCTCCTATACCCCCTCCTCTCTGACTCCACCCATTCTACCCAGGCTCCTCCCATACCCATCTGACCCCTCCCATTGTGCCCAGGCTCCTCCGTTTTGACCCCACCCAATCTGACTAGGCTCCTCCTACACCCCCCTCTGCCAGGCTCCTCCTATACCCCCTCCTCTCTGACTCCACCCATTCTACCCAGGCTCCTCCCATACCCCTCTGACCCCACCCATTCTGCCCAGGCTCCTCCTATTTGACCCCACCCAATCTGACTAGGCTCCTCCTACACCCCCCTCTGCCCAGGCTCCTCCTATACCCCCTCCTCTCTGACTCCACCCATTCTACCCAGGCTCCTCCCATACCCCTCTGACCCCACCCATTCTGCCCAGGCTCCTCCTATTTGACCCCACACAATCTGACTAGGCTCCTCCTAAGCCCCTAGGCTCCTCCTAAGCCCCTCCTCTGCTGTCTGACCCCACTCATTCTGCCCAGGCTCCTCCTAAGCCCCTCCTCTCTGACCCCACCCAATCTGACTAGGCTCCTCCTGAGCCCCTAGGCTCCTCCTAAGCCCCTCCTCTGCTCTCTGACCCCACCCAATCTGACTAGGCTCCTCCTATACCCCCCTCTGCCCAGGCTCCTCCTATTTGACCCCACCCAATCTGACAAGGCTCCTCCTAAGCCCCTTCTCTGCTGTCTGACCCCACCCATTCTCCCCAGGCTCCTCCTATACCCCACCTCTCTGACCCCACCCAATCTGACTAGGCTCCTCCTAAGCCCCTCCTCTGCTGTCTGACCCCACCCATTCTGCCCAGGCTCCTCCTATACCCCCTCCTCTCTGACTCCACCCATTCTGCCCAGGCTCCTCCTATTGGACCCCACCCAATCTGATTAGGCTCCTCCTATACCCCCTCTGCCCAGGCTCCTCCTATACCCCTCCTCTCTGACCCCACCCCCTCTGCCCAGGCTCCTCCTATACCCCCTCTGCCCAGGCTCCTCCTATACCCCTCCTCTGCTGTCTGACCCCACCCATTCTGCCCAGGCTCCTCCTATTTGACCCCACCCAATCTGACTAGGCTCCTCCTAAGCCCCTCCTCTCTGACCCCACCCATTCTGCCCAGGCTCCTCCTAAGCCCCTCCTCTGCTGTCTGACCCCACCCATTCTGCCCAGGCTCCTCCTATACCCCCTCCTCTCTGACTCCACCCATTCTGCCCAGGCTCCTCCTATTGGACCCCACCCAATCTGATTAGGCTCCTCCTATACCCCCTCTGCCCAGGCTCCTCCTATACCCCTTCTCTCTGACCCCACCCCCTCTGCCCAGGCTCCTCCTATACCCCCTCTGCCCAGGCTCCTCCTATACCCCTCCACTCTGACCCCACCCCCTCTGCCCAGGCTCCTCCTATACCCCTCCTCTGCTGTCTGACCCCACCCATTCTGCCCAGGCTCCTCCTATTTGACCCCACCCAATCTGACTAGGCTCCTCCTACACCCCCCTCTGCCAGGCTCCTCCTATACCCCCTCCTCTCTGACTCCACCCATTCTACCCAGGCTCCTCCCATACCCCTCTGACCCCACCCATTCTGCCCAGGCTCCTCCTATTTGACCCCACCCAATCTGACTAGGCTCCTCCTACACCCCCCTCTGCCGAGGCTCCTCCTATACCCCCTCCTCTCTGACTTCCACCCATTCTACCCAGGCTCCTCCTAAGCCCCTCCTCTGCTGTCTGACCCCACCCATTCTGCCCAGGCTCCTCCCATACCCCTCTGACCCCACCCATTCTGCCCAGGCTCCTCCTATTTGACCCCACCCAATCTGACTAAGCTCCTCCTAAGCCCCTCCTCTCTGACCCCACCCCCTCTGCCCAGGCTCCTCCTATACCCCTCCTCTCTGACCCCACCCAATCTGACTAGGCTCCTCCTAAGCCCCTAGGCTCCTCCTAAGCCCCTCCTCTCTGACCCCACCCAATCTGACTAGGCTCCTCCTATACCCCCACCCATTCTGCCCAGGCTCCTCCTATTTGACCCCACCCAATCTGACTAGGCTCCTCCTAAGCCCCTCCTCTGCTGTCTGACCCCACCCATTCTGCCCAGGCTCCTCCTAAGCCCCTCCTCTCTGACCCCACCCATTCTGCCCAGGCTCCTCCTAAGCCCCTCCTCTGCTGTCTGACCCCACCCATTCTGCCCAGGCTCCTCCTATACCCCCTCCTCTCTGACTCCACCCATTCTACCCAGGCTCCTCCCATACCCCTCTGACCCCACCCAGGCTCCTCCTATTTGACCCCACCCAATCTGACTAGGCTCCTCCTACACCCCCCTCTGCCAGGCTCCTCCTATACCCCTCCTCTGCTGTCTGACCCCACCCATTGTGCCCAGGCTCCTCCTATTTGACCCCACCCAATCTGACTAGGCTCCTCCTAAGCCCCTCCTCTGCTGTCTGACCCCACCCATTCTGCCCAGGCTCCTCCTATACCCCACCTCTCTGACCCCACCCAATCTGACTAGGCTCCTCCTAAGCTCCTCCTCTGCTGTCTGACCCCACCCATTCTGCCCAGGCTCCTCCTCTCTGACCCCACCCATTCTGCCCAGGCTCCTCCTAAGCCCCTCCTCTGCTGTCTGACCCAACCATTCTGCCCAGGCTCCTCCTATACCCCCTCCTCTCTGACTCCACCCATTCTACCCAGGCTCCTCCCATACCCCTCTGACCCCACCCAGGCTCCTCCTATTTGACCCCACCCAATCTGACTAGGCTCCTCCTACACCCCCCTCTGCCAGGCTCCTCCTATACCCCCTCCTCTCTGACTTCCACCCATTCTACCCAGGCTCCTCCCATTCTGCCCAGGCTCCTTCTATTTGACCCCATCCAATCTGACTAGGCTCCTCCTACACCCCCCCTCTGCCAGGCGCCTCCTATACCCCTCCTCTCTGACCCCACCCAATCTGACTAGGCTCCTCCTAAGCCCCTAGGCCCCTCCTAAGCCCCTCCTCTGCTGTCTGACCCCACTCATTCTGCCCAGGCTCCTCCTAAGCCCCTCCTCTCTGACCCCACCCAATCTGATTAGGCTCCTCCTATACCCCTCCTCTGCTGTCTGACCCCACCCATTCTGCCCAGGCTCCTCCTATTTGACCCCACCCAATCTGACTAGGCTCCTCCTAAGCCCCTCCTCTCTGACCCCACCCCCTCTGCCCAGGCTCCTCCTATTTGACCCCACCCAATCTGACTAGGCTCCTCCTACACCCCCCTCTGCCAGGCTCCTCCTATACCCCCTCCTCTCTGACTCCACCCATTCTACCCAGGCTCCTCCCATACCCCTCTGACCCCACCCATTCTGCCCAGGCTCCTCCTATTTGACCCCACCCAATCTGACTAGGCGCCTCCTACACCCCCCTCTGCCCAGGCTCCTCCTATACCCCCCTCTGCCAGGCTCCTCCTATACCCCCTCCTCTCTGACCCCACCCATTCTGCCCAGGCTCCTCCTATTTGACCACACCCAATCTGACTAGGCTCCTCCTATACCCATTCTGCCCAGGCTCCTCCTATACCCCCTCCTCTCTGACTCCACCCATTCTGCCCAGGCTCCTCCTAAGCCCCTCCTCTCTGACCCCACCCATTCTGCCCATATACCCCCTCCTCCTGCCCAGGCTCCTCCTAAGCCCCTCCTCTGCTGTCTGACCCCACCCATTCTGCCCAGGCTCCGCCTAAGCCCCTCCTCTCTGACCCCACCCATTCTGCCCAGGCTCCTCCTAAGCCCCTCCTCTGCTGTCTGACCCCACCCATTCTGCCCAGGCTCCTCCCATACCCCTCTGACCCCACCCATTCTGCCCAGGCTCCTCCTATTTGACCCCACCCAATCTGACTAAGCTCCTCCTAAGCCCCTCCTCTCTGACCCCACCCCCTCTGGCCAGGCTCCTCCTATACCACCTCTGCCCAGGCTCCTCCTATACCCCTCCTCTCTGACCCCACCCCCTCTGCCCAGGCTCCTCCTAAGCCCCTCCTCTGCTGTCTGACCCCACCCATTCTGCCCAGGCTCCTCCCATACCCCTCTGACCCCACCCATTCTGCCCAGGCTCCTCCTATTTGACCCCACCCAATCTGACTAAGCTCCTCCTAAGCCCCTCCTCTCTGACCCCACCCCCTCTGGCCAGGCTCCTCCTATACCACCTCTGCCCAGGCTCCTCCTATACCCCTCCTCTCTGACCCCACCCCCTCTGCCCAGGCTCCTCCTAAGCCCCTCCTCTGCTGTCTGGCCCCACCCATTCTGCCCAGGCTCCTCCTATACCCCCTCCTCTCTGACTCCACCCATTCTACCCAGGCTCCTCCCATACCCCTCTGACCCCACCCAGGCTCCTCCTATTTGACCCCACCCAATCTGACTAGGCTCCTCCTACACCCCCCTCTGCCAGGCTCCTCCTATACCCCTCCTCTGCTGTCTGACCCCACCCATTGTGCCCAGGCTCCTCCTATTTGACCCCACCCAATCTGACTAGGCTCCTCCTAAGCCCCTCCTCTGCTGTCTGACCCCACCCATTCTGCCCAGGCTCCTCCTATACCCCACCTCTCTGACCCCACCCAATCTGACTAGGCTCCTCCTAAGCCCCTCCTCTGCTGTCTGACCCCACCCATTCTGCCCAGGCTCCTCCTCTCTGACCCCACCCATTCTGCCCAGGCTCCTCCTAAGCCCCTCCTCTGCTGTCTGACCCCACCCATTCTGCCCAGGCTCCTCCTATACCCCCTCCTCTCTGACTCCACCCATTCTACCCAGGCTCCTCCCATACCCCTCTGACCCCACCCAGGCTCCTCCTATTTGACCCCACCCAATCTGACTAGGCTCCTCCTACACCCCCCTCTGCCAGGCTCCTCCTATACCCCCTCCTCTCTGACTTCCACCCATTCTACCCAGGCTCCTCCCATTCTGCCCAGGCTCCTTCTATTTGACCCCATCCAATCTGACTAGGCTCCTACTACACCCCCCCTCTGCCAGGCGCCTCCTATACCCCTCCTCTCTGACCCCACCCAATCTGACTAGGCTCCTCCTAAGCCCCTAGGCCCCTCCTAAGCCCCTCCTCTGCTGTCTGACCCCACTCATTCTGCCCAGGCTCCTCCTAAGCCCCTCCTCTCTGACCCCACCCCCTCTGCCCAGGCTCCTCCCATACCCCTCTGACCCCACCCAGGCTCCTCCTATTTGACCCCACCCAATCTGACTAGGCTCCTCCTACACCCCCCTCTGCCAGGCTCCTCCTATACCCCCTCCTCTCTGACTTCCACCCATTCTACCCAGGCTCCTCCCATTCTGCCCAGGCTCCTTCTATTTGACCCCATCCAATCTGACTAGGCTCCTCCTACACCCCCCCTCTGCCAGGCTCCTCCTATACCCCTCCTCTCTGACCCCACCCAATCTGACTAGGCTCCTCCTAAGCCCCTAGGCCCCTCCTAAGCCCCTCCTCTGCTGTCTGACCCCACTCATTCTGCCCAGGCTCCTCCTAAGCCCCTCCTCTCTGACCCCACCCAATCTGACTAGGCTCCTCCTAAGCCCCTAGGCTCCTCCTAAGCCCCTCCTCTGCTGTCTGGCCCCACCCATTCTGCCCAGGCTCCTCCTATACCCCCTCCTCTCTGACTCCACCCATTCTACCCAGGCTCCTCCCATACCCCTCTGACCCCACCCAGGCTCCTCCTATTTGACCCCACCCAATCTGACTAGGCTCCTCCTACACCCCCCTCTGCCAGGCTCCTCCTATACCCCTCCTCTGCTGTCTGACCCCACCCATTGTGCCCAGGCTCCTCCTATTTGACCCCACCCAATCTGACTAGGCTCCTCCTAAGCCCCTCCTCTGCTGTCTGACCCCACCCATTCTGCCCAGGCTCCTCCTATACCCCACCTCTCTGACCCCACCCAATCTGACTAGGCTCCTCCTAAGCCCCTCCTCTGCTGTCTGACCCCACCCATTCTGCCCAGGCTCCTCCTCTCTGACCCCACCCATTCTGCCCAGGCTCCTCCTAAGCCCCTCCTCTGCTGTCTGACCCCACCCATTCTGCCCAGGCTCCTCCTATACCCCCTCCTCTCTGACTCCACCCATTCTACCCAGGCTCCTCCCATACCCCTCTGACCCCACCCAGGCTCCTCCTATTTGACCCCACCCAATCTGACTAGGCTCCTCCTACACCCCCCTCTGCCAGGCTCCTCCTATACCCCCTCCTCTCTGACTTCCACCCATTCTACCCAGGCTCCTCCCATTCTGCCCAGGCTCCTTCTATTTGACCCCATCCAATCTGACTAGGCTCCTCCTACACCCCCCCTCTGCCAGGCGCCTCCTATACCCCTCCTCTCTGACCCCACCCAATCTGACTAGGCTCCTCCTAAGCCCCTAGGCCCCTCCTAAGCCCCTCCTCTGCTGTCTGACCCCACTCATTCTGCCCAGGCTCCTCCTAAGCCCCTCCTCTCTGACCCCACCCAATCTGACTAGGCTCCTCCTAAGCCCCTAGGCTCCTCCTAAGCCCCTCCTCTGCTCTCTGACCCCACCCATTCTGCCCAGGCTCCTCCTAAGCCCCTCCTCTCTGACCCCACCCAATCTGACTAGGCTCCTCCTAAGCCCCTAGGCTCCTCCTAAGCCCCTCCTCTGCTCTCTGACCCCACCCATTCTGCCCAGGCTCCTCCTATACCCCCTCCTCTCTAACTCCACCCATTCTACCCAGGCTCCTCCCATACCCCTCTGACCCCACCCAGGCTCCTCCTATTTGACCCCACCCAATCTGACTAGGCTCCTCCTACACCCCCCTCTGCCAGGCTCCTCCTATACCCCTCCTCTGCTGTCTGACCCCACCCATTCTGCCCAGGCTCCTCCTAAGCCCCTCCTCTCTGACCCCACCAATTCTGCCCAGGCTCCTCCTAAGCCCCTCATCTGCTGTCTGACCCCACCCATTCTGCCCAGGCTCCTCCTATACCCCTCCTCTCTGACCCCACCCAATCTGACTAGGCTCCTACTAAGCCCCTAGGCTCCTCCTAAGCCCCTCCTCTCTGACCCCACCCAATCTGACTAGGCTCCTCCTATACCCCCTCCTCTCTGACCCCACCCAATCTGACTAGGCTCCTCCTACACCCCCCTCTGCCAGGCTCCTCCTATACCCCTCCTCTGCTGTCTGACCCCACCCATTGTGCCCAGGCTCCTCCTATTTGACCCCACCCAATCTGACTAGGCTCCTCCTAAGCCCCTCCTCTGCTGTCTGACCCCACCCATTCTGCCCAGGCTCCTCCTATACCCCACCTCTCTGACCCCACCCAATCTGACTAGGCTCCTCCTAAGCCCCTCCTCTGCTGTCTGACCCCACCCATTCTGCCCAGGCTCCTCCTCTCTGACCCCACCCATTCTGCCCAGGCTCCTCCTAAGCCCCTCCTCTGCTGTCTGACCCCACCCATTCTGCCCAGGCTCCTCCTATACCCCCTCCTCTCTGACTCCACCCATTCTACCCAGGCTCCTCCCATACCCCTCTGACCCCACCCAGGCTCCTCCTATTTGACCCCACCCAATCTGACTAGGCTCCTCCTACACCCCCCTCTGCCAGGCTCCTCCTATACCCCCTCCTCTCTGACTTCCACCCATTCTACCCAGGCTCCTCCCATTCTGCCCAGGCTCCTTCTATTTGACCCCATCCAATCTGACTAGGCTCCTCCTACACCCCCCCTCTGCCAGGCGCCTCCTATACCCCTCCTCTCTGACCCCACCCAATCTGACTAGGCTCCTCCTAAGCCCCTAGGCCCCTCCTAAGCCCCTCCTCTGCTGTCTGACCCCACTCATTCTGCCCAGGCTCCTCCTAAGCCCCTCCTCTCTGACCCCACCCAATCTGACTAGGCTCCTCCTAAGCCCCTAGGCTCCTCCTAAGCCCCTCCTCTGCTCTCTGACCCCACCCATTCTGCCCAGGCTCCTCCTAAGCCCCTCCTCTCTGACCCCACCCAATCTGACTAGGCTCCTCCTAAGCCCCTAGGCTCCTCCTAAGCCCCTCCTCTGCTCTCTGACCCCACCCATTCTGCCCAGGCTCCTCCTATACCCCCTCCTCTCTAACTCCACCCATTCTACCCAGGCTCCTCCCATACCCCTCTGACCCCACCCAGGCTCCTCCTATTTGACCCCACCCAATCTGACTAGGCTCCTCCTACACCCCCCTCTGCCAGGCTCCTCCTATACCCCTCCTCTGCTGTCTGACCCCACCCATTCTGCCCAGGCTCCTCCTAAGCCCCTCCTCTCTGACCCCACCAATTCTGCCCAGGCTCCTCCTAAGCCCCTCATCTGCTGTCTGACCCCACCCATTCTGCCCAGGCTCCTCCTATACCCCTCCTCTCTGACCCCACCCAATCTGACTAGGCTCCTCCTAAGCCCCTAGGCTCCTCCTAAGCCCCTCCTCTCTGACCCCACCCAATCTGACTAGGCTCCTCCTATACCCCCTCCTCTCTGACTCCACCCATTCTGACTAGGCTCCTCCTATTTGACCCCACCCAATCTGACTAGGCTCCTCCGAAGCCCCTCCTCTGCTGTCTGACCCCACCCATTCTGCCCAGGCTCCGCCTAAGCATCTCCTCTCTGACCCCACCCATTCTGCCCAGGCTCCTCCTAAGCCCCTCCTCTGCTGTCTGACCCCACCCATTCTGCCCAGGCTCCTCCTATTTGACCCCACCCAATCTGACTAGGTTCCTCCTAAGCCCCTCCTCTGCTGTCTGGCCCCACCCATTCTGCCCAGGCTCCTCCTATACCCCCTCCTATTTGACCCCACCCAATCTGACTAGGCTCCTCCTATACCCCTCCTCTCTGACCTCACCCATTCTGCCCAGGCTCCTCCTATTTGACCCCACCCAATCTGACTAGGCTCCTCCTAAGCCCCTCCTCTGCTGTCTGACCCCACCCATTCTGCCCAGGCTCCTCCTAAGCCCCTCCTCTCTGACCCCACCAATTCTGCCCAGGCTCCTCCTAAGCCCCTCATCTGCTGTCTGACCCCACCCATTCTGCCCAGGCTCCTCCTATACCCCTCCTCTCTGACCCCACCCAATCTGACTAGGCTCCTCCTAAGCCCCTAGGCTCCTCCTAAGCCCCTCCTCTCTGACCCCAGCCAATCTGACTAGGCTCCTCCTATACCCCCTCCTCTCTGACTCCACCCATTCTGACTAGGCTCCTCCTATTTGACCCCACCCAATCTGACTAGGCTCCTCCTAAGCCCCTCCTCTGCTGCCTGACCCCACCCATACTGCCCAGGCTCTGCCTAAGCATCTCCTCTCTGACCCCACCCATTCTGCCCAGGCTCCTCCTAAGCCCCTCCTCTGCTGTCTGACCCCACCCATTCTGCCCAGGCTCCTCCTATGCCCCTCCTCTGCTGTCTGACCCCACCCATTCTGCCCAGGCTCCTCCTATACCCCCTCCTCTCTGACTCCACCCATTCTGCCCAGGCTCCTCCCATACCCCTCTGACCCCACCCATTCTGCCCAGGCTCCTCCTATACCCCTCCTATTTGACCCCACCCAATCTGACTTGGCTCCTCCTAAGCCCCTCCTCTGCTGTCTGACCCCACCCATTCTGCCCAGGCTCCTCCTATTTGACCCCACCCAATCTGACTAGGCTCCTCCTATACCCCCTCTGCCCAGGCTCCTCCTAAGCCCCTCCTCTGCTGTCTGACCCCCACCCATTCTGCCCAGGCTCCGCCTAAGCCCCTCCTCTCTGACTCCACCCATTCTGCCCAGGCTCCTCCTATTTGACCCCACCCAATCTGACTAGGCTCCTCCTAAGCCCCTCCTCTCTGACCCCACCCCCTCTGACTAGGCTCCTCCTATACCCCCTCCTCTCTGACTCCACCCATTCTACCCAGGCTCCTCCCATACCCCTCTGACCCCTCCCATTGTGCCCAGGCTCCTCCTATTTGACCCCACCCAATCTGACTAGGCTCCTCCTACACCCCCCTCTGCCAGGCTCCTCCTATACCCCCTCCTCTCTGACTCCACCCATTCTACCCAGGCTCCTCCCATACCCCTCTGACCCCACCCATTCTGCCCAGGCTCCTCCTATTTGACCCCACCCAATCTGACTAGGCTCCTCCTACACCCCCCTCTGCCCAGGCTCCTCCTATACCCCCTCCTCTCTGACTCCACCCATTCTACCCAGGCTCCTCCCATACCCCTCTGACCCCACCCATTCTGCCCAGGCTCCTCCTATTTGACCCCACCCAATCTGATTAGGCTCCTCCTATACCCCTCCTCTGCTGTCTGACCCCACCCATTCTGCCCAGGCTCCTCCTATTTGACCCCACCCAATCTGACTAGGCTCCTCCTAAGCCCCTCCTCTCTGACCCCACCCCCTCTGCCCAGGCTCCTCCTATTTGACCCCACCCAATCTGACTAGGCTCCTCCTACACCCCCCTCTGCCAGGCTCCTCCTATACCCCCTCCTCTCTGACTCCACCCATTCTACCCAGGCTCCTCCCATACCCCTCTGACCCCACCCATTCTGCCCAGGCTCCTCCTATTTGACCCCACCCAATCTGACTAGGCGCCTCCTACACCCCCCTCTGCCCAGGCTCCTCCTATACCCCCCTCTGCCAGGCTCCTCCTATACCCCCTCCTCTCTGACCCCACCCATTCTGCCCAGGCTCCTCCTATTTGACCACACCCAATCTGACTAGGCTCCTCCTTTACCCATTCTGCCCAGGCTCCTCCTATACCCCCTCCTCTCTGACTCCACCCATTCTGCCCAGGCTCCTCCTAAGCCCCTCCTCTCTGACCCCACCCATTCTGCCCATATACCCCCTCCTCCTGCCCAGGCTCCTCCTAAGCCCCTCCTCTGCTGTCTGACCCCACCCATTCTGCCCAGGCTCCGCCTAAGCCCCTCCTCTCTGACCCCACCCATTCTGCCCAGGCTCCTCCTAAGCCCCTCCTCTGCTGTCTGACCCCACCCATTCTGCCCAGGCTCCTCCCATACCCCTCTGACCCCACCCATTCTGCCCAGGCTCCTCCTATTTGACCCCACCCAATCTGACTAAGCTCCTCCTAAGCCCCTCCTCTCTGACCCCACCCCCTCTGGCCAGGCTCCTCCTATACCACCTCTGCCCAGGCTCCTCCTATACCCCTCCTCTCTGACCCCACCCCCTCTGCCCAGGCTCCTCCTAAGCCCCTCCTCTGCTGTCTGGCCCCACCCATTCTGCCCAGGCTCCTCCTATACCCCCTCCTCTCTGACTCCACCCATTCTACCCAGGCTCCTCCCATACCCCTCTGACCCCACCCAGGCTCCTCCTATTTGACCCCACCCAATCTGACTAGGCTCCTCCTACACCCCCCTCTGCCAGGCTCCTCCTATACCCCTCCTCTGCTGTCTGACCCCACCCATTCTGCCCAGGCTCCTCCTATACCCTAAGCCCCTCCTCTGCTGTCTGACCCCACCCATTCTGCCAGGCTCCTCCTATACCCCCTCCTCTCTGACTCCACCCATTCTACCCAGGCTCCTCCCATACCCCTCTGACCCCACCCATTCTGCCCAGGCTCCTCCTATTTGACCCCACCCAATCTGACTAGGCTCCTCCTACACCCCCCTCTGCCAGGCTCCTCCTATACCCCTCCTCTGCTGTCTGACCCCACCCATTCTGCCCAGGCTCCTCCTATTTGACCCCACCCAATCTGACTAGGCTCCTCCTAAGCCCCTCCTCTGCTGTCTGACCCCACCCATTCTGCCCAGGCTCCTCCTATACCCTAAGCCCCTCCTCTGCTGTCTGACCCCACCCATTCTGCCCAGGCTCCTCCTAAGCCCCTCTGCCCAGGCTCCTCCTATACCCCTCCTCTCTGACCTCACCCAATCTGACTAGGCTCCTCCTATACCCATTCTGCCCAGGCTCCTCCTATACCCCCTCCTCTCTGACTCCACCCATTCTGCCCAGGCTCCTCCTATACCCCTCCTCTCTGACTCCACCCATTCTGACTAGGCTCCTCCTAAGCCCCTCCTCTGCTGTCTGACCCCACCCATTCTGCCCAGGCTCCTCCTATTTGACCCCACCCAATCTGACTAGGTTACTCCTAAGCCCCTCCTCTGCTGTCTGGCCCCACCCATTCTGCCCAGGCTCCTCCTATACCCCCTCCTATTTGACCCCACCCAATCTGACTAGGCTCCTCCTATACCCCTCCTCTCTGATCTCACCCATTCTGCCCAGGCTCCTCCTATTTGACCCCACCCAATCTGACTAGGCTCCTCCTAAGCCCCTCCTCTGCTGTCTGACCCCACCAATTCTGCCCAGGCTCCTCCTAAGCCCCTCATCTGCTGTCTGACCCCACCCATTCTGCCCAGGCTCCTCCTATACCCCTCCTCTCTGACCCCACCCAATCTGACTAGGCTCCTCCTAAGCCCCTAGGCTCCTCCTAAGCCCCTCCTCTCTGACCCCACCCAATCTGACTAGGCTCCTCCTATACCCCCTCCTCTCTGACTCCACCCATTCTGACTAGGCTCCTCCTATTTGACCCCACCCAATCTGACTAGGCTCCTCCTAAGCCCCTCCTCTGCTGTCTGACCCCACCCATACTGCCCAGGCTCTGCCTAAGCATCTCCTCTCTGACCCCACCCATTCTGCCCAGGCTCCTCCTAAGCCCCTCCTCTGCTGTCTGACCCCACCCATTCTGCCCAGGCTCCTCCTAAGCCCCTCCTCTGCTGTCTGACCCCACCCATTCTGCCCAGGCTCCTCCCATACCCCTCTGACCCCACCCATTCTGCCCAGGCTCCTCCTAAGCCCCTCATCTGCTGTCTGACCCCACCCATTCTGCCCAGGCTCCTCCTATTTGACCCCACCCAATCTGACTAGGCTCCTCCCATACCCCCTCTGCCCAGGCTCCTCCTAAGCCCCTCCTCTGCTGTCTGAACCCCACCCATTCTGCCCAGGCTCCGCCTAAGCCCCACCTCTCTGACTCCACCCATTCTGCCCAGGCTCCTCCTATTTGACCCCACCCAATCTGACTAGGCTCCTCCTAAGCCCCTCCTCTCTGACCCCACCCCCTCTGACTAGGCTCCTCCTATACCCCCTCCTCTCTGACTCCACCCATTCTACCCAGGCTCCTCCCATACCCATCTGACCCCTCCCATTGTGCCCAGGCTCCTCCTATTTGACCCCACCCAATCTGACTAGGCTCCTCCTACACCCCCCTCTGCCAGGCTCCTCCTATACCCCCTCCTCTCTGACTCCACCCATTCTACCCAGGCTCCTCCCATACCCATCTGACCCCACCCATTCTGCCCAGGCTCCTCCTATTTGACCCTACCCAATCTGACTAGGCTCCTCCTACACCCCCCTCTGCCCAGGCTCCTCCTATACCTCCTCCTCTCTGACTCCACCCATTCTACCCAGGCTCCTCCCATACCCCTCTGACCCCACCCATTCTGCCCAGGCTCCTCCTATTTGACCCCACACAATCTGACTAGGCTCCTCCTAAGCCCCTAGGCTCCTCCTAAGCCCCTCCTCTGCTGTCTGACCCCACTCATTCTGCCCAGGCTCCTCCTAAGCCCCTCCTCTCTGACCCCACCCAATCTGACTAGGCTCCTCCTAAGCCCCTAGGCTCCTCCTAAGCCCCTCCTCTGCTCTCTGACCCCACCCAATCTGACTAGGCTCCTCCTATACCCCCCTCTGCCCAGGCTCCTCCTATTTGACCCCACCCAATCTGACAAGGCTCCTCCTAAGCCCCTTCTCTGCTGTCTGACCCCACCCATTCTCCCCAGGCTCCTCCTATACCCCACCTCTCTGACCCCACCCAATCTGACTAGGCTCCTCCTAAGCCCCTCCTCTGCTGTCTGACCCCACCCATTCTGCCCAGGCTCCTCCTATACCCCCTCCTCTCTGACTCCACCCATTCTGCCCAGGCTCCTCCTATTGGACCCCACCCAATCTGATTAGGCTCCTCCTATACCCCCTCTGCCCAGGCTCCTCCTATACCCCTCCTCTCTGACCCCACCCATTCTACCCAGGCTCCTCCCATACCCCTCTGACCCCACCCAGGCTCCTCCTATTTGACCCCACCCAATCTGACTAGGCTCCTCCTAAGCCCCTAGGCTCCTCCTAAGCCCCTCCTCTGCTGTCTGACCCCACTCATTCTGCCCAGGCTCCTCCTAAGCCCCTCCTCTCTGACCCCACCCCCTCTGCCCAGGCTCCTCCTATACCCCCTCTGCCCAGGCTCCTCCTATACCCCTCCTCTCTGACCCCACCCCCTCTGCCCAGGCTCCTCCTCTGCTGTCTGACCCCACCCATTCTGCCCAGGCTCCTCCTATACCCCCTCCTCTCTGACTCCACCCATTCTACCCAGGCTCCTCCCATACCCCTCTGACCCCACCCAATCTGACTAGGCTCCTCCTACACCCCCCTCTGCCAGGCTCCTCCTATACCCCTCCTCTGCTGTCTGACCCCACCCATTCTGCCCAGGCTCCTCCTATACCCCACCTCTCTGACCCCACCCAATCTGACTAGGATCCTCCTAAGCCCCTCCTCTGCTGTCTGACGCCACCCATTCTGCCCAGGCTCCTCCCATACCCCTCTGACCCCACCCATTCTGCCCAGGCTCCTCCTCTCTGACCCCACCCATTCTGCCCAGGCTCCTCCTAAGCCCCTCCTCTGCTGTCTGACCCCCACCCATTCTGCCCAGGCTCCGCCTAAGCCCCTCCTCTCTGACCCCACCCATTCTGCCCAGGCTCCTCCTAAGCCCCACCTCTCTGACTCCACCCATTCTGCCCAGGCTCCTCCCATACCCCTCTGACCCCACCCAGGCTCCTCCTATTTGACCCCACCCAATCTGACTAGGCTCCTCCTACACCCCCCTCTGCCAGGCTCCTCCTATACCCCCTCCTCTCTGACTCCACCCATTCTACCCAGGCTCCTCCCATACCCCTCTGACCCCACCCATTCTGCCCAGGCTCCTCCTATTTGACCCCACCCAATCTGACTAGGCTCCTCCTACACCCCCCTCTGCCAGGCTCCTCCTATACCCCCTCCTCTCTGACTCCACCCATTCTACCCAGGCTCCTCCCATACCCCTCTGACCCCACCCATTCTGCCCAGGCTCCTCCTATTTGACCCCACACAATCTGACTAGGCTCCTCCTAAGCCCCTAGGCTCCTCCTAAGCCCCTCCTCTGCTGTCTGACCCCACTCATTCTGCCCAGGCTCCTCCTAAGCCCCTCCTCTCTGACCCCACCCAATCTGACTAGGCTCCTCCTGAGCCCCTAGGCTCCTCCTAAGCCCCTCTTCTGCTCTCTGACCCCACCCAATCTGACTAGGCTCCTCCTATACCCCCCTCTGCCCAGGCTCCTCCTATTTGACCCCACCCAATCTGACAAGGCTCCTCCTAAGCCCCTTCTCTGCTGTCTGACCCCACCCATTCTCCCCAGGCTCCTCCTATACCCCACCTCTCTGACCCCACCCAATCTGACTAGGCTCCTCCTAAGCCCCTCCTCTGCTGTCTGACCCCACCCATTCTGCCCAGGCTCCTCCTATACCCCCTCCTCTCTGACTCCACCCATTCTGCCCAGGCTCCTCCTATTGGACCCCACCCAATCTGATTAGGCTCCTCCTATACCCCCTCTGCCCAGGCTCCTCCTATACCCCTCCTCTCTGACCCCACCCCCTCTGCCCAGGCTCCTCCTATACCCCCTCTGCCCAGGCTCCTCCTATACCCCTCCTCTGCTGTCTGACCCCACCCATTCTGCCCAGGCTCCTCCTATTTGACCCCACCCAATCTGACTAAGCTCCTCCTAAGCCCCTCCTCTCTGACCCCACCCATTCTGCCCAGGCTCCTCCTAAGCCCCTCCTCTGCTGTCTGACCCCACCCATTCTGCCCAGGCTCCTCCTATACCCCCTCCTCTCTGACTCCACCCATTCTGCCCAGGCTCCTCCTATTGGACCCCACCCAATCTGATTAGGCTCCTCCTATACCCCCTCTGCCCAGGCTCCTCCTATACCCCTTCTCTCTGACCCCACCCCCTCTGCCCAGGCTCCTCCTATACCCCCTCTGCCCAGGCTCCTCCTATACCCCTCCACTCTGACCCCACCCCCTCTGCCCAGGCTCCTCCTATACCCCTCCTCTGCTGTCTGACCCCACCCATTCTGCCCAGGCTCCTCCTATTTGACCCCACCCAATCTGACTAGGCTCCTCCTACACCCCCCTCTGCCAGGCTCCTCCTATACCCCCTCCTCTCTGACTCCACCCATTCTACCCAGGCTCCTCCCATACCCCTCTGACCCCACCCATTCTGCCCAGGCTCCTCCTATTTGACCCCACCCAATCTGACTAGGCTCCTCCTACACCCCCCTCTGCCCAGGCTCCTCCTATACCCCCTCCTCTCTGACTTCCACCCATTCTACCCAGGCTCCTCCTAAGCCCCTCCTCTGCTGTCTGACCCCACCCATTCTGCCCAGGCTCCTCCCATACCCCTCTGACCCCACCCATTCTGCCCAGGCTCCTCCTATTTGACCCCACCCAATCTGACTAAGCTCCTCCTAAGCCCCTCCTCTCTGACCCCACCCCCTCTGCCCAGGCTCCTCCTATACCCCTCCTCTCTGACCCCACCCAATCTGACTAGGCTCCTCCTAAGCCCCTAGGCTCCTCCTAAGCCCCTCCTCTCTGACCCCACCCAATCTGACTAGGCTCCTCCTATACCCCCACCCTTTCTGCCCAGGCTCCTCCTATTTGACCCCACCCAATCTGACTAGGCTCCTCCTAAGCCCCTCCTCTGCTGTCTGACCCCACCCATTCTGCCCAGGCTCCTCCTAAGCCCCTCCTCTCTGACCCCACCCATTCTGCCCAGGCTCCTCCTAAGCCCCTCCTCTGCTGTCTGACCCCACCCATTCTGCCCAGGCTCCTCCTATACCCCCTCCTCTCTGACTCCACCCATTCTACCCAGGCTCCTCCCATACCCCTCTGACCCCACCCAGGCTCCTCCTATTTGACCCCACCCAATCTGACTAGGCTCCTCCTACACCCCCCTCTGCCAGGCTCCTCCTATACCCCTCCTCTGCTGTCTGACCCCACCCATTGTGCCCAGGCTCCTCCTATTTGACCCCACCCAATCTGACTAGGCTCCTCCTAAGCCCCTCCTCTGCTGTCTGACCCCACCCATTCTGCCCAGGCTCCTCCTATACCCCACCTCTCTGACCCCACCCAATCTGACTAGGCTCCTCCTAAGCCCCTCCTCTGCTGTCTGACCCCACCCATTCTGCCCAGGCTCCTCCTCTCTGACCCCACCCATTCTGCCCAGGCTCCTCCTAAGCCCCTCCTCTGCTGTCTGACCCCACCCATTCTGCCCAGGCTCCTCCTATACCCCCTCCTCTCTGACTCCACCCATTCTACCCAGGCTCCTCCCATACCCCTCTGACCCCACCCAGGCTCCTCCTATTTGACCCCACCCAATCTGACTAGGCTCCTCCTACACCCCCCTCTGCCAGGCTCCTCCTATACCCCCTCCTCTCTGACTTCCACCCATTCTACCCAGGCTCCTCCCATTCTGCCCAGGCTCCTTCTATTTGACCCCATCCAATCTGACTAGGCTCCTCCTACACCCCCCCCTCTGCCAGGCGCCTCCTATACCCCTCCTCTCTGACCCCACCCAATCTGACTAGGCTCCTCCTAAGCCCCTAGGCCCCTCCTAAGCCCCTCCTCTGCTGTCTGACCCCACTCATTCTGCCCAGGCTCCTCCTAAGCCCCTCCTCTCTGACCCCACCCAATCTGATTAGGCTCCTCCTATACCCCTCCTCTGCTGTCTGACCCCACCCATTCTGCCCAGGCTCCTCCTATTTGACCCCACCCAATCTGACTAGGCTCCTCCTAAGCCCCTCCTCTCTGACCCCACCCCCTCTGCCCAGGCTCCTCCTATTTGACCCCACCCAATCTGACTAGGCTCCTCCTACACCCCCCTCTGCCAGGCTCCTCCTATACCCCCTCCTCTCTGACTCCACCCATTCTACCCAGGCTCCTCCCATACCCCTCTGACCCCACCCATTCTGCCCAGGCTCCTCCTATTTGACCCCACCCAATCTGACTAGGCGCCTCCTACACCCCCCTCTGCCCAGGCTCCTCCTATACTCCCCTCTGCCAGGCTCCTCCTATACCCCCTCCTCTCTGACCCCACCCATTCTGCCCAGGCTCCTCCTATTTGACCACACCCAATCTGACTAGGCTCCTCCTATACCCATTCTGCCCAGGCTCCTCCTATACCCCCTCCTCTCTGACTCCACCCATTCTGCCCAGGCTCCTCCTAAGCCCCTCCTCTCTGACCCCACCCATTCTGCCCATATACCCCCTCCTCCTGCCCAGGCTCCTCCTAAGCCCCTCCTCTGCTGTCTGACCCCACCCATTCTGCCCAGGCTCCGCCTAAGCCCCTCCTCTCTGACCCCACCCATTCTGCCCAGGCTCCTCCTAAGCCCCTCCTCTGCTGTCTGACCCCACCCATTCTGCCCAGGCTCCTCCCATACCCCTCTGACCCCACCCATTCTGCCCAGGCTCCTCCTATTTGACCCCACCCAATCTGACTAAGCTCCTCCTAAGCCCCTCCTCTCTGACCCCACCCCCTCTGGCCAGGCTCCTCCTATACCACCTCTGCCCAGGCTCCTCCTATACCCCTCCTCTCTGACCCCACCCCCTCTGCCCAGGCTCCTCCTAAGCCCCTCCTCTGCTGTCTGGCCCCACCCATTCTGCCCAGGCTCCTCCTATACCCCCTCCTCTCTGACTCCACCCATTCTACCCAGGCTCCTCCCATACCCCTCTGACCCCACCCAGGCTCCTCCTATTTGACCCCACCCAATCTGACTAGGCTCCTCCTACACCCCCCTCTGCCAGGCTCCTCCTATACCCCTCCTCTGCTGTCTGACCCCACCCATTGTGCCCAGGCTCCTCCTATTTGACCCCACCCAATCTGACTAGGCTCCTCCTAAGCCCCTCCTCTGCTGTCTGACCCCACCCATTCTGCCCAGGCTCCTCCTATACCCCACCTCTCTGACCCCACCCAATCTGACTAGGCTCCTCCTAAGCCCCTCCTCTGCTGTCTGACCCCACCCATTCTGCCCAGGCTCCTCCTCTCTGACCCCACCCATTCTGCCCAGGCTCCTCCTAAGCCCCTCCTCTGCTGTCTGACCCCACCCATTCTGCCCAGGCTCCTCCTATACCCCCTCCTCTCTGACTCCACCCATTCTACCCAGGCTCCTCCCATACCCCTCTGACCCCACCCAGGCTCCTCCTATTTGACCCCACCCAATCTGACTAGGCTCCTCCTACACCCCCCTCTGCCAGGCTCCTCCTATACCCCCTCCTCTCTGACTTCCACCCATTCTACCCAGGCTCCTCCCATTCTGCCCAGGCTCCTTCTATTTGACCCCATCCAATCTGACTAGGCTCCTCCTACACCCCCCCTCTGCCAGGCGCCTCCTATACCCCTCCTCTCTGACCCCACCCAATCTGACTAGGCTCCTCCTAAGCCCCTAGGCCCCTCCTAAGCCCCTCCTCTGCTGTCTGACCCCACTCATTCTGCCCAGGCTCCTCCTAAGCCCCTCCTCTCTGACCCCACCCAATCTGACTAGGCTCCTCCTAAGCCCCTAGGCTCCTCCTAAGCCCCTCCTCTGCTCTCTGACCCCACCCATTCTGCCCAGGCTCCTCCTAAGCCCCTCCTCTCTGACCCCACCCAATCTGACTAGGCTCCTCCTAAGCCCCTAGGCTCCTCCTAAGCCCCTCCTCTGCTCTCTGACCCCACCCATTCTGCCCAGGCTCCTCCTATACCCCCTCCTCTCTGACTCCACCCATTCTACCCAGGCTCCTCCCATACCCCTCTGACCCCACCCAGGCTCCTCCTATTTGACCCCACCCAATCTGACTAGGCTCCTCCTGCACCCCCCTCTGCCAGGCTCCTCCTATACCCCTCCTCTGCTGTCTGACCCCACCCATTCTGCCCAGGCTCCTCCTAAGCCCCTCCTCTCTGACCCCACCAATTCTGCCCAGGCTCCTCCTAAGCCCCTCATCTGCTGTCTGACCCCACCCATTCTGCACAGGCTCCTCCTATACCCCTCCTCTCTGACCCCACCCAATCTGACTAGGCTCCTCCTAAGCCCCTAGGCTACTCCTAAGCCCCTCCTCTCTGACCCCACCCAATCTGACTAGGCTCCTCCTATACCCCCTCCTCTCTGACTCCACCCATTCTGACTAGGCTCCTCCTATTTGACCCCACCCAATCTGACTAGGCTCCTCCTAAGCCCCTCCTCTGCTGTCTGACCCCACCCATTCTGCCCAGGCTCCGCCTAAGCACCTCCTCTCTGACCCCACCCATTCTGCCCAGGCTCCTCCTATACCCCTCCTCTCTGACCCCACCCAATCTGACTAGGCTCCTCCTAAGCCCCTAGGCTCCTCCTAAGCCCCTCCTCTCTGACCCCACCCAATCTGACTAGGCTCCTCCTATACCCCCTCCTCTCTGACTCCACCCATTCTGACTAGGCTCCTCCTATTTGACCCCACCCAATCTGACTAGGCTCCTCCTAAGCCCCTCCTCTGCTGTCTGACCCCACCCATTCTGCCCAGGCTCCGCCTAAGCATCTCCTCTCTGACCCCACCCATTCTGCCCAGGCTCCTCCTAAGCCCCTCCTCTGCTGTCTGACCCCACCCATTCTGCCCAGGCTCCTCCTATTTGACCCCACCCAATCTGACTAGGTTCCTCCTAAGCCCCTCCTCTGCTGTCTGGCCCCACCCATTCTGCCCAGGCTCCTCCTATACCCCCTCCTATTTGACCCCACCCAATCTGACTAGGCTCCTCCTATACCCCTCCTCTCTGACCTCACCCATTCTGCCCAGGCTCCTCCTATTTGACCCCACCCAATCTGACTAGGCTCCACTAAGCCCCTCCTCTGCTGTCTGACCCCACCCATTCTGCCCAGGCTCCTCCTAAGCCCCTCCTCTCTGACCCCACCAATTCTGCCCAGGCTCCTCCTAAGCCCCTCCTCTGCTGTCTGACCCCACCCATTCTGCCCAGGCTCCTCCTAAGCCCCTCCTCTCTGACCCCACCAATTCTGCCCAGGCTCCTCCTAAGCCCCTCATCTGCTGTCTGACCCCACCCATTCTGCCCAGGCTCCTCCTATACCCCTCCTCTCTGACCCCACCCAATCTGACTAGGCTCCTCCTAAGCCCCTAGGCTCCTCCTAAGCCCCTCCTCTCTGACCCCACCCAATCTGACTAGGCTCCTCCTATACCCCCTCCTCTCTGACTCCACCCATTCTGACTAGGCTCCTCCTATTTGACCCCACCCAATCTGACTAGGCTCCTCCTAAGCCCCTCCTCTGCTGTCTGACCCCACCCATTCTGCCCAGGCTCCGCCTAAGCATCTCCTCTCTGACCCCACCCATTCTGCCCAGGCTCCTCCTAAGCCCCTCCTCTGCTGTCTGACCCCACCCATTCTGCCCAGGCTCCTCCTATTTGACCCCACCCAATCTGACTAGGTTCCTCCTAAGCCCCTCCTCTGCTGTCTGGCCCCACCCATTCTGCCCAGGCTCCTCCTATACCCCCTCCTATTTGACCCCACCCAATCTGACTAGGCTCCTCCTATACCCCTCCTCCTCTCTGACCTCACCCATTCTGCCCAGGCTCCTCCTATTTGACCCCACCCAATCTGACTAGGCTCCTCCTAAGCCCCTCCTCTGCTGTCTGACCCCACCCATTCTGCCCAGGCTCCTCCTAAGCCCCTCCTCTCTGACCCCACCAATTCTGCCCAGGCTCCTCCTAAGCCCCTCATCTGCTGTCTGACCCCACCCATTCTGCCCAGGCTCCTCCTATACCCCTCCTCTCTGACCCCACCCAATCTGACTAGGCTCCTCCTAAGCCCCTAGGCTCCTCCTAAGCCCCTCCTCTCTGACCCCACCCAATCTGACTAGGCTCCTCCTATACCCCCTCCTCTCTGACTCCACCCATTCTGACTAGGCTCCTCCTATTTGACCCCACCCAATCTGACTAGGCTCCTCCTAAGCCCCTCCTCTGCTGTCTGACCCCACCCATACTGCCCAGGCTCTGCCTAAGCATCTCCTCTCTGACCCCACCCATTCTGCCCAGGCTCCTCCTAAGCCCCTCCTCTGCTGTCTGACCCCACCCATTCTGCCCAGGCTCCTCCTAAGCCCCTCCTCTGCTGTCTGACCCCACCCATTCTGCCCAGGCTCCTCCTATACCCCCTCCTCTCTGACTCCACCCATTCTGCCCAGGCTCCTCCCATACCCCTCTGACCCCACCCATTCTGCCCAGGCTCCTCCTATACCCCTCCTATTTGACCCCACCCAATCTGACTTGGCTCCTCCTAAGCCCCTCCTCTGCTGTCTGACCCCACCCATTCTGCCCAGGCTCCTCCTATTTGACCCCACCCAATCTGACTAGGCTCCTCCTATACCCACTCTGCCCAGGCTCCTCCTAAGCCCCTCCTCTGCTGTCTGACCCCCACCCATTCTGCCCAGGCTCCGCCTAAGCCCCTCCTCTCTGACCCCACCCATTCTGCCCAGGCTCCTCCTAAGCCCCACCTCTCTGACTCCACCCATTTTCCCCAGGCTCCTCCTATTTGACCCCACCCAATCTGACTAGGCTCCTCCTAAGCCCCTCCTCTCTGACCCCACCCCCTCTGACTAGGCTCCTCCTATACCCCCTCCTCTCTGACTCCACCCATTCTACCCAGGCTCCTCCCATACCCCTCTGACCCCTCCCATTGTGCCCAGGCTCCTCCTATTTGACCCCACCCAATCTGACTAGGCTCCTCCTACACCCCCCTCTGCCAGGCTCCTCCTATACCCCCTCCTCTCTGACTCCACCCATTCTACCCAGGCTCCTCCCATACCCCTCTGACCCCACCCATTCTGCCCAGGCTCCTCCTATTTGACCCCACCCAATCTGACTAGGCTCCTCCTACACCCCCCTCTGCCCAGGCTCCTCCTATACCCCCTCCTCTCTGACTCCACCCATTCTACCCAGGCTCCTCCCATACCCCTCTGACCCCACCCATTCTGCCCAGGCTCCTCCTATTTGACCCCACCCAATCTGACTAGGCTCCTCCTAAGCCCCTAGGCTCCTCCTAAGCCCCTCCTCTGCTGTCTGACCCCACTCATTCTGCCCAGGCTCCTCCTAAGCCCCTCCTCTCTGACCCCACCCAATCTGACTAGGCTCCTCCTATACCCCCCTCTGCCCAGGCTCCTCCTATTTGACCCCACCCAATCTGACAAGGCTCCTCCTAAGCCCCTTCTCTGCTGTCTGACCCCACCCATTCTCACCAGGCTCCTCCTATACCCCACCTCTCTGACCCCACCCAATCTGACTAGGCTCCTCCTAAGCCCCTCCTCTGCTGTCTGACCCCACCCATTCTGCCCAGGCTCCTCCTATACCCCCTCCTCTCTGACTCCACCCATTCTGCCCAGGCTCCTCCTATTGGACCCCACCCAATCTGATTAGACTCCTCCTATACCCCATCTGCCCAGGCTCCTCCTATACCCCTCCTCTCTGACCCCACCCCCTCTGCCCAGGCTCCTCCTATACCCCCTCTGCCCAGGCTCCTCCTCTACCCCTCCTCTGCTGTCTGACTCCACCCATTCTGCCCAGGCTCCTCCTAAGCCCCTCCTCTCTGACCCCACCCATTCTGCCCATATACCCCCTCCTCCTGCCCAGGCTCCTCCTAAGCCCCTCCTCTGCTGTCTGACCCCACCCATTCTGCCCAGGCTCCGCCTAAGCCCCTCCTCTCTGACCCCACCCATTCTGCCCAGGCTCCTCCTAAGCCCCTCCTCTGCTGTCTGACCCCACCCATTCTGCCCAGGCTCCTCCCATACCCCTCTGACCCCACCCATTCTGCCCAGGCTCCTCCTATTTGACCCCACCCAATCTGACTAAGCTCCTCCTAAGCCCCTCCTCTCTGACCCCACCCCCTCTGGCCAGGCTCCTCCTATACCACCTCTGCCCAGGCTCCTCCTATACCCCTCCTCTCTGACCCCACCCCCTCTGCCCAGGCTCCTCCTAAGCCCCTCCTCTGCTGTCTGGCCCCACCCATTCTGCCCAGGCTCCTCCTATACCCCCTCCTCTCTGACTCCACCCATTCTACCCAGGCTCCTCCCATACCCCTCTGACCCCACCCAGGCTCCTCCTATTTGACCCCACCCAATCTGACTAGGCTCCTCCTACACCCCCCTCTGCCAGGCTCCTCCTATACCCCTCCTCTGCTGTCTGACCCCACCCATTGTGCCCAGGCTCCTCCTATTTGACCCCACCCAATCTGACTAGGCTCCTCCTAAGCCCCTCCTCTGCTGTCTGACCCCACCCATTCTGCCCAGGCTCCTCCTATACCCCACCTCTCTGACCCCACCCAATCTGACTAGGCTCCTCCTAAGCCCCTCCTCTGCTGTCTGACCCCACCCATTCTGCCCAGGCTCCTCCTCTCTGACCCCACCCATTCTGCCCAGGCTCCTCCTAAGCCCCTCCTCTGCTGTCTGACCCCACCCATTCTGCCCAGGCTCCTCCTATACCCCCTCCTCTCTGACTCCACCCATTCTACCCAGGCTCCTCCCATACCCCTCTGACCCCACCCAGGCTCCTCCTATTTGACCCCACCCAATCTGACTAGGCTCCTCCTACACCCCCCTCTGCCAGGCTCCTCCTATACCCCCTCCTCTCTGACTTCCACCCATTCTACCCAGGCTCCTCCCATTCTGCCCAGGCTCCTTCTATTTGACCCCATCCAATCTGACTAGGCTCCTCCTACACCCCCCCTCTGCCAGGCGCCTCCTATACCCCTCCTCTCTGACCCCACCCAATCTGACTAGGCTCCTCCTAAGCCCCTAGGCCCCTCCTAAGCCCCTCCTCTGCTGTCTGACCCCACTCATTCTGCCCAGGCTCCTCCTAAGCCCCTCCTCTCTGACCCCACCCAATCTGACTAGGCTCCTCCTAAGCCCCTAGGCTCCTCCTAAGCCCCTCCTCTGCTCTCTGACCCCACCCATTCTGCCCAGGCTCCTCCTAAGCCCCTCCTCTCTGACCCCACCCAATCTGACTAGGCTCCTCCTAAGCCCCTAGGCTCCTCCTAAGCCCCTCCTCTGCTCTCTGACCCCACCCATTCTGCCCAGGCTCCTCCTATACCCCCTCCTCTCTAACTCCACCCATTCTACCCAGGCTCCTCCCATACACCTCTGACCCCACCCAGGCTCCTCCTATTTGACCCCACCCAATCTGACTAGGCTCCTCCTACACCCCCCTCTGCCAGGCTCCTCCTATACCCCTCCTCTGCTGTCTGACCCCACCCATTCTGCCCAGGCTCCTCCTAAGCCCCTCCTCTCTGACCCCACCAATTCTGCCCAGGCTCCTCCTAAGCCCCTCATCTGCTGTCTGACCCCACCCATTCTGCCCAGGCTCCTCCTATACCCCTCCTCTCTGACCCCACCCAATCTGACTAGGCTCCTCCTAAGCCCCTAGGCTCCTCCTAAGCCCCTCCTCTCTGACCCCACCCAATCTGACTAGGCTCCTCCTATACCCCCTCCTCTCTGACTCCACCCATTCTGACTAGGCTCCTCCTATTTGACCCCACCCAATCTGACTAGGCTCCTCCGAAGCCCCTCCTCTGCTGTCTGACCCCACCCATTCTGCCCAGGCTCCGCCTAAGCATCTCCTCTCTGACCCCACCCATTCTGCCCAGGCTCCTCCTAAGCCCCTCCTCTGCTGTCTGACCCCACCCATTCTGCCCAGGCTCCTCCTATTTGACCCCACCCAATCTGACTAGGTTCCTCCTAAGCCCCTCCTCTGCTGTCTGGCCCCACCCATTCTGCCCAGGCTCCTCCTATACCCCCTCCTATTTGACCCCACCCAATCTGACTAGGCTCCTCCTATACCCCTCCTCTCTGACCTCACCCATTCTGCCCAGGCTCCTCCTATTTGACCCCACCCAATCTGACTAGGCTCCTCCTAAGCCCCTCCTCTGCTGTCTGACCCCACCCATTCTGCCCAGGCTCCTCCTAAGCCCCTCCTCTCTGACCCCACCAATTCTGCCCAGGCTCCTCCTAAGCCCCTCATCTGCTGTCTGACCCCACCCATTCTGCCCAGGCTCCTCCTATACCCCTCCTCTCTGACCCCACCCAATCTGACTAGGCTCCTCCTAAGCCCCTAGGCTCCTCCTAAGCCCCTCCTCTCTGACCCCAGCCAATCTGACTAGGCTCCTCCTATACCCCCTCCTCTCTGACTCCACCCATTCTGACTAGGCTCCT
Source organism: Lissotriton vulgaris (assembly GCF_964263255.1). NCBI lineage: Eukaryota > Metazoa > Chordata > Amphibia > Caudata > Salamandridae > Lissotriton > Lissotriton vulgaris. The sequence continues at coordinate 1,001,888,322 of NC_141695.1, forward strand.
CCTATTTGACCCCACCCAATCTGACTAGGCTCCTCCTAAGCCCCTCCTCTGCTGCCTGACCCCACCCATACTGCCCAGGCTCTGCCTAAGCATCTCCTCTCTGACCCCACCCATTCTGCCCAGGCTCCTCCTAAGCCCCTCCTCTGCTGTCTGACCCCACCCATTCTGCCCAGGCTCCTCCTATGCCCCTCCTCTGCTGTCTGACCCCACCCATTCTGCCCAGGCTCCTCCTATACCCCCTCCTCTCTGACTCCACCCATTCTGCCCAGGCTCCTCCCATACCCCTCTGACCCCACCCATTCTGCCCAGGCTCCTCCTATACCCCTCCTATTTGACCCCACCCAATCTGACTTGGCTCCTCCTAAGCCCCTCCTCTGCTGTCTGACCCCACCCATTCTGCCCAGGCTCCTCCTATTTGACCCCACCCAATCTGACTAGGCTCCTCCTATACCCCCTCTGCCCAGGCTCCTCCTAAGCCCCTCCTCTGCTGTCTGACCCCCACCCATTCTGCCCAGGCTCCGCCTAAGCCCCTCCTCTCTGACTCCACCCATTCTGCCCAGGCTCCTCCTATTTGACCCCACCCAATCTGACTAGGCTCCTCCTAAGCCCCTCCTCTCTGACCCCACCCCCTCTGACTAGGCTCCTCCTATACCCCCTCCTCTCTGACTCCACCCATTCTACCCAGGCTCCTCCCATACCCCTCTGACCCCTCCCATTGTGCCCAGGCTCCTCCTATTTGACCCCACCCAATCTGACTAGGCTCCTCCTACACCCCCCTCTGCCAGGCTCCTCCTATACCCCCTCCTCTCTGACTCCACCCATTCTACCCAGGCTCCTCCCATACCCCTCTGACCCCACCCATTCTGCCCAGGCTCCTCCTATTTGACCCCACCCAATCTGACTAGGCTCCTCCTACACCCCCCTCTGCCCAGGCTCCTCCTATACCCCCTCCTCTCTGACTCCACCCATTCTACCCAGGCTCCTCCCATACCCCTCTGACCCCACCCATTCTGCCCAGGCTCCTCCTATTTGACCCCACCCAATCTGATTAGGCTCCTCCTATACCCCTCCTCTGCTGTCTGACCCCACCCATTCTGCCCAGGCTCCTCCTATTTGACCCCACCCAATCTGACTAGGCTCCTCCTAAGCCCCTCCTCTCTGACCCCACCCCCTCTGCCCAGGCTCCTCCTATTTGACCCCACCCAATCTGACTAGGCTCCTCCTACACCCCCCTCTGCCAGGCTCCTCCTATACCCCCTCCTCTCTGACTCCACCCATTCTACCCAGGCTCCTCCCATACCCCTCTGACCCCACCCATTCTGCCCAGGCTCCTCCTATTTGACCCCACCCAATCTGACTAGGTGCCTCCTACACCCCCCTCTGCCCAGGCTCCTCCTATACCCCCCTCTGCCAGGCTCCTCCTATACCCCCTCCTCTCTGACCCCACCCATTCTGCCCAGGCTCCTCCTATTTGACCACACCCAATCTGACTAGGCTCCTCCTTTACCCATTCTGCCCAGGCTCCTCCTATACCCCCTCCTCTCTGACTCCACCCATTCTGCCCAGGCTCCTCCTAAGCCCCTCCTCTCTGACCCCACCCATTCTGCCCATATACCCCCTCCTCCTGCCCAGGCTCCTCCTAAGCCCCTCCTCTGCTGTCTGACCCCACCCATTCTGCCCAGGCTCCGCCTAAGCCCCTCCTCTCTGACCCCACCCATTCTGCCCAGGCTCCTCCTAAGCCCCTCCTCTGCTGTCTGACCCCACCCATTCTGCCCAGGCTCCTCCCATACCCCTCTGACCCCACCCATTCTGCCCAGGCTCCTCCTATTTGACCCCACCCAATCTGACTAAGCTCCTCCTAAGCCCCTCCTCTCTGACCCCACCCCCTCTGGCCAGGCTCCTCCTATACCACCTCTGCCCAGGCTCCTCCTATACCCCTCCTCTCTGACCCCACCCCCTCTGCCCAGGCTCCTCCTAAGCCCCTCCTCTGCTGTCTGGCCCCACCCATTCTGCCCAGGCTCCTCCTATACCCCCTCCTCTCTGACTCCACCCATTCTACCCAGGCTCCTCCCATACCCCTCTGACCCCACCCAGGCTCCTCCTATTTGACCCCACCCAATCTGACTAGGCTCCTCCTACACCCCCCTCTGCCAGGCTCCTCCTATACCCCTCCTCTGCTGTCTGACCCTAACCCATTCTGCCCAGGCTCCTCCTATACCCTAAGCCCCTCCTCTGCTGTCTGACCCCACCCATTCTGCCAGGCTCCTCCTATACCCCCTCCTCTCTGACTCCACCCATTCTACCCAGGCTCCTCCCATACCCCTCTGACCCCACCCATTCTGCCCAGGCTCCTCCTATTTGACCCCACCCAATCTGACTAGGCTCCTCCTACACCCCCCTCTGCCAGGCTCCTCCTATACCCCTCCTCTGCTGTCTGACCCCACCCATTCTGCCCAGGCTCCTCCTATTTGACCCCACCCAATCTGACTAGGCTCCTCCTAAGCCCCTCCTCTGCTGTCTGACCCCACCCATTCTGCCCAGGCTCCTCCTATACCCTAAGCCCCTCCTCTGCTGTCTGACCCCACCCATTCTGCCCAGGCTCCTCCTAAGCCCCTCTGCCCAGGCTCCTCCTATACCCCTCCTCTCTGACCTCACCCAATCTGACTAGGCTCCTCCTATACCCATTCTGCCCAGGCTCCTCCTATACCCCCTCCTCTCTGACTCCACCCATTCTGCCCAGGCTCCTCCTATACCCCTCCTCTCTGACTCCACCCATTCTGACTAGGCTCCTCCTAAGCCCCTCCTCTGCTGTCTGACCCCACCCATTCTGCCCAGGCTCCTCCTATTTGACCCCACCCAATCTGACTAGGTTACTCCTAAGCCCCTCCTCTGCTGTCTGGCCCCACCCATTCTGCCCAGGCTCCTCCTATACCCCCTCCTATTTGACCCCACCCAATCTGACTAGGCTCCTCCTATACCCCTCCTCTCTGATCTCACCCATTCTGCCCAGGCTCCTCCTATTTGACCCCACCCAATCTGACTAGGCTCCTCCTAAGCCCCTCCTCTGCTGTCTGACCCCACCAATTCTGCCCAGGCTCCTCCTAAGCCCCTCATCTGCTGTCTGACCCCACCCATTCTGCCCAGGCTCCTCCTATACCCCTCCTCTCTGACCCCACCCAATCTGACTAGGCTCCTCCTAAGCCCCTAGGCTCCTCCTAAGCCCCTCCTCTCTGACCCCACCCAATCTGACTAGGCTCCTCCTATACCCCCTCCTCTCTGACTCCACCCATTCTGACTAGGCTCCTCCTATTTGACCCCACCCAATCTGACTAGGCTCCTCCTAAGCCCCTCCTCTGCTGTCTGACCCCACCCATACTGCCCAGGCTCTGCCTAAGCATCTCCTCTCTGACCCCACCCATTCTGCCCAGGCTCCTCCTAAGCCCCTCCTCTGCTGTCTGACCCCACCCATTCTGCCCAGGCTCCTCCTAAGCCCCTCCTCTGCTGTCTGACCCCACCCATTCTGCCCAGGCTCCTCCCATACCCCTCTGACCCCACCCATTCTGCCCAGGCTCCTCCTAAGCCCCTCATCTGCTGTCTGACCCCACCCATTCTGCCCAGGCTCCTCCTATTTGACCCCACCCAATCTGACTAGGCTCCTCCCATACCCCCTCTGCCCAGGCTCCTCCTAAGCCCCTCCTCTGCTGTCTGAACCCCACCCATTCTGCCCAGGCTCCGCCTAAGCCCCACCTCTCTGACTCCACCCATTCTGCCCAGGCTCCTCCTATTTGACCCCACCCAATCTGACTAGGCTCCTCCTAAGCCCCTCCTCTCTGACCCCACCCCCTCTGACTAGGCTCCTCCTATACCCCCTCCTCTCTGACTCCACCCATTCTACCCAGGCTCCTCCCATACCCATCTGACCCCTCCCATTGTGCCCAGGCTCCTCCTATTTGACCCCACCCAATCTGACTAGGCTCCTCCTACACCCCCCTCTGCCAGGCTCCTCCTATACCCCCTCCTCTCTGACTCCACCCATTCTACCCAGGCTCCTCCCATACCCCTCTGACCCCACCCATTCTGCCCAGGCTCCTCCTATTTGACCCTACCCAATCTGACTAGGCTCCTCCTACACCCCCCTCTGCCCAGGCTCCTCCTATACCTCCTCCTCTCTGACTCCACCCATTCTACCCAGGCTCCTCCCATACCCCTCTGACCCCACCCATTCTGCCCAGGCTCCTCCTATTTGACCCCACACAATCTGACTAGGCTCCTCCTAAGCCCCTAGGCTCCTCCTAAGCCCCTCCTCTGCTGTCTGACCCCACTCATTCTGCCCAGGCTCCTCCTAAGCCCCTCCTCTCTGACCCCACCCAATCTGACTAGGCTCCTCCTAAGCCCCTAGGCTCCTCCTAAGCCCCTCCTCTGCTCTCTGACCCCACCCAATCTGACTAGGCTCCTCCTATACCCCCCTCTGCCCAGGCTCCTCCTATTTGACCCCACCCAATCTGACAAGGCTCCTCCTAAGCCCCTTCTCTGCTGTCTGACCCCACCCATTCTCCCCAGGCTCCTCCTATACCCCACCTCTCTGACCCCACCCAATCTGACTAGGCTCCTCCTAAGCCCCTCCTCTGCTGTCTGACCCCACCCATTCTGCCCAGGCTCCTCCTATACCCCCTCCTCTCTGACTCCACCCATTCTGCCCAGGCTCCTCCTATTGGACCCCACCCAATCTGATTAGGCTCCTCCTATACCCCCTCTGCCCAGGCTCCTCCTATACCCCTCCTCTCTGACCCCACCCATTCTACCCAGGCTCCTCCCATACCCCTCTGACCCCACCCAGGCTCCTCCTATTTGACCCCACCCAATCTGACTAGGCTCCTCCTAAGCCCCTAGGCTCCTCCTAAGCCCCTCCTCTGCTGTCTGACCCCACTCATTCTGCCCAGGCTCCTCCTAAGCCCCTCCTCTCTGACCCCACCCCCTCTGCCCAGGCTCCTCCTATACCCCCTCTGCCCAGGCTCCTCCTATACCCCTCCTCTCTGACCCCACCCCCTCTGCCCAGGCTCCTCCTCTGCTGTCTGACCCCACCCATTCTGCCCAGGCTCCTCCTATACCCCCTCCTCTCTGACTCCACCCATTCTACCCAGGCTCCTCCCATACCCCTCTGACCCCACCCAATCTGACTAGGCTCCTCCTACACCCCCCTCTGCCAGGCTCCTCCTATACCCCTCCGCCAGGCTCCTCCTATACCCCTCCTCTGCTGTCTGACCCCACCCATTCTGCCCAGGCTCCTCCTATACCCCACCTCTCTGACCCCACCCAATCTGACTAGGATCCTCCTAAGCCCCTCCTCTGCTGTCTGACGCCACCCATTCTGCCCAGGCTCCTCCCATACCCCTCTGACCCCACCCATTCTGCCCAGGCTCCTCCTCTCTGACCCCACCCATTCTGCCCAGGCTCCTCCTAAGCCCCTCCTCTGCTGTCTGACCCCCACCCATTCTGCCCAGGCTCCGCCTAAGCCCCTCCTCTCTGACCCCACCCATTCTGCCCAGGCTCCTCCTAAGCCCCACCTCTCTGACTCCACCCATTCTGCCCAGGCTCCTCCCATACCCCTCTGACCCCACCCAGGCTCCTCCTATTTGACCCCACCCAATCTGACTAGGCTCCTCCTACACCCCCCTCTGCCAGGCTCCTCCTATACCCCCTCCTCTCTGACTCCACCCATTCTACCCAGGCTCCTCCCATACCCCTCTGACCCCACCCATTCTGCCCAGGCTCCTCCTATTTGACCCCACCCAATCTGACTAGGCTCCTCCTACACCCCCCTCTGCCAGGCTCCTCCTATACCCCCTCCTCTCTGACTCCACCCATTCTACCCAGGCTCCTCCCATACCCCTCTGACCCCACCCATTCTGCCCAGGCTCCTCCTATTTGACCCCACACAATCTGACTAGGCTCCTCCTAAGCCCCTAGGCTCCTCCTAAGCCCCTCCTCTGCTGTCTGACCCCACTCATTCTGCCCAGGCTCCTCCTAAGCCCCTCCTCTCTGACCCCACCCAATCTGACTAGGCTCCTCCTGAGCCCCTAGGCTCCTCCTAAGCCCCTCCTCTGCTCTCTGACCCCACCCAATCTGACTAGGCTCCTCCTATACCCCCCTCTGCCCAGGCTCCTCCTATTTGACCCCACCCAATCTGACAAGGCTCCTCCTAAGCCCCTTCTCTGCTGTCTGACCCCACCCATTCTCCCCAGGCTCCTCCTATACCCCACCTCTCTGACCCCACCCAATCTGACTAGGCTCCTCCTAAGCCCCTCCTCTGCTGTCTGACCCCACCCATTCTGCCCAGGCTCCTCCTATACCCCATCCTCTCTGACTCCACCCATTCTGCCCAGGCTCCTCCTATTGGACCCCACCCAATCTGATTAGGCTCCTCCTATACCCCCTCTGCCCAGGCTCCTCCTATACCCCTCCTCTCTGACCCCACCCCCTCTGCCCAGGCTCCTCCTATACCCCCTCTGCCCAGGCTCCTCCTATACCCCTCCTCTGCTGTCTGACCCCACCCATTCTGCCCAGGCTCCTCCTATTTGACCCCACCCAATCTGACTAGGCTCCTCCTAAGCCCCTCCTCTCTGACCCCACCCATTCTGCCCAGGCTCCTCCTAAGCCCCTCCTCTGCTGTCTGGCCCCACCCATTCTGCCCAGGCTCCTCCTATACCCCCTCCTATTTGACCCCACCCAATCTGACTAGGCTCCTCCTATACCCCTCCTCTCTGATCTCACCCATTCTGCCCAGGCTCCTCCTATTTGACCCCTCCCAATCTGACTAGGCTCCTCCTAAGCCCCTCCTCTGCTGTCTGACCCCACCAATTCTGCCCAGGCTCCTCCTAAGCCCCTCATCTGCTGTCTGACCCCACCCATTCTGCCCAGGCTCCTCCTATACCCCTCCTCTCTGACCCCACCCAATCTGACTAGGCTCCTCCTAAGCCCCTAGGCTCCTCCTAAGCCCCTCCTCTCTGACCCCACCCAATCTGACTAGGCTCCTCCTATACCCCCTCCTCTCTGACTCCACCCATTCTGACTAGGCTCCTCCTATTTGACCCCACCCAATCTGACTAGGCTCCTCCTAAGCCCCTCCTCTGCTGTCTGACCCCACCCATACTGCCCAGGCTCTGCCTAAGCATCTCCTCTCTGACCCCACCCATTCTGCCCAGGCTCCTCCTAAGCCCCTCCTCTGCTGTCTGACCCCACCCATTCTGCCCAGGCTCCTCCTAAGCCCCTCCTCTGCTGTCTGACCCCACCCATTCTGCCCAGGCTCCTCCCATACCCCTCTGACCCCACCCATTCTGCCCAGGCTCCTCCTAAGCCCCTCATCTGCTGTCTGACCCCACCCATTCTGCCCAGGCTCCTCCTATTTGACCCCACCCAATCTGACTAGGCTCCTCCCATACCCCCTCTGCCCAGGCTCCTCCTAAGCCCCTCCTCTGCTGTCTGAACCCCACCCATTCTGCCCAGGCTCCGCCTAAGCCCCTCCTCTCTGACCCCACCCATTCTGCCCAGGCTCCTCCTAAGCCCCACCTCTCTGACTCCACCCATTCTGCCCAGGCTCCTCCTATTTGACCCCACCCAATCTGACTAGGCTCCTCCTAAGCCCCTCCTCTCTGACCCCACCCCCTCTGACTAGGCTCCTCCTATACCACCTCCTCTCTGACTCCACCCATTCTACCCAGGCTCCTCCCATACCCATCTGACCCCTCCCATTGTGCCCAGGCTCCTCCTATTTGACCCCACCCAATCTGACTAGGCTCCTCCTACACCCCCCTCTGCCAGGCTCCTCCTATACCCCCTCCTCTCTGACTCCACCCATTCTACCCAGGCTCCTCCCATACCCCTCTGACCCCACCCATTCTGCCCAGGCTCCTCCTATTTGACCCTACCCAATCTGACTAGGCTCCTCCTACACTGCCCTCTGCCCAGGCTCCTCCTATACCTCCTCCTCTCTGACTCCACCCATTCTACCCAGGCTCCTCCCATACCCCTCTGACCCCACCCATTCTGCCCAGGCTCCTCCTATTTGACCCCACACAATCTGACTAGGCTCCTCCTAAGCCCCTAGGCTCCTCCTAAGCCCCTCCTCTGCTGTCTGACCCCACTCATTCTGCCCAGGCTCCTCCTAAGCCCCTCCTCTCTGACCCCACCCAATCTGACTAGGCTCCTCCTAAGCCCCTAGGCTCCTCCTAAGCCCCTCCTCTGCTCTCTGACCCCACCCAATCTGACTAGGCTCCTCCTATACCCCCCTCTGCCCAGGCTCCTCCTATTTGACCCCACCCAATCTGACAAGGCTCCTCCTAAGCCCCTTCTCTGCTGTCTGACCCCACCCATTCTCCCCAGGCTCCTCCTATACCCCACCTCTCTGACCCCACCCAATCTGACTAGGCTCCTCCTAAGCCCCTCCTCTGCTGTCTGACCCCACCCATTCTGCCCAGGCTCCTCCTATACCCCCTGCTCTCTGACTCCTCCCATTCTGCCCAGGCTCCTCCTATTGGACCCCACCCAATCTGATTAGGCTCCTCCTATACCCCCTCTGCCCAGGCTCCTCCTATACCCCTCCTCTCTGACCCCACCCATTCTACCCAGGCTCCTCCCATACCCCTCTGACCCCACCCAGGCTCCTCCTATTTGACCCCACCCAATCTGACTAGGCTCCTCCTAAGCCCCTAGGCTCCTCCTAAGCCCCTCCTCTGCTGTCTGACCCCACTCATTCTGCCCAGGCTCCTCCTAAGCCCCTCCTCTCTGACCCCACCCCCTCTGCCCAGGCTCCTCCTATACCCCCTCTGCCCAGGCTCCTCCTATACCCCTCCTCTCTGACCCCACCCCCTCTGCCCAGGCTCCTCCTCTGCTGTCTGACCCCACCCATTCTGCCCAGGCTCCTCCTATACCCCCTCCTCTCTGACTCCACCCATTCTACCCAGGCTCCTCCCATACCCCTCTGACCCCACCCAATCTGACTAGGCTCCTCCTAACCCCCCTCTGCCAGGCTCCTCCTATACCCCTCCGCCAGGCTCCTCCTATACCCCTCCTCTGCTGTCTGACCCCACCCATTCTGCCCAGGCTCCTCCTATACCCCACCTCTCTGACCCCACCCAATCTGACTAGGATCCTCCTAAGCCCCTCCTCTGCTGTCTGACGCCACCCATTCTGCCCAGGCTCCTCCCATACCCCTCTGACCCCACCCATTCTGCCCAGGCTCCTCCTCTCTGACCCCACCCATTCTGCCCAGGCTCCTCCTAAGCCCCTCCTCTGCTGTCTGACCCCCACCCATTCTGCCCAGGCTCCGCCTAAGCCCCTCCTCTCTGACCCCACCCATTCTGCCCAGGCTCCTCCTAAGCCCCACCTCTCTGACTCCACCCATTCTGCCCAGGCTCCTCCCATACCCCTCTGACCCCACCCAGGCTCCTCCTATTTGACCCCACCCAATCTGACTAGGCTCCTCCTACACCCCCCTCTGCCAGGCTCCTCCTATACCCCCTCCTCTCTGACTCCACCCATTCTACCCAGGCTCCTCCCATACCCCTCTGACCCCACCCATTCTGCCCAGGCTCCTCCTATTTGACCCCACCCAATCTGACTAGGCTCCTCCTACACCCCCCTCTGCCAGGCTCCTCCTATACCCCCTCCTCTCTGACTCCACCCATTCTACCCAGGCTCCTCCCATACCCCTCTGACCCCACCCATTCTGCCCAGGCTCCTCCTATTTGACCCCACACAATCTGACTAGGCTCCTCCTAAGCCCCTAGGCTCCTCCTAAGCCCCTCCTCTGCTGTCTGACCCCACTCATTCTGCCCAGGCTCCTCCTAAGCCCCTCCTCTCTGACCCCACCCAATCTGACTAGGCTCCTCCTGAGCCCCTAGGCTCCTCCTAAGCCCCTCTTCTGCTCTCTGACCCCACCCAATCTGACTAGGCTCCTCCTATACCCCCCTCTGCCCAGGCTCCTCCTATTTGACCCCACCCAATCTGACAAGGCTCCTCCTAAGCCCCTTCTCTGCTGTCTGACCCCACCCATTCTCCCCAGGCTCCTCCTATACCCCACCTCTCTGACCCCACCCAATCTGACTAGGCTCCTCCTAAGCCCCTCCTCTGCTGTCTGACCCCACCCATTCTGCCCAGGCTCCTCCTATACCCCCTCCTCTCTGACTCCACCCATTCTGCCCAGGCTCCTCCTATTGGACCCCACCCAATCTGATTAGGCTCCTCCTATACCCCCTCTGCCCAGGCTCCTCCTATACCCCTCCTCTCTGACCCCACCCCCTCTGCCCAGGCTCCTCCTATACCCCCTCTGCCCAGGCTCCTCCTATACCCCTCCTCTGCTGTCTGACCCCACCCATTCTGCCCAGGCTCCTCCTATTTGACCCCACCCAATCTGACTAGGCTCCTCCTAAGCCCCTCCTCTCTGACCCCACCCATTCTGCCCAGGCTCCTCCTAAGCCCCTCCTCTGCTGTCTGACCCCACCCATTCTGCCCAGGCTCCTCCTATACCCCCTCCTCTCTGACTCCACCCATTCTGCCCAGGCTCCTCCTATTGGACCCCACCCAATCTGATTAGGCTCCTCCTATACCCCCTCTGCCCAGGCTCCTCCTATACCCCTTCTCTCTGACCCCACCCCCTCTGCCCAGGCTCCTCCTATACCCCCTCTGCCCAGGCTCCTCCTATACCCCTCCACTCTGACCCCACCCCCTCTGCCCAGGCTCCTCCTATACCCCTCCTCTGCTGTCTGACCCCACCCATTCTGCCCAGGCTCCTCCTATTTGACCCCACCCAATCTGACTAGGCTCCTCCTACACCCCCCTCTGCCAGGCTCCTCCTATACCCCCTCCTCTCTGACTCCACCCATTCTACCAAGGCTCCTCCCATACCCCTCTGACCCCACCCATTCTGCCCAGGCTCCTCCTATTTGACCCCACCCAATCTGACTAGGCTCCTCCTACACCCCCCTCTGCCCAGGCTCCTCCTATAACCCCTCCTCTCTGACTTCCACCCATTCTACCCAGGCTCCTCCTAAGCCCCTCCTCTGCTGTCTGACCCCACCCATTCTGCCCAGGCTCCTCCCATACCCCTCTGACCCCACCCATTCTGCCCAGGCTCCTCCTATTTGACCCCACCCAATCTGACTAAGCTCCTCCTAAGCCCCTCCTCTCTGACCCCACCCCCTCTGCCCAGGCTCCTCCTATACCCCTCCTCTCTGACCCCACCCAATCTGACTAGGCTCCTCCTAAGCCCCTAGGCTCCTCCTAAGCCCCTCCTCTCTGACCCCACCCAATCTGACTAGGCTCCTCCTATACCCCCACCCATTCTGCCCAGGCTCCTCCTATTTGACCCCACCCAATCTGACTAGGCTCCTCCTAAGCCCCTCCTCTGCTGTCTGACCCCACCCATTCTGCCCAGGCTCCTCCTAAGCCCCTCCTCTCTGACCCCACCCATTCTGCCCAGGCTCCTCCTAAGCCCCTCCTCTGCTGTCTGACCCCACCCATTCTGCCCAGGCTCCTCCTATACCCCCTCCTCTCTGACTCCACCCATTCTACCCAGGCTCCTCCCATACCCCTCTGACCCCACCCAGGCTCCTCCTATTTGACCCCACCCAATCTGACTAGGCTCCTCCTACACCCCCCTCTGCCAGGCTCCTCCTATACCCCTCCTCTGCTGTCTGACCCCACCCATTGTGCCCAGGCTCCTCCTATTTGACCCCACCCAATCTGACTAGGCTCCTCCTAAGCCCCTCCTCTGCTGTCTGACCCCACCCATTCTGCCCAGGCTCCTCCTATACCCCACCTCTCTGACCCCACCCAATCTGACTAGGCTCCTCCTAAGCCCCTCCTCTGCTGTCTGACCCCACCCATTCTGCCCAGGCTCCTCCTCTCTGACCCCACCCATTCTGCCCAGGCTCCTCCTAAGCCCCTCCTCTGCTGTCTGACCCCACCCATTCTGCCCAGGCTCCTCCTATACCCCCTCCTCTCTGACTCCACCCATTCTACCCAGGCTCCTCCCATACCCCTCTGACCCCACCCAGGCTCCTCCTATTTGACCCCACCCAATCTGACTAGGCTCCTCCTACACCCCCCTCTGCCAGGCTCCTCCTATACCCCCTCCTCTCTGACTTCCACCCATTCTACCCAGGCTCCTCCCATTCTGCCCAGGCTCCTTCTATTTGACCCCATCCAATCTGACTAGGCTCCTCCTACACCCCCCCTCTGCCAGGCGCCTCCTATACCCCTCCTCTCTGACCCCACCCAATCTGACTAGGCTCCTCCTAAGCCCCTAGGCCCCTCCTAAGCCCCTCCTCTGCTGTCTGACCCCACTCATTCTGCCCAGGCTCCTCCTAAGCCCCTCCTCTCTGACCCCACCCAATCTGATTAGGCTCCTCCTATACCCCTCCTCTGCTGTCTGACCCCACCCATTCTGCCCAGGCTCCTCCTATTTGACCCCACCCAATCTGACTAGGCTCCTCCTAAGCCCCTCCTCTCTGACCCCACCCCCTCTGCCCAGGCTCCTCCTATTTGACCCCACCCAATCTGACTAGGCTCCTCCTACACCCCCCTCTGCCAGGCTCCTCCTATACCCCCTCCTCTCTGACTCCACCCATTCTACCCAGGCTCCTCCCATACCCCTCTGACCCCACCCATTCTGCCCAGGCTCCTCCTATTTGACCCCACCCAATCTGACTAGGCGCCTCCTACACCCCCCTCTGCCCAGGCTCCTCCTATACCCCCCTCTGCCAGGCTCCTCCTATACCCCCTCCTCTCTGACCCCACCCATTCTGCCCAGGCTCCTCCTATTTGACCACACCCAATCTGACTAGGCTCCTCCTATACCCATTCTGCCCAGGCTCCTCCTATACCCCCTCCTCTCTGACTCCACCCATTCTGCCCAGGCTCCTCCTAAGCCCCTCCTCTCTGACCCCACCCATTCTGCCCATATACCCCCTCCTCCTGCCCAGGCTCCTCCTAAGCCCCTCCTCTGCTGTCTGACCCCACCCATTCTGCCCAGGCTCCGCCTAAGCCCCTCCTCTCTGACCTCACCCATTCTGCCCAGGCTCCTCCTAAGCCCCTCCTCTGCTGTCTGACCCCACCCATTCTGCCCAGGCTCCTCCCATACCCCTCTGACCCCACCCATTCTGCCCAGGCTCCTCCTATTTGACCCCACCCAATCTGACTAAGCTCCTCCTAAGCCCCTCCTCTCTGACCCCACCCCCTCTGGCCAGGCTCCTCCTATACCACCTCTGCCCAGGCTCCTCCTATACCCCTCCTCTCTGACCCCACCCCCTCTGCCCAGGCTCCTCCTAAGCCCCTCCTCTGCTGTCTGGCCCCACCCATTCTGCCCAGGCTCCTCCTATACCCCCTCCTCTCTGACTCCACCCATTCTACCCAGGCTCCTCCCATACCCCTCTGACCCCACCCAGGCTCCTCCTATTTGACCCCACCCAATCTGACTAGGCTCCTCCTACACCCCCCTCTGCCAGGCTCCTCCTATACCCCTCCTCTGCTGTCTGACCCCACCCATTGTGCCCAGGCTCCTCCTATTTGACCCCACCCAATCTGACTAGGCTCCTCCTAAGCCCCTCCTCTGCTGTCTGACCCCACCCATTCTGCCCAGGCTCCTCCTATACCCCACCTCTCTGACCCCACCCAATCTGACTAGGCTCCTCCTAAGCCCCTCCTCTGCTGTCTGACCCCACCCATTCTGCCCAGGCTCCTCCTCTCTGACCCCACCCATTCTGCCCAGGCTCCTCCTAAGCCCCTCCTCTGCTGTCTGACCCCACCCATTCTGCCCAGGCTCCTCCTATACCCCCTCCTCTCTGACTCCACCCATTCTACCCAGGCTCCTCCCATACCCCTCTGACCCCACCCAGGCTCCTCCTATTTGACCCCACCCAATCTGACTAGGCTCCTCCTACACCCCCCTCTGCCAGGCTCCTCCTATACCCCCTCCTCTCTGACTTCCACCCATTCTACCCAGGCTCCTCCCATTCTGCCCAGGCTCCTTCTATTTGACCCCATCCAATCTGACTAGGCTCCTCCTACACCCCCCCTCTGCCAGGCGCCTCCTATACCCCTCCTCTCTGACCCCACCCAATCTGACTAGGCTCCTCCTAAGCCCCTAGGCCCCTCCTAAGCCCCTCCTCTGCTGTCTGACCCCACTCATTCTGCCCAGGCTCCTCCTAAGCCCCTCCTCTCTGACCCCACCCAATCTGACTAGGCTCCTCCTAAGCCCCTAGGCTCCTCCTAAGCCCCTCCTCTGCTCTCTGACCCCACCCATTCTGCCCAGGCTCCTCCTAAGCCCCTCCTCTCTGACCCCACCCAATCTGACTAGGCTCCTCCTAAGCCCCTAGGCTCCTCCTAAGCCCCTCCTCTGCTCTCTGACCCCACCCATTCTGCCCAGGCTCCTCCTATACCCCCTCCTCTCTGACTCCACCCATTCTACCCAGGCTCCTCCCATACCCCTCTGACCCCACCCAGGCTCCTCCTATTTGACCCCACCCAATCTGACTAGGCTCCTCCTGCACCCCCCTCTGCCAGGCTCCTCCTATACCCCTCCTCTGCTGTCTGACCCCACCCATTCTGCCCAGGCTCCTCCTAAGCCCCTCCTCTCTGACCCCACCAATTCTGCCCAAGCTCCTCCTAAGCCCCTCATCTGCTGTCTGACCCCACCCATTCTGCCCAGGCTCCTCCTATACCCCTCCTCTCTGACCCCACCCAATCTGACTAGGCTCCTCCTAAGCCCCTAGGCTCCTCCTAAGCCCCTCCTCTCTGACCCCACCCAATCTGACTAGGCTCCTCCTATACCCCCTCCTCTCTGACTCCACCCATTCTGACTAGGCTCCTCCTATTTGACCCCACCCAATCTGACTAGGCTCCTCCTAAGCCCCTCCTCTGCTGTCTGACCCCACCCATTCTGCCCAGGCTCCGCCTAAGCACCTCCTCTCTGACCCCACCCATTCTGCCCAGGCTCCTCCTATACCCCTCCTCTCTGACCCCACCCAATCTGACTAGGCTCCTCCTAAGCCCCTAGGCTCCTCCTAAGCCCCTCCTCTCTGACCCCACCCAATCTGACTAGGCTCCTCCTATACCCCCTCCTCTCTGACTCCACCCATTCTGACTAGGCTCCTCCTATTTGACCCCACCCAATCTGACTAGGCTCCTCCTAAGCCCCTCCTCTGCTGTCTGACCCCACCCATTCTGCCCAGGCTCCGCCTAAGCATCTCCTCTCTGACCCCACCCATTCTGCCCAGGCTCCTCCTAAGCCCCTCCTCTGCTGTCTGACCCCACCCATTCTGCCCAGGCTCCTCCTATTTGACCCCACCCAATCTGACTAGGTTCCTCCTAAGCCCCTCCTCTGCTGTCTGGCCCCACCCATTCTGCCCAGGCTCCTCCTATACCCCCTCCTATTTGACCCCACCCAATCTGACTAGGCTCCTCCTATACCCCTCCTCTCTGACCTCACCCATTCTGCCCAGGCTCCTCCTATTTGACCCCACCCAATCTGACTAGGCTCCACTAAGCCCCTCCTCTGCTGTCTGACCCCACCCATTCTGCCCAGGCTCCTCCTAAGCCCCTCCTCTCTGACCCCACCAATTCTGCCCAGGCTCCTCCTAAGCCCCTCCTCTGCTGTCTGACCCCACCCATTCTGCCCAGGCTCCTCCTAAGCCCCTCCTCTCTGACCCCACCAATTCTGCCCAGGCTCCTCCTAAGCCCCTCATCTGCTGTCTGACCCCACCCATTCTGCCCAGGCTCCTCCTATACCCCTCCTCTCTGACCCCACCCAATCTGACTAGGCTCCTCCTAAGCCCCTAGGCTCCTCCTAAGCCCCTCCTCTCTGACCCCACCCAATCTGACTAGGCTCCTCCTATACCCCCTCCTCTCTGACTCCACCCATTCTGACTAGGCTCCTCCTATTTGACCCCACCCAATCTGACTAGGCTCCTCCTAAGCCCCTCCTCTGCTGTCTGACCCCACCCATTCTGCCCAGGCTCCGCCTAAGCATCTCCTCTCTGACCCCACCCATTCTGCCCAGGCTCCTCCTAAGCCCCTCCTCTGCTGTCTGACCCCACCCATTCTGCCCAGGCTCCTCCTATTTGACCCCACCCAATCTGACTAGGTTCCTCCTAAGCCCCTCCTCTGCTGTCTGGCCCCACCCATTCTGCCCAGGCTCCTCCTATACCCCCTCCTATTTGACCCCACCCAATCTGACTAGGCTCCTCCTATACCCCTCCTCCTCTCTGACCTCACCCATTCTGCCCAGGCTCCTCCTATTTGACCCCACCCAATCTGACTAGGCTCCTCCTAAGCCCCTCCTCTGCTGTCTGACCCCACCCATTCTGCCCAGGCTCCTCCTAAGCCCCTCCTCTCTGACCCCACCAATTCTGCCCAGGCTCCTCCTAAGCCCCTCATCTGCTGTCTGACCCCACCCATTCTGCCCAGGCTCCTCCTATACCCCTCCTCTCTGACCCCACCCAATCTGACTAGGCTCCTCCTAAGCCCCTAGGCTCCTCCTAAGCCCCTCCTCTCTGACCCCACCCAATCTGACTAGGCTCCTCCTATACCCCCTCCTCTCTGACTCCACCCATTCTGACTAGGCTCCTCCTATTTGACCCCACCCAATCTGACTAGGCTCCTCCTAAGCCCCTCCTCTGCTGTCTGACCCCACCCATACTGCCCAGGCTCTGCCTAAGCATCTCCTCTCTGACCCCACCCATTCTGCCCAGGCTCCTCCTAAGCCCCTCCTCTGCTGTCTGACCCCACCCATTCTGCCCAGGCTCCTCCTAAGCCCCTCCTCTGCTGTCTGACCCCACCCATTCTGCCCAGGCTCCTCCTATACCCCCTCCTCTCTGACTCCACCCATTCTGCCCAGGCTCCTCCCATACCCCTCTGACCCCACCCATTCTGCCCAGGCTCCTCCTATACCCCTCCTATTTGACCCCACCCAATCTGACTTGGCTCCTCCTAAGCCCCTCCTCTGCTGTCTGACCCCACCCATTCTGCCCAGGCTCCTCCTATTTGACCCCACCCAATCTGACTAGGCTCCTCCTATACCCACTCTGCCCAGGCTCCTCCTAAGCCCCTCCTCTGCTGTCTGACCCCCACCCATTCTGCCCAGGCTCCGCCTAAGCCCCTCCTCTCTGACCCCACCCATTCTGCCCAGGCTCCTCCTAAGCCCCACCTCTCTGACTCCACCCATTCTGCCCAGGCTCCTCCTATTTGACCCCACCCAATCTGACTAGGCTCCTCCTAAGCCCCTCCTCTCTGACCCCACCCCCTCTGACTAGGCTCCTCCTATACCCCCTCCTCTCTGACTCCACCCATTCTACCCAGGCTCCTCCCATACCCCTCTGACCCCTCCCATTGTGCCCAGGCTCCTCCTATTTGACCCCACCCAATCTGACTAGGCTCCTCCTACACCCCCCTCTGCCAGGCTCCTCCTATACCCCCTCCTCTCTGACTCCACCCATTCTACCCAGGCTCCTCCCATACCCCTCTGACCCCACCCATTCTGCCCAGGCTCCTCCTATTTGACCCCACCCAATCTGACTAGGCTCCTCCTACACCCCCCTCTGCCCAGGCTCCTCCTATACCCCCTCCTCTCTGACTCCACCCATTCTACCCAGGCTCCTCCCATACCCCTCTGACCCCACCCATTCTGCCCAGGCTCCTCCTATTTGACCCCACCCAATCTGACTAGGCTCCTCCTAAGCCCCTAGGCTCCTCCTAAGCCCCTCCTCTGCTGTCTGACCCCACTCATTCTGCCCAGGCTCCTCCTAAGCCCCTCCTCTCTGACCCCACCCAATCTGACTAGGCTCCTCCTATACCCCCCTCTGCCCAGGCTCCTCCTATTTGACCCCACCCAATCTGACAAGGCTCCTCCTAAGCCCCTTCTCTGCTGTCTGACCCCACCCATTCTCACCAGGCTCCTCCTATACCCCACCTCTCTGACCCCACCCAATCTGACTAGGCTCCTCCTAAGCCCCTCCTCTGCTGTCTGACCCCACCCATTCTGCCCAGGCTCCTCCTATACCCCCTCCTCTCTGACTCCACCCATTCTGCCCAGGCTCCTCCTATTGGACCCCACCCAATCTGATTAGACTCCTCCTATACCCCATCTGCCCAGGCTCCTCCTATACCCCTCCTCTCTGACCCCACCCCCTCTGCCCAGGCTCCTCCTATACCCCCTCTGCCCAGGCTCCTCCTATACCCCTCCTCTGCTGTCTGACCCCACCCATTCTGCCCAGGCTCCTCCTATTTGACCCCGCCCAATCTGACTAGGCTCCTCCTAAGCCCCTCCTCTGCTGTCTGACCCCACCCATTCTGCCCAGGCTCCTCCTATTTGACCCCACCCAATCTGACTAGGCTCCTCCTAAGCCCCTCCTCTCTGACCCCACCCATTCTGCCCAGGCTCCTCCTAAGCCCCTCCTCTGCTGTCTGACCCCACCCATTCTGCCCAGGCTCCTCCTATACCCCTCCTCTCTGACCCCACCCCCTCTGCCCAGGCTCCTCCTATTTGACCCCACCCAATCTGACTAGGCTCCTCCTAAGCCCCTCCTCTGCTGTCTGACCCCACCCATTTTGCCCAGGCTCCTCCTATACCCCCTCCTCTCTGACTCCACCCATTCTGCCCAGGCTCCTCCTATTTGACCCCACCCAATCTGACTAGGCTCCTCCTAAGCCCCTCCTCTCTGACCCCACCCATTCTGCCCAGGCTCCTCCTAAGCCCCTCCTCTGCTGTCTGACCCCACCCCCTCTGCCCAGGCTCCTCCTATACCCCTCCTCTGCTGTCTGACCCCACCCATTCTGCCCAGGCTCCTCCTATTTGACCCCACCCAATCTGACTAGGCTCCTCCTAAGCCCCTCCTCTGCTGTCTGACCCCACCCATTCTGCCCAGGCTCCTCCTATTTGACCCCACCCAATCTGACTAGGCTCCTCCTAAGCCCCTCCTCTCTGACCCCACCCATTCTGCCCAGGCTCCTCCTAAGCCCCTCCTCTGCTGTCTGACCCCACCCATTCTGCCCAGGCTCCTCCTATACCCCTCCTCTCTGACCCCACCCCCTCTGCCCAGGCTCCTCCTATTTGACCCCACCCAATCTGACTAGGCTCCTCCTAAGCCCCTCCTCTGCTGTCTGACCCCACCCATTCTGCCCAGGCTCCTCCTATACCCCCTCCTCTCTGACTCCACCCATTCTGCCAAGGCTCCTCCTATTTGACCCCACCCAATCTGACTAGGCTCCTCCTATACCCCCTCTGCCCAGGCTCCTCCTATACCCCTCTTATTTGACCCCAATCTGACTAGGCTCCTCCTAAGCCCCTCCTCTTCTGTCTGACCCCACCCATTCTGACTAAGCTCCTCCTAAACCAATCCTCTGCTGTCTGACTCCACCCATTCTGCCCAGGCTCCTCCTCAGCCCCTCCTCTCTGACCTCACCCAATCTGACTAGGCTTCTCCTATACCCCCTCCTCTCTGACCCCACCCAATCTGACTAGGCTCCTCCTTAACCCCTCCTCTGCTCTCTGACCCCACCAATTCTGACTAAGCTCCTCCTAAACCCATCCTCTGCTGTCTGACCCCACCCATTCTGCCCAGGCTCCTCCTAAGCCCCTCTGCCCAGGCTCCTCCTATACCCCTCCTCTCTGACCTCACCCAATCTGACTAGGCTCCTCCTATACCCATTCTGCCCAGGCTCCTCCTATACCCCCTCCTCTCTGACTCCACCCATTCTGCCCAGGCTCCTCCTATACCCCTCCTCTCTGACCCCACCCAATCTGACTAGGCTCCTCCTAAGCCCCTCCTCTGCTGTCTGGCCCCACCCATTCTGCCCAGGTTCCTCCTATACCCCCTCCTATTTGACCCCACCCAATCTGACTAGGCTCCTCCTAAGCCCCTAGGCTCCTCCTAAGCCCCTCCTCTCTGACCCCACCCAATCTGACTAGGCTCCTCCTATACCCCCTCCTCTCTGACTCCACCCATTCTGCCCAGGCTCCTCCTATACCCTCTCCTATTTGACCCCACCCAATCTGACGAGGCTCCTCCTATACCCCCTCTGCCCAGGCTCCTCCTATACCCCTCCTCTCTGACCTCACCCATTCTGCCCAGGCTCCTCCTATTTGACCCCACCCAATCTGACTAGGCTCCTCCTAAGCCCCTCCTCTGCTGTCTGACCCCACCCATTCTGCCCAGGCTCCTCCTAAGCCCCTCCTCTCTGACCCCACCAATTCTGCCCAGGCTCCTCCTAAGCCCCTCATCTGCTGTCTGACCCCACCCATTCTGCCCAGGCTCCTCCTATACCCCTCCTCTCTGACCCCACCCAATCTGACTAGGCTCCTCCTAAGCCCCTAGGCTCCTCCTAAGCCCCTCCTCTCTGACCCCACCCAATCTGACTAGGCTCCTCCTATACCCCCTCCTCTCTGACTCCACCCATTCTGACTAGGCTCCTCCTATTTGACCCCACCCAATCTGACTAGGCTCCTCCTAAGCCCCTCCTCTGCTGTCTGACCCCACCCATTCTGCCCAGGCTCCGCCTAAGCATCTCCTCTCTGACCCCACCCATTCTGCCCAGGCTCCTCCTAAGCCCCTCCTCTCTGACTCCACCCATTCTGCCCAGGCTCCTCCTATACCCCTCCTCTCTGACTCCACCCATTCTGACTAGGCTCCTCCTAAGCCCCTCCTCTGCTGTCTGACCCCACCCATTCTGCCCAGGCTCCTCCTATACCCCCTCCTCTCTGACTCCACCCATTCTGCCCAGGCTCCTCCTAAGCCCCTCCTCTCTGACCCCACCCATTCTGCCCAGGCTCCTCCTAAGCCCCTCCTCTGCTGTCTGACCCCACCCATTTTGCCCAGGCTCCTCCTATTTGACCCCACCCAATCTGACTAGGTTCCTCCTAAGCCCCTCCTCTGCTGTCTGGCCCCACCCATTCTGCCCAGGCTCCTCCTATACCCCCTCCTATTTGACCCCACCCAATCTGACTAGGCTCCTCCTATACCCCTCCTCTCTGACCTCACCCATTCTGCCCAGGCTCCTCCTATTTGACCCCACCCAATCTGACTAGGCTCCTCCTAAGCCCCTCCTCTGCTGTCTGACCCCACCCATTCTGCCCAGGCTCCTCCTAAGCCCCTCCTCTCTGACCCCACCAATTCTGCCCAGGCTCCTCCTAAGCCCCTCCTCTGCTGTCTGACCCCACCCATTCTGCCCAGGCTCCTCCTAAGCCCCTCCTCTCTGACCCCACCAATTCTGCCCAGGCTCCTCCTAAGCCCCTCCTCTGCTGTCTGACCCCACCCATTCTGCCCAGGCTCCGCCTAAGCATCTCCTCTCTGACCCCACCCATTCTGCCCAGGCTCCTCCTAAGCCCCTCCTCTGCTGTCTGACCCCACCCATTCTGCCCAGGCTCCTCCTATTTGACCCCACCCAATCTGACTAGGTTCCTCCTAAGCCCCTCCTCTGCTGTCTGGCCCCACCCATTCTGCCCAGGCTCCTCCTATACCCCCTCCTATTTGACCCCACCCAATCTGACTAGGCTCCTCCTATACCCCTCCTCCTCTCTGACCTCACCCATTCTGCCCAGGCTCCTCCTATTTGACCCCACCCAATCTGACTAGGCTCCTCCTAAGCCCCTCCTCTGCTGTCTGACCCCACCCATTCTGCCCAGGCTCCTCCTAAGCCCCTCCTCTCTGACCCCACCAATTCTGCCCAGGCTCCTCCTAAGCCCCTCATCTGCTGTCTGACCCCACCCATTCTGCCCAGGCTCCTCCTATACCCCTCCTCTCTGACCCCACCCAATCTGACTAGGCTCCTCCTAAGCCCCTCCTCTCTGACTCCACCCATTCTGACTAGGCTCCTCCTATTTGACCCCACCCAATCTGACTAGGCTCCTCCTAAGCCCCTCCTCTGCTGTCTGACCCCACCCATACTGCCCAGGCTCTGCCTAAGCATCTCCTCTCTGACCCCACCCATTCTGCCCAGGCTCCTCCTAAGCCCCTCCTCTGCTGTCTGACCCCACCCATTCTGCCCAGGCTCCTCCTAAGCCCCTCCTCTGCTGTCTGACCCCACCCATTCTGCCCAGGCTCCTCCTATACCCCCTCCTCTCTGACTCCACCCATTCTGCCCAGGCTCCTCCCATACCCCTCTGACCCCACCCATTCTGCCCAGGCTCCTCCTATACCCCTCCTATTTCACCCCACCCAATCTGACTTGGCTCCTCCTAAGCCCCTCCTCTGCTGTCTGACCCCACCCATTCTGCCCAGGCTCCTCCTATTTGACCCCACCCAATCTGACTAGGCTCCTCCTATACCCCCTCTGCCCAGGCTCCTCCTAAGCCCCTCCTCTGCTGTCTGACCCCCACCCATTCTGCCCAGGCTCCGCCTAAGCCCCTCCTCTCTGACCCCACCCATTCTGCCCAGGCTCCTCCTAAGCCCCACCTCTCTGACTCCACCCATTCTGCCCAGGCTCCTCCTATTTGACCCCACCCAATCTGACTAGGCTCCTCCTAAGCCCCTCCTCTCTGACCCCACCCCCTCTGACTAGGCTCCTCCTATACCCCCTCCTCTCTGACTCCACCCATTCTACCCAGGCTCCTCCCATACCCCTCTGACCCCTCCCATTGTGCCCAGGCTCCTCCTATTTGACCCCACCCAATCTGACTAGGCTCCTCCTACACCCCCCTCTGCCAGGCTCCTCCTATACCCCCTCCTCTCTGACTCCACCCATTCTACCCAGGCTCCTCCCATACCCCTCTGACCCCACCCATTCTGCCCAGGCTCCTCCTATTTGACCCCACCCAATCTGACTAGGCTCCTCCTACACCCCCCTCTGCCCAGGCTCCTCCTATACCCCCTCCTCTCTGACTCCACCCATTCTACCCAGGCTCCTCCCATACCCCTCTGACCCCACCCATTCTGCCCAGGCTCCTCCTATTTGACCCCACCCAATCTGACTAGGCTCCTCCTAAGCCCCTAGGCTCCTCCTAAGCCCCTCCTCTGCTGTCTGACCCCACTCATTCTGCCCAGGCTCCTCCTAAGCCCCTCCTCTCTGACCCCACCCAATCTGACTAGGCTCCTCCTATACCCCCCTCTGCCCAGGCTCCTCCTATTTGACCCCACCCAATCTGACAAGGCTCCTCCTAAGCCCCGTCTCTGCTGTCTGACCCCACCCATTCTCCCCAGGCTCCTCCTATACCCCACCTCTCTGACCCCACCCAATCTGACTAGGCTCCTCCTAAGCCCCTCCTCTGCTGTCTGACCCCACCCATTCTGCCCAGGCTCCTCCTATACCCCCTCCTCTCTGACTCCACCCATTCTGCCCAGGCTCCTCCTATTGGACCCCACCCAATCTGATTAGGCTCCTCCTATACCCCCTCTGCCCAGGCTCCTCCTATACCCCTCCTCTCTGACCCCACCCCCTCTGCCCAGGCTCCTCCTATACCCCTCCTCTCTGACCCCACCCCCTCTGCCCAGGCTCCTCCTATTTGACCCCACCCAATCTGACAAGGCTCCTCCTAAGCCCCTTCTCTGCTGTCTGACCCCACCCATTCTCCCCAGGCTCCTCCTATACCCCCTCCTCTCTGACTCCACCCATTCTGCCCAGGCTCCTCCTATTGGACCCCACCCAATCTGATTAGGCTCCTCCTATACCCCATCTGCCCAGGCTCCTCCTATACCCCTCCTCTCTGACCCCACCCCCTCTGCCCAGGCTCCTCCTATACCCCTCCTCTCTGACCCCACCCCCTCTGCCCAGGCTCCTCCTATACCCCTCCTCTGCTGTCTGACCCCACCCATTCTGCCCAGGCTCCTCCTATTTGACCCCACCCAATCTGACTAGGCTCCTCCTAAGCCCCTCCTCTGCTGTCTGACCCCACCCATTCTGCCCAGGCTCCTCCTATTTGACCCCACCCAATCTGACTAGGCTCCTCCTAAGCCCCTCCTCTCTGACCCCACCCATTCTGCCCAGGCTCCTCCTAAGCCCCTCCTCTGCTGTCTGACCCCACCCATTCTGCCCAGGCTCCTCCTATACCCCTCCTCTCTGACTCCACCCATTCTGCCCAGGCTCCTCCTAAGCCCCTCCTCTCTGACCCCACCCATTCTGCCCAGGCTCCTCCTAAGCCCCTCCTCTGCTGTCTGACCCCACCCATTCTGCCCAGGCTCCTCCTATTTGACCCCACCCAATCTGACTAGGTTCCTCCTAAGCCCCTCCTCTGCTGTCTGGCCCCACCCATTCTGCCCAGGCTCCTCCTATACCCCCTCCTATTTGACCCCACCCAATCTGACTAGGCTCCTCCTATACCCCTCCTCTCTGACCTCACCCATTCTGCCCAGGCTCCTCCTATTTGACCCCACCCAATCTGACTAGGCTCCTCCTAAGCCCCTCCTCTGCTGTCTGACCCCACCCATTCTGCCCAGGCTCCTCCTAAGCCCCTCCTCTCTGACCCCACCAATTCTGCCCAGGCTCCTCCTAAGCCCCTCCTCTGCTGTCTGACCCCACCCATTCTGCCCAGGCTCCTCCTAAGCCCCTCCTCTCTGACCCCACCAATTCTGCCCAGGCTCCTCCTAAGCCCCTCATCTGCTATCTGACCCCACCCATTCTGCCCAGGCTCCTCCTATACCCCTCCTCTCTGACCCCACCCAATCTGACTAGGCTCCTCCTAAGCCCCTAGGCTCCTCCTAAGCCCCTCCTCTCTGACCCCACCCAATCTGACTAGGCTCCTCCTATACCCCCTCCTCTCTGACTCCACCCATTCTGACTAGGCTCCTCCTATTTGACCCCACCCAATCTGACTAGGCTCCTCCTAAGCCCCTCCTCTGCTGTCTGACCCCACCCATTCTGCCCAGGCTCCGCCTAAGCATCTCCTCTCTGACCCCACCCATTCTGCCCAGGCTCCTCCTAAGCCCCTCCTCTGCTGTCTGACCCCACCCATTCTGCCCAGGCTCCTCCTATTTGACCCCACCCAATCTGACTAGGTTCCTCCTAAGCCCCTCCTCTGCTGTCTGGCCCCACCCATTCTGCCCAGGCTCCTCCTATACCCCCTCCTATTTGACCCCACCCAATCTGACTAGGCTCCTCCTATACCCCTCCTCTCTGACCTCACCCATTCTGCCCAGGCTCCTCCTATTTGACCCCACCCAATCTGACTAGGCTCCTCCTAAGCCCCTCCTCTCTGACCCCACCCATTCTGCCCAGGCTCCTCCTAAGCCCCTCCTCTGCTGTCTGACCCCACCCATTCTCCCCAGGCTCCTCCTATACCCCACCTCTCTGACCCCACCCAATCTGACTAGGCTCCTCCTAAGCCCCTCCTCTGCTGTCTGACCCCACCCATTCTGCCCAGGCTCCTCCTATACCCCCTCCTCTCTGACTCCACCCATTCTGCCCAGGCTCCTCCTATTGGACCCCACCCAATCTGATTAGGCTCCTCCTATACCCCCTCTGCCCAGGCTCCTCCTATACCCCTCCTCTCTGACCCCACCCCCTCTGCCCAGGCTCCTCCTATACCCCTCCTCTCTGACCCCACCCCCTCTGCCCAGGCTCCTCCTATACCCCTCCTCTGCTGTCTGACCCCACCCATTCTGCCCAGGCTCCTCCTATTTGACCCCACCCAATCTGACTAGGCTCCTCCTAAGCCCCTCCTCTGCTGTCTGACCCCACCCATTCTGCCCAGGCTCCTCCTATTTGACCCCACCCAATCTGACTAGGCTCCTCCTAAGCCCCTCCTCTCTGACCCCACCCATTCTGCCCAGGCTCCTCCTAAGCCCCTCCTCTGCTGTCTGACCCCACCCATTCTGCCCAGGCTCCTCCTATACCCCTCCTCTCTGACCCCACCCCCTCTGCCCAGGCTCCTCCTATTTGACCCCACCCAATCTGACTAGGCTCCTCCTAAGCCCCTCCTCTGCTGTCTGACCCCACCCATTCTGCCCAGGCTCCTCCTATACCCCCTCCTCTCTGACTCCACCCATTCTGCCCAGGCTCCTCCTATTTGACCCCACCCAATCTGACTAGGCTCCTCCTATACCCCCTCTGCCCAGGCTCCTCCTATACCCCTCCTCTCTGACCCCACCCCCTCTGCCCAGGCTCCTCCTATACCCCCTCTGCCCAGGCTCCTCCTATACCCCTCCTCTCTGACCCCACCCCCTCTGCCCAGGCTCCTCCTATACCCCTCCTCTGCTGTCTGACCCCACCCATTCTGCCCAGGCTCCTCCTATTTGACCCCACCCAATCTGACTAGGCTCCTCCTAAGCCCCTCCTCTGCTGTCTGACCCCACCCATTCTGCCCAGGCTCCTCCTATTTGACCCCACCCAATCTGACTAGGCTCCTCCTAAGCCCCTCCTCTCTGACCCCACCCATTCTGCCCAGGCTCCTCCTAAGCCCCTCCTCTGCTGTCTGACCCCACCCATTCTGCCCAGGCTCCTCCTATACCCCTCCTCTCTGACCCCACCCCCTCTGCCCAGGCTCCTCCTATTTGACCCCACCCAATCTGACTAGACTCCTCCTACACCCCCCTCTGCCAGGCTCCTCCTATACCCCCTCCTCTCTGACTCCACCCATTCTACCCAGGCTCCTCCCATACCCCTCTGACCCCACCCATTCTGCCCAGGCTCCTCCTATTTGACCCCACCCAATCTGACTAGGCTCCTCCTACACCCCCCTCTGCCCAGGCTCCTCCTATACCCCCCTCTGCCAGGCTCCTCCTATACCCCCTTCTGCGAGGCTCCTCCTATACCCCCTCCTCTCTGACCCCACCCATTCTGCCCAGGCTCCTCCTATTTGACCACACCCAATCTGACTAGGCTCCTCCTATACCCATTCTGCCCAGGCTCCTCCTATACCCCCTCCTCTCTGACTCCACCCATTCTGCCCAGGCTCCTCCTAAGCCCCTCCTCTCTGACCCCACCCATTCTGCCCAGGCTCCTCCTAAGCCCCTCCTCTGCTGTCTGACCCCACCCATTCTGCCCAGGCTCCTCCTATACCCCTCCTCTCTGACCCCACCCCCTCTGCCCAGGCTCCTCCTATTTGACCCCACCCAATCTGACTAGGCTCCTCCTAAGCCCCTCCTCTGCTGTCTGACCCCACCCATTCTGCCCAGGCTCCGCCTAAGCATCTCCTCTCTGACCCCACCCATTCTGCCCAGGCTCCTCCTAAGCCCCTCCTCTCTGACTCCACCCATTCTGCCCAGGCTCCTCCTATACCCCTCCTCTCTGACTCCACCCATTCTGACTAGGCTCCTCCTGTCGTAATTGGCCCGTTCGATTAGCGATTAGTTGAATCTACACGTTGTCCTCCTTAACTTGGCTATATACGATAAAACGCCATTTTTAATATTGTAGCGGCCATCTTGGACCATGAGCGGCCTCGTGGCCGACGTGCCCTTTAGTCCTTTGTTCGTTCCACTGACCACTCTCATCTGCCCAGCAACAGGCTATTTTTAGTACTGGTCAAGCCACACATGCGCAGTTCTCACTGATCCGTAACCCTTTAGGAATGTGCCGCTAACTGACCAGCGGGTTTGAAACCCTCCAATGAGCTGGCAGTATTCCAAAACATGACCATATATGTCTCTAAAACTATGTCTTAACTTGTGCCGCCTAAACTTTTATTGCCCCAAAAGTGTATATAAACGGGGTCACACCGGTGTTCGGTGTGATACCTCTTGCATTACCGAAGGGTGCTGTTTGAGTGTACCACCACCCCATGGGGTCCTAATAAACTTGTTCTTTGCATTTTACAGTTTCCGTGCCAACAGTTCTTGTGTAAGTGGGTAATCTCTGGAGCGTGTAGGCCTTGGGAACCCCGAAATACTTCAATTGGCGACCACGAAGGGACTCATCGGCGACTCGGATGCCCGAAGGAGAGGTCGTGACGAAGGCTTGGAAATCCGCCATGGGCGCGCGCTGCCACGAGTGACCCGAGTCTTGGCTGCCACGGTGTTTTTTCCTTTCCTTCCGATCTGACCTTCCAGGTGGCGCCGGTCTCCGACTGAGTTTTCGAAGTGTCCGCATCACTGAGAGAGTGCCGTTTGGCTGATTTGGCTTACAAGACCTTGGCAGTTGGAACCTGGACAGTTGAGTATTTGGTAAGCTTTGTGTTCGGTAAGGTAGTCTTCGGACGCTTACTGAAGTCCTACGAATTGTGTTCGGTAAGGTAGTCTTCGGACACTTACTGAAAAAATCTGTGCTTTGTGACCGGTGAGGACGCTTGCCGAATTCTATGAACTTTGATTTGAGTTAGCTAACATTGTGAATTTGTGACCTTTGAACTCATATGTGTAGTGCACTCCACATAGGCAGGCATGTAGAGATGTTTCTCTAACTTTGTTTTTTTTCCCTTGAGCGGCACAATCGTGTGGAGAATTGTAAGTGCCATTTTCTGGTATCACGCTTTCGTGATACTTTTCGAACATGCCTGTTTTTAGCACACTCCGAGGAATGTGTTGTTTTGGAGAAGGCGTCTCAATTAGGTTAGCGGAATCACAGCCGGCTCCCCCAGAGGGAACACCAAACAGGGAAATGTATATCAAGTTCGGCCTCCCCCCTATTATGTACAGTAAATTGTGGCATAAGTACACTAAGGCCGATTCCGACTTGCAATGGCCCCTACACGGGTCATACGATTTGAGTAAAATCCAATTCGTGGAGCAATGTATGTTTCAGCGCAGGTCCAGACAAAACATGTTTGATTGTGTGCGAATGTGGGAGAAAGCGGCGCGTGAACGAATGAAGCGTGAGGTTGCCTTGGCGGACAAAGAGCAGCGCAAGGCTGCTCGGGATAAGGCTTTACAGCTTGAGGAAAAGGAGGCTCAGGAGAAGAAAGAAAGGGAGGAACGGGAACGTAATTTGCAAACTGCTGGTCAGTTTCCTATTCGCCGACCACTTTATCCTGTCCTTAATAATGAAGTTGATGATTTTTCTTTGTTAGATCGGTCACCGCCTCCGTATGTTACGCCGACGGCGCCAGCTGTGGACTTTGACGATGACGGACGGGATAAGTCGGGCAAGAAGGGGGTATCGGCTCTCAGGTTTACTGCGGAGAGGTCCGCTCATTTACGTAGTTGGGCTCGCAAAGTGAATAAGCATAGTGTTACTCAGGATCAATTGATATCAGAGAAAGCAGGGTGGACGGATCTTGAAGTGATGTATTTTTTGTCTTCTTTGGCTGATGAAGTTGTAAGCGCATATCGAGATCTTTCTGATACGTTAGAGCCAAAGGTGTTGTCGGTGTATCGTGAAAATTTAGCTAAAGGTGACTTTGATCTTTCAGATGTTGACGACCTGTTCAAGCACTTGATCAAGCTGCGGGACGAGACAACCCATTTGAGGCAGGAACGGAAACGGAGGCAAAAAGAGTCCGAGCCGGGAAATGACGGGGCGGTTAAGGAGTGTTCTCTCCGTGGTTCAGATAAGAGTTCTGCGTTGCATGTTATGCCTATGCGTGAAGCCGCGCCTTTGTATGTTCCACCAAAAGGGGAAGGTACGGATGATGATAAGTTGTCGAAGGATGCGAAAGGGTATTTTGTGTATAATTGGGTATATACGCCATGGAATAGGGCAGATGTCATGGCACTGAAAAATTCTTTACCTGATCTTCGAAAGAACCCAGCGGCATTTTATGAGGGGGTGGAAGGGGCTATTTCGTCTTGTGTGATGACTCTTGTAGATATAGATTTGTTTTTTGGGCTAATTTTACCACCTGATATGTGGAGGCAAATTCGTAAGACTAATGATGAAACGATCTTGGGGGGGACCTGGAAAGAAATAAATGCTGCAGATTTAGATAGGGAACCGGCATGTAAGCCTTGTCCGCTAATCTTAGATCTTCCAGCAGCTATTTTGCATAAATTGAAAACGCTTGTTCCCGCCAAAAAGATTGATTGGACCATGTTAACGTCGTGCAAGCAGAAACCCGATGAAACGGTCTCTGATTTCTTTACACGCTTCGAGGAGGCCTTTCATGATTACAGTGGTCAATCTTTAACAGACGATACGGGTCGGCATCTGTTTGTAGATAAGTATGTAGCTAATCTCCTACCGGAGATCGCTAAGCGATTGAAATCGAGTGAAAGTTCCTGGGCCACGGCGACCCCTGCGTCCTTGTTAACTATGGCTCAGTATTATGAGCGGCAGGAGGTGGAAGCTAAAGAAAGTGTAGAGAAAAAGACGAAGGAATTGAAAACGAAGGTGATGTTAGCGCAGGTTCGGGGAACACAGGGTAGAGGGAATGATAGAGGTAGACGCGGTGGGGGAAATGCATCGTATGGTCGTACGGACATTGCGGAGGATCAGTGTGCTTATTGTAAGGAGTTTGGGCATTGGGCCGAAGATTGTCCGGTACTTCGCGAACAGCGTAGTCAGCGTGGTCGAGGTAGTGGAAGGTCAAGGGGAGGTTATACTGGAACGAGAGGTGGCGGAGGTGATCGTAGACAGGTTGAGGAGAGGGGCCGTGGCCAGGACGAACGAAATACGTTTGATAGACGGAATCAATATCAGATTTCGGAAGGAGAGAATGTGGAACATCAGGATTACGTGCATGCATAGGATTGCGTAGGATGGGGTAAGGAATCAGTTGAAGTGCCAGTAGATCAGCAAGGTCCATATGTAACAGCGGGTATTTTGGGTTCTACTGATCAATTTCTAGTCGACACAGGAGCTACTCGTAGCGCTCTGTCGAAAAATTTGGTTCCGAGGGCTCCCCTGTCTGGCGAAATGATTACGTGTGTAGGGTTTGATGGCACACCCTCCCCCAGCCCATTGTCCAAGCCCCTTGCACTATGCATTGACAAATATTTTAGTTTTGGCCAATTTTTGTTATCGCCTCATACCCCAGATAATATCTTGGGCATTGATTTGCTTAAATATTTTCGAGCAACAATACGCTGCGCTCCAGAGGGAGTGCGGGTTATTCTGAATGACAACTACCCTGACCCTGATGATTGCCCTGACCCTGACAGATTTTGTGTCATTTTAGATATTCCCGCTCTGGCCTCTCTGCCGCACACGTTGTGGGCGACATCAGATACGGATGTGGGAGAGATGCGTATTCCACCAATACACATTACTGTTAAGGAAGGGGCCCCCCTACCACGAGTGCCACAGTATAAGATCTCGAAGGAAGGTGAAATTGCACTGACGCATATTGTTCAGGATTTGATTTCCGTAGGGGTGGTAGAGGAGGTCCCTTATAATGTTTGTAACAGCCCTATTCTACCGATTCTTAAAAGAGATTCAGATGGCAAGATCTATCGATTTATTATTGATTTGCGTGAAGTAAATAAAATTGTCGTTCCCCAATACCCAGTGGTGTCTGATATCACGACTTTGCTTACTTTGGTTCCACCGACAGCCACCACTTTTAGCGTTATTGATTTAAAGAATGCGTTCTTTTCTATCCCTGTTCACCCAGATAGCAGATATCTGTTTGGTTTTACGCTCAATAATAAATCGTATAGATTTTGTCGTGTTCCCCAAGGTTATACTGAAAGCCCTAGCATCTACAGCCAGGCTCTGAAACGCCAACTAGATTCCTTTACATTACAGTCTGGCGTGGCACTCATCCAGTATGTGGATGACCTTCTGCTCGCCGCCGATTCCTATGCACAATGTGAACAGAGTACGCTTGCGTTGCTTTCCTTTTTGGCACAAAACAATCATAAGGTTTCCAAGAAAAAGCTTCAATACTGTAGACCCCAGGTGACCTACCTCGGTCATCTGTTGTCTAAGGAGGGGCGGGCACTAACATCTGATCGAATTCAAGCAATTTTAGACACACCAGTCCCCCGCACGCAGAGAGATGTGCGTGCCTTCATAGGGTTAACGTCCTTTTGTAGGCAATGGATCATGGGTTTTTCGCATATCATAAAACCTTTGCTAGCATTGTTGTCCAAAACTACACCGATGCCTCTTGAGTGGACAGACGAATGTCAGAAAGCCTTTGAGCAGTTGAGACAGGCTCTCTGTTCTGCGCCTGTGCTAGGAACACCAGATTACACGAAACTTTTCACATTGTACGTGCACGAGAATGATGGGTGCGCATTGTCAGTGTTAGTGCAGTTACACGGGGATAAGCAGAGACCATGTGCATACTTCTCTGCTATTTTGGACCCGGTAGCACGGGGATTGCCTGGGTGTTTTCGAGCAGTAGCAGCAACAGCAGTAGCCATACGACAGAGTGAGGGCATAGTGTTATCACACAAATTGTTGGTGTTAGTTCCTCATGCAGTAGATGCCCTGTTAAACCAAACAAAGACCCAATATCTTACGAGCGCACGACTTACAGGATATGAGCTGACGCTTTTAGCGCCTCACATAACATTGAAAAGATGCGCTACTTTGAACCCCGCGACTTTATTGCCCTATCCGGCCGAGGAAAGTCAGGAAGAAAAACATCATGACTGTGTTTTCCTGACTGAGGAACAGACAAAGGGTCGTGTTGACTTACAGGATGTGCCACTTCCTGATGTGGATGGGGAACTGTGGGTTGATGGATCGTGTTTGAGGCTGCCAGATGGTACGACCTCTGCAGCATATGCGATCACGACACTTAAGACGGTGGTTGAAACAGCTAGAATACCACAAAAATCGGCTCAGGCAGCAGAGCTGATAGCCTTGACAAGAGCCTGCGAATTGAGTGCTGGCCTATGTGTGAACATATACACGGACAGCCGGTACGCCTTCGGAGTGGCCCATGACTTCGGGCTCCTCTGGAGGGAGCGTGGGTTTCTGACATCACACGGGGAGCACATTATGCATGGAGAGTTAGTGCGTGATCTCCTAAACGCGTTGCTTTGCCCCAAGAAAGTAGCAATAGTGAAGTGCAGTGCCCATAAAAAGATTACGGATAAAGTGGGTCAAGGAAATGCTTTTGCAGACAACATAGCAAGGCAGACGGCTATGTCCCGAACTAGCTCCCCTATGTATGTGGTACAATCACAGGCTGAAAGGTGGAGTGATGCCAGAGCAGAGATACGGGACATTCAAAAATCAGCTACAGAATCTGAACTTGCGGCTTGGGCAGTAGATGGGGTACTAGATGACGAGGGTTGTTGGAGAAGCAAAGACATGGAGAAGTGGAAATTGCCTGCGGCTTACTTACAGGCGATGGTCCAGATGACACATGGACTGGCCCATGTTGGAGCTCTTGCAATTACTCGGCTTTTACAACGAGTTTGGGAGCATCCTGAGATTGCGAACACTGCAAAGAAAGTAGTGGAGACCTGCCTGGTATGTTTGCAACACAATCCTGGAAAGGGGACCCATACTCCGAAAGGAGGGTTCGTTCCACCTTCTGCACCGTTTGAAGTGCTTCAAATGGATTACATCCAACTCGAGCGCTGCAATAACCTGAAGTACGTTTTAGTGGTGGTGTGTGCTTTTAGCAAATGGGTTGAGGCCTACCCCACGAAAGACAATACGGCTTTGACAACAGCTAAGGTGTTGCTTAAGGAATTCTTTCCTCGCTTTGGAGTTTGCAAATTTTTGTGGAGCGATAATGGGCCCCATTTTGTTGGGAAGATTGTGGAATATGTACTGAAGGGGTTAGGGATTCAGCAAAAGTTCCACGCTGTATTCCACCCTCAGTCAGCAGGTTTGGTCGAGCGGTACAATGCCACCTTGAAGCTTAAGCTGGCCAAAATCGTGGCGTCTACATCGTTGAAGTGGCCAGATGCATTGCCGCTAGCACTGCTCTCTCTTAGATCAGTACCTCACTCACGAACAGGCCTTACGCCCTATGAGGTGGTGTTTGGCCGCCCCATGAATATTTGGGGGGTGCCCAAGCCGCGATTAATACATGATGTGCCTTGTGTTATGATGAATGATTATTTGGCACGATTAACAAATGATTTGCTCTCTATTCATCAACAGGTTCGAGAAGCGCTCCCTGATAACTCCACTGGAGAAGGCCACGATCTTCGTCCTGGGGACCATGTGATGGTCCGTTCATTTGAAAGAGCAAGCAGTTTGGAGCCCAGGTGGAAGGGCCCCGAGCAGGTCCTCCTAGCAACCCGCACCGCAGTACGAGTGACCAACAGGAAGCGGTGGGTGCATTCGACACATTGTCGCCGAGTCTCTCCGGATCTGGTGACTCCTGCTGTGCTGACTGATTACAAGGAGATCTTGGAGAAGGAAAACAGCCCAGCTGTGACGTCGGCCGAAGTGGAGGGAGCCTTCCCGGACCAATCTGCTACCGGAAGAGAGCGCTACAATCTACGGCCGCGATAAGAAGATTTTTTTTGTTTGTTCCCCTTTTAGACTGGTTGGTTACCGCTCCAGGTTTGTGAAACGGAAACCGGGAATTCCAAGGGGGGGGGATCAGTTCTGCCAGAGTAGAGACACCCGTCTTGGCCCGGAGAAGAAAACAACGGCTACCTCGGAGTTCAGCACCGCATTTTTCTTTTTTTAGGTATACACGCATGTGTAACTGAGACAATTTGTGAAAGCCTTGTGAACAATTTGTGCAACTTGAGACTTTGTATAAACTTTCTCGAACAATGGCACCAACGGCATCTCGTGATAAGAAAATATTGGGTGCCTTTCTCTTTGTCTTGACCATTGTGGTGATTGCTGTTATAGCCTGGGTAGTCGAACTTGTGGTGCCTGTACGTGAACATTTGCTGCCGACTACCCCGGCACCATCTGAACACTTTCATTTTACATTGCCATTCCATGAAGAGCGTCATCGCCAAACGTATTTAAATAACAGCTTCATTCAGATTCTTCACCACACGCATAATATGACTAATACCTCTAACTGCTGGGTGTGTGGAATGTTGCCTGGGCACCAGAAGAGAGGGGGCACCCCACTTATTCCGCTCCCGTTTTCGCACAATGGGTCATGCAATGCCTGGTACACCCTCCTCTTTACCTTGAGATGGCCAACCAAAGGGGGGGTGCTTTTCCGTCTGAATAAAGTATGTTCCCATGACAAGGATGGGTTTCCCTGGGCTGAGGGTACACGTTTTGAATGGGAGGAGTACAGGCCTGATAATGTATCTGCTCCACGAATATATAGCAATCAGCGAAATGTGAATGTATCTAGTGCTCATGTCATAAATGTCATTGCCACAAAAGCCGATTTATGCATCAGAAACAAGGGCACGATTGCAGTGGGGAAAAGCGAATGTAATATTACTCTTACGTTTGATAGCCCGAATGGCATTTCATTTGTTGCATCTCGAAACACCTACTTCATCTGTGGAACGAAGGGGTACCATCAGCTTCCAGTAGGGTGGTTGGGCACGTGCTATGTATCGTTTGTGCTACCTCCTGTGTTTATTGCCCCTCCGATGTACCACAACGACTATACTCTGTATCATGATTTTGTTTTAAACCGAGTTAAGCGAACTGTTGCTTTAGAGGATATCGATCAAACGGACACTGCATTACAACAGTATGTGGATTTCAATTTGGGACTATTCTCCTTTGTGGGGGCTGCATTGAACAGCCGGAAAATTAGACGTCTAACTCGCGTTGTTGAGGCTGTTGCGAATGACACTGCCATTGCCTTGGGGAATATTACTGAGGAACTACAGATTTCCAGGATTGTTACCCTCCAAAACAGGATGGTTTTGGATGTTGTTTTGGCTGACCGTGGGGGGGCATGTAGAATCATCGGAAGCAGCTGTTGTGTCTATGTACCTGATAATTCTCCATCTGTGTATGATGCGATTTCCAAGCTTCATAAAATAGCTGCCGAAATACACCCGGACAATGGAACTTGGACACTTTCTGGATGGTTCTGGTCCATGATTGCAACTTGGGGCTGGAAACTATTGACAATTCTCTGTATACTTGTGGGAGCAATGTTCTTTATATGCTTGTGTATCCAATGTGGCCCTGCCTTATGTTCAATGTGTCTATCAGTTTGCTTACCATCGGGGCGAGCTCTTGTCCGTGAGAAAATAATGCTACACAAAGAGGTGACACAAATTATGTTAATAGACATTGAGGACGAACATCCAGATTATGTTCATTATGAGGTAGATTCAGCTAAACGCTAAAAGGGTCGTCTGTCGTAATTGGCCCGTTCGATTAGCGATTAGTTGAATCTACACGTTGTCCTCCTTAACTTGGCTATATACGATAAAACGCCATTTTTAATATTGTAGCGGCCATCTTGGACCATGAGCGGCCTCGTGGCCGACGTGCCCTTTAGTCCTTTGTTCGTTCCACTGACCACTCTCATCTGCCCAGCAACAGGCTATTTTTAGTACTGGTCAAGCCACACATGCGCAGTTCTCACGGATCCGTAACCCTTTAGGAATGTGCCGCTAACTGACCAGCGGGTTTGAAACCCTCCAATGAGCTGGCAGTATTCCAAAACATGACCATATATGTCTCTAAAACTATGTCTTAACTTGTGCCGCCTAAACTTTTATTGCCCCAAAAGTGTATATAAACGGGGTCACACCGGTGTTCGGTGTGATACCTCTTGCATTACCGAAGGGTGCTGTTTGAGTGTACCACCACCCCATGGGGTCCTAATAAACTTGTTCTTTGCATTTTACAGTTTCCGTGCCAACAGTTCTTGTGTAAGTGGGTAATCTCTGGAGCGTGTAGGCCTTGGGAACCCCGAAATACTTCACTCCTAAGCCCCTCCTCTGCTGTCTGACCCCACCCATTCTGCCCAGGCTCCTCCTATACCCCCTCCTCTCTGACTCCACCCATTCTGCCCAGGCTCCTCCTAAGCCCCTCCTCTCTGACCCCACCCATTCTGCCCAGGCTCCTCCTAAGCCCCTCCTCTGCTGTCTGACCCCACCCATTCTGCCCAGGCTCCTCCTATTTGACCCCACCCAATCTGACTAGGTTCCTCCTAAGCCCCTCCTCTGCTGTCTGGCCCCACCCATTCTGCCCAGGCTCCTCCTATACCCCCTCCTATTTGACCCCACCCAATCTGACTAGGCTCCTCCTATACCCCTCCTCTCTGACCTCACCCATTCTGCCCAGGCTCCTCCTATTTGACCCCACCCAATC
This sequence comes from Lissotriton vulgaris, assembly GCF_964263255.1. Classification (NCBI taxonomy): domain Eukaryota; kingdom Metazoa; phylum Chordata; class Amphibia; order Caudata; family Salamandridae; genus Lissotriton; species Lissotriton vulgaris. Next base: position 1,001,925,294 of record NC_141695.1, read on the forward strand.
TGACTAGGCTCCTCCTAAGCCCCTCCTCTGCTGTCTGACCCCACCCATTCTGCCCAGGCTCCTCCTAAGCCCCTCCTCTCTGACCCCACCAATTCTGCCCAGGCTCCTCCTAAGCCCCTCCTCTGCTGTCTGACCCCACCCATTCTGCCCAGGCTCCTCCTAAGCCCCTCCTCTCTGACCCCACCAATTCTGCCCAGGCTCCTCCTAAGCCCCTCATCTGCTGTCTGACCCCACCCATTCTGCCCAGGCTCCTCCTATACCCCTCCTCTCTGACCCCACCCAATCTGACTAGGCTCCTCCTAAGCCCCTAGGCTCCTCCTAAGCCCCTCCTCTCTGACCCCACCCAATCTGACTAGGCTACTCCTATACCCCCTCCTCTCTGACTCCACCCATTCTGACTAGGCTCCTCCTATTTGACCCCACCCAATCTGACTAGGCTCCTCCTAAGCCCCTCCTCTGCTGTCTGACCCCACCCATTCTGCCCAGGCTCCGCCTAAGCATCTCCTCTCTGACCCCACCCATTCTGCCCAGGCTCCTCCTAAGCCCCTCCTCTGCTGTCTGACCCCACCCATTCTGCCCAGGCTCCTCCTATTTGACCCCACCCAATCTGACTAGGTTCCTCCTAAGCCCCTCCTCTGCTGTCTGGCCCCACCCATTCTGCCCAGGCTCCTCCTATACCCCCTCCTATTTGACCCCACCCAATCTGACTAGGCTCCTCCTATACCCCTCCTCTCTGACCTCACCCATTCTGCCCAGGCTCCTCCTATTTGACCCCACCCAATCTGACTAGGCTCCTCCTAAGCCCCTCCTCTCTGACCCCACCCATTCTGCCCAGGCTCCTCCTAAGCCCCTCCTCTGCTGTCTGACCCCACCCATTCTCCCCAGGCTCCTCCTATACCCCACCTCTCTGACCCCACCCAATCTGACTAGGCTCCTCCTAAGCCCCTCCTCTGCTTCTGACCCCACCCATTCTGCCCAGGCTCCTCCTATACCCCCTCCTCTCTGACTCCACCCATTCTGCCCAGGCTCCTCCTATTGGACCCCACCCAATCTGATTAGGCTCCTCCTATACCCCCTCTGCCCAGGCTCCTCCTATACCCCTCCTCTCTGACCCCACCCCCTCTGCCCAGGCTCCTCCTATACCCCTCCTCTCTGACCCCACCCCCTCTGCCCAGGCTCCTCCTATACCCCTCCTCTGCTGTCTGACCCCACCCATTCTGCCCAGGCTCCTCCTATTTGACCCCACCCAATCTGACTAGGCTCCTCCTAAGCCCCTCCTCTGCTGTCTGACCCCACCCATTCTGCCCAGGCTCCTCCTATTTGACCCCACCCAATCTGACTAGGCTCCTCCTAAGCCCCTCCTCTCTGACCCCACCCATTCTGCCCAGGCTCCTCCTAAGCCCCTCCTCTGCTGTCTGACCCCACCCATTCTGCCCAGGCTCCTCCTATACCCCTCCTCTCTGACCCCACCCCCTCTGCCCAGGCTCCTCCTATTTGACCCCACCCAATCTGACTAGGCTCCTCCTAAGCCCCTCCTCTGCTGTCTGACCCCACCCATTCTGCCCAGGCTCCTCCTATACCCCCTCCTCTCTGACTCCACCCATTCTGCCCAGGCTCCTCCTATTTGACCCCACCCAATCTGACTAGGCTCCTCCTATACCCCCTCTGCCCAGGCTCCTCCTATACCCCTCCTCTCTGACCCCACCCCCTCTGCCCAGGCTCCTCCTATACCCCCTCTGCCCAGGCTCCTCCTATACCCCTCCTCTCTGACCCCACCCCCTCTGCCCAGGCTCCTCCTATACCCCTCCTCTGCTGTCTGACCCCACCCATTCTGCCCAGGCTCCTCCTATTTGACCCCACCCAATCTGACTAGGCTCCTCCTAAGCCCCTCCTCTGCTGTCTGACCCCACCCATTCTGCCCAGGCTCCTCCTATTTGACCCCACCCAATATGACTAGGCTCCTCCTAAGCCCCTCCTCTCTGACCCCACCCATTCTGCCCAGGCTCCTCCTAAGCCCCTCCTCTGCTGTCTGACCCCACCCATTCTGCCCAGGCTCCTCCTATACCCCTCCTCTCTGACCCCACCCCCTCTGCCCAGGCTCCTCCTATTTGACCCCACCCAATCTGACTAGGCTCCTCCTACACCCCCCTCTGCCAGGCTCCTCCTATACCCCCTCCTCTCTGACTCCACCCATTCTACCCAGGCTCCTCCCATACCCCTCTGACCCCACCCATTCTGCCCAGGCTCCTCCTATTTGACCCCACCCAATCTGACTAGGCTCCTCCTACACCCCCCTCTGCCCAGGCTCCTCCTATACCCCCCTCTGCCAGGCTCCTCCTATACCCCCCTCTGCCAGGCTCCTCCTATACCCCCTCCTCTCTGACCCCACCCATTCTGCCCAGGCTCCTCCTATTTGACCACACCCAATCTGACTAGGCTCCTCCTATACCCATTCTGCCCAGGCTCCTCCTATACCCCCTCCTCTCTGACTCCACCCATTCTGCCCAGGCTCCTCCTAAGCCCCTCCTCTCTGACCCCACCCATTCTGCCCATATACCCCCTCCTCCTGCCCAGGCTCCTCCTAAGCCCCTCCGCTGCTGTCTGACCCCACCCATTCTGCCCAGGCTCCGCCTAAGCCCCTCCTCTCTGACCCCACCCATTCTGCCCAGGCTCCTCCTAAGCCCCTCCTCTGCTGTCTGACCCCACCCATTCTGCCCAGGCTCCTCCCATACCCCTCTGACCCCACCCATTCTGCCCAGGCTCCTCCTATTTGACCCCACCCAATCTGACTAAGCTCCTCCTAAGCCCCTCCTCTCTGACCGCACCCCCTCTGGCCAGGCTCCTCCTATACCCCCTCTGCCCAGGCTCCTCCTATACCCCTCCTCTCTGACCCCACCCCCTCTGCCCAGGCTCCTCCTAAGCCCCTCCTCTGCTGTCTGACCCCACCCATTCTGCCCAGGCTCCTCCTATACCCCCTCCTCTCTGACTCCACCCATTCTACTCAGGCTCCTCCCATACCCCTCTGACCCCACCCAGGCTCCTCCTATTTGACCCCACCCAATCTGACTAGGCTCCTCCTACACCCCCCTCTGCCAGGCTCCTCCTATACCCCTCCTCTGCTGTCTGACCCCACCCATTCTGCCCAGGCTCCTCCTATTTGACCCCACCCAATCTGACTAGGCTCCTCCTAAGCCCCTCCTCTGCTGTCTGACCCCACCCATTCTGCCCAGGCTCCTCCTATACCCCACCTCTCTGACCCCACCCAATCTGACTAGGCTCCTCCTAAGCCCCTCCTCTGCTGTCTGACCCCACCCATTCTGCCCAGGCTCCTCCTCTCTGACCCCACCCATTCTGCCCAGGCTCCTCCTATACCCCACCTCTCTGACCCCACCCAATCTGACTAGGCTCCTCCTAAGCCCCTCCTCTGCTGTCTGACCCCACCCATTCTGCCCAGGCTCCTCCTATACCCCCTCCTCTCTGACCCCACCCAATCTGACTAGGCTCCTCCTATACCCCCTCCTCTCTGACTCCACCCATTCTGACTAGGCTCCTCCTATTTTACCCCACCCAATCTGACTAGGCTCCTCCTAAGCCCCTCCTCTGCTGTCTGACCCCACCCATACTGCCCAGGCTCTGCCTAAGCATCTCCTCTCTGACCCCACCCATTCTGCCCAGGCTCCTCCTAAGCCCCTCCTCTGCTGTCTGACCCCACTCATTCTGCCCAGGCTCCTCCTAAGCCCCTCCTCTGCTGTCTGACCCCACCCATTCTGCCCAGGCTCCTCCTCTCTGACCCCACCCATTCTGCCCAGGCTCCTCCTATACCCCACCTCTCTGACCCCACCCCCTCTGCCCAGGCTCCTCCTAAGCCCCTCCTCTGCTGTCTGACCCCACCCATACTGCCCAGGCTCTGCCTAAGCATCTCCTCTCTGACCCCACCCATTCTGCCCAGGCTCCTCCTAAGCCCCTCCTCTGCTGTCTGACCCCACCCATTCTGCCCAGGCTCCTCCTAAGCCCCTCCTCTGCTGTCTGACCCCACCCATTCTGCCCAGGCTCCTCCTCTCTGACCCCACCCATTCTGCCCAGGCTCCTCCTATACCCCTCCTCTCTGACCCCACCCCCTCTGCCCAGGCTCCTCCTAAGCCCCTCCTCTGCTGTCTGACCCCACCCATTCTGCCCAGGCTCCTCCTATACCCCCTCCTCTCTGACTCCACCCATTCTACCCAGGCTCCTCCCATACCCCTCTGACCCCACCCAGGCTCCTCCTATTTGACCCCACCCAATCTGACTAGGCTCCTCCTACACCCCCCTCTGCCAGGCTCCTCCTATACCCCTCCTCTGCTGTCTGACCCCACCCATTCTGCCCAGGCTCCTCCTATTTGACCCCACCCAATCTGACTAGGCTCCTCCTAAGCCCCTCCTCTGCTGTCTGACCCCACCCATTCTGCCCAGGCTCCTCCTCTCTGACCCCACCCATTCTGCCCAGGCTCCTCCTATACCCCACCTCTCTGACCCCACCCAATCTGACTAGGCTCCTCCTACACCCCCCTCTGCCAGGCTCCTCCTATACCCCCTCCTCTCTGACTCCACCCATTCTACCCAGGCTCCTCCCATACCCCTCTGACCCCACCCAATCTGACTAGGCTCCTCCTAAGCCCCTCCTCTGCTGTCTGACCCCACCCATTCTGCCCAGGCTCCTCCTATACCCCTCCTCTCTGACCCCACCCCCTCTGCCCAGGCTCCTCCTATTTGACCCCACCCAATCTGACTAGGCTCCTCCTACACCCCCCTCTGCCAGGCTCCTCCTATACCCCCTCCTCTCTGACTCCACCCATTCTACCCAGGCTCCTCCCATACCCCTCTGACCCCACCCAATCTGACTAGGCTCCTCCTAAGCCCCTCCTCTGCTGTCTGACCCCACCCATTCTGCCCAGGCTCCTCCTATACCCCACCTCTCTGACCCCACCCAATCTGACTAGGCTCCTCCTAAGCCCCTCCTCTGCTGTCTGACCCCACCCATTCTGCCCAGGCTCCTCCTCTCTGACCCCACCCATTCTGCCCAGGCTCCTCCTATACCCCACCTCTCTGACCCCACCCAATCTGACTAGGCTCCTCCTAAGCCCCTCCTCTGCTGTCTGACCCCACCCATTCTGCCCAGGCTCCTCCTATACCCCCTCCTCTCTGACTCCACCCATTCTACCCAGGCTCCTCCCATACCCCTCTGACCCCACCCATTCTGCCCAGGCTCCTCCTATTTGACCCCACCCAATCTGACTAGGCTCCTCCTACACCCCCCTCTGCCAGGCTCCTCCTATACCCCCTCCTCTCTGACTCCACCCATTCTACCCAGGCTCCTCCCATTCTGCCCAGGCTCCTCCTATTTGACCCCACCCAATCTGACTAGGCTCCTCCTAAGCCCCTAGGCCCCTCCTAAGCCCCTCCTCTGCTGTCTGACCCCACTCATTCTGCCCAGGCTCCTCCTAAGCCCCTCCTCTCTGACCCCACCCAATCTGACTAGGCTCCTCCTAAGCCCCTCCTCTGCTCTCTGACCCCACCCATTCTGCCCAGGCTCCTCATATTTGACCCCACCCAATCTGACTAGGCTCCTCCTAAGCCCCTCCTCTCTGACCCCACCCATTCTGCCCAGGCTCCTCCTAAGCCCCTCCTCTGCTGTCTGACCCCACCCATTCTGCCCAGGCTCCTCCTATACCCCTCCTCTCTGACCCCACCCCCTCTGCCCAGGCTCCTCCTATTTGACCCCACCCAATCTGACTAGGCTCCTCCTAAGCCCCTCCTCTGCTGTCTGACCCCACCCATTCTGCCCAGGCTCCGCCTAAGCATCTCCTCTCTGACCCCACCCATTCTGCCCAGGCTCCTCCTATACCCCCTCCTCTCTGACTCCACCCATTCTGCCCAGGCTCCTCCTAAGCCCCTCCTCTCTGACCCCACCCATTCTGCCCAGGCTCCTCCTAAGCCCCTCCTCTGCTGTCTGACCCCACCCATTCTGCCCAGGCTCCTCCTATTTGACCCCACCCAATCTGACTAGGTTCCTCCTAAGCCCCTCCTCTGCTGTCTGGCCCCACCCATTCTGCCCAGGCTCCTCCTATACCCCCTCCTATTTGACCCCACCCAATCTGACTAGGCTCCTCCTATACCCCTCCTCTCTGACCTCACCCATTCTGCCGAGGCTCCTCCTATTTGACCCCACCCAATCTGACTAGGCTCCTCCTAAGCCCCTCCTCTGCTGTCTGACCCCACCCATTCTGCCCAGGCTCCTCCTAAGCCCCTCCTCTCTGACCCCACCAATTCTGCCCAGGCTCCTCCTAAGCCCCTCCTCTGCTGTGTGACCCCACCCATTCTGCCCAGGCTCCTCCTAAGCCCCTCCTCTCTGACCCCACCAATTCTGCCCAGGCTCCTCCTAAGCCCCTCATCTGCTGTCTGACCCCACCCATTCTGCCCAGGCTCCTCCTATACCCCTCCTCTCTGACCCCACCCAATCGGACTAGGCTCCTCCTAAGCCCCTAGGCTCCTCCTAAGCCCCTCCTCTCTGACCCCACCCAATCTGACTAGGCTCCTCCTATACCCCCTCCTCTCTGACTCCACCCATTCTGACTAGGCTCCTCCTATTTGACCCCACCCAATCTGACTAGGCTCCTCCTAAGCCCCTCCTCTGCTGTCTGACCCCACCCATTCTGCCCAGGCTCCGCCTAAGCATCTCCTCTCTGACCCCACCCATTCTGCCCAGGCTCCTCCTAAGCCCCTCCTCTGCTGTCTGACCCCACCCATTCTGCCCAGGCTCCTCCTATTTGACCCCACCCAATCTGACTAGGTTCCTCCTAAGCCCCTCCTCTGCTGTCTGGCCCCACCCATTCTGCCCAGGCTCCTCCTATACCCCCTCCTATTTGACCCCACCCAATCTGACTAGGCTCCTCCTATACGCCTCCTCTCTGACCTCACCCATTCTGCCCAGGCTCCTCCTATTTGACCCCACCCAATCTGACTAGGCTCCTCCTAAGCCCCTCCTCTCTGACCCCACCCATTCTGCCCAGGCTCCTCCTAAGCCCCTCCTCTGCTGTCTGACCCCACCCATTCTCCCCAGGCTCCTCCTATACCCCACCTCTCTGACCCCACCCAATCTGACTAGGCTCCTCCTAAGCCCCTCCTCTGCTGTCTGACCCCACCCATTCTGCCCAGGCTCCTCCTATACCCCCTCCTCTCTGACTCCACCCATTCTGCCCAGGCTCCTCCTATTGGACCCCACCCAATCTGATTAGGCTCCTCCTATACCCCCTCTGCCCAGGCTCCTCCTATACCCCTCCTCTCTGACCCCACCCCCTCTGCCCAGGCTCCTCCTATACCCCTCCTCTCTGACCCCACCCCCTCTGCCCAGGCTCCTCCTATACCCCTCCTCTGCTGTCTGACCCCACCCATTCTGCCCAGGCTCCTCCTATTTGACCCCACCCAATCTGACTAGGCTCCTCCTAAGCCCCTCCTCTGCTGTCTGACCCCACCCATTCTGCCCAGGCTCCTCCTATTTGACCCCACCCAATCTGACTAGGCTCCTCCTAAGCCCCTCCTCTCTGACCCCACCCATTCTGCCCAGGCTCCTCCTAAGCCCCTCCTCTGCTGTCTGACCCCACCCATTCTGCCCAGGCTCCTCCTATACCCCCTCCTCTCTGACTCCACCCATTCTGCCCAGGCTCCTCCTATTTGACCCCACCCAATCTGACTAGGCTCCTCCTATACCCCCTCTGCCCAGGCTCCTCCTATACCCCTCCTCTCTGACCCCACCCCCTCTGCCCAGGCTCCTCCTATACCCCCTCTGCCCAGGCTCCTCCTATACCCCTCCTCTCTGACCCCACCCCCTCTGCCCAGGCTCCTCCTATACCCCTCCTCTGCTGTCTGACCCCACCCATTCTGCCCAGGCTCCTCCTATTTGACCCCACCCAATCTGACTAGGCTCCTCCTAAGCCCCTCCTCTGCTGTCTGACCCCACCCATTCTGCCCAGGCTCCTCCTATTTGACCCCACCCAATCTGACTAGGCTCCTCCTAAGCCCCTCCTCTCTGACCCCACCCATTCTGCCCAGGCTCCTCCTAAGCCCCTCCTCTGCTGTCTGACCCCACCCATTCTGCCCAGGCTCCTCCTATACCCCTCCTCTCTGACCCCACCCCCTCTGCCCAGGCTCCTCCTATTTGACCCCACCCATTCTGACTAGGCTCCTCCTACACCCCCCTCTGCCAGGCTCCTCCTATACCCCCTCCTCTCCGACTCCACCCATTCTACCCAGGCTCCTCCCATACCCCTCTGACCCCACCCATTCTGCCCAGGCTCCTCCTATTTGACCCCACCCAATCTGACTAGGCTCCTCCTACACCCCCCTCTGCCCAGGCTCCTCCTATACCCCCCTCTGCCAGGCTCCTCCTATACCCCCCTCTGCCAGGCTCCTCCTATACCCCCTCCTCTCTGACCCCACCCATTCTGCCCAGGCTCCTCCTATTTGACCACACCCAATCTGACTAGGCTCCTCCTATACCCATTCTGCCCAGGCTCCTCCTATACCCCCTCCTCTCTGACTCCACCCATTCTGCCCAGGCTCCTCCTAAGCCCCTCCTCTCTGACCCCACCCATTCTGCCCATATACCCCCTCCTCCTGCCCAGGCTCCTCCTAAGCCCCTCCTCTGCTGTCTGACCCCACCCATTCTGCCCAGGCTCCGCCTAAGCCCCTCCTCTCTGACCCCACCCATTCTGCCCAGGCTCCTCCTAAGCCCCTCCTCTGCTGTCTGACCCCACCCATTCTGCCCAGGCTCCTCCCATACCCCTCTGACCCCACCCATTCTGCCCAGGCTCCTCCTATTTGACCCCACCCAATCTGACTAAGCTCCTCCTAAGCCCCTCCTCTCTGACCCCACCCCCTCTGGCCAGGCTCCTCCTATACCCCCTCTGCCCAGGCTCCTCCTATACCCCTCCTCTCTGACCCCACCCCCTCTGCCCAGGCTCCTCCTAAGCCCCTCCTCTGCTGTCTGACCCCACCCATTCTGCCCAGGCTCCTCCTATACCCCCTCCTCTCTGACTCCACCCATTCTACCCAGGCTCCTCCCATACCCCTCTGACCCCACCCAGGCTCCTCCTATTTGACCCCACCCAATCTGACTAGGCTCCTCCTACACCCCCCTCTGCCAGGCTCCTCCTATACCCCTCCTCTGCTGTCTGACCCCACCCATTCTGCCCAGGCTCCTCCTATTTGACCCCACCCAATCTGACTAGGCTCCTCCTAAGCCCCTCCTCTGCTGTCTGACCCCACCCATTCTGCCCAGGCTCCTCCTATACCCCACCTCTCTGACCCCACCCAATCTGACTAGGCTCCTCCTAAGCCCCTCCTCTGCTGTCTGACCCCACCCATTCTGCCCAGGCTCCTCCTCTCTGAAATTCTGCCCAGGCTCCTCCTATACCCCACCTCTCTGACCCCACCCAATCTGACTAGGCTCCTCCTAAGCCCCTCCTCTGCTGTCTGACCCCACCCATTCTGCCCAGGCTCCTCCTATACCCCCTCCTCTCTGACCCCACCCAATCTGACTAGGCTCCTCCTATACCCCCTCCTCTCTGACTCCACCCATTCTGACTAGGCTCCTCCTATTTGACCCCACCCAATCTGACTAGGCTCCTCCTAAGCCCCTCCTCTGCTGTCTGACCCCACCCATACTGCCCAGGCTCTGCCTAAGCATCTCCTCTCTGACCCCACCCATTCTGCCCAGGCTCCTCCTAAGCCCCTCCTCTGCTGTCTGACCCCACCCATTCTGCCCAGGCTCCTCCTAAGCCCCTCCTCTGCTGTCTGACCCCACCCATTCTGCCCAGGCTCCTCCTCTCTGACCCCACCCATTCTGCCCAGGCTCCTCCTATACCCCACCTCTCTGACCCCACCCAATCTGACTAGGCTCCTCCTAAGCCCCTCCTCTGCTGTCTGACCCCACCCATTCTGCCCAGGCTCCTCCTATACCCCCTCCTCTCTGACTCCACCCATTCTACCCAGGCTCCTCCCATACCCCTCTGACCCCACCCATTCTGCCCAGGCTCCTCCTATTTGACCCCACCCAATCTGACTAGGCTCCTCCTACACCCCCCTCTGCCAGGCTCCTCCTATACCCCCTCCTCTCTGACTCCACCCATTCTACCCAGGCTCCTCCCATTCTGCCCAGGCTCCTCCTATTTGACCCCACCCAATCTGACTAGGCTCCTCCTACACCCCCCCTCTGCCAGGCTCCTCCTATACCCCACCTCTCTGACCCCACCCAATCTGACTAGGCTCCTCCTAAGCCCCTCCTCTGCTGTCTGACCCCACCCATTCTGCCCAGGCTCCGCCTAAGCCCCTCCTCTCTGACCCCACCCAATCTGACTAGGCTCCTCCTATACCCCCTCCTCTCTGACTCCACCCATTCTGACTAGGCTCCTCCTATTTGACCCCACCCAATCTGACTAGGCTCCTCCTAAGCCCCTCCTCTGCTGTCTGACCCCACCCATTCTGCCCAGGCTCCTCCTAAGCCCCTCCTCTGCTGTCTGACCCCACCCATTCTGCCCAGGCTCCTCCTATACCCCCTCCTCTCTGACTCCACCCATTCTGACTAGGCTCCTCCTATTGACCCCACCCAATCTGACTAGGCTCCTCCTAAGCCCCTCCTCTGCTGTCTGACCCCACCCATTCTGCCCAGGCTCCTCCTAAGCCCCTCCTCTGCTGCCTGACCCCACCCATTCTGCCCAGGCTCCTCCTATTTGACCCCACCCAATCTGACTAGGCTCCTCCTATACCCCCTCCTCTCTGACTCCACCCATTCTGACTAGGCTCCTCCTATTTGACCCCACCCAATCTGACTAGGCTCCTCCTAAGCCCCTCCTCTGCTGTCTGACCCCACCCATTCTGCCCAGGCTCCTCCTAAGCCCCTCCTCTGCTGTCTGACCCCACCCATTCTGCCCAGGCTCCTCCTATACCCCCTCCTCTCTGACTCCACCCATTCTGACTAGGCTCCTCCTATTGACCCCACCCAATCTGACTAGGCTCCTCCTAAGCCCCTCCTCTGCTGTCTGACCCCACCCATTCTGCCCAGGCTCCTCCTAAGCCCCTCCTCTGCTGTCTGGCCCCACCCATTCTGCCCAGGCTCCTCCTATACCCCCTCCTATTTGACCCCACCCAATCTGACTAGGCTCCTCCTATACCCCTCCTCTCTGACCTCACCCATTCTGCCCAGGCTCCTCCTATTTGACCCCACCCAATCTGACTAGGCTCCTCCTAAGCCCCTCCTCTCTGACCCCACCCATTCTGCCCAGGCTCCTCCTAAGCCCCTCCTCTGCTGTCTGACCCCACCCATTCTCCCCAGGCTCCTCCTATACCCCACCTCTCTGACCCCACCCAATCTGACTAGGCTCCTCCTAAGCCCCTCCTCTGCTGTCTGACCCCACCCATTCTGCCCAGGCTCCTCCTATACCCCCTCCTCTCTGACTCCACCCATTCTGCCCAGGCTCCTCCTATTGGACCCCACCCAATCTGATTAGGCTCCTCCTATACCCCCTCTGCCCAGGCTCCTCCTATACCCCTCCTCTCTGACCCCACCCCCTCTGCCCAGGCTCCTCCTATACCCCTCCTCTCTGACCCCACCCCCTCTGCCCAGGCTCCTCCTATACCCCTCCTCTGCTGTCTGACCCCACCCATTCTGCCCAGGCTCCTCCTATTTGACCCCACCCAATCTGACTAGGCTCCTCCTAAGCCCCTCCTCTGCTGTCTGACCCCACCCATTCTGCCCAGGCTCCTCCTATTTGACCCCACCCAATCTGACTAGGCTCCTCCTAAGCCCCTCCTCTCTGACCCCACCCATTCTGCCCAGGCTCCCCCTAAGCCCCTCCTCTGCTGTCTGACCCCACCCATTCTGCCCAGGCTCCTCCTATACCCCCTCCTCTCTGACTCCACCCATTCTACTCAGGCTCCTCCCATACCCCTCTGACCCCACCCAGGCTCCTCCTATTTGACCCCACCCAATCTGACTAGGCTCCTCCTACACCCCCCTCTGCCAGGCTCCTCCTATACCCCTCCTCTGCTGTCTGACCCCACCCATTCTGCCCAGGCTCCTCCTATTTGACCCCACCCAATCTGACTAGGCTCCTCCTAAGCCCCTCCTCTGCTGTCTGACCCCACCCATTCTGCCCAGGCTCCTCCTATACCCCACCTCTCTGACCCCACCCAATCTGACTAGGCTCCTCCTAAGCCCCTCCTCTGCTGTCTGACCCCACCCATTCTGCCCAGGCTCCTCCTCTCTGACCCCACCCATTCTGCCCAGGCTCCTCCTATACCCCACCTCTCTGACCCCACCCAATCTGACTAGGCTCCTCCTAAGCCCCTCCTCTGCTGTCTGACCCCACCCATTCTGCCCAGGCTCCTCCTATACCCCCTCCTCTCTGACCCCACCCAATCTGACTAGGCTCCTCCTATACCCCCTCCTCTCTGACTCCACCCATTCTGACTAGGCTCTTCCTATTTTACCCCACCCAATCTGACTAGGCTCCTCCTAAGCCCCTCCTCTGCTGTCTGACCCCACCCATACTGCCCAGGCTCTGCCTAAGCATCTCCTCTCTGACCCCACCCATTCTGCCCAGGCTCCTCCTAAGCCTCTCCTCTGCTGTCTGACCCCACCCATTCTGCCCAGGCTCCTCCTAAGCCCCTCCTCTGCTGTCTGACCCCACCCATTCTGCCCAGGCTCCTCCTCTCTGACCCCACCCATTCTGCCCAGGCTCCTCCTATACCCCACCTCTCTGACCCCACCCCCTCTGCCCAGGCTCCTCCTAAGCCCCTCCTCTGCTGTCTGACCCCACCCATACTGCCCAGGCTCTGCCTAAGCATCTCCTCTCTGACCCCACCCATTCTGCCCAGGCTCCTCCTAAGCCCCTCCTCTGCTGTCTGACCCCACCCATTCTGCCCAGGCTCCTCCTAAGCCCCTCCTCTGCTGTCTGACCCCACCCATTCTGCCCAGGCTCCTCCTCTCTGACCCCACCCATTCTGCCCAGGCTCCTCCTATACCCCTCCTCTCTGACCCCACCCCCTCTGCCCAGGCTCCTCCTAAGCCCCTCCTCTGCTGTCTGACCCCACCCATTCTGCCCAGGCTCCTCCTATACCCCCTCCTCTCTGACTCCACCCATTCTACCCAGGCTCCTCCCATACCCCTCTGACCCCACCCAGGCTCCTCCTATTTGACCCCACCCAATCTGACTAGGCTCCTCCTACACCCCCCTCTGCCAGGCTCCTCCTATACCCCTCCTCTGCTGTCTGACCCCACCCATTCTGCCCAGGCTCCTCCTATTTGACCCCACCCAATCTGACTAGGCTCCTCCTAAGCCCCTCCTCTGCTGTCTGACCCCACCCATTCTGCCCAGGCTCCTCCTATACCCCACCTCTCTGACCCCACCCAATCTGACTAGGCTCCTCCTAAGCCCCTCCTCTGCTGTCTGACCCCACCCATTCTGCCCAGGCTCCTCCTCTCTGACCCCACCCATTCTGCCCAGGCTCCTCCTATACCCCACCTCTCTGACCCCACCCAATCTGACTAGGCTCCTCCTACACCCCCCTCTGCCAGGCTCCTCCTATACCCCCTCCTCTCTGACTCCACCCATTCTACCCAGGCTCCTCCCATACCCCTCTGACCCCACCCAATCTGACTAGGCTCCTCCTAAGCCCCTCCTCTGCTGTCTGACCCCACCCATTCTGCCCAGGCTCCTCCTATACCCCTCCTCTCTGACCCCACCCCCTCTGCCCAGGCTCCTCCTATTTGACCCCGCCCAATCTGACTAGGCTCCTCCTACACCCCCCTCTGCCAGGCTCCTCCTATACCCCCTCCTCTCTGACTCCACCCATTCTACCCAGGCTCCTCCCATACCCCTCTGACCCCACCCAATCTGACTAGGCTCCTCCTAAGCCCCTCCTCTGCTGTCTGACCCCACCCATTCTGCCCAGGCTCCTCCTATACCCCACCTCTCTGACCCCACCCAATCTGACTAGGCTCCTCCTAAGCCCCTCCTCTGCTGTCTGACCCCACCCATTCTGCCCAGGCTCCTCCTCTCTGACCCCACCCATTCTGCCCAGGCTCCTCCTATACCCCACCTCTCTGACCCCACCCAATCTGACTAGGCTCCTCCTAAGCCCCTCCTCTGCTGTCTGACCCCACCCATTCTGCCCAGGCTCCTCCTATACCCCCTCCTCTCTGACTCCACCCATTCTACCCAGGCTCCTCCCATACCCCTCTGACCCCACCCATTCTGCCCAGGCTCCTCCTATTTGACCCCACCCAATCTGACTAGGCTCCTCCTACACCCCCCTCTGCCAGGCTCCTCCTATACCCCCTCCTCTCTGACTCCACCCATTCTACCCAGGCTCCTCCCATTCTGCCCAGGCTCCTCCTATTTGACCCCACCCAATCTGACTAGGCTCCTCCTAAGCCCCTAGGCCCCTCCTAAGCCCCTCCTCTGCTGTCTGACCCCACTCATTCTGCCCAGGCTCCTCCTAAGCCCCTCCTCTCTGACCCCACCCAATCTGACTAGGCTCCTCCTAAGCCCCTCCTCTGCTCTTTGACCCCACCCATTCTGCCCAGGCTCCTCCTATTTGACCCCACCCAATCTGACTAGGCTCCTCCTAAGCCCCTCCTCTCTGACCCCACCCATTCTGCCCAGGCTCCTCCTAAGCCCCTCCTCTGCTGTCTGACCCCACCCATTCTGCCCAGGCTCCTCCTATACCCCTCCTCTCTGACCCCACCCCCTCTGCCCAGGCTCCTCCTATTTGACCCCACCCAATCTGACTAGGCTCCTCCTAAGCCCCTCCTCTGCTGTCTGACCCCACCCATTCTGCCCAGGCTCCGCCTAAGCATCTCCTCTCTGACCCCACCCATTCTGCCCAGGCTCCTCCTATACCCCCTCCTCTCTGACTCCACCCCTTCTGCCCAGGCTCCTCCTAAGCCCCTCCTCTCTGACCCCACCCATTCTGCCCAGGCTCCTCCTAAGCCCCTCCTCTGCTGTCTGACCCCACCCATTCTGCCCAGGCTCCTCCTATTTGACCCCACCCAATCTGACTAGGTTCCTCCTAAGCCCCTCCTCTGCTGTCTGGCCCCACCCATTCTGCCCAGGCTCCTCCTATACCCCCTCCTATTTGACCCCACCCAATCTGACTAGGCTCCTCCTATACCCCTCCTCTCTGACCTCACCCATTCTGCCCAGGCTCCTCCTATTTGACCCCACCCAATCTGACTAGGCTCCTCCTAAGCCCCTCCTCTGCTGTCTGACCCCACCCATTCTGCCCAGGCTCCTCCTAAGCCCCTCCTCTCTGACCCCACCAATTCTGCCCAGGCTCCTCCTAAGCCCCTCCTCTGCTGTGTGACCCCACCCATTCTGCCCAGGCTCCTCCTAAGCCCCTCCTCTCTGACCCCACCAATTCTGCCCAGGCTCCTCCTAAGCCCCTCATCTGCTGTCTGACCCCACCCATTCTGCCCAGGCTCCTCCTATACCCCTCCTCTCTGACCCCACCCAATCGGACTAGGCTCCTCCTAAGCCCCTAGGCTCCTCCTAAGCCCCTCCTCTCTGACCCCACCCAATCTGCCCAGGCTCCTCCTATACCCCCTCCTCTCTGACTCCACCCATTCTGACTAGGCTCCTCCTATTTGACCCCACCCAATCTGACTAGGCTCCTCCTAAGCCCCTCCTCTGCTGTCTGACCCCACCCATTCTGCCCAGGCTCCGCCTAAGCATCTCCTCTCTGACCCCACCCATTCTGCCCAGGCTCCTCCTAAGCCCCTCCTCTGCTGTCTGACCCCACCCATTCTGCCCAGGCTCCTCCTATTTGACCCCACCCAATCTGACTAGGTTCCTCCTAAGCCCCTCCTCTGCTGTCTGGCCCCACCCATTCTGCCCAGGCTCCTCCTATTTGACCCCACCCAATCTGACTAGGCTCCTCCTAAGCCCCTCCTCTGCTGTCTGACCCCACCCATTCTGCCCAGGCTCCTCCTATTTGACCCCACCCAATCTGACTAGGCTCCTCCTAAGCCCCTCCTCTCTGACCCCACCCATTCTGCCCAGGCTCCTCCTAAGCCCCTCCTCTGCTGTCTGACCCCACCCATTCTGCCCAGGCTCCTCCTATACCCCCTCCTCTCTGACTCCACCCATTCTGCCCAGGCTCCTCCTATTTGACCCCACCCAATCTGACTAGGCTCCTCCTATACCCCCTCTGCCCAGGCTCCTCCTATACCCCTCCTCTCTGACCCCACCCCCTCTGCCCAGGCTCCTCCTATACCCCCTCTGCCCAGGCTCCTCCTATACCCCTCCTCTCTGACCCCACCCCCTCTGCCCAGGCTCCTCCTATACCCCTCCTCTGCTGTCTGACCCCACCCATTCTGCCCAGGCTCCTCCTATTTGACCCCACCCAATCTGACTAGGCTCCTCCTAAGCCCCTCCTCTGCTGTCTGACCCCACCCATTCTGCCCAGGCTCCTCCTATTTGACCCCACCCAATCTGACTAGGCTCCTCCTAAGCCCCTCCTCTCTGACCCCACCCATTCTGCCCAGGCTCCTCCTAAGCCCCTCCTCTGCTGTCTGACCCCACCCATTCTGCCCAGGCTCCTCCTATACCCCTCCTCTCTGACCCCACCCCCTCTGCCCAGGCTCCTCCTATTTGACCCCACCCATTCTGACTAGGCTCCTCCTACACCCCCCTCTGCCAGGCTCCTCCTATACCCCCTCCTCTCTGACTCCACCCATTCTACCCAGGCTCCTCCCATACCCCTCTGACCCCACCCATTCTGCCCAGGCTCCTCCTATTTGACCCCACCCAATCTGACTAGGCTCCTCCTACACCCCCCTCTGCCCAGGCTCCTCCTATACCCCCCTCTGCCAGGCTCCTCCTATACCCCCCTCTGCCAGGCTCCTCCTATACCCCCTCCTCTCAGACCCCACCCATTCTGCCCAGGCTCCTCCTATTTGACCACACCCAATCTGACTAGGCTCCTCCTATACCCATTCTGCCCAGGCTACTCCTATACCCCCTCCTCTCTGACTCCACCCATTCTGCCCAGGCTCCTCCTAAGCCCCTCCTCTCTGACCCCACCCATTCTGCCCATATACCCCCTCCTCCTGCCCAGGCTCCTCCTAAGCCCCTCCTCTGCTGTCTGACCCCACCCATTCTGCCCAGGCTCCGCCTAAGCCCCTCCTCTCTGACCCCACCCATTCTGCCCAGGCTCCTCCTAAGCCCCTCCTCTGCTGTCTGACCCCACCCATTCTGCCCAGGCTCCTCCCATACCCCTCTGACCCCACCCATTCTGCCCAGGCTCCTCCTATTTGACCCCACCCAATCTGACTAAGCTCCTCCTAAGCCCCTCCTCTCTGACCCCACCCCCTCTGGCCAGGCTCCTCCTATACCCCCTCTGCCCAGGCTCCTCCTATACCCCTCCTCTCTGACCCCACCCCCTCTGCCCAGGCTCCTCCTAAGCCCCTCCTCTGCTGTCTGACCCCACCCATTCTGCCCAGGCTCCTCCTATACCCCCTCCTCTCTGACTCCACCCATTCTACCCAGGCTCCTCCCATACCCCTCTGACCCCACCCAGGCTCCTCCTATTTGACCCCACCCAATCTGACTAGGCTCCTCCTACACCCCCCTCTGCCAGGCTCCTCCTATACCCCTCCTCTGCTGTCTGACCCCACCCATTCTGCCCAGGCTCCTCCTATACCCCACCTCTCTGACCCCACCCAATCTGACTAGGCTCCTCCTAAGCCCCTCCTCTGCTGTCTGACCCCACCCATTCTGCCCAGGCTCCTCCTCCTCTCAAATTCTTCCCAGGCTCCTCCTATACCCCACCTCTCTGACCCCACCCAATCTGACTAGGCTCCTCCTAAGCCCCTCCTCTGCTGTCTGACCCCACCCATTCTGCCCAGGCTCCTCCTATACCCCCTCCTCTCTGACCCCACCCAATCTGACTAGGCTCCTCCTATACCCCCTCCTCTCTGACTCCACCCATTCTGACTAGGCTCCTCCTATTTGACCCCACCCAATCTGACTAGGCTCCTCCTAAGCCCCTCCTCTGCTGTCTGACCCCACCCATACTGCCCAGGCTCTGCCTAAGCATCTCCTCTCTGACCCCACCCATTCTGCCCAGGCTCCTCCTAAGCCCCTCCTCTGCTGTCTGACCCCACCCATTCTGCCCAGGCTCCTCCTAAGCCCCTCCTCTGCTGTCTGACCCCACCCATTCTGCCCAGGCTCCTCCTCTCTGACCCCACCCATTCTGCCCAGGCTCCTCCTATACCCCACCTCTCTGACCCCACCCAATCTGACTAGGCTCCTCCTAAGCCCCTCCTCTGCTGTCTGACCCCACCCATTCTGCCCAGGCTCCTCCTATACCCCCTCCTCTCTGACTCCACCCATTCTACCCAGGCTCCTCCCATACCCCTCTGACCCCACCCATTCTGCCCAGGCTCCTCCTATTTGACCCCACCCAATCTGACTAGGCTCCTCCTACACCCCCCTCTGCCAGGCTCCTCCTATACCCCCTCCTCTCTGACTCCACCCATTCTACCCAGGCTCCTCCCATTCTGCCCAGGCTCCTCCTATTTGACCCCACCCAATCTGACTAGGCTCCTCCTACACCCCCCCCTCTGCCAGGCTCCTCCTATACCCCTCCTCTCTGACCCCACCCAATCTGCCCAGGCTCCGCCTAAGCCCCTCCTCTCTGACCCCACCCATTCTGCCCAGGCTCCTCCTAAGCCCCTCCTCTGCTGTCTGACCCCACCCATTCTGCCCAGGCTCCTCCCATACCCCTCTGACCCCACCCAATCTGACTAGGCTCCTCCTACACCCCCCCCTCTGCCAGGCTCCTCCTATACCCCTCCTCTCTGACCCCACCCAATCTGCCCAGGCTCCGCCCAAGCCCCTCCTCTCTGACCCCACCCATTCTGCCCAGGCTCCTCCTAAGCCCCTCCTCTGCTGTCTGACCCCACCCATTCTGCCCAGGCTCCTCCCATACCCCTCTGACCCCACCCATTCTGCCCAGGCTCCTCCTATTTGACCCCACCCAATCTGACTAAGCTCCTCCTAAGCCCCTCCTCTCTGACCCCACCCCCTCTGGCCAGGCTCCTCCTATACCCCCTCTGCCCAGGCTCCTCATATACCCCTCCTCTCTGACCCCACCCCCTCTGCCCAGGCTCCTCCTAAGCCCCTCCTCTGCTGTCTGACCCCACCCATTCTGCCCAGGCTCCTCCTATACCCCCTCCTCTCTGACTCCACCCATTCTACCCAGGCTCCTCCCATACCCCTCTGACCCCACCCAGGCTCCTCCTATTTGACCCCACCCAATCTGACTAGGCTCCTCCTACACCCCCCTCTGCCAGGCTCCTCCTATACCCCTCCTCTGCTGTCTGACCCCACCCATTCTGCCCAGGCTCCTCCTATTTGACCCCACCCAATCTGACTAGGCTCCTCCTAAGCCCCTCCTCTGCTGTCTGACCCCACCCATTCTGCCCAGGCTCCTCCTATACCCCACCTCTCTGACCCCACCCAATCTGACTAGGCTCCTCCTAAGCCCCTCCTCTGCTGTCTGACCCCACCCATTCTGCCCAGGCTCCTCCTCTCTGACCCCACCCATTCTGCCCAGGCTCCTCCTATACCCCACCTCTCTGACCCCACCCAATCTGACTAGGCTCCTCCTAAGCCCCTCCTCTGCTGTCTGACCCCACCCATTCTGCCCAGGCTCCTCCTATACCCCCTCCTCTCTGACCCCACCCAATCTGACTAGGCTCCTCCTATACCCCCTCCTCTCTGACTCCACCCATTCTGACTAGGCTCCTCCTATTTGACCCCACCCAATCTGACTAGGCTCCTCCTAAGCCCCTCCTCTGCTGTCTGACCCCACCCATACTGCCCAGGCTCTGCCTAAGCATCTCCTCTCTGACCCCACCCATTCTGCCCAGGCTCCTCCTAAGCCCCTCCTCTGCTGTCTGACCCCACCCATTCTGCCCAGACTCCTCCTCTCTGACCCCACCCATTCTGCCCAGGCTCCTCCTATACCCCACCTCTCTGACCCCACCCAATCTGACTAGGCTCCTCCTAAGCCCCTCCTCTGCTGTCTGACCCCACCCATTCTACCCAGGCTCCTCCTATTTGACCCCACCCAATCTGACTAGGCTCCTCCTAAGCCCCTCCTCTGCTGTCTGACCCCACCCATTCTGCCCAGGCTCCTCCTCTCTGACCCCACCCATTCTGCCCAGGCTCCTCCTATACCCCACCTCTCTGACCCCACCCAATCTGACTAGGCTCCTCCTAAGCCCCTCCTCTGCTGTCTGACCCCACCCATTCTGCCCAGGCTCCTCCTATACCCCCTCCTCTCTGACCCCACCCAATCTGACTAGGCTCCTCCTATACCCCCTCCTCTCTGACTCCACCCATTCTGACTAGGCTCCTCCTATTTGACCCCACCCAATCTGACTAGGCTCCTCCTAAGCCCCTCCTCTGCTGTCTGACCCCACCCATACTGCCCAGGCTCTGCCTAAGCATCTCCTCTCTGACCCCACCCATTCTGCCCAGGCTCCTCCTAAGCCCCTCCTCTGCTGTCTGACCCCACCCATTCTGCCCAGGCTCCTCCTAAGCCCCTCCTCTGCTGTCTGACCCCACCCATTCTGCCCAGGCTCCTCCTCTCTGACCCCACCCATTCTGCCCAGGCTCCTCCTATACCCCTCCTCTCTGACCCCACCCCCTCTGCCCAGGCTCCTCCTAAGCCCCTCCTCTGCTGTCTGACCCCACCCATTCTGCCCAGGCTCCTCCTATACCCCCTCCTCTCTGACTCCACCCATTCTACCCAGGCTCCTCCCATACCCCTCTGACCCCACCCAGGCTCCTCCTATTTGACCCCACCCAATCTGACTAGGCTCCTCCTACACCCCCCTCTGCCAGGCTCCTCCTATACCCCTCCTCTGCTGTCTGACCCCACCCATTCTGCCCAGGCTCCTCCTATTTGACCCCACCCAATCTGACTAGGCTCCTCCTAAGCCCCTCCTCTGCTGTCTGACCCCACCCATTCTGCCCAGGCTCCTCCTATACCCCACCTCTCTGACCCCACCCAATCTGACTAGGCTCCTCCTAAGCCCCTCCTCTGCTGTCTGACCCCACCCATTCTGCCCAGGCTCCTCCTCTCTGACCCCACCCATTCTGCCCAGGCTCCTCCTATACCCCACCTCTCTGACCCCACCCAATCTGACTAGGCTCCTCCTACACCCCCCTCTGCCAGGCTCCTCCTATACCCCCTCCTCTCTGACTCCACCCATTCTACCCAGGCTCCTCCCATACCCCTCTGACCCCACCCAATCTGACTAGGCTCATCCTAAGCCCCTCCTCTGCTGTCTGACCCCACCCATTCTGCCCAGGCTCCTCCTATACCCCTCCTCTCTGACCCCACCCCCTCTGCCCAGGCTCCTCCTATTTGACCCCACCCAATCTGACTAGGCTCCTCCTACACCCCCCTCTGCCAGGCTCCTCCTATACCCCCTCCTCTCTGACTCCACCCATTCTACCCAGGCTCCTCCCATACCCCTCTGACCCCACCCAATCTGACTAGGCTCCTCCTAAGCCCCTCCTCTGCTGTCTGACCCCACCCATTCTGCCCAGGCTCCTCCTATACCCCACCTCTCTGACCCCACCCAATCTGACTAGGCTCCTCCTAAGCCCCTCCTCTGCTGTCTGACCCCACCCATTCTGCCCAGGCTCCTCCTCTCTGACCCCACCCATTCTGCCCAGGCTCCTCCTATACCCCACCTCTCTGACCCCACCCAATCTGACTAGGCTCCTCCTAAGCCCCTCCTCTGCTGTCTGACCCCACCCATTCTGCCCAGGCTCCTCCTATACCCCCTCCTCTCTGACTCCACCCATTCTACCCAGGCTCCTCCCATACCCCTCTGACCCCACCCATTCTGCCCAGGCTCCTCCTATTTGACCCCACCCAATCTGACTAGGCTCCTCCTACACCCCCCTCTGCCAGGCTCCTCCTATACCCCCTCCTCTCTGACTCCACCCATTCTACGCAGGCTCCTCCCATTCTGCCCAGGCTCCTCCTATTTGACCCCACCCAATCTGACTAGGCTCCTCCTAAGCCCCTAGGCCCCTCCTAAGCCCCTCCTCTGCTGTCTGACCCCACTCATTCTGCCCAGGCTCCTCCTAAGCCCCTCCTCTCTGACCCCACCCAATCTGACTAGGCTCCTCCTAAGCCCCTCCTCTGCTCTCTGACCCCACCCATTCTGCCCAGGCTCCTCCTATTTGACCCCACCCAATCTGACTAGGCTCCTCCTAAGCCCCTCCTCTCTGACCCCACCCATTCTGCCCAGGCTCCTCCTAAGCCCCTCCTCTGCTGTCTGACCCCACCCATTCTGCCCAGGCTCCTCCTATACCCCTCCTCTCTGACCCCACCCCCTCTGCCCAGGCTCCTCCTATTTGACCCCACCCAATCTGACTAGGCTCCTCCTAAGCCCCTCCTCTGCTGTCTGACCCCACCCATTCTGCCCAGGCTCCGCCTAAGCATCTCCTCTCTGACCCCACCCATTCTGCCCAGGCTCCTCCTATACCCCCTCCTCTCTGACTCCACCCATTCTGCCCAGGCTCCTCCTAAGCCCCTCCTCTCTGACCCCACCCATTCTGCCCAGGCTCCTCCTAAGCCCCTCCTCTGCTGTCTGACCCCACCCATTCTGCCCAGGCTCCTCCTATTTGACCCCACCCAATCTGACTAGGTTCCTCCTAAGCCCCTCCTCTGCTGTCTGGCCCCACCCATTCTGCCCAGGCTCCTCCTATACCCCCTCCTATTTGACCCCACCCAATCTGACT
Source organism: Lissotriton vulgaris (assembly GCF_964263255.1). Lineage (NCBI taxonomy): Eukaryota > Metazoa > Chordata > Amphibia > Caudata > Salamandridae > Lissotriton > Lissotriton vulgaris. The sequence goes on from NC_141695.1 coordinate 1,001,948,159, forward strand.
AGGCTCCTCCTATACCCCTCCTCTCTGACCTCACCCATTCTGCCCAGGCTCCTCCTATTTGACCCCACCCAATCTGACTAGGCTCCTCCTAAGCCCCTCCTCTGCTGTCTGACCCCACCCATTCTGCCCAGGCTCCTCCTAAGTCCCTCCTCTCTGACCCCACCAATTCTGCCCAGGCTCCTCCTAAGCCCCTCTTCTGCTGTCTGACCCCACCCATTCTGCCCAGGCTCCTCCTAAGCCCCTCCTCTCTGACCCCACCAATTCTGCCCAGGCTCCTCCTAAGCCCCTCATCTGCTGTCTGACCCCACCCATTCTGCCCAGGCTCCTCCTATACCCCTCCTCTCTGACCCCACCCAATCGGACTAGGCTCCTCCTAAGCCCCTAGGCTCCTCCTAAGCCCCTCCTCTCTGACCCCACCCAATCTGACTAGGCTCCTCCTATACCCCCTCCTCTCTGACTCCACCCATTCTGACTAGGCTCCTCCTATTTGACCCCACCCAATCTGACTAGGCTCCTCCTAAGCCCCTCCTCTGCTGTCTGACCCCACCCATTCTGCCCAGGCTCCGCCTAAGCATCTCCTCTCTGACCCCACCCATTCTGCCCAGGCTCCTCCTAAGCCCCTCCTCTGCTGTCTGACCCCACCCATTCTGCCCAGGCTCCTCCTATTTGACCCCACCCAATCTGACTAGGTTCCTCCTAAGCCCCTCCTCTGCTGTCTGGCCCCACCCATTCTGCCCAGGCTCCTCCTATACCCCCTCCTATTTGACCCCACCCAATCTGACTAGGCTCCTCCTATACCCCTCCTCTCTGACCTCACCCATTCTGCCCAGGCTCCTCCTATTTGACCCCACCCAATCTGACTAGGCTCCTCCTAAGCCCCTCCTCTCTGACCCCACCCATTCTGCCCAGGCTCCTCCTAAGCCCCTCCTCTGCTGTCTGACCCCACCCATTCTCCCCAGGCTCCTCCTATACCCCACCTCTCTGACCCCACTCAATCTGACTAGGCTCCTCCTAAGCCCCTCCTCTGCTGTCTGACCCCACCCATTCTGCCCAGGCTCCTCCTATACCCCCTCCTCTCTGACTCCACCCATTCTGCCCAGGCTCCTCCTATTGGACCCCACCCAATCTGATTAGGCTCCTCCTATACCCCCTCTGCCCAGGCTCCTCCTATACCCCTCCTCTCTGACCCCACCCCCTCTGCCCAGGCTCCTCCTATACCCCTCCTCTCTGACCCCACCCCCTCTGCCCAGGCTCCTCCTATACCCCTCCTCTGCTGTCTGACCCCACCCATTCTGCCCAGGCTCCTCCTATTTGACCCCACCCAATCTGACTAGGCTCCTCCTAAGCCCCTCCTCTGCTGTCTGACCCCACCCATTCTGCCCAGGCTCCTCCTATTTGACCCTACCCAATCTGACTAGGCTCCTCCTAAGCCCCTCCTCTCTGACCCCACCCATTCTGCCCAGGCTCCTCCTAAGCCCCTCCTCTGCTGTCTGACCCCACCCATTCTGCCCAGGCTCCTCCTATACCCCCTCCTCTCTGACTCCACCCATTCTGCCCAGGCTCCTCCTATTTGACCCCACCCAATCTGACTAGGCTCCTCCTATACCCCCTCTGCCCAGGCTCCTCCTATACCCCTCCTCTCTGACCCCACCCCCTCTGCCCAGGCTCCTCCTATACCCCCTCTGCCCAGGATCCTCCTATACCCCTCCTCTCTGACCCCACCCCCTCTGCCCAGGCTCCTCCTATACCCCTCCTCTGCTGTCTGACCCCACCCATTCTGCCCAGGCTCCTCCTATTTGACCCCACCCAATCTGACTAGGCTCCTCCTAAGCCCCTCCTCTGCTGTCTGACCCCACCCATTCTGCCCAGGCTCCTCCTATTTGACCCCACCCAATCTGACTAGGCTCCTCCTAAGCCCCTCCTCTCTGACCCCACCCATTCTGCCCAGGCTCCTCCTAAGCCCCTCCTCTGCTGTCTGACCCCACCCATTCTGCCCAGGCTCCTCCTATACCCCTCCTCTCTGACCCCACCCCCTCTGCCCAGGCTCCTCCTATTTGACCCCACCCATTCTGACTAGGCTCCTCCTACACCCCCCTCTGCCAGGCTCCTCCTATACCCCCTCCTCTCTGACTCCACCCATTCTACCCAGGCTCCTCCCATACCCCTCTGACCCCACCCATTCTGCCCAGGCTCCTCCTATTTGACCCCACCCAATCTGACTAGGCTCCTCCTACACCCCCCTCTGCCCAGGCTCCTCCTATACCCCCCTCTGCCAGGCTCCTCCTATACCCCCCTCTGCCAGGCTCCTCCTATACCCCCTCCTCTCTGACCCCACCCATTCTGCCCAGGCTCCTCCTATTTGACCACACCCAATCTGACTAGGCTCCTCCTATACCCATTCTGCCCAGGCTCCTCCTATACCCCCTCCTCTCTGACTCCACCCATTCTGCCCAGGCTCCTCCTAAGCCCCTCCTCTCTGACCCCACCCATTCTGCCCATATACCCCCTCCTCCTGCCCAGGCTCCTCCTAAGCCCCTCCTCTGCTGTCTGACCCCACCCATTCTGCCCAGGCTCCGCCTAAGCCCCTCCTCTCTGACCCCACCCATTCTGCCCAGGCTCCTCCTAAGCCCCTCCTCTGCTGTCTGACCCCACCCATTCTGCCCAGGCTCCTCCCATACCCCTCTGACCCCACCCATTCTGCCCAGGCTCCTCCTATTTGACCCCACCCAATCTGACTAAGCTCCTCCTAAGCCCCTCCTCTCTGACCCCACCCCCTCTGGCCAGGCTCCTCCTATACCCCCTCTGCCCAGGCTCCTCCTATACCCCTCCTCTCTGACCCCACCCCCTCTGCCCAGGCTCCTCCTAAGCCCCTCCTCTGCTGTCTGACCCCACCCATTCTGCCCAGGCTCCTCCTATACCCCCTCCTCTCTGACTCCACCCATTCTACCCAGGCTCCTCCCATACCCCTCTGACCCCACCCAGGCTCCTCCTATTTGACCCCACCCAATCTGACTAGGCTCCTCCTACACCCCCCTCTGCCAGGCTCCTCCTATACCCCTCCTCTGCTGTCTGACCCCACCCATTCTGCCCAGGCTCCTCCTATTTGACCCCACCCAATCTGACTAGGCTCCTCCTAAGCCCCTCCTCTGCTGTCTGACCCCACCCATTCTGCCCAGGCTCCTCCTATACCCCACCTCTCTGACCCCACCCAATCTGACTAGGCTCCTCCTAAGCCCCTCCTCTGCTGTCTGACCCCACCCATTCTGCCCAGGCTCCTCCTCTCTGAAATTCTGCCCAGGCTCCTCCTATACCCCACCTCTCTGACCCCACCCATTCTGCCCAGGCTCCTCCTATACCCCCTCCTCTCTGACCCCACCCAATCTGACTAGGCTCCTCCTATACCCCCTCCTCTCTGACTCCACCCATTCTGACTAGGCTCCTCCTATTTGACCCCACCCAATCTGACTAGGCTCCTCCTAAGCCCCTCCTCTGCTGTCTGACCCCACCCATACTGCCCAGGCTCTGCCTAAGCATCTCCTCTCTGACCCCACCCATTCTGCCCAGGCTCCTCCTAAGCCCCTCCTCTGCTGTCTGACCCCACCCATTCTGCCCAGGCTCCTCCTAAGCCCCTCCTCTGCTGTCTGACCCCACCCATTCTGCCCAGGCTCCTCCTCTCTGACCCCACCCATTCTGCCCAGGCTCCTCCTATACCCCACCTCTCTGACCCCACCCAATCTGACTAGGCTCCTCCTAAGCCCCTCCTCTGCTGTCTGACCCCACCCATTCTGCCCAGGCTCCTCCTATACCCCCTCCTCTCTGACTCCACCCATTCTATCCAGGCTCCTCCCATACCCCTCTGACCCCACCCATTCTGCCCAGGCTCCTCCTATTTGACCCCACCCAATCTGACTAGGCTCCTCCTACACCCCCCTCTGCCAGGCTCCTCCTATACCCCCTCCTCTCTGACTCCACCCATTCTACCCAGGCTCCTCCCATTCTGCCCAGGCTCCTCCTATTTGACCCCACCCAATCTGACTAGGCTCCTCCTACACCCCCCCCTCTGCCAGGCTCCTCCTATACCCCTCCTCTCTGACCCCACCCAATCTGCCCAGGCTCCGCCTAAGCCCCTCCTCTCTGACCCCACCCATTCTGCCCAGGCTCCTCCTAAGCCCCTCCTCTGCTGTCTGACCCCACCCATTCTGCCCAGGCTCCTCCCATACCGCTCTGACCCCACCCAATCTGACTAGGCTCCTCCTACACCCCCCCCTCTGCCAGGCTCCTCCTATACCCCTCCTCTCTGACCCCACCCAATCTGCCCAGGCTCCGCCTAAGCCCCTCCTCTCTGATCCCACCCATTCTGCCCAGGCTCCTCCTAAGCCCCTCCTCTGCTGTCTGACCCCACCCATTCTGCCCAGGCTCCTCCCATACCCCTCTGACCCCACCCATTCTGCCCAGGCTCCTCCTATTTGACCCCACCCAATCTGACTAAGCTCCTCCTAAGCCCCTCCTCTCTGACCCCACCCCCTCTGGCCAGGCTTCTCCTATACCCCCTCTGCCCAGGCTCCTCCTATACCCCTCCTCTCTGACCCCACCCCCTCTGCCCAGGCTCCTCCTAAGCCCCTCCTCTGCTGTCTGACCCCAGCCATTCTGCCCAGGCTCCTCCTATACCCCCTCCTCTCTGACTCCACCCATTCTACCCAGGCTCCTCCCATACCCCTCTGACCCCACCCAGGCTCCTCCTATTTGACCCCACCCAATCTGACTAGGCTCCTCCTACACCCCCCTCTGCCAGGCTCCTCCTATACCCCTCCTCTGCTGTCTGACCCCACCCATTCTGCCCAGGCTCCTCCTATTTGACCCCACCCAATCAGACTAGGCTCCTCCTAAGCCCCTCCTCTGCTGTCTGACCCCACCCATTCTGCCCAGGCTCCTCCTATACCCCACCTCTCTGACCCCACCCAATCTGACTAGGCTCCTCCTAAGCCCCTCCTCTGCTGTCTGACCCCACCCATTCTGCCCAGGCTCCTCCTCTCTGACCCCACCCATTCTGCCCAGGCTCCTCCTATACCCCACCTCTCTGACCCCACCCAATCTGACTAGGCTCCTCCTAAGCCCCTCCTCTGCTGTCTGACCCCACCCATTCTGCCCAGGCTCCTCCTATACCCCCTCCTCTCTGACCCCACCCAATCTGACTAGGCTCCTCCTATACCCCCTCCTCTCTGACTCCACCCATTCTGACTAGGCTCCTCCTATTTGACCCCACCCAATCTGACTAGGCTCCTCCTAAGCCCCTCCTCTGCTGTCTGACCCCACCCATACTGCCCAGGCTCTGCCTAAGCATCTCCTCTCTGACCCCACCCATTCTGCCCAGGCTCCTCCTAAGCCCCTCCTCTGCTGTCTGACCCCACCCATTCTGCCCAGGCTCCTCCTAAGCCCCTCCTCTGCTGTCTGACCCCACCCATTCTGCCCAGGCTCCTCCTCTCTGACCCCACCCATTCTGCCCAGGCTCCTCCTATACCCCACCTCTCTGACCCCACCCAATCTGACTAGGCTCCTCCTAAGCCCCTCCTCTGCTGTCTGACCCCACCCATTCTGCCCAGGCTCCTCCTATACCCCCTCCTCTCTGACTCCACCCATTCTACCCAGGCTCCTCCCATACCCCTCTGACCCCACCCATTCTGCCCAGGCTCCTCCTATTTGACCCCACCCAATCTGACTAGGCTCCTCCTACACCCCCCTCTGCCAGGCTCCTCCTATACCCCCTCCTCTCTGACTCCACCCATTCTACCCAGGCTCCTCCCATTCTGCCCAGGCTCCTCCTATTTGACCCCACCCAATCTGACTAGGCTCCTCCAACACCCCCCCTCTGCCAGGCTCCTCCTATACCCCTCCTCTCTGACCCCACCCAATCTGCCCAGGCTCCGCCTAAGCCCCTCCTCTCTGACCCCACCCATTCTGCCCAGGCTCCTCCTAAGCCCCTCCTCTGCTGTCTGACCCCACCCATTCTGCCCAGGCTCCTCCCATACCCCTCTGACCCCACCCATTCTGCCCAGGCTCCTCCTATTTGACCCCACCCAATCTGACTAAGCTCCTCCTAAGCCCCTCCTCTCTGACCCCACCCCCTCTGGCCAGGCTCCTCCTATACCCCCTCTGCCCAGGCTCCTCCTATACCCCTCCTCTCTGACCCCACCCCCTCTGCCCAGGCTCCTCCTAAGCCCCTCCTCTGCTGTCTGACCCCACCCATTCTGCCCAGGCTCCTCCTATACCCCCTCCTCTCTGACTCCACCCATTCTACCCAGGCTCCTCCCATACCCCTCTGACCCCACCCAGGCTCCTCCTATTTGACCCCACCCAATCTGACTAGGCTCCTCCTACACCCCCCTCTGCCAGGCTCCTCCTATACCCCTCCTCTGCTGTCTGACCCCACCCATTCTGCCCAGGCTCCTCCTATTTGACCCCACCCAATCTGACTAGGCTCCTCCTAAGCCCCTCCTCTGCTGTCTGACCCCACCCATTCTGCCCAGGCTCCTCCTAAGCCCCTCCTCTCTGACCCCACCAATTCTGCCCAGGCTCCTCCTAAGCCCCTCATCTGCTGTCTGACCCCACCCATTCTGCCCAGGCTCCTCCTATACCCCTCCTCTCTGACCCCACCCAATCTGACTAGGCTCCTCCTAAGCCCCTAGGCTCCTCCTAAGCCCCTCCTCTCTGACCCCAGCCAATCTGACTAGGCTCCTCCTATACCCCCTCCTCTCTGACTCCACCCATTCTGACTAGGCTCCTCCTATTTGACCCCACCCAATCTGACTAGGCTCCTCCTAAGCCCCTCCTCTGCTGTCTGACCCCACCCATTCTGCCCAGGCTCCGCCTAAGCATCTCCTCTCTGACCCCACCCATTCTGCCCAGGCTCCTCCTAAGCCCCTCCTCTCTGACTCCACCCATTCTGCCCAGGCTCCTCCTATACCCCTCCTCTCTGACTCCACCCATTCTGACTAGGCTCCTCCTAAGCCCCTCCTCTGCTGTCTGACCCCACCCATTCTGCCCAGGCTCCTCCTATACCCCCTCCTCTCTGACTCCACCCATTCTGCCCAGGCTCCTCCTAAGCCCCTCCTCTCTGACCCCACCCATTCTGCCCAGGCTCCTCCTAAGCCCCTCCTCTGCTGTCTGACCCCACCCATTCTGCCCAGGCTCCTCCTATTTGACCCCACCCAATCTGACTAGGTTCCTCCTAAGCCCCTCCTCTGCTGTCTGGCCCCACCCAACCTGCCCAGGCTCCTCCTATACCCCTCCTCTCTGACCCCACCCAATCTGACTAGGCTCCTCCTAAGCCCCTCCTCTGCTGTCTGACCCCACCCATTCTGCCCAGGCTCCTCCTATACCCCACCTCTCTGACCCCACCCAATCTGACTAGGCTCCTCCTAAGCCCCTCCTCTGCTGTCTGACCCCACCCATTCTGCCCAGGCTCCTCCTCTCTGACCCCACCCATTCTGCCCAGGCTCCTCCTATACCCCACCTCTCTGACCCCACCCAATCTGACTAGGCTCCTCCTAAGCCCCTCCTCTGCTGTCTGACCCCACCCATTCTGCCCAGGCTCCTCCTATACCCCCTCCTCTCTGACCCCACCCAATCTGACTAGGCTCCTCCTATACCCCCTCCTCTCTGACTCCACCCATTCTGACTAGGCTCCTCCTATTTGACCCCACCCAATCTGACTAGGCTCCTCCTAAGCCCCTCCTCTGCTGTCTGACCCCACCCATACTGCCCAGGCTCTGCCTAAGCATCTCCTCTCTGACCCCACCCATTCTGCCCAGGCTCCTCCTAAGCCCCTCCTCTGCTGTCTGACCCCACCCATTCTGCCCAGGCTCCTCCTCTCTGACCCCACCCATTCTGCCCAGGCTCCTCCTATACCCCACCTCTCTGACCCCACCCAATCTGACTAGGCTCCTCCTAAGCCCCTCCTCTCTGACCCCACCCATTCTGCCCATATACCCCCTCCTCCTGCCCAGGCTCCTCCTAAGCCCCTCCTCTGCTGTCTGACCCCACCCATTCTGCCCAGGCTCCGCCTAAGCCCCTCCTCTCTGACCCCACCCATTCTGCCCAGGCTCCTCCTAAGCCCCTCCTCTGCTGTCTGACCCCACCCATTCTGCCCAGGCTCCTCCCATACCCCTCTGACCCCACCCATTCTGCCCAGGCTCCTCCTATTTGACCCCACCCAATCTGACTAAGCTCCTCCTAAGCCCCTCCTCTCTGACCCCACCCCCTCTGGCCAGGCTCCTCCTATACCCCCTCTGCCCAGGCTCCTCCTATACCCCTCCTCTCTGACCCCACCCCCTCTGCCCAGGCTCCTCCTAAGCCCCTCCTCTGCTGTCTGACCCCACCCATTCTGCCCAGGCTCCTCCTATACCCCCTCCTCTCTGACTCCACCCATTCTACCCAGGCTCCTCCCATACCCCTCTGACCCCACCCAGGCTCCTCCTATTTGACCCCACCCAATCTGACTAGGCTCCTCCTACACCCCCCTCTGCCAGGCTCCTCCTATACCCCTCCTCTGCTGTCTGACCCCACCCATTCTGCCCAGGCTCCTCCTATTTGACCCCACCCAATCTGACTAGGCTCCTCCTAAGCCCCTCCTCTGCTGTCTGACCCCACCCATTCTGCCCAGGCTCCTCCTATACCCCACCTCCCTGACCCCACCCAATCTGACTAGGCTTCTCCTAAGCCCCTCCTCTGCTGTCTGACCCCACCCATTCTGCCCAGGCTCCTCCTCTCTGAAATTCTGCCCAGGCTCCTCCTATACCCCACCTCTCTGACCCCACCCATTCTGCCCAGGCTCCTCCTATACCCCCTCCTCTCTGACCCCACCCAATCTGACTAGGCTCCTCCTATACCCCCTCCTCTCTGACTCCACCCATTTTGACTAGGCTCCTCCTATTTGACCCCACCCAATCTGACTAGGCTCCTCCTAAGCCCCTCCTCTGCTGTCTGACCACACCCATACTGCCCAGGCTCTGCCTAAGCATCTCCTCTCTGACCCCACCCATTCTGCCCAGGCTCCTCCTAAGCCCCTCCTCTGCTGTCTGACCCCACCCATTCTGCCCAGGCTCCTCCTAAGCCCCTCCTCTGCTGTCTGACCCCACCCATTCTGCCCAGGCTCCTCCTCTCTGACCCCACCCATTCTGCCCAGGCTCCTCCTATACCCCACCTCTCTGACCCCACCCAATCTGACTAGGCTCCTCCTAAGCCCCTCCTCTGCTGTCTGACCCCACCCATTCTGCCCAGGCTCCTCCTATACCCCCTCCTCTCTGACTCCACCCATTCCACCCAGGCTCCTCCCATACCCCTCTGACCCCACCCATTCTGCCCAGGCTCCTCCTATTCGACCCCACCCAATCTGACTAGGCTCCTCCTACACCCCCCTCTGCCAGGCTCCTCCTATACCCCCTCCTCTCTGACTCCACCCATTCTACCCAGGCTCCTCCCATTCTGCCCAGGCTCCTCCTATTTGACCCCACCCAATCTGACTAGGCTCCTCCTACACCCCCCCCCTCTGCCAGGCTCCTCCTATACCCCTCCTCTCTGACCCCACCCAATCTGCCCAGGCTCCGCCTAAGCCCCTCCTCTCTGACCCCACCCATTCTGCCCAGGCTCCTCCTAAGCCCCTCCTCTGCTGTCTGACCCCACCCATTCTGCCCAGGCTCCTCCCATACCGCTCTGACCCCACCCAATCTGACTAGGCTCCTCCTACACCCCCCCCTCTGCCAGGCTCCTCCTATACCCCTCCTCTCTGACCCCACCCAATCTGCCCAGGCTCCGCCTAAGCCCCTCCTCTCTGACCCCACCCATTCTGCCCAGGCTCCTCCTAAGCCCCTCCTCTGCTGTCTGACCCCACCCATTCTGCCCAGGCTCCTCCCATACCCCTCTGACCCCACCCATTCTGCCCAGGCTCCTCCTATTTGACCCCACCCAATCTGACTAAGCTCCTCCTAAGCCCCTCCTCTCTGACCCCACCCCCTCTGGCCAGGCTCCTCCTATACCCCCTCTGCCCAGGCTCCTCCTATACCCCTCCTCTCTGACCCCACCCCCTCTGCCCAGGCTCCTCCTAAGCCCCTCCTCTGCTGTCTGACCCCACCCATTCTGCCCAGGCTCCTCCTATACCCCCTCCTCTCTGACTCCACCCATTCTACCCAGGCTCCTCCCATACCCCTCTGACCCCACCCAGGCTCCTCCTATTTGACCCCACCCAATCTGACTAGGCTCCTCCTACACCCCCCTCTGCCAGGCTCCTCCTATACCCCTCCTCTGCTGTCTGACCCCACCCATTCTGCCCAGGCTCCTCCTATTTGACCCCACCCAATCAGACTAGGCTCCTCCTAAGCCCCTCCTCTGCTGTCTGACCCCACCCATTCTGCCCAGGCTCCTCCTAAGCCCCTCCTCTGCTGTCTGACCCCACCCATTCTGCCCAGGCTCCTCCTATACCCCCTCCTCTCTGACCCCACCCAATCTGACTAGGCTCCTCCTATACCCCCTCCTCTCTGACTCCACCCATTCTGACTAGGCTCCTCCTATTTGACCCCACCCAATCTGACTAGGCTCCTCCTAAGCCCCTCCTCTGCTGTCTGACCCCACCCATTCTGCAGAGGCTCCTCCTCTCTGACCCCACCCATTCTGCCCAGGCTCCTCCTATACCCCACCTCTCTGACCCCACCCAATCTGACTAGGCTCCTCCTAAGCCCCTCCTCTGCTGTCTGACCCCACCCATTCTGCCCAGGCTCCTCCTATACCCCCTCCTCTCTGACCCCACCCAATCTGACTAGGCTCCTCCTATACCCCCTCCTCTCTGACTCCACCCATTCTGACTAGGCTCCTCCTATTTGACCCCACCCAATCTGACTAGGCTCCTCCTAAGCCCCTCCTCTGCTGTCTGACCCCACCCATACTGCCCAGGCTCTGCCTAAGCATCTCCTCTCTGACCCCACCCATTCTGCCCAGGCTCCTCCTAAGCCCCTCCTCTGCTGTCTGACCCCACCCATTCTGCCCAGGCTCCTCCTAAGCCCCTCCTCTGCTGTCTGACCCCACCCATTCTGCCCAGGCTCCTCCTCTCTGACCCCACCCATTCTGCCCAGGCTCCTCCTATACCCCACCTCTCTGACCCCACCCAATCTGACTAGGCTCCTCCTAAGCCCCTCCTCTGCTGTCTGACCCCACCCATTCTGCCCAGGCTCCTCCTATACCCCCTCCTCTCTGACTCCACCCATTCTACCCAGGCTCCTCCCATACCCCTCTGACCCCACCCATTCTGCCCAGGCTCCTCCTATTTGACCCCACCCAATCTGACTAGGCTCCTCCTACACCCCCCCCCCTCTGCCAGGCTCCTCCTATACCCCTCCTCTCTGACCCCACCCAATCTGCCCAGGCTCCGCCTAAGCCCCTCCTCTCTGACCCCACCCATTCTGCCCAGGCTCCTCCTAAGCCCCTCCTCGGCTGTCTGACCCCACCCATTCTGCCCAGGCTCCTCCCATACCCCTCTGACCCCACCCATTCTGCCCAGGCTCCTCCTATTTGACCCCACCCAATCTGACTAAGCTCCTCCTAAGCCCCTCCTCTCTGACCCCACCCCCTCTGGCCAGGCTCCTCCTATACCCCCTCTGCCCAGGCTCCTCCTATACCCCTCCTCTCTGACCCCACCCCCTCTGCCCAGGCTCCTCCTAAGCCCCTCCTCTGCTGTCTGACCCCACCCATTCTGCCCAGGCTCCTCCTATACCCCCTCCTCTCTGACTCCACCCATTCTACCCAGGCTCCTCCCATACCCCTCTGACCCCACCCAGGCTCCTCCTATTTGACCCCACCCAATCTGACTAGGCTCCTCCTACACCCCCCTCTGCCAGGCTCCTCCTATACCCCTCCTCTGCTGTCTGACCCCACCCATTCTGCCCAGGCTCCTCCTATTTGACCCCACCCAATCTGACTAAGCTCCTCCTAAGCCCCTCCTCTCTGACCCCAGCCAATCTGACTAGGCTCCTCCTATACCCCCTCCTCTCTGACTCCACCCATTCTGACTAGGCTCCTCCTAAGCCCCTCCTCTGCTGTCTGACCCCACCCATTCTGCCCAGGCTCCTCCTATACCCCCTCCTCTCTGACTCCACCCATTCTGCCCAGGCTCCTCCTAAGCCCCTCCTCTCTGACCCCACCCATTCTGCCCAGGCTCCTCCTAAGCCCCTCCTCTGCTGTCTGACCCCACCCATTCTGCCCAGGCTCCTCCTATTTGACCCCACCCAATCTGACTAGGTTCCTCCTAAGCCCCTCCTCTGCTGTCTGGCCCCACCCAACCTGCCCAGGCTCCTCCTATACCCCTCCTCTCTGACCCCACCCAATCTGACTAGGCTCCTCCTAAGCCCCTCCTCTGCTGTCTGACCCCACCCATTCTGCCCAGGCTCCTCCTATACCCCACCTCTCTGACCCCACCCAATCTGACTAGGCTCCTCCTAAGCCCCTCCTCTGCTGTCTGACCCCACCCATTCTGCCCAGGCTCCTCCTCTCTGACCCCACCCATTCTGCCCAGGCTCCTCCTATACCCCACCTCTCTGACCCCACCCAATCTGACTAGGCTCCTCCTAAGCCCCTCCTCTGCTGTCTGACCCCACCCATTCTGCCCAGGCTCCTCCTATACCCCCTCCTCTCTGACCGCACCCAATCTGACTAGGCTCCTCCTATACCCCCTCCTCTCTGACTCCACCCATTCTGACTAGGCTCCTCCTATTTGACCCCACCCAATCTGACTAGGCTCCTCCTAAGCCCCTCCTCTGCTGTCTGACCCCACCCATACTGCCCAGGCTCTGCCTAAGCATCTCCTCTCTGACCCCACCCATTCTGCCCAGGCTCCTCCTAAGCCCCTCCTCTGCTGTCTGACCCCACCCATTCTGCCCAGGCTCCTCCTCTCTGACCCCACCCATTCTGCCCAGGCTCCTCCTATACCCCACCTCTCTGACCCCACCCAATCTGACTAGGCTCCTCCTAAGCCCCTCCTCTGCTGTCTGACCCCACCCATTCTGCCCAGGCTCCTCCTATACCCCCTCCTCTCTGACCCCACCCAATCTGACTAGGCTCCTCCTATACCCCCTCCTCTCTGACTCCACCCATTCTGACTAGGCTCCTCCTATTTGACCCCACCCAATCTGACTAGGCTCCTCCTAAGCCCCTCCTCTGCTGTCTGACCCCACCCATACTGCCCAGGCTCTGCCTAAGCATCTCCTCTCTGACCCCACCCATTCTGCCCAGGCTCCTCCTAAGCCCCTCCTCTGCTGTCTGACCCCACCCATTCTGCCCAGGCTCCTCCTCTCTGACCCCACCCATTCTGCCCAGGCTCCTCCTATACCCCACCTCTCTGACCCCACCCAATCTGACTAGGCTCCTCCTAAGCCCCTCCTCTGCTGTCTGACCCCACCCATTCTGCACAGGCTCCGCCTAAGCCCCTCCTCTCTGACCCCACCCATTCTGCCCAGGCTCCTCCTAAGCCCCTCCTCTGCTGTCTGACCCCAGCCATTCTGCCCAGGCTCCTCCCATACCCCTCTGACCCCACCCATTCTGCCCAGGCTCCTCCTATTTGACCCCACCCAATCTGACTAAGCTCCTCCTAAGCCCCTCCTCTCTGACCCCACCCCCTCTGGCCAGGCTCCTCCTATACCCCCTCTGCCCAGGCTCCTCCTATACCCCTCCTCTCTGACCCCACCCCCTCTGCCCAGGCTCCTCCTAAGCCCCTCCTCTGCTGTCTGACCCCACCCATTCTGCCCAGGCTCTTCCTATACCCCCTCCTCTCTGACTCCACCCATTCTGCCCAGGCTCCTCCCATACCCCTCTGACCCCACCCATTCTGCCCAGGCTCCTCCTATTTGACCCCACCCAATCTGACTAGGCTCCTCCTACACCCCCCTCTGCCAGGCTCCTCCTATACCCCTCCTCTGCTGTCTGACCCCACCCATTCTGCCCAGGCTCCTCCTATTTGACCCCACCCAATCTGACTAGGCTCCTCCTAAGCCCCTCCTCTGCTGTCTGACCCCACCCATTCTGCCCAGGCTCCTCCTATACCCCACCTCTCTGACCCCACCCAATCTGACTAGGCTCCTCCTAAGCCCCTCCTCTGCTGTCTGACCCCACCCATTCTGCCCAGGCTCCTCCTCTCTGAAATTCTGCCCAGGCTCCTCCTATACCCCACCTCTCTGACCCCACCCATTCTGCCCAGGCTCCTCCTATACCCCCTCCTCTCTGACCCCACCCAATCTGACTAGGCTCCTCCTATACCCCCTCCTCTCTGACTCCACCCATTCTGACTAGGCTCCTCCTATTTGACCCCACCCAATCTGACTAGGCTCCTCCTAAGCCCCTCCTCTGCTGTCTGACCCCACCCATACTGCCCAGGCTCTGCCTAAGCCCCTCCTCTGCTGTCTGACCCCACCCATTCTGCCCAGGCTCCTCCTAAGCCCCTCCTCTGCTGTCTGACCCCACCCATTCTGCCTAAGCATCTCCTCTCTGACCCCACCCATTCTGCCCAGGCTCCTCCTAAGCCCCTCCTCTGCTGTCTGACCCCACCCATTCTGCCCAGGCTCCTCCTCTCTGAAATTCTGCCCAGGCTCCTCCTATACCCCACCTCTCTGACCCCACCCAATCTGACTAGGCTCCTCCTAAGCCCCTCCTCTGCTGTCTGACCCCACCCATTCTGCCCAGGCTCCTCCTATACCCCCTCCTCTCTGACTCCACCCATTCTACCCAGGCTCCTCCCATACCCCTCTGACCCCACCCATTCTGCCCAGGCTCCTCCTATTTGACCCCACCCAATCTGACTAGGCTCCTCCTACACCCCCCTCTGCCAGGCTCCTCCTATACCCCCTCCTCTCTGACTCCACCCATTCTACCCAGGCTCCTCCCATTCTGCCCAGGCTCCTCCTATTTGACCCCACCCAATCTGACTAGGCTCCTCCTACACCCCCCCTCTGCCAGGCTCCTCCTATACCCCTCCTCTCTGACCCCACCCAATCTGCCCAGGCTCCGCCTAAGCCCCTCCTCTCTGACCCCACCCATTCTGCCAGGCTCCTCCTAAGCCCCTCCTCTGCTGTCTGACCCCACCCATTCTGCCCAGGCTCCTCCCATACCCCTCTGACCCCACCCAATCTGACTAGGCTCCTCCTACACCCCCCCCTCTGCCAGGCTCCTCCTATACCCCTCCTCTCTGACCCCACCCATTCTTCCCAGGCTCCTCCCATACCCCTCTGACCCCACCCATTCTGCCCAGGCTCCTCCTATTTGACCCCACCCAATCTGACTAAGCTCCTCCTAAGCCCCTCCTCTCTGACCCCACCCCCTCTGGCCAGGCTTCTCCTATACCCCCTCTGCCCAGGCTCCTCCTATACCCCTCCTCTCTGACCCCACCCCCTCTGCCCAGGCTCCTCCTAAGCCCCTCCTCTGCTGTCTGACCCCACCCATTCTGCCCAGGCTCCTCCTATACCCCCTCCTCTCTGACTCCACCCATTCTACCCAGGCTCCTCCCATACCCCTCTGACCCCACCCAGGCTCCTCCTATTTGACCCCACCCAATCTGACTAGGCTCCTCCTACACCCCCCTCTGCCAGGCTCCTCCTATACCCCTCCTCTGCTGTCTGACCCCACCCATTCTGCCCAGGCTCCTCCTATTTGACCCCACCCAATCAGACTAGGCTCCTCCTAAGCCCCTCCTCTGCTGTCTGACTCCACCCATTCTGCCCAGGCTCCTCCTATACCCCACCTCTCTGACCCCACCCAATCTGACTAGGCTCCTCCTAAGCCCCTCCTCTGCTGTCTGACCCCACCCATTCTGCCCAGGCTCCCACCCATTCTGCCCAGGCTCCTCCTATACCCCACCTCTCTGACCCCACCCAATCTGACTAGGCTCCTCCTATACCCCCTCCTCTCTGACTCCACCCATTCTACCCAGGCTCCTCCCATTCTGCCCAGGCTCCTCCTATTTGACCCCACCCAATCTGACTAGGCTCCTCCTACACCCCCCCCTCTGCCAGGCTCCTCCTATACCCCTCCTCTCTGACCCCACCCAATCTGCCCAGGCTCTGCCTAAGCCCCTCCTCTCTGACCCCACCCATTCTGCCCAGGCTCCTCCTAAGCCCCTCCTCTGCTGTCTGACCCCACCCATTCTGCCCAGGCTCCTCCCATACCCCTCTGACCCCACCCATTCTGCCCAGGCTCCTCCTATACCCCCTCCTCTCTGACTCCACCCATTCTGACTAAGCTCCTCCTAAGCCCCTCCTCTCTGACCCCACCCCCTCTGGCCAGGCTCCTCCTATACCCCCTCTGCCCAGGCTCCTCCTAAGCCCCTCCTCTGCTGTCTGACCCCACCCATTCTGCCCAGGCTCCTCCTATACCCCCTCCTCTCTGACTCCACCCATTCTACCCAGGCTCCTCCCATACCCCTCTGACCCCACCCAGGCTCCTCCTATTTGACCCCACCCAATCTGACTAGGCTCCTCCTACACCCCCCCTCTGCCAGGCTCCTCCTATACCCCTCCTCTGCTGTCTGACCCCACCCATTCTGCCCAGGCTCCTCCTATTTGACCCCACCCAATCTGACTAGGCTCCTCCTAAGCCCCTCCTCTGCTGTCTGACCCCACCCATTCTGCCCAGGCTCCTCCTAAGCCCCTCCTCTCTGACCCCACCAATTCTGCCCAGGTCCTCCTATACCCCCTCCTCTCTGACTCCACCCATTCTGCCCAGGCTCCTCCTATTTGACCCCACCCAATCTGACTAGGCTCCTCCTATACCCCCTCTGCCCAGGCTCCTCCTATACCCCTCCTCTCTGACCTCACCCATTCTGCCCAGGCTCCTCCTATTTGACCCCACCCATTCTGCCCAGGCTCCTCCTATTTGACCCCACCCAATCTGACTAGGCTCCTCCTAAGCCCCTCCTCTGCTGTCTGACCCCACCCATTCTGCCCAGGCTCCTCCTATACCCCACCTCTCTGACCCCACCCATTCTGCCCAGGCTCCTCCTATTTGACCCCACCCATTCTGCCCAGGCTCCTCCTATTTGACCCCACCCAATCTGACTAGGCTCCTCCTAAGCCCCTCCTCTGCTGTCTGACCCCACCCATTCTGCCCAGGCTCCTCCTATACCCCACCTCTCTGACCCCACCCATTCTGCCCAGGCTCCTCCTATTTGACCCCACCCAATCTGCCCAGGCTCCTCCTATACCCCTCCTCTCTGACCTCACCCATTCTGCCCAGGGTCCTCCTATACCCCACCTCTCTGACCTCACCCATTCTGCCCAGGGTCCTCCTATACCCCTCCTCTCTGACCCCACCCAATCTGACTAGGCTCCTCCTATACCCCCTCCTCTCTGACTCCACCCATTCTGACTAGGCTCCTCCTATTTGACCCCACCCAATCTGACTAGGCTCCTCCTAAGCCCCTCCTCTGCTGTCTGACCCCACCCATTCTGCCCAGGCTCCTCCTAAGCCCCTCCTCTCTGACTCCACCCATTCTGCCCAGGCTC
This sequence comes from Lissotriton vulgaris, assembly GCF_964263255.1. Classification (NCBI taxonomy): domain Eukaryota; kingdom Metazoa; phylum Chordata; class Amphibia; order Caudata; family Salamandridae; genus Lissotriton; species Lissotriton vulgaris. Next base: position 1,001,965,687 of record NC_141695.1, read on the forward strand.
CTCCTAAGCCCCTCCTCTCTGACCCCACCCATTCTGCCCAGGCTCCTCCTAAGCCCCTCCTCTGCTGTCTGACCCCACCCATTCTGCCCAGGCTCCTCCTCTCTGACCCCACCCATTCTGCCCAGGCTCCTCCTATACCCCCTCCTCTCTGACTCCACCCATTCTGACTAGGCTCCTCCTATTTGACCCCACCCAATCTGACTAGGCTCCTCCTAAGCCCCTCCTCTGCTGTCTGACCCCACCAATACTGCCCAGGCTCTGCCTAAGCATCTCCTCTCTGACCCCACCCATTCTGCCCAGGCTCCTCCTAAGCCCCTCCTCTGCTGTCTGACCCCACCCATTCTGCCCAGGCTCCTCCTCTCTGACCCCACCCATTCTGCCCAGGCTCCTCCTATACCCCACCTCTCTGACCCCACCCAATCTGACTAGGCTCCTCCTAAGCCCCTCCTCTGCTGTCTGACCCCACCCATTCTGCCCAGGCTCCTCCTATACCCCCTCCTCTCTGACTCCACCCATTCTACCCAGGCTCCTCCCATACCCCTCTGACCCCACCCATTCTGCCCAGGCTCCTCCTATTTGACCCCACCCAATCTGACTAGGCTCCTCCTACACCCCCCTCTGCCAGGCTCCTCCTATACCCCTCTGACCCCACCCAATTTGACTAGGCTCCTCCTACACCCCCCTCTGCCAGGCTCCTCCTAAGCCCCTCCTCTCTGACCCCACCCAATCTGACTAGGCTCCTCCTAAGCCCCTAGGCTCCTCCTAAGCCCCTCCTCTGCTCTCTGACCCCACCCATTCTGCCCAGGCTCCTCCTATACCCCTCCTCTCTGACCCCACCCAACCTGCCCAGGGTCCTCCTCCTACAGACAACACCCATTCTCTTTCTTTCACCTTTCTTTCCACACCTATTTTACTTACCGACCAATCTGCAATCCCTCTTTCGCTAGGCATGATTCCACTCTTACACAACACACAGACACATTTTACTTACCAATTTACTTACCTGGTGCCGAACCCGGGATTTGAACCCTGGTTGCCTGGATGGAAGGCAGGAACTTACCCACTGGACCACACTGGTTTCCATGTAAGTAGCCTATCAAATTGTCCTTATGTCATGGTCATCCATTTAATGTGCAATGGAAGCCACAGGAAAGGACACCAAGGCCTGTATGTTGCTTATAGTTACTACTGCAATCCTCCAGACCACCAAGGAGCTATAGCTCAAAGGTAAGGCTTGTACCTTTGGTGGGGACAGCCCTCACAGGCCAGGGTTCGAATCCTGCCAGTGCTGTAGAAGTATCCCAAGGTGGGAAATTTTCAAACAGTGATTTTCTTTTTTTTTTTTGCTAAGTGTTTTTCTGGTTTCCATGTAAGTAGCCTATCAAATTGTCCTTATGTCATGGTCATCCATTTAATGTGCAATGGAAGCCACAGGGAAGGACACCAAGGCCTGTATGTTGCTTATAGTTACTACTGCAATCCTCTAGACCACCAAGGAGATAGCTCAAAGGTAAGGCTTGTACCTTTGGGGGGACAGCCCTCACAGGCCAGGGTTCGAATCCTGCCAGTGCTGTAGAAGTGTCCCAAGGTGGGAAATTTTCAAACAGTGATTTTTTTTTTGCTAGTGTTTTTTTGGCAGGTGTCTCCCAACATTTCATATGTTTTCTCTCATGACCTTCTACCAACCGCCCTATTTCTCAAGTAGGTGCTAGGAACAAGGCCTTATCTTCCTTTATCAATGTCGTCATTCTTTGTCCTTTAAGTTTGGTGAATTGCAGAGTGCAATTGTGGTATTGGGGGTTATAACTGAGCACAAGAATGCGAGGATGGTGCTACACTTATTGTAAAATAGGTTGGTTGATGGTGATTTTTCATTTTAGTGTGAGCCACTCGCTCAAATCAGGGGTTTGGTGCCAGTGAGCTTGGATAGAAATAAAGGTCAAGTATGAGCTCTGGCTAATGAAATGATGGGTCGAGTTTGAGGCTAGCTAGAGTCCATTTATTAGGTGCAATAAGAAGTTGGAAAGATTTTTCCTTTAAGAGACAGACAAGAGCAGAGTCAAGCCTTTGCTCTAGTAGATCTGCATCATGCCTGCTGCAGGATGTGAAGGAGTGGACCTCCACAGCAGTGCGCTGTGCCGGGCTGGGCTGCACTGGGCTGGGCTGGGCCTGCCCTGGCATCTTGGATTTATTCACCCACCTCCTTCCTTTGAAGAACGCTCACGAACGGCCACGAACATCCTTGTTCTGTATACAGGCGGACAGCAGGCAATTTAGGACCCTGCTAAATGATGGTGATGTCCCCATGTGCTTCCTTCGAGTGGCAAAATCCTTCGTCTAAGGCAGGTGGGCTTTTTTAAAATTTGGTTGAAGACCATATGTTGGAGGCAGTATCACGGCACAAGCCGCCGACCGTCTCAGAAGAAAGTATGCATGGGAGGACATTATTTGCATGGGAGGACATTATTTGCATAGGAGAGCCCTCTTCTCAGTCCCATTCTTAAGCTGCAGTGGCCATGAAGTGTTACTAGGGGGCAGCAGTATGAACAAAAGAGCACACTGAGGCTTTTCTCCTTCTTGCTGACATGATTCTTGGTCATTTTTGTCTTGCAGGGCCTAAGGAGTGAATGACTACGATGACTGAGGGGATAAGGAATGGCTGGCCTGTATTTGTGGTGAAGGGGGAACATTTGGAAGGTAAACAGCAAGATGAAAGCGTCAAAGCATATATGTTTGCTGAGTGATTGAGTCTGTGTGTCACTTGTCTCTTTGTAGGGACATGTGAGAAAGGAACAGCAGCACCATAGACTTCAGGTGGGAGAGCAAGCAAGGATGAATATTTCCCTCAAATCCAAATACTTACAGCACCTCAAAGATGACAAGTGTGATATGATGTTCTGCAATTGCAAGGATTTGCCATGTGTGGTGCATAAATATGCATGGTTAGTGAGGTTTTTCCCAGAATGTGAGTATCGTTAGGCTGGCAAATGTCAGGCACTCCTTTGGGGGTATGAGGCCAAGAAAAAATTTGGGAAGTTTGCTACAGTCATCTGTAGGATCGAAAGACACTGGGGAATCGTTACAGAGGGAGCCAGGCTGCACAAAACGTGGTAACAGTTGGACAGAAATCTTTAGCCGGACTTTTGACTACCCCCAATGTGGGACCAGGACCGCAGTACCTCTCTGTCTCTGAAACATATTTTGACCTCTGGGCACCACCATCTCAATGCCCCTCAAATTTTCCCTCCTGGAACCCCAGCTTTGGTAGTGCATCAACCAGGTTTCAATCATTTGAGTGACCACAAACACCCTTGCTATGTGCCTTCCATTTACATTCAGTCAGTAACCCAGCTGCTTCGTTCGCTATTGAATCTCAAGTGACAGTTGGATGCACATTGCAGGGGTATACAGGCATTTACCGTACTGTACAGCCCCTCTCAGTACAGTCAGACTACACTTCTTAAAATCATAAATACATGTTTTGTCCAACAGTAAGGCCGGGCCTTTCCTCTGTAGTTCATAGCCAACGTAAGGAGGAAAAAATAAGCTGAAGAGCATGCCAAAATTCTCTACAGACACTGCCAATCCTCACACTGCCTATTTGCATGCCGAGGTTATTCACTATGACCCACCAAACCAATTGGCAACAGTAGCCTCTCTCTGCCTCATTCGTATGCTCCGATGCCACCTTTATTTAGCAAATGTTAGTGCTCTAGGATTTCATAGCACGATTCGCTATAGCCTCTTTTTTCAACAGAAATGTCCTAAAGGTACCTATACCAATCTGCTGGGTGGGGAGGTGAGGTTCCGTGACGATTTGAACCCGTGTTTTCAATATTGTCGGAAATACATAATATTGGTATCAGCGAACCGCAAATGATCCATTTAGCATATCCTGGTGTTTTCGCTACGATACGAGCAAGAGCACTCCTGTTATGGATACATTTCTGATCTACCCACGGCATCCATCTTAGATCATGGCCGCCATTTTGTGTTTCTTGCCCTTACATATGCAATAACCTCTGGTCATTTCATTTCGATTCAGGACACGTAGCCTTAGCCGGAGATTCACCTCTTTCATGACACGTGCACCTTAAACCAGATCACGCTGTAGCTACATGATTCAACAAAGGCTGCCTCCTCTGCCCGAGGCCAGCCCACCTGAACTGGTTCTCGTGTCCATTGTCCCGATCATGATTAGGCGGCCGAAGGCGGTAGCCTTGCCCATTTACAACCCACAAACATCTCTTATCCCGCTTTCCTATCTTCTGCACCTGGCTCTGCTCCTTTCCTTCTGGGCCTTTATTAGGGGGAGGTAACGAAATTTACGATGAGGCGGTCCGGCTCTTGAATGCAATATTGACAAGGGATTGTGATGAACTAGTGGGAACCCCTCTTCGTGATGTTTGGCATCAGATATTATCGACAGTTCCTGTGTAACGCCAAATATTTATTGTTTAAGACACAAAGGTTTAGGAATGTACTAACATGTGAAATATTTGCCTGGAGCACAATTTTTAGTATATAAGGAGCAACCCTCTATGTACAAATCGAACAGGCTCCTAGACACTGCCCATGCGTAGTTTCTGTGACTTCTGTGTCCCTGCAGTAATAAACCTTTGGTCTTTGACGCCACCATCGAGAAGCCCGTGTTTCTGTTCATTTGCGCACCAAGGCAGGTGGAACTCCGGGGTCTTTGGGTGTTGTTCCCTGACACCTCTGGACGGAACCAAAAAAGTCCAGAACTCCAATTGGCGCCCAACGTGGGGCGACGTCATTCGGTACCGGTCCAAAAGCCTGAAGAGTTCGAGAAGCTTCGTGTGAAGATTCCTGAGGGAGGCGCCCCACTTCATCGATCCCGGCATATCGCAAAAGTGGCCCGAAGTTCTCTTCCACGAGGGTTCCCGTTCAGGACGGCTGCAGTGGGCCGTTGCCTTGACCGTCGCCCTGTCTTGGACCCGAGGTGCAGCCCTTAGTACAGCGAAACGTGACGGGTTTCTCCTTGGTGACGTCTTCAGTGCCTCAGTTAAGTATTTAGTGGTTGCTAGTTGGTTATTTCGTGAGGGTTATTATAATCCTTGATTGGTTCTTAGTTTGGTTTGGTTTCGTAGGATTATCACTAGTTGGTCTGGTTACGATAATCTATTTGGTTCAGTTTGGGTATCGATACATTAGTTCGTTTTGGTAGGCCTAAGTTCTTGGTTCAGGTGCACATATTTGTTTCGTGTTGTGTTTGTTTTGTGTTCTGGACTGAAAATGGTAAGTCGGAAAAATTTTATGTTGTCGTGTTTCGGTTGCAACAATGACTCACGATTGGAGGACTCATGTCTGGTTCCTCCGATTGGGACTCCCCTTTATGACTTATATTGTAAACATGGTGTGGGTCCTATATCCTATAATGAGGTGTGGGTCCGCTACACCAAGAAAGACGGTGTCCTTAGTTAGCCACTGCATGGTAGTTTTGAGCCCGAAATTCTTGATAATTTAGAAGCGAAATTGTTTAGGAAGAAAGCCCGGCCGGCAATGTTTGATTCTTTCCGTTACTGGCGAAAAGAATCCAAACAGAGAGAAATAAAGAAATTTAAGAAAGAACAGAAAGAGAAAGAAGAGTTAACTCTAGAGCAAGCAACTAAACAGCTGCAAGATAATGAGTGTGAGAAGGCTATAGAGGTGGCCATTAGAGAGCATAATTTAGCGATCGACAAGTGCTACCCTGCCTTGCCATCGAAAACAGCTAAGATACTAGAGGATCCCGAAAACGATCCTCTGTTGTCTTATTTGTTACGGTCACCTCCACCGTATGCACAAGGTGCTACGGCTCCACTTGTACCAAATGTTCAATTGCCGGTTGCTGGACAACCTGGTATTCCTGTTCCTCTGAATCAAGTTCCTGTACCTCCTGTGGTTAATGTGAATGTTCCTACGGCTCCTCCTCTTCCTGGATTGCCGACTTCTATACCTGTATCTGTCTCGCTTACACCTACTACTTCACAAACTATTCTTCTCGATACTCCGACTGCCTCGCTATCTGTTCCTACTTCCACGGTGTTTTCTACGTCTGCGAGTGTGTTGACTCCACTTTCTGTACGTCGAAGAATCGCTGATTCTGTGTCTAATATACTGTCTCCTTTCTATAAAAGTTTAATTAAGACTCCTGCTTCTGACTCTGTTCAGAGACGTAGTCAGCATCCGAGTATTGAGGAACGGGGAATTTTAGATTCCACGGCTCTCAGATGGATTTCGAAGAGTAGAAGATATAGTACGAGAGATGTACTAGAAACATTTATGCAGTGGAGGGAACCAACGCAGCGGTACGTCTTTGACGAGATGTGCTCGTTGTTACGTGAGGAGATGGAGGAAGATGATATTGAATCAAATTTAGAAGACTTAATTAAAGTTCAGAAAGAGTTTGCTGCCGGTATGATAGTAGGAGAAAATATAGAAGAAGCGATGGAACTGATCTTAAGTTTTAGGAATGATCCATCTCTTCGTTCACCGAGAGATTTAGAGAAAGATAAGACGAAAATGAGTCGCCAATATCCAATGAGGGAGGTTCCTCCAATTTGGCGCGAAGCAGTGGCAGCTGATAATAATGCTGGTATTGCAGCTGTTCCAGCAGGGTTCCAAAGAGTGTGGATACACATTCCGTGGAAACGAGCTGAAGTGCTAGCAGTGAAACAGGCCTTACCAGATCCGCGTAAGAATCCTGCTGGATATTATAAGGAACTAACACAGACGGTTGAAGCTTGTGTAATGAACTTAGCAGACATTGATATGTTATTTGGAAATGTAGTTCCTCAACCAGTCTGGGCTAAAATTCGTAGGGAGGATCATCAAGTAGCCTTAGGTGGTGATTGGGCAGCCATCACTGCAGCGGATGGTCAGCAAACGGGTGGCGCAAAACCTGAGCCCCTAATTGCTAATCTTCCGGGTAGGATAATAGACTTAATGAAGACTCTGATGCCCGCATTGCGTGTTAATTGGGACAAGTTATCCGCATGCAAGCAAAAGAAAGACGAAAGTGTCTCCGACTTTTTCACGAGGTTCGAAGAGACTTTTGTAGATCATAGTGGTCAGGATATGAGCACAGAAGGAGGACAGAGACTGTTTGTCGATAAGTTTGTGCATAATTTGTTACCTGAATTATGCAATAAATTAAAGGATTCAGAAAGTGCGTGGGCTGTTTCTACAACTGCGCAAATACTTGCGACTGCACAGTACTACGAAAATAGGGATAAAGAAGAAAAGGAGAAATCAGAAAAGAAAACGAAAGATTTAAAGACTAAGGTTCTTTTGCAACAGGCGTATCCGCCTCGCACGACTCAGTCTAATATGCAACAGGGTTCCTATCAGAGGACAGATTATAGTTCAACGAGGCCTCAGTATCAGTGGAACCAGTGTGCGTATTGTAAGAAAGAGGGTCACTACAAGAATGAATGTCCGATCTTAGCGCAAAATAATGCAGCAACAGCTCAGAGAGGTCGTGGTGGTTTTGTGCAGAATTCTAGAGGTCGAGGGCGAGGTGCTATGCCTCCGCAGACGAATGATCGTCCTTCCAATCACTTTGATCAACAAAATGGACAGTCAGCCCAGCAAAATAGATCTCAACAATATCTTGTTGAAGACTATTGTGAAGCGGATGAGGGATTTCAGCAAAATGGGTACTAGGATAGCCATGGACAGAGAGAGGGAGTAGTATCAGTTCCAGTGGATCAGAGTGGGCCTTATGTCGCAGTAGCAACATCAGGTGTAGTCGAACCGTTTCTGTTGGATACTGGTGCAGCAAAAAGTTCTATCATTCATGCGAAACTCCCTGGCGCACCTTTGTCTGGCTCAACAAATGTTTCTGTAGGTTTTTCAGGCGCCCCTGTTTACAACCCCATATCTGGTCCTTTGTCTATTTCTGTTGGACCGTGTCAATTGAAAGCACCATTGATTTTGACGACAGGTTGTAATGAAAATCTGCTTGGTTTAGACCCACCCATTCTGCCCAGGCTCCTCCTATACCCCCTCCTCTCTGACTCCACCCATTCTGCCCAGGCTCCTCCTAAGCCCCTCCTCTGCTGTCTGACCCCACGCAATCTGACTAGGCTCCTCCTAAGCCCCTCCTCTGCTGTCTGACCCCACCCATTCTGCCCAGGCTCCTCCTAAGCCCCTCCTCTGCTGTCTGACCCCACCCATTCTGCCCAGGCTCCTCCTAAGCCCCTCCTCTCCTCTCTGACCTCACCCAATCTGACTAGGCTCCTCCTATACCCATTCTGCCCAGGCTCCTCCTATACCCCTCCTCTCTGACCCCACCCAATCTGACTAGGCTCCTCCTATACCCCCTCTGCCAGGCTCCTTCTATACCCCTCCTCTCTGACCCCACCCAATCTGACTAGGCTCCTCCTAAGCCCCTCCTCTGCTGTCTGACCCCACCCATTCTGCCCAGGCTCCTCCTATTTGACCCCACCCAATCTGACTAGGTTCCTCCTAAGCCCCTCCTCTGCTGTCTGGCCCCACCCAACCTGCCCAGGCTCCTCCTATACTACTCCTCTCTGACCCCACCCAATCTGACTAGGCTCCTCCTAAGCCCCTCCTCTGCTGTCTGACCCCACCCATTCTGCCCAGGCTCCTCCTATACCCCCTCCTCTCTGACTCCACCCATTCTGACTAGGCTCCTCCTATTTGACCCCACCCAATCTGACTAGGCTCCTCCTAAGCCCCTCCTCTGCTGTCTGACCCCACCCATTCTGCCCAGGCTCTGCCTAAGCCCCTCCTCTGCTGTCTGACCCCACCCATTCTGCCCAGGCTCCTCCTAAGACCCTCCTCTGCTGTCTGACCCCACCCATTCTGCCCAGGCTCCTCCTATACCCCCTCCTCTCTGACTCCACCCATTCTGCCCAGGCTCCTCCCATACCCCTCTGACCCCACCCATTCTGCCCAGGCTCCTCCTATTTGACCCCACCCAATCTGACTAGGCTCCTCCTAAGCCCCTCCTCTGCTGTCTGACCCCACCCATTCTGCCCAGGCTCCTCCTAAGCCCCTCCTCTGCTGTCTGACCCCACCCATTCTGCCCAGGCTCCTCCTATTTGACCCCACCCAATCTGACTTGGCTCCTCCTAAACCCCTCCTCTGCTGTCTGACCCCACCCATTCTGCCCAGGCTCCTCCTATACCCCCTCCTCTCTGACCCCACCCAATCTGACTAGGCTCCTCCTATACCCCCTCTGCCCAGGCTCCTCCTATACCCCTCCTCTCTGACCTCACCCATTCTGACCAGGCTCCTCCTCTCTGACCTCACCCAATCTGACTAGGCTCCTCCTATACCCATTCTGCCCCGGCTCCTCCTATACCCCCTCCTCTCTGACCCCACCCATTCTGCCCAGGCTCCTCCTATACCCCCTCCTCTCTGACTCCACCCATTCTGCCCAGGCTCCTCCTATTTGACCCCACCCAATCTGACTAGGCTCCTCCTAAGCCCCTCCTCTGCTGTCTGACCCCACCCATTCTGCCCAGGCTCCTCCTAAGCCCCTCCTCTCTGACCCCACCAATTCTGCTCAGGCTCCTCCTAAGCCCCTCATCTGCTGTCTGACCCCACCCATTCTGCCCAGGCTCATCCTATACCCCTCCTCTCTGACCCCACCCAATCTGACTAGGCTCCTAAGCCCCTCCTCTGCTGTCTGACCCCACCCATTCTGCCCAGGCTCCTCCTATACCCCCTCCTCTCTGACTCCACCCATTCTGCCCAGGCTCCTCCTATTTGACCCCACCCAATCTGACTAGGCTCCTCCTAAGCCCCTCCTCTGCTGTCTGACCCCACCCATTCTGCCCAGGCTCCTCCTAAGCCCCTCCTCTCTGACCCCACCAATTCTGCCCAGGCTCCTCCTAAGCCCCTCATCTGCTGTCTGACCCCACCCATTCTGCCCAGGCTCATCCTATACCCCTCCTCTCTGACCCCACCCAATATGACTAGGCTCCTAAGCCCCTCCTCTGCTGTCTGACCCCACCCATTCTGCCCAGGCTCCTCCTATACCCCCTCCTCTCTGACTCCACCCATTCTGCCCAGGCTCCTCCTATTTGACCCCACCCAATCTGACTAGGCTCCTCCTATACACCCTCTGCCCAGGCTCCTCCTATTTGACCCCACCCAATCTGACTAGGCTCCTCCTAAGCCCCTCCTCTGCTGTCTGACCCCACCCATTCTGCCCAGGCTCCTCCTATACCCCCTCCTCTCTGACTCCACCCATTCTGCCCAGGCTCCTCCTAAGCCCCTCCTCTGCTGTCTGACCCCACGCAATCTGACTAGGCTCCTCCTAAGCCCCTCCTCTGCTGTCTGACCCCACCCATTCTGCCCAGGCTCCTCCTAAGCCCCTCCTCTGATGTCTGACCCCACCAATTCTGCCCAGGCTCCTCCTAAGCCCCTCCTCTCCTCTCTGACCTCACCCAATCTGACTAGGCTCCTCCTATACCCATTCTGCCCAGGCTCCTCCTATACCCCTCCTCTCTGACCCCACCCAATCTGACTAGGCTCCTCCTATACCCCCTCTGCCAGGCTCCTCCTATACCACTCCTCTCTGACCCCACCCAATCTGACTAGGCTCCTCCTAAGCCCCTCCTCTGCTGTCTGACCCCACCCATTCTGCCCAGGCTCCTCCTATACCCCCTCCTCTCTGACTCAACCCATTCTGACTAGGCTCCTCCTATTTGACCCCACCCAATCTGACTAGGCTCCTCCTAAGCCCCTCCTCTGCTGTCTGACCCCACCCATTCTGCCCAGGCTCTGCCTAAGCCCCTCCTCTGCTGTCTGACCCCACCCATTCTGCCCAGGCTCCTCCTAAGCCCCTCCTCTGCTGTCTGACCCCACCCATTCTGCCCAGGCTCCTCCTATACCCCCTCCTCTCTGACTCCACCCATTCTGCCCAGGCTCCTCCCATACCCCTCTGACCCCACCCATTCTGCCCAGGCTCCTCCTATTTGACCCCACCCAATCTGACTAGGCTCCTCCTAAGCCCCTCCTCTGCTGTCTGACCCCACCCATTCTGCCCAGGCTCCTCCTAAGCCCCTCCTCTCTGACCCCACCAATTCTGCCCAGGCTCCTCCTAAGCCCCTCATCTGCTGTCTGACCCCACCCATTCTGCCCAGGCTCATCCTATACCCCTCCTCTCTGACCCCACCCAATATGACTAGGCTCCTAAGCCCCTCCTCTGCTGTCTAAACCCACCCATTCTGCCCAGGCTCCTCCTATACCCCCTCCTCTCTGACTCCACCCATTCTGCCCAGGCTCCTCCTATTTGACCCCACCCAATCTGACTAGGCTCCTCCTATACACCCTCTGCCCAGGCTCCTCCTATTTGACCCCACCCAATCTGACTAGGCTCCTCCTAAGCCCCTCCTCTGCTGTCTGACCCCACCCATTCTGCCCAGGCTCCTCCTATACCCCCTCCTCTCTGACTCCACCCATTCTGCCCAGGCTCCTCCTAAGCCCCTCCTCTGCTGTCTGACCCCACGCAATCTGACTAGGCTCCTCCTAAGCCCCTCCTCTGCTGTCTGACCCCACCCATTCTGCCCAGGCTCCTCCTAAGCCCCTCCTCTGATGTCTGACCCCACCCATTCTGCCCAGGCTCCTCCTAAGCCCCTCCTCTCCTCTCTGACCTCACCCAATCTGACTAGGCTCCTCCTATACCCATTCTGCCCAGGCTCCTCCTATACCCCTCCTCTCTGACCCCACCCAATCTGACTAGGCTCCTCCTATACCCCCTCTGCCAGGCTCCTCCTATACCACTCCTCTCTGACCCCACCCAATCTGACTAGGCTCCTCCTAAGCCCCTCCTCTGCTGTCTGACCCCACCCATTCTGCCCAGGCTCCTCCTATACCCCCTCCTCTCTGACTCAACCCATTCTGACTAGGCTCCTCCTATTTGACCCCACCCAATCTGACTAGGCTCCTCCTAAGCCCCTCCTCTGCTGTCTGACCCCACCCATTCTGCCCAGGCTCTGCCTAAGCCCCTCCTCTGCTGTCTGACCCCACCCATTCTGCCCAGGCTCCTCCTAAGCCCCTCCTCTGCTGTCTGACCCCACCCATTCTGCCCAGGCTCCTCCTATACCCCCTCCTCTCTGACTCCACCCATTCTGCCCAGGCTCCTCCCATACCCCTCTGACCCCACCCATTCTGCCCAGGCTCCTCCTATTTGACCCCACCCAATCTGACTAGGCTCCTCCTAAGCCCCTCCTCTGCTGTCTGACCCCACCCATTCTGCCCAGGCTCCGCCTAAGCATCTCCTCTCTGACCCCACCCATTCTGCCCAGGCTCCTCCTAAGCCCCTCCTCTGCTGTCTGACCCCACCCATTCTGCCCAGGCTCCTCCTAAGCCCCTCCTCTGCTGTCTGACCCCACCCATTCTGCCCAGCCTCCTCCTATACCCCCTCCTCTCTGACTCCACCCATTCTGCCCAGGCTCCTCCTATACCCCTCCTCTCTGACCCCACCCAATCTAACTAGGCTCCTCCTAAGCCCCTCCTCTGCTGTCTGACCCCACCCATTCTGCCCAGGCTCCTCCTATTTGACCCAACCCAATCTGACTAGGCTCCTCCTATACCCCCTCTGCCAGGCTCCTCCTATACCCCTCCTCTCTGACCTCACCCATTCTGACCAGGCTCCTCCTATTTGACCCCACCCAATCTGACTTTGCTCCTCCTAAACCCTTCCTCTGCTGTCTGACCCCACCCATTCTGCCCAGGCTCCTCCTATACCCCCTCCTCTCTGACCCCACCCAATCTGACTAGGCTCCTCCTATACCCCCTCTGCCCAGGCTCCTCCTATACCCCTCCTCTCTGACCTCACCCAATCTGACTAGGCTCCTCCTAAGCCCCTCCTCTGCTGTCTGACCCCACCCATTCTGCCCAGGCTCCTCCTATTTGACCCCACCCAATCTGACTAGGCTCCTCCTAAGCCCCTAGGCTAGGCTCCTCCTAAGCCCCTCCTCTCTGACCCCACCCATTCTGCCCAGGCTCCTCCTATTTGACCCCACCCAATCTGCCCAGGCTCCTCCTCTGCTGTCTGACCCCACCCATTCTGCCCAGGCTCCTCCTAAGCCCCTCCTCTGCTGTCCCCACCCATTCTGCCCAGGCTCCTCCTATACCCCCTCCTCTCTGACTCCACCCATTCTGACTAGGCTCCTCCTAAGCCCCTCCTCTGCTGTCTGACCCCACCCATTCTGCCCAGGCTCCTCCTATACCCCCTCCTCTCTGACTCCACCCATTCTGCCCAGGCTCCTCCTATTTGACCCCACCCAATCTGACTAGGCTCCTCCTAAGCCCCTCATCTGCTGTCTGACCCCACCCATTCTGCCCAGGCTCCTCCTATACCCCTCCTATACCCCTCCTATTTGACCCCACCCGACTTGGCTCCTCCTAAGCCCCTCCTCTGCTGTCTGACCCCACCCATTCTGCCCAGGCTCCTCCTATACCCCCTCCTCTCTGACTCCACCCATTCTGCCCAGGCTCCTCCTATTTGACCCCACCCAATCTGACTAGGCTCCTCCTAAGCCCCTCATCTGCTGTCTGACCCCACCCATTCTGCCCAGGCTCCTCCTATTTGACCCCACCCAATCTGACTTGGCTCCTCCTAAGCCCCTCCTCTGCTGTCTGACCCCACCCATTCTGCCCAGGCCCCTCCCACCCATACCCCTCTGACCCCACCCATTCTTCCCAGGCTCCTCCTATACCGCCTCCTCTCTGACTCCACCCATTCTGACTAGGCTCCTCCTAAGCCCCTCCTCTGCTGTCTGACCCCACCCATTCTGCCCAGGCTCCTCCTATACCCCTCCTATTTGACCCCATCCAATCTGACTAGGCTCCTCCTAAGCCCCTCCTCTCTGACCCCACCCATTCTGCCCAGGCTCCTCCTAAGCCCCTCCTCTGCTGTCTGACCCCACCCATTCTGCCCAGGCTCCTCCTATACCCCTCCTATTTGACCCCACCCAATCTGACTAGGTTCCTCCTAAGCCCCTCCTCTGCTGTCTGGCCCCACCCAACCTGCCCAGGCTCCTCCTATACTACTCCTCTCTGACCCCACCCAATCTGACTAGGCTCCTCCTAAGCCCCTCCTCTGCTGTCTGACCCCACCCATTCTGCCCAGGCTCCTCCTATACCCCACCTCTCTGACCCCACCCAATCTGACTAGGCTCCTCCTATTTGACCCCACCCAATCTGACTAGGCTCCTCCTAAGCCCCTCCTCTCTGACCCCACCAATTCTGCCCAGGCTCCTCCTAAGCCCCTCATCTGCTGTCTGACCCCACCCATTCTGCCCAGGCTCCTCCTAAGCCCCTCCTCTGCTGTCTGACCCCACCCATTCTGCCCAGGCTCCTCCTATTTGACCCCACCCAATCTGACTAGGCTCCTCCTAAGCCCCTCCTCTCTGACCCCACCCATTCTGCCCAGGCTCCTCCTAAGCCCCTCCTCTGCTGTCTGACCCCACCCATTCTGCCCAGGCTCCTCCTATACCCCTCCTCTCTGACCCCACCCCCTCTGCCCAGGCTCCTCCTATTTGACCCCACCCAATCTGACTAGGTTCCTCCTAAGCCCCTCCTCTGCTGTCTGGCCCCACCCATTCTGCCCAGGCTCCTCCTATACCCCCTCCTCTCTGACTCCACCCATTCTGCCCAGGCTCCTCCTATTTGACCCCACCCAATCTGACTAGGCTCCTCCTATACACCCTCTGCCCAGGCTCCTCCTATTTGACCCCACCCAATCTGACTAGGCTCCTCCTAAGCCCCTCCTCTGCTGTCTGACCCCACCCATTCTGCCCAGGCTCCTCCTAAGCCCCTCCTCTCTGACCCCACCAATTCTGCCCAGGCTCCTCCTAAGCCCCTCATCTGCTGTCTGACCCCACCCATTCTGCCCAGGCTCATCCTATACCCCTCCTCTCTGACCCCACCCAATATGACTAGGCTCCTAAGCCCCTCCTCTGCTGTCTGGCCCCACCCATTCTGCCCAGGCTCCTCCTATACCCCCTCCTCTCTGACTCCACCCATTCTGCCCAGGCTCCTCCTATTTGACCCCACCCAATCTGACTAGGCTCCTCCTATACACCCTCTGCCCAGGCTCCTCCTATTTGACCCCACCCAATCTGACTAGGCTCCTCCTAAGCCCCTCCTCTGCTGTCTGACCCCACCCATTCTGCCCAGGCTCCTCCTATACCCCCTCCTCTCTGACTCCACCCATTCTGCCCAGGCTCCTCCTAAGCCCCTCCTCTGCTGTCTGACCGCACGCAATCTGACTAGGCTCCTCCTAAGCCCCTCCTCTGCTGTCTGACCCCACCCATTCTGCCCAGGCTCCTCCTAAGCCCCTCCTCTGATGTCTGACCCCACCCATTCTGCCCAGGCTCCTCCTAAGCCCCTCCTCTCCTCTCTGACCTCACCCAATCTGACTAGGCTCCTCCTATACCCATTCTGCCCAGGCTCCTCCTATACCCCTCCTCTCTGACCCCACCCAATCTGACTAGGCTCCTCCTATACCCCCTCTGCCAGGCTCCTCCTATACCACTCCTCTCTGACCCCACCCAATCTGACTAGGCTCCTCCTAAGCCCCTCCTCTGCTGTCTGACCCCACCCATTCTGCCCAGGCTCCTCCTATACCCCCTCCTCTCTGACTCAACCCATTCTGACTAGGCTCCTCCTATTTGACCCCACCCAATCTGACTAGGCTCCTCCTAAGCCCCTCCTCTGCTGTCTGACCCCACCCATTCTGCCCAGGCTCTGCCTAAGCCCCTCCTCTGCTGTCTGACCCCACCCATTCTGCCCAGGCTCCTCCTAAGCCCCTCCTCTGCTGTCTGACCCCACCCATTCTGCCCAGGCTCCTCCTATACCCCCTCCTCTCTGACTCCACCCATTCTGCCCAGGCTCCTCCCATACCCCTCTGACCCCACCCATTCTGCCCAGGCTCCTCCTATTTGACCCCACCCAATCTGACTAGGCTCCTCCTAAGCCCCTCCTCTGCTGTCTGACCCCACCCATTCTGCCCAGGCTCCTCCTAAGCCCCTCCTCTCTGACCCCACCAATTCTGCCCAGGCTCCTCCTAAGCCCCTCATCTGCTGTCTGACCCCACCCATTCTGCCCAGGCTCATCCTATACCCCTCCTCTCTGACCCCACCCAATATGACTAGGCTCCTAAGCCCCTCCTCTGCTGTCTGACCCCACCCATTCTGCCCAGGCTCCTCCTATACCCCCTCCTCTCTGACTCCACCCATTCTGCCCAGGCTCCTCCTATTTGACCCCACCCAATCTGACTAGGCTCCTCCTATACACCCTCTGCCCAGGCTCCTCCTATTTGACCCCACCCAATCTGACTAGGCTCCTCCTAAGCCCCTCCTCTGCTGTCTGACCCCACCCATTCTGCCCAGGCTCCTCCTATACCCCCTCCTCTCTGACTCCACCCATTCTGCCCAGGCTCCTCCTAAGCCCCTCCTCTGCTGTCTGACCCCACGCAATCTGACTAGGCTCCTCCTAAGCCCCTCCTCTGCTGTCTGACCCCACCCATTCTGCCCAGGCTCCTCCTAAGCCCCTCCTCTGATGTCTGACCCCACCCATTCTGCCCAGGCTCCTCCTAAGCCCCTCCTCTCCTCTCTGACCTCACCCAATCTGACTAGGCTCCTCCTATACCCATTCTGCCCAGGCTCCTCCTATACCCCTCCTCTCTGACCCCACCCAATCTGACTAGGCTCCTCCTATACCCCCTCTGCCAGGCTCCTCCTATACCACTCCTCTCTGACCCCACCCAATCTGACTAGGCTCCTCCTAAGCCCCTCCTCTGCTGTCTGACCCCACCCATTCTGCCCAGGCTCCTCCTATACCCCCTCCTCTCTGACTCAACCCATTCTGACTAGGCTCCTCCTATTTGACCCCACCCAATCTGACTAGGCTCCTCCTAAGCCCCTCCTCTGCTGTCTGACCCCACCCATTCTGCCCAGGCTCTGCCTAAGCCCCTCCTCTGCTGTCTGACCCCACCCATTCTGCCCAGGCTCCTCCTAAGCCCCTCCTCTGCTGTCTGACCCCACCCATTCTGCCCAGGCTCCTCCTATACCCCCTCCTCTCTGACTCCACCCATTCTGCCCAGGCTCCTCCCATACCCCTCTGACCCCACCCATTCTGCCCAGGCTCCTCCTATTTGACCCCACCCAATCTGACTAGGCTCCTCCTAAGCCCCTCCTCTGCTGTCTGACCCCACCCATTCTGCCCAGGCTCCTCCTAAGCCCCTCCTCTCTGACCCCACCAATTCTGCCCAGGCTCCTCCTAAGCCCCTCATCTGCTGTCTGACCCCACCCATTCTGCCCAGGCTCATCCTATACCCCTCCTCTCTGACCCCACCCAATATGACTAGGCTCCTAAGCCCCTCCTCTGCTGTCTGACCCCACCCATTCTGCCCAGGCTCCTCCTATACCCCCTCCTCTCTGACTCCACCCATTCTGCCCAGGCTCCTCCTATTTGACCCCACCCAATCTGACTAGGCTCCTCCTATACACCCTCTGCCCAGGCTCCTCCTATTTGACCCCACCCAATCTGACTAGGCTCCTCCTAAGCCCCTCCTCTGCTGTCTGACCCCACCCATTCTGCCCAGGCTCCTCCTATACCCCCTCCTCTCTGACTCCACCCATTCTGCCCAGGCTCCTCCTAAGCCCCTCATCTGCTGTCTGACCCCACCCATTCTGCCCAGGCTCCTCCTAAGCCCCTCCTCTGCTGTCTGACCCCACCCATTCTGCCCAGGCTCCTCCTATACCCCCTCCTCTCTGACTCAACCCATTCTGACTAGGCTCCTCCTATTTGACCCCACCCAATCTGACTAGGCTCCTCCTAAGCCCCTCCTCTGCTGTCTGACCCCACCCATTCTGCCCAGGCTCTGCCTAAGCCCCTCCTCTGCTGTCTGACCCCACCCATTCTGCCCAGGCTCCTCCTAAGCCCCTCCTCTGCTGTCTGACCCCACCCATTCTGCCCAGGCTCCTCCTATACCCCCTCCTCTCTGACTCCACCCATTCTGCCCAGGCTCCTCCCATACCCCTCTGACCCCACCCATTCTGCCCAGGCTCCTCCTATTTGACCCCACCCAATCTGACTAGGCTCCTCCTAAGCCCCTCCTCTGCTGTCTGACCCCACCCATTCTGCCCAGGCTCCTCCTAAGCCCCTCCTCTCTGACCCCACCAATTCTGCCCAGGCTCCTCCTAAGCCCCTCATCTGCTGTCTGACCCCACCCATTCTGCCCAGGCTCATCCTATACCCCTCCTCTCTGACCCCACCCAATATGACTAGGCTCCTAAGCCCCTCCTCTGCTGTCTGACCCCACCCATTCTGCCCAGGCTCATCCTATACCCCTCCTCTCTGACCCCACCCAATATGACTAGGCTCCTAAGCCCCTCCTCTGCTGTCTGACCCCACCCATTCTGCCCAGGCTCCTCCTATACCCCCTCCTCTCTGACTCCACCCATTCTGCCCAGGCTCCTCCTATTTGACCCCACCCATTCTGCCCAGGCTCCTCCTATACCCCCTCCTCTCTGACCCCACCCAATCTGACTAGGCTCCTCCTATACCCCCTCCTCTCTGACTCCACCCATTCTGACTAGGCTCCTCCTATTTGACCCCACCCAATCTGACTAGGCTCCTCCTAAGCCCCTCCTCTGCTGTCTGACCCCACCCATTCTGCCCAGGCTCCTCCTATACCCCCTCCTCTCTGACTCCACCCATTCTGCCCAGGCTCCTCCTAAGCCCCTCCTCTGCTGTCTGACCCCACGCAATCTGACTAGGCTCCTCCTAAGCCCCTCCTCTGCTGTCTGACCCCACCCATTCTGCCCAGGCTCCTCCTAAGCCCCTCCTCTGATGTCTGACCCCACCCATTCTGCCCAGGCTCCTCCTAAGCCCCTCCTCTCCTCTCTGACCTCACCCAATCTGACTAGGCTCCTCCTATACCCATTCTGCCCAGGCTCCTCCTATACCCCTCCTCTCTGACCCCACCCAATCTGACTAGGCTCCTCCTATACCCCCTCTGCCAGGCTCCTCCTATACCACTCCTCTCTGACCCCACCCAATCTGACTAGGCTCCTCCTAAGCCCCTCCTCTGCTGTCTGACCCCACCCATTCTGCCCAGGCTCCTCCTATACCCCCTCCTCTCTGACTCAACCCATTCTGACTAGGCTCCTCCTATTTGACCCCACCCAATCTGACTAGGCTCCTCCTAAGCCCCTCCTCTGCTGTCTGACCCCACCCATTCTGCCCAGGCTCTGCCTAAGCCCCTCCTCTGCTGTCTGACCCCACCCATTCTGCCCAGGCTCCTCCTAAGCCCCTCCTCTGCTGTCTGACCCCACCCATTCTGCCCAGGCTCCTCCTATACCCCCTCCTCTCTGACTCCACCCATTCTGCCCAGGCTCCTCCTAAGCCCCTCCTCTCTGACCCCACCCATTCTGCCCATATACCCCCTCCTCTCTGACTCCACCCATTCTGCCCAGGCTCCTCCCATACCCCTCTGACCCCACCCATTCTGCCCAGGCTCCTCCTATTTGACCCCACCCAATCTGACTAGGCTCCTCCTAAGCCCCTCCTCTGCTGTCTGACCCCACCCATTCTGCCCAGGCTCCTCCTAAGCCCCTCCTCTCTGACCCCACCAATTCTGCCCAGGCTCCTCCTAAGCCCCTCATCTGCTGTCTGACCCCACCCATTCTGCCCAGGCTCATCCTATACCCCTCCTCTCTGACCCCACCCAATATGACTAGGCTCCTAAGCCCCTCCTCTGCTGTCTGACCCCACCCATTCTGCCCAGGCTCCTCCTATACCCCCTCCTCTCTGACTCCACCCATTCTGCCCAGGCTCCTCCTATTTGACCCCACCCAATCTGACTAGGCTCCTCCTATACACCCTCTGCCCAGGCTCCTCCTATTTGACCCCACCCAATCTGACTAGGTTCCTCCTAAGCCCCTCCTCTGCTGTCTGGCCCCACCCATTCTGCCCAGGCTCCTCCTATACCCCCTCCTATTTGACCCCACCCAATCTGACTAGGCTCCTCCTATACCCCCTCTGCCCAGGCTCCTCCTATACCCCTCCTCTCTGACCTCACCCATTCTGCCCAGGCTCCTCCTAAGCCCCTCCTCTGCTGTCTGACCCCACCCATTCTGCCCAGGCTCCTCCTAAGCCCCTCCTCTCTGACCCCACCCATTCTGCCCAGGCTCCTCCTAAGCCCCTCATCTGCTGTCTGACCCCACCCATTCTGCCCAGGCTCCTCCTATACCCCCTCCTCTCTGACTCCACCCATTCTGCCCAGGCTCCTCCCATACCCCTCTGACCCCACCCATTCTGCCCAGGCTCCTCCTATACCCCTCCTATTTGACCCCACCCAATCTGACTAGGCTCCTCCTATACCCCCTCCTCTCTGACTCCACCCATTCTGACTAGGCTCCTCCTAAGCCCCTCCTCTCTGACCCCACCCATTCTGACTAGGCTCCTCCTATTTGACCCCACCCAATCTGACTAGGCTCCTCCTAAGCCCCTAGGCTCCTCCTAAGCCCCTCCTCTGCTGTCTGACCCCACTCATTCTGCCCAGGCTCCTCCTAAGCCCCTCCTCTCTGACCCCACCCAATCTGACTAGGCTCCTCCTAAGCCCCTAGGCTCCTCCTAAGCCCCTCCTCTGCTCTCTGACCCCACCCATTCTGCCCAGGCTCCTCCTATACCCCTCCTCTCTGACCCCACCCAACCTGCCAGGGTCCTCCTCCTACAGACAACACCCATTCTCTTTCACCTTTCTTTCCACACCTATTTTACTTACCGACCAATCTGCAATCCCTCTTTCACTAGGCATGATTCCACTCTTACACAACACACAGACACATTTTACTTACCAATTTACTTACCTGGTGCCGAACCCGGGATTTGAACCCTGGTTGCCTGGATGGAAGGCAGGAACTTACCCACTGGACCACACTGGTTTCCATGTAAGTAGCCTATCAAATTGTCCTTATGTCATGGTCATCCTTTTAATGTGCAATGGAAGCCACAGGAAAGGACACCAAGGCCTGTATGTTGCTTATAGTTACTTCTGCAATCCTCTAGACTACCAAGGAGCTATAGCTCAAAGGTAAGGCTTGTACCTTTGGTGGGGACAGCCCTCACAGGCCAGGGTTCGAATCCTGCCAGTGCTGTAGAAGTATCCCAAGGTGGGAAATTTTCAAACAGTGATTTTCTTTTATTTTTTTTTGCTAAGTGTTTTTCTGGTTTCCATGTAAGTAGCCTATCAAATTGTCCGTATGTCATGGTCATCCATTTAATGTGCAATGGAAGCCACAGGAAAGGACACCAAGGCCTGTATGTTGCTTATAGTTACTACTGCAATCCTCCAGACCACCAAGGAGCTATAGCTCAAAGGTAAGGCTTGTACCTTTGGTGGGGACAGCCCTCACAGGCCAGGGTTCGAATCCTGCCAGTGCTGTAGAAGTATCCCAAGGTGGGAAATTTTCAAACAGTGATTTTCTTTTATTTTTTGTTGCTAAGTGTTTTTCTGGTTTCCATGTAAGTAGCCTATCAAATTGTCCTTATGTCATGGTCATCCATTTAATGTGCAATGGAAGCCACAGGAAAGGACACCAAGGCCTGTATGTTGCTTATAGT
The DNA here is from genome assembly GCF_964263255.1 of Lissotriton vulgaris. Taxonomy (NCBI): domain Eukaryota; kingdom Metazoa; phylum Chordata; class Amphibia; order Caudata; family Salamandridae; genus Lissotriton; species Lissotriton vulgaris. Next base: position 1,001,987,305 of record NC_141695.1, read on the forward strand.
TACTACTGCAATCCTCCAGACCACCAAGGAGCTATAGCTCAAAGGTAAGGCTTGTACCTTTGGTGGGGACAGCCCTCACAGGCCAGGGTTCGAATCCTGCCAGTGCTGTAGAAGTATCCCAAGGAGGGAAATTTTCAAACAGTGATTTTCTTTTTTTTTTTTTGCTAAGTGTTTTTTCTGGTTTCCATGTAAGTAGCCTATCAAATTGTCCTTATGTCATGGTCATCCATTTAATGTGCAATGGAAGCCACAGGGAAGGACACCAAGGCCTGTATGTTGCTTATAGTTACTACTGCAATCCTCTAGACCACCAAGGAGATAGCTCAAAGGTAAGGCTTGTACCTTTGGGGGGACAGCCCTCACAGGCCAGGGTTTGAATCCTGCCAGTGCTGTAGAAGTGTCCCAAGGTGGGAAATTTTCAAACAGTGATTTTTTTTTTGCTAGTGTTTTTTTGGCAGGTGTCTCCCAACATTTCATATGTTTTCTCTCATGACCTTCTACCAACCGCCCTATTTCTCAAGTAGGTGCTAGGAACAAGGCCTTATCTTCCTTTATCAATGTCGTCATTCTTTGTCCTTTTAGTTTGGTGAATTGCAGAGTGCAATTGTGGTATTGGGGGTTATAACTGAGCACAAGAATGCGAGGATGGTGCTACACTTATTGTAAAATAGGTTGGTTGATGGTGATTTTTCATTTTAGTGTGAGCCACTCGCTCAAATCAGGGGTTTGGTGCCAGTGAGCTTGGATAGAAATAAAGGTCAAGTATGAGCTCTGGCTAATGAAATGATGGGTCGAGTTTGAGGCTAGCTAGAGTCCATTTATTAGGTGCAATAAGAAGTTGGAAAGATTTTTCCTTTAAGAGACAGACAAGAGCAGAGTCAAGCCTTTGCTCTAGTAGATCTGCATCATGCCTGCTGCAGGATGTGAAGGAGTGGACCTCCACAGCAGTGCGCTGTGCCGGGCTGGGCTGCGCTGGGCCTGCCCTGGCATCTTGGATTTATTCACCCACCTCCTTCCTTTGAAGAACGCTCACGAACGGCCACGAACGTCCTTGTTCTGTATACAGGCGGACAGCAGGCAATTTAGGACCCTGCTAAATGATGGTGATGTCCCCATGTGCTTCCTTCGAGTGGCAAAATCCTTCGTCTAAGGCAGGTGGGCTTTTTTAAAATTTGGTTGAAGACCATATGTTGGAGGCAGTATCACGGCACAAGCCGCCGACCGTCTCAGAAGAAAGTATGCATGGGAGGACATTATTTGCATAGGAGAGCCCTCTTCTCAGTCCCATTCTTAAGCTGCAGTGGCCATGAAGTGTTACTAGGGGGCAGCAGTATGAACAAAAGAGCACACTGAGGCTTTTCTCCTTCTTGCTGACATGATTCTTGGTCATTTTTGTCTTGCAGGGCCTAAGGAGTGAATGACTACGATGACTGAGGGGATGAGGAATGGCTGGCCTGTATTTGTGGTGAAGGGGGAACATTTGGAAGGTAAACAGCAAGATGAAAGCGTCAAAGCATATATGTTTGCTGAGTGATTGAGTCTGTGTGTCACTTGTCTCTTTGTAGGGACATGTGAGAAAGGAACAGCAGCACCATAGACTTCAGGTGGGAGAGCAAGCAAGGATGAATATTTCCCTCAAATCCAAATACTTACAGCACCTCAAAGATGACAAGTGCGATATGATGTTCTGCAATTGCAAGGATTTGCCATGTGTGGTGCATAAATATGCATGGTTAGTGAGGTTTTTCCCAGAATGTGAGTATCGTTAGGCTGGCAAATGTCAGGCACTCCTTTGGGGGTATGAGGCCAAGAAAAAATTTGGGAAGTTTGCTACAGTCATCTGTAGGATCGAAAGACACTGGGGAATCGTTACAGAGGGAGCCAGGCTGCACAAAACGTGGTAACAGTTGGACAGAAATCTTTAGCCGGACTTTTGACTACCCCCAATGTGGGACCAGGACCGCAGTACCTCTCTGTCTCTGAAACATATTTTGACCTCTGGGCACCACCATCTCAATGCCCCTCAAATGTTCCCTCCTGGAACCCCAGCTTTGGTAGTGCATCAACCAGGTTTCAATCATTTGAGTGACCACAAACACCCTTGCTATGTGCCTTCCATTTACATTCAGTCAGTAACCCAGCTGCTTCGTTCGCTATTGAATCTCAAGTGACAGTTGGATGCACATTGCAGGGGTATACAGGCATTTACCGTACTGTACAGCCCCTCTCAGTACAGTCAGACTACACTTCTTAAAATCATAAATACATGTTTTGTCCAACAGTAAGGCCGGGCCTTTCCTCTGTAGTTCATAGCCAACGTAAGGAGGAAAAAATAAGCTGAAGAGCATGCCAAAATTCTCTACAGACACTGCCAATCCTCACACTGCCTATTTGCATGCCGAGGTTATTCACTATGACCCACCAAACCAATTGGCAACAGTAGCCTCTCTCTGCCTCATTCGTATGCTCCGATGCCACCTTTATTTAGCAAATGTTAGTGCTCTAGGATTTCATAGCACGATTCGCTATAGCCTCTTTTTTCAACAGAAATGTCCTAAAGGTACCTATACCAATCTGCTGGGTGGGGAGGAGGGGGGCTGCTGCTGCTGGCAGTAAAATTTTGGGGCACCCCACCTGCAAAAATACATTCACATGCTCCTTGTTGTACCTTTCAATACCATAACTGCAGCAGAATCGTATGGTGACCCCTGTTGGTAACAGAAACTGTCAAACAGCTTTTTGCCACCCCCCCTCCCCCGTTGCCCCTAACCATTTGGGGTACACCCCATGAGGGAGGATCAGAGCAATAAAAAATAATGGTAGCCCCTCCAAAAAGTACCTGGAATGCATGCCATTCTGTGCACCTCATCGCTCTTCACGTTGCGCCTAAGCACCTTTTAATACTGCTCCCCGACTGCCCCCTCCAAACAGAAATCAGAAAGTATAGGGGGGTGCATTAAAAAAGTTTTTGCAGTTCCCCACCATAAGTCAGGATCCTCCTCCATCTATGACCCCTTCCTAGGCCCTCAGACCCCACCCATTCTGCCCAGGCTCCTCCTATTTGACCCCACCCAATCTGACTAGGCTCCTCCTTAACCCCTCCTCTGCTCTCTGACCCCACCCATTCTGACTAAGCTCCTCCTAAACCAATCCTCTGCTGTCTGACTCCACCCATTCTGCCCAGGCTCCTCCTCAGCCCCTCCTCTCTGACCTCACCCAATCTGACTAGGCTCCTCCTATACCCCCTCCTCTCTGACCCCACCCAATCTGACTAGGCTCCTCCTTAACCCCTCCTCTGCTCTCTGACCCCACCCATTCTGACTAAGCTCCTCCTAAACCCATCCTCTGCTGTCTGACCCCACCCATTCTGCCCAGGCTCCTCCTAAGCCCCTCTGCCCAGGCTCCTCCTATACCCCTCCTCTCTGACCTCACCCAATCTGACTAGGCTCCTCCTATACCCCCTCCTCTCTGACCCCACCCAATCTGACTAGGCTCCTCCTTAACCCCTCCTCTGCTCTCTGACCCCACCCATTCTGACTAAGCTCCTCCTAAACCCATCCTCTGCTGTCTGACCCCACCCAATCTGACTAGGCTCCTCCTAAGCCCCTAGGCTCCTCCTAAGCCCCTCCTCTCTGACCCCACCCAATCTGACTAGGCTCCTCCTATACCCCCTCCTCTCTGACTCCACCCATTCTGACTAGGCTCCTCCTATTTGACCCCACCCAATCTGACTAGGCTCCTCCTAAGCCCCTCCTCTGCTGTCTGACCCCACCCATACTGCCCAGGCTCTGCCTAAGCATCTCCTCTCTGACCCCACCCATTCTGCCCAGGCTCCTCCTAAGCCCCTCCTCTGCTGTCTGACCCCACCCATTCTGCCCAGGCTCCTCCTATACCCCCTCCTCTCTGACTCCACCCATTCTGCCCAGGCTCCTCCCATACCCCTCTGACCCCACCCATTCTGCCCAGGCTCCTCCTATACCCCTCCTATTTGACCCCACCCAATCTGACTTGGCTCCTCCTAAGCCCCTCATCTGCTGTCTGACCCCACCCATTCTGCCCAGGCTCCTCCTATTTGACCCCACCCAATCTGACTAGGCTCCTCCCATACCCCCTCTGCCCAGGCTCCTCCTAAGCCCCTCCTCTGCTGTCTGAACCCCACCCATTCTGCCCAGGCTCCGCCTAAGCCCCTCCTCTCTGACCCCACCCATTCTGCCCAGGCTCCTCCTAAGCCCCACCTCTCTGACTCCACCCATTCTGCCCAGGCTCCTCCTATTTGACCCCACCCAATCTGACTAGGCTCCTCCTAAGCCCCTCCTCTCTGACCCCACCCCCTCTGACTAGGCTCCTCCTATACCCCCTCCTCTCTGACTCCACCCATTCTACCCAGGCTCCTCCCATACCCATCTGACCCCTCCCATTGTGCCCAGGCTCCTCCTATTTGACCCCACCCAATCTGACTAGGCTCCTCCTACACCCCCCTCTGCCAGGCTCCTCCTATACCCCCTCCTCTCTGACTCCACCCATTCTACCCAGGCTCCTCCCATACCCCTCTGACCCCACCCATTCTGCCCAGGCTCCTCCTATTTGACCCCACCCAATCTGACTAGGCTCCTCCTAAGCCCCTAGGCTCCTCCTAAGCCCCTCCTCTGCTCTCTGACCCCACCCAATCTGACTAGGCTCCTCCTATACCCCCCTCTGCCCAGGCTCCTCCTATTTGACCCCACCCAATCTGACTAGGCTCCTCCTAAGCCCCTCCTCTGCTGTCTGACCCCACCCATTCTGCCCAGGCTCCTCCTATACCCCCTCCTCTCTGACTCCACCCATTCTGCCCAGGCTCCTCCTATTGGACCCCACCCAATCTGATTAGGCTCCTCCTATACCCCCTCTGCCCAGGCTCCTCCTATACCCCTCCTCTCTGACCCCACCCCCTCTGCCCAGGCTCCTCCTATACCCCTTCTCTGCTGTCTGACCCCACCCATTCTGCCCAGGCTCCTCCTAAGCCCCTCCTCTGCTGTCTGACCCCACCCATTCTGCCCAGGCTCCTCCTATACCCCCTCCTCTCTGACTCCACCCATTCTGCCCAGGCTCCTCCCATACCCCTCTGACCCCACCCAGCCCAGGCTCCTCCTATTTGACCACACCCAATCTGACTAGGCTCCTCCTATACCCCACCTCTCTGACCCCACCCAATCTGACTAGGCTCCTCCTAAGCCCCTCCTCTGCTGTCTGACCCCACCCATTCTGCCCAGGCTCCTCCTATACCCTTCCTCTCTGACCCCACCCATTCTGCCCAGGCTCCTCCTATGCCCCTCCTCTCTGACCCCACCCAATCTGACTAGGCTCCTCCTAAGCCCCTAGGCTCCTCCTATACCCTTCCTCTCTGACCCCACCCAATCTGACTAGGCTCCTCCTAAGCCCCTCCTCTCTGACCCCACCCATTCTGCCCAGGCTCCTCCTATACCCCTCCTCTCTGACCCCACCCCCTCTGCCCAGGCTCCTCCTATTTGACCCCACCCAATCTGACTAGGCTCCTCCTACACCCCCCTCTGCCAGGCTCCTCCTAAGCCCCTCCTCTCTGACCCCACCCATTCTGCCCAGGCTCCTCCTAAGCCCCTCCTCTGCTGTCTGACCCCACCCATTCTGCCCAGGCTCCTCCTATACCCCCTCCTCTCTGACTCCACCCATTCTACCCAGGCTCCTCCCATACCCCTCTGACCCCACCCAGGCTCCTCCTATTTGACCCCACCCAATCTGACTAGGCTCCTCCTACACCCCCCTCTGCCAGGCTCCTCCTATACCCCTCCTCTGCTGTCTGACCCCACCCATTGTGCCCAGGCTCCTCCTATTTGACCCCACCCAATCTGACTAGGCTCCTCCTAAGCCCCTCCTCTGCTGTCTGACCCCACCCATTCTGCCCAGGCTGCTCCTATACCCCACCTCTCTGACCCCACCCAATCTGACTAGGCTCCTCCTAAGCCCCTCCTCTGATGTCTGACCCCACCCATTCTGCCCAGGCTCCTCCTCTCTGACCCCACCCATTCTGCCCAGGCTCCTCCTAAGCCCCTCCTCTGCTGTCTGACCCCACCCATTCTGCCCAGGCTCCTCCTATACCCCCTCCTCTCTGACCCCACCCATTCTGCCCAGGCTTCTCCAATTTGACCCCACCCAATCTGACTAGGCTCCTCCTACACCCCCCTCTGCCAGGCTCCTCCTATACCCCCTCCTCTCTGACTTCCACCCATTCTACCCAGGCTCCTCCCATTCTGCCCAGGCTCCTTCTATTTGACCCCATCCAATCTGACTAGGCTCCTCCTACACCCCCCCTCTGCCAGGCTCCTCCTATACCCCTCCTCTCTGACCCCACCCAATCTGACTAGGCTCCTCCTAAGCCCCTAGGCCCCTCCTAAGCCCCTCCTCTGCTGTCTGACCCCACTCATTCTGCCCAGGCTCCTCCTAAGCCCCTCCTCTCTGACCCCACCGAATCTGACTAGGCTCCTCCTAAGCCCCTAGGCTCCTCCTAAGCCCCTCCTCTGCTCTCTGACCCCACCCATTCTGCCCAGGCTCCTCCTATACCCCTCCTCTCTGACCCCACCCAACCTGCCCAGGGTCCTCCTCCTACAGACAACACCCATTCTCTTTCTTTCACCTTTCTTTCCACACCTATCTTACTTACCGACCAATCTGCAATCCCTCTTTTGCTAGGCATGATTCCACTCTTACACAACACACAGACACATTTTACTTACCAATTTACTTACCTGGTGCCGAACCCGGGATTTGAACCCTGGTTGCCTGGATGGAAGGCAGGAACTTACCCACTGGACCACACTGGTTTCCATGTAAGTAGCCTATCAAATTGTCCTTATGTCATGGTCATCCTTTTAATGTGCAATGGAAGCCACAGGAAAGGACACCATGGCCTGTATGTTGCTTATAGTTACTTCTGCAATCCTCTAGACCACCAAGGAGCTATAGCTCAAAGGTAAGGCTTGTACCTTTGGTGGGGACAGCCCTCACAGGCCAGGGTTCGAATCCTGCCAGTGCTGTAGAAGTATCCCAAGGTGGGAAATTTTCAAACAGTGATTTTCTTTTTTTTTTTGTTGCTAAGTGTTTTTCTGGTTTCCATGTAAGTAGCCTATCAAATTGTCCTTATGTCATGGTCATCCATTTAATGTGCAATGGAAGCCACTGGAAAGGACACCAAGGCCTGTATGTTGCTTATAGTTACTACTGCAATCCTCCAGACCACCAAGGAGCTATAGCTCAAAGGTAAGGCTTGTACCTTTGGTGGGGACAGCCCTCACAGGCCAGGGTTCGAATCCTGCCAGTGCTGTAGAAGTATCCCAAGGTGGGAAATTTTCAAACAGTGATTTTCTTTTTTTTTTTTTGCTAAGTGTTTTTCTGGTTTCCATGTAAGTAGCCTATCAAATTGTCCTTATGTCATGGTCATCCATTTAATGTGCAATGGAAGCCACAGGGAAGGACACCAAGGCCTGTATGTTGCTTATAGTTACTACTGCAATCCTCTAGACCACCAAGGAGATAGCTCAAAGGTAAGGCTTGTACCTTTGGGGGGACAGCCCTCACAGGCCAGGGTTCGAATCCTGCCAGTGCTGTAGAAGTGTCCCAAGGTGGGAAATTTTCAAACAGTGATTTTTTTTTTGCTAGTGTTTTTTTGGCAGGTGTCTCCCAACATTTCATATGTTTTCTCTCATGACCTTCTACCAACCGCCCTATTTCTCAAGTAGGTGCTAGGAACAAGGCCTTATCTTCCTTTATCAATGTCGTCATTCTTTGTCCTTTAAGTTTGGTGAATTGCAGAGTGCAATTGTGGTATTGGGGGTTATAACTGAGCACAAGAATGCGAGGATGGTGCTACACTTATTGTAAAATAGGTTGGTTGATGGTGATTTTTCATTTTAGTGTGAGCCACTCGCTCAAATCAGGGGTTTGGTGCCAGTGAGCTTGGATAGAAATAAAGGTCAAGTATGAGCTCTGGCTAATGAAATGATGGGTCGAGTTTGAGGCTAGCTAGAGTCCATTTATTAGGTGCAATAAGAAGTTGGAAAGATTTTTCCTTTAAGAGACAGACAAGAGCAGAGTCAAGCCTTTGCTCTAGTAGATCTGCATCATGCCTGCTGCAGGATGTGAAGGAGTGGACCTCCACAGCAGTGCGCTGTGCCGGGCTGGGCTGCACTGGGCTGGGCTGGGCCTGCCCTGGCATCTTGGATTTATTCACCCACCTCCTTCCTTTGAAGAACGCTCACGAACGGCCACGAACGTCCTTGTTCTGTATACAGGCGGACAGCAGGCAATTTAGGACCCTGCTAAATGATGGTGATGTCCCCATGTGCTTCCTTCGAGTGGCAAAATCCTTCGTCTAAGGCAGGTGGGCTTTTTTAAAATTTGGTTGAAGACCATATGTTGGAGGCAGTATCACGGCACAAGCCGCCGACCGTCTCAGAAGAAAGTATGCATGGGAGGACATTATTTGCATAGGAGAGCCCTCTTCTCAGTCCCATTCTTAAGCTGCAGTGGCCATGAAGTGTTACTAGGGGGCAGCAGTATGAACAAAAGAGCACACTGAGGCTTTTCTCCTTCTTGCTGACATGATTCTTGGTCATTTTTGTCTTGCAGGGCCTAAGGAGTGAATGACTACGATGACTGAGGGGATGAGGAATGGCTGGCCTGTATTTGTGGTGAAGGGGGAACATTTGGAAGGTAAACAGCAAGATGAAAGCGTCAAAGCATATATGTTTGCTGAGTGATTGAGTCTGTGTGTCACTTGTCTCTTTGTAGGGACATGTGAGAAAGGAACAGCAGCACCATAGACTTCAGGTGGGAGAGCAAGCAAGGATGAATATTTCCCTCAAATCCAAATACTTACAGCACCTCAAAGATGACAAGTGCGATATGATGTTCTGCAATTGCAAGGATTTGCCATGTGTGGTGCATAAATATGCATGGTTAGTGAGGTTTTTCCCAGAATGTGAGTATCGTTAGGCTGGCAAATGTCAGGCACTCCTTTGGGGGTATGAGGCCAAGAAAAAATTTGGGAAGTTTGCTACAGTCATCTGTAGGATCGAAAGACACTGGGGAATCGTTACAGAGGGAGCCAGGCTGCACAAAACGTGGTAACAGTTGGACAGAAATCTTTAGCCGGACTTTTGACTACCCCCAATGTGGGACCAGGACCGCAGTACCTCTCTGTCTCTGAAACATATTTTGACCTCTGGGCACCACCATCTCAATGCCCCTCAAATGTTCCCTCCTGGAACCCCAGCTTTGGTAGTGCATCAACCAGGTTTCAATCATTTGAGTGACCACAAACACCCTTGCTATGTGCCTTCCATTTACATTCAGTCAGTAACCCAGCTGCTTCGTTCGCTATTGAATCTCAAGTGACAGTTGGATGCACATTGCAGGGGTATACAGGCATTTACCGTACTGTACAGCCCCTCTCAGTACAGTCAGACTACACTTCTTAAAATCATAAATACATGTTTTGTCCAACAGTAAGGCCGGGCCTTTCCTCTGTAGTTCATAGCCAACGTAAGGAGGAAAAAATAAGCTGAAGAGCATGCCAAAATTCTCTACAGACACTGCCAATCCTCACACTGCCTATTTGCATGCCGAGGTTATTCACTATGACCCACCAAACCAATTGGCAACAGTAGCCTCTCTCTGCCTCATTCGTATGCTCCGATGCCACCTTTATTTAGCAAATGTTAGTGCTCTAGGATTTCATAGCACGATTCGCTATAGCCTCTTTTTTCAACAGAAATGTCCTAAAGGTACCTATACCAATCTGCTGGGTGGGGAGGAGGGGGGCTGCTGCTGCTGGCAGTAAAATTTTGGGGCACCCCACCTGCAAAAATACATTCACATGCTCCTTGTTGTACCTTTCAATACCATAACTGCAGCAGAATCGTATGGTGACCCCTGTTGGTAACAGAAACTGTCAAACAGCTTTTTGCCACCCCCCCTCCCCCGTTGCCCCTAACCATTTGGGGTACACCCCATGAGGGAGGATCAGAGCAATAAAAAATAATGGTAGCCCCTCCAAAAAGTACCTGGAAGGCATGCCATTCTGTGCACCTCATCGCTCTTCACGTTGCGCCTAAGCACCTTTTAATACTGCTCCCCGACTGCCCCCTCCAAACAGAAATCAGAAAGTATAGGGGGGTGCATTAAAAAAGTTTTTGCAGTTCCCCACCATAAGTCAGGATCCTCCTCCATCTATGACCCCTTCCTAGGCCCTCAGACCCCACCCATTCTGCCCAGGCTCCTCCTATTTGACCACACCCAATCTGACTAGGCTCCTCCTTAACCCCTCCTCTGCTCTCTGACCCCACCCAATCTGACTAGGCTCCTCCTATACCCCCTCCTCTCGGACTCCACCCATTCTGCCCAGGCTCCTCCCATACCCCTCTGACCCCACCCATTCTGCCCAGGCTCCTCCTATACCCCTCTTATTTGACCCCAATCTGACTAGGCTCCTCCTAAGCCCCTCCTCTGCTGTCTGACCCCACCCATTCTGACTAAGCTCCTCCTAAACCAATCCTCTGCTGTCTGACTCCACCCATTCTGCCCAGGCTCCTCCTCAGCCCCTCCTCTCTGACCTCACCCAATCTGACTAGGCTCCTCCTATACCCCCTCCTCTCTGACCCCACCCAATCTGACTAGGCTCCTCCTTAACCCCTCCTCTGCTCTCTGACCCCACCCATTCTGCCCAGGCTCCTCCTAAGCCCCTCTGCCCAGGCTCCTCCTATACCCCTCCTCTCTGACCTCACCCAATCTGACTAGGCTCCTCCTATACCCATTCTGCCCAGGCTCCTCCTATACCCCCTCCTCTCTGACTCCACCATTCTGCCCAGGCTCCTCCTATACCCCTCCTCTCTGACTCCACCCATTCTGACTAGGCTCCTCCTAAGCCCCTCCTCTGCTGTCTGACCCCACCCATTCTGCCCAGGCTCCTCCTATACCCCCTCCTCTCTGACTCCACCCATTCTGCCCAGGCTCCTCCTAAGCCCCTCCTCTCTGACCCCACCCATTCTGCCCAGGCTCCTCCTAAGCCCCTCCTCTGCTGTCTGACCCCACCCATTCTGCCCAGGCTCCTCCTATTTGACCCCACCCAATCTGACTAGGTTCCTCCTAAGCCCCTCCTCTGCTGTCTGGCCCCACCCATTCTGCCCAGGCTCCTCCTATACCCCCTCCTATTTGACCCCACCCAATCTGACTAGGCTCCTCCTATACCCCTCCTCTCTGACCTCACCCATTCTGCCCAGGCTCCTCCTATTTGACCCCACCCAATCTGACTAGGCTCCTCCTAAGCCCCTCCTCTGCTGTCTGACCCCACCCATTCTGCCCAGGCTCCTCCTAAGCCCCTCCTCTCTGACCCCACCAATTCTGCCCAGGCTCCTCCTAAGCCCCTCCTCTGCTGTCTGACCCCACCCATTCTGCCCAGGCTCCTCCTAAGCCCCTCCTCTCTGACCCCACCAATTCTGCCCAGGCTCCTCCTAAGCCCCTCATCTGCTGTCTGACCCCACCCATTCTGCCCAGGCTCCTCCTATACCCCTCCTCTCTGACCCCACCCAATCTGACTAGGCTCCTCCTAAGCCCCTAGGCTCCTCCTAAGCCCCTCCTCTCTGACCCCACCCAATCTGACTAGGCTCCTCCTATACCCCCTCCTCTCTGACTCCACCCATTCTGACTAGGCTCCTCCTATTTGACCCCACCCAATCTGACTAGGCTCCTCCGAAGCCCCTCCTCTGCTGTCTGACCCCACCCATTCTGCCCAGGCTCCGCCTAAGCATCTCCTCTCTGACCCCACCCATTCTGCCCAGGCTCCTCCTAAGCCCCTCCTCTGCTGTCTGACCCCACCCATTCTGCCCAGGCTCCTCCTATTTGACCCCACCCAATCTGACTAGGTTCCTCCTAAGCCCCTCCTCTGCTGTCTGGCCCCACCCATTCTGCCCAGGCTCCTCCTATACCCCCTCCTATTTGACCCCACCCAATCTGACTAGGCTCCTCCTATACCCCTCCTCTCTGACCTCACCCATTCTGCCCAGGCTCCTCCTATTTGACCCCACCCAATCTGACTAGGCTCCTCCTAAGCCCCTCCTCTGCTGTCTGACCCCACCCATTCTGCCCAGGCTCCTCCTAAGCCCCTCCTCTCTGACCCCACCAATTCTGCCCAGGCTCCTCCTAAGCCCCTCATCTGCTGTCTGACCCCACCCATTCTGCCCAGGCTCCTCCTATACCCCTCCTCTCTGACCCCACCCAATCTGACTAGGCTCCTCCTAAGCCCCTAGGCTCCTCCTAAGCCCCTCCTCTCTGACCCCAGCCAATCTGACTAGGCTCCTCCTATACCCCCTCCTCTCTGACTCCACCCATTCTGACTAGGCTCCTCCTATTTGACCCCACCCAATCTGACTAGGCTCCTCCTAAGCCCCTCCTCTGCTGCCTGACCCCACCCATACTGCCCAGGCTCTGCCTAAGCATCTCCTCTCTGACCCCACCCATTCTGCCCAGGCTCCTCCTAAGCCCCTCCTCTGCTGTCTGACCCCACCCATTCTGCCCAGGCTCCTCCTATGCCCCTCCTCTGCTGTCTGACCCCACCCATTCTGCCCAGGCTCCTCCTATACCCCCTCCTCTCTGACTCCACCCATTCTGCCCAGGCTCCTCCCATACCCCTCTGACCCCACCCATTCTGCCCAGGCTCCTCCTATACCCCTCCTATTTGACCCCACCCAATCTGACTTGGCTCCTCCTAAGCCCCTCCTCTGCTGTCTGACCCCACCCATTCTGCCCAGGCTCCTCCTATTTGACCCCACCCAATCTGACTAGGCTCCTCCTATACCCCCTCTGCCCAGGCTCCTCCTAAGCCCCTCCTCTGCTGTCTGACCCCCACCCATTCTGCCCAGGCTCCGCCTAAGCCCCTCCTCTCTGACTCCACCCATTCTGCCCAGGCTCCTCCTATTTGACCCCACCCAATCTGACTAGGCTCCTCCTAAGCCCCTCCTCTCTGACCCCACCCCCTCTGACTAGGCTCCTCCTATACCCCCTCCTCTCTGACTCCACCCATTCTACCCAGGCTCCTCCCATACCCCTCTGACCCCTCCCATTGTGCCCAGGCTCCTCCTATTTGACCCCACCCAATCTGACTAGGCTCCTCCTACACCCCCCTCTGCCAGGCTCCTCCTATACCCCCTCCTCTCTGACTCCACCCATTCTACCCAGGCTCCTCCCATACCCCTCTGACCCCACGCATTCTGCCCAGGCTCCTCCTATTTGACCCCACCCAATCTGACTAGGCTCCTCCTACACCCCCCTCTGCCCAGGCTCCTCCTATACCCCCTCCTCTCTGACTCCACCCATTCTACCCAGGCTCCTCCCATACCCCTCTGACCCCACCCATTCTGCCCAGGCTCCTCCTATTTGACCCCACCCAATCTGATTAGGCTCCTCCTAGACCCCTCCTCTGCTGTCTGACCCCACCCATTCTGCCCAGGCTCCTCCTATTTGACCCCACCCAATCTGACTAGGCTCCTCCTGAGCCCCTCCTCTCTGACCCCACCCCCTCTGCCCAGGCTCCTCCTATTTGACCCCACCCAATCTGACTAGGCTCCTCCTACACCCCCCTCTGCCAGGCTCCTCCTATACCCCCTCCTCTCTGACTCCACCCATTCTACCCAGGCTCCTCCCATACCCCTCTGACCCCACCCATTCTGCCCAGGCTCCTCCTATTTGACCCCACCCAATCTGACTAGGCGCCTCCTACACCCCCCTCTGCCCAGGCTCCTCCTATACCCCCCTCTGCCAGGCTCCTCCTATACCCCCTCCTCTCTGACCCCACCCATTCTGCCCAGGCTCCTCCTATTTGACCACACCCAATCTGACTAGGCTCCTCCTATACCCATTCTGCCCAGGCTCCTCCTATACCCCCTCCTCTCTGACTCCACCCATTCTGCCCAGGCTCCTCCTAAGCCCCTCCTCTCTGACCCCACCCATTCTGCCCATATACCCCCTCCTCCTGCCCAGGCTCCTCCTAAGCCCCTCCTCTGCTGTCTGACCCCACCCATTCTGCCCAGGCTCCGCCTAAGCCCCTCCTCTCTGACCCCACCCATTCTGCCCAGGCTCCTCCTAAGCCCCTCCTCTGCTGTCTGACCCCACCCATTCTGCCCAGGCTCCTCCCATACCCCTCTGACCCCACCCATTCTGCCCAGGCTCCTCCTATTTGACCCCACCCAATCTGACTAAGCTCCTCCTAAGCCCCTCCTCTCTGACCCCACCCCCTCTGGCCAGGCTCCTCCTATACCACCTCTGCCCAGGCTCCTCCTATACCCCTCCTCTCTGACCCCACCCCCTCTGCCCAGGCTCCTCCTAAGCCCCTCCTCTGCTGTCTGGCCCCACCCATTCTGCCCAGGCTCCTCCTATACCCCCTCCTCTCTGACTCCACCCATTCTACCCAGGCTCCTCCCATACCCCTCTGACCCCACCCAGGCTCCTCCTATTTGACCCCACCCAATCTGACTAGGCTCCTCCTACACCCCCCTCTGCCAGGCTCCTCCTATACCCCTCCTCTGCTGTCTGACCCCACCCATTCTGCCCAGGCTCCTCCTATTTGACCCCACCCAATCTGACTAGGCTCCTCCTAAGCCCCTCCTCTGCTGTCTGACCCCACCCATTCTGCCCAGGCTCCTCCTATACCCTAAGCCCCTCCTCTGCTGTCTGACCCCACCCATTCTGCCAGGCTCCTCCTATACCCCCTCCTCTCTGACTCCACCCATTCTACCCAGGCTCCTCCCATACCCCTCTGACCCCACCCATTCTGCCCAGGCTCCTCCTATTTGACCCCACCCAATCTGACTAGGCTCCTCCTACACCCCCCTCTGCCAGGCTCCTCCTATACCCCTCCTCTGCTGTCTGACCCCACCCATTCTGCCCAGGCTCCTCCTATTTGACACTTTAATGGATGGGTGGTGAGGTATCAACAGCGCATAGCCTATGCGGCAATAAATCTGTGAGTGATTATTATACAAAAGCAGGGGGCATCAAGGGAACCAAAGACAGCTGACACCCACAACTGTCAAAGGACAGCAAATTACAACGTAATTGTTGTCACAATCGCAAAGAATTTTTTGTGGAGTTCCCTGAGCACAAATAGACGTATCTTGAAAAATTCACAAAGAATGTTCATTCAAACAATAATTGTCCATATCTGTATAGCAAAGTTGTGGAATCAGTCCTTATTTTATTGTCCAATCCAGATGACCACGTGGACTTGTAAAAACAGCAATGCAGTCTTGAAATAGTTTTACAACAGCCAAAACGTCAGAACGCCAACACGTGTTTCGTCAAGGGTTATAACCCAATGACTTCCTCAGGGCTGTAACAACAAATTAGATCCTATTATAATCCCCATGCACTGGGGAACCAGGTCATGGCAACAGAGATTTTTAAGCCGCCACCAACCATACACCAGTAGTGCAAATTTGGGGTTTACCAGCAACCTTATGCCAAGAGATAAGTGTCAAAATTAAGAAAAGAAGAGAAGAAGAAGGAAAGGCTGAGAAACACCAAAGAAAAAGAGAAAGAGATAAGGAGTAAAATGATACTGCTTCCGGAATTATAACAAAGTCATAGAAGCCTGTGATCTACAAAGAAAACAATGCTAGTAAAAACATGGTGAAAAGAGGGGGCTAAAGACCATTAGATACGCCCCTATTTATACCCAGCACATAGTCCAAGATTAAAGTAATCAGAAAAACCAATTTTCCAAAGTGCTCTTAGTAAGATATAGGTAAATACCCAGAGTCTAGTATTGGATGTGAAAAATAGGTTAAAAAACTCACCAAAAATATGGTAATCACTTTTAGTGCATGATATATTCCAGGATGATAGCTAGTACTGTGGTCAGTCAGTACACTGGAAATGTAAAGGGGAAATTACGGGGACATGAGCAAAATTAAGGAAATATTAGAAATGATATTGATAATTTCTTGCTTAATACATCAGATCACCAGATTTATAAAAACAATTACCACATGCTGTAAATAAAAGAATCTCTCACCCTTTAGTTGGATTTGTGAGAGTTGAAGACTAGTTTCTTCAGTAATATATTCCTTTCGCCTGCGAGCAAATAGGCAATATTAAGCCTATAATTCCGGAACCATCATGTGTAACTACAAATGAAGAACGAGCAGACTATTATTTTTAAAGCATTCATCCAAACTAAATCAACTTAATACCATAAGTGACCTAACATGAGCGTCAGTGAAACCTCATTTCCAACCAACAAATAATTGTCCCGCTACCGAGGATACAAAACAAACGTATTCATTTTCGTGCATCTATTAGCATCAAGCCCGATTACAAACATGCCTGCAACATCTTTAAAAGTAAGGAACCGGGACCCTGAGCCTAGACGCCCTACATCTAAAATATTCAAACATCTCACCAAACCGAGCCGGCTTAGTAACTATCGGCTGCCAACAGGTATATAACAGGTTAGGTACAGATCAGACTCACCTCCGGTTCCCGTATGAAAGCGTGGTCTCAATCTCCCATGTCGGTATGGCGTGCTGCACCCGCGCCATATTTGATAGGGATTATATACCGATGCATAGCATCGCCAGCGAAAACGGACTAGGTGCACGGCAAAGAAATTCAATAACAAAGATTACTCAGCCGATGGTAAATACAGTGTTGGGAATGCACTATCGGGGACAACTATTATTTATGAATGACCTTTATACCCGCACTAAGCCGGATCGTAATTAAAAAACGATCGTAAATAATAAAAAATACTTCGACCAATCAAATATTGACGCCCACGCAAACAATTATAAATTCAACTGATAGTCATGCTGGCACCATTCAGATTTCTTAGCAGTAATTAGAGAGATATAGGTATCGAAAGGTTAGATTCTAGGCAGTATAGATAGAAGATGGAAGGAAGTAGAAACAGTTGATGGACAACATAGGGCCCGCCCAAGTGACAAACGAAGAGGTGGGTTAAAAATGACATTCGAGTGTAAAGCTCAGAGAAACATATTGCACGGTCATAAAATTTGACAGTTAACATACGATGTACTAATGCAAACATATAAAGTAAATTAAGTTTGCCCCATGGGAGGTATTACATACACAAATTACAATACATGATTTATAATCACAAGTAATTCCGGGAAGGAAATACTACACCAGATCTCCACATATAAGTTTGTTCTCACAGTTAGTACTGAAGAGAAATATGTGCAATCCACACTACCTTCCCAGGAAGTACTGTAGTTCTGAGTCAATGTTAATTCCCTGTTCAACTGCACGAAGCTTAAGTATCCAGCGTGCTTCACATTGACGCAACCGTAATTCTCTATTGCCTCCTCTGGCATCAATTGGTATACTTTCAATACCATAGAAGGAAAATGATTTACTAGTACCCTGACTAGGGCATTCACAGGCATGAATTGCCAAGGGATATCGTCCATCCACATTTTTTAGAGCTCTAAAATGTTCAGCAATACGTTCTCGGAGGCATCTGACTGTACTACCTACGTAAATTTTTGAGCATTTGCATAGAATGATATATACAACGTACTTAGTACCACAGTCAATATGTTGGTGGATTTTAAAGATAGGTGAATTGTTGTGTTGAAAATCCTTAATTCCCTGTTCTGCTAATCTGCACATACTGCAACGCCCACATTTAAAAGAGCCGCAGTTTTGGATATTTAGCCAGTTTTTGCCCTTGTTCTTATTTGTAGGGTAGCTGGGGCTAATTATTCCCCTTAGTGTAGTCCCCCTACGGTATGTGATACAGGGTTGTCTGGAAATATATTGGCTGATGGCTTGGTCTGAGGTTAGCAGATGCCAATGTTTTTTAAGAATGTTGTATATTTTGTACGACCACGGATGATAATTGGTCACCATACGAATTGGTTGTACATCATCTGTAGTTTTTATCTTGGGTCTCAAAGTATCCTTTCTCTTAAGTTTAAGTGATCTTTCCCTCGCTTTCTGAATAGTTTTATGGTCGTAGCCCCTGGCCAGGAATCTAGATTCCATATTTTGCGTGCACATTAGGAAATCTTCATCCTTGCTGCAGTTTCTGCGGGCCCTATATAATTCCCCATAGGGTATTGCTTGTTTCTGAGCCTTGGGGTGAGCACTAGTGGCATAGAGTGTCGAATTACATGAGGTACTTTTTCTATGTAATACACTGTTGATTGTACCCTCCTCAACAAATAACTCAATATCAAGAAAGACAATCCTCTCCTTACTTGATGACATAGTAAATGACATGTTGTACTCATTGTTATTCATATGTTCAAAAAAGCTCATTAGTTCCACATCCGAGCCTGTCCAAATTATAAAACAATCATCAATATATCTACCAAAGTAAACAATGAACTCCTGCCACCTTGATCCAGAGGGTCCCCAGATGTGCTCCGCCTCAAAACCGCCCATAAAAAGGCAAGCCAGAGATGGCGCAAATTTGGATCCCATCGCCACTCCACATTGTTGGCGATACCAATCCTTACCAAATAAGAAAACATTGTGTTTGAGAATCAAATTAGACATAGACAGTAACATATTTGTATGGTCCAATAGCTCAGCTGGTCTTTTATATAGAAACTTTTTTAGCATTTCCAAACCATGTTCATGTTGTATGTTCGTATATAACGAAGTTACGTCTAAAGTCACCATTGTCATTGAGGGATCCCAGTGCACATCAGAAAGTATATTGAGAATATGTTTGGTGTCCCTGATATAGGAGGCCAGATTTACCACAAAGGGCTGCAGGTAGATATCAACGAACTCTGCAATCCTTTCCATCGGGCCCCCTATACCGGACACAATTGGCCTGCCAGGTGGTCTAATCAGATCCTTGTGCACCTTGGGAAGGGTGTAGATACAAGGATATCGAGGTTTGTCGATTTTTAAGTAGGCAAATTCATCATCATTAAGTAGCCCTCCAGTATGCCAAGTTTTCAATTCCTTATTTACAATTCGTGTTACTTCGAATATTGGATTATTAGAAAGTTTCAAATAGTTGACCACATTGGACAGTTGACTCAAAAGTTCTGCATCATACATTGATTTTTGCATTACCACAATATTCCCGCCTTTATCGGCTTCACGTATGATAATATTGTCATTGGTTTTCAGTTGTTGTAAGGCCAACCGTTCACCCCTACTTAGATTGTATATATACACATTGTTCTTACTGTGTTTCCTTATTGACATCTCATATTTGTCCAGTTCATTGGTTACAATTCGATTAAACACTTCAATATTATTACCAGCCGGTAATTGTGGGGACCACCTAGACTTCAGTTTCAGACCACTGTCTTCACTCACATCTGAGCAAAGTTCTAAATCATCAAGAACCTGGTGCAGAGTTAGCGGATCATGTTCATTTTCTGTGATGGACAGCAACAACATAGTATCATGGATATCTTGGATGGATTGACTGCCAACAATAGTTTGTTTAATTGCTCTATCTTTAATCACAGAATTGGAAGCAAAATACTTTTTTAGTTTGAGATTACGAATGAACTTATATAAGTCAATTTTGACATCAGACATATCCAATATTGGTGTCGGGCAAAAGCTCAGACCTTTACTCAAAACAGATAACATATCGTCTGACAGAGTTTCATTGGATAAGTTAATCACTTGGATACCCAAATCAGTAGAAGTTAATCGCGTTTGCCCTTGTTCCAAGAGCGAGTGTGCATTCCCTCCCTCACTCTTGGACCTGCCTCTCCCTCTGCACCCTCTTTTTGTCTTGAGCGCTCCTCTCTGGGTTTGGCAACGGGTTCTTTGTTGCCCATTCGAATTCTTGTGATTTCTCGTAAAAAATTGTTACCTGGGCTACCTCCTGTTGCACCCTCTCCTGTTCCACCATCTCCCACACTAGACACCGTACTGGTGGATGTTGAACTCCGTTCACTCATAAGAGAGGTTTTGCTAGCTGTTCTCTGTAAATCCTGTTTTACTAAGTGGTCGAACCGTTTAGCAAAGGTAAATATCCTTCCATTGCAGTAATCTTTCTCATCCCTTTTTAGCTTATGTGCCTTTCTGGCTTTAATGTCCTCCTCATATTTAGTCAATACATCCTCTAGTATGACATAATTCTTTTTGCTTACTTCTTCCATATTTAAGTCCTTGATTTCTTTCTCAAGCTTATCCACCTCATCAACTGCCTTAAGAACCTTTCTGTCAGCATTCTCTATTAGAATGTTCATCAGCCTCATTGAGTTATCAGTTAATTCCTTTTCCCAGACTAGTAGTAGATCTTCCTCCAAGTCATCGTAGGTGGGGAATATCTGTGAGCGAAGCCCCCTCGGGACTCGCTCCAATCTTTGGTATTCTTTTAATGTGGCCCCATCCCACCACTTGGAGATTTCAGTCTTCCTAAGCTTTTCTAAACGTATAAACTTCGCTTTCATTCCCTCATTGGGCCTAGTATTACCTGGATTCACTGCCCTATTAATAGAAACTCCTGCATTGAGATTTTTAAACAAGTCCTCTGCTACCTTGCCTCTTTCTTGTCTGGAGCACATATTTCGTTTTTAATTCAACACCTCAGTGGTGAGCCACTCAGCTTGCAGCTACCTCTAATAACGTACACTTTAATGGATGGGTGGTGAGGTATCAACAGCGCATAGCCTATGCGGCAATAAATCTGTGAGTGATTATTATACAAAAGCAGGGGGCATCAAGGGAACCAAAGACAGCTGACACCCACAACTGTCAAAGGACAGCAAATTACAACGTAATTGTTGTCACAATCGCAAAGAATTTTTTGTGGAGTTCCCTGAGCACAAATAGACGTATCTTGAAAAATTCACAAAGAATGTTCATTCAAACAATAATTGTCCATATCTGTATAGCAAAGTTGTGGAATCAGTCCTTATTTTATTGTCCAATCCAGATGACCACGTGGACTTGTAAAAACAGCAATGCAGTCTTGAAATAGTTTTACAACAGCCAAAACGTCAGAACGCCAACACGTGTTTCGTCAAGGGTTATAACCCAATGACTTCCTCAGGGCTGTAACAACAAATTAGATCCTATTATAATCCCCATGCACTGGGGAACCAGGTCATGGCAACAGAGATTTTTAAGCCGCCACCAACCATACACCAGTAGTGCAAATTTGGGGTTTACCAGCAACCTTATGCCAAGAGATAAGTGTCAAAATTAAGAAAAGAAGAGAAGAAGAAGGAAAGGCTGAGAAACACCAAAGAAAAAGAGAAAGAGATAAGGAGTAAAATGATACTGCTTCCGGAATTATAACAAAGTCATAGAAGCCTGTGATCTACAAAGAAAACAATGCTAGTAAAAACATGGTGAAAAGAGGGGGCTAAAGACCATTAGATACGCCCCTATTTATACCCAGCACATAGTCCAAGATTAAAGTAATCAGAAAAACCAATTTTCCAAAGTGCTCTTAGTAAGATATAGGTAAATACCCAGAGTCTAGTATTGGATGTGAAAAATAGGTTAAAAAACTCACCAAAAATATGGTAATCACTTTTAGTGCATGATATATTCCAGGATGATAGCTAGTACTGTGGTCAGTCAGTACACTGGAAATGTAAAGGGGAAATTACGGGGACATGAGCAAAATTAAGGAAATATTAGAAATGATATTGATAATTTCTTGCTTAATACATCAGATCACCAGATTTATAAAAACAATTACCACATGCTGTAAATAAAAGAATCTCTCACCCTTTAGTTGGATTTGTGAGAGTTGAAGACTAGTTTCTTCAGTAATATATTCCTTTCGCCTGCGAGCAAATAGGCAATATTAAGCCTATAATTCCGGAACCATCATGTGTAACTACAAATGAAGAACGAGCAGACTATTATTTTTAAAGCATTCATCCAAACTAAATCAACTTAATACCATAAGTGACCTAACATGAGCGTCAGTGAAACCTCATTTCCAACCAACAAATAATTGTCCCGCTACCGAGGATACAAAACAAACGTATTCATTTTCGTGCATCTATTAGCATCAAGCCCGATTACAAACATGCCTGCAACATCTTTAAAAGTAAGGAACCGGGACCCTGAGCCTAGACGCCCTACATCTAAAATATTCAAACATCTCACCAAACCGAGCCGGCTTAGTAACTATCGGCTGCCAACAGGTATATAACAGGTTAGGTACAGATCAGACTCACCTCCGGTTCCCGTATGAAAGCGTGGTCTCAATCTCCCATGTCGGTATGGCGTGCTGCACCCGCGCCATATTTGATAGGGATTATATACCGATGCATAGCATCGCCAGCGAAAACGGACTAGGTGCACGGCAAAGAAATTCAATAACAAAGATTACTCAGCCGATGGTAAATACAGTGTTGGGAATGCACTATCGGGGACAACTATTATTTATGAATGACCTTTATACCCGCACTAAGCCGGATCGTAATTAAAAAACGATCGTAAATAATAAAAAATACTTCGACCAATCAAATATTGACGCCCACGCAAACAATTATAAATTCAACTGATAGTCATGCTGGCACCATTCAGATTTCTTAGCAGTAATTAGAGAGATATAGGTATCGAAAGGTTAGATTCTAGGCAGTATAGATAGAAGATGGAAGGAAGTAGAAACAGTTGATGGACAACATAGGGCCCGCCCAAGTGACAAACGAAGAGGTGGGTTAAAAATGACATTCGAGTGTAAAGCTCAGAGAAACATATTGCACGGTCATAAAATTTGACAGTTAACATACGATGTACTAATGCAAACATATAAAGTAAATTAAGTTTGCCCCATGGGAGGTATTACATACACAAATTACAATACATGATTTATAATCACAAGTAATTCCGGGAAGGAAATACTACACCAGATCTCCACATATAAGTTTGTTCTCACAGTTAGTACTGAAGAGAAATATGTGCAATCCACACTACCTTCCCAGGAAGTACTGTAGTTCTGAGTCAATGTTAATTCCCTGTTCAACTGCACGAAGCTTAAGTATCCAGCGTGCTTCACATTGACGCAACCGTAATTCTCTATTGCCTCCTCTGGCATCAATTGGTATACTTTCAATACCATAGAAGGAAAATGATTTACTAGTACCCTGACTAGGGCATTCACAGGCATGAATTGCCAAGGGATATCGTCCATCCACATTTTTTAGAGCTCTAAAATGTTCAGCAATACGTTCTCGGAGGCATCTGACTGTACTACCTACGTAAATTTTTGAGCATTTGCATAGAATGATATATACAACGTACTTAGTACCACAGTCAATATGTTGGTGGATTTTAAAGATAGGTGAATTGTTGTGTTGAAAATCCTTAATTCCCTGTTCTGCTAATCTGCACATACTGCAACGCCCACATTTAAAAGAGCCGCAGTTTTGGATATTTAGCCAGTTTTTGCCCTTGTTCTTATTTGTAGGGTAGCTGGGGCTAATTATTCCCCTTAGTGTAGTCCCCCTACGGTATGTGATACAGGGTTGTCTGGAAATATATTGGCTGATGGCTTGGTCTGAGGTTAGCAGATGCCAATGTTTTTTAAGAATGTTGTATATTTTGTACGACCACGGATGATAATTGGTCACCATACGAATTGGTTGTACATCATCTGTAGTTTTTATCTTGGGTCTCAAAGTATCCTTTCTCTTAAGTTTAAGTGATCTTTCCCTCGCTTTCTGAATAGTTTTATGGTCGTAGCCCCTGGCCAGGAATCTAGATTCCATATTTTGCGTGCACATTAGGAAATCTTCATCCTTGCTGCAGTTTCTGCGGGCCCTATATAATTCCCCATAGGGTATTGCTTGTTTCTGAGCCTTGGGGTGAGCACTAGTGGCATAGAGTGTCGAATTACATGAGGTACTTTTTCTATGTAATACACTGTTGATTGTACCCTCCTCAACA
Source organism: Lissotriton vulgaris (assembly GCF_964263255.1). NCBI lineage: Eukaryota > Metazoa > Chordata > Amphibia > Caudata > Salamandridae > Lissotriton > Lissotriton vulgaris. The sequence goes on from NC_141695.1 coordinate 1,002,011,224, forward strand.
AATAACTCAATATCAAGAAAGACAATCCTCTCCTTACTTGATGACATAGTAAATGACATGTTGTACTCATTGTTATTCATATGTTCAAAAAAGCTCATTAGTTCCACATCCGAGCCTGTCCAAATTATAAAACAATCATCAATATATCTACCAAAGTAAACAATGAACTCCTGCCACCTTGATCCAGAGGGTCCCCAGATGTGCTCCGCCTCAAAACCGCCCATAAAAAGGCAAGCCAGAGATGGCGCAAATTTGGATCCCATCGCCACTCCACATTGTTGGCGATACCAATCCTTACCAAATAAGAAAACATTGTGTTTGAGAATCAAATTAGACATAGACAGTAACATATTTGTATGGTCCAATAGCTCAGCTGGTCTTTTATATAGAAACTTTTTTAGCATTTCCAAACCATGTTCATGTTGTATGTTCGTATATAACGAAGTTACGTCTAAAGTCACCATTGTCATTGAGGGATCCCAGTGCACATCAGAAAGTATATTGAGAATATGTTTGGTGTCCCTGATATAGGAGGCCAGATTTACCACAAAGGGCTGCAGGTAGATATCAACGAACTCTGCAATCCTTTCCATCGGGCCCCCTATACCGGACACAATTGGCCTGCCAGGTGGTCTAATCAGATCCTTGTGCACCTTGGGAAGGGTGTAGATACAAGGATATCGAGGTTTGTCGATTTTTAAGTAGGCAAATTCATCATCATTAAGTAGCCCTCCAGTATGCCAAGTTTTCAATTCCTTATTTACAATTCGTGTTACTTCGAATATTGGATTATTAGAAAGTTTCAAATAGTTGACCACATTGGACAGTTGACTCAAAAGTTCTGCATCATACATTGATTTTTGCATTACCACAATATTCCCGCCTTTATCGGCTTCACGTATGATAATATTGTCATTGGTTTTCAGTTGTTGTAAGGCCAACCGTTCACCCCTACTTAGATTGTATATATACACATTGTTCTTACTGTGTTTCCTTATTGACATCTCATATTTGTCCAGTTCATTGGTTACAATTCGATTAAACACTTCAATATTATTACCAGCCGGTAATTGTGGGGACCACCTAGACTTCAGTTTCAGACCACTGTCTTCACTCACATCTGAGCAAAGTTCTAAATCATCAAGAACCTGGTGCAGAGTTAGCGGATCATGTTCATTTTCTGTGATGGACAGCAACAACATAGTATCATGGATATCTTGGATGGATTGACTGCCAACAATAGTTTGTTTAATTGCTCTATCTTTAATCACAGAATTGGAAGCAAAATACTTTTTTAGTTTGAGATTACGAATGAACTTATATAAGTCAATTTTGACATCAGACATATCCAATATTGGTGTCGGGCAAAAGCTCAGACCTTTACTCAAAACAGATAACATATCGTCTGACAGAGTTTCATTGGATAAGTTAATCACTTGGATACCCAAATCAGTAGAAGTAGAAGTTAATCGCGTTTGCCCTTGTTCCAAGAGCGAGTGTGCATTCCCTCCCTCACTCTTGGACCTGCCTCTCCCTCTGCACCCTCTTTTTGTCTTGAGCGCTCCTCTCTGGGTTTGGCAACGGTTTGGTGAGATGTTTGAATATTTTAGATGTAGGGCGTCTAGGCTCAGGGTCCCGGTTCCTTACTTTTAAAGATGTTGCAGGCATGTTTGTAATCGGGCTTGATGCTAATAGATGCACGAAAATGAATACGTTTGTTTTGTATCCTCGGTAGCGGGACAATTATTTGTTGGTTGGAAATGAGGTTTCACTGACGCTCATGTTAGGTCACTTATGGTATTAAGTTGATTTAGTTTGGATGAATGCTTTAAAAATAATAGTCTGCTCGTTCTTCATTTGTAGTTACACATGATGGTTCCGGAATTATAGGCTTAATATTGCCTATTTGCTCGCAGGCGAAAGGAATATATTACTGAAGAAACTAGTCTTCAACTCTCACAAATCCAACTAAAGGGTGAGAGATTCTTTTATTTACAGCATGTGGTAATTGTTTTTATAAATCTGGTGATCTGATGTATTAAGCAAGAAATTATCAATATCATTTCTAATATTTCCTTAATTTTGCTCATGTCCCCGTAATTTCCCCTTTACATTTCCAGTGTACTGACTGACCACAGTACTAGCTATCATCCTGGAATATATCATGCACTAAAAGTGATTACCATATTTTTGGTGAGTTTTTTAACCTATTTTTCACATCCAATACTAGACTCTGGGTATTTACCTATATCTTACTAAGAGCACTTTGGAAAATTGGTTTTTCTGATTACTTTAATCTTGGACTATGTGCTGGGTATAAATAGGGGCGTATCTAATGGTCTTTAGCCCCCTCTTTTCACCATGTTTTTACTAGCATTGTTTTCTTTGTAGATCACAGGCTTCTATGACTTTGTTATAATTCCGGAAGCAGTATCATTTTACTCCTTATCTCTTTCTCTTTTTCTTTGGTGTTTCTCAGCCTTTCCTTCTTCTTCTCTTCTTTTCTTAATTTTGACACTTATCTCTTGGCATAAGGTTGCTGGTAAACCCCAAATTTGCACTACTGGTGTATGGTTGGTGGCGGCTTAAAAATCTCTGTTGCCATGACCTGGTTCCCCAGTGCATGGGGATTATAATAGGATCTAATTTGTTGTTACAGCCCTGAGGAAGTCATTGGGTTATAACCCTTGACGAAACACGTGTTGGCGTTCTGACGTTTTGGCTGTTGTAAAACTATTTCAAGACTGCATTGCTGTTTTTACAAGTCCACGTGGTCATCTGGATTGGACAATAAAATAAGGACTGATTCCACAACTTTGCTATACAGATATGGACAATTATTGTTTGAATGAACATTCTTTGTGAATTTTTCAAGATACGTCTATTTGTGCTCAGGGAACTCCACAAAAAATTCCTCCTATTTGACCCCACCCAATCTGACTAGGCTCCTCCTAAGCCCCTCCTCTGCTGTCTGACCCCACCCATTCTGCCCAGGCTCCTCCTATACCCTAAGCCCCTCCTCTGCTGTCTGACCCCACCCATTCTGCCCAGGCTCCTCCTAAGCCCCTCTGCCCAGGCTCCTCCTATACCCCTCCTCTCTGACCTCACCCAATCTGACTAGGCTCCTCCTATACCCATTCTGCCCAGGCTCCTCCTATACCCCCTCCTCTCTGACTCCACCCATTCTGCCCAGGCTCCTCCTATACCCCTCCTCTCTGACTCCACCCATTCTGACTAGGCTCCTCCTAAGCCCCTCCTCTGCTGTCTGACCCCACCCATTCTGCCCAGGCTCCTCCTATTTGACCCCACCCAATCTGACTAGGTTCCTCCTAAGCCCCTCCTCTGCTGTCTGGCCCCACCCATTCTGCCCAGGCTCCTCCTATACCCCCTCCTATTTGACCCCACCCAATCTGACTAGGCTCCTCCTATACCCCTCCTCTCTGACCTCACCCATTCTGCCCAGGCTCCTCCTATTTGACCCCACCCAATCTGACTAGGCTCCTCCTAAGCCCCTCCTCTGCTGTCTGACCCCACCCATTCTGCCCAGGCTCCTCCTAAGCCCCTCCTCTCTGACCCCACCAATTCTGCCCAGGCTCCTCCTAAGCCCCTCATCTGCTGTCTGACCCCACCCATTCTGCCCAGGCTCCTCCTATACCCCTCCTCTCTGACCCCACCCAATCTGACTAGGCTCCTCCTAAGCCCCTAGGCTCCTCCTAAGCCCCTCCTCTCTGACCCCACCCAATCTGACTAGGCTCCTCCTATACCCCCTCCTCTCTGACTCCACCCATTCTGACTAGGCTCCTCCTATTTGACCCCACCCAATCTGACTAGGCTCCTCCTAAGCCCCTCCTCTGCTGTCTGACCCCACCCATACTGCCCAGGCTCTGCCTAAGCATCTCCTCTCTGACCCCACCCATTCTGCCCAGGCTCCTCCTAAGCCCCTCCTCTGCTGTCTGACCCCACCCATTCTGCCCAGGCTCCTCCTATACCCCCTCCTCTCTGACTCCACCCATTCTGCCCAGGCTCCTCCCATACCCCTCTGACCCCACCCATTCTGCCCAGGCTCCTCCTATACCCCTCCTATTTGACCCCACCCAATCTGACTTGGCTCCTCCTAAGCCCCTCATCTGCTGTCTGACCCCACCCATTCTGCCCAGGCTCCTCCTATTTGACCCCACCCAATCTGACTAGGCTCCTCCCATACCCCCTCTGCCCAGGCTCCTCCTAAGCCCCTCCTCTGCTGTCTGAACCCCACCCATTCTGCCCAGGCTCCGCCTAAGCCCCTCCTCTCTGACCCCACCCATTCTGCCCAGGCTCCTCCTAAGCCCCACCTCTCTGACTCCACCCATTCTGCCCAGGCTCCTCCTATTTGACCCCACCCAATCTGACTAGGCTCCTCCTAAGCCCCTCCTCTCTGACCCCACCCCCTCTGACTAGGCTCCTCCTATACCCCCTCCTCTCTGACTCCACCCATTCTACCCAGGCTCCTCCCATACCCATCTGACCCCTCCCATTGTGCCCAGGCTCCTCCTATTTGACCCCACCCAATCTGACTAGGCTCCTCCTACACCCCCCTCTGCCAGGCTCCTCCTATACCCCCTCCTCTCTGACTCCACCCATTCTACCCAGGCTCCTCCCATACCCCTCTGACCCCACCCATTCTGCCCAGGCTCCTCCTATTTGACCCCACCCAATCTGACTAGGCTCCTCCTACACCCCCCTCTGCCCAGGCTCCTCCTATACCCCCTCCTCTCTGACTCCACCCATTCTACCCAGGCTCCTCCCATACCCCTCTGACCCCACCCATTCTGCCCAGGCTCCTCCTATTTGACCCCACACAATCTGACTAGGCTCCTCCTAAGCCCCTAGGCTCCTCCTAAGCCCCTCCTCTGCTGTCTGACCCCACTCATTCTGCCCAGGCTCCTCCTAAGCCCCTCCTCTCTGACCCCACCCAATCTGACTAGGCTCCTCCTAAGCCCCTAGGCTCCTCCTAAGCCCCTCCTCTGCTCTCTGACCCCACCCAATCTGACTAGGCTCCTCCTATACCCCCCTCTGCCCAGGCTCCTCCTATTTGACCCCACCCAATCTGACAAGGCTCCTCCTAAGCCCCTTCTCTGCTGTCTGACCCCACCCATTCTCCCCAGGCTCCTCCTATACCCCACCTCTCTGACCCCACCCAATCTGACTAGGCTCCTCCTAAGCCCCTCCTCTGCTGTCTGACCCCACCCATTCTGCCCAGGCTCCTCCTATACCCCCTCCTCTCTGACTCCACCCATTCTGCCCAGGCTCCTCCTATTGGACCCCACCCAATCTGATTAGGCTCCTCCTATACCCCCTCTGCCCAGGCTCCTCCTATACCCCTCCTCTCTGACCCCACCCCCTCTGCCCAGGCTCCTCCTATACCCCCTCTGCCCAGGCTCCTCCTATACCCCTCCTCTGCTGTCTGACCCCACCCATTCTGCCCAGGCTCCTCCTATTTGACCCCACCCAATCTGACTAGGCTCCTCCTAAGCCCCTCCTCTCTGACCCCACCCATTCTGCCCAGGCTCCTCCTAAGCCCCTCCTCTGCTGTCTGACCCCACCCATTCTGCCCAGGCTCCTCCTATACCCCCTCCTCTCTGACTCCACCCATTCTGCCCAGGCTCCTCCTATTGGACCCCACCCAATCTGATTAGGCTCCTCCTATACCCCCTCTGCCCAGGCTCCTCCTATACCCCTTCTCTCTGACCCCACCCCCTCTGCCCAGGCTCCTCCTATACCCCCTCTGCCCAGGCTCCTCCTATACCCCTCCACTCTGACCCCCCCCCTCTGCCCAGGCTCCTCCTATACCCCTCCTCTGCTGTCTGACCCCACCCATTCTGCCCAGGCTCCTCCTATTTGACCCCACCCAATCTGACTAGGCTCCTCCTACACCCCCCTCTGCCCAGGCTCCTCCTATACCCCCTCCTCTCTGACTTCCACCCATTCTACCCAGGCTCCTCCTAAGCCCCTCCTCTGCTGTCTGACCCCACCCACTCTGCCCAGGCTCCTCCCATACCCCTCTGACCCCACCCATTCTGCCCAGGCTCCTCCTATTTGACCCCACCCAATCTGACTAAGCTCCTCCTAAGCCCCTCCTCTCTGACCCCACCCCCTCTGCCCAGGCTCCTCCTATACCCCTCCTCTCTGACCCCACCCAATCTGACTAGGCTCCTCCTAAGCCCCTAGGCTCCTCCTAAGCCCCTCCTCTCTGACCCCACCCAATCTGACTAGGCTCCTCCTATACCCCCACCCATTCTGCCCAGGCTCCTCCTATTTGACCCCACCCAATCTGACTAGGCTCCTCCTAAGCCCCTCCTCTGCTGTCTGACCCCACCATTCTGCCCAGGCTCCTCCTAAGCCCCTCCTCTCTGACCCCACCCATTCTGCCCAGGCTCCTCCTAAGCCCCTCCTCTGCTGTCTGACCCCACCCATTCTGCCCAGGCTCCTCATATACCCCCTCCTCTCTGACTCCACCCATTCTACCCAGGCTCCTCCCATACCCCTCTGACCCCACCCAGGCTCCTCCTATTTGACCCCACCCAATCTGACTAGGCTCCTCCTACACCCCCCTCTGCCAGGCTCCTCCTATACCCCTCCTCTGCTGTCTGACCCCACCCATTGTGCCCAGGCTCCTCCTATTTGACCCCACCCAATCTGACTAGGCTCCTCCTAAGCCCCTCCTCTGCTGTCTGACCCCACCCATTCTGCCCAGGCTCCTCCTATACCCCACCTCTCTGACCCCACCCAATCTGACTAGGCTCCTCCTAAGCCCCTCCTCTGCTGTCTGACCCCACCCATTCTGCCCAGGCTCCTCCTCTCTGACCCCACCCATTCTGCCCAGGCTCCTCCTAAGCCCCTCCTCTGCTGTCTGACCCCACCCATTCTGCCCAGGCTCCTCCTATACCCCCTCCTCTCTGACTCTACCCATTCTACCCAGGCTCCTCCCATACCCCTCTGACCCCACCCAGGCTCCTCCTATTTGACCCCACCCAATCTGACTAGGCTCCTCCTACACCCCCCTCTGCAAGGCTCCTCCTATACCCCCTCCTCTCTGACTTCCACCCATTCTACCCAGGCTCCTCCCATTCTGCCCAGGCTCCTTCTATTTGACCCCATCCAATCTGACTAGGCTCCTCCTACACCCCCCCTCTGCCAGGCGCCTCCTATACCCATCCTCTCTGACCCCACCCAATCTGACTAGGCTCCTCCTAAGCCCCTAGGCCCCTCCTAAGCCCCTCCTCTGCTGTCTGACCCCACTCATTCTGCCCAGGCTCCTCCTAAGCCCCTCCTCTCTGACCCCACCCATTCTGCCCAGGCTCCTCCTATTTGACCCCACCCAATCTGACTAGGCTCCTCCTAAGCCCCTCCTCTCTGACCCCACCCCCTCTGCCCAGGCTCCTCCTATTTGACCCCACCCAATCTGACTAGGCTCCTCCTACACCCCCCTCTGCCAGGCTCCTCCTATACCCCCTCCTCTCTGACTCCACCCATTCTACCCAGGCTCCTCCCATACCCCTCTGACCCCACCCATTCTGCCCAGGCTCCTCCTATTTGACCCCACCCAATCTGACTAGGCGCCTCCTACACCCCCCTCTGCCCAGGCTCCTCCTATACCCCCCTCTGCCAGGCTCCTCCTATACCCCCTCCTCTCTGACCCCACCCATTCTGCCCAGGCTCCTCCTATTTGACCACACCCAATCTGACTAGGCTCCTCCTATACCCATTCTGACCAGGCTCCTCCTATACCCCCTCCTCTCTGACTCCACCCATTCTGCCCAGGCTCCTCCTAAGCCCCTCCTCTCTGACCCCACCCATTCTGCCCATATACCCCCTCCTCCTGCCCAGGCTCCTCCTAAGCCCCTCCTCTGCTGTCTGACCCCACCCATTCTGCCCAGGCTCCGCCTAAGCCCCTCCTCTCTGACCGCACCCATTCTGCCCAGGCTCCTCCTAAGCCCCTCCTCTGCTGTCTGACCCCACCCATTCTGCCTAGGCTCCTCCCATACCCCTCTGACCCCACCCATTCTGCCCAGGCTCCTCCTATTTGACCCCACCCAATCTGACTAAGCTCCTCCTAAGCCCCTCCTCTCTGACCCCACCCCCTCTGGCCAGGCTCCTCCTATACCACCTCTGCCCAGGCTCCTCCTATACCCCTCCTCTCTGACCCCACCCCCTCTGCCCAGGCTCCTCCTAAGCCCCTCCTCTGCTGTCTGGCCCCACCCATTCTGCCCAGGCTCCTCCTATACCCCCTCCTCTCTGACTCCACCCATTCTACCCAGGCTCCTCCCATACCCCTCTGACCCCACCCAGGCTCCTCCTATTTGACCCCACCCAATCTGACTAGGCTCCTTCTACACCCCCCTCTGCCAGGCTCCTCCTATACCCCTCCTCTGCTGTCTGACCCCACCCATTGTGCCCAGGCTCCTCCTATTTGACCCCACCCAATCTGACTAGGCTCCTCCTAAGCCCCTCCTCTGCTGTCTGACCCCACCCATTCTGCCCAGGCTGCTCCTATACCCCACCTCTCTGACCCCACCCAATCTGACTAGGCTCCTCCTAAGCCCCTCCTCTGATGTCTGACCCCACCCATTCTGCCCAGGCTCCTCCTAAGCCCCTCCTCTGCTGTCTGACCCCACCCATTCTGCCCAGGCTCCTCCTATACCCTAAGCCCCTCCTCTGCTGTCTGACCCCACCCATTCTGCCCAGGCTCCTCCTAAGCCCCTCTGCCCAGGCTCCTCCTATACCCCTCCTCTCTGACCTCACCCAATCTGACTAGGCTCCTCCTATACCCATTCTGCCCAGGCTCCTCCTATACCCCCTCCTCTCTGACTCCACCCATTCTGCCCAGGCTCCTCCTATACCCCTCCTCTCTGACTCCACCCATTCTGACTAGGCTCCTCCTAAGCCCCTCCTCTGCTGTCTGACCCCACCCATTCTGCCCAGGCTCCTCCTATTTGACCCCACCCAATCTGACTAGGTTCCTCCTAAGCCCCTCCTCTGCTGTCTGGCCCCACCCATTCTGCCCAGGCTCCTCCTATACCCCCTCCTATTTGACCCCACCCAATCTGACTAGGCTCCTCCTATACCCCTCCTCTCTGACCTCACCCATTCTGCCCAGGCTCCTCCTATTTGACCCCACCCAATCTGACTAGGCTCCTCCTAAGCCCCTCCTCTGCTGTCTGACCCCACCCATTCTGCCCAGGCTCCTCCTATTTGACCCCACCCAATCTGACTAGGCTCCTCCTATACCCATTCTGCCCAGGCTCCTCCTATACCCCCTCCTCTCTGACTCCACCCATTCTGCCCAGGCTCCTCCTAAGCCCCTCCTCTCTGACCCAACCCATTCTGCCCATATACCCGCTCCTCCTGCCCAGGCTCCTCCTAAGCCCCTCCTCTGCTGTCTGACCCCACCCATTCTGCCCAGGCTCCTCCCATACCCCTCTGACCCCACCCATTCTGCCCAGGCTCCTCCTATTTGACCCCACCCAATCTGACTAAGCTCCTCCTAAGCCCCTCCTCTCTGACCCCACCCCCTCTGGCCAGGCTCCTCCTATACCCCCTCTGCCCAGGCTCCTCCTATACCCCTCCTCTCTGACCCCACCCATTCTGCCCAGGCTCCTCCTCTCTGACCCCACCCATTCTGCCCAGGCTCCTCCTAAGCCCCTCCTCTGCTGTCTGACCCCACCCATTCTGCCCAGGCTCCTCCCATACCCCTCTGACCCCACCCATTCTGCCCAGGCTCCTCCTATTTGACCCCACCCAATCTGACTAGGCTCCTCCTATACCCCTCCTCTCTGACCTCACCCATTCTGCCCAGGCTCCTCCTATTTGACCCCACCCAATCTGACTAGGCTCCTCCTACACCCCCCTCTGCCAGGCTCCTCCTATACCCCCTCCTCTCTGACTTCCACCCATTCTACCCAGGCTCCTCCCATTCTGCCCAGGCTCCTTCTATTTGACCCCATCCAATCTGACTAGGCTCCTCCTACACCCCCCCTCTGCCAGGCGCCTCCTATACCCCTCCTCTCTGACCCCACCCAATCTGACTAGGCTCCTCCTAAGCCCCTAGGCCCCTCCTAAGCCCCTCCTCTCTGACCACACCCAATCTGACTAGGCTCCTCCTAAGCCCCTCCTCTGCTCTCTGACCCCACCCATTCTGCCCAGGCTCCTCCTAAGCCCCTCCTCTCTGACCCCACCCAATCTGACTAGGCTCCTCCTAAGCCCCTCCTCTGCTCTCTGACCCCACCCATTCTGCCCAGGCTCCTCCTATACCCCCTCCTCTCTGACTCCACCCATTCTACCCAGGCTCCTCCCATACCCCTCTGACCCCACCCAGGCTCCTCCTATTTGACCCCACCCAATCTGACTAGGCTCCTCCTACACCCCCCTCTGCCAGGCTCCTCCTATACCCCTCCTCTGCTGTCTGACCCCACCCATTCTGCCCAGGCTCCTCCTAAGCCCCTCCTCTCTGACCCCACCAATTCTGCCCAGGCTCCTCCTAAGCCCCTCATCTGCTGTCTGACCCCACCCATTCTGCCCAGGCTCCTACTATACCCCTCCTCTCTGACCCCACCCAATCTGACTAGGCTCCTCCTAAGCCCCTAGGCTCCTCCTAAGCCCCTCCTCTCTGACCCCACCCAATCTGACTAGGCTCCTCCTATACCCCCTCCTCTCTGACTCCACCCATTCTGACTAGGCTCCTCCTATTTGACCCCACCCAATCTGACTAGGCTCCTCCGAAGCCCCTCCTCTGCTGTCTGACCCCACCCATTCTGCCCAGGCTCCGCCTAAGCATCTCCTCTCTGACCCCACCCATTCTGCCAGACAGCAGAGGAGGGGCTTAGGAGGAGCCTGGGCAGAATGGGTGGGGTCAGAGAGGAGATGCTTAGGCAGAGCCTGGGCAGTATGGGTGGGGTCAGGCAGCAGAGGAGGGGCTTAGGAGGAGCCTAGTCAGATTGGGTGGGGTCAAATAGGAGGAGCCTAGTCAGAATGGGTGGAGTCAGAGAGGAGGGGGTATAGGAGGAGCCTAGGGGCTTAGGAGGAGCCTAGTCAGAATGGGTGGAGTCAGACAGCAGATGAGGGGCTTAGGAGGAGCCTGGGCAGAATTGGTGGGGTCAGAGAGGAGGGGCTTAGGAGGAGCCTGGGCAGAATGGGTGGGGTCAGACAGCAGAGGAGGGGTATAGGAGGAGCCTGGCAGAGGGGGGTGTAGGAGGAGCCTAGTCAGATTGGGTGGGGTCAAATAGGAGGAGCCTAAGCATCTCCTCTCTGACCCCACCCATTCTGCCCAGGCTCCTCCTAAGCCCCTCCTCTGCTGTCTGACCCCACCCATTCTGCCCAGGCTCCTCCTATTTGACCCCACCCAATGTGACTAGGTTCCTCCTAAGCCCCTCCTCTGCTGTCTGGCCCCACCCATTCTGCCCAGGCTCCTCCTATACCCCCTCCTATTTGACCCCACCCAATCTGACTAGGCTCCTCCTATACCCCTCCTCTCTGACCTCACCCATTCTGCCCAGGCTCCTCCTATTTGACCCCACCCAATCTGACTAGGCTCCTCCTAAGCCCCTCCTCTGCTGTCTGACCCCACCCATTCTGCCCAGGATCCTCCTAAGCCCCTCCTCTCTGACCCCACCCATTCTGCCCAGGCTCCTCCTATACCCCCTCCTCTCTGACTCCACCCATTCTGCCCAGGCTCCTCCCATACCCCTCTGACCCCACCCATTCTGCCCAGGCTCCTCCTATACCCCTCCTATTTGACCCCACCCAATCTGACATGGCTCCTCCTAAGCCCCTCCTCTGCTGTCTGACCCCACCCATTCTGCCCAGGCTCCTCCTATTTGACCCCACCCAATCTGACTAGGCTCCTCCTAAGCCCCTCCTCTGCTGTCTGACCCCACCCATTCTGCCCAGGCTCCTCCTATTTGACCCCACCCAATCTGACTAGGCTCCTCCTACACCCCCCTCTGCCAGGCTCCTCCTATACCCCCTCCTCTCTGACTCCACCCATTCTACCCAGGCTCCTCCCATTCTGCCCAGGCTCCTCCTATTTGACCCCACCCAATCTGACTAGGCTCCTCCTAAGCCCCTCCTCTGCTCTCTGACCCCACCCATTCTGCCCAGGCTCCTCCTATACCCCTCTTCTCTGACCCCACCCAACCTGCCCAGGGTCCTCCTCCTACAGACAAAACCCATTCTCTTTCTTTCACCTTTCTTTCCACACCTATTTTACTTACCGACCAATCTGCAATCCCTCTTTCGCTAGGCATGATTCCACTCTTACACAACACACAGACACATTTTACTTACCAATTTACTTACCTGGTGCCGAACCCGGGATTTGAACCCTGGTTGCCTGGATGGAAGGCAGGAACTTACCCACTGGACCACACTGGTTTCCATGTAAGTAGCCTATCAAATTGTCCTTATGTCATGGTCATCCTTTTAATGTGCAATGGAAGCCACAGGAAAGGACACCAAGGCCTGTATGTTGCTTATAGTTACTTCTGCAATCCTCTAGACCACCAAGGAGCTATAGCTCAAAGGTAAGGCTTGTACCTTTGGTGGGGACAGCCCTCACAGGCCAGAGTTCGAATCCTGCCAGTGCTGTAGAAGTATCCCAAGGTGGGAAATTTTCAAACAGTGATTTTCTTTTATTTTTTTTTGCTAAGTGTTTTTCTGGTTTCCATGTAAGTAGCCTATCAAATTGTCCGTATGTCATGGTCATCCATTTAATGTGCAATGGAAGCCACAGGAAAGGACACCAAGGCCTGTATGTTGCTTATAGTTACTACTGCAATCCTCCAGACCACCAAGGAGCTATAGCTCAAAGGTAAGGCTTGTACCTTTGGTGGGGACAGCCCTCACAGGCCAGGGTTCGAATCCTGCCAGTGCTGTAGAAGTATCCCAAGGTGGGAAATTTTCAAACAGTGATTTTCTTTTATTTTTTGTTGCTAAGTGTTTTTCTGGTTTCTATGTAAGTAGCCTATCAAATTGTCCTTATGTCATGGTCATCCATTTAATGTGCAATGGAAGCCACAGGAAAGGACACCAAGGCCTGTATGTTGCTTATAGTTACTACTGCAATCCTCCAGACCACCAAGGAGCTATAGCTCAAAGGTAAGGCTTGTACCTTTGGTGGGGACAGCCCTCACAGGCCAGGGTTTGAATCCTGCCAGTGCTGTAGAAGTATCCCAAGGTGGGAATTTTTCAAACAGTGATTTTCTTTTTTTTTTTTGCTAAGTGTTTTTCTGGTTTCCATGTAAGTAGCCTATCAAATTGTCCTTATGTCATGGTCATCCATTTAATGTGCAATGGAAGCCACAGGGAAGGAGACCAAGGCCTGTATGTTGCTTATAGTTACTACTGCAATCCTCTAGACCACTAAGGAGATAGCTCAAAGGTAAGGCTTGTACCTTTGGGGGGACAGCCCTCACAGGCCAGGGTTCGAATCCTGCCAGTGCTGTAGAAGTGTCCCAAGGTGGGAAATTTTCAAACAGTGATTTTTTTTTTGCTAGTGTTTTTTTGGCAGGTGTCTCCCAACATTTCATATGTTTTCTCTCATGACCTTCTACCAACCGCCCTATTTCTCAAGTAGGTGCTAGGAACAAGGCCTTATCTTCCTTTATCAATGTCGTCATTCTTTGTCCTTTAAGTTTGGTGAATTGCAGAGTGCAATTGTGGTATTGGGGGTTATAACTGAGCACAAGAATGCGAGGATGGTGCTACACTTATTGTAAAATAGGTTGGTTGATGGTGATTTTTCATTTTAGTGTGAGCCACTCGCTCAAATCAGGGGTTTGGTGCCAGTGAGCTTGGATAGAAATAAAGGTCAAGTATGAGCTCTGGCTAATGAAATGATGGGTCGAGTTTGAGGCTAGCTAGAGTCCATTTATTAGGTGCAATAAGAATTTGGAAAGATTTTTCCTTTAAGAGACAGACAAGAGCAGAGTCAAGCCTTTGCTCTAGTAGATCTGCATCATGCCTGCTGCAGGATGTGAAGGAGTGGACCTCCACAGCAGTGCTCTGTGCCGGGTTGGGCTGCACTGGGCTGGGCTGGGCCTGCCCTGGCATCTTGGATTTATTCACCCACCTCCTTCCTTTGAAGAACGCTCACGAACGGCCACGAACGTCCTTGTTCTGTATACAGGCGGACAGCGGGCAATTTAGGACCCTGCTAAATGATGGTGATGTCCCCATGTGCTTCCTTCGAGTGGCAAAATCCTTCGTCTAAGGCAGGTGGGCTTTTTTAAAATTTGGTTGAAGACCATATGTTGGAGGCAGTATCACGGCACAAGCCGCCGACCGTCTCAGAAGAAAGTATGCATGGGAGGACATTATTTGCATAGGAGAGCCCTCTTCTCAGTCCCATTCTTAAGCTGCAGTGGCCATGAAGTGTTACTAGGGGGCAGCAGTATGAACAAAAGAGCACACTGAGGCTTTTCTCCTTCTTGCTGACATGATTCTTGGTCATTTTTGTCTTGCAGGGCCTAAGGAGTGAATGACTACGATGACTGAGGGGATGAGGAATGGCTGGCCTGTATTTGTGGTGAAGGGGGAACATTTGGAAGGTAAACAGCAAGATGAAAGCGTCAAAGCATATATGTTTGCTGAGTGATTGAGTCTGTGTGTCACTTGTCTCTTTGTAGGGACATGTGAGAAAGGAACAGCAGCACCATAGACTTCAGGTGGGAGAGCAAGCAAGGATGAATATTTCCCTCAAATCCAAATACTTACAGCACCTCAAAGATGACAAGTGCGATATGATGTTCTGCAATTGCAAGGATTTGCCATGTGTGGTGCATAAATATGCATGGTTAGTGAGGTTTTTCCCAGAATGTGAGTATCGTTAGGCTGGCAAATGTCAGGCACTCCTTTGGGGGTATGAGGCCAAGAAAAAATTTGGGAAGTTTGCTACAGTCATCTGTAGGATCGAAAGACACTGGGGAATCGTTACAGAGGGAGCCAGGCTGCACAAAACGTGGTAACAGTTGGACAGAAATCTTTAGCCGGACTTTTGACTACCCCCAATGTGGGACCAGGACCGCAGTACCTCTCTGTCTCTGAAACATATTTTGACCTCTGGGCACCACCATCTCAATGCCCCTCAAATGTTCCCTCCTGGAACCCCAGCTTTGGTAGTGCATCAACCAGGTTTCAATCATTTGAGTGACCACAAACACCCTTGCTATGTGCCTTCCATTTACATTCAGTCAGTAACCCAGCTGCTTCGTTCGCTATTGAATCTCAAGTGACAGTTGGATGCACATTGCAGGGGTATACAGGCATTTACCGTACTGTACAGCCCCTCTCAGTACAGTCAGACTACACTTCTTAAAATCATAAATACATGTTTTGTCCAACAGTAAGGCCGGGCCTTTCCTCTGTAGTTCATAGCCAACGTAAGGAGGAAAAAATAAGCTGAAGAGCATGCCAAAATTCTCTACAGACACTGCCAATCCTCACACTGCCTATTTGCATGCCGAGGTTATTCACTATGACCCACCAAACCAATTGGCAACAGTAGCCTCTCTCTGCCTCATTCGTATGCTCCGATGCCACCTTTATTTAGCAAATGTTAGTGCTCTAGGATTTCATAGCACGATTCGCTATAGCCTCTTTTTTCAACAGAAATGTCCTAAAGGTACCTATACCAATCTGCTGGGTGGGGAGGAGGGGGGCTGCTGCTGCTGGCAGTAAATTTTTGGGGCACCCCACCTGCAAAAATACATTCACATGCTCCTTGTTGTACCTTTCAATACCATAACTGCAGCAGAATCGTATGGTGACCCCTGTTGGTAACAGAAACTGTCAAACAGCTTTTTGCCACCCCCCCTCCCCCGTTGCCCCTAACCATTTGGGGTACACATGAGGGAGGATCAGAGCAATAAAAAATAATGGTAGCCCCCCCAAAAAGTACCTGGAAGGCATGCCATTCTGTGCACCTCATCGCTCTTCACGTTGCGCCTAAGCACCTTTTAATACTGCTCCCCGACTGCCCCCTCCAAACAGAAATCAGAAAGTATAGGGGGGTGCATTAAAAAAGTTTTTGCAGTTCCCCACCATAAGTCAGGATCCTCCTCCATCTATGACCCCTTCCTAGGCCCTCAGACCCCACCCATTCTGCCCAGGCTCCTCCTATTTGACCACACCCAATCTGACTAGGCTCCTCCTTAACCCCTCCTCTGCTCTCTGACCCCACCCAATCTGACTAGGCTCCTCCTATACCCCCTCCTCTCTGACTCCACCCATTCTGCCCAGGCTCCTCCCATACCCCTCTGACCCCACCCATTCTGCCCAGGCTCCTCCTATACCCCTCTTATTTGACCCCAATCTGACTAGGCTCCTCCTAAGCCCCTCCTCTGCTGTCTGACCCCACCCATTCTGACTAAGCTCCTCCTAAACCAATCCTCTGCTGTCTGACTCCACCCATTCTGCCCAGGCTCCTCCTCAGCCCCTCCTCTCTGACCTCACCCAATCTGACTAGGCTCCTCCTATACCCCCTCCTCTCTGACCCCACCCAATCTGACTAGGCTCCTCCTTAACCCCTCCTCTGCTCTCTGACCCCACCCATTCTGACTAAGCTCCTCCTAAACCCATCCTCTGCTGTCTGACCCCACCCATTCTGCCCAGGCTCCTCCTAAGCCCCTCTGCCCAGGCTCCTCCTATACCCCTCCTCTCTGACCTCACCCAATCTGACTAGGCTCCTCCTATACCCATTCTGCCCAGGCTCCTCCTATACCCCCTCCTCTCTGACTCCACCCATTCTGCCCAGGCTCCTCCTATACCCCTCCTCTCTGACCCCACCCAATCTGACTAGGCTCCTCCTAAGCCCCTCCTCTGCTGTCTGACCCCACCCATTCTGCCCAGGCTCCTCCTATTTGACCCCACCCAATCTGACTAGGTTCCTTCTAAGCCCCTCCTCTGCTGTCTGGCCCCACCCATTCTGCCCAGGCTCCTCCTATACCCCCTCCTATTTGACCCCACCCAATCTGACTAGGCTCCTCCTATACCCCTCCTCTCTGACCTCACCCATTCTGCCCAGGCTCCTCCTATTTGACCCCACCCAATCTGACTAGGCTCCTCCTAAGCCCCTCCTCTGCTGTCTGACCGCACCCATTCTGCCCAGGCTCCTCCTAAGCCCCTCCTCTCTGACCCCACCAATTCTGCCCAGGCTCCTCCTAAGCCCCTCATCTGCTGTCTGACCCCACCCATTCTGCCCAGGCTCCTCCTATACCCCTCCTCTCTGACCCCACCCAATCTGACTAGGCTCCTCCTAAGCCCCTAGGCTCCTCCTAAGCCCCTCCTCTCTGACCCCACCCAATCTGACTAGGCTCCTCCTATACCCCCTCCTCTCTGACTCCACCCATTCTGACTAGGCTCCTCCTATTTGACCCCACCCAATCTGACTAGGCTCCTCCTAAGCCCCTCCTCTGCTGTCTGACCCCACCCATTCTGCCCAGGCTCCGCCTAAGATACTCCTTTCTGACCCCACCCATTCTGCCCAGGCTCCTCCTAAGCCCCTCCTCTGCTGTCTGACCCCACCCATTCTGCCCAGGCTCCTCCTATTTGACCCCACCCAATCTGACTAGGTTCCTCCTAAGCCCCTCCTCTGCTGTCTGGCCCCACCCATTCTGCCCAGGCTCCTCCTATACCCCCTCCTATTTGACCCCACCCAATCTGACTAGGCTCCTCCTATACCCCTCCTCTCTGACCTCACCCATTCTGCCCAGGCTCCTCCTATTTGACCCCACCCAATCTGACTAGGCTCCTCCTAAGCCCCTCCTCTGCTGTCTGACCCCACCCATTCTGCCCAGGCTCCTCCTAGGCCCCTCCTCTCTGACCCCACCAATTCTGCCCAGGCTCCTCCTAAGCCCCTCATCTGCTGTCTGACCCCACCCATTCTGCCCAGGCTCCTCCTATACCCCTCCTCTCTGACCCCACCCAATCTGACTAGGCTCCTCCTAAGCCCCTAGGCTCCTCCTAAGCCCCTCCTCTCTGACCCCACCCAATCTGACTAGGCTCCTCCTATACCCCCTCCTCTCTGACTCCACCCATTCTGACTAGGCTCCTCCTATTTGACCCCACCCAATCTGACTAGGCTCCTCCTTAGCCCCTCCTCTGCTGTCTGACCCCACCCATACTGCCCAGGCTCTGCCTAAGCATCTCTTCTTCCTAACCCACCCATTCTGCCCAGGCTCCTCCTAAGCCCCTCCTCTGCTGTCTGACCCCACCCATTCTGCCCAGGCTCCTCCTAAGCCCCTCCTCTGCTGTCTGACCCCACCCATTCTGCCCAGGATCCTCCTATACCCCCTCCTCTCTGACTCCACCCATTCTGCCCAGGCTCCTCCCATACCCCTCTGACCCCACCCATTCTGCCCAGGCTCCTCCTATACCCCTCCTATTTGACCCCACCCAATCTGACTTGGCTCCTCCTAAGCCCCTCCTCTGCTGTCTGACCCCACCCATTCTGCCCAGGCTCCTCCTATTTGACCCCACCCAATCTGACTAGGCTCCTCCTATACCCCCTCTGCCCAGGCTCCTCCTAAGCCCCTCCTCTGCTGTCTGACCCCCACCCATTCTGCCCAGGCTCCGCCTAAGCCCCTCCTCTCTGACCCCACCCATTCTGCCCAGGCTCCTCCTAAGCCCCACCTCTCTGACTCCACCCATTCTGCCCAGGCTCCTCCTATTTGACCCCACCCAATCTGACTAGGCTCCTCCTAAGCCCCTCCTCTCTGACCCCACCCCCTCTGACTAGGCTCCTCCTATACCCCCTCCTCTCTGACTCCACCCATTCTACCCAGGCTCCTCCCATACCCCTCTGACCCCTCCCATTGTGCCCAGGCTCCTCCTATTTGACCCCACCCAATCTGACTAGGCTCCTCCTACACCCCCCTCTGCCAGGCTCCTCCTATACCCCCTCCTCTCTGACTCCACCCATTCTACCCAGGCTCCGCCCATACCCCTCTGACCCCTCCCATTGTGCCCAGGCTCCTCCTATTTGACCCCACCCAATCTGACTAGGCTCCTCCTACACCCCCCTCTGCCAGGCTCCTCCTATACCCCCTCCTCTCTGACTCCACCCATTCTACCCAGGCTCCTCCCATACCCCTCTGACCCCACCCATTCTGCCCAGGCTCCTCCTATTTGACCCCACCCAATCTGACTAGGCTCCTCCTACACCCCCCTCTGCCCAGGCTCCTCCTATACCCCCTCCTCTCTGACTCCACCCATTCTACCCAGGCTCCTCCCATACCCCTCTGACCCCACCCATTCTGCCCAGGCTCCTCCTATTTGACCCCACCCAATCTGACTAGGCTCCTCCTAAGCCCCTAGGCTCCTCCTATACCCCCCTCTGCCCAGGCTCCTCCTATTTGACCCCACCCAATCTGACAAGGCTCCTCCTAAGCCCCTTCTCTGCTGTCTGACCCCACCCATTCTCCCCAGGCTCCTCCTATACCCCACCTCTCTGACCCCACCCAATCTGACTAGGCTCCTCCTAAGCCCCTCCTCTGCTGTCTGACCCCACCCATTCTGCCCAGGCTCCTCCTATACCCCCTCCTCTCTGACTCCACCCATTCTGCCCAGGCTCCTCCTATTTGACCCCACCCAATCTGACTAGGCTCCTCCTATACCCCCTCTGCCCAGGCTCCTCCTATACCCCTCCTCTCTGACCCCACCCCCTCCCCTCTGCCCAGGCTCCTCCTATACCCCCTCTGCCCAGGCTCCTCTTATACCCCTCCTCTCTGACCCCACCCAATCTGACTCGGCTCCTCCTAAGCCCCTCCTCTGCTGTCTGACCCCACCCATTCTGCCCAGGCTCCTCCTATTTGACCCCACCCAATCTGACTAGGCTCCTCCTAAGCCCCTCCTCTCTGACCCCACCCATTCTGCCCAGGCTCCTCCTAAGCCCCTCCTCTGCTGTCTGACCCCACCCATTCTGCCCAGGCTCCTCCTATACCCCTCCTCTCTGACCCCACCCCCTCTGCCCAGGCTCCTCCTACACCCCCCTCTGCCAGGCTCCTCCTATACCCCCTCCTCTCTGACTCCACCCATTCTACCCAGGCTCCTCCCATACCCCTCTGACCCCACCCATTCTGCCCAGGCTCCTCCTATACTCCCTCCTCTCTGACTCCACCCATTCTGCCCAGGCTCCTCCTAAGCCCCTCCTCTCTGACCCCACCCATTCTGCCCATATACCCCCTCCTCCTGCCCAGGCTCCTCCTAAGCCCCTCCTCTGCTGTCTGACCCCACCCATTCTGCCCAGCCTCCTCCTCTCTGACCCCACCCATTCTGCCCAGGCTCCTCCTATGCCCCTCCTCTGCTGTCTGACCCCACCCATTCTGCCCAGGCTCCTCCTATTTGACCCCACCCAATCTGACTAGGCTCCTCCTACACCCCCCTCTGCCAGGCTCCTCCTATACCCCCTCCTCTCTGACTCCACCCATTCTACCCAGGCTCCTCCCATACCCCTCTGACCCCACCCATTCTGCCCAGGCTCCTCCTATTTGACCCCACCCAATCTGACTAGGCTCCTCCTACACCCCCCCTCTGCCAGGCTCCTCCTATACCCCCCTCTGCCAGGCTCCTCCTATACCCCCTCCTCTCTGACCCCACCCATTCTGCCCAGGCTCCTCCTATTTGACCACACCCAATCTGACTAGGCTCCTCCTATACCCATTCTGCCCAGGCTCCTCCTATACCCCCTCCTCTCTGACTCCACCCATTCTGCCCAGGCTCCTCCTAAGCCCCTCCTCTCTGACCCCACCCATTCTGCCCATATACCCCCTCCTCCTGCCCAGGCTCCTCCTAAGCCCCTCCTCTGCTGTCTGACCCCACCCATTCTGCCCAGGCTCCGCCTAAGCCCCTCCTCTCTGACCCCACCCATTCTGCCCAGGGTCCGCCTAAGCCCCTCCTCTCTGACCCCACCCATTCTGCCCAGGCTCCTCCTAAGCCCCTCCTCTGCTGTCTGACCCCACCCATTCTGCCCAGGCTCCTCCCATACCCCTCTGACCCCACCCATTCTGCCCAGGCTCCTCCCATACCCCTCTGACCCCACCCATTCTGCCCAGGCTCCTCCTATGCCCCTCCTCTGCTGTCTGACCCCACCCATTCTGCCCAGGCTCCTCCTATACCCCCTCCTCTCTGACTCCACCCATTCTACCCAGGCTCCTCCCATACCCCTCTGACCCCACCCATTCTGCCCAGGCTCCTCCTATTTGACCCCACCCAATCTGACTAGGCTCCTCCTACACCCCCCCTCTGCCAGGCTCCTCCTATACCCCCTCCTCTCTGACCCCACCCATTCTGCCCAGGCTCCTCCTATTTGACCACACCCAATCTGACTAGGCTCCTCCTATACCCCCTCCTCTCTGACTCCACCCATTCTGCCCAGGCTCCTCCTAAGCCCCTCCTCTCTGACCCCACCCATTCTGCCCAGGCTCCTCCTAAGCCCCTCCTCTGCTGTCTGACCCCACCCATTCTGCCCAGGCTCCTCCCATACCCCTCTGACCCCACCCATTCTGCCCAGGCTCCTCCTATTTGACCCCACCCAATCTGACTAAGCTCCTCCTAAGCCCCTCCTCTGCTGTCTGACCCCACCCATTCTGCCCAGGCTCCTCCTATACCCCTCCTCTCTGACCCCACCCCCTCTGCCCAGGCTTCTCCTATACCCCCTCTGCCCAGGCTTCTCCTATACCCCTCCTCTCTGACCCCACCCAATCTGACTAGGCTCCTCCTAAGCCCCTCCTCTGCTGTCTGACCCCACCCATTCTGCCCAGGCTCCTCCTAAGCCCCTCCTCTCTGACTCCACCCAATCTGACTAGGCTCCTCCTAAGCCCCTAGGCTCCTCCTAAGCCCCTCCTCTCTGACCCCACCCAATCTGACTAGGCTCCTCCTATACCCCCTCCTCTCTGACTCCACCCATTCTGACTAGGCTCCTCCTATTTGACCCCACCCAATCTGACTAGGCTCCTCCTAAGCCCCTCCTCTGCTGTCTGACCCCACCCATTCTGCCCAGGCTCCGCCTAAGCATCTCCTCTCTGACCCCACCCATTCTGCCCAGGCTCCTCCTAAGCCCCTCCTCTGCTGTCTGACCCCACCCATTCTGCCCAGGCTCCTCCTATTTGACCCCACCCAATCTGACTAGGCTCCTCCTACACCCCCCTCTGCCAGGCTCCTCCTATACCCCCTCCTCTCTGACTCCACCCATTCTACCCAGGCTCCTCCCATTCTGCCCAGGCTCCTCCTATTTGACCCCACCCAATCTGACTAGGCTCCTCCTAAGCCCCTAGGCCCCTCCTAAGCCCCTCCTCTGCTGTCTGACCCCACTCATTCTGCCCAGGCTCCTCCTAAGCCCCTCCTCTCTGACCCCACCCAATCTGACTAGGCTCCTCCTAAGCCCCTCCTCTGCTGTCTGACCCCACCCATTCTGCCCAGGCTCCTCCTATACCCCTCCTCTCTGACCCCACCCCTTCTGCCCAGGCTCCTCCTATTTGACCCCACCCAATCTGACTAGGCTCCTCCTAAGCCCCTCCTCTGCTGTCTGACCCCACCCATACTGCCCAGGCTCTGCCTAAGCATCTCCTCTGCTGTCTGACCCCACCCATTCTGCCCAGGCTCCTCCTATACCCCCTCCTCTCTGACTCCACCCATTCTGCCCAGGCTCCTCCCATACCCCTCTGACCCCACCCATTCTGCCCAGGCTCCTCCTATACCCCTCCTATTTGACCCCACCCAATCTGACTTGGCTCCTCCTAAGCCCCTCCTCTGCTGTCTGACCCCACCCATTCTGCCCAGGCTCCTCCTATACCCCTCCTATTTGACCCCACCCAATCTGACTAGGCTCCTCCTAAGCCCCTCCTCTCTGACCCCACCCCCTCTGACTAGGCTCCTCCTATACCCCCTCCTCTCTGACTCCACCCATTCTGACTAGGCTCCTCCTATTTGACCCCACCCAATCTGACTAGGCTCCTCCTACACCCCCCTCTGCCAGGCTCCTCCTATACCCCCTCCTCTCTGACTCCACCCATTCTACCCAGGCTCCTCCCATACCCCTCTGACCCCACCCATTCTGCCCAGGCTCCTCCTATTTGACCCCACCCAATCTGACTAGGCTCCTCCTAAGCCCCTCCTCTCTGACCCCACCCCCTCTGACTAGGCTCCTCCTATACCCCCTCCTCTCTGACTCCACCCATACTGACTAGGCTCCTCCTATTTGACCCCACCCAATCTGACTAGGCTCCTCCTACACCCCCCTCTGCCAGGCTCCTCCTAAGCCCCTCCTCTCTGACCCCACCCAATCTGACTAGGCTCCTCCTAAGCCCCTCCTCTGCTGTCTGACCCCACCCATTCTGCCCAGGCTCCTCCCATACCCCTCTGACCCCACCCATTCTGCCCAGGCTCCTCCTATTTGACCCCACCCAATCTGACTAAGCTCCTCCTAAGCCCCTCCTCTGCTGTCTGACCCCACCCATTCTGCCCAGGCTCCTCCTATACCCCTCCTCTCTGACCCCACCCCCTCTGGCCAGGCTCCTCCTATACCCCCTCTGCCCAGGCTTCTCCTATACCCCTCCTCTCTGACCCCACCCAATCTGACTAGGCTCCTCCTAAGCCCCTCCTCTGCTGTCTGACCCCACCCATTCTGCCCAGGCTCCTCCTAAGCCCCTCCTCTCTGACTCCACCCAATCTGACTAGGCTCCTCCTAAGCCCCTAGGCTCCTCCTAAGCCCCTCCTCTCTGACCCCACCCAATCTGACTAGGCTCCTCCTATACCCCCTCCTCTCTGACTCCACCCATTCTGACTAGGCTCCTCCTATTTGACCCCACCCAATCTGACTAGGCTCCTCCTAAGCCCCTCCTCTGCTGTCTGACCCCACCCATTCTGCCCAGGCTCCGCCTAAGCATCTCCTC
Organism: Lissotriton vulgaris; assembly: GCF_964263255.1. NCBI lineage: Eukaryota > Metazoa > Chordata > Amphibia > Caudata > Salamandridae > Lissotriton > Lissotriton vulgaris. Next base: position 1,002,035,145 of record NC_141695.1, read on the forward strand.
TCTGACCCCACCCATTCTGCCCAGGCTCCTCCTAAGCCCCTCCTCTGCTGTCTGACCCCACCCATTCTGCCCAGGCTCCTCCTATTTGACCCCACCCAATCTGACTAGGCTCCTCCTACACCCCCCTCTGCCAGGCTCCTCCTATACCCCCTCCTCTCTGACTCCACCCATTCTACCCAGGCTCCTCCCATTCTGCCCAGGCTCCTCCTATTTGACCCCACCCAATCTGACTAGGCTCCTCCTAAGCCCCTAGGCCCCTCCTAAGCCCCTCCTCTGCTGTCTGACCCCACTCATTCTGCCCAGGCTCCTCCTAAGCCCCTCCTCTCTGACCCCACCCAATCTGACTAGGCTCCTCCTAAGCCCCTCCTCTGCTGTCTGACCCCACCCATTCTGCCCAGGCTCCTCCTATACCCCTCCTCTCTGACCCCACCCCTTCTGCCCAGGCTCCTCCTATTTGACCCCACCCAATCTGACTAGGCTCCTCCTAAGCCCCTCCTCTGCTGTCTGACCCCACCCATACTGCCCAGGCTCTGCCTAAGCATCTCCTCTGCTGTCTGACCCCACCCATTCTGCCCAGGCTCCTCCTATACCCCCTCCTCTCTGACTCCACCCATTCTGCCCAGGCTCCTCCCATACCCCTCTGACCCCACCCATTCTGCCCAGGCTCCTCCTATACCCCTCCTATTTGACCCCACCCAATCTGACTTGGCTCCTCCTAAGCCCCTCCTCTGCTGTCTGACCCCACCCATTCTGCCCAGGCTCCTCCTATTTGACCCCACCCAATCTGACTAGGCTCCTCCTATACCCCCTCTGCCCAGGCTCCTCCTAAGCCCCTCCTCTGCTGTCTGACCCCACCTATTCTGCCCAGGCTCCTCCCATACCCCTCTGACCCCACCCATTCTGCCCAGGCTCCTCCTATTTGACCCCACCCAATCTGACTAGGCTCCTCCTAAGCCCCTCCTCTCTGACCCCACCCCCTCTGACTAGGCTCCTCCTATACCCCCTCCTCTCTGACTCCACCCATTCTGACTAGGCTCCTCCTATTTGACCCCACCCAATCTGACTAGGCTCCTCCTACACCCCCCTCTGCCAGGCTCCTCCTATACCCCCTCCTCTCTGACTCCACCCATTCTACCCAGGCTCCTCCCATACCCCTCTGACCCCACCCATTCTGCCCAGGCTCCTCCTATTTGACCCCACCCAATCTGACTAGGCTCCTCCTAAGCCCCTCCTCTCTGACCCCACCCCCTCTGACTAGGCTCCTCCTATACCCCCTCCTCTCTGACTCCACCCATTCTGAATAGGCTCCTCCTATTTGACCCCACCCAATCTGACTAGGCTCCTCCTACACCTCCCTCTGCCAGGCTCCTCCTAAGCCCCTCCTCTCTGACCCCACCCAATCTGACTAGGCTCCTCCTAAGCCCCTCCTCTGCTGTCTGACCCCACCCATTCTGCCCAGGCTCCTCCTATACCCCTCCTCTCTGACCCCACCCCTTCTGCCCAGGCTCCTCCTATTTGACCCCACCCAATCTGACTAGGCTCCTCCTAAGCCCCTCCTCTGCTGTCTGACCCCACCCATACTGCCCAGGCTCTGCCTAAGCATCTCCTCTGCTGTCTGACCCCACCCATTCTGCCCAGGCTCCTCCTATACCCCCTCTGCCCAGGCTCCTCCTATTTGACCCCACCCAATCTGACTAGGCTCCTCCTAAGCCCCTCCTCTGCTGTCTGACCCCACCCATACTGCCCAGGCTCTGCCTAAGCATCTCCTCTGCTGTCTGACTCCACCCATTCTACCCAGGCTCCTCCCATACCCCTCTGACCCCTCCCATTGTGCCCAGGCTCCTCCTATTTGACCCCACCCAATCTGACTAGGCTCCTCCTACACCCCCCTCTGCCAGGCTCCTCCTATACCCCCTCCTCTCTGACTCCACCCAGGCTCCTCCCATACCCCTCTGACCCCACCCATTCTGCCCAGGCTCCTCCTATTTGACCCCACCCAATCTGACTAGGCTCCTCCTAAGCCCCTCCTCTGCTGTCTGACCCCACCCAACCTGCCCAGGCTCCTCCTATACCCCCCTCTGCCAGGCTCCTCCTATACCCCCTCCTCTCTGACTCCACCCATTCTACCCAGGCTCCTCCCATAGCCCTCTGACCCCACCCATTCTGCCCAGGCTCCTCCTATTTGACCCCACCCAATCTGACTAGGCTCCTCCTACACCCCCCTCTGCCCAGGCTCCTCCTATACCCCCTCCTCTCTGACCCCACCCCCTCTGCCCAGGCTCCTCCTATTTGACCCCTCCCAATCTGACTAGGCTCCTCCTAAGCCCCTCCTCTCTGACCCCACCCATTCTGCCCAGGCTCCTCCTAAGCCCCTCCTCTGCTGTCTGACCCCACCCATTCTGCCCAGGCTCCTCCTATACCCCTCCTCTCTGACCCCACCCATTCTGCCCAGGCTCCTCCTATTTGACCCCACCCAATCTGACTAGGCTCCTCCTACACCCCCCTCTGCCAGGCTCCTCCTATACCCCCTCCTCTCTGACTCCACCCATTCTACCCAGGCTCCTCCCATACCCCTCTGACCCCACCCATTCTGCCCAGGCTCCTCCTATTTGACCCCACCCAATCTGACTAGGCTCCTCCTACACCCCCCTCTGCCAGGCTCCTCCTATACCCCCTCCTCTCTGACTCCACCCATTCTACCCAGGCTCCTCCCATACCCCTCTGACCCCACCCATTCTGCCCAGGCTCCTCCTATTTGACCCCATCCAATGTGACTAGGCTCCTCCTACACCCCCCTCTGCCCAGGCTCCTCCTATACCCCCTCCTCTCTGACCCTATTTGACCACACCCATTCTGCCCAGGCTCCTCCTATACCCCCTCCTCTCTGACCCCACCCATTCTGCCCAGGCTCCTCCTATTTGACCCCACCCAATCTGACTAGGCTCCTCCTACACCCCCCTCTGCCAGGCTCCTCCTAGACCCCACCCAACCTGCCCAGGGTCCTCCTCCTACAGACAACACCCATTCTCTTTCACCTTTCTTTCCACACCTATTTTACTTACCGACCAATCTGCAATCCCTCTTTCGCTAGGCATGATTCCACTCTTACACAACACACAGACACATTTTACTTACCAATTTACTTACCTGGTGCCGAACCCGGGATTTGAACCCTGGTTGCCTGGATGGAAGGCAGGAACTTACCCACTGGACCACACTGGTTTCCATGTAAGTAGCCTATCAAATTGTCCTTATGTCATGGTCATCCTTTTAATGTGCAATGGAAGCCACAGGAAAGGACACCAAGGCCTGTATGTTGCTTATAGTTACTTCTGCAATCCTCTAGACCACCAAGGAGCTATAGCTCAAAGGTAAGGCTTGTACCTTTGGTGGGGACAGCCCTCACAGGCCAGGGTTCGAATCCTGCCAGTGCTGTAGAAGTATCCCAAGGTGGGAAATTTTCAAACAGTGATTTTCTTTTATTTTTTTTTGCTAAGTGTTTTTCTGGTTTCCATCTAAGTAGCCTATCAAATTGTCCGTATGTCATGGTCATCCATTTAATGTGCAATGGAAGCCACAGGAAAGGACACCAAGGCCTGTATGTTGCTTATAGTTACTACTGCAATCCTCCAGACCACCAAGGAGCTATAGCTCAAAGGTAAGGCTTGTACCTTTGGTGGGGACAGCCCTCACAGGCCAGGGTTCGAATCCTGCCAGTGCTGTAGAAGTATCCCAAGGTGGGAAATTTTCAAACAGTGATTTTCTTTTTTTTTTTGTTGCTAAGTGTTTTTCTGGTTTCCATGTAAGTAGCCTATCAAATTATCCTTATGTCATGGTCATCCATTTAATGTGCAATGGAAGCCACAGGAAAGGACACCAAGGCCTGTATGTTGCTTATAGTTACTACTGCAATCCTCCAGACCACCAAGGAGCTATAGCTCAAAGGTAAGGCTTGTACCTTTGGTGGGGACAGCCCTCACAGGCCAGGGTTCAAATCCTGCCAATGCTGTAGAAGTATCCCAAGGTGGGAAATTTTCAAACAGTGATTTTCTTTTTTTTTTTTTGCTAAGTGTTTTTCTGGTTTCCATGTAAGTAGCCTATCAAATTGTCCTTATGTCATGGTCATCCATTTAATGTGCAATGGAAGCCACAGGAAAGGACACCAAGGCCTGTATGTTGCTTATAGTTACTACTGCAATCCTCCAGACCACCAAGGAGCTATAGCTCAAAGGTAAGGCTTGTACCTTTGGTGGGGACAGCCCTCACAGGCCAGGGTTCAAATCCTGCCAGTGCTGTAGAAGTATCCCAAGGTGGGAAATTTTCAAACAGTGATTTTCTTTTTTTTTTTTTGCTAAGTGTTTTTCTGGTTTCCATGTAAGTAGCCTATCAAATTGTCCTTATGTCATGGTCATCCATTTAATGTGCAATGGAAGCCACAGGGAAGGACACCAAGGCCTGTATGTTGCTTATAGTTACTACTGCAATCCTCTAGACCACCAAGGAGATAGCTCAAAGGTAAGGCTTGTACCTTTGGGGGGGACAGCCCTCACAGGCCAGGGTTCGAATCCTGCCAGTGCTGTAGAAGTGTCCCAAGGTGGGAAATTTTCAAACAGTGATTTTTTTTTTGCTAGTGTTTTTTTGGCAGGTGTCTCCCAACATTTCATATGTTTTCTCTCATGACCTTCTACCAACCGCCCTATTTCTCAAGTAGGTGCTAGGAACAAGGCCTTATCTTCCTTTATCAATGTCGTCATTCTTTGTCCTTTAAGTTTGGTGAATTGCAGAGTGCAATTGTGGTATTGGGGGTTATAACTGAGCACAAGAATGCGAGGATGGTGCTACACTTATTGTAAAATAGGTTGGTTGATGGTGATTTTTCATTTTAGTGTGAGCCACTCGCTCAAATCAGGGGTTTGGTGCCAGTGAGCTTGGATAGAAATAAAGGTCAAGTATGAGCTCTGGCTAATGAAATGATGGGTCGAGTTTGAGGCTAGCTAGAGTCCATTTATTAGGTGCAATAAGAATTTGGAAAGATTTTTCCTTTAAGAGACAGACAAGAGCAGAGTCAAGCCTTTGCTCTAGTAGATCTGCATCATGCCTGCTGCAGGATGTGAAGGAGTGGACCTCCACAGCAGTGCGCTGTGCCGGGCTGGGCTGCACTGGGCTGGGCTGGGCCTGCCCTGGCATCTTGGATTTATTCACCCACCTCCTTCCTTTGAAGAACGCTCACGAACGGCCACGAACGGCCTTGTTCTGTATACAGGCGGACAGCAGGCAATTTAGGACCCTGCTAAATGATGGTGATGTCCCCATGTGCTTCCTTCGAGTGGCAAAATCCTTCGTCTAAGGCAGGTGGGCTTTTTTAAAATTTGGTTGAAGACCATATGTTGGAGGCAGTATCACGGCACAAGCCGCCGACCGTCTCAGAAGAAAGTATGCATGGGAGGACATTATTTGCATAGGAGAGCCCTCTTCTCAGTCCCATTCTTAAGCTGCAGTGGCCATGAAGTGTTACTAGGGGGCAGCAGTATGAACAAAAGAGCACACTGAGGCTTTTCTCCTTCTTGCTGACATGATTCTTGGTCATTTTTGTCTTGCAGGGCCTAAGGAGTGAATGACTACGATGACTGAGGGGATGAGGAATGGCTGGCCTGTATTTGTGGTGAAGGGGGAACATTTGGAAGGTAAACAGCAAGATGAAAGCGTCAAAGCATATATGTTTGCTGAGTGATTGAGTCTGTGTGTCACTTGTCTCTTTGTAGGGACATGTGAGAAAGGAACAGCAGCACCATAGACTTCAGGTGGGAGAGCAAGCAAGGATGAATATTTCCCTCAAATCCAAATACTTACAGCACCTCAAAGATGACAAGTGCGATATGATGTTCTGCAATTGCAAGGATTTGCCATGTGTGGTGCATAAATATGCATGGTTAGTGAGGTTTTTCCCAGAATGTGAGTATCGTTAGGCTGGCAAATGTCAGGCACTCCTTTGGGGGTATGAGGCCAAGAAAAAATTTGGGAAGTTTGCTACAGTCATCTGTAGGATCGAAAGACACTGGGGAATCGTTACAGAGGGAGCCAGGCTGCACAAAACGTGGTAACAGTTGGACAGAAATCTTTAGCCGGACTTTTGACTACCCCCAATGTGGGACCAGGACCGCAGTACCTCTCTGTCTCTGAAACATATTTTGACCTCTGGGCACCACCATCTCAATGCCCCTCAAATGTTCCCTCCTGGAACCCCAGCTTTGGTAGTGCATCAACCAGGTTTCAATCATTTGAGTGACCACAAACACCCTTGCTATGTGCCTTCCATTTACATTCAGTCAGTAACCCAGCTGCTTCGTTCGCTATTGAATCTCAAGTGACAGTTGGATGCACATTGCAGGGGTATACAGGCATTTACCGTACTGTACAGCCCCTCTCAGTACAGTCAGACTACACTTCTTAAAATCATAAATACATGTTTTGTCCAACAGTAAGGCCGGGCCTTTCCTCTGTAGTTCATAGCCAACGTAAGGAGGAAAAAATAAGCTGAAGACCATGCCAAAATTCTCTACAGACACTGCCAATCCTCACACTGCCTATTTGCATGCCGAGGTTATTCACTATGACCCACCAAACCAATTGGCAACAGTAGCCTCTCTCTGCCTCATTCGTATGCTCCGATGCCACCTTTATTTAGCAAATGTTAGTGCTCTAGGATTTCATAGCACGATTCGCTATAGCCTCTTTTTTCAACAGAAATGTCCTAAAGGTACCTATACCAATCTGCTGGGTGGGGAGGAGGGGGGCTGCAGCTGCTGGCAGTAAAATTTTGGGGCACCCCACCTGCAAAAATACATTCACATGCTCCTTGTTGTACCTTTCAATACCATAACTGCAGCAGAATCGTATGGTGACCCCTGTTGGTAACAGAAACTGTCAAACAGCTTTTTGCCACCCCCCCTCCCCCATTGCCCCTAACCATTTGGGGTACACCCCATGAGGGAGGATCAGAGCAATAAAAAATAATGGTAGCCCCCCCAAAAAGTACCTGGAAGGCATGCCATTCTGTGCACCTCATCGCTCTTCACGTTGCGCCTAAGCACCTTTTAATACTGCTCCCCGACTGCCCCCTCCAAACAGAAATCAGAAAGTATAGGGGGGTGCATTAAAAAAGTTTTTGCAGTTCCCCACCATAAGTCAGGATCCTCCTCCATCTATGACCCCTTCCTAGGCCCTCAGACCCCACCCATTCTGCCCAGGCTCCTCCTATTTGACCACACCCAATCTGACTAGGCTCCTCCTTAACCCCTCCTCTGCTCTCTGACCCCACCCAATCTGACTAGGCTCCTCCTATACCCCCTCCTCTCTGACTCCACCCATTCTGCCCAGGCTCCTCCCATACCCCTCTGACCCCACCCATTCTGCCCAGGCTCCTCCTATACCCCTCTTATTTGACCCCAATCTGACTAGGCTCCTCCTAAGCCCCTCCTCTGCTGTCTGACCCCACCCATTCTGACTAAGCTCCTCCTAAACCAATCCTCTGCTGTCTGACTCCACCCATTCTGCCCAGGCTCCTCCTCAGCCCCTCCTCTCTGACCTCACCCAATCTGACTAGGCTCCTCCTATACCCCCTCCTCTCTGACCCCACCCAATCTGACTAGGCTCCTCCTTAACCCCTCCTCTGCTCTCTGACCCCACCCATTCTGACTAGGCTCCTCCTAAGCCCCTCCTCTGCTGTCTGACCCCACCCATTCTGCCCAGGCTCCTCCTATTTGACCCCACCCAATCTGACTAGGTTCCTTCTAAGCCCCTCCTCTGCTGTCTGGCCCCACCCATTCTGCCCAGGCTCCTCCTATACCCCCTCCTATTTGACCCCACCCAATCTGACTAGGCTCCTCCTATACCCCTCCTCTCTGACCTCACCCATTCTGCCCAGGCTCCTCCTATTTGACCCCACCCAATCTGACTAGGCTCCTCCTAAGCCCCTCCTCTGCTGTCTGACCGCACCCATTCTGCCCAGGCTCCTCCTAAGCCCCTCCTCTCTGACCCCACCAATTCTGCCCAGGCTCCTCCTAAGCCCCTCATCTGCTGTCTGACCCCACCCATTCTGCCCAGGCTCCTCCTATACCCCTCCTCTCTGACCCCACCCAATCTGACTAGGCTCCTCCTAAGCCCCTAGGCTCCTCCTAAGCCCCTCCTCTCTGACCCCACCCAATCTGACTAGGCTCCTCCTATACCCCCTCCTCTCTGACTCCACCCATTCTGACTAGGCTCCTCCTATTTGACCCCACCCAATCTGACTAGGCTCCTCCTAAGCCCCTCCTCTGCTGTCTGACCCCACCCATTCTGCCCAGGCTCCGCCTAAGATACTCCTTTCTGACCCCACCCATTCTGCCCAGGCTCCTCCTAAGCCCCTCCTCTGCTGTCTGACCCCACCCATTCTGCCCAGGCTCCTCCTATTTGACCCCACCCAATCTGACTAGGTTCCTCCTAAGCCCCTCCTCTGCTGTCTGGCCCCACCCATTCTGCCCAGGCTCCTCCTATACCCCCTCCTATTTGACCCCACCCAATCTGACTAGGCTCCTCCTATACCCCTCCTCTCTGACCTCACCCATTCTGCCCAGGCTCCTCCTATTTGACCCCACCCAATCTGACTAGGCTCCTCCTAAGCCCCTCCTCTGCTGTCTGACCCCACCCATTCTGCCCAGGCTCCTCCTAGGCCCCTCCTCTCTGACCCCACCAATTCTGCCCAGGCTCCTCCTAAGCCCCTCATCTGCTGTCTGACCCCACCCATTCTGCCCAGGCTCCTCCTATACCCCTCCTCTCTGACCCCACCCAATCTGACTAGGCTCCTCCTAAGCCCCTAGGCTCCTCCTAAGCCCCTCCTCTCTGACCCCACCCAATCTGACTAGGCTCCTCCTATACCCCCTCCTCTCTGACTCCACCCATTCTGACTAGGCTCCTCCTATTTGACCCCACCCAATCTGACTAGGCTCCTCCTTAGCCCCTCCTCTGCTGTCTGACCCCACCCATACTGCCCAGGCTCTGCCTAAGCATCTCTTCTTCCTAACCCACCCATTCTGCCCAGGCTCCTCCTAAGCCCCTCCTCTGCTGTCTGACCCCACCCATTCTGCCCAGGCTCCTCCTAAGCCCCTCCTCTGCTGTCTGACCCCACCCATTCTGCCCAGGATCCTCCTATACCCCCTCCTCTCTGACTCCACCCATTCTGCCCAGGCTCCTCCCATACCCCTCTGACCCCACCCATTCTGCCCAGGCTCCTCCTATACCCCTCCTATTTGACCCCACCCAATCTGACTTGGCTCCTCCTAAGCCCCTCCTCTGCTGTCTGACCCCACCCATTCTGCCCAGGCTCCTCCTATTTGACCCCACCCAATCTGACTAGGCTCCTCCTATACCCCCTCTGCCCAGGCTCCTCCTAAGCCCCTCCTCTGCTGTCTGACCCCCACCCATTCTGCCCAGGCTCCGCCTAAGCCCCTCCTCTCTGACCCCACCCATTCTGCCCAGGCTCCTCCTAAGCCCCACCTCTCTGACTCCACCCATTCTGCCCAGGCTCCTCCTATTTGACCCCACCCAATCTGACTAGGCTCCTCCTAAGCCCCTCCTCTCTGACCCCACCCCCTCTGACTAGGCTCCTCCTATACCCCCTCCTCTCTGACTCCACCCATTCTACCCAGGCTCCTCCCATACCCCTCTGACCCCTCCCATTGTGCCCAGGCTCCTCCTATTTGACCCCACCCAATCTGACTAGGCTCCTCCTACACCCCCCTCTGCCAGGCTCCTCCTATACCCCCTCCTCTCTGACTCCACCCATTCTACCCAGGCTCCGCCCATACCCCTCTGACCCCTCCCATTGTGCCCAGGCTCCTCCTATTTGACCCCACCCAATCTGACTAGGCTCCTCCTACACCCCCCTCTGCCAGGCTCCTCCTATACCCCCTCCTCTCTGACTCCACCCATTCTACCCAGGCTCCTCCCATACCCCTCTGACCCCACCCATTCTGCCCAGGCTCCTCCTATTTGACCCCACCCAATCTGACTAGGCTCCTCCTACACCCCCCTCTGCCCAGGCTCCTCCTATACCCCCTCCTCTCTGACTCCACCCATTCTACCCAGGCTCCTCCCATACCCCTCTGACCCCACCCATTCTGCCCAGGCTCCTCCTATTTGACCCCACCCAATCTGACTAGGCTCCTCCTAAGCCCCTAGGCTCCTCCTATACCCCCCTCTGCCCAGGCTCCTCCTATTTGACCCCACCCAATCTGACAAGGCTCCTCCTAAGCCCCTTCTCTGCTGTCTGACCCCACCCATTCTCCCCAGGCTCCTCCTATACCCCACCTCTCTGACCCCACCCAATCTGACTAGGCTCCTCCTAAGCCCCTCCTCTGCTGTCTGACCCCACCCATTCTGCCCAGGCTCCTCCTATACCCCCTCCTCTCTGACTCCACCCATTCTGCCCAGGCTCCTCCTATTTGACCCCACCCAATCTGACTAGGCTCCTCCTATACCCCCTCTGCCCAGGCTCCTCCTATACCCCTCCTCTCTGACCCCACCCCCTCCCCTCTGCCCAGGCTCCTCCTATACCCCCTCTGCCCAGGCTCCTCTTATACCCCTCCTCTCTGACCCCACCCAATCTGACTCGGCTCCTCCTAAGCCCCTCCTCTGCTGTCTGACCCCACCCATTCTGCCCAGGCTCCTCCTATTTGACCCCACCCAATCTGACTAGGCTCCTCCTAAGCCCCTCCTCTCTGACCCCACCCATTCTGCCCAGGCTCCTCCTAAGCCCCTCCTCTGCTGTCTGACCCCACCCATTCTGCCCAGGCTCCTCCTATACCCCTCCTCTCTGACCCCACCCCCTCTGCCCAGGCTCCTCCTACACCCCCCTCTGCCAGGCTCCTCCTATACCCCCTCCTCTCTGACTCCACCCATTCTACCCAGGCTCCTCCCATACCACTCTGACCCCACCCATTCTGCCCAGGCTCCTCCTATACCCCCTCCTCTCTGACTCCACCCATTCTGCCCAGGCTCCTCCTAAGCCCCTCCTCTCTGACCCCACCCATTCTGCCCATATACCCCCTCCTCCTGCCCAGGCTCCTCCTAAGCCCCTCCTCTGCTGTCTGACCCCACCCATTCTGCCCAGCCTCCTCCTCTCTGACCCCACCCATTCTGCCCAGGCTCCTCCTATGCCCCTCCTCTGCTGTCTGACCACACCCATTCTGCCCAGGCTCCTCCTATTTGACCCCACCCAATCTGACTAGGCTCCTCCTACACCCCCCTCTGCCAGGCTCCTCCTATACCCCCTCCTCTCTGACTCCACCCATTCTACCCAGGCTCCTCCCATACCCCTCTGACCCCACCCATTCTGCCCAGGCTCCTCCTATTTGACCCCACCCAATCTGACTAGGCTCCTCCTACACCCCCCCTCTGCCAGGCTCCTCCTATACCCCCCTCTGCCAGGCTCCTCCTATACCCCCTCCTCTCTGACCCCACCCATTCTGCGCAGGCTCCTCCTATTTGACCACACCCAATCTGACTAGGCTCCTCCTATACCCATTCTGCCCAGGCTCCTCCTATACCCCCTCCTCTCTGACTCCACCCATTCTGCCCAGGCTCCTCCTAAGCCCCTCCTCTCTGACCCCACCCATTCTGCCCATATACCCCCTCCTCCTGCCCAGGCTCCTCCTAAGCCCCTCCTCTGCTGTCTGACCCCACCCATTCTGCCCAGGCTCCTCCCATACCCCTCTGACCCCACCCATTCTGCCCAGGCTCCTCCCATACCCCTCTGACCCCACCCATTCTGCCCAGGCTCCTCCTATGCCCCTCCTCTGCTGTCTGACCCCACCCATTCTGCCCAGGCTCCTCCTATTTGACCCCACCCAATCTGACTAGGCTCCTCCTACACCCCCCCTCTGCCAGGCTCCTCCTATACCCCCCTCTGCCAGGCTCCTCCTATACCCCCTCCTCTCTGACCCCACCCATTCTGCCCAGGCTCCTCCTATTTGACCACACCCAATCTGACTAGGCTCCTCCTATACCCCCTCCTCTCTGACTCCACCCATTCTGCCCAGGCTCCTCCTAAGCCCCTCCTCTCTGACCCCACCCATTCTGCCCATATACCCCCTCCTCCTGCCCAGGCTCCTCCTAAGCCCCTCCTCTGCTGTCTGACCCCACCCATTCTGCCCAGGCTCCGCCTAAGCCCCTCCTCTCTGACCCCACCCATTCTGCCCAGGGTCTGCCTAAACCCCTCCTATTTGACCCCACCCAATCTGACTAGGTTCCTCCTAAGCCCCTCCTCTGCTGTCTGGCCCCACCCATTCTGCCCAGGCTCCTCCTATACCCCCTCCTATTTGACCCCACCCAATCTGACTAGGCTCCTCCTATACCCCTCCTCTCTGACCCCACCCAATCTGACTAGGCTCCTCCTAAGCCCCTAGGCTCCTCCTAAGCCCCTCCTCTCTGACCCCACCCAATCTGACTAGGCTCCTCCTATACCCCCTCCTCTCTGACTCCACCCATTCTGACTAGGCTCCTCCTATTTGACCCCACCCAATCTGACTAGGCTCCTCCTAAGCCCCTCCTCTGCTGTCTGACCCCACCCATTCTGCCCAGGCTCCGCCTAAGCATCTCCTCTCTGACCCCACCCAATCTGACTAGGCTCCTCCTACACCCCCCTCTGCCAGGCTCCTCCTATACCCCCTCCTCTCTGACTCCACCCATTCTACCCAGGCTCCTCCCATTCTGCCCAGGCTCCTCCTATTTGACCCCACCCAATCTGACTAGGCTCCTCCTAAGCCCCTAGGCCCCTCCTAAGCCCCTCCTCTGCTGTCTGACCCCACTCATTCTGCCCAGGCTCCTCCTAAGCCCCTCCTCTCTGACCCCACCCAATCTGACTAGGCTCCTCCTAAGCCCCTCCTCTGCTGTCTGACCCCACCCATTCTGCCCAGGCTCCTCCTATACCCCTCCTCTCTGACCCCACCCCTTCTGCCCAGGCTCCTCCTATTTGACCCCACCCAATCTGACTAGGCTCCTCCTAAGCCCCTCCTCTGCTGTCTGACCCCACCCATACTGCCCAGGCTCTGCCTAAGCATCTCCTCTGCTGTCTGACCCCACCCATTCTGCCCAGGCTCCTCCTATACCCCCTCCTCTCTGACTCCACCCATTCTGCCCAGGCTCCTCCCATACCCCTCTGACCCCACCCATTCTGCCGAGGCTCCTCCTATACCCCTCCTATTTGACCCCACCCAATCTGACTTGGCTCCTCCTATACCCCCTCTGCCCAGGCTCCTCCTAAGCCCCTCCTCTGCTGTCTGACCCCACCCATTCTGCCCAGGCTCCTCCCATACCCCTCTGACCCCACCCATTCTGCCCAGGCTCCTCCCATACCCCTCTGACCCCACCCATTCTGCCCAGGCTCCTCCTATGCCCCTCCTCTGCTGTCTGGCCCCACCCATTCTGCCCAGGCTCCTCCTATACCCCCTCCTATTTGACCCCACCCAATCTGACTAGGCTCCTCCTATACCCCTCCTCTCTGACCCCACCCAATCTGACTAGGCTCCTCCTAAGCCCCTAGGCTCCTCCTAAGCCCCTCCTCTCTGACCCCACCCAATCTGACTAGGCTCCTCCTATTTGACCCCACCCAATCTGACTAGGCTCCTCCTAAGCCCCTCCTCTGCTGTCTGACCCCACCCATTCTGCCCAGGCTCCTCCTATTTGACCCCACCCAATCTGACTAGGCTCCTCCTACACCCCCCTCTGCCAGGCTCCTCCTATACCCCCTCCTCTCTGACTCCACCCATTCTACCCAGGCTCCTCCTATTTGACCCCACCCAATCTGACTAGGCTCCTCCTACACCCCCCTCTGCCAGGCTCCTCCTATACCCCCTCCTCTCTGACTCCACCCATTCTACCCAGGCTCCTCCCATTCTGCCCAGGCTCCTCCTATTTGACCCCACCCAATCTGACTAGGCTCCTCCTAAGCCCCTAGGCCCCTCCTAAGCCCCTCCTCTGCTGTCTGACCCCACTCATTCTGCCCAGGCTCCTCCTAAGCCCCTCCTCTCTGACCCCACCCAATCTGACTAGGCTCCTCCTAAGCCCCTCCTCTGCTGTCTGACCCCACCCATTCTGCCCAGGCTCCTCCTATACCCCTCCTCTCTGACCCCACCCCTTCTGCCCAGGCTCCTCCTATTTGACCCCACCCAATCTGACTAGGCTCCTCCTAAGCCCCTCCTCTGCTGTCTGACCCCACCCATACTGCCCAGGCTCTGCCTAAGCATCTCCTCTGCTGTCTGACCCCACCCATTCTGCCCAGGCTCCTCCTATACCCCCTCCTCTCTGACTCCACCCATTCTGCCCAGGCTCCTCCCATACCCCTCTGACCCCACCCATTCTGCCCATGCTCCTCCTATACCCCTCCTATTTGACCCCACCCAATCTGACTTGGCTCCTCCTAAGCCCCTCCTCTGCTGTCTGACCCCACCCATTCTGCCCAGGCTCCTCCTATTTGACCCCACCCAATCTGACTAGGCTCCTCCTATACCCCCTCTGCCCAGGCTCCTCCTAAGCCCCTCCTCTGCTGTCTGACCCCACCCATTCTGCCCAGGCTCCTCCCATACCCCTCTGACCCCACCCATTCTGCCCAGGCTCCTCCTATTTGACCCCACCCAATCTGACTAGGCTCCTCCTAAGCCCCTCCTCTCTGACCCCACCCCCTCTGACTAGGCTCCTCCTATACCCCCTCCTCTCTGACTCCACCCATTCTACCCAGGCTCCTCCCATACCCCTCTGACCCCTCCCATTGTGCCCAGGCTCCTCCTATTTGACCCCACCCAATCTGACTAGGCTCCTCCTACACCCCCCTCTGCTGTCTGACCCCACCCATACTGCCCAGGCTCTGCCTAAGCATCTCCTCTGCTGTCTGACCCCACCCATTCTGCCCAGGCTCCTCCTATACCCCCTCCTCTCTGACTCCACCCATTCTGCCCAGGCTCCTCCCATACCCCTCTGACCCCACCCATTCTGCCCAGGCTCCTCCTATACCCCTCCTATTTGACCCCACCCAATCTGACTTGGCTCCTCCTATACCCCCTCTGCCCAGGCTCCTCCTAAGCCCCTCCTCTGCTGTCTGACCCCACCCATTCTGCCCAGGCTCCTCCCATACCCCTCTGACCCCACCCATTCTGCCCAGGCTCCTCCCATACCCCTCTGACCCCACCCATTCTGCCCAGGCTCCTCCTATGCCCCTCCTCTGCTGTCTGGCCCCACCCATTCTGCCCAGGCTCCTCCTATACCCCCTCCTATTTGACCCCACCCAATCTGACTAGGCTCCTCCTATACCCCTCCTCTCTGACCCCACCCAATCTGACTAGGCTCCTCCTAAGCCCCTAGGCTCCTCCTAAGCCCCTCCTCTCTGACCCCACCCAATCTGACTAGGCTCCTCCTATTTGACCCCACCCAATCTGACTAGGCTCCTCCTAAGCCCCTCCTCTGCTGTCTGACCCCACCCATTCTGCCCAGGCTCCTCCTATTTGACCCCACCCAATCTGACTAGGCTCCTCCTACACCCCCCTCTGCCAGGCTCCTCCTATACCCCCTCCTCTCTGACTCCACCCATTCTACCCAGGCTCCTCCTATTTGACCCCACCCAATCTGACTAGGCTCCTCCTACACCCCCCTCTGCCAGGCTCCTCCTATACCCCCTCCTCTCTGACTCCACCCATTCTACCCAGGCTCCTCCTATTTGACCCCACCCAATCTGACTAGGCTCCTCCTACACCCCCCTCTGCCAGGCTCCTCCTATACCCCCTCCTCTCTGACTCCACCCATTCTACCCAGGCTCCTCCCATTCTGCCCAGGCTCCTCCTATTTGACCCCACCCATTCTGCCCAGGGTCCGCCTAAGCCCCTCCTCTCTGACCCCACCCATTCTGCCCAGGCTCCTCCTAAGCCCCTCCTCTGCTGTCTGACCCCACCCATTCTGCCCAGGCTCCTCCCATACCCCTCTGACCCCACCCATTCTGCCCAGGCTCCTCCCATACCCCTCTGACCCCACCCATTCTGCCCAGGCTCCTCCTATGCCCCTCCTCTGCTGTCTGACCCCACCCATTCTGCCCAGGCTCCTCCTATACCCCCTCCTCTCTGACTCCACCCATTCTACCCAGGCTCCTCCCATACCCCTCTGACCCCACCCATTCTGCCCAGGCTCCTCCTATTTGACCCCACCCAATCTGACTAGGCTCCTCCTACACCCCCCCTCTGCCAGGCTCCTCCTATACCCCCTCCTCTCTGACCCCACCCATTCTGCCCAGGCTCCTCCTATTTGACCACACCCAATCTGACTAGGCTCCTCCTATACCCCCTCCTCTCTGACTCCACCCATTCTGCCCAGGCTCCTCCTAAGCCCCTCCTCTCTGACCCCACCCATTCTGCCCATATACCCCCTCCTCCTGCCCAGGCTCCTCCTAAGCCCCTCCTCTGCTGTCTGACCCCACCCATTCTGCCCAGGCTCCGCCTAAGCCCCTCCTCTCTGACCCCACCCATTCTGCCCAGGGTCTGCCTAAGCCCCTCCTCTGCTGTCTGACCCCACCCATTCTGCCCAGGCTCCTCCCATACCCCTCTGACCCCACCCATTCTGCCCAGGCTCCTCCTATTTGACCCCACCCAATCTGACTAAGCTCCTCCTAAGCCCCTCCTCTGCTGTCTGACCCCACCCATTCTGCCCAGGCTCCTCCTATACCCCTCCTCTCTGACCCCACCCCCTCTGCCCAGGCTTCTCCTATACCCCCTCTGCCCAGGCTTCTCCTATACCCCTCCTCTCTGACCCCACCCAATCTGACTAGGCTCCTCCTAAGCCCCTCCTCTGCTGTCTGACCCCACCCATTCTGCCCAGGCTCCTCCTAAGCCCCTCCTCTCTGACTCCACCCAATCTGACTAGGCTCCTCCTAAGCCCCTAGGCTCCTCCTAAGCCCCTCCTCTCTGACCCCACCCAATCTGACTAGGCTCCTCCTATACCCCCTCCTCTCTGACTCCACCCATTCTGACTAGGCTCCTCCTATTTGACCCCACCCAATCTGACTAGGCTCCTCGAAAGCCCCTCCTCTGCTGTCTGACCCCACCCATTCTGCCCAGGCTCCGCCTAAGCATCTCCTCTCTGACCCCACCCATTCTGCCCAGGCTCCTCCTAAGCCCCTCCTCTGCTGTCTGACCCCACCCATTCTGCCCAGGCTCCTCCTATTTGACCCCACCCAATCTGACTAGGCTCCTCCTACACCCCCCTCTGCCAGGCTCCTCCTATACCCCCTCCTCTCTGACTCCACCCATTCTACCCAGGCTCCTCCCATTCTGCCCAGGCTCCTCCTATTTGACCCCACCCAATCTGACTAGGCTCCTCCTAAGCCCCTAGGCCCCTCCTAAGCCCCTCCTCTGCTGTCTGACCCCACTCATTCTGCCCAGGCTCCTCCTAAGCCCCTCCTCTCTGACCCCACCCAATCTGACTAGGCTCCTCCTAAGCCCCTCCTCTGCTGTCTGACCCCACCCATTCTGCCCAGGCTCCTCCTATACCCCTCCTCTCTGACCCCACCCCTTCTGCCCAGGCTCCTCCTATTTGACCCCACCCAATCTGACTAGGCTCCTCCTAAGCCCCTCCTCTGCTGTCTGACCCCACCCATACTGCCCAGGCTCTGCCTAAGCATCTCCTCTGCTGTCTGACCCCACCCATTCTGCCCAGGCTCCTCCTATACCCCCTCCTCTCTGACTCCACCCATTCTGCCCAGGCTCCTCCCATACCCCTCTGACCCCACCCATTCTGCCCAGGCTCCTCCTATACCCCTCCTATTTGACCCCACCCAATCTGACTTGGCTCCTCCTAAGCCCCTCCTCTGCTGTCTGACCCCACCCATTCTGCCCAGGCTCCTCCTATTTGACCCCACCCAATCTGACTAGGCTCCTCCTATACCCCCTCTGCCCAGGCTCCTCCTAAGCCCCTCCTCTGCTGTCTGACCCCACCCATTCTGCCCAGGCTCCTCCCATACCCCTCTGACCCCACCCATTCTGCCCAGGCTCCTCCTATTTGACCCCACCCAATCTGACTAGGCTCCTCCTAAGCCCCTCCTCTCTGACCCCACCCCCTCTGACTAGGCTCCTCCTATACCCCCTCCTCTCTGACTCCACCCATTCTGACTAGGCTCCTCCTATTTGACCCCACCCAATCTGACTAGGCTCCTCCTACACCCCCCTCTGCCAGGCTCCTCCTATACCCCCTCCTCTCTGACTCCACCCATTCTACCCAGGCTCCTCCCATACCCCTCTGACCCCACCCATTCTGCCCAGGCTCCTCCTATTTGACCCCACCCAATCTGACTAGGCTCCTCCTAAGCCCCTCCTCTCTGACCCCACCCCCTCTGACTAGGCTCCTCCTATACCCCCTCCTCTCTGACTCCACCCATTCTGACTAGGCTCCTCCTATTTGACCCCACCCAATCTGACTAGGCTCCTCCTACACCCCCCTCTGCCAGGCTCCTCCTAAGCCCCTCCTCTCTGACCCCACCCAATCTGACTAGGCTCCTCCTAAGCCCCTCCTCTGCTGTCTGACCCCACCCATTCTGCCCAGGCTCCTCCCATACCCCTCTGACCCCACCCATTCTGCCCAGGCTCCTCCTATTTGACCCCACCCAATCTGACTAAGCTCCTCCTAAGCCCCTCCTCTGCTGTCTGACCCCACCCATTCTGCCCAGGCTCCTCCTATACCCCTCCTCTCTGACCCCACCCCCTCTGGCCAGGCTCCTCCTATACCCCCTCTGCCCAGGCTTCTCCTATACCCCTCCTCTCTGACCCCACCCAATCTGACTAGGCTCCTCCTAAGCCCCTCCTCTGCTGTCTGACCCCACCCATTCTGCCCAGGCTCCTCCTAAGCCCCTCCTCTCTGACTCCACCCAATCTGACTAGGCTCCTCCTAAGCCCCTAGGCTCCTCCTAAGCCCCTCCTCTCTGACCCCACCCAATCTGACTAGGCTCCTCCTATACCCCCTCCTCTCTGACTCCACCCATTCTGACTAGGCTCCTCCTATTTGACCCCACCCAATCTGACTAGGCTCCTCCTAAGCCCCTCCTCTGCTGTCTGACCCCACCCATTCTGCCCAGGCTCCGCCTAAGCATCTCCTCTCTGACCCCACCCATTCTGCCCAGGCTCCTCCTAAGCCCCTCCTCTGCTGTCTGACCCCACCCATTCTGCCCAGGCTCCTCCTATTTGACCCCACCCAATCTGACTAGGCTCCTCCTACACCCCCCTCTGCCAGGCTCCTCCTATACCCCCTCCTCTCTGACTCCACCCATTCTACCCAGGCTCCTCCCATTCTGCCCAGGCTCCTCCTATTTGACCCCACCCAATCTGACTAGGCTCCTCCTAAGCCCCTAGGCCCCTCCTAAGCCCCTCCTCTGCTGTCTGACCCCACTCATTCTGCCCAGGCTCCTCCTAAGCCCCTCCTCTCTGACCCCACCCAATCTGACTAGGCTCCTCCTAAGCCCCTCCTCTGCTGTCTGACCCCACCCATTCTGCCCAGGCTCCTCCTATTTGACCCCACCCAATCTGACTAGGCTCCTCCTATACCCCCTCTGCCCAGGCTCCTCCTAAGCCCCTCCTCTGCTGTCTGACCCCACCCATTCTGCCCAGGCTCCTCCCATACCCCTCTGACCCCACCCATTCTGCCCAGGCTCCTCCTATTTGACCCCACCCAATCTGACTAGGCTCCTCCTAAGCCCCTCCTCTCTGACCCCACCCCCTCTGACTAGGCTCCTCCTATACCCCCTCCTCTCTGACTCCACCCATTCTGACTAGGCTCCTCCTATTTGACCCCACCCAATCTGACTAGGCTCCTCCTACACCCCCCTCTGCCAGGCTCCTCCTATACCCCCTCCTCTCTGACTCCACCCATTCTACCCAGGCTCCTCCCATACCCCTCTGACCCCACCCATTCTGCCCAGGCTCCTCCTATTTGACCCCACCCAATCTGACTAGGCTCCTCCTAAGCCCCTCCTCTCTGACCCCACCCCCTCTGACTAGGCTCCTCCTATACCCCCTCCTCTCTGACTCCACCCATTCTGACTAGGCTCCTCCTATTTGACCCCACCCAATCTGACTAGGCTCCTCCTACACCTCCCTCTGCCAGGCTCCTCCTAAGCCCCTCCTCTCTGACCCCACCCAATCTGACTAGGCTCCTCCTAAGCCCCTCCTCTGCTGTCTGACCCCACCCATTCTGCCCAGGCTCCTCCTATACCCCTCCTCTCTGACCCCACCCCTTCTGCCCAGGCTCCTCCTATTTGACCCCACCCAATCTGACTAGGCTCCTCCTAAGCCCCTCCTCTGCTGTCTGACCCCACCCATACTGCCCAGGCTCTGCCTAAGCATCTCCTCTGCTGTCTGACCCCACCCATTCTGCCCAGGCTCCTCCTATACCCCCTCTGCCCAGGCTCCTCCTATTTGACCCCACCCAATCTGACTAGGCTCCTCCTAAGCCCCTCCTCTGCTGTCTGACCCCACCCATACTGCCCAGGCTCTGCCTAAGCATCTCCTCTGCTGTCTGACTCCACCCATTCTACCCAGGCTCCTCCCATACCCCTCTGACCCCTCCCATTGTGCCCAGGCTCCTCCTATTTGACCCCACCCAATCTGACTAGGCTCCTCCTACACCCCCCTCTGCCAGGCTCCTCCTATACCCCCTCCTCTCTGACTCCACCCAGGCTCCTCCCATACCCCTCTGACCCCACCCATTCTGCCCAGGCTCCTCCTATTTGACCCCACCCAATCTGACTAGGCTCCTCCTAAGCCCCTCCTCTGCTGTCTGACCCCACCCAACCTGCCCAGGCTCCTCCTATACCCCCCTCTGCCAGGCTCCTCCTATACCCCCTCCTCTCTGACTCCACCCATTCTGCCCAGGCTCCTCCTATTTGACCCCACCCAATCTGACTAGGCTCCTCCTACACCCCCCTCTGCCAGGCTCCTCCTATACCCCCTCCTCTCTGACCCCACCCCCTCTGCCCAGGCTCCTCCTATTTGACCCCACCCAATCTGACTAGGCTCCTCCTACACCCCCCTCTGCCCAGGCTCCTCCTATACCCCCTCCTCTCTGACCCCACCCCCTCTGCCCAGGCTCCTCCTATACCCCTCCTCTCTGACCCCACCCCCTCTGCCCAGGCTCCTCCTATTTGACCCCACCCAATCTGACTAGGCTCCTCCTAAGCCCCTCCTCTCTGACCCCACCCATTCTGCCCAGGCTCCTCCTAAGCCCCTCCTCTGCTGTCTGACCCCACCCATTCTGCCCAGGCTCCTCCTATACCCCTCCTCTCTGACCCCACCCATTCTGCCCAGGCTCCTCCTATTTGACCCCACCCAATCTGACTAGGCTCCTCCTACACCCCCCTCTGCCAGGCTCCTCCTATACCCCCTCCTCTCTGACTCCACCCATTCTACCCAGGCTCCTCCCATACCCCTCTGACCCCACCCATTCTGCCCAGGCTCCTCCTATTTGACCCCACCCAATCTGACTAGGCTCCTCCTACACCCCCCTCTGCCAGGCTCCTCCTATACCCCCTCCTCTCTGACTCCACCCATTCTACCCAGGCTCCTCCCATACCCCTCTGACCCCACCCATTCTGCCCAGGCTCCTCCTATTTGACCCCATCCAATGTGACTAGGCTCCTCCTACACCCCCCTCTGCCCAGGCTCCTCCTATACCCCCTCCTCTCTGACCCTATTTGACCACACCCATTCTGCCCAGGCTCCTCCTATACCCCCTCCTCTCTGACCCCACCCATTCTGCCCAGGCTCCTCCTATTTGACCCCACCCAATCTGACTAGGCTCCTCCTACACCCCCCTCTGCCAGGCTCCTCCTAGACCCCACCCAACCTGCCCAGGGTCCTCCTCCTACAGACAACACCCATTCTCTTTCACCTTTCTTTCCACACCTATTTTACTTACCGACCAATCTGCAATCCCTCTTTCGCTAGGCATGATTCCACTCTTACACAACACACAGACACATTTTACTTACCAATTTACTTACCTGGTGCCGAACCCGGGATTTGAACCCTGGTTGCCTGGATGGAAGGCAGGAACTTACCCACTGGACCACACTGGTTTCCATGTAAGTAGCCTATCAAATTGTCCTTATGTCATGGTCATCCTTTTAATGTGCAATGGAAGCCACAGGAAAGGACACCAAGGCCTGTATGTTGCTTATAGTTACTTCTGCAATCCTCTAGACCACCAAGGAGCTATAGCTCAAAGGTAAGGCTTGTACCTTTGGTGGGGACAGCCCTCACAGGCCAGGGTTCGAATCCTGCCAGTGCTGTAGAAGTATCCCAAGGTGGGAAATTTTCAAACAGTGATTTTCTTTTATTTTTTTTTGCTAAGTGTTTTTCTGGTTTCCATCTAAGTAGCCTATCAAATTGTCCGTATGTCATGGTCATCCATTTAATGTGCAATGGAAGCCACAGGAAAGGACACCAAGGCCTGTATGTTGCTTATAGTTACTACTGCAATCCTCCAGACCACCAAGGAGCTATAGCTCAAAGGTAAGGCTTGTACCTTTGGTGGGGACAGCCCTCACAGGCCAGGGTTCGAATCCTGCCAGTGCTGTAGAAGTATCCCAAGGTGGGAAATTTTCAAACAGTGATTTTCTTTTTTTTTTTGTTGCTAAGTGTTTTTCTGGTTTCCATGTAAGTAGCCTATCAAATTATCCTTATGTCATGGTCATCCATTTAATGTGCAATGGAAGCCACAGGAAAGGACACCAAGGCCTGTATGTTGCTTATAGTTACTACTGCAATCCTCCAGACCACCAAGGAGCTATAGCTCAAAGGTAAGGCTTGTACCTTTGGTGGGGACAGCCCTCACAGGCCAGGGTTCAAATCCTGCCAATGCTGTAGAAGTATCCCAAGGTGGGAAATTTTCAAACAGTGATTTTCTTTTTTTTTTTTTGCTAAGTGTTTTTCTGGTTTCCATGTAAGTAGCCTATCAAATTGTCCTTATGTCATGGTCATCCATTTAATGTGCAATGGAAGCCACAGGAAAGGACACCAAGGCCTGTATGTTGCTTATAGTTACTACTGCAATCCTCCAGACCACCAAGGAGCTATAGCTCAAAGGTAAGGCTTGTACCTTTGGTGGGGACAGCCCTCACAGGCCAGGGTTCAAATCCTGCCAGTGCTGTAGAAGTATCCCAAGGTGGGAAATTTTCAAACAGTGATTTTCTTTTTTTTTTTTTGCTAAGTGTTTTTCTGGTTTCCATGTAAGTAGCCTATCAAATTGTCCTTATGTCATGGTCATCCATTTAATGTGCAATGGAAGCCACAGGGAAGGACACCAAGGCCTGTATGTTGCTTATAGTTACTACTGCAATCCTCTAGACCACCAAGGAGATAGCTCAAAGGTAAGGCTTGTACCTTTGGGGGGGACAGCCCTCACAGGCCAGGGTTCGAATCCTGCCAGTGCTGTAGAAGTGTCCCAAGGTGGGAAATTTTCAAACAGTGATTTTTTTTTTGCTAGTGTTTTTTTGGCAGGTGTCTCCCAACATTTCATATGTTTTCTCTCATGACCTTCTACCAACCGCCCTATTTCTCAAGTAGGTGCTAGGAACAAGGCCTTATCTTCCTTTATCAATGTCGTCATTCTTTGTCCTTTAAGTTTGGTGAATTGCAGAGTGCAATTGTGGTATTGGGGGTTATAACTGAGCACAAGAATGCGAGGATGGTGCTACACTTATTGTAAAATAGGTTGGTTGATGGTGATTTTTCATTTTAGTGTGAGCCACTCGCTCAAATCAGGGGTTTGGTGCCAGTGAGCTTGGATAGAAATAAAGGTCAAGTATGAGCTCTGGCTAATGAAATGATGGGTCGAGTTTGAGGCTAGCTAGAGTCCATTTATTAGGTGCAATAAGAATTTGGAAAGATTTTTCCTTTAAGAGACAGACAAGAGCAGAGTCAAGCCTTTGCTCTAGTAGATCTGCATCATGCCTGCTGCAGGATGTGAAGGAGTGGACCTCCACAGCAGTGCGCTGTGCCGGGCTGGGCTGCACTGGGCTGGGCTGGGCCTGCCCTGGCATCTTGGATTTATTCACCCACCTCCTTCCTTTGAAGAACGCTCACGAACGGCCACGAACGGCCTTGTTCTGTATACAGGCGGACAGCAGGCAATTTAGGACCCTGCTAAATGATGGTGATGTCCCCATGTGCTTCCTTCGAGTGGCAAAATCCTTCGTCTAAGGCAGGTGGGCTTTTTTAAAATTTGGTTGAAGACCATATGTTGGAGGCAGTATCACGGCACAAGCCGCCGACCGTCTCAGAAGAAAGTATGCATGGGAGGACATTATTTGCATAGGAGAGCCCTCTTCTCAGTCCCATTCTTAAGCTGCAGTGGCCATGAAGTGTTACTAGGGGGCAGCAGTATGAACAAAAGAGCACACTGAGGCTTTTCTCCTTCTTGCTGACATGATTCTTGGTCATTTTTGTCTTGCAGGGCCTAAGGAGTGAATGACTACGATGACTGAGGGGATGAGGAATGGCTGGCCTGTATTTGTGGTGAAGGGGGAACATTTGGAAGGTAAACAGCAAGATGAAAGCGTCAAAGCATATATGTTTGCTGAGTGATTGAGTCTGTGTGTCACTTGTCTCTTTGTAGGGACATGTGAGAAAGGAACAGCAGCACCATAGACTTCAGGTGGGAGAGCAAGCAAGGATGAATATTTCCCTCAAATCCAAATACTTACAGCACCTCAAAGATGACAAGTGCGATATGATGTTCTGCAATTGCAAGGATTTGCCATGTGTGGTGCATAAATATGCATGGTTAGTGAGGTTTTTCCCAGAATGTGAGTATCGTTAGGCTGGCAAATGTCAGGCACTCCTTTGGGGGTATGAGGCCAAGAAAAAATTTGGGAAGTTTGCTACAGTCATCTGTAGGATCGAAAGACACTGGGGAATCGTTACAGAGGGAGCCAGGCTGCACAAAACGTGGTAACAGTTGGACAGAAATCTTTAGCCGGACTTTTGACTACCCCCAATGTGGGACCAGGACCGCAGTACCTCTCTGTCTCTGAAACATATTTTGACCTCTGGGCACCACCATCTCAATGCCCCTCAAATGTTCCCTCCTGGAACCCCAGCTTTGGTAGTGCATCAACCAGGTTTCAATCATTTGAGTGACCACAAACACCCTTGCTATGTGCCTTCCATTTACATTCAGTCAGTAACCCAGCTGCTTCGTTCGCTATTGAATCTCAAGTGACAGTTGGATGCACATTGCAGGGGTATACAGGCATTTACCGTACTGTACAGCCCCTCTCAGTACAGTCAGACTACACTTCTTAAAATCATAAATACATGTTTTGTCCAACAGTAAGGCCGGGCCTTTCCTCTGTAGTTCATAGCCAATGTAAGGAGGAAAAAATAAGCTGAAGACCATGCCAAAATTCTCTACAGACACTGCCAATCCTCACACTGCCTATTTGCATGCCGAGGTTATTCACTATGACCCACCAAACCAATTGGCAACAGTAGCCTCTCTCTGCCTCATTCGTATGCTCCGATGCCACCTTTATTTAGCAAATGTTAGTGCTCTAGGATTTCATAGCACGATTCGCTATAGCCTCTTTTTTCAACAGAAATGTCCTAAAGGTACCTATACCAATCTGCTGGGTGGGGAGGAGGGGGGCTGCAGCTGCTGGCAGTAAAATGTTGGGGCACCCCACCTGCAAAAATACATTCACATGCTCCTTGTTGTACCTTTCAATACCATAACTGCAGCAGAATCGTATGGTGACCCCTGTTGGTAACAGAAACTGTCAAACAGCTTTTTGCCACCCCCCCTCCCCCGTTGCCCCTAACCATTTGGGGTACACCCCATGAGGGAGGATCAGAGCAATAAAAAATAATGGTAGCCCCCCCAAAAAGTACCTGGAAGGCATGCCATTCTGTGCACCTCATCGCTCTTCACGTTGCGCCTAAGCACCTTTTAATACTGCTCCCCGACTGCCCCCTCCAAACAGAAATCAGAAAGTATAGGGGGGTGCATTAAAAAAGTTTTTGCAGTTCCCCACCATAAGTCAGGATCCTCCTCCATCTATGACCCCTTCCTAGGCCCTCAGACCCCACCCATTCTGCCCAGGCTCCTCCTATTTGACCACACCCAATCTGACTAGGCTCCTCCTTAACCCCTCCTCTGCTCTCTGACCCCACCCAATCTGACTAGGCTCCTCCTATACCCCCTCCTCTCTGACTCCACCCATTCTGCCCAGGCTCCTCCCATACCCCTCTGACCCCACCCATTCTGCCCAGGCTCCTCCTATACCCCTCTTATTTGACCCCAATCTGACTAGGCTCCTCCTAAGCCCCTCCTCTGCTGTCTGACTCCACCCATTCTGCCCAGGCTCCTCCTCAGCCCCTCCTCTCTGACCTCACCCAATCTGACTAGGCTCCTCCTATACCCCCTCCTCTCTGACCCCACCCAATCTGACTAGGCTCCTCCTTAACCCCTCCTCTGCTCTCTGACCCCACCCATTCTGACTAGGCTCCTCCTAAGCCCCTCCTCTGCTGTCTGACCCCACCCATTCTGCCCAGGCTCCTCCTATTTGACCCCACCCAATCTGACTAGGTTCCTTCTAAGCCCCTCCTCTGCTGTCTGGCCCCACCCATTCTGCCCAGGCTCCTCCTATACCCCCTCCTATTTGACCCCACCCAATCTGACTAGGCTCCTCCTATACCCCTCCTCTCTGACCTCACCCATTCTGCCCAGGCTCCTCCTATTTGACCCCACCCAATCTGACTAGGCTCCTCCTAAGCCCCTCCTCTGCTGTCTGACCGCACCCATTCTGCCCAGGCTCCTCCTAAGCCCCTCCTCTCTGACCCCACCAATTCTGCCCAGGCTCCTCCTAAGCCCCTCATCTGCTGTCTGACCCCACCCATTCTGCCCAGGCTCCTCCTATACCCCTCCTCTCTGACCCCACCCAATCTGACTAGGCTCCTCCTAAGCCCCTAGGCTCCTCCTAAGCCCCTCCTCTCTGACCCCACCCAATCTGACTAGGCTCCTCCTATACCCCCTCCTCTCTGACTCCACCCATTCTGACTAGGCTCCTCCTATTTGACCCCACCCAATCTGACTAGGCTCCTCCTAAGCCCCTCCTCTGCTGTCTGACCCCACCCATTCTGCCCAGGCTCCGCCTAAGATACTCCTTTCTGACCCCACCCATTCTGCCCAGGCTCCTCCTAAGCCCCTCCTCTGCTGTCTGACCCCACCCATTCTGCCCAGGCTCCTCCTATTTGACCCCACCCAATCTGACTAGGTTCCTCCTAAGCCCCTCCTCTGCTGTCTGGCCCCACCCATTCTGCCCAGGCTCCTCCTATACCCCCTCCTATTTGACCCCACCCAATCTGACTAGGCTCCTCCTATACCCCTCCTCTCTGACCTCACCCATTCTGCCCAGGCTCCTCCTATTTGACCCCACCCAATCTGACTAGGCTCCTCCTAAGCCCCTCCTCTGCTGTCTGACCCCACCCATTCTGCCCAGGCTCCTCCTAGGCCCCTCCTCTCTGACCCCACCAATTCTGCCCAGGCTCCTCCTAAGCCCCTCATCTGCTGTCTGACCCCACCCATTCTGCCCAGGCTCCTCCTATACCCCTCCTCTCTGACCCCACCCAATCTGACTAGGCTCCTCCTAAGCCCCTAGGCTCCTCCTAAGCCCCTCCTCTCTGACCCCACCCAATCTGACTAGGCTCCTCCTATACCCCCTCCTCTCTGACTCCACCCATTCTGACTAGGCTCCTCCTATTTGACCCCACCCAATCTGACTAGGCTCCTCCTTAGCCCCTCCTCTGCTGTCTGACCCCACCCATACTGCCCAGGCTCTGCCTAAGCATCTCTTCTTCCTAACCCACCCATTCTGCCCAGGCTCCTCCTAAGCCCCTCCTCTGCTGTCTGACCCCACCCATTCTGCCCAGGCTCCTCCTAAGCCCCTCCTCTGCTGTCTGACCCCACCCATTCTGCCCAGGATCCTCCTATACCCCCTCCTCTCTGACTCCACCCATTCTGCCCAGGCTCCTCCCATACCCCTCTGACCCCACCCATTCTGCCCAGGCTCCTCCTATACCCCTCCTATTTGACCCCACCCAATCTGACTTGGCTCCTCCTAAGCCCCTCCTCTGCTGTCTGACCCCACCCATTCTGCCCATGCTCCTCCTATTTGACCCCACCCAATCTGACTAGGCTCCTCCTATACCCCCTCTGCCCAGGCTCCTCCTAAGCCCCTCCTCTGCTGTCTGACCCCACCCATTCTGCCCAGGCTCCTCCTATACCCCTCCTCTCTGACCCCACCCATTCTGCCCAGGCTCCTCCTATTTGACCCCACCCAATCTGACTAGGCTCCTCCTACACCCCCCTCTGCCAGGCTCCTCCTATACCCCCTCCTCTCTGACTCCACCCATTCTACCCAGGCTCCTCCCATACCCCTCTGACCCCACCCATTCTGCCCAGGCTCCTCCTATTTGACCCCACCCAATCTGACTAGGCTCCTCCTACACCCCCCTCTGCCAGGCTCCTCCTATACCCCCTCCTCTCTGACTCCACCCATTCTACCCAGGCTCCTCCCATACCCCTCTGACCCCACCCATTCTGCCCAGGCTCCTCCTATTTGACCCCATCCAATGTGACTAGGCTCCTCCTACACCCCCCTCTGCCCAGGCTCCTCCTATACCCCCTCCTCTCTGACCCTATTTGACCACACCCATTCTGCCCAGGCTCCTCCTATACCCCCTCCTCTCTGACCCCACCCATTCTGCCCAGGCTCCTCCTATTTGACCCCACCCAATCTGACTAGGCTCCTCCTACACCCCCCTCTGCCAGGCTCCTCCTAGACCCCACCCAACCTGCCCAGGGTCCTCCTCCTACAGACAACACCCATTCTCTTTCACCTTTCTTTCCACACCTATTTTACTTACCGACCAATCTGCAATCCCTCTTTCGCTAGGCATGATTCCACTCTTACACAACACACAGACACATTTTACTTACCAATTTACTTACCTGGTGCCGAACCCGGGATTTGAACCCTGGTTGCCTGGATGGAAGGCAGGAACTTACCCACTGGACCACACTGGTTTCCATGTAAGTAGCCTATCAAATTGTCCTTATGTCATGGTCATCCTTTTAATGTGCAATGGAAGCCACAGGAAAGGACACCAAGGCCTGTATGTTGCTTATAGTTACTTCTGCAATCCTCTAGACCACCAAGGAGCTATAGCTCAAAGGTAAGGCTTGTACCTTTGGTGGGGACAGCCCTCACAGGCCAGGGTTCGAATCCTGCCAGTGCTGTAGAAGTATCCCAAGGTGGGAAATTTTCAAACAGTGATTTTCTTTTATTTTTTTTTGCTAAGTGTTTTTCTGGTTTCCATCTAAGTAGCCTATCAAATTGTCCGTATGTCATGGTCATCCATTTAATGTGCAATGGAAGCCACAGGAAAGGACACCAAGGCCTGTATGTTGCTTATAGTTACTACTGCAATCCTCCAGACCACCAAGGAGCTATAGCTCAAAGGTAAGGCTTGTACCTTTGGTGGGGACAGCCCTCACAGGCCAGGGTTCGAATCCTGCCAGTGCTGTAGAAGTATCCCAAGGTGGGAAATTTTCAAACAGTGATTTTCTTTTTTTTTTTGTTGCTAAGTGTTTTTCTGGTTTCCATGTAAGTAGCCTATCAAATTATCCTTATGTCATGGTCATCCATTTAATGTGCAATGGAAGCCACAGGAAAGGACACCAAGGCCTGTATGTTGCTTATAGTTACTACTGCAATCCTCCAGACCACCAAGGAGCTATAGCTCAAAGGTAAGGCTTGTACCTTTGGTGGGGACAGCCCTCACAGGCCAGGGTTCAAATCCTGCCAATGCTGTAGAAGTATCCCAAGGTGGGAAATTTTCAAACAGTGATTTTCTTTTTTTTTTTTTGCTAAGTGTTTTTCTGGTTTCCATGTAAGTAGCCTATCAAATTGTCCTTATGTCATGGTCATCCATTTAATGTGCAATGGAAGCCACAGGAAAGGACACCAAGGCCTGTATGTTGCTTATAGTTACTACTGCAATCCTCCAGACCACCAAGGAGCTATAGCTCAAAGGTAAGGCTTGTACCTTTGGTGGGGACAGCCCTCACAGGCCAGGGTTCAAATCCTGCCAGTGCTGTAGAAGTATCCCAAGGTGGGAAATTTTCAAACAGTGATTTTCTTTTTTTTTTTTTGCTAAGTGTTTTTCTGGTTTCCATGTAAGTAGCCTATCAAATTGTCCTTATGTCATGGTCATCCATTTAATGTGCAATGGAAGCCACAGGGAAGGACACCAAGGCCTGTATGTTGCTTATAGTTACTACTGCAATCCTCTAGACCACCAAGGAGATAGCTCAAAGGTAAGGCTTGTACCTTTGGGGGGGACAGCCCTCACAGGCCAGGGTTCGAATCCTGCCAGTGCTGTAGAAGTGTCCCAAGGTGGGAAATTTTCAAACAGTGATTTTTTTTTTGCTAGTGTTTTTTTGGCAGGTGTCTCCCAACATTTCATATGTTTTCTCTCATGACCTTCTACCAACCGCCCTATTTCTCAAGTAGGTGCTAGGAACAAGGCCTTATCTTCCTTTATCAATGTCGTCATTCTTTGTCCTTTAAGTTTGGTGAATTGCAGAGTGCAATTGTGGTATTGGGGGTTATAACTGAGCACAAGAATGCGAGGATGGTGCTACACTTATTGTAAAATAGGTTGGTTGATGGTGATTTTTCATTTTAGTGTGAGCCACTCGCTCAAATCAGGGGTTTGGTGCCAGTGAGCTTGGATAGAAATAAAGGTCAAGTATGAGCTCTGGCTAATGAAATGATGGGTCGAGTTTGAGGCTAGCTAGAGTCCATTTATTAGGTGCAATAAGAATTTGGAAAGATTTTTCCTTTAAGAGACAGACAAGAGCAGAGTCAAGCCTTTGCTCTAGTAGATCTGCATCATGCCTGCTGCAGGATGTGAAGGAGTGGACCTCCACAGCAGTGCGCTGTGCCGGGCTGGGCTGCACTGGGCTGGGCTGGGCCTGCCCTGGCATCTTGGATTTATTCACCCACCTCCTTCCTTTGAAGAACGCTCACGAACGGCCACGAACGGCCTTGTTCTGTATACAGGCGGACAGCAGGCAATTTAGGACCCTGCTAAATGATGGTGATGTCCCCATGTGCTTCCTTCGAGTGGCAAAATCCTTCGTCTAAGGCAGGTGGGCTTTTTTAAAATTTGGTTGAAGACCATATGTTGGAGGCAGTATCACGGCACAAGCCGCCGACCGTCTCAGAAGAAAGTATGCATGGGAGGACATTATTTGCATAGGAGAGCCCTCTTCTCAGTCCCATTCTTAAGCTGCAGTGGCCATGAAGTGTTACTAGGGGGCAGCAGTATGAACAAAAGAGCACACTGAGGCTTTTCTCCTTCTTGCTGACATGATTCTTGGTCATTTTTGTCTTGCAGGGCCTAAGGAGTGAATGACTACGATGACTGAGGGGATGAGGAATGGCTGGCCTGTATTTGTGGTGAAGGGGGAACATTTGGAAGGTAAACAGCAAGATGAAAGCGTCAAAGCATATATGTTTGCTGAGTGATTGAGTCTGTGTGTCACTTGTCTCTTTGTAGGGACATGTGAGAAAGGAACAGCAGCACCATAGACTTCAGGTGGGAGAGCAAGCAAGGATGAATATTTCCCTCAAATCCAAATACTTACAGCACCTCAAAGATGACAAGTGCGATATGATGTTCTGCAATTGCAAGGATTTGCCATGTGTGGTGCATAAATATGCATGGTTAGTGAGGTTTTTCCCAGAATGTGAGTATCGTTAGGCTGGCAAATGTCAGGCACTCCTTTGGGGGTATGAGGCCAAGAAAAAATTTGGGAAGTTTGCTACAGTCATCTGTAGGATCGAAAGACACTGGGGAATCGTTACAGAGGGAGCCAGGCTGCACAAAACGTGGTAACAGTTGGACAGAAATCTTTAGCCGGACTTTTGACTACCCCCAATGTGGGACCAGGACCGCAGTACCTCTCTGTCTCTGAAACATATTTTGACCTCTGGGCACCACCATCTCAATGCCCCTCAAATGTTCCCTCCTGGAACCCCAGCTTTGGTAGTGCATCAACCAGGTTTCAATCATTTGAGTGACCACAAACACCCTTGCTATGTGCCTTCCATTTACATTCAGTCAGTAACCCAGCTGCTTCGTTCGCTATTGAATCTCAAGTGACAGTTGGATGCACATTGCAGGGGTATACAGGCATTTACCGTACTGTACAGCCCCTCTCAGTACAGTCAGACTACACTTCTTAAAATCATAAATACATGTTTTGTCCAACAGTAAGGCCGGGCCTTTCCTCTGTAGTTCATAGCCAATGTAAGGAGGAAAAAATAAGCTGAAGACCATGCCAAAATTCTCTACAGACACTGCCAATCCTCACACTGCCTATTTGCATGCCGAGGTTATTCACTATGACCCACCAAACCAATTGGCAACAGTAGCCTCTCTCTGCCTCATTCGTATGCTCCGATGCCACCTTTATTTAGCAAATGTTAGTGCTCTAGGATTTCATAGCACGATTCGCTATAGCCTCTTTTTTCAACAGAAATGTCCTAAAGGTACCTATACCAATCTGCTGGGTGGGGAGGAGGGGGGCTGCAGCTGCTGGCAGTAAAATGTTGGGGCACCCCACCTGCAAAAATACATTCACATGCTCCTTGTTGTACCTTTCAATACCATAACTGCAGCAGAATCGTATGGTGACCCCTGTTGGTAACAGAAACTGTCAAACAGCTTTTTGCCACCCCCCCTCCCCCGTTGCCCCTAACCATTTGGGGTACACCCCATGAGGGAGGATCAGAGCAATAAAAAATAATGGTAGCCCCCCCAAAAAGTACCTGGAAGGCATGCCATTCTGTGCACCTCATCGCTCTTCACGTTGCGCCTAAGCACCTTTTAATACTGCTCCCCGACTGCCCCCTCCAAACAGAAATCAGAAAGTATAGGGGGGTGCATTAAAAAAGTTTTTGCAGTTCCCCACCATAAGTCAGGATCCTCCTCCATCTATGACCCCTTCCTAGGCCCTCAGACCCCACCCATTCTGCCCAGGCTCCTCCTATTTGACCACACCCAATCTGACTAGGCTCCTCCTTAACCCCTCCTCTGCTCTCTGACCCCACCCAATCTGACTAGGCTCCTCCTATACCCCCTCCTCTCTGACTCCACCCATTCTGCCCAGGCTCCTCCCATACCCCTCTGACCCCACCCATTCTGCCCAGGCTCCTCCTATACCCCTCTTATTTGACCCCAATCTGACTAGGCTCCTCCTAAGCCCCTCCTCTGCTGTCTGACCCCACCCATTCTGACTAAGCTCCTCTTAAACCAATCCTCTGCTGTCTGACTCCACCCATTCTGCCCAGGCTCCTCCTCAGCCCCTCCTCTCTGACCTCACCCAATCTGACTAGGCTCCTCCTATACCCCCTCCTCTCTGACCCCACCCAATCTGACTAGGCTCCTCCTTAACCCCTCCTCTGCTCTCTGACCCCACCCATTCTGACTAGGCTCCTCCTAAGCCCCTCCTCTGCTGTCTGACCCCACCCATTCTGCCCAGGCTCCTCCTATTTGACCCCACCCAATCTGACTAGGTTCCTTCTAAGCCCCTCCTCTGCTGTCTGGCCCCACCCATTCTGCCCAGGCTCCTCCTATACCCCCTCCTATTTGACCCCACCCAATCTGACTAGGCTCCTCCTATACCCCTCCTCTCTGACCTCACCCATTCTGCCCAGGCTCCTCCTATTTGACCCCACCCAATCTGACTAGGCTCCTCCTAAGCCCCTCCTCTGCTGTCTGACCGCACCCATTCTGCCCAGGCTCCTCCTAAGCCCCTCCTCTCTGACCCCACCAATTCTGCCCAGGCTCCTCCTAAGCCCCTCATCTGCTGTCTGACCCCACCCATTCTGCCCAGGCTCCT
Organism: Lissotriton vulgaris; assembly: GCF_964263255.1. Lineage (NCBI taxonomy): Eukaryota > Metazoa > Chordata > Amphibia > Caudata > Salamandridae > Lissotriton > Lissotriton vulgaris. The sequence goes on from NC_141695.1 coordinate 1,002,069,174, forward strand.
CCTATACCCCTCCTCTCTGACCCCACCCAATCTGACTAGGCTCCTCCTAAGCCCCTAGGCTCCTCCTAAGCCCCTCCTCTCTGACCCCACCCAATCTGACTAGGCTCCTCCTATACCCCCTCCTCTCTGACTCCACCCATTCTGACTAGGCTCCTCCTATTTGACCCCACCCAATCTGACTAGGCTCCTCCTAAGCCCCTCCTCTGCTGTCTGACCCCACCCATTCTGCCCAGGCTCCGCCTAAGATACTCCTTTCTGACCCCACCCATTCTGCCCAGGCTCCTCCTAAGCCCCTCCTCTGCTGTCTGACCCCACCCATTCTGCCCAGGCTCCTCCTATTTGACCCCACCCAATCTGACTAGGTTCCTCCTAAGCCCCTCCTCTGCTGTCTGGCCCCACCCATTCTGCCCAGGCTCCTCCTATACCCCCTCCTATTTGACCCCACCCAATCTGACTAGGCTCCTCCTATACCCCTCCTCTCTGACCTCACCCATTCTGCCCAGGCTCCTCCTATTTGACCCCACCCAATCTGACTAGGCTCCTCCTAAGCCCCTCCTCTGCTGTCTGACCCCACCCATTCTGCCCAGGCTCCTCCTAGGCCCCTCCTCTCTGACCCCACCAATTCTGCCCAGGCTCCTCCTAAGCCCCTCATCTGCTGTCTGACCCCACCCATTCTGCCCAGGCTCCTCCTATACCCCTCCTCTCTGACCCCACCCAATCTGACTAGGCTCCTCCTAAGCCCCTAGGCTCCTCCTAAGCCCCTCCTCTCTGACCCCACCCAATCTGACTAGGCTCCTCCTATACCCCCTCCTCTCTGACTCCACCCATTCTGACTAGGCTCCTCCTATTTGACCCCACCCAATCTGACTAGGCTCCTCCTTAGCCCCTCCTCTGCTGTCTGACCCCACCCATACTGCCCAGGCTCTGCCTAAGCATCTCTTCTTCCTAACCCACCCATTCTGCCCAGGCTCCTCCTAAGCCCCTCCTCTGCTGTCTGACCCCACCCATTCTGCCCAGGCTCCTCCTAAGCCCCTCCTCTGCTGTCTGACCCCACCCATTCTGCCCAGGATCCTCCTATACCCCCTCCTCTCTGACTCCACCCATTCTGCCCAGGCTCCTCCCATACCCCTCTGACCCCACCCATTCTGCCCAGGCTCCTCCTATACCCCTCCTATTTGACCCCACCCAATCTGACTTGGCTCCTCCTAAGCCCCTCCTCTGCTGTCTGACCCCACCCATTCTGCCCAGGCTCCTCCTATTTGACCCCACCCAATCTGACTAGGCTCCTCCTATACCCCCTCTGCCCAGGCTCCTCCTAAGCCCCTCCTCTGCTGTCTGACCCCCACCCATTCTGCCCAGGCTCCGCCTAAGCCCCTCCTCTCTGACCCCACCCATTCTGCCCAGGCTCCTCCTAAGCCCCACCTCTCTGACTCCACCCATTCTGCCAAGGCTCCTCCTATTTGACCCCACCCAATCTGACTAGGCTCCTCCTAAGCCCCTCCTCTCTGACCCCACCCCCTCTGACTAGGCTCCTCCTATACCCCCTCCTCTCTGACTCCACCCATTCTACCCAGGCTCCTCCCATACCCCTCTGACCCCTCCCATTGTGCCCAGGCTCCTCCTATTTGACCCCACCCAATCTGACTAGGCTCCTCCTACACCCCCCTCTGCCAGGCTCCTCCTATACCCCCTCCTCTCTGACTCCACCCATTCTACCCAGGCTCCGCCCATACCCCTCTGACCCCTCCCATTGTGCCCAGGCTCCTCCTATTTGACCCCACCCAATCTGACTAGGCTCCTCCTACACCCCCCTCTGCCAGGCTCCTCCTATACCCCCTCCTCTCTGACTCCACCCATTCTACCCAGGCTCCTCCCATACCCCTCTGACCCCACCCATTCTGCCCAGGCTCCTCCTATTTGACCCCACCCAATCTGACTAGGCTCCTCCTACACCCCCCTCTGCCCAGGCTCCTCCTATACCCCCTCCTCTCTGACTCCACCCATTCTACCCAGGCTCCTCCCATACCCCTCTGACCCCACCCATTCTGCCCAGGCTCCTCCTATTTGACCCCACCCAATCTGACTAGGCTCCTCCTAAGCCCCTAGGCTCCTCCTATACCCCCCTCTGCCCAGGCTCCTCCTATTTGACCCCACCCAATCTGACAAGGCTCCTCCTAAGCCCCTTCTCTGCTGTCTGACCCCACCCATTCTCCCCAGGCTCCTCCTATACCCCACCTCTCTGACCCCACCCAATCTGACTAGGCTCCTCCTAAGCCCCTCCTCTGCTGTCTGACCCCACCCATTCTGCCCAGGCTCCTCCTATACCCCCTCCTCTCTGACTCCACCCATTCTGCCCAGGCTCCTCCTATTTGACCCCACCCAATCTGACTAGGCTCCTCCTATACCCCCTCTGCCCAGGCTCCTCCTATACCCCTCCTCTCTGACCCCACCCCCTCCCCTCTGCCCAGGCTCCTCCTATACCCCCTCTGCCCAGGCTCCTCTTATACCCCTCCTCTCTGACCCCACCCAATCTGACTCGGCTCCTCCTAAGCCCCTCCTCTGCTGTCTGACCCCACCCATTCTGCCCAGGCTCCTCCTATTTGACCCCACCCAATCTGACTAGGCTCCTCCTAAGCCCCTCCTCTCTGACCCCACCCATTCTGCCCAGGCTCCTCCTAAGCCCCTCCTCTGCTGTCTGACCCCACCCATTCTGCCCAGGCTCCTCCTATACCCCTCCTCTCTGACCCCACCCCCTCTGCCCAGGCTCCTCCTACACCCCCCTCTGCCAGGCTCCTCCTATACCCCCTCCTCTCTGACTCCACCCATTCTACCCAGGCTCCTCCCATACCACTCTGACCCCACCCATTCTGCCCAGGCTCCTCCTATACCCCCTCCTCTCTGACTCCACCCATTCTGCCCAGGCTCCTCCTAAGCCCCTCCTCTCTGACCCCACCCATTCTGCCCATATACCCCCTCCTCCTGCCCAGGCTCCTCCTAAGCCCCTCCTCTGCTGTCTGACCCCACCCATTCTGCCCAGCCTCCTCCTCTCTGACCCCACCCATTCTGCCCAGGCTCCTCCTATGCCCCTCCTCTGCTGTCTGACCACACCCATTCTGCCCAGGCTCCTCCTATTTGACCCCACCCAATCTGACTAGGCTCCTCCTACACCCCCCTCTGCCAGGCTCCTCCTATACCCCCTCCTCTCTGACTCCACCCATTCTACCCAGGCTCCTCCCATACCCCTCTGACCCCACCCATTCTGCCCAGGCTCCTCCTATTTGACCCCACCCAATCTGACTAGGCTCCTCCTACACCCCCCCTCTGCCAGGCTCCTCCTATACCCCCCTCTGCCAGGCTCCTCCTATACCCCCTCCTCTCTGACCCCACCCATTCTGCCCAGGCTCCTCCTATTTGACCACACCCAATCTGACTAGGCTCCTCCTATACCCATTCTGCCCAGGCTCCTCCTATACCCCCTCCTCTCTGACTCCACCCATTCTGCCCAGGCTCCTCCTAAGCCCCTCCTCTCTGACCCCACCCATTCTGCCCATATACCCCCTCCTCCTGCCCAGGCTCCTCCTAAGCCCCTCCTCTGCTGTCTGACCCCACCCATTCTGCCCAGGCTCCTCCCATACCCCTCTGACCCCACCCATTCTGCCCAGGCTCCTCCCATACCCCTCTGACCCCACCCATTCTGCCCAGGCTCCTCCTATGCCCCTCCTCTGCTGTCTGACCCCACCCATTCTGCCCAGGCTCCTCCTATTTGACCCCACCCAATCTGACTAGGCTCCTCCTACACCCCCCCTCTGCCAGGCTCCTCCTATACCCCCCTCTGCCAGGCTCCTCCTATACCCCCTCCTCTCTGACCCCACCCATTCTGCCCAGGCTCCTCCTATTTGACCACACCCAATCTGACTAGGCTCCTCCTATACCCCCTCCTCTCTGACTCCACCCATTCTGCCCAGGCTCCTCCTAAGCCCCTCCTCTCTGACCCCACCCATTCTGCCCATATACCCCCTCCTCCTGCCCAGGCTCCTCCTAAGCCCCTCCTCTGCTGTCTGACCCCACCCATTCTGCCCAGGCTCCGCCTAAGCCCCTCCTCTCTGACCCCACCCATTCTGCCCAGGGTCTGCCTAAACCCCTCCTATTTGACCCCACCCAATCTGACTAGGTTCCTCCTAAGCCCCTCCTCTGCTGTCTGGCCCCACCCATTCTGCCCAGGCTCCTCCTATACCCCCTCCTATTTGACCCCACCCAATCTGACTAGGCTCCTCCTATACCCCTCCTCTCTGACCCCACCCAATCTGACTAGGCTCCTCCTAAGCCCCTAGGCTCCTCCTAAGCCCCTCCTCTCTGACCCCACCCAATCTGACTAGGCTCCTCCTATACCCCCTCCTCTCTGACTCCACCCATTCTGACTAGGCTCCTCCTATTTGACCCCACCCAATCTGACTAGGCTCCTCCTAAGCCCCTCCTCTGCTGTCTGACCCCACCCATTCTGCCCAGGCTCCGCCTAAGCATCTCCTCTCTGACCCCACCCAATCTGACTAGGCTCCTCCTACACCCCCCTCTGCCAGGCTCCTCCTATACCCCCTCCTCTCTGACTCCACCCATTCTACCCAGGCTCCTCCCATTCTGCCCAGGCTCCTCCTATTTGACCCCACCCAATCTGACTAGGCTCCTCCTAAGCCCCTAGGCCCCTCCTAAGCCCCTCCTCTGCTGTCTGACCCCACTCATTCTGCCCAGGCTCCTCCTAAGCCCCTCCTCTCTGACCCCACCCAATCTGACTAGGCTCCTCCTAAGCCCCTCCTCTGCTGTCTGACCCCACCCATTCTGCCCAGGCTCCTCCTATACCCCTCCTCTCTGACCCCACCCCTTCTGCCCAGGCTCCTCCTATTTGACCCCACCCAATCTGACTAGGCTCCTCCTAAGCCCCTCCTCTGCTGTCTGACCCCACCCATACTGCCCAGGCTCTGCCTAAGCATCTCCTCTGCTGTCTGACCCCACCCATTCTGCCCAGGCTCCTCCTATACCCCCTCCTCTCTGACTCCACCCATTCTGCCCAGGCTCCTCCCATACCCCTCTGACCCCACCCATTCTGCCCAGGCTCCTCCTATACCCCTCCTATTTGACCCCACCCAATCTGACTTGGCTCCTCCTATACCCCCTCTGCCCAGGCTCCTCCTAAGCCCCTCCTCTGCTGTCTGACCCCACCCATTCTGCCCAGGCTCCTCCCATACCCCTCTGACCCCACCCATTCTGCCCAGGCTCCTCCCATACCCCTCTGACCCCACCCATTCTGCCCAGGCTCCTCCTATGCCCCTCCTCTGCTGTCTGGCCCCACCCATTCTGCCCAGGCTCCTCCTATACCCCCTCCTATTTGACCCCACCCAATCTGACTAGGCTCCTCCTATACCCCTCCTCTCTGACCCCACCCAATCTGACTAGGCTCCTCCTAAGCCCCTAGGCTCCTCCTAAGCCCCTCCTCTCTGACCCCACCCAATCTGACTAGGCTCCTCCTATTTGACCCCACCCAATCTGACTAGGCTCCTCCTAAGCCCCTCCTCTGCTGTCTGACCCCACCCATTCTGCCCAGGCTCCTCCTATTTGACCCCACCCAATCTGACTAGGCTCCTCCTACACCCCCCTCTGCCAGGCTCCTCCTATACCCCCTCCTCTCTGACTCCACCCATTCTACCCAGGCTCCTCCTATTTGACCCCACCCAATCTGACTAGGCTCCTCCTACACCCCCCTCTGCCAGGCTCCTCCTATACCCCCTCCTCTCTGACTCCACCCATTCTACCCAGGCTCCTCCCATTCTGCCCAGGCTCCTCCTATTTGACCCCACCCAATCTGACTAGGCTCCTCCTAAGCCCCTAGGCCCCTCCTAAGCCCCTCCTCTGCTGTCTGACCCCACTCATTCTGCCCAGGCTCCTCCTAAGCCCCTCCTCTCTGACCCCACCCAATCTGACTAGGCTCCTCCTAAGCCCCTCCTCTGCTGTCTGACCCCACCCATTCTGCCCAGGCTCCTCCTATACCCCTCCTCTCTGACCCCACCCCTTCTGCCCAGGCTCCTCCTATTTGACCCCACCCAATCTGACTAGGCTCCTCCTAAGCCCCTCCTCTGCTGTCTGACCCCACCCATACTGCCCAGGCTCTGCCTAAGCATCTCCTCTGCTGTCTGACCCCACCCATTCTGCCCAGGCTCCTCCTATACCCCCTCCTCTCTGACTCCACCCATTCTGCCCAGGCTCCTCCCATACCCCTCTGACCCCACCCATTCTGCCCATGCTCCTCCTATACCCCTCCTATTTGACCCCACCCAATCTGACTTGGCTCCTCCTAAGCCCCTCCTCTGCTGTCTGACCCCACCCATTCTGCCCAGGCTCCTCCTATTTGACCCCACCCAATCTGACTAGGCTCCTCCTATACCCCCTCTGCCCAGGCTCCTCCTAAGCCCCTCCTCTGCTGTCTGACCCCACCCATTCTGCCCAGGCTCCTCCCATACCCCTCTGACCCCACCCATTCTGCCCAGGCTCCTCCTATTTGACCCCACCCAATCTGACTAGGCTCCTCCTAAGCCCCTCCTCTCTGACCCCACCCCCTCTGACTAGGCTCCTCCTATACCCCCTCCTCTCTGACTCCACCCATTCTACCCAGGCTCCTCCCATACCCCTCTGACCCCTCCCATTGTGCCCAGGCTCCTCCTATTTGACCCCACCCAATCTGACTAGGCTCCTCCTACACCCCCCTCTGCTGTCTGACCCCACCCATACTGCCCAGGCTCTGCCTAAGCATCTCCTCTGCTGTCTGACCCCACCCATTCTGCCCAGGCTCCTCCTATACCCCCTCCTCTCTGACTCCACCCATTCTGCCCAGGCTCCTCCCATACCCCTCTGACCCCACCCATTCTGCCCAGGCTCCTCCTATACCCCTCCTATTTGACCCCACCCAATCTGACTTGGCTCCTCCTATACCCCCTCTGCCCAGGCTCCTCCTAAGCCCCTCCTCTGCTGTCTGACCCCACCCATTCTGCCCAGGCTCCTCCCATACCCCTCTGACCCCACCCATTCTGCCCAGGCTCCTCCCATACCCCTCTGACCCCACCCATTCTGCCCAGGCTCCTCCTATGCCCCTCCTCTGCTGTCTGGCCCCACCCATTCTGCCCAGGCTCCTCCTATACCCCCTCCTATTTGACCCCACCCAATCTGACTAGGCTCCTCCTATACCCCTCCTCTCTGACCCCACCCAATCTGACTAGGCTCCTCCTAAGCCCCTAGGCTCCTCCTATACCCCCTCCTCTCTGACTCCACCCATTCTACCCAGGCTCCTCCCATACCCCTCTGACCCCACCCATTCTGCCCAGGCTCCTCCTATTTGACCCCACCCAATCTGACTAGGCTCCTCCTAAGCCCCTCCTCTCTGACCCCACCCCCTCTGACTAGGCTCCTCCTATACCCCCTCCTCTCTGACTCCACCCATTCTGACTAGGCTCCTCCTATTTGACCCCACCCAATCTGACTAGGCTCCTCCTACACCCCCCTCTGCCAGGCTCCTCCTAAGCCCCTCCTCTCTGACCCCACCCAATCTGACTAGGCTCCTCCTAAGCCCCTCCTCTGCTGTCTGACCCCACCCATTCTGCCCAGGCTCCTCCCATACCCCTCTGACCCCACCCATTCTGCCCAGGCTCCTCCTATTTGACCCCACCCAATCTGACTAAGCTCCTCCTAAGCCCCTCCTCTGCTGTCTGACCCCACCCATTCTGCCCAGGCTCCTCCTATACCCCTCCTCTCTGACCCCACCCCCTCTGGCCAGGCTCCTCCTATACCCCCTCTGCCCAGGCTTCTCCTATACCCCTCCTCTCTGACCCCACCCAATCTGACTAGGCTCCTCCTAAGCCCCTCCTCTGCTGTCTGACCCCACCCATTCTGCCCAGGCTCCTCCTAAGCCCCTCCTCTCTGACTCCACCCAATCTGACTAGGCTCCTCCTAAGCCCCTAGGCTCCTCCTAAGCCCCTCCTCTCTGACCCCACCCAATCTGACTAGGCTCCTCCTATACCCCCTCCTCTCTGACTCCACCCATTCTGACTAGGCTCCTCCTATTTGACCCCACCCAATCTGACTAGGCTCCTCCTAAGCCCCTCCTCTGCTGTCTGACCCCACCCATTCTGCCCAGGCTCCGCCTAAGCATCTCCTCTCTGACCCCACCCATTCTGCCCAGGCTCCTCCTAAGCCCCTCCTCTGCTGTCTGACCCCACCCATTCTGCCCAGGCTCCTCCTATTTGACCCCACCCAATCTGACTAGGCTCCTCCTACACCCCCCTCTGCCAGGCTCTCCTATACCCCCTCCTCTCTGACTCCACCCATTCTACCCAGGCTCCTCCCATTCTGCCCAGGCTCCTCCTATTTGACCCCACCCAATCTGACTAGGCTCCTCCTAAGCCCCTAGGCCCCTCCTAAGCCCCTCCTCTGCTGTCTGACCCCACTCATTCTGCCCAGGCTCCTCCTAAGCCCCTCCTCTCTGACCCCACCCAATCTGACTAGGCTCCTCCTAAGCCCCTCCTCTGCTGTCTGACCCCACCCATTCTGCCCAGGCTCCTCCTATTTGACCCCACCCAATCTGACTAGGCTCCTCCTATACCCCCTCTGCCCAGGCTCCTCCTAAGCCCCTCCTCTGCTGTCTGACCCCACCCATTCTGCCCAGGCTCCTCCCATACCCCTCTGACCCCACCCATTCTGCCCAGGCTCCTCCTATTTGACCCCACCCAATCTGACTAGGCTCCTCCTAAGCCCCTCCTCTCTGACCCCACCCCCTCTGACTAGGCTCCTCCTATACCCCCTCCTCTCTGACTCCACCCATTCTGACTAGGCTCCTCCTATTTGACCCCACCCAATCTGACTAGGCTCCTCCTACACCCCCCTCTGCCAGGCTCCTCCTATACCCCCTCCTCTCTGACTCCACCCATTCTACCCAGGCTCCTCCCATACCCCTCTGACCCCACCCATTCTGCCCAGGCTCCTCCTATTTGACCCCACCCCCTCTGACTAGGCTCCTCCTATACCCCCTCCTCTCTGACTCCACCCATTCTGACTAGGCTCCTCCTATTTGACCCCACCCAATCTGACTAGGCTCCTCCTACACCTCCCTCTGCCAGGCTCCTCCTAAGCCCCTCCTCTCTGACCCCACCCAATCTGACTAGGCTCCTCCTAAGCCCCTCCTCTGCTGTCTGACCCCACCCATTCTGCCCAGGCTCCTCCTATACCCCTCCTCTCTGACCCCACCCCTTCTGCCCAGGCTCCTCCTATTTGACCCCACCCAATCTGACTAGGCTCCTCCTAAGCCCCTCCTCTGCTGTCTGACCCCACCCATACTGCCCAGGCTCTGCCTAAGCATCTCCTCTGCTGTCTGACCCCACCCATTCTGCCCAGGCTCCTCCTATACCCCCTCTGCCCAGGCTCCTCCTATTTGACCCCACCCAATCTGACTAGGCTCCTCCTAAGCCCCTCCTCTGCTGTCTGACCCCACCCATACTGCCCAGGCTCTGCCTAAGCATCTCCTCTGCTGTCTGACTCCACCCATTCTACCCAGGCTCCTCCCATACCCCTCTGACCCCTCCCATTGTGCCCAGGCTCCTCCTATTTGACCCCACCCAATCTGACTAGGCTCCTCCTACACCCCCCTCTGCCAGGCTCCTCCTATACCCCCTCCTCTCTGACTCCACCCAGGCTCCTCCCATACCCCTCTGACCCCACCCATTCTGCCCAGGCTCCTCCTATTTGACCCCACCCAATCTGACTAGGCTCCTCCTAAGCCCCTCCTCTGCTGTCTGACCCCACCCAACCTGCCCAGGCTCCTCCTATACCCCCCTCTGCCAGGCTCCTCCTATACCCCCTCCTCTCTGACTCCACCCATTCTACCCAGGCTCCTCCCATAGCCCTCTGACCCCACCCATTCTGCCCAGGCTCCTCCTATTTGACCCCACCCAATCTGACTAGGCTCCTCCTACACCCCCCTCTGCCCAGGCTCCTCCTATACCCCCTCCTCTCTGACCCCACCCCCTCTGCCCAGGCTCCTCCTATACCCCTCCTCTCTGACCCCACCCCCTCTGCCCAGGCTCCTCCTATTTAACCCCACCCAATCTGACTAGGCTCCTCCTAAGCCCCTCCTCTCTGACCCCACCCATTCTGCCCAGGCTCCTCCTAAGCCCCTCCTCTGCTGTCTGACCCCACCCATTCTGCCCAGGCTCCTCCTATACCCCTCCTCTCTGACCCCACCCATTCTGCCCAGGCTCCTCCTATTTGACCCCACCCAATCTGACTAGGCTCCTCCTACACCCCCCTCTGCCAGGCTCCTCCTATACCCCCTCCTCTCTGACTCCACCCATTCTACCCAGGCTCCTCCCATACCCCTCTGACCCCACCCATTCTGCCCAGGCTCCTCCTATTTGACCCCACCCAATCTGACTAGGCTCCTCCTACACCCCCCTCTGCCAGGCTCCTCCTATACCCCCTCCTCTCTGACTCCACCCATTCTACCCAGGCTCCTCCCATACCCCTCTGACCCCACCCATTCTGCCCAGGCTCCTCCTATTTGACCCCATCCAATGTGACTAGGCTCCTCCTACACCCCCCTCTGCCCAGGCTCCTCCTATACCCCCTCCTCTCTGACCCTATTTGACCACACCCATTCTGCCCAGGCTCCTCCTATACCCCCTCCTCTCTGACCCCACCCATTCTGCCCAGGCTCCTCCTATTTGACCCCACCCAATCTGACTAGGCTCCTCCTACACCCCCCTCTGCCAGGCTCCTCCTAGACCCCACCCAACCTGCCCAGGGTCCTCCTCCTACAGACAACACCCATTCTCTTTCACCTTTCTTTCCACACCTATTTTACTTACCGACCAATCTGCAATCCCTCTTTCGCTAGGCATGATTCCACTCTTACACAACACACAGACACATTTTACTTACCAATTTACTTACCTGGTGCCGAACCCGGGATTTGAACCCTGGTTGCCTGGATGGAAGGCAGGAACTTACCCACTGGACCACACTGGTTTCCATGTAAGTAGCCTATCAAATTGTCCTTATGTCATGGTCATCCTTTTAATGTGCAATGGAAGCCACAGGAAAGGACACCAAGGCCTGTATGTTGCTTATAGTTACTTCTGCAATCCTCTAGACCACCAAGGAGCTATAGCTCAAAGGTAAGGCTTGTACCTTTGGTGGGGACAGCCCTCACAGGCCAGGGTTCGAATCCTGCCAGTGCTGTAGAAGTATCCCAAGGTGGGAAATTTTCAAACAGTGATTTTCTTTTATTTTTTTTTGCTAAGTGTTTTTCTGGTTTCCATCTAAGTAGCCTATCAAATTGTCCGTATGTCATGGTCATCCATTTAATGTGCAATGGAAGCCACAGGAAAGGACACCAAGGCCTGTATGTTGCTTATAGTTACTACTGCAATCCTCCAGACCACCAAGGAGCTATAGCTCAAAGGTAAGGCTTGTACCTTTGGTGGGGACAGCCCTCACAGGCCAGGGTTCGAATCCTGCCAGTGCTGTAGAAGTATCCCAAGGTGGGAAATTTTCAAACAGTGATTTTCTTTTTTTTTTTGTTGCTAAGTGTTTTTCTGGTTTCCATGTAAGTAGCCTATCAAATTATCCTTATGTCATGGTCATCCATTTAATGTGCAATGGAAGCCACAGGAAAGGACACCAAGGCCTGTATGTTGCTTATAGTTACTACTGCAATCCTCCAGACCACCAAGGAGCTATAGCTCAAAGGTAAGGCTTGTACCTTTGGTGGGGACAGCCCTCACAGGCCAGGGTTCAAATCCTGCCAATGCTGTAGAAGTATCCCAAGGTGGGAAATTTTCAAACAGTGATTTTCTTTTTTTTTTTTTGCTAAGTGTTTTTCTGGTTTCCATGTAAGTAGCCTATCAAATTGTCCTTATGTCATGGTCATCCATTTAATGTGCAATGGAAGCCACAGGAAAGGACACCAAGGCCTGTATGTTGCTTATAGTTACTACTGCAATCCTCCAGACCACCAAGGAGCTATAGCTCAAAGGTAAGGCTTGTACCTTTGGTGGGGACAGCCCTCACAGGCCAGGGTTCAAATCCTGCCAGTGCTGTAGAAGTATCCCAAGGTGGGAAATTTTCAAACAGTGATTTTCTTTTTTTTTTTTTGCTAAGTGTTTTTCTGGTTTCCATGTAAGTAGCCTATCAAATTGTCCTTATGTCATGGTCATCCATTTAATGTGCAATGGAAGCCACAGGGAAGGACACCAAGGCCTGTATGTTGCTTATAGTTACTACTGCAATCCTCTAGACCACCAAGGAGATAGCTCAAAGGTAAGGCTTGTACCTTTGGGGGGGACAGCCCTCACAGGCCAGGGTTCGAATCCTGCCAGTGCTGTAGAAGTGTCCCAAGGTGGGAAATTTTCAAACAGTGATTTTTTTTTTGCTAGTGTTTTTTTGGCAGGTGTCTCCCAACATTTCATATGTTTTCTCTCATGACCTTCTACCAACCGCCCTATTTCTCAAGTAGGTGCTAGGAACAAGGCCTTATCTTCCTTTATCAATGTCGTCATTCTTTGTCCTTTAAGTTTGGTGAATTGCAGAGTGCAATTGTGGTATTGGGGGTTATAACTGAGCACAAGAATGCGAGGATGGTGCTACACTTATTGTAAAATAGGTTGGTTGATGGTGATTTTTCATTTTAGTGTGAGCCACTCGCTCAAATCAGGGGTTTGGTGCCAGTGAGCTTGGATAGAAATAAAGGTCAAGTATGAGCTCTGGCTAATGAAATGATGGGTCGAGTTTGAGGCTAGCTAGAGTCCATTTATTAGGTGCAATAAGAATTTGGAAAGATTTTTCCTTTAAGAGACAGACAAGAGCAGAGTCAAGCCTTTGCTCTAGTAGATCTGCATCATGCCTGCTGCAGGATGTGAAGGAGTGGACCTCCACAGCAGTGCGCTGTGCCGGGCTGGGCTGCACTGGGCTGGGCTGGGCCTGCCCTGGCATCTTGGATTTATTCACCCACCTCCTTCCTTTGAAGAACGCTCACGAACGGCCACGAACGGCCTTGTTCTGTATACAGGCGGACAGCAGGCAATTTAGGACCCTGCTAAATGATGGTGATGTCCCCATGTGCTTCCTTCGAGTGGCAAAATCCTTCGTCTAAGGCAGGTGGGCTTTTTTAAAATTTGGTTGAAGACCATATGTTGGAGGCAGTATCACGGCACAAGCCGCCGACCGTCTCAGAAGAAAGTATGCATGGGAGGACATTATTTGCATAGGAGAGCCCTCTTCTCAGTCCCATTCTTAAGCTGCAGTGGCCATGAAGTGTTACTAGGGGGCAGCAGTATGAACAAAAGAGCACACTGAGGCTTTTCTCCTTCTTGCTGACATGATTCTTGGTCATTTTTGTCTTGCAGGGCCTAAGGAGTGAATGACTACGATGACTGAGGGGATGAGGAATGGCTGGCCTGTATTTGTGGTGAAGGGGGAACATTTGGAAGGTAAACAGCAAGATGAAAGCGTCAAAGCATATATGTTTGCTGAGTGATTGAGTCTGTGTGTCACTTGTCTCTTTGTAGGGACATGTGAGAAAGGAACAGCAGCACCATAGACTTCAGGTGGGAGAGCAAGCAAGGATGAATATTTCCCTCAAATCCAAATACTTACAGCACCTCAAAGATGACAAGTGCGATATGATGTTCTGCAATTGCAAGGATTTGCCATGTGTGGTGCATAAATATGCATGGTTAGTGAGGTTTTTCCCAGAATGTGAGTATCGTTAGGCTGGCAAATGTCAGGCACTCCTTTGGGGGTATGAGGCCAAGAAAAAATTTGGGAAGTTTGCTACAGTCATCTGTAGGATCGAAAGACACTGGGGAATCGTTACAGAGGGAGCCAGGCTGCACAAAACGTGGTAACAGTTGGACAGAAATCTTTAGCCGGACTTTTGACTACCCCCAATGTGGGACCAGGACCGCAGTACCTCTCTGTCTCTGAAACATATTTTGACCTCTGGGCACCACCATCTCAATGCCCCTCAAATGTTCCCTCCTGGAACCCCAGCTTTGGTAGTGCATCAACCAGGTTTCAATCATTTGAGTGACCACAAACACCCTTGCTATGTGCCTTCCATTTACATTCAGTCAGTAACCCAGCTGCTTCGTTCGCTATTGAATCTCAAGTGACAGTTGGATGCACATTGCAGGGGTATACAGGCATTTACCGTACTGTACAGCCCCTCTCAGTACAGTCAGACTACACTTCTTAAAATCATAAATACATGTTTTGTCCAACAGTAAGGCCGGGCCTTTCCTCTGTAGTTCATAGCCAATGTAAGGAGGAAAAAATAAGCTGAAGACCATGCCAAAATTCTCTACAGACACTGCCAATCCTCACACTGCCTATTTGCATGCCGAGGTTATTCACTATGACCCACCAAACCAATTGGCAACAGTAGCCTCTCTCTGCCTCATTCGTATGCTCCGATGCCACCTTTATTTAGCAAATGTTAGTGCTCTAGGATTTCATAGCACGATTCGCTATAGCCTCTTTTTTCAACAGAAATGTCCTAAAGGTACCTATACCAATCTGCTGGGTGGGGAGGAGGGGGGCTGCAGCTGCTGGCAGTAAAATGTTGGGGCACCCCACCTGCAAAAATACATTCACATGCTCCTTGTTGTACCTTTCAATACCATAACTGCAGCAGAATCGTATGGTGACCCCTGTTGGTAACAGAAACTGTCAAACAGCTTTTTGCCACCCCCCCTCCCCCGTTGCCCCTAACCATTTGGGGTACACCCCATGAGGGAGGATCAGAGCAATAAAAAATAATGGTAGCCCCCCCAAAAAGTACCTGGAAGGCATGCCATTCTGTGCACCTCATCGCTCTTCACGTTGCGCCTAAGCACCTTTTAATACTGCTCCCCGACTGCCCCCTCCAAACAGAAATCAGAAAGTATAGGGGGGTGCATTAAAAAAGTTTTTGCAGTTCCCCACCATAAGTCAGGATCCTCCTCCATCTATGACCCCTTCCTAGGCCCTCAGACCCCACCCATTCTGCCCAGGCTCCTCCTATTTGACCACACCCAATCTGACTAGGCTCCTCCTTAACCCCTCCTCTGCTCTCTGACCCCACCCAATCTGACTAGGCTCCTCCTATACCCCCTCCTCTCTGACTCCACCCATTCTGCCCAGGCTCCTCCCATACCCCTCTGACCCCACCCATTCTGCCCAGGCTCCTCCTATACCCCTCTTATTTGACCCCAATCTGACTAGGCTCCTCCTAAGCCCCTCCTCTGCTGTCTGACCCCACCCATTCTGACTAAGCTCCTCTTAAACCAATCCTCTGCTGTCTGACTCCACCCATTCTGCCCAGGCTCCTCCTCAGCCCCTCCTCTCTGACCTCACCCAATCTGACTAGGCTCCTCCTATACCCCCTCCTCTCTGACCCCACCCAATCTGACTAGGCTCCTCCTTAACCCCTCCTCTGCTCTCTGACCCCACCCATTCTGACTAGGCTCCTCCTAAGCCCCTCCTCTGCTGTCTGACCCCACCCATTCTGCCCAGGCTCCTCCTATTTGACCCCACCCAATCTGACTAGGTTCCTTCTAAGCCCCTCCTCTGCTGTCTGGCCCCACCCATTCTGCCCAGGCTCCTCCTATACCCCCTCCTATTTGACCCCACCCAATCTGACTAGGCTCCTCCTATACCCCTCCTCTCTGACCTCACCCATTCTGCCCAGGCTCCTCCTATTTGACCCCACCCAATCTGACTAGGCTCCTCCTAAGCCCCTCCTCTGCTGTCTGACCGCACCCATTCTGCCCAGGCTCCTCCTAAGCCCCTCCTCTCTGACCCCACCAATTCTGCCCAGGCTCCTCCTAAGCCCCTCATCTGCTGTCTGACCCCACCCATTCTGCCCAGGCTCCTCCTATACCCCTCCTCTCTGACCCCACCCAATCTGACTAGGCTCCTCCTAAGCCCCTAGGCTCCTCCTAAGCCCCTCCTCTCTGACCCCACCCAATCTGACTAGGCTCCTCCTATACCCCCTCCTCTCTGACTCCACCCATTCTGACTAGGCTCCTCCTATTTGACCCCACCCAATCTGACTAGGCTCCTCCTAAGCCCCTCCTCTGCTGTCTGACCCCACCCATTCTGCCCAGGCTCCGCCTAAGATACTCCTTTCTGACCCCACCCATTCTGCCCAGGCTCCTCCTAAGCCCCTCCTCTGCTGTCTGACCCCACCCATTCTGCCCAGGCTCCTCCTATTTGACCCCACCCAATCTGACTAGGTTCCTCCTAAGCCCCTCCTCTGCTGTCTGGCCCCACCCATTCTGCCCAGGCTCCTCCTATACCCCCTCCTATTTGACCCCACCCAATCTGACTAGGCTCCTCCTATACCCCTCCTCTCTGACCTCACCCATTCTGCCCAGGCTCCTCCTATTTGACCCCACCCAATCTGACTAGGCTCCTCCTAAGCCCCTCCTCTGCTGTCTGACCCCACCCATTCTGCCCAGGCTCCTCCTAGGCCCCTCCTCTCTGACCCCACCAATTCTGCCCAGGCTCCTCCTAAGCCCCTCATCTGCTGTCTGACCCCACCCATTCTGCCCAGGCTCCTCCTATACCCCTCCTCTCTGACCCCACCCAATCTGACTAGGCTCCTCCTAAGCCCCTAGGCTCCTCCTAAGCCCCTCCTCTCTGACCCCACCCAATCTGACTAGGCTCCTCCTATACCCCCTCCTCTCTGACTCCACCCATTCTGACTAGGCTCCTCCTATTTGACCCCACCCAATCTGACTAGGCTCCTCCTTAGCCCCTCCTCTGCTGTCTGACCCCACCCATACTGCCCAGGCTCTGCCTAAGCATCTCTTCTTCCTAACCCACCCATTCTGCCCAGGCTCCTCCTAAGCCCCTCCTCTGCTGTCTGACCCCACCCATTCTGCCCAGGCTCCTCCTAAGCCCCTCCTCTGCTGTCTGACCCCACCCATTCTGCCCAGGATCCTCCTATACCCCCTCCTCTCTGACTCCACCCATTCTGCCCAGGCTCCTCCCATACCCCTCTGACCCCACCCATTCTGCCCAGGCTCCTCCTATACCCCTCCTATTTGACCCCACCCAATCTGACTTGGCTCCTCCTAAGCCCCTCCTCTGCTGTCTGACCCCACCCATTCTGCCCAGGCTCCTCCTATTTGACCCCACCCAATCTGACTAGGCTCCTCCTATACCCCCTCTGCCCAGGCTCCTCCTAAGCCCCTCCTCTGCTGTCTGACCCCCACCCATTCTGCCCAGGCTCCGCCTAAGCCCCTCCTCTCTGACCCCACCCATTCTGCCCAGGCTCCTCCTAAGCCCCACCTCTCTGACTCCACCCATTCTGCCAAGGCTCCTCCTATTTGACCCCACCCAATCTGACTAGGCTCCTCCTAAGCCCCTCCTCTCTGACCCCACCCCCTCTGACTAGGCTCCTCCTATACCCCCTCCTCTCTGACTCCACCCATTCTACCCAGGCTCCTCCCATACCCCTCTGACCCCTCCCATTGTGCCCAGGCTCCTCCTATTTGACCCCACCCAATCTGACTAGGCTCCTCCTACACCCCCCTCTGCCAGGCTCCTCCTATACCCCCTCCTCTCTGACTCCACCCATTCTACCCAGGCTCCGCCCATACCCCTCTGACCCCTCCCATTGTGCCCAGGCTCCTCCTATTTGACCCCACCCAATCTGACTAGGCTCCTCCTACACCCCCCTCTGCCAGGCTCCTCCTATACCCCCTCCTCTCTGACTCCACCCATTCTACCCAGGCTCCTCCCATACCCCTCTGACCCCACCCATTCTGCCCAGGCTCCTCCTATTTGACCCCACCCAATCTGACTAGGCTCCTCCTACACCCCCCTCTGCCCAGGCTCCTCCTATACCCCCTCCTCTCTGACTCCACCCATTCTACCCAGGCTCCTCCCATACCCCTCTGACCCCACCCATTCTGCCCAGGCTCCTCCTATTTGACCCCACCCAATCTGACTAGGCTCCTCCTAAGCCCCTAGGCTCCTCCTATACCCCCCTCTGCCCAGGCTCCTCCTATTTGACCCCACCCAATCTGACAAGGCTCCTCCTAAGCCCCTTCTCTGCTGTCTGACCCCACCCATTCTCCCCAGGCTCCTCCTATACCCCACCTCTCTGACCCCACCCAATCTGACTAGGCTCCTCCTAAGCCCCTCCTCTGCTGTCTGACCCCACCCATTCTGCCCAGGCTCCTCCTATACCCCCTCCTCTCTGACTCCACCCATTCTGCCCAGGCTCCTCCTATTTGACCCCACCCAATCTGACTAGGCTCCTCCTATACCCCCTCTGCCCAGGCTCCTCCTATACCCCTCCTCTCTGACCCCACCCCCTCCCCTCTGCCCAGGCTCCTCCTATACCCCCTCTGCCCAGGCTCCTCTTATACCCCTCCTCTCTGACCCCACCCAATCTGACTCGGCTCCTCCTAAGCCCCTCCTCTGCTGTCTGACCCCACCCATTCTGCCCAGGCTCCTCCTATTTGACCCCACCCAATCTGACTAGGCTCCTCCTAAGCCCCTCCTCTCTGACCCCACCCATTCTGCCCAGGCTCCTCCTAAGCCCCTCCTCTGCTGTCTGACCCCACCCATTCTGCCCAGGCTCCTCCTATACCCCTCCTCTCTGACCCCACCCCCTCTGCCCAGGCTCCTCCTACACCCCCCTCTGCCAGGCTCCTCCTATACCCCCTCCTCTCTGACTCCACCCATTCTACCCAGGCTCCTCCCATACCACTCTGACCCCACCCATTCTGCCCAGGCTCCTCCTATACCCCCTCCTCTCTGACTCCACCCATTCTGCCCAGGCTCCTCCTAAGCCCCTCCTCTCTGACCCCACCCATTCTGCCCATATACCCCCTCCTCCTGCCCAGGCTCCTCCTAAGCCCCTCCTCTGCTGTCTGACCCCACCCATTCTGCCCAGCCTCCTCCTCTCTGACCCCACCCATTCTGCCCAGGCTCCTCCTATGCCCCTCCTCTGCTGTCTGACCACACCCATTCTGCCCAGGCTCCTCCTATTTGACCCCACCCAATCTGACTAGGCTCCTCCTACACCCCCCTCTGCCAGGCTCCTCCTATACCCCCTCCTCTCTGACTCCACCCATTCTACCCAGGCTCCTCCCATACCCCTCTGACCCCACCCATTCTGCCCAGGCTCCTCCTATTTGACCCCACCCAATCTGACTAGGCTCCTCCTACACCCCCCCTCTGCCAGGCTCCTCCTATACCCCCCTCTGCCAGGCTCCTCCTATACCCCCTCCTCTCTGACCCCACCCATTCTGCCCAGGCTCCTCCTATTTGACCACACCCAATCTGACTAGGCTCCTCCTATACCCATTCTGCCCAGGCTCCTCCTATACCCCCTCCTCTCTGACTCCACCCATTCTGCCCAGGCTCCTCCTAAGCCCCTCCTCTCTGACCCCACCCATTCTGCCCATATACCCCCTCCTCCTGCCCAGGCTCCTCCTAAGCCCCTCCTCTGCTGTCTGACCCCACCCATTCTGCCCAGGCTCCTCCCATACCCCTCTGACCCCACCCATTCTGCCCAGGCTCCTCCCATACCCCTCTGACCCCACCCATTCTGCCCAGGCTCCTCCTATGCCCCTCCTCTGCTGTCTGACCCCACCCATTCTGCCCAGGCTCCTCCTATTTGACCCCACCCAATCTGACTAGGCTCCTCCTACACCCCCCCTCTGCCAGGCTCCTCCTATACCCCCCTCTGCCAGGCTCCTCCTATACCCCCTCCTCTCTGACCCCACCCATTCTGCCCAGGCTCCTCCTATTTGACCACACCCAATCTGACTAGGCTCCTCCTATACCCCCTCCTCTCTGACTCCACCCATTCTGCCCAGGCTCCTCCTAAGCCCCTCCTCTCTGACCCCACCCATTCTGCCCATATACCCCCTCCTCCTGCCCAGGCTCCTCCTAAGCCCCTCCTCTGCTGTCTGACCCCACCCATTCTGCCCAGGCTCCGCCTAAGCCCCTCCTCTCTGACCCCACCCATTCTGCCCAGGGTCTGCCTAAACCCCTCCTATTTGACCCCACCCAATCTGACTAGGTTCCTCCTAAGCCCCTCCTCTGCTGTCTGGCCCCACCCATTCTGCCCAGGCTCCTCCTATACCCCCTCCTATTTGACCCCACCCAATCTGACTAGGCTCCTCCTATACCCCTCCTCTCTGACCCCACCCAATCTGACTAGGCTCCTCCTAAGCCCCTAGGCTCCTCCTAAGCCCCTCCTCTCTGACCCCACCCAATCTGACTAGGCTCCTCCTATACCCCCTCCTCTCTGACTCCACCCATTCTGACTAGGCTCCTCCTATTTGACCCCACCCAATCTGACTAGGCTCCTCCTAAGCCCCTCCTCTGCTGTCTGACCCCACCCATTCTGCCCAGGCTCCGCCTAAGCATCTCCTCTCTGACCCCACCCAATCTGACTAGGCTCCTCCTACACCCCCCTCTGCCAGGCTCCTCCTATACCCCCTCCTCTCTGACTCCACCCATTCTACCCAGGCTCCTCCCATTCTGCCCAGGCTCCTCCTATTTGACCCCACCCAATCTGACTAGGCTCCTCCTAAGCCCCTAGACCCCTCCTAAGCCCCTCCTCTGCTGTCTGACCCCACTCATTCTGCCCAGGCTCCTCCTAAGCCCCTCCTCTCTGACCCCACCCAATCTGACTAGGCTCCTCCTAAGCCCCTCCTCTGCTGTCTGACCCCACCCATTCTACCCAGGCTCCTCCTATACCCCTCCTCTCTGACCCCACCCCTTCTGCCCAGGCTCCTCCTATTTGACCCCACCCAATCTGACTAGGCTCCTCCTAAGCCCCTCCTCTGCTGTCTGACCCCACCCATACTGCCCAGGCTCTGCCTAAGCATCTCCTCTGCTGTCTGACCCCACCCATTCTGCCCAGGCTCCTCCTATACCCCCTCCTCTCTGACTCCACCCATTCTGCCCAGGCTCCTCCCATACCCCTCTGACCCCACCCATTCTGCCCAGGCTCCTCCTATACCCCTCCTATTTGACCCCACCCAATCTGACTTGGCTCCTCCTATACCCCCTCTGCCCAGGCTCCTCCTAAGCCCCTCCTCTGCTGTCTGACCCCACCCATTCTGCCCAGGCTCCTCCCATACCCCTCTGACCCCACCCATTCTGCCCAGGCTCCTCCCATACCCCTCTGACCCCACCCATTCTGCCCAGGCTCCTCCTATGCCCCTCCTCTGCTGTCTGGCCCCACCCATTCTGCCCAGGCTCCTCCTATACCCCCTCCTATTTGACCCCACCCAATCTGACTAGGCTCCTCCTATACCCCTCCTCTCTGACCCCACCCAATCTGACTAGGCTCCTCCTAAGCCCCAAGGCTCCTCCTAAGCCCCTCCTCTCTGACCCCACCCAATCTGACTAGGCTCCTCCTATTTGACCCCACCCAATCTGACTAGGCTCCTCCTAAGCCCCTCCTCTGCTGTCTGACCCCACCCATTCTGCCCAGGCTCCTCCTATTTGACCCCACCCAATCTGACTAGGCTCCTCCTACACCCCCCTCTGCCAGGCTCCTCCTATACCCCCTCCTCTCTGACTCCACCCATTCTACCCAGGCTCCTCCTATTTGACCCCACCCAATCTGACTAGGCTCCTCCTACACCCCCCTCTGCCAGGCTCCTCCTATACCCCCTCCTCTCTGACTCCACCCATTCTACCCAGGCTCCTCCCATTCTGCCCAGGCTCCTCCTATTTGACCCCACCCAATCTGACTAGGCTCCTCCTAAGCCCCTAGGCCCCTCCTAAGCCCCTCCTCTGCTGTCTGACCCCACTCATTCTGCCCAGGCTCCTCCTAAGCCCCTCCTCTCTGACCCCACCCAATCTGACTAGGCTCCTCCTAAGCCCCTCCTCTGCTGTCTGACCCCACCCATTCTGCCCAGGCTCCTCCTATACCCCTCCTCTCTGACCCCACCCCTTCTGCCCAGGCTCCTCCTATTTGACCCCACCCAATCTGACTAGGCTCCTCCTAAGCCCCTCCTCTGCTGTCTGACCCCACCCATACTGCCCAGGCTCTGCCTAAGCATCTCCTCTGCTGTCTGACCCCACCCATTCTGCCCAGGCTCCTCCTATACCCCCTCCTCTCTGACTCCACCCATTCTGCCCAGGCTCCTCCCATACCCCTCTGACCCCACCCATTCTGCCCATGCTCCTCCTATACCCCTCCTATTTGACCCCACCCAATCTGACTTGGCTCCTCCTAAGCCCCTCCTCTGCTGTCTGACCCCACCCATTCTGCCCAGGCTCCTCCTATTTGACCCCACCCAATCTGACTAGGCTCCTCCTATACCCCCTCTGCCCAGGCTCCTCCTAAGCCCCTCCTCTGCTGTCTGACCCCACCCATTCTGCCCAGGCTCCTCCCATACCCCTCTGACCCCACCCATTCTGCCCAGGCTCCTCCTATTTGACCCCACCCAATCTGACTAGGCTCCTCCTAAGCCCCTCCTCTCTGACCCCACCCCCTCTGACTAGGCTCCTCCTATACCCCCTCCTCTCTGACTCCACCCATTCTACCCAGGCTCCTCCCATACCCCTCTGACCCCTCCCATTGTGCCCAGGCTCCTCCTATTTGACCCCACCCAATCTGACTAGGCTCCTCCTACACCCCCCTCTGCTGTCTGACCCCACCCATACTGCCCAGGCTCTGCCTAAGCATCTCCTCTGCTGTCTGACCCCACCCATTCTGCCCAGGCTCCTCCTATACCCCCTCTGCCCAGGCTCCTCTTATACCCCTCCTCTCTGACCCCACCCAATCTGACTCGGCTCCTCCTAAGCCCCTCCTCTGCTGTCTGACCCCACCCATTCTGCCCAGGCTCCTCCTATTTGACCCCACCCAATCTGACTAGGCTCCTCCTAAGCCCCTCCTCTCTGACCCCACCCATTCTGCCCAGGCTCCTCCTAAGCCCCTCCTCTGCTGTCTGACCCCACCCATTCTGCCCAGGCTCCTCCTATACCCCTCCTCTCTGACCCCACCCCCTCTGCCCAGGCTCCTCCTACACCCCCCTCTGCCAGGCTCCTCCTATACCCCCTCCTCTCTGACTCCACCCATTCTACCCAGGCTCCTCCCATACCACTCTGACCCCACCCATTCTGCCCAGGCTCCTCCTATACCCCCTCCTCTCTGACTCCACCCATTCTGCCCAGGCTCCTCCTAAGCCCCTCCTCTCTGACCCCACCCATTCTGCCCATATACCCCCTCCTCCTGCCCAGGCTCCTCCTAAGCCCCTCCTCTGCTGTCTGACCCCACCCATTCTGCCCAGCCTCCTCCTCTCTGACCCCACCCATTCTGCCCAGGCTCCTCCTATGCCCCTCCTCTGCTGTCTGACCACACCCATTCTGCCCAGGCTCCTCCTATTTGACCCCACCCAATCTGACTAGGCTCCTCCTACACCCCCCTCTGCCAGGCTCCTCCTATACCCCCTCCTCTCTGACTCCACCCATTCTACCCAGGCTCCTCCCATACCCCTCTGACCCCACCCATTCTGCCCAGGCTCCTCCTATTTGACCCCACCCAATCTGACTAGGCTCCTCCTACACCCCCCCTCTGCCAGGCTCCTCCTATACCCCCCTCTGCCAGGCTCCTCCTATACCCCCTCCTCTCTGACCCCACCCATTCTGCCCAGGCTCCTCCTATTTGACCACACCCAATCTGACTAGGCTCCTCCTATACCCATTCTGCCCAGGCTCCTCCTATACCCCCTCCTCTCTGACTCCACCCATTCTGCCCAGGCTCCTCCTAAGCCCCTCCTCTCTGACCCCACCCATTCTGCCCATATACCCCCTCCTCCTGCCCAGGCTCCTCCTAAGCCCCTCCTCTGCTGTCTGACCCCACCCATTCTGCCCAGGCTCCTCCCATACCCCTCTGACCCCACCCATTCTGCCCAGGCTCCTCCCATACCCCTCTGACCCCACCCATTCTGCCCAGGCTCCTCCTATGCCCCTCCTCTGCTGTCTGACCCCACCCATTCTGCCCAGGCTCCTCCTATTTGACCCCACCCAATCTGACTAGGCTCCTCCTACACCCCCCCTCTGCCAGGCTCCTCCTATACCCCCCTCTGCCAGGCTCCTCCTATACCCCCTCCTCTCTGACCCCACCCATTCTGCCCAGGCTCCTCCTATTTGACCACACCCAATCTGACTAGGCTCCTCCTATACCCCCTCCTCTCTGACTCCACCCATTCTGCCCAGGCTCCTCCTAAGCCCCTCCTCTCTGACCCCACCCATTCTGCCCATATACCCCCTCCTCCTGCCCAGGCTCCTCCTAAGCCCCTCCTCTGCTGTCTGACCCCACCCATTCTGCCCAGGCTCCGCCTAAGCCCCTCCTCTCTGACCCCACCCATTCTGCCCAGGGTCTGCCTAAACCCCTCCTATTTGACCCCACCCAATCTGACTAGGTTCCTCCTAAGCCCCTCCTCTGCTGTCTGGCCCCACCCATTCTGCCCAGGCTCCTCCTATACCCCCTCCTATTTGACCCCACCCAATCTGACTAGGCTCCTCCTATACCCCTCCTCTCTGACCCCACCCAATCTGACTAGGCTCCTCCTAAGCCCCTAGGCTCCTCCTAAGCCCCTCCTCTCTGACCCCACCCAATCTGACTAGGCTCCTCCTATACCCCCTCCTCTCTGACTCCACCCATTCTGACTAGGCTCCTCCTATTTGACCCCACCCAATCTGACTAGGCTCCTCCTAAGCCCCTCCTCTGCTGTCTGACCCCACCCATTCTGCCCAGGCTCCGCCTAAGCATCTCCTCTCTGACCCCACCCAATCTGACTAGGCTCCTCCTACACCCCCCTCTGCCAGGCTCCTCCTATACCCCCTCCTCTCTGACTCCACCCATTCTACCCAGGCTCCTCCCATTCTGCCCAGGCTCCTCCTATTTGACCCCACCCAATCTGACTAGGCTCCTCCTAAGCCCCTAGGCCCCTCCTAAGCCCCTCCTCTGCTGTCTGACCCCACTCATTCTGCCCAGGCTCCTCCTAAGCCCCTCCTCTCTGACCCCACCCAATCTGACTAGGCTCCTCCTAAGCCCCTCCTCTGCTGTCTGACCCCACCCATTCTGCCCAGGCTCCTCCTATACCCCTCCTCTCTGACCCCACCCCTTCTGCCCAGGCTCCTCCTATTTGACCCCACCCAATCTGACTAGGCTCCTCCTAAGCCCCTCCTCTGCTGTCTGACCCCACCCATACTGCCCAGGCTCTGCCTAAGCATCTCCTCTGCTGTCTGACCCCACCCATTCTGCCCAGGCTCCTCCTATACCCCCTCCTCTCTGACTCCACCCATTCTGCCCAGGCTCCTCCCATACCCCTCTGACCCCACCCATTCTGCCCAGGCTCCTCCTATACCCCTCCTATTTGACCCCACCCAATCTGACTTGGCTCCTCCTATACCCCCTCTGCCCAGGCTCCTCCTAAGCCCCTCCTCTGCTGTCTGACCCCACCCATTCTGCCCAGGCTCCTCCCATACCCCTCTGACCCCACCCATTCTGCCCAGGCTCCTCCCATACCCCTCTGACCCCACCCATTCTGCCCAGGCTCCTCCTATGCCCCTCCTCTGCTGTCTGGCCCCACCCATTCTGCCCAGGCTCCTCCTATACCCCCTCCTATTTGACCCCACCCAATCTGACTAGGCTCCTCCTATACCCCTCCTCTCTGACCCCACCCAATCTGACTAGGCTCCTCCTAAGCCCCTAGGCTCCTCCTAAGCCCCTCCTCTCTGACCCCACCCAATCTGACTAGGCTCCTCCTATTTGACCCCACCCAATCTGACTAGGCTCCTCCTAAGCCCCTCCTCTGCTGTCTGACCCCACCCATTCTGCCCAGGCTCCTCCTATTTGACCCCACCCAATCTGACTAGGCTCCTCCTAAGCCCCTAGGCCCCTCCTAAGCCCCTCCTCTGCTGTCTGACCCCACTCATTCTGCCCAGGCTCCTCCTAAGCCCCTCCTCTCTGACCCCACCCAATCTGACTAGGCTCCTCCTAAGCCCCTCCTCTGCTGTCTGACCCCACCCATTCTGCCCAGGCTCCTCCTATACCCCTCCTCTCTGACCCCACCCCTTCTGCCCAGGCTCCTCCTATTTGACCCCACCCAATCTGACTAGGCTCCTCCTAAGCCCCTCCTCTGCTGTCTGACCCCACCCATACTGCCCAGGCTCTGCCTAAGCATCTCCTCTGCTGTCTGACCCCACCCATTCTGCCCAGGCTCCTCCTATACCCCCTCCTCTCTGACTCCACCCATTCTGCCCAGGCTCCTCCCATACCCCTCTGACCCCACCCATTCTGCCCATGCTCCTCCTATACCCCTCCTATTTGACCCCACCCAATCTGACTTGGCTCCTCCTAAGCCCCTCCTCTGCTGTCTGACCCCACCCATTCTGCCCAGGCTCCTCCTATTTGACCCCACCCAATCTGACTAGGCTCCTCCTATACCCCCTCTGCCCAGGCTCCTCCTAAGCCCCTCCTCTGCTGTCTGACCCCACCCATTCTGCCCAGGCTCCTCCCATACCCCTCTGACCCCACCCATTCTGCCCAGGCTCCTCCTATTTGACCCCACCCAATCTGACTAGGCTCCTCCTAAGCCCCTCCTCTCTGACCCCACCCCCTCTGACTAGGCTCCTCCTATACCCCCTCCTCTCTGACTCCACCCATTCTACCCAGGCTCCTCCCATACCCCTCTGACCCCTCCCATTGTGCCCAGGCTCCTCCTATTTGACCCCACCCAATCTGACTAGGCTCCTCCTACACCCCCCTCTGCTGTCTGACCCCACCCATACTGCCCAGGCTCTGCCTAAGCATCTCCTCTGCTGTCTGACCCCACCCATTCTGCCCAGGCTCCTCCTATACCCCCTCCTCTCTGACTCCACCCATTCTGCCCAGGCTCCTCCCATACCCCTCTGACCCCACCCATTCTGCCCAGGCTCCTCCTATACCCCTCCTATTTGACCCCACCCAATCTGACTTGGCTCCTCCTATACCCCCTCTGCCCAGGCTCCTCCTAAGCCCCTCCTCTGCTGTCTGACCCCACCCATTCTGCCCAGGCTCCTCCCATACCCCTCTGACCCCACCCATTCTGCCCAGGCTCCTCCCATACCCCTCTGACCCCACCCATTCTGCCCAGGCTCCTCCTATGCCCCTCCTCTGCTGTCTGGCCCCACCCATTCTGCCCAGGCTCCTCCTATACCCCCTCCTATTTGACCCCACCCAATCTGACTAGGCTCCTCCTATACCCCTCCTCTCTGACCCCACCCAATCTGACTAGGCTCCTCCTAAGCCCCTAGGCTCCTCCTAAGCCCCTCCTCTCTGACCCCACCCAATCTGACTAGGCTCCTCCTATTTGACCCCACCCAATCTGACTAGGCTCCTCCTAAGCCCCTCCTCTGCTGTCTTACCCCACCCATTCTGCCCAGGCTCCTCCTATTTGACCCCACCCAATCTGACTAGGCTCCTCCTACACCCCCCTCTGCCAGGCTCCTCCTATACCCCCTCCTCTCTGACTCCACCCATTCTACCCAGGCTCCTCCTATTTGACCCCACCCAATCTGACTAGGCTCCTCCTACACCCCCCTCTGCCAGGCTCCTCCTATACCCCCTCCTCTCTGACTCCACCCATTCTACCCAGGCTCCTCCCATTCTGCCCAGGCTCCTCCTATTTGACCCCACCCAATCTGACTAGGCTCCTCCTAAGCCCCTAGGCCCCTCCTAAGCCCCTCCTCTGCTGTCTGACCCCACTCATTCTGCCCAGGCTCCTCCTAAGCCCCTCCTCTCTGACCCCACCCAATCTGACTAGGCTCCTCCTAAGCCCCTCCTCTGCTGTCTGACCCCACCCATTCTGCCCAGGCTCCTCCTATACCCCTCCTCTCTGACCCCACCCCTTCTGCCCAGGCTCCTCCTATTTGACCCCACCCAATCTGACTAGGCTCCTCCTAAGCCCCTCCTCTGCTGTCTGACCCCACCCATACTGCCCAGGCTCTGCCTAAGCATCTCCTCTGCTGTCTGACCCCACCCATTCTGCCCAGGCTCCTCCTATACCCCCTCCTCTCTGACTCCACCCATTCTGCCCAGGCTCCTCCTATACCCCTCCTATTTGACCCCACCCAATCTGACTTGGCTCCTCCTAAGCCCCTCCTCTGCTGTCTGACCCCACCCATTCTGCCCAGGCTCCTCCTATTTGACCCCACCCAATCTGACTAGGCTCCTCCTATACCCCCTCTGCCCAGGCTCCTCCTAAGCCCCTCCTCTGCTGTCTGACCCCACCCATTCTGCCCAGGCTCCTCCCATACCCCTCTGACCCCACCCATTCTGCCCAGGCTCCTCCTATTTGACCCCACCCAATCTGACTAGGCTCCTCCTAAGCCCCTCCTCTCTGACCCCACCCCCTCTGACTAGGCTCCTCCTATACCCCCTCCTCTCTGACTCCACCCATTCTACCCAGGCTCCTCCCATACCCCTCTGACCCCTCCCATTGTGCCCAGGCTCCTCCTATTTGACCCCACCCAATCTGACTAGGCTCCTCCTACACCCCCCTCTGCCAGGCTCCTCCTAGACCCCACCCAACCTGCCCAGGGTCCTCCTCCTACAGACAACACCCATTCTCTTTCACCTTTCTTTCCACACCTATTTTACTTACCGACCAATCTGCAATCCCTCTTTCGCTAGGCATGATTCCACTCTTACACAACACACAGACACATTTTACTTACCAATTTACTTACCTGGTGCCGAACCCGGGATTTGAACCCTGGTTGCCTGGATGGAAGGCAGGAACTTACCCACTGGACCACACTGGTTTCCATGTAAGTAGCCTATCAAATTGTCCTTATGTCATGGTCATCCTTTTAATGTGCAATGGAAGCCACAGGAAAGGACACCAAGGCCTGTATGTTGCTTATAGTTACTTCTGCAATCCTCTAGACCACCAAGGAGCTATAGCTCAAAGGTAAGGCTTGTACCTTTGGTGGGGACAGCCCTCACAGGCCAGGGTTCGAATCCTGCCAGTGCTGTAGAAGTATCCCAAGGTGGGAAATTTTCAAACAGTGATTTTCTTTTATTTTTTTTTGCTAAGTGTTTTTCTGGTTTCCATGTAAGTAGCCTATCAAATTGTCCGTATGTCATGGTCATCCATTTAATGTGCAATGGAAGCCACAGGAAAGGACACCAAGGCCTGTATGTTGCTTATAGTTACTACTGCAATCCTCCAGACCACCAAGGAGCTATAGCTCAAAGGTAAGGCTTGTACCTTTGGTGGGGACAGCCCTCACAGGCCAGGGTTCGAATCCTGCCAGTGCTGTAGAAGTATCCCAAGGTGGGAAATTTTCAAACAGTGATTTTCTTTTTTTTTTTGTTGCTAAGTGTTTTTCTGGTTTCCATGTAAGTAGCCTATCAAATTATCCTTATGTCATGGTCATCCATTTAATGTGCAATGGAAGCCACAGGAAAGGACACCAAGGCCTGTATGTTGCTTATAGTTACTACTGCAATCCTCCAGACCACCAAGGAGCTATAGCTCAAAGGTAAGGCTTGTACCTTTGGTGGGGACAGCCCTCACAGGCCAGGGTTCAAATCCTGCCAATGCTGTAGAAGTATCCCAAGGTGGGAAATTTTCAAACAGTGATTTTCTTTTTTTTTTTTTGCTAAGTGTTTTTCTGGTTTCCATGTAAGTAGCCTATCAAATTGTCCTTATGTCATGGTCATCCATTTAATGTGCAATGGAAGCCACAGGGAAGGACACCAAGGCCTGTATGTTGCTTATAGTTACTACTGCAATCCTCTAGACCACCAAGGAGATAGCTCAAAGGTAAGGCTTGTACCTTTGGGGGGGACAGCCCTCACAGGCCAGGGTTCGAATCCTGCCAGTGCTGTAGAAGTGTCCCAAGGTGGGAAATTTTCAAACAGTGATTTTTTTTTTGCTAGTGTTTTTTTGGCAGGTGTCTCCCAACATTTCATATGTTTTCTCTCATGACCTTCTACCAACCGCCCTATTTCTCAAGTAGGTGCTAGGAACAAGGCCTTATCTTCCTTTATCAATGTCGTCATTCTTTGTCCTTTAAGTTTGGTGAATTGCAGAGTGCAATTGTGGTATTGGGGGTTATAACTGAGCACAAGAATGCGAGGATGGTGCTACACTTATTGTAAAATAGGTTGGTTGATGGTGATTTTTCATTTTAGTGTGAGCCACTCGCTCAAATCAGGGGTTTGGTGCCAGTGAGCTTGGATAGAAATAAAGGTCAAGTATGAGCTCTGGCTAATGAAATGATGGGTCGAGTTTGAGGCTAGCTAGAGTCCATTTATTAGGTGCAATAAGAATTTGGAAAGATTTTTCCTTTAAGAGACAGACAAGAGCAGAGTCAAGCCTTTGCTCTAGTAGATCTGCATCATGCCTGCTGCAGGATGTGAAGGAGTGGACCTCCACAGCAGTGCGCTGTGCCGGGCTGGGCTGCACTGGGCTGGGCTGGGCCTGCCCTGGCATCTTGGATTTATTCACCCACCTCCTTCCTTTGAAGAACGCTCACGAACGGCCACGAACGGCCTTGTTCTGTATACAGGCGGACAGCAGGCAATTTAGGACCCTGCTAAATGATGGTGATGTCCCCATGTGCTTCCTTCGAGTGGCAAAATCCTTCGTCTAAGGCAGGTGGGCTTTTTTAAAATTTGGTTGAAGACCATATGTTGGAGGCAGTATCACGGCACAAGCCGCCGACCGTCTCAGAAGAAAGTATGCATGGGAGGACATTATTTGCATAGGAGAGCCCTCTTCTCAGTCCCATTCTTAAGCTGCAGTGGCCATGAAGTGTTACTAGGGGGCAGCAGTATGAACAAAAGAGCACACTGAGGCTTTTCTCCTTCTTGCTGACATGATTCTTGGTCATTTTTGTCTTGCAGGGCCTAAGGAGTGAATGACTACGATGACTGAGGGGATGAGGAATGGCTGGCCTGTATTTGTGGTGAAGGGGGAACATTTGGAAGGTAAACAGCAAGATGAAAGCGTCAAAGCATATATGTTTGCTGAGTGATTGAGTCTGTGTGTCACTTGTCTCTTTGTAGGGACATGTGAGAAAGGAACAGCAGCACCATAGACTTCAGGTGGGAGAGCAAGCAAGGATGAATATTTCCCTCAAATCCAAATACTTACAGCACCTCAAAGATGACAAGTGCGATATGATGTTCTGCAATTGCAAGGATTTGCCATGTGTGGTGCATAAATATGCATGGTTAGTGAGGTTTTTCCCAGAATGTGAGTATCGTTAGGCTGGCAAATGTCAGGCACTCCTTTGGGGGTATGAGGCCAAGAAAAAATTTGGGAAGTTTGCTACAGTCATCTGTAGGATCGAAAGACACTGGGGAATCGTTACAGAGGGAGCCAGGCTGCACAAAACGTGGTAACAGTTGGACAGAAATCTTTAGCCGGACTTTTGACTACCCCCAATGTGGGACCAGGACCGCAGTACCTCTCTGTCTCTGAAACATATTTTGACCTCTGGGCACCACCATCTCAATGCCCCTCAAATGTTCCCTCCTGGAACCCCAGCTTTGGTAGTGCATCAACCAGGTTTCAATCATTTGAGTGACCACAAACACCCTTGCTATGTGCCTTCCATTTACATTCAGTCAGTAACCCAGCTGCTTCGTTCGCTATTGAATCTCAAGTGACAGTTGGATGCACATTGCAGGGGTATACAGGCATTTACCGTACTGTACAGCCCCTCTCAGTACAGTCAGACTACACTTCTTAAAATCATAAATACATGTTTTGTCCAACAGTAAGGCCGGGCCTTTCCTCTGTAGTTCATAGCCAACGTAAGGAGGAAAAAATAAGCTGAAGACCATGCCAAAATTCTCTACAGACACTGCCAATCCTCACACTGCCTATTTGCATGCCGAGGTTATTCACTATGACCCACCAAACCAATTGGCAACAGTAGCCTCTCTCTGCCTCATTCGTATGCTCCGATGCCACCTTTATTTAGCAAATGTTAGTGCTCTAGGATTTCATAGCACGATTCGCTATAGCCTCTTTTTTCAACAGAAATGTCCTAAAGGTACCTATACCAATCTGCTGGGTGGGGAGGAGGGGGGCTGCTGCTGCTGGCAGTAAAATTTTGGGGCACCCCACCTGCAAAAATACATTCACATGCTCCTTGTTGTACCTTTCAATACCATAACTGCAGCAGAATCGTATGGTGACCCCTGTTGGTAACAGAAACTGTCAAACAGCTTTTTGCCACCCCCCCTCCCCCGTTGCCCCTAACCATTTGGGGTACACCCCATGAGGGAGGATCAGAGCAATAAAAAATAATGGTAGCCCCCCCAAAAAGTACCTGGAAGGCATGCCATTCTGTGCACCTCATCGCTCTTCACGTTGCGCCTAAGCACCTTTTAATACTGCTCCCCGACTGCCCCCTCCAAACAGAAATCAGAAAGTATAGGGGGGTGCATTAAAAAAGTTTTTGCAGTTCCCCACCATAAGTCAGGATCCTCCTCCATCTATGACCCCTTCCTAGGCCCTCAGACCCCACCCATTCTGCCCAGGCTCCTCCTATTTGACCACACCCAATCTGACTAGGCTCCTCCTTAACCCCTCCTCTGCTCTCTGACCCCACCCAATCTGACTAGGCTCCTCCTATACCCCCTCCTCTCTGACTCCACCCATTCTGCCCAGGCTCCTCCCATACCCCTCTGACCCCACCCATTCTGCCCAGGCTCCTCCTATACCCCTCTTATTTGACCCCAATCTGACTAGGCTCCTCCTAAGCCCCTCCTCTGCTGTCTGACCCCACCCATTCTGACTAAGCTCCTCCTAAACCAATCCTCTGCTGTCTGACTCCACCCATTCTGCCCAGGCTCCTCCTCAGCCCCTCCTCTCTGACCTCACCCAATCTGACTAGGCTCCTCCTATACCCCCTCCTCTCTGACCCCACCCAATCTGACTAGGCTCCTCCTTAACCCCTCCTCTGCTCTCTGACCCCACCCATTCTGACTAAGCTCCTCCTAAACCCATCCTCTGCTGTCTGACCCCACCCATTCTGCCCAGGCTCCTCCTAAGCCCCTCTGCCCAGGCTCCTCCTATACCCCTCCTCTCTGACCTCACCCAATCTGACTAGGCTCCTCCTATACCCATTCTGCCCAGGCTCCTCCTATACCCCCTCCTCTCTGACTCCACCCATTCTGCCCAGGCTCCTCCTATACCCCTCCTCTCTGACCCCACCCAATCTGACTAGGCTCCTCCTAAGCCCCTCCTCTGCTGTCTGACCCCACCCATTCTGCCCAGGCTCCTCCTATTTGACCCCACCCAATCTGACTAGGTTCCTTCTAAGCCCCTCCTCTGCTGTCTGGCCCCACCCATTCTGCCCAGGCTCCTCCTATACCCCCTCCTATTTGACCCCACCCAATCTGACTAGGCTCCTCCTATACCCCTCCTCTCTGACCTCACCCATTCTGCCCAGGCTCCTCCTATTTGACCCCACCCAATCTGACTAGGCTCCTCCTAAGCCCCTCCTCTGCTGTCTGACCGCACCCATTCTGCCCAGGCTCCTCCTAAGCCCCTCCTCTCTGACCCCACCAATTCTGTCCAGGCTCCTCCTAAGCCCCTCATCTGCTGTCTGACCCCACCCATTCTGCCCAGGCTCCTCCTATACCCCTCCTCTCTGACCCCACCCAATCTGACTAGGCTCCTCCTAAGCCCCTAGGCTCCTCCTAAGCCCCTCCTCTCTGACCCCACCCAATCTGACTAGGCTCCTCCTATACCCCCTCCTCTCTGACTCCACCCATTCTGACTAGGCTCCTCCTATTTGACCCCACCCAATCTGACTAGGCTCCTCCTAAGCCCCTCCTCTGCTGTCTGACCCCACCCATTCTGCCCAGGCTCCGCCTAAGATACTCCTTTCTGACCCCACCCATTCTGCCCAGGCTCCTCCTAAGCCCCTCCTCTGCTGTCTGACCCCACCCATTCTGCCCAGGCTCCTCCTATTTGACCCCACCCAATCTGACTAGGTTCCTCCTAAGCCCCTCCTCTGCTGTCTGGCCCCACCCATTCTGCCCAGGCTCCTCCTATACCCCCTCCTATTTGACCCCACCCAATCTGACTAGGCTCCTCCTATACCCCTCCTCTCTGACCTCACCCATTCTGCCCAGGCTCCTCCTATTTGACCCCACCCAATCTGACTAGGCTCCTCCTAAGCCCCTCCTCTGCTGTCTGACCCCACCCATTCTGCCCAGGCTCCTCCTAGGCCCCTCCTCTCTGACCCCACCAATTCTGCCCAGGCTCCTCCTAAGCCCCTCATCTGCTGTCTGACCCCACCCATTCTGCCCAGGCTCCTCCTATACCCCTCCTCTCTGACCCCACCCAATCTGACTAGGCTCCTCCTAAGCCCCTAGGCTCCTCCTAAGCCCCTCCTCTCTGACCCCACCCAATCTGACTAGGCTCCTCCTATACCCCCTCCTCTCTGACTCCACCCATTCTGACTAGGCTCCTCCTATTTGACCCCACCCAATCTGACTAGGCTCCTCCTTAGCCCCTCCTCTGCTGTCTGACCCCACCCATACTGCCCAGGCTCTGCCTAAGCATCTCTTCTTCCTAACCCACCCATTCTGCCCAGGCTCCTCCTAAGCCCCTCCTCTGCTGTCTGACCCCACCCATTCTGCCCAGGCTCCTCCTAAGCCCCTCCTCTGCTGTCTGACCCCACCCATTCTGCCCAGGATCCTCCTATACCCCCTCCTCTCTGACTCCACCCATTCTGCCCAGGCTCCTCCCATACCCCTCTGACCCCACCCATTCTGCCCAGGCTCCTCCTATACCCCTCCTATTTGACCCCACCCAATCTGACTTGGCTCCTCCTAAGCCCCTCCTCTGCTGTCTGACCCCACCCATTCTGCCCAGGCTCCTCCTATTTGACCCCACCCAATCTGACTAGGCTCCTCCTATACCCCCTCTGCCCAGGCTCCTCCTAAGCCCCTCCTCTGCTGTCTGACCCCCACCCATTCTGCCCAGGCTCCGCCTAAGCCCCTCCTCTCTGACCCCACCCATTCTGCCCAGGCTCCTCCTAAGCCCCACCTCTCTGACTCCACCCATTCTGCCCAGGCTCCTCCTATTTGACCCCACCCAATCTGACTAGGCTCCTCCTAAGCCCCTCCTCTCTGACCCCACCCCCTCTGACTAGGCTCCTCCTATACCCCCTCCTCTCTGACTCCACCCATTCTACCCAGGCTCCTCCCATACCCCTCTGACCCCTCCCATTGTGCCCAGGCTCCTCCTATTTGACCCCACCCAATCTGACTAGGCTCCTCCTACACCCCCCTCTGCCAGGCTCCTCCTATACCCCCTCCTCTCTGACTCCACCCATTCTACCCAGGCTCCGCCCATACCCCTCTGACCCCTCCCATTGTGCCCAGGCTCCTCCTATTTGACCCCACCCAATCTGACTAGGCTCCTCCTACACCCCCCTCTGCCAGGCTCCTCCTATACCCCCTCCTCTCTGACTCCACCCATTCTACCCAGGCTCCTCCCATACCCCTCTGACCCCACCCATTCTGCCCAGGCTCCTCCTATTTGACCCCACCCAATCTGACTAGGCTCCTCCTACACCCCCCTCTGCCCAGGCTCCTCCTATACCCCCTCCTCTCTGACTCCACCCATTCTACCCAGGCTCCTCCCATACCCCTCTGACCCCACCCATTCTGCCCAGGCTCCTCCTATTTGACCCCACCCAATCTGACTAGGCTCCTCCTAAGCCCCTAGGCTCCTCCTATACCCCCCTCTGCCCAGGCTCCTCCTATTTGACCCCACCCAATCTGACAAGGCTCCTCCTAAGCCCCTTCTCTGCTGTCTGACCCCACCCATTCTCCCCAGGCTCCTCCTATACCCCACCTCTCTGACCCCACCCAATCTGACTAGGCTCCTCCTAAGCCCCTCCTCTGCTGTCTGACCCCACCCATTCTGCCCAGGCTCCTCCTATACCCCCTCCTCTCTGACTCCACCCATTCTGCCCAGGCTCCTCCTATTTGACCCCACCCAATCTGACTAGGCTCCTCCTATACCCCCTCTGCCCAGGCTCCTCCTATACCCCTCCTCTCTGACCCCACCCCCTCCCCTCTGCCCAGGCTCCTCCTATACCCCCTCTGCCCAGGCTCCTCTTATACCCCTCCTCTCTGACCCCACCCAATCTGACTCGGCTCCTCCTAAGCCCCTCCTCTGCTGTCTGACCCCACCCATTCTGCCCAGGCTCCTCCTATTTGACCCCACCCAATCTGACTAGGCTCCTCCTAAGCCCCTCCTCTCTGACCCCACCCATTCTGCCCAGGCTCCTCCTAAGCCCCTCCTCTGCTGTCTGACCCCACCCATTCTGCCCAGGCTCCTCCTATACCCCTCCTCTCTGACCCCACCCCCTCTGCCCAGGCTCCTCCTACACCCCCCTCTGCCAGGCTCCTCCTATACCCCCTCCTCTCTGACTCCACCCATTCTACCCAGGCTCCTCCCATACCCCTCTGACCCCACCCATTCTGCCCAGGCTCCTCCTATACCCCCTCCTCTCTGACTCCACCCATTCTGCCCAGGCTCCTCCTAAGCCCCTCCTCTCTGACCCCACCCATTCTGCCCATATACCCCCTCCTCCTGCCCAGGCTCCTCCTAAGCCCCTCCTCTGCTGTCTGACCCCACCCATTCTGCCCAGCCTCCTCCTCTCTGACCCCACCCATTCTGCCCAGGCTCCTCCTATGCCCCTCCTCTGCTGTCTGACCCCACCCATTCTGCCCAGGCTCCTCCTATTTGACCCCACCCAATCTGACTAGGCTCCTCCTACACCCCCCTCTGCCAGGCTCCTCCTATACCCCCTCCTCTCTGACTCCACCCATTCTACCCAGGCTCCTCCCATACCCCTCTGACCCCACCCATTCTGCCCAGGCTCCTCCTATTTGACCCCACCCAATCTGACTAGGCTCCTCCTACACCCCCCCTCTGCCAGGCTCCTCCTATACCCCCCTCTGCCAGGCTCCTCCTATACCCCCTCCTCTCTGACCCCACCCATTCTGCCCAGGCTCCTCCTATTTGACCACACCCAATCTGACTAGGCTCCTCCTATACCCATTCTGCCCAGGCTCCTCCTATACCCCCTCCTCTCTGACTCCACCCATTCTGCCCAGGCTCCTCCTAAGCCCCTCCTCTCTGACCCCACCCATTCTGCCCATATACCCCCTCCTCCTGCCCAGGCTCCTCCTAAGCCCCTCCTCTGCTGTCTGACCCCACCCATTCTGCCCAGGCTCCGCCTAAGCCCCTCCTCGCTGACCCCACCCATTCTGCCCAGGGTCCGCCTAAGCCCCTCCTCTCTGACCCCACCCATTCTGCCCAGGCTCTTCCTAAGCCCCTCCTCTGCTGTCTGACCCCACCCATTCTGCCCAGGCTCCTCCCATACCCCTCTGACCCCACCCATTCTGCCCAGGCTCCTCCCATACCCCTCTGACCCCACCCATTCTGCCCAGGCTCCTCCTATGCCCCTCCTCTGCTGTCTGACCCCACCCATTCTGCCCAGGCTCCTCCTATACCCCCTCCTCTCTGACTCCACCCATTCTACCCAGGCTCCTCCCATACCCCTCTGACCCCACCCATTCTGCCCAGGCTCCTCCTATTTGACCCCACCCAATCTGACTAGGCTCCTCCTACACCCCCCTCTGCCAGGCTCCTCCTATACCCCCCTCTGCCAGGCTCCTCCTATACCCCCTCCTCTCTGACCCCACCCATTCTGCCCAGGCTCCTCCTATTTGACCACACCCAATCTGACTAGGCTCCTCCTATACCCCCTCCTCTCTGACTCCACCCATTCTGCCCAGGCTCCTCCTAAGCCCCTCCTCTCTGACCCCACCCATTCTGCCCATATACCCCCTCCTCCTGCCCAGGCTCCTCCTAAGCCCCTCCTCTGCTGTCTGACCCCACCCATTCTGCCCAGGCTCCGCCTAAGCCCCTCCTCTCTGACCCCACCCATTCTGCCCAGGGTCTGCCTAAGCCCCTCCTCTCTGACCCCACCCATTCTGCCCAGGCTCCTCCTAAGCCCCTCCTCTGCTGTCTGACCCCACCCATTCTGCCCAGGCTCCTCCCATACCCCTCTGACCCCACCCATTCTGCCCAGGCTCCTCCTATTTGACCCCACCCAATCTGACTAAGCTCCTCCTAAGCCCCTCCTCTGCTGTCTGACCCCACCCATTCTGCCCAGGCTCCTCCTATACCCCTCCTCTCTGACCCCACCCCCTCTGGCCAGGCTCCTCCTATACCCCCTCTGCCCAGGCTTCTCCTATACCCCTCCTCTCTGACCCCACCCAATCTGACTAGGCTCCTCCTAAGCCCCTCCTCTGCTGTCTGACCCCACCCATTCTGCCCAGGCTCCTCCTAAGCCCCTCCTCTCTGACCCCACCCATTCTGCCCAGGCTCCTCCTATTTGACCCCACCCAATCTGACTAGGTTCCTCCTAAGCCCCTCCTCTGCTGTCTGGCCCCACCCATTCTGCCCAGGCTCCTCCTATACCCCCTCCTATTTGACCCCACCCAATCTGACTAGGCTCCTCCTATACCCCTCCTCTCTGACCCCACCCAATCTGACTAGGCTCCTCCTAAGCCCCTAGGCTCCTCCTAAGCCCCTCCTCTCTGACCCCACCCATTCTGCCCAGGCTCCTCCTATTTGACCCCACCTAATCTGACTAGGTTCCTCCTAAGCCCCTCCTCTGCTGTCTGGCCCCACCCATTCTGCCCAGGCTCCTCCTATACCCCCTCCTATTTGACCCCACCCAATCTGACTAGGCTCCTCCTATACCCCTCCTATTTGACCCCACCCAATCTGACTAGGTTCCTCCTAAGCCCCTCCTCTGCTGTCTGGCCCCACCCATTCTGCCCAGGCTCCTCCTATACCCCCTCCTATTTGACCCCACCCAATCTGACTAGGCTCCTCCTATACCCCTCCTATTTGACCCCACCCAATCTGACTAGGCTCCTCCTAAGCCCCTCCTCTGCTGTCTGACCCCACCCATTCTGCCCAGGCTCCGCCTAAGCATCTCCTCTCTGACCCCACCCATTCTGCCCAGGCTCCTCCTAAGCCCCTCCTCTGCTGTCTGACCCCACCCATTCTGCCCAGGCTCCTCCTATTTGACCCCACCCAATCTGACTAGGCTCCTCCTACACCCCCCTCTGCCAGGCTCCTCCTATACCCCCTCCTCTCTGACTCCACCCATTCTACCCAGGCTCCTCCCATTCTGCCCAGGCTCCTCCTATTTGACCCCACCCAATCTGACTAGGCTCCTCCTAAGCCCCTAGGCCCCTCCTAAGCCCCTCCTCTGCTGTCTGACCCCACTCATTCTGCCCAGGCTCCTCCTAAGCCCCTCCTCTCTGACCCCACCCATTCTGACTAAGCTCCTCCTAAACCCATCCTCTGCTGTCTGACCCCACCCATTCTGCCCAGGCTCCTCCTAAGCCCCTCTGCCCAGGCTCCTCCTATACCCCTCCTCTCTGACCTCACCCAATCTGACTAGGCTCCTCCTATACCCATTCTGCCCAGGCTCCTCCTATACCCCCTCCTCTCTGACTCCACCCATTCTGCCCAGGCTCCTCCTATACCCCTCCTCTCTGACCCCACCCAATCTGACTAGGCTCCTCCTAAGCCCCTCCTCTGCTGTCTGACCCCACCCATTCTGCCCAGGCTCCTCCTATTTGACCCCACCCAATCTGACTAGGTTCCTTCTAAGCCCCTCCTCTGCTGTCTGGCCCCACCCATTCTGCCCAGGCTCCTCCTATACCCCCTCCTATTTGACCCCACCCAATCTGACTAGGCTCCTCCTATACCCCTCCTCTCTGACCTCACCCATTCTGCCCAGGCTCCTCCTATTTGACCCCACCCAATCTGACTAGGCTCCTCCTAAGCCCCTCCTCTGCTGTCTGACCGCACCCATTCTGCCCAGGCTCCTCCTAAGCCCCTCCTCTCTGACCCCACCAATTCTGCCCAGGCTCCTCCTAAGCCCCTCATCTGCTGTCTGACCCCACCCATTCTGCCCAGGCTCCTCCTATACCCCTCCTCTCTGACCCCACCCAATCTGACTAGGCTCCTCCTAAGCCCCTAGGCTCCTCCTAAGCCCCTCCTCTCTGACCCCACCCAATCTGACTAGGCTCCTCCTATACCCCCTCCTCTCTGACTCCACCCATTCTGACTAGGCTCCTCCTATTTGACCCCACCCAATCTGACTAGGCTCCTCCTAAGCCCCTCCTCTGCTGTCTGACCCCACCCATTCTGCCCAGGCTCCGCCTAAGATACTCCTTTCTGACCCCACCCATTCTGCCCAGGCTCCTCCTAAGCCCCTCCTCTGCTGTCTGACCCCACCCATTCTGCCCAGGCTCCTCCTATTTGACCCCACCCAATCTGACTAGGTTCCTCCTAAGCCCCTCCTCTGCTGTCTGGCCCCACCCATTCTGCCCAGGCTCCTCCTATACCCCCTCCTATTTGACCCCACCCAATCTGACTAGGCTCCTCCTATACCCCTCCTCTCTGACCTCACCCATTCTGCCCAGGCTCCTCCTATTTGACCCCACCCAATCTGACTAGGCTCCTCCTAAGCCCCTCCTCTGCTGTCTGACCCCACCCATTCTGCCCAGGCTCCTCCTAGGCCCCTCCTCTCTGACCCCACCAATTCTGCCCAGGCTCCTCCTAAGCCCCTCATCTGCTGTCTGACCCCACCCATTCTGCCCAGGCTCCTCCTATACCCCTCCTCTCTGACCCCACCCAATCTGACTAGGCTCCTCCTAAGCCCCTAGGCTCCTCCTAAGCCCCTCCTCTCTGACCCCACCCAATCTGACTAGGCTCCTCCTATACCCCCTCCTCTCTGACTCCACCCATTCTGACTAGGCTCCTCCTATTTGACCCCACCCAATCTGACTAGGCTCCTCCTTAGCCCCTCCTCTGCTGTCTGACCCCACCCATACTGCCCAGGCTCTGCCTAAGCATCTCTTCTTCCTAACCCACCCATTCTGCCCAGGCTCCTCCTAAGCCCCTCCTCTGCTGTCTGACCCCACCCATTCTGCCCAGGCTCCTCCTAAGCCCCTCCTCTGCTGTCTGACCCCACCCATTCTGCCCAGGATCCTCCTATACCCCCTCCTCTCTGACTCCACCCATTCTGCCCAGGCTCCTCCCATACCCCTCTGACCCCACCCATTCTGCCCAGGCTCCTCCTATACCCCTCCTATTTGACCCCACCCAATCTGACTTGGCTCCTCCTAAGCCCCTCCTCTGCTGTCTGACCCCACCCATTCTGCCCAGGCTCCTCCTATTTGACCCCACCCAATCTGACTAGGCTCCTCCTATACCCCCTCTGCCCAGGCTCCTCCTAAGCCCCTCCTCTGCTGTCTGACCCCCACCCATTCTGCCCAGGCTCCGCCTAAGCCCCTCCTCTCTGACCCCACCCATTCTGCCCAGGCTCCTCCTATTTGACCCCACCCAATCTGACTAGGCTCCTCCTAAGCCCCTCCTCTCTGACCCCACCCCCTCTGACTAGGCTCCTCCTATACCCCCTCCTCTCTGACTCCACCCATTCTACCCAGGCTCCTCCCATACCCCTCTGACCCCTCCCATTGTGCCCAGGCTCCTCCTATTTGACCCCACCCAATCTGACTAGGCTCCTCCTACACCCCCCTCTGCCAGGCTCCTCCTATACCCCCTCCTCTCTGACTCCACCCATTCTACCCAGGCTCCGCCCATACCCCTCTGACCCCTCCCATTGTGCCCAGGCTCCTCCTATTTGACCCCACCCAATCTGACTAGGCTCCTCCTACACCCCCCTCTGCCAGGCTCCTCCTATACCCCCTCCTCTCTGACTCCACCCATTCTACCCAGGCTCCTCCCATACCCCTCTGACCCCACCCATTCTGCCCAGGCTCCTCCTATTTGACCCCACCCAATCTGACTAGGCTCCTCCTACACCCCCCTCTGCCCAGGCTCCTCCTATACCCCCTCCTCTCTGACTCCACCCATTCTACCCAGGCTCCTCCCATACCCCTCTGACCCCACCCATTCTGCCCAGGCTCCTCCTATTTGACCCCACCCAATCTGACTAGGCTCCTCCTAAGCCCCTAGGCTCCTCCTATACCCCCCTCTGCCCAGGCTCCTCCTATTTGACCCCACCCAA
Organism: Lissotriton vulgaris; assembly: GCF_964263255.1. Lineage (NCBI taxonomy): Eukaryota > Metazoa > Chordata > Amphibia > Caudata > Salamandridae > Lissotriton > Lissotriton vulgaris. The sequence continues at coordinate 1,002,111,396 of NC_141695.1, forward strand.
TCTGACAAGGCTCCTCCTAAGCCCCTTCTCTGCTGTCTGACCCCACCCATTCTCCCCAGGCTCCTCCTATACCCCACCTCTCTGACCCCACCCAATCTGACTAGGCTCCTCCTAAGCCCCTCCTCTGCTGTCTGACCCCACCCATTCTGCCCAGGCTCCTCCTATACCCCCTCCTCTCTGACTCCACCCATTCTGCCCAGGCTCCTCCTATTTGACCCCACCCAATCTGACTAGGCTCCTCCTATACCCCCTCTGCCCAGGCTCCTCCTATACCCCTCCTCTCTGACCCCACCCCCTCCCCTCTGCCCAGGCTCCTCCTATACCCCCTCTGCCCAGGCTCCTCTTATACCCCTCCTCTCTGACCCCACCCAATCTGACTCGGCTCCTCCTAAGCCCCTCCTCTGCTGTCTGACCCCACCCATTCTGCCCAGGCTCCTCCTATTTGACCCCACCCAATCTGACTAGGCTCCTCCTAAGCCCCTCCTCTCTGACCCCACCCATTCTGCCCAGGCTCCTCCTAAGCCCCTCCTCTGCTGTCTGACCCCACCCATTCTGCCCAGGCTCCTCCTATACCCCTCCTCTCTGACCCCACCCCCTCTGCCCAGGCTCCTCCTACACCCCCCTCTGCCAGGCTCCTCCTATACCCCCTCCTCTCTGACTCCACCCATTCTACCCAGGCTCCTCCCATACCCCTCTGACCCCACCCATTCTGCCCAGGCTCCTCCTATACCCCCTCCTCTCTGACTCCACCCATTCTGCCCAGGCTCCTCCTAAGCCCCTCCTCTCTGACCCCACCCATTCTGCCCATATACCCCCTCCTCCTGCCCAGGCTCCTCCTAAGCCCCTCCTCTGCTGTCTGACCCCACCCATTCTGCCCAGCCTCCTCCTCTCTGACCCCACCCATTCTGCCCAGGCTCCTCCTATGCCCCTCCTCTGCTGTCTGACCCCACCCATTCTGCCCAGGCTCCTCCTATTTGACCCCACCCAATCTGACTAGGCTCCTCCTACACCCCCCTCTGCCAGGCTCCTCCTATACCCCCTCCTCTCTGACTCCACCCATTCTACCCAGGCTCCTCCCATACCCCTCTGACCCCACCCATTCTGCCCAGGCTCCTCCTATTTGACCCCACCCAATCTGACTAGGCTCCTCCTACACCCCCCCTCTGCCAGGCTCCTCCTATACCCCCCTCTGCCAGGCTCCTCCTATACCCCCTCCTCTCTGACCCCACCCATTCTGCCCAGGCTCCTCCTATTTGACCACACCCAATCTGACTAGGCTCCTCCTATACCCATTCTGCCCAGGCTCCTCCTATACCCCCTCCTCTCTGACTCCACCCATTCTGCCCAGGCTCCTCCTAAGCCCCTCCTCTCTGACCCCACCCATTCTGCCCATATACCCCCTCCTCCTGCCCAGGCTCCTCCTAAGCCCCTCCTCTGCTGTCTGACCCCACCCATTCTGCCCAGGCTCCGCCTAAGCCCCTCCTCTCTGACCCCACCCATTCTGCCCAGGGTCCGCCTAAGCCCCTCCTCTCTGACCCCACCCATTCTGCCCAGGCTCCTCCTAAGCCCCTCCTCTGCTGTCTGACCCCACCCATTCTGCCCAGGCTCCTCCCATACCCCTCTGACCCCACCCATTCTGCCCAGGCTCCTCCCATACCCCTCTGACCCCACCCATTCTGCCCAGGCTCCTCCTATGCCCCTCCTCTGCTGTCTGACCCCACCCATTCTGCCCAGGCTCCTCCTATACCCCCTCCTCTCTGACTCCACCCATTCTACCCAGGCTCCTCCCATACCCCTCTGACCCCACCCATTCTGCCCAGGCTCCTCCTATTTGACCCCACCCAATCTGACTAGGCTCCTCCTACACCCCCCCTCTGCCAGGCTCCTCCTATACCCCCCTCTGCCAGGCTCCTCCTATACCCCCTCCTCTCTGACCCCACCCATTCTGCCCAGGCTCCTCCTATTTGACCACACCCAATCTGACTAGGCTCCTCCTATACCCCCTCCTCTCTGACTCCACCCATTCTGCCCAGGCTCCTCCTAAGCCCCTCCTCTCTGACCCCACCCATTCTGCCCATATACCCCCTCCTCCTGCCCAGGCTCCTCCTAAGCCCCTCCTCTGCTGTCTGACCCCACCCATTCTGCCCAGGCTCCGCCTAAGCCCCTCCTCTCTGACCCCACCCATTCTGCCCAGGGTCTGCCTAAGCCCCTCCTCTCTGACCCCACCCATTCTGCCCAGGCTCCTCCTAAGCCCCTCCTCTGCTGTCTGACCCCACCCATTCTGCCCAGGCTCCTCCCATACCCCTCTGACCCCACCCATTCTGCCCAGGCTCCTCCTATTTGACCCCACCCAATCTGACTAAGCTCCTCCTAAGCCCCTCCTCTGCTGTCTGACCCCACCCATTCTGCCCAGGCTCCTCCTATACCCCTCCTCTCTGACCCCACCCCCTCTGGCCAGGCTCCTCCTATACCCCCTCTGCCCAGGCTTCTCCTATACCCCTCCTCTCTGACCCCACCCAATCTGACTAGGCTCCTCCTAAGCCCCTCCTCTGCTGTCTGACCCCACCCATTCTGCCCAGGCTCCTCCTAAGCCCCTCCTCTCTGACCCCACCCATTCTGCCCAGGCTCCTCCTATTTGACCCCACCCAATCTGACTAGGTTCCTCCTAAGCCCCTCCTCTGCTGTCTGGCCCCACCCATTCTGCCCAGGCTCCTCCTATACCCCCTCCTATTTGACCCCACCCAATCTGACTAGGCTCCTCCTATACCCCTCCTCTCTGACCCCACCCAATCTGACTAGGCTCCTCCTAAGCCCCTAGGCTCCTCCTAAGCCCCTCCTCTCTGACCCCACCCATTCTGCCCAGGCTCCTCCTATTTGACCCCACCCAATCTGACTAGGTTCCTCCTAAGCCCCTCCTCTGCTGTCTGGCCCCACCCATTCTGCCCAGGCTCCTCCTATACCCCCTCCTATTTGACCCCACCCAATCTGACTAGGCTCCTCCTATACCCCTCCTATTTGACCCCACCCAATCTGACTAGGTTCCTCCTAAGCCCCTCCTCTGCTGTCTGGCCCCACCCATTCTGCCCAGGCTCCTCCTATACCCCCTCCTATTTGACCCCACCCAATCTGACTAGGCTCCTCCTATACCCCTCCTATTTGACCCCACCCAATCTGACTAGGCTCCTCCTAAGCCCCTCCTCTGCTGTCTGACCCCACCCATTCTGCCCAGGCTCCGCCTAAGCATCTCCTCTCTGACCCCACCCATTCTGCCCAGGCTCCTCCTAAGCCCCTCCTCTGCTGTCTGACCCCACCCATTCTGCCCAGGCTCCTCCTATTTGACCCCACCCATTCTTCCCAGGCTCCTCCTATACCCCCTCCTATTTGACCCCACCCAATCTGACTAGGCTCCTCCTATACCCCTCCTCTCTGACCTCACCCATTCTGCCCAGGCTCCTCCTATTTGACCCCACCCAATCTGACTAGGCTCCTCCTAAGCCCCTCCTCTGCTGTCTGACCCCACCCATTCTGCCCAGGCTCCTCCTAAGCCCCTCCTCTCTGACCCCACCAATTCTGCCCAGGCTCCTCCTAAGCCCCTCATCTGCTGTCTGACCCCACCCATTCTGCCCAGGCTCCTCCTATACCCCTACTCTCTGACCCCACCCAATCTGACTAGGCTCCTCCTAAGCCCCTAGGCTCCTCCTAAGCCCCTCCTCTCTGACCCCACCCAATCTGACTAGGCTCCTCCTATACCCCCTCCTCTCTGACTCCACCCATTCTGACTAGGCTCCTCCTATTTGACCCCACCCAATCTGACTAGGCTCCTCCTTAGCCCCTCCTCTGCTGTCTGACCCCACCCATACTGCCCAGGCTCTGCCTAAGCATCTCTTCTTCCTAACCCACCCATTCTGCCCAGGCTCCTCCTAAGCCCCTCCTCTGCTGTCTGACCCCACCCATTCTGCCCAGGCTCCTCCTAAGCCCCTCCTCTGCTGTCTGACACCACCCATTCTGCCCAGGATCCTCCTATACCCCCTCCTCTCTGACTCCACCCATTCTGCCCAGGCTCCTCCCATACCCCTCTGACCCCACCCATTCTGCCCAGGCTCCTCCTATACCCCTCCTATTTGACCCCACCCAATCTGACTTGGCTCCTCCTAAGCCCCTCCTCTGCTGTCTGACCCCACCCATTCTGCCCAGGCTCCTCCTATTTGACCCCACCCAATCTGACTAGGCTCCTCCTATACCCCCTCTGCCCAGGCTCCTCCTAAGCCCCTCCTCTGCTGTCTGACCCCCACCCATTCTGCCCAGGCTCCGCCTAAGCCCCTCCTCTCTGACCCCACCCATTCTGCCCAGGCTCCTCCTAAGCCCCACCTCTCTGACTCCACCCCCTCTGACTAGGCTCCTCCTATACCCCCTCCTCTCTGACTCCACCCATTCTACCCAGGCTCCTCCCATACCCCTCTGACCCCTCCCATTGTGCCCAGGCTCCTCCTATTTGACCCCACCCAATCTGACTAGGCTCCTCCTACACCCCCCTCTGCCAGGCTCCTCCTATACCCCCTCCTCTCTGACTCCACCCATTCTACCCAGGCTCCTCCAATTCTGCCCAGGCTCCTCCTATTTGACCCCACCCAATCTGACTAGGCTCCTCCTACACCCCCCTCTGCCCAGGCTCCTCCTATACCCCCTCCTCTCTGACTCCACCCATTCTACCCAGGCTCCTCCCATACCCCTCTGACCCCACCCATTCTGCCCAGGCTCCTCCTATTTGACCCCACCCAATCTGACTAGGCTCCTCCTACACCCCCCTCTGCCAGGCTCCTCCTATTTGACCCCACCCAATCTGACAAGGCTCCTCCTAAGCCCCTTCTCTGCTGTCTGACCCCACCCATTCTCCCCAGGCTCCTCCTATACCCCACCTCTCTGACCCCACCCAATCTGACTAGGCTCCTCCTAAGCCCCTCCTCTGCTGTCTGACCCCACCCATTCTGCCCAGGCTCCTCCTATACCCCCTCCTCTCTGACTCCACCCATTCTGCCCAGGCTCCTCCTATTTGACCCCACCCAATCTGACTAGGCTCCTCCTATACCCCCTCTGCCCAGGCTCCTCCCATACCCCTCTGGCCCCACCCATTCTGCCCAGGCTCCTCCTATGCCCCTCCTCTGCTGTCTGACCCCACCTATTCTGCCCAGGCTCCTCCTATACCCCTCCTCTCTGACCCCACCCCCTCCCCTCTGCCCAGGCTCCTCCTATACCCCCTCTGCCCAGGCTCCTCTTATACCCCTCCTCTCTGACCCCACCCAATCTGACTCGGCTCCTCCTAAGCCCCTCCTCTGCTGTCTGACCCCACCCATTCTGCCCAGGCTCCTCCTATTTGACCCCACCCAATCTGACTAGGCTCCTCCTAAGCCCCTCCTCTGCTGTCTGACCCCACCCATTCTGCCCAGGCTCCTCCTATACCCCTCCTCTCTGACCCCACCCCCTCTGCCCAGGCTCCTCCTACACCCCCCTCTGCCAGGCTCCTCCTATACCCCCTCCTCTCTGACTCCACCCATTCTACCCAGGCTCCTCCCATACCCCCTCTGACCCCACCCATTCTGCCCAGGCTCCTCCTATACCCCCTCCTCTCTGACTCCACCCATTCTGCCCAGGCTCCTCCTAAGCCCCTCCTCTCTGACCCCACCCATTCTGCCCATATACCCCCTCCTCCTGCCCAGGCTCCTCCTAAGCCCCTCCTCTGCTGTCTGACCCCACCCATTCTGCCCAGCCTCCTCCTCTCTGACCCCACCCATTCTGCCCAGGCTCCTCCTATGCCCCTCCTCTGCTGTCTGACCCCACCCATTCTGCCCAGGCTCCTCCTATTTGACCCCACCCAATCTGACTAGGCTCCTCCTACACCCCCCTCTGCCAGGCTCCTCCTATACCCCCTCCTCTCTGACTCCACCCATTCTACCCAGGCTCCTCCCATACCCCTCTGACCCCACCCATTCTGCCCAGGCTCCTCCTATTTGACCCCACCCAATCTGACTAGGCTCCTCCTACACCCCCCCTCTGCCAGGCTCCTCCTATACCCCCCTCTGCCAGGCTCCTCCTTTACCCCCTCCTCTCTGACCCCACCCATTCTGCCCAGGCTCCTCCTATTTGACCACACCCAATCTGACTAGGCTCCTCCTATACCCATTCTGCCCAGGCTCCTCCTATACCCCCTCCTCTCTGACTCCACCCATTCTGCCCAGGCTCCTCCTAAGCCCCTCCTCTCTGACCCCACCCATTCTGCCCATATACCCCCTCCTCCTGCCCAGGCTCCTCCTAAGCCCCTCCTCTCTGACCCCACCCATTCTGCCCAGGGTCCGCCTAAGCCCCTCCTCTCTGACCCCACCCATTCTGCCCAGGCTCCTCCTAAGCCCCTCCTCTGCTGTCTGACCCCACCCATTCTGCCCAGGCTCCTCCCATACCCCTCTGACCCCACCCATTCTGCCCAGGCTCCTCCCATACCCCTCTGACCCCACCCATTCTGCCCAGGCTCCTCCTATGCCCCTCCTCTGCTGTCTGACCCCACCTATTCTGCCCAGGCTCCTCCTATACCCCCTCCTCTCTGACTCCACCCATTCTACCCAGGCTCCTCCCATACCCCTCTGACCCCACCCATTCTGCCCAGGCTCCTCCTATTTGACCCCACCCAATCTGACTAGGCTCCTCCTACACCCCCCCTCTGCCAGGCTCCTCCTATACCCCCTCCTCTCTGACCCCACCCATTCTGCCCAGGCTCCTCCTATTTGACCACACCCAATCTGACTAGGCTCCTCCTATACCCATTCTGCCCAGGCTCCTCCTATACCCCCTCCTCTCTGACTCCACCCATTCTGCCCAGGCTCCTCCTAAGCCCCTCCTCTCTGACCCCACCCATTCTGCCCATATACCCCCTCCTCCTGCCCAGGCTCCTCCTAAGCCCCTCCTCTGCTGTCTGACCCCACCCATTCTGCCCAGGCTCCGCCTAAGCCCCTCCTCTCTGACCCCACCCATTCTGCCCAGGGTCTGCCTAAGCCCCTCCTCTCTGACCCCACCCATTCTGCCCAGGCTCCTCCTAAGCCCCTCCTCTGCTGTCTGACCCCACCCATTCTGCCCAGGCTCCTCCCATACCCCTCTGACCCCACCCATTCTGCCCAGGCTCCTCCTATTTGACCCCACCCAATCTGACTAAGCTCCTCCTAAGCCCCTCCTCTGCTGTCTGACCCCACCCATTCTGCCCAGGCTCCTCCTATACCCCTCCTCTCTGACCCCACCCCCTCTGGCCAGGCTCCTCCTATACCCCCTCTGCCCAGGCTTCTCCTATACCCCTCCTCTCTGACCCCACCCCCTCTGCCCATACCCCTCTGACCCCTCCCATTGTGCCCAGGCTCCTCCTATTTGACCCCACCCAATCTGACTAGGCTCCTCCTACACCCCCCTCTGCCAGGCTCCTCCTATACCCCCTCCTCTCTGACTCCACCCATTCTACCCAGGCTCCTCCCATACCCCTCTGACCCCACCCATTCTGCCCAGGCTCCTCCTATTTGACCCCACCCAATCTGACTAGGCTCCTCCTACACCCCCCTCTGCCCAGGCTCCTCCTATACCCCCTCCTCTCTGACTCCACCCATTCTACCTAGGCTCCTCCCATACCCCTCTGACCCCACCCATTCTGCCCAGGCTCCTCCTATTTGACCCCACCCAATCTGACTAGGCTCCTCCTAAGCCCCTAGGCTCCTCCTAAGCCCCTCCTCTGCTCTCTGACCCCACCCAATCTGACTAGGCTCCTCCTATACCCCCCTCTGCCCAGGCTCCTCCTATTTGACCCCACCCAATCTGACAAGGCTCCTCCTAAGCCCCTTCTCTGCTGTCTGACCCCACCCATTCTCCCCAGGCTCCTCCTATACCCCACCTCTCTGACCCCACCCAATCTGACTAGGCTCCTCCTAAGCCCCTCCTCTGCTGTCTGACCCCACCCATTCTGCCCAGGCTCCTCCTATACCCCCTCCTCTCTGACTCCACCCATTCTGCCCAGGCTCCTCCTATTTGACCCCACCCAATCTGACTAGGCTCCTCCTATACCCCCTCTGCCCAGGCTCCTCCTATACCCCTCCTCTGCCCAGGCTCCTCCTATACCCCCTCTGCCCAGGCTCCTCCTATACCCCTCCTCTCTGACCCCGCCCAATCTGACTAGGCTCCTCCTAAGCCCCTCCTCTGCTGTCTGACCCCACCCATTCTGCCCAGGCTCCTCCTATTTGACCCCACCCAATCTGACTAGGCTCCTCCTAAGCCCCTCCTCTCTGACCCCACCCATTCTGCCCAGGCTCCTCCTAAGCCCCTCCTCTGCTGTCTGACCCCACCCATTCTGCCCAGGCTCCTCATATACCCCTCCTCTCTGACCCCACCCCCTCTGCCCAGGCTCCTCCTATTTGACCCCACCCAATCTGACTAGGCTCCTCCTACACCCCCCTCTGCCAGGCTCCTCCTATACCCCCTCCTCTCTGACTCCACCCATTCTACCCAGGCTCCTCCCATACCCCTCTGACCCCACCCATTCTGCCCAGGCTCCTCCTATTTGACCCCACCCAATCTGACTAGGCTCCTCCTACACCCCCCTCTGCCAGGCTCCTCCTATACCCCCTCCTCTCTGACTCCACCCATTCTACCCAGGCTCCTCCCATACCCCTCTGACCCCACCCATTCTGCCCAGGCTCCTCCTATTTGACCCCACCCAATCTGACTAGGCTCCTCCTACTCCCCCCTCTGCCCAGGCTCCTCCTATACCCCCCTCTGCCAGGCTCCTCCTATACCCCCTCCTCTCTGACCCCACCCATTCTGCCCAGGCTCCTCCTATACCCCCTCCTCTCTGACTCCACCCATTCTGCCCAGGCTCCTCCTATTTGACCCCACCCAATCTGACTAGGCTCCTCCTACTCCCCCCTCTGCCCAGGCTCCTCCTATACCCCCCTCTGCCAGGCTCCTCCTATACCCCCTCCTCTCTGACCCCACCCATTCTGCCCAGGCTCCTCCTATACCCCCTCCTCTCTGACTCCACCCATTCTGCCCAGGCTCCTCCTATTTGACCCCACCCAATCTGACTAGGCTCCTCCTAAGCCCCTCCTCTCTGACCCCACCCATTCTGCCCAGGCTCCTCCTAAGCCCCTCCTCTGCTGTCTGACCCCACCCATTCTGCCCAGGCTCCTCATATACCCCTCCTCTCTGACCCCACCCCCTCTGCCCAGGCTCCTCCTATTTGACCCCACCCAATCTGACTAGGCTCCTCCTACACCCCCCTCTGCCAGGCTCCTCCTATACCCCCTCCTCTCTGACTCCACCCATTCTACCCAGGCTCCTCCCATACCCCTCTGACCCCACCCATTCTGCCCAGGCTCCTCCTATTTGACCCCACCCAATCTGACTAGGCTCCTCCTACTCCCCCCTCTGCCCAGGCTCCTCCTATACCCCCCTCTGCCAGGCTCCTCCTATACCCCCTCCTCTCTGACCCCACCCATTCTGCCCAGGCTCCTCCTATACCCCCTCCTCTCTGACTCCACCCATTCTGCCCAGGCTCCTCCTATTTGACCCCACCCAATCTGACTAGGCTCCTCCTACTCCCCCCTCTGCCCAGGCTCCTCCTATACCCCCCTCTGCCAGGCTCCTCCTATACCCCCTCCTCTCTGACCCCACCCATTCTGCCCAGGCTCCTCCTATACCCCCTCCTCTCTGACTCCACCCATTCTGCCCAGGCTCCTCCTATTTGACCCCACCCAATCTGACTAGGCTCCTCCTAAGCCCCTCCTCTCTGACCCCACCCATTCTGCCCAGGCTCCTCCTAAGCCCCTCCTCTGCTGTCTGACCCCACCCATTCTGCCCAGGCTCCTCATATACCCCTCCTCTCTGACCCCACCCCCTCTGCCCAGGCTCCTCCTATTTGACCCCACCCAATCTGACTAGGCTCCTCCTACACCCCCCTCTGCCAGGCTCCTCCTATACCCCCTCCTCTCTGACTCCACCCATTCTACCCAGGCTCCTCCCATACCCCTCTGACCCCACCCATTCTGCCCAGGCTCCTCCTATTTGACCCCACCCAATCTGACTAGGCTCCTCCTACACCCCCCTCTGCCAGGCTCCTCCTATACCCCCTCCTCTCTGACTCCACCCATTCTACCCAGGCTCCTCCCATACCCCTCTGACCCCACCCATTCTGCCCAGGCTCCTCCTATTTGACCCCACCCAATCTGACTAGGCTCCTCCTACTCCCCCCTCTGCCCAGGCTCCTCCTATACCCCCCTCTGCCAGGCTCCTCCTATACCCCCTCCTCTCTGACCCCACCCATTCTGCCCAGGCTCCTCCTATACCCCCTCCTCTCTGACTCCACCCATTCTGCCCAGGCTCCTCCTAAGCCCCTCCTCTGCTGTCTGACCCCACCCATTCTGCCCAGCCTCCTCCTCTCTGACCCCACCCATTCTGCCCAGGCTCCTCCTAAGCCCCTCCTCTGCTGTCTGACCCCACCCATTCTGCCCAGGCTCCTCCTATACCCCCTCCTCTCTGACTCCACCCATTCTACCCAGGCTCCTCCCATACCCCTCTGACCCCACCCATTCTGCCCAGGCTCCTCCTATTTGACCCCACCCAATCTGACTAGGCTCCTCCTACACCCCCCTCTGCCAGGCTCCTCCTATACCCCCTCCTCTCTGACTCCACCCATTCTACCCAGGCTCCTCCCATACCCCTCTGACCCCACCCATTCTGCCCAGGCTCCTCCTATTTGACCCCACCCAATCTGACTAGGCTCCTCCTACTCCCCCCTCTGCCCAGGCTCCTCCTATACCCCCCTCTGCCAGGCTCCTCCTATACCCCCTCCTCTCTGACCCCACCCATTCTGCCCAGGCTCCTCCTATACCCCCTCCTCTCTGACTCCACCCATTCTGCCCAGGCTCCTCCTATTTGACCCCACCCAATCTGACTAGGCTCCTCCTACTCCCCCCTCTGCCCAGGCTCCTCCTATACCCCCTCCTCTCTGACCCCACCCATTCTGCCCAGGCTCCTCCTATACCCCCTCCTCTCTGACTCCACCCATTCTGCCCAGGCTCCTCCTAAGCCCCTCCTCTGCTGTCTGACCCCACCCATTCTGCCCAGCCTCCTCCTCTCTGACCCCACCCATTCTGCCCAGGCTCCTCCTAAGCCCCTCCTCTGCTGTCTGACCCCACCCATTCTGCCCAGGCTCCACCTAAGCCCCTCCTCTGCTGTCTGACCCCACCCATTCTGCCCAGGCTCCTCCTATACCCCCTCCTCTCTGACTCCACCCATTCTACCCAGGCTCCTCCCATACCCCTCTGACCCCACCCATTCTGCCCAGGCTCCTCCTATTTGACCACACCCAATCTGACTAGGCTCCTCCTATACCCATTCTGCCCAGGCTCCTCCTATACCCCCTCCTCTCTGACCCCACCCATTCTGCCCATATACCCCCTCCTCCTGCCCAGGCTCCTCCTATACCCCTCCTCTCTGACCCCACCCCCTCTGCCCAGGCTCCTCCTAAGCCCCTCCTCTGCTGTCTGACCCCACCCATTCTGCCCAGGCTCCTCCTATACCCCACCTCTCTGACCCCACCCAATCTGACTAGGCTCCTCCTAAGCCCCTCCTCTGCTGTCTGACCCCACCCATTCTGCCCAGCCTCCTCCTCTCTGACCCCACCCATTCTGCCCAGGCTCCTCCTACACCCCCCTCTGCCAGGCTCCTCCTATACCCCCTCCTCTCTGACTCCACCCATTCTACCCAGGCTCCTCAAATTCTGCCCAGGCTCCTCCTATTTGACCCCACCCAATCTGACTAGGCTCCTCCTACACCCCCCTCTGCCCAGGCTCCTCCTATACCCCCTCCTCTCTGACTCCACCCATTCTACCTAGGCTCCTCCCATACCCCTCTGACCCCACCCATTCTGCCCAGGCTCCTCCTATTTGACCCCACCCAATCTGACTAGGCTCCTCCTACACCCCCCTCTGCCAGGCTCCTCCTATACCCCTCCTCTGCTGTCTGACCCCACCCAACCTGCCCAGGGTCCTCCTTCTACAGACAACACCCATTCTCTTTCTTTCACCTTTCTTTCCACACCTATTTTACTTACCGACCAATCTGCAATCCCTCTTTCGCTAGGCATGATTCAACTCTTACACAACACACAGACACATTTTACTTACCAATTTACTTACCTGGTGCCGAACCCGGGATTTGAACCCTGGTTGCCTGGATGGAAGGCAGGAACTTACCCACTGGACCACACTGGTTTCCATGTAAGTAGCCTATCAAATTGTCCGTATGTCATGGTCATCCTTTTAATGTGCAATGGAAGCCACAGGAAAGGACACCAAGGCCTGTATGTTGCTTATAGTTACTTCTGCAATCCTCTAGACCACCAAGGAGCTATAGCTCAAAGGTAAGGCTTGTACCTTTAGTGGGGACAGCCCTCACAGGCCAGGGTTCGAATCCTGCCAGTGCTGTAGAAGTATCCCAAGGTGGGAAATTTTCAAACAGTGATTTTCTTTTATTTTTTTTTGCTAAGTGTTTTTCTGGTTTCCATCTAAGTAGCCTATCAAATTGTCCGTATGTCATGGTCATCCATTTAATGTGCAATGGAAGCCACAGGAAAGGACACCAAGGCCTGTATGTTGCTTATAGTTACTACTGCAATCCTCCAGACCACCAAGGAGCTATAGCTCAAAGGTAAGGCTTGTACCTTTGGTGGGGACAGCCCTCACAGGCCAGGGTTCGAATCCTGCCAGTGCTGTAGAAGTATCCCAAGGTGGGAAATTTTCAAACAGTGATTTTCTTTTTTTTTTTTTTGCTAAGTGTTTTTTTGGTTTCCATGTAAGTAGCCTATCAAATTGTCCTTATGTCATGGTCATCCATTTAATGTGCAATGGAAGCCACAGGGAAGGACACCAAGGCCTGTATGTTGCTTATAGTTACTACTGCAATCCTCCAGACCACCAAGGAGCTATAGCTCAAAGGTAAGGCTTGTACCTTTGGTGGGGACAGCCCTCACAGGCCAGGGTTCGAATCCTGCCAGTGCTGTAGAAGTATCCCAAGGTGGGAAATTTTCAAACAGTGATTTTTTTTTTGCTAGTGTTTTTTTGGCAGGTGTCTCCCAACATTTCATATGTTTTCTCTCATGACCTTCTACCAACCGCCCTATTTCTCAAGTAGGTGCTAGGAACAAGGCCTTATCTTCCTTTATCAATGTCGTCATTCTTTGTCCTTTAAGTTTGGTGAATTGCAGAGTGCAATTGTGGTATTGGGGGTTATAACTGAGCACAAGAATGCGAGGATGGTGCTACACTTATTGTAAAATAGGTTGGTTGATGGTGATTTTTCATTTTAGTGTGAGCCACTCGCTCAAATCAGGGGTTTGGTGCCAGTGAGCTTGGATAGAAATAAAGGTCAAGTATGAGCTCTGGCTAATGAAATGATGGGTCGAGTTTGAGGCTAGCTAGAGTCCATTTATTAGGTGCAATAAGAAGTTGGAAAGATTTTTCCTTTAAGAGACAGACAAGAGCAGAGTCAAGCCTTTGCTCTAGTAGATCTGCATCATGCCTGCTGCAGGATGTGAAGGAGTGGACCTCCACAGCAGTGCGCTGTGCCGGGCTGGGCTGCACTGGGCTGGGCTGGGCCTGCCCTGGCATCTTGGATTTATTCACCCACCTCCTTCCTTTGAAGAACGCTCACGAACGGCCACGAACGTCCTTGTTCTGTATACAGGCGGACAGCAGGCAATTTAGGACCCTGCTAAATGATGGTGATGTCCCCATGTGCTTCCTTCGAGTGGCAAAATCCTTTGTCTAAGGCAGGTGGGCTTTTTTAAAATTTGGTTGAAGACCATATGTTGGAGGCAGTATCACGGCACAAGCCGCCGACCGTCTCAGAAGAAAGTATGCATGGGAGGACATTATTTGCATAGGAGAGCCCTCTTCTCAGTCCCATTCTTAAGCTGCAGTGGCCATGAAGTGTTACTAGGGGGCAGCAGTATGAACAAAAGAGCACACTGAGGCTTTTCTCCTTCTTGCTGACATGATTCTTGGTCATTTTTGTCTTGCAGGGCCTAAGGAGTGAATGACTACGATGACTGAGGGGATGAGGAATGGCTGGCCTGTATTTGTGGTGAAGGGGGAACATTTGGAAAGTAAACAGCAAGATGAAAGCGTCAAAGCATATATGTTTGCTGAGTGATTGAGTCTGTGTGTCACTTGTCTCTTTGTAGGGACATGTGAGAAAGGAACAGCAGCACCATAGACTTCAGGTGGGAGAGCAAGCAAGGATGAATATTTCCCTCAAATCCAAATACTTACAGCACCTCAAAGATGACAAGTGCGATATGATGTTCTGCAATTGCAAGGATTTGCCATGTGTGGTGCATAAATATGCATGGTTAGTGAGGTTTTTCCCAGAATGTGAGTATCGTTAGGCTGGCAAATGTCAGGCACTCCTTTGGGGGTATGAGGCCAAGAAAAAATTTGGGAAGTTTGCTACAGTCATCTGTAGGATCGAAAGACACTGGGGAATCGTTACAGAGGGAGCCAGGCTGCACAAAACGTGGTAACAGTTGGACAGAAATCTTTAGCCGGACTTTTGACTACCCCCAATGTGGGACCAGGACCGCAGTACCTCTCTGTCTCTGAAACATATTTTGACCTCTGGGCACCACCATCTCAATGCCCCTCAAATGTTCCCTCCTGGAACCCCAGCTTTGGTAGTGCATCAACCAGGTTTCAATCATTTGAGTGACCACAAACACCCTTGCTATGTGCCTTCCATTTACATTCAGTCAGTAACCCAGCTGCTTCGTTCGCTATTGAATCTCAAGTGACAGTTGGATGCACATTGCAGGGGTATACAGGCATTTACCGTACTGTACAGCCCCTCTCAGTACAGTCAGACTACACTTCTTAAAATCATAAATACATGTTTTGTCCAACAGTAAGGCCGGGCCTTTCCTCTGTAGTTCATAGCCAACGTAAGGAGGAAAAAATAAGCTGAAGAGCATGCCAAAATTCTCTACAGACACTGCCAATCCTCACACTGCCTATTTGCATGCCGAGGTTATTCACTATGACCCACCAAACCAATTGGCAACAGTAGCCTCTCTCTGCCTCATTCGTATGCTCCGATGCCACCTTTATTTAGCAAATGTTAGTGCTCTAGGATTTCATAGCACGATTCGCTATAGCCTCTTTTTTCAACAGAAATGTCCTAAAGGTACCTATACCAATCTGCTGGGTGGGGAGGAGGGGGGCTGCTGCTGCTGGCAGTAAAATTTTGGGGCACCCCACCTGCAAAAATACATTCACATGCTCCTTGTTGTACCTTTCAATACCATAACTGCAGCAGAATCGTATGGTGACCCCTGTTGGTAACAGAAACTGTCAAACAGCTTTTTGCCACCCCCCCTCCCCCGTTGCCCCTAACCATTTGGGGTACACCCCATGAGGGAGGATCAGAGCAATAAAAAATAATGGTAGCCCCCCCAAAAAGTACCTGGAAGGCATGCCATTCTGTGCACCTCATCGCTCTTCACGTTGCGCCTAAGCACCTTTTAATACTGCTCCCCGACTGCCCCCTCCAAACAGAAATCAGAAAGTATAGGGGGGTGCATTAAAAAAGTTTTTGCAGTTCCCCACCATAAGTCAGGATCCTCCTCCATCTATGACCCCTTCCTAGGCCCTCAGACCCCACCCATTCTGCCCAGGCTCCTCCTATTTGACCACACCCAATCTGACTAGGCTCCTCCTTAACCCCTCCTCTGCTCTCTGACCCCACCCAATCTGACTAGGCTCCTCCTATACCCCCTCCTCTCTGACTCCACCCATTCTGCCCAGGCTCCTCCCATACCCCTCTGACCCCACCCATTCTGCCCAGGCTCCTCCTATACCCCTCTTATTTGACCCCAATCTGACTAGGCTCCTCCTAAGCCCCTCCTCTGCTGTCTGACCCCACCCATTCTGACTAAGCTCCTCCTAAACCAATCCTCTGCTGTCTGACTCCACCCATTCTGCCCAGGCTCCTCCTCAGCCCCTCCTCTCTGACCTCACCCAATCTGACTAGGCTCCTCCTATACCCCCTCCTCTCTGACCCCACCCAATCTGACTAGGCTCCTCCTTAACCCCTCCTCTGCTCTCTGACCCCACCCATTCTGACTAAGCTCCTCCTAAACCCATCCTCTGCTGTCTGACCCCACCCATTCTGCCCAGGCTCCTCCTAAGCCCCTCTGCCCAGGCTCCTCCTATACCCCTCCTCTCTGACCTCACCCAATCTGACTAGGCACCTCCTATACCCATTCTGCCCAGGCTCCTCCTATACCCCCTCCTCTCTGACTCCACCCATTCTGCCCAGGCTCCTCCTATACCCCTCCTCTCTGACCCCACCCAATCTGACTAGGCTCCTCCTAAGCCCCTCCTCTGCTGTCTGACCCCACCCATTCTGCCCAGGCTCCTCCTATTTGACCCCACCCAATCTGACTAGGTTCCTTCTAAGCCCCTCCTCTGCTGTCTGGCCCCACACATTCTGCCCAGGCTCCTCCTATACCCCCTCCTATTTGACCCCACCCAATCTGACTAGGCTCCTCCTATACCCCTCCTCTCTGACCTCACCCATTCTGCCCAGGCTCCTCCTATTTGACCCCACCCAATCTGACTAGGCTCCTCCTAAGCCCCTCCTCTGCTGTCTGACCGCACCCATTCTGCCCAGGCTCCTCCTAAGCCCCTCCTCTCTGACCCCACCAATTCTGCCCAGGCTCCTCCTAAGCCCCTCATCTGCTGTCTGACCCCACCCATTCTGCCCAGGCTCCTCCTATACCCCTCCTCTCTGACCCCACCCAATCTGACTAGGCTCCTCCTAAGCCCCTAGGCTCCTCCTAAGCCCCTCCTCTCTGACCCCACCCAATCTGACTAGGCTCCTCCTATACCCCCTCCTCTCTGACTCCACCCATTCTGACTAGGCTCCTCCTATTTGACCCCACCCAATCTGACTAGGCTCCTCCTAAGCCCCTCCTCTGCTGTCTGACCCCACCCATTCTGCCCAGGCTCCGCCTAAGATACTCCTTTCTGACCCCACCCATTCTGCCCAGGCTCCTCCTAAGCCCCTCCTCTGCTGTCTGACCCCACCCATTCTGCCCAGGCTCCTCCTATTTGACCCCACCCAATCTGACTAGGTTCCTCCTAAGCCCCTCCTCTGCTGTCTGGCCCCACCCATTCTGCCCAGGCTCCTCCTATACCCCCTCCTATTTGACCCCACCCAATCTGACTAGGCTCCTCCTATACCCCTCCTCTCTGACCTCACCCATTCTGCCCAGGCTCCTCCTATTTGACCCCACCCAATCTGACTAGGCTCCTCCTAAGCCCCTCCTCTGCTGTCTGACCCCACCCATTCTGCCCAGGCTCCTCCTAAGCCCCTCCTCTCTGACCCCACCAATTCTGCCCAGGCTCCTCCTAAGCCCCTCATCTGCTGTCTGACCCCACCCATTCTGCCCAGGCTCCTCCTATACCCCTCCTCTCTGACCCCACCCAATCTGACTAGGCTCCTCCTAAGCCCCTAGGCTCCTCCTAAGCCCCTCCTCTCTGACCCCACCCAATCTGACTAGGCTCCTCCTATACCCCCTCCTCTCTGACTCCACCCATTCTGACTAGGCTCCTCCTATTTGACCCCACCCAATCTGACTAGGCTCCTCCTTAGCCCCTCCTCTGCTGTCTGACCCCACCCATACTGCCCAGGCTCTGCCTAAGCATCTCTTCTTCCTAACCCACCCATTCTGCCCAGGCTCCTCCTAAGCCCCTCCTCTGCTGTCTGACCCCACCCATTCTGCCCAGGCTCCTCCTAAGCCCCTCCTCTGCTGTCTGACCCCACCCATTCTGCCCAGGATCCTCCTATACCCCCTCCTCTCTGACTCCACCCATTCTGCCCAGGCTCCTCCCATACCCCTCTGACCCCACCCATTCTGCCCAGGCTCCTCCTATACCCCTCCTATTTGACCCCACCCAATCTGACTTGGCTCCTCCTAAGCCCCTCCTCTGCTGTCTGACCCCACCCATTCTGCCCAGGCTCCTCCTATTTGACCCCACCCAATCTGACTAGGCTCCTCCTATACCCCCTCTGCCCAGGCTCCTCCTAAGCCCCTCCTCTGCTGTCTGACCCCCACCCATTCTGCCCAGGCTCCGCCTAAGCCCCTCCTCTCTGACCCCACCCATTCTGCCCAGGCTCCTCCTAAGCCCCACCTCTCTGACTCCACCCATTCTGCCCAGGCTCCTCCTATTTGACCCCACCCAATCTGACTAGGCTCCTCCTAAGCCCCTCCTCTCTGACCCCACCCCCTCTGACTAGGCTCCTCCTATACCCCCTCCTCTCTGACTCCACCCATTCTACCCAGGCTCCTCCCATACCCCTCTGACCCCTCCCATTGTGCCCAGGCTCCTCCTATTTGACCCCACCCAATCTGACTAGGCTCCTCCTACACCCCCCTCTGCCAGGCTCCTCCTATACCCCCTCCTCTCTGACTCCACCCATTCTACCCAGGCTCCGCCCATACCCCTCTGACCCCTCCCATTGTGCCCAGGCTCCTCCTATTTGACCCCACCCAATCTGACTAGGCTCCTCCTACACCCCCCTCTGCCAGGCTCCTCCTATACCCCCTCCTCTCTGACTCCACCCATTCTACCCAGGCTCCTCCCATACCCCTCTGACCCCACCCATTCTGCCCAGGCTCCTCCTATTTGACCCCACCCAATCTGACTAGGCTCCTCCTACACCCCCCTCTGCCCAGGCTCCTCCTATACCCCCTCCTCTCTGACTCCACCCATTCTACCCAGGCTCCTCCCATACCCCTCTGACCCCACCCATTCTGCCCAGGCTCCTCCTATTTGACCCCACCCAATCTGACTAGGCTCCTCCTAAGCCCCTAGGCTCCTCCTATACCCCCCTCTGCCCAGGCTCCTCCTATTTGACCCCACCCAATCTGACAAGGCTCCTCCTAAGCCCCTTCTCTGCTGTCTGACCCCACCCATTCTCCCCAGGCTCCTCCTATACCCCACCTCTCTGACCCCACCCAATCTGACTAGGCTCCTCCTAAGCCCCTCCTCTGCTGTCTGACCCCACCCATTCTGCCCAGGCTCCTCCTATACCCCCTCCTCTCTGACTCCACCCATTCTGCCCAGGCTCCTCCTATTTGACCCCACCCAATCTGACTAGGCTCCTCCTATACCCCCTCTGCCCAGGCTCCTCCTATACCCCTCCTCTCTGACCCCACCCCCTCCCCTCTGCCCAGGCTCCTCCTATACCCCCTCTGCCCAGGCTCCTCTTATACCCCTCCTCTCTGACCCCACCCAATCTGACTCGGCTCCTCCTAAGCCCCTCCTCTGCTGTCTGACCCCACCCATTCTGCCCAGGCTCCTCCTATTTGACCCCACCCAATCTGACTAGGCTCCTCCTAAGCCCCTCCTCTCTGACCCCACCCATTCTGCCCAGGCTCCTCCTAAGCCCCTCCTCTGCTGTCTGACCCCACCCATTCTGCCCAGGCTCCTCCTATACCCCTCCTCTCTGACCCCACCCCCTCTGCCCAGGCTCCTCCTACACCCCCCTCTGCCAGGCTCCTCCTATACCCCCTCCTCTCTGACTCCACCCATTCTACCCAGGCTCCTCCCATACCCCTCTGACCCCACCCATTCTGCCCAGGCTCCTCCTATACCCCCTCCTCTCTGACTCCACCCATTCTGCCCAGGCTCCTCCTAAGCCCCTCCTCTCTGACCCCACCCATTCTGCCCATATACCCCCTCCTCCTGCCCAGGCTCCTCCTAAGCCCCTCCTCTGCTGTCTGACCCCACCCATTCTGCCCAGCCTCCTCCTCTCTGACCCCACCCATTCTGCCCAGGCTCCTCCTATGCCCCTCCTCTGCTGTCTGACCCCACCCATTCTGCCCAGGCTCCTCCTATTTGACCCCACCCAATCTGACTAGGCTCCTCCTACACCCCCCTCTGCCAGGCTCCTCCTATACCCCCTCCTCTCTGACTCCACCCATTCTACCCAGGCTCCTCCCATACCCCTCTGACCCCACCCATTCTGCCCAGGCTCCTCCTATTTGACCCCACCCAATCTGACTAGGCTCCTCCTACACCCCCCCTCTGCCAGGCTCCTCCTATACCCCCCTCTGCCAGGCTCCTCCTTTACCCCCTCCTCTCTGACCCCACCCATTCTGCCCAGGCTCCTCCTATTTGACCACACCCAATCTGACTAGGCTCCTCCTATACCCATTCTGCCCAGGCTCCTCCTATACCCCCTCCTCTCTGACTCCACCCATTCTGCCCAGGCTCCTCCTAAGCCCCTCCTCTCTGACCCCACCCATTCTGCCCATATACCCCCTCCTCCTGCCCAGGCTCCTCCTAAGCCCCTCCTCTGCTGTCTGACCCCACCCATTCTGCCCAGGCTCCGCCTAAGCCCCTCCTCTCTGACCCCACCCATTCTGAAGCACTGAGACGCTGCGAGGGAGTGCTGGTCCCGCTTTTGGCTCACCTGTGATCTCTGCAACTCAGCTCCTCGCCGCTCCCGCTGCGCGGGAGCCGCTTCGCTGTGGGAGGACCCACCAACGCCTGAACTCGCCAGGACTTTGACGCCGGAAGGAACATCTGTGGAGGCTGCAGGGGAAGCGCGGCAGGGACTCACTATCCCAGGAGTCCCTGCTTGACCACGAGACATCCGGTCAGCGCACCCCTGCGTGCCCCGCCCCCAACGCCCATCCTACAAGACCAGAGGAGTGTACGTCTTGCGGGACGCAAGCGGGACGCCGGGCTAAGCCCGGGCAAAGGGCGGGCCGTCTGAGGCCGTCCGAGGTTGGCGACGGTTGGGTTGGGCCTGGTCCCTTGGTTTCCTGCCCCGAGATCGAGGGCTCAGTGTACTTTCACGTAAGTGTTCGCTTAACGTTAGTCGTGTGGCAACAGCATAATGCCTCCTAAAAAGTTACCTATAAACAGCAACTCCATAGAGAACTACCTGGTACAAGTCGTTGAAAAAATCAACTGCGACAGGAGAGCTTCGCTGGGCATAGATTCATCAACTCAATCCCCCTTTATAGACATTGAGTCAGAGGATCCCTTTGGTCTTGTGAGCACTTTTAGTACAAACAACGATACTTCTAACCCATTTCCGGATACCATCATTATCCAGCCTAGTGGCACCGTTGCTGGTCCTGAAGAGCGTAGCGTGCTGGAGTCAGCGCCAGAGCCAACTATCAGTCTTGAGCGCCATATTTCCCCACTAGTACCTGCTCCGGGAAAGCGGGAATGCCTAAGATCAGCTAAAAATAAAGCGGCTAACCTCCCGAGGAAGCATTCTGAGGAAGACGAGTTAGACTTGTCCAGTGAAGCTTATTTAACACTCACAAACGCCCAATTTAATAAATTACTGGCCCTGATGGACTCTAAAATCAAAGCTGTGGTTAAGCCTCTGGTCAGTAAAATTGACAAGCTAACATCTGAGGTCACCCGACTGGAAGGACTATTACAACAAACCATGGGTGATATAGGGAAACTCCCGGATAACGTCGCGGCTAAAATAGAGGAAGCCTTAAATAAATCGGTATCCACAGCTATTAGTGGACTCATCCCTACCCCCGTTTCAAACCCACCACCAACAAATAACATTACTAGCAGCACCCCTCTGGGTGCCCCTCTGTCTGCACCGACCTCGGCTGCTGTTGCTGATGATCCACCCACAGAAAAAGGGACTTTCGAGCTTGTGGTTGAAGCTTCCCCATTGGTACTTGTCCTTGCCAATGTTCCTCCTTTGGCTCAAGGGGAGCGGGAAACAACATCTTCTCTAATTAACAAATCTCTATCATGGCTGACCAACAATATGGTAATCACTCCATGGGGAAAACAGCAACTCTCCCAAGAGCTCGTCAAAGCTAGAAGGGTCCAATGGATTGGGGACAGGGTGAAAAAGTTTCAGGGGGAGTGCGTCGTTTTACACTTCTCCGATCCTGGGGTTTTGCCTAACATCCTACCTAACATCCTACCACCACAAAGGAGATCAACCTCTATAGTTCCATTGACTCTGGATTTTTTCTATCCCAGAAAGGGTAGCGGTCCAAACGCAAGTATCCTAAGAACTAAATGGAACATTGTGACCAAAAGAGGGAGGAAGGATGTTGAATCTGTGGACTGGGGCTTGGGGCTAGAAAATCGTTTTTCTGCACTCTCTAATTTAGATGACTGCGATTGACAACCACCTATTGGTAACCCCATTCCCTGGCCCTGTGCTGACAAAAGAACTTCTGACACAGTCAGCAATCTTATAACAGGCTGTACCCAGGGGTATCCGCTCAATGATCTCCCAGGTCCATCAAATGCATTTACCATCATCCAGGCTAACAGGGGCAGGGCGTCGCTTAAGCCCACTACAAATCCCTGTTCTCCTATGACACCTATCCCGAAGGAAGAAACAGGCTGTAAAATTATAAGCTGGAACATCGCCGGAATTAGCACAAAAAGGAGTGACAACGAGTGGGTCTCCTTCGTCGCAAGCCACGACGTCATTGCCCTACAAGAAACTTGGGATCTGTCTTCCAATCAATGGTTGGACGGTTTCGTAGGCTTTTCAGTCGCGGCCCGCCCCAGTGCGGCAGGCAGAGCGAGGGGAGGTCTCTCGACCTTTTTTTCTCTAGACCTCTCTGGCTCGCTGAAAAAAATTGACTATGATTCCCCAAATTGTTTAATTGTGGAAAGGCATCTATGCCCATCAAAAAGCATTCTGTTCATCAATTTCTACAACTCAGTTAATAAGGAATTTGGGGGTAATAACATTAACCAATTGGACGCATTTTTAACTGCTTTTATCCAAAATTCCCCCTCCAGTCATGAACTGGTGGTAATGGGAGATTTTAATATCCACCCCTGTAATTTGGGTTGCACTATTTTAGGAGTCACGGAGGCCGGGGAACAGGAGGGCCCACACTTCGAACATACTAGGCGTGGTGAGGATTTGGAGGATTTTCTAGCCAAATTTAACCTCCTTGAATTTTCAGCAGGAGAGGGGGTACCTAGAGCAACAACGTTCAAGGGCTCCCCCATGGGTTCTATTATTGACTATATTTTTGTGACCTCTGCCATTTTTAATTGTATTATTTCCTACTGCACTGTGTTTTCGCCTTTTAGTGATCATAATCCTGTTTTCCTGTTCATCCGTTGGGGGGGCGCTCTGGGTCCTATGCCAGGGCATACCAGACAGGGCTTCACCCTTCGCACAACAGACCAAGGCAGGCGCTTGAAATGGGGGAATGTGGTAGCAGATGAGTTTTACACTAGCATCGGCCAAAAGATTGAAGAGCACATCAAAATCTGCCAAGATTCGACCGTGACAGGTAGTGACACCATGGCCGCCTTTCAATCTATATGTCATATAGTGGCCGAGAATCTTACGGTATCAAGGGGTAGGGGTGAACAAAAGCTGCATAAATGGTTTGATTCTGCTTGCACTAGGGCCCTTAGAGACCTAAAATCGGCCCTTAAAGCACAACCGAGGGACCGGGCTTTGGTCTCAGCATTAAGAAAAGAGTATAGGGCCGCTACTAAGTCCAGAAGGGATAGCATCAAGCAGGAGGCATGGGACCAACTAAACGACATTGACATCTTGAGAGACAGCAGACAATTCTGGGCTGTAATAAATCACCCTTATTTCTCAGATTCTCCAAATTTAGATACCGATTGTGTAATACCCGATGAGAAGTGGCTGGCCCACTTTAGCTCTGTGTATGGTGAGTCTGGTGACTGCTCGCCTCCACAAAAGGGTGTAGGCTCTGTGGCCACTCCTATACAATTTAACAGCGGGGAAGTGGAAAAAGCAATCTGTGCCACATCAAAAAATAAAGCCCCCGGCCCTGACGGGGTCCCAGCTGATTTTTATTTACATTCTCCCAAACTCTGGGCTGGTATCCTGGCTAAAGTGTTCTCAGCCGCAAACACCGCCCCCCCCCCAAATACATGGGCTACGTCCACCATAGTGCCTATATTTAAAAAGGGTAGAAGGGATGACCCAGGGTGCTACCGGCCCATTTCTCTCCTGGACTCTGCTATTAAGATCCTGGGCAGAGTCCTTTTAGTGAGATTAAGAGATAGCTTGGAGGACTGCGGTGGCCTGGCTGACATACAGTATGGCTTCAGGGAAAAAAGGGGCACGCTAGAGCAGTGCTCAAACCTGCACCTTCTGATTTCCAAGTATACGGTGGCCAAGGAGGGGACCCTGTATTTAGCATTTATGGACCTCTCCTCGGCCTTCGACTTGGTCAACAGAACGAAACTCTGGGAAATCCTAATTAATATGGGAATTGACGCCGACTTGGTGGCTTTTATAGCTTCTTTGCATCAGGACTTATTCGCTGCTGTAAGAGTAACCAAAGAGGGAAGATGCACGTCGAGATTTAGATCACTACGGGGCGTTAGGCAGGGATGCATATTGGCCCCCCTGTTGTTTACCATCTATATAAATGACCTAGGCAAGTACTTACTTGAGGCAGCATGTGACGTTCCGCGTGTAGGAGAAGTCAAGATCCCTGCTCTCTTATACGCAGACGATGCTGTACTCATTGCACGCACAGGGGTATGTCTCCAAAAATTGTTGGATGCGTTTGGGACCTTTATGGACCGATTGGATCTGAAGGTTAATGCATCCAAATCGCACACCATGGTTGTAGGGTTACAAGGGAAAAGCGGCAAGAGAGGAACTAAAACCTTCTTCTGTAGAGGGGAGATTGTGTCAGGAGTCCCCGTGTTTCCATACCTGGGCGTGCTTTTCGATAGCAGGGGTACCTGGGGCCCACAGATACGTGCAAAAAGCCTAGCGGTTACAAGAACATCCAGGGCCATCTTAAGTTTTGCCAAAAGGCTGGGACATAGACCCATGAAGGCAATCATCCAGGTTTACAACAGTAAATCCCTTCCCGTGGCTCTGTATGGCGCCTCCCTATGGGGCTACGCACGACTAGAAGAAATCCAGGTAGCCGAAAATAGCTTTTTACGTTCAGTCCTGTCCCTCCCCCAATCCTCCCCGGTTTTTTCCATTCACACAGAACTTGGTTTGGAATACATCCAGGACAAACTGAGATTGGCCCCATTAATATACTGGCTAAAGTCTTGGTCAAACCCTGAACTTCTGTTAAATCACATGATTATGAGGGATGTGATGAGTTTAGAGCACAGTCAAAAGATACCATGGATGGCGTATTTGTTCAAATCTTTTAATGAATTAGGACGACCAGATCTATTCACCTCTCCCTCGTGTATCACAAAGCAGGATGTGACAGCTATAAAAAAACAGTTTTTGTCTAGGGCATACATGTTGCGAGAAGAAGTCGAATTATCAAAACCATCTGTTCGAATGCATTATTTGTCACTCCAGTCACCTGCAATTGAACCCTATTTATGTTTTGTCACTAACCCGTTCCATAGATTTTTGTTAACAAAATTCAGATTCAACACTATTCATTTTTATTTAGGCCATTTTAATACTTGGATGAAACCTGAGTTAGCTCCCCCATGCACCTGTGACAATTTTTCTGTTCAGGACAGTTTACATTTTGTTATGTTTTGCGACTTCTTCTCCGACCAAAGGAAAAAATACCTGCTACCAGTCTTAAGAGATGCGGGCTTCTCCCAGGTGAGACCAGCCATGTTATATTTGAAATCAATGGGTAACATCTGTATCACTTTCGCCAAGGCCAATTTCCTTGTGGCAGCAACCAGAGCTAGAAGGGGTATGATTTTGGAAATTTGACGTACATAACGTGTTTCTTAAAATATTTTAACGTACTGATTTTTCGTCTAATTAACTTGCTCATAAACGAAATTGTTTAATTTCTTTTTAAATTGTAAATAATACTGTTTTTATGTACTTTGTATGATTTTAACAAATCGAATAAAGTTAATTTGACTGACTGACCCCACCCATTCTGCCCAGGCTCCTCCTATACCCCACCTCTCTGACCCCACCCAATCTGACTAGGCTCCTCCTATACCCCCTCTGCCCAGGCTCCTCCTAAGCCCCTCCTCTGCTGTCTGACCCCCACCCATTCTGCCCAGGCTCCGCCTAAGCCCCTCCTCTCTGACCCCACCCATTCTGCCAAGGCTCCTCCTAAGCCCCACCTCTCTAACTCCACCCATTCTGCCCAGGCTCCTCCTATTTGACCCCACCCAATCTGACTAGGCTCCTCCTAAGCCCCTCCTCTCTGACCCCACCCCCTCTGACTAGGCTCCTCCTATACCCCCTCCTCTCTGACTCCACCCATTCTACCCAGGCTCCTCCCATACCCCTCTGACCCCTCCCATTGTGCCCAGGCTCCTCCTATTTGACCCCACCCAATCTGACTAGGCTCCTCCTACACCCCCCTCTGCCAGGCTCCTCCTATACCCCCTCCTCTCTGACTCCACCCATTCTACCCAGGCTCCTCCCATACCCCTCTGACCCCACCCATTCTGCCCAGGCTCCTCCTATTTGACCCCACCCAATCTGACTAGGCTCCTCCTACACCCCCCTCTGCCCAGGCTCCTCCTATACCCCCTCCTCTCTGACTCCACCCATTCTGCCCAGGCTCCTCCTATTTGACCCCACCCAATCTGACTAGGCTCCTCCTAAGCCCCTAGGCTCCTCCTAAGCCCCTCCTCTGCTCTCTGACCCCACCCAATCTGACTAGGCTCCTCCTATACCCCCCTCTGCCCAGGCTCCTCCTATTTGACCCCACCCAATCTGACAAGGCTCCTCCTAAGCCCCTTCTCTGCTGTCTGACCCCACCCATTCTCCCCAGGCTCCTCCTATACCCCACCTCTCTGACCCCACCCAATCTGACTAGGCTCCTCCTAAGCCCCTCCTCTGCTGTCTGACCCCACCCATTCTGCCCAGGCTCCTCCTATACCCCTCCTCTCTGACTCCACCCATTCTGCCCAGGCTCCTCCTATTTGACCCCACCCAATCTGACTAGGCTCCTCCTATACCCCCTCTACCCAGGCTCCTCCTATACCCCTCCTCTCTGACCCCGCCCAATCTGACTAGGCTCCTCCTAAGCCCCTCCTCTGCTGTCTGACCCCACCCATTCTGCCCAGGCTCCTCCTATTTGACCCCACCCAATCTGACTAGGCTCCTCCTAAGCCCCTCCTCTCTGACCCCACCCATTCTGCCCAGGCTCCTCCTAAGCCCCTCCTCTGCTGTCTGACCCCACCCATTCTGCCCAGGCTCCTCATATACCCCTCCTCTCTGACCCCACCCCCTCTGCCCAGGCTCCTCCTATTTGACCCCACCCAATCTGACTAGGCTCCTCCTACACCCCCCTCTGCCAGGCTCCTCCTATACCCCCTCCTCTCTGACTCCACCCATTCTACCCAGGCTCCTCCCATACCCCTCTGACCCCACCCATTCTGCCCAGGCTCCTCCTATTTGACCCCACCCAATCTGACTAGGCTCCTCCTACACCCCCCTCTGCCAGGCTCCTCCTATACCCCCTCCTCTCTGACTCCACCCATTCTACCCAGGCTCCTCCCATACCCCTCTGACCCCACCCATTCTGCCCAGGCTCCTCCTATTTGACCCCACCCAATCTGACTAGGCTCCTCCTACACCCCCCTCTGCCCAGGCTCCTCCTATACCCCCCTCTGCCAGGCTCCTCCTATACCCCCTCCTCTCTGACCCCACCCATTCTGCCCAGGCTCCTCCTATACCCCCTCCTCTCTGACTCCACCCATTCTGCCCAGGCTCCTCCTAAGCCCCTCCTCTGCTGTCTGACCCCACCCATTCTGCCCAGCCTCCTCCTCTCTGACCCCACCCATTCTGCCCAGGCTCCTCCTAAGCCCCTCCTCTGCTGTCTGACCCCACCCATTCTGCCCAGGCTCCTCCTATACCCCCTCCTCTCTGACTCCACCCATTCTATCCAGGCTCCTCCCATACCCCTCTGACCCCACCCATTCTGCCCAGGCTCCGCCTATTTGACCACACCCAATCTGACTAGGCTCCTCCTATACCCATTCTGCCCAGGCTCCTCCTATACCCCCTCCTCTCTGACCCCACCCATTCTGCCCATATACCCCCTCCTCCTGCCCAGGCTCCTCCTATACCCCTCCTCTCTGACCCCACCCCCTCTGCCCAGGCTCCTCCTAAGCCCCTCCTCTGCTGTCTGACCCCACCCATTCTGCCCAGGCTCCTCCTATACCCCACCTCTCTGACCCCACCCAATCTGACTAGGCTCCTCCTAAGCCCCTCCTCTGCTGTCTGACCCCACCCATTCTGCCCAGGCTCCTCCTATACCCCTCCTCTCTGACCCCACCCAACCTGCCCAGGGTCCTCCTCCTACAGACAACACCCATTATCTTTCTTTCACCTTTCTTTCCACACCTATTTTACTTACCGACCAATCTGCAATCCCTCTTTCGCTAAGCATGATTCCACCCTTACACAACACACAGACACATTTTACTTACCTGGTGCCGAACCCGGGATTTGAGCCCTGGTTGCCTGGATGGAAGGCAGGAACTTACCCACTGGACCACACTGGTTTCCATGTAAGTAGCCTATCAAATTGTCCTTATGTCATGGTCATCCTTTTAATGTGCAATGGAAGCCACAGGAAAGG
Organism: Lissotriton vulgaris; assembly: GCF_964263255.1. Lineage (NCBI taxonomy): Eukaryota > Metazoa > Chordata > Amphibia > Caudata > Salamandridae > Lissotriton > Lissotriton vulgaris. The sequence continues at coordinate 1,002,140,047 of NC_141695.1, forward strand.
ACACCAAGGCCTGTATGTTGCTTATAGTTACTTCTGCAATCCTCTAGACCACCAAGGAGCTATAGCTCAAAGGTAAGGCTTGTACCTTTAGTGGGGACAGCCCTCACAGGCCAGGGTTCGAATCCTGCCAGTGCTGTAGAAGTATCCCAAGGTGGGAAATTTTCAAACAGTGATTTTCTTTTATTTTTTTTTGCTAAGTGTTTTTCTGGTTTCCATCTAAGTAGCCTATCAAATTGTCCGTATGTCATGGTCATCCATTTAATGTGCAATGGAAGCCACAGGAAAGGACACCAAGGCCTGTATGTTGCTTATAGTTACTACTGCAATCCTCCAGACCACCAAGGAGCTATAGCTCAAAGGTAAGGCTTGTACCTTTGGTGGGGACAGCCCTCACAGGCCAGGGTTCGAATCCTGCCAGTGCTGTAGAAGTATCCCAAGGTGGGAAATTTTCAAACAGTGATTTTCTTTTTTTTTTTTTTGCTAAGTGTTTTTTTGGTTTCCATGTAAGTAGCCTATCAAATTGTCCTTATGTCATGGTCATCCATTTAATGTGCAATGGAAGCCACAGGGAAGGACACCAAGGCCTGTATGTTGCTTATAGTTACTACTGCAATCCTCCAGACCACCAAGGAGCTATAGCTCAAAGGTAAGGCTTGTACCTTTGGTGGGGACAGCCCTCACAGGCCAGGGTTCGAATCCTGCCAGTGCTGTAGAAGTATCCCAAGGTGGGAAATTTTCAAACAGTGATTTTTTTTTGCTAGTGTTTTTTTGGCAGGTGTCTCCCAACATTTCATATGTTTTCTCTCATGACCTTCTACCAACCGCCCTATTTCTCAAGTAGGTGCTAGGAACAAGGCCTTATCTTCCTTTATCAATGTCGTCATTCTTTGTCCTTTAAGTTTGGTGAATTGCAGAGTGCAATTGTGGTATTGGGGGTTATAACTGAGCACAAGAATGCGAGGATGGTGCTACACTTATTGTAAAATAGGTTGGTTGATGGTGATTTTTCATTTTAGTGTGAGCCACTCGCTCAAATCAGGGGTTTGGTGCCAGTGAGCTTGGATAGAAATAAAGGTCAAGTATGAGCTCTGGCTAATGAAATGATGGGTCGAGTTTGAGGCTAGCTAGAGTCCATTTATTAGGTGCAATAAGAAGTTGGAAAGATTTTTCCTTTAAGAGACAGACAAGAGCAGAGTCAAGCCTTTGCTCTAGTAGATCTGCATCATGCCTGCTGCAGGATGTGAAGGAGTGGACCTCCACAGCAGTGCGCTGTGCCGGGCTGGGCTGCACCGGGCTGGGCTGGGCCTGCCCTGGCATCTTGGATTTATTCACCCACCTCCTTCCTTTGAAGAACGCTCACGAACGGCCACGAACGTCCTTGTTCTGTATACAGGCGGACAGCAGGCAATTTAGGACCCTGCTAAATGATGGTGATGTCCCCATGTGCTTCCTTCGAGTGGCAAAATCCTTCGTCTAAGGCAGGTGGGCTTTTTTAAAATTTGGTTGAAGACCATATGTTGGAGGCAGTATCACGGCACAAGCCGCCGACCGTCTCAGAAGAAAGTATGCATGGGAGGACATTATTTGCATAGGAGAGCCCTCTTCTCAGTCCCATTCTTAAGCTGCAGTGGCCATGAAGTGTTACTAGGGGGCAGCAGTATGAACAAAAGAGCACACTGAGGCTTTTCTCCTTCTTGCTGACATGATTCTTGGTCATTTTTGTCTTGCAGGGCCTAAGGAGTGAATGACTACGATGACTGAGGGGATGAGGAATGGCTGGCCTGTATTTGTGGTGAAGGGGGAACATTTGGAAGGTAAACAGCAAGATGAAAGCGTCAAAGCATATATGTTTGCTGAGTGATTGAGTCTGTGTGTCACTTGTCTCTTTGTAGGGACATGTGAGAAAGGAACAGCAGCACCATAGACTTCAGGTGGGAGAGCAAGCAAGGATGAATATTTCCCTCAAATCCAAATACTTACAGCACCTCAAAGATGACAAGTGCGATATGATGTTCTGCAATTGCAAGGATTTGCCATGTGTGGTGCATAAATATGCATGGTTAGTGAGGTTTTTCCCAGAATGTGAGTATCGTTAGGCTGGCAAATGTCAGGCACTCCTTTGGGGGTATGAGGCCAAGAAAAAATTTGGGAAGTTTGCTACAGTCATCTGTAGGATCGAAAGACACTGGGGAATCGTTACAGAGGGAGCCAGGCTGCACAAAACGTGGTAACAGTTGGACAGAAATCTTTAGCCGGACTTTTGACTACCCCCAATGTGGGACCAGGACCGCAGTACCTCTCTGTCTCTGAAACATATTTTGACCTCTGGGCACCACCATCTCAATGCCCCTCAAATGTTCCCTCCTGGAACCCCAGCTTTGGTAGTGCATCAACCAGGTTTCAATCATTTGAGTGACCACAAACACCCTTGCTATGTGCCTTCCATTTACATTCAGTCAGTAACCCAGCTGCTTCGTTCGCTATTGAATCTCAAGTGACAGTTGGATGCACATTGCAGGGGTATACAGGCATTTACCGTACTGTACAGCCCCTCTCAGTACAGTCAGACTACACTTCTTAAAATCATAAATACATGTTTTGTCCAACAGTAAGGCCGGGCCTTTCCTCTGTAGTTCATAGCCAACGTAAGGAGGAAAAAATAAGCTGAAGAGCATGCCAAAATTCTCTACAGACACTGCCAATCCTCACACTGCCTATTTGCATGCCGAGGTTATTCACTATGACCCACCAAACCAATTGGCAACAGTAGCCTCTCTCTGCCTCATTCGTATGCTCCGATGCCACCTTTATTTAGCAAATGTTAGTGCTCTAGGATTTCATAGCACGATTCGCTATAGCCTCTTTTTTCAACAGAAATGTCCTAAAGGTACCTATACCAATCTGCTGGGTGGGGAGGAGGGGGGCTGCTGCTGCTGGCAGTAAAATTTTGGGGCACCCCACCTGCAAAAATACATTCACATGCTCCTTGTTGTACCTTTCAATACCATAACTGCAGCAGAATCGTATGGTGACCCCTGTTGGTAACAGAAACTGTCAAACAGCTTTTTGCCACCCCCCCTCCCCCGTTGCCCCTAACCATTTGGGGTACACCCCATGAGGGAGGATCAGAGCAATAAAAAATAATGGTAGCCCCCCCAAAAAGTACCTGGAAGGCATGCCATTCTGTGCACCTCATCGCTCTTCACGTTGCGCCTAAGCACCTTTTAATACTGCTCCCCGACTGCCCCTCCAAACAGAAATCAGAAAGTATAGGGGGGTGCATTAAAAAAGTTTTTGCGGTTCCCCACCATAAGTCAGGATCCTCCTCCATCTATGACCCCTTCCTAGGCCCTCAGACCCCACCCATTCTGCCCAGGCTCCTCCTATTTGACCACACCCAATCTGACTAGGCTCCTCCTATACCCCCTCCTCTCTGACCCCACCCAATCTGACTAGGCTCCTCCTTAACCCCTCCTCTGCTGTCTGACCCCACCCATTCTGCCCAGGCTCCTCCTAAGCCCCTCTGCCCAGGCTCCTCCTATACCCCTCCTCTCTGACCTCACCCAATCTGACTAGGCTCCTCCTATACCCATTCTGCCCAGGCTCCTCCTATACCCCCTCCTCTCTGACTCCACCCATTCTGCCCAGGCTCCCCCTATACCCCTCCTCTCTGACTCCACCCATTCTGACTAGGCTCCTCCTAAGCCCCTCCTCTGCTGTCTGACCCCACCCATTCTGCCCAGGCTCCTCCTAAGCCCCTCCTCTGCTGTCTGACCCCACCCATTCTGCCCAGGCTCCTCCTATTTGACCCCACCCAATCTGACTAGGTTCCTCCTAAGCCCCTCCTCTGCTGTCTGGCCCCACCCATTCTGCCCAGGCTCCTCCTATACCCCCTCCTATTTGACCCTACCCAATCTGACTAGGCTCCTCCTATACCCCCCTCTGCCCAGGCTCCTCCTATTTGACCCCACCCAATCTGACTAGGCTCCTCCTAAGCCCCTCCTCTGCTGTCTGACCCCACCCATTCTGCCCAGGCTCCTCCTATACCCCCTCCTCTCTGACTCCACCCATTCTGCCCAGGCTACTCCTATTGGACCCCACCCAATCTGATTAGGCTCCTCCTATACCCCCTCTGCCCAGGCTCCTCCTATACCCCTCCTCTCTGACCCCACCCCCTCTGCCCAGGCTCCTCCTATACCCCTCCTCTGCTGTCTGACCCCACCCATTCTGCCCAGGCTCCTCCTATTTGACCCCACCCAATCTGACTAGGCTCCTCCTAAGCCCCTCCTCTGCTGTCTGACCCCACCCATTCTGCCCAGGCTCCTCCTAAGCCCCTCCTCTGCTGTCTGACCCCACCCATTCTGCCCAGGCTCCTCCTATACCCCTCCTCTCTGACCCCACCCCCTCTGCCCAGGCTCCTCCTATTTGACCCCACCCAATCTGACTAGGCTCCTCCTATACCCCCCTCTGCCAGGCTCCTCCTATACCCCCTCCTCTCTGACCCCACCCATTCTGCCCAGGCTCCTCCTATTTGACCACACCCATTCTGCCCAGGCTCCTCCTATACCCCCTCCTCTCTGACTCCACCCATTCTGCCCAGGCTCCTCCTAAGCCCCTCCTCTCTGACCTCACCCATTCTGCCCATATACCCCATTCCTCCTGCCCAGGCTCCTCCTAAGCCCCTCCTCTGCTGTCTGACCCCACCCATTCTGCCCAGGCTCCGCCTAAGCCCCTCCTCTCTGACCCCACCCATTCTGCCCAGGCTCCTCCTATACCCCTCCTCTCTGACCCCACCCCCTCTGCCCAGGCTCCTCCTATTTGACCCCACCCAATCTGACTAGGCTCCTCCTACACCCCCCTCTGCCAGGCTCCTCCTATACCCCCTCCTCTCTGACTCCACCCATTCTACTCAGGCTCCTCCCATACCCCTCTGACCCCACCCATTCTGCCCAGGCTCCTCCTATTTGACCCCACCCAATCTGACTAGGCTCCTCCTACACCCCCCTCTGCCCAGGCTCCTCCTATACCCCCCTCTGCCAGGCTCCTCCTATACCCCCTCCTCTCTGACTCCACCCATTCTACTCAGGCTCCTCCCATACCCCTCTGACCCCACCCCCTCTGCCCAGGCTCCTCCTATTTGACCCCACCCAATCTGACTAGGCTCCTCCTACACCCCCCTCTGCCCAGGCTCCTCCTATACCCCCCTCTGCCAGGCTCCTCCTATACCCCCTCCTCTCTGACCCCACCCATTCTGCCCAGGCTCCTCCTATTTGACCACACCCAATCTGACTAGGCTCCTCCTATACCCATTCTGCCCAGGCTCCTCCTATACCCCCTCCTCTCTGACCTCACCCATTCTGCCCATATACCCCCTCCTCCTGCCCAGGCTCCTCCTAAGCCCCTCCTCTGCTGTCTGACCCCACCCATTCTGCCCAGGCTCCGCCTAAGCCCCTCCTCTCTGACCCCACCCATTCTGCCCAGGCTCCTCCAAAGCCCCTCCTCTGCTGTCTGACCCCACCCCCTCTGCCCAGGCTCCTCCTATACCCCTCCTCTCTGACCCCACCCCCTCTGCCCAGGCTCCTCCTAAGCCCCTCCTCTGCTGTCTGACCCCCCCCATTCTGCCCAGGCTCCTCCTATACCCCCGCCTCTCTGACTCCACCCATTCTACCCAGGCTCCTCCCATACCCCTCTGACCCCACCCAGGCTCCTCCTATTTGACCCCACCCAATCTGACTAGGCTCCTCCTATACCCCTCCTCTGCTGTCTGACCCCACCCATTCTGCCCAGGCTCCTCCTATTTGACCCCACCCAATCTGACTAGGCTCCTCCTAAGCCCCTCCTCTGCTGTCTGACCCCACCCATTCTGCCCAGGCTCCTCCTATACCCCACATCTCTGACCCCACCCAATCTGACTAAGCCCCTCCTCTGCCTGACCCCACCCATTCTGCCCTGGCTCCTCCTATACCCCTTCCTCTCTGACTCCACCCATTCTACCCAGGCTCCTCCCATACCCCTCTGACCCCACCCATTCTGCCCAGGCTTCTCCTATTTGACCCCACCCAATCTGACTAGGCTCCTCCTACACCCCCCTCTGCCAGGCTCCTCCTATACCCCCTCCTCTCTGACTCCACCCATTCTACCCAGGCTCCTCCCATACCCCTCTGACCCCACCCATTCTGCCCAGGCTCCTCCCATTCTGCCCAGGCTCCTCCTATTTGACCCCACCCAATCTGACTAGGCTCCTCCTACACCCCCCCTCTGCCAGGCTCCTCCTATACCCCTCCTCTCTGACCCCACCCAATCTGACTAGGCTCCTCCTAAGCCCCTAGGCCCCTCCTAAGCCCCTCCTCTGCTGTCTGACCCCACTCATTCTGCCCAGGCTCCTCCTAAGCCCCTCCTCTCTGACCCCACCCAATCTGACTAGGCTCCTCCTAAGCCCCTAGGCTCCTCCTAAGCCCCTCCTCTGCTCTCTGACCCCACCCATTCTGCCCAGGCACCTCCTATACCCCTCCTCTCTGACCCCACCCAACCTGCCCAGGGTCCTCCTCCTACAGACAACACCTTTCTTTCCACACCTATTTTACTTACCGACCAATCTGCAATCCCTCTTTCGCTAGGCATGATTCCACTCTTACACAACACACAGACACATTTTACTTACCTAGTGCCGAACCCGGGATTTGAACCCTGGTTGCCTGGATGGAAGGCAGGAGCTTACCCACTGGACCACACTGGTTTCCATGTATGTAGCCTATCAAATTGTCCTTATGTCATGGTCATCCATTTAATGTGCAATGGAAGCCACAGGGAAGGACACCAAGGCCTGTATCTTGCTTATAGTTACTACTGCAATCCTCCAGACCACCAAGGAGCTATAGCTCAAAGGTAAGGCTTGTACCTTTGGTGGGGACAGCCCTCACAGGCCAGGGTTCGAATCCTGCCAGTGCTGTAGAAGTATCCCAAGGTGGGAAATTTTCAAACAGTGATTTTCTTTTTTTTTTTTTGCTAAGTGTTTTTCTGGTTTCCATGTAAGTAGCCTATCAAATTGTCCTTATGTCATGGTCATCCATTTAATGTGCAATGGAAGCCACAGGGAAGGACACCAAGGCCTGTATGTTGCTTATAGTTACTACTGCAATCCTCCAGACCACCAAGGAGCTATAGCTCAAAGGTAAGGCTTGTACCTTTGGTGGGGACAGCCCTCACAGGCCAGGGTTCGAATCCTGCCAGTGCTGTAGAAGTATCCCAAGGTGGGAAATTTTCAAACAGTGATTTTCTTTTTTTTTTTTTGCTAAGTGTTTTTCTGGTTTCCATGTAAGTAGCCTATCAAATTGTCCTTATGTCATGGTCATCCATTTAATGTGCAATGGAAGCCACAGGGAAGGACACCAAGGCCTGTATGTTGCTTATAGTTACTACTGCAATCCTCCAGACCACCAAGGAGCTATAGCTCAAAGGTAAGGCTTGTACCTTTGGTGGGGACAGCCCTCACAGGCCAGGGTTCGAATCCTGCCAGTGCTGTAGAAGTATCCCAAGGTGGGAAATTTTCAAACAGTGATTTTTTTTTTGCTAGTGTTTTTTTGGCAGGTGTCTCCCAACATTTCATATGTTTTCTCTCATGACCTTCTACCAACCGCCCTATTTCTCAAGTAGGTGCTAGGAACAAGGCCTTATCTTCCTTTATCAATGTCGTCATTCTTTGTCCTTTAAGTTTGGTGAATTGCAGAGTGCAATTGTGGTATTGGGGGTTATAACTGAGCACAAGAATGCGAGGATGGTGCTACACTTATTGTAAAATAGGTTGGTTGATGGTGATTTTTCATTTTAGTGTGAGCCACTCGCTCAAATCAGGGGTTTGGTGCCAGTGAGCTTGGATAGAAATAAAGGTCAAGTATGAGCTCTGGCTAATGAAATGATGGGTCGAGTTTGAGGCTAGCTAGAGTCCATTTATTAGGTGCAATAAGAAGTTGGAAAGATTTTTCCTTTAAGAGACAGACAAGAGCAGAGTCAAGCCTTTGCTCTAGTAGATCTGCATCATGCCTGCTGCAGGATGTGAAGGAGTGGACCTCCACAGCAGTGCGCTGTGCCGGGCTGGGCTGCACCGGGCTGGGCTGGGCCTGCCCTGGCATCTTGGATTTATTCACCCACCTCCTTCCTTTGAAGAACGCTCACGAACGGCCACGAACGTCCTTGTTCTGTATACAGGCGGACAGCAGGCAATTTAGGACCCTGCTAAATGATGGTGATGTCCCCATGTGCTTCCTTCGAGTGGCAAAATCCTTCGTCTAAGGCAGGTGGGCTTTTTTAAAATTTGGTTGAAGACCATATGTTGGAGGCAGTATCACGGCACAAGCCGCCGACCGTCTCAGAAGAAAGTATGCATGGGAGGACATTATTTGCATAGGAGAGCCCTCTTCTCAGTCCCATTCTTAAGCTGCAGTGGCCATGAAGTGTTACTAGGGGGCAGCAGTATGAACAAAAGAGCACACTGAGGCTTTTCTCCTTCTTGCTGACATGATTCTTGGTCATTTTTGTCTTGCAGGGCCTAAGGAGTGAATGACTACGATGACTGAGGGGATGAGGAATGGCTGGCCTGTATTTGTGGTGAAGGGGGAACATTTGGAAGGTAAACAGCAAGATGAAAGCGTCAAAGCATATATGTTTGCTGAGTGATTGAGTCTGTGTGTCACTTGTCTCTTTGTAGGGACATGTGAGAAAGGAACAGCAGCACCATAGACTTCAGGTGGGAGAGCAAGCAAGGATGAATATTTCCCTCAAATCCAAATACTTACAGCACCTCAAAGATGACAAGTGCGATATGATGTTCTGCAATTGCAAGGATTTGCCATGTGTGGTGCATAAATATGCATGGTTAGTGAGGTTTTTCCCAGAATGTGAGTATCGTTAGGCTGGCAAATGTCAGGCACTCCTTTGGGGGTATGAGGCCAAGAAAAAATTTGGGAAGTTTGCTACAGTCATCTGTAGGATCGAAAGACACTGGGGAATCGTTACAGAGGGAGCCAGGCTGCACAAAACGTGGTAACAGTTGGACAGAAATCTTTAGCCGGACTTTTGACTACCCCCAATGTGGGACCAGGACCGCAGTACCTCTCTGTCTCTGAAACATATTTTGACCTCTGGGCACCACCATCTCAATGCCCCTCAAATGTTCCCTCCTGGAACCCCAGCTTTGGTAGTGCATCAACCAGGTTTCAATCATTTGAGTGACCACAAACACCCTTGCTATGTGCCTTCCATTTACATTCAGTCAGTAACCCAGCTGCTTCGTTCGCTATTGAATCTCAAGTGACAGTTGGATGCACATTGCAGGGGTATACAGGCATTTACCGTACTGTACAGCCCCTCTCAGTACAGTCAGACTACACTTCTTAAAATCATAAATACATGTTTTGTCCAACAGTAAGGCCGGGCCTTTCCTCTGTAGTTCATAGCCAACGTAAGGAGGAAAAAATAAGCTGAAGAGCATGCCAAAATTCTCTACAGACACTGCCAATCCTCACACTGCCTATTTGCATGCCGAGGTTATTCACTATGACCCACCAAACCAATTGGCAACAGTAGCCTCTCTCTGCCTCATTCGTATGCTCCGATGCCACCTTTATTTAGCAAATGTTAGTGCTCTAGGATTTCATAGCACGATTCGCTATAGCCTCTTTTTTCAACAGAAATGTCCTAAAGGTACCTATACCAATCTGCTGGGTGGGGAGGAGGGGGGCTGCTGCTGCTGGCAGTAAAATTTTGGGGCACCCCACCTGCAAAAATACATTCACATGCTCCTTGTTGTACCTTTCAATACCATAACTGCAGCAGAATCGTATGGTGACCCCTGTTGGTAACAGAAACTGTCAAACAGCTTTTTGCCACCCCCCCTCCCCCGTTGCCCCTAACCATTTGGGGTACACCCCATGAGGGAGGATCAGAGCAATAAAAAAATAATGGTAGCCCCCCCAAAAAGTACCTGGAAGGCATGCCATTCTGTGCACCTCATCGCTCTTCACGTTGCGCCTAAGCACCTTTTAATACTGCTCCCCGACTGCCCCTCCAAACAGAAATCAGAAAGTATAGGGGGGTGCATTAAAAAAGTTTTTGCAGTTCCCCACCATAAGTCAGGATCCTCCTCCATCTATGACCCCTTCCTAGGCCCTCAGACCCCACCCATTCTGCCCAGGCTCCTCCTATTTGACCACACCCAATCTGACTAGGCTCCTCCTATACCCCCTCCTCTCTGACCCCACCCAATCTGACTAGGCTCCTCCTTAACCCCTCCTCTGCTGTCTGACCCCACCCATTCTGCCCAGGCTCCTCCTAAGCCCCTCTGCCCAGGCTCCTCCTATACCCCTCCTCTCTGACCTCACCCAATCTGACTAGGCTCCTCCTATACCCATTCTGCCCAGGCTCCTCCTATACCCCCTCCTCTCTGACTCCACCCATTCTGCCCAGGCTCCCCCTATACCCCTCCTCTCTGACTCCACCCATTCTGACTAGGCTCCTCCTAAGCCCCTCCTCTGCTGTCTGACCCCACCCATTCTGCCCAGGCTCCTCCTAAGCCCCTCCTCTGCTGTCTGACCCCACCCATTCTGCCCAGGCTCCTCCTATTTGACCCCACCCAATCTGACTAGGTTCCTCCTAAGCCCCTCCTCTGCTGTCTGGCCCCACCCATTCTGCCCAGGCTCCTCCTATACCCCCTCCTATTTGACCCTACCCAATCTGACTAGGCTCCTCCTATACCCCCCTCTGCCCAGGCTCCTCCTATTTGACCCCACCCAATCTGACTAGGCTCCTCCTAAGCCCCTCCTCTGCTGTCTGACCCCACCCATTCTGCCCAGGCTCCTCCTATACCCCCTCCTCTCTGACTCCACCCATTCTGCCCAGGCTCCTCCTATTGGACCCCACCCAATCTGATTAGGCTCCTCCTATACCCCCTCTGCCCAGGCTCCTCCTATACCCCTCCTCTCTGACCCCACCCCCTCTGCCCAGGCTCCTCCTATACCCCTCCTCTGCTGTCTGACCCCACCCATTCTGCCCAGGCTCCTCCTATTTGACCCCACCCAATCTGACTAGGCTCCTCCTAAGCCCCTCCTCTGCTGTCTGACCCCACCCATTCTGCCCAGGCTCCTCCTAAGCCCCTCCTCTGCTGTCTGACCCCACCCATTCTGCCCAGGCTCCTCCTATACCCCTCCTCTCTGACCCCACCCCCTCTGCCCAGGCTCCTCCTATTTGACCCCACCCAATCTGACTAGGCTCCTCCTATACCCCCCTCTGCCAGGCTCCTCCTATACCCCCTCCTCTCTGACCCCACCCATTCTGCCCAGGCTCCTCCTATTTGACCACACCCAATCTGACTAGGCTCCTCCTATACCCATTCTGCCCAGGCTCCTCCTATACCCCCTCCTCTCTGACTCCACCCATTCTGCCCAGGCTCCTCCTAAGCCCCTCCTCTCTGACCTCACCCATTCTGCCCATATACCCCATTCCTCCTGCCCAGGCTCCTCCTAAGCCCCTCCTCTGCTGTCTGACCCCACCCATTCTGCCCAGGCTCCTCCTATACCCCTCCTCTCTGACCCCACCCCCTCTGCCCAGGCTCCTCCTATTTGACCCCACCCAATCTGACTAGGCTCCTCCTACACCCCCCTCTGCCAGGCTCCTCCTATACCCCCTCCTCTCTGACTCCACCCATTCTACTCAGGCTCCTCCCATACCCCTCTGACCCCACCCATTCTGCCCAGGCTCCTCCTATTTGACCCCACCCAATCTGACTAGGCTCCTCCTACACCCCCCTCTGCCCAGGCTCCTCCTATACCCCCCTCTGCCAGGCTCCTCCTATACCCCCTCCTCTCTGACCCCACCCATTCTGCCCAGGCTCCTCCTATTTGACCACACCCAATCTGACTAGGCTCCTCCTATACCCATTCTGCCCAGGCTCCTCCTATACCCCCTCCTCTGCTGTCTGACCCCACCCATTCTGCCCAGGCTCCGCCTAAGCCCCTCCTCTCTGACCCCACCCATTCTGCCCAGGCTCCTCCAAAGCCCCTCCTCTGCTGTCTGACCCCACCCCCTCTGCCCAGGCTCCTCCTATACCCCTCCTCTCTGACCCCACCCCCTCTGCCCAGGCTCCTCCTAAGCCCCTCCTCTGCTGTCTGACCCCACCCATTCTGCCCAGGCTCCTCCTATACCCCCACCTCTCTGACTCCACCCATTCTACCCAGGCTCCTCCCATACCCCTCTGACCCCACCCAGGCTCCTCCTATTTGACCCCACCCAATCTGACTAGGCTCCTCCTATACCCCTCCTCTGCTGTCTGACCCCACCCATTCTGCCCAGGCTCCTCCTATTTGACCCCACCCAATCTGACTAGGCTCCTCCTAAGCCCCTCCTCTGCTGTCTGACCCCACCCATTCTGCCCAGGCTCCTCCTATACCCCACCTCTCTGACCCCACCCAATCTGACTAAGCCCCTCCTCTGCCTGACCCCACCCATTCTGCCCTGGCTCCTCCTATACCCCTTCCTCTCTGACTCCACCCATTCTACCCAGGCTCCTCCCATACCCCTCTGACCCCACCCATTCTGCCCAGGCTTCTCCTATTTGACCCCACCCAATCTGACTAGGCTCCTCCTAAGCCCCTAGGCCCCTCCTAAGCCCCTCCTCTGCTGTCTGACCCCACTCATTCTGCCCAGGCTCCTCCTAAGCCCCTCCTCTCTGACCCCACCCAATCTGACTAGGCTCCTCCTAAGCCCCTAGGCTCCTCCTAAGCCCCTCCTCTGCTCTCTGACCCCACCCATTCTGCCCAGGCACCTCCTATACCCCTCCTCTCTGACCCCACCCAACCTGCCCAGGGTCCTCCTCCTACAGACAACACCTTTCTTTCCACACCTATTTTACTTACCGACCAATCTGCAATCCCTCTTTCGCTAGGCATGATTCCACTCTTACACAACACACAGACACATTTTACTTACCTAGTGCCGAACCCGGGATTTGAACCCTGGTTGCCTGGATGGAAGGCAGGAGCTTACCCACTGGACCACACTGGTTTCCATGTAAGTAGCCTATCAAATTGTCCTTATGTCATGGTCATCCATTTAATGTGCAATGGAAGCCACAGGGAAGGACACCAAGGCCTGTATGTTGCTTATAGTTACTACTGCAATCCTCCAGACCACCAAGGAGCTATAGCTCAAAGGTAAGGCTTGTACCTTTGGTGGGGACAGCCCTCACAGGCCAGGGTTCGAATCCTGCCAGTGCTGTAGAAGTATCCCAAGGTGGGAAATTTTCAAACAGTGATTTTCTTTTTTTTTTTTTGCTAAGTGTTTTTCTGGTTTCCATGTAAGTAGCCTATCAAATTGTCCTTATGTCATGGTCATCCATTTAATGTGCAATGGAAGCCACAGGGAAGGACACCAAGGCCTGTATGTTGCTTATAGTTACTACTGCAATCCTCTAGACCACCAAGGAGATAGCTCAAAGGTAAGGCTTGTACCTTTGGGGGGACAGCCCTCACAGGCCAGGGTTCGAATCCTGCCAGTGCTGTAGAAGTGTCCCAAGGTGGGAAATTTTCAAACAGTGATTTTTTTTTTGCTAGTGTTTTTTTGGCAGGTGTCTCCCAACATTTCATATGTTTTCTCTCATGACCTTCTACCAACCGCCCTATTTCTCAAGTAGGTGCTAGGAACAAGGCCTTATCTTCCTTTATCAATGTCGTCATTCTTTGTCCTTTAAGTTTGGTGAATTGCAGAGTGCAATTGTGGTATTGGGGGTTATAACTGAGCACAAGAATGCGAGGATGGTGCTACACTTATTGTAAAATAGGTTGGTTGATGGTGATTTTTCATTTTAGTGTGAGCCACTCGCTCAAATCAGGGGTTTGGTGCCAGTGAGCTTGGATAGAAATAAAGGTCAAGTATGAGCTCTGGCTAATGAAATGATGGGTCGAGTTTGAGGCTAGCTAGAGTCCATTTATTAGGTGCAATAAGAAGTTGGAAAGATTTTTCCTTTAAGAGACAGACAAGAGCAGAGTCAAGCCTTTGCTCTAGTAGATCTGCATCATGCCTGCTGCAGGATGTGAAGGAGTGGACCTCCACAGCAGTGCGCTGTGCCGGGCTGGGCTGCACCGGGCTGGGCTGGGCCTGCCCTGGCATCTTGGATTTATTCACCCACCTCCTTCCTTTGAAGAACGCTCACGAACGGCCACGAACGTCCTTGTTCTGTATACAGGCGGACAGCAGGCAATTTAGGACCCTGCTAAATGATGGTGATGTCCCCATGTGCTTCCTTCGAGTGGCAAAATCCTTCGTCTAAGGCAGGTGGGCTTTTTTAAAATTTGGTTGAAGACCATATGTTGGAGGCAGTATCACGGCACAAGCCGCCGACCGTCTCAGAAGAAAGTATGCATGGGAGGACATTATTTGCATAGGAGAGCCCTCTTCTCAGTCCCATTCTTAAGCTGCAGTGGCCATGAAGTGTTACTAGGGGGCAGCAGTATGAACAAAAGAGCACACTGAGGCTTTTCTCCTTCTTGCTGACATGATTCTTGGTCATTTTTGTCTTGCAGGGCCTAAGGAGTGAAGGACTACGATGACTGAGGGGATGAGGAATGGCTGGCCTGTATTTGTGGTGAAGGGGGAACATTTGGAAGGTAAACAGCAAGATGAAAGCGTCAAAGCATATATGTTTGCTGAGTGATTGAGTCTGTGTGTCACTTGTCTCTTTGTAGGGACATGTGAGAAAGGAACAGCAGCACCATAGACTTCAGGTGGGAGAGCAAGCAAGGATGAATATTTCCCTCAAATCCAAATACTTACAGCACCTCAAAGATGACAAGTGTGATATGATGTTCTGCAATTGCAAGGATTTGCCATGTGTGGTGCATAAATATGCATGGTTAGTGAGGTTTTTCCCAGAATGTGAGTATCGTTAGGCTGGCAAATGTCAGGCACTCCTTTGGGGGTATGAGGCCAAGAAAAAATTTGGGAAGTTTGCTACAGTCATCTGTAGGATCGAAAGACACTGGGGAATCGTTACAGAGGGAGCCAGGCTGCACAAAACGTGGTAACAGTTGGACAGAAATCTTTAGCCGGACTTTTGACTACCCCCAATGTGGGACCAGGACCGCAGTACCTCTCTGTCTCTGAAACATATTTTGACCTCTGGGCACCACCATCTCAATGCCCCTCAAATGTTCCCTCCTGGAACCCCAGCTTTGGTAGTGCATCAACCAGGTTTCAATCATTTGAGTGACCACAAACACCCTTGCTATGTGCCTTCCATTTACATTCAGTCAGTAACCCAGCTGCTTCGTTCGCTATTGAATCTCAAGTGACAGTTGGATGCACATTGCAGGGGTATACAGGCATTTACCGTACTGTACAGCCCCTCTCAGTACAGTCAGACTACACTTCTTAAAATCATAAATACATGTTTTGTCCAACAGTAAGGCCGGACCTTTCCTCTGTAGTTCATAGCCAACGTAAGGAGGAAAAAATAAGCTGAAGAGCATGCCAAAATTCTCTACAGACACTGCCAATCCTCACACTGCCTATTTGCATGCCGAGGTTATTCACTATGACCCACCAAACCAATTGGCAACAGTAGCCTCTCTCTGCCTCATTCGTATGCTCCGATGCCACCTTTATTTAGCAAATGTTAGTGCTCTAGGATTTCATAGCACGATTCGCTATAGCCTCTTTTTTCAACAGAAATGTCCTAAAGGTACCTATACCAATCTGCTGGGTGGGGAGGAGGGGGGCTGCTGCTGCTGGCAGTAAAATTTTGGGGCACCCCACCTGCAAAAATACATTCACATGCTCCTTGTTGTACCTTTCAATACCATAACTGCAGCAGAATCGTATGGTGACCCCTGTTGGTAACAGAAACTGTCAAACAGCTTTTTGCCACCCCCCCTCCCCCGTTGCCCCTAACCATTTGGGGTACACCCCATGAGGGAGGATCAGAGCAATAAAAAATAATGGTAGCCCCCCCAAAAAGTACCTGGAAGGCATGCCATTCTGTGCACCTCATCGCTCTTCACGTTGCGCCTAAGCACCTTTTAATACTGCTCCCCGACTGCCCCTCCAAACAGAAATCAGAAAGTATAGGGGGGTGCATTAAAAAAGTTTTTGCAGTTCCCCACCATAAGTCAGGATCCTCCTCCATCTATGACCCCTTCCTAGGCCCTCAGACCCCACCCATTCTGCCCAGGCTCCTCCTATTTGACCACACCCAATCTGACTAGGCTCCTCCTATACCCCCTCCTCTCTGACCCCACCCAATCTGACTAGGCTCCTCCTTAACCCCTCCTCTGCTGTCTGACCCCACCCATTCTGCCCAGGCTCCTCCTAAGCCCCTCTGCCCAGGCTCCTCCTATACCCCTCCTCTCTGACCTCACCCAATCTGACTAGGCTCCTCCTATACCCATTCTGCCCAGGCTCCTCCTATACCCCCTCCTCTCTGACTCCACCCATTCTGCCCAGGCTCCCCCTATACCCCTCCTCTCTGACTCCACCCATTCTGACTAGGCTCCTCCTAAGCCCCTCCTCTGCTGTCTGACCCCACCCATTCTGCCCAGGCTCCTCCTAAGCCCCTCCTCTGCTGTCTGACCCCACCCATTCTGCCCAGGCTCCTCCTATTTGACCCCACCCAATCTGACTAGGTTCCTCCTAAGCCCCTCCTCTGCTGTCTGGCCCCACCCATTCTGCCCAGGCTCCTCCTATACCCCCTCCTATTTGACCCTACCCAATCTGACTAGGCTCCTCCTATACCCCCCTCTGCCCAGGCTCCTCCTATTTGACCCCACCCAATCTGACTAGGCTCCTCCTAAGCCCCTCCTCTGCTGTCTGACCCCACCCATTCTGCCCAGGCTCCTCCTATACCCCCTCCTCTCTGACTCCACCCATTCTGCCCAGGCTCCTCCTATTGGACCCCACCCAATCTGATTAGGCTCCTCCTATACCCCCTCTGCCCAGGCTCCTCCTATACCCCTCCTCTCTGACCCCACCCCCTCTGCCCAGGCTCCTCCTATACCCCTCCTCTGCTGTCTGACCCCACCCATTCTGCCCAGGCTCCTCCTATTTGACCCCACCCAATCTGACTAGGCTCCTCCTAAGCCCCTCCTCTGCTGTCTGACCCCACCCATTCTGCCCAGGCTCCTCCTAAGCCCCTCCTCTGCTGTCTGACCCCACCCATTCTGCCCAGGCTCCTCCTATACCCCTCCTCTCTGACCCCACCCCCTCTGCCCAGGCTCCTCCTATTTGACCCCACCCAATCTGACTAGGCTCCTCCTATACCCCCCTCTGCCAGGCTCCTCCTATACCCCCTCCTCTCTGACCCCACCCATTCTGCCCAGGCTCCTCCTATTTGACCACACCCAATCTGACTAGGCTCCTCCTATACCCATTCTGCCCAGGCTCCTCCTATACCCCCTCCTCTGCTGTCTGACCCCACCCATTCTGCCCAGGCTCCGCCTAAGCCCCTCCTCTCTGACCCCACCCATTCTGCCCAGGCTCCTCCAAAGCCCCTCCTCTGCTGTCTGACCCCACCCCCTCTGCCCAGGCTCCTCCTATACCCCTCCTCTCTGACCCCACCCCCTCTGCCCAGGCTCCTCCTAAGCCCCTCCTCTGCTGTCTGACCCCACCCATTCTGCCCAGGCTCCTCCTATACCCCCGCCTCTCTGACTCCACCCATTCTACCCAGGCTCCTCCCATACCCCTCTGACCCCACCCAGGCTCCTCCTATTTGACCCCACCCAATCTGACTAGGCTCCTCCTATACCCCTCCTCTGCTGTCTGACCCCACCCATTCTGCCCAGGCTCCTCCTATTTGACCCCACCCAATCTGACTAGGCTCCTCCTAAGCCCCTCCTCTGCTGTCTGACCCCACCCATTCTGCCCAGGCTCCTCCTATACCCCACCTCTCTGACCCCACCCAATCTGACTAAGCCCCTCCTCTGCCTGACCCCACCCATTCTGCCCTGGCTCCTCCTATACCCCTTCCTCTCTGACTCCACCCATTCTACCCAGGCTCCTCCCATACCCCTCTGACCCCACCCATTCTGCCCAGGCTTCTCCTATTTGACCCCACCCAATCTGACTAGGCTCCTCCTAAGCCCCTAGGCCCCTCCTAAGCCCCTCCTCTGCTGTCTGACCCCACTCATTCTGCCCAGGCTCCTCCTAAGCCCCTCCTCTCTGACCCCACCCAATCTGACTAGGCTCCTCCTAAGCCCCTAGGCTCCTCCTAAGCCCCTCCTCTGCTCTCTGACCCCACCCATTCTGCCCAGGCACCTCCTATACCCCTCCTCTCTGACCCCACCCAACCTGCCCAGGGTCCTCCTCCTACAGACAACACCTTTCTTTCCACACCTATTTTACTTACCGACCAATCTGCAATCCCTCTTTCGCTAGGCATGATTCCACTCTTACACAACACACAGACACATTTTACTTACCTAGTGCCGAACCCGGGATTTGAACCCTGGTTGCCTGGATGGAAGGCAGGAGCTTACCCACTGGACCACACTGGTTTCCATGTAAGTAGCCTATCAAATTGTCCTTATGTCATGGTCATCCATTTAATGTGCAATGGAAGCCACAGGGAAGGACACCAAGGCCTGTATGTTGCTTATAGTTACTACTGCAATCCTCCAGACCACCAAGGAGCTATAGCTCAAAGGTAAGGCTTGTACCTTTGGTGGGGACAGCCCTCACAGGCCAGGGTTCGAATCCTGCCAGTGCTGTAGAAGTATCCCAAGGTGGGAAATTTTCAAACAGTGATTTTCTTTTTTTTTTTTTGCTAAGTGTTTTTCTGGTTTCCATGTAAGTAGCCTATCAAATTGTCCTTATGTCATGGTCATCCATTTAATGTGCAATGGAAGCCACAGGGAAGGACACCAAGGCCTGTATGTTGCTTATAGTTACTACTGCAATCCTCTAGACCACCAAGGAGATAGCTCAAAGGTAAGGCTTGTACCTTTGGGGGGACAGCCCTCACAGGCCAGGGTTCGAATCCTGCCAGTGCTGTAGAAGTGTCCCAAGGTGGGAAATTTTCAAACAGTGATTTTTTTTTTGCTAGTGTTTTTTTGGCAGGTGTCTCCCAACATTTCATATGTTTTCTCTCATGACCTTCTACCAACCGCCCTATTTCTCAAGTAGGTGCTAGGAACAAGGCCTTATCTTCCTTTATCAATGTCGTCATTCTTTGTCCTTTAAGTTTGGTGAATTGCAGAGTGCAATTGTGGTATTGGGGGTTATAACTGAGCACAAGAATGCGAGGATGGTGCTACACTTATTGTAAAATAGGTTGGTTGATGGTGATTTTTCATTTTAGTGTGAGCCACTCGCTCAAATCAGGGGTTTGGTGCCAGTGAGCTTGGATAGAAATAAAGGTCAAGTATGAGCTCTGGCTAATGAAATGATGGGTCGAGTTTGAGGCTAGCTAGAGTCCATTTATTAGGTGCAATAAGAAGTTGGAAAGATTTTTCCTTTAAGAGACAGACAAGAGCAGAGTCAAGCCTTTGCTCTAGTAGATCTGCATCATGCCTGCTGCAGGATGTGAAGGAGTGGACCTCCACAGCAGTGCGCTGTGCCGGGCTGGGCTGCACCGGGCTGGGCTGGGCCTGCCCTGGCATCTTGGATTTATTCACCCACCTCCTTCCTTTGAAGAACGCTCACGAACGGCCACGAACGTCCTTGTTCTGTATACAGGCGGACAGCAGGCAATTTAGGACCCTGCTAAATGATGGTGATGTCCCCATGTGCTTCCTTCGAGTGGCAAAATCCTTCGTCTAAGGCAGGTGGGCTTTTTTAAAATTTGGTTGAAGACCATATGTTGGAGGCAGTATCACGGCACAAGCCGCCGACCGTCTCAGAAGAAAGTATGCATGGGAGGACATTATTTGCATAGGAGAGCCCTCTTCTCAGTCCCATTCTTAAGCTGCAGTGGCCATGAAGTGTTACTAGGGGGCAGCAGTATGAACAAAAGAGCACACTGAGGCTTTTCTCCTTCTTGCTGACATGATTCTTGGTCATTTTTGTCTTGCAGGGCCTAAGGAGTGAAGGACTACGATGACTGAGGGGATGAGGAATGGCTGGCCTGTATTTGTGGTGAAGGGGGAACATTTGGAAGGTAAACAGCAAGATGAAAGCGTCAAAGCATATATGTTTGCTGAGTGATTGAGTCTGTGTGTCACTTGTCTCTTTGTAGGGACATGTGAGAAAGGAACAGCAGCACCATAGACTTCAGGTGGGAGAGCAAGCAAGGATGAATATTTCCCTCAAATCCAAATACTTACAGCACCTCAAAGATGACAAGTGTGATATGATGTTCTGCAATTGCAAGGATTTGCCATGTGTGGTGCATAAATATGCATGGTTAGTGAGGTTTTTCCCAGAATGTGAGTATCGTTAGGCTGGCAAATGTCAGGCACTCCTTTGGGGGTATGAGGCCAAGAAAAAATTTGGGAAGTTTGCTACAGTCATCTGTAGGATCGAAAGACACTGGGGAATCGTTACAGAGGGAGCCAGGCTGCACAAAACGTGGTAACAGTTGGACAGAAATCTTTAGCCGGACTTTTGACTACCCCCAATGTGGGACCAGGACCGCAGTACCTCTCTGTCTCTGAAACATATTTTGACCTCTGGGCACCACCATCTCAATGCCCCTCAAATGTTCCCTCCTGGAACCCCAGCTTTGGTAGTGCATCAACCAGGTTTCAATCATTTGAGTGACCACAAACACCCTTGCTATGTGCCTTCCATTTACATTCAGTCAGTAACCCAGCTGCTTCGTTCGCTATTGAATCTCAAGTGACAGTTGGATGCACATTGCAGGGGTATACAGGCATTTACCGTACTGTACAGCCCCTCTCAGTACAGTCAGACTACACTTCTTAAAATCATAAATACATGTTTTGTCCAACAGTAAGGCCGGACCTTTCCTCTGTAGTTCATAGCCAACGTAAGGAGGAAAAAATAAGCTGAAGAGCATGCCAAAATTCTCTACAGACACTGCCAATCCTCACACTGCCTATTTGCATGCCGAGGTTATTCACTATGACCCACCAAACCAATTGGCAACAGTAGCCTCTCTCTGCCTCATTCGTATGCTCCGATGCCACCTTTATTTAGCAAATGTTAGTGCTCTAGGATTTCATAGCACGATTCGCTATAGCCTCTTTTTTCAACAGAAATGTCCTAAAGGTACCTATACCAATCTGCTGGGTGGGGAGGAGGGGGGCTGCTGCTGCTGGCAGTAAAATTTTGGGGCACCCCACCTGCAAAAATACATTCACATGCTCCTTGTTGTACCTTTCAATACCATAACTGCAGCAGAATCGTATGGTGACCCCTGTTGGTAACAGAAACTGTCAAACAGCTTTTTGCCACCCCCCCTCCCCCGTTGCCCCTAACCATTTGGGGTACACCCCATGAGGGAGGATCAGAGCAATAAAAAATAATGGTAGCCCCCCCCAAAAAGTACCTGGAAGGCATGCCATTCTGTGCACCTCATCGCTCTTCACGTTGCGCCTAAGCACCTTTTAATACTGCTCCCCGACTGCCCCTCCAAACAGAAATCAGAAAGTATAGGGGGGTGCATTAAAAAAGTTTTTGCAGTTCCCCACCATAAGTCAGGATCCTCCTCCATCTATGACCCCTTCCTAGGCCCTCAGACCCCACCCATTCTGCCCAGGCTCCTCCTATTTGACCACACCCAATCTGACTAGGCTCCTCCTTAACCCCTCCTCTGCTCTCTGACCCCACCCAATCTGACTAGGCTCCTCCTATACCCCCTCCTCTCTGACTCCACCCATTCTGCCCAGGCTCCTCCTATTTGACCACACCCAATCTGACTAGGCTCCTCCTTAACCCCTCCTCTGCTCTCTGACCCCACCCAATCTGACTAGGCTCCTCCTATACCCCCTCCTCTCTGACTCCACCCATTCTGCCCAGGCTCCTCCCATACCCCTCTGACCCCACCCATTCTGCCCAGGCTCCTCCTATACCCCTCTTATTTGACCCCAATCTGACTAGGCTCCTCCTAAACCAATCCTCTGCTGTCTGACTCCACCCATTCTGCCCAGGCTCCTCCCATACCCCTCTGACCTCACCCAATCTGACTAGGCTCCTCCTATACCCCCTCCTCTCTGACCCCACCCAATCTGACTAGGCTCCTCCTTAACCCCTCCTCTGCTGTCTGACCCCACCCAATCTGACTAGGCTCCTCCTATACCCATTCTGCCCAGGCTCCTCCTAAGCCCCTCCTCTCTGACCCCACCCATTCTGCCCAGGCTCCTCCTAAGCCCCTCCTCTGCTGTCTGACCCCACCCATTCTGCCCAGGCTCCTCCTATTTGACCCCACCCAATCTGACTAGGTTCCTCCTAAGCCCCTCCTCTGCTGTCTGGCCCCACCCATTCTGCCCAGGCTCCTCCTATACCCCCTCCTATTTGACCCCACCCAATCTGACTAGGCTCCTCCTATTTGACCCCACCCAATCTGACTAGGTTCCTCCTAAGCCCCTCCTCTGCTGTCTGGCCCCACCCATTCTGCCCAGGCTCCTCCTATACCCCCTCCTATTTGACCCCACCCAATCTGACTAGGCTCCTCCTATACCCCCCTCTGCCCAGGCTCCTCCTATTTGACCCCACCCAATCTGACAAGGCTCCTCCTAAGCCCCTTCTCTGCTGTCTGACCCCACCCATTCTCCCCAGGCTCCTCCTATACCCCACCTCTCTGACCCCACCCAATCTGACTAGGCTCCTCCTAAGCCCCTCCTCTGCTGTCTGACCCCACCCATTCTGCCCAGGCTCCTCCTATACCCCCTCCTCTCTGACTCCACCCATTCTGCCCAGGCTCCTCCTATTGGACCCCACCCAATCTGATTAGGCTCCTCCTATACCCCCTCTGCCCAGGCTCCTCCTATACCCCTCCTCTCTGACCCCACCCCCTCTGCCCAGGCTCCTCCTATACCCCTCCTCTGCTGTCTGACCCCACCCATTGCAGGGGTATACAGGCATTTACCGTACTGTACAGCCCCTCTCAGTACAGTCAGACTACACTTCTTAAAATCATAAATACATGTTTTGTCCAACAGTAAGGCCGGACCTTTCCTCTGTAGTTCATAGCCAACGTAAGGAGGAAAAAATAAGCTGAAGAGCATGCCAAAATTCTCTACAGACACTGCCAATCCTCACACTGCCTATTTGCATGCCGAGGTTATTCACTATGACCCACCAAACCAATTGGCAACAGTAGCCTCTCTCTGCCTCATTCGTATGCTCCGATGCCACCTTTATTTAGCAAATGTTAGTGCTCTAGGATTTCATAGCACGATTCGCTATAGCCTCTTTTTTCAACAGAAATGTCCTAAAGGTACCTATACCAATCTGCTGGGTGGGGAGGAGGGGGGCTGCTGCTGCTGGCAGTAAAATTTTGGGGCACCCCACCTGCAAAAATACATTCACATGCTCCTTGTTGTACCTTTCAATACCATAACTGCAGCAGAATCGTATGGTGACCCCTGTTGGTAACAGAAACTGTCAAACAGCTTTTTGCCACCCCCCCTCCCCCGTTGCCCCTAACCATTTGGGGTACACCCCATGAGGGAGGATCAGAGCAATAAAAAATAATGGTAGCCCCCCCCAAAAAGTACCTGGAAGGCATGCCATTCTGTGCACCTCATCGCTCTTCACGTTGCGCCTAAGCACCTTTTAATACTGCTCCCCGACTGCCCCTCCAAACAGAAATCAGAAAGTATAGGGGGGTGCATTAAAAAAGTTTTTGCAGTTCCCCACCATAAGTCAGGATCCTCCTCCATCTATGACCCCTTCCTAGGCCCTCAGACCCCACCCATTCTGCCCAGGCTCCTCCTATTTGACCACACCCAATCTGACTAGGCTCCTCCTTAACCCCTCCTCTGCTCTCTGACCCCACCCAATCTGACTAGGCTCCTCCTATACCCCCTCCTCTCTGACTCCACCCATTCTGCCCAGGCTCCTCCTATTTGACCACACCCAATCTGACTAGGCTCCTCCTTAACCCCTCCTC
The DNA here is from genome assembly GCF_964263255.1 of Lissotriton vulgaris. Lineage (NCBI taxonomy): Eukaryota > Metazoa > Chordata > Amphibia > Caudata > Salamandridae > Lissotriton > Lissotriton vulgaris. The sequence goes on from NC_141695.1 coordinate 1,002,164,099, forward strand.
TGCTCTCTGACCCCACCCAATCTGACTAGGCTCCTCCTATACCCCCTCCTCTCTGACTCCACCCATTCTGCCCAGGCTCCTCCCATACCCCTCTGACCCCACCCATTCTGCCCAGGCTCCTCCTATACCCCTCTTATTTGACCCCAATCTGACTAGGCTCCTCCTAAACCAATCCTCTGCTGTCTGACTCCACCCATTCTGCCCAGGCTCCTCCCATACCCCTCTGACCTCACCCAATCTGACTAGGCTCCTCCTATACCCCCTCCTCTCTGACCCCACCCAATCTGACTAGGCTCCTCCTTAACCCCTCCTCTGCTGTCTGACCCCACCCAATCTGACTAGGCTCCTCCTATACCCATTCTGCCCAGGCTCCTCCTATACCCCCTCCTCTCTGACTCCACCCATTCTGCCCAGGCTCCTCCTAAGCCCCTCCTCTCTGACCCCACCCATTCTGCCCAGGCTCCTCCTAAGCCCCTCCTCTGCTGTCTGACCCCACCCATTCTGCCCAGGCTCCTCCTATTTGACCCCACCCAATCTGACTAGGTTCCTCCTAAGCCCCTCCTCTGCTGTCTGGCCCCACCCATTCTGCCCAGGCTCCTCCTATACCCCCTCCTATTTGACCCCACCCAATCTGACTAGGCTCCTCCTATTTGACCCCACCCAATCTGACTAGGTTCCTCCTAAGCCCCTCCTCTGCTGTCTGGCCCCACCCATTCTGCCCAGGCTCCTCCTATACCCCCTCCTATTTGACCCCACCCAATCTGACTAGGCTCCTCCTATACCCCCCTCTGCCCAGGCTCCTCCTATTTGACCCCACCCAATCTGACAAGGCTCCTCCTAAGCCCCTTCTCTGCTGTCTGACCCCACCCATTCTCCCCAGGCTCCTCCTATACCCCACCTCTCTGACCCCACCCAATCTGACTAGGCTCCTCCTAAGCCCCTCCTCTGCTGTCTGACCCCACCCATTCTGCCCAGGCTCCTCCTATACCCCCTCCTCTCTGACTCCACCCATTCTGCCCAGGCTCCTCCTATTGGACCCCACCCAATCTGATTAGGCTCCTCCTATACCCCCTCTGCCCAGGCTCCTCCTATACCCCTCCTCTCTGACCCCACCCCCTCTGCCCAGGCTCCTCCTATACCCCTCCTCTGCTGTCTGACCCCACCCATTCTGCCCAGGCTCCTCCTATTTGACCCCACCCAATCTGACTAGGCTCCTCCTAAGCCCCTCCTCTGCTGTCTGACCCCACCCATTCTGCCCAGGCTCCTCCTATTTGACCCCACCCAATCTGACTAGGCTCCTCCTAAGCCCCTCCTCTCTGACCCCACCCATTCTGCCCAGGCTCCTCCTAAGCCCCTCCTCTGCTGTCTGACCCCACCCATTCTGCCCAGGCTCCTCCTATACCCCTCCTCTCTGACCCCACCCCCTCTGCCCAGGCTCCTCCTATTTGACCCCACCCAATCTGACTATGCTCCTCCTACACCCCCCTCTGCCAGGCTCCTCCTATATCCCCTCCTCTCTGACTCCACCCATTCTACCCAGGCTCCTCCCATACCCCTCTGACCCCACCCATTCTGCCCAGGCTCCTCCTATTTGACCCCACCCAATCTGACTAGGCTCCTCCTACACCCCCCTCTGCCCAGGCTCCTCCTATACCCCCCTCTGCCAGGCTCCTCCTATACCCCCTCCTCTCTGACCCCACCCAATCTGACTAGGCTCCTCCTTAACCCCTCCTCTGCTGTCTGACCCCACCCATTCTGCCCAGGCTCCTCCTAAGCCCCTCTGCCCAGGCTCCTCCTATACCCCTCCTCTCTGACCTCACCCAATCTGACTAGGCTCCTCCTATACCCCCTCCTCTCTGACTCCACACATTCTGCCCAGGCTCCTCCTATACCCCTCCTCTCTGACTCCACCCATTCTGACTAGGCTCCTCCTAAGCCCCTCCTCTGCTGTCTGACCCCACCCATTCTGCCCAGGCTCCTCCTAAGCCCCTCCTCTGCTGTCTGACCCCACCCATTCTGCCCAGGCTCCTCCTATTTGACCCCACCCAATCTGACTAGGTTCCTCCTAAGCCCCTCCTCTGCTGTCTGGCCCCACCCATTCTGCCCAGGCTCCTCCTATACCCCCTCCTATTTGACCCTACCCAATCTGACTAGGCTCCTCCTATACCCCCCTCTGCCCAGGCTCCTCCTATTTGACCCCACCCAATCTGACAAGGCTCCTCCTAAGCCCCTTCTCTGCTGTCTGACCCCACCCATTCTGCCCAGGCTCCTCCTATACCCCCGCCTCTCTGACTCCACCCATTCTACCCAGGCTCCTCCCATACCCCTCTGACCCCACCCATTCTGCCCAGGCTCCTCCTATTTGACCCCACCCAATCTGACTAGGCTCCTCCTAAGCCCCTCCTCTGCTGTCTGACCCCACCCATTCTGCCCAGGCTCCTCCTATACCCCACCTCTCTGACCCCACCCAATCTGACTAAGCCCCTCCTCTGCCTGACCCCACCCATTCTGCCCTGGCTCCTCCTATACCCCTTCCTCTCTGACTCCACCCATTCTACCCAGGCTCCTCCCATACCCCTCTGACCCCACCCATTCTGCCCAGGCTTCTCCTATTTGACCCCACCCAATCTGACTAGGCTCCTCCTACACCCCCCTCTGCCAGGCTCCTCCTATACCCCCTCCTCTCTGACTCCACCCATTCTACCCAGGCTCCTCCCATACCCCTCTGACCCCACCCATTCTGCCCAGGCTCCTCCCATTCTGCCCAGGCTCCTCCTATTTGACCCCACCCAATCTGACTAGGCTCCTCCTACACCCCCCCTCTGCCAGGCTCCTCCTATACCCCTCCTCTCTGACCCCACCCAATCTGACTAGGCTCCTCCTAAGCCCCTAGGCCCCTCCTAAGCCCCTCCTCTGCTGTCTGACCCCACTCATTCTGCCCAGGCTCCTCCTAAGCCCCTCCTCTCTGACCCCACCCAATCTGACTAGGCTCCTCCTAAGCCCCTAGGCTCCTCCTAAGCCCCTCCTCTGCTCTCTGACCCCACCCATTCTGCCCAGGCACCTCCTATACCCCTCCTCTCTGACCCCACCCAACCTGCCCAGGGTCCTCCTCCTACAGACAACACCTTTCTTTCCACACCTATTTTACTTACCGACCAATCTGCAATCCCTCTTTCGCTAGGCATGATTCCACTCTTACACAACACACAGACACATTTTACTTACCTAGTGCCGAACCCGGGATTTGAACCCTGGTTGCCTGGATGGAAGGCAGGAGCTTACCCACTGGACCACACTGGTTTCCATGTAAGTAGCCTATCAAATTGTCCTTATGTCATGGTCATCCATTTAATGTGCAATGGAAGCCACAGGGAAGGACACCAAGGCCTGTATGTTGCTTATAGTTACTACTGCAATCCTCCAGACCACCAAGGAGCTATAGCTCAAAGGTAAGGCTTGTACCTTTGGTGGGGACAGCCCTCACAGGCCAGGGTTCGAATCCTGCCAGTGCTGTAGAAGTATCCCAAGGTGGGAAATTTTCAAACAGTGATTTTCTTTTTTTTTTTTGCTAAGTGTTTTTCTGGTTTCCATGTAAGTAGCCTATCAAATTGTCCTTATGTCATGGTCATCCATTTAATGTGCAATGGAAGCCACAGGGAAGGACACCAAGGCCTGTATGTTGCTTATAGTTACTACTGCAATCCTCTAGACCACCAAGGAGATAGCTCAAAGGTAAGGCTTGTACCTTTGGGGGGACAGCCCTCACAGGCCAGGGTTCGAATCCTGCCAGTGCTGTAGAAGTGTCCCAAGGTGGGAAATTTTCAAACAGTGATTTTTTTTTTGCTAGTGTTTTTTTGGCAGGTGTCTCCCAACATTTCATATGTTTTCTCTCATGACCTTCTACCAACCGCCCTATTTCTCAAGTAGGTGCTAGGAACAAGGCCTTATCTTCCTTTATCAATGTCGTCATTCTTTGTCCTTTAAGTTTGGTGAATTGCAGAGTGCAATTGTGGTATTGGGGGTTATAACTGAGCACAAGAATGCGAGGATGGTGCTACACTTATTGTAAAATAGGTTGGTTGATGGTGATTTTTCATTTTAGTGTGAGCCACTCGCTCAAATCAGGGGTTTGGTGCCAGTGAGCTTGGATAGAAATAAAGGTCAAGTATGAGCTCTGGCTAATGAAATGATGGGTCGAGTTTGAGGCTAGCTAGAGTCCATTTATTAGGTGCAATAAGAAGTTGGAAAGATTTTTCCTTTAAGAGACAGACAAGAGCAGAGTCAAGCCTTTGCTCTAGTAGATCTGCATCATGCCTGCTGCAGGATGTGAAGGAGTGGACCTCCACAGCAGTGCGCTGTGCCGGGCTGGGCTGCACCGGGCTGGGCTGGGCCTGCCCTGGCATCTTGGATTTATTCACCCACCTCCTTCCTTTGAAGAACGCTCACGAACGGCCACGAACGTCCTTGTTCTGTATACAGGCGGACAGCAGGCAATTTAGGACCCTGCTAAATGATGGTGATGTCCCCATGTGCTTCCTTCGAGTGGCAAAATCCTTCGTCTAAGGCAGGTGGGCTTTTTTAAAATTTGGTTGAAGACCATATGTTGGAGGCAGTATCACGGCACAAGCCGCCGACCGTCTCAGAAGAAAGTATGCATGGGAGGACATTATTTGCATAGGAGAGCCCTCTTCTCAGTCCCATTCTTAAGCTGCAGTGGCCATGAAGTGTTACTAGGGGGCAGCAGTATGAACAAAAGAGCACACTGAGGCTTTTCTCCTTCTTGCTGACATGATTCTTGGTCATTTTTGTCTTGCAGGGCCTAAGGAGTGAAGGACTACGATGACTGAGGGGATGAGGAATGGCTGGCCTGTATTTGTGGTGAAGGGGGAACATTTGGAAGGTAAACAGCAAGATGAAAGCGTCAAAGCATATATGTTTGCTGAGTGATTGAGTCTGTGTGTCACTTGTCTCTTTGTAGGGACATGTGAGAAAGGAACAGCAGCACCATAGACTTCAGGTGGGAGAGCAAGCAAGGATGAATATTTCCCTCAAATCCAAATACTTACAGCACCTCAAAGATGACAAGTGTGATATGATGTTCTGCAATTGCAAGGATTTGCCATGTGTGGTGCATAAATATGCATGGTTAGTGAGGTTTTTCCCAGAATGTGAGTATCGTTAGGCTGGCAAATGTCAGGCACTCCTTTGGGGGTATGAGGCCAAGAAAAAATTTGGGAAGTTTGCTACAGTCATCTGTAGGATCGAAAGACACTGGGGAATCGTTACAGAGGGAGCCAGGCTGCACAAAACGTGGTAACAGTTGGACAGAAATCTTTAGCCGGACTTTTGACTACCCCCAATGTGGGACCAGGACCGCAGTACCTCTCTGTCTCTGAAACATATTTTGACCTCTGGGCACCACCATCTCAATGCCCCTCAAATGTTCCCTCCTGGAACCCCAGCTTTGGTAGTGCATCAACCAGGTTTCAATCATTTGAGTGACCACAAACACCCTTGCTATGTGCCTTCCATTTACATTCAGTCAGTAACCCAGCTGCTTCGTTCGCTATTGAATCTCAAGTGACAGTTGGATGCACATTGCAGGGGTATACAGGCATTTACCGTACTGTACAGCCCCTCTCAGTACAGTCAGACTACACTTCTTAAAATCATAAATACATGTTTTGTCCAACAGTAAGGCCGGACCTTTCCTCTGTAGTTCATAGCCAACGTAAGGAGGAAAAAATAAGCTGAAGAGCATGCCAAAATTCTCTACAGACACTGCCAATCCTCACACTGCCTATTTGCATGCCGAGGTTATTCACTATGACCCACCAAACCAATTGGCAACAGTAGCCTCTCTCTGCCTCATTCGTATGCTCCGATGCCACCTTTATTTAGCAAATGTTAGTGCTCTAGGATTTCATAGCACGATTCGCTATAGCCTCTTTTTTCAACAGAAATGTCCTAAAGGTACCTATACCAATCTGCTGGGTGGGGAGGAGGGGGGCTGCTGCTGCTGGCAGTAAAATTTTGGGGCACCCCACCTGCAAAAATACATTCACATGCTCCTTGTTGTACCTTTCAATACCATAACTGCAGCAGAATCGTATGGTGACCCCTGTTGGTAACAGAAACTGTCAAACAGCTTTTTGCCACCCCCCCTCCCCCGTTGCCCCTAACCATTTGGGGTACACCCCATGAGGGAGGATCAGAGCAATAAAAAAATAATGGTAGCCCCCCCAAAAAGTACCTGGAAGGCATGCCATTCTGTGCACCTCATCGCTCTTCACGTTGCGCCTAAGCACCTTTTAATACTGCTCCCCGACTGCCCCTCCAAACAGAAATCAGAAAGTATAGGGGGGTGCATTAAAAAAGTTTTTGCAGTTCCCCACCATAAGTCAGGATCCTCCTCCATCTATGACCCCTTCCTAGGCCCTCAGACCCCACCCATTCTGCCCAGGCTCCTCCTATTTGACCACACCCAATCTGACTAGGCTCCTCCTATACCCCCTCCTCTCTGACCCCACCCAATCTGACTAGGCTCCTCCTTAACCCCTCCTCTGCTGTCTGACCCCACCCATTCTGCCCAGGCTCCTCCTAAGCCCCTCTGCCCAGGCTCCTCCTATACCCCTCCTCTCTGACCTCACCCAATCTGACTAGGCTCCTCCTATACCCATTCTGCCCAGGCTCCTCCTATACCCCCTCCTCTCTGACTCCACCCATTCTGCCCAGGCTCCCCCTATACCCCTCCTCTCTGACTCCACCCATTCTGACTAGGCTCCTCCTAAGCCCCTCCTCTGCTGTCTGACCCCACCCATTCTGCCCAGGCTCCTCCTAAGCCCCTCCTCTGCTGTCTGACCCCACCCATTCTGCCCAGGCTCCTCCTATTTGACCCCACCCAATCTGACTAGGTTCCTCCTAAGCCCCTCCTCTGCTGTCTGGCCCCACCCATTCTGCCCAGGCTCCTCCTATACCCCCTCCTATTTGACCCTACCCAATCTGACTAGGCTCCTCCTATACCCCCCTCTGCCCAGGCTCCTCCTATTTGACCCCACCCAATCTGACTAGGCTCCTCCTAAGCCCCTCCTCTGCTGTCTGACCCCACCCATTCTGCCCAGGCTCCTCCTATACCCCCTCCTCTCTGACTCCACCCATTCTGCCCAGGCTCCTCCTATTGGACCCCACCCAATCTGATTAGGCTCCTCCTATACCCCCTCTGCCCAGGCTCCTCCTATACCCCTCCTCTCTGACCCCACCCCCTCTGCCCAGGCTCCTCCTATACCCCTCCTCTGCTGTCTGACCCCACCCATTCTGCCCAGGCTCCTCCTATTTGACCCCACCCAATCTGACTAGGCTCCTCCTAAGCCCCTCCTCTGCTGTCTGACCCCACCCATTCTGCCCAGGCTCCTCCTAAGCCCCTCCTCTGCTGTCTGACCCCACCCATTCTGCCCAGGCTCCTCCTATACCCCTCCTCTCTGACCCCACCCCCTCTGCCCAGGCTCCTCCTATTTGACCCCACCCAATCTGACTAGGCTCCTCCTATACCCCCCTCTGCCAGGCTCCTCCTATACCCCCTCCTCTCTGACCCCACCCATTCTGCCCAGGCTCCTCCTATTTGACCACACCCATTCTGCCCAGGCTCCTCCTATACCCCCTCCTCTCTGACTCCACCCATTCTGCCCAGGCTCCTCCTAAGCCCCTCCTCTCTGACCTCACCCATTCTGCCCATATACCCCATTCCTCCTGCCCAGGCTCCTCCTAAGCCCCTCCTCTGCTGTCTGACCCCACCCATTCTGCCCAGGCTCCGCCTAAGCCCCTCCTCTCTGACCCCACCCATTCTGCCCAGGCTCCTCCTATACCCCTCCTCTCTGACCCCACCCCCTCTGCCCAGGCTCCTCCTATTTGACCCCACCCAATCTGACTAGGCTCCTCCTACACCCCCCTCTGCCAGGCTCCTCCTATACCCCCTCCTCTCTGACTCCACCCATTCTACTCAGGCTCCTCCCATACCCCTCTGACCCCACCCATTCTGCCCAGGCTCCTCCTATTTGACCCCACCCAATCTGACTAGGCTCCTCCTACACCCCCCTCTGCCCAGGCTCCTCCTATACCCCCCTCTGCCAGGCTCCTCCTATACCCCCTCCTCTCTGACTCCACCCATTCTACTCAGGCTCCTCCCATACCCCTCTGACCCCACCCCCTCTGCCCAGGCTCCTCCTATTTGACCCCACCCAATCTGACTAGGCTCCTCCTATACCCCCCTCTGCCAGGCTCCTCCTATACCCCCTCCTCTCTGACCCCACCCATTCTGCCCAGGCTCCTCCTATTTGACCACACCCAATCTGACTAGGCTCCTCCTATACCCATTCTGCCCAGGCTCCTCCTATACCCCCTCCTCTCTGACCTCACCCATTCTGCCCATATACCCCCTCCTCCTGCCCAGGCTCCTCCTAAGCCCCTCCTCTGCTGTCTGACCCCACCCATTCTGCCCAGGCTCCGCCTAAGCCCCTCCTCTCTGACCCCACCCATTCTGCCCAGGCTCCTCCAAAGCCCCTCCTCTGCTGTCTGACCCCACCCCCTCTGCCCAGGCTCCTCCTATACCCCTCCTCTCTGACCCCACCCCCTCTGCCCAGGCTCCTCCTAAGCCCCTCCTCTGCTGTCTGACCCCCCCCATTCTGCCCAGGCTCCTCCTATACCCCCGCCTCTCTGACTCCACCCATTCTGCCCAGGCTCCTCCTATTGGACCCCACCCAATCTGATTAGGCTCCTCCTATACCCCCTCTGCCCAGGCTCCTCCTATACCCCTCCTCTCTGACCCCACCCCCTCTGCCCAGGCTCCTCCTATACCCCTCCTCTGCTGTCTGACCCCACCCATTGCAGGGGTATACAGGCATTTACCGTACTGTACAGCCCCTCTCAGTACAGTCAGACTACACTTCTTAAAATCATAAATACATGTTTTGTCCAACAGTAAGGCCGGACCTTTCCTCTGTAGTTCATAGCCAACGTAAGGAGGAAAAAATAAGCTGAAGAGCATGCCAAAATTCTCTACAGACACTGCCAATCCTCACACTGCCTATTTGCATGCCGAGGTTATTCACTATGACCCACCAAACCAATTGGCAACAGTAGCCTCTCTCTGCCTCATTCGTATGCTCCGATGCCACCTTTATTTAGCAAATGTTAGTGCTCTAGGATTTCATAGCACGATTCGCTATAGCCTCTTTTTTCAACAGAAATGTCCTAAAGGTACCTATACCAATCTGCTGGGTGGGGAGGAGGGGGGCTGCTGCTGCTGGCAGTAAAATTTTGGGGCACCCCACCTGCAAAAATACATTCACATGCTCCTTGTTGTACCTTTCAATACCATAACTGCAGCAGAATCGTATGGTGACCCCTGTTGGTAACAGAAACTGTCAAACAGCTTTTTGCCACCCCCCCTCCCCCGTTGCCCCTAACCATTTGGGGTACACCCCATGAGGGAGGATCAGAGCAATAAAAAATAATGGTAGCCCCCCCCAAAAAGTACCTGGAAGGCATGCCATTCTGTGCACCTCATCGCTCTTCACGTTGCGCCTAAGCACCTTTTAATACTGCTCCCCGACTGCCCCTCCAAACAGAAATCAGAAAGTATAGGGGGGTGCATTAAAAAAGTTTTTGCAGTTCCCCACCATAAGTCAGGATCCTCCTCCATCTATGACCCCTTCCTAGGCCCTCAGACCCCACCCATTCTGCCCAGGCTCCTCCTATTTGACCACACCCAATCTGACTAGGCTCCTCCTTAACCCCTCCTCTGCTCTCTGACCCCACCCAATCTGACTAGGCTCCTCCTATACCCCCTCCTCTCTGACTCCACCCATTCTGCCCAGGCTCCTCCTATTTGACCACACCCAATCTGACTAGGCTCCTCCTTAACCCCTCCTCTGCTCTCTGACCCCACCCAATCTGACTAGGCTCCTCCTATACCCCCTCCTCTCTGACTCCACCCATTCTGCCCAGGCTCCTCCCATACCCCTCTGACCCCACCCATTCTGCCCAGGCTCCTCCTATACCCCTCTTATTTGACCCCAATCTGACTAGGCTCCTCCTAAACCAATCCTCTGCTGTCTGACTCCACCCATTCTGCCCAGGCTCCTCCCATACCCCTCTGACCTCACCCAATCTGACTAGGCTCCTCCTATACCCCCTCCTCTCTGACCCCACCCAATCTGACTAGGCTCCTCCTTAACCCCTCCTCTGCTGTCTGACCCCACCCAATCTGACTAGGCTCCTCCTATACCCATTCTGCCCAGGCTCCTCCTAAGCCCCTCCTCTCTGACCCCACCCATTCTGCCCAGGCTCCTCCTAAGCCCCTCCTCTGCTGTCTGACCCCACCCATTCTGCCCAGGCTCCTCCTATTTGACCCCACCCAATCTGACTAGGTTCCTCCTAAGCCCCTCCTCTGCTGTCTGGCCCCACCCATTCTGCCCAGGCTCCTCCTATACCCCCTCCTATTTGACCCCACCCAATCTGACTAGGCTCCTCCTATTTGACCCCACCCAATCTGACTAGGTTCCTCCTAAGCCCCTCCTCTGCTGTCTGGCCCCACCCATTCTGCCCAGGCTCCTCCTATACCCCCTCCTATTTGACCCCACCCAATCTGACTAGGCTCCTCCTATACCCCCCTCTGCCCAGGCTCCTCCTATTTGACCCCACCCAATCTGACAAGGCTCCTCCTAAGCCCCTTCTCTGCTGTCTGACCCCACCCATTCTCCCCAGGCTCCTCCTATACCCCACCTCTCTGACCCCACCCAATCTGACTAGGCTCCTCCTAAGCCCCTCCTCTGCTGTCTGACCCCACCCATTCTGCCCAGGCTCCTCCTATACCCCCTCCTCTCTGACTCCACCCATTCTGCCCAGGCTCCTCCTATTGGACCCCACCCAATCTGATTAGGCTCCTCCTATACCCCCTCTGCCCAGGCTCCTCCTATACCCCTCCTCTCTGACCCCACCCCCTCTGCCCAGGCTCCTCCTATACCCCTCCTCTGCTGTCTGACCCCACCCATTGCAGGGGTATACAGGCATTTACCGTACTGTACAGCCCCTCTCAGTACAGTCAGACTACACTTCTTAAAATCATAAATACATGTTTTGTCCAACAGTAAGGCCGGACCTTTCCTCTGTAGTTCATAGCCAACGTAAGGAGGAAAAAATAAGCTGAAGAGCATGCCAAAATTCTCTACAGACACTGCCAATCCTCACACTGCCTATTTGCATGCCGAGGTTATTCACTATGACCCACCAAACCAATTGGCAACAGTAGCCTCTCTCTGCCTCATTCGTATGCTCCGATGCCACCTTTATTTAGCAAATGTTAGTGCTCTAGGATTTCATAGCACGATTCGCTATAGCCTCTTTTTTCAACAGAAATGTCCTAAAGGTACCTATACCAATCTGCTGGGTGGGGAGGAGGGGGGCTGCTGCTGCTGGCAGTAAAATTTTGGGGCACCCCACCTGCAAAAATACATTCACATGCTCCTTGTTGTACCTTTCAATACCATAACTGCAGCAGAATCGTATGGTGACCCCTGTTGGTAACAGAAACTGTCAAACAGCTTTTTGCCACCCCCCCTCCCCCGTTGCCCCTAACCATTTGGGGTACACCCCATGAGGGAGGATCAGAGCAATAAAAAATAATGGTAGCCCCCCCCAAAAAGTACCTGGAAGGCATGCCATTCTGTGCACCTCATCGCTCTTCACGTTGCGCCTAAGCACCTTTTAATACTGCTCCCCGACTGCCCCTCCAAACAGAAATCAGAAAGTATAGGGGGGTGCATTAAAAAAGTTTTTGCAGTTCCCCACCATAAGTCAGGATCCTCCTCCATCTATGACCCCTTCCTAGGCCCTCAGACCCCACCCATTCTGCCCAGGCTCCTCCTATTTGACCACACCCAATCTGACTAGGCTCCTCCTTAACCCCTCCTCTGCTCTCTGACCCCACCCAATCTGACTAGGCTCCTCCTATACCCCCTCCTCTCTGACTCCACCCATTCTGCCCAGGCTCCTCCTATTTGACCACACCCAATCTGACTAGGCTCCTCCTTAACCCCTCCTCTGCTCTCTGACCCCACCCAATCTGACTAGGCTCCTCCTATACCCCCTCCTCTCTGACTCCACCCATTCTGCCCAGGCTCCTCCCATACCCCTCTGACCCCACCCATTCTGCCCAGGCTCCTCCTATACCCCTCTTATTTGACCCCAATCTGACTAGGCTCCTCCTAAACCAATCCTCTGCTGTCTGACTCCACCCATTCTGCCCAGGCTCCTCCCATACCCCTCTGACCTCACCCAATCTGACTAGGCTCCTCCTATACCCCCTCCTCTCTGACCCCACCCAATCTGACTAGGCTCCTCCTTAACCCCTCCTCTGCTGTCTGACCCCACCCAATCTGACTAGGCTCCTCCTATACCCATTCTGCCCAGGCTCCTCCTATACCCCCTCCTCTCTGACTCCACCCATTCTGCCCAGGCTCCTCCTAAGCCCCTCCTCTCTGACCCCACCCATTCTGCCCAGGCTCCTCCTAAGCCCCTCCTCTGCTGTCTGACCCCACCCATTCTGCCCAGGCTCCTCCTATTTGACCCCACCCAATCTGACTAGGTTCCTCCTAAGCCCCTCCTCTGCTGTCTGGCCCCACCCATTCTGCCCAGGCTCCTCCTATACCCCCTCCTATTTGACCCCACCCAATCTGACTAGGCTCCTCCTATTTGACCCCACCCAATCTGACTAGGTTCCTCCTAAGCCCCTCCTCTGCTGTCTGGCCCCACCCATTCTGCCCAGGCTCCTCCTATACCCCCTCCTATTTGACCCCACCCAATCTGACTAGGCTCCTCCTATACCCCCCTCTGCCCAGGCTCCTCCTATTTGACCCCACCCAATCTGACAAGGCTCCTCCTAAGCCCCTTCTCTGCTGTCTGACCCCACCCATTCTCCCCAGGCTCCTCCTATACCCCACCTCTCTGACCCCACCCAATCTGACTAGGCTCCTCCTAAGCCCCTCCTCTGCTGTCTGACCCCACCCATTCTGCCCAGGCTCCTCCTATACCCCCTCCTCTCTGACTCCACCCATTCTGCCCAGGCTCCTCCTATTGGACCCCACCCAATCTGATTAGGCTCCTCCTATACCCCCTCTGCCCAGGCTCCTCCTATACCCCTCCTCTCTGACCCCACCCCCTCTGCCCAGGCTCCTCCTATACCCCTCCTCTGCTGTCTGACCCCACCCATTCTGCCCAGGCTCCTCCTATTTGACCCCACCCAATCTGACTAGGCTCCTCCTAAGCCCCTCCTCTGCTGTCTGACCCCACCCATTCTGCCCAGGCTCCTCCTATTTGACCCCACCCAATCTGACTAGGCTCCTCCTAAGCCCCTCCTCTCTGACCCCACCCATTCTGCCCAGGCTCCTCCTAAGCCCCTCCTCTGCTGTCTGACCCCACCCATTCTGCCCAGGCTCCTCCTATACCCCTCCTCTCTGACCCCACCCCCTCTGCCCAGGCTCCTCCTATTTGACCCCACCCAATCTGACTATGCTCCTCCTACACCCCCCTCTGCCAGGCTCCTCCTATATCCCCTCCTCTCTGACTCCACCCATTCTACCCAGGCTCCTCCCATACCCCTCTGACCCCACCCATTCTGCCCAGGCTCCTCCTATTTGACCCCACCCAATCTGACTAGGCTCCTCCTACACCCCCCTCTGCCCAGGCTCCTCCTATACCCCCCTCTGCCAGGCTCCTCCTATACCCCCTCCTCTCTGACCCCACCCAATCTGACTAGGCTCCTCCTTAACCCCTCCTCTGCTGTCTGACCCCACCCATTCTGCCCAGGCTCCTCCTAAGCCCCTCTGCCCAGGCTCCTCCTATACCCCTCCTCTCTGACCTCACCCAATCTGACTAGGCTCCTCCTATACCCCCTCCTCTCTGACTCCACACATTCTGCCCAGGCTCCTCCTATACCCCTCCTCTCTGACTCCACCCATTCTGACTAGGCTCCTCCTAAGCCCCTCCTCTGCTGTCTGACCCCACCCATTCTGCCCAGGCTCCTCCTAAGCCCCTCCTCTGCTGTCTGACCCCACCCATTCTGCCCAGGCTCCTCCTATTTGACCCCACCCAATCTGACTAGGTTCCTCCTAAGCCCCTCCTCTGCTGTCTGGCCCCACCCATTCTGCCCAGGCTCCTCCTATACCCCCTCCTATTTGACCCTACCCAATCTGACTAGGCTCCTCCTATACCCCCCTCTGCCCAGGCTCCTCCTATTTGACCCCACCCAATCTGACAAGGCTCCTCCTAAGCCCCTTCTCTGCTGTCTGACCCCACCCATTCTGCCCAGGCTCCTCCTATACCCCCGCCTCTCTGACTCCACCCATTCTACCCAGGCTCCTCCCATACCCCTCTGACCCCACCCATTCTGCCCAGGCTCCTCCTATTTGACCCCACCCAATCTGACTAGGCTCCTCCTAAGCCCCTCCTCTGCTGTCTGACCCCACCCATTCTGCCCAGGCTCCTCCTATACCCCACCTCTCTGACCCCACCCAATCTGACTAAGCCCCTCCTCTGCCTGACCCCACCCATTCTGCCCTGGCTCCTCCTATACCCCTTCCTCTCTGACTCCACCCATTCTACCCAGGCTCCTCCCATACCCCTCTGACCCCACCCATTCTGCCCAGGCTTCTCCTATTTGACCCCACCCAATCTGACTAGGCTCCTCCTACACCCCCCTCTGCCAGGCTCCTCCTATACCCCCTCCTCTCTGACTCCACCCATTCTACCCAGGCTCCTCCCATACCCCTCTGACCCCACCCATTCTGCCCAGGCTCCTCCCATTCTGCCCAGGCTCCTCCTATTTGACCCCACCCAATCTGACTAGGCTCCTCCTACACCCCCCCTCTGCCAGGCTCCTCCTATACCCCTCCTCTCTGACCCCACCCAATCTGACTAGGCTCCTCCTAAGCCCCTAGGCCCCTCCTAAGCCCCTCCTCTGCTGTCTGACCCCACTCATTCTGCCCAGGCTCCTCCTAAGCCCCTCCTCTCTGACCCCACCCAATCTGACTAGGCTCCTCCTAAGCCCCTAGGCTCCTCCTAAGCCCCTCCTCTGCTCTCTGACCCCACCCATTCTGCCCAGGCACCTCCTATACCCCTCCTCTCTGACCCCACCCAACCTGCCCAGGGTCCTCCTCCTACAGACAACACCTTTCTTTCCACACCTATTTTACTTACCGACCAATCTGCAATCCCTCTTTCGCTAGGCATGATTCCACTCTTACACAACACACAGACACATTTTACTTACCTAGTGCCGAACCCGGGATTTGAACCCTGGTTGCCTGGATGGAAGGCAGGAGCTTACCCACTGGACCACACTGGTTTCCATGTAAGTAGCCTATCAAATTGTCCTTATGTCATGGTCATCCATTTAATGTGCAATGGAAGCCACAGGGAAGGACACCAAGGCCTGTATGTTGCTTATAGTTACTACTGCAATCCTCCAGACCACCAAGGAGCTATAGCTCAAAGGTAAGGCTTGTACCTTTGGTGGGGACAGCCCTCACAGGCCAGGGTTCGAATCCTGCCAGTGCTGTAGAAGTATCCCAAGGTGGGAAATTTTCAAACAGTGATTTTCTTTTTTTTTTTTGCTAAGTGTTTTTCTGGTTTCCATGTAAGTAGCCTATCAAATTGTCCTTATGTCATGGTCATCCATTTAATGTGCAATGGAAGCCACAGGGAAGGACACCAAGGCCTGTATGTTGCTTATAGTTACTACTGCAATCCTCTAGACCACCAAGGAGATAGCTCAAAGGTAAGGCTTGTACCTTTGGGGGGACAGCCCTCACAGGCCAGGGTTCGAATCCTGCCAGTGCTGTAGAAGTGTCCCAAGGTGGGAAATTTTCAAACAGTGATTTTTTTTTTGCTAGTGTTTTTTTGGCAGGTGTCTCCCAACATTTCATATGTTTTCTCTCATGACCTTCTACCAACCGCCCTATTTCTCAAGTAGGTGCTAGGAACAAGGCCTTATCTTCCTTTATCAATGTCGTCATTCTTTGTCCTTTAAGTTTGGTGAATTGCAGAGTGCAATTGTGGTATTGGGGGTTATAACTGAGCACAAGAATGCGAGGATGGTGCTACACTTATTGTAAAATAGGTTGGTTGATGGTGATTTTTCATTTTAGTGTGAGCCACTCGCTCAAATCAGGGGTTTGGTGCCAGTGAGCTTGGATAGAAATAAAGGTCAAGTATGAGCTCTGGCTAATGAAATGATGGGTCGAGTTTGAGGCTAGCTAGAGTCCATTTATTAGGTGCAATAAGAAGTTGGAAAGATTTTTCCTTTAAGAGACAGACAAGAGCAGAGTCAAGCCTTTGCTCTAGTAGATCTGCATCATGCCTGCTGCAGGATGTGAAGGAGTGGACCTCCACAGCAGTGCGCTGTGCCGGGCTGGGCTGCACCGGGCTGGGCTGGGCCTGCCCTGGCATCTTGGATTTATTCACCCACCTCCTTCCTTTGAAGAACGCTCACGAACGGCCACGAACGTCCTTGTTCTGTATACAGGCGGACAGCAGGCAATTTAGGACCCTGCTAAATGATGGTGATGTCCCCATGTGCTTCCTTCGAGTGGCAAAATCCTTCGTCTAAGGCAGGTGGGCTTTTTTAAAATTTGGTTGAAGACCATATGTTGGAGGCAGTATCACGGCACAAGCCGCCGACCGTCTCAGAAGAAAGTATGCATGGGAGGACATTATTTGCATAGGAGAGCCCTCTTCTCAGTCCCATTCTTAAGCTGCAGTGGCCATGAAGTGTTACTAGGGGGCAGCAGTATGAACAAAAGAGCACACTGAGGCTTTTCTCCTTCTTGCTGACATGATTCTTGGTCATTTTTGTCTTGCAGGGCCTAAGGAGTGAAGGACTACGATGACTGAGGGGATGAGGAATGGCTGGCCTGTATTTGTGGTGAAGGGGGAACATTTGGAAGGTAAACAGCAAGATGAAAGCGTCAAAGCATATATGTTTGCTGAGTGATTGAGTCTGTGTGTCACTTGTCTCTTTGTAGGGACATGTGAGAAAGGAACAGCAGCACCATAGACTTCAGGTGGGAGAGCAAGCAAGGATGAATATTTCCCTCAAATCCAAATACTTACAGCACCTCAAAGATGACAAGTGTGATATGATGTTCTGCAATTGCAAGGATTTGCCATGTGTGGTGCATAAATATGCATGGTTAGTGAGGTTTTTCCCAGAATGTGAGTATCGTTAGGCTGGCAAATGTCAGGCACTCCTTTGGGGGTATGAGGCCAAGAAAAAATTTGGGAAGTTTGCTACAGTCATCTGTAGGATCGAAAGACACTGGGGAATCGTTACAGAGGGAGCCAGGCTGCACAAAACGTGGTAACAGTTGGACAGAAATCTTTAGCCGGACTTTTGACTACCCCCAATGTGGGACCAGGACCGCAGTACCTCTCTGTCTCTGAAACATATTTTGACCTCTGGGCACCACCATCTCAATGCCCCTCAAATGTTCCCTCCTGGAACCCCAGCTTTGGTAGTGCATCAACCAGGTTTCAATCATTTGAGTGACCACAAACACCCTTGCTATGTGCCTTCCATTTACATTCAGTCAGTAACCCAGCTGCTTCGTTCGCTATTGAATCTCAAGTGACAGTTGGATGCACATTGCAGGGGTATACAGGCATTTACCGTACTGTACAGCCCCTCTCAGTACAGTCAGACTACACTTCTTAAAATCATAAATACATGTTTTGTCCAACAGTAAGGCCGGACCTTTCCTCTGTAGTTCATAGCCAACGTAAGGAGGAAAAAATAAGCTGAAGAGCATGCCAAAATTCTCTACAGACACTGCCAATCCTCACACTGCCTATTTGCATGCCGAGGTTATTCACTATGACCCACCAAACCAATTGGCAACAGTAGCCTCTCTCTGCCTCATTCGTATGCTCCGATGCCACCTTTATTTAGCAAATGTTAGTGCTCTAGGATTTCATAGCACGATTCGCTATAGCCTCTTTTTTCAACAGAAATGTCCTAAAGGTACCTATACCAATCTGCTGGGTGGGGAGGAGGGGGGCTGCTGCTGCTGGCAGTAAAATTTTGGGGCACCCCACCTGCAAAAATACATTCACATGCTCCTTGTTGTACCTTTCAATACCATAACTGCAGCAGAATCGTATGGTGACCCCTGTTGGTAACAGAAACTGTCAAACAGCTTTTTGCCACCCCCCCTCCCCCGTTGCCCCTAACCATTTGGGGTACACCCCATGAGGGAGGATCAGAGCAATAAAAAAATAATGGTAGCCCCCCCAAAAAGTACCTGGAAGGCATGCCATTCTGTGCACCTCATCGCTCTTCACGTTGCGCCTAAGCACCTTTTAATACTGCTCCCCGACTGCCCCTCCAAACAGAAATCAGAAAGTATAGGGGGGTGCATTAAAAAAGTTTTTGCAGTTCCCCACCATAAGTCAGGATCCTCCTCCATCTATGACCCCTTCCTAGGCCCTCAGACCCCACCCATTCTGCCCAGGCTCCTCCTATTTGACCACACCCAATCTGACTAGGCTCCTCCTATACCCCCTCCTCTCTGACCCCACCCAATCTGACTAGGCTCCTCCTTAACCCCTCCTCTGCTGTCTGACCCCACCCATTCTGCCCAGGCTCCTCCTAAGCCCCTCTGCCCAGGCTCCTCCTATACCCCTCCTCTCTGACCTCACCCAATCTGACTAGGCTCCTCCTATACCCATTCTGCCCAGGCTCCTCCTATACCCCCTCCTCTCTGACTCCACCCATTCTGCCCAGGCTCCCCCTATACCCCTCCTCTCTGACTCCACCCATTCTGACTAGGCTCCTCCTAAGCCCCTCCTCTGCTGTCTGACCCCACCCATTCTGCCCAGGCTCCTCCTAAGCCCCTCCTCTGCTGTCTGACCCCACCCATTCTGCCCAGGCTCCTCCTATTTGACCCCACCCAATCTGACTAGGTTCCTCCTAAGCCCCTCCTCTGCTGTCTGGCCCCACCCATTCTGCCCAGGCTCCTCCTATACCCCCTCCTATTTGACCCTACCCAATCTGACTAGGCTCCTCCTATACCCCCCTCTGCCCAGGCTCCTCCTATTTGACCCCACCCAATCTGACTAGGCTCCTCCTAAGCCCCTCCTCTGCTGTCTGACCCCACCCATTCTGCCCAGGCTCCTCCTATACCCCCTCCTCTCTGACTCCACCCATTCTGCCCAGGCTCCTCCTATTGGACCCCACCCAATCTGATTAGGCTCCTCCTATACCCCCTCTGCCCAGGCTCCTCCTATACCCCTCCTCTCTGACCCCACCCCCTCTGCCCAGGCTCCTCCTATACCCCTCCTCTGCTGTCTGACCCCACCCATTCTGCCCAGGCTCCTCCTATTTGACCCCACCCAATCTGACTAGGCTCCTCCTAAGCCCCTCCTCTGCTGTCTGACCCCACCCATTCTGCCCAGGCTCCTCCTAAGCCCCTCCTCTGCTGTCTGACCCCACCCATTCTGCCCAGGCTCCTCCTATACCCCTCCTCTCTGACCCCACCCCCTCTGCCCAGGCTCCTCCTATTTGACCCCACCCAATCTGACTAGGCTCCTCCTATACCCCCCTCTGCCAGGCTCCTCCTATACCCCCTCCTCTCTGACCCCACCCATTCTGCCCAGGCTCCTCCTATTTGACCACACCCATTCTGCCCAGGCTCCTCCTATACCCCCTCCTCTCTGACTCCACCCATTCTGCCCAGGCTCCTCCTAAGCCCCTCCTCTCTGACCTCACCCATTCTGCCCATATACCCCATTCCTCCTGCCCAGGCTCCTCCTAAGCCCCTCCTCTGCTGTCTGACCCCACCCATTCTGCCCAGGCTCCGCCTAAGCCCCTCCTCTCTGACCCCACCCATTCTGCCCAGGCTCCTCCTATACCCCTCCTCTCTGACCCCACCCCCTCTGCCCAGGCTCCTCCTATTTGACCCCACCCAATCTGACTAGGCTCCTCCTACACCCCCCTCTGCCAGGCTCCTCCTATACCCCCTCCTCTCTGACTCCACCCATTCTACTCAGGCTCCTCCCATACCCCTCTGACCCCACCCATTCTGCCCAGGCTCCTCCTATTTGACCCCACCCAATCTGACTAGGCTCCTCCTACACCCCCCTCTGCCCAGGCTCCTCCTATACCCCCCTCTGCCAGGCTCCTCCTATACCCCCTCCTCTCTGACTCCACCCATTCTACTCAGGCTCCTCCCATACCCCTCTGACCCCACCCCCTCTGCCCAGGCTCCTCCTATTTGACCCCACCCAATCTGACTAGGCTCCTCCTATACCCCCCTCTGCCAGGCTCCTCCTATACCCCCTCCTCTCTGACCCCACCCATTCTGCCCAGGCTCCTCCTATTTGACCACACCCAATCTGACTAGGCTCCTCCTATACCCATTCTGCCCAGGCTCCTCCTATACCCCCTCCTCTCTGACCTCACCCATTCTGCCCATATACCCCCTCCTCCTGCCCAGGCTCCTCCTAAGCCCCTCCTCTGCTGTCTGACCCCACCCATTCTGCCCAGGCTCCGCCTAAGCCCCTCCTCTCTGACCCCACCCATTCTGCCCAGGCTCCTCCAAAGCCCCTCCTCTGCTGTCTGACCCCACCCCCTCTGCCCAGGCTCCTCCTATACCCCTCCTCTCTGACCCCACCCCCTCTGCCCAGGCTCCTCCTAAGCCCCTCCTCTGCTGTCTGACCCCCCCCATTCTGCCCAGGCTCCTCCTATACCCCCGCCTCTCTGACTCCACCCATTCTACCCAGGCTCCTCCCATACCCCTCTGACCCCACCCAGGCTCCTCCTATTTGACCCCACCCAATCTGACTAGGCTCCTCCTATACCCCTCCACTGCTGTCTGACCCCACCCATTCTGCCCAGGCTCCTCCTATTTGACCCCACCCAATCTGACTAGGCTCCTCCTAAGCCCCTCCTCTGCTGTCTGACCCCACCCATTCTGCCCAGGCTCCTCCTATACCCCACATCTCTGACCCCACCCAATCTGACTAAGCCCCTCCTCTGCCTGACCCCACCCATTCTGCCCTGGCTCCTCCTATACCCCTTCCTCTCTGACTCCACCCATTCTACCCAGGCTCCTCCCATACCCCTCTGACCCCACCCATTCTGCCCAGGCTTCTCCTATTTGACCCCACCCAATCTGACTAGGCTCCTCCTACACCCCCCTCTGCCAGGCTCCTCCTATACCCCCTCCTCTCTGACTCCACCCATTCTACCCAGGCTCCTCCCATACCCCTCTGACCCCACCCATTTTGCCCAGGCTCCTCCCATTCTGCCCAGGCTCCTCCTATTTGACCCCACCCAATCTGACTAGGCTCCTCCTACACCCCCCCTCTGCCAGGCTCCTCCTATACCCCTCCTCTCTGACCCCACCCAATCTGACTAGGCTCCTCCTAAGCCCCTAGGCCCCTCCTAAGCCCCTCCTCTGCTGTCTGACCCCACTCATTCTGCCCAGGCTCCTCCTAAGCCCCTCCTCTCTGACCCCACCCAATCTGACTAGGCTCCTCCTAAGCCCCTAGGCTCCTCCTAAGCCCCTCCTCTGCTCTCTGACCCCACCCATTCTGCCCAGGCACCTCCTATACCCCTCCTCTCTGACCCCACCCAACCTGCCCAGGGTCCTCCTCCTACAGACAACACCTTTCTTTCCACACCTATTTTACTTACCGACCAATCTGCAATCCCTCTTTCGCTAGGCATGATTCCACTCTTACACAACACACAGACACATTTTACTTACCTAGTGCCGAACCCGGGATTTGAACCCTGGTTGCCTGGATGGAAGGCAGGAGCTTACCCACTGGACCACACTGGTTTCCATGTATGTAGCCTATCAAATTGTCCTTATGTCATGGTCATCCATTTAATGTGCAATGGAAGCCACAGGGAAGGACACCAAGGCCTGTATCTTGCTTATAGTTACTACTGCAATCCTCCAGACCACCAAGGAGCTATAGCTCAAAGGTAAGGCTTGTACCTTTGGTGGGGACAGCCCTCACAGGCCAGGGTTCGAATCCTGCCAGTGCTGTAGAAGTATCCCAAGGTGGGAAATTTTCAAACAGTGATTTTCTTTTTTTTTTTTTGCTAAGTGTTTTTCTGGTTTCCATGTAAGTAGCCTATCAAATTGTCCTTATGTCATGGTCATCCATTTAATGTGCAATGGAAGCCACAGGGAAGGACACCAAGGCCTGTATGTTGCTTATAGTTACTACTGCAATCCTCCAGAACACCAAGGAGCTATAGCTCAAAGGTAAGGCTTGTACCTTTGGTGGGGACAGCCCTCACAGGCCAGGGTTCGAATCCTGCCAGTGCTGTAGAAGTATCCCAAGGTGGGAAATTTTCAAACAGTGATTTTCTTTTTTTTTTTTTGCTAAGTGTTTTTCTGGTTTCCATGTAAGTAGCCTATCAAATTGTCCTTATGTCATGGTCATCCATTTAATGTGCAATGGAAGCCACAGGGAAGGACACCAAGGCCTGTATGTTGCTTATAGTTACTACTGCAATCCTCCAGACCACCAAGGAGCTATAGCTCAAAGGTAAGGCTTGTACCTTTGGTGGGGACAGCCCTCACAGGCCAGGGTTCGAATCCTGCCAGTGCTGTAGAAGTATCCCAAGGTGGGAAATTTTCAAACAGTGATTTTTTTTTTGCTAGTGTTTTTTTGGCAGGTGTCTCCCAACATTTCATATGTTTTCTCTCATGACCTTCTACCAACCGCCCTATTTCTCAAGTAGGTGCTAGGAACAAGGCCTTATCTTCCTTTATCAATGTCGTCATTCTTTGTCCTTTAAGTTTGGTGAATTGCAGAGTGCAATTGTGGTATTGGGGGTTATAACTGAGCACAAGAATGCGAGGATGGTGCTACACTTATTGTAAAATAGGTTGGTTGATGGTGATTTTTCATTTTAGTGTGAGCCACTCGCTCAAATCAGGGGTTTGGTGCCAGTGAGCTTGGATAGAAATAAAGGTCAAGTATGAGCTCTGGCTAATGAAATGATGGGTCGAGTTTGAGGCTAGCTAGAGTCCATTTATTAGGTGCAATAAGAAGTTGGAAAGATTTTTCCTTTAAGAGACAGACAAGAGCAGAGTCAAGCCTTTGCTCTAGTAGATCTGCATCATGCCTGCTGCAGGATGTGAAGGAGTGGACCTCCACAGCAGTGCGCTGTGCCGGGCTGGGCTGCACCGGGCTGGGCTGGGCCTGCCCTGGCATCTTGGATTTATTCACCCACCTCCTTCCTTTGAAGAACGCTCACGAACGGCCACGAACGTCCTTGTTCTGTATACAGGCGGACAGCAGGCAATTTAGGACCCTGCTAAATGATGGTGATGTCCCCATGTGCTTCCTTCGAGTGGCAAAATCCTTCGTCTAAGGCAGGTGGGCTTTTTTAAAATTTGGTTGAAGACCATATGTTGGAGGCAGTATCACGGCACAAGCCGCCGACCGTCTCAGAAGAAAGTATGCATGGGAGGACATTATTTGCATAGGAGAGCCCTCTTCTCAGTCCCATTCTTAAGCTGCAGTGGCCATGAAGTGTTACTAGGGGGCAGCAGTATGAACAAAAGAGCACACTGAGGCTTTTCTCCTTCTTGCTGACATGATTCTTGGTCATTTTTGTCTTGCAGGGCCTAAGGAGTGAATGACTACGATGACTGAGGGGATGAGGAATGGCTGGCCTGTATTTGTGGTGAAGGGGGAACATTTGGAAGGTAAACAGCAAGATGAAAGCGTCAAAGCATATATGTTTGCTGAGTGATTGAGTCTGTGTGTCACTTGTCTCTTTGTAGGGACATGTGAGAAAGGAACAGCAGCACCATAGACTTCAGGTGGGAGAGCAAGCAAGGATGAATATTTCCCTCAAATCCAAATACTTACAGCACCTCAAAGATGACAAGTGCGATATGATGTTCTGCAATTGCAAGGATTTGCCATGTGTGGTGCATAAATATGCATGGTTAGTGAGGTTTTTCCCAGAATGTGAGTATCGTTAGGCTGGCAAATGTCAGGCACTCCTTTGGGGGTATGAGGCCAAGAAAAAATTTGGGAAGTTTGCTACAGTCATCTGTAGGATCGAAAGACACTGGGGAATCGTTACAGAGGGAGCCAGGCTGCACAAAACGTGGTAACAGTTGGACAGAAATCTTTAGCCGGACTTTTGACTACCCCCAATGTGGGACCAGGACCGCAGTACCTCTCTGTCTCTGAAACATATTTTGACCTCTGGGCACCACCATCTCAATGCCCCTCAAATGTTCCCTCCTGGAACCCCAGCTTTGGTAGTGCATCAACCAGGTTTCAATCATTTGAGTGACCACAAACACCCTTGCTATGTGCCTTCCATTTACATTCAGTCAGTAACCCAGCTGCTTCGTTCGCTATTGAATCTCAAGTGACAGTTGGATGCACATTGCAGGGGTATACAGGCATTTACCGTACTGTACAGCCCCTCTCAGTACAGTCAGACTACACTTCTTAAAATCATAAATACATGTTTTGTCCAACAGTAAGGCCGGGCCTTTCCTCTGTAGTTCATAGCCAACGTAAGGAGGAAAAAATAAGCTGAAGAGCATGCCAAAATTCTCTACAGACACTGCCAATCCTCACACTGCCTATTTGCATGCCGAGGTTATTCACTATGACCCACCAAACCAATTGGCAACAGTAGCCTCTCTCTGCCTCATTCGTATGCTCCGATGCCACCTTTATTTAGCAAATGTTAGTGCTCTAGGATTTCATAGCACGATTCGCTATAGCCTCTTTTTTCAACAGAAATGTCCTAAAGGTACCTATACCAATCTGCTGGGTGGGGAGGAGGGGGGCTGCTGCTGCTGGCAGTAAAATTTTGGGGCACCCCACCTGCAAAAATACATTCACATGCTCCTTGTTGTACCTTTCAATACCATAACTGCAGCAGAATCGTATGGTGACCCCTGTTGGTAACAGAAACTGTCAAACAGCTTTTTGCCACCCCCCCTCCCCCGTTGCCCCTAACCATTTGGGGTACACCCCATGAGGGAGGATCAGAGCAATAAAAAAATAATGGTAGCCCCCCCAAAAAGTACCTGGAAGGCATGCCATTCTGTGCACCTCATCGCTCTTCACGTTGCGCCTAAGCACCTTTTAATACTGCTCCCCGACTGCCCCTCCAAACAGAAATCAGAAAGTATAGGGGGGTGCATTAAAAAAGTTTTTGCAGTTCCCCACCATAAGTCAGGATCCTCCTCCATCTATGACCCCTTCCTAGGCCCTCAGACCCCACCCATTCTGCCCAGGCTCCTCCTAAGCCCCTCTGCCCAGGCTCCTCCTATACCCCTCCTCTCTGACCTCACCCAATCTGACTAGGCTCCTCCTATACCCATTCTGCCCAGGCTCCTCCTATACCCCCTCCTCTCTGACTCCACCCATTCTGCCCAGGCTCCCCCTATACCCCTCCTCTCTGACTCCACCCATTCTGACTAGGCTCCTCCTAAGCCCCTCCTCTGCTGTCTGACCCCACCCATTCTGCCCAGGCTCCTCCTAAGCCCCTCCTCTGCTGTCTGACCCCACCCATTCTGCCCAGGCTCCTCCTATTTGACCCCACCCAATCTGACTAGGTTCCTCCTAAGCCCCTCCTCTGCTGTCTGGCCCCACCCATTCTGCCCAGGCTCCTCCTATACCCCCTCCTATTTGACCCTACCCAATCTGACTAGGCTCCTCCTATACCCCCCTCTGCCCAGGCTCCTCCTATTTGACCCCACCCAATCTGACTAGGCTCCTCCTAAGCCCCTCCTCTGCTGTCTGACCCCACCCATTCTGCCCAGGCTCCTCCTATACCCCCTCCTCTCTGACTCCACCCATTCTGCCCAGGCTCCTCCTATTGGACCCCACCCAATCTGATTAGGCTCCTCCTATACCCCCTCTGCCCAGGCTCCTCCTATACCCCTCCTCTCTGACCCCACCCCCTCTGCCCAGGCTCCTCCTATACCCCTCCTCTGCTGTCTGACCCCACCCATTCTGCCCAGGCTCCTCCTATTTGACCCCACCCAATCTGACTAGGCTCCTCCTAAGCCCCTCCTCTGCTGTCTGACCCCACCCATTCTGCCCAGGCTCCTCCTAAGCCCCTCCTCTGCTGTCTGACCCCACCCATTCTGCCCAGGCTCCTCCTATACCCCTCCTCTCTGACCCCACCCCCTCTGCCCAGGCTCCTCCTATTTGACCCCACCCAATCTGACTAGGCTCCTCCTATACCCCCCTCTGCCAGGCTCCTCCTATACCCCCTCCTCTCTGACCCCACCCATTCTGCCCAGGCTCCTCCTATTTGACCACACCCAATCTGACTAGGCTCCTCCTATACCCATTCTGCCCAGGCTCCTCCTATACCCCCTCCTCTCTGACTCCACCCATTCTGCCCAGGCTCCTCCTAAGCCCCTCCTCTCTGACCTCACCCATTCTGCCCATATACCCCATTCCTCCTGCCCAGGCTCCTCCTAAGCCCCTCCTCTGCTGTCTGACCCCACCCATTCTGCCCAGGCTCCTCCTATACCCCTCCTCTCTGACCCCACCCCCTCTGCCCAGGCTCCTCCTATTTGACCCCACCCAATCTGACTAGGCTCCTCCTACACCCCCCTCTGCCAGGCTCCTCCTATACCCCCTCCTCTCTGACTCCACCCATTCTACTCAGGCTCCTCCCATACCCCTCTGACCCCACCCATTCTGCCCAGGCTCCTCCTATTTGACCCCACCCAATCTGACTAGGCTCCTCCTACACCCCCCTCTGCCCAGGCTCCTCCTATACCCCCCTCTGCCAGGCTCCTCCTATACCCCCTCCTCTCTGACCCCACCCATTCTGCCCAGGCTCCTCCTATTTGACCACACCCAATCTGACTAGGCTCCTCCTATACCCATTCTGCCCAGGCTCCTCCTATACCCCCTCCTCTGCTGTCTGACCCCACCCATTCTGCCCAGGCTCCGCCTAAGCCCCTCCTCTCTGACCCCACCCATTCTGCCCAGGCTCCTCCAAAGCCCCTCCTCTGCTGTCTGACCCCACCCCCTCTGCCCAGGCTCCTCCTATACCCCTCCTCTCTGACCCCACCCCCTCTGCCCAGGCTCCTCCTAAGCCCCTCCTCTGCTGTCTGACCCCACCCATTCTGCCCAGGCTCCTCCTATACCCCCGCCTCTCTGACTCCACCCATTCTACCCAGGCTCCTCCCATACCCCTCTGACCCCACCCAGGCTCCTCCTATTTGACCCCACCCAATCTGACTAGGCTCCTCCTATACCCCTCCTCTGCTGTCTGACCCCACCCATTCTGCCCAGGCTCCTCCTATTTGACCCCACCCAATCTGACTAGGCTCCTCCTAAGCCCCTCCTCTGCTGTCTGACCCCACCCATTCTGCCCAGGCTCCTCCTATACCCCACCTCTCTGACCCCACCCAATCTGACTAAGCCCCTCCTCTGCCTGACCCCACCCATTCTGCCCTGGCTCCTCCTATACCCCTTCCTCTCTGACTCCACCCATTCTACCCAGGCTCCTCCCATACCCCTCTGACCCCACCCATTCTGCCCAGGCTTCTCCTATTTGACCCCACCCAATCTGACTAGGCTCCTCCTAAGCCCCTAGGCCCCTCCTAAGCCCCTCCTCTGCTGTCTGACCCCACTCATTCTGCCCAGGCTCCTCCTAAGCCCCTCCTCTCTGACCCCACCCAATCTGACTAGGCTCCTCCTAAGCCCCTAGGCTCCTCCTAAGCCCCTCCTCTGCTCTCTGACCCCACCCATTCTGCCCAGGCACCTCCTATACCCCTCCTCTCTGACCCCACCCAACCTGCCCAGGGTCCTCCTCCTACAGACAACACCTTTCTTTCCACACCTATTTTACTTACCGACCAATCTGCAATCCCTCTTTCGCTAGGCATGATTCCACTCTTACACAACACACAGACACATTTTACTTACCTAGTGCCGAACCCGGGATTTGAACCCTGGTTGCCTGGATGGAAGGCAGGAGCTTACCCACTGGACCACACTGGTTTCCATGTAAGTAGCCTATCAAATTGTCCTTATGTCATGGTCATCCATTTAATGTGCAATGGAAGCCACAGGGAAGGACACCAAGGCCTGTATGTTGCTTATAGTTACTACTGCAATCCTCCAGACCACCAAGGAGCTATAGCTCAAAGGTAAGGCTTGTACCTTTGGTGGGGACAGCCCTCACAGGCCAGGGTTCGAATCCTGCCAGTGCTGTAGAAGTATCCCAAGGTGGGAAATTTTCAAACAGTGATTTTCTTTTTTTTTTTTTGCTAAGTGTTTTTCTGGTTTCCATGTAAGTAGCCTATCAAATTGTCCTTATGTCATGGTCATCCATTTAATGTGCAATGGAAGCCACAGGGAAGGACACCAAGGCCTGTATGTTGCTTATAGTTACTACTGCAATCCTCTAGACCACCAAGGAGATAGCTCAAAGGTAAGGCTTGTACCTTTGGGGGGACAGCCCTCACAGGCCAGGGTTCGAATCCTGCCAGTGCTGTAGAAGTGTCCCAAGGTGGGAAATTTTCAAACAGTGATTTTTTTTTTGCTAGTGTTTTTTTGGCAGGTGTCTCCCAACATTTCATATGTTTTCTCTCATGACCTTCTACCAACCGCCCTATTTCTCAAGTAGGTGCTAGGAACAAGGCCTTATCTTCCTTTATCAATGTCGTCATTCTTTGTCCTTTAAGTTTGGTGAATTGCAGAGTGCAATTGTGGTATTGGGGGTTATAACTGAGCACAAGAATGCGAGGATGGTGCTACACTTATTGTAAAATAGGTTGGTTGATGGTGATTTTTCATTTTAGTGTGAGCCACTCGCTCAAATCAGGGGTTTGGTGCCAGTGAGCTTGGATAGAAATAAAGGTCAAGTATGAGCTCTGGCTAATGAAATGATGGGTCGAGTTTGAGGCTAGCTAGAGTCCATTTATTAGGTGCAATAAGAAGTTGGAAAGATTTTTCCTTTAAGAGACAGACAAGAGCAGAGTCAAGCCTTTGCTCTAGTAGATCTGCATCATGCCTGCTGCAGGATGTGAAGGAGTGGACCTCCACAGCAGTGCGCTGTGCCGGGCTGGGCTGCACCGGGCTGGGCTGGGCCTGCCCTGGCATCTTGGATTTATTCACCCACCTCCTTCCTTTGAAGAACGCTCACGAACGGCCACGAACGTCCTTGTTCTGTATACAGGCGGACAGCAGGCAATTTAGGACCCTGCTAAATGATGGTGATGTCCCCATGTGCTTCCTTCGAGTGGCAAAATCCTTCGTCTAAGGCAGGTGGGCTTTTTTAAAATTTGGTTGAAGACCATATGTTGGAGGCAGTATCACGGCACAAGCCGCCGACCGTCTCAGAAGAAAGTATGCATGGGAGGACATTATTTGCATAGGAGAGCCCTCTTCTCAGTCCCATTCTTAAGCTGCAGTGGCCATGAAGTGTTACTAGGGGGCAGCAGTATGAACAAAAGAGCACACTGAGGCTTTTCTCCTTCTTGCTGACATGATTCTTGGTCATTTTTGTCTTGCAGGGCCTAAGGAGTGAAGGACTACGATGACTGAGGGGATGAGGAATGGCTGGCCTGTATTTGTGGTGAAGGGGGAACATTTGGAAGGTAAACAGCAAGATGAAAGCGTCAAAGCATATATGTTTGCTGAGTGATTGAGTCTGTGTGTCACTTGTCTCTTTGTAGGGACATGTGAGAAAGGAACAGCAGCACCATAGACTTCAGGTGGGAGAGCAAGCAAGGATGAATATTTCCCTCAAATCCAAATACTTACAGCACCTCAAAGATGACAAGTGTGATATGATGTTCTGCAATTGCAAGGATTTGCCATGTGTGGTGCATAAATATGCATGGTTAGTGAGGTTTTTCCCAGAATGTGAGTATCGTTAGGCTGGCAAATGTCAGGCACTCCTTTGGGGGTATGAGGCCAAGAAAAAATTTGGGAAGTTTGCTACAGTCATCTGTAGGATCGAAAGACACTGGGGAATCGTTACAGAGGGAGCCAGGCTGCACAAAACGTGGTAACAGTTGGACAGAAATCTTTAGCCGGACTTTTGACTACCCCCAATGTGGGACCAGGACCGCAGTACCTCTCTGTCTCTGAAACATATTTTGACCTCTGGGCACCACCATCTCAATGCCCCTCAAATGTTCCCTCCTGGAACCCCAGCTTTGGTAGTGCATCAACCAGGTTTCAATCATTTGAGTGACCACAAACACCCTTGCTATGTGCCTTCCATTTACATTCAGTCAGTAACCCAGCTGCTTCGTTCGCTATTGAATCTCAAGTGACAGTTGGATGCACATTGCAGGGGTATACAGGCATTTACCGTACTGTACAGCCCCTCTCAGTACAGTCAGACTACACTTCTTAAAATCATAAATACATGTTTTGTCCAACAGTAAGGCCGGACCTTTCCTCTGTAGTTCATAGCCAACGTAAGGAGGAAAAAATAAGCTGAAGAGCATGCCAAAATTCTCTACAGACACTGCCAATCCTCACACTGCCTATTTGCATGCCGAGGTTATTCACTATGACCCACCAAACCAATTGGCAACAGTAGCCTCTCTCTGCCTCATTCGTATGCTCCGATGCCACCTTTATTTAGCAAATGTTAGTGCTCTAGGATTTCATAGCACGATTCGCTATAGCCTCTTTTTTCAACAGAAATGTCCTAAAGGTACCTATACCAATCTGCTGGGTGGGGAGGAGGGGGGCTGCTGCTGCTGGCAGTAAAATTTTGGGGCACCCCACCTGCAAAAATACATTCACATGCTCCTTGTTGTACCTTTCAATACCATAACTGCAGCAGAATCGTATGGTGACCCCTGTTGGTAACAGAAACTGTCAAACAGCTTTTTGCCACCCCCCCTCCCCCGTTGCCCCTAACCATTTGGGGTACACCCCATGAGGGAGGATCAGAGCAATAAAAAATAATGGTAGCCCCCCCCAAAAAGTACCTGGAAGGCATGCCATTCTGTGCACCTCATCGCTCTTCACGTTGCGCCTAAGCACCTTTTAATACTGCTCCCCGACTGCCCCTCCAAACAGAAATCAGAAAGTATAGGGGGGTGCATTAAAAAAGTTTTTGCAGTTCCCCACCATAAGTCAGGATCCTCCTCCATCTATGACCCCTTCCTAGGCCCTCAGACCCCACCCATTCTGCCCAGGCTCCTCCTATTTGACCACACCCAATCTGACTAGGCTCCTCCTTAACCCCTCCTCTGCTCTCTGACCCCACCCAATCTGACTAGGCTCCTCCTATACCCCCTCCTCTCTGACTCCACCCATTCTGCCCAGGCTCCTCCTATTTGACCACACCCAATCTGACTAGGCTCCTCCTTAACCCCTCCTCTGCTCTCTGACCCCACCCAATCTGACTAGGCTCCTCCTATACCCCCTCCTCTCTGACTCCACCCATTCTGCCCAGGCTCCTCCCATACCCCTCTGACCCCACCCATTCTGCCCAGGCTCCTCCTATACCCCTCTTATTTGACCCCAATCTGACTAGGCTCCTCCTAAACCAATCCTCTGCTGTCTGACTCCACCCATTCTGCCCAG
The DNA here is from genome assembly GCF_964263255.1 of Lissotriton vulgaris. Classification (NCBI taxonomy): domain Eukaryota; kingdom Metazoa; phylum Chordata; class Amphibia; order Caudata; family Salamandridae; genus Lissotriton; species Lissotriton vulgaris. The sequence goes on from NC_141695.1 coordinate 1,002,195,734, forward strand.
GCTCCTCCCATACCCCTCTGACCTCACCCAATCTGACTAGGCTCCTCCTATACCCCCTCCTCTCTGACCCCACCCAATCTGACTAGGCTCCTCCTTAACCCCTCCTCTGCTGTCTGACCCCACCCAATCTGACTAGGCTCCTCCTATACCCATTCTGCCCAGGCTCCTCCTAAGCCCCTCCTCTCTGACCCCACCCATTCTGCCCAGGCTCCTCCTAAGCCCCTCCTCTGCTGTCTGACCCCACCCATTCTGCCCAGGCTCCTCCTATTTGACCCCACCCAATCTGACTAGGTTCCTCCTAAGCCCCTCCTCTGCTGTCTGGCCCCACCCATTCTGCCCAGGCTCCTCCTATACCCCCTCCTATTTGACCCCACCCAATCTGACTAGGCTCCTCCTATTTGACCCCACCCAATCTGACTAGGTTCCTCCTAAGCCCCTCCTCTGCTGTCTGGCCCCACCCATTCTGCCCAGGCTCCTCCTATACCCCCTCCTATTTGACCCCACCCAATCTGACTAGGCTCCTCCTATACCCCCCTCTGCCCAGGCTCCTCCTATTTGACCCCACCCAATCTGACAAGGCTCCTCCTAAGCCCCTTCTCTGCTGTCTGACCCCACCCATTCTCCCCAGGCTCCTCCTATACCCCACCTCTCTGACCCCACCCAATCTGACTAGGCTCCTCCTAAGCCCCTCCTCTGCTGTCTGACCCCACCCATTCTGCCCAGGCTCCTCCTATACCCCCTCCTCTCTGACTCCACCCATTCTGCCCAGGCTCCTCCTATTGGACCCCACCCAATCTGATTAGGCTCCTCCTATACCCCCTCTGCCCAGGCTCCTCCTATACCCCTCCTCTCTGACCCCACCCCCTCTGCCCAGGCTCCTCCTATACCCCTCCTCTGCTGTCTGACCCCACCCATTGCAGGGGTATACAGGCATTTACCGTACTGTACAGCCCCTCTCAGTACAGTCAGACTACACTTCTTAAAATCATAAATACATGTTTTGTCCAACAGTAAGGCCGGACCTTTCCTCTGTAGTTCATAGCCAACGTAAGGAGGAAAAAATAAGCTGAAGAGCATGCCAAAATTCTCTACAGACACTGCCAATCCTCACACTGCCTATTTGCATGCCGAGGTTATTCACTATGACCCACCAAACCAATTGGCAACAGTAGCCTCTCTCTGCCTCATTCGTATGCTCCGATGCCACCTTTATTTAGCAAATGTTAGTGCTCTAGGATTTCATAGCACGATTCGCTATAGCCTCTTTTTTCAACAGAAATGTCCTAAAGGTACCTATACCAATCTGCTGGGTGGGGAGGAGGGGGGCTGCTGCTGCTGGCAGTAAAATTTTGGGGCACCCCACCTGCAAAAATACATTCACATGCTCCTTGTTGTACCTTTCAATACCATAACTGCAGCAGAATCGTATGGTGACCCCTGTTGGTAACAGAAACTGTCAAACAGCTTTTTGCCACCCCCCCTCCCCCGTTGCCCCTAACCATTTGGGGTACACCCCATGAGGGAGGATCAGAGCAATAAAAAATAATGGTAGCCCCCCCCAAAAAGTACCTGGAAGGCATGCCATTCTGTGCACCTCATCGCTCTTCACGTTGCGCCTAAGCACCTTTTAATACTGCTCCCCGACTGCCCCTCCAAACAGAAATCAGAAAGTATAGGGGGGTGCATTAAAAAAGTTTTTGCAGTTCCCCACCATAAGTCAGGATCCTCCTCCATCTATGACCCCTTCCTAGGCCCTCAGACCCCACCCATTCTGCCCAGGCTCCTCCTATTTGACCACACCCAATCTGACTAGGCTCCTCCTTAACCCCTCCTCTGCTCTCTGACCCCACCCAATCTGACTAGGCTCCTCCTATACCCCCTCCTCTCTGACTCCACCCATTCTGCCCAGGCTCCTCCTATTTGACCACACCCAATCTGACTAGGCTCCTCCTTAACCCCTCCTCTGCTCTCTGACCCCACCCAATCTGACTAGGCTCCTCCTATACCCCCTCCTCTCTGACTCCACCCATTCTGCCCAGGCTCCTCCCATACCCCTCTGACCCCACCCATTCTGCCCAGGCTCCTCCTATACCCCTCTTATTTGACCCCAATCTGACTAGGCTCCTCCTAAACCAATCCTCTGCTGTCTGACTCCACCCATTCTGCCCAGGCTCCTCCCATACCCCTCTGACCTCACCCAATCTGACTAGGCTCCTCCTATACCCCCTCCTCTCTGACCCCACCCAATCTGACTAGGCTCCTCCTTAACCCCTCCTCTGCTGTCTGACCCCACCCAATCTGACTAGGCTCCTCCTATACCCATTCTGCCCAGGCTCCTCCTATACCCCCTCCTCTCTGACTCCACCCATTCTGCCCAGGCTCCTCCTAAGCCCCTCCTCTCTGACCCCACCCATTCTGCCCAGGCTCCTCCTAAGCCCCTCCTCTGCTGTCTGACCCCACCCATTCTGCCCAGGCTCCTCCTATTTGACCCCACCCAATCTGACTAGGTTCCTCCTAAGCCCCTCCTCTGCTGTCTGGCCCCACCCATTCTGCCCAGGCTCCTCCTATACCCCCTCCTATTTGACCCCACCCAATCTGACTAGGCTCCTCCTATTTGACCCCACCCAATCTGACTAGGTTCCTCCTAAGCCCCTCCTCTGCTGTCTGGCCCCACCCATTCTGCCCAGGCTCCTCCTATACCCCCTCCTATTTGACCCCACCCAATCTGACTAGGCTCCTCCTATACCCCCCTCTGCCCAGGCTCCTCCTATTTGACCCCACCCAATCTGACAAGGCTCCTCCTAAGCCCCTTCTCTGCTGTCTGACCCCACCCATTCTCCCCAGGCTCCTCCTATACCCCACCTCTCTGACCCCACCCAATCTGACTAGGCTCCTCCTAAGCCCCTCCTCTGCTGTCTGACCCCACCCATTCTGCCCAGGCTCCTCCTATACCCCCTCCTCTCTGACTCCACCCATTCTGCCCAGGCTCCTCCTATTGGACCCCACCCAATCTGATTAGGCTCCTCCTATACCCCCTCTGCCCAGGCTCCTCCTATACCCCTCCTCTCTGACCCCACCCCCTCTGCCCAGGCTCCTCCTATACCCCTCCTCTGCTGTCTGACCCCACCCATTCTGCCCAGGCTCCTCCTATTTGACCCCACCCAATCTGACTAGGCTCCTCCTAAGCCCCTCCTCTGCTGTCTGACCCCACCCATTCTGCCCAGGCTCCTCCTATTTGACCCCACGCAATCTGACTAGGCTCCTCCTAAGCCCCTCCTCTCTGACCCCACCCATTCTGCCCAGGCTCCTCCTAAGCCCCTCCTCTGCTGTCTGACCCCACCCCCTCTGCCCAGGCTCCTCCTATTTGACCCCACCCAATCTGACTATGCTCCTCCTACACCCCCCTCTGCCAGGCTCCTCCTATATCCCCTCCTCTCTGACTCCACCCATTCTACCCAGGCTCCTCCCATACCCCTCTGACCCCACCCATTCTGCCCAGGCTCCTCCTATTTGACCCCACCCAATCTGACTAGGCTCCTCCTACACCCCCCTCTGCCCAGGCTCCTCCTATACCCCCCTCTGCCAGGCTCCTCCTATACCCCCTCCTCTCTGACCCCACCCAATCTGACTAGGCTCCTCCTTAACCCCTCCTCTGCTGTCTGACCCCACCCATTCTGCCCAGGCTCCTCCTAAGCCCCTCTGCCCAGGCTCCTCCTATACCCCTCCTCTCTGACCTCACCCAATCTGACTAGGCTCCTCCTATACCCCCTCCTCTCTGACTCCACACATTCTGCCCAGGCTCCTCCTATACCCCTCCTCTCTGACTCCACCCATTCTGACTAGGCTCCTCCTAAGCCCCTCCTCTGCTGTCTGACCCCACCCATTCTGCCCAGGCTCCTCCTAAGCCCCTCCTCTGCTGTCTGACCCCACCCATTCTGCCCAGGCTCCTCCTATTTGACCCCACCCAATCTGACTAGGTTCCTCCTAAGCCCCTCCTCTGCTGTCTGGCCCCACCCATTCTGCCCAGGCTCCTCCTATACCCCCTCCTATTTGACCCTACCCAATCTGACTAGGCTCCTCCTATACCCCCCTCTGCCCAGGCTCCTCCTATTTGACCCCACCCAATCTGACAAGGCTCCTCCTAAGCCCCTTCTCTGCTGTCTGACCCCACCCATTCTGCCCAGGCTCCTCCTATACCCCCGCCTCTCTGACTCCACCCATTCTACCCAGGCTCCTCCCATACCCCTCTGACCCCACCCATTCTGCCCAGGCTCCTCCTATTTGACCCCACCCAATCTGACTAGGCTCCTCCTAAGCCCCTCCTCTGCTGTCTGACCCCACCCATTCTGCCCAGGCTCCTCCTATACCCCACCTCTCTGACCCCACCCAATCTGACTAAGCCCCTCCTCTGCCTGACCCCACCCATTCTGCCCTGGCTCCTCCTATACCCCTTCCTCTCTGACTCCACCCATTCTACCCAGGCTCCTCCCATACCCCTCTGACCCCACCCATTCTGCCCAGGCTTCTCCTATTTGACCCCACCCAATCTGACTAGGCTCCTCCTACACCCCCCTCTGCCAGGCTCCTCCTATACCCCCTCCTCTCTGACTCCACCCATTCTACCCAGGCTCCTCCCATACCCCTCTGACCCCACCCATTCTGCCCAGGCTCCTCCCATTCTGCCCAGGCTCCTCCTATTTGACCCCACCCAATCTGACTAGGCTCCTCCTACACCCCCCCTCTGCCAGGCTCCTCCTATACCCCTCCTCTCTGACCCCACCCAATCTGACTAGGCTCCTCCTAAGCCCCTAGGCCCCTCCTAAGCCCCTCCTCTGCTGTCTGACCCCACTCATTCTGCCCAGGCTCCTCCTAAGCCCCTCCTCTCTGACCCCACCCAATCTGACTAGGCTCCTCCTAAGCCCCTAGGCTCCTCCTAAGCCCCTCCTCTGCTCTCTGACCCCACCCATTCTGCCCAGGCACCTCCTATACCCCTCCTCTCTGACCCCACCCAACCTGCCCAGGGTCCTCCTCCTACAGACAACACCTTTCTTTCCACACCTATTTTACTTACCGACCAATCTGCAATCCCTCTTTCGCTAGGCATGATTCCACTCTTACACAACACACAGACACATTTTACTTACCTAGTGCCGAACCCGGGATTTGAACCCTGGTTGCCTGGATGGAAGGCAGGAGCTTACCCACTGGACCACACTGGTTTCCATGTAAGTAGCCTATCAAATTGTCCTTATGTCATGGTCATCCATTTAATGTGCAATGGAAGCCACAGGGAAGGACACCAAGGCCTGTATGTTGCTTATAGTTACTACTGCAATCCTCCAGACCACCAAGGAGCTATAGCTCAAAGGTAAGGCTTGTACCTTTGGTGGGGACAGCCCTCACAGGCCAGGGTTCGAATCCTGCCAGTGCTGTAGAAGTATCCCAAGGTGGGAAATTTTCAAACAGTGATTTTCTTTTTTTTTTTTGCTAAGTGTTTTTCTGGTTTCCATGTAAGTAGCCTATCAAATTGTCCTTATGTCATGGTCATCCATTTAATGTGCAATGGAAGCCACAGGGAAGGACACCAAGGCCTGTATGTTGCTTATAGTTACTACTGCAATCCTCTAGACCACCAAGGAGATAGCTCAAAGGTAAGGCTTGTACCTTTGGGGGGACAGCCCTCACAGGCCAGGGTTCGAATCCTGCCAGTGCTGTAGAAGTGTCCCAAGGTGGGAAATTTTCAAACAGTGATTTTTTTTTTGCTAGTGTTTTTTTGGCAGGTGTCTCCCAACATTTCATATGTTTTCTCTCATGACCTTCTACCAACCGCCCTATTTCTCAAGTAGGTGCTAGGAACAAGGCCTTATCTTCCTTTATCAATGTCGTCATTCTTTGTCCTTTAAGTTTGGTGAATTGCAGAGTGCAATTGTGGTATTGGGGGTTATAACTGAGCACAAGAATGCGAGGATGGTGCTACACTTATTGTAAAATAGGTTGGTTGATGGTGATTTTTCATTTTAGTGTGAGCCACTCGCTCAAATCAGGGGTTTGGTGCCAGTGAGCTTGGATAGAAATAAAGGTCAAGTATGAGCTCTGGCTAATGAAATGATGGGTCGAGTTTGAGGCTAGCTAGAGTCCATTTATTAGGTGCAATAAGAAGTTGGAAAGATTTTTCCTTTAAGAGACAGACAAGAGCAGAGTCAAGCCTTTGCTCTAGTAGATCTGCATCATGCCTGCTGCAGGATGTGAAGGAGTGGACCTCCACAGCAGTGCGCTGTGCCGGGCTGGGCTGCACCGGGCTGGGCTGGGCCTGCCCTGGCATCTTGGATTTATTCACCCACCTCCTTCCTTTGAAGAACGCTCACGAACGGCCACGAACGTCCTTGTTCTGTATACAGGCGGACAGCAGGCAATTTAGGACCCTGCTAAATGATGGTGATGTCCCCATGTGCTTCCTTCGAGTGGCAAAATCCTTCGTCTAAGGCAGGTGGGCTTTTTTAAAATTTGGTTGAAGACCATATGTTGGAGGCAGTATCACGGCACAAGCCGCCGACCGTCTCAGAAGAAAGTATGCATGGGAGGACATTATTTGCATAGGAGAGCCCTCTTCTCAGTCCCATTCTTAAGCTGCAGTGGCCATGAAGTGTTACTAGGGGGCAGCAGTATGAACAAAAGAGCACACTGAGGCTTTTCTCCTTCTTGCTGACATGATTCTTGGTCATTTTTGTCTTGCAGGGCCTAAGGAGTGAAGGACTACGATGACTGAGGGGATGAGGAATGGCTGGCCTGTATTTGTGGTGAAGGGGGAACATTTGGAAGGTAAACAGCAAGATGAAAGCGTCAAAGCATATATGTTTGCTGAGTGATTGAGTCTGTGTGTCACTTGTCTCTTTGTAGGGACATGTGAGAAAGGAACAGCAGCACCATAGACTTCAGGTGGGAGAGCAAGCAAGGATGAATATTTCCCTCAAATCCAAATACTTACAGCACCTCAAAGATGACAAGTGTGATATGATGTTCTGCAATTGCAAGGATTTGCCATGTGTGGTGCATAAATATGCATGGTTAGTGAGGTTTTTCCCAGAATGTGAGTATCGTTAGGCTGGCAAATGTCAGGCACTCCTTTGGGGGTATGAGGCCAAGAAAAAATTTGGGAAGTTTGCTACAGTCATCTGTAGGATCGAAAGACACTGGGGAATCGTTACAGAGGGAGCCAGGCTGCACAAAACGTGGTAACAGTTGGACAGAAATCTTTAGCCGGACTTTTGACTACCCCCAATGTGGGACCAGGACCGCAGTACCTCTCTGTCTCTGAAACATATTTTGACCTCTGGGCACCACCATCTCAATGCCCCTCAAATGTTCCCTCCTGGAACCCCAGCTTTGGTAGTGCATCAACCAGGTTTCAATCATTTGAGTGACCACAAACACCCTTGCTATGTGCCTTCCATTTACATTCAGTCAGTAACCCAGCTGCTTCGTTCGCTATTGAATCTCAAGTGACAGTTGGATGCACATTGCAGGGGTATACAGGCATTTACCGTACTGTACAGCCCCTCTCAGTACAGTCAGACTACACTTCTTAAAATCATAAATACATGTTTTGTCCAACAGTAAGGCCGGACCTTTCCTCTGTAGTTCATAGCCAACGTAAGGAGGAAAAAATAAGCTGAAGAGCATGCCAAAATTCTCTACAGACACTGCCAATCCTCACACTGCCTATTTGCATGCCGAGGTTATTCACTATGACCCACCAAACCAATTGGCAACAGTAGCCTCTCTCTGCCTCATTCGTATGCTCCGATGCCACCTTTATTTAGCAAATGTTAGTGCTCTAGGATTTCATAGCACGATTCGCTATAGCCTCTTTTTTCAACAGAAATGTCCTAAAGGTACCTATACCAATCTGCTGGGTGGGGAGGAGGGGGGCTGCTGCTGCTGGCAGTAAAATTTTGGGGCACCCCACCTGCAAAAATACATTCACATGCTCCTTGTTGTACCTTTCAATACCATAACTGCAGCAGAATCGTATGGTGACCCCTGTTGGTAACAGAAACTGTCAAACAGCTTTTTGCCACCCCCCCTCCCCCGTTGCCCCTAACCATTTGGGGTACACCCCATGAGGGAGGATCAGAGCAATAAAAAATAATGGTAGCCCCCCCCAAAAAGTACCTGGAAGGCATGCCATTCTGTGCACCTCATCGCTCTTCACGTTGCGCCTAAGCACCTTTTAATACTGCTCCCCGACTGCCCCTCCAAACAGAAATCAGAAAGTATAGGGGGGTGCATTAAAAAAGTTTTTGCAGTTCCCCACCATAAGTCAGGATCCTCCTCCATCTATGACCCCTTCCTAGGCCCTCAGACCCCACCCATTCTGCCCAGGCTCCTCCTATTTGACCACACCCAATCTGACTAGGCTCCTCCTTAACCCCTCCTCTGCTCTCTGACCCCACCCAATCTGACTAGGCTCCTCCTATACCCCCTCCTCTCTGACTCCACCCATTCTGCCCAGGCTCCTCCTATTTGACCACACCCAATCTGACTAGGCTCCTCCTTAACCCCTCCTCTGCTCTCTGACCCCACCCAATCTGACTAGGCTCCTCCTATACCCCCTCCTCTCTGACTCCACCCATTCTGCCCAGGCTCCTCCCATACCCCTCTGACCCCACCCATTCTGCCCAGGCTCCTCCTATACCCCTCTTATTTGACCCCAATCTGACTAGGCTCCTCCTAAACCAATCCTCTGCTGTCTGACTCCACCCATTCTGCCCAGGCTCCTCCCATACCCCTCTGACCTCACCCAATCTGACTAGGCTCCTCCTATACCCCCTCCTCTCTGACCCCACCCAATCTGACTAGGCTCCTCCTTAACCCCTCCTCTGCTGTCTGACCCCACCCAATCTGACTAGGCTCCTCCTATACCCATTCTGCCCAGGCTCCTCCTAAGCCCCTCCTCTCTGACCCCACCCATTCTGCCCAGGCTCCTCCTAAGCCCCTCCTCTGCTGTCTGACCCCACCCATTCTGCCCAGGCTCCTCCTATTTGACCCCACCCAATCTGACTAGGTTCCTCCTAAGCCCCTCCTCTGCTGTCTGGCCCCACCCATTCTGCCCAGGCTCCTCCTATACCCCCTCCTATTTGACCCCACCCAATCTGACTAGGCTCCTCCTATTTGACCCCACCCAATCTGACTAGGTTCCTCCTAAGCCCCTCCTCTGCTGTCTGGCCCCACCCATTCTGCCCAGGCTCCTCCTATACCCCCTCCTATTTGACCCCACCCAATCTGACTAGGCTCCTCCTATACCCCCCTCTGCCCAGGCTCCTCCTATTTGACCCCACCCAATCTGACAAGGCTCCTCCTAAGCCCCTTCTCTGCTGTCTGACCCCACCCATTCTCCCCAGGCTCCTCCTATACCCCACCTCTCTGACCCCACCCAATCTGACTAGGCTCCTCCTAAGCCCCTCCTCTGCTGTCTGACCCCACCCATTCTGCCCAGGCTCCTCCTATACCCCCTCCTCTCTGACTCCACCCATTCTGCCCAGGCTCCTCCTATTGGACCCCACCCAATCTGATTAGGCTCCTCCTATACCCCCTCTGCCCAGGCTCCTCCTATACCCCTCCTCTCTGACCCCACCCCCTCTGCCCAGGCTCCTCCTATACCCCTCCTCTGCTGTCTGACCCCACCCATTGCAGGGGTATACAGGCATTTACCGTACTGTACAGCCCCTCTCAGTACAGTCAGACTACACTTCTTAAAATCATAAATACATGTTTTGTCCAACAGTAAGGCCGGACCTTTCCTCTGTAGTTCATAGCCAACGTAAGGAGGAAAAAATAAGCTGAAGAGCATGCCAAAATTCTCTACAGACACTGCCAATCCTCACACTGCCTATTTGCATGCCGAGGTTATTCACTATGACCCACCAAACCAATTGGCAACAGTAGCCTCTCTCTGCCTCATTCGTATGCTCCGATGCCACCTTTATTTAGCAAATGTTAGTGCTCTAGGATTTCATAGCACGATTCGCTATAGCCTCTTTTTTCAACAGAAATGTCCTAAAGGTACCTATACCAATCTGCTGGGTGGGGAGGAGGGGGGCTGCTGCTGCTGGCAGTAAAATTTTGGGGCACCCCACCTGCAAAAATACATTCACATGCTCCTTGTTGTACCTTTCAATACCATAACTGCAGCAGAATCGTATGGTGACCCCTGTTGGTAACAGAAACTGTCAAACAGCTTTTTGCCACCCCCCCTCCCCCGTTGCCCCTAACCATTTGGGGTACACCCCATGAGGGAGGATCAGAGCAATAAAAAATAATGGTAGCCCCCCCCAAAAAGTACCTGGAAGGCATGCCATTCTGTGCACCTCATCGCTCTTCACGTTGCGCCTAAGCACCTTTTAATACTGCTCCCCGACTGCCCCTCCAAACAGAAATCAGAAAGTATAGGGGGGTGCATTAAAAAAGTTTTTGCAGTTCCCCACCATAAGTCAGGATCCTCCTCCATCTATGACCCCTTCCTAGGCCCTCAGACCCCACCCATTCTGCCCAGGCTCCTCCTATTTGACCACACCCAATCTGACTAGGCTCCTCCTTAACCCCTCCTCTGCTCTCTGACCCCACCCAATCTGACTAGGCTCCTCCTATACCCCCTCCTCTCTGACTCCACCCATTCTGCCCAGGCTCCTCCTATTTGACCACACCCAATCTGACTAGGCTCCTCCTTAACCCCTCCTCTGCTCTCTGACCCCACCCAATCTGACTAGGCTCCTCCTATACCCCCTCCTCTCTGACTCCACCCATTCTGCCCAGGCTCCTCCCATACCCCTCTGACCCCACCCATTCTGCCCAGGCTCCTCCTATACCCCTCTTATTTGACCCCAATCTGACTAGGCTCCTCCTAAACCAATCCTCTGCTGTCTGACTCCACCCATTCTGCCCAGGCTCCTCCCATACCCCTCTGACCTCACCCAATCTGACTAGGCTCCTCCTATACCCCCTCCTCTCTGACCCCACCCAATCTGACTAGGCTCCTCCTTAACCCCTCCTCTGCTGCTGACCCCACCCAATCTGACTAGGCTCCTCCTATACCCATTCTGCCCAGGCTCCTCCTATACCCCCTCCTCTCTGACCCCACCCATTCTGCCCAGGCTCCTCCTATTTGACCACACCCAATCTGACTAGGCTCCTCCTATACCCCCTCCTCTCTGACTCCACCCATTCTGCCCAGGCTCCTCCTAAGCCCCTCCTCTCTGACCCCACCCATTCTGCCCATATACCCCCTCCTCCTGCCCAGGCTCCTCCTAAGCCCCTCCTCTGCTGTCTGACCCCACCCATTCTGCCCAGGCTCCGCCTAAGCCCCTCCTCTCTGACCCCACCCATTCTGCCCAGGGTCTGCCTAAGCCCCTCCTCTCTGACCCCACCCATTCTGCCCAGGCTCCTCCTAAGCCCCTCCTCTGCTGTCTGACCCCACCCATTCTGCCCAGGCTCCTCCCATACCCCTCTGACCCCACCCATTCTGCCCAGGCTCCTCCTATTTGACCCCACCCAATCTGACTAAGCTCCTCCTAAGCCCCTCCTCTGCTGTCTGACCCCACCCATTCTGCCCAGGCTCCTCCTATACCCCTCCTCTCTGACCCCACCCCCTCTGGCCAGGCTCCTCCTATACCCCCTCTGCCCAGGCTTCTCCTATACCCCTCCTCTCTGACCCCACCCAATCTGACTAGGCTCCTCCTAAGCCCCTCCTCTGCTGTCTGACCCCACCCATTCTGCCCAGGCTCCTCCTAAGCCCCTCCTCTCTGACTCCACCCAATCTGACTAGGCTCCTCCTAAGCCCCTAGGCTCCTCCTAAGCCCCTCCTCTCTGACCCCACCCAATCTGACTAGGCTCCTCCTATACCCCCTCCTCTCTGACTCCACCCATTCTGACTAGGCTCCTCCTATTTGACCCCACCCAATCTGACTAGGCTCCTCCTAAGCCCCTCCTCTGCTGTCTGACCCCACCCATTCTGCCCAGGCTCCGCCTAAGCATCTCCTCTCTGACCCCACCCATTCTGCCCAGGCTCCTCCTAAGCCCCTCCTCTGCTGTCTGACCCCACCCATTCTGCCCAGGCTCCTCCTATTTGACCCCACCCAATCTGACTAGGCTCCTCCTACACCCCCCTCTGCCAGGCTCCTCCTATACCCCCTCCTCTCTGACTCCACCCATTCTACCCAGGCTCCTCCCATTCTGCCCAGGCTCCTCCTATTTGACCCCACCCAATCTGACTAGGCTCCTCCTAAGCCCCTAGGCCCCTCCTAAGCCCCTCCTCTGCTGTCTGACCCCACTCATTCTGCCCAGGCTCCTCCTAAGCCCCTCCTCTCTGACCCCACCCAATCTGACTAGGCTCCTCCTAAGCCCCTCCTCTGCTGTCTGACCCCACCCATTCTGCCCAGGCTCCTCCTATACCCCTCCTCTCTGACCCCACCCCTTCTGCCCAGGCTCCTCCTATTTGACCCCACCCAATCTGACTAGGCTCCTCCTAAGCCCCTCCTCTGCTGTCTGACCCCACCCATACTGCCCAGGCTCTGCCTAAGCATCTCCTCTGCCCAGGCTCCTCCCATACCCCTCTGACCTCACCCAATCTGACTAGGCTCCTCCTATACCCCCTCCTCTCTGACCCCACCCAATCTGACTAGGCTCCTCCTTAACCCCTCCTCTGCTGTCTGACCCCACCCAATCTGACTAGGCTCCTCCTATACCCATTCTGCCCAGGCTCCTCCTATACCCCCTCCTCTCTGACCCCACCCATTCTGCCCAGGCTCCTCCTATTTGACCACACCCAATCTGACTAGGCTCCTCCTATACCCCCTCCTCTCTGACTCCACCCATTCTGCCCAGGCTCCTCCTAAGCCCCTCCTCTCTGACCCCACCCATTCTGCCCATATACCCCCTCCTCCTGCCCAGGCTCCTCCTAAGCCCCTCCTCTGCTGTCTGACCCCACCCATTCTGCCCAGGCTCCGCCTAAGCCCCTCCTCTCTGACCCCACCCATTCTGCCCAGGGTCTGCCTAAGCCCCTCCTCTCTGACCCCACCCATTCTGCCCAGGCTCCTCCTAAGCCCCTCCTCTGCTGTCTGACCCCACCCATTCTGCCCAGGCTCCTCCCATACCCCTCTGACCCCACCCATTCTGCCCAGGCTCCTCCTATTTGACCCCACCCAATCTGACTAAGCTCCTCCTAAGCCCCTCCTCTGCTGTCTGACCCCACCCATTCTGCCCAGGCTCCTCCTATACCCCTCCTCTCTGACCCCACCCCCTCTGGCCAGGCTCCTCCTATACCCCCTCTGCCCAGGCTTCTCCTATACCCCTCCTCTCTGACCCCACCCAATCTGACTAGGCTCCTCCTAAGCCCCTCCTCTGCTGTCTGACCCCACCCATTCTGCCCAGGCTCCTCCTAAGCCCCTCCTCTCTGACTCCACCCAATCTGACTAGGCTCCTCCTAAGCCCCTAGGCTCCTCCTAAGCCCCTCCTCTCTGACCCCACCCAATCTGACTAGGCTCCTCCTATACCCCCTCCTCTCTGACTCCACCCATTCTGACTAGGCTCCTCCTATTTGACCCCACCCAATCTGACTAGGCTCCTCCTAAGCCCCTCCTCTGCTGTCTGACCCCACCCATTCTGCCCAGGCTCCGCCTAAGCATCTCCTCTCTGACCCCACCCATTCTGCCCAGGCTCCTCCTAAGCCCCTCCTCTGCTGTCTGACCCCACCCATTCTGCCCAGGCTCCTCCTATTTGACCCCACCCAATCTGACTAGGCTCCTCCTACACCCCCCTCTGCCAGGCTCCTCCTATACCCCCTCCTCTCTGACTCCACCCATTCTACCCAGGCTCCTCCCATTCTGCCCAGGCTCCTCCTATTTGACCCCACCCAATCTGACTAGGCTCCTCCTAAGCCCCTAGGCCCCTCCTAAGCCCCTCCTCTGCTGTCTGACCCCACTCATTCTGCCCAGGCTCCTCCTAAGCCCCTCCTCTCTGACCCCACCCAATCTGACTAGGCTCCTCCTAAGCCCCTCCTCTGCTGTCTGACCCCACCCATTCTGCCCAGGCTCCTCCTATACCCCTCCTCTCTGACCCCACCCCTTCTGCCCAGGCTCCTCCTATTTGACCCCACCCAATCTGACTAGGCTCCTCCTAAGCCCCTCCTCTGCTGTCTGACCCCACCCATACTGCCCAGGCTCTGCCTAAGCATCTCCTCTGCTGTCTGACCCCACCCATTCTGCCCAGGCTCCTCCTATACCCCCTCCTCTCTGACTCCACCCATTCTGCCCAGGCTCCTCCCATACCCCTCTGACCCCACCCATTCTGCCCAGGCTCCTCCTATACCCCTCCTATTTGACCCCACCCAATCTGACTTGGCTCCTCCTAAGCCCCTCCTCTGCTGTCTGACCCCACCCATTCTGCCCAGGCTCCTCCTATTTGACCCCACCCAATCTGACTAGGCTCCTCCTATACCCCCTCTGCCCAGGCTCCTCCTAAGCCCCTCCTCTGCTGTCTGACCCCACCCATTCTGCCCAGGCTCCTCCCATACCCCTCTGACCCCACCCATTCTGCCCAGGCTCCTCCTATTTGACCCCACCCAATCTGACTAGGCTCCTCCTTAACCCCTCCTCTGCTGTCTGACCCCACCCAATCTGACTAGGCTCCTCCTATACCCATTCTGCCCAGGCTCCTCCTATACCCCCTCCTCTCTGACCCCACCCATTCTGCCCAGGCTCCTCCTATTTGACCACACCCAATCTGACTAGGCTCCTCCTATACCCCCTCCTCTCTGACTCCACCCATTCTGCCCAGGCTCCTCCTAAGCCCCTCCTCTCTGACCCCACCCATTCTGCCCATATACCCCCTCCTCCTGCCCAGGCTCCTCCTAAGCCCCTCCTCTGCTGTCTGACCCCACCCATTCTGCCCAGGCTCCGCCTAAGCCCCTCCTCTCTGACCCCACCCATTCTGCCCAGGGTCTGCCTAAGCCCCTCCTCTCTGACCCCACCCATTCTGCCCAGGCTCCTCCTAAGCCCCTCCTCTGCTGTCTGACCCCACCCATTCTGCCCAGGCTCCTCCCATACCCCTCTGACCCCACCCATTCTGCCCAGGCTCCTCCTATTTGACCCCACCCAATCTGACTAAGCTCCTCCTAAGCCCCTCCTCTGCTGTCTGACCCCACCCATTCTGCCCAGGCTCCTCCTATACCCCTCCTCTCTGACCCCACCCCCTCTGGCCAGGCTCCTCCTATACCCCCTCTGCCCAGGCTTCTCCTATACCCCTCCTCTCTGACCCCACCCAATCTGACTAGGCTCCTCCTATACCCCCTCCTCTCTGACTCCACCCATTCTGACTAGGCTCCTCCTATTTGACCCCACCCAATCTGACTAGGCTCCTCCTAAGCCCCTCCTCTGCTGTCTGACCCCACCCATTCTGCCCAGGCTCCGCCTAAGCATCTCCTCTCTGACCCCACCCATTCTGCCCAGGCTCCTCCTAAGCCCCTCCTCTGCTGTCTGACCCCACCCATTCTGCCCAGGCTCCTCCTATTTGACCCCACCCAATCTGACTAGGCTCCTCCTACACCCCCCTCTGCCAGGCTCCTCCTATACCCCCTCCTCTCTGACTCCACCCATTCTACCCAGGCTCCTCCCATTCTGCCCAGGCTCCTCCTATTTGACCCCACCCAATCTGACTAGGCTCCTCCTAAGCCCCTAGGCCCCTCCTAAGCCCCTCCTCTGCTGTCTGACCCCACTCATTCTGCCCAGGCTCCTCCTAAGCCCCTCCTCTCTGACCCCACCCAATCTGACTAGGCTCCTCCTAAGCCCCTCCTCTGCTGTCTGACCCCACCCATACTGCCCAGGCTCTGCCTAAGCATCTCCTCTGCTGTCTGACCCCACCCATTCTGCCCAGGCTCCTCCTATACCCCCTCCTCTCTGACTCCACCCATTCTGCCCAGGCTCCTCCCATACCCCTCTGACCCCACCCATTCTGCCCAGGCTCCTCCTATACCCCTCCTATTTGACCCCACCCAATCTGACTTGGCTCCTCCTAAGCCCCTCCTCTGCTGTCTGACCCCACCCATTCTGCCCAGGCTCCTCCTATTTGACCCCACCCAATCTGACTAGGCTCCTCCTATACCCCCTCTGCCCAGGCTCCTCCTAAGCCCCTCCTCTGCTGTCTGACCCCACCCATTCTGCCCAGGCTCCTCCCATACCCCTCTGACCCCACCCATTCTGCCCAGGCTCCTCCTATTTGACCCCACCCAATCTGACTAGGCTCCTCCTAAGCCCCTCCTCTCTGACCCCACCCCCTCTGACTAGGCTCCTCCTATACCCCCTCCTCTCTGACTCCACCCATTCTGCCCAGGCTCCTCCTAAGCCCCTCCTCTCTGACCCCACCCATTCTGCCCAGGCTCCTCCTAAGCCCCTCCTCTGCTGTCTGACCCCACCCATTCTGCCCAGGCTCCTCCTATTTGACCCCACCCAATCTGACTAGGTTCCTCCTAAGCCCCTCCTCTGCTGTCTGGCCCCACCCATTCTGCCCAGGCTCCTCCTATACCCCCTCCTATTTGACCCCACCCAATCTGACTAGGCTCCTCCTATTTGACCCCACCCAATCTGACTAGGTTCCTCCTAAGCCCCTCCTCTGCTGTCTGGCCCCACCCATTCTGCCCAGGCTCCTCCTATACCCCCTCCTATTTGACCCCACCCAATCTGACTAGGCTCCTCCTATACCCCCCTCTGCCCAGGCTCCTCCTATTTGACCCCACCCAATCTGACAAGGCTCCTCCTAAGCCCCTTCTCTGCTGTCTGACCCCACCCATTCTCCCCAGGCTCCTCCTATACCCCACCTCTCTGACCCCACCCAATCTGACTAGGCTCCTCCTAAGCCCCTCCTCTGCTGTCTGACCCCACCCATTCTGCCCAGGCTCCTCCTATACCCCCTCCTCTCTGACTCCACCCATTCTGCCCAGGCTCCTCCTATTGGACCCCACCCAATCTGATTAGGCTCCTCCTATACCCCCTCTGCCCAGGCTCCTCCTATACCCCTCCTCTCTGACCCCACCCCCTCTGCCCAGGCTCCTCCTATACCCCTCCTCTGCTGTCTGACCCCACTCATTCTGCCCAGGCTCCTCCTATTTGACCCCACCCGATCTGACTAGGCTCCTCCTAAGCCCCTCCTCTGCTGTCTGACCCCACCCATTCTGCCCAGGCTCCTCCTATTTGACCCCACCCAATCTGACTAGGCTCCTCCTAAGCCCCTCCTCTGCTGTCTGACCCCACCCATTCTGCCCAGGCTCCTCCTATACCCCTCCTCTCTGACCCCACCCCCTCTGCCCAGGCTCCTCCTATTTGACCCCACCCAATCTGACTATGCTCCTCCTACACCCCCCTCTGCCAGGCTCCTCCTATATCCCCTCCTCTCTGACTCCACCCATTCTACCCAGGCTCCTCCCATACCCCTCTGACCCCACCCATTCTGCCCAGGCTCCTCCTATTTGACCCCACCCAATCTGACTAGGCTCCTCCTACACCCCCCTCTGCCCAGGCTCCTCCTATACCCCCCTCTGCCAGGCTCCTCCTATACCCCCTCCTCTCTGACCCCACCCAATCTGACTAGGCTCCTCCTTAACCCCTCCTCTGCTGTCTGACCCCACCCATTCTGCCCAGGCTCCTCCTATACCCCCTCCTCTCTGACTCCACCCATTCTGCCCAGGCTCCTCCTATTGGACCCCACCCAATCTGATTAGGCTCCTCCTATACCCCCTCTGCCCAGGCTCCTCCTATACCCCTCCTCTCTGACCCCACCCCCTCTGCCCAGGCTCCTCCTATACCCCTCCTCTGCTGTCTGACCCCACTCATTCTGCCCAGGCTCCTCCTATTTGACCCCACCCAATCTGACTAGGCTCCTCCTAAGCCCCTCCTCTGCTGTCTGACCCCACCCATTCTGCCCAGGCTCCTCCTATTTGACCCCACCCAATCTGACTAGGCTCCTCCTAAGCCCCTCCTCTGCTGTCTGACCCCACCCATTCTGCCCAGGCTCCTCCTATACCCCTCCTCTCTGACCCCACCCCCTCTGCCCAGGCTCCTCCTATTTGACCCCACCCAATCTGACTATGCTCCTCCTACACCCCCCTCTGCCAGGCTCCTCCTATATCCCCTCCTCTCTGACTCCACCCATTCTACCCAGGCTCCTCCCATACCCCTCTGACCCCACCCATTCTGCCCAGGCTCCTCCTATTTGACCCCACCCAATCTGACTAGGCTCCTCCTACACCCCCCTCTGCCCAGGCTCCTCCTATACCCCCCTCTGCCAGGCTCCTCCTATACCCCCTCCTCTCTGACCCCACCCAATCTGACTAGGCTCCTCCTTAACCCCTCCTCTGCTGTCTGACCCCACCCATTCTGCCCAGGCTCCTCCTAAGCCCCTCTGCCCAGGCTCCTCCTATACCCCTCCTCTCTGACCTCACCCAATCTGACTAGGCTCCTCCTATACCCATTCTGCCCAGGCTCCTCCTATACCCCCTCCTCTCTGACTCCACACATTCTGCCCAGGCTCCTCCTATACCCCTCCTCTCTGACTCCACCCATTCTGACTAGGCTCCTCCTAAGCCCCTCCTCTGCTGTCTGACCCCACCCATTCTGCCCAGGCTCCTCCTAAGCCCCTCCTCTGCTGTCTGACCCCACCCATTCTGCCCAGGCTCCTCCTATTTGACCCCACCCAATCTGACTAGGTTCCTCCTAAGCCCCTCCTCTGCTGTCTGGCCCCACCCATTCTGCCCAGGCTCCTCCTATACCCCCTCCTATTTGACCCTACCCAATCTGACTAGGCTCCTCCTATACCCCCCTCTGCCCAGGCTCCTCCTATTTGACCCCACCCAATCTGACAAGGCTCCTCCTAAGCCCCTTCTCTGCTGTCTGACCCCACCCATTCTCCCCAGGCTCCTCCTATACCCCACCTCTCTGACCCCACCCAATCTGACTAGGCTCCTCCTAAGCCCCTCCTCTGCTGTCTGACCCCACCCATTCTGCCCAGGCTCCTCCTATACCCCCTCCTCTCTGACTCCACCCATTCTGCCCAGGCTCCTCCTATTGGACCCCACCCAATCTGATTAGGCTCCTCCTATACCCCCTCTGCCCAGGCTCCTCCTATACCCCTCCTCTCTGACCCCACCCCCTCTGCCCAGGCTCCTCCTATACCCCTCCTCTGCTGTCTGACCCCACCCATTCTGCCCAGGCTCCTCCTATTTGACCCCACCCAATCTGACTAGGCTCCTCCTAAGCCCCTCCTCTGCTGTCTGACCCCACCCATTCTGCCCAGGCTCCTCCTAAGCCCCTCCTCTGCTGTCTGACCCCACCCATTCTGCCCAGGCTCCTCCTATACCCCTCCTCTCTGACCCCACCCCCTCTGCCCAGGCTCCTCCTATTTGACCCCACCCAATCTGACTAGGCTCCTCCTATACCCCCCTCTGCCAGGCTCCTCCTATACCCCCTCCTCTCTGACCCCACCCATTCTGCCCAGGCTCCTCCTATTTGACCACACCCAATCTGACTAGGCTCCTCCTATACCCATTCTGCCCAGGCTCCTCCTATACCCCCTCCTCTCTGACTCCACCCATTCTGCCCAGGCTCCTCCTAAGCCCCTCCTCTCTGACCTCACCCATTCTGCCCATATACCCCATTCCTCCTGCCCAGGCTCCTCCTAAGCCCCTCCTCTGCTGTCTGACCCCACCCATTCTGCCCAGGCTCCGCCTAAGCCCCTCCTCTCTGACCCCACCCATTCTGCCCAGGCTCCTCCTATACCCCTCCTCTCTGACCTCACCCATTCTGCCCATATACCCCATTCCTCCTGCCCAGGCTCCTCCTAAGCCCCTCCTCTGCTGTCTGACCCCACCCATTCTGCCCAGGCTCCGCCTAAGCCCCTCCTCTCTGACCCCACCCATTCTGCCCAGGCTCCTCCTATACCCCTCCTCTCTGACCCCACCCCCTCTGCCCAGGCTCCTCCTATTTGACCCCACCCAATCTGACTAGGCTCCTCCTACACCCCCCTCTGCCAGGCTCCTCCTATACCCCCTCCTCTCTGACTCCACCCATTCTGCCCAGGCTCCTCCTATTTGACCCCACCCAATCTGACTAGGCTCCTCCTACACCCCCCTCTGCCCAGGCTCCTCCTATACCCCCCTCTGCCAGGCTCCTCCTATACCCCCTCCTCTCTGACCCCACCCATTCTGCCCAGGCTCCTCCTATTTGACCACACCCAATCTGACTAGGCTCCTCCTATACCCATTCTGCCCAGGCTCCTCCTATACCCCCCTCTGCCAGGCTCCTCCTATACCCCCCTCTGCCAGGCTCCTCCTATACCCCCTCCTCTCTGACCCCACCCATTCTGCCCAGGCTCCTCCTATTTGACCACACCCAATCTGACTAGGCTCCTCCTATACCCATTCTGCCCAGGCTCCTCCTATACCCCCTCCTCTCTGACTCCACCCATTCTGCCCAGGCTCCTCCTAAGCCCCTCCTCTCTGACCTCACCCATTCTGCCCATATACCCCCTCCTCCTGCCCAGGCTCCTCCTAAGCCCCTCCTCTGCTGTCTGACCCCACCCATTCTGCCCAGGCTCCGCCTAAGCCCCTCCTCTCTGACCCCACCCATTCTGCCCAGGCTCCTCCAAAGCCCCTCCTCTGCTGTCTGACCCCACCCCCTCTGCCCAGGCTCCTCCTATACCCCTCCTCTCTGACCCCACCCCCTCTGCCCAGGCTCCTCCTAAGCCCCTCCTCTGCTGTCTGACCCCACCCATTCTGCCCAGGCTCCTCCTATACCCCCGCCTCTCTGACTCCACCCATTCTACCCAGGCTCCTCCCATACCCCTCTGACCCCACCCAGGCTCCTCCTATTTGACCCCACCCAATCTGACTAGGCTCCTCCTATACCCCTCCTCTGCTGTCTGACCCCACCCATTCTGCCCAGGCTCCTCCTATTTGACCCCACCCAATCTGACTAGGCTCCTCCTAAGCCCCTCCTCTGCTGTCTGACCCCACCCATTCTGCCCAGGCTCCTCCTATACCCCACCTCTCTGACCCCACCCAATCTGACTAAGCCCCTCCTCTGCCTGACCCCACCCATTCTGCCCTGGCTCCTCCTATACCCCTTCCTCTCTGACTCCACCCATTCTACCCAGGCTCCTCCCATACCCCTCTGACCCCACCCATTCTGCCCAGGCTTCTCCTATTTGACCCCACCCAATCTGACTAGGCTCCTCCTACACCCCCCTCTGCCAGGCTCCTCCTATACCCCCTCCTCTCTGACTCCACCCATTCTACCCAGGCTCCTCCCATACCCCTCTGACCCCACCCATTCTGCCCAGGCTCCTCCTATACCCCTCCTCTCTGACCCCACCCCCTCTGCCCAGGCTCCTCCTATTTGACCCCACCCAATCTGACTAGGCTCCTCCTATACCCCCCTCTGCCAGGCTCCTCCTATACCCCCTCCTCTCTGACCCCACCCATTCTGCCCAGGCTCCTCCTATTTGACCACACCCAATCTGACTAGGCTCCTCCTATACCCATTCTGCCCAGGCTCCTCCTATACCCCCTCCTCTCTGACTCCACCCATTCTGCCCAGGCTCCTCCTAAGCCCCTCCTCTCTGACCTCACCCATTCTGCCCATATACCCCATTCCTCCTGCCCAGGCTCCTCCTAAGCCCCTCCTCTGCTGTCTGACCCCACCCATTCTGCCCAGGCTCCGCCTAAGCCCCTCCTCTCTGACCCCACCCATTCTGCCCAGGCTCCTCCTATACCCCTCCTCTCTGACCCCACCCCCTCTGCCCAGGCTCCTCCTATTTGACCCCACCCAATCTGACTAGGCTCCTCCTACACCCCCCTCTGCCAGGCTCCTCCTATACCCCCTCCTCTCTGACTCCACCCATTCTACTCAGGCTCCTCCCATACCCCTCTGACCCCACCCATTCTGCCCAGGCTCCTCCTATTTGACCCCACCCAATCTGACTAGGCTCCTCCTACACCCCCCTCTGCCCAGGCTCCTCCTATACCCCCCTCTGCCAGGCTCCTCCTATACCCCCTCCTCTCTGACCCCACCCATTCTGCCCAGGCTCCTCCTATTTGACCACACCCAATCTGACTAGGCTCCTCCTATACCCATTCTGCCCAGGCTCCTCCTATACCCCCTCCTCTCTGACCCCACCCATTCTGCCCAGGCTCCTCCTATTTGACCCCACCCAATCTGACTAGGCTCCTCCTAAGCCCCTCCTCTGCTGTCTGACCCCACGCATTCTGCCCAGGCTCCTCCTAAGCCCCTCCTCTGCTGTCTGACCACACCCATTCTGCCCAGGCTCCGCCTAAGCCCCTCCTCTCTGACCCCACCCATTCTGCCCAGGCTCCTCCAAAGCCCCTCCTCTGCTGTCTGACCCCACCCCCTCTGCCCAGGCTCCTCCTATACCCCTCCTCTCTGACCCCACCCCCTCTGCCCAGGCTCCTCCTAAGCCCCTCCTCTGCTGTCTGACCCCACCCATTCTGCCCAGGCTCCTCCTATACCCCCGCCTCTCTGACTCCACCCATTCTACCCAGGCTCCTCCCATACCCCTCTGACCCCACCCAGGCTCCTCCTATTTGACCCCACCCAATCTGACTAGGCTCCTCCTAAGCCCCTCCTCTGCTGTCTGACCCCACCCATTCTGCCCAGGCTCCTCCTATACCCCACCTCTCTGACCCCACCCAATCTGACTAAGCCCCTCCTCTGCCTGACCCCACCCATTCTGCCCAGGCTCCTCCTATACCCCTCCTCTCTGACCCCACCCCCTCTGCCCAGGCTCCTCCTATTTGACCCCACCCAATCTGACTAGGCTCCTCCTATACCCCCCTCTGCCAGGCTCCTCCTATACCCCCTCCTCTCTGACCCCACCCATTCTGCCCAGGCTCCTCCTATTTGACCACACCCAATCTGACTAGGCTCCTCCTATACCCATTCTGCCCAGGCTCCTCCTATACCCCCTCCTCTCTGACTCCACCCATTCTGCCCAGGCTCCTCCTAAGCCCCTCCTCTCTGACCTCACCCATTCTGCCCATATACCCCATTCCTCCTGCCCAGGCTCCTCCTAAGCCCCTCCTCTGCTGTCTGACCCCACCCATTCTGCCCAGGCTCCGCCTAAGCCCCTCCTCTCTGACCCCACCCATTCTGCCCAGGCTCCTCCTATACCCCTCCTCTCTGACCCCACCCCCTCTGCCCAGGCTCCTCCTATTTGACCCCACCCAATCTGACTAGGCTCCTCCTACACCCCCCTCTGCCAGGCTCCTCCTATACCCCCTCCTCTCTGACTCCACCCATTCTACTCAGGCTCCTCCCATACCCCTCTGACCCCACCCATTCTGCCCAGGCTCCTCCTATTTGACCCCACCCAATCTGACTAGGCTCCTCCTACACCCCCCTCTGCCCAGGCTCCTCCTATACCCCCCTCTGCCAGGCTCCTCCTATACCCCCTCCTCTCTGACCCCACCCATTCTGCCCAGGCTCCTCCTATTTGACCACACCCAATCTGACTAGGCTCCTCCTATACCCATTCTGCCCAGGCTCCTCCTATACCCCCTCCTCTCTGACCCCACCCATTCTGCCCAGGCTCCTCCTATTTGACCCCACCCAATCTGACTAGGCTCCTCCTAAGCCCCTCCTCTGCTGTCTGACCCCACGCATTCTGCCCAGGCTCCTCCTAAGCCCCTCCTCTGCTGTCTGACCACACCCATTCTGCCCAGGCTCCGCCTAAGCCCCTCCTCTCTGACCCCACCCATTCTGCCCAGGCTCCTCCAAAGCCCCTCCTCTGCTGTCTGACCCCACCCCCTCTGCCCAGGCTCCTCCTATACCCCTCCTCTCTGACCCCACCCCCTCTGCCCAGGCTCCTCCTAAGCCCCTCCTCTGCTGTCTGACCCCACCCATTCTGCCCAGGCTCCTCCTATACCCCCGCCTCTCTGACTCCACCCATTCTACCCAGGCTCCTCCCATACCCCTCTGACCCCACCCAGGCTCCTCCTATTTGACCCCACCCAATCTGACTAGGCTCCTCCTAAGCCCCTCCTCTGCTGTCTGACCCCACCCATTCTGCCCAGGCTCCTCCTATACCCCACCTCTCTGACCCCACCCAATCTGACTAAGCCCCTCCTCTGCCTGACCCCACCCATTCTGCCCTGGCTCCTCCTATACCCCTTCCTCTCTGACTCCACCCATTCTACCCAGGCTCCTCCCATACCCCTCTGACCCCACCCATTCTGCCCAGGCTTCTCCTATTTGACCCCACCCAATCTGACTAGGCTCCTCCTACACCCCCCTCTGCCAGGCTCCTCCTATACCCCCTCCTCTCTGACTCCACCCATTCTACCCAGGCTCCTCCCATACCCCTCTGACCCCACCCATTCTGCCCAGGCTCCTCCCATTCTGCCCAGGCTCCTCCTATTTGACCCCACCCAATCTGACTAGGCTCCTCCTACACCCCCCCTCTGCCAGGCTCCTCCTATACCCCTCCTCTCTGACCCCACCCAATCTGACTAGGCTCCTCCTAAGCCCCTAGGCCCCTCCTAAGCCCCTCCTCTGCTGTCTGACCCCACTCATTCTGCCCAGGCTCCTCCTAAGCCCCTCCTCTCTGACCCCACCCAATCTGACTAGGCTCCTCCTAAGCCCCTAGGCTCCTCCTAAGCCCCTCCTCTGCTCTCTGACCCCACCCATTCTGCCCAGGCACCTCCTATACCCCTCCTCTCTGACCCCACCCAACCTGCCCAGGGTCCTCCTCCTACAGACAACACCTTTCTTTCCACACCTATTTTACTTACCGACCAATCTGCAATCCCTCTTTCGCTAGGCATGATTCCACTCTTACACAACACACAGACACATTTTACTTACCTAGTGCCGAACCCGGGATTTGAACCCTGGTTGCCTGGATGGAAGGCAGGAGCTTACCCACTGGACCACACTGGTTTCCATGTAAGTAGCCTATCAAATTGTCCTTATGTCATGGTCATCCATTTAATGTGCAATGGAAGCCACAGGGAAGGACACCAAGGCCTGTATGTTGCTTATAGTTACTACTGCAATCCTCCAGACCACCAAGGAGCTATAGCTCAAAGGTAAGGCTTGTACCTTTGGTGGGGACAGCCCTCACAGGCCAGGGTTCGAATCCTGCCAGTGCTGTAGAAGTATCCCAAGGTGGGAAATTTTCAAACAGTGATTTTCTTTTTTTTTTTTTGCTAAGTGTTTTTCTGGTTTCCATGTAAGTAGCCTATCAAATTGTCCTTATGTCATGGTCATCCATTTAATGTGCAATGGAAGCCACAGGGAAGGACACCAAGGCCTGTATGTTGCTTATAGTTACTACTGCAATCCTCTAGACCACCAAGGAGATAGCTCAAAGGTAAGGCTTGTACCTTTGGGGGGACAGCCCTCACAGGCCAGGGTTCGAATCCTGCCAGTGCTGTAGAAGTGTCCCAAGGTGGGAAATTTTCAAACAGTGATTTTTTTTTTGCTAGTGTTTTTTTGGCAGGTGTCTCCCAACATTTCATATGTTTTCTCTCATGACCTTCTACCAACCGCCCTATTTCTCAAGTAGGTGCTAGGAACAAGGCCTTATCTTCCTTTATCAATGTCGTCATTCTTTGTCCTTTAAGTTTGGTGAATTGCAGAGTGCAATTGTGGTATTGGGGGTTATAACTGAGCACAAGAATGCGAGGATGGTGCTACACTTATTGTAAAATAGGTTGGTTGATGGTGATTTTTCATTTTAGTGTGAGCCACTCGCTCAAATCAGGGGTTTGGTGCCAGTGAGCTTGGATAGAAATAAAGGTCAAGTATGAGCTCTGGCTAATGAAATGATGGGTCGAGTTTGAGGCTAGCTAGAGTCCATTTATTAGGTGCAATAAGAAGTTGGAAAGATTTTTCCTTTAAGAGACAGACAAGAGCAGAGTCAAGCCTTTGCTCTAGTAGATCTGCATCATGCCTGCTGCAGGATGTGAAGGAGTGGACCTCCACAGCAGTGCGCTGTGCCGGGCTGGGCTGCACCGGGCTGGGCTGGGCCTGCCCTGGCATCTTGGATTTATTCACCCACCTCCTTCCTTTGAAGAACGCTCACGAACGGCCACGAACGTCCTTGTTCTGTATACAGGCGGACAGCAGGCAATTTAGGACCCTGCTAAATGATGGTGATGTCCCCATGTGCTTCCTTCGAGTGGCAAAATCCTTCGTCTAAGGCAGGTGGGCTTTTTTAAAATTTGGTTGAAGACCATATGTTGGAGGCAGTATCACGGCACAAGCCGCCGACCGTCTCAGAAGAAAGTATGCATGGGAGGACATTATTTGCATAGGAGAGCCCTCTTCTCAGTCCCATTCTTAAGCTGCAGTGGCCATGAAGTGTTACTAGGGGGCAGCAGTATGAACAAAAGAGCACACTGAGGCTTTTCTCCTTCTTGCTGACATGATTCTTGGTCATTTTTGTCTTGCAGGGCCTAAGGAGTGAAGGACTACGATGACTGAGGGGATGAGGAATGGCTGGCCTGTATTTGTGGTGAAGGGGGAACATTTGGAAGGTAAACAGCAAGATGAAAGCGTCAAAGCATATATGTTTGCTGAGTGATTGAGTCTGTGTGTCACTTGTCTCTTTGTAGGGACATGTGAGAAAGGAACAGCAGCACCATAGACTTCAGGTGGGAGAGCAAGCAAGGATGAATATTTCCCTCAAATCCAAATACTTACAGCACCTCAAAGATGACAAGTGTGATATGATGTTCTGCAATTGCAAGGATTTGCCATGTGTGGTGCATAAATATGCATGGTTAGTGAGGTTTTTCCCAGAATGTGAGTATCGTTAGGCTGGCAAATGTCAGGCACTCCTTTGGGGGTATGAGGCCAAGAAAAAATTTGGGAAGTTTGCTACAGTCATCTGTAGGATCGAAAGACACTGGGGAATCGTTACAGAGGGAGCCAGGCTGCACAAAACGTGGTAACAGTTGGACAGAAATCTTTAGCCGGACTTTTGACTACCCCCAATGTGGGACCAGGACCGCAGTACCTCTCTGTCTCTGAAACATATTTTGACCTCTGGGCACCACCATCTCAATGCCCCTCAAATGTTCCCTCCTGGAACCCCAGCTTTGGTAGTGCATCAACCAGGTTTCAATCATTTGAGTGACCACAAACACCCTTGCTATGTGCCTTCCATTTACATTCAGTCAGTAACCCAGCTGCTTCGTTCGCTATTGAATCTCAAGTGACAGTTGGATGCACATTGCAGGGGTATACAGGCATTTACCGTACTGTACAGCCCCTCTCAGTACAGTCAGACTACACTTCTTAAAATCATAAATACATGTTTTGTCCAACAGTAAGGCCGGACCTTTCCTCTGTAGTTCATAGCCAACGTAAGGAGGAAAAAATAAGCTGAAGAGCATGCCAAAATTCTCTACAGACACTGCCAATCCTCACACTGCCTATTTGCATGCCGAGGTTATTCACTATGACCCACCAAACCAATTGGCAACAGTAGCCTCTCTCTGCCTCATTCGTATGCTCCGATGCCACCTTTATTTAGCAAATGTTAGTGCTCTAGGATTTCATAGCACGATTCGCTATAGCCTCTTTTTTCAACAGAAATGTCCTAAAGGTACCTATACCAATCTGCTGGGTGGGGAGGAGGGGGGCTGCTGCTGCTGGCAGTAAAATTTTGGGGCACCCCACCTGCAAAAATACATTCACATGCTCCTTGTTGTACCTTTCAATACCATAACTGCAGCAGAATCGTATGGTGACCCCTGTTGGTAACAGAAACTGTCAAACAGCTTTTTGCCACCCCCCCTCCCCCGTTGCCCCTAACCATTTGGGGTACACCCCATGAGGGAGGATCAGAGCAATAAAAAATAATGGTAGCCCCCCCCCAAAAAGTACCTGGAAGGCATGCCATTCTGTGCACCTCATCGCTCTTCACGTTGCGCCTAAGCACCTTTTAATACTGCTCCCCGACTGCCCCTCCAAACAGAAATCAGAAAGTATAGGGGGGTGCATTAAAAAAGTTTTTGCAGTTCCCCACCATAAGTCAGGATCCTCCTCCATCTATGACCCCTTCCTAGGCCCTCAGACCCCACCCATTCTGCCCAGGCTCCTCCTATTTGACCACACCCAATCTGACTAGGCTCCTCCTTAACCCCTCCTCTGCTCTCTGACCCCACCCAATCTGACTAGGCTCCTCCTATACCCCCTCCTCTCTGACTCCACCCATTCTGCCCAGGCTCCTCCTATTTGACCACACCCAATCTGACTAGGCTCCTCCTTAACCCCTCCTCTGCTCTCTGACCCCACCCAATCTGACTAGGCTCCTCCTATACCCCTCCTCTCTGACTCCACCCATTCTGCCCAGGCTCCTCCCATACCCCTCTGACCCCACCCATTCTGCCCAGGCTCCTCCTATACCCCTCTTATTTGACCCCAATCTGACTAGGCTCCTCCTAAACCAATCCTCTGCTGTCTGACTCCACCCATTCTGCCCAGGCTCCTCCCATACCCCTCTGACCTCACCCAATCTGACTAGGCTCCTCCTATACCCCCTCCTCTCTGACCCCACCCAATCTGACTAGGCTCCTCCTTAACCCCTCCTCTGCTGTCTGACCCCACCCAATCTGACAAGGCTCCTCCTATACCCATTCTGCCCAGGCTCCTCCTATACCCCCTCCTCTCTGACTCCACCCATTCTGCCCAGGCTCCTCCTAAGCCCCTCCTCTCTGACCCCACCCATTCTGCCCAGGCTCCTCCTAAGCCCCTCCTCTGCTGTCTGACCCCACCCATTCTGCCCAGGCTCCTCCTATTTGACCCCACCCAATCTGACTAGGTTCCTCCTAAGCCCCTCCTCTGCTGTCTGGCCCCACCCATTCTGCCCAGGCTCCTCCTATACCCCCTCCTATTTGACCCCACCCAATCTGACTAGGCTCCTCCTATTTGACCCCACCCAATCTGACTAGGTTCCTCCTAAGCCCCTCCTCTGCTGTCTGGCCCCACCCATTCTGCCCAGGCTCCTCCTATACCCCCTCCTATTTGACCCCACCCAATCTGACTAGGCTCCTCCTATACCCCCCTCTGCCCAGGCTCCTCCTATTTGACCCCACCCAATCTGACAAGGCTCCTCCTAAGCCCCTTCTCTGCTGTCTGACCCCACCCATTCTCCCCAGGCTCCTCCTATACCCCACCTCTCTGACCCCACCCAATCTGACTAGGCTCCTCCTAAGCCCCTCCTCTGCTGTCTGACCCCACCCATTCTGCCCAGGCTCCTCCTATACCCCCTCCTCTCTGACTCCACCCATTCTGCCCAGGCTCCTCCTATTGGACCCCACCCAATCTGATTAGGCTCCTCCTATACCCCCTCTGCCCAGGCTCCTCCTATACCCCTCCTCTCTGACCCCACCCCCTCTGCCCAGGCTCCTCCTATACCCCTCCTCTGCTGTCTGACCCCACCCATTCTGCCCAGGCTCCTCCTATTTGACCCCACCCAATCTGACTAGGCTCCTCCTAAGCCCCTCCTCTGCTGTCTGACCCCACCCATTCTGCCCAGGCTCCTCCTATTTGACCCCACCCAATCTGACTAGGCTCCTCCTAAGCCCCTCCTCTCTGACCCCACCCATTCTGCCCAGGCTCCTCCTAAGCCCCTCCTCTGCTGTCTGACCCCACCCATTCTGCCCAGGCTCCTCCTATACCCCTCCTCTCTGACCCCACCCCCTCTGCCCAGGCTCCTCCTATTTGACCCCACCCAATCTGACTATGCTCCTCCTACACCCCCCTCTGCCAGGCTCCTCCTATATCCCCTCCTCTCTGACTCCACCCATTCTACCCAGGCTCCTCCCATACCCCTCTGACCCCACCCATTCTGCCCAGGCTCCTCCTATTTGACGCCACCCAATCTGACTAGGCTCCTCCTACACCCCCCTCTGCCCAGGCTCCTCCTATACCCCCCTCTGCCAGGCTCCTCCTATACCCCCTCCTCTCTGACCCCACCCATTCTGCCCAGGCTCCTCCTATTTGACCACACCCAATCTGACTAGGCTCCTCCTATACCCATTCTGCCCAGGCTCCTCCTATACCCCCTCCTCTCTGACTCCACCCATTCTGCCCAGGCTCCTCCTAAGCCCCTCCTCTCTGACCTCACCCATTCTGCCCATTTACCCCCTCCTCCTGCCCAGGCTCCTCCTAAGCCCCTCCTCTGCTGTCTGACCCCACCCATTCTGCACAGGCTCCGCCTAAGCCCCTCCTCTCTGACCCCACCCATTCTGCCCAGGCTCCTCCAAAGCCCCTCCTCTGCTGTCTGACCCCACCCCCTCTGGCCAGGCTCCTCCTATACCCCCTCTGCCCAGGCTCCTCCTATACCCCTCCTCTCTGACCCCACCCCCTCTGCCCAGGCTCCTCCTAAGCCCCTCCTCTGCTGTCTGACCCCACCCATTCTGCCCAGGCTCCTCCTATACCCCCGCCCCTCTGACTCCACCCATTCTACCCAGGCTCCTCCCATACCCCTCTGACCCCACCCAGGCTCCTCCTATTTGACCCCACCCAATCTGCCCAGGCTCCTCCTATACCCCTCCTCTGCTGTCTGACCCCACCCATTCTGCCCAGGCTCCTCCTATTTGACCCCACCCAATCTGACTAGGCTCCTCCTAAGCCCCTCCTCTGCTGTCTGACCCCACCCATTCTGCCCAGGCTCCTCCTATTTGACCCCACCCAATCCCCACCCAATCTGACTAAGCCCCTCCTCTGCTGTCTGACCCCACCCATTCTGCCTAGGCTCCTCCTATATCCCTCCTCTCTGACCCCACCCCCTCTGCCCAGGCTCCTCCTATTTGACCCCACCCAATCTGACTAGGCTCCTCCTAAGCCCCTCCTCTGCTGTCTGACCCCACCCATTCTGCCCAGGCTCCTCCTATACCCCTCCTCTCTGACTCCACCCATTCTGCCCAGGCTCCTCCTATTGGACCCCACCCAATCTGATTAGGCTCCTCCTATACCCCCTCTGCCCAGGCTCCTCCTATACCCCTCCTCTCTGACCCCACCCCCTCTGCCCAGGCTCCTCCTATACCCCTCCTCTGCTGTCTGACCCCACCCATTCTGCCCAGGCTCCTCCTATTTGACCCCAACCAATCTGACTAGGCTCCTCCTAAGCCCCTCCTCTGCTGTCTGACCCCACCCATTCTGCCCAGGCTCCTCCTATTTGACCCCACCCAATCTGACTAGGCTCCTCCTAAGCCCCTCCTCTCTGACCCCACCCATTCTGCCCAGGCTCCTCCTAAGCCCCTCCTCTGCTGTCTGACCCCACCCATTCTGCCCAGGCTCCTCCTATACCCCTCCTCTCTGACCCCACCCCCTCTGCCCAGGCTCCTCCTATTTGACCCCACCCAATCTGACTATGCTCCTCCTACACCCCCCTCTGCCAGGCTCCTCCTATATCCCCTCCTCTCTGACTCCACCCATTCTACCCAGGCTCCTCCCATACCCCTCTGACCCCACCCATTCTGCCCAGGCTCCTCCTATTTGACCCCACCCAATCTGACTAGGCTCCTCCTACACCCCCCTCTGCCCAGGCTCCTCCTATACCCCCCTCTGCCAGGCTCCTCCTATACCCCCTCCTCTCTGACCCCACCCATTCTGCCCAGGCTCCTCCTATTTGACCACACCCAATCTGACTAGGCTCCTCCTATACCCATTCTGCCCAGGCTCCTCCTATACCCCCTCCTCTCTGACTCCACCCAGGCTCCTCCTAAGCCCCTCCTCTCTGACCCCACCCATTCTGCCCAGGCTCCTCCAAAGCCCCTCCTCTGCTGTCTGACCCCACCCCCTCTGGCCAGGCTCCTCCTATACCCCCTCTGCCCAGGCTCCTCCTATACCCCTCCTCTCTGACCCCACCCCCTCTGCCCAGGCTCCTCCTAAGCCCCTCCTCTGCTGTCTGACCCCACCCATTCTGCCCAGGCTCCTCCTATACCCCCGCCCCTCTGACTCCACCCATTCTACCCAGGCTCCTCCCATACCCCTCTGACCCCACCCAGGCTCCTCCTATTTGACCCCACCCAATCTGACTAGGCTCCTCCTATACCCCTCCTCTGCTGTCTGACCCCACCCATTCTGCCCAGGCTCCTCCTATTTGACCCCACCCAATCTGACTAGGCTCCTCCTAAGCCCCTCCTCTGCTGTCTGACCCCACCCATTCTGCCCAGGCTCCTCCTATACCCCACCTCTCTGACCCCACCCAATCTGACTAAGCCCCTCCTCTGCTGTCTGACCCCACCCATTCTGCCCAGGCTCCTCCTATATCCCTCCTCTCTGACCCCACCCCCTCTGCCCAGGCTCCTCCTATTTGACCCCACCCAATCTGACTAGGCTCCTCCTAAGCCCCTCCTCTGCTGTCTGACCCCACCCATTCTGCCCAGGCTCCTCCTATACCCCTCCTCTCTGACTCCACCCATTCTGCCCAGGCTCCTCCTATTTGACCCCACCCAATCTGACTAGGCTCCTCCTATACCCCCTCTGCCCAGGCTCCTCCTATACCCCTCCTCTCTGACCCCCCCCCCCTCTGCCCAGGCTCCTCCTATACCCCCTCTGCCCAGGCTCCTCCTATACCCCTCCTCTCTGACCCCACCCCCTCTGCCCAGGCTCCTCCTATACCCCTCATCTGCTGTCTGACCCCACCCATTCTGCCCAGGCTCCTCCTATTTGACCCCACCCAATCTGACTAGGCTCCTCCTAAGCCCCTCCTCTGCTGTCTGACCCCACCCATTCTGCCCAGGCTCCTCCTATACCCCACCTCTCTGACCCCACCCAATCTGACTAAGCCCCTCCTCTGCCTGACCCCACCCATTCTGCCCAGGCTCCTCCTATACCCCTTCCTCTCTGACTCCACCCATTCTACCCAGGCTCCTCCCATACCCCTCTGACCCCACCCATTCTGCCCAGGCTCCTCCTATACCCCCTCCTCTCTGACTCCACCCATTCTACCCAGGCTCCTCCCATACCCCTCTGACCCCACCCATTCTGCCCAGGCTCCTCCTATTTGACCCCACCCAATCTGACTAGGTTCCTCCTAAGCCCCTCCTCTGCTGTCTGGCCCCACCCATTCTGCCCAGGCTCCTCCTATACCCCCTCCTATTTGACCCCACCCAATCTGACTAGGCTCCTCCTATTTGACCCCACCCAATCTGACTAGGTTCCTCCTAAGCCCCTCCTCTGCTGTCTGGCCCCACCCATTCTGCCCAGGCTCCTCCTATACCCCCTCCTATTTGACCCCACCCAATCTGACTAGGCTCCTCCTATACCCCCCTCTGCCCAGGCTCCTCCTATTTGACCCCACCCAATCTGACAAGGCTCCTCCTAAGCCCCTTCTCTGCTGTCTGACCCCACCCATTCTCCCCAGGCTCCTCCTATACCCCACCTCTCTGACCCCACCCAATCTGACTAGGCTCCTCCTAAGCCCCTCCTCTGCTGTCTGACCCCACCCATTCTGCCCAGGCTCCTCCTATACCCCCTCCTCTCTGACTCCACCCATTCTGCCCAGGCTCCTCCTATTGGACCCCACCCAATCTGATTAGGCTCCTCCTATACCCCCTCTGCCCAGGCTCCTCCTATACCCCTCCTCTCTGACCCCACCCCCTCTGCCCAGGCTCCTCCTATACCCCTCCTCTGCTGTCTGACCCCACCCATTCTGCCCAGGCTCCTCCTATTTGACCCCACCCAATCTGACTAGGCTCCTCCTAAGCCCCTCCTCTGCTGTCTGACCCCACCCATTCTGCCCAGGCTCCTCCTATTTGACCCCACCCAATCTGACTAGGCTCCTCCTAAGCCCCTCCTCTCTGACCCCACCCATTCTGCCCAGGCTCCTCCTAAGCCCCTCCTCTGCTGTCTGACCCCACCCATTCTGCCCAGGCTCCTCCTATACCCCTCCTCTCTGACCCCACCCCCTCTGCCCAGGCTCCTCCTATTTGACCCCACCCAATCTGACTATGCTCCTCCTACACCCCCCTCTGCCAGGCTCCTCCTATATCCCCTCCTCTCTGACTCCACCCATTCTACCCAGGCTCCTCCCATACCCCTCTGACCCCACCCATTCTGCCCAGGCTCCTCCTATTTGACCCCACCCAATCTGACTAGGCTCCTCCTACACCCCCCTCTGCCCAGGCTCCTCCTATACCCCCCTCTGCCAGGCTCCTCCTATACCCCCTCCTCTCTGACCCCACCCATTCTGCCCAGGCTCCTCCTATTTGACCACACCCAATCTGACTAGGCTCCTCCTATACCCATTCTGCCCAGGCTCCTCCTATACCCCCTCCTCTCTGACTCCACCCAGGCTCCTCCTAAGCCCCTCCTCTCTGACCTCACCCATTCTGCCCATTTACCCCCTCCTCCTGCCCAGGCTCCTCCTACGCCCCTCCTCTGCTGTCTGACCCCACCCATTCTGCCCAGGCTCCGCCTAAGCCCCTCCTCTCTGACCCCACCCATTCTGCCCAGGCTCCTCCAAAGCCCCTCCTCTGCTGTCTGACCCCACCCCCTCTGGCCAGGCTCCTCCTATACCCCCTCTGCCCAGGCTCCTCCTATACCCCTCCTCTCTGACCCCACCCCCTCTGCCCAGGCTCCTCCTAAGCCCCTCCTCTGCTGTCTGACCCCACCCATTCTGCCCAGGCTCCTCCTATACCCCCGCCCCTCTGACTCCACCCATTCTACCCAGGCTCCTCCCATACCCCTCTGACCCCACCCAGGCTCCTCCTATTTGACCCCACCCAATCTGACTAGGCTCCTCCTATACCCCTCCTCTGCTGTCTGACCCCACCCATTCTGCCCAGGCTCCTCCTATTTGACCCCACCCAATCTGACTAGGCTCCTCCTAAGCCCCTCCTCTGCTGTCTGACCCCACCCATTCTGCCCAGGCTCCTCCTATACCCCACCTCTCTGACCCCACCCAATCTGACTAAGCCCCTCCTCTGCTGTCTGACCCCACCCATTCTGCCCAGGCTCCTCCTATATCCCTCCTCTCTGACCCCACCCCCTCTGCCCAGGCTCCTCCTATTTGACCCCACCCAATCTGACTAGGCTCCTCCTAAGCCCCTCCTCTGCTGTCTGACCCCACCCATTCTGCCCAGGCTCCTCCTATACCCCTCCTCTCTGACTCCACCCATTCTGCCCAGGCTCCTCCTATTTGACCCCACCCAATCTGACTAGGCTCCTCCTATACCCCCTCTGCCCAGGCTCCTCCTATACCCCTCCTCTCTGACCCCCCCCCCTCTGCCCAGGCTCCTCCTATACCCCCTCTGCCCAGGCTCCTCCTATACCCCTCCTCTCTGACCCCACCCCCTCTGCCCAGGCTCCTCCTATACCCCTCATCTGCTGTCTGACCCCACCCATTCTGCCCAGGCTCCTCCTATTTGACCCCACCCAATCTGACTAGGCTCCTCCTAAGCCCCTCCTCTGCTGTCTGACCCCACCCATTCTGCCCAGGCTCCTCCTATACCCCACCTCTCTGACCCCACCCAATCTGACTAAGCCCCTCCTCTGCCTGACCCCACCCATTCTGCCCAGGCTCCTCCTATACCCCTTCCTCTCTGACTCCACCCATTCTACCCAGGCTCCTCCCATACCCCTCTGACCCCACCCATTCTGCCCAGGCTCCTCCTATACCCCCTCCTCTCTGACTCCACCCATTCTACCCAGGCTCCTCCCATACCCCTCTGACCCCACCCATTCTGCCCAGGCTCCTCCTATTTGACCCCACCCAATCTGACTAGGTTCCTCCTAAGCCCCTCCTCTGCTGTCTGGCCCCACCCATTCTGCCCAGGCTCCTCCTATACCCCCTCCTATTTGACCCCACCCAATCTGACTAGGCTCCTCCTATTTGACACCACCCAATCTGACTAGGTTCCTCCTAAGCCCCTCCTCTGCTGTCTGGCCCCACCCATTCTGCCCAGGCTCCTCCTATACCCCCTCCTATTTGACCCCACCCAATCTGACTAGGCTCCTCCTATACCCCCCTCTGCCCAGGCTCCTCCTATTTGACCCCACCCAATCTGACAAGGCTCCTCCTAAGCCCCTTCTCTGCTGTCTGACCCCACCCATTCTCCCCAGGCTCCTCCTATACCCCACCTCTCTGACCCCACCCAATCTGACTAGGCTCCTCCTAAGCCCCTCCTCTGCTGTCTGACCCCACCCATTCTGCCCAGGCTCCTCCTATACCCCCTCCTCTCTGACTCCACCCATTCTGCCCAGGCTCCTCCTATTGGACCCCACCCAATCTGATTAGGCTCCTCCTATACCCCCTCTGCCCAGGCTCCTCCTATACCCCTCCTCTCTGACCCCACCCCCTCTGCCCAGGCTCCTCCTATACCCCTCCTCTGCTGTCTGACCCCACCCATTCTGCCCAGGCTCCTCCTATTTGACCCCACCCAATCTGACTAGGCTCCTCCTAAGCCCCTCCTCTGCTGTCTGACCCCACCCATTCTGCCCAGGCTCCTCCTATTTGACCCCACCCAATCTGACTAGGCTCCTCCTAAGCCCCTCCTCTCTGACCCCACCCATTCTGCCCAGGCTCCTCCTAAGCCCCTCCTCTGCTGTCTGACCCCACCCATTCTGCCCAGGCTCCTCCTATACCCCTCCTCTCTGACCCCACCCCCTCTGCCCAGGCTCCTCCTATTTGACCCCACCCAATCTGACTATGCTCCTCCTACACCCCCCTCTGCCAGGCTCCTCCTATATCCCCTCCTCTCTGACTCCACCCATTCTACCCAGGCTCCTCCCATACCCCTCTGACCCCACCCATTCTGCCCAGGCTCCTCCTATTTGACCCCACCCAATCTGACTAGGCTCCTCCTACACCCCCCTCTGCCCAGGCTCCTCCTATACCCCCCTCTGCCAGGCTCCTCCTATACCCCCTCCTCTCTGACCCCACCCATTCTGCCCAGGCTCCTCCTATTTGACCACACCCAATCTGACTAGGCTCCTCCTATACCCATTCTGCCCAGGCTCCTCCTATACCCCCTCCTCTCTGACTCCACCCAGGCTCCTCCTAAGCCCCTCCTCTCTGACCTCACCCATTCTGCCCATTTACCCCCTCCTCCTGCCCAGGCTCCTCCTAAGCCCCTCCTCTGCTGTCTGACCCCACCCATTCTGCCCAGGCTCCGCCTAAGCCCCTCCTCTCTGACCCCACCCATTCTGCCCAGGCTCCTCCAAAGCCCCTCCTCTGCTGTCTGACCCCACCCCCTCTGGCCAGGCTCCTCCTATACCCCCTCTGCCCAGGCTCCTCCTATACCCCTCCTCTCTGACCCCACCCCCTCTGCCCAGGCTCCTCCTAAGCCCCTCCTCTGCTGTCTGACCCCACCCATTCTGCCCAGGCTCCTCCTATACCCCCGCCCCTCTGACTCCACCCATTCTACCCAGGCTCCTCCCATACCCCTCTGACCCCACCCAGGCTCCTCCTATTTGACCCCACCCAATCTGACTAGGCTCCTCCTATACCCCTCCTCTGCTGTCTGACCCCACCCATTCTGCCCAGGCTCCTCCTATTTGACCCCACCCAATCTGACTAGGCTCCTCCTAAGCCCCTCCTCTGCTGTCTGACCCCACCCATTCTGCCCAGGCTCCTCCTATACCCCACCTCTCTGACCCCACCCAATCTGACTAAGCCCCTCCTCTGCTGTCTGACCCCACCCATTCTGCCCAGGCTCCTCCTATATCCCTCCTCTCTGACCCCACCCCCTCTGCCCAGGCTCCTCCTATTTGACCCCACCCAATCTGACTAGGCTCCTCCTAAGCCCCTCCTCTGCTGTCTGACCCCACCCATTCTGCCCAGGCTCCTCCTATACCCCTCCTCTCTGACTCCACCGATTCTGCCCAGGCTCCTCCTATTTGACCCCACCCAATCTGACTAGGCTCCTCCTATACCCCCTCTGCCCAGGCTCCTCCTATACCCCTCCTCTCTGACCCCCCCCCTCTGCCCAGGCTCCTCCTATACCCCCTCTGCCCAGGCTCCTCCTATACCCCTCCTCTCTGACCCCACCCCCTCTGCCCAGGCTCCTCCTATACCCCTCATCTGCTGTCTGACCCCACCCATTCTGCCCAGGCTCCTCCTATTTGACCCCACCCAATCTGACTAGGCTCCTCCTAAGCCCCTCCTCTGCTGTCTGACCCCACCCATTCTGCCCAGGCTCCTCCTATACCCCTCCTCTCTGACTCCACCCATTCTGCCCAGGCTCCTCCTATTTGACCCCACCCAATCTGACTAGGCTCCTCCTAAGCCCCTCCTCTGCTGTCTGACCCCACCCATTCTGCCCAGGCTCCTCCTATACCCCACCTCTCTGACCCCACCCAATCTGACTAAGCCCCTCCTCTGCCTGACCCCACCCATTCTGCCCAGGCTCCTCCTATACCCCTTCCTCTCTGACTCCACCCATTCTACCCAGGCTCCTCCCATACCCCTCTGACCCCACCCATTCTGCCCAGGCTCCTCCTATACCCCTTCCTCTCTGACTCCACCCATTCTACCCAGGCTCCTCCCATACCCCTCTGACCCCACCCATTCTGCCCAGGCTCCTCCTATTTGACCCCACCAAATCTGACTAGGCTCCTCCTAAGCCCCTAGGCCCCTCCTAAGCCCCTCCTCTGCTGTCTGACCCCACTCATTCTGCCCAGGCTCCTCCTGAGCCCCTCCTCTGCTGTCTGACCCCACCCATTCTGCCCAGGCTCCTCCTATACCCCACCTCTCTGACCCCACCCAATCTGACTAAGCCCCTCCTCTGCCTGACCCCACCCATTCTGCCCAGGCTCCTCCTATACCCCTTCCTCTCTGACTCCACCCATTCTACCCAGGCTCCTCCCATACCCCTCTGACCCCACCCATTCTGCCCAGGCTCCTCCTATACCCCTTCCTCTCTGACTCCACCCATTCTACCCAGGCTCCTCCCATACCCCTCTGACCCCACCCATTCTGCCCAGGCTCCTCCTATTTGACCCCACCAAATCTGACTAGGCTCCTCCTAAGCCCCTAGGCCCCTCCTAAGCCCCTCCTCTGCTGTCTGACCCCACTCATTCTGCCCAGGCTCCTCCTAAGCCCCTCCTTTCTGACCCCACCCAATCTGACTAGGCTCCTCCTAAGCCCCTCCTCTGCTCTCTGACCCCACCCATTCTGCCCAGGCTCCTCCTATACCCCACCTCTCTGACCCCACCCAATCTGACTAGGCTCCTCCTAAGCCCCTCCTCTGCTGTCTGACCCCACCCATTCTGCCCAGGCTCCTCCTATACCCCCTCCTCTCTGACTCCACCCATTCTACCCAGGCTCCTCCCATACCCCTCTGACCCCACCCATTCTGCCCAGGCTCCTCCTATTTGACCCCACCCAATCTGCCCAGGCTCCTCCTATACCCCACCTCTCTGACCCCACCCAATCTGACTAAGCCCCTCCTCTGCTGTCTGACCCCACCCATTCTGCCCAGGCTCCTCCTATATCCCTCCTCTCTGACCCCACCCCCTCTGCCCAGGCTCCTCCTATTTGACCCCACCCAATCTGACTAGGCTCCTCCTAAGCCCCTCCTCTGCTGTCTGACCCCACCCATTCTGCCCAGGCTCCTCCTATACCCCTCCTCTCTGACTCCACCCATTCTGCCCAGGCTCCTCCTATTTGACCCCACCCAATCTGACTAGGCTCCTCCTATACCCCCTCTGCCCAGGCTCCTCCTATACCCCTCCTCTCTGACCCCCCCCCCTCTGCCCAGGCTCCTCCTATACCCCCTCTGCCCAGGCTCCTCCTATACCCCTCCTCTCTGACCCCACCCCCTCTGCCCAGGCTCCTCCTATACCCCTCATCTGCTGTCTGACCCCACCCATTCTGCCCAGGCTCCTCCTATTTGACCCCACCCAATCTGACTAGGCTCCTCCTAAGCCCCTCCTCTGCTGTCTGACCCCACCCATTCTGCCCAGGCTCCTCCTATACCCCACCTCTCTGACCCCACCCAATCTGACTAAGCCCCTCCTCTGCCTGACCCCACCCATTCTGCCCAGGCTCCTCCTATACCCCTTCCTCTCTGACTCCACCCATTCTACCCAGGCTCCTCCCATACCCCTCTGACCCCACCCATTCTGCCCAGGCTCCTCCTATACCCCCTCCTCTCTGACTCCACCCATTCTACCCAGGCTCCTCCCATACCCCTCTGACCCCACCCATTCTGCCCAGGCTCCTCCTATTTGACCCCACCCAATCTGACTAGGTTCCTCCTAAGCCCCTCCTCTGCTGTCTGGCCCCACCCATTCTGCCCAGGCTCCTCCTATACCCCCTCCTATTTGACCCCACCCAATCTGACTAGGCTCCTCCTATTTGACCCCACCCAATCTGACTAGGTTCCTCCTAAGCCCCTCCTCTGCTGTCTGGCCCCACCCATTCTGCCCAGGCTCCTCCTATACCCCCTCCTATTTGACCCCACCCAATCTGACTAGGCTCCTCCTATACCCCCCTCTGCCCAGGCTCCTCCTATTTGACCCCACCCAATCTGACAAGGCTCCTCCTAAGCCCCTTCTCTGCTGTCTGACCCCACCCATTCTCCCCAGGCTCCTCCTATACCCCACCTCTCTGACCCCACCCAATCTGACTAGGCTCCTCCTAAGCCCCTCCTCTGCTGTCTGACCCCACCCATTCTGCCCAGGCTCCTCCTATACCCCCTCCTCTCTGACTCCACCCATTCTGCCCAGGCTCCTCCTATTGGACCCCACCCAATCTGATTAGGCTCCTCCTATACCCCCTCTGCCCAGGCTCCTCCTATACCCCTCCTCTCTGACCCCACCCCCTCTGCCCAGGCTCCTCCTATACCCCTCCTCTGCTGTCTGACCCCACCCATTCTGCCCAGGCTCCTCCTATTTGACCCCACCCAATCTGACTAGGCTCCTCCTAAGCCCCTCCTCTGCTGTCTGACCCCACCCATTCTGCCCAGGCTCCTCCTATTTGACCCCACCCAATCTGACTAGGCTCCTCCTAAGCCCCTCCTCTCTGACCCCACCCATTCTGCCCAGGCTCCTCCTAAGCCCCTCCTCTGCTGTCTGACCCCACCCATTCTGCCCAGGCTCCTCCTATACCCCTCCTCTCTGACCCCACCCCCTCTGCCCAGGCTCCTCCTATTTGACCCCACCCAATCTGACTATGCTCCTCCTACACCCCCCTCTGCCAGGCTCCTCCTATATCCCCTCCTCTCTGACTCCACCCATTCTACCCAGGCTCCTCCCATACCCCTCTGACCCCACCCATTCTGCCCAGGCTCCTCCTATTTGACCCCACCCAATCTGACTAGGCTCCTCCTACACCCCCCTCTGCCCAGGCTCCTCCTATACCCCCCTCTGCCAGGCTCCTCCTATACCCCCTCCTCTCTGACCCCACCCATTCTGCCCAGGCTCCTCCTATTTGACCACACCCAATCTGACTAGGCTCCTCCTATACCCATTCTGCCCAGGCTCCTCCTATACCCCCTCCTCTCTGACTCCACCCAGGCTCCTCCTAAGCCCCTCCTCTCTGACCTCACCCATTCTGCCCATTTACCCCCTCCTCCTGCCCAGGCTCCTCCTAAGCCCCTCCTCTGCTGTCTGACCCCACCCATTCTTCCCAGGCTCCGCCTAAGCCCCTCCTCTCTGACCCCACCCATTCTGCCCAGGCTCCTCCAAAGCCCCTCCTCTGCTGTCTGACCCCACCCCCTCTGGCCAGGCTCCTCCTATACCCCCTCTGCCCAGGCTCCTCCTATACCCCTCCTCTCTGACCCCACCCCCTCTGCCCAGGCTCCTCCTAAGCCCCTCCTCTGCTGTCTGACCCCACCCATTCTGCCCAGGCTCCTCCTATACCCCCGCCCCTCTGACTCCACCCATTCTACCCAGGCTCCTCCCATACCCCTCTGACCCCACCCAGGCTCCTCCTATTTGACCCCACCCAATCTGACTAGGCTCCTCCTATACCCCTCCTCTGCTGTCTGACCCCACCCATTCTGCCCAGGCTCCTCCTATTTGACCCCACCCAATCTGACTAGGCTCCTCCTAAGCCCCTCCTCTGCTGTCTGACCCCACCCATTCTGCCCAGGCTCCTCCTATACCCCACCTCTCTGACCCCACCCAATCTGACTAAGCCCCTCCTCTGCTGTCTGACCCCACCCATTCTGCCCAGGCTCCTCCTATATCCCTCCTCTCTGACCCCACCCCCTCTGCCCAGGCTCCTCCTATTTGACCCCACCCAATCTGACTAGGCTCCTCCTA
The DNA here is from genome assembly GCF_964263255.1 of Lissotriton vulgaris. Lineage (NCBI taxonomy): Eukaryota > Metazoa > Chordata > Amphibia > Caudata > Salamandridae > Lissotriton > Lissotriton vulgaris. Next base: position 1,002,238,018 of record NC_141695.1, read on the forward strand.
AGCCCCTCCTCTGCTGTCTGACCCCACCCATTCTGCCCAGGCTCCTCCTATACCCCTCCTCTCTGACTCCACCGATTCTGCCCAGGCTCCTCCTATTTGACCCCACCCAATCTGACTAGGCTCCTCCTATACCCCCTCTGCCCAGGCTCCTCCTATACCCCTCCTCTCTGACCCCCCCCCCTCTGCCCAGGCTCCTCCTATACCCCCTCTGCCCAGGCTCCTCCTATACCCCTCCTCTCTGACCCCACCCCCTCTGCCCAGGCTCCTCCTATACCCCTCATCTGCTGTCTGACCCCACCCATTCTGCCCAGGCTCCTCCTATTTGACCCCACCCAATCTGACTAGGCTCCTCCTAAGCCCCTCCTCTGCTGTCTGACCCCACCCATTCTGCCCAGGCTCCTACTATACCCCTCCTCTCTGACTCCACCCATTCTGCCCAGGCTCCTCCTATTTGACCCCACCCAATCTGACTAGGCTCCTCCTAAGCCCCTCCTCTGCTGTCTGACCCCACCCATTCTGCCCAGGCTCCTCCTATACCCCACCTCTCTGACCCCACCCAATCTGACTAAGCCCCTCCTCTGCCTGACCCCACCCATTCTGCCCAGGCTCCTCCTATACCCCTTCCTCTCTGACTCCACCCATTCTACCCAGGCTCCTCCCATACCCCTCTGACCCCACCCATTCTGCCCAGGCTCCTCCTATACCCCTTCCTCTCTGACTCCACCCATTCTACCCAGGCTCCTCCCATACCCCTCTGACCCCACCCATTCTGCCCAGGCTCCTCCTATTTGACCCCACCAAATCTGACTAGGCTCCTCCTAAGCCCCTAGGCCCCTCCTAAGCCCCTCCTCTGCTGTCTGACCCCACTCATTCTGCCCAGGCTCCTCCTAAGCCCCTCCTCTGCTGTCTGACCCCACCCATTCTGCCCAGGCTCCTCCTATACCCCACCTCTCTGACCCCACCCAATCTGACTAAGCCCCTCCTCTGCCTGACCCCACCCATTCTGCCCAGGCTCCTCCTATACCCCTTCCTCTCTGACTCCACCCATTCTACCCAGGCTCCTCCCATACCCCTCTGACCCCACCCATTCTGCCCAGGCTCCTCCTATACCCCTTCCTCTCTGACTCCACCCATTCTACCCAGGCTCCTCCCATACCCCTCTGACCCCACCCATTCTGCCCAGGCTCCTCCTATTTGACCCCACCAAATCTGACTAGGCTCCTCCTAAGCCCCTAGGCCCCTCCTAAGCCCCTCCTCTGCTGTCTGACCCCACTCATTCTGCCCAGGCTCCTCCTAAGCCCCTCCTTTCTGACCCCACCCAATCTGACTAGGCTCCTCCTAAGCCCCTCCTCTGCTCTCTGACCCCACCCATTCTGCCCAGGCTCCTCCTATACCCCACCTCTCTGACCCCACCCAATCTGACTAGGCTCCTCCTAAGCCCCTCCTCTGCTGTCTGACCCCACCCATTCTGCCCAGGCTCCTCCTATACCCCCTCCTCTCTGACTCCACCCATTCTACCCAGGCTCCTCCCATACCCCTCTGACCCCACCCATTCTGCCCAGGCTCCTCCTATTTGACCCCACCCAATCTGACTAGGCTCCTCCTACACCCCCCTCTCTGACTCCACCCATTCTACCCAGGCTCCTCCCATTCTGCCCAGGCAGGAGGAGGGGGTATATGGGCAGAATGGGTGGGGTCAGAGAAGAGGGGCTTAGGAGGAGCCTGGGCAGAATGGGTGGAGTCAGAGAGGAGGGGGTATAGGAGGAGCCTGGGCAGAATGGGTATAGGAGGAGCCTAGTCAGATTGGGTGTGGTCAAATAGGAGGAGCCTGGGCAGAATGGGTGGGGTCAGAGAGGAGGGGGTATAGGAGGAGCCTGGGCAGAATGGGTGGGGTCAGACAGCAGAGGAGGGGCTTAGGAGCCTAGTCATATTGGGTGGGGTCAGAGAGGAGGGGTATAGGATGAGCCTGGGCAGAATGGGTGGGGTCAGACAGCAGATGAGGGGCTTAGGAGGAGCCTGGGCAGAATTGGTGGGGTCAGAGAGGAGGGGCTTAGGAGGAGCCTGGGCAGAATGGGTGGGGTCAGACAGCAGAGGAGGGGCTTAGGAGGAGCCTAGTCAGATTGGGTGGGGTCAAATAGGAGGAGCCTGGGCAGAATGGGTGGAGTCAGAGAGGAGGGGGTATAGGAGGAGCCTGGGCAGAATGGGTGGGGTCAGACAGCAGAGGAGGGGCTTAGGAGCCTAGTCAGATTGGGTGGGGTCAGAGAGGAGGGGTATAGGATGAGCCTGGGCAGAATGGGTGGGGTCAGACAGCAGATGAGGGGCTTAGGAGGAGCCTGAGCAGAATTGGTGGGGTCAGAGAGGAGGGGCTTAGGAGGAGCCTGGGCAGAATGGGTGGGGTCAGACAGCAGAGGAGGGGCTTGGGAGGAGCCTAGTCAGATTGGGTGGGGTCAAATAGGAGGAGCCTGGGCAGAATGGGTGGAGTCAGAGAGGAGGGGGTATAGGAGGAGCCTGGGCAGAATGGGTGGGGTCAGAGAGGAGGGGGTATAGGAGGAGCCGGGGCAGAATGGGTATAGGAGGAGCCTAGTCAGATTGGGTGAGGTCAGAGAGGAGGAGCCTGGTCAGAATGGGTGAGGTCAGAGAGGAGGGGTATAGGAGGAGCCTGGGCAGAGGGGGTATAGGAGGAGCCTAGTCAGATTGGGTGGGGTCAGAGAGGAGGGGGTATAGGAGGAGCCTGGGCAGAATGGGTGGGGTCAGACAGCAGAGGAGGGGTTTAGGAGGAGCCAAGTCAGATTGGGTGGGGTCAAATAGGAGGAGCCTGGGCAGAATGGGTGGGGTCAGACAGCAGAGGAGGGGCTTAGGAGGAGCCTAGTCAGATTGGGTGGGGTCAAATAGGAGGAGCCTGGGCAGAATGGGTGGGGTCAGAGGGGTATGGGAGGAGCCTGGGCAGAATGGGTGGAGTCAGAGAGGAGGGGGTATAGGAGGAGCCTGGGCAGAATGGGTGGGGTCAGACAGCAGAGGAGGGTCTTAGGAGGAGCCTGGGCAGAATGGGTGGGGTCAGACAGCAGAGGAGGGGCTTAGGCAGAGCCTGGGCAGAATGGGTGGGGTCAGACAGCAGAGGAGGGGCTTAGGAGGAGCCTAGTCAGATTGGGTGGGGTCAAATAGGAGGAGCCTAGTCAGAATGGGTGGAGTCAGAGAGGAGGGGGTATAGGAGGAGCCTGGGCAGAATGGGTGGGGTCAGACAGCAGAGGAGGGGCTTAGGAGGAGCCTAGTCAGATTGGGTGGGGTCAGAGAGGAGTAGTATAGGAGGAGCCTGGGCAGGTTGGGTGGGGCCAGACAGCAGAGGAGGGGCTTAGGAGGAACATAGTCAGATTGGGTGGGGTCAAATAGGAGGAGCCTGGGCAGAATGGGTGGGGTCAGACAGCAGAGGAGGGGCTTAGGAGGAGCCTAGTCAGATTGGGTGGGGTCAGAGAGGAGGGGTATAGAAGGAGCCTGGCAGAGGGGGTATAGGAGGAGCCTAGTCAGATTGGGTGGGGTCAGAGAGGAGGGGTATAGGAGGAGCCTGGGCAGAATGGGTATAGGAGGAGCCTAGTCAGATTGGGTGAGGTCAGAGAGGAGAGGAGGGGCTTAGGAGGAGCCTGGGCAGAATGGGTGGGGTCAGACAGCAGAGGAGGGGCTTAGGAGGAGCCTGGGCAGAATGGGTGGGGTCAGACAGCAGAGGAGGGGCTTAGGAGGAGCCTAGTCAGATTGCGTGGGGTCAGACAGCAGAGGAGGGGCTTAGGAGGAGCCTGGGCAGAATGGGTGGAGTCAGAGAGGAGGGGGTATAGGAGGAGCCTGGGCAGAATGGGTGGGTCTAAACCAAGCAGATTTTCATTACAACCTGTCGTCAAAATCAATGGTGCTTTCAATTGACACGGTCCAACAGAAATAGACAAAGGACCAGATATGGGGTTGTAAACAGGGGCGCCTGAAAAACCTACAGAAACATTTGTTGAGCCAGACAAAGGTGCGCCAGGGAGTTTCGCATGAATGATAGAACTTTTTGCTGCACCAGTATCCAACAGAAACGGTTCGACTACACCTGATGTTGCTACTGCGACATAAGGCCCACTCTGATCCACTGGAACTGATACTACTCCCTCTCTCTGTCCATGGCTATCCTAGTACCCATTTTGCTGAAATCCCTCATCCGCTTCACAATAGTCTTCAACAAGATATTGTTGAGATCTATTTTGCTGGGCTGACTGTCCATTTCGTTGATCAAAGTGATTGGAAGGACGATCATTCGTCTGCGGAGGCATAGCACCTCGCCCTCGACCTCTAGAATTCTGCACAAAACCACCACGACCTCTCTGAGCTGTTGCTGCATTATTTTGCGCTAAGATCGGACATTCATTCTTGTAGTGACCCTCTTTCTTACAATACGCACACTGGTTCCACTGATACTGAGGCCTCGTTGAACTATAATCTGTCCTCTGATAGGAACCCTGTTGCATATTAGACTGAGTCGTGCGAGGCGGATACGCCTGTTGCAAAAGAACCTTAGTCTTTAAATCTTTCGTTTTCTTTTCTGATTTCTCCTTTTCTTCTTTATCCCTATTTTCGTAGTACTGTGCAGTCGCAAGTATTTGCGCAGTTGTAGAAACAGCCCACGCACTTTCTGAATCCTTTAATTTATTGCATAATTCAGGTAACAAATTATGCACAAACTTATCGACAAACAGTCTCTGTCCTCCTTCTGTGCTCATATCCTGACCACTATGATCTACAAAAGTCTCTTCGAACCTCGTGAAAAAGTCGGAGACACTTTCGTCTTTCTTTTGCTTGCATGCGGATAACTTGTCCCAATTAACACGCAATGCGGGCATCAGAGTCTTCATTAAGTCTATTATCCTACCCGGAAGATTAGCAATTAGGGGCTCAGGTTTTGCGCCACCCGTTTGCTGACCATCCGCTGCAGTGATGGCTGCCCAATCACCACCTAAGGCTACTTGATGATCCTCCCTACGAATTTTAGCCCAGACTGGTTGAGGAACTACATTTCCAAATAACATATCAATGTCTGCTAAGTTCATTACACAAGCTTCAACCGTCTGTGTTAGTTCCTTATAATATCCAGCAGGATTCTTACGCGGATCTGGTAAGGCCTGTTTCACTGCTAGCACTTCAGCTCGTTTCCACGGAATGTGTATCCACACTCTTTGGAACCCTGCTGGAACAGCTGCAATACCAGCATTATTATCAGCTGCCACTGCTTCGCGCCAAATTGGAGGAACCTCCCTCATTGGATATTGGCGACTCATTTTCGTCTTATCTTTCTCTAAATCTCTCGGTGAACGAAGAGATGGATCATTCCTAAAACTTAAGATCAGTTCCATCGCTTCTTCTATATTTTCTCCTACTATCATACCGGCAGCAAACTCTTTCTGAACTTTAATTAAGTCTTCTAAATTTGATTCAATATCATCTTCCTCCATCTCCTCACGTAACAACGAGCACATCTCGTCAAAGACGTACCGCTGCGTTGGTTCCCTCCACTGCATAAATGTTTCTAGTACATCTCTCGTACTATATCTTCTACTCTTCGAAATCCATCTGAGAGCCGTGGAATCTAAAATTCCCCGTTCCTCAATACTCGGATGCTGACTACGTCTCTGAACAGAGTCAGAAGCAGGAGTCTTAATTAAACTTTTATAGAAAGGAGACAGTATATTAGACACAGAATCAGCGATTCTTCGACGTACAGAAAGTGGAGTCAACACACTCGCAGACGTAGAAAACACCGTGGAAGTAGGAACAGATAGCGAGGCAGTCGGAGTATCGAGAAGAATAGTTTGTGAAGTAGTAGGTGTAAGCGAGACAGATACAGGTATAGAAGTCGGCAATCCAGGAAGAGGAGGAGCCGTAGGAACATTCACATTAACCACAGGAGGTACAGGAACTTGATTCAGAGGAACAGGAATACCAGGTTGTCCAGCAACCGGCAATTGAACATTTGGTACAAGTGGAGCCGTAGCACCTTGTGCATACGGTGGAGGTGACCGTAACAAATAAGACAACAGAGGATCGTTTTCGGGATCCTCTAGTATCTTAGCTGTTTTCGATGGCAAGGCAGGGTAGCACTTGTCGATCGCTAAATTATGCTCTCTAATGGCCACCTCTATAGCCTTCTCACACTCATTATCTTGCAGCTGTTTAGTTGCTTGCTCTAGAGTTAACTCTTCTTTCTCTTTCTGTTCTTTCTTAAATTTCTTTATTTCTCTCTGTTTGGATTCTTTTCGCCAGTAACGGAAAGAATCAAACATTGCCGGCCGGGCTTTCTTCCTAAACAATTTCGCTTCTAAATTATCAAGAATTTCGGGCTCAAAACTACCATGCAGTGGCTAACTAAGGACACCGTCTTTCTTGGTGTAGCGGACCCACACCTCATTATAGGATATAGGACCCACACCATGTTTACAATATAAGTCATAAAGGGGAGTCCCAATCGGAGGAACCAGACATGAGTCCTCCAATCGTGAGTCATTGTTGCAACCGAAACACGACAACATAAAATTTTTCCGACTTACCATTTTCAGTCCAGAACACAAAACAAACACAACACGAAACAAATATGTGCACCTGAACCAAGAACTTAGGCCTACCAAAACGAACTAATGTATCGATACCCAAACTGAACCAAATAGATTATCGTAACCAGACCAACTAGTGATAATCCTACGAAACCAAACCAAACTAAGAACCAATCAAGGATTATAATAACCCTCACGAAATAACCAACTAGCAACCACTAAATACTTAACTGAGGCACTGAAGACGTCACCAAGGAGAAACCCGTCACGTTTCGCTGTACTAAGGGCTGCACCTCGGGTCCAAGACAGGGCGACGGTCAAGGCAATGGCCCACTGCAGCCGTCCTGAACGGGAACCCTCGTGGAAGAGAACTTCGGGCCACTTTTGCGATATGCCGGGATCGATGAAGTGGGGCGCCTCCCTCAGGAATCTTCACACGAAGCTTCTCGAACTCTTCAGGCTTTTGGACCGGTACCGAATGACGTCGCCCCACGTTGGGCGCCAATTGGAGTTCTGGACTTTTTTAGTTCCGTCCAGAGGTGTCAGGGAACAACACCCAAAGACCCCGGAGTTCCACCTGCCTTGGTGCGCAAATGAACAGAAACACGGGCTTCTCGATGGTGGCGTCAAAGACCAAAGGTTTATTACTGCAGGGACACAGAAGTCACAGAAACTACGCATGGGCAGTGTCTAGGAGCCTGTTCGATTTGTACATAGAGGGTTGCTCCTTATATACTAAAAATTGTGCTCCAGGCAAATATTTCACATGTTAGTACATTCCTAAACCTTTGTGTCTTAAACAATAAATATTTGGCGTTACACAGGAACTGTCGATAATATCTGATGCCAAACATCACGAAGAGGGGTTCCCACTAGTTCATCACAATCCCTTGTCAATATTGCATTCAAGAGCCGGACCGCCTCATCGTAAATTTCGTTACCTCCCCCTAATAAAGGCCCAGAAGGAAAGGAGCAGAGCCAGGTGCAGAAGATAGGAAAGCGGGATAAGAGATGTTTGTGGGTTGTAAATGGGCAAGGCTACCGCCTTCGGCCGCCTAATCATGATCGGGACAATGGACACGAGAACCAGTTCAGGTGGGCTGGCCTCGGGCAGAGGAGGCAGCCTTTGTTGAATCATGTAGCTACAGCGTGATCTGGTTTAAGGTGCACGTGTCATGAAAGAGGTGAATCTCCGGCTAAGGCTACGTGTCCTGAATCGAAATGAAATGACCAGAGGTTATTGCATATGTAAGGGCAAGAAACACAAAATGGCGGCCATGATCTAAGATGGATGCCGTGGGTAGATCAGAAATGTATCCATAACAGGAGTGCTCTTGCTCGTATCGTAGCGAAAACACCAGGATATGCTAAATGGATCATTTGCGGTTCGCTGATACCAATATTATGTATTTCCGACAATATTGAAAACACGGGTTCAAATCGTCACGGAACCTCACCTCCCCACCCAGCAGATTGGTATAGGTACCTTTAGGACATTTCTGTTGAAAAAAGAGGCTATAGCGAATCGTGCTATGAAATCCTAGAGCACTAACATTTGCTAAATAAAGGTGGCATCGGAGCATACGAATGAGGCAGAGAGAGGCTACTGTTGCCAATTGGTTTGGTGGGTCATAGTGAATAACCTCGGCATGCAAATAGGCAGTGTGAGGATTGGCAGTGTCTGTAGAGAATTTTGGCATGCTCTTCAGCTTATTTTTTCCTCCTTACGTTGGCTATGAACTACAGAGGAAAGGCCCGGCCTTACTGTTGGACAAAACATGTATTTATGATTTTAAGAAGTGTAGTCTGACTGTACTGAGAGGGGCTGTACAGTACGGTAAATGCCTGTATACCCCTGCAATGTGCATCCAACTGTCACTTGAGATTCAATAGCGAACGAAGCAGCTGGGTTACTGACTGAATGTAAATGGAAGGCACATAGCAAGGGTGTTTGTGGTCACTCAAATGATTGAAACCTGGTTGATGCACTACCAAAGCTGGGGTTCCAGGAGGGAACATTTGAGGGGCATTGAGATGGTGGTGCCCAGAGGTCAAAATATGTTTCAGAGACAGAGAGGTACTGCGGTCCTGGTCCCACATTGGGGGTAGTCAAAAGTCCGGCTAAAGATTTCTGTCCAACTGTTACCACGTTTTGTGCAGCCTGGCTCCCTCTGTAACGATTCCCCAGTGTCTTTCGATCCTACAGATGACTGTAGCAAACTTCCCAAATTTTTTCTTGGCCTCATACCCCCAAAGGAGTGCCTGACATTTGCCAGCCTAACGATACTCACATTCTGGGAAAAACCTCACTAACCATGCATATTTATGCACCACACATGGCAAATCCTTGCAATTGCAGAACATCATATCACACTTGTCATCTTTGAGGTGCTGTAAGTATTTGGATTTGAGGGAAATATTCATCCTTGCTTGCTCTCCCACCTGAAGTCTATGGTGCTGCTGTTCCTTTCTCACATGTCCCTACAAAGAGACAAGTGACACACAGACTCAATCACTCAGCAAACATATATGCTTTGACGCTTTCATCTTGCTGTTTACCTTCCAAATGTTCCCCCTTCACCACAAATACAGGCCAGCCATTCCTCATCCCCTCAGTCATCGTAGTCATTCACTCCTTAGGCCCTGCAAGACAAAAATGACCAAGAATCATGTCAGCAAGAAGGAGAAAAGCCTCAGTGTGCTCTTTTGTTCATACTGCTGCCCCCTAGTAACACTTCATGGCCACTGCAGCTTAAGAATGGGACTGAGAAGAGGGCTCTCCTATGCAAATAATGTCCTCCCATGCAAATAATGTCCTCCCATGCATACTTTCTTCTGAGACGGTCGGCGGCTTGTGCCGTGATACTGCCTCCAACATATGGTCTTCAACCAAATTTTAAAAAAGCCCACCTGCCTTAGACGAAGGATTTTGCCACTCGAAGGAAGCACATGGGGACATCACCATCATTTAGCAGGGTCCTAAATTGCCTGCTGTCCGCCTGTATACAGAACAAGGATGTTCGTGGCCGTTCGTGAGCGTTCTTCAAAGGAAGGAGGTGGGTGAATAAATCCAAGATGCCAGGGCAGGCCCAGCCCAGCCCAGTGCAGCCCAGCCCGGCACAGCGCACTGCTGTGGAGGTCCACTCCTTCACATCCTGCAGCAGGCATGATGCAGATCTACTAGAGCAAAGGCTTGACTCTGCTCTTGTCTGTCTCTTAAAGGAAAAATCTTTCCAACTTCTTATTGCACCTAATAAATGGACTCTAGCTAGCCTCAAACTCGACCCATCATTTCATTAGCCAGAGCTCATACTTGACCTTTATTTCTATCCAAGCTCACTGGCACCAAACCCCTGATTTGAGCGAGTGGCTCACACTAAAATGAAAAATCACCATCAACCAACCTATTTTACAATAAGTGTAGCACCATCCTCGCATTCTTGTGCTCAGTTATAACCCCCAATACCACAATTGCACTCTGCAATTCACCAAACTTAAAGGACAAAGAATGACGACATTGATAAAGGAAGATAAGGCCTTGTTCCTAGCACCTACTTGAGAAATAGGGCGGTTGGTAGAAGGTCATGAGAGAAAACATATGAAATGTTGGGAGACACCTGCCAAAAAAACACTAGCAAAAAAAAAATCACTGTTTGAAAATTTCCCACCTTGGGACACTTCTACAGCACTGGCAGGATTCGAACCCTGGCCTGTGAGGGCTGTCCCCCCAAAGGTACAAGCCTTACCTTTGAGCTATCTCCTTGGTGGTCTAGAGGATTGCAGTAGTAACTATAAGCAACATACAGGCCTTGGTGTCCTTCCCTGTGGCTTCCATTGCACATTAAATGGATGACCATGACATAAGGACAATTTGATAGGCTACTTACATGGAAACCAGAAAAACACTTAGCAAAAAAAAAAAAAGAAAATCACTGTTTGAAAATTTCCCACCTCGGGATACTTCTACAGCACTGGCAGGATTCGAACCCTGGCCTGTGAGGGCTGTCCCCACCAAAGGTACAAGCCTTACCTTTGAGCTATAGCTCCTTGGTGGTCTGGAGGATTGCAGTAGTAACTATAAGCAACATACAGGCCTTGGTGTCCTTTCCTGTGGCTTCCATTGCACATTAAATGGATGACCATGACATAAGGACAATTTGATAGGCTACTTACATGGAAACCAGTGTGGTCCAGTGGGTAAGTTCCTGCCTTCCATCCAGGCAACCAGGGTTCAAATCCCGGGTTCGGCACCAGGTAAGTAAATTGGTAAGTAAAATGTGTCTGTGTGTTGTGTAAGAGTGGAATCATGCCTAGCGAAAGAGGGATTGCAGATTGGTCGGTAAGTAAAATAGGTGTGGAAAGAAAGGTGAAAGAAAGAGAATGGGTGTTGTCTGTAGGAGGAGGACCCTGGGCAGGTTGGGTGGGGTCAGAGAGGAGGGGTATAGGAGGAGCCTGGGCAGAATGGGTGGGGTCAGAGAGCAGAGGAGGGGCTTAGGAGGAGCCTAGGGGCTTAGGAGGAGCCTAGTCAGATTGGGTGGGGTCAGAGAGGAGGGGCTTAGGAGGAGCCTGGCAGAGGGGGGTGTAGGAGGAGCCTAGTCAAATTGGGTGGGGTCAGAGGGGTATGGGAGGAGCCTGGGTGGAGTCAGAGAGGAGGGGGTATAGGAGGAGCCTGGGCAGAATGGGTGGGGTCAGACAGCAGAGGAGGGGCTTAGGAGGAGCCTAGTCAGATTGGGTGGGGTCAGAGAGGTGGGGTATAGGAGGAGCCTAGTCAGAATGGGTGGAGTCAGAGAGGAGGGGCTTAGGAGGAGCCTAGGGGCTTAGGAGGAGCCTAGTCAGATTGGGTGGGGTCAGAGAGGAGGGGTATAGGAGGAGCCTGGGCAGAATGGGTGGGGTCAGAGAGGTGGGGTATAGGAGGAGCCTGGGCAGAATGGGTGGGGTCAGACAGCAGAGGAGGGGCTTAGGAGGAGCCTAGTCAGATTGGGTGGGGTCAAATAGGAGGAGCCTGGGCAGAATGGGTGGGGTCAAATAGGAGGAGCCTGGGCAGAATTGGTGGGGTCAGAGAGGTGGGGTATAGGAGGAGCCTGGGCAGAATGGGTGGGGTCAGACAGCAGAGGAGGGGCTTAGGAGGAGCCTAGTCAGATTGGGTGGGGTCAAATAGGAGGAGCCTGGGCAGAATGGGTGAGGTCAGAGAGGAGGGGTATAGGAGGAGCCTGGGCAGAGGGGGTATAGGAGGAGCCTAGTCAGATTGGGTGGGGTCAAATAGGAGGAGCCTGGGCAGAATGGGTGGAGTCAGAGAGGAGGGGGTATAGGAGGACCTGGGCAGAATTGGTGGGGTCAGAGAGGAGGGGCTTAGGAGGAGCCTGGGCAGAATGGGTGGGGTCAGACAGCAGAGGAGGGGTATAGGAGGAGCCTGGCAGAGGGGGGGTGTAGGAGGAGCCTAGTCAGATTGGGTGGGGTCAAATAGGAGGAGCCTGGGTGGGGTCAGAGGGGTATGGGAGGAGCCTGGGTAGAATGGGTGGAGTCAGAGAGGAGGGGGTATAGGAGGAGCCTGGGCAGAATGGGTGGGGTCAGACAGCAGAGGAGGGGCTTAGGAGGAGCCTGGGCAGAGGGGGTATAGGAGGAGCCTGGCCAGAGGGGGTGGGGTCAGAGAGGAGGGGCTTAGGAGGAGCTTAGTCAGATTTGGTGGGGTCAAATAGGAGGAGCCTGGGCAGAATGGGTGGGGTCAGAGGGGTATGGGAGGAGCCTGGGCAGAATGGGTGGGGTCAGACAGCAGAGGAGGGGCTTAGGAGGAGCCTGGGCAGAATGGGTGGGGTCAGAGAGGAGGGGCTTAGGCGGAGCCTGGGCAGATTGGGTGGGGTCAGAGAGGAGGGGTATAGGAGGAGCCTGGCAGAGGGGGGGGGTGTAGGAGGAGCCTAGTCAGATTGGGTGGGGTCAAATAGGAGGAGCCTGGGCAGAATGGGAGGAGCCTGGGTAGAATGGGTGGAGTCAGACAGCAGAGGAGGGGCTTAGGAGGAGCCTAGTCAGATTGGGTGGGGTCAGAGAGGAGGGGGTATAGGAGGAGCCTGGGCAGAATGGGTGGGGTCAGACAGCAGAGGAGGGGCTTAGGAGGAGCCTAGTCAGATTGGGTGGGGTCAGAGAGGTGGGGTATAGGAGGAGCCTGGGCAGAATGGGTGGGAGCCTGGGCAGAATGGGTGGGGTCAGACAGCAGAGGAGGGGCTTAGGAGGAGCCTAGTCAGATTGGGTGGGGTCAGAGAGGTGGGGTATAGGAGGAGCCTGGGCAGAATGGGTGGGGTCAGACAGCAGAGGAGGGGCTTAGGAGGAGCCTAGTCTGATTGGGTGAGGTCAAATAGGAGGAGCCTGGGCAGAATGGGTGGGGTCAGACAGCAGAGGAGGGGTATAGGAGGAGCCTGGCAGAGGGGGGTGTAGGAGGAGCCTAGTCAGATTGGGTGGGGTCAAATAGGAGGAGCCTGGGTGGGGTCAGAGGGGTATGGGAGGAGCCTGGGTAGAATGGGTGGAGTCAGAGAGGAGGGGGTATAGGAGGAGCCTGGGCAGAATGGGTGGGGTCAGACAGCAGAGGAGGGGCTTAGGAGGAGCCTGGGCAGAGGGGGTGGGGTCAGAGAGGAGGGGTATAGGAGGAGCCTGGGCAGAGGGGGTATAGGAGAAGCCTGGCCAGAGGGGGTGGGGTCAGAGAGGAGGGGCTTAGGAGGAGCTTAGTCAGATTGGGTGGGGTCAAATAGGAGGAGCCTGGGCAGAATGGGTGGGGTCAGAGGGGTATGGGAGGAGCCTGGGCAGAATGGGTGGGGTCAGAGAGGAGGGGTATAGGAGGAGCCTGGCAGAGGGGGGGTGTAGGAGGAGCCTAGTCAGATTGGGTGGGGTCAGAGGGGTATGGGAGGAGCCTGGGCAGAATGGGTGGGGTCAGACAGCAGAGGAGGGGCTTAGGAGGAGCCTGGCAGAATGGGTGGGGTCAGAGAGGAGGGGCTTAGGCGGAGCCTGGGCAGATTGGGTGGGGTCAGAGAGGAGGGGTATAGGAGGAGCCTGGCAGAGGGGGGGTGTAGGAGGAGCCTAGTCAGATTGGGTGGGGTCAAATAGGAGGAGCCTGGGCAGAATGGGAGGAGCCTGGGTAGAATGGGTGGAGTCAGAGAGGAGGGGGTATAGGAGGAGCCTGGCAGAGGGGGGTGTAGGAGGAGCCTAGTCAGATTGGGTGGGGTCAAATAGGAGGAGCCTGGGCAGAATGGGTGGGGTCAGAGGGGTATGGGAGGAGCCTGGGTAGAATGGGTGGAGTCAGAGAGGAGGGGGTATAGGAGGAGCCTGGGCAGAATGGGTGGGGTCAGACAGCAGAGGAGGGGCTTAGGAGGAGCCTGGGCAGAATGGGTGGGGTCAGAGAGGAGATGCTTAGGCAGAATGGGTGGGGTCAGACAGCAGAGGAGGGGCTTAGGAGGAGCCTGGGCAGAATGGGTGGGGTCAGACAGCAGAGGAGGGGCTTAGGCAGAGCCTGGGCAGTATGGGTGGGGTCAGACAGCAGAGGAGGGGCTTAGGAGGAGCCTAGTCAGATTGGGTGGGGTCAAATAGGAGGAGCCTAGTCAGAATGGGTGGAGTCAGAGAGGAGGGGGTATAGGAGGAGCCTAGTCAGATTGGGTGGGGTCAGAGAGGAGGGGGTATAGGAGGAGCCTGGGCAGAATTTCAGAGAGGAGGAGCCTGGGCAGAATGGGTGGGGTCAGACAGCAGAGGAGGGGCTTAGGAGGAGCCTAGTCAGATTGGGTGGGGTCAAATAGGAGGAGCCTGGGCAGAATGGGTGGGGTCAGACAGCAGAGGAGGGGCTTAGGAGGAGCCTAGTCAGATTGGGTGGGGTCAAATAGGAGGAGCCTGGGCAGAATGGGTGGGGTCAGACAGCAGAGGAGGGGTATAGGAGGAGCCTGGCAGAGGGGGGTATAGGAGGAGCCTAGTCAGATTGGGTGGGGTCAAATAGGAGGAGCCTGGGTGGGGTCAGAGGGGTATGGGAGGAGCCTGGGTAGAATGGGTGGAGTCAGAGAGGAGGGGGTATAGGAGGTGCCTGGGCAGAATGGGTGGGGTCAGACAGCAGAGGAGGGGCTTAGGAGGAGCCTGGGCAGAGGGGGTGGGGTCAGAGAGGAGGGGTATAGGAGGAGCCTGGGCAGAGGGGGTATAGGAGGAGCCTGGCCAGAGGGGGTGGGGTCAGAGAGGAGGGGCTTAGGAGGAGCTTAGTCAGATTGGGTGGGGTCAAATAGGAGGAGCCTGGGCAGAATGGGTGGGGTCAGAGGGGTATGGGAGGAGCCTGGGCAGAATGGGTGGGGTCAGACAGCAGAGGAGGGGCTTAGGAGGAGCCTGGGCAGAATGGGTGGGGTCAGAGAGGAGGGGCTTAGGCGGAGCCTGGGCAGAATGGGTGGGGTCAGACAGCAGAGGAGGGGCTTAGGAGGAGCCTGGGCAGAATGGGTGGGGTCAGAGAGGAGGAGCCTGGGCAGAATGGGTGGGGTCAGACAGCAGAGGAGGGGCTTAGGAGGAGCCTGGGCAGAATGGGTGGGGTCAGAGAGGAGATGCTTAGGCAGAGCCTAGGCAGTATGGGTGGGGTCAGACAGCAGAGGAGGGGCTTAGGAGGAGCCTAGTCAGATTGGGTGGGGTCAAATAGGAGGAGCCTAGTCAGAATGGGTGGAGTCAGAGAGGAGGGGGTATAGGAGGAGCCTAGTCAGATTGGGTGGGGTCAGAGAGGAGGGGGTATAGGAGGAGCCTGGGCAGAATGGGTGGGGTCAGACAGCAGAGGAGGGGCTTAGGAGGAGCCTAGTCAGATTGGGTGGGGTCAGAGAGGTGGGGTATAGGAGGAGCCTGGGCAGAATGGGTGGGGTCAGAGAGGAGGAGCCTGGGCAGAATGGGTGGGGTCAGACAGCAGAGGAGGGGCTTAGGAGGAGCCTAGTCAGATTGGGTGGGGTCAGAGAGGTGGGGTATAGGAGGAGCCTGGGCAGAATGGGTGGGGTCAGACAGCAGAGGAGGGGCTAAGGAGGAGCCTAGTCAGATTGGGTGGGGTCAGAGAGGAGGGGTATAGGAGGAGCCTGGGCAGGTTGGGTGGGGCCAGACAGCAGAGGAGGGGCTTAGGAGGAACCTAGTCAGATTGGGTGGGGTCAAATAGGAGGAGCCTGGGCAGAATGGGTGGGGTCAGACAGCAGAGGAGGGGCTTAGGAGGAGCCTGGGCAGAATGGGTGGGGTCAGAGAGGAGGGGCTTAGGAGGAGCCTGGGCAGAATGGGTGGAGTCAGAGAGGAGGGGGTATAGGAGGAGCCTAGTCAGATTGGGTGGGGTCAGAGAGGAGGAGCCTGGGCAGAATGGGTGGGGTCAGACAGCAGAGGAGGGGCTTAGGAGGAGCCTAGTCAGAATGGGTGGAGTCAGAGAGGAGGGGTATAGGAGGAGCCTGGGCAGAATGGGTGGAGTCAGAGAGGAGGGGCTTAGGAGGAGCCTGGGCAGAATGGGTGGGGTCAGAGAGGAGATGCTTAGGCGGAGCCTGGGCAGAATGGGTGGGGTCAGACAGCAGAGGAGGGGCTTAGGAGGAGCCTAGTCAGATTGGGTGGGGTCAAATAGGAGGAGCCTAGTCAGAATGGGTGGAGTCAGAGAGGAGGGGGTATAGGAGGAGCCTAGTCAGATTGGCTGGGGTCAGAGAGGAGGGGCTTAGGAGGAGCCTAGTCAGATTGGGTGGGGTCAAATAGGAGGAGCCTGGGCAGAATGGGTGGGGTCAGACAGCAGAGGAGGGGTATAGGAGGAGCCTGGCAGAGGGGGGTGTAGGAGGAGCCTAGTCAGATTGGGTGGGGTCAAATAGGAGGAGCCTGGGTGGGGTCAGAGGGGTATGGGAGGAGCCTGGGTAGAATGGGTGGAGTCAGAGAGGAGGGGGTATAGGAGGAGCCTGGGCAGAATGGGTGGGGTCAGACAGCAGAGGAGGGGCTTAGGAGGAGCCTGGGCAGAGGGGGTGGGGTCAGAGAAGAGGGGTATAGGAGGAGCCTGGGCAGAGGGGGTATAGGAGGAGCCTGGCCAGAGGGGGTGGGGTCAGAGAGGAGGGGCTTAGGAGGAGCTTAGTCAGATTGGGTGGGGTCAAATAGGAGGAGCCTGGGCAGAATGGGTGGGGTCAGAGGGGTATGGGAGGAGCCTGGGCAGAATGGGTGGGGTCAGACAGCAGAGGAGGGGCTTAGGAGGAGCCTGGGCAGAATGGGTGGGGTCAGAGAGGTATGGGAGGAGCCTGGGCAGAATGGGTGGGGTCAGACAGCAGAGGAGGGGCTTAGGAGGAGCCTGGGCAGAATGGGTGGGGTCAGAGAGGAGGGGCTTAGGCGGAGCCTGGGCAGATTGGGTGGGGTCAGAGAGGAGGGGTATAGGAGGAGCCTGGCAGAGGGGGGGGGTGTAGGAGGAGCCTAGTCAGATTGGGTGGGGTCAAATAGGAGGAGCCTGGGCAGAATGGGTGGGGTCAGAGGGGTATGGGAGGAGCCTGGGTAGAATGGGTGGAGTCAGAGAGGAGGGGGTATAGGAGGAGCCTGGGCAGAATGGGTGGGGTCAGACAGCAGAGGAGGGGCTTAGGAGGAGCCTAGTCAGATTGGGTGGGGTCAGAGAGGTGGGGTATAGGAGGAGCCTGGGCAGAATGGGTGGGGTCAGAGAGGAGGAGCCTGGGCAGAATGGGTGGGGTCAGACAGCAGAGGAGGGGCTTAGGAGGAGCCTGGGCAGAATGGGTGGGGTCAGACAGCAGAGGAGGGGCTTAGGAGGAGCCTGGGCAGAATGGGTGGGGTCAGAGAGGAGATGCTTAGGCAGAGCCTGGGCAGTATGGGTGGGGTCAGACAGCAGAGGAGGGGCTTAGGAGGAGCCTAGTCAGATTGGGTGGGGTCAAATAGGAGGAGCCTAGTCAGAATGGGTGGAGTCAGAGAGGAGGGGGTATAGGAGGAGCCTAGTCAGATTGGGTGGGGTCAGAGAGGAGGGGGTATAGGAGGAGCCTGGGCAGAATGGGTGGGGTCAGACAGCAGAGGAGGGGCTTAGGAGGAGCCTAGTCAGATTGGGTGGGGTCAGAGAGGTGGGGTATAGGAGGAGCCTGGGCAGAATGGGTGGGGTCAGAGAGGAGGAGCCTGGGCAGAATGGGTGGGGTCAGACAGCAGAGGAGGGGCTTAGGAGGAGCCTAGTCAGATTGGGTGGGGTCAAATAGGAGGAGCCTAGTCAGAATGGGTGGAGTCAGAGAGGAGGGGGTATAGGAGGAGCCTAGTCAGATTGGGTGGGGTCAGAGAGGAGGGGGTATAGGAGGAGCCTGGGCAGAATGGGTGGGGTCAGACAGCAGAGGAGGGGCTTAGGAGGAGCCTGGGCAGAATGGGTGGGGTCAGACAGCAGAGGAGGGGCTTAGGAGGAGCCTAGTCTGATTGGGTGGGGTCAAATAGGAGGAGCCTGGGCAGAATGGGTGGGGTCAGACAGCAGAGGAGGGGTATAGGAGGAGCCTGGCAGAGGGGGGTGTAGGAGGAGCCTAGTCAGATTGGGTGGGGTCAAATAGGAGGAGCCTGGGTGGGGTCAGAGGGGTATGGGAGGAGCCTGGGTAGAATGGGTGGAGTCAGAGAGGAGGGGGTATAGGAGGAGCCTGGGCAGAATGGGTGGGGTCAGACAGCAGAGGAGGGGCTTAGGAGGAGCCTGGGCAGAGGGGGTGGGGTCAGAGAGGAGGGGTATAGGAGGAGCCTGGGCAGAGGGGGTATAGGAGGAGCCTGGCCAGAGGGGGTGGGGTCAGAGAGGAGGGGCTTAGGAGGAGCTTAGTCAGATTGGGTGGGGTCAAATAGGAGGAGCCTGGGCAGAATGGGTGGGGTCAGAGGGGTATGGGAGGAGCCTGGGCAGAATGGGTGGGGTCAGACAGCAGAGGAGGGGCTTAGGAGGAGCCTGGGCAGAATGGGTGGGGTCAGAGAGGAGGGGCTTAGGCGGAGCCTGGGCAGATTGGGTGGGGTCAGAGAGGAGGGGTATAGGAGGAGCCTGGCAGAGGGGGGGGTGTAGGAGGAGCCTAGTCAGATTGGGTGGGGTCAGAGCGGTATGGGAGGAGCCTGGGCAGAATGGGTGGGGTCAGACAGCAGAGGAGGGGCTTAGGAGGAGCCTGGGCAGAATGGGTGGGGTCAGAGAGGAGGGGCTTAGGCGGAGCCTGGGCAGATTGGGTGGGGTCAGAGAGGAGGGGTATAGGAGGAGCCTGGCAGAGGGGGGGGTGTAGGAGGAGCCTAGTCAGATTGGGTGGGGTCAAATAGGAGGAGCCTGGGCAGAATGGGAGGAGCCTGGGTAGAATGGGTGGAGTCAGAGAGGAGGGGGTATAGGAGGAGCCTGGCAGAGGGGGGTGTAGGAGGAGCCTAGTCAGATTGGGTGGGGTCGAATAGGAGGAGCCTGGGCAGAATGGGTGGGGTCAGAGGGGTATGGGAGGAGCCTGGGTGGAATGGGTGGAGTCAGAGAGGAGGGGGTATAGGAGGAGCCTGGGCAGAATGGGTGGGGTCAGACAGCAGAGGAGGGGCTTAGGAGGAGCCTAGTCAGATTGGGTGGGGTCAGAGAGGTGGGGTATAGGAGGAGCCTGGGCAGAATGGGTGGGGTCAGAGAGGAGGAGCCTGGGCAGAATGGGTGGGGTCAGACAGCAGAGGAGGGGCTTAGGAGGAGCCTGGGCAGAATGGGTGGGGTCAGACAGCAGAGGAGGGGCTTAGGAGGAGCCTGGGCAGAATGGGTGGGGTCAGAGAGGAGATGCTTAGGCAGAGCCTGGGCAGTATGGGTGGGGTCAGACAGCAGAGGAGGGGCTTAGGAGGAGCCTAGTCAGATTGGGTGGGGTCAAATAGGAGGAGCCTAGTCAAAATGGGTGGAGTCAGAGAGGAGGGGGTATAGGAGGAGCCTAGTCAGATTGGGTGGGGTCAGAGAGGAGGGGGTATAGGAGGAGCCTGGGCAGAATGGGTGGGGTCAGAGAGGTGGGGTATAGGAGGAGCCTGGGCAGAATTTCAGAGAGGAGGAGCCTGGGCAGAATGGGTGGGGTCAGACAGCAGAGGAGGGGCTTAGGAGAAGCCTAGTCAGATTGGGTGGGGTCAGAGAGGTGGGGTATAGGAGGAGCCTGGGCAGAATGGGTGGGGTCAGACAGCAGAGGAGGGGCTTAGGAGGAGCCTAGTCAGATTGGGTGGGGTCAAATAGGAGGAGCCTGGGCAGAATGGGTGGGGTCAGACAGCAGAGGAGGGGTATAGGAGGAGCCTGGCAGAGGGGGGTGTAGGAGGAGCCTAGTCAGATTGGGTGGGGTCAAATAGGAGGAGCCTGGGTGGGGTCAGAGGGGTATGGGAGGAGCCTGGGTAGAATGGGTGGAGTCAGAGAGGAGGGGGTATAGGAGGAGCCTGGGCAGAATGGGTGGGGTCAGACAGCAGAGGAGGGGCTTAGGAGGAGCCTGGGCAGAGGGGGTGGGGTCAGAGAGGAGGGGTATAGGAGGAGCTTAGTCAGATTGGGTGGGGTCAAATAGGAGGAGCCTGGGCAGAATGGGTGGGGTCAGAGGGGTATGGGAGGAGCCTGGGCAGAATGGGTGGGGTCAGACAGCAGAGGAGGGGCTTAGGAGGAGCCTGGGCAGAATGGGTGGGGTCAGAGAGGAGGGGCTTAGGCGGAGCCTGGGCAGAATGGGTGGGGTCAGACAGCAGAGGAGGGGCTTAGGAGGAGCCTGGGCAGGAGGAGGGGGTATATGGGCAGAATGGGTGGGGTCAGAGAGGAGGGGCTTAGGAGGAGCCTAGTCAGATTGGGTGGGGTCAGAGAGGTGGGGTATAGGAGGAGCCTGGGCAGAATGGGTGGGGTCAGAGAGGAGGAGCCTGGGCAGAATGGGTGGGGTCAGACAGCAGAGGAGGGGCTTAGGAGGAGCCTGGGCAGAATGGGTGGGGTCAGAGAGGAGATGCTTAGGCAGAGCCTGGGCAGTATGGGTGGGGTCAGACAGCAGAGGAGGGGCTTAGGAGGAGCCTAGTCAGATTGGGTGGGGTCAAATAGGAGGAGCCTAGTCAGAATGGGTGGAGTCAGAGAGGAGGGGGTATAGGAGGAGCCTAGTCAGATTGGGTGGGGTCAGAGAGGAGGGGGTATAGGAGGAGCCTGGGCAGAATGGGTGGGGTCAGACAGCAGAGGAGGGGCTTAGGAGGAGCCTAGTCAGATTGGGTGGGGTCAGAGAGGTGGGGTATAGGAGGAGCCTGGGCAGAATGGGTGGGGTCAGAGAGGAGGAGCCTGGGCAGAATGGGTGGGGTCAGACAGCAGAGGAGGGGCTTAGGAGGAGCCTAGTCAGATTGGGTGGGGTCAGAGAGGTGGGGTATAGGAGGAGCCTGGGCAGAATGGGTGGGGTCAGACAGCAGAGGAGGGGCTTAGGAGGAGCCTAGTCAGATTGGGTGGGGTCAGAGAGGAGGGGTATAGGAGGAGCCTGGGCAGGTTGGGTGGGGCCAGACAGCAGAGGAGGGGCTTAGGAGGAACCTAGTCAGATTGGGTGGGGTCAAATAGGAGGAGCCTGGGCAGAATGGGTGGGGTCAGACAGCAGAGGAGGGGCTTAGGAGGAGCCTGGGCAGAATGGGTGGGGTCAGAGAGGAGGGGCTTAGGAGGAGCCTGGGCAGAATGGGTGGAGTCAGAGAGGAGGGGCTTAGGAGGAGCCTGGGCAGAATGGGTGGGGTCAGAGAGGAGATGCTTAGGCGGAGCCTGGGCAGAATGGGTGGGGTCAGACAGCAGAGGAGGGGCTTAGGAGGAGCCTAGTCAGATTGGGTGGGGTCAAATAGGAGGAGCCTAGTCAGAATGGGTGGAGTCAGAGAGGAGGGGGTATAGGAGGAGCCTAGTCAGATTGGCTGGGGTCAGAGAGGAGGGGCTTAGGAGGAGCCTAGGGGCTTAGGAGGAGCCTAGTCAGATTGGGTGGGGTCAGAGAGGAGGGGTATAGGAGGAGCCTGGGCAGAATGGGTGGGGTCAGACAGCAGATGAGGGGCTTAGGAGGAGCCTGGGCAGAATTGGTGGGGTCAGAGAGGAGGGGCTTAGGAGGAGCCTGGGCAGAATGGGTGGGGTCAGACAGCAGAGGAGGGGCTTAGGAGGAGCCTAGTCAGATTGGGTGGGGTCAAATAGGAGGAGCCTGGGCAGAATGGGTGGGGTCAGACAGCAGAGGAGGGGTATAGGAGGAGCCTGGCAGAGGGGGGTGTAGGAGGAGCCTAGTCAGATTGGGTGGGGTCAAATAGGAGGAGCCTGGGTGGGGTCAGAGGGGTATGGGAGGAGCCTGGGTAGAATGGGTGGAGTCAGAGAGGAGGGGGTATAGGAGGAGCCTGGGCAGAATGGGTGGGGTCAGACAGCAGAGGAGGGGCTTAGGAGGAGCCTGGGCAGAGGGGGTGGGGTCAGAGAGGAGGGGTATAGGAGGAGCCTGGGCAGAGGGGGTATAGGAGGAGCCTGGCCAGAGGGGGTGGGGTCAGAGAGGAGGGGCTTAGGAGGAGCTTAGTCAGATTGGGTGGGGTCAAATAGGAGGAGCCTGGGCAGAATGGGTGGGGTCAGAGGGGTATGGGAGGAGCCTGGGCAGAATGGGTGGGGTCAGACAGCAGAGGAGGGGCTTAGGAGGAGCCTGGGCAGAATGGGTGGGGTCAGAGAGGAGGGGCTTAGGCGGAGCCTGGGCAGATTGGGTGGGGTCAGAGAGGAGGGGTATAGGAGGAGCCTGGCAGAGGGGGGGGTGTTGGAGGAGCCTAGTCAGATTGGGTGGGGTCAAATAGGAGGAGCCTGGGCAGAATGGGAGGAGCCTGGGTAGAATGGGTGGAGTCAGAGAGGAGGGGGTATAGGAGGAGCCTGGCAGAGGGGGGTGTAGGAGGAGCCTAGTCAGATTGGGTGGGGTCAAATAGGAGGAGCCTGGGCAGAATGGGTGGGGTCAGAGGGGTATGGGAGGAGCCTGGGTAGAATGGGTGGAGTCAGAGAGGAGGGGGTATAGGAGGAGCCTGGGCAGAATGGGTGGGGTCAGACAGCAGAGGAGGGGCTTAGGAGGAGCCTAGTCAGATTGGGTGGGGTCAGAGAGGTGGGGTATAGGAGGAGCCTGGGCAGAATGGGTGGGGTCAGAGAGGAGGAGCCTGGGCAGAATGGGTGGGGTCAGACAGCAGAGGAGGGGCTTAGGAGGAGCCTGGGCAGAATGGGTGGGGTCAGACAGCAGAGGAGGGGCTTAGGAGGAGCCTGGGCAGAATGGGTGGGGTCAGAGAGGAGATGCTTAGGCAGAGCCTGGGCAGTATGGGTGGGGTCAGACAGCAGAGGAGGGGCTTAGGAGGAGCCTAGTCAGATTGGGTGGGGTCAAATAGGAGGAGCCTAGTCAGAATGGGTGGAGTCAGAGAGGAGGGGGTATAGGAGGAGCCTAGTCAGATTGGGTGGGGTCAGAGAGGAGGGGGTATAGGAGGAGCCTGGGCAGAATGGGTGGGGTCAGACAGCAGAGGAGGGGCTTAGGAGGAGCCTAGTCAGATTGGGTGGGGTCAGAGAGGTGGGGTATAGGAGGAGCCTGGGCAGAATGGGTGGGGTCAGAGAGGAGGAGCCTGGGCAGAATGGGTGGGGTCAGACAGCAGAGGAGGGGCTTAGGAGGAGCCTAGTCAGATTGGGTGGGGTCAGAGAGGTGGGGTATAGGAGGAGCCTGGGCAGAATGGGTGGGGTCAGACAGCAGAGGAGGGGCTTAGGAGGAGCCTAGTCTGATTGGGTGGGGTCAAATAGGAGGAGCCTGGGCAGAATGGGTGGGGTCAGACAGCAGAGGAGGGGTATAGGAGGAGCCTGGCAGAGGGGGGTGTAGGAGGAGCCTAGTCAGATTGGGTGGGGTCAAATAGGAGGAGCCTGGGTGGGGTCAGAGGGGTATGGGAGGAGCCTGGGTAGAATGGGTGGAGTCAGAGAGGAGGGGGTATAGGAGGAGCCTGGGCAGAATGGGTGGGGTCAGACAGCAGAGGAGGGGCTTAGGAGGAGCCTGGGCAGAGGGGGTGGGGTCAGAGAGGAGGGGTATAGGAGGAGCCTGGGCAGAGGGGGTATAGGAGAAGCCTGGCCAGAGGGGGTGGGGTCAGAGAGGAGGGGCTTAGGAGGAGCTTAGTCAGATTGGGTGGGGTCAAATAGGAGGAGCCTGGGCAGAATGGGTGGGGTCAGAGGGGTATGGGAGGAGCCTGGGCAGAATGGGTGGGGTCAGACAGCAGAGGAGGGGCTTAGGAGGAGCCTGGGCAGAATGGGTGGGGTCAGAGAGGAGGGGCTTAGGCGGAGCCTGGGCAGATTGGGTGGGGTCAGAGAGGAGGGGTATAGGAGGAGCCTGGCAGAGGGGGGGGTGTAGGAGGAGCCTAGTCAGATTGGGTGGGGTCAGAGCGGTATGGGAGGAGCCTGGGCAGAATGGGTGGGGTCAGACAGCAGAGGAGGGGCTTAGGAGGAGCCTGGGCAGAATGGGTGGGGTCAGAGAGGAGGGGCTTAGGCGGAGCCTGGGCAGATTGGGTGGGGTCAGAGAGGAGGGGTATAGGAGGAGCCTGGCAGAGGGGGGGGTGTAGGAGGAGCCTAGTCAGATTGGGTGGGGTCAAATAGGAGGAGCCTGGGCAGAATGGGAGGAGCCTGGGTAGAATGGGTGGAGTCAGAGAGGAGGGGGTATAGGAGGAGCCTGGCAGAGGGGGGTGTAGGAGGAGCCTAGTCAGATTGGGTGGGGTCAAATAGGAGGAGCCTGGGCAGAATGGGTGGGGTCAGAGGGGTATGGGAGGAGCCTGGGTAGAATGGGTGGAGTCAGAGAGGAGGGGGTATAGGAGGAGCCTGGGCAGAATGGGTGGGGTCAGACAGCAGAGGAGGGGCTTAGGAGGAGCCTAGTCAGATTGGGTGGGGTCAGAGAGGTGGGGTATAGGAGGAGCCTGGGCAGAATGGGTGGGGTCAGAGAGGAGGAGCCTGGGCAGAATGGGTGGGGTCAGACAGCAGAGGAGGGGCTTAGGAGGAGCCTGGGCAGAATGGGTGGGGTCAGACAGCAGAGGAGGGGCTTAGGAGGAGCCTGGGCAGAATGGGTGGGGTCAGAGAGGAGATGCTTAGGCAGAGCCTGGGCAGTATGGGTGGGGTCAGACAGCAGAGGAGGGGCTTAGGAGGAGCCTAGTCAGATTGGGTGGGGTCAAATAGGAGGAGCCTAGTCAGAATGGGTGGAGTCAGAGAGGAGGGGGTATAGGAGGAGCCTAGTCAGATTGGGTGGGGTCAGAGAGGAGGGGGTATAGGAGGAGCCTGGGCAGAATGGGTGGGGTCAGAGAGGTGGGGTATAGGAGGAGCCTGGGCAGAATTTCAGAGAGGAGGAGCCTGGGCAGAATGGGTGGGGTCAGACAGCAGAGGAGGGGCTTAGGAGGAGCCTAGTCAGATTGGGTGGGGTCAGAGAGGTGGGGTATAGGAGGAGCCTGGGCAGAATGGGTGGGGTCAGACAGCAGAGGAGGGGCTTAGGAGGAGCCTAGTCAGATTGGGTGGGGTCAAATAGGAGGAGCCTGGGCAGAATGGGTGGGGTCAGACAGCAGAGGAGGGGTATAGGAGGAGCCTGGCAGAGGGGGGTGTAGGAGGAGCCTAGTCAGATTGGGTGGGGTCAAATAGGAGGAGCCTGGGTGGGGTCAGAGGGGTATGGGAGGAGCCTGGGTAGAATGGGTGGAGTCAGAGAGGAGGGGGTATAGGAGGAGCCTGGGCAGAATGGGTGGGGTCAGACAGCAGAGGAGGGGCTTAGGAGGAGCCTGGGCAGAGGGGGTGGGGTCAGAGAGGAGGGGTATAGGAGGAGCCTGGGCAGAGGGGGTATAGGAGGAGCCTGGCCAGAGGGGGTGGGGTCAGAGAGGAGGGGCTTAGGAGGAGCTTAGTCAGATTGGGTGGGGTCAAATAGGAGGAGCCTGGGCAGAATGGGTGGGGTCAGAGGGGTATGGGAGGAGCCTGGGCAGAATGGGTGGGGTCAGACAGCAGAGGAGGGGCTTAGGAGGAGCCTGGGCAGAATGGGTGGGGTCAGAGAGGAGGGGCTTAGGCGGAGCCTGGGCAGAATGGGTGGGGTCAGACAGCAGAGGAGGGGCTTAGGAGGAGCCTGGGCAGGAGGAGGGGGTATATGGGCAGAATGGGTGGGGTCAGAGAGGAGGGGCTTAGGAGGAGCCTGGGCAGAATGGGTGGAGTCAGAGAGGAGGGGGTATAGGAGGAGCCTGGGCAGAATGGGTATAGGAGGAGCCTAGTCAGATTGGGTGTGGTCAAATAGGAGGAGCCTGGGCAGAATGGGTGGGGTCAGAGAGGAGGGGGTATAGGAGGAGCCTGGCAGAGGGGGGTATAGGAGGAGCCTGGCAGAGGGGGGTATAGGAGGAGCCTGGGCAGAGGGGGGTGTAGGAGGAGCCTAGTCAGATTGGGTGGGGTCAAATAGGAGGAGCCTGGGCAGAATGGGTGGGGTCAGAGGGGTATGGGAGGAGCCTGGGTAGAATGGGTGGAGTCAGAGAGGAGGGGGTATAGGAGGAGCCTGGCAGAGGGGGGTGTAGGAGGAGCCTAGTCAGAATGGGTGGGGTCAAATAGGAGGAGCCTGGGCAGAGGGGGTGGGGTCAGAGAGGAGGGGTATAGGAGGAGCCTGGGCAGAATGGGTGGGGTCAGACAGCAGAGGAGGGGCTTAGGAGGAGCCTGGGCAGAATGGGTGGGGTCAGAGAGGAGGGGCTTAGGAGGAGCCTAGTCAGATTGGGTGGGGTCAAATAGGAGGAGCCTGGGCAGAATGGGTGGGGTCAGACAGCAGAGGAGGGGCTTAGGAGGAGCCTAGTCAGATTGGGTGGGGTCAAATAGGAGGAGCCTGGGCAGAATGGGTGGGGTCAGACAGCAGAGGAGGGGTATAGGAGGAGCCTGGGCAGAGGGGGTGGGGTCAGAGAGGAGGGGTATAGGAGGAGCCTGGGCAGAGGGGGTATAGGAGGAGCCTGGGCAGAGGGGGTGGGGTCAGAGAGGAGGGGTATAGGAGGAGCCTGGGCAGAGGGGGTATAGGAGGAGCCTAGTCAGATTGGGTGGGGTCAAATAGGAGGAGCCTGGGCAGAATGGGTGGAGTCAGAGAGGAGGGGGTATAGGAGGAGCCTGGGCAGAATGGGTGGGGTCAGACAGCAGAGGAGGGGCTTAGGAGGAGCCTGGGCAGAATGGGTTGGGTCAGAGAGGAGGGGCTTAGGAGGAGCCTAGTCAGATTGGGTAGGGTCAAATAGGAGGAGCCTGGGCAGAATGGGTGGGGTCAGACAGCAGAGGAGGGGCTTAGGAGGAGCCTAGTCAGATTGGGTGGGGTCAAATAGGAGGAGCCTGGGCAGA
Organism: Lissotriton vulgaris; assembly: GCF_964263255.1. Classification (NCBI taxonomy): domain Eukaryota; kingdom Metazoa; phylum Chordata; class Amphibia; order Caudata; family Salamandridae; genus Lissotriton; species Lissotriton vulgaris. Next base: position 1,002,264,817 of record NC_141695.1, read on the forward strand.
ATGGGTGGGGTCAGACAGCAGAGGAGGGGTATAGGAGGAGCCTGGGCAGAGGGGGTGGGGTCAGAGAGGAGGGGTATAGGAGGAGCCTGGGCAGAGGGGGTGGGGTCAGAGAGGAGGGGTATAGGAGGAGCCTGGGCAGAGGGGGTATAGGAGGAGCCTAATCAGATTGGGTGGGGTCCAATAGGAGGAGCCTGGGCAGAATGGGTGGAGTCAGAGAGGAGGGGGTATAGGAGGAGCCTGGGCAGAATGGGTGGGGTCAGACAGCAGAGGAGGGGCTTAGGAGGAGCCTAGTCAGATTGGGTGGGGTCAGAGAGGTGGGGTATAGGAGGAGCCTGGGGAGAATGGGTGGGGTCAGACAGCAGAGGAGGGGCTTAGGAGGAGCCTGGGCAGAATGGGTGGGGTCAGAGAGGAGGGGCTTAGGAGGAGCCTAGTCAGATTGGGTGGGGTCAAATAGGAGGAGCCTGGGCAGAATGGGTGAGGTCAGAGAGGAGGGGTATAGGAGGAGCCTAGTCAGATTGGGTGGGGTCAAATAGGAGGGGGTATAGGAGGAGCCTGGGCAGAATGGGTGGGGCCAGACAGCAGAGGAGGGGCTTAGGAGGAACCTAGTCAGATTGGGTGGGGTCAAATAGGAGGAGCCTGGGCAGAATGGGTGGGGTCAGACAGCAGAGGAGGGGCTTAGGAGGAGCCTGGGCAGAATGGGTGGGGTCAGAGAGGAGATGCTTAGGCGGAGCCTGGGCAGAATGGGTGGGGTCAGACAGCAGAGGAGGGGCTTAGGAGGAGCCTAGTCAGATTGGGTGGGGTCAAATAGGAGGAGCCTAGTCAGAATGGGTGGAGTCAGAGAGGAGGGGGTATAGGAGGAGCCTAGTCAGATTGGGTGGGGTCAGAGAGGAGGGGCTTAGGAGGAGCCTAGGGGCTTAGGAGGAGCCTAGTCCGATTGGGTGGGGTCAGAGAGGAGGGGTATAGGAGGAGCCTGGGCAGAATGGGTGGGGTCAGACAGCAGATGAGGGGCTTAGGAGGAGCCTGGGCAGAATTGGTGGGGTCAGAGAGGAGGGGCTTAGGAGGAGCCTGGGCAGAATGGGTGGGGTCAGACAGCAGAAGAGGGGCTTAGGAGGAGCCTGGGCAGAATTGGTGGGGTCAGAGAGGAGGGGCTTAGGAGGAGCCTGGGCAGAATGGGTGGGGTCAGACAGCAGAGGAGGGGCTTAGGAGGAGCCTAGTCAGATTGGGTGGGGTCAAATAGGAGGAGCCTGGGCAGAATGGGTGAGGTCAGAGAGGAGGGGTATAGGAGGAGCCTAGTCAGATTGGGTGGGGTCAAATAGGAGGGGGTATAGGAGGAGCCTGGGCAGAATGGGTGGGGCCAGACAGCAGAGGAGGGGCTTAGGAGGAACCTAGTCAGATTGGGTGGGGTCAAATAGGAGGAGCCTGGGCAGAATGGGTGGGGTCAGACAGCAGAGGAGGGGCTTAGGAGGAGCCTGGGCAGAATGGGTGGGGTCAGAGAGGAGGGGCTTAGGAGGAGCCTGGGCAGAATGGGTGGAGTCAGAGAGGAGGGGGTATAGGAGGAGCCTGGGCAGAATGGGTGGGGTCAGAGAGGAGATGCTTAGGCGGAGCCTGGGCAGAATGGGTGGGGTCAGACAGCAGAGGAGGGGCTTAGGAGGAGCCTAGTCAGATTGGGTGGGGTCAAATAGGAGGAGCCTGGGCAGAGGGGGTGGGGTCAGAGAGGAGGGGTATAGGAGGAGCCTGGGCAGAATGGGTGGGGTCAGACAGCAGAGGAGGGGCTTAGGAGGAGCCTGGGCAGAATGGGTGGGGTCAGAGAGGAGGGGCTTAGGAGGAGCCTAGTCAGATTGGGTGGGGTCAAATAGGAGGAGCCTGGGCAGAATGGGTGGGGTCAGAGAGCAGAGGAGGGGCTTAGGAGGAGCCTAGTCAGATTGGGTGGGGTCAGAGAGGAGGGGCTTAGGAGGAGCCTGGGCAGAATGAGTGGGGTCAGACAGCAGAGGAGGGGCTTAGGAGGGGCCTAGGGGCTTAGGAGGAGCCTAGTCAGATTGGGTGGGGTCAAATAGGAGGAGCCTGGGCAGAATGGGAGGAGCCTGGGTAGAATGGGTGGAGTCAGAGAGGAGGGGGTATAGGAGGAGCCTGGCAGAGGGGGGTGTAGGAGGAGCCTAGTCAGATTGGGTGGGGTCAAATAGGAGGAGCCTGGGCAGAATGGGTGGGGTCAGAGGGGTATGGGAGGAGCCTGGGTAGAATGGGTGGAGTCAGAGAGGAGGGGGTATAGGAGGAGCCTGGGCAGAATGGGTGGGGTCAGACAGCAGAGGAGGGGCTTAGGAGGAGCCTAGTCAGATTGGGTGGGGTCAGAGAGGTGGGGTATAGGAGGAGCCTGGGCAGAATGGGTGGGGTCAGAGAGGAGGAGCCTGGGCAGAATGGGTGGGGTCAGACAGCAGAGGAGGGGCTTAGGAGGAGCCTAGTCAGATTGGGTGGGGTCAGAGAGGTGGGGTATAGGAGGAGCCTGGGCAGAATGGGTGGGGTCAGACAGCAGAGGAGGGGCTTAGGAGGAGCCTAGTCAGATTGGGTGGGGTCAGAGGGGTATGGGAGGAGCCTGGGTAGAATGGGTGGAGTCAGAGAGGAGGGGGTATAGGAGGAGCCTGGCAGAGGGGGGTGTAGGAGGAGCCTAGTCAGATTGGGTGGGGTCAAATAGGAGGAGCCTGGGCAGAGGGGGTGGGGTCAGAGAGGAGGGGTATAGGAGGAGCCTGGGCAGAATGGGTGGGGTCAGACAGCAGAGGAGGGGCTTAGGATGAGCCTAGTCAGATTGGGTGGGGTCAGAGGGGTATGGGAGGAGCCTGGGTAGAATGGGTGGAGTCAGAGAGGAGGGGGTATAGGAGGAGCCTGGCAGAGGGGGGTGTAGGAGGAGCCTAGTCAGATTGGGTGGGGTCAGAGAGGTGGGGTATAGGAGGAGCCTGGGCAGAATGGGTGGGGTCAGAGAGGAGGAGCCTGGGCGGAATGGGTGGGGTCAGACAGCAGAGGAGGGGCTTAGGAGGAGCCTAGTCAGATTGGGTGGGGTCAGAGAGGTGGGGTATAGGAGGAGCCTGGGCAGAATGGGTGGGGTCAGACAGCAGAGGAGGGGCTTAGGAGGAGCCTAGTCAGATTGGGTGGGGTCAAATAGGAGGAGCCTGGGCAGAATGGGTGGGGTCAGACAGCAGAGGAGGGGTATAGGAGGAGCCTGGCAGAGGGGGGTGTAGGAGGAGCCTAGTCAGATTGGGTGGGGTCAAATAGGAGGAGCCTGGGTGGGGTCAGAGGGGTATGGGAGGAGCCTGGGTAGAATGGGTGGAGTCAGAGAGGAGGGGGTATAGGAGGAGCCTGGGCAGAATGGGTGGGGTCAGACAGCAGAGGAGGGGCTTAGGAGGAGCCTGGGCAGAGGGGGTGGGGTCAGAGAGGAGGGGTATAGGAGGAGCCTGGGCAGAATGGGTGGGGTCAGAGAGGAGGAGCCTGGGCAGAATGGGTGGGGTCAGACAGCAGAGGAGGGGCTTAGGAGGAGCCTGGGCAGAATGGGTGGGGTCAGACAGCAGAGGAGGGGCTTAGGAGGAGCCTGGGCAGAATGGGTGGGGTCAGAGAGGAGATGCTTAGGCAGAGCCTGGGCAGTATGGGTGGGGTCAGACAGCAGAGGAGGGGCTTAGGAGGAGCCTAGTCAGATTGGGTGGGGTCAAATAGGAGGAGCCTAGTCAGAATGGGTGGAGTCAGAGAGGAGGGGGTATAGGAGGAGCCTAGTCAGATTGGGTGGGGTCAGAGAGGAGGGGGTATAGGAGGAGCCTGGGCAGAATGGGTGGGGTCAGACAGCAGAGGAGGGGCTTAGGAGGAGCCTAGTCAGATTGGGTGGGGTCAGAGAGGTGGGGTATAGGAGGAGCCTGGGCAGAATGGGTGGGGTCAGAGAGGAGGAGCCTGGGCAGAATGGGTGGGGTCAGACAGCAGAGGAGGGGCTTAGGAGGAGCCTAGTCAGATTGGGTGGGGTCAAATAGGAGGAGCCTGGGTAGAATGGGTGGGGTCAGACAGCAGAGGAGGGGCTTAGGAGGAGCCTAGTCAGATTGGGTGGGGTCAGAGAGGTGGGGTATAGGAGGAGCCTGGGCAGAATGGGTGGGGTCAGAGAGGAGGAGCCTGGGCAGAATGGGTGGGGTCAGACAGCAGAGGAGGGGCTTAGGAGGAGCCTGGGCAGAATGGGTGGGGTCAGAGAGGAGATGCTTAGGCAGAGCCTGGGCAGTATGGGTGGGGTCAGACAGCAGAGGAGGGGCTTAGGAGGAGCCTAGTCAGATTGTGTGGGGTCAAATAGGAGGAGCCTAGTCAGAATGGGTGGAGTCAGAGAGGAGGGGGTATAGGAGGAGCCTAGTCAGATTGGGTGGGGTCAGAGAGGAGGGGGTATAGGAGGAGCCTGGGCAGAATGGGTGGGGTCAGACAGCAGAGGAGGGGCTTAGGAGGAGCCTAGTCAGATTGGGTGGGGTCAGAGAGGTGGGGTATAGGAGGAGCCTGGGCAGAATGGGTGGGGTCAGAGAGGAGGAGCCTGGGCAGAATGGGTGGGGTCAGACAGCAGAGGAGGGGCTTAGGAGGAGCCTAGTCAGATTGGGTGGGGTCAGAGAGGTGGGGTATAGGAGGAGCCTGGGCAGAATGGGTGGGGTCAGACAGCAGAGGAGGGGCTTAGGAGGAGCCTAGTCAGATTGGGTGGGGTCAAATAGGAGGAGCCTGGGCAGAATGGGTGGGGTCAGACAGCAGAGGAGGGGTATAGGAGGAGCCTGGCAGAGGGGGGTGTAGGAGGAGCCTAGTCAGATTGGGTGGGGTCAAATAGGAGGAGCCTGGGTGGGGTCAGAGGGGTATGGGAGGAGCCTGGGTAGAATGGGTGGAGTCAGAGAGGAGGGGGTATAGGAGGAGCCTGGGCAGAATGGGTGGGGTCAGACAGCAGAGGAGGGGCTTAGGAGGAGCCTGGGCAGAGGGGGTGGGGTCAGAGAGGAGGGGTATAGGAGGAGCCTGGGCAGAGGGGGTATAGGAGGAGCCTGGCCAGAGGGGGTGGGGTCAGAGAGGAGGGGCTTAGGAGGAGCTTAGTCAGATTGGGTGGGGTCAAATAGGAGGAGCCTGGGCAGAATGGGTGGGGTCAGAGGGGTATGGGAGGAGCCTGGGCAGAATGGGTGGGGTCAGACAGCAGAGGAGGGGCTTAGGAGGAGCCTGGGCAGAATGGGTGGGGTCAGAGAGGAGGGGCTTAGGCGGAGCCTGGGCAGATTGGGTGGGGTCAGAGAGGAGGGGTATAGGAGGAGCCTGGCAGAGGGGGGGGTGTAGGAGGAGCCTAGTCAGATTGGGTGGGGTCAGAGGGGTATGGGAGGAGCCTGGGCAGAATGGGTGGGGTCAGACAGCAGAGGAGGGGCTTAGGAGGAGCCTGGGCAGAATGGGTGGGGTCAGAGAGGAGGGGCTTAGGCGGAGCCTGGGCAGATTGGGTGGGGTCAGAGAGGAGGGGTATAGGAGGAGCCTGGCAGAGGGGGGGTGTAGGAGGAGCCTAGTCAGATTGGGTGGGGTCAAATAGGAGGAGCCTGGGCAGAATGGGAGGAGCCTGGGTAGAATGGGTGGAGTCAGAGAGGAGGGGGTATAGGAGGAGCCTGGCAGAGGGGGGTGTAGGAGGAGCCTAGTCAGATTGGGTGGGGTCAAATAGGAGGAGCCTGGGCAGAATGGGTGGGGTCAGAGGGGTATGGGAGGAGCCTGGGTAGAATGGGTGGAGTCAGAGAGGAGGGGGTATAGGAGGAGCCTGGGCAGAATGGGTGGGGTCAGACAGCAGAGGAGGGGCTTAGGAGGAGCCTAGTCAGATTGGGTGGGGTCAGAGAGGTGGGGTATAGGAGGAGCCTGGGCAGAATGGGTGGGGTCAGAGAGGAGGAGCCTGGGCAGAATGGGTGGGGTCAGACAGCAGAGGAGGGGCTTAGGAGGAGCCTGGGCAGAATGGGTGGGGTCAGACAGCAGAGGAGGGGCTTAGGAGGAGCCTGGGCAGAATGGGTGGGGTCAGAGAGGAGATGCTTAGGCAGAGCCTGGGCAGTATGGGTGGGGTCAGACAGCAGAGGAGGGGCTTAGGAGGAGCCTAGTCAGATTGGGTGGGGTCAAATAGGAGGAGCCTAGTCAGAATGGGTGGAGTCAGAGAGGAGGGGGTATAGGAGGAGCCTAGTCAGATTGGGTGGGGTCAGAGAGGAGGGGGTATAGGAGGAGCCTGGGCAGAATGGGTGGGGTCAGACAGCAGAGGAGGGGCTTAGGAGGAGCCTAGTCAGTTTGGGTGGGGTCAGAGAGGTGGGGTATAGGAGGAGCCTGGGCAGAATTTCAGAGAGGAGGAGCCTGGGCAGAATGGGTGGGGTCAGACAGCAGAGGAGGGGCTTAGGAGGAGCCTAGTCAGATTGGGTGGGGTCAGAGAGGTGGGGTATAGGAGGAGCCTGGGCAGAATGGGTGGGGTCAGACAGCAGAGGAGGGGCTTAGGAGGAGCCTAGTCAGATTGGGTGGGGTCAAATAGGAGGAGCCTGGGCAGAATGGGTGGGGTCAGACAGCAGAGGAGGGGTATAGGAGGAGCCTGGCAGAGGGGGGTGTAGGAGGAGCCTAGTCAGATTGGGTGGGGTCAAATAGGAGGAGCCTGGGTGGGGTCAGAGGGGTATGGGAGGAGCCTGGGTAGAATGGGTGGAGTCAGAGAGGAGGGGGTATAGCAGGAGCCTGGGCAGAATGGGTGGGGTCAGACAGCAGAGGAGGGGCTTAGGAGGAGCCTGGGCAGAGGGGGTGGGGTCAGAGAGGAGGGGTATAGGAGGAGCCTGGGCAGAGGGGGTATAGGAGGAGCCTGGCCAGAGGGGGTGGGGTCAGAGAGGAGGGGCTTAGGAGGAGCTTAGTCAGATTGGGTGGGGTCAAATAGGAGGAGCCTGGGCAGAATGGGTGGGGTCAGAGGGGTATGGGAGGAGCCTGAGCAGAATGGGTGGGGTCAGACAGCAGAGGAGGGGCTTAGGAGGAGCCTGGGCAGAATGGGTGGGGTCAGAGAGGAGGGGCTTAGGCGGAGCCTGGGCAGAATGGGTGGGGTCAGACAGCAGAGGAGGGGCTTAGGAGGAGCCTGGGCAGGAGGAGGGGGTATATGGGCAGAATGGGTGGGGTCAGAGAGGAGGGGCTTAGGAGGAGCCTGGGCAGAATGGGTGGAGTCAGAGAGGAGGGGGTATAGGAGTAGCCTGGGCAGAATGGGTATAGGAGGAGCCTAGTCAGATTGGGTGTGGTCAAATAGGAGGAGCCTGGGCAGAATGGGTGGGGTCAGAGAGGAGGGGGTATAGGAGGAGCCTGGCAGAGGGGGGTATAGGAGGAGCCTGGCAGAGGGGGGTATAGGAGGAGCCTGGGCAGAGGGGGGTGTAGGAGGAGCCTAGTCAGATTGGGTGGGGTCAAATAGGAGGAGCCTGGGCAGAATGGGTGGGGTCAGAGGGGTATGGGAGGAGCCTGGGTAGAATGGGTGGAGTCAGAGAGGAGGGGGTATAGGAGGAGCCTGGCAGAGGGGGGTGTAGGAGGAGCCTAGTCAGAATGGGTGGGGTCAAATAGGAGGAGCCTGGGCAGAGGGGGTGGGGTCAGAGAGGAGGGGTATAGGAGGAGCCTGGGCAGAATGGGTGGGGTCAGACAGCAGAGGAGGGGCTTAGGAGGAGCCTGGGCAGAATGGGTGGGGTCAGAGAGGAGGGGCTTAGGAGGAGCCTAGTCAGATTGGGTGGGGTCAAATAGGAGGAGCCTGGGCAGAATGGGTGGGGTCAGACAGCAGAGGAGGGGCTTAGGAGGAGCCTAGTCAGATTGGGTGGGGTCAAATAGGAGGAGCCTGGGCAGAATGGGTGGGGTCAGACAGCAGAGGAGGGGTATAGGAGGAGCCTGGGCAGAGGGGGTGGGGTCAGAGAGGAGGGGTATAGGAGGAGCCTGGGCAGAGGGGGTATAGGAGGAGCCTGGGCAGAGGGGGTGGGGTCAGAGAGGAGGGGTATAGGAGGAGCCTGGGCAGAGGGGGTATAGGAGGAGCCTAGTCAGATTGGGTGGGGTCAAATAGGAGGAGCCTGGGCAGAATGGGTGGAGTCAGAGAGGAGGGGGTATAGGAGGAGCCTGGGCAGAATGGGTGGGGTCAGACAGCAGAGGAGGGGCTTAGGAGGAGCCTGGGCAGAATGGGTGGGGTCAGAGAGGAGGGGCTTAGGAGGAGCCTAGTCAGATTGGGTGGGGTCAAATAGGAGGAGCCTGGGCAGAATGGGTGGGGTCAGACAGCAGAGGAGGGGCTTAGGAGGAGCCTAGTCAGATTGGGTGGGGTCAAATAGGAGGAGCCTGGGCAGAATGGGTGGGGCCAGACAGCAGAGGAGGGGCTTAGGAGGAACCTAGTCAGATTGGGTGGGGTCAAATAGGAGGAGCCTGGGCAGAATGGGTGGGGTCAGACAGCAGAGGAGGGGCTTAGGAGGAGCCTGGGCAGAATGGGTGGGGTCAGAGAGGAGATGCTTAGGCGGAGCCTGGGCAGAATGGGTGGGGTCAGACAGCAGAGGAGGGGCTTAGGAGGAGCCTAGTCAGATTGGGTGGGGTCAAATATGAGGAGCCTAGTCAGAATGGGTGGAGTCAGAGAGGAGGGGGTATAGGAGGAGCCTGGGCAGATTGGGTGGGGTCAGAGAGGAGGGGCTTAGGAGGAGCCTAGGGGCTTAGGAGGAGCCTAGTCCGATTGGGTGGGGTCAGAGAGGAGGGGTATAGGAGGAGCCTGGGCAGAATGGGTGGGGTCAGACAGCAGATGAGGGGCTTAGGAGGAGCCTGGGCAGAATTGGTGGGGTCAGAGAGGAGGGGCTTAGGAGGAGCCTGGGCAGAATGGGTGGGGTCACACAGCAGAGGAGGGGCTTAGGAGGAGCCTGGGCAGAATTGGTGGGGTCAGAGAGGAGGGGCTTAGGAGGAGCCTGGGCAGAATGGGTGGGGTCAGACAGCAGAGGAGGGGCTTAGGAGGAGCCTAGTCAGATTGGGTGGGGTCAAATAGGAGGAGCCTGGGCAGAATGGGTGAGGTCAGAGAGGAGGGGTATAGGAGGAGCCTAGTCAGATTGGGTGGGGTCAAATAGGAGGGGGTATAGGAGGAGCCTGGGCAGAATGGGTGGGGCCAGACAGCAGAGGAGGGGCTTAGGAGGAACCTAGTCAGATTGGGTGGGGTCAAATAGGAGGAGCCTGGGCAGAATGGGTGGGGTCAGACAGCAGAGGAGGGGCTTAGGAGGAGCCTGGGCAGAATGGGTGGGGTCAGAGAGGAGGGGCTTAGGAGGAGCCTGGGCAGAATGGGTGGAGTCAGAGAGGAGGGGGTATAGGAGGAGCCTGGGCAGAATGGGTGGGGTCAGAGAGGAGATGCTTAGGCGGAGCCTGGGCAGAATGGGTGGGGTCAGACAGCAGAGGAGGGGCTTAGGAGGAGCCTGGGCAGAATGGGTGGGGTCAGAGAGGAGGGGCTTAGGAGGAGCCTAGTCAGATTGGGTGGGGTCAAATAGGAGGAGCCTGGGCAGAATGGGTGGGGTCAGAGAGCAGAGGAGGGGCTTAGGAGGAGCCTAGTCAGATTGGGTGGGGTCAGAGAGGAGGGGCTTAGGAGGAGCCTGGGCAGAATGAGTGGGGTCAGACAGCAGAGGAGGGGCTTAGGAGGGGCCTAGGGGCTTAGGAGGAGCCTAGTCAGATTGGGTGGGGTCAAATAGGAGGAGCCTGGGCAGAATGGGAGGAGCCTGGGTAGAATGGGTGGAGTCAGAGAGGAGGGGGTATAGGAGGAGCCTGGCAGAGGGGGGTGTAGGAGGAGCCTAGTCAGATTGGGTGGGGTCAAATAGGAGGAGCCTGGGCAGAATGGGTGGGGTCAGAGGGGTATGGGAGGAGCCTGGGTAGAATGGGTGGAGTCAGAGAGGAGGGGGTATAGGAGGAGCCTGGGCAGAATGGGTGGGGTCAGACAGCAGAGGAGGGGCTTAGGAGGAGCCTAGTCAGATTGGGTGGGGTCAGAGAGGTGGGGTATAGGAGGAGCCTGGGCAGAATGGGTGGGGTCAGAGAGGAGGAGCCTGGGCAGAATGGGTGGGGTCAGACAGCAGAGGAGGGGCTTAGGAGGAGCCTAGTCAGATTGGGTGGGGTCAGAGAGGTGGGGTATAGGAGGAGCCTGGGCAGAATGGGTGGGGTCAGACAGCAGAGGAGGGGCTTAGGAGGAGCCTAGTCAGATTGGGTGGGGTCAGAGGGGTATGGGAGGAGCCTGGGTAGAATGGGTGGAGTCAGAGAGGAGGGGGTATAGGAGGAGCCTGGCAGAGGGGGGTGTAGGAGGAGCCTAGTCAGATTGGGCGGGGTCAAATAGGAGGAGCCTGGGCAGAGGGGGTGGGGTCAGAGAGGAGGGGTATAGGAGGAGCCTGGGCAGAATGGGTGGGGTCAGACAGCAGAGGAGGGGCTTAGGAGGAGCCTAGTCAGATTGGGTGGGGTCAGAGGGGTATGGGAGGAGCCTGGGTAGAATGGGTGGAGTCAGAGAGGAGGGGGTATAGGAGGAGCCTGGCAGAGGGGGGTGTAGGAGGAGCCTAGTCAGATTGGGTGGGGTCAGAGAGGTGGGGTATAGGAGGAGCCTGGGCAGAATGGGTGGGGTCAGAGAGGAGGAGCCTGGGCAGAATGGGTGGGGTCAGACAGCAGAGGAGGGGCTTAGGAGGAGCCTAGTCAGATTGGGTGGGGTCAGAGAGGTGGGGTATAGGAGGAGCCTGGGCAGAATGGGTGGGGTCAGACAGCAGAGGAGGGGCTTAGGAGGAGCCTAGTCAGATTGGGTGGGGTCAAATAGGAGGAGCCTGGGCAGAATGGGTGGGGTCAGACAGCAGAGGAGGGGTATAGGAGGAGCCTGGCAGAGGGGGGTGTAGGAGGAGCCTAGTCAGATTGGGTGGGGTCAAATAGGAGGAGCCTGGGTGGGGTCAGAGGGGTATGGGAGGAGCCTGGGTAGAATGGGTGGAGTCAGAGAGGAGGGGGTATAGGAGGAGCCTGGGCAGAATGGGTGGGGTCAGACAGCAGAGGAGGGGCTTAGGAGGAGCCTGGGCAGAGGGGGTGGGGTCAGAGAGGAGGGGTATAGGAGGAGCCTGGGCAGAATGGGTGGGGTCAGAGAGGAGGAGCCTGGGCAGAATGGGTGGGGTCAGACAGCAGAGGAGGGGCTTAGGAGGAGCCTGGGCAGAATGGGTGGGGTCAGACAGCAGAGGAGGGGCTTAGGAGGAGCCTGGGCAGAATGGGTGGGGTCAGAGAGGAGATGCTTAGGCAGAGCCTGGGCAGTATGGGTGGGGTCAGACAGCAGAGGAGGGGCTTAGGAGGAGCCTGGGCAGAGGGGGTGGGGTCAGAGAGGTGGGGTATAGGAGGAGCCTGGGCAGAATGGGTGGGGTCAGAGAGGAGGAGCCTGGGCAGAATGGGTGGGGTCAGACAGCAGAGGAGGGGCTTAGGAGGAGCCTGGGCAGAATGGGTGGGGTCAGACAGCAGAGGAGGGGGTATAGGAGGAGCCTGGGCAGATTGGGTGGGGTCAGAGAGGAGGGGCTTAGGAGGAGCCTAGGGGCTTAGGAGGAGCCTAGTCCGATTGGGTGGGGTCAGAGAGGAGGGGTATAGGAGGAGCCTGGGCAGAATGGGTGGGGTCAGACAGCAGATGAGGGGCTTAGGAGGAGCCTGGGCAGAATTGGTGGGGTCAGAGAGGAGGGGCTTAGGAGGAGCCTGGGCAGAATGGGTGGGGTCACACAGCAGAGGAGGGGCTTAGGAGGAGCCTGGGCAGAATTGGTGGGGTCAGAGAGGAGGGGCTTAGGAGGAGCCTGGGCAGAATGGGTGGGGTCAGACAGCAGAGGAGGGGCTTAGGAGGAGCCTAGTCAGATTGGGTGGGGTCAAATAGGAGGAGCCTGGGCAGAATGGGTGAGGTCAGAGAGGAGGGGTATAGGAGGAGCCTAGTCAGATTGGGTGGGGTCAAATAGGAGGGGGTATAGGAGGAGCCTGGGCAGAATGGGTGGGGCCAGACAGCAGAGGAGGGGCTTAGGAGGAACCTAGTCAGATTGGGTGGGGTCAAATAGGAGGAGCCTGGGCAGAATGGGTGGGGTCAGACAGTAGAGGAGGGGCTTAGGAGGAGCCTGGGCAGAATGGGTGGGGTCAGAGAGGAGGGGCTTAGGAGGAGCCTGGGCAGAATGGGTGGAGTCAGAGAGGAGGGGGTATAGGAGGAGCCTGGGCAGAATGGGTGGGGTCAGAGAGGAGATGCTTAGGCGGAGCCTGGGCAGAATGGGTGGGGTCAGACAGCAGAGGAGGGGCTTAGGAGGAGCCTGGGCAGAATGGGTGGGGTCAGAGAGGAGGGGCTTAGGAGGAGCCTAGTCAGATTGGGTGGGGTCAAATAGGAGGAGCCTGGGCAGAATGGGTGGGGTCAGAGAGCAGAGGAGGGGCTTAGGAGGAGCCTAGTCAGATTGGGTGGGGTCAGAGAGGAGGGGCTTAGGAGGAGCCTGGGCAGAATGAGTGGGGTCAGACAGCAGAGGAGGGGCTTAGGAGGGGCCTAGGGGCTTAGGAGGAGCCTAGTCAGATTGGGTGGGGTCAAATAGGAGGAGCCTGGGCAGAATGGGAGGAGCCTGGGTAGAATGGGTGGAGTCAGAGAGGAGGGGGTATAGGAGGAGCCTGGCAGAGGGGGGTGTAGGAGGAGCCTAGTCAGATTGGGTGGGGTCAAATAGGAGGAGCCTGGGCAGAATGGGTGGGGTCAGAGGGGTATGGGAGGAGCCTGGGTAGAATGGGTGGAGTCAGAGAGGAGGGGGTATAGGAGGAGCCTGGGCAGAATGGGTGGGGTCAGACAGCAGAGGAGGGGCTTAGGAGGAGCCTAGTCAGATTGGGTGGGGTCAGAGAGGTGGGGTATAGGAGGAGCCTGGGCAGAATGGGTGGGGTCAGAGAGGAGGAGCCTGGGCAGAATGGGTGGGGTCAGACAGCAGAGGAGGGGCTTAGGAGGAGCCTAGTCAGATTGGGTGGGGTCAGAGAGGTGGGGTATAGGAGGAGCCTGGGCAGAATGGGTGGGGTCAGACAGCAGAGGAGGGGCTTAGGAGGAGCCTAGTCAGATTGGGTGGGGTCAGAGGGGTATGGGAGGAGCCTGGGTAGAATGGGTGGAGTCAGAGAGGAGGGGGTATAGGAGGAGCCTGGCAGAGGGGGGTGTAGGAGGAGCCTAGTCAGATTGGGCGGGGTCAAATAGGAGGAGCCTGGGCAGAGGGGGTGGGGTCAGAGAGGAGGGGTATAGGAGGAGCCTGGGCAGAATGGGTGGGGTCAGACAGCAGAGGAGGGGCTTAGGAGGAGCCTAGTCAGATTGGGTGGGGTCAGAGGGGTATGGGAGGAGCCTGGGTAGAATGGGTGGAGTCAGAGAGGAGGGGGTATAGGAGGAGCCTGGCAGAGGGGGGTGTAGGAGGAGCCTAGTCAGATTGGGTGGGGTCAGAGAGGTGGGGTATAGGAGGAGCCTGGGCAGAATGGGTGGGGTCAGAGAGGAGGAGCCTGGGCAGAATGGGTGGGGTCAGACAGCAGAGGAGGGGCTTAGGAGGAGCCTAGTCAGATTGGGTGGGGTCAGAGAGGTGGGGTATAGGAGGAGCCTGGGCAGAATGGGTGGGGTCAGACAGCAGAGGAGGGGCTTAGGAGGAGCCTAGTCAGATTGGGTGGGGTCAAATAGGAGGAGCCTGGGCAGAATGGGTGGGGTCAGACAGCAGAGGAGGGGTATAGGAGGAGCCTGGCAGAGGGGGGTGTAGGAGGAGCCTAGTCAGATTGGGTGGGGTCAAATAGGAGGAGCCTGGGTGGGGTCAGAGGGGTATGGGAGGAGCCTGGGTAGAATGGGTGGAGTCAGAGAGGAGGGGGTATAGGAGGAGCCTGGGCAGAATGGGTGGGGTCAGACAGCAGAGGAGGGGCTTAGGAGGAGCCTGGGCAGAGGGGGTGGGGTCAGAGAGGAGGGGTATAGGAGGAGCCTGGGCAGAATGGGTGGGGTCAGAGAGGAGGAGCCTGGGCAGAATGGGTGGGGTCAGACAGCAGAGGAGGGGCTTAGGAGGAGCCTGGGCAGAATGGGTGGGGTCAGACAGCAGAGGAGGGGCTTAGGAGGAGCCTGGGCAGAATGGGTGGGGTCAGAGAGGAGATGCTTAGGCAGAGCCTGGGCAGTATGGGTGGGGTCAGACAGCAGAGGAGGGGCTTAGGAGGAGCCTGGGCAGAGGGGGTGGGGTCAGAGAGGTGGGGTATAGGAGGAGCCTGGGCAGAATGGGTGGGGTCAGAGAGGAGGAGCCTGGGCAGAATGGGTGGGGTCAGACAGCAGAGGAGGGGCTTAGGAGGAGCCTGGGCAGAATGGGTGGGGTCAGACAGCAGAGGAGGGGCTTAGGAGGAGCCTGGGCAGAATGGGTGGGGTCAGAGAGGAGATGCTTAGGCAGAGCCTGGGCAGTATGGGTGGGGTCAGACAGCAGAGGAGGGGCTTAGGAGGAGCCTAGTCAGATTGGGTGGGGTAAAATAGGAGGAGCCTAGTCAGAATGGGTGGAGTCAGAGAGGAGGGGGTATAGGAGGAGCCTAGTCAGATTGGGTGGGGTCAGAGAGGAGGGGGTATAGGAGGAGCCTGGGCAGAATGGGTGGGGTCAGACAGCAGAGGAGGGGCTTAGGAGGAGCCTAGTCAGATTGGGTGGGGTCAGAGAGGTGGGGTATAGGAGGAGCCTGGGCAGAATGGGTGGGGTCAGAGAGGAGGAGCCTGGGCAGAATGGGTGGGGTCAGACAGCAGAGGAGGGGCTTAGGAGGAGCCTAGTCAGATTGGGTGGGGTCAGAGAGGTGGGGTATAGGAGGAGCCTGGGCAGAATGGGTGGGGTCAGACAGCAGAGGAGGGGCTTAGGAGGAGCCTAGTCAGATTGGGTGGGGTCAAATAGGAGGAGCCTGGGCAGAATGGGTGGGGTCAGACAGCAGAGGAGGGGTATAGGAGGAGCCTGGCAGAGGGGGGTGTAGGAGGAGCCTAGTCAGATTGGGTGGGGTCAAATAGGAGGAGCCTGGGTGGGGTCAGAGGGGTATGGGAGGAGCCTGAGTAGAATGGGTGGAGTCAGAGAGGAGGGGGTATAGGAGGAGCCTGGGCAGAATGGGTGGGGTCAGACAGCAGAGGAGGGGCTTAGGGGGAGCCTGGGCAGAATGGGTGGGGTCAGAGAGGAGGGGCTTAGGAGGAGCCTAGTCAGATTGGGTGGGGTCAAATTGGAGGAGCCTGGGCAGAATGGGTGGGGTCAGACAGCAGAGGAGGGGCTTAGGAGGAGCCTAGTCAGATTGGGTGGGGTCAAATAGGAGGAGCCTGGGCAGAATGGGTTGGGTCAGACAGCAGAGGAGGGGTATAGGAGGAGCCTGGGCAGAGGGGGTGGGGTCAGAGAGGAGGGGTATAGGAGGAGCCTGGGCAGAGGGGGTATAGGAGGAGCCTGGGCAGAGGGGGTGGGGTCAGAGAGGAGGGGTATAGGAGGAGCCTGGGCAGAGGGGGTATAGGAGGAGCCTAGTCAGATTGGGTGGGGTCAAATAGGAGGAGCCTGGGCAGAATGGGTGGAGTCAGAGAGGAGGGGGTATAGGAGGAGCCTGGGCAGAATGGGTGGGGTCAGACAGCAGAGGAGGGGCTTAGGAGGAGCCTGGGCAGAATGGGTGGGGTCAGAGAGGAGGGGCTTAGGAGGAGCCTAGTCAGATTGGGTAGGGTCAAATAGGAGGAGCCTGGGCAGAATGGGTGGGGTCAGACAGCAGAGGAGGGGCTTAGGAGGAGCCTAGTCAGATTGGGTGGGGTCAAATAGGAGGAGCCTGGGCAGAATGGGTGGGGTCAGACAGCAGAGGAGGGGTATAGGAGGAGCCTGGGCAGAGGGGGTGGGGTCAGAGAGGAGGGGTATAGGAGGAGCCTGGGCAGAGGGGGTGGGGTCAGAGAGGAGGGGTATAGGAGGAGCCTGGGCAGAGGGGGTATAGGAGGAGCCTAATCAGATTGGGTGGGGTCCAATAGGAGGAGCCTGGGCAGAATGGGTGGAGTCAGAGAGGAGGGGGTATAGGAGGAGCCTGGGCAGAATGGGTGGGGTCAGACAGCAGAGGAGGGGCTTAGGAGGAGCCTAGTCAGATTGGGTGGGGTCAGAGAGGTGGGGTATAGGAGGAGCCTGGGGAGAATGGGTGGGGTCAGACAGCAGAGGAGGGGCTTAGGAGGAGCCTGGGCAGAATGGGTGGGGTCAGAGAGGAGGGGCTTAGGAGGAGCCTAGTCAGATTGGGTGGGGTCAAATAGGAGGAGCCTGGGCAGAATGGGTGAGGTCAGAGAGGAGGGGTATAGGAGGAGCCTAGTCAGATTGGGTGGGGTCAAATAGGAGGGGGTATAGGAGGAGCCTGGGCAGAATGGGTGGGGCCAGACAGCAGAGGAGGGGCTTAGAAGGAGCCTAGTCAGATTGGGTGGGGTCAAATAGGAGGAGCCTGGGCAGAATGGGTGTGGTCAGACAGCAGAGGAGGGGTATAGGAGGAGCCTGGCAGAGGGGGGTGTAGGAGGAGCCTAGTCAGATTGGGTGGGGTCAAATAGGAGGAGCCTGGGTGGGGTCAGAGGGGTATGGGAGGAGCCTGGGTAGAATGGGTGGAGTCAGAGAGGAGGGGGTATAGGAGGAGCCTGGGCAGAATGGGTGGGGTCAGACAGCAGAGGAGGGGCTTAGGAGGAGCCTGGGCAGAGGGGGTGGGGTCAGAGAGGGGGGTATAGGAGGAGCCTGGGCAGAATGGGTGGGGTCAGAGAGGAGGAGCCTGGGCAGAATGGGTGGGGTCAGACAGCAGAGGAGGGGCTTAGGAGGAGCCTGGGCAGAATGGGTGGGGTCAGACAGCAGAGGAGGGGCTTAGGAGGAGCCTGGGCAGAATGGGTGGGGTCAGAGAGGAGATGCTTAGGCAGAGCCTGGGCAGTATGGGTGGGGTCAGACAGCAGAGGAGGGGCTTAGGAGGAGCCTGGGCAGAGGGGGTGGGGTCAGAGAGGTGGGGTATAGGAGGAGCCTGGGCAGAATGGGTGGGGTCAGAGAGGAGGAGCCTGGGCAGAATGGGTGGGGTCAGACAGCAGAGGAGGGGCTTAGGAGGAGCCTGGGCAGAATGGGTGGGGTCAGACAGCAGAGGAGGGGCTTAGGAGGAGCCTGGGCAGAATGGGTGGGGTCAGAGAGGAGATGCTTAGGCAGAGCCTGGGCAGTATGGGTGGGGTCAGACAGCAGAGGAGGGGCTTAGGAGGAGCCTAGTCAGATTGGGTGGGGTCAAATAGGAGGAGCCTAGTCAGAATGGGTGGAGTCAGAGAGGAGGGGGTATAGGAGGAGCCTAGTCAGATTGGGTGGGTTCAGAGAGGAGGGGGTATAGGAGGAGCCTGGGCAGAATGGGTGGGGTCAGACAGCAGAGGAGGGGCTTAGGAGGAGCCTAGTCAGATTGGGTGGGGTCAGAGAGGTGGGGTATAGGAGGAGCCTGGGCAGAATGGGTGGGGTCAGAGAGGAGGAGCCTGGGCAGAATGGGTGGGGTCAGACAGCAGAGGAGGGGCTTAGGAGGAGCCTAGTCAGATTGGGTGGGGTCAAATAGGAGGAGCCTGGGTAGAATGGGTGGGGTCAGACAGCAGAGGAGGGGCTTAGGAGGAGCCTAGTCAGATTGGGTGGGGTCAGAGAGGTGGGGTATAGGAGGAGCCTGGGCAGAATGGGTGGGGTCAGAGAGGAGGAGCCTGGGCAGAATGGGTGGGGTCAGACAGCAGAGGAGGGGCTTAGGAGGAGCCTGGGCAGAATGGGTGGGGTCAGAGAGGAGATGCTTAGGCAGAGCCTGGGCAGTATGGGTGGGGTCAGACAGCAGAGGAGGGGCTTAGGAGGAGCCTAGTCAGATTGGGTGGGGTCAAATAGGAGGAGCCTAGTCAGAATGGGTGGAGTCAGAGAGGAGGGGGTATAGGAGGAGCCTAGTCAGATTGGGTGGGGTCAGAGAGGAGGGGGTATAGGAGGAGCCTGGGCAGAATGGGTGGGGTCAGACAGCAGAGGAGGGGCTTAGGAGGAGCCTAGTCAGATTGGGTGGGGTCAGAGAGGTGGGGTATAGGAGGAGCCTGGGCAGAATGGGTGGGGTCAGAGAGGAGGAGCCTGGGCAGAATGGGTGGGGTCAGACAGCAGAGGAGGGGCTTAGGAGGAGCCTAGTCAGATTGGGTGGGGTCAAATAGGAGGAGCCTGGGTAGAATGGGTGGGGTCAGACAGCAGAGGAGGGGCTTAGGAGGAGCCTAGTCAGATTGGGTGGGGTCAGAGAGGTGGGGTATAGGAGGAGCCTGGGCAGAATGGGTGGGGTCAGAGAGGAGGAGCCTGGGCAGAATGGGTGGGGTCAGACAGCAGAGGAGGGGCTTAGGAGGAGCCTGGGCAGAATGGGTGGGGTCAGAGAGGAGATGCTTAGGCAGAGCCTGGGCAGTATGGGTGGGGTCAGACAGCAGAGGAGGGGCTTAGGAGGAGCCTAGTCAGATTGGGTGGGGTCAAATAGGAGGAGCCTAGTCAGAATGGGTGGAGTCAGAGAGGAGGGGGTA
Source organism: Lissotriton vulgaris (assembly GCF_964263255.1). NCBI lineage: Eukaryota > Metazoa > Chordata > Amphibia > Caudata > Salamandridae > Lissotriton > Lissotriton vulgaris. The sequence goes on from NC_141695.1 coordinate 1,002,283,289, forward strand.
TAGGAGGAGCCTAGTCAGATTGGGTGGGGTCAGAGAGGAGGGGGTATAGGAGGAGCCTGGGCAGAATGGGTGGGGTCAGACAGCAGAGGAGGGGCTTAGGAGGAGCCTAGTCAGATTGGGTGGGGTCAGAGAGGTGGGGTATAGGAGGAGCCTGGGCAGAATGGGTGGGTCAGAGAGGAGGAGCCTGGGCAGAATGGGTGGGGTCAGACAGCAGAGGAGGGGCTTAGGAGGAGCCTAGTCAGATTGGGTGGGGTCAGAGAGGTGGGGTATAGGAGGAGCCTGGGCAGAATGGGTGGGGTCAGACAGCAGAGGAGGGGCTTAGGAGGAGCCTAGTCAGATTGTGTGGGGTCAGAGAGGAGGGGTATAGGAGGAGCCTGGGCAGGTTGGGTGGGGCCAGACAGCAGAGGAGGGGCTTAGGAGGAACCTAGTCAGATTGGGTGGGGTCAAATAGGAGGAGCCTGGGCAGAATGGGTGGGGTCAGACAGCAGAGGAGGGGCTTAGGAGGAGCCTGGGCAGAATGGGTGGGGTCAGAGAGGAGGGGCTTAAGAGGAGCCTGGGCAGAATGGGTGGAGTCAGAGAGGAGGGGGTATAGTAGGAGCCTGGGCAGAATGGGTGGGGTCAGACAGCAGAGGAGGGGCTTAGGAGGAGCCTAGTCAGAATGGGTGGAGTCAGAGAGGAGGGGTATAGGAGGAGCCTGGGCAGAATGGGTGGAGTCAGAGAGGAGGGGCTTAGGAGGAGCCTGGGCAGAATGGGTGGGGTCAGAGAGGAGATGCTTAGGCGGAGCCTGGGCAGAATGGGTGGGGTCAGACAGCAGAGGAGGGGTTTAGGAGGAGCCTAGTCAGATTGGGTGGGGTCAAATAGGAGGAGCCTAGTCAGAATGGGTGGAGTCAGAGAGGAGGCGATATAGGAGGAGCCTAGTCAGATTGGCTGGGGTCAGAGAGGAGGGGCTTAGGAGGAGCCTAGGGGCTTAGGAGGAGCCTAGTCAGATTGGGTGGGGTCAGAGAGGAGGGGTATAGGAGGAGCCTGGGCAGAATGGGTGGGGTCAGACAGCAGATGAGGGGCTTAGGAGGAGCCTGGGCAGAATTGGTGGGGTCAGAGAGGAGGGGCTTAGGAGGAGCCTGGGCAGAATGGGTGGGGTCAGACAGCAGAGGAGGGGCTTAGGAGGAGCCTAGTCAGATTGGGTGGGGTCAAATAGGAGGAGCCTGGGCAGAATGGGTGGGGTCAGACAGCAGAGGAGGGGTATAGGAGGAGCCTGGCAGAGGGGGGTGTAGGAGGAGCCTAGTCAGATTGGGTGGGGTCAAATAGGAGGAGCCTGGGTGGGGTCAGAGGGGTATGGGAGGAGCCTGGGTAGAATGGGTGGAGTCAGAGAGGAGGGGGTATAGGAGGAGCCTGGGCAGAATGGGTGGGGTCAGACAGCAGAGGAGGGGCTTAGGAGGAGCCTGGGCAGAGGGGGTGGGGTCAGAGAGGAGGGGTATAGGAGGAGCCTGGGCAGAGGGGGTATAGGAGGAGCCTGGCCAGAGGGGGTGGGGTCAGAGAGGAGGGGCTTAGGAGGAGCTTAGTCAGATTGGGTGGGGTCAAATAGGAGGAGCCTGGGCAGAATGGGTGGGGTCAGAGGGGTATGGGAGGAGCCTGGGCAGAATGGGTGGGGTCAGACAGCAGAGGAGGGGCTTAGGAGGAGCCTGGGCAGAATGGGTGGGGTCAGAGAGGAGGGGCTTAGGCGGAGCCTGGGCAGATTGGGTGGGGTCAGAGAGGAGGGGTATAGGAGGAGCCTGGCAGAGGGGGGGGTGTAGGAGGAGCCTAGTCAGATTGGGTGGGGTCAAATAGGAGGAGCCTGGGCAGAATGGGAGGAGCCTGGGTAGAATGGGTGGAGTCAGAGAGGAGGGGGTATAGGAGGAGCCTGGCAGAGGGGGGTGTAGGAGGAGCCTAGTCAGATTGGGTGGGGTCAAATAGGAGGAGCCTGGGCAGAATGGGTGGGGTCAGAGGGGTATGGGAGGAGCCTGGGTAGAATGGGTGGAGTCAGAGAGGAGGGGGTATAGGAGGAGCCTGGGCAGAATGGGTGGGGTCAGACAGCAGAGGAGGGGCTTAGGAGGAGCCTAGTCAGATTGGGTGGGGTCAGAGAGGTGGGGTATAGGAGGAGCCTGGGCAGAATGGGTGGGGTCAGAGAGGAGGAGCCTGGGCAGAATGGGTGGGGTCAGACAGCAGAGGAGGGGCTTAGGAGGAGCCTGGGCAGAATGGGTGGGGTCAGACAGCAGAGGAGGGGCTTAGGAGGAGCCTGGGCAGAATGGGTGGGGTCAGAGAGGAGATGCTTAGGCAGAGCCTGGGCAGTATGGGTGGGGTCAGACAGCAGAGGAGGGGCTTAGGAGGAGCCTAGTCAGATTGGGTGGGGTCAAATAGGAGGAGCCTAGTCAGAATGGGTGGAGTCAGAGAGGAGGGGGTATAGGAGGAGCCTAGTCAGATTGGGTGGGGTCAGAGAGGAGGGGGTATAGGAGGAGCCTGGGCAGAATGGGTGGGGTCAGACAGCAGAGGAGGGGCTTAGGAGGAGCCTAGTCAGATTGGGTGGGGTCAGAGAGGTGGGGTATAGGAGGAGCCTGGGCAGAATGGGTGGGGTCAGAGAGGAGGAGCCTGGGCAGAATGGGTGGGGTCAGACAGCAGAGGAGGGGCTTAGGAGGAGCCTAGTCAGATTGGGTGGGGTCAGAGAGGTGGGGTATAGGAGGAGCCTGGGCAGAATGGGTGGGGTCAGACAGCAGAGGAGGGGCTTAGGAGGAGCCTAGTCAGATTGGGTGGGGTCAAATAGGAGGAGCCTGGGCAGAATGGGTGGGGTCAGACAGCAGAGGAGGGGTATAGGAGGAGCCTGGCAGAGGGGGGTGTAGGAGGAGCCTAGTCAGATTGGGTGGGGTCAAATAGGAGGAGCCTGGGTGGGGTCAGAGGGGTATGGGAGGAGCCTGGGTAGAATGGGTGGAGTCAGAGAGGAGGGGGTATAGGAGGAGCCTGGGCAGAATGGGTGGGGTCAGACAGCAGAGGAGGGGCTTAGGAGGAGCCTGGGCAGAGGGGGTGGGGTCAGAGAGGAGGGGTATAGGAGGAGCCTGGGCAGAGGGGGTATAGGAGGAGCCTGGCCAGAGGGGGTGGGGTCAGAGAGGAGGGGCTTAGGAGGAGCTTAGTCAGATTGGGTGGGGTCAAATAGGAGGAGCCTGGGCAGAATGGGTGGGGTCAGAGGGGTATGGGAGGAGCCTGGGCAGAATGGGTGGGGTCAGACAGCAGAGGAGGGGCTTAGGAGGAGCCTGGGCAGAATGGGTGGGGTCAGAGAGGAGGGGCTTAGGCGGAGCCTGGGCAGATTGGGTGGGGTCAGAGAGGAGGGGTATAGGAGGAGCCTGGCAGAGGGGGGGGGTGTAGGAGGAGCCTAGTCAGATTGGGTGGGGTCAGAGGGGTATGGGAGGAGCCTGGGCAGAATGGGTGGGGTCAGACAGCAGAGGAGGGGCTTAGGAGGAGCCTGGGCAGAATGGGTGGGGTCAGAGAGGAGGGGCTTAGGCGGAGCCTGGGCAGATTGGGTGGGGTCAGAGAGGAGGGGTATAGGAGGAGCCTGGCAGAGGGGGGGTGTAGGAGGAGCCTAGTCAGATTGGGTGGGGTCAAATAGGAGGAGCCTGGGCAGAATGGGAGGAGCCTGGGTAGAATGGGTGGAGTCAGAGAGGAGGGGGTATAGGAGGAGCCTGGCAGAGGGGGGTGTAGGAGGAGCCTAGTCAGATTGGGTGGGGTCAAATAGGAGGAGCCTGGGCAGAATGGGTGGGGTCAGAGGGGTATGGGAGGAGCCTGGGTAGAATGGGTGGAGTCAGAGAGGAGGGGGTATAGGAGGAGCCTGGGCAGAATGGGTGGGGTCAGACAGCAGAGGAGGGGCTTAGGAGGAGCCTAGTCAGATTGGGTGGGGTCAGAGAGGTGGGGTATAGGAGGAGCCTGGGCAGAATGGGTGGGGTCAGAGAGGAGGAGCCTGGGCAGAATGGGTGGGGTCAGACAGCAGAGGAGGGGCTTAGGAGGAGCCTGGGCAGAATGGGTGGGGTCAGACAGCAGAGGAGGGGCTTAGGAGGAGCCTGGGCAGAATGGGTGGGGTCAGAGAGGAGATGCTTAGGCAGAGCCTGGGCAGTATGGGTGGGGTCAGACAGCAGAGGAGGGGCTTAGGAGGAGCCTAGTCAGATTGGGTGGGGTCAAATAGGAGGAGCCTAGTCAGAATGGGTGGAGTCAGAGAGGAGGGGGTATAGGAGGAGCCTAGTCAGATTGGGTGGGGTCAGAGAGGAGGGGGTATAGGAGGAGCCTGGGCAGAATGGGTGGGGTCAGACAGCAGAGGAGGGGCTTAGGAGGAGCCTAGTCAGATTGGGTGGGGTCAGAGAGGTGGGGTATAGGAGGAGCCTGGGCAGAATTTCAGAGAGGAGGAGCCTGGGCAGAATGGGTGGGGTCAGACAGCAGAGGAGGGGCTTAGGAGGAGCCTAGTCAGATTGGGTGGGGTCAGAGAGGTGGGGTATAGGAGGAGCCTGGGCAGAATGGGTGGGGTCAGACAGCAGAGGAGGGGCTTAGGAGGAGCCTAGTCAGATTGGGTGGGGTCAAATAGGAGGAGCCTGGGCAGAATGGGTGGGGTCAGACAGCAGAGGAGGGGTATAGGAGGAGCCTGGCAGAGGGGGGTGTAGGAGGAGCCTAGTCAGATTGGGTGGGGTCAAATAGGAGGAGCCTGGGTGGGGTCAGAGGGGTATGGGAGGAGCCTGGGTAGAATGGGTGGAGTCAGAGAGGAGGGGGTATAGGAGGAGCCTGGGCAGAATGGGTGGGGTCAGACAGCAGAGGAGGGGCTTAGGAGGAGCCTGGGCAGAGGGGGTGGGGTCAGAGAGGAGGGGTATAGGAGGAGCCTGGGCAGAGGGGGTATAGGAGGAGCCTGGCCAGAGGGGGTGGGGTCAGAGAGGAGGGGCTTAGGAGGAGCTTAGTCAGATTGGGTGGGGTCAAATAGGAGGAGCCTGGGCAGAATGGGTGGGGTCAGAGGGGTATGGGAGGAGCCTGGGCAGAATGGGTGGGGTCAGACAGCAGAGGAGGGGCTTAGGAGGAGCCTGGGCAGAATGGGTGGGGTCAGAGAGGAGGGGCTTAGGCGGAGCCTGGGCAGAATGGGTGGGGTCAGACAGCAGAGGAGGGGCTTAGGAGGAGCCTGGGCAGGAGGAGGGGGTATATGGGCAGAATGGGTGGGGTCAGAGAGGAGGGGCTTAGGAGGAGCCTGGGCAGAATGGGTGGAGTCAGAGAGGAGGGGGTATAGGAGGAGCCTGGGCAGAATGGGTATAGGAGGAGCCTAGTCAGATTGGGTGTGGTCAAATAGGAGGAGCCTGGGCAGAATGGGTGGGGTCAGAGAGGAGGGGGTATAGGAGGAGCCTGGCAGAGGGGGGTATAGGAGGAGCCTGGCAGAGAGGGGTATAGGAGGAGCCTGGGCAGAGGGGGGTGTAGGAGGAGCCTAGTCAGATTGGGTGGGGTCAAATAGGAGGAGCCTGGGCAGAATGGGTGGGGTCAGAGGGGTATGGGAGGAGCCTGGGTAGAATGGGTGGAGTCAGAGAGGAGGGGGTATAGGAGGAGCCTGGCAGAGGGGGGTGTAGGAGGAGCCTAGTCAGAATGGGTGGGGTCAAATAGGAGGAGCCTGGGCAGAGGGGGTGGGGTCAGAGAGGAGGGGTATAGGAGGAGCCTGGGCAGAATGGGTGGGGTCAGACAGCAGAGGAGGGGCTTAGGAGGAGCCTGGGCAGAATGGGTGGGGTCAGAGAGGAGGGGCTTAGGAGAAGCCTAGTCAGATTGGGTGGGGTCAAATAGGAGGAGCCTGGGCAGAATGGGTGGGGTCAGACAGCAGAGGAGGGGCTTAGGAGGAGCCTAGTCAGATTGGGTGGGGTCAAATAGGAGGAGCCTGGGCAGAATGGGTGGGGTCAGACAGCAGAGGAGGGGTATAGGAGGAGCCTGGGCAGAGGGGGTGGGGTCAGAGAGGAGGGGTATAGGAGGAGCCTGGGCAGAGGGGGTATAGGAGGAGCCTGGGCAGAGGGGGTGGGGTCAGAGAGGAGGGGTATAGGAGGAGCCTGGGCAGAGGGGGTATAGGAGGAGCCTAGTCAGATTGGGTGGGGTCAAATAGGAGGAGCCTGGGCAGAATGGGTGGAGTCAGAGAGGAGGGGGTATAGGAGGAGCCTGGGCAGAATGGGTGGGGTCAGACAGCAGAGGAGGGGCTTAGGAGGAGCCTGGGCAGAATGGGTGGGGTCAGAGAGGAGGGGCTTAGGAGGAGCCTAGTCAGATTGGGTGGGGTCAAATAGGAGGAGCCTGGGCAGAATGGGTGGGGTCAGACAGCAGAGGAGGGGCTTAGGAGGAGCCTAGTCAGATTGGGTGGGGTCAAATAGGAGGAGCCTGGGCAGAATGGGTGGGGTCAGACAGCAGAGGAGGGGTATAGGAGGAGCCTGGGCAGAGGGGGTATAGGAGGAGCCTAATCAGATTGGGTGGGGTCCAATAGGAGGAGCCTGGGCAGAATGGGTGGAGTCAGAGAGGAGGGGGTATAGGAGGAGCCTGGGCAGAATGGGTGGGGTCAGACAGCAGAGGAGGGGCTTAGGAGGAGCCTAGTCAGATTGGGTGGGGTCAGAGAGGTGGGGTATAGGAGGAGCCTGGGGAGAATGGGTGGGGTCAGACAGCAGAGGAGGGGCTTAGGAGGAGCCTGGGCAGAATGGGTGGGGTCAGAGAGGAGGGGCTTAGGAGGAGCCTAGTCAGATTGGGTGGGGTCAAATAGGAGGAGCCTGGGCAGAATGGGTGAGGTCAGAGAGGCGGCGTATAGGAGGAGCCTAGTCAGATTGGGTGGGGTCAAATAGGAGGGGGTATAGGAGGAGCCTGGGCAGAATGGGTGGGGCCAGACAGCAGAGGAGGGGCTTAGGAGGAACCTAGTCAGATTGGGTGGGGTCAAATAGGAGGAGCCTGGGCAGAATGGGTGGGGTCAGACAGCAGAGGAGGGGCTTAGGAGGAGCCTGGGCAGAATGGGTGGGGTCAGAGAGGAGATGCTTAGGCGGAGCCTGGGCAGAATGGGTGGGGTCAGACAGCAGAGGAGGGGCTTAGGAGGAGCCTAGTCAGATTGGGTGGGGTCAAATAGGAGGAGCCTAGTCAGAATGGGTGGAGTCAGAGAGGAGGGGGTATAGGAGGAGCCTAGTCAGATTGGGTGGGGTCAGAGAGGAGGGGCTTAGGAGGAGCCTAGGGGCTTAGGAGGAGCCTAGTCCGATTGGGTGGGGTCAGAGAGGAGGGGTATAGGAGGAGCCTGGGCAGAATGGGTGGGGTCAGACAGCAGATGAGGGGCTTAGGAGGAGCCTGGGCAGAATTGGTGGGGTCAGAGAGGAGGGGCTTAGGAGGAGCCTGGGCAGAATGGGTGGGGTCACACAGCAGAGGAGGGGCTTAGGAGGAGCCTGGGCAGAATTGGTGGGGTCAGAGAGGAGGGGCTTAGGAGGAGCCTGGGCAGAATGGGTGGGGTCAGACAGCAGAGGAGGGGCTTAGGAGGAGCCTAGTCAGATTGGGTGGGGTCAAATAGGAGGAGCCTGGGCAGAATGGGTGAGGTCAGAGAGGAGGGGTATAGGAGGAGCCTAGTCAGATTGGGTGGGGTCAAATAGGAGGGGGTATAGGAGGAGCCTGGGCAGAATGGGTGGGGCCAGACAGCAGAGGAGGGGCTTAGGAGGAACCTAGTCAGATTGGGTGGGGTCAAATAGGAGGAGCCTGGGCAGAATGGGTGGGGTCAGACAGCAGAGGAGGGGCTTAGGAGGAGCCTGGGCAGAATGGGTGGGGTCAGAGAGGAGGGGCTTAGGAGGAGCCTGGGCAGAATGGGTGGAGTCAGAGAGGAGGGGGTATAGGAGGAGCCTGGGCAGAATGGGTGGGGTCAGAGAGGAGATGCTTAGGCGGAGCCTGGGCAGAATGGGTGGGGTCAGACAGCAGAGGAGGGGCTTAGGAGGAGCCTAGTCAGATTGGGTGGGGTCAAATAGGAGGAGCCTGGGCAGAGGGGGTGGGGTCAGAGAGGAGGGGTATAGGAGGAGCCTGGGCAGAATGGGTGGGGTCAGACAGCAGAGGAGGGGCTTAGGAGGAGCCTGGGCAGAATGGGTGGGGTCAGAGAGGAGGGGCTTAGGAGGAGCCTAGTCAGATTGGGTGGGGTCAAATAGGAGGAGCCTGGGCAGAATGGGTGGGGTCAGAGAGCAGAGGAGGGGCTTAGGAGGAGCCTAGTCAGATTGGGTGGGGTCAGAGAGGAGGGGCTTAGGAGGAGCCTGGGCAGAATGAGTGGGGTCAGACAGCAGAGGAGGGGCTTAGGAGGGGCCTAGGGGCTTAGGAGGAGCCTAGTCAGATTGGGTGGGGTCAAATAGGAGGAGCCTGGGCAGAATGGGAGGAGCCTGGGTAGAATGGGTGGAGTCAGAGAGGAGGGGGTATAGGAGGAGCCTGGCAGAGGGGGGTGTAGGAGGAGCCTAGTCAGATTGGGTGGGGTCAAATAGGAGGAGCCTGGGCAGAATGGGTGGGGTCAGAGGGGTATGGGAGGAGCCTGGGTAGAATGGGTGGAGTCAGAGAGGAGGGGGTATAGGAGGAGCCTGGGCAGAATGGGTGGGGTCAGACAGCAGAGGAGGGGCTTAGGAGGAGCCTAGTCAGATTGGGTGGGGTCAGAGAGGTGGGGTATAGGAGGAGCCTGGGCAGAATGGGTGGGGTCAGAGAGGAGGAGCCTGGGCAGAATGGGTGGGGTCAGACAGCAGAGGAGGGGCTTAGGAGGAGCCTAGTCAGATTGGGTGGGGTCAGAGAGGTGGGGTATAGGAGGAGCCTGGGCAGAATGGGTGGGGTCAGACAGCAGAGGAGGGGCTTAGGAGGAGCCTAGTCAGATTGGGTGGGGTCAGAGGGGTATGGGAGGAGCCTGGGTAGAATGGGTGGAGTCAGAGAGGAGGGGGTATAGGAGGAGCCTGGCAGAGGGGGGTGTAGGAGGAGCCTAGTCAGATTGGGTGGGGTCAAATAGGAGGAGCCTGGGCAGAGGGGGTGGGGTCAGAGAGGAGGGGTATAGGAGGAGCCTGGGCAGAATGGGTGGGGTCAGACAGCAGAGGAGGGGCTTAGGAGGAGCCTAGTCAGATTGGGTGGGGTCAGTGGGGTATGGGAGGAGCCTGGGTAGAATGGGTGGAGTCAGAGAGGAGGGGGTATAGGAGGAGCCTGGCAGAGGGGGGTGTAGGAGGAGCCTAGTCAGATTGGGTGGGGTCAGAGAGGTGGGGTATAGGAGGAGCCTGGGCAGAATGGGTGGGGTCAGAGAGGAGGAGCCTGGGCAGAATGGGTGGGGTCAGACAGCAGAGGAGGGGCTTAGGAGGAGCCTAGTCAGATTGGGTGGGGTCAGAGAGGTGGGGTATAGGAGGAGCCTGGGCAGAATGGGTGGGGTCAGACAGCAGAGGAGGGGCTTAGGAGGAGCCTAGTCAGATTGGGTGGGGTCAAATAGGAGGAGCCTGGGCAGAATGGGTGGGGTCAGACAGCAGAGGAGGGGTATAGGAGGAGCCTGGCAGAGGGGGGTGTAGGAGGAGCCTAGTCAGATTGGGTGGGGTCAAATAGGAGGAGCCTGGGTGGGGTCAGAGGGGTATGGGAGGAGCCTGGGTAGAATGGGTGGAGTCAGAGAGGAGGGGGTATAGGAGGAGCCTGGGCAGAATGGGTGGGGTCAGACAGCAGAGGAGGGGCTTAGGAGGAGCCTGGGCAGAGGGGGTGGGGTCAGAGAGGAGGGGTATAGGAGGAGCCTGGGCAGAATGGGTGGGGTCAGAGAGGAGGAGCCTGGGCAGAATGGGTGGGGTCAGACAGCAGAGGAGGGGCTTAGGAGGAGCCTGGGCAGAATGGGTGGGGTCAGACAGCAGAGGAGGGGCTTAGGAGGAGCCTGGGCAGAATGGGTGGGGTCAGAGAGGAGATGCTTAGGCAGAGCCTGGGCAGTATGGGTGGGGTCAGACAGCAGAGGAGGGGCTTAGGAGGAGCCTGGGCAGAGGGGGTGGGGTCAGAGAGGTGGGGTATAGGAGGAGCCTGGGCAGAATGGGTGGGGTCAGAGAGGAGGAGCCTGGGCAGAATGGGTGGGGTCAGACAGCAGAGGAGGGGCTTAGGAGGAGCCTGGGCAGAATGAGTGGGGTCAGACAGCAGAGGAGGGGTTTAGGAGGAGCCTGGGCAGAATGGGTGGGGTCAGAGAGGAGATGCTTAGGCAGAGCCTGGGCAGTATGGGTGGGGTCAGACAGCAGAGGAGGGGCTTAGGAGGAGCCTAGTCAGATTGGGTGGGGTAAAATAGGAGGAGCCTAGTCAGAATGGGTGGAGTCAGAGAGGAGGGGGTATAGGAGGAGCCTAGTCAGATTGGGTGGGGTCAGAGAGGAGGGGGTATAGGAGGAGCCTGGGCAGAATGGGTGGGGTCAGACAGCAGAGGAGGGGCTTAGGAGGAGCCTAGTCAGATTGGGTGGGGTCAGAGAGGTGGGGTATAGGAGGAGCCTGGGCAGAATGGGTGGGGTCAGAGAGGAGGAGCCTGGGCAGAATGGGTGGGGTCAGACAGCAGAGGAGGGGCTTAGGAGGAGCCTAGTCAGATTGGGTGGGGTCAGAGAGGTGGGGTATAGGAGGAGCCTGGGCAGAATGGGTGGGGTCAGACAGCAGAGGAGGGGCTTAGGAGGAGCCTAGTCAGATTGGGTGGGGTCAAATAGGAGGAGCCTGGGCAGAATGGGTGGGGTCAGACAGCAGAGGAGGGGTATAGGAGGAGCCTGGCAGAGGGGGGTGTAGGAGGAGCCTAGTCAGATTGGGTGGGGTCAAATAGGAGGAGCCTGGGTGGGGTCAGAGGGGTATGGGAGGAGCCTGAGTAGAATGGGTGGAGTCAGAGAGGAGGGGGTATAGGAGGAGCCTGGGCAGAATGGGTGGGGTCAGACAGCAGAGGAGGGGCTTAGGAGGAGCCTGGGCAGAGGGGGTGGGGTCAGAGAGGAGGGGTATAGGAGGAGCCTGGGCAGAGGGGGTATAGGAGGAGCCTGGCCAGAGGGGGTGGGGTCAGAGAGGAGGGGCTTAGGAGGAGCTTAGTCAGATTGGGTGGGGTCAAATAGGAGGAGCCTGGGCAGAATGGGTGGGGTCAGAGGGGTATGGGAGGAGCCTGGGCAGAATGGGTGGGGTCAGACAGCAGAGGAGGGGCTTAGGAGGAGCCTGGGCAGAATGGGTGGGGTCAGAGAGGAGGGGCTTAGGCGGAGCCTGGGCAGAATGGGTGGGGTCAGACAGCAGAGGAGGGGCTTAGGAGGAGCCTGGGCAGGAGGAGGGGGTATATGGGCAGAATGGGTGGGGTCAGAGAGGAGGGGCTTAGGAGGAGCCTGGGCAGAATGGGTGGAGTCAGAGAGGAGGGGGTATAGGAGGAGCCTGGGCAGAATGGGTATAGGAGGAGCCTAGTCAGATTGGGTGTGGTCAAATAGGAGGAGCCTGGGCAGAATGGGTGGGGTCAGAGAGGAGGGGGTATAGGAGGAGCCTGGCAGAGGGGGGTATAGGAGGAGCCTGGCAGAGGGGGGTATAGGAGGAGCCTGGGCAGAGGGGGGTGTAGGAGGAGCCTAGTCAGATTGGGTGGGGTCAAATAGGAGGAGCCTGGGCAGAATGGGTGGGGTCAGAGGGGTATGGGAGGAGCCTGGGTAGAATGGGTGGAGTCAGAGAGGAGGGGGTATAGGAGGAGCCTGGCAGAGGGGGGTGTAGGAGGAGCCTAGTCAGATTGGGTGGGGTCAAATAGGAGGAGCCTGGGCAGAGGGGGTGGGGTCAGAGAGGAGGGGTATAGGAGGAGCCTGGGCAGAATGGGTGGGGTCAGACAGCAGAGGAGGGGCTTAGGAGGAGCCTGGGCAGAATGGGTGGGGTCAGAGAGGAGGGGCTTAGGAGGAGCCTAGTCAGATTGGGTGGGGTCAAATAGGAGGAGCCTGGGCAGAATGGGTGGGGTCAGACAGCAGAGGAGGGGCTTAGGAGGAGCCTAGTCAGATTGGGTGGGGTCAAATAGGAGGAGCCTGGGCAGAATGGGTGGGGTCAGACAGCAGAGGAGGGGTATAGGAGGAGCCTGGGCAGAGGGGGTGGGGTCAGAGAGGAGGGGTATAGGAGGAGCCTGGGCAGAGGGGGTATAGGAGGAGCCTGGGCAGAGGGGGTGGGGTCAGAGAGGAGGGGTATAGGAGGAGCCTGGGCAGAGGGGGTATAGGAGGAGCCTAGTCAGATTGGGTGGGGTCAAATAGGAGGAGCCTGGGCAGAATGGGTGGAGTCAGAGAGGAGGGGGTATAGGAGGAGCCTGGGCAGAATGGGTGGGGTCAGACAGCAGAGGAGGGGCTTAGGAGGAGCCTACTCAGATTGGGTGGGGTCAAATAGGAGGAGCCTGGGCAGAGGGGGTGGGGTCAGAGAGGAGGGGTATAGGAGGAGCCTGGGCAGAATGGGTGGGGTCAGACAGCAGAGGAGGGGCTTAGGAGGAGCCTGGGCAGAATGGGTGGGGTCAGAGAGGAGGGGCTTAGGAGGAGCCTAGTCAGATTGGGTGGGGTCAAATAGGAGGAGCCTGGGCAGAATGGGTGGGGTCAGACAGCAGAGGAGGGGCTTAGGAGGAGCCTAGTCAGATTGGGTGGGGTCAAATAGGAGGAGCCTGGGCAGAATGGGTGGGGTCAGACAGCAGAGGAGGGGTATAGGAGGAGCCTGGGCAGAGGGGGTGGGGTCAGAGAGGAGGGGTATAGGAGGAGCCTGGGCAGAGGGGGTGGGGTCAGAGAGGAGGGGTATAGGAGGAGCCTGGGCAGAGGGGGTATAGGAGGAGCCTAATCAGATTGGGTGGGGTCCAATAGGAGGAGCCTGGGCAGAATGGGTGGAGTCAGAGAGGAGGGGGTATAGGAGGAGCCTGGGCAGAATGGGTGGGGTCAGAAGCAGAGGAGGGGCTTAGGAGGAGCCTAGTCAGATTGGGTGGGGTCAGAGAGGTGGGGTATAGGAGGAGCCTGGGGAGAATGGGTGGGGTCAGACAGCAGAGGAGGGGCTTAGGAGGAGCCTGGGCAGAATGGGTGGGGTCAGAGAGGAGGGGCTTAGGAGGAGCCTAGTCAGATTGGGTGGGGTCAAATAGGAGGAGCCTGGGCAGAATGGGTGAGGTCAGAGAGGAGGGGTATAGGAGGAGCCTAGTCAGATTGGGTGGGGTCAAATAGGAGGGGGTATAGGAGGAGCCTGGGCAGAATGGGTGGGGCCAGACAGCAGAGGAGGGGCTTAGGAGGAACCTAGTCAGATTGGGTGGGGTCAAATAGGAGGAGCCTGGGCAGAATGGGTGGGGTCAGACAGCAGAGGAGGGGCTTAGGAGGAGCCTGGGCAGAATGGGTGGGGTCAGAGAGGAGATGCTTAGGCGGAGCCTGGGCAGAATGGGTGGGGTCAGACAGCAGAGGAGGGGCTTAGGAGGAGCCTAGTCAGATTGGGTGGGGTCAAATAGGAGGAGCCTAGTCAGAATGGGTGGAGTCAGAGAGGAGGGGGTATAGGAGTAGCCTAGTCAGATTGGGTGGGGTCAGAGAGGAGGGGCTTAGGAGGAGCCTAGGGGCTTAGGAGGAGCCTAGTCAGATTGGGTGGGGTCAGAGAGGAGGGGTATAGGAGGAGCCTGGGCAGAATGGGTGGGGTCAGACAGCAGATGAGGGGCTTAGGAGGAGCCTGGGCAGAATTGGTGGGGTCAGAGAGGAGGGGCTTAGGAGGAGCCTGGGCAGAATGGGTGGGGTCAGACAGCAGAGGAGGGGCTTAGGAGGAGCCTGGGCAGAATTGGTGGGGTCAGAGAGGAGGGGCTTAGGAGGAGCCTGGGCAGAATGGGTGGGGTCAGACAGCAGAGGAGGGGCTTAGGAGGAGCCTAGTCAGATTGGGTGGGGTCAAATAGGAGGAGCCTGGGCAGAATGGGTGAGGTCAGAGAGGAGGGGTATAGGAGGAGCCTAGTCAGATTGGGTGGGGTCAAATAGGAGGGGGTATAGGAGGAGCCTGGGCAGAATGGGTGGGGCCAGACAGCAGAGGAGGGGTATAGGAGGAGCCTGGCAGAGGGGGGTGTAGGAGGAGCCTAGTCAGATTGGGTGGGGTCAAATAGGAGGAGCCTGGGTGGGGTCAGAGGGGTATGGGAGGAGCCTGGGTAGAATGGGTGGAGTCAGAGAGGAGGGGGTATAGGAGGAGCCTGGGCAGAATGGGTGGGGTCAGACAGCAGAGGAGGGGCTTAGGAGGAGCCTGGGCAGAGGGGGTGGGGTCAGAGAGGAGGGGTATAGGAGGAGCCTGGGCAGAATGGGTGGGGTCAGAGAGGAGGAGCCTGGGCAGAATGGGTGGGGTCAGACAGCAGAGGAGGGGCTTAGGAGGAGCCTGGGCAGAATGGGTGGGGTCAGACAGCAGAGGAGGGGCTTAGGAGGAGCCTGGGCAGAATGGGTGGGGTCAGAGAGGAGATGCTTAGGCAGAGCCTGGGCAGTATGGGTGGGGTCAGACAGCAGAGGAGGGGCTTAGGAGGAGCCTGGGCAGAGGGGGTGGGGTCAGAGAGGTGGGGTATAGGAGGAGCCTGGGCAGAATGGGTGGGGTCAGAGAGGAGGAGCCTGGGCAGAATGGGTGGGGTCAGACAGCAGAGGAGGGGCTTAGGAGGAGCCTGGGCAGAATGAGTGGGGTCAGACAGCAGAGGAGGGGTTTAGGAGGAGCCTGGGCAGAATGGGTGGGGTCAGAGAGGAGATGCTTAGGCAGAGCCTGGGCAGTATGGGTGGGGTCAGACAGCAGAGGAGGGGCTTAGGAGGAGCCTAGTCAGATTGGGTGGGGTAAAATAGGAGGAGCCTAGTCAGAATGGGTGGAGTCAGAGAGGAGGGGGTATAGGAGGAGCCTAGTCAGATTGGGTGGGGTCAGAGAGGAGGGGGTATAGGAGGAGCCTGGGCAGAATGGGTGGGGTCAGACAGCAGAGGAGGGGCTTAGGAGGAGCCTAGTCAGATTGGGTGGGGTCAGAGAGGTGGGGTATAGGAGGAGCCTGGGCAGAATGGGTGGGGTCAGAGAGGAGGAGCCTGGGCAGAATGGGTGGGGTCAGACAGCAGAGGAGGGGCTTAGGAGGAGCCTAGTCAGATTGGGTGGGGTCAGAGAGGTGGGGTATAGGAGGAGCCTGGGCAGAATGGGTGGGGTCAGACAGCAGAGGAGGGGCTTAGGAGGAGCCTAGTCAGATTGGGTGGGGTCAAATAGGAGGAGCCTGGGCAGAATGGGTGGGGTCAGACAGCAGAGGAGGGGTATAGGAGGAGCCTGGCAGAGGGGGGTGTAGGAGGAGCCTAGTCAGATTGGGTGGGGTCAAATAGGAGGAGCCTGGGTGGGGTCAGAGGGGTATGGGAGGAGCCTGAGTAGAATGGGTGGAGTCAGAGAGGAGGGGGTATAGGAGGAGCCTGGGCAGAATGGGTGGGGTCAGACAGCAGAGGAGGGGCTTAGGAGGAGCCTGGGCAGAGGGGGTGGGGTCAGAGAGGAGGGGTATAGGAGGAGCCTGGGCAGAGGGGGTATAGGAGGAGCCTGGCCAGAGGGGGTGGGGTCAGAGAGGAGGGGCTTAGGAGGAGCTTAGTCAGATTGGGTGGGGTCAAATAGGAGGAGCCTGGGCAGAATGGGTGGGGTCAGAGGGGTATGGGAGGAGCCTGGGCAGAATGGGTGGGGTCAGACAGCAGAGGAGGGGCTTAGGAGGAGCCTGGGCAGAATGGGTGGGGTCAGAGAGGAGGGGCTTAGGCGGAGCCTGGGCAGAATGGGTGGGGTCAGACAGCAGAGGAGGGGCTTAGGAGGAGCCTGGGCAGGAGGAGGGGGTATATGGGCAGAATGGGTGGGGTCAGAGAGGAGGGGCTTAGGAGGAGCCTGGGCAGAATGGGTGGAGTCAGAGAGGAGGGGGTATAGGAGGAGCCTGGGCAGAATGGGTATAGGAGGAGCCTAGTCAGATTGGGTGTGGTCAAATAGGAGGAGCCTGGGCAGAATGGGTGGGGTCAGAGAGGAGGGGGTATAGGAGGAGCCTGGCAGAGGGGGGTATAGGAGGAGCCTGGCAGAGGGGGGTATAGGAGGAGCCTGGGCAGAGGGGGGTGTAGGAGGAGCCTAGTCAGATTGGGTGGGGTCAAATAGGAGGAGCCTGGGCAGAATGGGTGGGGTCAGAGGGGTATGGGAGGAGCCTGGGTAGAATGGGTGGAGTCAGAGAGGAGGGGGTATAGGAGGAGCCTGGCAGAGGGGGGTGTAGGAGGAGCCTAGTCAGATTGGGTGGGGTCAAATAGGAGGAGCCTGGGCAGAGGGGGTGGGGTCAGAGAGGAGGGGTATAGGAGGAGCCTGGGCAGAATGGGTGGGGTCAGACAGCAGAGGAGGGGCTTAGGAGGAGCCTGGGCAGAATGGGTGGGGTCAGAGAGGAGGGGCTTAGGAGGAGCCTAGTCAGATTGGGTGGGGTCAAATAGGAGGAGCCTGGGCAGAATGGGTGGGGTCAGACAGCAGAGGAGGGGCTTAGGAGGAGCCTAGTCAGATTGGGTGGGGTCAAATAGGAGGAGCCTGGGCAGAATGGGTGGGGTCAGACAGCAGAGGAGGGGTATAGGAGGAGCCTGGGCAGAGGGGGTGGGGTCAGAGAGGAGGGGTATAGGAGGAGCCTGGGCAGAGGGGGTATAGGAGGAGCCTGGGCAGAGGGGGTGGGGTCAGAGAGGAGGGGTATAGGAGGAGCCTGGGCAGAGGGGGTATAGGAGGAGCCTAGTCAGATTGGGTGGGGTCAAATAGGAGGAGCCTGGGCAGAATGGGTGGAGTCAGAGAGGAGGGGGTATAGGAGGAGCCTGGGCAGAATGGGTGGGGTCAGACAGCAGAGGAGGGGCTTAGGAGGAGCCTACTCAGATTGGGTGGGGTCAAATAGGAGGAGCCTGGGCAGAGGGGGTGGGGTCAGAGAGGAGGGGTATAGGAGGAGCCTGGGCAGAATGGGTGGGGTCAGACAGCAGAGGAGGGGCTTAGGAGGAGCCTGGGCAGAATGGGTGGGGTCAGAGAGGAGGGGCTTAGGAGGAGCCTAGTCAGATTGGGTGGGGTCAAATAGGAGGAGCCTGGGCAGAATGGGTGGGGTCAGACAGCAGAGGAGGGGCTTAGGAGGAGCCTAGTCAGATTGGGTGGGGTCAAATAGGAGGAGCCTGGGCAGAATGGGTGGGGTCAGACAGCAGAGGAGGGGTATAGGAGGAGCCTGGGCAGAGGGGGTGGGGTCAGAGAGGAGGGGTATAGGAGGAGCCTGGGCAGAGGGGGTGGGGTCAGAGAGGAGGGGTATAGGAGGAGCCTGGGCAGAGGGGGTATAGGAGGAGCCTAATCAGATTGGGTGGGGTCCAATAGGAGGAGCCTGGGCAGAATGGGTGGAGTCAGAGAGGAGGGGGTATAGGAGGAGCCTGGGCAGAATGGGTGGGGTCAGAAGCAGAGGAGGGGCTTAGGAGGAGCCTAGTCAGATTGGGTGGGGTCAGAGAGGTGGGGTATAGGAGGAGCCTGGGGAGAATGGGTGGGGTCAGACAGCAGAGGAGGGGCTTAGGAGGAGCCTGGGCAGAATGGGTGGGGTCAGAGAGGAGGGGCTTAGGAGGAGCCTAGTCAGATTGGGTGGGGTCAAATAGGAGGAGCCTGGGCAGAATGGGTGAGGTCAGAGAGGAGGGGTATAGGAGGAGCCTAGTCAGATTGGGTGGGGTCAAATAGGAGGGGGTATAGGAGGAGCCTGGGCAGAATGGGTGGGGCCAGACAGCAGAGGAGGGGCTTAGGAGGAACCTAGTCAGATTGGGTGGGGTCAAATAGGAGGAGCCTGGGCAGAATGGGTGGGGTCAGACAGCAGAGGAGGGGCTTAGGAGGAGCCTGGGCAGAATGGGTGGGGTCAGAGAGGAGATGCTTAGGCGGAGCCTGGGCAGAATGGGTGGGGTCAGACAGCAGAGGAGGGGCTTAGGAGGAGCCTAGTCAGATTGGGTGGGGTCAAATAGGAGGAGCCTAGTCAGAATGGGTGGAGTCAGAGAGGAGGGGGTATAGGAGTAGCCTAGTCAGATTGGGTGGGGTCAGAGAGGAGGGGCTTAGGAGGAGCCTAGGGGCTTAGGAGGAGCCTAGTCAGATTGGGTGGGGTCAGAGAGGAGGGGTATAGGAGGAGCCTGGGCAGAATGGGTGGGGTCAGACAGCAGATGAGGGGCTTAGGAGGAGCCTGGGCAGAATTGGTGGGGTCAGAGAGGAGGGGCTTAGGAGGAGCCTGGGCAGAATGGGTGGGGTCAGACAGCAGAGGAGGGGCTTAGGAGGAGCCTGGGCAGAATTGGTGGGGTCAGAGAGGAGGGGCTTAGGAGGAGCCTGGGCAGAATGGGTGGGGTCAGACAGCAGAGGAGGGGCTTAGGAGGAGCCTAGTCAGATTGGGTGGGGTCAAATAGGAGGAGCCTGGGCAGAATGGGTGAGGTCAGAGAGGAGGGGTATAGGAGGAGCCTAGTCAGATTGGGTGGGGTCAAATAGGAGGGGGTATAGGAGGAGCCTGGGCAGAATGGGTGGGGCCAGACAGCAGAGGAGGGGCTTAGGAGGAACCTAGTCAGATTGGGTGGGGTCAAATAGGAGGAGCCTGGGCAGAATGGGTGGGGTCAGACAGCAGAGGAGGGGCTTAGGAGGAGCCTGGGCAGAATGGGTGGGGTCAGAGAGGAGGGGCTTAGGAGGAGCCTGGGCATAATGGGTGGAGTCAGAGAGGAGGGGGTATAGGAGGAGCCTGGGCAGAATGGGTGGGGTCAGACAGCAGAGGAGGGGCTTAGGAGTGAAGTATTTCGGGGTTCCCAAGGCCTACACGCTCCAGAGATTACCCACTTACACAAGAACTGTTGGCACGGAAACTGTAAAATGCAAAGAACAAGTTTATTAGGACCCCATGGGGTGGTGGTACACTCAAACAGCACCCTTCGGTAATGCAAGAGGTATCACACCGAACACCGGTGTGACCCCGTTTATATACACTTTTGGGGCAATAAAAGTTTAGGCGGCACAAGTTAAGACATAGTTTTAGAGACATATATGGTCATGTTTTGGAATACTGCCAGCTCATTGGAGGGTTTCAAACCCGCTGGTCAGTTAGCGGCACATTCCTAAAGGGTTACGGATCAGTGAGAACTGCGCATGTGTGGCTTGACCAGTACTAAAAATAGCCTGTTGCTGGGCAGATGAGAGTGGTCAGTGGAACGAACAAAGGACTAAAGGGCACGTCGGCCACGAGGCCGCTCATGGTCCAAGATGGCCGCTACAATATTAAAAATGGCGTTTTATCGTATATAGCCAAGTTAAGGAGGACAACGTGTAGATTCAACTAATCGCTAATCGAACGGGCCAATTACGACAGACGACCCTTTTAGCGTTTAGCTGAATCTACCTCATAATGAACATAATCTGGATGTTCGTCCTCAATGTCTATTAACATAATTTGTGTCACCTCTTTGTGTAGCATTATTTTCTCACGGACAAGAGCTCGCCCCGATGGTAAGCAAACTGATAGACACATTGAACATAAGGCAGGGCCACATTGGATACACAAGCATATAAAGAACATTGCTCCCACAAGTATACAGAGAATTGTCAATAGTTTCCAGCCCCAAGTTGCAATCATGGACCAGAACCATCCAGAAAGTGTCCAAGTTCCATTGTCCGGGTGTATTTCGGCAGCTATTTTATGAAGCTTGGAAATCGCATCATACACAGATGGAGAATTATCAGGTACATAGACACAACAGCTGCTTCCGATGATTCTACATGCCCCCCCACGGTCAGCCAAAACAACATCCAAAACCATCCTGTTTTGGAGGGTAACAATCCTGGAAATCTGTAGTTCCTCAGTAATATTCCCCAAGGCAATGGCAGTGTCATTCGCAACAGCCTCAACAACGCGAGTTAGACGTCTAATTTTCCGGCTGTTCAATGCAGCCCCCACAAAGGAGAATAGTCCCAAATTGAAATCCACATACTGTTGTAATGCAGTGTCCGTTTGATCGATATCCTCTAAAGCAACAGTTCGCTTAACTCGGTTTAAAACAAAATCATGATACAGAGTATAGTCGTTGTGGTACATCGGAGGGGCAATAAACACAGGAGGTAGCACAAACGATACATAGCACGTGCCCAACCACCCTACTGGAAGCTGATGGTACCCCTTCGTTCCACAGATGAAGTAGGTGTTTCGAGATGCAACAAATGAAATGCCATTCGGGCTATCAAACGTAAGAGTAATATTACATTCGCTTTTCCCCACTGCAATCGTGCCCTTGTTTCTGATGCATAAATCGGCTTTTGTGGCAATGACATTTATGACATGAGCACTAGATACATTCACATTTCGCTGATTGCTATATATTCGTGGAGCAGATACATTATCAGGCCTGTACTCCTCCCATTCAAAACGTGTACCCTCAGCCCAGGGAAACCCATCCTTGTCATGGGAACATACTTTATTCAGACGGAAAAGCACCCCCCCTTTGGTTGGCCATCTCAAGGTAAAGAGGAGGGTGTACCAGGCATTGCATGACCCATTGTGCGAAAACGGGAGCGGAATAAGTGGGGTGCCCCCTCTCTTCTGGTGCCCAGGCAACATTCCACACACCCAGCAGTTAGAGGTATTAGTCATATTATGCGTGTGGTGAAGAATCTGAATGAAGCTGTTATTTAAATACGTTTGGCGATGACGCTCTTCATGGAATGGCAATGTAAAATGAAAGTGTTCAGATGGTGCCGGGGTAGTCGGCAGCAAATGTTCACGTACAGGCACCACAAGTTCGACTACCCAGGCTATAACAGCAATCACCACAATGGTCAAGACAAAGAGAAAGGCACCCAATATTTTCTTATCACGAGATGCCGTTGGTGCCATTGTTCGAGAAAGTTTATACAAAGTCTCAAGTTGCACAAATTGTTCACAAGGCTTTCACAAATTGTCTCAGTTACACATGCGTGTATACCTAAAAAAAGAAAAATGCGGTGCTGAACTCCGAGGTAGCCGTTGTTTTCTTCTCCGGGCCAAGACGGGTGTCTCTACTCTGGCAGAACTGATCCCCCCCCCTTGGAATTCCCGGTTTCCGTTTCACAAACCTGGAGCGGTAACCAACCAGTCTAAAAGGGGAACAAACAAAAAAAAATCTTCTTATCGCGGCCGTAGATTGTAGCGCTCTCTTCCGGTAGCAGATTGGTCCGGGAAGGCTCCCTCCACTTCGGCCGACGTCACAGCTGGGCTGTTTTCCTTCTCCAAGATCTCCTTGTAATCAGTCAGCACAGCAGGAGTCACCAGATCCGGAGAGACTCGGCGACAATGTGTCGAATGCACCCACCGCTTCCTGTTGGTCACTCGTACTGCGGTGCGGGTTGCTAGGAGGACCTGCTCGGGGCCCTTCCACCTGGGCTCCAAACTGCTTGCTCTTTCAAATGAACGGACCATCACATGGTCCCCAGGACGAAGATCGTGGCCTTCTCCAGTGGAGTTATCAGGGAGCGCTTCTCGAACCTGTTGATGAATAGAGAGCAAATCATTTGTTAATCGTGCCAAATAATCATTCATCATAACACAAGGCACATCATGTATTAATCGCGGCTTGGGCACCCCCCAAATATTCATGGGGCGGCCAAACACCACCTCATAGGGCGTAAGGCCTGTTCGTGAGTGAGGTACTGATCTAAGAGAGAGCAGTGCTAGCGGCAATGCATCTGGCCACTTCAACGATGTAGACGCCACGATTTTGGCCAGCTTAAGCTTCAAGGTGGCATTGTACCGCTCGACCAAACCTGCTGACTGAGGGTGGAATACAGCGTGGAACTTTTGCTGAATCCCTAACCCCTTCAGTACATATTCCACAATCTTCCCAACAAAATGGGGCCCATTATCGCTCCACAAAAATTTGCAAACTCCAAAGCGAGGAAAGAATTCCTTAAGCAACACCTTAGCTGTTGTCAAAGCCGTATTGTCTTTCGTGGGGTAGGCCTCAACCCATTTGCTAAAAGCACACACCACCACTAAAACGTACTTCAGGTTATTGCAGCGCTCGAGTTGGATGTAATCCATTTGAAGCACTTCAAACGGTGCAGAAGGTGGAACGAACCCTCCTTTCGGAGTATGGGTCCCCTTTCCAGGATTGTGTTGCAAACATACCAGGCAGGTCTCCACTACTTTCTTTGCAGTGTTCGCAATCTCAGGATGCTCCCAAACTCGTTGTAAAAGCCGAGTAATTGCAAGAGCTCCAACATGGGCCAGTCCATGTGTCATCTGGACCATCGCCTGTAAGTAAGCCGCAGGCAATTTCCACTTCTCCATGTCTTTGCTTCTCCAACAACCCTCGTCATCTAGTACCCCATCTACTGCCCAAGCCGCAAGTTCAGATTCTGTAGCTGATTTTTGAATGTCCCGTATCTCTGCTCTGGCATCACTCCACCTTTCAGCCTGTGATTGTACCACATACATAGGGGAGCTAGTTCGGGACATAGCCGTCTGCCTTGCTATGTTGTCTGCAAAAGCATTTCCTTGACCCACTTTATCCGTAATCTTTTTATGGGCACTGCACTTCACTATTGCTACTTTCTTGGGGCAAAGCAACGCGTTTAGGAGATCACGCACTAACTCTCCATGCATAATGTGCTCCCCGTGTGATGTCAGAAACCCACGCTCCCTCCAGAGGAGCCCGAAGTCATGGGCCACTCCGAAGGCGTACCGGCTGTCCGTGTATATGTTCACACATAGGCCAGCACTCAATTCGCAGGCTCTTGTCAAGGCTATCAGCTCTGCTGCCTGAGCCGATTTTTGTGGTATTCTAGCTGTTTCAACCACCGTCTTAAGTGTCGTGATCGCATATGCTGCAGAGGTCGTACCATCTGGCAGCCTCAAACACGATCCATCAACCCACAGTTCCCCATCCACATCAGGAAGTGGCACATCCTGTAAGTCAACACGACCCTTTGTCTGTTCCTCAGTCAGGAAAACACAGTCATGATGTTTTTCTTCCTGACTTTCCTCGGCCGGATAGGGCAATAAAGTCGCGGGGTTCAAAGTAGCGCATCTTTTCAATGTTATGTGAGGCGCTAAAAGCGTCAGCTCATATCCTGTAAGTCGTGCGCTCGTAAGATATTGGGTCTTTGTTTGGTTTAACAGGGCATCTACTGCATGAGGAACTAACACCAACAATTTGTGTGATAACACTATGCCCTCACTCTGTCGTATGGCTACTGCTGTTGCTGCTACTGCTCGAAAACACCCAGGCAATCCCCGTGCTACCGGGTCCAAAATAGCAGAGAAGTATGCACATGGTCTCTGCTTATCCCCGTGTAACTGCACTAACACTGACAATGCGCACCCATCATTCTCGTGCACGTACAATGTGAAAAGTTTCGTGTAATCTGGTGTTCCTAGCACAGGCGCAGAACAGAGAGCCTGTCTCAACTGCTCAAAGGCTTTCTGACATTCGTCTGTCCACTCAAGAGGCATCGGTGTAGTTTTGGACAACAATGCTAGCAAAGGTTTTATGATATGCGAAAAACCCATGATCCATTGCCTACAAAAGGACGTTAACCCTATGAAGGCACGCACATCTCTCTGCGTGCGGGGGACTGGTGTGTCTAAAATTGCTTGAATTCGATCAGATGTTAGTGCCCGCCCCTCCTTAGACAACAGATGACCGAGGTAGGTCACCTGGGGTCTACAGTATTGAAGCTTTTTCTTGGAAACCTTATGATTGTTTTGTGCCAAAAAGGAAAGCAACGCAAGCGTACTCTGTTCACATTGTGCATAGGAATCGGCGGCGAGCAGAAGGTCATCCACATACTGGATGAGTGCCACGCCAGACTGTAATGTAAAGGAATCTAGTTGGCGTTTCAGAGCCTGGCTGTAGATGCTAGGGCTTTCAGTATAACCTTGGGGAACACGACAAAATCTATACGATTTATTATTGAGCGTAAAACCAAACAGATATCTGCTATCTGGGTGAACAGGGATAGAAAAGAACGCATTCTTTAAATCAATAACGCTAAAAGTGGTGGCTGTCGGTGGAACCAAAGTAAGCAAAGTCGTGATATCAGACACCACTGGGTATTGGGGAACGACAATTTTATTTACTTCACGCAAATCAATAATAAATCGATAGATCTTGCCATCTGAATCTCTTTTAAGAATCGGTAGAATAGGGCTGTTACAAACATTATAAGGGACCTCCTCTACCACCCCTACGGAAATCAAATCCTGAACAATATGCGTCAGTGCAATTTCACCTTCCTTCGAGATCTTATACTGTGGCACTCGTGGTAGGGGGGCCCCTTCCTTAACAGTAATGTGTATTGGTGGAATACGCATCTCTCCCACATCCGTATCTGATGTCGCCCACAACGTGTGCGGCAGAGAGGCCAGAGCGGGAATATCTAAAATGACACAAAATCTGTCAGGGTCAGGGCAATCATCAGGGTCAGGGTAGTTGTCATTCAGAATAACCCGCACTCCCTCTGGAGCGCAGCGTATTGTTGCTCGAAAATATTTAAGCAAATCAATGCCCAAGATATTATCTGGGGTATGAGGCGATAACAAAAATTGGCCAAAACTAAAATATTTGTCAATGCATAGTGCAAGGGGCTTGGACAATGGGCTGGGGGAGGGTGTGCCATCAAACCCTACACACGTAATCATTTCGCCAGACAGGGGAGCCCTCGGAACCAAATTTTTCGACAGAGCGCTACGAGTAGCTCCTGTGTCGACTAGAAATTGATCAGTAGAACCCAAAATACCCGCTGTTACATATGGACCTTGCTGATCTACTGGCACTTCAACTGATTCCTTACCCCATCCTACGCAATCCTATGCATGCACGTAATCCTGATGTTCCACATTCTCTCCTTCCGAAATCTGATATTGATTCCGTCTATCAAACGTATTTCGTTCGTCCTGGCCACGGCCCCTCTCCTCAACCTGTCTACGATCACCTCCGCCACCTCTCGTTCCAGTATAACCTCCCCTTGACCTTCCACTACCTCGACCACGCTGACTACGCTGTTCGCGAAGTACCGGACAATCTTCGGCCCAATGCCCAAACTCCTTACAATAAGCACACTGATCCTCCGCAATGTCCGTACGACCATACGATGCATTTCCCCCACCGCGTCTACCTCTATCATTCCCTCTACCCTGTGTTCCCCGAACCTGCGCTAACATCACCTTCGTTTTCAATTCCTTCGTCTTTTTCTCTACACTTTCTTTAGCTTCCACCTCCTGCCGCTCATAATACTGAGCCATAGTTAACAAGGACGCAGGGGTCGCCGTGGCCCAGGAACTTTCACTCGATTTCAATCGCTTAGCGATCTCCGGTAGGAGATTAGCTACATACTTATCTACAAACAGATGCCGACCCGTATCGTCTGTTAAAGATTGACCACTGTAATCATGAAAGGCCTCCTCGAAGCGTGTAAAGAAATCAGAGACCGTTTCATCGGGTTTCTGCTTGCACGACGTTAACATGGTCCAATCAATCTTTTTGGCGGGAACAAGCGTTTTCAATTTATGCAAAATAGCTGCTGGAAGATCTAAGATTAGCGGACAAGGCTTACATGCCGGTTCCCTATCTAAATCTGCAGCATTTATTTCTTTCCAGGTCCCCCCCAAGATCGTTTCATCATTAGTCTTACGAATTTGCCTCCACATATCAGGTGGTAAAATTAGCCCAAAAAACAAATCTATATCTACAAGAGTCATCACACAAGACGAAATAGCCCCTTCCACCCCCTCATAAAATGCCGCTGGGTTCTTTCGAAGATCAGGTAAAGAATTTTTCAGTGCCATGACATCTGCCCTATTCCATGGCGTATATACCCAATTATACACAAAATACCCTTTCGCATCCTTCGACAACTTATCATCATCCGTACCTTCCCCTTTTGGTGGAACATACAAAGGCGCGGCTTCACGCATAGGCATAACATGCAACGCAGAACTCTTATCTGAACCACGGAGAGAACACTCCTTAACCGCCCCGTCATTTCCCGGCTCGGACTCTTTTTGCCTCCGTTTCCGTTCCTGCCTCAAATGGGTTGTCTCGTCCCGCAGCTTGATCAAGTGCTTGAACAGGTCGTCAACATCTGAAAGATCAAAGTCACCTTTAGCTAAATTTTCACGATACACCGACAACACCTTTGGCTCTAACGTATCAGAAAGATCTCGATATGCGCTTACAACTTCATCAGCCAAAGAAGACAAAAAATACATCACTTCAAGATCCGTCCACCCTGCTTTCTCTGATATCAATTGATCCTGAGTAACACTATGCTTATTCACTTTGCGAGCCCAACTACGTAAATGAGCGGACCTCTCCGCAGTAAACCTGAGAGCCGATACCCCCTTCTTGCCCGACTTATCCCGTCCGTCATCGTCAAAGTCCACAGCTGGCGCCGTCGGCGTAACATACGGAGGCGGTGACCGATCTAACAAAGAAAAATCATCAACTTCATTATTAAGGACAGGATAAAGTGGTCGGCGAATAGGAAACTGACCAGCAGTTTGCAAATTACGTTCCCGTTCCTCCCTTTCTTTCTTCTCCTGAGCCTCCTTTTCCTCAAGCTGTAAAGCCTTATCCCGAGCAGCCTTGCGCTGCTCTTTGTCCGCCAAGGCAACCTCACGCTTCATTCGTTCACGCGCCGCTTTCTCCCACATTCGCACACAATCAAACATGTTTTGTCTGGACCTGCGCTGAAACATACATTGCTCCACGAATTGGATTTTACTCAAATCGTATGACCCGTGTAGGGGCCATTGCAAGTCGGAATCGGCCTTAGTGTACTTATGCCACAATTTACTGTACATAATAGGGGGGAGGCCGAACTTGATATACATTTCCCTGTTTGGTGTTCCCTCTGGGGGAGCCGGCTGTGATTCCGCTAACCTAATTGAGACGCCTTCTCCAAAACAACACATTCCTCGGAGTGTGCTAAAAACAGGCATGTTCGAAAAGTATCACGAAAGCGTGATACCAGAAAATGGCACTTACAATTCTCCACACGATTGTGCCGCTCAAGGGAAAAAAAACAAAGTTAGAGAAACATCTCTACATGCCTGCCTATGTGGAGTGCACTACACATATGAGTTCAAAGGTCACAAATTCACAATGTTAGCTAACTCAAATCAAAGTTCATAGAATTCGGCAAGCGTCCTCACCGGTCACAAAGCACAGATTTTTTCAGTAAGTGTCCGAAGACTACCTTACCGAACACAATTCGTAGGACTTCAGTAAGCGTCCGAAGACTACCTTACCGAACACAAAGCTTACCAAATACTCAACTGTCCAGGTTCCAACTGCCAAGGTCTTGTAAGCCAAATCAGCCAAACGGCACTCTCTCAGTGATGCGGACACTTCGAAAACTCAGTCGGAGACCGGCGCCACCTGGAAGGTCAGATCGGAAGGAAAGGAAAAAACACCGTGGCAGCCAAGACTCGGGTCACTCGTGGCAGCGCGCGCCCATGGCGGATTTCCAAGCCTTCGTCACGACCTCTCCTTCGGGCATCCGAGTCGCCGATGAGTCCCTTCGTGGTCGCCAATTGAAGTATTTCGGGGTTCCCAAGGCCTACACGCTCCAGAGATTACCCACTTACACAAGAACTGTTGGCACGGAAACTGTAAAATGCAAAGAACAAGTTTATTAGGACCCCATGGGGTGGTGGTACACTCAAACAGCACCCTTCGGTAATGCAAGAGGTATCACACCGAACACCGGTGTGACCCCGTTTATATACACTTTTGGGGCAATAAAAGTTTAGGCGGCACAAGTTAAGACATAGTTTTAGAGACATATATGGTCATGTTTTGGAATACTGCCAGCTCATTGGAGGGTTTCAAACCCGCTGGTCAGTTAGCGGCACATTCCTAAAGGGTTACGGATCAGTGAGAACTGCGCATGTGTGGCTTGACCAGTACTAAAAATAGCCTGTTGCTGGGCAGATGAGAGTGGTCAGTGGAACGAACAAAGGACTAAAGGGCACGTCGGCCACGAGGCCGCTCATGGTCCAAGATGGCCGCTACAATATTAAAAATGGCGTTTTATCGTATATAGCCAAGTTAAGGAGGACAACGTGTAGATTCAACTAATCGCTAATCGAACGGGCCAATTACGACAGGAGGAGCCTAGTCAGAATGGGTGGAGTCAGAGAGGAGGGGTATAGGAGGAGCCTGGGCAGAATGGGTGGAGTCAGAGAGGAGGGGCTTAGGAGGAGCCTGGGCAGAATGGGTGGGGTCAGAGAGGAGATGCTTAGGCGGAGCCTGGGCAGAATGGGTGGGGTCAGACAGCAGAGGAGGGGCTTAGGAGGAGCCTAGTCAGATTGGGTGGGCTCAAATAGGAGGAGCCTGGGCAGAGGGGGTGGGGTCAGAGAGGAGGGGTATAGGAGGAGCCTGGGCAGAATGGGTGGGGTCAGACAGCAGAGGAGGGGCTTAGGAGGAGCCTGGGCAGAATGGGTGGGGTCAGAGAGGAGGGGCTTAGGAGGAGCCTGGGCAGAATGGGTGGAGTCAGAGAGGAGGGGGTATAGGAGGAGCCTGGGCAGAATGGGTATAGGAGGAGCCTAGTCAGATTGGGTGTGGTCAAATAGGAGGAGCCTGGGCAGAATGGGTGGGGTCAGAGAGGAGGGGGTATAGGAGGAGCCTCGCAGAAGGGGGTATAGGAGGAGCCTGGCAGAGGGGGGTATAGGAGGAGCCTGGGCAGAGGGGGGTGTAGGAGGAGCCTAGTCAGATTGGGTGGGGTCAAATAGGAGGAGCCTGGGCAGAATGGGTGGGGTCAGAGGGGTATGGGAGGAGCCTGGGTAGAATGGGTGGAGTCAGAGAGGAGGGGGTATAGGAGGAGCCTGGCAGAGGGGGGTGTAGGAGGAGCCTAGTCAGATTGGGTGGGGTCAAATAGGAGGAGCCTGGGCAGAGGGGGTGGGGTCAGAGAGGAGGGGTATAGGAGGAGCCTGGGCAGAATGGGTGGGGTCAGACAGCAGAGGAGGGGCTTAGGAGGAGCCTGGGCAGAATGGGTGGGGTCAGAGAGGAGGGGCTTAGGAGGAGCCTAGTCAGATTGGGTGGGGTCAAATAGGAGGAGCCTGGGCAGAATGGGTGGGGTCAGACAGCAGAGGAGGGGCTTAGGAGGAGCCTAGTCAGATTGGGTGGGGTCAAATAGGAGGAGCCTGGGCAGAATGGGTGGGGTCAGACAGCAGAGGAGGGGTATAGGAGGAGCCTGGGCAGAGGGGGTGGGGTCAGAGAGGAGGGGTATAGGAGGAGCCTGGGCAGAGGGGGTATAGGAGGAGCCTGGGCAGAGGGGGTGGGGTCAGAGAGGAGGGGTATAGGAGGAGCCTGGGCAGAGGGGGTATAGGAGGAGCCTAGTCAGATTGGGTGGGGTCAAATAGGAGGAGCCTGGGCAGAATGGGTGGAGTCAGAGAGGAGGGGGTATAGGAGGAGCCTGGGCAGAATGGGTGGGGTCAGACAGCAGAGGAGGGGCTTAGGAGGAGCCTAGTCAGATTGGGTGGGGTCAAATAGGAGGAGCCTGGGCAGAGGGGGTGGGGTCAGAGAGGAGGGGTATAGGAGGAGCCTGGGCAGAATGGGTGGGGTCAGACAGCAGAGGAGGGGCTTAGGAGGAGCCTGGGCAGAATGGGTGGGGTCAGAGAGGAGGGGCTTAGGAGGAGCCTAGTCAGATTGGGTGGGGTCAAATAGGAGGAGCCTGGGCAGAATGGGTGGGGTCAGACAGCAGAGGAGGGGCTTAGGAGGAGCCTAGTCAGATTGGGTGGGGTCAAATAGGAGGAGCCTGGGCAGAATGGGTGGGGTCAGACAGCAGAGGAGGGGTATAGGAGGAGCCTGGGCAGAGGGGGTGGGGTCAGAGAGGAGGGGTATAGGAGGAGCCTGGGCAGAGGGGGTGGGGTCAGAGAGGAGGGGTATAGGAGGAGCCTGGGCAGAGGGGGTATAGGAGGAGCCTAATCAGATTGGGTGGGGTCCAATAGGAGGAGCCTGGGCAGAATGGGTGGAGTCAGAGAGGAGGGGGTATAGGAGGAGCCTGGGCAGAATGGGTGGGGTCAGACAGCAGAGGAGGGGCTTAGGAGGAGCCTAGTCAGATTGGGTGGGGTCAGAGAGGTGGGGTATAGGAGGAGCCTGGGGAGAATGGGTGGGGTCAGACAGCAGAGGAGGGGCTTAGGAGGAGCCTGGGCAGAATGGGTGGGGTCAGAGAGGAGGGGCTTAGGAGGAGCCTAGTCAGATTGGGTGGGGTCAAATAGGAGGAGCCTGGGCAGAATGGGTGAGGTCAGAGAGGAGGGGTATAGGAGGAGCCTAGTCAGATTGGGTGGGGTCAAATAGGAGGGGGTATAGGAGGAGCCTGGGCAGAATGGGTGGGGCCAGACAGCAGAGGAGGGGCTTAGGAGGAACCTAGTCAGATTGGGTGGGGTCAAATAGGAGGAGCCTGGGCAGAATGGGTGGGGTCAGACAGCAGAGGAGGGGCTTAGGAGGAGCCTGGGCAGAATGGGTGGGGTCAGAGAGGAGATGCTTAGGCGGAGCCTGGGCAGAATGGGTGGGGTCAGACAGCAGAGGAGGGGCTTAGGAGGAGCCTAGTCAGATTGGGTGGGGTCAAATAGGAGGAGCCTAGTCAGAATGGGTGGAGTCAGAGAGGAGGGGGTATAGGAGGAGCCTAGTCAGATTGGGTGGGGTCAGAGAGGAGGGGCTTAGGAGGAGCCTAGGGGCTTAGGAGGAGCCTAGTCAGATTGGGTGGGGTCAGAGAGGAGGGGTATAGGAGGAGCCTGGGCAGAATGGGTGGGGTCAGATAGCAGATGAGGGGCTTAGGAGGAGCCTGGGCAGAATTGGTGGGGTCAGAGAGGAGGGGCTTAGGAGGAGCCTGGGCAGAATGGGTGGGGTCAGACAGCAGAGGAGGGGCTTAGGAGGAGCCTGGGCAGAATTGGTGGGGTCAGAGAGGAGGGGCTTAGGAGGAGCCTGGGCAGAATGGGTGGGGTCAGACAGCAGAGGAGGGGCTTAGGAGGAGCCTAGTCAGATTGGGTGGGGTCAAATAGGAGGAGCCTGGGCAGAATGGGTGAGGTCAGAGAGGAGGGGTATAGGAGGAGCCTAGTCAGATTGGGTGGGGTCAAATAGGAGGGGGTATAGGAGGAGCCTGGGCAGAATGGGTGGGGCCAGACAGCAGAGGAGGGGCTTAGGAGGAACCTAGTCAGATTGGGTGGGGTCAAATAGGAGGAGCCTGGGCAGAATGGGTGGGGTCAGACAGCAGAGGAGGGGCTTAGGAGGAGCCTGGGCAGAATGGGTGGGGTCAGAGAGGAGGGGCTTAGGAGGAGCCTGGGCAGAATGGGTGGAGTCAGAGAGGAGGGGTATAGGAGGAGCCTGGGCAGAATGGGTGGGGTCAGACAGCAGAGGAGGGGCTTAGGAGGAGCCTAGTCAGAATGGGTGAAGTCAGAGAGGAGGGGCTTAGGAGGAGCCTGGGCAGAATGGGTGGGGTCAGAGAGGAGATGCTTAGGCGGAGCCTGGGCAGAATGGGTGGGGTCAGACAGCAGAGGAGGGGCTTAGGAGGAGCCTAGTCAGATTGGGTGGGGTCAAATAGGAGGAGCCTGGGCAGAGGGGGTGGGGTCAGAGAGGAGGGGTATAGGAGGAGCCTGGGCAGAATGGGTGGGGTCAGACAGCAGAGGAGGGGCTTAGGAGGAGCCTGGGCAGAATGGGTGGGGTCAGAGAGGAGGGGCTTAGGAGGAGCCTAGTCAGATTGGGTGGGGTCAAATAGGAGGAGCCTGGGCAGAATGGGTGGGGTTAGAGAGCAGAGGAGGGGCTTAGGAGGAGCCTAGGGGCTTAGAAGGAGCCTAGTCAGATTGGGTGGGGTCAGAGAGGAGGGGCTTAGGAGGAGCCTGGGCAGAATGAGTGGGGTCAGACAGCAGAGGAGGGGCTTAGGAGGGGCCTAGGGGCTTAGGAGGAGCCTAGTCAGATTGGGTGGGGTCAAATAGGAGGAGCCTGGGCAGAATGGGAGGAGCCTGGGTAGAATGGGTGGAGTCAGAGAGGAGGGGGTATAGGAGGAGCCTGGGCAGAATGGGTGGGGTCAGACAGCAGAGGAGGGGCTTAGGAGGAGCCTAGTCAGATTGGGTGGGGTCAAATAGGAGGAGCCTGGGCAGAGGGGGTGGGGTCAGAGAGGAGGGGTATAGGAGGAGCCTGGGCAGAATGGGTGGGGTCAGACAGCAGAGGAGGGGCTTAGGAGGAGCCTGGGCAGAATGGGTGGGGTCAGAGAGGAGGGGCTTAGGAGGAGCCTAGTCAGATTGGGTGGGGTCAAATAGGAGGAGCCTGGGCAGAATGGGTGGGGTCAGACAGCAGAGGAGGGGCTTAGGAGGAGCCTAGTCAGATTGGGTGGGGTCAAATAGGAGGAGCCTGGGCAGAATGGGTGGGGTCAGACAGCAGAGGAGGGGTATAGGAGGAGCCTGGGCAGAGGGGGTGGGGTCAGAGAGGAGGGGTATAGGAGGAGCCTGGGCAGAGGGGGTGGGGTCAGAGAGGAGGGGTATAGGAGGAGCCTGGGCAGAGGGGGTATAGGAGGAGCCTAATCAGATTGGGTGGGGTCCAATAGGAGGAGCATGGGCAGAATGGGTGGAGTCAGAGAGGAGGGGGTATAGGAGGAGCCTGGGCAGAATGGGTGGGGTCAGACAGCAGAGGAGGGGCTTAGGAGGAGCCTAGTCAGATTGGGTGGGGTCAGAGAGGTGGGGTATAGGAGGAGCCTGGGGAGAATGGGTGGGGTCAGACAGCAGAGGAGGGGCTTAGGAGGAGCCTGGGCAGAATGGGTGGGGTCAGAGAGGAGGGGCTTAGGAGGAGCCTAGTCAGATTGGGTGGGGTCAAATAGGAGGAGCCTGGGCAGAATGGGTGAGGTCAGAGAGGAGGGGTATAGGAGGAGCCTAGTCAGATTGGGTGGGGTCAAATAGGAGGGGGTATAGGAGGAGCCTGGGCAGAATGGGTGGGGCCAGACAGCAGAGGAGGGGCTTAGGAGGAACCTAGTCAGATTGGGTGGGGTCAAATAGGAGGAGCCTGGGCAGAATGGGTGGGGTCAGACAGCAGAGGAGGGGCTTAGGAGGAGCCTGGGCAGAATGGGTGGGGTCAGAGAGGAGATGCTTAGGCGGAGCCTGGGCAGAATGGGTGGGGTCAGACAGCAGAGGAGGGGCTTAGGAGGAGCCTAGTCAGATTGGGTGGGGTCAAATAGGAGGAGCCTAGTCAGAATGGGTGGAGTCAGAGAGGAGGGGGTATAGGAGGAGCCTAGTCAGATTGGGTGGGGTCAGAGAGGAGGGGCTTAGGAGGAGCCTAGGGGCTTAGGAGGAGCCTAGTCAGATTGGATGGGGTCAGAGAGGAGGGGTATAGGAGGAGCCTGGGCAGAATGGGTGGGGTCAGATAGCAGATGAGGGGCTTAGGAGGAGCCTGGGCAGAATTGGTGGGGTCAGAGAGGAGGGGCTTAGGAGGAGCCTGGGCAGAATGGGTGGGGTCAGACAGCAGAGGAGGGGCTTAGGAGGAGCCTGGGCAGAATTGGTGGGGTCAGAGAGGAGGGGCTTAGGAGGAGCCTGGGCAGAATGGGTGGGGTCAGACAGCAGAGGAGGGGCTTAGGAGGAGCCTAGTCAGATTGGGTGGGGTCAAATAGGAGGAGCCTGGGCAGAATGGGTGAGGTCAGAGAGGAGGGGTATAGGAGGAGCCTAGTCAGATTGGGTGGGGTCAAATAGGAGGGGGTATAGGAGGAGCCTGGGCAGAATGGGTGGGGCCAGACAGCAGAGGAGGGGCTTAGGAGGAACCTAGTCAGATTGGGTGGGGTCAAATAGGAGGAGCCTGGGCAGAATGGGTGGGGTCAGACAGCAGAGGAGGGGCTTAGGAGGAGCCTGGGCAGAATGGGTGGGGTCAGAGAGGAGGGGCTTAGGAGGAGCCTGGGCAGAATGGGTGGAGTCAGAGAGGAGGGGGTATAGGAGGAGCCTGGGCAGAATGGGTGGGGTCAGACAGCAGAGGAGGGGCTTAGGAGGAGCCTAGTCAGAATGGGTGGAGTCAGAGAGGAGGGGTATAGGAGGAGCCTGGGCAGAATGGGTGGAGTCAGAGAGGAGGGGCTTAGGAGGAGCCTGGGCAGAATGGGTGGGGTCAGAGAGGAGATGCTTAGGCGGAGCCTGGGCAGAATGGGTGGGGTCAGACAGCAGAGGAGGGGCTTAGGAGGAGCCTAGTCAGATTGGGTGGGGTCAAATAGGAGGAGCCTGGGCAGAGGGGGTGGGGTCAGAGAGGAGGGGTATAGGAGGAGCCTGGGCAGAATGGGTGGGGTCAGACAGCAGAGGAGGGGCTTAGGAGGAGCCTGGGCAGAATGGGTGGGGTCAGAGAGGAGGGGCTTAGGAGGAGCCTAGTCAGATTGGGTGGGGTCAAATAGGAGGAGCCTGGGCAGAATGGGTGGGGTTAGAGAGCAGAGGAGGGGCTTAGGAGGAGCCTAGGGGCTTAGAAGGAGCCTAGTCAGATTGGGTGGGGTCAGAGAGGAGGGGCTTAGGAGGAGCCTGGGCAGAATGAGTGGGGTCAGACAGCAGAGGAGGGGCTTAGGAGGGGCCTAGGGGCTTAGGAGGAGCCTAGTCAGATTGGGTGGGGTCAAATAGGAGGAGCCTGGGCAGAATGGGAGGAGCCTGGGTAGAATGGGTGGAGTCAGAGAGGAGGGGGTATAGGAGGAGCCTGGCAGAGGGGGGTGTAGGAGGAGCCTAGTCAGATTGGGTGGGGTCAAATAGGAGGAGCCTGGGCAGAATGGGTGGGGTCAGAGGGGTATGGGAGGAGCCTGGGTAGAATGGGTGGAGTCAGAGAGGAGGGGGTATAGGAGGAGCCTGGGCAGAATGGGTGGGGTCAGACAGCAGAGGAGAGCTTAGGAGGAGCCTAGTCAGATTGGGTGGGGTCAGAGAGGTGGGGTATAGGAGGAGCCTGGGCAGAATGGGTGGGGTCAGAGAGGAGGAGCCTGGGCAGAATGGGTGGGGTCAGACAGCAGAGGAGGGGCTTAGGAGGAGCCTAGTCAGATTGGGTGGGGTCAGAGAGGTGGGGTATAGGAGGAGCCTGGGCAGAATGGGTGGGGTCAGACAGCAGAGGAGGGGCTTAGGAGGAGCCTAGTCAGATTGGGTGGGGTCAGAGGGGTATGGGAGGAGCCTGGGTAGAATGGGTGGAGTCAGAGAGGAGGGGGTATAGGAGGAGCCTGGCAGAGGGGGGTGTAGGAGGAGCCTAGTCAGATTGGGTGGGGTCAAATAGGAGGAGCCTGGGCAGAGGGGGTGGGGTCAGAGAGGAGGGGTATAGGAGGAGCCTGGGCAGAATGGGTGGGGTCAGACAGCAGAGGAGGGGCTTAGGAGGAGCCTAGTCAGATTGGGTGGGGTCAGAGGGGTATGGGAGGAGCCTGGGTAGAATGGGTGGAGTCAGAGAGGAGGGGGTATAGGTGGAGCCTGGCAGAGGGGGGTGTAGGAGGAGCCTAGTCAGATTGGGTGGGGTCAAATAGAAGGAGCCTGGGCAGAGGGGGTGGGGTCAGAGAGGAGGGGTATAGGAGGAGCCTGGGCAGAGGGGGTGGGGTCAGAGAGGAGGGGTATAGGAGGAGCCTGGGCAGAGGGGGTATAGGAGGAGCCTGGGCAGAGGGGGTGGGGTCAGAGAGGAGGGGTATAGGAGGAGCCTGGGCAGAGGGGGTATAGGAGGAGCCTAGTCAGATTGGGTGGGGTCAAATAGGAGAAGCCTGGGCAGAATGGGTGGAGTCAGAGAGGAGGGGGTATAGGAGGAGCCTGGGCAGAATGGGTGGGGTCAGACAGCAGAGGAGGGGCTTAGGAGGAGCCTAGTCAGATTGGGTGGGGTCAAATAGGAGGAGCCTGGGCAGAGGGGGTGGGGTCAGAGAGGAGGGGTATAGGAGGAGCCTGGGCAGAATGGGTGGGGTCAGACAGCAGAGGAGGGGCTTAGGAGGAGCCTGGGCAGAATGGGTGGGGTCAGAGAGGAGGGGCTTAGGAGGAGCCTAGTCAGATTGGGTGGGGTCAAATAGGAGGAGCCTGGGCAGAATGGGTGGGGTCAGACAGCAGAGGAGGGGCTTAGGAGGAGCCTAGTCAGATTGGGTGGGGTCAAATAGGAGGAGCCTGGGCAGAATGGGTGGGGTCAGACAGCAGAGGAGGGGTATAGGAGGAGCCTGGGCAGAGGGGGTGGGGTCAGAGAGGAGGGGTATAGGAGGAGCCTGGGCAGAGGGGGTGGGGTCAGAGAGGAGGGGTATAGGAGGAGCCTGGGCAGATGGGGTATAGGAGGAGCCTAATCAGATTGGGTGGGGTCCAATAGGAGGAGCCTGGGCAGAATGGGTGGAGTCAGAGAGGAGGGGGTATAGGAGGAGCCTGGGCAGAATGGGTGGGGTCAGACAGCAGAGGAGGGGCTTAGGAGGAGCCTAGTCAGATTGGGTAGGGTCAGAGAGGTGGGGTATAGGAGGAGCCTGGGGAGAATGGGTGGGGTCAGACAGCAGAGAAGGGGCTTAGGAGGAGCCTTGTCAGATTGGGTGGGGTCAAATAGGAGGAGCCTGGGCAGAGGGGGGTATAGGAGGAGCCTAGTCAGATTGGGTGGGGTCAGAGAGGAGGGGCTTAGGAGGAGCCTGGGCAGAATGAGTGGGGTCAGACAGCAGAGGAGGGGCTTAGGAGGAGCCTAGGGGCTTAGGAGGAGCCTAGTCAGATTGGGTGGGGTCAAATAGGAGGAGCCTGGGCAGAATGGGTGGGGTCAGAGGGGTATGGGAGGAGCCTGGGTAGAATGGGTGGAGTCAGAGAGGAGGGGGTATAGGAGGAGCCTGGGCAGAGGGGGGTGTAGGAGGAGCCTAGTCAGATTGGGTGGGGTCAAATAGGAGGAGCCTGGGCAGAATGGGTGGGGTCAGAGGGGTATGGGAGGAGCCTGGGTAGAATGGGTGGAGTCAGAGAGGAGGGGGTATAGGAGGAGCCTGGCAGAGGGGGGTGTAGGAGGAGCCTAGTCAGATTGGGTGGGGTCAAATAGGAGGAGCCTGGGCAGAGGGGGTGGGGTCAGAGAGGAGGGGTATAGGAGGAGCCTGGGCAGAATGGGTGGGGTCAGACAGCAGAGGAGGGGCTTAGGAGGAGCCTGGGCAGAATGGGTGGGGTCAGAGAGGAGGGGCTTAGGAGGAGCCTAGTCAGATTGGGTGGGGTCAAATAGGAGGAGCCTGGGCAGAATGGGTGGGGTCAGACAGCAGAGGAGGGGCTTAGGAGGAGCCTAGTCAGATTGGGTGGGGTCAAATAGGAGGAGCCTGGGCAGAATGGGTGGGGTCAGACAGCAGAGGAGGGGTATAGGAGGAGCCTGGGCAGAGGGGGTGGGGTCAGAGAGGAGGGGTATAGGAGGAGCCTGGGCAGAGGGGGTATAGGAGGAGCCTGGGCAGAGGGGGTGGGGTCAGAGAGGAGGGGTATAGGAGGAGCCTGGGCAGAGGGGGTATAGGAGGAGCCTAGTCAGATTGGGTGGGGTCAAATAGGAGGAGCCTGGGCAGAATGGGTGGAGTCAGAGAGGAGGGGGTATAGGAGGAGCCTGGGCAGAATGGGTGGGGTCAGACAGCAGAGGAGGGGCTTAGGAGGAGCCTAGTCAGATTGGGTGGGGTCAAATAGGAGGAGCCTGGGCAGAGGGGGTGGGGTCAGAGAGGAGGGGTATAGGAGGAGCCTGGGCAGAATGGGTGGGGTCAGACAGCAGAGGAGGGGCTTAGGAGGAGCCTGGGCAGAATGGGTGGGGTCAGAGAGGAGGGGCTTAGGAGGAGCCTAGTCAGATTGGGTGGGGTCAAATAGGAGGAGCCTGGGCAGAATGGGTGGGGTCAGACAGCAGAGGAGGGGCTTAGGAGGAGCCTAGTCAGATTGGGTGGGGTCAAATAGGAGGAGCCTGGGCAGAATGGGTGGGGTCAGACAGCAGAGGAGGGGTATAGGAGGAGCCTGGGCAGAGGGGGTGGGGTCAGAGAGGAGGGGTATAGGAGGAGCCTGGGCAGAGGGGGTGGGGTCAGAGAGGAGGGGTATAGGAGGAGCCTGGGCAGAGGGGGTATATGAGGAGCCTAATCAGATTGGGTGGGGTCCAATAGGGACCTGGGCAGAATGGGTGGAGTCAGAGAGGAGGGGGTATAGGAGGAGCCTGGGGAGAATGGGTGGGGTCAGACAGCAGAGGAGGGGCTTAGGAGGAGCCTGGGCAGAATGGGTGGGGTCAGAGAGGAGGGGCTTAGGAGGAGCCTAGTCAGATTGGGTGGGGTCAAATAGGAGGAGCCTGGGCAGAATGGGTGAGGTCAGAGAGGAGGGGTATAGGAGGAGCCTAGTCAGATTGGGTGGGGTCAAATAGGAGGGGGTATAGGAGGAGCCTGGGCAGAATGGGTGGGGCCAGACAGCAGAGGAGGGGCTTAGGAGGAACCTAGTCAGATTGGGTGGGGTCAAATAGGAGGAGCCTGGGCAGAATGGGTGGGGTCAGACAGCAGAGGAGGGGCTTAGGAGGAGCCTGGGCAGAATGGGTGGGGTCAGAGAGGAGATGCTTAGGCGGAGCCTGGGCAGAATGGGTGGGGTCAGACAGCAGAGGAGGGGCTTAGGAGGAGCCTAGTCAGATTGGGTGGGGTCAAATAGGAGGAGCCTAGTCAGAATGGGTGGAGTCAGAGAGGAGGGGCTTAGGAGGAGCCTAGTCAGATTGGGTGGGGTCAGAGAGGAGGGGTATAGGAGGAGCCTAGTCAGATTGGGTGGGGTCAGAGAGGAGGGGCTTAGGAGGAGCCTAGGGGCTTAGGAGGAGCCTAGTCAGATTGGGTGGGGTCAGAGAGGAGGGGTATAGGAGGAGCCTGGGCAGAATGGGTGGGGTCAGATAGCAGATGAGGGGCTTAGGAGGAGCCTGGGCAGAATTGGTGGGGTCAGAGAGGAGGGGCTTAGGAGGAGCCTGGGCAGAATGGGTGGGGTCAGACAGCAGAGGAGGGGCTTAGGAGGAGCCTGGGCAGAATTGGTGGGGTCAGAGAGGAGGGGCTTAGGAGGAGCCTGGGCAGAATGGGTGGGGTCAGACAGCAGAGGAGGGGCTTAGGAGGAGCCTAGTCAGATTGGGTGGGGTCAAATAGGAGGAGCCTGGGCAGAATGGGTGAGGTCAGAGAGGAGGGGTATAGGAGGAGCCTAGTCAGATTGGGTGGGGTCAAATAGGAGGGGGTATAGGAGGAGCCTGGGCAGAATGGGTGGGGCCAGACAGCAGAGGAGGGGCTTAGGAGGAACCTAGTCAGATTGGGTGGGGTCAAATAGGAGGAGCCTGGGCAGAATGGGTGGGGTCAGACAGCAGAGGAGGGGCTTAGGAGGAGCCTGGGCAGAATGGGTGGGGTCAGAGAGGAGGGGCTTAGGAGGAGCCTGGGCAGAATGGGTGGAGTCAGAGAGGAGGGGGTATAGGAGGAGCCTGGGCAGAATGGGTGGGGTCAGACAGCAGAGGAGGGGCTTAGGAGGAGCCTAGTCAGAATGGGTGGAGTCAGAGAGGAGGGGTATAGGAGGAGCCTGGGCAGAATGGGTGGAGTCAGAGAGGAGGGGCTTAGGAGGAGCCTGGGCAGAATGGGTGGGGTCAGAGAGGAGATGCTTAGGCGGAGCCTGGGCAGAATGGGTGGGGTCAGACAGCAGAGGAGGGGCTTAGGAGGAGCCTAGTCAGATTGGGTGGGGTCAAATAGGAGGAGCCTGGGCAGAGGGGGTGGGGTCAGAGAGGAGGGGTATAGGAGGAGCCTGGGCAGAATGGGTGGGGTCAGACAGCAGAGGAGGGGCTTAGGAGGAGCCTGGGCAGAATGGGTGGGGTCAGAGAGGAGGGGCTTAGGAGGAGCCTAGTCAGATTGGGTGGGGTCAAATAGGAGGAGCCTGGGCAGAATGGGTGGGGTTAGAGAGCAGAGGAGGGGGTTAGGAGGAGCCTAGGGGCTTAGGAGGAGCCTAGTCAGATTGGGTGGGGTCAGAGAGGAGGGGCTTAGGAGGAGCCTGGGCAGAATGAGTGGGGTCAGACAGCAGAGGAGGGGCTTAGGAGGGGCCTAGGGGCTTAGGAGGAGCCTAGTCAGATTGGGTGGGGTCAAATAGGAGGAGCCTGGGCAGAATGGGAGGAGCCTGGGTAGAATGGGTGGAGTCAGAGAGGAGGGGGTATAGGAGGAGCCTGGCAGAGGGGGGTGTAGGAGGAGCCTAGTCAGATTGGGTGGGGTCAAATAGGAGGAGCCTGGGCAGAATGGGTGGGGTCAGAGGGGTATGGGAGGAGCCTGGGTAGAATGGGTGGAGTCAGAGAGGAGGGGGTATAGGAGGAGCCTGGGCAGAATGGGTGGGGTCAGACAGCAGAGGAGGGGCTTAGGAGGAGCCTAGTCAGATTGGGTGGGGTCAGAGAGGTGGGGTATAGGAGGAGCCTGGGCAGAATGGGTGGGGTCAGAGAGGAGGAGCCTGGGCAGAATGGGTGGGGTCAGACAGCAGAGGAGGGGCTTAGGAGGAGCCTAGTCAGATTGGGTGGGGTCAGAGAGGTGGGGTATAGGAGGAGCCTGGGCAGAATGGGTGGGGTCAGACAGCAGAGGAGGGGCTTAGGAGGAGCCTAGTCAGATTGGGTGGGGTCAGAGGGGTATGGGAGGAGCCTGGGTAGAATGGGTGGAGTCAGAGAGGAGGGGGTATAGGAGGAGCCTGGCAGAGGGGGGTGTAGGAGGAGCCTAGTCAGATTGGGTGGGGTCAAATAGGAGGAGCCTGGGCAGAGGGGGTGGGGTCAGAGAGGAGGGGTATAGGAGGAGCCTGGGCAGAATGGGTGGGGTCAGACAGCAGAGGAGGGGCTTAGGAGGAGCCTAGTCAGATTGGGTGGGGTCAGAGGGGTATGGGAGGAGCCTGGGTAGAATGGGTGGAGTCAGAGAGGAGGGGGTATAGGAGGAGCCTGGCAGAGGGGGGTGTAGGAGGAGCCTAGTCAGATTGGGTGGGGTCAAATAGGAGGAGCCTGGGCAGAGGGGGTGGGGTCAGAGAGGAGGGGTATAGGAGGAGCCTGGGCAGAGGGGGTGGGGTCAGAGAGGAGGGGTATAGGAGGAGCCTGGGCAGAGGGGGTATAGGAGGAGCCTGGGCAGAGGGGGTGGGGTCAGAGAGGAGGGGTATAGGAGGAGCCTGGGCAGAGGGGGTATAGGAGGAGCCTAGTCAGATTGGGTGGGGTCAAATAGGAGGAGCCTTGGCAGAATGGGTGGAGTCAGAGAGGAGGGGGTATAGGAGGAGCCTGGGCAGAATGGGTGGGGTCAGACAGCAGAGGAGGGGCTTAGGAGGAGCCTAGTCAGATTGGGTGGGGTCAAATAGGAGGAGCCTGGGCAGAGGGGGTGGGGTCAGAGAGGAGGGGTATAGGAGGAGCCTGGGCAGAATGGGTGGGGTCAGACAGCAGAGGAGGGGCTTAGGAGGAGCCTGGGCAGAATGGGTGGGGTCAGAGAGGAGGGGCTTAGGAGGAGCCTAGTCAGATTGGGTGGGGTCAAATAGGAGGAGCCTGGGCAGAATGGGTGGGG
Organism: Lissotriton vulgaris; assembly: GCF_964263255.1. NCBI lineage: Eukaryota > Metazoa > Chordata > Amphibia > Caudata > Salamandridae > Lissotriton > Lissotriton vulgaris. The sequence continues at coordinate 1,002,324,650 of NC_141695.1, forward strand.
TCAGACAGCAGAGGAGGGGCTTAGGAGGAGCCTAGTCAGATTGGGTGGGGTCAAATAGGAGGAGCCTGGGCAGAATGGGTGGGGTCAGACAGCAGAGGAGGGGTATAGGAGGAGCCTGGGCAGAGGGGGTGGGGTCAGAGAGGAGGGGTATAGGAGGAGCCTGGGCAGAGGGGGTGGGGTCAGAGAGGAGGGGTATAGGAGGAGCCTGGGCAGATGGGGTATAGGAGGAGCCTAATCAGATTGGGTGGGGTCCAATAGGAGGAGCCTGGGCAGAATGGGTGGAGTCAGAGAGGAGGGGGTATAGGAGGAGCCTGGGGAGAATGGGTGGGGTCAGACAGCAGAGAAGGGGCTTAGGAGGAGCCTTGTCAGATTGGGTGGGGTCAAATAGGAGGAGCCTGGGCAGAGGGGGTGGGGTCAGAGAGGAGGGGTATAGGAGGAGCCTGGGCAGAGGGGGTGGGGTCAGAGAGGAGGGGTATAGGAGGAGCCTGGGCAGAGGGGGTATAGGAGGAGCCTAATCAGATTGGGTGGGGTCCAATAGGAGGAGCCTGGGCAGAATGGGTGGAGTCAGAGAGGAGGGGGTATAGGAGGAGCCTGGGCAGAATGGGTGGGGTCAGACAGCAGAGGAGGGGCTTAGGAGGAGCCTAGTCAGATTGGGTGGGGTCAGAGAGGTGGGGTATAGGAGGAGCCTGGGGAGAATGGGTGGGGTCAGACAGCAGAGACGGGGCTTAGGAGGAGCCTTGTCAGATTGGGTGGGGTCAAATAGGAGGAGCCTGGGCAGAGGGGGGTATAGGAGGAGCCTAGTCAGATTGGGTGGGGTCAGAGAGGAGGGGCTTAGGAGGAGCCTGGGCAGAATGAGTGGGGTCAGACAGCAGAGGAGGGGCTTAGGAGGAGCCTAGGGGCTTAGGAGGAGCCTAGTCAGATTGGGTGGGGTCAAATAGGAGGAGCCTGGGCAGAATGGGTGGGGTCAGAGGGGTATGGGAGGAGCCTGGGTAGAATGGGTGGAGTCAGAGAGGAGGGGGTATAGGAGGAGCCTGGGCAGAGGGGGGTGTAGGAGGAGCCTAGTCAGATTGGGTGGGGTCAAATAGGAGGAGCCTGGGCAGAATGGGTGGGGTCAGAGGGGTATGGGAGGAGCCTGGGTAGAATGGGTGGAGTCAGAGAGGAGGGGGTATAGGAGGAGCCTGGCAGAGGGGGGTGTAGGAGGAGCCTAGTCAGATTGGGTGGGGTCAAATAGGAGGAGCCTGGGCACAATGGGAGGGGTCAGAGGGGTATGGGAGGAGCCTGGGTAGAATGGGTGGAGTCAGAGAGGAGGGGGTATAGGAGGAGCCTAGTCAGAGGGGGTGGGGTCAGAGAGGAGGGGCTTAGGAGGAGCCTAGTCAGATTGGGTGGGGTCAAATAGGAGGAGCCTGGGCAGAATGGGTGGAGTCAGAGAGGTGGGGCTTAGGAGGAGCCTGGGCAGAATGGGTGGGGTCAGAGAGGAGGGGCTTAGGCGGAGCCTGGGCAGAATGGGTGGGGGTCAGACAGCAGAGGAGGGGCTTAGGAGGAGCCTGGGCAGAGGGGGTATAGGAGGAGCCTAGTCAGATTGGGTGGGGTCAAATAGGAGGAGCCTGGGCAGAATGGGTGGGGTCAGACAGCAGAGGAGGGGCTTAGGAGGAGCCAAGTCAGATTGGGTGGGGTGAAATAGGAGGGGTATAGGAGGAGCCTGGGCAGAATGGGTGGGGTCAGAGGGGTATGGGAGGAGCCTGGGCAGAATGGGTGGAGTCAGAGAGGAGGGGGTAGAGGAGGAGCCTGGGCAGAATGGGTGGGGTCAGACAGCAGAGGAGGGGCTTAGGAGGAGCCTGGGCAGAATGGGTGGGGTCAGACAGCAGAGGAGGGGCTTAGGAGGAGCCTGGGCAGAATGGGTGGGGTCAGAGAGGAGATGCTTAGGCAGAGCCTGGGCAGTATGGGTGGGGTCAGACAGCAGAGGAGGGGCTTAGGAGGAGCCTAGTCAGATTGGGTGGGGTCAAATAGGAGGAGCCTAGTCAGAATGGGTGGAGTCAGAGAGGAGGGGCTTAGGAGGAGCCTAGTCAGATTGGGTGGGGTCAGAGAGGAGGGGTATAGGAGGAGCCTGGGCAGAATGGGTGGGGTCAGACAGCAGATGAGGGGCTTAGGAGGAGCCTGGGCAGAATTGGTGGGGTCAGAGAGGAGGGGCTTAGGAGGAGCCTGGGCAGAATGGGTGGGGTCAGACAGCAGAGGAGGGGCTTAGGAGGAGCCTAGTCAGATTGGGTGGGGTCAAATAGGAGGAGCCTGGGCAGAATGGGTGAGGTCAGAGAGGAGGAGGGGTATAGGAGGAGCCTAGTCAGATTGGGTGGGGTCAAATAGGAGGGGGTATAGGAGGAGCCTGGGCAGAATGGGTGGGGCCAGACAGCAGAGGAGGGGCTTAGGAGGAACCTAGTCAGATTGGGTGGGGTCAAATAGGAGGAGCCTGGGCAGAATGGGTGGGGTCAGACAGCAGAGGAGGGGCTTAGGAGGAGCCTGGGCAGAATGGGTGGGGTCAGAGAGGAGATGCTTAGGCGGAGCCTGGGCAGAATGGGTGGGGTCAGACAGCAGAGGAGGGGCTTAGGAGGAGCCTGGGCAGAATTGGTGGGGTCAGAGAGGAGGGGCTTAGGAGGAGCCTGGGCAGAATGGGTGGGGTCAGACAGCAGAGGAGGGGCTTAGGAGGAGCCTGGGCAGAATTGGTGGGGTCAGAGAGGAGGGGCTTAGGAGGAGCCTGGGCAGAATGGGTGGGGTCAGACAGCAGAGGAGGGGCTTAGGAGGAGCCTAGTCAGATTGGGTGGGGTCAAATAGGAGGAGCCTGGGCAGAATGGGTGAGGTCAGAGAGGAGGGGTATAGGAGGAGCCTAGTCAGATTGGGTGGGGTCAAATAGGAGGGGGTATAGGAGGAGCCTGGGCAGAATGGGTGGGGCCAGACAGCAGAGGAGGGGCTTAGGAGGAACCTAGTCAGATTGGGTGGGGTCAAATAGGAGGAGCCTGGGCAAAATGGGTGGGGTCAGACAGCAGAGGAGGGGCTTAGGAGGAGCCTGGGCAGAATGGGTGGGGTCAGAGAGGAGGGGCTTAGGAGGAGCCTGGGCAGAATGGGTGGAGTCAGAGAGGAGGGGGTATAGGAGGAGCCTGGGCAGAATGGGTGGGGTCAGACAGCAGAGGAGGGGCTTAGGAGGAGCCTAGTCAGAATGGGTGGAGTCAGAGAGGAGGGGTATAGGAGGAGCCTGGGCAGAATGGGTGGAGTCAGAGAGGAGGGGCTTAGGAGGAGCCTGGGCAGAATGGGTGGGGTCAGAGAGGAGATGCTTAGGCGGAGCCTGGGCAGAATGGGTGGGGTCAGACAGCAGAGGAGGGGCTTAGGAGGAGCCTAGTCAGATTGGGTGGGGTCAAATAGGAGGAGCCTAGTCAGAATGGGTGGAGTCAGAGAGGAGGGGGTATAGGAGGAGCCTAGTCAGATTGGGTGGGGTCAGAGAGGAGGGGCTTAGGAGGAGCCTAGGGGCTTAGGAGGAGCCTAGTCAGATTGGGTGGGGTCAGAGAGGAGGGGTATAGGAGGAGCCTGGGCAGAATGGGTGGGGTCAGACAGCAGATGAGGGGCTTAGGAGGAGCCTGGGCAGAATTGGTGGGGTCAGAGAGGAGGGGCTTAGGAGGAGCCTGGGCAGAATGGGTGGGGTCAGACAGCAGAGGAGGGGCTTAGGAGGAGCCTAGTCAGATTGGGTGGGGTCAAATAGGAGGAGCCTGGGCAGAATGGGTGAGGTCAGAGAGGAGGGGTATAGGAGGAGCCTGGGCAGAGGGGGTATAGGAGGAGCCTCGTCAGATTGGGTGGGGTCAAATAGGAGAGGGTATAGGAGGAGCCTGGGCAGAATGGGTGGAGTCAGAGAGGAGGGGGTATAGGAGGAGCCTAGTCAGATTGGGTGGGGTCAGAGAGGAGGGGCTTAGGAGGAGCCTAGGGGCTTAGGAGGAGCCTAGTCAGATTGGGTGGGGTCAGAGAGGAGGGGTATAGGAGGAGCCTGGGCAGAATGGGTGGGGTCAGACAGCAGATGAGGGGCTTAGGAGGAGCCTGGGCAGAATTGGTGGGGTCAGAGAGGAGGGGCTTAGGAGGAGCCTGGGCAGAATGGGTGGGGTCAGACAGCAGAGGAGGGGCTTAGGAGGAGCCTAGTCAGATTGGGTGGGGTCAAATAGGAGGAGCCTGGGCAGAATGGGTGAGGTCAGAGAGGAGGGGTATAGGAGGAGCCTGGGCAGAGGGGGTATAGGAGGAGCCTCGTCAGATTGGGTGGGGTCAAATAGGAGGGGGTATAGGAGGAACCTGGGCAGAATGGGTGGGGCCAGACAGCAGAGGAGGGGCTTAGGAGGAGCCTAGTCAGATTGGGTGGGGTCAGAGAGGAGGGGTATAGGAGGAGCCTGGGCAGAATGGGTGGAGTCAGAGAGGAGGGGGTATAGGAGGAGCCTGGGCAGAATGGGTATAGGAGGAGCCTAGTCAGATTGGGTGAGGTCAGAGAGGAGGGGTATAGGAGGAGCCTGGGCAGAGGGGCTTAGGAGGAGCCTGGGCAGAATGGGTGGGGTCAGACAGCAGAGGATGGGTTTAGGAGGAGCTTAGTCAGAATTGGTGGGGTCAGAGAGCAGAGGAGGGGTTAAGGAGGAGCCTAGTCAGATTGGGTGGGGTCAGAGAGGAGGGGGTATAGGAGAAGCCTAGTCAGATTGGGTGAGGTCAGAGAGGAGGGGCTGAGGAGGAGCCTGGGCAGAATGGGTGGAGTCAGACAGCAGAGGATTGGTTTAGGAGGAGCTTAGTCAGAATGGGTGGGGTCAGACAGCAGAGGAGGGGCTTAGGAGGAGCCTAGTCAGATTGGGGTCAAATAAGAGGGGTATAGGAGGAGCCTGGGCAGAGGGGGTATAGGAGGAGCCTAGTCAGATTGGGTGGGGTCAAATAGGAGGAGCCTGGGCAGAATGGGTGGAGTCAGAGAGGAGGGGGTATAGGAGGAGCCTGGGCAGAATGGGTGGGGTCAGACAGCAGAGGAGGGGCTTAGGAGGAGCCTAGTCAGATTGGGTGGGGTCAAATAGGAGGAGCCTGGGCAGAGGGGGTGGGGTCAGAGAGGAGGGGTATAGGAGGAGCCTGGGCAGAATGGGTGGGGTCAGACAGCAGAGGAGGGGCTTAGGAGGAGCCTGGGCAGAATGGGTGGGGTCAGAGAGGAGGGGCTTAGGAGGAGCCTAGTCAGATTGGGTGGGGTCAAATAGGAGGAGCCTGGGCAGAATGGGTGGGGTCAGACAGCAGAGGAGGGGCTTAGGAGGAGCCTAGTCAGATTGGGTGGGGTCAAATAGGAGGAGCCTGGGCAGAATGGGTGGGGTCAGACAGCAGAGGAGGGGTATAGGAGGAGCCTGGGCAGAGGGGGTGGGGTCAGACAGCAGAGGAGGGGCTTAGGAGGAGCCTGGGCAGAATGGGTGGGGTCAGAGAGGAGGGGCTTAGGAGGAGCCTAGTCAGATTGGGTGGGGTCAAATAGGAGGAGCCTGGGCAGAATGGGTGGAGTCAGAGAGGAGGGGGTATAGGAGGAGCCTGGGCAAAATGGGTGGGGTCAGACAGCAGAGGAGGGGCTTAGGAGGAGCCTAGTCAGATTGGGTGGGGTCAAATAGGAGGAGCCTGGGCAGAGGGGGTGGGGTCAGAGAGGAGGGGTATAGGAGGAGCCTGGGCAGAATGGGTGGGGTCAGACAGCAGAGGAGGGGCTTAGGAGGAGCCTGGGCAGAATGGGTGGGGTCAGAGAGGAGGGGCTTAGGAGGAGCCTAGTCAGATTGGGTGGGGTCAAATAGGAGGAGCCTGGGCAGAATGGGTGGGGTCAGACAGCAGAGGAGGGGCTTAGGAGGAGCCTAGTCAGATTGGGCGGGGTCAAATAGGAGGAGCCTGGGCAGAATGGGTGGGGTCAGACAGCAGAGGAGGGGTATAGGAGGAGCCTGGGCAGAGGGGGTATAGGAGGAGCCTGGGCAGAGGGGGTGGGGTCAGAGAGGAGGGGTATAGGAGGAGCCTGGGCAGATGGGGTATAGGAGGAGTCTAATCAGATTGGGTGGGGTCCAATAGGAGGAGCCTGGGCAGAATGGGTGGAGTCAGAGAGGAGGGGGTATAGGAGGAGCCTGGGCAGAATGGGTGGGGTCAGACAGCAGAGGAGGGGCTTAGGAGGAGCCTAGTCAGATTGGGTGGGGTCAGAGAGGTGGGGTATAGGAGGAGCCTGGTGAGAATGGGTGGGGTCAGACAGCAGAGAAGGGGCTTAGGAGGAGCCTTGTCAGATTGGGTGGGGTCAAATAGGAGGAGCCTGGGCAGAGGGGGGTATAGGAGGAGCCTAGTCAGATTGGGTGGGGTCAGAGAGGAGGGGCTTAGGAGGAGCCTGGGCAGAATGAGTGGGGTCAGACAGCAGAGGAGGGGCTTAGGAGGAGCCTAGGGGCTTAGGAGGAGCCTAGTCAGATTGGGTGGGGTCAAATAGGAGGAGCCTGGGCAGAATGGGTGGGGTCAGAGGGGTATGGGAGGAGCCTGGGTAGAATGGGTGGAGTCAGAGAGGAGGGGGTATAGGAGGAGCCTGGGCAGAGGGGGGTGTAGGAGGAGCCTAGTCAGATTGGGTGGGGTCAAATAGGAGGAGCCTGGGCAGAATGGGTGGGGTCAGAGGGGTATGGGAGGAGCCTGGGTAGAATGGGTGGAGTCAGAGAGGAGGGGGTATAGGAGGAGCCTGGCAGAGGGGGGTGTAGGAGGAGCCTAGTCAGATTGGGTGGGGTCAAATAGGAGGAGCCTGGGCACAATGGGAGGGGTCAGGGGGGTATGGGAGGAGCCTGGGTAGAATGGGTGGAGTCAGAGAGGAGGGGGTATAGGAGGAGCCTAGTCGGAGGGGGTGGGGTCAGAGAGGAGGGGCTTAGGAGGAGCCTAGTCAGATTGGGTGGGGTCAAATAGGAGGAGCCTGGGCAGAATGGGTGGAGTCAGAGAGGTGGGGCTTAGGAGGAGCCTGGGCAGAATGGGTGGGGTCAGAGAGGAGGGGCTTAGGCGGAGCCTGGGCAGAATGGGTGGGGGTCAGACAGCAGAGGAGGGGCTTAGGAGGAGCCTGGGCAGAGTGGGTATAGGAGGAGCCTAGTCAGATTGGGTGGGGTCAAATAGGAGGAGCCTGGGCAGAATGGGTGGGGTCAGACAGCAGAGGAGGGGCTTAGGAGGAGCCTAGTCAGATTGGGCGGGGTCAAATAGGAGGAGCCTGGGCAGAATGGGTGGGGTCAGACAGCAGAGGAGGGGTATAGGAGGAGCCTGGGCAGAGGGGGTATAGGAGGAGCCTGGGCAGAGGGGGTGGGGTCAGAGAGGAGGGGTATAGGAGGAGCCTGGGCAGATGGGGTATAGGAGGAGTCTAATCAGATTGGGTGGGGTCCAATAGGAGGAGCCTGGGCAGAATGGGTGGAGTCAGAGAGGAGGGGGTATAGGAGGAGCCTGGGCAGAATGGGTGGGGTCAGACAGCAGAGGAGGGGCTTAGGAGGAGCCTAGTCAGATTGGGTGGGGTCAGAGAGGTGGGGTATAGGAGGAGCCTGGTGAGAATGGGTGGGGTCAGACAGCAGAGAAGGGGCTTAGGAGGAGCCTTGTCAGATTGGGTGGGGTCAAATAGGAGGAGCCTGGGCAGAGGGGGGTATAGGAGGAGCCTAGTCAGATTGGGTGGGGTCAGAGAGGAGGGGCTTAGGAGGAGCCTGGGCAGAATGAGTGGGGTCAGACAGCAGAGGAGGGGCTTAGGAGGAGCCTAGGGGCTTAGGAGGAGCCTAGTCAGATTGGGTGGGGTCAAATAGGAGGAGCCTGGGCAGAATGGGTGGGGTCAGAGGGGTATGGGAGGAGCCTGGGTAGAATGGGTGGAGTCAGAGAGGAGGGGGTATAGGAGGAGCCTGGGCAGAGGGGGGTGTAGGAGGAGCCTAGTCAGATTGGGTGGGGTCAAATAGGAGGAGCCTGGGCAGAATGGGTGGGGTCAGAGGGGTATGGGAGGAGCCTGGGTAGAATGGGTGGAGTCAGAGAGGAGGGGGTATAGGAGGAGCCTGGCAGAGGGGGGTGTAGGAGGAGCCTAGTCAGATTGGGTGGGGTCAAATAGGAGGAGCCTGGGCACAATGGGAGGGGTCAGGGGGGTATGGGAGGAGCCTGGGTAGAATGGGTGGAGTCAGAGAGGAGGGGGTATAGGAGGAGCCTAGTCAGAGGGGGTGGGGTCAGAGAGGAGGGGCTTAGGAGGAGCCTAGTCAGATTGGGTGGGGTCAAATAGGAGGAGCCTGGGCAGAATGGGTGGAGTCAGAGAGGTGGGGCTTAGGAGGAGCCTGGGCAGAATGGGTGGGGTCAGAGAGGAGGGGCTTAGGCGGAGCCTGGGCAGAATGGGTGGGGGTCAGACAGCAGAGGAGGGGCTTAGGAGGAGCCTGGGCAGAGTGGGTATAGGAGGAGCCTAGTCAGATTGGGTGGGGTCAAATAGGAGGAGCCTGGGCAGAATGGGTGGGGTCAGACAGCAGAGGAGGGGCTTAGGAGGAGCCAAGTCAGATTGGGTGGGGTCAAATAGGAGGGGTATAGGAGGAGCCTGGGCAGAATGGGTGGGGTCAGAGGGGTATGGGAGGAGCCTGGGCAGAATGGGTGGAGTCAGAGAGGAGGGGGTATAGGAGGAGCCTGGGCAGAATGGGTGGGGTCAGACAGCAGAGGAGGGGCTTAGGAGGAGCCTGGGCAGAATGGGTGGGGTCAGACAGCAGAGGAGGGGCTTAGGAGGAGCCTGGGCAGAATGGGTGGGGTCAGAGAGGAGATGCTTAGGCAGAGCCTGGGCAGTATGGGTGGGGTCAGACAGCAGAGGAGGGGCTTAGGAGGAGCCTAGTCAGATTGGGTGGGGTCAAATAGGAGGAGCCTAGTCAGAATGGGTGGAGTCAGAGAGGAGGGGGTATAGGAGGAGCCTAGTCAGATTGGGTGGGGTCAGAGAGGAGGGGCTTAGGAGGAGCCTAGGGGCTTAGGAGGAGCCTAGTCAGATTGGGTGGGGTCAGAGAGGAGGGGTATAGGAGGAGCCTGGGCAGAATGGGTGGGGTCAGACAGCAGATGAGGGGCTTAGGAGGAGCCTGGGCAGAATTGGTGGGGTCAGAGAGGAGGGGCTTAGGAGGAGCCTGGGCAGAATGGGTGGGGTCAGACAGCAGAGGAGGGGCTTAGGAGGAGCCTAGTCAGATTGGGTGGGGTCAAATAGGAGGAGCCTGGGCAGAATGGGTGAGGTCAGAGAGGAGGAGGGGTATAGGAGGAGCCTAGTCAGATTGGGTGGGGTCAAATAGGAGGGGGTATAGGAGGAGCCTGGGCAGAATGGGTGGGGCCAGACAGCAGAGGAGGGGCTTAGGAGGAACCTAGTCAGATTGGGTGGGGTCAAATAGGAGGAGCCTGGGCAGAATGGGTGGGGTCAGACAGCAGAGGAGGGGCTTAGGAGGAGCCTGGGCAGAATGGGTGGGGTCAGAGAGGAGATGCTTAGGCGGAGCCTGGGCAGAATGGGTGGGGTCAGACAGCAGAGGAGGGGCTTAGGAGGAGCCTAGTCAGATTGGGTGGGGTCAAATAGGAGGAGCCTAGTCAGAATGGGTGGAGTCAGAGAGGAGGGGGTATAGGAGGAGCCTAGTCAGATTGGGTGGGGTCAGAGAGGAGGGGCTTAGGAGGAGCCTAGGGGCTTAGGAGGAGCCTAGTCAGATTGGGTGGGGTCAGAGAGGAGGGGTATAGGAGGAGCCTGGGCAGAATGGGTGGGGTCAGACAGCAGATGAGGGGCTTAGGAGGAGCCTGGGCAGAATTGGTGGGGTCAGAGAGGAGGGGCTTAGGAGGAGCCTGGGCAGAATGGGTGGGGTCAGACAGCAGAGGAGGGGCTTAGGAGGAGCCTGGGCAGAATTGGTGGGGTCAGAGAGGAGGGGCTTAGGAGGAGCCTGGGCAGAATGGGTGGGGTCAGACAGCAGAGGAGGGGCTTAGTGGAGCCTAGTCAGATTGGGTGGGGTCAAATAGGAGGAGCCTGGGCAGAATGGGTGAGGTCAGAGAGGAGGGGTATAGGAGGAGCCTAGTCAGATTGGGTGGGGTCAAATAGGAGGGGGTATAGGAGGAGCCTGGGCAGAATGGGTGGGGCCAGACAGCAGAGGAGGGGCTTAGGAGGAACCTAGTCAGATTGGGTGGGGTCAAATAGGAGGAGCCTGGGCAGAATGGGTGGGGTCAGACAGCAGAGGAGGGGCTTAGGAGGAGCCTGGGCAGAATGGGTGGGGTCAGAGAGGAGATGCTTAGGCGGAGCCTGGGCAGAATGGGTGGGGTCAGACAGCAGAGGAGGGGCTTAGGAGGAGCCTAGTCAGATTGGGTGGGGTCAAATAGGAGGAGCCTAGTCAGAATGGGTGGAGTCAGAGAGGAGGGGGTATAGGAGGAGCCTAGTCAGATTGGGTGGGGTCAGAGAGGAGGGGCTTAGGAGGAGCCTAGGGGCTTAGGAGGAGCCTAGTCAGATTGGGTGGGGTCAGAGAGGAGGGGTATAGGAGGAGCCTGGGCAGAATGGGTGGGGTCAGAGAGGAGGTGCTTAGGCGGAGCCTGGGCAGAATGGGTGGGGTCAGACAGCAGAGGAGGGGCTTAGGAGGAGCCTAGTCAGATTGGGTGGGGTCAAATAGGAGGAGCCTAGTCAGAATGGGTGGAGTCAGAGAGGAGGGGGTATAGGAGGAGCCTAGTCAGATTGGGTGGGGTCAGAGAGGAGGGGCTTAGGAGGAGCCTAGGGGCTTAGGAGGAGCCTAGTCAGATTGGGTGGGGTCAGAGAGGAGGGGTATAGGAGGAGCCTGGGCAGAATGGGTGGGGTCAGACAGCAGATGAGGGGCTTAGGAGGAGCCTGGGCAGAATTGGTGGGGTCAGAGAGGAGGGGCTTAGGAGGAGCCTGGGCAGAATGGGTGGGGTCAGACAGCAGAGGAGGGGCTTAGGAGGAGCCTAGTCAGATTGGGTGGGGTCAAATAGGAGGAGCCTGGGCAGAATGGGTGAGGTCAGAGAGGAGGGGTATAGGAGGAGCCTGGGCAGAGGGGGTATAGGAGGAGCCTCGTCAGATTGGGTGGGGTCAAATAGGAGGGGGTATAGGAGGAGCCTGGGCAGAATGGGTGGGGCCAGACAGCAGAGGAGGGGCTTAGGAGGAACCTAGTCAGATTGGGTGGGGTCAAATAGGAGGAGCCTGGGCAGAATGGGTGGGGTCAGACAGCAGAGGAGGGGCTTAGGAGGAGCCTAGTCAGATTGGGTGGGGTCAGAGAGGAGGGGTATAGGAGGAGCCTGGGCAGAATGGGTGGAGTCAGAGAGGAAGGGGTATAGGAGGAGCCTGGGCAGAATGGGTATAGGAGGAGCCTAGTCAGATTGGGTGAGGTCAGAGAGGAGGGGTATAGGAGGAGCCTGGGCAGAGGGGCTTAGGAGGAGCCTGGGCAGAATGGGTGGGGTCAGACAGCAGAGGATGGGTTTAGGAGGAGCTTAGTCAGAATTGGTGGGGTCAGAGAGCAGAGGAGGGGTTAAGGAGGAGCCTAGTCAGATTGGGTGGGGTCAGAGAGGAGGGGGTATAGGAGGAGCCTAGTCAGATTGGGTGAGGTCAGAGAGGAGGGGCTGAGGAGGAGCCTGGGCAGAATGGGTGGAGTCAGACAGCAGAGGATTGGTTTAGGAGGAGCTTAGTCAGAATGGGTGGGGTCAGACAGCAGAGGAGGGGCTTAGGAGGAGCCTAGTCAGATTGGGGTCAAATAAGAGGGGTATAGGAGGAGCCTGGGCAGAATGGGTGGGGTCAGAGGGGTATGGGAGGAGCCTGGGCAGAATGGGTGGAGTCAGAGAGGAGGGGGTATAGGAGGAGCCTAGTCAGATTGGGTGGGGTCAGAGAGCAGAGGAGGGGTTAAGGAGGAGCCTAGTCAGATTGGGTGTGGTCAAATAGGAGGAGCCTGGGCAGAATGGGTGGGGTCTGAGGGCCTAGGAAGGGGTCATAGATGGAGGAGGATCCTGACTTATGGTGGGGAACTGCAAAAACTTTTTTAATGCACCCCCCTATACTTTCTGATTTCTGTTTGGAGGGGGCAGTCGGGGAGCAGTATTAAAAGGTGCTTAGGCGCAACGTGAAGAGCGATGAGGTGCACAGAATGGCATGCCTTCCAGGTACTTTTTGGGGGGGCTACCATTATTTTTTATTGCTCTGATCCTCCCTCATGGTGTGTACCCCAAATGGTTAGGGGCAACGGGGGAGGGGGGGTGGCAAAAAGCTGTTTGACAGTTTCTGTTACCAACAGGGGTCACCATACGATTCTGCTGCAGTTATGGTATTGAAAGGTACAACAAGGAGCATGTGAATGTATTTTTGCAGGTGGGGTGCCCCAAAATGTTACTGCCAGCAGCAGCAGCCCCCCTCCTCCCCACCCAGCAGATTGGTATAGGTACCTTTAGGACATTTCTGTTGAAAAAAGAGGCTATAGCGAATCGTGCTATGAAATCCTAGAGCACTAACATTTGCTAAATAAAGGTGGCATCGGAGCATACGAATGAGGCAGAGAGAGGCTACTGTTGCCAATTGGTTTGGTGGGTCATAGTGAATAACCTCGGCATGCAAATAGGCAGTGTGAGGATTGGCAGTGTCTGTAGAGAATTTTGGCATGCTCTTCAGCTTATTTTTTCCTCCTTACGTTGGCTATGAACTACAGAGGAAAGGCCCGGCCTTACTGTTGGACAAAACATGTATTTATGATTTTAAGAAGTGTAGTCTGACTGTACTGAGAGGGGCTGTACAGTACGGTAAATGCCTGTATACCCCTGCAATGTGCATCCAACTGTCACTTGAGATTCAATAGCGAACGAAGCAGCTGGGTTACTGACTGAATGTAAATGGAAGGCACATAGCAAGGGTGTTTGTGGTCACTCAAATGATTGAAACCTGGTTGATGCACTACCAAAGCTGGGGTTCCAGGAGGGAACATTTGAGGGGCATTGAGATGGTGGTGCCCAGAGGTCAAAATATGTTTCAGAGACAGAGAGGTACTGCGGTCCTGGTCCCACATTGGGGGTAGTCAAAAGTCCGGCTAAAGATTTCTGTCCAACTGTTACCACGTTTTGTGCAGCCTGGCTCCCTCTGTAACGATTCCCCAGTGTCTTTCGATCCTACAGATGACTGTAGCAAACTTCCCAAATTTTTTCTTGGCCTCATACCCCCAAAGGAGTGCCTGACATTTGCCAGCCTAACGATACTCACATTCTGGGAAAAACCTCACTAACCATGCATATTTATGCACCACACATGGCAAATCCTTGCAATTGCAGAACATCATATCGCACTTGTCATCTTTGAGGTGCTGTAAGTATTTGGATTTGAGGGAAATATTCATCCTTGCTTGCTCTCCCACCTGAAGTCTATGGTGCTGCTGTTCCTTTCTCACATGTCCCTACAAAGAGACAAGTGACACACAGACTCAATCACTCAGCAAACATATATGCTTTGACGCTTTCATCTTGCTGTTTACCTTCCAAATGTTCCCCCTTCACCACAAATACAGGCCAGCCATTCCTCATCCCCTCAGTCATCGTAGTCATTCACTCCTTAGGCCCTGCAAGACAAAAATGACCAAGAATCATGTCAGCAAGAAGGAGAAAAGCCTCAGTGTGCTCTTTTGTTCATACTGCTGCCCCCTAGTAACACTTCATGGCCACTGCAGCTTAAGAATGGGACTGAGAAGAGGGCTCTCCTATGCAAATAATGTCCTCCCATGCATACTTTCTTCTGAGACGGTCGGCGGCTTATGCCGTGATACTGCCTCCAACATATGGTCTTCAACCAAATTTTAAAAAAGCCCACCTGCCTTAGACGAAGGATTTTGCCACTCGAAGGAAGCACATGGGGACATCACCATCATTTAGCAGGGTCCTAAATTGCCTGCTGTCCGCCTGTATACAGAACAAGGACGTTCGTGGCCGTTCGTGAGCGTTCTTCAAAGGAAGGAGGTGGGTGAATAAATCCAAGATGCCAGGGCAGGCCCAGCCCAGCCCAGTGCAGCCCAGCCCGGCACAGCGCACTGCTGTGGAGGTCCACTCCTTCACATCCTGCAGCAGGCATGATGCAGATCTACTAGAGCAAAGGCTTGACTCTGCTCTTGTCTGTCTCTTAAAGGAAAAATCTTTCCAACTTCTTATTGCACCTAATAAATGGACTCTAGCTAGCCTCAAACTCGACCCATCATTTCATTAGCCAGAGCTCATACTTGACCTTTATTTCTATCCAAGCTCACTGGCACCAAACCCCTGATTTGAGCGAGTGGCTCACACTAAAATGAAAAATCACCATCAACCAACCTATTTTACAATAAGTGTAGCACCATCCTCGCATTCTTGTGCTCAGTTATAACCCCCAATACCACAATTGCACTCTGCAATTCACCAAACTTAAAGGACAAAGAATGACGACATTGATAAAGGAAGATAAGGCCTTGTTCCTAGCACCTACTTGAGAAATAGGGCGGTTGGTAGAAGGTCATGAGAGAAAACATATGAAATGTTGGGAGACACCTGCCAAAAAAACACTAGCAAAAAAAAAATCACTGTTTGAAAATTTCCCACCTTGGGACACTTCTACAGCACTGGCAGGATTCGAACCCTGGCCTGTGAGGGCTGTCCCCCCAAAGGTACAAGCCTTACCTTTGAGCTATCTCCTTGGTGGTCTAGAGGATTGCAGTAGTAACTATAAGCAACATACAGGCCTTGGTGTCCTTCCCTGTGGCTTCCATTGCACATTAAATGGATGACCATGACATAAGGACAATTTGATAGGCTACTTACATGGAAACCAGAAAAACACTTAGCAAAAAAAAAAAAAGAAAATCACTGTTTGAAAATTTCCCACCGTGGGATACTTCTACAGCACTGGCAGGATTCGAACCCTGGCCTGTGAGGGCTGTCCCCACCAAAGGTACAAGCCTTACCTTTGAGCTATAGCTCCTTGGTGGTCTGGAGGATTGCAGTAGTAACTATAAGCAACATACAGGCCTTGGTGTCCTTTCCTGTGGCTTCCATTGCACATTAAATGGATGACCATGACATAAGGACAATTTGATAGGCTACTTACATGGAAACCAGAAAAACACTTAGCAAAAAAAAATAAAAGAACATCACTGTTTGAAAATTTCCCACCTTGGGATACTTCTACAGCACTGGCAGGATTCGAACCCTGGCCTGTGAGGGCTGTCCCCACCAAAGGTACAAGCCTTACCTTTGAGCTATAGCTCCTTGGTGGTCTGGAGGATTGCAGTAGTAACTATAAGCAACATACAGGCCTTGGTGTCCTTTCCTGTGGCTTCCATTGCACATTAAATGGATGACCATGACATACGGACAATTTGATAGGCTACTTACATGGAAACCAGTGTGGTCCAGTGGGTAAGTTCCTGCCTTCCATCCAGGCAACCAGGGTTCAAATCCCGGGTTCGGCACCAGGTAAGTAAATTGGTAAGTAAAATGTGTCTGTGTGTTGTGTAAGAGTGGAATCATGCCTAGCGAAAGAGGGATTGCAGATTGGTCGGGGTCAGACAGCAGAGGAGGGGCTTAGGAGGAGCCTAGTCAGATTGGGTGGGGTCAAATAGGAGGAGCCTGGGCAGAATGGGTGGAGTCAGAGAGGAGGGGCTTAGGCGGAGCCTGGGCAGAATGGGTGGGGGTCAGACAGCAGAGGAGGGGCTTAGGAGGAGCCTGGGCAGAGGGGGTATAGGAGGAGCCTAGTCAGATTGGGTGGGGTCAAATAGGAGGAGCCTGGGCAGAATGGGTGGGGTCAGACAGCAGAGGAGGGGCTTAGGAGGAGCCAAGTCAGATTGGGTGGGGTCAAATAGGAGGAGCCTGGGCAGAATGGGTGGGGTCAGAGGGGTATGGGAGGAGCCTGGGCAGAATGGGTGGAGTCAGAGAGGAGGGGGTATAGGAGGAGCCTGGGCAGAATGGGTGGGGTCAGACAGCAGAGGAGGGGCATAGGAGGAGCCTGGGCAGAATGGGTGGGGTCAGACAGCAGAGGAGGGGCTTAGGAGGAGCCTGGGCAGAATGGGTGGGGTCAGAGAGGAGATGCTTAGGCGGAGCCTGGGCAGAATGGGTGGGGTCAGACAGCAGAGGAGGGGCTTCGGAGGAGCCTAGTCAGATTGGGTGGGGTCAAATAGGAGGAGCCTAGTCAGAATGGGTGGAGTCAGAGAGGAGGGGGTATAGGAGGAGCCTAGTCAGATTGGGTGGGGTCAGAGAGGAGGGGCTTAGGAGGAGCCTAGGGGCTTAGGAGGAGCCTAGTCAGATTGGGTGGGGTCAGAGAGGAGGGGTATAGGAGGAGCCTGGGCAGAATGGGTGGAGTCAGAGAGGAGGGGGTATAGGAGGAGCCTGGGCAGAATGGGTGGGGTCAGAGAGCAGAGGAGGGGCTTAGGAGGAGCCTAGTCAGATTGGGTGGGGTCAGAGAGGAGGGGCTTAGGAGGAGCCTGGGCAGAATGGGTGGGGTCAGAGAGCAGAGGAGGGGCTTAGGAGGAGCCTGGGCAGAGGGGGTATAGGAGGAGCCTAGTCAGATTGGGTGGGGTCAAATAGGAGGAGCCTGGGCAGAATGGGTGGGGTCAGAGAGGAGGGGCTTAGGAGGAGCCTGGGCAGAATGAGTGGGGTCAGACAGCAGAGGAGGGGCTTAGGAGGAGCCTGGGCAGAATGGGTGGGGTCAGAGAGGAGGAGCCTGGGCAGAATGGGTGGGGGTCAGACAGCAGAGGAGGGGCTTAGGAGGAGCCTAGTCAGATTGGGTGGGGTCAGAGAGGTGGGGTATAGGAGGAGCCTGGGCAGAATGGGTGGGGTCAGACAGCAGAGGAGGGGCTTAGGAGGAGCCTAGTCAGATTGGGTGGGGTCAAATAGGAGGAGCCTGGGCACAATGGGTGGGGTCAGACAGCAGAGGAGGGGTATAGGAGGAGCCTGGCAGAGGGGGGTGTAGGAGGAGCCTAGTCAGATTGGGTGGGGTCAAATAGGAGGAGCCTGGGTGGGGTCAGAGGGGTATGGGAGGAGCCTGGGTAGAATGGGTGGAGTCAGAGAGGAGGGGGTATAGGAGGAGCCTGGGCAGAATGGGTGGGGCCAGACAGCAGAGGAGGGGCTTAGGAGGAGCCTGGGCAGAGGGGGTGGGGTCAGAGAGGAGGGGTATAGGAGGAGCCTGGGCAGAGGTGGTATAGGAGGAGCCTGGCCAGAGGGGGTGGGGTCAGAGAGGAGGGGCTTAGGAGGAGCTTAGTCAGATTGGGTGGGGTCAAATAGGAGGAGCCTGGGCAGAATGGGTGGGGTCAGAGGGGTATGGGAGGAGCCTGGGCAGAATGGGTGGGGTCAGAGAGGAGGGGCTTAGGCGGAGCCTGGGCAGAATGGGTGGGGTCAGACAGCAGAGGAGGGGCTTAGGAGGAGCCTGGGCAGGAGGAGGGGGTATATGGGCAGAATGGGTGGGGTCAGAGAGGAGGGGCTTAGGAGGAGCCTGGGCAGAATGGGTGGAGTCAGAGAGGAGGGGGTATAGGAGGAGCCTGGGCAGAATGGGTATAGGAGGAGCCTAGTCAGATTGGGTGTGGTCAAATAGGAGGAGCCTGGGCAGAATGGGTGGGGTCAGAGAGGAGGGGGTATAGGAGGAGCCTGGCAGAGGGGGGTATAGGAGGAGCCTGGGCAGAGGGGGGTGTAGGAGGCGCCTAGTCAGATTGGGTGGGGTCAAATAGGAGGAGCCTGGGCAGAATGGGTGGGGTCAGAGGGGTATGGGAGGAGCCTGGGTAGAATGGGTGGAGTCAGAGAGGAGGGGGTATAGGAGGAGCCTGGCAGAGGGGGGTGTAGGAGGAGCCTAGTCAGATTGGGTGGGGTCAAATAGGAGGAGCCTGGGCAGAGGGGGTGGGGTCAGAGAGGAGGGGCTTAGGAGGAGCCTAGTCAGATTGGGTGGGGTCAAATAGGAGGAGCCTGGGCAGAATGGGTGGGGTCAGACAGCAGAGGAGGGGTATAGGAGGAGCCTAATCAGATTGGGTGGGGTCAGAGAGGAGGGGCTTAGGAGGAGCCTGGGCAGAATGAGTGGGGTCAGACAGCAGAGGAGGGGCTTAGGAGGGGCCTAGGGGCTTAGGAGGAGCCTAGTCAGATTGGGTGGGGTCAGAGAGGAGGGGTATAGGAGGCGCCTGGCAGAGGGGGGGTGTAGGAGGAGCCTAGTCAGATTGGATGGGGTCAAATAGAAGGAGCCTGGGCAGAATGGGAGGAGCCTGGGTAGAATGGGTGGAAGTCAGAGAGGAGGGGGTATAGGAGGAGCCTGGCAGAGGGGGGTGTAGGAGGAGCCTAGTCAGATTGGGTGGGGTCAAATAGGAGGAGCCTGGGTGGGGTCAGAGGGGTATGGGAGGAGCCTGGGTAGAATGGGTGGAGTCAGAGAGGAGGGGGTATAGGAGGAGCCTGGGCAGAATGGGTGGGGTCAGACAGCAGAGGAGGGGCTTAGGAGGAGCCTGGGCAGAATGGGTGGGGTCAGAGAGGAGGAGCCTGGGCAGAATGGGTGGGGTCAGACAGCAGAGGAGGGGCTTAGGAGGAGCCTAGTCAGATTGGGTGGGGTCAGAGAGGTGGGGTATAGGAGGAGCCTGGGCAGAATGGGTGGGGTCAGACAGCAGAGGAGGGGCTTAGGAGGAGCCTAGTCAGATTGGGTGGGGTCAAATAGGAGGAGCCTGGGCACAATGGGTGGGGTCAGACAGCAGAGGAGGGGTATAGGAGGAGCCTGGCAGAGGGGGGTGTAGGAGGAGCCTAGTCAGATTGGGTGGGGTCAAATAGGAGGAGCCTGGGTGGGGTCAGAGGGGTATGGGAGGAGCCTGGGTAGAATGGGTGGAGTCAGAGAGGAGGGGGTATAGGAGGAGCCTGGGCAGAATGGGTGGGGTCAGACAGCAGAGGAGGGGCTTAGGAGGAGCCTGGGCAGAATGGGTGGGGTCAGACAGCAGAGGAGGGGCTTAGGAGGAGCCTAGTCAGATTGGGTGGGGTCAAATAGGAGGAGCCTGGGCAGAATGGGTGGGGGTATAGGAGGAGCCTAGTCAGATTGGGTGGGGTCAGAGAGGAGGGGCTTAGGAGGAGCCTAGGGGCTTAGGAGGAGCCTAGTCAGATTGGGTGGGGTCAGAGAGGAGGGGTATAGGAGGAGCCTGGGCAGAGGGGGTGGGGTCAGAGAGGAGGGGCTTAGGAGGAGCTTAGTCAGATTGGGTGGGGTCAAATAGGAGGAGCCTGGGCAGAATGGGTGGGGTCAGAGGGGCTTAGGAGGAGCCTGGGTAGAATGGGTGGAAGTCAGAGAGGAGGGGGTATAGGAGGAGCCTGGGCAGAGGGGGGTGTAGGAGGAGCCTAGTCAGATTGGGTGGGGTCAAATAGGAGGAGCCTGGGCAGAATGGGTGGGGTCAGAGGGGTATGGGAGGAGCCTGGGTAGAATGGGTGGAGTCAGAGAGGAGGGGGTATAGGAGGAGCCTGGCAGAGGGGGGTGTAGGAGGAGCCTAGTCAGATTGGGTGGGGTCAAATAGGAGGAGCCTGGGCAGAATGGGTGGGGTCAGACAGCAGAGGAGGGGTATAGGAGGAGCCTGGGCAGAGGGGGTGGGGTCAGAGTGGAGGGGTATAGGAGGAGCCTGGGCAGAGGGGGTATAGGAGGAGCCTGGGCAGAGGGGGTGGGGTCAGAGAGAAGGGGTATAGGAGGAGCCTGGGCAGAGGGGGTATAGGAGGAGCCTAATCAGATTGGGTGGGGTCCAATAGGAGGAGCCTGGGCAGAATGGGTGGAGTCAGAGAGGAGGGGGTATAGGAGGAGCCTGGGCAGAATGGGTGGGGTCAGACAGCAGAGGAGGGGCTTAGGAGGAGCCTGGGCAGAATGGGTGGGGTCAGAGAGGAGGGGCTTAGGAGGAGCCTAGTCAGATTGGGTGGGGTCAAATAGGAGGAGCCTGGGCAGAATGGGTGGGGTCAGACAGCAGAGGAGGGGTATAGGAGGAGCCTGGGCAGAGGGGGTATAGGAGGAGCCTGGGCAGAGGGGGTGGGGTCAGAGAGGAGGGGTATAGGAGGAGCCTGGGCAGAGGGGGTATAGGAGGAGCCTAATCAGATTTGGTGGGGTCCAATAGGAGGAGCCTGGGCAGAATGGGTGGAGTCAGAGAGGAGGGGGTATAGGAGGAGCCTGGGGAGAATGGGTGGGGTCAGACAGCAGAGAAGGGGCTTAGGAGGAGCCTTGTCAGATTGGGTGGGGTCAAATAGGAGGAGCCTGGGCAGAGGGGGGTATAGGAGTAGCCTAGTCAGATTGGGTGGGGTCAGACAGCAGAGGAGGGGCTTAGGAGGAGCCTAGGGGCTTAGGAGGAGCCTAGTCAGATTGTGTGGGGTCAAATAGGAGGAGCCTGGGCAGAATGGGTGGGGTCAGAGGGGTATGGGAGGAGCCTGGGTAGAATGGGTGGAGTCAGAGAGGAGGGGGTATAGGAGGAGCCTGGCAGAGGGGGGTGTAGGAGGAGCCTAGTCAGATTGGGTGGGGTCAAATAGGAGGAGCCTGGGCAGAATGGGTGGGGTCAGAGGGGTATGGGAGGAGCCTGGGTAGAATGGGTGGAGTCAGAGAGGAGGGGGTATAGGAGGAGCCTGGCAGAGGGGGGTGTAGGAGGAGCCTAGTCAGATTGGGTGGGGTCAAATAGGAGGAGCCTGGGTGGGGTCAGAGGGGTATGGGAGGAGCCTGGGCAGAATGGGTGGAGTCAGAGAGGTGGGGCTTAGGAGGAGCCTGGGCAGAATGGGTGGGGTCAGAGAGGAGGGGCTTAGGCGGAGCCTGGGCAGAATGGGTGGGGGTCAGACAGCAGAGGAGGGGCTTAGGAGGAGCCTGGGCAGAATGGGTGGGGTCAGAGAGGAGGAGCCTGGGCAGAATGGGTGGGGTCAGAGGGGTATGGGAGGAGCCTGGGCAGAATGGGTGGCGTCAGACAGCAGAGGAGGGGCTTAGGAGGATCCTAGTCAGATTGGGTGGGGTCAGAGAGGTGGGGTATAGGAGGAGCCTGGGCAGAATGGGTGGGGTCAGACAGCAGAGGAGGGGTATAGGAGGAGCCTGGCGGAGGGGTATAGGAGGAGCCTGGCAGAGGGGGGTGTAGGAGGAGCCTAGTCAGATTGGGTGGGGTCAGAGGGGTATGGGAGGAGCCTGGGTAGAATGGGTGGAGTCAGAGAGGAGGGGGTATAGGAGGAGCCTGGGCAGAATGGGTGGGGTCAGACAGCAGAGGAGGAGCCTGGGCAGAGGGGGTGGGGTCAGAGAGGAGGGGTATAGGAGGAGCCTGGGCAGAGGGGGTATAGGAGGAGCCTGGGCAGAGGGGGTGGGGTCAGAGAGGAGGGGCTTAGGAGGAGCCTGGGCAGAATGAGTGGGGTCAGACAGCAGAGGAGGGGCTTAGGAGGAGCCTAGGGGCTTAGGAGGAGCCTAGTCAGATTGGGTGGGGTCAAATAGGAGGAGCCTGGGTGGGGTCAGAGGGGTATGGGAGGAGCTGTAGCAGGGTTTCCGTTCTCCCACAGAACTGTGCATAGAGATCTAGAACCTCAGTGAGTTAGGATGATCCAAAACTCATCTCAGTGTCAGAAATCTCCTTACCTAGCTAGCTACAGTGTCTCATGGATCATTATGGAATGAACCATGTCTTAGACAAACCAGAACATGATCTTTAGAATACCTCAGGAGTCGTGGAACACATGAACACTCTTTCGTTATATAATCATTTCAAACCAAAACTGGGAGTCAAAGAACACACATGCAAGTTTGAAATATTTATTATTCAATGCAAAGTTCTCAAACGCAGTACCTTGTATAATACCAAAATGCAGATTATAAAAATCAGAGTTAGCAGCATAGTCACTAATCCATAGTAAGCAAAAGGTGCTAGCATGTTATAATTAGGCGTGGGCGGAAAATCCGTTCCGCTCGCGGATTTTGCGGATTTTCGGGAAATCCGCAATCCGCGAGATTTGCGAATTTCCCGCAAAATCCGCAAATCCGCGAGCAGCGGATTTTGCTCGCACTGCTCGCACTGTTCGCGTGAGTTCGCGCCCCGCGAATAAGTGCAAAATTGCAGAAATACGATCTTAGCAAAACTGAAAGTAACTACTTACCAGGTTCAAAAGTTCAGGCTCATCATTAGTAGCCATTTCCTGGAGTGCTTCCTGAGGGGCCCCTCCAGAGTTCAGTTGCCAGTTGAAACTAGTATGTGACCCTGCTCTGAACCTCAGAATAGTTACACATATGCCACAAAGGTCCTGAATTACAGCTAAGGGAGACAAGCAGGAGCCAGGCTGGAAGTTAAAATCCATTAATCAGCCCCTAATTCATTATTGTCAGTTGGGGCAGGGCAGGTGTTGTAACTAATTTTGCAACAATGAAAGCACTTAGCAAGTGCAAAAGATCACTAATCAGGGCGCACTAAGGAAGCAGGTGCCAGCTAAAAAAATATTCTGTGACACATGAATCAGCCCCAAATTAATTCAGGTCACTTGAGGCAGGGAAGGTGTGCTTTGCTTTGCCGAAAATAATGTACACTGGACAACCAGAGGGTGTGGTGATGAAACAGAGGGTGGCATGGGTGGGCCAGAGGGTGGCATGAGTAGTCAGAGAGTGGCAGTGGTGACAGAGAGTGGCAGTGATGAAGAAGAGTGTCCCAAACAGGCTGGACACGTAGAAACAACAAGTTCGCGAAACTTGCGACCGACAGGTAAGTTCGCAATTTGCGAAAGTGTACAAAACCCTCGCGAACTGGCAGAAACACGGGCGAACACAAAAAAAAAAAAAATCCGCAAATTCGCGGGAATTCGCGGATTTTGCGGATTGCGAATCCGCAAATCCGCAAAATTCGCGAACGCGAGATCCGCAAAATTCGCTCATGCTTAGTTATAATGCAAAACCTATAGAATCGATATCACCTATATTTCGCGCACCCTATCTAGTATATTATTTTATATCTAAGAAGGTCTCATTCGGGCTTTAGCAGGGCGGCCCCATACCTCTCAATGTCAGTAGGAGCAGTTCACATCAACAGCTACCAGCTCTCTCCATGCGCAGCACCAAGTGTCTACGTTCATTCCGTGTAACTCTATCTTAAACCCGCGTAGAGCCCAAAATGTTGGCATCAACATTATTTGTGTTATGTCTAATGTCTAATGTGGTGCGAGGATCAGACTTCCCAGCAACCTTGTGTTAGGTTAATCTTAGAGTGTGCAGCTCTCAGTGTGCAGACAGTTGTACCAAGTGTACGAGGCAAAGCTGATAGCATAGGAATAACATATTATTCTCAAATAAAACACCTCACCGCTTCTAGGGTGAAAGCTACAACAACAAGTACGTGTCGTGTGCAAAACTGAAGCCGAAGGCAAAACGGCTGTTTAAACATGTAATACACTCATGCTAACTTAACGCAATATATGTAATGAAGTATCCATATGACACCCCCCCATTGGTCCGAGCACCGCCAATCATAAGGGAAAAGGCAATACTAAATCAGATACAAAAATTGAAAGCAAAATTCAATAATCTTGAGCTAAAATAAGCTAAAAATATGTATGAATGAATATGTATGTATGAATGCCTACAGTGGCCTCAAATCTAAAAAATAGCAAAAGTCTTGAACCAAAAGTCTTCCACCAGGTCCAAAAATAATGAGATGCATGACCAGGTCGCATCCTTTCAATTGTTTGTAAGAGAAAAAGGCAAGGCACTTATCCGATATCCAAAGTCAATGCGCCACCTAGACGTTATCTCCAGCGACATCACGTGAGTGAACTCTCCATCAGCTGAACATAGTCCATCCCTCCAATTCAGCGAGGGGAAAGTTATATTTCACAACAAAGCATTCCTTCTAGGCATCTCACTATTGGAAAGTATACGCAAAGAAAGTCGCAACAGCCTCCAGTATGAAATCACTGCCATCATCCGAAAATAGTTCAGCCATCCAATTTAGTAATGGGAAAGAACATACGTGTTCCTCCAACATCGGATCCTCCTGCAACGTCAGAGGACAACTCGGTGGGTTCACCAGATCGCTGTGTGTCAGAAAGGCATTCGCCGCTGCAGAGATCTCCCATTGGCCCAGAACTCCATTTATCGCTGCCAAGGCCATAACTCTCTCGCCAGAACAGATCAGCTCGTGAGCCACAACGGGACGCATTAGCTGATCAAAATCGACGTCAGGAGCAGTCTTCAAGCATAGGCATAAATCAATGGCCCAATCGAACTCGCAGCTCAGGCAGTGAAACACAGGTTGGACACACGTGAAGTCGGTGAACCGAAATGACAATCTATAGGCCGTGCTTAATGCTGCAAGCGGCAATGTTCAATAGTAATTGAGCATCCGATTACGACACAGGGTCAGGAGGCGTTGAACGGCGTCTTGCGCAGGATGGGCATCCATGTTTTATGAAGAAAAACACCAACAGAAAGCCTGCGGCCACAGCCAGCAAAACAGGTATTCCACCAAACAAACTCGAAAAAATAGTGTGGAAAAACGTGGGAATGATACCAAAAACTTTTTCAAAAGTAGTCACGAGGCCACTGCTTACTAGTTTAAAAAAATGTGCAAGGCCATTCGTTGAAGAAGCATTAAAAATCTGGTGTACCAGCTCGCAGAAATGAAATGGCAAATCAGTGTTTAAGAGCGCCTGCACCTCTGTGCGGGTGTTGGCTATGTGAAGGACATAAGTTTCCCGGGCCGAAGTCAGGGTCACTTGTTCTTGAGACAAAAGGGCCCTTATTCTGCTCAAACCATTGAATTTCGCTTCCAAGGTTGGGATCCGTGGCCAGATGGAGACATCTGAGGAGCCATGCGTGGGTGGGTATAGCACGTTCTTGCAGCACACTACACGCTCTGATACAGTAACTATATAAGCCACACCAATTAATAAACCACAACATAATTCGTTGTTTAAAAGCAAATAACTACCATTAGTTAATAATGTAAATGTGGGCACTACTGCTGGAACTGGCGTGCCTTTTAAAACACATGCTAAATTTGGGCGGTCCTGATTACAAGAACCATGTAACTGAATGTGTCTGCATATTAATGAATGGTCCGGTGACTGTGTGCATTCCTCACCATTAAGATTAACCTCTTTGCCATCTTTCAGACATCTGTATGTGTATGGTAATGACCATGCCTCATGTAGGAATGCATTACCTAGTGGTTCATATCGTCCTATAGCAATATAACGCATACAGTTGGCAAATTTATATAAAGGGAATGGTAATGTAATTAATCCATGAATGAGCCATGTGGCAGTAGTGGTTTCAGCAACAGAGAAAGGCAAGGACTCTAGCTTTTCAATATGTAGCATAGAAAATGAAGCATCACGCATTGAAAGCATGCGCTGTTTCTCAGTAAGATTAAAAGGAGCAAAAAGGGATGAAACGTTCAATGAGGTCCAGGGAACTCGACCAGCCTTAAGAGTCTGTAGCGTCCATGCAAACTGCATTACAGAACGCAATTGATTTTGACCATGGTATAACGTGGACACTTCATCATGTACAATATCAACAACAGAAGAAACAATATTATCCAATGTGTAAATTCTGGACGAAAGCATGTTAATACTGTTATCGACCACTGCAAGCACTTTTTCCAAATTTGCTTGATCAATAGCTCTCAGGCGCTTTGCTGCCTCAACTTGTGAAAATTTCCAAATCTCATTGTATATAGCATAAAGAAAGCGTTTAGATCTACCCCTAGCTGGGCCTTTTATAAAATCATTTAGGTCTATATTTTCATTCAACTGGGACAGATGCAGTTTAACTGCAGCCAAAGTGGAATGGTGTAACCAGTTCTGACACAATTTTCCTACTGAATAAGTAGTAACAGTGTGATCTGTTTCAAACCTGGGATCTGGCCTGATGTGAGTAAACCCTTCAGACAAACCCAAAAAACGACGTTGGCAAGCATCAGAGCTTCTTTGCCACAAGAGCCACCCCTCCGGGTCGAAATGGGAAACATTAAAGGAGGAGTTCTGCAAAAGTGCTTGTATCTCACTGATGGACGATGTACTGAAATTACTCCAACCGGAATATTCTTCCAAATCAGGGATAGTAGGGGTATTTAATTTTTTAGATGTAGCCAATCCAAAACATGTTGTTTGGGAAATAGTTGAATTTAAAAACAACATGTGATTCGGGATGAGACATGCACGATGCAAAGCCTCAGTGCCTTGTACCTGCCAATCTTTGGTACCCCAAACCGATTTAAGGTCAACAGTATCCTTCCATAACTCATAGCCATCTACAGATAACCTTTCTAGAAAGGACTTTGAATACAGCAATTTTGTATCAGTAAGACTGACTTTGGGCATGAATTTCTGGTTTATTTTAAAATAAAACGACTCAGGATTTGACTGATTAAAGTCTGTAAAATAAGAGTATTTTCCCAGAAACTTACTTGAGCTCCCCTGCAAAGGAGCAGGGCAATGTTCCCACTGAGTGTAATTCACAGGAACCCTCCTGGAACTTGTCTTGTGTAAGAAATGATTCCCATAATGTTGATAACAAAACAAATCACCATAATTGACAGAATCTAAGTACAAATCCTCAGCATCAAAGGCCGAATAATATTTTAAATCAGAGAACAATGCTTCTACGGCCTGAAGATCCCAGTCATCAGAATGAATATTTTGCTTAACCACATCTCCCATGTTTACTCTAAGCACATTAGGAACATTAATAACTTCTGTGGGGCCATGTATCTGAAACCTAACTGCATCCCACACAATCCCATCAAGGACAGGCCAAGCAGTAATTTGTACTGTTTTCAAGTCTCTCCTTAGCCTGTGTGCTGAATGTGAGGAGGATAGAGGGGCCAATGTTCCATTAAGGTACCAAATTCCTGTTCTTTCTTTCACATAATGGCCATCAATCAAGCGGAAAAAATAAAACACAAAACCAATTGACATAAAAAGATAAAATGAAAATAGTATCAGCCAAACGTAGGTCCAAGGGGGAATTAAAAAATGTTTTTTAAATAACGTGGCATATTTTGCAATAGTCGATGGTTTCTTTGAAAGTTCCGAAACAGAGTCAAAAGAGAATCTGGACTGGTTAGCCAAACGAGCATTTAGATCAGACATAGATAAATCAGCAGGATCTGCATATGTCCGCTCATCAATGTTGGCAAGAGGAATTGTATTTAATAAAGGATTGGATAAAGCAGGCATCTCGAGGGACACCTCCTGATCTGCACCAGATGTAATAGCCAGCACAGAGTTCCTCACCATGGAAGGACAGGATGTAGCCGGTGTCATACTATGAAGAATCGGCCACCCTGTGTATCTTGACATTGTCAATAGAAATAAATCTGTTTTCTTTACGACCTGGAAGTGGTGGTAAAATGACTGTTCTTGTGCCCTTCACTCCAAGGACTCGAACCGGCGTTCTAAATGAGGGACCAAACTCTTTCCTGTTATCGATCTTCTCTCGAACCAGTTCTCCAACTTGGGGTAGCCAGCCAACTACCGGGATCTGCAACGCATCATCCGACGTGGAGGGCAAGTGTTCCTTTGCAAGACTGTCTCTGGTCTTTTGTAGATCCTGTAAAACATTGCAATGTTCATCTACGTCAAAGGCCGCGGCCTGGGCCTGGCAGTCTGCACCATCAAGGTCAGGGACGTACATCTTGATACCAAAGAGCATTTCGTATGGGGTCCGCCCACCCAGAGACCTTCTAGGGAGATTATTAAGCGCACGCTGCACGCCATAGAGGTGGGTCAGCCAGTTTCTACCAGTGCCTATAACACGGGCTGTCAAAGATTGCTTTAAGTCGCGGTTCATTCTTTCTACTACAGAATTGCCCTCAGGCCTGTAGGGGCTTGAAAACTTCACCTGTACTCCCAACGAAACCATAGCATCCTTATACGCCTTAGAGGCGAAAGCCGGACCCTGGTCCGAATGGAAAGTACCACAAGCAAAGATTCCCACAAAGACACGCAAATCCTTAATGACAGTTCGCGAATCAGCGCTTCGATGCGGCCATACCCATACAAAGCGTGTGCATGAGTCAACTGCTACTAAGATGTATTTACATGCAGTATCAGAAGAAAAAGGACCGCAGTGATCCAAATAAACACAACCAAGCGGTTTATTAGAGATGTACAACTGTGTCTGAGGCGGACGCGCAGCAGTAGAAGGCTTAATCTGCTGACAAATGTCACACATAAGGACATAGTCGCGCGTCTGTTTGTACAGTCCCCGCCACCAGAACCTCTGTTGTAGCTGTGATACAGTGGCTGAGACGCCCGCATGCGCAGACGCCACACCTTCATGAGCCGCTGTATTCAGAGAAGCTCTGCGATCCGAGTTGGGAACCAGACGCTCTCCAACTTCAGGAATTTTCACATAAGGAACCTTATCGGGACTTAAGTGGTATGTGTACTTCGAAGGGAACCCCGCAGGATATTTACCTCCCTTCGCCGTGGCAGCAACTGCCGCCAAGATGTCGTCATCTATTTTGCTTTTGGACCTCGTGACCGCTGCAACTAAGTATTTTGATACCGCAGACTTCGCCGCCTCATCAGCAAGCGAATTGCCAACAGCGTGGACTCCCACGCGCTGGTGGCCGAGAGTATGAATCACAAACACGAGTGGCAGTTTCTCTTTAAGTTCCGCCACTCGGACCCAGATCATTTTATGTTTTATTGTACTACCTTTGGAATCACGAAAATCATTCTGAATCCAAAAGAACAAGTTCTCATTGTAAGACTGGACACAGTAGTAAGAATCACTTACGATTAAAGTCGTCACACTAGGATCAGCGTACTCCAATGCGAGCATAAGAGCACGGAGCTCTGCTAATTGAGCGGTGCAGTCTCCAAGCGTCTGTGTGTGCACGACACTGGACTTGAACTCATCGTTCACCATTGCACCGACTACAATGGCGCAAGCGGAAACGTAGGCATGTTTAGAGCCATGCGCAACCTGCGCCGAACCATCCGTGTAAATGATACAATGGAAATCCTCCAACGGCCGCATTGCTAAAGGAGCAGGATGAACAAATTCATACTGTAAATACTCCTGCGACCGTAAAGCGGCGTCAAAAATAAACGTGACATCCTGAGATGTCAAGGATGTAGCCCACTGAATCCACCGAGGGTGCAAAGCTTTAGAATTAGGTACACTGGCTTTCGTGACCGCCTCCAATGCAGGACACGGGGTAACAACCAATATGCGCTTTCCCTGCGACAGGGCACGTTCTTTAAGAATTGCCATCTGCACAGCCGTTAAAACTTTCTCCACAGTGGAAAAACGCAGTTCAGCCGAAGTGTACAAGTGTGACTTGTAAGCAATAGGTACAGTATCCCCCTCATTAAAAGTCAGGTACGTGAAACCCACCGTCCCAGGGACAATTCTTATCACTAGGTTAGTCTGGTTATCACGGGTCCGTAAGTAGTCAGAAGTGAGCAAATCAGCCTGCAATGACTGCAGAATGGCTGAATGCTCAGGCAGCCAGCATGATTTGGAAAAAGATGGTTGTACCAAGGCATATAAAGGCTTGATACGCTGGGCATATTCCGGAATGTATGTTCTCCCGAAATTCAAAAAACCCAGTAAAGACTGTAATTTTTTCAGCGTTGTCGGAGAGCGCAACTGCGCACACTTCTCCAGGAAGTGAGGTGCTAACCCCTTTCCTTCATGGTTAAGTTCATAACCTAGAAACAACACTGTGTACTCCGCAATGTGTGATTTTGCAAAGTTAAATTTGTAACCCATGTCTGCAAAGTTACAAATTATGCTGTTTACTCGACACAGATGCACCCAAAGCTCGTCGTCTGTGAGATAAATATCATCCACATACGAACATGCAACTGGATCGAATCGCTCCAAAAGAGAGACAATGCGGGCGGAAAACACTCCAGGACTATTCTTATATCCCATTGGGAGTCGTTTAAA
This sequence comes from Lissotriton vulgaris, assembly GCF_964263255.1. NCBI lineage: Eukaryota > Metazoa > Chordata > Amphibia > Caudata > Salamandridae > Lissotriton > Lissotriton vulgaris. The sequence goes on from NC_141695.1 coordinate 1,002,354,495, forward strand.
CATTTTTTGTACGCCGCCGCACGTAAAACTGGTCCATTGGGAACTTAGACCATCTAATCTATGTGCATAAAAACCATTGGAAATGTCAAGCGTGGTTTTGAACCGTTTACGCTCAAGACTATTCACTAGGGCAGAGCCGTGAGTATTCTGTACCGCACAGTTACGGCAATGCGAGTTCAAATGCCGGTAATCCAAAACTAGACGATAAGAGCCGTCCGGCTTGTTAACAGTAAAAAGGGGATTATTCATTGGTGACACACATGTTTCAATTACACCTTGATATTCCAATTGTTCAAGGATAGCCGCGACCGAAGCTTTAGCTTCACGTCGTATGGGATACTGGGGTTGTGGCTGAGGCTGTGACCTTAAAGGAATCTCATGGCTAGGGGACAATTTATCCCAGCCACACTGATTTCGGTACACAGCCGGCGCAAGCGCCAGAGCCCACTCTTCTGCAAAATGCAGCGCTTCCACTCTCGAGACAGTGTGCGCGAAACTGGGGAGGATTACCTCCTCCCCTCGCGGAGCTGCGAGAACAAAAGGTGGGGGCCAGTCAGCCTCCGAAAGCAAAATGTCATACGTATCTGAAAGATTTTCCCAAAATACCCCTTTTACAGTTCGCTGCATGTCACCTTCGATTAACAGGACAATGTCAAAAAGCCTTTCAGGGGGAGCAACATGTGTATCAGCCGTTTCGATTACAACATAAGTGTCAGTCGCTGTCACCTTCAACAGTGGACGGAGGGCCTCTCTCACTATGGTAATCTCCGCCGCGCTGTCCAGCAAGGTCAGAGCCCACGTCAGATTCCGAAGCCGCGTTCTCACTATCTGGGGCATATCGATGCGCCGTTAAGGCAGCGACTTTCTTCTTGGCAAACTGCGGTCTCTTTGGCGTAGAGTCTTCCCGCTGGTCCCCTTCACTTCGCGTGCGGGGCTGGCCACGTCCTTGCTGACCACCCCTGCCCCTGCCGCCCCCTCCACCACCGGTTGACGGAGCCGATGAGTCCTGAAAGGAACGAGGAGAGCGTTGGTCAGATGCCTGATATCTTTCAGGCGATTTAATCGTAGCGCGATCGCGCAATTCATAAACACGCTCTGACTGCGCAGGTAGTGAAGGTGCCGGACTAGAGACCTGTGTCTGTTGTTGTTGTTGCTTACCCTTATTCTGCTTTTTGGGCCAAGTTTGTTTTATGGACTTGGGCTGTCCACTTGTTTCCGAAGACTGCCCCTGGGGCTGCTTCTTTTCTTTTTCAAGAAAAACCTTCGCACCCTTAGAATTGCGGCCAACCGTTTTATAAGCCGCCACAATAATTCTCGCCAGCTGACGGGGTTTCTCGGCATCGGGTACTAACGCCAGACCATTGGCCACCTGAAAGTTCACTGCATCCCCTTTTACATTGGCAAGGATAATACCGCAAACTGTCTCAAATGAACCGTTCAGACGCATACCCAACTCAACCGCCGACTCAGGTCCGTGATCATCCTGAACACGTTTGAGGATCACAGACAGGTTCGAAACCGATGGTGTGCCAAAGCACCTCGAGTAAACCGCTGCAAATGTCTTACCCCATGTCTCACAGTCAGCAAGTTCCGGGGCTATTTCCTTCGGTAAACTAAGCGTAAGAATCCGGTGTTTTTCACTCGGAGTCGTATTAGGAAACACAGCCTCTAACTGGTCGAATTTCTCGGCAAGCCAGTAAGGAAATTCATCCGTACTATCTGGCTTTCTGCCCATAACGGAATTCACCAAGACAGGACTGATTTTCAAACCAGCCTGTTCTGCTCGAAGCTGCGCACCTGCGGGAGCTGCGCCTTGAATATTACGACTAATGTAATGAACAAGCGCCCTAATCACGCCAACCGAGACCTCATGAAGACGCCTCAGGTCACCTACGTTACAAGTGGCGCGATTAGGATGAGGAGTAAATCCACCCAAGGCGGGCCAATTTGTGCCCGGAATGGACAAAGGACCTAACCTCGTAGCGTTCAAAGAATGGGGTAGGGCGCCACCAAACCAAACTCCGTGCTGCCAAGCGTCTATAGGTACTTCCAGTGCCCTGTACGGAGCATAAGCCACCGGTACTGCCGAGGCAGTGTATGAATGGAAGACGCCCGAATTAGCGTCCACAGCCGGAAATGTTACCCAGGAATAAAATAATTCGTACGGGTACGCATGTTCCGCACTCACCACTAGAACCACAGCCAAGCCGTCCACAGGGACATTGTATGTCCGCAAGTGGTCGCGAACCGCGATGCGGCTATGCTGCGCAATTTCCACGGCCATGGTAGCAAAGGAAGCGAAAAGAGACAAAGAACAATTTGTAGCACAACTGGGTAGTAATTCAAAGAAACCGTTTACAGAAGAATTCAAGCTTGAAAAGACCTATTTCAAAAATAGGTAGGTTTTTCCGACACCACCGTTTACCGGAAACGGGTATGAAGGTGTTAAGGTTTTGAATGATGTACTACTCGAGTGTCATGAAATACGGCCAACCAATCCGTTGGGCGCCATGTAGCAGGGTTTCCGTTCTCCCACAGAACTGTGCATAGAGATCTAGAACCTCAGTGAGTTAGGATGATCCAAAACTCATCTCAGTGTCAGAAATCTCCTTACCTAGCTAGCTACAGTGTCTCATGGATCATTATGGAATGAACCATGTCTTAGACAAACCAGAACATGATCTTTAGAATACCTCAGGAGTCGTGGAACACATGAACACTCTTTCGTTATATAATCATTTCAAACCAAAACTGGGAGTCAAAGAACACACATGCAAGTTTGAAATATTTATTATTCAATGCAAAGTTCTCAAACGCAGTATCTTGTATAATACCAAAATGCAGATTATAAAAATCAGAGTTAGCAGCATAGTCACTAATCCATAGTAAGCAAAAGGTGCTAGCATGTTATAATGCAAAACCTATAGAATCGATATCACCTATATTTCGCGCACCCTATCTAGTATATTATTTTATATCTAAGAAGGTCTCATTCGGGCTTTAGCAGGGCGGCCCCATACCTCTCAATGTCAGTAGGAGCAGTTCACATCAACAGCTACCAGCTCTCTCCATGCGCAGCACCAAGTGTCTACGTTCATTCCGTGTAACTCTATCTTAAACCCGCGTAGAGCCCAAAATGTTGGCATCAACATTATTTGTGTTATGTCTAATGTCTAATGTGGTGCGAGGATCAGACTTCCCAGCAACCTTGTGTTAGGTTAATCTTAGAGTGTGCAGCTCTCAGTGTGCAGACAGTTGTACCAAGTGTACGAGGCAAAGCTGATAGCATAGGAATAACATATTATTCTCAAATAAAACACCTCACCGCTTCTAGGGTGAAAGCTACAACAACAAGTACGTGTCGTGTGCAAAACTGAAGCCGAAGGCAAAACGGCTGTTTAAACATGTAATACACTCATGCTAACTTAACGCAATATATGTAATGAAGTATCCATATGACAGAGCCTGGGTAGAATGGGTGGGGTCAGAGAGGAGGGGTATAGGAGGAGCCTGGGCAGAGGGGGTATAGGAGGAGCCTAATCAGATTGGGTGGGGTCCAATAGGAGGAGCCTGGGCAGAATGGGTGGAGTCAGAGAGGAGGGGGTATAGGAGGAGCCTGGGCAGAATGGGTGGGGTCAGACAGCAGAGGAGGGGCTTAGGAGGAGCCTAGTCAGATTGGGTGGGGTCAGAGAGGTGGGGTATAGGAGGAGCCTGGGGAGAATGGGTGGGGTCAGACAGCAGAGAAGGGGCTTAGGAGGAGCCTTGTCAGATTGGGTGGGGTCAAATAGGAGGAGCCTGGGCAGAGGGGGGTATAGGAGGAGCCTAGTCAGATTGGGTGGGGTCAGAGAGCAGAGGAGGGGCTTAGGAGGAGCCTAGGGGCTTAGGAGGAGCCTAGTCAGATTGGGTGGGGTCAGAGAGGAGGGGCTTAGGAGGAGCCTGGGCAGAATGAGTGGGGTCAGACAGCAGAGGAGGGGCTTAGGAGGAGCCTAGGGGCTTAGGAGGAGCCTAGTCAGATTGTGTGGGGTCAAATAGGAGGAGCCTGGGCAGAATGGGTGGGGTCAGAGGGGTATGGGAGGAGCCTGGGTAGAATGGGTGGAGTCAGAGAGGAGGAGGTATAGGAGGAGCCTGGGCAGAGGGGGGTGTAGGAGGAGCCTAGTCAGATTGGGTAGGGTCAAATAGGAGGAGCCTGGGCAGAATGGGTGGGGTCAGAGGGGTATGGGAGGAGCCTGGGTAGAATGGGTGGAGTCAGAGAGGAGGGGGTATAGGAGGAGCCTGGCAGAGGGGGGTGTAGGAGGAGCCTAGTCAGATTGGGTGGGGTCAAATAGGAGGAGCCTGGGCACAATGGGAGGGGTCAGATGGGTATGGGAGGAGCCTGGGTAGAATGGGTGGAGTCAGAGAGGAGGGGGTATAGGAGGAGCCTAGTCAGAGGGGGTGGGGTCAGAGAGGAGGGGCTTAGGAGGAGCCTAGTCAGATTGGGTGGGGTCAAATAGGAGGAGCCTGGGCAGAATGGGTGGAGTCAGAGAGGTGGGGCTTAGGAGGAGCCTGGGCAGAATGGGTGGGGTCAGAGAGGAGGGGCTTAGGCGGAGCCTGGGCAGAATGGGTGGGGTTCAGACAGCAGAGGAGGGGCTTAGGAGGAGCCTGGGCAGAGGGGGTATGGGAGGAGCCTAGTCAGATTGGGTGGGGTCAAATAGGAGGAGCCTGGGCAGAATGGGTGGGGTCAGACAGCAGATGAGGGGCTTAGGAGGAGCCTGGGCAGAATGGGTGGGGTCAGAGGGGTATGGGAGGAGCCTGGGCAGAATGGGTGGGGTCAGACAGCAGAGGAGGGGCTTAGGAGGAGCCTGGGCAGAATGGGTGGGGTCAGACAGCAGAGGAGGGGCTTAGGAGGAGCCTGGGCAGAATGGGTGGGGTCAGAGAGGAGATGCTTAGGCAGAGCCTGGGCAGTATGGGTGGGGTCAGACAGCAGAGGAGGGGCTTAGGAGGAGCCTAGTCAGATTGGGTGGGGTCAAATAGGAGGAGCCTAGTCAGAATGGGTGGAGTCAGAGAGGAGGGGGTATAGGAGGAGCCTAGTCAGATTGGGTGGGGTCAGAGAGGAGGGGCTTAGGAGGAGCCTAGGGGCTTAGGAGGAGCCTAGTCAGATTGGGTGGGGTCAGAGAGGAGGGGTATAGGAGGAGCCTGGGCAGAATGGGTGGGGTCAGACAGCAGAGGAGGGGCTTAGGAGGAGCCTAGTCAGATTGGGTGGGGTCAAATAGGAGGAGCCTGGGCAGAATGGGTGAGATCAGAGAGGAGGGGTATAGGAGGAGCCTAGTCAGATTGGGTGGGGTCAAATAGGAGGGGGTATTCTGAGGTTCCGTGACGACTTGAACCCGTGTTTTCAAGTTTGTCGGAAATACATAAAATTAGTATCAGCGAACCGCAAATGATCCATTTAGTATATCCTAGTGTTTTCGCTACGCTACGAGCAAGAGCACTCCTTCCACTGACACATTTCTGATATACACACGGCATCCATCTTAGATCATGGCCGCCATTTTGTGGTTCCTTGCCCTCACATATGCAATAGCCTCTGATCATTTCATTCACTTCACTTTGATTAAGGACACGTAGCCTTAGCCGGAGATTCACCTCTTACATGACACGTGCACCTTAAACCAGATCACGCTGAAGCTGCATGACTCGACAAAGGCTGCCTCCTCTGCCCGAGGCCAGCCCGCCTGAACTGGTTTTCCTGTCCATTGTGCCCGATCATGATTAGGCGGCCGAAGCCGGTAGCCTTGCCCATTTACAACCCACAAACATCTCTTATCCCGCTTTTCTATCTTCTGCACCTGGCTCTGCTCCTTTCCTTCTGGGCCTTTATTAGGGGGAGGTAACGAACTTTACGATGAGGCGGTCCGGGTCTTGAATGCAATATTGACAAGGGATTGTGATGGACTGGTGGGAACCCCTCTTCGTGATGTTTTGGTATCAGATATTATCGACAGTTCCTGTGTAACGCCAAATATTTATTGTTTAGAGACACAAAGGTTTGGGAATGTACCGACATGTGAAATATTTGCCTAGAGCACAATTTTTAGTATATAAGGAGCAACCCACTTTGTACAAATCGAACAGTCTCCTAGATTCTGCCCGTGTGTAGATTCTGTGACTTCTGTGTCCCTGCAGTAATAAACCTTTGGTCTTTGACGCCACCATCGAGAAGCCCGTGTTTCTGTTCATTTGTGCACCAAGGCAGGTGGGACTCCGGGGTCTTTGGGTGTTGTACCCTGACACCTCTGGACGGAACCAAAAAGTCCAGAACTCCAATTGGCGCCCAACGTGGGGCGACGTCATTCGGTACCGGTCCAAAAGCCTGAAGAGTTCGAGAAGCTTCGTGTGAAGATTCCTGAGGGAGGCGCCCCACTTCATCGATCCCGGCATATCGCAAAAGTGGCCCTGAAGTTCTCTTCCACGAGGGTTTCCCGTTCAGGACGGCTGCAGTGGGCCGTTGCCTTGACCGTCGCCCTGTCTTGGACCCGAAGTGGTGCAGTCCTTAGTACGGCGAAACGTGACGGGTTTCTCCTTGGTGACGTCTTCAGTGCCTCAGTTAAGTATTTAGTGATAGCTAGCTGGTTACTTTTGTGAGGATTGTTAAAAATCCTTGATCGGTTCTTGGTTTGGTTTGGTTTTGTAAGATTATCACTAGTTGTTCTGGTTACGATAATCTATTTGGTTCAGTTTTGGGTATCGATACATCAGTTCGTTTTGGTAGGCCTAAGTTCTTGGTTCAAGTGCACAATTTGTTTCGTGTTTTGTTTGTTTTGTGTTCCGGACTGAAAATGGTAAGTCGGAAAATGTTGTCTTGTTTTAGTTGCAACAGTGACTCACAATTAGAGGATTCCTGTCTGGTTCCTCCGATTGGGACTCCCCTATATGACCTATATTGTAAGTATGGTGTGGGTCCTATAACTTATAATGAGATATGGGTCCGTTATTGTAAGAAGGATGGTGTCCTTAGTTGGCCACTGCATGGTAGTTTTGAACAAGAGATTCTCGACAATTTAGAAGCGAAATTGTTTAGGAAGAAAGCCCGGCCGGCAATGTTTGACTCTTTTCGTTATTGGCGGAAAGAATCCAAACAGAGAGAAATGAAAAGGTTGAAAAAAGAGCAAAAAGAACTAGAAGAGTTAACTCTAGAGCAAGCGACTAAGCAGTTGCAGGCTAACGAGTGTGAGAAAGCCATAGATGTAGCCATTAGAGAGCGTAACTTAGCGATTGACAAGTGCTATCCTGCCTTGCCATCGAAAATGGCTAAGATACTGGAGGATTCCGAAAACGATCCTCTGCTATCTTATCTGTTACGGTCGCCTCCACCGTATGCACAAGGTGCTGCGGCTCCACTCATCCCGAATGTTCAATTGCCGGTTGCTGGACAACCTGGTGTCCTTGTTCCTCAGAATCAAGTTCCTATACCTCCTGTGGTGAATGTAAATGTTCCTACAGCTCCTCCTCTTCCTGCACTGCCCGCTCCTATACCTACCACTGTACCTATTGGTCCTCAAACTATTTTCCTCGATACTCCTACTGTTTCGTCATCTATTCCTACCTCTACTGCGTTCTCTATGTCTGCGAGTGTACTAACTCCACTTTCTGTTCGTCGAAGAATTACTGATTCTGTTACTAATATGCTGTCTCCCATATATAAAACCTTGATTAAGACTCCTACTCCTGACTCTGTTCAGAGACGGAGTCAGCTTCCAAGTACTGAGGAACGGGGAGTTTTAGACTCCACGGCTCTCAGATGGATTACAAAAGTTAGAAGATATAGTACGAAAGATGTGTTAGAGACATTTATGCAATGGGGAGAGCCAACGCAGCGATACGTCTTTGACGAGATGTGCTCGTTGTTGCGTGAGGAAATAGAAGAAGACGATGTCGAATCAGATTTGGAAGATTTAATTAAGATTCAAAAAGAGTTTGCTGCTGGAATGATAGTGGGCGATAATATAAAGAAAGCGATGGAACTCATTTTGAGTTTTAGGAATGATCCATCTCTTCGTTCTCCAAGAGATTTAGAGAAAGGTAAAATGAAGCTAAGTCGCCAATATCCTATGAGGGAAGTTCCTCCAATTTGGCGCGAGGCAGTACAACGTGATGATAATGCGGGTATTGCAGCTGCTCCAGCACAGTTCCAAAGAGTATGGATACATATTCCGTGGAAGCGAGCAGAAGTGTTAGCAGTGAAACAGGCCTTGCCAGATCCACGTAAGAATCCAGCCGGATATTACAAGGAATTGACACAGACAGTTGAGGCTTGTATAATGAACTTAGCCGACATTGATATGTTGTTTGGTAATGTAGTTCCACAACCAGTGTGGGCTAAAATTCGTAGAGAGGATCATCAGGCTGCTTTAGGTGGTGATTGGGCAGCTATCACTGCAGCAGATGCTCAACAAATAGGTGGTGCGAAACCGGAACCCCTAATTGCTAATCTTCCTGGTAGAATAATAGATTTAATGAAGACTCTGATGCCAGCATTGCGTGTTAATTGGGATAAATTATCCGCATGCAAGCAGAAGAAAGACGAAAGTGTCTCCGACTTCTTCACGAGGTTCGAAGAGACTTTTGTAGACCATAGTGGTCAGGATATGAGCACTGAAGGAGGACAGAGATTGTTTGTCGATAAATTTGTGCATAATTTGTTACCCGAATTATGCAATAAATTGAAAGACTCAGAAAGCGCGTGGGCTGTATCTACGACAGCGCAAATACTTGCGACTGCACAGTACTATGAAAATAGGGATAAAGAGGAAAAGGAGAAATCAGAGAAGAAAACGAAAGATTTAAAGACTAAAGTTCTTTTACAGCAGGCGTATCCGCCTCGCACGAATCAGACTAATATGCAACAGAATTCGTATCAAAAGACAGATTATAATTCGACCAGGCCTCAATACCAGTGGAATCAGTGTGCGTACTGTAAGAAAGAGGGTCACTATAAAAATGATTGTCAGATTTTAGCGCAAAATAATGCGGCAGCAGCTCAGAGAGGTCGTGGTGGTTTTGCACAGAATTCTAGAGGTCGAGGACGAGGTGCTATGCCTCCACAAACTAATGATCGTCCTTCTAATCACTTTGATCAGCGAAATGTACAGTCAGCTCAACAGAATAGATCTCAGCAATATCTTGTTGAGGATTATTGTGAAGTTGAAGAGGGTTTTCAACAAAATGGGTACTAGGACAGCCATAGACAGAGAGAGGGAGTAGTATCAGTTCCAGTGGATCAGAGTGGGCCTTATGTCGCAGTAGCAACATCAGGTGTAGTCGAACCGTTTCTGTTGGATACTGGTGCCGCAAAAAGTTCTATCATGCATGCGAAACTCCCTGGCGCACCTTTGTCTGGCTCAACAAATGTTTCCGTAGGTTTTTCAGGCGCCCCTGTGTACAACCCGATATCTGGTCCTTTGTCTATTTCTGTTGGACCGTGTCAATTGAAAGCACCCTTAATTTTGACGACAGGTTGTAATGAAAATCTGCTTGGTTTAGATTTGTTAAAACGACTATATGCGACATTGTACTGTTCTCCGGAAGGAGTACAGCTTACTTTGGGTAAAAGACTCACCTCTCCGATGTACTTGTCAATGGACGCACTCCCGCCGGAGCTACGTTCACTCCCTGATTCTCTTTGGGCGACTGGTCCCAATGATGTAGGTCTCCTAGAGATTCCACCGTATGTAGTAACTTTGAAAGCGAATGTGAAATTTCCAAGAATTCCTCAATATAAAATATCGAGTGAAGGTGAACGTGCACTCTTATTGATTGTGCAAGATTTGATTAAGAAAGGTGTGGTTGAAGAAACGCGAGGAAATGTTTGTAACAGTCCTGTCTTACCGATTTTGAAACGAACAGATCCTACAAAGCCTCCAGTTTATAGGTTTGTCATAGACCTTAGAGAAGTTAATAAGATTGTAATTCCGCAGTTTCCTGTAGTGCCAGACATTACTGCTTTGTTAACATTGATTCCTGCTACAGCTACATGGTTCTCAGTTATAGACTTGAAGAATGCCTTTTTCAGCATTCCGATAGCCGAGGAAAGTAGGGATATTTTCGGCTTCTGTTTAAAAGGTCGCAGTTTCAGATTTAAACGCGCTCCACAAGGCTACTGTGAAAGTCCATCTATTTACAGTCAAGCTTTAAAAAACCAGTTAGATTCTTTTGTCCTTCCTCCAGGTTCTGCCCTAGTACAATACGTAGATGATCTTTTGGTGGCTGCCGATGACAAGGAAACTTGCAAAGCAGCTACAATTTCACTATTGCATCATTTGTCTAATTTGAATCATAAGGTGTCACCTTCCAAAATGCAATACTGCTGCCAAGAAGTAACCTACTTAGGTCATCTCTTGTCAAAGGAGGGAAGGAAGTTGACCCCAGAAAGAATAAAAGCAATTACGCAAATGAGTGTTCCACGCACACAGAGGGAAGTACGTGCCTTTCTAGGTATTACCTCTTACTGTAGGCAATGGATCCCAAATTTTTCACTTTTAGCAAAGCCATTGGTAGCTTTGACTGGGAAAAATGTTCCGAGTCCGGTGCCATGGTCTGATGAATGTCAAGAGAGTTTTGCTGAATTACGAAAAGCTTTGTGTTCAGCTCCTGTATTGGGCACACCTGATTACAGTAAGCCATTCACGCTCTACGTTCACGAAAGAGAAGGTTGCGCGTTGAGTGTCTTGACACAGAAGTTTGGTGATAAACAACGCCCTTGTGCGTATTTCTCATCAACATTAGATCCGGTAGCTAGAGCATTGCCTAGTTGTTTGAGGGCTACAGCGGCAGCTGCAGCTTCCATTCGACAATCTGCTGGTTTGGTGATGAACAATATGCTAGTGGTCATGGTTCCTCATGCAGTGGACACACTCATGAACCGAACGAAGACACAACACCTTACTAGTGCGAGATTATCTGGTTACGAGCTGACGTTATTAGCGAGTCATATTCAGATCAAAAGATGCAATGTATTGAACCCAGCAACATTGTTGCCGACTGATCAAGAGTCGAGTGATTCTGAGCCACATGACTGTTATTTCAAAACGGAGGAAGAGACAAAAGGTCGTATCGACTTGAGAGATACTCCCCTATCCGACCCAGATGGTACGCTGTATGTGGACGGGTCATGTTTTAAATTGGAGAATGGTGATGTGACTGCTGCCTACGCGGTAACGACTTTGAAGACGATTGTGGAGACTGCAAGAGTGAGTCAGAATTCTGCCCAAGCTGCAGAGTTAATAGCTCTTACGAGAGCGTGTGTTTTAGCTGAGGGAAAGAGAGTGAATGTGTTTACAGATAGTCAGTACGCATTTGGCGTGGCCCATAGTTTTGGCCGGTTGTGGAGAGAAAGGGGTTTCATTACGTCCCATGGGACTAAGATTCAACATGGTCAGCTAGTTAACGACTTGTTAGAATCTCTAACCTTACCGACTGAAGTTGCGATTGTGAAGTGCAGTGCTCATAAAGCAATCACGGATGATGTTGGTCGGGGAAATGCCTTTGCTGATGAAACCGCTAAACAGACAGCTAGAGACATGATGAGTAGAATGTATGTTGCTACGTCTGCAAGATGGATTGCTGAGTCTGGAATGTGTGAGGACACAATGGAAAGTGTGAAAGAGATTCAGAAAGAAGCGACTGAGGAAGAGAAACGCGTATGGAGAGAAAGTACGGGCAAATTGGACTCGAATGGATGTTGGATCGATTTGACAGAACAGCAGCGTTGGATGTTGCCTGATGCGTATGTGCTTGCAGTAGTGACGATGGCGCATGGAGTGGCGCACATAAGTTCTAAAGGGATATGTAAGATGTTAGCTCCGGTCTGGAAGAATGAGGGAATCAGTAAGTGTGCAGAGAGAGTGGTGAAAAATTGTATGGTGTGCTTGATGCATAATCCTGGCAAGGGAACTCCAACTCCAGCTGGTCATTTTGCTCCTCCTTCCTGTCCCTTTGAAGTAATACAGTTAGACTTCATTCACATGGAACGCTGCAACAATTTAAAATACGTCCTGGTGGTGGTTTGTGCTTTTTCCAGGTGGATAGAAGCATACCCACTAAAGGACAACACTGCTTTATCAACTGCCAAAATTCTTCTCAAAGAATTTTTTCCCTAGGTTTGGAATGCCACGGATTGTATGGTCAGATAACGGAAGTGAGTTTATAGGGAAAGTTATGCAGAGTGTGTGTGCTGGTCTAGGATTGAAACAAAAATTTCATAGTGCGAACCATCCCCAGTCAGCTGGTTTAGTCGAGGGTTACAATGGCACCCTCAAGCTTAAAATAGCCAAAATTCAAGCATCCACAGGTTTAGCCTGGCCAGACGCACTTCCTTTGGCCTTGTTATCAACAAGAGCAACAGTGCATTCTAGAATAGGGCTTTCTCCATATGAGATTGTATTTGGCCGCCCGGCAAATGTCTGGGGTGTGCCAAGGCTTAAACAATTCTGCTCCATTGAATATCCTATGTTGATAGACTATCTTTACGACTTGACTGCTAAATTAAGTCTTATTCATCAACAGGTCTTTGATGCTTTGCCAAAACCTCCGGAGAGTCCAGGGCATCAGCTGAAACCCGGCGACCACGTGGTGGTCAGAAATTTTGCGAGGACAAAGAATCTTCAGCCTCGCTACATCGGCCCCTTCCAAATCCTGCTGGCGACGAGGACAGCTGTACGTGTTGCTGGTCGCAAGCACTGGATCCACGCTTCTCACGTAAAGCGTGTTCCACTGCCGCTGCCCTACGACGACTGGGTGAAGAAGGGAATTGGTGCCTCCGAAGCTGAAACAACTCCGAAATTTGTCCCTTTCAGCGATGCCGATTTGATTACTGACACTTTGAAACTTGACTCTCCTCCTGAAAGGACTCCTTTGAACACTGAACATTTGTCTCCAGCATCACAAGAAACTTTGCCATCTGCGAACTTAAACTCTGCAACAGCTGCTAGTGATACACTATTTTCCGATCAAACAGTACCAGCGAAGAAAAGATACCACCTTAGAAGCCATAAAACGAACTTATAAAGCAGGCAACTGCATACTGTGATTTTGATATATTTATATATATTTTGAACTTTTGCTTTTCAGCCAGGAAGTTTGCTATTGTTTATTGTTTTTAATAAATTGCCTTGCCGTCTGGGTAGCCGTAGGGTCGTGGCTGTGTGCCTAGTTTGAATTTGCAGGGGTCTGACACAAGGTCGATCTTTCTGTTGGTTCTGGGAACTCCCAGGGCTGACAGAGGCATTTTCATCTACGTACACATCATCAGTGGTCGCGAGCGGATTGTAGAAGATGGAGCTTCCTGCGCTGCAACGAAAGAATGTGATTTACGTTCGCAGAAACAGACTAAATAGAATTCTTCACAGCAAATGTTTCTTGATGCAATGTGCCATTACATTTTTGATTGTTTTAGCAACATTGGTGGGTGGAATTGTCTTTAGCATAAATTTGATTTTTGTGCCAGTATCTACAGTACCTCCCCTTGATCCTGCTATTTCTACTGTTTCTTCTATACACTCTTTTCACTCGTTTCCGGAACATGAGCAAGCTCGACGCTCAGAATTCATTAATAATACTTTTGTACAGCTCTTGCACCAACACCAACTGGTAGTTAACACGACAGACTGTTGGGTGTGTGGCTTGATACCCCACACTATGGATAAAGGTATTCCCTATCTGGTTTTGCCTTTCAGCTACAATGGATCATTTCAGGCCCTTCAAACCATCTTTGCTTATGCTCTTGAGACCTATCCTCCACGTCCACCACGTTCCACTAAATATAACTCTGCCAACAAAGCTTTAGTCCAGGGAATTATTGACATGGTCAAAGACGTCAATAATACTCCATCATACCCTAGAGACGAATTGCGAGTATATTTAAGTTGGAATACTTCAGAGTATCGCCTTAGTTTAGGAGAAAGCAAGCGTAAAAGCTCAACTCCAATCTGGGTCGTACCTCACCGAGGTCAGGTCTGTTTGCAAGGTAATGGGAGAAATCCGAGAGCTCAGCTAGGGAGGAGTGAGTGCGTAGAGACTTATGTGTTTCCGGCTAACTCTTCCCCTGCCTTTCTTACTGCTAGGGGTACCTACTTCATTTGTCGAGACAGAGCTTATACATGGTTGCCTGCCGACTTCTCAGGATCATGTTATATTGCTCGATTGTTGCCTCCGACATACACTGCTTCACCTGATTACCACAGAACAAGAGTAGCGAGAGGTGTCTTCAGCAAGGAAGATACAGCTGGTCAGGAAGCTGGAGACTTCTTCAAAGGCTTCCTTCCGTTCTGGGGGCCTATGGCCAATAGCAGAAACATACGTCAGCTAACACGGGTAGTTGAATCTACTATTACCGAAACTGCTGGTGCCCTTAGCAATCTGACAGCTGAGCTTCAGGCGGATAGGCTCATGACATTGCAGAACCGTATGGTTCTAGATGTTATACTTGCAGATCGAGGTGGGGTATGCAGAATGATCCAATCGAGCTGCTGTGTCTTTATTCCTAATAATGCTCCAACAGTTTACGAGGCGATCTCTAAGTTGCACAAGATTTCGGACTCCATACATGTAGACAAGGGAAACTGGTCCTTCATGGAGTGGTTTTGGACTCTGATCTCAGCGTGGGGATGGAAGGTTCTAATGGTCATTGGTGTCATCTTAATATTACTATTCTCATGTTGTCTGATTATCCAGTGTGGTCCTGCTCTGTGTAGTCTTTGTGCTACAACCTGTTTTAGAAAACCACCTGCGTTTGGAGAAAAGACACGAGAAAGGATGATGATACAACAGCATGTCACTGACCTGATGAGCATAGAACTAGATTCAGACATAGATTGAGTAATTGCCTATGTAAGGGCAAAAGGAGGGTCTGAGGTTCCGTGACGACTTGAACCCGTGTTTTCAAGTTTGTCGGAAATACATAAAATTAGTATCAGCGAACCGCAAATGATCCATTTAGTATATCCTAGTGTTTTCGCTACGCTACGAGCAAGAGCACTCCTTCCACTGACACATTTCTGATATACACACGGCATCCATCTTAGATCATGGCCGCCATTTTGTGGTTCCTTGCCCTCACATATGCAATAGCCTCTGATCATTTCATTCACTTCACTTTGATTAAGGACACGTAGCCTTAGCCGGAGATTCACCTCTTACATGACACGTGCACCTTAAACCAGATCACGCTGAAGCTGCATGACTCGACAAAGGCTGCCTCCTCTGCCCGAGGCCAGCCCGCCTGAACTGGTTTTCCTGTCCATTGTGCCCGATCATGATTAGGCGGCCGAAGCCGGTAGCCTTGCCCATTTACAACCCACAAACATCTCTTATCCCGCTTTTCTATCTTCTGCACCTGGCTCTGCTCCTTTCCTTCTGGGCCTTTATTAGGGGGAGGTAACGAACTTTACGATGAGGCGGTCCGGGTCTTGAATGCAATATTGACAAGGGATTGTGATGGACTGGTGGGAACCCCTCTTCGTGATGTTTTGGTATCAGATATTATCGACAGTTCCTGTGTAACGCCAAATATTTATTGTTTAGAGACACAAAGGTTTGGGAATGTACCGACATGTGAAATATTTGCCTAGAGCACAATTTTTAGTATATAAGGAGCAACCCACTTTGTACAAATCGAACAGTCTCCTAGATTCTGCCCGTGTGTAGATTCTGTGACTTCTGTGTCCCTGCAGTAATAAACCTTTGGTCTTTGACGCCACCATCGAGAAGCCCGTGTTTCTGTTCATTTGTGCACCAAGGCAGGTGGGACTCCGGGGTCTTTGGGTGTTGTACCCTGACACCTCTGGACGGAACCAAAAAGTCCAGAACTCCAATAGGAGGAGCCTGGGCAGAATGGGTGGGGCCAGACAGCAGAGGAGGGGCTTAGGAGTAACCTAGTCAGATTGGGTGGGGTCAAATAGGAGGAGCCTGGGCAGAATGGGTGGGGTCAGACAGCAGAGGAGGGGCTTAGGAGGAGCCTAGTCAGAATGGGTGGAGTCAGAGAGGAGGGGTATAGGAGGAGCCTGGGCAGAATGGGTGGAGTCAGAGAGGAGGGGGTATAGGAGGAGCCTGGGCAGAATGGGTATAGGAGGAGCCTAGTCAGATTGGGTGAGGTCAGAGAGGAGGGGTATAGGAGGAGCCTGGGCAGAGGGGCTTAGGAGGAGCCTGGGCAGAATGGGTGGGGTCAGACAGCAGAGGAGGGGCTTAGGGTATAGGAGGAGCCTGGGCAGAATGGGTGGGGTCAGACAGCAGAGGAGGGGCTTAGGAGGAGCCTAGTCAGATTGGGTGGGGTCAAATAGGAGGAGCCTGGGCAGAATGGGTGGGGTCAGACAGCAGAGGAGGGGTATAGGAGGAGCCTGGCAGAGGGGGGTGTAGGAGGAGCCTAGTCAGATTGGGTGGGGTCAAATAGGAGGAGCCTGGGCAGAATGGGTGGGGTCAGAGGGGTATGGGAGGAGCCTGGGTAGAATGGGTGGAGTCAGAGAGGAGGGGGTATAGGAGGAGCCTGGCAGAATGGGTGGGGTCAGACAGCAGAGGAGGGGCTTAGGGTATAGGAGGAGCCTGGGCAGAATGGGTGGGGTCAGACAGCAGAGGAGGGGTATAGGAGGAGCCTGGCAGAGGGGGGTGTAGGAGGAGCCTAGTCAGATTGGGTGGGGTCAAATAGGAGGAGCCTGGGTGGGGTCAGAGGGGTATGGGAGGAGCCTGGGTAGAATGGGTGGAGTCAGAGAGGAGGGGGTATAGGAGGAGCCTGGGCAGAATGGGTGGGGCCAGACAGCAGAGGAGGGGCTTAGGAGGAGCCTGGGCAGAGGGGGTGGGGTCAGAGAGGAGGGGTATAGGAGGAGCCTGGGCAGAGGTGGTATAGGAGGAGCCTGGCCAGAGGGGGTGGGGTCAGAGAGGAGGGGCTTAGGAGGAGCTTAGTCAGATTGGGTGGGGTCAAATAGGAGGAGCCTGGGCAGAATGGGTGGGGTCAGAGGGGTATGGGAGGAGCCTGGGCAGAATGGGTGGGGTCAGACAGCAGAGGAGGGGCTTAGGAGGAGCCTGGGCAGAATGGGTGGGGTCAGAGAGGAGGGGCTTAGGCGGAGCCTGGGCAGAATGGGTGGGGTCAGACAGCAGAGGAGGGGCTTAGGAGGAGCCTGGGCAGGAGGAGGGGGTATATGGGCAGAATGGGTGGGGTCAGAGAGGAGGGGCTTAGGAGGAGCCTGGGCAGAATGGGTGGAGTCAGAGAGGAGGGGGTATAGGAGGAGCCTGGGCAGAATGGGTATAGGAGGAGCCTAGTCAGATTGGGTGTGGTCAAATAGGAGGAGCCTGGGCAGAATGGGTGGGGTCAGAGAGGAGGGGGTATAGGAGGAGCCTGGCAGAGGGGGGTATAGGAGGAGCCTGGGCAGAGGGGGGTGTAGGAGGCGCCTAGTCAGATTGGGTGGGGTCAAATAGGAGGAGCCTGGGCAGAATGGGTGGGGTCAGAGGGGTATGGGAGGAGCCTGGGTAGAATGGGTGGAGTCAGAGAGGAGGGGGTATAGGAGGAGCCTGGCAGAGGGGGGTGTAGGAGGAGCCTAGTCAGATTGGGTGGGGTCAAATAGGAGGAGCCTGGGCAGAGGGGGTGGGGTCAGAGAGGAGGGGCTTAGGAGGAGCCTAGTCAGATTGGGTGGGGTCAAATAGGAGGAGCCTGGGCAGAATGGGTGGGGTCAGACAGCAGAGGAGGGGTATAGGAGGAGCCTAATCAGATTGGGTGGGGTCAAATAGGAGGAGCCTGGGCAGAATGGGTGGGGTCAGAGGGGTATGGGAGGAGCCTGGGTAGAATGGGTGGAGTCAGAGAGGAGGGGGTATAGGAGGAGCCTGGGCAGAGGGGGGTGTAGGAGGAGCCTAGTCAGATTGGGTGGGGTCAAATAGGAGGAGCCTGGGCAGAATGGGTGGGGTCAGAGGGGTATGGGAGGAGCCTGGGTAGAATGGGTGGAGTCAGAGAGGAGGGGGTATAGGAGGAGCCTGGCAGAGGGGGGTGTAGGAGGAGCCTAGTCAGATTGGGTGGGGTCAAATAGGAGGAGCCTGGGCACAATGGGAGGGGTCAGAGGGGTATGGGAGGAGCCTGGGTAGAATGGGTGGAGTCAGAGAGGAGGGGGTATAGGAGGAGCCTAGTCAGAGGGGGTGGGGTCAGAGAGGAGGGGCTTAGGAGGAGCCTAGTCAGATTGGGTGGGGTCAAATAGGAGGAGCCTGGGCAGAATGGGTGGAGTCAGAGAGGAGGGGCTTAGGCGGAGCCTGGGCAGAATGGGTGGGGGTCAGACAGCAGAGGAGGGGCTTAGGAGGAGCCTGGGCAGAGGGGGTATAGGAGGAGCCTAGTCAGATTGGGTGGGGTCAAATAGGAGGAGCCTGGGCAGAATGGGTGGGGTCAGACAGCAGAGGAGGGGCTTAGGAGGAGCCAAGTCAGATTGGGTGGGGTCAAATAGGAGGGGTATAGGAGGAGCCTGGGCAGAATGGGTGGGGTCAGAGGGGTATGGGAGGAGCCTGGGCAGAATGGGTGGAGTCAGAGAGGAGGGGGTATAGGAGGAGCCTGGGCAGAATGGGTGGGGTCAGACAGCAGAGGAGGGGCATAGGAGGAGCCTGGGCAGAATGGGTGGGGTCAGACAGCAGAGGAGGGGCTTAGGAGGAGCCTGGGCAGAATGGGTGGGGTCAGAGAGGAGATGCTTAGGCAGAGCCTGGGCAGTATGGGTGGGGTCAGGCAGCAGAGGAGGGGCTTAGGAGGAGCCTAGTCAGATTGGGTGGGGTCAAATAGGAGGAGCCTAGTCAGAATGGGTGGAGTCAGAGAGGAGGGGGTATAGGAGGAGCCTAGTCAGATTGGCTGGGGTCAGAGAGGAGGGGCTTAGGAGGAGCCTAGGGGCTTAGGAGGAGCCTAGTCAGATTGGGTGGGGTCAGAGAGGAGGGGTATAGGAGGAGCCTGGGCAGAATGGGTGGGGTCAGACAGCAGATGAGGGGCTTAGGAGGAGCCTGGGCAGAATTGGTGGGGTCAGAGAGGAGGGGCTTAGGAGGAGCCTGGGCAGAATGGGTGGGGTCAGACAGCAGAGGAGGGGCTTAGGAGGAGCCTAGTCAGATTGGGTGGGGTCAAATAGGAGGAGCCTGGGCAGAATGGGTGAGGTCAGAGAGGAGGGGTATAGGAGGAGCCTAGTCAGATTGGGTGGGGTCAAATAGGAGGGGGTATAGGAGGAGCCTGGGCAGAATGGGTGGGGCCAGACAGCAGAGGAGGGGCTTAGGAGGAACCTAGTCAGATTGGGTGGGGTCAAATAGGAGGAGCCTGGGCAGAATGGGTGGGGTCAGACAGCAGAGGAGGGGCTTAGGAGGAGCCTGGGCAGAATGGGTGGGGTCAGAGAGGAGATGCTTAGGCGGAGCCTGGGCAGAATGGGTGGGGTCAGACAGCAGAGGAGGGGCTTCGGAGGAGCCTAGTCAGATTGGGTGGGGTCAAATAGGAGGAGCCTAGTCAGAATGGGTGGAGTCAGAGAGGAGGGGGTATAGGAGGAGCCTAGTCAGATTGGGTGGGGTCAGAGAGGAGGGGCTTAGGAGGAGCCTAGGGGCTTAGGAGGAGCCTAGTCAGATTGGGTGGGGTCAGAGAGGAGGGGTATAGGAGGAGCCTGGGCAGAATGGGTGGGGTCAGACAGCAGATGAGGGGCTTAGGAGGAGCCTGGGCAGAATTGGTGGGGTCAGAGAGGAGGGGCTTAGGAGGAGCCTGGGCAGAATGGGTGGGGTCAGACAGCAGAGGAGGGGTATAGGAGGAGCCTGGCAGAGGGGGGTGTAGGAGGAGCCTAGTCAGATTGGGTGGGGTCAAATAGGAGGAGCCTGGGTGGGGTCAGAGGGGTATGGGAGGAGCCTGGGTAGAATGGGTGGAGTCAGAGAGGAGGGGGTATAGGAGGAGCCTGGGCAGAATGGGTGGGGTCAGAGAGCAGAGGAGGGGCTTAGGAGGAGCCTAGGGGCTTAGGAGGAGCCTAGTCAGATTGGGTGGGGTCAGAGAGGAGGGGCTTAGGAGGAGCCTGGGCAGAATGGGTGGGGTCAGAGAGCAGAGGAGGGGCTTAGGAGGAGCCTAGGGGCTTAGGAGGAGCCTAGTCAGATTGGGTGGGGTCAGAGAGGAGGGGCTTAGGAGGAGCCTGGGCAGAATGAGTGGGGTCAGACAGCAGAGGAGGGGCTTAGGAGGGGCCTAGGGGCTTAGGAGGAGCCTAGTCAGATTGGGTGGGGTCAGAGAGGAGGGGTATAGGAGGCGCCTGGCAGAGGGGGGTGTAGGAGGAGCCTAGTCAGATTGGATGGGGTCAAATAGAAGGAGCCTGGGCAGAATGGGAGGAGCCTGGGTAGAATGGGTGGAAGTCAGAGAGGAGGGGGTATAGGAGGAGCCTGGCAGAGGGGGGTGTAGGAGGAGCCTAGTCAGATTGGGTGGGGTCAAATAGGAGGAGCCTGGGTGGGGTCAGAGGGGTATGGGAGGAGCCTGGGTAGAATGGGTGGAGTCAGAGAGGAGGGGGTATAGGAGGAGCCTGGGCAGAATGGGTGGGGTCAGACAGCAGAGGAGGGGCTTAGGAGGAGCCTGGGCAGAATGGGTGGGGTCAGAGAGGAGGAGCCTGGGCAGAATGGGTGGGGTCAGACAGCAGAGGAGGGGCTTAGGAGGAGCCTAGTCAGATTGGGTGGGGTCAGAGAGGTGGGGTATAGGAGGAGCCTGGGCAGAATGGGTGGGGTCAGACAGCAGAGGAGGGGCTTAGGAGGAGCCTAGTCAGATTGGGTGGGGTCAAATAGGAGGAGCCTGGGCACAATGGGTGGGGTCAGACAGCAGAGGAGGGGTATAGGAGGAGCCTGGCAGAGGGGGGTGTAGGAGGAGCCTAGTCAGATTGGGTGGGGTCAAATAGGAGGAGCCTGGGTGGGGTCAGAGGGGTATGGGAGGAGCCTGGGTAGAATGGGTGGAGTCAGAGAGGAGGGGGTATAGGAGGAGCCTGGGCAGAATGGGTGGGGCCAGACAGCAGAGGAGGGGCTTAGGAGGAGCCTGGGCAGAGGGGGTGGGGTCAGAGAGGAGGGGTATAGGAGGAGCCTGGGCAGAGGTGGTATAGGAGGAGCCTGGCCAGAGGGGGTGGGGTCAGAGAGGAGGGGCTTAGGAGGAGCTTAGTCAGATTGGGTGGGGTCAAATAGGAGGAGCCTGGGCAGAATGGGTGGGGTCAGAGGGGTATGGGAGGAGCCTGGGCAGAATGGGTGGGGTCAGACAGCAGAGGAGGGGCTTAGGAGGAGCCTGGGCAGAATGGGTGGGGTCAGAGAGGAGGGGCTTAGGCGGAGCCTGGGCAGAATGGGTGGGGTCAGACAGCAGAGGAGGGGCTTAGGAGGAGCCTGGGCAGGAGGAGGGGGTATATGGGCAGAATGGGTGGGGTCAGAGAGGAGGGGCTTAGGAGGAGCCTGGGCAGAATGGGTGGAGTCAGAGAGGAGGGGGTATAGGAGGAGCCTGGGCAGAATGGGTATAGGAGGAGCCTAGTCAGATTGGGTGTGGTCAAATAGGAGGAGCCTGGGCAGAATGGGTGGGGTCAGAGAGGAGGGGGTATAGGAGGAGCCTGGCAGAGGGGGGTATAGGAGGAGCCTGGGCAGAGGGGGGTGTAGGAGGCGCCTAGTCAGATTGGGTGGGGTCAAATAGGAGGAGCCTGGGCAGAATGGGTGGGGTCAGAGGGGTATGGGAGGAGCCTGGGTAGAATGGGTGGAGTCAGAGAGGAGGGGGTATAGGAGGAGCCTGGCAGAGGGGGGTGTAGGAGGAGCCTAGTCAGATTGGGTGGGGTCAAATAGGAGGAGCCTGGGCAGAGGGGGTGGGGTCAGAGAGGAGGGGCTTAGGAGGAGCCTAGTCAGATTGGGTGGGGTCAAATAGGAGGAGCCTGGGCAGAATGGGTGGGGTCAGACAGCAGAGGAGGGGTATAGGAGGAGCCTAATCAGATTGGGTGGGGTCAGAGAGGAGGGGCTTAGGAGGAGACTGGGCAGAATGAGTGGGGTCAGACAGCAGAGGAGGGGCTTAGGAGGGGCCTAGGGGCTTAGGAGGAGCCTAGTCAGATTGGGTGGGGTCAGAGAGGAGGGGTATAGGAGGCGCCTGGCAGAGGGGGGGTGTAGGAGGAGCCTAGTCAGATTGGATGGGGTCAAATAGAAGGAGCCTGGGCAGAATGGGAGGAGCCTGGGTAGAATGGGTGGAAGTCAGAGAGGAGGGGGTATAGGAGGAGCCTGGCAGAGGGGGGTGTAGGAGGAGCCTAGTCAGATTGGGTGGGGTCAAATAGGAGGAGCCTGGGTGGGGTCAGAGGGGTATGGGAGGAGCCTGGGTAGAATGGGTGGAGTCAGAGAGGAGGGGGTATAGGAGGAGCCTGGGCAGAATGGGTGGGGTCAGACAGCAGAGGAGGGGCTTAGGAGGAGCCTGGGCAGAATGGGTGGGGTCAGAGAGGAGGAGCCTGTGCAGAATGGGTGGGGTCAGACAGCAGAGGAGGGGCTTAGGAGGAGCCTAGTCAGATTGGGTGGGGTCAGAGAGGTGGGGTATAGGAGGAGCCTGGGCAGAATGGGTGGGGTCAGACAGCAGAGGAGGGGCTTAGGAGGAGCCTAGTCAGATTGGGTGGGGTCAAATAGGAGGAGCCTGGGCACAATGGGTGGGGTCAGACAGCAGAGGAGGGGTATAGGAGGAGCCTGGCAGAGGGGGGTGTAGGAGGAGCCTAGTCAGATTGGGTGGGGTCAAATAGGAGGAGCCTGGGTGGGGTCAGAGGGGTATGGGAGGAGCCTGGGTAGAATGGGTGGAGTCAGAGAGGAGGGGGTATAGGAGGAGCCTGGGCAGAATGGGTGGGGTCAGACAGCAGAGGAGGGGCTTAGGAGGAGCCTGGGCAGAATGGGTGGGGTCAGAGAGGAGGGGCTTAGGAGGAGCCTGGGCAGAATGGGTGGGGTCAGACAGCAGAGGAGGGGCTTAGGAGGAGCCTAGTCAGATTGGGTGGGGTCAAATAGGAGGAGCCTGGGCAGAATGGGTGGGGGTATAGGAGGAGCCTAGTCAGATTGGGTGGGGTCAGAGAGGAGGGGCTTAGGAGGAGCCTAGGGGCTTAGGAGGAGCCTAGTCAGATTGGGTGGGGTCAGAGAGGAGGGGTATAGGAGGAGCCTGGGCAGAGGGGGTGGGGTCAGAGAGGAGGGGCTTAGGAGGAGCTTAGTCAGATTGGGTGGGGTCAAATAGGAGGAGCCTGGGCAGAATGGGTGGGGTCAGAGGGGTATGGGAGGAGCCTGGGCAGAATGGGTGGGGTCAGACAGCAGAGGAGGGGCTTAGGAGGAGCCTGGGTAGAATGGGTGGAAGTCAGAGAGGAGGGGGTATAGGAGGAGCCTGGGCAGAGGGGGGTGTAGGAGGAGCCTAGTCAGATTGGGTGGGGTCAAATAGGAGGAGCCTGGGCAGAATGGGTGGGGTCAGAGGGGTAAGGGAGGAGCCTGGGTAGAATGGGTGGAGTCAGAGAGGAGGGGGTATAGGAGGAGCCTGGCAGAGGGGGGTGTAGGAGGAGCCTAGTCAGATTGGGTGGGGTCAAATAGGAGGAGCCTGGGCAGAATGGGTGGGGTCAGACAGCAGAGGAGGGGTATAGGAGGAGCCTGGGCAGAGGGGGTGGGGTCAGAGTGGAGGGGTATAGGAGGAGCCTGGGCAGAGGGGGTATAGGAGGAGCCTGGGCAGAGGGGGTGGGGTCAGAGAGAAGGGGTATAGGAGGAGCCTGGGCAGAGGGGGTATAGGAGGAGCCTAATCAGATTGGGTGGGGTCCAATAGGAGGAGCCTGGGCAGAATGGGTGGAGTCAGAGAGGAGGGGGTATAGGAGGAGCCTGGGCAGAATGGGTGGGGTCAGACAGCAGAGGAGGGGCTTAGGAGGAGCCTGGGCAGAATGGGTGGGGTCAGAGAGGAGGGGCTTAGGAGGAGCCTAGTCAGATTGGGTGGGGTCAAATAGGAGGAGCCTGGGCAGAATGGGTGGGGTCAGACAGCAGAGGAGGGGTATAGGAGGAGCCTGGGCAGAGGGGGTATAGGAGGAGCCTGGGCAGAGGGGGTGGGGTCAGAGAGGAGGGGTATAGGAGGAGCCTGGGCAGAGGGGGTATAGGAGGAGCCTAATCAGATTGGGTGGGGTCCAATAGGAGGAGCCTGGGCAGAATGGGTGGAGTCAGAGAGGAGGGGGTATAGGAGGAGCCTGGGCAGAATGGGTGGGGTCAGACAGCAGAGGAGGGGCTTAGGAGGAGCCTAGTCAGATTGGGTGGGGTCAGAGAGGTGGGGTATAGGAGGAGCCTGGGGAGAATGGGTGGGGTCAGACAGCAGAGAAGGGGCTTAGGAGGAGCCTTGTCAGATTGGGTGGGGTCAAATAGGAGGAGCCTGGGCAGAGGGGGGTATAGGAGGAGCCTAGTCAGATTGGGTGGGGTCAGAGAGCAGAGGAGGAGCTTAGGAGGAGCCTAGGGGCTCAGGAGGAGCCTATTCAGATTGGGTGGGGTCAGAGAGGAGGGGCTTAGGAGGAGCCTGGGCAGAATGAGTGGGGTCAGACAGCAGAGGAGGGGCTTAGGAGGAGCCTAGGGGCTTAGGAGGAGCCTAGTCAGATTGTGTGGGGTCAAATAGGAGGAGCCTGGGCAGAATGGGTGGGGTCAGAGGGGTATGGGAGGAGCCTGGGTAGAATGGGTGGAGTCAGAGAGGAGGGGGTATAGGAGGAGCCTGGGCAGAGGGGGGTGTAGGAGGAGCCTAGTCAGATTGGGTGGGGTCAAATAGGAGGAGCCTGGGCAGAATGGGTGGGGTCAGAGGGGTATGGGAGGAGCCTGGGTAGAATGGGTGGAGTCAGAGAGGAGGGGGTATAGGAGGAGCCTGGCAGAGGGGGGTGTAGGAGGAGCCTAGTCAGATTGGGTGGGGTCAAATAGGAGGAGCCTGGGCACAATGGGAGGGGTCAGATGGGTATGGGAGGAGCCTGGGTAGAATGGGTGGAGTCAGAGAGGAGGGGGTATAGGAGGAGCCTAGTCAGAGGGGGTGGGGTCAGAGAGGAGGGGCTTAGGAGGAGCCTAGTCAGATTGGGTGGGGTCAAATAGGAGGAGCCTGGGCAGAATGGGTGGAGTCAGAGAGGTGGGGCTTAGGAGGAGCCTGGGCAGAATGGGTGGGGTCAGAGAGGAGGGGCTTAGGCGGAGCCTGGGCAGAATGGGTGGGGTTCAGACAGCAGAGGAGGGGCTTAGGAGGAGCCTGGGCAGAGGGGGTATGGGAGGAGCCTAGTCAGATTGGGTGGGGTCAAATAGGAGGAGCCTGGGCAGAATGGGTGGGGTCAGACAGCAGATGAGGGGCTTAGGAGGAGCCAAGTCAGATTGGGTGGGGTCAAATAGGAGGGGTATAGGAGGAGCCTGGGCAGAATGGGTGGGGTCAGAGGGGTATGGGAGGAGCCTGGGCAGAATGGGTGGAGTCAGAGAGGAGGGGGTATAGGAGGAGCCTGGGCAGAATGGGTGGGGTCAGACAGCAGAGGAGGGGCTTAGGAGGAGCCTGGGCAGAATGGGTGGGGTCAGACAGCAGAGGAGGGGCTTAGGAGGAGCCTGGGCAGAATGGGTGGGGTCAGAGAGGAGATGCTTAGGCAGAGCCTGGGCAGTATGGGTGGGGTCAGACAGCAGAGGAGGGGCTTAGGAGGAGCCTAGTCAGATTGGGTGGGGTCAAATAGGAGGAGCCTAGTCAGAATGGGTGGAGTCAGAGAGGAGGGGGTATAGGAGGAGCCTAGTCAGATTGGGTGGGGTCAGAGAGGAGGGGCTTAGGAGGAGCCTAGGGGCTTAGGAGGAGCCTAGTCAGATTGGGTGGGGTCAGAGAGGAGGGGTATAGGAGGAGCCTGGGCAGAATGGGTGGGGTCAGACAGCAGATGAGGGGCTTAGGAGGAGCCTGGGCAGAATTGGTGGGGTCAGAGAGGAGGGGCTTAGGAGGAGCCTGGGCAGAATGGGTGGGGTCAGACAGCAGAGGAGGGGCTTAGGAGGAGCCTAGTCAGATTGGGTGGGGTCAAATAGGAGGAGCCTGGGCAGAATGGGTGAGGTCAGAGAGGAGGGGTATAGGAGGAGCCTAGTCAGATTGGGTGGGGTCAAATAGGAGGGGGTATAGGAGGAGCCTGGGCAGAATGGGTGGGGCCAGACAGCAGAGGAGGGGCTTAGGAGGAACCTAGTCAGATTGGGTGGGGTCAAATAGGAGGAGCCTGGGCAGAATGGGTGGGGTCAGACAGCAGAGGAGGGGCTTAGGAGGAGCCTAGTCAGAATGGGTGGAGTCAGAGAGGAGGGGTATAGGAGGAGCCTGGGCAGAATGGGTGGAGTCAGAGAGGAGGGGGTATAGGAGGAGCCTGGGCAGAATGGGTATAGGAGGAGCCTAGTCAGATTGGGTGAGGTCAGAGAGGAGGGGTATAGGAGGAGCCTGGGCAGAGGGGCTTAGGAGGAGCCTGGGCAGAATGGGTGGGGTCAGACAGCAGAGGAGGGGCTTAGGGTATAGGAGGAGCCTGGGCAGAATGGGTGGGGTCAGACAGCAGAGGAGGGGCTTAGGAGGAGCCTAGTCAGATTGGGTGGGGTCAAATAGGAGGAGCCTGGGCAGAATGGGTGGGGTCAGACAGCAGAGGAGGGGTATAGGAGGAGCCTGGCAGAGGGGGGTGTAGGAGGAGCCTAGTCAGATTGGGTGGGGTCAAATAGGAGGAGCCTGGGCAGAATGGGTGGGGTCAGAGGGGTATGGGAGGAGCCTGGGTAGAATGGGTGGAGTCAGAGAGGAGGGGGTATAGGAGGAGCCTGGCAGAATGGGTGGGGTCAGACAGCAGAGGAGGGGCTTAGGGTATAGGAGGAGCCTGGGCAGAATGGGTGGGGTCAGACAGCAGAGGAGGGGCTTAGGAGGAGCCTAGTCAGATTGGGTGGGGTCAAATAGGAGGAGCCTGGGCAGAATGGGTGGGGTCAGACAGCATAGGAGGGGTATAGGAGGAGCCTGGCAGAGGGGGGTGTAGGAGGAGCCTAGTCAGATTGGGTGGGGTCAAATAGGAGGAGCCTGGGTGGGGTCAGAGGGGTATGGGAGGAGCCTGGGTAGAATGGGTGGAGTCAGAGAGGAGGGGGTATAGGAGGAGCCCGGGCAGAATGGGTGGGGCCAGACAGCAGAGGAGGGGCTTAGGAGGAGCCTGGGCAGAGGGGGTGGGGTCAGAGAGGAGGGGTATAGGAGGAGCCTGGGCAGAGGTGGTATAGGAGGAGCATGGCCAGGGGGGGTGGGGTCAGAGAGGAGGGGCTTAGGAGGAGCTTAGTCAGATTGGGTGGGGTCAAATAGGAGGAGCCTGGGCAGAATGGGTGGGGTCAGAGGGGTATGGGAGGAGCCTGGGCAGAATGGGTGGGGTCAGACAGCAGAGGAGGGGCTTAGGAGGAGCCTGGGCAGAATGGGTGGGGTCAGAGAGGAGGGGCTTAGGCGGAGCCTGGGCAGAATGGGTGGGGTCAGACAGCAGAGGAGGGGCTTAGGAGGAGCCTGGGCAGGAGGAGGGGGTATATGGGCAGAATGGGTGGGGTCAGAGAGGAGGGGCTTAGGAGGAGCCTGGGCAGAATGGGTGGAGTCAGAGAGGAGGGGGTATAGGAGGAGCCTGGGCAGAATGGGTATAGGAGGAGCCTAGTCAGATTGGGTGTGGTCAAATAGGAGGAGCCTGGGCAGAATGGGTGGGGTCAGAGAGGAGGGGGTATAGTAGGAGCCTGGCAGAGGGGGGTATAGGAGGAGCCTGGGCAGAGGGGGGTGTAGGAGGCGCCTAGTCAGATTGGGTGGGGTCAAATAGGAGGAGCCTGGGCAGAATGGGTGGGGTCAGAGGGGTATGGGAGGAGCCTGGGTAGAATGGGTGGAGTCAGAGAGGAGGGGGTATAGGAGGAGCCTGGCAGAGGGGGGTGTAGGAGGAGCCTAGTCAGATTGGGTGGGGTCAAATAGGAGGAGCCTGGGCAGAGGGGGTGGGGTCAGAGAGGAGGGGCTTAGGAGGAGCCTAGTCAGATTGGGTGGGGTCAAATAGGAGGAGCCTGGGCAGAATGGGTGGGGTCAGACAGCAGAGGAGGGGTTTAGGAGGAGCCTAATCAGATTGGGTGGGGTCAAATAGGAGGAGCCTGGGCAGAATGGGTGGGGTCAGAAGGGTATGGGAGGAGCCTGGGTAGAATGGGTGGAGTCAGAGAGGAGGGGGTATAGGAGGAGCCTGGGCAGAGGGGGGTGTAGGAGGAGCCTAGTCAGATTGGGTGGGGTCAAATAGGAGGAGCCTGGGCAGAATGGGTGGGGTCAGAGGGGTATGGGAGGAGCCTGGGTAGAATGGGTGGAGTCAGAGAGGAGGGGGTATAGGAGGAGCCTGGCAGAGGGGGGTGTAGGAGGAGCCTAGTCAGATTGGGTGGGGTCAAATAGGAGGAGCCTGGGCTCAATGGGAGGGGTCAGAGGGGTATGGGAGGAGCCTGGGTAGAATGGGTGGAGTCAGAGAGGAGGGGGTATAGGAGGAGCCTAGTCAGAGGGGGTGGGGTCAGAGAGGAGGGGCTTAGGAGGAGCCTAGTCAGATTGGGTGGGGTCAAATAGGAGGAGCCTGGGCAGAATGGGTGGAGTCAGAGAGGAGGGGCTTAGGCGGAGCCTGGGCAGAATGGGTGGGGGTCAGACAGCAGAGGAGGGGCTTAGGAGGAGCCTGGGCAGAGGGGGTATAGGAGGAGCCTAGTCAGATTGGGTGGGGTCAAATAGGAGGAGCCTGGGCAGAATGGGTGGGGTCAGACAGCAGAGGAGGGGCTTAGGAGGAGCCAAGTCAGATTGGGTGGGGTCAAATAGGAGGGGTATAGGAGGAGCCTGGGCAGAATGGGTGGGGTCAGAGGGGTATGGGAGGAGCCTGGGCAGAATGGGTGGAGTCAGAGAGGAGGGGGTATAGGAGGAGCCTGGGCAGAATGGGTGGGGTCAGACAGCAGAGGAGGGGCATAGGAGGAGCCTGGGCAGAATGGGTGGGGTCAGACAGCAGAGGAGGGGCTTAGGAGGAGCCTGGGCAGAATGGGTGGGGTCAGAGAGGAGATGCTTAGGCAGAGCCTGGGCAGTATGGGTGGGGTCAGGCAGCAGAGGAAGGGCTTAGGAGGAGCCTAGTCAGATTGGGTGGGGTCAAATAGGAGGAGCCTAGTCAGAATGGGTGGAGTCAGAGAGGAGGGGGTATAGGAGGAGCCTAGTCAGATTGGCTGGGGTCAGAGAGGAGGGGCTTAGGAGGAGCCTAGGGGCTTAGGAGGAGCCTAGTCAGATTGGGTGGGGTCAGAGAGGAGGGGTATAGGAGGAGCCTGGGCAGAATGGGTGGGGTCAGACAGCAGATGAGGGGCTTAGGAGGATCCTGGGCAGAATTGGTGGGGTCAGAGAGGAGGGGCTTAGGAGGAGCCTGGGCAGAATGGGTGGGGTCAGACAGCAGAGGAGGGGCTTAGGAGGAGCCTAGTCAGATTGGGTGGGGTCAAATAGGAGGAGCCTGGGCAGAATGGGTGAGGTCAGAGAGGAGGGGTATAGGAGGAGCCTAGTCAGATTGGGTGGGGTCAAATAGGAGGGGGTATAGGAGGAGCCTGGGCAGAATGGGTGGGGCCAGACAGCAGAGGAGGGGCTTAGGAGGAACCTAGTCAGATTGGGTGGGGTCAAATAGGAGGAGCCTGGGCAGAATGGGTGGGGTCAGACAGCAGAGGAGGGGCTTAGGAGGAGCCTGGGCAGAATGGGTGGGGTCAGAGAGGAGATGCTTAGGCGGAGCCTGGGCAGAATGGGTGGGGTCAGACAGCAGAGGAGGGGCTTCGGAGGAGCCTAGTCAGATTGGGTGGGGTCAAATAGGAGGAGCCTAGTCAGAATGGGTGGAGTCAGAGAGGAGGGGGTATAGGAGGAGCCTAGTCAGATTGGGTGGGGTCAGAGAGGAGGGGCTTAGGAGGAGCCTAGGGGCTTAGGAGGAGCCTAGTCAGATTGGGTGGGGTCAGAGAGGAGGGGTATAGGAGGAGCCTGGGCAGAATGGGTGGGGTCAGACAGCAGATGAGGGGCTTAGGAGGAGCCTGGGCAGAATTGGCGGGGTCAGAGAGGAGGGGCTTAGGAGGAGCCTGGGCAGAATGGGTGGGGTCAGACAGCAGAGGAGGGGCTTAGGAGGAGCCTGGGCAGAATTGGTGGGGTCAGAGAGGAGGGGCTTAGGAGGAGCCTGGGCAGAATGGGTGGGGTCAGACAGCAGAGGAGGGGCTTAGGAGGAGCCTAGTCAGATTGGGTGGGGTCAAATAGGAGGAGCCTGGGCAGAATGGGTGAGGTCAGAGAGGAGGGGTATAGGAGGAGCCTAGTCAGATTGGGTGGGGTCAAATAGGAGGGGGTATAGGAGGAGCCTGGGCAGAATGGGTGGGGCCAGACAGCAGAGGAGGGGCTTAGGAGGAACCTAGTCAGATTGGGTGGGGTCAAATAGGAGGAGCCTGGGCAGAATGGGTGGGGTCAGACAGCAGAGGAGGGGCTTAGGAGGAGCCTGGGCAGAATGGGTGGGGTCAGAGAGGAGGGGCTTAGGAGGAGCCTGGGCAGAATGGGTGGAGTCAGAGAGGAGGGGGTATAGGAGGAGCCTGGGCAGAATGGGTGGGGTCAGACAGCAGAGGAGGGGCTTAGGAGGAGCCTAGTCAGAATGGGTGGAGTCAGAGAGGAGGGGTATAGGAGGAGCCTGGGCAGAATGGTGGAGTCAGAGAGGAGGGGGTATAGGAGGAGCCTGGGCAGAATGGGTATAGGAGGAGCCTAGTCAGATTGGGTGAGGTCAGAGAGGAGGGGTATAGGAGGAGCCTGGGCAGAGGGGCTTAGGAGGAGCCTGGGCAGAATGGGTGGGGTCAGACAGCAGAGGATGGGTTTAGGAGGAGCTTAGTCAGAATGGGTGGGGTCAGAGAGCAGAGGAGTGGTTAAGGAGGAGCCTAGTCAGATTGGGTGGGGTCAGAGAGGAGGGGGTATAGGAGGAGCCTAGTCAGATTGGGTGAGGTCAGAGAGGAGGGGCTGAGGAGGAGCCTGGGCAGAATGGGTGGAGTCAGACAGCAGAGGATTGGTTTAGGAGGAGCTTAGTCAGAATGGGTGGGGTCAGACAGCAGAGGAGGGGCTTAGGAGGAGCCTAGTCAGATTGGGGTCAAATAAGAGGGGTATAGGAGGAGCCTGGGCAGAATGGGTGGGGTCAGAGGGGTATGGGAGGAGCCTGGGCAGAATGGGTGGAGTCCGAGAGGAGGGGGTATAGGAGGAGCCTAGTCAGATTGGGTGGGGTCAGAGAGCAGAGGAGGGGTTAAGGAGGAGCCTAGTCAGATTGGGTGTGGTCAAATAGGAGGAGCCTGGGCAGAATGGGTGGGGTCTGAGGGCCTAGGAAGGGGTCATAGATGGAGGAGGATCCTGACTTATGGTGGGGAACTGCAAAAACTTTTTTAATGCACCCCCCTATACTTTCTGATTTCTGTTTGGAGGGGGCAGTCGGGGAGCAGTATTAAAAGGTGCTTAGGCGCAACGTGAAGAGCGATGAGGTGCACAGAATGGCATGCCTTCCAGGTACTTTTTGGAGGGGCTACCATTATTTTTTATTGCTCTGATCCTCCCTCATGGGGTGTACCCCAAATGGTTAGGGGCAACGGGGGAGGGGGGGTGGCAAAAAGCTGTTTGACAGTTTCTGTTACCAACAGGGGTCACCATACGATTCTGCTGCAGTTATGGTATTGAAAGGTACAACAAGGAGCATGTGAATGTATTTTTGCAGGTGGGGTGCCCCAAAATTTTACTGCCAGCAGCAGCAGCCCCCCTCCTCCCCACCCAGCAGATTGGTATAGGTACCTTTAGGACATTTCTGTTGAAAAAAGAGGCTATAGCGAATCGTGCTATGAAATCCTAGAGCACTAACATTTGCTAAATAAAGGTGGCATCGGAGCATACGAATGAGGCAGAGAGAGGCTACTGTTGCCAATTGGTTTGGTGGGTCATAGTGAATAACCTCGGCATGCAAATAGGCAGTGTGAGGATTGGCAGTGTCTGTAGAGAATTTTGGCATGCTCTTCAGCTTATTTTTTCCTCCTTACGTTGGCTATGAACTACAGAGGAAAGGCCCGGCCTTACTGTTGGACAAAACATGTATTTATGATTTTAAGAAGTGTAGTCTGACTGTACTGAGAGGGGCTGTACAGTACGGTAAATGCCTGTATACCCCTGCAATGTGCATCCAACTGTCACTTGAGATTCAATAGCGAACGAAGCAGCTGGGTTACTGACTGAATGTAAATGGAAGGCACATAGCAAGGGTGTTTGTGGTCACTCAAATGATTGAAACCTGGTTGATGCACTACCAAAGCTGGGGTTCCAGGAGGGAACATTTGAGGGGCATTGAGATGGTGGTGCCCAGAGGTCAAAATATGTTTCAGAGACAGAGAGGTACTGCGGTCCTGGTCCCACATTGGGGGTAGTCAAAAGTCCGGCTAAAGATTTCTGTCCAACTGTTACCACGTTTTGTGCAGCCTGGCTCCCTCTGTAACGATTCCCCAGTGTCTTTCGATCCTACAGATGACTGTAGCAAACTTCCCAAATTTTTTCTTGGCCTCATACCCCCAAAGGAGTGCCTGACATTTGCCAGCCTAACGATACTCACATTCTGGGAAAAACCTCACTAACCATGCATATTTATGCACCACACATGGCAAATCCTTGCAATTGCAGAACATCATATCGCACTTGTCATCTTTGAGGTGCTGTAAGTATTTGGATTTGAGGGAAATATTCATCCTTGCTTGCTCTCCCACCTGAAGTCTATGGTGCTGCTGTTCCTTTCTCACATGTCCCTACAAAGAGACAAGTGACACACAGACTCAATCACTCAGCAAACATATATGCTTTGACGCTTTCATCTTGCTGTTTACCTTCCAAATGTTCCCCCTTCACCACAAATACAGGCCAGCCATTCCTCATCCCCTCAGTCATCGTAGTCATTCACTCCTTAGGCCCTGCAAGACAAAAATGACCAAGAATCATGTCAGCAAGAAGGAGAAAAGCCTCAGTGTGCTCTTTTGTTCATACTGCTGCCCCCTAGTAACACTTCATGGCCACTGCAGCTTAAGAATGGGACTGAGAAGAGGGCTCTCCTATGCAAATAATGTCCTCCCATGCATACTTTCTTCTGAGACGGTCGGCGGCTTGTGCCGTGATACTGCCTCCAACATATGGTCTTCAACCAAATTTTAAAAAAGCCCACCTGCCTTAGACGAAGGATTTTGCCACTCGAAGGAAGCACATGGGGACATCACCATCATTTAGCAGGGTCCTAAATTGCCTGCTGTCCGCCTGTATACAGAACAAGGACGTTCGTGGCCGTTCGTGAGCGTTCTTCAAAGGAAGGAGGTGGGTGAATAAATCCAAGATGCCAGGGCAGGCCCAGCCCAGCCCAGTGCAGCCCAGCCCGGCACAGCGCACTGCTGTGGAGGTCCACTCCTTCACATCCTGCAGCAGGCATGATGCAGATCTACTAGAGCAAAGGCTTGACTCTGCTCTTGTCTGTCTCTTAAAGGAAAAATCTTTCCAACTTCTTATTGCACCTAATAAATGGACTCTAGCTAGCCTCAAACTCGACCCATCATTTCATTAGCCAGAGCTCATACTTGACCTTTATTTCTATCCAAGCTCACTGGCACCAAACCCCTGATTTGAGCGAGTGGCTCACACTAAAATGAAAAATCACCATCAACCAACCTATTTTACAATAAGTGTAGCACCATCCTCGCATTCTTGTGCTCAGTTATAACCCCCAATACCACAATTGCACTCTGCAATTCACCAAACTTAAAGGACAAAGAATGACGACATTGATAAAGGAAGATAAGGCCTTGTTCCTAGCACCTACTTGAGAAATAGGGCGGTTGGTAGAAGGTCATGAGAGAAAACATATGAAATGTTGGGAGACACCTGCCAAAAAAACACTAGCAAAAAAAAAATCACTGTTTGAAAATTTCCCACCTTGGGACACTTCTACAGCACTGGCAGGATTCGAACCCTGGCCTGTGAGGGCTGTCCCCCCAAAGGTACAAGCCTTACCTTTGAGCTATCTCCTTGGTGGTCTAGAGGATTGCAGTAGTAACTATAAGCAACATACAGGCCTTGGTGTCCTTCCCTGTGGCTTCCATTGCACATTAAATGGATGACCATGACATAAGGACAATTTGATAGGCTACTTACATGGAAACCAGAAAAACACTTAGCAAAAAAAAAAAAAGAAAATCACTGTTTGAAAATTTCCCACCTTGGGATACTTCTACAGCACTGGCAGGATTCGAACCCTGGCCTGTGAGGGCTGTCCCCACCAAAGGTACAAGCCTTACCTTTGAGCTATAGCTCCTTGGTGGTCTGGAGGATTGCAGTAGTAACTATAAGCAACATACAGGCCTTGGTGTCCTTTCCAGTGGCTTCCATTGCACATTAAATGGATGACCATGACATAAGGACAATTTGATAGGCTACTTACATGGAAACCAGAAAAACACTTAGCAACAAAAAATAAAAGAAAATCACTGTTTGAAAATTTCCCACCTTGGGATACTTCTACAGCACTGGCAGGATTCGAACCCTGGCCTGTGAGGGCTGTCCCCACCAAAGGTACAAGCCTTACCTTTGAGCTATAGCTCCTTGGTGGTCTGGAGGATTGCAGTAGTAACTATAAGCAACATACAGGCCTTGGTGTCCTTTCCTGTGGCTTCCATTGCACATTAAATGGATGACCATGACATACGGACAATTTGATAGGCTACTTACATGGAAACCAGAAAAACACTTAGCAAAAAAAAATAAAAGAAAATCACTGTTTGAAAATTTCCCACCTTGGGATACTTCTACAGCACTGGCAGGATTCGAACCCTGGCCTGTGAGGGCTGTCCCCACCAAAGGTACAAACCTTACCTTTGAGCTATAGCTCCTTGGTGGTCTAGAGGATTGCAGAAGTAACTATAAGCAACATACAGGCCATGGTGTCCTTTCCTGTGGCTTCCATTGCACATTAAAAGGATGACCATGACATAAGGACAATTTGATAGGCTACTTACATGGAAACCAGTGTGGTCCAGTGGGTAAGTTCCTGCCTTCCATCCAGGCAACCAGGGTTCAAATCCCGGGTTCGGCACCAGGTAAGTAAATTGGTAAGTAAAATGTGTCTGTGTGTTGTGTAAGAGTTGAATCATGCCTAGCGAAAGAGGGATTGCAGATTGGTCGGTAAGTAAGATAGGTGTGGAAAGAAAGGTGAAAGAAAGAGAATGGGTGTTGTCTGTAGGAGGAGGACCCTGGGCAGGTTGGGTGGGGTCAGAGAGGAGGGGTATAGGAGGAGCCTGGGCAGAATGGGTGGGGTCAGAGAGCAGAGGAGGGGCTTAGGAGGAGCCTAGGGGCTTAGGAGGAGCCTAGTCAGATTGGGTGGGGTCAGAGAGGAGGGGCTTAGGAGGAGCCTGGGCAGAATGAGTGGGGTCAGACAGCAGAGGAGGGGCTTAGGAGGGGCCTAGGGGCTTAGGAGGAGCCTAGTCAGATTGGGTGGGGTCAGAGAGGAGGGGTATAGGAGGAGCCTGGCAGAGGGGGGGGTGTAGGAGGAGCCTAGTCAGATTGGATGTGGTCAAATAGAAGGAGCCTGGGCAGAATGGGAGGAGCCTGGGTAGAATGGGTGGAAGTCAGACAGGAGGGGGTATAGGAGGAGCCTGGCAGAGGGGGGTGTAGGAGGAGCCTAGTCCGATTGGGTGGGGTCAAATTGGAGAAGCCTGGGCAGAATGGGTGGGGTCAGAGGGGTATGGGAGGAGCCTGGGTAGAATGGGTGGAGTCAGAGAGGAGGGGGTATAGGAGGAGCCTGGGCAGAATGGGTGGGGTCAGACAGCAGAGGAGGGGCTTAGGAGGAGCCTAGTCAGATTGGGTGGGGTCAAATAGGAGGAGCCTGGGCAGAATGGGTGGGGGCTTAGGAGGAGCCTAGTCAGATTGGGTGGGGTCAGAGAGGAGGGGCTTAGGAGGAGCTTAGTCAGATTGGGTGGGGTCAAATAGGAGGAGCCTGGGCAGAATGGGTGGGGTCAGAGGGGTATGGGAGGAGCCTGGGCAGAATGGGTGGGGTCAGACAGCAGAGGAGGGGCTTAGGAGGAGCCTGGGCAGAATGGGTGGGGTCAGAGAGGAGGGGCTTAGGAGGAGCTTAGTCAGATTGGGTGGGGTCAAATAGGAGGAGCCTGGGCAGAATGGGTGGGGTCAGAGGGGTATGGGAGGAGCCTGGGCAGAATGGGTGGGGTCAGACAGCAGAGGAGGGGCTTAGGAGGAGCCTGGGCAGAATGGGTGGGGTCAGAGAGGAGGGGCTTAGGCGGAGCCTGGGCAGAATGGGTGGGGTCAGAGAGGAGGGGCTTAGGAGGAGCCTGGGCAGAATGGGTGGAGTCAGAGAGGAGGGGGTATAGGAGGAGCATGGGCAGAATGGGTATAGGAGGAGCCTAGTCAGATTGGGTGTGGTCAAATAGGAGGAGCCTGGGCAGAATGGGTGGGGTCAGAGGGGTATGGGAGGAGCCTGGGCAGAATGGGTGGGGTCAGACAGCAGAGGAGGGGCTTAGGAGGAGCCTGGGCAGAATGGGTGGGGTCAGAGAGGAGGGGCTTAGGCGGAGCCTGGGCAGAATGGGTGGGGTCAGAGAGGAGGGGCTTAGGAGGAGCCTGGGCAGAATGGGTGGAGTCAGAGAGGAGGGGGTATAGGAGGAGCATGGGCAGAATGGGTATAGGAGGAGCCTAGTCAGATTGGGTGTGGTCAAATAGGAGGAGCCTGGGCAGAATGGGTGGGGTCAGAGAGGAGGGGGTATAGGAGGAGCCTGGCAGAGGGGGGTGTAGGAGGAGCCTAGTCAGATTGGGTGGGGTCAAATAGGAGGAGCCTGGGCAGAGGGGGTGGGGTCAGACAGCAGAGGAGGGGCTTAGGAGGAGCCTAGTCAGATTGGGTGGGGTCAAATAGGAGGAGCCTGGGCAGAATGGGTGGGGTCAGACAGCAGAGGAGGGGTATAGGAGGAGCATGGGCAGAGGGGGTGGGGTCAGAGAGGAGGGGTATAGGAGGAGCCTGGGCAGAGGGGGTATAGGAGGAGCCTAGTCAGATTGGGTGGGGTCAAATAGGAGGAGCCTGGGCAGAATGGGTGGAGTCAGAGAGGAGGGGGTATAGGAGGAGCCTGGGCAGAATGGGTGGGGTCAGACAGCAGAGGAGGGGCTTAGGAGGAGCCTAGTCAGATTGGGTGGGGTCAAATAGGAGGAGCCTGGGCAGAGGGGGTGGGGTCAGAGAGGAGGGGTATAGGAGGAACCTGGGCAGAATGGGTGGGGTCAGACAGCAGAGGAGGGGCTTAGGAGGAGCCTGGGCAGAATGGGTGGAGTCAGAGAGGAGGGGGTATAGGAGGAGCCTGGGCAGAATGGGTGGGGTCAGACAGCAGAGGAGGGGCTTAGGAGGAGCCTGGGCAGAATGGGTGGGGTCAGAGAGGAGGGGCTTAGGAGGAGCCTAGTCAGATTGGGTGGGGTCCAATAGGAGGAGCCTGGGCAGAATGGGTGGGGTCAGACAGCAGAGGAGGGGTATAGGAGGAGCCTGGGCAGAGGGGGTATAGGAGGAGCCTAATCAGATTGGGTGGGGTCCAATAGGAGGAGCCTGGGCAGAATGGGTGGGGTCAGACAGCAGAGGAGGGGCTTAGGAGGAGCCTAGTCAGATTGGGTGGGGTCAGAGAGGTGGGGTATAGGAGGAGCCTGGGGAGAATGGGTGGGGTCAGACAGCAGAGAAGGGGCTTAGGAGGAGCCTTGTCAGATTGGGTGGGGTCAAATAGGAGGAGCCTGGGCAGAGGGGGGTATAGGAGGAGCCTAGTCAGATTGGGTGGGGTCAGAGAGCAGAGGAGGGGCTTAGGAGGAGCCTAGTCAGATTGGGTGGGGTCAGAGAGGAGGGGCTTAGGAGGAGCCTGGGCAGAATGAGTGGGGTCAGACAGCAGAGGAGGGTCTTAGGAGGAGCCTAGGGGCTTAGGAGGAGCCTAGTCAGATTGGGTGGGGTCAAATAGGAGGAGCCTGGGCAGAATGGGTGGGGTCAGAGGGGTATGGGAGGAGCCTGGGTAGAATGGGTGGAGTCAGAGAAGAGGGGGTATAGGAGGAGCCTGGGCAGAGGGGGGTGTAGGAGGAGCCTAGTCAGATTGGGTGGGGTCAAATAGGAGGAGCCTGGGCAGAATGGGTGGGGTCAGAGGGGTATGGGAGGAGCCTGGGTAGAATGGGTGGAGTCAGAGAGGAGGGGGTATAGGAGGAGCCTGGCAGAGGGGGGTGTAGGAGGAGCCTAGTCAGATTGGGTGGGGTCAAATAGGAGGAGCCTGGGTAGAATGGGTGGAGTCAGAGAGGAGGGGGTATAGGAGGAGCCTAGTCAGAGGGGGTGGGGTCAGAGAGGAGGGGCTTAGGAGGAGCCTAGTCAGATTGGGTGGGGTCAAATAGGAGGAGCCTGGGCAGAATGGGTGGAGTCAGAGAGGTGGGGCTTAGGAGGAGCCTGGGCAGAATGGGTGGGGTCAGAG
The DNA here is from genome assembly GCF_964263255.1 of Lissotriton vulgaris. Lineage (NCBI taxonomy): Eukaryota > Metazoa > Chordata > Amphibia > Caudata > Salamandridae > Lissotriton > Lissotriton vulgaris. The sequence continues at coordinate 1,002,392,958 of NC_141695.1, forward strand.
AGGAGGGGCTTAGGCGGAGCCTGGGCAGAATGGGTGGGGTTCAGACAGCAGAGGAGGGGCTTAGGAGGAGCCTGGGCAGAGGGGGTATGGGAGGAGCCTAGTCAGATTGGGTGGGGTCAAATAGGAGGAGCCTGGGCAGAATGGGTGGGGTCAGACAGCAGATGAGGGGCTTAGGAGGAGCCAAGTCAGATTGGGTGGGGTCAAATAGGAGGGGTATGGGAGGAGCCTGGGCAGAATGGGTGGAGTCAGAGAAGAGAGGAGGGGGTATAGGAGGAGCCTGGGCAGAATTGGTGGGGTCAGACAGCAGAGGAGGGGCTTAGGAGGAGCCTGGGCAGAATGGGTGGGGTCAGACAGCAGAGGAGGGGCTTAGGAGGAGCCTGGGCAGAATGGGTGGGGTCAGAGAGGAGATGCTTAGGCAGAGCCTGGGCAGTATGGGTGGGGTCAGACAGCAGAGGAGGGGCTTAGGAGGAGCCTAGTCAGATTGGGTGGGGTCAAATAGGAGGAGCCTAGTCAGAATGGGTGGAGTCAGAGAGGAGGGGGTATAGGAGGAGCCTAGTCAGATTGGCTGGGGTCAGAGAGGAGGGGCTTAGGAGGAGCCTAGGGGCTTAGGAGGAGCCTAGTCAGATTGGGTGGGGTCAGAGAGGAGGGGTATAGGAGGAGCCTGGGCAGAATGGGTGGGGTCAGACAGCAGATGAGGGGCTTAGGAAGAGCCTGGGCAGAATTGGTGGGGTCAGAGAGGAGGGGCTTAGGAGGAGCCTGGGCAGAATGGGTGGGGTCAGACAGCAGAGGAGGGGCTTAGGAGGAGCCTAGTCAGATTGGGTGGGGTCAAATAGGAGGAGCCTGGGCAGAATGGGTGAGGTCAGAGAGGAGGGGTATAGGAGGAGCCTAGTCAGATTGGGTGGGGTCAAATAGGAGGGGGTATAGGAGGAGCCTGGGCAGAATGGGTGGGGCCAGACAGCAGAGGAGGGGCTTAGGAGGAACCTAGTCAGATTGGGTGGGGTCAAATAGGAGGAGCCTGGGCAGAATGGGTGGGGTCAGACAGCAGAGGAGGGGCTTAGGAGGAGCCTGGGCAGAATGGGTGGGGTCAGAGAGGAGATGCTTAGGCGGAGCCTGGGCAGAATGGGTGGGGTCAGACAGCAGAGGAGGGGCTTAGGAGGAGCCTGGGCAGAATGGGTGGGGTCAGAGAGGAGGAGCCTGGGCAGAATGGGTGGGGTCAGACATCAGAGGAGGGGCTTAGGAGGAGCCTAGTCAGATTGGGTGGGGTCAAATAGGAGGAGCCTGGGCACAATGGGTGGGGTCAGACAGCAGAGGAGGGGTATAGGAGGAGCCTGGCAGAGGGGGGTGTAGGAGGAGCCTAGTCAGATTGGGTGGGGTCAAATAGGAGGAGCCTGGGTGGGGTCAGAGGGGTATGGGAGGAGCCTGGGTAGAATGGGTGGAGTCAGAGAGGAGGGGGTATAGGAGGAGCCTGGGCAGAATGGGTGGGGTCAGACAGCAGAGGAGGGGCTTAGGAGGAGCCTGGGCAGAATGGGTGGGGTCAGAGAGGAGGGGCTTAGGAGGAGCCTGGGCAGAATGGGGTGGGTCAGACAGCAGAGGAGGGGCTTAGGAGGAGCCTAGTCAGATTGGGTGGGGTCAAATAGGAGGAGCCTGGGCAGAATGGGTGGGGGTATAGGAGGAGCCTAGTCAGATTGGGTGGGGTCAGAGAGGAGGGGCTTAGGAGGAGCCTAGGGGCTTAGGAGGAGCCTAGTCAGATTGGGTGGGGTCAAATAGGAGGAGCCTGGGCAGAATGGGTGGGGGTATAGGAGGAGCCTAGTCAGATTGGGTGGGGTCAGAGAGGAGGGGTATAGGAGGAGCCTGGGCAGAGGGGGTGGGGTCAGAGAGGAGGGGCTTAGGAGGAGCTTAGTCAGATTGGGTGGGGTCAAATAGGAGGAGCTTGGGCAGAATGGGTGGGGTCAGAGGGGTATGGGAGGAGCCTGGGCAGAATGGGTGGGGTCAGACAGCAGAGGAGGGGCTTAGGAGGAGCCTGGGCAGAATGGGTGGGGTCAGAGAGGAGGGGCTTAGGCGGAGCCTGGGCAGAATGGGTGGGGTCAGACAGCAGAGGAGGGGCTTAGGAGGAGCCTGGGCAGGAGGAGGGGGTATATGGGCAGAATGGGTGGGGTCAGAGAGGAGGGGCTTAGGAGGAGCCTGGGCAGAATGGGTGGAGTCAGAGAGGAGGGGGTATAGGAGGAGCCTGGGCAGAATGGGTATAGGAGGAGCCTAGTCAGATTGGGTGTGGTCAAATAGGAGGAGCCTGGGCAGAATGGGTGGGGTCAGAGAGGAGGGGGTATAGGAGGAGCCTGGTGAGGTTCCGTGACGACTTGAACCCGTGTTTTCAAGTTTGTCGGAAATACATAAAAATGGTATCAGTGAACCGCAAATGATCCATTTAGTATATCCTAGTGTTTTCGCTACGCTACGAGCAAGAGCACTCCTTCCACTGACACATTTCTGATATACACACGGCATCCATCTTAGATCGTGGCCGCCATTTTGTGTTTCCTTGCCCTCACATATGCAATAGCCTCTGATCACTTCATTCACTCCACTTTGATTAAGGACACGTAGCCTTAGCCGGAGATTCACCTCTTACGTGACACGTGCACCTTAAACCAGATCACGCTGTAGCTGCATGACTCGACAAAGGCTGCCTCCTCTGCCCGAGGCCAGTCCTGCCAAACTGGTCTTCGTGTCCATTGTACCTGATCATGATTAGGCGGCCGAAGCCGGTAGCCTTGCCCATTTACAACCCACAAACATCTCTTATCCCGCTTTTCTATCTCCTGCACCTGGCTCTACTCCTTTCCTTCTGGGCCTTTATTAGGGGGAGGTAACGAACTTTACGATGAGGCGGTCCGGCTCTTGAATACAATATTGACAAGGGATTGTGATGGACTGATGGGAACCCCTCTTCGTGATGTTTGGTATCAGATATTATCGACAGTTCCTGTGTAACGCCAAATATTTATTGTTTAGAGACACAAAAGGTTTGGGAATGTACCGACATGTGAAATATTTGCCTAGAGCACAATTTTTAGTATATAAGGAGCAACCCACTTTGTACAAATCGAACAGGCTCCTGGTTACTGCCCGTGTGTAGTATCTATGACTTCTGTGTCCCTGCAGTAATAAACCTTTGGTCTTTGACGCCACCATCGAGAAGCCCGTGTTTCTGTTCATTTGTGCACCAAGGCAGGTGGGACTCCGGGGTCTTTGGGTGTTGTACCCTGACACCTCTGGACGGAACCAAAAAAGTCCAGAACTCCAATTGGCGCCCAACGTGGGGCTCGACGTCATTCGGTACCGGTCCAAAAGCCTGAAGAGTTCGAGAAGCTTCGTGTGAAGATTCCTGAGGGAGGCGCCCCACTTCATCGATCCCGGCATATCGCAAAAGTGGCCCTGAAGTTCTCTTCCACGAGGGTTCCCGTTCAGGACGGCTGCAGTGGGCCGTTGCCTTGACCGTCGCCCTGTCTTGGACCCGAAGTGGTGCAGTCCTTAGTACGGCGAAACGTGACGGGTTTCTCCTTGGTGACGTCTTCAGTGACTCAGTTAAGTATTTAGTAATAGCTAGCTGGTTACTTTTGTGAGGATTGTTAAAAATCCTTGATCGGTTCTTGGTTTGGTTTGGTTTTGCCAGATTATCATTGGTTGATCTAATTACGATAATCTATTTGGTTTAGTTTTGGGTATCGATACATCAGTTCGTTCTTGGTAGGCCTAAGTTTTTGGTTCAAGTGCACAAATTTGTTTCGTGTTTGTTTGTTTTGTGTTCCGGACTGAAAATGGTAAGTCGGAAAATGTTGTCTTGTTTTAGTTGCAACAGTGACTCACAATTAGAGGACTCTTGTCTGGTTCCTCCGATTGGGACTCCCCTATATGATTTATATTGTAAGTATGGTGTGGGTCCTATAACTTATAATGAGATATGGGTCCGTTATTGTAAGAAGGATGGTGTCCTTAGTTGGCCACTGCATGGTAGTTTTGAACAAGAGATTCTCGACAACTTAGAAGCGAAATTGTTTAGGAAGAAAGCCCGGCCGGCAATGTTTGACTCTTTTCGTTATTGGCGGAAAGAATCCAAACAGAGAGAAATGAAAAGGTTGAAGAAAGAGCAAAAAGAACAAGAAGAGTTAACTCTAGAGCAAGCGACTAAACAGTTGCAGGCTAACGAGTGTGAGAAGGCCATAGATGTAGCCATTAGAGAGCATAACTTAGCGATTGACAAGTGCTATCCTGCCTTGCCATCGAAAATGGCTAAGATACTGGAGGATTCCGAAAACGATCCTCTGCTATCTTATCTGTTACGGTCACCTCCACCGTATGCACAAGGTGCTACGGCTCCACTCATCCCGAATGTTCAATTGCCGGTTGCTGGACAACCTGGTGTTCCTGCTCCTGTTCCTCAGAATCAAGTTCCTATACTTCCTGTGGTGAATGTAAATGTTCCTACAGCTCCTCCTCTTCCCGCACTGCCAGCTCCTATACCTACCACTGTACCTACTGGTCCTCAAACTATTTTCCTCAATACTCCTACTGTTTCGTCATCTATTCCTACCTCTACTGCATTCTCTATGTCTGCGAGTGTACTAACTCCACTTTCTGTTCGTCGAAGAATCACTGATTCCGTTACTAATATGCTGTCTCCTATATATAAAACCTTGATTAAGACTCCTACTCCTGACTCTGTTCAGAGACGGAGTCAGCTTCCAAGTACTGAGGAACGGGGAGTTTTAGACTCCACGGCTCTCAGATGGATTACGAAAGTTAGAAGATATAGTACGAGAGATGTGTTAGAGACATTTATGCAATGGGGAGAGCCAACGCAACGGTACGTCTTTGATGAGATGTGCTCGTTGTTACGTGAAGAGATAGAAGAAGACGATGTCGAATCAGATTTGGAAGATTTAATTAAAGTTCAAAAGGAGTTTGCTGCTGGAATGATAGTGGGTGAGAATATAAAGCAAGCGATGGAACTCATTTTAAGTTTTAGGAGTGATCCATCTCTTCGTTCACCGAGAGATTTAGAGAAAGGTAAAGTGAAGCCAAGTCGCCAATATCCTATGAGGGAGGTTCCTCCAATTTGGCGCGAAGCAGTACAACGTGATGATAATGCAGGAATTGCAGCTGCTCCAGCACAGTTCCAAAGAGTATGGATACATATTCCATGGAAGCGAGCAGAAGTGTTAGCAGTGAAACAGGCCTTGCCAGATCCACGTAAGAATCCAGCCGGATATTACAAGGAATTGACGCAGACAGTTGAGGCTTGTATAATGAACTTAGCCGACATTGATATGTTGTTTGGTAATGTAGTTCCGCAACCAGTGTGGGCTAAAATTCGTAGAGAGGATCATCAGGCTGCTTTAGGTGGTGATTGGGCAGCTATCACTGCAGCAGATGCTCAACAAATAGGTGGTGCGAAACCCGAACCTTTGATTGCTAATCTGCCAGGTAGAATAATTGATTTAATGAAGACTCTGATGCCAGCATTGCGTGTTAATTGGGACAAGTTGTCAGCGTGTAAACAGAAGAAAGACGAAAGCGTCTCGGACTTCTTCACGAGGTTCGAAGAGACTTTTGTGGATCATAGTGGTCAGGATATGAGCACAGAAGGGGGACAAAGACTCTTTGTCGATAAATTTGTGCATAATTTGTTAACTGAATTATGCAATAAATTGAAAGACTCAGAAAGTGCGTGGGCTGTATCTACGACAGCGCAAATACTTGCGACTGCACAGTACTACGAAAATAGGGATAAAGAGGAAAAGGAGAAATCAGAGAAGAAAACGAAAGATTTAAAAACTAAAGTTCTTTTGCAGCAGGCGTATCCGCCTCGTACGAATCAGATTAATACACAGCAAAACTCATATCAAAGGACAGATTATAGTACATCAAGGCCTCAATATCAGTGGAATCAGTGCGCGTACTGTAAGAAAGAGGGTCACTATAAAAATGAATGTCCGATCTTAGCGCAAAATAATGCAGCAGCAGCTCAGAGAGGTCGTGGTGGTTTTGTGCAGAATTCTAGAGGACGAGGACGAGGTGCTATGCCTCCACAAACGAATGATCGTCCCTCCAATCACTTTGATCAACGAAATGGACAATCTGCTCAGCAAAATAGATCTCAACAATATCTTGTTGAAGACTATTGTGAAGTAGATGAGGATTCTCAACAAAATGGGTACTAGGACAGCCATGGACAGAGAAAGGGAGTAGTATCAGTTCCAGTGGATCAGAGTGGACCTTATGTCGCAGTAGCAACATCAGGTGTAGTCGAACCGTTTCTGTTGGATACTGGTGCCGCGAAAAGTTCTATCATGCATGCGAAACTCCCTGGCGCACCTTTGTCTGGCTCAACAAATGTTTCCGTAGGTTTTTCAGGCGCCCCTGTGTACAACCCGATATCTGGTCCTTTGTCTATTTCTGTTGGACCGTGTCACTTGAAAGCACCCCTGATTTTGACTACAGGTTGTAATGAAAATCTGCTTGGTTTAGATTTGTTAAAACGACTATATGCGACATTGTACTGTTCTCCGGAAGGAGTACAGCTTACTTTGGGTAAAAGACTCACCTCTCCGATGTACTTGTCAATGGACGCACTCCCGCCGGAGCTACGTTCACTCCCTGATTCTCTTTGGGCGACTGGTCCCAACGATGTAGGTCTACTAGAAATTCCACCATATGTAGTAACTTTGAAAGCGAATGTAAAATTTCCAAGAATTCCTCAATATAAAATATCAAGTGAAGGAGAACGTGCACTTTTACTAATTGTGCAAGATTTGATTAAGAAAGATGTGGTTGAAGAAACGCGAGGAAATGTCTGTAACAGTCCTGTATTGCCGATCTTGAAGCGAACTGATCCTACAAAGCCTCCAGTTTATAGGTTTGTCATAGACCTTAGAGAAGTTAATAAGATTGTAATTCCGCAGTTTCCTGTAGTGCCAGACATTACTGTCTTATTAACATTGATTCCTGCCACAGCTACGTGGTTCTCAGTTATAGATCTCAAGAATGCCTTTTTCAGCATTCCGATAGCTGAAGAAAGTAGGGATATTTTCGGCTTCTGTTTAGGAGGTCGCAGTTTCAGATTTAAACGCGCTCCACAAGGCTATTGTGAAAGTCCATCCATTTACAGTCAAGCTTTAAAAAGTCAGCTAGATTCTTTTGTCCTTCCTCCAGGCTCTGCCCTAGTACAGTACGTCGACGATCTTTTAGTGGCTGCCGATGACAAGGAAACTTGCAAAGCAGCTACAATTTCACTATTGCATCATTTGTCTAATTTGAATCATAAGGTGTCACCTTCCAAAATGCAATATTGCTGCCAAGAAGTAACCTACCTAGGTCACCTCTTATCAAAGGAGGGAAGGAAGTTGACCCCAGAAAGAATAAAAGCAATTATGCAGATGAGTGTTCCACGCACACAGAGGGAAGTACGTGCCTTTCTAGGTATTACCTCCTACTGTAGGCAGTGGATTCCAAATTTTTCACTTTTAGCGAAGCCATTGGTAGCTTTGACTGGGAAAAATGTTCCGAGTCCGGTGCCATGGTCTGATGAATGTCAAGAGAGTTTTATTGAGTTACGAAAAGCACTGTGTTCAGCTCCTGTATTGGGTACACCTGATTATAGCAAGCCATTCACGCTCTACGTTCACGAAAGAGAAGGTTGCGCGTTGAGTGTTCTGACACAGAAGTTTGGTGATAAACAACGCCCTTGTGCGTATTTCTCATCAATATTAGATCCGGTAGCTAGAGCATTGCCGAGTTGTTTGAGGGCTACAGCGGCAGCTGCAGCTTCCATTCGACAATCTGCTGGTTTGGTGATGAACAATATGCTAGTGGTCATGGTTCCTCATGCAGTGGATACACTCATGAACCGAACGAAGACACAACACCTTACTAGTGCGAGATTATCTGGTTACGAGCTGACGTTATTAGCAAATCATATTCAGATCAAAAGATGCAATGTATTGAATCCAGCAACATTGTTGCCGACTGATCAAGAGTCGAGTGATTCTGAGCCACATGACTGCTATTTCAAAACGGAGGAAGAGACAAAAGGTCGCATCGACTTGAGGGATACTCCCCTATCCGACCCGGATGGTACGCTGTATGTGGACGGGTCATGTTTTAAATTAGAGAATGGTGATGTGACTGCTGCCTACGCGGTAACGACTTTGAAGACGATTGTGGAGACTGCAAGAGTGAGTCAGAATTCTGCCCAAGCAGCAGAATTAATAGCTCTTACGAGAGCGTGTGTTTTAGCTGAGGGAAAGAGAGTGAATGTGTTTACAGATAGTCAGTACGCATTTGGCGTGGCCCATAGTTTTGGCCGGTTGTGGAGAGAAAGGGGTTTCATTACGTCCCATGGGACTAAGATTCAACATGGTCAGCTAGTTAACGACTTGTTGGAATCTCTAACCTTACCGACTGAAGTTGCGATTGTGAAGTGCAGTGCTCATAAAGCAATCACGGATGATGTTGGTCGGGGAAATGCCTTTGCTGATGAAACCGCTAAACAAACAGCTAGAGACATGATGAGTAGAATGTATGTTGCTACGTCTGCAAGATGGATTGCTGAGTCTGGAATGTGTGAGGACACTATGGAAAGTGTGAAAGAGATTCAGAAAGAAGCGACTGAGGAAGAGAAACGCGTGTGGAGAGAAAGTACGGGCAAATTGGACTCGAATGGATGTTGGATCGATTTGACAGAACAGCAGCGTTGGATGTTGCCTGATGCGTATGTGCTTGCAGTAGTGACAATGGCGCATGGAGTGGCGCACATAAGTTCTAAAGGAATCTGTAAGATGTTGGCTCCGGTCTGGAAGAATGAGGGAATCAGTAAGTGTGCAGAGAGAGTGGTGAAAAATTGTATGGTGTGCTTGATGCATAATCCTGGCAAGGGAACTCCAACTCCAGCTGGTCATTTTGCTCCTCCTTCCTGTCCCTTTGAAGTGATTCAGTTAGACTTCATTCACATGGAACGCTGCAACAATTTAAAATACGTCCTGGTGGTAGTTTGTGCTTTTTCCAGGTGGATAGAAGCATACCCACTAAAGGACAACACTGCTCTATCTACTGCCAAAATTCTTCTAAAAGAATTTTTCCCTAGGTACGGAATGCCACGGATTGTATGGTCAGATAACGGAAGTGAGTTTATAGGGAAAGTTATGCAGAGTGTGTGTGCTGGTCTAGGATTGAAACAAAAATTTCATAGTGCGAACCATCCCCAGTCAGCTGGTCTAGTGGAGGGTTACAATGGCACCCTCAAGCTTAAAATAGCCAAAATACAAGCATCCACAGGTTTGGCTTGGCCAGACGCACTTCCTTTGGCTTTGTTATCAACGAGAGCAACAGTGCATTCTAGAATAGGGCTTTCTCCATATGAGATTGTATTTGGCCGCCCAGCAAATATCTGGGGTGTGCCAAGGCCTAAAAGGTTTTGCTCCATTGAATATCCTATGTTGATAGACTACCTTTACGACTTGACTGCTAAATTAAGTCTTATTCATCAACAGGTCTTTGATGCTTTGCCAAAACCTCCGGAGAGTCCAGGGCATCAGCTGAAACCCGGCGACCACGTGGTGGTCAGAAATTTTGCGAGGACAAAGAATCTTCAGCCTCGCTACATCGGCCCCTTCCAGGTCCTGCTGGCGACGAGGACAGCTGTACGTGTTGCTGGTCGGAAGCACTGGATCCACGCTTCTCACGTAAAGCGTGTTCCACTGCCGCTGCCCTACGACGACTGGGTGAAGAAGGGAATTGGTGCCTCCGAATCTGAAATAACTCCGAAATTTGTCCCTTTCAGCGATGCCGATTTGATTATTGACACTTTGAAACGTGACTCTCCTCCTGAAAAGACTCTTTTGAACACTAAACATTTGTCTCCAGCATCAAAAGAAACTTTGCTATCTGCGAACTTAAACACTACAACAGCTGCTAATGATACACTATTTTCCGATCAGACGATACCTGCGAAACAGAAATACAATTTGAGAAAACGTAAAACGGACAAATAAAGCAGGCAACTGCATACTGTGATTTTTGATATATTGAACATTTGATATTGAACATTTGCCTTCAGCCAGGAAGTTTGCTATGGTTTGTTTTTTTTAAATTGCCTTGCCGTCTGGGTAGCCGTAGGGTCGTGGCTGTGTGCCTAGTTTGAATTTGCAGGGGTCTGACACAAGGTCGATCTTTCTGTTAGTTTTGGGAACTCCCAGGGCTGACAGAGGCATTTTCATCTACGTACACATCATCAGTGGTCGCGAGCGGATTGTAGAAGATGGAACTTCCTGCGCTGCAACGAGAAAATGTGATTTACGTTCGCAAAAACAAACTTAATAGAATTCTTCACAGCAAATGTTTCTTGATGCAATGTGCCATTACATTTTTGATTGTTTTAGCAACATTGGTGGGTGGAATTGTCTTTAGCATAAATTTGATTTTTGTGCCAGTTTCTACAGTGCCTCCCCTTGATCCAGCTATTTCTACTGTTTCTTCTATACACTCTTTTCACTCATTTCCAGAACATGAGCAAGCTCGACGCTCAGAATTCATTAATAATACTTTTGTACAGCTCTTGCATCAACACCAACTGGTAGTTAACACTACAGACTGCTGGGTGTGTGGCTTGATACCTCACACTATGGATAAAGGTATTCCCTATTTGGTTTTACCTTACAGCTATAATGGATCATTTCAGGCCTTCCAAACCATCTTTGCTTATGCCCTTGAAACCTATCCTCCACGTCCACCACGTTCCACTAAATATAACTCTGCCAACAAAGCCTTAGTCCAGGGAATTATTGACATGGTCAAGGACGTCAATAATACTCCATCTTACCCTAGAGACGAATTGCGAGTATATTTAAGTTGGAATACTTCAGAGTATCGCCTTAGTTTAGGAGAAAGCAAGCGTAAAAGCTCAACTCCAATCTGGGTCGTACCTCACCGAGGTCAGGTCTGTCTGCAAGGTAATGGGAGAAATCCGAGAGCTCAGCTAGGGAGAAGTGAGTGCGTAGAGACTTATGTGTTTCCGGCTAACTCCTCCCCTGCCTTCCTCACTGCTAGGGGTACCTACTTCATTTGTCGAGACAGAGCTTATACATGGTTGCCTGCCGACTTCTCAGGATCATGTTACATTGCTCGATTGTTGCCTCCGACATACACTGCTTCACCGGATTACCACAGAACAAGAGTAGCAAGAGGTGTTTTCAGCAAGGAAGATACCGCTGGTCAGGAAGCTGGAGACTTCTTCAAAGGCTTCCTTCCGTTCTGGGGGCCTATGGCCAATAGTAGAAACATACGTCAGCTAACACGGGTAGTTGAATCTACTATTACCGAAACTGCTGGTGCCCTTAGCAATCTGACAGCTGAGCTTCAGGCGGATAGGCTCATGACATTGCAGAACCGTATGGTTCTAGATGTTATACTTGCAGATCGAGGTGGGGTATGCAGAATGATCCAATCGAGCTGCTGTGTCTTTATTCCTAATAATGCTCCAACAGTTTACGAGGCGATCTCTAAGTTGCACAAGATTTCGGACTCCATACATGTAGACAAGGGAAACTGGTCCTTCATGGAGTGGGTTTGGACTCTGATCTCAGCGTGGGGATGGAAGGTTCTAATGGTCATTGGTGTCATCTTAGTATTCCTATTCTCATGTTGTCTGATTATCCAGTGTGGTCCTGCTCTGTGTAGTCTTTTTGCTGCAACTTGTTTTAGGAAACCACCTGCGTTTGGAGAAAAGACACGAGAAAGGATGATGATACAACAACATGTCACTGACCTGATGAACATAGAACTAGATTCAGACATAGATTGAGCAATTGCCTATGTAAGGGCAAAAGGAGGGTCTGAGGTTCCGTGACGACTTGAACCCGTGTTTTCAAGTTTGTCGGAAATACATAAAAATGGTATCAGTGAACCGCAAATGATCCATTTAGTATATCCTAGTGTTTTCGCTACGCTACGAGCAAGAGCACTCCTTCCACTGACACATTTCTGATATACACACGGCATCCATCTTAGATCGTGGCCGCCATTTTGTGTTTCCTTGCCCTCACATATGCAATAGCCTCTGATCACTTCATTCACTCCACTTTGATTAAGGACACGTAGCCTTAGCCGGAGATTCACCTCTTACGTGACACGTGCACCTTAAACCAGATCACGCTGTAGCTGCATGACTCGACAAAGGCTGCCTCCTCTGCCCGAGGCCAGTCCTGCCAAACTGGTCTTCGTGTCCATTGTACCTGATCATGATTAGGCGGCCGAAGCCGGTAGCCTTGCCCATTTACAACCCACAAACATCTCTTATCCCGCTTTTCTATCTCCTGCACCTGGCTCTACTCCTTTCCTTCTGGGCCTTTATTAGGGGGAGGTAACGAACTTTACGATGAGGCGGTCCGGCTCTTGAATACAATATTGACAAGGGATTGTGATGGACTGATGGGAACCCCTCTTCGTGATGTTTGGTATCAGATATTATCGACAGTTCCTGTGTAACGCCAAATATTTATTGTTTAGAGACACAAAAGGTTTGGGAATGTACCGACATGTGAAATATTTGCCTAGAGCACAATTTTTAGTATATAAGGAGCAACCCACTTTGTACAAATCGAACAGGCTCCTGGTTACTGCCCGTGTGTAGTATCTATGACTTCTGTGTCCCTGCAGTAATAAACCTTTGGTCTTTGACGCCACCATCGAGAAGCCCGTGTTTCTGTTCATTTGTGCACCAAGGCAGGTGGGACTCCGGGGTCTTTGGGTGTTGTACCCTGACACCTCTGGACGGAACCAAAAAAGTCCAGAACTCCACTGGCAGAGGGGGGTGTAGGAGGAGCCTAGTCAGATTGGGTGGGGTCAAATAGGAGGAGCCTGGGCAGAGGGGGTGGGGTCAGAGAGGAGGGGTATAGGAGGAGCCTGGGCAGAATGGGTGGGGTCAGAGAGGAGGGGCTTAGGAGGAGCCTAGTCAGATTGGGTGGGGTCAAATAGGAGGAGCCTGGGCAGAATGGGTGGGGTCAGACAGCAGAGGAGGGGCTTAGGAGGAGCCTAGTCAGATTGGGTGGGGTCAAATAGGAGGAGCCTGGGCAGAATGGGTGGGGTCAGACAGCAGAGGAGGGGTATAGGAGGAGCATGGGCAGAGGGGGTGGGGTCAGAGAGGAGGGGTATAGGAGGAGCCTGGGCAGAGGGGGTATAGGAGGAGCCTGGGCAGAGGGGGTGGGGTCAGAGAGGAGGGGTATAGGAGGAGCCTGGGCAGAGGGGGTATAGGAGGAGCCTGGCAGAGGGGGGTGTAGGAGGAGCCTAGTCAGATTGGGTGGGGTCAAATAGGAGGAGCCTGGGCACAATGGGAGGGGTCAGATGGGTATGGGAGGAGCCTGGGTAGAATGGGTGGAGTCAGAGAGGAGGGGGTATAGGAGGAGCCTAGTCAGAGGGGGTGGGGTCAGAGAGGAGGGGCTTAGGAGGAGCCTAGTCAGATTGGGTGGGGTCAAATAGGAGGAGCCTGGGCAGAATGGGTGGAGTCAGAGAGGTGGGGCTTAGGAGGAGCCTGGGCAGAATGGGTGGGGTCAGAGAGGAGGGGCTTAGGCGGAGCCTGGGCAGAATGGGTGGGGTTCAGACAGCAGAGGAGGGGCTTAGGAGGAGCCTGGGCAGAGGGGGTATGGGAGGAGCCTAGTCAGATTGGGTGGGGTCAAATAGGAGGAGCCTGGGCAGAATGGGTGGGGTCAAATAGGAGGGGTATGGGAGGAGCCTGGGCAGAATGGGTGGAGTCAGAGAGGAGGGGGTATAGGAGGAGCCTGGGCAGAATTGGTGGGGTCAGACAGCAGAGGAGGGGCTTAGGAGGAGCCTGGGCAGAATGGGTGGGGTCAGACAGCAGAGGAGGGGCTTAGGAGGAGCCTGGGCAGAATGGGTGGGGTCAGAGAGGAGATGCTTAGGCAGAGCCTGGGCAGTATGGGTGGGGTCAGACAGCAGAGGAGGGGCTTAGGAGGAGCCTAGTCAGATTGGGTGGGGTCAAATAGGAGGAGCCTAGTCAGAATGGGTGGAGTCAGAGAGGAGGGGGTATAGGAGGAGCCTAGTCAGATTGGCTGGGGTCAGAGAGGAGGGGCTTAGGAGGAGCCTAGGGGCTTAGGAGGAGCCTAGTCAGATTGGGTGGGGTCAGAGAGGAGGGGTATAGGAGGAGCCTGGGCAGAATGGGTGGGGTCAGACAGCAGATGAGGGGCTTAGGAAGAGCCTGGGCAGAATTGGTGGGGTCAGAGAGGAGGGGCTTAGGAGGAGCCTGGGCAGAATGGGTGGGGTCAGACAGCAGAGGAGGGGCTTAGGAGGAGCCTAGTCAGATTGGGTGGGGTCAAATAGGAGGAGCCTGGGCAGAATGGGTGAGGTCAGAGAGGAGGGGTATAGGAGGAGCCTAGTCAGATTGGGTGGGGTCAAATAGGAGGGGGTATAGGAGGAGCCTGGGCAGAATGGGTGGGGCCAGACAGCAGAGGAGGGGCTTAGGAGGAACCTAGTCAGATTGGGTGGGGTCAAATAGGAGGAGCCTGGGCAGAATGGGTGGGGTCAGACAGCAGAGGAGGGGCTTAGGAGGAGCCTGGGCAGAATGGGTGGGGTCAGAGAGGAGATGCTTAGGCGGAGCCTGGGCAGAATGGGTGGGGTCAGGCAGCAGAGGAGGGGCTTAGGAGGAGCCTGGGCAGAATGGGTGGGGTCAGAGAGGAGGAGCCTGGGCAGAATGGGTGGGGTCAGACATCAGAGGAGGGGCTTAGGAGGAGCCTAGTCAGATTGGGTGGGGTCAAATAGGAGGAGCCTGGGCACAATGGGTGGGGTCAGACAGCAGAGGAGGGGTATAGGAGGAGCCTGGCAGAGGGGGGTGTAGGAGGAGCCTAGTCAGATTGGGTGGGGTCAAATAGGAGGAGCCTGGGTGGGGTCAGAGGGGTATGGGAGGAGCCTGGGTAGAATGGGTGGAGTCAGAGAGGAGGGGGTATAGGAGGAGCCTGGGCAGAATGGGTGGGGTCAGACAGCAGAGGAGGGGCTTAGGAGGAGCCTGGGCAGAATGGGTGGGGTCAGAGAGGAGGGGCTTAGGAGGAGCCTGGGCAGAATGGGTGGGGTCAGACAGCAGAGGAGGGGCTTAGGAGGAGCCTAGTCAGATTGGGTGGGGTCAAATAGGAGGAGCCTGGGCAGAATGGGTGGGGGTATAGGAGGAGCCTAGTCAGATTGGGTGGGGTCAGAGAGGAGGGGCTTAGGAGGAGCCTAGGGGCTTAGGAGGAGCCTAGTCAGATTGGGTGGGGTCAGAGAGGAGGGGTATAGGAGGAGCCTGGGCAGAGGGGGTGGGGTCAGAGAGGAGGGGCTTAGGAGGAGCTTAGTCAGATTGGGTGGGGTCAAATAGGAGGAGCTTGGGCAGAATGGGTGGGGTCAGAGGGGTATGGGAGGAGCCTGGGCAGAATGGGTGGGGTCAGACAGCAGAGGAGGGGCTTAGGAGGAGCCTGGGCAGAATGGGTGGGGTCAGAGAGGAGGGGCTTAGGCGGAGCCTGGGCAGAATGGGTGGGGTCAGACAGCAGAGGAGGGGCTTAGGAGGAGCCTGGGCAGGAGGAGGGGGTATATGGGCAGAATGGGTGGGGTCAGAGAGGAGGGGCTTAGGAGGAGCCTGGGTAGAATGGGTGGAGTCAGAGAGGAGGGGGTATAGGAGGAGCCTGGGCAGAATGGGTATAGGAGGAGCCTAGTCAGATTGGGTGTGGTCAAATAGGAGGAGCCTGGGCAGAATGGGTGGGGTCAGAGAGGAGGGGGTATAGGAGGAGCCTGGCAGAGGGGGGTGTAGGAGGAGCCTAGTCAGATTGGGTGGGGTCAAATAGGAGGAGCCTGGGCAGAGGGGGTGGGGTCAGAGAGGAGGGGTATAGGAGGAGCCTGGGCAGAATGGGTGGGGTCAGACAGCAGAGGAGGGGCTTAGGAGGAGCCTGGGCAGAATGGGTGGGGTCAGAGAGGAGGGGCTTAGGAGGAGCCTAGTCAGATTGGGTGGGGTCAAATAGGAGGAGCCTGGGCAGAATGGGTGGGGTCAGACAGCAGAGGAGGGGCTTAGGAGGAGCCTAGTCAGATTGGGTGGGGTCAAATAGGAGGAGCCTGGGCAGAATGGGTGGGGTCAGACAGCAGAGGAGGGGTATAGGAGGAGCATGGGCAGAGGGGGTGGGGTCAGAGAGGAGGGGTATAGGAGGAGCCTGGGCAGAGGGGGTATAGGAGGAGCCTGGGCAGAGGGGGTGGGGTCAGAGAGGAGGGGTATAGGAGGAGCCTGGGCAGAGGGGGTATAGGAGGAGCCTAGTCAGATTGGGTGGGGTCAAATAGGAGGAGCCTGGGCAGAATGGGTGGAGTCAGAGAGGAGGGGGTATAGGAGGAGCCTGGGCAGAATGGGTGGAGTCAGAGAGGAGGGGGTATAGGAGGAGCCTGGGCAGAGGGGGGTGTAGGAGGAGCCTAGTCAGATTGGGTGGGGTCAAATAGGAGGAGCCTGGGCAGAATGGGTGGGGTCAGAGGGGTATGGGAGGAGCCTGGGTAGAATGGGTGGAGTCAGAGAGGAGGGGGTATAGGAGGAGCCTGGCAGAGGGGGGTGTAGGAGGAGCCTAGTCAGATTGGGTGGGGTCAAATAGGAGGAGCCTGGGCACAATGGGAGGGGTCAGATGGGTATGGGAGGAGCCTGGGTAGAATGGGTGGAGTCAGAGAGGAGGGGGTATAGGAGGAGCCTAGTCAGAGGGGGTGGGGTCAGAGAGGAGGGGCTTAGGAGGAGCCTAGTCAGATTGGGTGAGGTCAAATAGGAGGAGCCTGGGCAGAATGGGTGGAGTCAGAGAGGTGGGGCTTAGGAGGAGCCTGGGCAGAATGGGTGGGGTCAGAGAGGAGGGGCTTAGGCGGAGCCTGGGCAGAATGGGTGGGGTTCAGACAGCAGAGGAGGGGCTTAGGAGGAGCCTGGGCAGAGGGGGTATGGGAGGAGCCTAGTCAGATTGGGTGGGGTCAAATAGGAGGAGCCTGGGCAGAATGGGTGGGGTCAGACAGCAGATGAGGGGCTTAGGAGGAGCCAAGTCAGATTGGGTGGGGTCAAATAGGAGGGGTATAGGAGGAGCCTGGGCAGAATGGGTGGGGTCAGAGGGGTATGGGAGGAGCCTGGGCAGAATGGGTGGAGTCAGAGAGGAGGGGGTATAGGAGGAGCCTGGGCAGAATTGGTGGGGTCAGACAGCAGAGGAGGGGCTTAGGAGGAGCCTGGGCAGAATGGGTGGGGTCAGACAGCAGAGGAGGGGCTTAGGAGGAGCCTGGGCAGAATGGGTGGGGTCAGAGAGGAGATGCTTAGGCAGAGCCTGGGCAGTATGGGTGGGGTCAGACAACAGAGGAGGGGCTTAGGAGGAGCCTAGTCAGATTGGGTGGGGTCAAATAGGAGGAGCCTAGTCAGAATGGGTGGAGTCAGAGAGGAGGGGGTATAGGAGGAGCCTAGTCAGATTGGCTGGGGTCAGAGAGGAGGGGCTTAGGAGGAGCCTAGGGGCTTAGGAGGAGCCTAGTCAGATTGGGTGGGGTCAGAGAGGAGGGGTATAGGAGGAGCCTGGGCAGAATGGGTGGGGTCAGACAGCAGATGAGGGGCTTAGGAAGAGCCTGGGCAGAATTGGTGGGGTCAGAGAGGAGGGGCTTAGGAGGAGCCTGGGCAGAATGGGTGGGGTCAGACAGCAGAGGAGGGGCTTAGGAGGAGCCTAGTCAGATTGGGTGGGGTCAAATAGGAGGAGCCTGGGCAGAATGGGTGAGGTCAGAGAGGAGGGGTATAGGAGGAGCCTAGTCAGATTGGGTGGGGTCAAATAGGAGGGGGTATAGGAGGAGCCTGGGCAGAATGGGTGGGGCCAGACAGCAGAGGAGGGGCTTAGGAGGAACCTAGTCAGATTGGGTGGGGTCAAATAGGAGGAGCCTGGGCAGAATGGGTGGGGTCAGACAGCAGAGGAGGGGCTTAGAAGGAGCCTGGGCAGAATGGGTGGGGTCAGAGAGGAGATGCTTAGGCGGAGCCTGGGCAGAATGGGTGGGGTCAGACAGCAGAGGAGGGGCTTCGGAGGAGCCTAGTCAGATTGGGTGGGGTCAAATAGGAGGAGCCTAGTCAGAATGGGTGGAGTCAGAGAGGAGGGGGTATAGGAGGAGCCTAGTCAGATTGGGTGGGGTCAAATAGGAGGGGGTATAGGAGGAGCCTGGGCAGAATGGGTGGGGCCAGACAGCAGAGGAGGGGCTTAGGAGGAACCTAGTCAGATTGGGTGGGGTCAAATAGGAGGAGCCTGGGCAGAATGGGTGGGGTCAGACAGCAGATGAGGGGCTTAGGAGGAGCCTGGGCAGAATTGGTGGGGTCAGAGAGGAGGGGCTTAGGAGGAGCCTGGGCAGAATGGGTGGGGTCAGACAGCAGAGGAGGGGCTTAGGAGGAGCCTAGTCCGATTGGGTGGGGTCAAATAGGAGGGGGTATAGGAGGAGCCTGGGCAGAATGGGTGGGGTCAAATAGGAGATGCTTAGGCGGAGCCTGGGCAGAATGGGTGGGGTCAGACAGCAGAGGAGGGGCTTAGGAGGAGCCTAGTCAGATTGGGTGGGGTCAAATAGGAGGAGCCTAGTCAGAATGGGTGGAGTCAGAGAGGAGGGGGTATAGGAGGAGCCTAGTCAGATTGGGTGGGGTCAGAGAGGAGGGGTATAGGAGGAGCCTGGGCAGAGGGGGTGGGGTCAGAGAGGAGGGGCTTAGGAGGAGCTTAGTCAGATTGGGTGGGGTCAAATAGGAGGAGCTTGGGCAGAATGGGTGGGGTCAGAGGGGTATGGGAGGAGCCTGGGCAGAATGGGTGGGGTCAGACAGCAGAGGAGGGGCTTAGGAGGAGCCTGGGCAGAATGGGTGGGGTCAGAGAGGAGGGGCTTAGGCGGAGCCTGGGCAGAATGGGTGGGGTCAGACAGCAGAGGAGGGGCTTAGGAGGAGCCTGGGCAGGAGGAGGGGGTATATGGGCAGAATGGGTGGGGTCAGAGAGGAGGGGCTTAGGAGGAGCCTGGGCAGAATGGGTGGAGTCAGAGAGGAGGGGGTATAGGAGGAGCCTGGGCAGAATGGGTATAGGAGGAGCCTAGTCAGATTGGGTGTGGTCAAATAGGAGGAGCCTGGGCAGAATGGGTGGGGTCAGAGAGGAGGGGGTATAGGAGGAGCCTGGCAGAGGGGGGTGTAGGAGGAGCCTAGTCAGATTGGGTGGGGTCAAATAGGAGGAGCCTGGGCAGAGGGGGTGGGGTCAGAGAGGAGGGGTATAGGAGGAGCCTGGGCAGAATGGGTGGGGTCAGAGAGGAGGGGCTTAGGAGGAGCCTAGTCAGATTGGGTGGGGTCAAATAGGAGGAGCCTGGGCAGAATGGGTGGGGTCAGACAGCAGAGGAGGGGCTTAGGAGGAGCCTAGTCAGATTGGGTGGGGTCAAATAGGAGGAGCCTGGGCAGAATGGGTGGGGTCAGACAGCAGAGGAGGGGTATAGGAGGAGCATGGGCAGAGGGGGTGGGGTCAGAGAGGAGGGGTATAGGAGGAGCCTGGGCAGAGGGGGTATAGGAGGAGCCTGGGCAGAGGGGGTGGGGTCAGAGAGGAGGGGGTATAGGAGGAGCCTGGCAGAGGGGGGTGTAGGAGGAGCCTAGTCAGATTGGGTGGGGTCAAATAGGAGGAGCCTGGGCAGAGGGGGTGGGGTCAGAGAGGAGGGGTATAGGAGGAGCCTGGGCAGAATGGGTGGGGTCAGAGAGGAGGGGCTTAGGAGGAGCCTAGTCAGATTGGGTGGGGTCAAATAGGAGGAGCCTGGGCAGAATGGGTGGGGTCAGACAGCAGAGGAGGGGCTTAGGAGGAGCCTAGTCAGATTGGGTGGGGTCAAATAGGAGGAGCCTGGGCAGAATGGGTGGGGTCAGACAGCAGAGGAGGGGCTTAGGAGGAACCTAGTCAGATTGGGTGGGGTCAAATAGGAGGAGCCTGGGCAGAATGGGTGGGGTCAGACAGCAGAGGAGGGGCTTAGGAGGAGCCTGGGCAGAATGGGTGGGGTCAGACAGCAGAGGAGGGGCTTAGGAGGAGCCTAGTCAGATTGGGTGGGGTCAAATAGGAGGAGCCTGGGCAGAATGGGTGGGGGTATAGGAGGAGCCTAGTCAGATTGGGTGGGGTCAGAGAGGAGGGGCTTAGGAGGAGCCTAGGGGCTTAGGAGGAGCCTAGTCAGATTGGGTGGGGTCAGAGAGGAGGGGTATAGGAGGAGCCTGGGCAGAGGGGGTGGGGGCAGAGGGGGTGGGGTCAGAGAGGAGGGGCTTAGGAGGAGCTTAGTCAGATTGGGTGGGGTCAAATAGGAGGAGCCTGGGCAGAATGGGTGGGGTCAGACAGCAGAGGAGGGGCTTAGGAGGAGCCTGGGCAGAATGGGTGGGGTCAGAGAGGAGGGGCTTAGGCGGAGCCTGGGCAGAATGGGTGGGGTCAGAGAGGAGGGGCTTAGGAGGAGCCTGGGCAGAATGGGTGGAGTCAGAGAGGAGGGGGTATAGGAGGAGCATGGGCAGAATGGGTATAGGAGGAGCCTAGTCAGATTGGGTGTGGTCAAATAGGAGGAGCCTGGGCAGAATGGGTGGGGTCAGAGAGGAGGGGGTATAGGAGGAGCCTGGCAGAGGGGGGTGTAGGAGGAGCCTAGTCAGATTGGGTGGGGTCAAATAGGAGGAGCCTGGGCAGAGGGGGTGGGGTCAGAGAGGAGGGGTATAGGAGGAGCCTGGGCAGAATGGGTGGGGTCAGAGAGGAGGGGCTTAGGAGGAGCCTAGTCAGATTGGGTGGGGTCAAATAGGAGGAGCCTGGGCAGAATGGGTGGGGTCAGACAGCAGAGGAGGGGCTTAGGAGGAGCCTAGTCAGATTGGGTGGGGTCAAATAGGAGGAGCCTGGGCAGAATGGGTGGGGTCAGACAGCAGAGGAGGGGTATAGGAGGAGCATGGGCAGAGGGGGTGGGGTCAGAGAGGAGGGGTATAGGAGGAGCCTGGGCAGAGGGGGTATAGGAGGAGCCTAGTCAGATTGGGTGGGGTCAAATAGGAGGAGCCTGGGCAGAATGGGTGGAGTCAGAGAGGAGGGGGTATAGGAGGAGCCTGGGCAGAATGGGTGGGGTCAGACAGCAGAGGAGGGGCTTAGGAGGAGCCTAGTCAGATTGGGTGGGGTCAAATAGGAGGAGCCTGGGCAGAGGGGGTGGGGTCAGAGAGGAGGGGTATAGGAGGAGCCTGGGCAGAATGGGTGGGGTCAGACAGCAGAGGAGGGGCTTAGGAGGAGCCTGGGCAGAATGGGTGGAGTCAGAGAGGAGGGGGTATAGGAGGAGCCTGGGCAGAATGGGTGGGGTCAGACAGCAGAGGAGGGGCTTAGGAGGAGCCTGGGCAGAATGGGTGGGGTCAGAGAGGAGGGGCTTAGGAGGAGCCTAGTCAGATTGGGTGGGGTCAAATAGGAGGAGCCTGGGCAGAATGGGTGGGGTCAGACAGCAGAGGAGGGGTATAGGAGGAGCCTGGGCAGAGGGGGTATAGGAGGAGCCTAATCAGATTGGGTGGGGTCCAATAGGAGGAGCCTGGGCAGAATGGGTGGAGTCAGAGAGGAGGGGGTATAGGAGGAGCCTGGGCAGAATGGGTGGGGTCAGACAGCAGAGGAGGGGCTTAGGAGGAGCCTAGTCAGATTGGGTGGGGTCAGAGAGGTGGGGTATAGGAGGAGCCTGGGGAGAATGGGTGGGGTCAGACAGCAGAGAAGGGGCTTAGGAGGAGCCTTGTCAGATTGGGTGGGGTCAAATAGGAGGAGCCTGGGCAGAGGGGGGTATAGGAGGAGCCTAGTCAGATTGGGTGGGGTCAGAGAGCAGAGGAGGGGCTTAGGAGGAGCCTAG
Organism: Lissotriton vulgaris; assembly: GCF_964263255.1. Classification (NCBI taxonomy): domain Eukaryota; kingdom Metazoa; phylum Chordata; class Amphibia; order Caudata; family Salamandridae; genus Lissotriton; species Lissotriton vulgaris. Next base: position 1,002,414,837 of record NC_141695.1, read on the forward strand.
TCAGATTGGGTGGGGTCAGAGAGGAGGGGCTTAGGAGGAGCCTGGGCAGAATGAGTGGGGTCAGACAGCAGAGGAGGGTCTTAGGAGGAGCCTAGGGGCTTAGGAGGAGCCTAGTCAGATTGGGTGGGGTCAAATAGGAGGAGCCTGGGCAGAATGGGTGGGGTCAGAGGGGTATGGGAGGAGCCTGGGTAGAATGGGTGGAGTCAGAGAGGAGGGGGTATAGGAGGAGCCTGGGCAGAGGGGGGTGTAGGAGGAGCCTAGTCAGATTGGGTGGGGTCAAATAGGAGGAGCCTGGGCAGAATGGGTGGGGTCAGAGGGGTATGGGAGGAGCCTGGGTAGAATGGGTGGAGTCAGAGAGGAGGGGGTATAGGAGGAGCCTGGCAGAGGGGGGTGTAGGAGGAGCCTAGTCAGATTGGGTGGGGTCAAATAGGAGGAGCCTGGGCACAATGGGAGGGGTCAGATGGGTATGGGAGGAGCCTGGGTAGAATGGGTGGAGTCAGAGAGGAGGGGGTATAGGAGGAGCCTAGTCAGAGGGGGTGGGGTCAGAGAGGAGGGGCTTAGGAGGAGCCTAGTCAGATTGGGTGGGGTCAAATAGGAGGAGCCTGGGCAGAATGGGTGGAGTCAGAGAGGTGGGGCTTAGGAGGAGCCTGGGCAGAATGGGTGGGGTCAGAGAGGAGGGGCTTAGGCGGAGCCTGGGCAGAATGGGTGGGGTTCAGACAGCAGAGGAGGGGCTTAGGAGGAGCCTGGGCAGAGGGGGTATGGGAGGAGCCTAGTCAGATTGGGTGGGGTCAAATAGGAGGAGCCTGGGCAGAATGGGTGGGGTCAGACAGCAGATGAGGGGCTTAGGAGGAGCCAAGTCAGATTGGGTGGGGTCAAATAGGAGGGGTATGGGAGGAGCCTGGGCAGAATGGGTGGAGTCAGAGAAGAGAGGAGGGGGTATAGGAGGAGCCTGGGCAGAATTGGTGGGGTCAGACAGCAGAGGAGGGGCTTAGGAGGAGCCTGGGCAGAATGGGTGGGGTCAGACAGCAGAGGAGGGGCTTAGGAGGAGCCTGGGCAGAATGGGTGGGGTCAGAGAGGAGATGCTTAGGCAGAGCCTGGGCAGTATGGGTGGGGTCAGACAGCAGAGGAGGGGCTTAGGAGGAGCCTAGTCAGATTGGGTGGGGTCAAATAGGAGGAGCCTAGTCAGAATGGGTGGAGTCAGAGAGGAGGGGGTATAGGAGGAGCCTAGTCAGATTGGCTGGGGTCAGAGAGGAGGGGCTTAGGAGGAGCCTAGGGGCTTAGGAGGAGCCTAGTCAGATTGGGTGGGGTCAGAGAGGAGGGGTATAGGAGGAGCCTGGGCAGAATGGGTGGGGTCAGACAGCAGATGAGGGGCTTAGGAAGAGCCTGGGCAGAATTGGTGGGGTCAGAGAGGAGGGGCTTAGGAGGAGCCTGGGCAGAATGGGTGGGGTCAGACAGCAGAGGAGGGGCTTAGGAGGAGCCTAGTCAGATTGGGTGGGGTCAAATAGGAGGAGCCTGGGCAGAATGGGTGAGGTCAGAGAGGAGGGGTATAGGAGGAGCCTAGTCAGATTGGGTGGGGTCAAATAGGAGGGGGTATAGGAGGAGCCTGGGCAGAATGGGTGGGGCCAGACAGCAGAGGAGGGGCTTAGGAGGAACCTAGTCAGATTGGGTGGGGTCAAATAGGAGGAGCCTGGGCAGAATGGGTGGGGTCAGACAGCAGAGGAGGGGCTTAGGAGGAGCCTGGGCAGAATGGGTGGGGTCAGAGAGGAGATGCTTAGGCGGAGCCTGGGCAGAATGGGTGGGGTCAGACAGCAGAGGAGGGGCTTAGGAGGAGCCTGGGCAGAATGGGTGGGGTCAGAGAGGAGGAGCCTGGGCAGAATGGGTGGGGTCAGACATCAGAGGAGGGGCTTAGGAGGAGCCTAGTCAGATTGGGTGGGGTCAAATAGGAGGAGCCTGGGCACAATGGGTGGGGTCAGACAGCAGAGGAGGGGTATAGGAGGAGCCTGGCAGAGGGGGGTGTAGGAGGAGCCTAGTCAGATTGGGTGGGGTCAAATAGGAGGAGCCTGGGTGGGGTCAGAGGGGTATGGGAGGAGCCTGGGTAGAATGGGTGGAGTCAGAGAGGAGGGGGTATAGGAGGAGCCTGGGCAGAATGGGTGGGGTCAGACAGCAGAGGAGGGGCTTAGGAGGAGCCTGGGCAGAATGGGTGGGGTCAGAGAGGAGGGGCTTAGGAGGAGCCTGGGCAGAATGGGTGGGGTCAGACAGCAGAGGAGGGGCTTAGGAGGAGCCTAGTCAGATTGGGTGGGGTCAAATAGGAGGAGCCTGGGCAGAATGGGTGGGGGTATAGGAGGAGCCTAGTCAGATTGGGTGGGGTCAGAGAGGAGGGGCTTAGGAGGAGCCTAGGGGCTTAGGAGGAGCCTAGTCAGATTGGGTGGGGTCAGAGAGGAGGGGTATAGGAGGAGCCTGGGCAGAGGGGGTGGGGTCAGAGAGGAGGGGCTTAGGAGGAGCTTAGTCAGATTGGGTGGGGTCAAATAGGAGGAGCTTGCGCAGAATGGGTGGGGTCAGAGGGGTATGGGAGGAGCCTGGGCAGAATGGGTGGGGTCAGACAGCAGAGGAGGGGCTTAGGAGGAGCCTGGGCAGAATGGGTGGGGTCAGAGAGGAGGGGCTTAGGCGGAGCCTGGGCAGAATGGGTGGGGTCAGACAGCAGAGGAGGGGCTTAGGAGGAGCCTGGGCAGGAGGAGGGGGTATATGGGCAGAATGGGTGGGGTCAGAGAGGAGGGGCTTAGGAGGAGCCTGGGCAGAATGGGTGGAGTCAGAGAGGAGGGGGTATAGGAGGAGCCTGGGCAGAATGGGTATAGGAGGAGCCTAGTCAGATTGGGTGTGGTCAAATAGGAGGAGCCTGGGCAGAATGGGTGGGGTCAGAGAGGAGGGGGTATAGGAGGAGCCTGGCAGAGGGGGGTGTAGGAGGAGCCTAGTCAGATTGGGTGGGGTCAAATAGGAGGAGCCTGGGCAGAGGGGGTGGGGTCAGAGAGGAGGGGTATAGGAGGAGCCTGGGCAGAATGGGTGGGGTCAGAGAGGAGGGGCTTAGGAGGAGCCTAGTCAGATTGGGTGGGGTCAAATAGGAGGAGCCTGGGCAGAATGGGTGGGGTCAGACAGCAGAGGAGGGGCTTAGGAGGAGCCTAGTCAGATTGGGTGGGGTCAAATAGGAGGAGCCTGGGCAGAATGGGTGGGGTCAGACAGCAGAGGAGGGGTATAGGAGGAGCATGGGCAGAGGGGGTGGGGTCAGAGAGGAGGGGTATAGGAGGAGCCTGGGCAGAGGGGGTATAGGAGGAGCCTGGGCAGAGGGGGTGGGGTCAGAGAGGAGGGGTATAGGAGGAGCCTGGGCAGAGGGGGTATAGGAGGAGCCTGGCAGAGGGGGGTGTAGGAGGAGCCTAGTCAGATTGGGTGGGGTCAAATAGGAGGAGCCTGGGCACAATGGGAGGGGTCAGATGGGTATGGGAGGAGCCTGGGTAGAATGGGTGGAGTCAGAGAGGAGGGGGTATAGGAGGAGCCTAGTCAGAGGGGGTGGGGTCAGAGAGGAGGGGCTTAGGAGGAGCCTAGTCAGATTGGGTGGGGTCAAATAGGAGGAGCCTGGGCAGAATGGGTGGAGTCAGAGAGGTGGGGCTTAGGAGGAGCCTGGGCAGAATGGGTGGGGTCAGAGAGGAGGGGCTTAGGCGGAGCCTGGGCAGAATGGGTGGGGTTCAGACAGCAGAGGAGGGGCTTAGGAGGAGCCTGGGCAGAGGGGGTATGGGAGGAGCCTAGTCAGATTGGGTGGGGTCAAATAGGAGGAGCCTGGGCAGAATGGGTGGGGTCAGACAGCAGATGAGGGGCTTAGGAGGAGCCAAGTCAGATTGGGTGGGGTCAAATAGGAGGGGTATGGGAGGAGCCTGGGCAGAATGGGTGGAGTCAGAGAGGAGGGGGTATAGGAGGAGCCTGGGCAGAATTGGTGGGGTCAGACAGCAGAGGAGGGGCTTAGGAGGAGCCTGGGCAGAATGGGTGGGGTCAGACAGCAGAGGAGGGGCTTAGGAGGAGCCTGGGCAGAATGGGTGGGGTCAGAGAGGAGATGCTTAGGCAGAGCCTGGGCAGTATGGGTGGGGTCAGACAGCAGAGGAGGGGCTTAGGAGGAGCCTAGTCAGATTGGGTGGGGTCAAATAGGAGGAGCCTAGTCAGAATGGGTGGAGTCAGAGAGGAGGGGGTATAGGAGGAGCCTAGTCAGATTGGCTGGGGTCAGAGAGGAGGGGCTTAGGAGGAGCCTAGGGGCTTAGGAGGAGCCTAGTCAGATTGGGTGGGGTCAGAGAGGAGGGGTATAGGAGGAGCCTGGGCAGAATGGGTGGGGTCAGACAGCAGATGAGGGGCTTAGGAAGAGCCTGGGCAGAATTGGTGGGGTCAGAGAGGAGGGGCTTAGGAGGAGCCTGGGCAGAATGGGTGGGGTCAGACAGCAGAGGAGGGGCTTAGGAGGAGCCTAGTCAGATTGGGTGGGGTCAAATAGGAGGAGCCTGGGCAGAATGGGTGAGGTCAGAGAGGAGGGGTATAGGAGGAGCCTAGTCAGATTGGGTGGGGTCAAATAGGAGGGGGTATAGGAGGAGCCTGGGCAGAATGGGTGGGGCCAGACAGCAGAGGAGGGGCTTAGGAGGAACCTAGTCAGATTGGGTGGGGTCAAATAGGAGGAGCCTGGGCAGAATGGGTGGGGTCAGACAGCAGAGGAGGGGCTTAGGAGGAGCCTGGGCAGAATGGGTGGGGTCAGAGAGGAGATGCTTAGGCGGAGCCTGGGCAGAATGGGTGGGGTCAGGCAGCAGAGGAGGGGCTTAGGAGGAGCCTGGGCAGAATGGGTGGGGTCAGAGAGGAGGAGCCTGGGCAGAATGGGTGGGGTCAGACATCAGAGGAGGGGCTTAGGAGGAGCCTAGTCAGATTGGGTGGGGTCAAATAGGAGGAGCCTGGGCACAATGGGTGGGGTCAGACAGCAGAGGAGGGGTATAGGAGGAGCCTGGCAGAGGGGGGTGTAGGAGGAGCCTAGTCAGATTGGGTGGGGTCAAATAGGAGGAGCCTGGGTGGGGTCAGAGGGGTATGGGAGGAGCCTGGGTAGAATGGGTGGAGTCAGAGAGGAGGGGGTATAGGAGGAGCCTGGGCAGAATGGGTGGGGTCAGACAGCAGAGGAGGGGCTTAGGAGGAGCCTGGGCAGAATGGGTGGGGTCAGAGAGGAGGGGCTTAGGAGGAGCCTGGGCAGAATGGGTGGGGTCAGACAGCAGAGGAGGGGCTTAGGAGGAGCCTAGTCAGATTGGGTGGGGTCAAATAGGAGGAGCCTGGGCAGAATGGGTGGGGGTATAGGAGGAGCCTAGTCAGATTGGGTGGGGTCAGAGAGGAGGGGCTTAGGAGGAGCCTAGTCAGATTGGGTGAGGTCAGAGAGGAGGGGCTGAGGAGGAGCCTGGGCAGAATGGGTGGAGTCAGACAGCAGAGGATTGGTTTAGGAGGAGCTTAGTCAGAATGGGTGGGGTCAGACAGCAGAGGAGGGGCTTAGGAGGAGCCTAGTCAGATTGGGGTCAAATAAGAGGGGTATAGGAGGAGCCTGGGCAGAATGGGTGGGGTCAGAGGGGTATGGGAGGAGCCTGGGCAGAATGGGTGGAGTCAGAGAGGAGGGGGTATAGGAGGAGCCTAGTCAGATTGGGTGGGGTCAGAGAGCAGAGGAGGGGTTAAGGAGGAGCCTAGTCAGATTGGTTGTGGTCAAATAGGAGGAGCCTGGGCAGAATGGGTGGGGTCTGAGGGCCTAGGAAGTGGTCATAGATGGAGGAGGATCCTGACTTATGGTGGGGAACTGCAAAAACTTTTTTAATGCACCCCCCTATACTTTCTGATTTCTGTTTGGAGGGGGCAGTCGGGGAGCAGTATTAAAAGGTGCTTAGGCGCAACGTGAAGAGCGATGAGGTGCACAGAATGGCATGCCTTCCAGGTACTTTTTGGGGGGGCTACCATTATTTTTTATTGCTCTGATCCTCCCTCATGGGGTGTACCCCAAATGGTTAGGGGCAACGGGGGAGGGGGGGGGGGTGGCAAAAAGCTGTTTGACAGTTTCTGTTACCAACAGGGGTCACCATACGATTCTGCTGCAGTTATGGTATTGAAAGGTACAACAAGGAGCATGTGAATGTATTTTTGCAGGTGGGGTGCCCCAAAATGTTACTGCCAGCAGCAGCAGCCCCCCTCCTCCCCACCCAGCAGATTGGTATAGGTACCTTTAGGACATTTCTGTTGAAAAAAGAGGCTATAGCGAATCGTGCTATGAAATCCTAGAGCACTAACATTTGCTAAATAAAGGTGGCATCGGAGCATACGAATGAGGCAGAGAGAGGCTACTGTTGCCAATTGGTTTGGTGGGTCATAGTGAATAACCTCGGCATGCAAATAGGCAGTGTGAGGATTGGCAGTGTCTGTAGAGAATTTTGGCATGCTCTTCAGCTTATTTTTTCCTCCTTACGTTGGCTATGAACTACAGAGGAAAGGCCCGGCCTTACTGTTGGACAAAACATGTATTTATGATTTTAAGAAGTGTAGTCTGACTGTACTGAGAGGGGCTGTACAGTACGGTAAATGCCTGTATACCCCTGCAATGTGCATCCAACTGTCACTTGAGATTCAATAGCGAACGAAGCAGCTGGGTTACTGACTGAATGTAAATGGAAGGCACATAGCAAGGGTGTTTGTGGTCACTCAAATGATTGAAACCTGGTTGATGCACTACCAAAGCTGGGGTTCCAGGAGGGAACATTTGAGGGGCATTGAGATGGTGGTGCCCAGAGGTCAAAATATGTTTCAGAGACAGAGAGGTACTGCGGTCCTGGTCCCACATTGGGGGTAGTCAAAAGTCCGGCTAAAGATTTCTGTCCAACTGTTACCACGTTTTGTGCAGCCTGGCTCCCTCTGTAACGATTCCCCAGTGTCTTTCGATCCTACAGATGACTGTAGCAAACTTCCCAAATTTTTTCTTGGCCTCATACCCCCAAAGGAGTGCCTGACATTTGCCAGCCTAACGATACTCACATTCTGGGAAAAACCTCACTAACCATGCATATTTATGCACCACACATGGCAAATCCTTGCAATTGCAGAACATCATATCGCACTTGTCATCTTTGAGGTGCTGTAAGTATTTGGATTTGAGGGAAATATTCATCCTTGCTTGCTCTCCCACCTGAAGTCTATGGTGCTGCTGTTCCTTTCTCACATGTCCCTACAAAGAGACAAGTGACACACAGACTCAATCACTCAGCAAACATATATGCTTTGACGCTTTCATCTTGCTGTTTACCTTCCAAATGTTCCCCCTTCACCACAAATACAGGCCAGCCATTCCTCATCCCCTCAGTCATCGTAGTCATTCACTCCTTAGGCCCTGCAAGACAAAAATGACCAAGAATCATGTCAGCAAGAAGGAGAAAAGCCTCAGTGTGCTCTTTTGTTCATACTGCTGCCCCCTAGTAACACTTCATGGCCACTGCAGCTTAAGAATGGGACTGAGAAGAGGGCTCTCCTATGCAAATAATGTCCTCCCATGCATACTTTCTTCTGAGACGGTCGGCGGCTTGTGCCGTGATACTGCCTCCAACATATGGTCTTCAACCAAATTTTAAAAAAGCCCACCTGCCTTAGACGAAGGATTTTGCCACTCGAAGGAAGCACATGGGGACATCACCATCATTTAGCAGGGTCCTAAATTGCCCGCTGTCTGCCTGTATACAGAACAAGGACATTCGTGGCCGTTCGTGAGCGTTCTTCAAAGGAAGGAGGTGGGTGAATAAATCCAAGATGCCAGGGCAGGCCCAGCCCAGCCCAGTGCAGCCCAGCCCGGCACAGCGCACTGCTGTGGAGGTCCACTCCTTCACATCCTGCAGCAGGCATGATGCAGATCTACTAGAGCAAAGGCTTGACTCTGCTCTTGTCTGTCTCTTAAAGGAAAAATCTTTCCAACTTCTTATTGCACCTAATAAATGGACTCTAGCTAGCCTCAAACTCGACCCATCATTTCATTAGCCAGAGCTCATACTTGACCTTTATTTCTATCCAAGCTCACTGGCACCAAACCCCTGATTTGAGCGAGTGGCTCACACTAAAATGAAAAATCACCATCAACCAACCTATTTTACAATAAGTGTAGCACCATCCTCGCATTCTTGTGCTCAGTTATAACCCCCAATACCACAATTGCACTCTGCAATTCACCAAACTTAAAGGACAAAGAATGACGACATTGATAAAGGAAGATAAGGCCTTGTTCCTAGCACCTACTTGAGAAATAGGGCGGTTGGTAGAAGGTCATGAGAGAAAACATATGAAATGTTGGGAGACACCTGCCAAAAAAACACTAGCAAAAAAAAAATCACTGTTTGAAAATTTCCCACCTTGGGACACTTCTACAGCACTGGCAGGATTCGAACCCTGGCCTGTGAGGGCTGTCCCCTCAAAGGTACAAGCCTTACCTTTGAGCTATCTCCTTGGTGGTCTAGAGGATTGCAGTAGTAACTATAAGCAACATACAGGCCTTGGTGTCCTTCCCTGTGGCTTCCATTGCACATTAAATGGATGACCATGACATAAGGACAATTTGATAGGCTACTTACATGGAAACCAGAAAAACACTTCGCAAAAAAAAAAAAAAAGAAAATCACTGGCAAAAAAAAAAAAGAAAATCACTGTTTGAAAATTTCCCACCTTGGGATACTTCTACAGCACTGGCAGGATTCGAACCCTGGCCTGTGTGGGCTGTCCCCACCAAAGGTACAAGCCTTACCTTTGAGCTATAGCTCCTTGGTGGTCTGGAGGATTGCAGTAGTAACTATAAGCAACATACAGGCCTTGGTGTCCTTTCCTGTGGCTTCCATTGCACATTAAATGGATGACCATGACATAAGGACAATTTGATAGGCTACTTACATGGAAACCAGAAAAACACTTAGCAACAAAAAATAAAAGAAAATCACTGTTTGAAAATTTCCCACCTTGGGATACTTCTACAGCACTGGCAGGATTCGAACCCTGGCCTGTGAGGGCTGTCCCCACCAAAGGTACAAGCCTTACCTTTGAGCTATAGCTCCTTGGTGGTCTGGAGGATTGCAGTAGTAACTATAAGCAAGATACAGGCCTTGGTGTCCTTTCCTGTGGCTTCCATTGCACATTAAATGGATGACCATGACATACGGACAATTTGATAGGCTACTTACATGGAAACCAGAAAAACACTTAGCAAAAAAAATAAAAGAAAATCACTGTTTGAAAATTTCCCACCTTGGGATACTTCTACAGCACTGGCAGGATTCGAACCCTGGCCTGTGAGGGCTGTCCCCACCAAAGGTACAAGCCTTACCTTTGAGCTATAGCTCCTTGGTGGTCTAGAGGATTGCAGAAGTAACTATAAGCAACATACAGGCCATGGTGTCCTTTCCTGTGGCTTCCATTGCACATTAAAAGGATGACCATGACATAAGGACAATTTGATAGGCTACTTACATGGAAACCAGTGTGGTCCAGTGGGTAAGTTCCTGCCTTCCATCCAGGCAACCAGGGTTCAAATCCCGGGTTCGGCACCAGGTAAGTAAATTGGTAAGTAAAATGTGTCTGTGTGTTGTGTAAGAGTGGAATCATGCCTAGCGAAAGAGGGATTGCAGATTGGTCGGTAAGTAAGATAGGTGTGGAAAGAAAGGTGAAAGAAAGAGAATGGGTGTTGTCTGTAGGAGGAGGACCCTGGGCAGGTTGGGTGGGGTCAGAGAGGAGGGGTATAGGAGGAGCCTGGGCAGAATGGGTGGGGTCAGAGAGCAGAGGAGGGGCTTAGGAGGAGCCTAGGGGCTTAGGAGGAGCCTAGTCAGATTGGGTGGGGTCAGAGAGGAGGGGCTTAGGAGGAGCCTGGGCAGAATGAGTGGGGTCAGACAGCAGAGGAAGGGCTTAGGAGGGGCCTAGGGGCTTAGGAGGAGCCTAGTCAGATTGGGTGGGGTCAAATAGGTGGGGTCAGAGGGGTATGGGAGGAGCCTGGGCAGAATGGGTGGAGTCAGAGAGGAGGGGGTATAGGAGGAGCCTGGGCAGAATGGGTGGGGTCAGACAGCAGAGGAGGGGCTTAGGAGGAACCTGGGCAGAATGGGTGGGGTCAGAGAGGAGGGGCTTAGGAGGAGCCTGGGCAGAATGGGTGGGGTCAGACAGCAGAGGAGGGGCTTAGGAGGAGCCTAGTCAGATTGGGTGGGGTCAAATAGGAGGAGCCTGGGCAGAATGGGTGGGGGTATAGGAGGAGCCTAGTCAGATTGGGTGGGGTCAGAGAGGAGGGGCTTAGGAGGAGCCTAGGGGCTTAGGAGGAGCCTAGTCAGATTGGGTGGGGTCAGAGAGGAGGGGTATAGGAGGAGCCTTGGCAGAATGGGTGAGGTCAGAGAGGAGGGGTATAAGAGGAGCCTAGTCAGATTGGGTGGGGTCAGAGAGGAGGGGTATAGGAGGAGCCTGGGCAGAGGGGGTATAGGAGGAGCCTAATCAGATTGGGTGGGGTCCAATAGGAGGAGCCTGGGCAGAGGGGGTGGGGTCAGAGAGGAGGGGCTTAGGAGGAGCTTAGTCAGATTGGGTGGGGTCAAATAGGAGGAGCCTGGGCAGAATGGGATTGGGTGGGGTCCAATAGGAGGAGCCTGGGCAGAGGGGGTGGGGTCAGAGAGGAGGGGCTTAGGAGGAGCTTAGTCAGATTGGGTGGGGTCAAATAGGAGGAGCCTGGGCAGAATGGGATTGGGTGGGGTCCAATAGGAGGAGCCTGGGCAGAGGGGGTGGGGTCAGAGAGGAGGGGCTTAGGAGGAGCTTAGTCAGATTGGGTGGGGTCAAATAGGAGGAGCCTGGGCAGAATGGGTGGGGTCAGACAGCAGAGGAGGGGCTTAGGAGGAGCCTGGGTAGAATGGGTGGAAGTCAGAGAGGAGGGGGTATAGGAGGAGCCTGGGCAGAGGGGGGTGTAGGAGGAGCCTAGTCAGATTGGGTGGGGTCAAATAGGAGGAGCCTGGGCAGAATGGGTGGGGTCAGAGGGGTATGGGAGGAGCCTGGGTAGAATGGGTGGAGTCAGAGAGGAGGGGGTATAGGAGGAGCCTGGCAGAGGGGGGTGTAGGAGGAGCCTAGTCAGATTGGGTGGGGTCAAATAGGAGGAGCCTGGGCAGAATGGGTGGGGTCAGACAGCAGAGGAGGGGTATAGGAGGAGCCTGGGCAGAGGGGGTGGGGTCAGAGTGGAGGGGTATAGGAGGAACCTGGGCAGAGGGTGTATAGGAGGAGCCTGGGCAGAGGGGGTGGGGTCAGAGAGGAGGGGTATAGGAGGAGCCTGGGCAGAGGGGGTATAGGAGGAGCCTAATCAGATTGGGTGGGGTCCAATAGGAGGAGCCTGGGCAGAATGGGTGGGGTCAGACAGCAGAGGAGGGGCTTAGGAGGAGCCTGGGCAGAATGGGTGGGGTCAGAGAGGAGGGGCTTAGGAGGAGCCTAGTCAGATTGGGTGGGGTCAAATAGGAGGAGCCTGGGCAGAATGGGTGGGGTCAGACAGCAGAGGAGGGGTATAGGAGGAGCCTGGGCAGAATGGGTATAGGAGGAGCCTAGTCAGATTGGGTGTGGTTAAATAGGAGGAGCCTGGGCAGAATGGGTGGGGTCAGAGAGGAGGGGGTATAGGAGGAGCCTGGGCAGAATGGGTATAGGAGGAGCCTAGTCAGATTGGGTGGGGTCAGAGAGGAGGGGCTTAGGAGGAGCCTGGGCAGAATGGGTGGGGTCAGACAGCAGAGGAGGGGTATAGGAGGAGCCTGGGCAGAGGGGGTGGGGTCAGAGAGGAGGGGTATAGGAGGAGCCTGGGCAGAGGGGGTATAGGAGGAGCCTGGGCAGAGGGGGTGGGGTCAGAGAGGAGGGGTATAGGAGGAGCCTGGGCAGAGGGGGTATAGGAGGAGCCTAGTCAGATTGGGTGGGGTCACATAGGAGGAGCCTGGGCAGAATGGGTGGAGTCAGAGAGGAGGGGGTATAGGAGGAGCCTGGGCAGAATGGGTGGGGTCAAATAGGAGGAGCCTGGGCAGAGGGGGTGGGGTCAGAGAGGAGGGGTATAGGAGGAGCCTGGGCAGAGGGGGTATAGGAGGAGCCTGGGCAGAGGGGGTGGGGTCAGAGAGGAGGGGTATAGGAGGAGCCTGGGCAGAATGGGTGGAGTCAGAGAGGAGGGGCTTAGGAGGAGCCTAGTCAGATTGGGTGGGGTCAAATAGGAGGAGCCTGGGCAGAATGGGTGGGGTCAGACAGCAGAGGAGGGGCTTAGGAGGAGCCTGGGCAGAATGGGTGGGGTCAAATAGGAGGAGCCTGGGCAGAATGGGTGGGGTCAGACAGCAGAGGAGGGGTATAGGAGGAGCCTGGGCAGAGGGGGTGGGGTCAGAGAGGAGGGGTATAGGAGGAGCCTGGGCAGAGGGGGTATAGGAGGAGCCTGGGCAGAGGGGGTATAGGAGGAGCCTGGGCAGAGGGGGTGGGGTCAGAGAGGAGGGGTATAGGAGGAGCCTGGGCAGAGGGGGTATAGGAGGAGCCTAATCAGATTGGGTGGGGTCCAATAGGAGGAGCCTGGGCAGAATGGGTGGAGTCAGAGAGGAGGGGGTATAGGAGGAGCCTAGTCAGATTGGGTGGGGTCAGAGAGGTGGGGTATAGGAGGAGCCTGGGGAGAATGGGTGGGGTCAGACAGCAGAGAAGGGGCTTAGGAGGAGCCTTGTCAGATTGGGTGGGGTCAAATAGGAGGAGCCTGGGCAGAGGGGGGTATAGGAGGAGCCTAGTCAGATTGGGTGGGGTCAGAGAGCAGAGGAGGGGCTTAGGAGGAGCCTAGGGGCTTAGGAGGAGCCTAGTCAGATTGGGTGGGGTCAGAGAGGAGGGGCTTAGGAGGAGCCTGGGCAGAATGAATGGGGTCAGACAGCAGAGGAGGGGCTTAGGAGGAGCCTAGGGGCTTAGGAGGAGCCTAGTCAGATTGGGTGGGGTCAAATAGGAGGAGCCTGGGCAGAATGGGTGGGGTCAGAGGGGTATGGGAGGAGCCTGGGTAGAATGGGTGGAGTCAGAGAGGAGGGGGTATAGGAGGAGCCTGGCAGAGGGGGGTATAGGAGGAGCCTAGTCAGAGGGGGTGGGGTCAGAGAGGAGGGGCTTAGGAGGAGCCTAGTCAGATTGGGTGGGGTCAAATAGGAGGAGCCTGGGCAGAATGGGTGGAGTCAGAGAGGTGGGGCTTAGGAGGAGCCTGGGCAGAATGGGTGGGGTCAGAGAGGAGGGGCTTAGGCGGAGCCTGGGCAGAATGGGTGGGGTCAGAGAGGAGGGGCTTAGGCGGAGCCTGGGCAGAATGGGTGGGGGTCAGACAGCAGAGGAGGGGCTTAGGAGGAGCCTGGCCAAGAGGAGGTATAGGAGGAGCCTAGTCAGATTGGGTGGGGTCAAATAGGAGGAGCCTGGGCAGAATGGGTGGGGTCAGACAGCAGAGGAGGGGCTTAGGAGGAGCCAAGTCAGATTGGGTGGGGTCAAATAGGAGGGGTATAGGAGGAGCCTGGGCAGAATGGGTGGGGTCAGAGGGTTATGGGAGGAGCCTGGGCAGAATGGGTGGAGTCAGAGAGGAGGGGGTATAGGAGGAGCCTAGTCAGATTGGGTGGGGTCAGAGAGGTGGGGTATAGGAGGAGCCTGGGGAGAATGGGTGGGGTCAGACAGCAGAGAAGGGGCTTAGGAGGAGCCTTGTCAGATTGGGTGGGGTCAAATAGGAGGAGCCTGGGCAGAGGGGGGTATAGGAGGAGCCTAGTCAGATTGGGTGGGGTCAGAGAGCAGAGGAGGGGCTTAGGAGGAGCCTAGGGGCTTAGGAGGAGCCTAGTCAGATTGGGTGGGGTCAGAGAGGAGGGGCTTAGGAGGAGCCTGGGCAGAATGAATGGGGTCAGACAGCAGAGGAGGGGCTTAGGAGGAGCCTAGGGGCTTAGGAGGAGCCTAGTCAGATTGGGTGGGGTCAAATAGGAGGAGCCTGGGCAGAATGGGTGGGGTCAGAGGGGTATGGGAGGAGCCTGGGTAGAATGGGTGGAGTCAGAGAGGAGGGGGTATAGGAGGAGCCTGGCAGAGGGGGGTATAGGAGGAGCCTAGTCAGAGGGGGTGGGGTCAGAGAGGAGGGGCTTAGGAGGAGCCTAGTCAGATTGGGTGGGGTCAAATAGGAGGAGCCTGGGCAGAATGGGTGGAGTCAGAGAGGTGGGGCTTAGGAGGAGCCTGGGCAGAATGGGTGGGGTCAGAGAGGAGGGGCTTAGGCGGAGCCTGGGCAGAATGGGTGGGGTCAGAGAGGAGGGGCTTAGGCGGAGCCTGGGCAGAATGGGTGGGGGTCAGACAGCAGAGGAGGGGCTTAGGAGTGAGGTTCCGTGACGGTTCCGTGACGACTTGAACCCGTGTTTTTAAGTTTGTCGGAAATACATAAAAATGGTATCAGTGAACCGCAAATGATCCATTTAGTATATCCTAGTGTTTTCGCTACGCTACGAGCAAGAGCACTCCTTCCACTGACACATTTCTGATATACACACGGCATCCATCTTAGATCGTGGCCGCCATTTTGTGTTTCCTTGCCCTCACATATGCAATAGCCTCTGATCATTTCATTCACTTCACTTTGATTAAAGACACGTAGCCTTAGCCGGAGATTCACCTCTTACGTGACACGTGCACCTTAAACCAGATCACGCTGAAGCTGCATGACTCGACAAAGGCTGCCTCCTCTGCCCGAGGCCAGCCCACCTGAACTGGTTTTCCTGTCCATTGTACCTGATCATGATTAGGCGGCCGAAGCCGGTAGCCTTGCCCATTTACAACCCACAAACATCTCTTATCCCGCTTTTCTATCTTCTGCACCTGGCTCTGCTCCTTTCCTTCTGGGCCTTTATTAGGGGGAGGTAACGAACTTTACGATAAGGCGGTCCGGGTCTTGAATGCAATATTGACAAGGGATTGTGATGGACTGGTGGGAACCCCTCTTCGTGATGTTTGGTATCAGATATTATCGACAGTTCCTGTGTAACGCCAAATATTTATTGTTTAGAGACACAAAGGTTTGGGAATGTACCGACATGTGAAATATTTGCCTAGAGCACAATTTTTAGTATATAAGGAGCAACCCACTTTGTACAAATCGAACAGTCTCCTAGATTCTGCCCGTGTGTAGATTCTGTGACTTCTGTGTCCCTGCAGTAATAAACCTTTGGTCTTTGACGCCACCATCGAGAAGCCCGTGTTTCTGTTCATTTGTGCACCAAGGCAGGTGGGACTCCGGGGTCTTTGGGTGTTGTACCCTGACACCTCTGGACGGAACCAAAAAAGTCCAGAACTCCAATTGGCGCCCAACGTGGGGCGACGTCATTCGGTACCGGTCCAAAAGCCTGAAGAGTTCGAGAAGCTTCGTGTGAAGATTCCTGAGGGAGGCGCCCCACTTCATCGATCCCGGCATATCGCAAAAGTGGCCCTGAAGTTCTCTTCCACGAGGGTTCCCGTTCAGGACGGCTGCAGTGGGCCGTTGCCTTGACCGTCGCCCTGTCTTGGACCCGAAGTGGTGCAGTCCTTAGTACGGCGAAACGTGACGGGTTTCTCCTTGGTGACGTCTTCAGTGCCTCAGTTAAGTATTTAGTGATAGCTAGCTGGTTACTTTTGTGAGGATTGTTAAAAATCCTTGATCGGTTCTTGGTTTGGTTTGGTTTTGTAAGATTATCACTAGTTGTTCTGGTTACGATAATCTATTTGGTTCAGTTTTGGGTATCGATACATCAGTTCGTTTTTGGTAGGCCTAAAGTTCTTGGTTCAAGTGCACAATTTGTTCCGTGTTTGTTTGTTTTGTGTTCCGGACTGAGAATGGTAAGTCGGAAAATGTTGTCTTGTTTTAGTTGCAACAGTGACTCACAATTAGAGGATTCCTGTCTGGTTCCTCCGATTGGGACTCCCCTATATGACCTATATTGTAAATATGGCGTGGGTCCTATAACTTATAATGAGATATGGGTCCGTTATTGTAAGAAGGATGGTGTCCTTAGTTGGCCACTGCATGGTAGTTTTGAACAAGAGATTCTCGACAATTTAGAAGAGAAATTGTTTAGGAAGAAAGCCCGGCCGGCAATGTTTGACTCTTTTCGTTATTGGCGGAAAGAATCCAAACAGAGAGAAATGAAAAGGTTGAAAAAAGAGCAAAAAGAACAAGAAGAGTTAACTCTAGAGCAAGCGACTAAGCAGTTGCAGGCTAACGAGTGTGAGAAAGCCATAGATGTAGCCATTAGAGAGCGTAACTTAGCGATTGACAAGTGCTATCCTGCCTTGCCATCGAAAATGGCTAAGATACTGGAGGATTCCGAAAACGATCCTCTGCTATCTTATCTGTTACGGTCGCCTCCACCGTATGCACAAGGTGCTGCGGCTCCACTTATACCGGATGTTCAATTGCCGGTTGCTGGACAACCTGGTGTTCTTGTTCCTCAGAATCAAGTTCCTATACCTCCTGTGGTGAATGTAAATGTTCCTACAGCTCCTCCTCTTCCTGCACTGCCCGCTCCTATACCTACCACTGTACCTATTGGTCCTCAAACTATTTTCCTCGATACTCCTACTGTTTCGTCATCTATTCCTACCTCTACTGCATTCTCTATGTCTGCGAGTGTACTAACTCCACTTTCTGTTCGTCGAAGAATTACTGATTCTGTTACTAATATGCTGTCTCCTATATATAAAACCTTGATTAAGACTCCTACTCCTGACTCTGTTCAGAGACGGAGTCAGCTTCCAAATACTGAGGAACGGGGAGTTTTAGACTCCACGGCTCTCAGATGGATTACAAAAGTTAGAAGATATAGTACGAAAGATGTGTTAGAGACATTTATGCAATGGGGAGAGCCAACACAGCGATACGTCTTCGACGAGATGTGCTCGTTGTTGCGTGAGGAAATAGAAGAAGACGATGTCGAATCAGATTTGGAAGATTTAATTAAGATTCAAAAAGAGTTTGCTGCTGGAATGATAGTGGGCGATAATATAAAGGAAGCGATGGAACTCATTTTGAGTTTTAGGAATGATCCATCTCTTCGTTCGCCGAGAGATTTAGAGAAAGGTAGAATGAAGCTAAGTCGCCAATATCCTATGAGGGAAGTTCCTCCAATTTGGCGCGAAGCAGTACAACGTGATGATAATGCGGGTATTGCAGCTGCTCCAGCACAGTTCCAAAGAGTATGGATACATATTCCGTGGAAGCGAGCAGAAGTGTTAGCAGTGAAACAGGCCTTGCCAGATCCACGTAAGAATCCAGCCGGATATTACAAGGAATTAACACAGACAGTTGAGGCTTGTATAATGAACTTAGCCGACATTGATATGTTGTTTGGTAATGTAGTTCCACAACCAGTGTGGGCTAAAATTCGTAGAGAGGATCATCAGGCTGCTTTAGGTGGTGATTGGGCAGCTATCACTGCAGCAGATAATCAACAAATAGGTGGTGCGAAACCCGAACCCCTAATTGCTAATCTGCCAGGCAGAATAATAGATTTAATGAAGACTCTGATGCCAGCATTGCGTGTTAATTGGGATAAATTATCCGCATGCAAGCAGAAGAAAGACGAAAGTGTCTCCGACTTCTTCACGAGGTTCGAAGAGACTTTTGTAGACCATAGTGGTCAGGACATGAGCACTGAAGGAGGACAGAGATTGTTTGTCGATAAATTTGTGCATAATTTGTTACCTGAATTATGCAATAAATTGAAAGACTCAGAAAGTGCGTGGGCTGTATCTACGACAGCGCAAATACTTGCGACTGCACAGTACTATGAAAATAGGGATAAAGAAGAAAAGGAGAAATCAGAGAAGAAAACGAAAGATTTAAAGACTAAAGTTCTTTTACAGCAGGCGTATCCGCCTCGCACGAATCAGACTAATATGCAACAGAATTCGTATCAAAAGGCAGATTATAATTCGACCAGGCCTCAATACCAGTGGAATCAGTGTGCGTACTGTAAGAAAGAGGGTCACTATAAAAATGATTGTCCGATCTTAGCGCAAAATAATGCGGCAGCAGCTCAGAGAGGTCGTGGTGGTTTTGCACAGAATTCTAGAGGTCGGGGACGAGGTGCTATGCCTCCACAAACTAATGATCGTCCTTCTAATCACTTTGATCAGCGAAATGTACAGTCAGCTCAACAGAATAGATCTCAGCAATATCTTGTTGAGGATTATTGTGAGGTTGAAGAGGGATTTCAACAAAATGGGTACTAGGACAGCCATAGACAGAGAGAGGGAGTAGTATCAGTTCCAGTGGATCAGAGTGGGCCTTATGTCGCAGTAGCAACATCAGGTGTAGTCGAACCGTTTCTGTTGGATACTGGTGCCGCGAAAAGTTCTATCATGCATGCGAAACTCCCTGGCGCACCTTTGTCTGGCTCAACAAATGTTTCCGTAGGTTTTTCAGGCGCCCCTGTGTACAACCCGATATCTGGTCCTTTGTCTATTTCTGTTGGACCGTGTCAATTGAAAGCACCCTTAATTTTGACGACAGGTTGTAATGAAAATCTGCTTGGTTTAGATTTGTTAAAACGACTATATGCGACATTGTACTGTTCTCCGGAAGGAGTACAGCTTACTTTGGGTAAAAGACTCACCTCTCCGATGTACTTGTCAATGGACAAACTCCCGCCGGAGCTACGTTCACTCCCTGATTCTCTTTGGGCGACTGGTCCCAATGATGTAGGTCTACTAGAGATTCCACCGTATGTAGTAACTTTGAAAGCGAATGTAAAATTTCCAAGAATTCCCCAGTATAAAATATCGAATGAAGGTGAACGTGCACTCTTATTGATTGTGCAAGATTTGATTAAGAAAGGTGTGGTTGAAGAAACGCGAGGAAATGTTTGTAATAGTCCTGTATTGCCGATTTTGAAACGAACAGATCCTACAAAGCCTCCAGTTTATAGGTTTGTCATAGACCTTAGAGAAGTTAATAAGATTGTAATTCCGCAGTTTCCTGTAGTGCCAGACATTACTGCTTTGTTAACATTGATTCCTGCTACAGCTACATGGTTCTCAGTCATCGACTTGAAGAATGCCTTTTTCAGCATTCCGATAGCCGAGGAAAGCAGAGATATTTTTGGCTTCTGTTTAGGAGGTCGCAGTTTCAGATTTAAACGCGCTCCACAAGGCTATTGTGAAAGTCCATCCATTTACAGTCAAGCTTTAAAAAGTCAGCTAGATTCTTTTGTCCTTCCTCCAGGTTCTGCCCTAGTACAATACGTAGATGATCTTTTGGTGGCTGCCGATGACAAGGAAACTTGCAAAGCAGCTACAATTTCACTATTGCATCATTTGTCTAATTTGAATCATAAGGTGTCACCTTCCAAAATGCAATATTGCTGCCAAGAAGTAACCTACTTAGGTCATCTCTTGTCAAAGGAGGGAAGGAAGTTGACCCCAGAAAGAATAAAAGCAATTACGCAGATGAGTGTTCCACGCACACAGAGGGAAGTACGTGCCTTTCTAGGTATTACCTCTTACTGTAGGCAATGGATCCCAAATTTTTCACTTTTAGCAAAACCGTTGGTAGCTTTGACTGGGAAAAATGTTCCGAGTCCGGTGCCATGGTCTGATGAATGTCAAGAGAGTTTTGCTGAATTACGAAAAGCTTTGTGTTCAGCTCCTGTATTGGGCACACCTGATTACAGTAAGCCATTCACGCTCTACGTTCACGAAAGAGAAGGTTGCGCGTTGAGTGTCTTGACACAGAAGTTTGGTGATAAACAACGCCCTTGTGCGTATTTCTCATCAACATTAGATCCGGTAGCTAGAGCATTGCCTAGTTGTTTGAGGGCTACAGCGGCAGCTGCAGCTTCCATTCGACAATCTGCTGGTTTGGTGATGAACAATATGCTAGTGGTCATGGTTCCTCATGCAGTGGACACACTCATGAACCGAACGAAGACACAACACCTTACTAGTGCGAGATTATCTGGTTACGAGCTGACGTTATTAGCGAGTCATATTCAGATCAAAAGATGCAATGTATTGAACCCAGCAACATTGTTGCCGACTGATCAAGAGTCGAGTGATTCTGAGCCACATGACTGTTATTTCAAAACGGAGGAAGAGACAAAAGGTCGTATCGACTTGAGAGATACTCCTCTATCCGACCCAGATGGTACGCTGTATGTGGACGGGTCATGTTTTAAATTGGAGAATGGTGATGTGACTGCTGCCTACGCGGTAACGACTTTGAAGACGATTGTGGAGACTGCAAGAGTGAGTCAGAATTCTGCCCAAGCTGCAGAGTTAATAGCTCTTACGAGAGCGTGTGTTTTAGCTGAGGGAAAGAGAGTGAATGTGTTTACAGATAGTCAGTACGCATTTGGCGTGGCCCATAGTTTTGGCCGGTTGTGGAGAGAAAGGGGTTTCATTACGTCCCATGGGACTAAGATCCAACATGGTCAGCTAGTTAACGACTTGTTAGAATCTCTAACCTTGCCGACTGAAGTTGCGATTGTGAAGTGCAGTGCTCATAAAGCAATCACGGATGATGTTGGTCGGGGAAATGCCTTTGCTGATGAAACCGCTAAACAGACAGCTAGAGACATGATGAGTAGAATGTATGTTGCTACGTCTGCAAGATGGATTGCTGAGTCTGGAATGTGTGAGGACACTATGGAAAGTGTGAAAGAGATTCAGAAAGAAGCGACTGAGGAAGAGAAACGCGTATGGAGAGAAAGTACGGGCAAATTGGACTCGAATGGATGTTGGATCGATTTGACAGAACAGCAGCGTTGGATGTTGCCTGATGCGTATGTGCTTGCAGTAGTGACGATGGCGCATGGAGTGGCGCACATAAGTTCTAAAGGGATATGTAAGATGTTAGCTCCGGTTTGGAAGAATGAGGGAATCAGTAAGTGTGCAGAGAGAGTGGTGAAAAATTGTATGGTGTGCTTGATGCATAATCCTGGCAAGGGAACTCCAACTCCAGCTGGTCATTTTGCTCCTCCTTCCTGTCCCTTTGAAGTAATACAGTTAGACTTCATTCACATGGAACGCTGCAACAATTTAAAATACGTCCTGGTGGTAGTTTGTGCTTTTTCCAGGTGGATAGAAGCATACCCACTAAAGGACAACACTGCTTTATCAACTGCCAAAATTCTTCTCAAAGAATTTTTTCCTAGGTTTGGAATGCCACGGATTGTATGGTCAGATAACGGAAGTGAGTTTATAGGGAAAGTTATGCAGAGTGTGTGTGCTGGTCTAGGATTGAAACAAAAATTTCATAGTGCGAACCATCCCCAGTCTGCTGGTTTAGTCGAGGGTTACAATGGCACCCTCAAGCTTAAAATAGCCAAAATTCAAGCATCCACAGGTTTGGCTTGGCCAGACGCACTTCCTTTGGCCTTGTTATCAACGAGAGCAACAGTGCATTCTAGAATAGGGCTTTCTCCATATGAGATTATATTTGGCCGCCCGGCAAATGTCTGGGGTGTGCCAAGGCCTAAACAATTTTGCTCCATTGAATATCCTATGTTGATAGACTATCTTTACGACTTGACTGCTAAATTAAGTCTTATTCATCAACAGGTTTTTGATGCTTTGCCAAAACCTCCGGAGAGTCCAGGGCATCAACTGAAACCGGGTGACTTCATAGTGGTCCGGAACTTCGCGAGGACAAAGAATCTTCAGCCTCGCTACATCGGCCCCTTCCAAATCCTGCTGGCGACGAGGACAGCTGTACGTGTTGCTGGTCGCAAGCACTGGATCCACGCTTCTCACGTAAAGCGTGTTCCACTGCCGCTGCCCTACGACGACTGGGTGAAGAAGGGAATTGGTGCCTCCGAATCTGAAATAACTCCAAAATTTGTCCCTTTCAGCGATGCCGATTTGATTTCTGACACTTTGAAACGTGACTCTCCTCTTGAAAAGACTGCTTTGAACATTGAAAATTTGTCTCCAGCATCAGAAGAAACTTTGCCATCTGCGAACGTAAACTCTGCAACAGCTGCTAGTGATACACTATTTTCCGATCAAACAGTACCAGCGAAGAAAAGATACAACCTTAGAAGCCATAAAAAGGACTAATAAAGCAGGCAACTGCATACTGTGATTTTGATATATATATATATATTTTGAACTTTTGCCTTCAGCCAGGAAGTTTGTTATTGTTATTGTTTTTAAAATTGCCTTGCCGTCTGGGTAGCCGTAGGGTCGTGGCTGTGTGCCTAGTTTGAATTTGCAGGGGTCTGACACAAGGTCGATCTTTCTGTTGGTTCTGGGAACTCCCAGGGCTGATAGAGGCATTTTCATCTACGTACACATCATCAGTGGTCGCGAGCGGATTGTAGAAGATGGAGCTTCCTGCGCTGCAACGAAAGAATGTGATTTACGTTCGCAGAAACAGACTTAATAGAATTCTTCACAGCAAATGTTTCTTGATGCAATGTGCCATTACATTTTTGATTGTTTTAGCAACACTGGTGGGTGGAATTGTCTTTAGCATAAATTTGATTTTTGTGCCAGTATCTACAGTACCTCCCCTTGATCCTGCTATTTCTACTGTTTCTTCTATACACTCTTTTCACTCGTTTCCGGAACATGAGCAAGCTCGACGCTCAGAATTCATTAATAATACTTTTGTACAGCTCTTGCACCAACACCAACTGGTAGTTAACACGACAGACTGCTGGGTGTGTGGCTTGATACCTCACACTATGGATAAAGGTATTCCCTATTTGGTTTTGCCTTACAGCTATAATGGATCATTTCAGGCCTTCCAAACCATCTTTGCTTATGCCCTTGAAACTTATCCTCCACGTCCACCACGTTCCACTAAATATAACTCTGCCAACAAAGCTTTAGTCCAGGGAATTATTGACATGGTCAAAGACGTCAATAATACTCCATCATACCCTAGAGACGAATTGCGAGTATATTTAAGTTGGAATACTTCAGAGTATCGCCTTAGTTTAGGAGAAAGCAAGCGTAAAAGCTCAACTCCAATCTGGGTCGTACCTCACCGAGGTCAGGTCTGTTTGCAAGGTAATGGGAGAAATCCGAGAGCTCAGCTAGGGAGGAGTGAGTGCGTAGAGACTTATGTGTTTCCGGCTAACTCTTCCCCTGCCTTTCTTACTGCTAGGGGTACCTATTTCATTTGTCGAGACAGAGCTTATACATGGTTGCCTGCCGACTTCTCAGGATCATGTTATATTGCTCGATTATTGCCTCCGACATACACTGCTTCACCTGATTACCACAGAACAAGAGTAGCGAGAGGTGTCTTCAGCAAGGAAGATACCGCTGGTCAGGAAGCTGGAGACTTCTTCAAAGGCTTCCTTCCGTTCTGGGGGCCTATGGCCAATAGTAGAAACATACGTCAGCTAACACGGGTAGTTGAATCTACTATTACCGAAACTGCTGGTGCCCTTAGCAATCTGACAGCTGAGCTTCAGGCGGATAGGCTCATGACATTGCAGAACCGTATGGTTCTAGATGTTATACTTGCAGATCGAGGTGGGGTATGCAGAATGATCCAATCGAGCTGCTGTGTCTTTATTCCTAATAATGCTCCAACAGTTTACGAGGCGATCTCTAAGTTGCACAAGATTTCGGACTCCATACATGTAGATGAGGGAAACTGGTCCTTTATGGAGTGGGTTTGGACTCTGATCTCAGCGTGGGGATGGAAGGTTCTAATGGTCATTGGTGTCATCCTAGTATTCCTATTCTCATGTTGTCTGATTATCCAGTGTGGTCCTGCTCTGTGTAGTCTTTGTGCTGCAACTTGTCTCAGAAAACCACCTGCGTTTGGAGAAAAGACACGAGAAAGGATGATGATACAACAGCATGTCACTGACCTGATGAGCATAGAACTAGATTCTGACATAGACTGAGTAATTGCCTATGTAAGGGCAAAAGGAGGGTCTGAGGTTCCGTGACGGTTCCGTGACGACTTGAACCCGTGTTTTTAAGTTTGTCGGAAATACATAAAAATGGTATCAGTGAACCGCAAATGATCCATTTAGTATATCCTAGTGTTTTCGCTACGCTACGAGCAAGAGCACTCCTTCCACTGACACATTTCTGATATACACACGGCATCCATCTTAGATCGTGGCCGCCATTTTGTGTTTCCTTGCCCTCACATATGCAATAGCCTCTGATCATTTCATTCACTTCACTTTGATTAAAGACACGTAGCCTTAGCCGGAGATTCACCTCTTACGTGACACGTGCACCTTAAACCAGATCACGCTGAAGCTGCATGACTCGACAAAGGCTGCCTCCTCTGCCCGAGGCCAGCCCACCTGAACTGGTTTTCCTGTCCATTGTACCTGATCATGATTAGGCGGCCGAAGCCGGTAGCCTTGCCCATTTACAACCCACAAACATCTCTTATCCCGCTTTTCTATCTTCTGCACCTGGCTCTGCTCCTTTCCTTCTGGGCCTTTATTAGGGGGAGGTAACGAACTTTACGATAAGGCGGTCCGGGTCTTGAATGCAATATTGACAAGGGATTGTGATGGACTGGTGGGAACCCCTCTTCGTGATGTTTGGTATCAGATATTATCGACAGTTCCTGTGTAACGCCAAATATTTATTGTTTAGAGACACAAAGGTTTGGGAATGTACCGACATGTGAAATATTTGCCTAGAGCACAATTTTTAGTATATAAGGAGCAACCCACTTTGTACAAATCGAACAGTCTCCTAGATTCTGCCCGTGTGTAGATTCTGTGACTTCTGTGTCCCTGCAGTAATAAACCTTTGGTCTTTGACGCCACCATCGAGAAGCCCGTGTTTCTGTTCATTTGTGCACCAAGGCAGGTGGGACTCCGGGGTCTTTGGGTGTTGTACCCTGACACCTCTGGACGGAACCAAAAAAGTCCAGAACTCCAGGAGGAGCCTGGCCAAGAGGAGGTATAGGAGGAGCCTAGTCAGATTGGGTGGGGTCAAATAGGAGGAGCCTGGGCAGAATGGGTGGGGTCAGACAGCAGAGGAGGGGCTTAGGAGGAGCCAAGTCAGATTGGGTGGGGTCAAATAGGAGGGGTATAGGAGGAGCCTGGGCAGAATGGGTGGGGTCAGAGGGGTATGGGAGGAGCCTGGGCAGAATGGGTGGAGTCAGAGAGGAGGGGGTATAGGAGGAGCCTGGGCAGAATGGGTGGGGTCAGACAGCAGAGGAGGGGCTTAGGAGGAGCCTGGGCAGAATGGGTGGGGTCAGACAGCAGAGGAGGGGCTTAGGAGGAGCCTAGGGGCTTAGGAGGAGCCTAGTCAGATTGGGTGGGGTCAGAGAGGAGGGGTATAGGAGGAGCCTGGGCAGAATGGGTGGGGTCAGACAGCAGATGAGGGGCTTAGGAGGAGCCTGGGCAGAGTCAGATAGCAGAGGAGGGGCTTAGGAGGAGCCTAGTCAGATTGGGTGGGGTCAAATAGGAGGAGCCTGGGCAGAATGGGTGAGGTCAGAGAGGAGGGGTATAGGAGGAGCCTAGTCAGATTGGGTGGGGTCAAATAGGAGGGGGTATAGGAGGAGCCTGGGCAGAATGGGTGGGGTCAGAGAGGAGGGGCTTAGGAGGAGCCTGGGCAGAATGGGTGGGGTCAGAGAGGAGGGGCTTAGGAGGAGCCTGGGCAGAATGGGTGGAGTCAGAGAGGAGGGGGTATAGGAGGAGCCTGGGCAGAATGGGTATAGGAGGAGCCTAGTCAGATTGGGTGAGGTCAGAGAGGAGGGGTATAGGAGGAGCCTGGGCAGAGGGGCTTAGGAGGAGCCTGGGCAGAATGGGTGGGGTCAGACAGCAGAGGAGGGGCTTAGGGTATAGGAGGAGCCTGGGCAGAATGGGTGGGGTCAGACAGCAGAGGAGGGGCTTAGGAGGAGCCTAGTCAGATTGGGTGGGGTCAAATAGGAGGAGCCTGGGCAGAATGGGTGGGGTCAGACAGCAGAGGAGGGGTGTAGGAGGAGCCTGGCAGAATGGGTGGGGTCAGACAGCAGAGGAGGGGCTTAGGGTATAGGAGGAGCCTGGGCAGAATGGGTGGGGTCAGACAGCAGAGGAGGGGCTTAGGAGGAGCCTAGTCAGATTGGGTGGGGTCAAATAGGAGGAGCCTGGGCAGAATGGGTGGGGTCAGACAGCAGAGGAGGGGTATAGGAGGAGCCTGGCAGAGGGGGGTGTAGGAGGAGCCTAGTCAGATTGGGTGGGGTCAAATAGGAGGAGCCTGGGTGGGGTCAGAGGGGTATGGGAGGAGCCTGGGTAGAATGGGTGGAGTCAGAGAGGAGGGGGTATAGGAGGAGCCTGGGCAGAATGGGTGGGGCCAGACAGCAGAGGAGGGGCTTAGGAGGAGCCTGGGCAGAGGGGGTGGGGTCAGAGAGGAGTGGTATAGGAGGAGCCTGGGCAGAGGGGGTATAGGAGGAGCCTGGCCAGAGGGGGTGGGGTCAGAGAGGAGGGGCTTAGGAGGAGCTTAGTCAGATTGGGTGGGGTCAAATAGGAGGAGCCTGGGCAGAATGGGTGGGGTCAGAGGGGTATGGGAGGAGCCTGGGCAGAATGGGTGGGGTCAGACAGCAGAGGAGGGGCTTAGGAGGAGCCTGGGCTGAATGGGTGGGGTCAGAGAGGAGGGGCTTAGGCGGAGCCTGGGCAGAATGGGTGGGGTCAGACAGCAGAGGAGGGGCTTAGGAGGAGCCTGGGCAGGAGGAGGGGGTATATGGGCAGAATGGGTGGGGTCAGAGAGGAGGGGCTTAGGAGGAGCCTGGGCAGAATGGGTGGAGTCAGAGAGGAGGGGGTATAGGAGGAGCCTGGGCAGTGGAGTTCTGGACTTTTTGGTTCCGTCCAGAGGTGTCAGGGAACAACACCCAAAGACCCCGGAGTTCCACCTGCCTTGGTGCGCAAATGAACAGAAACACGGGCTTCTCGATGGTGGCGTCAAAGACCAAAGGTTTATTACTGCAGGGACACAGAAGTCACAGAATCTACACACGGGCAGAGACTAGGAGCCTGTTCGATTTGTACATTGAGGGTTGCTCCTTATATACTAAAAATTGTGCTTCAGGCAAATATTTCACATGTTAGTACATTCCTAAACCTTTGTGTCTTAAACAATAAATATTTGGCGTTACACAGGAATTGTCGATAATATCTGATGCCAAACATCACGAAGAGGGGTTCCCACTAGTCCATCACAATCCCTTGTCAATATTGCATTCAAGAACCGGACCGCCTCATCGTAAAGTTCGTTACCTCCCCCTAATAAAGGCCCAGAAGGAAAGGAGCAGAGCCAGGTGCAGAAGATAGAAAAGCGGGATAAGAGATGTTTGTGGGTTGTAAATGGGCAAGGCTACCGGCTTCGGCCGCCTAATCATGATCGGGACAATGGATACGAGAACCAGTTCAGGTGAGCTGGCCTCGGGCAGAGGAGGCAGCCTTTGTCGAGTCATGCAGCTTCAGCGTGATCTGGTTTAAGGTGCACGTGTCACTAAAGAGGTGAATCTCCGGCTAAGGCTACGTGTCCTTAATCGAAATGTAGTGATCAGAGGTTATTGCATATGTGAGGGCAAGAAACACAAAATGGCTGCCATGATCTAAGATGGATGCCATGGGTAGATCGGAAATGTGTTCATAACAGGAGTGCTCTTGCTCGTAGCGTAGCGAAAACACCAGGATATGCTAAATGGACCATTTGCGGTTCACTGATACTAAGATTATGTATTTCCGACAATATTGAAAACACGGGTTCAAATCGTCACGGAACCTCAGACCCTCCTTTTGCCCTTACATAGGCAAATAATCAGTCTATGTCAGAATCTAATTCTATGCTCATCAGGTCAGTGACATGCTGTTGTATCATCATCCTTTCTCGTGCCTTTTCTCCAAACGCAGGTGGTTTCCTGAAACAGGTTGCAGCACAAAGACTACACAGAGCTGGACCACACTGGATAATCAGGCAACATGAGAATAGGAATACTAGGATGACACCAACGACCATTAGAACCTTCCATCCCCACGCTGAGATCAGAGTCCATAACCACTCCATAAAGGACCAGTTTCCCTCGTCTACGTGTATAGAGTCGGAAATCTTGTGTAGCTTCGAGATCGCCTCATAGACTGTTGGAGCATTATTAGGAATAAAGACACAGCAGCTCGATTGGATCATTCTGCATACCCCACCTCGGTCTGCAAGGATAACGTCTAAAACCATACGGTTTTGTAACGTCATGAGTCTATCCGCCTGAAGCTCAGCTGTCAAATTGCTAAGGGCACCAGCAGTTTCGGTAATAGTAGATTCAACTACCCGTGTTAGCTGACGTATGTTTCTACTATTGGCCATAGGCCCCCAGAACGGAAGGAAGCCTTTGAAGAAGTCTCCAGCTTCCTGACCAGCAGTATTTTCCTTGCTGAAGACACCTCTTGCTACTCTGGTTTTGTGGTAATCAGATGAAGCAGTGTATGTTGGAGGCAACAATCGAGCAATATAACATGAACCTGAAAAGTCGGCAGGCAACCATGTATAGGCTCTGTCTCGACAGATGAAGTAGGTACCCCTAGCAGTAAGAAAAGCAGGGGAAGAGTTAGACGGAAATACGTAAGTCTCTACGCACTCACTCCTCCCTAGCTGAGCTCTCGGATTTCTCCCATTACCTTGCAAACAGACCTGACCTCGGTGAGGTACGACCCAGATTGGAGTTGAGCTTTTACGCTTGCTTTCTCCTAAACTAAGGCGATACTCTGAAATGTTCCAACTTAAATACACTCGCAGTTCGTCTCTAGGGTATGATGGAGTATTATTGACATCCTTGATCATGTCAATAATTCCCTGGACTAAAGCTTTGTTGGCAGAGTTATATCTAGTGGAACGTGGTGGACGTGGAGGATAGGTCTCAAGGGCATAAGCAAAGATGGTTTGAAGGGCCTGAAATGATCCATTGTAGCTGAAAGGCAAAACCAGATAGGGAATACCTTTATCCATAGTGTGGGGTATCAAGCCACACACCCAGCAGTCTGTAGTGTTAACTACCAGTTGGTGTTGGTGCAAGAGCTGTACAAAAGTGTTGTTAATGAATTCTGAACGTCGGGCTTGCTCATGTTCAGGAAACGAATGAAAAGAGTGTATAGAAGAAACAGTAGAAGTAGCAGGATCAAGGGGAGGTACTGTAGTAACTGGCACAAAAATCAGATTTATACTAAAAACAATTCCACCCACCAATGTTGCTAAAATTATCAAAAATGTAACGGCACATTGCATCAAAAAGCATTTGCTACGAAGAATTCTATAAAGTCTGTTTCTGCGAACATAAATCACATTTTCTCGTTGCAGCGCAGGAAGCTCCATCTTCTACAATCCGCTCGCGACCACTGATGATGTGTACGTAGATGAAAATGCCTCTATCAGCCCTGGGAGTTCCCAGAACCAACAGAAAGATCGACCTTGTGTCAGACCCCTGCAGATTCAAACTAGGCACACAGCCACGACCCTACGGCTACCCAGACGGCAAGGCAATTTAAAAACAATAAACAATAGCAAACTTCCTGGCTGAAGGCAAAAGTTTAAAATGTTAAATATCACAATATGCAGTTGCCTGCTTTATTTGTCCATGTTTCGTTTTCTCAAGTTGTATCTTTGCTTCGCAGGTACTGTCTGATCGGTAAAAAGTGTATCACTGGTATTTGTTGCAGTGTTCAGGTTCGCAGGTGACAATGTCTTTTCTGATGCAGGAGACAAATGTTCAGTGTTCAAAGGAGTCTTTTCAGGAGGAGAGTCAGATTTTGTAGTGTCAGTAATCAATTCGGCATCGCTGAAAGGAATAAACTTTGGTGTGCTTTCAGATTCGGAGGATCCAATTCCCTTCTTCACCCAACTGTCGTAAGGAAGTGGCAAGGGTACACGCTTTACATGTGACGCGTGTACCCAGTGTTTGCGTCCAGCCACACGAACTGCTGTCCTTGTTGTCAGTAGGACCTGGAAGGGGCCGACGTAGCGGGGCTGAAGATTCTTTGTCCTCGTAAAATTTCTGACCACCACTTGGTCGCCGGGTTTCAGTTGATGCCCTGGACTCTCCGGAGGCTTTGGCAAAGCATCAAAAACCTGTTGATGAATAAGACTCAATTTAGCAGTCAAGTCGTAAAGGTAGTCTATCAACATTGGATATTCTATAGACTTAAATTCCTTAGGCCTTGGCACACCCCAGATATTTGCTGGGCGGCCAAAGACTATCTCGTATGGGCTAATCCCCACTCTGGAATGTACAGTTGCTCTCGTTGATAACAAAGCCAAAGGAAGTGCGTCTGGCCAGGCTAAACCCGTGGATGCTTGTATTTTAGCTATCTTCAGCTTAAGGGTACCATTGTAACCCTCCACTAAACCAGCTGACTGGGGATGGTTCGCACTGTGAAATTTCTGTTTCAGCCCTAGGCCGGCACACACACTCTGCATAACTTTCCCTATAAACTCACTTCCGTTATCTGACCATACAATCCGTGGCATGCCATACCTAGGGAAATATTCTTTGAGAAGGATTTTGGCAGTTGATAGGGCAGTATTGTCCTTTAGTGGATATGCTTCTATCCACCTGGAAAAAGCACAAACTACCACCAGGACATACTTTAAGTTATTACAGCGATCCATGTGAATGAAGTCTAACTGAATCACTTCAAAGGGGCAGGAAGGAGGAGCGAAATGACCAGCAGGAGTTGGAGTTCCCTTGCCAGGATTATGCATCAGGCATACCATACAGTTTTTCACCACTCTCTCTGCACACTTACTGATCCCATCATTCTTCCAGACCGGAGCCAACATCTTACAGATTCCTTTAGAACTTATATGTGCTACTCCATGCGCCATTGTCACCACTGCAAGCACATACGCATCGGGCAACATCCAACGCTGCTGTTCTGTCAAATCAATCCAACATCCATTCGAGTCCAACTTGCCCGTACTCTCTCTCCATACACGTTTCTCTTCCTCAGTTGCTTCTCTCTGAATCTCTTTCACACTGTCCATTGTGTCTTCACACATCCCAGACTCAGCGATCCATCTTGCAGACGTTGCAACATACATTCTACTCATCATGTCTCTAGCTGTCTGTTTAGCAATTTCATCAGCAAAAGCATTCCCGCGACCAACATCATCCGTGATTGCTTTATGAGCACTGCACTTAACAATCGCAACTTCAGTCGGCAAGGTTAGTGATTCCAACAAGTCGTTAACTAGCTGACCATGTTGAATCTTAGTCCCATGGGACGTAATGAAACCTCTTTCTCTCCACAACCGGCCAAAACTATGGGCCACGCCAAATGCGTACTGACTATCTGTAAAAACATTCACTCTCTTTCCCTTAGCTAAAACACACGCTCTCGTTAGAGCTATTAATTCTGCAGCTTGGGCAGAATTCTGACTCACTCTTGCAGTCTCCACAATCGTCTTCAAAGTTGTTACTGCGTAAGCAGCAGTCACATCACCATTCTCCAATTTAAAACATGACCCGTCCACATACAGCGTACCATCCGGATCTGATAACGGAGTATCTTTCAAATCGATGCGTCCTTTTGTCTCTTCCTCCGTTTTGAAACAGCAATCATGTGGCTCGGAATCACTCGACTCTTGATTAGCCGGCAACAGCGTTGCTGGATTCAATATGTTACATCTTTTAATCTGAATATGACTCGCTAGTAATGTCAGCTCGTAACCAGATAATCTCGCACTAGTAAGGTGTTGTGTCTTCGTTCGGTTCATGAGTGTATCCACTGCATGAGGAACCATGACCACTAGCATGTTGTTCATTACCAGACCAGCAGATTGTCGAATGGAAGCTGCAGCTGCCGCTGTAGCTCTCAAACAACTAGGCAATGCTCTAGCTACCGGATCCAATGTTGATGAGAAATACGCACAGGGGCGTTGTTTATCACCAAACTTCTGTGTCAGAACACTCAACGCGCAACCTTCCCTCTCGTGAACGTAGAGCGTGAATGGCTTACTGTAATCAGGTGTACCCAATACAGGAGCTGAACATAATGCTTTTCGTAATTCAGTGAAACTCTCTTGACATTCATCAGACCATGGCACTGGACTCGGAACATTTTTCCCAGTCAAAGCTACCAATGGCTTCGCTAAAAGAGAAAAATTTGGGATCCACTGCCTACAGTAAGAGGTAATACCTAAAAAGGCACGTACTTCCCTCTGTGTGCGTGGAACACTCATCTGCGTAATTGCTTTTATTCTTTCTGGGGTCAACTTCCTTCCCTCTTTTGACAAGAGATGACCTAGGTAGGTCACTTCTTGGCAGCAGTATTGCATTTTGGAAGGTGACACCTTATGATTTAGATTAGACAGATGATGCAATAACGACACTGTAGCTGCTTTGCAGGTTTCCTTGTCATCGGCAGCCACTAAAAGATCGTCTACGTACTGTACTAGAGTAGAACCTGGAGGAAGGACAAAAGAATCTAACTGACTTTTTAATGCTTGACTATAAATAGATGGACTCTCACAGTAGCCCTGTGGAGCGCGTTTAAATCTGAAACTTCGACCTCCTAGACAGAAGCCAAAAATATCTCTGCTTTCTTCCGCTATCGGAATGCTGAAAAAGGCATTCTTTAAGTCGATGACTGAGAACCAAGTGGCTGTAGCAGGAATTAACGTTAACAAGGCAGTGATGTCTGGAACCACAGGAAACTGCGGAATCACAATCTTATTAACTTCTCTAAGGTCTATGACAAACCTATATACTGGAGGCTTTGTAGGGTCAGTTCGTTTCAGAATCGGCAATACAGGACTATTACAAACATTTCCTCGTGTTTCTTCAACCACACCTTTCTTAATCAAATCTTGCACAATCAATAAAAGTGCACGCTCTCCTTCACTAGATATTTTATATTGGGGAATTCTTGGAAATTTTACATTAGCTTTCAAAGTAACTACATATGGTGGTATTTCTAAAAGGCCTACATCATTAGGACCAGTCGCCCAAAGAGAATCTGGGAGTGAACGTAGCTCTGGTGGGAGTGCATCCATTGACAAGTACATCGGAGAAGTGATTCTTTTACCCAATGTAAGCTGTACCCCTTCCGGAGAACAGTACAATGTCGCATATAGTCGTTTTAACAAATCTAAACCAAGCAGGTTTTCATTACAACCCGTCGTCAAAATCAAGGGTGCTTTCAATTGACACGGTCCAACAGAAATAGACAAAGGACCAGATATCGGGTTATAAACAGGGGCGCCTGAAAAACCTACGGAAACATTTGTTGAGCCAGACAAAGGTGCGCCAGGGAGTTTCGCATGAATGATAGAACTTTTTGCGGCACCAGTATCCAACAGAAACGGTTCGACTACACCTGATGTTGCTACTGCGACATAAGGCCCACTCTGATCCACTGGAACTGATACTACTCCCTCTCTCTGTCTATGGCTGTCCTAGTACCCATTTTGTTGAAATTCCCCATCTGCTTCACAATAGTCTTCAACAAGATATTGCTGAGATCTATTCTGTTGAGCTGACTGTCCATTTCGTTGATCAAAATGATTGGAGGGACGATCATTCGTCTGCGGAGGCATAGCACCTCGCCCTCGACCTCTAGAATTCTGCACAAAACCACCACGACCTCTCTGAGCTGCTGCTGCATTATTTTGCGCTAAGATCGGACATTCATTTTTGTAGTGACCCTCTTTCTTACAGTACGCACACTGGTTCCACTGGTATTGAGGCCTGGTTGAACTATAATCTGTCCTTTGATACGAATTCTGTTGCATATTAGTCTGATTCGTGCGAGGCGGATACGCCTGCTGTAAAAGGACTTTAGTCTTTAAATCTTTCGTTTTCTTGTCTGATTTTTCCTTTTCCTCTTTATCCCTGTTTTCGTAGTACTGTGCAGTCGCAAGTATTTGCGCAGTTGTAGAAACAGCCCACGCACTCTCTGAATCTTTTAATTTATTGCATAACTCAGGTAACAAATTATGCACAAATTTATCGACAAACAGTCTCTGTCCTCCTTCAGTGCTCATATCTTGACCACTATGATCTACAAAAGTCTCTTCGAACCTCGTGAAAAAGTCGGAGACACTTTCGTCTTTCTTTTGCTTGCATGCGGATAATTTGTCCCAATTGACACGCAATGCGGGCATCAGAGTCTTCATTAAGTCAATTATTCTACCTGGAAGATTAGCAATTAGGGGTTCGGGTTTTGCACCACCCGTTTGCTGACCATCCGCTGCAGTGATAGCTGCCCAATCACCACCTAAGGCTACTTGATGATCCTCCCTACGAATTTTAGCCCACACTGGTTGTGGAACTACATTGCCAAATAACATATCGATGTCCGCTAAGTTCATTATACAAGCCTCAACTGTCTGTGTCAATTCCTTGTAATACCCAGCTGGATTTTTACGCGGATCTGGCAAGGCCTGTTTCACCGCTAGCACTTCAGCTCGCTTCCATGGAATGTGTATCCACACTCGTTGGAACTGTGCTGGAGCAGCTGCAATACCCGCATTATCATCACGTTGTATTGCTTCGCGCCAGATTGGAGGAACCTCCCTCATAGGATATTGGCGACTTAGCTTCATTTTACCTTTCTCTAAATATCTCGGCGAACGAAGAGATGGATCATTCCTAAAACTTAAAATAAGTTCCATCGCTTCTTCGATATTGTCACCCACTATCATTCCTGCAGCAAACTCTTTTTGAATTTTAATTAAATCTTCCAAGTCTGATTCAACATCATCTTCCTCTATTTCCTCACGTAACAACGAGCACATCTCATCAAAGACGTACCGTTGCGTTGGTTCCTTCCACTGCATAAACGTATCTAGCACATCTCTCGTACTATATCTTCTAACTTTCGTAATCCATCTGAGAGCCGTGGAATCTAAAATTCCCCGTTCTTCAGTACTTGGTAGCTGACTACGTCTCTGAACAGAGTCAGGAGTAGGAGTCTTAATTAAAGATTTATATAAAGGAGACAGTATACTAGCAACAGAATCAGTGATTTTTCGACGTACAGAAAGTGGAGTTAACACACTTGCAGATGTAGAGAATGCAGTAGAGGTAGGAACAGATAGCGGAGCAGTAGGAGTATCGAGGAAAATAGTTTGCGAAACATCAGGTGTAAGCGAGATAGATACAGGTATAGAAGTCGGCAATCCAGGAAGAGGAGGAGCCGTAGGAACATTCACATTAATCACAGGAGGTACAGGAACTTGATTCTGAGGAACAGGAACACCAGGTTGTCCAGCAACCGGCAATTGAACATTCGGTACAAGTGGAGCCGTAGCACCTTGTGCATACGGTGGAGGTGACCGTAACAAATAAGACAACAGAGGATCGTTTTCGGAATCCTCCAGTATCTTAGCTGTTTTCGATGGCAAGGCAGGATAGCACTTGTCAATCGCTAAATTACGCTCTCTAATGGCCACCTCAATAGCCTTCTCGCACTCATTATCTTGCAGCTGTTTAGTTGCTTGCTCTAGAGTTAACTCTTCTTGCTCTTTCTGTTCTTTCTTTAACCTTTTCATTTCTCTCTGTTTGGATTCTTTTCGCCAGTAACGGAAAGAATCAAACATTGCCGGCCGGGCTTTCTTCTTAAACAATTTCGCTTCTAAATTGTCAAGAACTTCGTGTTCAAAACTACCATGTAGTGGCCAGCTAAGGACACCATCCTTCTTGGTGTATCGGACCCATACCTCGTTATAGGATATAGGACCCACACCAAATTTGCAATATAAGTCATAAAAGGGAGTCCCAATCGGAGGAACCAGACAGGAATCCTCCAATCGTGAGTCATTGTTGCAACCGAAACAAGACAACATTTTCCGACTTACCATTTTCAGTCCGGAACACAAGACAAACAAAAACACGGAACAAATATGTGCACTCGAACCAAGAACTTAGGCCTACCAAAACCAAACTAATGTATCGATACCCAAACTGAACCAAAATAGATTATCGTAACCAGAACAACTAGTGATAATCTAACGAAACCAAACCAAACCAAGAACCGATCAAGGATTTTTTAACAATCCTCACAAAGTAACCAGCTAGCTATCACTAAATACTTAACTGAGGCACTGAAGACGTCACCAAGGAGAAACCCGTCACGTTTCGCTGTACTAAGGCTGCACCTCGGGTCCAAGACAGGGCGACGGTCAAGGCAACGGCCCACTGCAGCCGTCCTGAACGGGAACCCTCGTGGAAGAGAACGTCAGGGCCACTTTTGCGATATGCCGGGATCGATGAAGTGGGGCGCCTCCCTCAGGAATCTTCACACGAAGCTTCTCGAACTCTTCAGGCTTTTGGACCGGTACCGAATGACGTCGCCCCACGTTGGGCGCCAATTGGAGTTCTGGACTTTTTGGTTCCGTCCAGAGGTGTCAGGGAACAACACCCAAAGACCCCGGAGTTCCACCTGCCTTGGTGCGCAAATGAACAGAAACACGGGCTTCTCGATGGTGGCGTCAAAGACCAAAGGTTTATTACTGCAGGGACACAGAAGTCACAGAATCTACACACGGGCAGAGACTAGGAGCCTGTTCGATTTGTACATTGAGGGTTGCTCCTTATATACTAAAAATTGTGCTTCAGGCAAATATTTCACATGTTAGTACATTCCTAAACCTTTGTGTCTTAAACAATAAATATTTGGCGTTACACAGGAATTGTCGATAATATCTGATGCCAAACATCACGAAGAGGGGTTCCCACTAGTCCATCACAATCCCTTGTCAATATTGCATTCAAGAACCGGACCGCCTCATCGTAAAGTTCGTTACCTCCCCCTAATAAAGGCCCAGAAGGAAAGGAGCAGAGCCAGGTGCAGAAGATAGAAAAGCGGGATAAGAGATGTTTGTGGGTTGTAAATGGGCAAGGCTACCGGCTTCGGCCGCCTAATCATGATCGGGACAATGGATACGAGAACCAGTTCAGGTGAGCTGGCCTCGGGCAGAGGAGGCAGCCTTTGTCGAGTCATGCAGCTTCAGCGTGATCTGGTTTAAGGTGCAAGTGTCACTAAAGAGGTGAATCTCCGGCTAAGGCTACGTGTCCTTAATCGAAATGTAGTGATCAGAGGTTATTGCATATGTGAGGGCAAGAAACACAAAATGGCTGCCATGATCTAAGATGGATGCCATGGGTAGATCGGAAATGTGTTCATAACAGTAGTGCTCTTGCTCGTAGCGTAGCGAAAACACCAGGATATGCTAAATGGACCATTTGCGGTTCACTGATACTAAGATTATGTATTTCCGACAATATTGAAAACACGGGTTCAAATCGTCACGGAACCTCAGCAGAATGGGTATAGGAGGAGCCTAGTCAGATTGGGTGTGGTCAAATAGGAGGAGCCTGGGCAGAATGGGTGGGGTCAGACAGCAGAGGAGGGGCCTAGGGGCTTAGGAGGAGCCTAGTCAGATTGGGTGGGGTCAGAGAGGAGGGGTATAGGAGGAGCCTGGCAGAGGGGGGGTGTAGGAGGAGCTTAGTCAGATTGGATGGGGTCAAATAGAAGGAGCCTGGGCAGAATGGGAGGAGCCTGGGTAGAATGGGTGGAGTCAGAGAGGAGGGGGTATAGGAGGAGCCTGGCAGAGGGGGGTGTAGGAGGAGCCTAGTCAGATTGGGTGGGGTCAGAGAGGAGGAGCCTGGGCAGAATGGGTGGGGTCAGAGGGGTATGGGAGGAGCCTGGGTAGAATGGGTGGAGTCAGAGAGGAGGGGGTATAGGAGGAGCCTGGGCAGAATGGGTGGGGTCAGACAGCAGAGGAGGGGCTTAGGAGGAGCCTAGTCAGATTGGGTGGGGTCAGAGAGGTGGGGTATAGGAGGAGCCTGGGCACAATGGGTGGGGTCAGACAGCAGAGGAGGGGCTTAGGAGGAGCCTAGTCAGATTGGGTGGGGTCAAATAGGAGGAGCCTGGGCACAATGGGTGGGGTCAGACAGCAGAGGAGGGGTATAGGAGGAGCCTGGCAGAGGGGGGTGTAGGAGGAGCCTAGTCAGATTGGGTGGGGTCAAATAGGAGGAGCCTGGCCAGAGGGGGTGGGGTCAGAGAGGAGGGGCTTAGGAGGAGCTTAGTCAGATTGGGTGGGGTCAAATAGGAGGAGCCTGGGCAGAATGGGTGGGGTCAGAGAGGAGGGGCTTAGGCGGAGCCTGGGCAGAATGGGTGGGGTCAGACAGCAGAGGAGGGGCTTAGGAGGAGCCTGGGCAGGAGGAGGGGGTATATGGGCAGAATGGGTGGGGTCAGAGAGGAGGGGGTATAGGAGGAGCCTGGGCAGAATGGGTATAGGAGGAGCCTAGTCAGATTGGGTGTGGTCAAATAGGAGGAGCCTGGGCAGAATGGGTGGGGTCAGAGAGGAGGGGGTATAGGAGGAGCCTGGGCAGAATGGGTGGAGTCAGAGAGGAGGGGGTATAGGAGGAGCCTGGGCAGAATGGGTATAGGAGGAGCCTAGTCAGATTGGGTGTGGTCAAATAGGAGGAGCCTGGGCAGAATGGGTGGGGTCAGAGAGGAGGGGCTTAGGAGGAGCCTGGGCAGAATGAGTGGGGTCAGACAGCAGAGGAGGGGCTTAG
Source organism: Lissotriton vulgaris (assembly GCF_964263255.1). Lineage (NCBI taxonomy): Eukaryota > Metazoa > Chordata > Amphibia > Caudata > Salamandridae > Lissotriton > Lissotriton vulgaris. Next base: position 1,002,453,358 of record NC_141695.1, read on the forward strand.
GAGGAGCCTAGGGGCTTAGGAGGAGCCTAGTCAGATTGGGTGGGGTCAAATAGGAGGAGCCTGGGCAGAATGGGTGGGGTCAGAGGGGTATGGGAGGAGCCTGGGTAGAATGGGTGGAGTCAGAGAGGAGGGGGTATAGGAGGAGCCTGGCAGAGGGGGGTGTAGGAGGAGCCTAGTCAGATTGGGTGGGGTCAAATAGGAGGAGCCTGGGCAGAGGGGGTGGGGTCAGAGAGGAGGGGTATAGGAGGAGCCTGGGCAGAATGGGTGGGGTCAGACAGCAGAGGAGGGGCTTAGGAGGAGCCTGGGCAGAATGGGTGGGGTCAGAGAGGAGGGGCTTAGGAGGAGCCTAGTCAGATTGGGTGGGGTCAAATAAGAGGAGCCTGGGCAGAATGGGTGGGGTCAGGCAGCAGAGGAGGGGCTTAGGAGGAGCCTGGGCAGGAGGAGGGGGTATATGGGCAGAATGGGTGGGGTCAGAGAGGAGGGGGTATAGGAGGAGCCTGGGCAGAATGGGTATAGGAGGAGCCTAGTCAGATTGGGTGTGGTCAAATAGGAGGAGCCTGGGCAGAATGGGTGGGGTCAGAGAGGAGGGGGTATAGGAGGAGCCTGGGCAGAATGGGTGGAGTCAGAGAGGAGGGGGTATAGGAGGAGCCTGGGCAGAATGGGTATAGGAGGAGCCTAGTCATATTGGGTGGGGTCAAATAGGAGGAGCCTGTGCAGAATGGGTGGGGTCAGACAGCAGAGGAGGGGTATAGGAGGAGCCTGGGCAGAGGGGGTGGGGTCAGAGAGGAGGGGTATAGGAGGAGCCTGGGCAGAGGGGGTATAGGAGGAGCCTGGGCAGAGGGGGTGGGGTCAGAGAGGAGGGGTATAGGAGGAGCCTGGGCAGAGGGGGTATAGGAGGAGCCTAGTCAGATTGGGTGGGGTCAAATAGGAGGAGCCTGGGCAGAATGGGTGGAGTCAGAGAGGAGGGGGTATAGGAGGAGCCTGGGCAGAATGGGTGGGGTCAGACAGCAGAGGAGGGGCTTAGGAGGAGCCTAGTCAGATTGGGTGGGGTCAAATAGGAGGAGCCTGGGCAGAGGGGGTGGGGTCAGAGAGGAGGGGTATAGGAGGAGCCTGGGCAGAGGGGGTATAGAAGGAGCCTGGGCAGAGGGGGTGGGGTCAGAGAGGAGGGGTATAGGAGGAGCCTGGGCAGAGGGGGTATTGGAGGAGCCTAATCAGATTGGGTGGGGTCCAATAGGAGGAGCCTGGGCAGAATGGGTGGAGTCAGAGAGGAGGGGCTTAGGAGGAGCCTAGTCAGATTGGGTGGGGTCAAATAGGAGGAGCCTGGGCAGAATGGGTGGAGTCAGAGAGGTGGGGCTTAGGAGGAGCCTGGGCAGAATGGGTGGGGTCAGAGAGGAGGGGCTTAGGCGGAGCCTGGGCAGAATGGGTGGGGGTCAGACAGCAGAGGAGGGGCTTAGGAGGAGCCTGGCCAGAGGGGGTATAGGAGGAGCCTAGTCAGATTGGGTGGGGTCAAATAGGAGGAGCCTGGGCAGAATGGGTGGGGTCAGACAGCAGAGGAGGGGCTTAGGAGGAGCCAAGTCAGATTGGGTGGGGTCAAATAGGAGGGGTATAGGAGGAGCCTGGGCAGAATGGGTGGGGTCAGAGGGGTATGGGAGGAGCCTGGGCAGAATGGGTGGAGTCAGAGAGGAGGGGGTATAGGAGGAGCCTGGGCAGAATGGGTGGGGTCAGACAGCAGAGGAGGGGCTTAGGAGGAGCCTGGGCAGAATGGGTGAGGTCAAATAGGAGGAGCCTGGGCAGAATGGGTGGGGTCAGACAGCAGAGGAGGGGTATAGGAGGAGCCTGGGCAGAGGGGGTGGGGTCAGAGAGGAGGGGTATAGGAGGAGCCTGGGCAGAGGGGGTATAGGAGGAGCCTGGGCAGAGGGGGTGGGGTCAGAGAGGAGGGGTATAGGAGGAGCCTGGGCAGAGGGGGTATAGGAGGAGCCTAATCAGATTGGGTGGGGTCCAATAGGAGGAGCCTGGGCAGAATGGGTGGAGTCAGAGAGGAGGGGGTATAGGAGGAGCCTAGTCAGATTGGGTGGGGTCAGAGAGGTGGGGTATAGGAGGAGCCTGGGGAGAATGGGTGGGGTCAGACAGCAGAGAAGGGGCTTAGGAGGAGCCTGGGCAGAATGGGTGGGGTCAGACAGCAGAGGAGGGGCTTAGGAGGAGCCTAGTCAGATTGGGTGGGGTCAGAGAGGTGGGGTATAGGAGGAGCCTGGGGAGAATGGGTGGGGTCAGACAGCAGAGAAGGGGCTTAGGAGGAGCCTTGTCAGATTGGGTGGGGTCAAATAGGAGGAGCCTGGGCAGAGGGGGGTATAGGAGGAGCCTAGTCAGATTGGGTGGGGTCAGAGAGCAGAGGAGGGGCTTAGGAGGAGCCTAGGGGCTTAGGAGGAGCCTAGTCAGATTGGGTGGGGTCAGAGAGGAGGGGCTTAGGAGGAGCCTGGGCAGAATGAATGGGGTCAGACAGCAGAGGAGGGGCTTAGGAGGAGCCTAGGGGCTTAGGAGGAGCCTAGTCAGATTGGGTGGGGTCAAATAGGAGGAGCCTGGGCAGAATGGGTGGGGTCAGAGGGGTATGGGAGGAGCCTGGGTAGAATGGGTGGAGTCAGAGAGGAGGGGTATAGGAGGAGCCTGGGCAGAGGGGGGTGTAGGAGGAGCCTAGTCAGATTGGGTGGGGTCAAATAGGAGGAGCCTGGGCAGAATGGGTGGGGTCAGAGGGGTATGGGAGGAGCCTGGGTAGAATGGGTGGAGTCAGAGAGGAGGGGGTATAGGAGGAGCCTGGCAGAGGGGGGTGTAGGAGGAGCCTAGTCAGATTGGGTGGGGTCAAATAGGAGGAGCCTGGGCACAATGGGAGGGGTCAGATGGGTATGGGAGGAGCCTGGGTAGAATGGGTGGAGTCAGAGAGGAGGGGGTATAGGAGGAGCCTAGTCAGAGGGGGTGGGGTCAGAGAGGAGGGGCTTAGGAGGAGCCTAGTCAGATTGGGTGGGGTCAAATAGGAGGAGCCTGGGCAGAATGGGTGGAGTCAGAGAGGTGGGGCTTAGGAGGAGCCTGGGCAGAATGGGTGGGGTCAGAGAGGAGGGGCTTAGGCGGAGCCTGGGCAGAATGGGTGGGGGTCAGACAGCAGAGGAGGGGCTTAGGAGGAGCCTGGCCAGAGGGGGTATAGGAGGAGCCTAGTCAGATTGGGTGGGGTCAAATAGGAGGAGCCTGGGCAGAATGGGTGGGGTCAGACAGCAGAGGAGGGGCTTAGGAGGAGCCAAGTCAGATTGGGTGGGGTCAAATAGGAGGGGTATAGGAGGAGCCTGGGCAGAATGGGTGGGGTCAGAGGGGTATGGGAGGAGCCTGGGCAGAATGGGTGGAGTCAGAGAGGAGGGGGTATAGGAGGAGCCTGGGCAGAATGGGTGGGGTCAGACAGCAGAGGAGGGGCTTAGGAGGAGCCTGGGCAGAATGGGTGGGGTCAGACAGCAGAGGAGGGGCTTAGGAGGAGCCTAGTCAGATTGGGTGGGGTCAAATAGGAGGAGCCTAGTCAGAATGGGTGGAGTCAGAGAGGAGGGGGTATAGGAGGAGCCTAGTCAGATTGGGTGGGGTCAGAGAGGAGGGGCTTAGGAGGAGCCTAGGGGCTTAGGAGGAGCCTAGTCAGATTGGGTGGGGTCAGAGAGGAGGGGTATAGGAGGAGCCTGGGCAGAATGGGTGGGGTCAGACAGCAGATGAGGGGCTTAGGAGGAGCCTGGGCAGAATTGGTGGGGTCAGAGAGGAGGGGCTTAGGAGGAGCCTGGGCAGAATGGGTGGGGTCAGACAGCAGAGGAGGGGCTTAGGAGGAGCCTAGTCAGATTGGGTGGGGTCAAATAGGAGGAGCCTGGGCAGAATGGGTGAGGTCAGAGAGGAGGGGTATAGGAGGAGCCTAGTCAGATTGGGTGGGGTCAAATAGGAGGGGGTATAGGAGGAGCCTGGGCAGAATGGGTGGGGTCAGAGAGGAGGGGCTTAGGAGGAGCCTGGGCAGAATGGGTGGGGTCAGAGAGGAGGGGCTTAGGAGGAGCCTGGGCAGAATGGGTGGAGTCAGAGAGGAGGGGGTATAGGAGGAGCCTGGGCAGAATGGGTGGGGTCAGACAGCAGAGGAGGGGCTTAGGAGGAGCCTAGTCAGAATGGGTGGAGTCAGAGAGGAGGGGTATAGGAGGAGCCTGGGCAGAATGGGTGGAGTCAGAGAGGAGGGGGTATAGGAGGAGCCTGGGCAGAATGGGTATAGGAGGAGCCTAGTCAGATTGGGTGAGGTCAGAGAGGAGGGGTATAGGAGGAGCCTGGGCAGAGGGGCTTAGGAGGAGCCTGGGCAGAATGGGTGGGGTCAGACAGCAGAGGAGGGGCTTAGGGTATAGGAGGAGCCTGGGCAGAATGGGTGGGGTCAGACAGCAGAGGAGGGGCTTAGGAGGAGCCTAGTCAGATTGGGTGGGGTCAAATAGGAGGAGCCTGGGCAGAATGGGTGGGGTCAGACAGCAGAGGAGGGGTATAGGAGGAGCCTGGCAGAGGGGGGTGTAGGAGGAGCCTAGTCAGATTGGGTGGGGTCAAATAGGAGGAGCCTGGGCAGAATGGGTGGGGTCAGAGGGGTATGGGAGGAGCCTGGGTAGAATGGGTGGAGTCAGAGAGGAGGGGGTATAGGAGGAGCCTGGCAGAATGGGTGGGGTCAGACAGCAGAGGAGGGGCTTAGGGTATAGGAGGAGCCTGGGCAGAATGGGTGGGGTCAGACAGCAGAGGAGGGGCTTAGGAGGAGCCTAGTCAGATTGGGTGGGGTCAAATAGGAGGAGCCTGGGCAGAATGGGTGGGGTCAGACAGCAGAGGAGGGGTATAGGAGGAGCCTGGCAGAGGGGGGTGTAGGAGGAGCCTAGTCAGATTGGGTGGGGTCAAATAGGAGGAGCCTGGGTGGGGTCAGAGGGGTATGGGAGGAGCCTGGGTAGAATGGGTGGAGTCAGAGAGGAGGGGGTATAGGAGGAGCCTGGGCAGAATGGGTGGGGCCAGACAGCAGAGGAGGGGCTTAGGAGGAGCCTGGGCAGAGGGGGTGGGGTCAGAGAGGAGTGGTATAGGAGGAGCCTGGGCAGAGGGGGTATAGGAGGAGCCTGGCCAGAGGGGGTGGGGTCAGAGAGGAGGGGCTTAGGAGGAGCTTAGTCAGATTGGGTGGGGTCAAATAGGAGGAGCCTGGGCAGAATGGGTGGGGTCAGAGGGGTATGGGAGGAGCCTGGGCAGAATGGGTGGGGTCAGACAGCAGAGGAGGGGCTTAGGAGGAGCCTGGGCAGAATGGGTGGGGTCAGAGAGGAGGGGCTTAGGCGGAGCCTGGGCAGAATGGGTGGGGTCAGACAGCAGAGGAGGGGCTTAGGAGGAGCCTGGGCAGGAGGAGGGGGTATATGGGCAGAATGGGTGGGGTCAGAGAGGAGGAGCTTAGGAGGAGCCTGGGCAGAATGGGTGGAGTCAGAGAGGAGGGGGTATAGGAGGAGCCTGGGCAGTGGAGTTCTGGACTTTTTGGTTCCGTCCAGAGGTGTCAGGGAACAACACCCAAAGACCCCGGAGTTCCACCTGCCTTGGTGCGCAAATGAACAGAAACACGGGCTTCTCGATGGTGGCGTCAAAGACCAAAGGTTTATTACTGCAGGGACACAGAAGTCACAGAATCTACACACGGGCAGAGACTAGGAGCCTGTTCGATTTGTACATTGAGGGTTGCTCCTTATATACTAAAAATTGTGCTTCAGGCAAATATTTCACATGTTAGTACATTCCTAAACCTTTGTGTCTTAAACAATAAATATTTGGCGTTACACAGGAATTGTCGATAATATCTGATGCCAAACATCACGAAGAGGGGTTCCCACTAGTCCATCACAATCCCTTGTCAATATTGCATTCAAGAACCGGACCGCCTCATCGTAAAGTTCGTTACCTCCCCCTAATAAAGGCCCAGAAGGAAAGGAGCAGAGCCAGGTGCAGAAGATAGAAAAGCGGGATAAGAGATGTTTGTGGGTTGTAAATGGGCAAGGCTACCGGCTTCGGCCGCCTAATCATGATCGGGACAATGGATACGAGAACCAGTTCAGGTGAGCTGGCCTCGGGCAGAGGAGGCAGCCTTTGTCGAGTCATGCAGCTTCAGCGTGATCTGGTTTAAGGTGCACGTGTCACTAAAGAGGTGAATCTCCGGCTAAGGCTACGTGTCCTTAATCGAAATGTAGTGATCAGAGGTTATTGCATATGTGAGGGCAAGAAACACAAAATGGCTGCCATGATCTAAGATGGATGCCATGGGTAGATCGGAAATGTGTTCATAACAGGAGTGCTCTTGCTCGTAGCGTAGCGAAAACACCAGGATATGCTAAATGGACCATTTGCGGTTCACTGATACTAAGATTATGTATTTCCGACAATATTGAAAACACGGGTTCAAATCGTCACGGAACCTCAGACCCTCCTTTTGCCCTTACATAGGCAATTAATCAGTCTATGTCAGAATCTAATTCTATGCTCATCAGGTCAGTGACATGCTGTTGTATCATCATCCTTTCTCGTGCCTTTTCTCCAAACGCAGGTGGTTTCCTGAAACAGGTTGCAGCACAAAGACTACACAGAGCTGGACCACACTGGATAATCAGGCAACATGAGAATAGGAATACTAGGATGACACCAACGACCATTAGAACCTTCCATCCCCACGCTGAGATCAGAGTCCATAACCACTCCATAAAGGACCAGTTTCCCTCGTCTACGTGTATAGAGTCGGAAATCTTGTGTAGCTTCGAGATCGCCTCATAGACTGTTGGAGCATTATTAGGAATAAAGACACAGCAGCTCGATTGGATCATTCTGCATACCCCACCTCGGTCTGCAAGGATAACGTCTAAAACCATACGGTTTTGTAACGTCATGAGTCTATCCGCCTGAAGCTCAGCTGTCAAATTGCTAAGGGCACCAGCAGTTTCGGTAATAGTAGATTCAACTACCCGTGTTAGCTGACGTATGTTTCTACTATTGGCCATAGGCCCCCAGAACGGAAGGAAGCCTTTGAAGAAGTCTCCAGCTTCCTGACCAGCAGTATCTTCCTTGCTGAAGACACCTCTTGCTACTCTGGTTTTGTGGTAATCAGATGAAGCAGTGTATGTTGGAGGCAACAATCGAGCAATATAACATGAACCTGAAAAGTCGGCAGACAACCATGTATAGGCTCTGTCTCGACAGATGAAGTAGGTACCCCTAGCAGTAAGAAAAGCAGGGGAAGAGTTAGACGGAAATACGTAAGTCTCTACGCACACACTCCTCCCTAGCTGAGCTCTCGGATTTCTCCCATTACCTTGCAAACAGACCTGACCTCGGTGAGGTACGACCCAGATTGGAGTTGAGCTTTTACGCTTGCTTTCTCCTAAACTAAGGCGATACTCTGAAGTGTTCCAACTTAAATACACTCGCAGTTCGTCTCTAGGGTATGATGGAGTATTATTGACATCCTTGATCATGTCAATAATTCCCTGGACTAAAGCTTTGTTGGCAGAGTTATATCTAGTGGAACGTGGTGGACGTGGAGGATAGGTCTCAAGGGCATAAGCAAAGATGGTTTGAAGGGCCTGAAATGATCCATTGTAGCTGAAAGGCAAAACCAGATAGGGAATACCTTTATCCATAGTGTGGGGTATCAAGCCACACACCCAGCAGTCTGTAGTGTTAACTACCAGTTGGTGTTGGTGCAAGAGCTGTACAAAAGTGTTGTTAATGAATTCTGAACGTCGGGCTTGCTCATGTTCAGGAAACGAATGAAAAGAGTGTATAGAAGAAACAGTAGAAGTAGCAGGATCAAGGGGAGGTACTGTAGTAACTGGCACAAAAATCAGATTTATACTAAAAACAATTCCACCCACCAATGTTGCTAAAATTATCAAAAATGTAACGGCACATTGCATCAAAAAGCATTTGCTACGAAGAATTCTATAAAGTCTGTTTCTGCGAACATAAATCACATTTTCTCGTTGCAGCGCAGGAAGCTCCATCTTCTACAATCCGCTCGCGACCACTGATGATGTGTACGTAGATGAAAATGCCTCTATCAGCCCTGGGAGTTCCCAGAACCAACAGAAAGATCGACCTTGTGTCAGACCCCTGCAGATTCAGACTAGGCACACAGCCACGACCCTACGGCTACCCAGACGGCAAGGCAATTTAAAAACAATAAACAATAGCAAACTTCCTGGCTGAAGGCAAAAGTTTAAAATGTTAAATATCACAATATGCAGTTGCCTGCTTTATTTGTCCATGTTTCGTTTTCTCAAGTTGTATCTTTGCTTCGCAGGTACTGTCTGATCGGTAAAAAGTGTATCACTGGTATTTGTTGCAGTGTTCAGGTTCGCAGGTGACAATGTCTTTTCTGATGCAGGAGACAAATGTTCAGTGTTCAAAGGAGTCTTTTCAGGAGGAGAGTCAGATTTTGGAGTGTCAGTAATCAATTCGGCATCGCTGAAAGGAATAAACTTTGGTGTGCTTTCAGATTCGGAGGATCCAATTCCCTTCTTCACCCAACTGTCGTAAGGAAGTGGCAAGGGTACACGCTTTACATGTGACGCGTGTACCCAGTGTTTGCGTCCAGCCACACGAACTGCTGTCCTTGTTGTCAGTAGGACCTGGAAGGGGCCGACGTAGCGGGGCTGAAGATTCTTTGTCCTCGTAAAATTTCTGACCACCACTTGGTCGCCGGGTTTCAGTTGATGCCCTGGACTCTCCGGAGGCTTTGGCAAAGCATCAAAAACCTGTTGATGAATAAGACTCAATTTAGCAGTCAAGTCGTAAAGGTAGTCTATCAACATTGGATATTCTATAGACTTAAATTCCTTAGGCCTTGGCACACCCCAGATATTTGCTGGGCGGCCAAAGACTATCTCGTATGGGCTAATCCCCACTCTGGAATGTACAGTTGCTCTCGTTGATAACAAAGCCAAAGGAAGTGCGTCTGGCCAGGCTAAACCCGTGGATGCTTGTATTTTAGCTATCTTCAGCTTAAGGGTACCATTGTAACCCTCCACTAAACCAGCTGACTTGGGATGGTTCGCACTGTGAAATTTCTGTTTCAGCCCTAGGCCGGCACACACACTCTGCATAACTTTCCCTATAAACTCACTTCCGTTATCTGACCATACAATTCGTGGCATGCCATACCTAGGGAAATATTCTTTGAGAAGGATTTTGGCAGTTGATAGGGCAGTATTGTCCTTTAGTGGATATGCTTCTATCCACCTGGAAAAAGCACAAACTACCACCAGGACATACTTTAAGTTATTACAGCGATCCATGTGAATGAAGTCTAACTGAATCACTTCAAAGGGGCAGGAAGGAGGAGCGAAATGACCAGCAGGAGTTGGAGTTCCCTTGCCAGGATTATGCATCAGGCATACCATACAGTTTTTCACCACTCTCTCTGCACACTTACTGATCCCATCATTCTTCCAGACCGGAGCCAACATCTTACAGATTCCTTTAGAACTTATATGTGCTACTCCATGCGCCATTGTCACCACTGCAAGCACATACGCATCGGGCAACATCCAACGCTGCTGTTCTGTCAAATCAATCCAACATCCATTCGAGTCCAACTTGCCCGTACTCTCTCTCCATACACGTTTCTCTTCCTCAGTTGCTTCTCTCTGAATCTCTTTCACACTGTCCATTGTGTCTTCACACATCCCAGACTCAGCGATCCATCTTGCAGACGTTGCAACATACATTCTACTCATCATGTCTCTAGCTGTCTGTTTAGCAATTTCATCAGCAAAAGCATTCCCGCGACCAACATCATCCGTGATTGCTTTATGAGCACTGCACTTAACAATCGCAACTTCAGTCGGCAAGGTTAGTGATTCCAACAAGTCGTTAACTAGCTGACCATGTTGAATCTTAGTCCCATGGGACGTAATGAAACCTCTTTCTCTCCACAACCGGCCAAAACTATGGGCCACGCCAAATGCGTACTGACTATCTGTAAAAACATTCACTCTCTTTCCCTTAGCTAAAACACACGCTCTCGTTAGAGCTATTAATTCTGCAGCTTGGGAAGAATTCTGACTCACTCTTGCAGTCTCCACAATCGTCTTCAAAGTTGTTACTGCGTAAGCAGCAGTCACATCACCATTCTCCAATTTAAAACATGACCCGTCCACATACAGCGTACCATCCGGATCTGATAACGGAGTATCTTTCAAATCGATGCGTCCTTTTGTCTCTTCCTCCGTTTTGAAACAGCAATCATGTGGCTCGGAATCACTCGACTCTTGATTAGCCGGCAACAGCGTTGCTGGATTCAATATGTTACATCTTTTAATCTGAATATGACTCGCTAGTAATGTCAGCTCGTAACCAGATAATCTCGCACTAGTAAGGTGTTGTGTCTTCGTTCGGTTCATGAGTGTATCCACTGCATGAGGAACCATGACCACTAGCATGTTGTTCATTACCAGACCAGCAGATTGTCGAATGGAAGCTGCAGCTGCCGCTGTAGCTCTCAAACAACTAGGCAATGCTCTAGCTACCGGATCCAATGTTGATGAGAAATACGCACAGGGGCGTTGTTTATCACCAAACTTCTGTGTCAGAACACTCAACGCGCAACCTTCCCTCTCGTGAACGTAGAGCGTGAATGGCTTACTGTAATCAGGTGTACCCAATACAGGAGCTGAACATAATGCTTTTCGTAATTCAGTGAAACTCTCTTGACATTCATCAGACCATGGCACTGGACTCGGAACATTTTTCCCAGTCAAAGCTACCAATGGCTTCGCTAAAAGAGAAAAATTTGGGATCCACTGCCTACAGTAAGAGGTAATACCTAAAAAGGCACGTACTTCCCTCTGTGTGCGTGGAACACTCATCTGCGTAATTGCTTTTATTCTTTCTGGGGTCAACTTCCTTCCCTCTTTTGACAAGAGATGACCTAGGTAGGTCACTTCTTGGCAGCAGTATTGCATTTTGGAAGGTGACACCTTATGATTTAGATTAGACAGATGATGCAATAACGACACTGTAGCTGCTTTGCAGGTTTCCTTGTCATCGGCAGCCACTAAAAGATCGTCTACGTACTGTACTAGAGTAGAACCTGGAGGAAGGACAAAAGAATCTAACTGACTTTTTAATGCTTGACTATAAATAGATGGACTCTCACAGTAGCCCTGTGGAGCGCGTTTAAATCTGAAACTTCGACCTCCTAGACAGAAGCCAAAAATATCTCTGCTTTCTTCCGCTATCGGAATGCTGAAAAAGGCATTCTTTAAGTCGATGACTGAGAACCAAGTGGCTGTAGCAGGAATTAACGTTAACAAGGCAGTGATGTCTGGAACCACAGGAAACTGCGGAATCACAATCTTATTAACTTCTCTAAGGTCTATGACAAACCTATATACTGGAGGCTTTGTAGGGTCAGTTCGTTTCAGAATCGGCAATACAGGACTATTACAAACATTTCCTCGTGTTTCTTCAACCACACCTTTCTTAATCAAATCTTGCACAATCAATAAAAGTGCACGCTCTCCTTCACTAGATATTTTATATTGGGGAATTCTTGGAAATTTTACATTAGCTTTCAAAGTAACTACATATGGTGGTATTTCTAAAAGGCCTACATCATTAGGACCAGTCGCCCAAAGAGAATCTGGGAGTGAACGTAGCTCTGGTGGGAGTGCATCCATTGACAAGTACATCGGAGAAGTGATTCTTTTACCCAATGTAAGCTGTACCCCTTCCGGAGAACAGTACAATGTCGCATATAGTCGTTTTAACAAATCTAAACCAAGCAGGTTTTCATTACAACCCGTCGTCAAAATCAAGGGTGCTTTCAATTGACACGGTCCAACAGAAATAGACAAAGGACCAGATATCGGGTTATAAACAGGGGCGCCTGAAAAACCTACGGAAACATTTGTTGAGCCAGACAAAGGTGCGCCAGGGAGTTTCGCATGAATGATAGAACTTTTTGCGGCACCAGTATCCAACAGAAACGGTTCGACTACACCTGATGTTGCTACTGCGACATAAGGCCCACTCTGATCCACTGGAACTGATACTACTCCCTCTCTCTGTCTATGGCTGTCCTAGTACCCATTTTGTTGAAATTCCCCATCTGCTTCACAATAGTCTTCAACAAGATATTGCTGAGATCTATTCTGTTGAGCTGACTGTCCATTTCGTTGATCAAAATGATTGGAGGGACGATCATTCGTCTGCGGAGGCATAGCACCTCGCCCTCGACCTCTAGAATTCTGCACAAAACCACCACGACCTCTCTGAGCTGCTGCTGCATTATTTTGCGCTAAGATCGGACATTCATTTTTGTAGTGACCCTCTTTCTTACAGTACACACACTGGTTCCACTGGTATTGAGGCCTGGTTGAACTATAATCTGTCCTTTGATACGAATTCTGTTGCATATTAGTCTGATTCGTGCGAGGCGGATACGCCTGCTGTAAAAGGACTTTAGTCTTTAAATCTTTCGTTTTCTTGTCTGATTTTTCCTTTTCCTCTTTATCCCTGTTTTCGTAGTACTGTGCAGTCGCAAGTATTTGCGCAGTTGTAGAAACAGCCCACGCACTCTCTGAATCTTTTAATTTATTGCATAACTCAGGTAACAAATTATGCACAAATTTATCGACAAACAGTCTCTGTCCTCCTTCAGTGCTCATATCCTGACCACTATGATCTACAAAAGTCTCTTCGAACCTCGTGAAAAAGTCGGAGACACTTTCGTCTTTCTTTTGCTTGCATGCGGATAATTTGTCCCAATTGACACGCAATGCGGGCATCAGAGTCTTCATTAAGTCAATTATTCTACCTGGAAGATTAGCAATTAGGGGTTCGGGTTTTGCACCACCCGTTTGCTGACCATCCGCTGCAGTGATAGCTGCCCAATCACCACCTAAGGCTACTTGATGATCCTCCCTACGAATTTTAGCCCACACTGGTTGTGGAACTACATTGCCAAATAACATATCGATGTCCGCTAAGTTCATTATACAAGCCTCAACTGTCTGTGTCAATTCCTTGTAATACCCAGCTGGATTTTTACGCGGATCTGGCAAGGCCTGTTTCACCGCTAGCACTTCAGCTCGCTTCCATGGAATGTGTATCCACACTCGTTGGAACTGTGCTGGAGCAGCTGCAATACCCGCATTATCATCACGTTGTATTGCTTCGCGCCAGATTGGAGGAACCTCCCTCATAGGATATTGGCGACTTAGCTTCATTTTACCTTTCTCTAAATATCTCGGCGAACGAAGAGATGGATCATTCCTAAAACTTAAAATAAGTTCCATCGCTTCTTCGATATTGTCACCCACTATCATTCCTGCAGCAAACTCTTTTTGAATTTTAATTAAATCTTCCAAGTCTGATTCAACATCATCTTCCTCTATTTCCTCACGTAACAACGAGCACATCTCATCAAAGACGTACCGTTGCGTTGGTTCCTTCCACTGCATAAACGTATCTAGCACATCTCTCGTACTATATCTTCTAACTTTCGTAATCCATCTGAGAGCCGTGGAATCTAAAATTCCCCGTTCTTCAGTACTTGGTAGCTGACTACGTCTCTGAACAGAGTCAGGAGTAGGAGTCTTAATTAAAGATTTATATAAAGGAGACAGTATACTAGCAACAGAATCAGTGATTTTTCGACGTACAGAAAGTGGAGTTAACACACTTGCAGATGTAGAGAATGCAGTAGAGGTAGGAACAGATAGCGGAGCAGTAGGAGTATCGAGGAAAATAGTTTGCGAAACATCAGGTGTAAGCGAGATAGATACAGGTATAGAAGTCGGCAATCCAGGAAGAGGAGGAGCCGTAGGAACATTCACATTAATCACAGGAGGTACAGGAACTTGATTCTGAGGAACAGGAACACCAGGTTGTCCAGCAACCGGCAATTGAACATTCGGTACAAGTGGAGCCGTAGCACCTTGTGCATACGGTGGAGGTGACCGTAACAAATAAGACAACAGAGGATCGTTTTCGGAATCCTCCAGTATCTTAGCTGTTTTCGATGGCAAGGCAGGATAGCACTTGTCAATCGCTAAATTACGCTCTCTAATGGCCACCTCAATAGCCTTCTCGCACTCATTATCTTGCAGCTGTTTAGTTGCTTGCTCTAGAGTTAACTCTTCTTGCTCTTTCTGTTCTTTCTTTAACCTTTTCATTTCTCTCTGTTTGGATTCTTTTCGCCAGTAACGGAAAGAATCAAACATTGCCGGCCGGGCTTTCTTCTTAAACAATTTCGCTTCTAAATTGTCAAGAACTTCGTGTTCAAAACTACCATGTAGTGGCCAGCTAAGGACACCATCCTTCTTGGTGTATCGGACCCATACCTCGTTATAGGATATAGGACCCACACCAAATTTGCAATATAAGTCATAAAAGGGAGTCCCAATCGGAGGAACCAGACAGGAATCCTCCAATCGTGAGTCATTGTTGCAACCGAAACAAGACAACATTTTCCGACTTACCATTTTCAGTCCGGAACACAAGACAAACAAAAACACGGAACAAATATGTGCACTCGAACCAAGAACTTAGGCCTACCAAAACCAAACTAATGTATCGATACCCAAACTGAACCAAAATAGATTATCGTAACCAGAACAACTAGTGATAATCTAACGAAACCAAACCAAACCAAGAACCGATCAAGGATTTTTTAACAATCCTCACAAAGTAACCAGCTAGCTATCACTAAATACTTAACTGAGGCACTGAAGACGTCACCAAGGAGAAACCCGTCACGTTTCGCTGTACTAAGGCTGCACCTCGGGTCCAAGACAGGGCGACGGTCAAGGCAACGGCCCACTGCAGCCGTCCTGAACGGGAACCCTCGTGGAAGAGAACGTCAGGGCCACTTTTGCGATATGCCGGGATCGATGAAGTGGGGCGCCTCCCTCAGGAATCTTCACACGAAGCTTCTCGAACTCTTCAGGCTTTTGGACCGGTACCGAATGACGTCGCCCCACGTTGGGCGCCAATTGGAGTTCTGGACTTTTTGGTTCCGTCCAGAGGTGTCAGGGAACAACACCCAAAGACCCCGGAGTTCCACCTGCCTTGGTGCGCAAATGAACAGAAACACGGGCTTCTCGATGGTGGCGTCAAAGACCAAAGGTTTATTACTGCAGGGACACAGAAGTCACAGAATCTACACACGGGCAGAGACTAGGAGCCTGTTCGATTTGTACATTGAGGGTTGCTCCTTATATACTAAAAATTGTGCTTCAGGCAAATATTTCACATGTTAGTACATTCCTAAACCTTTGTGTCTTAAACAATAAATATTTGGCGTTACACAGGAATTGTCGATAATATCTGATGCCAAACATCACGAAGAGGGGTTCCCACTAGTCCATCACAATCCCTTGTCAATATTGCATTCAAGAACCGGACCGCCTCATCGTAAAGTTCGTTACCTCCCCCTAATAAAGGCCCAGAAGGAAAGGAGCAGAGCCAGGTGCAGAAGATAGAAAAGCGGGATAAGAGATGTTTGTGGGTTGTAAATGGGCAAGGCTACCGGCTTCGGCCGCCTAATCATGATCGGGACAATGGATACGAGAACCAGTTCAGGTGAGCTGGCCTCGGGCAGAGGAGGCAGCCTTTGTCGAGTCATGCAGCTTCAGCGTGATCTGGTTTAAGGTGCAAGTGTCACTAAAGAGGTGAATCTCCGGCTAAGGCTACGTGTCCTTAATCGAAATGTAGTGATCAGAGGTTATTGCATATGTGAGGGCAAGAAACACAAAATGGCTGCCATGATCTAAGATGGATGCCATGGGTAGATCGGAAATGTGTTCATAACAGTAGTGCTCTTGCTCGTAGCGTAGCAAAAACACCAGGATATGCTAAATGGACCATTTGCGGTTCACTGATACTAAGATTATGTATTTCCGACAATATTGAAAACACGGGTTCAAATCGTCACGGAACCTCAGCAGAATGGGTATAGGAGGAGCCTAGTCAGATTGGGTGTGGTCAAATAGGAGGAGCCTGGGCAGAATGGGTGGGGTCAGACAGCAGAGGAGGGGCCTAGGGGCTTAGGAGGAGCCTAGTCAGATTGGGTGGGGTCAGAGAGGAGGGGTATAGGAGGAGCCTGGCAGAGGGGGGGTGTAGGAGGAGCTTAGTCAGATTGGATGGGGTCAAATAGAAGGAGCCTGGGCAGAATGGGAGGAGCCTGGGTAGAATGGGTGGAGTCAGAGAGGAGGGGGTATAGGAGGAGCCTGGCAGAGGGGGGTGTAGGAGGAGCCTAGTCAGATTGGGTGGGGTCAGAGAGGAGGAGCCTGGGCAGAATGGGTGGGGTCAGAGGGGTATGGGAGGAGCCTGGGTAGAATGGGTGGAGTCAGAGAGGAGGGGGTATAGGAGGAGCCTGGGCAGAATGGGTGGGGTCAGACAGCAGAGGAGGGGCTTAGGAGGAGCCTAGTCAGATTGGGTGGGGTCAGAGAGGTGGGGTATAGGAGGAGCCTGGGCACAATGGGTGGGGTCAGACAGCAGAGGAGGGGCTTAGGAGGAGCCTAGTCAGATTGGGTGGGGTCAAATAGGAGGAGCCTGGGCACAATGGGTGGGGTCAGACAGCAGAGGAGGGGTATAGGAGGAGCCTGGCAGAGGGGGGTGTAGGAGGAGCCTAGTCAGATTGGGTGGGGTCAAATAGGAGGAGCCTGGCCAGAGGGGGTGGGGTCAGAGAGGAGGGGCTTAGGAGGAGCTTAGTCAGATTGGGTGGGGTCAAATAGGAGGAGCCTGGGCAGAATGGGTGGGGTCAGAGAGGAGGGGCTTAGGCGGAGCCTGGGCAGAATGGGTGGGGTCAGACAGCAGAGGAGGGGCTTAGGAGGAGCCTGGGCAGGAGGAGGGGGTATATGGGCAGAATGGGTGGGGTCAGAGAGGAGGGGGTATAGGAGGAGCCTGGGCAGAATGGGTATAGGAGGAGCCTAGTCAGATTGGGTGTGGTCAAATAGGAGGAGCCTGGGCAGAATGGGTGGGGTCAGAGAGGAGGGGGTATAGGAGGAGCCTGGGCAGAATGGGTGGAGTCAGAGAGGAGGGGGTATAGGAGGAGCCTGGGCAGAATGGGTATAGGAGGAGCCTAGTCAGATTGGGTGTGGTCAAATAGGAGGAGCCTGGGCAGAATGGGTGGGGTCAGAGAGGAGGGGCTTAGGAGGAGCCTGGGCAGAATGAGTGGGGTCAGACAGCAGAGGAGGGGCTTAGGAGGAGCCTAGGGGCTTAGGAGGAGCCTAGTCAGATTGGGTGGGGTCAAATAGGAGGAGCCTGGGCAGAATGGGTGGGGTCAGAGGGGTATGGGAGGAGCCTGGGTAGAATGGGTGGAGTCAGAGAGGAGGGGGTATAGGAGGAGCCTGGCAGAGGGGGGTGTAGGAGGAGCCTAGTCAGATTGGGTGGGGTCAAATAGGAGGAGCCTGGGCAGAGGGGGTGGGGTCAGAGAGGAGGGGTATAGGAGGAGCCTGGGCAGAATGGGTGGGGTCAGACAGCAGAGGAGGGGCTTAGGAGGAGCCTGGGCAGAATGGGTGGGGTCAGAGAGGAGGGGCTTAGGAGGAGCCTAGTCAGATTGGGTGGGGTCAAATAAGAGGAGCCTGGGCAGAATGGGTGGGGTCAGGCAGCAGAGGAGGGGCTTAGGAGGAGCCTGGGCAGGAGGAGGGGGTATATGGGCAGAATGGGTGGGGTCAGAGAGGAGGGGGTATAGGAGGAGCCTGGGCAGAATGGGTATAGGAGGAGCCTAGTCAGATTGGGTGTGGTCAAATAGGAGGAGCCTGGGCAGAATGGGTGGGGTCAGAGAGGAGGGGGTATAGGAGGAGCCTGGGCAGAATGGGTGGAGTCAGAGAGGAGGGGGTATAGGAGGAGCCTGGGCAGAATGGGTATAGGAGGAGCCTAGTCATATTGGGTGGGGTCAAATAGGAGGAGCCTGTGCAGAATGGGTGGGGTCAGACAGCAGAGGAGGGGTATAGGAGGAGCCTGGGCAGAGGGGGTGGGGTCAGAGAGGAGGGGTATAGGAGGAGCCTGGGCAGAGGGGGTATAGGAGGAGCCTGGGCAGAGGGGGTGGGGTCAGAGAGGAGGGGTATAGGAGGAGCCTGGGCAGAGGGGGTATAGGAGGAGCCTAGTCAGATTGGGTGGGGTCAAATAGGAGGAGCCTGGGCAGAATGGGTGGAGTCAGAGAGGAGGGGGTATAGGAGGAGCCTGGGCAGAATGGGTGGGGTCAGACAGCAGAGGAGGGGCTTAGGAGGAGCCTAGTCAGATTGGGTGGGGTCAAATAGGAGGAGCCTGGGCAGAGGGGGTGGGGTCAGAGAGGAGGGGTATAGGAGGAGCCTGGGCAGAGGGGGTATAGAAGGAGCCTGGGCAGAGGGGGTGGGGTCAGAGAGGAGGGGTATAGGAGGAGCCTGGGCAGAGGGGGTATTGGAGGAGCCTAATCAGATTGGGTGGGGTCCAATAGGAGGAGCCTGGGCAGAATGGGTGGAGTCAGAGAGGAGGGGCTTAGGAGGAGCCTAGTCAGATTGGGTGGGGTCAAATAGGAGGAGCCTGGGCAGAATGGGTGGAGTCAGAGAGGTGGGGCTTAGGAGGAGCCTGGGCAGAATGGGTGGGGTCAGAGAGGAGGGGCTTAGGCGGAGCCTGGGCAGAATGGGTGGGGGTCAGACAGCAGAGGAGGGGCTTAGGAGGAGCCTGGCCAGAGGGGGTATAGGAGGAGCCTAGTCAGATTGGGTGGGGTCAAATAGGAGGAGCCTGGGCAGAATGGGTGGGGTCAGACAGCAGAGGAGGGGCTTAGGAGGAGCCAAGTCAGATTGGGTGGGGTCAAATAGGAGGGGTATAGGAGGAGCCTGGGCAGAATGGGTGGGGTCAGAGGGGTATGGGAGGAGCCTGGGCAGAATGGGTGGAGTCAGAGAGGAGGGGGTATAGGAGGAGCCTGGGCAGAATGGGTGGGGTCAGACAGCAGAGGAGGGGCTTAGGAGGAGCCTGGGCAGAATGGGTGAGGTCAAATAGGAGGAGCCTGGGCAGAATGGGTGGGGTCAGACAGCAGAGGAGGGGTATAGGAGGAGCCTGGGCAGAGGGGGTGGGGTCAGAGAGGAGGGGTATAGGAGGAGCCTGGGCAGAGGGGGTATAGGAGGAGCCTGGGCAGAGGGGGTGGGGTCAGAGAGGAGGGGTACAGGAGGAGCCTGGGCAGAGGGGGTATAGGAGGAGCCTAATCAGATTGGGTGGGGTCCAATAGGAGGAGCCTGGGCAGAATGGGTGGAGTCAGAGAGGAGGGGGTATAGGAGGAGCCTAGTCAGATTGGGTGGGGTCAGAGAGGTGGGGTATAGGAGGAGCCTGGGGAGAATGGGTGGGGTCAGACAGCAGAGAAGGGGCTTAGGAGGAGCCTGGGCAGAATGGGTGGGGTCAGACAGCAGAGGAGGGGCTTAGGAGGAGCCTAGTCAGATTGGGTGGGGTCAGAGAGGTGGGGTATAGGAGGAGCCTGGGGAGAATGGGTGGGGTCAGACAGCAGAGAAGGGGCTTAGGAGGAGCCTTGTCAGATTGGGTGGGGTCAAATAGGAGGAGCCTGGGCAGAGGGGGGTATAGGAGGAGCCTAGTCAGATTGGGTGGGGTCAGAGAGCAGAGGAGGGGCTTAGGAGGAGCCTAGGGGCTTAGGAGGAGCCTAGTCAGATTGGGTGGGGTCAGAGAGGAGGGGCTTAGGAGGAGCCTGGGCAGAATGAATGGGGTCAGACAGCAGAGGAGGGGCTTAGGAGGAGCCTAGGGGCTTAGGAGGAGCCTAGTCAGATTGGGTGGGGTCAAATAGGAGGAGCCTGGGCAGAATGGGTGGGGTCAGAGGGGTATGGGAGGAGCCTGGGTAGAATGGGTGGAGTCAGAGAGGAGGGGTATAGGAGGAGCCTGGGCAGAGGGGGGTGTAGGAGGAGCCTAGTCAGATTGGGTGGGGTCAAATAGGAGGAGCCTGGGCAGAATGGGTGGGGTCAGAGGGGTATGGGAGGAGCCTGGGTAGAATGGGTGGAGTCAGAGAGGAGGGGGTATAGGAGGAGCCTGGCAGAGGGGGGTGTAGGAGGAGCCTAGTCAGATTGGGTGGGGTCAAATAGGAGGAGCCTGGGCACAATGGGAGCGGTCAGATGGGTATGGGAGGAGCCTGGGTAGAATGGGTGGAGTCAGAGAGGAGGGGGTATAGGAGGAGCCTTGGCAGAATGGGTGAGGTCAGAGAGGAGGGGTATAAGAGGAGCCTAGTCAGATTGGGTGGGGTCAGAGAGGAGGGGTATAGGAGGAGCCTGGGCAGAGGGGGTATAGGAGGAGCCTAATCAGATTGGGTGGGGTCCAATAGGAGGAGCCTGGGCAGAGGGGGTGGGGTCAGAGAGGAGGGGCTTAGGAGGAGCTTAGTCAGATTGGGTGGGGTCAAATAGGAGGAGCCTGGGCAGAATGGGTGGGGTCAGACAGCAGAGGAGGGGCTTAGGAGGAGCCTGGGTAGAATGGGTGGAAGTCAGAGAGGAGGGGGTATAGGAGGAGCCTGGGCAGAGGGGGGTGTAGGAGGAGCCTAGTCAGATTGGGTGGGGTCAAATAGGAGGAGCCTGGGCAGAATGGGTGGGGTCAGAGGGGTATGGGAGGAGCCTGGGTAGAATGGGTGGAGTCAGAGAGGAGGGGGTATAGGAGGAGCCTGGCAGAGGGGGGTGTAGGAGGAGCCTAGTCAGATTGGGTGGGGTCAAATAGGAGGAGCCTGGGCAGAATGGGTGGGGTCAGACAGCAGAGGAGGGGTATAGGAGGAGCCTGGGCAGAGGGGGTGGGGTCAGAGTGGAGGGGTATAGGAGGAACCTGGGCAGAGGGTGTATAGGAGGAGCCTGGGCAGAGGGGGTGGGGTCAGAGAGGAGGGGTATAGGAGGAGCCTGGGCAGAGGGGGTATAGGAGGAGCCTAATCAGATTGGGTGGGGTCCAATAGGAGGAGCCTGGGCAGAATGGGTGGGGTCAGACAGCAGAGGAGGGGCTTAGGAGGAGCCTGGGCAGAATGGGTGGGGTCAGAGAGGAGGGGCTTAGGAGGAGCCTAGTCAGATTGGGTGGGGTCAAATAGGAGGAGCCTGGGCAGAATGGGTGGGGTCAGACAGCAGAGGAGGGGTATAGGAGGAGCCTGGGCAGAATGGGTATAGGAGGAGCCTAGTCAGATTGGGTGTGGTTAAATAGGAGGAGCCTGGGCAGAATGGGTGGGGTCAGAGAGGAGGGGGTATAGGAGGAGCCTGGGCAGAATGGGTATAGGAGGAGCCTAGTCAGATTGGGTGGGGTCAGAGAGGAGGGGCTTAGGAGGAGCCTGGGCAGAATGGGTGGGGTCAGACAGCAGAGGAGGGGTATAGGAGGAGCCTGGGCAGAGGGGGTGGGGTCAGAGAGGAGGGGTATAGGAGGAGCCTGGGCAGAGGGGGTATAGGAGGAGCCTGGGCAGAGGGGGTGGGGTCAGAGAGGAGGGGTATAGGAGGAGCCTGGGCAGAGGGGGTATAGGAGGAGCCTAGTCAGATTGGGTGGGGTCACATAGGAGGAGCCTGGGCAGAATGGGTGGAGTCAGAGAGGAGGGGGTATAGGAGGAGCCTGGGCAGAATGGGTGGGGTCAAATAGGAGGAGCCTGGGCAGAGGGGGTGGGGTCAGAGAGGAGGGGTATAGGAGGAGCCTGGGCAGAGGGGGTATAGGAGGAGCCTGGGCAGAGGGGGTGGGGTCAGAG
Organism: Lissotriton vulgaris; assembly: GCF_964263255.1. Lineage (NCBI taxonomy): Eukaryota > Metazoa > Chordata > Amphibia > Caudata > Salamandridae > Lissotriton > Lissotriton vulgaris. The sequence continues at coordinate 1,002,475,076 of NC_141695.1, forward strand.
AGGAGGGGTATAGGAGGAGCCTGGGCAGAATGGGTGGAGTCAGAGAGGAGGGGCTTAGGAGGAGCCTAGTCAGATTGGGTGGGGTCAAATAGGAGGAGCCTGGGCAGAATGGGTGGGGTCAGACAGCAGAGGAGGGGCTTAGGAGGAGCCTGGGCAGAATGGGTGGGGTCAAATAGGAGGAGCCTGGGCAGAATGGGTGGGGTCAGACAGCAGAGGAGGGGTATAGGAGGAGCCTGGGCAGAGGGGGTGGGGTCAGAGAGGAGGGGTATAGGAGGAGCCTGGGCAGAGGGGGTATAGGAGGAGCCTGGGCAGAGGGGGTATAGGAGGAGCCTGGGCAGAGGGGGTGGGGTCAGAGAGGAGGGGTATAGGAGGAGCCTGGGCAGAGGGGGTATAGGAGGAGCCTAATCAGATTGGGTGGGGTCCAATAGGAGGAGCCTGGGCAGAATGGGTGGAGTCAGAGAGGAGGGGGTATAGGAGGAGCCTAGTCAGATTGGGTGGGGTCAGAGAGGTGGGGTATAGGAGGAGCCTGGGGAGAATGGGTGGGGTCAGACAGCAGAGAAGGGGCTTAGGAGGAGCCTTGTCAGATTGGGTGGGGTCAAATAGGAGGAGCCTGGGCAGAGGGGGGTATAGGAGGAGCCTAGTCAGATTGGGTGGGGTCAGAGAGCAGAGGAGGGGCTTAGGAGGAGCCTAGGGGCTTAGGAGGAGCCTAGTCAGATTGGGTGGGGTCAGAGAGGAGGGGCTTAGGAGGAGCCTGGGCAGAATGAATGGGGTCAGACAGCAGAGGAGGGGCTTAGGAGGAGCCTAGGGGCTTAGGAGGAGCCTAGTCAGATTGGGTGGGGTCAAATAGGAGGAGCCTGGGCAGAATGGGTGGGGTCAGAGGGGTATGGGAGGAGCCTGGGTAGAATGGGTGGAGTCAGAGAGGAGGGGGTATAGGAGGAGCCTGGCAGAGGGGGGTGTAGGAGGAGCCTAGTCAGATTGGGTGGGGTCAAATAGGAGGAGCCTGGGCAGAATGGGTGGGGTCAGAGGGGTATGGGAGGAGCCTGGGTAGAATGGGTGGAGTCAGAGAGGAGGGGGTATAGGAGGAGCCTAGTCAGAGGGGGTGGGGTCAGAGAGGAGGGGCTTAGGAGGAGCCTAGTCAGATTGGGTGGGGTCAAATAGGAGGAGCCTGGGCAGAATGGGTGGAGTCAGAGAGGTGGGGCTTAGGAGGAGCCTGGGCAGAATGGGTGGGGTCAGAGAGGAGGGGCTTAGGCGGAGCCTGGGCAGAATGGGTGGGGTCAGAGAGGAGGGGCTTAGGCGGAGCCTGGGCAGAATGGGTGGGGGTCAGACAGCAGAGGAGGGGCTTAGGAGGAGCCTGGCCAAGAGGAGGTATAGGAGGAGCCTAGTCAGATTGGGTGGGGTCAAATAGGAGGAGCCTGGGCAGAATGGGTGGGGTCAGACAGCAGAGGAGGGGCTTAGGAGGAGCCAAGTCAGATTGGGTGGGGTCAAATAGGAGGGGTATAGGAGGAGCCTGGGCAGAATGGGTGGGGTCAGAGGGGTATGGGAGGAGCCTGGGCAGAATGGGTGGAGTCAGAGAGGAGGGGGTATAGGAGGAGCCTGGGCAGAATGGGTGGGGTCAGACAGCAGAGGAGGGGCTTAGGAGGAGCCTGGGCAGAATGGGTGGGGTCAGACAGCAGAGGAGGGGCTTAGGAGGAGCCTAGGGGCTTAGGAGGAGCCTAGTCAGATTGGGTGGGGTCAGAGAGGAGGGGTATAGGAGGAGCCTGGGCAGAATGGGTGGGGTCAGACAGCAGATGAGGGGCTTAGGAGGAGCCTGGGCAGAGTCAGATAGCAGAGGAGGGGCTTAGGAGGAGCCTAGTCAGATTGGGTGGGGTCAAATAGGAGGAGCCTGGGCAGAATGGGTGAGGTCAGAGAGGAGGGGTATAGGAGGAGCCTAGTCAGATTGGGTGGGGTCAAATAGGAGGGGGTATAGGAGGAGCCTGGGCAGAATGGGTGGGGTCAGAGAGGAGGGGCTTAGGAGGAGCCTGGGCAGAATGGGTGGGGTCAGAGAGGAGGGGCTTAGGAGGAGCCTGGGCAGAATGGGTGGAGTCAGAGAGGAGGGGGTATAGGAGGAGCCTGGGCAGAATGGGTATAGGAGGAGCCTAGTCAGATTGGGTGAGGTCAGAGAGGAGGGGTATAGGAGGAGCCTGGGCAGAGGGGCTTAGGAGGAGCCTGGGCAGAATGGGTGGGGTCAGACAGCAGAGGAGGGGCTTAGGGTATAGGAGGAGCCTGGGCAGAATGGGTGGGGTCAGACAGCAGAGGAGGGGCTTAGGAGGAGCCTAGTCAGATTGGGTGGGGTCAAATAGGAGGAGCCTGGGCAGAATGGGTGGGGTCAGACAGCAGAGGAGGGGTGTAGGAGGAGCCTGGCAGAATGGGTGGGGTCAGACAGCAGAGGAGGGGCTTAGGGTATAGGAGGAGCCTGGGCAGAATGGGTGGGGTCAGACAGCAGAGGAGGGGCTTAGGAGGAGCCTAGTCAGATTGGGTGGGGTCAAATAGGAGGAGCCCGGGCAGAATGGGTGGGGTCAGACAGCAGAGGAGGGGTATAGGAGGAGCCTGGCAGAGGGGGGTGTAGGAGGAGCCTAGTCAGATTGGGTGGGGTCAAATAGGAGGAGCCTGGGTGGGGTCAGAGGGGTATGGGAGGAGCCTGGGTAGAATGGGTGGAGTCAGAGAGGAGGGGGTATAGGAGGAGCCTGGGCAGAATGGGTGGGGCCAGACAGCAGAGGAGGGGCTTAGGAGGAGCCTGGGCAGAGGGGGTGGGGTCAGAGAGGAGTGGTATAGGAGGAGCCTGGGCAGAGGGGGTATAGGAGGAGCCTGGCCAGAGGGGGTGGGGTCAGAGAGGAGGGGCTTAGGAGGAGCTTAGTCAGATTGGGTGGGGTCAAATAGGAGGAGCCTGGGCAGAATGGGTGGGGTCAGAGGGGTATGGGAGGAGCCTGGGCAGAATGGGTGGGGTCAGACAGCAGAGGAGGGGCTTAGGAGGAGCCTGGGCAGAATGGGTGGGGTCAGAGAGGAGGGGCTTAGGCGGAGCCTGGGCAGAATGGGTGGGGTCAGACAGCAGAGGAGGGGCTTAGGAGGAGCCTGGGCAGGAGGAGGGGGTATATGGGCAGAATGGGTGGGGTCAGAGAGGAGGAGCTTAGGAGGAGCCTGGGCAGAATGGGTGGAGTCAGAGAGGAGGGGGTATAGGAGGAGCCTGGGCAGTGGAGTTCTGGACTTTTTGGTTCCGTCCAGAGGTGTCAGGGAACAACACCCAAAGACCCCGGAGTTCCACCTGCCTTGGTGCGCAAATGAACAGAAACACGGGCTTCTCGATGGTGGCGTCAAAGACCAAAGGTTTATTACTGCAGGGACACAGAAGTCACAGAATCTACACACGGGCAGAGACTAGGAGCCTGTTCGATTTGTACATTGAGGGTTGCTCCTTATATACTAAAAATTGTGCTTCAGGCAAATATTTCACATGTTAGTACATTCCTAAACCTTTGTGTCTTAAACAATAAATATTTGGCGTTACACAGGAATTGTCGATAATATCTGATGCCAAACATCACGAAGAGGGGTTCCCACTAGTCCATCACAATCCCTTGTCAATATTGCATTCAAGAACCGGACCGCCTCATCGTAAAGTTCGTTACCTCCCCCTAATAAAGGCCCAGAAGGAAAGGAGCAGAGCCAGGTGCAGAAGATAGAAAAGCGGGATAAGAGATGTTTGTGGGTTGTAAATGGGCAAGGCTACCGGCTTCGGCCGCCTAATCATGATCGGGACAATGGATACGAGAACCAGTTCAGGTGAGCTGGCCTCGGGCAGAGGAGGCAGCCTTTGTCGAGTCATGCAGCTTCAGCGTGATCTGGTTTAAGGTGCACGTGTCACTAAAGAGGTGAATCTCCGGCTAAGGCTACGTGTCCTTAATCGAAATGTAGTGATCAGAGGTTATTGCATATGTGAGGGCAAGAAACACAAAATGGCTGCCATGATCTAAGATGGATGCCATGGGTAGATCGGAAATGTGTTCATAACAGGAGTGCTCTTGCTCGTAGCGTAGCGAAAACACCAGGATATGCTAAATGGACCATTTGCGGTTCACTGATACTAAGATTATGTATTTCCGACAATATTGAAAACACGGGTTCAAATCGTCACGGAACCTCAGACCCTCCTTTTGCCCTTACATAGGCAATTAATCAGTCTATGTCAGAATCTAATTCTATGCTCATCAGGTCAGTGACATGCTGTTGTATCATCATCCTTTCTCGTGCCTTTTCTCCAAACGCAGGTGGTTTCCTGAAACAGGTTGCAGCACAAAGACTACACAGAGCTGGACCACACTGGATAATCAGGCAACATGAGAATAGGAATACTAGGATGACACCAACGACCATTAGAACCTTCCATCCCCACGCTGAGATCAGAGTCCATAACCACTCCATAAAGGACCAGTTTCCCTCGTCTACGTGTATAGAGTCGGAAATCTTGTGTAGCTTCGAGATCGCCTCATAGACTGTTGGAGCATTATTAGGAATAAAGACACAGCAGCTCGATTGGATCATTCTGCATACCCCACCTCGGTCTGCAAGGATAACGTCTAAAACCATACGGTTTTGTAACGTCATGAGTCTATCCGCCTGAAGCTCAGCTGTCAAATTGCTAAGGGCACCAGCAGTTTCGGTAATAGTAGATTCAACTACCCGTGTTAGCTGACGTATGTTTCTACTATTGGCCATAGGCCCCCAGAACGGAAGGAAGCCTTTGAAGAAGTCTCCAGCTTCCTGACCAGCAGTATCTTCCTTGCTGAAGACACCTCTTGCTACTCTGGTTTTGTGGTAATCAGATGAAGCAGTGTATGTTGGAGGCAACAATCGAGCAATATAACATGAACCTGAAAAGTCGGCAGACAACCATGTATAGGCTCTGTCTCGACAGATGAAGTAGGTACCCCTAGCAGTAAGAAAAGCAGGGGAAGAGTTAGACGGAAATACGTAAGTCTCTACGCACACACTCCTCCCTAGCTGAGCTCTCGGATTTCTCCCATTACCTTGCAAACAGACCTGACCTCGGTGAGGTACGACCCAGATTGGAGTTGAGCTTTTACGCTTGCTTTCTCCTAAACTAAGGCGATACTCTGAAGTGTTCCAACTTAAATACACTCGCAGTTCGTCTCTAGGGTATGATGGAGTATTATTGACATCCTTGATCATGTCAATAATTCCCTGGACTAAAGCTTTGTTGGCAGAGTTATATCTAGTGGAACGTGGTGGACGTGGAGGATAGGTCTCAAGGGCATAAGCAAAGATGGTTTGAAGGGCCTGAAATGATCCATTGTAGCTGAAAGGCAAAACCAGATAGGGAATACCTTTATCCATAGTGTGGGGTATCAAGCCACACACCCAGCAGTCTGTAGTGTTAACTACCAGTTGGTGTTGGTGCAAGAGCTGTACAAAAGTGTTGTTAATGAATTCTGAACGTCGGGCTTGCTCATGTTCAGGAAACGAATGAAAAGAGTGTATAGAAGAAACAGTAGAAGTAGCAGGATCAAGGGGAGGTACTGTAGTAACTGGCACAAAAATCAGATTTATACTAAAAACAATTCCACCCACCAATGTTGCTAAAATTATCAAAAATGTAACGGCACATTGCATCAAAAAGCATTTGCTACGAAGAATTCTATAAAGTCTGTTTCTGCGAACATAAATCACATTTTCTCGTTGCAGCGCAGGAAGCTCCATCTTCTACAATCCGCTCGCGACCACTGATGATGTGTACGTAGATGAAAATGCCTCTATCAGCCCTGGGAGTTCCCAGAACCAACAGAAAGATCGACCTTGTGTCAGACCCCTGCAGATTCAGACTAGGCACACAGCCACGACCCTACGGCTACCCAGACGGCAAGGCAATTTAAAAACAATAAACAATAGCAAACTTCCTGGCTGAAGGCAAAAGTTTAAAATGTTAAATATCACAATATGCAGTTGCCTGCTTTATTTGTCCATGTTTCGTTTTCTCAAGTTGTATCTTTGCTTCGCAGGTACTGTCTGATCGGTAAAAAGTGTATCACTGGTATTTGTTGCAGTGTTCAGGTTCGCAGGTGACAATGTCTTTTCTGATGCAGGAGACAAATGTTCAGTGTTCAAAGGAGTCTTTTCAGGAGGAGAGTCAGATTTTGGAGTGTCAGTAATCAATTCGGCATCGCTGAAAGGAATAAACTTTGGTGTGCTTTCAGATTCGGAGGATCCAATTCCCTTCTTCACCCAACTGTCGTAAGGAAGTGGCAAGGGTACACGCTTTACATGTGACGCGTGTACCCAGTGTTTGCGTCCAGCCACACGAACTGCTGTCCTTGTTGTCAGTAGGACCTGGAAGGGGCCGACGTAGCGGGGCTGAAGATTCTTTGTCCTCGTAAAATTTCTGACCACCACTTGGTCGCCGGGTTTCAGTTGATGCCCTGGACTCTCCGGAGGCTTTGGCAAAGCATCAAAAACCTGTTGATGAATAAGACTCAATTTAGCAGTCAAGTCGTAAAGGTAGTCTATCAACATTGGATATTCTATAGACTTAAATTCCTTAGGCCTTGGCACACCCCAGATATTTGCTGGGCGGCCAAAGACTATCTCGTATGGGCTAATCCCCACTCTGGAATGTACAGTTGCTCTCGTTGATAACAAAGCCAAAGGAAGTGCGTCTGGCCAGGCTAAACCCGTGGATGCTTGTATTTTAGCTATCTTCAGCTTAAGGGTACCATTGTAACCCTCCACTAAACCAGCTGACTGGGGATGGTTCGCACTGTGAAATTTCTGTTTCAGCCCTAGGCCGGCACACACACTCTGCATAACTTTCCCTATAAACTCACTTCCGTTATCTGACCATACAATCCGTGGCATGCCATACCTAGGGAAATATTCTTTGAGAAGGATTTTGGCAGTTGATAGGGCAGTATTGTCCTTTAGTGGATATGCTTCTATCCACCTGGAAAAAGCACAAACTACCACCAGGACATACTTTAAGTTATTACAGCGATCCATGTGAATGAAGTCTAACTGAATCACTTCAAAGGGGCAGGAAGGAGGAGCGAAATGACCAGCAGGAGTTGGAGTTCCCTTGCCAGGATTATGCATCAGGCATACCATACAGTTTTTCACCACTCTCTCTGCACACTTACTGATCCCATCATTCTTCCAGACCGGAGCCAACATCTTACAGATTCCTTTAGAACTTATATGTGCTACTCCATGCGCCATTGTCACCACTGCAAGCACATACGCATCGGGCAACATCCAACGCTGCTGTTCTGTCAAATCAATCCAACATCCATTCGAGTCCAACTTGCCCGTACTCTCTCTCCATACACGTTTCTCTTCCTCAGTTGCTTCTCTCTGAATCTCTTTCACACTGTCCATTGTGTCTTCACACATCCCAGACTCAGCGATCCATCTTGCAGACGTTGCAACATACATTCTACTCATCATGTCTCTAGCTGTCTGTTTAGCAATTTCATCAGCAAAAGCATTCCCGCGACCAACATCATCCGTGATTGCTTTATGAGCACTGCACTTAACAATCGCAACTTCAGTCGGCAAGGTTAGTGATTCCAACAAGTCGTTAACTAGCTGACCATGTTGAATCTTAGTCCCATGGGACGTAATGAAACCTCTTTCTCTCCACAACCGGCCAAAACTATGGGCCACGCCAAATGCGTACTGACTATCTGTAAAAACATTCACTCTCTTTCCCTTAGCTAAAACACACGCTCTCGTTAGAGCTATTAATTCTGCAGCTTGGGCAGAATTCTGACTCACTCTTGCAGTCTCCACAATCGTCTTCAAAGTTGTTACTGCGTAAGCAGCAGTCACATCACCATTCTCCAATTTAAAACATGACCCGTCCACATACAGCGTACCATCCGGATCTGATAACGGAGTATCTTTCAAATCGATGCGTCCTTTTGTCTCTTCCTCCGTTTTGAAACAGCAATCATGTGGCTCGGAATCACTCGACTCTTGATTAGCCGGCAACAGCGTTGCTGGATTCAATATGTTACATCTTTTAATCTGAATATGACTCGCTAGTAATGTCAGCTCGTAACCAGATAATCTCGCACTAGTAAGGTGTTGTGTCTTCGTTCGGTTCATGAGTGTATCCACTGCATGAGGAACCATGACCACTAGCATGTTGTTCATTACCAGACCAGCAGATTGTCGAATGGAAGCTGCAGCTGCCGCTGTAGCTCTCAAACAACTAGGCAATGCTCTAGCTACCGGATCCAATGTTGATGAGAAATACGCACAGGGGCGTTGTTTATCACCAAACTTCTGTGTCAGAACACTCAACGCGCAACCTTCCCTCTCGTGAACGTAGAGCGTGAATGGCTTACTGTAATCAGGTGTACCCAATACAGGAGCTGAACATAATGCTTTTCGTAATTCAGTGAAACTCTCTTGACATTCATCAGACCATGGCACTGGACTCGGAACATTTTTCCCAGTCAAAGCTACCAATGGCTTCGCTAAAAGAGAAAAATTTGGGATCCACTGCCTACAGTAAGAGGTAATACCTAAAAAGGCACGTACTTCCCTCTGTGTGCGTGGAACACTCATCTGCGTAATTGCTTTTATTCTTTCTGGGGTCAACTTCCTTCCCTCTTTTGACAAGAGATGACCTAGGTAGGTCACTTCTTGGCAGCAGTATTGCATTTTGGAAGGTGACACCTTATGATTTAGATTAGACAGATGATGCAATAACGACACTGTAGCTGCTTTGCAGGTTTCCTTGTCATCGGCAGCCACTAAAAGATCGTCTACGTACTGTACTAGAGTAGAACCTGGAGGAAGGACAAAAGAATCTAACTGACTTTTTAATGCTTGACTATAAATAGATGGACTCTCACAGTAGCCCTGTGGAGCGCGTTTAAATCTGAAACTTCGACCTCCTAGACAGAAGCCAAAAATATCTCTGCTTTCTTCCGCTATCGGAATGCTGAAAAAGGCATTCTTTAAGTCGATGACTGAGAACCAAGTGGCTGTAGCAGGAATTAACGTTAACAAGGCAGTGATGTCTGGAACCACAGGAAACTGCGGAATCACAATCTTATTAACTTCTCTAAGGTCTATGACAAACCTATATACTGGAGGCTTTGTAGGGTCAGTTCGTTTCAGAATCGGCAATACAGGACTATTACAAACATTTCCTCGTGTTTCTTCAACCACACCTTTCTTAATCAAATCTTGCACAATCAATAAAAGTGCACGCTCTCCTTCACTAGATATTTTATATTGGGGAATTCTTGGAAATTTTACATTAGCTTTCAAAGTAACTACATATGGTGGTATTTCTAAAAGGCCTACATCATTAGGACCAGTCGCCCAAAGAGAATCTGGGAGTGAACGTAGCTCTGGTGGGAGTGCATCCATTGACAAGTACATCGGAGAAGTGATTCTTTTACCCAATGTAAGCTGTACCCCTTCCGGAGAACAGTACAATGTCGCATATAGTCGTTTTAACAAATCTAAACCAAGCAGGTTTTCATTACAACCCGTCGTCAAAATCAAGGGTGCTTTCAATTGACACGGTCCAACAGAAATAGACAAAGGACCAGATATCGGGTTATAAACAGGGGCGCCTGAAAAACCTACGGAAACATTTGTTGAGCCAGACAAAGGTGCGCCAGGGAGTTTCGCATGAATGATAGAACTTTTTGCGGCACCAGTATCCAACAGAAACGGTTCGACTACACCTGATGTTGCTACTGCGACATAAGGCCCACTCTGATCCACTGGAACTGATACTACTCCCTCTCTCTGTCTATGGCTGTCCTAGTACCCATTTTGTTGAAATTCCCCATCTGCTTCACAATAGTCTTCAACAAGATATTGCTGAGATCTATTCTGTTGAGCTGACTGTCCATTTCGTTGATCAAAATGATTGGAGGGACGATCATTCGTCTGCGGAGGCATAGCACCTCGCCCTCGACCTCTAGAATTCTGCACAAAACCACCACGACCTCTCTGAGCTGCTGCTGCATTATTTTGCGCTAAGATCGGACATTCATTTTTGTAGTGACCCTCTTTCTTACAGTACGCACACTGGTTCCACTGGTATTGAGGCCTGGTTGAACTATAATCTGTCCTTTGATACGAATTCTGTTGCATATTAGTCTGATTCGTGCGAGGCGGATACGCCTGCTGTAAAAGGACTTTAGTCTTTAAATCTTTCGTTTTCTTGTCTGATTTTTCCTTTTCCTCTTTATCCCTGTTTTCGTAGTACTGTGCAGTCGCAAGTATTTGCGCAGTTGTAGAAACAGCCCACGCACTCTCTGAATCTTTTAATTTATTGCATAACTCAGGTAACAAATTATGCACAAATTTATCGACAAACAGTCTCTGTCCTCCTTCAGTGCTCATATCTTGACCACTATGATCTACAAAAGTCTCTTCGAACCTCGTGAAAAAGTCGGAGACACTTTCGTCTTTCTTTTGCTTGCATGCGGATAATTTGTCCCAATTGACACGCAATGCGGGCATCAGAGTCTTCATTAAGTCAATTATTCTACCTGGAAGATTAGCAATTAGGGGTTCGGGTTTTGCACCACCCGTTTGCTGACCATCCGCTGCAGTGATAGCTGCCCAATCACCACCTAAGGCTACTTGATGATCCTCCCTACGAATTTTAGCCCACACTGGTTGTGGAACTACATTGCCAAATAACATATCGATGTCCGCTAAGTTCATTATACAAGCCTCAACTGTCTGTGTCAATTCCTTGTAATACCCAGCTGGATTTTTACGCGGATCTGGCAAGGCCTGTTTCACCGCTAGCACTTCAGCTCGCTTCCATGGAATGTGTATCCACACTCGTTGGAACTGTGCTGGAGCAGCTGCAATACCCGCATTATCATCACGTTGTATTGCTTCGCGCCAGATTGGAGGAACCTCCCTCATAGGATATTGGCGACTTAGCTTCATTTTACCTTTCTCTAAATATCTCGGCGAACGAAGAGATGGATCATTCCTAAAACTTAAAATAAGTTCCATCGCTTCTTCGATATTGTCACCCACTATCATTCCTGCAGCAAACTCTTTTTGAATTTTAATTAAATCTTCCAAGTCTGATTCAACATCATCTTCCTCTATTTCCTCACGTAACAACGAGCACATCTCATCAAAGACGTACCGTTGCGTTGGTTCCTTCCACTGCATAAACGTATCTAGCACATCTCTCGTACTATATCTTCTAACTTTCGTAATCCATCTGAGAGCCGTGGAATCTAAAATTCCCCGTTCTTCAGTACTTGGTAGCTGACTACGTCTCTGAACAGAGTCAGGAGTAGGAGTCTTAATTAAAGATTTATATAAAGGAGACAGTATACTAGCAACAGAATCAGTGATTTTTCGACGTACAGAAAGTGGAGTTAACACACTTGCAGATGTAGAGAATGCAGTAGAGGTAGGAACAGATAGCGGAGCAGTAGGAGTATCGAGGAAAATAGTTTGCGAAACATCAGGTGTAAGCGAGATAGATACAGGTATAGAAGTCGGCAATCCAGGAAGAGGAGGAGCCGTAGGAACATTCACATTAATCACAGGAGGTACAGGAACTTGATTCTGAGGAACAGGAACACCAGGTTGTCCAGCAACCGGCAATTGAACATTCGGTACAAGTGGAGCCGTAGCACCTTGTGCATACGGTGGAGGTGACCGTAACAAATAAGACAACAGAGGATCGTTTTCGGAATCCTCCAGTATCTTAGCTGTTTTCGATGGCAAGGCAGGATAGCACTTGTCAATCGCTAAATTACGCTCTCTAATGGCCACCTCAATAGCCTTCTCGCACTCATTATCTTGCAGCTGTTTAGTTGCTTGCTCTAGAGTTAACTCTTCTTGCTCTTTCTGTTCTTTCTTTAACCTTTTCATTTCTCTCTGTTTGGATTCTTTTCGCCAGTAACGGAAAGAATCAAACATTGCCGGCCGGGCTTTCTTCTTAAACAATTTCGCTTCTAAATTGTCAAGAACTTCGTGTTCAAAACTACCATGTAGTGGCCAGCTAAGGACACCATCCTTCTTGGTGTATCGGACCCATACCTCGTTATAGGATATAGGACCCACACCAAATTTGCAATATAAGTCATAAAAGGGAGTCCCAATCGGAGGAACCAGACAGGAATCCTCCAATCGTGAGTCATTGTTGCAACCGAAACAAGACAACATTTTCCGACTTACCATTTTCAGTCCGGAACACAAGACAAACAAAAACACGGAACAAATATGTGCACTCGAACCAAGAACTTAGGCCTACCAAAACCAAACTAATGTATCGATACCCAAACTGAACCAAAATAGATTATCGTAACCAGAACAACTAGTGATAATCTAACGAAACCAAACCAAACCAAGAACCGATCAAGGATTTTTTAACAATCCTCACAAAGTAACCAGCTAGCTATCACTAAATACTTAACTGAGGCACTGAAGACGTCACCAAGGAGAAACCCGTCACGTTTCGCTGTACTAAGGCTGCACCTCGGGTCCAAGACAGGGCGACGGTCAAGGCAACGGCCCACTGCAGCCGTCCTGAACGGGAACCCTCGTGGAAGAGAACGTCAGGGCCACTTTTGCGATATGCCGGGATCGATGAAGTGGGGCGCCTCCCTCAGGAATCTTCACACGAAGCTTCTCGAACTCTTCAGGCTTTTGGACCGGTACCGAATGACGTCGCCCCACGTTGGGCGCCAATTGGAGTTCTGGACTTTTTGGTTCCGTCCAGAGGTGTCAGGGAACAACACCCAAAGACCCCGGAGTTCCACCTGCCTTGGTGCGCAAATGAACAGAAACACGGGCTTCTCGATGGTGGCGTCAAAGACCAAAGGTTTATTACTGCAGGGACACAGAAGTCACAGAATCTACACACGGGCAGAGACTAGGAGCCTGTTCGATTTGTACATTGAGGGTTGCTCCTTATATACTAAAAATTGTGCTTCAGGCAAATATTTCACATGTTAGTACATTCCTAAACCTTTGTGTCTTAAACAATAAATATTTGGCGTTACACAGGAATTGTCGATAATATCTGATGCCAAACATCACGAAGAGGGGTTCCCACTAGTCCATCACAATCCCTTGTCAATATTGCATTCAAGAACCGGACCGCCTCATCGTAAAGTTCGTTACCTCCCCCTAATAAAGGCCCAGAAGGAAAGGAGCAGAGCCAGGTGCAGAAGATAGAAAAGCGGGATAAGAGATGTTTGTGGGTTGTAAATGGGCAAGGCTACCGGCTTCGGCCGCCTAATCATGATCGGGACAATGGATACGAGAACCAGTTCAGGTGAGCTGGCCTCGGGCAGAGGAGGCAGCCTTTGTCGAGTCATGCAGCTTCAGCGTGATCTGGTTTAAGGTGCAAGTGTCACTAAAGAGGTGAATCTCCGGCTAAGGCTACGTGTCCTTAATCGAAATGTAGTGATCAGAGGTTATTGCATATGTGAGGGCAAGAAACACAAAATGGCTGCCATGATCTAAGATGGATGCCATGGGTAGATCGGAAATGTGTTCATAACAGTAGTGCTCTTGCTCGTAGCGTAGCGAAAACACCAGGATATGCTAAATGGACCATTTGCGGTTCACTGATACTAAGATTATGTATTTCCGACAATATTGAAAACACGGGTTCAAATCGTCACGGAACCTCAGCAGAATGGGTATAGGAGGAGCCTAGTCAGATTGGGTGTGGTCAAATAGGAGGAGCCTGGGCAGAATGGGTGGGGTCAGACAGCAGAGGAGGGGCCTAGGGGCTTAGGAGGAGCCTAGTCAGATTGGGTGGGGTCAGAGAGGAGGGGTATAGGAGGAGCCTGGCAGAGGGGGGGTGTAGGAGGAGCTTAGTCAGATTGGATGGGGTCAAATAGAAGGAGCCTGGGCAGAATGGGAGGAGCCTGGGTAGAATGGGTGGAGTCAGAGAGGAGGGGGTATAGGAGGAGCCTGGCAGAGGGGGGTGTAGGAGGAGCCTAGTCAGATTGGGTGGGGTCAGAGAGGAGGAGCCTGGGCAGAATGGGTGGGGTCAGAGGGGTATGGGAGGAGCCTGGGTAGAATGGGTGGAGTCAGAGAGGAGGGGGTATAGGAGGAGCCTGGGCAGAATGGGTGGGGTCAGACAGCAGAGGAGGGGCTTAGGAGGAGCCTAGTCAGATTGGGTGGGGTCAGAGAGGTGGGGTATAGGAGGAGCCTGGGCACAATGAGTGGGGTCAGACAGCAGAGGAGGGGCTTAGGAGGAGCCTAGTCAGATTGGGTGGGGTCAAATAGGAGGAGCCTGGGCACAATGGGTGGGGTCAGACAGCAGAGGAGGGGTATAGGAGGAGCCTGGCAGAGGGGGGTGTAGGAGGAGCCTAGTCAGATTGGGTGGGGTCAAATAGGAGGAGCCTGGCCAGAGGGGGTGGGGTCAGAGAGGAGGGGCTTAGGAGGAGCTTAGTCAGATTGGGTGGGGTCAAATAGGAGGAGCCTGGGCAGAATGGGTGGGGTCAGAGAGGAGGGGCTTAGGCGGAGCCTGGGCAGAATGGGTGGGGTCAGACAGCAGAGGAGGGGCTTAGGAGGAGCCTGGGCAGGAGGAGGGGGTATATGGGCAGAATGGGTGGGGTCAGAGAGGAGGGGGTATAGGAGGAGCCTGGGCAGAATGGGTATAGGAGGAGCCTAGTCAGATTGGGTGTGGTCAAATAGGAGGAGCCTGGGCAGAATGGGTGGGGTCAGAGAGGAGGGGGTATAGGAGGAGCCTGGGCAGAATGGGTGGAGTCAGAGAGGAGGGGGTATAGGAGGAGCCTGGGCAGAATGGGTATAGGAGGAGCCTAGTCAGATTGGGTGTGGTCAAATAGGAGGAGCCTGGGCAGAATGGGTGGGGTCAGAGAGGAGGGGCTTAGGAGGAGCCTGGGCAGAATGAGTGGGGTCAGACAGCAGAGGAGGGGCTTAGGAGGAGCCTAGGGGCTTAGGAGGAGCCTAGTCAGATTGGGTGGGGTCAAATAGGAGGAGCCTGGGCAGAATGGGTGGGGTCAGAGGGGTATGGGAGGAGCCTGGGTAGAATGGGTGGAGTCAGAGAGGAGGGGGTATAGGAGGAGCCTGGCAGAGGGGGGTGTAGGAGGAGCCTAGTCAGATTGGGTGGGGTCAAATAGGAGGAGCCTGGGCAGAGGGGGTGGGGTCAGAGAGGAGGGGTATAGGAGGAGCCTGGGCAGAATGGGTGGGGTCAGACAGCAGAGGAGGGGCTTAGGAGGAGCCTGGGCAGAATGGGTGGGGTCAGAGAGGAGGGGCTTAGGAGGAGCCTAGTCAGATTGGGTGGGGTCAAATAAGAGGAGCCTGGGCAGAATGGGTGGGGTCAGGCAGCAGAGGAGGGGCTTAGGAGGAGCCTGGGCAGGAGGAGGGGGTATATGGGCAGAATGGGTGGGGTCAGAGAGGAGGGGGTATAGGAGGAGCCTGGGCAGAATGGGTATAGGAGGAGCCTAGTCAGATTGGGTGTGGTCAAATAGGAGGAGCCTGGGCAGAATGGGTGGGGTCAGAGAGGAGGGGGTATAGGAGGAGCCTGGGCAGAATGGGTGGAGTCAGAGAGGAGGGGGTATAGGAGGAGCCTGGGCAGAATGGGTATAGGAGGAGCCTAGTCATATTGGGTGGGGTCAAATAGGAGGAGCCTGTGCAGAATGGGTGGGGTCAGACAGCAGAGGAGGGGTATAGGAGGAGCCTGGGCAGAGGGGGTGGGGTCAGAGAGGAGGGGTATAGGAGGAGCCTGGGCAGAGGGGGTATAGGAGGAGCCTGGGCAGAGGGGGTGGGGTCAGAGAGGAGGGGTATAGGAGGAGCCTGGGCAGAGGGGGTATAGGAGGAGCCTAGTCAGATTGGGTGGGGTCAAATAGGAGGAGCCTGGGCAGAATGGGTGGAGTCAGAGAGGAGGGGGTATAGGAGGAGCCTGGGCAGAATGGGTGGGGTCAGACAGCAGAGGAGGGGCTTAGGAGGAGCCTAGTCAGATTGGGTGGGGTCAAATAGGAGGAGCCTGGGCAGAGGGGGTGGGGTCAGAGAGGAGGGGTATAGGAGGAGCCTGGGCAGAGGGGGTATAGAAGGAGCCTGGGCAGAGGGGGTGGGGTCAGAGAGGAGGGGTATAGGAGGAGCCTGGGCAGAGGGGGTATTGGAGGAGCCTAATCAGATTGGGTGGGGTCCAATAGGAGGAGCCTGGGCAGAATGGGTGGAGTCAGAGAGGAGGGGCTTAGGAGGAGCCTAGTCAGATTGGGTGGGGTCAAATAGGAGGAGCCTGGGCAGAATGGGTGGAGTCAGAGAGGTGGGGCTTAGGAGGAGCCTGGGCAGAATGGGTGGGGTCAGAGAGGAGGGGCTTAGGCGGAGCCTGGGCAGAATGGGTGGGGGTCAGACAGCAGAGGAGGGGCTTAGGAGGAGCCTGGCCAGAGGGGGTATAGGAGGAGCCTAGTCAGATTGGGTGGGGTCAAATAGGAGGAGCCTGGGCAGAATGGGTGGGGTCAGACAGCAGAGGAGGGGCTTAGGAGGAGCCAAGTCAGATTGGGTGGGGTCAAATAGGAGGGGTATAGGAGGAGCCTGGGCAGAATGGGTGGGGTCAGAGGGGTATGGGAGGAGCCTGGGCAGAATGGGTGGAGTCAGAGAGGAGGGGGTATAGGAGGAGCCTGGGCAGAATGGGTGGGGTCAGACAGCAGAGGAGGGGCTTAGGAGGAGCCTGGGCAGAATGGGTGAGGTCAAATAGGAGGAGCCTGGGCAGAATGGGTGGGGTCAGACAGCAGAGGAGGGGTATAGGAGGAGCCTGGGCAGAGGGGGTGGGGTCAGAGAGGAGGGGTATAGGAGGAGCCTGGGCAGAGGGGGTATAGGAGGAGCCTGGGCAGAGGGGGTGGGGTCAGAGAGGAGGGGTATAGGAGGAGCCTGGGCAGAGGGGGTATAGGAGGAGCCTAATCAGATTGGGTGGGGTCCAATAGGAGGAGCCTGGGCAGAATGGGTGGAGTCAGAGAGGAGGGGGTATAGGAGGAGCCTAGTCAGATTGGGTGGGGTCAGAGAGGTGGGGTATAGGAGGAGCCTGGGGAGAATGGGTGGGGTCAGACAGCAGAGAAGGGGCTTAGGAGGAGCCTGGGCAGAATGGGTGGGGTCAGACAGCAGAGGAGGGGCTTAGGAGGAGCCTAGTCAGATTGGGTGGGGTCAGAGAGGTGGGGTATAGGAGGAGCCTGGGGAGAATGGGTGGGGTCAGACAGCAGAGAAGGGGCTTAGGAGGAGCCTTGTCAGATTGGGTGGGGTCAAATAGGAGGAGCCTGGGCAGAGGGGGGTATAGGAGGAGCCTAGTCAGATTGGGTGGGGTCAGAGAGCAGAGGAGGGGCTTAGGAGGAGCCTAGGGGCTTAGGAGGAGCCTAGTCAGATTGGGTGGGGTCAGAGAGGAGGGGCTTAGGAGGAGCCTGGGCAGAATGAATGGGGTCAGACAGCAGAGGAGGGGCTTAGGAGGAGCCTAGGGGCTTAGGAGGAGCCTAGTCAGATTGGGTGGGGTCAAATAGGAGGAGCCTGGGCAGAATGGGTGGGGTCAGAGGGGTATGGGAGGAGCCTGGGTAGAATGGGTGGAGTCAGAGAGGAGGGGTATAGGAGGAGCCTGGGCAGAGGGGGGTGTAGGAGGAGCCTAGTCAGATTGGGTGGGGTCAAATAGGAGGAGCCTGGGCAGAATGGGTGGGGTCAGAGGGGTATGGGAGGAGCCTGGGTAGAATGGGTGGAGTCAGAGAGGAGGGGGTATAGGAGGAGCCTGGCAGAGGGGGGTGTAGGAGGAGCCTAGTCAGATTGGGTGGGGTCAAATAGGAGGAGCCTGGGCACAATGGGAGGGGTCAGATGGGTATGGGAGGAGCCTGGGTAGAATGGGTGGAGTCAGAGAGGAGGGGGTATAGGAGGAGCCTAGTCAGAGGGGGTGGGGTCAGAGAGGAGGGGCTTAGGAGGAGCCTAGTCAGATTGGGTGGGGTCAAATAGGAGGAGCCTGGGCAGAATGGGTGGAGTCAGAGAGGTGGGGCTTAGGAGGAGCCTGGGCAGAATGGGTGGGGTCAGAGAGGAGGGGCTTAGGCGGAGCCTGGGCAGAATGGGTGGGGGTCAGACAGCAGAGGAGGGGCTTAGGAGGAGCCTGGCCAGAGGGGGTATAGGAGGAGCCTAGTCAGATTGGGTGGGGTCAAATAGGAGGAGCCTGGGCAGAATGGGTGGGGTCAGACAGCAGAGGAGGGGCTTAGGAGGAGCCAAGTCAGATTGGGTGGGGTCAAATAGGAGGGGTATAGGAGGAGCCTGGGCAGAATGGGTGGGGTCAGAGGGGTATGGGAGGAGCCTGGGCAGAATGGGTGGAGTCAGAGAGGAGGGGGTATAGGAGGAGCCTGGGCAGAATGGGTGGGGTCAGACAGCAGAGGAGGGGCTTAGGAGGAGCCTGGGCAGAATGGGTGGGGTCAGACAGCAGAGGAGGGGCTTAGGAGGAGCCTAGTCAGATTGGGTGGGGTCAAATAGGAGGAGCCTAGTCAGAATGGGTGGAGTCAGAGAGGAGGGGGTATAGGAGGAGCCTAGTCAGATTGGGTGGGGTCAGAGAGGAGGGGCTTAGGAGGAGCCTAGGGGCTTAGGAGGAGCCTAGTCAGATTGGGTGGGGTCAGAGAGGAGGGGTATAGGAGGAGCCTGGGCAGAATGGGTGGGGTCAGACAGCAGATGAGGGGCTTAGGAGGAGCCTGGGCAGAATTGGTGGGGTCAGAGAGGAGGGGCTTAGGAGGAGCCTGGGCAGAATGGGTGGGGTCAGACAGCAGAGGAGGGGCTTAGGAGGAGCCTAGTCAGATTGGGTGGGGTCAAATAGGAGGAGCCTGGGCAGAATGGGTGAGGTCAGAGAGGAGGGGTATAGGAGGAGCCTAGTCAGATTGGGTGGGGTCAAATAGGAGGGGGTATAGGAGGAGCCTGGGCAGAATGGGTGGGGTCAGAGAGGAGGGGCTTAGGAGGAGCCTGGGCAGAATGGGTGGGGTCAGAGAGGAGGGGCTTAGGAGGAGCCTGGGCAGAATGGGTGGAGTCAGAGAGGAGGGGGTATAGGAGGAGCCTGGGCAGAATGGGTGGGGTCAGACAGCAGAGGAGGGGCTTAGGAGGAGCCTAGTCAGAATGGGTGGAGTCAGAGAGGAGGGGTATAGGAGGAGCCTGGGCAGAATGGGTGGAGTCAGAGAGGAGGGGGTATAGGAGGAGCCTGGGCAGAATGGGTATAGGAGGAGCCTAGTCAGATTGGGTGAGGTCAGAGAGGAGGGGTATAGGAGGAGCCTGGGCAGAGGGGCTTAGGAGGAGCCTGGGCAGAATGGGTGGGGTCAGACAGCAGAGGAGGGGCTTAGGGTATAGGAGGAGCCTGGGCAGAATGGGTGGGGTCAGACAGCAGAGGAGGGGCTTAGGAGGAGCCTAGTCAGATTGGGTGGGGTCAAATAGGAGGAGCCTGGGCAGAATGGGTGGGGTCAGACAGCAGAGGAGGGGTATAGGAGGAGCCTGGCAGAGGGGGGTGTAGGAGGAGCCTAGTCAGATTGGGTGGGGTCAAATAGGAGGAGCCTGGGCAGAATGGGTGGGGTCAGAGGGGTATGGGAGGAGCCTGGGTAGAATGGGTGGAGTCAGAGAGGAGGGGGTATAGGAGGAGCCTGGCAGAATGGGTGGGGTCAGACAGCAGAGGAGGGGCTTAGGGTATAGGAGGAGCCTGGGCAGAATGGGTGGGGTCAGACAGCAGAGGAGGGGCTTAGGAGGAGCCTAGTCAGATTGGGTGGGGTCAAATAGGAGGAGCCTGGGCAGAATGGGTGGGGTCAGACAGCAGAGGAGGGGTATAGGAGGAGCCTGGCAGAGGGGGGTGTAGGAGGAGCCTAGTCAGATTGGGTGGGGTCAAATAGGAGGAGCCTGGGTGGGGTCAGAGGGGTATGGGAGGAGCCTGGGTAGAATGGGTGGAGTCAGAGAGGAGGGGGTATAGGAGGAGCCTGGGCAGAATGGGTGGGGCCAGACAGCAGAGGAGGGGCTTAGGAGGAGCCTGGGCAGAGGGGGTGGGGTCAGAGAGGAGTGGTATAGGAGGAGCCTGGGCAGAGGGGGTATAGGAGGAGCCTGGCCAGAGGGGGTGGGGTCAGAGAGGAGGGGCTTAGGAGGAGCTTAGTCAGATTGGGTGGGGTCAAATAGGAGGAGCCTGGGCAGAATGGGTGGGGTCAGAGGGGTATGGGAGGAGCCTGGGCAGAATGGGTGGGGTCAGACAGCAGAGGAGGGGCTTAGGAGGAGCCTGGGCAGAATGGGTGGGGTCAGAGAGGAGGGGCTTAGGCGGAGCCTGGGCAGAATGGGTGGGGTCAGACAGCAGAGGAGGGGCTTAGGAGGAGCCTGGGCAGGAGGAGGGGGTATATGGGCAGAATGGGTGGGGTCAGAGAGGAGGAGCTTAGGAGGAGCCTGGGCAGAATGGGTGGAGTCAGAGAGGAGGGGGTATAGGAGGAGCCTGGGCAGTGGAGTTCTGGACTTTTTGGTTCCGTCCAGAGGTGTCAGGGAACAACACCCAAAGACCCCGGAGTTCCACCTGCCTTGGTGCGCAAATGAACAGAAACACGGGCTTCTCGATGGTGGCGTCAAAGACCAAAGGTTTATTACTGCAGGGACACAGAAGTCACAGAATCTACACACGGGCAGAGACTAGGAGCCTGTTCGATTTGTACATTGAGGGTTGCTCCTTATATACTAAAAATTGTGCTTCAGGCAAATATTTCACATGTTAGTACATTCCTAAACCTTTGTGTCTTAAACAATAAATATTTGGCGTTACACAGGAATTGTCGATAATATCTGATGCCAAACATCACGAAGAGGGGTTCCCACTAGTCCATCACAATCCCTTGTCAATATTGCATTCAAGAACCGGACCGCCTCATCGTAAAGTTCGTTACCTCCCCCTAATAAAGGCCCAGAAGGAAAGGAGCAGAGCCAGGTGCAGAAGATAGAAAAGCGGGATAAGAGATGTTTGTGGGTTGTAAATGGGCAAGGCTACCGGCTTCGGCCGCCTAATCATGATCGGGACAATGGATACGAGAACCAGTTCAGGTGAGCTGGCCTCGGGCAGAGGAGGCAGCCTTTGTCGAGTCATGCAGCTTCAGCGTGATCTGGTTTAAGGTGCACGTGTCACTAAAGAGGTGAATCTCCGGCTAAGGCTACGTGTCCTTAATCGAAATGTAGTGATCAGAGGTTATTGCATATGTGAGGGCAAGAAACACAAAATGGCTGCCATGATCTAAGATGGATGCCATGGGTAGATCGGAAATGTGTTCATAACAGGAGTGCTCTTGCTCGTAGCGTAGCGAAAACACCAGGATATGCTAAATGGACCATTTGCGGTTCACTGATACTAAGATTATGTATTTCCGACAATATTGAAAACACGGGTTCAAATCGTCACGGAACCTCAGACCCTCCTTTTGCCCTTACATAGGCAATTAATCAGTCTATGTCAGAATCTAATTCTATGCTCATCAGGTCAGTGACATGCTGTTGTATCATCATCCTTTCTCGTGCCTTTTCTCCAAACGCAGGTGGTTTCCTGAAACAGGTTGCAGCACAAAGACTACACAGAGCTGGACCACACTGGATAATCAGGCAACATGAGAATAGGAATACTAGGATGACACCAACGACCATTAGAACCTTCCATCCCCACGCTGAGATCAGAGTCCATAACCACTCCATAAAGGACCAGTTTCCCTCGTCTACGTGTATAGAGTCGGAAATCTTGTGTAGCTTCGAGATCGCCTCATAGACTGTTGGAGCATTATTAGGAATAAAGACACAGCAGCTCGATTGGATCATTCTGCATACCCCACCTCGGTCTGCAAGGATAACGTCTAAAACCATACGGTTTTGTAACGTCATGAGTCTATCCGCCTGAAGCTCAGCTGTCAAATTGCTAAGGGCACCAGCAGTTTCGGTAATAGTAGATTCAACTACCCGTGTTAGCTGACGTATGTTTCTACTATTGGCCATAGGCCCCCAGAACGGAAGGAAGCCTTTGAAGAAGTCTCCAGCTTCCTGACCAGCAGTATCTTCCTTGCTGAAGACACCTCTTGCTACTCTGGTTTTGTGGTAATCAGATGAAGCAGTGTATGTTGGAGGCAACAATCGAGCAATATAACATGAACCTGAAAAGTCGGCAGACAACCATGTATAGGCTCTGTCTCGACAGATGAAGTAGGTACCCCTAGCAGTAAGAAAAGCAGGGGAAGAGTTAGACGGAAATACGTAAGTCTCTACGCACACACTCCTCCCTAGCTGAGCTCTCGGATTTCTCCCATTACCTTGCAAACAGACCTGACCTCGGTGAGGTACGACCCAGATTGGAGTTGAGCTTTTACGCTTGCTTTCTCCTAAACTAAGGCGATACTCTGAAGTGTTCCAACTTAAATACACTCGCAGTTCGTCTCTAGGGTATGATGGAGTATTATTGACATCCTTGATCATGTCAATAATTCCCTGGACTAAAGCTTTGTTGGCAGAGTTATATCTAGTGGAACGTGGTGGACGTGGAGGATAGGTCTCAAGGGCATAAGCAAAGATGGTTTGAAGGGCCTGAAATGATCCATTGTAGCTGAAAGGCAAAACCAGATAGGGAATACCTTTATCCATAGTGTGGGGTATCAAGCCACACACCCAGCAGTCTGTAGTGTTAACTACCAGTTGGTGTTGGTGCAAGAGCTGTACAAAAGTGTTGTTAATGAATTCTGAACGTCGGGCTTGCTCATGTTCAGGAAACGAATGAAAAGAGTGTATAGAAGAAACAGTAGAAGTAGCAGGATCAAGGGGAGGTACTGTAGTAACTGGCACAAAAATCAGATTTATACTAAAAACAATTCCACCCACCAATGTTGCTAAAATTATCAAAAATGTAACGGCACATTGCATCAAAAAGCATTTGCTACGAAGAATTCTATAAAGTCTGTTTCTGCGAACATAAATCACATTTTCTCGTTGCAGCGCAGGAAGCTCCATCTTCTACAATCCGCTCGCGACCACTGATGATGTGTACGTAGATGAAAATGCCTCTATCAGCCCTGGGAGTTCCCAGAACCAACAGAAAGATCGACCTTGTGTCAGACCCCTGCAGATTCAGACTAGGCACACAGCCACGACCCTACGGCTACCCAGACGGCAAGGCAATTTAAAAACAATAAACAATAGCAAACTTCCTGGCTGAAGGCAAAAGTTTAAAATGTTAAATATCACAATATGCAGTTGCCTGCTTTATTTGTCCATGTTTCGTTTTCTCAAGTTGTATCTTTGCTTCGCAGGTACTGTCTGATCGGTAAAAAGTGTATCACTGGTATTTGTTGCAGTGTTCAGGTTCGCAGGTGACAATGTCTTTTCTGATGCAGGAGACAAATGTTCAGTGTTCAAAGGAGTCTTTTCAGGAGGAGAGTCAGATTTTGGAGTGTCAGTAATCAATTCGGCATCGCTGAAAGGAATAAACTTTGGTGTGCTTTCAGATTCGGAGGATCCAATTCCCTTCTTCACCCAACTGTCGTAAGGAAGTGGCAAGGGTACACGCTTTACATGTGACGCGTGTACCCAGTGTTTGCGTCCAGCCACACGAACTGCTGTCCTTGTTGTCAGTAGGACCTGGAAGGGGCCGACGTAGCGGGGCTGAAGATTCTTTGTCCTCGTAAAATTTCTGACCACCACTTGGTCGCCGGGTTTCAGTTGATGCCCTGGACTCTCCGGAGGCTTTGGCAAAGCATCAAAAACCTGTTGATGAATAAGACTCAATTTAGCAGTCAAGTCGTAAAGGTAGTCTATCAACATTGGATATTCTATAGACTTAAATTCCTTAGGCCTTGGCACACCCCAGATATTTGCTGGGCGGCCAAAGACTATCTCGTATGGGCTAATCCCCACTCTGGAATGTACAGTTGCTCTCGTTGATAACAAAGCCAAAGGAAGTGCGTCTGGCCAGGCTAAACCCGTGGATGCTTGTATTTTAGCTATCTTCAGCTTAAGGGTACCATTGTAACCCTCCACTAAACCAGCTGACTGGGGATGGTTCGCACTGTGAAATTTCTGTTTCAGCCCTAGGCCGGCACACACACTCTGCATAACTTTCCCTATAAACTCACTTCCGTTATCTGACCATACAATCCGTGGCATGCCATACCTAGGGAAATATTCTTTGAGAAGGATTTTGGCAGTTGATAGGGCAGTATTGTCCTTTAGTGGATATGCTTCTATCCACCTGGAAAAAGCACAAACTACCACCAGGACATACTTTAAGTTATTACAGCGATCCATGTGAATGAAGTCTAACTGAATCACTTCAAAGGGGCAGGAAGGAGGAGCGAAATGACCAGCAGGAGTTGGAGTTCCCTTGCCAGGATTATGCATCAGGCATACCATACAGTTTTTCACCACTCTCTCTGCACACTTACTGATCCCATCATTCTTCCAGACCGGAGCCAACATCTTACAGATTCCTTTAGAACTTATATGTGCTACTCCATGCGCCATTGTCACCACTGCAAGCACATACGCATCGGGCAACATCCAACGCTGCTGTTCTGTCAAATCAATCCAACATCCATTCGAGTCCAACTTGCCCGTACTCTCTCTCCATACACGTTTCTCTTCCTCAGTTGCTTCTCTCTGAATCTCTTTCACACTGTCCATTGTGTCTTCACACATCCCAGACTCAGCGATCCATCTTGCAGACGTTGCAACATACATTCTACTCATCATGTCTCTAGCTGTCTGTTTAGCAATTTCATCAGCAAAAGCATTCCCGCGACCAACATCATCCGTGATTGCTTTATGAGCACTGCACTTAACAATCGCAACTTCAGTCGGCAAGGTTAGTGATTCCAACAAGTCGTTAACTAGCTGACCATGTTGAATCTTAGTCCCATGGGACGTAATGAAACCTCTTTCTCTCCACAACCGGCCAAAACTATGGGCCACGCCAAATGCGTACTGACTATCTGTAAAAACATTCACTCTCTTTCCCTTAGCTAAAACACACGCTCTCGTTAGAGCTATTAATTCTGCAGCTTGGGAAGAATTCTGACTCACTCTTGCAGTCTCCACAATCGTCTTCAAAGTTGTTACTGCGTAAGCAGCAGTCACATCACCATTCTCCAATTTAAAACATGACCCGTCCACATACAGCGTACCATCCGGATCTGATAACGGAGTATCTTTCAAATCGATGCGTCCTTTTGTCTCTTCCTCCGTTTTGAAACAGCAATCATGTGGCTCGGAATCACTCGACTCTTGATTAGCCGGCAACAGCGTTGCTGGATTCAATATGTTACATCTTTTAATCTGAATATGACTCGCTAGTAATGTCAGCTCGTAACCAGATAATCTCGCACTAGTAAGGTGTTGTGTCTTCGTTCGGTTCATGAGTGTATCCACTGCATGAGGAACCATGACCACTAGCATGTTGTTCATTACCAGACCAGCAGATTGTCGAATGGAAGCTGCAGCTGCCGCTGTAGCTCTCAAACAACTAGGCAATGCTCTAGCTACCGGATCCAATGTTGATGAGAAATACGCACAGGGGCGTTGTTTATCACCAAACTTCTGTGTCAGAACACTCAACGCGCAACCTTCCCTCTCGTGAACGTAGAGCGTGAATGGCTTACTGTAATCAGGTGTACCCAATACAGGAGCTGAACATAATGCTTTTCGTAATTCAGTGAAACTCTCTTGACATTCATCAGACCATGGCACTGGACTCGGAACATTTTTCCCAGTCAAAGCTACCAATGGCTTCGCTAAAAGAGAAAAATTTGGGATCCACTGCCTACAGTAAGAGGTAATACCTAAAAAGGCACGTACTTCCCTCTGTGTGCGTGGAACACTCATCTGCGTAATTGCTTTTATTCTTTCTGGGGTCAACTTCCTTCCCTCTTTTGACAAGAGATGACCTAGGTAGGTCACTTCTTGGCAGCAGTATTGCATTTTGGAAGGTGACACCTTATGATTTAGATTAGACAGATGATGCAATAACGACACTGTAGCTGCTTTGCAGGTTTCCTTGTCATCGGCAGCCACTAAAAGATCGTCTACGTACTGTACTAGAGTAGAACCTGGAGGAAGGACAAAAGAATCTAACTGACTTTTTAATGCTTGACTATAAATAGATGGACTCTCACAGTAGCCCTGTGGAGCGCGTTTAAATCTGAAACTTCGACCTCCTAGACAGAAGCCAAAAATATCTCTGCTTTCTTCCGCTATCGGAATGCTGAAAAAGGCATTCTTTAAGTCGATGACTGAGAACCAAGTGGCTGTAGCAGGAATTAACGTTAACAAGGCAGTGATGTCTGGAACCACAGGAAACTGCGGAATCACAATCTTATTAACTTCTCTAAGGTCTATGACAAACCTATATACTGGAGGCTTTGTAGGGTCAGTTCGTTTCAGAATCGGCAATACAGGACTATTACAAACATTTCCTCGTGTTTCTTCAACCACACCTTTCTTAATCAAATCTTGCACAATCAATAAAAGTGCACGCTCTCCTTCACTAGATATTTTATATTGGGGAATTCTTGGAAATTTTACATTAGCTTTCAAAGTAACTACATATGGTGGTATTTCTAAAAGGCCTACATCATTAGGACCAGTCGCCCAAAGAGAATCTGGGAGTGAACGTAGCTCTGGTGGGAGTGCATCCATTGACAAGTACATCGGAGAAGTGATTCTTTTACCCAATGTAAGCTGTACCCCTTCCGGAGAACAGTACAATGTCGCATATAGTCGTTTTAACAAATCTAAACCAAGCAGGTTTTCATTACAACCCGTCGTCAAAATCAAGGGTGCTTTCAATTGACACGGTCCAACAGAAATAGACAAAGGACCAGATATCGGGTTATAAACAGGGGCGCCTGAAAAACCTACGGAAACATTTGTTGAGCCAGACAAAGGTGCGCCAGGGAGTTTCGCATGAATGATAGAACTTTTTGCGGCACCAGTATCCAACAGAAACGGTTCGACTACACCTGATGTTGCTACTGCGACATAAGGCCCACTCTGATCCACTGGAACTGATACTACTCCCTCTCTCTGTCTATGGCTGTCCTAGTACCCATTTTGTTGAAATTCCCCATCTGCTTCACAATAGTCTTCAACAAGATATTGCTGAGATCTATTCTGTTGAGCTGACTGTCCATTTCGTTGATCAAAATGATTGGAGGGACGATCATTCGTCTGCGGAGGCATAGCACCTCGCCCTCGACCTCTAGAATTCTGCACAAAACCACCACGACCTCTCTGAGCTGCTGCTGCATTATTTTGCGCTAAGATCGGACATTCATTTTTGTAGTGACCCTCTTTCTTACAGTACACACACTGGTTCCACTGGTATTGAGGCCTGGTTGAACTATAATCTGTCCTTTGATACGAATTCTGTTGCATATTAGTCTGATTCGTGCGAGGCGGATACGCCTGCTGTAAAAGGACTTTAGTCTTTAAATCTTTCGTTTTCTTGTCTGATTTTTCCTTTTCCTCTTTATCCCTGTTTTCGTAGTACTGTGCAGTCGCAAGTATTTGCGCAGTTGTAGAAACAGCCCACGCACTCTCTGAATCTTTTAATTTATTGCATAACTCAGGTAACAAATTATGCACAAATTTATCGACAAACAGTCTCTGTCCTCCTTCAGTGCTCATATCCTGACCACTATGATCTACAAAAGTCTCTTCGAACCTCGTGAAAAAGTCGGAGACACTTTCGTCTTTCTTTTGCTTGCATGCGGATAATTTGTCCCAATTGACACGCAATGCGGGCATCAGAGTCTTCATTAAGTCAATTATTCTACCTGGAAGATTAGCAATTAGGGGTTCGGGTTTTGCACCACCCGTTTGCTGACCATCCGCTGCAGTGATAGCTGCCCAATCACCACCTAAGGCTACTTGATGATCCTCCCTACGAATTTTAGCCCACACTGGTTGTGGAACTACATTGCCAAATAACATATCGATGTCCGCTAAGTTCATTATACAAGCCTCAACTGTCTGTGTCAATTCCTTGTAATACCCAGCTGGATTTTTACGCGGATCTGGCAAGGCCTGTTTCACCGCTAGCACTTCAGCTCGCTTCCATGGAATGTGTATCCACACTCGTTGGAACTGTGCTGGAGCAGCTGCAATACCCGCATTATCATCACGTTGTATTGCTTCGCGCCAGATTGGAGGAACCTCCCTCATAGGATATTGGCGACTTAGCTTCATTTTACCTTTCTCTAAATATCTCGGCGAACGAAGAGATGGATCATTCCTAAAACTTAAAATAAGTTCCATCGCTTCTTCGATATTGTCACCCACTATCATTCCTGCAGCAAACTCTTTTTGAATTTTAATTAAATCTTCCAAGTCTGATTCAACATCATCTTCCTCTATTTCCTCACGTAACAACGAGCACATCTCATCAAAGACGTACCGTTGCGTTGGTTCCTTCCACTGCATAAACGTATCTAGCACATCTCTCGTACTATATCTTCTAACTTTCGTAATCCATCTGAGAGCCGTGGAATCTAAAATTCCCCGTTCTTCAGTACTTGGTAGCTGACTACGTCTCTGAACAGAGTCAGGAGTAGGAGTCTTAATTAAAGATTTATATAAAGGAGACAGTATACTAGCAACAGAATCAGTGATTTTTCGACGTACAGAAAGTGGAGTTAACACACTTGCAGATGTAGAGAATGCAGTAGAGGTAGGAACAGATAGCGGAGCAGTAGGAGTATCGAGGAAAATAGTTTGCGAAACATCAGGTGTAAGCGAGATAGATACAGGTATAGAAGTCGGCAATCCAGGAAGAGGAGGAGCCGTAGGAACATTCACATTAATCACAGGAGGTACAGGAACTTGATTCTGAGGAACAGGAACACCAGGTTGTCCAGCAACCGGCAATTGAACATTCGGTACAAGTGGAGCCGTAGCACCTTGTGCATACGGTGGAGGTGACCGTAACAAATAAGACAACAGAGGATCGTTTTCGGAATCCTCCAGTATCTTAGCTGTTTTCGATGGCAAGGCAGGATAGCACTTGTCAATCGCTAAATTACGCTCTCTAATGGCCACCTCAATAGCCTTCTCGCACTCATTATCTTGCAGCTGTTTAGTTGCTTGCTCTAGAGTTAACTCTTCTTGCTCTTTCTGTTCTTTCTTTAACCTTTTCATTTCTCTCTGTTTGGATTCTTTTCGCCAGTAACGGAAAGAATCAAACATTGCCGGCCGGGCTTTCTTCTTAAACAATTTCGCTTCTAAATTGTCAAGAACTTCGTGTTCAAAACTACCATGTAGTGGCCAGCTAAGGACACCATCCTTCTTGGTGTATCGGACCCATACCTCGTTATAGGATATAGGACCCACACCAAATTTGCAATATAAGTCATAAAGGGGAGTCCCAATCGGAGGAACCAGACAGGAATCCTCGAATCGTGAGTCATTGTTGCAACCGAAACAAGACAACATTTTCCGACTTACCATTTTCAGTCCGGAACACAAGACAAACAAAAACACGGAACAAATATGTGCACTCGAACCAAGAACTTAGGCCTACCAAAACCAAACTAATGTATCGATACCCAAACTGAACCAAAATAGATTATCGTAACCAGAACAACTAGTGATAATCTAACGAAACCAAACCAAACCAAGAACCGATCAAGGATTTTTTAACAATCCTCACAAAGTAACCAGCTAGCTATCACTAAATACTTAACTGAGGCACTGAAGACGTCACCAAGGAGAAACCCGTCACGTTTCGCTGTACTAAGGCTGCACCTCGGGTCCAAGACAGGGCGACGGTCAAGGCAACGGCCCACTGCAGCCGTCCTGAACGGGAACCCTCGTGGAAGAGAACGTCAGGGCCACTTTTGCGATATGCCGGGATCGATGAAGTGGGGCGCCTCCCTCAGGAATCTTCACACGAAGCTTCTCGAACTCTTCAGGCTTTTGGACCGGTACCGAATGACGTCGCCCCACGTTGGGCGCCAATTGGAGTTCTGGACTTTTTGGTTCCGTCCAGAGGTGTCAGGGAACAACACCCAAAGACCCCGGAGTTCCACCTGCCTTGGTGCGCAAATGAACAGAAACACGGGCTTCTCGATGGTGGCGTCAAAGACCAAAGGTTTATTACTGCAGGGACACAGAAGTCACAGAATCTACACACGGGCAGAGACTAGGAGCCTGTTCGATTTGTACATTGAGGGTTGCTCCTTATATACTAAAATTGTGCTTCAGGCAAATATTTCACATGTTAGTACATTCCTAAACCTTTGTGTCTTAAACAATAAATATTTGGCGTTACACAGGAATTGTCGATAATATCTGATGCCAAACATCACGAAGAGGGGTTCCCACTAGTCCATCACAATCCCTTGTCAATATTGCATTCAAGAACCGGACCGCCTCATCGTAAAGTTCGTTACCTCCCCCTAATAAAGGCCCAGAAGGAAAGGAGCAGAGCCAGGTGCAGAAGATAGAAAAGCGGGATAAGAGATGTTTGTGGGTTGTAAATGGGCAAGGCTACCGGCTTCGGCCGCCTAATCATGATCGGGACAATGGATACGAGAACCAGTTCAGGTGAGCTGGCCTCGGGCAGAGGAGGCAGCCTTTGTCGAGTCATGCAGCTTCAGCGTGATCTGGTTTAAGGTGCACGTGTCACTAAAGAGGTGAATCTCCGGCTAAGGCTACGTGTCCTTAATCGAAATGTAGTGATCAGAGGTTATTGCATATGTGAGGGCAAGAAACACAAAATGGCTGCCATGATCTAAGATGGATGCCATGGGTAGATCGGAAATGTGTTCATAACAGTAGTGCTCTTGCTCGTAGCGTAGCGAAAACACCAGGATATGCTAAATGGACCATTTGCGGGTCACTGATACTAAGATTATGTATTTCCGACAATATTGAAAACACGGGTTCAAATCGTCACGGAACCTCAGCAGAATGGGTATAGGAGGAGCCTAGTCAGATTGGGTGTGGTCAAATAGGAGGAGCCTGGGCAGAATGGGTGGGGTCAGAGAGGAGGGGGTATAGGAGGAGCCTGGCAGAGGTGGGTATAGGAGGAGCCTGGGCAGAGGGGGGTGTAGGAGGCGCCTAGTCAGATTGGGTGGGGTCAAATAGGAGGAGCCTGGGCAGAATGGGTGGGGTCAGAGGGGTATGGGAGGAGCCTGGGTAGAATGGGTGGAGTCAGAGAGGAGGGGGTATAGGAGGAGCCTGGCAGAGGGGGGTGTAGGAGGAGCCTAGTCAGATTGGGTGGGGTCAAATAGGAGGAGCCTGGGCAGAGGGGGTGGGGTCAGAGAGGAGGGGCTTAGGAGGAGCCTAGTCAGATTGGGTGGGGTCAAATAGGAGGAGCCTGGGCAGAATGGGTGGGGTCAGACAGCAGAGGAGGGGTATAGGAGGAGCCTGGGCAGAGGGGGTGGGGTCAGAGAGGAGGGGTATAGGAGGAGCCTGGGCAGAGGGGGTATAGGAGGAGCCTGGGCAGAGGGGGTGGGGTCAGAGAGGAGGGGTATAGGAGGAGCCTGGGCAGAGGGGGTATAGGAGGAGCCTAGTCAGATTGGGTGGGGTCAAATAGGAGGAGCCTGGGCAGAATGGGTGGAGTCAGAGAGGAGGGGGTATAGGAGGAGCCTGGGCAGAATGGGTGGGGTCAGACAGCAGAGGAGGGGCTTAGGAGGAGCCTAGTCAGATTGGGTGGGATCAAATAGGAGGAGCCTGGGCAGAGGGGGTGGGGTCAGAGAGGAGGGGTATAGGAGGAGCCTGGGCAGAATGGGTGGGTCAGACAGCAGAGGAGGGGCTTAGGAGGAGCCTGGGCAGAATGGGTGGGGTCAGAGAGGAGGGGCTTAGGAGGAGCCTAGTCAGATTGGGTGGGGTCAAATAGGAGGAGCCTGGGCAGAATGGGTGGGGTCAGACAGCAGAGGAGGGGCTTAGGAGGAGCCTAGTCAGATTGGGTGGGGTCAAATAGGAGGAGCCTGGGCAGAATGGGTGGGGTCAGACAGCAGAGGAGGGGTATAGGAGGAGCCTGGGCAGAGGGGGTGGGGTCAGAGAGGAGGGGTATAGGAGGAGCCTGGGCAGAGGGGGTATAGGAGGAGCCTGGGCAGAGGGGGTGGGGTCAGAGAGGAGGGGTATAGGAGGAGCCTGGGCAGAGGGGGTATAGGAGGAGCCTAATCAGATTGGGTGGGGTCCAATAGGAGGAGCCTGGGCAGAATGGGTGGAGTCAGAGAGGAGGGGGTATAGGAGGAGCCTGGGCAGAATGGGTGGGGTCAGACAGCAGAGGAGGGGCTTAGGAGGAGCCTAGTCAGATTGGGTGGGGTCAGAGAGGTGGGGTATAGGAGGAGCCTGGGGAGAATGGGTGGGGTCAGACAGCAGAGAAGGGGCTTAGGAGGAGCCTTGTCAGATTGGGTGGGGTCAAATAGGAGGAGCCTGGGCAGAGGGGGTGGGGTCAGAGAGGAGGGGCTTAGGAGGAGCCTGGGCAGAATGAGTGGGGTCAGACAGCAGAGGAGGGGCTTAGGAGGAGCCTAGGGGCTTAGGAGGAGCCTAGTCAGATTGGGTGGGGTCAAATAGGAGGAGCCTGGGCAGAATGGGTGGGGTCAGAGGGGTATGGGAGGAGCCTGGGTAGAATGGGTGGAGTCAGAGAGGAGGGGGTATAGGAGGAGCCTGGGCAGAGGGGGGTGTAGGAGGAGCCTAGTCAGATTGGGTGGGGTCAAATAGGAGGAGCCTGGGCAGAATGGGTGGGGTCAGAGGGGTATGGGAGGAGCCTGGGTAGAATGGGTGGAGTCAGAGAGGAGGGGGTATTGGAGGAGCCTGGCAGAGGGGGGTGTAGGAGGAGCCTAGTCAGATTGGGTGGGGTCAAATAGGAGGAGCCTGGGCAGAGGGGGTGGGGTCAGAGAGGAGGGGTATAGGAGGAGCCTGGGCAGAATGGGTGGGGTCAGACAGCAGAGGAGGGGCTTAGGAGGAGCCTGGGCAGAATGGGTGGGGTCAGAGAGGAGGGGCTTAGGAGGAGCCTAGTCAGATTGGGTGGGGTCAAATAGGAGGAGCCTGGGCAGAATGGGTGGGGTCAGACAGCAGAGGAGGGGTATAGGAGGAGCCTGGGCAGAGGGGGTGGGGTCAGAGAGGAGGGGTATAGGAGGAGCCTGGGCAGAGGGGGTATAGGAGGAGCCTGGGCAGAGGGGGTGGGGTCAGAGAGGAGGGGTATAGGAGGAGCCTGGGCAGAGGGGGTATAGGAGGAGCCTAGTCAGATTGGGTGGGGTCAGAGAGGAGGGGGTATAGGAGGAGCCTGGGCAGAATGGGTGGGGTCAGACAGCAGAGGAGGGGCTTAGGAGGAGCCTAGTCAGATTGGGTGGGGTCAAATAGGAGGAGCCTGGGCAGAGGGGGTGGGGTCAGAGAGGAGGGGTATAGGAGGAGCCTGGGCAGAATGGGTGGGGTCAAATAGGACGGGTATAGGAGGAGCCTGGGCAGAATGGGTGGGGTCAGAGGGGTATGGGAGGAGCCTGGGTAGAATGGGTGGAGTCAGAGAGGAGGGGGTATAGGAGGAGCCTGGCAGAGGGGGGTGTAGGAGGAGCCTAGTCAGATTGGGTGGGGTCAAATAGGAGGAGCCTGGGCAGAATGGGTGGGGTCAGAGGGGTATGGGAGGAGCCTGGGTAGAATGGGTGGAGTCAGAGAGGAGGGGGTATAGGAGGAGCCTGGGCAGAATGGGTGGGGTCAGAGAGGAGGGGCTTAGGAGGAGCCTAGTCAGATTGGGTGGGGTCAAATAGGAGGAGCCTGGGCAGAATGGGTGGGGTCAGACAGCAGAGGAGGGGCTTAGGAGGAGCCTAGTCAGATTGGGTGGGGTCAGAGAGGTGGGGTATAGGAGGAGCCTGGGCAGAATGGGTGGGGTCAGACAGCAGAGGAGGGGCTTAGGAGGAGCCTAGTCAGATTGGGTGGGGTCAAATAGGAGGAGCCTGGGCAGAATGGGTGGGGTCAGACAGCAGAGGAGGGGTATAGGAGGAGCCTGGGCAGAGGGGGTGGGGTCAGAGAGGAGGGGTATAGGAGGAGCCTGGGCAGAGGGGGTGGGGTCAGAGAGGGGGGTATAGGAGGAGCCTGGGCAGAGGGGGTATAGGAGGAGCCTAGTCAGATTGGGTGGGGTCAAATAGGAGGAGCCCTGGCAGAATGGGTGGAGTCAGAGAGGAGGGGGTATAGGAGGAGCCTGGGCAGAATGGGTGGGGTCAGACAGCAGAGGAGGGGCTTAGGAGGAGCCTAGTCAGATTGGGTGGGGTCAGAGAGGTGGGGTATAGGAGGAGCCTGGGGAGAATGGGTGGGGTCAGACAGCAGAGGAGGGGTATAGGAGGAGCCTGGGCAGAGGGGGTGGGGTCAGAGAGGAGGGGTATAGGAGGAGCCTGGGCAGAGGGGGTGGGGTCAGAGAGGAGGGGTATAGGAGGAGCCTGGGCAGAGGGGGTATAGGAGGAGCCTAGTCAGATTGGGTGGGGTCAAATAGGAGGAGCCTGGGCAGAATGGGTGGGGTCAGAGGGGTATGGGAGGAGCCTGGGTAGAATGGGTGGAGTCAGAGAGGAGGGGGTATAGGAGGAGCCTGGGCAGAGGGGGGTGTAGGAGGAGCCTAGTCAGATTGGGTGGGGTCAAATAGGAGGAGCCTGGGCAGAATGGGTGGGGTCAGAGGGGTATGGGAGGAGCCTGGGCAGAATGGGTGGGGTCAGACAGCAGAGGAGGGGCTTAGGAGGAGCCTAGTCAGATTGGGTGGGGTCAAATAGGAGGAGCCTGGGCAGAGGGGGTGGGGTCAGAGAGGAGGGGTATGGGAGGAGCCTGGGCAGAATGGGTGGGGTCAGACAGCAGAGGAGTGGCTTAGGAGGAGCCTAGTTAGATTGGGTGGGGTCAAATAGGAGGAGCCTGGGCAGAATGGGTGGGGTCAGACAGCAGAGGAGGGGTATAGGAGGAGCCTGGGCAGAATGGGTGGGGTCAGACAGCAGAGGAGGGGCTTAGGAGGAGCCTGGGCAGAATGGGTGGGGTCAGAGAGGAGGGGCTTAGGAGGAGCCTAGTCAGATTGGGTGGGGTCAAATAGGAGGAGCCTGGGCAGAATGGGTGGGGTCAGACAGCAGAGGAGGGGTATAGGAGGAGCCTGGGCAGAGGGGGTGGGGTCAGAGAGGAGGGGTATAGGAGGAGCCTGGGCAGAGGGGGTATAGGAGG
The DNA here is from genome assembly GCF_964263255.1 of Lissotriton vulgaris. NCBI lineage: Eukaryota > Metazoa > Chordata > Amphibia > Caudata > Salamandridae > Lissotriton > Lissotriton vulgaris. Next base: position 1,002,510,251 of record NC_141695.1, read on the forward strand.
AGCCTGGGCAGAGGGGGTGGGGTCAGAGAGGAGGGGTATAGGAGGAGCCTGGGCAGAGGGGGTATAGGAGGAGCCTAATCAGATTGGGTGGGGTCCAATAGGAGGAGCCTGGGCAGAATGGGTGGAGTCAGAGAGGAGGGGGTATAGGAGGAGCCTGGGCAGAATGGGTGGGGTCAGACAGCAGAGGAGGGGCTTAGGAGGAGCCTAGTCAGATTGGGTGGGGTCAGAGAGGTGGGGTATAGGAGGAGCCTGGGGAGAATGGGTGGGGTCAGACAGCAGAGAAGGGGCTTAGGAGGAGCCTTGTCAGATTGGGTGGGGTCAAATAGGAGGAGCCTGGGCAGAGGGGGGTATAGGAGGAGCCTAGTCAGATTGGGTGGGGTCAGAGAGCAGAGGAGGGGCTTAGGAGGAGCCTAGGGGCTTAGGAGGAGCCTAGTCAGATTGGGTGGGGTCAGAGAGGAGGGGCTTAGGAGGAGCCTGGGCAGAATGAGTGGGGTCAGACAGCAGAGGAGGGGCTTAGGAGGAGCCTAGGGGCTTAGGAGGAGCCTAGTCAGATTGGGTGGGGTCAAATAGGAGGAGCCTGGGCAGAATGGGTGGGGTCAGAGGGGTATGGGAGGAGCCTGGGTAGAATGGGTGGAGTCAGAGAGGAGGGGGTATAGGAGGAGCCTGGGCAGAGGGGGGTGTAGGAGGAGCCTAGTCAGATTGGGTGGGGTCAAATAGGAGGAGCCTGGGCAGAATGGGTGGGGTCAGAGGGGTATGGGAGGAGCCTGGGTAGAATGGGTGGAGTCAGAGAGGAGGGGGTATAGGAGGAGCCTGGCAGAGGGGGGTGTAGGAGGAGCCTAGTCAGATTGGGTGGGGTCAAATAGGAGGAGCCTGGGCACAATGGGAGGGGTCAGAGGGGTATGGGAGGAGCCTGGGTAGAATGGGTGGGGTCAGAGAGGAGGGGCTTAGGAGGAGCCTAGTCAGATTGGGTGGGGTCAAATAGGAGGAGCCTGGGCAGAATGGGTGGAGTCAGAGAGGTGGGGCTTAGGAGGAGCCTGGGCAGAATGGGTGGGGTCAGAGAGGAGAGGCTTAGGCGGAGCCTGGGCAGAATGGGTGGGGGTCAGACAGCAGAGGAGGGGCTTAGGAGGAGCCTGGGCAGAGGGGGTATAGGAGGAGCCTAGTCAGATTGGGTGGGGTCAAATAGGAGGAGCCTGGGCAGAATGGGTGGGGTCAGACAGCAGAGGAGGGGCTTAGGAGGAGCCAAGTCAGATTGGGTGGGGTCAAATAGGAGGGGTATAGGAGGAGCCTGGGCAGAATGGGTGGGGTCAGAGGGGTATGGGAGGAGCCTGGGCAGAATGGGTGGAGTCAGAGAGGAGGGGGTATAGGAGGAGCCTGGGCAGAATGGGTGGGGTCAGACAGCAGAGGAGGGGCATAGGAGGAGCCTAGTCAGATTGGGTGGGGTCAAATAGGAGGAGCCTAGTCAGAATGGGTGGAGTCAGAGAGGAGGGGGTATAGGAGGAGCCTAGTCAGATTGGCTGGGGTCAGAGAGGAGGGGCTTAGGAGGAGCCTAGGGGCTTAGGAGGAGCCTAGTCAGATTGGGTGGGGTCAGAGAGGAGGGGTATAGGAGGAGCCTGGGCAGAATGGGTGGGGTCAGACAGCAGATGAGGGGCTTAGGAGGAGCCTGGGCAGAATTGGTGGGGTCAGAGAGGAGGGGCTTAGGAGGAGCCTGGGCAGAATGGGTGGGGTCAGACAGCAGAGGAGGGGCTTAGGAGGAGCCTAGTCAGATTGGGTGGGGTCAAATAGGAGGAGCCTGGGCAGAATGGGTGAGGTCAGAGAGGAGGGGTATAGGAGGAGCCTAGTCAGATTGGGTGGGGTCAAATAGGAGGGGGTATAGGAGGAGCCTGGGCAGAATGGGTGGGGCCAGACAGCAGAGGAGGGGCTTAGGAGGAACCTAGTCAGATTGGGTGGGGTCAAATAGGAGGAGCCTGGGCAGAATGGGTGGGGTCAGACAGCAGAGGAGGGGCTTAGGAGGAGCCTGGGCAGAATGGGTGGGGTCAGAGAGGAGATGCTTAGGCGGAGCCTGGGCAGAATGGGTGGGGTCAGACAGCAGAGGAGGGGCTTCGGAGGAGCCTAGTCAGATTGGGTGGGGTCAAATAGGAGGAGCCTAGTCAGAATGGGTGGAGTCAGAGAGGAGGGGGTATAGGAGGAGCCTAGTCAGATTGGGTGGGGTCAGAGAGGAGGGGCTTAGGAGGAGCCTAGGGGCTTAGGAGGAGCCTAGTCAGATTGGGTGGGGTCAGAGAGGAGGGGTATAGGAGGAGCCTGGGCAGAATGGGTGGGGTCAGACAGCAGATGAGGGGCTTAGGAGGAGCCTGGGCAGAATTGGTGGGGTCAGAGAGGAGGGGCTTAGGAGGAGCCTGGGCAGAATGGGTGGGGTCAGACAGCAGAGGAGGGGCTTAGGAGGAGCCTGGGCAGAATTGGTGGGGTCAGAGAGGAGGGGCTTAGGAGGAGCCTGGGCAGAATGGGTGGGGTCAGACAGCAGAGGAGGGGCTTAGGAGGAGCCTAGTCAGATTGGGTGGGGTCAAATAGGAGGAGCCTGGGCAGAATGGGTGAGGTCAGAGAGGAGGGGTATAGGAGGAGCCTAGTCAGATTGGGTGGGGTCAAATAGGAGGGGGTATAGGAGGAGCCTGGGCAGAGGGGGTGGGGTCAGACAGCAGAGGAGGGGCTTAGGAGGAGCCTGGGCAGAATGGGTGGGGTCAGAGAGGAGATGCTTAGGCGGAGCCTGGGCAGAATGGGTGGGGTCAGACAGCAGAGGAGGGGCTTCGGAGGAGCCTAGTCAGATTGGGTGGGGTCAAATAGGAGGAGCCTAGTCAGAATGGGTGGAGTCAGAGAGGAGGGGGTATAGGAGGAGCCTAGTCAGATTGGGTGGGGTCAGAGAGGAGGGGCTTAGGAGGAGCCTAGGGGCTTAGGAGGAGCCTAGTCAGATTGGGTGGGGTCAGAGAGGAGGGGTATAGGAGGAGCCTGGGCAGAATGGGTGGGGTCAGACAGCAGATGAGGGGCTTAGGAGGAGCCTGGGCAGAATTGGTGGGGTCAGAGAGGAGGGGCTTAGGAGGAGCCTGGGCAGAATGGGTGGGGTCAGACAGCAGAGGAGGGGCTTAGGAGGAGCCTGGGCAGAATTTTTGGGGTCAGAGAGGAGGGGCTTAGGAGGAGCCTGGGCAGAATGGGTGGGGTCAGACAGCAGAGGAGGGGCTTAGGAGGAGCCTAGTCAGATTGGGTGGGGTCAAATAGGAGGAGCCTGGGCAGAATGGGTGAGGTCAGAGAGGAGGGGTATAGGAGGAGCCTAGTCAGATTGGGTGGGGTCAAATAGGAGGGGGTATAGGAGGAGCCTGGGCAGAGGGGGTGGGGTCAGAGAGGAGGGGTATAGAAGGAGCCTGGGCAGAGGGGGTATAGGAGGAGCCTAATCAGATTGGGTGGGGTCCAATAGGAGGAGCCTGGGCAGAATGGGTGGAGTCAGAGAGGAGGGGGTATAGGAGGAGCCTGGGCAGAATGGGTGGAGTCAGAGAGGAGGGGGTATAGGAGGAGCCTGGGCAGAATGGGTATAGGAGGAGCCTAGTCAGATTGGGTGTGGTCAAATAGGAGGAGCCTGGGCAGAATGGGTGGGGTCAGAGAGGAGGGGCTTAGGAGGAGCCTGGGCAGAATGAGTGGGGTCAGACAGCAGAGGAGGGGCTTAGGAGGAGCCTAGGGGCTTAGGAGGAGCCTAGTCAGATTGGGTGGGGTCAAATAGGAGGAGCCTGGGCAGAATGGGTGGGGTCAGAGGGGTATGGGAGGAGCCTGGGTAGAATGGGTGGAGTCAGAGAGGAGGGGGTATAGGAGGAGCCTGGGCAGAGGGGGGTGTAGGAGGAGCCTAGTCAGATTGGGTGGGGTCAAATAGGAGGAGCCTGGGCAGAATGGGTGGGGTCAGAGGGGTATGGGAGGAGCCTGGGTAGAATGGGTGGAGTCAGAGAGGAGGGGGTATAGGAGGAGCCTGGCAGAGGGGGGTGTAGGAGGAGCCTAGTCAGATTGGGTGGGGTCAAATAGGAGGAGCCTGGGCAGAGGGGGTGGGGTCAGAGAGGAGGGGTATAGGAGGAGCCTGGGCAGAAGGGGTGGGGTCAGACAGCAGAGGAGGGGCTTAGGAGGAGCCTGGGCAGAATGGGTGGGGTCAGAGAGGAGGGGCTTAGGAGGAGCCTAGTCAGATTGGGTGGGGTCAAATAGGAGGAGCCTGGGCAGAATGGGTGGGGTCAGACAGCAGAGGAGGGGCTTAGGAGGAGCCTAGTCAGATTGGGTGGGGTCAAATAGGAGGAGCCTGGGCAGAATGGGTGGGGTCAGACAGCAGAGGAGGGGTATAGGAGGAGCCTGGGCAGAGGGGGTGGGGTCAGAGAGGAGGGGTATAGGAGGAGCCTGGGCAGAGGGGGTATAGGAGGAGCCTGGGCAGAGGGGGTGGGGTCAGAGAGGAGGGGTATAGGAGGAGCCTGGGCAGAGGGGGTATAGGAGGAGCCTAGTCAGATTGGGTGGGGTCAAATAGGAGGAGCCTGGGCAGAATGGGTGGAGTCAGAGAGGAGGGGGTATAGGAGGAGCCTGGGCAGAATGGGTGGGGTCAGACAGCAGAGGAGGGGCTTAGGAGGAGCCTAGTCAGATTGGGTGGGGTCAAATAGGAGGAGCCTGGGCAGAGGGGGTGGGGTCAGAGAGGAGGGGTATAGGAGGAGCCTGGGCAGAATGGGTGGGGTCAGACAGCAGAGGAGGGGCTTAGGAGGAGCCTGGGCAGAATGGGTGGGGTCAGAGAGGAGGGGCTTAGGAGGAGCCTAGTCAGATTGGGTGGGGTCAAATAGGAGGAGCCTGGGCAGAATGGGTGGGGTCAGACAGCAGAGGAGGGGCTTAGGAGGAGCCTAGTCAGATTGGGTGGGGTCAAATAGGAGGAGCCTGGGCAGAATGGGTGGGGTCAGACAGCAGAGGAGGGGTATAGGAGGAGCCTGGGCAGAGGGGGTGGGGTCAGAGAGGAGGGGTATAGGAGGAGCCTGGGCAGAGGGGGTATAGGAGGAGCCTGGGCAGAGGGGGTGGGGTCAGAGAGGAGGGGTATAGGAGGAGCCTGGGCAGAGGGGGTATAGGAGGAGCCTAATCAGATTGGGTGGGGTCCAATAGGAGGAGCCTGGGCAGAATGGGTGGAGTCAGAGAGGAGGGGGTATAGGAGGAGCCTGGGCAGAATGGGTGGGGTCAGACAGCAGAGGAGGGGCTTAGGAGGAGCCTGGGCAGAATGGGTGGGGTCAGAGAGGAGGGGCTTAGGAGGAGCCTAGTCAGATTGGGTGGGGTCAAATAGGAGGAGCCTGGGCAGAATGGGTGGGGTCAGACAGCAGAGGAGGGGTATAGGAGGAGCCTGGGCAGAGGGGGTGGGGTCAGAGAGGAGGGGTATAGGAGGAGCCTGGGCAGAGGGGGTATAGGAGGAGCCTGGGCAGAGGGGGTGGGGTCAGAGAGGAGGGGTATAGGAGGAGCCTGGGGCAGAGGGGGTATAGGAGGAGCCTAATCAGATTGGGTGGGGTCCAATAGGAGGAGCCTGGGCAGAATGGGTGGAGTCAGAGAGGAGGGGGTATAGGAGGAGCCTGGGCAGAATGGGTGGGGTCAGACAGCAGAGGAGGGGCTTAGGAGGAGCCTAGTCAGATTGGGTGGGGTCAGAGAGGTGGGGTATAGGAGGAGCCTGGGGAGAATGGGTGGGGTCAGCGAGCAGAGGAGGGGCTTAGGAGGAGCCTAGGGGCTTAGGAGGAGCCTAGTCAGATTGGGTGGGGTCAGAGAGGAGGGGCTTAGGAGGAGCCTGGGCAGAATGAGTGGGGTCAGACAGCAGAGGAGGGGCTTAGGAGGAGCCTAGTCAGATTGGGTGGGGTCAAATAGGAGGAGCCTGGGCAGAATGGGTGGGGTCAGAGGGGTATGGGAGGAGCCTGGGTAGAATGGGTGGAGTCAGAGAGGAGGGGGTATAGGAGGAGCCTGGGCAGAGGGGGGTGTAGGAGGAGCCTAGTCAGATTGGGTGGGGTCAAATAGGAGGAGCCTGGGCAGAATGGGTGGGGTCAGAGGGGTATGGGAGGAGCCTGGGTAGAATGGGTGGAGTCAGAGAGGAGGGGGTATAGGAGGAGCCTGGCAGAGGGGGGGTGTAGGAGGAGCCTAGTCAGATTGGGTGGGGTCAAATAGGAGGAGCCTGGGCACAATGGGAGGGGTCAGATGGGTATGGGAGGAGCCTGGGTAGAATGGGTGGAGTCAGAGAGGAGGGGGTATAGGAGGAGCCTAGTCAGAGGGGGTGGGGTCAGAGAGGAGGGGCTTAGGAGGAGCCTAGTCAGATTGGGTGGGGTCAAATAGGAGGAGCCTGGGCAGAATGGGTGGAGTCAGAGAGGTGGGGCTTAGGAGGAGCCTGGGCAGAATGGGTGGGGTCAGAGAGGAGGGGCTTAGGCGGAGCCTGGGCAGAATGGGTGGGGGTCAGACAGCAGAGGAGGGGCTTAGGAGGAGCCTGGGCAGAGGGGGTATAGGAGGAGCCTAGTCAGATTGGGTGGGGTCAAATAGGAGGAGCCTAGTCAGATTGGGTGGGGTCAGAGAGGTGGGGTATAGGAGGAGCCTGGGCAGAATGGGTGGGGTCAGACAGCAGAGGAGGGGCTTAGGAGGAGCCAAGTCAGATTGGGTGGGGTCAAATAGGAGGGGTATAGGAGGAGCCTGGGCAGAATGGGTGGGGTCAGAGGGGTATGGGAGGAGCCTGGGCAGAATGGGTGGAGTCAGAGAGGAGGGGGTATAGGAGGAGCCTGGGCAGAATGGGTGGGGTCAGACAGCAGAGGAGGGGCTTAGGAGGAGCCTGGGCAGAATGGGTGGGGTCAGACAGCAGAGGAGGGGCTTAGGAGGAGCCTAGTCAGATTGGGTGGGGTCAAATAGGAGGAGCCTAGTCAGAATGGGTGGAGTCAGAGAGGAGGGGGTATAGGAGGAGCCTAGTCAGATTGGGTGGGGTCAGAGAGGAGGGGCTTAGGAGGAGCCTAGGGGCTTAGGAGGAGCCTAGTCAGATTGGGTGGGGTCAGAGAGGAGGGGTATAGGAGGAGCCTGGGCAGAATGGGTGGGGTCAGACAGCAGATGAGGGGCTTAGGAGGAGCCTGGGCAGAATTGGTGGGGTCAGAGAGGAGGGGCTTAGGAGGAGCCTGGGCAGAATGGGTGGGGTCAGACAGCAGAGGAGGGGCTTAGGAGGAGCCTAGTCAGATTGGGTGGGGTCAAATAGGAGGAGCCTGGGCAGAATGGGTGAGGTCAGAGAGGAGGGGTATAGGAGAAGCCTAGTCAGATTGGGTGGGGTCAAATAGGAGGGGGTATATGAGGAGCCTGGGCAGAATGGGTGGGGCCAGACAGCAGAGGAGGGGCTTAGGAGGAACCTAGTCAGATTGGGTGGGGTCAAATAGGAGGAGCCTGGGCAGAATGGGTGGGGTCAGACAGCAGAGGAGGGGCTTAGGAGGAGCCTGGGCAGAATGGGTGGGGTCAGAGAGGAGGGGCTTAGGAGGAGCCTGGGCAGAATGGGTGGAGTCAGAGAGGAGGGGGTATAGGAGGAGCCTGGGCAGAATGGGTGGGGTCAGACAGCAGAGGAGGGGCTTAGGAGGAGCCTAGTCAGAATGGGTGGAGTCAGAGAGGAGGGGTATAGAAGGAGCCTGGGCAGAATGGGTGGAGTCAGAGAGGAGGGGGTATAGGAGGAGCCTGGGCAGAATGGGTATAGGAGGAGCCTGGGTAGAATGGGTGGAGTCAGAGAGGAGGGGGTATAGGAGGAGCCTGGCAGAATGGGTGGGGTCAGACAGCAGAGGAGGGGCTTAGGGTATAGGAGGAGCCTGGGCAGAATGGGTGGGGTCAGACAGCAGAGGAGGGGCTTAGGAGGAGCCTAGTCAGATTGGGTGGGGTCAAATAGGAGGAGCCTGGGCAGAATGGGTGGGGTCAGACAGCAGAGGAGGGGTATAGGAGGAGCCTGGCAGAGGGGGGTGTAGGAGGAGCCTAGTCAGATTGGGTGGGGTCAAATAGGAGGAGCCTGGGTGGGGTCAGAGGGGTATGGGAGGAGCCTGGGTAGAATGGGTGGAGTCAGAGAGGAGGGGGTATAGGAGGAGCCTGGGCAGAATGGGTGGGGCCAGACAGCAGAGGAGGGGCTTAGGAGGAGCCTGGGCAGAGGGGGTGGGGTCAGAGAGGAGGGGTATAGGAGGAGCCTGGGCAGAGGGGGTATAGGAGGAGCCTGGCCAGAGGGGGTGGGGTCAGAGAGGAGGGGCTTAGGAGGAGCTTAGTCAGATTGGGTGGGGTCAAATAGGAGGAGCCTGGGCAGAATGGGTGGGGTCAGAGGGGTATGGGAGGAGCCTGGGCAGAATGGGTGGGGTCAGACAGCAGAGGAGGGGCTTAGGAGGAGCCTGGGCAGAATGGGTGGGGTCAGAGAGGAGGGGCTTAGGCGGAGCCTGGGCAGAATGGGTGGGGTCAGACAGCAGAGGAGGGGCTTAGGAGGAGCCTGGGCAGGAGGAGGGGGTATATGGGCAGAATGGGTGGGGTCAGAGAGGAGGGGCTTAGGAGGAGCCTGGGCAGAATGGGTGGAGTCAGAGAGGAGGGGGTATAGGAGGAGCCTGGGCAGAATGGGTATAGGAGGAGCCTAGTCAGATTGGGTGTGGTCAAATAGGAGGAGCCTGGGCAGAATGGGTGGGGTCAGAGAGGAGGGGGTATAGGAGGAGCCTGGCAGAGGGGGGTATAGGAGGAGCCTGAGCAGAGGGGGGTGTAGGAGGCGCCTAGTCAGATTGGGTGGGGTCAAATAGGAGGAGCCTTGTCAGAATGGGTGGGGTCAGAGGGGTATGGGAGGAGCCTGGGTAGAATGGGTGGAGTCAGAGAGGAGGGGGTATAGGAGGAGCCTGGCAGAGGGGGGTGTAGGAGGAGCCTAGTCAGATTGGGTGGGGTCAAATAGGAGGAGCCTGGGCAGAGGGGGTGGGGTCAGAGAGGAGGGGCTTAGGAGGAGCCTAGTCAGATTGGGTGGGGTCAAATAGGAGGAGCCTGGGCAGAATGGGTGGGGTCAGACAGCAGAGGAGGGGTATAGGAGGAGCCTGGGCAGAGGGGGTGGGGTCAGAGAGGAGGGGTATAGGAGGAGCCTGGGCAGAGGGGGTATAGGAGGAGCCTGGGCAGAGGGGGTGGGGTCAGAGAGGAGGGGTATAGGAGGAGCCTGGGCAGAGGGGGTATAGGAGGAGCCTAGTCAGATTGGGTGGGGTCAAATAGGAGGAGCCTGGGCAGAATGGGTGGAGTCAGAGAGGAGGGGGTATAGGAGGAGCCTGGGCAGAATGGGTGGGGTCAGACAGCAGAGGAGGGGCTTAGGAGGAGCCTAGTCAGATTGGGTGGGATCAAATAGGAGGAGCCTGGGCAGAGGGGGTGGGGTCAGAGAGGAGGGGTATAGGAGGAGCCTGGGCAGAATGGGTGGGGTCAGACAGCAGAGGAGGGGCTTAGGAGGAGCCTGGGCAGAATGGGTGGGGTCAGAGAGGAGGGGCTTAGGAGGAGCCTAGTCAGATTGGGTGGGGTCAAATAGGAGGAGCCTGGGCAGAATGGGTGGGGTCAGACAGCAGAGGAGGGGCTTAGGAGGAGCCTAGTCAGATTGGGTGGGGTCAAATAGGAGGAGCCTGGGCAGAATGGGTGGGGTCAGACAGCAGAGGAGGGGTATAGGAGGAGCCTGGGCAGAGGGGGTGGGGTCAGAGAGGAGGGGTATAGGAGGAGCCTGGGCAGAGGGGGTATAGGAGGAGCCTGGGCAGAGGGGGTGGGGTCAGAGAGGAGGGGTATAGGAGGAGCCTGGGCAGAGGGGGTATAGGAGGAGCCTAATCAGATTGGGTGGGGTCCAATAGGAGGAGCCTGGGCAGAATGGGTGGAGTCAGAGAGGAGGGGGTATAGGAGGAGCCTGGGCAGAATGGGTGGGGTCAGACAGCAGAGGAGGGGCTTAGGAGGAGCCTAGTCAGATTGGGTGGGGTCAGAGAGGTGGGGTATAGGAGGAGCCTGGGGAGAATGGGTGGGGTCAGACAGCAGAGAAGGGGCTTAGGAGGAGCCTTGTCAGATTGGGTGGGGTCAAATAGGAGGAGCCTGGGCAGAGGGGGTATAGGAGGAGCCTAGTCAGATTGGGTGGGGTCAGAGAGCAGAGGAGGGGCTTAGGAGGAGCCTAGGGGCTTAGGAGGAGCCTAGTCAGATTGGGTGGGGTCAGAGAGGAGGGGCTTAGGAGGAGCCTGGGCAGAATGAGTGGGGTCAGAGAGCAGAGGAGGGGCTTAGGAGGAGCCTAGGGGCTTAGGAGGAGCCTAATCAGATTGGGTGGGGTCAAATAGGAGGAGCCTGGGCAGAATGGGTGGGGTCAGAGGGGTATGGGAGGAGCCTGGGTAGAATGGGTGGAGTCAGAGAGGAGGGGGTATAGGAGGAGCCTGGGCAGAGGGGGGTGTAGGAGGAGCCTAGTCAGATTGGGTGGGGTCAAATAGGAGGAGCCTGGGCAGAATGGGTGGGGTCAGAGGGGTATGGGAGGAGCCTGGGTAGAATGGGTGGAGTCAGAGAGGAGGGGGTATAGGAGGAGCCTGGCAGAGGGGGGTGTAGGAGGAGCCTAGTCAGATTGGGTGGGGTCAAATAGGAGGAGCCTGGGCACAATGGGAGGGGTCAGAGGGGTATGGGAGGAGCCTGGGTAGAATGGGTGGAGTCAGAGAGGAGGGGGTATAGGAGGAGCCTAGTCGGAGGGGGTGGGGTCAGAGAGGAGGGGCTTAGGAGGAGCCTAGTCAGATTGGGTGGGGTCAAATAGGAGGAGCCTGGGCAGAATGGGTGGAGTCAGAGAGGTGGGGCTTAGGAGGAGCCTGGGCAGAATGGGTGGGGTCAGAGAGGAGGGGCTTAGGCGGAGCCTGGGCAGAATGGGTGGGGGTCAGACAGCAGAGGAGGGGCTTAGGAGGAGCCTGGGCAGAGGGGGTATAGGAGGAGCCTAGTCAGATTGGGTGGGGTCAAATAGGAGGAGCCTGGGCAGAATGGGTGGGGTCAGACAGCAGAGGAGGGGCTTAGGAGGAGCCAAGTCAGATTGGGTGGGGTCAAATAGGAGGGGTATAGGAGGAGCCTGGGCAGAATGGGTGGGGTCAGAGGGGTATGGGAGGAGCCTGGGCAGAATGGGTGGAGTCAGAGAGGAGGGGGTATAGGAGGAGCCTGGGCAGAATGGGTGGGGTCAGACAGCAGAGGAGGGGCATAGGAGGAGCCTGGGCAGAATGGGTGGGGTCAGACAGCAGAGGAGGGGCTTAGGAGGAGCCTGGGCAGAATGGGTGGGGTCAGAGAGGAGATGCTTAGGCAGAGCCTGGGCAGTATGGGTGGGGTCAGACAGCAGAGGAGGGGCTTAGGAGGAGCCTAGTCAGATTGGGTGGGGTCAAATAGGAGGAGCCTAGTCAGAATGGGTGGAGTCAGAGAGGAGGGGGTATAGGAGGAGCCTAGTCAGATTGGCTGGGGTCAGAGAGGAGGGGCTTAGGAGGAGCCTAGGGGCTTAGGAGGAGCCTAGTCAGATTGGGTGGGGTCAGAGAGGAGGGGTATAGGAGGAGCCTGGGCAGAATGGGTGGGGTCAGACAGCAGATGAGGGGCTTAGGAGGAGCCTGGGCAGAATTGGTGGGGTCAGAGAGGAGGGGCTTAGGAGGAGCCTGGGCAGAATGGGTGGGGTCAGACAGCAGAGGAGGGGCTTAGGAGGAGCCTAGTCAGATTGGGTGGGGTCAAATAGGAGGAGCCTGGGCAGAATGGGTGAGGTCAGAGAGGAGGGGTATAGGAGGAGCCTAGTCAGATTGGGTGGGGTCAAATAGGAGGGGGTATAGGAGGAGCCTGGGCAGAATGGGTGGGGCCAGACAGCAGAGGAGGGGCTTAGGAGGAACCTAGTCAGATTGGGTGGGGTCAAATAGGAGGAGCCTGGGCAGAATGGGTGGGGTCAGACAGCAGAGGAGGGGCTTAGGAGGAGCCTGGGCAGAATGGGTGGGGTCAGAGAGGAGATGCTTAGGCGGAGCCTGGGCAGAATGGGTGGGGTCAGACAGCAGAGGAGGGGCTTCGGAGGAGCCTAGTCAGATTGGGTGGGGTCAAATAGGAGGAGCCTAGTCAGAATGGGTGGAGTCAGAGAGGAGGGGGTATAGGAGGAGCCTAGTCAGATTGGGTGGGGTCAGAGAGGAGGGGCTTAGGAGGAGCCTAGGGGCTTAGGAGGAGCCTAGTCAGATTGGGTGGGGTCAGAGAGGAGGGGTATAGGAGGAGCCTGGGCAGAGGGGGTATAGGAGGAGCCTAATCAGATTGGGTGGGGTCCAATAGGAGGAGCCTGGGCAGAATGGGTGGAGTCAGAGAGGAGGGGGTATAGGAGGAGCCTGGGCAGAATGGGTGGGGTCAGACAGCAGAGGAGGGGCTTAGGAGGAGCCTAGTCAGATTGGGTGGGGTCAGAGAGGTGGGGTATAGGAGGAGCCTGGGGAGAATGGGTGGGGTCAGACAGCAGAGAAGGGGCTTAGGAGGAGCCTTGTCAGATTGGGTGGGGTCAAATAGGAGGAGCCTGGGCAAAGGGGGGTATAGGAGGAGCCTAGTCAGATTGGGTGGGGTCAGAGAGCAGAGGAGGGGCTTAGGAGGAGCCTAGGGGCTTAGGAGGAGCCTAGTCAGATTGGGTGGGGTCAGAGAGGAGGGGCTTAGGAGGAGCCTGGGCAGAATGAGTGGGGTCAGACAGCAGAGGAGGGGCTTAGGAGGAGCCTAGGGGCTTAGGAGGAGCCTAGTCAGATTGGGTGGGGTCAAATAGGAGGAGCCTGGGCAGAATGGGTGGGGTCAGAGGGGTATGGGAGGAGCCTGGGTAGAATGGGTGGAGTCAGAGAGGAGGGGGTATAGGAGGAGCCTGGGCAGAGGGGGGTGTAGGAGGAGCCTAGTCAGATTGGGTGGGGTCAAATAGGAGGAGCCTGGGCAGAATGGGTGGGGTCAGAGGGGTATGGGAGGAGCCTGGGTAGAATGGGTGGAGTCAGAGAGGAGGGGGTATAGGAGGAGCCTGGCAGAGGGGGGTGTAGGAGGAGCCTAGTCAGATTGGGTGGGGTCAAATAGGAGGAGCCTGGGCACAATGGGAGGGGTCAGAGGGGTATGGGAGGAGCCTGGGTAGAATGGGTGGGGTCAGAGAGGAGGGGCTTAGGAGGAGCCTAGTCAGATTGGGTGGGGTCAAATTGGAGGAGCCTGGGCAGAATGGGTGGAGTCAGAGAGGTGGGGCTTAGGAGGAGCCTGGGCAGAATGGGTGGGGTCAGAGAGGAGAGGCTTAGGCGGAGCCTGGGCAGAATGGGTGGGGGTCAGACAGCAGAGGAGGGGCTTAGGAGGAGCCTGGGCAGAGGGGGTATAGGAGGAGCCTAGTCAGATTGGGTGGGGTCAAATAGGAGGAGCCTGGGCAGAATGGGTGGGGTCAGACAGCAGAGGAGGGGCTTAGGAGGAGCCAAGTCAGATTGGGTGGGGTCAAATAGGAGGGGTATAGGAGGAGCCTGGGCAGAATGGGTGGGGTCAGAGGGGTATGGGAGGAGCCTGGGCAGAATGGGTGGAGTCAGAGAGGAGGGGGTATAGGAGGAGCCTGGGCAGAATGGGTGGGGTCAGACAGCAGAGGAGGGGCATAGGAGGAGCCTGGGCAGAATGGGTGGGGTCAGACAGCAGAGGATGGGCTTAGGAGGAGCCTGGGCAGAATGGGTGGGGTCAGAGAGGAGATGCTTAGGCAGAGCCTGGGCAGTATGGGTGGGGTCAGACAGCAGAGGAGGGGCTTAGGAGGAGCCTAGTCAGATTGGGTGGGGTCAAATAGGAGGAGCCTAGTCAGAATGGGTGGAGTCAGAGAGGAGGGGGTATAGGAGGAGCCTAGTCAGATTGGCTGGGGTCAGAGAGGAGGGGCTTAGGAGGAGCCTAGGGGCTTAGGAGGAGCCTAGTCAGATTGGGTGGGGTCAGAGAGGAGGGGTATAGGAGGAGCCTGGGCAGAATGGGTGGGGTCAGACAGCAGATGAGGGGCTTAGGAGGAGTCTGGGCAGAATTGGTGGGGTCAGAGAGGAGGGGCTTAGGAGGAGCCTGGGCAGAATGGGTGGGGTCAGACAGCAGAGGAGGGGCTTAGGAGGAGCCTAGTCAGATTGGGTGGGGTCAAATAGGAGGAGCCTGGGCAGAATGGGTGAGGTCAGAGAGGAGGGGTATAGGAGGAGCCTAGTCAGATTGGGTGGGGTCAAATAGGAGGGGGTATAGGAGGAGCCTGGGCAGAATGGGTGGGGCCAGACAGCAGAGGAGGGGCTTAGGAGGAACCTAGTCAGATTGGGTGGGGTCAAATAGGAGGAGCCTGGGCAGAATGGGTGGGGTCAGACAGCAGAGGAGGGGCTTAGGAGGAGCCTGGGCAGAATGGGTGGGGTCAGAGAGGAGATGCTTAGGCGGAGCCTGGGCAGAATGGGTGGGGTCAGACAGCAGAGGAGGGGCTTCGGAGGAGCCTAGTCAGATTGGGTGGGGTCAAATAGGAGGAGCCTAGTCAGAATGGGTGGAGTCAGAGAGGAGGGGGTATAGGAGGAGCCTAGTCAGATTGGGTGGGGTCAGAGAGGAGGGGCTTAGGAGGAGCCTAGGGGCTTAGGAGGAGCCTAGTCAGATTGGGTGGGGTCAGAGAGGAGGGGTATAGGAGGAGCCTGGGCAGAATGGGTGGGGTCAGACAGCAGATGAGGGGCTTAGGAGGAGCCTGGGCAGAATTGGTGGGGTCAGAGAGGAGGGGCTTAGGAGGAGCCTGGGCAGAATGGGTGGGGTCAGACAGCAGAGGAGGGGCTTAGGAGGAGCCTGGGCAGAATTGGTGGGGTCAGAGAGGAGGGGCTTAGGAGGAGCCTGGGCAGAATGGGTGGGGTCAGACAGCAGAGGAGGGGCTTAGGAGGAGCCTAGTCAGATTGGGTGGGGTCAAATAGGAGGAGCCTGGGCAGAATGGGTGAGGTCAGAGAGGAGGGGTATAGGAGGAGCCTAGTCAGATTGGGTGGGGTCAAATAGGAGGGGGTATAGGAGGAGCCTGGGCAGAGGGGGTGGGGTCAGACAGCAGAGGAGGGGCTTAGGAGGAGCCTGGGCAGAATGGGTGGGGTCAGAGAGGAGATGCTTAGGCGGAGCCTGGGCAGAATGGGTGGGGTCAGACAGCAGAGGAGGGGCTTCGGAGGAGCCTAGTCAGATTGGGTGGGGTCAAATAGGAGGAGCCTAGTCAGAATGGGTGGAGTCAGAGAGGAGGGGGTATAGGAGGAGCCTAGTCAGATTGGGTGGGGTCAGAGAGGAGGGGCTTAGGAGGAGCCTAGGGGCTTAGGAGGAGCCTAGTCAGATTGGGTGGGGTCAGAGAGGAGGGGTATAGGAGGAGCCTGGGCAGAATGGGTGGGGTCAGACAGCAGATGAGGGGCTTAGGAGGAGCCTGGGCAGAATTGGTGGGGTCAGAGAGGAGGGGCTTAGGAGGAGCCTGGGCAGAATGGGTGGGGTCAGACAGCAGAGGAGGGGCTTAGGAGGAGCCTGGGCAGAATTGGTGGGGTCAGAGAGGAGGGGCTTAGGAGGAGCCTGGGCAGAATGGGTGGGGTCAGACAGCAGAGGAGGGGCTTAGGAGGAGCCTAGTCAGATTGGGTGGGGTCAAATAGGAGGAGCCTGGGCAGAATGGGTGAGGTCAGAGAGGAGGGGTATAGGAGGAGCCTAGTCAGATTGGGTGGGGTCAAATAGGAGGGGGTATAGGAGGAGCCTGGGCAGAGGGGGTGGGGTCAGAGAGGAGGGGTATAGGAGGAGCCTGGGCAGAGGGGGTATAGGAGGAGCCTAATCAGATTGGGTGGGGTCCAATAGGAGGAGCCTGGGCAGAATGGGTGGAGTCAGAGAGGAGGGGGTATAGGAGGAGCCTGGGCAGAATGGGTGGAGTCAGAGAGGAGGGGGTATAGGAGGAGCCTGGGCAGAATGGGTATAGGAGGAGCCTAGTCAGATTGGGTGTGGTCAAATAGGAGGAGCCTGGGCAGAATGGGTGGGGTCAGAGAGGAGGGGCTTAGGAGGAGCCTGGGCAGAATGAGTGGGGTCAGACAGCAGAGGAGGGGCTTAGGAGGAGCCTAGGGGCTTAGGAGGAGCCTAGTCAGATTGGGTGGGGTCAAATAGGAGGAGCCTGGGCAGAATGGGTGGGGTCAGAGGGGTATGGGAGGAGCCTGGGTAGAATGGGTGGAGTCAGAGAGGAGGGGGTATAGGAGGAGCCTGGGCAGAGGGGGGTGTAGGAGGAGCCTAGTCAGATTGGGTGGGGTCAAATAGGAGGAGCCTGGGCAGAATGGGTGGGGTCAGAGGGGTATGGGAGGAGCCTGGGTAGAATGGGTGGAGTCAGAGAGGAGGGGGTATAGGAGGAGCCTGGCAGAGGGGGGTGTAGGAGGAGCCTAGTCAGATTGGGTGGGGTCAAATAGGAGGAGCCTGGGCAGAGGGGGTGGGGTCAGAGAGGAGGGGTATAGGAGGAGCCTGGGCAGAAGGGGTGGGGTCAGACAGCAGAGGAGGGGCTTAGGAGGAGCCTGGGCAGAATGGGTGGGGTCAGAGAGGAGGGGCTTAGGAGGAGCCTAGTCAGATTGGGTGGGGTCAAATAGGAGGAGCCTGGGCAGAATGGGTGGGGTCAGACAGCAGAGGAGGGGCTTAGGAGGAGCCTAGTCAGATTGGGTGGGGTCAAATAGGAGGAGCCTGGGCAGAATGGGTGGGGTCAGACAGCAGAGGAGGGGTATAGGAGGAGCCTGGGCAGAGGGGGTGGGGTCAGAGAGGAGGGGTATAGGAGGAGCCTGGGCAGAGGGGGTATAGGAGGAGCCTGGGCAGAGGGGGTGGGGTCAGAGAGGAGGGGTATAGGAGGAGCCTGGGCAGAGGGGGTATAGGAGGAGCCTAGTCAGATTGGGTGGGGTCAAATAGGAGGAGCCTGGGCAGAATGGGTGGAGTCAGAGAGGAGGGGGTATAGGAGGAGCCTGGGCAGAATGGGTGGGGTCAGACAGCAGAGGAGGGGCTTAGGAGGAGCCTAGTCAGATTGGGTGGGGTCAAATAGGAGGAGCCTGGGCAGAGGGGGTGGGGTCAGAGAGGAGGGGTATAGGAGGAGCCTGGGCAGAATGGGTGGGGTCAGACAGCAGAGGAGGGGCTTAGGAGGAGCCTGGGCAGAATGGGTGGGGTCAGAGAGGAGGGGCTTAGGAGGAGCCTAGTCAGATTGGGTGGGGTCAAATAGGAGGAGCCTGGGCAGAATGGGTGGGGTCAGACAGCAGAGGAGGGGCTTAGGAGGAGCCTAGTCAGATTGGGTGGGGTCAAATAGGAGGAGCCTGGGCAGAATGGGTGGGGTCAGACAGCAGAGGAGGGGTATAGGAGGAGCCTGGGCAGAGGGGGTGGGGTCAGAGAGGAGGGGTATAGGAGGAGCCTGGGCAGAGGGGGTATAGGAGGAGCCTGGGCAGAGGGGGTGGGGTCAGAGAGGAGGGGTATAGGAGGAGCCTGGGCAGAGGGGGTATAGGAGGAGCCTAATCAGATTGGGTGGGGTCCAATAGGAGGAGCCTGGGCAGAATGGGTGGAGTCAGAGAGGAGGGGGTATAGGAGGAGCCTGGGCAGAATGGGTGGGGTCAGACAGCAGAGGAGGGGCTTAGGAGGAGCCTGGGCAGAATGGGTGGGGTCAGAGAGGAGGGGCTTAGGAGGAGCCTAGTCAGATTGGGTGGGGTCAAATAGGAGGAGCCTGGGCAGAATGGGTGGGGTCAGACAGCAGAGGAGGGGTATAGGAGGAGCCTGGGCAGAGGGGGTGGGGTCAGAGAGGAGGGGTATAGGAGGAGCCTGGGCAGAGGGGGTATAGGAGGAGCCTGGGCAGAGGGGGTGGGGTCAGAGAGGAGGGGTATAGGAGGAGCCTGGGCAGAGGGGGTATAGGAGGAGCCTAATCAGATTGGGTGGGGTCCAATAGGAGGAGCCTGGGCAGAATGGGTGGAGTCAGAGAGGAGGGGGTATAGGAGGAGCCTGGGCAGAATGGGTGGGGTCAGACAGCAGAGGAGGGGCTTAGGAGGAGCCTAGTCAGATTGGGTGGGGTCAGAGAGGTGGGGTATAGGAGGAGCCTGGGGAGAATGGGTGGGGTCAGCGAGCAGAGGAGGGGCTTAGGAGGAGCCTAGGGGCTTAGGAGGAGCCTAGTCAGATTGGGTGGGGTCAGAGAGGAGGGGCTTAGGAGGAGCCTGGGCAGAATGAGTGGGGTCAGACAGCAGAGGAGGGGCTTAGGAGGAGCCTAGTCAGATTGGGTGGGGTCAAATAGGAGGAGCCTGGGCAGAATGGGTGGGGTCAGAGGGGTATGGGAGGAGCCTGGGTAGAATGGGTGGAGTCAGAGAGGAGGGGGTATAGGAGGAGCCTGGGCAGAGGGGGGTGTAGGAGGAGCCTAGTCAGATTGGGTGGGGTCAAATAGGAGGAGCCTGGGCAGAATGGGTGGGGTCAGAGGGGTATGGGAGGAGCCTGGGTAGAATGGGTGGAGTCAGAGAGGAGGGGGTATAGGAGGAGCCTGGCAGAGGGGGGGTGTAGGAGGAGCCTAGTCAGATTGGGTGGGGTCAAATAGGAGGAGCCTGGGCACAATGGGAGGGGTCAGATGGGTATGGGAGGAGCCTGGGTAGAATGGGTGGAGTCAGAGAGGAGGGGGTATAGGAGGAGCCTAGTCAGAGGGGGTGGGGTCAGAGAGGAGGGGCTTAGGAGGAGCCTAGTCAGATTGGGTGGGGTCAAATAGGAGGAGCCTGGGCAGAATGGGTGGAGTCAGAGAGGTGGGGCTTAGGAGGAGCCTGGGCAGAATGGGTGGGGTCAGAGAGGAGGGGCTTAGGCGGAGCCTGGGCAGAATGGGTGGGGGTCAGACAGCAGAGGAGGGGCTTAGGAGGAGCCTGGGCAGAGGGGGTATAGGAGGAGCCTAGTCAGATTGGGTGGGGTCAAATAGGAGGAGCCTAGTCAGATTGGGTGGGGTCAGAGAGGTGGGGTATAGGAGGAGCCTGGGCAGAATGGGTGGGGTCAGACAGCAGAGGAGGGGCTTAGGAGGAGCCAAGTCAGATTGGGTGGGGTCAAATAGGAGGGGTATAGGAGGAGCCTGGGCAGAATGGGTGGGGTCAGAGGGGTATGGGAGGAGCCTGGGCAGAATGGGTGGAGTCAGAGAGGAGGGGGTATAGGAGGAGCCTGGGCAGAATGGGTGGGGTCAGACAGCAGAGGAGGGGCTTAGGAGGAGCCTGGGCAGAATGGGTGGGGTCAGACAGCAGAGGAGGGGCTTAGGAGGAGCCTAGTCAGATTGGGTGGGGTCAAATAGGAGGAGCCTAGTCAGAATGGGTGGAGTCAGAGAGGAGGGGGTATAGGAGGAGCCTAGTCAGATTGGGTGGGGTCAGAGAGGAGGGGCTTAGGAGGAGCCTAGGGGCTTAGGAGGAGCCTAGTCAGATTGGGTGGGGTCAGAGAGGAGGGGTATAGGAGGAGCCTGGGCAGAATGGGTGGGGTCAGACAGCAGATGAGGGGCTTAGGAGGAGCCTGGGCAGAATTGGTGGGGTCAGAGAGGAGGGGCTTAGGAGGAGCCTGGGCAGAATGGGTGGGGTCAGACAGCAGAGGAGGGGCTTAGGAGGAGCCTAGTCAGATTGGGTGGGGTCAAATAGGAGGAGCCTGGGCAGAATGGGTGAGGTCAGAGAGGAGGGGTATAGGAGAAGCCTAGTCAGATTGGGTGGGGTCAAATAGGAGGGGGTATATGAGGAGCCTGGGCAGAATGGGTGGGGCCAGACAGCAGAGGAGGGGCTTAGGAGGAACTTAGTCAGATTGGGTGGGGTCAAATAGGAGGAGCCTGGGCAGAATGGGTGGGGTCAGACAGCAGAGGAGGGGCTTAGGAGGAGCCTGGGCAGAATGGGTGGGGTCAGAGAGGAGGGGCTTAGGAGGAGCCTGGGCAGAATGGGTGGAGTCAGAGAGGAGGGGGTATAGGAGGAGCCTGGGCAGAATGGGTGGGGTCAGACAGCAGAGGAGGGGCTTAGGAGGAGCCTAGTCAGAATGGGTGGAGTCAGAGAGGAGGGGTATAGAAGGAGCCTGGGCAGAATGGGTGGAGTCAGAGAGGAGGGGGTATAGGAGGAGCCTGGGCAGAATGGGTATAGGAGGAGCCTGGGTAGAATGGGTGGAGTCAGAGAGGAGGGGGTATAGGAGGAGCCTGGCAGAATGGGTGGGGTCAGACAGCAGAGGAGGGGCTTAGGGTATAGGAGGAGCCTGGGCAGAATGGGTGGGGTCAGACAGCAGAGGAGGGGCTTAGGAGGAGCCTAGTCAGATTGGGTGGGGTCAAATAGGAGGAGCCTGGGCAGAATGGGTGGGGTCAGACAGCAGAGGAGGGGTATAGGAGGAGCCTGGCAGAGGGGGGTGTAGGAGGAGCCTAGTCAGATTGGGTGGGGTCAAATAGGAGGAGCCTGGGTGGGGTCAGAGGGGTATGGGAGGAGCCTGGGTAGAATGGGTGGAGTCAGAGAGGAGGGGGTATAGGAGGAGCCTGGGCAGAATGGGTGGGGCCAGACAGCAGAGGAGGGGCTTAGGAGGAGCCTGGGCAGAGGGGGTGGGGTCAGAGAGGAGGGGTATAGGAGGAGCCTGGGCAGAGGGGGTATAGGAGGAGCCTGGCCAGAGGGGGTGGGGTCAGAGAGGAGGGGCTTAGGAGGAGCTTAGTCAGATTGGGTGGGGTCAAATAGGAGGAGCCTGGGCAGAATGGGTGGGGTCAGAGGGGTATGGGAGGAGCCTGGGCAGAATGGGTGGGGTCAGACAGCAGAGGAGGGGCTTAGGAGGAGCCTGGGCAGAATGGGTGGGGTCAGAGAGGAGGGGCTTAGGCGGAGCCTGGGCAGAATGGGTGGGGTCAGACAGCAGAGGAGGGGCTTAGGAGGAGCCTGGGCAGGAGGAGGGGGTATATGGGCAGAATGGGTGGGGTCAGAGAGGAGGGGCTTAGGAGGAGCCTGGGCAGAATGGGTGGAGTCAGAGAGGAGGGGGTATAGGAGGAGCCTGGGCAGAATGGGTATAGGAGGAGCCTAGTCAGATTGGGTGTGGTCAAATAGGAGGAGCCTGGGCAGAATGGGTGGGGTCAGAGAGGAGGGGGTATAGGAGGAGCCTGGCAGAGGGGGGTATAGGAGGAGCCTGAGCAGAGGGGGGTGTAGGAGGCGCCTAGTCAGATTGGGTGGGGTCAAATAGGAGGAGCCTGGGCAGAATGGGTGGGGTCAGAGGGGTATGGGAGGAGCCTGGGTAGAATGGGTGGAGTCAGAGAGGAGGGGGTATAGGAGGAGCCTGGCAGAGGGGGGTGTAGGAGGAGCCTAGTCAGATTGGGTGGGGTCAAATAGGAGGAGCCTGGGCAGAGGGGGTGGGGTCAGAGAGGAGGGGCTTAGGAGGAGCCTAGTCAGATTGGGTGGGGTCAAATAGGAGGAGCCTGGGCAGAATGGGTGGGGTCAGACAGCAGAGGAGGGGTATAGGAGGAGCCTGGGCAGAGGGGGTGGGGTCAGAGAGGAGGGGTATAGGAGGAGCCTGGGCAGAGGGGGTATAGGAGGAGCCTGGGCAGAGGGGGTGGGGTCAGAGAGGAGGGGTATAGGAGGAGCCTGGGCAGAGGGGGTATAGGAGGAGCCTAGTCAGATTGGGTGGGGTCAAATAGGAGGAGCCTGGGCAGAATGGGTGGAGTCAGAGAGGAGGGGGTATAGGAGGAGCCTGGGCAGAATGGGTGGGGTCAGACAGCAGAGGAGGGGCTTAGGAGGAGCCTAGTCAGATTGGGTGGGATCAAATAGGAGGAGCCTGGGCAGAGGGGGTGGGGTCAGAGAGGAGGGGTATAGGAGGAGCCTGGGCAGAATGGGTGGGGTCAGACAGCAGAGGAGGGGCTTAGGAGGAGCCTGGGCAGAATGGGTGGGGTCAGAGAGGAGGGGCTTAGGAGGAGCCTAGTCAGATTGGGTGGGGTCAAATAGGAGGAGCCTGGGCAGAATGGGTGGGGTCAGACAGCAGAGGAGGGGCTTAGGAGGAGCCTAGTCAGATTGGGTGGGGTCAAATAGGAGGAGCCTGGGCAGAATGGGTGGGGTCAGACAGCAGAGGAGGGGTATAGGAGGAGCCTGGGCAGAGGGGGTGGGGTCAGAGAGGAGGGGTATAGGAGGAGCCTGGGCAGAGGGGGTATAGGAGGAGCCTGGGCAGAGGGGGTGGGGTCAGAGAGGAGGGGTATAGGAGGAGCCTGGGCAGAGGGGGTATAGGAGGAGCCTAATCAGATTGGGTGGGGTCCAATAGGAGGAGTCTGGGCAGAATGGGTGGAGTCAGAGAGGAGGGGGTATAGGAGGAGCCTGGGCAGAATGGGTGGGGTCAGACAGCAGAGGAGGGGCTTAGGAGGAGCCTAGTCAGATTGGGTGGGGTCAGAGAGGTGGGGTATAGGAGGAGCCTGGGGAGAATGGGTGGGGTCAGACAGCAGAGAAGGGGCTTAGGAGGAGCCTTGTCAGATTGGGTGGGGTCAAATAGGAGGAGCCTGGGCAGAGGGGGTATAGGAGGAGCCTAGTCAGATTGGGTGGGGTCAGAGAGCAGAGGAGGGGCTTAGGAGGAGCCTAGGGGCTTAGGAGGAGCCTAGTCAGATTGGGTGGGGTCAGAGAGGAGGGGCTTAGGAGGAGCCTGGGCAGAATGAGTGGGGTCAGAGAGCAGAGGAGGGGCTTAGGAGGAGCCTAGGGGCTTAGGAGGAGCCTAATCAGATTGGGTGGGGTCAAATAGGAGGAGCCTGGGCAGAATGGGTGGGGTCAGAGGGGTATGGGAGGAGCCTGGGTAGAATGGGTGGAGTCAGAGAGGAGGGGGTATAGGAGGAGCCTGGGCAGAGGGGGGTGTAGGAGGAGCCTAGTCAGATTGGGTGGGGTCAAATAGGAGGAGCCTGGGCAGAATGGGTGGGGTCAGAGGGGTATGGGAGGAGCCTGGGTAGAATGGGTGGAGTCAGAGAGGAGGGGGTATAGGAGGAGCCTGGCAGAGGGGGGTGTAGGAGGAGCCTAGTCAGATTGGGTGGGGTCAAATAGGAGGAGCCTGGGCACAATGGGAGGGGTCAGAGGGGTATGGGAGGAGCCTGGGTAGAATGGGTGGAGTCAGAGAGGAGGGGGTATAGGAGGAGCCTAGTCGGAGGGGGTGGGGTCAGAGAGGAGGGGCTTAGGAGGAGCCTAGTCAGATTGGGTGGGGTCAAATAGGAGGAGCCTGGGCAGAATGGGTGGAGTCAGAGAGGTGGGGCTTAGGAGGAGCCTGGGCAGAATGGGTGGGGTCAGAGAGGAGGGGCTTAGGCGGAGCCTGGGCAGAATGGGTGGGGGTCAGACAGCAGAGGAGGGGCTTAGGAGGAGCCTGGGCAGAGGGGGTATAGGAGGAGCCTAGTCAGATTGGGTGGGGTCAAATAGGAGGAGCCTGGGCAGAATGGGTGGGGTCAGACAGCAGAGGAGGGGCTTAGGAGGAGCCAAGTCAGATTGGGTGGGGTCAAATAGGAGGGGTATAGGAGGAGCCTGGGCAGAATGGGTGGGGTCAGAGGGGTATGGGAGGAGCCTGGGCAGAATGGGTGGAGTCAGAGAGGAGGGGGTATAGGAGGAGCCTGGGCAGAATGGGTGGGGTCAGACAGCAGAGGAGGGGCATAGGAGGAGCCTGGGCAGAATGGGTGGGGTCAGACAGCAGAGGAGGGGCTTAGGAGGAGCCTGGGCAGAATGGGTGGGGTCAGAGAGGAGATGCTTAGGCAGAGCCTGGGCAGTATGGGTGGGGTCAGACAGCAGAGGAGGGGCTTAGGAGGAGCCTAGTCAGATTGGGTGGGGTCAAATCGGAGGAGCCTAGTCAGAATGGGTGGAGTCAGAGAGGAGGGGGTATAGGAGGAGCCTAGTCAGATTGGCTGGGGTCAGAGAGGAGGGGCTTAGGAGGAGCCTAGGGGCTTAGGAGGAGCCTAGTCAGATTGGGTGGGGTCAGAGAGGAGGGGTATAGGAGGAGCCTGGGCAGAATGGGTGGGGTCAGACAGCAGATGAGGGGCTTAGGAGGAGCCTGGGCAGAATTGGTGGGGTCAGAGAGGAGGGGCTTAGGAGGAGCCTGGGCAGAATGGGTGGGGTCAGACAGCAGAGGAGGGGCTTAGGAGGAGCCTAGTCAGATTGGGTGGGGTCAAATAGGAGGAGCCTGGGCAGAATGGGTGAGGTCAGAGAGGAGGGGTATAGGAGGAGCCTAGTCAGATTGGGTGGGGTCAAATAGGAGGGGGTATAGGAGGAGCCTGGGCAGAATGGGTGGGGCCAGACAGCAGAGGAGGGGCTTAGGAGGAACCTAGTCAGATTGGGTGGGGTCAAATAGGAGGAGCCTGGGCAGAATGGGTGGGGTCAGACAGCAGAGGAGGGGCTTAGGAGGAGCCTGGGCAGAATGGGTGGGGTCAGAGAGGAGATGCTTAGGCGGAGCCTGGGCAGAATGGGTGGGGTCAGACAGCAGAGGAGGGGCTTCGGAGGAGCCTAGTCAGATTGGGTGGGGTCAAATAGGAGGAGCCTAGTCAGAATGGGTGGAGTCAGAGAGGAGGGGGTATAGGAGGAGCCTAGTCAGATTGGGTGGGGTCAGAGAGGAGGGGCTTAGGAGGAGCCTAGGGGCTTAGGAGGAGCCTAGTCAGATTGGGTGGGGTCAGAGAGGAGGGGTATAGGAGGAGCCTGGGCAGAATGGGTGGGGTCAGACAGCAGATGAGGGGCTTAGGAGGAGCCTGGGCAGAATTGGTGGGGTCAGAGAGGAGGGGCTTAGGAGGAGCCTGGGCAGAATGGGTGGGGTCAGACAGCAGAGGAGGGGCTTAGGAGGAGCCTGGGCAGAATTGGTGGGGTCAGAGAGGAGGGGCTTAGGAGGAGCCTGGGCAGAATGGGTGGGGTCAGACAGCAGAGGAGGGGCTTAGGAGGAGCCTAGTCAGATTGGGTGGGGTCAAATAGGAGGAGCCTGGGCAGAATGGGTGAGGTCAGAGAGGAGGGGTATAGGAGGAGCCTAGTCAGATTGGGTGGGGTCAAATAGGAGGGGGTATAGGAGGAGGCTGGGCAGAATGGGTGGGGCCAGACAGCAGAGGAGGGGCTTAGGAGGAACCTAGTCAGATTGGGTGGGGTCAAATAGGAGGAGCCTGGGCAGAATGGGTGGGGTCAGACAGCAGAGGAGGGGCTTAGGAGGAGCCTGGGCAGAATGGGTGGGGTCAGAGAGGAGGGGCTTAGGAGGAGCCTGGGCAGAATGGGTGGAGTCAGAGAGGAGGGGGTATAGGAGGAGCCTGGGCAGAATGGGTGGGGTCAGACAGCAGAGGAGGGGCTTAGGAGGAGCCTAGTCAGAATGGGTGGAGTCAGAGAGGAGGGGTATAGGAGGAGCCTGGGCAGAATGGTGGAGTCAGAGAGGAGGGGGTATAGGAGGAGCCTGGGCAGAATGGGTATAGGAGGAGCCTAGTCAGATTGGGTGAGGTCAGAGAGGAGGGGTATAGGAGGAGCCTGGGCAGAGGGGCTTAGGAGGAGCCTGGGCAGAATGGGTGGGGTCAGACAGCAGAGGATGGGTTTAGGAGGAGCTTAGTCAGAATGGGTGGGGTCAGAGAGCAGAGGAGGGGTTAAGGAGGAGCCTAGTCAGATTGGGTGGGGTCAGAGAGGAGGGGGTATAGGAGGAGCCTAGTCAGATTGGGTGAGGTCAGAGAGGAGGGGCTGAGGAGGAGCCTGGGCAGAATGGGTGGAGTCAGACAGCAGAGGATTGGTTTAGGAGGAGCTTAGTCAGAATGGGTGGGGTCAGACAGCAGAGGAGGGGCTTAGGAGGAGCCTAGTCAGATTGGGGTCAAATAAGAGGGGTATAGGAGGAGCCTGGGCAGAATGGGTGGGGTCAGAGGGGTATGGGAGGAGCCTGGGCAGAATGGGTGGAGTCCGAGAGGAGGGGGTATAAGAGGAGCCTAGTCAGATTGGGTGGGGTCAGAGAGCAGAGGAGGGGTTAAGGAGGAGCCTAGTCAGATTGGGTGTGGTCAAATAGGAGGAGCCTGGGCAGAATGGGTGGGGTCTGAGGGCCTAGGAAGGGGTCATAGATGGAGGAGGATCCTGACTTATGGTGGGGAACTGCAAAAACTTTTTTAATGCACCCCCCTATACTTTCTGATTTCTGTTTGGAGGGGGCAGTCGGGGAGCAGTATTAAAAGGTGCTTAGGCGCAACGTGAAGAGCGATGAGGTGCACAGAATGGCATGCCTTCCAGGTACTTTTTGGAGGGGCTACCATTATTTTTTATTGCTCTGATCCTCCCTCATGGGGTGTACCCCAAATGGTTAGGGGCAACGGGGGAGGGGGGGGTGGCAAAAAGCTGTTTGACAGTTTCTGTTACCAACAGGGGTCACCATACGATTCTGCTGCAGTTATGGTATTGAAAGGTACAACAAGGAGCATGTGAATGTATTTTTGCAGGTGGGGTGCCCCAAAATTTTACTGCCAGCAGCAGCAGCCCCCCTCCTCCCCACCCAGCAGATTGGTATAGGTACCTTTAGGACATTTCTGTTGAAAAAAGAGGCTATAGCGAATCGTGCTATGAAATCCTAGAGCACTAACATTTGCTAAATAAAGGTGGCATCGGAGCATACGAATGAGGCAGAGAGAGGCTACTGTTGCCAATTGGTTTGGTGGGTCATAGTGAATAACCTCGGCATGCAAATAGGCAGTGTGAGGATTGGCAGTGTCTGTAGAGAATTTTGGCATGCTCTTCAGCTTATTTTTTCCTCCTTACGTTGGCTATGAACTACAGAGGAAAGGCCCGGCCTTACTGTTGGACAAAACATGTATTTATGATTTTAAGAAGTGTAGTCTGACTGTACTGAGAGGGGCTGTACAGTACGGTAAATGCCTGTATACCCCTGCAATGTGCATCCAACTGTCACTTGAGATTCAATAGCGAACGAAGCAGCTGGGTTACTGACTGAATGTAAATGGAAGGCACATAGCAAGGGTGTTTGTGGTCACTCAAATGATTGAAACCTGGTTGATGCACTACCAAAGCTGGGGTTCCAGGAGGGAACATTTGAGGGGCATTGAGATGGTGGTGCCCAGAGGTCAAAATATGTTTCAGAGACAGAGAGGTACTGCGGTCCTGGTCCCACATTGGGGGTAGTCAAAAGTCCGGCTAAAGATTTCTGTCCAACTGTTACCACGTTTTGTGCAGCCTGGCTCCCTCTGTAACGATTCCCCAGTGTCTTTCGATCCTACAGATGACTGTAGCAAACTTCCCAAATTTTTTCTTGGCCTCATACCCCCAAAGGAGTGCCTGACATTTGCCAGCCTAACGATACTCACATTCTGGGAAAAACCTCACTAACCATGCATATTTATGCACCACACATGGCAAATCCTTGCAATTGCAGAACATCATATCGCACTTGTCATCTTTGAGGTGCTGTAAGTATTTGGATTTGAGGGAAATATTCATCCTTGCTTGCTCTCCCACCTGAAGTCTATGGTGCTGCTGTTCCTTTCTCACATGTCCCTACAAAGAGACAAGTGACACACAGACTCAATCACTCAGCAAACATATATGCTTTGACGCTTTCATCTTGCTGTTTACCTTCCAAATGTTCCCCCTTCACCACAAATACAGGCCAGCCATTCCTCATCCCCTCAGTCATCGTAGTCATTCACTCCTTAGGCCCTGCAAGACAAAAATGACCAAGAATCATGTCAGCAAGAAGGAGAAAAGCCTCAGTGTGCTCTTTTGTTCATACTGCTGCCCCCTAGTAACACTTCATGGCCACTGCAGCTTAAGAATGGGACTGAGAAGAGGGCTCTCCTATGCAAATAATGTCCTCCCATGCATACTTTCTTCTGAGACGGTCGGCGGCTTGTGCCGTGATACTGCCTCCAACATATGGTCTTCAACCAAATTTTAAAAAAGCCCACCTGCCTTAGACGAAGGATTTTACCACTCGAAGGAAGCACATGGGGACATCACCATCATTTAGCAGGGTCCTAAATTGCCTGCTGTCCGCCTGTATACAGAACAAGGACGTTCGTGGCCGTTCGTGAGCGTTCTTCAAAGGAAGGAGGTGGGTGAATAAATCCAAGATGCCAGGGCAGGCCCAGCCCAGCCCAGTGCAGCCCAGCCCGGCACAGCGCACTGCTGTGGAGGTCCACTCCTTCACATCCTGCAGCAGGCATGATGCAGATCTACTAGAGCAAAGGCTTGACTCTGCTCTTGTCTGTCTCTTAAAGGAAAAATCTTTCCAACTTCTTATTGCACCTAATAAATGGACTCTAGCTAGCCTCAAACTCGACCCATCATTTCATTAGCCAGAGCTCATACTTGACCTTTATTTCTATCCAAGCTCACTGGCACCAAACCCCTGATTTGAGCGAGTGGCTCACACTAAAATGAAAAATCACCATCAACCAACCTATTTTACAATAAGTGTAGCACCATCCTCGCATTCTTGTGCTCAGTTATAACCCCCAATACCACAATTGCACTCTGCAATTCACCAAACTTAAAGGACAAAGAATGACGACATTGATAAAGGAAGATAAGGCCTTGTTCCTAGCACCTACTTGAGAAATAGGGCGGTTGGTAGAAGGTCATGAGAGAAAACATATGAAATGTTGGGAGACACCTGCCAAAAAAACACTAGCAAAAAAAAAATCACTGTTTGAAAATTTCCCACCTTGGGACACTTCTACAGCACTGGCAGGATTCGAACCCTGGCCTGTGAGGGCTGTCCCCCCAAAGGTACAAGCCTTACCTTTGAGCTATCTACTTGGTGGTCTAGATGATTGCAGTAGTAACTATAAGCAATATACAGGCCTTGGTGTCCTTCCCTGTGGCTTCCATTGCACATTAAATGGATGACCATGACATAAGGACAATTTGATAGGCTACTTACATGGAAACCAGAAAAACACTTAGCAAAAAAAAAAAAAAGAAAATCACTGTTTGAAAATTTCCCACCTTGGGATACTTCTACAGCACTGGCAGGATTCGAACCCTGGCCTGTGAGGGCTGTCCCCACCAAAGGTACAAGCCTTACCTTTGAGCTATAGCTCCTTGGTGGTCTTGAGGATTGCAGTAGTAACTATAAGCAACATACAGGCCTTGGTGTCCTTTCCTGTGGCTTCCATTGCACATTAAATGGATGACCATGACATAAGGACAATTTGATAGGCTACTTACATGGAAACCAGAAAAACACTTAGCAACAAAAAATAAAAGAAAATCACTGTTTGAAAATTTCCCACCTTGGGATACTTCTACAGCACTGGCAGGATTCGAACCCTGGCCTGTGAGGGCTGTCCCCACCAAAGGTACAAGCCTTACCTTTGAGCTATAGCTCCTTGATGGTCTGGAGGATTGCAGTAGTAACTATAAGCAACATACAGGCCTTGGTGTCCTTTCCTGTGGCTTCCATTGCACATTAAATGGATGACCATGACATACGGACAATTTGATAGGCTACTTACATGGAAACCAGTGTGGTCCAGTGGGTAAGTTCCTGCCTTCCATCCAGGCAACCAGGGTTCAAATCCCGGTTTTGGCACCAGGTAAGTAAATTGGTAAGTAAAATGTGTCTGTGTGTTGTGTAAGAGTGGAATCATGCCTAGCGAAAGAGGGATTGCAGATTGGTCGGTAAGTAAAATAGGTGTGGAAAGAAAGGTGAAAGAAAGAGAATGGGTGTTGTCTGTAGGAGGAGGACCCTGGGCAGGTTGGGTGGGGTCAGAGAGGAGGGGTATAGGAGGAGCCTGGGCAGAATGGGTGGGGTCAGAGAGCAGAGGAGGGGCTTAGGAGGAGCCTAGTCAGATTGGGTGGGGTCAGAGAGGAGGGGCTTAGGAGGAGCCTGGGCAGAATGAGTGGGGTCAGACAGCAGAGGAGGGGCTTAGGAGGAGCCTAGTCAGATTGGGTGGGGTCAAATAGGAGGAGCCTGGGCAGAATGGGAGGAGCCTGGGTAGAATGGGTGGAGTCAGAGAGGAGGGGGTATAGGAGGAGCCTGGCAGAGGGGGGTGTAGGAGGAGCCTAGTCAGATTGGGTGGGGTCAAATAGGAGGAGCCTGGGCAGAATGGGTGGGGTCAGAGAGGTGGGGTATAGGAGGAGCCTGGGCAGAATGGGTGGGGTCAGACAGCAGAGGAGGGGCTTAGGAGGAGCCTAGTCAGATTGGGTGGGGTCAAATAGGAGGAGCCTGGGTAGAATGGGTGGAGTCAGACAGCAGAGGAGGGGCTTAGGAGGAGCCTGGGCAGGAGGAGGGGGTATATGGGCAGAATGGGTGGGGTCAGAGAGGAGGGGCTTAGGAGGAGCCTGGGCAGAATGGGTATAGGAGGAGCCGGGGTGAGGTCAGAGAGGAGGGGTATAGGAGGAGCCTGGGCAGAGGGGGTATAGGAGGAGCCTAGTCAGATTGGGTGGGGTCAAATAGGAGGAGCCTGGGCAGAATGGGTGGGGTCAGACAGCAGAGGAGGGGCTTAGGAGGAGCCTAGTCAGATTGGGTGGGGTCAAATAGGAGGAGCCTGGGCAGAGGGGGTGGGGTCAGAGAGGAGGGGTATAGGAGGAGCCTGGGCAGAGGGGGTGAGGTCAGAGAGGAGGGGTATAGGAGGAGCCTGGGCAGAGGGGGTATAGGAGGAGCCTAGTCAGATTGGGTGGGGTCAAATAGGAGGAGCCTGGGCAGAATGGGTGGAGTCAGAGAGGAGGGGTATAGGAGGAGCCTGGGCAGAATGGGTGGGGTCAGACAGCAGAGGAGGGGTATAGGAGGAGCCTGGGCAGAGGGGGTGGGGTCAGAGAGGAGGGGCTTAGGAGGAGCCTGGGCAGAGGGGGTATAGGAGGAGCCTGGGCAGAGGGGGTATAGGAGGAGCCTGGGCAGAGGGGGTGGGGTCAGAGAGGAGGGGTATAGGAGGAGCCTAATCAGATTGGGTGGGGTCCAATAGGAGGAGCCTGGGCAGAATGGGTGGGGTCAGAGAGGTGGGGTATAGGAGGAGCCTGGGCAGAATGGGTGGGGTCAGAGAGGAGGGGGTATAGGAGGAGCCTGGGCAGAATGGGTGGGGTCAGACAGCAGAGGAGGGGCTTAGGAGGAGCCTAGTCAGATTGGGTGGGGTCAGAGAGGAGGGGCTTAGGAGGAGCCTGGGCAGAATGAGTGGGGTCAGACAGCAGAGGAGGGGCTTAGGAGGAGCCTAGTCAGATTGGGTGGGGTCAAATAGGAGGAGCCTGGGTGGAGTCAGAGAGGAGGGTGTATAGGAGGAGCCTGGGCAGAGGGGGGTGTAGGAGGAGCCTAGTCAGATTGGGTGGGGTCAAATAGGAGGAGCCTGGGCAGAATGGGTGGGGTCAGAGGGGTATGGGAGGAGCCTGGGTAGAATGGGTGGAGTCAGAGAGGAGGGGGTATAGGATGAGCCTGGCAGAGGGGGGTGTAGGAGGAGCCTAGTCAGATTGGGTGGGGTCAAATAGGAGGAGCCTGGGCGGAATGGGTGGGGTCAGAGGGGTATGGGAGGAGCCTGGGTAGAATGGGTGGAGTCAGAGAGGAGGGGGTATAGGAGGAGCCTGGGCAGAATGGGTGGGGTCAGACAGCAGAGGAGGGGCTTAGGGGGAGCCTGGGCAGAATGGGTGGGGTCAGAGAGGAGGAGCCTGGGCAGAATGGGTGGGGTCAGACAGCAGAGGAGGGGCTTAGGAGGAGCCTAGTCAGATTGGGTGGGGTCAGAGAGGTGGGGTATAGGAGGAGCCTAGTCAGATTGGGTGGGGTCAGACAGCAGAGGAGGGGTATAGGAGGAGCCTGGGCAGAATGGGTGGAGTCAGAGAGGAGGGGGTATAGGAGGAGCCTGGGCAGAGGGGGTGGGGTCAGAGAGGAGGGGCTTAGGCGGAGCCTGGGCAGAATGGGTGGGGGTCAGACAGCAGAGGAGGGGCTTAGGAGGAGCCTGGGCAGAGGGGGTATAGGAGGAGCCTAGTCAGATTGGGTGGGGTCAAATAGGAGGAGCCTGGGCAGAATGGGTGGGGGTCAGACAGCAGAGGAGGGGCTTAGGAGGAGCCTGGGCAGAGGGGGTATAGGAGGAGCCTAGTCAGATTGGGTGGGGTCAAATAGGAGGAGCCTGGGCAGAATGGGTGGGGGTCAGACAGCAGAGGAGGGGCTTAGGAGGAGCCTAGTCAGATTGGGTGGGGTCAAATAGGAGGAGCCTGGGCAGAATGGGTGGGGTCAGACAGCAGAGGAGGGGCTTAGGAGGAGCCAAGTCAGATTGGGTGGGGTCAAATAGGAGGGGTATAGGAGGAGCCTGGGCAGAATGGGTGGGGTCAGAGGGGTATGGGAGGAGCCTGGGCAGAATGGGTGGAGTCAGAGAGGAGGGGGTATAGGAGGAGCCTGGGCAGAATGGGTGGGGTCAGACAGCAGAGGAGGGGCTTAGGAGGAGCCTGGGCAGAATGGGTGGGGTCAGACAGCAGAGGAGGGGCTTAGGAGGAGCCTAGTCAGATTGGGTGGGGTCAAATAGGAGGAGCCTAGTCAGAATGGGTGGAGTCAGAGAGGAGGGGGTATAGGAGGAGCCTAGTCAGATTGGGTGGGGTCAGAGAGGAGGGGCTTAGGAGGAGCCTAGGGGCTTAGGAGGAGCCTAGTCAGATTGGGTGGGGTCAGAGAGG
This sequence comes from Lissotriton vulgaris, assembly GCF_964263255.1. Classification (NCBI taxonomy): domain Eukaryota; kingdom Metazoa; phylum Chordata; class Amphibia; order Caudata; family Salamandridae; genus Lissotriton; species Lissotriton vulgaris. Next base: position 1,002,542,746 of record NC_141695.1, read on the forward strand.
AGGGGTATAGGAGGAGCCTGGGCAGAATGGGTGGGGTCAGACAGCAGATGAGGGGCTTAGGAGGAGCCTGGGCAGAATTGGTGGGGTCAGAGAGGAGGGGCTTAGGAGGAGCCTGGGCAGAATTGGTGGGGTCAGAGAGGAGGGGCTTAGGAGGAGCCTGGGCAGAATGGGTGGGGTCAGACAGCAGAGGAGGGGCTTAGGAGGAGCCTAGTCAGATTGGGTGGGGTCAAATAGGAGGAGCCTGGGCAGAATGGGAGGAGCCTGGGTAGAATGGGTGGAGTCAGAGAGGAGGGGGTATAGGAGGAGCCTGGCAGAGGGGGGTGTAGGAGGAGCCTAGTCAGATTGGGTGGGGTCAAATAGGAGGAGCCTGGGCAGAATGGGTGGGGTCAGAGGGGTATGGGAGGAGCCTGGGTAGAATGGGTGGAGTCAGACAGCAGAGGAGGGTCTTAGGAGGAGCCTAGTCAGATTGGGTGGGGTCAAATAGGAGGAGCCTGGGCAGAATGGGTGGGGTCAGACAGCAGAGGAGGGGTATAGGAGGAGCCTGGGCAGAGGGGGTATAGGAGGAGCCTGGGCAGAGGGGGTGAGGTCAGAGAGGAGGGGTATAGGAGGAGCCTGGGCAGAGGGGGTATAGGAGGAGCCTAGTCAGATTGGGTGGGGTCAAATAGGAGGAGCCTGGGCAGAATGGGTGGAGTCAGAGAGGAGGGGTATAGGAGGAGCCTGGGCAGAATGGGTGGGGTCAGACAGCAGAGGAGGGGTATAGGAGGAGCCTGGGCAGAGGGGGTGGGGTCAGAGAGGAGGGGTATAGGAGGAGCCTGGGCAGAGGGGGTATAGGAGGAGCCTGGGCAGAGGGGGTGGGGTCAGAGAGGAGGGGTATAGGAGGAGCCTGGGCAGAGGGGGTATAGGAGGAGCCTAATCAGATTGGGTGGGGTCCAATAGGAGGAGCCTGGGCAGAATGGGTGGGGTCAGAGAGGTGGGGTATAGGAGGAGCCTGGGCAGAATGGGTGGGGTCAGAGGGGTATGGGAGGAGCCTGGGCAGAATGGGTGGAGTCAGAGAGGAGGGGGTATAGGAGGAGCCTGGGCAGAATGGGTGGGGTCAGACAGCAGAGGAGGGGCTTAGGAGGAGCCTAGTCAGATTGGGTGGGGTCAGAGAGGAGGGGCTTAGGAGGAGCCTGGGCAGAATGAGTGGGGTCAGACAGCAGAGGAGGGGCTTAGGAGGAGCCTAGTCAGATTGGGTGGGGTCAAATAGGAGGAGCCTGGGTGGAGTCAGAGAGGAGGGTGTATAGGAGGAGCCTGGGCAGAGGGGGGTGTAGGAGGAGCCTAGTCAGATTGGGTGGGGTCAAATAGGAGGAGCCTGGGCAGAATGGGTGGGGTCAGAGGGGTATGGGAGGAGCCTGGGTAGAATGGGTGGAGTCAGAGAGGAGGGGGTATAGGATGAGCCTGGCAGAGGGGGGTGTAGGAGGAGCCTAGTCAGATTGGGTGGGGTCAAATAGGAGGAGCCTGGGCGGAATGGGTGGGGTCAGAGGGGTATGGGAGGAGCCTGGGTAGAATGGGTGGAGTCAGAGAGGAGGGGGTATAGGAGGAGCCTGGGCAGAATGGGTGGGGTCAGACAGCAGAGGAGGGGCTTAGGGGGAGCCTGGGCAGAATGGGTGGGGTCAGAGAGGAGGAGCCTGGGCAGAATGGGTGGGGTCAGACAGCAGAGGAGGGGCTTAGGAGGAGCCTAGTCAGATTGGGTGGGGTCAGAGAGGTGGGGTATAGGAGGAGCCTAGTCAGATTGGGTGGGGTCAAATAGGAGGAGCCTGGGCAGAATGGGTGGGGTCAGACAGCAGAGGAGGGGTATAGGAGGAGCCTGGGCAGAATGGGTGGAGTCAGAGAGGAGGGGGTATAGGAGGAGCCTGGGCAGAGGGGGTGGGGTCAGAGAGGAGGGGCTTAGGCGGAGCCTGGGCAGAATGGGTGGGGGTCAGACAGCAGAGGAGGGGCTTAGGAGGAGCCTGGGCAGAGGGGGTATAGGAGGAGCCTAGTCAGATTGGGTGGGGTCAAATAGGAGGAGCCTGGGCAGAATGGGTGGGGTCAGACAGCAGAGGAGGGGCTTAGGAGGAGCCTAGTCAGATTGGGTGGGGTCAAATAGGAGGAGCCTGGGCAGAATGGGTGGGGTCAGACAGCAGAGGAGGGGCTTAGGAGGAGCCAAGTCAGATTGGGTGGGGTCAAATAGGAGGGGTATAGGAGGAGCCTGGGCAGAATGGGTGGGGTCAGAGGGGTATGGGAGGAGCCTGGGCAGAATGGGTGGAGTCAGAGAGGAGGGGGTATAGGAGGAGCCTGGGCAGAATGGGTGGGGTCAGACAGCAGAGGAGGGGCTTAGGAGGAGCCTGGGCAGAATGGGTGGGGTCAGACAGCAGAGGAGGGGCTTAGGAGGAGCCTGGGCAGAATGGGTGGGGTCAGACAGCAGAGGAGGGGCTTAGGAGGAGCCTAGTCAGATTGGGTGGGGTCAAATAGGAGAAGCCTAGTCAGAATGGGTGGAGTCAGAGAGGAGGGGGTATAGGAGGAGCCTAGTCAGATTGGGTGGGGTCAGAGAGGAGGGGCTTAGGAGGAGCCTAGGGGCTTAGGAGGAGCCTAGTCAGATTGGGTGGGGTCAGAGAGGAGGGGTATAGGAGGAGCCTGGGCAGAATGGGTGGGGTCAGACAGCAGATGAGGGGCTTAGGAGGAGCCTGGGCAGAATTGGTGGGGTCAGAGAGGAGGGGCTTAGGAGGAGCCTGGGCAGAATGGGTGGGGTCAGACAGCAGAGGAGGGGCTTAGGAGGAGCCTAGTCAGATTGGGTGGGGTCAAATAGGAGGAGCCTGGGCAGAATGGGAGGAGCCTGGGTAGAATGGGTGGAGTCAGAGAGGAGGGGGTATAGGAGGAGCCTGGCAGAGGGGGGTGTAGGAGGAGCCTAGTCAGATTGGGTGGGGTCAAATAGGAGGAGCCTGGGCAGAATGGGTGGGGTCAGAGGGGTATGGGAGGAGCCTGGGTAGAATGGGTGGAGTCAGACAGCAGAGGAGGGTCTTAGGAGGAGCCTAGTCAGATTGGGTGGGGTCAAATAGGAGGAGCCTGGGCAGAATGGGTGGGGTCAGACAGCAGAGGAGGGGTATAGGAGGAGCCTGGCAGAGGGGGGTGTAGGAGGAGCCTAGTCAGATTGGGTGGGGTCAAATAGGAGGAGCCTGGGTAGAATGGGTGGAGTCAGAGAGGAGGGGCTTAGGCGGAGCCTGGGCAGAATGGGTGGGGTCAGACAGCAGAGGAGGGGCTTAGGAGGAGCCTGGGCAGGAGGAGGGGGTATAGGAGGAGCCTGGTCAGAGAGGAGGGGCTTAGGCGGAGCCTGGGCAGAATGGGTGGGGTCAGACAGCAGAGGAGGGGCTTAGGAGGAGCCTGGGCAGGAGGAGGGGGTATATGGGCAGAATGGGTGGGGTCAGAGAGGAGGGGCTTAGGAGGAGCCTGGGCAGAATGGGTGGGGTCAGAGAGGAGGGGGTATAGGAGGAGCCTGGGCAGAATGGGTATAGGAGGAGCCTAGTCAGATTGGGTGTGGTCAAATAGGAGGAGCCTGGGTAGAATGGGTGGAGTCAGAGAGGAGGGGCTTAGGCGGAGCCTGGGCAGAATGGGTGGGGTCAGACAGCAGAGGAGGGGCTTAGGAGGAGCCTGGGCAGGAGGAGGGGGTATAGGAGGAGCCTGGTCAGAGAGGAGGGGCTTAGGCGGAGCCTGGGCAGAATGGGTGGGGTCAGACAGCAGAGGAGGGGCTTAGGAGGAGCCTGGGCAGGAGGAGGGGGTATATGGGCAGAATGGGTGGGGTCGGAGAGGAGGGGCTTAGGAGGAGCCTGGGCAGAATGGGTGGGGTCAGAGAGGAGGGGGTATAGGAGGAGCCTGGGCAGAATGGGTATAGGAGGAGCCTAGTCAGATTGGGTGTGGTCAAATAGGAGGAGCCTGGGCAGAATGGGTGGGGTCAGACAGCAGAGGAGGGGCTTAGGAGGAGCCTAGTCAGATTGGGTGGGGTCAAATAGGAGGAGCCTGGGCAGAATGGGTGGGGTCAGACAGCAGATGAGGGGTATAGGAGGAGCCTGGGCAGAGGGGGTGGGGTCAGAGAGGAGGGGTATAGGAGGAGCCTGGGCAGAGGGGGTATAGGAGGAGCCTGGGCAGTGGGGGGGGGGGGGGGTAGGAGAGGAGGGGTATAGGAGGAGCCTGGGCAGAGGGGGTATAGGAGGAGCCTAGTCAGATTGGGTGGGGTCAAATAGGAGGAGCCTGGGCAGAGGGGGTGGGGTCAGAGAGGAGGGGTATAGGAGGAGCCTGGGCAGAATGGGTGGGGTCAGACAGCAGAGGAGGGGCTTAGGAGGGGCCTGGGCAGAATGGGTGGGGTCAGAGAGGAGGGGCTTAGGAGGAGCCTAGTCAGATTGGGTGGGGTCAAATAGGAGGAGCCTGGGCAGAATGGGTGGGGTCAGACAGCAGAGGAGGGGCTTAGGAGGAGCCTAGTCAGATTGGGTGGGGTCAAATAGGAGGAGCCTGGGCAGAATGGGTGGGGTCAGACAGCAGAGGAGGGGTATAGGAGGAGCCTGGGCAGAGGGGGTGGGGTCAGAGAGGAGGGGTATAGGAGGAGCCTGGGCAGAGGGGGTATAGGAGGAGCCTGGGCAGAGGGGGTGGGGTCAGAGAGGAGGGGTATAGGAGGAGCCTGGGCAGAGGGGGTATAGGAGGAGCCTAATCAGATTGGGTGGGGTCAGACAGCAGAGAAGGGGCTTAGGAGGAGCCTTGTCAGATTGGGTGGGGTCAAATAGGAGGAGCCTGGGCAGAGGGGGGTATAGGAGGAGCCTAGTCAGATTGGGTGGGGTCAGAGAGCAGAGGAGGGGCTTAGGAGGAGCCTAGGGGCTTAGGAGGAGCCTAGTCAGATTGGGTGGGGTCAGAGAGGAGGGGCTTAGGAGGAGCCTGGGCAGAATGAGTGGGGTCAGACAGCAGAGGAGGGGCTTAGGAGGAGCCTAGGGGCTTAGGAGGAGCCTAGTCAGATTGGGTGGGGTCAAATAGGAGGAGCCTGGGCAGAATGGGTGGGGTCAGAGGGGTATGGGAGGAGCCTGGGTAGAATGGGTGGAGTCAGAGAGGAGGGGGTATAGGAGGAGCCTGGGCAGAGGGGGGTGTAGGAGGAGCCTAGTCAGATTGGGTGGGGTCAAATAGGAGGAGCCTGGGCAGAATGGGTGGGGTCAGAGGGGTATGGGAGGAGCCTGGGTAGAATGGGTGGAGTCAGAGAGGAGGGGGTATAGGAGGAGCCTGGCAGAGGGGGGTGTAGGAGGAGCCTAGTCAGATTGGGTGGGGTCAAATAGGAGGAGCCTGGGCACAATGGGAGGGGTCAGATGGGTATGGGAGGAGCCTGGGTAGAATGGGTGGAGTCAGAGAGGAGGGGGTATAGGAGGAGCCTAGTCAGAGGGGGTGGGGTCAGAGAGGAGGGGCTTAGGAGGAGCCTAGTCAGATTGGGTGGGGTCAAATAGGAGGAGCCTGGGCAGAATGGGTGGAGTCAGAGAGGTGGGGCTTAGGAGGAGCCTGGGCAGAATGGGTGGGGTCAGAGAGGAGGGGCTTAGGCGGAGCCTGGGCAGAATGGGTGGGGGTCAGACAGCAGAGGAGGGGCTTAGGAGGAGCCTGGGCAGAGGGGGTATAGGAGGAGCCTAGTCAGATTGGGTGGGGTCAAATAGGAGGAGCCTGGGCAGAATGGGTGGGGTCAGACAGCAGAGGAGGGGCTTAGGAGGAGCCATGTCAGATTGGGTGGGGTCAAATAGGAGGGGTATAGGAGGAGCCTGGGCAGAATGGGTGGGGTCAGAGGGGTATGGGAGGAGCCTGGGCAGAATGGGTGGAGTCAGAGAGGAGGGGGTATAGGAGGAGCCTGGGCAGAATGGGTGGGGTCAGACAGCAGAGGAGGGGCTTAGGAGGAGCCTGGGCAGAATGGGTGGGGTCAGACAGCAGAGGAGGGGCTTAGGAGGAGCCATGTCAGATTGGGTGGGGTCAAATAGGAGGGGTATAGGAGGAGCCTGGGCAGAATGGGTGGGGTCAGAGGGGTATGGGAGGAGCCTGGGCAGAATGGGTGGAGTCAGAGAGGAGGGGGTATAGGAGGAGCCTGGGCAGAATGGGTGGGGTCAGACAGCAGAGGAGGGGCTTAGGAGGAGCCTGGGCAGAATGGGTGGGGTCAGAGAGGAGATGCTTAGGCAGAGCCTGGGCAGTATGGGTGGGGTCAGACAGCAGAGGAGGGGCTTAGGAGGAGCCTAGTCAGATTGGGTGGGGTCAAATAGGAGGAGCCTAGTCAGAATGGGTGGAGTCAGAGAGGAGGGGGTATAGGAGGAGCCTAGTCAGATTGGGTGGGGTCAAAGAGGAGGGGCTTAGGAGGAGCCTAGGGGCTTAGGAGGAGCCTAGTCAGATTGGGTGGGGTCAGAGAGGAGGGGTATAGGAGGAGCCTGGGCAGAGGGGGTATAGGAGGAGCCTAATCAGATTGGGTGGGGTCCAATAGGAGGAGCCTGGGCAGAATGGGTGGGGTCAGAGAGGTGGGGTATAGGAGGAGCCTGGGCAGAATGGGTGGGGTCAGACAGCAGAGGAGGGGCTTAGGAGGAGCCTAGTCAGATTGGGTGGGGTCAGAGAGGTGGGGTATAGGAGGAGCCTGGGCAGAATGGGTGGGGTCAGACAGCAGAGGAGGGGCTTAGGAGGAGCCTAGTCAGATTGGGTGGGGTCAAATAGGAGGAGCCTGGGCAGAATGGGTGGGGTCAGAGGGGTATGGGAGGAGCCTGGGCAGAATGGGTGGAGTCAGAGAGGAGGGGGTATAGGAGGAGCCTGGGCAGAATGGGTGGGGTCAGACAGCAGAGGAGGGGCTTAGGAGGAGCCTAGTCAGATTGGGTGGGGTCAGAGAGGAGGGGCTTAGGAGGAGCCTGGGCAGAATGAGTGGGGTCAGACAGCAGAGGAGGGGCTTAGGAGGAGCCTAGTCAGATTGGGTGGGGTCAAATAGGAGGAGCCTGGGTGGAGTCAGAGAGGAGGGTGTATAGGAGGAGCCTGGGCAGAGGGGGGTGTAGGAGGAGCCTAGTCAGATTGGGTGGGGTCAAATAGGAGGAGCCTGGGCAGAATGGGTGGGGTCAGAGGGGTATGGGAGGAGCCTGGGTAGAATGGGTGGAGTCAGAGAGGAGGGGGTATAGGATGAGCCTGGCAGAGGGGGGTGTAGGAGGAGCCTAGTCAGATTGGGTGGGGTCAAATAGGAGGAGCCTGGGCGGAATGGGTGGGGTCAGAGGGGTATGGGAGGAGCCTGGGTAGAATGGGTGGAGTCAGAGAGGAGGGGGTATAGGAGGAGCCTGGGCAGAATGGGTGGGGTCAGACAGCAGAGGAGGGGCTTAGGGGGAGCCTGGGCAGAATGGGTGGGGTCAGAGAGGAGGAGCCTGGGCAGAATGGGTGGGGTCAGACAGCAGAGGAGGGGCTTAGGAGGAGCCTAGTCAGATTGGGTGGGGTCAGAGAGGTGGGGTATAGGAGGAGCCTAGTCAGATTGGGTGGGGTCAAATAGGAGGAGCCTGGGCAGAATGGGTGGGGTCAGACAGCAGAGGAGGGGTATAGGAGGAGCCTGGGCAGAGGGGGTGGGGTCAGAGAGGAGGGGCTTAGGAGGAGCCTAGTCAGATTGGGTTGGGTCAAATAGGAGGAGCCTGGGCAGAATGGGTGGAGTCAGAGAGGTGGGGCTTAGGAGGAGCCTGGGCAGAATGGGTGGGGTCAGAGAGGAGGGGCTTAGGCGGAGCCTGGGCAGAATGGGTGGGGGTCAGACAGCAGAGGAGGGGCTTAGGAGGAGCCTGGGCAGAGGGGGTATAGGAGGAGCCTAGTCAGATTGGGTGGGGTCAAATAGGAGGAGCCTGGGCAGAATGGGTGGGGTCAGACAGCAGAGGAGGGGCTTAGGAGGAGCCTAGTCAGATTGGGTGGGGTCAAATAGGAGGAGCCTGGGCAGAATGGGTGGGGTCAGACAGCAGAGGAGGGGCTTAGGAGGAGCCAAGTCAGATTGGGTGGGGTCAAATAGGAGGGGTATAGGAGGAGCCTGGGCAGAATGGGTGGGGTCAGAGGGGTATGGGAGGAGCCTGGGCAGAATGGGTGGAGTCAGAGAGGAGGGGGTATAGGAGGAGCCTGGGCAGAATGGGTGGGGTCAGACAGCAGAGGAGGGGCTTAGGAGGAGCCTGGGCAGAATGGGTGGGGTCAGACAGCAGAGGAGGGGCTTAGGAGGAGCCTGGGCAGAATGGGTGGGGTCAGACAGCAGAGGAGGGGCTTAGGAGGAGCCTAGTCAGATTGGGTGGGGTCAAATAGGAGGAGCCTAGTCAGAATGGGTGGAGTCAGAGAGGAGGGGGTATAGGAGGAGCCTAGTCAGATTGGGTGGGGTCAGAGAGGAGGGGCTTAGGAGGAGCCTAGGGGCTTAGGAGGAGCCTAGTCAGATTGGGTGGGGTCAGAGAGGAGGGGTATAGGAGGAGCCTGGGCAGAATGGGTGGGGTCAGACAGCAGATGAGGGGCTTAGGAGGAGCCTGGGCAGAATTGGTGGGGTCAGAGAGGAGGGGCTTAGGAGGAGCCTGGGCAGAATGGGTGGGGTCAGACAGCAGAGGAGGGGCTTAGGAGGAGCCTAGTCAGATTGGGTGGGGTCAAATAGGAGGAGCCTGGGCAGAATGGGAGGAGCCTGGGTAGAATGGGTGGAGTCAGAGAGGAGGGGGTATAGGAGGAGCCTGGCAGAGGGGGGTGTAGGAGGAGCCTAGTCAGATTGGGTGGGGTCAAATAGGAGGAGCCTGGGCAGAATGGGTGGGGTCAGAGGGGTATGGGAGGAGCCTGGGTAGAATGGGTGGAGTCAGACAGCAGAGGAGGGTCTTAGGAGGAGCCTAGTCAGATTGGGTGGGGTCAGAGAGGTGGGGTATAGGAGGAGCCTGGGCAGAATGGGTGGGGTCAGACAGCAGAGGAGGGGCTTAGGAGGAGCCTAGTCAGATTGGGTGGGGTCAGAGAGGTGGGGTATAGGAGGAGCCTGGGCAGAATGGGTGGGGTCAGACAGCAGAGGAGGGGCTTAGGAGGAGCCTAGTCAGATTGGGTGGGGTCAAATAGGAGGAGCCTGGGCAGAATGGGTGGGGTCAGACAGCAGAGGAGGGGTATAGGAGGAGCCTGGCAGAGGGGGGTGTAGGAGGAGCCTAGTCAGATTGGGTGGGGTCAAATAGGAGGAGCCTGGGTAGAATGGGTGGAGTCAGAGAGGAGGGGCTTAGGCGGAGCCTGGGCAGAATGGGTGGGGTCAGACAGCAGAGGAGGGGCTTAGGAGGAGCCTGGGCAGGAGGAGGGGGTATAGGAGGAGCCTGGTCAGAGAGGAGGGGCTTAGGCGGAGCCTGGGCAGAATGGGTGGGGTCAGACAGCAGAGGAGGGGCTTAGGAGGAGCCTGGGCAGGAGGAGGGGGTATATGGGCAGAATGGGTGGGGTCAGAGAGGAGGGGCTTAGGAGGAGCCTGGGCAGAATGGGTGGGGTCAGAGAGGAGGGGGTATAGGAGGAGCCTGGGCGGAATGGGTATAGGAGGAGCCTAGTCAGATTGGGTGTGGTCAAATAGGAGGAGCCTGGGTAGAATGGGTGGAGTCAGAGAGGAGGGGCTTAGGCGGAGCCTGGGCAGAATGGGTGGGGTCAGACAGCAGAGGAGGGGCTTAGGAGGAGCCTGGGCAGGAGGAGGGGGTATAGGAGGAGCCTGGTCAGAGAGGAGGGGCTTAGGCGGAGCCTGGGCAGAATGGGTGGGGTCAGACAGCAGAGGAGGGGCTTAGGAGGAGCCTGGGCAGGAGGAGGGGGTATATGGGCAGAATGGGTGGGGTCGGAGAGGAGGGGCTTAGGAGGAGCCTGGGCAGAATGGGTGGGGTCAGAGAGGAGGGGGTATAGGAGGAGCCTGGGCAGAATGGGTATAGGAGGAGCCTAGTCAGATTGGGTGTGGTCAAATAGGAGGAGCCTGGGCAGAATGGGTGGGGTCAGACAGCAGAGGAGGGGCTTAGGAGGAGCCTAGTCAGATTGGGTGGGGTCAAATAGGAGGAGCCTGGGCAGAATGGGTGGGGTCAGACAGCAGATGAGGGGTATAGGAGGAGCCTGGGCAGAGGGGGTGGGGTCAGAGAGGAGGGGTATAGGAGGAGCCTGGGCAGAGGGGGTATAGGAGGAGCCTGGGCAGAGGGGGGGGGTCAGAGAGGAGGGGTATAGGAGGAGCCTGGGCAGAGGGGGTATAGGAGGAGCCTAGTCAGATTGGGTGGGGTCAAATAGGAGGAGCCTGGGCAGAGGGGGTGGGGTCAGAGAGGAGGGGTATAGGAGGAGCCTGGGCAGAATGGGTGGGGTCAGACAGCAGAGGAGGGGCTTAGGAGGGGCCTGGGCAGAATGGGTGGGGTCAGAGAGGAGGGGCTTAGGAGGAGCCTAGTCAGATTGGGTGGGGTCAAATAGGAGGAGCCTGGGCAGAATGGGTGGGGTCAGACAGCAGAGGAGGGGCTTAGGAGGAGCCTAGTCAGATTGGGTGGGGTCAAATAGGAGGAGCCTGGGCAGAATGGGTGGGGTCAGACAGCAGAGGAGGGGTATAGGAGGAGCCTGGGCAGAGGGGGTGGGGTCAGAGAGGAGGGGTATAGGAGGAGCCTGGGCAGAGGGGGTATAGGAGGAGCCTGGGCAGAGGGGGTGGGGTCAGAGAGGAGGGGTATAGGAGGAGCCTGGGCAGAGGGGGTATAGGAGGAGCCTAATCAGATTGGGTGGGGTCAGACAGCAGAGAAGGGGCTTAGGAGGAGCCTTGTCAGATTGGGTGGGGTCAAATAGGAGGAGCCTGGGCAGAGGGGGGTATAGGAGGAGCCTAGTCAGATTGGGTGGGGTCAGAGAGCAGAGGAGGGGCTTAGGAGGAGCCTAGGGGCTTAGGAGGAGCCTAGTCAGATTGGGTGGGGTCAGAGAGGAGGGGCTTAGGAGGAGCCTGGGCAGAATGAGTGGGGTCAGACAGCAGAGGAGGGGCTTAGGAGGAGCCTAGGGGCTTAGGAGGAGCCTAGTCAGATTGGGTGGGGTCAAATAGGAGGAGCCTGGGCAGAATGGGTGGGGTCAGAGGGGTATGGGAGGAGCCTGGGTAGAATGGGTGGAGTCAGAGAGGAGGGGGTATAGGAGGAGCCTGGGCAGAGGGGGGTGTAGGAGGAGCCTAGTCAGATTGGGTGGGGTCAAATAGGAGGAGCCTGGGCAGAATGGGTGGGGTCAGAGGGGTATGGGAGGAGCCTGGGTAGAATGGGTGGAGTCAGAGAGGAGGGGGTATAGGAGGAGCCTGGCAGAGGGGGGTGTAGGAGGAGCCTAGTCAGATTGGGTGGGGTCAAATAGGAGGAGCCTGGGCACAATGGGAGGGGTCAGATGGGTATGGGAGGAGCCTGGGTAGAATGGGTGGAGTCAGAGAGGAGGGGGTATAGGAGGAGCCTAGTCAGAGGGGGTGGGGTCAGAGAGGAGGGGCTTAGGAGGAGCCTAGTCAGATTGGGTGGGGTCAAATAGGAGGAGCCTGGGCAGAATGGGTGGAGTCAGAGAGGTGGGGCTTAGGAGGAGCCTGGGCAGAATGGGTGGGGTCAGAGAGGAGGGGCTTAGGCGGAGCCTGGGCAGAATGGGTGGGGGTCAGACAGCAGAGGAGGGGCTTAGGAGGAGCCTGTGCAGAGGGGGTATAGGAGGAGCCTAGTCAGATTGGGTGGGGTCAAATAGGAGGAGCCTGGGCAGAATGGGTGGGGTCAGACAGCAGAGGAGGGGCTTAGGAGGAGCCATGTCAGATTGGGTGGGGTCAAATAGGAGGGGTATAGGAGGAGCCTGGGCAGAATGGGTGGGGTCAGAGGGGTATGGGAGGAGCCTGGGCAGAATGGGTGGAGTCAGAGAGGAGGGGGTATAGGAGGAGCCTGGGCAGAATGGGTGGGGTCAGACAGCAGAGGAGGGGCTTAGGAGGAGCCTGGGCAGAATGGGTGGGGTCAGACAGCAGAGGAGGGGCTTAGGAGGAGCCTGGGCAGAATGGGTGGGGTCAGAGAGGAGATGCTTAGGCAGAGCCTGGGCAGTATGGGTGGGGTCAGACAGCAGAGGAGGGGCTTAGGAGGAGCCTAGTCAGATTGGGTGGGGTCAAATAGGAGGAGCCTAGTCAGAATGGGTGGAGTCAGAGAGGAGGGGGTATAGGAGGAGCCTAGTCAGATTGGGTGGGGTCAAAGAGGAGGGGCTTAGGAGGAGCCTAGGGGCTTAGGAGGAGACTAGTCAGATTGGGTGGGGTCAGAGAGGAGGGGTATAGGAGGAGCCTGGGCAGAATGGGTGGGGTCAGACAGCAGATGAGGGGCTTAGGAGGAGCCTGGGCAGAATTGGTGGGGTCAGAGAGGAGGGGCTTAGGAGGATCCTGGGCAGAATGGGTGGGGTCAGACAGCAGAGGAGGGGCTTAGGAGGAGCCTAGTCAGATTGGGTGGGGTCAAATAGGAGGAGCCTGGGCAGAATGGGTGAGGTCAGAGAGGAGGGGTATAGGAGGAGCCTAGTCAGATTGGGTGGGGTCAAATAGGAGGGGGTATAGGAGGAGCCTGGGCAGAATGGGTGGGGCCAGACAGCAGAGGAGGGGCTTAGGAGGAACCTAGTCAGATTGGGTGGGGTCAAATAGGAGGAGCCTGGGCAGAATGGGTGAGGTCAGAGAGGAGGGGTATAGGAGAAGCCTAGTCAGATTGGGTGGGGTCAAATAGGAGGGGGTATATGAGGAGCCTGGGCAGAATGGGTGGGGTCAGAGGAGTAGGGGAGGAGCCTGGGCAGAATGGGTGGGGTCAGACAGCAGAGGAGGGGCTTAGGAGGAGCCTGGGCAGAATGGGTGGGGTCAGAGAGGAGGGGCTTAGGCGGAGCCTGGGCAGAATGGGTGGGGTCAGAGAGGAGGGGCTTAGGTGGAGCCTGGGCAGAATGGGTGGAGTCAGAGAGGAGGGGGTATAGGAGGAGCCTGGGCAGAATGGGTGGGGTCAGAGAGGAGGGGGTATAGGAGGAGCCTGGCAGAGGGGGGTGTAGGAGGAGCCTAGTCAGATTGGGTGGGGTCAAATAGGAGGAGCCTGGGCAGAGGGGGTGGGGTCAGAGAGGAGGGGCTTAGGAGGAGCCTAGTCAGATTGGGTGGGGTCAAATAGGAGGAGCCTGGGCAGAATGGGTGGGGTCAGACAGCAGAGGAGGGGTATAGGAGAAGCCTGGGCAGAGGGGGTGGGGTCAGAGAGGAGGGGTATAGGAGGAGCCTGGGCAGAGGGGGTATAGGAGGAGCCTGGGCAGAGGGGGTGGGGTCAAATAGGAGGGGGTATAGGAGGAGCCTGGGCAGAATGGGTGGGGCCAGACAGCAGAGGAGGGGCTTAGGAGGAACCTAGTCAGATTGGGTGGGGTCAAATAGGAGGAGCCTGGGCAGAATGGGTGGGGTCAGACAGCAGAGGAGGGGCTTAGGAGGAGCCTGGGCAGAATGGGTGGGGTCAGAGAGGAGATGCTTAGGCGGAGCCTGGGCAGAATGGGTGGGGTCAGACAGCAGAGGAGGGGCTTAGGAGGAGCCTAGACAGATTGGGTGGGGTCAAATAGGAGGAGCCTAGTCAGAATGGGTGGAGTAAGAGAGGAGGGGGTATAGGAGGAGCCTAGTCAGATTGGGTGGGGTCAGAGAGGAGGGGCTTAGGAGGAGCCTAGGGGCTTAGGAGGAGCCTAGTCAGATAGGGTGGGGTCAGAGAGGAGGGGCTTAGGAGGAGCCTGGGTAGAATGGGTGGGGTCAGACAGCAGAGGAGGGGCTTAGGAGGAGCCTGGGCAGAATTGGTGGGGTCAGAGAGGAGGGGCTTAGGAGGAGCCTGGGCAGAATGGGTGGGGTCAGACAGCAGAGGAGGGGCTTAGGAGGAGCCTAGTCAGATTGGGTGGGGTCAAATAGGAGGAGCCTGGGCAGAATGGGTGAGGTCAGAGAGGAGGGGTATAGGAGGAGCCTAGTCAGATTGGGTGGGGTCAAATAGGAGGGGGTATAGGAGGAGCCTAGTCAGAATGGGTGGGGCCAGACAGCAGAGGAGGGGCTTAGGAGGAACCTAGTCAGATTGGGTGGGGTCAAATAGGAGGAGCCTGGGCAGAATGGGTGGGGTCAGACAGCAGAGGAGGGGCTTAGGAGGAGCCTGGGCAGAATGGGTGGGGTCAGAGAGGAGGGGCTTAGGAGGAGCCTGGGCAGAATGGGTGGAGTCAGAGAGGAGGGGGTATAAGAGGAGCCTGGGCAGAATGGGTGGGGTCAGACAGCAGAGGAGGGGCTTAGGAGGAGCCTAGTCAGAATGGGTGGAGTCAGAGAGGAGGGGTATAGGAGGAGCCTGGGCAGAATGGGTGGAGTCAGAGAGGAGGGGGTATAGGAGGAGCCTGGGCAGAATGGGTATAGGAGGAGCCTAGTCAGATTGGGTGAGGTCAGAGAGGAGGGGTATAGGAGGAGCCTGGGCAGAGGGGCTTAGGAGGAGCCTGGGCAGAATGGGTGGGGTCAGACAGCAGAGGAGGGGCTTAGGGTATAGGAGGAGCCTGGGCAGAATGGGTGGGGTCAGACAGCAGAGGAGGGGCTTAGGAGGAGCCTAGTCAGATTGGGTGGGGTCAAATAGGAGGAGCCTGGGCAGAATGGGTGGGGTCAGACAGCAGAGGAGGGGTATAGGAGGAGCCTGGCAGAGGGGGGTGTAGGAGGAGCCTAGTCAGATTGGGTGGGGTCAAATAGGAGGAGCCTGGGCAGAATGGGTGGGGTCAGAGGGGTATGGGAGGAGCCTGGGTAGAATGGGTGGAGTCAGAGAGGAGGGGGTATAGGAGGAGCCTGGCAGAATGGGTGGGGTCAGACAGCAGAGGAGGGGCTTAGGGTATAGGAGGAGCCTGGGCAGAATGGGTGGGGTCAGACAGCAGAGGAGGGGCTTAGGAGGAGCCTAGTCAGATTGGGTGGGGTCAAATAGGAGGAGCCTGGGCAGAATGGGTGGGGTCAGACAGCAGAGGAGGGGTATAGGAGGAGCCTGGCAGAGGGGGGTGTAGGAGATGCCTAGTCAGATTGGGTGGGGTCAAATAGGAGGAGCCTGGGTGGGGTCAGAGGGGTATGGGAGGAGCCTGGGTAGAATGGGTGGAGTCAGAGAGGAGGGGGTATAGGAGGAGCCTGGGCAGAATGGGTGGGGCCAGACAGCAGAGGAGGGGCTTAGGAGGAGCCTGGGCAGAGGGGGTGGGGTCAGAGAGGAGGGGTATAGGAGGAGCCTGGGCAGAGGGGGTATAGGAGGAGCCTGGCCAGAGGGGGTGGGGTCAGAGAGGAGGGGCTAAGGAGGAGCTTAGTCAGATTGGGTGGGGTCAAATAGGAGGAGCCTGGGCAGAATGGGTGGGGTCAGAGGGGTATGGGAGGAGCCTGGGCAGAATGGGTGGGGTCAGACAGCAGAGGAGGGGCTTAGGAGGAGCCTGGGCAGAATGGGTGGGGTCAGAGAGGAGGGGCTTAGGCGGAGCCTGGGCAGAATGGGTGGGGTCAGACAGCAGAGGAGGGGCTTAGGAGGAGCCTGGGCAGGAGGAGGAGGTATATGGGCAGAATGGGTGGGGTCAGAGAGGAGGGGCTTAGGAGGAGCCTGGGCAGAATGGGTGGAGTCAGAGAGGAGGGGGTATAGGAGGAGCCTGGGCAGAATGGGTATAGGAGGAGCCTAGTCAGATTGGGTGTGGTCAAATAGGAGGAGCCTGGGCAGAATGGGTGGGGTCAGAGAGGAGGGGGTATAGGAGGAGCCTGGCAGAGGGGGGTATAGGAGGAGCCTGGGCAGAGGGGGGTGTAGGAGGCGCCTAGTCAGATTGGGTGGGGTCAAATAGGAGGAGCCTGGGCAGAATGGGTGGGGTCAGAGGGGTATGGGAGGAGCCTGGGTAGAATCGGTGGAGTCAGAGAGGGGGGGTATAGGAGGAGCCTGGCAGAGGGGGGTGTAGGAGGAGCCTAGTCAGATTGGGTGGGGTCAAATAGGAGGAGCCTGGGCAGAGGGGGTGGGGTCAGAGAGGAGGGGCTTAGGAGGAGCCTAGTCAGATTGGGTGGGGTCAAATAGGAGGAGCCTGGGCAGAATGGGTGGGGTCAGACAGCAGAGGAGGGGTATAGGAGGAGCCTGGGCAGAGGGGGTGGGGTCAGAGAGGAGGGGTATAGGAGGAGCCTGGGCAGAGGGGGTATAGGAGGAGCCTGGGCAGAGGGGGTGGGGTCAGAGAGGAGGGGTATAGGAGGAGCCTGGGCAGAGGGGGTATAGGAGGAGCCTAGTCAGATTGGGTGGGGTCAAATAGGAGGAGCCTGGGCAGAATGGGTGGAGTCAGAGAGGAGGGGGTATAGGAGGAACCTGGGCAGAATGGGTGGGGTCAGACAGCAGAGGAGGGGCTTAGGAGGAGCCTAGTCAGATTGGGTGGGATCAAATAGGAGGAGCCTGGGCAGAGGGGGTGGGGTCAGAGAGGAGGGGTATAGGAGGAGCCTGGGCAGAATGGGTGGGGTCAGACAGCAGAGGAGGGGCTTAGGAGGAGCCTGGGCAGAATGGGTGGGGTCAGAGAGGAGGGGCTTAGGAGGAGCCTAGTCAGATTGGGTGGGGTCAAATAGGAGGAGCCTGGGCAGAATGGGTGGGGTCAGACAGCAGAGGAGGGGCTTAGGAGGAGCCTAGTCAGATTGGGTGGGGTCAAATAGGAGGAGCCTGGGCAGAATGGGTGGGGTCAGACAGCAGAGGAGGGGTATAGGAGGAGCCTGGGCAGAGGGGGTGGGGTCAGAGAGGAGGGGTATAGGAGGAGCCTGGGCAGAGGGGGTATAGGAGGAGCCTGGGCAGAGGGGGTGGGGTCAGAGAGGAGGGGTATAGGAGGAGCCTGGGCAGAGGGGGTATAGGAGGAGCCTAATCAGATTGGGTGGGGTCCAATAGGAGGAGCCTGGGCAGAATGGGTGGAGTCAGAGAGGAGGGGGTATAGGAGGAGCCTGGGCAGAATGGGTGGGGTCAGACAGCAGAGGAGGGGCTTAGGAGGAGCCTAGTCAGATTGGGTGGGGTCAGAGAGGTGGGGTATAGGAGGAGCCTGGGGAGAATGGGTGGGGTCAGACAGCAGAGAAGGGGCTTAGGAGGAGCCTTGTCAGATTGGGTGGGGTCAAATAGGAGGAGCCTGGGCAGAGGGGGTATAGGAGGAGCCTAGTCAGATTGGGTGGGGTCAGAGAGCAGAGGAGGGGCTTAGGAGGAGCCTAGGGGCTTAGGAGGAGCCTAGTCAGATTGGGTGGGGTCAGAGAGGAGGGGCTTAGGAGGAGCCTGGGCAGAATGAGTGGGGTCAGACAGCAGAGGAGGGGCTTAGGAGGAGCCTAGGGGCTTAGGAGGAGCCTAATCAGATTGGGTGGGGTCAAATAGGAGGAGCCTGGGCAGAATGGGTGGGGTCAGAGGGGTATGGGAGGAGCCTGGGTAGAATGGGTGGAGTCAGAGAGGAGGGGGTATAGGAGGAGCCTGGGCAGAGGGGGGTGTAGGAGGAGCCTAGTCAGATTGGGTGGGGTCAAATAGGAGGAGCCTGGGCAGAATGGGTGGGGTCAGACAGCAGAGGAGGGGCTTAGGAGGAGCCAAGTCAGATTGGGTGGGGTCAAATAGGAGGGGTATAGGAGGAGCCTGGGCAGAATGGGTGGGGTCAGAGGGGTATGGGAGGAGCCTGGGCAGAATGGGTGGAGTCAGAGAGGAGGGGGTATAGGAGGAGCCTGGGCAGAATGGGTGGGGTCAGACAGCAGAGGAGGGGCATAGGAGGAGCCTGGGCAGAATGGGTGGGGTCAGACAGCAGAGGAGGGGCTTAGGAGGAGCCTGGGCAGAATGGGTGGGGTCAGAGAGGAGATGCTAAGGCAGAGCCTGGGCAGTATGGGTGGGGTCAGACAGCAGAGGAGGGGCTTAGGAGGAGCCTAGTCAGATTGGGTGGGGTCAAATAGGAGGAGCCTAGTCAGAATGTGTGGAGTCAGAGAGGAGGGGGTATAGGAGGAGCCTAGTCAGATTGGCTGGGGTCAGAGAGGAGGGGCTTAGGAGGAGCCTAGGGGCTTAGGAGGAGCCTAGTCAGATTGGGTGGGGTCAGAGAGGAGGGGTATAGGAGGAGCCTGGGCAGAATGGGTGGGGTCAGACAGCAGATGAGGGGCTTAGGAGGAGCCTGGGCAGAATTGGTGGGGTCAGAGAGGAGGGGCTTAGGAGGAGCCTGGGCAGAATGGGTGGGGTCAGACAGCAGAGGAGGGGCTTAGGAGGAGCCTAGTCAGATTGGGTGGGGTCAAATAGGAGGAGCCTGGGCAGAATGGGTGAGGTCAGAGAGGAGGGGTATAGGAGGAGCCTAGTCAGATTGGGTGGGGTCAAATAGGAGGGGGTATAGGAGGAGCCTGGGCAGAATGGGTGGGGCCAGACAGCAGAGGAGGGGCTTAGGAGGAACCTAGTCAGATTGGGTGGGGTCAAATAGGAGGAGCCTGGGCAGAATGGGTGGGGTCAGACAGCAGAGGAGGGGCTTAGGAGAAGCCTGGGCAGAATGGGTGGGGTCAGAGAGGAGATGCTTAGGCGGAGCCTGGGCAGAATGGGTGGGGTCAGACAGCAGAGGAGGGGCTTCGGAGGAGCCTAGTCAGATTGGGTGGGGTCAAATAGGAGGAGCCTAGTCAGAATGGGTGGAGTCAGAGAGGAGTGGGTATAGGAGGAGCCTAGTCAGATTGGGTGGGGTCAGAGAGGAGGGGCTTAGGAGGAGCCTAGGGGCTTAGGAGGAGCCTAGTCAGATTGGGTGGGGTCAGAGAGGAGGGGTATAGGAGGAGCCTGGGCAGAATGGGTGGGGTCAGACAGCAGATGAGGGGCTTAGGAGGAGCCTGGGCAGAATTGGTGGGGTCAGAGAGGAGGGGCTTAGGAGGAGCCTGGGCAGAATGGGTGGGGTCAGACAGCAGAGGAGGGGCTTAGGAGGAGCCTGGGCAGAATTGGTGGGGTCAGAGAGGAGGGGCTTAGGAGGAGCCTGGGCAGAATGGGTGGGGTCAGACAGCAGAGGAGGGGCTTAGAAGGAGCCTAGTCAGATTGGGTGGTGTCAAATAGGAGGAGCCTGGGCAGAATGGGTGAGGTCAGAGAGGAGGGGTATAGGAGGAGCCTAGTCAGATTGGGTGGGGTCAAATAGGAGGGGGTATAGGAGGAGCCTGGGCAGAATGGGTGGGGCCAGACAGCAGAGGAGGGGCTTAGGAGGAACCTAGTCAGATTGGGTGGGGTCAAATAGGAGGAGCCTGGGCAGAATGGGTGGGGTCAGACAGCAGAGGAGGGGCTTAGGAGGAGCCTGGGCAGAATGGGTGGGGTCAGAGAGGAGGGGCTTAGGAGGAGCCTGGGCAGAATGGGTGGGGTCAGAGAGGAGATGCTTAGGCGGAGCCTGGGCAGAATGGGTGGGGTCAGACAGCAGAGGAGGGGCTTAGGAGGAGCCTAGTCAGATTGGGTGGGGTCAAATAGGAGGAGCCTAGTCAGAATGGGTGGAGTAAGAGAGGAGGGGGTATAGGAGGAGCCTAGTCAGATTGGGTGGGGTCAGAGAGGAGGGGCTTAGGAGGAGCCTAGGGGCTTAGGAGGAGCCTAGTCAGATTGGGTGGGGTCAGAGAGGAGGGGCTTAGGAGGAGCCTGGGTAGAATGGGTGGGGTCAGACAGCAGAGGAGGGGCTTAGGAGGAGCCTGGGCAGAATTGGTGGGGTCAGAGAGGAGGGGCTTAGGAGGAGCCTGGGCAGAATGGGTGGGGTTAGACAGCAGAGGAGGGGCTTAGGAGGAGCCTAGTCAGATTGGGTGGGGTCAAATAGGAGGAGCCTGGGCAGAATGGGTGAGGTCAGAGAGGAGGGGTATAGGAGGAGCCTAGTCAGATTGGGTGGGGTCAAATAGGAGGGGGTATAGGAGGAGCCTGGGCAGAATGGGTGGGGCCAGACAGCAGAGGGGGGGCTTAGGAGGAACCTAGTCAGATTGGGTGGGGTCAAATAGGAGGAGCCTGGGTGGAGTCAGAGAGGAGGGTGTATAGGAGGAGCCTGGGCAGAGGGGGGTGTAGGAGGAGCCTAGTCAGATTGGGTGGGGTCAAATAGGAGGAGCCTGGGCAGAATGGGTGGGGTCAGAGGGGTATGGGAGGAGCCTGGGTAGAATGGGTGGAGTCAGAGAGGAGGGGGTATAGGATGAGCCTGGCAGAGGGGGGTGTAGGAGGAGCCTAGTCAGATTGGGTGGGGTCAAATAGGAGGAGCCTGGGCGGAATGGGTGGGGTCAGAGGGGTATGGGAGGAGCCTGGGTAGAATGGGTGGAGTCAGAGAGGAGGGGGTATAGGAGGAGCCTGGGCAGAATGGGTGGGGTCAGACAGCAGAGGAGGGGCTTAGGGGGAGCCTGGGCAGAATGGGTGGGGTCAGAGAGGAGGAGCCTGGGCAGAATGGGTGGGGTCAGACAGCAGAGGAGGGGCTTAGGAGGAGCCTAGTCAGATTGGGTGGGGTCAGAGAGGTGGGGTATAGGAGGAGCCTAGTCAGATTGGGTGGGGTCAGACAGCAGAGGAGGGGTATAGGAGGAGCCTGGGCAGAATGGGTGGAGTCAGAGAGGAGGGGGTATAGGAGGAGCCTGGGCAGAGGGGGTGGGGTCAGAGAGGAGGGGCTTAGGCGGAGCCTGGGCAGAATGGGTGGGGGTCAGACAGCAGAGGAGGGGCTTAGGAGGAGCCTGGGCAGAGGGGGTATAGGAGGAGCCTAGTCAGATTGGGTGGGGTCAAATAGGAGGAGCCTGGGCAGAATGGGTGGGGGTCAGACAGCAGAGGAGGGGCTTAGGAGGAGCCTGGGCAGAGGGGGTATAGGAGGAGCCTAGTCAGATTGGGTGGGGTCAAATAGGAGGAGCCTGGGCAGAATGGGTGGGGGTCAGACAGCAGAGGAGGGGCT
This sequence comes from Lissotriton vulgaris, assembly GCF_964263255.1. NCBI lineage: Eukaryota > Metazoa > Chordata > Amphibia > Caudata > Salamandridae > Lissotriton > Lissotriton vulgaris. The sequence continues at coordinate 1,002,563,563 of NC_141695.1, forward strand.
TAGGAGGAGCCTAGTCAGATTGGGTGGGGTCAAATAGGAGGAGCCTGGGCAGAATGGGTGGGGTCAGACAGCAGAGGAGGGGCTTAGGAGGAGCCAAGTCAGATTGGGTGGGGTCAAATAGGAGGGGTATAGGAGGAGCCTGGGCAGAATGGGTGGGGTCAGAGGGGTATGGGAGGAGCCTGGGCAGAATGGGTGGAGTCAGAGAGGAGGGGGTATAGGAGGAGCCTGGGCAGAATGGGTGGGGTCAGACAGCAGAGGAGGGGCTTAGGAGGAGCCTGGGCAGAATGGGTGGGGTCAGACAGCAGAGGAGGGGCTTAGGAGGAGCCTAGTCAGATTGGGTGGGGTCAAATAGGAGGAGCCTAGTCAGAATGGGTGGAGTCAGAGAGGAGGGGGTATAGGAGGAGCCTAGTCAGATTGGGTGGGGTCAGAGAGGAGGGGCTTAGGAGGAGCCTAGGGGCTTAGGAGGAGCCTAGTCAGATTGGGTGGGGTCAGAGAGGAGGGGTATAGGAGGAGCCTGGGCAGAATGGGTGGGGTCAGACAGCAGATGAGGGGCTTAGGAGGAGCCTGGGCAGAATTGGTGGGGTCAGAGAGGAGGGGCTTAGGAGGAGCCTGGGCAGAATTGGTGGGGTCAGAGAGGAGGGGCTTAGGAGGAGCCTGGGCAGAATGGGTGGGGTCAGACAGCAGAGGAGGGGCTTAGGAGGAGCCTAGTCAGATTGGGTGGGGTCAAATAGGAGGAGCCTGGGCAGAATGGGAGGAGCCTGGGTAGAATGGGTGGAGTCAGAGAGGAGGGGGTATAGGAGGAGCCTGGCAGAGGGGGGTGTAGGAGGAGCCTAGTCAGATTGGGTGGGGTCAAATAGGAGGAGCCTGGGCAGAATGGGTGGGGTCAGAGGGGTATGGGAGGAGCCTGGGTAGAATGGGTGGAGTCAGACAGCAGAGGAGGGTCTTAGGAGGAGCCTAGTCAGATTGGGTGGGGTCAAATAGGAGGAGCCTGGGCAGAATGGGTGGGGTCAGACAGCAGAGGAGGGGTATAGGAGGAGCCTGGGCAGAGGGGGTATAGGAGGAGCCTGGGCAGAGGGGGTGAGGTCAGAGAGGAGGGGTATAGGAGGAGCCTGGGCAGAGGGGGTATAGGAGGAGCCTAGTCAGATTGGGTGGGGTCAAATAGGAGGAGCCTGGGCAGAATGGGTGGAGTCAGAGAGGAGGGGTATAGGAGGAGCCTGGGCAGAATGGGTGGGGTCAGACAGCAGAGGAGGGGTATAGGAGGAGCCTGGGCAGAGGGGGTGGGGTCAGAGAGGAGGGGTATAGGAGGAGCCTGGGCAGAGGGGGTATAGGAGGAGCCTGGGCAGAGGGGGTGGGGTCAGAGAGGAGGGGTATAGGAGGAGCCTGGGCAGAGGGGGTATAGGAGGAGCCTAATCAGATTGGGTGGGGTCCAATAGGAGGAGCCTGGGCAGAATGGGTGGGGTCAGAGAGGTGGGGTATAGGAGGAGCCTGGGCAGAATGGGTGGGGTCAGAGGGGTATGGGAGGAGCCTGGGCAGAATGGGTGGAGTCAGAGAGGAGGGGGTATAGGAGGAGCCTGGGCAGAATGGGTGGGGTCAGACAGCAGAGGAGGGGCTTAGGAGGAGCCTAGTCAGATTGGGTGGGGTCAGAGAGGAGGGGCTTAGGAGGAGCCTGGGCAGAATGAGTGGGGTCAGACAGCAGAGGAGGGGCTTAGGAGGAGCCTAGTCAGATTGGGTGGGGTCAAATAGGAGGAGCCTGGGTGGAGTCAGAGAGGAGGGTGTATAGGAGGAGCCTGGGCAGAGGGGGGTGTAGGAGGAGCCTAGTCAGATTGGGTGGGGTCAAATAGGAGGAGCCTGGGCAGAATGGGTGGGGTCAGAGGGGTATGGGAGGAGCCTGGGTAGAATGGGTGGAGTCAGAGAGGAGGGGGTATAGGATGAGCCTGGCAGAGGGGGGTGTAGGAGGAGCCTAGTCAGATTGGGTGGGGTCAAATAGGAGGAGCCTGGGCGGAATGGGTGGGGTCAGAGGGGTATGGGAGGAGCCTGGGTAGAATGGGTGGAGTCAGAGAGGAGGGGGTATAGGAGGAGCCTGGGCAGAATGGGTGGGGTCAGACAGCAGAGGAGGGGCTTAGGGGGAGCCTGGGCAGAATGGGTGGGGTCAGAGAGGAGGAGCCTGGGCAGAATGGGTGGGGTCAGACAGCAGAGGAGGGGCTTAGGAGGAGCCTAGTCAGATTGGGTGGGGTCAGAGAGGTGGGGTATAGGAGGAGCCTAGTCAGATTGGGTGGGGTCAAATAGGAGGAGCCTGGGCAGAATGGGTGGGGTCAGACAGCAGAGGAGGGGTATAGGAGGAGCCTGGGCAGAATGGGTGGAGTCAGAGAGGAGGGGGTATAGGAGGAGCCTGGGCAGAGGGGGTGGGGTCAGAGAGGAGGGGCTTAGGCGGAGCCTGGGCAGAATGGGTGGGGGTCAGACAGCAGAGGAGGGGCTTAGGAGGAGCCTGGGCAGAGGGGGTATAGGAGGAGCCTAGTCAGATTGGGTGGGGTCAAATAGGAGGAGCCTGGGCAGAATGGGTGGGGTCAGACAGCAGAGGAGGGGCTTAGGAGGAGCCTAGTCAGATTGGGTGGGGTCAAATAGGAGGAGCCTGGGCAGAATGGGTGGGGTCAGACAGCAGAGGAGGGGCTTAGGAGGAGCCAAGTCAGATTGGGTGGGGTCAAATAGGAGGGGTATAGGAGGAGCCTGGGCAGAATGGGTGGGGTCAGAGGGGTATGGGAGGAGCCTGGGCAGAATGGGTGGAGTCAGAGAGGAGGGGGTATAGGAGGAGCCTGGGCAGAATGGGTGGGGTCAGACAGCAGAGGAGGGGCTTAGGAGGAGCCTGGGCAGAATGGGTGGGGTCAGACAGCAGAGGAGGGGCTTAGGAGGAGCCTGGGCAGAATGGGTGGGGTCAGACAGCAGAGGAGGGGCTTAGGAGGAGCCTAGTCAGATTGGGTGGGGTCAAATAGGAGGAGCCTAGTCAGAATGGGTGGAGTCAGAGAGGAGGGGGTATAGGAGGAGCCTAGTCAGATTGGGTGGGGTCAGAGAGGAGGGGCTTAGGAGGAGCCTAGGGGCTTAGGAGGAGCCTAGTCAGATTGGGTGGGGTCAGAGAGGAGGGGTATAGGAGGAGCCTGGGCAGAATGGGTGGGGTCAGACAGCAGATGAGGGGCTTAGGAGGAGCCTGGGCAGAATTGGTGGGGTCAGAGAGGAGGGGCTTAGGAGGAGCCTGGGCAGAATGGGTGGGGTCAGACAGCAGAGGAGGGGCTTAGGAGGAGCCTAGTCAGATTGGGTGGGGTCAAATAGGAGGAGCCTGGGCAGAATGGGAGGAGCCTGGGTAGAATGGGTGGAGTCAGAGAGGAGGGGGTATAGGAGGAGCCTGGCAGAGGGGGGTGTAGGAGGAGCCTAGTCAGATTGGGTGGGGTCAAATAGGAGGAGCCTGGGCAGAATGGGTGGGGTCAGAGGGGTATGGGAGGAGCCTGGGTAGAATGGGTGGAGTCAGACAGCAGAGGAGGGTCTTAGGAGGAGCCTAGTCAGATTGGGTGGGGTCAAATAGGAGGAGCCTGGGCAGAATGGGTGGGGTCAGACAGCAGAGGAGGGGTATAGGAGGAGCCTGGCAGAGGGGGGTGTAGGAGGAGCCTAGTCAGATTGGGTGGGGTCAAATAGGAGGAGCCTGGGTAGAATGGGTGGAGTCAGAGAGGAGGGGCTTAGGCGGAGCCTGGGCAGAATGGGTGGGGTCAGACAGCAGAGGAGGGGCTTAGGAGGAGCCTGGGCAGGAGGAGGGGGTATAGGAGGAGCCTGGTCAGAGAGGAGGGGCTTAGGCGGAGCCTGGGCAGAATGGGTGGGGTCAGACAGCAGAGGAGGGGCTTAGGAGGAGCCTGGGCAGGAGGAGGGGGTATATGGGCAGAATGGGTGGGGTCAGAGAGGAGGGGCTTAGGAGGAGCCTGGGCAGAATGGGTGGGGTCAGAGAGGAGGGGGTATAGGAGGAGCCTGGGCAGAATGGGTATAGGAGGAGCCTAGTCAGATTGGGTGTGGTCAAATAGGAGGAGCCTGGGTAGAATGGGTGGAGTCAGAGAGGAGGGGCTTAGGCGGAGCCTGGGCAGAATGGGTGGGGTCAGACAGCAGAGGAGGGGCTTAGGAGGAGCCTGGGCAGGAGGAGGGGGTATAGGAGGAGCCTGGTCAGAGAGGAGGGGCTTAGGCGGAGCCTGGGCAGAATGGGTGGGGTCAGACAGCAGAGGAGGGGCTTAGGAGGAGCCTGGGCAGGAGGAGGGGGTATATGGGCAGAATGGGTGGGGTCGGAGAGGAGGGGCTTAGGAGGAGCCTGGGCAGAATGGGTGGGGTCAGAGAGGAGGGGGTATAGGAGGAGCCTGGGCAGAATGGGTATAGGAGGAGCCTAGTCAGATTGGGTGTGGTCAAATAGGAGGAGCCTGGGCAGAATGGGTGGGGTCAGACAGCAGAGGAGGGGCTTAGGAGGAGCCTAGTCAGATTGGGTGGGGTCAAATAGGAGGAGCCTGGGCAGAATGGGTGGGGTCAGACAGCAGATGAGGGGTATAGGAGGAGCCTGGGCAGAGGGGGTGGGGTCAGAGAGGAGGGGTATAGGAGGAGCCTGGGCAGAGGGGGTATAGGAGGAGCCTGGGCAGTGGGGGGGGGGGGGGGGTAGGAGAGGAGGGGTATAGGAGGAGCCTGGGCAGAGGGGGTATAGGAGGAGCCTAGTCAGATTGGGTGGGGTCAAATAGGAGGAGCCTGGGCAGAGGGGGTGGGGTCAGAGAGGAGGGGTATAGGAGGAGCCTGGGCAGAATGGGTGGGGTCAGACAGCAGAGGAGGGGCTTAGGAGGGGCCTGGGCAGAATGGGTGGGGTCAGAGAGGAGGGGCTTAGGAGGAGCCTAGTCAGATTGGGTGGGGTCAAATAGGAGGAGCCTGGGCAGAATGGGTGGGGTCAGACAGCAGAGGAGGGGCTTAGGAGGAGCCTAGTCAGATTGGGTGGGGTCAAATAGGAGGAGCCTGGGCAGAATGGGTGGGGTCAGACAGCAGAGGAGGGGTATAGGAGGAGCCTGGGCAGAGGGGGTGGGGTCAGAGAGGAGGGGTATAGGAGGAGCCTGGGCAGAGGGGGTATAGGAGGAGCCTGGGCAGAGGGGGTGGGGTCAGAGAGGAGGGGTATAGGAGGAGCCTGGGCAGAGGGGGTATAGGAGGAGCCTAATCAGATTGGGTGGGGTCAGACAGCAGAGAAGGGGCTTAGGAGGAGCCTTGTCAGATTGGGTGGGGTCAAATAGGAGGAGCCTGGGCAGAGGGGGGTATAGGAGGAGCCTAGTCAGATTGGGTGGGGTCAGAGAGCAGAGGAGGGGCTTAGGAGGAGCCTAGGGGCTTAGGAGGAGCCTAGTCAGATTGGGTGGGGTCAGAGAGGAGGGGCTTAGGAGGAGCCTGGGCAGAATGAGTGGGGTCAGACAGCAGAGGAGGGGCTTAGGAGGAGCCTAGGGGCTTAGGAGGAGCCTAGTCAGATTGGGTGGGGTCAAATAGGAGGAGCCTGGGCAGAATGGGTGGGGTCAGAGGGGTATGGGAGGAGCCTGGGTAGAATGGGTGGAGTCAGAGAGGAGGGGGTATAGGAGGAGCCTGGGCAGAGGGGGGTGTAGGAGGAGCCTAGTCAGATTGGGTGGGGTCAAATAGGAGGAGCCTGGGCAGAATGGGTGGGGTCAGAGGGGTATGGGAGGAGCCTGGGTAGAATGGGTGGAGTCAGAGAGGAGGGGGTATAGGAGGAGCCTGGCAGAGGGGGGTGTAGGAGGAGCCTAGTCAGATTGGGTGGGGTCAAATAGGAGGAGCCTGGGCACAATGGGAGGGGTCAGATGGGTATGGGAGGAGCCTGGGTAGAATGGGTGGAGTCAGAGAGGAGGGGGTATAGGAGGAGCCTAGTCAGAGGGGGTGGGGTCAGAGAGGAGGGGCTTAGGAGGAGCCTAGTCAGATTGGGTGGGGTCAAATAGGAGGAGCCTGGGCAGAATGGGTGGAGTCAGAGAGGTGGGGCTTAGGAGGAGCCTGGGCAGAATGGGTGGGGTCAGAGAGGAGGGGCTTAGGCGGAGCCTGGGCAGAATGGGTGGGGGTCAGACAGCAGAGGAGGGGCTTAGGAGGAGCCTGGGCAGAGGGGGTATAGGAGGAGCCTAGTCAGATTGGGTGGGGTCAAATAGGAGGAGCCTGGGCAGAATGGGTGGGGTCAGACAGCAGAGGAGGGGCTTAGGAGGAGCCATGTCAGATTGGGTGGGGTCAAATAGGAGGGGTATAGGAGGAGCCTGGGCAGAATGGGTGGGGTCAGAGGGGTATGGGAGGAGCCTGGGCAGAATGGGTGGAGTCAGAGAGGAGGGGGTATAGGAGGAGCCTGGGCAGAATGGGTGGGGTCAGACAGCAGAGGAGGGGCTTAGGAGGAGCCTGGGCAGAATGGGTGGGGTCAGACAGCAGAGGAGGGGCTTAGGAGGAGCCATGTCAGATTGGGTGGGGTCAAATAGGAGGGGTATAGGAGGAGCCTGGGCAGAATGGGTGGGGTCAGAGGGGTATGGGAGGAGCCTGGGCAGAATGGGTGGAGTCAGAGAGGAGGGGGTATAGGAGGAGCCTGGGCAGAATGGGTGGGGTCAGACAGCAGAGGAGGGGCTTAGGAGGAGCCTGGGCAGAATGGGTGGGGTCAGAGAGGAGATGCTTAGGCAGAGCCTGGGCAGTATGGGTGGGGTCAGACAGCAGAGGAGGGGCTTAGGAGGAGCCTAGTCAGATTGGGTGGGGTCAAATAGGAGGAGCCTAGTCAGAATGGGTGGAGTCAGAGAGGAGGGGGTATAGGAGGAGCCTAGTCAGATTGGGTGGGGTCAAAGAGGAGGGGCTTAGGAGGAGCCTAGGGGCTTAGGAGGAGCCTAGTCAGATTGGGTGGGGTCAGAGAGGAGGGGTATAGGAGGAGCCTGGGCAGAGGGGGTATAGGAGGAGCCTAATCAGATTGGGTGGGGTCCAATAGGAGGAGCCTGGGCAGAATGGGTGGGGTCAGAGAGGTGGGGTATAGGAGGAGCCTGGGCAGAATGGGTGGGGTCAGACAGCAGAGGAGGGGCTTAGGAGGAGCCTAGTCAGATTGGGTGGGGTCAGAGAGGTGGGGTATAGGAGGAGCCTGGGCAGAATGGGTGGGGTCAGACAGCAGAGGAGGGGCTTAGGAGGAGCCTAGTCAGATTGGGTGGGGTCAAATAGGAGGAGCCTGGGCAGAATGGGTGGGGTCAGAGGGGTATGGGAGGAGCCTGGGCAGAATGGGTGGAGTCAGAGAGGAGGGGGTATAGGAGGAGCCTGGGCAGAATGGGTGGGGTCAGACAGCAGAGGAGGGGCTTAGGAGGAGCCTAGTCAGATTGGGTGGGGTCAGAGAGGAGGGGCTTAGGAGGAGCCTGGGCAGAATGAGTGGGGTCAGACAGCAGAGGAGGGGCTTAGGAGGAGCCTAGTCAGATTGGGTGGGGTCAAATAGGAGGAGCCTGGGTGGAGTCAGAGAGGAGGGTGTATAGGAGGAGCCTGGGCAGAGGGGGGTGTAGGAGGAGCCTAGTCAGATTGGGTGGGGTCAAATAGGAGGAGCCTGGGCAGAATGGGTGGGGTCAGAGGGGTATGGGAGGAGCCTGGGTAGAATGGGTGGAGTCAGAGAGGAGGGGGTATAGGATGAGCCTGGCAGAGGGGGGTGTAGGAGGAGCCTAGTCAGATTGGGTGGGGTCAAATAGGAGGAGCCTGGGCGGAATGGGTGGGGTCAGAGGGGTATGGGAGGAGCCTGGGTAGAATGGGTGGAGTCAGAGAGGAGGGGGTATAGGAGGAGCCTGGGCAGAATGGGTGGGGTCAGACAGCAGAGGAGGGGCTTAGGGGGAGCCTGGGCAGAATGGGTGGGGTCAGAGAGGAGGAGCCTGGGCAGAATGGGTGGGGTCAGACAGCAGAGGAGGGGCTTAGGAGGAGCCTAGTCAGATTGGGTGGGGTCAGAGAGGTGGGGTATAGGAGGAGCCTAGTCAGATTGGGTGGGGTCAAATAGGAGGAGCCTGGGCAGAATGGGTGGGGTCAGACAGCAGAGGAGGGGTATAGGAGGAGCCTGGGCAGAGGGGGTGGGGTCAGAGAGGAGGGGCTTAGGAGGAGCCTAGTCAGATTGGGTTGGGTCAAATAGGAGGAGCCTGGGCAGAATGGGTGGAGTCAGAGAGGTGGGGCTTAGGAGGAGCCTGGGCAGAATGGGTGGGGTCAGAGAGGAGGGGCTTAGGCGGAGCCTGGGCAGAATGGGTGGGGGTCAGACAGCAGAGGAGGGGCTTAGGAGGAGCCTGGGCAGAGGGGGTATAGGAGGAGCCTAGTCAGATTGGGTGGGGTCAAATAGGAGGAGCCTGGGCAGAATGGGTGGGGTCAGACAGCAGAGGAGGGGCTTAGGAGGAGCCTAGTCAGATTGGGTGGGGTCAAATAGGAGGAGCCTGGGCAGAATGGGTGGGGTCAGACAGCAGAGGAGGGGCTTAGGAGGAGCCAAGTCAGATTGGGTGGGGTCAAATAGGAGGGGTATAGGAGGAGCCTGGGCAGAATGGGTGGGGTCAGAGGGGTATGGGAGGAGCCTGGGCAGAATGGGTGGAGTCAGAGAGGAGGGGGTATAGGAGGAGCCTGGGCAGAATGGGTGGGGTCAGACAGCAGAGGAGGGGCTTAGGAGGAGCCTGGGCAGAATGGGTGGGGTCAGACAGCAGAGGAGGGGCTTAGGAGGAGCCTGGGCAGAATGGGTGGGGTCAGACAGCAGAGGAGGGGCTTAGGAGGAGCCTAGTCAGATTGGGTGGGGTCAAATAGGAGGAGCCTAGTCAGAATGGGTGGAGTCAGAGAGGAGGGGGTATAGGAGGAGCCTAGTCAGATTGGGTGGGGTCAGAGAGGAGGGGCTTAGGAGGAGCCTAGGGGCTTAGGAGGAGCCTAGTCAGATTGGGTGGGGTCAGAGAGGAGGGGTATAGGAGGAGCCTGGGCAGAATGGGTGGGGTCAGACAGCAGATGAGGGGCTTAGGAGGAGCCTGGGCAGAATTGGTGGGGTCAGAGAGGAGGGGCTTAGGAGGAGCCTGGGCAGAATGGGTGGGGTCAGACAGCAGAGGAGGGGCTTAGGAGGAGCCTAGTCAGATTGGGTGGGGTCAAATAGGAGGAGCCTGGGCAGAATGGGAGGAGCCTGGGTAGAATGGGTGGAGTCAGAGAGGAGGGGGTATAGGAGGAGCCTGGCAGAGGGGGGTGTAGGAGGAGCCTAGTCAGATTGGGTGGGGTCAAATAGGAGGAGCCTGGGCAGAATGGGTGGGGTCAGAGGGGTATGGGAGGAGCCTGGGTAGAATGGGTGGAGTCAGACAGCAGAGGAGGGTCTTAGGAGGAGCCTAGTCAGATTGGGTGGGGTCAGAGAGGTGGGGTATAGGAGGAGCCTGGGCAGAATGGGTGGGGTCAGACAGCAGAGGAGGGGCTTAGGAGGAGCCTAGTCAGATTGGGTGGGGTCAGAGAGGTGGGGTATAGGAGGAGCCTGGGCAGAATGGGTGGGGTCAGACAGCAGAGGAGGGGCTTAGGAGGAGCCTAGTCAGATTGGGTGGGGTCAAATAGGAGGAGCCTGGGCAGAATGGGTGGGGTCAGACAGCAGAGGAGGGGTATAGGAGGAGCCTGGCAGAGGGGGGTGTAGGAGGAGCCTAGTCAGATTGGGTGGGGTCAAATAGGAGGAGCCTGGGTAGAATGGGTGGAGTCAGAGAGGAGGGGCTTAGGCGGAGCCTGGGCAGAATGGGTGGGGTCAGACAGCAGAGGAGGGGCTTAGGAGGAGCCTGGGCAGGAGGAGGGGGTATAGGAGGAGCCTGGTCAGAGAGGAGGGGCTTAGGCGGAGCCTGGGCAGAATGGGTGGGGTCAGACAGCAGAGGAGGGGCTTAGGAGGAGCCTGGGCAGGAGGAGGGGGTATATGGGCAGAATGGGTGGGGTCAGAGAGGAGGGGCTTAGGAGGAGCCTGGGCAGAATGGGTGGGGTCAGAGAGGAGGGGGTATAGGAGGAGCCTGGGCGGAATGGGTATAGGAGGAGCCTAGTCAGATTGGGTGTGGTCAAATAGGAGGAGCCTGGGTAGAATGGGTGGAGTCAGAGAGGAGGGGCTTAGGCGGAGCCTGGGCAGAATGGGTGGGGTCAGACAGCAGAGGAGGGGCTTAGGAGGAGCCTGGGCAGGAGGAGGGGGTATAGGAGGAGCCTGGTCAGAGAGGAGGGGCTTAGGCGGAGCCTGGGCAGAATGGGTGGGGTCAGACAGCAGAGGAGGGGCTTAGGAGGAGCCTGGGCAGGAGGAGGGGGTATATGGGCAGAATGGGTGGGGTCGGAGAGGAGGGGCTTAGGAGGAGCCTGGGCAGAATGGGTGGGGTCAGAGAGGAGGGGGTATAGGAGGAGCCTGGGCAGAATGGGTATAGGAGGAGCCTAGTCAGATTGGGTGTGGTCAAATAGGAGGAGCCTGGGCAGAATGGGTGGGGTCAGACAGCAGAGGAGGGGCTTAGGAGGAGCCTAGTCAGATTGGGTGGGGTCAAATAGGAGGAGCCTGGGCAGAATGGGTGGGGTCAGACAGCAGATGAGGGGTATAGGAGGAGCCTGGGCAGAGGGGGTGGGGTCAGAGAGGAGGGGTATAGGAGGAGCCTGGGCAGAGGGGGTATAGGAGGAGCCTGGGCAGAGGGGGGGGGTCAGAGAGGAGGGGTATAGGAGGAGCCTGGGCAGAGGGGGTATAGGAGGAGCCTAGTCAGATTGGGTGGGGTCAAATAGGAGGAGCCTGGGCAGAGGGGGTGGGGTCAGAGAGGAGGGGTATAGGAGGAGCCTGGGCAGAATGGGTGGGGTCAGACAGCAGAGGAGGGGCTTAGGAGGGGCCTGGGCAGAATGGGTGGGGTCAGAGAGGAGGGGCTTAGGAGGAGCCTAGTCAGATTGGGTGGGGTCAAATAGGAGGAGCCTGGGCAGAATGGGTGGGGTCAGACAGCAGAGGAGGGGCTTAGGAGGAGCCTAGTCAGATTGGGTGGGGTCAAATAGGAGGAGCCTGGGCAGAATGGGTGGGGTCAGACAGCAGAGGAGGGGTATAGGAGGAGCCTGGGCAGAGGGGGTGGGGTCAGAGAGGAGGGGTATAGGAGGAGCCTGGGCAGAGGGGGTATAGGAGGAGCCTGGGCAGAGGGGGTGGGGTCAGAGAGGAGGGGTATAGGAGGAGCCTGGGCAGAGGGGGTATAGGAGGAGCCTAATCAGATTGGGTGGGGTCAGACAGCAGAGAAGGGGCTTAGGAGGAGCCTTGTCAGATTGGGTGGGGTCAAATAGGAGGAGCCTGGGCAGAGGGGGGTATAGGAGGAGCCTAGTCAGATTGGGTGGGGTCAGAGAGCAGAGGAGGGGCTTAGGAGGAGCCTAGGGGCTTAGGAGGAGCCTAGTCAGATTGGGTGGGGTCAGAGAGGAGGGGCTTAGGAGGAGCCTGGGCAGAATGAGTGGGGTCAGACAGCAGAGGAGGGGCTTAGGAGGAGCCTAGGGGCTTAGGAGGAGCCTAGTCAGATTGGGTGGGGTCAAATAGGAGGAGCCTGGGCAGAATGGGTGGGGTCAGAGGGGTATGGGAGGAGCCTGGGTAGAATGGGTGGAGTCAGAGAGGAGGGGGTATAGGAGGAGCCTGGGCAGAGGGGGGTGTAGGAGGAGCCTAGTCAGATTGGGTGGGGTCAAATAGGAGGAGCCTGGGCAGAATGGGTGGGGTCAGAGGGGTATGGGAGGAGCCTGGGTAGAATGGGTGGAGTCAGAGAGGAGGGGGTATAGGAGGAGCCTGGCAGAGGGGGGTGTAGGAGGAGCCTAGTCAGATTGGGTGGGGTCAAATAGGAGGAGCCTGGGCACAATGGGAGGGGTCAGATGGGTATGGGAGGAGCCTGGGTAGAATGGGTGGAGTCAGAGAGGAGGGGGTATAGGAGGAGCCTAGTCAGAGGGGGTGGGGTCAGAGAGGAGGGGCTTAGGAGGAGCCTAGTCAGATTGGGTGGGGTCAAATAGGAGGAGCCTGGGCAGAATGGGTGGAGTCAGAGAGGTGGGGCTTAGGAGGAGCCTGGGCAGAATGGGTGGGGTCAGAGAGGAGGGGCTTAGGCGGAGCCTGGGCAGAATGGGTGGGGGTCAGACAGCAGAGGAGGGGCTTAGGAGGAGCCTGTGCAGAGGGGGTATAGGAGGAGCCTAGTCAGATTGGGTGGGGTCAAATAGGAGGAGCCTGGGCAGAATGGGTGGGGTCAGACAGCAGAGGAGGGGCTTAGGAGGAGCCATGTCAGATTGGGTGGGGTCAAATAGGAGGGGTATAGGAGGAGCCTGGGCAGAATGGGTGGGGTCAGAGGGGTATGGGAGGAGCCTGGGCAGAATGGGTGGAGTCAGAGAGGAGGGGGTATAGGAGGAGCCTGGGCAGAATGGGTGGGGTCAGACAGCAGAGGAGGGGCTTAGGAGGAGCCTGGGCAGAATGGGTGGGGTCAGACAGCAGAGGAGGGGCTTAGGAGGAGCCTGGGCAGAATGGGTGGGGTCAGAGAGGAGATGCTTAGGCAGAGCCTGGGCAGTATGGGTGGGGTCAGACAGCAGAGGAGGGGCTTAGGAGGAGCCTAGTCAGATTGGGTGGGGTCAAATAGGAGGAGCCTAGTCAGAATGGGTGGAGTCAGAGAGGAGGGGGTATAGGAGGAGCCTAGTCAGATTGGGTGGGGTCAAAGAGGAGGGGCTTAGGAGGAGCCTAGGGGCTTAGGAGGAGACTAGTCAGATTGGGTGGGGTCAGAGAGGAGGGGTATAGGAGGAGCCTGGGCAGAATGGGTGGGGTCAGACAGCAGATGAGGGGCTTAGGAGGAGCCTGGGCAGAATTGGTGGGGTCAGAGAGGAGGGGCTTAGGAGGATCCTGGGCAGAATGGGTGGGGTCAGACAGCAGAGGAGGGGCTTAGGAGGAGCCTAGTCAGATTGGGTGGGGTCAAATAGGAGGAGCCTGGGCAGAATGGGTGAGGTCAGAGAGGAGGGGTATAGGAGGAGCCTAGTCAGATTGGGTGGGGTCAAATAGGAGGGGGTATAGGAGGAGCCTGGGCAGAATGGGTGGGGCCAGACAGCAGAGGAGGGGCTTAGGAGGAACCTAGTCAGATTGGGTGGGGTCAAATAGGAGGAGCCTGGGCAGAATGGGTGGGGTCAGACAGCAGAGGAGGGGCTTAGGAGGAGCCTGGGCAGAATGGGTGGGGTCAGAGAGGAGATGCTTAGGCGGAGCCTGGGCAGAATGGGTGGGGTCAGACAGCAGAGGAGGGGCTTAGGAGGAGCCTAGTCAGATTGGGTGGGGTCAAATAGGAGGAGCCTAGTCAGAATGGGTGGAGTAAGAGAGGAGGGGGTATAGGAGGAGCCTAGTCAGATTGGGTGGGGTCAGAGAGGAGGGGCTTAGGAGGAGCCTAGGGGCTTAGGAGGAGCCTAGTCAGATTGGGTGGGGTCAGAGAGGAGGGGCTTAGGAGGAGCCTGGGTAGAATGGGTGGGGTCAGACAGCAGAGGAGGGGCTTAGGAGGAGCCTGGGCAGAATTGGTGGGGTCAGAGAGGAGGGGCTTAGGAGGAGCCTGGGCAGAATGGGTGGGGTCAGACAGCAGAGGAGGGGCTTAGGAGGAGCCTAGTCAGATTGGGTGGGGTCAAATAGGAGGAGCCTGGGCAGAATGGGTGAGGTCAGAGAGGAGGGGTATAGGAGGAGCCTAGTCAGATTGGGTGGGGTCAAATAGGAGGGGGTATAGGAGGAGCCTGGGCAGAATGGGTGGGGCCAGACAGCAGAGGAGGGGCTTAGGAGGAACCTAGTCAGATTGGGTGGGGTCAAATAGGAGGAGCCTGGGCAGAATGGGTGGGGTCAGACAGCAGAGAAGGGGCTTAGGAGGAGCCTGGGCAGAATGGGTGGGGTCAGAGAGGAGGGGCTTAGGAGGAGCCTGGGCAGAATGGGTGGAGTCAGAGAGGAGGGGGTATAAGAGGAGCCTGGGCAGAATGGGTGGGGTCAGACAGCAGAGGAGGGGCTTAGGAGGAGCCTAGTCAGAATGGGTGGAGTCAGAGAGGAGGGGTATAGGAGGAGCCTGGGCAGAATGGGTGGAGTCAGAGAGGAGGGGGTATAGGAGGAGCCTGGGCAGAATGGGTATAGGAGGAGCCTAGTCAGATTGGGTGAGGTCAGAGAGGAGGGGTATAGGAGGAGCCTGGGCAGAGGGGCTTAGGAGGAGCCTGGGCAGAATGGGTGGGGTCAGACAGCAGAGGAGGGGCTTAGGGTATAGGAGGAGCCTGGGCAGAATGGGTGGGGTCAGACAGCAGAGGAGGGGCTTAGGAGGAGCCTAGTCAGATTGGGTGGGGTCAAATAGGAGGAGCCTGGGCAGAATGGGTGGGGTCAGACAGCAGAGGAGGGGTATAGGAGGAGCCTGGCAGAGGGGGGTGTAGGAGGAGCCTAGTCAGATTGGGTGGGGTCAAATAGGAGGAGCCTGGGCAGAATGGGTGGGGTCAGAGGGGTATGGGAGGAGCCTGGGTAGAATGGGTGGAGTCAGAGAGGAGGGGGTATAGGAGGAGCCTGGCAGAATGGGTGGGGTCAGACAGCAGAGGAGGGGCTTAGGGTATAGGAGGAGCCTGGGCAGAATGGGTGGGGTCAGACAGCAGAGGAGGGGCTTAGGAGGAGCCTAGTCAGATTGGGTGGGGTCAAATAGGAGGAGCCTGGGCAGAATGGGTGGGGTCAGACAGCAGAGGAGGGGTATAGGAGGAGCCTGGCAGAGGGGGGTGTAGGAGATGCCTAGTCAGATTGGGTGGGGTCAAATAGGAGGAGCCTGGGTGGGGTCAGAGGGGTATGGGAGGAGCCTGGGTAGAATGGGTGGAGTCAGAGAGGAGGGGGTATAGGAGGAGCCTGGGCAGAATGGGTGGGGCCAGACAGCAGAGGAGGGGCTTAGGAGGAGCCTGGGCAGAGGGGGTGGGGTCAGAGAGGAGGGGTATAGGAGGAGCCTGGGCAGAGGGGGTATAGGAGGAGCCTGGCAAGAGGGGGTGGGGTCAGAGAGGAGGGGCTAAGGAGGAGCTTAGTCAGATTGGGTGGGGTCAAATAGGAGGAGCCTGGGCAGAATGGGTGGGGTCAGAGGGGTATGGGAGGAGCCTGGGCAGAATGGGTGGGGTCAGACAGCAGAGGAGGGGCTTAGGAGGAGCCTGGGCAGAATGGGTGGGGTCAGAGAGGAGGGGCTTAGGCGGAGCCTGGGCAGAATGGGTGGGGTCAGACAGCAGAGGAGGGGCTTAGGAGGAGCCTGGGCAGGAGGAGGGGGTATATGGGCAGAATGGGTGGGGTCAGAGAGGAGGGGTTTAGGAGGAGCCTGGGCAGAATGGGTGGAGTCAGAGAGGAGGGGGTATAGGAGGAGCCTGGGCAGAATGGGTATAGGAGGAGCCTAGTCAGATTGGGTGTGGTCAAATAGGAGGAGCCTGGGCAGAATGGGTGGGGTCAGAGAGGAGGGGGTATAGGAGGAGCCTGGCAGAGGGGGGTAAAGGAGGAGCCTGGGCAGAGGGGGGTGTAGGAGGCGCCTAGTCAGATTGGGTGGGGTCAAATAGGAGGAGCCTGGGCAGAATGGGTGGGGTCAGAGGGGTATGGGAGGAGCCTGGGTAGAATGGGTGGAGTCAGAGAGGAGGGGGTATAGGAGGAGCCTGGCAGAGGGGGGTGTAGGAGGAGCCTAGTCAGATTGGGTGGGGTCAAATAGGAGGAGCCTGGGCAGAGGGGGTGGGGTCAGAGAGGAGGGGCTTAGGAGGAGCCTAGTCAGATTGGGTGGGGTCAAATAGGAGGAGCCTGGGCAGAATGGGTGGGGTCAGACAGCAGAGGAGGGGTATAGGAGAAGCCTGGGCAGAGGGGGTGGGGTCAGAGAGGAGGGGTATAGGAGGAGCCTGGGCAGAGGGGGTATAGGAGGAGCCTGGGCAGAGGGGGTGGGGTCAAATAGGAGGGGGTATAGGAGGAGCCTGGGCAGAATGGGTGGGGCCAGACAGCAGAGGAGGGGCTTAGGAGGAACCTAGTCAGATTGGGTGGGGTCAAATAGGAGGAGCCTGGGCAGAATGGGTGGGGTCAGACAGCAGAGGAGGGGCTTAGGAGGAGCCTGGGCAGAATGGGTGGGGTCAGAGAGGAGATGCTTAGGCGGAGCCTGGGCAGAATGGGTGGGGTCAGACAGCAGAGGAGGGGCTTAGGAGGAGCCTAGACAGATTGGGTGGGGTCAAATAGGAGGAGCCTAGTCAGAATGGGTGGAGTAAGAGAGGAGGGGGTATAGGAGGAGCCTAGTCAGATTGGGTGGGGTCAGAGAGGAGGGGCTTAGGAGGAGCCTAGGGGCTTAGGAGGAGCCTAGTCAGATAGGGTGGGGTCAGAGAGGAGGGGCTTAGGAGGAGCCTGGGTAGAATGGGTGGGGTCAGACAGCAGAGGAGGGGCTTAGGAGGAGCCTGGGCAGAATTGGTGGGGTCAGAGAGGAGGGGCTTAGGAGGAGCCTGGGCAGAATGGGTGGGGTCAGACAGCAGAGGAGGGGCTTAGGAGGAGCCTAGTCAGATTGGGTGGGGTCAAATAGGAGGAGCCTGGGCAGAATGGGTGAGGTCAGAGAGGAGGGGTATAGGAGGAGCCTAGTCAGATTGGGTGGGGTCAAATAGGAGGGGGTATAGGAGGAGCCTAGTCAGAATGGGTGGGGCCAGACAGCAGAGGAGGGGCTTAGGAGGAACCTAGTCAGATTGGGTGGGGTCAAATAGGAGGAGCCTGGGCAGAATGGGTGGGGTCAGACAGCAGAGGAGGGGCTTAGGAGGAGCCTGGGCAGAATGGGTGGGGTCAGAGAGGAGGGGCTTAGGAGGAGCCTGGGCAGAATGGGTGGAGTCAGAGAGGAGGGGGTATAAGAGGAGCCTGGGCAGAATGGGTGGGGTCAGACAGCAGAGGAGGGGCTTAGGAGGAGCCTAGTCAGAATGGGTGGAGTCAGAGAGGAGGGGTATAGGAGGAGCCTGGGCAGAATGGGTGGAGTCAGAGAGGAGGGGGTATAGGAGGAGCCTGGGCAGAATGGGTATAGGAGGAGCCTAGTCAGATTGGGTGAGGTCAGAGAGGAGGGGTATAGGAGGAGCCTGGGCAGAGGGGCTTAGGAGGAGCCTGGGCAGAATGGGTGGGGTCAGACAGCAGAGGAGGGGCTTAGGGTATAGGAGGAGCCTGGGCAGAATGGGTGGGGTCAGACAGCAGAGGAGGGGCTTAGGAGGAGCCTAGTCAGATTGGGTGGGGTCAAATAGGAGGAGCCTGGGCAGAATGGGTGGGGTCAGACAGCAGAGGAGGGGTATAGGAGGAGCCTGGCAGAGGGGGGTGTAGGAGGAGCCTAGTCAGATTGGGTGGGGTCAAATAGGAGGAGCCTGGGCAGAATGGGTGGGGTCAGAGGGGTATGGGAGGAGCCTGGGTAGAATGGGTGGAGTCAGAGAGGAGGGGGTATAGGAGGAGCCTGGCAGAATGGGTGGGGTCAGACAGCAGAGGAGGGGCTTAGGGTATAGGAGGAGCCTGGGCAGAATGGGTGGGGTCAGACAGCAGAGGAGGGGCTTAGGAGGAGCCTAGTCAGATTGGGTGGGGTCAAATAGGAGGAGCCTGGGCAGAATGGGTGGGGTCAGACAGCAGAGGAGGGGTATAGGAGGAGCCTGGCAGAGGGGGGTGTAGGAGATGCCTAGTCAGATTGGGTGGGGTCAAATAGGAGGAGCCTGGGTGGGGTCAGAGGGGTATGGGAGGAGCCTGGGTAGAATGGGTGGAGTCAGAGAGGAGGGGGTATAGGAGGAGCCTGGGCAGAATGGGTGGGGCCAGACAGCAGAGGAGGGGCTTAGGAGGAGCCTGGGCAGAGGGGGTGGGGTCAGAGAGGAGGGGTATAGGAGGAGCCTGGGCAGAGGGGGTATAGGAGGAGCCTGGCCAGAGGGGGTGGGGTCAGAGAGGAGGGGCTAAGGAGGAGCTTAGTCAGATTGGGTGGGGTCAAATAGGAGGAGCCTGGGCAGAATGGGTGGGGTCAGAGGGGTATGGGAGGAGCCTGGGCAGAATGGGTGGGGTCAGACAGCAGAGGAGGGGCTTAGGAGGAGCCTGGGCAGAATGGGTGGGGTCAGAGAGGAGGGGCTTAGGCGGAGCCTGGGCAGAATGGGTGGGGTCAGACAGCAGAGGAGGGGCTTAGGAGGAGCCTGGGCAGGAGGAGGAGGTATATGGGCAGAATGGGTGGGGTCAGAGAGGAGGGGCTTAGGAGGAGCCTGGGCAGAATGGGTGGAGTCAGAGAGGAGGGGGTATAGGAGGAGCCTGGGCAGAATGGGTATAGGAGGAGCCTAGTCAGATTGGGTGTGGTCAAATAGGAGGAGCCTGGGCAGAATGGGTGGGGTCAGAGAGGAGGGGGTATAGGAGGAGCCTGGCAGAGGGGGGTATAGGAGGAGCCTGGGCAGAGGGGGGTGTAGGAGGCGCCTAGTCAGATTGGGTGGGGTCAAATAGGAGGAGCCTGGGCAGAATGGGTGGGGTCAGAGGGGTATGGGAGGAGCCTGGGTAGAATCGGTGGAGTCAGAGAGGGGGGGTATAGGAGGAGCCTGGCAGAGGGGGGTGTAGGAGGAGCCTAGTCAGATTGGGTGGGGTCAAATAGGAGGAGCCTGGGCAGAGGGGGTGGGGTCAGAGAGGAGGGGCTTAGGAGGAGCCTAGTCAGATTGGGTGGGGTCAAATAGGAGGAGCCTGGGCAGAATGGGTGGGGTCAGACAGCAGAGGAGGGGTATAGGAGGAGCCTGGGCAGAGGGGGTGGGGTCAGAGAGGAGGGGTATAGGAGGAGCCTGGGCAGAGGGGGTATAGGAGGAGCCTGGGCAGAGGGGGTGGGGTCAGAGAGGAGGGGTATAGGAGGAGCCTGGGCAGAGGGGGTATAGGAGGAGCCTAGTCAGATTGGGTGGGGTCAAATAGGAGGAGCCTGGGCAGAATGGGTGGAGTCAGAGAGGAGGGGGTATAGGAGGAACCTGGGCAGAATGGGTGGGGTCAGACAGCAGAGGAGGGGCTTAGGAGGAGCCTAGTCAGATTGGGTGGGATCAAATAGGAGGAGCCTGGGCAGAGGGGGTGGGGTCAGAGAGGAGGGGTATAGGAGGAGCCTGGGCAGAATGGGTGGGGTCAGACAGCAGAGGAGGGGCTTAGGAGGAGCCTGGGCAGAATGGGTGGGGTCAGAGAGGAGGGGCTTAGGAGGAGCCTAGTCAGATTGGGTGGGGTCAAATAGGAGGAGCCTGGGCAGAATGGGTGGGGTCAGACAGCAGAGGAGGGGCTTAGGAGGAGCCTAGTCAGATTGGGTGGGGTCAAATAGGAGGAGCCTGGGCAGAATGGGTGGGGTCAGACAGCAGAGGAGGGGTATAGGAGGAGCCTGGGCAGAGGGGGTGGGGTCAGAGAGGAGGGGTATAGGAGGAGCCTGGGCAGAGGGGGTATAGGAGGAGCCTGGGCAGAGGGGGTGGGGTCAGAGAGGAGGGGTATAGGAGGAGCCTGGGCAGAGGGGGTATAGGAGGAGCCTAATCAGATTGGGTGGGGTCCAATAGGAGGAGCCTGGGCAGAATGGGTGGAGTCAGAGAGGAGGGGGTATAGGAGGAGCCTGGGCAGAATGGGTGGGGTCAGACAGCAGAGGAGGGGCTTAGGAGGAGCCTAGTCAGATTGGGTGGGGTCAGAGAGGTGGGGTATAGGAGGAGCCTGGGGAGAATGGGTGGGGTCAGACAGCAGAGAAGGGGCTTAGGAGGAGCCTTGTCAGATTGGGTGGGGTCAAATAGGAGGAGCCTGGGCAGAGGGGGTATAGGAGGAGCCTAGTCAGATTGGGTGGGGTCAGAGAGCAGAGGAGGGGCTTAGGAGGAGCCTAGGGGCTTAGGAGGAGCCTAGTCAGATTGGGTGGGGTCAGAGAGGAGGGGCTTAGGAGGAGCCTGGGCAGAATGAGTGGGGTCAGACAGCAGAGGAGGGGCTTAGGAGGAGCCTAGGGGCTTAGGAGGAGCCTAATCAGATTGGGTGGGGTCAAATAGGAGGAGCCTGGGCAGAATGGGTGGGGTCAGAGGGGTATGGGAGGAGCCTGGGTAGAATGGGTGGAGTCAGAGAGGAGGGGGTATAGGAGGAGCCTGGGCAGAGGGGGGTGTAGGAGGAGCCTAGTCAGATTGGGTGGGGTCAAATAGGAGGAGCCTGGGCAGAATGGGTGGGGTCAGACAGCAGAGGAGGGGCTTAGGAGGAGCCAAGTCAGATTGGGTGGGGTCAAATAGGAGGGGTATAGGAGGAGCCTGGGCAGAATGGGTGGGGTCAGAGGGGTATGGGAGGAGCCTGGGCAGAATGGGTGGAGTCAGAGAGGAGGGGGTATAGGAGGAGCCTGGGCAGAATGGGTGGGGTCAGACAGCAGAGGAGGGGCATAGGAGGAGCCTGGGCAGAATGGGTGGGGTCAGACAGCAGAGGAGGGGCTTAGGAGGAGCCTGGGCAGAATGGGTGGGGTCAGAGAGGAGATGCTAAGGCAGAGCCTGGGCAGTATGGGTGGGGTCAGACAGCAGAGGAGGGGCTTAGGAGGAGCCTAGTCAGATTGGGTGGGGTCAAATAGGAGGAGCCTAGTCAGAATGTGTGGAGTCAGAGAGGAGGGGGTATAGGAGGAGCCTAGTCAGATTGGCTGGGGTCAGAGAGGAGGGGCTTAGGAGGAGCCTAGGGGCTTAGGAGGAGCCTAGTCAGATTGGGTGGGGTCAGAGAGGAGGGGTATAGGAGGAGCCTGGGCAGAATGGGTGGGGTCAGACAGCAGATGAGGGGCTTAGGAGGAGCCT
Organism: Lissotriton vulgaris; assembly: GCF_964263255.1. Taxonomy (NCBI): domain Eukaryota; kingdom Metazoa; phylum Chordata; class Amphibia; order Caudata; family Salamandridae; genus Lissotriton; species Lissotriton vulgaris. Next base: position 1,002,584,290 of record NC_141695.1, read on the forward strand.
GGGCAGAATTGGTGGGGTCAGAGAGGAGGGGCTTAGGAGGAGCCTGGGCAGAATGGGTGGGGTCAGACAGCAGAGGAGGGGCTTAGGAGGAGCCTAGTCAGATTGGGTGGGGTCAAATAGGAGGAGCCTGGGCAGAATGGGTGAGGTCAGAGAGGAGGGGTATAGGAGGAGCCTAGTCAGATTGGGTGGGGTCAAATAGGAGGGGGTATAGGAGGAGCCTGGGCAGAATGGGTGGGGCCAGACAGCAGAGGAGGGGCTTAGGAGGAACCTAGTCAGATTGGGTGGGGTCAAATAGGAGGAGCCTGGGCAGAATGGGTGGGGTCAGACAGCAGAGGAGGGGCTTAGGAGAAGCCTGGGCAGAATGGGTGGGGTCAGAGAGGAGATGCTTAGGCGGAGCCTGGGCAGAATGGGTGGGGTCAGACAGCAGAGGAGGGGCTTCGGAGGAGCCTAGTCAGATTGGGTGGGGTCAAATAGGAGGAGCCTAGTCAGAATGGGTGGAGTCAGAGAGGAGTGGGTATAGGAGGAGCCTAGTCAGATTGGGTGGGGTCAGAGAGGAGGGGCTTAGGAGGAGCCTAGGGGCTTAGGAGGAGCCTAGTCAGATTGGGTGGGGTCAGAGAGGAGGGGTATAGGAGGAGCCTGGGCAGAATGGGTGGGGTCAGACAGCAGATGAGGGGCTTAGGAGGAGCCTGGGCAGAATTGGTGGGGTCAGAGAGGAGGGGCTTAGGAGGAGCCTGGGCAGAATGGGTGGGGTCAGACAGCAGAGGAGGGGCTTAGGAGGAGCCTGGGCAGAATTGGTGGGGTCAGAGAGGAGGGGCTTAGGAGGAGCCTGGGCAGAATGGGTGGGGTCAGACAGCAGAGGAGGGGCTTAGAAGGAGCCTAGTCAGATTGGGTGGTGTCAAATAGGAGGAGCCTGGGCAGAATGGGTGAGGTCAGAGAGGAGGGGTATAGGAGGAGCCTAGTCAGATTGGGTGGGGTCAAATAGGAGGGGGTATAGGAGGAGCCTGGGCAGAATGGGTGGGGCCAGACAGCAGAGGAGGGGCTTAGGAGGAACCTAGTCAGATTGGGTGGGGTCAAATAGGAGGAGCCTGGGCAGAATGGGTGGGGTCAGACAGCAGAGGAGGGGCTTAGGAGGAGCCTGGGCAGAATGGGTGGGGTCAGAGAGGAGGGGCTTAGGAGGAGCCTGGGCAGAATGGGTGGGGTCAGAGAGGAGATGCTTAGGCGGAGCCTGGGCAGAATGGGTGGGGTCAGACAGCAGAGGAGGGGCTTAGGAGGAGCCTAGTCAGATTGGGTGGGGTCAAATAGGAGGAGCCTAGTCAGAATGGGTGGAGTAAGAGAGGAGGGGGTATAGGAGGAGCCTAGTCAGATTGGGTGGGGTCAGAGAGGAGGGGCTTAGGAGGAGCCTAGGGGCTTAGGAGGAGCCTAGTCAGATTGGGTGGGGTCAGAGAGGAGGGGCTTAGGAGGAGCCTGGGTAGAATGGGTGGGGTCAGACAGCAGAGGAGGGGCTTAGGAGGAGCCTGGGCAGAATTGGTGGGGTCAGAGAGGAGGGGCTTAGGAGGAGCCTGGAGTTCTGGACTTTTTGGTTCCGTCCAGAGGTGTCAGGGTACAACACCCAAAGACCCCGGAGTCCCACCTGCCTTGGTGCACAAATGAACAGAAACACGGGCTTCTCGATGGTGGCGTCAAAGACCAAAGGTTTATTACTGCAGGGACACAGAAGTCACAGAATCTACACACGGGCAGAATCTAGGAGACTGTTCGATTTGTACATTGAGGGTTGCTCCTTATATACCAAAAATTGTGCTCTAGGCAAATATTTCACATGTCGGTACATTCCCAAACCTTTTGTGTCTCTAAACAATAAATATTTGGCGTTACACAGGAACTGTCGATAATATCTGATACCAAACATCACGAAGAGGGGTTCCCACCAGTCCATCACAATCCCTTGTCAATATTGCATTCAAGACCCGGACCGCCTCATCGTAAAGTTCGTTACCTCCCCCTAATAAAGGCCCAGAAGGAAAAGGAGCAGAGCCAGGTGCAGAAGATAGAAAACGGGATAAGAGATGTTTGTGGGTTGTAAATGGGCAAGGCTACCGGCTTCGGCCGCCTAATCATGATCAGGTACAATGGACAGGAAAACCAGTTCAGGTGGGCTGGCCTTGGGCAGAGGAGGCAGCCTTTGTCGAGTCATGCAGCTTCAGCGTGATCTGGTTTAAGGTGCACGTGTCATGTAAGAGGTGAATCTCCGGCTAAGGCTACGTGTCTTTAATCAAAGTGAAGTGAATGAAATGATCAGAGGCTATTGCATATGTGAGGGCAAGGAACCACAAAAATGGCGGCCACGATCTAAGATGGATGCCGTGTGTATATCAGAAATGTGTCAGTGGAAGGAGTGCTCTTGCTCGTAGCGTAGCGAAAACACTAGGATATACTAAATGGATCATTTGCGGTTCGCTGATACTAATTTTATGTATTTCCGACAAACTTGAAAACACGGGTTCAAGTCGTCACGGAACCGTCACGGAACCTCAGACCCTCCTTTTGCCCTTACATAGGCAATTACTCAATCTATGTCTGAATCTAGTTCTATGCTCATCAGGTCAGTGACATGTTGTTGTATCATCATCCTTTCTCGTGTCTTTTCTCCAAATGCAGGTGGTTTCCTAAAACAGGTTGTAGCACAAAGACTACACAGAGCAGGACCACACTGGATAATCAGACAACATGAGAATAGTAATATTAAGATGACACCAATGACCATTAGAACCTTCCATCCCCACGCTGAGATCAGAGTCCAAACCCACTCCATAAAGGACCAGTTTCCCTCATCTACATGTATGGAGTCCGAAATCTTGTGCAACTTAGAGATCGCCTCGTAAACTGTTGGAGCATTATTAGGAATAAAGACACAGCAGCTCGATTGGATCATTCTGCATACCCCACCTCGATCTGCAAGTATAACATCTAGAACCATACGGTTCTGCAATGTCATGAGCCTATCCGCCTGAAGCTCAGCTGTCAGATTGCTAAGGGCACCAGCAGTTTCGGTAATAGTAGATTCAACTACCCGTGTTAGCTGACGTATGTTTCTACTATTGGCCATAGGCCCCCAGAACGGAAGGAAGCCTTTGAAGAAGTCTCCAGCTTCCTGACCAGCGGTATCTTCCTTACTGAAAACACCTCTAGCTACTCTTATTCTGTGGTAATCCGGTGAAGCAGTGTATGTCGGAGGCAACAATCGAGCAATATAACATGAACCTGAAAAGTCAGCAGGCAACCATGTATAAGCTCTGTCTCGACAGATGAAGTAGGTACCCCTGGCAGTAAGGAAGGCAGGGGAAGAGTTAGCCGGAAACACATAAGTCTCTACGCACTCACTCCTCCCTAGCTGAGCTCTCGGATTTCTCCCATTACCTTGCAAACAGACCTGACCTCGGTGAGGTACGACCCAGATTGGAGTTGAGCTTTTACGCTTGCTTTCTCCTAAACTAAGGCGATACTCTGAAGTATTCCAACTTAAATATACTCGCAATTCGTCTCTAGGGTAAGATGGAGTATTATTGACGTCTTTGATCATGTCAATAATTCCCTGGACTAAAGCTTTGTTGGCAGAGTTATATTTAGTGGAGCGTGGTGGGCGTGGAGGATAGGTCTCAAGAGCATAAGCAAAGATGGTTTGAAGGGCCTGAAATGATCCATTGTAGCTGAAAGGCAAAACCAGATAGGGAATACCTTTATCCATAGTGTGGGGTATCAAGCCACACACCCAACAGTCTGTCGTGTTAACTACCAGTTGGTGTTGGTGCAAGAGCTGTACAAAAGTATTATTAATGAATTCTGAGCGTCGAGCTTGCTCATGTTCCGGAAACGAGTGAAAAGAGTGTATAGAAGAAACAGTAGAAATAGCAGGATCAAGGGGAGGTACTGTAGATACTGGCACAAAAATCAAATTTATGCTAAAGACAATTCCACCCACCAGTGTTGCTAAAACAATCAAAAATGTAATGGCACATTGCATCAAGAAACATTTGCTATGAAGAATTCTATTTAGTCTGTTTCTGCGAACGTAAATCACATTTTCTCGTTGCAGCGCAGGAAGTTCCATCTTCTACAATCCGCTCGCGACCACTGATGATGTGTACGTAGATGAAAATGCCTCTGTCAGCCCTGGGAGTTCCCAGTACTAACAGAAAGATCGACCTTGTGTCAGACCCCTGCAAATTCAAACTAGGCACACAGCCACGACCCTACGGCTACCCAGACGGCAAGGCAATTTATTAAAAACAATAAACAATAGCAAACTTCCTGGCTGAAAAGCAAAAAAGTCCAATGTATATAAATATCAAAATCACAATATGCAGTTGCCTGCTTTATTAGTTCGTTTTATGGCTTCTAAGGTTGTATCTTTTCCTTGCTGGTACTGTTTGATCGGAAAATAGTGTATCACTAGCAGCTGTTGCAGAGTTTACGTTCGCAGATGGCAAAGTTTCTTCTGATGCTGGAGACAAATGTTCAATGTTCAAAGTAGTCTTTTCAAGAGGAGAGTCACGTTTCAAAGTGTCAGAAATCAAATCGGCATCGCTGAAAGGGACAAATTTTGGAGTTATTTCAGATTCGGAGGCACCAATTCCCTTCTTCACCCAGTCGTCGTAGGGCAGCGGCAGTGGAACACGCTTTACGTGAGAAGCGTGGATCCAGTTCTTCCGGCCAGCAACACGTACAGCTGTCCTCGTTGCCAGTAGGATTTGGAAGGGGCCGATGTAGCGAGGCTGAAGATTCTTTGTCCTCGCGAAGTTCCGGACCACAATGAAGTCACCCGGTTTCAGTTGATGCCCTGGACTCTCCGGAGGCTTTGGTAGTGCATCAAAAACCTGTTGATGAATAAGACTTAATTTAGCAGTCAAGTCGTAAAGATAGTCTATCAACATAGGATATTCAATGGAGCAGAATTGTTTAGGCCTTGGCACACCCCAGACATTTGCCGGGCGGCCAAATACAATCTCATATGGAGAAAGCCCTATTCTAGAATGCACTGTTGCTCTCGTTGATAACAAGGCCAAAGGAAGTGCGTCTGGCCAAGCCAAACCTGTGGATGCTTGAATTTTGGCTATTTTAAGCTTGAGGGTGCCATTGTAACCCTCAACTAAACCAGCAGACTGGGGATGGTTCGCACTATGAAATTTTTGTTTCAATCCTAGACCAGCACACACACTCTGCATAACTTTCCCTATAAACTCACTTCCGTTATCTGACCATACAATCCGTGGCATTCCATACCTAGGGAAAAATTCTTTGAGAAGAATTTTGGCAGTTGATAAAGCAGTGTTGTCCTTTAGTGGGTATGCTTCTATCCACCTGGAAAAAGCACAAACTACCACCAGGACGTATTTTAAATTGTTGCAGCGTTCCATGTGAATGAAGTCTAACTGTATTACTTCAAAGGGACAGGAAGGAGGAGCAAAATGACCAGCTGGAGTTGGAGTTCCCTTGCCAGGATTATGCATCAAGCATACCATACAATTTTTCACCACTCTCTCTGCACACTTACTGATTCCCTCATTCTTCCAAACCGGAGCTAACATCTTACATATCCCTTTAGAACTTATGTGCGCCACTCCATGCGCCATCGTCACTACTGCAAGCACATACGCATCAGGCAACATCCAACGCTGCTGTTCTGTCAAATCGATCCAACATCCATTCGAGTCCAATTTGCCCGTACTTTCTCTCCATACGCGTTTCTCTTCCTCAGTCGCTTCTTTCTGAATCTCTTTCACACTTTCCATTGTGTCCTCACACATTCCAGACTCAGCAATCCATCTTGCAGACGTAGCAACATACATTCTACTCATCATGTCTCTAGCTGTCTGTTTAGCGGTTTCATCAGCAAAGGCATTTCCCCGACCAACATCATCCGTGATTGCTTTATGAGCACTGCACTTCACAATCGCAACTTCAGTCGGTAAGGTTAGAGATTCCAACAAGTCGTTAACTAGCTGACCATGTTGAATCTTAGTCCCATGGGACGTAATGAAACCCCTTTCTCTCCACAACCGGCCAAAACTATGGGCCACGCCAAATGCGTACTGACTATCTGTAAACACATTCACTCTCTTTCCCTCAGCTAAAACACACGCTCTCGTAAGAGCTATTAACTCTGCAGCTTGGGCAGAATTCTGACTCACTCTTGCAGTCTCCACAATCGTCTTCAAAGTCGTTACCGCGTAGGCAGCAGTCACATCACCATTCTCCAATTTAAAACATGACCCGTCCACATACAGCGTACCATCTGGGTCGGATAGAGGAGTATCTCTCAAGTCGATACGACCTTTTGTCTCTTCCTCCGTTTTGAAATAACAGTCATGTGGCTCAGAATCACTCGACTCTTGATCAGTCGGCAACAATGTTGCTGGATTCAATACATTGCATCTTTTGATCTGAATATGATTTGCTAATAACGTCAGCTCGTAACCAGATAATCTCGCACTAGTAAGGTGTTGTGTCTTCGTTCGGTTCATGAGTGTGTCCACTGCATGAGGAACCATGACCACTAGCATATTGTTCATCACCAAACCAGCAGATTGTCGAATGGAAGCTGCAGCTGCCGCTGTAGCCCTCAAACAACTAGGCAATGCTCTAGCTACCGGATCTAATGTTGATGAGAAATACGCACAAGGGCGTTGTTTATCACCAAACTTCTGTGTCAAGACACTCAACGCGCAACCTTCTCTTTCGTGAACGTAGAGCGTGAATGGCTTGCTGTAATCAGGTGTGCCCAATACAGGAGCTGAACACAAAGCTTTTCGTAACTCAATAAAACTCTCTTGACATTCATCAGACCATGGCACCGGACTCGGAACATTTTTCCCAGTCAAAGCTACCAATGGCTTTGCTAAAAGTGAAAAATTTGGGATCCATTGCCTACAGTAAGAGGTAATACCTAGAAAGGCACGTACTTCCCTCTGTGTGCGTGGAACACTCATCTGCGTAATTGCTTTTATTCTTTCTGGGGTCAACTTCCTTCCCTCCTTTGACAAGAGATGACCTAAGTAGGTTACTTCTTGGCAGCAATATTGCATTTTGGAAGGTGACACCTTATGATTCAAATTAGACAAATGATGCAATAGTGAAATTGTAGCTGCCTTGCAAGTTTCCTTGGCATCGGCAGCCACCAAAAGATCATCTACGTACTGTACTAGGGCAGAACCTGGAGGAAGGACAAAAGAATCTAACTGGCTTTTTAAAGCTTGACTGTAAATAGATGGACTTTCACAGTAGCCTTGTGGAGCGCGTTTAAATCTGAAACTGCGACCTCCTAAACAGAAGCCAAAAATATCTCTGCTTTCCTCGGCTATCGGAATGCTGAAAAAGGCATTCTTCAAGTCGATGACTGAGAACCAATTGGCTGTAGCGGGAATCAATGTTAGCAAGGCAGTAATGTCTGGCACTACAGGAAACTGCGGAATTACAATCTTATTAACTTCTCTAAGGTCTATGACAAACCTATAGACTGGAGGCTTTGTAGGATCTGTTCGTTTCAAAATCGGCAATACAGGACTATTACAAACATTTCCTCGCGTTTCTTCAACCACACCTTTTTTAATCAAATCTTGCACAATCAATAAGAGTGCACGTTCACCTTCACTCGATATTTTATATTGAGGAATTCTTGGAAATTTTACATTCGCTTTCAAAGTTACTACATATGGTGGAATTTCTAGTAGACCTACATCATTGGGACCAGTCGCCCAAAGAGAATCAGGGAGTGAACGTAGCTCCGGCGGGAGTGCGTCCATTGACAAGTACATCGGAGAGGTGAGTCTTTTACCCAAAGTAAGCTGTACTCCTTCCGGAGAACAGTACAATGTCGCATATAGTCGTTTTAACAAATCTAAACCAAGCAGATTTTCATTACAACCTGTCGTCAAAATTAAGGGTGCTTTCAATTGACACGGTCCAACAGAAATAGACAAAGGACCAGATATCGGGTTGTACACAGGGGCGCCTGAAAAACCTACGGAAACATTTGTTGAGCCAGACAAAGGTGCGCCAGGGAGTTTCGCATGCATGATAGAACTTTTCGCGGCACCAGTATCCAACAGAAACGGTTCGACTACACCTGATGTTGCTACTGCGACATAAGGCCCACTCTGATCCACTGGAACTGATACTACTCCCTCTCTCTGTCCATGGCTGTCCTAGTACCCATTTTGTTGAAATCCCTCTTCAACTTCACAATAATCCTCAACAAGATATTGCTGAGATCTATTCTGTTGAGCTGACTGTACATTTTGTTGATCAAAGTGATTAGAAGGACGATCATTCGTTTGTGGAGGCATAGCACCTCGTCCCCGACCTCTAGAATTCTGTGCAAAACCACCACGACCTCTCTGAGCTGCTGCCGCATTATTTTGCGCTAAGATCTGACAATCATTTTTATAGTGACCCTCTTTCTTACAATACGCGCACTGATTCCACTGATATTGAGGCCTTGATGTATTATAATCTGTCCTTTGATATGAGTTTTGCTGCGTATTAGTCTGATTCGTACGAGGCGGATACGCCTGCTGTAAAAGAACTTTAGTCTTTAAATCTTTCGTTTTCTTCTCTGATTTCTCCTTTTCCTCTTTATCCCTATTTTCATAGTACTGTGCAGTCGCAAGTATTTGCGCTGTCGTAGATACAGCCCACGCACTTTCTGAGTCTTTCAATTTATTGCATAATTCAGGTAACAAATTATGCACAAATTTATCGACAAACAATCTCTGTCCTCCTTCAGTGCTCATATCCTGACCACTATGGTCTACAAAAGTTTCTTCGAACCTCGTGAAGAAGTCGGAGACACTTTCGTCTTTCTTCTGCTTGCATGCGGATAATTTATCCCAATTAACACGCAATGCTGGCATCAGAGTCTTCATTAAATCTATTATTCTACCTGGCAGATTAGCAATCAAAGGTTCGGGTTTCGCACCACCTATTTGTTGAGCATCTGCTGCAGTGATAGCTGCCCAATCACCACCTAAAGCAGCCTGATGATCCTCTCTACGAATTTTAGCCCACACTGGTTGTGGAACTACATTACCAAACAACATATCAATGTCGGCTAAGTTCATTATACAAGCCTCAACTGTCTGTGTCAATTCCTTGTAATATCCGGCTGGATTCTTACGTGGATCTGGCAAGGCCTGTTTCACTGCTAACACTTCTGCTCGCTTCCATGGAATATGTATCCATACTCTTTGGAACTGTGCTGGAGCAGCTGCAATACCCGCATTATCATCACGTTGTACTGCCTCGCGCCAAATTGGAGGAACTTCCCTCATAGGATATTGGCGACTTGGCTTCATTCTACCTTTCTCTAAATCTCTCGGGGAACGAAGAGATGGATCAATCCTAAAACTCAAAATGAGTTCCATCGCTTCCTTTATATTATCGCCCACTATCATTCCAGCAGCAAACTCTTTTTGAATTTTAATTAAATCTTCCAAATCTGATTCGACATCGTCTTCTTCTATTTCCTCACGCAACAACGAGCACATCTCGTCGAAGACGTATCGCTGCGTTGGCTCTCCCCATTGCATAAATGTCTCTAACACATCTTTCGTACTATATCTTCTAACTTTTGTAATCCATCTGAGAGCTGTGGAGTCTAAAACTCCCCGTTCCTCAGTACTTGGAAGCTGACTCCGTCTCTGAACAGAGTCAGGAGTAGGAGTCTTAATCAAGGTTTTATATATAGGCGACAGCATATTAGTAACAGAATCAGTAATTCTTCGACGAACAGAAAGTGGAGTTAGTACACTCGCAGACATAGAGAACGCAGTAGAGGTAGGAATAGATGACGAAACAGTAGGAGTATCGAGGAAAATAGTTTGAGGACCAATAGGTACAGTGGTAGGTATAGGAGCGGGCAGTGCGGGAAGAGGAGGAGCTGTAGGAACATTTACATTCACCACGGGAAGTATAGGAACTTGATTCTGAGGAACAGGAACACCAGGTTGTCCAGCAACCGGCAATTGAACATTCGGGATCAGTGGAGCCGTAGCACCTTGTGCATACGGTGGAGGCGACCGTAACAGATAAGATAGCAGAGGATCGTTTTCGGAATCCTCCAGTATCTTAGCCATTTTCGATGGCAAGGCAGGATAGCACTTGTCAATCGCTAAGTTATGCTCTCTAATGGCTACATCTATGGCCTTCTCACACTCGTTAGCCTGCAACTGTTTAGTCGCTTGCTCTAGAGTTAACTCTTCTAGTTCTTTTTGCTCTTTTTTCAACCTTTTCATTTCTCTCTGTTTGGATTCTTTCCGCCAATAACGAAAAGAGTCAAACATTGCCGGCCGGGCTTTCTTCCTAAACAATTTCGCTTCTAAATTGTCGAGAATCTCTTGTTCAAAACTACCATGCAGTGGCCAGCTAAGGACACCATCCTTCTTACAATAACGGACCCATATCTCATTATAAGTTATAGGACCCACACCATACTTACAATATAGGTCATATAGGGGAGTCCCAATCGGAGGAACCAGACAGGAATCCTCTAATTGTGAGTCACTGTTGCAACTAAAACAAGACAACATTTTCCGACTTACCATTCTCAGTCCGGAACACAAAACAAACAAACACGGAACAAATTGTGCACTTGAACCAAGAACTTAGGCCTACCAAAAACGAACTGATGTATCGATACCCAAAACTGAACCAAATAGATTATCGTAACCAGAACAACTAGTGATAATCTTACGAAACCAAACCAAACCAAGAACCGATCAAGGATTTTTAACAATCCTCACAAAAGTAACCAGCTAGCTATCACTAAATACTTAACTGAGTCACTGAAGACGTCACCAAGGAGAAACCCGTCACGTTTCGCTGTACTAAGGACTGCACCACTTCGGGTCCAAGACAGGGCGACGGTCAAGGCAACGGCCCACTGCAGCCGTCCTGAACGGGAACCCTCGTGGAAGAGAACTTCAGGGCCACTTTTGCGATATGCCGGGATCGATGAAGTGGGGCGCCTCCCTCAGGAATCTTCACACGAAGCTTCTCGAACTCTTCAGGCTTTTGGACCGGTACCGAATGACGTCGCCCCACGTTGGGCGCCAATTGGAGTTCTGGACTTTTTGGTTCCGTCCAGAGGTGTCAGGGTACAACACCCAAAGACCCCGGAGTCCCACCTGCCTTGGTGCACAAATGAACAGAAACACGGGCTTCTCGATGGTGGCGTCAAAGACCAAAGGTTTATTACTGCAGGGACACAGAAGTCACAGAATCTACACACGGGCAGAATCTAGGAGACTGTTCGATTTGTACATTGAGGGTTGCTCCTTATATACCAAAAATTGTGCTCTAGGCAAATATTTCACATGTCGGTACATTCCCAAACCTTTTGTGTCTCTAAACAATAAATATTTGGCGTTACACAGGAACTGTCGATAATATCTGATACCAAACATCACGAAGAGGGGTTCCCACCAGTCCATCACAATCCCTTGTCAATATTGCATTCAAGACCCGGACCGCCTCATCGTAAAGTTCGTTACCTCCCCCTAATAAAGGCCCAGAAGGAAAAGGAGCAGAGCCAGGTGCAGAAGATAGAAAACGGGATAAGAGATGTTTGTGGGTTGTAAATGGGCAAGGCTACCGGCTTCGGCCGCCTAATCATGATCAGGTACAATGGACAGGAAAACCAGTTCAGGTGGGCTGGCCTTGGGCAGAGGAGGCAGCCTTTGTCGAGTCATGCAGCTTCAGCGTGATCTGGTTTAAGGTGCACGTGTCATGTAAGAGGTGAATCTCCGGCTAAGGCTACGTGTCTTTAATCAAAGTGAAGTGAATGAAATGATCAGAGGCTATTGCATATGTGAGGGCAAGGAACCACAAAAATGGCGGCCACGATCTAAGATGGATGCCGTGTGTATATCAGAAATGTGTCAGTGGAAGGAGTGCTCTTGCTCGTAGCGTAGCGAAAACACTAGGATATACTAAATGGATCATTTGCGGTTCGCTGATACTAATTTTATGTATTTCCGACAAACTTGAAAACACGGGTTCAAGTCGTCACGGAACCGTCACGGAACCTCAAGCCTGGGCAGAATGGGTGGGGTTAGACAGCAGAGGAGGGGCTTAGGAGGAGCCTAGTCAGATTGGGTGGGGTCAAATAGGAGGAGCCTGGGCAGAATGGGTGAGGTCAGAGAGGAGGGGTATAGGAGGAGCCTAGTCAGATTGGGTGGGGTCAAATAGGAGGGGGTATAGGAGGAGCCTGGGCAGAATGGGTGGGGCCAGACAGCAGAGGGGGGGCTTAGGAGGAACCTAGTCAGATTGGGTGGGGTCAAATAGGAGGAGCCTGGGCAGAATGGGTGGGGTCAGACAGCAGAGGAGGGGCTTAGGAGGAGCCTGGGCAGAATGGGTGGGGTCAGAGAGGAGGGGCTTAGGAGGAGCCTGGGCAGAATGGGTGGAGTCAGAGAGGAGGGGGTATAAGAGGAGCCTGGGCAGAATGGGTGGGGTCAGACAGCAGAGGAGGGGCTTAGGAGGAGCCTAGTCAGAATGGGTGGAGTCAGAGAGGAGGGGTATAGGAGGAGCCTGGGCAGAATGGGTGGAGTCAGAGAGGAGGGGGTATAGGAGGAGCCTGGGCAGAATGGGTATAGGAGGAGCCTAGTCAGATTGGGTGAGGTCAGAGAGGAGGGGTATAGGAGGAGCCTGGGCAGAGGGGCTTAGGAGGAGCCTGGGCAGAATGGGTGGGGTCAGACAGCAGAGGAGGGGCTTAGGGTATAGGAGGAGCCTGGGCAGAATGGGTGGGGTCAGACAGCAGAGGAGGGGCTTAGGAGGAGCCTAGTCAGATTGGGTGGGGTCAAATAGGAGGAGCCTGGGCAGAATGGGTGGGGTCAGACAGCAGAGGAGGGGTATAGGAGGAGCCTGGCAGAGGGGGGTGTAGGAGGAGCCTAGTCAGATTGGGTGGGGTCAAATAGGAGGAGCCTGGGCAGAATGGGTGGGGTCAGAGGGGTATGGGAGGAGCCTGGGTAGAATGGGTGGAGTCAGAGAGGAGGGGGTATAGGAGGAGCCTGGCAGAATGGGTGGGGTCAGACAGCAGAGGAGGGGCTTAGGGTATAGGAGGAGCCTGGGCAGAATGGGTGGGGTCAGACAGCAGAGGAGGGGCTTAGGAGGAGCCTAGTCAGATTGGGTGGGGTCAAATAGGAGGAGCCTGGGCAGAATGGGTGGGGTCAGACAGCAGAGGAGGGGTATAGGAGGAGCCTGGCAGAGGGGGGTGTAGGAGATGCCTAGTCAGATTGGGTGGGGTCAAATAGGAGGAGCCTGGGTGGGGTCAGAGGGGTATGGGAGGAGCCTGGGTAGAATGGGTGGAGTCAGAGAGGAGGGGGTATAGGAGGAGCCTGGGCAGAATGGGTGGGGCCAGACAGCAGAGGAGGGGCTTAGGAGGAGCCTGGGCAGAGGGGGTGGGGTCAGAGAGGAGGGGTATAGGAGGAGCCTGGGCAGAGGGGGTATAGGAGGAGCCTGGCCAGAGGGGGTGGGGTCAGAGAGGAGGGGCTAAGGAGGAGCTTAGTCAGATTGGGTGGGGTCAAATAGGAGGAGCCTGGGCAGAATGGGTGGGGTCAGAGGGGTATGGGAGGAGCCTGGGCAGAATGGGTGGGGTCAGACAGCAGAGGAGGGGCTTAGGAGGAGCCTGGGCAGAATGGGTGGGGTCAGAGAGGAGGGGCTTAGGCGGAGCCTGGGCAGAATGGGTGGGGTCAGACAGCAGAGGAGGGGCTTAGGAGGAGCCTGGGCAGGAGGAGGAGGTATATGGGCAGAATGGGTGGGGTCAGAGAGGAGGGGCTTAGGAGGAGCCTGGGCAGAATGGGTGGAGTCAGAGAGGAGGGGGTATAGGAGGAGCCTGGGCAGAATGGGTATAGGAGGAGCCTAGTCAGATTGGGTGTGGTCAAATAGGAGGAGCCTGGGCAGAATGGGTGGGGTCAGAGAGGAGGGGGTATAGGAGGAGCCTGGCAGAGGGGGGTATAGGAGGAGCCTGGCAAGAGGGGGGTGTAGGAGGCGCCTAGTCAGATTGGGTGGGGTCAAATAGGAGGAGCCTGGGCAGAATGGGTGGGGTCAGAGGGGTATGGGAGGAGCCTGGGTAGAATGGGTGGAGTCAGAGAGGAGGGGGTATAGGAGGAGCCTGGCAGAGGGGGGTGTAGGAGGAGCCTAGTCAGATTGGGTGGGGTCAAATAGGAGGAGCCTGGGCAGAGGGGGTGGGGTCAGAGAGGAGGGGCTTAGGAGGAGCCTAGTCAGATTGGGTGGGGTCAAATAGGAGGAGCCTGGGCAGAATGGGTGGGGTCAGACAGCAGAGGAGGGGTATAGGAGGAGCCTGGGCAGAGGGGGTGGGGTCAGAGAGGAGGGGTATAGGAGGAGCCTGGGCAGAGGGGGTATAGGAGGAGCCTGGGCAGAGGGGGTGGGGTCAGAGAGGAGGGGTATAGGAGGAGCCTGGGCAGAGGGGGTATAGGAGGAGCCTAGTCAGATTGGGTGGGGTCAAATAGGAGGAGCCTGGGCAGAATGGGTGGAGTCAGAGAGGAGGGGGTATAGGAGGAACCTGGGCAGAATGGGTGGGGTCAGACAGCAGAGGAGGGGCTTAGGAGGAGCCTAGTCAGATTGGGTGGGATCAAATAGGAGGAGCCTGGGCAGAGGGGGTGGGGTCAGAGAGGAGGGGTATAGGAGGAGCCTGGGCAGAATGGGTGGGGTCAGACAGCAGAGGAGGGGCTTAGGAGGAGCCTGGGCAGAATGGGTGGGGTCAGAGAGGAGGGGCTTAGGAGGAGCCTAGTCAGATTGGGTGGGGTCAAATAGGAGGAGCCTGGGCAGAATGGGTGGGGTCAGACAGCAGAGGAGGGGCTTAGGAGGAGCCTAGTCAGATTGGGTGGGGTCAAATAGGAGGAGCCTGGGCAGAATGGGTGGGGTCAGACAGCAGAGGAGGGGTATAGGAGGAGCCTGGGCAGAGGGGGTGGGGTCAGAGAGGAGGGGTATAGGAGGAGCCTGGGCAGAGGGGGTATAGGAGGAGCCTGGGCAGAGGGGGTGGGGTCAGAGAGGAGGGGTATAGGAGGAGCCTGGGCAGAAGGGGTATAGGAGGAGCCTAATCAGATTGGGTGGGGTCCAATAGGAGGAGCCTGGGCAGAATGGGTGGAGTCAGAGAGGAGGGGGTATAGGAGGAGCCTGGGCAGAATGGGTGGGGTCAGACAGCAGAGGAGGGGCTTAGGAGGAGCCTAGTCAGATTGGGTGGGGTCAGAGAGGTGGGGTATAGGAGGAGCCTGGGGAGAATGGGTGGGGTCAGACAGCAGAGAAGGGGCTTAGGAGGAGCCTTGTCAGCTTGGGTGGGGTCAAATAGGAGGAGCCTGGGCAGAGGGGGTATAGGAGGAGCCTAGTCAGATTGGGTGGGGTCAGAGAGCAGAGGAGGGGCTTAGGAGGAGCCTAGGGGCTTAGGAGGAGCCTAGTCAGATTGGGTGGGGTCAGAGAGGAGGGGCTTAGGAGGAGCCTGGGCAGAATGAGTGGGGTCAGACAGCAGAGGAGGGGCTTAGGAGGAGCCTAGGGGCTTAGGAGGAGCCTAATCAGATTGGGTGGGGTCAAATAGGAGGAGCCTGGGCAGAATGGGTGGGGTCAGAGGGGTATGGGAGGAGCCTGGGTAGAATGGGTGGAGTCAGAGAGGAGGGGGTATAGGAGGAGCCTGGGCAGAGGGGGGTGTAGGAGGAGCCTAGTCAGATTGGGTGGGGTCAAATAGGAGGAGCCTGGGCAGAATGGGTGGGGTCAGACAGCAGAGGAGGGGCTTAGGAGGAGCCAAGTCAGATTGAGTGGGGTCAAATAGGAGGGGTATAGGAGGAGCCTGGGCAGAATGGGTGGGGTCAGAGGGGTATGGGAGGAGCCTGGGCAGAATGGGTGGAGTCAGAGAGGAGGGGGTATAGGAGGAGCCTGGGCAGAATGGGTGGGGTCAGACAGCAGAGGAGGGGCATAGGAGGAGCCTGGGCAGAATGGGTGGGGTCAGACAGCAGAGGAGGGGCTTAGGAGGAGCCTGGGCAGAATGGGTGGGGTCAGAGAGGAGATGCTAAGGCAGAGCCTGGGCAGTATGGGTGGGGTCAGACAGCAGAGGAGGGGCTTAGGAGGAGCCTAGTCAGATTGGGTGGGGTCAAATAGGAGGAGCCTAGTCAGAATGGGTGGAGTCAGAGAGGAGGGGGTATAGGAGGAGCCTAGTCAGATTGGCTGGGGTCAGAGAGGAGGGGCTTAGGAGGAGCCTAGGGGCTTAGGAGGAGCCTAGTCAGATTGGGTGGGGTCAGAGAGGAGGGGTATAGGAGGAGCCTGGGCAGAATGGGTGGGGTCAGACAGCAGATGAGGGGCTTAGGAGGAGCCTGGGCAGAATTGGTGGGGTCAGAGAGGAGGGGCTTAGGAGGAGCCTGGGCAGAATGGGTGGGGTCAGACAGCAGAGGAGGGGCTTAGGAGGAGCCTAGTCAGATTGGGTGGGGTCAAATAGGAGGAGCCTGGGCAGAATGGGTGAGGTCAGAGAGGAGGGGTATAGGAGGAGCCTAGTCAGATTGGGTGGGGTCAAATAGGAGGGGGTATAGGAGGAGCCTGGGCAGAATGGGTGGGGCCAGACAGCAGAGGAGGGGCTTAGGAGGAACCTAGTCAGATTGGGTGGGGTCAAATAGGAGGAGCCTGGGCAGAATGGGTGGGGTCAGACAGCAGAGGAGGGGCTTAGGAGGAGCCTGGGCAGAATGGGTGGGGTCAGAGAGGAGATGCTTAGGCGGAGCCTGGGCAGAATGGGTGGGGTCAGACAGCAGAGGAGGGGCTTCGGAGGAGCCTAGTCAGATTGGGTGGGGTCAAATAGGAGGAGCCTAGTCAGAATGGGTGGAGTCAGAGAGGAGTGGGTATAGGAGGAGCCTAGTCAGATTGGGTGGGGTCAGAGAGGAGGGGCTTAGGAGGAGCCTAGGGGCTTAGGAGGAGCCTAGTCAGATTGGGTGGGGTCAGAGAGGAGGGGTATAGGAGGAGCCTGGGCAGAATGGGTGGGGTCAGACAGCAGATGAGGGGCTTAGGAGGAGCATGGGCAGAATTGGTGGGGTCAGAGAGGAGGGGCTTAGGAGGAGCCTGGGCAGAATGGGTGGGGTCAGACAGCAGAGGAGGGGCTTAGGAGGAGCCTGGGCAGAATTGGTGGGGTCAGAGAGGAGGGGCTTAGGAGGAGCCTGGGCAGAATGGGTGGGGTCAGACAGCAGAGGAGGGGCTTAGAAGGAGCCTAGTCAGATTGGGTGGGGTCAAATAGGAGGAGCCTGGGCAGAATGGGTGAGGTCAGAGAGGAGGGGTATAGGAGGAGCCTAGTCAGATTGGGTGGGGTCAAATAGGAGGGGGTATAGGAGGAGCCTGGGCAGAATGGGTGGGGCCAGACAGCAGAGGAGGGGCTTAGGAGGAACCTAGTCAGATTGGGTGGGGTCAAATAGGAGGAGCCTGGGCAGAATGGGTGGGGTCAGACAGCAGAGGAGGGGCTTAGGAGGAGCCTAGTCAGAATGGGTGGAGTCAGAGAGGAGGGGTATAGGAGGAGCCTGGGCAGAATGGTGGAGTCAGAGAGGAGGGGGTATAGGAGGAGCCTGGGCAGAATGGGTATAGGAGGAGCCTAGTCAGATTGGGTGAGGTCAGAGAGGAGGGGTATAGGAGGAGCCTGGGCAGAGGGGCTTAGGAGGAGCCTGGGCAGAATGGGTGGGGTCAGACAGCAGAGGATGGGTTTAGGAGGAGCTTAGTCAGAATGGGTGGGGTCAGAGAGCAGAGGAGGGGTTAAGGAGGAGCCTAGTCAGATTGGGTGGGGTCAGAGAGGAGGGGGTATAGGAGGAGCCTAGTCAGATTGGGTGAGGTCAGAGAGGAGGGGCTGAGGAGGAGCCTGGGCAGAATGGGTGGAGTCAGACAGCAGAGGATTGGTTTAGGAGGAGCTTAGTCAGAATGGGTGGGGTCAGACAGCAGAGGAGGGGTTTAGGAGGAGCCTAGTCAGATTGGGGTCAAATAAGAGGGGTATAGGAGGAGCCTGGGCAGAATGGGTGGGGTCAGAGGGGTATGGGAGGAGCCTGGGCAGAATGGGTGGAGTCCGAGAGGAGGGGGTATAGGAGGAGCCTAGTCAGATTGGGTGGGGTCAGAGAGCAGAGGAGGGGTTAAGGAGGAGCCTAGTCAGATTGGGTGTGGTCAAATAGGAGGAGCCTGGGCAGAATGGGTGGGGTCTGAGGGCCTAGGAAGGGGTCATAGATGGAGGAGGATCCTGACTTATGGTGGGGAACTGCAAAAACTTTTTTAATGCACCCCCCTATACTTTCTGATTTCTGTTTGGAGGGGGCAGTCGGGGAGCAGTATTAAAAGGTGCTTAGGCGCAACGTGAAGAGCGATGAGGTGCACAGAATGGCATGCCTTCCAGGTACTTTTTGGAGGGGCTACCATTATTTTTTATTGCTCTGATCCTCCCTCATGGGGTGTACCCCAAATGGTTAGGGGCAACGGGGGAGGGGGGGTGGCAAAAAGCTGTTTGACAGTTTCTGTTACCAACAGGGGTCACCATACGATTCTGCTGCAGTTATGGTATTGAAAGGTACAACAAGGAGCATGTGAATGTATTTTTGCAGGTGGGGTGCCCCAAAATTTTACTGCCAGCAGCAGCAGCCCCCCTCCTCCCCACCCAGCAGATTGGTATAGGTACCTTTAGGACATTTCTGTTGAAAAAAGAGGCTATAGCGAATCGTGCTATGAAATCCTAGAGCACTAACATTTGCTAAATAAAGGTGGCATCGGAGCATACGAATGAGGCAGAGAGAGGCTACTGTTGCCAATTGGTTTGGTGGGTCATAGTGAATAACCTCGGCATGCAAATAGGCAGTGTGAGGATTGGCAGTGTCTGTAGAGAATTTTGGCATGCTCTTCAGCTTATTTTTTCCTCCTTACGTTGGCTATGAACTACAGAGGAAAGGCCCGGCCTTACTGTTGGACAAAACATGTATTTATGATTTTAAGAAGTGTAGTCTGACTGTACTGAGAGGGGCTGTACAGTACGGTAAATGCCTGTATACCCCTGCAATGTGCATCCAACTGTCACTTGAGATTCAATAGCGAACGAAGCAGCTGGGTTACTGACTGAATGTAAATGGAAGGCACATAGCAAGGGTGTTTGTGGTCACTCAAATGATTGAAACCTGGTTGATGCACTACCAAAGCTGGGGTTCCAGGAGGGAACATTTGAGGGGCATTGAGATGGTGGTGCCCAGAGGTCAAAATATGTTTCAGAGACAGAGAGGTACTGCAGTCCTGGTCCCACATTGGGGGTAGTCAAAAGTCCGGCTAAAGATTTCTGTCCAACTGTTACCACGTTTTGTGCAGCCTGGCTCCCTCTGTAACGATTCCCCAGTGTCTTTCGATCCTACAGATGACTGTAGCAAACTTCCCAAATTTTTTCTTGGCCTCATACCCCCAAAGGAGTGCCTGACATTTGCCAGCCTAACGATACTCACATTCTGGGAAAAACCTCACTAACCATGCATATTTATGCACCACACATGGCAAATCCTTGCAATTGCAGAACATCATATCGCACTTGTCATCTTTGAGGTGCTGTAAGTATTTGGATTTGAGGGAAATATTCATCCTTGCTTGCTCTCCCACCTGAAGTCTATGGTGCTGCTGTTCCTTTCTCACATGTCCCTACAAAGAGACAAGTGACACACAGACTCAATCACTCAGCAAACATATATGCTTTGACCCTTTCATCTTGCTGTTTACCTTCCAAATGTTCCCCCTTCACCACAAATACAGGCCAGCCATTCCTCATCCCCTCAGTCATCGTAGTCATTCACTCCTTAGGCCCTGCAAGACAAAAATGACCAAGAATCATGTCAGCAAGAAGGAGAAAAGCCTCAGTGTGCTCTTTTGTTCATACTGCTGCCCCCTAGTAACACTTCATGGCCACTGCAGCTTAAGAATGGGACTGAGAAGAGGGCTCTCCTATGCAAATAATGTCCTCCCATGCATACTTTCTTCTGAGACGGTCGGCGGCTTGTGCCGTGATACTGCCTCCAACATATGGTCTTCAACCAAATTTTAAAAAAGCCCACCTGCCTTAGACGAAGGATTTTGCCACTCGAAGGAAGCACATGGGGACATCACCATCATTTAGCAGGGTCCTAAATTGCCTGCTGTCCGCCTGTATACAGAACAAGGACGTTCGTGGCCGTTCGTGAGCGTTCTTCAAAGGAAGGAGGTGGGTGAATAAATCCAAGATGCCAGGGCAGGCCCAGCCCAGCCCAGTGCAGCCCAGCCCGGCACAGCGCACTGCTGTGGAGGTCCACTCCTTCACATCCTGCAGCAGGCATGATGCAGATCTACTAGAGCAAAGGCTTGACTCTGCTCTTGTCTGTCTCTTAAAGGAAAAATCTTTCCAACTTCTTATTGCACCTAATAAATGGACTCTAGCTAGCCTCAAACTCGACCCATCATTTCATTAGCCAGAGCTCATACTTGACCTTTATTTCTATCCAAGCTCACTGGCACCAAACCCCTGATTTGAGCGAGTGGCTCACACTAAAATGAAAAATCACCATCAACCAACCTATTTTACAATAAGTGTAGCACCATCCTCGCATTCTTGTGCTCAGTTATAACCCCCAATACCACAATTGCACTCTGCAATTCACCAAACTTAAAGGACAAAGAATGACGACATTGATAAAGGAAGATAAGGCCTTGTTCCTAGCACCTACTTGAGAAATAGGGCGGTTGGTAGAAGGTCATGAGAGAAAACATATGAAATGTTGGGAGACACCTGCCAAAAAAACACTAGCAAAAAAAAAATCACTGTTTGAAAATTTCCCACCTTGGGACACTTCTACAGCACTGGCAGGATTCGAACCCTGGCCTGTGAGGGCTGTCCCCCCAAAGGTACAAGCCTTACCTTTGAGCTATCTCCTTGGTGGTCTAGAGGATTGCAGTAGTAACTATAAGCAACATACAGGCCTTGGTGTCCTTTCCTGTGGCTTCCATTGCACATTAAATGGATGACCATGACATAAGGACAATTTGATAGGCTACTTACATGGAAACCAGAAAAACACTTAGCAACAAAAAATAAAAGAAAATCACTGTTTGAAAATTTCCCACCTTGGGATACTTCTACAGCACTGGCAGGATTCGAACCCTGGCCTGTGAGGGCTGTCCCCACCAAAGGTACAAGCCTTACCTTTGAGCTATAGCTCCTTGGTGGTCTGGAGGATTGCAGTAGTAACTATAAGCAACATACAGGCCTTGGTGTCCTTTCCTGTGGCTTCCATTGCACATTAAATGGATGACCATGACATACGGACAATTTGATAGGCTACTTACATGGAAACCAGAAAAACACTTAGCAAAAAAAAATAAAAGAAAATCACTGTTTGAAAATTTCCCACCTTGGGATACTTCTACAGCACTGGCAGGATTCGAACCCTGGCCTGTGAGGGCTGTCCCCACCAAAGGTACAAGCCTTACCTTTGAGCTATAGCTCCTTGGTGGTCTAGAGGATTGCAGAAGTAACTATAAGCAACATACAGGCCTTGGTGTCCTTTCCTGTGGCTTCCATTGCACATTAAAAGGATGACCATGACATAAGGACAATTTGATAGGCTACTTACATGGAAACCAGTGTGGTCCAGTGGGTAAGTTCCTGCCTTCCATCCAGGCAACCAGGGTTCAAATCCCGGGTTCGGCACCAGGTAAGTAAATTGGTAAGTAAAATGTGTCTGTGTGTTGTGTAAGAGTGGAATCATGCCTAGCGAAAGAGGGATTGCAGATTGGTCGGTAAGTAAAATAGGTGTGGAAAGAAAGGTGAAAGAAAGAGAATGGGTGTTGTCTGTAGAAGGAGGACCCTGGGCAGGTTGGGTGGGGTCAGAGAGGAGGGGTATAGGAGGAGCCTGGGCAGAATGGGTGGGGTCAGAGAGCAGAGGAGGGGCTTAGGAAGAGCCTAGGGGCTTAGGAGGAGCCTAGTCAGATTGGGTGGGGTCAGAGAGGAGGGGCTTAGGAGGAGCCTGGGCAGAATGAGTGGGGTCAGACAGCAGAGGAGGGGCTTAGGAGGGGCCTAGGGGCTTAGGAGGAGCCTAGTCAGATTGGGTGGGGTCAGAGAGGAGGGGTATCGGAGGAGCCTGGCAGAGGGGGGGTGTAGGAGGAGCCTAGTCTGATTGGGTGGGGTCAAATAGGAGGAGCCTGGGCAGAATGGGAGGAGCCTGGGTAGAATGGGTGGAGTCAGAGAGGAGGGGGTATAGGAGGAGCCTGGCAGAGGGGGGTGTAGGAGGAGCCTAGTCAGATTGGGTGGGGTCAGAGGGGTATGGGAGGAGCCTGGGTAGAATGGGTGGAGTCAGAGAGGAGGGGGTATAGGAGGAGCCTGGGCAGAATGGGTGGGGTCAGACAGCAGAGGAGGGGCTTAGGAGGAGCCTAGTCAGATTGGGTGGGGTCAGAGAGGTGGGGTATAGGAGGAGCCTGGGCAGAATGGGTGGGGTCAGAGAGGAGGAGCCTGGGCAGAATGGGTGGGGTCAGAGGGGTATGGGAGGAGCCTGGGCAGAATGGGTGGGGTCAGACAGCAGAGGAGGGGCTTAGGAGGAGCCTGGGCAGAATGGGTGGGGTCAGAGAGGAGGGGCTTAGGCGGAGCCTGGGCAGAATGGGTGGGGTCAGACAGCAGAGGAGGGGCTTAGGAGGAGCCTGGGCAGAAGGAGCGGGTATATGGGCAGAATGGGTGGAGTCAGAGAGGAGGGGGTATAGGAAAGAGAGGAGGGGCTTAGGCGGAGCCTGGGCAGAATGGGTGGGGTCAGACAGCAGAGGAGGGGCTTAGGAGGAGCCTGGGCAGAAGGAGCGGGTATATGGGCAGAATGGGTGGAGTCAGAGAGGAGGGGGTATAGGAGGAGCCTGGGCAGAATGGGTATAGGAGGAGCCTAGTCAGATTGGGTGGGGTCAAATAAGAGGAGCCTGGGCAGAATGGGTGGGGTCAGACAGCAGAGGAGGGGCTAGGAGGAGCCTAGTCAGATTGGGTGGGGTCAAATAGGAGGAGCCTGGGCAGAATGGGTGGGGTCAGACAGCAGAGGAGGGGCTTAGGAGGGGCCTAGTCAGATTGGGTGGGGTCAAATAGGAGGAGCCTGGGTGGAGTCAGAGAGGAGGGGGTATAGGAGGAGCCTAGTCAGATTGGGTGGGGTCAGAGAGGAGGGGCTTAGGAGGAGCCTAGTCAGATTGGGTGGGGTCAGAGAGGAGGGGTATAGGAGGAGCCTGGGCAGAATGGGTGGGGTCAGAGGGGTATGGGAGGAGCCTGGGCAGAATGGGTGGGGTCAGACAGCAGAGGAGGGGTATAGGAGGAGCCTGGGCAGAGGGGGTGGGGTCAGAGAGGAGGGGTTTAGGAGGAGCCTGGGCAGAGGGGGTGGGGTCAGAGAGGAGGGGTATAGGAGGAGCCTGGGCAGAGGGGGTATAGGAGGAGCCTAATCAGATTGGGTGGGGTCCAATAGGAGGAGCCTGGGCAGAATGGGTGGGGTCAGACAGCAGAGGAGGGGCTTAGGAGGAGCCTAGTCAGATTGGGTGGGGTCAGAGAGGTGGGGTATAGGAGGAGCCTGGGCAGAATGGGTGGGGTCAGACAGCAGAGGAGGGGCTTAGGAGGAGCCTAGTCAGATTGGGTGGGGTCAGAGAGGAGGGGTATAGGAGAAGCCTGGGCAGAATGGGTGGGGTCAGACAGCAGATGAGGGGCTTAGGAGGAGCCTGGGCAGAATTGGTGGGGTCAGAGAGGAGGGGCTTAAGAGGAGCCTAGTCAGATTGGGTGGGGTCAAATAGGAGGAGCCTAGTCAGAATGGGTGGAGTCAGAGAGGAGGGGGTATAGGAGGAGCCTAGTCAGATTGGGTGGGGTCAGAGAGGAGGGGCTTAGGAGGAGCCTAGGGGCTTAGGAGGAGCCTAGTCAGAATGGGTGGGGTCAGAGAGGAGGGGGTATAGGAGGAGCCTGAGCAGAATGGGTGGGGTCAGACAGCAGATGAGGGGCTTAGGAGGAGCCTGGGCAGAATTGGTGGGGTCAGAGAGGAGGGGCTTAGGAGGAGCCTGGGCAGAATGGGTGGGGTCAGACAGCAGAGGAGGGGTATAGGAGGAGCCTGGGCAGAGGGGGTATAGGAGGAGCCTAGTCAGAATGGGTGGAGTCAGAGAGGAGGGGCTTAGGAGGAGCCTGGGCAGAATGGGTGGGGTCAGACAGCAGAGGAGGGGCTTAGGAGGAGCCTAGTCAGATTGGGTGGGGTCAAATAGGAGGAGCCTGGGCAGAATGGGTGAGGTCAGAGAGGAGGGGTATAGGAGGAGCCTGGGCAGAGGGGGTATAGGAGGAGCCTAGTCAGAATGGGTGGGGTCAAATAGGAGGGGGTATAGGAGGAGCCTGGGCAGGATGGGTGGGGTCAGACAGCAGAGGAGGGGCTTAGGAGGAGCCTGGGCAGAATGGGTGGGGTCAGACAGCAGAGGAGGGGCTTAGGAGGAGCCTGGGCAGAATGGGTGGGGTCAGAGAGGAGATGCTTAGGCGGAGCCTGGGCAGAATGGGTGGGGTCAGACAGCAGAGGAGGGGCTTAGGAGGAGCCTAGTCAGATTGGGTGGGGTCAAATAGGAGGAGCCTAGTCAGAATTGGTGGGGTCAGAGAGGAGGGGCTTAGGAGGAGCCTGGGCAGAATGGGTGGGGTCAGACAGCAGAGGAGGGGCTTAGGAGGAGCCTAGTCAGATTGGGTGGGGTCAAATAGGAGGAGCCTGGGCAGAATGGGTGAGGTCAGAGAGGAGGGGTATAGGAGGAGCCTGGGCAGAGGGGGTATAGGAGGAGCCTAGTCAGAATGGGTGGGGTCAAATAGGAGGGGGTATAGGAGGAGCCTGGGCAGAATGGGTTGGGTCAGAGGGGTATAGGAGGAGCCTGGGCAGAATGGGTGGGGTCCGACAGCAGAGGAGGGGCTTAGGAGGAGCCTAGTCAGATTGGGTGGGGTCAAATAGGAGGAGCCTGGGCAGAATGGGTGGGGTCAGACAGCAGAGGAGGGGCTTAGGAGGAGCCAAGTCAGATTGGGTGGGGTCAAATAGGAGGGGTATAGGAGGAGCCTGGGCAGAATGGGTGGGGTCAGAGGGGTATGGGAGGAGCCTGGGCAGAATGGGTGGAGTCAGAGAGGAGGGGGTATAGGAGGAGCCTGGCAGCGGGGGGTGTAGGAGGAGCCTAGTCAGATTGGGTGGGGTCAAATAGGAGGAGCCTGGGCAGAATGGGTGGGGTCAGAGGGGTATGGGAGGAGCCTGGGTAGAATGGGTGGAGTCAGAGAGGAGGGGGTATAGGAGGAGCCTGGGCAGAATGGGTGGGGTCAGACAGCAGAGGAGGGGCTTAGGAGGAGCCTAGTCAGATTGGGTGGGGTCAGAGAGGTGGGGTATAGGAGGAGCCTGGGCAGAATGGGTGGGGTCAGAGAGGAGGAGCCTGGGCAGAATGGGTGGGGTCAGACAGCAGAGGAGGGGCTTAGGCGGAGCCTAGTCAGATTGGGTGGGGTCAGAGAGGTGGGGTATAGAAGGAGCCTGGGCAGAATGGGTGGGGTCAGACAGCAGAGGAGGGGCTTAGGAGGAGCCTAGTCAGATTGGGTGGGGTCAAATAGGAGGAGCCTGGGTGGGGTCAGAGGGGTATGGGAGGAGCCTGGGCAGAATGGGTGGGGTCAGAGAGGAGGGGCTTAGGCGGAGCTTGGGCAGAATGGGTGGGGGTCAGACAGCAGAGGAGGGGCTTAGGAGGAGCCTAGTCAGATTGGGTGGGGTCAGACAGCAGAGGAGGGGCTTAGGAGGAGCCTAGTCAGATTGGGTGGGGTCAAATAGGAGGAGCCTGGGCAGAATGGGTGGGGTCAGAGGGGTATGGGAGGAGACTGGGCAGAATGGGTGGGGTCAGACAGCAGAGGAGGGGCTTAGGAGGAGCCTGGGCAGAATGGGTGGGGTCAGACAGCAGAGGAGGGGCTTAGGAGGAGCCTAGTCAGATTGGGTGGGGTCAGACAGCAGAGGAGGGGCTTAGGAGGAGCCTAGTCAGATTGGGTGGGGTCAAATAGGAGGAGCCTGGGCAGAATGGGTGGGGTCAGACAGCAGAGGAGGGGTATAGGAGGAGCCTGGCAGAGGGGGGTGTAGGAGGAGCCTAGTCAGATTGGGTGGGGTCAAATAGGAGGAGCCTGGGTGGGGTCAGAGGGGTATGGGAGGAGCCTGGGTAGAATGGGTGGAGTCAGAGAGGAGGGGGTATAGGAGTAGCCTGGGCAGAATGGGTGGGGTCAGACAGCAGAGGAGGAGCCTGGGCAGAGGGGGTGGGGTCAGAGAGGAGGGGTATAGGAGGAGCCTGGGCGGAGGGGGTATAGGAGGAGCCTGGCCAGAGGGGGTGGGGTCAGAGAGGAGGGGCTTAGGAGGAGCTTAGTCAGATTGGGTGGGGTCAAATAGGAGGAGCCTGGGCAGAATGGGTGGGGTCAGAGGGGTATGGGAGGAGCCTGGGCAGAATGGGTGGGGTCAGACAGCAGAGGAGGGGCTTAGGAGGAGCCTGGGCAGAATGGGTGGGGTCAGAGAGGAGGGGCTTAGGCGGAGCCTGGGCAGAATGGGTGGGGTCAGACAGCAGAGGAGGGGCTTAGGAGGAGCCTGGGCAGAAGGAGCGGGTATATGGGCAGAATGGGTGGAGTCAGAGAGGAGGGGGTATAGGAGGAGCCTGGGCAGAATGGGTATAGGAGGAGCCTAGTCAGATTGGGTGGGGTCAAATAGGAGGAGCCTGGGCAGAATGGGTGGGGTCAGACAGCAGAGGAGGGGCTAGGAGGAGCCTAGTCAGATTGGGTGGGGTCAAATAGGAGGAGCCTGGGCAGAATGGGTGGGGTCAGACAGCAGAGGAGGGGTATAGGAGGAGCCTGGGCAGAGGGGGTGGGGTCAGAGAGGAGGGGTTTAGGAGGAGCCTGGGCAGAGGGGGTGGGGTCAGAGAGGAGGGGTATAGGAGGAGCCTGGGCAGAGGGGGTATAGGAGGAGCCTAATCAGATTGGGTGGGGTCCAATAGGAGGAGCCTGGGCAGAATGGGTGGGGTCAGACAGCAGAGGAGGGGCTTAGGAGGAGCCTAGTCAGATTGGGTGGGGTCAGAGAGGTGGGGTATAGGAGGAGCCTGGGCAGAATGGGTGGGGTCAGACAGCAGAGGAGGGGCTTAGGAGGAGCCTAGTCAGATTGGGTGGGGTCAGAGAGGAGGGGTATAGGAGAAGCCTGGGCAGAATGGGTGGGGTCAGACAGCAGATGAGGGGCTTAGGAGGAGCCTGGGCAGAATTGGTGGGGTCAGAGAGGAGGGGCTTAAGAGGAGCCTAGTCAGATTGGGTGGGGTCAAATAGGAGGAGCCTAGTCAGAATGGGTGGAGTCAGAGAGGAGGGGGTATAGGAGGAGCCTAGTCAGATTGGGTGGGGTCAGAGAGGAGGGGCTTAGGAGGAGCCTAGGGGCTTAGGAGGAGCCTAGGGGCTTAGGAGGAGCCTAGTCAGAATGGGTGGGGTCAGAGAGGAGGGGGTATAGGAGGAGCCTGAGCAGAATGGGTGGGGTCAGACAGCAGATGAGGGGCTTAGGAGGAGCCTGGGCAGAATTGGTGGGGTCAGAGAGGAGGGGCTTAGGAGGAGCCTGGGCAGAATGGGTGGGGTCAGACAGCAGAGGAGGGGCTTAGGAGGAGCCTAGTCAGATTGGGTGGGGTCAAATAGGAGGAGCCTGGGCAGAATGGGTGAGGTCAGAGAGGAGGGGTATAGGAGGAGCCTGGGCAGAGGGGGTATAGGAGGAGCCTAGTCAGAATGGGTGGGGTCAAATAGGAGGGGGTATAGGAGGAGCCTGGGCAGAATGGGTTGGGTCAGAGGGGTATAGGAGGAGCCTGGGCAGAATGGGTGGGGTCCGACAGCAGAGGAGGGGCTTAGGAGGAGCCTAGTCAGATTGGGTGGGGTCAAATAGGAGGAGCCTGGGCAGAATGGGTGGGGTCAGACAGCAGAGGAGGGGCTTAGGAGGAGCCAAGTCAGATTGGGTGGGGTCAAATAGGAGGGGTATAGGAGGAGCCTGGGCAGAATGGGTGGGGTCAGAGGGGTATGGGAGGAGCCTGGGCAGAATGGGTGGAGTCAGAGAGGAGGGGGTATAGGAGGAGCCTGGGCAGGATGGGTGGGGTCAGACAGCAGAGGAGGGGCTTAGGAGGAGCCTGGGCAGAATGGGTGGGGTCAGACAGCAGAGGAGGGGCTTAGGAGGAGCCTGGGCAGAATGGGTGGGGTCAGAGAGGAGATGCTTAGGCGGAGCCTGGGCAGAATGGGTGGGGTCAGACAGCAGAGGAGGGGCTTAGGAGGAGCCTAGTCAGATTGGGTGGGGTCAAATAGGAGGAGCCTAGTCAGAATGGGTGGAGTCAGAGAGGAGGGGGTATAGGAGGAGCCTAGTCAGATTGGGTGGGGTCAGAGAGGAGGGGCTTAGGAGGAGCCTAGGGGCTTAGGAGGAGCCTAGGGGCTTAGGAGGAGCCTAGTCAGATTGGGTGGGGTCAAATAGGAGGAGCCTGGGCAGAATGGGTGAGGTCAGAGGGGTATGGGAGGAGCCTGGGCAGAATGGGTGGGGTCAGACAGCAGATGAGGGGCTTAGGAGGAGCCTGGGCAGAATTGGTGGGGTCAGAGAGGAGGGGCTTAGGAGGAGCCTGGGCAGAATGGGTGGGGTCAGACAGCAGAGGAGGGGCTTAGGAGGAGCCTAGTCAGATTGGGTGGGGTCAAATAGGAGGAGCCTGGGCAGAATGGGTGAGGTCAGAGGGGTATGGGAGGAGCCTGGGCAGAATGGGTGGAGTCAGAGAGGAGGGGGTATAGGAGGAGCCTGGGCAGAATGGGTGGGGTCAGAGGGGTATAGGAGGAGCCTGGGCAGAATGGGTGGGGTCCGACAGCAGAGGAGGGGCTTAGGAGGAGCCTAGTCAGATTGGGTGGGGTCAAATAGGAGGAGCCTGGGCAGAATGGGTGGGGTCAGACAGCAGAGGAGGGGCTTAGGAGGAGCCAAGTCAGATTGGGTGGGGTCAAATAGGAGGGGTATAGGAGGAGCCTGGGCAGAATGGGTGGGGTCAGAGGGGTATGGGAGGAGCCTGGGCAGAATGGGTGGAGTCAGAGAGGAGGGGGTATAGGAGGAGCCTGGGCAGAATGGGTGGGGTCAAACAGCAGAGGAGGGGCTTAGGAGGAGCCTGGGCAGAATGGGTGGGGTCAGACAGCAGAGGAGGGGCTTAGGAGGAGCCTGGGCAGAATGGGTGGGGTCAGAGAGGAGATGCTTAGGCGGAGCCTGGGCAGAATGGGTGGGGTCAGACAGCAGAGGAGGGGCTTAGGAGGAGCCTAGTCAGATTGGGTGGGGTCAAATAGGAGGAGCCTAGTCAGAATGGGTGGAGTCAGAGAGGAGGGGGTATAGGAGGAGCCTAGTCAGATTGGGTGGGGTCAGAGAGGAGGGGCTTAGGAGGAGCCTAGGGGCTTAGGAGGAGCCTAGTCAGATTGGGTGGGGTCAGAGAGGAGGGGTATAGGAGGAGCCTGGGCAGAATGGGTGGGGTCAGACAGCAGATGAGGGGCTTAGGAGGAGCCTGGGCAGAATTGGTGGGGTCAGAGAGGAGGGGCTTAGGAGGAGCCTGGGCAGAATGGGTGGGGTCAGACAGCAGAGGAGGGGCTTAGGAGGAGCCTGGGCAGAATGGGTGGGGTCAGACAGCAGAGGAGGGGCTTAGGAGGAGCCTAGTCAGATTGGGTGGGGTCAAATAGGAGGAGCCTAGTCAGAATGGGTGGAGTCAGAGAGGAGGGGGTATAGGAGGAGCCTAGTCAGATTGGGTGGGGTCAGAGAGGAGGGGCTTAGGAGGAGCCTAGTCAGATTGGGTGGGGTCAGAGAGGAGGGGTATAGGAGGAGCCTGGGCAGAATGTGTGGGGTCAGACAGCAGATGAGGGGCTTAGGAGGAGCCTGGGCAGAATTGGTGGGGTCAGAAAGGAGGGGCTTAGGAGGAGCCTGGGCAGAATGGGTGGGGTCAGACAGCAGAGGAGGGGCTTAGGAGGAGCCTAGTCAGATTGGGTGGGGTCAAATAGGAGGAGCCTAGTCAGAATGGGTGGAGTCAGAGAGGAGGGGGTATAGGAGGAGCCTAGTCAGATTGGGTGGGGTCAGAGAGGAGGGGCTTAGGAGGAGCCTAGTCAGATTGGGTGGGGTCAGAGAGGAGGGGTATAGGAGGAGCCTGGGCAGAATGGGTGGGGTCAGACAGCAGATGAGGGGCTTAGGAGGAGCCTGGGCAGAATTGGTGGGGTCAGAGAGGAGGGGCTTAGGAGGAGCCTGGGCAGAATGGGTGGGGTCAGACAGCAGAGGAGGGGCTTAGGAGGAGCCTAGTCAGATTGGGTGGGGTCAAATAGGAGGAGCCTGGGCAGAATGGGTGAGGTCAGAGAGGAGGGGTATAGGAGGAGCCTGGGCAGAGGGGGTATAGGAGGAGCCTAGTCAGAATGGGTGGGGTCAAATAGGAGGGGGTATAGGAGGAGCCTGGGCAGAATGGGTTGGGTCAGAGGGGTATAGGAGGAGCCTGGGCAGAATGGGTGGGGTCCGACAGCAGAGGAGGGGCTTAGGAGGAGCCTAGTCAGATTGGGTGGGGTCAAATAGGAGGAGCCTGGGCAGAATGGGTGGGGTCAGACAGCAGAGGAGGGGCTTAGGAGGAGCCAAGTCAGATTGGGTGGGGTCAAATAGGAGGGGTATAGGAGGAGCCTGGGCAGAATGGGTGGGGTCAGAGGGGTATGGGAGGAGCCTGGGCAGAATGGGTGGAGTCAGAGAGGAGGGGGTATAGGAGGAGCCTGGCAGCGGGGGGTGTAGGAGGAGCCTAGTCAGATTGGGTGGGGTCAAATAGGAGGAGCCTGGGCAGAATGGGTGGGGTCAGAGGGGTATGGGAGGAGCCTGGGTAGAATGGGTGGAGTCAGAGAGGAGGGGGTATAGGAGGAGCCTGGGCAGAATGGGTGGGGTCAGACAGCAGAGGAGGGGCTTAGGAGGAGCCTAGTCAGATTGGGTGGGGTCAGAGAGGTGGGGTATAGGAGGAGCCTGGGCAGAATGGGTGGGGTCAGAGAGGAGGAGCCTGGGCAGAATGGGTGGGGTCAGACAGCAGAGGAGGGGCTTAGGCGGAGCCTAGTCAGATTGGGTGGGGTCAGAGAGGTGGGGTATAGAAGGAGCCTGGGCAGAATGGGTGGGGTCAGACAGCAGAGGAGGGGCTTAGGAGGAGCCTAGTCAGATTGGGTGGGGTCAAATAGGAGGAGCCTGGGTGGGGTCAGAGGGGTATGGGAGGAGCCTGGGCAGAATGGGTGGGGTCAGAGAGGAGGGGCTTAGGCGGAGCTTGGGCAGAATGGGTGGGGGTCAGACAGCAGAGGAGGGGCTTAGGAGGAGCCTAGTCAGATTGGGTGGGGTCAGACAGCAGAGGAGGGGCTTAGGAGGAGCCTAGTCAGATTGGGTGGGGTCAAATAGGAGGAGCCTGGGCAGAATGGGTGGGGTCAGAGGGGTATGGGAGGAGACTGGGCAGAATGGGTGGGGTCAGACAGCAGAGGAGGGGCTTAGGAGGAGCCTGGGCAGAATGGGTGGGGTCAGACAGCAGAGGAGGGGCTTAGGAGGAGCCTAGTCAGATTGGGTGGGGTCAGACAGCAGAGGAGGGGCTTAGGAGGAGCCTAGTCAGATTGGGTGGGGTCAAATAGGAGGAGCCTGGGCAGAATGGGTGGGGTCAGACAGCAGAGGAGGGGTATAGGAGGAGCCTGGCAGAGGGGGGTGTAGGAGGAGCCTAGTCAGATTGGGTGGGGTCAAATAGGAGGAGCCTGGGTGGGGTCAGAGGGGTATGGGAGGAGCCTGGGTAGAATGGGTGGAGTCAGAGAGGAGGGGGTATAGGAGTAGCCTGGGCAGAATGGGTGGGGTCAGACAGCAGAGGAGGAGCCTGGGCAGAGGGGGTGGGGTCAGAGAGGAGGGGTATAGGAGGAGCCTGGGCGGAGGGGGTATAGGAGGAGCCTGGCCAGAGGGGGTGGGGTCAGAGAGGAGGGGCTTAGGAGGAGCTTAGTCAGATTGGGTGGGGTCAAATAGGAGGAGCCTGGGCAGAATGGGTGGGGTCAGAGGGGTATGGGAGGAGCCTGGGCAGAATGGGTGGGGTCAGACAGCAGAGGAGGGGCTTAGGAGGAGCCTGGGCAGAATGGGTGGGGTCAGAGAGGAGGGGCTTAGGCGGAGCCTGGGCAGAATGGGTGGGGTCAGACAGCAGAGGAGGGGCTTAGGAGGAGCCTGGGCAGAAGGAGCGGGTATATGGGCAGAATGGGTGGAGTCAGAGAGGAGGGGGTATAGGAGGAGCCTGGGCAGAATGGGTATAGGAGGAGCCTAGTCAGATTGGGTGGGGTCAAATAGGAGGAGCCTGGGCAGAATGGGTGGGGTCAGACAGCAGAGGAGGGGCTAGGAGGAGCCTAGTCAGATTGGGTGGGGTCAAATAGGAGGAGCCTGGGCAGAATGGGTGGGGTCAGACAGCAGAGGAGGGGTATAGGAGGAGCCTGGGCAGAGGGGGTGGGGTCAGAGAGGAGGGGTTTAGGAGGAGCCTGGGCAGAGGGGGTGGGGTCAGAGAGGAGGGGTATAGGAGGAGCCTGGGCAGAGGGGGTATAGGAGGAGCCTAATCAGATTGGGTGGGGTCCAATAGGAGGAGCCTGGGCAGAATGGGTGGGGTCAGACAGCAGAGGAGGGGCTTAGGAGGAGCCTAGTCAGATTGGGTGGGGTCAGAGAGGTGGGGTATAGGAGGAGCCTGGGCAGAATGGGTGGGGTCAGACAGCAGAGGAGGGGCTTAGGAGGAGCCTAGTCAGATTGGGTGGGGTCAGAGAGGAGGGGTATAGGAGAAGCCTGGGCAGAATGGGTGGGGTCAGACAGCAGATGAGGGGCTTAGGAGGAGCCTGGGCAGAATTGGTGGGGTCAGAGAGGAGGGGCTTAGGAGGAGCCTAGTCAGATTGGGTGGGGTCAAATAGGAGGAGCCTAGTCAGAATGGGTGGAGTCAGAGAGGAGGGGGTATAGGAGGAGCCTAGTCAGATTGGGTGGGGTCAGAGAGGAGGGGCTTAGGAGGAGCCTAGGGGCTTAGGAGGAGCCTAGGGGCTTAGGAGGAGC
The DNA here is from genome assembly GCF_964263255.1 of Lissotriton vulgaris. NCBI lineage: Eukaryota > Metazoa > Chordata > Amphibia > Caudata > Salamandridae > Lissotriton > Lissotriton vulgaris. The sequence goes on from NC_141695.1 coordinate 1,002,617,394, forward strand.
CTAGTCAGATTGGGTGGGGTCAGAGAGGAGGGGTATAGGAGGAGCCTGGGCAGAATGGGTGGGGTCAGACAGCAGATGAGGGGCTTAGGAGGAGCCTGGGCAGAATTGGTGGGGTCAGAGAGGAGGGGCTTAGGAGGAGCCTGGGCAGAATGGGTGGGGTCAGACAGCAGAGGAGGGGCTTAGGAGGAGCCTAGTCAGATTGGGTGGGGTCAAATAGGAGGAGCCTGGGCAGAATGGGTGAGGTCAGAGGGGTATGGGAGGAGCCTGGGCAGAATGGGTGGAGTCAGAGAGGAGGGGGTATAGGAGGAGCCTGGGCAGAATGGGTGGGGTCAGAGGGGTATAGGAGGAGCCTGGGCAGAATGGGTGGGGTCCGACAGCAGAGGAGGGGCTTAGGAGGAGCCTAGTCAGATTGGGTGGGGTCAAATAGGAGGAGCCTGGGCAGAATGGGTGGGGTCAGACAGCAGAGGAGGGGCTTAGGAGGAGCCAAGTCAGATTGGGTGGGGTCAAATAGGAGGGGTATAGGAGGAGCCTGGGCAGAATGGGTGGGGTCAGAGGGGTATGGGAGGAGCCTGGGCAGAATGGGTGGAGTCAGAGAGGAGGGGGTATAGGAGGAGCCTGGGCAGAATGGGTGGGGTCAAACAGCAGAGGAGGGGCTTAGGAGGAGCCTGGGCAGAATGGGTGGGGTCAGACAGCAGAGGAGGGGCTTAGGAGGAGCCTGGGCAGAATGGGTGGGGTCAGAGAGGAGATGCTTAGGCGGAGCCTGGGCAGAATGGGTGGGGTCAGACAGCAGAGGAGGGGCTTAGGAGGAGCCTAGTCAGATTGGGTGGGGTCAAATAGGAGGAGCCTAGTCAGAATGGGTGGAGTCAGAGAGGAGGGGGTATAGGAGGAGCCTGGCAGAGGGGGGTGTAGGAGGAGCCTAGTCAGATTGGGTGGGGTCAGAGGGGTATGGGAGGAGCCTGGGTAGAATGGGTGGAGTCAGAGAGGAGGGGGTATAGGAGGAGCCTGGGCAGAATGGGTGGGGTCAGACAGCAGAGGAGGGGCTTAGGAGGAGCCTAGTCAGATTGGGTGGGGTCAGAGAGGTGGGGTATAGGAGGAGCCTGGGCAGAATGGGTGGGGTCAGAGAGGAGGAGCCTGGGCAGAATGGGTGGGGTCAGACAGCAGAGGAGGGGCTTAGGCGGAGCCTAGTCAGATTGGGTGGGGTCAGAGAGGAGGGGCTTAGGAGGAGCTTAGTCAGATTGGGTGGGGTCAAATAGGAGGAGCCTGGGCAGAATGGGTGGGGTCAGAGGGGTATGGGAGGAGCCTGGGCAGAATGGGTGGGGTCAGACAGCAGAGGAGGGGCTTAGGAGGAGCCTGGGCAGAATGGGTGGGGTCAGAGAGGAGGGGCTTAGGCGGAGCCTGGGCAGAATGGGTGGGGTCAGACAGCAGAGGAGGGGCTTAGGAGGAGCCTGGGCAGAAGGAGCGGGTATATGGGCAGAATGGGTGGAGTCAGAGAGGAGGGGGTATAGGAGGAGCCTGGGCAGAATGGGTATAGGAGGAGCCTAGTCAGATTGGGTGGGGTCAAATAAGAGGAGCCTGGGCAGAATGGGTGGGGTCAGACAGCAGAGGAGGGGCTAGGAGGAGCCTAGTCAGATTGGGTGGGGTCAAATAGGAGGAGCCTGGGCAGAATGGGTGGGGTCAGACAGCAGAGGAGGGGCTTAGGAGGGGCCTAGTCAGATTGGGTGGGGTCAAATAGGAGGAGCCTGGGTGGAGTCAGAGAGGAGGGGGTATAGGAGGAGCCTAGTCAGATTGGGTGGGGTCAGAGAGGAGGGGCTTAGGAGGAGCCTAGTCAGATTGGGTGGGGTCAGAGAGGAGGGGTATAGGAGGAGCCTGGGCAGAATGGGTGGGGTCAGAGGGGTATGGGAGGAGCCTGGGCAGAATGGGTGGGGTCAGACAGCAGAGGAGGGGTATAGGAGGAGCCTGGGCAGAGGGGGTGGGGTCAGAGAGGAGGGGTTTAGGAGGAGCCTGGGCAGAGGGGGTGGGGTCAGAGAGGAGGGGTATAGGAGGAGCCTGGGCAGAGGGGGTATAGGAGGAGCCTAATCAGATTGGGTGGGGTCCAATAGGAGGAGCCTGGGCAGAATGGGTGGGGTCAGACAGCAGAGGAGGGGCTTAGGAGGAGCCTAGTCAGATTGGGTGGGGTCAGAGAGGAGGGGTATAGGAGAAGCCTGGGCAGAATGGGTGGGGTCAGACAGCAGATGAGGGGCTTAGGAGGAGCCTGGGCAGAATTGGTGGGGTCAGAGAGGAGGGGCTTAGGAGGAGCCTGGGCAGAATTGGTGGGGTCAGAGAGGAGGGGCTTAGGAGGAGCCTGGGCAGAATGGGTGGGGTCAGACAGCAGAGGAGGGGTATAGGAGGAGCCTGGGCAGAGGGGGTATAGGAGGAGCCTAGTCAGAATGGGTGGAGTCAGAGAGGAGGGGCTTAGGAGGAGCCTGGGCAGAATGGGTGGGGTCAGACAGCAGAGGAGGGGCTTAGGAGGAGCCTAGTCAGATTGGGTGGGGTCAAATAGGAGGAGCCTGGGCAGAATGGGTGAGGTCAGAGAGGAGGGGTATAGGAGGAGCCTGGGCAGAGGGGGTATAGGAGGAGCCTAGTCAGAATGGGTGGGGTCAAATAGGAGGGGGTATAGGAGGAGCCTGGGCAGGATGGGTGGGGTCAGACAGCAGAGGAGGGGCTTAGGAGGAGCCTGGGCAGAATGGGTGGGGTCAGACAGCAGAGGAGGGGCTTAGGAGGAGCCTGGGCAGAATGGGTGGGGTCAGAGAGGAGATGCTTAGGCGGAGCCTGGGCAGAATGGGTGGGGTCAGACAGCAGAGGAGGGGCTTAGGAGGAGCCTAGTCAGATTGGGTGGGGTCAAATAGGAGGAGCCTAGTCAGAATTGGTGGGGTCAGAGAGGAGGGGCTTAGGAGGAGCCTGGGCAGAATGGGTGGGGTCAGACAGCAGAGGAGGGGCTTAGGAGGAGCCTAGTCAGATTGGGTGGGGTCAAATAGGAGGAGCCTGGGCAGAATGGGTGAGGTCAGAGAGGAGGGGTATAGGAGGAGCCTGGGCAGAGGGGGTATAGGAGGAGCCTAGTCAGAATGGGTGGGGTCAAATAGGAGGGGGTATAGGAGGAGCCTGGGCAGAATGGGTTGGGTCAGAGGGGTATAGGAGGAGCCTGGGCAGAATGGGTGGGGTCCGACAGCAGAGGAGGGGCTTAGGAGGAGCCTAGTCAGATTGGGTGGGGTCAAATAGGAGGAGCCTGGGCAGAATGGGTGGGGTCAGACAGCAGAGGAGGGGCTTAGGAGGAGCCAAGTCAGATTGGGTGGGGTCAAATAGGAGGGGTATAGGAGGAGCCTGGGCAGAATGGGTGGGGTCAGAGGGGTATGGGAGGAGCCTGGGCAGAATGGGTGGAGTCAGAGAGGAGGGGGTATAGGAGGAGCCTGGCAGCGGGGGGTGTAGGAGGAGCCTAGTCAGATTGGGTGGGGTCAAATAGGAGGAGCCTGGGCAGAATGGGTGGGGTCAGAGGGGTATGGGAGGAGCCTGGGTAGAATGGGTGGAGTCAGAGAGGAGGGGGTATAGGAGGAGCCTGGGCAGAATGGGTGGGGTCAGACAGCAGAGGAGGGGCTTAGGAGGAGCCTAGTCAGATTGGGTGGGGTCAGAGAGGTGGGGTATAGGAGGAGCCTGGGCAGAATGGGTGGGGTCAGAGAGGAGGAGCCTGGGCAGAATGGGTGGGGTCAGACAGCAGAGGAGGGGCTTAGGCGGAGCCTAGTCAGATTGGGTGGGGTCAGAGAGGTGGGGTATAGAAGGAGCCTGGGCAGAATGGGTGGGGTCAGACAGCAGAGGAGGGGCTTAGGAGGAGCCTAGTCAGATTGGGTGGGGTCAAATAGGAGGAGCCTGGGTGGGGTCAGAGGGGTATGGGAGGAGCCTGGGCAGAATGGGTGGGGTCAGAGAGGAGGGGCTTAGGCGGAGCTTGGGCAGAATGGGTGGGGGTCAGACAGCAGAGGAGGGGCTTAGGAGGAGCCTAGTCAGATTGGGTGGGGTCAGACAGCAGAGGAGGGGCTTAGGAGGAGCCTAGTCAGATTGGGTGGGGTCAAATAGGAGGAGCCTGGGCAGAATGGGTGGGGTCAGAGGGGTATGGGAGGAGACTGGGCAGAATGGGTGGGGTCAGACAGCAGAGGAGGGGCTTAGGAGGAGCCTGGGCAGAATGGGTGGGGTCAGACAGCAGAGGATGGGCTTAGGAGGAGCCTAGTCAGATTGGGTGGGGTCAGACAGCAGAGGAGGGGCTTAGGAGGAGCCTAGTCAGATTGGGTGGGGTCAAATAGGAGGAGCCTGGGCAGAATGGGTGGGGTCAGACAGCAGAGGAGGGGTATAGGAGGAGCCTGGCAGAGGGGGGTGTAGGAGGAGCCTAGTCAGATTGGGTGGGGTCAAATAGGAGGAGCCTGGGTGGGGTCAGAGGGGTATGGGAGGAGCCTGGGTAGAATGGGTGGAGTCAGAGAGGAGGGGGTATAGGAGTAGCCTGGGCAGAATGGGTGGGGTCAGACAGCAGAGGAGGAGCCTGGGCAGAGGGGGTGGGGTCAGAGAGGAGGGGTATAGGAGGAGCCTGGGCGGAGGGGGTATAGGAGGAGCCTGGCCAGAGGGGGTGGGGTCAGAGAGGAGGGGCTTAGGAGGAGCTTAGTCAGATTGGGTGGGGTCAAATAGGAGGAGCCTGGGCAGAATGGGTGGGGTCAGAGGGGTATGGGAGGAGCCTGGGCAGAATGGGTGGGGTCAGACAGCAGAGGAGGGGCTTAGGAGGAGCCTGGGCAGAATGGGTGGGGTCAGAGAGGAGGGGCTTAGGCGGAGCCTGGGCAGAATGGGTGGGGTCAGACAGCAGAGGAGGGGCTTAGGAGGAGCCTGGGCAGAAGGAGCGGGTATATGGGCAGAATGGGTGGAGTCAGAGAGGAGGGGGTATAGGAGGAGCCTGGGCAGAATGGGTATAGGAGGAGCCTAGTCAGATTGGGTGGGGTCAAATAGGAGGAGCCTGGGCAGAATGGGTGGGGTCAGACAGCAGAGGAGGGGCTAGGAGGAGCCTAGTCAGATTGGGTGGGGTCAAATAGGAGGAGCCTGGGCAGAATGGGTGGGGTCAGACAGCAGAGGAGGGGTATAGGAGGAGCCTGGGCAGAGGGGGTGGGGTCAGAGAGGAGGGGTTTAGGAGGAGCCTGGGCAGAGGGGGTGGGGTCAGAGAGGAGGGGTATAGGAGGAGCCTGGGCAGAGGGGGTATAGGAGGAGCCTAATCAGATTGGGTGGGGTCCAATAGGAGGAGCCTGGGCAGAATGGGTGGGGTCAGACAGCAGAGGAGGGGCTTAGGAGGAGCCTAGTCAGATTGGGTGGGGTCAGAGAGGTGGGGTATAGGAGGAGCCTGGGCAGAATGGGTGGGGTCAGACAGCAGAGGAGGGGCTTAGGAGGAGCCTAGTCAGATTGGGTGGGGTCAGAGAGGAGGGGTATAGGAGAAGCCTGGGCAGAATGGGTGGGGTCAGACAGCAGATGAGGGGCTTAGGAGGAGCCTGGGCAGAATTGGTGGGGTCAGAGAGGAGGGGCTTAGGAGGAGCCTAGTCAGATTGGGTGGGGTCAAATAGGAGGAGCCTAGTCAGAATGGGTGGAGTCAGAGAGGAGGGGGTATAGGAGGAGCCTAGTCAGATTGGGTGGGGTCAGAGAGGAGGGGCTTAGGAGGAGCCTAGGGGCTTAGGAGGAGCCTAGGGGCTTAGGAGGAGCCTAGTCAGAATGGGTGGGGTCAGAGAGGAGGGGGTATAGGAGGAGCCTGGGCAGAATGGGTGGGGTCAGACAGCAGATGAGGGGCTTAGGAGGAGCCTGGGCAGAATTGGTGGGGTCAGAGAGGAGGGGCTTAGGAGGAGCCTGGGCAGAATGGGTGGGGTCAGACAGCAGAGGAGGGGCTTAGGAGGAGCCTAGTCAGATTGGGTGGGGTCAAATAGGAGGAGCCTGGGCAGAATGGGTGAGGTCAGAGAGGAGGGGTATAGGAGGAGCCTGGGCAGAGGGGGTATAGGAGGAGCCTAGTCAGAATGGGTGGGGTCAAATAGGAGGGGGTATAGGAGGAGCCTGGGCAGAATGGGTTGGGTCAGAGGGGTATAGGAGGAGCCTGGGCAGAATGGGTGGGGTCCGACAGCAGAGGAGGGGCTTAGGAGGAGCCTAGTCAGATTGGGTGGGGTCAAATAGGAGGAGCCTGGGCAGAATGGGTGGGGTCAGACAGCAGAGGAGGGGCTTAGGAGGAGCCAAGTCAGATTGGGTGGGGTCAAATAGGAGGGGTATAGGAGGAGCCTGGGCAGAATGGGTGGGGTCAGAGGGGTATGGGAGGAGCCTGGGCAGAATGGGTGGAGTCAGAGAGGAGGGGGTATAGGAGGAGCCTGGGCAGGATGGGTGGGGTCAGACAGCAGAGGAGGGGCTTAGGAGGAGCCTGGGCAGAATGGGTGGGGTCAGACAGCAGAGGAGGGGCTTAGGAGGAGCCTGGGCAGAATGGGTGGGGTCAGAGAGGAGATGCTTAGGCGGAGCCTGGGCAGAATGGGTGGGGTCAGACAGCAGAGGAGGGGCTTAGGAGGAGCCTAGTCAGATTGGGTGGGGTCAAATAGGAGGAGCCTAGTCAGAATGGGTGGAGTCAGAGAGGAGGGGGTATAGGAGGAGCCTAGTCAGATTGGGTGGGGTCAGAGAGGAGGGGCTTAGGAGGAGCCTAGGGGCTTAGGAGGAGCCTAGGGGCTTAGGAGGAGCCTAGTCAGATTGGGTGGGGTCAAATAGGAGGAGCCTGGGCAGAATGGGTGAGGTCAGAGGGGTATGGGAGGAGCCTGGGCAGAATGGGTGGGGTCAGACAGCAGATGAGGGGCTTAGGAGGAGCCTGGGCAGAATTGGTGGGGTCAGAGAGGAGGGGCTTAGGAGGAGCCTGGGCAGAATGGGTGGGGTCAGACAGCAGAGGAGGGGCTTAGGAGGAGCCTAGTCAGATTGGGTGGGGTCAAATAGGAGGAGCCTGGGCAGAATGGGTGAGGTCAGAGGGGTATGGGAGGAGCCTGGGCAGAATGGGTGGAGTCAGAGAGGAGGGGGTATAGGAGGAGCCTGGGCAGAATGGGTGGGGTCAGAGGGGTATAGGAGGAGCCTGGGCAGAATGGGTGGGGTCCGACAGCAGAGGAGGGGCTTAGGAGGAGCCTAGTCAGATTGGGTGGGGTCAAATAGGAGGAGCCTGGGCAGAATGGGTGGGGTCAGACAGCAGAGGAGGGGCTTAGGAGGAGCCAAGTCAGATTGGGTGGGGTCAAATAGGAGGGGTATAGGAGGAGCCTGGGCAGAATGGGTGGGGTCAGAGGGGTATGGGAGGAGCCTGGGCAGAATGGGTGGAGTCAGAGAGGAGGGGGTATAGGAGGAGCCTGGGCAGAATGGGTGGGGTCAAACAGCAGAGGAGGGGCTTAGGAGGAGCCTGGGCAGAATGGGTGGGGTCAGACAGCAGAGGAGGGGCTTAGGAGGAGCCTGGGCAGAATGGGTGGGGTCAGAGAGGAGATGCTTAGGCGGAGCCTGGGCAGAATGGGTGGGGTCAGACAGCAGAGGAGGGGCTTAGGAGGAGCCTAGTCAGATTGGGTGGGGTCAAATAGGAGGAGCCTAGTCAGAATGGGTGGAGTCAGAGAGGAGGGGGTATAGGAGGAGCCTAGTCAGATTGGGTGGGGTCAGAGAGGAGGGGCTTAGGAGGAGCCTAGGGGCTTAGGAGGAGCCTAGTCAGATTGGGTGGGGTCAGAGAGGAGGGGTATAGGAGGAGCCTGGGCAGAATGGGTGGGGTCAGACAGCAGATGAGGGGCTTAGGAGGAGCCTGGGCAGAATTGGTGGGGTCAGAGAGGAGGGGCTTAGGAGGAGCCTGGGCAGAATGGGTGGGGTCAGACAGCAGAGGAGGGGCTTAGGAGGAGCCTGGGCAGAATGGGTGGGGTCAGACAGCAGAGGAGGGGCTTAGGAGGAGCCTAGTCAGATTGGGTGGGGTCAAATAGGAGGAGCCTAGTCAGAATGGGTGGAGTCAGAGAGGAGGGGGTATAGGAGGAGCCTAGTCAGATTGGGTGGGGTCAGAGAGGAGGGGCTTAGGAGGAGCCTAGTCAGATTGGGTGGGGTCAGAGAGGAGGGGTATAGGAGGAGCCTGGGCAGAATGTGTGGGGTCAGACAGCAGATGAGGGGCTTAGGAGGAGCCTGGGCAGAATTGGTGGGGTCAGAAAGGAGGGGCTTAGGAGGAGCCTGGGCAGAATGGGTGGGGTCAGACAGCAGAGGAGGGGCTTAGGAGGAGCCTAGTCAGATTGGGTGGGGTCAAATAGGAGGAGCCTAGTCAGAATGGGTGGAGTCAGAGAGGAGGGGGTATAGGAGGAGCCTAGTCAGATTGGGTGGGGTCAGAGAGGAGGGGCTTAGGAGGAGCCTAGTCAGATTGGGTGGGGTCAGAGAGGAGGGGTATAGGAGGAGCCTGGGCAGAATGGGTGGGGTCAGACAGCAGATGAGGGGCTTAGGAGGAGCCTGGGCAGAATTGGTGGGGTCAGAGAGGAGGGGCTTAGGAGGAGCCTGGGCAGAATGGGTGGGGTCAGACAGCAGAGGAGGGGCTTAGGAGGAGCCTAGTCAGATTGGGTGGGGTCAAATAGGAGGAGCCTGGGCAGAATGGGTGAGGTCAGAGAGGAGGGGTATAGGAGGAGCCTGGGCAGAGGGGGTATAGGAGGAGCCTAGTCAGAATGGGTGGGGTCAAATAGGAGGGGGTATAGGAGGAGCCTGGGCAGAATGGGTTGGGTCAGAGGGGTATAGGAGGAGCCTGGGCAGAATGGGTGGGGTCCGACAGCAGAGGAGGGGCTTAGGAGGAGCCTAGTCAGATTGGGTGGGGTCAAATAGGAGGAGCCTGGGCAGAATGGGTGGGGTCAGACAGCAGAGGAGGGGCTTAGGAGGAGCCAAGTCAGATTGGGTGGGGTCAAATAGGAGGGGTATAGGAGGAGCCTGGGCAGAATGGGTGGGGTCAGAGGGGTATGGGAGGAGCCTGGGCAGAATGGGTGGAGTCAGAGAGGAGGGGGTATAGGAGGAGCCTGGCAGCGGGGGGTGTAGGAGGAGCCTAGTCAGATTGGGTGGGGTCAAATAGGAGGAGCCTGGGCAGAATGGGTGGGGTCAGAGGGGTATGGGAGGAGCCTGGGTAGAATGGGTGGAGTCAGAGAGGAGGGGGTATAGGAGGAGCCTGGGCAGAATGGGTGGGGTCAGACAGCAGAGGAGGGGCTTAGGAGGAGCCTAGTCAGATTGGGTGGGGTCAGAGAGGTGGGGTATAGGAGGAGCCTGGGCAGAATGGGTGGGGTCAGAGAGGAGGAGCCTGGGCAGAATGGGTGGGGTCAGACAGCAGAGGAGGGGCTTAGGCGGAGCCTAGTCAGATTGGGTGGGGTCAGAGAGGTGGGGTATAGAAGGAGCCTGGGCAGAATGGGTGGGGTCAGACAGCAGAGGAGGGGCTTAGGAGGAGCCTAGTCAGATTGGGTGGGGTCAAATAGGAGGAGCCTGGGTGGGGTCAGAGGGGTATGGGAGGAGCCTGGGCAGAATGGGTGGGGTCAGAGAGGAGGGGCTTAGGCGGAGCTTGGGCAGAATGGGTGGGGGTCAGACAGCAGAGGAGGGGCTTAGGAGGAGCCTAGTCAGATTGGGTGGGGTCAGACAGCAGAGGAGGGGCTTAGGAGGAGCCTAGTCAGATTGGGTGGGGTCAAATAGGAGGAGCCTGGGCAGAATGGGTGGGGTCAGAGGGGTATGGGAGGAGACTGGGCAGAATGGGTGGGGTCAGACAGCAGAGGAGGGGCTTAGGAGGAGCCTGGGCAGAATGGGTGGGGTCAGACAGCAGAGGAGGGGCTTAGGAGGAGCCTAGTCAGATTGGGTGGGGTCAGACAGCAGAGGAGGGGCTTAGGAGGAGCCTAGTCAGATTGGGTGGGGTCAAATAGGAGGAGCCTGGGCAGAATGGGTGGGGTCAGACAGCAGAGGAGGGGTATAGGAGGAGCCTGGCAGAGGGGGGTGTAGGAGGAGCCTAGTCAGATTGGGTGGGGTCAAATAGGAGGAGCCTGGGTGGGGTCAGAGGGGTATGGGAGGAGCCTGGGTAGAATGGGTGGAGTCAGAGAGGAGGGGGTATAGGAGTAGCCTGGGCAGAATGGGTGGGGTCAGACAGCAGAGGAGGAGCCTGGGCAGAGGGGGTGGGGTCAGAGAGGAGGGGTATAGGAGGAGCCTGGGCGGAGGGGGTATAGGAGGAGCCTGGCCAGAGGGGGTGGGGTCAGAGAGGAGGGGCTTAGGAGGAGCTTAGTCAGATTGGGTGGGGTCAAATAGGAGGAGCCTGGGCAGAATGGGTGGGGTCAGAGGGGTATGGGAGGAGCCTGGGCAGAATGGGTGGGGTCAGACAGCAGAGGAGGGGCTTAGGAGGAGCCTGGGCAGAATGGGTGGGGTCAGAGAGGAGGGGCTTAGGCGGAGCCTGGGCAGAATGGGTGGGGTCAGACAGCAGAGGAGGGGCTTAGGAGGAGCCTGGGCAGAAGGAGCGGGTATATGGGCAGAATGGGTGGAGTCAGAGAGGAGGGGGTATAGGAGGAGCCTGGGCAGAATGGGTATAGGAGGAGCCTAGTCAGATTGGGTGGGGTCAAATAGGAGGAGCCTGGGCAGAATGGGTGGGGTCAGACAGCAGAGGAGGGGCTAGGAGGAGCCTAGTCAGATTGGGTGGGGTCAAATAGGAGGAGCCTGGGCAGAATGGGTGGGGTCAGACAGCAGAGGAGGGGTATAGGAGGAGCCTGGGCAGAGGGGGTGGGGTCAGAGAGGAGGGGTTTAGGAGGAGCCTGGGCAGAGGGGGTGGGGTCAGAGAGGAGGGGTATAGGAGGAGCCTGGGCAGAGGGGGTATAGGAGGAGCCTAATCAGATTGGGTGGGGTCCAATAGGAGGAGCCTGGGCAGAATGGGTGGGGTCAGACAGCAGAGGAGGGGCTTAGGAGGAGCCTAGTCAGATTGGGTGGGGTCAGAGAGGTGGGGTATAGGAGGAGCCTGGGCAGAATGGGTGGGGTCAGACAGCAGAGGAGGGGCTTAGGAGGAGCCTAGTCAGATTGGGTGGGGTCAGAGAGGAGGGGTATAGGAGAAGCCTGGGCAGAATGGGTGGGGTCAGACAGCAGATGAGGGGCTTAGGAGGAGCCTGGGCAGAATTGGTGGGGTCAGAGAGGAGGGGCTTAGGAGGAGCCTAGTCAGATTGGGTGGGGTCAAATAGGAGGAGCCTAGTCAGAATGGGTGGAGTCAGAGAGGAGGGGGTATAGGAGGAGCCTAGTCAGATTGGGTGGGGTCAGAGAGGAGGGGCTTAGGAGGAGCCTAGGGGCTTAGGAGGAGCCTAGGGGCTTAGGAGGAGCCTAGTCAGATTGGGTGGGGTCAGAGAGGAGGGGTATAGGAGGAGCCTGGGCAGAATGGGTGGGGTCAGACAGCAGATGAGGGGCTTAGGAGGAGCCTGGGCAGAATTGGTGGGGTCAGAGAGGAGGGGCTTAGGAGGAGCCTGGGCAGAATGGGTGGGGTCAGACAGCAGAGGAGGGGCTTAGGAGGAGCCTAGTCAGATTGGGTGGGGTCAAATAGGAGGAGCCTGGGCAGAATGGGTGAGGTCAGAGGGGTATGGGAGGAGCCTGGGCAGAATGGGTGGAGTCAGAGAGGAGGGGGTATAGGAGGAGCCTGGGCAGAATGGGTGGGGTCAGAGGGGTATAGGAGGAGCCTGGGCAGAATGGGTGGGGTCCGACAGCAGAGGAGGGGCTTAGGAGGAGCCTAGTCAGATTGGGTGGGGTCAAATAGGAGGAGCCTGGGCAGAATGGGTGGGGTCAGACAGCAGAGGAGGGGCTTAGGAGGAGCCAAGTCAGATTGGGTGGGGTCAAATAGGAGGGGTATAGGAGGAGCCTGGGCAGAATGGGTGGGGTCAGAGGGGTATGGGAGGAGCCTGGGCAGAATGGGTGGAGTCAGAGAGGAGGGGGTATAGGAGGAGCCTGGGCAGAATGGGTGGGGTCAAACAGCAGAGGAGGGGCTTAGGAGGAGCCTGGGCAGAATGGGTGGGGTCAGACAGCAGAGGAGGGGCTTAGGAGGAGCCTGGGCAGAATGGGTGGGGTCAGAGAGGAGATGCTTAGGCGGAGCCTGGGCAGAATGGGTGGGGTCAGACAGCAGAGGAGGGGCTTAGGAGGAGCCTAGTCAGATTGGGTGGGGTCAAATAGGAGGAGCCTAGTCAGAATGGGTGGAGTCAGAGAGGAGGGGGTATAGGAGGAGCCTAGTCAGATTGGGTGGGGTCAGAGAGGAGGGGCTTAGGAGGAGCCTAGGGGCTTAGGAGGAGCCTAGTCAGATTGGGTGGGGTCAGAGAGGAGGGGTATAGGAGGAGCCTGGGCAGAATGGGTGGGGTCAGACAGCAGATGAGGGGCTTAGGAGGAGCCTGGGCAGAATTGGTGGGGTCAGAGAGGAGGGGCTTAGGAGGAGCCTGGGCAGAATGGGTGGGGTCAGACAGCAGAGGAGGGGCTTAGGAGGAGCCTGGGCAGAATGGGTGGGGTCAGACAGCAGAGGAGGGGCTTAGGAGGAGCCTAGTCAGATTGGGTGGGGTCAAATAGGAGGAGCCTAGTCAGAATGGGTGGAGTCAGAGAGGAGGGGGTATAGGAGGAGCCTAGTCAGATTGGGTGGGGTCAGAGAGGAGGGGCTTAGGAGGAGCCTAGTCAGATTGGGTGGGGTCAGAGAGGAGGGGTATAGGAGGAGCCTGGGCAGAATGTGTGGGGTCAGACAGCAGATGAGGGGCTTAGGAGGAGCCTGGGCAGAATTGGTGGGGTCAGAGAGGAGGGGCTTAGGAGGAGCCTGGGCAGAATGGGTGGGGTCAGACAGCAGAGGAGGGGCTTAGGAGGAGCCTAGTCAGATTGGGTGGGGTCAAATAGGAGGAGCCTAGTCAGAATGGGTGGAGTCAGAGAGGAGGGGGTATAGGAGGAGCCTAGTCAGATTGGGTGGGGTCAGAGAGGAGGGGCTTAGGAGGAGCCTAGTCAGATTGGGTGGGGTCAGAGAGGAGGGGTATAGGAGGAGCCTGGGCAGAATGGGTGGGGTCAGACAGCAGAGGAGGGGCTTAGGAGGAGCCTAGTCAGATTGGGTGGGGTCAAATAGGAGGAGCCTGGGCAGAATGGGTGAGGTCAGAGAGGAGGGGTATAGGAGGAGCCTGGGCAGAGGGGGTATAGGAGGAGCCTAGTCAGAATGGGTGGGGTCAAATAGGAGGGGGTATAGGAGGAGCCTGGGCAGAATGGGTTGGGTCAGAGGGGTATAGGAGGAGCCTGGGCAGAATGGGTGGGGTCCGACAGCAGAGGAGGGGCTTAGGAGGAGCCTAGTCAGATTGGGTGGGGTCAAATAGGAGGAGCCTGGGCAGAATGGGTGGGGTCAGACAGCAGAGGAGGGGCTTAGGAGGAGCCAAGTCAGATTGGGTGGGGTCAAATAGGAGGGGTATAGGAGGAGCCTGGGCAGAATGGGTGGGGTCAGAGGGGTATGGGAGGAGCCTGGGCAGAATGGGTGGAGTCAGAGAGGAGGGGGTATAGGAGGAGCCTGGCAGAGGGGGGTGTAGGAGGAGCCTAGTCAGATTGGGTGGGGTCAAATAGGAGGAGCCTGGGCAGAATGGGTGGGGTCAGAGGGGTATGGGAGGAGCCTGGGTAGAATGGGTGGAGTCAGAGAGGAGGGGGTATAGGAGGAGCCTGGGCAGAATGGGTGGGGTCAGACAGCAGAGGAGGGGCTTAGGAGGAGCCTAGTCAGATTGGGTGGGGTCAGAGAGGTGGGGTATAGGAGGAGCCTGGGCAGAATGGGTGGGGTCAGAGAGGAGGAGCCTGGGCAGAATGGGTGGGGTCAGACAGCAGAGGAGGGGCTTAGGAGGAGCCTAGTCAGATTGGGTGGGGTCAGAGAGGTGGGGTATAGAAGGAGCCTGGGCAGAATGGGTGGGGTCAGACAGCAGAGGAGGGGCTTAGGAGGAGCCTAGTCAGATTGGGTGGGGTCAAATAGGAGGAGCCTGGGTGGGGTCAGAGGGGTATGGGAGGAGCCTGGGCAGAATGGGTGGGGTCAGAGAGGAGGGGCTTAGGCGGAGCTTGGGCAGAATGGGTGGGGGTCAGACAGCAGAGGAGGGGCTTAGGAGGAGCCTAGTCAGATTGGGTGGGGTCAGACAGCAGAGGAGGGGCTTAGGAGGAGCCTAGTCAGATTGGGTGGGGTCAAATAGGAGGAGCTTGGGCAGAATGGGTGGGGTCAGAGGGGTATGGGAGGAGCCTGGGTAGAATGGGTGGAGTCAGAGAGGAGGGGGTATAGGAGGAGCCTGGGCAGAATGGGTGGGGTCAGACAGCAGAGGAGGAGCCTGGGCAGAGGGGGTGGGGTCAGAGAGGAGGGGTATAGGAGGAGCCTGGGCGGAGGGGGTATAGGAGGAGCCTGGCCAGAGGGGGTGGGGTCAGAGAGGAGGGGCTTAGGAGGAGCTTAGTCAGATTGGGTGGGGTCAAATAGGAGGAGCCTGGGCAGAATGGGTGGGGTCAGAGGGGTATGGGAGGAGCCTGGGCAGAATGGGTGGGGTCAGACAGCAGAGGAGGGGCTTAGGAGGAGCCTGGGCAGAATGGGTGGGGTCAGAGAGGAGGGGCTTAGGCGGAGCCTGGGCAGAATGGGTGGGGTCAGACAGCAGAGGAGGGGCTTAGGAGGAGCCTGGGCAGGAGGAGCGGGTATATGGGCAGAATGGGTGGAGTCAGAGAGGAGGGGGTATAGGAGGAGCCTGGGCAGAATGGGTATAGGAGGAGCCTAGTCAGATTGGGTGGGGTCAAATAGGAGGAGCCTGGGCAGAATGGGTGGGGTCAGACAGCAGAGGAGGGGCTAGGAGGAGCCTAGTCAGATTGGGTGGGGTCAAATAGGAGGAGCCGGGGCAGAATGGGTGGGGTCAGACAGCAGAGGAGGGGTATAGGAGGAGCCTGGGCAGAGGGGGTGGGGTCAGAGAGGAGGGGTATAGGAGGAGCCTGGGCAGAGGGGGTGGGGTCAGAGAGGAGGGGTATAGGAGGAGCCTGGGCAGAGGGGGTATAGGAGGAGCCTAATCAGATTGGGTGGGGTCCAATAGGAGGAGCCTGGGCAGAATGGGTGGGGTCAGACAGCAGAGGAGGGGCTTAGGAGGAGCCTAGTCAGATTGGGTGGGGTCAGAGAGGTGGGGTATAGGAGGAGCCTGGGCAGAATGGGTGGGGTCAGACAGCAGAGGAGGGGCTTAGGAGGAGCCTAGTCAGATTGGGTGGGGTCAGAGAGGAGGGGTATAGGAGAAGCCTGGGCAGAATGGGTGGGGTCAGACAGCAGATGAGGGGCTTAGGAGGAGCCTGGGCAGAATTGGTGGGGTCAGAGAGGAGGGGCTTAGGAGGAGCCTGGGCAGAATGGGTGGGGTCAGAGAGGAGGGGCTTAGGCGGAGCCTGGGCAGAATGGGTGGGGGTCAGACAGCAGAGAAGGGGCTTAGGAGGAGCCTGGGCAGAGGGGGTATAGGAGGAGCCTAGTCAGATTGGGTGGGGTCAAATAGGAGGAGCCTGGGCAGAATGGGTGGGGTCAGACAGCAGAGGAGGGGCTTAGGAGGAGCCTAGTCAGATTGGGTGGGGTCAAATAGGAGGAGCCTGGGCAGAATGGGTGGGGTCAGACAGCAGAGGAGGGGCTTAGGAGGAGCCAAGTCAGATTGGGTGGGGTCAAATAGGAGGGGTATAGGAGGAGCCTGGGCAGAATGGGTGGGGTCAGAGGGGTATGGGAGGAGCCTGGGCAGAATGGGTGGAGTCAGAGAGGAGGGGGTATAGGAGGAGCCTGGGCAGAATGGGTGGGGTCAGACAGCAGAGGAGGGGCTTAGGAGGAGCCTGGGCAGAATGGGTGGGGTCAGACAGCAGAGGAGGGGCTTAGGAGGAGCCTGGGCAGAATGGGTGGGGTCAGAGAGGAGATGCTTAGGCGGAGCCTGGGCAGAATGGGTGGGGTCAGACAGCAGAGGAGGGGCTTAGGAGGAGCCTAGTCAGATTGGGTGGGGTCAAATAGGAGGAGCCTAGTCAGAATGGGTGGAGTCAGAGAGGAGGGGGTATAGGAGGAGCCTAGTCAGATTGGGTGGGGTCAGAGAGGAGGGGCTTAGGATGAGCCTAGGCAGAATGGGTGGGGTCAGACAGCAGAGGAGGGGCTTAGGAGGAGCCTAGTCAGATTGGGTGGGGTCAAATAGGAGGAGCCTGGGCAGAATGGGTGAGGTCAGAGAGGAGGGGTATAGGAGGAGCCTGGGCAGAGGGGGTATAGGAGGAGCCTAGTCAGATTGGGTGGGGTCAAATAGGAGGGGGTATAGGAGGAGCCTGGGCAGAATGGGTGGGGTCAGAGGGGTATAGGAGGAGCCTGGGCAGAATGGGTGGGGTCCGACAGCAGAGGAGGGGCTTAGGAGGAGCCTAGTCAGATTGGGTGGGGTCAAATAGGAGGAGCCTGGGCAGAATGGGTGGGGTCAGACAGCAGAGGAGGGGCTTAGGAGGAGCCAAGTCAGATTGGGTGGGGTCAAATAGGAGGGGTATAGGAGGAGCCTGGGCAGAATGGGTGGGGTCAGAAGGGGTATGGGAGGAGCCTGGGCAGAATGGGTGGAGTCAGAGAGGAGGGGGTATAGGAGGAGCCTGGGCAGAATGGGTGGGGTCAAACAGCAGAGGAGGGGCTTAGGAGGAGCCTGGGCAGAATGGGTGGGGTCAGACAGCAGAGGAGGGGCTTAGGAGGAGCCTGGGCAGAATGGGTGGGGTCAGAGAGGAGATGCTTAGGCGGAGCCTGGGCAGAATGGGTGGGGTCAGACAGCAGAGGAGGGGCTTAGGAGGAGCCTAGTCAGATTGGGTGGGGTCAAATAGGAGGAGCCTAGTCAGAATGGGTGGAGTCAGAGAGGAGGGGGTATAGGAGGAGCCTAGTCAGATTGGGTGGGGTCAGAGAGGAGGGGCTTAGGAGGAGCCTAGTCAGATTGGGTGGGGTCAGAGAGGAGGGGTATAGGAGGAGCCTGGGCAGAATGGGTGGGGTCAGACAGCAGATGAGGGGCTTAGGAGGAGCCTGGGCAGAATTGGTGGGGTCAGAGAGGAGGGGCTTAGGAGGAGCCTGGGCAGAATGGGTGGGGTCAGACAGCAGAGGAGGGGCTTAGGAGGAGCCTAGTCAGATTGGGTGGGGTCAAATAGGAGGAGCCTGGGCAGAATGGGTGAGGTCAGAGAGGAGGGGTATAGGAGGAGCCTGGGCAGAGGGGGTATAGGAGGAGCCTAGTCAGAATGGGTGGGGTCAAATAGGAGGGGGTATAGGAGGAGCCTGGGCAGAATGGGTTGGGTCAGAGGGGTATAGGAGGAGCCTGGGCAGAATGGGTGGGGTCCGACAGCAGAGGAGGGGCTTAGGAGGAGCCTAGTCAGATTGGGTGGGGTCAAATAGGAGGAGCCTGGGCAGAATGGGTGGGGTCAGACAGCAGAGGAGGGGCTTAGGAGGAGCCAAGTCAGATTGGGTGGGGTCAAATAGGAGGGGTATAGGAGGAGCCTGGGCAGAATGGGTGGGGTCAGAGGGGTATGGGAGGAGCCTGGGCAGAATGGGTGGAGTCAGAGAGGAGGGGGTATAGGAGGAGCCTGGGCAGAATGGGTGGGGTCAGACAGCAGAGGAGGGGCTTAGGAGGAGCCTGGGCAGAATGGGTGGGGTCAGACAGCAGAGGAGGGGCTTAGGAGGAGCCTGGGCAGAATGGGTGGGGTCAGAGAGGAGATGCTTAGGCGGAGCCTGGGCAGAATGGGTGGGGTCAGACAGCAGAGGAGGGGCTTAGGAGAAGCCTAGTCAGATTGGGTGGGGTCAAATAGGAGGAGCCTAGTCAGAATGGGTGGAGTCAGAGAGGAGGGGGTATAGGAGGAGCCTAGTCAGATTGGGTGGGGTCAGAGAGGAGGGGCTTAGGAGGAGCCTAGGGGCTTAGGAGGAGCCTAGGGGCTTAGGAGGAGCCTAGTCAGATTGGGTGGGGTCAGAGAGGAGGGGTATAGGAGGAGCCTGGGCAGAATGGGTGGGGTCAGACAGCAGATGAGGGGCTTAGGAGGAGCCTGGGCAGAATTGGTGGGGTCAGAGAGGAGGGGCTTAGGAGGAGCCTGGGCAGAATGGGTGGGGTCAGACAGCAGAGGAGGGGCTTAGGAGGAGCCTAGTCAGATTGGGTGGGGTCAAATAGGAGGAGCCTGGGCAGAATGGGTGAGGTCAGAGGGGTAGGGGAGGAGCCTGGGCAGAATGGGTGGAGTCAGAGAGGAGGGGGTATAGGAGGAGCCTGGGCAGAATGGGTGGGGTCAGAGGGGTATAGGAGGAGCCTGGGCAGAATGGGTGGGGTCCGACAGCAGAGGAGGGGCTTAGGAGGAGCCTAGTCAGATTGGGTGGGGTCAAATAGGAGGAGCCTGGGCAGAATGGGTGGGGTCAGACAGCAGAGGAGGGGCTTAGGAGGAGCCAAGTCAGATTGGGTGGGGTCAAATAGGAGGGGTATAGGAGGAGCCTGGGCAGAATGGGTGGGGTCAGAGGGGTATGGGAGGAGCCTGGGCAGAATGGGTGGAGTCAGAGAGGAGGGGGTATAGGAGGAGCCTGGGCAGAATGGGTGGGGTCAAACAGCAGAGGAGGGGCTTAGGAGGAGCCTGGGCAGAATGGGTGGGGTCAGACAGCAGAGGAGGGGCTTAGGAGGAGCCTGGGCAGAATGGGTAGGGTCAGAGAGGAGATGCTTAGGCGGAGCCTGGGCAGAATGGGTGGGGTCAGACAGCAGAGGAGGGGCTTAGGAGGAGCCTAGTCAGATTGGGTGGGGTCAAATAGGAGGAGCCTAGTCAGAATGGGTGGAGTCAGAGAGGAGGGGGTATAGGAGGAGCCTAGTCAGATTGGGTGGGGTCAGAGAGGAGGGGCTTAGGAGGAGCCTAGGGGCTTAGGAGGAGCCTAGTCAGATTGGGTGGGGTCAGAGAGGAGGGGTATAGGAGGAGCCTGGGCAGAATGGGTGGGGTCAGACAGCAGATGAGGGGCTTAGGAGGAGCCTGGGCAGAATTGGTGGGGTCAGAGAGGAGGGGCTTAGGAGGAGCCTGGGCAGAATGGGTGGGGTCAGACAGCAGAGGAGGGGCTTAGGAGGAGCCTGGGCAGAATGGGTGGGGTCAGACAGCAGAGGAGGGGCTTAGGAGGAGCCTAGTCAGATTGGGTGGGGTCAAATAGGAGGAGCCTAGTCAGAATGGGTGGAGTCAGAGAGGAGGGGGTATAGGAGGAGCCTAGTCAGATTGGGTGGGGTCAGAGAGGAGGGGCTTAGGAGGAGCCTAGTCAGATTGGGTGGGGTCAGAGAGGAGGGGTATAGGAGGAGCCTGGGCAGAATGTGTGGGGTCAGACAGCAGATGAGGGGCTTAGGAGGAGCCTGGGCAGAATTGGTGGGGTCAGAGAGGAGGGGCTTAGGAGGAGCCTGGGCAGAATGGGTGGGGTCAGACAGCAGAGGAGGGGCTTAGGAGGAGCCTAGTCAGATTGGGTGGGGTCAAATAGGAGGAGCCTAGTCAGAATGGGTGGAGTCAGAGAGGAGGGGGTATAGGAGGAGCCTAGTCAGATTGGGTGGGGTCAGAGAGGAGGGGCTTAGGAGGAGCCTAGTCAGATTGGGTGGGGTCAGAGAGGAGGGGTATAGGAGGAGCCTGGGCAGAATGGGTGGGGTCAGACAGCAGATGAGGGGCTTAGGAGGAGCCTGGGCAGAATTGGTGGGGTCAGAGAGGAGGGGCTTAGGAGGAGCCTGGGCAGAATGGGTGGGGTCAGACAGCAGAGGAGGGGCTTAGGAGGAGCCTAGTCAGATTGGGTGGGGTCAAATAGGAGGAGCCTGGGCAGAATGGGTGAGGTCAGAGAGGAGGGGTATAGGAGGAGCCTGGGCAGAGGGGGTATAGGAGGAGCCTAGTCAGAATGGGTGGGGTCAAATAGGAGGGGGTATAGGAGGAGCCTGGGCAGAATGGGTTGGGTCAGAGGGGTATAGGAGGAGCCTGGGCAGAATGGGTGGGGTCCGACAGCAGAGGAGGGGCTTAGGAGGAGCCTAGTCAGATTGGGTGGGGTCAAATAGGAGGAGCCTGGGCAGAATGGGTGGGGTCAGACAGCAGAGGAGGGGCTTAGGAGGAGCCAAGTCAGATTGGGTGGGGTCAAATAGGAGGGGTATAGGAGGAGCCTGGGCAGAATGGGTGGGGTCAGAGGGGTATGGGAGGAGCCTGGGCAGAATGGGTGGAGTCAGAGAGGAGGGGGTATAGGAGGAGCCTGGGCAGAATGGGTGGGGTCAGACAGCAGAGGAGGGGCTTAGGAGGAGCCTGGGCAGAATGGGTGGGGTCAGACAGCAGAGGAGGGGCTTAGGAGGAGCCTGGGCAGAATGGGTGGGGTCAGAGAGGAGACGCTTAGGCGGAGCCTGGGCAGAATGGGTGGGGTCAGACAGCAGAGGAGGGGCTTAGGAGGAGCCTAGTCAGATTGGGTGGGGTCAAATAGGAGGAGCCTAGTCAGAATGGGTGGAGTCAGAGAGGAGGGGGTATAGGAGGAGCCTAGTCAGATTGGGTGGGGTCAGAGAGGAGGGGCTTAGGAGGAGCCTAGGGGCTTAGGAGGAGCCTAGGGGCTTAGGAGGAGCCTAGTCAGATTGGGTGGGGTCAGAGAGGAGGGGTATAGGAGGAGCCTGGGCAGAATGGGTGGGGTCAGACAGCAGATGAGGGGCTTAGGAGGAGCCTGGGCAGAATTGGTGGGGTCAGAGAGGAGGGGCTTAGGAGGAGCCTGGGCAGAATGGGTGGGGTCAGACAGCAGAGGAGGGGCTTAGGAGGAGCCTAGTCAGATTGGGTGGGGTCAAATAGGAGGAGCCTGGGCAGAATGGGTGAGGTCAGAGGGGTATGGGAGGAGCCTGGGCAGAATGGGTGGAGTCAGAGAGGAGGGGGTATAGGAGGAGCCTGGGCAGAATGGGTGGGGTCAGACAGCAGAGGAGGGGCTTAGGAGGAGCCTAGTCAGATTGGGTGGGGTCAAATAGGAGGAGCCTGGGCAGAATGGGTGAGGTCAGAGAGGAGGGGTATAGGAGGAGCCTGGGCAGAGGGGGTATAGGAGGAGCCTAGTCAGAATGGGTGGGGTCAAATAGGAGGGGGTATAGGAGGAGCCTGGGCAGAATGGGTTGGGTCAGAGGGGTATAGGAGGAGCCTGGGCAGAATGGGTGGGTTCCGACAGCAGAGGAGGGGCTTAGGAGGAGCCTAGTCAGATTGGGTGGGGTCAAATAGGAGGAGCCTGGGCAGAATGGGTGGGGTCAGACAGCAGAGGAGGGGCTTAGGAGGAGCCAAGTCAGATTGGGTGGGGTCAAATAGGAGGGGTATAGGAGGAGCCTGGGCAGAATGGGTGGGGTCAGAGGGGTATGGGAGGAGCCTGGGCAGAATGGGTGGAGTCAGAGAGGAGGGGCTTAGGCGGAGCCTGGGCAGAATGGGTGGGGTCAGACAGCAGAGGAGGGGCTTAGGAGGAGCCTGGGCAGGAGGAGCGGGTATATGGGCAGAATGGGTGGGGTCAGAGAGGAGGGGCTTAGGAGGAGCCTGGGCAGAATGGGTGGAGTCAGAGAGGAGGGGGTATAGGAGGAGCCTGGGCAGAATGGGTATAGGAGGAGCCTAGTCAGATTGGGTGGGGTCAAATAGGAGGAGCCTGGGCAGAATGGGTGGGGTCAGACAGCAGAGGAGGGGCTTAGGAGGAGCCTAGTCAGATTGGGTGGGGTCAAATAGGAGGAGCCTGGGCAGAATGGGTGGGGTCAGACAGCAGAGGAGGGGTATAGGAGGAGCCTGGGCAGAGGGGGTGGGGTCAGAGAGGAGGGGTATAGGAGGAGCCTGGGCAGAGGGGGTATAGGAGGAGCCTGGGCAGAGGGGGTGGGGTCAGAGAGGAGGGGTATAGGAGGAGCCTGGGCAGAGGGGGTATAGGAGGAGCCTAATCAGATTGGGTGGGGTCCAATAGGAGGAGCCTGGGCAGAATGGGTGGGGTCAGACAGCAGAGGAGGGGCTTAGGAGGAGCCTAGTCAGATTGGGTGGGGTCAAATAGGAGGAGCCTGGGCAGAATGGGTGGGGTCAGACAGCAGAGGAGGGGCTTAGGAGGAGCCTAGTCAGATTGGGTGGGGTCAAATAGGAGGAGCCTGGGCAGAATGGGTGGGGTCAGACAGCAGAGGAGGGGTATAGGAGGAGCCTGGGCAGAGGGGGTGGGGTCAGAGAGGAGGGGTATAGGAGGAGCCTGGGCAGAGGGGGTATAGGAGGAGCCTGGGCAGAGGGGGTGGGGTCAGAGAGGAGGGGTATAGGAGGAGCCTGGGCAGAGGGGGTATAGGAGGAGCCTAGTCAGATTGTGTGGGGTCAAATAGGAGGAGCCTGGGTAGAATGGGTGGAGTCAGAGAGGAGGGGGTATAGGAGGAGCCTGGGCAGAATGGGTGGGGTCAGACAGCAGAGGAGGGGCTTAGGAGGAGCCTAGTCAGATTGGGTGGGGTCAGAGAGGTGGGGTATAGGAGGAGCCTGGGGAGAATGGGTGGGGTCAGACAGCAGAGGAGGGGTATAGGAGGAGCCTGGGCAGAGGGGGTGGGGTCAGAGAGGAGGGGTATAGGAGGAGCCTGGGCAGAGGGGGTATAAGAGGAGCCTGGGCAGAGGGGTGGGGTCAGAGAGGAGGGGTATAGGAGGAGCCTGGGCAGAGGGGGTATAGGAGGAGCCTAGTCAGATTGGGTGGGGTCAAATAGGAGGAGCCTGGGCAGAATGGGTGGGGTCAGACAGCAGAGGAGGGGCTTAGGAGGAGCCTAGTCAGATTGGGTGGGGTCAAATAGGAGGAGCCTGGGCAGAATGGGTGGGGTCAGACAGCAGAGGAGGGGTATAGGAGGAGCCTGGGCAGAGGGGGTTAGGTCAGAGAGGAGGGGTATAGGAGGAGCCTGGGCAGAGGGGGTGGGGTCAGAGAGGAGGGGTATAGGAGGAGCCTGGGCAGAGGGGGTATAGGAGGAGCCTGGGCAGAGGGGGTGGGGTCAGAGAGGAGGGGCTTAGGAGGAGCCTAGTCAGATTGGGTGGGGTCAAATAGGAGGAGCCTGGGCAGAATGGGTGGAGTCAGAGAGGTGGGGCTTAGGAGGAGCCTGGGCAGAATGGGTGGGGTCAGAGAGGAGGGGCTTAGGCGGAGCCTGGGCAGAATGGGTGGGGGTCAGACAG
Source organism: Lissotriton vulgaris (assembly GCF_964263255.1). Taxonomy (NCBI): domain Eukaryota; kingdom Metazoa; phylum Chordata; class Amphibia; order Caudata; family Salamandridae; genus Lissotriton; species Lissotriton vulgaris. Next base: position 1,002,640,536 of record NC_141695.1, read on the forward strand.
CAGAGGAGGGGCTTAGGAGGAGCCTGGGCAGAGGGGGTATAGGAGGAGCCTAGTCAGATTGGGTGGGGTCAAATAGGAGGAGCCTGGGCAGAATGGGTGGGGTCAGACAGCAGAGGAGGGGCTTAGGAGGAGCCTAGTCAGATTGGGTGGGGTCAAATAGGAGAAGCCTGGGCAGAATGGGTGGGGTCAGACAGCAGAGAAGGGGCTTAGGAGGAGCCAAGTCAGATTGGGTGGGGTCAAATAGGAGGGGTATAGGAGGAGCCTGGGCAGAATGGGTGGGGTCAGACAGCAGATGAGGGGCTTAGGAGGAGCCTGGGCAGAATTGGTTGGGTCAGAGAGGAGGGGCTTAGGAGGAGCCTGGGCAGAATGGGTGGGGTCAGACAGCAGAGGAGGGGCTTAGGAGGAGCCTAGTCAGATTGGGTGGGGTCAAATAGGAGGAGCCTGGGCAGAATGGGTGAGGTCAGAGAGGAGGGGTATAGGAGGAGCCTGGGCAGAGGGGGTATAGGAGGAGCCTAGTCAGATTGGGTGGGGTCAAATAGGAGGGGGTATAGGAGGAGCCTGGGCAGAATGGGTGGGGTCAGAGGGGTATAGGAGGAGCCTGGGCAGAATGGGTGGGGTCCGACAGCAGAGGAGGGGCTTAGGAGGAGCCTAGTCAGATTGGGTGGGGTCAAATAGGAGGAGCCTGGGCAGAATGGGTGGGGTCAGACAGCAGAGGAGGGGCTTAGGAGGAGCCAAGTCAGATTGGGTGGGGTCAAATAGGAGGGGTATAGGAGGAGCCTGGGCAGAATGGGTGGGGTCAAATAGGAGGAGCCTGGGCAGAATGGGTGGGGTCAGAGGGGTATGGGAGGAGCCTGGGTAGAATGGGTGGAGTCAGAGAGGAGGGGGTATAGGAGGAGCCTGGGCAGAATGGGTGGGGTCAGACAGCAGAGGAGGGGCTTAGGAGGAGCCTGGGCAGAATCGGTGGGGTCAGACAGCAGAGGAGGGGCTTAGGAGGAGCCTGGGCAGAATGGGTGGGGTCAGAGAGGAGATGCTTAGGCGGAGCCTGGGCAGAATGGGTGGGGTCAGACAGCAGAGGAGGGGCTTAGGAGGAGCCTAGTCAGATTGGGTGGGGTCAAATAGGAGGAGCCTAGTCAGAATGGGTGGAGTCAGAGAGGAGGGGGTATAGGAGGAGCCTAGTCAGATTGGGTGGGGTCAGAGAGGAGGGGCTTAGGAGGAGCCTAGGGGCTTAGGAGGAGCCTAGTCAGATTGGGTGGGGTCAGAGAGGAGGGGTATAGGAGGAGCCTGGGCAGAATGGGTGGGGTCAGACAGCAGATGAGGGGCTTAGGAGGAGCCTGGGCAGAATTGGTGGGGTCAGAGAGGAGGGGCTTAGGAGGAGCCTGGGCAGAATGGGTGGGGTCAGACAGCAGAGGAGGGGCTTAGGAGGAGCCTAGTCAGATTGGGTGGGGTCAAATAGGAGGAGCCTGGGCAGAATGGGTGAGGTCAGAGAGGAGGGGTATAGGAGGAGCCTGGGCAGAGGGGGTATAGGAGGAGCCTAGTCAGATTGGGTGGGGTCAAATAGGAGGGGGTATAGGAGGAGCCTGGGCAGAATGGGTGGGGCCAGACAGCAGAGGAGGGGCTTAGGAGGAACCTAGTCAGATTGGGTGGGGTCAAATAGGAGGAGCCTGGGCAGAATGGGTGGGGTCAGACAGCAGAGGAGGGGCTTAGGAGGAGCCTAGTCAGATTGGGTGGGGTCAGAGAGGAGGGGTATAGGAGGAGCCTGGGCAGAATGGGTGGAGTCAGAGAGGAGGGGGTATAGGAGGAGCCTGGGCAGAATGGGTATAGGAGGAGCCTAGTCAGATTGGGTGAGGTCAGAGAGGAGGGGTATAGGAGGAGCCTGGGCAGAGGGGCTTAGGAGGAGCCTGGGCAGAATGGGTGGGGTCAGACAGCAGAGGATGGGTTTAGGAGGAGCTTAGTCAGAATGGGTGGGGTCAGAGAGCAGAGGAGGGGTTAAGGAGGAGCCTAGTCAGATTGGGTGGGGTCAGAGAGGAGGGGGTATAGGAGGAGCCTAGTCAGATTGGGTGAGGTCAGAGAGGAGGGGCTGAGGAGGAGCCTGGGCAGAATGGGTGGAGTCAGACAGCAGAGGAAGGATTGGTTTAGGAGGAGCTTAGTCAGAATGGGTGGGGTCAGACAGCAGAGGAGGGGCTTAGGAGGAGCCTAGTCAGATTGGGGTCAAATAAGAGGGGTATAGGAGGAGCCTGGGCAGAATGGGTGGGGTCAGAGGGGTATGGGAGGAGCCTGGGCAGAATGGGTGGAGTCAGAGAGGAGGGGGTATAGGAGGAGCCTAGTCAGATTGGGTGGGGTCAGAGAGCAGAGGAGGGGTTAAGGAGGAGCCTAGTCAGATTGGGTGTGGTCAAATAGGAGGAGCCTGGGCAGAATGGGTGGGGTCTGAGGGCCTAGGAAGGGGTCATAGATGGAGGAGGATCCTGACTTATGGTGGGGAACTGCAAAAACTTTTTTAATGCACCCCCCTATACTTTCTGATTTCTGTTTGGAGGGGGCAGTCGGGGAGCAGTATTAAAAGGTGCTTAGGCGCAACGTGAAGAGCGATGAGGTGCACAGAATGGCATGCCTTCCAGGTACTTTTTGGGGGGGCTACCATTATTTTTTATTGCTCTGATCCTCCCTCATGGGGTGTACCCCAAATGGTTAGGGGCAACGGGGGAGGGGGGGTGGCAAAAAGCTGTTTGACAGTTTCTGTTACCAACAGGGGTCACCATACGATTCTGCTGCAGTTATGGTATTGAAAGGTACAACAAGGAGCATGTGAATGTATTTTTGCAGGTGGGGTGCCCCAAAATTTTACTGCCAGCAGCAGCAGCCCCCCTCCTCCCCACCCAGCAGATTGGTATAGGTACCTTTAGGACATTTCTGTTGAAAAAAGAGGCTATAGCGAATCGTGCTATGAAATCCTAGAGCACTAACATTTGCTAAATAAAGGTGGCATCGGAGCATACGAATGAGGCAGAGAGAGGCTACTGTTGCCAATTGGTTTGGTGGGTCATAGTGAATAACCTCGGCATGCAAATAGGCAGTGTGAGGATTGGCAGTGTCTGTAGAGAATTTTGGCATGCTCTTCAGCTTATTTTTTCCTCCTTACGTTGGCTATGAACTACAGAGGAAAGGCCCGGCCTTACTGTTGGACAAAACATGTATTTATGATTTTAAGAAGTGTAGTCTGACTGTACTGAGAGGGGCTGTACAGTACGGTAAATGCCTGTATACCCCTGCAATGTGCATCCAACTGTCACTTGAGATTCAATAGCGAACGAAGCAGCTGGGTTACTGACTGAATGTAAATGGAAGGCACATAGCAAGGGTGTTTGTGGTCACTCAAATGATTGAAACCTGGTTGATGCACTACCAAAGCTGGGGTTCCAGGAGGGAACATTTGAGGGGCATTGAGATGGTGGTGCCCAGAGGTCAAAATATGTTTCAGAGACAGAGAGGTACTGCGGTCCTGGTCCCACATTGGGGGTAGTCAAAAGTCCGGCTAAAGATTTCTGTCCAACTGTTACCACGTTTTGTGCAGCCTGGCTCCCTCTGTAATGATTCCCCAGTGTCTTTCGATCCTACAGATGACTGTAGCAAACTTCCCAAATTTTTTCTTGGCCTCATACCCCCAAAGGAGTGCCTGACATTTGCCAGCCTAACGATACTCACATTCTGGGAAAAACCTCACTAACCATGCATATTTATGCACCACACATGGCAAATCCTTGCAATTGCAGAACATCATATCGCACTTGTCATCTTTGAGGTGCTGTAAGTATTTGGATTTGAGGGAAATATTCATCCTTGCTTGCTCTCCCACCTGAAGTCTATGGTGCTGCTGTTCCTTTCTCACATGTCCCTACAAAGAGACAAGTGACACACAGACTCAATCACTCAGCAAACATATATGCTTTGACCCTTTCATCTTGCTGTTTACCTTCCAAATGTTCCCCCTTCACCACAAATACAGGCCAGCCATTCCTCATCCCCTCAGTCATCGTAGTCATTCACTCCTTAGGCCCTGCAAGACAAAAATGACCAAGAATCATGTCAGCAAGAAGGAGAAAAGCCTCAGTGTGCTCTTTTGTTCATACTGCTGCCCCCTAGTAACACTTCATGGCCACTGCAGCTTAAGAATGGGACTGAGAAGAGGGCTCTCCTATGCAAATAATGTCCTCCCATGCATACTTTCTTCTGAGACGGTCGGCGGCTTGTGCCGTGATACTGCCTCCAACATATGGTCTTCAACCAAATTTTAAAAAAGCCCACCTGCCTTAGACGAAGGATTTTGCCACTCGAAGGAAGCACATGGGGACATCACCATCATTTAGCAGGGTCCTAAATTGCCTGCTGTCCGCCTGTATACAGAACAAGGACGTTCGTGGCCGTTCGTGAGCGTTCTTCAAAGGAAGGAGGTGGGTGAATAAATCCAAGATGCCAGGGCAGGCCCAGCCCAGCCCAGTGCAGCCCAGCCCGGCACAGCGCACTGCTGTGGAGGTCCACTCCTTCACATCCTGCAGCAGGCATGATGCAGATCTACTAGAGCAAAGGCTTGACTCTGCTCTTGTCTGTCTCTTAAAGGAAAAATCTTTCCAACTTCTTATTGCACCTAATAAATGGACTCTAGCTAGCCTCAAACTCGACCCATCATTTCATTAGCCAGAGCTCATACTTGACCTTTATTTCTATCCAAGCTCACTGGCACCAAACCCCTGATTTGAGCGAGTGGCTCACACTAAAATGAAAAATCACCATCAACCAACCTATTTTACAATAAGTGTAGCACCATCCTCGCATTCTTGTGCTCAGTTATAACCCCCAATACCACAATTGCACTCTGCAATTCACCAAACTTAAAGGACAAAGAATGACGACATTGATAAAGGAAGATAAGGCCTTGTTCCTAGCACCTACTTGAGAAATAGGGCGGTTGGTAGAAGGTCATGAGAGAAAACATATGAAATGTTGGGAGACACCTGCCAAAAAAACACTAGCAAAAAAAAAATCACTGTTTGAAAATTTCCCACCTTGGGACACTTCTACAGCACTGGCAGGATTCGAACCCTGGCCTGTGAGGGCTGTCCCCCCAAAGGTACAAGCCTTACCTTTGAGCTATCTCCTTGGTGGTCTAGAGGATTGCAGTAGTAACTATAAGCAACATACAGGCCTTGGTCTCCTTCCCTGTGGCTTCCATTGCACATTAAATGGATGACCATGACATAAGGACAATTTGATAGGCTACTTACATGGAAACCAGAAAAACACTTAGCAAAAAAAAAAAAAGAAAATCACTGTTTGAAAATTTCCCACCTTGGGATACTTCTACAGCACTGGCAGGATTCGAACCCTGGCCTGTGAGGGCTGTCCCCACCAAAGGTACAAGCCTTACCTTTGAGCTATAGCTCCTTGGTGGTCTGGAGGATTGCAGTAGTAACTATAAGCAACATACAGGCCTTGGTGTCCTTTCCTGTGGCTTCCATTGCACATTAAATGGATGACCATGACATAAGGACAATTTGATAGGCTACTTACATGGAAACCAGAAAAACACTTAGCAACAAAAAATAAAAGAAAATCACTGTTTGAAAATTTCCCACCTTGGGATACTTCTACAGCACTGGCAGGATTCGAACCCTGGCCTGTGAGGGCTGTCCCCACCAAAGGTACAAGCCTTACCTTTGAGCTATAGCTCCTTGGTGGTCTGGAGGATTGCAGTAGTAACTATAAGCAACATACAGGCCTTGGTGTCCTTTCCTGTGGCTTCCATTGCACATTAAATGGATGACCATGACATACGGACAATTTGATAGGCTACTTACATGGAAACCAGAAAAACACTTAGCAAAAAAAAATAAAAGAAAATCACTGTTTGAAAATTTCCCACCTTGGGATACTTCTACAGCACTGGCAGGATTCGAACCCTGGCCTGTGAGGGCTGTCCCCACCAAAGGTACAAGCCTTACCTTTGAGCTATAGCTCCTTGGTGGTCTAGAGGATTGCAGAAGTAACTATAAGCAACATACAGGCCTTGGTGTCCTTTCCTGTGGCTTCCATTGCACATTAAAAGGATGACCATGACATAAGGACAATTTGATAGGCTACTTACATGGAAACCAGTGTGGTCCAGTGGGTAAGTTCCTGCCTTCCATCCAGGCAACCAGGGTTCAAATCCCGGGTTCGGCACCAGGTAAGTAAATTGGTAAGTAAAATGTGTCTGTGTGTTGTGTAAGAGTGGAATCATGCCTAGCGAAAGAGGGATTGCAGATTGGTCGGTAAGTAAAATAGGTGTGGAAAGAAAGGTGAAAGAAAGAGAATGGGTGTTGTCTGTAGAAGGAGGACCCTGGGCAGGTTGGGTGGGGTCAGAGAGGAGGGGTATAGGAGGAGCCTGGGCAGAATGGGTGGGGTCAGAGAGCAGAGGAGGGGCTTAGGAAGAGCCTAGGGGCTTAGGAGGAGCCTAGTCAGATTGGGTGGGGTCAGAGAGGAGGGGCTTAGGAGGAGCCTGGGCAGAATGAGTGGGGTCAGACAGCAGAGGAGGGGCTTAGGAGGGGCCTAGGGGCTTAGGAGGAGCCTAGTCAGATTGGGTGGGGTCAGAGAGGAGGGGTATCGGAGGAGCCTGGCAGAGGGGGGGTGTAGGAGGAGCCTAGTCTGATTGGGTGGGGTCAAATAGGAGGAGCCTGGGCAGAATGGGAGGAGCCTGGGTAGAATGGGTGGAGTCAGAGAGGAGGGGGTATAGGAGGAGCCTGGGCAGAATGGGTGGGGTCAGACAGCAGAGGAGGGGCTTAGGAGGAGCCTAGTCAGATTGGGTGGGGTCAGAGAGGTGGGGTATAGGAGGAGCCTGGGCAGAATGGGTGGGGTCAGACAGCAGAGGAGGGGCTTAGGCGGAGCCTAGTCAGATTGGGTGGGGTCAGAGAGGAGGGGCTTAGGAGGAGCTTAGTCAGATTGGGTGGGGTCAAATAGGAGGAGCCTGGGCAGAATGGGTGGGGTCAGAGGGGTATGGGAGGAGCCTGGGCAGAATGGGTGGGGTCAGACAGCAGAGGAGGGGCTTAGGAGGAGCCTGGGCAGAATGGGTGGGGTCAGAGAGGAGGGGCTTAGGCGGAGCCTGGGCAGAATGGGTGGGGTCAGACAGCAGAGGAGGGGCTTAGGAGGAGCCTGGGCAGAAGGAGCGGGTATATGGGCAGAATGGGTGGAGTCAGAGAGGAGGGGGTATAGGAGGAGCCTGGGCAGAATGGGTATAGGAGGAGCCTAGTCAGATTGGGTGGGGTCAAATAAGAGGAGCCTGGGCAGAATGGGTGGGGTCAGACAGCAGAGGAGGGGCTAGGAGGAGCCTAGTCAGATTGGGTGGGGTCAAATAGGAGGAGCCTGGGCAGAATGGGTGGGGTCAGACAGCAGAGGAGGGGCTTAGGAGGGGCCTAGTCAGATTGGGTGGGGTCAAATAGGAGGAGCCTGGGTGGAGTCAGAGAGGAGGGGGTATAGGAGGAGCCTAGTCAGATTGGGTGGGGTCAGAGAGGAGGGGCTTAGGAGGAGCCTAGTCAGATTGGGTGGGGTCAGAGAGGAGGGGTATAGGAGGAGCCTGGGCAGAATGGGTGGGGTCAGAGGGGTATGGGAGGAGCCTGGGCAGAATGGGTGGAGTCAGAGAGGAGGGGGTATAGGAGGAGCCTGGGCAGAATGGGTGGGGTCAGACAGCAGAGGAGGGGTATAGGAGGAGCCTGGGCAGAGGGGGTGGGGTCAGAGAGGAGGGGTTTAGGAGGAGCCTGGGCAGAGGGGGTGGGGTCAGAGAGGAGGGGTATAGGAGGAGCCTGGGCAGAGGGGGTATAGGAGGAGCCTAATCAGATTGGGTGGGGTCCAATAGGAGGAGCCTGGGCAGAATGGGTGGGGTCAGACAGCAGAGGAGGGGCTTAGGAGGAGCCTAGTCAGATTGGGTGGGGTCAGAGAGGTGGGGTATAGGAGGAGCCTGGGCAGAATGGGTGGGGTCAGACAGCAGAGGAGGTGCTTAGGAGGAGTCTAGTCAGATTGGGTGGGGTCAGAGAGGAGGGGTATAGGAGAAGCCTGGGCAGAATGGGTGGGGTCAGACAGCAGATGAGGGGCTTAGGAGGAGCCTGGGCAGAATTGGTGGGGTCAGAGAGGAGGGGCTTAGGAGGAGCCTGGGCAGAATTGGTGGGGTCAGAGAGGAGGGGCTTAGGAGGAGCCTGGGCAGAATGGGTGGGGTCAGACAGCAGAGGAGGGGTATAGGAGGAGCCTGGGCAGAGGGGGTATAGGAGGAGCCTGGGCAGAGGGGGTGGGGTCAGAGAGGAGGGGTATAGGAGGAGCCTGGGCAGAGGGGGTATAGGAGGAGCCTGGGCAGAGGGGGTATAGGAGGAGCCTGGGCAGAGGGGGTGGGGTCAGAGAGGAGGGGCTTAGGAGGAGCCTAGTCAGATTGGGTGGGGTCAAATAGGAGGAGCCTGGGCAGAATGGGTGGGGTCAGACAGCAGAGGAGGGGCTTAGGAGGAGCCTAGTCAGATTGGGTGGGGTCAAATAGGAGGAGCCTGGGCAGAATGGGTGGGGTCAGACAGCAGAGGAGGGGCTTAGGAGGAGCCAAGTCAGATTGGGTGGGGTCAAATAGGAGGGGTATAGGAGGAGCCTGGGCAGAATGGGTGGGGTCAGAGGGGTATGGGAGGAGCCTGGGCAGAATGGGTGGAGTCAGAGAGGAGGGGGTATAGGGGGAGCCTGGGCAGAATGGGTGGGGTCAGACAGCAGAGGAGGGGCTTAGGAGGAGCCTGGGCAGATTGGGTGGGGTCAAATAGGAGGAGCCTAGTCAGAATGGGTGGAGTCAGAGAGGAGGGGGTATAGGAGGAGCCTAGTCAGATTGGGTGGGGTCAGAGAGGAGGGGCTTAGGAGGAGCCTAGGCAGAATGGGTGGGGTCAGACAGCAGAGGAGGGGCTTAGGAGGAGCCTAGTCAGATTGGGTGGGGTCAAATAGGAGGAGCCTGGGCAGAATGGGTGAGGTCAGAGAGGAGGGGTATAGGAGGAGCCTGGGCAGAGGGGGTATAGGAGGAGCCTAGTCAGATTGGGTGGGGTCAAATAGGAGGGGGTATAGGAGGAGCCTGGGCAGAATGGGTGGGGTCAGAGGGGTATAGGAGGAGCCTGGGCAGAATGGGTGGGGTCCGACAGCAGAGGAGGGGCTTAGGAGGAGCCTAGTCAGATTGGGTGGGGTCAAATAGGAGGAGCCTGGGCAGAATGGGTGGGGTCCGACAGCAGAGGAGGGGCTTAGGAGGAGCCTAGTCAGATTGGGTGGGGTCAAATAGGAGGAGCCTGGGCAGAATGGGTGGGGTCAGACAGCAGAGGAGGGGCTTAGGAGGAGCCAAGTCAGATTGGGTGGGGTCAAATAGGAGGGGTATAGGAGGAGCCTGGGCAGAATGGGTGGGGTCAGAGGGGTATGGGAGGAGCCTGGGCAGAATGGGTGGAGTCAGAGAGGAGGGGGTATAGGAGGAGCCTGGGCAGAATGGGTGGGGTCAAACAGCAGAGGAGGGGCTTAGGAGGAGCCTGGGCAGAATGGGTGGGGTCAGACAGCAGAGGAGGGGCTTAGGAGGAGCCTGGGCAGAATGGGTGGGGTCAGAGAGGAGATGCTTAGGCGGAGCCTGGGCAGAATGGGTGGGGTCAGACAGCAGAGGAGGGGCTTAGGAGGAGCCTAGTCAGATTGGGTGGGGTCAAATAGGAGGAGCCTAGTCAGAATGGGTGGAGTCAGAGAGGAGGGGGTATAGGAGGAGCCTAGTCAGATTGGGTGGGGTCAGAGAGGAGGGGTATAGGAGGAGCCTGGGCAGAATGGGTGGGGTCAGACAGCAGATGAGGGGCTTAGGAGGAGCCTGGGCAGAATTGGTGGGGTCAAAGAGGAGGGGCTTAGGAGGAGCCTGGGCAGAATGGGTGGGGTCAGACAGCAGAGGAGGGGCTTAGGAGGAGCCTAGTCAGATTGGGTGGGGTCAAATAGGAGGAGCCTAGTCAGAATGGGTGGAGTCAGAGAGGAGGGGGTATAGGAGGAGCCTGGGCAGAATGGGTGGGGTCAGACAGCAGATGAGGGGCTTAGGAGGAGCCTGGGCAGAATTGGTGGGGTCAGAGAGGAGGGGCTTAGGAGGAGCCTGGGCAGAATGGGTGGGGTCAGACAGCAGAGGAGGGGCTTAGGAGGAGCCTAGTCAGATTGGGTGGGGTCAAATAGGAGGAGCCTGGGGAGAATGGGTGAGGTCAGAGAGGAGGGGTATAGGAGGAGCCTGGGCAGAGGGGGTATAGGAGGAGCCTAGTCAGAATGGGTGGGGTCAAATAGGAGGGGGTATAGGAGGAGCCTGGGCAGAATGGGTTGGGTCAGAGGGGTATAGGAGGAGCCTGGGCAGAATGGGTGGGGTCCGACAGCAGAGGAGGGGCTTAGGAGGAGCCTAGTCAGATTGGGTGGGGTCAAATAGGAGGAGCCTGGGCAGAATGGGTGGGGTCAGACAGCAGAGGAGGGGCTTAGGAGGAGCCAAGTCAGATTGGGTGGGGTCAAATAGGAGGGGTATAGGAGGAGCCTGGGCAGAATGGGTGGGGTCAGAGGGGTATGGGAGGAGCCTGGGCAGAATGGGTGGAGTCAGAGAGGAGGGGGTATAGGAGGAGCCTGGGCAGGATGGGTGGGGTCAGACAGCAGAGGAGGGGCTTAGGAGGAGCCTGGGCAGAATGGGTGGGGTCAGACAGCAGAGGAGGGGCTTAGGAGGAGCCTGGGCAGAATGGGTGGGGTCAGAGAGGAGATGCTTAGGCGGAGCCTGGGCAGAATGGGTGGGGTCAGACAGCAGAGGAGGGGCTTAGGAGGAGCCTAGTCAGATTGGGTGGGGTCAAATAGGAGGAGCCTAGTCAGAATGGGTGGAGTCAGAGAGGAGGGGGTATAGGAGGAGCCTAGTCAGATTGGGTGGGGTCAGAGAGGAGGGGCTTAGGAGGAGCCTAGGGGCTTAGGAGGAGCCTAGGGGCTTAGGAGGAGCCTAGTCAGATTGGGTGGGGTCAAATAGGAGGAGCCTGGGCAGAATGGGTGAGGTCAGAGGGGTATGGGAGGAGCCTGGGCAGAATGGGTGGGGTCAGACAGCAGATGAGGGGCTTAGGAGGAGCCTGGGCAGAATTGGTGGGGTCAGAGAGGAGGGGCTTAGGAGGAGCCTGGGCAGAATGGGTGGGGTCAGACAGCAGAGGAGGGGCTTAGGAGGAGCCTAGTCAGATTGGGTGGGGTCAAATAGGAGGAGCCTGGGCAGAATGGGTGAGGTCAGAGGGGTATGGGAGGAGCCTGGGCAGAATGGGTGGAGTCAGAGAGGAGGGGGTATAGGAGGAGCCTGGGCAGAATGGGTGGGGTCAGAGGGGTATAGGAGGAGCCTGGGCAGAATGGGTGGGGTCCGACAGCAGAGGAGGGGCTTAGGAGGAGCCTAGTCAGATTGGGTGGGGTCAAATAGGAGGAGCCTGGGCAGAATGGGTGGGGTCAGACAGCAGAGGAGGGGCTTAGGAGGAGCCAAGTCAGATTGGGTGGGGTCAAATAGGAGGGGTATAGGAGGAGCCTGGGCAGAATGGGTGGGGTCAGAGGGGTATGGGAGGAGCCTGGGCAGAATGGGTGGAGTCAGAGAGGAGGGGGTATAGGAGGAGCCTGGGCAGAATGGGTGGGGTCAAACAGCAGAGGAGGGGCTTAGGAGGAGCCTGGGCAGAATGGGTGGGGTCAGACAGCAGAGGAGGGGCTTAGGAGGAGCCTGGGCAGAATGGGTGGGGTCAGAGAGGAGATGCTTAGGCGGAGCCTGGGCAGAATGGGTGGGGTCAGACAGCAGAGGAGGGGCTTAGGAGGAGCCTAGTCAGATTGGGTGGGGTCAAATAGAAGGAGCCTAGTCAGAATGGGTGGAGTCAGAGAGGAGGGGGTATAGGAGGAGCCTAGTCAGATTGGGTGGGGTCAGAGAGGAGGGGCTTAGGAGGAGCCTAGGGGCTTAGGAGGAGCCTAGTCAGATTGGGTGGGGTCAGAGAGGAGGGGCTTAGGAGGAGCCTGGGCAGAATGGGTGGGGTCAGACAGCAGAGGAGGGGCTTAGGAGGAGCCTGGGCAGAATGGGTGGGGTCAGACAGCAGAGGAGGGGCTTAGGAGGAGCCTAGTCAGATTGGGTGGGGTCAAATAGGAGGAGCCTAGTCAGAATGGGTGGAGTCAGAGAGGAGGGGGTATAGGAGGAGCCTAGTCAGATTGGGTGGGGTCAGAGAGGAGGGGCTTAGGAGGAGCCTAGTCAGATTGGGTGGGGTCAGAGAGGAGGGGTATAGGAGGAGCCTGGGCAGAATGTGTGGGGTCAGACAGCAGATGAGGGGCTTAGGAGGAGCCTGGGCAGAATTGGTGGGGTCAGAAAGGAGGGGCTTAGGAGGAGCCTGGGCAGAATGGGTGGGGTCAGACAGCAGAGGAGGGGCTTAGGAGGAGCCTAGTCAGATTGGGTGGGGTCAAATAGGAGGAGCCTAGTCAGAATGGGTGGAGTCAGAGAGGAGGGGGTATAGGAGGAGCCTAGTCAGATTGGGTGGGGTCAGAGAGGAGGGGCTTAGGAGGAGCCTAGTCAGATTGGGTGGGGTCAGAGAGGAGGGGTATAGGAGGAGCCTGGGCAGAATGGGTGGGGTCAGACAGCAGATGAGGGGCTTAGGAGGAGCCTGGGCAGAATTGGTGGGGTCAGAGAGGAGGGGCTTAGGAGGAGCCTGGGCAGAATGGGTGGGGTCAGACAGCAGAGGAGGGGCTTAGGAGGAGCCTAGTCAGATTGGGTGGGGTCAAATAGGAGGAGCCTGGGCAGAATGGGTGAGGTCAGAGAGGAGGGGTATAGGAGGAGCCTGGGCAGAGGGGGTATAGGAGGAGCCTAGTCAGAATGGGTGGGGTCAAATAGGAGGGGGTATAGGAGGAGCCTGGGCAGAATGGGTTGGGTCAGAGGGGTATAGGAGGAGCCTGGGCAGAATGGGTGGGGTCCGACAGCAGAGGAGGGGCTTAGGAGGAGCCTAGTCAGATTGGGTGGGGTCAAATAGGAGGAGCCTGGGCAGAATGGGTGGGGTCAGACAGCAGAGGAGGGGCTTAGGAGGAGCCAAGTCAGATTGGGTGGGGTCAAATAGGAGGGGTATAGGAGGAGCCTGGGCAGAATGGGTGGGGTCAGAGGGGTATGGGAGGAGCCTGGGCAGAATGGGTGGAGTCAGAGAGGAGGGGTTATAGGAGGAGCCTGGCAGCGGGGGGTGTAGGAGGAGCCTAGTCAGATTGGGTGGGGTCAAATAGGAGGAGCCTGGGCAGAATGGGTGGGGTCAGAGGGGTATGGGAGGAGCCTGGGTAGAATGGGTGGAGTCAGAGAGGAGGGGGTATAGGAGGAGCCTGGGCAGAATGGGTGGGGTCAGACAGCAGAGGAGGGGCTTAGGAGGAGCCTAGTCAGATTGGGTGGGGTCAGAGAGGTGGGGTATAGGAGGAGCCTGGGCAGAATGGGTGGGGTCAGAGAGGAGGAGCCTGGGCAGAATGGGTGGGGTCAGACAGCAGAGGAGGGGCTTAGGCGGAGCCTAGTCAGATTGGGTGGGGTCAGAGAGGTGGGGTATAGAAGGAGCCTGGGCAGAATGGGTGGGGTCAGACAGCAGAGGAGGGGCTTAGGAGGAGCCTAGTCAGATTGGGTGGGGTCAAATAGGAGGAGCCTGGGTGGGGTCAGAGGGGTATGGGAGGAGCCTGGGCAGAATGGGTGGGGTCAGAGAGGAGGGGCTTAGGCGGAGCTTGGGCAGAATGGGTGGGGGTCAGACAGCAGAGGAGGGGCTTAGGAGGAGCCTAGTCAGATTGGGTGGGGTCAGACAGCAGAGGAGGGGCTTAGGAGGAGCCTAGTCAGATTGGGTGGGGTCAAATAGGAGGAGCCTGGGCAGAATGGGTGGGGTCAGAGGGGTATGGGAGGAGACTGGGCAGAATGGGTGGGGTCAGACAGCAGAGGAGGGGCTTAGGAGGAGCCTGGGCAGAATGGGTGGGGTCAGACAGCAGAGGAGGGGCTTAGGAGGAGCCTAGTCAGATTGGGTGGGGTCAGACAGCAGAGGAGGGGCTTAGGAGGAGCCTAGTCAGATTGGGTGGGGTCAAATAGGAGGAGCCTGGGCAGAATGGGTGGGGTCAGACAGCAGAGGAGGGGTATAGGAGGAGCCTGGCAGAGGGGGGTGTAGGAGGAGCCTAGTCAGATTGGGTGGGGTCAAATAGGAGGAGCCTGGGTGGGGTCAGAGGGGTATGGGAGGAGCCTGGGTAGAATGGGTGGAGTCAGAGAGGAGGGGGTATAGGAGTAGCCTGGGCAGAATGGGTGGGGTCAGACAGCAGAGGAGGAGCCTGGGCAGAGGGGGTGGGGTCAGAGAGGAGGGGTATAGGAGGAGCCTGGGCGGAGGGGGTATAGGAGGAGCCTGGCCAGAGGGGGTGGGGTCAGAGAGGAGGGGCTTAGGAGGAGCTTAGTCAGATTGGGTGGGGTCAAATAGGAGGAGCCTGGGCAGAATGGGTGGGGTCAGAGGGGTATGGGAGGAGCCTGGGCAGAATGGGTGGGGTCAGACAGCAGAGGAGGGGCTTAGGAGGAGCCTGGGCAGAATGGGTGGGGTCAGAGAGGAGGGGCTTAGGCGGAGCCTGGGCAGAATGGGTGGGGTCAGACAGCAGAGGAGGGGCTTAGGAGGAGCCTGGGCAGAAGGAGCGGGTATATGGGCAGAATGGGTGGAGTCAGAGAGGAGGGGGTATAGGAGGAGCCTGGGCAGAATGGGTATAGGAGGAGCCTAGTCAGATTGGGTGGGGTCAAATAGGAGGAGCCTGGGCAGAATGGGTGGGGTCAGACAGCAGAGGAGGGGCTAGGAGGAGCCTAGTCAGATTGGGTGGGGTCAAATAGGAGGAGCCTGGGCAGAATGGGTGGGGTCAGACAGCAGAGGAGGGGTATAGGAGGAGCCTGGGCAGAGGGGGTGGGGTCAGAGAGGAGGGGTTTAGGAGGAGCCTGGGCAGAGGGGGTGGGGTCAGAGAGGAGGGGTATAGGAGGAGCCTGGGCAGAGGGGGTATAGGAGGAGCCTAATCAGATTGGGTGGGGTCCAATAGGAGGAGCCTGGGCAGAATGGGTGGGGTCAGACAGCAGAGGAGGGGCTTAGGAGGAGCCTAGTCAGATTGGGTGGGGTCAGAGAGGTGGGGTATAGGAGGAGCCTGGGCAGAATGGGTGGGGTCAGACAGCAGAGGAGGGGCTTAGGAGGAGCCTAGTCAGATTGGGTGGGGTCAGAGAGGAGGGGTATAGGAGAAGCCTGGGCAGAATGGGTGGGGTCAGACAGCAGATGAGGGGCTTAGGAGGAGCCTGGGCAGAATTGGTGGGGTCAGAGAGGAGGGGCTTAGGAGGAGCCTAGTCAGATTGGGTGGGGTCAAATAGGAGGAGCCTAGTCAGAATGGGTGGAGTCAGAGAGGAGGGGGTATAGGAGGAGCCTAGTCAGATTGGGTGGGGTCAGAGAGGAGGGGCTTAGGAGGAGCCTAGGGGCTTAGGAGGAGCCTAGGGGCTTAGGAGGAGCCTAGTCAGAATGGGTGGGGTCAGAGAGGAGGGGGTATAGGAGGAGCCTGGGCAGAATGGGTGGGGTCAGACAGCAGATGAGGGGCTTAGGAGGAGCCTGGGCAGAATTGGTGGGGTCAGAGAGGAGGGGCTTAGGAGGAGCCTGGGCAGAATGGGTGGGGTCAGACAGCAGAGGAGGGGCTTAGGAGGAGCCTAGTCAGATTGGGTGGGGTCAAATAGGAGGAGCCTGGGCAGAATGGGTGAGGTCAGAGAGGAGGGGTATAGGAGGAGCCTGGGCAGAGGGGGTATAGGAGGAGCCTAGTCAGAATGGGTGGGGTCAAATAGGAGGGGGTATAGGAGGAGCCTGGGCAGAATGGGTTGGGTCAGAGGGGTATAGGAGGAGCCTGGGCAGAATGGGTGGGGTCCGACAGCAGAGGAGGGGCTTAGGAGGAGCCTAGTCAGATTGGGTGGGGTCAAATAGGAGGAGCCTGGGCAGAATGGGTGGGGTCAGACAGCAGAGGAGGGGCTTAGGAGGAGCCAAGTCAGATTGGGTGGGGTCAAATAGGAGGGGTATAGGAGGAGCCTGGGCAGAATGGGTGGGGTCAGAGGGGTATGGGAGGAGCCTGGGCAGAATGGGTGGAGTCAGAGAGGAGGGGGTATAGGAGGAGCCTGGGCAGGATGGGTGGGGTCAGACAGCAGAGGAGGGGCTTAGGAGGAGCCTGGGCAGAATGGGTGGGGTCAGACAGCAGAGGAGGGGCTTAGGAGGAGCCTGGGCAGAATGGGTGGGGTCAGAGAGGAGATGCTTAGGCGGAGCCTGGGCAGAATGGGTGGGGTCAGACAGCAGAGGAGGGGCTTAGGAGGAGCCTAGTCAGATTGGGTGGGGTCAAATAGGAGGAGCCTAGTCAGAATGGGTGGAGTCAGAGAGGAGGGGGTATAGGAGGAGCCTAGTCAGATTGGGTGGGGTCAGAGAGGAGGGGCTTAGGAGGAGCCTAGGGGCTTAGGAGGAGCCTAGGGGCTTAGGAGGAGCCTAGTCAGATTGGGTGGGGTCAAATAGGAGGAGCCTGGGCAGAATGGGTGAGGTCAGAGGGGTATGGGAGGAGCCTGGGCAGAATGGGTGGGGTCAGACAGCAGATGAGGGGCTTAGGAGGAGCCTGGGCAGAATTGGTGGGGTCAGAGAGGAGGGGCTTAGGAGGAGCCTGGGCAGAATGGGTGGGGTCAGACAGCAGAGGAGGGGCTTAGGAGGAGCCTAGTCAGATTGGGTGGGGTCAAATAGGAGGAGCCTGGGCAGAATGGGTGAGGTCAGAGGGGTATGGGAGGAGCCTGGGCAGAATGGGTGGAGTCAGAGAGGAGGGGGTATAGGAGGAGCCTGGGCAGAATGGGTGGGGTCAGAGGGGTATAGGAGGAGCCTGGGCAGAATGGGTGGGGTCCGACAGCAGAGGAGGGGCTTAGGAGGAGCCTAGTCAGATTGGGTGGGGTCAAATAGGAGGAGCCTGGGCAGAATGGGTGGGGTCAGACAGCAGAGGAGGGGCTTAGGAGGAGCCAAGTCAGATTGGGTGGGGTCAAATAGGAGGGGTATAGGAGGAGCCTGGGCAGAATGGGTGGGGTCAGAGGGGTATGGGAGGAGCCTGGGCAGAATGGGTGGAGTCAGAGAGGAGGGGGTATAGGAGGAGCCTGGGCAGAATGGGTGGGGTCAAACAGCAGAGGAGGGGCTTAGGAGGAGCCTGGGCAGAATGGGTGGGGTCAGACAGCAGAGGAGGGGCTTAGGAGGAGCCTGGGCAGAATGGGTGGGGTCAGAGAGGAGATGCTTAGGCGGAGCCTGGGCAGAATGGGTGGGGTCAGACAGCAGAGGAGGGGCTTAGGAGGAGCCTAGTCAGATTGGGTGGGGTCAAATAGGAGGAGCCTAGTCAGAATGGGTGGAGTCAGAGAGGAGGGGGTATAGGAGGAGCCTAGTCAGATTGGGTGGGGTCAGAGAGGAGGGGCTTAGGAGGAGCCTAGGGGCTTAGGAGGAGCCTAGTCAGATTGGGTGGGGTCAGAGAGGAGGGGTATAGGAGGAGCCTGGGCAGAATGGGTGGGGTCAGACAGCAGATGAGGGGCTTAGGAGGAGCCTGGGCAGAATTGGTGGGGTCAGAGAGGAGGGGCTTAGGAGGAGCCTGGGCAGAATGGGTGGGGTCAGACAGCAGAGGAGGGGCTTAGGAGGAGCCTGGGCAGAATGGGTGGGGTCAGACAGCAGAGGAGGGGCTTAGGAGGAGCCTAGTCAGATTGGGTGGGGTCAAATAGGAGGAGCCTAGTCAGAATGGGTGGAGTCAGAGAGGAGGGGGTATAGGAGGAGCCTAGTCAGATTGGGTGGGGTCAGAGAGGAGGGGCTTAGGAGGAGCCTAGTCAGATTGGGTGGGGTCAGAGAGGAGGGGTATAGGAGGAGCCTGGGCAGAATGTGTGGGGTCAGACAGCAGATGAGGGGCTTAGGAGGAGCCTGGGCAGAATTGGTGGGGTCAGAAAGGAGGGGCTTAGGAGGAGCCTGGGCAGAATGGGTGGGGTCAGACAGCAGAGGAGGGGCTTAGGAGGAGCCTAGTCAGATTGGGTGGGGTCAAATAGGAGGAGCCTAGTCAGAATGGGTGGAGTCAGAGAGGAGGGGGTATAGGAGGAGCCTAGTCAGATTGGGTGGGGTCAGAGAGGAGGGGCTTAGGAGGAGCCTAGTCAGATTGGGTGGGGTCAGAGAGGAGGGGTATAGGAGGAGCCTGGGCAGAATGGGTGGGGTCAGACAGCAGATGAGGGGCTTAGGAGGAGCCTGGGCAGAATTGGTGGGGTCAGAGAGGAGGGGCTTAGGAGGAGCCTGGGCAGAATGGGTGGGGTCAGACAGCAGAGGAGGGGCTTAGGAGGAGCCTAGTCAGATTGGGTGGGGTCAAATAGGAGGAGCCTGGGCAGAATGGGTGAGGTCAGAGAGGAGGGGTATAGGAGGAGCCTGGGCAGAGGGTGTATAGGAGGAGCCTAGTCAGAATGGGTGGGGTCAAATAGGAGGGGGTATAGGAGGAGCCTGGGCAGAATGGGTTGGGTCAGAGGGGTATAGGAGGAGCCTGGGCAGAATGGGTGGGGTCCGACAGCAGAGGAGGGGCTTAGGAGGAGCCTAGTCAGATTGGGTGGGGTCAAATAGGAGGAGCCTGGGCAGAATGGGTGGGGTCAGACAGCAGAGGAGGGGCTTAGGAGGAGCCAAGTCAGATTGGGTGGGGTCAAATAGGAGGGGTATAGGAGGAGCCTGGGCAGAATGGGTGGGGTCAGAGGGGTATGGGAGGAGCCTGGGCAGAATGGGTGGAGTCAGAGAGGAGGGGGTATAGGAGGAGCCTGGCAGCGGGGGGTGTAGGAGGAGCCTAGTCAGATTGGGTGGGGTCAAATAGGAGGAGCCTGGGCAGAATGGGTGGGGTCAGAGGGGTATGGGAGGAGCCTGGGTAGAATGGGTGGAGTCAGAGAGGAGGGGGTATAGGAGGAGCCTGGGCAGAATGGGTGGGGTCAGACAGCAGAGGAGGGGCTTAGGAGGAGCCTAGTCAGATTGGGTGGGGTCAGAGAGGTGGGGTATAGGAGGAGCCTGGGCAGAATGGGTGGGGTCAGAGAGGAGGAGCCTGGGCAGAATGGGTGGGGTCAGACAGCAGAGGAGGGGCTTAGGCGGAGCCTAGTCAGATTGGGTGGGGTCAGAGAGGTGGGGTATAGAAGGAGCCTGGGCAGAATGGGTGGGGTCAGACAGCAGAGGAGGGGCTTAGGAGGAGCCTAGTCAGATTGGGTGGGGTCAAATAGGAGGAGCCTGGGTGGGGTCAGAGGGGTATGGGAGGAGCCTGGGCAGAATGGGTGGGGTCAGAGAGGAGGGGCTTAGGCGGAGCTTGGGCAGAATGGGTGGGGGTCAGACAGCAGAGGAGGGGCTTAGGAGGAGCCTAGTCAGATTGGGTGGGGTCAGACAGCAGAGGAGGGGCTTAGGAGGAGCCTAGTCAGATTGGGTGGGGTCAAATAGGAGGAGCCTGGGCAGAATGGGTGGGGTCAGAGGGGTATGGGAGGAGACTGGGCAGAATGGGTGGGGTCAGACAGCAGAGGAGGGGCTTAGGAGGAGCCTGGGCAGAATGGGTGGGGTCAGACAGCAGAGGAGGGGCTTAGGAGGAGCCTAGTCAGATTGGGTGGGGTCAGACAGCAGAGGAGGGGCTTAGGAGGAGCCTAGTCAGATTGGGTGGGGTCAAATAGGAGGAGCCTGGGCAGAATGGGTGGGGTCAGACAGCAGAGGAGGGGTATAGGAGGAGCCTGGCAGAGGGGGGTGTAGGAGGAGCCTAGTCAGATTGGGTGGGGTCAAATAGGAGGAGCCTGGGTGGGGTCAGAGGGGTATGGGAGGAGCCTGGGTAGAATGGGTGGAGTCAGAGAGGAGGGGGTATAGGAGTAGCCTGGGCAGAATGGGTGGGGTCAGACAGCAGAGGAGGAGCCTGGGCAGAGGGGGTGGGGTCAGAGAGGAGGGGTATAGGAGGAGCCTGGGCGGAGGGGGTATAGGAGGAGCCTGGCCAGAGGGGGTGGGGTCAGAGAGGAGGGGCTTAGGAGGAGCTTAGTCAGATTGGGTGGGGTCAAATAGGAGGAGCCTGGGCAGAATGGGTGGGGTCAGAGGGGTATGGGAGGAGCCTGGGCAGAATGGGTGGGGTCAGACAGCAGAGGAGGGGCTTAGGAGGAGCCTGGGCAGAATGGGTGGGGTCAGAGAGGAGGGGCTTAGGCGGAGCCTGGGCAGAATGGGTGGGGTCAGACAGCAGAGGAGGGGCTTAGGAGGAGCCTGGGCAGAAGGAGCGGGTATATGGGCAGAATGGGTGGAGTCAGAGAGGAGGGGGTATAGGAGGAGCCTGGGCAGAATGGGTATAGGAGGAGCCTAGTCAGATTGGGTGGGGTCAAATAGGAGGAGCCTGGGCAGAATGGGTGGGGTCAGACAGCAGAGGAGGGGCTAGGAGGAGCCTAGTCAGATTGGGTGGGGTCAAATAGGAGGAGCCTGGGCAGAATGGGTGGGGTCAGACAGCAGAGGAGGGGTATAGGAGGAGCCTGGGCAGAGGGGGTGGGGTCAGAGAGGAGGGGTTTAGGAGGAGCCTGGGCAGAGGGGGTGGGGTCAGAGAGGAGGGGTATAGGAGGAGCCTGGGCAGAGGGGGTATAGGAGGAGCCTAATCAGATTGGGTGGGGTCCAATAGGAGGAGCCTGGGCAGAATGGGTGGGGTCAGACAGCAGAGGAGGGGCTTAGGAGGAGCCTAGTCAGATTGGGTGGGGTCAGAGAGGTGGGGTATAGGAGGAGCCTGGGCAGAATGGGTGGGGTCAGACAGCAGAGGAGGGGCTTAGGAGGAGCCTAGTCAGATTGGGTGGGGTCAGAGAGGAGGGGTATAGGAGAAGCCTGGGCAGAATGGGTGGGGTCAGACAGCAGATGAGGGGCTTAGGAGGAGCCTGGGCAGAATTGGTGGGGTCAGAGAGGAGGGGCTTAGGAGGAGCCTAGTCAGATTGGGTGGGGTCAAATAGGAGGAGCCTAGTCAGAATGGGTGGAGTCAGAGAGGAGGGGGTATAGGAGGAGCCTAGTCAGATTGGGTGGGGTCAGAGAGGAGGGGCTTAGGAGGAGCCTAGGGGCTTAGGAGGAGCCTAGGGGCTTAGGAGGAGCCTAGTCAGATTGGGTGGGGTCAGAGAGGAGGGGTATAGGAGGAGCCTGGGCAGAATGGGTGGGGTCAGACAGCAGATGAGGGGCTTAGGAGGAGCCTGGGCAGAATTGGTGGGGTCAGAGAGGAGGGGCTTAGGAGGAGCCTGGGCAGAATGGGTGGGGTCAGACAGCAGAGGAGGGGCTTAGGAGGAGCCTAGTCAGATTGGGTGGGGTCAAATAGGAGGAGCCTGGGCAGAATGGGTGAGGTCAGAGGGGTATGGGAGGAGCCTGGGCAGAATGGGTGGAGTCAGAGAGGAGGGGGTATAGGAGGAGCCTGGGCAGAATGGGTGGGGTCAGAGGGGTATAGGAGGAGCCTGGGCAGAATGGGTGGGGTCCGACAGCAGAGGAGGGGCTTAGGAGGAGCCTAGTCAGATTGGGTGGGGTCAAATAGGAGGAGCCTGGGCAGAATGGGTGGGGTCAGACAGCAGAGGAGGGGCTTAGGAGGAGCCAAGTCAGATTGGGTGGGGTCAAATAGGAGGGGTATAGGAGGAGCCTGGGCAGAATGGGTGGGGTCAGAGGGGTATGGGAGGAGCCTGGGCAGAATGGGTGGAGTCAGAGAGGAGGGGGTATAGGAGGAGCCTGGGCAGAATGGGTGGGGTCAAACAGCAGAGGAGGGGCTTAGGAGGAGCCTGGGCAGAATGGGTGGGGTCAGACAGCAGAGGAGGGGCTTAGGAGGAGCCTGGGCAGAATGGGTGGGGTCAGAGAGGAGATGCTTAGGCGGAGCCTGGGCAGAATGGGTGGGGTCAGACAGCAGAGGAGGGGCTTAGGAGGAGCCTAGTCAGATTGGGTGGGGTCAAATAGGAGGAGCCTAGTCAGAATGGGTGGAGTCAGAGAGGAGGGGGTATAGGAGGAGCCTAGTCAGATTGGGTGGGGTCAGAGAGGAGGGGCTTAGGAGGAGCCTAGGGGCTTAGGAGGAGCCTAGTCAGATTGGGTGGGGTCAGAGAGGAGGGGTATAGGAGGAGCCTGGGCAGAATGGGTGGGGTCAGACAGCAGATGAGGGGCTTAGGAGGAGCCTGGGCAGAATTGGTGGGGTCAGAGAGGAGGGGCTTAGGAGGAGCCTGGGCAGAATGGGTGGGGTCAGACAGCAGAGGAGGGGCTTAGGAGGAGCCTGGGCAGAATGGGTGGGGTCAGACAGCAGAGGAGGGGCTTAGGAGGAGCCTAGTCAGATTGGGTGGGGTCAAATAGGAGGAGCCTAGTCAGAATGGGTGGAGTCAGAGAGGAGGGGGTATAGGAGGAGCCTAGTCAGATTGGGTGGGGTCAGAGAGGAGGGGCTTAGGAGGAGCCTAGTCAGATTGGGTGGGGTCAGAGAGGAGGGGTATAGGAGGAGCCTGGGCAGAATGTGTGGGGTCAGACAGCAGATGAGGGGCTTAGGAGGAGCCTGGGCAGAATTGGTGGGGTCAGAGAGGAGGGGCTTAGGAGGAGCCTGGGCAGAATGGGTGGGGTCAGACAGCAGAGGAGGGGCTTAGGAGGAGCCTAGTCAGATTGGGTGGGGTCAAATAGGAGGAGCCTAGTCAGAATGGGTGGAGTCAGAGAGGAGGGGGTATAGGAGGAGCCTAGTCAGATTGGGTGGGGTCAGAGAGGAGGGGCTTAGGAGGAGCCTAGTCAGATTGGGTGGGGTCAGAGAGGAGGGGTATAGGAGGAGCCTGGGCAGAATGGGTGGGGTCAGACAGCAGAGGAGGGGCTTAGGAGGAGCCTAGTCAGATTGGGTGGGGTCAAATAGGAGGAGCCTGGGCAGAATGGGTGAGGTCAGAGAGGAGGGGTATAGGAGGAGCCTGGGCAGAGGGGGTATAGGAGGAGCCTAGTCAGAATGGGTGGGGTCAAATAGGAGGGGGTATAGGAGGAGCCTGGGCAGAATGGGTTGGGTCAGAGGGGTATAGGAGGAGCCTGGGCAGAATGGGTGGGGTCCGACAGCAGAGGAGGGGCTTAGGAGGAGCCTAGTCAGATTGGGTGGGGTCAAATAGGAGGAGCCTGGGCAGAATGGGTGGGGTCAGACAGCAGAGGAGGGGCTTAGGAGGAGCCAAGTCAGATTGGGTGGGGTCAAATAGGAGGGGTATAGGAGGAGCCTGGGCAGAATGGGTGGGGTCAGAGGGGTATGGGAGGAGCCTGGGCAGAATGGGTGGAGTCAGAGAGGAGGGGGTATAGGAGGAGCCTGGCAGAGGGGGGTGTAGGAGGAGCCTAGTCAGATTGGGTGGGGTCAAATAGGAGGAGCCTGGGCAGAATGGGTGGGGTCAGAGGGGTATGGGAGGAGCCTGGGTAGAATGGGTGGAGTCAGAGAGGAGGGGGTATAGGAGGAGCCTGGGCAGAATGGGTGGGGTCAGACAGCAGAGGAGGGGCTTAGGAGGAGCCTAGTCAGATTGGGTGGGGTCAGAGAGGTGGGGTATAGGAGGAGCCTGGGCAGAATGGGTGGGGTCAGAGAGGAGGAGCCTGGGCAGAATGGGTGGGGTCAGACAGCAGAGGAGGGGCTTAGGAGGAGCCTAGTCAGATTGGGTGGGGTCAGAGAGGTGGGGTATAGAAGGAGCCTGGGCAGAATGGGTGGGGTCAGACAGCAGAGGAGGGGCTTAGGAGGAGCCTAGTCAGATTGGGTGGGGTCAAATAGGAGGAGCCTGGGTGGGGTCAGAGGGGTATGGGAGGAGCCTGGGCAGAATGGGTGGGGTCAGAGAGGAGGGGCTTAGGCGGAGCTTGGGCAGAATGGGTGGGGGTCAGACAGCAGAGGAGGGGCTTAGGAGGAGCCTAGTCAGATTGGGTGGGGTCAGACAGCAGAGGAGGGGCTTAGGAGGAGCCTAGTCAGATTGGGTGGGGTCAAATAGGAGGAGCTTGGGCAGAATGGGTGGGGTCAGAGGGGTATGGGAGGAGCCTGGGTAGAATGGGTGGAGTCAGAGAGGAGGGGGTATAGGAGGAGCCTGGGCAGAATGGGTGGGGTCAGACAGCAGAGGAGGAGCCTGGGCAGAGGGGGTGGGGTCAGAGAGGAGGGGTATAGGAGGAGCCTGGGCGGAGGGGGTATAGGAGGAGCCTGGCCAGAGGGGGTGGGGTCAGAGAGGAGGGGCTTAGGAGGAGCTTAGTCAGATTGGGTGGGGTCAAATAGGAGGAGCCTGGGCAGAATGGGTGGGGTCAGAGGGGTATGGGAGGAGCCTGGGCAGAATGGGTGGGGTCAGACAGCAGAGGAGGGGCTTAGGAGGAGCCTGGGCAGAATGGGTGGGGTCAGAGAGGAGGGGCTTAGGCGGAGCCTGGGCAGAATGGGTGGGGTCAGACAGCAGAGGAGGGGCTTAGGAGGAGCCTGGGCAGGAGGAGCGGGTATATGGGCAGAATGGGTGGAGTCAGAGAGGAGGGGGTATAGGAGGAGCCTGGGCAGAATGGGTATAGGAGGAGCCTAGTCAGATTGGGTGGGGTCAAATAGGAGGAGCCTGGGCAGAATGGGTGGGGTCAGACAGCAGAGGAGGGGCTAGGAGGAGCCTAGTCAGATTGGGTGGGGTCAAATAGGAGGAGCCGGGGCAGAATGGGTGGGGTCAGACAGCAGAGGAGGGGTATAGGAGGAGCCTGGGCAGAGGGGGTGGGGTCAGAGAGGAGGGGTATAGGAGGAGCCTGGGCAGAGGGGGTGGGGTCAGAGAGGAGGGGTATAGGAGGAGCCTGGGCAGAGGGGGTATAGGAGGAGCCTAATCAGATTGGGTGGGGTCCAATAGGAGGAGCCTGGGCAGAATGGGTGGGGTCAGACAGCAGAGGAGGGGCTTAGGAGGAGCCTAGTCAGATTGGGTGGGGTCAGAGAGGTGGGGTATAGGAGGAGCCTGGGCAGAATGGGTGGGGTCAGACAGCAGAGGAGGGGCTTAGGAGGAGCCTAGTCAGATTGGGTGGGGTCAGAGAGGAGGGGTATAGGAGAAGCCTGGGCAGAATGGGTGGGGTCAGACAGCAGATGAGGGGCTTAGGAGGAGCCTGGGCAGAATTGGTGGGGTCAGAGAGGAGGGGCTTAGGAGGAGCCTGGGCAGAATGGGTGGGGTCAGAGAGGAGGGGCTTAGGCGGAGCCTGGGCAGAATGGGTGGGGGTCAGACAGCAGAGAAGGGGCTTAGGAGGAGCCTGGGCAGAGGGGGTATAGGAGGAGCCTAGTCAGATTGGGTGGGGTCAAATAGGAGGAGCCTGGGCAGAATGGGTGGGGTCAGACAGCAGAGGAGGGGCTTAGGAGGAGCCTAGTCAGATTGGGTGGGGTCAAATAGGAGGAGCCTGGGCAGAATGGGTGGGGTCAGACAGCAGAGGAGGGGCTTAGGAGGAGCCAAGTCAGATTGGGTGGGGTCAAATAGGAGGGGTATAGGAGGAGCCTGGGCAGAATGGGTGGGGTCAGAGGGGTATGGGAGGAGCCTGGGCAGAATGGGTGGAGTCAGAGAGGAGGGGGTATAGGAGGAGCCTGGGCAGAATGGGTGGGGTCAGACAGCAGAGGAGGGGCTTAGGAGGAGCCTGGGCAGAATGGGTGGGGTCAGACAGCAGAGGAGGGGCTTAGGAGGAGCCTGGGCAGAATGGGTGGGGTCAGAGAGGAGATGCTTAGGCGGAGCCTGGGCAGAATGGGTGGGGTCAGACAGCAGAGGAGGGGCTTAGGAGGAGCCTAGTCAGATTGGGTGGGGTCAAATAGGAGGAGCCTAGTCAGAATGGGTGGAGTCAGAGAGGAGGGGGTATAGGAGGAGCCTAGTCAGATTGGGTGGGGTCAGAGAGGAGGGGCTTAGGATGAGCCTAGGCAGAATGGGTGGGGTCAGACAGCAGAGGAGGGGCTTAGGAGGAGCCTAGTCAGATTGGGTGGGGTCAAATAGGAGGAGCCTGGGCAGAATGGGTGAGGTCAGAGAGGAGGGGTATAGGAGGAGCCTGGGCAGAGGGGGTATAGGAGGAGCCTAGTCAGATTGGGTGGGGTCAAATAGGAGGGGGTATAGGAGGAGCCTGGGCAGAATGGGTGGGGTCAGAGGGGTATAGGAGGAGCCTGGGCAGAATGGGTGGGGTCCGACAGCAGAGGAGGGGCTTAGGAGGAGCCTAGTCAGATTGGGTGGGGTCAAATAGGAGGAGCCTGGGCAGAATGGGTGGGGTCAGACAGCAGAGGAGGGGCTTAGGAGGAGCCAAGTCAGATTGGGTGGGGTCAAATAGGAGGGGTATAGGAGGAGCCTGGGCAGAATGGGTGGGGTCAGAAGGGGTATGGGAGGAGCCTGGGCAGAATGGGTGGAGTCAGAGAGGAGGGGGTATAGGAGGAGCCTGGGCAGAATGGGTGGGGTCAAACAGCAGAGGAGGGGCTTAGGAGGAGCCTGGGCAGAATGGGTGGGGTCAGACAGCAGAGGAGGGGCTTAGGAGGAGCCTGGGCAGAATGGGTGGGGTCAGAGAGGAGATGCTTAGGCGGAGCCTGGGCAGAATGGGTGGGGTCAGACAGCAGAGGAGGGGCTTAGGAGGAGCCTAGTCAGATTGGGTGGGGTCAAATAGGAGGAGCCTAGTCAGAATGGGTGGAGTCAGAGAGGAGGGGGTATAGGAGGAGCCTAGTCAGATTGGGTGGGGTCAGAGAGGAGGGGCTTAGGAGGAGCCTAGTCAGATTGGGTGGGGTCAGAGAGGAGGGGTATAGGAGGAGCCTGGGCAGAATGGGTGGGGTCAGACAGCAGATGAGGGGCTTAGGAGGAGCCTGGGCAGAATTGGTGGGGTCAGAGAGGAGGGGCTTAGGAGGAGCCTGGGCAGAATGGGTGGGGTCAGACAGCAGAGGAGGGGCTTAGGAGGAGCCTAGTCAGATTGGGTGGGGTCAAATAGGAGGAGCCTGGGCAGAATGGGTGAGGTCAGAGAGGAGGGGTATAGGAGGAGCCTGGGCAGAGGGGGTATAGGAGGAGCCTAGTCAGAATGGGTGGGGTCAAATAGGAGGGGGTATAGGAGGAGCCTGGGCAGAATGGGTTGGGTCAGAGGGGTATAGGAGGAGCCTGGGCAGAATGGGTGGGGTCCGACAGCAGAGGAGGGGCTTAGGAGGAGCCTAGTCAGATTGGGTGGGGTCAAATAGGAGGAGCCTGGGCAGAATGGGTGGGGTCAGACAGCAGAGGAGGGGCTTAGGAGGAGCCAAGTCAGATTGGGTGGGGTCAAATAGGAGGGGTATAGGAGGAGCCTGGGCAGAATGGGTGGGGTCAGAGGGGTATGGGAGGAGCCTGGGCAGAATGGGTGGAGTCAGAGAGGAGGGGGTATAGGAGGAGCCTGGGCAGAATGGGTGGGGTCAGACAGCAGAGGAGGGGCTTAGGAGGAGCCTGGGCAGAATGGGTGGGGTCAGACAGCAGAGGAGGGGCTTAGGAGGAGCCTGGGCAGAATGGGTGGGGTCAGAGAGGAGATGCTTAGGCGGAGCCTGGGCAGAATGGGTGGGGTCAGACAGCAGAGGAGGGGCTTAGGAGAAGCCTAGTCAGATTGGGTGGGGTCAAATAGGAGGAGCCTAGTCAGAATGGGTGGAGTCAGAGAGGAGGGGGTATAGGAGGAGCCTAGTCAGATTGGGTGGGGTCAGAGAGGAGGGGCTTAGGAGGAGCCTAGGGGCTTAGGAGGAGCCTAGGGGCTTAGGAGGAGCCTAGTCAGATTGGGTGGGGTCAGAGAGGAGGGGTATAGGAGGAGCCTGGGCAGAATGGGTGGGGTCAGACAGCAGATGAGGGGCTTAGGAGGAGCCTGGGCAGAATTGGTGGGGTCAGAGAGGAGGGGCTTAGGAGGAGCCTGGGCAGAATGGGTGGGGTCAGACAGCAGAGGAGGGGCTTAGGAGGAGCCTAGTCAGATTGGGTGGGGTCAAATAGGAGGAGCCTGGGCAGAATGGGTGAGGTCAGAGGGGTAGGGGAGGAGCCTGGGCAGAATGGGTGGAGTCAGAGAGGAGGGGG
Organism: Lissotriton vulgaris; assembly: GCF_964263255.1. NCBI lineage: Eukaryota > Metazoa > Chordata > Amphibia > Caudata > Salamandridae > Lissotriton > Lissotriton vulgaris. The sequence continues at coordinate 1,002,668,557 of NC_141695.1, forward strand.
TATAGGAGGAGCCTGGGCAGAATGGGTGGGGTCAGAGGGGTATAGGAGGAGCCTGGGCAGAATGGGTGGGGTCCGACAGCAGAGGAGGGGCTTAGGAGGAGCCTAGTCAGATTGGGTGGGGTCAAATAGGAGGAGCCTGGGCAGAATGGGTGGGGTCAGACAGCAGAGGAGGGGCTTAGGAGGAGCCAAGTCAGATTGGGTGGGGTCAAATAGGAGGGGTATAGGAGGAGCCTGGGCAGAATGGGTGGGGTCAGAGGGGTATGGGAGGAGCCTGGGCAGAATGGGTGGAGTCAGAGAGGAGGGGGTATAGGAGGAGCCTGGGCAGAATGGGTGGGGTCAAACAGCAGAGGAGGGGCTTAGGAGGAGCCTGGGCAGAATGGGTGGGGTCAGACAGCAGAGGAGGGGCTTAGGAGGAGCCTGGGCAGAATGGGTAGGGTCAGAGAGGAGATGCTTAGGCGGAGCCTGGGCAGAATGGGTGGGGTCAGACAGCAGAGGAGGGGCTTAGGAGGAGCCTAGTCAGATTGGGTGGGGTCAAATAGGAGGAGCCTAGTCAGAATGGGTGGAGTCAGAGAGGAGGGGGTATAGGAGGAGCCTAGTCAGATTGGGTGGGGTCAGAGAGGAGGGGCTTAGGAGGAGCCTAGGGGCTTAGGAGGAGCCTAGTCAGATTGGGTGGGGTCAGAGAGGAGGGGTATAGGAGGAGCCTGGGCAGAATGGGTGGGGTCAGACAGCAGATGAGGGGCTTAGGAGGAGCCTGGGCAGAATTGGTGGGGTCAGAGAGGAGGGGCTTAGGAGGAGCCTGGGCAGAATGGGTGGGGTCAGACAGCAGAGGAGGGGCTTAGGAGGAGCCTGGGCAGAATGGGTGGGGTCAGACAGCAGAGGAGGGGCTTAGGAGGAGCCTAGTCAGATTGGGTGGGGTCAAATAGGAGGAGCCTAGTCAGAATGGGTGGAGTCAGAGAGGAGGGGGTATAGGAGGAGCCTAGTCAGATTGGGTGGGGTCAGAGAGGAGGGGCTTAGGAGGAGCCTAGTCAGATTGGGTGGGGTCAGAGAGGAGGGGTATAGGAGGAGCCTGGGCAGAATGTGTGGGGTCAGACAGCAGATGAGGGGCTTAGGAGGAGCCTGGGCAGAATTGGTGGGGTCAGAGAGGAGGGGCTTAGGAGGAGCCTGGGCAGAATGGGTGGGGTCAGACAGCAGAGGAGGGGCTTAGGAGGAGCCTAGTCAGATTGGGTGGGGTCAAATAGGAGGAGCCTAGTCAGAATGGGTGGAGTCAGAGAGGAGGGGGTATAGGAGGAGCCTAGTCAGATTGGGTGGGGTCAGAGAGGAGGGGCTTAGGAGGAGCCTAGTCAGATTGGGTGGGGTCAGAGAGGAGGGGTATAGGAGGAGCCTGGGCAGAATGGGTGGGGTCAGACAGCAGATGAGGGGCTTAGGAGGAGCCTGGGCAGAATTGGTGGGGTCAGAGAGGAGGGGCTTAGGAGGAGCCTGGGCAGAATGGGTGGGGTCAGACAGCAGAGGAGGGGCTTAGGAGGAGCCTAGTCAGATTGGGTGGGGTCAAATAGGAGGAGCCTGGGCAGAATGGGTGAGGTCAGAGAGGAGGGGTATAGGAGGAGCCTGGGCAGAGGGGGTATAGGAGGAGCCTAGTCAGAATGGGTGGGGTCAAATAGGAGGGGGTATAGGAGGAGCCTGGGCAGAATGGGTTGGGTCAGAGGGGTATAGGAGGAGCCTGGGCAGAATGGGTGGGGTCCGACAGCAGAGGAGGGGCTTAGGAGGAGCCTAGTCAGATTGGGTGGGGTCAAATAGGAGGAGCCTGGGCAGAATGGGTGGGGTCAGACAGCAGAGGAGGGGCTTAGGAGGAGCCAAGTCAGATTGGGTGGGGTCAAATAGGAGGGGTATAGGAGGAGCCTGGGCAGAATGGGTGGGGTCAGAGGGGTATGGGAGGAGCCTGGGCAGAATGGGTGGAGTCAGAGAGGAGGGGGTATAGGAGGAGCCTGGGCAGAATGGGTGGGGTCAGACAGCAGAGGAGGGGCTTAGGAGGAGCCTGGGCAGAATGGGTGGGGTCAGACAGCAGAGGAGGGGCTTAGGAGGAGCCTGGGCAGAATGGGTGGGGTCAGAGAGGAGACGCTTAGGCGGAGCCTGGGCAGAATGGGTGGGGTCAGACAGCAGAGGAGGGGCTTAGGAGGAGCCTAGTCAGATTGGGTGGGGTCAAATAGGAGGAGCCTAGTCAGAATGGGTGGAGTCAGAGAGGAGGGGGTATAGGAGGAGCCTAGTCAGATTGGGTGGGGTCAGAGAGGAGGGGCTTAGGAGGAGCCTAGGGGCTTAGGAGGAGCCTAGGGGCTTAGGAGGAGCCTAGTCAGATTGGGTGGGGTCAGAGAGGAGGGGTATAGGAGGAGCCTGGGCAGAATGGGTGGGGTCAGACAGCAGATGAGGGGCTTAGGAGGAGCCTGGGCAGAATTGGTGGGGTCAGAGAGGAGGGGCTTAGGAGGAGCCTGGGCAGAATGGGTGGGGTCAGACAGCAGAGGAGGGGCTTAGGAGGAGCCTAGTCAGATTGGGTGGGGTCAAATAGGAGGAGCCTGGGCAGAATGGGTGAGGTCAGAGGGGTATGGGAGGAGCCTGGGCAGAATGGGTGGAGTCAGAGAGGAGGGGGTATAGGAGGAGCCTGGGCAGAATGGGTGGGGTCAGACAGCAGAGGAGGGGCTTAGGAGGAGCCTAGTCAGATTGGGTGGGGTCAAATAGGAGGAGCCTGGGCAGAATGGGTGAGGTCAGAGAGGAGGGGTATAGGAGGAGCCTGGGCAGAGGGGGTATAGGAGGAGCCTAGTCAGAATGGGTGGGGTCAAATAGGAGGGGGTATAGGAGGAGCCTGGGCAGAATGGGTTGGGTCAGAGGGGTATAGGAGGAGCCTGGGCAGAATGGGTGGGTTCCGACAGCAGAGGAGGGGCTTAGGAGGAGCCTAGTCAGATTGGGTGGGGTCAAATAGGAGGAGCCTGGGCAGAATGGGTGGGGTCAGACAGCAGAGGAGGGGCTTAGGAGGAGCCAAGTCAGATTGGGTGGGGTCAAATAGGAGGGGTATAGGAGGAGCCTGGGCAGAATGGGTGGGGTCAGAGGGGTATGGGAGGAGCCTGGGCAGAATGGGTGGAGTCAGAGAGGAGGGGCTTAGGCGGAGCCTGGGCAGAATGGGTGGGGTCAGACAGCAGAGGAGGGGCTTAGGAGGAGCCTGGGCAGGAGGAGCGGGTATATGGGCAGAATGGGTGGGGTCAGAGAGGAGGGGCTTAGGAGGAGCCTGGGCAGAATGGGTGGAGTCAGAGAGGAGGGGGTATAGGAGGAGCCTGGGCAGAATGGGTATAGGAGGAGCCTAGTCAGATTGGGTGGGGTCAAATAGGAGGAGCCTGGGCAGAATGGGTGGGGTCAGACAGCAGAGGAGGGGCTTAGGAGGAGCCTAGTCAGATTGGGTGGGGTCAAATAGGAGGAGCCTGGGCAGAATGGGTGGGGTCAGACAGCAGAGGAGGGGTATAGGAGGAGCCTGGGCAGAGGGGGTGGGGTCAGAGAGGAGGGGTATAGGAGGAGCCTGGGCAGAGGGGGTATAGGAGGAGCCTGGGCAGAGGGGGTGGGGTCAGAGAGGAGGGGTATAGGAGGAGCCTGGGCAGAGGGGGTATAGGAGGAGCCTAATCAGATTGGGTGGGGTCCAATAGGAGGAGCCTGGGCAGAATGGGTGGGGTCAGACAGCAGAGGAGGGGCTTAGGAGGAGCCTAGTCAGATTGGGTGGGGTCAAATAGGAGGAGCCTGGGCAGAATGGGTGGGGTCAGACAGCAGAGGAGGGGCTTAGGAGGAGCCTAGTCAGATTGGGTGGGGTCAAATAGGAGGAGCCTGGGCAGAATGGGTGGGGTCAGACAGCAGAGGAGGGGTATAGGAGGAGCCTGGGCAGAGGGGGTGGGGTCAGAGAGGAGGGGTATAGGAGGAGCCTGGGCAGAGGGGGTATAGGAGGAGCCTGGGCAGAGGGGGTGGGGTCAGAGAGGAGGGGTATAGGAGGAGCCTGGGCAGAGGGGGTATAGGAGGAGCCTAGTCAGATTGTGTGGGGTCAAATAGGAGGAGCCTGGGTAGAATGGGTGGAGTCAGAGAGGAGGGGGTATAGGAGGAGCCTGGGCAGAATGGGTGGGGTCAGACAGCAGAGGAGGGGCTTAGGAGGAGCCTAGTCAGATTGGGTGGGGTCAGAGAGGTGGGGTATAGGAGGAGCCTGGGGAGAATGGGTGGGGTCAGACAGCAGAGGAGGGGTATAGGAGGAGCCTGGGCAGAGGGGGTGGGGTCAGAGAGGAGGGGTATAGGAGGAGCCTGGGCAGAGGGGGTATAAGAGGAGCCTGGGCAGAGGGGTGGGGTCAGAGAGGAGGGGTATAGGAGGAGCCTGGGCAGAGGGGGTATAGGAGGAGCCTAGTCAGATTGGGTGGGGTCAAATAGGAGGAGCCTGGGCAGAATGGGTGGGGTCAGACAGCAGAGGAGGGGCTTAGGAGGAGCCTAGTCAGATTGGGTGGGGTCAAATAGGAGGAGCCTGGGCAGAATGGGTGGGGTCAGACAGCAGAGGAGGGGTATAGGAGGAGCCTGGGCAGAGGGGGTTAGGTCAGAGAGGAGGGGTATAGGAGGAGCCTGGGCAGAGGGGGTGGGGTCAGAGAGGAGGGGTATAGGAGGAGCCTGGGCAGAGGGGGTATAGGAGGAGCCTGGGCAGAGGGGGTGGGGTCAGAGAGGAGGGGCTTAGGAGGAGCCTAGTCAGATTGGGTGGGGTCAAATAGGAGGAGCCTGGGCAGAATGGGTGGAGTCAGAGAGGTGGGGCTTAGGAGGAGCCTGGGCAGAATGGGTGGGGTCAGAGAGGAGGGGCTTAGGCGGAGCCTGGGCAGAATGGGTGGGGGTCAGACAGCAGAGGAGGGGCTTAGGAGGAGCCTGGGCAGAGGGGGTATAGGAGGAGCCTAGTCAGATTGGGTGGGGTCAAATAGGAGGAGCCTGGGCAGAATGGGTGGGGTCAGACAGCAGAGGAGGGGCTTAGGAGGAGCCTAGTCAGATTGGGTGGGGTCAAATAGGAGAAGCCTGGGCAGAATGGGTGGGGTCAGACAGCAGAGAAGGGGCTTAGGAGGAGCCAAGTCAGATTGGGTGGGGTCAAATAGGAGGGGTATAGGAGGAGCCTGGGCAGAATGGGTGGGGTCAGACAGCAGATGAGGGGCTTAGGAGGAGCCTGGGCAGAATTGGTTGGGTCAGAGAGGAGGGGCTTAGGAGGAGCCTGGGCAGAATGGGTGGGGTCAGACAGCAGAGGAGGGGCTTAGGAGGAGCCTAGTCAGATTGGGTGGGGTCAAATAGGAGGAGCCTGGGCAGAATGGGTGAGGTCAGAGAGGAGGGGTATAGGAGGAGCCTGGGCAGAGGGGGTATAGGAGGAGCCTAGTCAGATTGGGTGGGGTCAAATAGGAGGGGGTATAGGAGGAGCCTGGGCAGAATGGGTGGGGTCAGAGGGGTATAGGAGGAGCCTGGGCAGAATGGGTGGGGTCCGACAGCAGAGGAGGGGCTTAGGAGGAGCCTAGTCAGATTGGGTGGGGTCAAATAGGAGGAGCCTGGGCAGAATGGGTGGGGTCAGACAGCAGAGGAGGGGCTTAGGAGGAGCCAAGTCAGATTGGGTGGGGTCAAATAGGAGGGGTATAGGAGGAGCCTGGGCAGAATGGGTGGGGTCAAATAGGAGGAGCCTGGGCAGAATGGGTGGGGTCAGAGGGGTATGGGAGGAGCCTGGGTAGAATGGGTGGAGTCAGAGAGGAGGGGGTATAGGAGGAGCCTGGGCAGAATGGGTGGGGTCAGACAGCAGAGGAGGGGCTTAGGAGGAGCCTGGGCAGAATCGGTGGGGTCAGACAGCAGAGGAGGGGCTTAGGAGGAGCCTGGGCAGAATGGGTGGGGTCAGAGAGGAGATGCTTAGGCGGAGCCTGGGCAGAATGGGTGGGGTCAGACAGCAGAGGAGGGGCTTAGGAGGAGCCTAGTCAGATTGGGTGGGGTCAAATAGGAGGAGCCTAGTCAGAATGGGTGGAGTCAGAGAGGAGGGGGTATAGGAGGAGCCTAGTCAGATTGGGTGGGGTCAGAGAGGAGGGGCTTAGGAGGAGCCTAGGGGCTTAGGAGGAGCCTAGTCAGATTGGGTGGGGTCAGAGAGGAGGGGTATAGGAGGAGCCTGGGCAGAATGGGTGGGGTCAGACAGCAGATGAGGGGCTTAGGAGGAGCCTGGGCAGAATTGGTGGGGTCAGAGAGGAGGGGCTTAGGAGGAGCCTGGGCAGAATGGGTGGGGTCAGACAGCAGAGGAGGGGCTTAGGAGGAGCCTAGTCAGATTGGGTGGGGTCAAATAGGAGGAGCCTGGGCAGAATGGGTGAGGTCAGAGAGGAGGGGTATAGGAGGAGCCTGGGCAGAGGGGGTATAGGAGGAGCCTAGTCAGATTGGGTGGGGTCAAATAGGAGGGGGTATAGGAGGAGCCTGGGCAGAATGGGTGGGGCCAGACAGCAGAGGAGGGGCTTAGGAGGAACCTAGTCAGATTGGGTGGGGTCAAATAGGAGGAGCCTGGGCAGAATGGGTGGGGTCAGACAGCAGAGGAGGGGCTTAGGAGGAGCCTAGTCAGATTGGGTGGGGTCAGAGAGGAGGGGTATAGGAGGAGCCTGGGCAGAATGGGTGGAGTCAGAGAGGAGGGGGTATAGGAGGAGCCTGGGCAGAATGGGTATAGGAGGAGCCTAGTCAGATTGGGTGAGGTCAGAGAGGAGGGGTATAGGAGGAGCCTGGGCAGAGGGGCTTAGGAGGAGCCTGGGCAGAATGGGTGGGGTCAGACAGCAGAGGATGGGTTTAGGAGGAGCTTAGTCAGAATGGGTGGGGTCAGAGAGCAGAGGAGGGGTTAAGGAGGAGCCTAGTCAGATTGGGTGGGGTCAGAGAGGAGGGGGTATAGGAGGAGCCTAGTCAGATTGGGTGAGGTCAGAGAGGAGGGGCTGAGGAGGAGCCTGGGCAGAATGGGTGGAGTCAGACAGCAGAGGAAGGATTGGTTTAGGAGGAGCTTAGTCAGAATGGGTGGGGTCAGACAGCAGAGGAGGGGCTTAGGAGGAGCCTAGTCAGATTGGGGTCAAATAAGAGGGGTATAGGAGGAGCCTGGGCAGAATGGGTGGGGTCAGAGGGGTATGGGAGGAGCCTGGGCAGAATGGGTGGAGTCAGAGAGGAGGGGGTATAGGAGGAGCCTAGTCAGATTGGGTGGGGTCAGAGAGCAGAGGAGGGGTTAAGGAGGAGCCTAGTCAGATTGGGTGTGGTCAAATAGGAGGAGCCTGGGCAGAATGGGTGGGGTCTGAGGGCCTAGGAAGGGGTCATAGATGGAGGAGGATCCTGACTTATGGTGGGGAACTGCAAAAACTTTTTTAATGCACCCCCCTATACTTTCTGATTTCTGTTTGGAGGGGGCAGTCGGGGAGCAGTATTAAAAGGTGCTTAGGCGCAACGTGAAGAGCGATGAGGTGCACAGAATGGCATGCCTTCCAGGTACTTTTTGGGGGGGCTACCATTATTTTTTATTGCTCTGATCCTCCCTCATGGGGTGTACCCCAAATGGTTAGGGGCAACGGGGGAGGGGGGGTGGCAAAAAGCTGTTTGACAGTTTCTGTTACCAACAGGGGTCACCATACGATTCTGCTGCAGTTATGGTATTGAAAGGTACAACAAGGAGCATGTGAATGTATTTTTGCAGGTGGGGTGCCCCAAAATTTTACTGCCAGCAGCAGCAGCCCCCCTCCTCCCCACCCAGCAGATTGGTATAGGTACCTTTAGGACATTTCTGTTGAAAAAAGAGGCTATAGCGAATCGTGCTATGAAATCCTAGAGCACTAACATTTGCTAAATAAAGGTGGCATCGGAGCATACGAATGAGGCAGAGAGAGGCTACTGTTGCCAATTGGTTTGGTGGGTCATAGTGAATAACCTCGGCATGCAAATAGGCAGTGTGAGGATTGGCAGTGTCTGTAGAGAATTTTGGCATGCTCTTCAGCTTATTTTTTCCTCCTTACGTTGGCTATGAACTACAGAGGAAAGGCCCGGCCTTACTGTTGGACAAAACATGTATTTATGATTTTAAGAAGTGTAGTCTGACTGTACTGAGAGGGGCTGTACAGTACGGTAAATGCCTGTATACCCCTGCAATGTGCATCCAACTGTCACTTGAGATTCAATAGCGAACGAAGCAGCTGGGTTACTGACTGAATGTAAATGGAAGGCACATAGCAAGGGTGTTTGTGGTCACTCAAATGATTGAAACCTGGTTGATGCACTACCAAAGCTGGGGTTCCAGGAGGGAACATTTGAGGGGCATTGAGATGGTGGTGCCCAGAGGTCAAAATATGTTTCAGAGACAGAGAGGTACTGCGGTCCTGGTCCCACATTGGGGGTAGTCAAAAGTCCGGCTAAAGATTTCTGTCCAACTGTTACCACGTTTTGTGCAGCCTGGCTCCCTCTGTAATGATTCCCCAGTGTCTTTCGATCCTACAGATGACTGTAGCAAACTTCCCAAATTTTTTCTTGGCCTCATACCCCCAAAGGAGTGCCTGACATTTGCCAGCCTAACGATACTCACATTCTGGGAAAAACCTCACTAACCATGCATATTTATGCACCACACATGGCAAATCCTTGCAATTGCAGAACATCATATCGCACTTGTCATCTTTGAGGTGCTGTAAGTATTTGGATTTGAGGGAAATATTCATCCTTGCTTGCTCTCCCACCTGAAGTCTATGGTGCTGCTGTTCCTTTCTCACATGTCCCTACAAAGAGACAAGTGACACACAGACTCAATCACTCAGCAAACATATATGCTTTGACCCTTTCATCTTGCTGTTTACCTTCCAAATGTTCCCCCTTCACCACAAATACAGGCCAGCCATTCCTCATCCCCTCAGTCATCGTAGTCATTCACTCCTTAGGCCCTGCAAGACAAAAATGACCAAGAATCATGTCAGCAAGAAGGAGAAAAGCCTCAGTGTGCTCTTTTGTTCATACTGCTGCCCCCTAGTAACACTTCATGGCCACTGCAGCTTAAGAATGGGACTGAGAAGAGGGCTCTCCTATGCAAATAATGTCCTCCCATGCATACTTTCTTCTGAGACGGTCGGCGGCTTGTGCCGTGATACTGCCTCCAACATATGGTCTTCAACCAAATTTTAAAAAAGCCCACCTGCCTTAGACGAAGGATTTTGCCACTCGAAGGAAGCACATGGGGACATCACCATCATTTAGCAGGGTCCTAAATTGCCTGCTGTCCGCCTGTATACAGAACAAGGACGTTCGTGGCCGTTCGTGAGCGTTCTTCAAAGGAAGGAGGTGGGTGAATAAATCCAAGATGCCAGGGCAGGCCCAGCCCAGCCCAGTGCAGCCCAGCCCGGCACAGCGCACTGCTGTGGAGGTCCACTCCTTCACATCCTGCAGCAGGCATGATGCAGATCTACTAGAGCAAAGGCTTGACTCTGCTCTTGTCTGTCTCTTAAAGGAAAAATCTTTCCAACTTCTTATTGCACCTAATAAATGGACTCTAGCTAGCCTCAAACTCGACCCATCATTTCATTAGCCAGAGCTCATACTTGACCTTTATTTCTATCCAAGCTCACTGGCACCAAACCCCTGATTTGAGCGAGTGGCTCACACTAAAATGAAAAATCACCATCAACCAACCTATTTTACAATAAGTGTAGCACCATCCTCGCATTCTTGTGCTCAGTTATAACCCCCAATACCACAATTGCACTCTGCAATTCACCAAACTTAAAGGACAAAGAATGACGACATTGATAAAGGAAGATAAGGCCTTGTTCCTAGCACCTACTTGAGAAATAGGGCGGTTGGTAGAAGGTCATGAGAGAAAACATATGAAATGTTGGGAGACACCTGCCAAAAAAACACTAGCAAAAAAAAAATCACTGTTTGAAAATTTCCCACCTTGGGACACTTCTACAGCACTGGCAGGATTCGAACCCTGGCCTGTGAGGGCTGTCCCCCCAAAGGTACAAGCCTTACCTTTGAGCTATCTCCTTGGTGGTCTAGAGGATTGCAGTAGTAACTATAAGCAACATACAGGCCTTGGTCTCCTTCCCTGTGGCTTCCATTGCACATTAAATGGATGACCATGACATAAGGACAATTTGATAGGCTACTTACATGGAAACCAGAAAAACACTTAGCAAAAAAAAAAAAAGAAAATCACTGTTTGAAAATTTCCCACCTTGGGATACTTCTACAGCACTGGCAGGATTCGAACCCTGGCCTGTGAGGGCTGTCCCCACCAAAGGTACAAGCCTTACCTTTGAGCTATAGCTCCTTGGTGGTCTGGAGGATTGCAGTAGTAACTATAAGCAACATACAGGCCTTGGTGTCCTTTCCTGTGGCTTCCATTGCACATTAAATGGATGACCATGACATAAGGACAATTTGATAGGCTACTTACATGGAAACCAGAAAAACACTTAGCAACAAAAAATAAAAGAAAATCACTGTTTGAAAATTTCCCACCTTGGGATACTTCTACAGCACTGGCAGGATTCGAACCCTGGCCTGTGAGGGCTGTCCCCACCAAAGGTACAAGCCTTACCTTTGAGCTATAGCTCCTTGGTGGTCTGGAGGATTGCAGTAGTAACTATAAGCAACATACAGGCCTTGGTGTCCTTTCCTGTGGCTTCCATTGCACATTAAATGGATGACCATGACATACGGACAATTTGATAGGCTACTTACATGGAAACCAGAAAAACACTTAGCAAAAAAAAATAAAAGAAAATCACTGTTTAAAAATTTCCCACCTTGGGATACTTCTACAGCACTGGCAGGATTCGAACCCTGGCCTGTGAGGGCTGTCCCCACCAAAGGTACAAGCCTTACCTTTGAGCTATAGCTCCTTGGTGGTCTAGAGGATTGCAGAAGTAACTATAAGCAACATACAGGCCTTGGTGTCCTTTCCTGTGGCTTCCATTGCACATTAAAAGGATGACCATGACATAAGGACAATTTGATAGGCTACTTACATGGAAACCAGTGTGGTCCAGTGGGTAAGTTCCTGCCTTCCATCCAGGCAACCAGGGTTCAAATCCCGGGTTCGGCACCAGGTAAGTAAATTGGTAAGTAAAATGTGTCTGTGTGTTGTGTAAGAGTGGAATCATGCCTAGCGAAAGAGGGATTGCAGATTGGTCGGTAAGTAAAATAGGTGTGGAAAGAAAGGTGAAAGAAAGAGAATGGGTGTTGTCTGTAGAAGGAGGACCCTGGGCAGGTTGGGTGGGGTCAGAGAGGAGGGGTATAGGAGGAGCCTGGGCAGAATGGGTGGGGTCAGAGAGCAGAGGAGGGGCTTAGGAAGAGCCTAGGGGCTTAGGAGGAGCCTAGTCAGATTGGGTGGGGTCAGAGAGGAGGGGCTTAGGAGGAGCCTGGGCAGAATGAGTGGGGTCAGACAGCAGAGGAGGGGCTTAGGAGGGGCCTAGGGGCTTAGGAGGAGCCTAGTCAGATTGGGTGGGGTCAGAGAGGAGGGGTATCGGAGGAGCCTGGCAGAGGGGGGGTGTAGGAGGAGCCTAGTCTGATTGGGTGGGGTCAAATAGGAGGAGCCTGGGCAGAATGGGAGGAGCCTGGGTAGAATGGGTGGAGTCAGAGAGGAGGGGGTATAGGAGGAGCCTGGGCAGAATGGGTGGGGTCAGACAGCAGAGGAGGGGCTTAGGAGGAGCCTAGTCAGATTGGGTGGGGTCAGAGAGGTGGGGTATAGGAGGAGCCTGGGCAGAATGGGTGGGGTCAGACAGCAGAGGAGGGGCTTAGGCGGAGCCTAGTCAGATTGGGTGGGGTCAGAGAGGAGGGGCTTAGGAGGAGCTTAGTCAGATTGGGTGGGGTCAAATAGGAGGAGCCTGGGCAGAATGGGTGGGGTCAGAGGGGTATGGGAGGAGCCTGGGCAGAATGGGTGGGGTCAGACAGCAGAGGAGGGGCTTAGGAGGAGCCTGGGCAGAATGGGTGGGGTCAGAGAGGAGGGGCTTAGGCGGAGCCTGGGCAGAATGGGTGGGGTCAGACAGCAGAGGAGGGGCTTAGGAGGAGCCTGGGCAGAAGGAGCGGGTATATGGGCAGAATGGGTGGAGTCAGAGAGGAGGGGGTATAGGAGGAGCCTGGGCAGAATGGGTATAGGAGGAGCCTAGTCAGATTGGGTGGGGTCAAATAAGAGGAGCCTGGGCAGAATGGGTGGGGTCAGACAGCAGAGGAGGGGCTAGGAGGAGCCTAGTCAGATTGGGTGGGGTCAAATAGGAGGAGCCTGGGCAGAATGGGTGGGGTCAGACAGCAGAGGAGGGGCTTAGGAGGGGCCTAGTCAGATTGGGTGGGGTCAAATAGGAGGAGCCTGGGTGGAGTCAGAGAGGAGGGGGTATAGGAGGAGCCTAGTCAGATTGGGTGGGGTCAGAGAGGAGGGGCTTAGGAGGAGCCTAGTCAGATTGGGTGGGGTCAGAGAGGAGGGGTATAGGAGGAGCCTGGGCAGAATGGGTGGGGTCAGAGGGGTATGGGAGGAGCCTGGGCAGAATGGGTGGAGTCAGAGAGGAGGGGGTATAGGAGGAGCCTGGGCAGAATGGGTGGGGTCAGAGAGGAGATGCTTAGGCAGAGCCTGGGCAGTATGGGTGGGGTCAGACAGCAGAGGAGGGGCTTAGGAGGAGCCTAGTCAGATTGGGTGGGGTCAAATAGGAGGAGCCTAGTCAGAATGGGTGGAGTCAGAGAGGAGGGGGTATAGGAGGAGCCTAGTCAGATTGGCTGGGGTCAGAGAGGAGGGGCTTAGGAGGAGCCTAGGGGCTTAGGAGGAGCCTAGTCAGATTGGGTGGGGTCAGAGAGGAGGGGTATAGGAGGAGCCTGGGCAGAATGGGTGGGGTCAGACAGCAGATGAGGGGCTTAGGAAGAGCCTGGGCAGAATTGGTGGGGTCAGAGAGGAGGGGCTTAGGAGGAGCCTGGGCAGAATGGGTGGGGTCAGACAGCAGAGGAGGGGCTTAGGAGGAGCCTAGTCAGATTGGGTGGGGTCAAATAGGAGGAGCCTGGGCAGAATGGGTGAGGTCAGAGAGGAGGGGTATAGGAGGAGCCTAGTCAGATTGGGTGGGGTCAAATAGGAGGGGGTATAGGAGGAGCCTGGGCAGAATGGGTGGGGCCAGACAGCAGAGGAGGGGCTTAGGAGGAACCTAGTCAGATTGGGTGGGGTCAAATAGGAGGAGCCTGGGCAGAATGGGTGGGGTCAGACAGCAGAGGAGGGGCTTAGGAGGAGCCTGGGCAGAATGGGTGGGGTCAGAGAGGAGATGCTTAGGCGGAGCCTGGGCAGAATGGGTGGGGTCAGACAGCAGAGGAGGGGCTTAGGAGGAGCCTGGGCAGAATGGGTGGGGTCAGAGAGGAGGAGCCTGGGCAGAATGGGTGGGGTCAGACATCAGAGGAGGGGCTTAGGAGGAGCCTAGTCAGATTGGGTGGGGTCAAATAGGAGGAGCCTGGGCACAATGGGTGGGGTCAGACAGCAGAGGAGGGGTATAGGAGGAGCCTGGCAGAGGGGGGTGTAGGAGGAGCCTAGTCAGATTGGGTGGGGTCAAATAGGAGGAGCCTGGGTGGGGTCAGAGGGGTATGGGAGGAGCCTGGGTAGAATGGGTGGAGTCAGAGAGGAGGGGGTATAGGAGGAGCCTGGGCAGAATGGGTGGGGTCAGACAGCAGAGGAGGGGTATAGGAGGAGCCTGGGCAGAGGGGGTATAGGAGGAGCCTGGGCAGAGGGGGTGGGGTCAGAGAGGAGGGGTATAGGAGGAGCCTGGGCAGAGGGGGTATAGGAGGAGCCTGGGCAGAGGGGGTATAGGAGGAGCCTGGGCAGAGGGGGTGGGGTCAGAGAGGAGGGGCTTAGGAGGAGCCTAGTCAGATTGGGTGGGGTCAAATAGGAGGAGCCTGGGCAGAATGGGTGGGGTCAGACAGCAGAGGAGGGGCTTAGGAGGAGCCTAGTCAGATTGGGTGGGGTCAAATAGGAGGAGCCTGGGCAGAATGGGTGGGGTCAGACAGCAGAGGAGGGGCTTAGGAGGAGCCAAGTCAGATTGGGTGGGGTCAAATAGGAGGGGTATAGGAGGAGCCTGGGCAGAATGGGTGGGGTCAGAGGGGTATGGGAGGAGCCTGGGCAGAATGGGTGGAGTCAGAGAGGAGGGGGTATAGGGGGAGCCTGGGCAGAATGGGTGGGGTCAGACAGCAGAGGAGGGGCTTAGGAGGAGCCTGGGCAGAATGGGTGGGGTCAGACAGCAGAGGAGGGGCTTAGGAGGAGCCTGGGCAGATTGGGTGGGGTCAAATAGGAGGAGCCTAGTCAGAATGGGTGGAGTCAGAGAGGAGGGGGTATAGGAGGAGCCTAGTCAGATTGGGTGGGGTCAGAGAGGAGGGGCTTAGGAGGAGCCTAGGCAGAATGGGTGGGGTCAGACAGCAGAGGAGGGGCTTAGGAGGAGCCTAGTCAGATTGGGTGGGGTCAAATAGGAGGAGCCTGGGCAGAATGGGTGAGGTCAGAGAGGAGGGGTATAGGAGGAGCCTGGGCAGAGGGGGTATAGGAGGAGCCTAGTCAGATTGGGTGGGGTCAAATAGGAGGGGGTATAGGAGGAGCCTGGGCAGAATGGGTGGGGTCAGAGGGGTATAGGAGGAGCCTGGGCAGAATGGGTGGGGTCCGACAGCAGAGGAGGGGCTTAGGAGGAGCCTAGTCAGATTGGGTGGGGTCAAATAGGAGGAGCCTGGGCAGAATGGGTGGGGTCCGACAGCAGAGGAGGGGCTTAGGAGGAGCCTAGTCAGATTGGGTGGGGTCAAATAGGAGGAGCCTGGGCAGAATGGGTGGGGTCAGACAGCAGAGGAGGGGCTTAGGAGGAGCCAAGTCAGATTGGGTGGGGTCAAATAGGAGGGGTATAGGAGGAGCCTGGGCAGAATGGGTGGGGTCAGAGGGGTATGGGAGGAGCCTGGGCAGAATGGGTGGAGTCAGAGAGGAGGGGGTATAGGAGGAGCCTGGGCAGAATGGGTGGGGTCAAACAGCAGAGGAGGGGCTTAGGAGGAGCCTGGGCAGAATGGGTGGGGTCAGACAGCAGAGGAGGGGCTTAGGAGGAGCCTGGGCAGAATGGGTGGGGTCAGAGAGGAGATGCTTAGGCGGAGCCTGGGCAGAATGGGTGGGGTCAGACAGCAGAGGAGGGGCTTAGGAGGAGCCTAGTCAGATTGGGTGGGGTCAAATAGGAGGAGCCTAGTCAGAATGGGTGGAGTCAGAGAGGAGGGGGTATAGGAGGAGCCTAGTCAGATTGGGTGGGGTCAGAGAGGAGGGGTATAGGAGGAGCCTGGGCAGAATGGGTGGGGTCAGACAGCAGATGAGGGGCTTAGGAGGAGCCTGGGCAGAATTGGTGGGGTCAAAGAGGAGGGGCTTAGGAGGAGCCTGGGCAGAATGGGTGGGGTCAGACAGCAGAGGAGGGGCTTAGGAGGAGCCTAGTCAGATTGGGTGGGGTCAAATAGGAGGAGCCTAGTCAGAATGGGTGGAGTCAGAGAGGAGGGGGTATAGGAGGAGCCTGGGCAGAATGGGTGGGGTCAGACAGCAGATGAGGGGCTTAGGAGGAGCCTGGGCAGAATTGGTGGGGTCAGAGAGGAGGGGCTTAGGAGGAGCCTGGGCAGAATGGGTGGGGTCAGACAGCAGAGGAGGGGCTTAGGAGGAGCCTAGTCAGATTGGGTGGGGTCAAATAGGAGGAGCCTGGGGAGAATGGGTGAGGTCAGAGAGGAGGGGTATAGGAGGAGCCTGGGCAGAGGGGGTATAGGAGGAGCCTAGTCAGAATGGGTGGGGTCAAATAGGAGGGGGTATAGGAGGAGCCTGGGCAGAATGGGTTGGGTCAGAGGGGTATAGGAGGAGCCTGGGCAGAATGGGTGGGGTCCGACAGCAGAGGAGGGGCTTAGGAGGAGCCTAGTCAGATTGGGTGGGGTCAAATAGGAGGAGCCTGGGCAGAATGGGTGGGGTCAGACAGCAGAGGAGGGGCTTAGGAGGAGCCAAGTCAGATTGGGTGGGGTCAAATAGGAGGGGTATAGGAGGAGCCTGGGCAGAATGGGTGGGGTCAGAGGGGTATGGGAGGAGCCTGGGCAGAATGGGTGGAGTCAGAGAGGAGGGGGTATAGGAGGAGCCTGGGCAGGATGGGTGGGGTCAGACAGCAGAGGAGGGGCTTAGGAGGAGCCTGGGCAGAATGGGTGGGGTCAGACAGCAGAGGAGGGGCTTAGGAGGAGCCTGGGCAGAATGGGTGGGGTCAGAGAGGAGATGCTTAGGCGGAGCCTGGGCAGAATGGGTGGGGTCAGACAGCAGAGGAGGGGCTTAGGAGGAGCCTAGTCAGATTGGGTGGGGTCAAATAGGAGGAGCCTAGTCAGAATGGGTGGAGTCAGAGAGGAGGGGGTATAGGAGGAGCCTAGTCAGATTGGGTGGGGTCAGAGAGGAGGGGCTTAGGAGGAGCCTAGGGGCTTAGGAGGAGCCTAGGGGCTTAGGAGGAGCCTAGTCAGATTGGGTGGGGTCAAATAGGAGGAGCCTGGGCAGAATGGGTGAGGTCAGAGGGGTATGGGAGGAGCCTGGGCAGAATGGGTGGGGTCAGACAGCAGATGAGGGGCTTAGGAGGAGCCTGGGCAGAATTGGTGGGGTCAGAGAGGAGGGGCTTAGGAGGAGCCTGGGCAGAATGGGTGGGGTCAGACAGCAGAGGAGGGGCTTAGGAGGAGCCTAGTCAGATTGGGTGGGGTCAAATAGGAGGAGCCTGGGCAGAATGGGTGAGGTCAGAGGGGTATGGGAGGAGCCTGGGCAGAATGGGTGGAGTCAGAGAGGAGGGGGTATAGGAGGAGCCTGGGCAGAATGGGTGGGGTCAGAGGGGTATAGGAGGAGCCTGGGCAGAATGGGTGGGGTCCGACAGCAGAGGAGGGGCTTAGGAGGAGCCTAGTCAGATTGGGTGGGGTCAAATAGGAGGAGCCTGGGCAGAATGGGTGGGGTCAGACAGCAGAGGAGGGGCTTAGGAGGAGCCAAGTCAGATTGGGTGGGGTCAAATAGGAGGGGTATAGGAGGAGCCTGGGCAGAATGGGTGGGGTCAGAGGGGTATGGGAGGAGCCTGGGCAGAATGGGTGGAGTCAGAGAGGAGGGGGTATAGGAGGAGCCTGGGCAGAATGGGTGGGGTCAAACAGCAGAGGAGGGGCTTAGGAGGAGCCTGGGCAGAATGGGTGGGGTCAGACAGCAGAGGAGGGGCTTAGGAGGAGCCTGGGCAGAATGGGTGGGGTCAGAGAGGAGATGCTTAGGCGGAGCCTGGGCAGAATGGGTGGGGTCAGACAGCAGAGGAGGGGCTTAGGAGGAGCCTAGTCAGATTGGGTGGGGTCAAATAGAAGGAGCCTAGTCAGAATGGGTGGAGTCAGAGAGGAGGGGGTATAGGAGGAGCCTAGTCAGATTGGGTGGGGTCAGAGAGGAGGGGCTTAGGAGGAGCCTAGGGGCTTAGGAGGAGCCTAGTCAGATTGGGTGGGGTCAGAGAGGAGGGGCTTAGGAGGAGCCTGGGCAGAATGGGTGGGGTCAGACAGCAGAGGAGGGGCTTAGGAGGAGCCTGGGCAGAATGGGTGGGGTCAGACAGCAGAGGAGGGGCTTAGGAGGAGCCTAGTCAGATTGGGTGGGGTCAAATAGGAGGAGCCTAGTCAGAATGGGTGGAGTCAGAGAGGAGGGGGTATAGGAGGAGCCTAGTCAGATTGGGTGGGGTCAGAGAGGAGGGGCTTAGGAGGAGCCTAGTCAGATTGGGTGGGGTCAGAGAGGAGGGGTATAGGAGGAGCCTGGGCAGAATGTGTGGGGTCAGACAGCAGATGAGGGGCTTAGGAGGAGCCTGGGCAGAATTGGTGGGGTCAGAAAGGAGGGGCTTAGGAGGAGCCTGGGCAGAATGGGTGGGGTCAGACAGCAGAGGAGGGGCTTAGGAGGAGCCTAGTCAGATTGGGTGGGGTCAAATAGGAGGAGCCTAGTCAGAATGGGTGGAGTCAGAGAGGAGGGGGTATAGGAGGAGCCTAGTCAGATTGGGTGGGGTCAGAGAGGAGGGGCTTAGGAGGAGCCTAGTCAGATTGGGTGGGGTCAGAGAGGAGGGGTATAGGAGGAGCCTGGGCAGAATGGGTGGGGTCAGACAGCAGATGAGGGGCTTAGGAGGAGCCTGGGCAGAATTGGTGGGGTCAGAGAGGAGGGGCTTAGGAGGAGCCTGGGCAGAATGGGTGGGGTCAGACAGCAGAGGAGGGGCTTAGGAGGAGCCTAGTCAGATTGGGTGGGGTCAAATAGGAGGAGCCTGGGCAGAATGGGTGAGGTCAGAGAGGAGGGGTATAGGAGGAGCCTGGGCAGAGGGGGTATAGGAGGAGCCTAGTCAGAATGGGTGGGGTCAAATAGGAGGGGGTATAGGAGGAGCCTGGGCAGAATGGGTTGGGTCAGAGGGGTATAGGAGGAGCCTGGGCAGAATGGGTGGGGTCCGACAGCAGAGGAGGGGCTTAGGAGGAGCCTAGTCAGATTGGGTGGGGTCAAATAGGAGGAGCCTGGGCAGAATGGGTGGGGTCAGACAGCAGAGGAGGGGCTTAGGAGGAGCCAAGTCAGATTGGGTGGGGTCAAATAGGAGGGGTATAGGAGGAGCCTGGGCAGAATGGGTGGGGTCAGAGGGGTATGGGAGGAGCCTGGGCAGAATGGGTGGAGTCAGAGAGGAGGGGTTATAGGAGGAGCCTGGCAGCGGGGGGTGTAGGAGGAGCCTAGTCAGATTGGGTGGGGTCAAATAGGAGGAGCCTGGGCAGAATGGGTGGGGTCAGAGGGGTATGGGAGGAGCCTGGGTAGAATGGGTGGAGTCAGAGAGGAGGGGGTATAGGAGGAGCCTGGGCAGAATGGGTGGGGTCAGACAGCAGAGGAGGGGCTTAGGAGGAGCCTAGTCAGATTGGGTGGGGTCAGAGAGGTGGGGTATAGGAGGAGCCTGGGCAGAATGGGTGGGGTCAGAGAGGAGGAGCCTGGGCAGAATGGGTGGGGTCAGACAGCAGAGGAGGGGCTTAGGCGGAGCCTAGTCAGATTGGGTGGGGTCAGAGAGGTGGGGTATAGAAGGAGCCTGGGCAGAATGGGTGGGGTCAGACAGCAGAGGAGGGGCTTAGGAGGAGCCTAGTCAGATTGGGTGGGGTCAAATAGGAGGAGCCTGGGTGGGGTCAGAGGGGTATGGGAGGAGCCTGGGCAGAATGGGTGGGGTCAGAGAGGAGGGGCTTAGGCGGAGCTTGGGCAGAATGGGTGGGGGTCAGACAGCAGAGGAGGGGCTTAGGAGGAGCCTAGTCAGATTGGGTGGGGTCAGACAGCAGAGGAGGGGCTTAGGAGGAGCCTAGTCAGATTGGGTGGGGTCAAATAGGAGGAGCCTGGGCAGAATGGGTGGGGTCAGAGGGGTATGGGAGGAGACTGGGCAGAATGGGTGGGGTCAGACAGCAGAGGAGGGGCTTAGGAGGAGCCTGGGCAGAATGGGTGGGGTCAGACAGCAGAGGAGGGGCTTAGGAGGAGCCTAGTCAGATTGGGTGGGGTCAGACAGCAGAGGAGGGGCTTAGGAGGAGCCTAGTCAGATTGGGTGGGGTCAAATAGGAGGAGCCTGGGCAGAATGGGTGGGGTCAGACAGCAGAGGAGGGGTATAGGAGGAGCCTGGCAGAGGGGGGTGTAGGAGGAGCCTAGTCAGATTGGGTGGGGTCAAATAGGAGGAGCCTGGGTGGGGTCAGAGGGGTATGGGAGGAGCCTGGGTAGAATGGGTGGAGTCAGAGAGGAGGGGGTATAGGAGTAGCCTGGGCAGAATGGGTGGGGTCAGACAGCAGAGGAGGAGCCTGGGCAGAGGGGGTGGGGTCAGAGAGGAGGGGTATAGGAGGAGCCTGGGCGGAGGGGGTATAGGAGGAGCCTGGCCAGAGGGGGTGGGGTCAGAGAGGAGGGGCTTAGGAGGAGCTTAGTCAGATTGGGTGGGGTCAAATAGGAGGAGCCTGGGCAGAATGGGTGGGGTCAGAGGGGTATGGGAGGAGCCTGGGCAGAATGGGTGGGGTCAGACAGCAGAGGAGGGGCTTAGGAGGAGCCTGGGCAGAATGGGTGGGGTCAGAGAGGAGGGGCTTAGGCGGAGCCTGGGCAGAATGGGTGGGGTCAGACAGCAGAGGAGGGGCTTAGGAGGAGCCTGGGCAGAAGGAGCGGGTATATGGGCAGAATGGGTGGAGTCAGAGAGGAGGGGGTATAGGAGGAGCCTGGGCAGAATGGGTATAGGAGGAGCCTAGTCAGATTGGGTGGGGTCAAATAGGAGGAGCCTGGGCAGAATGGGTGGGGTCAGACAGCAGAGGAGGGGCTAGGAGGAGCCTAGTCAGATTGGGTGGGGTCAAATAGGAGGAGCCTGGGCAGAATGGGTGGGGTCAGACAGCAGAGGAGGGGTATAGGAGGAGCCTGGGCAGAGGGGGTGGGGTCAGAGAGGAGGGGTTTAGGAGGAGCCTGGGCAGAGGGGGTGGGGTCAGAGAGGAGGGGTATAGGAGGAGCCTGGGCAGAGGGGGTATAGGAGGAGCCTAATCAGATTGGGTGGGGTCCAATAGGAGGAGCCTGGGCAGAATGGGTGGGGTCAGACAGCAGAGGAGGGGCTTAGGAGGAGCCTAGTCAGATTGGGTGGGGTCAGAGAGGTGGGGTATAGGAGGAGCCTGGGCAGAATGGGTGGGGTCAGACAGCAGAGGAGGGGCTTAGGAGGAGCCTAGTCAGATTGGGTGGGGTCAGAGAGGAGGGGTATAGGAGAAGCCTGGGCAGAATGGGTGGGGTCAGACAGCAGATGAGGGGCTTAGGAGGAGCCTGGGCAGAATTGGTGGGGTCAGAGAGGAGGGGCTTAGGAGGAGCCTAGTCAGATTGGGTGGGGTCAAATAGGAGGAGCCTAGTCAGAATGGGTGGAGTCAGAGAGGAGGGGGTATAGGAGGAGCCTAGTCAGATTGGGTGGGGTCAGAGAGGAGGGGCTTAGGAGGAGCCTAGGGGCTTAGGAGGAGCCTAGGGGCTTAGGAGGAGCCTAGTCAGAATGGGTGGGGTCAGAGAGGAGGGGGTATAGGAGGAGCCTGGGCAGAATGGGTGGGGTCAGACAGCAGATGAGGGGCTTAGGAGGAGCCTGGGCAGAATTGGTGGGGTCAGAGAGGAGGGGCTTAGGAGGAGCCTGGGCAGAATGGGTGGGGTCAGACAGCAGAGGAGGGGCTTAGGAGGAGCCTAGTCAGATTGGGTGGGGTCAAATAGGAGGAGCCTGGGCAGAATGGGTGAGGTCAGAGAGGAGGGGTATAGGAGGAGCCTGGGCAGAGGGGGTATAGGAGGAGCCTAGTCAGAATGGGTGGGGTCAAATAGGAGGGGGTATAGGAGGAGCCTGGGCAGAATGGGTTGGGTCAGAGGGGTATAGGAGGAGCCTGGGCAGAATGGGTGGGGTCCGACAGCAGAGGAGGGGCTTAGGAGGAGCCTAGTCAGATTGGGTGGGGTCAAATAGGAGGAGCCTGGGCAGAATGGGTGGGGTCAGACAGCAGAGGAGGGGCTTAGGAGGAGCCAAGTCAGATTGGGTGGGGTCAAATAGGAGGGGTATAGGAGGAGCCTGGGCAGAATGGGTGGGGTCAGAGGGGTATGGGAGGAGCCTGGGCAGAATGGGTGGAGTCAGAGAGGAGGGGGTATAGGAGGAGCCTGGGCAGGATGGGTGGGGTCAGACAGCAGAGGAGGGGCTTAGGAGGAGCCTGGGCAGAATGGGTGGGGTCAGACAGCAGAGGAGGGGCTTAGGAGGAGCCTGGGCAGAATGGGTGGGGTCAGAGAGGAGATGCTTAGGCGGAGCCTGGGCAGAATGGGTGGGGTCAGACAGCAGAGGAGGGGCTTAGGAGGAGCCTAGTCAGATTGGGTGGGGTCAAATAGGAGGAGCCTAGTCAGAATGGGTGGAGTCAGAGAGGAGGGGGTATAGGAGGAGCCTAGTCAGATTGGGTGGGGTCAGAGAGGAGGGGCTTAGGAGGAGCCTAGGGGCTTAGGAGGAGCCTAGGGGCTTAGGAGGAGCCTAGTCAGATTGGGTGGGGTCAAATAGGAGGAGCCTGGGCAGAATGGGTGAGGTCAGAGGGGTATGGGAGGAGCCTGGGCAGAATGGGTGGGGTCAGACAGCAGATGAGGGGCTTAGGAGGAGCCTGGGCAGAATTGGTGGGGTCAGAGAGGAGGGGCTTAGGAGGAGCCTGGGCAGAATGGGTGGGGTCAGACAGCAGAGGAGGGGCTTAGGAGGAGCCTAGTCAGATTGGGTGGGGTCAAATAGGAGGAGCCTGGGCAGAATGGGTGAGGTCAGAGGGGTATGGGAGGAGCCTGGGCAGAATGGGTGGAGTCAGAGAGGAGGGGGTATAGGAGGAGCCTGGGCAGAATGGGTGGGGTCAGAGGGGTATAGGAGGAGCCTGGGCAGAATGGGTGGGGTCCGACAGCAGAGGAGGGGCTTAGGAGGAGCCTAGTCAGATTGGGTGGGGTCAAATAGGAGGAGCCTGGGCAGAATGGGTGGGGTCAGACAGCAGAGGAGGGGCTTAGGAGGAGCCAAGTCAGATTGGGTGGGGTCAAATAGGAGGGGTATAGGAGGAGCCTGGGCAGAATGGGTGGGGTCAGAGGGGTATGGGAGGAGCCTGGGCAGAATGGGTGGAGTCAGAGAGGAGGGGGTATAGGAGGAGCCTGGGCAGAATGGGTGGGGTCAAACAGCAGAGGAGGGGCTTAGGAGGAGCCTGGGCAGAATGGGTGGGGTCAGACAGCAGAGGAGGGGCTTAGGAGGAGCCTGGGCAGAATGGGTGGGGTCAGAGAGGAGATGCTTAGGCGGAGCCTGGGCAGAATGGGTGGGGTCAGACAGCAGAGGAGGGGCTTAGGAGGAGCCTAGTCAGATTGGGTGGGGTCAAATAGGAGGAGCCTAGTCAGAATGGGTGGAGTCAGAGAGGAGGGGGTATAGGAGGAGCCTAGTCAGATTGGGTGGGGTCAGAGAGGAGGGGCTTAGGAGGAGCCTAGGGGCTTAGGAGGAGCCTAGTCAGATTGGGTGGGGTCAGAGAGGAGGGGTATAGGAGGAGCCTGGGCAGAATGGGTGGGGTCAGACAGCAGATGAGGGGCTTAGGAGGAGCCTGGGCAGAATTGGTGGGGTCAGAGAGGAGGGGCTTAGGAGGAGCCTGGGCAGAATGGGTGGGGTCAGACAGCAGAGGAGGGGCTTAGGAGGAGCCTGGGCAGAATGGGTGGGGTCAGACAGCAGAGGAGGGGCTTAGGAGGAGCCTAGTCAGATTGGGTGGGGTCAAATAGGAGGAGCCTAGTCAGAATGGGTGGAGTCAGAGAGGAGGGGGTATAGGAGGAGCCTAGTCAGATTGGGTGGGGTCAGAGAGGAGGGGCTTAGGAGGAGCCTAGTCAGATTGGGTGGGGTCAGAGAGGAGGGGTATAGGAGGAGCCTGGGCAGAATGTGTGGGGTCAGACAGCAGATGAGGGGCTTAGGAGGAGCCTGGGCAGAATTGGTGGGGTCAGAAAGGAGGGGCTTAGGAGGAGCCTGGGCAGAATGGGTGGGGTCAGACAGCAGAGGAGGGGCTTAGGAGGAGCCTAGTCAGATTGGGTGGGGTCAAATAGGAGGAGCCTAGTCAGAATGGGTGGAGTCAGAGAGGAGGGGGTATAGGAGGAGCCTAGTCAGATTGGGTGGGGTCAGAGAGGAGGGGCTTAGGAGGAGCCTAGTCAGATTGGGTGGGGTCAGAGAGGAGGGGTATAGGAGGAGCCTGGGCAGAATGGGTGGGGTCAGACAGCAGATGAGGGGCTTAGGAGGAGCCTGGGCAGAATTGGTGGGGTCAGAGAGGAGGGGCTTAGGAGGAGCCTGGGCAGAATGGGTGGGGTCAGACAGCAGAGGAGGGGCTTAGGAGGAGCCTAGTCAGATTGGGTGGGGTCAAATAGGAGGAGCCTGGGCAGAATGGGTGAGGTCAGAGAGGAGGGGTATAGGAGGAGCCTGGGCAGAGGGTGTATAGGAGGAGCCTAGTCAGAATGGGTGGGGTCAAATAGGAGGGGGTATAGGAGGAGCCTGGGCAGAATGGGTTGGGTCAGAGGGGTATAGGAGGAGCCTGGGCAGAATGGGTGGGGTCCGACAGCAGAGGAGGGGCTTAGGAGGAGCCTAGTCAGATTGGGTGGGGTCAAATAGGAGGAGCCTGGGCAGAATGGGTGGGGTCAGACAGCAGAGGAGGGGCTTAGGAGGAGCCAAGTCAGATTGGGTGGGGTCAAATAGGAGGGGTATAGGAGGAGCCTGGGCAGAATGGGTGGGGTCAGAGGGGTATGGGAGGAGCCTGGGCAGAATGGGTGGAGTCAGAGAGGAGGGGGTATAGGAGGAGCCTGGCAGCGGGGGGTGTAGGAGGAGCCTAGTCAGATTGGGTGGGGTCAAATAGGAGGAGCCTGGGCAGAATGGGTGGGGTCAGAGGGGTATGGGAGGAGCCTGGGTAGAATGGGTGGAGTCAGAGAGGAGGGGGTATAGGAGGAGCCTGGGCAGAATGGGTGGGGTCAGACAGCAGAGGAGGGGCTTAGGAGGAGCCTAGTCAGATTGGGTGGGGTCAGAGAGGTGGGGTATAGGAGGAGCCTGGGCAGAATGGGTGGGGTCAGAGAGGAGGAGCCTGGGCAGAATGGGTGGGGTCAGACAGCAGAGGAGGGGCTTAGGCGGAGCCTAGTCAGATTGGGTGGGGTCAGAGAGGTGGGGTATAGAAGGAGCCTGGGCAGAATGGGTGGGGTCAGACAGCAGAGGAGGGGCTTAGGAGGAGCCTAGTCAGATTGGGTGGGGTCAAATAGGAGGAGCCTGGGTGGGGTCAGAGGGGTATGGGAGGAGCCTGGGCAGAATGGGTGGGGTCAGAGAGGAGGGGCTTAGGCGGAGCTTGGGCAGAATGGGTGGGGGTCAGACAGCAG
Organism: Lissotriton vulgaris; assembly: GCF_964263255.1. Lineage (NCBI taxonomy): Eukaryota > Metazoa > Chordata > Amphibia > Caudata > Salamandridae > Lissotriton > Lissotriton vulgaris. The sequence continues at coordinate 1,002,693,458 of NC_141695.1, forward strand.
AGGAGGGGCTTAGGAGGAGCCTAGTCAGATTGGGTGGGGTCAGACAGCAGAGGAGGGGCTTAGGAGGAGCCTAGTCAGATTGGGTGGGGTCAAATAGGAGGAGCCTGGGCAGAATGGGTGGGGTCAGAGGGGTATGGGAGGAGACTGGGCAGAATGGGTGGGGTCAGACAGCAGAGGAGGGGCTTAGGAGGAGCCTGGGCAGAATGGGTGGGGTCAGACAGCAGAGGAGGGGCTTAGGAGGAGCCTAGTCAGATTGGGTGGGGTCAGACAGCAGAGGAGGGGCTTAGGAGGAGCCTAGTCAGATTGGGTGGGGTCAAATAGGAGGAGCCTGGGCAGAATGGGTGGGGTCAGACAGCAGAGGAGGGGTATAGGAGGAGCCTGGCAGAGGGGGGTGTAGGAGGAGCCTAGTCAGATTGGGTGGGGTCAAATAGGAGGAGCCTGGGTGGGGTCAGAGGGGTATGGGAGGAGCCTGGGTAGAATGGGTGGAGTCAGAGAGGAGGGGGTATAGGAGTAGCCTGGGCAGAATGGGTGGGGTCAGACAGCAGAGGAGGAGCCTGGGCAGAGGGGGTGGGGTCAGAGAGGAGGGGTATAGGAGGAGCCTGGGCGGAGGGGGTATAGGAGGAGCCTGGCCAGAGGGGGTGGGGTCAGAGAGGAGGGGCTTAGGAGGAGCTTAGTCAGATTGGGTGGGGTCAAATAGGAGGAGCCTGGGCAGAATGGGTGGGGTCAGAGGGGTATGGGAGGAGCCTGGGCAGAATGGGTGGGGTCAGACAGCAGAGGAGGGGCTTAGGAGGAGCCTGGGCAGAATGGGTGGGGTCAGAGAGGAGGGGCTTAGGCGGAGCCTGGGCAGAATGGGTGGGGTCAGACAGCAGAGGAGGGGCTTAGGAGGAGCCTGGGCAGAAGGAGCGGGTATATGGGCAGAATGGGTGGAGTCAGAGAGGAGGGGGTATAGGAGGAGCCTGGGCAGAATGGGTATAGGAGGAGCCTAGTCAGATTGGGTGGGGTCAAATAGGAGGAGCCTGGGCAGAATGGGTGGGGTCAGACAGCAGAGGAGGGGCTAGGAGGAGCCTAGTCAGATTGGGTGGGGTCAAATAGGAGGAGCCTGGGCAGAATGGGTGGGGTCAGACAGCAGAGGAGGGGTATAGGAGGAGCCTGGGCAGAGGGGGTGGGGTCAGAGAGGAGGGGTTTAGGAGGAGCCTGGGCAGAGGGGGTGGGGTCAGAGAGGAGGGGTATAGGAGGAGCCTGGGCAGAGGGGGTATAGGAGGAGCCTAATCAGATTGGGTGGGGTCCAATAGGAGGAGCCTGGGCAGAATGGGTGGGGTCAGACAGCAGAGGAGGGGCTTAGGAGGAGCCTAGTCAGATTGGGTGGGGTCAGAGAGGTGGGGTATAGGAGGAGCCTGGGCAGAATGGGTGGGGTCAGACAGCAGAGGAGGGGCTTAGGAGGAGCCTAGTCAGATTGGGTGGGGTCAGAGAGGAGGGGTATAGGAGAAGCCTGGGCAGAATGGGTGGGGTCAGACAGCAGATGAGGGGCTTAGGAGGAGCCTGGGCAGAATTGGTGGGGTCAGAGAGGAGGGGCTTAGGAGGAGCCTAGTCAGATTGGGTGGGGTCAAATAGGAGGAGCCTAGTCAGAATGGGTGGAGTCAGAGAGGAGGGGGTATAGGAGGAGCCTAGTCAGATTGGGTGGGGTCAGAGAGGAGGGGCTTAGGAGGAGCCTAGGGGCTTAGGAGGAGCCTAGGGGCTTAGGAGGAGCCTAGTCAGATTGGGTGGGGTCAGAGAGGAGGGGTATAGGAGGAGCCTGGGCAGAATGGGTGGGGTCAGACAGCAGATGAGGGGCTTAGGAGGAGCCTGGGCAGAATTGGTGGGGTCAGAGAGGAGGGGCTTAGGAGGAGCCTGGGCAGAATGGGTGGGGTCAGACAGCAGAGGAGGGGCTTAGGAGGAGCCTAGTCAGATTGGGTGGGGTCAAATAGGAGGAGCCTGGGCAGAATGGGTGAGGTCAGAGGGGTATGGGAGGAGCCTGGGCAGAATGGGTGGAGTCAGAGAGGAGGGGGTATAGGAGGAGCCTGGGCAGAATGGGTGGGGTCAGAGGGGTATAGGAGGAGCCTGGGCAGAATGGGTGGGGTCCGACAGCAGAGGAGGGGCTTAGGAGGAGCCTAGTCAGATTGGGTGGGGTCAAATAGGAGGAGCCTGGGCAGAATGGGTGGGGTCAGACAGCAGAGGAGGGGCTTAGGAGGAGCCAAGTCAGATTGGGTGGGGTCAAATAGGAGGGGTATAGGAGGAGCCTGGGCAGAATGGGTGGGGTCAGAGGGGTATGGGAGGAGCCTGGGCAGAATGGGTGGAGTCAGAGAGGAGGGGGTATAGGAGGAGCCTGGGCAGAATGGGTGGGGTCAAACAGCAGAGGAGGGGCTTAGGAGGAGCCTGGGCAGAATGGGTGGGGTCAGACAGCAGAGGAGGGGCTTAGGAGGAGCCTGGGCAGAATGGGTGGGGTCAGAGAGGAGATGCTTAGGCGGAGCCTGGGCAGAATGGGTGGGGTCAGACAGCAGAGGAGGGGCTTAGGAGGAGCCTAGTCAGATTGGGTGGGGTCAAATAGGAGGAGCCTAGTCAGAATGGGTGGAGTCAGAGAGGAGGGGGTATAGGAGGAGCCTAGTCAGATTGGGTGGGGTCAGAGAGGAGGGGCTTAGGAGGAGCCTAGGGGCTTAGGAGGAGCCTAGTCAGATTGGGTGGGGTCAGAGAGGAGGGGTATAGGAGGAGCCTGGGCAGAATGGGTGGGGTCAGACAGCAGATGAGGGGCTTAGGAGGAGCCTGGGCAGAATTGGTGGGGTCAGAGAGGAGGGGCTTAGGAGGAGCCTGGGCAGAATGGGTGGGGTCAGACAGCAGAGGAGGGGCTTAGGAGGAGCCTGGGCAGAATGGGTGGGGTCAGACAGCAGAGGAGGGGCTTAGGAGGAGCCTAGTCAGATTGGGTGGGGTCAAATAGGAGGAGCCTAGTCAGAATGGGTGGAGTCAGAGAGGAGGGGGTATAGGAGGAGCCTAGTCAGATTGGGTGGGGTCAGAGAGGAGGGGCTTAGGAGGAGCCTAGTCAGATTGGGTGGGGTCAGAGAGGAGGGGTATAGGAGGAGCCTGGGCAGAATGTGTGGGGTCAGACAGCAGATGAGGGGCTTAGGAGGAGCCTGGGCAGAATTGGTGGGGTCAGAGAGGAGGGGCTTAGGAGGAGCCTGGGCAGAATGGGTGGGGTCAGACAGCAGAGGAGGGGCTTAGGAGGAGCCTAGTCAGATTGGGTGGGGTCAAATAGGAGGAGCCTAGTCAGAATGGGTGGAGTCAGAGAGGAGGGGGTATAGGAGGAGCCTAGTCAGATTGGGTGGGGTCAGAGAGGAGGGGCTTAGGAGGAGCCTAGTCAGATTGGGTGGGGTCAGAGAGGAGGGGTATAGGAGGAGCCTGGGCAGAATGGGTGGGGTCAGACAGCAGAGGAGGGGCTTAGGAGGAGCCTAGTCAGATTGGGTGGGGTCAAATAGGAGGAGCCTGGGCAGAATGGGTGAGGTCAGAGAGGAGGGGTATAGGAGGAGCCTGGGCAGAGGGGGTATAGGAGGAGCCTAGTCAGAATGGGTGGGGTCAAATAGGAGGGGGTATAGGAGGAGCCTGGGCAGAATGGGTTGGGTCAGAGGGGTATAGGAGGAGCCTGGGCAGAATGGGTGGGGTCCGACAGCAGAGGAGGGGCTTAGGAGGAGCCTAGTCAGATTGGGTGGGGTCAAATAGGAGGAGCCTGGGCAGAATGGGTGGGGTCAGACAGCAGAGGAGGGGCTTAGGAGGAGCCAAGTCAGATTGGGTGGGGTCAAATAGGAGGGGTATAGGAGGAGCCTGGGCAGAATGGGTGGGGTCAGAGGGGTATGGGAGGAGCCTGGGCAGAATGGGTGGAGTCAGAGAGGAGGGGGTATAGGAGGAGCCTGGCAGAGGGGGGTGTAGGAGGAGCCTAGTCAGATTGGGTGGGGTCAAATAGGAGGAGCCTGGGCAGAATGGGTGGGGTCAGAGGGGTATGGGAGGAGCCTGGGTAGAATGGGTGGAGTCAGAGAGGAGGGGGTATAGGAGGAGCCTGGGCAGAATGGGTGGGGTCAGACAGCAGAGGAGGGGCTTAGGAGGAGCCTAGTCAGATTGGGTGGGGTCAGAGAGGTGGGGTATAGGAGGAGCCTGGGCAGAATGGGTGGGGTCAGAGAGGAGGAGCCTGGGCAGAATGGGTGGGGTCAGACAGCAGAGGAGGGGCTTAGGAGGAGCCTAGTCAGATTGGGTGGGGTCAGAGAGGTGGGGTATAGAAGGAGCCTGGGCAGAATGGGTGGGGTCAGACAGCAGAGGAGGGGCTTAGGAGGAGCCTAGTCAGATTGGGTGGGGTCAAATAGGAGGAGCCTGGGTGGGGTCAGAGGGGTATGGGAGGAGCCTGGGCAGAATGGGTGGGGTCAGAGAGGAGGGGCTTAGGCGGAGCTTGGGCAGAATGGGTGGGGGTCAGACAGCAGAGGAGGGGCTTAGGAGGAGCCTAGTCAGATTGGGTGGGGTCAGACAGCAGAGGAGGGGCTTAGGAGGAGCCTAGTCAGATTGGGTGGGGTCAAATAGGAGGAGCTTGGGCAGAATGGGTGGGGTCAGAGGGGTATGGGAGGAGCCTGGGTAGAATGGGTGGAGTCAGAGAGGAGGGGGTATAGGAGGAGCCTGGGCAGAATGGGTGGGGTCAGACAGCAGAGGAGGAGCCTGGGCAGAGGGGGTGGGGTCAGAGAGGAGGGGTATAGGAGGAGCCTGGGCGGAGGGGGTATAGGAGGAGCCTGGCCAGAGGGGGTGGGGTCAGAGAGGAGGGGCTTAGGAGGAGCTTAGTCAGATTGGGTGGGGTCAAATAGGAGGAGCCTGGGCAGAATGGGTGGGGTCAGAGGGGTATGGGAGGAGCCTGGGCAGAATGGGTGGGGTCAGACAGCAGAGGAGGGGCTTAGGAGGAGCCTGGGCAGAATGGGTGGGGTCAGAGAGGAGGGGCTTAGGCGGAGCCTGGGCAGAATGGGTGGGGTCAGACAGCAGAGGAGGGGCTTAGGAGGAGCCTGGGCAGGAGGAGCGGGTATATGGGCAGAATGGGTGGAGTCAGAGAGGAGGGGGTATAGGAGGAGCCTGGGCAGAATGGGTATAGGAGGAGCCTAGTCAGATTGGGTGGGGTCAAATAGGAGGAGCCTGGGCAGAATGGGTGGGGTCAGACAGCAGAGGAGGGGCTAGGAGGAGCCTAGTCAGATTGGGTGGGGTCAAATAGGAGGAGCCGGGGCAGAATGGGTGGGGTCAGACAGCAGAGGAGGGGTATAGGAGGAGCCTGGGCAGAGGGGGTGGGGTCAGAGAGGAGGGGTATAGGAGGAGCCTGGGCAGAGGGGGTGGGGTCAGAGAGGAGGGGTATAGGAGGAGCCTGGGCAGAGGGGGTATAGGAGGAGCCTAATCAGATTGGGTGGGGTCCAATAGGAGGAGCCTGGGCAGAATGGGTGGGGTCAGACAGCAGAGGAGGGGCTTAGGAGGAGCCTAGTCAGATTGGGTGGGGTCAGAGAGGTGGGGTATAGGAGGAGCCTGGGCAGAATGGGTGGGGTCAGACAGCAGAGGAGGGGCTTAGGAGGAGCCTAGTCAGATTGGGTGGGGTCAGAGAGGAGGGGTATAGGAGAAGCCTGGGCAGAATGGGTGGGGTCAGACAGCAGATGAGGGGCTTAGGAGGAGCCTGGGCAGAATTGGTGGGGTCAGAGAGGAGGGGCTTAGGAGGAGCCTGGGCAGAATGGGTGGGGTCAGAGAGGAGGGGCTTAGGCGGAGCCTGGGCAGAATGGGTGGGGGTCAGACAGCAGAGAAGGGGCTTAGGAGGAGCCTGGGCAGAGGGGGTATAGGAGGAGCCTAGTCAGATTGGGTGGGGTCAAATAGGAGGAGCCTGGGCAGAATGGGTGGGGTCAGACAGCAGAGGAGGGGCTTAGGAGGAGCCTAGTCAGATTGGGTGGGGTCAAATAGGAGGAGCCTGGGCAGAATGGGTGGGGTCAGACAGCAGAGGAGGGGCTTAGGAGGAGCCAAGTCAGATTGGGTGGGGTCAAATAGGAGGGGTATAGGAGGAGCCTGGGCAGAATGGGTGGGGTCAGAGGGGTATGGGAGGAGCCTGGGCAGAATGGGTGGAGTCAGAGAGGAGGGGGTATAGGAGGAGCCTGGGCAGAATGGGTGGGGTCAGACAGCAGAGGAGGGGCTTAGGAGGAGCCTGGGCAGAATGGGTGGGGTCAGACAGCAGAGGAGGGGCTTAGGAGGAGCCTGGGCAGAATGGGTGGGGTCAGAGAGGAGATGCTTAGGCGGAGCCTGGGCAGAATGGGTGGGGTCAGACAGCAGAGGAGGGGCTTAGGAGGAGCCTAGTCAGATTGGGTGGGGTCAAATAGGAGGAGCCTAGTCAGAATGGGTGGAGTCAGAGAGGAGGGGGTATAGGAGGAGCCTAGTCAGATTGGGTGGGGTCAGAGAGGAGGGGCTTAGGATGAGCCTAGGCAGAATGGGTGGGGTCAGACAGCAGAGGAGGGGCTTAGGAGGAGCCTAGTCAGATTGGGTGGGGTCAAATAGGAGGAGCCTGGGCAGAATGGGTGAGGTCAGAGAGGAGGGGTATAGGAGGAGCCTGGGCAGAGGGGGTATAGGAGGAGCCTAGTCAGATTGGGTGGGGTCAAATAGGAGGGGGTATAGGAGGAGCCTGGGCAGAATGGGTGGGGTCAGAGGGGTATAGGAGGAGCCTGGGCAGAATGGGTGGGGTCTGACAGCAGAGGAGGGGCTTAGGAGGAGCCTAGTCAGATTGGGTGGGGTCAAATAGGAGGAGCCTGGGCAGAATGGGTGGGGTCAGACAGCAGAGGAGGGGCTTAGGAGGAGCCAAGTCAGATTGGGTGGGGTCAAATAGGAGGGGTATAGGAGGAGCCTGGGCAGAATGGGTGGGGTCAGAAGGGGTATGGGAGGAGCCTGGGCAGAATGGGTGGAGTCAGAGAGGAGGGGGTATAGGAGGAGCCTGGGCAGAATGGGTGGGGTCAAACAGCAGAGGAGGGGCTTAGGAGGAGCCTGGGCAGAATGGGTGGGGTCAGACAGCAGAGGAGGGGCTTAGGAGGAGCCTGGGCAGAATGGGTGGGGTCAGAGAGGAGATGCTTAGGCGGAGCCTGGGCAGAATGGGTGGGGTCAGACAGCAGAGGAGGGGCTTAGGAGGAGCCTAGTCAGATTGGGTGGGGTCAAATAGGAGGAGCCTAGTCAGAATGGGTGGAGTCAGAGAGGAGGGGGTATAGGAGGAGCCTAGTCAGATTGGGTGGGGTCAGAGAGGAGGGGCTTAGGAGGAGCCTAGTCAGATTGGGTGGGGTCAGAGAGGAGGGGTATAGGAGGAGCCTGGGCAGAATGGGTGGGGTCAGACAGCAGATGAGGGGCTTAGGAGGAGCCTGGGCAGAATTGGTGGGGTCAGAGAGGAGGGGCTTAGGAGGAGCCTGGGCAGAATGGGTGGGGTCAGACAGCAGAGGAGGGGCTTAGGAGGAGCCTAGTCAGATTGGGTGGGGTCAAATAGGAGGAGCCTGGGCAGAATGGGTGAGGTCAGAGAGGAGGGGTATAGGAGGAGCCTGGGCAGAGGGGGTATAGGAGGAGCCTAGTCAGAATGGGTGGGGTCAAATAGGAGGGGGTATAGGAGGAGCCTGGGCAGAATGGGTTGGGTCAGAGGGGTATAGGAGGAGCCTGGGCAGAATGGGTGGGGTCCGACAGCAGAGGAGGGGCTTAGGAGGAGCCTAGTCAGATTGGGTGGGGTCAAATAGGAGGAGCCTGGGCAGAATGGGTGGGGTCAGACAGCAGAGGAGGGGCTTAGGAGGAGCCAAGTCAGATTGGGTGGGGTCAAATAGGAGGGGTATAGGAGGAGCCTGGGCAGAATGGGTGGGGTCAGAGGGGTATGGGAGGAGCCTGGGCAGAATGGGTGGAGTCAGAGAGGAGGGGGTATAGGAGGAGCCTGGGCAGAATGGGTGGGGTCAGACAGCAGAGGAGGGGCTTAGGAGGAGCCTGGGCAGAATGGGTGGGGTCAGACAGCAGAGGAGGGGCTTAGGAGGAGCCTGGGCAGAATGGGTGGGGTCAGAGAGGAGATGCTTAGGCGGAGCCTGGGCAGAATGGGTGGGGTCAGACAGCAGAGGAGGGGCTTAGGAGGAGCCTAGTCAGATTGGGTGGGGTCAAATAGGAGGAGCCTAGTCAGAATGGGTGGAGTCAGAGAGGAGGGGGTATAGGAGGAGCCTAGTCAGATTGGGTGGGGTCAGAGAGGAGGGGCTTAGGAGGAGCCTAGGGGCTTAGGAGGAGCCTAGGGGCTTAGGAGGAGCCTAGTCAGATTGGGTGGGGTCAGAGAGGAGGGGTATAGGAGGAGCCTGGGCAGAATGGGTGGGGTCAGACAGCAGATGAGGGGCTTAGGAGGAGCCTGGGCAGAATTGGTGGGGTCAGAGAGGAGGGGCTTAGGAGGAGCCTGGGCAGAATGGGTGGGGTCAGACAGCAGAGGAGGGGCTTAGGAGGAGCCTAGTCAGATTGGGTGGGGTCAAATAGGAGGAGCCTGGGCAGAATGGGTGAGGTCAGAGGGGTAGGGGAGGAGCCTGGGCAGAATGGGTGGAGTCAGAGAGGAGGGGGTATAGGAGGAGCCTGGGCAGAATGGGTGGGGTCAGAGGGGTATAGGAGGAGCCTGGGCAGAATGGGTGGGGTCCGACAGCAGAGGAGGGGCTTAGGAGGAGCCTAGTCAGATTGGGTGGGGTCAAATAGGAGGAGCCTGGGCAGAATGGGTGGGGTCAGACAGCAGAGGAGGGGCTTAGGAGGAGCCAAGTCAGATTGGGTGGGGTCAAATAGGAGGGGTATAGGAGGAGCCTGGGCAGAATGGGTGGGGTCAGAGGGGTATGGGAGGAGCCTGGGCAGAATGGGTGGAGTCAGAGAGGAGGGGGTATAGGAGGAGCCTGGGCAGAATGGGTGGGGTCAAACAGCAGAGGAGGGGCTTAGGAGGAGCCTGGGCAGAATGGGTGGGGTCAGACAGCAGAGGAGGGGCTTAGGAGGAGCCTGGGCAGAATGGGTAGGGTCAGAGAGGAGATGCTTAGGCGGAGCCTGGGCAGAATGGGTGGGGTCAGACAGCAGAGGAGGGGCTTAGGAGGAGCCTAGTCAGATTGGGTGGGGTCAAATAGGAGGAGCCTAGTCAGAATGGGTGGAGTCAGAGAGGAGGGGGTATAGGAGGAGCCTAGTCAGATTGGGTGGGGTCAGAGAGGAGGGGCTTAGGAGGAGCCTAGGGGCTTAGGAGGAGCCTAGTCAGATTGGGTGGGGTCAGAGAGGAGGGGTATAGGAGGAGCCTGGGCAGAATGGGTGGGGTCAGACAGCAGATGAGGGGCTTAGGAGGAGCCTGGGCAGAATTGGTGGGGTCAGAGAGGAGGGGCTTAGGAGGAGCCTGGGCAGAATGGGTGGGGTCAGACAGCAGAGGAGGGGCTTAGGAGGAGCCTGGGCAGAATGGGTGGGGTCAGACAGCAGAGGAGGGGCTTAGGAGGAGCCTAGTCAGATTGGGTGGGGTCAAATAGGAGGAGCCTAGTCAGAATGGGTGGAGTCAGAGAGGAGGGGGTATAGGAGGAGCCTAGTCAGATTGGGTGGGGTCAGAGAGGAGGGGCTTAGGAGGAGCCTAGTCAGATTGGGTGGGGTCAGAGAGGAGGGGTATAGGAGGAGCCTGGGCAGAATGTGTGGGGTCAGACAGCAGATGAGGGGCTTAGGAGGAGCCTGGGCAGAATTGGTGGGGTCAGAGAGGAGGGGCTTAGGAGGAGCCTGGGCAGAATGGGTGGGGTCAGACAGCAGAGGAGGGGCTTAGGAGGAGCCTAGTCAGATTGGGTGGGGTCAAATAGGAGGAGCCTAGTCAGAATGGGTGGAGTCAGAGAGGAGGGGGTATAGGAGGAGCCTAGTCAGATTGGGTGGGGTCAGAGAGGAGGGGCTTAGGAGGAGCCTAGTCAGATTGGGTGGGGTCAGAGAGGAGGGGTATAGGAGGAGCCTGGGCAGAATGGGTGGGGTCAGACAGCAGATGAGGGGCTTAGGAGGAGCCTGGGCAGAATTGGTGGGGTCAGAGAGGAGGGGCTTAGGAGGAGCCTGGGCAGAATGGGTGGGGTCAGACAGCAGAGGAGGGGCTTAGGAGGAGCCTAGTCAGATTGGGTGGGGTCAAATAGGAGGAGCCTGGGCAGAATGGGTGAGGTCAGAGAGGAGGGGTATAGGAGGAGCCTGGGCAGAGGGGGTATAGGAGGAGCCTAGTCAGAATGGGTGGGGTCAAATAGGAGGGGGTATAGGAGGAGCCTGGGCAGAATGGGTTGGGTCAGAGGGGTATAGGAGGAGCCTGGGCAGAATGGGTGGGGTCCGACAGCAGAGGAGGGGCTTAGGAGGAGCCTAGTCAGATTGGGTGGGGTCAAATAGGAGGAGCCTGGGCAGAATGGGTGGGGTCAGACAGCAGAGGAGGGGCTTAGGAGGAGCCAAGTCAGATTGGGTGGGGTCAAATAGGAGGGGTATAGGAGGAGCCTGGGCAGAATGGGTGGGGTCAGAGGGGTATGGGAGGAGCCTGGGCAGAATGGGTGGAGTCAGAGAGGAGGGGGTATAGGAGGAGCCTGGGCAGAATGGGTGGGGTCAGACAGCAGAGGAGGGGCTTAGGAGGAGCCTGGGCAGAATGGGTGGGGTCAGACAGCAGAGGAGGGGCTTAGGAGGAGCCTGGGCAGAATGGGTGGGGTCAGAGAGGAGACGCTTAGGCGGAGCCTGGGCAGAATGGGTGGGGTCAGACAGCAGAGGAGGGGCTTAGGAGGAGCCTAGTCAGATTGGGTGGGGTCAAATAGGAGGAGCCTAGTCAGAATGGGTGGAGTCAGAGAGGAGGGGGTATAGGAGGAGCCTAGTCAGATTGGGTGGGGTCAGAGAGGAGGGGCTTAGGAGGAGCCTAGGGGCTTAGGAGGAGCCTAGGGGCTTAGGAGGAGCCTAGTCAGATTGGGTGGGGTCAGAGAGGAGGGGTATAGGAGGAGCCTGGGCAGAATGGGTGGGGTCAGACAGCAGATGAGGGGCTTAGGAGGAGCCTGGGCAGAATTGGTGGGGTCAGAGAGGAGGGGCTTAGGAGGAGCCTGGGCAGAATGGGTGGGGTCAGACAGCAGAGGAGGGGCTTAGGAGGAGCCTAGTCAGATTGGGTGGGGTCAAATAGGAGGAGCCTGGGCAGAATGGGTGAGGTCAGAGGGGTATGGGAGGAGCCTGGGCAGAATGGGTGGAGTCAGAGAGGAGGGGGTATAGGAGGAGCCTGGGCAGAATGGGTGGGGTCAGACAGCAGAGGAGGGGCTTAGGAGGAGCCTAGTCAGATTGGGTGGGGTCAAATAGGAGGAGCCTGGGCAGAATGGGTGAGGTCAGAGAGGAGGGGTATAGGAGGAGCCTGGGCAGAGGGGGTATAGGAGGAGCCTAGTCAGAATGGGTGGGGTCAAATAGGAGGGGGTATAGGAGGAGCCTGGGCAGAATGGGTTGGGTCAGAGGGGTATAGGAGGAGCCTGGGCAGAATGGGTGGGTTCCGACAGCAGAGGAGGGGCTTAGGAGGAGCCTAGTCAGATTGGGTGGGGTCAAATAGGAGGAGCCTGGGCAGAATGGGTGGGGTCAGACAGCAGAGGAGGGGCTTAGGAGGAGCCAAGTCAGATTGGGTGGGGTCAAATAGGAGGGGTATAGGAGGAGCCTGGGCAGAATGGGTGGGGTCAGAGGGGTATGGGAGGAGCCTGGGCAGAATGGGTGGAGTCAGAGAGGAGGGGCTTAGGCGGAGCCTGGGCAGAATGGGTGGGGTCAGACAGCAGAGGAGGGGCTTAGGAGGAGCCTGGGCAGGAGGAGCGGGTATATGGGCAGAATGGGTGGGGTCAGAGAGGAGGGGCTTAGGAGGAGCCTGGGCAGAATGGGTGGAGTCAGAGAGGAGGGGGTATAGGAGGAGCCTGGGCAGAATGGGTATAGGAGGAGCCTAGTCAGATTGGGTGGGGTCAAATAGGAGGAGCCTGGGCAGAATGGGTGGGGTCAGACAGCAGAGGAGGGGCTTAGGAGGAGCCTAGTCAGATTGGGTGGGGTCAAATAGGAGGAGCCTGGGCAGAATGGGTGGGGTCAGACAGCAGAGGAGGGGTATAGGAGGAGCCTGGGCAGAGGGGGTGGGGTCAGAGAGGAGGGGTATAGGAGGAGCCTGGGCAGAGGGGGTATAGGAGGAGCCTGGGCAGAGGGGGTGGGGTCAGAGAGGAGGGGTATAGGAGGAGCCTGGGCAGAGGGGGTATAGGAGGAGCCTAATCAGATTGGGTGGGGTCCAATAGGAGGAGCCTGGGCAGAATGGGTGGGGTCAGACAGCAGAGGAGGGGCTTAGGAGGAGCCTAGTCAGATTGGGTGGGGTCAAATAGGAGGAGCCTGGGCAGAATGGGTGGGGTCAGACAGCAGAGGAGGGGCTTAGGAGGAGCCTAGTCAGATTGGGTGGGGTCAAATAGGAGGAGCCTGGGCAGAATGGGTGGGGTCAGACAGCAGAGGAGGGGTATAGGAGGAGCCTGGGCAGAGGGGGTGGGGTCAGAGAGGAGGGGTATAGGAGGAGCCTGGGCAGAGGGGGTATAGGAGGAGCCTGGGCAGAGGGGGTGGGGTCAGAGAGGAGGGGTATAGGAGGAGCCTGGGCAGAGGGGGTATAGGAGGAGCCTAGTCAGATTGTGTGGGGTCAAATAGGAGGAGCCTGGGTAGAATGGGTGGAGTCAGAGAGGAGGGGGTATAGGAGGAGCCTGGGCAGAATGGGTGGGGTCAGACAGCAGAGGAGGGGCTTAGGAGGAGCCTAGTCAGATTGGGTGGGGTCAGAGAGGTGGGGTATAGGAGGAGCCTGGGGAGAATGGGTGGGGTCAGACAGCAGAGGAGGGGTATAGGAGGAGCCTGGGCAGAGGGGGTGGGGTCAGAGAGGAGGGGTATAGGAGGAGCCTGGGCAGAGGGGGTATAAGAGGAGCCTGGGCAGAGGGGTGGGGTCAGAGAGGAGGGGTATAGGAGGAGCCTGGGCAGAGGGGGTATAGGAGGAGCCTAGTCAGATTGGGTGGGGTCAAATAGGAGGAGCCTGGGCAGAATGGGTGGGGTCAGACAGCAGAGGAGGGGCTTAGGAGGAGCCTAGTCAGATTGGGTGGGGTCAAATAGGAGGAGCCTGGGCAGAATGGGTGGGGTCAGACAGCAGAGGAGGGGTATAGGAGGAGCCTGGGCAGAGGGGGTTAGGTCAGAGAGGAGGGGTATAGGAGGAGCCTGGGCAGAGGGGGTGGGGTCAGAGAGGAGGGGTATAGGAGGAGCCTGGGCAGAGGGGGTATAGGAGGAGCCTGGGCAGAGGGGGTGGGGTCAGAGAGGTGGGGTATAGGAGGAGCCTGGGCAGAATGGGTGGGGTCAGAGAGGAGGAGCCTGGGCAGAATGGGTGGGGTCAGACAGCAGAGGAGGGGCTTAGGAGGAGCCTAGTCAGATTGGGTGGGGTCAGAGAGGTGGGGTATAGAAGGAGCCTGGGCAGAATGGGTGGGGTCAGACAGCAGAGGAGGGGCTTAGGAGGAGCCTAGTCAGATTGGGTGGGGTCAAATAGGAGGAGCCTGGGTGGGGTCAGAGGGGTATGGGAGGAGCCTGGGCAGAATGGGTGGGGTCAGAGAGGAGGGGCTTAGGCGGAGCTTGGGCAGAATGGGTGGGGGTCAGACAGCAGAGGAGGGGCTTAGGAGGAGCCTAGTCAGATTGGGTGGGGTCAGACAGCAGAGGAGGGGCTTAGGAGGAGCCTAGTCAGATTGGGTGGGGTCAAATAGGAGGAGCTTGGGCAGAATGGGTGGGGTCAGAGGGGTATGGGAGGAGCCTGGGTAGAATGGGTGGAGTCAGAGAGGAGGGGGTATAGGAGGAGCCTGGGCAGAATGGGTGGGGTCAGACAGCAGAGGAGGAGCCTGGGCAGAGGGGGTGGGGTCAGAGAGGAGGGGTATAGGAGGAGCCTGGGCGGAGGGGGTATAGGAGGAGCCTGGCCAGAGGGGGTGGGGTCAGAGAGGAGGGGCTTAGGAGGAGCTTAGTCAGATTGGGTGGGGTCAAATAGGAGGAGCCTGGGCAGAATGGGTGGGGTCAGAGGGGTATGGGAGGAGCCTGGGCAGAATGGGTGGGGTCAGACAGCAGAGGAGGGGCTTAGGAGGAGCCTGGGCAGAATGGGTGGGGTCAGAGAGGAGGGGCTTAGGCGGAGCCTGGGCAGAATGGGTGGGGTCAGACAGCAGAGGAGGGGCTTAGGAGGAGCCTGGGCAGGAGGAGCGGGTATATGGGCAGAATGGGTGGAGTCAGAGAGGAGGGGGTATAGGAGGAGCCTGGGCAGAATGGGTATAGGAGGAGCCTAGTCAGATTGGGTGGGGTCAAATAGGAGGAGCCTGGGCAGAATGGGTGGGGTCAGACAGCAGAGGAGGGGCTAGGAGGAGCCTAGTCAGATTGGGTGGGGTCAAATAGGAGGAGCCGGGGCAGAATGGGTGGGGTCAGACAGCAGAGGAGGGGTATAGGAGGAGCCTGGGCAGAGGGGGTGGGGTCAGAGAGGAGGGGTATAGGAGGAGCCTGGGCAGAGGGGGTGGGGTCAGAGAGGAGGGGTATAGGAGGAGCCTGGGCAGAGGGGGTATAGGAGGAGCCTAATCAGATTGGGTGGGGTCCAATAGGAGGAGCCTGGGCAGAATGGGTGGGGTCAGACAGCAGAGGAGGGGCTTAGGAGGAGCCTAGTCAGATTGGGTGGGGTCAGAGAGGTGGGGTATAGGAGGAGCCTGGGCAGAATGGGTGGGGTCAGACAGCAGAGGAGGGGCTTAGGAGGAGCCTAGTCAGATTGGGTGGGGTCAGAGAGGAGGGGTATAGGAGAAGCCTGGGCAGAATGGGTGGGGTCAGACAGCAGATGAGGGGCTTAGGAGGAGCCTGGGCAGAATTGGTGGGGTCAGAGAGGAGGGGCTTAGGAGGAGCCTGGGCAGAATGGGTGGGGTCAGAGAGGAGGGGCTTAGGCGGAGCCTGGGCAGAATGGGTGGGGGTCAGACAGCAGAGAAGGGGCTTAGGAGGAGCCTGGGCAGAGGGGGTATAGGAGGAGCCTAGTCAGATTGGGTGGGGTCAAATAGGAGGAGCCTGGGCAGAATGGGTGGGGTCAGACAGCAGAGGAGGGGCTTAGGAGGAGCCTAGTCAGATTGGGTGGGGTCAAATAGGAGGAGCCTGGGCAGAATGGGTGGGGTCAGACAGCAGAGGAGGGGCTTAGGAGGAGCCAAGTCAGATTGGGTGGGGTCAAATAGGAGGGGTATAGGAGGAGCCTGGGCAGAATGGGTGGGGTCAGAGGGGTATGGGAGGAGCCTGGGCAGAATGGGTGGAGTCAGAGAGGAGGGGGTATAGGAGGAGCCTGGGCAGAATGGGTGGGGTCAGACAGCAGAGGAGGGGCTTAGGAGGAGCCTGGGCAGAATGGGTGGGGTCAGACAGCAGAGGAGGGGCTTAGGAGGAGCCTGGGCAGAATGGGTGGGGTCAGAGAGGAGATGCTTAGGCGGAGCCTGGGCAGAATGGGTGGGGTCAGACAGCAGAGGAGGGGCTTAGGAGGAGCCTAGTCAGATTGGGTGGGGTCAAATAGGAGGAGCCTAGTCAGAATGGGTGGAGTCAGAGAGGAGGGGGTATAGGAGGAGCCTAGTCAGATTGGGTGGGGTCAGAGAGGAGGGGCTTAGGATGAGCCTAGGCAGAATGGGTGGGGTCAGACAGCAGAGGAGGGGCTTAGGAGGAGCCTAGTCAGATTGGGTGGGGTCAAATAGGAGGAGCCTGGGCAGAATGGGTGAGGTCAGAGAGGAGGGGTATAGGAGGAGCCTGGGCAGAGGGGGTATAGGAGGAGCCTAGTCAGATTGGGTGGGGTCAAATAGGAGGGGGTATAGGAGGAGCCTGGGCAGAATGGGTGGGGTCAGAGGGGTATAGGAGGAGCCTGGGCAGAATGGGTGGGGTCCGACAGCAGAGGAGGGGCTTAGGAGGAGCCTAGTCAGATTGGGTGGGGTCAAATAGGAGGAGCCTGGGCAGAATGGGTGGGGTCAGACAGCAGAGGAGGGGCTTAGGAGGAGCCAAGTCAGATTGGGTGGGGTCAAATAGGAGGGGTATAGGAGGAGCCTGGGCAGAATGGGTGGGGTCAGAAGGGGTATGGGAGGAGCCTGGGCAGAATGGGTGGAGTCAGAGAGGAGGGGGTATAGGAGGAGCCTGGGCAGAATGGGTGGGGTCAAACAGCAGAGGAGGGGCTTAGGAGGAGCCTGGGCAGAATGGGTGGGGTCAGACAGCAGAGGAGGGGCTTAGGAGGAGCCTGGGCAGAATGGGTGGGGTCAGAGAGGAGATGCTTAGGCGGAGCCTGGGCAGAATGGGTGGGGTCAGACAGCAGAGGAGGGGCTTAGGAGGAGCCTAGTCAGATTGGGTGGGGTCAAATAGGAGGAGCCTAGTCAGAATGGGTGGAGTCAGAGAGGAGGGGGTATAGGAGGAGCCTAGTCAGATTGGGTGGGGTCAGAGAGGAGGGGCTTAGGAGGAGCCTAGTCAGATTGGGTGGGGTCAGAGAGGAGGGGTATAGGAGGAGCCTGGGCAGAATGGGTGGGGTCAGACAGCAGATGAGGGGCTTAGGAGGAGCCTGGGCAGAATTGGTGGGGTCAGAGAGGAGGGGCTTAGGAGGAGCCTGGGCAGAATGGGTGGGGTCAGACAGCAGAGGAGGGGCTTAGGAGGAGCCTAGTCAGATTGGGTGGGGTCAAATAGGAGGAGCCTGGGCAGAATGGGTGAGGTCAGAGAGGAGGGGTATAGGAGGAGCCTGGGCAGAGGGGGTATAGGAGGAGCCTAGTCAGAATGGGTGGGGTCAAATAGGAGGGGGTATAGGAGGAGCCTGGGCAGAATGGGTTGGGTCAGAGGGGTATAGGAGGAGCCTGGGCAGAATGGGTGGGGTCCGACAGCAGAGGAGGGGCTTAGGAGGAGCCTAGTCAGATTGGGTGGGGTCAAATAGGAGGAGCCTGGGCAGAATGGGTGGGGTCAGACAGCAGAGGAGGGGCTTAGGAGGAGCCAAGTCAGATTGGGTGGGGTCAAATAGGAGGGGTATAGGAGGAGCCTGGGCAGAATGGGTGGGGTCAGAGGGGTATGGGAGGAGCCTGGGCAGAATGGGTGGAGTCAGAGAGGAGGGGGTATAGGAGGAGCCTGGGCAGAATGGGTGGGGTCAGACAGCAGAGGAGGGGCTTAGGAGGAGCCTGGGCAGAATGGGTGGGGTCAGACAGCAGAGGAGGGGCTTAGGAGGAGCCTGGGCAGAATGGGTGGGGTCAGAGAGGAGATGCTTAGGCGGAGCCTGGGCAGAATGGGTGGGGTCAGACAGCAGAGGAGGGGCTTAGGAGGAGCCTAGTCAGATTGGGTGGGGTCAAATAGGAGGAGCCTAGTCAGAATGGGTGGAGTCAGAGAGGAGGGGGTATAGGAGGAGCCTAGTCAGATTGGGTGGGGTCAGAGAGGAGGGGCTTAGGAGGAGCCTAGGGGCTTAGGAGGAGCCTAGGGGCTTAGGAGGAGCCTAGTCAGATTGGGTGGGGTCAGAGAGGAGGGGTATAGGAGGAGCCTGGGCAGAATGGGTGGGGTCAGACAGCAGATGAGGGGCTTAGGAGGAGCCTGGGCAGAATTGGTGGGGTCAGAGAGGAGGGGCTTAGGAGGAGCCTGGGCAGAATGGGTGGGGTCAGACAGCAGAGGAGGGGCTTAGGAGGAGCCTAGTCAGATTGGGTGGGGTCAAATAGGAGGAGCCTGGGCAGAATGGGTGAGGTCAGAGGGGTAGGGGAGGAGCCTGGGCAGAATGGGTGGAGTCAGAGAGGAGGGGGTATAGGAGGAGCCTGGGCAGAATGGGTGGGGTCAGAGGGGTATAGGAGGAGCCTGGGCAGAATGGGTGGGGTCCGACAGCAGAGGAGGGGCTTAGGAGGAGCCTAGTCAGATTGGGTGGGGTCAAATAGGAGGAGCCTGGGCAGAATGGGTGGGGTCAGACAGCAGAGGAGGGGCTTAGGAGGAGCCAAGTCAGATTGGGTGGGGTCAAATAGGAGGGGTATAGGAGGAGCCTGGGCAGAATGGGTGGGGTCAGAGGGGTATGGGAGGAGCCTGGGCAGAATGGGTGGAGTCAGAGAGGAGGGGGTATAGGAGGAGCCTGGGCAGAATGGGTGGGGTCAAACAGCAGAGGAGGGGCTTAGGAGGAGCCTGGGCAGAATGGGTGGGGTCAGACAGCAGAGGAGGGGCTTAGGAGGAGCCTGGGCAGAATGGGTAGGGTCAGAGAGGAGATGCTTAGGCGGAGCCTGGGCAGAATGGGTGGGGTCAGACAGCAGAGGAGGGGCTTAGGAGGAGCCTAGTCAGATTGGGTGGGGTCAAATAGGAGGAGCCTAGTCAGAATGGGTGGAGTCAGAGAGGAGGGGGTATAGGAGGAGCCTAGTCAGATTGGGTGGGGTCAGAGAGGAGGGGCTTAGGAGGAGCCTAGGGGCTTAGGAGGAGCCTAGTCAGATTGGGTGGGGTCAGAGAGGAGGGGTATAGGAGGAGCCTGGGCAGAATGGGTGGGGTCAGACAGCAGATGAGGGGCTTAGGAGGAGCCTGGGCAGAATTGGTGGGGTCAGAGAGGAGGGGCTTAGGAGGAGCCTGGGCAGAATGGGTGGGGTCAGACAGCAGAGGAGGGGCTTAGGAGGAGCCTGGGCAGAATGGGTGGGGTCAGACAGCAGAGGAGGGGCTTAGGAGGAGCCTAGTCAGATTGGGTGGGGTCAAATAGGAGGAGCCTAGTCAGAATGGGTGGAGTCAGAGAGGAGGGGGTATAGGAGGAGCCTAGTCAGATTGGGTGGGGTCAGAGAGGAGGGGCTTAGGAGGAGCCTAGTCAGATTGGGTGGGGTCAGAGAGGAGGGGTATAGGAGGAGCCTGGGCAGAATGTGTGGGGTCAGACAGCAGATGAGGGGCTTAGGAGGAGCCTGGGCAGAATTGGTGGGGTCAGAGAGGAGGGGCTTAGGAGGAGCCTGGGCAGAATGGGTGGGGTCAGACAGCAGAGGAGGGGCTTAGGAGGAGCCTAGTCAGATTGGGTGGGGTCAAATAGGAGGAGCCTAGTCAGAATGGGTGGAGTCAGAGAGGAGGGGGTATAGGAGGAGCCTAGTCAGATTGGGTGGGGTCAGAGAGGAGGGGCTTAGGAGGAGCCTAGTCAGATTGGGTGGGGTCAGAGAGGAGGGGTATAGGAGGAGCCTGGGCAGAATGGGTGGGGTCAGACAGCAGATGAGGGGCTTAGGAGGAGCCTGGGCAGAATTGGTGGGGTCAGAGAGGAGGGGCTTAGGAGGAGCCTGGGCAGAATGGGTGGGGTCAGACAGCAGAGGAGGGGCTTAGGAGGAGCCTAGTCAGATTGGGTGGGGTCAAATAGGAGGAGCCTGGGCAGAATGGGTGAGGTCAGAGAGGAGGGGTATAGGAGGAGCCTGGGCAGAGGGGGTATAGGAGGAGCCTAGTCAGAATGGGTGGGGTCAAATAGGAGGGGGTATAGGAGGAGCCTGGGCAGAATGGGTTGGGTCAGAGGGGTATAGGAGGAGCCTGGGCAGAATGGGTGGGGTCCGACAGCAGAGGAGGGGCTTAGGAGGAGCCTAGTCAGATTGGGTGGGGTCAAATAGGAGGAGCCTGGGCAGAATGGGTGGGGTCAGACAGCAGAGGAGGGGCTTAGGAGGAGCCAAGTCAGATTGGGTGGGGTCAAATAGGAGGGGTATAGGAGGAGCCTGGGCAGAATGGGTGGGGTCAGAGGGGTATGGGAGGAGCCTGGGCAGAATGGGTGGAGTCAGAGAGGAGGGGGTATAGGAGGAGCCTGGGCAGAATGGGTGGGGTCAGACAGCAGAGGAGGGGCTTAGGAGGAGCCTGGGCAGAATGGGTGGGGTCAGACAGCAGAGGAGGGGCTTAGGAGGAGCCTGGGCAGAATGGGTGGGGTCAGAGAGGAGACGCTTAGGCGGAGCCTGGGCAGAATGGGTGGGGTCAGACAGCAGAGGAGGGGCTTAGGAGGAGCCTAGTCAGATTGGGTGGGGTCAAATAGGAGGAGCCTAGTCAGAATGGGTGGAGTCAGAGAGGAGGGGGTATAGGAGGAGCCTAGTCAGATTGGGTGGGGTCAGAGAGGAGGGGCTTAGGAGGAGCCTAGGGGCTTAGGAGGAGCCTAGGGGCTTAGGAGGAGCCTAGTCAGATTGGGTGGGGTCAGAGAGGAGGGGTATAGGAGGAGCCTGGGCAGAATGGGTGGGGTCAGACAGCAGATGAGGGGCTTAGGAGGAGCCTGGGCAGAATTGGTGGGGTCAGAGAGGAGGGGCTTAGGAGGAGCCTGGGCAGAATGGGTGGGGTCAGACAGCAGAGGAGGGGCTTAGGAGGAGCCTAGTCAGATTGGGTGGGGTCAAATAGGAGGAGCCTGGGCAGAATGGGTGAGGTCAGAGGGGTATGGGAGGAGCCTGGGCAGAATGGGTGGAGTCAGAGAGGAGGGGGTATAGGAGGAGCCTGGGCAGAATGGGTGGGGTCAGACAGCAGAGGAGGGGCTTAGGAGGAGCCTAGTCAGATTGGGTGGGGTCAAATAGGAGGAGCCTGGGCAGAATGGGTGAGGTCAGAGAGGAGGGGTATAGGAGGAGCCTGGGCAGAGGGGGTATAGGAGGAGCCTAGTCAGAATGGGTGGGGTCAAATAGGAGGGGGTATAGGAGGAGCCTGGGCAGAATGGGTTGGGTCAGAGGGGTATAGGAGGAGCCTGGGCAGAATGGGTGGGTTCCGACAGCAGAGGAGGGGCTTAGGAGGAGCCTAGTCAGATTGGGTGGGGTCAAATAGGAGGAGCCTGGGCAGAATGGGTGGGGTCAGACAGCAGAGGAGGGGCTTAGGAGGAGCCAAGTCAGATTGGGTGGGGTCAAATAGGAGGGGTATAGGAGGAGCCTGGGCAGAATGGGTGGGGTCAGAGGGGTATGGGAGGAGCCTGGGCAGAATGGGTGGAGTCAGAGAGGAGGGGCTTAGGCGGAGCCTGGGCAGAATGGGTGGGGTCAGACAGCAGAGGAGGGGCTTAGGAGGAGCCTGGGCAGGAGGAGCGGGTATATGGGCAGAATGGGTGGGGTCAGAGAGGAGGGGCTTAGGAGGAGCCTGGGCAGAATGGGTGGAGTCAGAGAGGAGGGGGTATAGGAGGAGCCTGGGCAGAATGGGTATAGGAGGAGCCTAGTCAGATTGGGTGGGGTCAAATAGGAGGAGCCTGGGCAGAATGGGTGGGGTCAGACAGCAGAGGAGGGGCTTAGGAGGAGCCTAGTCAGATTGGGTGGGGTCAAATAGGAGGAGCCTGGGCAGAATGGGTGGGGTCAGACAGCAGAGGAGGTGTATAGGAGGAGCCTGGGCAGAGGGGGTGGGGTCAGAGAGGAGGGGTATAGGAGGAGCCTGGGCAGAGGGGGTATAGGAGGAGCCTGGGCAGAGGGGGTGGGGTCAGAGAGGAGGGGTATAGGAGGAGCCTGGGCAGAGGGGGTATAGGAGGAGCCTAATCAGATTGGGTGGGGTCCAATAGGAGGAGCCTGGGCAGAATGGGTGGGGTCAGACAGCAGAGGAGGGGCTTAGGAGGAGCCTAGTCAGATTGGGTGGGGTCAAATAGGAGGAGCCTGGGCAGAATGGGTGGGGTCAGACAGCAGAGGAGGGGCTTAGGAGGAGCCTAGTCAGATTGGGTGGGGTCAAATAGGAGGAGCCTGGGCAGAATGGGTGGGGTCAGACAGCAGAGGAGGGGTATAGGAGGAGCCTGGGCAGAGGGGGTGGGGTCAGAGAGGAGGGGTATAGGAGGAGCCTGGGCAGAGGGGGTATAGGAGGAGCCTGGGCAGAGGGGGTGGGGTCAGAGAGGAGGGGTATAGGAGGAGCCTGGGCAGAGGGGGTATAGGAGGAGCCTAGTCAGATTGTGTGGGGTCAAATAGGAGGAGCCTGGGTAGAATGGGTGGAGTCAGAGAGGAGGGGGTATAGGAGGAGCCTGGGCAGAATGGGTGGGGTCAGACAGCAGAGGAGGGGCTTAGGAGGAGCCTAGTCAGATTGGGTGGGGTCAGAGAGGTGGGGTATAGGAGGAGCCTGGGGAGAATGGGTGGGGTCAGACAGCAGAGGAGGGGTATAGGAGGAGCCTGGGCAGAGGGGGTGGGGTCAGAGAGGAGGGGTATAGGAGGAGCCTGGGCAGAGGGGGTATAAGAGGAGCCTGGGCAGAGGGGTGGGGTCAGAGAGGAGGGGTATAGGAGGAGCCTGGGCAGAGGGGGTATAGGAGGAGCCTAGTCAGATTGGGTGGGGTCAAATAGGAGGAGCCTGGGCAGAATGGGTGGGGTCAGACAGCAGAGGAGGGGCTTAGGAGGAGCCTAGTCAGATTGGGTGGGGTCAAATAGGAGGAGCCTGGGCAGAATGGGTGGGGTCAGACAGCAGAGGAGGGGTATAGGAGGAGCCTGGGCAGAGGGGGTTAGGTCAGAGAGGAGGGGTATAGGAGGAGCCTGGGCAGAGGGGGTGGGGTCAGAGAGGAGGGGTATAGGAGGAGCCTGGGCAGAGGGGGTATAGGAGGAGCCTGGGCAGAGGGGGTGGGGTCAGAGAGGAGGGGCTTAGGAGGAGCCTAGTCAGATTGGGTGGGGTCAAATAGGAGGAGCCTGGGCAGAATGGGTGGAGTCAGAGAGGTGGGGCTTAGGAGGAGCCTGGGCAGAATGGGTGGGGTCAGAGAGGAGGGGCTTAGGCGGAGCCTGGGCAGAATGGGTGGGGGTCAGACAGCAGAGGAGGGGCTTAGGAGGAGCCTGGGCAGAGGGGGTATAGGAGGAGCCTAGTCAGATTGGGTGGGGTCAAATAGGAGGAGCCTGGGCAGAATGGGTGGGGTCAGACAGCAGAGGAGGGGCTTAGGAGGAGCCTAGTCAGATTGGGTGGGGTCAAATAGGAGAAGCCTGGGCAGAATGGGTGGGGTCAGACAGCAGAGAAGGGGCTTAGGAGGAGCCAAGTCAGATTGGGTGGGGTCAAATAGGAGGGGTATAGGAGGAGCCTGGGCAGAATGGGTGGGGTCAGACAGCAGATGAGGGGCTTAGGAGGAGCCTGGGCAGAATTGGTTGGGTCAGAGAGGAGGGGCTTAGGAGGAGCCTGGGCAGAATGGGTGGGGTCAGACAGCAGAGGAGGGGCTTAGGAGGAGCCTAGTCAGATTGGGTGGGGTCAAATAGGAGGGGGTATAGGAGGAGCCTGGGCAGAATGGGTGGGGTCAGAGGGGTATAGGAGGAGCCTGGGCAGAATGGGTGGGGTCCGACAGCAGAGGAGGGGCTTAGGAGGAGCCTAGTCAGATTGGGTGGGGTCAAATAGGAGGAGCCTGGGCAGAATGGGTGGGGTCAGACAGCAGAGGAGGGGCTTAGGAGGAGCCAAGTCAGATTGGGTGGGGTCAAATAGGAGGGGTATAGGAGGAGCCTGGGCAGAATGGGTGGGGTCAAATAGGAGGAGCCTGGGCAGAATGGGTGGGGTCAGAGGGGTATGGGAGGAGCCTGGGTAGAATGGGTGGAGTCAGAGAGGAGGGGGTATAGGAGGAGCCTGGGCAGAATGGGTGGGGTCAGACAGCAGAGGAGGGGCTTAGGAGGAGCCTGGGCAGAATCGGTGGGGTCAGACAGCAGAGGAGGGGCTTAGGAGGAGCCTGGGCAGAATGGGTGGGGTCAGAGAGGAGATGCTTAGGCGGAGCCTGGGCAGAATGGGTGGGGTCAGACAGCAGAGGAGGGGCTTAGGAGGAGCCTAGTCAGATTGGGTGGGGTCAAATAGGAGGAGCCTAGTCAGAATGGGTGGAGTCAGAGAGGAGGGGGTATAGGAGGAGCCTAGTCAGATTGGGTGGGGTCAGAGAGGAGGGGCTTAGGAGGAGCCTAGGGGCTTAGGAGGAGCCTAGTCAGATTGGGTGGGGTCAGAGAGGAGGGGTATAGGAGGAGCCTGGGCAGAATGGGTGGGGTCAGACAGCAGATGAGGGGCTTAGGAGGAGCCTGGGCAGAATTGGTGGGGTCAGAGAGGAGGGGCTTAGGAGGAGCCTGGGCAGAATGGGTGGGGTCAGACAGCAGAGGAGGGGCTTAGGAGGAGCCTAGTCAGATTGGGTGGGGTCAAATAGGAGGAGCCTGGGCAGAATGGGTGAGGTCAGAGAGGAGGGGTATAGGAGGAGCCTGGGCAGAGGGGGTATAGGAGGAGCCTAGTCAGATTGGGTGGGGTCAAATAGGAGGGGGTATAGGAGGAGCCTGGGCAGAATGGGTGGGGCCAGACAGCAGAGGAGGGGCTTAGGAGGAACCTAGTCAGATTGGGTGGGGTCAAATAGGAGGAGCCTGGGCAGAATGGGTGGGGTCAGACAGCAGAGGAGGGGCTTAGGAGGAGCCTAGTCAGATTGGGTGGGGTCAGAGAGGAGGGGTATAGGAGGAGCCTGGGCAGAATGGGTGGAGTCAGAGAGGAGGGGGTATAGGAGGAGCCTGGGCAGAATGGGTATAGGAGGAGCCTAGTCAGATTGGGTGAGGTCAGAGAGGAGGGGTATAGGAGGAGCCTGGGCAGAGGGGCTTAGGAGGAGCCTGGGCAGAATGGGTGGGGTCAGACAGCAGAGGATGGGTTTAGGAGGAGCTTAGTCAGAATGGGTGGGGTCAGAGAGCAGAGGAGGGGTTAAGGAGGAGCCTAGTCAGATTGGGTGGGGTCAGAGAGGAGGGGGTATAGGAGGAGCCTAGTCAGATTGGGTGAGGTCAGAGAGGAGGGGCTGAGGAGGAGCCTGGGCAGAATGGGTGGAGTCAGACAGCAGAGGAAGGATTGGTTTAGGAGGAGCTTAGTCAGAATGGGTGGGGTCAGACAGCAGAGGAGGGGCTTAGGAGGAGCCTAGTCAGATTGGGGTCAAATAAGAGGGGTATAGGAGGAGCCTGGGCAGAATGGGTGGGGTCAGAGGGGTATGGGAGGAGCCTGGGCAGAATGGGTGGAGTCAGAGAGGAGGGGGTATAGGAGGAGCCTAGTCAGATTGGGTGGGGTCAGAGAGCAGAGGAGGGGTTAATGAGGAGCCTAGTCAGATTGGGTGTGGTCAAATAGGAGGAGCCTGGGCAGAATGGGTGGGGTCTGAGGGCCTAGGAAGGGGTCATAGATGGAGGAGGATCCTGACTTATGGTGGGGAACTGCAAAAACTTTTTTAATGCACCCCCCTATACTTTCTGATTTCTGTTTGGAGGGGGCAGTCGGGGAGCAGTATTAAAAGGTGCTTAGGCGCAACGTGAAGAGCGATGAGGTGCACAGAATGGCATGCCTTCCAGGTACTTTTTGGGGGGGCTACCATTATTTTTTATTGCTCTGATCCTCCCTCATGGGGTGTACCCCAAATGGTTAGGGGCAACGGGGGAGGGGGGGTGGCAAAAAGCTGTTTGACAGTTTCTGTTACCAACAGGGGTCACCATACGATTCTGCTGCAGTTATGGTATTGAAAGGTACAACAAGGAGCATGTGAATGTATTTTTGCAGGTGGGGTGCCCCAAAATTTTACTGCCAGCAGCAGCAGCCCCCCTCCTCCCCACCCAGCAGATTGGTATAGGTACCTTTAGGACATTTCTGTTGAAAAAAGAGGCTATAGCGAATCGTGCTATGAAATCCTAGAGCACTAACATTTGCTAAATAAAGGTGGCATCGGAGCATACGAATGAGGCAGAGAGAGGCTACTGTTGCCAATTGGTTTGGTGGGTCATAGTGAATAACCTCGGCATGCAAATAGGCAGTGTGAGGATTGGCAGTGTCTGTAGAGAATTTTGGCATGCTCTTCAGCTTATTTTTTCCTCCTTACGTTGGCTATGAACTACAGAGGAAAGGCCCGGCCTTACTGTTGGACAAAACATGTATTTATGATTTTAAGAAGTGTAGTCTGACTGTACTGAGAGGGGCTGTACAGTACGGTAAATGCCTGTATACCCCTGCAATGTGCATCCAACTGTCACTTGAGATTCAATAGCGAACGAAGCAGCTGGGTTACTGACTGAATGTAAATGGAAGGCACATAGCAAGGGTGTTTGTGGTCACTCAAATGATTGAAACCTGGTTGATGCACTACCAAAGCTGGGGTTCCAGGAGGGAACATTTGAGGGGCATTGAGATGGTGGTGCCCAGAGGTCAAAATATGTTTCAGAGACAGAGAGGTACTGCGGTCCTGGTCCCACATTGGGGGTAGTCAAAAGTCCGGCTAAAGATTTCTGTCCAACTGTTACCACGTTTTGTGCAGCCTGGCTCCCTCTGTAATGATTCCCCAGTGTCTTTCGATCCTACAGATGACTGTAGCAAACTTCCCAAATTTTTTCTTGGCCTCATACCCCCAAAGGAGTGCCTGACATTTGCCAGCCTAACGATACTCACATTCTGGGAAAAACCTCACTAACCATGCATATTTATGCACCACACATGGCAAATCCTTGCAATTGCAGAACATCATATCGCACTTGTCATCTTTGAGGTGCTGTAAGTATTTGGATTTGAGGGAAATATTCATCCTTGCTTGCTCTCCCACCTGAAGTCTATGGTGCTGCTGTTCCTTTCTCACATGTCCCTACAAAGAGACAAGTGACACACAGACTCAATCACTCAGCAAACATATATGCTTTGACGCTTTCATCTTGCTGTTTACCTTCCAAATGTTCCCCCTTCACCACAAATACAGGCCAGCCATTCCTCATCCCCTCAGTCATCGTAGTCATTCACTCCTTAGGCCCTGCAAGACAAAAATGACCAAGAATCATGTCAGCAAGAAGGAGAAAAGCCTCAGTGTGCTCTTTTGTTCATACTGCTGCCCCCTAGTAACACTTCATGGCCACTGCAGCTTAAGAATGGGACTGAGAAGAGGGCTCTCCTATGCAAATAATGTCCTCCCATGCATACTTTCTTCTGAGACGGTCGGCGGCTTGTGCCGTGATACTGCCTCCAACATATGGTCTTCAACCAAATTTTAAAAAAGCCCACCTGCCTTAGACGAAGGATTTTGCCACTCGAAGGAAGCACATGGGGACATCACCATCATTTAGCAGGGTCCTAAATTGCCTGCTGTCCGCCTGTATACAGAACAAGGACGTTCGTGGCCGTTCGTGAGCGTTCTTCAAAGGAAGGAGGTGGGTGAATAAATCCAAGATGCCAGGGCAGGCCCAGCCCAGCCCAGTGCAGCCCAGCCCGGCACAGCGCACTGCTGTGGAGGTCCACTCCTTCACATCCTGCAGCAGGCATGATGCAGATCTACTAGAGCAAAGGCTTGACTCTGCTCTTGTCTGTCTCTTAAAGGAAAAATCTTTCCAACTTCTTATTGCACCTAATAAATGGACTCTAGCTAGCCTCAAACTCGACCCATCATTTCATTAGCCAGAGCTCATACTTGACCTTTATTTCTATCCAAGCTCACTGGCACCAAACCCCTGATTTGAGCGAGTGGCTCACACTAAAATGAAAAATCACCATCAACCAACCTATTTTACAATAAGTGTAGCACCATCCTCGCATTCTTGTGCTCAGTTATAACCCCCAATACCACAATTGCACTCTGCAATTCACCAAACTTAAAGGACAAAGAATGACGACATTGATAAAGGAAGATAAGGCCTTGTTCCTAGCACCTACTTGAGAAATAGGGCGGTTGGTAGAAGGTCATGAGAGAAAACATATGAAATGTTGGGAGACACCTGCCAAAAAAACACTAGCAAAAAAAAAATCACTGTTTGAAAATTTCCCACCTTGGGACACTTCTACAGCACTGGCAGGATTCGAACCCTGGCCTGTGAGGGTTGTCCCCCCAAAGGTACAAGCCTTACCTTTGAGCTATCTCCTTGGTGGTCTAGAGGATTGCAGTAGTAACTATAAGCAACATACAGGCCTTGGTCTCCTTCCCTGTGGCTTCCATTGCACATTAAATGGATGACCATGACATAAGGACAATTTGATAGGCTACTTACATGGAAACCAGAAAAACACTTAGCAAAAAAAAAAAAAAAGAAAATCACTGTTTGAAAATTTCCCACCGTGGGATACTTCTACAGCACTGGCAGGATTCGAACCCTGGCCTGTGAGGGCTGCCCCCACCAAAGGTACAAGCCTTACCTTTGAGCTATAGCTCCTTGGTGGTCTGGAGGATTGCAGTAGTAACTATAAGCAACATACAGGCCTTGGTGTCCTTTCCTGTGGCTTCCATTGCACATTAAATGGATGACCATGACATAAGGACAATTTGATAGGCTACTTACATGGAAACCAGAAAAACACTTAGCAACAAAAAATAAAAGAAAATCACTGTTTGAAAATTTCCCACCTTGGGATACTTCTACAGCACTGGCAGGATTCGAACCCTGGCCTGTGAGGGCTGTCCCCACCAAAGGTACAAGCCTTACCTTTGAGCTATAGCTCCTTGGTGGTCTGGAGGATTGCAGTAGTAACTATAAGCAACATACAGGCCTTGGTGTCCTTTCCTGTGGCTTCCATTGCACATTAAATGGATGACCATGACATACGGACAATTTGATAGGCTACTTACATGGAAACCAGAAAAACACTTAGCAAAAAAAAATAAAAGAAAATCACTGTTTGAAAATTTCCCACCTTGGGATACTTCTACAGCACTGGCAGGATTCGAACCCTGGCCTGTGAGGGCTGTCCCCACCAAAGGTACAAGCCTTACCTTTGAGCTATAGCTCCTTGGTGGTCTAGAGGATTGCAGAAGTAACTATAAGCAACATACAGGCCTTGGTGTCCTTTCCTGTGGCTTCCATTGCACATTAAAAGGATGACCATGACATAAGGACAATTTGATAGGCTACTTACATGGAAACCAGTGTGGTCCAGTGGGTAAGTTCCTGCCTTCCATCCAGGCAACCAGGGTTCAAATCCCGGGTTCGGCACCAGGTAAGTAAATTGGTAAGTAAAATGTGTCTGTGTGTTGTGTAAGAGTGGAATCATGCCTAGCGAAAGAGGGATTGCAGATTGGTCGGTAAGTAAAATAGGTGTGGAAAGAAAGGTGAAAGAAAGAGAATGGGTGTTGTCTGTAGAAGGAGGACCCTGGGCAGGTTGGGTGGGGTCAGAGAGGAGGGGTATAGGAGGAGCCTGGGCAGAATGGGTGGGGTCAGAGAGCAGAGGAGGGGCTTAGGAAGAGCCTAGGGGCTTAGGAGGAGCCTAGTCAGATTGGGTGGGGTCAGAGAGGAGGGGTATCGGAGGAGCCTGGCAGAGGGGGGGTGTAGGAGGAGCCTAGTCAGATTGGGTGGGGTCAAATAGGAGGAGCCTGGGCAGAATGGGAGGAGCCTGGGTAGAATGGGTGGAGTCAGAGAGGAGGGGGTATAGGAGGAGCCTGGCAGAGGGGGGTGTAGGAGGAGCCTAGTCAGATTGGGTGGGGTCAAATAGGAGGAGCCTGGGCAGAATGGGTGGGGTCAGAGGGGTATGGGAGGAGCCTGGGTAGAATGGGTGGAGTCAGAGAGGAGGGGGTATAGGAGGAGCCTGGGCAGAATGGGTGGGGTCAGACAGCAGAGGAGGGGCCTAGTCAGATTGGGTGGGGTCAGAGAGGTGGGGTATAGGAGGAGCCTGGGCAGAATGGGTGGGGTCAGACAGCAGAGGAGGGGCCTAGTCAGATTGGGTGGGGTCAGAGAGGTGGGGTCTAGAAGGAGCCTGGGCAGAATGGGTGGGGTCAGACAGCAGAGGAGGGGCTTAGGAGGAGCCTAGTCAGATTGGGTGGGGTCAAATAGGAGGAGCCTGGGTGGGGTCAGAGGGGTATGGGAGGAGCCTGGGCAGAATGGGTGGGGTCAGAGAGGAGGGGCTTAGGCGGAGCCTGGGCAGAATGGGTGGGGGTCAGACAGCAGAGGAGGGGCTTAGGAGGAGCCTAGTCAGATTGGGTGGGGTCAGACAGCAGAGGAGGGGCTTAGGAGGAGCCTAGTCAGATTGGGTGGGGTCAAATAGGAGGAGCCTGGGCAGAATGGGTGGGGTCAGAGGGGTATGGGAGGAGCCTGGGCAGAATGGGTGGGGTCAGACAGCAGAGGAGGGGCTTAGGAGGAGCCTAGTCAGATTGGGTGGGGTCAAATAGGAGGAGCCTGGGCAGAATGGGTGGGGTCAGACAGCAGAGGAGGGGTATAGGAGGAGCCTGGCAGAGGGGGGTGTAGGAGGAGCCTAGTCAGATTGGGTGGGGTCAAATAGGAGGAGCCTGGGTGGGGTCAGAGGGGTATGGGAGGAGCCTGGGTAGAATGGGTGGAGTCAGAGAGGAGGGGGTATAGGAGGAGCCTGGGCAGAATGGGTGGGGTCAGACAGCAGAGGAGGAGCCTGGGCAGAGGGGGTGGGGTCAGAGAGGAGGGGTATAGGAGGAGCCTGGGCGGAGGGGGTATAGGAGGAGCCTGGCCAGAGGGGGTGGGGTCAGGGAGGAGGGGCTTAGGAGGAGCTTAGTCAGATTGGGTGGGGTCAAATAGGAGGAGCCTGGGCAGAATGGGTGGGGTCAGAGGGGTATGGGAGGAGCCTGGGCAGAATGGGTGGGGTCAGACAGCAGAGGAGGGGCTTAGGAGGAGCCTGGGCAGAATGGGTGGGGTCAGAGAGGAGGGGCTTAGGCGGAGCCTGGGCAGAATGGGTGGGGTCAGACAGCAGAGGAGGGGCTTAGGAGGAGCCTGGGCAGGAGCAGCGGGTATATGGGCAGAATGGGTGGAGTCAGAGAGGAGGGGGTATAGGAGGAGCCTGGGCAGAATGGGTATAGGAGGAGCCTAGTCAGATTGGGTGGGATCAAATAGGAGGAGCCTGGGCAGAATGGGTGGGGTCAGACAGCAGAGGAGGGGCTAGGAGGAGCCTAGTCAGATTGGGTGGGGTCAAATAGGAGGAGCCTGGGCAGAATGGGTGGGGTCAGACAGCAGAGGAGGGGTATAGGAGGAGCCTGGGCAGAGGGGGTGGGGTCAGAGAGGAGGGGTATAGGAGGAGCCTGGGCAGAGGGGGTGGGGTCAGAGAGGAGGGGTATAGGAGGAGCCTGGGCAGAGGGGGTATAGGAGGAGCCTAATCAGATTGGGTGGGGTCCAATAGGAGGAGCCTGGGCAGAATGGGTGGGGTCAGACAGCAGAGGAGGGGCTTAGGAGGAGCCTAGTCAGATTGGGTGGGGTCAGAGAGGTGGGGTATAGGAGGAGCCTGGGCAGAATGGGTGGGGTCAGACAGCAGAGGAGGGGCTTAGGAGGAGCCTAGTCAGATTGGGTGGGGTCAGAGAGGAGGGGTATAGGAGGAGCCTGGGCAGAATGGGTGGGGTCAGACAGCAGATGAGGGGCTTAGGAGGAGCCTGGGCAGAATTGGTGGGGTCAGAGAGGAGGGGCTTAGGAGGAGCCTGGGCAGAATGGGTGGGGTCAGACAGCAGAGGAGGGGCTTAGGAGGAGCCTAGTCAGATTGGGTGGGGTCAAATAGGAGGAGCCTGGGTGGGGTCAGAGGGGTATGGGAGGAGCCTGGGCAGAATGGGTGGGGTCAGAGAGGAGGGGCTTAGGCGGAGCCTGGGCAGAATGGGTGGGGGTCAGACAGCAGAGGAGGGGCTTAGGAGGAGCCTAGTCAGATTGGGTGGGGTCAGACAGCAGAGGAGGGGCTTAGGAGGAGCCTAGTCAGATTGGGTGGGGTCAAATAGGAGGAGCCTGGGCAGAATGGGTGGGGTCAGAGGGGTATGGGAGGAGCCTGGGCAGAATGGGTGGGGTCAGACAGCAGAGGAGGGGCTTAGGAGGAGCCTGGGCAGAATGGGTGGGGTCAGACAGCAGAGGAGGGGCTTAGGAGGAGCCTAGTCAGATTGGGTGGGGTCAAATAGGAGGAGCCTGGGCAGAATGGGTGGGGTCAGACAGCAGAGGAGGGGTATAGGAGGAGCCTGGCAGAGGGGGGTGTAGGAGGAGCCTAGTCAGATTGGGTGGGGTCAAATAGGAGGAGCCTGGGTGGGGTCAGAGGGGTATGGGAGGAGCCTGGGTAGAATGGGTGGAGTCAGAGAGGAGGGGGTATAGGAGGAGCCTGGGCAGAGGGGGTGGGGTCAGAGAGGAGGGGTATAGGAGGAGCCTGGGCGGAGGGGGTATAGGAGGAGCCTGGCCAGAGGGGGTGGGGTCAGAGAGGAGGGGCTTAGGAGGAGCTTAGTCAGATTGGGTGGGGTCAAATAGGAGGAGCCTGGGCAGAATGGGTGGGGTCAGAGGGGTATGGGAGGAGCCTGGGCAGAATGGGTGGGGTCAGACAGCAGAGGAGGGGCTTAGGAGGAGCCTGGGCAGAATGGGTGGGGTCAGAGAGGAGGGGCTTAGGCGGAGCCTGGGCAGAATGGGTGGGGTCAGACAGCAGAGGAGGGGCTTAGGAGGAGCCTGGGCAGGAGGAGCGGGTATATGGGCAGAATGGGTGGAGTCAGAGAGGAGGGGGTATAGGAGGAGCCTGGGCAGAATGGGTATAGGAGGAGCCTAGTCAGATTGGGTGGGGTCAAATAGGAGGAGCCTGGGCAGAATGGGTGGGGTCAGACAGCAGAGGAGGGGCTAGGAGGAGCCTAGTCAGATTGGGTGGGGTCAAATAGGAGGAGCCTGGGCAGAATGGGTGGGGTCAGACAGCAGAGGAGGGGTATAGGAGGAGCCTGGGCAGAGGTGGTGGGGTCAGAGAGGAGGGGTATAGGAGGAGCCTGGGCAGAGGGGGTGGGGTCAGAGAGGAGGGGTATAGGAGGAGCCTGGGCGGAGGGGTATAGGAGGAGCCTGGGCAGAGGGGGTATAGGAGGAGCCTAATCAGATTGGGTGGGGTCCAATAGGAGGAGCCTGGGCAGAATGGGTGGGGTCAGACAGCAGAGGAGGGGCTTAGGAGGAGCCTAGTCAGATTGGGTGGGGTCAGAGAGGAGGGGTATAGGAGGAGCCTGGGCAGAATGGGTGGGGTCAGACAGCAGATGAGGGGCTTAGGAGGAGCCTGGGCAGAATTGGTGGGGTCAGAGAGGAGGGGCTTAGGAGGAGCCTGGGCAGAATGGGTGGGGTCAGACAGCAGAGGAGGGGTATAGGAGGAGCCTGGGCAGAGGGGGTATAGGAGGAGCCTGGGCAGAGGGGGTGGGGTCAGAGAGGAGGGGTATAGGAGGAGCCTGGGCAGAGGGGGTATAGGAGGAGCCTGGGCAGAGGGGGTGGGGTCAGAGAGGAGGGGCTTAGGAGGAGCCTAGTCAGATTGGGTGGGGTCAAATAGGAGGAGCCTGGGCAGAATGGGTGGAGTCAGAGAGGTGGGGCTTAGGAGGAGCCTGGGCAGAATGGGTGGGGTCAGAGAGGAGGGGCTTAGGCGGAGCCTGGGCAGAATGGGTGGGGGTCAGACAGCAGAGGAGGGGCTTAGGAGGAGCCTGGGCAGAGGGGGTATAGGAGGAGCCTAGTCAGATTGGGTGGGGTCAAATAGGAGGAGCCTGGGCAGAATGGGTGGGGTCAGACAGCAGAGGAGGGGCTTAGGAGGAGCCTAGTCAGATTGGGTGGGGTCAAATAGGAGGAGCCTGGGCAGAATGGGTGGGGTCAGACAGCAGAGGAGGGGCTTAGGAGGAGCCAAGTCAGATTGGGTGGGGTCAAATAGGAGGGGTATAGGAGGAGCCTGGGCAGAATGGGTGGGGTCAGAGGGGTATGGGAGGAGCCTGGGCAGAATGGGTGGAGTCAGAGAGGAGGGGGTATAGGAGGAGCCTGGGCAGAATGGGTGGGGTCAGACAGCAGAGGAGGGGCTTAGGAGGAGCCTAGTCAGATTGGGTGGGGTCAAATAGGAGGAGCCTGGGCAGAATGGGTGAGGTCAGAGAGGAGGGGTATAGGAGGAGCCTGGGCAGAGGGGGTATAGGAGGAGCCTAGTCAGATTGGGTGGGGTCAAATAGGAGGGGGTATAGGAGGAGCCTGGGCAGAATGGGTGGGGTCAGAGGGGTATAGGAGGAGCCTGGGCAGAATGGGTGGGGTCCGACAGCAGAGGAGGGGCTTAGGAGGAGCCTAGTCAGATTGGGTGGGGTCAAATAGGAGGAGCCTGGGCAGAATGGGTGGGGTCAGACAGCAGAGGAGGGGCTTAGGAGGAGCCTGGGCAGAATGGGTGGGGTCAGAGAGGAGATGCTTAGGCGGAGCCTGGGCAGAATGGGTGGGGTCAGACAGCAGAGGAGGGGCTTAGGAGGAGCCTAGTCAGATTGGGTGGGGTCAAATAGGAGGGGCTTAGGAGGAGCCGAGGGGCTTAGGAGGAGCCTAGGGGCTTAGGAGGAGCCTAGTCAGATTGGGTGGGGTCAGAGAGGAGGGGTATAGGAGGAGCCTGGGCAGAATGGGTGGGGTCAGACAGCAGATGAGGGGCTTAGGAGGAGCCTGGGCAGAATTGGTGGGGTCAGAGAGGAGGGGCTTAGGAGGAGCCTGGGCAGAATGGGTGGGGTCAGACAGCAGAGGAGGGGCTTAGGAGGAGCCTAGTCAGAATGGGTGGAGTCAGAGAGGAGGGGGTATAGGAGGAGCCTAGTCAGATTGGGTGGGGTCAGAGAGGAGGGGCTTAGGAGGAGCCTAGGGGCTTAGGAGGAGCCTAGTCAGATTGGGTGGGGTCAGAGAGGAGGGGTATAGGAGGAGCCTGGGCAGAATGGGTGGGGTCAGACAGCAGATGAGGGGCTTAGGAGGAGCCTGGGCAGAATTGGTGGGGTCAGAGAGGAGGGGCTTAGGAGGAGCCTGGGCAGAATGGGTGGGGTCAGACAGCAGAGGAGGGGCTTAGGAGGAGCCTAGTCAGATTGGGTGGGGTCAAATAGGAGGAGCCTGGGCAGAATGGGTGGGGTCAAATAGGAGGGGTATAGGAGGAGCCTGGGCAGAATGGGTGGGGTCAGAGGGGTATGGGAGGAGCCTGGGCAGAATGGGTGGAGTCAGAGAGGAGGGGGTATAGGAGGAGCCTGGGCAGAATGGGTGGGGTCAAACAGCAGAGGAGGGGCTTAGGAGGAGCCTGGGCAGAATGGGTGGGGTCAGACAGCAGAGGAGGGGCTTAGGAGGAGCCTGGGCAGAATGGGTGGGGTCAGAGAGGAGATGCTTAGGCGGAGCCTGGGCAGAATGGGTGGGGTCAGACAGCAGAGGAGGGGCTTAGGAGGAGCCTAGTCAGATTGGGTGGGGTCAAATAGGAGGAGCCTAGTCAGAATGGGTGGAGTCAGAGAGGAGGGGGTATAGGAGGAGCCTAGTCAGATTGGGTGGGGTCAGAGAGGAGGGGCTTAGGAGGAGCCTAGTCAGATTGGGTGGGGTCAGAGAGGAGGGGTATAGGAGGAGCCTGGGCAGAATGGGTGGGGTCAGACAGCAGATGAGGGGCTTAGGAGGAGCCTGGGCAGAATTGGTGGGGTCAGAGAGGAGGGGCTTAGGAGGAGCCTGGGCAGAATGGGTGGGGTCAGACAGCAGAGGAGGGGCTTAGGAGGAGCCTAGTCAGATTGGGTGGGGTCAAATAGGAGGAGCCTGGGCAGAATGGGTGAGGTCAGAGAGGAGGGGTATAGGAGGAGCCTGGGCAGAGGGGGTATAGGAGGAGCCTAGTCAGAATGGGTGGGGTCAAATAGGAGGGGGTATAGGAGGAGCCTGGGCAGAATGGGTTGGGTCAGAGGGGTATAGGAGGAGCCTGGGCAGAATGGGTGGGGTCCGACAGCAGAGGAGGGGCTTAGGAGGAGCCTAGTCAGATTGGGTGGGGTCAAATAGGAGGAGCCTGGGCAGAATGGGTGGGGTCAGACAGCAGAGGAGGGGCTTAGGAGGAGCCAAGTCAGATTGGGTGGGGTCAAATAGGAGGGGTATAGGAGGAGCCTGGGCAGAATGGGTGGGGTCAGAGGGGTATGGGAGGAGCCTGGGCAGAATGGGTGGAGTCAGAGAGGAGGGGGTATGGGAGGAGCCTGGGCAGAATGGGTGGGGTCAGACAGCAGAGGAGGGGCTTAGGAGGAGCCTGGGCAGAATGGGTGGG
Organism: Lissotriton vulgaris; assembly: GCF_964263255.1. Classification (NCBI taxonomy): domain Eukaryota; kingdom Metazoa; phylum Chordata; class Amphibia; order Caudata; family Salamandridae; genus Lissotriton; species Lissotriton vulgaris. Next base: position 1,002,729,257 of record NC_141695.1, read on the forward strand.
GTCAGACAGCAGAGGAGGGGCTTAGGAGGAGCCTGGGCAGAATGGGTGGGGTCAGAGAGGAGATGCTTAGGCGGAGCCTGGGCAGAATGGGTGGGGTCAGACAGCAGAGGAGGGGCTTAGGAGGAGCCTAGTCAGATTGGGTGGGGTCAAATAGGAGGAGCCTAGTCAGAATGGGTGGAGTCAGAGAGGAGGGGGTATAGGAGGAGCCTAGTCAGATTGGGTGGGGTCAGAGAGGAGGGGCTTAGGAGGAGCCTAGGGGCTTAGGAGGAGCCTAGGGGCTTAGGAGGAGCCTAGTCAGAATGGGTGGAGTCAGAGAGGAGGGGGTATAGGAGGAGCCTAGTCAGATTGGGTGGGGTCAGAGAGGAGGGGCTTAGGAGGAGCCTAGGGGCTTAGGAGGAGCCTAGGGGCTTAGGAGGAGCCTAGGGGCTTAGGAGGAGCCTAGTCAGATTGGGTGGGGTCAGAGAGGAGGGGTATAGGAGGAGCCTGGGCAGAATGGGTGGGGTCAGACAGCAGATGAGGGGCTTAGGAGGAGCCTGGGCAGAATTGGTGGGGTCAGAGAGGAGGGGCTTAGGAGGAGCCTGGGCAGAATGGGTGGGGTCAGACAGCAGAGGAGGGGCTTAGGAGGAGCCTAGTCAGATTGGGTGGGGTCAAATAGGAGGAGCCTGGGCAGAATGGGTGAGGTCAGAGGGGTATGGGAGGAGCCTGGGCAGAATGGGTGGAGTCAGAGAGGAGGGGGTATAGGAGGAGCCTGGGCAGAATGGGTGGGGTCAGAGGGGTATAGGAGGAGCCTGGGCAGAATGGGTGGGGTCCGACAGCAGAGGAGGGGCTTAGGAGGAGCCTAGTCAGATTGGGTGGGGTCAAATAGGAGGGGTATAGGAGGAGCCTGGGCAGAATGGGTGGGGTCAGAGGGGTATGGGAGGAGCCTGGGCAGAATGGGTGGAGTCAGAGAGGAGGGGGTATAGGAGGAGCCTGGGCAGAATGGGTGGGGTCAAACAGCAGAGGAGGGGCTTAGGAGGAGCCTGGGCAGAATGGGTGGGGTCAGACAGCAGAGGAGGGGCTTAGGAGGAGCCTGGGCAGAATGGGTGGGGTCAGAGAGGAGATGCTTAGGCGGAGCCTGGGCAGAATGGGTGGGGTCAGACAGCAGAGGAGGGGCTTAGGAGGAGCCTAGTCAGATTGGGTGGGGTCAAATAGGAGGAGCCTAGTCAGAATGGGTGGAGTCAGAGAGGAGGGGGTATAGGAGGAGCCTAGTCAGATTGGGTGGGGTCAGAGAGGAGGGGCTTAGGAGGAGCCTAGGGGCTTAGGAGGAGCCTAGTCAGATTGGGTGGGGTCAGAGAGGAGGGGTATAGGAGGAGCCTGGGCAGAATGGGTGGGGTCAGACAGCAGATGAGGGGCTTAGGAGGAGCCTGGGCAGAATTGGTGGGGTCAGAGAGGAGGGGCTTAGGAGGAGCCTGGGCAGAATGGGTGGGGTCAGACAGCAGAGGAGGGGCTTAGGAGGAGCCTGGGCAGAATGGGTGGGGTCAGACAGCAGAGGAGGGGCTTAGGAGGAGCCTAGTCAGATTGGGTGGGGTCAAATAGGAGGAGCCTAGTCAGAATGGGTGGAGTCAGAGAGGAGGGGGTATAGGAGGAGCCTAGTCAGATTGGGTGGGGTCAGAGAGGAGGGGCTTAGGAGGAGCCTAGTCAGATTGGGTGGGGTCAGAGAGGAGGGGTATAGGAGGAGCCTGGGCAGAATGTGTGGGGTCAGACAGCAGATGAGGGGCTTAGGAGGAGCCTGGGCAGAATGGGTGGGGTCAGACAGCAGAGGAGGGGCTTAGGAGGAGCCTGGGCAGGAGGAGCGGGTATATGGGCAGAATGGGTGGAGTCAGAGAGGAGGGGGTATAGGAGGAGCCTGGGCAGAATGGGTATAGGAGGAGCCTAGTCAGATTGGGTGGGGTCAAATAGGAGGAGCCTGGGCAGAATGGGTGGGGTCAGACAGCAGAGGAGGGGCTAGGAGGAGCCTAGTCAGATTGGGTGGGGTCAAATAGGAGGAGCCTGGGCAGAATGGGTGGGGTCAGACAGCAGAGGAGGGGTATAGGAGGAGCCTGGGCAGAGGGGGTGGGGTCAGAGAGGAGGGGTATAGGAGGAGCCTGGGCAGAGGGGGTGGGGTCAGACAGCAGAGGAGGGGCCTAGTCAGATTGGGTGGGGTCAGAGAGGTGGGGTATAGAAGGAGCCTGGGCAGAATGGGTGGGGTCAGACAGCAGAGGAGGGGCTTAGGAGGAGCCTAGTCAGATTGGGTGGGGTCAAATAGGAGGAGCCTGGGTGGGGTCAGAGGGGTATGGGAGGAGCCTGGGCAGAATGGGTGGGGTCAGAGAGGAGGGGCTTAGGCGGAGCCTGGGCAGAATGGGTGGGGGTCAGACAGCAGAGGAGGGGCTTAGGAGGAGCCTAGTCAGATTGGGTGGGGTCAGACAGCAGAGAAGGGGCTTAGGAGGAGCCAAGTCAGATTGGGTGGGGTCAAATAGGAGGGGTATAGGAGGAGCCTGGGCAGAATGGGTGGGGTCAGACAGCAGATGAGGGGCTTAGGAGGAGCCTGGGCAGAATTGGTTGGGTCAGAGAGGAGGGGCTTAGGAGGAGCCTGGGCAGAATGGGTGGGGTCAGACAGCAGAGGAGGGGCTTAGGAGGAGCCTAGTCAGATTGGGTGGGGTCAAATAGGAGGAGCCTGGGCAGAATGGGTGAGGTCAGAGAGGAGGGGTATAGGAGGAGCCTGGGCAGAGGGGGTATAGGAGGAGCCTAGTCAGATTGGGTGGGGTCAAATAGGAGGGGGTATAGGAGGAGCCTGGGCAGAATGGGTGGGGTCAGAGGGGTATAGGAGGAGCCTGGGCAGAATGGGTGGGGTCCGACAGCAGAGGAGGGGCTTAGGAGGAGCCTAGTCAGATTGGGTGGGGTCAAATAGGAGGAGCCTGGGCAGAATGGGTGGGGTCAGACAGCAGAGGAGGGGCTTAGGAGGAGCCAAGTCAGATTGGGTGGGGTCAAATAGGAGGGGTATAGGAGGAGCCTGGGCAGAATGGGTGGGGTCAAATAGGAGGAGCCTGGGCAGAATGGGTGGGGTCAGAGGGGTATGGGAGGAGCCTGGGTAGAATGGGTGGAGTCAGAGAGGAGGGGGTATAGGAGGAGCCTGGGCAGAATGGGTGGGGTCAGACAGCAGAGGAGGGGCTTAGGAGGAGCCTGGGCAGAATCGGTGGGGTCAGACAGCAGAGGAGGGGCTTAGGAGGAGCCTGGGCAGAATGGGTGGGGTCAGAGAGGAGATGCTTAGGCGGAGCCTGGGCAGAATGGGTGGGGTCAGACAGCAGAGGAGAGGCTTAGGAGGAGCCTAGTCAGATTGGGTGGGGTCAAATAGGAGGAGCCTAGTCAGAATGGGTGGAGTCAGAGAGGAGGGGGTATAGGAGGAGCCTAGTCAGATTGGGTGGGGTCAGAGAGGAGGGGCTTAGGAGGAGCCTAGGGGCTTAGGAGGAGCCTAGTCAGATTGGGTGGGGTCAGAGAGGAGGGGTATAGGAGGAGCCTGGGCAGAATGGGTGGGGTCAGACAGCAGATGAGGGGCTTAGGAGGAGCCTGGGCAGAATTGGTGGGGTCAGAGAGGAGGGGCTTAGGAGGAGCCTGGGCAGAATGGGTGGGGTCAGACAGCAGAGGAGGGGCTTAGGAGGAGCCTAGTCAGATTGGGTGGGGTCAAATAGGAGGAGCCTGGGCAGAATGGGTGAGGTCAGAGAGGAGGGGTATAGGAGGAGCCTGGGCAGAGGGGGTATAGGAGGAGCCTAGTCAGATTGGGTGGGGTCAAATAGGAGGGGGTATAGGAGGAGCCTGGGCAGAATGGGTGGGGCCAGACAGCAGAGGAGGGGCTTAGGAGGAACCTAGTCAGATTGGGTGGGGTCAAATAGGAGGAGCCTGGGCAGAATGGGTGGGGTCAGACAGCAGAGGAGGGGCTTAGGAGGAGCCTAGTCAGATTGGGTGGGGTCAGAGAGGAGGGGTATAGGAGGAGCCTGGGCAGAATGGGTGGAGTCAGAGAGGAGGGGGTATAGGAGGAGCCTGGGCAGAATGGGTATAGGAGGAGCCTAGTCAGATTGGGTGAGGTCAGAGAGGAGGGGTATAGGAGGAGCCTGGGCAGAGGGGCTTAGGAGGAGCCTGGGCAGAATGGGTGGGGTCAGACAGCAGAGGATGGGTTTAGGAGGAGCTTAGTCAGAATGGGTGGGGTCAGAGAGCAGAGGAGGGGTTAAGGAGGAGCCTAGTCAGATTGGGTGGGGTCAGAGAGGAGGGGGTATAGGAGGAGCCTAGTCAGATTGGGTGAGGTCAGAGAGGAGGGGCTGAGGAGGAGCCTGGGCAGAATGGGTGGAGTCAGACAGCAGAGGAAGGATTGGTTTAGGAGGAGCTTAGTCAGAATGGGTGGGGTCAGACAGCAGAGGAGGGGCTTAGGAGGAGCCTAGTCAGATTGGGGTCAAATAAGAGGGGTATAGGAGGAGCCTGGGCAGAATGGGTGGGGTCAGAGGGGTATGGGAGGAGCCTGGGCAGAATGGGTGGAGTCAGAGAGGAGGGGGTATAGGAGGAGCCTAGTCAGATTGGGTGGGGTCAGAGAGCAGAGGAGGGGTTAAGGAGGAGCCTAGTCAGATTGGGTGTGGTCAAATAGGAGGAGCCTGGGCAGAATGGGTGGGGTCTGAGGGCCTAGGAAGGGGTCATAGATGGAGGAGGATCCTGACTTATGGTGGGGAACTGCAAAAACTTTTTTAATGCACCCCCCTATACTTTCTGATTTCTGTTTGGAGGGGGCAGTCGGGGAGCAGTATTAAAAGGTGCTTAGGCGCAACGTGAAGAGCGATGAGGTGCACAGAATGGCATGCCTTCCAGGTACTTTTTGGGGGGGCTACCATTATTTTTTATTGCTCTGATCCTCCCTCATGGGGTGTACCCCAAATGGTTAGGGGCAACGGGGGAGGGGGGGTGGCAAAAAGCTGTTTGACAGTTTCTGTTACCAACAGGGGTCACCATACGATTCTGCTGCAGTTATGGTATTGAAAGGTACAACAAGGAGCATGTGAATGTATTTTTGCAGGTGGGGTGCCCCAAAATTTTACTGCCAGCAGCAGCAGCCCCCCTCCTCCCCACCCAGCAGATTGGTATAGGTACCTTTAGGACATTTCTGTTGAAAAAAGAGGCTATAGCGAATCGTGCTATGAAATCCTAGAGCACTAACATTTGCTAAATAAAGGTGGCATCGGAGCATACGAATGAGGCAGAGAGAGGCTACTGTTGCCAATTGGTTTGGTGGGTCATAGTGAATAACCTCGGCATGCAAATAGGCAGTGTGAGGATTGGCAGTGTCTGTAGAGAATTTTGGCATGCTCTTCAGCTTATTTTTTCCTCCTTACGTTGGCTATGAACTACAGAGGAAAGGCCCGGCCTTACTGTTGGACAAAACATGTATTTATGATTTTAAGAAGTGTAGTCTGACTGTACTGAGAGGGGCTGTACAGTACGGTAAATGCCTGTATACCCCTGCAATGTGCATCCAACTGTCACTTGAGATTCAATAGCGAACGAAGCAGCTGGGTTACTGACTGAATGTAAATGGAAGGCACATAGCAAGGGTGTTTGTGGTCACTCAAATGATTGAAACCTGGTTGATGCACTACCAAAGCTGGGGTTCCAGGAGGGAACATTTGAGGGGCATTGAGATGGTGGTGCCCAGAGGTCAAAATATGTTTCAGAGACAGAGAGGTACTGCGGTCCTGGTCCCACATTGGGGGTAGTCAAAAGTCCGGCTAAAGATTTCTGTCCAACTGTTACCACGTTTTGTGCAGCCTGGCTCCCTCTGTAACGATTCCCCAGTGTCTTTCGATCCTACAGATGACTGTAGCAAACTTCCCAAATTTTTTCTTGGCCTCATACCCCCAAAGGAGTGCCTGACATTTGCCAGCCTAACGATACTCACATTCTGGGAAAAACCTCACTAACCATGCATATTTATGCACCACACATGGCAAATCCTTGCAATTGCAGAACATCATATCGCACTTGTCATCTTTGAGGTGCTGTAAGTATTTGGATTTGAGGTGCTCTCCCACCTGAAGTCTATGGTGCTGCTGTTCCTTTCTCACATGTCCCTACAAAGAGACAAGTGACACACAGACTCAATCACTCAGCAAACATATATGCTTTGACGCTTTCATCTTGCTGTTTACCTTCCAAATGTTCCCCCTTCACCACAAATACAGGCCAGCCATTCCTCATCCCCTCAGTCATCGTAGTCATTCACTCCTTAGGCCCTGCAAGACAAAAATGACCAAGAATCATGTCAGCAAGAAGGAGAAAAGCCTCAGTGTGCTCTTTTGTTCATACTGCTGCCCCCTAGTAACACTTCATGGCCACTGCAGCTTAAGAATGGGACTGAGAAGAGGGCTCTCCTATGCAAATAATGTCCTCCCATGCATACTTTCTTCTGAGACGGTCGGCGGCTTGTGCCGTGATACTGCCTCCAACATATGGTCTTCAACCAAATTTTAAAAAAGCCCACCTGCCTTAGACGAAGGATTTTGCCACTCGAAGGAAGCACATGGGGACATCACCATCATTTAGCAGGGTCCTAAATTGCCCGCTGTCCGCCTGTATACAGAACAAGGACGTTCGTGGCCGTTCGTGAGCGTTCTTCAAAGGAAGGAGGTGGGTGAATAAATCCAAGATGCCAGGGCAGGCCCAGCCCAGCCCAGTGCAGCCCAGCCCGGCACAGCGCACTGCTGTGGAGGTCCACTCCTTCACATCCTGCAGCAGGCATGATGCAGATCTACTAGAGCAAAGGCTTGACTCTGCTCTTGTCTGTCTCTTAAAGGAAAAATCTTTCCAACTTCTTATTGCACCTAATAAATGGACTCTAGCTAGCCTCAAACTCGACCCATCATTTCATTAGCCAGAGCTCATACTTGACCTTTATTTCTATCCAAGCTCACTGGCACCAAACCCCTGATTTGAGCGAGTGGCTCACACTAAAATGAAAAATCACCATCAACCAACCTATTTTACAATAAGTGTAGCACCATCCTCGCATTCTTGTGCTCAGTTATAACCCCCAATACCACAATTGCACTCTGCAATTCACCAAACTTAAAGGACAAAGAATGACGACATTGATAAAGGAAGATAAGGCCTTGTTCCTAGCACCTACTTGAGAAATAGGGCGGTTGGTAGAAGGTCATGAGAGAAAACATATGAAATGTTGGGAGACACCTGCCAAAAAAACACTAGCAAAAAAAAAATCACTGTTTGAAAATTTCCCACCTTGGGACACTTCTACAGCACTGGCAGGATTCGAACCCTGGCCTGTGAGGGCTGTCCCCCCAAAGGTACAAGCCTTACCTTTGAGCTATCTCCTTGGTGGTCTAGAGGATTGCAGTAGTAACTATAAGCAACATACAGGCCTTGGTCTCCTTCCCTGTGGCTTCCATTGCACATTAAATGGATGACCATGACATAAGGACAATTTGATAGGCTACTTACATGGAAACCAGAAAAACACTTAGCAAAAAAAAAAAAGAAAATCACTGTTTGAAAATTTCCCACCGTGGGATACTTCTACAGCACTGGCAGGATTCGAACCCTGGCCTGTGAGGGCTGTCCCCACCAAAGGTACAAGCCTTACCTTTGAGCTATAGCTCCTTGGTGGTCTGGAGGATTGCAGTAGTAACTATAAGCAACATACAGGCCTTGGTGTCCTTTCCTGTGGCTTCCATTGCACATTAAATGGATGACCATGACATAAGGACAATTTGATAGGCTACTTACATGGAAACCAGAAAAACACTTAGCAACAAAAAATAAAAGAAAATCACTGTTTGAAAATTTCCCACCTTGGGATACTTCTACAGCACTGGCAGGATTCGAACCCTGGCCTGTGAGGGCTGTCCCCACCAAAGGTACAAGCCTTACCTTTGAGCTATAGCTCCTTGGTGGTCTGGAGGATTGCAGTAGTAACTATAAGCAACATACAGGCCTTGGTGTCCTTTCCTGTGGCTTCCATTGCACATTAAATGGATGACCATGACATACGGACAATTTGATAGGCTACTTACATGGAAACCAGAAAAACACTTAGCAAAAAAAAATAAAAGAAAATCACTGTTTGAAAATTTCCCACCTTGGGATACTTCTACAGCACTGGCAGGATTCGAACCCTGGCCTGTGAGGGCTGTCCCCACCAAAGGTACAAGCCTTACCTTTGAGCTATAGCTCCTTGGTGGTCTAGAGGATTGCAGAAGTAACTATAAGCAACATACAGGCCTTGGTGTCCTTTCCTGTGGCTTCCATTGCACATTAAAAGGATGACCATGACATAAGGACAATTTGATAGGCTACTTACATGGAAACCAGTGTGGTCCAGTGGGTAAGTTCCTGCCTTCCATCCAGGCAACCAGGGTTCAAATCCCGAGTTCGGCACCAGGTAAGTAAATTGGTAAGTAAAATGTGTCTGTGTGTTGTGTAAGAGTGGAATCATGCCTAGCGAAAGAGGGATTGCAGATTGGTCGGTAAGTAAAATAGGTGTGGAAAGAAAGGTGAAAGAAAGAGAATGGGTGTTGTCTGTAGAAGGAGGACCCTGGGCAGGTTGGGTGGGGTCAGAGAGGAGGGGTATAGGAGGAGATTGGGCAGAATGGGTGGGGTCAGAGAGCAGAGGAGGGGCTTAGGAAGAGCCTAGGGGCTTAGGAGGAGCCTAGTCAGATTGGGTGGGGTCAGAGAGGAGGGGTATCGGAGGAGCCTGGCAGAGGGGGGGTGTAGGAGGAGCCTAGTCAGATTGGGTGGGGTCAAATAGGAGGAGCCTGGGCAGAATGGGAGGAGCCTGGGTAGAATGGGTGGAGTCAGAGAGGAGGGGGTATAGGAGGAGCCTGGCAGAGGGGGGTGTAGGAGGAGCCTAGTCAGATTGGGTGGGGTCAAATAGGAGGAGCCTGGGCAGAATGGGTGGGGTCAGAGGGGTATGGGAGGAGCCTGGGTAGAATGGGTGGAGTCAGAGAGGAGGGGGTATAGGAGGAGCCTGGGCAGAATGGGTGGGGTCAGACAGCAGAGGAGGGGCCTAGTCAGATTGGGTGGGGTCAGAGAGGTGGGGTATAGGAGGAGCCTGGGCAGAATGGGTGGGGTCAGAGAGGAGGAGCCTGGGCAGAATGGGTGGGGTCAGACAGCAGAGGAGGGGCCTAGTCAGATTGGGTGGGGTCAGAGAGGTGGGGTATAGAAGGAGCCTGGGCAGAATGGGTGGGGTCAGACAGCAGAGGAGGGGCTTAGGAGGAGCCTAGTCAGATTGGGTGGGGTCAAATAGGAGGAGCCTGGGTGGGGTCAGAGGGGTATGGGAGGAGCCTGGGCAGAATGGGTGGGGGTCAGACAGCAGAGGAGGGGCTTAGGAGGAGCCTAGTCAGATTGGGTGGGGTCAGACAGCAGAGGAGGGGCTTAGGAGGAGCCTAGTCAGATTGGGTGGGGTCAAATAGGAGGAGCCTGGGCAGAATGGGTGGGGTCAGACAGCAGAGGAGGGGCTTAGGAGGAGCCTGGGCAGAATGGGTGGGGTCAGAGAGGAGGGGGTATAGGAGGAGCCTGGGCAGAATGGGTATAGGAGGAGCCTAGTCAGATTGGGTGGGGTCAAATAGGAGGAGCCTGGGCAGAATGGGTGGGGTCAGACAGCAGAGGAGGGGCAAGGAGGAGCCTAGTCAGATTGGGTGGGGTCAAATAGGAGGAGCCTGGGCAGAATGGGTGGGGTCAGACAGCAGAGGAGGGGTATAGGAGGAGCCTGGGCAGAGGGGGTGGGGTCAGAGAGGAGGGGTATAGGAGGAGCTTGGGCAGAGGGGGTGGGGTCAGAGAGGAGGGGTATAGGAGGAGCCTGGGCAGAATGGGTGGGGTCAAATAGGAGGAGCCTGGGCAGAGGGGGTATAGGAGGAGCCTAGTCAGATTGGGTGGGGTCAGAGAGGAGGGGTATAGGAGGAGCCTGGGCAGAATGGGTGGAGTCAGAGAGGAGGGGGTATAGGAGGAGCCTGGGCAGAATGGGTGGGGTCAGACAGCAGAGGAGGGGCTTAGGAGGAGCCTGGGCAGAATGGGTGGGGTCAAATAGGAGGAGCCTGGGCAGAGGGGGTATAGGAGGAGCCTAGTCAGATTGGGTGGGGTCAAATAGGAGGAGCCTGGGCAGAATGGGTGGGGTCAGACAGCAGAGGAGGGGCTAGGAGGAGCCTAATCAGATTGGGTGGGGTCCAATAGGAGGAGCCTGGGCAGAATGGGTGGGGTCAGACAGCAGAGGAGGGGCTTAGGAGGAGCCTAGTCAGATTGGGTGGGGTCAGAGAGGTGTGGTATAGGAGGAGCCTGGGCAGAATGGGTGGGGTCAGACAGCAGAGGAGGGGCTTAGGAGGAGCCTGGGCAGAATGGGTGGGGTCAGACAGCAGATGAGGGGCTTAGGAGGAGCCTGGGCAGAATTGGTGGGGTCAGAGAGGAGGGGCTTAGGAGGAGCCTGGGCAGAATGGGTGGGGTCAGACAGCAGAGGAGGGGCTTAGGAGGAGCCTAGTCAGATTGGGTGGGGTCAAATAGGAGGAGCCTGGGTGGGGTCAGAGGGGTATGGGAGGAGCCTGGGCAGAATGGGTGGGGTCAGAGAGGAGGGGCTTAGGCGGAGCCTGGGCAGAATGGGTGGGGGTCAGACAGCAGAGGAGGGGCTTAGGAGGAGCCTAGTCAGATTGGGTGGGGTCAGACAGCAGAGGAGGGGCTTAGGAGGAGCCTAGTCAGATTGGGTGGGGTCAAATAGGAGGAGCCTGGGCAGAATGGGTGGGGTCAGAGGGGTATGGGAGGAGCCTGGGCAGAATGGGTGGGGTCAGACAGCAGAGGAGGGGCTTAGGAGGAGCCTGGGCAGAATGGGTGGGGTCAAATAGGAGGAGCCTGGGTGGGGTCAGAGGGGTATGGGAGGAGCCTGGGTAGAATGGGTGGAGTCAGAGAGGAGGGGGTATAGGAGGAGCCTGGGCAGAGGGGGTGGGGTCAGAGAGGAGGGGTATAGGAGGAGCCTGGGCGGAGGGGGTATAGGAGGAGCCTGGCCAGAGGGGGTGGGGTCAGAGAGGAGGGGCTTAGGAGGAGCTTAGTCAGATTGGGTGGGGTCAAATAGGAGGAGCCTGGGCAGAATGGGTGGGGTCAGAGGGGTATGGGAGGAGCCTGGGCAGAATGGGTGGGGTCAGACAGCAGAGGAGGGGCTTAGGAGGAGCCTGGGCAGAATGGGTGGGGTCAGAGAGGAGGGGCTTAGGCGGAGCCTGGGCAGAATGGGTGGGGTCAGACAGCAGAGGAGGGGCTTAGGAGGAGCCTGGGCAGGAGGAGCGGGTATATGGGCAGAATGGGTGGAGTCAGAGAGGAGGGGGTATAGGAGGAGCCTGGGCAGAATGGGTATAGGAGGAGCCTAGTCAGATTGGGTGGGGTCAAATAGGAGGAGCCTGGGCAGAATGGGTGGGGTCAGACAGCAGAGGAGGGGCTAGGAGGAGCCTAGTCAGATTGGGTGGGGTCAAATAGGAGGAGCCTGGGCAGAATGGGTGGGGTCAGACAGCAGAGGAGGGGTATAGGAGGAGCCTGGGCAGAGGGGGTGGGGTCAGAGAGGAGGGGTATAGGAGGAGCCTGGGCAGAGGGGGTGGGGTCAGAGAGGAGGGGTATAGGAGGAGCCTGGGCAGAGGGGGTATAGGAGGAGCCTAATCAGATTGGGTGGGGTCCAATAGGAGGAGCCTGGGCAGAATGGGTGGGGTCAGACAGCAGAGGAGGGGCTTAGGAGGAGCCTAGTCAGATTGGGTGGGGTCAGAGAGGAGGGGTATAGGAGGAGCCTGGGCAGAATGGGTGGGGTCAGACAGCAGATGAGGGGCTTAGGAGGAGCCTGGGCAGAATTGGTGGGGTCAGAGAGGAGGGGCTTAGGAGGAGCCTGGGCAGAATGGGTGGGGTCAGACAGCAGAGGAGGGGTATAGGAGGAGCCTGGGCAGAGGGGGTATAGGAGGAGCCTGGGCAGAGGGGGTGGGGTCAGAGAGGAGGGGTATAGGAGGAGCCTGGGCAGAGGGGGTATAGGAGGAGCCTGGGCAGAGGGGGTGGGGTCAGAGAGGAGGGGCTTAGGAGGAGCCTAGTCAGATTGGGTGGGGTCAAATAGGAGGAGCCTGGGCAGAATGGGTGGAGTCAGAGAGGTGGGGCTTAGGAGGAGCCTGGGCAGAATGGGTGGGGTCAGAGAGGAGGGGCTTAGGCGGAGCCTGGGCAGAATGGGTGGGGGTCAGACAGCAGAGGAGGGGCTTAGGAGGAGCCTGGGCAGAGGGGGTATAGGAGGAGCCTAGTCAGATTGGGTGGGGTCAAATAGGAGGAGCCTGGCCAGAATGGGTGGGGTCAGACAGCAGAGGAGGGGCTTAGGAGGAGCCTAGTCAGATTGGGTGGGGTCAAATAGGAGGAGCCTGGGCAGAATGGGTGGGGTCAGACAGCAGAGGAGGGGCTTAGGAGGAGCCAAGTCAGATTGGGTGGGGTCAAATAGGAGGGGTATAGGAGGAGCCTGGGCAGAATGGGTGGGGTCAGAGGGGTATGGGAGGAGCCTGGGCAGAATGGGTGGAGTCAGAGAGGAGGGGGTATAGGAGGAGCCTGGGCAGAATGGGTGGGGTCAGACAGCAGAGGAGGGGCTTAGGAGGAGCCTGGGCAGAATGGGTGGGGTCAGAGAGGAGATGCTTAGGCGGAGCCTGGGCAGAATGGGTGGGGTCAGACAGCAGAGGAGGGGCTTAGGAGGAGCCTAGTCAGATTGGGTGGGTTCAAATAGGAGGAGCCTAGTCAGAATGGGTGGAGTCAGAGAGGAGGGGGTATAGGAGGAGCCTAGTCAGATTGGGTGGGGTCAGAGAGGAGGGGCTTAGGAGGAGCCTAGGGGCTTAGGAGGAGCCTAGTCAGATTGGGTGGGGTCAGAGAGGAGGGGTATAGGAGGAGCCTGGGCAGAATGGGTGGGGTCAGACAGCAGATGAGGGGCTTAGGAGGAGCCTGGGCAGAATGGGTGGGGTCAGACAGCAGAGGAGGGGCTTAGGAGGAGCCTAGTCAGATTGGGTGGGGTCAAATAGGAGGAGCCTGGGCAGAATGGGTGGGGTCAAATAGGAGGGGTATAGGAGGAGCCTGGGCAGAATGGGTGGGGTCAGAGGGGTATGGGAGGAGCCTGGGCAGAATGGGTGGAGTCAGAGAGGAGGGGGTATAGGAGGAGCCTGGGCAGAATGGGTGGGGTCAAACAGCAGAGGAGGGGCTTAGGAGGAGCCTGGGCAGAATGGGTGGGGTCAGACAGCAGAGGAGGGGCTTAGGAGGAGCCTGGGCAGAATGGGTGGGGTCAGAGAGGAGATGCTTAGGCGGAGCCTGGGCAGAATGGGTGGGGTCAGACAGCAGAGGAGGGGCTTAGGAGGAGCCTAGTCAGATTGGGTGGGGTCAAATAGGAGGAGCCTAGTCAGAATGGGTGGAGTCAGAGAGGAGGGGGTATAGGAGGAGCCTAGTCAGATTGGGTGGGGTCAGAGAGGAGGGGCTTAGGAGGAGCCTAGGGGCTTAGGAGGAGCCTAGTCAGATTGGGTGGGGTCAGAGAGGAGGGGTATAGGAGGAGCCTGGGCAGAATGGGTGGGGTCAGACAGCAGATGAGGGGCTTAGGAGGAGCCTGGGCAGAATTGGTGGGGTCAGAGAGGAGGGGCTTAGGAGGAGCCTGGGCAGAATGGGTGGGGTCAGACAGCAGAGGAGGGGCTTAGGAGGAGCCTAGTCAGATTGGGTGGGGTCAAATAGGAGGAGCCTGGGCAGAATGGGTGAGGTCAGAGGGGTATGGGAGGAGCCTGGGCAGAATGGGTGGAGTCAGAGAGGAGGGGGTATAGGAGGAGCCTGGGCAGAATGGGTGGGGTCAGAGGGGTATAGGAGGAGCCTGGGCAGAATGGGTGGGGTCCGACAGCAGAGGAGGGGCTTAGGAGGAGCCTAGTCAGATTGGGTGGGGTCAGAGAGGAGGGGTATAGGAGGAGCCTGGGCAGAATGGGTGGGGTCAGACAGCAGATGAGGGGCTTAGGAGGAGCCTGGGCAGAATTGGTGGGGTCAGAGAGGAGGGGCTTAGGAGGAGCCTGGGCAGAATGGGTGGGGTCAGACAGCAGAGGAGATGCTTAGGCGGAGCCTGGGCAGAATGGGTGGGGTCAGACAGCAGAGGAGGGGCTTAGGAGGAGCCTAGTCAGATTGGGTGGGGTCAAATAGGAGGAGCCTAGTCAGAATGGGTGGAGTCAGAGAGGAGGGGGTATAGGAGGAGCCTAGTCAGATTGGGTGGGGTCAGAGAGGAGGGGCTTAGGAGGAGCCTAGGGGCTTAGGAGGAGCCTAGTCAGATTGGGTGGGGTCAGAGAGGAGGGGTATAGGAGGAGCCTGGGCAGAATGGGTGGGGTCAGACAGCAGATGAGGGGCTTAGGAGGAGCCTGGGCAGAATTGGTGGGGTCAGAGAGGAGGGGCTTAGGAGGAGCCTGGGCAGAATGGGTGGGGTCAGACAGCAGAGGAGGGGCTTAGGAGGAGCCTGGGCAGAATGGGTGGGGTCAGACAGCAGAGGAGGGGCTTAGGAGGAGCCTAGTCAGATTGGGTGGGGTCAAATAGGAGGAGCCTAGTCAGAATGGGTGGAGTCAGAGAGGAGGGGGTATAGGAGGAGCCTAGTCAGATTGGGTGGGGTCAGAGAGGAGGGGCTTAGGAGGAGCCTAGTCAGATTGGGTGGGGTCAGAGAGGAGGGGTATAGGAGGAGCCTGGGCAGAATGTGTGGGGTCAGACAGCAGATGAGGGGCTTAGGAGGAGCCTGGGCAGAATGGGTGGGGTCAGACAGCAGAGGAGGGGCTTAGGAGGAGCCTGGGCAGGAGGAGCGGGTATATGGGCAGAATGGGTGGAGTCAGAGAGGAGGGGGTATAGGAGGAGCCTGGGCAGAATGGGTATAGGAGGAGCCTAGTCAGATTGGGTGGGGTCAAATAGGAGGAGCCTGGGCAGAATGGGTGGGGTCAGACAGCAGAGGAGGGGCTAGGAGGAGCCTAGTCAGATTGGGTGGGGTCAAATAGGAGGAGCCTGGGCAGAATGGGTGGGGTCAGACAGCAGAGGAGGGGTATAGGAGGAGCCTGGGCAGAGGGGGTGGGGTCAGAGAGGAGGGGTATAGGAGGAGCCTGGGCAGAGGGGGTGGGGTCAGACAGCAGAGGAGGGGCCTAGTCAGATTGGGTGGGGTCAGAGAGGTGGGGTATAGAAGGAGCCTGGGCAGAATGGGTGGGGTCAGACAGCAGAGGAGGGGCTTAGGAGGAGCCTGGGCAGGAGGAGCGGGTATATGGGCAGAATGGGTGGAGTCAGAGAGGAGGGGGTATAGGAGGAGCCTGGGCAGAATGGGTATAGGAGGAGCCTAGTCAGATTGGGTAGGGTCAAATAGGAGGAGCCTGGGCAGAATGGGTGGGGTCAGACAGCAGAGGAGGGGCTAGGAGGAGCCTAGTCAGATTGGGTGGGGTCAAATAGGAGGAGCCTGGGCAGAATGGGTGGGGTCAGACAGCAGAGGAGGGGCTTAGGAGGAGCCTAGTCAGATTGGGTGGGGTCAAATAGGAGGAGCCTGGGTGGGGTCAGAGGGGTATGGGAGGAGCCTGGGCAGAATGGGTGGGGTCAGAGAGGAGGGGCTTAGGCGGAGCCTGGGCAGAATGGGTGGGGGTCAGACAGCAGAGGAGGGGCTTAGGAGGAGCCTAGTCAGATTGGGTGGGGTCAGACAGCAGAGGAGGGGCTTAGGAGGAGCCTAGTCAGATTGGGTGGGGTCAAATAGGAGGAGCCTGGGCAGAATGGGTGGGGTCAGAGGGGTATGGGAGGAGCCTGGGCAGAATGGGTGGGGTCAGACAGCAGAGGAGGGGCTTAGGAGGAGCCTGGGCAGAATGGGTGGGGTCAGACAGCAGAGGAGGGGCTTAGGAGGAGCCTAGTCAGATTGGGTGGGGTCAGACAGCAGAGGAGGGGCTTAGGAGGAGCCTAGTCAGATTGGGTGGGGTCAAATAGGAGGAGCCTGGGCAGAATGGGTGGGGTCAGACAGCAGAGGAGGGGTATAGGAGGAGCCTGGCAGAGGGGGGTGTAGGAGGAGCCTAGTCAGATTGGGTGGGGTCAAATAGGAGGAGCCTGGGTGGGGTCAGAGGGGTATGGGAGGAGCCTGGGTAGAATGGGTGGAGTCAGAGAGGAGGGGGTATAGGAGGAGCCTGGGCAGAATGGGTGGGGTCAGACAGCAGAGGAGGAGCCTGGGCAGAGGGGGTGGGGTCAGAGAGGAGGGGTATAGGAGGAGCCTGGGCGGAGGGGGTATAGGAGGAGCCTGGCCAGAGGGGGTGGGGTCAGGGAGGAGGGGCTTAGGAGGAGCTTAGTCAGATTGGGTGGGGTCAAATAGGAGGAGCCTGGGCAGAATGGGTGGGGTCAGAGGGGTATGGGAGGAGCCTGGGCAGAATGGGTGGGGTCAGACAGCAGAGGAGGGGCTTAGGAGGAGCCTGGGCAGAATGGGTGGGGTCAGAGAGGAGGGGCTTAGGCGGAGCCTGGGCAGAATGGGTGGGGTCAGACAGCAGAGGAGGGGCTTAGGAGGAGCCTGGGCAGGAGGAGCGGGTATATGGGCAGAATGGGTGGAGTCAGAGAGGAGGGGGTATAGGAGGAGCCTGGGCAGAATGGGTATAGGAGGAGCCTAGTCAGATTGGGTGGGGTCAAATAGGAGGAGCCTGGGCAGAATGGGTGGGGTCAGACAGCAGAGGAGGGGCTAGGAGGAGCCTAGTCAGATTGGGTGGGGTCAAATAGGAGGAGCCTGGGCAGAATGGGTGGGGTCAGACAGCAGAGGAGGGGTATAGGAGGAGCCTGGGCAGAGGGGGTGGGGTCAGAGAGGAGGGGTATAGGAGGAGCCTGGGCAGAGGGGGTGGGGTCAGAGAGGAGGGGTATAGGAGGAGCCTGGGCAGAGGGGGTATAGGAGGAGCCTAATCAGATTGGGTGGGGTCCAATAGGAGGAGCCTGGGCAGAATGGGTGGGGTCAGACAGCAGAGGAGGGGCTTAGGAGGAGCCTAGTCAGATTGGGTGGGGTCAGAGAGGTGGGGTATAGGAGGAGCCTGGGCAGAATGGGTGGGGTCAGACAGCAGAGGAGGGGCTTAGGAGGAGCCTAGTCAGATTGGGTGGGGTCAGAGAGGAGGGGTATAGGAGGAGCCTGGGCAGAATGGGTGGGGTCAGACAGCAGATGAGGGGCTTAGGAGGAGCCTGGGCAGAATTGGTGGGGTCAGAGAGGAGGGGCTTAGGAGGAGCCTGGGCAGAATGGGTGGGGTCAGACAGCAGAGGAGGGGCTTAGGAGGAGCCTAGTCAGATTGGGTGGGGTCAAATAGGAGGAGCCTGGGTGGGGTCAGAGGGGTATGGGAGGAGCCTGGGCAGAATGGGTGGGGTCAGAGAGGAGGGGCTTAGGCGGAGCCTGGGCAGAATGGGTGGGGGTCAGACAGCAGAGGAGGGGCTTAGGAGGAGCCTAGTCAGATTGGGTGGGGTCAGACAGCAGAGGAGGGGCTTAGGAGGAGCCTAGTCAGATTGGGTGGGGTCAAATAGGAGGAGCCTGGGCAGAATGGGTGGGGTCAGAGGGGTATGGGAGGAGCCTGGGCAGAATGGGTGGGGTCAGACAGCAGAGGAGGGGCTTAGGAGGAGCCTGGGCAGAATGGGTGGGGTCAGACAGCAGAGGAGGGGCTTAGGAGGAGCCTAGTCAGATTGGGTGGGGTCAGACAGCAGAGGAGGGGCTTAGGAGGAGCCTAGTCAGATTGGGTGGGGTCAAATAGGAGGAGCCTGGGCAGAATGGGTGGGGTCAGACAGCAGAGGAGGGGTATAGGAGGAGCCTGGCAGAGGGGGGTGTAGGAGGAGCCTAGTCAGATTGGGTGGGGTCAAATAGGAGGAGCCTGGGTGGGGTCAGAGGGGTATGGGAGGAGCCTGGGTAGAATGGGTGGAGTCAGAGAGGAGGGGGTATAGGAGGAGCCTGGGCAGAGGGGGTGGGGTCAGACAGCAGAGGAGGGGCTTAGGAGGAGCCTGGGCAGAATGGGTGGGGTCAGAGAGGAGGGGGTATAGGAGGAGCCTGGGCAGAATGGGTATAGGAGGAGCCTAGTCAGATTGGGTGGGGTCAAATAGGAGGAGCCTGGGCAGAATGGGTGGGGTCAGACAGCAGAGGAGGGGCTAGGAGGAGCCTAGTCAGATTGGGTGGGGTCAAATAGGAGGAGCCTGGGCAGAATGGGTGGGGTCAGACAGCAGAGGAGGGGTATAGGAGGAGCCTGGGCAGAGGGGGTGGGGTCAGAGAGGAGGGGTATAGGAGGAGCTTGGGCAGAGGGGGTGGGGTCAGAGAGGAGGGGTATAGGAGGAGCCTGGGCAGAATGGGTGGGGTCAAATAGGAGGAGCCTGGGCAGAGGGGGTATAGGAGGAGCCTAGTCAGATTGGGTGGGGTCAAATAGGAGGAGCCTGGGCAGAATGGGTGGAGTCAGAGAGGAGGGGGTATAGGAGGAGCCTGGGCAGAATGGGTGGGGTCAGACAGCAGAGGAGGGGCTTAGGAGGAGCCTGGGCAGAATGGGTGGGGTCAAATAGGAGGAGCCTGGGCAGAGGGGGTATAGGAGGAGCCTAGTCAGATTGGGTGGGGTCAAATAGGAGGAGCCTGGGCAGAATGGGTGGGGTCAGACAGCAGAGGAGGGGCTAGGAGGAGCCTAATCAGATTGGGTGGGGTCCAATAGGAGGAGCCTGGGCAGAATGGGTGGGGTCAGACAGCAGAGGAGGGGCTTAGGAGGAGCCTAGTCAGATTGGGTGGGGTCAGAGAGGTGTGGTATAGGAGGAGCCTGGGCAGAATGGGTGGGGTCAGACAGCAGAGGAGGGGCTTAGGAGGAGCCTGGGCAGAATGGGTGGGGTCAGACAGCAGATGAGGGGCTTAGGAGGAGCCTGGGCAGAATTGGTGGGGTCAGAGAGGAGGGGCTTAGGAGGAGCCTGGGCAGAATGGGTGGGGTCAGACAGCAGAGGAGGGGCTTAGGAGGAGCCTAGTCAGATTGGGTGGGGTCAAATAGGAGGAGCCTGGGTGGGGTCAGAGGGGTATGGGAGGAGCCTGGGCAGAATGGGTGGGGTCAGAGAGGAGGGGCTTAGGCGGAGCCTGGGCAGAATGGGTGGGGGTCAGACAGCAGAGGAGGGGCTTAGGAGGAGCCTAGTCAGATTGGGTGGGGTCAGACAGCAGAGGAGGGGCTTAGGAGGAGCCTAGTCAGATTGGGTGGGGTCAAATAGGAGGAGCCTGGGCAGAATGGGTGGGGTCAGAGGGGTATGGGAGGAGCCTGGGCAGAATGGGTGGGGTCAGACAGCAGAGGAGGGGCTTAGGAGGAGCCTGGGCAGAATGGGTGGGGTCAAATAGGAGGAGCCTGGGTGGGGTCAGAGGGGTATGGGAGGAGCCTGGGTAGAATGGGTGGAGTCAGAGAGGAGGGGGTATAGGAGGAGCCTGGGCAGAGGGGGTGGGGTCAGAGAGGAGGGGTATAGGAGGAGCCTGGGCGGAGGGGGTATAGGAGGAGCCTGGCCAGAGGGGGTGGGGTCAGAGAGGAGGGGCTTAGGAGGAGCTTAGTCAGATTGGGTGGGGTCAAATAGGAGGAGCCTGGGCAGAATGGGTGGGGTCAGAGGGGTATGGGAGGAGCCTGGGCAGAATGGGTGGGGTCAGACAGCAGAGGAGGGGCTTAGGAGGAGCCTGGGCAGAATGGGTGGGGTCAGAGAGGAGGGGCTTAGGCGGAGCCTGGGCAGAATGGGTGGGGTCAGACAGCAGAGGAGGGGCTTAGGAGGAGCCTGGGCAGGAGGAGCGGGTATATGGGCAGAATGGGTGGAGTCAGAGAGGAGGGGGTATAGGAGGAGCCTGGGCAGAATGGGTATAGGAGGAGCCTAGTCAGATTGGGTGGGGTCAAATAGGAGGAGCCTGGGCAGAATGGGTGGGGTCAGACAGCAGAGGAGGGGCTAGGAGGAGCCTAGTCAGATTGGGTGGGGTCAAATAGGAGGAGCCTGGGCAGAATGGGTGGGGTCAGACAGCAGAGGAGGGGTATAGGAGGAGCCTGGGCAGAGGGGGTGGGGTCAGAGAGGAGGGGTATAGGAGGAGCCTGGGCAGAGGGGGTGGGGTCAGAGAGGAGGGGTATAGGAGGAGCCTGGGCAGAGGGGGTATAGGAGGAGCCTAATCAGATTGGGTGGGGTCCAATAGGAGGAGCCTGGGCAGAATGGGTGGGGTCAGACAGCAGAGGAGGGGCTTAGGAGGAGCCTAGTCAGATTGGGTGGGGTCAGAGAGGAGGGGTATAGGAGGAGCCTGGGCAGAATGGGTGGGGTCAGACAGCAGATGAGGGGCTTAGGAGGAGCCTGGGCAGAATTGGTGGGGTCAGAGAGGAGGGGCTTAGGAGGAGCCTGGGCAGAATGGGTGGGGTCAGACAGCAGAGGAGGGGTATAGGAGGAGCCTGGGCAGAGGGGGTATAGGAGGAGCCTGGGCAGAGGGGGTGGGGTCAGAGAGGAGGGGTATAGGAGGAGCCTGGGCAGAGGGGGTATAGGAGGAGCCTGGGCAGAGGGGGTGGGGTCAGAGAGGAGGGGCTTAGGAGGAGCCTAGTCAGATTGGGTGGGGTCAAATAGGAGGAGCCTGGGCAGAATGGGTGGAGTCAGAGAGGTGGGGCTTAGGAGGAGCCTGGGCAGAATGGGTGGGGTCAGAGAGGAGGGGCTTAGGCGGAGCCTGGGCAGAATGGGTGGGGGTCAGACAGCAGAGGAGGGGCTTAGGAGGAGCCTGGGCAGAGGGGGTATAGGAGGAGCCTAGTCAGATTGGGTGGGGTCAAATAGGAGGAGCCTGGCCAGAATGGGTGGGGTCAGACAGCAGAGGAGGGGCTTAGGAGGAGCCTAGTCAGATTGGGTGGGGTCAAATAGGAGGAGCCTGGGCAGAATGGGTGGGGTCAGACAGCAGAGGAGGGGCTTAGGAGGAGCCAAGTCAGATTGGGTGGGGTCAAATAGGAGGGGTATAGGAGGAGCCTGGGCAGAATGGGTGGGGTCAGAGGGGTATGGGAGGAGCCTGGGCAGAATGGGTGGAGTCAGAGAGGAGGGGGTATAGGAGGAGCCTGGGCAGAATGGGTGGGGTCAGACAGCAGAGGAGGGGCTTAGGAGGAGCCTGGGCAGAATGGGTGGGGTCAGAGAGGAGATGCTTAGGCGGAGCCTGGGCAGAATGGGTGGGGTCAGACAGCAGAGGAGGGGCTTAGGAGGAGCCTAGTCAGATTGGGTGGGTTCAAATAGGAGGAGCCTAGTCAGAATGGGTGGAGTCAGAGAGGAGGGGGTATAGGAGGAGCCTAGTCAGATTGGGTGGGGTCAGAGAGGAGGGGCTTAGGAGGAGCCTAGGGGCTTAGGAGGAGCCTAGTCAGATTGGGTGGGGTCAGAGAGGAGGGGTATAGGAGGAGCCTGGGCAGAATGGGTGGGGTCAGACAGCAGATGAGGGGCTTAGGAGGAGCCTGGGCAGAATGGGTGGGGTCAGACAGCAGAGGAGGGGCTTAGGAGGAGCCTAGTCAGATTGGGTGGGGTCAAATAGGAGGAGCCTGGGCAGAATGGGTGGGGTCAAATAGGAGGGGTATAGGAGGAGCCTGGGCAGAATGGGTGGGGTCAGAGGGGTATGGGAGGAGCCTGGGCAGAATGGGTGGAGTCAGAGAGGAGGGGGTATAGGAGGAGCCTGGGCAGAATGGGTGGGGTCAAACAGCAGAGGAGGGGCTTAGGAGGAGCCTGGGCAGAATGGGTGGGGTCAGACAGCAGAGGAGGGGCTTAGGAGGAGCCTGGGCAGAATGGGTGGGGTCAGAGAGGAGATGCTTAGGCGGAGCCTGGGCAGAATGGGTGGGGTCAGACAGCAGAGGAGGGGCTTAGGAGGAGCCTAGTCAGATTGGGTGGGGTCAAATAGGAGGAGCCTAGTCAGAATGGGTGGAGTCAGAGAGGAGGGGGTATAGGAGGAGCCTAGTCAGATTGGGTGGGGTCAGAGAGGAGGGGCTTAGGAGGAGCCTAGGGGCTTAGGAGGAGCCTAGTCAGATTGGGTGGGGTCAGAGAGGAGGGGTATAGGAGGAGCCTGGGCAGAATGGGTGGGGTCAGACAGCAGATGAGGGGCTTAGGAGGAGCCTGGGCAGAATTGGTGGGGTCAGAGAGGAGGGGCTTAGGAGGAGCCTGGGCAGAATGGGTGGGGTCAGACAGCAGAGGAGGGGCTTAGGAGGAGCCTAGTCAGATTGGGTGGGGTCAAATAGGAGGAGCCTGGGCAGAATGGGTGAGGTCAGAGGGGTATGGGAGGAGCCTGGGCAGAATGGGTGGAGTCAGAGAGGAGGGGGTATAGGAGGAGCCTGGGCAGAATGGGTGGGGTCAGAGGGGTATAGGAGGAGCCTGGGCAGAATGGGTGGGGTCCGACAGCAGAGGAGGGGCTTAGGAGGAGCCTAGTCAGATTGGGTGGGGTCAGAGAGGAGGGGTATAGGAGGAGCCTGGGCAGAATGGGTGGGGTCAGACAGCAGATGAGGGGCTTAGGAGGAGCCTGGGCAGAATTGGTGGGGTCAGAGAGGAGGGGCTTAGGAGGAGCCTGGGCAGAATGGGTGGGGTCAGACAGCAGAGGAGATGCTTAGGCGGAGCCTGGGCAGAATGGGTGGGGTCAGACAGCAGAGGAGGGGCTTAGGAGGAGCCTAGTCAGATTGGGTGGGGTCAAATAGGAGGAGCCTAGTCAGAATGGGTGGAGTCAGAGAGGAGGGGGTATAGGAGGAGCCTAGTCAGATTGGGTGGGGTCAGAGAGGAGGGGCTTAGGAGGAGCCTAGGGGCTTAGGAGGAGCCTAGTCAGATTGGGTGGGGTCAGAGAGGAGGGGTATAGGAGGAGCCTGGGCAGAATGGGTGGGGTCAGACAGCAGATGAGGGGCTTAGGAGGAGCCTGGGCAGAATTGGTGGGGTCAGAGAGGAGGGGCTTAGGAGGAGCCTGGGCAGAATGGGTGGGGTCAGACAGCAGAGGAGGGGCTTAGGAGGAGCCTGGGCAGAATGGGTGGGGTCAGACAGCAGAGGAGGGGCTTAGGAGGAGCCTAGTCAGATTGGGTGGGGTCAAATAGGAGGAGCCTAGTCAGAATGGGTGGAGTCAGAGAGGAGGGGGTATAGGAGGAGCCTAGTCAGATTGGGTGGGGTCAGAGAGGAGGGGCTTAGGAGGAGCCTAGTCAGATTGGGTGGGGTCAGAGAGGAGGGGTATAGGAGGAGCCTGGGCAGAATGTGTGGGGTCAGACAGCAGATGAGGGGCTTAGGAGGAGCCTGGGCAGAATGGGTGGGGTCAGACAGCAGAGGAGGGGCTTAGGAGGAGCCTGGGCAGGAGGAGCGGGTATATGGGCAGAATGGGTGGAGTCAGAGAGGAGGGGGTATAGGAGGAGCCTGGGCAGAATGGGTATAGGAGGAGCCTAGTCAGATTGGGTGGGGTCAAATAGGAGGAGCCTGGGCAGAATGGGTGGGGTCAGACAGCAGAGGAGGGGCTAGGAGGAGCCTAGTCAGATTGGGTGGGGTCAAATAGGAGGAGCCTGGGCAGAATGGGTGGGGTCAGACAGCAGAGGAGGGGTATAGGAGGAGCCTGGGCAGAGGGGGTGGGGTCAGAGAGGAGGGGTATAGGAGGAGCCTGGGCAGAGGGGGTGGGGTCAGACAGCAGAGGAGGGGCCTAGTCAGATTGGGTGGGGTCAGAGAGGTGGGGTATAGAAGGAGCCTGGGCAGAATGGGTGGGGTCAGACAGCAGAGGAGGGGCTTAGGAGGAGCCTGGGCAGGAGGAGCGGGTATATGGGCAGAATGGGTGGAGTCAGAGAGGAGGGGGTATAGGAGGAGCCTGGGCAGAATGGGTATAGGAGGAGCCTAGTCAGATTGGGTGGGGTCAAATAGGAGGAGCCTGGGCAGAATGGGTGGGGTCAGACAGCAGAGGAGGGGCTAGGAGGAGCCTAGTCAGATTGGGTGGGGTCAAATAGGAGGAGCCTGGGCAGAATGGGTGGGGTCAGACAGCAGAGGAGGGGCTTAGGAGGAGCCTAGTCAGATTGGGTGGGGTCAAATAGGAGGAGCCTGGGTGGGGTCAGAGGGGTATGGGAGGAGCCTGGGCAGAATGGGTGGGGTCAGAGAGGAGGGGCTTAGGCGGAGCCTGGGCAGAATGGGTGGGGGTCAGACAGCAGAGGAGGGGCTTAGGAGGAGCCTAGTCAGATTGGGTGGGGTCAGACAGCAGAGGAGGGGCTTAGGAGGAGCCTAGTCAGATTGGGTGGGGTCAAATAGGAGGAGCCTGGGCAGAATGGGTGGGGTCAGAGGGGTATGGGAGGAGCCTGGGCAGAATGGGTGGGGTCAGACAGCAGAGGAGGGGCTTAGGAGGAGCCTGGGCAGAATGGGTGGGGTCAGACAGCAGAGGAGGGGCTTAGGAGGAGCCTAGTCAGATTGGGTGGGGTCAGACAGCAGAGGAGGGGCTTAGGAGGAGCCTAGTCAGATTGGGTGGGGTCAAATAGGAGGAGCCTGGGCAGAATGGGTGGGGTCAGACAGCAGAGGAGGGGTATAGGAGGAGCCTGGCAGAGGGGGGTGTAGGAGGAGCCTAGTCAGATTGGGTGGGGTCAAATAGGAGGAGCCTGGGTGGGGTCAGAGGGGTATGGGAGGAGCCTGGGTAGAATGGGTGGAGTCAGAGAGGAGGGGGTATAGGAGGAGCCTGGGCAGAATGGGTGGGGTCAGACAGCAGAGGAGGAGCCTGGGCAGAGGGGGTGGGGTCAGAGAGGAGGGGTATAGGAGGAGCCTGGGCGGAGGGGGTATAGGAGGAGCCTGGCCAGAGGGGGTGGGGTCAGGGAGGAGGGGCTTAGGAGGAGCTTAGTCAGATTGGGTGGGGTCAAATAGGAGGAGCCTGGGCAGAATGGGTGGGGTCAGAGGGGTATGGGAGGAGCCTGGGCAGAATGGGTGGGGTCAGACAGCAGAGGAGGGGCTTAGGAGGAGCCTGGGCAGAATGGGTGGGGTCAGAGAGGAGGGGCTTAGGCGGAGCCTGGGCAGAATGGGTGGGGTCAGACAGCAGAGGAGGGGCTTAGGAGGAGCCTGGGCAGGAGGAGCGGGTATATGGGCAGAATGGGTGGAGTCAGAGAGGAGGGGGTATAGGAGGAGCCTGGGCAGAATGGGTATAGGAGGAGCCTAGTCAGATTGGGTGGGGTCAAATAGGAGGAGCCTGGGCAGAATGGGTGGGGTCAGACAGCAGAGGAGGGGCTAGGAGGAGCCTAGTCAGATTGGGTGGGGTCAAATAGGAGGAGCCTGGGCAGAATGGGTGGGGTCAGACAGCAGAGGAGGGGTATAGGAGGAGCCTGGGCAGAGGGGGTGGGGTCAGAGAGGAGGGGTATAGGAGGAGCCTGGGCAGAGGGGGTGGGGTCAGAGAGGAGGGGTATAGGAGGAGCCTGGGCAGAGGGGGTATAGGAGGAGCCTAATCAGATTGGGTGGGGTCCAATAGGAGGAGCCTGGGCAGAATGGGTGGGGTCAGACAGCAGAGGAGGGGCTTAGGAGGAGCCTAGTCAGATTGGGTGGGGTCAGAGAGGTGGGGTATAGGAGGAGCCTGGGCAGAATGGGTGGGGTCAGACAGCAGAGGAGGGGCTTAGGAGGAGCCTAGTCAGATTGGGTGGGGTCAGAGAGGAGGGGTATAGGAGGAGCCTGGGCAGAATGGGTGGGGTCAGACAGCAGATGAGGGGCTTAGGAGGAGCCTGGGCAGAATTGGTGGGGTCAGAGAGGAGGGGCTTAGGAGGAGCCTGGGCAGAATGGGTGGGGTCAGACAGCAGAGGAGGGGCTTAGGAGGAGCCTAGTCAGATTGGGTGGGGTCAAATAGGAGGAGCCTGGGTGGGGTCAGAGGGGTATGGGAGGAGCCTGGGCAGAATGGGTGGGGTCAGAGAGGAGGGGCTTAGGCGGAGCCTGGGCAGAATGGGTGGGGGTCAGACAGCAGAGGAGGGGCTTAGGAGGAGCCTAGTCAGATTGGGTGGGGTCAGACAGCAGAGGAGGGGCTTAGGAGGAGCCTAGTCAGATTGGGTGGGGTCAAATAGGAGGAGCCTGGGCAGAATGGGTGGGGTCAGAGGGGTATGGGAGGAGCCTGGGCAGAATGGGTGGGGTCAGACAGCAGAGGAGGGGCTTAGGAGGAGCCTGGGCAGAATGGGTGGGGTCAGACAGCAGAGGAGGGGCTTAGGAGGAGCCTAGTCAGATTGGGTGGGGTCAGACAGCAGAGGAGGGGCTTAGGAGGAGCCTAGTCAGATTGGGTGGGGTCAAATAGGAGGAGCCTGGGCAGAATGGGTGGGGTCAGACAGCAGAGGAGGGGTATAGGAGGAGCCTGGCAGAGGGGGGTGTAGGAGGAGCCTAGTCAGATTGGGTGGGGTCAAATAGGAGGAGCCTGGGTGGGGTCAGAGGGGTATGGGAGGAGCCTGGGTAGAATGGGTGGAGTCAGAGAGGAGGGGGTATAGGAGGAGCCTGGGCAGAGGGGGTGGGGTCAGAGAGGAGGGGTATAGGAGGAGCCTGGGCGGAGGGGGTATAGGAGGAGCCTGGCCAGAGGGGGTGGGGTCAGAGAGGAGGGGCTTAGGAGGAGCTTAGTCAGATTGGGTGGGGTCAAATAGGAGGAGCCTGGGCAGAATGGGTGGGGTCAGAGGGGTATGGGAGGAGCCTGGGCAGAATGGGTGGGGTCAGACAGCAGAGGAGGGGCTTAGGAGGAGCCTGGGCAGAATGGGTGGGGTCAGAGAGGAGGGGCTTAGGCGGAGCCTGGGCAGAATGGGTGGGGTCAGACAGCAGAGGAGGGGCTTAGGAGGAGCCTGGGCAGGAGGAGCGGGTATATGGGCAGAATGGGTGGAGTCAGAGAGGAGGGGGTATAGGAGGAGCCTGGGCAGAATGGGTATAGGAGGAGCCTAGTCAGATTGGGTGGGGTCAAATAGGAGGAGCCTGGGCAGAATGGGTGGGGTCAGACAGCAGAGGAGGGGCTAGGAGGAGCCTATTCAGATTGGGTGGGGTCAAATAGGAGGAGCCTGGGCAGAATGGGTGGGGTCAGACAGCAGAGGAGGGGTATAGGAGGAGCCTGGGCAGAGGGGGTGGGGTCAGAGAGGAGGGGTATAGGAGGAGCCTGGGCAGAGGGGGTGGGGTCAGAGAGGAGGGGTATAGGAGGAGCCTGGGCAGAGGGGGTATAGGAGGAGCCTAATCAGATTGGGTGGGGTCCAATAGGAGGAGCCTGGGCAGAATGGGTGGGGTCAGACAGCAGAGGAGGGGCTTAGGAGGAGCCTAGTCAGATTGGGTGGGGTCAGAGAGGAGGGGTATAGGAGGAGCCTGGGTAGAATGGGTGGGGTCAGACAGCAGATGAGGGGCTTAGGAGGAGCCTGGGCAGAATTGGTGGGGTCAGAGAGGAGGGGCTTAGGAGGAGCCTGGGCAGAATGGGTGGGGTCAGACAGCAGAGGAGGGGTATAGGAGGAGCCTGGGCAGAGGGGGTATAGGAGGAGCCTGGGCAGAGGGGGTGGGGTCAGAGAGGAGGGGTATAGGAGGAGCCTGGGCAGAGGGGGTATAGGAGGAGCCTGGGCAGAGGGGGTGGGGTCGGAGAGGAGGGGCTTAGGAGGAGCCTAGTCAGATTGGGTGGGGTCAAATAGGAGGAGCCTGGGCAGAATGGGTGGAGTCAGAGAGGTGGGGCTTAGGAGGAGCCTGGGCAGAATGGGTGGGGTCAGAGAGGAGGGGCTTAGGCGGAGCCTGGGCAGAATGGGTGGGGGTCAGACAGCAGAGGAGGGGCTTAGGAGGAGCCTGGGCAGAGGGGGTATAGGAGGAGCCTAGTCAGATTGGGTGGGGTCAAATAGGAGGAGCCTGGGCAGAATGGGTGGGGTCAGACAGCAGAGGAGGGGCTTAGGAGGAGCCTAGTCAGATTGGGTGGGGTCAAATAGGAGGAGCCTGGGCAGAATGGGTGGGGTCAGACAGCAGAGGAGGGGCTTAGGAGGAGCCAAGTCAGATTGGGTGGGGTCAAATAGGAGGGGTATAGGAGGAGCCTGGGCAGAATGGGTGGGGTCAGAGGGGTATGGGAGGAGCCTGGGCAGAATGGGTGGAGTCAGAGAGGAGGGGGTATAGGAGGAGCCTGGGCAGAATGGGTGGGGTCAGACAGCAGAGGAGGGGCTTAGGAGGAGCCTAGTCAGATTGGGTGGGGTCAAATAGGAGGAGCCTGGGCAGAATGGGTGAGGTCAGAGAGGAGGGGTATAGGAGGAGCCTGGGCAGAGGGGGTATAGGAGGAGCCTAGTCAGATTGGGTGGGGTCAAATAGGAGGGGGTATAGGAGGAGCCTGGGCAGAATGGGTGGGGTCAGAGGGGTATAGGAGGAGCCTGGGCAGAATGGGTGGGGTCCGACAGCAGAGGAGGGGCTTAGGAGGAGCCTAGTCAGATTGGGTGGGGTCAAATAGGAGGAGCCTGGGCAGAATGGGTGGGGTCAGACAGCAGAGGAGGGGCTTAGGAGGAGCCAAGTCAGATTGGGTGGGGTCAAATAGGAGGGGTATAGGAGGAGCCTGGGCAGAATGGGTGGGGTCAGAGGGGTATGGGAGGAGCCTGGGCAGAATGGGTGGAGTCAGAGAGGAGGGGGTATAGGAGGAGCCTGGGCAGAATGGGTGGGGTCAGACAGCAGAGGAGGGGCTTAGGAGGAGCCTGGGCAGAATGGGTGGGGTCAGACAGCAGAGGAGGGGCTTAGGAGGAGCCTGGGCAGAATGGGTGGGGTCAGAGAGGAGATGCTTAGGCGGAGCCTGGGCAGAATGGGTGGGGTCAGACAGCAGAGGAGGGGCTTAGGAGGAGCCTAGTCAGATTGGGTGGGGTCAAATAGGAGGAGCCTAGTCAGAATGGGTGGAGTCAGAGAGGAGGGGGTATAGGAGGAGCCTAGTCAGATTGGGTGGGGTCAGAGAGGAGGGGCTTAGGAGGAGCCTAGGGGCTTAGGAGGAGCCTAGTCAGATTGGGTGGGGTCAGAGAGGAGGGGTATAGGAGGAGCCTGGGCAGAATGGGTGGGGTCAGACAGCAGATGAGGGGCTTAGGAGGAGCCTGGGCAGAATTGGTGGGGTCAGAGAGGAGGGGCTTAGGAGGAGCCTGGGCAGAATGGGTGGGGTCAGACAGCAGAGGAGGGGCTTAGGAGGAGCCTAGTCAGATTGGGTGGGGTCAAATAGGAGGAGCCTGGGCAGAATGGGTGGGGTCAAATAGGAGGGGTATAGGAGGAGCCTGGGCAGAATGGGTGGGGTCAGAGGGGTATGGGAGGAGCCTGGGCAGAATGGGTGGAGTCAGAGAGGAGGGGGTATAGGAGGAGCCTGGGCAGAATGGGTGGGGTCAAACAGCAGAGGAGGGGCTTAGGAGGAGCCTGGGCAGAATGGGTGGGGTCAGACAGCAGAGGAGGGGCTTAGGAGGAGCCTGGGCAGAATGGGTGGGGTCAGAGAGGAGATGCTTAGGCGGAGCCTGGGCAGAATGGGTGGGGTCAGACAGCAGAGGAGGGGCTTAGGAGGAGCCTAGTCAGATTGGGTGGGGTCAAATAGGAGGAGCCTAGTCAGAATGGGTGGAGTCAGAGAGGAGGGGGTATAGGAGGAGCCTAGTCAGATTGGGTGGGGTCAGAGAGGAGGGGCTTAGGAGGAGCCTAGTCAGATTGGGTGCGGTCAGAGAGGAGGGGTATAGGAGGAGCCTGGGCAGAATGGGTGGGGTCAGACAGCAGATGAGGGGCTTAGGAGGAGCCTGGGCAGAATTGGTGGGGTCAGAGAGGAGGGGCTTAGGAGGAGCCTGGGCAGAATGGGTGGGGTCAGACAGCAGAGGAGGGGCTTAGGAGGAGCCTAGTCAGATTGGGTGGGGTCAAATAGGAGGAGCCTGGGTAGAATGGGTGAGGTCAGAGAGGAGGGGTATAGGAGGAGCCTGGGCAGAGGGGGTATAGGAGGAGCCTAGTCAGAATGGGTGGGGTCAAATAGGAGGGGGTATAGGAGGAGCCTGGGCAGAATGGGTTGGGTCAGAGGGGTATAGGAGGAGCCTGGGCAGAATGGGTGGGGTCCGACAGCAGAGGAGGGGCTTAGGAGGAGCCTAGTCAGATTGGGTGGGGTCAAATAGGAGGAGCCTGGGCAGAATGGGTGGGGTCAGACAGCAGAGGAGGGGCTTAGGAGGAGCCAAGTCAGATTGGGTGGGGTCAAATAGGAGGGGTATAGGAGGAGCCTGGGCAGAATGGGTGGGGTCAGAGGGGTATGGGAGGAGCCTGGGCAGAATGGGTGGAGTCAGAGAGGAGGGGGTATAGGAGGAGCCTGGGCAGAATGGGTGGGGTCAGACAGCAGAGGAGGGGCTTAGGAGGAGCCTGGGCAGAATGGGTGGGGTCAGACAGCAGAGGAGGGGCTTAGGAGGAGCCTGGGCAGAATGGGTGGGGTCAGAGAGGAGATGCTTAGGCGGAGCCTGGGCAGAATGGGTGGGGTCAGACAGCAGAGGAGGGGCTTAGGAGGAGCCTAGTCAGATTGGGTGGGGTCAAATAGGAGGAGCCTAGTCAGAATGGGTGGAGTCAGAGAGGAGGGGGTATAGGAGGAGCCTAGTCAGATTGGGTCGGGTCAGAGAGGAGGGGCTTAGGAGGAGCCTAGGGGCTTAGGAGGAGCCTAGGGGCTTAGGAGGAGCCTAGTCAGATTGGGTGGGGTCAGAGAGGAGGGGTATAGGAGGAGCCTGGGCAGAATGGGTGGGGTCAGACAGCAGATGAGGGGCTTAGGAGGAGCCTGGGCAGAATTGGTGGGGTCAGAGAGGAGGGGCTTAGGAGGAGCCTGGGCAGAATGGGTGGGGTCAGACAGCAGAGGAGGGGCTTAGGAGGAGCCTAGTCAGATTGGGTGGGGTCAAATAGGAGGAGCCTGGGCAGAATGGGTGAGGTCAGAGGGGTATGGGAGGAGCCTGGGCAGAATGGGTGGAGTCAGAGAGGAGGGGGTATAGGAGGAGCCTGGGCAGAATGGGTGGGGTCAGAGGGGTATAGGAGGAGCCTGGGCAGAATGGGTGGGGTCCGACAGCAGAGGAGGGGCTTAGGAGGAGCCTAGTCAGATTGGGTGGGGTCAAATAGGAGGGGTATAGGAGGAGCCTGGGCAGAATGGGTGGGGTCAGAGGGGTATGGGAGGAGCCTGGGCAGAATGGGTGGAGTCAGAGAGGAGGGGGTATAGGAGGAGCCTGGGCAGAATGGGTGGGGTCAAACAGCAGAGGAGGGGCTTAGGAGGAGCCTGGGCAGAATGGGTGGGGTCAGACAGCAGAGGAGGGGCTTAGGAGGAGCCTGGGCAGAATGGGTGGGGTCAGAGAGGAGATGCTTAGGCGGAGCCTGGGCAGAATGGGTGGGGTCAGACAGCAGAGGAGGGGCTTAGGAGGAGCCTAGTCAGATTGGGTGGGGTCAAATAGGAGGAGCCTAGTCAGAATGGGTGGAGTCAGAGAGGAGGGGGTATAGGAGGAGCCTAGTCAGATTGGGTGGGGTCAGAGAGGAGGGGCTTAGGAGGAGCCTAGGGGCTTAGGAGGAGCCTAGTCAGATTGGGTGGGGTCAGAGAGGAGGGGTATAGGAGGAGCCTGGGCAGAATGGGTGGGGTCAGACAGCAGATGAGGGGCTTAGGAGGAGCCTGGGCAGAATTGGTGGGGTCAGAGAGGAGGGGCTTAGGAGGAGCCTGGGCAGAATGGGTGGGGTCAGACAGCAGAGGAGGGGCTTAGGAGGAGCCTGGGCAGAATGGGTGGGGTCAGACAGCAGAGGAGGGGCTTAGGAGGAGCCTAGTCAGATTGGGTGGGGTCAAATAGGAGGAGCCTAGTCAGAATGGGTGGAGTCAGAGAGGAGGGGGTATAGGAGGAGCCTAGTCAGATTGGGTGGGGTCAGAGAGGAGGGGCTTAGGAGGAGCCTAGTCAGATTGGGTGGGGTCAGAGAGGAGGGGTATAGGAGGAGCCTGGGCAGAATGTGTGGGGTCAGACAGCAGATGAGGGGCTTAGGAGGAGCCTGGGCAGAATGGGTGGGGTCAGACAGCAGAGGAGGGGCTTAGGAGGAGCCTGGGCAGGAGGAGCAGGTATATGGGCAGAATGGGTGGAGTCAGAGAGGAGGGGGTATAGGAGGAGCCTGGGCAGAATGGGTATAGGAGGAGCCTAGTCAGATTGGGTGGGGTCAAATAGGAGGAGCCTGGGCAGAATGGGTGGGGTCAGACAGCAGAGGAGGGGCTAGGAGGAGCCTAGTCAGATTGGGTGGGGTCAAATAGGAGGAGCCTGGGCAGAATGGGTGGGGTCAGACAGCAGAGGAGGGGTATAGGAGGAGCCTGGGCAGAGGGGGTGGGGTCAGAGAGGAGGGGTATAGGAGGAGCCTGGGCAGAGGGGGTGGGGTCAGAGAGGAGGGGTATAGGAGGAGCCTGGGCAGAGGGGGTATAGGAGGAGCCTAATCAGATTGGGTGGGGTCCAA
Source organism: Lissotriton vulgaris (assembly GCF_964263255.1). NCBI lineage: Eukaryota > Metazoa > Chordata > Amphibia > Caudata > Salamandridae > Lissotriton > Lissotriton vulgaris. The sequence continues at coordinate 1,002,761,627 of NC_141695.1, forward strand.
TAGGAGGAGCCTGGGCAGAATGGGTGGGGTCAGACAGCAGAGGAGGGGCTTAGGAGGAGCCTGGGCAGAATGGGTGGGGTCAGACAGCAGAGGAGGGGCTTAGGAAGAGCCTAGTCAGATTGGGTGGGGTCAGAGAGGAGGGGTATAGGAGGAGCCTGGGCAGAATGGGTGGGGTCAGACAGCAGATGAGGGGCTTAGGAGGAGCCTGGGCAGAATTGGTGGGGTCAGAGAGGAGGGGCTTAGGAGGAGCCTGGGCAGAATGGGTGGGGTCAGACAGCAGAGGAGGGGCTTAGGAGGAGCCTAGTCAGATTGGGTGGGGTCAAATAGGAGGAGCCTGGGTGGGGTCAGAGGGGTATGGGAGGAGCCTGGGCAGAATGGGTGGGGTCAGAGAGGAGGGGCTTAGGCGGAGCCTGGGCAGAATGGGTGGGGGTCAGACAGCAGAGGAGGGGCTTAGGAGGAGCCTAGTCAGATTGGGTGGGGTCAGACAGCAGAGGAGGGGCTTAGGAGGAGCCTAGTCAGATTGGGTGGGGTCAAATAGGAGGAGCCTGGGCAGAATGGGTGGGGTCAGAGGGGTATGGGAGGAGCCTGGGCAGAATGGGTGGGGTCAGACAGCAGAGGAGGGGCTTAGGAGGAGCCTGGGCAGAATGGGTGGGGTCAGACAGCAGAGGAGGGGCTTAGGAGGAGCCTAGTCAGATTGGGTGGGGTCAGACAGCAGAGGAGGGGCTTAGGAGGAGCCTAGTCAGATTGGGTGGGGTCAAATAGGAGGAGCCTGGGCAGAATGGGTGGGGTCAGACAGCAGAGGAGGGGTATAGGAGGAGCCTGGCAGAGGGGGGTGTAGGAGGAGCCTAGTCAGATTGGGTGGGGTCAAATAGGAGGAGCCTGGGTGGGGTCAGAGGGGTAGGGGAGGAGCCTGGGTAGAATGGGTGGAGTCAGAGAGGAGGGGGTATAGGAGGAGCCTGGGCAGAATGGGTGGGGTCAGACAGCAGAGGAGGAGCCTGGGCAGAGGGGGTGGGGTCAGAGAGGAGGGGTATAGGAGGAGCCTGGGCGGAGGGGGTATAGGAGGAGCCTGGCCAGAGGGGGTGGGGTCAGAGAGGAGGGGCTTAGGAGGAGCTTAGTCAGATTGGGTGGGGTCAAATAGGAGGAGCCTGGGCAGAATGGGTGGGGTCAGAGGGGTATGGGAGGAGCCTGGGCAGAATGGGTGGGGTCAGACAGCAGAGGAGGGGCTTAGGAGGAGCCTGGGCAGAATGGGTGGGGTCAGAGAGGAGGGGCTTAGGCGGAGCCTGGGCAGAATGGGTGGGGTCAGACAGCAGAGGAGGGGCTTAGGAGGAGCCTGGGCAGGAGGAGTGGGTATATGGGCAGAATGGGTGGAGTCAGAGAGGAGGGGGTATAGGAGGAGCCTGGGCAGAATGGGTATAGGAGGAGCCTAGTCAGATTGGGTGGGGTCAAATAGGAGGAGCCTGGGCAGAATGGGTGGGGTCAGACAGCAGAGGAGGGGCTAGGAGGAGCCTAGTCAGATTGGGTGGGGTCAAATAGGAGGAGCCTGGGCAGAATGGGTGGGGTCAGACAGCAGAGGAGGGGTATAGGAGGAGCCTGGGCAGAGGGGGTGGGGTCAGAGAGGAGGGGTATAGGAGGAGCCTGGGCAGAGGGGGTGGGGTCAGAGAGGAGGGGTATAGGAGGAGCCTGGGCAGAGGGGGTATAGGAGGAGCCTAATCAGATTGGGTGGGGTCCAATAGGAGGAGCCTGGGCAGAATGGGTGGGGTCAGACAGCAGAGGAGGGGCTTAGGAGGAGCCTAGTCAGATTGGGTGGGGTCAGAGAGGTGGGGTATAGGAGGAGCCTGGGCAGAATGGGTGGGGTCAGACAGCAGAGGAGGGGCTTAGGAGGAGCCTAGTCAGATTGGGTGGGGTCAGAGAGGAGGGGTATAGGAGGAGCCTGGGCAGAATGGGTGGGGTCAGACAGCAGATGAGGGGCTTAGGAGGAGCCTGGGCAGAATTGGTGGGGTCAGAGAGGAGGGGCTTAGGAGGAGCCTGGGCAGAATGGGTGGGGTCAGACAGCAGAGGAGGGGTATAGGAGGAGCCTGGGCAGAGGGGGTATAGGAGGAGCCTGGGCAGAGGGGGTGGGGTCAGAGAGGAGGGGTATAGGAGGAGCCTGGGCAGAGGGGGTATAGGAGGAGCCTGGGCAGAGGGGGTGGGGTCAGAGAGGAGGGGCTTAGGAGGAGCCTAGTCAGATTGGGTGGGGTCAAATAGGAGGAGCCTGGGCAGAATGGGTGGAGTCAGAGAGGTGGGGCTTAGGAGGAGCCTGGGCAGAATGGGTGGGGTCAGAGAGGAGGGGCTTAGGCGGAGCCTGGGCAGAATGGGTGGGGGTCAGACAGCAGAGGAGGGGCTTAGGAGGAGCCTGGGCAGAGGGGGTATAGGAGGAGCCTAGTCAGATTGGGTGGGGTCAAATAGGAGGAGCCTGGGCAGAATGGGTGGGGTCAGACAGCAGAGGAGGGGCTTAGGAGGAGCCTAGTCAGATTGGGTGGGGTCAAATAGGAGGAGCCTGGGCAGAATGGGTGGGGTCAGACAGCAGAGGAGGGGCTTAGGAGGAGCCAAGTCAGATTGGGTGGGGTCAAATAGGAGGGGTATAGGAGGAGCCTGGGCAGAATGGGTGGGGTCAGAGGGGTATGGGAGGAGCCTGGGCAGAATGGGTGGAGTCAGAGAGGAGGGGGTATAGGAGGAGCCTGGGCAGAATGGGTGGGGTCAGACAGCAGAGGAGGGGCTTAGGAGGAGCCTAGTCAGATTGGGTGGGGTCAAATAGGAGGAGCCTGGGCAGAATGGGTGAGGTCAGAGAGGAGGGGTATAGGAGGAGCCTGGGCAGAGGGGGTATAGGAGGAGCCTAGTCAGATTGGGTGGGGTCAAATAGGAGGGGGTATAGGAGGAGCCTGGGCAGAATGGGTGGGGTCAGAGGGGTATAGGAGGAGCCTGGGCAGAATGGGTGGGGTCCGACAGCAGAGGAGGGGCTTAGGAGGAGCCTAGTCAGATTGGGTGGGGTCAAATAGGAGGAGCCTGGGCAGAATGGGTGGGGTCAGACAGCAGAGGAGGGGCTTAGGAGGAGCCAAGTCAGATTGGGTGGGGTCAAATAGGAGGGGTATAGGAGGAGCCTGGGCAGAATGGGTGGGGTCAGAGGGGTATGGGAGGAGCCTGGGCAGAATGGGTGGAGTCAGGGAGGAGGGGGTATAGGAGGAGCCTGGGCAGAATGGGTGGGGTCAGACAGCAGAGGAGGGGCTTAGGAGGAGCCTGGGCAGAATGGGTGGGGTCAGACAGCAGAGGAGGGGCTTAGGAGGAGCCTGGGCAGAATGGGTGGGGTCAGAGAGGAGATGCTTAGGCGGAGCCTGGGCAGAATGGGTGGGGTCAGACAGCAGAGGAGGGGCTTAGGAGGAGCCTAGTCAGATTGGGTGGGGTCAAATAGGAGGAGCCTAGTCAGAATGGGTGGAGTCAGAGAGGAGGGGGTATAGGAGGAGCCTAGTCAGATTGGGTGGGGTCAGAGAGGAGGGGCTTAGGAGGAGCCTAGGGGCTTAGGAGGAGCCTAGTCAGATTGGGTGGGGTCAGAGAGGAGGGGTATAGGAGGAGCCTGGGCAGAATGGGTGGGGTCAGACAGCAGATGGGGGGCTTAGGAGGAGCCTGGGCAGAATTGGTGGGGTCAGAGAGGAGGGGCTTAGGAGGAGCCTGGGCAGAATGGGTGGGGTCAGACAGCAGAGGAGGGGCTTAGGAGGAGCCTAGTCAGATTGGGTGGGGTCAAATAGGAGGAGCCTGGGCAGAATGGGTGGGGTCAAATAGGAGGGGTATAGGAGGAGCCTGGGCAGAATGGGTGGGGTCAGAGGGGTATGGGAGGAGCCTGGGCAGAATGGGTGGAGTCAGAGAGGAGGGGGTATAGGAGGAGCCTGGGCAGAATGGGTGGGGTCAAACAGCAGAGGAGGGGCTTAGGAGGAGCCTGGGCAGAATGGGTGGGGTCAGACAGCAGAGGAGGGGCTTAGGAGGAGCCTGGGCAGAATGGGTGGGGTCAGAGAGGAGATGCTTAGGCGGAGCCTGGGCAGAATGGGTGGGGTCAGACAGCAGAGGAGGGGCTTAGGAGGAGCCTAGTCAGATTGGGTGGGGTCAAATAGGAGGAGCCTAGTCAGAATGGGTGGAGTCAGAGAGGAGGGGGTATAGGAGGAGCCTAGTCAGATTGGGTGGGGTCAGAGAGGAGGGGCTTAGGAGGAGCCTAGTCAGATTGGGTGGGGTCAGAGAGGAGGGGTATAGGAGGAGCCTGGGCAGAATGGGTGGGGTCAGACAGCAGATGAGGGGCTTAGGAGGAGCCTGGGCAGAATTGGTGGGGTCAGAGAGGAGGGGCTTAGGAGGAGCCTGGGCAGAATGGGTGGGGTCAGACAGCAGAGGAGGGGCTTAGGAGGAGCCTAGTCAGATTGGGTGGGGTCAAATAGGAGGAGCCTGGGCAGAATGGGTGAGGTCAGAGAGGAGGGGTATAGGAGGAGCCTGGGCAGAGGGGGTATAGGAGGAGCCTAGTCAGAATGGGTGGGGTCAAATAGGAGGGGGTATAGGAGGAGCCTGGGCAGAATGGGTTGGGTCAGAGGGGTATAGGAGGAGCCTGGGCAGAATGGGTGGGGTCCGACAGCAGAGGAGGGGCTTAGGAGGAGCCTAGTCAGATTGGGTGGGGTCAAATAGGAGGAGCCTGGGCAGAATGGGTGGGGTCAGACAGCAGAGGAGGGGCTTAGGAGGAGCCAAGTCAGATTGGGTGGGGTCAAATAGGAGGGGTATAGGAGGAGCCTGGGCAGAATGGGTGGGGTCAGAGGGGTATGGGAGGAGCATGGGCAGAATGGGTGGAGTCAGAGAGGAGGGGGTATAGGAGGAGCCTGGGCAGAATGGGTGGGGTCAGACAGCAGAGGAGGGGCTTAGGAGGAGCCTGGGCAGAATGGGTGGGTTCAGACAGCAGAGGAGGGGCTTAGGAGGAGCCTGGGCAGAATGGGTGGGGTCAGAGAGGAGATGCTTAGGCGGAGCCTGGGCAGAATGGGTGGGGTCAGACAGCAGAGGAGGGGCTTAGGAGGAGCCTAGTCAGATTGGGTGGGGTCAAATAGGAGGAGCCTAGTCAGAATGGGTGGAGTCAGAGAGGAGGGGGTATAGGAGGAGCCTAGTCAGATTGGGTGGGGTCAGAGAGGAGGGGCTTAGGAGGAGCCTAGGGGCTTAGGAGGAGCCTAGGGGCTTAGGAGGAGCCTAGTCAGATTGGGTGGGGTCAGAGAGGAGGGGTATAGGAGGAGCCTGGGCAGAATGGGTGGGGTCAGACAGCAGATGAGGGGCTTAGGAGGAGCCTGGGCAGAATTGGTGGGGTCAGAGAGGAGGGGCTTAGGAGGAGCCTGGGCAGAATGGGTGGGGTCAGACAGCAGAGGAGGGGCTTAGGAGGAGCCTAGTCAGATTGGGTGGGGTCAAATAGGAGGAGCCTGGGCAGAATGGGTGAGGTCAGAGGGGTATGGGAGGAGCCTGGGCAGAATGGGTGGAGTCAGAGAGGAGGGGGTATAGGAGGAGCCTGGGCAGAATGGGTGGGGTCAGAGGGGTATAGGAGGAGCCTGGGCAGAATGGGTGGGGTCCGACAGCAGAGGAGGGGCTTAGGAGGAGCCTAGTCAGATTGGGTGGGGTCAAATAGGAGGGGTATAGGAGGAGCCTGGGCAGAATGGGTGGGGGCAGAGGGGTATGGGAGGAGCCTGGGCAGAATGGGTGGAGTCAGAGAGGAGGGGGTATAGGAGGAGCCTGGGCAGAATGGGTGGGGTCAAACAGCAGAGGAGGGGCTTAGGAGGAGCCTGGGCAGAATGGGTGGGGTCAGACAGCAGAGGAGGGGCTTAGGAGGAGCCTGGGCAGAATGGGTGGGGTCAGAGAGGAGATGCTTAGGCGGAGCCTGGGCAGAATGGGTGGGGTCAGACAGCAGAGGAGGGGCTTAGGAGGAGCCTAGTCAGATTGGGTGGGGTCAAATAGGAGGAGCCTAGTCAGAATGGGTGGAGTCAGAGAGGAGGGGGTATAGGAGGAGCCTAGTCAGATTGGGTGGGGTCAGAGAGGAGGGGCTTAGGAGGAGCCTAGGGGCTTAGGAGGAGCCTAGTCAGATTGGGTGGGGTCAGAGAGGAGGGGTATAGGAGGAGCCTGGGCAGAATGGGTGGGGTCAGACAGCAGATGAGGGGCTTAGGAGGAGCCTGGGCAGAATTGGTGGGGTCAGAGAGGAGGGGCTTAGGAGGAGCCTGGGCAGAATGGGTGGGGTCAGACAGCAGAGGAGGGGCTTAGGAGGAGCCTGGGCAGAATGGGTGGGGTCAGACAGCAGAGGAGGGGCTTAGGAGGAGCCTAGTCAGATTGGGTGGGGTCAAATAGGAGGAGCCTAGTCAGAATGGGTGGAGTCAGAGAGGAGGGGGTATAGGAGGAGCCTAGTCAGATTGGGTGGGGTCAGAGAGGAGGGGCTTAGGAGGAGCCTAGTCAGATTGGGTGGGGTCAGAGAGGAGGGGTATAGGAGGAGCCTGGGCAGAATGTGTGGGGTCAGACAGCAGATGAGGGGCTTAGGAGGAGCCTGGGCAGAATTGGTGGGGTCAGAGAGGAGGGGCTTAGGAGGAGCCTGGGCAGAATGGGTGGGGTCAGACAGCAGAGGAGGGGCTTAGGAGGAGCCTAGTCAGATTGGGTGGGGTCAAATAGGAGGAGCCTAGTCAGAATGGGTGGAGTCAGAGAGGAGGGGGTATAGGAGGAGCCTAGTCAGATTGGGTGGGGTCAGAGAGGAGGGGCTTAGGAGGAGCCTAGTCAGATTGGGTGGGGTCAGAGAGGAGGGGTATAGGAGGAGCCTGGGCAGAATGGGTGGGGTCAGACAGCAGATGAGGGGCTTAGGAGGAGCCTGGGCAGAATTGGTGGGGTCAGAGAGGAGGGGCTTAGGAGGAGCCTGGGCAGAATGGGTGGGGTCAGACAGCAGAGGAGGGGCTTAGGAGGAGCCTAGTCAGATTGGGTGGGGTCAAATAGGAGGAGCCTGGGCAGAATGGGTGAGGTCAGAGAGGAGGGGTATAGGAGGAGCCTGGGCAGAGGGGGTATAGGAGGAGCCTAGTCAGAATGGGTGGGGTCAAATAGGAGGGGGTATAGGAGGAGCCTGGGCAGAATGGGTTGGGTCAGAGGGGTATAGGAGGAGCCTGGGCAGAATGGGTGGGGTCCGACAGCAGAGGAGGGGCTTAGGAGGAGCCTAGTCAGATTGGGTGGGGTCAAATAGGAGGAGCCTGGGCAGAATGGGTGGGGTCAGACAGCAGAGGAGGGGCTTAGGAGGAGCCAAGTCAGATTGGGTGGGGTCAAATAGGAGGGGTATAGGAGGAGCCTGGGCAGAATGGGTGGGGTCAGAGGGGTATGGGAGGAGCCTGGGCAGAATGGGTGGAGTCAGAGAGGAGGGGGTATAGGAGGAGCCTGGGCAGAATGGGTGGGGTCAGACAGCAGAGGAGGGGCTTAGGAGGAGCCTGGGCAGAATGGGTGGGGTCAGACAGCAGAGGAGGGGCTTAGGAGGAGCCTGGGCAGAATGGGTGGGGTCAGAGAGGAGACGCTTAGGCGGAGCCTGGGCAGAATGGGTGGGGTCAGACAGCAGAGGAGGGGCTTAGGAGGAGCCTAGTCAGATTGGGTGGGGTCAAATAGGAGGAGCCTAGTCAGAATGGGTGGAGTCAGAGAGGAGGGGGTATAGGAGGAGCCTAGTCAGATTGGGTGGGGTCAGAGAGGAGGGGATTAGGAGGAGCCTAGGGGCTTAGGAGGAGCCTAGGGGCTTAGGAGGAGCCTAGTCAGATTGGGTGGGGTCAGAGAGGAGGGGTATAGGAGGAGCCTGGGCAGAATGGGTGGGGTCAGACAGCAGATGAGGGGCTTAGGAGGAGCCTGGGCAGAATTGGTGGGGTCAGAGAGGAGGGGCTTAGGAGGAGCCTGGGCAGAATGGGTGGGGTCAGACAGCAGAGGAGGGGCTTAGGAGGAGCCTAGTCAGATTGGGTGGGGTCAAATAGGAGGAGCCTGGGCAGAATGGGTGAGGTCAGAGGGGTATGGGAGGAGCCTGGGCAGAATGGGTGGAGTCAGAGAGGAGGGGGTATAGGAGGAGCCTGGGCAGAATGGGTGGGGTCAGACAGCAGAGGAGGGGCTTAGGAGGAGCCTAGTCAGATTGGGTGGGGTCAAATAGGAGGAGCCTGGGCAGAATGGGTGAGGTCAGAGAGGAGGGGTATAGGAGGAGCCTGGGCGGAGGGGGTATAGGAGGAGCCTAGTCAGAATGGGTGGGGTCAAATAGGAGGGGGTATAGGAGGAGCCTGGGCAGAATGGGTTGGGTCAGAGGGGTATAGGAGGAGCCTGGGCAGAATGGGTGGGGTCCGACAGCAGAGGAGGGGCTTAGGAGGAGCCTAGTCAGATTGGGTGGGGTCAAATAGGAGGAGCCTGGGCAGAATGGGTGGGGTCAGACAGCAGAGGAGGGGCTTAGGAGGAGCCAAGTCAGATTGGGTGGGGTCAAATAGGAGGGGTATAGGAGGAGCCTGGGCAGAATGGGTGGGGTCAGAGGGGTATGGGAGGAGCCTGGGCAGAATGGGTGGAGTCAGAGAGGAGGGGCTTAGGCGGAGCCTGGGCAGAATGGGTGGGGTCAGACAGCAGAGGAGGGGCTTAGGAGGAGCCTGGGCAGGAGGAGCGGGTATATGGGCAGAATGGGTGGGGTCAGAGAGGAGGGGCTTAGGAGGAGCCTGGGCAGAATGGGTGGAGTCAGAGAGGAGGGGGTATAGGAGGAGCCTGGGCAGAATGGGTATAGGAGGAGCCTAGTCAGATTGGGTGGGGTCAAATAGGAGGAGCCTGGGCAGAATGGGTGGGGTCAGACAGCAGAGGAGGGGCTTAGGAGGAGCCTAGTCAGATTGGGTGGGGTCAAATAGGAGGAGCCTGGGCAGAATGGGTGGGGTCAGACAGCAGAGGAGGGGTATAGGAGGAGCCTGGGCAGAGGGGGTGGGGTCAGAGAGGAGGGGTATAGGAGGAGCCTGGGCAGAGGGGGTATAGGAGGAGCCTGGGCAGAGGGGGTGGGGTCAGAGAGGAGGGGTATAGGAGGAGCCTGGGCAGAGGGGGTATAGGAGGAGCCTAATCAGATTGGGTGGGGTCCAATAGGAGGAGCCTGGGCAGAATGGGTGGGGTCAGACAGCAGAGGAGGGGCTTAGGAGGAGCCTAGTCAGATTGGGTGGGGTCAAATAGGAGGAGCCTGGGCAGAATGGGTGGGGTCAGACAGCAGAGGAGGGGCTTAGGAGGAGCCTAGTCAGATTGGGTGGGGTCAAATAGGAGGAGCCTGGGCAGAATGGGTGGGGTCAGACAGCAGAGGAGGGGTATAGGAGGAGCCTGGGCAGAGGGGGTGGGGTCAGAGAGGAGGGGTATAGGAGGAGCCTGGGCAGAGGGAGTATAGGAGGAGCCTGGGCAGAGGGGGTGGGGTCAGAGAGGAGGGGTATAGGAGGAGCCTGGGCAGAGGGGGTATAGGAGGAGCCTAGTCAGATTGTGTGGGGTCAAATAGGAGGAGCCTGGGTAGAATGGGTGGAGTCAGAGAGGAGGGGGTATAGGAGGAGCCTGGGCAGAATGGGTGGGGTCAGACAGCAGAGGAGGGGCTTAGGAGGAGCCTAGTCAGATTGGGTGGGGTCAGAGAGGTGGGGTATAGGAGGAGCCTGGGGAGAATGGGTGGGGTCAGACAGCAGAGGAGGGGTATAGGAGGAGCCTGGGCAGAGGGGGTGGGGTCAGAGAGGAGGGGTATAGGAGGAGCCTGGGCAGAGGGGGTATAAGAGGAGCCTGGGCAGAGGGGTGGGGTCAGAGAGGAGGGGTATAGGAGGAGCCTGGGCAGAGGGGGTATAGGAGGAGCCTAGTCAGATTGGGTGGGGTCAAATAGGAGGAGCCTGGGCAGAATGGGTGGGGTCAGACAGCAGAGGAGGGGCTTAGGAGGAGCCTAGTCAGATTGGGTGGGGTCAAATAGGAGGAGCCTGGGCAGAATGGGTGGGGTCAGACAGCAGAGGAGGGGTATAGGAGGAGCCTGGGCAGAGGGGGTTAGGTCAGAGAGGAGGGGTATAGGAGGAGCCTGGGCAGAGGGGGTGGGGTCAGAGAGGAGGGGTATAGGAGGAGCCTGGGCAGAATGGGTGGGGTCAGACAGCAGAGGAGGGGTATAGGAGGAGCCTGGGCAGAGGGGGTGGGGTCAGAGAGGAGGGGTATAGGAGGAGCCTGGGCAGAGGGGGTGGGGTCAGAGAGGAGGGGTATAGGAGGAGCCTGGGCAGAGGGGGTATAGGAGGAGCCTAATCAGATTGGGTGGGGTCCAATAGGAGGAGCCTGGGCAGAATGGGTGGGGTCAGACAGCAGAGGAGGGGCTTAGGAGGAGCCTAGTCAGATTTGGTGGGGTCAGAGAGGTGGGGTATAGGAGGAGCCTGGGCAGAATGGGTGGGGTCAGACAGCAGAGGAGGGGCTTAGGAGGAGCCTAGTCAGATTGGGTGGGGTTAGAGAGGAGGGGTATAGGAGGAGCCTGGGCAGAATGGGTGGGGTCAGACAGCAGATGAGGGGCTTAGGAGGAGCCTGGGCAGAATTGGTGGGGTCAGAGAGGAGGGGCTTAGGAGGAGCCTGGGCAGAATGGGTGGGGTCAGACAGCAGAGGAGGGGTATAGGAGGAGCCTGGGCAGAGGGGGTATAGGAGGAGCCTGGGCAGAGGGGGTGGGGTCAGAGAGGAGGGGTATAGGAGGAGCCTGGGCAGAGGGGGTATAGGAGGAGCCTGGGCAGAGGGGGTGGGGTCAGAGAGGAGGGGCTTAGGAGGAGCCTAGTCAGATTGGGTGGGGTCAAATAGGAGGAGCCTGGGCAGAATGGGTGGAGTCAGAGAGGTGGGGCTTAGGAGGAGCCTGGGCAGAATGGGTGGGGTCAGAGAGGAGGGGCTTAGGCGGAGCCTGGGCAGAATGGGTGGGGGTCAGACAGCAGAGGAGGGGCTTAGGAGGAGCCTGGGCAGAGGGGGTATAGGAGGAGCCTAGTCAGATTGGGTGGGGTCAAATAGGAGGAGCCTGGGCAGAATGGGTGGGGTCAGACAGCAGAGGAGGGGCTTAGGAGGAGCCTAGTCAGATTGGGTGGGGTCAAATAGGAGGAGCCTGGGCAGAATGGGTGGGGTCAGACAGCAGAGGAGGGGCTTAGGAGGAGCCAAGTCAGATTGGGTGGGGTCAAATAGGAGGGGTATAGGAGGAGCCTGGGCAGAATGGGTGGGGTCAGAGGGGTATGGGAGGAGCCTGGGCAGAATGGGTGGAGTCAGAGAGGAGGGGGTATAGGAGGAGCCTGGGCAGAATGGGTGGGGTCAGACAGCAGAGGAGGGGCTTAGGAGGAGCCTGGGCAGAATGGGTGGGGTCAGACAGCAGAGGAGGGGCTTAGGAGGAGCCTGGGCAGAATGGGTGGGGTCAGAGAGGAGATGCTTAGGCGGAGCCTGGGCAGAATGGGTGGGGTCAGACAGCAGAGGAGGGGCTTAGGAGGAGCCTAGTCAGATTGGGTGGGGTCAAATAGGAGGAGCCTAGTCAGAATGGGTGGAGTCAGAGAGGAGGGGGTATAGGAGGAGCCTAGTCAGATTGGGTGGGGTCAGAGAGGAGGGGCTTAGGAGGAGCCTAGGCAGAATGGGTGGGGTCAGACAGCAGAGGAGGGGCTTAGGAGGAGCCTAGTCAGATTGGGTGGGGTCAAATAGGAGGAGCCTGGGCAGAATGGGTGAGGTCAGAGAGGAGGGGTATAGGAGGAGCCTGGGCAGAGGGGGTATAGGAGGAGCCTAGTCAGATTGGGTGGGGTCAAATAGGAGGGGGTATAGGAGGAGCCTGGGCAGAATGGGTGGGGTCAGAGGGGTATAGGAGGAGCCTGGGCAGAATGGGTGGGGTCCGACAGCAGAGGAGGGGCTTAGGAGGAGCCTAGTCAGATTGGGTGGGGTCAAATAGGAGGAGCCTGGGAAGAATGGGTGGGGTCAGACAGCAGAGGAGGGGCTTAGGAGGAGCCAAGTCAGATTGGGTGGGGTCAAATAGGAGGGGTATAGGAGGAGCCTGGGCAGAATGGGTGGGGTCAGAGGGGTATGGGAGGAGCCTGGGCAGAATGGGTGGAGTCAGAGAGGAGGGGGTATAGGAGGAGCCTGGGCAGAATGGGTGGGGTCAGACAGCAGAGGAGGGGCTTAGGAGGAGCCTGGGCAGAATGGGTGGGGTCAGACAGCAGAGGAGGGGCTTAGGAGGAGCCTGGGCAGAATGGGTGGGGTCAGAGAGGAGATGCTTAGGCGGAGCCTGGGCAGAATGGGTGGGGTCAGACAGCAGAGGAGGGGCTTAGGAGGAGCCTAGTCAGATTGGGTGGGGTCAAATAGGAGGAGCCTAGTCAGAATGGGTGGAGTCAGAGAGGAGGGGGTATAGGAGGAGCCTAGTCAGATTGGGTGGGGTCAGAGAGGAGGGGCTTAGGAGGAGCCTAGGGGATTAGGAGGAGCCTAGTCAGATTGGGTGGGGTCAGAGAGGAGGGGTATAGGAGGAGCCTGGGCAGAATGGGTGGGGTCAGACAGCAGATGAGGGGCTTAGGAGGAGCCTGGGCAGAATTGGTGGGGTCAGAGAGGAGGGGCTTAGGAGGAGCCTGGGCAGAATGGGTGGGGTCAGACAGCAGAGGAGGGGCTTAGGAGGAGCCTAGTCAGATTGGGTGGGGTCAAATAGGAGGAGCCTGGGCAGAATGGGTGGGGTCAAATAGGAGGGGTATAGGAGGAGCCTGGGCAGAATGGGTGGGGTCAGAGGGGTATGGGAGGAGCCTGGGCAGAATGGGTGGAGTCAGAGAGGAGGGGGTATAGGAGGAGCCTGGGCAGAATGGGTGGGGTCAAACAGCAGAGGAGGGGCTTAGGAGGAGCCTGGGCAGAATGGGTGGGGTCAGACAGCAGAGGAGGGGCTTAGGAGGAGCCTGGGCAGAATGGGTGGGGTCAGAGAGGAGATGCTTAGGCGGAGCCTGGGCAGAATGGGTGGGGTCAGACAGCAGAGGAGGGGCTTAGGAGGAGCCTAGTCAGATTGGGTGGGGTCAAATAGGAGGAGCCTAGTCAGAATGGGTGGAGTCAGAGAGGAGGGGGTATAGGAGGAGCCTAGTCAGATTGGGTGGGGTCAGAGAGGAGGGGCTTAGGAGGAGCCTAGTCAGATTGGGTGGGGTCAGAGAGGAGGGGTATAGGAGGAGCCTGGGCAGAATGGGTGGGGTCAGACAGCAGATGAGGGGCTTAGGAGGAGCCTGGGCAGAATTGGTGGGGTCAGAGAGGAGGGGCTTAGGAGGAGCCTGGGCAGAATGGGTGGGGTCAGACAGCAGAGGAGGGGCTTAGGAGGAGCCTAGTCAGATTGGGTGGGGTCAAATAGGAGGAGCCTGGGCAGAATGGGTGAGGTCAGAGAGGAGGGGTATAGGAGGAGCCTGGGCAGAGGGGGTATAGGAGGAACCTAGTCAGAATGGGTGGGGTCAAATAGGAGGGGGTATAGGAGGAGCCTGGGCAGAATGGGTTGGGTCAGAGGGGTATAGGAGGAGCCTGGGCAGAATGGGTGGGGTCCGACAGCAGAGGAGGGGCTTAGGAGGAGCCTAGTCAGATTGGGTGGGGTCAAATAGGAGGAGCCTGGGCAGAATGGGTGGGGTCAGACAGCAGAGGAGGGGCTTAGGAGGAGCCAAGTCAGATTGGGTGGGGTCAAATAGGAGGGGTATAGGAGGAGCCTGGGCAGAATGGGTGGGGTCAGAGGGGTATGGGAGGAGCCTGGGCAGAATGGGTGGAGTCAGAGAGGAGGGGGTATAGGAGGAGCCTGGGCAGAATGGGTGGGGTCAGACAGCAGAGGAGGGGCTTAGGAGGAGCCTGGGCAGAATGGGTGGGGTCAGACAGCAGAGGAGGGGCTTAGGAGGAGCCTGGGCAGAATGGGTGGGGTCAGAGAGGAGATGCTTAGGCGGAGCCTGGGCAGAATGGGTGGGGTCAGACAGCAGAGGAGGGGCTTAGGAGGAGCCTAGTCAGATTGGGTGGGGTCAAATAGGAGGAGCCTAGTCAGAATGGGTGGAGTCAGAGAGGAGGGGGTATAGGAGGAGCCTAGTCAGATTGGGTGGGGTCAGAGAGGAGGGGCTTAGGAGGAGCCTAGGGGCTTAGGAGGAGCCTAGGGGCTTAGGAGGAGCCTAGTCAGATTGGGTGGGGTCAGAGAGGAGGGGTATAGGAGGAGCCTGGGCAGAATGGGTGGGGTCAGACAGCAGATGAGGGGCTTAGGAGGAGCCTGGGCAGAATTGGTGGGGTCAGAGAGGAGGGGCTTAGGAGGAGCCTGGGCAGAATGGGTGGGGTCAGACAGCAGAGGAGGGGCTTAGGAGGAGCCTAGTCAGATTGGGTGGGGTCAAATAGGAGGAGCCTGGGCAGAATGGGTGAGGTCAGAGGGGTATGGGAGGAGCCTGGGCAGAATGGGTGGAGTCAGAGAGGAGGGGGTATAGGAGGAGCCTGGGCAGAATGGGTGGGGTCAGAGGGGTATAGGAGGAGCCTGGGCAGAATGGGTGGGGTCCGACAGCAGAGGAGGGGCTTAGGAGGAGCCTAGTCAGATTGGGTGGGGTCAAATAGGAGGAGCCTGGGCAGAATGGGTGGGGTCAGACAGCAGAGGAGGGGCTTAGGAGGAGCCAAGTCAGATTGGGTGGGGTCAAATAGGAGGGGTATAGGAGGAGCCTGGGCAGAATGGGTGGGGTCAGAGGGGTATGGGAGGAGCCTGGGCAGAATGGGTGGAGTCAGAGAGGAGGGGGTATAGGAGGAGCCTGGGCAGAATGGGTGGGGTCAAACAGCAGAGGAGGGGCTTAGGAGGAGCCTGGGCAGAATGGGTGGGGTCAGACAGCAGAGGAGGGGCTTAGGAGGAGCCTGGGCAGAATGGGTGGGGTCAGAGAGGAGATGCTTAGGCGGAGCCTGGGCAGAATGGGTGGGGTCAGACAGCAGAGGAGGGGCTTAGGAGGAGCCTAGTCAGATTGGGTGGGGTCAAATAGGAGGAGCCTAGTCAGAATGGGTGGAGTCAGAGAGGAGGGGGTATAGGAGGAGCCTAGTCAGATTGGGTGGGGTCAGAGAGGAGGGGCTTAGGAGGAGCCTAGGGGCTTAGGAGGAGCCTAGTCAGATTGGGTGGGGTCAGAGAGGAGGGGTATAGGAGGAGCCTGGGCAGAATGGGTGGGGTCAGACAGCAGATGAGGGGCTTAGGAGGAGCCTGGGCAGAATTGGTGGGGTCAGAGAGGAGGGGCTTAGGAGGAGCCTGGGCAGAATGGGTGGGGTCAGACAGCAGAGGAGGGGCTTAGGAGGAGCCTGGGCAGAATGGGTGGGGTCAGACAGCAGAGGACGGGCTTAGGAGGAGCCTAGTCAGATTGGGTGGGGTCAAATAGGAGGAGCCTAGTCAGAATGGGTGGAGTCAGAGAGGAGGGGGTATAGGAGGAGCCTAGTCAGATTGGGTGGGGTCAGAGAGGAGGGGCTTAGGAGGAGCCTAGTCAGATTGGGTGGGGTCAGAGAGGAGGGGTATAGGAGGAGCCTGGGCAGAATGTGTGGGGTCAGACAGCAGATGAGGGGCTTAGGAGGAGCCTGGGCAGAATTGGTGGGGTCAGAGAGGAGGGGCTTAGGAGGAGCCTGGGCAGAATGGGTGGGGTCAGACAGCAGAGGAGGGGCTTAGGAGGAGCCTAGTCAGATTGGGTGGGGTCAAATAGGAGGAGCCTAGTCAGAATGGGTGGAGTCAGAGAGGAGGGGGTATAGGAGGAGCCTAGTCAGATTGAGTGGGGTCAGAGAGGAGGGGCTTAGGAGGAGCCTAGTCAGATTGGGTGGGGTCAGAGAGGAGGGGTATAGGAGGAGCCTGGGCAGAATGGGTGGGGTCAGACAGCAGATGAGGGGCTTAGGAGGAGCCTGGGCAGAATTGGTGGGGTCAGAGAGGAGGGGCTTAGGAGGAGCCTGGGCAGAATGGGTGGGGTCAGACAGCAGAGGAGGGGCTTAGGAGGAGCCTAGTCAGATTGGGAGGGGTCAAATAGGAGGAGCCTGGGCAGAATGGGTGAGGTCAGAGAGGAGGGGTATAGGAGGAGCCTGGGCAGAGGGGGTATAGGAGGAGCCTAGTCAGAATGGGTGGGGTCAAATAGGAGGGGGTATAGGAGGAGCCTGGGCAGAATGGGTTGGGTCAGAGGGGTATAGGAGGAGCCTGGGCAGAATGGGTGGGGTCCGACAGCAGAGGAGGGGCTTAGGAGGAGCCTAGTCAGATTGGGTGGGGTCAAATAGGAGGAGCCTGGGCAGAATGGGTGGGGTCAGACAGCAGAGGAGGGGCTTAGGAGGAGCCAAGTCAGATTGGGTGGGGTCAAATAGGAGGGGTATAGGAGGAGCCTGGGCAGAATGGGTGGGGTCAGAGGGGTATGGGAGGAGCCTGGGCAGAATGGGTGGAGTCAGAGAGAAGGGGGTATAGGAGGAGCCTGGGCAGAATGGGTGGGGTCAGACAGCAGAGGAGGGGCTTAGGAGGAGCCTGGGCAGAATGGGTGGGGTCAGACAGCAGAGGAGGGGCTTAGGAGGAGCCTGGGCAGAATGGGTGGGGTCAGAGAGGAGACGCTTAGGCGGAGCCTGGGCAGAATGGGTGGGGTCAGACAGCAGAGGAGGGGCTTAGGAGGAGCCTAGTCAGATTGGGTGGGGTCAAATAGGAGGAGCCTAGTCAGAATGGGTGGAGTCAGAGAGGAGGGGGTATAGGAGGAGCCTAGTCAGATTGGGTGGGGTCAGAGAGGAGGGGATTAGGAGGAGCCTAGGGGCTTAGGAGGAGTCTAGGGGCTTAGGAGGAGCCTAGTCAGATTGGGTGGGGTCAGAGAGGAGGGGTATAGGAGGAGCCTGGGCAGAATGGGTGGGGTCAGACAGCAGATGAGGGGCTTAGGAGGAGCCTGGGCAGAATTGGTGGGGTCAGAGAGGAGGGGCTTAGGAGGAGCCTGGGCAGAATGGGTGGGGTCAGACAGCAGAGGAGGGGCTTAGGAGGAGCCTAGTCAGATTGGGTGGGGTCAAATAGGAGGAGCCTGGGCAGAATGGGTGAGGTCAGAGGGGTATGGGAGGAGCCTGGGCAGAATGGGTGGAGTCAGAGAGGAGGGGGTATAGGAGGAGCCTGGGCAGAATGGGTGGGGTCAGACAGCAGAGGAGGGGCTTAGGAGGAGCCTAGTCAGATTGGGTGGGGTCAAATAGGAGGAGCCTGGGCAGAATGGGTGAGGTCAGAGAGGAGGGGTATAGGAGGAGCCTGGGCAGAGGGGGTATAGGAGGAGCCTAGTCAGAATGGGTGGGGTCAAATAGGAGGGGGTATAGGAGGAGCCTGGGCAGAATGGGTTGGGTCAGAGGGGTATAGGAGGAGCCTGGGCAGAATGGGTGGGGTCCGACAGCAGAGGAGGGGCTTAGGAGGAGCCTAGTCAGATTGGGTGGGGTCAAATAGGAGGAGCCTGGGCAGAATGGGTGGGGTCAGACAGCAGAGGAGGGGCTTAGGAGGAGCCAAGTCAGATTGGGTGGGGTCAAATAGGAGGGGTATAGGAGGAGCCTGGGCAGAATGGGTGGGGTCAGAGGGGTATGGGAGGAGCCTGGGCAGAATGGGTGGAGTCAGAGAGGAGGGGCTTAGGCGGAGCCTGGGCAGAATGGGTGGGGTCAGACAGCAGAGGAGGGGCTTAGGAGGAGCCTGGGCAGGAGGAGCGGGTATATGGGCAGAATGGGTGGGGTCAGAGAGGAGGGGCTTAGGAGGAGCCTGGGCAGAATGGGTGGAGTCAGAGAGGAGGGGGTATAGGAGGAGCCTGGGCAGAATGGGTATAGGAGGAGCCTAGTCAGATTGGGTGGGGTCAAATAGGAGGAGCCTGGGCAGAATGGGTGGGGTCAGACAGCAGAGGAGGGGCTTAGGAGGAGCCTAGTCAGATTGGGTGGGGTCAAATAGGAGGAGCCTGGGCAGAATGGGTGGGGTCAGACAGCAGAGGAGGGGTATAGGAGGAGCCTGGGCAGAGGGGGTGGGGTCAGAGAGGAGGGGTATAGGAGGAGCCTGGGCAGAGGGGGTATAGGAGGAGCCTGGGCAGAGGGGGTGGGGTCAGAGAGGAGGGGTATAGGAGGAGCCTGGGCAGAGGGGGTATAGGAGGAGCCTAATCAGATTGGGTGGGGTCCAATAGGAGGAGCCTGGGCAGAATGGGTGGGGTCAGACAGCAGAGGAGGGGCTTAGGAGGAGCCTAGTCAGATTGGGTGGGGTCAAATAGGAGGAGCCTGGGCAGAATGGGTGGGGTCAGACAGCAGAGGAGGGGCTTAGGAGGAGCCTAGTCAGATTGGGTGGGGTCAAATAGGAGGAGCCTGGGCAGAATGGGTGGGGTCAGACAGCAGAGGAGGGGTATAGGAGGAGCCTGGGCAGAGGGGGTGGGGTCAGAGAGGAGGGGTATAGGAGGAGCCTGGGCAGAGGGGGTATAGGAGGAGCCTGGGCAGAGGGGGTGGGGTCAGAGAGGAGGGGTATAGGAGGAGCCTGGGCAGAGGGGGTATAGGAGGAGCCTAGTCAGATTGTGTGGGGTCAAATAGGAGGAGCCTGGGTAGAATGGGTGGAGTCAGAGAGGAGGGGGTATAGGAGGAGCCTGGGCAGAATGGGTGGGGTCAGACAGCAGAGGAGGGGCTTAGGAGGAGCCTAGTCAGATTGGGTGGGGTCAGAGAGGTGGGGTATAGGAGGAGCCTGGGGAGAATGGGTGGGGTCAGACAGCAGAGGAGGGGTATAGGAGGAGCCTGGGCAGAGGGGGTGGGGTCAGAGAGGAGGGGTATAGGAGGAGCCTGGGCAGAGGGGGTATAAGAGGAGCCTGGGCAGAGGGGTGGGGTCAGAGAGGAGGGGTATAGGAGGAGCCTGGGCAGAGGGGGTATAGGAGGAGCCTAGTCAGATTGGGTGGGGTCAAATAGGAGGAGCCTGGGCAGAATGGGTGGGGTCAGACAGCAGAGGAGGGGCTTAGGAGGAGCCTAGTCAGATTGGGTGGGGTCAAATAGGAGGAGCCTGGGCAGAATGGGTGGGGTCAGACAGCAGAGGAGGGGTATAGGAGGAGCCTGGGCAGAGGGGGTTAGGTCAGAGAGGAGGGGTATAGGAGGAGCCTGGGCAGAGGGGGTGGGGTCAGAGAGGAGGGGTATAGGAGGAGCCTGGGCAGAATGGGTGGGGTCAGACAGCAGAGGAGGGGTATAGGAGGAGCCTGGGCAGAGGGGGTGGGGTCAGAGAGGAGGGGTATAGGAGGAGCCTGGGCAGAGGGGGTGGGGTCAGAGAGGAGGGGTATAGGAGGAGCCTGGGCAGAGGGGGTATAGGAGGAGCCTAATCAGATTGGGTGGGGTCCAATAGGAGGAGCCTGGGCAGAATGGGTGGGGTCAGACAGCAGAGGAGGGGCTTAGGAGGAGCCTAGTCAGATTTGGTGGGGTCAGAGAGGTGGGGTATAGGAGGAGCCTGGGCAGAATGGGTGGGGTCAGACAGCAGAGGAGGGGCTTAGGAGGAGCCTAGTCAGATTGGGTGGGGTTAGAGAGGAGGGGTATAGGAGGAGCCTGGGCAGAATGGGTGGGGTCAGACAGCAGATGAGGGGCTTAGGAGGAGCCTGGGCAGAATTGGTGGGGTCAGAGAGGAGGGGCTTAGGAGGAGCCTGGGCAGAATGGGTGGGGTCAGACAGCAGAGGAGGGGTATAGGAGGAGCCTGGGCAGAGGGGGTATAGGAGGAGCCTGGGCAGAGGGGGTGGGGTCAGAGAGGAGGGGTATAGGAGGAGCCTGGGCAGAGGGGGTATAGGAGGAGCCTGGGCAGAGGGGGTGGGGTCAGAGAGGAGGGGCTTAGGAGGAGCCTAGTCAGATTGGGTGGGGTCAAATAGGAGGAGCCTGGGCAGAATGGGTGGAGTCAGAGAGGTGGGGCTTAGGAGGAGCCTGGGCAGAATGGGTGGGGTCAGAGAGGAGGGGCTTAGGCGGAGCCTGGGCAGAATGGGTGGGGGTCAGACAGCAGAGGAGGGGCTTAGGAGGAGCCTGGGCAGAGGGGGTATAGGAGGAGCCTAGTCAGATTGGGTGGGGTCAAATAGGAGGAGCCTGGGCAGAATGGGTGGGGTCAGACAGCAGAGGAGGGGCTTAGGAGGAGCCTAGTCAGATTGGGTGGGGTCAAATAGGAGGAGCCTGGGCAGAATGGGTGGGGTCAGACAGCAGAGGAGGGGCTTAGGAGGAGCCAAGTCAGATTGGGTGGGGTCAAATAGGAGGGGTATAGGAGGAGCCTGGGCAGAATGGGTGGGGTCAGAGGGGTATGGGAGGAGCCTGGGCAGAATGGGTGGAGTCAGAGAGGAGGGGGTATAGGAGGAGCCTGGGCAGAATGGGTGGGGTCAGACAGCAGAGGAGGGGCTTAGGAGGAGCCTGGGCAGAATGGGTGGGGTCAGACAGCAGAGGAGGGGCTTAGGAGGAGCCTGGGCAGAATGGGTGGGGTCAGAGAGGAGATGCTTAGGCGGAGCCTGGGCAGAATGGGTGGGGTCAGACAGCAGAGGAGGGGCTTAGGAGGAGCCTAGTCAGATTGGGTGGGGTCAAATAGGAGGAGCCTAGTCAGAATGGGTGGAGTCAGAGAGGAGGGGGTATAGGAGGAGCCTAGTCAGATTGGGTGGGGTCAGAGAGGAGGGGCTTAGGAGGAGCCTAGGCAGAATGGGTGGGGTCAGACAGCAGAGGAGGGGCTTAGGAGGAGCCTAGTCAGATTGGGTGGGGTCAAATAGGAGGAGCCTGGGCAGAATGGGTGAGGTCAGAGAGGAGGGGTATAGGAGGAGCCTGGGCAGAGGGGGTATAGGAGGAGCCTAGTCAGATTGGGTGGGGTCAAATAGGAGGGGGTATAGGAGGAGCCTGGGCAGAATGGGTGGGGTCAGAGGGGTATAGGAGGAGCCTGGGCAGAATGGGTGGGGTCCGACAGCAGAGGAGGGGCTTAGGAGGAGCCTAGTCAGATTGGGTGGGGTCAAATAGGAGGAGCCTGGGAAGAATGGGTGGGGTCAGACAGCAGAGGAGGGGCTTAGGAGGAGCCAAGTCAGATTGGGTGGGGTCAAATAGGAGGGGTATAGGAGGAGCCTGGGCAGAATGGGTGGGGTCAGAGGGGTATGGGAGGAGCCTGGGCAGAATGGGTGGAGTCAGAGAGGAGGGGGTATAGGAGGAGCCTGGGCAGAATGGGTGGGGTCAGACAGCAGAGGAGGGGCTTAGGAGGAGCCTGGGCAGAATGGGTGGGGTCAGACAGCAGAGGAGGGGCTTAGGAGGAGCCTGGGCAGAATGGGTGGGGTCAGAGAGGAGATGCTTAGGCGGAGCCTGGGCAGAATGGGTGGGGTCAGACAGCAGAGGAGGGGCTTAGGAGGAGCCTAGTCAGATTGGGTGGGGTCAAATAGGAGGAGCCTAGTCAGAATGGGTGGAGTCAGAGAGGAGGGGGTATAGGAGGAGCCTAGTCAGATTGGGTGGGGTCAGAGAGGAGGGGCTTAGGAGGAGCCTAGGGGATTAGGAGGAGCCTAGTCAGATTGGGTGGGGTCAGAGAGGAGGGGTATAGGAGGAGCCTGGGCAGAATGGGTGGGGTCAGACAGCAGATGAGGGGCTTAGGAGGAGCCTGGGCAGAATTGGTGGGGTCAGAGAGGAGGGGCTTAGGAGGAGCCTGGGCAGAATGGGTGGGGTCAGACAGCAGAGGAGGGGCTTAGGAGGAGCCTAGTCAGATTGGGTGGGGTCAAATAGGAGGAGCCTGGGCAGAATGGGTGGGGTCAAATAGGAGGGGTATAGGAGGAGCCTGGGCAGAATGGGTGGGGTCAGAGGGGTATGGGAGGAGCCTGGGCAGAATGGGTGGAGTCAGAGAGGAGGGGGTATAGGAGGAGCCTGGGCAGAATGGGTGGGGTCAAACAGCAGAGGAGGGGCTTAGGAGGAGCCTGGGCAGAATGGGTGGGGTCAGACAGCAGAGGAGGGGCTTAGGAGGAGCCTGGGCAGAATGGGTGGGGTCAGAGAGGAGATGCTTAGGCGGAGCCTGGGCAGAATGGGTGGGGTCAGACAGCAGAGGAGGGGCTTAGGAGGAGCCTAGTCAGATTGGGTGGGGTCAAATAGGAGGAGCCTAGTCAGAATGGGTGGAGTCAGAGAGGAGGGGGTATAGGAGGAGCCTAGTCAGATTGGGTGGGGTCAGAGAGGAGGGGCTTAGGAGGAGCCTAGTCAGATTGGGTGGGGTCAGAGAGGAGGGGTATAGGAGGAGCCTGGGCAGAATGGGTGGGGTCAGACAGCAGATGAGGGGCTTAGGAGGAGCCTGGGCAGAATTGGTGGGGTCAGAGAGGAGGGGCTTAGGAGGAGCCTGGGCAGAATGGGTGGGGTCAGACAGCAGAGGAGGGGCTTAGGAGGAGCCTAGTCAGATTGGGTGGGGTCAAATAGGAGGAGCCTGGGCAGAATGGGTGAGGTCAGAGAGGAGGGGTATAGGAGGAGCCTGGGCAGAGGGGGTATAGGAGGAGCCTAGTCAGAATGGGTGGGGTCAAATAGGAGGGGGTATAGGAGGAGCCTGGGCAGAATGGGTTGGGTCAGAGGGGTATAGGAGGAGCCTGGGCAGAATGGGTGGGGTCCGACAGCAGAGGAGGGGCTTAGGAGGAGCCTAGTCAGATTGGGTGGGGTCAAATAGGAGGAGCCTGGGCAGAATGGGTGGGGTCAGACAGCAGAGGAGGGGCTTAGGAGGAGCCAAGTCAGATTGGGTGGGGTCAAATAGGAGGGGTATAGGAGGAGCCTGGGCAGAATGGGTGGGGTCAGAGGGGTATGGGAGGAGCCTGGGCAGAATGGGTGGAGTCAGAGAGGAGGGGGTATAGGAGGAGCCTGGGCAGAATGGGTGGGGTCAGACAGCAGAGGAGGGGCTTAGGAGGAGCCTGGGCAGAATGGGTGGGGTCAGACAGCAGAGGAGGGGCTTAGGAGGAGCCTGGGCAGAATGGGTGGGGTCAGAGAGGAGACGCTTAGGCGGAGCCTGGGCAGAATGGGTGGGGTCAGACAGCAGAGGAGGGGCTTAGGAGGAGCCTAGTCAGATTGGGTGGGGTCAAATAGGAGGAGCCTAGTCAGAATGGGTGGAGTCAGAGAGGAGGGGGTATAGGAGGAGCCTAGTCAGATTGGGTGGGGTCAGAGAGGAGGGGATTAGGAGGAGCCTAGGGGCTTAGGAGGAGCCTAGGGGCTTAGGAGGAGCCTAGTCAGATTGGGTGGGGTCAGAGAGGAGGGGTATAGGAGGAGCCTGGGCAGAATGGGTGGGGTCAGACAGCAGATGAGGGGCTTAGGAGGAGCCTGGGCAGAATTGGTGGGGTCAGAGAGGAGGGGCTTAGGAGGAGCCTGGGCAGAATGGGTGGGGTCAGACAGCAGAGGAGGGGCTTAGGAGGAGCCTAGTCAGATTGGGTGGGGTCAAATAGGAGGAGCCTGGGCAGAATGGGTGAGGTCAGAGGGGTATGGGAGGAGCCTGGGCAGAATGGGTGGAGTCAGAGAGGAGGGGGTATAGGAGGAGCCTGGGCAGAATGGGTGGGGTCAGACAGCAGAGGAGGGGCTTAGGAGGAGCCTAGTCAGATTGGGTGGGGTCAAATAGGAGGAGCCTGGGCAGAATGGGTGAGGTCAGAGAGGAGGGGTATAGGAGGAGCCTGGGCAGAGGGGGTATAGGAGGAGCCTAGTCAGAATGGGTGGGGTCAAATAGGAGGGGGTATAGGAG
The DNA here is from genome assembly GCF_964263255.1 of Lissotriton vulgaris. NCBI lineage: Eukaryota > Metazoa > Chordata > Amphibia > Caudata > Salamandridae > Lissotriton > Lissotriton vulgaris. Next base: position 1,002,785,271 of record NC_141695.1, read on the forward strand.
GAGCCTGGGCAGAATGGGTTGGGTCAGAGGGGTATAGGAGGAGCCTGGGCAGAATGGGTGGGGTCCGACAGCAGAGGAGGGGCTTAGGAGGAGCCTAGTCAGATTGGGTGGGGTCAAATAGGAGGAGCCTGGGCAGAATGGGTGGGGTCAGACAGCAGAGGAGGGGCTTAGGAGGAGCCAAGTCAGATTGGGTGGGGTCAAATAGGAGGGGTATAGGAGGAGCCTGGGCAGAATGGGTGGGGTCAGAGGGGTATGGGAGGAGCCTGGGCAGAATGGGTGGAGTCAGAGAGGAGGGGCTTAGGCGGAGCCTGGGCAGAATGGGTGGGGTCAGACAGCAGAGGAGGGGCTTAGGAGGAGCCTGGGCAGGAGGAGCGGGTATATGGGCAGAATGGGTGGGGTCAGAGAGGAGGGGCTTAGGAGGAGCCTGGGCAGAATGGGTGGAGTCAGAGAGGAGGGGGTATAGGAGGAGCCTGGGCAGAATGGGTATAGGAGGAGCCTAGTCAGATTGGGTGGGGTCAAATAGGAGGAGCCTGGGCAGAATGGGTGGGGTCAGACAGCAGAGGAGGGGCTTAGGAGGAGCCTAGTCAGATTGGGTGGGGTCAAATAGGAGGAGCCTGGGCAGAATGGGTGGGGTCAGACAGCAGAGGAGGGGTATAGGAGGAGCCTGGGCAGAGGGGGTGGGGTCAGAGAGGAGGGGTATAGGAGGAGCCTGGGCAGAGGGGGTATAGGAGGAGCCTGGGCAGAGGGGGTGGGGTCAGAGAGGAGGGGTATAGGAGGAGCCTGGGCAGAGGGGGTATAGGAGGAGCCTAATCAGATTGGGTGGGGTCCAATAGGAGGAGCCTGGGCAGAATGGGTGGGGTCAGACAGCAGAGGAGGGGCTTAGGAGGAGCCTAGTCAGATTGGGTGGGGTCAAATAGGAGGAGCCTGGGCAGAATGGGTGGGGTCAGACAGCAGAGGAGGGGCTTAGGAGGAGCCTAGTCAGATTGGGTGGGGTCAAATAGGAGGAGCCTGGGCAGAATGGGTGGGGTCAGACAGCAGAGGAGGGGTATAGGAGGAGCCTGGGCAGAGGGGGTGGGGTCAGAGAGGAGGGGTATAGGAGGAGCCTGGGCAGAGGGGGTATAGGAGGAGCCTGGGCAGAGGGGGTGGGGTCAGAGAGGAGGGGTATAGGAGGAGCCTGGGCAGAGGGGGTATAGGAGGAGCCTAGTCAGATTGTGTGGGGTCAAATAGGAGGAGCCTGGGTAGAATGGGTGGAGTCAGAGAGGAGGGGGTATAGGAGGAGCCTGGGCAGAATGGGTGGGGTCAGACAGCAGAGGAGGGGCTTAGGAGGAGCCTAGTCAGATTGGGTGGGGTCAGAGAGGTGGGGTATAGGAGGAGCCTGGGGAGAATGGGTGGGGTCAGACAGCAGAGGAGGGGTATAGGAGGAGCCTGGGCAGAGGGGGTGGGGTCAGAGAGGAGGGGTATAGGAGGAGCCTGGGCAGAGGGGGTATAAGAGGAGCCTGGGCAGGAGGGTGGGGTCAGAGAGGAGGGGTATAGGAGGAGCCTGGGCAGAGGGGGTATAGGAGGAGCCTAGTCAGATTGGGTGGGGTCAAATAGGAGGAGCCTGGGCAGAATGGGTGGGGTCAGACAGCAGAGGAGGGGCTTAGGAGGAGCCTAGTCAGATTGGGTGGGGTCAAATAGGAGGAGCCTGGGCAGAATGGGTGGGGTCAGACAGCAGAGGAGGGGTATAGGAGGAGCCTGGGCAGAGGGGGTTAGGTCAGAGAGGAGGGGTATAGGAGGAGCCTGGGCAGAGGGGGTGGGGTCAGAGAGGAGGGGTATAGGAGGAGCCTGGGCAGAGGGGGTATAGGAGGAGCCTGGGCAGAGGGGGTGGGGTCAGAGAGGAGGGGCTTAGGAGGAGCCTAGTCAGATTGGGTGGGGTCAAATAGGAGGAGCCTGGGCAGAATGGGTGGAGTCAGAGAGGTGGGGCTTAGGAGGAGCCTGGGCAGAATGGGTGGGGTCAGAGAGGAGGGGCTTAGGCGGAGCCTGGGCAGAATGGGTGGGGGTCAGACAGCAGAGGAGGGGCTTAGGAGGAGCCTGGGCAGAGGGGGTATAGGAGGAGCCTAGTCAGATTGGGTGGGGTCAAATAGGAGGAGCCTGGGCAGAATGGGTGGGGTCAGACAGCAGAGGAGGGGCTTAGGAGGAGCCTAGTCAGATTGGGTGGGGTCAAATAGGAGGAGCCTGGGCAGAATGGGTGGGGTCAGACAGCAAAGGAGGGGCTTAGGAGGAGCCTAGTCAGATTGGGTGGGGTCAAATAGGAGGGGTATAGGAGGAGCCTGGGCAGAATGGGTGGGGTCAGAGGGGTATGGGAGGAGCCTGGGCAGAATGGGTGGAGTCAGAGAGGAGGGGGTATAGGAGGAGCCTGGGCAGAATGGGTGGGGTCAAACAGCAGAGGAGGGGCTTAGGAGGAGCCTGGGCAGAATGGGTGGGGTCAGACAGCAGAGGAGGGGCTTAGGAGGAGCCTGGGCAGAATGGGTGGGGTCAGAGAGGAGATGCTTAGGCGGAGCCTGGGCAGAATGGGTGGGGTCAGACAGCAGAGGAGGGGCTTAGGAGGAGCCTAGTCAGATTGGGTGGGGTCAAATAGGAGGAGCCTAGTCAGAATGGGTGGAGTCAGAGAGGAGGGGGTATAGGAGGAGCCTAGTCAGATTGGGTGGGGTCAGAGAGGAGGGGCTTAGGAGGAGCCTAGGGGCTTAGGAGGAGCCTAGTCAGATTGGGTGGGGTCAGAGAGGAGGGGTATAGGAGGAGCCTGGGCAGAATGGGTGGGGTCAGACAGCAGATGAGGGGCTTAGGAGGAGCCTGGGCAGAATTGGTGGGGTCAGAGAGGAGGGGCTTAGGAGGAGCCTGGGCAGAATGGGTGGGGTCAGACAGCAGAGGAGGGGCTTAGGAGGAGCCTGGGCAGAATGGGTGGGGTCAGACAGCAGAGGAGGGGCTTAGGAGGAGCCTAGTCAGATTGGGTGGGGTCAAATAGGAGGAGCCTAGTCAGAATGGGTGGAGTCAGAGAGGAGGGGGTATAGGAGGAGCCTAGTCAGATTGGGTGGGGTCAGAGAGGAGGGGCTTAGGAGGAGCCTAGTCAGATTGGGTGGGGTCAGAGAGGAGGGGTATAGGAGGAGCCTGGGCAGAATGTGTGGGGTCAGACAGCAGATGAGGGGCTTAGGAGGAGCCTGGGCAGAATTGGTGGGGTCAGAGAGGAGGGGCTTAGGAGGAGCCTGGGCAGAATGGGTGGGGTCAGACAGCAGAGGAGGGGCTTAGGAGGAGCCTAGTCAGATTGGGTGGGGTCAAATAGGAGGAGCCTAGTCAGAATGGGTGGAGTCAGAGAGGAGGGGGTATAGGAGGAGCCTAGTCAGATTGGGTGGGGTCAGAGAGGAGGGGCTTAGGAGGAGCCTAGTCAGATTGGGTGGGGTCAGAGAGGAGGGGTATAGGAGGAGCCTGGGCAGAATGGGTGGGGTCAGACAGCAGATGAGGGGCTTAGGAGGAGCCTGGGCAGAATTGGTGGGGTCAGAGAGGAGGGGCTTAGGAGGAGCCTGGGCAGAATGGGTGGGGTCAGACAGCAGAGGAGGGGCTTAGGAGGAGCCTAGTCAGATTGGGTGGGGTCAAATAGGAGGAGCCTGGGCAGAATGGGTGAGGTCAGAGAGGAGGGGTATAGGAGGAGCCTGGGCAGAGGGGGTATAGGAGGAGCCTAGTCAGAATGGGTGGGGTCAAATAGGAGGGGGTATAGGAGGAGCCTGGGCAGAATGGGTTGGGTCAGAGGGGTATAGGAGGAGCCTGGGCAGAATGGGTGGGGTCCGACAGCAGAGGAGGGGCTTAGGAGGAGCCTAGTCAGATTGGGTGGGGTCAAATAGGAGGAGCCTGGGCAGAATGGGTGGGGTCAGACAGCAGAGGAGGGGCTTAGGAGGAGCCAAGTCAGATTGGGTGGGGTCAAATAGGAGGGGTATAGGAGGAGCCTGGGCAGAATGGGTGGGGTCAGAGGGGTATGGGAGGAGCCTGGGCAGAATGGGTGGAGTCAGAGAGGAGGGGGTATAGGAGGAGCCTGGGCAGAATGGGTGGGGTCAGACAGCAGAGGAGGGGCTTAGGAGGAGCCTGGGCAGAATGGGTGGGGTCAGACAGCAGAGGAGGGGCTTAGGAGGAGCCTGGGCAGAATGGGTGGGGTCAGAGAGGAGACGCTTAGGCGGAGCCTGGGCAGAATGGGTGGGGTCAGACAGCAGAGGAGGGGCTTAGGAGGAGCCTAGTCAGATTGGGTGGGGTCAAATAGGAGGAGCCTAGTCAGAATGGGTGGAGTCAGAGGGGAGGGGGTATAGGAGGAGCCTAGTCAGATTGGGTGGGGTCAGAGAGGAGGGGATTAGGAGGAGCCTAGGGGCTTAGGAGGAGCCTAGGGGCTTAGGAGGAGCCTAGTCAGATTGGGTGGGGTCAGAGAGGAGGGGTATAGGAGGAGCCTGGGCAGAATGGGTGGGGTCAGACAGCAGATGAGGGGCTTAGGAGGAGCCTGGGCAGAATTGGTGGGGTCAGAGAGGAGGGGCTTAGGAGGAGCCTGGGCAGAATGGGTGGGGTCAGACAGCAGAGGAGGGGCTTAGGAGGAGCCTAGTCAGATTGGGTGGGGTCAAATAGGAGGAGCCTGGGCAGAATGGGTGAGGTCAGAGGGGTATGGGAGGAGCCTGGGCAGAATGGGTGGAGTCAGAGAGGAGGGGGTATAGGAGGAGCCTGGGCAGAATGGGTGGGGTCAGACAGCAGAGGAGGGGCTTAGGAGGAGCCTAGTCAGATTGGGTGGGGTCAAATAGGAGGAGCCTGGGCAGAATGGGTGAGGTCAGAGAGGAGGGGTATAGGAGGAGCCTGGGCAGAGGGGGTATAGGAGGAGCCTAGTCAGAATGGGTGGGGTCAAATAGGAGGGGGTATAGGAGGAGCCTGGGCAGAATGGGTTGGGTCAGAGGGGTATAGGAGGAGCCTGGGCAGAATGGGTGGGGTCCGACAGCAGAGGAGGGGCTTAGGAGGAGCCTAGTCAGATTGGGTGGGGTCAAATAGGAGGAGCCTGGGCAGAATGGGTGGGGTCAGACAGCAGAGGAGGGGCTTAGGAGGAGCCAAGTCAGATTGGGTGGGGTCAAATAGGAGGGGTATAGGAGGAGCCTGGGCAGAATGGGTGGGGTCAGAGGGGTATGGGAGGAGCCTGGGCAGAATGGGTGGAGTCAGAGAGGAGGGGCTTAGGCGGAGCCTGGGCAGAATGGGTGGGGTCAGACAGCAGAGGAGGGGCTTAGGAGGAGCCTGGGCAGGAGGAGCGGGTATATGGGCAGAATGGGTGGGGTCAGAGAGGAGGGGCTTAGGAGGAGCCTGGGCAGAATGGGTGGAGTCAGAGAGGAGGGGGTATAGGAGGAGCCTGGGCAGAATGGGTATAGGAGGAGCCTAGTCAGATTGGGTGGGGTCAAATAGGAGGAGCCTGGGCAGAATGGGTGGGGTCAGACAGCAGAGGAGGGGCTTAGGAGGAGCCTAGTCAGATTGGGTGGGGTCAAATAGGAGGAGCCTGGGCAGAATGGGTGGGGTCAGACAGCAGAGGAGGGGTATAGGAGGAGCCTGGGCAGAGGGGGTGGGGTCAGAGAGGAGGGGTATAGGAGGAGCCTGGGCAGAGGGGGTATAGGAGGAGCCTGGGCAGAGGGGGTGGGGTCAGAGAGGAGGGGTATAGGAGGAGCCTGGGCAGAGGGGGTATAGGAGGAGCCTAATCAGATTGGGTGGGGTCCAATAGGAGGAGCCTGGGCAGAATGGGTGGGGTCAGACAGCAGAGGAGGGGCTTAGGAGGAGCCTAGTCAGATTGGGTGGGGTCAAATAGGAGGAGCCTGGGCAGAATGGGTGGGGTCAGACAGCAGAGGAGGGGCTTAGGAGGAGCCTAGTCAGATTGGGTGGGGTCAAATAGGAGGAGCCTGGGCAGAATGGGTGGGGTCAGACAGCAGAGGAGGGGTATAGGAGGAGCCTGGGCAGAGGGGGTGGGGTCAGAGAGGAGGGGTATAGGAGGAGCCTGGGCAGAGGGGGTATAGGAGGAGCCTGGGCAGAGGGGGTGGGGTCAGAGAGGAGGGGTATAGGAGGAGCCTGGGCAGAGGGGGTATAGGAGGAGCCTAGTCAGATTGTGTGGGGTCAAATAGGAGGAGCCTGGGTAGAATGGGTGGAGTCAGAGAGGAGGGGGTATAGGAGGAGCCTGGGCAGAATGGGTGGGGTCAGACAGCAGAGGAGGGGCTTAGGAGGAGCCTAGTCAGATTGGGTGGGGTCAGAGAGGTGGGGTATAGGAGGAGCCTGGGGAGAATGGGTGGGGTCAGACAGCAGAGGAGGGGTATAGGAGGAGCCTGGGCAGAGGGGGTGGGGTCAGAGAGGAGGGGTATAGGAGGAGCCTGGGCAGAGGGGGTATAAGAGGAGCCTGGGCAGAGGGGTGGGGTCAGAGAGGAGGGGTATAGGAGGAGCCTGGGCAGAGGGGGTATAGGAGGAGCCTAGTCAGATTGGGTGGGGTCAAATAGGAGGAGCCTGGGCAGAATGGGTGGGGTCAGACAGCAGAGGAGGGGCTTAGGAGGAGCCTAGTCAGATTGGGTGGGGTCAAATAGGAGGAGCCTGGGCAGAATGGGTGGGGTCAGACAGCAGAGGAGGGGTATAGGAGGAGCCTGGGCAGAGGGGGTTAGGTCAGAGAGGAGGGGTATAGGAGGAGCCTGGGCAGAGGGGGTGGGGTCAGAGAGGAGGGGTATAGGAGGAGCCTGGGCAGAATGGGTGGGGTCAGACAGCAGAGGAGGGGTATAGGAGGAGCCTGGGCAGAGGGGGTGGGGTCAGAGAGGAGGGGTATAGGAGGAGCCTGGGCAGAGGGGGTGGGGTCAGAGAGGAGGGGTATAGGAGGAGCCTGGGCAGAGGGGGTATAGGAGGAGCCTAATCAGATTGGGTGGGGTCCAATAGGAGGAGCCTGGGCAGAATGGGTGGGGTCAGACAGCAGAGGAGGGGCTTAGGAGGAGCCTAGTCAGATTTGGTGGGGTCAGAGAGGTGGGGTATAGGAGGAGCCTGGGCAGAATGGGTGGGGTCAGACAGCAGAGGAGGGGCTTAGGAGGAGCCTAGTCAGATTGGGTGGGGTCAGAGAGGAGGGGTATAGGAGGAGCCTGGGCAGAATGGGTGGGGTCAGACAGCAGATGAGGGGCTTAGGAGGAGCCTGGGCAGAATTGGTGGGGTCAGAGAGGAGGGGCTTAGGAGGAGCCTGGGCAGAATGGGTGGGGTCAGACAGCAGAGGAGGGGTATAGGAGGAGCCTGGGCAGAGGGGGTATAGGAGGAGCCTGGGCAGAGGGGGTGGGGTCAGAGAGGAGGGGTATAGGAGGAGCCTGGGCAGAGGGGGTATAGGAGGAGCCTGGGCAGAGGGGGTGGGGTCAGAGAGGAGGGGCTTAGGAGGAGCCTAGTCAGATTGGGTGGGGTCAAATAGGAGGAGCCTGGGCAGAATGGGTGGAGTCAGAGAGGTGGGGCTTAGGAGGAGCCTGGGCAGAATGGGTGGGGTCAGAGAGGAGGGGCTTAGGCGGAGCCTGGGCAGAATGGGTGGGGGTCAGACACCGGAGGGGATGGGCTTAGGAGGAGCCTGGGCAGAGGGGGTATAGGAGGAGCCTAGTCAGATTGGGTGGGGTCCAATAGGAGGAGCCTGGGCAGAATGGGTGGGGTCAGACAGCAGAGGAGGGGCTTAGGAGGAGCCTAGTCAGATTGGGTGGGGTCAAATAGGAGGAGCCTGGGCAGAATGGGTGGGGTCAGACAGCAGAGGAGGGGCTTAGGAGGAGCCAAGTCAGATTGGGTGGGGTCAAATAGGAGGGGTATAGGAGGAGCCTGGGCAGAATGGGTGGGGTCAGAGGGGTATGGGAGGAGCCTGGGCAGAATGGGTGGAGTCAGAGAGGAGGGGGTATAGGAGGAGCCTGGGCAGAATGGGTGGGGTCAGACAGCAGAGGAGGGGCTTAGGAGGAGCCTGGGCAGAATGGGTGGGGTCAGACAGCAGAGGAGGGGCTTAGGAGGAGCCTGGGCAGAATGGGTGGGGTCAGAGAGGAGATGCTTAGGCGGAGCCTGGGCAGAATGGGTGGGGTCAGACAGCAGAGGAGGGGCTTAGGAGGAGCCTAGTCAGATTGGGTGGGGTCAAATAGGAGGAGCCTAGTCAGAATGGGTGGAGTCAGAGAGGAGGGGGTATAGGAGGAGCCTAGTCAGATTGGGTGGGGTCAGAGAGGAGGGGCTTAGGAGGAGCCTAGGCAGAATGGGTGGGGTCAGACAGCAGAGGAGGGGCTTAGGAGGAGCCTAGTCAGATTGGGTGGGGTCAAATAGGAGGAGCCTGGGCAGAATGGGTGAGGTCAGAGAGGAGGGGTATAGGAGGAGCCTGGGCAGAGGGGGTATAGGAGGAGCCTAGTCAGATTGGGTGGGGTCAAATAGGAGGGGGTATAGGAGGAGCCTGGGCAGAATGGGTGGGGTCAGAGGGGTATAGGAGGAGCCTGGGCAGAATGGGTGGGGTCCGACAGCAGAGGAGGGGCTTAGGAGGAGCCTAGTCAGATTGGGTGGGGTCAAATAGGAGGAGCCTGGGCAGAATGGGTGGGGTCAGACAGCAGAGGAGGGGCTTAGGAGGAGCCAAGTCAGATTGGGTGGGGTCAAATAGGAGGGGTATAGGAGGAGCCTGGGCAGAATGGGTGGGGTCAGAGGGGTATGGGAGGAGCCTGGGCAGAATGGGTGGAGTCAGAGAGGAGGGGGTATAGGAGGAGCCTGGGCAGAATGGGTGGGGTCAGACAGCAGAGGAGGGGCTTAGGAGGAGCCTGGGCAGAATGGGTGGGGTCAGACAGCAGAGGAGGGGCTTAGGAGGAGCCTGGGCAGAATGGGTGGGGTCAGAGAGGAGATGCTTAGGCGGATCCTGGGCAGAATGGGTGGGGTCAGACAGCAGAGGAGGGGCTTAGGAGGAGCCTAGTCAGATTGGGTGGGGTCAAATAGGAGGAGCCTAGTCAGAATGGGTGGAGTCAGAGAGGAGGGGGTATAGGAGGAGCCTAGTCAGATTGGGTGGGGTCAGAGAGGAGGGGCTTAGGAGGAGCCTAGGGGCTTAGGAGGAGCCTAGTCAGATTGGGTGGGGTCAGAGAGGAGGGGTATAGGAGGAGCCTGGGCAGAATGGGTGGGGTCAGACAGCAGATGAGGGGCTTAGGAGGAGCCTGGGCAGAATTGGTGGGGTCAGAGAGGAGGGGCTTAGGAGGAGCCTGGGCAGAATGGGTGGGGTCAGACAGCAGAGGAGGGGCTTAGGAGGAGCCTAGTCAGATTGGGTGGGGTCAAATAGGAGGAGCCTGGGCAGAATGGGTGGGGTCAAATAGGAGGGGTATAGGAGGAGCCTGGGCAGAATGGGTGGGGTCAGAGGGGTATGGGAGGAGCCTGGGCAGAATGGGTGGAGTCAGAGAGGAGGGGGTATAGGAGGAGCCTGGGCAGAATGGGTGGGGTCAAACAGCAGAGGAGGGGCTTAGGAGGAGCCTGGGCAGAATGGGTGGGGTCAGACAGCAGAGGAGGGGCTTAGGAGGAGCCTGGGCAGAATGGGTGGGGTCAGAGAGGAGATGCTTAGGCGGAGCCTGGGCAGAATGGGTGGGGTCAGACAGCAGAGGAGGGGCTTAGGAGGAGCCTAGTCAGATTGGGTGGGGTCAAATAGGAGGAGCCTAGTCAGAATGGGTGGAGTCAGAGAGGAGGGGGTATAGGAGGAGCCTAGTCAGATTGGGTGGGGTCAGAGAGGAGGGGCTTAGGAGGAGCCTAGTCAGATTAGGTGGGGTCAGAGAGGAGGGGTATAGGAGGAGCCTGGGCAGAATGGGTGGGGTCAGACAGCAGATGAGGGGCTTAGGAGGAGCCTGGGCAGAATTGGTGGGGTCAGAGAGGAGGGGCTTAGGAGGAGCCTGGGCAGAATGGGTGGGGTCAGACAGCAGAGGAGGGGCTTAGGAGGAGCCTAGTCAGATTGGGTGGGGTCAAATAGGAGGAGCCTGGGCAGAATGGGTGAGGTCAGAGAGGAGGGGTATAGGAGGAGCCTGGGCAGAGGGGGTATAGGAGGAGCCTAGTCAGAATGGGTGGGGTCAAATAGGAGGGGGTATAGGAGGAGCCTGGGCAGAATGGGTTGGGTCAGAGGGGTATAGGAGGAGCCTGGGCAGAATGGGTGGGGTCCGACAGCAGAGGAGGGGCTTAGGAGGAGCCTAGTCAGATTGGGTGGGGTCAAATAGGAGGAGCCTGGGCAGAATGGGTGGGGTCAGACAGCAGAGGAGGGGCTTAGGAGGAGCCAAGTCAGATTGGGTGGGGTCAAATAGGAGGGGTATAGGAGGAGCCTGGGCAGAATGGGTGGGGTCAGAGGGGTATGGGAGGAGCCTGGGCAGAATGGGTGGAGTCAGAGAGGAGGGGGTATAGGAGGAGCCTGGGCAGAATGGGTGGGGTCAGACAGCAGAGGAGGGGCTTAGGAGGAGCCTGGGCAGAATGGGTGGGGTCAGACAGCAGAGGAGGGGCTTAGGAGGAGCCTGGGCAGAATGGGTGGGGTCAGAGAGGAGATGCTTAGGCGGAGCCTGGGCAGAATGGGTGGGGTCAGACAGCAGAGGAGGGGCTTAGGAGGAGCCTAGTCAGATTGGGTGGGGTCAAATAGGAGGAGCCTAGTCAGAATGGGTGGAGTCAGAGAGGAGGGGGTATAGGAGGAGCCTAGTCAGATTGGGTGGGGTCAGAGAGGAGGGGCTTAGGAGGAGCCTAGGGGCTTAGGAGGAGCCTAGGGGCTTAGGAGGAGCCTAGTCAGATTGGGTGGGGTCAGAGAGGAGGGGTATAGGAGGAGCCTGGGCAGAATGGGTGGGGTCAGACAGCAGATGAGGGGCTTAGGAGGAGCCTGGGCAGAATTGGTGGGGTCAGAGAGGAGGGGCTTAGGAGGAGCCTGGGCAGAATGGGTGGGGTCAGACAGCAGAGGAGGGGCTTAGGAGGAGCCTAGTCAGATTGGGTGGGGTCAAATAGGAGGAGCCTGGGCAGAATGGGTGAGGTCAGAGGGGTATGGGAGGAGCCTGGGCAGAATGGGTGGAGTCAGAGAGGAGGGGGTATAGGAGGAGCCTGGGCAGAATGGGTGGGGTCAGAGGGGTATAGGAGGAGCCTGGGCAGAATGGGTGGGGTCCGACAGCAGAGGAGGGGCTTAGGAGGAGCCTAGTCAGATTGGGTGGGGTCAAATAGGAGGAGCCTGGGCAGAATGGGTGGGGTCAGACAGCAGAGGAGGGGCTTAGGAGGAGCCAAGTCAGATTGGGTGGGGTCAAATAGGAGGGGTATAGGAGGAGCCTGGGCAGAATGGGTGGGGTCAGAGGGGTATGGGAGGAGCCTGGGCAGAATGGGTGGAGTCAGAGAGGAGGGGGTATAGGAGGAGCCTGGGCAGAATGGGTGGGGTCAAACAGCAGAGGAGGGGCTTAGGAGGAGCCTGGGCAGAATGGGTGGGGTCAGACAGCAGAGGAGGGGCTTAGGAGGAGCCTGGGCAGAATGGGTGGGGTCAGAGAGGAGATGCTTAGGCGGAGCCTGGGCAGAATGGGTGGGGTCAGACAGCAGAGGAGGGGCTTAGGAGGAGCCTAGTCAGATTGGGTGGGGTCAAATAGGAGGAGCCTAGTCAGAATGGGTGGAGTCAGAGAGGAGGGGGTATAGGAGGAGCCTAGTCAGATTGGGTGGGGTCAGAGAGGAGGGGCTTAGGAGGAGCCTAGGGGCTTAGGAGGAGCCTAGTCAGATTGGGTGGGGTCAGAGAGGAGGGGTATAGGAGGAGCCTGGGCAGAATGGGTGGGGTCAGACAGCAGATGAGGGGCTTAGGAGGAGCCTGGGCAGAATTGGTGGGGTCAGAGAGGAGGGGCTTAGGAGGAGCCTGGGCAGAATGGGTGGGGTCAGACAGCAGAGGAGGGGGTTAGGAGGAGCCTGGGCAGAATGGGTGGGGTCAGACAGCAGAGGACGGGCTTAGGAGGAGCCTAGTCAGATTGGGTGGGGTCAAATAGGAGGAGCCTAGTCAGAATGGGTGGAGTCAGAGAGGAGGGGGTATAGGAGGAGCCTAGTCAGATTGGGTGGGGTCAGAGAGGAGGGGCTTAGGAGGAGCCTAGTCAGATTGGGTGGGGTCAGAGAGGAGGGGTATAGGAGGAGCCTGGGCAGAATGTGTGGGGTCAGACAGCAGATGAGGGGCTTAGGAGGAGCCTGGGCAGAATTGGTGGGGTCAGAGAGGAGGGGCTTAGGAGGAGCCTGGGCAGAATGGGTGGGGTCAGACAGCAGAGGAGGGGCTTAGGAGGAGCCTAGTCAGATTGGGTGGGGTCAAATAGGAGGAGCCTAGTCAGAATGGGTGGAGTCAGAGAGGAGGGGGTATAGGAGGAGCCTAGTCAGATTGAGTGGGGTCAGAGAGGAGGGGCTTAGGAGGAGCCTAGTCAGATTGGGTGGGGTCAGAGAGGAGGGGTATAGGAGGAGCCTGGGCAGAATGGGTGGGGTCAGACAGCAGATGAGGGGCTTAGGAGGAGCCTGGGCAGAATTGGTGGGGTCAGAGAGGAGGGGCTTAGGAGGAGCCTGGGCAGAATGGGTGGGGTCAGACAGCAGAGGAGGGGCTTAGGAGGAGCCTAGTCAGATTGGGAGGGGTCAAATAGGAGGAGCCTGGGCAGAATGGGTGAGGTCAGAGAGGAGGGGTATAGGAGGAGCCTGGGCAGAGGGGGTATAGGAGGAGCCTAGTCAGAATGGGTGGGGTCAAATAGGAGGGGGTATAGGAGGAGCCTGGGCAGAATGGGTTGGGTCAGAGGGGTATAGGAGGAGCCTGGGCAGAATGGGTGGGGTCCGACAGCAGAGGAGGGGCTTAGGAGGAGCCTAGTCAGATTGGGTGGGGTCAAATAGGAGGAGCCTGGGCAGAATGGGTGGGGTCAGACAGCAGAGGAGGGGCTTAGGAGGAGCCAAGTCAGATTGGGTGGGGTCAAATAGGAGGGGTATAGGAGGAGCCTGGGCAGAATGGGTGGGGTCAGAGGGGTATGGGAGGAGCCTGGGCAGAATGGGTGGAGTCAGAGAGGAGGGGGTATAGGAGGAGCCTGGGCAGAATGGGTGGGGTCAGACAGCAGAGGAGGGGCTTAGGAGGAGCCTGGGCAGAATGGGTGGGGTCAGACAGCAGAGGAGGGGCTTAGGAGGAGCCTGGGCAGAATGGGTGGGGTCAGAGAGGAGACGCTTAGGCGGAGCCTGGGCAGAATGGGTGGGGTCAGACAGCAGAGGAGGGGCTTAGGAGGAGCCTAGTCAGATTGGGTGGGGTCAAATAGGAGGAGCCTAGTCAGAATGGGTGGAGTCAGAGAGGAGGGGGTATAGGAGGAGCCTAGTCAGATTGGGTGGGGTCAGAGAGGAGGGGATTAGGAGGAGCCTAGGGGCTTAGGAGGAGCCTAGGGGCTTAGGAGGAGCCTAGTCAGATTGGGTGGGGTCAGAGAGGAGGGGTATAGGAGGAGCCTGGGCAGAATGGGTGGGGTCAGACAGCAGATGAGGGGCTTAGGAGGAGCCTGGGCAGAATTGGTGGGGTCAGAGAGGAGGGGCTTAGGAGGAGCCTGGGCAGAATGGGTGGGGTCAGACAGCAGAGGAGGGGCTTAGGAGGAGCCTAGTCAGATTGGGTGGGGTCAAATAGGAGGAGCCTGGGCAGAATGGGTGAGGTCAGAGGGGTATGGGAGGAGCCTGGGCAGAATGGGTGGAGTCAGAGAGGAGGGGGTATAGGAGGAGCCTGGGCAGAATGGGTGGGGTCAGACAGCAGAGGAGGGGCTTAGGAGGAGCCTAGTCAGATTGGGTGGGGTCAAATAGGAGGAGCCTGGGCAGAATGGGTGAGGTCAGAGAGGAGGGGTATAGGAGGAGCCTGGGCAGAGGGGGTATAGGAGGAGCCTAGTCAGAATGGGTGGGGTCAAATAGGAGGGGGTATAGGAGGAGCCTGGGCAGAATGGGTTGGGTCAGAGGGGTATAGGAGGAGCCTGGGCAGAATGGGTGGGGTCCGACAGCAGAGGAGGGGCTTAGGAGGAGCCTAGTCAGATTGGGTGGGGTCAAATAGGAGGAGCCTGGGCAGAATGGGTGGGGTCAGACAGCAGAGGAGGGGCTTAGGAGGAGCCAAGTCAGATTGGGTGGGGTCAAATAGGAGGGGTATAGGAGGAGCCTGGGCAGAATGGGTGGGGTCAGAGGGGTATGGGAGGAGCCTGGGCAGAATGGGTGGAGTCAGAGAGGAGGGGCTTAGGCGAAGCCTGGGCAGAATGGGTGGGGTCAGACAGCAGAGGAGGGGCTTAGGAGGAGCCTGGGCAGGAGGAGCGGGTATATGGGCAGAATGGGTGGGGTCAGAGAGGAGGGGCTTAGGAGGAGCCTGGGCAGAATGGGTGGAGTCAGAGAGGAGGGGGTATAGGAGGAGCCTGGGCAGAATGGGTATAGGAGGAGCCTAGTCAGATTGGGTGGGGTCAAATAGGAGGAGCCTGGGCAGAATGGGTGGGGTCAGACAGCAGAGGAGGGGCTTAGGAGGAGCCTAGTCAGATTGGGTGGGGTCAAATAGGAGGAGCCTGGGCAGAATGGGTGGGGTCAGACAGCAGAGGAGGGGTATAGGAGGAGCCTGGGCAGAGGGGGTGGGGTCAGAGAGGAGGGGTATAGGAGGAGCCTGGGCAGAGGGGGTATAGGAGGAGCCTGGGCAGAGGGGGTGGGGTCAGAGAGGAGGGGTATAGGAGGAGCCTGGGCAGAGGGGGTATAGGAGGAGCCTAATCAGATTGGGTGGGGTCCAATAGGAGGAGCCTGGGCAGAATGGGTGGGGTCAGACAGCAGAGGAGGGGCTTAGGAGGAGCCTAGTCAGATTGGGTGGGGTCAAATAGGAGGAGCCTGGGCAGAATGGGTGGGGTCAGACAGCAGAGGAGGGGCTTAGGAGGAGCCTAGTCAGATTGGGTGGGGTCAAATAGGAGGAGCCTGGGCAGAATGGGTGGGGTCAGACAGCAGAGGAGGGGTATAGGAGGAGCCTGGGCAGAGGGGGTGGGGTCAGAGAGGAGGGGTATAGGAGGAGCCTGGGCAGAGGGGGTATAGGAGGAGCCTGGGCAGAGGGGGTGGGGTCAGAGAGGAGGGGTATAGGAGGAGCCTGGGCAGAGGGGGTATAGGAGGAGCCTAGTCAGATTGTGTGGGGTCAAATAGGAGGAGCCTGTGTAGAATGGGTGGAGTCAGAGAGGAGGGGGTATAGGAGGAGCCTGGGCAGAATGGGTGGGGTCAGACAGCAGAGGAGGGGCTTAGGAGGAGCCTAGTCAGATTGGGTGGGGTCAGAGAGGTGGGGTATAGGAGGAGCCTGGGGAGAATGGGTGGGGTCAGACAGCAGAGGAGGGGTATAGGAGGAGCCTAGTCAGATTGGGTGGGGTCAGAGAGGAGGGGCTTAGGAGGAGCCTAGGCAGAATGGGTGGGGTCAGACAGCAGAGGAGGGGCTTAGGAGGAGCCTAGTCAGATTGGGTGGGGTCAAATAGGAGGAGCCTGGGCAGAATGGGTGAGGTCAGAGAGGAGGGGTATAGGAGGAGCCTGGGCAGAGGGGGTATAGGAGGAGCCTAGTCAGATTGGGTGGGGTCAAATAGGAGGGGGTATAGGAGGAGCCTGGGCAGAATGGGTGGGGTCAGAGGGGTATAGGAGGAGCCTGGGCAGAATGGGTGGGGTCCGACAGCAGAGGAGGGGCTTAGGAGGAGCCTAGTCAGATTGGGTGGGGTCAAATAGGAGGAGCCTGGGCAGAATGGGTGGGGTCAGACAGCAGAGGAGGGGCTTAGGAGGAGCCAAGTCAGATTGGGTGGGGTCAAATAGGAGGGGTATAGGAGGAGCCTGGGCAGAATGGGTGGGGTCAGAGGGGTATGGGAGGAGCCTGGGCAGAATGGGTGGAGTCAGAGAGGAGGGGGTATAGGAGGAGCCTGGGCAGAATGGGTGGGGTCAGACAGCAGAGGAGGGGCTTAGGAGGAGCCTGGGCAGAATGGGTGGGGTCAGACAGCAGAGGAGGGGCTTAGGAGGAGCCTGGGCAGAATGGGTGGGGTCAGAGAGGAGATGCTTAGGCGGATCCTGGGCAGAATGGGTGGGGTCAGACAGCAGAGGAGGGGCTTAGGAGGAGCCTAGTCAGATTGGGTGGGGTCAAATAGGAGGAGCCTAGTCAGAATGGGTGGAGTCAGAGAGGAGGGGGTATAGGAGGAGCCTAGTCAGATTGGGTGGGGTCAGAGAGGAGGGGCTTAGGAGGAGCCTAGGGGCTTAGGAGGAGCCTAGTCAGATTGGGTGGGGTCAGAGAGGAGGGGTATAGGAGGAGCCTGGGCAGAATGGGTGGGGTCAGACAGCAGATGAGGGGCTTAGGAGGAGCCTGGGCAGAATTGGTGGGGTCAGAGAGGAGGGGCTTAGGAGGAGCCTGGGCAGAATGGGTGGGGTCAGACAGCAGAGGAGGGGCTTAGGAGGAGCCTAGTCAGATTGGGTGGGGTCAAATAGGAGGAGCCTGGGCAGAATGGGTGGGGTCAAATAGGAGGGGTATAGGAGGAGCCTGGGCAGAATGGGTGGGGTCAGAGGGGTATGGGAGGAGCCTGGGCAGAATGGGTGGAGTCAGAGAGGAGGGGGTATAGGAGGAGCCTGGGCAGAATGGGTGGGGTCAAACAGCAGAGGAGGGGCTTAGGAGGAGCCTGGGCAGAATGGGTGGGGTCAGACAGCAGAGGAGGGGCTTAGGAGGAGCCTGGGCAGAATGGGTGGGGTCAGAGAGGAGATGCTTAGGCGGAGCCTGGGCAGAATGGGTGGGGTCAGACAGCAGAGGAGGGGCTTAGGAGGAGCCTAGTCAGATTGGGTGGGGTCAAATAGGAGGAGCCTAGTCAGAATGGGTGGAGTCAGAGAGGAGGGGGTATAGGAGGAGCCTAGTCAGATTGGGTGGGGTCAGAGAGGAGGGGCTTAGGAGGAGCCTAGTCAGATTAGGTGGGGTCAGAGAGGAGGGGTATAGGAGGAGCCTGGGCAGAATGGGTGGGGTCAGACAGCAGATGAGGGGCTTAGGAGGAGCCTGGGCAGAATTGGTGGGGTCAGAGAGGAGGGGCTTAGGAGGAGCCTGGGCAGAATGGGTGGGGTCAGACAGCAGAGGAGGGGCTTAGGAGGAGCCTAGTCAGATTGGGTGGGGTCAAATAGGAGGAGCCTGGGCAGAATGGGTGAGGTCAGAGAGGAGGGGTATAGGAGGAGCCTGGGCAGAGGGGGTATAGGAGGAGCCTAGTCAGAATGGGTGGGGTCAAATAGGAGGGGGTATAGGAGGAGCCTGGGCAGAATGGGTTGGGTCAGAGGGGTATAGGAGGAGCCTGGGCAGAATGGGTGGGGTCCGACAGCAGAGGAGGGGCTTAGGAGGAGCCTAGTCAGATTGGGTGGGGTCAAATAGGAGGAGCCTGGGCAGAATGGGTGGGGTCAGACAGCAGAGGAGGGGCTTAGGAGGAGCCAAGTCAGATTGGGTGGGGTCAAATAGGAGGGGTATAGGAGGAGCCTGGGCAGAATGGGTGGGGTCAGAGGGGTATGGGAGGAGCCTGGGCAGAATGGGTGGAGTCAGAGAGGAGGGGGTATAGGAGGAGCCTGGGCAGAATGGGTGGGGTCAGACAGCAGAGGAGGGGCTTAGGAGGAGCCTGGGCAGAATGGGTGGGGTCAGACAGCAGAGGAGGGGCTTAGGAGGAGCCTGGGCAGAATGGGTGGGGTCAGAGAGGAGATGCTTAGGCGGAGCCTGGGCAGAATGGGTGGGGTCAGACAGCAGAGGAGGGGCTTAGGAGGAGCCTAGTCAGATTGGGTGGGGTCAAATAGGAGGAGCCTAGTCAGAATGGGTGGAGTCAGAGAGGAGGGGGTATAGGAGGAGCCTAGTCAGATTGGGTGGGGTCAGAGAGGAGGGGCTTAGGAGGAGCCTAGGGGCTTAGGAGGAGCCTAGGGGCTTAGGAGGAGCCTAGTCAGATTGGGTGGGGTCAGAGAGGAGGGGTATAGGAGGAGCCTGGGCAGAATGGGTGGGGTCAGACAGCAGATGAGGGGCTTAGGAGGAGCCTGGGCAGAATTGGTGGGGTCAGAGAGGAGGGGCTTAGGAGGAGCCTGGGCAGAATGGGTGGGGTCAGACAGCAGAGGAGGGGCTTAGGAGGAGCCTAGTCAGATTGGGTGGGGTCAAATAGGAGGAGCCTGGGCAGAATGGGTGAGGTCAGAGGGGTATGGGAGGAGCCTGGGCAGAATGGGTGGAGTCAGAGAGGAGGGGGTATAGGAGGAGCCTGGGCAGAATGGGTGGGGTCAGAGGGGTATAGGAGGAGCCTGGGCAGAATGGGTGGGGTCCGACAGCAGAGGAGGGGCTTAGGAGGAGCCTAGTCAGATTGGGTGGGGTCAAATAGGAGGAGCCTGGGCAGAATGGGTGGGGTCAGACAGCAGAGGAGGGGCTTAGGAGGAGCCAAGTCAGATTGGGTGGGGTCAAATAGGAGGGGTATAGGAGGAGCCTGGGCAGAATGGGTGGGGTCAGAGGGGTATGGGAGGAGCCTGGGCAGAATGGGTGGAGTCAGAGAGGAGGGGGTATAGGAGGAGCCTGGGCAGAATGGGTGGGGTCAAACAGCAGAGGAGGGGCTTAGGAGGAGCCTGGGCAGAATGGGTGGGGTCAGACAGCAGAGGAGGGGCTTAGGAGGAGCCTGGGCAGAATGGGTGGGGTCAGAGAGGAGATGCTTAGGCGGAGCCTGGGCAGAATGGGTGGGGTCAGACAGCAGAGGAGGGGCTTAGGAGGAGCCTAGTCAGATTGGGTGGGGTCAAATAGGAGGAGCCTAGTCAGAATGGGTGGAGTCAGAGAGGAGGGGGTATAGGAGGAGCCTAGTCAGATTGGGTGGGGTCAGAGAGGAGGGGCTTAGGAGGAGCCTAGGGGCTTAGGAGGAGCCTAGTCAGATTGGGTGGGGTCAGAGAGGAGGGGTATAGGAGGAGCCTGGGCAGAATGGGTGGGGTCAGACAGCAGATGAGGGGCTTAGGAGGAGCCTGGGCAGAATTGGTGGGGTCAGAGAGGAGGGGCTTAGGAGGAGCCTGGGCAGAATGGGTGGGGTCAGACAGCAGAGGAGGGGGTTAGGAGGAGCCTGGGCAGAATGGGTGGGGTCAGACAGCAGAGGACGGGCTTAGGAGGAGCCTAGTCAGATTGGGTGGGGTCAAATAGGAGGAGCCTAGTCAGAATGGGTGGAGTCAGAGAGGAGGGGGTATAGGAGGAGCCTAGTCAGATTGGGTGGGGTCAGAGAGGAGGGGCTTAGGAGGAGCCTAGTCAGATTGGGTGGGGTCAGAGAGGAGGGGTATAGGAGGAGCCTGGGCAGAATGTGTGGGGTCAGACAGCAGATGAGGGGCTTAGGAGGAGCCTGGGCAGAATTGGTGGGGTCAGAGAGGAGGGGCTTAGGAGGAGCCTGGGCAGAATGGGTGGGGTCAGACAGCAGAGGAGGGGCTTAGGAGGAGCCTAGTCAGATTGGGTGGGGTCAAATAGGAGGAGCCTAGTCAGAATGGGTGGAGTCAGAGAGGAGGGGGTATAGGAGGAGCCTAGTCAGATTGAGTGGGGTCAGAGAGGAGGGGCTTAGGAGGAGCCTAGTCAGATTGGGTGGGGTCAGAGAGGAGGGGTATAGGAGGAGCCTGGGCAGAATGGGTGGGGTCAGACAGCAGATGAGGGGCTTAGGAGGAGCCTGGGCAGAATTGGTGGGGTCAGAGAGGAGGGGCTTAGGAGGAGCCTGGGCAGAATGGGTGGGGTCAGACAGCAGAGGAGGGGCTTAGGAGGAGCCTAGTCAGATTGGGAGGGGTCAAATAGGAGGAGCCTGGGCAGAATGGGTGAGGTCAGAGAGGAGGGGTATAGGAGGAGCCTGGGCAGAGGGGGTATAGGAGGAGCCTAGTCAGAATGGGTGGGGTCAAATAGGAGGGGGTATAGGAGGAGCCTGGGCAGAATGGGTTGGGTCAGAGGGGTATAGGAGGAGCCTGGGCAGAATGGGTGGGGTCCGACAGCAGAGGAGGGGCTTAGGAGGAGCCTAGTCAGATTGGGTGGGGTCAAATAGGAGGAGCCTGGGCAGAATGGGTGGGGTCAGACAGCAGAGGAGGGGCTTAGGAGGAGCCAAGTCAGATTGGGTGGGGTCAAATAGGAGGGGTATAGGAGGAGCCTGGGCAGAATGGGTGGGGTCAGAGGGGTATGGGAGGAGCCTGGGCAGAATGGGTGGAGTCAGAGAGGAGGGGGTATAGGAGGAGCCTGGGCAGAATGGGTGGGGTCAGACAGCAGAGGAGGGGCTTAGGAGGAGCCTGGGCAGAATGGGTGGGGTCAGACAGCAGAGGAGGGGCTTAGGAGGAGCCTGGGCAGAATGGGTGGGGTCAGAGAGGAGACGCTTAGGCGGAGCCTGGGCAGAATGGGTGGGGTCAGACAGCAGAGGAGGGGCTTAGGAGGAGCCTAGTCAGATTGGGTGGGGTCAAATAGGAGGAGCCTAGTCAGAATGGGTGGAGTCAGAGAGGAGGGGGTATAGGAGGAGCCTAGTCAGATTGGGTGGGGTCAGAGAGGAGGGGATTAGGAGGAGCCTAGGGGCTTAGGAGGAGCCTAGGGGCTTAGGAGGAGCCTAGTCAGATTGGGTGGGGTCAGAGAGGAGGGGTATAGGAGGAGCCTGGGCAGAATGGGTGGGGTCAGACAGCAGATGAGGGGCTTAGGAGGAGCCTGGGCAGAATTGGTGGGGTCAGAGAGGAGGGGCTTAGGAGGAGCCTGGGCAGAATGGGTGGGGTCAGACAGCAGAGGAGGGGCTTAGGAGGAGCCTAGTCAGATTGGGTGGGGTCAAATAGGAGGAGCCTGGGCAGAATGGGTGAGGTCAGAGGGGTATGGGAGGAGCCTGGGCAGAATGGGTGGAGTCAGAGAGGAGGGGGTATAGGAGGAGCCTGGGCAGAATGGGTGGGGTCAGACAGCAGAGGAGGGGCTTAGGAGGAGCCTAGTCAGATTGGGTGGGGTCAAATAGGAGGAGCCTGGGCAGAATGGGTGAGGTCAGAGAGGAGGGGTATAGGAGGAGCCTGGGCAGAGGGGGTATAGGAGGAGCCTAGTCAGAATGGGTGGGGTCAAATAGGAGGGGGTATAGGAGGAGCCTGGGCAGAATGGGTTGGGTCAGAGGGGTATAGGAGGAGCCTGGGCAGAATGGGTGGGGTCCGACAGCAGAGGAGGGGCTTAGGAGGAGCCTAGTCAGATTGGGTGGGGTCAAATAGGAGGAGCCTGGGCAGAATGGGTGGGGTCAGACAGCAGAGGAGGGGCTTAGGAGGAGCCAAGTCAGATTGGGTGGGGTCAAATAGGAGGGGTATAGGAGGAGCCTGGGCAGAATGGGTGGGGTCAGAGGGGTATGGGAGGAGCCTGGGCAGAATGGGTGGAGTCAGAGAGGAGGGGCTTAGGCGAAGCCTGGGCAGAATGGGTGGGGTCAGACAGCAGAGGAGGGGCTTAGGAGGAGCCTGGGCAGGAGGAGCGGGTATATGGGCAGAATGGGTGGGGTCAGAGAGGAGGGGCTTAGGAGGAGCCTGGGCAGAATGGGTGGAGTCAGAGAGGAGGGGGTATAGGAGGAGCCTGGGCAGAATGGGTATAGGAGGAGCCTAGTCAGATTGGGTGGGGTCAAATAGGAGGAGCCTGGGCAGAATGGGTGGGGTCAGACAGCAGAGGAGGGGCTTAGGAGGAGCCTAGTCAGATTGGGTGGGGTCAAATAGGAGGAGCCTGGGCAGAATGGGTGGGGTCAGACAGCAGAGGAGGGGTATAGGAGGAGCCTGGGCAGAGGGGGTGGGGTCAGAGAGGAGGGGTATAGGAGGAGCCTGGGCAGAGGGGGTATAGGAGGAGCCTGGGCAGAGGGGGTGGGGTCAGAGAGGAGGGGTATAGGAGGAGCCTGGGCAGAGGGGGTATAGGAGGAGCCTAATCAGATTGGGTGGGGTCCAATAGGAGGAGCCTGGGCAGAATGGGTGGGGTCAGACAGCAGAGGAGGGGCTTAGGAGGAGCCTAGTCAGATTGGGTGGGGTCAAATAGGAGGAGCCTGGGCAGAATGGGTGGGGTCAGACAGCAGAGGAGGGGCTTAGGAGGAGCCTAGTCAGATTGGGTGGGGTCAAATAGGAGGAGCCTGGGCAGAATGGGTGGGGTCAGACAGCAGAGGAGGGGTATAGGAGGAGCCTGGGCAGAGGGGGTGGGGTCAGAGAGGAGGGGTATAGGAGGAGCCTGGGCAGAGGGGGTATAGGAGGAGCCTGGGCAGAGGGGGTGGGGTCAGAGAGGAGGGGTATAGGAGGAGCCTGGGCAGAGGGGGTATAGGAGGAGCCTAGTCAGATTGTGTGGGGTCAAATAGGAGGAGCCTGTGTAGAATGGGTGGAGTCAGAGAGGAGGGGGTATAGGAGGAGCCTGGGCAGAATGGGTGGGGTCAGACAGCAGAGGAGGGGCTTAGGAGGAGCCTAGTCAGATTGGGTGGGGTCAGAGAGGTGGGGTATAGGAGGAGCCTGGGGAGAATGGGTGGGGTCAGACAGCAGAGGAGGGGTATAGGAGGAGCCTGGGCAGAGGGGGTGGGGTCAGAGAGGAGGGGTATAGGAGGAGCCTGGGCAGAGGGGGTATAAGAGGAGCCTGGGCAGAGGGGTGGGGTCAGAGAGGAGGGGTATAGGAGGAGCCTGGGCAGAGGGGGTATAGGAGGAGCCTAGTCAGATTGGGTGGGGTCAAATAGGAGGAGCCTGGGCAGAATGGGTGGGGTCAGACAGCAGAGGAGGGGCTTAGGAGGAGCCTAGTCAGATTGGGTGGGGTCAAATAGGAGGAGCCTGGGCAGAATGGGTGGGGTCAGACAGCAGAGGAGGGGTATAGGAGGAG
The DNA here is from genome assembly GCF_964263255.1 of Lissotriton vulgaris. Lineage (NCBI taxonomy): Eukaryota > Metazoa > Chordata > Amphibia > Caudata > Salamandridae > Lissotriton > Lissotriton vulgaris. The sequence goes on from NC_141695.1 coordinate 1,002,808,060, forward strand.
CCTGGGCAGAGGGGGTTAGGTCAGAGAGGAGGGGTATAGGAGGAGCCTGGGCAGAGGGGGTGGGGTCAGAGAGGAGGGGTATAGGAGGAGCCTGGGCAGAGGGGGTATAGGAGGAGCCTGGGCAGAGGGGGTGGGGTCAGAGAGGAGGGGCTTAGGAGGAGCCTAGTCAGATTGGGTGGGGTCAAATAGGAGGAGCCTGGGCAGAATGGGTGGAGTCAGAGAGGTGGGGCTTAGGAGGAGCCTGGGCAGAATGGGTGGGGTCAGAGAGGAGGGGCTTAGGCGGAGCCTGGGCAGAATGGGTGGGGGTCAGACAGCAGAGGAGGGGCTTAGGAGGAGCCTGGGCAGAGGGGGTATAGGAGGAGCCTAGTCAGATTGGGTGGGGTCAAATAGGAGGAGCCTGGGCAGAATGGGTGGGGTCAGACAGCAGAGGAGGGGCTTAGGAGGAGCCTAGTCAGATTGGGTGGGGTCAAATAGGAGGAGCCTGGGCAGAATGGGTGGGGTCAGACAGCAGAGGAGGGGCTTAGGAGGAGCCAAGTCAGATTGGGTGGGGTCAAATAGGAGGGGTATAGGAGGAGCCTGGGCAGAATGGGTGGGGTCAGACAGCAGATGAGGGGCTTAGGAGGAGCCTGGGCAGAATTGGTTGGGTCAGAGAGGAGGGGCTTAGGAGGAGCCTGGGCAGAATGGGTGGGGTCAGACAGCAGAGGAGGGGCTTAGGAGGAGCCTAGTCAGATTGGGTGGGGTCAAATAGGAGGAGCCTGGGCAGAATGGGTGAGGTCAGAGAGGAGGGGTATAGGAGGAGCCTGGGCAGAGGGGGTATAGGAGGAGCCTAGTCAGATTGGGTGGGGTCAAATAGGAGGGGGTATAGGAGGAGCCTGGGCAGAATGGGTGGGGTCAGAGGGGTATAGGAGGAGCCTGGGCAGAATGGGTGGGGTCCGACAGCAGAGGAGGGGCTTAGGAGGAGCCTAGTCAGATTGGGTGGGGTCAAATAGGAGGAGCCTGGGCAGAATGGGTGGGGTCAGACAGCAGAGGAGGGGCTTAGGAGGAGCCAAGTCAGATTGGGTGGGGTCAAATAGGAGGGGTATAGGAGGAGCCTGGGCAGAATGGGTGGGGTCAAATAGGAGGAGCCTGGGCAGAATGGGTGGGGTCAGAGGGGTATGGGAGGAGCCTGGGTAGAATGGGTGGAGTCAGAGAGGAGGGGGTATAGGAGGAGCCTGGGCAGAATGGGTGGGGTCAGACAGCAGAGGAGGGGCTTAGGAGGAGCCTGGGCAGAATCGGTGGGGTCAGACAGCAGAGGAGGGGCTTAGGAGGAGCCTGGGCAGAATGGGTGGGGTCAGAGAGGAGATGCTTAGGCGGAGCCTGGGCAGAATGGGTGGGGTCAGACAGCAGAGGAGGGGCTTAGGAGGAGCCTAGTCAGATTGGGTGGGGTCAAATAGGAGGAGCCTAGTCAGAATGGGTGGAGTCAGAGAGGAGGGGGTATAGGAGGAGCCTAGTCAGATTGGGTGGGGTCAGAGAGGAGGGGCTTAGGAGGAGCCTAGGGGCTTAGGAGGAGCCTAGTCAGATTGGGTGGGGTCAGAGAGGAGGGGTATAGGAGGAGCCTGGGCAGAATGGGTGGGGTCAGACAGCAGATGAGGGGCTTAGGAGGAGCCTGGGCAGAATTGGTGGGGTCAGAGAGGAGGGGCTTAGGAGGAGCCTGGGCAGAATGGGTGGGGTCAGACAGCAGAGGAGGGGCTTAGGAGGAGCCTAGTCAGATTGGGTGGGGTCAAATAGGAGGAGCCTGGGCAGAATGGGTGAGGTCAGAGAGGAGGGGTATAGGAGGAGCCTGGGCAGAGGGGGTATAGGAGGAGCCTAGTCAGATTGAGTGGGGTCAAATAGGAGGGGGTATAGGAGGAGCCTGGGCAGAATGGGTGGGGCCAGACAGCAGAGGAGGGGCTTAGGAGGAACCTAGTCAGATTGGGTGGGGTCAAATAGGAGGAGCCTGGGCAGAATGGGTGGGGTCAGACAGCAGAGGAGGGGCTTAGGAGGAGCCTAGTCAGATTGGGTGGGGTCAGAGAGGAGGGGTATAGGAGGAGCCTGGGCAGAATGGGTGGAGTCAGAGAGGAGGGGGTATAGGAGGAGCCTGGGCAGAATGGGTATAGGAGGAGCCTAGTCAGATTGGGTGAGGTCAGAGAGGAGGGGTATAGGAGGAGCCTGGGCAGAGGGGCTTAGGAGGAGCCTGGGCAGAATGGGTGGGGTCAGACAGCAGAGGATGGGTTTAGGAGGAGCTTAGTCAGAATGGGTGGGGTCAGAGAGCAGAGGAGGGGTTAAGGAGGAGCCTAGTCAGATTGGGTGGGGTCAGAGAGGAGGGGGTATAGGAGGAGCCTAGTCAGATTGGGTGAGGTCAGAGAGGAGGGGCTGAGGAGGAGCCTGGGCAGAATGGGTGGAGTCAGACAGCAGAGGATTGGTTTAGGAGGAGCTTAGTCAGAATGGGTGGGGTCAGACAGCAGAGGAGGGGCTTAGGAGGAGCCTAGTCAGATTGGGGTCAAATAAGAGGGGTATAGGAGGAGCCTGGGCAGAATGGGTGGGGTCAGAGGGGTATGGGAGGAGCCTGTGGAGTTCTGGACTTTTTGGTTCCGTCCAGAGGTGTCAGGGTACAACACCCAAAGACCCCGGAGTCCCACCTGCCTTGGTGCACAAATGAACAGAAACACGGGCTTCTCGATGGTGGCGTCAAAGACCAAAGGTTTATTACTGCAGGGACACAGAAGTCACAGAATCTACACACGGGCAGAATCTAGGAGACTGTTCGATTTGTACATTGAGGGTTGCTCCTTATATACCAAAAATTGTGCTCTAGGCAAATATTTCACATGTCGGTACATTCCCAAACCTTTTGTGTCTCTAAACAATAAATATTTGGCGTTACACAGGAACTGTCGATAATATCTGATACCAAACATCACGAAGAGGGGTTCCCACCAGTCCATCACAATCCCTTGTCAATATTGCATTCAAGACCCGGACCGCCTCATCGTAAAGTTCGTTACCTCCCCCTAATAAAGGCCCAGAAGGAAAAGGAGCAGAGCCAGGTGCAGAAGATAGAAAACGGGATAAGAGATGTTTGTGGGTTGTAAATGGGCAAGGCTACCGGCTTCGGCCGCCTAATCATGATCAGGTACAATGGACAGGAAAACCAGTTCAGGTGGGCTGGCCTTGGGCAGAGGAGGCAGCCTTTGTCGAGTCATGCAGCTTCAGCGTGATCTGGTTTAAGGTGCACGTGTCATGTAAGAGGTGAATCTCCGGCTAAGGCTACGTGTCTTTAATCAAAGTGAAGTGAATGAAATGATCAGAGGCTATTGCATATGTGAGGGCAAGGAACCACAAAAATGGCGGCCACGATCTAAGATGGATGCCGTGTGTATATCAGAAATGTGTCAGTGGAAGGAGTGCTCTTGCTCGTAGCGTAGCGAAAACACTAGGATATACTAAATGGATCATTTGCGGTTCGCTGATACTAATTTTATGTATTTCCGACAAACTTGAAAACACGGGTTCAAGTCGTCACGGAACCGTCACGGAACCTCAGACCCTCCTTTTGCCCTTACATAGGCAATTACTCAATCTATGTCTGAATCTAGTTCTATGCTCATCAGGTCAGTGACATGTTGTTGTATCATCATCCTTTCTCGTGTCTTTTCTCCAAATGCAGGTGGTTTCCTAAAACAGGTTGTAGCACAAAGACTACACAGAGCAGGACCACACTGGATAATCAGACAACATGAGAATAGTAATATTAAGATGACACCAATGACCATTAGAACCTTCCATCCCCACGCTGAGATCAGAGTCCAAACCCACTCCATAAAGGACCAGTTTCCCTCATCTACATGTATGGAGTCCGAAATCTTGTGCAACTTAGAGATCGCCTCGTAAACTGTTGGAGCATTATTAGGAATAAAGACACAGCAGCTCGATTGGATCATTCTGCATACCCCACCTCGATCTGCAAGTATAACATCTAGAACCATACGGTTCTGCAATGTCATGAGCCTATCCGCCTGAAGCTCAGCTGTCAGATTGCTAAGGGCACCAGCAGTTTCGGTAATAGTAGATTCAACTACCCGTGTTAGCTGACGTATGTTTCTACTATTGGCCATAGGCCCCCAGAACGGAAGGAAGCCTTTGAAGAAGTCTCCAGCTTCCTGACCAGCGGTATCTTCCTTACTGAAAACACCTCTAGCTACTCTTATTCTGTGGTAATCCGGTGAAGCAGTGTATGTCGGAGGCAACAATCGAGCAATATAACATGAACCTGAAAAGTCAGCAGGCAACCATGTATAAGCTCTGTCTCGACAGATGAAGTAGGTACCCCTGGCAGTAAGGAAGGCAGGGGAAGAGTTAGCCGGAAACACATAAGTCTCTACGCACTCACTCCTCCCTAGCTGAGCTCTCGGATTTCTCCCATTACCTTGCAAACAGACCTGACCTCGGTGAGGTACGACCCAGATTGGAGTTGAGCTTTTACGCTTGCTTTCTCCTAAACTAAGGCGATACTCTGAAGTATTCCAACTTAAATATACTCGCAATTCGTCTCTAGGGTAAGATGGAGTATTATTGACGTCTTTGATCATGTCAATAATTCCCTGGACTAAAGCTTTGTTGGCAGAGTTATATTTAGTGGAGCGTGGTGGGCGTGGAGGATAGGTCTCAAGAGCATAAGCAAAGATGGTTTGAAGGGCCTGAAATGATCCATTGTAGCTGAAAGGCAAAACCAGATAGGGAATACCTTTATCCATAGTGTGGGGTATCAAGCCACACACCCAACAGTCTGTCGTGTTAACTACCAGTTGGTGTTGGTGCAAGAGCTGTACAAAAGTATTATTAATGAATTCTGAGCGTCGAGCTTGCTCATGTTCCGGAAACGAGTGAAAAGAGTGTATAGAAGAAACAGTAGAAATAGCAGGATCAAGGGGAGGTACTGTAGATACTGGCACAAAAATCAAATTTATGCTAAAGACAATTCCACCCACCAGTGTTGCTAAAACAATCAAAAATGTAATGGCACATTGCATCAAGAAACATTTGCTATGAAGAATTCTATTTAGTCTGTTTCTGCGAACGTAAATCACATTTTCTCGTTGCAGCGCAGGAAGTTCCATCTTCTACAATCCGCTCGCGACCACTGATGATGTGTACGTAGATGAAAATGCCTCTGTCAGCCCTGGGAGTTCCCAGTACTAACAGAAAGATCGACCTTGTGTCAGACCCCTGCAAATTCAAACTAGGCACACAGCCACGACCCTACGGCTACCCAGACGGCAAGGCAATTTATTAAAAACAATAAACAATAGCAAACTTCCTGGCTGAAAAGCAAAAAAGTCCAATGTATATAAATATCAAAATCACAATATGCAGTTGCCTGCTTTATTAGTTCGTTTTATGGCTTCTAAGGTTGTATCTTTTCCTTGCTGGTACTGTTTGATCGGAAAATAGTGTATCACTAGCAGCTGTTGCAGAGTTTACGTTCGCAGATGGCAAAGTTTCTTCTGATGCTGGAGACAAATGTTCAATGTTCAAAGTAGTCTTTTCAAGAGGAGAGTCACGTTTCAAAGTGTCAGAAATCAAATCGGCATCGCTGAAAGGGACAAATTTTGGAGTTATTTCAGATTCGGAGGCACCAATTCCCTTCTTCACCCAGTCGTCGTAGGGCAGCGGCAGTGGAACACGCTTTACGTGAGAAGCGTGGATCCAGTTCTTCCGGCCAGCAACACGTACAGCTGTCCTCGTTGCCAGTAGGATTTGGAAGGGGCCGATGTAGCGAGGCTGAAGATTCTTTGTCCTCGCGAAGTTCCGGACCACAATGAAGTCACCCGGTTTCAGTTGATGCCCTGGACTCTCCGGAGGCTTTGGTAGTGCATCAAAAACCTGTTGATGAATAAGACTTAATTTAGCAGTCAAGTCGTAAAGATAGTCTATCAACATAGGATATTCAATGGAGCAGAATTGTTTAGGCCTTGGCACACCCCAGACATTTGCCGGGCGGCCAAATACAATCTCATATGGAGAAAGCCCTATTCTAGAATGCACTGTTGCTCTCGTTGATAACAAGGCCAAAGGAAGTGCGTCTGGCCAAGCCAAACCTGTGGATGCTTGAATTTTGGCTATTTTAAGCTTGAGGGTGCCATTGTAACCCTCAACTAAACCAGCAGACTGGGGATGGTTCGCACTATGAAATTTTTGTTTCAATCCTAGACCAGCACACACACTCTGCATAACTTTCCCTATAAACTCACTTCCGTTATCTGACCATACAATCCGTGGCATTCCATACCTAGGGAAAAATTCTTTGAGAAGAATTTTGGCAGTTGATAAAGCAGTGTTGTCCTTTAGTGGGTATGCTTCTATCCACCTGGAAAAAGCACAAACTACCACCAGGACGTATTTTAAATTGTTGCAGCGTTCCATGTGAATGAAGTCTAACTGTATTACTTCAAAGGGACAGGAAGGAGGAGCAAAATGACCAGCTGGAGTTGGAGTTCCCTTGCCAGGATTATGCATCAAGCATACCATACAATTTTTCACCACTCTCTCTGCACACTTACTGATTCCCTCATTCTTCCAAACCGGAGCTAACATCTTACATATCCCTTTAGAACTTATGTGCGCCACTCCATGCGCCATCGTCACTACTGCAAGCACATACGCATCAGGCAACATCCAACGCTGCTGTTCTGTCAAATCGATCCAACATCCATTCGAGTCCAATTTGCCCGTACTTTCTCTCCATACGCGTTTCTCTTCCTCAGTCGCTTCTTTCTGAATCTCTTTCACACTTTCCATTGTGTCCTCACACATTCCAGACTCAGCAATCCATCTTGCAGACGTAGCAACATACATTCTACTCATCATGTCTCTAGCTGTCTGTTTAGCGGTTTCATCAGCAAAGGCATTTCCCCGACCAACATCATCCGTGATTGCTTTATGAGCACTGCACTTCACAATCGCAACTTCAGTCGGTAAGGTTAGAGATTCCAACAAGTCGTTAACTAGCTGACCATGTTGAATCTTAGTCCCATGGGACGTAATGAAACCCCTTTCTCTCCACAACCGGCCAAAACTATGGGCCACGCCAAATGCGTACTGACTATCTGTAAACACATTCACTCTCTTTCCCTCAGCTAAAACACACGCTCTCGTAAGAGCTATTAACTCTGCAGCTTGGGCAGAATTCTGACTCACTCTTGCAGTCTCCACAATCGTCTTCAAAGTCGTTACCGCGTAGGCAGCAGTCACATCACCATTCTCCAATTTAAAACATGACCCGTCCACATACAGCGTACCATCTGGGTCGGATAGAGGAGTATCTCTCAAGTCGATACGACCTTTTGTCTCTTCCTCCGTTTTGAAATAACAGTCATGTGGCTCAGAATCACTCGACTCTTGATCAGTCGGCAACAATGTTGCTGGATTCAATACATTGCATCTTTTGATCTGAATATGATTTGCTAATAACGTCAGCTCGTAACCAGATAATCTCGCACTAGTAAGGTGTTGTGTCTTCGTTCGGTTCATGAGTGTGTCCACTGCATGAGGAACCATGACCACTAGCATATTGTTCATCACCAAACCAGCAGATTGTCGAATGGAAGCTGCAGCTGCCGCTGTAGCCCTCAAACAACTAGGCAATGCTCTAGCTACCGGATCTAATGTTGATGAGAAATACGCACAAGGGCGTTGTTTATCACCAAACTTCTGTGTCAAGACACTCAACGCGCAACCTTCTCTTTCGTGAACGTAGAGCGTGAATGGCTTGCTGTAATCAGGTGTGCCCAATACAGGAGCTGAACACAAAGCTTTTCGTAACTCAATAAAACTCTCTTGACATTCATCAGACCATGGCACCGGACTCGGAACATTTTTCCCAGTCAAAGCTACCAATGGCTTTGCTAAAAGTGAAAAATTTGGGATCCATTGCCTACAGTAAGAGGTAATACCTAGAAAGGCACGTACTTCCCTCTGTGTGCGTGGAACACTCATCTGCGTAATTGCTTTTATTCTTTCTGGGGTCAACTTCCTTCCCTCCTTTGACAAGAGATGACCTAAGTAGGTTACTTCTTGGCAGCAATATTGCATTTTGGAAGGTGACACCTTATGATTCAAATTAGACAAATGATGCAATAGTGAAATTGTAGCTGCCTTGCAAGTTTCCTTGGCATCGGCAGCCACCAAAAGATCATCTACGTACTGTACTAGGGCAGAACCTGGAGGAAGGACAAAAGAATCTAACTGGCTTTTTAAAGCTTGACTGTAAATAGATGGACTTTCACAGTAGCCTTGTGGAGCGCGTTTAAATCTGAAACTGCGACCTCCTAAACAGAAGCCAAAAATATCTCTGCTTTCCTCGGCTATCGGAATGCTGAAAAAGGCATTCTTCAAGTCGATGACTGAGAACCAATTGGCTGTAGCGGGAATCAATGTTAGCAAGGCAGTAATGTCTGGCACTACAGGAAACTGCGGAATTACAATCTTATTAACTTCTCTAAGGTCTATGACAAACCTATAGACTGGAGGCTTTGTAGGATCTGTTCGTTTCAAAATCGGCAATACAGGACTATTACAAACATTTCCTCGCGTTTCTTCAACCACACCTTTTTTAATCAAATCTTGCACAATCAATAAGAGTGCACGTTCACCTTCACTCGATATTTTATATTGAGGAATTCTTGGAAATTTTACATTCGCTTTCAAAGTTACTACATATGGTGGAATTTCTAGTAGACCTACATCATTGGGACCAGTCGCCCAAAGAGAATCAGGGAGTGAACGTAGCTCCGGCGGGAGTGCGTCCATTGACAAGTACATCGGAGAGGTGAGTCTTTTACCCAAAGTAAGCTGTACTCCTTCCGGAGAACAGTACAATGTCGCATATAGTCGTTTTAACAAATCTAAACCAAGCAGATTTTCATTACAACCTGTCGTCAAAATTAAGGGTGCTTTCAATTGACACGGTCCAACAGAAATAGACAAAGGACCAGATATCGGGTTGTACACAGGGGCGCCTGAAAAACCTACGGAAACATTTGTTGAGCCAGACAAAGGTGCGCCAGGGAGTTTCGCATGCATGATAGAACTTTTCGCGGCACCAGTATCCAACAGAAACGGTTCGACTACACCTGATGTTGCTACTGCGACATAAGGCCCACTCTGATCCACTGGAACTGATACTACTCCCTCTCTCTGTCCATGGCTGTCCTAGTACCCATTTTGTTGAAATCCCTCTTCAACTTCACAATAATCCTCAACAAGATATTGCTGAGATCTATTCTGTTGAGCTGACTGTACATTTTGTTGATCAAAGTGATTAGAAGGACGATCATTCGTTTGTGGAGGCATAGCACCTCGTCCCCGACCTCTAGAATTCTGTGCAAAACCACCACGACCTCTCTGAGCTGCTGCCGCATTATTTTGCGCTAAGATCTGACAATCATTTTTATAGTGACCCTCTTTCTTACAATACGCGCACTGATTCCACTGATATTGAGGCCTTGATGTATTATAATCTGTCCTTTGATATGAGTTTTGCTGCGTATTAGTCTGATTCGTACGAGGCGGATACGCCTGCTGTAAAAGAACTTTAGTCTTTAAATCTTTCGTTTTCTTCTCTGATTTCTCCTTTTCCTCTTTATCCCTATTTTCATAGTACTGTGCAGTCGCAAGTATTTGCGCTGTCGTAGATACAGCCCACGCACTTTCTGAGTCTTTCAATTTATTGCATAATTCAGGTAACAAATTATGCACAAATTTATCGACAAACAATCTCTGTCCTCCTTCAGTGCTCATATCCTGACCACTATGGTCTACAAAAGTTTCTTCGAACCTCGTGAAGAAGTCGGAGACACTTTCGTCTTTCTTCTGCTTGCATGCGGATAATTTATCCCAATTAACACGCAATGCTGGCATCAGAGTCTTCATTAAATCTATTATTCTACCTGGCAGATTAGCAATCAAAGGTTCGGGTTTCGCACCACCTATTTGTTGAGCATCTGCTGCAGTGATAGCTGCCCAATCACCACCTAAAGCAGCCTGATGATCCTCTCTACGAATTTTAGCCCACACTGGTTGTGGAACTACATTACCAAACAACATATCAATGTCGGCTAAGTTCATTATACAAGCCTCAACTGTCTGTGTCAATTCCTTGTAATATCCGGCTGGATTCTTACGTGGATCTGGCAAGGCCTGTTTCACTGCTAACACTTCTGCTCGCTTCCATGGAATATGTATCCATACTCTTTGGAACTGTGCTGGAGCAGCTGCAATACCCGCATTATCATCACGTTGTACTGCCTCGCGCCAAATTGGAGGAACTTCCCTCATAGGATATTGGCGACTTGGCTTCATTCTACCTTTCTCTAAATCTCTCGGGGAACGAAGAGATGGATCAATCCTAAAACTCAAAATGAGTTCCATCGCTTCCTTTATATTATCGCCCACTATCATTCCAGCAGCAAACTCTTTTTGAATTTTAATTAAATCTTCCAAATCTGATTCGACATCGTCTTCTTCTATTTCCTCACGCAACAACGAGCACATCTCGTCGAAGACGTATCGCTGCGTTGGCTCTCCCCATTGCATAAATGTCTCTAACACATCTTTCGTACTATATCTTCTAACTTTTGTAATCCATCTGAGAGCTGTGGAGTCTAAAACTCCCCGTTCCTCAGTACTTGGAAGCTGACTCCGTCTCTGAACAGAGTCAGGAGTAGGAGTCTTAATCAAGGTTTTATATATAGGCGACAGCATATTAGTAACAGAATCAGTAATTCTTCGACGAACAGAAAGTGGAGTTAGTACACTCGCAGACATAGAGAACGCAGTAGAGGTAGGAATAGATGACGAAACAGTAGGAGTATCGAGGAAAATAGTTTGAGGACCAATAGGTACAGTGGTAGGTATAGGAGCGGGCAGTGCGGGAAGAGGAGGAGCTGTAGGAACATTTACATTCACCACGGGAAGTATAGGAACTTGATTCTGAGGAACAGGAACACCAGGTTGTCCAGCAACCGGCAATTGAACATTCGGGATCAGTGGAGCCGTAGCACCTTGTGCATACGGTGGAGGCGACCGTAACAGATAAGATAGCAGAGGATCGTTTTCGGAATCCTCCAGTATCTTAGCCATTTTCGATGGCAAGGCAGGATAGCACTTGTCAATCGCTAAGTTATGCTCTCTAATGGCTACATCTATGGCCTTCTCACACTCGTTAGCCTGCAACTGTTTAGTCGCTTGCTCTAGAGTTAACTCTTCTAGTTCTTTTTGCTCTTTTTTCAACCTTTTCATTTCTCTCTGTTTGGATTCTTTCCGCCAATAACGAAAAGAGTCAAACATTGCCGGCCGGGCTTTCTTCCTAAACAATTTCGCTTCTAAATTGTCGAGAATCTCTTGTTCAAAACTACCATGCAGTGGCCAGCTAAGGACACCATCCTTCTTACAATAACGGACCCATATCTCATTATAAGTTATAGGACCCACACCATACTTACAATATAGGTCATATAGGGGAGTCCCAATCGGAGGAACCAGACAGGAATCCTCTAATTGTGAGTCACTGTTGCAACTAAAACAAGACAACATTTTCCGACTTACCATTCTCAGTCCGGAACACAAAACAAACAAACACGGAACAAATTGTGCACTTGAACCAAGAACTTAGGCCTACCAAAAACGAACTGATGTATCGATACCCAAAACTGAACCAAATAGATTATCGTAACCAGAACAACTAGTGATAATCTTACGAAACCAAACCAAACCAAGAACCGATCAAGGATTTTTAACAATCCTCACAAAAGTAACCAGCTAGCTATCACTAAATACTTAACTGAGTCACTGAAGACGTCACCAAGGAGAAACCCGTCACGTTTCGCTGTACTAAGGACTGCACCACTTCGGGTCCAAGACAGGGCGACGGTCAAGGCAACGGCCCACTGCAGCCGTCCTGAACGGGAACCCTCGTGGAAGAGAACTTCAGGGCCACTTTTGCGATATGCCGGGATCGATGAAGTGGGGCGCCTCCCTCAGGAATCTTCACACGAAGCTTCTCGAACTCTTCAGGCTTTTGGACCGGTACCGAATGACGTCGCCCCACGTTGGGCGCCAATTGGAGTTCTGGACTTTTTGGTTCCGTCCAGAGGTGTCAGGGTACAACACCCAAAGACCCCGGAGTCCCACCTGCCTTGGTGCACAAATGAACAGAAACACGGGCTTCTCGATGGTGGCGTCAAAGACCAAAGGTTTATTACTGCAGGGACACAGAAGTCACAGAATCTACACACGGGCAGAATCTAGGAGACTGTTCGATTTGTACATTGAGGGTTGCTCCTTATATACCAAAAATTGTGCTCTAGGCAAATATTTCACATGTCGGTACATTCCCAAACCTTTTGTGTCTCTAAACAATAAATATTTGGCGTTACACAGGAACTGTCGATAATATCTGATACCAAACATCACGAAGAGGGGTTCCCACCAGTCCATCACAATCCCTTGTCAATATTGCATTCAAGACCCGGACCGCCTCATCGTAAAGTTCGTTACCTCCCCCTAATAAAGGCCCAGAAGGAAAAGGAGCAGAGCCAGGTGCAGAAGATAGAAAACGGGATAAGAGATGTTTGTGGGTTGTAAATGGGCAAGGCTACCGGCTTCGGCCGCCTAATCATGATCAGGTACAATGGACAGGAAAACCAGTTCAGGTGGGCTGGCCTTGGGCAGAGGAGGCAGCCTTTGTCGAGTCATGCAGCTTCAGCGTGATCTGGTTTAAGGTGCACGTGTCATGTAAGAGGTGAATCTCCGGCTAAGGCTACGTGTCTTTAATCAAAGTGAAGTGAATGAAATGATCAGAGGCTATTGCATATGTGAGGGCAAGGAACCACAAAAATGGCGGCCACGATCTAAGATGGATGCCGTGTGTATATCAGAAATGTGTCAGTGGAAGGAGTGCTCTTGCTCGTAGCGTAGCGAAAACACTAGGATATACTAAATGGATCATTTGCGGTTCGCTGATACTAATTTTATGTATTTCCGACAAACTTGAAAACACGGGTTCAAGTCGTCACGGAACCGTCACGGAACCTCACCTGGGCAGAATGGGTGGAGTCAGAGAGGAGGGGGTATAGGAGGAGCCTAGTCAGATTGGGTGGGGTCAGAGAGCAGAGGAGGGGTTAAGGAGGAGCCTAGTCAGATTGGGTGTGGTCAAATAGGAGGAGCCTGGGCAGAATGGGTGGGGTCTGAGGGCCTAGGAAGGGGTCATAGATGGAGGAGGATCCTGACTTATGGTGGGGAACTGCAAAAACTTTTTTAATGCACCCCCCTATACTTTCTGATTTCTGTTTGGAGGGGGCAGTCGGGGAGCAGTATTAAAAGGTGCTTAGGCGCAACGTGAAGAGCGATGAGGTGCACAGAATGGCATGCCTTCCAGGTACTTTTTGGGGGGGCTACCATTATTTTTTATTGCTCTGATCCTCCCTCATGGGGTGTACCCCAAATGGTTAGGGGCAACGGGGGAGGGGGGGTGGCAAAAAGCTGTTTGACAGTTTCTGTTACCAACAGGGGTCACCATACGATTCTGCTGCAGTTATGGTATTGAAAGGTACAACAAGGAGCATGTGAATGTATTTTTGCAGGTGGGGTGCCCCAAAATGTTACTGCCAGCAGCAGCAGCCCCCCTCCTCCCCACCCAGCAGATTGGTATAGGTACCTTTAGGACATTTCTGTTGAAAAAAGAGGCTATAGCGAATCGTGCTATGAAATCCTAGAGCACTAACATTTGCTAAATAAAGGTGGCATCGGAGCATACGAATGAGGCAGAGAGAGGCTACTGTTGCCAATTGGTTTGGTGGGTCATAGTGAATAACCTCGGCATGCAAATAGGCAGTGTGAGGATTGGCAGTGTCTGTAGAGAATTTTGGCATGCTCTTCAGCTTATTTTTTCCTCCTTACGTTGGCTATGAACTACAGAGGAAAGGCCCGGCCTTACTGTTGGACAAAACATGTATTTATGATTTTAAGAAGTGTAGTCTGACTGTACTGAGAGGGGCTGTACAGTACGGTAAATGCCTGTATACCCCTGCAATGTGCATCCAACTGTCACTTGAGATTCAATAGCGAACGAAGCAGCTGGGTTACTGACTGAATGTAAATGGAAGGCACATAGCAAGGGTGTTTGTGGTCACTCAAATGATTGAAACCTGGTTGATGCACTACCAAAGCTGGGGTTCCAGGAGGGAACATTTGAGGGGCATTGAGATGGTGGTGCCCAGAGGTCAAAATATGTTTCAGAGACAGAGAGGTACTGCGGTCCTGGTCCCACATTGGGGGTAGTCAAAAGTCCGGCTAAAGATTTCTGTCCAACTGTTACCACGTTTTGTGCAGCCTGGCTCCCTCTGTAACGATTCCCCAGTGTCTTTCGATCCTACAGATGACTGTAGCAAACTTCCCAAATTTTTTCTTGGCCTCATACCCCCAAAGGAGTGCCTGACATTTGCCAGCCTAACGATACTCACATTCTGGGAAAAACCTCACTAACCATGCATATTTATGCACCACACATGGCAAATCCTTGCAATTGCAGAACATCATATCGCACTTGTCATCTTTGAGGTGCTGTAAGTATTTGGATTTGAGGGAAATATTCATCCTTGCTTGCTCTCCCACCTGAAGTCTATGGTGCTGCTGTTCCTTTCTCACATGTCCCTACAAAGAGACAAGTGACACACAGACTCAATCACTCAGCAAACATATATGCTTTGACGCTTTCATCTTGCTGTTTACCTTCCAAATGTTCCCCCTTCACCACAAATACAGGCCAGCCATTCCTCATCCCCTCAGTCATCGTAGTCATTCACTCCTTAGGCCCTGCAAGACAAAAATGACCAAGAATCATGTCAGCAAGAAGGAGAAAAGCCTCAGTGTGCTCTTTTGTTCATACTGCTGCCCCCTAGTAACACTTCATGGCCACTGCAGCTTAAGAATGGGACTGAGAAGAGGGCTCTCCTATGCAAATAATGTCCTCCCATGCATACTTTCTTCTGAGACGGTCGGCGGCTTGTGCCGTGATACTGCCTCCAACATATGGTCTTCAACCAAATTTTAAAAAAGCCCACCTGCCTTAGACAAAGGATTTTGCCACTCGAAGGAAGCACATGGGGACATCACCATCATTTAGCAGGGTCCTAAATTGCCTGCTGTCCGCCTGTATACAGAACAAGGACGTTCGTGGCCGTTCGTGAGCGTTCTTCAAAGGAAGGAGGTGGGTGAATAAATCCAAGATGCCAGGGCAGGCCCAGCCCAGCCCAGTGCAGCCCAGCCCGGCACAGCGCACTGCTGTGGAGGTCCACTCCTTCACATCCTGCAGCAGGCATGATGCAGATCTACTAGAGCAAAGGCTTGACTCTGCTCTTGTCTGTCTCTTAAAGGAAAAATCTTTCCAACTTCTTATTGCACCTAATAAATGGACTCTAGCTAGCCTCAAACTCGACCCATCATTTCATTAGCCAGAGCTCATACTTGACCTTTATTTCTATCCAAGCTCACTGGCACCAAACCCCTGATTTGAGCGAGTGGCTCACACTAAAATGAAAAATCACCATCAACCAACCTATTTTACAATAAGTGTAGCACCATCCTCGCATTCTTGTGCTCAGTTATAACCCCCAATACCACAATTGCACTCTGCAATTCACCAAACTTAAAGGACAAAGAATGACGACATTGATAAAGGAAGATAAGGCCTTGTTCCTAGCACCTACTTGAGAAATAGGGCGGTTGGTAGAAGGTCATGAGAGAAAACATATGAAATGTTGGGAGACACCTGCCAAAAAAACACTAGCAAAAAAAAAATCACTGTTTGAAAATTTCCCACCTTGGGACACTTCTACAGCACTGGCAGGATTCGAACCCTGGCCTGTGAGGGCTGTCCCCCCAAAGGTACAAGCCTTACCTTTGAGCTATCTCCTTGGTGGTCTAGAGGATTGCAGTAGTAACTATAAGCAACATACAGGCCTTGGTCTCCTTCCCTGTGGCTTCCATTGCACATTAAATGGATGACCATGACATAAGGACAATTTGATAGGCTACTTACATGGAAACCAGAAAAACACTTAGCAAAAAAAAAAAAAGAAAATCACTGTTTGAAAATTTCCCACCGTGGGATACTTCTACAGCACTGGCAGGATTCGAACCCTGGCCTGTGAGGGCTGTCCCCACCAAAGGTACAAGCCTTACCTTTGAGCTATAGCTCCTTGGTGGTCTGGAGGATTGCAGTAGTAACTATAAGCAACATACAGGCCTTGGTGTCCTTTCCTGTGGCTTCCATTGCACATTAAATGGATGACCATGACATAAGGACAATTTGATAGGCTACTTACATGGAAACCAGAAAAACACTTAGCAACAAAAAATAAAAGAAAATCACTGTTTGAAAATTTCCCACCTTGGGATACTTCTACAGCACTGGCAGGATTCGAACCCTGGCCTGTGAGGGCTGTCCCCACCAAAGGTACAAGCCTTACCTTTGAGCTATAGCTCCTTGGTGGTCTGGAGGATTGCAGTAGTAACTATAAGCAACATACAGGCCTTGGTGTCCTTTCCTGTGGCTTCCATTGCACATTAAAAGGATGACCATGACATAAGGACAATTTGATAGGCTACTTACATGGAAACCAGTGTGGTCCAGTGGGTAAGTTCCTGCCTTCCATCCAGGCAACCAGGGTTCAAATCCCGGGTTCGGCACCAGGTAAGTAAATTGGTAAGTAAAATGTGTCTGTGTGTTGTGTAAGAGTGGAATCATGCCTAGCGAAAGAGGGATTGCAGATTGGTCGGTAAGTAAAATAGGTGTGGAAAGAAAGGTGAAAGAGAATGGGTGTTGTCTGTAGGAGGAGGACCCTGGGCAGGTTGGGTGGGGTCAGAGAGGAGGGGTATAGGAGGAGCCTGCGCAGAATGGGTGGGGTCAGAGAGCAGAGGAGGGGCTTAGGAGGAGCCTAGGGGCTTAGGAGGAGCCTAGTCAGAGTGGGTGGGGTCAGAGAGGAGGGGGTATAGGAGGAGCCTGGCAGAGGGGGGTGTAGGAGGAGCCTAGTCAGATTGGGTGGGGTCAAATAGGAGGAGCCTGGGCAGAATGGGTGGGGTCAGAGGGGTATGGGAGGAGACTGGGTAGAATGGGTGGAGTCAGAGAGGAGGGGGAATAGGAGGAGCCTGGGCAGAATGGGTGGAGTCAGAGAGGAGGAGCCTGGGCAGAATGGGTGGGGTCAGACAGCAGAGGAGGGGCTTAGGAGGAGCCTGGGCAGAGGGGGTATAGGAGGAGTATGGGAGGAGCCTGGGTAGAATGGGTGGAGTCAGAGAGGAGGGGGTATAGGAGGAGCCTAGTCAGAGGGGGTGGGGTCAGAGAGGAGGGGCTTAGGAGGAGCCTAGTCAGATTGGGTGGGGTCAAATAGGAGGAGCCTGGGCAGAATGGGTGGGGTCAGAGGGGTATGGGAGGAGCCTGGGCAGAATGGGTGGAGTCAGAGAGGAGGGGGTATAGGAGGAGCCTGGGCAGAATGGGTGGGGTCAGACAGCAGAGGAGGGGCTTAGGAGGAGCCTGGGCAGAATGGGTGGGGTCAGAGAGGAGATGCTTAGGCAGAGCCTGGGCAGTATGGGTGGGGGCAGACAGCAGAGGAGGGGCTTAGGAGGAGCCTAGTCAGATTGGGTGGGGTCAAATAGGAGGAACCTAGTCAGAATGGGTGGGGTCAGAGGGGTATGGGAGGAGCCTGGGCAGAATGGGTGGGGTCAGACAGCAGAGGAGGGGCTTAGGAGGAGCCTGGGCAGGAGGAGGGGGTATATGGGCAGAATGGGTGGGGTCAGAGAGGAGGGGCTTAGGAGGAGCCTGGGCAGAATGGGTGGAGTCAGAGAGGAGGGGGTATAGGAGGAGCCTGGGCAGAATGGGTATAGGAGGAGCCTAGTCAGATTGGGTGTGGTCAAATAGGAGGAGCCTGGGCAGAATGGGTGGGGTCAGAGAGGAGGGGGTATAGGAGGAGCCTGGCAGAGGGGGGTGTAGGAGGAGCCTAGTCAGATTGGGTGGGGTCAAATAGGAGGAGCCTGGGCAGAATGGGTGGGGTCAGAGAGGAGGGGGTATAGGAGGAGCCTGGCAGAAGGGGGTGTAGGAGGAGCCTGGCAGAGGGGGGTGTAGGAGGAGCTTAGTCAGATTGGGTGGGGTCAAATAGGAGGAGCCTGGGCAGAGGGGGTGGGGTCAGAGAGGAGGGGTATAGGAGGAGCCTGGGCAGAATGGGTGGGGTCAGAGGGGTATGGGAGGAGCCTGGGTAGAATGGGTGGAGTCAGAGAGGAGGGGGTATAGGAGGAGCCTAGTCAGATTGGGTGGGGTCAAATAGGAGGAGCCTGGGCAGAATGGGTGGGGTCAGAGGGGTATGGGAGGAGCCTGGGTAGAATGGGTGGAGTCAGAGAGGAGGGGGTATAGGAGGAGCCTGGCAGAGGGGGGGTGTAGGAGGAGCCTGGGCAGAATGGGTGCGGTCAGACAGCAGAGGAGGGGCTTAGGAGGAGCCTAGTCAGATTGGGTGGGGTCAGAGAGGAGGGGTATAAGAGGAGCCTGGGCAGAGGGGGTATAGGAGGAGCCTGGGCAGAGGGGGTGGGGTCAGAGAGGAGGGGTATAGGAGGAGCCTGGGCAGAGGGGGTATAGGAGGAGCCTAGTCAGATTAGGTGGGGTCAAATAGGAGGAGCCTGGGCAGAATGGGTGGAGTCAGAGAGGAGGGGGTATAGGAGGAGCCTGGGCAGAATGGGTGGGGTCAGACATCAGAGGAGGGGCTTAGGAGGAGCCTAGTCAGATTGGGTGGGGTCAGAGAGGTGGGGTATAGGAGGAGCCTGGGGAGAATGGGTGGGGTCAGACAGCAGAGAAGGGGCTTAGGAGGAGCCTTGTCAGATTGGGTGGGGTCAAATAGGAGGAGCCTGGGCAGAGGGGGGTATAGGAGGAGCCTGGGGAGAATGGGTGGGGTCAGAGAGCAGAGGAGGGGCTTAGGAGGAGCCTAGGGGCTTAGGAGGAGCCTAGTCAGATTGGGTGGGGTCAGAGAGGAGATGCTTAGGCAGAGCCTGGGCAGTATGGGTGGGGTCAGACAGCAGAGGAGGGGCTTAGGAGGAGCCTAGTCAGATTGGGTGGGGTCAAATAGGAGGAGCCTAGTCAGAATGGGTGGAGTCAGAGAGGAGGGGCTTAGGAGGAGCCTAGGCAGAATGGGTGGGGTCAGACAGCAGAGGAGGGGCTTAGGAGGCGCCTGGGCAGAATGGGTGGGGTCAGACAGCAGAGGCGGGGCTTAGGAGGAGCCTAGTCAGATTGGGTGGGGTCAAATAGGAGGAGCCTGGGCAGAATGGGTGAGGTCAGAGAGGAGGGGTATAGGAGGAGCCTAGTCAGATTGGGTGGGGTCAAATAGGAGGGGGTATAGGAGGAGCCTGGGCAGAATGGGTGGGGCCAGACAGCAGAGGAGGGGCTTAGGAGGAGCCTAGTCAGATTGGGTGAGGTCAGAGAGGAGGGGCTTAGGAGGAGCCTGGGCAGAATGGGTGGGGCCAGACAGCAGAGGAGGGGCTTAGGAGGAACCTAGTCAGATTGGGTGGGGTCAAATAGGAGGAGCCTGGGCAGAATGGGTGGGGTCAGACAGCAGAGGAGGGGCTTAGGAGGAGCCTGGGCAGAATGGGTGGGGTCAGAGAGGAGTATCTTAGGCGGAGCCTGGGCAGAATGGGTGGGGTCAGACAGCAGAGGAGGGGCTTAGGAGGAGCCTGGCCAGAATGGGTGGGGTCAGAGAGGAGTATCTTAGGCGGAGCCTGGGCAGAATGGGTGGGGTCAGACAGCAGAGGAGGGGCTTAGGAGGAGCCTAGTCAGATTGGGTGGGGTCAAATAGGAGGAGCCTAGTCAGAATGGGTGGAGTCAGAGAGGAGGGGGTATAGGAGGAGCCTAGTCAGATTGGGTGGGGTCAGAGAGGAGGGGCTTAGGAGGAGCCTAGGGGCTTAGGAGGAGCCTAGTCAGATTGGGTGGGGTCAGAGAGGAGGGGTATAGGAGGAGCCTGGGCAGAATGGGTGGGGTCAGACAGCAGATGAGGGGCTTAGGAGGAGCCTGGGCAGAATTGGTGGGGTCAGAGAGGAGGGGCTTAGGAGGAGCCTGGGCAGAATGGGTGGGGTCAGACAGCAGAGGAGGGGCTTAGGAGGAACCTAGTCAGATTGGGTGGGGTCAAATAGGAGGAGCCTGGGCAGAATGGGTGGGGTCAGACAGCAGAGGAGGGGCTTAGGAGGAGCCTAGTCAGATTTGGTGGGGTCAGAGAGGAGGGGTATAGGAGGAGCCTGGGCAGAATGGGTGGAGTCAGAGAGGAGGGGGTATAGGAGGAGCCTGGGCAGAATGGGTATAGGAGGAGCCTAGTCAGATTGGGTGAGGTCAGAGAGGAGGGGTATAGGAGGAGCCTGGGCAGAATGGGTGGGGTCAGACAGCAGAGGATGGGTTTAGGAGGAGCTTAGTCAGAATGGGTGGGGTCAGAGAGGAGGGGGTATAGGAGGAGCCTAGTCAGATTGGGTGAGGTCAGAGAGGAGGGGCTGAGGAGGAGCCTGGGCAGAATGGGTGGAGTCAGACAGCAGAGGATTGGTTTAGGAGGAGCTTAGTCAGAATGGGTGGGGTCAGACAGCAGAGGAGGGGCTTAGGAGGAGCCTAGTCAGATTGGGGTCAAATAAGAGGGGTATAGGAGGAGCCTGGGCAGAATGGGTGGGGTCAGAGGGGTATGGGAGGAGCCTGGGCAGAATGGGTGGAGTCAGAGAGGAGGGGGTATGGGAGGAGCCTAGTCAGATTGGGTGTGGTCAAATAGGAGGAGCCTGGGCAGAATGGGTGGGGTCAGACAGCAGAGGAGGGGCTTAGGAGGAACCTAGTCAGATTGGGTGGGGTCAAATAGGAGGAGCCTGGGCAGAATGGGTGGGGTCAGACAGCAGAGGAGGGGCTTAGGAGGAGCCTAGTCAGATTGGGTGGGGTCAGAGAGGAGGGGTATAGGAGGAGCCTGGGCAGAATGGGTGGAGTCAGAGAGGAGGGGGTATGGGAGGAGCCTAGTCAGATTGGGTGTGGTCAAATAGGAGGAGCCTGGGCAGAATGGGTGGGGTCAGACAGCAGAGGAGGGGCTTAGGAGGAACCTAGTCAGATTGGGTGGGGTCAAATAGGAGGAGCCTGGGCAGAATGGGTGGGGTCAGACAGCAGAGGAGGGGCTTAGGAGGAGCCTAGTCAGATTGGGGTCAAATAAGAGGGGTATAGGAGGAGCCTGGGCAGAATGGGTGGGGTCAGAGGGGTATGGGAGGAGCCTGGGCAGAATGGGTGGAGTCAGAGAGGAGGGGGTATAGGAGGAGCCTAGTCAGATTGGGTGTGGTCAAATAGGAGGAGCCTGGGCAGAATGGGTGGGGTCAGACAGCAGAGGAGGGGCTTAGGAGGAACCTAGTCAGATTGGGTGGGGTCAAATAGGAGGAGCCTGGGCAGAATGGGTGGGGTCAGACAGCAGAGGAGGGGCTTAGGAGGAACCTAGTCAGATTGGGTGGGGTCAAATAGGAGGAGCCTGGGCAGAATGGGTGGGGTCAGAGAGGAGGGGCTTAGGAGGAGCCTAGGGGCTTAGGAGGAGCCTAGTCAGATTGGGTGGGGTCAGAGAGGAGGGGTATAGGAGGAGCCTGGGCAGAATGGGTGGGGTCAGACAGCAGATGAGGGGCTTAGGAGGAGCCTGGGCAGAATTGGTGGGGTCAGAGAGGAGGGGCTTAGGAGGAGCCTGGGCAGAATGGGTGGGGTCAGACAGCAGAGGAGGGGCTTAGGAGGAACCTAGTCAGATTGGGTGGGGTCAAATAGGAGGAGCCTGGGCAGAATGGGTGGGGTCAGACAGCAGAGGAGGGGCTTAGGAGGAGCCTAGTCAGATTGGGTGGGGTCAGAGAGGAGGGGTATAGGAGGAGCCTAGTCAGATTGGGTGGGGTCAGAGGGGTATGGGAGGAGCCTGGGCAGAGTGGGTGGAGTCAGAGAGGAGGGGGTATAGGAGGAGCCTAGTCAGATTGGGTGTGGTCAAATAGGAGGAGCCTGGGCAGAATGGGTGGGGTCTGAGGGCCTAGGAAGGGGTCATAGATGGAGGAGGATCCTGACTTATGGTGGGGAACTGCAAAAACTTTTTTAATGCACCCCCCTATACTTTCTGATTTCTGTTTGGAGGGGGCAGTCGGGGAGCAGTATTAAAAGGTGCTTAGGCGCAACGTGAAGAGCGATGAGGTGCACAGAATGGCATGCCTTCCAGGTACTTTTTGGGGGGGCTACCATTATTTTTTATTGCTCTGATCCTCCCTCATGGGGTGTACCCCAAATTGTTAGGGGCAACGGGGGAGGGTGGGTGGCAAAAAGCTGTTTGACAGTTTCTGTTACCAACAGGGGTCACCATACGATTCTGCTGCAGTTATGGTATTGAAAGGTACAACAAGGAGCATGTGAATGTATTTTTGCAGGTGGGGTGCCCCAAAATTTTACTGCCAGCAGCAGCAGCCCCCCTCCTCCCCACCCAGCAGATTGGTATAGGTACCTTTAGGACATTTCTGTTGAAAAAAGAGGCTATAGCGAATCGTGCTATGAAATCCTAGAGCACTAACATTTGCTAAATAAAGGTGGCATCGGAGCATACGAATGAGGCAGAGAGAGGCTACTGTTGCCAATTGGTTTGGTGGGTCATAGTGAATAACCTCGGCATGCAAATAGGCAGTGTGAGGATTGGCAGTGTCTGTAGAGAATTTTGGCATGCTCTTCAGCTTATTTTTTCCTCCTTACGTTGGCTATGAACTACAGAGGAAAGGCCCGGCCTTACTGTTGGACAAAACATGTATTTATGATTTTAAGAAGTGTAGTCTGACTGTACTGAGAGGGGCTGTACAGTACGGTAAATGCCTGTATACCCCTGCAATGTGCATCCAACTGTCACTTGAGATTCAATAGCGAACGAAGCAGCTGGGTTACTGACTGAATGTAAATGGAAGGCACATAGCAAGGGTGTTTGTGGTCACTCAAATGATTGAAACCTGGTTGATGCACTACCAAAGCTGGGGTTCCAGGAGGGAACATTTGAGGGGCATTGAGATGGTGGTGCCCAGAGGTCAAAATATGTTTCAGAGACAGAGAGGTACTGCGGTCCTGGTCCCACATTGGGGGTAGTCAAAAGTCCGGCTAAAGATTTCTGTCCAACTGTTACCACGTTTTGTGCAGCCTGGCTCCCTCTGTAACGATTCCCCAGTGTCTTTCGATCCTACAGATGACTGTAGCAAACTTCCCAAATTTTTTCTTGGCCTCATACCCCCAAAGGAGTGCCTGACATTTGCCAGCCTAACGATACTCACATTCTGGGAAAAACCTCACTAACCATGCATATTTATGCACCACACATGGCAAATCCTTGCAATTGCAGAACATCATATCGCACTTGTCATCTTTGAGGTGCTGTAAGTATTTGGATTTGAGGGAAATATTCATCCTTGCTTGCTCTCCCACCTGAAGTCTATGGTGCTGCTGTTCCTTTCTCACATGTCCCTACAAAGAGACAAGTGACACACAGACTCAATCACTCAGCAAACATATATGCTTTGACGCTTTCATCTTGCTGTTTACCTTCCAAATGTTCCCCCTTCACCACAAATACAGGCCAGCCATTCCTCATCCCCTCAGTCATCGTAGTCATTCACTCCTTAGGCCCTGCAAGACAAAAATGACCAAGAATCATGTCAGCAAGAAGGAGAAAAGCCTCAGTGTGCTCTTTTGTTCATACTGCTGCCCCCTAGTAACACTTCATGGCCACTGCAGCTTAAGAATGGGACTGAGAAGAGGGCTCTCCTATGCAAATAATGTCCTCCCATGCATACTTTCTTCTGAGACGGTCGGCGGCTTGTGCCGTGATACTGCCTCCAACATATGGTCTTCAACCAAATTTTAAAAAAGCCCACCTGCCTTAGACGAAGGATTTTGCCACTCGAAGGAAGCACATGGGGACATCACCATCATTTAGCAGGGTCCTAAATTGCCCGCTGTCCGCCTGTATACAGAACAAGGACGTTCGTGGCCGTTCGTGAGCGTTCTTCAAAGGAAGGAGGTGGGTGAATAAATCCAAGATGCCAGGGCAGGCCCAGCCCAGCCCAGTGCAGCCCAACCCGGCACAGCGCACTGCTGTGGAGGTCCACTCCTTCACATCCTGCAGCAGGCATGATGCAGATCTACTAGAGCAAAGGCTTGACTCTGCTCTTGTCTGTCTCTTAAAGGAAAAATCTTTCCAAATTCTTATTGCACCTAATAAATGGACTCTAGCTAGCCTCAAACTCGACCCATCATTTCATTAGCCAGAGCTCATACTTGACCTTTATTTCTATCCAAGCTCACTGGCACCAAACCCCTGATTTGAGCGAGTGGCTCACACTAAAATGAAAAATCACCATCAACCAACCTATTTTACAATAAGTGTAGCACCATCCTCGCATTCTTGTGCTCAGTTATAACCCCCAATACCACAATTGCACTCTGCAATTCACCAAACTTAAAGGACAAAGAATGACGACATTGATAAAGGAAGATAAGGCCTTGTTCCTAGCACCTACTTGAGAAATAGGGCGGTTGGTAGAAGGTCATGAGAGAAAACATATGAAATGTTGGGAGACACCTGCCAAAAAAACACTAGCAAAAAAAAAATCACTGTTTGAAAATTTCCCACCTTGGGACACTTCTACAGCACTGGCAGGATTCGAACCCTGGCCTGTGAGGGCTGTCCCCCCAAAGGTACAAGCCTTACCTTTGAGCTATCTCCTTGGTGGTCTAGAGGATTGCAGTAGTAACTATAAGCAACATACAGGCCTTGGTGTCCTTTCCTGTGGCTTCCATTGCACATTAAATGGATGACCATGACATAAGGACAATTTGATAGGCTACTTACATAGAAACCAGAAAAACACTTAGCAACAAAAAATAAAAGAAAATCACTGTTTGAAAATTTCCCATCTTGGGATACTTCTACAGCACTGGCAGGATTCGAACCCTGGCCTGTGAGGGCTGTCCCCACCAAAGGTACAAGCCTTACCTTTGAGCTATAGCTCCTTGGTGGTCTGGAGGATTGCAGTAGTAACTATAAGCAACATACAGGCCTTGGTGTCCTTTCCTGTGGCTTCCATTGCACATTAAATGGATGACCATGACATAAGGACAATTTGATAGGCTACTTACATAGAAACCAGAAAAACACTTAGCAACAAAAAATAAAAGAAAATCACTGTTTGAAAATTTCCCATCTTGGGATACTTCTACAGCACTGGCAGGATTCGAACCCTGGCCTGTGAGGGCTGTCCCCACCAAAGGCACAAGCCTTACCTTTGAGCTATAGCTCCTTGGTGGTCTGGAGGATTGCAGTAGTAACTATAAGCAACATACAGGCCTTGGTGTCCTTTCCTGTGGCTTCCATTGCACATTAAATGGATGACCATGACATACGGACAATTTGATAGGCTACTTACATGGAAACCAGAAAAACACTTAGCAAAAAAAAAAAAAAGAAAATCACTGTTTGAAAATTTCCCACCTTGGGATACTTCTACAGCACTGGCAGGATTCGAACCCTGGCCTGTGAGGGCTGTCCCCACCAAAGGTACAAGCCTTACCTTTGAGCTATAGCTCCTTGGTGGTCTAGAGGATTGCAGAAGTAACTATAAGCAACATACAGGCCTTGGTGTCCTTTCCTGTGGCTTCCATTGCACATTAAAAGGATGACCATGACATAAGGACAATTTGATAGGCTACTTACATGGAAACCAGTGTGGTCCAGTGGGTAAGTTCCTGCCTTCCATCCAGGCAACCAGGGTTCAAATCCCGGGTTCGGCACCAGGTAAGTAAATTGGTAAGTAAAATGTGTCTGTGTGTTGTGTAAGAGTGGAATCATGCCTAGCGAAAGAGGGATTGCAGATTGGTCGGTAAGTAAAATAGGTGTGGAAAGAAAGGTGAAAGAAAGAGAATGGGTGTTGTCTGTAGGAGGAGGACCCTGGGCAGGTTGGGTGGGGTCAGAGAAGAGGGGTATAGGAGGAGCCTGGGCAGAATGGGTGGGGTCAGAGAGCAGAGGAGGGGCTTAGGAGGAGCCTAGGGGCTTAGGAGGAGCCTAGTCAGATTGGGTGGGGTCAAATAGGAGGAGCCTGGGCAGAATGGGTGGGGTCAGAGGGGTATGGGAGGAGCCTGGGTGGAGTCAGAGAGGAGGGGGTATAGGAGGAGCCTGGCAGAGGGGGGTGTAGGAGGAGCCTAGTCAGATTGGGTGGGGTCAGAGAGGAGGGGCTTAGGAGGAGCCTAGTCAGATTGGGTGGGGTCAGAGGGGTATGGGAGGAGCCTGGGTAGAATGGGTGGAGTCAGAGAGGAGGGGGTATAGGAGGAGCCTGGCAGAGGGGGGTGTAGGAGGAGCCTAGTCAGATTGGGTGGGGTCAGAGAGGAGGGGCTTAGGAGGAGCCTAGTCAGATTGGGTGGGGTCAGAGGGGTATGGGAGGAGCCTGGGTAGAATGGGTGGAGTCAGAGAGGAGGGGGTATAGGAGGAGCCTGGCAGAAGGGGTGTGTAGGAGGAGCCTAGTCAGATTGGGTGGGGTCAGAGAGGAGGGGCTTAGGAGGAGCCTAGTCAGATTGGGTGGGGTCAAATAGGAGGGGTAGAGGAGGAGCCTGGGCAGAATGGGTGGGGTCAGACAGCAGAGGAGGGGCTTAGGAGGAGCCAAGTCAGATTGGGTGGGGTCAAATAGGAGGGGTAGAGGAGGAGCCTGGGCAGAATGGGTGGGGTCAGAGGGGTATGGGAGGAGCCTGGGTAGAATGGGTGGAGTCAGAGAGGAGGGGGTATAGGAGGAGCCTAGTCAGATTGGGTGGGGTCAAATAGGAGGAGCCTGGGCAGAATGGGTGGGGTCAGAGGGGTATGGGAGGAGCCTGGGTAGAATGGGTGGAGTCAGAGAGGAGGGGGTATAGGAGGAGCCTGGCAGAGGGGGGGTGTAGGAGGAGCCTGGGCAGAATGGGTGCGGTCAGACAGCAGAGGAGGGGCTTAGGAGGAGCCTAGTCAGATTGGGTGGGGTCAGAGAGGAGGGGTATAAGAGGAGCCTGGGCAGAGGGGGTATAGGAGGAGCCTGGGCAGAGGGGGTGGGGTCAGAGAGGAGGGGTATAGGAGGAGCCTGGGCAGAGGGGGTATAGGAGGAGCCTAGTCAGATTAGGTGGGGTCAAATAGGAGGAGCCTGGGCAGAATGGGTGGAGTCAGAGAGGAGGGGGTATAGGAGGAGCCTGGGCAGAATGGGTGGGGTCAGACAGCAGAGGAGGGGCTTAGGAGGAGCCTAGTCAGATTGGGTGGGGTCAGAGAGGTGGGGTATAGGAGGAGCCTGGGGAGAATGGGTGGGGTCAGACAGCAGAGAAGGGGCTTAGGAGGAGCCTTGTCAGATTGGGTGGGGTCAAATAGGAGGAGCCTGGGCAGAGGGGGGTATAGGAGGAGCCTAGTCAGATTGGGTGGGGTCAGAGAGGAGATGCTTAGGCAGAGCCTGGGCAGTATGGGTGGGGTCAGACAGCAGAGGAGGGGCTTAGGAGGAGCCTAGTCAGATTGGGTGGGGTCAAATAGGAGGAGCCTAGTCAGAATGGGTGGAGTCAGAGAGGAGGGGCTTAGGAGGAGCCTAGGCAGATTGGGTGGGGTCAAATAGGAGGGGGTATAGGAGGAGCCTGGGCAGAATGGGTGGGGCCAGACAGCAGAGGAGGGGCTTAGGAGGAGCCTAGTCAGATTGGGTGAGGTCAGAGAGGAGGGGCTTAGGAGGAGCCTGGGCAGAATGGGTGGGGCCAGACAGCAGAGGAGGGGCTTAGGAGGAACCTAGTCAGATTGGGTGGGGTCAAATAGGAGGAGCCTGGGCAGAATGGGTGGGGTCAGACAGCAGAGGAGGGGCTTAGGAGGAGCCTGGGCAGAATGGGTGGGGTCAGAGAGGAGTATCTTAGGCGGAGCCTGGGCAGAATGGGTGGGGTCAGACAGCAGAGGAGGGGCTTAGGAGGAGCCTGGGCAGAATGGGTGGGGTCAGACAGCAGAGGAGGGGCTTAGGAGGAGCCTAGTCAGATTGGGTGGGGTCAAATAGGAGGAGCCTAGTCAGAATGGGTGGAGTCAGAGAGGAGGGGGTATAGGAGGAGCCTAGTCAGATTGGGTGGGGTCAGAGAGGAGGGGCTTAGGAGGAGCCTGGGCAGAATGGGTGGGGTCAGACAGCAGATGAGGGGCTTAGGAGGAGCCTGGGCAGAATTGGTGGGGTCAGAGAGGAGGGGCTTAGGAGGAGCCTGGGCAGAATGGGTGGGGTCAGACAGCAGAGGAGGGGCTTAGGAGGAACCTAGTCAGATTGGGTGGGGTCAAATAGGAGGAGCCTGGGCAGAATGGGTGGGGTCAGACAGCAGAGGAGGGGCTTAGGAGGAGCCTAGTCAGATTGGGTGGGGTCAGAGAGGAGGGGTATAGGAGGAGCCTGGGCAGAATGGGTGGAGTCAGAGAGGAGGGGGTATAGGAGGAGCCTGGGCAGAATGGGTATAGGAGGAGCCTAGTCAGATTGGGTGAGGTCAGAGAGGAGGGGTATAGGAGGAGCCTGGGCAGAATGGGTGGGGTCAGACAGCAGAGGATGGGTTTAGGAGGAGCTTAGTCAGAATGGGTGGGGTCAGAGAGGAGGGGGTATAGGAGGAGCCTAGTCAGATTGGGTGAGGTCAGAGAGGAGGGGCTGAGGAGGAGCCTGGGCAGAATGGGTGGAGTCAGACAGCAGAGGATTGGTTTAGGAGGAGCTTAGTCAGAATGGGTGGGGTCAGACAGCAGAGGAGGGGCTTAGGAGGAGCCTAGTCAGATTGGGGTCAAATAAGAGGGGTATAGGAGGAGCCTGGGCAGAATGGGTGGGGTCAGAGGGGTATGGGAGGAGCCTGGACAGAATGGGTGGAGTCAGAGAGGAGGGGGTATGGGAGGAGCCTAGTCAGATTGGGTGTGGTCAAATAGGAGGAGCCTGGGCAGAATGGGTGGGGTCAGACAGCAGAGGAGGGGCTTAGGAGGAACCTAGTCAGATTGGGTGGGGTCAAATAGGAGGAGCCTGGGCAGAATGGGTGGGGTCAGACAGCAGAGGAGGGGCTTAGGAGGAGCCTAGTCAGATTGGGTGGGGTCAGAGAGGAGGGGTATAGGAGGAGCCTGGGCAGAATGGGTGGGGTCAGAGAGGAGGGGCTTAGGAGGAGCCTAGGGGCTTAGGAGGAGCCTAGTCAGATTGGGTGGGGTCAGAGAGGAGGGGTATAGGAGGAGCCTGGGCAGAATGGGTGGGGTCAGACAGCAGATGAGGGGCTTAGGAGGAGCCTGGGCAGAATTGGTGGGGTCAGAGAGGAGGGGCTTAGGAGGAGCCTGGGCAGAATGGGTGGGGTCAGACAGCAGAGGAGGGGCTTAGGAGGAACCTAGTCAGATTGGGTGGGGTCAAATAGGAGGAGCCTGGGCAGAATGGGTATAGGAGGAGCCTAGTCAGATTGGGTGAGGTCAGAGAGGAGGGGCTGAGGAGGAGCCTGGGCAGAATGGGTGGAGTCAGACAGCAGAGGATTGGTTTAGGAGGAGCTTAGTCAGAATGGGTGGGGTCAGACAGCAGAGGAGGGGCTTAGGAGGAGCCTAGTCAGATTGGGGTCAAATAAGAGGGGTATAGGAGGAGCCTGGGCAGAATGGGTGGGGTCAGAGGGGTATGGGAGGAGCCTGGGCAGAATGGGTGGAGTCAGAGAGGAGGGGGTATAGGAGGAGCCTAGTCAGATTGGGTGTGGTCAAATAGGAGGAGCCTGGGCAGAATGGGTGGGGTCAGACAGCAGAGGAGGGGCTTAGGAGGAACCTAGTCAGATTGGGTGGGGTCAAATAGGAGGAGCCTGGGCAGAATGGGTGGGGTCAGACAGCAGAGGAGGGGCTTAGGAGGAACCTAGTCAGATTGGGTGGGGTCAAATAGGAGGAGCCTGGGCAGAATGGGTGGGGTCAGAGAGGAGGGGCTTAGGAGGAGCCTAGGGGCTTAGGAGGAGCCTAGTCAGATTGGGTGGGGTCAGAGAGGAGGGGTATAGGAGGAGCCTGGGCAGAATGGGTGGGGTCAGACAGCAGATGAGGGGCTTAGGAGGAGCCTGGGCAGAATTGGTGGGGTCAGAGAGGAGGGGCTTAGGAGGAGCCTGGGCAGAATGGGTGGGGTCAGACAGCAGAGGAGGGGCTTAGGAGGAACCTAGTCAGATTGGGTGGGGTCAAATAGGAGGAGCCTGGGCAGAATGGGTGGGGTCAGACAGCAGAGGAGGGGCTTAGGAGGAGCCTAGTCAGATTGGGTGGGGTCAGAGAGGAGGGGTATAGGAGGAGCCTAGTCAGATTGGGTGGGGTCAGAGGGGTATGGGAGGAGCCTGGGCAGAATGGGTGGAGTCAGAGAGGAGGGGGTATAGGAGGAGCCTAGTCAGATTGGGTGTGGTCAAATAGGAGGAGCCTGGGCAGAATGGGTGGGGTCTGAGGGCCTAGGAAGGGGTCATAGATGGAGGAGGATCCTGACTTATGGTGGGGAACTGCAAAAACTTTTTTAATGCACCCCCCTATACTTTCTGATTTCTGTTTGGAGGGGGCAGTCGGGGAGCAGTATTAAAAGGTGCTTAGGCGCAACGTGAAGAGCGATGAGGTGCACAGAATGGCATGCCTTCCAGGTACTTTTTGGGGGGGCTACCATTATTTTTTATTGCTCTGATCCTCCCTCATGGGGTGTACCCCAAATTGTTAGGGGCAACGGGGGAGGGTGGGTGGCAAAAAGCTGTTTGACAGTTTCTGTTACCAACAGGGGTCACCATACGATTCTGCTGCAGTTATGGTATTGAAAGGTACAACAAGGAGCATGTGAATGTATTTTTGCAGGTGGGGTGCCCCAAAATTTTACTGCCAGCAGCAGCAGCCCCCCTCCTCCCCACCCAGCAGATTGGTATAGGTACCTTTAGGACATTTCTGTTGAAAAAAGAGGCTATAGCGAATCGTGCTATGAAATCCTAGAGCACTAACATTTGCTAAATAAAGGTGGCATCGGAGCATACGAATGAGGCAGAGAGAGGCTACTGTTGCCAATTGGTTTGGTGGGTCATAGTGAATAACCTCGGCATGCAAATAGGCAGTGTGAGGATTGGCAGTGTCTGTAGAGAATTTTGGCATGCTCTTCAGCTTATTTTTTCCTCCTTACGTTGGCTATGAACTACAGAGGAAAGGCCCGGCCTTACTGTTGGACAAAACATGTATTTATGATTTTAAGAAGTGTAGTCTGACTGTACTGAGAGGGGCTGTACAGTACGGTAAATGCCTGTATACCCCTGCAATGTGCATCCAACTGTCACTTGAGATTCAATAGCGAACGAAGCAGCTGGGTTACTGACTGAATGTAAATGGAAGGCACATAGCAAGGGTGTTTGTGGTCACTCAAATGATTGAAACCTGGTTGATGCACTACCAAAGCTGGGGTTCCAGGAGGGAACATTTGAGGGGCATTGAGATGGTGGTGCCCAGAGGTCAAAATATGTTTCAGAGACAGAGAGGTACTGCGGTCCTGGTCCCACATTGGGGGTAGTCAAAAGTCCGGCTAAAGATTTCTGTCCAACTGTTACCACGTTTTGTGCAGCCTGGCTCCCTCTGTAACGATTCCCCAGTGTCTTTCGATCCTACAGATGACTGTAGCAAACTTCCCAAATTTTTTCTTGGCCTCATACCCCCAAAGGAGTGCCTGACATTTGCCAGCCTAACGATACTCACATTCTGGGAAAAACCTCACTAACCATGCATATTTATGCACCACACATGGCAAATCCTTGCAATTGCAGAACATCATATCGCACTTGTCATCTTTGAGGTGCTGTAAGTATTTGGATTTGAGGGAAATATTCATCCTTGCTTGCTCTCCCACCTGAAGTCTATGGTGCTGCTGTTCCTTTCTCACATGTCCCTACAAAGAGACAAGTGACACACAGACTCAATCACTCAGCAAACATATATGCTTTGACGCTTTCATCTTGCTGTTTACCTTCCAAATGTTCCCCCTTCACCACAAATACAGGCCAGCCATTCCTCATCCCCTCAGTCATCGTAGTCATTCACTCCTTAGGCCCTGCAAGACAAAAATGACCAAGAATCATGTCAGCAAGAAGGAGAAAAGCCTCAGTGTGCTCTTTTGTTCATACTGCTGCCCCCTAGTAACACTTCATGGCCACTGCAGCTTAAGAATGGGACTGAGAAGAGGGCTCTCCTATGCAAATAATGTCCTCCCATGCATACTTTCTTCTGAGACGGTCGGCGGCTTGTGCCGTGATACTGCCTCCAACATATGGTCTTCAACCAAATTTTAAAAAAGCCCACCTGCCTTAGACGAAGGATTTTGCCACTCGAAGGAAGCACATGGGGACATCACCATCATTTAGCAGGGTCCTAAATTGCCCGCTGTCCGCCTGTATACAGAACAAGGACGTTCGTGGCCGTTCGTGAGCGTTCTTCAAAGGAAGGAGGTGGGTGAATAAATCCAAGATGCCAGGGCAGGCCCAGCCCAGCCCAGTGCAGCCCAACCCGGCACAGCGCACTGCTGTGGAGGTCCACTCCTTCACATCCTGCAGCAGGCATGATGCAGATCTACTAGAGCAAAGGCTTGACTCTGCTCTTGTCTGTCTCTTAAAGGAAAAATCTTTCCAAATTCTTATTGCACCTAATAAATGGACTCTAGCTAGCCTCAAACTCGACCCATCATTTCATTAGCCAGAGCTCATACTTGACCTTTATTTCTATCCAAGCTCACTGGCACCAAACCCCTGATTTGAGCGAGTGGCTCACACTAAAATGAAAAATCACCATCAACCAACCTATTTTACAATAAGTGTAGCACCATCCTCGCATTCTTGTGCTCAGTTATAACCCCCAATACCACAATTGCACTCTGCAATTCACCAAACTTAAAGGACAAAGAATGACGACATTGATAAAGGAAGATAAGGCCTTGTTCCTAGCACCTACTTGAGAAATAGGGCGGTTGGTAGAAGGTCATGAGAGAAAACATATGAAATGTTGGGAGACACCTGCCAAAAAAACACTAGCAAAAAAAAAATCACTGTTTGAAAATTTCCCACCTTGGGACACTTCTACAGCACTGGCAGGATTCGAACCCTGGCCTGTGAGGGCTGTCCCCCCAAAGGTACAAGCCTTACCTTTGAGCTATCTCCTTAGTGGTCTAGAGGATTGCAGTAGTAACTATAAGCAACATACAGGCCTTGGTGTCCTTTCCTGTGGCTTCCATTGCACATTAAATGGATGACCATGACATAAGGACAATTTGATAGGCTACTTACATAGAAACCAGAAAAACACTTAGCAACAAAAAATAAAAGAAAATCACTGTTTGAAAATTTCCCATCTTGGGATACTTCTACAGCACTGGCAGGATTCGAACCCTGGCCTGTGAGGGCTGTCCCCACCAAAGGTACAAGCCTTACCTTTGAGCTATAGCTCCTTGGTGGTCTGGAGGATTGCAGTAGTAACTATAAGCAACATACAGGCCTTGGTGTCCTTTCCTGTGGCTTCCATTGCACATTAAATGGATGACCATGACATAAGGACAATTTGATAGGCTACTTACATAGAAACCAGAAAAACACTTAGCAACAAAAAATAAAAGAAAATCACTGTTTGAAAATTTCCCATCTTGGGATACTTCTACAGCACTGGCAGGATTCGAACCCTGGCCTGTGAGGGCTGTCCCCACCAAAGGCACAAGCCTTACCTTTGAGCTATAGCTCCTTGGTGGTCTGGAGGATTGCAGTAGTAACTATAAGCAACATACAGGCCTTGGTGTCCTTTCCTGTGGCTTCCATTGCACATTAAATGGATGACCATGACATACGGACAATTTGATAGGCTACTTACATGGAAACCAGAAAAACACTTAGCAAAAAAAAAAAAAAGAAAATCACTGTTTGAAAATTTCCCACCTTGGGATACTTCTACAGCACTGGCAGGATTCGAACCCTGGCCTGTGAGGGCTGTCCCCACCAAAGGTACAAGCCTTACCTTTGAGCTATAGCTCCTTGGTGGTCTAGAGGATTGCAGAAGTAACTATAAGCAACATACAGGCCTTGGTGTCCTTTCCTGTGGCTTCCATTGCACATTAAAAGGATGACCATGACATAAGGACAATTTGATAGGCTACTTACATGGAAACCAGTGTGGTCCAGTGGGTAAGTTCCTGCCTTCCATCCAGGCAACCAGGGTTCAAATCCCGGGTTCGGCACCAGGTAAGTAAATTGGTAAGTAAAATGTGTCTGTGTGTTGTGTAAGAGTGGAATCATGCCTAGCGAAAGAGGGATTGCAGATTGGTCGGTAAGTAAAATAGGTGTGGAAAGAAAGGTGAAAGAAAGAGAATGGGTGTTGTCTGTAGGAGGAGGACCCTGGGCAGGTTGGGTGGGGTCAGAGAAGAGGGGTATAGGAGGAGCCTGGGCAGAATGGGTGGGGTCAGAGAGCAGAGGAGGGGCTTAGGAGGAGCCTAGGGGCTTAGGAGGAGCCTAGTCAGATTGGGTGGGGTCAAATAGGAGGAGCCTGGGCAGAATGGGTGGGGTCAGAGGGGTATGGGAGGAGCCTGGGTGGAGTCAGAGAGGAGGGGGTATAGGAGGAGCCTGGCAGAGGGGGGTGTAGGAGGAGCCTAGTCAGATTGGGTGGGGTCAGAGAGGAGGGGCTTAGGAGGAGCCTAGTCAGATTGGGTGGGGTCAGAGGGGTATGGGAGGAGCCTGGGTAGAATGGGTGGAGTCAGAGAGGAGGGGGTATAGGAGGAGCCTGGCAGAGGGGGGTGTAGGAGGAGCCTAGTCAGATTGGGTGGGGTCAGAGAGGAGGGGCTTAGGAGGAGCCTAGTCAGATTGGGTGGGGTCAGAGGGGTATGGGAGGAGCCTGGGTAGAATGGGTGGAGTCAGAGAGGAGGGGGTATAGGAGGAGCCTGGCAGAAGGGGTGTGTAGGAGGAGCCTAGTCAGATTGGGTGGGGTCAGAGAGGAGGGGCTTAGGAGGAGCCTAGTCAGATTGGGTGGGGTCAAATAGGAGGGGTAGAGGAGGAGCCTGGGCAGAATGGGTGGGGTCAGACAGCAGAGGAGGGGCTTAGGAGGAGCCAAGTCAGATTGGGTGGGGTCAAATAGGAGGGGTAGAGGAGGAGCCTGGGCAGAATGGGTGGGGTCAGAGGGGTATGGGAGGAGCCTGGGTAGAATGGGTGGAGTCAGAGAGGAGGGGGTATAGGAGGAGCCTAGTCAGATTGGGTGGGGTCAAATAGGAGGAGCCTGGGCAGAATGGGTGGGGTCAGAGGGGTATGGGAGGAGCCTGGGTAGAATGGGTGGAGTCAGAGAGGAGGGGGTATAGGAGGAGCCTGGCAGAGGGGGGGTGTAGGAGGAGCCTGGGCAGAATGGGTGCGGTCAGACAGCAGAGGAGGGGCTTAGGAGGAGCCTAGTCAGATTGGGTGGGGTCAGAGAGGAGGGGTATAAGAGGAGCCTGGGCAGAGGGGGTATAGGAGGAGCCTGGGCAGAGGGGGTATAGGAGGAGCCTAGTCAGATTAGGTGGGGTCAAATAGGAGGAGCCTGGGCAGAATGGGTGGAGTCAGAGAGGAGGGGGTATAGGAGGAGCCTGGGCAGAATGGGTGGGGTCAGACAGCAGAGGAGGGGCTTAGGAGGAGCCTAGTCAGATTGGGTGGGGTCAGAGAGGTGGGGTATAGGAGGAGCCTGGGGAGAATGGGTGGGGTCAGACAGCAGAGAAGGGGCTTAGGAGGAGCCTTGTCAGATTGGGTGGGGTCAAATAGGAGGAGCCTGGGCAGAGGGGGGTATAGGAGGAGCCTGGGGAGAATGGGTGGGGTCAGAGAGCAGAGGAGGGGCTTAGGAGGAGCCTAGTCAGATTGGGTGGGGTCAAATAGGAGGAGCCTAGTCAGAATGGGTGGAGTCAGAGAGGAGGGGCTTAGGAGGAGCCTAGGCAGATTGGGTGGGGTCAAATAGGAGGGGGTATAGGAGGAACCTGGGCAGAATGGGTGGGGCCAGACAGCAGAGGAGGGGCTTAGGAGGAGCCTAGTCAGATTGGGTGAGGTCAGAGAGGAGGGGCTTAGGAGGAGCCTGGGCAGAATGGGTGGGGCCAGACAGCAGAGGAGGGGCTTAGGAGGAACCTAGTCAGATTGGGTGGGGTCAAATAGGAGGAGCCTGGGCAGAATGGGTGGGGTCAGACAGCAGAGGAGGGGCTTAGGAGGAGCCTGGGCAGAATGGGTGGGGTCAGAGAGGAGTATCTTAGGCGGAGCCTGGGCAGAATGGGTGGGGTCAGACAGCAGAGGAGGGGCTTAGGAGGAGCCTGGCCAGAATGGGTGGGGTCAGAGAGGAGTATCTTAGGCGGAGCCTGGGCAGAATGGGTGGGGTCAGACAGCAGAGGAGGGGCTTAGGAGGAGCCTAGTCAGATTGGGTGGGGTCAAATAGGAGGAGCCTAGTCAGAATGGGTGGAGTCAGAGAGGAGGGGGTATAGGAGGAGCCTAGTCAGATTGGGTGGGGTCAGAGAGGAGGGGCTTAGGAGGAGCCTGGGCAGAATGGGTGGGGTCAGACAGCAGATGAGGGGCTTAGGAGGAGCCTGGGCAGAATTGGTGGGGTCAGAGAGGAGGGGCTTAGGAGGAGCCTGGGCAGAATGGGTGGGGTCAGACAGCAGAGGAGGGGCTTAGGAGGAACCTAGTCAGATTGGGTGGGGTCAAATAGGAGGAGCCTGGGCAGAATGGGTGGGGTCAGACAGCAGAGGAGGGGCTTAGGAGGAGCCTAGTCAGATTGGGTGGGGTCAGAGAGGAGGGGTATAGGAGGAGCCTGGGCAGAATGGGTGGAGTCAGAGAGGAGGGGGTATAGGAGGAGCCTGGGCAGAATGGGTATAGGAGGAGCCTAGTCAGATTGGGTGAGGTCAGAGAGGAGGGGGTATAGGAGGAGCCTGGGCAGAATGGGTATAGGAGGAGCCTAGTCAGATTGGGTGAGGTCAGAGAGGAGGGGTATAGGAGGAGCCTGGGCAGAATGGGTGGGGTCAGACAGCAGAGGATGGGTTTAGGAGGAGCTTAGTCAGAATGGGTGGGGTCAGAGAGGAGGGGGTATAGGAGGAGCCTAGTCAGATTGGGTGAGGTCAGAGAGGAGGGGCTGAGGAGGAGCCTGGGCAGAATGGGTGGGGTCAGACAGCAGAGGAGGGGCTTAGGAGGAACCTAGTCAGATTGGGTGGGGTCAGACAGCAGAGGAGGGGCTTAGGAGGAGCCTAGTCAGATTGGGTGGGGTCAGAGAGGAGGGGTATAGGAGGAGCCTGGGCAGAATGGGTGGAGTCAGAGAGGAGGGGGTATAGGAGGAGCCTGGGCAGAATGGGTATAGGAGGAGCCTAGTCAGATTGGGTGAGGTCAGAGAGGAGGGGCTGAGGAGGAGCCTGGGCAGAATGGGTGGAGTCAGACAGCAGAGGATTGGTTTAGGAGGAGCTTAGTCAGAATGGGTGGGGTCAGACAGCAGAGGAGGGGCTTAGGAGGAGCCTAGTCAGATTGGGGTCAAATAAGAGGGGTATAGGAGGAGCCTGGGCAGAATGGGTGGGGTCAGAGGGGTATGGGAGGAGCCTGGGCAGAATGGGTGGAGTCAGAGAGGAGGGGGTATAGGAGGAGCCTAGTCAGATTGGGTGTGGTCAAATAGGAGGAGCCTGGGCAGAATGGGTGGGGTCAGACAGCAGAGGAGGGGCTTAGGAGGAGCCTAGTCAGATTGGGTGAGGTCAGAGAGGAGGGGCTTAGGAGGAGCCTGGGCAGAATGGGTGGGGCCAGACAGCAGAGGAGGGGCTTAGGAGGAACCTAGTCAGATTGGGTGGGGTCAAATAGGAGGAGCCTGGGCAGAATGGGTGGGGTCAGACAGCAGAGGAGGGGCTTAGGAGGAGCCTGGGCAGAATGGGTGGGGTCAGAGAGGAGTATCTTAGGCGGAGCCTGGGCAGAATGGGTGGGGTCAGAGGGGTATGGGAGGAGCCTGGGTGGAGTCAGAGAGGAGGGGGTATAGGAGGAGCCTGGCAGAGGGGGGTGTAGGAGGAGCCTAGTCAGATTGGGTGGGGTCAGAGAGGAGGGGCTTAGGAGGAGCCTAGTCAGATTGGGTGGGGTCAGAGGGGTATGGGAGGAGCCTGGGTAGAATGGGTGGAGTCAGAGAGGAGGGGGTATAGGAGGAGCCTGGCAGAGGGGGGTGTAGGAGGAGCCTAGTCAGATTGGGTGGGGTCAGAGAGGAGGGGCTTAGGAGGAGCCTAGTCAGATTGGGTGGGGTCAGAGGGGTATGGGAGGAGCCTGGGTAGAATGGGTGGAGTCAGAGAGGAGGGGGTATAGGAGGAGCCTGGCAGAAGGGGTGTGTAGGAGGAGCCTAGTCAGATTGGGTGGGGTCAGAGAGGAGGGGCTTAGGAGGAGCCTAGTCAGATTGGGTGGGGTCAAATAGGAGGGGTAGAGGAGGAGCCTGGGCAGAATGGGTGGGGTCAGACAGCAGAGGAGGGGCTTAGGAGGAGCCAAGTCAGATTGGGTGGGGTCAAATAGGAGGGGTAGAGGAGGAGCCTGGGCAGAATGGGTGGGGTCAGAGGGGTATGGGAGGAGCCTGGGTAGAATGGGTGGAGTCAGAGAGGAGGGGGTATAGGAGGAGCCTAGTCAGATTGGGTGGGGTCAAATAGGAGGAGCCTGGGCAGAATGGGTGGGGTCAGAGGGGTATGGGAGGAGCCTGGGTAGAATGGGTGGAGTCAGAGAGGAGGGGGTATAGGAGGAGCCTGGCAGAGGGGGGGTGTAGGAGGAGCCTGGGCAGAATGGGTGCGGTCAGACAGCAGAGGAGGGGCTTAGGAGGAGCCTAGTCAGATTGGGTGGGGTCAGAGAGGAGGGGTATAAGAGGAGCCTGGGCAGAGGGGGTATAGGAGGAGCCTGGGCAGAGGGGGTGGGGTCAGAGAGGAGGGGTATAGGAGGAGCCTGGGCAGAGGGGGTATAGGAGGAGCCTAGTCAGATTAGGTGGGGTCAAATAGGAGGAGCCTGGGCAGAATGGGTGGAGTCAGAGAGGAGGGGGTATAGGAGGAGCCTGGGCAGAATGGGTGGGGTCAGACAGCAGAGGAGGGGCTTAGGAGGAGCCTAGTCAGATTGGGTGGGGTCAGAGAGGTGGGGTATAGGAGGAGCCTGGGGAGAATGGGTGGGGTCAGACAGCAGAGAAGGGGCTTAGGAGGAGCCTTGTCAGATTGGGTGGGGTCAAATAGGAGGAGCCTGGGCAGAGGGGGGTATAGGAGGAGCCTAGTCAGATTGGGTGGGGTCAGAGAGGAGATGCTTAGGCAGAGCCTGGGCAGTATGGGTGGGGTCAGACAGCAGAGGAGGGGCTTAGGAGGAGCCTAGTCAGATTGGGTGGGGTCAAATAGGAGGAGCCTAGTCAGAATGGGTGGAGTCAGAGAGGAGGGGCTTAGGAGGAGCCTAGGCAGATTGGGTGGGGTCAAATAGGAGGGGGTATAGGAGGAGCCTGGGCAGAATGGGTGGGGCCAGACAGCAGAGGAGGGGCTTAGGAGGAGCCTAGTCAGATTGGGTGAGGTCAGAGAGGAGGGGCTTAGGAGGAGCCTGGGCAGAATGGGTGGGGCCAGACAGCAGAGGAGGGGCTTAGGAGGAACCTAGTCAGATTGGGTGGGGTCAAATAGGAGGAGCCTGGGCAGAATGGGTGGGGTCAGACAGCAGAGGAGGGGCTTAGGAGGAGCCTGGGCAGAATGGGTGGGGTCAGAGAGGAGTATCTTAGGCGGAGCCTGGGCAGAATGGGTGGGGTCAGACAGCAGAGGAGGGGCTTAGGAGGAGCCTGGCCAGAATGGGTGGGGTCAGAGAGGAGTATCTTAGGCGGAGCCTGGGCAGAATGGGTGGGGTCAGACAGCAGAGGAGGGGCTTAGGAGGAGCCTAGTCAGATTGGGTGGGGTCAAATAGGAGGAGCCTAGTCAGAATGGGTGGAGTCAGAGAGGAGGGGGTATAGGAGGAGCCTAGTCAGATTGGGTGGGGTCAGAGAGGAGGGGCTTAGGAGGAGCCTGGGCAGAATGGGTGGGGTCAGACAGCAGATGAGGGGCTTAGGAGGAGCCTGGGCAGAATTGGTGGGGTCAGAGAGGAGGGGCTTAGGAGGAGCCTGGGCAGAATGGGTGGGGTCAGACAGCAGAGGAGGGGCTTAGGAGGAACCTAGTCAGATTGGGTGGGGTCAAATAGGAGGAGCCTGGGCAGAATGGGTGGGGTCAGACAGCAGAGGAGGGGCTTAGGAGGAGCCTAGTCAGATTGGGTGGGGTCAGAGAGGAGGGGTATAGGAGGAGCCTGGGCAGAATGGGTGGAGTCAGAGAGGAGGGGGTATAGGAGGAGCCTGGGCAGAATGGGTATAGGAGGAGCCTAGTCAGATTGGGTGAGGTCAGAGAGGAGGGGTATAGGAGGAGCCTGGGCAGAATGGGTGGGGTCAGACAGCAGAGGATGGGTTTAGGAGGAGCTTAGTCAGAATGGGTGGGGTCAGAGAGGAGGGGGTATAGGAGGAGCCTAGTCAGATTGGGTGAGGTCAGAGAGGAGGGGCTGAGGAGGAGCCTGGGCAGAATGGGTGGAGTCAGACAGCAGAGGATTGGTTTAGGAGGAGCTTAGTCAGAATGGGTGGGGTCAGACAGCAGAGGAGGGGCTTAGGAGGAGCCTAGTCAGATTGGGGTCAAATAAGAGGGGTATAGGAGGAGCCTGGGCAGAATGGGTGGGGTCAGAGGGGTATGGGAGGAGCCTGGACAGAATGGGTGGAGTCAGAGAGGAGGGGGTATGGGAGGAGCCTAGTCAGATTGGGTGTGGTCAAATAGGAGGAGCCTGGGCAGAATGGGTGGGGTCAGACAGCAGAGGAGGGGCTTAGGAGGAACCTAGTCAGATTGGGTGGGGTCAAATAGGAGGAGCCTGGGCAGAATGGGTGGGGTCAGACAGCAGAGGAGGGGCTTAGGAGGAGCCTAGTCAGATTGGGTGGGGTCAGAGAGGAGGGGTATAGGAGGAGCCTGGGCAGAATGGGTGGGGTCAGAGAGGAGGGGCTTAGGAGGAGCCTAGGGGCTTAGGAGGAGCCTAGTCAGATTGGGTGGGGTCAGAGAGGAGGGGTATAGGAGGAGCCTGGGCAGAATGGGTGGGGTCAGACAGCAGATGAGGGGCTTAGGAGGAGCCTGGGCAGAATTGGTGGGGTCAGAGAGGAGGGGCTTAGGAGGAGCCTGGGCAGAATGGGTGGGGTCAGACAGCAGAGGAGGGGCTTAGGAGGAACCTAGTCAGATTGGGTGGGGTCAAATAGGAGGAGCCTGGGCAGAATGGGTATAGGAGGAGCCTAGTCAGATTGGGTGAGGTCAGAGAGGAGGGGCTGAGGAGGAGCCTGGGCAGAATGGGTGGAGTCAGACAGCAGAGGATTGGTTTAGGAGGAGCTTAGTCAGAATGGGTGGGGTCAGACAGCAGAGGAGGGGCTTAGGAGGAGCCTAGTCAGATTGGGGTCAAATAAGAGGGGTATAGGAGGAGCCTGGGCAGAATGGGTGGGGTCAGAGGGGTATGGGAGGAGCCTGGGCAGAATGGGTGGAGTCAGAGAGGAGGGGGTATAGGAGGAGCCTAGTCAGATTGGGTGTGGTCAAATAGGAGGAGCCTGGGCAGAATGGGTGGGGTCAGACAGCAGAGGAGGGGCTTAGGAGGAACCTAGTCAGATTGGGTGGGGTCAAATAGGAGGAGCCTGGGCAGAATGGGTGGGGTCAGACAGCAGAGGAGGGGCTTAGGAGGAACCTAGTCAGATTGGGTGGGGTCAAATAGGAGGAGCCTGGGCAGAATGGGTGGGGTCAGAGAGGAGGGGCTTAGGAGGAGCCTAGGGGCTTAGGAGGAGCCTAGTCAGATTGGGTGGGGTCAGAGAGGAGGGGTATAGGAGGAGCCTGGGCAGAATGGGTGGGGTCAGACAGCAGATGAGGGGCTTAGGAGGAGCCTGGGCAGAATTGGTGGGGTCAGAGAGGAGGGGCTTAGGAGGAGCCTGGGCAGAATGGGTGGGGTCAGACAGCAGAGGAGGGGCTTAGGAGGAACCTAGTCAGATTGGGTGGGGTCAAATAGGAGGAGCCTGGGCAGAATGGGTGGGGTCAGACAGCAGAGGAGGGGCTTAGGAGGAGCCTAGTCAGATTGGGTGGGGTCAGAGAGGAGGGGTATAGGAGGAGCCTAGTCAGATTGGGTGGGGTCAGAGGGGTATGGGAGGAGCCTGGGCAGAATGGGTGGAGTCAGAGAGGAGGGGGTATAGGAGGAGCCTAGTCAGATTGGGTGTGGTCAAATAGGAGGAGCCTGGGCAGAATGGGTGGGGTCTGAGGGCCTAGGAAGGGGTCATAGATGGAGGAGGATCCTGACTTATGGTGGGGAACTGCAAAAACTTTTTTAATGCACCCCCCTATACTTTCTGATTTCTGTTTGGAGGGGGCAGTCGGGGAGCAGTATTAAAAGGTGCTTAGGCGCAACGTGAAGAGCGATGAGGTGCACAGAATGGCATGCCTTCCAGGTACTTTTTGGGGGGGCTACCATTATTTTTTATTGCTCTGATCCTCCCTCATGGGGTGTACCCCAAATTGTTAGGGGCAACGGGGGAGGGTGGGTGGCAAAAAGCTGTTTGACAGTTTCTGTTACCAACAGGGGTCACCATACGATTCTGCTGCAGTTATGGTATTGAAAGGTACAACAAGGAGCATGTGAATGTATTTTTGCAGGTGGGGTGCCCCAAAATTTTACTGCCAGCAGCAGCAGCCCCCCTCCTCCCCACCCAGCAGATTGGTATAGGTACCTTTAGGACATTTCTGTTGAAAAAAGAGGCTATAGCGAATCGTGCTATGAAATCCTAGAGCACTAACATTTGCTAAATAAAGGTGGCATCGGAGCATACGAATGAGGCAGAGAGAGGCTACTGTTGCCAATTGGTTTGGTGGGTCATAGTGAATAACCTCGGCATGCAAATAGGCAGTGTGAGGATTGGCAGTGTCTGTAGAGAATTTTGGCATGCTCTTCAGCTTATTTTTTCCTCCTTACGTTGGCTATGAACTACAGAGGAAAGGCCCGGCCTTACTGTTGGACAAAACATGTATTTATGATTTTAAGAAGTGTAGTCTGACTGTACTGAGAGGGGCTGTACAGTACGGTAAATGCCTGTATACCCCTGCAATGTGCATCCAACTGTCACTTGAGATTCAATAGCGAACGAAGCAGCTGGGTTACTGACTGAATGTAAATGGAAGGCACATAGCAAGGGTGTTTGTGGTCACTCAAATGATTGAAACCTGGTTGATGCACTACCAAAGCTGGGGTTCCAGGAGGGAACATTTGAGGGGCATTGAGATGGTGGTGCCCAGAGGTCAAAATATGTTTCAGAGACAGAGAGGTACTGCGGTCCTGGTCCCACATTGGGGGTAGTCAAAAGTCCGGCTAAAGATTTCTGTCCAACTGTTACCACGTTTTGTGCAGCCTGGCTCCCTCTGTAACGATTCCCCAGTGTCTTTCGATCCTACAGATGACTGTAGCAAACTTCCCAAATTTTTTCTTGGCCTCATACCCCCAAAGGAGTGCCTGACATTTGCCAGCCTAACGATACTCACATTCTGGGAAAAACCTCACTAACCATGCATATTTATGCACCACACATGGCAAATCCTTGCAATTGCAGAACATCATATCGCACTTGTCATCTTTGAGGTGCTGTAAGTATTTGGATTTGAGGGAAATATTCATCCTTGCTTGCTCTCCCACCTGAAGTCTATGGTGCTGCTGTTCCTTTCTCACATGTCCCTACAAAGAGACAAGTGACACACAGACTCAATCACTCAGCAAACATATATGCTTTGACGCTTTCATCTTGCTGTTTACCTTCCAAATGTTCCCCCTTCACCACAAATACAGGCCAGCCATTCCTCATCCCCTCAGTCATCGTAGTCATTCACTCCTTAGGCCCTGCAAGACAAAAATGACCAAGAATCATGTCAGCAAGAAGGAGAAAAGCCTCAGTGTGCTCTTTTGTTCATACTGCTGCCCCCTAGTAACACTTCATGGCCACTGCAGCTTAAGAATGGGACTGAGAAGAGGGCTCTCCTATGCAAATAATGTCCTCCCATGCATACTTTCTTCTGAGACGGTCGGCGGCTTGTGCCGTGATACTGCCTCCAACATATGGTCTTCAACCAAATTTTAAAAAAGCCCACCTGCCTTAGACGAAGGATTTTGCCACTCGAAGGAAGCACATGGGGACATCACCATCATTTAGCAGGGTCCTAAATTGCCCGCTGTCCGCCTGTATACAGAACAAGGACGTTCGTGGCCGTTCGTGAGCGTTCTTCAAAGGAAGGAGGTGGGTGAATAAATCCAAGATGCCAGGGCAGGCCCAGCCCAGCCCAGTGCAGCCCAACCCGGCACAGCGCACTGC
The DNA here is from genome assembly GCF_964263255.1 of Lissotriton vulgaris. Taxonomy (NCBI): domain Eukaryota; kingdom Metazoa; phylum Chordata; class Amphibia; order Caudata; family Salamandridae; genus Lissotriton; species Lissotriton vulgaris. Next base: position 1,002,852,516 of record NC_141695.1, read on the forward strand.
TGTGGAGGTCCACTCCTTCACATCCTGCAGCAGGCATGATGCAGATCTACTAGAGCAAAGGCTTGACTCTGCTCTTGTCTGTCTCTTAAAGGAAAAATCTTTCCAAATTCTTATTGCACCTAATAAATGGACTCTAGCTAGCCTCAAACTCGACCCATCATTTCATTAGCCAGAGCTCATACTTGACCTTTATTTCTATCCAAGCTCACTGGCACCAAACCCCTGATTTGAGCGAGTGGCTCACACTAAAATGAAAAATCACCATCAACCAACCTATTTTACAATAAGTGTAGCACCATCCTCGCATTCTTGTGCTCAGTTATAACCCCCAATACCACAATTGCACTCTGCAATTCACCAAACTTAAAGGACAAAGAATGACGACATTGATAAAGGAAGATAAGGCCTTGTTCCTAGCACCTACTTGAGAAATAGGGCGGTTGGTAGAAGGTCATGAGAGAAAACATATGAAATGTTGGGAGACACCTGCCAAAAAAACACTAGCAAAAAAAAAATCACTGTTTGAAAATTTCCCACCTTGGGACACTTCTACAGCACTGGCAGGATTCGAACCCTGGCCTGTGAGGGCTGTCCCCCCAAAGGTACAAGCCTTACCTTTGAGCTATCTCCTTAGTGGTCTAGAGGATTGCAGTAGTAACTATAAGCAACATACAGGCCTTGGTGTCCTTTCCTGTGGCTTCCATTGCACATTAAATGGATGACCATGACATAAGGACAATTTGATAGGCTACTTACATAGAAACCAGAAAAACACTTAGCAACAAAAAATAAAAGAAAATCACTGTTTGAAAATTTCCCATCTTGGGATACTTCTACAGCACTGGCAGGATTCGAACCCTGGCCTGTGAGGGCTGTCCCCACCAAAGGTACAAGCCTTACCTTTGAGCTATAGCTCCTTGGTGGTCTGGAGGATTGCAGTAGTAACTATAAGCAACATACAGGCCTTGGTGTCCTTTCCTGTGGCTTCCATTGCACATTAAATGGATGACCATGACATAAGGACAATTTGATAGGCTACTTACATAGAAACCAGAAAAACACTTAGCAACAAAAAATAAAAGAAAATCACTGTTTGAAAATTTCCCATCTTGGGATACTTCTACAGCACTGGCAGGATTCGAACCCTGGCCTGTGAGGGCTGTCCCCACCAAAGGCACAAGCCTTACCTTTGAGCTATAGCTCCTTGGTGGTCTGGAGGATTGCAGTAGTAACTATAAGCAACATACAGGCCTTGGTGTCCTTTCCTGTGGCTTCCATTGCACATTAAATGGATGACCATGACATACGGACAATTTGATAGGCTACTTACATGGAAACCAGAAAAACACTTAGCAAAAAAAAAAAAAAGAAAATCACTGTTTGAAAATTTCCCACCTTGGGATACTTCTACAGCACTGGCAGGATTCGAACCCTGGCCTGTGAGGGCTGTCCCCACCAAAGGTACAAGCCTTACCTTTGAGCTATAGCTCCTTGGTGGTCTAGAGGATTGCAGAAGTAACTATAAGCAACATACAGGCCTTGGTGTCCTTTCCTGTGGCTTCCATTGCACATTAAAAGGATGACCATGACATAAGGACAATTTGATAGGCTACTTACATGGAAACCAGTGTGGTCCAGTGGGTAAGTTCCTGCCTTCCATCCAGGCAACCAGGGTTCAAATCCCGGGTTCGGCACCAGGTAAGTAAATTGGTAAGTAAAATGTGTCTGTGTGTTGTGTAAGAGTGGAATCATGCCTAGCGAAAGAGGGATTGCAGATTGGTCGGTAAGTAAAATAGGTGTGGAAAGAAAGGTGAAAGAAAGAGAATGGGTGTTGTCTGTAGGAGGAGGACCCTGGGCAGGTTGGGTGGGGTCAGAGAAGAGGGGTATAGGAGGAGCCTGGGCAGAATGGGTGGGGTCAGAGAGCAGAGGAGGGGCTTAGGAGGAGCCTAGGGGCTTAGGAGGAGCCTAGTCAGATTGGGTGGGGTCAAATAGGAGGAGCCTGGGCAGAATGGGTGGGGTCAGAGGGGTATGGGAGGAGCCTGGGTGGAGTCAGAGAGGAGGGGGTATAGGAGGAGCCTGGCAGAGGGGGGTGTAGGAGGAGCCTAGTCAGATTGGGTGGGGTCAGAGAGGAGGGGCTTAGGAGGAGCCTAGTCAGATTGGGTGGGGTCAGAGGGGTATGGGAGGAGCCTGGGTAGAATGGGTGGAGTCAGAGAGGAGGGGGTATAGGAGGAGCCTGGCAGAGGGGGGTGTAGGAGGAGCCTAGTCAGATTGGGTGGGGTCAGAGAGGAGGGGCTTAGGAGGAGCCTAGTCAGATTGGGTGGGGTCAGAGGGGTATGGGAGGAGCCTGGGTAGAATGGGTGGAGTCAGAGAGGAGGGGGTATAGGAGGAGCCTGGCAGAAGGGGTGTGTAGGAGGAGCCTAGTCAGATTGGGTGGGGTCAGAGAGGAGGGGCTTAGGAGGAGCCTAGTCAGATTGGGTGGGGTCAAATAGGAGGGGTAGAGGAGGAGCCTGGGCAGAATGGGTGGGGTCAGACAGCAGAGGAGGGGCTTAGGAGGAGCCAAGTCAGATTGGGTGGGGTCAAATAGGAGGGGTAGAGGAGGAGCCTGGGCAGAATGGGTGGGGTCAGAGGGGTATGGGAGGAGCCTGGGTAGAATGGGTGGAGTCAGAGAGGAGGGGGTATAGGAGGAGCCTAGTCAGATTGGGTGGGGTCAAATAGGAGGAGCCTGGGCAGAATGGGTGGGGTCAGAGGGGTATGGGAGGAGCCTGGGTAGAATGGGTGGAGTCAGAGAGGAGGGGGTATAGGAGGAGCCTGGCAGAGGGGGGGTGTAGGAGGAGCCTGGGCAGAATGGGTGCGGTCAGACAGCAGAGGAGGGGCTTAGGAGGAGCCTAGTCAGATTGGGTGGGGTCAGAGAGGAGGGGTATAAGAGGAGCCTGGGCAGAGGGGGTATAGGAGGAGCCTGGGCAGAGGGGGTATAGGAGGAGCCTAGTCAGATTAGGTGGGGTCAAATAGGAGGAGCCTGGGCAGAATGGGTGGAGTCAGAGAGGAGGGGGTATAGGAGGAGCCTGGGCAGAATGGGTGGGGTCAGACAGCAGAGGAGGGGCTTAGGAGGAGCCTAGTCAGATTGGGTGGGGTCAGAGAGGTGGGGTATAGGAGGAGCCTGGGGAGAATGGGTGGGGTCAGACAGCAGAGAAGGGGCTTAGGAGGAGCCTTGTCAGATTGGGTGGGGTCAAATAGGAGGAGCCTGGGCAGAGGGGGGTATAGGAGGAGCCTGGGGAGAATGGGTGGGGTCAGAGAGCAGAGGAGGGGCTTAGGAGGAGCCTAGTCAGATTGGGTGGGGTCAAATAGGAGGAGCCTAGTCAGAATGGGTGGAGTCAGAGAGGAGGGGCTTAGGAGGAGCCTAGGCAGATTGGGTGGGGTCAAATAGGAGGGGGTATAGGAGGAACCTGGGCAGAATGGGTGGGGCCAGACAGCAGAGGAGGGGCTTAGGAGGAGCCTAGTCAGATTGGGTGAGGTCAGAGAGGAGGGGCTTAGGAGGAGCCTGGGCAGAATGGGTGGGGCCAGACAGCAGAGGAGGGGCTTAGGAGGAACCTAGTCAGATTGGGTGGGGTCAAATAGGAGGAGCCTGGGCAGAATGGGTGGGGTCAGACAGCAGAGGAGGGGCTTAGGAGGAGCCTGGGCAGAATGGGTGGGGTCAGAGAGGAGTATCTTAGGCGGAGCCTGGGCAGAATGGGTGGGGTCAGACAGCAGAGGAGGGGCTTAGGAGGAGCCTAGTCAGATTGGGTGGGGTCAAATAGGAGGAGCCTAGTCAGAATGGGTGGAGTCAGAGAGGAGGGGGTATAGGAGGAGCCTAGTCAGATTGGGTGGGGTCAGAGAGGAGGGGCTTAGGAGGAGCCTGGGCAGAATGGGTGGGGTCAGACAGCAGATGAGGGGCTTAGGAGGAGCCTGGGCAGAATTGGTGGGGTCAGAGAGGAGGGGCTTAGGAGGAGCCTGGGCAGAATGGGTGGGGTCAGACAGCAGAGGAGGGGCTTAGGAGGAACCTAGTCAGATTGGGTGGGGTCAAATAGGAGGAGCCTGGGCAGAATGGGTGGGGTCAGACAGCAGAGGAGGGGCTTAGGAGGAGCCTAGTCAGATTGGGTGGGGTCAGAGAGGAGGGGTATAGGAGGAGCCTGGGCAGAATGGGTGGAGTCAGAGAGGAGGGGGTATAGGAGGAGCCTGGGCAGAATGGGTATAGGAGGAGCCTAGTCAGATTGGGTGAGGTCAGAGAGGAGGGGGTATAGGAGGAGCCTGGGCAGAATGGGTATAGGAGGAGCCTAGTCAGATTGGGTGAGGTCAGAGAGGAGGGGTATAGGAGGAGCCTGGGCAGAATGGGTGGGGTCAGACAGCAGAGGATGGGTTTAGGAGGAGCTTAGTCAGAATGGGTGGGGTCAGAGAGGAGGGGGTATAGGAGGAGCCTAGTCAGATTGGGTGAGGTCAGAGAGGAGGGGCTGAGGAGGAGCCTGGGCAGAATGGGTGGGGTCAGACAGCAGAGGAGGGGCTTAGGAGGAACCTAGTCAGATTGGGTGGGGTCAGACAGCAGAGGAGGGGCTTAGGAGGAGCCTAGTCAGATTGGGTGGGGTCAGAGAGGAGGGGTATAGGAGGAGCCTGGGCAGAATGGGTGGAGTCAGAGAGGAGGGGGTATAGGAGGAGCCTGGGCAGAATGGGTATAGGAGGAGCCTAGTCAGATTGGGTGAGGTCAGAGAGGAGGGGCTGAGGAGGAGCCTGGGCAGAATGGGTGGAGTCAGACAGCAGAGGATTGGTTTAGGAGGAGCTTAGTCAGAATGGGTGGGGTCAGACAGCAGAGGAGGGGCTTAGGAGGAGCCTAGTCAGATTGGGGTCAAATAAGAGGGGTATAGGAGGAGCCTGGGCAGAATGGGTGGGGTCAGAGGGGTATGGGAGGAGCCTGGGCAGAATGGGTGGAGTCAGAGAGGAGGGGGTATAGGAGGAGCCTAGTCAGATTGGGTGTGGTCAAATAGGAGGAGCCTGGGCAGAATGGGTGGGGTCAGACAGCAGAGGAGGGGCTTAGGAGGAACCTAGTCAGATTGGGTGGGGTCAAATAGGAGGAGCCTGGGCAGAATGGGTGGGGTCAGACAGCAGAGGAGGGGCTTAGGAGGAACCTAGTCAGATTGGGTGGGGTCAAATAGGAGGAGCCTGGGCAGAATGGGTGGGGTCAGAGAGGAGGGGCTTAGGAGGAGCCTAGGGGCTTAGGAGGAGCCTAGTCAGATTGGGTGGGGTCAGAGAGGAGGGGTATAGGAGGAGCCTGGGCAGAATGGGTGGGGTCAGACAGCAGATGAGGGGCTTAGGAGGAGCCTGGGCAGAATTGGTGGGGTCAGAGAGGAGGGGCTTAGGAGGAGCCTGGGCAGAATGGGTGGGGTCAGACAGCAGAGGAGGGGCTTAGGAGGAACCTAGTCAGATTGGGTGGGGTCAAATAGGAGGAGCCTGGGCAGAATGGGTGGGGTCAGACAGCAGAGGAGGGGCTTAGGAGGAGCCTAGTCAGATTGGGTGGGGTCAGAGAGGAGGGGTATAGGAGGAGCCTAGTCAGATTGGGTGGGGTCAGAGGGGTATGGGAGGAGCCTGGGCAGAATGGGTGGAGTCAGAGAGGAGGGGGTATAGGAGGAGCCTAGTCAGATTGGGTGTGGTCAAATAGGAGGAGCCTGGGCAGAATGGGTGGGGTCTGAGGGCCTAGGAAGGGGTCATAGATGGAGGAGGATCCTGACTTATGGTGGGGAACTGCAAAAACTTTTTTAATGCACCCCCCTATACTTTCTGATTTCTGTTTGGAGGGGGCAGTCGGGGAGCAGTATTAAAAGGTGCTTAGGCGCAACGTGAAGAGCGATGAGGTGCACAGAATGGCATGCCTTCCAGGTACTTTTTGGGGGGGCTACCATTATTTTTTATTGCTCTGATCCTCCCTCATGGGGTGTACCCCAAATGGTTAGGGGCAACGGGGGAGGGTGGGTGGCAAAAAGCTGTTTGACAGTTTCTGTTACCAACAGGGGTCACCATACGATTCTGCTGCAGTTATGGTATTGAAAGGTACAACAAGGAGCATGTGAATGTATTTTTGCAGGTGGGGTGCCCCAAAATTTTACTGCCAGCAGCAGCAGCCCCCCTCCTCCCCACCCAGCAGATTGGTATAGGTACCTTTAGGACATTTCTGTTGAAAAAAGAGGCTATAGCGAATCGTGCTATGAAATCCTAGAGCACTAACATTTGCTAAATAAAGGTGGCATCGGAGCATACGAATGAGGCAGAGAGAGGCTACTGTTGCCAATTGGTTTGGTGGGTCATAGTGAATAACCTCGGCATGCAAATAGGCAGTGTGAGGATTGGCAGTGTCTGTAGAGAATTTTGGCATGCTCTTCAGCTTATTTTTTCCTCCTTACGTTGGCTATGAACTACAGAGGAAAGGCCCGGCCTTACTGTTGGACAAAACATGTATTTATGATTTTAAGAAGTGTAGTCTGACTGTACTGAGAGGGGCTGTACAGTACGGTAAATGCCTGTATACCCCTGCAATGTGCATCCAACTGTCACTTGAGATTCAATAGCGAACGAAGCAGCTGGGTTACTGACTGAATGTAAATGGAAGGCACATAGCAAGGGTGTTTGTGGTCACTCAAATGATTGAAACCTGGTTGATGCACTACCAAAGCTGGGGTTCCAGGAGGGAACATTTGAGGGGCATTGAGATGGTGGTGCCCAGAGGTCAAAATATGTTTCAGAGACAGAGAGGTACTGCGGTCCTGGTCCCACATTGGGGGTAGTCAAAAGTCCGGCTAAAGATTTCTGTCCAACTGTTACCACGTTTTGTGCAGCCTGGCTCCCTCTGTAACGATTCCCCAGTGTCTTTCGATCCTACAGATGACTGTAGCAAACTTCCCAAATTTTTTCTTGGCCTCATACCCCCAAAGGAGTGCCTGACATTTGCCAGCCTAACGATACTCACATTCTGGGAAAAACCTCACTAACCATGCATATTTATGCACCACACATGGCAAATCCTTGCAATTGCAGAACATCATATCGCACTTGTCATCTTTGAGGTGCTGTAAGTATTTGGATTTGAGGGAAATATTCATCCTTGCTTGCTCTCCCACCTGAAGTCTATGGTGCTGCTGTTCCTTTCTCACATGTCCCTACAAAGAGACAAGTGACACACAGACTCAATCACTCAGCAAACATATATGCTTTGACGCTTTCATCTTGCTGTTTACCTTCCAAATGTTCCCCCTTCACCACAAATACAGGCCAGCCATTCCTCATCCCCTCAGTCATCGTAGTCATTCACTCCTTAGGCCCTGCAAGACAAAAATGACCAAGAATCATGTCAGCAAGAAGGAGAAAAGCCTCAGTGTGCTCTTTTGTTCATACTGCTGCCCCCTAGTAACACTTCATGGCCACTGCAGCTTAAGAATGGGACTGAGAAGAGGGCTCTCCTATGCAAATAATGTCCTCCCATGCATACTTTCTTCTGAGACGGTCGGCGGCTTGTGCCGTGATACTGCCTCCAACATATGGTCTTCAACCAAATTTTAAAAAAGCCCACCTGCCTTAGACGAAGGATTTTGCCACTCGAAGGAAGCACATGGGGACATCACCATCATTTAGCAGGGTCCTAAATTGCCCGCTGTCCGCCTGTATACAGAACAAGGACGTTCGTGGCCGTTCGTGAGCGTTCTTCAAAGGAAGGAGGTGGGTGAATAAATCCAAGATGCCAGGGCAGGCCCAGCCCAGCCCAGTGCAGCCCAACCCGGCACAGCGCACTGCTGTGGAGGTCCACTCCTTCACATCCTGCAGCAGGCATGATGCAGATCTACTAGAGCAAAGGCTTGACTCTGCTCTTGTCTGTCTCTTAAAGGAAAAATCTTTCCAAATTCTTATTGCACCTAATAAATGGACTCTAGCTAGCCTCAAACTCGACCCATCATTTCATTAGCCAGAGCTCATACTTGACCTTTATTTCTATCCAAGCTCACTGGCACCAAACCCCTGATTTGAGCGAGTGGCTCACACTAAAATGAAAAATCACCATCAACCAACCTATTTTACAATAAGTGTAGCACCATCCTCGCATTCTTGTGCTCAGTTATAACCCCCAATACCACAATTGCACTCTGCAATTCACCAAACTTAAAGGACAAAGAATGACGACATTGATAAAGGAAGATAAGGCCTTGTTCCTAGCACCTACTTGAGAAATAGGGCGGTTGGTAGAAGGTCATGAGAGAAAACATATGAAATGTTGGGAGACACCTGCCAAAAAAACACTAGCAAAAAAAAAATCACTGTTTGAAAATTTCCCACCTTGGGACACTTCTACAGCACTGGCAGGATTCGAACCCTGGCCTGTGAGGGCTGTCCCCCCAAAGGTACAAGCCTTACCTTTGAGCTATCTCCTTAGTGGTCTAGAGGATTGCAGTAGTAACTATAAGCAACATACAGGCCTTGGTCTCCTTCCCTGTGGCTTCCATTGCACATTAAATGGATGACCATGACATAAGGACAATTTGATAGGCTACTTACATGGAAACCAGAAAAACACTTAGCAAAAAAAAAAAAAGAAAATCACTGTTTGAAAATTTTCCACCTTGGGATACTTCTACAGCACTGGCAGGATTCGAACCCTGGCCTGTGAGGGCTGTCCCCACCAAAGGTACAAGCCTTACCTTTGAGCTATAGCTCCTTGGTGGTCTGGAGGATTGCAGTAGTAACTATAAGCAACATACAGGCCTTGGTGTCCTTTCCTGTGGCTTCCATTGCACATTAAATGGATGACCATGACATAAGGACAATTTGATAGGCTACTTACATAGAAACCAGAAAAACACTTAGCAACAAAAAATAAAAGAAAATCACTGTTTGAAAATTTCCCATCTTGGGATACTTCTACAGCACTGGCAGGATTCGAACCCTGGCCTGTGAGGGCTGTCCCCACCAAAGGCACAAGCCTTACCTTTGAGCTATAGCTCCTTGGTGGTCTGGAGGATTGCAGTAGTAACTATAAGCAACATACAGGCCTTGGTGTCCTTTCCTGTGGCTTCCATTGCACATTAAATGGATGACCATGACATACGGACAATTTGATAGGCTACTTACATGGAAACCAGAAAAACACTTAGCAAAAAAAAAAAAAAGAAAATCACTGTTTGAAAATTTCCCACCTTGGGATACTTCTACAGCACTGGCAGGATTCGAACCCTGGCCTGTGAGGGCTGTCCCCACCAAAGGTACAAGCCTTACCTTTGAGCTATAGCTCCTTGGTGGTCTAGAGGATTGCAGAAGTAACTATAAGCAACATACAGGCCTTGGTGTCCTTTCCTGTGGCTTCCATTGCACATTAAAAGGATGACCATGACATAAGGACAATTTGATAGGCTACTTACATGGAAACCAGTGTGGTCCAGTGGGTAAGTTCCTGCCTTCCATCCAGGCAACCAGGGTTCAAATCCCGGGTTCGGCACCAGGTAAGTAAATTGGTAAGTAAAATGTGTCTGTGTGTTGTGTAAGAGTGGAATCATGCCTAGCGAAAGAGGGATTGCAGATTGGTCGGTAAGTAAAATAGGTGTGGAAAGAAAGGTGAAAGAAAGAGAATGGGTGTTGTCTGTAGGAGGAGGACCCTGGGCAGGTTGGGTGGGGTCAGAGAAGAGGGGTATAGGAGGAGCCTGGGCAGAATGGGTGGGGTCAGAGAGCAGAGGAGGGGCTTAGGAGGAGCCTAGGGGCTTAGGAGGAGCCTAGTCAGATTGGGTGGGGTCAAATAGGAGGAGCCTGGGCAGAATGGGTGGGGTCAGAGGGGTATGGGAGGAGCCTGGGTAGAATGGGTGGAGTCAGAGAGGAGGGGGTATAGGAGGAGCCTGGCAGAGGGGGGTGTAGGAGGAGCCTAGTCAGATTGGGTGGGGTCAGAGAGGAGGGGCTTAGGAGGAGCCTAGTCAGATTGGGTGGGGTCAGAGGGGTATGGGAGGAGCCTGGGTAGAATGGGTGGAGTCAGAGAGGAGGGGGTATAGGAGGAGCCTGGCAGAAGGGGTGTGTAGGAGGAGCCTAGTCAGATTGGGTGGGGTCAGAGAGGAGGGGCTTAGGAGGAGCCTAGTCAGATTGGGTGGGGTCAAATAGGAGGAGCCTGGGCAGAATGGGTGGGGTCAGACAGCAGAGGAGGGGCTTAGGAGGAGCCAAGTCAGATTGGGTGGGGTCAAATAGGAGGGGTAGAGGAGGAGCCTGGGCAGAATGGGTGGAGTCAGAGAGGAGGGGGTATAGGAGGAGCCTGGGCAGAATGGGTGGGGTCAGAGAGGAGATGCTTAGGCAGAGCCTGGGCAGAATGGGTGGGGTCAGACAGCAGAGGAGGGGCTTAGGAGGAGCCAAGTCAGATTGGGTGGGGTCAAATAGGAGGGGTAGAGGAGGAGCCTGGGCAGAATGGGTGGAGTCAGAGAGGAGGGGGTATAGGAGGAGCCTGGGCAGAATTGGTGGGGTCAGAGAGGAGGGGCTTAGGAGGAGCCTGGGCAGAATGGGTGGGGTCAGACAGCAGAGGAGGGGCTTAGGAGGAGCCTAGTCAGATTGGGAGGGGTCAAATAGGAGGAGCCTGGGCAGAATGGGTGAGGTCAGAGAGGAGGGGTATAGGAGGAGCCTGGGCAGAGGGGGTATAGGAGGAGCCTAGTCAGAATGGGTGGGGTCAAATAGGAGGGGGTATAGGAGGAGCCTGGGCAGAATGGGTTGGGTCAGAGGGGTATAGGAGGAGCCTGGGCAGAATGGGTGGGGTCCGACAGCAGAGGAGGGGCTTAGGAGGAGCCTAGTCAGATTGGGTGGGGTCAAATAGGAGGAGCCTGGGCAGAATGGGTGGGGTCAGACAGCAGAGGAGGGGCTTAGGAGGAGCCAAGTCAGATTGGGTGGGGTCAAATAGGAGGGGTATAGGAGGAGCCTGGGCAGAATGGGTGGGGTCAGAGGGGTATGGGAGGAGCCTGGGCAGAATGGGTGGAGTCAGAGAGGAGGGGGTATAGGAGGAGCCTGGGCAGAATGGGTGGGGTCAGACAGCAGAGGAGGGGCTTAGGAGGAGCCTGGGCAGAATGGGTGGGGTCAGAGAGGAGACGCTTAGGCGGAGCCTGGGCAGAATGGGTGGGGTCAGACAGCAGAGGAGGGGCTTAGGAGGAGCCTGGGCAGAATGGGTGGGGTCAGAGAGGAGGGGGTATAGGAGGAGCCTAGTCAGATTGGGTGGGGTCAAATAGGAGGAGCCTAGTCAGAATGGGTGGAGTCAGAGAGGAGGGGGTATAGGAGGAGCCTAGTCAGATTGGGTGGGGTCGGAGGGGATTAGGAGGAGCCTAGGGGCTTAGGAGGAGCCTAGGGGCTTAGGAGGAGCCTAGTCAGATTGGGTGGGGTCAGAGAGGAGGGGTATAGGAGGAGCCTGGGCAGAATGGGTGGGGTCAGACAGCAGATGAGGGGCTTAGGAGGAGCCTGGGCAGAATTGGTGGGGTCAGAGAGGAGGGGCTTAGGAGGAGCCTGGGCAGAATGGGTGGGGTCAGACAGCAGAGGAGGGGCTTAGGAGGAGCCTAGTCAGATTGGGTGGGGTCAAATAGGAGGAGCCTGGGCAGAATGAGTGAGGTCAGAGGGGTATGGGAGGAGCCTGGGCAGAATGGGTGGGGTCAGAGAGGAGGGGTATAGGAGGAGCCTGGGCAGAATTGGTGGGGTCAGAGAGGAGGGGCTTAGGAGGAGCCTGGGCAGAATGGGTGGGGTCAGACAGCAGAGGAGGGGCTTAGGAGGAGCCTAGTCAGATTGGGTGGGGTCAAATAGGAGGAGCCTGGGCAGAATGAGTGAGGTCAGAGGGGTATGGGAGGAGCCTGGGCAGAATGGGTGGGGTCAGAGAGGAGGGGTATAGGAGGAGCCTGGGCAGAATGGGTGGGGTCAGACAGCAGATGAGGGGCTTAGGAGGAGCCTGGGCAGAATTGGTGGGGTCAGAGAGGAGGGGCTTAGGAGGAGCCTGGGCAGAATGGGTGGGGTCAGACAGCAGAGGAGGGGCTTAGGAGGAGCCTAGTCAGATTGGGTGGGGTCAAATAGGAGGGGGTATAGGAGGAGCCTGGGCAGAATGGGTGGGGTCCGACAGCAGAGGAGGGGCTTAGGAGGAGCCTAGTCAGATTGGGTGGGGTCAAATAGGAGGAGCCTGGGCAGAATGGGTGGGGTCAGACAGCAGAGGAGGGGCTTAGGAGGAGCCAAGTCAGATTGGGTGGGGTCAAATAGGAGGGGTATAGGAGGAGCCTGGGCAGAATGGGTGGGGTCAGAGGGGTATGGGAGGAGCCTGGGCAGAATGGGTGGAGTCAGAGAGGAGGGGCTTAGGCGGAGCCTGGGCAGAATGGGTGGGGTCAGACAGCAGAGGAGGGGCTTAGGAGGAGCCTGGGCAGGAGGAGCGGGTATATGGGCAGAATGGGTGGGGTCAGAGAGGAGGGGCTTAGGAGGAGCCTGGGCAGAATGGGTATAGGAGGAGCCTAGTCAGATTGGGTGGGGTCAAATAGGAGGAGCCTGGGCAGAATGGGTGGGGTCAGACAGCAGAGGAGGGGCTTAGGAGGAGCCTAGTCAGATTGGGTGGGGTCAAATAGGAGGAGCCTGGGCAGAATGGGTGGGGTCAGACAGCAGAGGAGGGGTATAGGAGGAGCCTGGGCAGAGGGGGTGGGGTCAGAGAGGAGGGGTATAGGAGGAGCCTGGGCAGAGGGGGTATAGGAGGAGCCTGGGCAGAGGGGGTGGGGTCAGAGAGGAGGGGTATAGGAGGAGCCTGGGCAGAGGGGGTATAGGAGGAGCCTAATCAGATTGAGTGGGGTCCAATAGGAGGAGCCTGGGCAGAATGGGTGGGGTCAGACAGCAGAGGAGGGGCTTAGGAGGAGCCTAGTCAGATTGGGTGGGGTCAAATAGGAGGAGCCTGGGCAGAATGGGTGGGGTCAGACAGCAGAGGAGGGGCTTAGGAGGAGCCTAGTCAGATTGGGTGGGGTCAAATAGGAGGAGCCTGGGCAGAATGGGTGGGGTCAGACAGCAGAGGAGGGGTATAGGAGGAGCCTGGGCAGAGGGGGTGGGGTCAGAGAGGAGGGGTATAGGAGGAGCCTGGGCAGAGGGGGTGGGGTCAGAGAGGAGGGGTATAGGAGGAGCCTGGGCAGAGGGGGTATAGGAGGAGCCTAGTCAGATTGTGTGGGGTCAAATAGGAGGAGCCTGGGTAGAATGGGTGGAGTCAGAGAGGAGGGGGTATAGGAGGAGCCTGGGCAGAATGGGTGGGGTCAGACAGCAGAGGAGGGGCTTAGGAGGAGCCTAGTCAGATTGGGTGGGGTCAGAGAGGTGGGGTATAGGAGGAGCCTGGGGAGAATGGGTGGGGTCAGACAGCAGAGGAGGGGTATAGGAGGAGCCTGGGCAGAGGGGGTGGGGTCAGAGAGGAGGGGTATAGGAGGAGCCTGGGCAGAGGGGGTATAAGAGGAGCCTGGGCAGAGGGGTGGGGTCAGAGAGGAGGGGTATAGGAGGAGCCTGGGCAGAGGGGGTATAGGAGGAGCCTAGTCAGATTGGGTGGGGTCAAATAGGAGGAGCCTGGGCAGAATGGGTGGGGTCAGACAGCAGAGGAGGGGCTTAGGAGGAGCCTAGTCAGATTGGGTGGGGTCAAATAGGAGGAGCCTGGGCAGAATGGGTGGGGTCAGACAGCAGAGGAGGGGTATAGGAGGAGCCTGGGCAGAGGGGGTTAGGTCAGAGAGGAGGGGTATAGGAGGAGCCTGGGCAGAGGGGGTGGGGTCAGAGAGGAGGGGGTATAGGAGGAGCCTGGGCAGAGGGGGTATAGGAGGAGCCTGGGCAGAGGGGGTGGGGTCAGAGAGGAGGGGCTTAGGAGGAGCCTAGTCAGATTGGGTGGGGTCAAATAGGAGGAGCCTGGGCAGAATGGGTGGAGTCAGAGAGGTGGGGCTTAGGAGGAGCCTGGGCAGAATGGGTGGGGTCAGAGAGGAGGGGCTTAGGAGGAGCCTGGGCAGGAGGAGGGGGTATATGGGCAGAATGGGTGGGGTCAGAGAGGAGGGGCTTAGGAGGAGCCTGGGCAGAATGGGTGGAGTCAGAGAGGAGGGGGTATAGGAGGAGCCTGGGCAGAATGGGTATAGGAGGAGCCTAGTCAGATTGGGTGTGGTCAAATAGGAGGAGCCTGGGCAGAATGGGTGGGGTCAGAGAGGAGGGGGTATAGGAGGAGCCTGGCAGAGGGGGGTGTAGGAGGAGCCTAGTCAGATTGGGTGGGGTCAAATAGGAGGAGCCTGGGCAGAATGGGTGGGGTCAGAGAGGAGGGGGTATAGGAGGAGCCTGGCAGAGGGGGTGGGGTCAGAGAGGAGGGGGTATAGGAGGAGCCTGGCAGAGGGGGGTGTAGGAGGAGCCTAGTCAGATTGGGTGGGGTCAAATAGGAGGAGCCTGGGCAGAATGGGTGGAGTCAGAGAGGTGGGGCTTAGGAGGAGCCTGGGCAGAGGGGGTGGGGTCAGAGAGGAGGGGTATAGGAGGAGCCTGGGCAGAGGGGGTATAGGAGGAGCCTGGCCAGAGGGGGTGGGGTCAGAGAGGAGGGGTATAGGAGGAGCCTGGGCAGAATGGGTGGGGTCAGACAGCAGAGGAGGGGCTTAGGAGGAGCCTGGCAGAGGGGGGTGTAGGAGGAGCCTAGTCAGATTGGGTAGGGTCAAATAGGAGGAGCCTGGGCAGAATGGGTGGGGTCAGAGGGGTATGGGAGGAGCCTGGGCAGAATGGGTGGGTTCAGAGGGGTATGGGAGGAGCCTGGGTAGAATGGGTGGAGTCAGAGAGGAGGGGGTATAGGAGGAGCCTGGGCAGAATGGGTGGGGTCAGACAGCAGAGGAGGGGCTTAGGAGGAGCCTGGGCAGAATGGGTGGGGTCAGAGAGGAGGAGGCTGGGCAGAATGGGTGGGGTCAGACAGCAGAGGAGGGGCTTAGGAGGAGCCTGGACAGAGGGGGTGGGGTCAGAGAGGAGGGGTATAGGAGGAGCCTGGGCAGGAGGAGGGGGTATATGGGCAGAATGGGTGGGGTCAGAGAGGAGGAGCCTGGGCAGAATGGGTGGGGTCAGAGAGGAGGGGGTATAGGAGGAGCCTGGCAGAGGGGGGTGTAGGAGGAGCCTAGTCAGATTGGGTGGGGTCAAATAGGAGGAGCCTGGGCAGAATGGGTGGAGTCAGAGAGGTGGGGCTTAGGAGGAGCCTGGGCAGAGGGGGTGGGGTCAGAGAGGAGGGGTATAGGAGGAGCCTGGGCAGAATGGGTGGGGTCAGACAGCAGAGGAGGGGCTTAGGAGGAGCCTGGCAGAGGGGGGTGTAGGAGGAGCCTAGTCAGATTGGGTAGGGTCAAATAGGAGGAGCCTGGGCAGAATGGGTGGGGTCAGAGGGGTATGGGAGGAGCCTGGGCAGAATGGGTGGGTTCAGAGGGGTATGGGAGGAGCCTGGGTAGAATGGGTGGAGTCAGAGAGGAGGGGGTATAGGAGGAGCCTGGGCAGAATGGGTGGGGTCAGACAGCAGAGGAGGGGCTTAGGAGGAGCCTGGGCAGAATGGGTGGGGTCAGAGAGGAGGAGGCTGGGCAGAATGGGTGGGGTCAGACAGCAGAGGAGGGGCTTAGGAGGAGCCTGGACAGAGGGGGTGGGGTCAGAGAGGAGGGGTATAGGAGGAGCCTGGGCAGGAGGAGGGGGTATATGGGCAGAATGGGTGGGGTCAGAGAGGAGGGGCTTAGGAGGAGCCTGGGCAGAATGGGTGGGGTCAGAGAGGAGGGGGTATAGGAGGAGCCTGGCAGAGGGGGGTATAGGAGGAGCCTGGGCAGAGGGGGGTGTAGGAGGAGCCTAGTCAGATTGGGTGGGGTCAAATAGGAGGAGCCTGGGCAGAATGGGTGGGGTCAGACAGCAGAGGAGGGGCTTAGGAGGAGCCTAGTCAGATTGGGTGGGGTCAGAGAGGTGGGGCTTAGGAGGAGCCTGGGCAGAATGAGTGGGGTCAGAGGGGTATGGGAGGAGCCTGGGTAGAATGGGTGGGGTCAGAGAGGAGGGGGTATAGGAGGAGCCTGGCAGAGGGGGGTGTAGGAGGAGCCTAGTCAGATTGGGTGGGGTCAAATAGGAGGAGCCTGGGCACAATGGGTGGAGTCAGAGAGGTGGGGCTTAGGAGGAGCCTGGGCAGAATGGGTGAGGTCAAATAGGAGGAGCCTGGGCAGAATGGGTGGGGTCAGAGGGGTATGGGAGGAGCCTGGGTAGAATGGGTGGAGTCAGAGAGGAGGGGGTATAGGAGGAGCCTGGCAGAGGGGGGTGTAGGGGGAGCCTAGTCAGATTGGGTGGGGTCAAATAGGAGGAGCCTGGGCACAATGGGTGGAGTCAGAGAGGTGGGGCTTAGGAGGAGCCTGGGCAGAATGGGTGGGGTCAAATAGGAGGAGCCTGGGCAGAATGGGTGGAGTCAGAGAGGTGGGGCTTAGGAGGAGCCTGGGCAGAATGGGTGGAGTCAGAGAGGTGGGGCTTAGGAGGAGCCTGGGCAGAATGGGTGGGGTCAGAGAGGAGGGGCTTAGGCGGAGCCTGGGCAGAATGGGTGGGGGTCAGACAGCAGAGGAGGGGCTTAGGAGGAGCCTGGGCAGAGGGGGTATAGGAGGAGCCTAGTCAGATTGGGTGGGGTCAGAGAGGTGGGGTATAGGAGGAGCCTGGGCAGAATGGGTGGGGTCAAATAGGAGGAGCCTGGGCAGAATGGGTGGGGTCAGACAGCAGAGGAGGGGCTTAGGAGGAGCCTAGTCAGATTGGGTGGGGTCAAATAGGAGGAGCCTGGGCAGAATGGGTGGGGTCAGACAGCAGAGGAGGGGTATAGGAGGAGCCTGGCAGAGGGGGGTGTAGGAGGAGCCTAGTCAGATTGGGTGGGGTCAAATAGGAGGAGCCTGGGTGGGGTCAGAGGGGTATGGGAGGAGCCTGGGCAGAGGGGGTGGGGTCAGAGAGGAGGGGTATAGGAGGAGCCTGGGCAGAATGGGTGGGGTCAGACAGCAGAGGAGGGGCTTAGGAGGAGCTTAGTCAGATTGGGTGGGGTCAAATAGGAGGAGCCTGGGCAGAATGGGTGGGGTCAGAGGGGTATGGGAGGAGCCTGGGCAGAATGGGTGGGGTCAGACAGCAGAGGAGGGGCTAAGGAGGAGCCTGGGCAGAATGGGTGGGGTCAGAGAGGAGGGGCTTAGGCGGAGCCTGGGCAGAATGGGTGGGGGTCAGACAGCAGAGGAGGGGCTTAGGAGGAGCCTGGGCAGAGGGGGTATAGGAGGAGCCTAGTCAGATTGGGTGGGGTCAGAGAGGTGGGGTATAGGAGGAGCCCGGGCAGAATGGGTGGGGTCAAATAGGAGGAGCCTGGGCAGAATGGGTGGGGTCAGACAGCAGAGGAGGGGCTTAGGAGGAGCCTAGTCAGATTGGGTGGGGTCAAATAGGAGGAGCCTGGGCAGAATGGGTGGGGTCAGACAGCAGATGAGGGGTATAGGAGGAGCCTGGCAGAGGGGGGTGTAGGAGGAGCCTAGTCAGATTGGGTGGGGTCAAATAGGAGGAGCCTGGGTGGGATCAGAGGGGTATGGGAGGAGCCTGGGCAGAGGGGGTGGGGTCAGAGAGGAGGGGTATAGGAGGAGCCTGGGCAGAATGGGTGGGGTCAGACAGCAGAGGAGGGGCTTAGGAGGAGCCTGGGCAGGAGGAGGGGGTATATGGGCAGAATGGGTGGGGTCAGAGAGGAGGGGCTTAGGCGGAGCCTGGGCAGAATGGGTGTGGTCAGACAGCAGAGGAGGGGCTTAGGAGGAGCCTGGGCAGGACGAGGGGGTATATGGGCAGAATGGGTGGGGTCAGAGAGGAGGGGCTTAGGAGGAGCCTGGGCAGAATGGGTGGAGTCAGAGAGGAGGGGGTATAGGAGGAGCCTGGGCAGAATGGGTATAGGAGGAGCCTAGTCAGATTGGGTGTGGTCAAATAGGAGGAGCCTGGGCAGAATGGGTGGGGTCAGAGAGGAGGGGGTATAGGAGGAGCCTGGCAGAGGGGGGTATAGGAGGAGCCTGGCAGAGGGGGGGTGTAGGAGGAGCCTAGTCAGATTGGGTGGGGTCAAATAGGAGGAGCCTGGGCAGAATGGGTGGAGTCAGAGAGGTGGGGCTTAGGAGGAGCCTGGGCAGAATGGGTGGGGTCAGAGAGGAGGGGCTTAGGCGGAGCCTGGGCAGAATGGGTGGGGGTCAGACAGCAGAGGAGGGGCTTAGGAGGAGCCTGGGCAGAGGGGGTATAGGAGGAGCCTAGTCAGATTGGGTGGGGTCAGAGAGGTGGGGTATAGGAGGAGCCTGGGCAGAATGGGTGGGGTCAAATAGGAGGAGCCTGGGCAGAATGGGTGGGGTCAGACAGCAGAGGAGGGGCTTAGGAGGAGCCTAGTCAGATTGGGTGGGGTCAAATAGGAGGAGCCTGGGCAGAATGGGTGGGGTCAGACAGCAGAGGAGGGGTATAGGAGGAGCCTGGCAGAGGGGGGTGTAGGAGGAGCCTAGTCAGATTGGGTGGGGTCAAATAGGAGGAGCCTGGGTGGGGTCAGAGGGGTATGGGAGGAGCCTGGGCAGAGGGGGTGGGGTCAGAGAGGAGGGGTATAGGAGGAGCCTGGGCAGAATGGGTGGGGTCAGACAGCAGAGGAGGGGCCTAGGAGGAGCCTAGTCAGATTGGGTGGGGTCAAATAGGAGGAGCCTGGGCAGAATGGGTGGGGTCAGACAGCAGAGGAGGGGTATAGGAGGAGCCTGGCAGAGGGGGGTGTAGGAGGAGCCTAGTCAGATTGGGTGGGGTCAAATAGGAGGAGCCTGGGTGGGGTCAGAGGGGTATGGGAGGAGCCTGGGCAGAGGGGGTGGGGTCAGAGAGGAGGGGTATAGGAGGAGCCTGGGCAGAATGGGTGGGGTCAGACAGCAGAGGAGGGGCTTAGGAGGAGCTTAGTCAGATTGGGTGGGGTCAAATAGGAGGAGCCTGGGCAGAATGGGTGGGGTCAGAGGGGTATGGGAGGAGCCTGGGCAGAATGGGTGGGGTCAGACAGCAGAGGAGGGGCTAAGGAGGAGCCTGGGCAGAATGGGTGGGGTCAGAGAGGAGGGGCTTAGGCGGAGCCTGGGCAGAATGGGTGGGGGTCAGACAGCAGAGGAGGGGCTTAGGAGGAGCCTGGGCAGAGGGGGTATAGGAGGAGCCTAGTCAGATTGGGTGGGGTCAGAGAGGTGGGGTATAGGAGGAGCCCGGGCAGAATGGGTGGGGTCAAATAGGAGGAGCCTGGGCAGAATGGGTGGGGTCAGACAGCAGAGGAGGGGCTTAGGAGGAGCCTAGTCAGATTGGGTGGGGTCAAATAGGAGGAGCCTGGGCAGAATGGGTGGGGTCAGACAGCAGATGAGGGGTATAGGAGGAGCCTGGCAGAGGGGGGTGTAGGAGGAGCCTAGTCAGATTGGGTGGGGTCAAATAGGAGGAGCCTGGGTGGGATCAGAGGGGTATGGGAGGAGCCTGGGCAGAGGGGGTGGGGTCAGAGAGGAGGGGTATAGGAGGAGCCTGGGCAGAATGGGTGGGGTCAGACAGCAGAGGAGGGGCTTAGGAGGAGCCTGGGCAGGAGGAGGGGGTATATGGGCAGAATGGGTGGGGTCAGAGAGGAGGGGCTTAGGCGGAGCCTGGGCAGAATGGGTGTGGTCAGACAGCAGAGGAGGGGCTTAGGAGGAGCCTGGGCAGGACGAGGGGGTATATGGGCAGAATGGGTGGGGTCAGAGAGGAGGGGCTTAGGAGGAGCCTGGGCAGAATGGGTGGAGTCAGAGAGGAGGGGGTATAGGAGGAGCCTGGGCAGAATGGGTATAGGAGGAGCCTAGTCAGATTGGGTGTGGTCAAATAGGAGGAGCCTGGGCAGAATGGGTGGGGTCAGAGAGGAGGGGGTATAGGAGGAGCCTGGCAGAGGGGGGTATAGGAGGAGCCTGGCAGAGGGGGGGTGTAGGAGGAGCCTAGTCAGATTGGGTGGGGTCAAATAGGAGGAGCCTGGGCAGAATGGGTGGGGTCAGTTTGAGGGGCTTAGGAGGAGCCTAGTCAGATTGGGTGGGGTCAGAGAGGAGGGGTATAAGAGGAGCCTGGGCAGAGGGGGTATAGGAGGAGCCTGGGCGGAGGGGGTATAGGAGGAGCCTGGGCAGAGGGGGTGGGGTCAGAGAGGAGGGGTATAGGAGGAGCCTGGGCAGAGGGGGTATAGGAGGAGCCTAGTCAGATTGAGTGGGGTCAAATAGGAGGAGCCTGGGCAGAATGGGTGGAGTCAGAGAGGAGGGGGTATAGGAGGAGCCTGGGCAGAATGGGTGGGGTCAGACAGGAGGGGGTATAGGAGGAGCCTGGGCAGAGGGGGGTGTAGGAGGAGCCTAGTCAGATTGGGTGGGGTCAAATAGGAGGAGCCTGGGCAGAATGGGTGGGGTCAGACAGCAGAGGAGGGGCCTAGGAGGAGCCTAGTCAGATTGGGTGGGGTCAAATAGGAGGAGCCTGGGCAGAATGGGTGGGGTCAGACAGCAGAGGAGGGGTATAGGAGGAGCCTGGCAGAGGGGGGTGTAGGAGGAGCCTAGTCAGATTGGGTGGGGTCAAATAGGAGGAGCCTGGGTGGGGTCAGAGGGGTATGGGAGGAGCCTGGGCAGAGGGGGTGGGGTCAGAGAGGAGGGGTATAGGAGGAGCCTGGGCAGAATGGGTGGGGTCAGACAGCAGAGGAGGGGCTTAGGAGGAGCTTAGTCAGATTGGGTGGGGTCAAATAGGAGGAGCCTGGGCAGAATGGGTGGGGTCAGAGGGGTATGGGAGGAGCCTGGGCAGAATGGGTGGGGTCAGACAGCAGAGGAGGGGCTAAGGAGGAGCCTGGGCAGAATGGGTGGGGTCAGAGAGGAGGGGCTTAGGCGGAGCCTGGGCAGAATGGGTGGGGGTCAGACAGCAGAGGAGGGGCTTAGGAGGAGCCTGGGCAGAGGGGGTATAGGAGGAGCCTAGTCAGATTGGGTGGGGTCAGAGAGGTGGGGTATAGGAGGAGCCCGGGCAGAATGGGTGGGGTCAAATAGGAGGAGCCTGGGCAGAATGGGTGGGGTCAGACAGCAGAGGAGGGGCTTAGGAGGAGCCTAGTCAGATTGGGTGGGGTCAAATAGGAGGAGCCTGGGCAGAATGGGTGGGGTCAGACAGCAGATGAGGGGTATAGGAGGAGCCTGGCAGAGGGGGGTGTAGGAGGAGCCTAGTCAGATTGGGTGGGGTCAAATAGGAGGAGCCTGGGTGGGATCAGAGGGGTATGGGAGGAGCCTGGGCAGAGGGGGTGGGGTCAGAGAGGAGGGGTATAGGAGGAGCCTGGGCAGAATGGGTGGGGTCAGACAGCAGAGGAGGGGCTTAGGAGGAGCCTGGGCAGGAGGAGGGGGTATATGGGCAGAATGGGTGGGGTCAGAGAGGAGGGGCTTAGGCGGAGCCTGGGCAGAATGGGTGTGGTCAGACAGCAGAGGAGGGGCTTAGGAGGAGCCTGGGCAGGACGAGGGGGTATATGGGCAGAATGGGTGGGGTCAGAGAGGAGGGGCTTAGGAGGAGCCTGGGCAGAATGGGTGGAGTCAGAGAGGAGGGGGTATAGGAGGAGCCTGGGCAGAATGGGTATAGGAGGAGCCTAGTCAGATTGGGTGTGGTCAAATAGGAGGAGCCTGGGCAGAATGGGTGGGGTCAGAGAGGAGGGGGTATAGGAGGAGCCTGGCAGAGGGGGGTATAGGAGGAGCCTGGCAGAGGGGGGGTGTAGGAGGAGCCTAGTCAGATTGGGTGGGGTCAAATAGGAGGAGCCTGGGCAGAATGGGTGGGGTCAGTTTGAGGGGCTTAGGAGGAGCCTAGTCAGATTGGGTGGGGTCAGAGAGGAGGGGTATAAGAGGAGCCTGGGCAGAGGGGGTATAGGAGGAGCCTGGGCGGAGGGGGTATAGGAGGAGCCTGGGCAGAGGGGGTGGGGTCAGAGAGGAGGGGTATAGGAGGAGCCTGGGCAGAGGGGGTATAGGAGGAGCCTAGTCAGATTGAGTGGGGTCAAATAGGAGGAGCCTGGGCAGAATGGGTGGAGTCAGAGAGGAGGGGGTATAGGAGGAGCCTGGGCAGAATGGGTGGGGTCAGACAGGAGGGGGTATAGGAGGAGCCTGGGCAGAGGGGGGTGTAGGAGGAGCCTAGTCAGATTGGGTGGGGTCAAATAGGAGGAGCCTGGGCAGAATGGGTGGGGTCAGAGAGGAGGGGCTTAGGCGGAGCCTGGGCAGAATGGGTGTGGTCAGACAGCAGAGGAGGGGCTTAGGAGGAGCCTGGGCAGGACGAGGGGGTATATGGGCAGAATGGGTGGGGTCAGAGAGGAGGGGCTTAGGAGGAGCCTGGGCAGAATGGGTGGAGTCAGAGAGGAGGGGGTATAGGAGGAGCCTGGGCAGAATGGGTATAGGAGGAGCCTAGTCAGATTGGGTGTGGTCAAATAGGAGGAGCCTGGGCAGAATGGGTGGGGTCAGAGAGGAGGGGGTATAGGAGGAGCCTGGCAGAGGGGGGTATAGGAGGAGCCTGGCAGAGGGGGGGTGTAGGAGGAGCCTAGTCAGATTGGGTGGGGTCAAATAGGAGGAGCCTGGGCAGAATGGGTGGGGTCAGTTTGAGGGGCTTAGGAGGAGCCTAGTCAGATTGGGTGGGGTCAGAGAGGAGGGGTATAAGAGGAGCCTGGGCAGAGGGGGTATAGGAGGAGCCTGGGCGGAGGGGGTATAGGAGGAGCCTGGGCAGAGGGGGTGGGGTCAGAGAGGAGGGGTATAGGAGGAGCCTGGGCAGAGGGGGTATAGGAGGAGCCTAGTCAGATTGAGTGGGGTCAAATAGGAGGAGCCTGGGCAGAATGGGTGGAGTCAGAGAGGAGGGGGTATAGGAGGAGCCTGGGCAGAATGGGTGGGGTCAGACAGGAGGGGGTATAGGAGGAGCCTGGGCAGAGGGGGGTGTAGGAGGAGCCTAGTCAGATTGGGTGGGGTCAAATAGGAGGAGCCTGGGCAGAATGGGTGGGGTCAGAGAGGAGGGGCTTAGGAGGAGCCTGGGCAGAATGGGTGGGGTCAGACAGCAGAGGAGGGGCTTAGGAGGAGCCAAGTCAGATTGGGTGGGGTCAAATAGGAGGAGCCTGGGCAGAATGGGTGGGGTCAGAGGGGTATGGGAGGAGCCTGGGTAGAATGGGTGGAGTCAGAGAGGAGGGGGTATAGGAGGAGCCTGGCAGAGGGGGGTGTAGGAGGAGCCTAGTCAGATTGGGTAGGGTCAAATAGGAGGAGCCTGGGCAGAATGGGTGGGGTCAGAGGGGTATGGGAGGAGCCTGGGCAGAATGGGTGGGTTCAGAGGGGTATGGGAGGAGCCTGGGTAGAATGGGTGGAGTCAGAGAGGAGGGGGTATAGGAGGAGCCTGGGCAGAATGGGTGGGGTCAGACAGCAGAGGAGGGGCTTAGGAGGAGCCTGGGCAGACTGGGTGGGGTCAGAGAGGAGGAGGCTGGGCAGAATGGGTGGGGTCAGACAGCAGAGGAGGGGCTTAGGAGGAGCCTGGACAGAGGGGGTGGGGTCAGAGAGGAGGGGTATAGGAGGAGCCTGGGCAGGAGGAGGGGGTATATGGGCAGAATGGGTGGGGTCAGAGAGGAGGGGCTTAGGAGGAGCCTGGGCAGAATGGGTGGGGTCAGAGAGGAGGGGGTATAGGAGGAGCCTGGCAGAGGGGGGTATAGGAGGAGCCTGGGCAGAGGGGGGTGTAGGAGGAGCCTAGTCAGATTGGGTGGGGTCAAATAGGAGGAGCCTGGGCAGAATGGGTGGGGTCAGAGGGGTATGGGAGGAGCCTGGGTAGAATGGGTGGAGTCAGAGAGGAGGGGGTATAGGAGGAGCCTGGCAGAGGGGGGTGTAGGAGGAGCCTAGTCAGATTGGGTGGGGTCAAATAGGAGGAGCCTGGGCAGAATGGGTGGGGTCAGACAGCAGAGGAGGGGCTTAGGAGGAGCCTAGTCAGATTGGGTGGGGTCAGAGAGGTGGGGCTTAGGAGGAGCCTGGGCAGAATGAGTGGGGTCAGACAGCAGAGGAGGGGCTTAGGAGGAGCCTAGGGGCTTAGGAGGAGCCTAGTCAGATTGGGTGAGGTCAAATAGGAGGAGCCTGGGCAGAATGGGTGGGGTCAGAGGGGTATGGGAGGAGCCTGGGTAGAATGGGTGGAGTCAGAGAGGAGGGGGTATAGGAGGAGCCTGGCAGAGGGGGGTGTAGGAGGAGCCTAGTCAGATTGGGTGGGGTCAAATAGGAGGAGCCTGGGCACAATGGGAGGGGTCAGAGGGGTATGGGAGGAGCCTGGGTAGAATGGGTGGAGTCAGAGAGGAGGGGGTATAGGAGGAGCCTAGTCAGAGGGGGTGGGGTCAGAGAGGAGGGGCTTAGGAGGAGCCTAGTCAGATTGGGTGGGGTCAAATAGGAGGAGCCTGGGCAGAATGGGTGGAGTCAGAGAGGTGGGGCTTAGGAGGAGCCTGGGCAGAATGGGTGGGGTCAGAGAGGAGGGGCTTAGGCGGAGCCTGGGCAGAATGGGTGGGGGTCAGACAGCAGAGGAGGGGCTTAGGAGGAGCCTGGGCAGAGGGGGTATAGGAGGAGCCTAGTCAGATTGGGTGGGGTCAGAGAGGTGGGGTATAGGAGGAGCCTGGGCAGAATGGGTGGGGTCAAATAGGAGGAGCCTGGGCAGAATGGGTGGGGTCAAACAGCAGAGGAGGGGCTTAGGAGGAGCCTAGTCAGATTGGGTGGGGTCAAATAGGAGGAGCCTGGGCAGAATGGGTGGGGTCAGACAGCAGAGGAGGGGTATAGGAGGAGCCTGGCAGAGGGGGGTGTAGGAGGAGCCTAGTCAGATTGGGTGGGGTCAAATAGGAGGAGCCTGGGTGGGGTCAGAGGGGTATGGGAGGAGCCTGGGCAGAGGGGGTGGGGTCAGAGAGGAGGGGTATAGGAGGAGCCTGGCCAGAGGGGGTGGGGTCAGAGAGGAGGGGTATAGGAGGAGCCTGGGCAGAATGGGTGGGGTCAGACAGCAGAGGAGGGGCTTAGGAGGAGCTTAGTCAGATTGGGTGGGGTCAAATAGGAGGAGCCTGGGCAGAATGGGTGGGGTCAGAGGGGTATGGGAGGAGCCTGGGCAGAATGGGTGGGGTCAGACAGCAGAGGAGGGGCTAAGGAGGAGCCTGGGCAGAATGGGTGGGGTCAGAGAGGAGGGGCTTAGGCGGAGCCTGGGCAGAATGGGTGGGGGTCAGACAGCAGAGGAGGGGCTTAGGAGGAGCCTGGGCAGAGGGGGTATAGGAGGAGCCTAGTCAGATTGGGTGGGGTCAGAGAGGTGGGGTATAGGAGGAGCCTGGGCAGAATGGGTGGGGTCAAATAGGAGGAGCCTGGGCAGAATGGGTGGGGTCAGACAGCAGAGGAGGGGCTTAGGAGGAGCCTAGTCAGATTGGGTGGGGTCAAATAGGAGGAGCCTGGGCAGAATGGGTGGGGTCAGACAGCAGATGAGGGGTATAGGAGGAGCCTGGCAGAGGGGGGTGTAGGAGGAGCCTAGTCAGATTGGGTGGGGTCAAATAGGAGGAGCCTGGGTGGGGTCAGAGGGGTATGGGAGGAGCCTGGGCAGAGGGGGTGGGGTCAGAGAGGAGGGGTATAGGAGGAGCCTGGGCAGAGGGGGTATAGGAGGAGCCTGGCCAGAGGGGGTGGGGTCAGAGAGGAGGGGTATAGGAGGAGCCTGGGCAGAATGGGTGGGGTCAGACAGCAGAGGAGGGGCTTAGGAGGAGCCTGGGCAGGAGGAGGGGGTATATGGGCAGAATGGGTGGGGTCAGAGAGGAGGGGCTTAGGCGGAGCCTGGGCAGAATGGGTGTGGTCAGACAGCAGAGGAGGGGCTTAGGAGGAGCCTGGGCAGGAGGAGGGGGTATATGGGCAGAATGGGTGGGGTCAGAGAGGAGGGGCTTAGGAGGAGCCTGGGCAGAATGGGTGGAGTCAGAGAGGAGGGGGTATAGGAGGAGCCTGGGCAGAATGGGTATAGGAGGAGCCTAGTCAGATTGGGTGTGGTCAAATAGGAGGAGCCTGGGCAGAATGGGTGGGGTCAGAGAGGAGGGGGTATAGGAGGAGCCTGGCAGAGGGGGGTATAGGAGGAGCCTGGCAGAGGGGGGGTGTAGGAGGAGCCTAGTCAGATTGGGTGGGGTCAAATAGGAGGAGCCTGGGCAGAATGGGTGGGGTCAGTTTGAGGGGCTTAGGAGGAGCCTAGTCAGATTGGGTGGGGTCAGAGAGGAGGGGTATAAGAGGAGCCTGGGCAGAGGGGGTATAGGAGGAGCCTGGGCGGAGGGGGTATAGGAGGAGCCTGGGCAGAGGGGGTGGGGTCAGAGAGGAGGGGTGTAGGAGGAGCCTGGGCAGAGGGGGTATAGGAGGAGCCTAGTCAGATTGAGTGGGGTCAAATAGGAGGAGCCTGGGCAGAATGGGTGGAGTCAGAGAGGAGGGGGTATAGGAGGAGCCTGGGCAGAATGGGTGGGGTCAGACAGGAGGGGGTATAGGAGGAGCCTGGGCAGAGGGGGGTGTAGGAGGAGCCTAGTCAGATTGGGTGGGGTCAAATAGGAGGAGCCTGGGCAGAATGGGTGGGGTCAGAGAGGAGGGGCTTAGGAGGAGCCTGGGCAGAATGGGTGGGGTCAGACAGCAGAGGAGGGGCTTAGGAGGAGCCAAGTCAGATTGGGTGGGGTCAAATAGGAGGAGCCTGGGCAGAATGGGTGGGGTCAGAGGGGTATGGGAGGAGCCTGGGTAGAATGGGTGGAGTCAGAGAGGAGGGGGTATAGGAGGAGCCTGGCAGAGGGGGGTGTAGGAGGAGCCTAGTCAGATTGGGTAGGGTCAAATAGGAGGAGCCTGGGCAGAATGGGTGGGGTCAGAGGGGTATGGGAGGAGCCTGGGCAGAATGGGTGGGTTCAGAGGGGTATGGGAGGAGCCTGGGTAGAATGGGTGGAGTCAGAGAGTAGGGGGTATAGGAGGAGCCTGGGCAGAATGGGTGGGGTCAGACAGCAGAGGAGGGGCTTAGGAGGAGCCTGGGCAGAATGGGTGGGGTCAGAGAGGAGGAGGCTGGGCAGAATGGGTGGGGTCAGACAGCAGAGGAGGGGCTTAGGAGGAGCCTGGACAGAGGGGGTGGGGTCAGAGAGGAGGGGTATAGGAGGAGCCTGGGCAGGAGGAGGGGGTATATGGGCAGAATGGGTGGGGTCAGAGAGGAGGGGCTTAGGAGGAGCCTGGGCAGAATGGGTGGGGTCAGAGAGGAGGGGGTATAGGAGGAGCCTGGCAGAGGGGGGTATAGGAGGAGCCTGGGCAGAGGGGGGTGTAGGAGGAGCCTAGTCAGATTGGGTGGGGTCAAATAGGAGGAGCCTGGGCAGAATGGGTGGGGTCAGAGGGGTATGGGAGGAGCCTGGGTAGAATGGGTGGAGTCAGAGAGGAGGGGGTATAGGAGGAGCCTGGCAGAGGGGGGTGTAGGAGGAGCCTAGTCAGATTGGGTGGGGTCAAATAGGAGGAGCCTGGGCAGAATGGGTGGGGTCAGAGGGGTATGGGAGGAGCCTGGGTAGAATGGGTGGAGTCAGAGAGGAGGGGGTATAGGAGGAGCCTGGCAGAGGGGGGTGTAGGAGGAGCCTAGTCAGATTGGGTGGGGTCAAATAGGAGGAGCCTGGGCAGAATGGGTGGGGTCAGAGGGGTATGGGAGGAGCCTGGGCAGAATGGGTGGGGTCAGAGAGGAGGGGGTATAGGAGGAGCCTGGCAGAGGGGGGTATAGGAGGAGCCTGGGCAGAGGGGGGTGTAGGAGGAGCCTAGTCAGATTGGGTGGGGTCAAATAGGAGGAGCCTGGGCAGAATGGGTGGGGTCAGAGGGGTATGGGAGGAGCCTGGGTAGAATGGGTGGAGTCAGAGAGGAGGGGGTATAGGAGGAGCCTGGCAGAGGGGGGTGTAGGAGGAGCCTAGTCAGATTGGGTGGGGTCAAATAGGAGGAGCCTGGGCAGAATGGGTGGGGTCAGAGGGGTATGGGAGGAGCCTGGGTAGAATGGGTGGAGTCAGAGAGGAGGGGGGATAGGAGGAGCCTGGCAGAGGGGGGTGTAGGAGGAGCCTAGTCAGATTGGGTGGGGTCAAATAGGAGGAGCCTGGGCAGAGGGGGTGGGGTCAGAGAGGAGGGGTATAGGAGGAGCCTGGGCAGAATGGGTGGGGTCAGACAGCAGAGGAGGGGCTTAGGAGGAGCCTGGGCAGAATGGGTGGGGTCAGAGAGGAGGGGCTTAGGAGGAGCCTAGTCAGATTGGGTGGGGTCAAATAGGAGGAGCCTGGGCAGAATGGGTGGGGCTTAGGAGGGGCCTAGGGGCTTAGGAGGAGCCTAGTCAGATTGGGTGGGGTCAGAGAGGAGGGGTATAGGAGGAGCCTGGCAGAGGGGGGGTGTAGGAGGAGCCTAGTCAGATTGGGTGGGGTCAAATAGGAGGAGCCTGGGCAGAATGGGAGGAGCCTGGGTAGAATGGGTGGAGTCAGAGAGGAGGGGGTATAGGAGGAGCCTGGCAGAGGGGGGTGTAGGAGGAGCCTAGTCAGATTGGGTGGGGTCAGAGAGGTGGGGCTTAGGAGGAGCCTGGGCAGAATGAGTGGGGTCAGACAGCAGAGGAAGGGCTTAGGAGGAGCCTAGGGGCTTAGGAGGAGCCTAGTCAGATTGGGTGGGGTCAAATAGGAGGAGCCTGGGCAGAATGGGTGGGGTCAGAGGGGTATGGGAGGAGCCTGGGTAGAATGGGTGGAGTCAGAGAGGAGGGGGTATAGGAGGAGCCTGGCAGAGGGGGGTGTAGGAGGAGCCTAGTCAGATTGGGTGGGGTCAAATAGGAGGAGCCTGGGCACAATGGGAGGGGTCAGAGGGGTATGGGAGGAGCCTAGTCAGAGGGGGTGGGGTCAGAGAGGAGGGGCTTAGGAGGAGCCTAGTCAGATTGGGTGGGGTCAAATAGGAGGAGCCTGGGCAGAATGGGTGGAGTCAGAGAGGTGGGGCTTAGGAGGAGCCTGGGCAGAATGGGTGGGGTCAGAGAGGAGGGGCTTAGGCGGAGCCTGGGCAGAATGGGTGGGGGTCAGACAGCAGAGGAGGGGCTTAGGAGGAGCCTGGGCAGAGGGGGTATAGGAGGAGCCTAGTCAGATTGGGTGGGGTCAGAGAGGTGGGGTATAGGAGGAGCCTGGGCAGAATGGGTGGGGTCAAATAGGAGGAGCCTGGGCAGAATGGGTGGGGTCAGACAGCAGAGGAGGGGCTTAGGAGGAGCCTAGTCAGATTGGGTGGGGTCAAATAGGAGGAGCCTGGGCAGAATGGGTGGGGTCAGACAGCAGAGGAGGGGTATAGGAGGAGCCTGGCAGAGGGGGGTGTAGGAGGAGCCTAGTCAGATTGGGTGGGGTCAAATAGGAGGAGCCTGGGTGGGGTCAGAGGGGTATGGGAGGAGCCTGGGCAGAGGGGGTGGGGTCAGAGAGGAGGGGTATAGGAGGAGCCTGGCCAGAGGGGGTGGGGTCAGAGAGGAGGGGTATAGGAGGAGCCTGGGCAGAATGGGTGGGGTCAGACAGCAGAGGAGGGGCTTAGGAGGAGCCTGGGCAGGAGGAGGGGGTATATGGGCAGAATGGGTGGGGTCAGAGAGGAGGGGCTTAGGCGGAGCCTGGGCAGAATGGGTGTGGTCAGACAGCAGAGGAGGGGCTTAGGAGGAGCCTGGGCAGGAGGAGGGGGTATATGGGCAGAATGGGTGGGGTCAGAGAGGAGGGGCTTAGGAGGAGCCTGGGCAGAATGGGTGGAGTCAGAGAGGAGGGGGTATAGGAGGAGCCTGGGCAGAATGGGTATAGGAGGAGCCTAGTCAGATTGGGTGTGGTCAAATAGGAGGAGCCTGGGCAGAATGGGTGGGGTCAGAGAGGAGGGGGTATAGGAGGAGCCTGGCATAGGGGGGTATAGGAGGAGCCTGGCAGAGGGGGGGTGTAGGAGGAGCCTAGTCAGATTGGGTGGGGTCAAATAGGAGGAGCCTGGGCAGAATGGGTGGGGTCAGTTTGAGGGGCTTAGGAGGAGCCTAGTCAGATTGGGTGGGGTCAGAGAGGAGGGGTATAAGAGGAGCCTGGGCAGAGGGGGTATAGGAGGAGCCTGGGCGGAGGGGGTATAGGAGGAGCCTGGGCAGAGGGGGTGGGGTCAGAGAGGAGGGGTATAGGAGGAGCCTGGGCAGAGGGGGTATAGGAGGAGCCTAGTCAGATTGAGTGGGGTCAAATAGGAGGAGCCTGGGCAGAATGGGTGGAGTCAGAGAGGAGGGGGTATAGGAGGAGCCTGGGCAGAATGGGTGGGGTCAGACAGGAGGGGGTATAGGAGGAGCCTGGGCAGAGGGGGGTGTAGGAGGAGCCTAGTCAGATTGGGTGGGGTCAAATAGGAGGAGCCTGGGCAGAATGGGTGGGGTCAGAGAGGAGGGGCTTAGGAGGAGCCTGGGCAGAATGGGTGGGGTCAGACAGCAGAGGAGGGGCTTAGGAGGAGCCAAGTCAGATTGGGTGGGGTCAAATAGGAGGAGCCTGGGCAGAATGGGTGGGGTCAGAGGGGTATGGGAGGAGCCTGGGTAGAATGGGTGGAGTCAGAGAGGAGGGGGTATAGGAGGAGCCTGGCAGAGGGGGGTGTAGGAGGAGCCTAGTCAGATTGGGTAGGGTCAAATAGGAGGAGCCTGGGCAGAATGGGTGGGGTCAGAGGGGTATGGGAGGAGCCTGGGCAGAATGGGTGGGTTCAGAGGGGTATGGGAGGAGCCTGGGTAGAATGGGTGGAGTCAGAGAGGAGGGGGTATAGGAGGAGCCTGGGCAGAATGGGTGGGGTCAGACAGCAGAGGAGGGGCTTAGGAGGAGCCTGGGCAGAATGGGTGGGGTCAGAGAGGAGGAGGCTGGGCAGAATGGGTGGGGTCAGACAGCAGAGGAGGGGCTTAGGAGGAGCCTGGACAGAGGGGGTGGGGTCAGAGAGGAGGGGTATAGGAGGAGCCTGGGCAGGAGGAGGGGGTATATGGGCAGAATGGGTGGGGTCAGAGAGGAGGGGCTTAGGAGGAGCCTGGGCAGAATGGGTGGGGTCAGAGAGGAGGGGGTATAGGAGGAGCCTGGCAGAGGGGGGTATAGGAGGAGCCTGGGCAGAGGGGGGTGTAGGAGGAGCCTAGTCAGATTGGGTGGGGTCAAATAGGAGGAGCCTGGGCAGAATGGGTGGGGTCAGAGGGGTATGGGAGGAGCCTGGGTAGAATGGGTGGAGTCAGAGAGGAGGGGGTATAGGAGGAGCCTGGCAGAGGGGGGTGTAGGAGGAGCCTAGTCAGATTGGGTGGGGTCAAATAGGAGGAGCCTGGGCAGAATGGGTGGGGTCAGAGGGGTATGGGAGGAGCCTGGGTAGAATGGGTGGAGTCAGAGAGGAGGGGGTATAGGAGGAGCCTGGCAGAGGGGGGTGTAGGAGGAGCCTAGTCAGATTGGGTGGGGTCAAATAGGAGGAGCCTGGGCAGAATGGGTGGGGTCAGAGGGGTATGGGAGGAGCCTGGGCAGAATGGGTGGGGTCAGAGAGGAGGGGGTATAGGAGGAGCCTGGCAGAGGGGGGTATAGGAGGAGCCTGGGCAGAGGGGGGTGTAGGAGGAGCCTAGTCAGATTGGGTGGGGTCAAATAGGAGGAGCCTGGGCAGAATGGGTGGGGTCAGAGGGGTATGGGAGGAGCCTGGGTAGAATGGGTGGAGTCAGAGAGGAGGGGGTATAGGAGGAGCCTGGCAGAGGGGGGTGTAGGAGGAGCCTAGTCAGATTGGGTGGGGTCAAATAGGAGGAGCCTGGGCAGAATGGGTGGGGTCAGAGGGGTATGGGAGGAGCCTGGGTAGAATGGGTGGAGTCAGAGAGGAGGGGGGATAGGAGGAGCCTGGCAGAGGGGGGTGTAGGAGGAGCCTAGTCAGATTGGGTGGGGTCAAATAGGAGGAGCCTGGGCAGAGGGGGTGGGGTCAGAGAGGAGGGGTATAGGAGGAGCCTGGGCAGAATGGGTGGGGTCAGACAGCAGAGGAGGGGCTTAGGAGGAGCCTGGGCAGAATGGGTGGGGTCAGAGAGGAGGGGCTTAGGAGGAGCCTAGTCAGATTGGGTGGGGTCAAATAGGAGGAGCCTGGGCAGAATGGGTGGGGCTTAGGAGGGGCCTAGGGGCTTAGGAGGAGCCTAGTCAGATTGGGTGGGGTCAGAGAGGAGGGGTATAGGAGGAGCCTGGCAGAGGGGGGGTGTAGGAGGAGCCTAGTCAGATTGGGTGGGGTCAAATAGGAGGAGCCTGGGCAGAATGGGAGGAGCCTGGGTAGAATGGGTGGAGTCAGAGAGGAGGGGGTATAGGAGGAGCCTGGCAGAGGGGGGTGTAGGAGGAGCCTAGTCAGATTGGGTGGGGTCAGAGAGGTGGGGCTTAGGAGGAGCCTGGGCAGAATGAGTGGGGTCAGACAGCAGAGGAGGGGCTTAGGAGGAGCCTAGGGGCTTAGGAGGAGCCTAGTCAGATTGGGTGGGGTCAAATAGGAGGAGCCTGGGCAGAATGGG
This sequence comes from Lissotriton vulgaris, assembly GCF_964263255.1. NCBI lineage: Eukaryota > Metazoa > Chordata > Amphibia > Caudata > Salamandridae > Lissotriton > Lissotriton vulgaris. Next base: position 1,002,884,994 of record NC_141695.1, read on the forward strand.
TGGGGTCAGAGGGGTATGGGAGGAGCCTGGGTAGAATGGGTGGAGTCAGAGAGGAGGGGGTATAGGAGGAGCCTGGCAGAGGGGGGTGTAGGAGGAGCCTAGTCAGATTGGGTGGGGTCAAATAGGAGGAGCCTGGGCACAATGGGAGGGGTCAGAGGGGTATGGGAGGAGCCTAGTCAGAGGGGGTGGGGTCAGAGAGGAGGGGCTTAGGAGGAGCCTAGTCAGATTGGGTGGGGTCAAATAGGAGGAGCCTGGGCAGAATGGGTGGAGTCAGAGAGGTGGGGCTTAGGAGGAGCCTGGGCAGAATGGGTGGGGTCAGAGAGGAGGGGCTTAGGCGGAGCCTGGGCAGAATGGGTGGGGGTCAGACAGCAGAGGAGGGGCTTAGGAGGAGCCTGGGCAGAGGGGGTATAGGAGGAGCCTAGTCAGATTGGGTGGGGTCAGAGAGGTGGGGTATAGGAGGAGCCTGGGCAGAATGGGTGGGGTCAAATAGGAGGAGCCTGGGCAGAATGGGTGGGGTCAGACAGCAGAGGAGGGGCTTAGGAGGAGCCTAGTCAGATTGGGTGGGGTCAAATAGGAGGAGCCTGGGCAGAATGGGTGGGGTCAGACAGCAGAGGAGGGGTATAGGAGGAGCCTGGCAGAGGGGGGTGTAGGAGGAGCCTAGTCAGATTGGGTGGGGTCAAATAGGAGGAGCCTGGGTGGGGTCAGAGGGGTATGGGAGGAGCCTGGGCAGAGGGGGTGGGGTCAGAGAGGAGGGGTATAGGAGGAGCCTGGCCAGAGGGGGTGGGGTCAGAGAGGAGGGGTATAGGAGGAGCCTGGGCAGAATGGGTGGGGTCAGACAGCAGAGGAGGGGCTTAGGAGGAGCTTAGTCAGATTGGGTGGGGTCAAATAGGAGGAGCCTGGGCAGAATGGGTGGGGTCAGAGGGGTATGGGAGGAGCCTGGGCAGAATGGGTGGGGTCAGACAGCAGAGGAGGGGCTAAGGAGGAGCCTGGGCAGAATGGGTGGGGTCAGAGAGGAGGGGCTTAGGCGGAGCCTGGGCAGAATGGGTGGGGGTCAGACAGCAGAGGAGGGGCTTAGGAGGAGCCTGGGCAGAGGGGGTATAGGAGGAGCCTAGTCAGATTGGGTGGGGTCAGAGAGGTGGGGTATAGGAGGAGCCTGGGCAGAATGGGTGGGGTCAGACAGCAGAGGAGGGGCTTAGGAGGAGCCTAGTCAGATTGGGTGGGGTCAAATAGGAGGAGCCTGGGCAGAATGGGTGGGGTCAGACAGCAGAGGAGGGGTATAGGAGGAGCCTGGCAGAGAGGGGTGTAGGAGGAGCCTAGTCAGATTGGGTGGGGTCAAATAGGAGGAGCCTAGGTGGGGTCAGAGGGGTATGGGAGGAGCCTGGGCAGAGGGGGTGGGGTCAGAGAGGAGGGGTATAGGAGGAGCCTGGGCAGAGGGGGTATAGGAGGAGCCTGGCCAGAGGGGGTGGGGTCAGAGAGGAGGGGTATAGGAGGAGCCTGGGCAGAATGGGTGGGGTCAGACAGCAGAGGAGGGGCTTAGGAGGAGCTTAGTCAGATTGGGTGGGGTCAAATAGGAGGAGCCTGGGCAGAATGGGTGGGGTCAGAGGAGTATGGGAGGAGCCTGGGCAGAATGGGTGGGGTCAGACAGCAGAGGAGGGGCTAAGGAGGAGCCTGGGCAGAATGGGTGGGGTCAGAGAGGAGGGGCTTAGGCGGAGCCTGGGCAGAATGGGTGGGGTCAGAGAGGAGGGGCTTAGGCGGAGCCTGGGCAGAATGGGTGGGGTCAGACAGCAGAGGAGGGGCTTAGGAGGAGCCTGGGCAGGAGGAGGGGGTATATGGGCAGAATGGGTGGGGTCAGAGAGGAGGGGCTTAGGAGGAGCCTGGGCAGAATGGGTGGAGTCAGAGAGGAGGGGGTATAGGAGGAGCCTGGGCAGAATGGGTATAGGAGGAGCCTAGTCAGATTGGGTGTGGTCAAATAGGAGGAGCCTGGGCAGAATGGGTGGGGTCAGAGAGGAGGGGGTATAGGAGGAGCCTGGCAGAGGGGGGTATAGGAGGAGCCTGGCAGAGGGGGGGTGTAGGAGGAGCCTAGTCAGATTGGGTGGGGTCAAATAGGAGGAGCCTGGGCAGAATGGGTGGGGTCAGTTTGAGGGGCTTAGGAGGAGCCTAGTCAGATTGGGTGGGGTCAGAGAGGAGGGGTATAAGAGGAGCCTGGGCAGAGGGGGTATAGGAGGAGCCTGGGCAGAGGGGGTATAGGAGGAGCCTGGGCAGAGGGGGTGGGGTCAGAGAGGAGGGGTATAAGAGGAGCCTGGGCAGAGGGGGTATAGGAGGAGCCTAGTCAGATTGAGTGGGGTCAAATAGGAGGAGCCTGGGCAGAATGGGTGGAGTCAGAGAGGAGGGGGTATAGGAGGAGCCTGGGCAGAATGGGTGGGGTCAGAGAGGAGGGGGTATAGGAGGAGCCTGGGCAGAGGGGGGTGTAGGAGGAGCCTAGTCAGATTGGGTGGGGTCAAATAGGAGGAGCCTGGGCAGAATGGGTGGGGTCAGACAGCAGAGGAGGGGCTTAGGAGGAGCCAAGTCAGATTGGGTGGGGTCAAATAGGAGGAGCCTGGGCAGAATGGGTGGGGTCAGAGGGGTATGGGAGGAGCCTGGGTAGAATGGGTGGAGTCAGAGAGGAGGGGGTATAGGAGGAGCCTGGCAGAGGGGGGTGTAGGAGGAGCCTAGTCAGATTGGGTGGGGTCAAATAGGAGGAGCCTGGGCACAATGGGAGGGGTCAGAGGGGTATGGGAGGAGCCTGGGTAGAATGGGTGGAGTCAGAGAGGAGGGGGTATAGGAGGAGCCTGGCAGAGGGGGGTGTAGGAGGAGCCTAGTCAGATTGGGTGGGGTCAAATAGGAGGAGCCTGGGCACAATAGGAGGGGTCAAATATGGAGGAGCCTGGGTAGAATGGGTGGAGTCAGAGAGGAGGGGGTATAGGAGGAGCCTAGTCAGAGGGGGTGGGGTCAGAGAGGAGGGGCTTAGGAGGAGCCTAGTCAGATTGGGTGGGGTCAAATAGGAGGAGCCTGGGCAGAATGGGTGGGGTCAGAGAGGAGGGGCTTAGGCGGAGCCTGGGCAGAATGGGTGGGGGTCAGACAGCAGAGGAGGGGCTTAGGAGGAGCCTGGGCAGAGGGGGTATAGGAGGAGCCTAGTCAGATTGGGTGGGGTCAAATAGGAGGAGCCTGGGCAGAATGGGTGGGGTCAGACAGCAGAGGAGGGGCTTAGGAGGAGCCAAGTCAGATTGGGTGGGGTCAAATAGGAGGAGCCTGGGCAGAATGGGTGGAATCAGAGAGGTGGGGCTTAGGAGGAGCCTGGGCAGAATGGGTGGGGTCAGAGAGGAGGGGCTTAGGCGGAGCCTGGGCAGAATGGGTGGGGGTCAGACAGCAGAGGAGGGGCTTAGGAGGAGCCTAGGGGCTTAGGAGGAGCCTAGTCAGATTGGGTGGGGTCAAATAGGAGGAGCCTGGGCAGAATGGGTGGGGTCAGAGGGGTATGGGAGGAGCCTGGGTAGAATGGGTGGAGTCAGAGAGGAGGGGGTATAGGAGGAGCCTGGGCAGAGGGGGGTGTAGGAGGAGCCTAGTCAGATTGGGTGGGGTCAAATAGGAGGAGCCTGGGCAGAATGGGTGGGGTCAGAGGGGTATGGGAGGAGCCTGGGTAGAATGGGTGGAGTCAGAGAGGAGGGGGTATAGGAGGAGCCTGGCAGAGGGGGGTGTAGGAGGAGCCTAGTCAGATTGGGTGGGGTCAAATAGGAGGAGCCTGGGCACAATGGGAGGGGTCAGAGGGGTATGGGAGGAGCCTGGGTAGAATGGGTGGAGTCAGAGAGGAGGGGGTATAGGAGGAGCCTAGTCAGAGGGGGTGGGGTCAGAGAGGAGGGGCTTAGGAGGAGCCTAGTCAGATTGGGTGGGGTCAAATAGGAGGAGCCTGGGCAGAATGGGTGGAGTCAGAGAGGTGGGGCTTAGGCGGAGCCTGGGCAGAATGGGTGGGGGTCAGACAGCAGAGGAGGGGCTTAGGAGGAGCCTGGGCAGAGGGGGTATAGGAGGAGCCTAGTCAGATTGGGTGGGGTCAAATAGGAGGAGCCTGGGCAGAATGGGTGGGGTCAGACAGCAGAGGAGGGGCTTAGGAGGAGCCAAGTCAGATTGGGTGGGGTCAAATAGGAGGAGCCTGGGCAGAATGGGTGGAGTCAGAGAGGTGGGGCTTAGGAGGAGCCTGGGCAGAATGGGTGGGGTCAGAGAGGAGGGGCTTAGGCGGAGCCTGGGCAGAATGGGTGGGGGTCAGACAGCAGAGGAGGGGCTTAGGAGGAGCCTGGGCAGAGGGGGTATAGGAGGAGCCTAGTCAGATTGGGTGGGGTCAAATAGGAGGAGCCTGGGCAGAATGGGTGGGGTCAGACAGCAGAGGAGGGGCTTAGGAGGAGCCAAGTCAGATTGGGTGGGGTCAAATAGGAGGGGTATAGGAGGAGCCTGGGCAGAATGGGTGGGGTCAGAGGGGTATGGGAGGAGCCTGGGCAGAATGGGTGGAGTCAGAGAGGAGGGGGTATAGGAGGATCCTGGGCAGAATGGGTGGGGTCAGACAGCAGAGGAGGGGCTTAGGAGGAGCCTGGGCAGAATGGGTGGGGTCAGACAGCAGAGGAGGGGCTTAGGAGGAGCCTGGGCAGAATGGGTGGGGTCAGAGAGGAGATGCTTAGGCAGAGCCTGGGCAGTATGGGTGGGGTCAGACAGCAGAGGAGGGGCTTAGGAGGAGTCTAGTCAGATTGGGTGGGGTCAAATAGGAGGAGCCTAGTCAGAATGGGTGGAGTCAGAGAGGAGGGGGTATAGGAGGAGCCTAGTCAGATTGGGTGGGGTCAGAGAGGAGGGGTATAGGAGGAGCCTGGGCAGAGGGGCTTAGGAGGAGCCTGGGCAGAATGGGTGGGGTCAGACAGCAGAGGAGGGGCTTAGGAGGAGCCTAGTCAGATTGGGTGGGGTCAAATAGGAGGAGCCTAGTCAGAATGGGTGGAGTCAGAGAGGAGGGGGTATAGGAGGAGCCTAGTCAGATTGGGTGGGGTCAGAGAGGAGGGGTATAGGAGGAGCCTGGGCAGAGGGGCTTAGGAGGCGCCTGGGCAGAATTGGTGGGGTCAGAGAGGAGGGGGTGTAGGAGGAGCCTAGTCAGATTGGGTGGGGTCAGAGAGGAGGGGTATAGGAGGAGCCTGGGCAGAGGGGCTTAGGAGGAGCCTGGGCAGAATGGGTGGGGTCAGACAGCAGAGGAGGGGCTTAGGAGGAGCCTGGGTAGAATGGGTGGAGTCAGAGAGGAGGGGGTGTAGGAGGAGCCTAGTCAGATTGGGTGGGGTCAAATAGGAGGAGCCTAGTCAGAGGGGGTGGGGTCAGAGAGGAGGGGCTTAGGAGGAGCCTAGTCAGATTGGGTGGGGTCAAATAGGAGGAGCCTGGGCAGAATGGGTGGAGTCAGAGAGGTGGGGCTTAGGAGGAGCCTGGGCAGAATGGGTGGGGTCAGAGAGGAGGGGCTTAGGCGGAGCCTGGGCAGAATGGGTGGGGGTCAGACAGCAGAGGAGGGGCTTAGGAGGAGCCTGGGCAGAGGGGGTATAGGAGGAGCCTAGTCAGATTGGGTGGGGTCAAATAGGAGGAGCCTGGGCAGAATGGGTGGGGTCAGACAGCAGAGGAGGGGCTTAGGAGGAGCCTGGGCAGAATGGGTGGGGTCAGAGAGGAGGGGCTTAGGCGGAGCCTGGGCAGAATGGGTGGGGGTCAGACAGCAGAGGAGGGGCTTAGGAGGAGCCTGGGCAGAATGGGTGGGGTCAGACAGCAGAGGAGGGGCTTAGGAGGAGCCTAGTCAGATTGGGTGGGGTCAAATAGGAGGAGCCTGGGCAGAATGGGTGGGGTCAGACAGCAGAGGAGGGGCTTAGGAGGAGCCAAGTCAGATTGGGTGGGGTCAAATAGGAGGGGTATAGGAGGAGCCTGGGCAGAATGGGTGGGGTCAGAGAGGAGGGGGTATAGGAGGATCCTGGGCAGAATGGGTGGGGTCAGACAGCAGAGGAGGGGCTTAGGAGGAGCCTGGGCAGAATGGGTGGGGTCAGACAGCAGAGGAGGGGCTTAGGAGGAGCCTGGGCAGAATGGGTGGGGTCAGAGAGGAGATGCTTAGGCAGAGCCTGGGCAGTATGGGTGGGGTCAGACAGCAGAGGAGGGGCTTAGGAGGAGCCTAGTCAGATTGGGTGGGGTCAAATAGGAGGAGCCTAGTCAGAATGGGTGGAGTCAGAGAGGAGGGGGTATAGGAGGAGCCTAGTCAGATTGGGTGGGGTCAGAGAGGAGGGGCTTAGGAGGAGCCTAGGCAGAATGGGTGGGGTCAGACAGCAGAGGAGGGACTTAGGAGGCGCCTGGGCAGACTTGGTGGGGTCAGAGAGGAGGGGCTTAGGAGGAGCCTGGGCAGAATGGGTGGGGTCAGACAGCAGAGGAGGGGCTTAGGAGGAGCCTAGTCAGATTGGGTGGGGTCAAATAGGAGGAGCCTGGGCAGAATGGGTGAGGTCAGAGAGGAGGGGTATAGGAGGAGCCTAGTCAGATTGGGTGGGGTCAAATAGGAGGGGGTATAGGAGGAGCCTGGGCAGAATGGGTGGGGCCAGACAGCAGAGGAGGGGCTTAGGAGGAACCTAGTCAGATTGGGTGGGGTCAAATAGGAGGAGCCTGGGCAGAATGGGTGGGGTCAGACAGCAGAGGAGGGGCTTAGGAGGAGCCTGGGCAGAATGGGTGGGGTCAGAGAGGAGGGGCTTAGGAGGAGCCTGGGCAGAATGGGTGGAGTCAGAGAGGAGGGGGTATAGGAGGAGCCTGGGCAGAATGGGTGGGGTCAGACAGCAGAGGAGGGGTATAGGAGGAGCCTGGGCAGAGGGGGTGGGGTCAGAGAGGAGGGGGTATAGGAGGAGCCTGGGCAGAATGGGTGGAGTCAGAGAGGAGGGGTATAGGAGGAGCCTGGGCAGAATGGGTGGAGTCAGAGAGGAGGGGGTATAGGAGGAGCCTGGGCAGAATGGGTATAGGAGGAGCCTAGTCAGATTGGGTGAGGTCAGAGAGGAGGGGTATAGGAGGAGCCTGGGCAGAGGGGCTTAGGAGGAGCCTGGGCAGAATGGGTGGGGTCAGACAGCAGAGGATGGGTTTAGGAGGAGCTTAGTCAGAATGGGTGGGGTCAGAGAGCAGAGGAGGGGTTAAGGAGGAGCCTAGTCAGATTGGGTGGGGTCAGAGAGGAGGGGGTATAGGAGGAGCCTAGTCAGATTGGGTGAGGTCAGAGAGGAGGGGCTGAGGAGGAGCCTGGGCAGAATGGGTGGAGTCAGACAGCAGAGGAGGGGCTTAGGAGGAGCCTAGTCAGATTGGGTGGGGTCAAATAGGAGGAGCCTGGGCAGAATGGGTGAGGTCAGAGAGGAGGGGTATAGGAGGAGCCTGGGCAGAATGGGTGGGGTCAGACAGCAGAGGAGGGGCTTAGGAGGAGCCTAGTCAGATTGGGGTCAAATAAGAGGGGTATAGGAGGAGCCTGGGCAGAATGGGTGGGGTCAGAGGGGTATGGGAGGAGCCTGGGCAGAATGGGTGGAGTCAGAGAGGAGGGGGTATAGGAGGAGCCTAGTCAGATTGGGTGGGGTCAGAGAGCAGAGGAGGGGTTAAGGAGGAGCCTAGTCAGATTGGGTGTGGTCAAATAGGAGGAGCCTGGGCAGAATGGGTGGGGTCTGAGGGCCTAGGAAGGGGTCATAGATGGAGGAGGATCCTGACTTATGGTGGGGAACTGCAAAAACTTTTTTAATGCACCCCCCTATACTTTCTGATTTCTGTTTGGAGGGGCAGTCGGGGAGCAGTATTAAAAGGTGCTTAGGCGCAACGTGAAGAGCGATGAGGTGCACAGAATGGCATGCCTTCCAGGTACTTTTTGGGGGGGCTACCATTATTTTTTATTGCTCTGATCCTCCCTCATGGGGTGTACCCCAAATGGTTAGGGGCAACGGGGGAGGGGGGGTGGCAAAAAGCTGTTTGACAGTTTCTGTTACCAACAGGGGTCACCATACGATTCTGCTGCAGTTATGGTATTGAAAGGTACAACAAGGAGCATGTGAATGTATTTTTGCAGGTGGGGTGCCCCAAAATTTTACTGCCAGCAGCAGCAGCCCCCCTCCTCCCCACCCAGCAGATTGGTATAGGTACCTTTAGGACATTTCTGTTGAAAAAAGAGGCTATAGCGAATCGTGCTATGAAATCCTAGAGCACTAACATTTGCTAAATAAAGGTGGCATCGGAGCATACGAATGAGGCAGAGAGAGGCTACTGTTGCCAATTGGTTTGGTGGGTCATAGTGAATAACCTCGGCATGCAAATAGGCAGTGTGAGGATTGGCAGTGTCTGTAGAGAATTTTGGCATGCTCTTCAGCTTATTTTTTCCTCCTTACGTTGGCTATGAACTACAGAGGAAAGGCCCGGCCTTACTGTTGGACAAAACATGTATTTATGATTTTAAGAAGTGTAGTCTGACTGTACTGAGAGGGGCTGTACAGTACGGTAAATGCCTGTATACCCCTGCAATGTGCATCCAACTGTCACTTGAGATTCAATAGCGAACGAAGCAGCTGGGTTACTGACTGAATGTAAATGGAAGGCACATAGCAAGGGTGTTTGTGGTCACTCAAATGATTGAAACCTGGTTGATGCACTACCAAAGCTGGGGTTCCAGGAGGGAACATTTGAGGGGCATTGAGATGGTGGTGCCCAGAGGTCAAAATATGTTTCAGAGACAGAGAGGTACTGCGGTCCTGGTCCCACATTGGGGGTAGTCAAAAGTCCGGCTAAAGATTTCTGTCCAACTGTTACCACGTTTTGTGCAGCCTGGCTCCCTCTGTAACGATTCCCCAGTGTCTTTCGATCCTACAGATGACTGTAGCAAACTTCCCAAATTTTTTCTTGGCCTCATACCCCCAAAGGAGTGCCTGACATTTGCCAGCCTAACGACACTCACATTCTGGGAAAAACCTCACTAACCATGCATATTTATGCACCACACATGGCAAATCCTTGCAATTGCAGAACATCATATCGCACTTGTCATCTTTGAGGTGCTGTAAGTATTTGGATTTGAGGGAAATATTCATCCTTGCTTGCTCTCCCACCTGAAGTCTATGGTGCTGCTGTTCCTTTCTCACATGTCCCTACAAAGAGACAAGTGACACACAGACTCAATCACTCAGCAAACATATATGCTTTGACGCTTTCATCTTGCTGTTTACCTTCCAAATGTTCCCCCTTCACCACAAATACAGGCCAGCCATTCCTCATCCCCTCAGTCATCGTAGTCATTCACTCCTTAGGCCCTGCAAGACAAAAAAGACCAAGAATCATGTCAGCAAGAAGGAGAAAAGCCTCAGTGTGCTCTTTTGTTCATACTGCTGCCCCCTAGTAACACTTCATAGCCACTGCAGCTTAAGAATGGGACTGAGAAGAGGGCTCTCCTATGCAAATAATGTCCTCCCATGCATACTTTCTTCTGAGACGGTCGGCGGCTTGTGCCGTGATACTGCCTCCAACATATGGTCTTCAACCAAATTTTAAAAAAGCCCACCTGCCTTAGACGAAGGATTTTGCCACTCGAAGGAACTACATGGGGACATCACCATCATTTAGCAGGGTCCTAAATTGCCCGCTGTCCGCCTGTATACAGAACAAGGACGTTCGTGGCCGTTCGTGAGCGTTCTTCAAAGGAAGGAGGTGGGTGAATAAATCCAAGATGCCAGGGCAGGCCCAGCCCAGCCCAGTGCAGCCCAGCCCGGCACAGCGCACTGCTGTGGAGGTCCACTCCTTCACATCCTGCAGCAGGCATGATGCAGATCTACTAGAGCAAAGGCTTGACTCTGCTCTTGTCTGTCTCTTAAAGGAAAAATCTTTCCAACTTCTTATTGCACCTAATAAATGGACTCTAGCTAGCCTCAAACTCGACCCATCATTTCATTAGCCAGAGCTCATACTTGACCTTTATTTCTATCCAAGCTCACTGGCACCAAACCCCTGATTTGAGCGAGTGGCTCACACTAAAATGAAAAATCACCATCAACCAACCTATTTTACAATAAGTGTAGCACCATCCTCGCATTCTTGTGCTCAGTTATAACCCCCAATACCACAATTGCACTCTGCAATTCACCAAACTTAAAGGACAAAGAATGACGACATTGATAAAGGAAGATAAGGCCTTGTTCCTAGCACCTACTTGAGAAATAGGGCGGTTGGTAGAAGGTCATGAGAGAAAACATATGAAATGTTGGGAGACACCTGCCAAAAAAACACTAGCAAAAAAAAAATCACTGTTTGAAAATTTCCCACCTTGGGACACTTCTACAGCACTGGCAGGATTCGAACCCTGGCCTGTGAGGGCTGTCCCCCCAAAGGTACAAGCCTTACCTTTGAGCTATCTCCTTGGTGGTCTAGAGGATTGCAGTAGTAACTATAAGCAACATACAGGCCTTGGTGTCCTTCCCTGTGGCTTCCATTGCACATTAAATGGATGACCATGACATAAGGACAATTTGATAGGCTACTTACATGGAAACCAGAAAAACACTTAGCAACAAAAAATTAAAGAAAATCACTGTTTGAAAATTTCCCACCTTGGGATACTTCTACAGCACTGGCAGGATTCGAACCCTGGCCTGTGAGGGCTGTCCCCACCAAAGGTACAAGCCTTACCTTTGAGCTATAGCTCCTTGGTGGTCTGGAGGATTGCAGTAGTAACTATAAGCAACATACAGGCCTTGGTGTCCTTTCCTGTGGCTTCCATTGCACATTAAATGGATGACCATGACATAAGGACAATTTGATAGGCTACTTACATGGAAACCAGAAAAACACTTAGCAACAAAAAATAAAAGAAAATCACTGTTTGAAAATTTCCCACCTTGGGATACTTCTACAGCACTGGCAGGATTCGAACCCTGGCCTGTGAGGGCTGTCCCCACTAAAGGTACAAGCCTTACCTTTGAGCTATAGCTCCTTGGTGGTCTAGAGGATTGCAGAAGTAACTATAAGCAACATACAGGCCTTGGTGTCCTTTCCTGTGGCTTCCATTGCACATTAAAAGGATGACCATGACATAAGGACAATTTGATAGGCTACTTACATGGAAACCAGTGTGGTCCAGTGGGTAAGTTCCTGCCTTCCATCCAGGCAACCAGGGTTCAAATCCCGGGTTCGGCACCAGGTAAGTAAATTGGTAAGTAAAATGTGTCTGTGTGTTGTGTAAGAGTGGAATCATGCCTAGCGAAAGAGGGATTGCAGATTGGTCGGTAAGTAAAATAGGTGTGGAAAGAAAGGTGAAAGAAAGAGAATGGGTGTTGTCTGTAGGAGGAGGACCCTGGGCAGAATGGGTGGGGTCAGACAGCAGAGGAGGGGCTTAGGAGGAGCCTAGTCAGATTGGGTGGGGTCAAATAGGAGGACCCTGGGCAGGTTGGGTGGGGTCAGAGAGGAGGGGTATAGGAGGAGCCTGGGCAGAATGGGTGGGGTCAGAGAGCAGAGGAGGGGCTTAGGAGGAGCCTAGGGGCTTAGGAGGAGCCTAGTCAGATTGGGTGGGGTCAGAGAGGAGGGGCTTAGGAGGAGCCTGGGCAGAATGGGTGGGGTCAGAGAGCAGAGGAGGGGCTTAGGAGGAGCCTAGGGGCTTAGGAGGAGCCTAGTCAGATTGGGTGCGGTCAGAGAGGAGGAGCCTGGGCAGAATGGGAGGAGCCTGGGTAGAATGGGTGGGGTCAGAGGGGTATGGGAGGAGCCTGGGTAGAATGGGTGGAGTCATAGAGGAGGGGGTATAGGAGGAGCCTGGCAGAGGGGGGTGTAGGAGGAGCCTAGTCAGATTGGGTAGGGTCAAATAGGAGGAGCCTGGGCAGAATAGGTGGGGTCAGAGGGGTATGGGAGGAGCCTGGGCAGAATGGGTGGGTTCAGAGGGATATGGGAGGAGCCTGGGTAGAATGGGTGGAGTCAGAGAGGAGGGGGTATAGGAGGAGCCTGGGCAGAATGGGTGGGGTCAGACAGCAGAGGAGGGGCTTAGGAGGAGCCTGGGCAGAATGGGTGGGGTCAGACAGCAGAGGAGGGGTATAGGAGGAGCCTGGGCAGGAGGAGGGGGTATATGGGCAGAATGGGTGGGGTCAGAGAGGAGGAGCCTGGGCAGAATGGGTGGGGTCAGAGAGGAGGGGGTATAGGAGGAGCCTGGGCAGAGGGGGGTGTAGGAGGAGCCTAGTCAGATTGGGTGGGGTCAAATAGGAGGAGCCTGGGCAGAATGGGTGGGGTCAGAGGGGTATGGGAGGAGCCTGGGTAGAATGGGTGGAGTCAGAGAGGAGGGGGTATAGGAGGAGCCTGGCAGAGGGGGGTGTAGGAGGAGCCTAGTCAGATTGGGTGGGGTCAAATAGGAGGAGCCTGGGCAGAATGGGTGGGGTCAGAGGGGTATGGGAGGAGCCTGGGTAGAATGGGTGGAGTCAGAGAGGAGGGGGTGTAGGAGGAGCCTGGGCAGAATGGGTGGGGTCAGACAGCAGAGGAGGGGCTTAGGAGGAGCCTAGGGGCTTAGGAGGAGCCTAGTCAGATTGGGTGGGGTCAAATAGGAGGAGCCTGGGCACAATGGGAGGGGTCAGAGGGGTATGGGAGGAGCCTGGGTAGAATGGGTGGAGTCAGAGAGGAGGGGGTATAGGAGGAGCCTGGCAGAGGGGGGTGTAGGAGGAGCCTAGTCAGATTGGGTGGGGTCAAATAGGAGGAGCCTGGGCAGAGGGGGTGGGGTCAGAGAGGAGGGGCTTAGGAGGAGCCTAGTCAGATTGGGTGGGGTCAAATAGGAGGAGCCTGGGCAGAATGGGTGGAGTCAGAGAGGTGGGGCTTAGGAGGAGCCTGGGCAGAATGGGTGGGGTCAGAGAGGAGGGGCTTAGGCGGAGCCTGGGCAGAATGGGTGGGGGTCAGACAGCAGAGGAGGGGCTTAGGAGGAGCCTGGGCAGAGGGGGTATAGGAGGAGCCTAGTCAGATTGGGTGGGGTCAGAGAGGTGGGGTATAGGAGGAGCCTGGGCAGAATGGGTGGGGTCAAATAGGAGGAGCCTGGGCAGAATGGGTGGAGTCAGAGAGGTGGGGCTTAGGAGGAGCCTGGGCAGAATGGGTGGGGTCAGAGAGGAGGGGCTTAGGCGGAGCCTGGGCAGAATGGGTGGGGGTCAGACAGCAGAGGAGGGGCTTAGGAGGAGCCTGGGCAGAGGGGGTATAGGAGGAGCCTAGTCAGATTGGGTGGGGTCAGAGAGGTGGGGTATAGGAGGAGCCTGGGCAGAATGGGTGGGGTCAAATAGGAGGAGCCTGGGCAGAATGGGTGGGGTCAGACAGCAGAGGAGGGGCTTAGGAGGAGCCTAGTCAGATTGGGTGGGGTCAAATAGGAGGAGCCTGGGCAGAATGGGTGGGGTCAGACAGCAGAGGAGGGGTATAGGAGGAGCCTGGCAGAGGGGGGTGTAGGAGGAGCCTAGTCAGATTGGGTGGGGTCAAATAGGAGGAGCCTGGGTGGGGTCAGAGGGGTATGGGAGGAGCCTGGGCAGAGGGGGTGGGGTCAGAGAGGAGGGGTATAGGAGGAGCCTGGGCAGAATGGGTGGGGTCAGACAGCAGAGGAGGGGCTTAGGAGGAGCTTAGTCAGATTGGGTGGGGTCAAATAGGAGGAGCCTGGGCAGAATGGGTGGGGTCAGACAGCAGAGGAGGGGCTAAGGAGGAGCCTGGGCAGAATGGGTGGGGTCAGAGAGGAGGGGCTTAGGCGGAGCCTGGGCAGAATGGGTGGGGGTCAGACAGCAGAGGAGGGGCTTAGGAGGAGCCTGGGCAGAGGGGGTATAGGAGGAGCCTAGTCAGATTGGGTGGGGTCAGAGAGGTGGGGTATAGGAGGAGCCTGGGCAGAATGGGTGGGGTCAAATAGGAGGAGCCTGGGCAGAATGGGTGGGGTCAGACAGCAGAGGAGGGGCTTAGGAGGAGCCTAGTCAGATTGGGTGGGGTCAAATAGGAGGAGCCTGGGCAGAATGGGTGGGGTCAGACAGCAGATGAGGGGTATAGGAGGAGCCTGGCAGAGGGGGGTGTAGGAGGAGCCTAGTCAGATTGGGTGGGGTCAAATAGGAGGAGCCTGGGTGGGGTCAGAGGGGTATGGGAGGAGCCTGGGCAGAGGGGGTGGGGTCAGAGAGGAGGGGTATAGGAGGAGCCTGGGCAGAGGGGGTATAGGAGGAGCCTGGCCAGAGGGGGTGGGGTCAGAGAGGAGGGGCTTAGGCGGAGCCTGGGCAGAATGGGTGTGGTCAGACAGCAGAGGAGGGGCTTAGGAGGAGCCTGGGCAGGAGGAGGGGGTATATGGGCAGAATGGGTGGGGTCAGAGAGGAGGGGCTTAGGAGGAGCCTGGGCAGAATGGGTGGAGTCAGAGAGGAGGGGGTATAGGAGGAGCCTGGGCAGAATGGGTATAGGAGGAGCCTAGTCAGATTGGGTGTGGTCAAATAGGAGGAGCCTGGGCAGAATGGGTGGGGTCAGAGAGGAGGGGGTATAGGAGGAGCCTGGCAGAGGGGGGTATAGGAGGAGCCTGGCAGAGGGGGGGTGTAGGAGGAGCCTAGTCAGATTGGGTGGGGTCAAATAGGAGGAGCCTGGGCAGAATGGGTGGGGTCAGTTTGAGGGGCTTAGGAGGAGCCTAGTCAGATTGGGTGGGGTCAGAGAGGAGGGGTATAAGAGGAGCCTGGGCAGAGGGGGTATAGGAGGAGCCTGGGCGGAGGGGGTATAGGAGGAGCCTGGGCAGAGGGGGTATAGGAGGAGCCTAGTCAGATTGAGTGGGGTCAAATAGGAGGAGCCTGGGCAGAATGGGTGGAGTCAGAGAGGAGGGGGTATAGGAGGAGCCTGGGCAGAATGGGTGGGGTCAGACAGGAGGGGGTATAGGAGGAGCCTGGGCAGAGGGGGGTGTAGGAGGAGCCTAGTCAGATTGGGTGGGGTCAAATAGGAGGAGCCTGGGCAGAATGGGTGGGGTCAGACAGCAGAGGAGGGGCTTAGGAGGAGCCAAGTCAGATTGGGTGGGGTCAAATAGGAGGAGCCTGGGCAGAATGGGTGGGGTCAGAGGGGTATGGGAGGAGCCTGGGCAGAGGGGGTGGGGTCAGAGAGGAGGGGTATAGGAGGAGCCTGGCAGAGGGGGGTGTAGGAGGAGCCTAGTCAGATTGGGTGGGGTCAAATAGGAGGAGCCTGGGCAGAATGGGTGGGGTCAGAGGGGTATGGGAGGAGCCTGGGTAGAATGGGTGGAGTCAGAGAGGAGGGGGTGTAGGAGGAGCCTGGGCAGAATGGGTGGGGTCAGACAGCAGAGGAGGGGCTTAGGAGGAGCCTAGTCTGATTGGGTGGGGTCAGAGAGGTGGGGCTTAGGAGGAGCCTGGGCAGAATGAGTGGGGTCAGACAGCAGAGGAGGGGCTTAGGAGGAGCCTAGGGGCTTAGGAGGAGCCTAGTCAGATTGGGTGAGGTCAAATAGGAGGAGCCTGGGCAGAATGGGTGGGGTCAGAGGGGTATGGGAGGAGCCTGGGTAGAATGGGTGGAGTCAGAGAGGAGGGGGTATAGGAGGAGCCTGGCAGAGGGGGGTGTAGGAGGAGCCTAGTCAGATTGGGTGGGGGCAAATAGGAGGAGCCTGGGCACAATGGGAGGGGTCAGAGGGGTATGGGAGGAGCCTGGGTAGAATGGGTGGAGTCAGAGAGGAGGGGGTATAGGAGGAGCCTAGTCAGAGGGGGTGGGGTCAGAGAGGAGGGGCTTAGGAGGAGCCTAGTCAGATTGGGTGGGGTCAAATAGGAGGAGCCTGGGCAGAATGGGTGGAGTCAGAGAGGTGGGGCTTAGGAGGAGCCTGGGCAGAATGGGTGGGGTCAGAGAGGAGGGGCTTAGGCGGAGCCTGGGCAGAATGGGTGGGGGTCAGACAGCAGAGGAGGGGCTTAGGAGGAGCCTGGGCAGAGGGGGTATAGGAGGAGCCTAGTCAGATTGGGTGGGGTCAGAGAGGTGGGGTATAGGAGGAGCCTGGGCAGAATGGGTGGGGTCAAATAGGAGGAGCCTGGGCAGAATGGGTGGGGTCAGACAGCAGAGGAGGGGCTTAGGAGGAGCCTAGTCAGATTGGGTGGGGTCAAATAGGAGGAGCCTGGGCAGAATGGGTGGGGTCAGACAGCAGAGGAGGGGTATAGGAGGAGCCTGGCAGAGGGGGGTGTAGGAGGAGCCTAGTCAGATTGGGTGGGGTCAAATAGGAGGAGCCTGGGTGGGGTCAGAGGGGTATGGGAGGAGCCTGGGCAGAGGGGGTGGGGTCAGAGAGGAGGGGTATAGGAGGAGCCTGGGCAGAATGGGTGGGGTCAAATAGGAGGAGCCTGGGCAGAATGGGTGGAGTCAGAGAGGTGGGGCTTAGGAGGAGCCTGGGCAGAATGGGTGGGGTCAGAGAGGAGGGGCTTAGGCGGAGCCTGGGCAGAATGGGTGGGGGTCAGACAGCAGAGGAGGGGTTTAGGAGGAGCCTGGGCAGAGGGGGTATAGGAGGAGCCTAGTCAGATTGGGTGGGGTCAGAGAGGTGGGGTATAGGAGGAGCCTGGGCAGAATGGGTGGGGTCAAATAGGAGGAGCCTGGGCAGAATGGGTGGGGTCAGACAGCAGAGGAGGGGCTTAGGAGGAGCCTAGTCAGATTGGGTGGGGTCAAATAGGAGGAGCCTGGGCAGAATGGGTGGGGTCAGACAGCAGAGGAGGGGTATAGGAGGAGCCTGGCAGAGGGGGTGGGGTCAGAGAGGAGGGGTATAGGAGGAGCCTGGGCAGAATGGGTGGGGTCAGACAGCAGAGGAGGGGCTTAGGAGGAGCTTAGTCAGATTGGGTGGGGTCAAATAGGAGGAGCCTGGGCAGAATGGGTGGGGTCAGAGGGGTATGGGAGGAGCCTGGGCAGAATGGGTGGGGTCAGACAGCAGAGGAGGGGCTAAGGAGGAGCCTGGGCAGAATTGGTGGGGTCAGAGAGGAGGGGCTTAGGCGGAGCCTGGGCAGAATGGGTGGGGGTCAGACAGCAGAGGAGGGGCTTAGGAGGAGCCTGGGCAGAGGGGGTATAGGAGGAGCCTAGTCAGATTGGGTGGGGTCAGAGAGGTGGGGTATAGGAGGAGCCTGGGCAGAATGGGTGGGGTCAAATAGGAGGAGCCTGGGCAGAATGGGTGGGGTCAGACAGCAGAGGAGGGGCTTAGGAGGAGCCTAGTCAGATTGGGTGGGGTCAAATAGGAGGAGCCTGGGCAGAATGGGTGGGGTCAGACAGGAGATGAGGGGTATAGGAGGAGCCTGGCAGAGGGGGGTGTAGGAGGAGCCTAGTCAGATTGGGTGGGGTCAAATAGGAGGAGCCTGGGTGGGGTCAGAGGGGTATGGGAGGAGCCTGGGCAGAGGGGGTGGGGTCAGAGAGGAGGGGTATAGGAGGAGCCTGGGCAGAGGGGGTATAGGAGGAGCCTGGCCAGAGGGGGTGGGGTCAGAGAGGAGGGGTATAGGAGGAGCCTGGGCAGAATGGGTGGGGTCAGACAGCAGAGGAGGGGCTTAGGAGGAGCCTGGGCAGGAGGAGGGGGTATATGGGCAGAATGGGTGGGGTCAGAGAGGAGGGGCTTAGGCGGAGCCTGGGCAGAATGGGTGTGGTCAGACAGCAGAGGAGGGGCTTAGGAGGAGCCTGGGCAGGAGGAGGGGGTATATGGGCAGAATGGGTGGGGTCAGAGAGGAGGGGCTTAGGAGGAGCCTGGGCAGAATGGGTGGAGTCAGAGAGGAGGGGGTATAGGAGGAGCCTGGGCAGAATGGGTATAGGAGGAGCCTAGTCAGATTGGGTGTGGTCAAATAGGAGGAGCCTGGGCAGAATGGGTGGGGTCAGAGAGGAGGGGGTATAGGAGGAGCCTGGCAGAGGGGGGTATAGGAGGAGCCTGGGCAGAATGGGTGGGGTCAGACAGCAGAGGAGGGGCTTAGGAGGAGCCTAGTCAGATTGGGTGGGGTCAAATAGGAGGAGCCTGGGTGGGGTCAGAGGGGTATGGGAGGAGCCTGGGCAGAGGGGGTGGGGTCAGAGAGGAGGGGTATAGGAGGAGCCTGGCCAGAGGGGGTGGGGTCAGAGAGGAGGGGTATAGGAGGAGCCTGGGCAGAATGGGTGGGGTCAGACAGCAGAGGAGGGGCTTAGGAGGAGCTTAGTCAGATTGGGTGGGGTCAAATAGGAGGAGCCTGGGCAGAATGGGTGGGGTCAGAGGGGTATGGGAGGAGCCTGGGCAGAATGGGTGGGGTCAGACAGCAGAGGAGGGGCTAAGGAGGAGCCTGGGCAGAATGGGTGGGGTCAGAGAGGAGGGGCTTAGGCGGAGCCTGGGCAGAATGGGTGGGGGTCAGACAGCAGAGGAGGGGCTTAGGAGGAGCCTGGGCAGAGGGGGTATAGGAGGAGCCTAGTCAGATTGGGTGGGGTCAGAGAGGTGGGGTATAGGAGGAGCCTGGGCAGAATGGGTGGGGTCAAATAGGAGGAGCCTGGGCAGAATGGGTGGGGTCAGACAGCAGAGGAGGGGCTTAGGAGGAGCCTAGTCAGATTGGGTGGGGTCAAATAGGAGGAGCCTGGGCAGAATGGGTGGGGTCAGACAGCAGATGAGGGGTATAGGAGGAGCCTGGCAGAGGGGGGTGTAGGAGGAGCCTAGTCAGATTGGGTGGGGTCAAATAGGAGGAGCCTGGGTGGGGTCAGAGGGGTATGGGAGGAGCCTGGGCAGAGGGGGTGGGGTCAGAGAGGAGGGGTATAGGAGGAGCCTGGGCAGAGGGGGTATAGGAGGAGCCTGGCCAGAGGGGGTGGGGTCAGAGAGGAGGGGTATAGGAGGAGCCTGGGCAGAATGGGTGGGGTCAGACAGCAGAGGAGGGGCTTAGGAGGAGCCTGGGCAGGAGGAGGGGGTATATGGGCAGAATGGGTGGGGTCAGAGAGGAGGGGCTTAGGCGGAGCCTGGGCAGAATGGGTGTGGTCAGACAGCAGAGGAGGGGCTTAGGAGGAGCCTGGGCAGGAGGAGGGGGTATATGGGCAGAATGGGTGGGGTCAGAGAGGAGGGGCTTAGGAGGAGCCTGGGCAGAATGGGTGGAGTCAGAGAGGAGGGGGTATAGGAGGAGCCTGGGCAGAATGGGTATAGGAGGAGCCTAGTCAGATTGGGTGTGGTCAAATAGGAGGAGCCTGGGCAGAATGGGTGGGGTCAGAGAGGAGGGGGTATAGGAGGAGCCTGGCAGAGGGGGGTATAGGAGGAGCCTGGCAGAGGGGGGGTGTAGGAGGAGCCTAGTCAGATTGGGTGGGGTCAAATAGGAGGAGCCTGGGCAGAATGGGTGGGGTCAGTTTGAGGGGCTTAGGAGGAGCCTAGTCAGATTGGGTGGGGTCAGAGAGGAGGGGTATAAGAGGAGCCTGGGCAGAGGGGGTATAGGAGGAGCCTGGGCGGAGGGGGTATGGGAGGAGCCTGGGCAGAGGGGGTGGGGTCAGAGAGGAGGGGTATAGGAGGAGCCTGGGCAGAGGGGGTATAGGAGGAGCCTAGTCAGATTGAGTGGGGTCAAATAGGAGGAGCCTGGGCAGAATGGGTGGAGTCAGAGAGGAGGGGGTATAGGAGGAGCCTGGGCAGAATGGGTGGGGTCAGACAGGAGGGGGTATAGGAGGAGCCTGGGCAGAGGGGGGTGTAGGAGGAGCCTAGTCAGATTGGGTGGGGTCAAATAGGAGGAGCCTGGGCAGAATGGGTGGGGTCAGACAGCAGAGGAGGGGCTTAGGAGGAGCCAAGTCAGATTGGGTGGGGTCAAATAGGAGGAGCCTGGGCAGAATGGGTGGGGTCAGAGGGGTATGGGAGGAGCCTGGGTAGAATGGGTGGAGTCAGAGAGGAGGGGGTATAGGAGGAGCCTGGCAGAGGGGGGTGTAGGAGGAGCCTAGTCAGATTGGGTAGGGTCAAATAGGAGGAGCCTGGGCAGAATGGGTGGGGTCAGAGGGGTATGGGAGGAGCCTGGGCAGAATGGGTGGGTTCAGAGGGGTATGGGAGGAGCCTGGGTAGAATGGGTAGAGTCAGAGAGGAGGGGGTATAGGAGGAGCCTGGGCAGAATGGGTGGGGTCAGACAGCAGAGGAGGGGCTTAGGAGGAGCCTGGGCAGAATGGGTGGGGTCAGAGAGGAGGAGGCTGGGCAGAATGGGTGGGGTCAGACAGCAGAGGAGGGGCTTAGGAGGAGCCTGGACAGAGGGGGTGGGGTCAGAGAGGAGGGGTATAGGAGGAGCCTGGGCAGGAGGAGGGGGTATATGGGCAGAATGGGTGGGGTCAGAGAGGAGGGGCTTAGGAGGAGCCTGGGCAGAATGGGTGGGGTCAGAGAGGAGGGGGTATAGGAGGAGCCTGGCAGAGGGGGGTATAGGAGGAGCCTGGGCAGAGGGGGGTGTAGGAGGAGCCTAGTCAGATTGGGTGGGGTCAAATAGGAGGAGCCTGGGCAGAATGGGTGGGGTCAGACAGCAGAGGAGGGGCTTAGGAGGAGCCTAGTCAGATTGGGTGGGGTCAGAGAGGTGTGGCTTAGGAGGAGCCTGGGCAGAATGAGTGGGGTCAGAGGGGTATGGGAGGAGCCTGGGTAGAATGGGTGGAGTCAGAGAGGAGGGGGTATAGGAGGAGCCTGGCAGAGGGGGGTATAGGAGGAGCCTAGTCAGATTGGGTGGGGTCAAATAGGAGGAGCCTGGGCAGAATGGGTGGGGTCAGACAGCAGAGGAGGGGCTTAGGAGGAGCCTAGTCAGATTGGGTGGGGTCAGAGAGGTGGGGCTTAGGAGGAGCCTGGGCAGAATGAGTGGGGTCAGAGGGGTATGGGAGGAGCCTGGGTAGAATGGGTGGGGTCAGAGAGGAGGGGGTATAGGAGGAGCCTGGCAGAGGGGGGTGTAGGAGGAGCCTAGTCAGATTGGGTGGGGTCAAATAGGAGGAGCCTGGGCACAATGGGTGGAGTCAGAGAGGTGGGGCTTAGGAGGAGCCTGGGCAGAATGGGTGAGGTCAAATAGGAGGAGCCTGGGCAGAATGGGTGGGGTCAGAGGGGTATGGGAGGAGCCTGGGTAGAATGGGTGGAGTCAGAGAGGAGGGGGTATAGGAGGAGCCTGGCAGAGGGGGGTGTAGGAGGAGCCTAGTCAGATTGGGTGGGGTCAAATAGGAGGAGCCTGGGCACAATGGGTGGAGTCAGAGAGGTGGGGCTTAGGAGGAGCCTGGGCAGAATGGGTGGGGTCAGAGAGGAGGGGCTTAGGCGGAGCCTGGGCAGAATGGGTGGGGGTCAGACAGCAGAGGAGGGGCTTAGGAGGAGCCTGGGCAGAGGGGGTATAGGAGGAGCCTAGTCAGATTGGGTGGGGTCAGAGAGGTGGGGTATAGGAGGAGCCTGGGCAGAATGGGTGGGGTCAAATAGGAGGAGCCTGGGCAGAATGGGTGGAGTCAGAGAGGTGGGGCTTAGGAGGAGCCTGGGCAGAATGGGTGGGGTCAGAGAGGAGGGGCTTAGGCGGAGCCTGGGCAGAATGGGTGGGGGTCAGACAGCAGAGGAGGGGCTTAGGAGGAGCCTGGGCAGAGGGGGTATAGGAGGAGCCTAGTCAGATTGGGTGGGGTCAGAGAGGTGGGGTATAGGAGGAGCCTGGGCAGAATGGGTGGGGTCAAATAGGAGGAGCCTGGGCAGAATGGGTGGGGTCAGACAGCAGAGGAGGGGCTTAGGAGGAGCCTAGTCAGATTGGGTGGGGTCAAATAGGAGGAGCCTGGGCAGAATGGGTGGGGTCAGACAGCAGAGGAGGGGTATAGGAGGAGCCTGGCAGAGGGGGGTGTAGGAGGAGCCTAGTCAGATTGGGTGGGGTCAAATAGGAGGAGCCTGGGTGGGGTCAGAGGGGTATGGGAGGAGCCTGGGCAG
This sequence comes from Lissotriton vulgaris, assembly GCF_964263255.1. Lineage (NCBI taxonomy): Eukaryota > Metazoa > Chordata > Amphibia > Caudata > Salamandridae > Lissotriton > Lissotriton vulgaris. Next base: position 1,002,906,844 of record NC_141695.1, read on the forward strand.
AGGGGGTGGGGTCAGAGAGGAGGGGTATAGGAGGAGCCTGGCCAGAGGGGGTGGGGTCAGAGAGGAGGGGTATAGGAGGAGCCTGGGCAGAATGGGTGGGGTCAGACAGCAGAGGAGGGGCTTAGGAGGAGCTTAGTCAGATTGGGTGGGGTCAAATAGGAGGAGCCTGGGCAGAATGGGTGGGGTCAGAGGGGTATGGGAGGAGCCTGGGCAGAATGGGTGGGGTCAGACAGCAGAGGAGGGGCTAAGGAGGAGCCTGGGCAGAATGGGTGGGGTCAGAGAGGAGGGGCTTAGGCGGAGCCTGGGCAGAATGGGTGGGGGTCAGACAGCAGAGGAGGGGCTTAGGAGGAGCCTGGGCAGAGGGGGTATAGGAGGAGCCTAGTCAGATTGGGTGGGGTCAGAGAGGTGGGGTATAGGAGGAGCCTGGGCAGAATGGGTGGGGTCAAATAGGAGGAGCCTGGGCAGAATGGGTGGGGTCAGACAGCAGAGGAGGGGCTTAGGAGGAGCCTAGTCAGATTGGGTGGGGTCAAATAGGAGGAGCCTGGGCAGAATGGGTGGGGTCAGACAGCAGATGAGGGGTATAGGAGGAGCCTGGCAGAGGGGGGTGTAGGAGGAGCCTAGTCAGATTGGGTGGGGTCAAATAGGAGGAGCCTGGGTGGGGTCAGAGGGGTATGGGAGGAGCCTGGGCAGAGGGGGTGGGGTCAGAGAGGAGGGGTATAGGAGGAGCCTGGGCAGAGGGGGTATAGGAGGAGCCTGGCCAGAGGGGGTGGGGTCAGAGAGGAGGGGTATAGGAGGAGCCTGGGCAGAATGGGTGGGGTCAGACAGCAGAGGAGGGGCTTAGGAGGAGCCTGGGCAGGAGGAGGGGGTATATGGGCAGAATGGGTGGGGTCAGAGAGGAGGGGCTTAGGCGGAGCCTGGGCAGAATGGGTGTGGTCAGACAGCAGAGGAGGGGCTTAGGAGGAGCCTGGGCAGGAGGAGGGGGTATATGGGCAGAATGGGTGGGGTCAGAGAGGAGGGGCTTAGGAGGAGCCTGGGCAGAATGGGTGGAGTCAGAGAGGAGGGGGTATAGGAGGAGCCTGGGCAGAATGGGTATAGGAGGAGCCTAGTCAGATTGGGTGTGGTCAAATAGGAGGAGCCTGGGCAGAATGGGTGGGGTCAGAGAGGAGGGGGTATAGGAGGAGCCTGGCAGAGGGGGGTATAGGAGGAGCCTGGCAGAGGGGGGGTGTAGGAGGAGCCTAGTCAGATTGGGTGGGGTCAAATAGGAGGAGCCTGGGCAGAATGGGTGGGGTCAGTTTGAGGGGCTTAGGAGGAGCCTAGTCAGATTGGGTGGGGTCAGAGAGGAGGGGTATAAGAGGAGCCTGGGCAGAGGGGGTATAGGAGGAGCCTGGGCGGAGGGGGTATAGGAGGAGCCTGGGCAGAGGGGGTGGGGTCAGAGAGGAGGGGAGGGGCTTAGGAGGAGCCTGGGCAGAATGGGTGGGGTCAGACAGCAGAGGAGGGGTATAGGAGGAGCCTGGGCAGGAGGAGGGGGTATATGGGCAGAATGGGTGGGGTCAGAGAGGAGGAGCCTGGGCAGAATGGGTGGGGTCAGAGAGGAGGGGGTATAGGAGGAGCCTGGGCAGAGGGGGGTGTAGGAGGAGCCTAGTCAGATTGGGTGGGGTCAAATAGGAGGAGCCTGGGCAGAATGGGTGGGGTCAGAGGGGTATGGGAGGAGCCTGGGTAGAATGGGTGGAGTCAGAGAGGAGGGGGTATAGGAGGAGCCTGGCAGAGGGGGGTGTAGGAGGAGCCTAGTCAGATTGGGTGGGGTCAAATAGGAGGAGCCTGGGCAGAATGGGTGGGGTCAGAGGGGTATGGGAGGAGCCTGGGTAGAATGGGTGGAGTCAGAGAGGAGGGGGTGTAGGAGGAGCCTGGGCAGAATGGGTGGGGTCAGACAGCAGAGGAGGGGCTTAGGAGGAGCCTAGGGGCTTAGGAGGAGCCTAGTCAGATTGGGTGGGGTCAAATAGGAGGAGCCTGGGCACAATGGGAGGGGTCAGAGGGGTATGGGAGGAGCCTGGGTAGAATGGGTGGAGTCAGAGAGGAGGGGGTATAGGAGGAGCCTGGCAGAGGGGGGTGTAGGAGGAGCCTAGTCAGATTGGGTGGGGTCAAATAGGAGGAGCCTGGGCAGAGGGGGTGGGGTCAGAGAGGAGGGGCTTAGGAGGAGCCTAGTCAGATTGGGTGGGGTCAAATAGGAGGAGCCTGGGCAGAATGGGTGGAGTCAGAGAGGTGGGGCTTAGGAGGAGCCTGGGCAGAATGGGTGGGGTCAGAGAGGAGGGGCTTAGGCGGAGCCTGGGCAGAATGGGTGGGGGTCAGACAGCAGAGGAGGGGCTTAGGAGGAGCCTGGGCAGAGGGGGTATAGGAGGAGCCTAGTCAGATTGGGTGGGGTCAGAGAGGTGGGGTATAGGAGGAGCCTGGGCAGAATGGGTGGGGTCAAATAGGAGGAGCCTGGGCAGAATGGGTGGAGTCAGAGAGGTGGGGCTTAGGAGGAGCCTGGGCAGAATGGGTGGGGTCAGAGAGGAGGGGCTTAGGCGGAGCCTGGGCAGAATGGGTGGGGGTCAGACAGCAGAGGAGGGGCTTAGGAGGAGCCTGGGCAGAGGGGGTATAGGAGGAGCCTAGTCAGATTGGGTGGGGTCAGAGAGGTGGGGTATAGGAGGAGCCTGGGCAGAATGGGTGGGGTCAAATAGGAGGAGCCTGGGCAGAATGGGTGGGGTCAGACAGCAGAGGAGGGGCTTAGGAGGAGCCTAGTCAGATTGGGTGGGGTCAAATAGGAGGAGCCTGGGCAGAATGGGTGGGGTCAGACAGCAGAGGAGGGGTATAGGAGGAGCCTGGCAGAGGGGGGTGTAGGAGGAGCCTAGTCAGATTGGGTGGGGTCAAATAGGAGGAGCCTGGGTGGGGTCAGAGGGGTATGGGAGGAGCCTGGGCAGAGGGGGTGGGGTCAGAGAGGAGGGGTATAGGAGGAGCCTGGCCAGAGGGGGTGGGGTCAGAGAGGAGGGGTATAGGAGGAGCCTGGGCAGAATGGGTGGGGTCAGACAGCAGAGGAGGGGCTTAGGAGGAGCTTAGTCAGATTGGGTGGGGTCAAATAGGAGGAGCCTGGGCAGAATGGGTGGGGTCAGACAGCAGAGGAGGGGCTAAGGAGGAGCCTGGGCAGAATGGGTGGGGTCAGAGAGGAGGGGCTTAGGCGGAGCCTGGGCAGAATGGGTGGGGGTCAGACAGCAGAGGAGGGGCTTAGGAGGAGCCTGGGCAGAGGGGGTATAGGAGGAGCCTAGTCAGATTGGGTGGGGTCAGAGAGGTGGGGTATAGGAGGAGCCTGGGCAGAATGGGTGGGGTCAAATAGGAGGAGCCTGGGCAGAATGGGTGGGGTCAGACAGCAGAGGAGGGGCTTAGGAGGAGCCTAGTCAGATTGGGTGGGGTCAAATAGGAGGAGCCTGGGCAGAATGGGTGGGGTCAGACAGCAGATGAGGGGTATAGGAGGAGCCTGGCAGAGGGGGGTGTAGGAGGAGCCTAGTCAGATTGGGTGGGGTCAAATAGGAGGAGCCTGGGTGGGGTCAGAGGGGTATGGGAGGAGCCTGGGCAGAGGGGGTGGGGTCAGAGAGGAGGGGTATAGGAGGAGCCTGGGCAGAGGGGGTATAGGAGGAGCCTGGCCAGAGGGGGTGGGGTCAGAGAGGAGGGGTATAGGAGGAGCCTGGGCAGAATGGGTGGGGTCAGACAGCAGAGGAGGGGCTTAGGAGGAGCCTGGGCAGGAGGAGGGGGTATATGGGCAGAATGGGTGGGGTCAGAGAGGAGGGGCTTAGGCGGAGCCTGGGCAGAATGGGTGTGGTCAGACAGCAGAGGAGGGGCTTAGGAGGAGCCTGGGCAGGAGGAGGGGGTATATGGGCAGAATGGGTGGGGTCAGAGAGGAGGGGCTTAGGAGGAGCCTGGGCAGAATGGGTGGAGTCAGAGAGGAGGGGGTATAGGAGGAGCCTGGGCAGAATGGGTATAGGAGGAGCCTAGTCAGATTGGGTGTGGTCAAATAGGAGGAGCCTGGGCAGAATGGGTGGGGTCAGAGAGGAGGGGGTATAGGAGGAGCCTGGCAGAGGGGGGTATAGGAGGAGCCTGGCAGAGGGGGGGTGTAGGAGGAGCCTAGTCAGATTGGGTGGGGTCAAATAGGAGGAGCCTGGGCAGAATGGGTGGGGTCAGTTTGAGGGGCTTAGGAGGAGCCTAGTCAGATTGGGTGGGGTCAGAGAGGAGGGGTATAAGAGGAGCCTGGGCAGAGGGGGTATAGGAGGAGCCTGGGCGGAGGGGGTATAGGAGGAGCCTGGGCAGAGGGGGTATAGGAGGAGCCTAGTCAGATTGAGTGGGGTCAAATAGGAGGAGCCTGGGCAGAATGGGTGGAGTCAGAGAGGAGGGGGTATAGGAGGAGCCTGGGCAGAATGGGTGGGGTCAGACAGGAGGGGGTATAGGAGGAGCCTGGGCAGAGGGGGGTGTAGGAGGAGCCTAGTCAGATTGGGTGGGGTCAAATAGGAGGAGCCTGGGCAGAATGGGTGGGGTCAGACAGCAGAGGAGGGGCTTAGGAGGAGCCAAGTCAGATTGGGTGGGGTCAAATAGGAGGAGCCTGGGCAGAATGGGTGGGGTCAGAGGGGTATGGGAGGAGCCTGGGCAGAGGGGGTGGGGTCAGAGAGGAGGGGTATAGGAGGAGCCTGGCAGAGGGGGGTGTAGGAGGAGCCTAGTCAGATTGGGTGGGGTCAAATAGGAGGAGCCTGGGCAGAATGGGTGGGGTCAGAGGGGTATGGGAGGAGCCTGGGTAGAATGGGTGGAGTCAGAGAGGAGGGGGTGTAGGAGGAGCCTGGGCAGAATGGGTGGGGTCAGACAGCAGAGGAGGGGCTTAGGAGGAGCCTAGTCTGATTGGGTGGGGTCAGAGAGGTGGGGCTTAGGAGGAGCCTGGGCAGAATGAGTGGGGTCAGACAGCAGAGGAGGGGCTTAGGAGGAGCCTAGGGGCTTAGGAGGAGCCTAGTCAGATTGGGTGAGGTCAAATAGGAGGAGCCTGGGCAGAATGGGTGGGGTCAGAGGGGTATGGGAGGAGCCTGGGTAGAATGGGTGGAGTCAGAGAGGAGGGGGTATAGGAGGAGCCTGGCAGAGGGGGGTGTAGGAGGAGCCTAGTCAGATTGGGTGGGGTCAAATAGGAGGAGCCTGGGCACAATGGGAGGGGTCAGAGGGGTATGGGAGGAGCCTGGGTAGAATGGGTGGAGTCAGAGAGGAGGGGGTATAGGAGGAGCCTAGTCAGAGGGGGTGGGGTCAGAGAGGAGGGGCTTAGGAGGAGCCTAGTCAGATTGGGTGGGGTCAAATAGGAGGAGCCTGGGCAGAATGGGTGGAGTCAGAGAGGTGGGGCTTAGGAGGAGCCTGGGCAGAATGGGTGGGGTCAGAGAGGAGGGGCTTAGGCGGAGCCTGGGCAGAATGGGTGGGGGTCAGACAGCAGAGGAGGGGCTTAGGAGGAGCCTGGGCAGAGGGGGTATAGGAGGAGCCTAGTCAGATTGGGTGGGGTCAGAGAGGTGGGGTATAGGAGGAGCCTGGGCAGAATGGGTGGGGTCAAATAGGAGGAGCCTGGGCAGAATGGGTGGGGTCAGACAGCAGAGGAGGGGCTTAGGAGGAGCCTAGTCAGATTGGGTGGGGTCAAATAGGAGGAGCCTGGGCAGAATGGGTGGGGTCAGACAGCAGAGGAGGGGTATAGGAGGAGCCTGGCAGAGGGGGGTGTAGGAGGAGCCTAGTCAGATTGGGTGGGGTCAAATAGGAGGAGCCTGGGTGGGGTCAGAGGGGTATGGGAGGAGCCTGGGCAGAGGGGGTGGGGTCAGAGAGGAGGGGTATAGGAGGAGCCTGGGCAGAATGGGTGGGGTCAAATAGGAGGAGCCTGGGCAGAATGGGTGGAGTCAGAGAGGTGGGGCTTAGGAGGAGCCTGGGCAGAATGGGTGGGGTCAGAGAGGAGGGGCTTAGGCGGAGCCTGGGCAGAATGGGTGGGGGTCAGACAGCAGAGGAGGGGTTTAGGAGGAGCCTGGGCAGAGGGGGTATAGGAGGAGCCTAGTCAGATTGGGTGGGGTCAGAGAGGTGGGGTATAGGAGGAGCCTGGGCAGAATGGGTGGGGTCAAATAGGAGGAGCCTGGGCAGAATGGGTGGGGTCAGACAGCAGAGGAGGGGCTTAGGAGGAGCCTAGTCAGATTGGGTGGGGTCAAATAGGAGGAGCCTGGGCAGAATGGGTGGGGTCAGACAGCAGAGGAGGGGTATAGGAGGAGCCTGGCAGAGGGGGTGGGGTCAGAGAGGAGGGGTATAGGAGGAGCCTGGGCAGAATGGGTGGGGTCAGACAGCAGAGGAGGGGCTTAGGAGGAGCTTAGTCAGATTGGGTGGGGTCAAATAGGAGGAGCCTGGGCAGAATGGGTGGGGTCAGAGGGGTATGGGAGGAGCCTGGGCAGAATGGGTGGGGTCAGACAGCAGAGGAGGGGCTAAGGAGGAGCCTGGGCAGAATTGGTGGGGTCAGAGAGGAGGGGCTTAGGCGGAGCCTGGGCAGAATGGGTGGGGATCAGACAGCAGAGGAGGGGCTTAGGAGGAGCCTGGGCAGAGGGGGTATAGGAGGAGCCTAGTCAGATTGGGTGGGGTCAGAGAGGTGGGGTATAGGAGGAGCCTGGGCAGAATGGGTGGGGTCAAATAGGAGGAGCCTGGGCAGAATGGGTGGGGTCAGACAGCAGAGGAGGGGCTTAGGAGGAGCCTAGTCAGATTGGGTGGGGTCAAATAGGAGGAGCCTGGGCAGAATGGGTGGGGTCAGACAGGAGATGAGGGGTATAGGAGGAGCCTGGCAGAGGGGGGTGTAGGAGGAGCCTAGTCAGATTGGGTGGGGTCAAATAGGAGGAGCCTGGGTGGGGTCAGAGGGGTATGGGAGGAGCCTGGGCAGAGGGGGTGGGGTCAGAGAGGAGGGGTATAGGAGGAGCCTGGGCAGAGGGGGTATAGGAGGAGCCTGGCCAGAGGGGGTGGGGTCATAGAGGAGGGGTATAGGAGGAGCCTGGGCAGAATGGGTGGGGTCAGACAGCAGAGGAGGGGCTTAGGAGGAGCCTGGGCAGGAGGAGGGGGTATATGGGCAGAATGGGTGGGGTCAGAGAGGAGGGGCTTAGGCGGAGCCTGGGCAGAATGGGTGTGGTCAGACAGCAGAGGAGGGGCTTAGGAGGAGCCTGGGCAGGAGGAGGGGGTATATGGGCAGAATGGGTGGGGTCAGAGAGGAGGGGCTTAGGAGGAGCCTGGGCAGAATGGGTGGAGTCAGAGAGGAGGGGGTATAGGAGGAGCCTGGGCAGAATGGGTATAGGAGGAGCCTAGTCAGATTGGGTGTGGTCAAATAGGAGGAGCCTGGGCAGAATGGGTGGGGTCAGAGAGGAGGGGGTATAGGAGGAGCCTGGCAGAGGGGGGTATAGGAGGAGCCTGGGCAGAATGGGTGGGGTCAGACAGCAGAGGAGGGGCTTAGGAGGAGCCTAGTCAGATTGGGTGGGGTCAAATAGGAGGAGCCTGGGTGGGGTCAGAGGGGTATGGGAGGAGCCTGGGCAGAGGGGGTGGGGTCAGAGAGGAGGGGTATAGGAGGAGCCTGGCCAGAGGGGGTGGGGTCAGAGAGGAGGGGTATAGGAGGAGCCTGGGCAGAATGGGTGGGGTCAGACAGCAGAGGAGGGGCTTAGGAGGAGCTTAGTCAGATTGGGTGGGGTCAAATAGGAGGAGCCTGGGCAGAATGGGTGGGGTCAGAGGGGTATGGGAGGAGCCTGGGCAGAATGGGTGGGGTCAGACAGCAGAGGAGGGGCTAAGGAGGAGCCTGGGCAGAATGGGTGGGGTCAGAGAGGAGGGGCTTAGGCGGAGCCTGGGCAGAATGGGTGGGGGTCAGACAGCAGAGGAGGGGCTTAGGAGGAGCCTGGGCAGAGGGGGTATAGGAGGAGCCTAGTCAGATTGGGTGGGGTCAGAGAGGTGGGGTATAGGAGGAGCCTGGGCAGAATGGGTGGGGTCAAATAGGAGGAGCCTGGGCAGAATGGGTGGGGTCAGACAGCAGAGGAGGGGCTTAGGAGGAGCCTAGTCAGATTGGGTGGGGTCAAATAGGAGGAGCCTGGGCAGAATGGGTGGGGTCAGACAGCAGATGAGGGGTATAGGAGGAGCCTGGCAGAGGGGGGTGTAGGAGGAGCCTAGTCAGATTGGGTGGGGTCAAATAGGAGGAGCCTGGGTGGGGTCAGAGGGGTATGGGAGGAGCCTGGGCAGAGGGGGTGGGGTCAGAGAGGAGGGGTATAGGAGGAGCCTGGGCAGAGGGGGTATAGGAGGAGCCTGGCCAGAGGGGGTGGGGTCAGAGAGGAGGGGTATAGGAGGAGCCTGGGCAGAATGGGTGGGGTCAGACAGCAGAGGAGGGGCTTAGGAGGAGCCTGGGCAGGAGGAGGGGGTATATGGGCAGAATGGGTGGGGTCAGAGAGGAGGGGCTTAGGCGGAGCCTGGGCAGAATGGGTGTGGTCAGACAGCAGAGGAGGGGCTTAGGAGGAGCCTGGGCAGGAGGAGGGGGTATATGGGCAGAATGGGTGGGGTCAGAGAGGAGGGGCTTAGGAGGAGCCTGGGCAGAATGGGTGGAGTCAGAGAGGAGGGGGTATAGGAGGAGCCTGGGCAGAATGGGTATAGGAGGAGCCTAGTCAGATTGGGTGTGGTCAAATAGGAGGAGCCTGGGCAGAATGGGTGGGGTCAGAGAGGAGGGGGTATAGGAGGAGCCTGGCAGAGGGGGGTATAGGAGGAGCCTGGCAGAGGGGGGGTGTAGGAGGAGCCTAGTCAGATTGGGTGGGGTCAAATAGGAGGAGCCTGGGCAGAATGGGTGGGGTCAGTTTGAGGGGCTTAGGAGGAGCCTAGTCAGATTGGGTGGGGTCAGAGAGGAGGGGTATAAGAGGAGCCTGGGCAGAGGGGGTATAGGAGGAGCCTGGGCGGAGGGGGTATAGGAGGAGCCTGGGCAGAGGGGGTGGGGTCAGAGAGGAGGGGTATAGGAGGAGCCTGGGCAGAGGGGGTATAGGAGGAGCCTAGTCAGATTGAGTGGGGTCAAATAGGAGGAGCCTGGGCAGAATGGGTGGAGTCAGAGAGGAGGGGGTATAGGAGGAGCCTGGGCAGAATGGGTGGGGTCAGACAGGAGGGGGTATAGGAGGAGCCTGGGCAGAGGGGGGTGTAGGAGGAGCCTAGTCAGATTGGGTGGGGTCAAATAGGAGGAGCCTGGGCAGAATGGGTGGGGTCAGACAGCAGAGGAGGGGCTTAGGAGGAGCCAAGTCAGATTGGGTGGGGTCAAATAGGAGGAGCCTGGGCAGAATGGGTGGGGTCAGAGGGGTATGGGAGGAGCCTGGGTAGAATGGGTGGAGTCAGAGAGGAGGGGGTATAGGAGGAGCCTGGCAGAGGGGGGTGTAGGAGGAGCCTAGTCAGATTGGGTAGGGTCAAATAGGAGGAGCCTGGGCAGAATGGGTGGGGTCAGAGGGGTATGGGAGGAGCCTGGGCAGAATGGGTGGGTTCAGAGGGGTATGGGAGGAGCCTGGGTAGAATGGGTGGAGTCAGAGAGGAGGGGGTATAGGAGGAGCCTGGGCAGAATGGGTGGGGTCAGACAGCAGAGGAGGGGCTTAGGAGGAGCCTGGGCAGAATGGGTGGGGTCAGAGAGGAGGAGGCTGGGCAGAATGGGTGGGGTCAGACAGCAGAGGAGGGGCTTAGGAGGAGCCTGGACAGAGGGGGTGGGGTCAGAGAGGAGGGGTATAGGAGGAGCCTGGGCAGGAGGAGGGGGTATATGGGCAGAATGGGTGGGGTCAGAGAGGAGGGGCTTAGGAGGAGCCTGGGCAGAATGGGTGGGGTCAGAGAGGAGGGGGTATAGGAGGAGCCTGGCAGAGGGGGGTATAGGAGGAGCCTGGGCAGAGGGGGGTGTAGGAGGAGCCTAGTCAGATTGGGTGGGGTCAAATAGGAGGAGCCTGGGCAGAATGGGTGGGGTCAGACAGCAGAGGAGGGGCTTAGGAGGAGCCTAGTCAGATTGGGTGGGGTCAGAGAGGTGTGGCTTAGGAGGAGCCTGGGCAGAATGAGTGGGGTCAGAGGGGTATGGGAGGAGCCTGGGTAGAATGGGTGGAGTCAGAGAGGAGGGGGTATAGGAGGAGCCTGGCAGAGGGGGGTATAGGAGGAGCCTAGTCAGATTGGGTGGGGTCAAATAGGAGGAGCCTGGGCAGAATGGGTGGGGTCAGACAGCAGAGGAGGGGCTTAGGAGGAGCCTAGTCAGATTGGGTGGGGTCAGAGAGGTGGGGCTTAGGAGGAGCCTGGGCAGAATGAGTGGGGTCAGAGGGGTATGGGAGGAGCCTGGGTAGAATGGGTGGGGTCAGAGAGGAGGGGGTATAGGAGGAGCCTGGCAGAGGGGGGTGTAGGAGGAGCCTAGTCAGATTGGGTGGGGTCAAATAGGAGGAGCCTGGGCACAATGGGTGGAGTCAGAGAGGTGGGGCTTAGGAGGAGCCTGGGCAGAATGGGTGAGGTCAAATAGGAGGAGCCTGGGCAGAATGGGTGGGGTCAGAGGGGTATGGGAGGAGCCTGGGTAGAATGGGTGGAGTCAGAGAGGAGGGGGTATAGGAGGAGCCTGGCAGAGGGGGGTGTAGGAGGAGCCTAGTCAGATTGGGTGGGGTCAAATAGGAGGAGCCTGGGCACAATGGGTGGAGTCAGAGAGGTGGGGCTTAGGAGGAGCCTGGGCAGAATGGGTGGGGTCAGAGAGGAGGGGCTTAGGCGGAGCCTGGGCAGAATGGGTGGGGGTCAGACAGCAGAGGAGGGGCTTAGGAGGAGCCTGGGCAGAGGGGGTATAGGAGGAGCCTAGTCAGATTGGGTGGGGTCAGAGAGGTGGGGTATAGGAGGAGCCTGGGAAGAATGGGTGGGGTCAAATAGGAGGAGCCTGGGCAGAATGGGTGGAGTCAGAGAGGTGGGGCTTAGGAGGAGCCTGGGCAGAATGGGTGGGGTCAGAGAGGAGGGGCTTAGGCGGAGCCTGGGCAGAATGGGTGGGGGTCAGACAGCAGAGGAGGGGCTTAGGAGGAGCCTGGGCAGAGGGGGTATAGGAGGAGCCTAGTCAGATTGGGTGGGGTCAGAGAGGTGGGGTATAGGAGGAGCCTGGGCAGAATGGGTGGGGTCAAATAGGAGGAGCCTGGGCAGAATGGGTGGGGTCAGACAGCAGAGGAGGGGCTTAGGAGGAGCCTAGTCAGATTGGGTGGGGTCAAATAGGAGGAGCCTGGGCAGAATGGGTGGGGTCAGACAGCAGAGGAGGGGTATAGGAGGAGCCTGGCAGAGGGGGGTGTAGGAGGAGCCTAGTCAGATTGGGTGGGGTCAAATAGGAGGAGCCTGGGTGGGGTCAGAGGGGTATGGGAGGAGCCTGGGCAGAGGGGGTGGGGTCAGAGAGGAGGGGTATAGGAGGAGCCTGGCCAGAGGGGGTGGGGTCAGAGAGGAGGGGTATAGGAGGAGCCTGGGCAGAATGGGTGGGGTCAGACAGCAGAGGAGGGGCTTAGGAGGAGCTTAGTCAGATTGGGTGGGGTCAAATAGGAGGAGCCTGGGCAGAATGGGTGGGGTCAGAGGGGTATGGGAGGAGCCTGGGCAGAATGGGTGGGGTCAGACAGCAGAGGAGGGGCTAAGGAGGAGCCTGGGCAGAATGGGTGGGGTCAGAGAGGAGGGGCTTAGGCGGAGCCTGGGCAGAATGGGTGGGGGTCAGACAGCAGAGGAGGGGCTTAGGAGGAGCCTGGGCAGAGGGGGTATAGGAGGAGCCTAGTCAGATTGGGTGGGGTCAGAGAGGTGGGGTATAGGAGGAGCCTGGGCAGAATGGGTGGGGTCAAATAGGAGGAGCCTGGGCAGAATGGGTGGGGTCAGACAGCAGAGGAGGGGCTTAGGAGGAGCCTAGTCAGATTGGGTGGGGTCAAATAGGAGGAGCCTGGGCAGAATGGGTGGGGTCAGACAGCAGATGAGGGGTATAGGAGGAGCCTGGCAGAGGGGGGTGTAGGAGGAGCCTAGTCAGATTGGGTGGGGTCAAATAGGAGGAGCCTGGGTGGGGTCAGAGGGGTATGGGAGGAGCCTGGGCAGAGGGGGTGGGGTCAGAGAGGAGGGGTATAGGAGGAGCCTGGGCAGAGGGGGTATAGGAGGAGCCTGGCCAGAGGGGGTGGGGTCAGAGAGGAGGGGTATAGGAGGAGCCTGGGCAGAATGGGTGGGGTCAGACAGCAGAGGAGGGGCTTAGGAGGAGCCTGGGCAGGAGGAGGGGGTATATGGGCAGAATGGGTGGGGTCAGAGAGGAGGGGCTTAGGCGGAGCCTGGGCAGAATGGGTGTGGTCAGACAGCAGAGGAGGGGCTTAGGAGGAGCCTGGGCAGGAGGAGGGGGTATATGGGCAGAATGGGTGGGGTCAGAGAGGAGGGGCTTAGGAGGAGCCTGGGCAGAATGGGTGGAGTCAGAGAGGAGGGGGTATAGGAGGAGCCTGGGCAGAATGGGTATAGGAGGAGCCTAGTCAGATTGGGTGTGGTCAAATAGGAGGAGCCTGGGCAGAATGGGTGGGGTCAGAGAGGAGGGGGTATAGGAGGAGCCTGGCAGAGGGGGGTATAGGAGGAGCCTGGCAGAGGGGGGGTGTAGGAGGAGCCTAGTCAGATTGGGTGGGGTCAAATAGGAGGAGCCTGGGCAGAATGGGTGGGGTCAGTTTGAGGGGCTTAGGAGGAGCCTAGTCAGATTGGGTGGGGTCAGAGAGGAGGGGTATAAGAGGAGCCTGGGCAGAGGGGGTATAGGAGGAGCCTGGGCGGAGGGGGTATAGGAGGAGCCTGGGCAGAGGGGGTGGGGTCAGAGAGGAGGGGTATAGGAGGAGCCTGGGCAGAGGGGGTATAGGAGGAGCCTAGTCAGATTGAGTGGGGTCAAATAGGAGGAGCCTGGGCAGAATGGGTGGAGTCAGAGAGGAGGGGGTATAGGAGGAGCCTGGGCAGAATGGGTGGGGTCAGACAGGAGGGGGTATAGGAGGAGCCTGGGCAGAGGGGGGTGTAGGAGGAGCCTAGTCAGATTGGGTGGGGTCAAATAGGAGGAGCCTGGGCAGAATGGGTGGGGTCAGAGAGGAGGGGCTTAGGAGGAGCCTGGGCAGAATGGGTGGGGTCAGACAGCAGAGGAGGGGCTTAGGAGGAGCCAAGTCAGATTGGGTGGGGTCAAATAGGAGGAGCCTGGGCAGAATGGGTGGGGTCAGAGGGGTATGGGAGGAGCCTGGGTAGAATGGGTGGAGTCAGAGAGGAGGGGGTATAGGAGGAGCCTGGCAGAGGGGGGTGTAGGAGGAGCCTAGTCAGATTGGGTAGGGTCAAATAGGAGGAGCCTGGGCAGAATGGGTGGGGTCAGAGGGGTATGGGAGGAGCCTGGGCAGAATGGGTGGGTTCAGAGGGGTATGGGAGGAGCCTGGGTAGAATGGGTGGAGTCAGAGAGGAGGGGGTATAGGAGGAGCCTGGGCAGAATGGGTGGGGTCAGACAGCAGAGGAGGGGCTTAGGAGGAGCCTGGGCAGACTGGGTGGGGTCAGAGAGGAGGAGGCTGGGCAGAATGGGTGGGGTCAGACAGCAGAGGAGGGGCTTAGGAGGAGCCTGGACAGAGGGGGTGGGGTCAGAGAGGAGGGGTATAGGAGGAGCCTGGGCAGGAGGAGGGGGTATATGGGCAGAATGGGTGGGGTCAGAGAGGAGGGGCTTAGGAGGAGCCTGGGCAGAATGGGTGGGGTCAGAGAGGAGGGGGTATAGGAGGAGCCTGGCAGAGGGGGGTATAGGAGGAGCCTGGGCAGAGGGGGGTGTAGGAGGAGCCTAGTCAGATTGGGTGGGGTCAAATAGGAGGAGCCTGGGCAGAATGGGTGGGGTCAGAGGGGTATGGGAGGAGCCTGGGTAGAATGGGTGGAGTCAGAGAGGAGGGGGTATAGGAGGAGCCTGGCAGAGGGGGGTGTAGGAGGAGCCTAGTCAGATTGGGTGGGGTCAAATAGGAGGAGCCTGGGCAGAATGGGTGGGGTCAGACAGCAGAGGAGGGGCTTAGGAGGAGCCTAGTCAGATTGGGTGGGGTCAGAGAGGTGGGGCTTAGGAGGAGCCTGGGCAGAATGAGTGGGGTCAGACAGCAGAGGAGGGGCTTAGGAGGAGCCTAGGGGCTTAGGAGGAGCCTAGTCAGATTGGGTGAGGTCAAATAGGAGGAGCCTGGGCAGAATGGGTGGGGTCAGAGGGGTATGGGAGGAGCCTGGGTAGAATGGGTGGAGTCAGAGAGGAGGGGGTATAGGAGGAGCCTGGCAGAGGGGGGTGTAGGAGGAGCCTAGTCAGATTGGGTGGGGTCAAATAGGAGGAGCCTGGGCACAATGGGAGGGGTCAGAGGGGTATGGGAGGAGCCTGGGTAGAATGGGTGGAGTCAGAGAGGAGGGGGTATAGGAGGAGCCTAGTCAGAGGGGGTGGGGTCAGAGAGGAGGGGCTTAGGAGGAGCCTAGTCAGATTGGGTGGGGTCAAATAGGAGGAGCCTGGGCAGAATGGGTGGAGTCAGAGAGGTGGGGCTTAGGAGGAGCCTGGGCAGAATGGGTGGGGTCAGAGAGGAGGGGCTTAGGCGGAGCCTGGGCAGAATGGGTGGGGGTCAGACAGCAGAGGAGGGGCTTAGGAGGAGCCTGGGCAGAGGGGGTATAGGAGGAGCCTAGTCAGATTGGGTGGGGTCAGAGAGGTGGGGTATAGGAGGAGCCTGGGCAGAATGGGTGGGGTCAAATAGGAGGAGCCTGGGCAGAATGGGTGGGGTCAGACAGCAGAGGAGGGGCTTAGGAGGAGCCTAGTCAGATTGGGTGGGGTCAAATAGGAGGAGCCTGGGCAGAATGGGTGGGGTCAGACAGCAGAGGAGGGGTATAGGAGGAGCCTGGCAGAGGGGGGTGTAGGAGGAGCCTAGTCAGATTGGGTGGGGTCAAATAGGAGGAGCCTGGGTGGGGTCAGAGGGGTATGGGAGGAGCCTGGGCAGAGGGGGTGGGGTCAGAGAGGAGGGGTATAGGAGGAGCCTGGCCAGAGGGGGTGGGGTCAGAGAGGAGGGGTATAGGAGGAGCCTGGGCAGAATGGGTGGGGTCAGACAGCAGAGGAGGGGCTTAGGAGGAGCTTAGTCAGATTGGGTGGGGTCAAATAGGAGGAGCCTGGGCAGAATGGGTGGGGTCAGAGGGGTATGGGAGGAGCCTGGGCAGAATGGGTGGGGTCAGACAGCAGAGGAGGGGCTAAGGAGGAGCCTGGGCAGAATGGGTGGGGTCAGAGAGGAGGGGCTTAGGCGGAGCCTGGGCAGAATGGGTGGGGGTCAGACAGCAGAGGAGGGGCTTAGGAGGAGCCTGGGCAGAGGGGGTATAGGAGGAGCCTAGTCAGATTGGGTGGGGTCAGAGAGGTGGGGTATAGGAGGAGCCTGGGCAGAATGGGTGGGGTCAAATAGGAGGAGCCTGGGCAGAATGGGTGGGGTCAGACAGCAGAGGAGGGGCTTAGGAGGAGCCTAGTCAGATTGGGTGGGGTCAAATAGGAGGAGCCTGGGCAGAATGGGTGGGGTCAGACAGCAGATGAGGGGTATAGGAGGAGCCTGGCAGAGGGGGGTGTAGGAGGAGCCTAGTCAGATTGGGTGGGGTCAAATAGGAGGAGCCTGGGTGGGGTCAGAGGGGTATGGGAGGAGCCTGGGCAGAGGGGGTGGGGTCAGAGAGGAGGGGTATAGGAGGAGCCTGGGCAGAGGGGGTATAGGAGGAGCCTGGCCAGAGGGGGTGGGGTCAGAGAGGAGGGGTATAGGAGGAGCCTGGGCAGAATGGGTGGGGTCAGACAGCAGAGGAGGGGCTTAGGAGGAGCCTGGGCAGGAGGAGGGGGTATATGGGCAGAATGGGTGGGGTCAGAGAGGAGGGGCTTAGGCGGAGCCTGGGCAGAATGGGTGTGGTCAGACAGCAGAGGAGGGGCTTAGGAGGAGCCTGGGCAGGAGGAGGGGGTATATGGGCAGAATGGGTGGGGTCAGAGAGGAGGGGCTTAGGAGGAGCCTGGGCAGAATGGGTGGAGTCAGAGAGGAGGGGGTATAGGAGGAGCCTGGGCAGAATGGGTATAGGAGGAGCCTAGTCAGATTGGGTGTGGTCAAATAGGAGGAGCCTGGGCAGAATGGGTGGGGTCAGAGAGGAGGGGGTATAGGAGGAGCCTGGCAGAGGGGGGTATAGGAGGAGCCTGGCAGAGGGGGGGTGTAGGAGGAGCCTAGTCAGATTGGGTGGGGTCAAATAGGAGGAGCCTGGGCAGAATGGGTGGGGTCAGTTTGAGGGGCTTAGGAGGAGCCTAGTCAGATTGGGTGGGGTCAGAGAGGAGGGGTATAAGAGGAGCCTGGGCAGAGGGGGTATAGGAGGAGCCTGGGCGGAGGGGGTATAGGAGGAGCCTGGGCAGAGGGGGTGGGGTCAGAGAGGAGGGGTATAGGAGGAGCCTGGGCAGAGGGGGTATAGGAGGAGCCTAGTCAGATTGAGTGGGGTCAAATAGGAGGAGCCTGGGCAGAATGGGTGGAGTCAGAGAGGAGGGGGTATAGGAGGAGCCTGGGCAGAATGGGTGGGGTCAGACAGGAGGGGGTATAGGAGGAGCCTGGGCAGAGGAGGGTTGTAGGAGGAGCCTAGTCAGATTGGGTGGGGTCAAATAGGAGGAGCCTGGGCAGAATGGGTGGGGTCAGAGAGGAGGGGCTTAGGAGGAGCCTGGGCAGAATGGGTGGGGTCAGACAGCAGAGGAGGGGCTTAGGAGGAGCCAAGTCAGATTGGGTGGGGTCAAATAGGAGGAGCCTGGGCAGAATGGGTGGGGTCAGAGGGGTATGGGAGGAGCCTGGGTAGAATGGGTGGAGTCAGAGAGGAGGGGGTATAGGAGGAGCCTGGCAGAGGGGGGTGTAGGAGGAGCCTAGTCAGATTGGGTAGGGTCAAATAGGAGGAGCCTGGGCAGAATGGGTGGGGTCAGAGGGGTATGGGAGGAGCCTGGGCAGAATGGGTGGGTTCAGAGGGGTATGGGAGGAGCCTGGGTAGAATGGGTGGAGTCAGAGAGGAGGGGGTATAGGAGGAGCCTGGGCAGAATGGGTGGGGTCAGACAGCAGAGGAGGGGCTTAGGAGGAGCCTGGGCAGAATGGGTGGGGTCAGAGAGGAGGAGGCTGGGCAGAATGGGTGGGGTCAGACAGCAGAGGAGGGGCTTAGGAGGAGCCTGGACAGAGGGGGTGGGGTCAGAGAGGAGGGGTATAGGAGGAGCCTGGGCAGGAGGAGGGGGTATATGGGCAGAATGGGTGGGGTCAGAGAGGAGGGGCTTAGGAGGAGCCTGGGCAGAATGGGTGGGGTCAGAGAGGAGGGGGTATAGGAGGAGCCTGGCAGAGGGGGGTATAGGAGGAGCCTGGGCAGAGGGGGGTGTAGGAGGAGCCTAGTCAGATTGGGTGGGGTCAAATAGGAGGAGCCTGGGCAGAATGGGTGGGGTCAGAGGGGTATGGGAGGAGCCTGGGTAGAATGGGTGGAGTCAGCGAGGAGGGGGTATAGGAGGAGCCTGGCAGAGGGGGGTGTAGGAGGAGCCTAGTCAGATTGGGTGGGGTCAAATAGGAGGAGCCTGGGCACAATGGGTGGAGTCAGAGAGGTGGGGCTTAGGAGGAGCCTGGGCAGAATGGGTGAGGTCAAATAGGAGGAGCCTGGGCAGAATGGGTGGGGTCAGAGGGGTATGGGAGGAGCCTGGGTAGAATGGGTGGAGTCAGAGAGGAGGGGGTATAGGAGGAGCCTGGCAGAGGGGGGTGTAGGAGGAGCCTAGTCAGATTGGGTGGGGTCAAATAGGAGGAGCCTGGGCACAATGGGTGGAGTCAGAGAGGTGGGGCTTAGGAGGAGCCTGGGCAGAATGGGTGGGGTCAGAGAGGAGGGGCTTAGGCGGAGCCTGGGCAGAATGGGTGGGGGTCAGACAGCAGAGGAGGGGCTTAGGAGGAGCCTGGGCAGAGGGGGTATAGGAGGAGCCTAGTCAGATTGGGTGGGGTCAGAGAGGTGGGGTATAGGAGGAGCCTGGGCAGAATGGGTGGGGTCAAATAGGAGGAGCCTGGGCAGAATGGGTGGAGTCAGAGAGGTGGGGCTTAGGAGGAGCCTGGGCAGAATGGGTGGGGTCAGAGAGGAGGGGCTTAGGCGGAGCCTGGGCAGAATGGGTGGGGGTCAGACAGCAGAGGAGGGGCTTAGGAGGAGCCTGGGCAGAGGGGGTATAGGAGGAGCCTAGTCAGATTGGGTGGGGTCAGAGAGGTGGGGTATAGGAGGAGCCTGGGCAGAATGGGTGGGGTCAAATAGGAGGAGCCTGGGCAGAATGGGTGGGGTCAGACAGCAGAGGAGGGGCTTAGGAGGAGCCTAGTCAGATTGGGTGGGGTCAAATAGGAGGAGCCTGGGCAGAATGGGTGGGGTCAGACAGCAGAGGAGGGGTATAGGAGGAGCCTGGCAGAGGGGGGTGTAGGAGGAGCCTAGTCAGATTGGGTGGGGTCAAATAGGAGGAGCCTGGGTGGGGTCAGAGGGGTATGGGAGGAGCCTGGGCAGAGGGGGTGGGGTCAGAGAGGAGGGGTATAGGAGGAGCCTGGCCAGAGGGGGTGGGGTCAGAGAGGAGGGGTATAGGAGGAGCCTGGGCAGAATGGGTGGGGTCAGACAGCAGAGGAGGGGCTTAGGAGGAGCTTAGTCAGATTGGGTGGGGTCAAATAGGAGGAGCCTGGGCAGAATGGGTGGGGTCAGAGGGGTATGGGAGGAGCCTGGGCAGAATGGGTGGGGTCAGACAGCAGAGGAGGGGCTAAGGAGGAGCCTGGGCAGAATGGGTGGGGTCAGAGAGGAGGGGCTTAGGCGGAGCCTGGGCAGAATGGGTGGGGGTCAGACAGCAGAGGAGGGGCTTAGGAGGAGCCTGGGCAGAGGGGGTATAGGAGGAGCCTAGTCAGATTGGGTGGGGTCAGAGAGGTGGGGTATAGGAGGAGCCTGGGCAGAATGGGTGGGGTCAAATAGGAGGAGCCTGGGCAGAATGGGTGGGGTCAGACAGCAGAGGAGGGGCTTAGGAGGAGCCTAGTCAGATTGGGTGGGGTCAAATAGGAGGAGCCTGGGCAGAATGGGTGGGGTCAGACAGCAGATGAGGGGTATAGGAGGAGCCTGGCAGAGGGGGGTGTAGGAGGAGCCTAGTCAGATTGGGTGGGGTCAAATAGGAGGAGCCTGGGTGGGGTCAGAGGGGTATGGGAGGAGCCTGGGCAGAGGGGGTGGGGTCAGAGAGGAGGGGTATAGGAGGAGCCTGGGCAGAGGGGGTATAGGAGGAGCCTGGCCAGAGGGGGTGGGGTCAGAGAGGAGGGGTATAGGAGGAGCCTGGGCAGAATGGGTGGGGTCAGACAGCAGAGGAGGGGCTTAGGAGGAGCCTGGGCAGGAGGAGGGGGTATATGGGCAGAATGGGTGGGGTCAGAGAGGAGGGGCTTAGGCGGAGCCTGGGCAGAATGGGTGTGGTCAGACAGCAGAGGAGGGGCTTAGGAGGAGCCTGGGCAGGAGGAGGGGGTATATGGGCAGAATGGGTGGGGTCAGAGAGGAGGGGCTTAGGAGGAGCCTGGGCAGAATGGGTGGAGTCAGAGAGGAGGGGGTATAGGAGGAGCCTGGGCAGAATGGGTATAGGAGGAGCCTAGTCAGATTGGGTGTGGTCAAATAGGAGGAGCCTGGGCAGAATGGGTGGGGTCAGAGAGGAGGGGGTATAGGAGGAGCCTGGCAGAGGGGGGTATAGGAGGAGCCTGGCAGAGGGGGGGTGTAGGAGGAGCCTAGTCAGATTGGGTGGGGTCAAATAGGAGGAGCCTGGGCAGAATGGGTGGGGTCAGTTTGAGGGGCTTAGGAGGAGCCTAGTCAGATTGGGTGGGGTCAGAGAGGAGGGGTATAAGAGGAGCCTGGGCAGAGGGGGTATAGGAGGAGCCTGGGCGGAGGGGGTATAGGAGGAGCCTGGGCAGAGGGGGTGGGGTCAGAGAGGAGGGGTATAGGAGGAGCCTGGGCAGAGGGGGTATAGGAGGAGCCTAGTCAGATTGAGTGGGGTCAAATAGGAGGAGCCTGGGCAGAATGGGTGGAGTCAGAGAGGAGGGGGTATAGGAGGAGCCTGGGCAGAATGGGTGGGGTCAGACAGGAGGGGGTATAGGAGGAGCCTGGGCAGAGGGGGGTGTAGGAGGAGCCTAGTCAGATTGGGTGGGGTCAAATAGGAGGAGCCTGGGCAGAATGGGTGGGGTCAGAGAGGAGGGGCTTAGGAGGAGCCTGGGCAGAATGGGTGGGGTCAGACAGCAGAGGAGGGGCTTAGGAGGAGCCAAGTCAGATTGGGTGGGGTCAAATAGGAGGAGCCTGGGCAGAATGGGTGGGGTCAGAGGGGTATGGGAGGAGCCTGGGTAGAATGGGTGGAGTCAGAGAGGAGGGGGTATAGGAGGAGCCTGGCAGAGGGGGGTGTAGGAGGAGCCTAGTCAGATTGGGTAGGGTCAAATAGGAGGAGCCTGGGCAGAATGGGTGGGGTCAGAGGGGTATGGGAGGAGCCTGGGCAGAATGGGTGGGTTCAGAGGGGTATGGGAGGAGCCTGGGTAGAATGGGTGGAGTCAGAGAGGAGGGGGTATAGGAGGAGCCTGGGCAGAATGGGTGGGGTCAGACAGCAGAGGAGGGGCTTAGGAGGAGCCTGGGCAGACTGGGTGGGGTCAGAGAGGAGGAGGCTGGGCAGAATGGGTGGGGTCAGACAGCAGAGGAGGGGCTTAGGAGGAGCCTGGACAGAGGGGGTGGGGTCAGAGAGGAGGGGTATAGGAGGAGCCTGGGCAGGAGGAGGGGGTATATGGGCAGAATGGGTGGGGTCAGAGAGGAGGGGCTTAGGAGGAGCCTGGGCAGAATGGGTGGGGTCAGAGAGGAGGGGGTATAGGAGGAGCCTGGCAGAGGGGGGTATAGGAGGAGCCTGGGCAGAGGGGGGTGTAGGAGGAGCCTAGTCAGATTGGGTGGGGTCAAATAGGAGGAGCCTGGGCAGAATGGGTGGGGTCAGAGGGGTATGGGAGGAGCCTGGGTAGAATGGGTGGAGTCAGAGAGGAGGGGGTATAGGAGGAGCCTGGCAGAGGGGGGTGTAGGAGGAGCCTAGTCAGATTGGGTGGGGTCAAATAGGAGGAGCCTGGGCAGAATGGGTGGGGTCAGACAGCAGAGGAGGGGCTTAGGAGGAGCCTAGTCAGATTGGGTGGGGTCAGAGAGGTGGGGCTTAGGAGGAGCCTGGGCAGAATGAGTGGGGTCAGACAGCAGAGGAGGGGCTTAGGAGGAGCCTAGGGGCTTAGGAGGAGCCTAGTCAGATTGGGTGAGGTCAAATAGGAGGAGCCTGGGCAGAATGGGTGGGGTCAGAGGGGTATGGGAGGAGCCTGGGTAGAATGGGTGGAGTCAGAGAGGAGGGGGTATAGGAGGAGCCTGGCAGAGGGGGGTGTAGGAGGAGCCTAGTCAGATTGGGTGGGGTCAAATAGGAGGAGCCTGGGCACAATGGGAGGGGTCAGAGGGGTATGGGAGGAGCCTGGGTAGAATGGGTGGAGTCAGAGAGGAGGGGGTATAGGAGGAGCCTAGTCAGAGGGGGTGGGGTCAGAGAGGAGGGGCTTAGGAGGAGCCTAGTCAGATTGGGTGGGGTCAAATAGGAGGAGCCTGGGCAGAATGGGTGGAGTCAGAGAGGTGGGGCTTAGGAGGAGCCTGGGCAGAATGGGTGGGGTCAGAGAGGAGGGGCTTAGGCGGAGCCTGGGCAGAATGGGTGGGGGTCAGACAGCAGAGGAGGGGCTTAGGAGGAGCCTGGGCAGAGGGGGTATAGGAGGAGCCTAGTCAGATTGGGTGGGGTCAGAGAGGTGGGGTATAGGAGGAGCCTGGGCAGAATGGGTGGGGTCAAATAGGAGGAGCCTGGGCAGAATGGGTGGGGTCAGACAGCAGAGGAGGGGCTTAGGAGGAGCCTAGTCAGATTGGGTGGGGTCAAATAGGAGGAGCCTGGGCAGAATGGGTGGGGTCAGACAGCAGAGGAGGGGTATAGGAGGAGCCTGGCAGAGGGGGGTGTAGGAGGAGCCTAGTCAGATTGGGTGGGGTCAAATAGGAGGAGCCTGGGTGGGGTCAGAGGGGTATGGGAGGAGCCTGGGCAGAGGGGGTGGGGTCAGAGAGGAGGGGTATAGGAGGAGCCTGGCCAGAGGGGGTGGGGTCAGAGAGGAGGGGTATAGGAGGAGCCTGGGCAGAATGGGTGGGGTCAGACAGCAGAGGAGGGGCTTAGGAGGAGCTTAGTCAGATTGGGTGGGGTCAAATAGGAGGAGCCTGGGCAGAATGGGTGGGGTCAGAGGGGTATGGGAGGAGCCTGGGCAGAATGGGTGGGGTCAGACAGCAGAGGAGGGGCTAAGGAGGAGCCTGGGCAGAATGGGTGGGGTCAGAGAGGAGGGGCTTAGGCGGAGCCTGGGCAGAATGGGTGGGGGTCAGACAGCAGAGGAGGGGCTTAGGAGGAGCCTGGGCAGAGGGGGTATAGGAGGAGCCTAGTCAGATTGGGTGGGGTCAGAGAGGTGGGGTATAGGAGGAGCCTGGGCAGAATGGGTGGGGTCAAATAGGAGGAGCCTGGGCAGAATGGGTGGGGTCAGACAGCAGAGGAGGGGCTTAGGAGGAGCCTAGTCAGATTGGGTGGGGTCAAATAGGAGGAGCCTGGGCAGAATGGGTGGGGTCAGACAGCAGATGAGGGGTATAGGAGGAGCCTGGCAGAGGGGGGTGTAGGAGGAGCCTAGTCAGATTGGGTGGGGTCAAATAGGAGGAGCCTGGGTGGGGTCAGAGGGGTATGGGAGGAGCCTGGGCAGAGGGGGTGGGGTCAGAGAGGAGGGGTATAGGAGGAGCCTGGGCAGAGGGGGTATAGGAGGAGCCTGGCCAGAGGGGGTGGGGTCAGAGAGGAGGGGTATAGGAGGAGCCTGGGCAGAATGGGTGGGGTCAGACAGCAGAGGAGGGGCTTAGGAGGAGCCTGGGCAGGAGGAGGGGGTATATGGGCAGAATGGGTGGGGTCAGAGAGGAGGGGCTTAGGCGGAGCCTGGGCAGAATGGGTGTGGTCAGACAGCAGAGGAGGGGCTTAGGAGGAGCCTGGGCAGGAGGAGGGGGTATATGGGCAGAATGGGTGGGGTCAGAGAGGAGGGGCTTAGGAGGAGCCTGGGCAGAATGGGTGGAGTCAGAGAGGAGGGGGTATAGGAGGAGCCTGGGCAGAATGGGTATAGGAGGAGCCTAGTCAGATTGGGTGTGGTCAAATAGGAGGAGCCTGGGCAGAATGGGTGGGGTCAGAGAGGAGGGGGTATAGGAGGAGCCTGGCAGAGGGGGGTATAGGAGGAGCCTGGCAGAGGGGGGGTGTAGGAGGAGCCTAGTCAGATTGGGTGGGGTCAAATAGGAGGAGCCTGGGCAGAATGGGTGGGGTCAGTTTGAGGGGCTTAGGAGGAGCCTAGTCAGATTGGGTGGGGTCAGAGAGGAGGGGTATAAGAGGAGCCTGGGCAGAGGGGGTATAGGAGGAGCCTGGGCGGAGGGGGTATAGGAGGAGCCTGGGCAGAGGGGGTGGGGTCAGAGAGGAGGGGTATAGGAGGAGCCTGGGCAGAGGGGGTATAGGAGGAGCCTAGTCAGATTGAGTGGGGTCAAATAGGAGGAGCCTGGGCAGAATGGGTGGAGTCAGAGAGGAGGGGGTATAGGAGGAGCCTGGGCAGAATGGGTGGGGTCAGACAGGAGGGGGTATAGGAGGAGCCTGGGCAGAGGGGGGTGTAGGAGGAGCCTAGTCAGATTGGGTGGGGTCAAATAGGAGGAGCCTGGGCAGAATGGGTGGGGTCAGAGAGGAGGGGCTTAGGAGGAGCCTGGGCAGAATGGGTGGGGTCAGACAGCAGAGGAGGGGCTTAGGAGGAGCCAAGTCAGATTGGGTGGGGTCAAATAGGAGGAGCCTGGGCAGAATGGGTGGGGTCAGAGGGGTATGGGAGGAGCCTGGGTAGAATGGGTGGAGTCAGAGAGGAGGGGGTATAGGAGGAGCCTGGCAGAGGGGGGTGTAGGAGGAGCCTAGTCAGATTGGGTAGGGTCAAATAGGAGGAGCCTGGGCAGAATGGGTGGGGTCAGAGGGGTATGGGAGGAGCCTGGGCAGAATGGGTGGGTTCAGAGGGGTATGGGAGGAGCCTGGGTAGAATGGGTGGAGTCAGAGAGGAGGGGGTATAGGAGGAGCCTGGGCAGAATGGGTGGGGTCAGACAGCAGAGGAGGGGCTTAGGAGGAGCCTGGGCAGAATGGGTGGGGTCAGAGAGGAGGAGGCTGGGCAGAATGGGTGGGGTCAGACAGCAGAGGAGGGGCTTAGGAGGAGCCTGGACAGAGGGGGTGGGGTCAGAGAGGAGGGGTATAGGAGGAGCCTGGGCAGGAGGAGGGGGTATATGGGCAGAATGGGTGGGGTCAGAGAGGAGGGGCTTAGGAGGAGCCTGGGCAGAATGGGTGGGGTCAGAGAGGAGGGGGTATAGGAGGAGCCTGGCAGAGGGGGGTATAGGAGGAGCCTGGGCAGAGGGGGGTGTAGGAGGAGCCTAGTCAGATTGGGTGGGGTCAAATAGGAGGAGCCTGGGCAGAATGGGTGGGGTCAGAGGGGTATGGGAGGAGCCTGGGTAGAATGGGTGGAGTCAGAGAGGAGGGGGTATAGGAGGAGCCTGGCAGAGGGGGGTGTAGGAGGAGCCTAGTCAGATTGGGTGGGGTCAAATAGGAGGAGCCTGGGCAGAGTGGGTGGGGTCAGAGGGGTATGGGAGGAGCCTGGGTAGAATGGGTGGAGTCAGAGAGGAGGGGGTATAGGAGGAGCCTGGCAGAGGGGGGTGTAGGAGGAGCCTAGTCAGATTGGGTGGGGTCAAATAGGAGGAGCCTGGGCAGAATGGGTGGGGTCAGAGGGGTATGGGAGGAGCCTGGGCAGAATGGGTGGGGTCAGAGAGGAGGGGGTATAGGAGGAGCCTGGCAGAGGGGGGTATAGGAGGAGCCTGGGCAGAGGGGGGTGTAGGAGGAGCCTAGTCAGATTGGGTGGGGTCAAATAGGAGGAGCCTGGGCAGAATGGGTGGGGTCAGAGGGGTATGGGAGGAGCCTGGGTAGAATGGGTGGAGTCAGAGAGGAGGGGGTATAGGAGGAGCCTGGCAGAGGGGGGTGTAGGAGGAGCCTAGTCAGATTGGGTGGGGTCAAATAGGAGGAGCCTGGGCAGAATGGGTGGGGTCAGAGGGGTATGGGAGGAGCCTGGGTAGAATGGGTGGAGTCAGAGAGGAGGGGGTATAGGAGGAGCCTGGCAGAGGGGGGTGTAGGAGGAGCCTAGTCAGATTGGGTGGGGTCAAATAGGAGGAGCCTGGGCAGAGGGGGTGGGGTCAGAGAGGAGGGGTATAGGAGGAGCCTGGGCAGAATGGGTGGGGTCAGACAGCAGAGGAGGGGCTTAGGAGGAGCCTGGGCAGAATGGTTGGGGTCAGAGAGGAGGGGCTTAGGAGGAGCCTAGTCAGATTGGGTGGGGTCAAATAGGAGGAGCCTGGGCAGAATGGGTGGGGCTTAGGAGGGGCCTAGGGGCTTAGGAGGAGCCTAGTCAGATTGGGTGGGGTCAGAGAGGAGGGGTATAGGAGGAGCCTGGCAGAGGGGGGGTGTAGGAGGAGCCTAGTCAGATTGGGTGGGGTCAAATAGGAGGAGCCTGGGCAGAATGGGAGGAGCCTGGGTAGAATGGGTGGAGTCAGAGAGGAGGGGGTATAGGAGGAGCCTGGCAGAGGGGGGTGTAGGAGGAGCCTAGTCAGATTGGGTGGGGTCAGAGAGGTGGGGCTTAGGAGGAGCCTGGGCAGAATGAGTGGGGTCAGACAGCAGAGGAGGGGCTTAGGAGGAGCCTAGGGGCTTAGGAGGAGCCTAGTCAGATTGGGTGGGGTCAAATAGGAGGAGCCTGGGCAGAATGGGTGGGGTCAGAGGGGTATGGGAGGAGCCTGGGTAGAATGGGTGGAGTCAGAGAGGAGGGGGTATAGGAGGAGCCTGGCAGAGGGGGGTGTAGGAGGAGCCTAGTCAGATTGGGTGGGGTCAAATAGGAGGAGCCTGGGCACAATGGGAGGGGTCAGAGGGGTATGGGAGGAGCCTAGTCAGAGGGGGTGGGGTCAGAGAGGAGGGGCTTAGGAGGAGCCTAGTCAGATTGGGTGGGGTCAAATAGGAGGAGCCTGGGCAGAATGGGTGGAGTCAGAGAGGTGGGGCTTAGGAGGAGCCTGGGCAGAATGGGTGGGGTCAGAGAGGAGGGGCTTAGGCGGAGCCTGGGCAGAATGGGTGGGGGTCAGACAGCAGAGGAGGGGCTTAGGAGGAGCCTGGGCAGAGGGGGTATAGGAGGAGCCTAGTCAGATTGGGTGGGGTCAGAGAGGTGGGGTATAGGAGGAGCCTGGGCAGAATGGGTGGGGTCAAATAGGAGGAGCCTGGGCAGAATGGGTGGGGTCAGACAGCAGAGGAGGGGCTTAGGAGGAGACTAGTCAGATTGGGTGGGGTCAAATAGGAGGAGCCTGGGCAGAATGGGTGGGGTCAGACAGCAGAGGAGGGGTATAGGAGGAGCCTGGCAGAGGGGGGTGTAGGAGGAGCCTAGTCAGATTGGGTGGGGTCAAATAGGAGGAGCCTGGGTGGGGTCAGAGGGGTATGGGAGGAGCCTGGGCAGAGGGGGTGGGGTCAGAGAGGAGGGGTATAGGAGGAGCCTGGCCAGAGGGGGTGGGGTCAGAGAGGAGGGGTATAGGAGGAGCCTGGGCAGAATGGGTGGGGTCAGACAGCAGAGGAGGGGCTTAGGAGGAGCTTAGTCAGATTGGGTGGGGTCAAATAGGAGGAGCCTGGGCAGAATGGGTGGGGTCAGAGGGGTATGGGAGGAGCCTGGGCAGAATGGGTGGGGTCAGACAGCAGAGGAGGGGCTAAGGAGGAGCCTGGGCAGAATGGGTGGGGTCAGAGAGGAGGGGCTTAGGCGGAGCCTGGGCAGAATGGGTGGGGGTCAGACAGCAGAGGAGGGGCTTAGGAGGAGCCTGGGCAGAGGGGGTATAGGAGGAGCCTAGTCAGATTGGGTGGGGTCAGAGAGGTGGGGTATAGGAGGAGCCTGGGCAGAATGGGTGGGGTCAAATAGGAGGAGCCTGGGCAGAATGGGTGGGGTCAGACAGCAGAGGAGGGGCTTAGGAGGAGCCTAGTCAGATTGGGTGGGGTCAAATAGGAGGAGCCTGGGCAGAATGGGTGGGGTCAGACAGCAGAGGAGGGGTATAGGAGGAGCCTGGGCAGAATGGGTGGGGTCAGACAGCAGAGGAGGGGCTTAGGAGGAGCTTAGTCAGATTGGGTGGGGTCAAATAGGAGGAGCCTGGGCAGAATGGGTGGGGTCAGAGGGGTATGGGAGGAGCCTGGGCAGAATGGGTGGGGTCAGACAGCAGAGGAGGGGCTAAGGAGGAGCCTGGGCAGAATGGGTGGGGTCAGAGAGGAGGGGCTTAGGCGGAGCCTGGGCAGAATGGGTGGGGTCAGAGAGGAGGGGCTTAGGCGGAGCCTGGGCAGAATGGGTGGGGTCAGACAGCAGAGGAGGGGCTTAGGAGGAGCCTGGGCAGGAGGAGGGGGTATATGGGCAGAATGGGTGGGGTCAGAGAGGAGGGGCTTAGGAGGAGCCTGGGCAGAATGGGTGGAGTCAGAGAGGAGGGGGTATAGGAGGAGCCTGGGCAGAATGGGTATAGTAGGAGCCTAGTCAGATTGGGTGTGGTCAAATAGGAGGAGCCTGGGCAGAATGGGTGGGGTCAGAGAGGAGGGGGTATAGGAGGAGCCTGGCAGAGGGGGGTATAGGAGGAGCCTGGCAGAGGGGGGGTGTAGGAGGAGCCTAGTCAGATTGGGTGGGGTCAAATAGGAGGAGCCTGGGCAGAATGGGTGGGGTCAGTTTGAGGGGCTTAGGAGGAGCCTAGTCAGATTGGGTGGGGTCAGAGAGGAGGGGTATAAGAGGAGCCTGGGCAGAGGGGGTATAGGAGGAGCCTGGGCAGAGGGGGTATAGGAGGAGCCTGGGCAGAGGGGGTGGGGTCAGAGAGGAGGGGTATAGGAGGAGCCTGGGCAGAGGGGGTATAGGAGGAGCCTAGTCAGATTGAGTGGGGTCAAATAGGAGGAGCCTGGGCAGAATGGGTGGAGTCAGAGAGGAGGGGGTATAGGAGGAGCCTGGGCAGAATGGGTGGGGTCAGAGAGGAGGGGGTATAGGAGGAGCCTGGGCAGAGGGGGGTGTAGGAGGAGCCTAGTCAGATTGGGTGGGGTCAAATAGGAGGAGCCTGGGCAGAATGGGTGGGGTCAGACAGCAGAGGAGGGGCTTAGGAGGAGCCAAGTCAGATTGGGTGGGGTCAAATAGGAGGAGCCTGGGCAGAATGGGTGGGGTCAGAGGGGTATGGGAGGAGCCTGGGTAGAATGGGTGGAGTCAGAGAGGAGGGGGTATAGGAGGAGCCTGGCAGAGGGGGGTGTAGGAGGAGCCTAGTCAGATTGGGTGGGGTCAAATAGGAGGAGCCTGGGCACAATGGGAGGGGTCAGAGGGGTATGGAAGGAGCCTGGGTAGAATGGGTGGAGTCAGAGAGGAGGGGGTATAGGAGGAGCCTGGCAGAGGGGGGTGTAGGAGGAGCCTAGTCAGATTGGGTGGGGTCAAATAGGAGGAGCCTGGGCACAATAGGAGGGGTCAAATATGGAGGAGCCTGGGTAGAATGGGTGGAGTCAGAGAGGAGGGGGTATAGGAGGAGCCTAGTCAGAGGGGGTGGGGTCAGAGAGGAGGGGCTTAGGAGGAGCCTAGTCAGATTGGGTGGGGTCAAATAGGAGGAGCCTGGGCAGAATGGGTGGAGTCAGAGAGGTGGGGCTTAGGAGGAGCCTGGGCAGAATGGGTGGGGTCAGAGAGGAGGGGCTTAGGCGGAGCCTGGGCAGAATGGGTGGGGGTCAGACAGCAGAGGAGGGGCTTAGGAGGAGCCTGGGCAGAGGGGGTATAGGAGGAGCCTAGTCAGATTGGGTGGGGTCAAATAGGAGGAGCCTGGGCAGAATGGGTGGGGTCAGACAGCAGAGGAGGGGCTTAGGAGGAGCCAAGTCAGATTGGGTGGGGTCAAATAGGAGGAGCCTGGGCAGAATGGGTGGAATCAGAGAGGTGGGGCTTAGGAGGAGCCTGGGCAGAATGGGTGGGGTCAGAGAGGAGGGGCTTAGGCGGAGCCTGGGCAGAATGGGTGGGGGTCAGACAGCAGAGGAGGGGCTTAGGAGGAGCCTAGGGGCTTAGGAGGAGCCTAGTCAGATTGGGTGGGGTCAAATAGGAGGAGCCTGGGCAGAATGGGTGGGGTCAGAGGGGTATGGGAGGAGCCTGGGTAGAATGGGTGGAGTCAGAGAGGAGGGGGTATAGGAGGAGCCTGGGCAGAGGGGGGTGTAGGAGGAGCCTAGTCAGATTGGGTGGGGTCAAATAGGAGGAGCCTGGGCAGAATGGGTGGGGTCAGAGGGGTATGGGAGGAGCCTGGGTAGAATGGGTGGAGTCAGAGAGGAGGGGGTATAGGAGGAGCCTGGCAGAGGGGGGTGTAGGAGGAGCCTAGTCAGATTGGGTGGGGTCAAATAGGAGGAGCCTGGGCACAATGGGAGGGGTCAGAGGGGTATGGGAGGAGCCTGGGTAGAATGGGTGGAGTCAGAGAGGAGGGGGTATAGGAGGAGCCTAGTCAGAGGGGGTGGGGTCAGAGAGGAGGGGCTTAGGAGGAGCCTAGTCAAATTGGGTGGGGTCAAATAGGAGGAGCCTGGGCAGAATGGGTGGAGTCAGAGAGGTGGGGCTTAGGCGGAGCCTGGGCAGAATGGGTGGGGGTCAGACAGCAGAGGAGGGGCTTAGGAGGAGCCTGGGCAGAGGGGGTATAGGAGGAGCCTAGTCAGATTGGGTGGGGTAAAATAGGAGGAGCCTGGGCAGAATGGGTGGGGTCAGACAGCAGAGGAGGGGCTTAGGAGGAGCCAAGTCAGATTGGGTGGGGTCAAATAGGAGGAGCCTGGGCAGAATGGGTGGAGTCAGAGAGGTGGGGCTTAGGAGGAGCCTGGGCAGAATGGGTGGGGTCAGAGAGGAGGGGCTTAGGCGGAGCCTGGGCAGAATGGGTGGGGGTCAGACAGCAGAGGAGGGGCTTAGGAGGAGCCTGGGCAGAGGGGGTATAGGAGGAGCCTAGTCAGATTGGGTGGGGTCAAATAGGAGGAGCCTGGGCAGAATGGGTGGGGTCAGACAGCAGAGGAGGGGCTTAGGAGGAGCCAAGTCAGATTGGGTGGGGTCAAATAGGAGGGGTATAGGAGGAGCCTGGGCAGAATGGGTGGGGTCAGAGGGGTATGGGAGGAGCCTGGGCAGAATGGGTGGAGTCAGAGAGGAGGGGGTATAGGAGGATCCTGGGCAGAATGGGTGGGGTCAGACAGCAGAGGAGGGGCTTAGGAGGAGCCTGGGCAGAATGGGTGGGGTCAGACAGCAGAGGAGGGGCTTAGGAGGAGTCTGGGCAGAATGGGTGGGGTCAGAGAGGAGATGCTTAGGCAGAGCCTGGGCAGTATGGGTGGGGTCAGACAGCAGAGGAGGGGCTTAGGAGGAGCCTAGTCAGATTGGGTGGGGTCAAATAGGAGGAGCCTAGTCAGAATGGGTGGAGTCAGAGAGGAGGGGGTATAGGAGGAGCCTAGTCAGATTGGGTGGGGTCAGAGAGGAGGGGTATAGGAGGAGCCTGGGCAGAGGGGCTTAGGAGGAGCCTGGGCAGAATGGGTGGGGTCAGACAGCAGAGGAGGGGCTTAGGAGGAGCCTAGTCAGATTGGGTGGGGTCAAATAGGAGGAGCCTAGTCAGAATGGGTGGAGTCAGAGAGGAGGGGGTATAGGAGGAGCCTAGTCAGATTGGGTGGGGTCAGAGAGGAGGGGTATAGGAGGAGCCTGGGCAGAGGGGCTTAGGAGGCGCCTGGGCAGAATTGGTGGGGTCAGAGAGGAGGGGGTGTAGGAGGAGCCTAGTCAGATTGGGTGGGGTCAGAGAGGAGGGGTATAGGAGGAGCCTGGGCAGAGGGGCTTAGGAGGAGCCTGGGCAGAATGGGTGGGGTCAGACAGCAGAGGAGGGGCTTAGGAGGAGCCTGGGTAGAATGGGTGGAGTCAGAGAGGAGGGGGTGTAGGAGGAGCCTAGTCAGATTGGGTGGGGTCAAATAGGAGGAGCCTAGTCAGAGGGGGTGGGGTCAGAGAGGAGGGGCTTAGGAGGAGCCTAGTCAGATTGGGTGGGGTCAAATAGGAGGAGCCTGGGCAGAATGGGTGGAGTCAGAGAGGTGGGGCTTAGGAGGAGCCTGGGCAGAATGGGTGGGGTCAGAGAGGAGGGGCTTAGGCGAAGCCTGGGCAGAATGGGTGGGGGTCAGACAGCAGAGGAGGGGCTTAGGAGGAGCCTGGGCAGAGGGGGTATAGGAGGAGCCTAGTCAGATTGGGTGGGGTCAAATAGGAGGAGCCTGGGCAGAATGGGTGGGGTCAGACAGCAGAGGAGGGGCTTAGGAGGAGCCTGGGCAGAATGGGTGGGGTCAGAGAGGAGGGGCTTAGGCGGAGCCTGGGCAGAATGGGTGGGGGTCAGACAGCAGAGGAGGGGCTTAGGAGGAGCCTGGGCAGAATGGGTGGGGTCAGACAGCAGAGGAGGGGCTTAGGAGGAGCCTAGTCAGATTGGGTGGGGTCAAATAGGAGGAGCCTGGGCAGAATGGGTGGGGTCAGACAGCAGAGGAGGGGCTTAGGAGGAGCCAAGTCAGATTGGGTGGGGTCAAATAGGAGGGGTATAGGAGGAGCCTGGGCAGAATGGGTGGGGTCAGAGAGGAGGGGGTATAGGAGGATCCTGGGCAGAATGGGTGGGGTCAGACAGCAGAGGAGGGGCTTAGGAGGAGCCTGGGCAGAATGGGTGGGGTCAGACAGCAGAGGAGGGGCTTAGGAGGAGCCTGGGCAGAATGGGTGGGGTCAGAGAGGAGATGCTTAGGCAGAGCCTGGGCAGTATGGGTGGGGTCAGACAGCAGAGGAGGGGCTTAGGAGGAGCCTAGTCAGATTGGGTGGGGTCAAATAGGAGGAGCCTAGTCAGAATGGGTGGAGTCAGAGAGGAGGGGGTATAGGAGGAGCCTAGTCAGATTGGGTGGGGTCAGAGAGGAGGGGCTTAGGAGGAGCCTAGGCAGAATGGGTGGGGTCAGACAGCAGAGGAGGGACTTAGGAGGCGCCTGGGCAGACTTGGTGGGGTCAGAGAGGAGGGGCTTAGGAGGAGCCTGGGCAGAATGGGTGGGGTCAGACAGCAGAGGAGGGGCTTAGGAGGAGCCTAGTCAGATTGGGTGGGGTCAAATAGGAGGAGACTGGGCAGAATGGGTGAGGTCAGAGAGGAGGGGTATAGGAGGAGCCTAGTCAGATTGGGTGGGGTCAAATAGGAGGGGGTATAGGAGGAGCCTGGGCAGAATGGGTGGGGCCAGACAGCAGAGGAGGGGCTTAGGAGGAACCTAGTCAGATTGGGTGGGGTCAAATAGGAGGAGCCTGGGCAGAATGGGTGGGGTCAGACAGCAGAGGAGGGGCTTAGGAGGAGCCTGGGCAGAATGGGTGGGGTCAGAGAGGAGGGGCTTAGGAGGAGCCTGGGCAGAATGGGTGGAGTCAGAGAGGAGGGGGTATAGGAGGAGCCTGGGCAGAATGGGTGGGGTCAGACAGCAGAGGAGGGGTATAGGAGGAGCCTGGGCAGAGGGGGTGGGGTCAGAGAGGAGGGGGTATAGGAGGAGCCTGGGCAGAATGGGTGGAGTCAGAGAGGAGGGGTATAGGAGGAGCCTGGGCAGAATGGGTGGAGTCAGAGAGGAGGGGGTATAGGAGGAGCCTGGGCAGAATGGGTATAGGAGGAGCCTAGTCAGATTGGGTGAGGTCAGAGAGGAGGGGTATAGGAGGAGCCTGGGCAGAGGGGCTTAGGAGGAGCCTGGGCAGAATGGGTGGGGTCAGACAGCAGAGGATGGGTTTAGGAGGAGCTTAGTCAGAATGGGTGGGGTCAGAGAGCAGAGGAGGGGTTAAGGAGGAGCCTAGTCAGATTGGGTGGGGTCAGAGAGGAGGGGGTATAGGAGGAGCCTAGTCAGATTGGGTGAGGTCAGAGAGGAGGGGCTGAGGAGGAGCCTGGGCAGAATGGGTGGAGTCAGACAGCAGAGGAGGGGCTTAGGAGGAGCCTAGTCAGATTGGGTGGGGTCAAATAGGAGGAGCCTGGGCAGAATGGGTGAGGTCAGAGAGGAGGGGTATAGGAGGAGCCTGGGCAGAATGGGTGGGGTCAGACAGCAGAGGAGGGGCTTAGGAGGAGCCTAGTCAGATTGGGGTCAAATAAGAGGGGTATAGGAGGAGCCTGGGCAGAATGGGTGGGGTCAGAGGGGTATGGGAGGAGCCTGGGCAGAATGGGTGGAGTCAGAGAGGAGGGGGTATAGGAGGAGCCTAGTCAGATTGGGTGGGGTCAGAGAGCAGAGGAGGGGTTAAGGAGGAGCCTAGTCAGATTGGGTGTGGTCAAATAGGAGGAGCCTGGGCAGAATGGGTGGGGTCTGAGGGCCTAGGAAGGGGTCATAGATGGAGGAGGATCCTGACTTATGGTGGGGAACTGCAAAAACTTTTTTAATGCACCCCCCTATACTTTCTGATTTCTGTTTGGAGGGGCAGTCGGGGAGCAGTATTAAAAGGTGCTTAGGCGCAACGTGAAGAGCGATGAGGTGCACAGAATGGCATGCCTTCCAGGTACTTTTTGGGGGGGCTACCATTATTTTTTATTGCTCTGATCCTCCCTCATGGGGTGTACCCCAAATGGTTAGGGGCAACGGGGGAGGGGGGGTGGCAAAAAGCTGTTTGACAGTTTCTGTTACCAACAGGGGTCACCATACGATTCTGCTGCAGTTATGGTATTGAAAGGTACAACAAGGAGCATGTGAATGTATTTTTGCAGGTGGGGTGCCCCAAAATTTTACTGCCAGCAGCAGCAGCCCCCCTCCTCCCCACCCAGCAGATTGGTATAGGTACCTTTAGGACATTTCTGTTGAAAAAAGAGGCTATAGCGAATCGTGCTATGAAATCCTAGAGCACTAACATTTGCTAAATAAAGGTGGCATCGGAGCATACGAATGAGGCAGAGAGAGGCTACTGTTGCCAATTGGTTTGGTGGGTCATAGTGAATAACCTCGGCATGCAAATAGGCAGTGTGAGGATTGGCAGTGTCTGTAGAGAATTTTGGCATGCTCTTCAGCTTATTTTTTCCTCCTTACGTTGGCTATGAACTACAGAGGAAAGGCCCGGCCTTACTGTTGGACAAAACATGTATTTATGATTTTAAGAAGTGTAGTCTGACTGTACTGAGAGGGGCTGTACAGTACGGTAAATGCCTGTATACCCCTGCAATGTGCATCCAACTGTCACTTGAGATTCAATAGCGAACGAAGCAGCTGGGTTACTGACTGAATGTAAATGGAAGGCACATAGCAAGGGTGTTTGTGGTCACTCAAATGATTGAAACCTGGTTGATGCACTACCAAAGCTGGGGTTCCAGGAGGGAACATTTGAGGGGCATTGAGATGGTGGTGCCCAGAGGTCAAAATATGTTTCAGAGACAGAGAGGTACTGCGGTCCTGGTCCCACATTGGGGGTAGTCAAAAGTCCGGCTAAAGATTTCTGTCCAACTGTTACCACGTTTTGTGCAGCCTGGCTCCCTCTGTAACGATTCCCCAGTGTCTTTCGATCCTACAGATGACTGTAGCAAACTTCCCAAATTTTTTCTTGGCCTCATACCCCCAAAGGAGTGCCTGACATTTGCCAGCCTAACGACACTCACATTCTGGGAAAAACCTCACTAACCATGCATATTTATGCACCACACATGGCAAATCCTTGCAATTGCAGAACATCATATCGCACTTGTCATCTTTGAGGTGCTGTAAGTATTTGGATTTGAGGGAAATATTCATCCTTGCTTGCTCTCCCACCTGAAGTCTATGGTGCTGCTGTTCCTTTCTCACATGTCCCTACAAAGAGACAAGTGACACACAGACTCAATCACTCAGCAAACATATATGCTTTGACGCTTTCATCTTGCTGTTTACCTTCCAAATGTTCCCCCTTCACCACAAATACAGGCCAGCCATTCCTCATCCCCTCAGTCATCGTAGTCATTCACTCCTTAGGCCCTGCAAGACAAAAATGACCAAGAATCATGTCAGCAAGAAGGAGAAAAGCCTCAGTGTGCTCTTTTGTTCATACTGCTGCCCCCTAGTAACACTTCATAGCCACTGCAGCTTAAGAATGGGACTGAGAAGAGGGCTCTCCTATGCAAATAATGTCCTCCCATGCATACTTTCTTCTGAGACGGTCGGCGGCTTGTGCCGTGATACTGCCTCCAACATATGGTCTTCAACCAAATTTTAAAAAAGCCCACCTGCCTTAGACGAAGGATTTTGCCACTCGAAGGAAGCACATGGGGACATCACCATCATTTAGCAGGGTCCTAAATTGCCCGCTGTCCGCCTGTATACAGAACAAGGACGTTCGTGGCCGTTCGTGAGCGTTCTTCAAAGGAAGGAGGTGGGTGAATAAATCCAAGATGCCAGGGCAGGCCCAGCCCAGCCCAGTGCAGCCCAGCCCGGCACAGCGCACTGCTGTGGAGGTCCACTCCTTCACATCCTGCAGCAGGCATGATGCAGATCTACTAGAGCAAAGGCTTGACTCTGCTCTTGTCTGTCTCTTAAAGGAAAAATCTTTCCAACTTCTTATTGCACCTAATAAATGGACTCTAGCTAGCCTCAAACTCGACCCATCATTTCATTAGCCAGAGCTCATACTTGACCTTTATTTCTATCCAAGCTCACTGGCACCAAACCCCTGATTTGAGCGAGTGGCTCACACTAAAATGAAAAATCACCATCAACCAACCTATTTTACAATAAGTGTAGCACCATCCTCGCATTCTTGTGCTCAGTTATAACCCCCAATACCACAATTGCACTCTGCAATTCACCAAACTTAAAGGACAAAGAATGACGACATTGATAAAGGAAGATAAGGCCTTGTTCCTAGCACCTACTTGAGAAATAGGGCGGTTGGTAGAAGGTCATGAGAGAAAACATATGAAATGTTGGGAGACACCTGCCAAAAAAACACTAGCAAAAAAAAAATCACTGTTTGAAAATTTCCCACCTTGGGACACTTCTACAGCACTGGCAGGATTCGAACCCTGGCCTGTGAGGGCTGTCCCCCCAAAGGTACAAGCCTTACCTTTGAGCTATCTCCTTGGTGGTCTAGAGGATTGCAGTAGTAACTATAAGCAACATACAGGCCTTGGTGTCCTTCCCTGTGGCTTCCATTGCACATTAAATGGATGACCATGACATAAGGACAATTTGATAGGCTACTTACATGGAAACCAGAAAAACACTTAGCAACAAAAAATAAAAGAAAATCACTGTTTGAAAATTTCCCACCTTGGGATACTTCTACAGCACTGGCAGGATTCGAACCCTGGCCTGTGAGGGCTGTCCCCACCAAAGGTACAAGCCTTACCTTTGAGCTATAGCTCCTTGGTGGTCTGGAGGATTGCAGTAGTAACTATAAGCAACATACAGGCCTTGGTGTCCTTTCCTGTGGCTTCCATTGCACATTAAATGGATGACCATGACATAAGGACAATTTGATAGGCTACTTACATGGAAACCAGAAAAACACTTAGCAACAAAAAATAAAAGAAAATCACTGTTTGAAAATTTCCCACCTTGGGATACTTCTACAGCACTGGCAGGATTCGAACCCTGGCCTGTGAGGGCTGTCCCCACTAAAGGTACAAGCCTTACCTTTGAGCTATAGCTCCTTGGTGGTCTAGAGGATTGCAGAAGTAACTATAAGCAACATACAGGCCTTGGTGTCCTTTCCTGTGGCTTCCATTGCACATTAAAAGGATGACCATGACATAAGGACAATTTGATAGGCTACTTACATGGAAACCAGTGTGGTCCAGTGGGTAAGTTCCTGCCTTCCATCCAGGCAACCAGGGTTCAAATCCCGGGTTCGGCACCAGGTAAGTAAATTGGTAAGTAAAATGTGTCTGTGTGTTGTGTAAGAGTGGAATCATGCCTAGCGAAAGAGGGATTGCAGATTGGTTGGTAAGTAAAATAGGTGTGGAAAGAAAGGTGAAAGAAAGAGAATGGTTGTTGTCTGTAGGAGGAGGACCCTGGGCAGGTTGGGTGGGGTCAGAGAGGAGGGGTATAGGAGGAGCCTGGGCAGAATGGGTGGGGTCAGAGAGCAGAGGAGGGGCTTAGGAGGAGCCTAGGGGCTTAGGAGGAGCCTAGTCAGATTGGGTGGGGTCAGAGAGGAGGAGCCTGGGCAGAATGGGTGGGGTCAGAGAGCAGAGGAGGGGCTTAGGAGGAGCCTGGGCAGAATGGGTGGGGTCAGAGAGGAGGAGCCTGGGCAGAATGGGAGGAGCCTGGGTAGAATGGGTGGGGTCAGAGGGGTATGGGAGGAGCCTGGGCAGAATGGGTGGGTTCAGAGGGGAATGGGAGGAGCCTGGGTAGAATGGGTGGAGTCAGAGAGGAGGGGGTATAGGAGGAGCCTGGGCAGAATGGGTGGGGTCAGACAGCAGAGGAGGGGCTTAGGAGGAGCCTGGACAGAGGGGGTGGGGTCAGAGAGGAGGGGTATAGGAGGAGCCTGGGCAGGAGGAGGGGGTATATGGGCAGAATGGGTGGGGTCAGAGAGGAGGAGCCTGGGCAGAATGGGTGGGGTCAGAGAGGAGGGGGTATAGGAGGAGCCTGGCAGAGGGGGGTATAGGAGGAGCCTGGGCAGAGGGGGGTGTAGGAGGAGCCTAGTCAGATTGGGTGGGGTCAAATAGGAGGAGCCTGGGCAGAATGGGTGGGGTCAGAGGGGTATGGGAGGAGCCTGGGTAGAATGGGTGGAGTCAGAGAGGAGGGGGTATAGGAGGAGCCTGGCAGAGGGGGGTGTAGGAGGAGCCTAGTCAGATTGGGTGGGGTCAAATAGGAGGAGCCTGGGCAGAATGGGTGGGGTCAGAGGGGTATGGGAGGAGCCTGGGTAGAATGGGTGGAGTCAGAGAGGAGGGGGTATAGGAGGAGCCTGGGCAGAATGGGTGGGGTCAGACAGCAGAGGAGGGGCTTAGGAGGAGCCTAGTCAGATTGGGTGGGGTCAGAGAGGTGGGGCTTAGGAGGAGCCTGGGCAGAATGAGTGGGGTCAGACAGCAGAGGAGGGGCTTAGGAGGAGCCTAGGGGCTTAGGAGGAGCCTAGTCAGATTGGGTGAGGTCAAATAGGAGGAGCCTGGGCAGAATGGGTGGGGTCAGAGGGGTATGGGAGGAGCCTGGGTAGAATGGGTGGAGTCAGAGAGGAGGGGGTATAGGAGGAGCCTGGCAGAGGGGGGTGTAGGAGGAGCCTAGTCAGATTGGGTGGGGTCAAATAGGAGGAGCCTGGGCACAATGGGAGGGGTATGGGAGGAGCCTGGGTAGAATGGGTGGAGTCAGAGAGGAGGGGGTATAGGAGGAGCCTAGTCAGAGGGGGTGGGGTCAGAGAGGAGGGGCTTAGGAGGAGCCTAGGGGCTTAGGAGGAGCCTAGTCACATTGGGTGAGGTCAAATAGGAGGAGCCTGGGCAGAATGGGTGGGGTCAGAGGGGTATGGGAGGAGCCTGGGTAGAATGGGTGGAGTCAGAGAGGAGGGGGTATAGGAGGAGCCTGGCAGAGGGGGGTGTAGGAGGAGCCTAGTCAGATTGGGTGGGGTCAAATAGGAGGAGCCTGGGCACAATGGGAGGGGTCAGAGGGGTATGGGAGGAGCCTGGGTAGAATGGGTGGAGTCAGAGAGGAGGGGGTATAGGAGGAGCCTAGTCAGATTGGGTGGGGTCAAATAGGAGGAGCCTGGGCAGAATGGGTGGAGTCAGAGAGGTGGGGCTTAGGAGGAGCCTGGGCAGAATGGGTGGGGTCAGAGAGGAGGGGCTTAGGCGGAGCCTGGGCAGAATGGGTGGGGGTCAGACAGCAGAGGAGGGGCTTAGGAGGAGCCTGGGCAGAGGGGGTATAGGAGGAGCCTAGTCAGATTGGGTGGGGTCAGAGAGGTTGGGTATAGGAGGAGCCTGGGCAGAATGGGTGGGGTCAAATAGGAGGAGCCTGGGCAGAATGGGTGGAGTCAGAGAGGTGGGGCTTAGGAGGAGCCTGGGCAGAATGGGTGGGGTCAGAGAGGAGGGGCTTAGGAGGAGCCTGGGCAGAGGGGGTATAGGAGGAGCCTAGTCAGATTGGGTGGGGTCAGAGAGGTGGGGTATAGGAGGAGCCTGGGCAGAATGGGTGGGGTCAAATAGGAGGAGCCTGGGCAGAATGGGTGGGGTCAGACAGCAGAGGAGGGGCTTAGGAGGAGCCTAGTCAGATTGGGTGGGGTCAAATAGGAGGAGCCTGGGCAGAATGGGTGGGGTCAGACAGCAGATGAGGGGTATAGGAGGAGCCTGGCAGAGGGGGGTGTAGGAGGAGCCTAGTCAGATTGGGTGGGGTCAAATAGGAGGAGCCTGGGTGGGGTCAGAGGGGTATGGGAGGAGCCTGGGCAGAGGGGGTGGGGTCAGAGAGGAGGGGTATAGGAGGAGCCTGGGCAGAGGGGGTATAGGAGGAGCCTGGCCAGAGGGGGTGGGGTCAGAGAGGAGGGGTATAGGAGGAGCCTGGGCAGAATGGGTGGGGTCAGACAGCAGAGGAGGGGCTTAGGAGGAGCCTGGGCAGGAGGAGGGGGTATATGGGCAGAATGGGTGGGGTCAGAGAGGAGGGGCTTAGGCGGAGCCTGGGCAGAATGGGTGTGGTCAGACAGCAGAGGAGGGGCTTAGGAGGAGCCTGGGCAGGAGGAGGGGGTATATGGGCAGAATGGGTGGGGTCAGAGAGGAGGGGCTTAGGAGGAGCCTGGGCAGAATGGGTGGAGTCAGAGAGGAGGGGGTATAGGAGGAGCCTGGGCAGAATGGGTATAGGAGGAGCCTAGTCAGATTGGGTGTGGTCAAATAGGAGGAGCCTGGGCAGAATGGGTGGGGTCAGAGAGGAGGGGGTATAGGAGGAGCCTGGCAGAGGGGGGTATAGGAGGAGCCTGGCAGAGGGGGGGGTGTAGGAGGAGCCTAGTCAGATTGGGTGGGGTCAAATAGGAGGAGCCTGGGCAGAATGGGTGGGGTCAGTTTGAGGGGCTTAGGAGGAGCCTAGTCAGATTGGGTGGGGTCAGAGAGGAGGGGTATAAGAGGAGCCTGGGCAGAGGGGGTATAGGAGGAGCCTGGGCGGAGGGGGTATAGGAGGAGCCTGGGCAGAGGGGGTGGGGTCAGAGAGGAGGGGTATAGGAGGAGCCTGGGCAGAGGGGGTATAGGAGGAGCCTAGTCAGATTGAGTGGGGTCAAATAGGAGGAGCCTGGGCAGAATGGGTGGGGTCAGACAGGAGGGGGTATAGGAGGAGCCTGGGCAGAGGGGGGTGTAGGAGGAGCCTAGTCAGATTGGGTGGGGTCAAATAGGAGGAGCCTGGGCAGAATGGGTGGGGTCAGAGAGGAGGGGCTTAGGAGGAGCCTGGGCAGAATGGGTGGGGTCAGACAGCAGAGGAGGGGCTTAGGAGGAGCCTGGGCAGAATGGGTGGGGTCAGACAGCAGAGGAGGGGCTTAGGAGGAGCCAAGTCAGATTGGGTGGGGTCAAATAGGAGGAGCCTGGCAGAGGGGGGTGTAGGAGGAGCCTAGTCAGATTGGGTAGGGTCAAAAAGGAGGAGCCTGGGCAGAATGGGTGGGGTCAGAGGGGTATGGGAGGAGCCTGGGCAGAATGGGTGGGTTCAGAGGGGTATGGGAGGAGCCTGGGTAGAATGGGTGGAGTCAGAGAGGAGGGGGTATAGGAGGAGCCTGGGCAGAATGGGTGGGGTCAGACAGCAGAGGAGGGGCTTAGGAGGAGCCTGGGCAGAATGGGTGGGGTCAGAGAGGAGGAGGCTGGGCAGAATGGGTGGGGTCAGACAGCAGAGGAGGGGCTTAGGAGGAGCCTGGACAGAGGGGGTGGGGTCAGAGAGGAGGGGTATAGGAGGAGCCTGGGCAGGAGGAGGGGGTATATGGGCAGAATGGGTGGGGTCAGAGAGGAGGGGCTTAGGAGGAGCCTGGGCAGAATGGGTGGGGTCAGAGAGGAGGGGGTATAGGAGGAGCCTGGCAGAGGGGGGTATAGGAGGAGCCTGGGCAGAGGGGGGTGTAGGAGGAGCCTAGTCAGATTGGGTGGGGTCAAATAGGAGGAGCCTGGGCAGAATGGGTGGGGTCAGAGGGGTATGGGAGGAGCCTGGGTAGAATGGGTGGAGTCAGAGAGGAGGGGGTATAGGAGGAGCCTGGCAGAGGGGGGTGTAGGAGGAGCCTAGTCAGATTGGGTGGGGTCAAATAGGAGGAGCCTGGGCAGAATGGGTGGGGTCAGAGGGGTATGGGAGGAGCCTGGGCAGAATGGGTGGGGTCAGAGAGGAGGGGGTATAGGAGGAGCCTGGCAGAGGGGGGTGTAGGAGGAGCCTAGTCAGATTGGGTGGGGTCAAATAGGAGGAGCCTGGGCAGAATGGGTGGGGTCAGAGTGGTATGGGAGGAGCCTGGGTAGAATGGGTGGAGTCAGAGAGGAGGGGTATAGGAGGAGCCTGGCAGAGGGGGGTGTAGGAGGAGCCTAGTCAGATTGGGTGGGGTCAAATAGGAGGAGCCTGGGCAGAATGGGTGGGGTCAGAGGGGTATGGGAGGAGCCTGGGTAGAATGGGTGGAGTCAGAGAGGAGGGGGTATAGGAGGAGCCTGGCAGAGGGGGGTGTAGGAGGAGCCTAGTCAGATTGGGTGGGGTCAAATAGGAGGAGCCTGGGCAGAGGGGGTGGGGTCAGAGAGGAGGGGTATAGGAGGAGCCTGGGCAGAATGGGTGGGGTCAGACAGCAGAGGAGGGGCTTAGGAGGAGCCTGGGCAGAATGGGTGGGGTCAGAGAGGAGGGGCTTAGGAGGAGCCTAGTCAGATTGGGTGGGGTCAAATAGGAGGAGCCTGGGCAGAATGGGTGGGGCTTAGGAGGGGCCTAGGGGCTTAGGAGGAGCCTAGTCAGATTGGGTGGGGTCAGAGAGGAGGGGTATAGGAGGAGCCTGGCAGAGGGGGGGTGTAGGAGGAGCCTAGTCAGATTGGGTGGGGTCAAATAGGAGGAGCCTGGGCAGAATGGGAGGAGCCTGGGTGGAGTCAGAGAGGAGGGGGTATAGGAGGAGACTGGCAGAGGGGGGTGTAGGAGGAGCCTAGTCAGATTGGGTGGGGTCAGAGAGGTGAGGCTTAGGAGGAGCCTGGGCAGAATGAGTGGGGTCAGACAGCAGAGGAGGGGCTTAGGAGGAGCCTAGGGGCTTAGGAGGAGCCTAGTCAGATTGGGTGGGGTCAAATAGGAGGAGCCTGGGCAGAATGGGTGGGGTCAGAGGGGTATGGGAGGAGCCTGGGTAGAATGGGTGGAGTCAGAGAGGAGGGGGTATAGGAGGAGCCTGGCAGAGGGGGGTGTAGGAGGAGCCTAGTCAGATTGGGTGGGGTCAGAGAGGTGGGGCTTAGGAGGAGCCTGGGCAGAATGAGTGGGGTCAGACAGCAGAGGAGGGGCTTAGGAGGAGCCTAGGGGCTTAGGAGGAGCCTAGTCAGATTGGGTGGGGTCAAATAGGAGGAGCCTGGGCAGAATGGGTGGGGTCAGAGGGGTATGGGAGGAGCCTGGGTAGAATGGGTGGAGTCAGAGAGGAGGGGGTATAGGAGGAGCCTGGCAGAGGGGGGTGTAGGAGGAGCCTAGTCAGATTGGGTGGGGTCAAATAGGAGGAGCCTGGGCACAATGGGAGGGGTCAGAGGGGTATGGGAGGAGCCTAGTCAGAGGGGGTGGGGTCAGAGAGGAGGGGCTTAGGAGGAGCCTAGTCAGATTGGGTGGGGTCAAATAGGAGGAGCCTGGGCAGAATGGGTGGAGTCAGAGAGGTGGGGCTTAGGAGGAGCCTGGGCAGAATGGGTGGGGGTCAGACAGCAGAGGAGGGGCTTAGGAGGAGCCTGGGCAGAGGGGGTATAGGAGGAGCCTAGTCAGATTGGGTGGGGTCAGAGAGGTGGGGTATAGGAGGAGCCTGGGCAGAATGGGTGGGGTCAAATAGGAGGAGCCTGGGCAGAATGGGTGGGGTCAGACAGCAGAGGAGGGGCTTAGGAGGAGCCTAGTCAGATTGGGTGGGGTCAAATAGGAGGAGCCTGGGCAGAATGGGTGGCGTCAGACAGCAGAGGAGGGGTATAGGAGGAGCCTGGCAGAGGGGGGTGTAGGAGGAGCCTAGTCAGATTGGGTGGGGTCAAATAGGAGGAGCCTGGGTGGGGTCAGAGGGGTATGGGAGGAGCCTGGGCAGAGGGGGTGGGGTCAGAGAGGAGGGGTATAGGAGGAGCCTGGCCAGAGGGGGTATAGGAGGAGCCTGGCCAGAGGGGATGGGGTCAGAGAGGAGGGGTATAGGAGGAGCCTGGGCAGAATGGGTGGGGTCAGACAGCAGAGGAGGGGCTTAGGAGGAGCTTAGTCAGATTGGGTGGGGTCAAATAGGAGGAGCCTGGGCAGAATGGGTGGGGTCAGAGGGGTATGGGAGGAGCCTGGGCAGAATGGGTGGGGTCAGACAGCAGAGGAGGGGCTAAGGAGGAGCCTGGGCAGAATGGGTGGGGTCAGAGAGGAGGGGCTTAGGCGGAGCCTGGGCAGAATGGGTGGGGTCAGAGAGGAGGGGCTTAGGCGGAGCCTGGGCAGAATGGGTGGGGTCAGACAGCAGAGGAGGGGCTTAGGAGGAGCCTGGGCAGGAGGAGGGGGTATATGGGCAGAATGGGTGGGGTCAGAGAGGAGGGGCTTAGG
Source organism: Lissotriton vulgaris (assembly GCF_964263255.1). Taxonomy (NCBI): domain Eukaryota; kingdom Metazoa; phylum Chordata; class Amphibia; order Caudata; family Salamandridae; genus Lissotriton; species Lissotriton vulgaris. The sequence continues at coordinate 1,002,950,606 of NC_141695.1, forward strand.
AGGAGCCTGGGCAGAATGGGTGGAGTCAGAGAGGAGGGGGTATAGGAGGAGCCTGGGCAGAATGGGTATAGGAGGAGCCTAGTCAGATTGGGTGTGGTCAAATAGGAGGAGCCTGGGCAGAATGGGTGGGGTCAGAGAGGAGGGGGTATAGGAGGAGCCTGGCAGAGGGGGGTATAGGAGGAGCCTGGCAGAGGGGGGGTGTAGGAGGAGCCTAGTCAGATTGGGTGGGGTCAAATAGGAGGAGCCTGGGCAGAATGGGTGGGGTCAGTTTGAGGGGCTTAGGAGGAGCCTAGTCAGATTGGGTGGGGTCAGAGAGGAGGGGTATAAGAGGAGCCTGGGCAGAGGGGGTATAGGAGGAGCCTGGGCAGAGGGGGTATAGGAGGAGCCTGGGCAGAGGGGGTGGGGTCAGAGAGGAGGGGTATAGGAGGAGCCTGGGCAGAGGGGGTATAGGAGGAGCCTAGTCAGATTGAGTGGGGTCAAATAGGAGGAGCCTGGGCAGAATGGGTGGAGTCAGAGAGGAGGGGGTATAGGAGGAGCCTGGGCAGAATGGGTGGGGTCAGAGAGGAGGGGGTATAGGAGGAGCCTGGGCAGAGGGGGGTGTAGGAGGAGCCTAGTCAGATTGGGTGGGGTCAAATAGGAGGAGCCTGGGCAGAATGGGTGGGGTCAGACAGCAGAGGAGGGGCTTAGGAGGAGCCAAGTCAGATTGGGTGGGGTCAAATAGGAGGAGCCTGGGCAGAATGGGTGGGGTCAGAGGGGTATGGGAGGAGCCTGGGTAGAATGGGTGGAGTCAGAGAGGAGGGGGTATAGGAGGAGCCTGGCAGAGGGGGGTGTAGGAGGAGCCTAGTCAGATTGGGTGGGGTCAAATAGGAGGAGCCTGGGCACAATGGGAGGGGTCAGAGGGGTATGGGAGGAGCCTGGGTAGAATGGGTGGAGTCAGAGAGGAGGGGGTATAGGAGGAGCCTGGCAGCGGGGGGTGTAGGAGGAGCCTAGTCAGATTGGGTGGGGTCAAATAGGAGGAGCCTGGGCACAATAGGAGGGGTCAAATATGGAGGAGCCTGGGTAGAATGGGTGGAGTCAGAGAGGAGGGGGTATAGGAGGAGCCTAGTCAGAGGGGGTGGGGTCAGAGAGGAGGGGCTTAGGAGGAGCCTAGTCAGATTGGGTGGGGTCAAATAGGAGGAGCCTGGGCAGAATGGGTGGAGTCAGAGAGGTGGGGCTTAGGAGGAGCCTGGGCAGAATGGGTGGGGTCAGAGAGGAGGGGCTTAGGCGGAGCCTGGGCAGAATGGGTGGGGGTCAGACAGCAGAGGAGGGGCTTAGGAGGAGCCTGGGCAGAGGGGGTATAGGAGGAGCCTAGTCAGATTGGGTGGGGTCAAATAGGAGGAGCCTGGGCAGAATGGGTGGGGTCAGACAGCAGAGGAGGGGCTTAGGAGGAGCCAAGTCAGATTGGGTGGGGTCAAATAGGAGGAGCCTGGGCAGAATGGGTGGAATCAGAGAGGTGGGGCTTAGGAGGAGCTTGGGCAGAATGGGTGGGGTCAGAGAGGAGGGGCTTAGGCGGAGCCTGGGCAGAATGGGTGGGGGTCAGACAGCAGAGGAGGGGCTTAGGAGGAGCCTAGGGGCTTAGGAGGAGCCTAGTCAGATTGGGTGGGGTCAAATAGGAGGAGCCTGGGCAGAATGGGTGGGGTCAGAGGGGTATGGGAGGAGCCTGGGTAGAATGGGTGGAGTCAGAGAGGAGGGGGTATAGGAGGAGCCTGGGCAGAGGGGGGTGTAGGAGGAGCCTAGTCAGATTGGGTGGGGTCAAATAGGAGGAGCCTGGGCAGAATGGGTGGGGTCAGAGGGGTATGGGAGGAGCCTGGGTAGAATGGGTGGAGTCAGAGAGGAGGGGGTATAGGAGGAGCCTGGCAGAGGGGGGTGTAGGAGGAGCCTAGTCAGATTGGGTGGGGTCAAATAGGAGGAGCCTGGGCACAATGGGAGGGGTCAGAGGGGTATGGGAGGAGCCTGGGTAGAATGGGTGGAGTCAGAGAGGAGGGGGTATAGGAGGAGCCTAGTCAGAGGGGGTGGGGTCAGAGAGGAGGGGCTTAGGAGGAGCCTAGTCAGATTGGGTGGGGTCAAATAGGAGGAGCCTGGGCAGAATGGGTGGAGTCAGAGAGGTGGGGCTTAGGCGGAGCCTGGGCAGAATGGGTGGGGGTCAGACAGCAGAGGAGGGGCTTAGGAGGAGCCTGGGCAGAGGGGGTATAGGAGGAGCCTAGTCAGATTGGGTGGGGTCAAATAGGAGGAGCCTGGGCAGAATGGGTGGGGTCAGACAGCAGAGGAGGGGCTTAGGAGGAGCCAAGTCAGATTGGGTGGGGTCAAATAGGAGGAGCCTGGGCAGAATGGGTGGAGTCAGAGAGGTGGGGCTTAGGAGGAGCCTGGGCAGAATGGGTGGGGTCAGAGAGGAGGGGCTTAGGCGGAGCCTGGGCAGAATGGGTGGGGGTCAGACAGCAGAGGAGGGGCTTAGGAGGAGCCTGAGCAGAGGGGGTATAGGAGGAGCCTAGTCAGATTGGGTGGGGTCAAATAGGAGGAGCCTGGGCAGAATGGGTGGGGTCAGACAGCAGAGGAGGGGCTTAGGAGGAGCCAAGTCAGATTGGGTGGGGTCAAATAGGAGGGGTATAGGAGGAGCCTGGGCAGAATGGGTGGGGTCAGAGGGGTATGGGAGGAGCCTAGGCAGAATGGGTGGAGTCAGAGAGGAGGGGGTATAGGAGGATCCTGGGCAGAATGGGTGGGGTCAGACAGCAGAGGAGGGGCTTAGGAGGAGCCTGGGCAGAATGGGTGGGGTCAGACAGCAGAGGAGGGGCTTAGGAGGAGCCTGGGCAGAATGGGTGGGGTCAGAGAGGAGATGCTTAGGCAGAGCCTGGGCAGTATGGGTGGGGTCAGACAGCAGAGGAGGGGCTTAGGAGGAGCCTAGTCAGATTGGGTGGGGTCAAATAGGAGGAGCCTAGTCAGAATGGGTGGAGTCAGAGAGGAGGGGGTATAGGAGGAGCCTAGTCAGATTGGGTGGGGTCAGAGAGGAGGGGCTTAGGAGGAGCCTAGGGGCTTAGGAGGAGCCTAGTCAGATTGGGTGGGGTCAGAGAGGAGGGGTATAGGAGGAGCCTGGGCAGAATGGGTGGGGTCAGACAGCAGATGAGGGGCTTAGGAGGAGCCTGGGCAGAATTGGTGGGGTCAGAGAGGAGGGGCTTAGGAGGAGCCTGGGCAGAATGGGTGGGGTCAGACAGCAGAGGAGGGGCTTAGGAGGAGCCTAGTCAGATTGGGTGGGGTCAAATAGGAGGAGCCTGGGCAGAATGGGTGAGGTCAGAGAGGAGGGGTATAGGAGGAGCCTAGTCAGATTGGGTGGGGTCAAATAGGAGGGGGTATAGGAGGAGCCTGGGCAGAATGGGTGGGGCCAGACAGCAGAGGAGGGGCTTAGGAGGAACCTAGTCAGATTGGGTGGGGTCAAATAGGAGGAGCCTGGGCAGAATGGGTGGGGTCAGACAGCAGAGGAGGGGCTTAGGAGGAGCCTGGGCAGAATGGGTGGGGTCAGAGAGGAGTATCTTAGGCGGAGCCTGGGCAGAATGGGTGGGGTCAGACAGCAGAGGAGGGGCTTAGGAGGAGCCTAGTCAGATTGGGTGGGGTCAAATAGGAGGAGCCTAGTCAGAATGGGTGGAGTCAAAGAGGAGGGGGTATAGGAGGAGCCTAGTCAGATTGGGTGGGGTCAGAGAGGAGGGGCTTAGGAGGAGCCTAGGGGCTTAGGAGGAGCCTAGTCAGATTGGGTGGGGTCAGAGAGGAGGGGTATAGGAGGAGCCTGGGCAGAATGGGTGGGGTCAGACAGCAGATGAGGGGCTTAGGAGGAGCCTGGGCAGAATTGGTGGGGTCAGAGAGGAGGGGCTTAGGAGGAGCCTGGGCAGAATGGGTGGGGTCAGACAGCAGAGGAGGGGCTTAGGAGGAGCCTAGTCAGATTGGGTGGGGTCAAATAGGAGGAGCCTGGGCAGAATGGGTGAGGTCAGAGAGGAGGGGTATAGGAGGAGCCTAGTCAGATTGGGTGGGGTCAAATAGGAGGGGGTATAGGAGGAGCCTGGGCAGAATGGGTGGGGCCAGACAGCAGAGGAGGGGCTTAGGGGCTTAGGAGGAGCCTAGTCAGATTGGGTGGGGTCAGAGAGGAGGGGTATAGGAGGAGCCTGGCAGAGGGGGGGTGTAGGAGGAGCCTAGTCAGATTGGGTGGGGTCAAATAGGAGGAGCCTGGGCAGAATGGGTGGGGTCAGAGGGGTATGGGAGGAGCCTGGGTAGAATGGGTGGAGTCAGAGAGGAGGGGGTATAGGAGGAGCCTGGGCAGAGGGGGGTGTAGGAGGAGCCTAGTCAGATTGGGTGGGGTCAAATAGGAGGAGCCTGGGCAGAATGGGAGGAGCCTGGGTAGAATGGGTGGAGTCAGAGAGGAGGGGGTATAGGAGGAGCCTGGCAGAGGGGGTTGTAGGAGGAGCCTAGTCAGATTGGATGGGGTCAAATAGGAGGAGCCTGGGCAGAATGGGTGGGGTCAGAGGGGTATGGGAGGAGCCTGGGTAGAATGGGTGGAGTCAGAGAGGAGGGGGTATAGGAGGAGCCTGGGCAGAATGGGTGGGGTCAGACAGCAGAGGAGGGGCTTAGGAGGAGCCTGGGCAGAATGGGTGGGGTCAGAGAGGAGGAGGCTGGGCAGAATGGGTGGGGTCAGACAGCAGAGGAGGGGCTTAGGAGGAGCCTAGTCAGATTGGGTGGGGTCAGAGAGGTGGGGTATAGGAGGAGCCTGGGCAGAATGGGTGGGGTCAGACAGCAGAGGAGGGGCTTAGGAGGAGCCTGGGCAGAGGGGGTGGGGTCAGAGAGGAGGGGTATAGGAGGAGCCTGGGCAGGAGGAGGGGGTATAAGGGCAGAATGGGTGGGGTCAGAGAGGAGGGGCTTAGGAGGAGCCTGGGCAGAATGGGTGGAGTCAGAGAGGAGGGGGTATAGGAGGATCCTGGGCAGAATGGGTATAGGAGGAGCCTAGTCAGATTGGGTGTGGTCAAATAGGAGGAGCCTGGGCAGAATGGGTGGGGTCAGAGAGGAGGGGGTATAGGAGGAGCCTGGCAGAGGTGGGTATAGGAGGAGCCTGGGCAGAGGGGGGTGTAGGAGGAGCCTAGTCAGAGTGGGTGGGGTCAAATAGGAGGAGCCTGGGCAGAATGGGTGGGGTCAGAGGGGTATGGGAGGAGCCTGGGTAGAATGGGTGGGTCAGAGAGGAGGTGGTATAGGAGGAGCCTGGGCAGAATGGGTGGGGTCAGACAGCAGAGGAGGGGCTTAGGAGGAGCCTGGGCAGAATGGGTGGGGTCAGAGAGGAGGAGGCTGGGCAGAATGGGTGGGGTCAGACAGCAGAGGAGGGGCTTAGGAGGAGCCTGGACAGAGGGGGTGGGGTCAGAGAGGAGGGGTATAGGAGGAGCCTGGGCAGGAGGAGGGGGTATATGGGCAGAATGGGTGGGGTCAGAGAGGAGGGGCTTAGGAGGAGCCTGGGCAGAATGGGTGGAGTCAGAGAGGAGGGGGTATAGGAGGAGCCTGGGCAGAATGGGTGGGGTCAGAGAGGAGGGGGTATAGGAGGAGCCTGGAAGAGGGGGGTATAGGAGGAGCCTGGGCAGAGGGGGGTGTAGGAGGAGCCTAGTCAGATTGGGTGGGGTCAAATAGGAGGAGCCTGGGCAGAATGGGTGGGGTCAGAGGGGTATGGGAGGAGCCTGGGTAGAATGGGTGGAGTCAGAGAGGAGGGGGTATAGGAGGAGCCTGGCAGAGGGGGGTGTAGGAGGAGCCTAGTCAGATTGGGTGGGGTCAAATAGGAGGAGCCAGGGCAGAATGGGTGGGGTCAGAGGGGTATGGGAGGAGCCTGGGTAGAATGGGTGGGGTCAGACAGCAGAGGAGGGGCTTAGGAGGAGCCTAGTCAGATTGGGTGGAGTCAGAGAGGAGGGGGTATAGGAGGAGCCTTGGCAGAATGGGTGGGGTCAGACAGCAGAGGAGGGGCTTAGGAGGAGCCTAGTCAGATTGGGTGGGGTCAGAGAGGTGGGGTATAGGAGGAGCCTGGGCAGAATGGGTGGGGTCAGAGAGGAGGAGCCTGGGCAGAATGGGTGGGGTCAGACAGCAGAGGAGGGGCTTAGGAGGAGCCTAGTCAGATTGGGTGGGGTCAGAGAGGTGGGGTATAGGAGGAGCCTGGGCAGAATGGGTGGGGTCAGAGAGCAGAGGAGGGGCTTAGGAGGAGCCTAGGGGCTTAGGAGGAGCCTAGTCAGATTGGGTGGGGTCAGAAAGGAGGGGCTTAGGAGGAGCCTGGGCAGAATGAGTGGGGTCAGACAGCAGAGGAGGGGCTTAGGAGGAGCCTAGGGGCTTAGGAGGAGCCTAGTCATATTGGGTGGGGTCAGAGAGGAGGGGTATAGGAGGAGCCTGGCAGAGGGGGGGTGTAGGAGGAGCCTAGTCAGATTGGGTGGGGTCAAATAGGAGGAGCCTGGGCAGAATGGGAGGGGCCTGGGTAGAATGGGTGGAGTCAGAGAGGAGGGGGTATAGGAGGAGCCTGGCAGAGGGGGGTGTAGGAGGAGCCTAGTCAGATTGGGTGGGGTCAAATAGGAGAAGCCTGGGCAGAATGGGTGGGGTCAGAGGGGTATGGGAGGAGCCTGGGTAGAATGGGTGGAGTCAGAGAGGAAGGGGTATAGGAGGAGGCTGGGCAGAATGGGTGGGGTCAGGCAGAGGAGGGGCTTAGTCAGATTGGGTGGGGTCAGAGAGGTGGGGTATAGGAGGAGCCTGGCAGAGGGGGGGTGTAGGAGGAGCCTAGTCAGATTGGGTGGGGTCAAATAGGAGGAGCCTGGGCAGAATGGGAGGGGCCTGGGTAGAATGGGTGGAGTCAGAGAGGAGGGGGTATAGGAGGAGCCTGGCAGAGGGGGGTGTAGGAGGAGCCTAGTCAGATTGGGTGGGGTCAAATAGGAGAAGCCTGGGCAGAATGGGTGGGGTCAGAGGGGTTTGGGAGGAGCCTGGGTAGAATGGGTGGAGTCAGAGAGGAAGGGGTATAGGAGGAGCCTGGGCAGAATGGGTGGGGTCAGACAGCAGAGGAGGGGCTTAGGAGGAGCCTAGTCAGATTGGGTGGGGTCAAAAAGGAGGAGCCTGGGCAGAATGGGTGGGGTCAGACAGCAGAGGAGGGGTATAGGAGGAGCCTGGCAGAGGGGGGTGTAGGAGGAGCCTAGTCAGATTGGGTGGGGTCAAATAGGAGGAGCCTGGGTGGGGTCAGAGGGGTATGGGAGGAGCCTGGGTAGAATGGGTGGAGTCAGAGAGGAGGGGGTATAGGAGGAGCCTGGGCAGAATGGGTGGGGTCAGACAGCAGAGGAGGGGCTTAGGAGGAGCCTGGGCAGAGGGGGTGGGGTCAGAGAGGAGGGGTATAGGAGGAGCCTGGGCAGAGGGGGTATAGGAGGAGCCTGGCCAGAGGGGGTGGGGTCAGACAGCAGAGGAGGGGCTTTGGAGGAGCCTGGGCAGAATGGGTGGGGTCAGAGAGGAGGGGCTTAGGCGGAGCCTGGGCAGAATGGGTGGGGTCAGACAGCAGAGGAGGGGCTTAGGAGGAGCCTGGGCAGGAGGAGGGGGTATATGGGCAGAATGGGTGAGGTCAGAGAGGAGGGGCTTAGGAGGAGCCTGGGCAGAATGGGTGGAGTCAGAGAGGAGGGGGTATAGGAGGAGCCTGGGCAGAATGGGTATAGGAGGAGCCTAGTCAGATTGGGTGTGGTCAAATAGGAGGAGCCTGGGCAGAATGGGTGGGGTCAGAGAGGAGGGGGTATAGGAGGAGCCTGGCAGAGGGGGGTATAGGAGGAGCCTGGCAGAGGGGGGTATAGGAGGAGCCTGGGCAGAGGGGGGTGTAGGAGGAGCCTAGTCAGATTGGGTGGGGTCAAATAGGAGGAGCCTGGGCAGAATGGGTGGGGTCAGAGGGGTATGGGAGGAGCCTAGGTAGAATGGGTGGAGTCAGAGAGGAGGGGGTATAGGAGGAGCCTGGCAGAGGGGGGTGTAGGAGGAGCCTAGTCAGATTGGGTGGGGTCAAATAGGAGGAGCCTGGGCAGAGGGGGTGGGGTCAGAGAGGAGGGGTATAGGAGGAGCCTGGGCAGAATGGGTGGGGTCAGACAGCAGAGGAGGGGCTTAGGAGGAGCCTGGGCAGAATGGGTGGGGTCAGAGAGGAGGGGCTTAGGAGGAGCCTAGTCAGATTGGGTGGGGTCAAATAGGAGGAGCCTGGGCAGAATGGGTGGGGTCAGACAGCAGAGGAGGGGCTTAGGAGGAGCCTAGTCAGATTGGGTGGGGTCAAATAGGAGGAGCCTGGGCAGAATGGGTGGGGTCAGACAGCAGAGGAGGGGTATAGGAGGAGCCTGGGCAGAGGGGGTGGGCTCAGAGAGGAGGGGTATAGGAGGAGCCTGGGCAGAGGGGGTATAGGAGGAGCCTAATCAGATTGGGTGGGGTCCAATAGGAGGAGCCTGGGCAGAATGGGTGGAGTCAGAGAGGAGGGGGTATAGGAGGAGCCTGGGCAGAATGGGTGGGGTCAGACAGCAGAGGAGGGGCTTAGGAGGAGCCTAGTCAGATTGGGTGGGGTCAGAGAGGTGGGGTATAGGAGGAGCCTGGGGAGAATGGGTGGGGTCAGACAGCAGAGAAGGGGCTTAGGAGGAGCCTTGTCAGATTGGGTGGGGTCAAATAGGAGGAGCCTGGGCAGAGGGGGGTATAGGAGGAGCCTAGTCAGATTGGGTGGGGTCAAATAGGAGGGGGTATAGGAGGAGCCTGGGCAGAATGGGTGGGGCCAGACAGCAGAGGAGGGGCTTAGGAGGAACCTAGTCAGATTGGGTGGGGTCAAATAGGAGGAGCCTGGGCAGAATGGGTGGGGTCAGACAGCAGAGGAGGGGCTTAGGAGGAGCCTGGGCAGAATGGGTGGGGTCAGAGAGGAGGGGCTTAGGAGGAGCCTGGGCAGAATGGGTGGAGTCAGAGAGGAGGGGGTATAGGAGGAGCCTGGGCAGAATGGGTGGGGTCAGACAGCAGAGGAGGGGTATAGGAGGAGCCTGGGCAGAGGGGGTGGGGTCAGAGAGGAGGGGGTATAGGAGGAGCCTGGGCAGAATGGGTGGAGTCAGAGAGGAGGGGTATAGGAGGAGCCTGGGCAGAATGGGTGGAGTCAGAGAGGAGGGGGTATAGGAGGAGCCTGGGCAGAATGGGTATAGGAGGAGCCTAGTCAGATTGGGTGAGGTCAGAGAGGAGGGGTATAGGAGGAGCCTGGGCAGAGGGGCTTAGGAGGAGCCTGGGCAGAATGGGTGGGGTCAGACAGCAGAGGATGGGTTTAGGAGGAGCTTAGTCAGAATGGGTGGGGTCAGAGAGCAGAGGAGGGGTTAAGGAGGAGCCTAGTCAGATTGGGTGGGGTCAGAGAGGAGGGGGTATAGGAGGAGCCTAGTCAGATTGGGTGAGGTCAGAGAGGAGGGGCTGAGGAGGAGCCTGGGCAGAATGGGTGGAGTCAGACAGCAGAGGAGGGGCTTAGGAGGAGCCTAGTCAGATTGGGTGGGGTCAAATAGGAGGAGCCTGGGCAGAATGGGTGAGGTCAGAGAGGAGGGGTATAGGAGGAGCCTGGGCAGAATGGGTGGGGTCAGACAGCAGAGGAGGGGCTTAGGAGGAGCCTAGTCAGATTGGGGTCAAATAAGAGGGGTATAGGAGGAGCCTGGGCAGAATGGGTGGGGTCAGAGGGGTATGGGAGGAGCCTGGGCAGAATGGGTGGAGTCAGAGAGGAGGGGGTATAGGAGGAGCCTAGTCAGATTGGGTGGGGTCAGAGAGCAGAGGAGGGGTTAAGGAGGAGCCTAGTCAGATTGGGTGTGGTCAAATAGGAGGAGCCTGGGCAGAATGGGTGGGGTCTGAGGGCCTAGGAAGGGGTCATAGATGGAGGAGGATCCTGACTTATGGTGGGGAACTGCAAAAACTTTTTTAATGCACCCCCCTATACTTTCTGATTTCTGTTTGGAGGGGCAGTCGGGGAGCAGTATTAAAAGGTGCTTAGGCGCAACGTGAAGAGCGATGAGGTGCACAGAATGGCATGCCTTCCAGGTACTTTTTGGGGGGGCTACCATTATTTTTTATTGCTCTGATCCTCCCTCATGGGGTGTACCCCAAATGGTTAGGGGCAACGGGGGAGGGGGGGTGGCAAAAAGCTGTTTGACAGTTTCTGTTACCAACAGGGGTCACCATACGATTCTGCTGCAGTTATGGTATTGAAAGGTACAACAAGGAGCATGTGAATGTATTTTTGCAGGTGGGGTGCCCCAAAATTTTACTGCCAGCAGCAGCAGCCCCCCTCCTCCCCACCCAGCAGATTGGTATAGGTACCTTTAGGACATTTCTGTTGAAAAAAGAGGCTATAGCGAATCGTGCTATGAAATCCTAGAGCACTAACATTTGCTAAATAAAGGTGGCATCGGAGCATACGAATGAGGCAGAGAGAGGCTACTGTTGCCAATTGGTTTGGTGGGTCATAGTGAATAACCTCGGCATGCAAATAGGCAGTGTGAGGATTGGCAGTGTCTGTAGAGAATTTTGGCATGCTCTTCAGCTTATTTTTTCCTCCTTACGTTGGCTATGAACTACAGAGGAAAGGCCCGGCCTTACTGTTGGACAAAACATGTATTTATGATTTTAAGAAGTGTAGTCTGACTGTACTGAGAGGGGCTGTACAGTACGGTAAATGCCTGTATACCCCTGCAATGTGCATCCAACTGTCACTTGAGATTCAATAGCGAACGAAGCAGCTGGGTTACTGACTGAATGTAAATGGAAGGCACATAGCAAGGGTGTTTGTGGTCACTCAAATGATTGAAACCTGGTTGATGCACTACCAAAGCTGGGGTTCCAGGAGGGAACATTTGAGGGGCATTGAGATGGTGGTGCCCAGAGGTCAAAATATGTTTCAGAGACAGAGAGGTACTGCGGTCCTGGTCCCACATTGGGGGTAGTCAAAAGTCCGGCTAAAGATTTCTGTCCAACTGTTACCACGTTTTGTGCAGCCTGGCTCCCTCTGTAACGATTCCCCAGTGTCTTTCGATCCTACAGATGACTGTAGCAAACTTCCCAAATTTTTTCTTGGCCTCATACCCCCAAAGGAGTGCCTGACATTTGCCAGCCTAACGATACTCACATTCTGGGAAAAACCTCACTAACCATGCATATTTATGCACCACACATGGCAAATCCTTGCAATTGCAGAACATCATATCGCACTTGTCATCTTTGAGGTGCTGTAAGTATTTGGATTTGAGGGAAATATTCATCCTTGCTTGCTCTCCCACCTGAAGTCTATGGTGCTGCTGTTCCTTTCTCACATGTCCCTACAAAGAGACAAGTGACACACAGACTCAATCACTCAGCAAACATATATGCTTTGACGCTTTCATCTTGCTGTTTACCTTCCAAATGTTCCCCCTTCACCACAAATACAGGCCAGCCATTCCTCATCCCCTCAGTCATCGTAGTCATTCACTCCTTAGGCCCTGCAAGACAAAAATGACCAAGAATCATGTCAGCAAGAAGGAGAAAAGCCTCAGTGTGCTCTTTTGTTCATACTGCTGCCCCCTAGTAACACTTCATGGCCACTGCAGCTTAAGAATGGGACTGAGAAGAGGGCTCTCCTATGCAAATAATGTCCTCCCATGCATACTTTCTTCTGAGACGGTCGGCGGCTTGTGCCGTGATACTGCCTCCAACATATGGTCTTCAACCAAATTTTAAAAAAGCCCACCTGCCTTAGACGAAGGATTTTGCCACTCGAAGGAAGCACATGGGGACATCACCATCATTTAGCAGGGTCCTAAATTGCCCGCTGTCCGCCTGTATACAGAACAAGGACGTTCGTGGCCGTTCGTGAGCGTTCTTCAAAGGAAGGAGGTGGGTGAATAAATCCAAGATGCCAGGGCAGGCCCAGCCCAGCCCAGTGCAGCCCAGCCCGGCACAGCGCACTGCTGTGGAGGTCCACTCCTTCACATCCTGCAGCAGGCATGATGCAGATCTACTAGAGCAAAGGCTTGACTCTGCTCTTGTCTGTCTCTTAAAGGAAAAATCTTTCCAACTTCTTATTGCACCTAATAAATGGACTCTAGCTAGCCTCAAACTCGACCCATCATTTCATTAGCCAGAGCTCATACTTGACCTTTATTTCTATCCAAGCTCACTGGCACCAAACCCCTGATTTGAGCGAGTGGCTCACACTAAAATGAAAAATCACCATCAACCAACCTATTTTACAATAAGTGTAGCACCATCCTCGCATTCTTGTGCTCAGTTATAACCCCCAATACCACAATTGCACTCTGCAATTCACCAAACTTAAAGGACAAAGAATGACGACATTGATAAAGGAAGATAAGGCCTTGTTCCTAGCACCTACTTGAGAAATAGGGCGGTTGGTAGAAGGTCATGAGAGAAAACATATGAAATGTTGGGAGACACCTGCCAAAAAAACACTAGCAAAAAAAAAATCACTGTTTGAAAATTTCCCACCTTGGGACACTTCTACAGCACTGGCAGGATTCGAACCCTGGCCTGTGAGGGCTGTCCCCCCAAAGGTACAAGCCTTACCTTTGAGCTATCTCCTTGGTGGTCTAGAGGATTGCAGTAGTAACTATAAGCAACATACAGGCCTTGGTGTCCTTTCCTGTGGCTTCCATTGCACATTAAATGGATGACCATGACATACGGACAATTTGATAGGCTACTTACATGGAAACCAGAAAAACACTTAGCAAAAAAAAATAAAAGAAAATCACTGTTTGAAAATTTCCCACCTTGGGATACTTCTACAGCACTGGCAGGATTCGAACCCTGGCATGTGAGGGCTGTCCCCACTAAAGGTACAAGCCTTACCTTTGAGCTATAGCTCCTTGGTGGTCTAGAGGATTGCAGAAGTAACTATAAGCAACATACAGGCCTTGGTGTCCTTTCCTGTGGCTTCCATTGCACATTAAAAGGATGACCATGACATAAGGACAATTTGATAGGCTACTTAGAGGAGGGGTATAGGAGGAGCCTGGGCAGAATGGGTGGGGTCAGAGAGCAGAGGAGGGGCTTAGGAGGAGCCTAGGGGCTTAGGAGGAGCCTAGTCAGATTGGGTGGGGTCAGAGAGGAGGGGCTTAGGAGGAGCCTGGGCAGAATGGGTGGGGTCAGAGAGCAGAGGAGGGGCTTAGGAGGAGCCTAGGGGCTTAGGAGGAGCCTAGTCAGATTGGGTGGGGTCAGGGAGGAGGGGTATAGGAGGAGCCTGGCAGAGGGGGGGTGTAGGAGGAGCCTAGTCAGATTGGGTGGGGTCAAATAGGAGGAGCCTGGGCAGAATGGGAGGAGCCTGGGTAGAATGGGTGGGGTCAGAGGGGTATGGGAGGAGCCTGGGTAGAATGGGTGGAGTCAGAGAGGAGGGGGTATAGGAGGAGCCTGGGCAGAGGGGGGTGTAGGAGGAGCCTAGTCAGATTGGGTGGGGTCAAATAGGAGGAGCCTGGGCAGAATGGGAGGAGCCTGGGTAGAATGGGCGGGGTCAGACAGCAGAGGAGGGGCTTAGGAGGAGCCTGGACAGAGGGGGTGGGGTCAGAGAGGAGGGGTATAGGAGGAGCCTGGGCAGGAGGAGGGGGTATATGGGCAGAATGGGTGGTGTCAGAGAGGAGGGGCTTAGGAGGAGCCTGGGCAGAATGGGTGGGGTCAGAGAGGAGGGGGTATAGGAGGAGCCTGGCAGAGGGGGGTATAGGAGGAGCCTGGGCAGAGGGGGGTGTAGGAGGAGCCTAGTCAGATTGGGTGGGGTCAAATAGGAGGAGCCTGGGCAGAATGGGTGGGGTCAGAGGGGTATGGGAGGAGCCTGGGTAGAATGGGTGGAGTCAGAGAGGAGGGGGTATAGGAGGAGCCTGGCAGAGGGGGGTGTAGGAGGAGCCTAGTCAGATTGGGTGGGGTCAAATAGGAGGAGCCTGGGCAGAATGGGTGGGGTCAGAGGGGTATGGGAGGAGCCTGGGTAGAATGGGTGGAGTCAGAGAGGAGGGGGTATAGGAGGAGCCTAGTCAGAGGGGGGTGTAGGAGGAGCCTAGTCAGATTGGGTGGGGTCAAATAGGAGGAGCCTGGGCAGAATGGGTGGGGTCAGAGGGGTATGGGAGGAGCCTGGGTAGAATGGGTGGAGTCAGAGAGGAGGGGGTATAGGAGGAGCCTGGGCAGAATGGGTGGGGTCAGACAGCAGAGGAGGGGCTTAGGAGGAGCCTAGTCAGATTGGGTGGGGTCAGAGAGGTGGGGCTTAGGAGGAGCCTGGGCAGAATGAGTGGGGTCAGACAGCAGAGGAGGGGCTTAGGAGGAGCCTAGGGGCTTAGGAGGAGCCTAGTCAGATTGGGTGGGGTCAAATAGGAGGAGCCTGGGCAGAATGGGTGGGGTCAGAGGGGTATGGGAGGAGCCTGGGTAGAATGGGTGGAGTCAGAGAGGAGGGGGTATAGGAGGAGCCTGGCAGAGGGGGGTGTAGGAGGAGCCTAGTCAGAGGGGGTGGGGTCAGAGAGGAGGGGCTTAGGAGGAGCCTAGTCAGATTGGGTGGGGTCAAATAGGAGGAGCCTGGGCAGAATGGGTGGAGTCAGAGAGGTGGGGCTTAGGAGGAGCCTGGGCAGAATGGGTGGGGTCAGAGAGGAGGGGCTTAGGCGGAGCCTGGGCAGAATGGGTGGGGGTCAGACAGCAGAGGAGGGGCTTAGGAGGAGCCTGGGCAGAGGGGGTATAGGAGGAGCCTAGTCAGATTGGGTGGGGTCAGAGAGGTGGGGTATAGGAGGAGCCTGGGCAGAATGGGTGGGGTCAAATAGGAGGAGCCTGGGCAGAATGGGTGGAGTCAGAGAGGTGGGGCTTAGGAGGAGCCTGGGCAGAATGGGTGGGGTCAGAGAGGAGGGGCTTAGGCGGAGCCTGGGCAGAATGGGTGGGGGTCAGACAGCAGAGGAGGGGCTTAGGAGGAGCTTAGTCAGATTGGGTGGGGTCAGAGAGGAGGAGCCTGGGCAGAATGGGTGGGGTCAGAGATATGGGAGGAGCCTGGGCAGAATGGGTGGGGTCAGACAGCAGAGGAGGGGCTAAGGAGGAGCCTGGGCAGAATGGGTGGGGTCAGAGAGGAGGGGCTTAGGCGGAGCCTGGGCAGAATGGGTGGGGTCAGAGAGGAGGGGCTTAGGCGGAGCCTGGGCAGAATGGGTGGGGTCAGACAGCAGAGGAGGGGCTTAGGAGGAGCCTGGGCAGGAGGAGGGGGTATATGGGCAGAATGGGTGGGGTCAGAGAGGAGGGGCTTAGGAGGAGCCTGGGCAGAATGGGTGGAGTCAGAGAGGAGGGGGTATAGGAGGAGCCTGGGCAGAATGGGTATAGGAGGAGCCTAGTCAGATTGGGTGTGGTCAAATAGGAGGAGCCTGGGCAGAATGGGTGGGGTCAGAGAGGAGGGGGTATAGGAGGAGCCTGGCAGAGGGGGGTATAGGAGGAGCCTGGCAGAGGGGGGGTGTAGGAGGAGCCTAGTCAGATTGGGTGGGGTCAAATAGGAGGAGCCTGGACAGAATGGGTGGGGTCAGTTTGAGGGGCTTAGGAGGAGCCTAGTCAGATTGGGTGGGGTCAGAGAGGAGGGGTATAAGAGGAGCCTGGGCAGAGGGGGTATAGGAGGAGCCTGGGCAGAGGGGGTATAGGAGGAGCCTGGGCAGAGGGGGGTGTAGGAGGAGCCTAGTCAGATTGGGTGGGGTCAAATAGGAGGAGCCTGGGCACAATGGGAGGGGTCAGAGGGGTATGGGAGGAGCCTGGGTAGAATGGGTGGAGTCAGAGAGGAGGGGGTATAGGAGGAGCCTGGCAGAGGGGGGTGTAGGAGGAGCCTAGTCAGATTGGGTGGGGTCAAATAGGAGGAGCCTGGGCACAATGGGAGGGGTCAGAGGGGTATGGGAGGAGCCTGGGTAGAATGGGTGGAGTCAGAGAGGAGGGGGTATAGGAGGAGCCTAGTCAGAGGGGGTGGGGTCAGAGAGGAGGGGCTTAGGAGGAGCCTAGTCAGATTGGGTGGGGTCAAATAGGAGGAGCCTGGGCAGAATGGGTGGAGTCAGAGAGGTGGGGCTTAGGAGGAGCCTGGGCAGAATGGGTGGGGTCAGAGAGGAGGGGCTTAGGCGGAGCCTGGGCAGAATGGGTGGGGGTCAGACAGCAGAGGAGGGGCTTAGGAGGAGCCTGGGCAGAGGGGGTATAGGAGGAGCCTAGTCAGATTGGGTGGGGTCAAATAGGAGGAGCCTGGGCAGAATGGGTGGGGTCAGACAGCAGAGGAGGGGCTTAGGAGGAGCCAAGTCAGATTGGGTGGGGTCAAATAGGAGGAGCCTGGGCAGAATGGGTGGAGTCAGAGAGGTGGGGCTTAGGAGGAGCCTGGGCAGAATGGGTGGGGTCAGAAAGGAGGGGCTTAGGCGGAGCCTGGGCAGAATGGGTGGGGGTCAGACAGCAGAGGAGGAGGGGCTTAGGAGGAGCCTAGGGGCTTAGGAGGAGCCTAGTCAGATTGGGTGGGGTCAAATAGGAGGAGCCTGGGCAGAATGGGTGGGGTCAGAGGGGTATGGGAGGAGCCTGGGTAGAATGGGTGGAGTCAGAGAGGAGGGGGTATAGGAGGAGCCTGGGCAGAGGGGGGTGTAGGAGGAGCCTAGTCAGATTGGGTGGGGTCAATAGGAGGAGCCTGGGCACAATGGGAGGGGTCAGAGGGGTATGGGAGGAGCCTGGGTAGAATGGGTGGAGTCAGAGAGGAGGGGGTATAGAAGGAGCCTAATCAGAGGGGGTGGGGTCAGAGAGGAGGGGCTTAGGAGGAGCCTAGTCAGATTGGGTGGGGTCAAATAGGAGGAGCCTGGGCAGAATGGGTGGAGTCAGAGAGGTGGGGCTTAGGCGGAGCCTGGGCAGAATGGGTGGGGGTCAGACAGCAGAGGAGGGGCTTAGGAGGAGCCTAGTCAGATTGGGTGGGGTCAGAGAGGAGGGGTATAGGAGGAGCCTGGGCAGAATGGGTGGGGTCAGACAGCAGATGAGGGGCTTAGGAGGAGCCTGGGCAGAATTGGTGGGGTCAGAGAGGAGGGGCTTAGGAGGAGCCTGGGCAGAATGGGTGGGGTCAGACAGCAGAGGAGGGGCTTAGGAGGAGCCTGGGCAGAATTGGTGGGGTCAGAGAGGAGGGGCTTAGGAGGAGCCTGGGCAGAATGGGTGGGGTCAGACAGAAGAGGAGGGGCTTAGGAGGAGCCTAGTCAGATTGGGTGGGGTCAAATAGGAGGAGCCTGGGCAGAATGGGTGGGGTCAGACAGCAGAGGAGGGGCTTAGGAGGAGCCAAGTCAGATTGGGTGGGGTCAAATAGGAGGAGCCTGGGCAGAATGGGTGGAGTCAGAGAGGTGGGGCTTAGGAGGAGCCTGGGCAGAATGGGTGGGGTCAGAGAGGAGGGGCTTAGGCGGAGCCTGGGCAGAATGGGTGGGGGTCAGACAGCAGAGGAGGGGCTTAGGAGGAGCCTGGGCAGAGGGGGTATAGGAGGAGCCTAGTCAGATTGGGTGGGGTCAAATAGGAGGAGCCTGGGCAGAATGGGTGGGGTCAGACAGCAGAGGAGGGGCTTAGGAGGAGCCAAGTCAGATTGGGTGGGGTCAAATAGGAGGGGTATAGGAGGAGCCTGGGCAGAATGGGTGGGGTCAGAGGGGTATGGGAGGAGCCTGGGCAGAATGGGTGGAGTCAGAGAGGAGGGGGTATAGGAGGATCCTGGGCAGAATGGGTGGGGTCAGACAGCAGAGGAGGGGCTTAGGAGGAGCCTAGTCAGATTGGGTGGGGTCAAATAGGAGGAGCCTAGTCAGAATGGGTGGAGTCAGAGAGGAGGGGGTATAGGAGGAGCCTAGTCAGATTGGGTGGGGTCAGAGAGGAGGGGCTTAGGAGGAGCCTAGGGGCTTAGGAGGAGCCTAGTCAGATTGGGTGGGGTCAGAGAGGAGGGGTATAGGAGGAGCCTGGGCAGAATGGGTGGGGTCAGACAGCAGATGAGGGGCTTAGGAGGAGCCTGGGCAGAATTGGTGGGGTCAGAGAGGAGGGGCTTAGGAGGAGCCTGGGCAGAATGGGTGGGGTCAGACAGCAGAGGAGGGGCTTAGGAGGAGCCTAGTCAGATTGGGTGGGGTCAAATAGGAGGAGCCTGGGCAGAATGGGTGAGGTCAGAGAGGAGGGGTATAGGAGGAGCCTAGTCAGATTGGGTGGGGTCAAATAGGAGGGGGTATAGGAGGAGCCTGGGCAGAATGGGTGGGGCCAGACAGCAGAGGAGGGGCTTAGGAGGAACCTAGTCAGATTGGGTGGGGTCAAATAGGAGGAGCCTGGGCAGAATGGGTGGGGTCAGACAGCAGAGGAGGGGCTTAGGAGGAGCCTGGGCAGAATGGGTGGGGTCAGAGAGGAGTATCTTAGGCGGAGCCTGGGCAGAATGGGTGGGGTCAGACAGCAGAGGAGGGGCTTAGGAGGAGCCTAGTCAGATTGGGTGGGGTCAAATAGGAGGAGCCTAGTCAGAATGGGTGGAGTCAGAGAGGAGGGGGTATAGGAGG
This sequence comes from Lissotriton vulgaris, assembly GCF_964263255.1. Classification (NCBI taxonomy): domain Eukaryota; kingdom Metazoa; phylum Chordata; class Amphibia; order Caudata; family Salamandridae; genus Lissotriton; species Lissotriton vulgaris. Next base: position 1,002,969,145 of record NC_141695.1, read on the forward strand.
AGCCTAGTCAGATTGGGTGGGGTCAGAGAGGAGGGGCTTAGGAGGAGCCTAGGGGCTTAGGAGGAGCCTAGTCAGATTGGGTGGGGTCAGAGAGGAGGGGTATAGGAGGAGCCTGGGCAGAATGGGTGGGGTCAGACAGCAGATGAGGGGCTTAGGAGGAGCCTGGGCAGAATTGGTGGGGTCAGAGAGGAGGGGCTTAGGAGGAGCCTGGGCAGAATGGGTGGGGTCAGACAGCAGAGGAGGGGCTTAGGAGGAGCCTAGTCAGATTGGGTGGGGTCAAATAGGAGGAGCCTGGGCAGAATGGGTGAGGTCAGAGAGGAGGGGTATAGGAGGAGCCTAGTCAGATTGGGTGGGGTCAAATAGGAGGGGGTATAGGAGGAGCCTGGGCAGAATGGGTGGGGCCAGACAGCAGAGGAGGGGCTTAGGAGGAACCTAGTCAGATTGGGTGGGGTCAAATAGGAGGAGCCTGGGCAGAATGGGTGGGGTCAGACAGCAGAGGAGGGGCTTAGGAGGAGCCTGGGCAGAATGGGTGGGGTCAGAGAGGAGTATCTTAGGCGGAGCCTGGGCAGAATGGGTGGGGTCAGACAGCAGAGGAGGGGCTTAGGAGGAGCCTAGTCAGATTGGGTGGGGTCAAATAGGAGGAGCCTAGTCAGAATGGGTGGAGTCAGAGAGGAGGGGGTATACGGGGAGCCTAGTCAGATTGGGTGGGGTCAGAGAGGAGGGGCTTAGGAGGAGCCTGGGCAGAATGGGTGGGGGTCAGACAGCAGAGGAGGGGCTTAGGAGGAGCCTAGGGGCTTAGGAGGAGCCTAGTCAGATTGGGTGGGGTCAAATAGGAGGAGCCTGGGCAGAATGGGTGGGGTCAGACAGCAGAGGAGGGGCTTAGGAGGAGCCAAGTCAGATTGGGTGGGGTCAAATAGGAGGAGCCTGGGCAGAATGGGTGGAGTCAGAGAGGTGGGGCTTAGGAGGAGCCTGGGCAGAATGGGTGGGGTCAGAGAGGAGGGGCTTAGGCGGAGCCTGGGCAGAATGGGTGGGGGTCAGACAGCAGAGGAGGGGCTTAGGAGGAGCCTAGGGGCTTAGGAGGAGCCTAGTCAGATTGGGTGGGGTCAAATAGGAGGAGCCTGGGCAGAATGGGTGGGGTCAGAGGGGTATGGGAGGAGCCTGGGTAGAATGGGTGGAGTCAGAGAGGAGGGGGTATAGGAGGAGCCTGGGCAGAGGGGGGTGTAGGAGGAGCCTAGTCAGATTGGGTGGGGTCAATAGGAGGAGCCTGGGCAGAATGAGTGGGGTCAGAGGGGTATGGGAGGAGCCTGGGTAGAATGGGTGGAGTCAGAGAGGAGGGGGTATAGGAGGAGCCTGGCAGAGGGGGGTGTAGGAGGAGCCTAGTCAGATTGGGTGGGGTCAAATAGGAGGAGCCTGGGCACAATGGGAAGGGTCAGAGGGGTATGGGAGGAGCCTGGGTAGAATGGGTGGAGTCAGAGAGGAGGGGGTATAGGAGGAGCCTAGTCAGAGGGGGTGGGGTCAGAGAGGAGGGGCTTAGGAGGAGCCTAGTCAGATTGGGTGGGGTCAAATAGGAGGAGCCTGGGCAGAATGGGTGGAGTCAGAGAGGTGGGGCTTAGGCGGAGCCTGGGCAGAATGGGTGGGGGTCAGACAGCAGAGGAGGGGCTTAGGAGGAGCCTGGGCAGAGGGGGTATAGGAGGAGCCTAGTCAGATTGGGTGGGGTCAAATAGGAGGAGCCTGGGCAGAATGGGTGGGGTCAGACAGCAGAGGAGGGGCTTAGGAGGAGCCAAGTCAGATTGGGTGGGGTCAAATAGGAGGAGCCTGGGCAGAATGGGTGGAGTCAGAGAGGTGGGGCTTAGGAGGAGCCTGGGCAGAATGGGTGGGGTCAGAGAGGAGGGGCTTAGGCGGAGCCTGGGCAGAATGGGTGGGGGTCAGACAGCAGAGGAGGGGCTTAGGAGGAGCCTGGGCAGAGGGGGTATAGGAGGAGCCTAGTCAGATTGGGTGGGGTCAAATAGGAGGAGCCTGGGCAGAATGGGTGGGGTCAGACAGCAGAGGAGGGGCTTAGGAGGAGCCAAGTCAGATTGGGTGGGGTCAAATAGGAGGGGTATAGGAGGAGCCTGGGCAGAATGGGTGGGGTCAGAGGGGTATGGGAGGAGCCTGGGCAGAATGGGTGGAGTCAGAGAGGAGGGGGTATAGGAGGATCCTGGGCAGAATGGGTGGGGTCAGACAGCAGAGGAGGGGCTTAGGAGGAGCCTGGGCAGAATGGGTGGGGTCAGACAGCAGAGGAGGGGCTTAGGAGGAGCCTGGGCAGAATGGGTGGGGTCAGAGAGGAGATGCTTAGGCAGAGCCTGGGCAGTATGGGTGGGGTCAGACAGCAGAGGAGGGGCTTAGGAGGAGCCTAGTCAGATTGGGTGGGGTCAAATAGGAGGAGCCTAGTCAGAATGGGTGGAGTCAGAGAGGAGGGGGTATAGGAGGAGCCTAGTCAGATTGGGTGGGGTCAGAGAGGAGGGGCTTAGGAGGAGCCTAGGGGCTTAGGAGGAGCCTAGTCAGATTGGGTGGGGTCAGAGAGGAGGGGTATAGGAGGAGCCTGGGCAGAATGGGTGGGGTCAGACAGCAGATGAGGGGCTTAGGAGGAGCCTGGGCAGAATTGGTGGGGTCAGAGAGGAGGGGCTTAGGAGGAGCCTGGGCAGAATGGGTGGGGTCAGACAGCAGAGGAGGGGCTTAGGAGGAGCCTAGTCAGATTGGGTGGGGTCAAATAGGAGGAGCCTGGGCAGAATGGGTGAGGTCAGAGAGGAGGGGTATAGGAGGAGCCTAGTCAGATTGGGTGGGGTCAAATAGGAGGGGGTATAGGAGGAGCCTGGGCAGAATGGGTGGGGCCAGACAGCAGAGGAGGGGCTTAGGAGGAACCTAGTCAGATTGGGTGGGGTCAAATAGGAGGAGCCTGGGCAGAATGGGTGGGGTCAGACAGCAGAGGAGGGGCTTAGGAGGAGCCTGGGCAGAATGGGTGGGGTCAGAGAGGAGTATCTTAGGCGGAGCCTGGGCAGAATGGGTGGGGTCAGACAGCAGAGGAGGGGCTTAGGAGGAGCCTAGTCAGATTGGGTGGGGTCAAATAGGAGGAGCCTAGTCAGAATGGGTGGAGTCAGAGAGGAGGGGGTATAGGAGGAGCCTAGTCAGATTGGGTGGGGTCAGAGAGGAGGGGCTTAGGAGGAGCCTAGGGGCTTAGGAGGAGCCTAGTCAGATTGGGTGGGGTCAGAGAGGAGGGGTATAGGAGGAGCCTGGGCAGAATGGGTGGGGTCAGACAGCAGAGGAGGGGCTTAGGAGGAGCCTGGGCAGAATTGGTGGGGTCAGAGAGGAGGGGCTTAGGAGGAGCCTGGGCAGAATGGGTGGGGTCAGACAGCAGAGGAGGGGCTTAGGAGGAGCCTAGTCAGATTGGGTGGGGTCAAATAGGAGGAGCCTGGGCAGAATGGGTGAGGTCAGAGAGGAGGGGTATAGGAGGAGCCTAGTCAGATTGGGTGGGGTCAAATAGGAGGGGGTATAGGAGGAGCCTGGGCAGAATGGGTGGGGCCAGACAGCAGAGGAGGGGCTTAGGGGCTTAGGAGGAGCCTAGTCAGATTGGGTGGGGTCAGAGAGGAGGGGTATAGGAGGAGCCTGGCAGAGGGGGGGTGTAGGAGGAGCCTAGTCAGATTGGGTGGGGTCAAATAGGAGGAGCCTGGGCAGAATGGGAGGAGCCTGGGTAGAATGGGTGGAGTCAGAGAGGAGCGGGTATAGGAGGAGCCTGGCAGAGGGGGCTTAGGAGGAGCCTAGTCAGATTGGGTGGGGTCAAATAGGAGGAGCCTGGGCAGAATGGGTGGGGTCAGAGGGGTATGGGAGGAGCCTGGGTAGAATGGGTGGAGTCAGAGAGGAGGGGGTATAGGAGGAGCCTGGCAGAGGGGGGTGTAGGAGGAGCCTAGTCAGATTGGGTGGGGTCAAATAGGAGGAGCCTGGGCACAATGGGAGGGGTCAGAGGGGTATGGGAGGAGCCTAGTCAGAGGGGGTGGGGTCAGAGAGGAGGGGCTTAGGAGGAGCCTAGTCAGATTGGGTGGGGTCAAATAGGAGGAGCCTGGGCAGAATGGGTGGAGTCAGAGAGGTGGGGCTTAGGAGGAGCCTGGGCAGAATGGGTGGGGTCAGAGAGGAGGGGCTTAGGCGGAGCCTGGGCAGAATGGGTGGGGGTCAGACAGCAGAGGAGGGGCTTAGGAGGAGCCTGGGCAGAGGGGGTATAGGAGGAGCCTAGTCAGATTGGGTGGGGTCAGAGAGGTGGGGTATAGGAGGAGCCTGGGCAGAATGGGTGGGGTCAAATAGGAGGAGCCTGGGCAGAATGGGTGGAGTCAGAGAGGTGGGGCTTAGGAGGAGCCTGGGCAGAATGGGTGGGGTCAGAGAGGAGGGGCTTAGGCGGAGCCTGGGCAGAATGGGTGGGGGTCAGACAGCAGAGGAGGGGCTTAGGAGGAGCCTGGGCAGAGGGGGTATAGGAGGAGCCTAGTCAGATTGGGTGGGGTCAGAGAGGAGGGGTATAGGAGGAGCCTGGGCAGAATGGGTGGGGTCAGACAGCAGAGGAGGGGCTTAGGAGGAGCTTAGTCAGATTGGGTGGGGTCAAATAGGAGGAGCCTGGGCAGAATGGGTGGGGTCAGAGGGGTATGGGAGGAGCCTGGGCAGAATGGGTGGGGTCAGACAGCAGAGGAGGGGCTAAGGAGGAGCCTGGGCAGAATGGGTGGGGTCAGAGAGGAGGGGCTTAGGCGGAGCCTGGGCAGAATGGGTGGGGTCAGAGAGGAGGGGCTTAGGCGGAGCCTGGGCAGAATGGGTGGGGTCAGACAGCAGAGGAGGGGCTTAGGAGGAGCCTGGGCAGGAGGAGGGGGTATATGGGCAGAATGGGTGGGGTCAGAGAGGAGGGGCTTAGGAGGAGCCTGGGCAGAATGGGTGGAGTCAGAGAGGAGGGGGTATAGGAGGAGCCTGGGCAGAATGGGTATAGGAGGAGCCTAGTCAGATTGGGTGTGGTCAAATAGGAGGAGCCTGGGCAGAATGGGTGGGGTCAGAGAGGAGGGGGTATAGGAGGAGCCTGGCAGAGGGGGGTATAGGAGGAGCCTGGCAGAGGGGGGGTGTAGGAGGAGCCTAGTCAGATTGGGTGGGGTCAAATAGGAGGAGCCTGGACAGAATGGGTGGGGTCAGTTTGAGGGGCTTAGGAGGAGCCTAGTCAGATTGGGTGGGGTCAGAGAGGAGGGGTATAAGAGGAGCCTGGGCAGAGGGGGTATAGGAGGAGCCTGGGCAGAGGGGGTATAGGAGGAGCCTGGGCAGAGGGGGTGGGGTCAGAGAGGAGGGGTATAGGAGGAGCCTGGGCAGAGGGGGTATAGGAGGAGCCTAGTCAGATTGAGTGGGGTCAAATAGGAGGAGCCTGGGCAGAATGGGTGGAGTCAGAGAGGAGGGGGTATAGGAGGAGCCTGGGCAGAATGGGTGGGGTCAGAGAGGAGGGGGTATAGGAGGAGCCTGGGCAGAGGGGGGTGTAGGAGGAGCCTAGTCAGATTGGGTGGGGTCAAATAGGAGGAGCCTGGGCAGAATGGGTGGGGTCAGACAGCAGAGGAGGGGCTTAGGAGGAGCCAAGTCAGATTGGGTGGGGTCAAATAGGAGGAGCCTGGGCAGAATGGGTGGGGTCAGAGGGGTATGGGAGGAGCCTGGGTAGAATGGGTGGAGTCAGAGAGGAGGGGGTATAGGAGGAGCCTGGCAGAGGGGGGTGTAGGAGGAGCCTAGTCAGATTGGGTGGGGTCAAATAGGAGGAGCCTGGGCACAATGGGAGGGGTCAGAGGGGTATGGGAGGAGCCTGGGTAGAATGGGTGGAGTCAGAGAGGAGGGGGTATAGGAGGAGCCTGACAGAGGGGGGTGTAGGAGGAGCCTAGTCAGATTGGGTGGGGTCAAATAGGAGGAGCCTGGGCACAATGGGAGGGGTCAGAGGGGTATGGGAGGAGCCTGGGTAGAATGGGTGGAGTCAGAGAGGAGGGGGTATAGGAGGAGCCTAGTCAGAGGGGGTGGGGTCAGAGAGGAGGGGCTTAGGAGGAGCCTAGTCAGATTGGGTGGGGTCAAATAGGAGGAGCCTGGGCAGAATGGGTGGAGTCAGAGAGGTGGGGCTTAGGAGGAGCCTGGGCAGAATGGGTGGGGTCAGAGAGGAGGGGCTTAGGCGGAGCCTGGGCAGAATGGGTGGGGGTCAGACAGCAGAGGAGGGGCTTAGGAGGAGCCTGGGCAGAGGGGGTATAGGAGGAGCCTAGTCAGATTGGGTGGGGTCAAATAGGAGGAGCCTGGGCAGAATGGGTGGGGTCAGACAGCAGAGGAGGGGCTTAGGAGGAGCCAAGTCAGATTGGGTGGGGTCAAATAGGAGGAGCCTGGGCAGAATGGGTGGAGTCAGAGAGGTGGGGCTTAGGAGGAGCCTGGGCAGAATGGGTGGGGTCAGAGAGGAGGGGCTTAGGCGGAGCCTGGGCAGAATGGGTGGGGGTCAGACAGCAGAGGAGGGGCTTAGGAGGAGCCTAGGGGCTTAGGAGGAGCCTAGTCAGATTGGGTGGGGTCAAATAGGAGGAGCCTGGGCAGAATGGGTGGGGTCAGAGGGGTATGGGAGGAGCCTGGGTAGAATGGGTGGAGTCAGAGAGGAGGGGGTATAGGAGGAGCCTGGGCAGAGGGGGGTGTAGGAGGAGCCTAGTCAGATTGGGTGGGGTCAATAGGAGGAGCCTGGGCACAATGGGAGGGGTCAGAGGGGTATGGGAGGAGCCTGGGTAGAATGGGTGGAGTCAGAGAGGAGGGGGTATAGAAGGAGCCTAGTCAGAGGGGGTGGGGTCAGAGAGGAGGGGCCTGGGCAGAATGGGTGGAGTCAGAGAGGTGGGGCTTAGGCGGAGCCTGGGCAGAATGGGTGGGGGTCAGACAGCAGAGGAGGGGCTTAGGAGGAGCCTGGGCAGAGGGGGTATAGGAGGAGCCTAGTCAGATTGGGTGGGGTCAAATAGGAGGAGCCTGGGCAGAATGGGTGGGGTCAGACAGCAGAGGAGGGGCTTAGGAGGAGCCAAGTCAGATTGGGTGGGGTCAAATAGGAGGAGCCTGGGCAGAATGGGTGGAGTCAGAGAGGTGGGGCTTAGGAGGAGCCTGGGCAGAATGGGTGGGGTCAGAGAGGAGGGGCTTAGGCGGAGCCTGGGCAGAATGGGTGGGGGTCAGACAGCAGAGGAGGGGCTTAGGAGGAGCCTGGGCAGAGGGGGTATAGGAGGAGCCTAGTCAGATTGGGTGGGGTCAAATAGGAGGAGCCTGGGCAGAATGGGTGGGGTCAGACAGCAGAGGAGGGGCTTAGGAGGAGCCAAGTCAGATTGGGTGGGGTCAAATAGGAGGGGTATAGGAGGAGCCTGGGCAGAATGGGTGGGGTCAGAGGGGTATGGGAGGAGCCTGGGCAGAATGGGTGGAGTCAGAGAGGAGGGGGTATAGGAGGATCCTGGGCAGAATGGGTGGGGTCAGACAGCAGAGGAGGGGCTTAGGAGGAGCCTGGGCAGAATGGGTGGGGTCAGACAGCAGAGGAGGGGCTTAGGAGGAGCCTGGGCAGAATGGGTGGGGTCAGAGAGGAGATGCTTAGGCAGAGCCTGGGCAGTATGGGTGGGGTCAGACAGCAGAGGAGGGGCTTAGGAGGAGCCTAGTCAGATTGGGTTGGGTCAAATAGGAGGAGCCTAGTCAGAATGGGTGGAGTCAGAGAGGAGGGGGTATAGGAGGAGCCTAGTCAGATTGGGTGGGGTCAGAGAGGAGGGGCTTAGGAGGAGCCTAGGGGCTTAGGAGGAGCCTAGTCAGATTGGGTGGGGTCAGAGAGGAGGGGTATAGGAGGAGCCTGGGCAGAATGGGTGGGGTCAGACAGCAGATGAGGGGCTTAGGAGGAGCCTGGGCAGAATTGGTGGGGTCAGAGAGGAGGGGCTTAGGAGGAGCCTGGGCAGAATGGGTGGGGTCAGACAGCAGAGGAGGGGCTTAGGAGGAGCCTAGTCAGATTGGGTGGGGTCAAATAGGAGGAGCCTGGGCAGAATGGGTGAGGTCAGAGAGGAGGGGTATAGGAGGAGCCTAGTCAGATTGGGTGGGGTCAAATAGGAGGGGGTATAGGAGGAGCCTGGGCAGAATGGGTGGGGCCAGACAGCAGAGGAGGGGCTTAGGAGGAACCTAGTCAGATTGGGTGGGGTCAAATAGGAGGAGCCTGGGCAGAATGGGTGGGGTCAGACAGCAGAGGAGGGGCTTAGGAGGAGCCTGGGCAGAATGGGTGGAGTCAGAGAGGAGTATCTTAGGCGGAGCCTGGGCAGAATGGGTGGGGTCAGACAGCAGAGGAGGGGCTTAGGAGGAGCCTAGTCAGATTGGGTGGGGTCAAATAGGAGGAGCCTAGTCAGAATGGGTGGAGTCAGAGAGGAGGGGGTATAGGAGGAGCCTAGTCAGATTGGGTGGGGTCAGAGAGGAGGGGCTTAGGAGGAGCCTAGGGGCTTAGGAGGAGCCTAGTCAGATTGGGTGGGGTCAGAGAGGAGGGGTATAGGAGGAGCCTGGGCAGAATGGGTGGGGTCAGACAGCAGATGAGGGGCTTAGGAGGAGCCTGGGCAGAATTGGTGGGGTCAGAGAGGAGGGGCTTAGGAGGAGCCTGGGCAGAATGGGTGGGGTCAGACAGCAGAGGAGGGGCTTAGGAGGAGCCTAGTCAGATTGGGTGGGGTCAAATAGGAGGAGCCTGGGCAGAATGGGTGAGGTCAGAGAGGAGGGGTATAGGAGGAGCCTAGTCAGATTGGGTGGGGTCAAATAGGAGGGGGTATAGGAGGAGCCTGGGCAGAATGGGTGGGGCCAGACAGCAGAGGAGGGGCTTAGGAGGAACCTAGTCAGATTGGGTGGGGTCAAATAGGAGGAGCCTGGGCAGAATGGGTGGGGTCAGACAGCAGAGGAGGGGCTTAGGAGGAGCCTGGGCAGAATGGGTGGGGTCAGAGAGGAGTATCTTAGGCGGAGCCTGGGCAGAATGGGTGGGGTCAGACAGCAGAGGAGGGGCTTAGGAGGAGCCTAGTCAGATTGGGTGGGGTCAAATAGGAGGAGCCTAGTCAGAATGGGTGGAGTCAGAGAGGAGGGGGTATAGGAGGAGCCTAGTCAGATTGGGTGGGGTCAGAGAGGAGGGGCTTAGGAGGAGCCTGGGCAGAATGGGTGGGGGTCAGACAGCAGAGGAGGGGCTTAGGAGGAGCCTAGGGGCTTAGGAGGAGCCTAGTCAGATTGGGTGGGGTCAAATAGGAGGAGCCTGGGCAGAATGGGTGGGGTCAGACAGCAGAGGAGGGGCTTAGGAGGAGCCAAGTCAGATTGGGTGGGGTCAAATAGGAGGAGCCTGGGCAGAATGGGTGGAGTCAGAGAGGTGGGGCTTAGGAGGAGCCTGGGCAGAATGGGTGGGGTCAGAGAGGAGGGGCTTAGGCGGAGCCTGGGCAGAATGGGTGGGGGTCAGACAGCAGAGGAGGGGCTTAGGAGGAGCCTAGGGGCTTAGGAAGAGCCTAGTCAGATTGGGTGGGGTCAAATAGGAGGAGCCTGGGCAGAATGGGTGGGGTCAGAGGGGTATGGGAGGAGCCTGGGTAGAATGGGTGGAGTCAGAGAGGAGGGGGTATAGGAGGAGCCTGGGCAGAGGGGGGTGTAGGAGGAGCCTAGTCAGATTGGGTGGGGTCAATAGGAGGAGCCTGGGCAGAATGGGTGGGGTCAGAGGGGTATGGGAGGAGCCTGGGTAGAATGGGTGGAGTCAGAGAGGAGGGGGTATAGGAGGAGCCTGGCAGAGGGGGGTGTAGGAGGAGCCTAGTCAGATTGGGTGGGGTCAAATAGGAGGAGCCTGGGCACAATGGGAGGGGTCAGAGGGGTATGGGAGGAGCCTGGGTAGAATGGGTGGAGTCAGAGAGGAGGGGGTATAGGAGGAGCCTAGTCAGAGGGGGTGGGGTCAGAGAGGAGGGGCTTAGGAGGAGCCTAGTCAGATTGGGTGGGGTCAAATAGGAGGAGCCTGGGCAGAATGGGTGGAGTCAGAGAGGTGGGGCTTAGGCGGAGCCTGGGCAGAATGGGTGGGGGTCAGACAGCAGAGGAGGGGCTTAGGAGGAGCCTGGGCAGAGGGGGTATAGGAGGAGCCTAGTCAGATTGGGTGGGGTCAAATAGGAGGACCCTGGGCAGAATGGGTGGGGTCAGACAGCAGAGGAGGGGCTTAGGAGGAGCCAAGTCAGATTGGGTGGGGTCAAATAGGAGGAGCCTGGGCAGAATGGGTGGAGTCAGAGAGGTGGGGCTTAGGAGGAGCCTGGGCAGAATGGGTGGGGTCAGAGAGGAGGGGCTTAGGCGGAGCCTGGGCAGAATGGGTGGGGGTCAGACAGCAGAGGAGGGGCTTAGGAGGAGCCTGGGCAGAGGGGGTATAGGAGGAGCCTAGTCAGATTGGGTGGGGTCAAATAGGAGGAGCCTGGGCAGAATGGGTGGGGTCAGACAGCAGAGGAGGGGCTTAGGAGGAGCCAAGTCAGATTGGGTGGGGTCAAATAGGAGGGGTATAGGAGGAGCCTGGGCAGAATGGGTGGGGTCAGAGGGGTATGGGAGGAGCCTGGGCAGAATGGGTGGAGTCAGAGAGGAGGGGGTATAGGAGGATCCTGGGCAGAATGGGTGGGGTCAGACAGCAGAGGAGGGGCTTAGGAGGAGCCTGGGCAGAATGGGTGGGGTCAGACAGCAGAGGAGGGGCTTAGGAGGAGCCTGGGCAGAATGGGTGGGGTCAGAGAGGAGATGCTTAGGCAGAGCCTGGGCAGTATGGGTGGGGTCAGACAGCAGAGGAGGGGCTTAGGAGGAGCCTAGTCAAATTGGGTGGGGTCAAATAGGAGGAGCCTAGTCAGAATGGGTGGAGTCAGAGAGGAGGGGGTATAGGAGGAGCCTAGTCAGATTGGGTGGGGTCAGAGAGGAGGGGCTTAGGAGGAGCCTAGGGGCTTAGGAGGAGCCTAGTCAGATTGGGTGGGGTCAGAGAGGAGGGGTATAGGAGGAGCCTGGGCAGAATGGGTGGGGTCAGACAGCAGATGAGGGGCTTAGGAGGAGCCTGGGCAGAATTGGTGGGGTCAGAGAGGAGGGGCTTAGGAGGAGCCTGGGCAGAATGGGTGGGGTCAGACAGCAGAGGAGGGGCTTAGGAGGAGCCTAGTCAGATTGGGTGGGGTCAAATAGGAGGAGCCTGGGCAGAATGGGTGAGGTCAGAGAGGAGGGGTATAGGAGGAGCCTAGTCAGATTGGGTGGGGTCAAATAGGAGGGGGTATAGGAGGAGCCTGGGCAGAATGGGTGGGGCCAGACAGCAGAGGAGGGGCTTAGGAGGAACCTAGTCAGATTGGGTGGGGTCAAATAGGAGGAGCCTGGGCAGAATGGGTGGGGTCAGACAGCAGAGGAGGGGCTTAGGAGGAGCCTGGGCAGAATGGGTGGGGTCAGAGAGGAGTATCTTAGGCGGAGCCTGGGCAGAATGGGTGGGGTCAGACAGCAGAGGAGGGGCTTAGGAGGAGCCTAGTCAGATTGGGTGGGGTCAAATAGGAGGAGCCTAGTCAGAATGGGTGGAGTCAGAGAGGAGGGGGTATAGGAGGAGCCTAGTCAGATTGGGTGGGGTCAGAGAGGAGGGGCTTAGGAGGAGCCTAGGGGCTTAGGAGGAGCCTAGTCAGATTGGGTGGGGTCAGAGAGGAGGGGTATAGGAGGAGCCTGGGCAGAATGGGTGGGGTCAGACAGCAGATGAGGGGCTTAGGAGGAGCCTGGGCAGAATTGGTGGGGTCAGAGAGGAGGGGCTTAGGAGGAGCCTGGGCAGAATGGGTGGGGTCAGACAGCAGAGGAGGGGCTTAGGAGGAGCCTAGTCAGATTGGGTGGGGTCAAATAGGAGGAGCCTGGGCAGAATGGGTGAGGTCAGAGAGGAGGGGTATAGGAGGAGCCTAGTCAGATTGGGTGGGGTCAAATAGGAGGGGGTATAGGAGGAGCCTGGGCAGAATGGGTGGGGCCAGACAGCAGAGGAGGGGCTTAGGGGCTTAGGAGGAGCCTAGTCAGATTGGGTGGGGTCAGAGAGGAGGGGTATAGGAGCAGCCTGGCAGAGGGGGGGTGTAGGAGGAGCCTAGTCAGATTGGGTGGGGTCAAATAGGAGGAGCCTGGGCAGAATGGGTGGGGTCAGAGGGGTATGGGAGGAGCCTGGGTAGAATGGGTGGAGTCAGAGAGGAGGGGGTATAGGAGGAGCCTGGGCAGAGGGGGGTGTAGGAGGAGCCTAGTCAGATTGGGTGGGGTCAAATAGGAGGAGCCTGGGCAGAATGGGAGGAGCCTGGGTAGAATGGGTGGAGTCAGAGAGGAGGGGGTATAGGAGGAGCCTGGCAGAGGGGGTTGTAGGAGGAGCCTAGTCAGATTGGATGGGGTCAAATAGGAGGAGCCTGGGCAGAATGGGTGGGGTCAGAGGGGTATGGGAGGAGCCTGGGTAGAATGGGTGGAGTCAGAGAGGAGGGGGTATAGGAGGAGCCTGGGCAGAATGGATGGGGTCAGACAGCAGAGGAGGGGCTTAGGAGGAGCCTGGGCAGAATGGGTGGGGTCAGAGAGGAGGAGGCTGGGCAGAATGGGTGGGGTCAGACAGCAGAGGAGGGGCTTAGGAGGAGCCTAGTCAGATTGGGTGGGGTCAGAGAGGTGGGGTATAGGAGGAGCCTGGGCAGAATGGGTGGGGTCAGACAGCAGAGGAGGGGCTTAGGAGGAGCCTGGGCAGAGGGGGTGGGGTCAGAGAGGAGGGGTATAGGAGGAGCCTGGGCAGGAGGAGGGGGTATATGGGCAGAATGGGTGGGGTCAGAGAGGAGGGGCTTAGGAGGAGCCTGGGCAGAATGGGTGGGGTCAGACAGCAGAGGAGGGGCTTAGGAGGAGCCTGGGCAGAGGGGGTATAGGAGGAGCCTAGTCAGATTGGGTGGGGTCAAATAGGAGGAGCCTGGGCAGAATGGGTGGAGTCAGAGAGGTGGGGCTTAGGAGGAGCCTGGGCAGAATGGGTGGGGTCAGAGAGGAGGGGCTTAGGCGGAGCCTGGGCAGAGGGGGTATAGGAGGAGCCTAGTCAGATTGGGTGGGGTCAAATAGGAGGAGCCTGGGCAGAATGGGTGGGGTCAGACAGCAGAGGAGGGGCTTAGGAGGAGCCTGGGCAGAGGGGGTATAGGAGGAGCCTAGTCAGATTGGGTGGGGTCAAATAGGAGGAGCCTGGACAGAATGGGTGGGGTCAGACAGCAGAGGAGGGGCTTAGGAGGAGCCAAGTCAGATTGGGTGGGGTCAAATAGGAGGGGTATAGGAGGAGCCTGGGCAGAATGGGTGGGGTCATAGGGGTATGGGAGGAGCCTGGGAAGAATGGGTGGAGTCAGAGAGGAGGGGGTATAGGAGGAGCCTGGGCAGAATGGGTGGGGTCAGACAGCAGAGGAGGGGCTTAGGAGGAGCCTGGGCAGAATGGGTGGGGTCAGACAGCAGAGGAGGGGCTTAGGAGGAGCCTGGGCAGAATGGGTGGGGTCAGAGAGGAGATGCTTAGGCAGAGCCTGGGCAGTATGGGTGGGGTCAGACAGCAGAGGAGGGGCTTAGGAGGAGCCTAGTCAGATTGGGTGGGGTCAAATAGGAGGAGCCTAGTCAGAATGGGTGGAGTCAGAGAGGAGGGGGTATAGGAGGAGCCTAGTCAGATTGGGTGGGGTCAGAGAGGAGGGGCTTAGGAGGAGCCTAGGGGCTTAGGAGGAGCCTAGTCAGATTGGGTGGGGTCAGAGAGGAGGGGTATAGGAGGAGCCTGGGCAGAATGGGTGGGGTCAGACAGCAGATGAGGGGCTTAGGAGGAGCCTGGGCAGAGGGGGTATAGGAGGAGCCTAGTCAGATTGGGTGGGGTCAGAGAGGTGGGGTATAGGAGGAGCCTGGGCAGAATGGGTGGGGTCAAATAGGAGGAGCCTGGGCAGAATGGGTGGAGTCAGAGAGGTGGGGCTTAGGAGGAGCCTGGGCAGAATGGGTGGGGTCAGAGAGGAGGGGCTTAGGCGGAGCCTGGGCAGAATGGGTGGGGGTCAGACAGCAGAGGAGGGGCTTAGGAGGAGCCTGGGCAGAGGGGGTATAGGAGGAGCCTAGTCAGATTGGGTGGGGTCAGAGAGGTGGGGTATAGGAGGAGCCTGGGCAGAATGGGTGGGGTCAAATAGGAGGAGCCTGGGCAGAATGGGTGAGGTCAGAGAGGAGGGGTATAGGAGGAGCCTAGTCAGATTGGGTGGGGTCAAATAGGAGGGGGTATAGGAGGAGCCTGGGCAGAATGGGTGGGGCCAGACAGCAGAGGAGGGGCTTAGGAGGAACCTAGTCAGATTGGGTGGGGTCAAATAGGAGGAGCCTGGGCAGAATGGGTGGGGTCAGACAGCAGAGGAGGGGCTTAGGAGGAGCCTGGGCAGAATGGGTGGGGTCAGAGAGGAGATGCCTAGTCGGAGCCTGGGCAGAATGGGTGGGGTCAGACAGCAGAGGAGGGGCTTAGGAGGAGCCTAGTCAGATTGGTTGGGGTCAAATAGGAGGAGCCTAGTCAGAATGGGTGGAGTCAGAGAGGAGGGGGTATAGGAGGAGCCTAGTCAGATTGGGTGGGGTCAGAGAGGAGGGGCTTAGGAGGAGCCTAGGGGCTTAGGAGGAGCCTAGTCAGATTGGGTGGGGTCAGAGAGGAGGGGCTTAGGAGGAGCCTGGGCAGAATGGGTGGGGTCAGACAGCAGAGGAGGGGCTTAGGAGGAGCCTGGGCAGAATTGGTGGGGTCAGAGAGGAGGGGCTTAGGAGGAGCCTGGGCAGAATGGGTGGGGTCAGACAGCAGAGGAGGGGCTTAGGAGGAGCCTAGTCAGATTGGGTGGGGTCAAATAGGAGGAGCCTGGGCAGAATGGGTGAGGTCAGAGAGGAGGGGTATAGGAGGAGCCTAGTCAGATTGGGTGGGGTCAAATAGGAGGGGGTATAGGAGGAGCCTGGGCAGAATGGGTGGGGCCAGACAGCAGAGGAGGGGCTTAGGAGGAACCTAGTCAGATTGGGTGGGGTCAAATAGGAGGAGCCTGGGCAGAATGGGTGGGGTCAGACAGCAGAGGAGGGGCTTAGGAGGAGCCTGGGTAGAATGGGTGGGGTCAGAGAGGAGGGGCTGAGGAGGAGCCTGGGCAGAATGGGTGGAGTCAGAGAGGAGGGGGTATAGGAGGAGCCTGGGCAGAATGGGTGGGGTCAGACAGCAGAGGAGGGGCTTAGGAGGAGCCTAGTCAGAATGGGTGGAGTCAGAGAGGAGGGGTATAGGAGGAGCCTGGGCAGAATGGGTGGAGTCAGAGAGGAGGGGGTATAGGAGGAGCCTGGGCAGAATGGGTATAGGAGGAGCCTAGTCAGATTGGGAGAGGTCAGAGAGGAGGGGTATAGGAGGAGCCTGGGCAGAGGGGCTTAGGAGGAGCCTGGGCAGAATGGGTGGGGTCAGACAGCAGAGGAGGGGCTTAGGGTATAGGAGGAGCCTGGGCAGAATGGGTGGGGTCAGACAGCAGAGGAGGGGCTTAGGAGGAGCCTAGTCAGATTGGGTGGGGTCAAATAGGAGGAGCCTGGGCAGAATGGGTGGGGTCAGACAGCAGAGGAGGGGTATAGGAGGAGCCTGGCAGAGGGGGGTGTAGGAGGAGCCTAGTCAGATTGGGTGGGGTCAAATAGGAGGAGCCTGGGCAGAATGGGTGGGGTCAGAGGGGTATGGGAGGAGCCTGGGTAGAATGGGTGGAGTCAGAGAGGAGGGGGTATAGGAGGAGCCTGGCAGAATGGGTGGGGTCAGACAGCAGAGGAGGGGCTTAGGGTATAGGAGGAGCCTGGGCAGAATGGGTGGGGTCAGACAGCAGAGGAGGGGCTTAGGAGGAGCCTAGTCAGATTGGGTGGGGTCAAATAGGAGGAGCCTGGGCAGAATGGGTGGGGTCAGACAGCAGAGGAGGGGTATAGGAGGAGCCTGGCAGAGGGGGGTGTAGGAGGAGCCTAGTCAGATTGGGTGGGGTCAAATAGGAGGAGCCTGGGTGGGGTCAGAGGGGTATGGGAGGAGCCTGGGTAGAATGGGTGGAGTCAGAGAGGAGGGGGTATAGGAGGAGCCTGGGCAGAATGGGTGGGGCCAGACAGCAGAGGAGGGGCTTAGGAGGAGCCTGGGCAGAGGGGGTGGGGTCAGAGAGGAGGGGTATAGGAGGAGCCTGGGCAGAGGGGGTATAGGAGGAGCCTGGCCAGAGGGGGTGGGGTCAGAGAGGAGGGGCTTAGGAGGAGCTTAGTCAGATTGGGTGGGGTCAAATAGGAGGAGCCTGGGCAGAATGGGTGGGGTCAGAGGGGTATGGGAGGAGCCTGGGCAGAATGGGTGGGGTCAGACAGCAGAGGAGGGGCTTAGGAGGAGCCTGGGCAGAATGGGTGGGGTCAGAGAGGAGGGGCTTAGGCGGAGCCTCGGCAGAATGGGTGGGGTCAGACAGCAGAGGAGGGGCTTAGGAGGAGCCTGGGCAGGAGGAGGGGGTATATGGGCAGAATGGGTGGGGTCAGAGAGGAGGGGCTTAGGAGGAGCCTGGGCAGAATGGGTGGAGTCAGAGAGGAGGGGGTATAGGAGGAGCCTGGGCAGAATGGGTATAGGAGGAGCCTAGTCAGATTGGGTGTGGTCAAATAGGAGGAGCCTGGGCAGAATGGGTGGGGTCAGAGAGGAGGGGGTATAGGAGGAGCCTGGCAGAGGGGGGTATAGGAGGAGCCTGGGCAGAGGGGGGTGTAGGAGGCGCCTAGTCAGATTGGGTGGGGTCAAATAGGAGGAGCCTGGGCAGAATGGGTGGGGTCAGAGGGGTATGGGAGGAGCCTGGGTAGAATGGGTGGAGTCAGAGAGGAGGGGGTATAGGAGGAGCCTGGCAGAGGGGGGTGTAGGAGGAGCCTAGTCAGATTGGGTGGGGTCAAATAGGAGGAGCCTGGGCAGAGGTGGTGGGGTCAGAGAGGAGGGG
Source organism: Lissotriton vulgaris (assembly GCF_964263255.1). Taxonomy (NCBI): domain Eukaryota; kingdom Metazoa; phylum Chordata; class Amphibia; order Caudata; family Salamandridae; genus Lissotriton; species Lissotriton vulgaris. The sequence continues at coordinate 1,002,986,094 of NC_141695.1, forward strand.
CTTAGGAGGAGCCTAGTCAGATTGGGTGGGGTCAAATAGGAGGAGCCTGGGCAGAATGGGTGGGGTCAGACAGCAGAGGAGGGGTATAGGAGGAGCCTGGGCAGAGGGGGTGGGGTCAGAGAGGAGGGGTATAGGAGGAGCCTGGGCAGAGGGGGTATAGGAGGAGCCTGGGCAGAGGGGGTGGGGTCAGAGAGGAGGGGTATAGGAGGAGCCTGGGCAGAGGGGGTATAGGAGGAGCCTAGTCAGATTGGGTGGGGTCAAATAGGAGGAGCCTGGGCAGAATGGGTGGAGTCAGAGAGGAGGGGGTATAGGAGGAGCCTTGGCAGAATGGGTGGGGTCAGACAGCAGAGGAGGGGCTTAGGAGGAGCCTAGTCAGATTGGGTGGGATCAAATAGGAGGAGCCTGGGCAGAGGGGGTGGGGTCAGAGAGGAGGGGTATAGGAGGAGCCTGGGCAGAATGGGTGGGGGCAGACAGCAGAGGAGGGGCTTAGGAGGAGCCTGGGCAGAATGGGTGGGGTCAGAGAGGAGGGGCTTAGGAGGAGCCTAGTCAGATTGGGTGGGGTCAAATAGGAGGAGCCTGGGCAGAATGGGTGGGGTCAGACAGCAGAGGAGGGGCTTAGGAGGAGCCTAGTCAGATTGGGTGGGGTCAAATAGGAGGAGCCTGGGCAGAATGGGTGGGGTCAGACAGCAGAGGAGGGGTATAGGAGGAGCCTGGGCAGAGGGGGTGGGGTCAGAGAGGAGGGGTATAGGAGGAGCCTGGGCAGAGGGGGTATAGGAGGAGCCTGGGCAGAGGGGGTGGGGTCAGAGAGGAGGGGTATAGGAGGAGCCTGGGCAGAGGGGGTATAGGAGGAGCCTAATCAGATTGGGTGGGGTCCAATAGGAGGAGCCTGGGCAGAATGGGTGGAGTCAGAGAGGAGGGGGTATAGGAGGAGCCTGGGCAGAATGGGTGGGGTCAGACAGCAGAGGAGGGGCTTAGGAGGAGCCTAGTCAGATTGGGTGGGGTCAGAGAGGTGGGGTATAGGAGGAGCCTGGGGAGAATGGGTGGGGTCAGACAGCAGAGAAGGGGCTTAGGAGGAGCCTTGTCAGATTGGGTGGGGTCAAATAGGAGGAGCCTGGGCAGAGGGGGTATAGGAGGAGCCTAGTCAGATTGGGTGGGGTCAGAGAGCAGAGGAGGGGCTTAGGAGGAGCCTAGGGGCTTAGGAGGAGCCTAGTCAGATTGGGTGGGGTCAGAGAGGAGGGGCTTAGGAGGAGCCTGGGCAGAATGAGTGGGGTCAGACAGCAGAGGAGGGGCTTAGGAGGAGCCTAGGGGCTTAGGAGGAGCCTAATCAGATTGGGTGGGGTCAAATAGGAGGAGCCTGGGCAGAATGGGTGGGGTCAGAGGGGTATGGGAGGAGTCTGGGTAGAATGGGTGGAGTCAGAGAGGAGGGGGTATAGGAGGAGCCTGGGCAGAGGGGGGTGTAGGAGGAGCCTAGTCAGATTGGGTGGGGTCAAATAGGAGGAGCCTGGGCAGAATGGGTGGGGTCAGAGGGGTATGGGAGGAGCCTGGGTAGAATGGGTGGAGTCAGAGAGGAGGGGGTATAGGAGGAGCCTGGCAGAGGGGGGTGTAGGAGGAGCCTAGTCAGATTGGGTGGGGTCAAATAGGAGGAGCCTGGGCACAATGGGAGGGGTCAGAGGGGTATGGGAGGAGCCTGGGTAGAATGGGTGGAGTCAGAGAGGAGGGGGTATAGGAGGAGCCTAGTCAGAGGGGGTGGGGTCAGAGAGGAGGGGCTTAGGAGGAGCCTAGTCAGATTGGGTGGGGTCAAATAGGAGGAGCCTGGGCAGAATGGGTGGAGTCAGAGAGGTGGGGCTTAGGAGGAGCCTGGGCAGAATGGGTGGGGTCAGAGAGGAGGGGCTTAGGCGGAGCCTGGGCAGAATGGGTGGGGGTCAGACAGCAGAGGAGGGGCTTAGGAGGAGCCTGGGCAGAGGGGGTATAGGAGGAGCCTAGTCAGATTGGGTGGGGTCAAATAGGAGGAGCCTGGGCAGAATGGGTGGGGTCAGACAGCAGAGGAGGGGCTTAGGAGGAGCCAAGTCAGATTGGGTGGGGTCAAATAGGAGGGGTATAGGAGGAGCCTGGGCAGAATGGGTGGGGTCAGAGGGGTATGGGAGGAGCCTGGGCAGAATGGGTGGAGTCAGAGAGGAGGGGGTATAGGAGGAGCCTGGGCAGAATGGGTGGGGTCAGACAGCAGAGGAGGGGCATAGGAGGAGCCTGGGCAGAATGGGTGGGGTCAGACAGCAGAGGAGGGGCTTAGGAGGAGCCTGGGCAGAATGGGTGGGGTCAGAGAGGAGATGCTTAGGCAGAGCCTGGGCAGTATGGGTGGGGTCAGACAGCAGAGGAGGGGCTTAGGAGGAGCCTAGTCAGATTGGGTGGGGTCAAATAGGAGGAGCCTAGTCAGAATGGGTGGAGTCAGAGAGGAGGGGGTATAGGAGGAGCCTCGTCAGATTGGCTGGGGTCAGAGAGGAGGGGCTTAGGAGGAGCCTAGGGGCTTAGGAGGAGCCTAGTCAGATTGGGTGGGGTCAGAGAGGAGGGGTATAGGAGGAGCCTGGGCAGAATGGGTGGGGTCAGACAGCAGATGAGGGGCTTAGGAGGAGCCTGGGCAGAATTGGTGGGGTCAGAGAGGAGGGGCTTAGGAGGAGCCTGGGCAGAATGGGTGGGGTCAGACAGCAGAGGAGGGGCTTAGGAGGAGCCTAGTCAGATTGGGTGGGGTCAAATAGGAGGAGCCTGGGCAGAATGGGTGAGGTCAGAGAGGAGGGGTATAGGAGGAGCCTAGTCAGATTGGGTGGGGTCAAATAGGAGGGGGTATAGGAGGAGCCTGGGCAGAATGGGTGGGGCCAGACAGCAGAGGAGGGGCTTAGGAGGAACCTAGTCAGATTGGGTGGGGTCAAATAGGAGGAGCCTGGGCAGAATGGGTGGGGTCAGACAGCAGAGGAGGGGCTTAGGAGGAGCCTGGGCAGAATGGGTGGGGTCAGAGAGGAGATGCTTAGGCGGAGCCTGGGCAGAATGGGTGGGGTCAGACAGCAGAGGAGGGGCTTCGGAGGAGCCTAGTCAGATTGGGTGGGGTCAAATAGGAGGAGCCTAGTCAGAATGGGTGGAGTCAGAGAGGAGGGGGTATAGGAGGAGCCTAGTCAGATTGGGTGGGGTCAGAGAGGAGGGGCTTAGGAGGAGCCTAGGGGCTTAGGAGGAGCCTAGTCAGATTGGGTGGGGTCAGAGAGGAGGGGTATAGGAGGAGCCTGGGCAGAATGGGTGGGGTCAGACAGCAGATGAGGGGCTTAGGAGGAGCCTGGGCAGAATTGGTGGGGTCAGAGAGGAGGGGCTTAGGAGGAGCCTGGGCAGAATGGGTGGGGTCAGACAGCAGAGGAGGGGCTTAGGAGGAGCCTGGGCAGAATGGGTGGGGTCAGACAGCAGAGGAGGGGCTTAGGAGGAGCCTAGTCAGATTGGGTGGGGTCAAATAGGAGGAGCCTGGGCAGAATGGGTGAGGTCAGAGAGGAGGGGTATAGGAGGAGCCTAGTCAGATTGGGTGGGGTCAAATAGGAGGGGGTATAGGAGGAGCCTGGGCAGAATGGGTGGGGCCAGACAGCAGAGGAGGGGCTTAGGAGGAACCTAGTCAGATTGGGTGGGGTCAAATAGGAGGAGCCTGGGCAGAATGGGTGGGGTCAGACAGCAGAGGAGGGGCTTAGGAGGAGCCTGGGCAGAATGGGTGGGGTCAGAGAGGAGGGGCTTAGGAGGAGCCTAGGCAGAATGGGTGGAGTCAGAGAGGAGGGGGTATAGGAGGAGCCTGGGCAGAATGGGTGGGGTCAGACAGCAGAGGAGGGGCTTAGGAGGAGCCTAGTCAGAATGGGTGGAGTCAGAGAGGAGGGGTATAGGAGGAGCCTGGGCAGAATGGTGGAGTCAGAGAGGAGGGGGTATAGGAGGAGCCTGGGCAGAATGGGTATAGGAGGAGCCTAGTCAGATTGGGTGAGGTCAGAGAGGAGGGGTATAGGAGGAGCCTGGGCAGAGGGGCTTAGGAGGAGCCTGGGCAGAATGGGTGGGGTCAGACAGCAGAGGATGGGTTTAGGAGGAGCTTAGTCAGAATGGGTGGGGTCAGAGAGCAGAGGAGGGGTTAAGGAGGAGCCTAGTCAGATTGGGTGGGGTCAGAGAGGAGGGGGTATAGGAGGAGCCTAGTCAGACTGGGTGAGGTCAGAGAGGAGGGGCTGAGGAGGAGCCTGGGCAGAATGGGTGGAGTCAGACAGCAGAGGATTGGTTTAGGAGGAGCTTAGTCAGAATGGGTGGGGTCAGACAGCAGAGGAGGGGCTTAGGAGGAGCCTAGTCAGATTGGGGTCAAATAAGAGGGGTATAGGAGGAGCCTGGGCAGAATGGGTGGGGTCAGAGGGGTATGGGAGGAGCCTGGGCAGAATGGGTGGAGTCCGAGAGGAGGGGGTATAGGAGGAGCCTAGTCAGATTGGGTGGGGTCAGAGAGCAGAGGAGGGGTTAAGGAGGAGCCTAGTCAGATTGGGTGTGGTCAAATAGGAGGAGCCTGGGCAGAATGGGTGGGGTCTGAGGGCCTAGGAAGGGGTCATAGATGGAGGAGGATCCTGACTTATGGTGGGGAACTGCAAAAACTTTTTTAATGCACCCCCCTATACTTTCTGATTTCTGTTTGGAGGGGGCAGTCGGGGAGCAGTATTAAAAGGTGCTTAGGCGCAACGTGAAGAGCGATGAGGTGCACAGAATGGCATGCCTTCCAGGTACTTTTTGGAGGGGCTACCATTATTTTTTATTGCTCTGATCCTCCCTCATGGGGTGTACCCCAAATGGTTAGGGGCAACGGGGGAGGGGGGGTGGCAAAAAGCTGTTTGACAGTTTCTGTTACCAACAGGGGTCACCATACGATTCTGCTGCAGTTATGGTATTGAAAGGTACAACAAGGAGCATGTGAATGTATTTTTGCAGGTGGGGTGCCCCAAAATTTTACTGCCAGCAGCAGCAGCCCCCCTCCTCCCCACCCAAAAGATTGGTATAGGTACCTTTAGGACATTTCTGTTGAAAAAAGAGGCTATAGCGAATCGTGCTATGAAATCCTAGAGCACTAACATTTGCTAAATAAAGGTGGCATCGGAGCATACGAATGAGGCAGAGAGAGGCTACTGTTGCCAATTGGTTTGGTGGGTCATAGTGAATAACCTCGGCATGCAAATAGGCAGTGTGAGGATTGGCAGTGTCTGTAGAGAATTTTGGCATGCTCTTCAGCTTATTTTTTCCTCCTTACGTTGGCTATGAACTACAGAGGAAAGGCCCGGCCTTACTGTTGGACAAAACATGTATTTATGATTTTAAGAAGTGTAGTCTGACTGTACTGAGAGGGGCTGTACAGTACGGTAAATGCCTGTATACCCCTGCAATGTGCATCCAACTGTCACTTGAGATTCAATAGCGAACGAAGCAGCTGGGTTACTGACTGAATGTAAATGGAAGGCACATAGCAAGGGTGTTTGTGGTCACTCAAATGATTGAAACCTGGTTGATGCACTACCAAAGCTGGGGTTCCAGGAGGGAACATTTGAGGGGCATTGAGATGGTGGTGCCCAGAGGTCAAAATATGTTTCAGAGACAGAGAGGTACTGCGGTCCTGGTCCCACATTGGGGGTAGTCAAAAGTCCGGCTAAAGATTTCTGTCCAACTGTTACCACGTTTTGTGCAGCCTGGCTTCCTCTGTAACGATTCCCCAGTGTCTTTCGATCCTACAGATGACTGTAGCAAACTTCCCAAATTTTTTCTTGGCCTCATACCCCCAAAGGAGTGCCTGACATTTGCCAGCCTAACGATACTCACATTCTGGGAAAAACCTCACTAACCATGCATATTTATGCACCACACATGGCAAATCCTTGCAATTGCAGAACATCATATCGCACTTGTCATCTTTGAGGTGCTGTAAGTATTTGGATTTGAGGGAAATATTCATCCTTGCTTGCTCTCCCACCTGAAGTCTATGGTGCTGCTGTTCCTTTCTCACATGTCCCTACAAAGAGACAAGTGACACACAGACTCAATCACTCAGCAAACATATATGCTTTGACGCTTTCATCTTGCTGTTTACCTTCCAAATGTTCCCCCTTCACCACAAATACAGGCCAGCCATTCCTCATCCCCTCAGTCATCGTAGTCATTCACTCCTTAGGCCCTGCAAGACAAAAATGACCAAGAATCATGTCAGCAAGAAGGAGAAAAGCCTCAGTGTGCTCTTTTGTTCATACTGCTGCCCCCTAGTAACACTTCATGGCCACTGCAGCTTAAGAATGGGACTGAGAAGAGGGCTCTCCTATGCAAATAATGTCCTCCCATGCATACTTTCTTCTGAGACGGTCGGCGGCTTGTGCCGTGATACTGCCTCCAACATATGGTCTTCAACCAAATTTTAAAAAAGCCCACCTGCCTTAGACGAAGGATTTTGCCACTCGAAGGAAGCACATGGGGACATCACCATCATTTAGCAGGGTCCTAAATTGCCTGCTGTCCGCCTGTATACAGAACAAGGACGTTCGTGGCCGTTCGTGAGCGTTCTTCAAAGGAAGGAGGTGGGTGAATAAATCCAAGATGCCAGGGCAGGCCCAGCCCAGCCCAGTGCAGCCCAGCCCGGCACAGCGCACTGCTGTGGAGGTCCACTCCTTCACATCCTGCAGCAGGCATGATGCAGATCTACTAGAGCAAAGGCTTGACTCTGCTCTTGTCTGTCTCTTAAAGGAAAAATCTTTCCAACTTCTTATTGCACCTAATAAATGGACTCTAGCTAGCCTCAAACTCGACCCATCATTTCATTAGCCAGAGCTCATACTTGACCTTTATTTCTATCCAAGCTCACTGGCACCAAACCCCTGATTTGAGCGAGTGGCTCACACTAAAATGAAAAATCACCATCAACCAACCTATTTTACAATAAGTGTAGCACCATCCTCGCATTCTTGTGCTCAGTTATAACCCCCAATACCACAATTGCACTCTGCAATTCACCAAACTTAAAGGACAAAGAATGACGACATTGATAAAGGAAGATAAGGCCTTGTTCCTAGCACCTACTTGAGAAATAGGGCGGTTGGTAGAAGGTCATGAGAGAAAACATATGAAATGTTGGGAGACACCTGCCAAAAAAACACTAGCAAAAAAAAAATCACTGTTTGAAAATTTCCCACCTTGGGACACTTCTACAGCACTGGCAGGATTCGAACCCTGGCCTGTGAGGGCTGTCCCCCCAAAGGTACAAGCCTTACCTTTGAGCTATCTCCTTGGTGGTCTAGAGGATTGCAGTAGTAACTATAAGCAACATACAGGCCTTGGTGTCCTTCCCTGTGGCTTCCATTGCACATTAAATGGATGACCATGACATAAGGACAATTTGATAGGCTACTTACATGGAAACCAGAAAAACACTTAGCAAAAAAAAAAAAGAAAATCACTGTTTGAAAATTTCCCACCTTGGGATACTTCTACAGCACTGGCAGGATTCGAACCCTGGCCTGTGAGGGGTGTCCCCACCAAAAGTACAAGCCTTACCTTTGAGCTATAGCTCCTTGGTGGTCTGGAGGATTGCAGTAGTAACTATAAGCAACATACAGGCCTTGGTGTCCTTTCCTGTGGCTTCCATTGCACATTAAATGGATGACCATGACATAAGGACAATTTGATAGGCTACTTACATGGAAACCAGAAAAACACTTAGCAACAAAAAATAAAAGAAAATCACTGTTTGAAAATTTCCCACCTTGGGATACTTCTACAGCACTGGCAGGTTTCGAACCCTGGCCTGTGAGGGCTGTCCCCACCAAAGGTACAAGCCTTACCTTTGAGCTATAGCTCCTTGGTGGTCTGGAGGATTGCAGTAGTAACTATAAGCAACATACAGGCCTTGGTGTCCTTTCCTGTGGCTTCCATTGCACATTAAATGGATGACCATGACATACGGACAATTTGATAGGCTACTTACATGGAAACCAGAAAAACACTTAGCAAAAAAAAATAAAAGAAAATCACTGTTTGAAAATTTCCCACCTTGGGATACTTCTACAGCACTGGCAGGATTCGAACCCTGGCCTGTGAGGGCTGTCCCCACCAAAGGTACAAGCCTTACCTTTGAGCTATAGCTCCTTGGTGGTCTAGAGGATTGCAGAAGTAACTATAAGCAACATACAGGCCTTGGTGTCCTTTCCTGTGGCTTCCATTGCACATTAAAAGGATGACCATGACATAAGGACAATTTGATAGGCTACTTACATGGAAACCAGTCTGGTCCAGTGGGTAAGTTCCTGCCTTCCATCCAGGCAACCAGGGTTCAAATCCCGGGTTCGGCACCAGGTAAGTAAATTGGTAAGTAAAATGTGTCTGTGTGTTGTGTAAGAGTGGAATCATGCCTAGCGAAAGAGGGATTGCAGATTGGTCGGTAAGTAAAATAGGTGTGGAAAGAAAGGTGAAAGAAAGAGAATGGGTAGGAGGAGGACCCTGGGCAGGTTGGGTGGGGTCAGAGAGGAGGGGTATAGGAGGAGCCTGGGCAGAATGGGTGGGGTCAGAGAGCAGAGGAGGGGCTTAGGAGGAGCCTAGGGGCTTAGGAGGAGCCTAGTCAGATTGGGTGGGGTCAGAGAGGAGGGGCTTAGGAGGAGCCTGGGCAGAATGGGTGGGGTCAGAGAGCAGAGGAGGGGCTTAGGAGGAGCCTAGGGGCTTAGGAGGAGCCTAGTCAGATTGGGTGGGGTCAGGGAGGAGGGGTATAGGAGGAGCCTGGCAGAGGGGGGGTGTAGGAGGAGCCTAGTCAGATTGGGTGGGGTCAAATAGGAGGAGCCTGGGCAGAATGGGAGGAGCCTGGGTAGTATGGGTGGGGTCAGAGGGGTATGGGAGGAGCCTGGGCAGAATGGGTGGGGTCAGACAGCAGAGGAGGGGCTTAGGAGGAGCCTAGTCAGATTGGGTGGGGTCAGAGAGGTGGGGTATAGGAGGAGCCTGGGCAGAATGGGTGGGGTCAGACAGCAGAGGAGGGGCTTAGGAGGAGCTTAGTCAGATTGTGTGGGGTCAAATAGGAGGAGCCTGGGCAGAATGGGTGGAGTCAGAGAGGAGGGGGTATAGGAGGAGAATGGGTGGGGTCAGACAGCAGAGGAGGGGCTTAGGAGGAGCCTAGTCAGATTGGGTGGGGTCAAATAGGAGGAGCCTGGGCAGAATGGGTGAGGTCAGAGAGGAGGGGTATAGGAGGAGCCTAGTCAGATTGGGTGGGGTCAAATAGGAGGGGGTATAGGAGGAGCCTGGGCAGAATGGGTGGGGCCAGACAGCAGAGGAGGGGCTTAGGAGGAACCTAGTCAGATTGGGTGGGGTCAAATAGGAGGAGCCTGGGCAGAATGGGTGGGGTCAGACAGCAGAGGAGGGGCTTAGGAGGAGCCTGGGCAGAATGGGTGGGGTCAGAGAGGAGATGCTTAGGCGGAGCCTGGGCAGAATGGGTGGGGTCAGACAGCAGAGGAGGGGCTTAGGAGGAGCCTGGGCAGAATGGGTGGGGTCAGAGAGGAGGGGGTATAGGAGGAGCCTAGTCAGATTGGGTGGGGTCAGAGAGGAGGGGCTTAGGAGGAGCCTAGGGGCTTAGGAGGAGCCTAGTCAGATTGGGTGGGGTCAGAGAGGAGGGGTATAGGAGGAGCCTGGGCAGAATGGGTGGGGTCAGACAGCAGATGAGGGGCTTAGGAGGAGCCTGGGCAGAATTGGTGGGGTCAGAGAGGAGGGGCTTAGGAGGAGCCTGGGCAGAATGGGTGGGGTCAGACAGCAGAGGAGGGGCTTAGGAGGAGCCTGGGCAGAATGGGTGGGGTCAGACAGCAGAGGAGGGGCTTAGGAGGAGCCTAGTCAGATTGGGTGGGGTCAAATAGGAGGAGCCTGGGCAGAATGGGTGAGGTCAGAGAGGAGGGGTATAGGAGGAGCCTAGTCAGATTGGGTGGGGTCAAATAGGAGGAGGTATAGGAGGAGCCTGGGCAGAATGGGTGGGGCCAGACAGCAGAGGAGGGGCTTAGGAGGAACCTAGTCAGATTGGGTGGGGTCAAATAGGAGGAGCCTGGGCAGAATGGGTGGGGTCAGACAGCAGAGGAGGGGCTTAGGAGGAGCCTGGGCAGAATGGGTGGGGTCAGAGAGGAGGGGCTTAGGAGGAGCCTAGGCAGAATGGGTGGAGTCAGAGAGGAGGGGGTATAGGAGGAGCCTGGGCAGAATGGGTATAGGAGGAGCCTAGTCAGATTGGGTGAGGTCAGAGAGGAGGGGTATAGGAGGAGCCTGGGCAGAGGGGCTTAGGAGGAGCCTGGGCAGAATGGGTGGGGTCAGACAGCAGAGGATGGGTTTAGGAGGAGCTTAGTCAGAATGGGTGGGGTCAGAGAGCAGAGGAGGGGTTAAGGAGGAGCCTAGTCAGATTGGGTGGGGTCAGAGAGGAGGGGGTATAGGAGGAGCCTAGTCAGACTGGGTGAGGTCAGAGAGGAGGGGCTGAGGAGGAGCCTGGGCAGAATGGGTGGAGTCAGACAGCAGAGGATTGGTTTAGGAGGAGCTTAGTCAGAATGGGTGGGGTCAGACAGCAGAGGAGGGGCTTAGGAGGAGCCTAGTCAGATTGGGGTCAAATAAGAGGGGTATAGGAGGAGCCTGGGGTGGGGTCAGAGGGGTATGGGAGGAGCCTGGGCAGAATGGGTGGAGTCCGAGAGGAGGGGGTATAGGAGGAGCCTAGTCAGATTGGGTGGGGTCAGAGAGCAGAGGAGGGGTTAAGGAGGAGCCTAGTCAGATTGGGTGTGGTCAAATAGGAGGAGCCTGGGCAGAATGGGTGGGGTCTGAGGGCCTAGGAAGGGGTCATAGATGGAGGAGGATCCTGACTTATGGTGGGGAACTGCAAAAACTTTTTTAATGCACCCCCCTATACTTTCTGATTTCTGTTTGGAGGGGGCAGTCGGGGAGCAGTATTAAAAGGTGCTTAGGCGCAACGTGAAGAGCGATGAGGTGCACAGAATGGCATGCCTTCCAGGTACTTTTTGGAGGGGCTACCATTATTTTTTATTGCTCTGATCCTCCCTCATGGGGTGTACCCCAAATGGTTAGGGGCAACAGGGGAGGGGGGGTGGCAAAAAGCTGTTTGACAGTTTCTGTTACCAACAGGGGTCACCATACGATTCTGCTGCAGTTATGGTATTGAAAGGTACAACAAGGAGCATGTGAATGTATTTTTGCAGGTGGGGTGCCCCAAAATTTTACTGCCAGCAGCAGCAGCCCCCCTCCTCCCCACCCAGCAGATTGGTATAGGTACCTTTAGGACATTTCTGTTGAAAAAAGAGGCTATAGCGAATCGTGCTATGAAATCCTAGAGCACTAACATTTGCTAAATAAAGGTGGCATCGGAGCATACGAATGAGGCAGAGAGAGGCTACTGTTGCCAATTGGTTTGGTGGGTCATAGTGAATAACCTCGGCATGCAAATAGGCAGTGTGAGGATTGGCAGTGTCTGTAGAGAATTTTGGCATGCTCTTCAGCTTATTTTTTCCTCCTTACGTTGGCTATGAACTACAGAGGAAAGGCCCGGCCTTACTGTTGGACAAAACATGTATTTATGATTTTAAGAAGTGTAGTCTGACTGTACTGAGAGGGGCTGTACAGTACGGTAAATGCCTGTATACCCCTGCAATGTGCATCCAACTGTCACTTGAGATTCAATAGCGAACGAAGCAGCTGGGTTACTGACTGAATGTAAATGGAAGGCACATAGCAAGGGTGTTTGTGGTCACTCAAATGATTGAAACCTGGTTGATGCACTACCAAAGCTGGGGTTCCAGGAGGGAACATTTGAGGGGCATTGAGATGGTGGTGCCCAGAGGTCAAAATATGTTTCAGAGACAGAGAGGTACTGCGGTCCTGGTCCCACATTGGGGGTAGTCAAAAGTCCGGCTAAAGATTTCTGTCCAACTGTTACCACGTTTTGTGCAGCCTGGCTTCCTCTGTAACGATTCCCCAGTGTCTTTCGATCCTACAGATGACTGTAGCAAACTTCCCAAATTTTTTCTTGGCCTCATACCCCCAAAGGAGTGCCTGACATTTGCCAGCCTAACGATACTCACATTCTGGGAAAAACCTCACTAACCATGCATATTTATGCACCACACATGGCAAATCCTTGCAATTGCAGAACATCATATCGCACTTGTCATCTTTGAGGTGCTGTAAGTATTTGGATTTGAGGGAAATATTCATCCTTGCTTGCTCTCCCACCTGAAGTCTATGGTGCTGCTGTTCCTTTCTCACATGTCCCTACAAAGAGACAAGTGACACACAGACTCAATCACTCAGCAAACATATATGCTTTGACGCTTTCATCTTGCTGTTTACCTTCCAAATGTTCCCCCTTCACCACAAATACAGGCCAGCCATTCCTCATCCCCTCAGTCATCGTAGTCATTCACTCCTTAGGCCCTGCAAGACAAAAATGACCAAGAATCATGTCAGCAAGAAGGAGAAAAGCCTCAGTGTGCTCTTTTGTTCATACTGCTGCCCCCTAGTAACACTTCATGGCCACTGCAGCTTAAGAATGGGACTGAGAAGAGGGCTCTCCTATGCAAATAATGTCCTCCCATGCATACTTTCTTCTGAGACGGTCGGCGGCTTGTGCCGTGATACTGCCTCCAACATATGGTCTTCAACCAAATTTTAAAAAAGCCCACCTGCCTTAGACGAAGGATTTTGCCACTCGAAGGAAGCACATGGGGACATCACCATCATTTAGCAGGGTCCTAAATTGCCTGCTGTCCGCCTGTATACAGAACAAGGACGTTCGTGGCCGTTCGTGAGCGTTCTTCAAAGGAAGGAGGTGGGTGAATAAATCCAAGATGCCAGGGCAGGCCCAGCCCAGCCCAGTGCAGCCCAGCCCGGCACAGCGCACTGCTGTGGAGGTCCACTCCTTCACATCCTGCAGCAGGCATGATGCAGATCTACTAGAGCAAAGGCTTGACTCTGCTCTTGTCTGTCTCTTAAAGGAAAAATCTTTCCAACTTCTTATTGCACCTAATAAATGGACTCTAGCTAGCCTCAAACTCGACCCATCATTTCATTAGCCAGAGCTCATACTTGACCTTTATTTCTATCCAAGCTCACTGGCACCAAACCCCTGATTTGAGCGAGTGGCTCACACTAAAATGAAAAATCACCATCAACCAACCTATTTTACAATAAGTGTAGCACCATCCTCGCATTCTTGTGCTCAGTTATAACCCCCAATACCACAATTGCACTCTGCAATTCACCAAACTTAAAGGACAAAGAATGACGACATTGATAAAGGAAGATAAGGCCTTGTTCCTAGCACCTACTTGAGAAATAGGGCGGTTGGTAGAAGGTCATGAGAGAAAACATATGAAATGTTGGGAGACACCTGCCAAAAAAACACTAGCAAAAAAAAAATCACTGTTTGAAAATTTCCCACCTTGGGACACTTCTACAGCACTGGCAGGATTCGAACCCTGGCCTGTGAGGGCTGTCCCCCCAAAGGTACAAGCCTTACCTTTGAGCTATCTCCTTGGTGGTCTAGAGGATTGCAGTAGTAACTATAAGCAACATACAGGCCTTGGTGTCCTTCCCTGTGGCTTCCATTGCACATTAAATGGATGACCATGACATAAGGACAATTTGATAGGCTACTTACATGGAAACCAGAAAAACACTTAGCAAAAAAAAAAAAAGAAAATCACTGTTTGAAAATTTCCCACCTTGGGATACTTCTACAGCACTGGCAGGATTCGAACCCTGGCCTGTGAGGGGTGTCCCCACCAAAGGTACAAGCCTTACCTTTGAGCTATAGCTCCTTGGTGGTCTGGAGGATTGCAGTAGTAACTATAAGCAACATACAGGCCTTGGTGTCCTTTCCTGTGGCTTCCATTGCACATTAAATGGATGACCATGACATAAGGACAATTTGATAGGCTACTTACATGGAAACCAGAAAAACACTTAGCAACAAAAAATAAAAGAAAATCACTGTTTGAAAATTTCCCACCTTGGGATACTTCTACAGCACTGGCAGGATTCGAACCCTGGCCTGTGAGGGCTGTCCCCACCAAAGGTACAAGCCTTACCTTTGAGCTATAGCTCCTTGGTGGTCTGGAGGATTGCAGTAGTAACTATAAGCAACATACAGGCCTTGGTGTCCTTTCCTGTGGCTTCCATTGCACATTAAATGGATGACCATGACATACGGACAATTTGATAGGCTACTTACATGGAAACCAGAAAAACACTTAGCAAAAAAAAATAAAAGAAAATCACTGTTTGAAAATTTCCCACCTTGGGATACTTCTACAGCACTGGCAGGATTCGAACCCTGGCCTGTGAGGGCTGTCCCCACCAAAGGTACAAGCCTTACCTTTGAGCTATAGCTCCTTGGTGGTCTAGAGGATTGCAGAAGTAACTATAAGCAACATACAGGCCTTGGTGTCCTTTCCTGTGGCTTCCATTGCACATTAAAAGGATGACCATGACATAAGGACAATTTGATAGGCTACTTACATGGAAACCAGTCTGGTCCAGTGGGTAAGTTCCTGCCTTCCATCCAGGCAACCAGGGTTCAAATCCCGGGTTCGGCACCAGGTAAGTAAATTGGTAAGTAAAATGTGTCTGTGTGTTGTGTAAGAGTGGAATCATGCCTAGCGAAAGAGGGATTGCAGATTGGTCGGTAAGTAAAATAGGTGTGGAAAGAAAGGTGAAAGAAAGAGAATGGGTGTTGTCTGTAGGAGGAGGACCCTGGGCAGGTTGGGTGGGGTCAGAGAAGAGGGGTATAGGAGGAGCCTGGGCAGAATGGGTGGGGTCAGAGAGCAGAGGAGGGGCTTAGGAGGAGCCTAGGGGCTTAGGAGGAGCCTAGTCAGATTGGGTGGGGTCAAATAGGAGGAGCCTGGGCAGAATGGGTGGGGTCAGAGGGGTATGGGAGGAGCCTGGGCAGAATGGGTGGGGTCAGACAGCAGAGGAGGGGCTTAGGAGGAGCCTAGTCAGATTGGGTGGGGTCAGAGAGGTGGGGTATAGGAGGAGCCTGGGCAGAATGGGTGGGGTCAGACAGCAGAGGAGGGGCTTAGGAGGAGCTTAGTCAGATTGGGTGGGGTCAAATAGGAGGAGTCTGGGTGGGGTCAGAGGGGTAAAGGAGGAGCCTGGAGGAGTCTGGGTGGGGTCAGAGGGGTAAAGGAGGAGCCTGGGCAGAATGGGTGGGGTCAGACAGCAGAGGAGGGGCTTAGGAGGAGCCTGGGCAGAATGGGTGGGGTCAGAGAGGAGGGGCTTAGGAGGAGCCTGGGCAGAATGGGTGGAGTCAGAGAGGAGGGGGTATAGGAGGAGCCTGGGCAGAATGGGTATAGGAGGAGCCTAGTCAGATTGGGTGTGGTCAAATAGGAGGAGCCTGGGCAGAATGGGTGGGGTCAGAGAGGAGGGGTATAGGAGGAGCCTGGGCAGAGGGGGTATAGGAGGAGCCTAGTCAGATTGGGTGGGGTCAAATAGGAGGAGCCTGGGCAGAATGGGTGGAGTCAGAGAGGAGGGGGTATAGGAGGAGAATGGGTGGGGTCAGACAGCAGAGGAGGGGCTTAGGAGGAGCCTAGTCAGATTGGGTGGGGTCAAATAGGAGGAGCCTGGGCAGAGGGGGTGGGGTCAGAGAGGAGGGGTATAGGAGGAGCCTGGGCAGAATGGGTGGGGTCAGACAGCAGAGGAGGGGCTTAGGAGGGGCCTGGGCAGAATGGGTGGGGTCAGAGAGGAGGGACTTAGGAGGAGCCTAGTCAGAGGGGGTATAGGAGGAGCCTGGGCAGAATGGGTATAGGAGGAGCCTAGTCAGATTGGGTGTGGTCAAATAGGAGGAGCCTGGGCAGAATGGGTGGGGTCAGAGAGGAGGGGTATAGGAGGAGCCTGGGCAGAGGGGGTATAGGAGGAGCCTAGTCAGATTGGGTGGGGTCAAATAGGAGGAGCCTGGGCAGAATGGGTGGAGTCAGAGAGGAGGGGGTATAGGAGGAGAATGGGTGGGGTCAGACAGCAGAGGAGGGGCTTAGGAGGAGCCTAGTCAGATTGGGTGGGGTCAAATAGGAGGAGCCTGGGCAGAGGGGGTGGGGTCAGAGAGGAGGGGTATAGGAGGAGCCTGGGCAGAATGGGTGGGGTCAGACAGCAGAGGAGGGGCTTAGGAGGGGCCTGGGCAGAATGGGTGGGGTCAGAGAGGAGGGACTTAGGAGGAGCCTAGTCAGATTGGGTGTGGTCAAATAGGAGGAGCCTGGGCAGAATGGGTGGGGTCAGAGAGCAGAGGAGGGGTATAGGAGGAGCCTGGGCAGAGGGGGTGGGGTCAGAGAGGAGGGGTATAGGAGGAGCCTGGGCAGAGGGGGTAAAGGAGGAGCCTAATCAGATTGGGTGGGGTCCAATAGGAGGAGCCTGGGCAGAATGGGTGGGGCCAGACAGCAGATGAGGGGCTTAGGAGGAGCCTAGTCAGATTGGGTGGGGTCAAATAGGAGGAGCCTGGGCAGAATGGGTGGGGCCAGACAGCAGAGGAGGGGTATAGGAGGAGCCTGGGCAGAGGGGGTGGGGTCAGAGAGGAGGAGCCTGGGCAGAGGGGGTATAGGAGGAGCCTAGTCAGATTGTGTGGGGTCAAATAGGAGGAGCCTGGGTAGAATGGCTGTAGTCAGAGAGGAGGGGGTATAGGAGGAGCCTGGGCAGAATGGGTGGGGTCAGACAGCAGAGGAGGGGCTTAGGAGGAGCCTAGTCAGATTGGGTGGGGTCAGAGAGGTGGGGTATAGGAGGAGCCTGGGGAGAATGGGTGGGGTCAGACAGCAGAGGAGGGGTATAGGAGGAGCCTGGGCAGAGGGGGTGGGGTCAGAGAGGAGGGGTATAGGAGGAGCCTGGGCAGAGGGGGTATAGGAGGAGCCTGGGCAGAGGGGGTATAGGAGGAGCCTGGGCAGAGGGGGTATAGGAGGAGCCTAGTCAGATTGGGTGGGGTCAAATAGGAGGAGCCTGGGCAGAATGGGTGGGGTCAGACAGCAGAGGAGGGGGTATAGGAGGAGCCTAGTCAGATTGGGTGGGGTCAGAGAGGAGGGGGTATAGGAGGAGCCTGGGCAGAGGGGGGTGTAGGAGGAGCCTAGTCAGATTGGGTGGGGTCAAATAGGAGGAGCCTGGGCAGAATGGGTGGGGTCAGAGGAGTAGGGGAGGAGCCTGGGCAGAATGGGTGGGGTCAGACAGCAGAGGAGGGGCTTAGGAGGAGCCTGGGCAGAATGGGTGGGGTCAGAGAGGAGGGGCTTAGGCGGAGCCTGGGCAGAATGGGTGGGGTCAGAGAGGAGGGGCTTAGGTGGAGCCTGGGCAGAATGGGTGGAGTCAGAGAGGAGGGGGTATAGGAGGAGCCTGGGCAGAATGGGTGGGGTCAGAGAGGAGGGGGTATAGGAGGAGCCTGGCAGAGGGGGGTGTAGGAGGAGCCTAGTCAGATTGGGTGGGGTCAAATAGGAGGAGCCTGGGCAGAATGGGTGGGGTCAGAGGGGTATGGGAGGAGCCTGGGCAGAATGGGTGGAGTCAGAGAGGAGGGGGTATAGGAGGAGCCTGGGCAGAATGGGTGGGGTCAGACAGCAGAGGAGGGGCTTAGGAGGAGCCTGGGCAGAATGGGTGGGGTCAGAGAGGAGGAGGCTGGGCAGAATGGGTGGGGTCAGACAGCAGAGGAGGGGCTTAGGAGGAGCCTGGACAGAGGGGGTGGGGTCAGAGAGGAGGGGTATAGGAGGAGCCTGGGCAGGAGGAGGGGGTATATGGGCAGAATGGGTGGGGTCAGAGAGGAGAGGTATAGGAGGAGCCTGGGCAGGAGGAGGGGGTATATGGGCAGAATGGGTGGGGTCAGAGAGGAGGGGCTTAGGAGGAGCCTGGGCAGAATGGGTGGGGTCAGAGAGGTGGGGCTTAGGAGGAGCCTGGGCAGAATGGGTGGGGTCAGAGGGGCTTAGGCGGAGCCTGGGCAGAATGGGTGGGGGTCAGACAGCAGAGGAGGGGCTTAGGAAGAGCCTGGGCAGAGGGGGTATAGGAGGAGCCTAGTCAGATTGGGTGGGGTCAAATAGGAGGAGCCTGGGCAGAATGGGTGGGGTCAGAGGGGTATGGGAGGAGCCTGGGCAGAATGGGTGGGGTCAGACAGCAGAGGAGGGGCTTAGGAGGAGCCTAGTCAGATTGGGTGGGGTCAGAGAGGTGGGGTATAGGAGGAGCCTGGGCAGAATGGGTGGGGTCAGACAGCAGAGGAGGGGCTTAGGAGGAGCTTAGTCAGATTGGGTGGGGTCAAATAGGAGGAGCCTGGGTGGGGTCAGAGGGGTAAAGGAGGAGCCTGGCCAGAGGGGGTGGGGTCAGAGAGGAGGAGCTTAGTCAGATTGGTGGGGTCAAATAGGAGGAGCCTGGGCAGAATGGGTGGGGTCAGACAGCAGAGGAGGGGCTTAGGAGGAGCCTGGGCAGAATGGGTGGGGTCAGAGAGGAGGGGCTTAGGAGGAGCCTGGGCAGAATGGGTGGAGTCAGAGAGGAGGGGGTATAGGAGGAGCCTGGGCAGAATGGGTATAGGAGGAGCCTAGTCAGATTGGGTGTGGTCAAATAGGAGGAGCCTGGGCAGAATGGGTGGGGTCAGACAGCAGAGGAGGGGTATAGGAGGAGCCTGGGCAGAGGGGGTATAGGAGGAGCCTAGTCAGATTGGGTGGGGTCAAATAGGAGGAGCCTGGGCAGAATGGGTGGAGTCAGAGAGGAGGGGGTATAGGAGGAGAATGGGTGGGGTCAGACAGCAGAGGAGGGGCTTAGGAGGAGCCTAGTCAGATTGGGTGGGGTCAAATAGGAGGAGCCTGGGCAGAGGGGGTGGGGTCAGAGAGGAGGGGTATAGGAGGAGCCTGGGCAGAATGGGTGGGGTCAGACAGCAGAGGAGGGGCTTAGGAGGGGCCTGGGCAGAATGGGTGGGGTCAGAGAGGAGGGACTTAGGAGGAGCCTAGTCAGATTGGGTGTGGTCAAATAGGAGGAGCCTGGGCAGAATGGGTGGGGTCAGACAGCAGAGGAGGGGTATAGGAGGAGCCTGGGCAGAGGGGGTGGGGTCAGAGAGGAGGGGTATAGGAGGAGCCTGGGCAGAGGGGGTATAGGAGGAGCCTAATCAGATTGGGTGGGGTCCAATAGGAGGAGCCTGGGCAGAATGGGTGGGGCCAGACAGCAGAGGAGGGGCTTAGGAGGAGCCTAGTCAGATTGGGTGGGGTCAAATAGGAGGAGCCTGGGCAGAATGGGTGGGGCCAGACAGCAGAGGAGGGGTATAGGAGGAGCCTGGGCAGAGGGGGTGGGGTCAGAGAGGAGGGGTATAGGAGGAGCCTGGGCAGAGGGGGTATAGGAGGAGCCTAGTCAGATTGTGTGGGGTCAAATAGGAGGAGCCTGGGTAGAATGGCTGTAGTCAGAGAGGAGGGGGTATAGGAGGAGCCTGGGCAGAATGGGTGGGGTCAGACAGCAGAGGAGGGGCTTAGGAGGAGCCTAGTCAGATTGGGTGGGGTCAGAGAGGTGGGGTATAGGAGGAGCCTGGGGAGAATGGGTGGGGTCAGACAGCAGAGGAGGGGTATAGGAGGAGCCTGGGCAGAGGGGGTGGGGTCAGAGAGGAGGGGTATAGGAGGAGCCTGGGCAGAGGGGGTATAGGAGGAGCCTGGGCAGAGGGGGTATAGGAGGAGCCTAGTCAGATTGGGTGGGGTCAAATAGGAGGAGCCTGGGCAGAATGGGTGGGGTCAGACAGCAGAGGAGGGGCTTAGGAGGAGCCTAGTCAGATTGGGTGGGGTCAAATAGGAGGAGCCTGGGCAGAATGGGTGGGGTCAGACAGCAGAGGAGGGGTATAGGAGGAGCCTGGGCAGAGGGGGTGGGGTCAGAGAGGAGGGGTATAGGAGGAGCCTGGGCAGAGGGGGTATAGGAGGAGCCTGGGCAGAGGGGGTGGGGTCAGAGAGGAGGGGCTTAGGAGGAGCCTAGTCAGATTGGGTGGGGTCAAATAGGAGGAGCCTGGGCAGAATGGGTGGAGTCAGAGAGGTGGGGCTTAGGAGGAGCCTGGGCAGAATGGGTGGGGTCAGAGAGGAGGGGCTTAGGCGGAGCCTGGGCAGAATGGGTGGGGTCAAATAGGAGGAGCCTGGGCAGAATGGGTGGGGTCAGACAGCAGAGGAGGGGCTTAGGAGGAGCCTAGTCAGATTGGGTGGGGTCAAATAGGAGGAGCCTGGGCAGAATGGGTGGGGTCAGAGGGGTATGGGAGGAGCCTGGGCAGAATGGGTGGAGTCAGAGAGGAGGGGGTATAGGAGGAGCCTAGGCAGAATGGGTGGGGTCAGACAGCAGAGGAGGGGCTTAGGAGGAGCCTGGGCAGATTGGGTGGGGTCAGAGAGGAGGAGCCTAGTCAGAATGGGTGGAGTCAGAGAGGAGGGGGTATAGGAGGAGCCTGGGCAGATTGGGTGGGGTCAGAGAGGAGATGCTTAGGCGGAGCCTGGGCAGAATGGGTGGGGTCAGACAGCAGAGGAGGGGCTTAGGAGGAGCCTAGTCAGATTGGGTGGGGTCAAATAGGAGGAGCCTAGTCAGAATGGGTGGAGTCAGAGAGGAGGGGCTTAGGAGGAGCCTGGGCAGAATGGGTGGGGTCAGAGGGGTATGGGAGGAGCCTGGGTAGAATGGGTGGAGTCAGAGAGGAGCGGGTATAGGAGGAGCCTGGGCAGAGGGGGGTGTAGGAGGAGCCTAGTCAGATTGGGTGGGGGCAAAATGGGTGGGTCAGAGGGGTAGGGGGAGGAGCCTGGGCAGAATGGGTAGGGTCAGACAGCAGAGGAGGGGCTTAGGAGGAGCCTGGGCAGAATGGGTGGGGTCAGAGAGGAGGGGGTATAGGAGGAGCCTGGGCAGAATGGGTGGAGTCAGAGAGGAGGGGGTATAGGAGGAGCCTAGTCAGATTGGGTGGGGTCAGAGAGGAGGGGGTATAGGAGGAGCCTGGGCAGAGGGGGGTGTAGGAGGAGCCTAGTCAGATTGGGTGGGGTCAGACAGCAGAGGAGGGGCTTAGGAGGAGCCTGGGCAGAATGGGTGGGGTCAGACAGCAGAGGAGGGGCTTAGGAGGAGCCTGGGCAGAATGGGTGGGGTCAGAGAGGAGGGGCTTAGGCGGAGCCTGGGCAGAATGGGTGGGGTCAGAGAGGAGGGGGTATAGGAGGAGCCTGGCAGAGGGGGGTGTAGGAGGAGCCTAGTCAGATTGGGTGGGGTCAAATAGGAGGAGCCTGGGCAGAATGGGTGGGGTCAGAGGGGTATGGGAGGAGCCTGGGCAGAATGGGTGGAGTCAGAGAGGAGGGGGTATAGGAGGAGCCTGGGCAGAATGGGTGGGGTCAGACAGCAGAGGAGGGGCTTAGGAGGAGCCTGGGCAGAATGGGTGGGGTCAGAGAGGAGGAGGCTGGGCAGAATGGGTGGGGTCAGACAGCAGAGGAGGGGCTTAGGAGGAGCCTGGACAGAGGGGGTGGGGTCAGAGAGGAGGGGTATAGGAGGAGCCTGGGCAGGAGGAGGGGGTATATGGGCAGAATGGGTGGGGTCAGAGAGGAGAGGTATAGGAGGAGCCTGGGCAGGAGGAGGGGGTATATGGGCAGAATGGGTGGGGTCAGAGAGGAGGGGCTTAGGAGGAGCCTGGGCAGAATGGGTGGGGTCAGAGAGGTGGGGCTTAGGAGGAGCCTGGGCAGAATGGGTGGGGTCAGAGGGGCTTAGGCGGAGCCTGGGCAGAATGGGTGGGGGTCAGACAGCAGAGGAGGGGCTTAGGAAGAGCCTGGGCAGAGGGGGTATAGGAGGAGCCTAGTCAGATTGGGTGGGGTCAAATAGGATGAGCCTGGGCAGAATGGGTGGGGTCAGAGGGGTATGGGAGGAGCCTGGGCAGAATGGGTGGGGTCAGACAGCAGAGGAGGGGCTTAGGAGGAGCCTGGGCAGAATGGGTGGGGTCAGAGAGGAGGAGGCTGGGCAGAATGGGTGGGGTCAGACAGCAGAGGAGGGGCTTAGGAGGAGCCTGGACAGAGGGGGTGGGGTCAGAGAGGAGGGGTATAGGAGGAGCCTGGGCAGGAGGAGGGGGTATATGGGCAGAATGGGTGGGGTCAGAGAGGAGAGGTATAGGAGGAGCCTGGGCAGGAGGAGGGGGTATATGGGCAGAATGGGTGGGGTCAGAGAGGAGGGGCTTAGGAGGAGCCTGGGCAGAATGGGTGGGGTCAGAGAGGTGGGGCTTAGGAGGAGCCTGGGCAGAATGGGTGGGGTCAGAGGGGCTTAGGCGGAGCCTGGGCAGAATGGGTGGGGGTCAGACAGCAGAGGAGGGGCTTAGGAAGAGCCTGGGCAGAGGGGGTATAGGAGGAGCCTAGTCAGATTGGGTGGGGTCAAATAGGATGAGCCTGGGCAGAATGGGTGGGGTCAGAGGGGTATGGGAGGAGCCTGGGCAGAATGGGTGGGGTCAGACAGCAGAGGAGGGGCTTAGGAGGAGCCTAGTCAGATTGGGTGGGGTCAGAGAGGTGGGGTATAGGAGGAGCCTGGGCAGAATGGGTGGGGTCAGACAGCAGAGGAGGGGCTTAGGAGGAGCTTAGTCAGATTGGGTGGGGTCAAATAGGAGGAGCCTGGGTGGGGTCAGAGGGGTAAAGGAGGAGCCTGGCCAGAGGGGGTGGGGTCAGAGAGGAGGAGCTTAGTCAGATTGGTGGGGTCAAATAGGAGGAGCCTGGGCAGAATGGGTGGGGTCAGACAGCAGAGGAGGGGCTTAGGAGGAGCCTGGGCAGAATGGGTGGGGTCAGAGAGGAGGGGCTTAGGAGGAGCCTGGGCAGAATGGGTGGAGTCAGAGAGGAGGGGGTATAGGAGGAGCCTGGGCAGAATGGGTATAGGAGGAGCCTAGTCAGATTGGGTGTGGTCAAATAGGAGGAGCCTGGGCAGAATGGGTGGGGTCAGACAGCAGAGGAGGGGTATAGGAGGAGCCTGGGCAGAGGGGGTGGGGTCAGAGAGGAGGGGTATAGGAGGAGCGTGGGCAGAGGGGGTATAGGAGGAGCCTAATCAGATTGGGTGGGGTCCAATAGGAGGAGCCTGGGCAGAATGGGTGGGGCCAGACAGCAGATGAGGGGCTTAGGAGGAGCCTAGTCAGATTGGGTGGGGTCAAATAGGAGGAGCCTGGGCAGAATGGGTGGGGCCAGACAGCAGAGGAGGGGTATAGGAGGAGCCTGGGCAGAGGGGGTGGGGTCAGAGAGGAGGAGCCTGGGCAGAGGGGGTATAGGAGGAGCCTAGTCAGATTGTGTGGGGTCAAATAGGAGGAGCCTGGGTAGAATGGCTGTAGTCAGAGAGGAGGGGGTATAGGAGGAGCCTGGGCAGAATGGGTGGGGTCAGACAGCAGAGGAGGGGCTTAGGAGGAGCCTAGTCAGATTGGGTGGGGTCAGAGAGGTGGGGTATAGGAGGAGCCTGGGGAGAATGGGTGGGGTCAGACAGCAGAGGAGGGGTATAGGAGGAGCCTGGGCAGAGGGGGTGGGGTCAGAGAGGAGGGGTATAGGAGGAGCCTGGGCAGAGGGGGTATAGGAGGAGCCTGGGCAGAGGGGGTATAGGAGGAGCCTAGTCAGATTGGGTGGGGTCAAATAGGAGGAGCCTGGGCAGAATGGGTGGGGTCAGACAGCAGAGGAGGGGCTTAGGAGGAGCCTAGTCAGATTGGGTGGGGTCAAATAGGAGGAGCCTGGGCAGAATGGGTGGGGTCAGACAGCAGAGGAGGGGTATAGGAGGAGCCTGGGCAGAGGGGGTGGGGTCAGAGAGGAGGGGTATAGGAGGAGCCTGGGCAGAGGGGGTATAGGAGGAGCCTGGGCAGAGGGGGTGGGGTCAGAGAGGAGGGGCTTAGGAGGAGCCTAGTCAGATTGGGTGGGGTCAAATAGGAGGAGCCTGGGCAGAATGGGTGGAGTCAGAGAGGTGGGGCTTAGGAGGAGCCTGGGCAGAATGGGTGGGGTCAGAGAGGAGGGGCTTAGGCGGAGCCTGGGCAGAATGGGTGGGGTCAAATAGGAGGAGCCTGGGCAGAATGGGTGGGGTCAGACAGCAGAGGAGGGGCTTAGGAGGAGCCTAGTCAGATTGGGTGGGGTCAAATAGGAGGAGCCTGGGCAGAATGGGTGGGGTCAGAGGGGTATGGGAGGAGCCTGGGCAGAATGGGTGGAGTCAGAGAGGAGGGGGTATAGGAGGAGCCTGGGCAGAATGGGTGGGGTCAGACAGCAGAGGAGGGGCTTAGGAGGAGCCTGGGCAGATTGGGTGGGGTCAGAGAGGAGGAGCCTAGTCAGAATGGGTGGAGTCAGAGAGGAGGGGGTATAGGAGGAGCCTGGGCAGATTGGGTGGGGTCAGAGAGGAGATGCTTAGGCGGAGCCTGGGCAGAATGGGTGGGGTCAGACAGCAGAGGAGGGGCTTAGGAGGAGCCTAGTCAGATTGGGTGGGGTCAAATAGGAGGAGCCTAGTCAGAATGGGTGGAGTCAGAGAGGAGGGGCTTAGGAGGAGCCTGGGCAGAATGGGTGGGGTCAGAGGGGTATGGGAGGAGCCTGGGTAGAATGGGTGGAGTCAGAGAGGAGCGGGTATAGGAGGAGCCTGGGCAGAGGGGGGTGTAGGAGGAGCCTAGTCAGATTGGGTGGGGGCAGAATGGGTGGGTCAGAGGGGTAGGGGGAGGAGCCTGGGCAGAATGGGTAGGGTCAGACAGCAGAGGAGGGGCTTAGGAGGAGCCTGGGCAGAATGGGTGGGGTCAGAGAGGAGGGGGTATAGGAGGAGCCTGGGCAGAATGGGTGGAGTCAGAGAGGAGGGGGTATAGGAGGAGCCTAGTCAGATTGGGTGGGGTCAGAGAGGAGGGGGTATAGGAGGAGCCTGGGCAGAGGGGGGTGTAGGAGGAGCCTAGTCAGATTGGGTGGGGTCAAATAGGAGGAGCCTGGGCAGAATGGGTGGGGTCAGAGGAGTATGGGAGGAGCCTGGGTAGAATGGGTGGAGTCAGAGAGGAGCGGGTATAGGAGGAGCCTGGGCAGAGGGGGGTGTAGGAGGAGCCTAGTCAGATTGGGTGGGGGCAGAATGGGTGGGTCAGAGGGGTAGGGGGAGGAGCCTGGGCAGAATGGGTAGGGTCAGACAGCAGAGGAGGGGCTTAGGAGGAGCCTGGGCAGAATGGGTGGGGTCAGAGAGGAGGGGGTATAGGAGGAGCCTGGGCAGAATGGGTGGAGTCAGAGAGGAGGGGGTATAGGAGGAGCCTAGTCAGATTGGGTGGGGTCAGAGAGGAGGGGGTATAGGAGGAGCCTGGGCAGAGGGGGGTGTAGGAGGAGCCTAGTCAGATTGGGTGGGGTCAAATAGGAGGAGCCTGGGCAGAATGGGTGGGGTCAGACAGCAGAGGAGGGGCTTAGGAGGAGCCTGGGCAGAATGGGTGGGGTCAGAGAGGAGGGGCTTAGGCGGAGCCTGGGCAGAATGGGTGGGGTCAGAGAGGAGGGGCTTAGGTGGAGCCTGGGCAGAATGGGTGGAGTCAGGGAGGAGGGGGTATAGGAGGAGCCTGGGCAGAATGGGTGGGGTCAGAGAGGAGGGGGTATAGGAGGAGCCTGGCAGAGGGGGGTGTAGGAGGAGCCTAGTCAGATTGGGTGGGGTCAAATAGGAGGAGCCTGGGCAGAATGGGTGGGGTCAGAGGGGTATGGGAGGAGCCTGGGCAGAATGGGTGGAGTCAGAGAGGAGGGGGTATAGGAGGAGCCTGGGCAGAATGGGTGGGGTCAGACAGCAGAGGAGGGGCTTAGGAGGAGCCTGGGCAGAATGGGTGGGGTCAGAGAGGAGGAGGCTGGGCAGAATGGGTGGGGTCAGACAGCAGAGGAGGGGCTTAGGAGGAGCCTGGACAGAGGGGGTGGGGTCAGAGAGGAGGGGTATAGGAGGAGCCTGGGCAGGAGGAGGGGGTATATGGGCAGAATGGGTGGGGTCAGAGAGGAGAGGTATAGGAGGAGCCTGGGCAGGAGGAGGGGGTATATGGGCAGAATGGGTGGGGTCAGAGAGGAGGGGCTTAGGAGGAGCCTGGGCAGAATGGGTGGGGTCAGAGAGGTGGGGCTTAGGAGGAGCCTGGGCAGAATGGGTGGGGTCAGAGGGGCTTAGGCGGAGCCTGGGCAGAATGGGTGGGGGTCAGACAGCAGAGGAGGGGCTTAGGAAGAGCCTGGGCAGAGGGGGTATAGGAGGAGCCTAGTCAGATTGGGTGGGGTCAAATAGGAGGAGCCTGGGCAGAATGGGTGGGGTCAGAGGGGTATGGGAGGAGCCTGGGCAGAATGGGTGGGGTCAGACAGCAGAGGAGGGGCTTAGGAGGAGCCTAGTCAGATTGGGTGGGGTCAGAGAGGTGGGGTATAGGAGGAGCCTGGGCAGAATGGGTGGGGTCAGACAGCAGAGGAGGGGCTTAGGAGGAGCTTAGTCAGATTGGGTGGGGTCAAATAGGAGGAGCCTGGGTGGGGTCAGAGGGGTAAAGGAGGAGCCTGGCCAGAGGGGGTGGGGTCAGAGAGGAGGAGCTTAGTCAGATTGGTGGGGTCAAATAGGAGGAGCCTGGGCAGAATGGGTGGGGTCAGACAGCAGAGGAGGGGCTTAGGAGGAGCCTGGGCAGAATGGGTGGGGTCAGAGAGGAGGGGCTTAGGAGGAGCCTGGGCAGAATGGGTGGAGTCAGAGAGGAGGGGGTATAGGAGGAGCCTGGGCAGAATGGGTATAGGAGGAGCCTAGTCAGATTGGGTGTGGTCAAATAGGAGGAGCCTGGGCAGAATGGGTGGGGTCAGACAGCAGAGGAGGGGTATAGGAGGAGCCTGGGCAGAGGGGGTGGGGTCAGAGAGGAGGGGTATAGGAGGAGCCTGGGCAGAGGGGGTATAGGAGGAGCCTAATCAGATTGGGTGGGGTCCAATAGGAGGAGCCTGGGCAGAATGGGTGGGGCCAGACAGCAGATGAGGGGCTTAGGAGGAGCCTAGTCAGATTGGGTGGGGTCAAATAGGAGGAGCCTGGGCAGAATGGGTGGGGCCAGACAGCAGAGGAGGGGTATAGGAGGAGCCTGGGCAGAGGGGGTGGGGTCAGAGAGGAGGAGCCTGGGCAGAGGGGGTATAGGAGGAGCCTAGTCAGATTGTGTGGGGTCAAATAGGAGGAGCCTGGGTAGAATGGCTGTAGTCAGAGAGGAGGGGGTATAGGAGGAGCCTGGGCAGAATGGGTGGGGTCAGACAGCAGAGGAGGGGCTTAGGAGGAGCCTAGTCAGATTGGGTGGGTCAGAGAGGTGGGGTATAGGAGGAGCCTGGGGAGAATGGGTGGGGTCAGACAGCAGAGGAGGGGTATAGGAGGAGCCTGGGCAGAGGGGGTGGGGTCAGAGAGGAGGGGTATAGGAGGAGCCTGGGCAGAGGGGGTATAGGAGGAGCCTGGGCAGAGGGGGTATAGGAGGAGCCTAGTCAGATTGGGTGGGGTCAAATAGGAGGAGCCTGGGCAGAATGGGTGGGGTCAGACAGCAGAGGAGGGGCTTAGGAGGAGCCTAGTCAGATTGGGTGGGGTCAAATAGGAGGAGCCTGGGCAGAATGGGTGGGGTCAGACAGCAGAGGAGGGGTATAGGAGGAGCCTGGGCAGAGGGGGTGGGGTCAGAGAGGAGGGGTATAGGAGGAGCCTGGGCAGAGGGGGTATAGGAGGAGCCTGGGCAGAGGGGGTGGGGTCAGAGAGGAGGGGCTTAGGAGGAGCCTAGTCAGATTGGGTGGGGTCAGAGAGGTGGGGTATAGGAGGAGCCTGGGCAGAATGGGTGGGGTCAGACAGCAGAGGAGGGGCTTAGGAGGAGCCTAGTCAGATTGGGTGGGGTCAAATAGGAGGAGCCTGGGCAGAATGGGTGGAGTCAGAGAGGTGGGGCTTAGGAGGAGCCTGGGCAGAATGGGTGGGGTCAGAGAGGAGGGGCTTAGGCGGAGCCTGGGCAGAATGGGTGGGGTCAAATAGGAGGAGCCTGGGCAGAATGGGTGGGGTCAGACAGCAGAGGAGGGGCTTAGGAGGAGCCTAGTCAGATTGGGTGGGGTCAAATAGGAGGAGCCTGGGCAGAATGGGTGGGGTCAGAGGGGTATGGGAGGAGCCTGGGCAGAATGGGTGGAGTCAGAGAGGAGGGGGTATAGGAGGAGCCTGGGCAGAATGGGTGGGGTCAGACAGCAGAGGAGGGGCTTAGGAGGAGCCTGGGCAGATTGGGTGGGGTCAGAGAGGAGGAGCCTAGTCAGAATGGGTGGAGTCAGAGAGGAGGGGGTATAGGAGGAGCCTGGGCAGATTGGGTGGGGTCAGAGAGGAGATGCTTAGGCGGAGCCTGGGCAGAATGGGTGGGGTCAGACAGCAGAGGAGGGGCTTAGGAGGAGCCTAGTCAGATTGGGTGGGGTCAAATAGGAGGAGCCTAGTCAGAATGGGTGGAGTCAGAGAGGAGGGGCTTAGGAGGAGCCTGGGCAGAATGGGTGGGGTCAGAGGGGTATGGGAGGAGCCTGGGTAGAATGGGTGGAGTCAGAGAGGAGCGGGTATAGGAGGAGCCTGGGCAGAGGGGGGTGTAGGAGGAGCCTAGTCAGATTGGGTGGGGGCAGAATGGGTGGGTCAGAGGGGTAGGGGGAGGAGCCTGGGCAGAATGGGTAGGGTCAGACAGCAGAGGAGGGGCTTAGGAGGAGCCTGGGCAGAATGGGTGGGGTCAGAGAGGAGGGGGTATAGGAGGAGCCTGGGCAGAATGGGTGGAGTCAGAGAGGAGGGGGTATAGGAGGAGCCTAGTCAGATTGGGTGGGGTCAGAGAGGAGGGGGTATAGGAGGAGCCTGGGCAGAGGGGGGTGTAGGAGGAGCCTAGTCAGATTGGGTGGGGTCAAATAGGAGGAGCCTGGGCAGAATGGGTGGGGTCAGAGGAGTAGGGGAGGAGCCTGGGCAGAATGGGTGGGGTCAGACAGCAGAGGAGGGGCTTAGGAGGAGCCTGGGCAGAATGGGTGGGGTCAGAGAGGAGGGGCTTAGGCGGAGCCTGGGCAGAATGGGTGGGGTCAGAGAGGAGGGGCTTAGGTGGAGCCTGGGCAGAATGGGTGGAGTCAGAGAGGAGGGGGTATAGGAGGAGCCTGGGCAGAATGGGTGGGGTCAGAGAGGAGGGGGTATAGGAGGAGCCTGGCAGAGGGGGGTGTAGGAGGAGCCTAGTCAGATTGGGTGGGGTCAAATAGGAGGAGCCTGGGCAGAATGGGTGGGGTCAGAGGGGTATGGGAGGAGCCTGGGCAGAATGGGTGGAGTCAGAGAGGAGGGGGTATAGGAGGAGCCTGGGCAGAATGGGTGGGGTCAGACAGCAGAGGAGGGGCTTAGGAGGAGCCTGGGCAGAATGGGTGGGGTCAGAGAGGAGGAGGCTGGGCAGAATGGGTGGGGTCAGACAGCAGAGGAGGGGCTTAGGAGGAGCCTGGACAGAGGGGGTGGGGTCAGAGAGGAGGGGTATAGGAGGAGCCTGGGCAGGAGGAGGGGGTATATGGGCAGAATGGGTGGGGTCAGAGAGGAGAGGTATAGGAGGAGCCTGGGCAGGAGGAGGGGGTATATGGGCAGAATGGGTGGGGTCAGAGAGGAGGGGCTTAGGAGGAGCCTGGGCAGAATGGGTGGGGTCAGAGAGGTGGGGCTTAGGAGGAGCCTGGGCAGAATGGGTGGGGTCAGAGGGGCTTAGGCGGAGCCTGGGCAGAATGGGTGGGGGTCAGACAGCAGAGGAGGGGCTTAGGAAGAGCCTGGGCAGAGGGGGTATAGGAGGAGCCTAGTCAGATTGGGTGGGGTCAAATAGGAGGAGCCTGGGCAGAATGGGTGGGGTCAGAGGGGTATGGGAGGAGCCTGGGCAGAATGGGTGGGGTCAGACAGCAGAGGAGGGGCTTAGGAGGAGCCTAGTCAGATTGGGTGGGGTCAGAGAGGTGGGGTATAGGAGGAGCCTGGGCAGAATGGGTGGGGTCAGACAGCAGAGGAGGGGCTTAGGAGGAGCTTAGTCAGATTGGGTGGGGTCAAATAGGAGGAGCCTGGGTGGGGTCAGAGGGGTAAAGGAGGAGCCTGGCCAGAGGGGGTGGGGTCAGAGAGGAGGAGCTTAGTCAGATTGGTGGGGTCAAATAGGAGGAGCCTGGGCAGAATGGGTGGGGTCAGACAGCAGAGGAGGGGCTTAGGAGGAGCCTGGGCAGAATGGGTGGGGTCAGAGAGGAGGGGCTTAGGAGGAGCCTGGGCAGAATGGGTGGAGTCAGAGAGGAGGGGGTATAGGAGGAGCCTGGGCAGAATGGGTATAGGAGGAGCCTAGTCAGATTGGGTGTGGTCAAATAGGAGGAGCCTGGGCAGAATGGGTGGGGTCAGACAGCAGAGGAGGGGTATAGGAGGAGCCTGGGCAGAGGGGGTATAGGAGGAGCCTAGTCAGATTGGGTGGGGTCAAATAGGAGGAGCCTGGGCAGAATGGGTGGAGTCAGAGAGGAGGGGGTATAGGAGGAGAATGGGTGGGGTCAGACAGCAGAGGAGGGGCTTAGGAGGAGCCTAGTCAGATTGGGTGGGGTCAAATAGGAGGAGCCTGGGCAGAATGGGTGGGGTCAGACAGCAGAGGAGGGGCTTAGGAGGGGCCTGGGCAGAATGGGTGGGGTCAGAGAGGAGGGACTTAGGAGGAGCCTAGTCAGATTGGGTGTGGTCAAATAGGAGGAGCCTGGGCAGAATGGGTGGGGTCAGACAGCAGAGGAGGGGTATAGGAGGAGCCTGGGCAGAGGGGGTGGGGTCAGAGAGGAGGGGTATAGGAGGAGCCTGGGCAGAGGGGGTATAGGAGGAGCCTAATCAGATTGGGTGGGGTCCAATAGGAGGAGCCTGGGCAGAATGGGTGGGGCCAGACAGCAGAGGAGGGGCTTAGGAGGAGCCTAGTCAGATTGGGTGGGGTCAAATAGGAGGAGCCTGGGCAGAATGGGTGGGGCCAGACAGCAGAGGAGGGGTATAGGAGGAGCCTGGGCAGAGGGGGTGGGGTCAGAGAGGAGGGGTATAGGAGGAGCCTGGGCAGAGGGGGTATAGGAGGAGCCTAGTCAGATTGTGTGGGGTCAAATAGGAGGAGCCTGGGTAGAATGGCTGTAGTCAGAGAGGAGGGGGTATAGGAGGAGCCTGGGCAGAATGGGTGGGGTCAGACAGCAGAGGAGGGGCTTAGGAGGAGCCTAGTCAGATTGGGTGGGGTCAGAGAGGTGGGGTATAGGAGGAGCCTGGGGAGAATGGGTGGGGTCAGACAGCAGAGGAGGGGTATAGGAGGAGCCTGGGCAGAGGGGGTGGGGTCAGAGAGGAGGGGTATAGGAGGAGCCTGGGCAGAGGGGGTATAGGAGGAGCCTGGGCAGAGGGGGTATAGGAGGAGCCTAGTCAGATTGGGTGGGGTCAAATAGGAGGAGCCTGGGCAGAATGGGTGGGGTCAGACAGCAGAGGAGGGGCTTAGGAGGAGCCTAGTCAGATTGGGTGGGGTCAAATAGGAGGAGCCTGGGCAGAATGGGTGGGGTCAGACAGCAGAGGAGGGGTATAGGAGGAGCCTGGGCAGAGGGGGTGGGGTCAGAGAGGAGGGGTATAGGAGGAGCCTGGGCAGAGGGGGTATAGGAGGAGCCTGGGCAGAGGGGGTGGGGTCAGAGAGGAGGGGCTTAGGAGGAGCCTAGTCAGATTGGGTGGGGTCAAATAGGAGGAGCCTGGGCAGAATGGGTGGAGTCAGAGAGGTGGGGCTTAGGAGGAGCCTGGGCAGAATGGGTGGGGTCAGAGAGGAGGGGCTTAGGCGGAGCCTGGGCAGAATGGGTGGGGTCAAATAGGAGGAGCCTGGGCAGAATGGGTGGGGTCAGACAGCAGAGGAGGGGCTTAGGAGGAGCCTAGTCAGATTGGGTGGGGTCAAATAGGAGGAGCCTGGGCAGAATGGGTGGGGTCAGAGGGGTATGGGAGGAGCCTGGGCAGAATGGGTGGAGTCAGAGAGGAGGGGGTATAGGAGGAGCCTGGGCAGAATGGGTGGGGTCAGACAGCAGAGGAGGGGCTTAGGAGGAGCCTGGGCAGATTGGGTGGGGTCAGAGAGGAGGAGCCTAGTCAGAATGGGTGGAGTCAGAGAGGAGGGGGTATAGGAGGAGCCTGGGCAGATTGGGTGGGGTCAGAGAGGAGATGCTTAGGCGGAGCCTGGGCAGAATGGGTGGGGTCAGACAGCAGAGGAGGGGCTTAGGAGGAGCCTAGTCAGATTGGGTGGGGTCAAATAGGAGGAGCCTAGTCAGAATGGGTGGAGTCAGAGAGGAGGGGCTTAGGAGGAGCCTGGGCAGAATGGGTGGGGTCAGAGGGGTATGGGAGGAGCCTGGGTAGAATGGGTGGAGTCAGAGAGGAGCGGGTATAGGAGGAGCCTGGGCAGAGGGGGGTGTAGGAGGAGCCTAGTCAGATTGGGTGGGGGCAGAATGGGTGGGTCAGAGGGGTAGGGGGAGGAGCCTGGGCAGAATGGGTAGGGTCAGACAGCAGAGGAGGGGCTTAGGAGGAGCCTGGGCAGAATGGGTGGGGTCAGAGAGGAGGGGGTATAGGAGGAGCCTGGGCAGAATGGGTGGAGTCAGAGAGGAGGGGGTATAGGAGGAGCCTAGTCAGATTGGGTGGGGTCAGAGAGGAGGGGGTATAGGAGGAGCCTGGGCAGAGGGGGGTGTAGGAGGAGCCTAGTCAGATTGGGTGGGGTCAAATAGGAGGAGCCTGGGCAGAATGGGTGGGGTCAGAGGAGTAGGGGAGGAGCCTGGGCAGAATGGGTGGGGTCAGACAGCAGAGGAGGGGCTTAGGAGGAGCCTGGGCAGAATGGGTGGGGTCAGAGAGGAGGGGCTTAGGCGGAGCCTGGGCAGAATGGGTGGGGTCAGAGAGGAGGGGCTTAGGTGGAGCCTGGGCAGAATGGGTGGAGTCAGGGAGGAGGGGGTATAGGAGGAGCCTGGGCAGAATGGGTGGGGTCAGAGAGGAGGGGGTATAGGAGGAGCCTGGCAGAGGGGGGTGTAGGAGGAGCCTAGTCAGATTGGGTGGGGTCAAATAGGAGGAGCCTGGGCAGAATGGGTGGGGTCAGAGGGGTATGGGAGGAGCCTGGGCAGAATGGGTGGAGTCAGAGAGGAGGGGGTATAGGAGGAGCCTGGGCAGAATGGGTGGGGTCAGACAGCAGAGGAGGGGCTTAGAAGGAGCCTGGGCAGAATGGGTGGGGTCAGAGAGGAGGAGGCTGGGCAGAATGGGTGGGGTCAGACAGCAGAGGAGGGGCTTAGGAGGAGCCTGGACAGAGGGGGTGGGGTCAGAGAGGAGGGGTATAGGAGGAGCCTGGGCAGGAGGAGGGGGTATATGGGCAGAATGGGTGGGGTCAGAGAGGAGAGGTATAGGAGGAGCCTGGGCAGGAGGAGGGGGTATATGGGCAGAATGGGTGGGGTCAGAGAGGAGGGGCTTAGGAGGAGCCTGGGCAGAATGGGTGGGGTCAGAGAGGTGGGGCTTAGGAGGAGCCTGGGCAGAATGGGTGGGGTCAGAGGGGCTTAGGCGGAGCCTGGGCAGAATGGGTGGGGGTCAGACAGCAGAGGAGGGGCTTAGGAAGAGCCTGGGCAGAGGGGGTATAGGAGGAGCCTAGTCAGATTGGGTGGGGTCAAATAGGAGGAGCCTGGGCAGAATGGGTGGGGTCAGAGGGGTATGGGAGGAGCCTGGGCAGAATGGGTGGGGTCAGACAGCAGAGGAGGGGCTTAGGAGGAGCCTAGTCAGATTGGGTGGGGTCAGAGAGGTGGGGTATAGGAGGAGCCTGGGCAGAATGGGTGGGGTCAGACAGCAGAGGAGGGGCTTAGGAGGAGCTTAGTCAGATTGGGTGGGGTCAAATAGGAGGAGCCTGGGTGGGGTCAGAGGGGTAAAGGAGGAGCCTGGCCAGAGGGGGTGGGGTCAGAGAGGAGGAGCTTAGTCAGATTGGTGGGGTCAAATAGGAGGAGCCTGGGCAGAATGGGTGGGGTCAGACAGCAGAGGAGGGGCTTAGGAGGAGCCTGGGCAGAATGGGTGGGGTCAGAGAGGAGGGGCTTAGGAGGAGCCTGGGCAGAATGGGTGGAGTCAGAGAGGAGGGGGTATAGGAGGAGCCTGGGCAGAATGGGTATAGGAGGAGCCTAGTCAGATTGGGTGTGGTCAAATAGGAGGAGCCTGGGCAGAATGGGTGGGGTCAGACAGCAGAGGAGGGGTATAGGAGGAGCCTGGGCAGAGGGGGTGGGGTCAGAGAGGAGGGGTATAGGAGGAGCGTGGGCAGAGGGGGTATAGGAGGAGCCTAATCAGATTGGGTGGGGTCCAATAGGAGGAGCCTGGGCAGAATGGGTGGGGCCAGACAGCAGATGAGGGGCTTAGGAGGAGCCTAGTCAGATTGGGTGGGGTCAAATAGGAGGAGCCTGGGCAGAATGGGTGGGGCCAGACAGCAGAGGAGGGGTATAGGAGGAGCCTGGGCAGAGGGGGTGGGGTCAGAGAGGAGGAGCCTGGGCAGAGGGGGTATAGGAGGAGCCTAGTCAGATTGTGTGGGGTCAAATAGGAGGAGCCTGGGTAGAATGGCTGTAGTCAGAGAGGAGGGGGTATAGGAGGAGCCTGGGCAGAATGGGTGGGGTCAGACAGCAGAGGAGGGGCTTAGGAGGAGCCTAGTCAGATTGGGTGGGGTCAGAGAGGTGGGGTATAGGAGGAGCCTGGGGAGAATGGGTGGGGTCAGACAGCAGAGGAGGGGTATAGGAGGAGCCTGGGCAGAGGGGGTGGGGTCAGAGAGGAGGGGTATAGGAGGAGCCTGGGCAGAGGGGGTATAGGAGGAGCCTGGGCAGAGGGGGTATAGGAGGAGCCTAGTCAGATTGGGTGGGGTCAAATAGGAGGAGCCTGGGCAGAATGGGTGGGGTCAGACAGCAGAGGAGGGGCTTAGGAGGAGCCTAGTCAGATTGGGTGGGGTCAAATAGGAGGAGCCTGGGCAGAATGGGTGGGGTCAGACAGCAGAGGAGGGGTATAGGAGGAGCCTGGGCAGAGGGGGTGGGGTCAGAGAGGAGGGGTATAGGAGGAGCCTGGGCAGAGGGGGTATAGGAGGAGCCTGGGCAGAGGGGGTGGGGTCAGAGAGGAGGGGCTTAGGAGGAGCCTAGTCAGATTGGGTGGGGTCAAATAGGAGGAGCCTGGGCAGAATGGGTGGAGTCAGAGAGGTGGGGCTTAGGAGGAGCCTGGGCAGAATGGGTGGGGTCAGAGAGGAGGGGCTTAGGCGGAGCCTGGGCAGAATGGGTGGGGTCAAATAGGAGGAGCCTGGGCAGAATGGGTGGGGTCAGACAGCAGAGGAGGGGCTTAGGAGGAGCCTAGTCAGATTGGGTGGGGTCAAATAGGAGGAGCCTGGGCAGAATGGGTGGGGTCAGAGGGGTATGGGAGGAGCCTGGGCAGAATGGGTGGAGTCAGAGAGGAGGGGGTATAGGAGGAGCCTGGGCAGAATGGGTGGGGTCAGACAGCAGAGGAGGGGCTTAGGAGGAGCCTGGGCAGATTGGGTGGGGTCAGAGAGGAGGAGCCTAGTCAGAATGGGTGGAGTCAGAGAGGAGGGGGTATAGGAGGAGCCTGGGCAGATTGGGTGGGGTCAGAGAGGAGATGCTTAGGCGGAGCCTGGGCAGAATGGGTGGGGTCAGACAGCAGAGGAGGGGCTTAGGAGGAGCCTAGTCAGATTGGGTGGGGTCAAATAGGAGGAGCCTAGTCAGAATGGGTGGAGTCAGAGAGGAGGGGCTTAGGAGGAGCCTGGGCAGAATGGGTGGGGTCAGAGGGGTATGGGAGGAGCCTGGGTAGAATGGGTGGAGTCAGAGAGGAGCGGGTATAGGAGGAGCCTGGGCAGAGGGGGGTGTAGGAGGAGCCTAGTCAGATTGGGTGGGGGCAGAATGGGTGGGTCAGAGGGGTAGGGGGAGGAGCCTGGGCAGAATGGGTAGGGTCAGACAGCAGAGGAGGGGCTTAGGAGGAGCCTGGGCAGAATGGGTGGGGTCAGAGAGGAGGGGGTATAGGAGGAGCCTGGGCAGAATGGGTGGAGTCAGAGAGGAGGGGGTATAGGAGGAGCCTAGTCAGATTGGGTGGGGTCAGAGAGGAGGGGGTATAGGAGGAGCCTGGGCAGAGGGGGGTGTAGGAGGAGCCTAGTCAGATTGGGTGGGGTCAAATAGGAGGAGCCTGGGCAGAATGGGTGGGGTCAGAGGAGTATGGGAGGAGCCTGGGTAGAATGGGTGGAGTCAGAGAGGAGCGGGTATAGGAGGAGCCTGGGCAGAGGGGGGTGTAGGAGGAGCCTAGTCAGATTGGGTGGGGGCAGAATGGGTGGGTCAGAGGGGTAGGGGGAGGAGCCTGGGCAGAATGGGTAGGGTCAGACAGCAGAGGAGGGGCTTAGGAGGAGCCTGGGCAGAATGGGTGGGGTCAGAGAGGAGGGGGTATAGGAGGAGCCTGGGCAGAATGGGTGGAGTCAGAGAGGAGGGGGTATAGGAGGAGCCTAGTCAGATTGGGTGGGGTCAGAGAGGAGGGGGTATAGGAGGAGCCTGGGCAGAGGGGGGTGTAGGAGGAGCCTAGTCAGATTGGGTGGGGTCAAATAGGAGGAGCCTGGGCAGAATGGGTGGGGTCAGAGGAGTAGGGGAGGAGCCTGGGCAGAATGGGTGGGGTCAGACAGCAGAGGAGGGGCTTAGGAGGAGCCTGGGCAGAATGGGTGGGGTCAGAGAGGAGGGGCTTAGGCGGAGCCTGGGCAGAATGGGTGGGGTCAGAGAGGAGGGGCTTAGGTGGAGCCTGGGCAGAATGGGTGGAGTCAGGGAGGAGGGGGTATAGGAGGAGCCTGGGCAGAATGGGTGGGGTCAGAGAGGAGGGGGTATAGGAGGAGCCTGGCAGAGGGGGGTGTAGGAGGAGCCTAGTCAGATTGGGTGGGGTCAAATAGGAGGAGCCTGGGCAGAATGGGTGGGGTCAGAGGGGTATGGGAGGAGCCTGGGCAGAATGGGTGGAGTCAGAGAGGAGGGGGTATAGGAGGAGCCTGGGCAGAATGGGTGGGGTCAGACAGCAGAGGAGGGGCTTAGGAGGAGCCTGGGCAGAATGGGTGGGGTCAGAGAGGAGGAGGCTGGGCAGAATGGGTGGGGTCAGACAGCAGAGGAGGGGCTTAGGAGGAGCCTGGACAGAGGGGGTGGGGTCAGAGAGGAGGGGTATAGGAGGAGCCTGGGCAGGAGGAGGGGGTATATGGGCAGAATGGGTGGGGTCAGAGAGGAGAGGTATAGGAGGAGTCTGGGCAGGAGGAGGGGGTATATGGGCAGAATGGGTGGGGTCAGAGAGGAGGGGCTTAGGAGGAGCCTGGGCAGAATGGGTGGGGTCAGAGAGGTGGGGCTTAGGAGGAGCCTGGGCAGAATGG
Organism: Lissotriton vulgaris; assembly: GCF_964263255.1. Lineage (NCBI taxonomy): Eukaryota > Metazoa > Chordata > Amphibia > Caudata > Salamandridae > Lissotriton > Lissotriton vulgaris. Next base: position 1,003,023,379 of record NC_141695.1, read on the forward strand.
GTGGGGTCAGAGGGGCTTAGGCGGAGCCTGGGCAGAATGGGTGGGGGTCAGACAGCAGAGGAGGGGCTTAGGAAGAGCCTGGGCAGAGGGGGTATAGGAGGAGCCTAGTCAGATTGGGTGGGGTCAAATAGGAGGAGCCTGGGCAGAATGGGTGGGGTCAGAGGGGTATGGGAGGAGCCTGGGCAGAATGGGTGGGGTCAGACAGCAGAGGAGGGGCTTAGGAGGAGCCTAGTCAGATTGGGTGGGGTCAGAGAGGTGGGGTATAGGAGGAGCCTGGGCAGAATGGGTGGGGTCAGACAGCAGAGGAGGGGCTTAGGAGGAGCTTAGTCAGATTGGGTGGGGTCAAATAGGAGGAGCCTGGGTGGGGTCAGAGGGGTAAAGGAGGAGCCTGGCCAGAGGGGGTGGGGTCAGAGAGGAGGAGCTTAGTCAGATTGGTGGGGTCAAATAGGAGGAGCCTGGGCAGAATGGGTGGGGTCAGACAGCAGAGGAGGGGCTTAGGAGGAGCCTGGGCAGAATGGGTGGGGTCAGAGAGGAGGGGCTTAGGAGGAGCCTGGGCAGAATGGGTGGAGTCAGAGAGGAGGGGGTATAGGAGGAGCCTGGGCAGAATGGGTATAGGAGGAGCCTAGTCAGATTGGGTGTGGTCAAATAGGAGGAGCCTGGGCAGAATGGGTGGGGTCAGACAGCAGAGGAGGGGTATAGGAGGAGCCTGGGCAGAGGGGGTGGGGTCAGAGAGGAGGGGTATAGGAGGAGCGTGGGCAGAGGGGGTATAGGAGGAGCCTAATCAGATTGGGTGGGGTCCAATAGGAGGAGCCTGGGCAGAATGGGTGGGGCCAGACAGCAGATGAGGGGCTTAGGAGGAGCCTAGTCAGATTGGGTGGGGTCAAATAGGAGGAGCCTGGGCAGAATGGGTGGGGCCAGACAGCAGAGGAGGGGTATAGGAGGAGCCTGGGCAGAGGGGGTGGGGTCAGAGAGGAGGAGCCTGGGCAGAGGGGGTATAGGAGGAGCCTAGTCAGATTGTGTGGGGTCAAATAGGAGGAGCCTGGGTAGAATGGCTGTAGTCAGAGAGGAGGGGGTATAGGAGGAGCCTGGGCAGAATGGGTGGGGTCAGACAGCAGAGGAGGGGCTTAGGAGGAGCCTAGTCAGATTGGGTGGGGTCAGAGAGGTGGGGTATAGGAGGAGCCTGGGGAGAATGGGTGGGGTCAGACAGCAGAGGAGGGGTATAGGAGGAGCCTGGGCAGAGGGGGTGGGGTCAGAGAGGAGGGGTATAGGAGGAGCCTGGGCAGAGGGGGTATAGGAGGAGCCTGGGCAGAGGGGGTATAGGAGGAGCCTAGTCAGATTGGGTGGGGTCAAATAGGAGGAGCCTGGGCAGAATGGGTGGGGTCAGACAGCAGAGGAGGGGCTTAGGAGGAGCCTAGTCAGATTGGGTGGGGTCAAATAGGAGGAGCCTGGGCAGAATGGGTGGGGTCAGACAGCAGAGGAGGGGTATAGGAGGAGCCTGGGCAGAGGGGGTGGGGTCAGAGAGGAGGGGTATAGGAGGAGCCTGGGCAGAGGGGGTATAGGAGGAGCCTGGGCAGAGGGGGTGGGGTCAGAGAGGAGGGGCTTAGGAGGAGCCTAGTCAGATTGGGTGGGGTCAAATAGGAGGAGCCTGGGCAGAATGGGTGGAGTCAGAGAGGTGGGGCTTAGGAGGAGCCTGGGCAGAATGGGTGGGGTCAGAGAGGAGGGGCTTAGGCGGAGCCTGGGCAGAATGGGTGGGGTCAAATAGGAGGAGCCTGGGCAGAATGGGTGGGGTCAGACAGCAGAGGAGGGGCTTAGGAGGAGCCTAGTCAGATTGGGTGGGGTCAAATAGGAGGAGCCTGGGCAGAATGGGTGGGGTCAGAGGGGTATGGGAGGAGCCTGGGCAGAATGGGTGGAGTCAGAGAGGAGGGGGTATAGGAGGAGCCTGGGCAGAATGGGTGGGGTCAGACAGCAGAGGAGGGGCTTAGGAGGAGCCTGGGCAGATTGGGTGGGGTCAGAGAGGAGGAGCCTAGTCAGAATGGGTGGAGTCAGAGAGGAGGGGGTATAGGAGGAGCCTGGGCAGATTGGGTGGGGTCAGAGAGGAGATGCTTAGGCGGAGCCTGGGCAGAATGGGTGGGGTCAGACAGCAGAGGAGGGGCTTAGGAGGAGCCTAGTCAGATTGGGTGGGGTCAAATAGGAGGAGCCTAGTCAGAATGGGTGGAGTCAGAGAGGAGGGGCTTAGGAGGAGCCTGGGCAGAATGGGTGGGGTCAGAGGGGTATGGGAGGAGCCTGGGTAGAATGGGTGGAGTCAGAGAGGAGCGGGTATAGGAGGAGCCTGGGCAGAGGGGGGTGTAGGAGGAGCCTAGTCAGATTGGGTGGGGGCAGAATGGGTGGGTCAGAGGGGTAGGGGGAGGAGCCTGGGCAGAATGGGTAGGGTCAGACAGCAGAGGAGGGGCTTAGGAGGAGCCTGGGCAGAATGGGTGGGGTCAGAGAGGAGGGGGTATAGGAGGAGCCTGGGCAGAATGGGTGGAGTCAGAGAGGAGGGGGTATAGGAGGAGCCTAGTCAGATTGGGTGGGGTCAGAGAGGAGGGGGTATAGGAGGAGCCTGGGCAGAGGGGGGTGTAGGAGGAGCCTAGTCAGATTGGGTGGGGTCAAATAGGAGGAGCCTGGGCAGAATGGGTGGGGTCAGAGGAGTATGGGAGGAGCCTGGGTAGAATGGGTGGAGTCAGAGAGGAGCGGGTATAGGAGGAGCCTGGGCAGAGGGGGGTGTAGGAGGAGCCTAGTCAGATTGGGTGGGGGCAGAATGGGTGGGTCAGAGGGGTAGGGGGAGGAGCCTGGGCAGAATGGGTAGGGTCAGACAGCAGAGGAGGGGCTTAGGAGGAGCCTGGGCAGAATGGGTGGGGTCAGAGAGGAGGGGGTATAGGAGGAGCCTGGGCAGAATGGGTGGAGTCAGAGAGGAGGGGGTATAGGAGGAGCCTAGTCAGATTGGGTGGGGTCAGAGAGGAGGGGGTATAGGAGGAGCCTGGGCAGAGGGGGGTGTAGGAGGAGCCTAGTCAGATTGGGTGGGGTCAAATAGGAGGAGCCTGGGCAGAATGGGTGGGGTCAGACAGCAGAGGAGGGGCTTAGGAGGAGCCTGGGCAGAATGGGTGGGGTCAGAGAGGAGGGGCTTAGGCGGAGCCTGGGCAGAATGGGTGGGGTCAGAGAGGAGGGGCTTAGGTGGAGCCTGGGCAGAATGGGTGGAGTCAGGGAGGAGGGGGTATAGGAGGAGCCTGGGCAGAATGGGTGGGGTCAGAGAGGAGGGGGTATAGGAGGAGCCTGGCAGAGGGGGGTGTAGGAGGAGCCTAGTCAGATTGGGTGGGGTCAAATAGGAGGAGCCTGGGCAGAATGGGTGGGGTCAGAGGGGTATGGGAGGAGCCTGGGCAGAATGGGTGGAGTCAGAGAGGAGGGGGTATAGGAGGAGCCTGGGCAGAATGGGTGGGGTCAGACAGCAGAGGAGGGGCTTAGGAGGAGCCTGGGCAGAATGGGTGGGGTCAGAGAGGAGGAGGCTGGGCAGAATGGGTGGGGTCAGACAGCAGAGGAGGGGCTTAGGAGGAGCCTGGACAGAGGGGGTGGGGTCAGAGAGGAGGGGTATAGGAGGAGCCTGGGCAGGAGGAGGGGGTATATGGGCAGAATGGGTGGGGTCAGAGAGGAGAGGTATAGGAGGAGCCTGGGCAGGAGGAGGGGGTATATGGGCAGAATGGGTGGGGTCAGAGAGGAGGGGCTTAGGAGGAGCCTGGGCAGAATGGGTGGGGTCAGAGAGGTGGGGCTTAGGAGGAGCCTGGGCAGAATGGGTGGGGTCAGAGGGGCTTAGGCGGAGCCTGGGCAGAATGGGTGGGGGTCAGACAGCAGAGGAGGGGCTTAGGAAGAGCCTGGGCAGAGGGGGTATAGGAGGAGCCTAGTCAGATTGGGTGGGGTCAAATAGGAGGAGCCTGGGCAGAATGGGTGGGGTCAGAGGGGTATGGGAGGAGCCTGGGCAGAATGGGTGGGGTCAGACAGCAGAGGAGGGGCTTAGGAGGAGCCTAGTCAGATTGGGTGGGGTCAGAGAGGTGGGGTATAGGAGGAGCCTGGGCAGAATGGGTGGGGTCAGACAGCAGAGGAGGGGCTTAGGAGGAGCTTAGTCAGATTGGGTGGGGTCAAATAGGAGGAGCCTGGGTGGGGTCAGAGGGGTAAAGGAGGAGCCTGGCCAGAGGGGGTGGGGTCAGAGAGGAGGAGCTTAGTCAGATTGGTGGGGTCAAATAGGAGGAGCCTGGGCAGAATGGGTGGGGTCAGACAGCAGAGGAGGGGCTTAGGAGGAGCCTGGGCAGAATGGGTGGGGTCAGAGAGGAGGGGCTTAGGAGGAGCCTGGGCAGAATGGGTGGAGTCAGAGAGGAGGGGGTATAGGAGGAGCCTGGGCAGAATGGGTATAGGAGGAGCCTAGTCAGATTGGGTGTGGTCAAATAGGAGGAGCCTGGGCAGAATGGGTGGGGTCAGACAGCAGAGGAGGGGTATAGGAGGAGCCTGGGCAGAGGGGGTGGGGTCAGAGAGGAGGGGTATAGGAGGAGCCTGGGCAGAGGGGGTATAGGAGGAGCCTAATCAGATTGGGTGGGGTCCAATAGGAGGAGCCTGGGCAGAATGGGTGGGGCCAGACAGCAGATGAGGGGCTTAGGAGGAGCCTAGTCAGATTGGGTGGGGTCAAATAGGAGGAGCCTGGGCAGAATGGGTGGGGCCAGACAGCAGAGGAGGGGTATAGGAGGAGCCTGGGCAGAGGGGGTGGGGTCAGAGAGGAGGAGCCTGGGCAGAGGGGGTATAGGAGGAGCCTAGTCAGATTGTGTGGGGTCAAATAGGAGGAGCCTGGGTAGAATGGCTGTAGTCAGAGAGGAGGGGGTATAGGAGGAGCCTGGGCAGAATGGGTGGGGTCAGACAGCAGAGGAGGGGCTTAGGAGGAGCCTAGTCAGATTGGGTGGGGTCAGAGAGGTGGGGTATAGGAGGAGCCTGGGGAGAATGGGTGGGGTCAGACAGCAGAGGAGGGGTATAGGAGGAGCCTGGGCAGAGGGGGTGGGGTCAGAGAGGAGGGGTATAGGAGGAGCCTGGGCAGAGGGGGTATAGGAGGAGCCTGGGCAGAGGGGGTATAGGAGGAGCCTAGTCAGATTGGGTGGGGTCAAATAGGAGGAGCCTGGGCAGAATGGGTGGGGTCAGACAGCAGAGGAGGGGCTTAGGAGGAGCCTAGTCAGATTGGGTGGGGTCAAATAGGAGGAGCCTGGGCAGAATGGGTGGGGTCAGACAGCAGAGGAGGGGTATAGGAGGAGCCTGGGCAGAGGGGGTGGGGTCAGAGAGGAGGGGTATAGGAGGAGCCTGGGCAGAGGGGGTATAGGAGGAGCCTGGGCAGAGGGGGTGGGGTCAGAGAGGAGGGGCTTAGGAGGAGCCTAGTCAGATTGGGTGGGGTCAAATAGGAGGAGCCTGGGCAGGATGGGTGGAGTCAGAGAGGTGGGGCTTAGGAGGAGCCTGGGCAGAATGGGTGGGGTCAGAGAGGAGGGGCTTAGGCGGAGCCTGGGCAGAATGGGTGGGGTCAAATAGGAGGAGCCTGGGCAGAATGGGTGGGGTCAGACAGCAGAGGAGGGGCTTAGGAGGAGCCTAGTCAGATTGGGTGGGGTCAAATAGGAGGAGCCTGGGCAGAATGGGTGGGGTCAGAGGGGTATGGGAGGAGCCTGGGCAGAATGGGTGGAGTCAGAGAGGAGGGGGTATAGGAGGAGCCTGGGCAGAATGGGTGGGGTCAGACAGCAGAGGAGGGGCTTAGGAGGAGCCTGGGCAGATTGGGTGGGGTCAGAGAGGAGGAGCCTAGTCAGAATGGGTGGAGTCAGAGAGGAGGGGGTATAGGAGGAGCCTGGGCAGATTGGGTGGGGTCAGAGAGGAGATGCTTAGGCGGAGCCTGGGCAGAATGGGTGGGGTCAGACAGCAGAGGAGGGGCTTAGGAGGAGCCTAGTCAGATTGGGTGGGGTCAAATAGGAGGAGCCTAGTCAGAATGGGTGGAGTCAGAGAGGAGGGGCTTAGGAGGAGCCTGGGCAGAATGGGTGGGGTCAGAGGGGTATGGGAGGAGCCTGGGTAGAATGGGTGGAGTCAGAGAGGAGCGGGTATAGGAGGAGCCTGGGCAGAGGGGGGTGTAGGAGGAGCCTAGTCAGATTGGGTGGGGGCAGAATGGGTGGGTCAGAGGGGTAGGGGGAGGAGCCTGGGCAGAATGGGTAGGGTCAGACAGCAGAGGAGGGGCTTAGGAGGAGCCTGGGCAGAATGGGTGGGGTCAGAGAGGAGGGGGTATAGGAGGAGCCTGGGCAGAATGGGTGGAGTCAGAGAGGAGGGGGTATAGGAGGAGCCTAGTCAGATTGGGTGGGGTCAGAGAGGAGGGGGTATAGGAGGAGCCTGGGCAGAGGGGGGTGTAGGAGGAGCCTAGTCAGATTGGGTGGGGTCAAATAGGAGGAGCCTGGGCAGAATGGGTGGGGTCAGAGGAGTAGGGGAGGAGCCTGGGCAGAATGGGTGGGGTCAGACAGCAGAGGAGGGGCTTAGGAGGAGCCTGGGCAGAATGGGTGGGGTCAGAGAGGAGGGGCTTAGGCGGAGCCTGGGCAGAATGGGTGGGGTCAGAGAGGAGGGGCTTAGGTGGAGCCTGGGCAGAATGGGTGGAGTCAGAGAGGAGGGGGTATAGGAGGAGCCTGGGCAGAATGGGTGGGGTCAGAGAGGAGGGGGTATAGGAGGAGCCTGGCAGAGGGGGGTGTAGGAGGAGCCTAGTCAGATTGGGTGGGGTCAAATAGGAGGAGCCTGGGCAGAATGGGTGGGGTCAGAGGGGTATGGGAGGAGCCTGGGCAGAATGGGTGGAGTCAGAGAGGAGGGGGTATAGGAGGAGCCTGGGCAGAATGGGTGGGGTCAGACAGCAGAGGAGGGGCTTAGGAGGAGCCTGGGCAGAATGGGTGGGGTCAGAGAGGAGGAGGCTGGGCAGAATGGGTGGGGTCAGACAGCAGAGGAGGGGCTTAGGAGGAGCCTGGACAGAGGGGGTGGGGTCAGAGAGGAGGGGTATAGGAGGAGCCTGGGCAGGAGGAGGGGGTATATGGGCAGAATGGGTGGGGTCAGAGAGGAGAGGTATAGGAGGAGCCTGGGCAGGAGGAGGGGGTATATGGGCAGAATGGGTGGGGTCAGAGAGGAGGGGCTTAGGAGGAGCCTGGGCAGAATGGGTGGGGTCAGAGAGGTGGGGCTTAGGAGGAGCCTGGGCAGAATGGGTGGGGTCAGAGGGGCTTAGGCGGAGCCTGGGCAGAATGGGTGGGGGTCAGACAGCAGAGGAGGGGCTTAGGAAGAGCCTGGGCAGAGGGGGTATAGGAGGAGCCTAGTCAGATTGGGTGGGGTCAAATAGGAGGAGCCTGGGCAGAATGGGTGGGGTCAGAGGGGTATGGGAGGAGCCTGGGCAGAATGGGTGGGGTCAGACAGCAGAGGAGGGGCTTAGGAGGAGCCTAGTCAGATTGGGTGGGGTCAGAGAGGTGGGGTATAGGAGGAGCCTGGGCAGAATGGGTGGGGTCAGACAGCAGAGGAGGGGCTTAGGAGGAGCTTAGTCAGATTGGGTGGGGTCAAATAGGAGGAGCCTGGGTGGGGTCAGAGGGGTAAAGGAGGAGCCTGGCCAGAGGGGGTGGGGTCAGAGAGGAGGAGCTTAGTCAGATTGGTGGGGTCAAATAGGAGGAGCCTGGGCAGAATGGGTGGGGTCAGACAGCAGAGGAGGGGCTTAGGAGGAGCCTGGGCAGAATGGGTGGGGTCAGAGAGGAGGGGCTTAGGAGGAGCCTGGGCAGAATGGGTGGAGTCAGAGAGGAGGGGGTATAGGAGGAGCCTGGGCAGAATGGGTATAGGAGGAGCCTAGTCAGATTGGGTGTGGTCAAATAGGAGGAGCCTGGGCAGAATGGGTGGGGTCAGACAGCAGAGGAGGGGTATAGGAGGAGCCTGGGCAGAGGGGGTGGGGTCAGAGAGGAGGGGTATAGGAGGAGCCTGGGCAGAGGGGGTATAGGAGGAGCCTAGTCAGATTGGGTGGGGTCAAATAGGAGGAGCCTGGGCAGAATGGGTGGAGTCAGAGAGGAGGGGGTATAGGAGGAGCCTGGGCAGAATGGGTGGGGTCAGACAGCAGAGGAGGGGCTTAGGAGGAGCCTAGTCAGATTGGGTGGGGTCAAATAGGAGGAGCCTGGGCAGAGGGGGTGGGGTCAGAGAGGAGGGGTATAGGAGGAGCCTGGGCAGAATGGGTGGGGTCAGACAGCAGAGGAGGGGCTTAGGAGGGGCCTGGGCAGAATGGGTGGGGTCAGAGAGGAGGGACTTAGGAGGAGCCTAGTCAGATTGGGTGTGGTCAAATAGGAGGAGCCTGGGCAGAATGGGTGGGGTCAGACAGCAGAGGAGGGGTATAGGAGGAGCCTGGGCAGAGGGGGTGGGGTCAGAGAGGAGGGGTATAGGAGGAGCCTGGGCAGAGGGGGTATAGGAGGAGCCTAATCAGATTGGGTGGGGTCCAATAGGAGGAGCCTGGGCAGAATGGGTGGGGCCAGACAGCAGAGGAGGGGCTTAGGAGGAGCCTAGTCAGATTGGGTGGGGTCAAATAGGAGGAGCCTGGGCAGAATGGGTGGGGCCAGACAGCAGAGGAGGGGTATAGGAGGAGCCTGGGCAGAGGGGGTGGGGTCAGAGAGGAGGGGTATAGGAGGAGCCTGGGCAGAGGGGGTATAGGAGGAGCCTAGTCAGATTGTGTGGGGTCAAATAGGAGGAGCCTGGGTAGAATGGCTGTAGTCAGAGAGGAGGGGGTATAGGAGGAGCCTGGGCAGAATGGGTGGGGTCAGACAGCAGAGGAGGGGCTTAGGAGGAGCCTAGTCAGATTGGGTGGGGTCAGAGAGGTGGGGTATAGGAGGAGCCTGGGGAGAATGGGTGGGGTCAGACAGCAGAGGAGGGGTATAGGAGGAGCCTGGGCAGAGGGGGTGGGGTCAGAGAGGAGGGGTATAGGAGGAGCCTGGGCAGAGGGGGTATAGGAGGAGCCTGGGCAGAGGGGGTATAGGAGGAGCCTAGTCAGATTGGGTGGGGTCAAATAGGAGGAGCCTGGGCAGAATGGGTGGGGTCAGACAGCAGAGGAGGGGCTTAGGAGGAGCCTAGTCAGATTGGGTGGGGTCAAATAGGAGGAGCCTGGGCAGAATGGGTGGGGTCAGACAGCAGAGGAGGGGTATAGGAGGAGCCTGGGCAGAGGGGGTGGGGTCAGAGAGGAGGGGTATAGGAGGAGCCTGGGCAGAGGGGGTATAGGAGGAGCCTGGGCAGAGGGGGTGGGGTCAGAGAGGAGGGGCTTAGGAGGAGCCTAGTCAGATTGGGTGGGGTCAAATAGGAGGAGCCTGGGCAGAATGGGTGGAGTCAGAGAGGTGGGGCTTAGGAGGAGCCTGGGCAGAATGGGTGGGGTCAGAGAGGAGGGGCTTAGGCGGAGCCTGGGCAGAATGGGTGGGGTCAAATAGGAGGAGCCTGGGCAGAATGGGTGGGGTCAGACAGCAGAGGAGGGGCTTAGGAGGAGCCTAGTCAGATTGGGTGGGGTCAAATAGGAGGAGCCTGGGCAGAATGGGTGGGGTCAGAGGGGTATGGGAGGAGCCTGGGCAGAATGGGTGGAGTCAGAGAGGAGGGGGTATAGGAGGAGCCTGGGCAGAATGGGTGGGGTCAGACAGCAGAGGAGGGGCTTAGGAGGAGCCTGGGCAGATTGGGTGGGGTCAGAGAGGAGGAGCCTAGTCAGAATGGGTGGAGTCAGAGAGGAGGGGGTATAGGAGGAGCCTGGGCAGATTGGGTGGGGTCAGAGAGGAGATGCTTAGGCGGAGCCTGGGCAGAATGGGTGGGGTCAGACAGCAGAGGAGGGGCTTAGGAGGAGCCTAGTCAGATTGGGTGGGGTCAAATAGGAGGAGCCTAGTCAGAATGGGTGGAGTCAGAGAGGAGGGGCTTAGGAGGAGCCTGGGCAGAATGGGTGGGGTCAGAGGGGTATGGGAGGAGCCTGGGTAGAATGGGTGGAGTCAGAGAGGAGCGGGTATAGGAGGAGCCTGGGCAGAGGGGGGTGTAGGAGGAGCCTAGTCAGATTGGGTGGGGGCAGAATGGGTGGGTCAGAGGGGTAGGGGGAGGAGCCTGGGCAGAATGGGTAGGGTCAGACAGCAGAGGAGGGGCTTAGGAGGAGCCTGGGCAGAATGGGTGGGGTCAGAGAGGAGGGGGTATAGGAGGAGCCTGGGCAGAATGGGTGGAGTCAGAGAGGAGGGGGTATAGGAGGAGCCTAGTCAGATTGGGTGGGGTCAGAGAGGAGGGGGTATAGGAGGAGCCTGGGCAGAGGGGGGTGTAGGAGGAGCCTAGTCAGATTGGGTGGGGTCAAATAGGAGGAGCCTGGGCAGAATGGGTGGGGTCAGAGGAGTAGGGGAGGAGCCTGGGCAGAATGGGTGGGGTCAGACAGCAGAGGAGGGGCTTAGGAGGAGCCTGGGCAGAATGGGTGGGGTCAGAGAGGAGGGGCTTAGGCGGAGCCTGGGCAGAATGGGTGGGGTCAGAGAGGAGGGGCTTAGGTGGAGCCTGGGCAGAATGGGTGGAGTCAGGGAGGAGGGGGTATAGGAGGAGCCTGGGCAGAATGGGTGGGGTCAGAGAGGAGGGGGTATAGGAGGAGCCTGGCAGAGGGGGGTGTAGGAGGAGCCTAGTCAGATTGGGTGGGGTCAAATAGGAGGAGCCTGGGCAGAATGGGTGGGGTCAGAGGGGTATGGGAGGAGCCTGGGCAAAATGGGTGGAGTCAGAGAGGAGGGGGTATAGGAGGAGCCTGGGCAGAATGGGTGGGGTCAGACAGCAGAGGAGGGGCTTAGGAGGAGCCTGGGCAGAATGGGTGGGGTCAGAGAGGAGGAGGCTGGGCAGAATGGGTGGGGTCAGACAGCAGAGGAGGGGCTTAGGAGGAGCCTGGACAGAGGGGGTGGGGTCAGAGAGGAGGGGTATAGGAGGAGCCTGGGCAGGAGGAGGGGGTATATGGGCAGAATGGGTGGGGTCAGAGAGGAGAGGTATAGGAGGAGCCTGGGCAGGAGGAGGGGGTATATGGGCAGAATGGGTGGGGTCAGAGAGGAGGGGCTTAGGAGGAGCCTGGGCAGAATGGGTGGGGTCAGAGAGGTGGGGCTTAGGAGGAGCCTGGGCAGAATGGGTGGGGTCAGAGGGGCTTAGGCGGAGCCTGGGCAGAATGGGTGGGGGTCAGACAGCAGAGGAGGGGCTTAGGAAGAGCCTGGGCAGAGGGGGTATAGGAGGAGCCTAGTCAGATTGGGTGGGGTCAAATAGGAGGAGCCTGGGCAGAATGGGTGGGGTCAGAGGGGTATGGGAGGAGCCTGGGCAGAATGGGTGGGGTCAGACAGCAGAGGAGGGGCTTAGGAGGAGCCTAGTCAGATTGGGTGGGGTCAGAGAGGTGGGGTATAGGAGGAGCCTGGGCAGAATGGGTGGGGTCAGACAGCAGAGGAGGGGCTTAGGAGGAGCTTAGTCAGATTGGGTGGGGTCAAATAGGAGGAGCCTGGGTGGGGTCAGAGGGGTAAAGGAGGAGCCTGGCCAGAGGGGTTGGGGTCAGAGAGGAGGAGCTTAGTCAGATTGGTGGGGTCAAATAGGAGGAGCCAGGGCAGAATGGGTGGGGTCAGACAGCAGAGGAGGGGCTTAGGAGGAGCCTGGGCAGAATGGGTGGGGTCAGAGAGGAGGGGCTTAGGAGGAGCCTGGGCAGAATGGGTGGAGTCAGAGAGGAGGGGGTATAGGAGGAGCCTGGGCAGAATGGGTATAGGAGGAGCCTAGTCAGATTGGGTGTGGTCAAATAGGAGGAGCCTGGGCAGAATGGGTGGGGTCAGACAGCAGAGGAGGGGTATAGGAGGAGCCTGGGCAGAGGGGGTATAGGAGGAGCCTAGTCAGATTGGGTGGGGTCAAATAGGAGGAGCCTGGGCAGAATGGGTGGAGTCAGAGAGGAGGGGGTATAGGAGGAGAATGGGTGGGGTCAGACAGCAGAGGAGGGGCTTAGGAGGAGCCTAGTCAGATTGGGTGGGGTCAAATAGGAGGAGCCTGGGCAGAGGGGGTGGGGTCAGAGAGGAGGGGTATAGGAGGAGCCTGGGCAGAATGGGTGGGGTCAGACAGCAGAGGAGGGGCTTAGGAGGGGCCTGGGCAGAATGGGTGGGGTCAGAGAGGAGGGACTTAGGAGGAGCCTAGTCAGATTGGGTGTGGTCAAATAGGAGGAGCCTGGGCAGAATGGGTGGGGTCAGACAGCAGAGGAGGGGTATAGGAGGAGCCTGGGCAGAGGGGGTGGGGTCAGAGAGGAGGGGTATAGGAGGAGCCTGGGCAGAGGGGGTATAGGAGGAGCCTAATCAGATTGGGTGGGGTCCAATAGGAGGAGCCTGGGCAGAATGGGTGGGGCCAGACAGCAGAGGAGGGGCTTAGGAGGAGCCTAGTCAGATTGGGTGGGGTCAAATAGGAGGAGCCTGGGCAGAATGGGTGGGGCCAGACAGCAGAGGAGGGGTATAGGAGGAGCCTGGGCAGAGGGGGTGGGGTCAGAGAGGAGGGGTATAGGAGGAGCCTGGGCAGAGGGGGTATAGGAGGAGCCTAGTCAGATTGTGTGGGGTCAAATAGGAGGAGCCTGGGTAGAATGGCTGTAGTCAGAGAGGAGGGGGTATAGGAGGAGCCTGGGCAGAATGGGTGGGGTCAGACAGCAGAGGAGGGGCTTAGGAGGAGCCTAGTCAGATTGGGTGGGGTCAGAGAGGTGGGGTATAGGAGGAGCCTGGGGAGAATGGGTGGGGTCAGACAGCAGAGGAGGGGTATAGGAGGAGCCTGGGCAGAGGGGGTGGGGTCAGAGAGGAGGGGTATAGGAGGAGCCTGGGCAGAGGGGGTATAGGAGGAGCCTGGGCAGAGGGGGTATAGGAGGAGCCTAGTCAGATTGGGTGGGGTCAAATAGGAGGAGCCTGGGCAGAATGGGTGGGGTCAGACAGCAGAGGAGGGGCTTAGGAGGAGCCTAGTCAGATTGGGTGGGGTCAAATAGGAGGAGCCTGGGCAGAATGGGTGGGGTCAGACAGCAGAGGAGGGGTATAGGAGGAGCCTGGGCAGAGGGGGTGGGGTCAGAGAGGAGGGGTATAGGAGGAGCCTGGGCAGAGGGGGTATAGGAGGAGCCTGGGCAGAGGGGGTGGGGTCAGAGAGGAGGGGCTTAGGAGGAGCCTAGTCAGATTGGGTGGGGTCAAATAGGAGGAGCCTGGGCAGAATGGGTGGAGTCAGAGAGGTGGGGCTTAGGAGGAGCCTGGGCAGAATGGGTGGGGTCAGAGAGGAGGGGCTTAGGCGGAGCCTGGGCAGAATGGGTGGGGTCAAATAGGAGGAGCCTGGGCAGAATGGGTGGGGTCAGACAGCAGAGGAGGGGCTTAGGAGGAGCCTAGTCAGATTGGGTGGGGTCAAATAGGAGGAGCCTGGGCAGAATGGGTGGGGTCAGAGGGGTATGGGAGGAGCCTGGGCAGAATGGGTGGAGTCAGAGAGGAGGGGGTATAGGAGGAGCCTGGGCAGAATGGGTGGGGTCAGACAGCAGAGGAGGGGCTTAGGAGGAGCCTGGGCAGATTGGGTGGGGTCAGAGAGGAGGAGCCTAGTCAGAATGGGTGGAGTCAGAGAGGAGGGGGTATAGGAGGAGCCTGGGCAGATTGGGTGGGGTCAGAGAGGAGATGCTTAGGCGGAGCCTGGGCAGAATGGGTGGGGTCAGACAGCAGAGGAGGGGCTTAGGAGGAGCCTAGTCAGATTGGGTGGGGTCAAATAGGAGGAGCCTAGTCAGAATGGGTGGAGTCAGAGAGGAGGGGCTTAGGAGGAGCCTGGGCAGAATGGGTGGGGTCAGAGGGGTATGGGAGGAGCCTGGGTAGAATGGGTGGAGTCAGAGAGGAGCGGGTATAGGAGGAGCCTGGGCAGAGGGGGGTGTAGGAGGAGCCTAGTCAGATTGGGTGGGGGCAGAATGGGTGGGTCAGAGGGGTAGGGGGAGGAGCCTGGGCAGAATGGGTAGGGTCAGACAGCAGAGGAGGGGCTTAGGAGGAGCCTGGGCAGAATGGGTGGGGTCAGAGAGGAGGGGGTATAGGAGGAGCCTGGGCAGAATGGGTGGAGTCAGAGAGGAGGGGGTATAGGAGGAGCCTAGTCAGATTGGGTGGGGTCAGAGAGGAGGGGGTATAGGAGGAGCCTGGGCAGAGGGGGGTGTAGGAGGAGCCTAGTCAGATTGGGTGGGGTCAAATAGGAGGAGCCTGGGCAGAATGGGTGGGGTCAGAGGAGTAGGGGAGGAGCCTGGGCAGAATGGGTGGGGTCAGACAGCAGAGGAGGGGCTTAGGAGGAGCCTGGGCAGAATGGGTGGGGTCAGAGAGGAGGGGCTTAGGCGGAGCCTGGGCAGAATGGGTGGGGTCAGAGAGGAGGGGCTTAGGTGGAGCCTGGGCAGAATGGGTGGAGTCAGGGAGGAGGGGGTATAGGAGGAGCCTGGGCAGAATGGGTGGGGTCAGAGAGGAGGGGGTATAGGAGGAGCCTGGCAGAGGGGGGTGTAGGAGGAGCCTAGTCAGATTGGGTGGGGTCAAATAGGAGGAGCCTGGGCAGAATGGGTGGGGTCAGAGGGGTATGGGAGGAGCCTGGGCAGAATGGGTGGAGTCAGAGAGGAGGGGGTATAGGAGGAGCCTGGGCAGAATGGGTGGGGTCAGACAGCAGAGGAGGGGCTTAGGAGGAGCCTGGGCAGAATGGGTGGGGTCAGAGAGGAGGAGGCTGGGCAGAATGGGTGGGGTCAGACAGCAGAGGAGGGGCTTAGGAGGAGCCTGGACAGAGGGGGTGGGGTCAGAGAGGAGGGGTATAGGAGGAGCCTGGGCAGGAGGAGGGGGTATATGGGCAGAATGGGTGGGGTCAGAGAGGAGAGGTATAGGAGGAGCCTGGGCAGGAGGAGGGGGTATATGGGCAGAATGGGTGGGGTCAGAGAGGAGGGGCTTAGGAGGAGCCTGGGCAGAATGGGTGGGGTCAGAGAGGTGGGGCTTAGGAGGAGCCTGGGCAGAATGGGTGGGGTCAGAGGGGCTTAGGCGGAGCCTGGGCAGAATGGGTGGGGGTCAGACAGCAGAGGAGGGGCTTAGGAAGAGCCTGGGCAGAGGGGGTATAGGAGGAGCCTAGTCAGATTGGGTGGGGTCAAATAGGAGGAGCCTGGGCAGAATGGGTGGGGTCAGAGGGGTATGGGAGGAGCCTGGGCAGAATGGGTGGGGTCAGACAGCAGAGGAGGGGCTTAGGAGGAGCCTAGTCAGATTGGGTGGGGTCAGAGAGGTGGGGTATAGGAGGAGCCTGGGCAGAATGGGTGGGGTCAGACAGCAGAGGAGGGGCTTAGGAGGAGCTTAGTCAGATTGGGTGGGGTCAAATAGGAGGAGCCTGGGTGGGGTCAGAGGGGTAAAGGAGGAGCCTGGCCAGAGGGGGTGGGGTCAGAGAGGAGGAGCTTAGTCAGATTGGTGGGGTCAAATAGGAGGAGCCTGGGCAGAATGGGTGGGGTCAGACAGCAGAGGAGGGGCTTAGGAGGAGCCTGGGCAGAATGGGTGGGGTCAGAGAGGAGGGGTATAGGAGGAGCCTGGGCAGAGGGGGTATAGGAGGAGCCTAGTCAGATTGGGTGGGGTCAAATAGGAGGAGCCTGGGCAGAATGGGTGGAGTCAGAGAGGAGGGGGTATAGGAGGAGCCTGGGCAGAATGGGTGGGGTCAGACAGCAGAGGAGGGGCTTAGGAGGAGCCTAGTCAGATTGGGTGGGGTCAAATAGGAGGAGCCTGGGCAGAGGGGGTGGGGTCAGAGAGGAGGGGTATAGGAGGAGCCTGGGCAGAATGGGTGGGGTCAGACAGCAGAGGAGGGGCTTAGGAGGGGCCTGGGCAGAATGGGTGGGGTCAGAGAGGAGGGACTTAGGAGGAGCCTAGTCAGATTGGGTGTGGTCAAATAGGAGGAGCCTGGGCAGAATGGGTGGGGTCAGACAGCAGAGGAGGGGTATAGGAGGAGCCTGGGCAGAGGGGGTGGGGTCAGAGAGGAGGGGTATAGGAGGAGCCTGGGCAGAGGGGGTATAGGAGGAGCCTAATCAGATTGGGTGGGGTCCAATAGGAGGAGTCTGGGCAGAATGGGTGGGGCCAGACAGCAGAGGAGGGGCTTAGGAGGAGCCTAGTCAGATTGGGTGGGGTCAAATAGGAGGAGCCTGGGCAGAATGGGTGGGGCCAGACAGCAGAGGAGGGGCTTAGGAGGAACCTAGTCAGATTGGGTGGGGTCAAATAGGAGGAGCCTGGGCAGAATGGGTGGGGTCAGACAGCAGAGGAGGGGTATAGGAGGAGCCTGGGCAGAGGGGGTGGGGTCAGAGAGGAGGGGTATAGGAGGAGCCTGGGCAGAGGGGGTATAGGAGGAGCCTAGTCAGATTGTGTGGGGTCAAATAGGAGGAGCCTGGGTAGAATGGGTGGAGTCAGAGAGGAGGGGGTATAGGAGGAGCCTGGGCAGAATGGGTGGGGTCAGACAGCAGAGGAGGGGCTTAGGAGGAGCCTAGTCAGATTGGGTGGGGTCAGAGAGGTGGGGTATAGGAGGAGCCTGGGGAGAATGGGTGGGGTCAGACAGCAGAGGAGGCGTATAGGAGGAGCCTGGGCAGAGGGGGTGGGGTCAGAGAGGAGGGGTATAGGAGGAGCCTGGGCAGAGGGGGTATAGGAGGAGCCTGGGCAGAGGGGGTATAGGAGGAGCCTAGTCAGATTGGGTGGGGTCAAATAGGAGGAGCCTGGGCAGAATGGGTGGGGTCAGACAGCAGAGGAGGGGCTTAGGAGGAGCCTAGTCAGATTGGGTGGGGTCAAATAGGAGGAGCCTGGGCAGAATGGGTGGGGTCAGACAGCAGAGGAGGGGTATAGGAGGAGCCTGGGCAGAGGGGGTGGGGTCAGAGAGGAGGGGTATAGGAGGAGCCTGGGCAGAGGGGGTATAGGAGGAGCCTGGGCAGAGGGGGTGGGGTCAGAGAGGAGGGGCTTAGGAGGAGCCTAGTCAGATTGGGTGGGGTCAAATAGGAGGAGCCTGGGCAGAATGGGTGGAGTCAGAGAGGTGGGGCTTAGGAGGAGCCTGGGCAGAATGGGTGGGGTCAGAGAGGAGGGGCTTAGGCGGAGCCTGGGCAGAATGGGTGGGGGTCAGACAGCAGAGGAGGGGCTTAGGAGGAGCCTAGTCAGATTGGGTGGGGTCAAATAGGAGGAGCCTGGGCAGAATGGGTGGGGTCAGACAGCAGAGGAGGGGCTTAGGAGGAGCCTAGTCAGATTGGGTGGGGTCAAATAGGAGGAACCTGGGCAGAATGGGTGGGGTCAGAGGGGTATGGGAGGAGCCTGGGCAGAATGGGTGGAGTCAGAGAGGAGGGGGTATAGGAGGAGCCTGGGCAGAATGGGTGGGGTCAGACAGCAGAGGAGGGGCTTAGGAGGAGCCTGGGCAGAATGGGTGGGGTCAGACAGCAGAGGAGGGGCTTAGGAGGAGCCTGGGCAGATTGGGTGGGGTCAGAGAGGAGGAGCCTAGTCAGAATGGGTGGAGTCAGAGAGGAGGGGGTATAGGAGGAGCCTGGGCAGATTGGGTGGGGTCAGAGAGGAGATGCTTAGGCGGAGCCTGGGCAGAATGGGTGGGGTCAGACAGCAGAGGAGGGGCTTCGGAGGAGCCTAGTCAGATTGGGTGGGGTCAAATAGGAGGAGCCTAGTCAGAATGGGTGGAGTCAGAGAGGAGGGGCTTAGGAGGAGCCTGGGCAGAATGGGTGGGGTCAGAGGGGTATGGGAGGAGCCTGGGTAGAATGGGTGGAGTCAGAGAGGAGCGGGTATAGGAGGAGCCTGGGCAGAGGGGGGTGTAGGAGGAGCCTAGTCAGATTGGGTGGGGGCAGAATGGGTGGGTCAGAGGGGTAGGGGGAGGAGCCTGGGCAGAATGGGTAGGGTCAGACAGCAGAGGAGGGGCTTAGGAGGAGCCTGGGCAGAATGGGTGGGGTCAGAGAGGAGGGGGTATAGGAGGAGCCTGGGCAGAATGGGTGGAGTCAGAGAGGAGGGGGTATAGGAGGAGCCTAGTCAGATTGGGTGGGGTCAGAGAGGAGGGGGTATAGGAGGAGCCTAGTCAGATTGGGTGGGGTCAGAGAGGAGGGGGTATAGGAGGAGCCTGGGCAGAGGGGGGTGTAGGAGGAGCCTAGTCAGATTGGGTGGGGTCAAATAGGAGGAGCCTGGGCAGAATGGGTGGGGTCAGAGGAGTAGGGGAGGAGCCTGGGCAGAATGGGTGGGGTCAGACAGCAGAGGAGGGGCTTAGGAGGAGCCTGGGCAGAATGGGTGGGGTCAGAGAGGAGGGGCTTAGGCGGAGCCTGGGCAGAATGGGTGGGGTCAGAGAGGAGGGGCTTAGGTGGAGCCTGGGCAGAATGGGTGGAGTCAGAGAGGAGGGGGTATAGGAGGAGCCTGGGCAGAATGGGTGGGGTCAGAGAGGAGGGGGTATAGGAGGAGCCTGGCAGAGGGGGGTGTAGGAGGAGCCTAGTCAGATTGGGTGGGGTCAAATAGGAGGAGCCTGGGCAGAATGGGTGGGGTCAGAGGGGTATGGGAGGAGCCTGGGCAGAATGGGTGGAGTCAGAGAGGAGGGGGTATAGGAGGAGCCTGGGCAGAATGGGTGGGGTCAGAGAGGAGGGGGTATAGGAGGAGCCTGGGCAGAGGGGGGTGTAGGAGGAGCCTAGTCAGATTGGGTGGGGTCAAATAGGAGGAGCCTGGGTAGAATGGGTGGAGTCAGAGAGGAGGGGGTATAGGAGGAGCCTAGTCAGATTGGGTGGGGTCAGAGAGGAGGGGCTTAGGAGGAGCCTAGGGGCTTAGGAGGAGCCTAGTCAGATTGGGTGGTGTCAGAGAGGAGGGGTATAGGAGGAGCCTGGGCAGAATGGGTGGGGTCAGACAGCAGATGAGGGGCTTAGGAGGAGCCTGGGCAGAATGGGTTGGGTCAGACAGCAGAGGAGGGGCTTAGGAGGAGCCTAGTCAGATTGGGTGGGGTCAAATAGGAGGAGCCTGGGCAGAATGGGTGAGGTCAGAGAGGAGGGGTATAGGAGGAGCCTGGGCAGAGGGGGTATAGGAGGAGCCTAGTCGGATTGGGTGGGGTCAAATAGGAGGGGTATAGGAGGAGCCTGGGCAGAATGGGTGGGGTCAGAGGGGTATGGGAGGAGCCTGGGCAGAATTGGTGGGGTCAAAGAGGTGGGGTATAGGAGGAGCCTGGGCAGAATGGGTGGGGTCCGACAGCAGAGGAGGGGCTTAGGAGGAGCCTAGTCAGATTGGGTGGGGTCAAATAGGAGGAGCCTGGGCAGAATGGGTGGGGTCAGACAGCAGAGGAGGGGCTTAGGAGGAGCCAAGTCAGATTGGGTGGGGTCAAATAGGAGGGGTATAGGAGGAGCCTGGGCAGAACGGGTGGGGTCAGAGGGGTATGGGAGGAGCCTGGGCAGAATGGGTGGAGTCAGAGAGGAGGGGGTATAGGAGAAGCCTGGGCAGAATGGGTGGGGTCAGACAGCAGAGGAGGGGCTTAGGAGGAGCCTGGGCAGAATGGGTGGGGTCAGAGAGGAGATGCTTAGGCGGAGCCTGGGCAGAATGGGTGGGGTCAGACAGCAGAGGAGGGGCTTAGGAGGAGCCTAGTCAGATTGGGTGGGGTCAAATAGGAGGAGCCTAGTCAGAATGGGTGGAGTCAGAGAGGAGGGGGTATAGGAGGAGCCTAGTCAGATTGGGTGGGGTCAGAGAGGAGGGGCTTAGGAGGAGCCTAGGGGCTTAGGAGGAAACTAGTCAGATTGGGTGGGGTCAGAGAGGAGGGGTATAGGAGGAGCCTGGGCAGAATGGGTGGGGTCAGACAGCAGATGAGGGGCTTAGGAGGAGCCTGGGCAGAATTGGTGGGGTCAGAGAGGAGGGGCTTAGGAGGAGCCTGGGCAGAATGGGTGGGGTCAGACAGCAGAGGAGGGGCTTAGGAGGAGCCTAGTCAGATTGGGTGGGGTCAAATAGGAGGAGCCTGGGCAGAATGGGTGAGGTCAGAGAGGAGGGGTATAGGAGGAGCCTGGGCAGAGGGGGTATAGGAGGAGCCTAGTCAGATTGGGTGGGGTCAAATAGGAGGGGGTATAGGAGGAGCCTGGGCAGAATGGGTGGGGCCAGACAGCAGAGGAGGGGCTTAGGAGGAACCTAGTCAGATTGGGTGGGGTCAAATAGGAGGAGCCTGGGCAGAATGGGTGGGGTCAGACAGCAGAGGAGGGGCTTAGGAGGAGCCTAGTCAGATTGGGTGGGGTCAGAGAGGAGGGGTATAGGAGGAGCCTGGGCAGAATGGGTGGAGTCAGAGAGGAGGGGGTATAGGAGGAGCCTGGGCAGAATGGGTATAGGAGGAGCCTAGTCAGATTGGGTGAGGTCAGAGAGGAGGGGTATAGGAGGAGCCTGGGCAGAGGGGCTTAGGAGGAGCCTGGGCAGAATGGGTGGGGTCAGACAGCAGAGGATGGGTTTAGGAGGAGCTTAGTCAGAATGGGTGGGGTCAGAGAGCAGAGGAGGGGTTAAGGAGGAGCCTAGTCAGATTGGGTGGGGTCAGAGAGGAGGGGGTATAGGAGGAGCCTAGTCAGATTGGGTGAGGTCAGAGAGGAGGGGCTGAGGAGGAGCCTGGGCAGAATGGGTGGAGTCAGACAGCAGAGGATTGGTTTAGGAGGAGCTTAGTCAGAATGGGTGGGGTCAGACAGCAGAGGAGGGGCTTAGGAGGAGCCTAGTCAGATTGGGGTCAAATAAGAGGGGTATAGGAGGAGCCTGGGCAGAATGGGTGGGGTCAGAGGGGTATGGGAGGAGCCTGGGCAGAATGGGTGGAGTCAGAGAGGAGGGGGTATAGGAGGAGCCTAGTCAGATTGGGTGGGGTCAGAGAGCAGAGGAGGGGTTAAGGAGGAGCCTAGTCAGATTGGGTGTGGTCAAATAGGAGGAGCCTGGGCAGAATGGGTGGGGTCTGAGGGCCTAGGAAGGGGTCATAGATGGAGGAGGATCCTGACTTATGGTGGGGAACTGCAAAAACTTTTTTAATGCACCCCCCTATACTTTCTGATTTCTGTTTGGAGGGGGCAGTCGGGGAGCAGTATTAAAAGGTGCTTAGGCGCAACGTGAAGAGCGATGAGGTGCACAGAATGGCATGCCTTCCAGGTACTTTTTGGGGGGGCTACCATTATTTTTTATTGCTCTGATCCTCCCTCATGGGGTGTACCCCAAATGGTTAGGGGCAACGGGGGAGGGGGGGTGGCAAAAAGCTGTTTGACAGTTTCTGTTACCAACAGGGGTCACCATACGATTCTGCTGCAGTTATGGTATTGAAAGGTACAACAAGGAGCATGTGAATGTATTTTTGCAGGTGGGGTGCCCCAAAATGTTACTGCCAGCAGCAGCAGCCCCCCTCCTCCCCACCCAGCAGATTGGTATAGGTACCTTTAGGACATTTCTGTTGAAAAAAGAGGCTATAGCGAATCGTGCTATGAAATCCTAGAGCACTAACATTTGCTAAATAAAGGTGGCATCGGAGCATACGAATGAGGCAGAGAGAGGCTACTGTTGCCAATTGGTTTGGTGGGTCATAGTGAATAACCTCGGCATGCAAATAGGCAGTGTGAGGATTGGCAGTGTCTGTAGAGAATTTTGGCATGCTCTTCAGCTTATTTTTTCCTCCTTACGTTGGCTATGAACTACAGAGGAAAGGCCCGGCCTTACTGTTGGACAAAACATGTATTTATGATTTTAAGAAGTGTAGTCTGACTGTACTGAGAGGGGCTGTACAGTACGGTAAATGCCTGTATACCCCTGCAATGTGCATCCAACTGTCACTTGAGATTCAATAGCGAACGAAGCAGCTGGGTTACTGACTGAATGTAAATGGAAGGCACATAGCAAGGGTGTTTGTGGTCACTCAAATGATTGAAACCTGGTTGATGCACTACCAAAGCTGGGGTTCCAGGAGGGAACATTTGAGGGGCATTGAGATGGTGGTGCCCAGAGGTCAAAATATGTTTCAGAGACAGAGAGGTACTGCGGTCCTGGTCCCACATTGGGGGTAGTCAAAAGTCAGGCTAAAGATTTCTGTCCAACTGTTACCACGTTTTGTGCAGCCTGGCTCCCTCTGTAACGATTCCCCAGTGTCTTTCGATCCTACAGATGACTGTAGCAAACTTCCCAAATTTTTTCTTGGCCTCATACCCCCAAAGGAGTGCCTGACATTTGCCAGCCTAACGATACTCACATTCTGGGAAAAACCTCACTAACCATGCATATTTATGCACCACACATGGCAAATCCTTGCAATTGCAGAACATCATATCGCACTTGTCATCTTTGAGGTGCTGTAAGTATTTGGATTTGAGGGAAATATTCATCCTTGCTTGCTCTCCCACCTGAAGTCTATGGTGCTGCTGTTCCTTTCTCACATGTCCCTACAAAGAGACAAGTGACACACAGACTCAATCACTCAGCAAACATATATGGTTTGACGCTTTCATCTTGCTGTTTACCTTCCAAATGTTCCCCCTTCACCACAAATACAGGCCAGCCATTCCTCATCCCCTCAGTCATCGTAGTCATTCACTCCTTAGGCCCTGCAAGACAAAAATGACCAAGAATCATGTCAGCAAGAAGGAGAAAAGCCTCAGTGTGCTCTTTTGTTCATACTGCTGCCCCCTAGTAACACTTCATGGCCACTGCAGCTTAAGAATGGGACTGAGAAGAGGGCTCTCCTATGCAAATAATGTCCTCCCATGCATACTTTCTTCTGAGACGGTCGGCGGCTTGTGCCGTGATACTGCCTCCAACATATGGTCTTCAACCAAATTTTAAAAAAGCCCACCTGCCTTAGACGAAGGATTTTGCCACTCGAAGGAAGCACATGGGGACATCACCATCATTTAGCAGGGTCCTAAATTGCCTGCTGTCCGCCTGTATACAGAACAAGGACGTTCGTGGCCGTTCGTGAGCGTTCTTCAAAGGAAGGAGGTGGGTGAATAAATCCAAGATGCCAGGGCAGGCCCAGCCCAGCCCAGTGCAGCCCAGCCCGGCACAGCGCACTGCTGTGGAGGTCCACTCCTTCACATCCTGCAGCAGGCATGATGCAGATCTACTAGAGCAAAGGCTTGACTCTGCTCTTGTCTGTCTCTTAAAGGAAAAATCTTTCCAACTTCTTATTGCACCTAATAAATGGACTCTAGCTAGCCTCAAACTCGACCCATCATTTCATTAGCCAGAGCTCATACTTGACCTTTATTTCTATCCAAGCTCACTGGCACCAAACCCCTGATTTGAGCGAGTGGCTCACACTAAAATGAAAAATCACCATCAACCAACCTATTTTACAATAAGTGTAGCACCATCCTCGCATTCTTGTGCTCAGTTATAACCCCCAATACCACAATTGCACTCTGCAATTCACCAAACTTAAAGGACAAAGAATGACGACATTGATAAAGGAAGATAAGGCCTTGTTCCTAGCACCTACTTGAGAAATAGGGCGGTTGGTAGAAGGTCATGAGAGAAAACATATGAAATGTTGGGAGACACCTGCCAAAAAAACACTAGCAAAAAAAAAATCACTGTTTGAAAATTTCCCACCTTGGGACACTTCTACAGCACTGGCAGGATTCGAACCCTGGCCTGTGAGGGCTGTCCCCCCAAAGGTACAAGCCTTACCTTTGAGCTATCTCCTTGGTGGTCTAGAGGATTGCAGTAGTAACTATAAGCAACATACAGGCCTTGGTGTCCTTCCCTGTGGCTTCCATTGCACATTAAATGGATGACCATGACATAAGGACAATTTGATAGGCTACTTACATGGAAACCAGAAAAACACTTAGCAAAAAAAAAAAAAGAAAATCACTGTTTGAAAATTTCCCACCTTGGGATACTTCTACAGCACTGGCAGGATTCGAACCCTGGCCTGTGAGGGCTGTCCCCACCAAAGGTACAAGCCTTACCTTTGAGCTATAGCTCCTTGGTGGTCTGGAGGATTGCAGTAGTAACTATAAGCAACATACAGGCCTTGGTGTCCTTTCCTGTGGCTTCCATTGCACATTAAATGGATGACCATGACATACGGACAATTTGATAGGCTACTTACATGGAAACCAGAAAAACACTTAGCAAAAAAAAATAAAAGAAAATCACTGTTTGAAAATTTCCCACCTTGGGATACTTCTACAGCACTGGCAGGATTCGAACCCTGGCCTGTGAGGGCTGTCCCCACCAAAGGTACAAGCCTTACCTTTGAGCTATAGCTCCTTGGTGGTCTAGAGGATTGCAGAAGTAACTATAAGCAACATACAGGCCTTGGTGTCCTTTCCTGTGGCTTCCATTGCACATTAAAAGGATGACCATGACATAAGGACAATTTGATAGGCTACTTACATGGAAACCAGTCTGGTCCAGTGGGTAAGTTCCTGCCTTCCATCCAGGCAACCAGGGTTCAAATCCCGGGTTCGGCACCAGGTAAGTAAATTGGTAAGTAAAATGTGTCTGTGTGTTGTGTAAGAGTGGAATCATGCCTAGCGAAAGAGGGATTGCAGATTGGTCGGTAAGTAAAATAGGTGTGGAAAGAAAGGTGAAAGAAAGAGAATGGGTGTTGTCTGTAGGAGGAGGACCCTGGGCAGGTTGGGTGGGGTCAGAGAGGAGGGGTATAGGAGGAGCCTGGCAGAGGGGGGGTGTAGGAGGAGCCTAGTCAGATTGGGTGGGGTCAAATAGGAGGAGCCTGGGCAGAATGGGTGGGGTCAGACAGCAGAGGAGGGGTATAGGAGGAGCCTGGGCAGAGGGGGTGGGGTCAGAGAGGAGGGGTATAGGAGGAGCCTGGGCAGAGGGGGTATAGGAGGAGCCTAGTCAGATTGTGTGGGGTCAAATAGGAGGAGCCTGGGTAGAATGGCTGTAGTCAGAGAGGAGGGGGTATAGGAGGAGCCTGGGCAGAATGGGTGGGGTCAGACAGCAGAGGAGGGGCTTAGGAGGAGCCTAGTCAGATTGGGTGGGGTCAGAGAGGTGGGGTATAGGAGGAGCCTGGGGAGAATGGGTGGGGTCAGACAGCAGAGGAGGGGTATAGGAGGAGCCTGGGCAGAGGGGGTATAGGAGGAGCCTGGGCAGAGGGGGTATAGGAGGAGCCTAGTCAGATTGGGTGGGGTCAAATAGGAGGAGCCTGGGCAGAATGGGTGGGGTCAGACAGCAGAGGAGGGGCTTAGGAGGAGCCTAGTCAGATTGGGTGGGGTCAAATAGGAGGAGCCTGGGCAGAATGGGTGGGGTCAGACAGCAGAGGAGGGGTATAGGAGGAGCCTGGGCAGAGGGGGTGGGGTCAGAGAGGAGGGGTATAGGAGGAGCCTGGGCAGAGGGGGTATAGGAGGGGGTGGGGTCAGAGAGGAGGGGCTTAGGAGGAGCCTAGTCAGATTGGGTGGGGTCAAATAGGAGGAGCCTGGGCAGAATGGGTGGAGTCAGAGAGGTGGGGCTTAGGAGGAGCCTGGGCAGAATGGGTGGGGTCAGAGAGGAGGGGCTTAGGCGGAGCCTGGGCAGAATGGGTGGGGGTCAGACAGCAGAGGAGGGGCTTAGGAGGAGCCTAGTCAGATTGGGTGGGGTCAAATAGGAGGAGCCTGGGCAGAATGGGTGGGGTCAGACAGCAGAGGAGGGGCTTAGGAGGAGCCTAGTCAGATTGGGTGGGGTCAAATAGGAGGAGCCTGGGCAGAATGGGTGGGGTCAGAGGGGTATGGGAGGAGCCTGGGCAGAATGGGTGGAGTCAGAGAGGAGGGGGTATAGGAGGAGCCTGGGCAGAATGGGTGGGGTCAGACAGCAGAGGAGGGGCTTAGGAGGAGCCTGGGCAGAATGGGTGGGGTCAGACAGCAGAGGAGGGGCTTAGGAGGAGCCTGGGCAGATTGGGTGGGGTCAGAGAGGAGGAGCCTAGTCAGAATGGGTGGAGTCAGAGAGGAGGGGGTATAGGAGGAGCCTGGGCAGATTGGGTGGGGTCAGAGAGGAGATGCTTAGGCGGAGCCTGGGCAGAATGGGTGGGGTCAGACAGCAGAGGAGGGGCTTAGGAGGAGCCTAGTCAGATTGGGTGGGGTCAAATAGGAGGAGCCTAGTCAGAATGGGTGGAGTCAGAGAGGAGGGGCTTAGGAGGAGCCTCGGCAGAATGGGTGGGTCAGAGGGGTAGGGGGAGGAGCCTGGGCAGAATGGGTAGGGTCAGACAGCAGAGGAGGGGCTTAGGAGGAGCCTGGGCAGAATGGGTGGGGTCAGAGAGGAGGGGGTATAGGAGGAGCCTGGGCAGAATGGGTGGAGTCAGAGAGGAGGGGGTATAGGAGGAGCCTAGTCAGATTGGGTGGGGTCAGAGAGGAGCCTGGGCAGAATGGGTGGAGTCAGAGAGGAGGGGGTATAGGAGGAGCGTAGTCAGATTGGGTGGGGTCAGAGAGGAGGGGGTATAGGAGGAGCCTGGGCAGAGGGGGGTGTAGGAGGAGCCTAGTCAGATTGGGTGGGGTCAAATAGGAGGAGCCTGGGCAGAATGGGTGGGGTCAGAGGAGTAGGGGAGGAGCCTGGGCAGAATGGGTGGGGTCAGACAGCAGAGGAGGGGCTTAGGAGGAGCCTGGGCAGAATGGGTGGGGTCAGAGAGGAGGGGCTTAGGTGGAGCCTGGGCAGAATGGGTGGAGTCAGAGAGGAGGGGGTATAGGAGGAGCCTGGGCAGAATGGGTGGGGTCAGAGAGGAGGGGGTATAGGAGGAGCCTGGCAGAGGGGGGTGTAGGAGGAGCCTAGTCAGATTGGGTGGGGTCAAATAGGAGGAGCCTGGGCAGAATGGGTGGGGTCAGAGGGGTATGGGAGGAGCCTGGGCAGAGGGGGTGGGGTCAGAGAGGAGGGGGTATAGGAGGAGCCTGGGCAGAGGGGGGTGTAGGAGGAGCCTAGTCAGATTGGGTGGGGTCAAATAGGAGGAGCCTGGGCAGAATGGGTGGGGTCAGAGGAGTAGGGGAGGAGCCTGGGCAGAATGGGTGGGGTCAGACAGCAGAGGAGGGGCTTAGGAGGAGCCTGGGCAGAATGGGTGGGGTCAGAGAGGAGGGGCTTAGGCGGAGCCTGGGCAGAATGGGTGGGGTCAGAGAGGAGGGGCTTAGGTGGAGCCTGGGCAGAATGGGTGGAGTCAGAGAGGAGGGGGTATAGGAGGAGCCTGGGCAGAATGGGTGGGGTCAGAGAGGAGGGGGTATAGGAGGAGCCTGGCAGAGGGGGGTGTAGGAGGAGCCTAGTCAGATTGGGTGGGGTCAAATAGGAGGAGCCTGGGCAGAATGGGTGGGGTCAGAGGGGTATGGGAGGAGCCTGGGCAGAGGGGGTGGGGTCAGAGAGGAGGGGTATAGGAGGAGCCTGGGCAGAGGGGGTATAGGAGGAGCCTGGGCAGAGGGGGTATAGGAGGAGCCTAGTCAGATTGGGTGGGGTCAAATAGGAGGAGCCTGGGCAGAATGGGTGGGGTCAGACAGCAGAGGAGGGGCTTAGGAGGAGCCTAGTCAGATTGGGTGGGGTCAAATAGGAGGAGCCTGGGCAGAATGGGTGGGGTCAGACAGCAGAGGAGGGGTATAGGAGGAGCCTGGGCAGAGGGGGTGGGGTCAGAGAGGAGGGGTATAGGAGGAGCCTGGGCAGAGGGGGTATAGGAGGAGCCTGGGCAGAGGGGGTGGGGTCAGAGAGGAGGGGCTTAGGAGGAGCCTAGTCAGATTGGGTGGGGTCAAATAGGAGGAGCCTGGGCAGAATGGGTGGAGTCAGAGAGGTGGGGCTTAGGAGGAGCCTGGGCAGAATGGGTGGGGTCAGAGAGGAGGGGCTTAGGCGGAGCCTGGGCAGAATGGGTGGGGGTCAGACAGCAGAGGAGGGGCTTAGGAGGAGCTTAGTCAGATTGGGTGTGGTCAAATAGGAGGAGCCTGGGCAGAATGGGTGGGGTCAGACAGCAGAGGAGGGGCTTAGGAGGAGCTTAGTCAGATTGGGTGGGGTCAAATAGGAGGAGCCTGGGCAGAGGGGGTGGGGTCAGACAGCAGAGGAGGGGCTTAGGAGGAGCCTGGGCAGAATGGGTGGGGTCAGAGAGGAGGAGGCTGGGCAGAATGGGTGGGGTCAGACAGCAGAGGAGGGGCTTAGGAGGAGCCTGGACAGAGGGGGTGGGGTCAGAGAGGAGGGGTATAGGAGGAGCCTGGGCAGGAGGAGGGGGTATATGGGCAGAATGGGTGGGGTCAGAGAGGAGGGGTATAGGAGGAGCCTGGGCAGGAGGAGGGGGTATATGGGCAGAATGGGTGGGGTCAGAGAGGAGGGGCTTAGGAGGAGCCTGGGCAGAATGGGTGGGGTCAGAGAGGTGGGGCTTAGGAGGAGCCTGGGCAGAATGGGTGGGGTCAGAGGGGCTTAGGGGGAGCCTGGGCAGAATGGGTGGGGGTCAGACAGCAGAGGAGGGGCTTAGGAAGAGCCTGGGCAGAGGGGGTATAGGAGGAGCCTAGTCAGATTGGGTGGGGTCAAATAGGAGGAGCCTGGGCAGAATGGGTGGGGTCAGAGGGGTATGGGAGGAGCCTGGGCAGAATGGGTGGGGTCAGACAGCAGAGGAGGGGCTTAGGAGGAGCCTAGTCAGATTGGGTGGGGTCAGAGAGGTGGGGTATAGGAGGAGCCTGGGCAGAATGGGTGGGGTCAGACAGCAGAGGAGGGGCTTAGGAGGAGCTTAGTCAGATTGGGTGGGGTCAAATAGGAGGAGCCTGGGTGGGGTCAGAGGGGTAAAGGAGGAGCCTGGCCAGAGGGGGTGGGGTCAGAGAGGAGGAGCTTAGTCAGATTGGTGGGGTCAAATAGGAGGAGCCTGGGCAGAATGGGTGGGGTCAGACAGCAGAGGAGGGGCTTAGGAGGAGCTTAGTCAGATTGGGTGGGGTCAAATAGGAGGAGCCTGGGTGGGGTCAGAGGGGTAAAGGAGGAGCCTGGCCAGAGGGGGTGGGGTCAGAGAGGAGGAGCTTAGTCAGATTGGTGGGGTCAAATAGGAGGAGCCTGGGCAGAATGGGTGGGGTCAGAGAGGAGGGGCTTAGGAGGAGCCTGGGCAGAATGGGTGGAGTCAGAGAGGAGGGGGTATAGGAGGAGCCTGGGCAGAATGGGTATAGGAGGAGCCTAGTCAGATTGGGTGTGGTCAAATAGGAGGAGCCTGGGCAGAATGGGTGGGGTCAGACAGCAGAGGAGGGGTATAGGAGGAGCCTGGGCAGAGGGGGTGGGGTCAGAGAGGAGGGGTATAGGAGGAGCCTGGGCAGAGGGGGTATAGGAGGAGCCTAGTCAGATTGGGTGGGGTCAAATAGGAGGAGCCTGGGCAGAGGGGGTATAGGAGGAGCCTAGTCAGATTGGGTGGGGTCAAATAGGAGGAGCCTGGGCAGAATGGGTGGGGTCAGAGAGGAGGAGCTTAGTCAGATTGGTGGGGTCAAATAGGAGGAGCCTGGGCAGAATGGGTGGGGTCAGACAGCAGAGGAGGGGCTTAGGAGGAGCCTGGGCAGAATGGGTGGGGTCAGAGAGGGGGGGCTTAGGAGGAGCCTGGGCAGAATGGGTGGAGTCAGAGAGGAGGGGGTATAGGAGGAGCCTGGGCAGAATGGGTATAGGAGGAGCCTAGTCAGATTGGGTGTGGTCAAATAGGAGGAGCCTGGGCAGAATGGGTGGGGTCAGACAGCAGAGGAGGGGTATAGGAGGAGCCTGGGCAGAGGGGGTGGGGTCAGAGAGGAGGGGTATAGGAGGAGCCTGGGCAGAGGGGGTATAGGAGGAGCCTAGTCAGATTGGGTGGGGTCAAATAGGAGGAGCCTGGGCAGAGGGGGTATAGGAGGAGCCTAGTCAGATTGGGTGGGGTCAAATAGGAGGAGCCTGGGCAGAATGGGTGGGGTCAGAGAGGAGGAGCTTAGTCAGATTGGTGGGGTCAAATAGGAGGAGCCTGGGCAGAATGGGTGGGGTCAGACAGCAGAGGAGGGGCTTAGGAGGAGCCTGGGCAGAATGGGTGGGGTCAGAGAGGGGGGGCTTAGGAGGAGCCTGGGCAGAATGGGTGGAGTCAGAGAGGAGGGGGTATAGGAGGAGCCTGGGCAGAATGGGTATAGGAGGAGCCTAGTCAGATTGGGTGTGGTCAAATAGGAGGAGCCTGGGCAGAATGGGTGGGGTCAGACAGCAGAGGAGGGGTATAGGAGGAGCCTGGGCAGAGGGGGTGGGGTCAGAGAGGAGGGGTATAGGAGGAGCCTGGGCAGAGGGGGTATAGGAGGAGCCTAGTCAGATTGGGTGGGGTCAAATAGGAGGAGCCTGGGCAGAATGGGTGGAGTCAGAGAGGAGGGGGTATAGGAGGAGCCTGGGCAGAATGGGTGGGGTCAGACAGCAGAGGAGGGGCTTAGGAGGAGCCTAGTCAGATTGGGTGGGGTCAAATAGGAGGAGCCTGGGCAGAGGGGGTGGGGTCAGAGAGGAGGGGTATAGGAGGAGCCTGGGCAGAATGGGTGGGGTCAGACAGCAGAGGAGGGGCTTAGGAGGGGCCTGGGCAGAATGGGTGGGGTCAGAGAGGAGGGACTTAGGAGGAGCCTAGTCAGATTGGGTGTGGTCAAATAGGAGGAGCCTGGGCAGAATGGGTGGGGTCAGACAGCAGAGGAGGGGTATAGGAGGAGCCTGGGCAGAGGGGGTGGGGTCAGAGAGGAGGGGTATAGGAGGAGCCTGGGCCGAGGGGGTATAGGAGGAGCCTAGTCAGATTGTGTGGGGTCAAATAGGAGGAGCCTGGGTAGAATGGGTGGAGTCAGAGAGGAGGGGGTATAGGAGGAGCCTGGGCAGAATGGGTGGGGTCAGACAGCAGAGGAGGGGCTTAGGAGGAGCCTAGTCAGATTGGGTGGGGTCAGAGAGGTGGGGTATAGGAGGAGCCTGGGGAGAATGGGTGGGGTCAGACAGCAGAGGAGGGGTATAGGAGGAGCCTGGGCAGAGGGGGTGGGGTCAGAGAGGAGGGGTATAGGAGGAGCCTGGGCAGAGGGGGTATAGGAGGAGCCTGGGCAGAGGGGGTATAGGAGGAGCCTAGTCAGATTGGGTGGGGTCAAATAGGAGGAGCCTGGGCAGAATGGGTGGGGTCAGACAGCAGAGGAGGGGCTTAGGAGGAGCCTAGTCAGATTGGGTGGGGTCAAATAGGAGGAGCCTGGGCAGAATGGGTGGGGTCAGACAGCAGAGGAGGGGTATAGGAGGAGCCTGGGCAGAGGGGGTGGGGTCAGAGAGGAGGGGTATAGGAGGAGCCTGGGCAGAGGGGGTATAGGAGGAGCCTGGGCAGAGGGGGTGGGGTCAGAGAGGAGGGGCTTAGGAGGAGCCTAGTCAGATTGGGTGGGGTCAAATAGGAGGAGCCTGGGCAGAATGGGTGGAGTCAGAGAGGTGGGGCTTAGGAGGAGCCTGGGCAGAATGGGTGGGGTCAGAGAGGAGGGGCTTAGGCGGAGCCTGGGCAGAATGGGTGGGGGTCAGACAGCAGAGGAGGGGCTTAGGAGGAGCCTAGTCAGATTGGGTGGGGTCAAATAGGAGGAGCCTGGGCAGAATGGGTGGGGTCAGACAGCAGAGGAGGGGCTTAGGAGGAGCCTAGTCAGATTGGGTGGGGTCAAATAGGAGGAACCTGGGCAGAATGGGTGGGGTCAGAGGGGTATGGGAGGAGCCTGGGCAGAATGGGTGGAGTCAGAGAGGAGGGGGTATAGGAGGAGCCTGGGCAGAATGGGTGGGGTCAGACAGCAGAGGAGGGGCTTAGGAGGAGCCTGGGCAGAATGGGTGGGGTCAGACAGCAGAGGAGGGGCTTAGGAGGAGCCTGGGCAGATTGGGTGGGGTCAGAGAGGAGGAGCCTAGTCAGAATGGGTGGAGTCAGAGAGGAGGGGGTATAGGAGGAGCCTGGGCAGATTGGGTGGGGTCAAATAGGAGGAGCCTAGTCAGAATGGGTGGAGTCAGAGAGGAGGGGGCTTAGGAGGAGCCTGGGCAGATTGGGTGGGGTCAAATAGGAGGAGCCTAGTCAGAATGGGTGGAGTCAGAGAGGAGGGGCTTAGGAGGAGCCTGGGCAGAATGGGTGGGGTCAGAGGGGTATGGGAGGAGCCTGGGTAGAATGGGTGGAGTCAGAGAGGAGCGGGTATAGGAGGAGCCTGGGCAGAGGGGGGTGTAGGAGGAGCCTAGTCAGATTGGGTGGGGGCAGAATGGGTGGGTCAGAGGGGTAGGGGGAGGAGCCTGGGCAGAATGGGTAGGGTCAGACAGCAGAGGAGGGGCTTAGGAGGAGCCTGGGCAGAATGGGTGGGGTCAGAGAGGAGGGGGTATGGGAGGAGCCTGGGCAGAATGGGTGGAGTCAGAAAGGAGGGGGTATAGGAGGAGCCTAGTCAGATTGGGTGGGGTCAGAGAGGAGGGGGTATAGGAGGAGCCTAGTCAGATTGGGTGGGGTCAGAGAGGAGGGGGTATAGGAGGAGCCTGGGCAGAGGGGGGTGTAGGAGGAGCCTAGTCAGATTGGGTGGGGTCAAATAGGAGGAGCCTGGGCAGAATGGGTGGGGTCAGAGGAGTAGGGGAGGAGCCTGGGCAGAATGGGTGGGGTCAGACAGCAGAGGAGGGGCTTAGGAGGAGCCTGGGCAGAATGGGTGGGGTCAGAGAGGAGGGGCTTAGGCGGAGCCTGGGCAGAATGGGTGGGGTCAGAGAGGAGGGGCTTAGGTGGAGCCTGGGCAGAATGGGTGGAGTCAGAGAGGAGGGGGTATAGGAGGAGCCTGGGCAGAATGGGTGGGGTCAGAGAGGAGGGGGTATAGGAGGAGCCTGGCAGAGGGGGGTGTAGGAGGAGCCTAGTCAGATTGGGTGGGGTCAAATAGGAGGAGCCTGGGCAGAATGGGTGGGGTCAGAGGGGTATGGGAGGAGCCTGGGCAGAATGGGTGGAGTCAGAGAGGAGGGGGTATAGGAGGAGCCTGGGCAGAATGGGTGGGGTCAGAGAGGAGGGGGTATAGGAGGAGCCTGGCAGAGGGGGGTGTAGGAGGAGCCTAGTCAGATTGGGTGGGGTCAAATAGGAGGAGCCTGGGCAGAATGGGTGGGGTCAGAGGGGTATGGGAGGAGCCTGGGCAGAATGGGTGGAGTCAGAGAGGAGGGGGTATAGGAGGAGCCTGGGCAGAATGGGTGGGGTCAGAGAGGAGGGGGTATAGGAGGAGCCTGGGCAGAGGGGGGTGTAGGAGGAGCCTAGTCAGATTGGGTGGGGTCAAATAGGAGGAGCCTGGGTAGAATGGGTGGAGTCAGAGAGGAGGGGGTATAGGAGGAGCCTAGTCAGATTGGGTGGGGTCAGAGAGGAGGGGCTTAGGAGGAGCCTAGGGGCTTAGGAGGAGCCTAGTCAGATTGGGTGGTGTCAGAGAGGAGGGGTATAGGAGGAGCCTGGGCAGAATGGGTGGGGTCAGACAGCAGATGAGGGGCTTAGGAGGAGCCTGGGCAGAATGGGTTGGGTCAGACAGCAGAGGAGGGGCTTAGGAGGAGCCTAGTCAGATTGGGTGGGGTCAAATAGGAGGAGCCTGGGCAGAATGGGTGAGGTCAGAGAGGAGGGGTATAGGAGGAGCCTGGGCAGAGGGGGTATAGGAGGAGCCTAGTCAGATTGGGTGGGGTCAAATAGGAGGGGGTATAGGAGGAGCCTGGGCAGAATGGGTGGGGTCAGACAGCAGAGGAGGGGCTTAGGAGGAGCCAAGTCAGATTGGGTGGGGTCAAATAGGAGGGGTATAGGAGGAGCCTGGGCAGAATGGGTGGGGTCAGAGGGGTATGGGAGGAGCCTGGGCAGAATTGGTGGGGTCAAAGAGGTGGGGTATAGGAGGAGCCTGGGCAGAATGGGTGGGGTCCGACAGCAGAGGAGGGGCTTAGGAGGAGCCTAGTCAGATTGGGTGGGGTCAAATAGGAGGAGCCTGGGCAGAATGGGTGGGGTCAGACAGCAGAGGAGGGGCTTAGGAGGAGCCAAGTCAGATTGGGTGGGGTCAAATAGGAGGGGTATAGGAGGAGCCTGGGCAGAATGGGTGGGGTCAGAGGGGTATGGGAGGAGCCTGGGCAGAATGGGTGGAGTCAGAGAGGAGGGGGTATAGGAGAAGCCTGGGCAGAATGGGTGGGGTCAGACAGCAGAGGAGGGGCTTAGGAGGAGCCTGGGCAGAATGGGTGGGGTCAGAGAGGAGATGCTTAGGCGGAGCCTGGGCAGAATGGGTGGGGTCAGACAGCAGAGGAGGGGCTTAGGAGGAGCCTAGTCAGATTGGGTGGGGTCAAATAGGAGGAGCCTAGTCAGAATGGGTGGAGTCAGAGAGGAGGGGGTATAGGAGGAGCCTAGTCAGATTGGGTGGGGTCAGAGAGGAGGGGCTTAGGAGGAGCCTAGGGGCTTAGGAGGAACCTAGTCAGATTGGGTGGGGTCAGAGAGGAGGGGTATAGGAGGAGCCTGGGCAGAATGGGTGGGGTCAGACAGCAGATGAGGGGCTTAGGAGGAGCCTGGGCAGAATTGGTGGGGTCAGAGAGGAGGGGCTTAGGAGGAGCCTGGGCAGAATGGGTGGGGTCAGACAGCAGAGGAGGGGCTTAGGAGGAGCCTAGTCAGATTGGGTGGGGTCAAATAGGAGGAGCCTGGGCAGAATGGGTGAGGTCAGAGAGGAGGGGTATAGGAGGAGCCTGGGCAGAGGGGGTATAGGAGGAGCCTAGTCAGATTGGGTGGGGTCAAATAGGAGGGGGTATAGGAGGAGCCTGGGCAGAATGGGTGGGGCCAGACAGCAGAGGAGGGGCTTAGGAGGAACCTAGTCAGATTGGGTGGGGTCAAATAGGAGGAGCCTGGGCAGAATGGGTGGGGTCAGACAGCAGAGGAGGGGCTTAGGAGGAGCCTAGTCAGATTGGGTGGGGTCAGAGAGGAGGGGTATAGGAGGAGCCTGGGCAGAATGGGTGGAGTCAGAGAGGAGGGGGTATAGGAGGAGCCTGGGCAGAATGGGTATAGGAGGAGCCTAGTCAGATTGGGTGAGGTCAGAGAGGAGGGGTATAGGAGGAGCCTGGGCAGAGGGGCTTAGGAGGAGCCTGGGCAGAATGGGTGGGGTCAGACAGCAGAGGATGGGTTTAGGAGGAGCTTAGTCAGAATGGGTGGGGTCAGAGAGCAGAGGAGGGGTTAAGGAGGAGCCTAGTCAGATTGGGTGGGGTCAGAGAGGAGGGGGTATAGGAGGAGCCTAGTCAGATTGGGTGAGGTCAGAGAGGAGGGGCTGAGGAGGAGCCTGGGCAGAATGGGTGGAGTCAGACAGCAGAGGATTGGTTTAGGAGGAGCTTAGTCAGAATGGGTGGGGTCAGACAGCAGAGGAGGGGCTTAGGAGGAGCCTAGTCAGATTGGGGTCAAATAAGAGGGGTATAGGAGGAGCCTGGGCAGAATGGGTGGGGTCAGAGGGGTATGGGAGGAGCCTGGGCAGAATGGGTGGAGTCAGAGAGGAGGGGGTATAGGAGGAGCCTAGTCAGATTGGGTGGGGTCAGAGAGCAGAGGAGGGGTTAAGGAGGAGCCTAGTCAGATTGGGTGTGGTCAAATAGGAGGAGCCTGGGCAGAATGGGTGGGGTCTGAGGGCCTAGGAAGGGGTCATAGATGGAGGAGGATCCTGACTTATGGTGGGGAACTGCAAAAACTTTTTTAATGCACCCCCCTATACTTTCTGATTTCTGTTTGGAGGGGGCAGTCGGGGAGCAGTATTAAAAGGTGCTTAGGCGCAACGTGAAGAGCGATGAGGTGCACAGAATGGCATGCCTTCCAGGTACTTTTTGGGGGGGCTACCATTATTTTTTATTGCTCTGATCCTCCCTCATGGGGTGTACCCCAAATGGTTAGGGGCAACGGGGGAGGGGGGGTGGCAAAAAGCTGTTTGACAGTTTCTGTTACCAACAGGGGTCACCATACGATTCTGCTGCAGTTATGGTATTGAAAGGTACAACAAGGAGCATGTGAATGTATTTTTGCAGGTGGGGTGCCCCAAAATGTTACTGCCAGCAGCAGCAGCCCCCCTCCTCCCCACCCAGCAGATTGGTATAGGTACCTTTAGGACATTTCTGTTGAAAAAAGAGGCTATAGCGAATCGTGCTATGAAATCCTAGAGCACTAACATTTGCTAAATAAAGGTGGCATCGGAGCATACGAATGAGGCAGAGAGAGGCTACTGTTGCCAATTGGTTTGGTGGGTCATAGTGAATAACCTCGGCATGCAAATAGGCAGTGTGAGGATTGGCAGTGTCTGTAGAGAATTTTGGCATGCTCTTCAGCTTATTTTTTCCTCCTTACGTTGGCTATGAACTACAGAGGAAAGGCCCGGCCTTACTGTTGGACAAAACATGTATTTATGATTTTAAGAAGTGTAGTCTGACTGTACTGAGAGGGGCTGTACAGTACGGTAAATGCCTGTATACCCCTGCAATGTGCATCCAACTGTCACTTGAGATTCAATAGCGAACGAAGCAGCTGGGTTACTGACTGAATGTAAATGGAAGGCACATAGCAAGGGTGTTTGTGGTCACTCAAATGATTGAAACCTGGTTGATGCACTACCAAAGCTGGGGTTCCAGGAGGGAACATTTGAGGGGCATTGAGATGGTGGTGCCCAGAGGTCAAAATATGTTTCAGAGACAGAGAGGTACTGCGGTCCTGGTCCCACATTGGGGGTAGTCAAAAGTCAGGCTAAAGATTTCTGTCCAACTGTTACCACGTTTTGTGCAGCCTGGCTCACTCTGTAACGATTCCCCAGTGTCTTTCGATCCTACAGATGACTGTAGCAAACTTCCCAAATTTTTTCTTGGCCTCATACCCCCAAAGGAGTGCCTGACATTTGCCAGCCTAACGATACTCACATTCTGGGAAAAACCTCACTAACCATGCATATTTATGCACCACACATGGCAAATCCTTGCAATTGCAGAACATCATATCGCACTTGTCATCTTTGAGGTGCTGTAAGTATTTGGATTTGAGGGAAATATTCATCCTTGCTTGCTCTCCCACCTGAAGTCTATGGTGCTGCTGTTCCTTTCTCACATGTCCCTACAAAGAGACAAGTGACACACAGACTCAATCACTCAGCAAACATATATGGTTTGACGCTTTCATCTTGCTGTTTACCTTCCAAATGTTCCCCCTTCACCACAAATACAGGCCAGCCATTCCTCATCCCCTCAGTCATCGTAGTCATTCACTCCTTAGGCCCTGCAAGACAAAAATGACCAAGAATCATGTCAGCAAGAAGGAGAAAAGCCTCAGTGTGCTCTTTTGTTCATACTGCTGCCCCCTAGTAACACTTCATGGCCACTGCAGCTTAAGAATGGGACTGAGAAGAGGGCTCTCCTATGCAAATAATGTCCTCCCATGCATACTTTCTTCTGAGACGGTCGGCGGCTTGTGCCGTGATACTGCCTCCAACATATGGTCTTCAACCAAATTTTAAAAAAGCCCACCTGCCTTAGACGAAGGATTTTGCCACTCGAAGGAAGCACATGGGGACATCACCATCATTTAGCAGGGTCCTAAATTGCCTGCTGTCCGCCTGTATACAGAACAAGGACGTTCGTGGCCGTTCGTGAGCGTTCTTCAAAGGAAGGAGGTGGGTGAATAAATCCAAGATGCCAGGGCAGGCCCAGCCCAGCCCAGTGCAGCCCAGCCCGGCACAGCGCACTGCTGTGGAGGTCCACTCCTTCACATCCTGCAGCAGGCATGATGCAGATCTACTAGAGCAAAGGCTTGACTCTGCTCTTGTCTGTCTCTTAAAGGAAAAATCTTTCCAACTTCTTATTGCACCTAATAAATGGACTCTAGCTAGCCTCAAACTCGACCCATCATTTCATTAGCCAGAGCTCATACTTGACCTTTATTTCTATCCAAGCTCACTGGCACCAAACCCCTGATTTGAGCGAGTGGCTCACACTAAAATGAAAAATCACCATCAACCAACCTATTTTACAATAAGTGTAGCACCATCCTCGCATTCTTGTGCTCAGTTATAACCCCCAATACCACAATTGCACTCTGCAATTCACCAAACTTAAAGGACAAAGAATGACGACATTGATAAAGGAAGATAAGGCCTTGTTCCTAGCACCTACTTGAGAAATAGGGCGGTTGGTAGAAGGTCATGAGAGAAAACATATGAAATGTTGGGAGACACCTGCCAAAAAAACACTAGCAAAAAAAAAATCACTGTTTGAAAATTTCCCACCTTGGGACACTTCTACAGCACTGGCAGGATTCGAACCCTGGCCTGTGAGGGCTGTCCCCCCAAAGGTACAAGCCTTACCTTTGAGCTATCTCCTTGGTGGTCTAGAGGATTGCAGTAGTAACTATAAGCAACATACAGGCCTTGGTGTCCTTCCCTGTGGCTTCCATTGCACATTAAATGGATGACCATGACATAAGGACAATTTGATAGGCTACTTACATGGAAACCAGAAAAACACTTAGCAAAAAAAAAAAAAGAAAATCACTGTTTGAAAATTTCCCACCTTGGGATACTTCTACAGCACTGGCAGGATTCGAACTCTGGCCTGTGAGGGCTGTCCCCACCAAAGGTACAAGCCTTACCTTTGAGCTATAGCTCCTTGTTGGTCTGGAGGATTGCAGTAGTAACTATAAGCAACATACAGGCCTTGGTGTCCTTTCCTGTGGCTTCCATTGCACATTAAATGGATGACCATGACATAAGGACAATTTGATAGG
The DNA here is from genome assembly GCF_964263255.1 of Lissotriton vulgaris. Classification (NCBI taxonomy): domain Eukaryota; kingdom Metazoa; phylum Chordata; class Amphibia; order Caudata; family Salamandridae; genus Lissotriton; species Lissotriton vulgaris. The sequence continues at coordinate 1,003,062,016 of NC_141695.1, forward strand.
CTACTTACAGGTCAACCAGAAAAACACTTAGCAAAAAAAAAAAAAGAAAATCACTGTTTGAAAATTTCCCACCTTGGGATACTTCTACAGCACTGGCAGGATTCGAACCCTGGCCTGTGAGGGCTGTCCCCACCAAAGGTACAAGCCTTACCTTTGAGCTATAGCTCCTTGGTGGTCTGGAGGATTGCAGTAGTAACTATAAGCAACATACAGGCCTTGGTGTCCTTTCCTGTGGCTTCCATTGCACATTAAATGGATGACCATGACATACGGACAATTTGATAGGCTACTTACATGGAAACCAGAAAAACACTTAGCAAAAAAAAATAAAAGAAAATCACTGTTTGAAAATTTCCCACCTTGGGATACTTCTACAGCACTGGCAGGATTCGAACCCTGGCCTGTGAGGGCTGTCCCCACCAAAGGTACAAGCCTTACCTTTGAGCTATAGCTCCTTGGTGGTCTAGAGGATTGCAGAAGTAACTATAAGCAACATACAGGCCTTGGTGTCCTTTCCTGTGGCTTCCATTGCACATTAAAAGGATGACCATGACATAAGGACAATTTGATAGGCTACTTACATGGAAACCAGTCTGGTCCAGTGGGTAAGTTCCTGCCTTCCATCCAGGCAACCAGGGTTCAAATCCCGGGTTCGGCACCAGGTAAGTAAATTGGTAAGTAAAATGTGTCTGTGTGTTGTGTAAGAGTGGAATCATGCCTAGCGAAAGAGGGATTGCAGATTGGTCGGTAAGTAAAATAGGTGTGGAAAGAAAGGTGAAAGAAAGAGAATGGGTGTTGTCTGTAGGAGGAGGACCCTGGGCAGGTTGGGTGGGGTCAGAGAGGAGGGGTATAGGAGGAGCCTGGCAGAGGGGGGGTGTAGGAGGAGCCTAGTCAGATTGGGTGGGGTCAAATAGGAGGAGCCTGGGCAGAATGGGTGGGGTCAGACAGCAGAGGAGGGGTATAGGAGGAGCCTGGGCAGAGGGGGTGGGGTCAGAGAGGAGGGGTATAGGAGGAGCCTGGGCAGAGGGGGTATAGGAGGAGCCTAGTCAGATTGTGTGGGGTCAAATAGGAGGAGCCTGGGTAGAATGGCTGTAGTCAGAGAGGAGGGGGTATAGGAGGAGCCTGGGCAGAATGGGTGGGGTCAGACAGCAGAGGAGGGGCTTAGGAGGAGCCTAGTCAGATTGGGTGGGGTCAGAGAGGTGGGGTATAGGAGGAGCCTGGGGAGAATGGGTGGGGTCAGACAGCAGAGGAGGGGTATAGGAGGAGCCTGGGCAGAGGGGGTATAGGAGGAGCCTGGGCAGAGGGGGTATAGGAGGAGCCTGGGCAGAGGGGGTATAGGAGGAGCCTAGTCAGATTGGGTGGGGTCAAATAGGAGGAGCCTGGGCAGAATGGGTGGGGTCAGACAGCAGAGGAGGGGCTTAGGAGGAGCCTAGTCAGATTGGGTGGGGTCAAATAGGAGGAGCCTGGGCAGAATGGGTGGGGTCAGACAGCAGAGGAGGGGTATAGGAGGAGCCTGGGCAGAGGGGGTGGGGTCAGAGAGGAGGGGTATAGGAGGAGCCTGGGCAGAGGGGGTATAGGAGGGGGTGGGGTCAGAGAGGAGGGGCTTAGGAGGAGCCTAGTCAGATTGGGTGGGGTCAAATAGGAGGAGCCTGGGCAGAATGGGTGGAGTCAGAGAGGTGGGGCTTAGGAGGAGCCTGGGCAGAATGGGTGGGGTCAGAGAGGAGGGGCTTAGGCGGAGCCTGGGCAGAATGGGTGGGGGTCAGACAGCAGAGGAGGGGCTTAGGAGGAGCCTAGTCAGATTGGGTGGGGTCAAATAGGAGGAGCCTGGGCAGAATGGGTGGGGTCAGACAGCAGAGGAGGGGCTTAGGAGGAGCCTAGTCAGATTGGGTGGGGTCAAATAGGAGGAGCCTGGGCAGAATGGGTGGGGTCAGAGGGGTATGGGAGGAGCCTGGGCAGAATGGGTGGAGTCAGAGAGGAGGGGGTATAGGAGGAGCCTGGGCAGAATGGGTGGGGTCAGACAGCAGAGGAGGGGCTTAGGAGGAGCCTGGGCAGAATGGGTGGGGTCAGACAGCAGAGGAGGGGCTTAGGAGGAGCCTGGGCAGATTGGGTGGGGTCAGAGAGGAGGAGCCTAGTCAGAATGGGTGGAGTCAGAGAGGAGGGGGTATAGGAGGAGCCTGGGCAGATTGGGTGGGGTCAGAGAGGAGATGCTTAGGCGGAGCCTGGGCAGAATGGGTGGGGTCAGACAGCAGAGGAGGGGCTTAGGAGGAGCCTAGTCAGATTGGGTGGGGTCAAATAGGAGGAGCCTAGTCAGAATGGGTGGAGTCAGAGAGGAGGGGCTTAGGAGGAGCCTCGGCAGAATGGGTGGGTCAGAGGGGTAGGGGGGGGAGCCTGGGCAGAATGGGTAGGGTCAGACAGCAGAGGAGGGGCTTAGGAGGAGCCTGGGCAGAATGGGTGGGGTCAGAGAGGAGGGGGTATAGGAGGAGCCTGGGCAGAATGGGTGGAGTCAGAGAGGAGGGGGTATAGGAGGAGCCTAGTCAGATTGGGTGGGGTCAGAGAGGAGCCTGGGCAGAATGGGTGGAGTCAGAGAGGAGGGGGTATAGGAGGAGCGTAGTCAGATTGGGTGGGGTCAGAGAGGAGGGGGTATAGGAGGAGCCTGGGCAGAGGGGGGTGTAGGAGGAGCCTAGTCAGATTGGGTGGGGTCAAATAGGAGGAGCCTGGGCAGAATGGGTGGGGTCAGAGGAGTAGGGGAGGAGCCTGGGCAGAATGGGTGGGGTCAGACAGCAGAGGAGGGGCTTAGGAGGAGCCTGGGCAGAATGGGTGGGGTCAGAGAGGAGGGGCTTAGGCGGAGCCTGGGCAGAATGGGTGGGGTCAGAGAGGAGGGGCTTAGGTGGAGCCTGGGCAGAATGGGTGGAGTCAGAGAGGAGGGGGTATAGGAGGAGCCTGGGCAGAATGGGTGGGGTCAGAGAGGAGGGGGTATAGGAGGAGCCTGGCAGAGGGGGGTGTAGGAGGAGCCTAGTCAGATTGGGTGGGGTCAAATAGGAGGAGCCTGGGCAGAATGGGTGGGGTCAGAGGGGTATGGGAGGAGCCTGGGCAGAGGGGGTGGGGTCAGAGAGGAGGGGGTATAGGAGGAGCCTGGGCAGAGGGGGGTGTAGGAGGAGCCTAGTCAGATTGGGTGGGGTCAAATAGGAGGAGCCTGGGCAGAATGGGTGGGGTCAGAGGAGTAGGGGAGGAGCCTGGGCAGAATGGGTGGGGTCAGACAGCAGAGGAGGGGCTTAGGAGGAGCCTGGGCAGAATGGGTGGGGTCAGAGAGGAGGGGCTTAGGCGGAGCCTGGGCAGAATGGGTGGGGTCAGAGAGGAGGGGCTTAGGTGGAGCCTGGGCAGAATGGGTGGAGTCAGAGAGGAGGGGGTATAGGAGGAGCCTGGGCAGAATGGGTGGGGTCAGAGAGGAGGGGGTATAGGAGGAGCCTGGCAGAGGGGGGTGTAGGAGGAGCCTAGTCAGATTGGGTGGGGTCAAATAGGAGGAGCCTGGGCAGAATGGGTGGGGTCAGAGGGGTATGGGAGGAGCCTGGGCAGAGGGGGTGGGGTCAGAGAGGAGGGGTATAGGAGGAGCCTGGGCAGAGGGGGTATAGGAGGAGCCTGGGCAGAGGGGGTATAGGAGGAGCCTAGTCAGATTGGGTGGGGTCAAATAGGAGGAGCCTGGGCAGAATGGGTGGGGTCAGACAGCAGAGGAGGGGCTTAGGAGGAGCCTAGTCAGATTGGGTGGGGTCAAATAGGAGGAGCCTGGGCAGAATGGGTGGGGTCAGACAGCAGAGGAGGGGTATAGGAGGAGCCTGGGCAGAGGGGGTGGGGTCAGAGAGGAGGGGTATAGGAGGAGCCTGGGCAGAGGGGGTATAGGAGGAGCCTGGGCAGAGGGGGTGGGGTCAGAGAGGAGGGGCTTAGGAGGAGCCTAGTCAGATTGGGTGGGGTCAAATAGGAGGAGCCTGGGCAGAATGGGTGGAGTCAGAGAGGTGGGGCTTAGGAGGAGCCTGGGCAGAATGGGTGGGGTCAGAGAGGAGGGGCTTAGGCGGAGCCTGGGCAGAATGGGTGGGGGTCAGACAGCAGAGGAGGGGCTTAGGAGGAGCTTAGTCAGATTGGGTGTGGTCAAATAGGAGGAGCCTGGGCAGAATGGGTGGGGTCAGACAGCAGAGGAGGGGCTTAGGAGGAGCTTAGTCAGATTGGGTGGGGTCAAATAGGAGGAGCCTGGGCAGAGGGGGTGGGGTCAGACAGCAGAGGAGGGGCTTAGGAGGAGCCTGGGCAGAATGGGTGGGGTCAGAGAGGAGGAGGCTGGGCAGAATGGGTGGGGTCAGACAGCAGAGGAGGGGCTTAGGAGGAGCCTGGACAGAGGGGGTGGGGTCAGAGAGGAGGGGTATAGGAGGAGCCTGGGCAGGAGGAGGGGGTATATGGGCAGAATGGGTGGGGTCAGAGAGGAGGGGTATAGGAGGAGCCTGGGCAGGAGGAGGGGGTATATGGGCAGAATGGGTGGGGTCAGAGAGGAGGGGCTTAGGAGGAGCCTGGGCAGAATGGGTGGGGTCAGAGAGGTGGGGCTTAGGAGGAGCCTGGGCAGAATGGGTGGGGTCAGAGGGGCTTAGGGGGAGCCTGGGCAGAATGGGTGGGGGTCAGACAGCAGAGGAGGGGCTTAGGAAGAGCCTGGGCAGAGGGGGTATAGGAGGAGCCTAGTCAGATTGGGTGGGGTCAAATAGGAGGAGCCTGGGCAGAATGGGTGGGGTCAGAGGGGTATGGGAGGAGCCTGGGCAGAATGGGTGGGGTCAGACAGCAGAGGAGGGGCTTAGGAGGAGCCTAGTCAGATTGGGTGGGGTCAGAGAGGTGGGGTATAGGAGGAGCCTGGGCAGAATGGGTGGGGTCAGACAGCAGAGGAGGGGCTTAGGAGGAGCTTAGTCAGATTGGGTGGGGTCAAATAGGAGGAGCCTGGGTGGGGTCAGAGGGGTAAAGGAGGAGCCTGGCCAGAGGGGGTGGGGTCAGAGAGGAGGAGCTTAGTCAGATTGGTGGGGTCAAATAGGAGGAGCCTGGGCAGAATGGGTGGGGTCAGACAGCAGAGGAGGGGCTTAGGAGGAGCTTAGTCAGATTGGGTGGGGTCAAATAGGAGGAGCCTGGGTGGGGTCAGAGGGGTAAAGGAGGAGCCTGGCCAGAGGGGGTGGGGTCAGAGAGGAGGAGCTTAGTCAGATTGGTGGGGTCAAATAGGAGGAGCCTGGGCAGAATGGGTGGGGTCAGAGAGGAGGGGCTTAGGAGGAGCCTGGGCAGAATGGGTGGAGTCAGAGAGGAGGGGGTATAGGAGGAGCCTGGGCAGAATGGGTATAGGAGGAGCCTAGTCAGATTGGGTGTGGTCAAATAGGAGGAGCCTGGGCAGAATGGGTGGGGTCAGACAGCAGAGGAGGGGTATAGGAGGAGCCTGGGCAGAGGGGGTGGGGTCAGAGAGGAGGGGTATAGGAGGAGCCTGGGCAGAGGGGGTATAGGAGGAGCCTAGTCAGATTGGGTGGGGTCAAATAGGAGGAGCCTGGGCAGAGGGGGTATAGGAGGAGCCTAGTCAGATTGGGTGGGGTCAAATAGGAGGAGCCTGGGCAGAATGGGTGGGGTCAGAGAGGAGGAGCTTAGTCAGATTGGTGGGGTCAAATAGGAGGAGCCTGGGCAGAATGGGTGGGGTCAGACAGCAGAGGAGGGGCTTAGGAGGAGCCTGGGCAGAATGGGTGGGGTCAGAGAGGGGGGGCTTAGGAGGAGCCTGGGCAGAATGGGTGGAGTCAGAGAGGAGGGGGTATAGGAGGAGCCTGGGCAGAATGGGTATAGGAGGAGCCTAGTCAGATTGGGTGTGGTCAAATAGGAGGAGCCTGGGCAGAATGGGTGGGGTCAGACAGCAGAGGAGGGGTATAGGAGGAGCCTGGGCAGAGGGGGTGGGGTCAGAGAGGAGGGGTATAGGAGGAGCCTGGGCAGAGGGGGTATAGGAGGAGCCTAGTCAGATTGTGTGGGGTCAAATAGGAGGAGCCTGGGTAGAATGGCTGTAGTCAGAGAGGAGGGGGTATAGGAGGAGCCTGGGCAGAATGGGTGGGGTCAGACAGCAGAGGAGGGGCTTAGGAGGAGCCTAGTCAGATTGGGTGGGGTCAGAGAGGTGGGGTATAGGAGGAGCCTGGGGAGAATGGGTGGGGTCAGACAGCAGAGGAGGGGTATAGGAGGAGCCTGGGCAGAGGGGGTATAGGAGGAGCCTGGGCAGAGGGGGTATAGGAGGAGCCTGGGCAGAGGGGGTATAGGAGGAGCCTAGTCAGATTGGGTGGGGTCAAATAGGAGGAGCCTGGGCAGAATGGGTGGGGTCAGACAGCAGAGGAGGGGCTTAGGAGGAGCCTAGTCAGATTGGGTGGGGTCAAATAGGAGGAGCCTGGGCAGAATGGGTGGGGTCAGACAGCAGAGGAGGGGTATAGGAGGAGCCTGGGCAGAGGGGGTGGGGTCAGAGAGGAGGGGTATAGGAGGAGCCTGGGCAGAGGGGGTATAGGAGGGGGTGGGGTCAGAGAGGAGGGGCTTAGGAGGAGCCTAGTCAGATTGGGTGGGGTCAAATAGGAGGAGCCTGGGCAGAATGGGTGGAGTCAGAGAGGTGGGGCTTAGGAGGAGCCTGGGCAGAATGGGTGGGGTCAGAGAGGAGGGGCTTAGGCGGAGCCTGGGCAGAATGGGTGGGGGTCAGACAGCAGAGGAGGGGCTTAGGAGGAGCCTAGTCAGATTGGGTGGGGTCAAATAGGAGGAGCCTGGGCAGAATGGGTGGGGTCAGACAGCAGAGGAGGGGCTTAGGAGGAGCCTAGTCAGATTGGGTGGGGTCAAATAGGAGGAGCCTGGGCAGAATGGGTGGGGTCAGAGGGGTATGGGAGGAGCCTGGGCAGAATGGGTGGAGTCAGAGAGGAGGGGGTATAGGAGGAGCCTGGGCAGAATGGGTGGGGTCAGACAGCAGAGGAGGGGCTTAGGAGGAGCCTGGGCAGAATGGGTGGGGTCAGACAGCAGAGGAGGGGCTTAGGAGGAGCCTGGGCAGATTGGGTGGGGTCAGAGAGGAGGAGCCTAGTCAGAATGGGTGGAGTCAGAGAGGAGGGGGTATAGGAGGAGCCTGGGCAGATTGGGTGGGGTCAGAGAGGAGATGCTTAGGCGGAGCCTGGGCAGAATGGGTGGGGTCAGACAGCAGAGGAGGGGCTTAGGAGGAGCCTAGTCAGATTGGGTGGGGTCAAATAGGAGGAGCCTAGTCAGAATGGGTGGAGTCAGAGAGGAGGGGCTTAGGAGGAGCCTCGGCAGAATGGGTGGGTCAGAGGGGTAGGGGGGGGAGCCTGGGCAGAATGGGTAGGGTCAGACAGCAGAGGAGGGGCTTAGGAGGAGCCTGGGCAGAATGGGTGGGGTCAGAGAGGAGGGGGTATAGGAGGAGCCTGGGCAGAATGGGTGGAGTCAGAGAGGAGGGGGTATAGGAGGAGCCTAGTCAGATTGGGTGGGGTCAGAGAGGAGCCTGGGCAGAATGGGTGGAGTCAGAGAGGAGGGGGTATAGGAGGAGCGTAGTCAGATTGGGTGGGGTCAGAGAGGAGGGGGTATAGGAGGAGCCTGGGCAGAGGGGGGTGTAGGAGGAGCCTAGTCAGATTGGGTGGGGTCAAATAGGAGGAGCCTGGGCAGAATGGGTGGGGTCAGAGGAGTAGGGGAGGAGCCTGGGCAGAATGGGTGGGGTCAGACAGCAGAGGAGGGGCTTAGGAGGAGCCTGGGCAGAATGGGTGGGGTCAGAGAGGAGGGGCTTAGGCGGAGCCTGGGCAGAATGGGTGGGGTCAGAGAGGAGGGGCTTAGGTGGAGCCTGGGCAGAATGGGTGGAGTCAGAGAGGAGGGGGTATAGGAGGAGCCTGGGCAGAATGGGTGGGGTCAGAGAGGAGGGGGTATAGGAGGAGCCTGGCAGAGGGGGGTGTAGGAGGAGCCTAGTCAGATTGGGTGGGGTCAAATAGGAGGAGCCTGGGCAGAATGGGTGGGGTCAGAGGGGTATGGGAGGAGCCTGGGCAGAGGGGGTGGGGTCAGAGAGGAGGGGGTATAGGAGGAGCCTGGGCAGAGGGGGGTGTAGGAGGAGCCTAGTCAGATTGGGTGGGGTCAAATAGGAGGAGCCTGGGCAGAATGGGTGGGGTCAGAGGAGTAGGGGAGGAGCCTGGGCAGAATGGGTGGGGTCAGACAGCAGAGGAGGGGCTTAGGAGGAGCCTGGGCAGAATGGGTGGGGTCAGAGAGGAGGGGCTTAGGCGGAGCCTGGGCAGAATGGGTGGGGTCAGAGAGGAGGGGCTTAGGTGGAGCCTGGGCAGAATGGGTGGAGTCAGAGAGGAGGGGGTATAGGAGGAGCCTGGGCAGAATGGGTGGGGTCAGAGAGGAGGGGGTATAGGAGGAGCCTGGCAGAGGGGGGTGTAGGAGGAGCCTAGTCAGATTGGGTGGGGTCAAATAGGAGGAGCCTGGGCAGAATGGGTGGGGTCAGAGGGGTATGGGAGGAGCCTGGGCAGAGGGGGTGGGGTCAGAGAGGAGGGGTATAGGAGGAGCCTGGGCAGAGGGGGTATAGGAGGAGCCTGGGCAGAGGGGGTATAGGAGGAGCCTAGTCAGATTGGGTGGGGTCAAATAGGAGGAGCCTGGGCAGAATGGGTGGGGTCAGACAGCAGAGGAGGGGCTTAGGAGGAGCCTAGTCAGATTGGGTGGGGTCAAATAGGAGGAGCCTGGGCAGAATGGGTGGGGTCAGACAGCAGAGGAGGGGTATAGGAGGAGCCTGGGCAGAGGGGGTGGGGTCAGAGAGGAGGGGTATAGGAGGAGCCTGGGCAGAGGGGGTATAGGAGGAGCCTGGGCAGAGGGGGTGGGGTCAGAGAGGAGGGGCTTAGGAGGAGCCTAGTCAGATTGGGTGGGGTCAAATAGGAGGAGCCTGGGCAGAATGGGTGGAGTCAGAGAGGTGGGGCTTAGGAGGAGCCTGGGCAGAATGGGTGGGGTCAGAGAGGAGGGGCTTAGGCGGAGCCTGGGCAGAATGGGTGGGGGTCAGACAGCAGAGGAGGGGCTTAGGAGGAGCTTAGTCAGATTGGGTGTGGTCAAATAGGAGGAGCCTGGGCAGAATGGGTGGGGTCAGACAGCAGAGGAGGGGCTTAGGAGGAGCTTAGTCAGATTGGGTGGGGTCAAATAGGAGGAGCCTGGGCAGAGGGGGTGGGGTCAGACAGCAGAGGAGGGGCTTAGGAGGAGCCTGGGCAGAATGGGTGGGGTCAGAGAGGAGGAGGCTGGGCAGAATGGGTGGGGTCAGACAGCAGAGGAGGGGCTTAGGAGGAGCCTGGACAGAGGGGGTGGGGTCAGAGAGGAGGGGTATAGGAGGAGCCTGGGCAGGAGGAGGGGGTATATGGGCAGAATGGGTGGGGTCAGAGAGGAGGGGTATAGGAGGAGCCTGGGCAGGAGGAGGGGGTATATGGGCAGAATGGGTGGGGTCAGAGAGGAGGGGCTTAGGAGGAGCCTGGGCAGAATGGGTGGGGTCAGAGAGGTGGGGCTTAGGAGGAGCCTGGGCAGAATGGGTGGGGTCAGAGGGGCTTAGGGGGAGCCTGGGCAGAATGGGTGGGGGTCAGACAGCAGAGGAGGGGCTTAGGAAGAGCCTGGGCAGAGGGGGTATAGGAGGAGCCTAGTCAGATTGGGTGGGGTCAAATAGGAGGAGCCTGGGCAGAATGGGTGGGGTCAGAGGGGTATGGGAGGAGCCTGGGCAGAATGGGTGGGGTCAGACAGCAGAGGAGGGGCTTAGGAGGAGCCTAGTCAGATTGGGTGGGGTCAGAGAGGTGGGGTATAGGAGGAGCCTGGGCAGAATGGGTGGGGTCAGACAGCAGAGGAGGGGCTTAGGAGGAGCTTAGTCAGATTGGGTGGGGTCAAATAGGAGGAGCCTGGGTGGGGTCAGAGGGGTAAAGGAGGAGCCTGGCCAGAGGGGGTGGGGTCAGAGAGGAGGAGCTTAGTCAGATTGGTGGGGTCAAATAGGAGGAGCCTGGGCAGAATGGGTGGGGTCAGACAGCAGAGGAGGGGCTTAGGAGGAGCTTAGTCAGATTGGGTGGGGTCAAATAGGAGGAGCCTGGGTGGGGTCAGAGGGGTAAAGGAGGAGCCTGGCCAGAGGGGGTGGGGTCAGAGAGGAGGAGCTTAGTCAGATTGGTGGGGTCAAATAGGAGGAGCCTGGGCAGAATGGGTGGGGTCAGAGAGGAGGGGCTTAGGAGGAGCCTGGGCAGAATGGGTGGAGTCAGAGAGGAGGGGGTATAGGAGGAGCCTGGGCAGAATGGGTATAGGAGGAGCCTAGTCAGATTGGGTGTGGTCAAATAGGAGGAGCCTGGGCAGAATGGGTGGGGTCAGACAGCAGAGGAGGGGTATAGGAGGAGCCTGGGCAGAGGGGGTGGGGTCAGAGAGGAGGGGTATAGGAGGAGCCTGGGCAGAGGGGGTATAGGAGGAGCCTAGTCAGATTGGGTGGGGTCAAATAGGAGGAGCCTGGGCAGAGGGGGTATAGGAGGAGCCTAGTCAGATTGGGTGGGGTCAAATAGGAGGAGCCTGGGCAGAATGGGTGGGGTCAGAGAGGAGGAGCTTAGTCAGATTGGTGGGGTCAAATAGGAGGAGCCTGGGCAGAATGGGTGGGGTCAGACAGCAGAGGAGGGGCTTAGGAGGAGCCTGGGCAGAATGGGTGGGGTCAGAGAGGGGGGGCTTAGGAGGAGCCTGGGCAGAATGGGTGGAGTCAGAGAGGAGGGGGTATAGGAGGAGCCTGGGCAGAATGGGTATAGGAGGAGCCTAGTCAGATTGGGTGTGGTCAAATAGGAGGAGCCTGGGCAGAATGGGTGGGGTCAGACAGCAGAGGAGGGGTATAGGAGGAGCCTGGGCAGAGGGGGTGGGGTCAGAGAGGAGGGGTATAGGAGGAGCCTGGGCAGAGGGGGTATAGGAGGAGCCTAGTCAGATTGGGTGGGGTCAAATAGGAGGAGCCTGGGCAGAATGGGTGGAGTCAGAGAGGAGGGGGTATAGGAGGAGCCTGGGCAGAATGGGTGGGGTCAGACAGCAGAGGAGGGGCTTAGGAGGAGCCTAGTCAGATTGGGTGGGGTCAAATAGGAGGAGCCTGGGCAGAGGGGGTGGGGTCAGAGAGGAGGGGTATAGGAGGAGCCTGGGCAGAATGGGTGGGGTCAGACAGCAGAGGAGGGGCTTAGGAGGGGCCTGGGCAGAATGGGTGGGGTCAGAGAGGAGGGACTTAGGAGGAGCCTAGTCAGATTGGGTGTGGTCAAATAGGAGGAGCCTGGGCAGAATGGGTGGGGTCAGACAGCAGAGGAGGGGTATAGGAGGAGCCTGGGCAGAGGGGGTGGGGTCAGAGAGGAGGGGTATAGGAGGAGCCTGGGCCGAGGGGGTATAGGAGGAGCCTAGTCAGATTGTGTGGGGTCAAATAGGAGGAGCCTGGGTAGAATGGGTGGAGTCAGAGAGGAGGGGGTATAGGAGGAGCCTGGGCAGAATGGGTGGGGTCAGACAGCAGAGGAGGGGCTTAGGAGGAGCCTAGTCAGATTGGGTGGGGTCAGAGAGGTGGGGTATAGGAGGAGCCTGGGGAGAATGGGTGGGGTCAGACAGCAGAGGAGGGGTATAGGAGGAGCCTGGGCAGAGGGGGTGGGGTCAGAGAGGAGGGGTATAGGAGGAGCCTGGGCAGAGGGGGTATAGGAGGAGCCTGGGCAGAGGGGGTATAGGAGGAGCCTAGTCAGATTGGGTGGGGTCAAATAGGAGGAGCCTGGGCAGAATGGGTGGGGTCAGACAGCAGAGGAGGGGCTTAGGAGGAGCCTAGTCAGATTGGGTGGGGTCAAATAGGAGGAGCCTGGGCAGAATGGGTGGGGTCAGACAGCAGAGGAGGGGTATAGGAGGAGCCTGGGCAGAGGGGGTGGGGTCAGAGAGGAGGGGTATAGGAGGAGCCTGGGCAGAGGGGGTATAGGAGGAGCCTGGGCAGAGGGGGTGGGGTCAGAGAGGAGGGGCTTAGGAGGAGCCTAGTCAGATTGGGTGGGGTCAAATAGGAGGAGCCTGGGCAGAATGGGTGGAGTCAGAGAGGTGGGGCTTAGGAGGAGCCTGGGCAGAATGGGTGGGGTCAGAGAGGAGGGGCTTAGGCGGAGCCTGGGCAGAATGGGTGGGGGTCAGACAGCAGAGGAGGGGCTTAGGAGGAGCCTAGTCAGATTGGGTGGGGTCAAATAGGAGGAGCCTGGGCAGAATGGGTGGGGTCAGACAGCAGAGGAGGGGCTTAGGAGGAGCCTAGTCAGATTGGGTGGGGTCAAATAGGAGGAACCTGGGCAGAATGGGTGGGGTCAGAGGGGTATGGGAGGAGCCTGGGCAGAATGGGTGGAGTCAGAGAGGAGGGGGTATAGGAGGAGCCTGGGCAGAATGGGTGGGGTCAGACAGCAGAGGAGGGGCTTAGGAGGAGCCTGGGCAGAATGGGTGGGGTCAGACAGCAGAGGAGGGGCTTAGGAGGAGCCTGGGCAGATTGGGTGGGGTCAGAGAGGAGGAGCCTAGTCAGAATGGGTGGAGTCAGAGAGGAGGGGGTATAGGAGGAGCCTGGGCAGATTGGGTGGGGTCAAATAGGAGGAGCCTAGTCAGAATGGGTGGAGTCAGAGAGGAGGGGGCTTAGGAGGAGCCTGGGCAGATTGGGTGGGGTCAAATAGGAGGAGCCTAGTCAGAATGGGTGGAGTCAGAGAGGAGGGGCTTAGGAGGAGCCTGGGCAGAATGGGTGGGGTCAGAGGGGTATGGGAGGAGCCTGGGTAGAATGGGTGGAGTCAGAGAGGAGCGGGTATAGGAGGAGCCTGGGCAGAGGGGGGTGTAGGAGGAGCCTAGTCAGATTGGGTGGGGGCAGAATGGGTGGGTCAGAGGGGTAGGGGGAGGAGCCTGGGCAGAATGGGTAGGGTCAGACAGCAGAGGAGGGGCTTAGGAGGAGCCTGGGCAGAATGGGTGGGGTCAGAGAGGAGGGGGTATGGGAGGAGCCTGGGCAGAATGGGTGGAGTCAGAAAGGAGGGGGTATAGGAGGAGCCTAGTCAGATTGGGTGGGGTCAGAGAGGAGGGGGTATAGGAGGAGCCTAGTCAGATTGGGTGGGGTCAGAGAGGAGGGGGTATAGGAGGAGCCTGGGCAGAGGGGGGTGTAGGAGGAGCCTAGTCAGATTGGGTGGGGTCAAATAGGAGGAGCCTGGGCAGAATGGGTGGGGTCAGAGGAGTAGGGGAGGAGCCTGGGCAGAATGGGTGGGGTCAGACAGCAGAGGAGGGGCTTAGGAGGAGCCTGGGCAGAATGGGTGGGGTCAGAGAGGAGGGGCTTAGGCGGAGCCTGGGCAGAATGGGTGGGGTCAGAGAGGAGGGGCTTAGGTGGAGCCTGGGCAGAATGGGTGGAGTCAGAGAGGAGGGGGTATAGGAGGAGCCTGGGCAGAATGGGTGGGGTCAGAGAGGAGGGGGTATAGGAGGAGCCTGGCAGAGGGGGGTGTAGGAGGAGCCTAGTCAGATTGGGTGGGGTCAAATAGGAGGAGCCTGGGCAGAATGGGTGGGGTCAGAGGGGTATGGGAGGAGCCTGGGCAGAATGGGTGGAGTCAGAGAGGAGGGGGTATAGGAGGAGCCTGGGCAGAATGGGTGGGGTCAGAGAGGAGGGGGTATAGGAGGAGCCTGGCAGAGGGGGGTGTAGGAGGAGCCTAGTCAGATTGGGTGGGGTCAAATAGGAGGAGCCTGGGCAGAATGGGTGGGGTCAGAGGGGTATGGGAGGAGCCTGGGCAGAATGGGTGGAGTCAGAGAGGAGGGGGTATAGGAGGAGCCTGGGCAGAATGGGTGGGGTCAGAGAGGAGGGGGTATAGGAGGAGCCTGGGCAGAGGGGGGTGTAGGAGGAGCCTAGTCAGATTGGGTGGGGTCAAATAGGAGGAGCCTGGGTAGAATGGGTGGAGTCAGAGAGGAGGGGGTATAGGAGGAGCCTAGTCAGATTGGGTGGGGTCAGAGAGGAGGGGCTTAGGAGGAGCCTAGGGGCTTAGGAGGAGCCTAGTCAGATTGGGTGGTGTCAGAGAGGAGGGGTATAGGAGGAGCCTGGGCAGAATGGGTGGGGTCAGACAGCAGATGAGGGGCTTAGGAGGAGCCTGGGCAGAATGGGTTGGGTCAGACAGCAGAGGAGGGGCTTAGGAGGAGCCTAGTCAGATTGGGTGGGGTCAAATAGGAGGAGCCTGGGCAGAATGGGTGAGGTCAGAGAGGAGGGGTATAGGAGGAGCCTGGGCAGAGGGGGTATAGGAGGAGCCTAGTCAGATTGGGTGGGGTCAAATAGGAGGGGGTATAGGAGGAGCCTGGGCAGAATGGGTGGGGTCAGACAGCAGAGGAGGGGCTTAGGAGGAGCCAAGTCAGATTGGGTGGGGTCAAATAGGAGGGGTATAGGAGGAGCCTGGGCAGAATGGGTGGGGTCAGAGGGGTATGGGAGGAGCCTGGGCAGAATTGGTGGGGTCAAAGAGGTGGGGTATAGGAGGAGCCTGGGCAGAATGGGTGGGGTCCGACAGCAGAGGAGGGGCTTAGGAGGAGCCTAGTCAGATTGGGTGGGGTCAAATAGGAGGAGCCTGGGCAGAATGGGTGGGGTCAGACAGCAGAGGAGGGGCTTAGGAGGAGCCAAGTCAGATTGGGTGGGGTCAAATAGGAGGGGTATAGGAGGAGCCTGGGCAGAATGGGTGGGGTCAGAGGGGTATGGGAGGAGCCTGGGCAGAATGGGTGGAGTCAGAGAGGAGGGGGTATAGGAGAAGCCTGGGCAGAATGGGTGGGGTCAGACAGCAGAGGAGGGGCTTAGGAGGAGCCTGGGCAGAATGGGTGGGGTCAGAGAGGAGATGCTTAGGCGGAGCCTGGGCAGAATGGGTGGGGTCAGACAGCAGAGGAGGGGCTTAGGAGGAGCCTAGTCAGATTGGGTGGGGTCAAATAGGAGGAGCCTAGTCAGAATGGGTGGAGTCAGAGAGGAGGGGGTATAGGAGGAGCCTAGTCAGATTGGGTGGGGTCAGAGAGGAGGGGCTTAGGAGGAGCCTAGGGGCTTAGGAGGAACCTAGTCAGATTGGGTGGGGTCAGAGAGGAGGGGTATAGGAGGAGCCTGGGCAGAATGGGTGGGGTCAGACAGCAGATGAGGGGCTTAGGAGGAGCCTGGGCAGAATTGGTGGGGTCAGAGAGGAGGGGCTTAGGAGGAGCCTGGGCAGAATGGGTGGGGTCAGACAGCAGAGGAGGGGCTTAGGAGGAGCCTAGTCAGATTGGGTGGGGTCAAATAGGAGGAGCCTGGGCAGAATGGGTGAGGTCAGAGAGGAGGGGTATAGGAGGAGCCTGGGCAGAGGGGGTATAGGAGGAGCCTAGTCAGATTGGGTGGGGTCAAATAGGAGGGGGTATAGGAGGAGCCTGGGCAGAATGGGTGGGGCCAGACAGCAGAGGAGGGGCTTAGGAGGAACCTAGTCAGATTGGGTGGGGTCAAATAGGAGGAGCCTGGGCAGAATGGGTGGGGTCAGACAGCAGAGGAGGGGCTTAGGAGGAGCCTAGTCAGATTGGGTGGGGTCAGAGAGGAGGGGTATAGGAGGAGCCTGGGCAGAATGGGTGGAGTCAGAGAGGAGGGGGTATAGGAGGAGCCTGGGCAGAATGGGTATAGGAGGAGCCTAGTCAGATTGGGTGAGGTCAGAGAGGAGGGGTATAGGAGGAGCCTGGGCAGAGGGGCTTAGGAGGAGCCTGGGCAGAATGGGTGGGGTCAGACAGCAGAGGATGGGTTTAGGAGGAGCTTAGTCAGAATGGGTGGGGTCAGAGAGCAGAGGAGGGGTTAAGGAGGAGCCTAGTCAGATTGGGTGGGGTCAGAGAGGAGGGGGTATAGGAGGAGCCTAGTCAGATTGGGTGAGGTCAGAGAGGAGGGGCTGAGGAGGAGCCTGGGCAGAATGGGTGGAGTCAGACAGCAGAGGATTGGTTTAGGAGGAGCTTAGTCAGAATGGGTGGGGTCAGACAGCAGAGGAGGGGCTTAGGAGGAGCCTAGTCAGATTGGGGTCAAATAAGAGGGGTATAGGAGGAGCCTGGGCAGAATGGGTGGGGTCAGAGGGGTATGGGAGGAGCCTGGGCAGAATGGGTGGAGTCAGAGAGGAGGGGGTATAGGAGGAGCCTAGTCAGATTGGGTGGGGTCAGAGAGCAGAGGAGGGGTTAAGGAGGAGCCTAGTCAGATTGGGTGTGGTCAAATAGGAGGAGCCTGGGCAGAATGGGTGGGGTCTGAGGGCCTAGGAAGGGGTCATAGATGGAGGAGGATCCTGACTTATGGTGGGGAACTGCAAAAACTTTTTTAATGCACCCCCCTATACTTTCTGATTTCTGTTTGGAGGGGGCAGTCGGGGAGCAGTATTAAAAGGTGCTTAGGCGCAACGTGAAGAGCGATGAGGTGCACAGAATGGCATGCCTTCCAGGTACTTTTTGGGGGGGCTACCATTATTTTTTATTGCTCTGATCCTCCCTCATGGGGTGTACCCCAAATGGTTAGGGGCAACGGGGGAGGGGGGGTGGCAAAAAGCTGTTTGACAGTTTCTGTTACCAACAGGGGTCACCATACGATTCTGCTGCAGTTATGGTATTGAAAGGTACAACAAGGAGCATGTGAATGTATTTTTGCAGGTGGGGTGCCCCAAAATGTTACTGCCAGCAGCAGCAGCCCCCCTCCTCCCCACCCAGCAGATTGGTATAGGTACCTTTAGGACATTTCTGTTGAAAAAAGAGGCTATAGCGAATCGTGCTATGAAATCCTAGAGCACTAACATTTGCTAAATAAAGGTGGCATCGGAGCATACGAATGAGGCAGAGAGAGGCTACTGTTGCCAATTGGTTTGGTGGGTCATAGTGAATAACCTCGGCATGCAAATAGGCAGTGTGAGGATTGGCAGTGTCTGTAGAGAATTTTGGCATGCTCTTCAGCTTATTTTTTCCTCCTTACGTTGGCTATGAACTACAGAGGAAAGGCCCGGCCTTACTGTTGGACAAAACATGTATTTATGATTTTAAGAAGTGTAGTCTGACTGTACTGAGAGGGGCTGTACAGTACGGTAAATGCCTGTATACCCCTGCAATGTGCATCCAACTGTCACTTGAGATTCAATAGCGAACGAAGCAGCTGGGTTACTGACTGAATGTAAATGGAAGGCACATAGCAAGGGTGTTTGTGGTCACTCAAATGATTGAAACCTGGTTGATGCACTACCAAAGCTGGGGTTCCAGGAGGGAACATTTGAGGGGCATTGAGATGGTGGTGCCCAGAGGTCAAAATATGTTTCAGAGACAGAGAGGTACTGCGGTCCTGGTCCCACATTGGGGGTAGTCAAAAGTCAGGCTAAAGATTTCTGTCCAACTGTTACCACGTTTTGTGCAGCCTGGCTCACTCTGTAACGATTCCCCAGTGTCTTTCGATCCTACAGATGACTGTAGCAAACTTCCCAAATTTTTTCTTGGCCTCATACCCCCAAAGGAGTGCCTGACATTTGCCAGCCTAACGATACTCACATTCTGGGAAAAACCTCACTAACCATGCATATTTATGCACCACACATGGCAAATCCTTGCAATTGCAGAACATCATATCGCACTTGTCATCTTTGAGGTGCTGTAAGTATTTGGATTTGAGGGAAATATTCATCCTTGCTTGCTCTCCCACCTGAAGTCTATGGTGCTGCTGTTCCTTTCTCACATGTCCCTACAAAGAGACAAGTGACACACAGACTCAATCACTCAGCAAACATATATGGTTTGACGCTTTCATCTTGCTGTTTACCTTCCAAATGTTCCCCCTTCACCACAAATACAGGCCAGCCATTCCTCATCCCCTCAGTCATCGTAGTCATTCACTCCTTAGGCCCTGCAAGACAAAAATGACCAAGAATCATGTCAGCAAGAAGGAGAAAAGCCTCAGTGTGCTCTTTTGTTCATACTGCTGCCCCCTAGTAACACTTCATGGCCACTGCAGCTTAAGAATGGGACTGAGAAGAGGGCTCTCCTATGCAAATAATGTCCTCCCATGCATACTTTCTTCTGAGACGGTCGGCGGCTTGTGCCGTGATACTGCCTCCAACATATGGTCTTCAACCAAATTTTAAAAAAGCCCACCTGCCTTAGACGAAGGATTTTGCCACTCGAAGGAAGCACATGGGGACATCACCATCATTTAGCAGGGTCCTAAATTGCCTGCTGTCCGCCTGTATACAGAACAAGGACGTTCGTGGCCGTTCGTGAGCGTTCTTCAAAGGAAGGAGGTGGGTGAATAAATCCAAGATGCCAGGGCAGGCCCAGCCCAGCCCAGTGCAGCCCAGCCCGGCACAGCGCACTGCTGTGGAGGTCCACTCCTTCACATCCTGCAGCAGGCATGATGCAGATCTACTAGAGCAAAGGCTTGACTCTGCTCTTGTCTGTCTCTTAAAGGAAAAATCTTTCCAACTTCTTATTGCACCTAATAAATGGACTCTAGCTAGCCTCAAACTCGACCCATCATTTCATTAGCCAGAGCTCATACTTGACCTTTATTTCTATCCAAGCTCACTGGCACCAAACCCCTGATTTGAGCGAGTGGCTCACACTAAAATGAAAAATCACCATCAACCAACCTATTTTACAATAAGTGTAGCACCATCCTCGCATTCTTGTGCTCAGTTATAACCCCCAATACCACAATTGCACTCTGCAATTCACCAAACTTAAAGGACAAAGAATGACGACATTGATAAAGGAAGATAAGGCCTTGTTCCTAGCACCTACTTGAGAAATAGGGCGGTTGGTAGAAGGTCATGAGAGAAAACATATGAAATGTTGGGAGACACCTGCCAAAAAAACACTAGCAAAAAAAAAATCACTGTTTGAAAATTTCCCACCTTGGGACACTTCTACAGCACTGGCAGGATTCGAACCCTGGCCTGTGAGGGCTGTCCCCCCAAAGGTACAAGCCTTACCTTTGAGCTATCTCCTTGGTGGTCTAGAGGATTGCAGTAGTAACTATAAGCAACATACAGGCCTTGGTGTCCTTCCCTGTGGCTTCCATTGCACATTAAATGGATGACCATGACATAAGGACAATTTGATAGGCTACTTACATGGAAACCAGAAAAACACTTAGCAAAAAAAAAAAAAGAAAATCACTGTTTGAAAATTTCCCACCTTGGGATACTTCTACAGCACTGGCAGGATTCGAACCCTGGCCTGTGAGGGGTGTCCCCACCAAAGGTACAAGCCTTACCTTTGAGCTATAGCTCCTTGGTGGTCTGGAGGATTGCAGTAGTAACTATAAGCAACATACAGGCCTTGGTGTCCTTTCCTGTGGCTTCCATTGCACATTAAATGGATGACCATGACATAAGGACAATTTGATAGGCTACTTACATGGAAACCAGAAAAACACTTAGCAACAAAAAATAAAAGAAAATCACTGTTTGAAAATTTCCCACCTTGGGATACTTCTACAGCACTGGCAGGATTCGAACCCTGGCCTGTGAGGGCTGTCCCCACCAAAGGTACAAGCCTTACCTTTGAGCTATAGCTCCTTGGTGGTCTGGAGGATTGCAGTAGTAACTATAAGCAACATACAGGCCTTGGTGTCCTTTCCTGTGGCTTCCATTGCACATTAAATGGATGACCATGACATACGGACAATTTGATAGGCTACTTACATGGAAACCAGAAAAACACTTAGCAAAAAAAAATAAAAGAAAATCACTGTTTGAAAATTTCCCACCTTGGGATACTTCTACAGCACTGGCAGGATTCGAACCCTGGCCTGTGAGGGCTGTCCCCACCAAAGGTACAAGCCTTACCTTTGAGCTATAGCTCCTTGGTGGTCTAGAGGATTGCAGAAGTAACTATAAGCAACATACAGGCCTTGGTGTCCTTTCCTGTGGCTTCCATTGCACATTAAAAGGATGACCATGACATAAGGACAATTTGATAGGCTACTTACATGGAAACCAGTCTGGTCCAGTGGGTAAGTTCCTGCCTTCCATCCAGGCAACCAGGGTTCAAATCCCGGGTTCGGCACCAGGTAAGTAAATTGGTAAGTAAAATGTGTCTGTGTGTTGTGTAAGAGTGGAATCATGCCTAGCGAAAGAGGGATTGCAGATTGGTCGGTAAGTAAAATAGGTGTGGAAAGAAAGGTGAAAGAAAGAGAATGGGTGTTGTCTGTAGGAGGAGGACCCTGGGCAGGTTGGGTGGGGTCAGAGAGGAGGGGTATAGGAGGAGCCTGGCAGAGGGGGGGTGTAGGAGGAGCCTAGTCAGATTGGGTGGGGTCAAATAGGAGGAGCCTGGGCAGAATGGGTGGGGTCAGACAGCAGAGGAGGGGTATAGGAGGAGCCTGGGCAGAGGGGGTGGGGTCAGAGAGGAGGGGTATAGGAGGAGCCTGGGCAGAGGGGGTATAGGAGGAGCCTAGTCAGATTGTGTGGGGTCAAATAGGAGGAGCCTGGGTAGAATGGCTGTAGTCAGAGAGGAGGGGGTATAGGAGGAGCCTGGGCAGAATGGGTGGGGTCAGACAGCAGAGGAGGGGCTTAGGAGGAGCCTAGTCAGATTGGGTGGGGTCAGAGAGGTGGGGTATAGGAGGAGCCTGGGGAGAATGGGTGGGGTCAGACAGCAGAGGAGGGGTATAGGAGGAGCCTGGGCAGAGGGGGTATAGGAGGAGCCTGGGCAGAGGGGGTATAGGAGGAGCCTGGGCAGAGGGGGTATAGGAGGAGCCTAGTCAGATTGGGTGGGGTCAAATAGGAGGAGCCTGGGCAGAATGGGTGGGGTCAGACAGCAGAGGAGGGGCTTAGGAGGAGCCTAGTCAGATTGGGTGGGGTCAAATAGGAGGAGCCTGGGCAGAATGGGTGGGGTCAGACAGCAGAGGAGGGGTATAGGAGGAGCCTGGGCAGAGGGGGTGGGGTCAGAGAGGAGGGGTATAGGAGGAGCCTGGGCAGAGGGGGTATAGGAGGGGGTGGGGTCAGAGAGGAGGGGCTTAGGAGGAGCCTAGTCAGATTGGGTGGGGTCAAATAGGAGGAGCCTGGGCAGAATGGGTGGAGTCAGAGAGGTGGGGCTTAGGAGGAGCCTGGGCAGAATGGGTGGGGTCAGAGAGGAGGGGCTTAGGCGGAGCCTGGGCAGAATGGGTGGGGGTCAGACAGCAGAGGAGGGGCTTAGGAGGAGCCTAGTCAGATTGGGTGGGGTCATGGGGTCAAATAGGAGGAGCCTGGGCAGAATGGGTGGGGTCAGACAGCAGAGGAGGGGCTTAGGAGGAGCCTAGTCAGATTGGGTGGGGTCAAATAGGAGGAGCCTGGGCAGAATGGGTGGGGTCAGAGGGGTATGGGAGGAGCCTGGGCAGAATGGGTGGAGTCAGAGAGGAGGGGGTATAGGAGGAGCCTGGGCAGAATGGGTGGGGTCAGACAGCAGAGGAGGGGCTTAGGAGGAGCCTGGGCAGAATGGGTGGGGTCAGACAGCAGAGGAGGGGCTTAGGAGGAGCCTGGGCAGATTGGGTGGGGTCAGAGAGGAGGAGCCTAGTCAGAATGGGTGGAGTCAGAGAGGAGGGGGTATAGGAGGAGCCTGGGCAGATTGGGTGGGGTCAGAGAGGAGATGCTTAGGCGGAGCCTGGGCAGAATGGGTGGGGTCAGACAGCAGAGGAGGGGCTTAGGAGGAGCCTAGTCAGATTGGGTGGGGTCAAATAGGAGGAGCCTAGTCAGAATGGGTGGAGTCAGAGAGGAGGGGCTTAGGAGGAGCCTCGGCAGAATGGGTGGGTCAGAGGGGTAGGGGGGGGAGCCTGGGCAGAATGGGTAGGGTCAGACAGCAGAGGAGGGGCTTAGGAGGAGCCTGGGCAGAATGGGTGGGGTCAGAGAGGAGGGGGTATAGGAGGAGCCTGGGCAGAATGGGTGGAGTCAGAGAGGAGGGGGTATAGGAGGAGCCTAGTCAGATTGGGTGGGGTCAGAGAGGAGCCTGGGCAGAATGGGTGGAGTCAGAGAGGAGGGGGTATAGGAGGAGCGTAGTCAGATTGGGTGGGGTCAGAGAGGAGGGGGTATAGGAGGAGCCTGGGCAGAGGGGGGTGTAGGAGGAGCCTAGTCAGATTGGGTGGGGTCAAATAGGAGGAGCCTGGGCAGAATGGGTGGGGTCAGAGGAGTAGGGGAGGAGCCTGGGCAGAATGGGTGGGGTCAGACAGCAGAGGAGGGGCTTAGGAGGAGCCTGGGCAGAATGGGTGGGGTCAGAGAGGAGGGGCTTAGGCGGAGCCTGGGCAGAATGGGTGGGGTCAGAGAGGAGGGGCTTAGGTGGAGCCTGGGCAGAATGGGTGGAGTCAGAGAGGAGGGGGTATAGGAGGAGCCTGGGCAGAATGGGTGGGGTCAGAGAGGAGGGGGTATAGGAGGAGCCTGGCAGAGGGGGGTGTAGGAGGAGCCTAGTCAGATTGGGTGGGGTCAAATAGGAGGAGCCTGGGCAGAATGGGTGGGGTCAGAGGGGTATGGGAGGAGCCTGGGCAGAGGGGGTGGGGTCAGAGAGGAGGGGGTATAGGAGGAGCCTGGGCAGAGGGGGGTGTAGGAGGAGCCTAGTCAGATTGGGTGGGGTCAAATAGGAGGAGCCTGGGCAGAATGGGTGGGGTCAGAGGAGTAGGGGAGGAGCCTGGGCAGAATGGGTGGGGTCAGACAGCAGAGGAGGGGCTTAGGAGGAGCCTGGGCAGAATGGGTGGGGTCAGAGAGGAGGGGCTTAGGCGGAGCCTGGGCAGAATGGGTGGGGTCAGAGAGGAGGGGCTTAGGTGGAGCCTGGGCAGAATGGGTGGAGTCAGAGAGGAGGGGGTATAGGAGGAGCCTGGGCAGAATGGGTGGGGTCAGAGAGGAGGGGGTATAGGAGGAGCCTGGCAGAGGGGGGTGTAGGAGGAGCCTAGTCAGATTGGGTGGGGTCAAATAGGAGGAGCCTGGGCAGAATGGGTGGGGTCAGAGGGGTATGGGAGGAGCCTGGGCAGAGGGGGTGGGGTCAGAGAGGAGGGGTATAGGAGGAGCCTGGGCAGAGGGGGTATAGGAGGAGCCTGGGCAGAGGGGGTATAGGAGGAGCCTAGTCAGATTGGGTGGGGTCAAATAGGAGGAGCCTGGGCAGAATGGGTGGGGTCAGACAGCAGAGGAGGGGCTTAGGAGGAGCCTAGTCAGATTGGGTGGGGTCAAATAGGAGGAGCCTGGGCAGAATGGGTGGGGTCAGACAGCAGAGGAGGGGTATAGGAGGAGCCTGGGCAGAGGGGGTGGGGTCAGAGAGGAGGGGTATAGGAGGAGCCTGGGCAGAGGGGGTATAGGAGGAGCCTGGGCAGAGGGGGTGGGGTCAGAGAGGAGGGGCTTAGGAGGAGCCTAGTCAGATTGGGTGGGGTCAAATAGGAGGAGCCTGGGCAGAATGGGTGGGGTCAGACAGCAGAGGAGGGGCTTAGGAGGAGCCTAGTCAGATTGGGTGGGGTCAAATAGGAGGAGCCTGGGCAGAATGGGTGGGGTCAGAGGGGTATGGGAGGAGCCTGGGCAGAATGGGTGGAGTCAGAGAGGAGGGGGTATAGGAGGAGCCTGGGCAGAATGGGTGGGGTCAGACAGCAGAGGAGGGGCTTAGGAGGAGCCTGGGCAGAATGGGTGGGGTCAGACAGCAGAGGAGGGGCTTAGGAGGAGCCTAGTCAGATTGGGTGGGGTCAAATAGGAGGAGCCTGGGCAGAGGGGGTATAGGAGGAGCCTGGGCAGAGGGGGTGGGGTCAGAGAGGAGGGGCTTAGGAGGAGCCTAGTCAGATTGGGTGGGGTCAAATAGGAGGAGCCTGGGCAGAATGGGTGGAGTCAGAGAGGTGGGGCTTAGGAGGAGCCTGGGCAGAATGGGTGGGGTCAGAGAGGAGGGGCTTAGGCGGAGCCTGGGCAGAATGGGTGGGGGTCAGACAGCAGAGGAGGGGCTTAGGAGGAGCTTAGTCAGATTGGGTGTGGTCAAATAGGAGGAGCCTGGGCAGAATGGGTGGGGTCAGACAGCAGAGGAGGGGCTTAGGAGGAGCTTAGTCAGATTGGGTGGGGTCAAATAGGAGGAGCCTGGGCAGAGGGGGTGGGGTCAGACAGCAGAGGAGGGGCTTAGGAGGAGCCTGGGCAGAATGGGTGGGGTCAGAGAGGAGGAGGCTGGGCAGAATGGGTGGGGTCAGACAGCAGAGGAGGGGCTTAGGAGGAGCCTGGACAGAGGGGGTGGGGTCAGAGAGGAGGGGTATAGGAGGAGCCTGGGCAGGAGGAGGGGGTATATGGGCAGAATGGGTGGGGTCAGAGAGGAGGGGTATAGGAGGAGCCTGGGCAGGAGGAGGGGGTATATGGGCAGAATGGGTGGGGTCAGAGAGGAGGGGCTTAGGAGGAGCCTGGGCAGAATGGGTGGGGTCAGAGAGGTGGGGCTTAGGAGGAGCCTGGGCAGAATGGGTGGGGTCAGAGGGGCTTAGGGGGAGCCTGGGCAGAATGGGTGGGGGTCAGACAGCAGAGGAGGGGCTTAGGAAGAGCCTGGGCAGAGGGGGTATAGGAGGAGCCTAGTCAGATTGGGTGGGGTCAAATAGGAGGAGCCTGGGCAGAATGGGTGGGGTCAGAGGGGTATGGGAGGAGCCTGGGCAGAATGGGTGGGGTCAGACAGCAGAGGAGGGGCTTAGGAGGAGCCTAGTCAGATTGGGTGGGGTCAGAGAGGTGGGGTATAGGAGGAGCCTGGGCAGAATGGGTGGGGTCAGACAGCAGAGGAGGGGCTTAGGAGGAGCTTAGTCAGATTGGGTGGGGTCAAATAGGAGGAGCCTGGGTGGGGTCAGAGGGGTAAAGGAGGAGCCTGGCCAGAGGGGGTGGGGTCAGAGAGGAGGAGCTTAGTCAGATTGGTGGGGTCAAATAGGAGGAGCCTGGGCAGAATGGGTGGGGTCAGACAGCAGAGGAGGGGCTTAGGAGGAGCTTAGTCAGATTGGGTGGGGTCAAATAGGAGGAGCCTGGGTGGGGTCAGAGGGGTAAAGGAGGAGCCTGGCCAGAGGGGGTGGGGTCAGAGAGGAGGAGCTTAGTCAGATTGGTGGGGTCAAATAGGAGGAGCCTGGGCAGAATGGGTGGGGTCAGAGAGGAGGGGCTTAGGAGGAGCCTGGGCAGAATGGGTGGAGTCAGAGAGGAGGGGGTATAGGAGGAGCCTGGGCAGAATGGGTATAGGAGGAGCCTAGTCAGATTGGGTGTGGTCAAATAGGAGGAGCCTGGGCAGAATGGGTGGGGTCAGACAGCAGAGGAGGGGTATAGGAGGAGCCTGGGCAGAGGGGGTGGGGTCAGAGAGGAGGGGTATAGGAGGAGCCTGGGCAGAGGGGGTATAGGAGGAGCCTAGTCAGATTGGGTGGGGTCAAATAGGAGGAGCCTGGGCAGAGGGGGTATAGGAGGAGCCTAGTCAGATTGGGTGGGGTCAAATAGGAGGAGCCTGGGCAGAATGGGTGGGGTCAGAGAGGAGGAGCTTAGTCAGATTGGTGGGGTCAAATAGGAGGAGCCTGGGCAGAATGGGTGGGGTCAGACAGCAGAGGAGGGGCTTAGGAGGAGCCTGGGCAGAATGGGTGGGGTCAGAGAGGGGGGGCTTAGGAGGAGCCTGGGCAGAATGGGTGGAGTCAGAGAGGAGGGGGTATAGGAGGAGCCTGGGCAGAATGGGTATAGGAGGAGCCTAGTCAGATTGGGTGTGGTCAAATAGGAGGAGCCTGGGCAGAATGGGTGGGGTCAGACAGCAGAGGAGGGGTATAGGAGGAGCCTGGGCAGAGGGGGTGGGGTCAGAGAGGAGGGGTATAGGAGGAGCCTGGGCAGAGGGGGTATAGGAGGAGCCTAGTCAGATTGGGTGGGGTCAAATAGGAGGAGCCTGGGCAGAATGGGTGGAGTCAGAGAGGAGGGGGTATAGGAGGAGCCTGGGCAGAATGGGTGGGGTCAGACAGCAGAGGAGGGGCTTAGGAGGAGCCTAGTCAGATTGGGTGGGGTCAAATAGGAGGAGCCTGGGCAGAGGGGGTGGGGTCAGAGAGGAGGGGTATAGGAGGAGCCTGGGCAGAATGGGTGGGGTCAGACAGCAGAGGAGGGGCTTAGGAGGGGCCTGGGCAGAATGGGTGGGGTCAGAGAGGAGGGACTTAGGAGGAGCCTAGTCAGATTGGGTGTGGTCAAATAGGAGGAGCCTGGGCAGAATGGGTGGGGTCAGACAGCAGAGGAGGGGTATAGGAGGAGCCTGGGCAGAGGGGGTGGGGTCAGAGAGGAGGGGTATAGGAGGAGCCTGGGCCGAGGGGGTATAGAAGGAGCCTAGTCAGATTGTGTGGGGTCAAATAGGAGGAGCCTGGGTAGAATGGGTGGAGTCAGAGAGGAGGGGGTATAGGAGGAGCCTGGGCAGAATGGGTGGGGTCAGACAGCAGAGGAGGGGCTTAGGAGGAGCCTAGTCAGATTGGGTGGGGTCAGAGAGGTGGGGTATAGGAGGAGCCTGGGGAGAATGGGTGGGGTCAGACAGCAGAGGAGGGGTATAGGAGGAGCCTGGGCAGAGGGGGTGGGGTCAGAGAGGAGGGGTATAGGAGGAGCCTGGGCAGAGGGGGTATAGGAGGAGCCTGGGCAGAGGGGGTATAGGAGGAGCCTAGTCAGATTGGGTGGGGTCAAATAGGAGGAGCCTGGGCAGAATGGGTGGGGTCAGACAGCAGAGGAGGGGCTTAGGAGGAGCCTAGTCAGATTGGGTGGGGTCAAATAGGAGGAGCCTGGGCAGAATGGGTCGGGTCAGACAGCAGAGGAGGGGTATAGGAGGAGCCTGGGCAGAGGGGGTGGGGTCAGAGAGGAGGGGTATAGGAGGAGCCTGGGCAGAGGGGGTATAGGAGGAGCCTGGGCAGAGGGGGTGGGGTCAGAGAGGAGGGGCTTAGGAGGAGCCTAGTCAGATTGGGTGGGGTCAAATAGGAGGAGCCTGGGCAGAATGGGTGGAGTCAGAGAGGTGGGGCTTAGGAGGAGCCTGGGCAGAATGGGTGGGGTCAGAGAGGAGGGGCTTAGGCGGAGCCTGGGCAGAATGGGTGGGGGTCAGACAGCAGAGGAGGGGCTTAGGAGGAGCCTAGTCAGATTGGGTGGGGTCAAATAGGAGGAGCCTGGGCAGAATGGGTGGGGTCAGACAGCAGAGGAGGGGCTTAGGAGGAGCCTAGTCAGATTGGGTGGGGTCAAATAGGAGGAACCTGGGCAGAATGGGTGGGGTCAGAGGGGTATGGGAGGAGCCTGGGCAGAATGGGTGGAGTCAGAGAGGAGGGGGTATAGGAGGAGCCTGGGCAGAATGGGTGGGGTCAGACAGCAGAGGAGGGGCTTAGGAGGAGCCTGGGCAGAATGGGTGGGGTCAGACAGCAGAGGAGGGGCTTAGGAGGAGCCTGGGCAGATTGGGTGGGGTCAGAGAGGAGGAGCCTAGTCAGAATGGGTGGAGTCAGAGAGGAGGGGGTATAGGAGGAGCCTGGGCAGATTGGGTGGGGTCAAATAGGAGGAGCCTAGTCAGAATGGGTGGAGTCAGAGAGGAGGGGGCTTAGGAGGAGCCTGGGCAGATTGGGTGGGGTCAAATAGGAGGAGCCTAGTCAGAATGGGTGGAGTCAGAGAGGAGGGGCTTAGGAGGAGCCTGGGCAGAATGGGTGGGGTCAGAGGGGTATGGGAGGAGCCTGGGTAGAATGGGTGGAGTCAGAGAGGAGCGGGTATAGGAGGAGCCTGGGCAGAGGGGGGTGTAGGAGGAGCCTAGTCAGATTGGGTGGGGGCAGAATGGGTGGGTCAGAGGGGTAGGGGGAGGAGCCTGGGCAGAATGGGTAGGGTCAGACAGCAGAGGAGGGGCTTAGGAGGAGCCTGGGCAGAATGGGTGGGGTCAGAGAGGAGGGGGTATGGGAGGAGCCTGGGCAGAATGGGTGGAGTCAGAAAGGAGGGGGTATAGGAGGAGCCTAGTCAGATTGGGTGGGGTCAGAGAGGAGGGGGTATAGGAGGAGCCTAGTCAGATTGGGTGGGGTCAGAGAGGAGGGGGTATAGGAGGAGCCTGGGCAGAGGGGGGTGTAGGAGGAGCCTAGTCAGATTGGGTGGGGTCAAATAGGAGGAGCCTGGGCAGAATGGGTGGGGTCAGAGGAGTAGGGGAGGAGCCTGGGCAGAATGGGTGGGGTCAGACAGCAGAGGAGGGGCTTAGGAGGAGCCTGGGCAGAATGGGTGGGGTCAGAGAGGAGGGGCTTAGGCGGAGCCTGGGCAGAATGGGTGGGGTCAGAGAGGAGGGGCTTAGGTGGAGCCTGGGCAGAATGGGTGGAGTCAGAGAGGAGGGGGTATAGGAGGAGCCTGGGCAGAATGGGTGGGGTCAGAGAGGAGGGGGTATAGGAGGAGCCTGGCAGAGGGGGGTGTAGGAGGAGCCTAGTCAGATTGGGTGGGGTCAAATAGGAGGAGCCTGGGCAGAATGGGTGGGGTCAGAGGGGTATGGGAGGAGCCTGGGCAGAATGGGTGGAGTCAGAGAGGAGGGGGTATAGGAGGAGCCTGGGCAGAATGGGTGGGGTCAGAGAGGAGGGGGTATAGGAGGAGCCTGGCAGAGGGGGGTGTAGGAGGAGCCTAGTCAGATTGGGTGGGGTCAAATAGGAGGAGCCTGGGCAGAATGGGTGGGGTCAGAGGGGTATGGGAGGAGCCTGGGCAGAATGGGTGGAGTCAGAGAGGAGGGGGTATAGGAGGAGCCTGGGCAGAATGGGTGGGGTCAGAGAGGAGGGGGTATAGGAGGAGCCTGGGCAGAGGGGGGTGTAGGAGGAGCCTAGTCAGATTGGGTGGGGTCAAATAGGAGGAGCCTGGGTAGAATGGGTGGAGTCAGAGAGGAGGGGGTATAGGAGGAGCCTAGTCAGATTGGGTGGGGTCAGAGAGGAGGGGCTTAGGAGGAGCCTAGGGGCTTAGGAGGAGCCTAGTCAGATTGGGTGGTGTCAGAGAGGAGGGGTATAGGAGGAGCCTGGGCAGAATGGGTGGGGTCAGACAGCAGATGAGGGGCTTAGGAGGAGCCTGGGCAGAATGGGTTGGGTCAGACAGCAGAGGAGGGGCTTAGGAGGAGCCTAGTCAGATTGGGTGGGGTCAAATAGGAGGAGCCTGGGCAGAATGGGTGAGGTCAGAGAGGAGGGGTATAGGAGGAGCCTGGGCAGAGGGGGTATAGGAGGAGCCTAGTCAGATTGGGTGGGGTCAAATAGGAGGGGGTATAGGAGGAGCCTGGGCAG
The DNA here is from genome assembly GCF_964263255.1 of Lissotriton vulgaris. Taxonomy (NCBI): domain Eukaryota; kingdom Metazoa; phylum Chordata; class Amphibia; order Caudata; family Salamandridae; genus Lissotriton; species Lissotriton vulgaris. Next base: position 1,003,091,186 of record NC_141695.1, read on the forward strand.
AATGGGTGGGGTCAGACAGCAGAGGAGGGGCTTAGGAGGAGCCAAGTCAGATTGGGTGGGGTCAAATAGGAGGGGTATAGGAGGAGCCTGGGCAGAATGGGTGGGGTCAGAGGGGTATGGGAGGAGCCTGGGCAGAATTGGTGGGGTCAAAGAGGTGGGGTATAGGAGGAGCCTGGGCAGAATGGGTGGGGTCCGACAGCAGAGGAGGGGCTTAGGAGGAGCCTAGTCAGATTGGGTGGGGTCAAATAGGAGGAGCCTGGGCAGAATGGGTGGGGTCAGACAGCAGAGGAGGGGCTTAGGAGGAGCCAAGTCAGATTGGGTGGGGTCAAATAGGAGGGGTATAGGAGGAGCCTGGGCAGAATGGGTGGGGTCAGAGGGGTATGGGAGGAGCCTGGGCAGAATGGGTGGAGTCAGAGAGGAGGGGGTATAGGAGAAGCCTGGGCAGAATGGGTGGGGTCAGACAGCAGAGGAGGGGCTTAGGAGGAGCCTGGGCAGAATGGGTGGGGTCAGAGAGGAGATGCTTAGGCGGAGCCTGGGCAGAATGGGTGGGGTCAGACAGCAGAGGAGGGGCTTAGGAGGAGCCTAGTCAGATTGGGTGGGGTCAAATAGGAGGAGCCTAGTCAGAATGGGTGGAGTCAGAGAGGAGGGGGTATAGGAGGAGCCTAGTCAGATTGGGTGGGGTCAGAGAGGAGGGGCTTAGGAGGAGCCTAGGGGCTTAGGAGGAACCTAGTCAGATTGGGTGGGGTCAGAGAGGAGGGGTATAGGAGGAGCCTGGGCAGAATGGGTGGGGTCAGACAGCAGATGAGGGGCTTAGGAGGAGCCTGGGCAGAATTGGTGGGGTCAGAGAGGAGGGGCTTAGGAGGAGCCTGGGCAGAATGGGTGGGGTCAGACAGCAGAGGAGGGGCTTAGGAGGAGCCTAGTCAGATTGGGTGGGGTCAAATAGGAGGAGCCTGGGCAGAATGGGTGAGGTCAGAGAGGAGGGGTATAGGAGGAGCCTGGGCAGAGGGGGTATAGGAGGAGCCTAGTCAGATTGGGTGGGGTCAAATAGGAGGGGGTATAGGAGGAGCCTGGGCAGAATGGGTGGGGCCAGACAGCAGAGGAGGGGCTTAGGAGGAACCTAGTCAGATTGGGTGGGGTCAAATAGGAGGAGCCTGGGCAGAATGGGTGGGGTCAGACAGCAGAGGAGGGGCTTAGGAGGAGCCTAGTCAGATTGGGTGGGGTCAGAGAGGAGGGGTATAGGAGGAGCCTGGGCAGAATGGGTGGAGTCAGAGAGGAGGGGGTATAGGAGGAGCCTGGGCAGAATGGGTATAGGAGGAGCCTAGTCAGATTGGGTGAGGTCAGAGAGGAGGGGTATAGGAGGAGCCTGGGCAGAGGGGCTTAGGAGGAGCCTGGGCAGAATGGGTGGGGTCAGACAGCAGAGGATGGGTTTAGGAGGAGCTTAGTCAGAATGGGTGGGGTCAGAGAGCAGAGGAGGGGTTAAGGAGGAGCCTAGTCAGATTGGGTGGGGTCAGAGAGGAGGGGGTATAGGAGGAGCCTAGTCAGATTGGGTGAGGTCAGAGAGGAGGGGCTGAGGAGGAGCCTGGGCAGAATGGGTGGAGTCAGACAGCAGAGGATTGGTTTAGGAGGAGCTTAGTCAGAATGGGTGGGGTCAGACAGCAGAGGAGGGGCTTAGGAGGAGCCTAGTCAGATTGGGGTCAAATAAGAGGGGTATAGGAGGAGCCTGGGCAGAATGGGTGGGGTCAGAGGGGTATGGGAGGAGCCTGGGCAGAATGGGTGGAGTCAGAGAGGAGGGGGTATAGGAGGAGCCTAGTCAGATTGGGTGGGGTCAGAGAGCAGAGGAGGGGTTAAGGAGGAGCCTAGTCAGATTGGGTGTGGTCAAATAGGAGGAGCCTGGGCAGAATGGGTGGGGTCTGAGGGCCTAGGAAGGGGTCATAGATGGAGGAGGATCCTGACTTATGGTGGGGAACTGCAAAAACTTTTTTAATGCACCCCCCTATACTTTCTGATTTCTGTTTGGAGGGGGCAGTCGGGGAGCAGTATTAAAAGGTGCTTAGGCGCAACGTGAAGAGCGATGAGGTGCACAGAATGGCATGCCTTCCAGGTACTTTTTGGGGGGGCTACCATTATTTTTTATTGCTCTGATCCTCCCTCATGGGGTGTACCCCAAATGGTTAGGGGCAACGGGGGAGGGGGGGTGGCAAAAAGCTGTTTGACAGTTTCTGTTACCAACAGGGGTCACCATACGATTCTGCTGCAGTTATGGTATTGAAAGGTACAACAAGGAGCATGTGAATGTATTTTTGCAGGTGGGGTGCCCCAAAATGTTACTGCCAGCAGCAGCAGCCCCCCTCCTCCCCACCCAGCAGATTGGTATAGGTACCTTTAGGACATTTCTGTTGAAAAAAGAGGCTATAGCGAATCGTGCTATGAAATCCTAGAGCACTAACATTTGCTAAATAAAGGTGGCATCGGAGCATACGAATGAGGCAGAGAGAGGCTACTGTTGCCAATTGGTTTGGTGGGTCATAGTGAATAACCTCGGCATGCAAATAGGCAGTGTGAGGATTGGCAGTGTCTGTAGAGAATTTTGGCATGCTCTTCAGCTTATTTTTTCCTCCTTACGTTGGCTATGAACTACAGAGGAAAGGCCCGGCCTTACTGTTGGACAAAACATGTATTTATGATTTTAAGAAGTGTAGTCTGACTGTACTGAGAGGGGCTGTACAGTACGGTAAATGCCTGTATACCCCTGCAATGTGCATCCAACTGTCACTTGAGATTCAATAGCGAACGAAGCAGCTGGGTTACTGACTGAATGTAAATGGAAGGCACATAGCAAGGGTGTTTGTGGTCACTCAAATGATTGAAACCTGGTTGATGCACTACCAAAGCTGGGGTTCCAGGAGGGAACATTTGAGGGGCATTGAGATGGTGGTGCCCAGAGGTCAAAATATGTTTCAGAGACAGAGAGGTACTGCGGTCCTGGTCCCACATTGGGGGTAGTCAAAAGTCAGGCTAAAGATTTCTGTCCAACTGTTACCACGTTTTGTGCAGCCTGGCTCACTCTGTAACGATTCCCCAGTGTCTTTCGATCCTACAGATGACTGTAGCAAACTTCCCAAATTTTTTCTTGGCCTCATACCCCCAAAGGAGTGCCTGACATTTGCCAGCCTAACGATACTCACATTCTGGGAAAAACCTCACTAACCATGCATATTTATGCACCACACATGGCAAATCCTTGCAATTGCAGAACATCATATCGCACTTGTCATCTTTGAGGTGCTGTAAGTATTTGGATTTGAGGGAAATATTCATCCTTGCTTGCTCTCCCACCTGAAGTCTATGGTGCTGCTGTTCCTTTCTCACATGTCCCTACAAAGAGACAAGTGACACACAGACTCAATCACTCAGCAAACATATATGGTTTGACGCTTTCATCTTGCTGTTTACCTTCCAAATGTTCCCCCTTCACCACAAATACAGGCCAGCCATTCCTCATCCCCTCAGTCATCGTAGTCATTCACTCCTTAGGCCCTGCAAGACAAAAATGACCAAGAATCATGTCAGCAAGAAGGAGAAAAGCCTCAGTGTGCTCTTTTGTTCATACTGCTGCCCCCTAGTAACACTTCATGGCCACTGCAGCTTAAGAATGGGACTGAGAAGAGGGCTCTCCTATGCAAATAATGTCCTCCCATGCATACTTTCTTCTGAGACGGTCGGCGGCTTGTGCCGTGATACTGCCTCCAACATATGGTCTTCAACCAAATTTTAAAAAAGCCCACCTGCCTTAGACGAAGGATTTTGCCACTCGAAGGAAGCACATGGGGACATCACCATCATTTAGCAGGGTCCTAAATTGCCTGCTGTCCGCCTGTATACAGAACAAGGACGTTCGTGGCCGTTCGTGAGCGTTCTTCAAAGGAAGGAGGTGGGTGAATAAATCCAAGATGCCAGGGCAGGCCCAGCCCAGCCCAGTGCAGCCCAGCCCGGCACAGCGCACTGCTGTGGAGGTCCACTCCTTCACATCCTGCAGCAGGCATGATGCAGATCTACTAGAGCAAAGGCTTGACTCTGCTCTTGTCTGTCTCTTAAAGGAAAAATCTTTCCAACTTCTTATTGCACCTAATAAATGGACTCTAGCTAGCCTCAAACTCGACCCATCATTTCATTAGCCAGAGCTCATACTTGACCTTTATTTCTATCCAAGCTCACTGGCACCAAACCCCTGATTTGAGCGAGTGGCTCACACTAAAATGAAAAATCACCATCAACCAACCTATTTTACAATAAGTGTAGCACCATCCTCGCATTCTTGTGCTCAGTTATAACCCCCAATACCACAATTGCACTCTGCAATTCACCAAACTTAAAGGACAAAGAATGACGACATTGATAAAGGAAGATAAGGCCTTGTTCCTAGCACCTACTTGAGAAATAGGGCGGTTGGTAGAAGGTCATGAGAGAAAACATATGAAATGTTGGGAGACACCTGCCAAAAAAACACTAGCAAAAAAAAAATCACTGTTTGAAAATTTCCCACCTTGGGACACTTCTACAGCACTGGCAGGATTCGAACCCTGGCCTGTGAGGGCTGTCCCCCCAAAGGTACAAGCCTTACCTTTGAGCTATCTCCTTGGTGGTCTAGAGGATTGCAGTAGTAACTATAAGCAACATACAGGCCTTGGTGTCCTTCCCTGTGGCTTCCATTGCACATTAAATGGATGACCATGACATAAGGACAATTTGATAGGCTACTTACATGGAAACCAGAAAAACACTTAGCAAAAAAAAAAAAGAAAATCACTGTTTGAAAATTTCCCACCTTGGGATACTTCTACAGCACTGGCAGGATTCGAACCCTGGCCTGTGAGGGCTGTCCCCACCAAAGGTACAAGCCTTACCTTTGAGCTATAGCTCCTTGGTGGTCTGGAGGATTGCAGTAGTAACTATAAGCAACATACAGGCCTTGGTGTCCTTTCCTGTGGCTTCCATTGCACATTAAATGGATGACCATGACATACGGACAATTTGATAGGCTACTTACATGGAAACCAGAAAAACACTTAGCAAAAAAAAATAAAAGAAAATCACTGTTTGAAAATTTCCCACCTTGGGATACTTCTACAGCACTGGCAGGATTCGAACCCTGGCCTGTGAGGGCTGTCCCCACCAAAGGTACAAGCCTTACCTTTGAGCTATAGCTCCTTGGTGGTCTAGAGGATTGCAGAAGTAACTATAAGCAACATACAGGCCTTGGTGTCCTTTCCTGTGGCTTCCATTGCACATTAAAAGGATGACCATGACATAAGGACAATTTGATAGGCTACTTACATGGAAACCAGTCTGGTCCAGTGGGTAAGTTCCTGCCTTCCATCCAGGCAACCAGGGTTCAAATCCCGGGTTCGGCACCAGGTAAGTAAATTGGTAAGTAAAATGTGTCTGTGTGTTGTGTAAGAGTGGAATCATGCCTAGCGAAAGAGGGATTGCAGATTGGTCGGTAAGTAAAATAGGTGTGGAAAGAAAGGTGAAAGAAAGAGAATGGGTGTTGTCTGTAGGAGGAGGACCCTGGGCAGGTTGGGTGGGGTCAGAGAGGAGGGGTATAGGAGGAGCCTGGCAGAGGGGGGGTGTAGGAGGAGCCTAGTCAGATTGGGTGGGGTCAAATAGGAGGAGCCTGGGCAGAATGGGAGGAGCCTGGGTAGAATGGGTGGAGTCAGAGAGGAGGGGGTATAGGAGGAGCCTGGCAGAGGGGGGTGTAGGAGGAGCCTAGTCAGATTGGGTGGGGTCAAATAGGAGGAGCCTGGGCAGAATGGGTGGAGTCAGAGAGGAGGGGGTATAGGAGGAGCCTGGGCAGAATGGGTGGGGTCAGACAGCAGAGGAGGGTCTTAGGAGGAGCCTAGTCAGATTGGGTGGGGTCAGAGAGGTGGGGTATAGGAGGAGCCTGGGCAGAATGGGTGGGGTCAGACAGCAGAGGAGGGGCTTAGGAGGAGCCTAGTCAGATTGGGTGGGGTCAAATAGGAGGAGCCTGGGTGGGGTCAGAGGGGTATGGGAGGAGCCTGGGCAGAATGGGTGGAGTCAGAGAGGTGGGGCTTAGGAGGAGCCTGGGCAGAATGGGTGGGGTCAGAGAGGAGGGGCTTAGGCGGAGCCTGGGCAGAATGGGTGGGGTCAGACAGCAGAGGAGGGGCTTAGGAGGAGCCTAGTCAGATTGGGTGGGGTCAAATAGGAGGAGCCTGGGCAGAATGGGTGGGGTCAGTGAGGAGGGGTATAGGAGGAGCCTGGGCAGAGGGGGTATAGGAGGAGCCTGGCCAGAGGGGGTGGGGTCAGAGAGGAGGGGCTTAGGAGGAGCTTAGTCAGATTGGGTGGGGTCAAATAGGAGGAGCCTGGGCAGAATGGGTGGGGTCAGAGGGGTATGGGAGGAGCCTGGGCTGAATGGGTTGGGTCAGACAGCAGAGGAGGGGCTTAGGAGGAGCCTGGGCAGGAGGAGCGGGTATATGGGCAGAATGGGTGGGGTCAGAGAGGAGGGGCTTAGGAGGAGCCTGGGCAGAATGGGTGGAGTCAGAGAGGAGGGGGTATAGGAGGAGCCTGGGCAGAATGGGTATAGGAGGAGCCTAGTCAGATTGGGTGGGGTCAAATAGGAGGAGCCTGGGCAGAAGGGGTGGGGTCAGACAGCAGAGGAGGGGCCTAGGAGGAGCCTAGTCAGATTGGGTGGGGTCAAATAGGAGGAGCCTGGGCAGAATGGGTGGGGTCAGACAGCAGAGGAGGGGTATAGGAGGAGCCTGGGCAGAGGGGGTGGGGTCAGAGAGGAGGGGTATAGGAGGAGCCTGGGCAGAGGGGGTGGGGTCAGACAGCAGAGGAGGGGCTTAGGAGGAGCCTAGTCAGATTGGGTGGGGTCAGAGAGGTGGGGTATAGGAGGAGCCTGGGGAGAATGGGTGGGGTCAGACAGCAGAGGAGGGGTATAGGAGGAGCCTGGGCAGAGGGGGTGGGGTCAGAGAGGAGGGGTATAGGAGGAGCCTGGGCAGAGGGGGTATAAGAGGAGCCTGGGCAGAGGGGTGGGGTCAGAGAGGAGGGGTATAGGAGGAGCCTGGGCAGAGGGGGTATAGGAGGAGCCTAGTCAGATTGGGTGGGGTCAAATAGGAGGAGCCTGGGCAGAATGGGTGGGGTCAGACAGCAGAGGAGGGGCTTAGGAGGAGCCTAGTCAGATTGGGTGGGGTCAAATAGGAGGAGCCTGGGCAGAATGGGTGGGGTCAGAGGGGTATGGGAGGAGCCTGGGTAGAATGGGTGGAGTCAGAGAGGAGGGGGTATAGGAGGAGCCTGGGCAGAATGGGTGGGGTCAGAGAGGAGGAGCCTGGGCAGAATGGGTGGGGTCAGACAGCAGAGGAGGGGCTTAGGAGGAGCCTAGTCAGATTGGGTGGGGTCAAATAGGAGGAGCCTGGGCAGAATGGGTGGAGTCAGAGAGGTGGGGCTTAGGAGGAGCCTGGGCAGAATGGGTGGGGTCAGAGAGGAGGGGCTTAGGCGGAGCCTGGGCAGAATGGGTGGGGTCAGACAGCAGAGGAGGGGCTTAGGAGGAGCCTGGGCAGAGGGGGTATAGGAGGAGCCTAGTCAGATTGGGTGGGGTCAAATAGGAGGAGCCTGGGCAGAATGGGTGGGGTCAGAGGGGTATGGGAGGAGCCTAGTCAGATTGGGTGGGGTCAAATAGGAGGAGCCTGGGTAGAATGGGTGGAGTCAGAGAGGAGGGGGTATAGGAGGAGCCTGGGCAGAATGGGTGGGGTCAGACAGCAGAGGAGGGGTATAGGAGGAGCCTGGCAGAGGGGGGTGTAGGAGGAGCCTAGTCAGATTGGGTGGGGTCAAATAGGAGGAGCCTGGGTGGGGTCAGAGGGGTATGGGAGGAGCCTGGGTAGAATGGGTGGAGTCAGAGAGGAGGGGGTATAGGAGGAGCCTGGGCAGAATGGGTGGGGTCAGACAGCAGAGGAGGAGCCTGGGCAGAGGGGGTGGGGTCAGAGAGGAGGGGTATAGGAGGAGCCTGGGCAGAGGGGGTATAGGAGGAGCCTGGCCAGAGGGGGTGGGGTCAGAGAGGAGGGGCTTAGGAGGAGCTTAGTCAGATTGGGTGGGGTCAAATAGGAGGAGCCTGGGCAGAATGGGTGGGGTCAGAGAGGAGGGGCTTAGGCGGAGCCTGGGCAGAATGGGTGGGGTCAGACAGCAGAGGAGGGGCTTAGGAGGAGCCTGGGCAGGAGGAGCGGGTATATGGGCAGAATGGGTGGGGTCAGAGAGGAGGGGCTTAGGAGGAGCCTGGGCAGAATGGGTGGAGTCAGAGAGGAGGGGGTATAGGAGGAGCCTGGGCAGAATGGGTATAGGAGGAGCCTAGTCAGATTGGGTGGGGTCAAATAGGAGGAGCCTGGGCAGAATGGGTGGGGTCAGACAGCAGAGGAGGGGCTTAGGAGGAGCCTAGTCAGATTGGGTGGGGTCAAATAGGAGGAGCCTGGGCAGAATGGGTGGGGTCAGACAGCAGAGGAGGGGTATAGGAGGAGCCTGGGCAGAGGGGGTGGGGTCAGAGAGGAGGGGTATAGGAGGAGCCTGGGCAGAGGGGGTATAGGAGGAGCCTGGGCAGAGGGGGTATAGGAGGAGCCTGGGCAGAGGGGGTGGGGTCAGAGAGGAGGGGTATAGGAGGAGCCTGGGCAGAGGGGGTATAGGAGGAGCCTAATCAGATTGGGTGGGGTCTAATAGGAGGAGCCTGGGCAGAATGGGTGGGGTCAGACAGCAGAGGAGGGGCTTAGGAGGAGCCTAGTCAGATTGGGTGGGGTCAAATAGGAGGAGCCTGGGCAGAATGGGTGGGGTCAGACAGCAGAGGAGGGGCTTAGGAGGAGCCTGGGCAGAGGGGGTGGGGTCAGAGAGGAGGGGTATAGGAGGAGCCTGGGCAGAGGGGGTATAGGAGGAGCCTAGTCAGATTGTGTGGGGTCAAATAGGAGGAGCCTGGGTAGAATGGGTGGGGTCAGACAGCAGAGGAGGGGCTTAGGAGGAGCCTAGTCAGATTGGGTGGGGTCAGAGAGGTGGGGTATAGGAGGAGCCTGGGCAGAATGGGTGGGGTCAGACAGCAGAGGAGGGGCTTAGGAGGAGCCTAGTCAGATTGGGTGGGGTCAGAGAGGTGGGGTATAGGAGGAGCCTGGGGAGAATGGGTGGGGTCAGAGAGGAGGGGTATAGGAGGAGCCTGGGCAGAGGGGGTGGGGTCAGAGAGGAGGGGTATAGGAGGAGCCTGGGCAGAGGGGGTATAAGAGGAGCCTGGGCAGAGGGGTGGGGTCAGAGAGGAGGGGTATAGGAGGAGCCTGGGCAGAGGGGGTATAGGAGGAGCCTAGTCAGATTGGGTGGGGTCAAATAGGAGGAGCCTGGGCAGAATGGGTGGGGTCAGACAGCAGAGGAGGGGCTTAGGAGGAGCCTAGTCAGATTGGGTGGGGTCAAATAGGAGGAGCCTGGGCAGAATGGGTGGGGTCAGACAGCAGAGGAGGGGCTTAGGAGGAGCCTAGTCAGATTGGGTGGGGTCAAATAGGAGGAGCCTAGTCAGAATGGGTGGAGTCAGAGAGGCGGGGGTATAGGAGGAGCCTAGTCAGATTGGGTGGGGTCAGAGAGGAGGGGCTTAGGAGGAGCCTGGGCAGAGGGGGTATAGGAGGAGCCTAGTCAGATTGGGTGGGGTCAAATAGGAGGGGGTATAGGAGGAGCCTGGGCAGAATGGGTGGGGCCAGACAGCAGAGGAGGGGCTTAGGAGGAACCTAGTCAGATTGGGTGGGGTCAAATAGGAGGAGCCTGGGCAGAATGGGTGGGGTCAGACAGCAGAGGAGGGGCTTAGGAGGAGCCTAGTCAGATTGGGTGGGGTCAGAGAGGAGGGGTATAGGAGGAGCCTGGGCAGAATGGGTGGAGTCAGAGAGGAGGGGGTATAGGAGGAGCCTGGGCAGAATGGGTATAGGAGGAGCCTAGTCAGATTGGGTGAGGTCAGAGAGGAGGGGTATAGGAGGAGCCTGGGCAGAGGGGCTTAGGAGGAGCCTGGGCAGAATGGGTGGGGTCAGACAGCAGAGGATGGGTTTAGGAGGAGCTTAGTCAGAATGGGTGGGGTCAGAGAGCAGAGGAGGGGTTAAGGAGGAGCCTAGTCAGATTGGGTGGGGTCAGAGAGGAGGGGGTATAGGAGGAGCCTAGTCAGATTGGGTGAGGTCAGAGAGGAGGGGCTGAGGAGGAGCCTGGGCAGAATGGGTGGAGTCAGACAGCAGAGGATTGGTTTAGGAGGAGCTTAGTCAGAATGGGTGGGGTCAGACAGCAGAGGAGGGGCTTAGGAGGAGCCTAGTCAGATTGGGGTCAAATAAGAGGGGTATAGGAGGAGCCTGGGCAGAATGGGTGGGGTCAGAGGGGTATGGGAGGAGCCTGGGCAGAATGGGTGGAGTCAGAGAGGAGGGGGTATAGGAGGAGCCTAGTCAGATTGGGTGGGGTCAGAGAGCAGAGGAGGGGTTAAGGAGGAGCCTAGTCAGATTGGGTGTGGTCAAATAGGAGGAGCCTGGGCAGAATGGGTGGGGTCTGAGGGCCTAGGAAATGAAATGAAATGAAATAAAATTTATAAACGCGCTACTATGCCCAGTGGGCGTCAAGGCGCCTAACTCAAAATTAGCTGCGGGCAGACAGAGACAAGAGCTCACTGATAAGCTTTAGTAAAACACCAAGTTTTCAGAACTTTCTTAAAAAGATCAAGTGAGGGCTGTTGTTTGATCTCCAGAGGAAGAGTATTCCAGAGTTGAGGTGCAAGAATGGAGAAAGCCTTGCTTCCCCATCGTGCCGTCCTAGCTCGAGGGACTACCAATTGATTAAGCTCTGACGAGCGAAGGCATCTGAGTGGGACATACCTAGAGAGCAAAGAGCCTAGGGCATCAGTCGGGCCTGCCTTCAAGGCATTATATGTCAAGCAGAGAAGTTTAAAAGAGACTCTGAATGGGATAGGCAGCCAATGGAGATTCTTCCTTGCCAAGGTCGCAGAGGACATCCACGGCAGGGCCAGAACGAAGCGCGCTGCGGCATTTTGCACCACCTGCAGGCGTTGGAGAAGGCCCTTGTTGTTCAATAGCGAACGAAGCAGCTGGGTTACTGACTGAATGTAAATGGAAGGCACATAGCAAGGGTGTTTGTGGTCACTCAAATGATTGAAACCTGGTTGATGCACTACCAAAGCTGGGGTTCCAGGAGGGAACATTTGAGGGGCATTGAGATGGTGGTGCCCAGAGGTCAAAATATGTTTCAGAGACAGAGAGGTACTGCGGTCCTGGTCCCAAATTGGGGGTAGTCAAAAGTCCGGCTAAAGATTTCTGTCCAACTGTTACCACGTTTTGTGCAGCCTGGCTCCCTCTGTAACGATTCCCCAGTGTCTTTCGATCCTACAGATGACTGTAGCAAACTTCCCAAATTTTTTCTTGGCCTCATACCCCCAAAGGAGTGCCTGACATTTGCCAGCCTAACGATACTCACATTCTGGGAAAAACCTCACTAACCATGCATATTTATGCACCACACATGGCAAATCCTTGCAATTGCAGAACATCATATCGCACTTGTCATCTTTGAGGTGCTGTAAGTATTTGGATTTGAGGGAAATATTCATCCTTGCTTGCTCTCCCACCTGAAGTCTATGGTGCTGCTGTTCCTTTCTCACATGTCCCTACAAAGAGACAAGTGACACACAGACTCAATCACTCAGCAAACATATATGCTTTGACGCTTTCATCTTGCTGTTTACCTTCCAAATGTTCCCCCTTCACCACAAATACAGGCCAGCCATTCCTCATCCCCTCAGTCATCGTAGTCATTCACTCCTTAGGCCCTGCAAGACAAAAATGACCAAGAATCATGTCAGCAAGAAGGAGAAAAGCCTCAGTGTGCTCTTTTGTTCATACTGCTGCCCCCTAGTAACACTTCATGGCCACTGCAGCTTAAGAATGGGACTGAGAAGAGGGCTCTCCTATGCAAATAATGTCCTCCCATGCATACTTTCATCTGAGACGGTCGGCGGCTTGTGCCGTGATACTGCCTCCAACATATGGTCTTCAACCAAATTTTAAAAAAGCCCACCTGCCTTAGACGAAGGATTTTGCCACTCGAAGGAAGCACATGGGGACATCACCATCATTTAGCAGGGTCCTAAATTGCCTGCTGTCCGCCTGTATACAGAACAAGGACGTTCGTGGCCGTTCGTGAGCGTTCTTCAAAGGAAGGAGGTGGGTGAATAAATCCAAGATGCCAGGGCAGGCCCAGCCCAGCCCAGTGCAGCCCAGCCCGGCACAGCGCACTGCTGTGGAGGTCCACTCCTTCACATCCTGCAGCAGGCATGATGCAGATCTACTAGAGCAAAGGCTTGACTCTGCTCTTGTCTGTCTCTTAAAGGAAAAATCTTTCCAACTTCTTATTGCACCTAATAAATGGACTCTAGCTAGCCTCAAACTCGACCCATCATTTCATTAGCCAGAGCTCATACTTGACCTTTATTTCTATCCAAGCTCACTGGCACCAAACCCCTGATTTGAGCGAGTGGCTCACACTAAAATGAAAAATCACCATCAACCAACCTATTTTACAATAAGTGTAGCACCATCCTCGCATTCTTGTGCTCAGTTATAACCCCCAATACCACAATTGCACTCTGCAATTCACCAAACTTAAAGGACAAAGAATGACGACATTGATAAAGGAAGATAAGGCCTTGTTCCTAGCACCTACTTGAGAAATAGGGCGGTTGGTAGAAGGTCATGAGAGAAAACATATGAAATGTTGGGAGACACCTGCCAAAAAAACACTAGCAAAAAAAAAATCACTGTTTGAAAATTTCCCACCTTGGGACACTTCTACAGCACTGGCAGGATTCGAACCCTGGCCTGTGAGGGCTGTCCCCCCAAAGGTACAAGCCTTACCTTTGAGCTATCTCCTTGGTGGTCTAGAGGATTGCAGTAGTAACTATAAGCAACATACAGGCCTTGGTGTCCTTCCCTGTGGCTTCCATTGCACATTAAATGGATGACCATGACATAAGGACAATTTGATAGGCTACTTACATGGAAACCAGAAAAACACTTAGCAAAAAAAAAAAAAGAAAATCACTGTTTGAAAATTTCCCACCTTGGGATACTTCTACAGCACTGGCAGGATTCGAACCCTGGCCTGTGAGGGCTGTCCCCACCAAAGGTACAAGCCTTACCTTTGAGCTATAGCTCCTTGGTGGGCTGGAGGATTGCAGTAGTAACTATAAGCAACATACAGGCCTTGGTGTCCTTTCCTGTGGCTTCCATTGCACATTAAATGGATGACCATGACATACGGACAATTTGATAGGCTACTTACATGGAAACCAGAAAAACACTTAGCAAAAAAAAATAAAAGAAAATCACTGTTTGAAAATTTCCCACCTTGGGATACTTCTACAGCACTGGCAGGATTCGAACCCTGGCCTGTGAGGGCTGTCCCCACCAAAGGTACAAGCCTTACCTTTGAGCTATAGCTCCTTGGTGGTCTAGAGGATTGCAGAAGTAACTATAAGCAACATACAGGCCTTGGTGTCCTTTCCTGTGGCTTCCATTGCACATTAAAAGGATGACCATGACATAAGGACAATTTGATAGGCTACTTACATGGAAACCAGTCTGGTCCAGTGGGTAAGTTCCTGCCTTCCATCCAGGCAACCAGGGTTCAAATCCCGGGTTCGGCACCAGGTAAGTAAATTGGTAAGTAAAATGTGTCTGTGTGTTGTGTAAGAGTGGAATCATGCCTAGCGAAAGAGGGATTGCAGATTGGTCGGTAAGTAAAATAGGTGTGGAAAGAAAGGTGAAAGAAAGAGAATGGGTGTTGTCTGTAGGAGGAGGACCCTGGGCAGGTTGGGTGGGGTCAGAGAGGAGGGGTATAGGAGGAGCCTGGCAGAGGGGGGGTGTAGGAGGAGCCTAGTCAGATTGGGTGGGGTCAAATAGGAGGAGCCTGGGCAGAATGGGTGGGGTCAGACAGCAGAGGAGGGGTATAGGAGGAGCCTGGGCAGAGGGGGTGGGGTCAGAGAGGAGGGGTATAGGAGGAGCCTGGGCAGAGGGGGTATAGGAGGAGCCTAGTCAGATTGTGTGGGGTCAAATAGGAGGAGCCTGGGTAGAATGGCTGTAGTCAGAGAGGAGGGGGTATAGGAGGAGCCTGGGCAGAATGGGTGGGGTCAGACAGCAGAGGAGGGGCTTAGGAGGAGCCTAGTCAGATTGGGTGGGGTCAGAGAGGTGGGGTATAGGAGGAGCCTGGGGAGAGGGGGTATAGGAGGAGCCTGGGCAGAGGGGGTATAGGAGGAGCCTGGGCAGAGGGGGTATAGGAGGAGCCTAGTCAGATTGGGTGGGGTCAAATAGGAGGAGCCTGGGCAGAATGGGTGGGGTCAGACAGCAGAGGAGGGGCTTAGGAGGAGCCTAGTCAGATTGGGTGGGGTCAAATAGGAGGAGCCTGGGCAGAATGGGTGGGGTCAGACAGGAGGGGTATAGGAGGAGCCTGGGCAGAGGGGGTGGGGTCAGAGAGGAGGGGTATAGGAGGAGCCTGGGCAGAGGGGGTATAGGAGGAGCCTGGGCAGAGGGGGTGGGGTCAGAGAGGAGGGGCTTAGGAGGAGCCTAGTCAGATTGGGTGGGGTCAAATAGGAGGAGCCTGGGCAGAATGGGTGGAGTCAGAGAGGTGGGGCTTAGGAGGAGCCTGGGCAGAATGGGTGGGGTCAGAGAGGAGGGGCTTAGGCGGAGCCTGGGCAGAATGGGTGGGGGTCAGACAGCAGAGGAGGGGCTTAGGAGGAGCCTAGTCAGATTGGGTGGGGTCAAATAGGAGGAGCCTGGGCAGAATGGGTGGGGTCAGACAGCAGAGGAGGGGCTTAGGAGGAGCCTAGTCAGATTGGGTGGGGTCAAATAGGAGGAGCCTGGGCAGAATGGGTGGGGTCAGAGGGGTATGGGAGGAGCCTGGGCAGAATGGGTGGAGTCAGAGAGGAGGGGGTATAGGAGGAGCCTGGGCAGAATGGGTGGGGTCAGACAGCAGAGGAGGGGCTTAGGAGGAGCCTGGGCAGAATGGGTGGGGTCAGACAGCAGAGGAGGGGCTTAGGAGGAGCCTGGGCAGATTGGGTGGGGTCAGAGAGGAGGAGCCTAGTCAGAATGGGTGGAGTCAGAGAGGAGGGGGTATAGGAGGAGCCTGGGCAGATTGGGTGGGGTCAGAGAGGAGATGCTTAGGCGGAGCCTGGGCAGAATGGGTGGGGTCAGACAGCAGAGGAGGGGCTTAGGAGGAGCCTAGTCAGATTGGGTGGGGTCAAATAGGAGGAGCCTAGTCAGAATGGGTGGAGTCAGAGAGGAGGGGCTTAGGAGGAGCCTCGGCAGAATGGGTGGGTCAGAGGGGTAGGGGGAGGAGCCTGGGCAGAATGGGTAGGGTCAGACAGCAGAGGAGGGGCTTAGGAGGAGCCTGGGCAGAATGGGTGGGGTCAGAGAGGAGGGGGTATAGGAGGAGCCTGGGCAGAATGGGTGGAGTCAGAGAGGAGGGGGTATAGGAGGAGCCTAGTCAGATTGGGTGGGGTCAAATAGGAGGAGCCTGGGCAGAATGGGTGGGGTCAGAGGAGTAGGGGAGGAGCCTGGGCAGAATGGGTGGGGTCAGACAGCAGAGGAGGGGCTTAGGAGGAGCCTGGGCAGAATGGGTGGGGTCAGAGAGGAGGGGCTTAGGCGGAGCCTGGGCAGAATGGGTGGGGTCAGAGAGGAGGGGCTTAGGTGGAGCCTGGGCAGAATGGGTGGAGTCAGAGAGGAGGGGGTATAGGAGGAGCCTGGGCAGAATGGGTGGGGTCAGAGAGGAGGGGGTATAGGAGGAGCCTGGCAGAGGGGGGTGTAGGAGGAGCCTAGTCAGATTGGGTGGGGTCAAATAGGAGGAGCCTGGGCAGAATGGGTGGGGTCAGAGGGGTATGGGAGGAGCCTGGGCAGAGGGGGTGGGGTCAGAGAGGAGGGGTATAGGAGGAGCCTGGGCAGAGGGGGTATAGGAGGAGCCTGGGCAGAGGGGGTATAGGAGGAGCCTAGTCAGATTGGGTGGGGTCAAATAGGAGGAGCCTGGGCAGAATGGGTGGGGTCAGACAGCAGAGGAGGGGCTTAGGAGGAGCCTAGTCAGATTGGGTGGGGTCAAATAGGAGGAGCCTGGGCAGAATGGGTGGGGTCAGACAGCAGAGGAGGGGTATAGGAGGAGCCTGAGCAGAGGGGGTGGGGTCAGAGAGGAGGGGTATAGGAGGAGCCTGGGCAGAGGGGGTATAGGAGGAGCCTGGGCAGAGGGGGTGGGGTCAGAGAGGAGGGGCTTAGGAGGAGCCTAGTCAGATTGGGTGGGGTCAAATAGGAGGAGCCTGGGCAGAATGGGTGGAGTCAGAGAGGTGGGGCTTAGGAGGAGCCTGGGCAGAATGGGTGGGGTCAGAGAGGAGGGGCTTAGGCGGAGCCTGGGCAGAATGGGTGGGGGTCAGACAGCAGAGGAGGGGCTTAGGAAGAGCCTGGGCAGAGGGGGTATAGGAGGAGCCTAGTCAGATTGGGTGGGGTCAAATAGGAGGAGCCTGGGCAGAATGGGTGGGGTCAGAGGGGTATGGGAGGAGCCTGGGCAGAATGGGTGGGGTCAGACAGCAGAGGAGGGGCTTAGGAGGAGCCTAGTCAGATTGGGTGGGGTCAGAGAGGTGGGGTATAGGAGGAGCCTGGGCAGAATGGGTGGGGTCAGACAGCAGAGGAGGGGCTTAGGAGGAGCTTAGTCAGATTGGGTGGGGTCAAATAGGAGGAGCCTGGGTGGGGTCAGAGGGGTAAAGGAGGAGAATGGGCAGAGGGGGTATAGGAGGAGCCTAGTCAGATTGGGTGGGGTCAAATAGGAGGAGCCTGGGCAGAGGGGGTGGGGTCAGAGAGGAGGGGTATAGGAGGAGCCTGGGCAGAATGGGTGGGGTCAGACAGCAGAGGAGGGGCTTAGGAGGGGCCTGGGCAGAATGGGTGGGGTCAGAGAGGAGGGACTTAGGAGGAGCCCAGTCAGATTGGGTGTGGTCAAATAGGAGGAGCCTGGGCAGAATGGGTGGGGTCAGACAGCAGAGGAGGGGTATAGGAGGAGCCTGGGCAGAGGGGGTGGGGTCAGAGAGGAGGGGTATAGGAGGAGCCTGGGCAGAGGGGGTATAGGAGGAGCCTAATCAGATTGGGTGGGGTCCAATAGGAGGAGCCTGGGCAGAATAGGTGGGGCCAGACAGCAGAGGAGGGGCTTAGGAGGAGCCTAGTCAGATTGGGTGGGGTCAAATAGGAGGAGCCTGGGCAGAATGGGTGGGGCCAGACAGCAGAGGAGGGGCTTAGGAGGAACCTAGTCAGATTGGGTGGGGTCAAATAGGAGGAGCCTGGGCAGAATGGGTGGGGTCAGACAGCAGAGGAGGGGTATAGGAGGAGCCTGGGCAGAGGGGGTGGGGTCAGACAGCAGAGGAGGGGTATAGGAGGAGCCTGGGCAGAGGGGGTATAGGAGGAGCCTAATCAGATTGGGTGGGGTCCAATAGGAGGAGCCTGGGCAGAATAGGTGGGGCCAGACAGCAGAGGAGGGGCTTAGGAGGAGCCTAGTCAGATTGGGTGGGGTCAAATAGGAGGAGCCTGGGCAGAATGGGTGGGGCCAGACAGCAGAGGAGGGGCTTAGGAGGAACCTAGTCAGATTGGGTGGGGTCAAATAGGAGGAGCCTGGGCAGAATGGGTGGGGTCAGACAGCAGAGGAGGGGTATAGGAGGAGCCTGGGTAGAATGGGTGGAGTCAGAGAGGAGGGGGTATAGGAGGAGCCTGGGCAAAATGGGTGGGGTCAGACAGCAGAGGAGGGGTATAGGAGGAGCCTGGGCAGAGGGGGTATAGGAGGAGCCTGGGCAGAGGGGGTATAGGAGGAGCCTGGGCAGAGGGGGTATAGGAGGAGCCTAGTCAGATTGGGTGGGGTCAAATAGGAGGAGCCTGGGCAGAATGGGTGGGGTCAGACAGCAGAGGAGGGGCTTAGGAGGAGCCTAGTCAGATTGGGTGGGGTCAAATAGGAGGAGCCTGGGCAGAATGGGTGGGGTCAGACAGCAGAGGAGGGGTATAGGAGGAGCCTGGGCAGAGGGGGTGGGGTCAGAGAGGAGGGGTATAGGAGGAGCCTGGGCAGAGGGGGTATAGGAGGAGCCTGGGCAGAGGGGGTGGGGTCAGAGAGGAGGGGCTTAGGAGGAGCCTAGTCAGATTGGGTGGGGTCAAATAGGAGGAGCCTGGGCAGAATGGGTGGAGTCAGAGAGGTGGGGCTTAGGAGGAGCCTGGGCAGAATGGGTGGGGTCAGAGAGGAGGGGCTTAGGCGGAGCCTGGGCAGAATGGGTGGGGGTCAGACAGCAGAGGAGGGGCTTAGGAGGAGCCTAGTCAGATTGGGTGGGGTCAAATAGGAGGAGCCTGGGCAGAATGGGTGGGGTCAGACAGCAGAGGAGGGGCTTAGGAGGAGCCTAGTCAGATTGGGTGGGGTCAAATAGGAGGAACCTGGGCAGAATGGGTGGGGTCAGAGGGGTATGGGAGGAGCCTGGGCAGAATGGGTGGAGTCAGAGAGGAGGGGGTATAGGAGGAGCCTGGGCAGAATGGGTGGGGTCAGACAGCAGAGGAGGGGCTTATGAGGAGCCTGGGCAGAATGGGTGGGGTCAGACAGCAGAGGAGGGGCTTAGGAGGAGCCTGGGCAGATTGGGTGGGGTCAGAGAGGAGGAGCCTAGTCAGAATGGGTGGAGTCAGAGAGGAGGGGGTATAGGAGGAGCCTGGGCAGATTGGGTGGGGTCAAATAGGAGGAGCCTAGTCAGAATGGGTGGAGTCAGAGAGGAGGGGGCTTAGGAGGAGCCTGGGCAGATTGGGTGGGGTCAAATAGGAGGAGCCTAGTCAGAATGGGTGGAGTCAGAGAGGAGGGGCTTAGGAGGAGCCTGGGCAGAATGGGTGGAGTCAGAGAGGAGCGGGTATAGGAGGAGCCTGGGCAGAGGGGGGTGTAGGAGGAGCCTAGTCAGATTGGGTGGGGGCAGAATGGGTGGGTCAGAGGGGTAGGGGGAGGAGCCTGGGCAGAATGGGTAGGGTCAGACAGCAGAGGAGGGGCTTAGGAGGAGCCTGGGCAGAATGGGTGGGGTCAGAGAGGAGGGGGTATAGGAGGAGCCTGGGCAGAATGGGTGGAGTCAGAGAGGAGGGGGTATAGGAGGAGCCTAGTCAGATTGGGTGGGGTCAGAGAGGAGGGGGTATAGGAGGAGCCTAGTCAGATTGGGTGGGGTCAGAGAGGAGGGGGTATAGGAGGAGCCTGGGCAGAGGGGGGTGTAGGAGGAGCCTAGTCAGATTGGGTGGGGTCAAATAGGAGGAGCCTGGGCAGAATGGGTGGGGTCAGAGAGGAGGGGGTATAGGAGGAGCCTGGGCAGAATGGGTGGGGTCAGAGAGGAGGGGGTATAGGAGGAGCCTGGCAGAGGGGGGTGTAGGAGGAGCCTAGTCAGATTGGGTGGGGTCAAATAGGAGGAGCCTGGGCAGAATGGGTGGGGTCAGAGGGGTATGGGAGGAGCCTGGGCAGAATGGGTGGAGTCAGAGAGGAGGGGGTATAGGAGGAGCCTGGGCAGAATGGGTGGGGTCAGAGAGGAGGGGGTATAGGAGGAGCCTGGGCAGAGGGGGGTGTAGGAGGAGCCTAGTCAGATTGGGTGGGGTCAAATAGGAGGAGCCTGGGTAGAATGGGTGGAGTCAGAGAGGAGGGGGTATAGGAGGAGCCTAGTCAGATTGGGTGGGGTCAGAGAGGAGGGGCTTAGGAGGAGCCTAGGGGCTTAGGAGGAGCCTAGTCAGATTGGGTGGTGTCAGAGAGGAGGGGTATAGGAGGAGCCTGGGCAGAATGGGTGGGGTCAGACAGCAGATGAGGGGCTTAGGAGGAGCCTGGGCAGAATGGGTTGGGTCAGACAGCAGAGG
The DNA here is from genome assembly GCF_964263255.1 of Lissotriton vulgaris. Classification (NCBI taxonomy): domain Eukaryota; kingdom Metazoa; phylum Chordata; class Amphibia; order Caudata; family Salamandridae; genus Lissotriton; species Lissotriton vulgaris. Next base: position 1,003,111,123 of record NC_141695.1, read on the forward strand.
AGGGGCTTAGGAGGAGCCTAGTCAGATTGGGTGGGGTCAAATAGGAGGAGCCTGGGCAGAATGGGTGAGGTCAGAGAGGAGGGGTATAGGAGGAGCCTGGGCAGAGGGGGTATAGGAGGAGCCTAGTCAGATTGGGTGGGGTCAAATAGGAGGGGGTATAGGAGGAGCCTGGGCAGAATGGGTGGGGTCAGACAGCAGAGGAGGGGCTTAGGAGGAGCCAAGTCAGATTGGGTGGGGTCAAATAGGAGGGGTATAGGAGGAGCCTGGGCAGAATGGGTGGGGTCAGAGGGGTATGGGAGGAGCCTGGGCAGAATTGGTGGGGTCAAAGAGGTGGGGTATAGGAGGAGCCTGGGCAGAATGGGTGGGGTCCGACAGCAGAGGAGGGGCTTAGGAGGAGCCTAGTCAGATTGGGTGGGGTCAAATAGGAGGAGCCTGGGCAGAATGGGTGGGGTCAGACAGCAGAGGAGGGGCTTAGGAGGAGCCAAGTCAGATTGGGTGGGGTCAAATAGGAGGGGTATAGGAGGAGCCTGGGCAGAATGGGTGGGGTCAGAGGGGTATGGGAGGAGCCTGGGCAGAATGGGTGGAGTCAGAGAGGAGGGGGTATAGGAGAAGCCTGGGCAGAATGGGTGGGGTCAGACAGCAGAGGAGGGGCTTAGGAGGAGCCTGGGCAGAATGGGTGGGGTCAGAGAGGAGATGCTTAGGCGGAGCCTGGGCAGAATGGGTGGGGTCAGACAGCAGAGGAGGGGCTTAGGAGGAGCCTAGTCAGATTGGGTGGGGTCAAATAGGAGGAGCCTAGTCAGAATGGGTGGAGTCAGAGAGGAGGGGGTATAGGAGGAGCCTAGTCAGATTGGGTGGGGTCAGAGAGGAGGGGCTTAGGAGGAGCCTAGGGGCTTAGGAGGAACCTAGTCAGATTGGGTGGGGTCAGAGAGGAGGGGTATAGGAGGAGCCTGGGCAGAATGGGTGGGGTCAGACAGCAGATGAGGGGCTTAGGAGGAGCCTGGGCAGAATTGGTGGGGTCAGAGAGGAGGGGCTTAGGAGGAGCCTGGGCAGAATGGGTGGGGTCAGACAGCAGAGGAGGGGCTTAGGAGGAGCCTAGTCAGATTGGGTGGGGTCAAATAGGAGGAGCCTGGGCAGAATGGGTGAGGTCAGAGAGGAGGGGTATAGGAGGAGCCTGGGCAGAGGGGGTATAGGAGGAGCCTAGTCAGATTGGGTGGGGTCAAATAGGAGGGGGTATAGGAGGAGCCTGGGCAGAATGGGTGGGGCCAGACAGCAGAGGAGGGGCTTAGGAGGAACCTAGTCAGATTGGGTGGGGTCAAATAGGAGGAGCCTGGGCAGAATGGGTGGGGTCAGACAGCAGAGGAGGGGCTTAGGAGGAGCCTAGTCAGATTGGGTGGGGTCAGAGAGGAGGGGTATAGGAGGAGCCTGGGCAGAATGGGTGGAGTCAGAGAGGAGGGGGTATAGGAGGAGCCTGGGCAGAATGGGTATAGGAGGAGCCTAGTCAGATTGGGTGAGGTCAGAGAGGAGGGGTATAGGAGGAGCCTGGGCAGAGGGGCTTAGGAGGAGCCTGGGCAGAATGGGTGGGGTCAGACAGCAGAGGATGGGTTTAGGAGGAGCTTAGTCAGAATGGGTGGGGTCAGAGAGCAGAGGAGGGGTTAAGGAGGAGCCTAGTCAGATTGGGTGGGGTCAGAGAGGTGGGGTATAGGAGGAGCCTGGGGAGAATGGGTGGGGTCAGACAGCAGAGGAGGGGTATAGGAGGAGCCTGGGCAGAGGGGGTATAGGAGGAGCCTGGGCAGAGGGGGTATAGGAGGAGCCTGGGCAGAGGGGGTATAGGAGGAGCCTAGTCAGATTGGGTGGGGTCAAATAGGAGGAGCCTGGGCAGAATGGGTGGGGTCAGACAGCAGAGGAGGGGCTTAGGAGGAGCCTAGTCAGATTGGGTGGGGTCAAATAGGAGGAGCCTGGGCAGAATGGGTGGGGTCAGACAGGAGGGGTATAGGAGGAGCCTGGGCAGAGGGGGTGGGGTCAGAGAGGAGGGGTATAGGAGGAGCCTGGGCAGAGGGGGTATAGGAGGAGCCTGGGCAGAGGGGGTGGGGTCAGAGAGGAGGGGCTTAGGAGGAGCCTAGTCAGATTGGGTGGGGTCAAATAGGAGGAGCCTGGGCAGAATGGGTGGAGTCAGAGAGGTGGGGCTTAGGAGGAGCCTGGGCAGAATGGGTGGGGTCAGAGAGGAGGGGCTTAGGCGGAGCCTGGGCAGAATGGGTGGGGGTCAGACAGCAGAGGAGGGGCTTAGGAGGAGCCTAGTCAGATTGGGTGGGGTCAAATAGGAGGAGCCTGGGCAGAATGGGTGGGGTCAGACAGCAGAGGAGGGGCTTAGGAGGAGCCTAGTCAGATTGGGTGGGGTCAAATAGGAGGAGCCTGGGCAGAATGGGTGGGGTCAGAGGGGTATGGGAGGAGCCTGGGCAGAATGGGTGGAGTCAGAGAGGAGGGGGTATAGGAGGAGCCTGGGCAGAATGGGTGGGGTCAGACAGCAGAGGAGGGGCTTAGGAGGAGCCTGGGCAGAATGGGTGGGGTCAGACAGCAGAGGAGGGGCTTAGGAGGAGCCTGGGCAGATTGGGTGGGGTCAGAGAGGAGGAGCCTAGTCAGAATGGGTGGAGTCAGAGAGGAGGGGGTATAGGAGGAGCCTGGGCAGATTGGGTGGGGTCAGAGAGGAGATGCTTAGGCGGAGCCTGGGCAGAATGGGTGGGGTCAGACAGCAGAGGAGGGGCTTAGGAGGAGCCTAGTCAGATTGGGTGGGGTCAAATAGGAGGAGCCTAGTCAGAATGGGTGGAGTCAGAGAGGAGGGGCTTAGGAGGAGCCTCGGCAGAATGGGTGGGTCAGAGGGGTAGGGGGAGGAGCCTGGGCAGAATGGGTAGGGTCAGACAGCAGAGGAGGGGCTTAGGAGGAGCCTGGGCAGAATGGGTGGGGTCAGAGAGGAGGGGGTATAGGAGGAGCCTGGGCAGAATGGGTGGAGTCAGAGAGGAGGGGGTATAGGAGGAGCCTAGTCAGATTGGGTGGGGTCAGAGAGGAGGGGGTATAGGAGGAGCCTGGGCAGAGGGGGGTGTAGGAGGAGCCTAGTCAGATTGGGTGGGGTCAAATAGGAGGAGCCTGGGCAGAATGGGTGGGGTCAGAGGAGTAGGGGAGGAGCCTGGGCAGAATGGGTGGGGTCAGACAGCAGAGGAGGGGCTTAGGAGGAGCCTGGGCAGAATGGGTGGGGTCAGAGAGGAGGGGCTTAGGCGGAGCCTGGGCAGAATGGGTGGGGTCAGAGAGGAGGGGCTTAGGTGGAGCCTGGGCAGAATGGGTGGAGTCAGAGAGGAGGGGGTATAGGAGGAGCCTGGGCAGAATGGGTGGGGTCAGAGAGGAGGGGGTATAGGAGGAGCCTGGCAGAGGGGGGTGTAGGAGGAGCCTAGTCAGATTGGGTGGGGTCAAATAGGAGGAGCCTGGGCAGAATGGGTGGGGTCAGAGGGGTATGGGAGGAGCCTGGGCAGAGGGGGTGGGGTCAGAGAGGAGGGGTATAGGAGGAGCCTGGGCAGAGGGGGTATAGGAGGAGCCTGGGCAGAGGGGGTATAGGAGGAGCCTAGTCAGATTGGGTGGGGTCAAATAGGAGGAGCCTGGGCAGAATGGGTGGGGTCAGACAGCAGAGGAGGGGCTTAGGAGGAGCCTAGTCAGATTGGGTGGGGTCAAATAGGAGGAGCCTGGGCAGAATGGGTGGGGTCAGACAGCAGAGGAGGGGTATAGGAGGAGCCTGAGCAGAGGGGGTGGGGTCAGAGAGGAGGGGTATAGGAGGAGCCTGGGCAGAGGGGGTATAGGAGGAGCCTGGGCAGAGGGGGTGGGGTCAGAGAGGAGGGGCTTAGGAGGAGCCTAGTCAGATTGGGTGGGGTCAAATAGGAGGAGCCTGGGCAGAATGGGTGGAGTCAGAGAGGTGGGGCTTAGGAGGAGCCTGGGCAGAATGGGTGGGGTCAGAGAGGAGGGGCTTAGGCGGAGCCTGGGCAGAATGGGTGGGGGTCAGACAGCAGAGGAGGGGCTTAGGAGGAGCTTAGTCAGATTGGGTGTGGTCAAATAGGAGGAGCCTGGGCAGAATGGGTGGGGTCAGACAGCAGAGGAGGGGCTTAGGAGGAGCTTAGTCAGATTGGGTGGGGTCAAATAGGAGGAGCCTGGGCAGAGGGGGTGGGGTCAGAGAGGAGGGGGTATAGGAGGAGCCTGGGCAGAATGGGTGGGGTCAGACAGCAGAGGAGGGGCTTAGGAGGAGGCTGGGCAGAATGGGTGGGGTCAGACAGCAGAGGAGGGGCTTAGGAGGAGCCTGGACAGAGGGGGTGGGGTCAGAGAGGAGGGGTATAGGAGGAGCCTGGGCAGGAGGAGGGGGTATATGGGCAGAATGGGTGGGGTCAGAGAGGAGGGGTATAGGAGGAGCCTGGGCAGGAGGAGGGGGTATATGGGCAGAATGGGTGGGGTCAGAGAGGAGGGGCTTAGGAGGAGCCTGGGCAGAATGGGTGGGGTCAGAGAGGTGGGGCTTAGGAGGAGCCTGGGCAGAATGGGTGGGGTCAGAGGGGCTTAGGGGGAGCCTGGGCAGAATGGGTGGGGGTCAGACAGCAGAGGAGGGGCTTAGGAAGAGCCTGGGCAGAGGGGGTATAGGAGGAGCCTAGTCAGATTGGGTGGGGTCAAATAGGAGGAGCCTGGGCAGAATGGGTGGGGTCAGAGGGGTATGGGAGGAGCCTGGGCAGAATGGGTGGGGTCAGAGAGGTGGGGTATAGGAGGAGCCTGGGCAGAATGGGTGGGGTCAGACAGCAGAGGAGGGGCTTAGGAGGAGCTTAGTCAGATTGGGTGGGGTCAAATAGGAGGAGCCTGGGTGGGGTCAGAGGGGTAAAGGAGGAGCCTGGCCAGAGGGGGTGGGGTCAGAGAGGAGGAGCTTAGTCAGATTGGTGGGGTCAAATAGGAGGAGCCTGGGCAGAATGGGTGGGGTCAGACAGCAGAGGAGGGGCTTAGGAGGAGCCTGGGCAGAATGGGTGGGGTCAGAGAGGAGGGGCTTAGGAGGAGCCTGGGCAGAATGGGTGGAGTCAGAGAGGAGGGGGTATAGGAGGAGCCTGGGCAGAATGGGTATAGGAGGAGCCTAGTCAGATTGGGTGTGGTCAAATAGGAGGAGCCTGGGCAGAATGGGTGGGGTCAGACAGCAGAGGAGGGGTATAGGAGGAGCCTGGGCAGAGGGGGTGGGGTCAGAGAGGAGGGGTATAGGAGGAGCCTGGGCAGAGGGGGTATAGGAGGAGCCTAGTCAGATTGGGTATAGGAGGAGCCTAGTCAGATTGGGTGTGGTCAAATAGGAGGAGCCTGGGCAGAATGGGTGGGGTCAGACAGCAGAGGAGGGGTATAGGAGGAGCCTGGGCAGAGGGGGTGGGGTCAGAGAGGAGGGGTATAGGAGGAGCCTGGGCAGGAGGAGGGGGTATATGGGCAGAATGGGTGGGGTCAGAGAGGAGGGGCTTAGGAGGAGCCTGGGCAGAATGGGTGGGGTCAGAGGGGCTTAGGGGGAGCCTGGGCAGAATGGGTGGGGGTCAGACAGCAGAGGAGGGGCTTAGGAAGAGCCTGGGCAGAGGGGGTATAGGAGGAGCCTAGTCAGATTGGGTGGGGTCAAATAGGAGGAGCCTGGGCAGAATGGGTGGGGTCAGAGGGGTATGGGAGGAGCCTGGGCAGAATGGGTGGGGTCAGACAGCAGAGGAGGGGCTTAGGAGGAGCCTAGTCAGATTGGGTGGGGTCAGAGAGGTGGGGTATAGGAGGAGCCTGGGCAGAATGGGTGGGGTCAGACAGCAGAGGAGGGGCTTAGGAGGAGCTTAGTCAGATTGGGTGGGGTCAAATAGGAGGAGCCTGGGTGGGGTCAGAGGGGTAAAGGAGGAGCCTGGGCAGAGGGGGTATAGGAGGAGCCTAGTCAGATTGGGTGGGGTCAAATAGGAGGAGCCTGGGCAGAGGGGGTGGGGTCAGAGAGGAGGGGTATAGGAGGAGCCTGGGCAGAATGGGTGGGGTCAGACAGCAGAGGAGGGGCTTAGGAGGGGCCTGGGCAGAATGGGTGGGGTCAGAGAGGAGGGACTTAGGAGGAGCCCAGTCAGATTGGGTGTGGTCAAATAGGAGGAGCCTGGGCAGAATGGGTGGGGTCAGACAGCAGAGGAGGGGTATAGGAGGAGCCTGGGCAGAGGGGGTGGGGTCAGAGAGGAGGGGTATAGGAGGAGCCTGGGCAGAGGGGGTATAGGAGGAGCCTAATCAGATTGGGTGGGGTCCAATAGGAGGAGCCTGGGCAGAATAGGTGGGGCCAGACAGCAGAGGAGGGGCTTAGGAGGAGCCTAGTCAGATTGGGTGGGGTCAAATAGGAGGAGCCTGGGCAGAATGGGTGGGGCCAGACAGCAGAGGAGGGGCTTAGGAGGAACCTAGTCAGATTGGGTGGGGTCAAATAGGAGGAGCCTGGGCAGAATGGGTGGGGTCAGACAGCAGAGGAGGGGTATAGGAGGAGCCTGGGCAGAGGGGGTGGGGTCAGAGAGGAGGGGTATAGGAGGAGCCTGGGCAGAGGGGGTATAGGAGGAGCCTAATCAGATTGGGTGGGGTCCAATAGGAGGAGCCTGGGCAGAATAGGTGGGGCCAGACAGCAGAGGAGGGGCTTAGGAGGAGCCTAGTCAGATTGGGTGGGGTCAAATAGGAGGAGCCTGGGCAGAATGGGTGGGGCCAGACAGCAGAGGAGGGGCTTAGGAGGAACCTAGTCAGATTGGGTGGGGTCAAATAGGAGGAGCCTGGGCAGAATGGGTGGGGTCAGACAGCAGAGGAGGGGTATAGGAGGAGCCTGGGTAGAATGGGTGGAGTCAGAGAGGAGGGGGTATAGGAGGAGCCTGGGCAGAATGGGTGGGGTCAGACAGCAGAGGAGGGGCTTAGGAGGAGCCTAGTCAGATTGGGTGGGGTCAGAGAGGTGGGGTATAGGAGGAGCCTGGGGAGAATGGGTGGGGTCAGACAGCAGAGGAGGGGTATAGGAGGAGCCTGGGCAGAGGGGGTGGGGTCAGAGAGGAGGGGTATAGGAGGAGCCTGGGCAGAGGGGGTATAGGAGGAGCCTGGGCAGAGGGGGTATAGGAGGAGCCTAGTCAGATTGGGTGGGGTCAAATAGGAGGAGCCTGGGCAGAATGGGTGGGGTCAGACAGCAGAGGAGGGGCTTAGGAGGAGCCTAGTCAGATTGGGTGGGGTCAAATAGGAGGAGCCTGGGCAGAATGGGTGGGGTCAGACAGCAGAGGAGGGGTATAGGAGGAGCCTGGGCAGAGGGGGTGGGGTCAGAGAGGAGGGGTATAGGAGGAGCCTGGGCAGAGGGGGTATAGGAGGAGCCTGGGCAGAGGGGGTGGGGTCAGAGAGGAGGGGCTTAGGAGGAGCCTAGTCAGATTGGGTGGGGTCAAATAGGAGGAGCCTGGGCAGAATGGGTGGAGTCAGAGAGGTGGGGCTTAGGAGGAGCCTGGGCAGAATGGGTGGGGTCAGAGAGGAGGGGCTTAGGCGGAGCCTGGGCAGAATGGGTGGGGGTCAGACAGCAGAGGAGGGGCTTAGGAGGAGCCTAGTCAGATTGGGTGGGGTCAAATAGGAGGAGCCTGGGCAGAATGGGTGGGGTCAGACAGCAGAGGAGGGGCTTAGGAGGAGCCTAGTCAGATTGGGTGGGGTCAAATAGGAGGAACCTGGGCAGAATGGGTGGGGTCAGAGGGGTATGGGAGGAGCCTGGGCAGAATGGGTGGAGTCAGAGAGGAGGGGGTATAGGAGGAGCCTGGGCAGAATGGGTGGGGTCAGACAGCAGAGGAGGGGCTTAGGAGGAGCCTGGGCAGAATGGGTGGGGTCAGACAGCAGAGGAGGGGCTTAGGAGGAGCCTGGGCAGATTGGGTGGGGTCAGAGAGGAGGAGCCTAGTCAGAATGGGTGGAGTCAGAGAGGAGGGGGTATAGGAGGAGCCTGGGCAGATTGGGTGGGGTCAAATAGGAGGAGCCTAGTCAGAATGGGTGGAGTCAGAGAGGAGGGGGCTTAGGAGGAGCCTGGGCAGATTGGGTGGGGTCAAATAGGAGGAGCCTAGTCAGAATGGGTGGAGTCAGAGAGGAGGGGCTTAGGAGGAGCCTGGGCAGAATGGGTGGGGTCAGAGGGGTATGGGAGGAGCCTGGGTAGAATGGGTGGAGTCAGAGAGGAGCGGGTATAGGAGGAGCCTGGGCAGAGGGGGGTGTAGGAGGAGCCTAGTCAGATTGGGTGGGGGCAGAATGGGTGGGTCAGAGGGGTAGGGGGAGGAGCCTGGGCAGAATGGGTAGGGTCAGACAGCAGAGGAGGGGCTTAGGAGGAGCCTGGGCAGAATGGGTGGGGTCAGAGAGGAGGGGGTATAGGAGGAGCCTGGGCAGAATGGGTGGAGTCAGAGAGGAGGGGGTATAGGAGGAGCCTAGTCAGATTGGGTGGGGTCAGAGAGGAGGGGGTATAGGAGGAGCCTAGTCAGATTGGGTGGGGTCAGAGAGGAGGGGGTATAGGAGGAGCCTGGGCAGAGGGGGGTGTAGGAGGAGCCTAGTCAGATTGGGTGGGGTCAAATAGGAGGAGCCTGGGCAGAATGGGTGGGGTCAGAGGAGTAGGGGAGGAGCCTGGGCAGAATGGGTGGGGTCAGACAGCAGAGGAGGGGCTTAGGAGGAGCCTGGGCAGAATGGGTGGGGTCAGAGAGGAGGGGCTTAGGCGGAGCCTGGGCAGAATGGGTGGGGTCAGAGAGGAGGGGCTTAGGTGGAGCCTGGGCAGAATGGGTGGAGTCAGAGAGGAGGGGGTATAGGAGGAGCCTGGGCAGAATGGGTGGGGTCAGAGAGGAGGGGGTATAGGAGGAGCCTGGCAGAGGGGGGTGTAGGAGGAGCCTAGTCAGATTGGGTGGGGTCAAATAGGAGGAGCCTGGGCAGAATGGGTGGGGTCAGAGGGGTATGGGAGGAGCCTGGGCAGAATGGGTGGAGTCAGAGAGGAGGGGGTATAGGAGGAGCCTGGGCAGAATGGGTGGGGTCAGAGAGGAGGGGGTATAGGAGGAGCCTGGCAGAGGGGGGTGTAGGAGGAGCCTAGTCAGATTGGGTGGGGTCAAATAGGAGGAGCCTGGGCAGAATGGGTGGGGTCAGAGGGGTATGGGAGGAGCCTGGGCAGAATGGGTGGAGTCAGAGAGGAGGGGGTATAGGAGGAGCCTGGGCAGAATGGGTGGGGTCAGAGAGGAGGGGGTATAGGAGGAGCCTGGGCAGAGGGGGGTGTAGGAGGAGCCTAGTCAGATTGGGTGGGGTCAAATAGGAGGAGCCTGGGTAGAATGGGTGGAGTCAGAGAGGAGGGGGTATAGGAGGAGCCTAGTCAGATTGGGTGGGGTCAGAGAGGAGGGGCTTAGGAGGAGCCTAGGGGCTTAGGAGGAGCCTAGTCAGATTGGGTGGTGTCAGAGAGGAGGGGTATAGGAGGAGCCTGGGCAGAATGGGTGGGGTCAGACAGCAGATGAGGGGCTTAGGAGGAGCCTGGGCAGAATGGGTTGGGTCAGACAGCAGAGGAGGGGCTTAGGAGGAGCCTAGTCAGATTGGGTGGGGTCAAATAGGAGGAGCCTGGGCAGAATGGGTGAGGTCAGAGAGGAGGGGTATAGGAGGAGCCTGGGCAGAGGGGGTATAGGAGGAGCCTAGTCAGATTGGGTGGGGTCAAATAGGAGGGGGTATAGGAGGAGCCTGGGCAGAATGGGTGGGGTCAGACAGCAGAGGAGGGGCTTAGGAGGAGCCAAGTCAGATTGGGTGGGGTCAAATAGGAGGGGTATAGGAGGAGCCTGGGCAGAATGGGTGGGGTCAGAGGGGTATGGGAGGAGCCTGGGCAGAATTGGTGGGGTCAAAGAGGTGGGGTATAGGAGGAGCCTGGGCAGAATGGGTGGGGTCCGACAGCAGAGGAGGGGCTTAGGAGGAGCCTAGTCAGATTGGGTGGGGTCAAATAGGAGGAGCCTGGGCAGAATGGGTGGGGTCAGACAGCAGAGGAGGGGCTTAGGAGGAGCCAAGTCAGATTGGGTGGGGTCAAATAGGAGGGGTATAGGAGGAGCCTGGGCAGAATGGGTGGGGTCAGAGGGGTATGGGAGGAGCCTGGGCAGAATGGGTGGAGTCAGAGAGGAGGGGGTATAGGAGAAGCCTGGGCAGAATGGGTGGGGTCAGACAGCAGAGGAGGGGCTTAGGAGGAGCCTGGGCAGAATGGGTGGGGTCAGAGAGGAGATGCTTAGGCGGAGCCTGGGCAGAATGGGTGGGGTCAGACAGCAGAGGAGGGGCTTAGGAGGAGCCTAGTCAGATTGGGTGGGGTCAAATAGGAGGAGCCTAGTCAGAATGGGTGGAGTCAGAGAGGAGGGGGTATAGGAGGAGCCTAGTCAGATTGGGTGGGGTCAGAGAGGAGGGGCTTAGGAGGAGCCTAGGGGCTTAGGAGGAACCTAGTCAGATTGGGTGGGGTCAGAGAGGAGGGGTATAGGAGGAGCCTGGGCAGAATGGGTGGGGTCAGACAGCAGATGAGGGGCTTAGGAGGAGCCTGGGCAGAATTGGTGGGGTCAGAGAGGAGGGGCTTAGGAGGAGCCTGGGCAGAATGGGTGGGGTCAGACAGCAGAGGAGGGGCTTAGGAGGAGCCTAGTCAGATTGGGTGGGGTCAAATAGGAGGAGCCTGGGCAGAATGGGTGAGGTCAGAGAGGAGGGGTATAGGAGGAGCCTGGGCAGAGGGGGTATAGGAGGAGCCTAGTCAGATTGGGTGGGGTCAAATAGGAGGGGGTATAGGAGGAGCCTGGGCAGAATGGGTGGGGCCAGACAGCAGAGGAGGGGCTTAGGAGGAACCTAGTCAGATTGGGTGGGGTCAAATAGGAGGAGCCTGGGCAGAATGGGTGGGGTCAGACAGCAGAGGAGGGGCTTAGGAGGAGCCTAGTCAGATTGGGTGGGGTCAGAGAGGAGGGGTATAGGAGGAGCCTGGGCAGAATGGGTGGAGTCAGAGAGGAGGGGGTATAGGAGGAGCCTGGGCAGAATGGGTATAGGAGGAGCCTAGTCAGATTGGGTGAGGTCAGAGAGGAGGGGTATAGGAGGAGCCTGGGCAGAGGGGCTTAGGAGGAGCCTGGGCAGAATGGGTGGGGTCAGACAGCAGAGGATGGGTTTAGGAGGAGCTTAGTCAGAATGGGTGGGGTCAGAGAGCAGAGGAGGGGTTAAGGAGGAGCCTAGTCAGATTGGGTGGGGTCAGAGAGGTGGGGTATAGGAGGAGCCTGGGGAGAATGGGTGGGGTCAGACAGCAGAGGAGGGGTATAGGAGGAGCCTGGGCAGAGGGGGTATAGGAGGAGCCTGGGCAGAGGGGGTATAGGAGGAGCCTGGGCAGAGGGGGTATAGGAGGAGCCTAGTCAGATTGGGTGGGGTCAAATAGGAGGAGCCTGGGCAGAATGGGTGGGGTCAGACAGCAGAGGAGGGGCTTAGGAGGAGCCTAGTCAGATTGGGTGGGGTCAAATAGGAGGAGCCTGGGCAGAATGGGTGGGGTCAGACAGGAGGGGTATAGGAGGAGCCTGGGCAGAGGGGGTGGGGTCAGAGAGGAGGGGTATAGGAGGAGCCTGGGCAGAGGGGGTATAGGAGGAGCCTGGGCAGAGGGGGTGGGGTCAGAGAGGAGGGGCTTAGGAGGAGCCTAGTCAGATTGGGTGGGGTCAAATAGGAGGAGCCTGGGCAGAATGGGTGGAGTCAGAGAGGTGGGGCTTAGGAGGAGCCTGGGCAGAATGGGTGGGGTCAGAGAGGAGGAGCTTAGGCGGAGCCTGGGCAGAATGGGTGGGGGTCAGACAGCAGAGGAGGGGCTTAGGAGGAGCCTAGTCAGATTGGGTGGGGTCAAATAGGAGGACCCTGGGCAGAATGGGTGGGGTCAGACAGCAGAGGAGGGGCTTAGGAGGAGCCTAGTCAGATTGGGTGGGGTCAAATAGGAGGAGCCTGGGCAGAATGGGTGGGGTCAGAGGGGTATGGGAGGAGCCTGGGCAGAATGGGTGGAGTCAGAGAGGAGGGGGTATAGGAGGAGCCTGGGCAGAATGGGTGGGGTCAGACAGCAGAGGAGGGGCTTAGGAGGAGCCTGGGCAGAATGGGTGGGGTCAGACAGCAGAGGAGGGGCTTAGGAGGAGCCTGGGCAGATTGGGTGGGGTCAGAGAGGAGGAGCCTAGTCAGAATGGGTGGAGTCAGAGAGGAGGGGGTATAGGAGGAGCCTGGGCAGATTGGGTGGGGTCAGAGAGGAGATGCTTAGGCGGAGCCTGGGCAGAATGGGTGGGGTCAGACAGCAGAGGAGGGGCTTAGGAGGAGCCTAGTCAGATTGGGTGGGGTCAAATAGGAGGAGCCTAGTCAGAATGGGTGGAGTCAGAGAGGAGGGGCTTAGGAGGAGCCTCGGCAGAATGGGTGGGTCAGAGGGGTAGGGGGAGGAGCCTGGGCAGAATGGGTAGGGTCAGACAGCAGAGGAGGGGCTTAGGAGGAGCCTGGGCAGAATGGGTGGGGTCAGAGAGGAGGGGGTATAGGAGGAGCCTGGGCAGAATGGGTGGAGTCAGAGAGGAGGGGGTATAGGAGGAGCCTAGTCAGATTGGGTGGGGTCAGAGAGGAGGGGGTATAGGAGGAGCCTGGGCAGAGGGGGGTGTAGGAGGAGCCTAGTCAGATTGGGTGGGGTCAAATAGGAGGAGCCTGGGCAGAATGGGTGGGGTCAGAGGAGTAGGGGAGGAGCCTGGGCAGAATGGGTGGGGTCAGACAGCAGAGGAGGGGCTTAGGAGGAGCCTGGGCAGAATGGGTGGGGTCAGAGAGGAGGGGCTTAGGCGGAGCCTGGGCAGAATGGGTGGGGTCAGAGAGGAGGGGCTTAGGTGGAGCCTGGGCAGAATGGGTGGAGTCAGAGAGGAGGGGGTATAGGAGGAGCCTGGGCAGAATGGGTGGGGTCAGAGAGGAGGGGGTATAGGAGGAGCCTGGCAGAGGGGGGTGTAGGAGGAGCCTAGTCAGATTGGGTGGGGTCAAATAGGAGGAGCCTGGGCAGAATGGGTGGGGTCAGAGGGGTATGGGAAGAGCCTGGGCAGAGGGGGTGGGGTCAGAGAGGAGGGGTATAGGAGGAGCCTGGGCAGAGGGGGTATAGGAGGAGCCTGGGCAGAGGGGGTATAGGAGGAGCCTAGTCAGATTGGGTGGGGTCAAATAGGAGGAGCCTGGGCAGAATGGGTGGGGTCAGACAGCAGAGGAGGGGCTTAGGAGGAGCCTAGTCAGATTGGGTGGGGTCAAATAGGAGGAGCCTGGGCAGAATGGGTGGGGTCAGACAGCAGAGGAGGGGTATAGGAGGAGCCTGAGCAGAGGGGGTGGGGTCAGAGAGGAGGGGTATAGGAGGAGCCTGGGCAGAGGGGGTATAGGAGGAGCCTGGGCAGAGGGGGTGGGGTCAGAGAGGAGGGGCTTAGGAGGAGCCTAGTCAGATTGGGTGGGGTCAAATAGGAGGAGCCTGGGCAGAATGGGTGGAGTCAGAGAGGTGGGGCTTAGGAGGAGCCTGGGCAGAATGGGTGGGGTCAGAGAGGAGGGGCTTAGGCGGAGCCTGGGCAGAATGGGTGGGGGTCAGACAGCAGAGGAGGGGCTTAGGAGGAGCTTAGTCAGATTGGGTGTGGTCAAATAGGAGGAGCCTGGGCAGAATGGGTGGGGTCAGACAGCAGAGGAGGGGCTTAGGAGGAGCTTAGTCAGATTGGGTGGGGTCAAATAGGAGGAGCCTGGGCAGAGGGGGTGGGGTCAGAGAGGAGGGGGTATAGGAGGAGCCTGGGCAGAATGGGTGGGGTCAGACAGCAGAGGAGGGGCTTAGGAGGAGGCTGGGCAGAATGGGTGGGGTCAGACAGCAGAGGAGGGGCTTAGGAGGAGCCTGGACAGAGGGGGTGGGGTCAGAGAGGAGGGGTATAGGAGGAGCCTGGGCAGGAGGAGGGGGTATATGGGCAGAATGGGTGGGGTCAGAGAGGAGGGGTATAGGAGGAGCCTGGGCAGGAGGAGGGGGTATATGGGCAGAATGGGTGGGGTCAGAGAGGAGGGGCTTAGGAGGAGCCTGGGCAGAATGGGTGGGGTCAGAGAGGTGGGGCTTAGGAGGAGCCTGGGCAGAATGGGTGGGGTCAGAGGGGCTTAGGGGGAGCCTGGGCAGAATGGGTGGGGGTCAGACAGCAGAGGAGGGGCTTAGGAAGAGCCTGGGCAGAGGGGGTATAGGAGGAGCCTAGTCAGATTGGGTGGGGTCAAATAGGAGGAGCCTGGGCAGAATGGGTGGGGTCAGAGGGGTATGGGAGGAGCCTGGGCAGAATGGGTGGGGTCAGACAGCAGAGGAGGGGCTTAGGAGGAGCCTAGTCAGATTGGGTGGGGTCAGAGAGGTGGGGTATAGGAGGAGCCTGGGAAGAATGGGTGGGGTCAGACAGCAGAGGAGGGGCTTAGGAGGAGCTTAGTCAGATTGGGTGGGGTCAAATAGGAGGAGCCTGGGTGGGGTCAGAGGGGTAAAGGAGGAGCCTGGCCAGAGGGGGTGGGGTCAGAGAGGAGGAGCTTAGTCAGATTGGTGGGGTCAAATAGGAGGAGCCTGGGCAGAATGGGTGGGGTCAGACAGCAGAGGAGGGGCTTAGGAGGAGCCTGGGCAGAATGGGTGGGGTCAGAGAGGAGGGGCTTAGGAGGAGCCTGGGCAGAATGGGTGGAGTCAGAGAGGAGGGGGTATAGGAGGAGCCTGGGCAGAATGGGTATAGGAGGAGCCTAGTCAGATTGGGTGTGGTCAAATAGGAGGAGCCTGGGCAGAATGGGTGGGGTCAGACAGCAGAGGAGGGGTATAGGAGGAGCCTGGGCAGAGGGGGTGGGGTCAGAGAGGAGGGGTATAGGAGGAGCCTGGGCAGAGGGGGTATAGGAGGAGCCTAGTCAGATTGGGTGGGGTCAAATAGGAGGAGCCTGGGCAGAGGGGGTGGGGTCAGAGAGGAGGGGTATAGGAGGAGCCTGGGCAGGAGGAGGGGGTATATGGGCAGAATGGGTGGGGTCAGAGAGGAGGGGTATAGGAGGAGCCTGGGCAGGAGGAGGGGGTATATGGGCAGAATGGGTGGGGTCAGAGAGGAGGGGCTTAGGAGGAGCCTGGGCAGAATGGGTGGGGTCAGAGAGGTGGGGCTTAGGAGGAGCCTGGGCAGAATGGGTGGGGTCAGAGGGGCTTAGGGGGAGCCTGGGCAGAATGGGTGGGGGTCAGACAGCAGAGGAGGGGCTTAGGAAGAGCCTGGGCAGAGGGGGTATAGGAGGAGCCTAGTCAGATTGGGTGGGGTCAAATAGGAGGAGCCTGGGCAGAATGGGTGGGGTCAGAGGGGTATGGGAGGAGCCTGGGCAGAATGGGTGGGGTCAGACAGCAGAGGAGGGGCTTAGGAGGAGCCTAGTCAGATTGGGTGGGGTCAGAGAGGTGGGGTATAGGAGGAGCCTGGGCAGAATGGGTGGGGTCAGACAGCAGAGGAGGGGCTTAGGAGGAGCTTAGTCAGATTGGGTGGGGTCAAATAGGAGGAGCCTGGGTGGGGTCAGAGGGGTAAAGGAGGAGCCTGGGCAGAGGGGGTATAGGAGGAGCCTAGTCAGATTGGGTGGGGTCAAATAGGAGGAGCCTGGGCAGAGGGGGTGGGGTCAGAGAGGAGGGGTATAGGAGGAGCCTGGGCAGAATGGGTGGGGTCAGACAGCAGAGGAGGGGCTTAGGAGGGGCCTGGGCAGAATGGGTGGGGTCAGAGAGGAGGGACTTAGGAGGAGCCCAGTCAGATTGGGTGTGGTCAAATAGGAGGAGCCTGGGCAGAATGGGTGGGGTCAGACAGCAGAGGAGGGGTATAGGAGGAGCCTGGGCAGAGGGGGTGGGGTCAGAGAGGAGGGGTATAGGAGGAGCCTGGGCAGAGGGGGTATAGGAGGAGCCTAATCAGATTGGGTGGGGTCCAATAGGAGGAGCCTGGGCAGAATAGGTGGGGCCAGACAGCAGAGGAGGGGCTTAGGAGGAGCCTAGTCAGATTGGGTGGGGTCAAATAGGAGGAGCCTGGGCAGAATGGGTGGGGCCAGACAGCAGAGGAGGGGCTTAGGAGGAACCTAGTCAGATTGGGTGGGGTCAAATAGGAGGAGCCTGGGCAGAATGGGTGGGGTCAGACAGCAGAGGAGGGGTATAGGAGGAGCCTGGGCAGAGGGGGTGGGGTCAGAGAGGAGGGGTATAGGAGGAGCCTGGGCAGAGGGGGTATAGGAGGAGCCTAATCAGATTGGGTGGGGTCCAATAGGAGGAGCCTGGGCAGAATAGTTGGGGCCAGACAGCAGAGGAGGGGCTTAGGAGGAGCCTAGTCAGATTGGGTGGGGTCAAATAGGAGGAGCCTGGGCAGAATGGGTGGGGCCAGACAGCAGAGGAGGGGCTTAGGAGGAACCTAGTCAGATTGGGTGGGGTCAAATAGGAGGAGCCTGGGCAGAATGGGTGGGGTCAGACAGCAGAGGAGGGGTATAGGAGGAGCCTGGGTAGAATGGGTGGAGTCAGAGAGGAGGGGGTATAGGAGGAGCCTGGGCAGAATGGGTGGGGTCAGACAGCAGAGGAGGGGCTTAGGAGGAGCCTAGTCAGATTGGGTGGGGTCAGAGAGGTGGGGTATAGGAGGAGCCTGGGGAGAATGGGTGGGGTCAGACAGCAGAGGAGGGGTATAGGAGGAGCCTGGGCAGAGGGGGTGGGGTCAGAGAGGAGGGGTATAGGAGGAGCCTGGGCAGAGGGGGTATAGGAGGAGCCTGGGCAGAGGGGGTATAGGAGGAGCCTAGTCAGATTGGGTGGGGTCAAATAGGAGGAGCCTGGGCAGAATGGGTGGGGTCAGACAGCAGAGGAGGGGCTTAGGAGGAGCCTAGTCAGATTGGGTGGGGTCAAATAGGAGGAGCCTGGGCAGAATGGGTGGGGTCAGACAGCAGAGGAGGGGTATAGGAGGAGCCTGGGCAGAGGGGGTGGGGTCAGAGAGGAGGGGTATAGGAGGAGCCTGGGCAGAGGGGGTATAGGAGGAGCCTGGGCAGAGGGGGTGGGGTCAGAGAGGAGGGGCTTAGGAGGAGCCTAGTCAGATTGGGTGGGGTCAAATAGGAGGAGCCTGGGCAGAATGGGTGGAGTCAGAGAGGTGGGGCTTAGGAGGAGCCTGGGCAGAATGGGTGGGGTCAGAGAGGAGGGGCTTAGGCGGAGCCTGGGCAGAATGGGTGGGGGTCAGACAGCAGAGGAGGGGCTTAGGAGGAGCCTAGTCAGATTGGGTGGGGTCAAATAGGAGGAGCCTGGGCAGAATGGGTGGGGTCAGACAGCAGAGTAGGGGCTTAGGAGGAGCCTAGTCAGATTGGGTGGGGTCAAATAGGAGGAACCTGGGCAGAATGGGTGGGGTCAGAGGGGTATGGGAGGAGCCTGGGCAGAATGGGTGGAGTCAGAGAGGAGGGGGTATAGGAGGAGCCTGGGCAGAATGGGTGGGGTCAGACAGCAGAGGAGGGGCTTAGGAGGAGCCTGGGCAGAATGGGTGGGGTCAGACAGCAGAGGAGGGGCTTAGGAGGAGCCTGGGCAGATTGGGTGGGGTCAGAGAGGAGGAGCCTAGTCAGAATGGGTGGAGTCAGAGAGGAGGGGGTATAGGAGGAGCCTGGGCAGATTGGGTGGGGTCAAATAGGAGGAGCCTAGTCAGAATGGGTGGAGTCAGAGAGGAGGGGGCTTAGGAGGAGCCTGGGCAGATTGGGTGGGGTCAAATAGGAGGAGCCTAGTC
This sequence comes from Lissotriton vulgaris, assembly GCF_964263255.1. Classification (NCBI taxonomy): domain Eukaryota; kingdom Metazoa; phylum Chordata; class Amphibia; order Caudata; family Salamandridae; genus Lissotriton; species Lissotriton vulgaris. Next base: position 1,003,128,855 of record NC_141695.1, read on the forward strand.
AGAATGGGTGGAGTCAGAGAGGAGGGGCTTAGGAGGAGCCTGGGCAGAATGGGTGGGGTCAGAGGGGTAGGGGAGGAGCCTGGGTAGAATGGGTGGAGTCAGAGAGGAGCGGGTATAGGAGGAGCCTGGGCAGAGGGGGGTGTAGGAGGAGCCTAGTCAGATTGGGTGGGGGCAGAATGGGTGGGTCAGAGGGGTAGGGGGAGGAGCCTGGGCAGAATGGGTAGGGTCAGACAGCAGAGGAGGGGCTTAGGAGGAGCCTGGGCAGAATGGGTGGGGTCAGAGAGGAGGGGGTATAGGAGGAGCCTGGGCAGAATGGGTGGAGTCAGAGAGGAGGGGGTATAGGAGGAGCCTAGTCAGATTGGGTGGGGTCAGAGAGGAGGGGGTATAGGAGGAGCCTAGTCAGATTGGGTGGGGTCAGAGAGGAGGGGGTATAGGAGGAGCCTGGGCAGAGGGGGGTGTAGGAGGAGCCTAGTCAGATTGGGTGGGGTCAAATAGGAGGAGCCTGGGCAGAATGGGTGGGGTCAGAGGAGTAGGGGAGGAGCCTGGGCAGAATGGGTGGGGTCAGACAGCAGAGGAGGGGCTTAGGAGGAGCCTGGGCAGAATGGGTGGGGTCAGAGAGGAGGGGCTTAGGCGGAGCCTGGGCAGAATGGGTGGGGTCAGAGAGGAGGGGCTTAGGTGGAGCCTGGGCAGAATGGGTGGAGTCAGAGAGGAGGGGGTATAGGAGGAGCCTGGGCAGAATGGGTGGGGTCAGAGAGGAGGGGGTATAGGAGGAGCCTGGCAGAGGGGGGTGTAGGAGGAGCCTAGTCAGATTGGGTGGGGTCAAATAGGAGGAGCCTGGGCAGAATGGGTGGGGTCAGAGGGGTATGGGAGGAGCCTGGGCAGAATGGGTGGAGTCAGAGAGGAGGGGGTATAGGAGGAGCCTGGGCAGAATGGGTGGGGTCAGAGAGGAGGGGGTATAGGAGGAGCCTGGCAGAGGGGGGTGTAGGAGGAGCCTAGTCAGATTGGGTGGGGTCAAATAGGAGGAGCCTGGGCAGAATGGGTGGGGTCAGAGGGGTATGGGAGGAGCCTGGGCAGAATGGGTGGAGTCAGAGAGGAGGGGGTATAGGAGGAGCCTGGGCAGAATGGGTGGGGTCAGAGAGGAGGGGGTATAGGAGGAGCCTGGGCAGAGGGGGGTGTAGGAGGAGCCTAGTCAGATTGGGTGGGGTCAAATAGGAGGAGCCTGGGTAGAATGGGTGGAGTCAGAGAGGAGGGGGTATAGGAGGAGCCTAGTCAGATTGGGTGGGGTCAGAGAGGAGGGGCTTAGGAGGAGCCTAGGGGCTTAGGAGGAGCCTAGTCAGATTGGGTGGTGTCAGAGAGGAGGGGTATAGGAGGAGCCTGGGCAGAATGGGTGGGGTCAGACAGCAGATGAGGGGCTTAGGAGGAGCCTGGGCAGAATGGGTTGGGTCAGACAGCAGAGGAGGGGCTTAGGAGGAGCCTAGTCAGATTGGGTGGGGTCAAATAGGAGGAGCCTGGGCAGAATGGGTGAGGTCAGAGAGGAGGGGTATAGGAGGAGCCTGGGCAGAGGGGGTATAGGAGGAGCCTAGTCAGATTGGGTGGGGTCAAATAGGAGGGGGTATAGGAGGAGCCTGGGCAGAATGGGTGGGGTCAGACAGCAGAGGAGGGGCTTAGGAGGAGCCAAGTCAGATTGGGTGGGGTCAAATAGGAGGGGTATAGGAGGAGCCTGGGCAGAATGGGTGGGGTCAGAGGGGTATGGGAGGAGCCTGGGCAGAATTGGTGGGGTCAAAGAGGTGGGGTATAGGAGGAGCCTGGGCAGAATGGGTGGGGTCCGACAGCAGAGGAGGGGCTTAGGAGGAGCCTAGTCAGATTGGGTGGGGTCAAATAGGAGGAGCCTGGGCAGAATGGGTGGGGTCAGACAGCAGAGGAGGGGCTTAGGAGGAGCCAAGTCAGATTGGGTGGGGTCAAATAGGAGGGGTATAGGAGGAGCCTGGGCAGAATGGGTGGGGTCAGAGGGGTATGGGAGGAGCCTGGGCAGAATGGGTGGAGTCAGAGAGGAGGGGGTATAGGAGAAGCCTGGGCAGAATGGGTGGGGTCAGACAGCAGAGGAGGGGCTTAGGAGGAGCCTGGGCAGAATGGGTGGGGTCAGAGAGGAGATGCTTAGGCGGAGCCTGGGCAGAATGGGTGGGGTCAGACAGCAGAGGAGGGGCTTAGGAGGAGCCTAGTCAGATTGGGTGGGGTCAAATAGGAGGAGCCTAGTCAGAATGGGTGGAGTCAGAGAGGAGGGGGTATAGGAGGAGCCTAGTCAGATTGGGTGGGGTCAGAGAGGAGGGGCTTAGGAGGAGCCTAGGGGCTTAGGAGGAACCTAGTCAGATTGGGTGGGGTCAGAGAGGAGGGGTATAGGAGGAGCCTGGGCAGAATGGGTGGGGTCAGACAGCAGATGAGGGGCTTAGGAGGAGCCTGGGCAGAATTGGTGGGGTCAGAGAGGAGGGGCTTAGGAGGAGCCTGGGCAGAATGGGTGGGGTCAGACAGCAGAGGAGGGGCTTAGGAGGAGCCTAGTCAGATTGGGTGGGGTCAGAGAGGAGGGGTATAGGAGGAGCCTGGCAGAGGGGGGGTGTAGGAGGAGCCTAGTCAGATTGGGTGGGGTCAAATAGGAGGAGCCTGGGTGGGGTCAGAGGGGTATGGGAGGAGCCTGGGCAGAATGGGTGGAGTCAGAGAGGTGGGGCTTAGGAGGAGCCTGGGCAGAATGGGTGGGGTCAGACAGCAGAGGAGGGGCTTAGGAGGAGCCTAGTCAGATTGGGTGGGGTCAAATAGGAGGAGCCTGGGCAGAATGGGTGGGGTCAGTGAGGAGGGGTATAGGAGGAGCCTGGGCAGAGGGGGTATAGGAGGAGCCTGGCCAGAGGGGGTGGGGTCAGAGAGGAGGGGCTTAGGAGGAGCTTAGTCAGATTGGGTGGGGTCAAATAGGAGGAGCCTGGGCAGAATGGGTGGGGTCAGAGGGGTATGGGAGGAGCCTGGGCTGAATGGGTTGGGTCAGACAGCAGAGGAGGGGCTTAGGAGGAGCCTGGGCAGAATGGGTGGAGTCAGAGAGGAGGGGGTATAGGAGGAGCCTGGGCAGAATGGGTATAGGAGGAGCCAAGTCAGATTGGGTGTGGTCAAATAGGAGGAGCCTGGGCAGAAGGGGTGGGGTCAGACAGCAGAGGAGGGGCCTAGGAGGAGCCTAGTCAGATTGGGTGGGGTCAAATAGGAGGAGCCTGGGCAGAATGGGTGGGGTCAGACAGCAGAGGAGGGGTATAGGAGGAGCCTGGGCAGAGGGGGTGGGGTCAGAGAGGAGGGGTATAGGAGGAGCCTGGGCAGAGGGGGTGGGGTCAGACAGCAGAGGAGGGGCTTAGGAGGAGCCTAGTCAGATTGGGTGGGGTCAGAGAGGTGGGGTATAGGAGGAGCCTGGGGAGAATGGGTGGGGTCAGACAGCAGAGGAGGGGTATAGGAGGAGCCTGGGCAGAGGGGGTATAAGAGGAGCCTGGGCAGAGGGGTGGGGTCAGAGAGGAGGGGTATAGGAGGAGCCTGGGCAGAGGGGGTATAGGAGGAGCCTAGTCAGATTGGGTGGGGTCAAATAGGAGGAGCCTGGGCAGAATGGGTGGGGTCAGACAGCAGAGGGGGCTTAGGAGGAGCCTAGTCAGATTGGGTGGGGTCAAATAGGAGGAGCCTGGGCAGAATGGGTGGGGTCAGAGAGGAGGGGGTATAGGAGGAGCCTAGTCAGATTGGGTGGGGTCAGAGAGGAGGGGGTATAGGAGGAGCCTAGTCAGATTGGGTGAGGTCAGAGAGGAGGGGCTGAGGAGGAGCCTGGGTAGAATGGGTGGAGTCAGAGAGGAGGGGGTATAGGAGGAGCCTGGGCAGAATGGGTGGGGTCAGAGAGGAGGAGCCTGGGCAGAATGGGTGGGGTCAGACAGCAGAGGAGGGGCTTAGGAGGAGCCTAGTCAGATTGGGTGGGGTCAGAGAGTGGGGTATAGGAGGAGCCTGGGCAGAATGGGTGGGGTCAGACAGCAGAGGAGGGGCTTAGGAGGAGCCTAGTCAGATTGGGTGGGGTCAAATAGGAGGAGCCTGGGCAGAATGGGTGGGGTCAGACAGCAGAGGAGGGGTATAGGAGGAGCCTGGGCAGAGGGGGTGGGGTCAGAGAGGAGGGGTATAGGAGGAGCCTGGGCAGAGGGGGTGGGGTCAGACAGCAGAGGAGGGGCTTAGGAGGAGCCTAGTCAGATTGGGTGGGGTCAGAGAGGTGGGGTATAGGAGGAGCCTGGGGAGAATGGGTGGGGTCAGACAGCAGAGGAGGGGTATAGGAGGAGCCTGGGCAGAGGGGGTGGGGTCAGAGAGGAGGGGTATAGGAGGAGCCTGGGCAGAGGGGGTATAAGAGGAGCCTGGGCAGAGGGGTGGGGTCAGAGAGGAGGGGTATAGGAGGAGCCTGGGCAGAGGGGGTATAGGAGGAGCCTAGTCAGATTGGGTGGGGTCAAATAGGAGGAGCCTGGGCAGAATGGGTGGGGTCAGACAGCAGAGGAGGGGCTTAGGAGGAGCCTAGTCAGATTGGGTGGGGTCAAATAGGAGGAGCCTGGGCAGAATGGGTGGGGTCAGAGGGGTATGGGAGGAGCCTGGGTAGAATGGGTGGAGTCAGAGAGGAGGGGGTATAGGAGGAGCCTGGGCAGAATGGGTGGGGTCAGAGAGGAGGAGCCTGGGCAGAATGGGTGGGGTCAGACAGCAGAGGAGGGGCTTAGGAGGAGCCTAGTCAGATTGGGTGGGGTCAGAGAGTGGGGTATAGGAGGAGCCTGGGCAGAATGGGTGGGGTCAGACAGCAGAGGAGGGGCTTAGGAGGAGCCTAGTCAGATTGGGTGGGGTCAAATAGGAGGAGCCTGGGCAGAATGGGTGGAGTCAGAGAGGTGGGGCTTAGGAGGAGCCTGGGCAGAATGGGTGGGGTCAGAGAGGAGGGGCTTAGGCGGAGCCTGGGCAGAATGGGTGGGGGTCAGACAGCAGAGGAGGGGCTTAGGAGGAGCCTAGTCAGATTGGGTGGGGTCAAATAGGAGGAGCCTGGGCAGAATGGGTGGGGTCAGAGAGTGGGGTATAGGAGGAGCCTGGGCAGAGGGGGTGGGGTCAGAGAGGAGGGGTATAGGAGGAGCCTGGGCAGAGGGGGTATAGGAGGAGCCTGGGCAGAGGGGGTATAGGAGGAGCCTGGGCAGAGGGGGTGGGGTCAGAGAGGAGGGGTATAGGAGGAGCCTGGGCAGAGGGGGTATAGGAGGAGCCTAATCAGATTGGGTGGGGTCTAATAGGAGGAGCCTGGGCAGAATGGGTGGGGTCAGACAGCAGAGGAGGGGCTTAGGAGGAGCCTAGTCAGATTGGGTGGGGTCAAATAGGAGGAGCCTGGGCAGAATGGGTGGGGTCAGACAGCAGAGGAGGGGCTTAGGAGGAGCCTGGGCAGAGGGGGTATAAGAGGAGCCTGGGCAGAGGGGTGGGGTCAGAGAGGAGGGGTATAGGAGGAGCCTGGGCAGAGGGGGTATAGGAGGAGCCTAGTCAGATTGGGTGGGGTCAAATAGGAGGAGCCTGGGCAGAATGGGTGGGGTCAGACAGCAGAGGAGGGGCTTAGGAGGAGCCTAGTCAGATTGGGTGGGGTCAAATAGGAGGAGCCTAGTCAGAATGGGTGGAGTCAGAGAGGCGGGGGTATAGGAGGAGCCTAGTCAGATTGGGTGGGGTCAGAGAGGAGGGGCTTAGGAGGAGCCTGGGCAGAGGGGGTATAGGAGGAGCCTAGTCAGATTGGGTGGGGTCAAATAGGAGGGGGTATAGGAGGAGCCTGGGCAGAATGGGTGGGGCCAGACAGCAGAGGAGGGGCTTAGGAGGAACCTAGTCAGATTGGGTGGGGTCAAATAGGAGGAGCCTGGGCAGAATGGGTGGGGTCAGACAGCAGAGGAGGGGCTTAGGAGGAGCCTAGTCAGATTGGGTGGGGTCAGAGAGGAGGGGTATAGGAGGAGCCTGGGCAGAATGGGTGGAGTCAGAGAGGAGGGGGTATAGGAGGAGCCTGGGCAGAATGGGTATAGGAGGAGCCTAGTCAGATTGGGTGAGGTCAGAGAGGAGGGGTATAGGAGGAGCCTGGGCAGAGGGGCTTAGGAGGAGCCTGGGCAGAATGGGTGGGGTCAGACAGCAGAGGATGGGTTTAGGAGGAGCTTAGTCAGAATGGGTGGGGTCAGAGAGCAGAGGAGGGGTTAAGGAGGAGCCTAGTCAGATTGGGTGGGGTCAGAGAGGAGGGGGTATAGGAGGAGCCTAGTCAGATTGGGTGAGGTCAGAGAGGAGGGGCTGAGGAGGAGCCTGGGCAGAATGGGTGGAGTCAGACAGCAGAGGATTGGTTTAGGAGGAGCTTAGTCAGAATGGGTGGGGTCAGACAGCAGAGGAGGGGCTTAGGAGGAGCCTAGTCAGATTGGGGTCAAATAAGAGGGGTATAGGAGGAGCCTGGGCAGAATGGGTGGGGTCAGAGGGGTATGGGAGGAGCCTGGGCAGAATGGGTGGAGTCAGAGAGGAGGGGGTATAGGAGGAGCCTAGTCAGATTGGGTGGGGTCAGAGAGCAGAGGAGGGGTTAAGGAGGAGCCTAGTCAGATTGGGTGTGGTCAAATAGGAGGAGCCTGGGCAGAATGGGTGGGGTCTGAGGGCCTAGGAAATGAAATGAAATGAAATAAAATTTATAAACGCGCTACTATGCCCAGTGGGCGTCAAGGCGCCTAACTCAAAATTAGCTGCGGGCAGACAGAGACAAGAGCTCACTGATAAGCTTTAGTAAAACACCAAGTTTTCAGAACTTTCTTAAAAAGATCAAGTGAGGGCTGTTGTTTGATCTCCAGAGGAAGAGTATTCCAGAGTTGAGGTGCAAGAATGGAGAAAGCCTTGCTTCCCCATCGTGCCGTCCTAGCTCGAGGGACTACCAATTGATTAAGCTCTGACGAGCGAAGGCATCTGAGTGGGACATACCTAGAGAGCAAAGAGCCTAGGGCATCAGTCGGGCCTGCCTTCAAGGCATTATATGTCAAGCAGAGAAGTTTAAAAGAGACTCTGAATGGGATAGGCAGCCAATGGAGATTCTTCCTTGCCAAGGTCGCAGAGGACATCCACGGCAGGGCCAGAACGAAGCGCGCTGCGGCATTTTGCACCACCTGCAGGCGTTGGAGAAGGCCCTTGTTGGCCCCGGCGTAAAGTGAATTGCAATAATCCAGCCTTGAGCCGACAAGGGCAATCACCACCTGTTTTCGTGCCTGTGGTGAAAGATAGTACGCGATTCGTTTCAGAATCCTAATGACACCCCAACAGGTGGCCACCGTTCTGTTCACCTGCAATTCCATAGAGAGCCGAGTGTCGAAGATGACGCCTAGGTTCCTGGCAGATAGAGTGGGAGTGGGGCAGATGCCTAAAGATGAGGGCCACCACTCATCTGACCACAGTTCCTGGTCTTTGCCAAAGACCAGGACCTCCGTTTTGTCACCGTTCAACTTCAATGAGTTGAGAATCATCCAGTCTGCAACAAGTTGCATACAGGATTTGAAGTTGGACGCGGTGACATTCACGGAGTGGGTCAGAGACACCATGATCTGCGTGTCGTCGGCATACGACACTACCTCCATCCCCTGAGATCTTACCAGTCTTGCAAGGGGGGCCACATAGATGTTAAACAGGGTCGGACTCAATGCCGACCCCTGTGGCACCCCACATTGCAACGACTTAACAGGGGAGAGGTGATCCCCCAGCATTACTCGCTGCTCTCGCTGATGAAGAAAGGAATTCAGGAGACTCAAGGCCGGTCCTGCTACCCCTGCCTCCCTTAACCTAGATGTTAAAGTACTGGGAGACAGGGTATCAAACGAAGGGGTCATAGATGGAGGAGGATCCTGACTTATGGTGGGGAACTGCAAAAACTTTTTTAATGCACCCCCCTATACTTTCTGATTTCTGTTTGGAGGGGGCAGTCGGGGAGCAGTATTAAAAGGTGCTTAGGCGCAACGTGAAGAGCGATGAGGTGCACAGAATGGCATGCCTTCCAGGTACTTTTTGGGGGGGCTACCATTATTTTTTATTGCTCTGATCCTCCCTCATGGGGTGTACCCCAAATGGTTAGGGGCAACGGGGGAGGGGGGGTGGCAAAAAGCTGTTTGACAGTTTCTGTTACCAACAGGGGTCACCATACGATTCTGCTGCAGTTATGGTATTGAAAGGTACAACAAGGAGCATGTGAATGTATTTTTGCAGGTGGGGTGCCCCAAAATGTTACTGCCAGCAGCAGCAGCCCCCCTCCTCCCCACCCAGCAGATTGGTATAGGTACCTTTAGGACATTTCTGTTGAAAAAAGAGGCTATAGCGAATCGTGCTATGAAATCCTAGAGCACTAACATTTGCTAAATAAAGGTGGCATCGGAGCATACGAATGAGGCAGAGAGAGGCTACTGTTGCCAATTGGTTTGGTGGGTCATAGTGAATAACCTCGGCATGCAAATAGGCAGTGTGAGGATTGGCAGTGTCTGTAGAGAATTTTGGCATGCTCTTCAGCTTATTTTTTCCTCCTTACGTTGGCTATGAACTACAGAGGAAAGGCCCGGCCTTACTGTTGGACAAAACATGTATTTATGATTTTAAGAAGTGTAGTCTGACTGTACTGAGAGGGGCTGTACAGTACGGTAAATGCCTGTATACCCCTGCAATGTGCATCCAACTGTCACTTGAGATTCAATAGCGAACGAAGCAGCTGGGTTACTGACTGAATGTAAATGGAAGGCACATAGCAAGGGTGTTTGTGGTCACTCAAATGATTGAAACCTGGTTGATGCACTACCAAAGCTGGGGTTCCAGGAGGGAACATTTGAGGGGCATTGAGATGGTGGTGCCCAGAGGTCAAAATATGTTTCAGAGACAGAGAGGTACTGCGGTCCTGGTCCCACATTGGGGGTAGTCAAAAGTCAGGCTAAAGATTTCTGTCCAACTGTTACCACGTTTTGTGCAGCCTGGCTCCCTCTGTAACGATTCCCCAGTGTCTTTCGATCCTACAGATGACTGTAGCAAACTTCCCAAATTTTTTCTTGGCCTCATACCCCCAAAGGAGTGCCTGACATTTGCCAGCCTAACGATACTCACATTCTGGGAAAAACCTCACTAACCATGCATATTTATGCACCACACATGGCAAATCCTTGCAATTGCAGAACATCATATCGCACTTGTCATCTTTGAGGTGCTGTAAGTATTTGGATTTGAGGGAAATATTCATCCTTGCTTGCTCTCCCACCTGAAGTCTATGGTGCTGCTGTTCCTTTCTCACATGTCCCTACAAAGAGACAAGTGACACACAGACTCAATCACTCAGCAAACATATATGCTTTGACGCTTTCATCTTGCTGTTTACCTTCCAAATGTTCCCCCTTCACCACAAATACAGGCCAGCCATTCCTCATCCCCTCAGTCATCGTAGTCATTCACTCCTTAGGCCCTGCAAGACAAAAATGACCAAGAATCATGTCAGCAAGAAGGAGAAAAGCCTCAGTGTGCTCTTTTGTTCATACTGCTGCCCCCTAGTAACACTTCATGGCCACTGCAGCTTAAGAATGGGACTGAGAAGAGGGCTCTCCTATGCAAATAATGTCCTCCCATGCATACTTTCATCTGAGACGGTCGGCGGCTTGTGCCGTGATACTGCCTCCAACATATGGTCTTCAACCAAATTTTAAAAAAGCCCACCTGCCTTAGACGAAGGATTTTGCCACTCGAAGGAAGCACATGGGGACATCACCATCATTTAGCAGGGTCCTAAATTGCCTGCTGTCCGCCTGTATACAGAACAAGGACGTTCGTGGCCGTTCGTGAGCGTTCTTCAAAGGAAGGAGGTGGGTGAATAAATCCAAGATGCCAGGGCAGGCCCAGCCCAGCCCAGTGCAGCCCAGCCCGGCACAGCGCACTGCTGTGGAGGTCCACTCCTTCACATCCTGCAGCAGGCATGATGCAGATCTACTAGAGCAAAGGCTTGACTCTGCTCTTGTCTGTCTCTTAAAGGAAAAATCTTTCCAACTTCTTATTGCACCTAATAAATGGACTCTAGCTAGCCTCAAACTCGACCCATCATTTCATTAGCCAGAGCTCATACTTGACCTTTATTTCTATCCAAGCTCACTGGCACCAAACCCCTGATTTGAGCGAGTGGCTCACACTAAAATGAAAAATCACCATCAACCAACCTATTTTACAATAAGTGTAGCACCATCCTCGCATTCTTGTGCTCAGTTATAACCCCCAATACCACAATTGCACTCTGCAATTCACCAAACTTAAAGGACAAAGAATGACGACATTGATAAAGGAAGATAAGGCCTTGTTCCTAGCACCTACTTGAGAAATAGGGCGGTTGGTAGAAGGTCATGAGAGAAAACATATGAAATGTTGGGAGACACCTGCCAAAAAAACACTAGCAAAAAAAAAATCACTGTTTGAAAATTTCCCACCTTGGGACACTTCTACAGCACTGGCAGGATTTGAACCCTGGCCTGTGAGGGCTGTCCCCCCAAAGGTACAAGCCTTACCTTTGAGCTATCTCCTTGGTGGTCTAGAGGATTGCAGTAGTAACTATAAGCAACATACAGGCCTTGGTGTCCTTCCCTGTGGCTTCCATTGCACATTAAATGGATGACCATGACATAAGGACAATTTGATAGGCTACTTACATGGAAACCAGAAAAAACACTTAGCAAAAAAAAAAAAAGAAAATCACTGTTTGAAAATTTCCCACCTTGGGATACTTCTACAGCACTGGCAGGATTCGAACCCTGGCCTGTGAGGGCTGTCCCCACCAAAGGTACAAGCCTTACCTTTGAGCTATAGCTCCTTGGTGGTCTGGAGGATTGCAGTAGTAACTATAAGCAACATACAGGCCTTGGTGTCCTTTCCTGTGGCTTCCATTGCACATTAAATGGATGACCATGACATAAGGACAATTTGATAGGCTACTTACATGGAAACCAGAAAAACACTTAGCAAAAAAAAATAAAAGAAAATCACTGTTTGAAAATTTCCCACCTTGGGATACTTCTACAGCACTGGCAGGATTCGAACCCTGGCCTGTGAGGGCTGTCCCCACCAAAGGTACAAGCCTTACCTTTGAGCTATAGCTCCTTGGTGGTCTGGAGGATTGCAGTAGTAACTATAAGCAACATACAGGCCTTGGTGTCCTTTCCTGTGGCTTCCATTGCACATTAAATGGATGACCATGACATACGGACAATTTGATAGGCTACTTACATGGAAACCAGAATAACACTTAGCAAAAAAAAATAAAAGAAAATCACTGTTTGAAAATTTCCCACCTTGGGATACTTCTACAGCACTGGCAGGATTCGAACCCTGGCCTGTGAGGGCTGTCCCCACCAAAGGTACAAGCCTTACCTTTGAGCTATAGCTCCTTGGTGGTCTGGAGGATTGCAGTAGTAACTATAAGCAACATACAGGCCTTGGTGTCCTTTCCTGTGGCTTCCATTGCACATTAAATGGATGACCATGACATAAGGACAATTTGATAGGCTACTTACATGGAAACCAGAAAAACACTTAGCAAAAAAAAATAAAAGAAAATCACTGTTTGAAAATTTCCCACCTTGGGATACTTCTACAGCACTGGCAGGATTCGAAGCCTGGCCTGTGAGGGCTGTCCCCACCAAAGGTACAAGCCTTACCTTTGAGCTATAGCTCCTTGGTGGTCTGGAGGATTGCAGTAGTAACTATAAGCAACATACAGGCCTTGGTGTCCTTTCCTGTGGCTTCCATTGCACATTAAATGGATGACCATGACATACGGACAATTTGATAGGCTACTTACATGGAAACCAGAAAAACACTTAGCAAAAAAAAATAAAAGAAAATCACTGTTTGAAAATTTCCCACCTTGGGATACTTCTACAGCACTGGCAGGATTCGAACCCTGGCCTGTGAGGGCTGTCCCCACCAAAGGTACAAGCCTTACCTTTGAGCTATAGCTCCTTGGTGGTCTAGAGGATTGCAGAAGTAACTATAAGCAACATACAGGCCTTGGTGTCCTTTCCTGTGGCTTCCATTGCAAATTAAAAGGATGACCATGACATAAGGACAATTTGATAGGCTACTTACATGGAAACCAGTGTGGTCCAGTGGGTAAGTTCCTGCCTTCCATCCAGGCAACCAGGGTTCAAATCCCGGGTTCGGCACCAGGTAAGTAAATTGGTAAGTAAAATGTGTCTGTGTGTTGTGTAAGAGTGGAATCATGCCTAGCGAAAGAGGGATTGTAGATTGGTCGGTAAGTAAAATAGGTGTGGAAAGAAAGGTGAAAGAAAGAGAATGGGTGTTGTCTGTAGGAGGAGGACCCTGGGCAGGTTGGGTGGGGTCAGAGAGGAGGGGTATAGGAGGAGCCTGGCAGAGGGGGGGTGTAGGAGGAGCCTAGTCAGATTGGGTGGGGTCAAATAGGAGGAGCCTGGGCAGAATGGGAGGAGCCTGGGTAGAATGGGTGGAGTCAGAGAGGAGGGGGTATAGGAGGAGCCTGGGCAGAATGGGTGGGGTCAGACAGCAGAGGAGGGTCTTAGGAGGAGCCTAGTCAGATTGGGTGGGGTCAGAGAGGTGGGGTATAGGAGGAGCCTGGGCAGAATGGGTGGGGTCAGACAGCAGAGGAGGGGCTTAGGAGGAGCCTAGTCAGATTGGGTGGGGTCAAATAGGAGGAGCCTGGGCAGAATGGGTGGGGTCAGAGAGGAGGGGTATAGGAGGAGCCTGGGCAGAGGGGGTATAGGAGGAGCCTGGCCAGAGGGGGTGGGGTCAGAGAGGAGGAGCCTAGGAGGAGCTTAGTCAGATTGGGTGGGGTCAAATAGGAGGAGCCTGGGCACAATGGGTGGGGTCAGAGGGGTATGGGAGGAGCCTGGGCAGAATGGGTGGGGTCAGACAGCAGAGGAGGGGCTTAGGAGGAGCCTAGTCAGATTGGGTGGGGTCAGAGAGGAGGAGCCTGGGCAGAATGGGTGGGGTCAGACAGCAGAGGAGGGGTATAGGAGGAGCCTGGGTAGAATGGGTGGGGTCAGAGAGGAGGGGCTTAGGCGGAGCCTGGGCAGAATGGGTGGGGGTCAGACAGCAGAGGAGCCTGGGCAGAGGGGGTATAGGAGGAGCCTAGTCAGATTGGGTGGGGTTAAATAGGAGGAGCCTGGGCAGAATGGGTGGGGTCAGAGGGGTATGGGAGGAGCCTGGGCAGAATGGGTGGGGTCAGAGAGGAGGGGCTTAGGCGGAGCCTGGGCAGAATGGGTGGGGGTCAGACAGCAGAGGAGCCTGGGCAGAGGGGGTATAGGAGGAGCCTAGTCAGATTGGGTGGGGTTAAATAGGAGGAGCCTGGGCAGAATGGGTGGGGTCAGAGGGGTATGGGAGGAGCCTGGGCAGAATGGGTGGGGTCAGACAGCAGAGGAGGGGCTTAGGAGGAGCCTAGTCAGATTGGGTGGGGTCAAATAGGAGGAGCCTGGGCAGAATGGGTGGGGTCAGAGAGGAGGGGTATAGGAGGAGCCTGGGCAGAGGGGGTATAGGAGGAGCCTAGTCAGATTGGGTGGGGTCAAATAGGAGGAGCCTGGGCAGAATGGGTGGGGTCAGACAGCAGAGGAGGGGCTTAGGAGGAGCCTAGTCAGATTGGGTGGGGTCAAATAGGAGGAGCCTGGGCAGAATGGGTGGGGTCAGAGGGGTATGGGAGGAGCCTGGGCAGAATGGGTGGGGTCAGACAGCAGAGGAGGGGCTTAGGAGGAGCTTAGTCAGATTGGGTGGGGTCAAATAGGAGGAGCCTGGGCAGAATGGGTGGGGTCAGACAGCAGAGGAGGGGCTTAGGAGGAGCCTAGTCAGATTGGGTGGGGTCAGAGAGGAGGGGTATAGGAGGAGCCTGGGCAGAGGGGGTGGGGTCAGACAGCAGAGGAGGGGCTTAGGAGGAGCCTGGGCAGAATGGGTGAGGTCAAATAGGAGGAGCCTGGGCAGAATGGGTGGGGTCAGACAGCAGAGGAGGGGTATAGGAGGAGCCTGGGCAGAGGGGGTGGGGTCAGAGAGGAGGGGTATAGGAGGAGCCTGGGCAGAGGGGGTATAGGAGGAGCCTAGTCAGATTGGGTGGGGTCAAATAGGAGGAGCCTGGGCAGAATGGGTGGGGTCAGACAGCAGAGGAGGGGTATAGGAGGAGCCTGGGCAGAGGGGGTGGGGTCAGAGAGGAGGGGTATAGGAGGAGCCTGGGCAGAGGGGGTATAAGAGGAGCCTGGACAGAGGGGGTGGGGTCAGAGAGGAGGGGTATAGGAGGAGCCTGGGCAGAGGGGGTATAGGAGGAGCCTAGTCAGATTGGGTGGGGTCAAATAGGAGGAGCCTGGGCAGAATGGGTGGGGTCAGAGGGGTATGGGAGGAGCCTGGGTAGAATGGGTGGAGTCAGAGAGGAGGGGGTATAGGAGGAGCCTGGGCAGAATGGGTGGGGTCAGAGAGGAGGAGCCTGGGCAGAATGGGTGGGGTCAGACAGCAGAGGAGGGGCTTAGGAGGAGCCTAGTCAGATTGGGTGGGGTCAGAGAGTGGGGTATAGGAGGAGCCTGGGCAGAATGGGTGGGGTCAGACAGCAGAGGAGGGGCTTAGGAGGAGCCTAGTCAGATTGGGTGGGGTCAAATAGGAGGAGCCTGGGCAGAATGGGTGGGGTCAGACAGCAGAGGAGGGGTATAGGAGGAGCCTGGCAGAGGGGGGTGTAGGAGGAGCCTAGTCAGATTGGGTGGGGTCAAATAGGAGGAGCCTGGGTGGGGTCAGGGGGGTATGGGAGGAGCCTGGGCAGAATGGGTGGAGTCAGAGAGGTGGGGCTTAGGAGGAGCCTGGGCAGAATGGGTGGGGTCAGAGAGGAGGGGCTTAGGCGGAGCCTGGGCAGAATGGGTGGGGGTCAGACAGCAGAGGAGGGGCTTAGGAGGAGCCTGGGCAGAGGGGGTATAGGAGGAGCCTAGTCAGATTGGGTGGGGTCAAATAGGAGGAGCCTGGGCAGAATGGGTGGGGTCAGAGGGGTATGGGAGGAGCCTGGGCAGAATGGGTGGGGTCAGACAGCAGAGGAGGGGCTTAGGAGGAGCCTGGGCAGAATGGGTGGGGTCAGACAGCAGAGGAGGGGCTTAGGAGGAGCCTAGTCAGATTGGGTGGGGTCAGAGAGGTGGGGTATAGGAGGAGCCTGGGCAGAATGGGTGGGGTCAGACAGCAGAGGAGGGGCTTAGGAGGAGCCTAGTCAGATTGGGTGGGGTCAAATAGGAGGAGCCTGGGCAGAATGGGTGGGGTCAGACAGCAGAGGAGGGGTATAGGAGGAGCCTGGCGGAGGGGTATAGGAGGAGCCTGGCAGAGGGGGGTGTAGGAGGAGCCTAGTCAGATTGGGTGGGGTCAGACAGCAGAGGAGGAGCCTGGGCAGAGGGGGTGGGGTCAGAGAGGAGGGGTATAGGAGGAGCCTGGGCAGAATGGGTGGGGTCAGACAGCAGAGGAGGAGCCTGGGCAGAGGGGGTGGGGTCAGAGAGGAGGGGTATAGGAGGAGCCTGGGCAGAGGGGGTATAGGAGGAGCCTAATCAGATTGGGTGGGGTCCAATAGGAGGAGCCTGGGCAGAATGGGTGGGGTCAGACAGCAGAGGAGGGGCTTAGGAGGAGCCTAGTCAGATTGGGTGGGGTCAAATAGGAGGAGCCTGGGCAGAATGGGTGGGGTCAGACAGCAGAGGAGGGGCTTAGGAGGAGCCTGGGCAGATTGGGTGGGGTCAGAGAGGAGGGGTATAGGAGGAGCCTGGGCAGAATGGGTGGAGTCAGAGAGGAGGGGGTATAGGAGGAGCCTGGGCAGAATGGGTATAGGAGGAGCCTAGTCAGATTGGGTGAGGTCAGAGAGGAGGGGCTGAGGAGGAGCCTGGGCAGAATGGGTGGAGTCAGACAGCAGAGGATTGGTTTAGGAGGAGCTTAGTCAGAATGGGTGGGGTCAGACAGCAGAGGAGGGGCTTAGGAGGAGCCTAGTCAGATTGGGGTCAAATAAGAGGGGTATAGGAGGAGCCTGGGCAGAATGGGTGGGGTCAGAGGGGTATGGGAGGAGCCTGGGCAGAATGGGTGGAGTCAGAGAGGAGGGGGTATAGGAGGAGCCTAGTCAGATTGGGTGGGGTCAGAGAGCAGAGGAGGGGTTAAGGAGGAGCCTAGTCAGATTGGGTGTGGTCAAATAGGAGGAGCCTGGGCAGAATGGGTGGGGTCTGAGGGCCTAGGAAATGAAATGAAATGAAATAAAATTTATAAACGCGCTACTATGCCCAGTGGGCGTCAAGGCGCCTAACTCAAAATTAGCTGCAGACAGAGACAAGAGCTCACTGATAAGCTTTAGTAAAACACCAAGTTTTCAGAACTTTCTTAAAAAGATCAAGTGAGGGCTGTTGTTTGATCTCCAGAGGAAGAGTATTCCAGAGTTGAGGTGCAAGAATGGAGAAAGCCTTGCTTCCCCATCGTGCCGTCCTAGCTCGAGGGACTACCAATTGATTAAGCTCTGACGAGCGAAGGCATCTGAGTGGGACATACCTAGAGAGCAAAGAGCCTAGGGCATCAGTCGGGCCTGCCTTCAAGGCATTATATGTCAAGCAGAGAAGTTTAAAAGAGACTCTGAATGGGATAGGCAGCCAATGGAGATTCTTCCTTGCCAAGGTCGCAGAGGACATCCACGGCAGGGCCAGAACGAAGCGCGCTGCGGCATTTTGCACCACCTGCAGGCGTTGGAGAAGGCCCTTGTTGGCCCCGGCGTAAAGTGAATTGCAATAATCCAGCCTTGAGCCGACAAGGGCGATCACCACCTGTTTTCGTGCCTGTGGTGAAAGATAGTACGCGATTCGTTTCAGAATCCTAATGACACCCCAACAGGTGGCCACCGTTCTGTTCACCTGCAATTCCATAGAGAGCCGAGTGTCGAAGATGACGCCTAGGTTCCTGGCAGATAGAGTGGGAGTGGGGCAGATGCCTAAAGATGAGGGCCACCACTCATCTGACCACAGTTCCTGGTCTTTGCCAAAGACCAGGACCTCCGTTTTGTCACCGTTCAACTTCAATGAGTTGAGAATCATCCAGTCTGCAACAAGTTGCATACAGGATTTGAAGTTGGACGCGGTGACATTCACGGAGTGGGTCAGAGACACCATGATCTGCGTGTCGTCGGCATACGACACTACCTCCATCCCCTGAGATCTTACCAGTCTTGCAAGGGGGGCCACATAGATGTTAAACAGGGTCGGACTCAATGCCGACCCCTGTGGCACCCCACATTGCAACGACTTAACAGGGGAGAGGTGATCCCCCAGCATTACTCGCTGCTCTCGCTGATGAAGAAAGGAATTCAGGAGACTCAAGGCCGGTCCTGCTACCCCTGCCTCCCTTAACCTAGATGTTAAAGTACTGGGAGACAGGGTATCAAACGAAGGGGTCATAGATGGAGGAGGATCCTGACTTATGGTGGGGAACTGCAAAAACTTTTTTAATGCACCCCCCTATACTTTCTGATTTCTGTTTGGAGGGGGCAGTCGGGGAGCAGTATTAAAAGGTGCTTAGGCGCAACGTGAAGAGCGATGAGGTGCACAGAATGGCATGCCTTCCAGGTACTTTTTGGGGGGGCTACCATTATTTTTTATTGCTCTGATCCTCCCTCATGGGGTGTACCCCAAATGGTTAGGGGCAACGGGGGAGGGGGGGTGGCAAAAAGCTGTTTGACAGTTTCTGTTACCAACAGGGGTCACCATACGATTCTGCTGCAGTTATGGTATTGAAAGGTACAACAAGGAGCATGTGAATGTATTTTTGCAGGTGGGGTGCCCCAAAATGTTACTGCCAGCAGCAGCAGCCCCCCTCCTCCCCACCCAGCAGATTGGTATAGGTACCTTTAGGACATTTCTGTTGAAAAAAGAGGCTATAGCGAATCGTGCTATGAAATCCTAGAGCACTAACATTTGCTAAATAAAGGTGGCATCGGAGCATACGAATGAGGCAGAGAGAGGCTACTGTTGCCAATTGGTTTGGTGGGTCATAGTGAATAACCTCGGCATGCAAATAGGCAGTGTGAGGATTGGCAGTGTCTGTAGAGAATTTTGGCATGCTCTTCAGCTTATTTTTTCCTCCTTACGTTGGCTATGAACTACAGAGGAAAGGCCCGGCCTTACTGTTGGACAAAACATGTATTTATGATTTTAAGAAGTGTAGTCTGACTGTACTGAGAGGGGCTGTACAGTACGGTAAATGCCTGTATACCCCTGCAATGTGCATCCAACTGTCACTTGAGATTCAATAGCGAACGAAGCAGCTGGGTTACTGACTGAATGTAAATGGAAGGCACATAGCAAGGGTGTTTGTGGTCACTCAAATGATTGAAACCTGGTTGATGCACTACCAAAGCTGGGGTTCCAGGAGGGAACATTTGAGGGGCATTGAGATGGTGGTGCCCAGAGGTCAAAATATGTTTCAGAGACAGAGAGGTACTGCGGTCCTGGTCCCACATTGGGGGTAGTCAAAAGTCCGGCTAAAGATTTCTGTCCAACTGTTACCACGTTTTGTGCAGCCTGGCTCCCTCTGTAACGATTCCCCAGTGTCTTTCGATCCTACAGATGACTGTAGCAAACTTCCCAAATTTTTTCTTGGCCTCATACCCCCAAAGGAGTGCCTGACATTTGCCAGCCTAACGATACTCACATTCTGGGAAAAACCTCACTAACCATGCATATTTATGCACCACACATGGCAAATCCTTGCAATTGCAGAACATCATATCGCACTTGTCATCTTTGAGGTGCTGTAAGTATTTGGATTTGAGGGAAATATTCATCCTTGCTTGCTCTCCCACCTGAAGTCTATGGTGCTGCTGTTCCTTTCTCACATGTCCCTACAAAGAGACAAGTGACACACAGACTCAATCACTCAGCAAACATATATGCTTTGACGCTTTCATCTTGCTGTTTACCTTCCAAATGTTCCCCCTTCACCACAAATACAGGCCAGCCATTCCTCATCCCCTCAGTCATCGTAGTCATTCACTCCTTAGGCCCTGCAAGACAAAAATGACCAAGAATCATGTCAGCAAGAAGGAGAAAAGCCTCAGTGTGCTCTTTTGTTCATACTGCTGCCCCCTAGTAACACTTCATGGCCACTGCAGCTTAAGAATGGGACTGAGAAGAGGGCTCTCCTATGCAAATAATGTCCTCCCATGCATACTTTCTTCTGAGACGGTCGGCGGCTTGTGCCGTGATACTGCCTCCAACATATGGTCTTCAACCAAATTTTAAAAAAGCCCACCTGCCTTAGACGAAGGATTTTGCCACTCGAAGGAAGCACATGGGGACATCACCATCATTTAGCAGGGTCCTAAATTGCCTGCTGTCCGCCTGTATACAGAACAAGGACGTTCGTGGCCGTTCGTGAGCGTTCTTCAAAGGAAGGAGGTGGGTGAATAAATCCAAGATGCCAGGGCAGGCCCAGCCCAGCCCAGTGCAGCCCAGCCCGGCACAGCGCACTGCTGTGGAGGTCCACTCCTTCACATCCTGCAGCAGGCATGATGCAGATCTACTAGAGCAAAGGCTTGACTCTGCTCTTGTCTGTCTCTTAAAGGAAAAATCTTTCCAACTTCTTATTGCACCTAATAAATGGACTCTAGCTAGCCTCAAACTCGACCCATCATTTCATTAGCCAGAGCTCATACTTGACCTTTATTTCTATCCAAGCTCACTGGCACCAAACCCCTGATTTGAGCGAGTGGCTCACACTAAAATGAAAAATCACCATCAACCAACCTATTTTACAATAAGTGTAGCACCATCCTCGCATTCTTGTGCTCAGTTATAACCCCCAATACCACAATTGCACTCTGCAATTCACCAAACTTAAAGGACAAAGAATGACGACATTGATAAAGGAAGATAAGGCCTTGTTCCTAGCACCTACTTGAGAAATAGGGCGGTTGGTAGAAGGTCATGAGAGAAAACATATGAAATGTTGGGAGACACCTGCCAAAAAAACACTAGCAAAAAAAAAATCACTGTTTGAAAATTTCCCACCTTGGGACACTTCTACAGCACTGGCAGGATTCGAACCCTGGCCTGTGAGGGCTGTCCCCCCAAAGGTACAAGCCTTACCTTTGAGCTATCTCCTTGGTGGTCTAGAGGATTGCAGTAGTAACTATAAGCAACATACAGGCCTTGGTGTCCTTCCCTGTGGCTTCCATTGCACATTAAATGGATGACCATGACATAAGGACAATTTGATAGGCTACTTACATGGAAACCAGAAAAACACTTAGCAAAAAAAAAAAAAGAAAATCACTGTTTGAAAATTTCCCACCTTGGGATACTTCTACAGCACTGGCAGGATTCGAACCCTGGCCTGTGAGGGCTGTCCCCACCAAAGGTACAAGCCTTACCTTTGAGCTATAGCTCCTTGGTGGTCTGGAGGATTGCAGTAGTAACTATAAGCAACATACAGGCCTTGGTGTCCTTTCCTGTGGCTTCCATTGCACATTAAATGGATGACCATGACATAAGGACAATTTGATAGGCTACTTACATGGAAACCAGAAAAACACTTAGCAAAAAAAAATAAAAGAAAATCACTGTTTGAAAATTTCCCACCTTGGGATACTTCTACAGCACTGGCAGGATTCGAACCCTGGCCTGTGAGGGCTGTCCCCACCAAAGGTACAAGCCTTACCTTTGAGCTATAGCTCCTTGGTGGTCTAGAGGATTGCAGAAGTAACTATAAGCAACATACAGGCCTTGGTGTCCTTTCCTGGGGGGTGTAGGAGGAGCCTAGTCAGATTGGGTGGGGTCAAATAGGAGGAGCCTGGGCAGAATGGGTGGGGTCAGAGGGGTATGGGAGGAGCCTGGGTAGAATGGGTGGAGTCAGAGAGGAGGGGGTATAGGAGGAGCCTGGGCAGAATGGGTGGGGTCAGACAGCAGAGGAGGGGCTTAGGAGGAGCCTAGTCAGATTGGGTGGGGTCAGAGAGGTGGGGTATAGGAGGAGCCTGGGCAGATTGGGTGGGGTCAGAGAGGTGGGGTATAGGAGGAGCCTGGGCAGAATGGGTGGGGTCAGACAGCAGAGGAGGGGCTTAGGAGGAGCCTAGTCAGATTGGGTGGGGTCAAATAGGAGGAGCCTGGGCAGAATGGGTGGGGTCAGACAGCAGAGGAGGGGTATAGGAGGAGCCTGGCAGAGGGGGGTGTAGGAGGAGCCTAGTCAGATTGGGTGGGGTCAAATAGGAGGAGCCTGGGTGGGGTCAGAGGGGTATGGGAGGAGCCTGGGCAGAATGGGTGGAGTCAGAGAGGTGGGGCTTAGGAGGAGCCTGGGCAGAATGGGTGGGGTCAGAGAGGAGGGGCTTAGGCGGAGCCTGGGCAGAATGGGTGGGGGTCAGACAGCAGAGGAGGGGCTTAGGAGGAGCCTGGGCAGAGGGGGTATAGGAGGAGCCTAGTCAGATTGGGTGGGGTCAAATAGGAGGAGCCTGGGCAGAATGGGTGGGGTCAGAGGGGTATGGGAGGAGCCTGGGCAGAATGGGTGGGGTCAGACAGCAGAGGAGGGGCTTAGGAGGAGCCTGGGCAGAATGGGTGGGGTCAGAGAGGAGGAGCCTGGGCAGAATGGGTGGGGTCAGACAGCAGAGGAGGGGCTTAGGAGGAGCCTAGTCAGATTGGGTGGGGTCAGAGAGGTGGGGTATAGGAGGAGCCTGGGCAGAATGGGTGGGGTCAGACAGCAGAGGAGGGGCTTAGGAGGAGCCTAGTCAGATTGGGTGGGGTCAAATAGGAGGAGCCTGGGCAGAATGGGTGGGGTCAGACAGCAGAGGAGGGGTATAGGAGGAGCCTGGCGGAGGGGTATAGGAGGAGCCTGGCAGAGGGGGGTGTAGGAGGAGCCTAGTCAGATTGGGTGGGGTCAAATAGGAGGAGCCTGGGTGGGGTCAGAGGGGTATGGGAGGAGCCTGGGTAGAATGGGTGGAGTCAGAGAGGAGGGGGTATAGGAGGAGCCTGGGCAGAATGGGTGGGGTCAGACAGCAGAGGAGGAGCCTGGGCAGAGGGGGTGGGGTCAGAGAGGAGGGGTATAGGAGGAGCCTGGGCAGAGGGGGTATAGGAGGAGCCTGGCCAGAGGGGGTGGGGTCAGAGAGGAGGGGCTTAGGAGGAGCTTAGTCAGATTGGGTGGGGTCAAATAGGAGGAGCCTGGGCAGAATGGGTGGGGTCAGAGGGGTATGGGAGGAGCCTGGGCAGAATGGGTGGGGTCAGACAGCAGAGGAGGGGCTTAGGAGGAGCCTGGGCAGAATGGGTGGGGTCAGAGAGGAGGGGCTTAGGCGGAGCCTGGGCAGAATGGGTGGGGTCAGACAGCAGAGGAGGGGCTTAGGAGGAGCCTGGGCAGGAGGAGCGGGCATATGGGCAGAATGGGTGGGGTCAGAGAGGAGGGGCTTAGGAGGAGCCTGGGCAGAATGGGTGGAGTCAGAGAGGAGGGGGTATAGGAGGAGCCTGGGCACAATGGGTATAGGAGGAGCCTAGTCAGATTGGGTGGGGTCAAATAGGTGGAGCCTGGGCAGAATGGGTGGGGTCAGACAGCAGAGGAGGGGCTTAGGAGGAGCCTAGTCAGATTGGGTGGGGTCAAATAGGAGGAGCCTGGGCAGAATGGGTGGGGTCAGACAGCAGAGGAGGGGTATAGGAGGAGCCTGGGCAGAGGGGGTGGGGTCAGAGAGGAGGGGTATAGGAGGAGCCTGGGCAGAGGGGGTATAGGAGGAGCCTGGGCAGAGGGGGTGGGGTCAGAGAGGAGGGGTATAGGAGGAGCCTGGGCAGAGGGGGTATAGGAGGAGCCTAATCAGATTGGGTGGGGTCCAATAGCAGGAGCCTGGGCAGAATGGGTGGGGTCAGACAGCAGAGGAGGGGCTTAGGAGGAGCCTAGTCAGATTGGGTGGGGTCAAATAGGAGGAGCCTGGGCAGAATGGGTGGGGTCAGACAGCAGAGGAGGGGCTTAGGAGGAGCCTAGTCAGATTGGGTGGGGTCAAATAGGAGGAGCCTGGGCAGAATGGGTGGGGTCAGACAGCAGAGGAGGGGTATAGGAGGAGCCTGGGCAGAGGGGGTGGGGTCAGAGAGGAGGGGTATAGGAGGAGCCTGGGCAGAGGGGGTGGGGTCAGAGAGGAGGGGTATAGGAGGAGCCTGGGCAGAGGGGGTATAGGAGGAGCCTAGTCAGATTGTGTGGGGTCAAATAGGAGGAGCCTGGGTAGAATGGGTGGAGTCAGAGAGGAGGGGGTATAGGAGGAGCCTGGGCAGAATGGGTGGGGTCAGACAGCAGAGGAGGGGCTTAGGAGGAGCCTGGGCAGAATCGGTGGGGTCAGACAGCAGAGGAGGGGCTTAGGAGGAGCCTGGGCAGAATGGGTGGGGTCAGAGAGGAGATGCTTAGGCGGAGCCTGGGCAGAATGGGTGGGGTCAGACAGCAGAGGAGGGGCTTAGGAGGAGCCTAGTCAGATTGGGTGGGGTCAAATAGGAGGAGCCTAGTCAGAATGGGTGGAGTCAGAGAGGAGGGGGTATAGGAGGAGCCTAGTCAGATTGGGTGGGGTCAGAGAGGAGGGGCTTAGGAGGAGCCTAGGGGCTTAGGAGGAGCCTAGTCAGATTGGGTGGGGTCAGAGAGGAGGGGTATAGGAGGAGCCTGGGCAGAATGGGTGTGGTCAGACAGCAGATGAGGGGCTTAGGAGGAGCCTGGGCAGAATTGGTGGGGTCAGAGAGGAGGGGCTTAGGAGGAGCCTGGGCAGAATGGGTGGGGTCAGACAGCAGAGGAGGGGCTTAGGAGGAGCCTAGTCAGATTGGGTGGGGTCAAATAGGAGGAGCCTGGGCAGAATGGGTGAGGTCAGAGAGGAGGGGTATAGGAGGAGCCTAGTCAGATTGGGTGGGGTCAAATAGGAGGGGGTATAGGAGGAGCCTGGGCAGAATGGGTGGGGCCAGACAGCAGAGGAGGGGCTTAGGAGGAACCTAGTCAGATTGGGTGGGGTCAAATAGGAGGAGCCTTGGCAGAATGGGTGGGGTCAGACAGCAGAGGAGGGGCTTAGGAGGAGCCTAGTCAGATTGGGTGGGGTCAGAGAGGAGGGGTATAGGAGGAGCCTGGGCAGAATGGGTGGAGTCAGAGAGGAGGGGGTATAGGAGGAGCCTGGGCAGAATGGGTATAGGAGGAGCCTAGTCAGATTGGGTGAGGTCAGAGAGGAGGGGTATAGGAGGAGCCTGGGCAGAGGGGCTTAGGAGGAGCCTGGTCAGAATGGGTGGGGTCAGACAGCAGAGGAGGGGCTTAGGAGGAGCCTAGTCAGATTGGGTGGGGTCAGAGAGGAGGGGTATAGGAGGAGCCTGGGCAGAATGGGTGGAGTCAGAGAGGAGGGGGTATAGGAGGAGCCTGGGCAGAATGGGTATAGGAGGAGCCTAGTCAGATTGGGTGAGGTCAGAGAGGAGGGGCTGAGGAGGAGCCTGGGCAGAATGGGTGGAGTCAGACAGCAGAGGATTGGTTTAGGAGGAGCTTAGTCAGAATGGGTGGGGTCAGACAGCAGAGGAGGGGCTTAGGAGGAGCCTAGTCAGATTGGGGTCAAATAAGAGGGGTATAGGAGGAGCCTGGGCAGAATGGGTGGGGTCAGACAGCAGAGGAGGGGCTTAGGAGGAGCCTAGTCAGATTGGGTGGGGTCAGAGAGGAGGGGTATAGGAGGAGCCTGGGCAGAATGGGTGGAGTCAGAGAGGAGGGGGTATAGGAGGAGCCTGGGCAGAATGGGTATAGGAGGAGCCTAGTCAGATTGGGTGAGGTCAGAGAGGAGGGGCTGAGGAGGAGCCTGGGCAGAATGGGTGGAGTCAGACAGCAGAGGATTGGTTTAGGAGGAGCTTAGTCAGAATGGGTGGGGTCAGACAGCAGAGGAGGGGCTTAGGAGGAGCCTAGTCAGATTGGGGTCAAATAAGAGGGGTATAGGAGGAGCCTGGGCAGAATGGGTGGGGTCAGAGGGGTATGGGAGGAGCCTGGGCAGAATGGGTGGAGTCAGAGAGGAGGGGGTATAGGAGGAGCCTAGTCAGATTGGGTGGGGTCAGAGAGCAGAGGAGGGGTTAAGGAGGAGCCGAGTCAGATTGGGTGTGGTCAAATAGGAGGAGCCTGGGCAGAATGGGTGGGGTCTGAGGGCCTAGGAAGGGGTCATAGATGGAGGAGGATCCTGACTTATGGTGGGGAACTGCAAAAACTTTTTTAATGCACCCCCCTATACTTTCTGATTTCTGTTTGGAGGGGGCAGTCGGGGAGCAGTATTAAAAGGTGCTTAGGCGCAACGTGAAGAGCGATGAGGTGCACAGAATGGCATGCCTTCCAGGTACTTTTTGGGGGGGCTACCATTATTTTTTATTGCTCTGATCCTCCCTCATGGGGTGTACCCCAAATGGTTAGGGGCAACGGGGGAGGGGGGGTGGCAAAAAGCTGTTTGACAGTTTCTGTTACCAACAGGGGTCACCATACGATTCTGCTGCAGTTATGGTATTGAAAGGTACAACAAGGAGCATGTGAATGTATTTTTGCAGGTGGGGTGCCCCAAAATGTTACTGCCAGCAGCAGCAGCCCCCCTCCTCCCCACCCAGCAGATTGGTATAGGTACCTTTAGGACATTTCTGTTGAAAAAAGAGGCTATAGCGAATCGTGCTATGAAATCCTAGAGCACTAACATTTGCTAAATAAAGGTGGCATCGGAGCATACGAATGAGGCAGAGAGAGGCTACTGTTGCCAATTGGTTTGGTGGGTCATAGTGAATAACCTCGGCATGCAAATAGGCAGTGTGAGGATTGGCAGTGTCTGTAGAGAATTTTGGCATGCTCTTCAGCTTATTTTTTCCTCCTTACGTTGGCTATGAACTACAGAGGAAAGGCCCGGCCTTACTGTTGGACAAAACATGTATTTATGATTTTAAGAAGTGTAGTCTGACTGTACTGAGAGGGGCTGTACAGTACGGTAAATGCCTGTATACCCCTGCAATGTGCATCCAACTGTCACTTGAGATTCAATAGCGAACGAAGCAGCTGGGTTACTGACTGAATGTAAATGGAAGGCACATAGCAAGGGTGTTTGTGGTCACTCAAATGATTGAAACCTGGTTGATGCACTACCAAAGCTGGGGTTCCAGGAGGGAACATTTGAGGGGCATTGAGATGGTGGTGCCCAGAGGTCAAAATATGTTTCAGAGACAGAGAGGTACTGCGGTCCTGGTCCCACATTGGGGGTAGTCAAAAGTCCGGCTAAAGATTTCTGTCCAACTGTTACCACGTTTTGTGCAGCCTGGCTCCCTCTGTAACGATTCCCCAGTGTCTTTCGATCCTACAGATGACTGTAGCAAACTTCCCAAATTTTTTCTTGGCCTCATACCCCCAAAGGAGTGCCTGACATTTGCCAGCCTAACGATACTCACATTCTGGGAAAAACCTCACTAACCATGCATATTTATGCACCACACATGGCAAATCCTTGCAATTGCAGAACATCATATCGCACTTGTCATCTTTGAGGTGCTGTAAGTATTTGGATTTGAGGGAAATATTCATCCTTGCTTGCTCTCCCACCTGAAGTCTATGGTGCTGCTGTTCCTTTCTCACATGTCCCTACAAAGAGACAAGTGACACACAGACTCAATCACTCAGCAAACATATATGCTTTGACGCTTTCATCTTGCTGTTTACCTTCCAAATGTTCCCCCTTCACCACAAATACAGGCCAGCCATTCCTCATCCCCTCAGTCATCGTAGTCATTCACTCCTTAGGCCCTGCAAGACAAAAATGACCAAGAATCATGTCAGCAAGAAGGAGAAAAGCCTCAGTGTGCTCTTTTGTTCATACTGCTGCCCCCTAGTAACACTTCATGGCCACTGCAGCTTAAGAATGGGACTGAGAAGAGGGCTCTCCTATGCAAATAATGTCCTCCCATGCATACTTTCTTCTGAGACGGTCGGCGGCTTGTGCCGTGATACTGCCTCCAACATATGGTCTTCAACCAAATTTTAAAAAAGCCCACCTGCCTTAGACGAAGGATTTTGCCACTCGAAGGAAGCACATGGGGACATCACCATCATTTAGCAGGGTCCTAAATTGCCTGCTGTCCGCCTGTATACAGAACAAGGACGTTCGTGGCCGTTCGTGAGCGTTCTTCAAAGGAAGGAGGTGGGTGAATAAATCCAAGATGCCAGGGCAGGCCCAGCCCAGCCCAGTGCAGCCCAGCCCGGCACAGCGCACTGCTGTGGAGGTCCACTCCTTCACATCCTGCAGCAGGCATGATGCAGATCTACTAGAGCAAAGGCTTGACTCTGCTCTTGTCTGTCTCTTAAAGGAAAAATCTTTCCAACTTCTTATTGCACCTAATAAATGGACTCTAGCTAGCCTCAAACTCGACCCATCATTTCATTAGCCAGAGCTCATACTTGACCTTTATTTCTATCCAAGCTCACTGGCACCAAACCCCTGATTTGAGCGAGTGGCTCACACTAAAATGAAAAATCACCATCAACCAACCTATTTTACAATAAGTGTAGCACCATCCTCGCATTCTTGTGCTCAGTTATAACCCCCAATACCACAATTGCACTCTGCAATTCACCAAACTTAAAGGACAAAGAATGACGACATTGATAAAGGAAGATAAGGCCTTGTTCCTAGCACCTACTTGAGAAATAGGGCGGTTGGTAGAAGGTCATGAGAGAAAACATATGAAATGTTGGGAGACACCTGCCAAAAAAACACTAGCAAAAAAAAAATCACTGTTTGAAAATTTCCCACCTTGGGACACTTCTACAGCACTGGCAGGATTCGAACCCTGGCCTGTGAGGGCTGTCCCCCCAAAGGTACAAGCCTTACCTTTGAGCTATCTCCTTGGTGGTCTAGAGGATTGCAGTAGTAACTATAAGCAACATACAGGCCTTGGTGTCCTTCCCTGTGGCTTCCATTGCACATTAAATGGATGACCATGACATAAGGACAATTTGATAGGCTACTTACATGGAAACCAGAAAAACACTTAGCAAAAAAAAAAAAAGAAAATCACTGTTTGAAAATTTCCCACCTTGGGATACTTCTACAGCACTGGCAGGATTCGAACTCTGGCCTGTGAGGGCTGTCCCCACCAAAGGTACAAGCCTTACCTTTGAGCTATAGCTCCTTGTTGGTCTGGAGGATTGCAGTAGTAACTATAAGCAACATACAGGCCTTGGTGTCCTTTCCTGTGGCTTCCATTGCACATTAAATGGATGACCATGACATAAGGACAATTTGATAGGCTACTTACAGGTCAACCAGAAAAACACTTAGCAACAAAAAATAAAAGAAAATCACTGTTTGAAAATTTCCCACCTTGGAATACTTCTACAGCACTGGCAGGATTCGAACCCTGGCCTGTGAGGGCTGTCCCCACCAAAGGTACAAGCCTTACCTTTGAGCTATAGCTCCTTGGTGGTCTGGAGGATTGCAGTAGTAACTCTAAGCAACATACAGGCCTTGGTGTCCTTTCCTGTGGCTTCCATTGCACATTAAATGGATGACCATGACATACGGACAATTTGATAGGCTACTTACATGGAAACCAGAAAAACACTTAGCAAAAACAAATAAAAGAAAATCACTGTTTGAAAATTTCCCACCTTGGGATACTTCTACAGCACTGGCAGGATTCGAACCCTGGCCTGTGAGGGCTGTCCCCACCAAAGGTACAAGCCTTACCTTTGAGCTATAGCTCCTTGGTGGTCTAGAGGATTGCAGAAGTAACTATAAGCAACATACAGGCCTTGGTGTCCTTTCATGTGGCTTCCATTGCACATTAAAAGGATGACCATGACATAAGGACAATTTGATAGGCTACTTACATGGAAACCAGTGTGGTCCAGTGGGTAAGTTCCTGCCTTCCATCCAGGCAACCAGGGTTCAAATCCCGGGTTCGGCACCAGGTAAGTAAATTGGTAAGTAAAATGTGTCTGTGTGTTGTGTAAGAGTGGAATCATGCCTAGCGAAAGAGGGATTGTAGATTGGTCGGTAAGTAAAATAGGTGTGGAAAGAAAGGTGAAAGAAAGAGAATGGGTGTTGTCTGTAGGAGGAGGACCCTGGGCAGGTTGGGTGGGGTCAGAGAGGAGGGGTATAGGAGGAGCCTGGGCAGAATGGGTGGGGTCAGAGAGCAGAGGAGGGGTTTAGGAGGAGCCTAGGGGCTTAGGAGGAGCCTAGTCAGATTGGGTGGGGTCAGAGAGGAGGGGCTTAGGAGGAGCCTGGGCAGAATGAGTGGGGTCAGACAGCAGAGGAGGGGCTTAGGAGGGGCCTAGGGGCTTAGGAGGAGCCTAGTCAGATTGGGTGGGGTCAGAGAGGTGGGGTATAGGAGGAGCTTGGGCAGAATGGGTGGGGTCAGACAGCAGAGGAGGGGTATAGGAGGAGCCTGGCAGAGGGGGGTGTAGGAGGAGCCTAGTCAGATTGGGTGGGGTCAAATAGGAGGAGCCTGGGTGGGGCCAGAGGGGTATGGGAGGAGCCTGGGCAGAATGGGTGGAGTCAGAGAGGTGGGGCTTAGGAGGAGCCTGGGCAGAATGGGTGGGGTCAGAGAGGAGGGGCTTAGGCGGAGCCTGGGCAGAGGGGGTATAGGAGGAGCCTAGGCAGAATGGGTGGGGTCAGAGGGGTATGGGAGGAGCCTGGGCAGAATGGGTGGGGTCAGAGAGGTGGGGTATAGGAGGAGCCTGGGCAGAATGGGTGGGGTCAGGCAGAGGAGGGGCTTAGGAGGAGCCTAGTCAGATTGGGTGGGGTCAAATAGGAGGAGCCTGGGCAGAATGGGTGGGGTCAGACAGCAGAGGAGGGGTATAGGAGGAGCCTGGCAGAGGGGGGTGTAGGAGGAGCCTAGTCAGATTGGGTGGGGTCAAATAGGAGGAGCCTGGGTGGGGTCAGAGGGGTATAGGAGGAGCCTGGGCAGAATGGGTGGGGACAGCAGAGGAGGAGCCTGGGCAGAGGGGGTGGGGTCAGAGAGGAGGGGTATAGGAGGAGCCTGGGCAGAGGGGGTAAAGGAGGAGCCTGGCCAGAGGGGGTGGGGTCAGAGAGGAGGGGCTTAGGAGGAGCTTAGTCATATTGGTGGGGTCAAATAGGAGGAGCCTGGGCAGAATGGGTGGGGTCAGAGGGGTATGGGAGGAGCCTGGGTAGAATGGGTGGAGTCAGACAGCAGAGGAGGGTCTTAGGAGGAGCCTAGTCAGATTGGGTGGGGTCAGAGAGGTGGGGTATAGGAGGAGCCTGGGCAGATTGGGTGGGGTATAGGAGGAGCCTGGGCAGAATGGGTGGGGTCAGACAGCAGAGGAGGAGCCTAGTCAGATTGGGTGGGGTCAAATAGGAGGAGCCTGGGCAGAATGGGTGGGGTCAGAGGGGTATGGGAGGAGCCTGGGCAGAATGGGTGGGGTCAGACAGCAGAGGAGGGGCTTAGGAGGAGCCTGGGCAGAATGGGTGGGGTCAGAGAGGAGGAGCCTGGGCAGAATGGGTGGGGTCAGACAGCAGAGGAGGGGCTTAGGAGGAGCCTAGTCAGATTGGGTGGGGTCAGAGAGGTGGGGTATAGGAGGAGCCTGGGCAGAATGGGTGGGGTCAGACAGCAGAGGAGGGGCAGACAGCAGAGGAGGGGCTTAGGAGGAGCCTAGTCAGATTGGGTGGGGTCAAATAGGAGGAGCCTGGGCAGAATGGGTGGGGTCAGACAGCAGAGGAGGGTTATAGGAGGAGCCTGGGCAGAGGGGGTGGGGTCAGAGAGGAGGGGTATAGGAGGGGTGGGGTCAGAGAGGAGGGGTATAGGAGGAGCCTGGGCAGAGGGGGTGGGGTCAGAGAGGAGGGGTATAGGAGGAGCCTGGGCAGAGGGGGTATAGGAGGAGCCTAGTCAGATTGTGTGGGGTCAAATAGGAGGAGCCTGGGCAGAATGGGTGGGGTCAGACAGCAGAGGAGGGGCTTAGGAGGAGCCTGGGCAGAATCGGTGGGGTCAGACAGCAGAGGAGGGGCTTAGGAGGAGCCTGGGCAGAATGGGTGGGGTCAGAGAGGAGATGCTTAGGCGGAGCCTGGGCAGAATGGGTGGGGTCAGACAGCAGAGGAGGGGCTTAGGAGGAGCCTAGTCAGATTGGGTGGGGTCAAATAGGAGGAGCCTAGTCAGAATGGGTGGAGTCAGAGAGGAGGGGGTATAGGAGGAGCCTGGGCAGAATTGGTGGGGTCAGAGAGGAGGGGCTTAGGAGGAGCCTGGGCAGAATGGGTGGGGTCAGACAGCAGAGGAGGGGCTTAGGAGGAGCCTAGTCAGATTGGGTGGGGTCAAATAGGAGGAGCCTGGGCAGAATGGGTGAGGTCAGAGAGGAGGGGTATAGGAGGAGCCTGGGCAGAGGGGGTATAGGAGGAGCCTGGGCAGAGGGGGTATAGGAGGAGCCTAGTCAGATTGGGTGGGGTCAAATAGGAGGGGGTATAGGAGGAGCCTGGGCAGAATGGGTGAGGTCAGAGAGGAGGGGTATAGGAGGAGCCTGGGCAGAGGGGGTATAGGAGGAGCCTGGGCAGAGGAGGGGCTTAGGAGGAACCTAGTCAGATTGGGTGGGGTCAAATAGGAGGAGCCTTGGCAGAATGGGTGGGGTCAGACAGCAGAGGAGGGGTTTAGGAGGAGCCTAGTCAGATTGGGTGGGGTCAGAGAGGAGGGGTATAGGAGGAGCCTGGGCAGAATGGGTGGAGTCAGAGAGGAGGGGGTATAGGAGGAGCCTGGGCAGAATGGGTATAGGAGGAGCCTAGTCAGATTGGGTGAGGTCAGAGAGGAGGGGTATAGGAGGAGCCTGGGCAGAGGGGCTTAGGAGGAGCCTGGTCAGAATGGGTGGGGTCAGACAGCAGAGGAGGGGCTTAGGAGGAGCCTAGTCAGATTGGGTGAGGTCAGAGAGGAGGGGTATAGGAGGAGCCTGGGCAGAGGGGCTTAGGAGGAGCCTGGTCAGAATGGGTGGGGTCAGACAGCAGAGGAGGGGCTTAGGAGGAGCCTAGTCAGATTGGGGTCAAATAAGAGGGGTATAGGAGGAGCCTGGGCAGAATGGGTGGGGTCAGAGGGGTATGGGAGGAGCCTGGGCAGAATGGGTGGAGTCAGAGAGGAGGGGGTATAGGAGGAGCCTAGTCAGATTGGGTGGGGTCAGAGAGCAGAGGAGGGGTTAAGGAGGAGCCTAGTCAGATTGGGTGTGGTCAAATAGGAGGAGCCTGGGCAGAATGGGTGGGGTCTGAGGGCCTAGGAAGGGGTCATAGATGGAGGAGGATCCTGACTTATGGTGGGGAACTGCAAAAACTTTTTTAATGCACCCCCCTATACTTTCTGATTTCTGTTTGGAGGGGGCAGTCGGGGAGCAGTATTAAAAGGTGCTTAGGCGCAACGTGAAGAGCGATGAGGTGCACAGAATGGCATGCCTTCCAGTTACTTTTTGGGGGGGCTACCATTATTTTTTATTGCTCTGATCCTCCCTCATGGGGTGTACCCCAAATGGTTAGGGGCAACGGGGGAGGGGGGGTGGCAAAAAGCTGTTTGACAGTTTCTGTTACCAACAGGGGTCACCATACGATTCTGCTGCAGTTATGGTATTGAAAGGTACAACAAGGAGCATGTGAATGTATTTTTGCAGGTGGGGTGCCCCAAAATGTTACTGCCAGCAGCAGCAGCCCCCCTCCTCCCCACCCAGCAGATTGGTATAGGTACCTTTAGGACATTTCTGTTGAAAAAAGAGGCTATAGCGAATCGTGCTATGAAATCCTAGAGCACTAACATTTGCTAAATAAAGGTGGCATCGGAGCATACGAATGAGGCAGAGAGAGGCTACTGTTGCCAATTGGTTTGGTG
Source organism: Lissotriton vulgaris (assembly GCF_964263255.1). Classification (NCBI taxonomy): domain Eukaryota; kingdom Metazoa; phylum Chordata; class Amphibia; order Caudata; family Salamandridae; genus Lissotriton; species Lissotriton vulgaris. The sequence continues at coordinate 1,003,161,695 of NC_141695.1, forward strand.
GGTCATAGTGAATAACCTCGGCATGCAAATAGGCAGTGTGAGGATTGGCAGTGTCTGTAGAGAATTTTGGCATGCTCTTCAGCTTATTTTTTCCTCCTTACGTTGGCTATGAACTACAGAGGAAAGGCCCGGCCTTACTGTTGGACAAAACATGTATTTATGATTTTAAGAAGTGTAGTCCGACTGTACTGAGAGGGGCTGTACAGTACGGTAAATGCCTGTATACCCCTGCAATGTGCATCCAACTGTCACTTGAGATTCAATAGCGAACGAAGCAGCTGGGTTACTGACTGAATGTAAATGGAAGGCACATAGCAAGGGTGTTTGTGGTCACTCAAATGATTGAAACCTGGTTGATGCACTACCAAAGCTGGGGTTCCAGGAGGGAACATTTGAGGGGCATTGAGATGGTGGTGCCCAGAGGTCAAAATATGTTTCAGAGACAGAGAGGTACTGCGGTCCTGGTCCCACATTGGGGGTAGTCAAAAGTCCGGCTAAAGATTTCTGTCCAACTGTTACCACGTTTTGTGCAGCCTGGCTCCCTCTGTAACGATTCCCCAGTGTCTTTCGATCCTACAGATGACTGTAGCAAACTTCCCAAATTTTTTCTTGGCCTCATACCCCCAAAGGAGTGCCTGACATTTGCCAGCCTAACGATACTCACATTCTGGGAAAAACCTCACTAACCATGCATATTTATGCACCACACATGGCAAATCCTTGCAATTGCAGAACATCATATCGCACTTGTCATCTTTGAGGTGCTGTAAGTATTTGGATTTGAGGGAAATATTCATCCTTGCTTGCTCTCCCACCTGAAGTCTATGGTGCTGCTGTTCCTTTCTCACATGTCCCTACAAAGAGACAAGTGACACACAGACTCAATCACTCAGCAAACATATATGCTTTGACGCTTTCATCTTGCTGTTTACCTTCCAAATGTTCCCCCTTCACCACAAATACAGGCCAGCCATTCCTCATCCCCTCAGTCATCGTAGTCATTCACTCCTTAGGCCCTGCAAGACAAAAATGACCAAGAATCATGTCAGCAAGAAGGAGAAAAGCCTCAGTGTGCTCTTTTGTTCATACTGCTGCCCCCTAGTAACACTTCATGGCCACTGCAGCTTAAGAATGGGACTGAGAAGAGGGCTCTCCTATGCAAATAATGTCCTCCCATGCATACTTTCTTCTGAGACGGTCGGCGGCTTGTGCCGTGATACTGCCTCCAACATATGGTCTTCAACCAAATTTTAAAAAAGCCCACCTGCCTTAGACGAAGGATTTTGCCACTCGAAGGAAGCACATGGGGACATCACCATCATTTAGCAGGGTCCTAAATTGCCTGCTGTCCGCCTGTATACAGAACAAGGACGTTCGTGGCCGTTCGTGAGCGTTCTTCAAAGGAAGGAGGTGGGTGAATAAATCCAAGATGCCAGGGCAGGCCCAGCCCAGCCCAGTGCAGCCCAGCCCGGCACAGCGCACTGCTGTGGAGGTCCACTCCTTCACATCCTGCAGCAGGCATGATGCAGATCTACTAGAGCAAAGGCTTGACTCTGCTCTTGTCTGTCTCTTAAAGGAAAAATCTTTCCAACTTCTTATTGCACCTAATAAATGGACTCTAGCTAGCCTCAAACTCGACCCATCATTTCATTAGCCAGAGCTCATACTTGACCTTTATTTCTATCCAAGCTCACTGGCACCAAACCCCTGATTTGAGCGAGTGGCTCACACTAAAATGAAAAATCACCATCAACCAACCTATTTTACAATAAGTGTAGCACCATCCTCGCATTCTTGTGCTCAGTTATAACCCCCAATACCACAATTGCACTCTGCAATTCACCAAACTTAAAGGACAAAGAATGACGACATTGATAAAGGAAGATAAGGCCTTGTTCCTAGCACCTACTTGAGAAATAGGGCGGTTGGTAGAAGGTCATGAGAGAAAACATATGAAATGTTGGGAGACACCTGCCAAAAAAACACTAGCAAAAAAAAAATCACTGTTTGAAAATTTCCCACCTTGGGACACTTCTACAGCACTGGCAGGATTCGAACCCTGGCCTGTGAGGGCTGTCCCCCCAAAGGTACAAGCCTTACCTTTGAGCTATCTCCTTGGTGGTCTGGAGGATTGCAGTAGTAACTATAAGCAACATACAGGCCTTGGTGTCCTTTCCTGTGGCTTCCATTGCACATTAAATGGATGACCATGACATACGGACAATTTGATAGGCTACTTACATGGAAACCAGAAAAACACTTAGCAAAAAAAAATAAAAGAAAATCACTGTTTGAAAATTTCCCACCTTGGGATACTTCTACAGCACTGGCAGGATTCGAACCCTGGCCTGTGAGGGCTGTCCCCACCAAAGGTACAAGCCTTACCTTTGAGCTATAGCTCCTTGGTGGTCTAGAGGATTGCAGAAGTAACTATAAGCAACATACAGGCCTTGGTGTCCTTTCCTGTGGCTTCCATTGCACATTAAAAGGATGACCATGACATAAGGACAATTTGATAGGCTACTTACATGGAAACCAGTGTGGTCCAGTGGGTAAGTTCCTGCCTTCCATCCAGGCAACCAGGGTTCAAATCCCGGGTTCGGCACCAGGTAAGTAAATTGGTAAGTAAAATGTGTCTGTGTGTTGTGTAAGAGTGGAATCATGCCTAGCGAAAGAGGGATTGTAGTTTGGTCGGTAAGTGAAATAGGTGTGGAAAGAAAGGTGAAAGAAAGAAGAATGGGTGTTGTCTGTAGGAGGAGGACCCTGGGCAGGTTGGGTGGGGTCAGAGCGGAGGAGCCTGGGCAGAATGGGTGGGGTCAGACAGCAGAGGAGGGGTATAGGAGGAGCCTGGCGGAGGGCTATAGGAGGAGCCTGGCAGAGGGGGGTGTAGGAGGAGCCTAGTCACATTGGGTGGGGTCAAATAGGAGGAGCCTGGGAGGGGTCAGAGGGGTATAGGAGGAGCCTGGGCAGAATGGGTGGGGTCAGACAGCAGAGGAGGAGCCTGGGCAGAGGGGGTGGGGTCAGAGAGGAGGGGTATAGGAGGAGCCTGGGCAGAGGGGGTAAAGGAGGAGCCTGGCCAGAGGGGGTGGGGTCAGAGAGGAGGGGCTTAGGAGGAGCTTAGTCAGATTGGTGGGGTCAAATAGGAGGAGCCTGGGCAGAATGGGTGGGGTCAGAGGGGTATGGGAGGAGCCTGGGCAGAATGGGTGGGGTCAGACAGCAGAGGAGGGGCTTAGGAGGAGCCTGGGCAGAATGGGTGGGGTCAGAGAGGAGGGGCTTAGGCGGAGCCTGGGCAGAATGGGTGGGGTCAGACAGCAGAGGAAGGGCTTAGGAGGAGCCTGGGCAGGAGAAGGGGTATGGGAGGAGCCTGGGTAGAATGGGTGGAGTCAGAGAGGAGGGGGTATAGGAGGAGCCTGGCAGAGGGGGGTGTAGGAGGAGCCTAGTCAGATTGGGTGGGGTCAAATAGGAGGAGCCTGGGCAGAATGGGTGGGGTCAGAGGGGTATGGGAGGAGCCTGGGCAGAATGGGTGGGGTCAGACAGCAGAGGAGGGGCTTAGGAGGAGCCTAGTCAGATTGGGTGGGGTCAGAGAGGTGGGGTATAGGAGGAGCCTGGGCAGAATGGGTGGGGTCAGAGAGCAGAGGAGGGGCTTAGGAGGAGCCTAGGGGCTTAGGAGGAGCCTAGTCAGATTGGGTGGGGTCAGAAAGGAGGGGTATAGGAGGAGCCTGGGCAGAATGGGTGGGGTCAGACAGCAGAGGAGGGGCTTAGGAGGAGCCTAGTCAGATTGGGTGGGGTCAGAGAGGTGGGGTATAGGAGGAGCCTGGGCAGAATGGGTGGGGTCAGAGAGCAGAGGAGGGGCTTAGGAGGAGCCTAGTCAGATTGGGTGGGGTCAGAGAGGAGGGGTATAGGAGGAGCCTGGCAGAGGGGGGGTGTAGGAGGAGCCTAGTCAGATTGGGTGGGGTCAAATAGGAGGAGCCTGGGCAGAATGGGAGGGGCCTGGGTAGAATGGGTGGAGTCAGAGAGGAGGGGGTATAGGAGGAGCCTGGCAGAGGGGGGTGTAGGAGGAGCCTAGTCAGATTGGGTGGGGTCAAATAGGAGAAGCCTGGGCAGAATGGGTGGGGTCAGAGGGGTATGGGAGGAGCCTGGGTAGAATGGGTGGAGTCAGAGAGGAAGGGGTATAGGAGGAGCCTGGGCAGAATGGGTGGGGTCAGGCAGAGGAGGGGCTTAGTCAGATTGGGTGGGGTCAGAGAGGTGGGGTATAGGAGGAGCCTGGGCAGAATGGGTGGGGTCAGACAGCAGAGGAGGGGCTTAGGAGGAGCCTAGTCAGATTGGGTGGGGTCAGAGAGGTGGGGTATAGGAGGAGCCTGGGCAGAATGGGTGGGGTCAGACAGCAGAGGAGGGGTATAGGAGGAGCCTGGCAGAGGGGGGTGTAGGAGGAGCCTAGTCAGATTGGGTGGGGTCAAATAGGAGGAGCCTGGGTGGGGTCAGAGGGGTATGGGAGGAGCCTGGGTAGAATGGGTGTAGTCAGAGAGGCGGGGGTATAGGAGGAGCCTGGGCAGAATGGGTGGGGTCAGACAGCAGAGGAGGGGCTTAGGAGGAGCCTGGGCAGAGGGGGTGGGGTCAGACAGCAGAGGAGGGGCTTTGGAGGAGCCTGGGCAGAATGGGTGGGGTCAGAGAGGAGGGGCTTAGGCGGAGCCTGGGCAGCATGGGTGGGGTCAGACAGCAGAGGAGGGGCTTAGGAGGAGCCTGGGCAGGAGGAGGGGGTATATGGGCAGAATGGGTGAGGTCAGAGAGGAGGAGCCTGGGCAGAATGGGTGGAGTCAGAGTGGAGTTCTGGACTTTTTGGTTCCGTCCAGAGGTGTCAGGGAACAACACCCAAAGACCCCGGAGTTCCACCTGCCTTGGTGCGCAAATGAACAGAAACACGGGCTTCTCGATGGTGGCGTCAAAGACCAAAGGTTTATTACTGCAGGGACACAGAAGTCACAGAAACTACGCATGGGCAGTGTCTAGGAGCCTGTTCGATTTGTACATAGAGGGTTGCTCCTTATATACTAAAAATTGTGCTCCAGGCAAATATTTCACATGTTAGTACATTCCTAAACCTTTGTGTCTTAAACAATAAATATTTGGCGTTACACAGGAACTGTCGATAATATCTGATGCCAAACATCACGAAGAGGGGTTCCCACTAGTTCATCACAATCCCTTGTCAATATTGCATTCAAGAGCCGGACCGCCTCATCGTAAATTTCGTTACCTCCCCCTAATAAAGGCCCAGAAGGAAAGGAGCAGAGCCAGGTGCAGAAGATAGGAAAGCGGGATAAGAGATGTTTGTGGGTTGTAAATGGGCAAGGCTACCGGCTTCGGCCGCCTAATCATGATCGGGACAATGGACACGAGAACCAGTTCAGGTGGGCTAGCCTCAGGCAGAGGAGGCAGCCTTTGTCGAGTCATGTAGCTACAGCGTGATCTGGTTTAAGGTGCACGTGTCATGAAAGAGGTGAATCTCCGGCTAAGGCTACGTGTCCTTAATCGAAATATAGTGATCAGAGGTTATTGCATATGTGAGGGCAAGAAACACAAAATGGCGGCCATGATCTAAGATGGATGCCGTGGGTAGATCAGAAATGTGTTCATAACAGGAGTGCTCTTGCTCGTATCGTAGCGAAAACACCAGGATATGCTAAATGGATCATTTGCGGTTCGCTGATACTAATATTATGTATTTCCGACAATATTGAAAACACGGGTTCAAATCGTCACGGAACCTCAGACCCTCCTTTTGCCCTTACATAGGCAATTACTCAGTCTATATCAGAGTCTAGTTCTATACTCATCAGGTCAGTGACATGTTGTTGTATCATCATCCTTTCTCGTGTCTTTTCTCCAACTGCAAGTGGTTTCCTAAGACAAGTTGCAGCACAAAAACTACACAGAGCAGGACCACACTGGATAATCAGGCAGCATGAGAATAGGAATACTAAGATGACACCGATGACCATTAGAACTTTCCATCCCCACGCTGAGATCAGAGTCCAAAACCACTCCATGAAAGACCAGTTTCCCTCGTCTACATGTATAGAGTCGGAAATCTTGTGTAGCTTAGAGATCGCCTCATAGACTGTTGGAGCATTATTAGGAATAAAGACACAGCAGCTCGATTGGATCATTCTACATACCCCACCTCGGTCTGCAAGTATAACGTCTAAAACCATACGGTTCTGCAACGTCATGAGTCTATCCGCCTGAAGCTCAGCTGTCAAATTACTAAGGGCACCAGCAGTTTCGGTAATAGTAGATTCAACTACCCGTGTTAGCTGACGTATGTTTCTACTATTGGCCATAGGCCCCCAGAACGGAAGGAAGCCTTTGAAGAAGTCTCCAGCTTCCTGACCAGCAGTATCTTCTTTGCTGAAGACACCTCTCGCTACTCTGGTTCTGTGGTAATCAGATGAAGCAGTGTATGTTGGAGGCAACAATCGAGCAATATAGCATGAACCTGAAAAGTCGGCAGGTAACCATGTATATGCCCGGTCTCGACAAATGAAGTAGGTACCCCTAGCAGTAAGGAAGGCAGGGGAAGAGTTAGCCGGAAACACATAAGTCTCTACGCACTCACTTCTCCCCAGCTGATCTCTTGGATTTCTCCCGTTACCTTGCAAACAGACCTGACCTCGGTGTGGTACGACCCAGATTGGAGTTGAGCTTTTACGCTTGCTTTCTCCTAAACTAAGGCAATACTCTGAAGTATTCCAACTTAAATATACTCGCAATTCGTCTCTAGGGTATGATGGAGTATTATTGACGTCTTTGATCATATCAATAATTCCCTGGACTAAAGCTTTGTTGGCAGAGTTATATTTAGTGGAACGTGGTGGACGTGGAGGATAGGTCTCAAGGGCATAAGCAAAGATGGTTTGAAGGGCCTGAAATGATCCATTGTAGCTGAAAGGTAAAACCAGATAGGGAATACCTTTATCCATAGTGTGGGGTATCAAGCCACACACCCAGCAATCTGTAGTGTTAACTACTAGTTGGTGTTGGTGCAAGAGCTGTACAAAAGTGTTGTTAATGAACTCTGAGCGTCGAGCTTGCTCATGTTCAGGAAACGAGTGAAAAGAGTGTATAGAAGAAACAGTAGAAGTGGCAGGATCAAGGGGAGGTACTGCAGTAACTGGCACAAAAATCAAATTTATACTAAAAACAGTTCCACCCACCAATGTTGCTAAAATAATCAAAAATGTAATGGCACATTGCATCAAAAAGCATTTGCTGTGAAGAATTCTATTAAGTCTGTTTCTGCGAACATAAATCACATTTTCTCGTTGCAGCGCAGGAAGCTCCATCTTCTACAATCCGCTCGCGACCACTGATGATGTGTACGTAGATGAAAATGCCTCTATCAGCCCTGGGAGTTCCCAGAACCAACAGAAAGATCGACCTTGTGTCAGACCCCTGCAGATTCAAACTAGGCACACAGCCACGACCCTACGGCTACCCAGACGGCAAGGCAATTTTAAAAACAATAAACAATAGCAAACTTCCTGGCTGAAGGCAAAAGTTCAATATATATCAAAATCACAATATGCAGTTGCCTGCTTTATTTGTCCATTTTACGGCTTCTCAAGTTATATCTCTGCTTCGCAGGTACTGTCTGATCGGGAAATAGTGTATCACTAGCAGCTGTTGCAGAGTTTAAGTTCGCAGATAGCAAAGTTTCTTCTGATGCTGGAGACAAATGTTCAGTGTTCAAAGGAGTCTTTTCAGGAGGAGAGTCAGGTTTTGAAGCGTCAGTAATCAATTCGGCATCGCTGAAAGAGACGAACTTCGGTGTGCTTTCAGATTCGGAGGCACCAATTCCCTTCTTTATTCAGTCGTCGTAAGGGAGCGGCAAGGGTACACGCTTAACATGAGACGCGTGCACCCAATGCTTGCGACCAGCTACACGAACTGCTGTCCTTGTTGTCAGTAGGATTTGGAAGGGCCCCACAAATCTCGGCTGAAGGTTCTTCGTCCTCGCCAAGTTCTTGATGACAACCAGATCTCCCGGTTTCAGCTGATGCCCTGGACTCTCCGGAGGTTTTGGCAAAGCATCGAAAACCTGTTGATGAATAAGACTCAATTTAGCAGTCAAGTCGTAAAGGTAGTCTATCAACATAGGGTATTCTAGGGAATTAAATTCCTTAGGCCTTGGCACACCCCAGATATTTGCTGGGCGGCCAAAAACAATTTCATATGGACTAAGCCCTACTCTAGAATGTACAGTTGCTCTCGTTGATAACAAGGCCAAAGGAAGTGCGTCTGGCCAGGCTAAACCTGTGGATGCTTGTATTTTAGCTATTTTCAGCTTGAGGGTACCATTGTAACCCTCCACTAAACCAGCAGACTGAGGATGGTTTGCACTGTGAAATTTCTGTTTCAAACCTAGGCCTGCACACACACTCTGCATAACTTTCCCTATAAACTCACTTCCGTTATCTGACCATACAATCCGTGGCATTCCAAATCTAGGGAAATATTCCTTGAGAAGAATTTTGGCAGTAGAGAGGGCAGTGTTGTCCTTCAGTGGATATGCTTCTATCCACCTGGAAAAAGCACATACCACCACTAGGACATATTTTAAATTATTACAGCGGTCCATGTGAATGAAGTCTAACTGAATTACTTCAAAGGGGCAGGAAGGAGGAGCGAAGTGACCAGCAGGAGTTGGGGTTCCCTTGCCGGGATTATGCATCAGGCATACCATACAATTTTTCACCAATCTCTCTGCACACTTACTGATTCCCTCATTTTTCCAGACTGGGGCCAACATTTTACAAATTCCCTTAGAACTTATATGTGCTACTCCATGCGCCATTGTCACCACTGCAAGCACATACGCATCGGGCAACATCCAACGCTGCTGTTCTGTCAAATCAATCCAACAACCATTCGAATCCAACTTGCCCGTACTTTCTCTCCATACACGTTTCTCTTCCTCAGTTGCTTTCTTCTGAATCTCTTTCACACTTTCCATAGTATCCTCACACATACCAGATTCAGCAATCCATCTTGCAGACGTTGCAACATACATTCTACTCATCATGTCTCTAGCTGTCTGTTTAGCAATTTCATCAGCGAAAGCATTCCCACGACTAACATCATCCGTGATTGCTTTATGAGCACTGCACTTCACAATCGCAACTTCAGTCGGCAAGGTTAGAGATTCCAACAAGTCGTTAACTAGCTGACCATGTTGGATCTTAGTCCCATGGGACGTAATGAAACCTCTTTCTCTCCACAACCGGCCAAAACTATGGGCCACGCCAAATGCGTACTGACTATCTGTAAACACATTCACTCTCTTTCCCTCAGCTAAAACACACGCTCTCGTTAGAGCTATCAATTCTGCAGCTTGGGCAGAATTCTGACTCACTCTTGCAGTCTCCACAATCGTCTTCAAAGTCGTTACTGCGTAAGCAGCAGTCACATCACCATTCTCCAATTTAAAACATGATCCATCCACATACAGCGTACCATCCGGATCGGATAACGGAGTATCCTTCAAATCAATGCGTCCTTTTGTCTCTTCCTCCGTTTTGAAACAGCAATCATGTGGCTCGGAATCACTCGACTCTTGATCAGTCGGCAACAGCGTTGCTGGATTTAATACATTACATCTTTTGATCTGAATATGACTCGCTAGTAATGTCAGCTCGTAACCAGATAGTCTTGCACTAGTAAGGTGTTGTGTCTTCGTTCGATTCATGAGTGTGTCCACTGCATGAGGAACCATGACCACTAGCATGTTGTTCATCACCAAACCAGCAATTGTCGAATGGAAGCCGCAGCTGCCGCTGTAGCTCTCAAACAACTAGGCAACGCTCTGGCTACCGGATCTAATGTTGATGAAAAATACGCACAAGGGCGTTGTTTATCACCAAATTTCTGTGTCAGAACACTCAACGCGCAACCTTCTCTCTCGTGAACGTAGAGCGTGAATGGTTTACTGTAATCAGGTGTACCCAATACAGGAGCTGAACACAATGCTTTTCGTAATTCAGAAAAACTCTCTTGACATTCATCAGACCATGGCACCGGACTCGGAACATTTTTCCCAGTCAAAGCTACCAACGGTTTCGCTAAAAGAGAAAAATTTGGGATCCACTGCCTACAGTAGGAGGTAATACCTAGAAAGGCACGTACTTCTCTCTGTGTGCGTGGAACACTCATTTGCGTAATTGCTTTTATTCTTTCTGGGGTCAACTTCCTTCCCTCCTTTGACAAGAGATGACCTAGGTAGGTCACTTCTTGGCAGCAGTATTGCATCTTGGAAGGTGATACCTTGTGATTCAAATTGGACAAGTGATGAAGTAACGAAACTGTAGCTGCTTTGCAAGTTTTCTTGTCATCGGCAGCCACTAGAAGATCGTCTACATACTGTACTAGGGCAGAACCTGGAGGAAGGACAAAGGAATCTAACTGACTTTTTAATGCATGACTATAAATAGACGGACTCTCACAGTAGCCCTGTGGAGCGCGTTTAAATCTGAAACTTCGACCTCCTAAACAGAAGCCGAAAATATCTCTACTTTCTTCGGCTATCGGAATGCTGAAAAAGGCATTCTTCAAGTCGACGACTGAGAACCAAGTCGCTGTTGCAGGAATCAATGTTAACAAGGCAGTAATGTCTGGAACCACAGGAAACTGCGGAACCACAATCTTATTAACTTCTCTAAGGTCTATGACAAACCTGTACACTGGAGGCTTTGTGGGATCAGTTCTCTTCAAGATCGGTAATACAGGACTATTACAAACATTTCCCCTAGTTTCTTCAACCACACCTTTCTTAATCAAATCTTGCACAATCAATAAAAGTGCACGTTCGCCTTCACTGGATATTTTATATTGAGGAATTCTTGGAAATTTTACATTTTCTTTCAAAGTGACTACATATGGTGGTATTTCTAAAAGGCCTACATCATTAGGACCAGTCGCCCAAAGAGAATCAGGGAGTGAACGCAGCTCTGGTGGGAGTGCATCCATAGACAAGTACATCGGAGAGGTGATTCTTTTACCCAATGTAAGCTGTACCCCTTCTGGAGAACAGTACAATGTCGCATACAGTCGTTTTAACAAGTCTAAACCAAGCAGATTTTCATTACAACCTGTCGTCAAAATCAAGGGTGCTTTCAATTGACACGGTCCAACAGAAATAGACAAAGGACCAGATATGGGGTTGTAAACAGGGGCGCCTGAAAAACCTACAGAAACATTTGTTGAGCCAGACAAAGGTGCGCCAGGGAGTTTCGCATGAATGATAGAACTTTTTGCGGCACCAGTATCCAACAGAAACGGTTCGACTACACCTGATGTTGCTACTGCGACATAAGGCCCACTCTGATCCACTGGAACTGATACTACTCCCTCTCTCTGTCCATGGCTGTCCTAGTACCCATTTTGCTGAAATCCCTCATCCACTTCACAATAGTCTTCAACAAGATATTGTTGAGATCTATTTTGCTGAGCTGACTGTCCATTTCGTTGATCAAAGTGATTGGAAGGACGATCATTCGTTTGCGGAGGCATAGCACCTCGTCCTCGACCTCTAGAATTCTGCACAAAACCACCACGACCTCTCTGAGCTGCTGCCGCATTATTTTGCGCTAGGATCGGACATTCATTCTTGTAGTGACCCTCTTTCTTACAATACGCACACTGGTTCCACTGATATTGAGGCCTCGTTGAACTATAATCTGTCCTCTGATAGGAATCCTGTTGCATATTAGACTGATTCGTGCGAGGCGGATACGCCTGCTGCAAAAGAACCTTAGTCTTTAAATCTTTCGTTTTCTTTTCTGATTTCTCCTTTTCCTCTTTATCCCTATTTTCGTAGTACTGTGCAGTCGCAAGTATTTGCGCAGTTGTAGACACAGCCCACGCACTCTCTGAATCCTTTAATTTATTGCATAATTCAGGTAGCAAATTATGCACAAATTTATCGACAAACAGTCTCTGTCCTCCTTCTGTACTCATGTCCTGACCACTATGATCTACAAAAGTCTCTTCAAACCTCGTGAAGAAGTCGGAGACACTTTCGTCTTTCTTCTGCTTGCATGCGGATAACTTATCCCAATTAACACGCAATGCGGGCATCAGAGTCTTCATTAAGTCTATTATCCTACCTGGAAGATTAGCAATTAGAGGTTCGGGTTTCGCGCCACCTATTTGCTGACCATCCGCTGCAGTGATGGCTGCCCAATCACCACCTAAGGCAGCTTGATGATCCTCTCTACGAATTTTAGCCCACACTGGTTGCGGAACTACGTTACCAAACAACATATCAATGTCTGCTAAGTTCATTATACAAGCCTCAACTGTCTGTGTTAATTCCTTGTAGTATCCAGCAGGATTCTTGCGTGGATCTGGCAAGGCCTGTTTCACCGCTAGCACTTCAGCTCGCTTCCATGGAATGTGTATCCACACTCGTTGGAACTGTGCTGGAGCAGCTGCAATACCAGCATTATCATCACGTTGTATTGCTTCGCGCCAGATTGGAGGAACCTCCCTCATAGGATATTGGCGACTTAGCTTCATTTTACCTTTCTCTAAATCTCTCGGTGAACGAAGAGATGGATCATTCCTAAAACTTAAAATCAGTTCCATCGCTTCTTCTATATTTTCACCCACTATCATACCAGCAGCAAACTCTTTCTGGACCTTAATTAAGTCTTCTAAATTCGACTCAATATCATCTTCCTCCATCTCCTCACGTAACAACGAGCACATCTCATCAAAGACGTACCGTTGCGTTGGTTCCTTCCACTGCATAAATGTTTCTAGTACATCTCTCGTACTATATCTTCTACTCTTCGAAATCCATCTGAGAGCCGTGGAATCTAAAATTCCCCATTCCTCAGTACTTGGAAGCTGACTACGTCTCTGAACAGAGTCAGAAACAGGAGTCCTAATCAAACTTTTATAGAAAGGAGATAGTATATTAGACACAGAATCAGTGATTCTTCGACGTACAGAAAGTGGAGTCAACACACTCGCGGACGTAGAAAACACAGCGGAAGTAGGAACAGATAGCGAGGCAGTCGGAGTATCAAGAAGAATAGTTTGTGAAGTAGTAGGTGTAAGCGAGACAGATACAGGTATAGAAGTCGGCAATCCAGGAAGAGGAGGAGCCGTAGGAACATTCACATTAACCACGGGAGGTACAGGAACTTGATTCTGAGGGACAGGAATACCAGGTTGTCCAGCAACCGGCAATTGAACATTCGGTACAAGTGGAGCCGTAGCACCTTGTGCATACGGTGGAGGTGACCGTAACAAATAAGACAACAGAGGATCGTTTTCGGGATCCTCTAGTATCTTAGCTGTTTTGGATGGTAAGGCAGGGTAGCACTTGTCGATCGCTAAATTATGCTCTCTAATGGCCACCTCTATAGCCTTCTCGCACTCATTATCTTGCAGCTCTTTAGTTGCTTGCTCTAGAGTCAACTCTTCTTTCTCTTTCTGTTCTTTCTTCAATCTTTTCATTTCTCTCTGTTTGGATTCTTTTCGCCAGTAACGGAAAGAATCAAACATTGCCGGCCGGGCTTACTTCCTAAACAATTTCGCTTCTAAATTATCAAGAATCTCGGGTTCAAAACTACCATGCAGTGGCCAACTAAGGACACCATCCTTCTTACAATAACGGACCCATACCTCATTATAAGATATAGGACCCACACCATGTTTACAATATAAATCATATAGGGGAGTCCCAATCGGAGGAACCAGACATGAGTCCTCCAATCGTGAGTCACTGTTGCAACCAAAACAAGACAACATACAGTTTTTCCGACTTACCATTTTCAGTCCGGAACACAAAACAAACAAAACACGGAACAAATATGTGCACTCGAACCAAGAACTTAGGCCTACCAAAACGAACTGATGTATCGATACCCAAACTGAACCAAATAGATTATCGTAACTAGAACAACTAGTGATAATCCTACGAAACCAAACCAAACTAAGAACCAATCAAGGATTATAACAACCCTTACGAAGTAACCAACTAGCAACCACTAAATACTTAACTGAGGCACTGAAGACGTCACCAAGGAGAAACCCGTCACGTTTCGCTGTACTAAGGGCTGCACCTCGGGTCCAAGACAGGGCGACGGTCAAGGCAACGGCCCACTGCAGCCGTCCTGAACGGGAACCCTCGTGGAAGAGAACTTCGGGCCACTTTTGCGATATGCCGGGATCGATGAAGTGGGGCGCCTCCCTCAGGAATCTTCACACGAAGCTTCTCGAACTCTTCAGGCTTTTGGACCGGTACCGAATGACGTCGCCCCACGTTGGGCGCCAATTGGAGTTCTGGACTTTTTGGTTCCGTCCAGAGGTGTCAGGGAACAACACCCAAAGACCCCGGAGTTCCACCTGCCTTGGTGCGCAAATGAACAGAAACACGGGCTTCTCGATGGTGGCGTCAAAGACCAAAGGTTTATTACTGCAGGGACACAGAAGTCACAGAAACTACGCATGGGCAGTGTCTAGGAGCCTGTTCGATTTGTACATAGAGGGTTGCTCCTTATATACTAAAAATTGTGCTCCAGGCAAATATTTCACATGTTAGTACATTCCTAAACCTTTGTGTCTTAAACAATAAATATTTGGCGTTACACAGGAACTGTCGATAATATCTGATGCCAAACATCACGAAGAGGGGTTCCCACTAGTTCATCACAATCCCTTGTCAATATTGCATTCAAGAGCGGGACCGCCTCATCGTAAATTTCGTTACCTCCCCCTAATAAAGGCCCAGAAGGAAAGGAGCAGAGCCAGGTGCAGAAGATAGGAAAGCGGGATAAGAGATGTTTGTGGGTTGTAAATGGGCAAGGCTACCGGCTTCGGCCGCCTAATCATGATCGGGACAATGGACACGAGAACCAGTTCAGGTGGGCTGGCCTCAGGCAGAGGAGGCAGCCTTTGTCGAGTCATGTAGCTACAGCGTGATCTGGTTTAAGGTGCACGTGTCATGAAAGAGGTGAATCTCCGGCTAAGGCTACGTGTCCTTAATCGAAATATAGTGATCAGAGGTTATTGCATATGTGAGGGCAAGAAACACAAAATGGCGGCCATGATCTAAGATGGATGCCGTGGGTAGATCAGAAATGTGTTCATAACAGGAGTGCTCTTGCTCGTATCGTAGCGAAAACACCAGGATATGCTAAATGGATCATTTGCGGTTCGCTGATACTAATATTATGTATTTCCGACAATATTGAAAACACGGGTTCAAATCGTCACGGAACCTCAAGAGAGGAGGGGGTATAGGAGGAGCCTGGGCAGAATGGGTATAGGAGGAGCCTAGTCAGATTGGGTGTGGTCAAATAGGAGGAGCCTGGGCAGAATGGGTGGGGTCAGAGAGGAGGGGGTATAGGAGGAGCCTGGCAGAGGGGGGTATAGGAGGAGCCTGGCAGAGGGGGGTATAGGAGGAGCCTGGGCAGAGGGGGGTGTAGGAGGAGCCTAGTCAGATTGGGTGGGGTCAAATAGGAGGAGCCTGGGCAGAATGGGTGGGGTCAGAGGGGTATGGGAGGAGCCTGGGTAGAATGGGTGGAGTCAGAGAGGAGGGGGTATAGGAGGAGCCTGGCAGAGGGGGGTGTAGGAGGAGCCTAGTCAGATTTAGTGGGGTCAAATAGGAGGAGCCTGGGCAGAGGGGGTGGGGTCAGAGAGGAGGGGTATAGGAGGAGCCTGGGCAGAATGGGTGGGGTCAGACAGCAGAGGAGGGGCTTAGGAGGAGCCTGGGCAGAATGGGTGGGGTCAGAGAGGAGGGGCTTAGGAGGAGCCTAGTCAGATTGGGTGGGGTCAAATAGGAGGAGCCTGGGCAGAATGGGTGGGGTCAGACAGCAGAGGAGGGGCTTAGGAGGAGCCTAGTCAGATTGGGTGGGGTCAAATAGGAGGAGCCTGGGCAGAATGGGTGGGGTCAGACAGCAGAGGAGGGGTATAGGAGGAGCCTGGGCAGAGGGGGTGGGGTCAGAGAGGAGGGGTATAGGAGGAGCCTGGGCAGAGGGGGTATAGGAGGAGCCTAATCAGATTGGGTGGGGTCCAATAGGAGGAGCCTGGGCAGAATGGGTGGAGTCAGAGAGGAGGGGGTATAGGAGGAGCCTGGGCAGAATGGGTGGGGTCAGACAGCAGAGGAGGGGCTTAGGAGGAGCCTAGTCAGATTGGGTGGGGTCAGAGAGGTGGGGTATAGGAGGAGCCTGGGGAGAATGGGTGGGGTCAGACAGCAGAGAAGGGGCTTAGGAGGAGCCTTGTCAGATTGGGTGGGGTCAAATAGGAGGAGCCTGGGCAGAGGGGGGTATAGGAGGAGCCTAGTCAGATTGGGTGGGGTCAAATAGGAGGGGGTATAGGAGGAGCCTGGGCAGAATGGGTGGGGCCAGACAGCAGAGGAGGGGCTTAGGAGGAACCTAGTCAGATTGGGTGGGGTCAAATAGGAGGAGCCTGGGCAGAATGGGTGGGGTCAGACAGCAGAGGAGGGGCTTAGGAGGAGCCTGGGCAGAATGGGTGGGGTCAGAGAGGAGGGGCTTAGGAGGAGCCTGGGCAGAATGGGTGGAGTCAGAGAGGAGGGGGTATAGGAGGAGCCTGGGCAGAATGGGTGGGGTCAGACAGCAGAGGAGGGGCTTAGGAGGAGCCTAGTCAGAATGGGTGGAGTCAGAGAGGAGGGGTATAGGAGGAGCCTGGGCAGAATGGGTGGAGTCAGAGAGGAGGGGGTATAGGAGGAGCCTGGGCAGAATGGGTATAGGAGGAGCCTAGTCAGATTGGGTGAGGTCAGAGAGGAGGGGTATAGGAGGAGCCTGGGCAGAGGGGCTTAGGAGGAGCCTGGGCAGAATGGGTGGGGTCAGACAGCAGAGGAGGGGTTAAGGAGGAGCCTAGTCAGATTGGGTGGGGTCAGAGAGGAGGGGGTATAGGAGGAGCCTAGTCAGATTGGGTGAGGTCAGAGGGGTATGGGAGGAGCCTGGGTAGAATGGGTGGAGTCAGACAGCAGAGGATTGGTTTAGGAGGAGCCTAGTCAGATTGGGGTCAAATAAGAGGGGTATAGGAGGAGCCTGGGCAGAATGGGTGGGGTCAGAGGGGTATGGGAGGAGCCTGGGCAGAATGGGTGGAGTCAGAGAGGAGGGGGTATAGGAGGAGCCTAGTCAGATTGGGTGGGGTCAGAGAGCAGAGGAGGGGTTAAGGAGGAGCCTAGTCAGATTGGGTGTGGTCAAATAGGAGGAGCCTGGGCAGAATGGGTGGGGTCTGAGGGCCTAGGAAGGGGTCATAGATGGAGGAGGATCCTGACTTATGGTGGGGAACTGCAAAAACTTTTTTAATGCACCCCCCTATACTTTCTGATTTCTGTTTGGAGGGGCAGTCGGGGAGCAGTATTAAAAGGTGCTTAGGCGCAACGTGAAGAGCGATGAGGTGCACAGAATGGCATGCCTTCCAGGTACTTTTTGGGGGGGCTACCATTATTTTTTATTGCTCTGATCCTCCCTCATGGGGTGTACCCCAAATGGTTAGGGGCAACGGGGGAGGGGGGGTGGCAAAAAGCTGTTTGACAGTTTCTGTTACCAACAGGGGTCACCATACGATTCTGCTGCAGTTATGGTATTGAAAGGTACAACAAGGAGCATGTGAATGTATTTTTGCAGGTGGGGTGCCCCAAAATTTTACTGCCAGCAGCAGCAGCCCCCCTCCTCCCCACCCAGCAGATTGGTATAGGTACCTTTAGGACATTTCTGTTGAAAAAAGAGGCTATAGCGAATCGTGCTATGAAATCCTAGAGCACTAACATTTGCTAAATAAAGGTGGCATCGGAGCATACGAATGAGGCAGAGAGAGGCTACTGTTGCCAATTGGTTTGGTGGGTCATAGTGAATAACCTCGGCATGCAAATAGGCAGTGTGAGGATTGGCAGTGTCTGTAGAGAATTTTGGCATGCTCTTCAGCTTATTTTTTCCTCCTTACGTTGGCTATGAACTACAGAGGAAAGGCCCGGCCTTACTGTTGGACAAAACATGTATTTATGATTTTAAGAAGTGTAGTCTGACTGTACTGAGAGGGGCTGTACAGTACGGTAAATGCCTGTATACCCCTGCAATGTGCATCCAACTGTCACTTGAGATTCAATAGCGAACGAAGCAGCTGGGTTACTGACTGAATGTAAATGGAAGGCACATAGCAAGGGTGTTTGTGGTCACTCAAATGATTGAAACCTGGTTGATGCACTACCAAAGCTGGGGTTCCAGGAGGGAACATTTGAGGGGCATT
This sequence comes from Lissotriton vulgaris, assembly GCF_964263255.1. NCBI lineage: Eukaryota > Metazoa > Chordata > Amphibia > Caudata > Salamandridae > Lissotriton > Lissotriton vulgaris. The sequence continues at coordinate 1,003,179,980 of NC_141695.1, forward strand.
GAGATGGTGGTGCCCAGAGGTCAAAATATGTTTCAGAGACAGAGAGGTACTGCGGTCCTGGTCCCACATTGGGGGTAGTCAAAAGTCCGGCTAAAGATTTCTGTCCAACTGTTACCACGTTTTGTGCAGCCTGGCTCCCTCTGTAACGATTCCCCAGTGTCTTTCGATCCTACAGATGACTGTAGCAAACTTCCCAAATTTTTTCTTGGCCTCATACCCCCAAAGGAGTGCCTGACATTTGCCAGCCTAACGACACTCACATTCTGGGAAAAACCTCACTAACCATGCATATTTATGCACCACACATGGCAAATCCTTGCAATTGCAGAACATCATATCGCACTTGTCATCTTTGAGGTGCTGTAAGTATTTGGATTTGAGGGAAATATTCATCCTTGCTTGCTCTCCCACCTGAAGTCTATGGTGCTGCTGTTCCTTTCTCACATGTCCCTACAAAGAGACAAGTGACACACAGACTCAATCACTCAGCAAACATATATGCTTTGACGCTTTCATCTTGCTGTTTACCTTCCAAATGTTCCCCCTTCACCACAAATACAGGCCAGCCATTCCTCATCCCCTCAGTCATCGTAGTCATTCACTCCTTAGGCCCTGCAAGACAAAAATGACCAAGAATCATGTCAGCAAGAAGGAGAAAAGCCTCAGTGTGCTCTTTTGTTCATACTGCTGCCCCCTAGTAACACTTCATGGCCACTGCAGCTTAAGAATGGGACTGAGAAGAGGGCTCTCCTATGCAAATAATGTCCTCCCATGCATACTTTCTTCTGAGACGGTCGGCGGCTTGTGCCGTGATACTGCCTCCAACATATGGTCTTCAACCAAATTTTAAAAAAGCCCACCTGCCTTAGACAAAGGATTTTGCCACTCGAAGGAAGCACATGGGGACATCACCATCATTTAGCAGGGTCCTAAATTGCCTGCTGTCCGCCTGTATACAGAACAAGGACGTTCGTGGCCGTTCGTGAGCGTTCTTCAAAGGAAGGAGGTGGGTGAATAAATCCAAGATGCCAGGGCAGGCCCAGCCCAGCCCAGTGCAGCCCAGCCCGGCACAGCGCACTGCTGTGGAGGTCCACTCCTTCACATCCTGCAGCAGGCATGATGCAGATCTACTAGAGCAAAGGCTTGACTCTGCTCTTGTCTGTCTCTTAAAGGAAAAATCTTTCCAACTTCTTATTGCACCTAATAAATGGACTCTAGCTAGCCTCAAACTCGACCCATCATTTCATTAGCCAGAGCTCATACTTGACCTTTATTTCTATCCAAGCTCACTGGCACCAAACCCCTGATTTGAGCGAGTGGCTCACACTAAAATGAAAAATCACCATCAACCAACCTATTTTACAATAAGTGTAGCACCATCCTTGCATTCTTGTGCTCAGTTATAACCCCCAATACCACAATTGCACTCTGCAATTCACCAAACTTAAAGGACAAAGAATGACGACATTGATAAAGGAAGATAAGGCCTTGTTCCTAGCACCTACTTGAGAAATAGGGCGGTTGGTAGAAGGTCATGAGAGAAAACATATGAAATGTTGGGAGACACCTGCCAAAAAAACACTAGCAAAAAAAAAATCACTGTTTGAAAATTTCCCACCTTGGGACACTTCTACAGCACTGGCAGGATTCGAACCCTGGCCTGTGAGGGCTGTCCCCCCAAAGGTACAAGCCTTACCTTTGAGCTATCTCCTTGGTGGTCTAGAGGATTGCAGTAGTAACTATAAGCAACATACAGGCCTTGGTGTCCTTCCCTGTGGCTTCCATTGCACATTAAATGGATGACCATGACATAAGGACAATTTGATAGGCTACTTACATGGAAACCAGAAAAACACTTAGCAAAAAAAAAAAAAGAAAATCACTGTTTGAAAATTTCCCACCTTGGGATACTTCTACAGCACTGGCAGGATTCGAACCCTGGCCTGTGAGGGCTGTCCCCACCAAAGGTACAAGCCTTACCTTTGAGCTATAGCTCCTTGGTGGTCTAGAGGATTGCAGAAGTAACTATAAGCAACATACAGGCCTTGGTGTCCTTTCCTGGGGGGTGTAGGAGGAGCCTAGTCAGATTGGGTGGGGTCAAATAGGAGGAGCCTGGGCAGAATGGGTGGGGTCAGAGGGGTATGGGAGGAGCCTGGGTAGAATGGGTGGAGTCAGAGAGGAGGGGGTATAGGAGGAGCCTGGGCAGAATGGGTGGGGTCAGACAGCAGAGGAGGGGCTTAGGAGGAGCCTAGTCAGATTGGGTGGGGTCAGAGAGGTGGGGTATAGGAGGAGCCTGGGCAGATTGGGTGGGGTCAGAGAGGTGGGGTATAGGAGGAGCCTGGGCAGAATGGGTGGGGTCAGACAGCAGAGGAGGGGCTTAGGAGGAGCCTAGTCAGATTGGGTGGGGTCAAATAGGAGGAGCCTGGGCAGAATGGGTGGGGTCAGACAGCAGAGGAGGGGTATAGGAGGAGCCTGGCAGAGGGGGGTGTAGGAGGAGCCTAGTCAGATTGGGTGGGGTCAAATAGGAGGAGCCTGGGTGGGGTCAGAGGGGTATGGGAGGAGCCTGGGCAGAATGGGTGGAGTCAGAGAGGTGGGGCTTAGGAGGAGCCTGGGCAGAATGGGTGGGGTCAGAGAGGAGGGGCTTAGGCGGAGCCTGGGCAGAATGGGTGGGGGTCAGACAGCAGAGGAGGGGCTTAGGAGGAGCCTGGGCAGAGGGGGTATAGGAGGAGCCTAGTCAGATTGGGTGGGGTCAAATAGGAGGAGCCTGGGCAGAATGGGTGGGGTCAGAGGGGTATGGGAGGAGCCTGGGCAGAATGGGTGGGGTCAGACAGCAGAGGAGGGGCTTAGGAGGAGCCTGGGCAGAATGGGTGGGGTCAGAGAGGAGGAGCCTGGGCAGAATGGGTGGGGTCAGACAGCAGAGGAGGGGCTTAGGAGGAGCCTAGTCAGATTGGGTGGGGTCAGAGAGGTGGGGTATAGGAGGAGCCTGGGCAGAATGGGTGGGGTCAGACAGCAGAGGAGGGGCTTAGGAGGAGCCTAGTCAGATTGGGTGGGGTCAAATAGGAGGAGCCTGGGCAGAATGGGTGGGGTCAGACAGCAGAGGAGGGGTATAGGAGGAGCCTGGCGGAGGGGTATAGGAGGAGCCTGGCAGAGGGGGGTGTAGGAGGAGCCTAGTCAGATTGGGTGGGGTCAAATAGGAGGAGCCTGGGTGGGGTCAGAGGGGTATGGGAGGAGCCTGGGTAGAATGGGTGGAGTCAGAGAGGAGGGGGTATAGGAGGAGCCTGGGCAGAATGGGTGGGGTCAGACAGCAGAGGAGGAGCCTGGGCAGAGGGGGTGGGGTCAGAGAGGAGGGGTATAGGAGGAGCCTGGGCAGAGGGGGTATAGGAGGAGCCTGGCCAGAGGGGGTGGGGTCAGAGAGGAGGGGCTTAGGAGGAGCTTAGTCAGATTGGGTGGGGTCAAATAGGAGGAGCCTGGGCAGAATGGGTGGGGTCAGAGGGGTATGGGAGGAGCCTGGGCAGAATGGGTGGGGTCAGACAGCAGAGGAGGGGCTTAGGAGGAGCCTGGGCAGAATGGGTGGGGTCAGAGAGGAGGGGCTTAGGCGGAGCCTGGGCAGAATGGGTGGGGTCAGACAGCAGAGGAGGGGCTTAGGAGGAGCCTGGGCAGGAGGAGCGGGCATATGGGCAGAATGGGTGGGGTCAGAGAGGAGGGGCTTAGGAGGAGCCTGGGCAGAATGGGTGGAGTCAGAGAGGAGGGGGTATAGGAGGAGCCTGGGCACAATGGGTATAGGAGGAGCCTAGTCAGATTGGGTGGGGTCAAATAGGAGGAGCCTGGGCAGAATGGGTGGGGTCAGACAGCAGAGGAGGGGCTTAGGAGGAGCCTAGTCAGATTGGGTGGGGTCAAATAGGAGGAGCCTGGGCAGAATGGGTGGGGTCAGACAGCAGAGGAGGGGTATAGGAGGAGCCTGGGCAGAGGGGGTGGGGTCAGAGAGGAGGGGTATAGGAGGAGCCTGGGCAGAGGGGGTATAGGAGGAGCCTGGGCAGAGGGGGTGGGGTCAGAGAGGAGGGGTATAGGAGGAGCCTGGGCAGAGGGGGTATAGGAGGAGCCTAATCAGATTGGGTGGGGTCCAATAGGAGGAGCCTGGGCAGAATGGGTGGGGTCAGACAGCAGAGGAGGGGCTTAGGAGGAGCCTAGTCAGATTGGGTGGGGTCAAATAGGAGGAGCCTGGGCAGAATGGGTGGGGTCAGACAGCAGAGGAGGGGCTTAGGAGGAGCCTAGTCAGATTGGGTGGGGTCAAATAGGAGGAGCCTGGGCAGAATGGGTGGGGTCAGACAGCAGAGGAGGGGTATAGGAGGAGCCTGGGCAGAGGGGGTGGGGTCAGAGAGGAGGGGTATAGGAGGAGCCTGGGCAGAGGGGGTGGGGTCAGAGAGGAGGGGTATAGGAGGAGCCTGGGCAGAGGGGGTATAGGAGGAGCCTAGTCAGATTGTGTGGGGTCAAATAGGAGGAGCCTGGGTAGAATGGGTGGAGTCAGAGAGGAGGGGGTATAGGAGGAGCCTGGGCAGAATGGGTGGGGTCAGACAGCAGAGGAGGGGCTTAGGAGGAGCCTGGGCAGAATCGGTGGGGTCAGACAGCAGAGGAGGGGCTTAGGAGGAGCCTGGGCAGAATGGGTGGGGTCAGAGAGGAGATGCTTAGGCGGAGCCTGGGCAGAATGGGTGGGGTCAGACAGCAGAGGAGGGGCTTAGGAGGAGCCTAGTCAGATTGGGTGGGGTCAAATAGGAGGAGCCTAGTCAGAATGGGTGGAGTCAGAGAGGAGGGGGTATAGGAGGAGCCTAGTCAGATTGGGTGGGGTCAGAGAGGAGGGGCTTAGGAGGAGCCTAGGGGCTTAGGAGGAGCCTAGTCAGATTGGGTGGGGTCAGAGAGGAGGGGTATAGGAGGAGCCTGGGCAGAATGGGTGTGGTCAGACAGCAGATGAGGGGCTTAGGAGGAGCCTGGGCAGAATTGGTGGGGTCAGAGAGGAGGGGCTTAGGAGGAGCCTGGGCAGAATGGGTGGGGTCAGACAGCAGAGGAGGGGCTTAGGAGGAGCCTAGTCAGATTGGGTGGGGTCAAATAGGAGGAGCCTGGGCAGAATGGGTGAGGTCAGAGAGGAGGGGTATAGGAGGAGCCTAGTCAGATTGGGTGGGGTCAAATAGGAGGGGGTATAGGAGGAGCCTGGGCAGAATGGGTGGGGCCAGACAGCAGAGGAGGGGCTTAGGAGGAACCTAGTCAGATTGGGTGGGGTCAAATAGGAGGAGCCTTGGCAGAATGGGTGGGGTCAGACAGCAGAGGAGGGGCTTAGGAGGAGCCTAGTCAGATTGGGTGGGGTCAGAGAGGAGGGGTATAGGAGGAGCCTGGGCAGAATGGGTGGAGTCAGAGAGGAGGGGGTATAGGAGGAGCCTGGGCAGAATGGGTATAGGAGGAGCCTAGTCAGATTGGGTGAGGTCAGAGAGGAGGGGTATAGGAGGAGCCTGGGCAGAGGGGCTTAGGAGGAGCCTGGTCAGAATGGGTGGGGTCAGACAGCAGAGGAGGGGCTTAGGAGGAGCCTAGTCAGATTGGGTGGGGTCAGAGAGGAGGGGTATAGGAGGAGCCTGGGCAGAATGGGTGGAGTCAGAGAGGAGGGGGTATAGGAGGAGCCTGGGCAGAATGGGTATAGGAGGAGCCTAGTCAGATTGGGTGAGGTCAGAGAGGAGGGGCTGAGGAGGAGCCTGGGCAGAATGGGTGGAGTCAGACAGCAGAGGATTGGTTTAGGAGGAGCTTAGTCAGAATGGGTGGGGTCAGACAGCAGAGGAGGGGCTTAGGAGGAGCCTAGTCAGATTGGGGTCAAATAAGAGGGGTATAGGAGGAGCCTGGGCAGAATGGGTGGGGTCAGACAGCAGAGGAGGGGCTTAGGAGGAGCCTAGTCAGATTGGGTGGGGTCAGAGAGGAGGGGTATAGGAGGAGCCTGGGCAGAATGGGTGGAGTCAGAGAGGAGGGGGTATAGGAGGAGCCTGGGCAGAATGGGTATAGGAGGAGCCTAGTCAGATTGGGTGAGGTCAGAGAGGAGGGGCTGAGGAGGAGCCTGGGCAGAATGGGTGGAGTCAGACAGCAGAGGATTGGTTTAGGAGGAGCTTAGTCAGAATGGGTGGGGTCAGACAGCAGAGGAGGGGCTTAGGAGGAGCCTAGTCAGATTGGGGTCAAATAAGAGGGGTATAGGAGGAGCCTGGGCAGAATGGGTGGGGTCAGAGGGGTATGGGAGGAGCCTGGGCAGAATGGGTGGAGTCAGAGAGGAGGGGGTATAGGAGGAGCCTAGTCAGATTGGGTGGGGTCAGAGAGCAGAGGAGGGGTTAAGGAGGAGCCGAGTCAGATTGGGTGTGGTCAAATAGGAGGAGCCTGGGCAGAATGGGTGGGGTCTGAGGGCCTAGGAAGGGGTCATAGATGGAGGAGGATCCTGACTTATGGTGGGGAACTGCAAAAACTTTTTTAATGCACCCCCCTATACTTTCTGATTTCTGTTTGGAGGGGGCAGTCGGGGAGCAGTATTAAAAGGTGCTTAGGCGCAACGTGAAGAGCGATGAGGTGCACAGAATGGCATGCCTTCCAGGTACTTTTTGGGGGGGCTACCATTATTTTTTATTGCTCTGATCCTCCCTCATGGGGTGTACCCCAAATGGTTAGGGGCAACGGGGGAGGGGGGGTGGCAAAAAGCTGTTTGACAGTTTCTGTTACCAACAGGGGTCACCATACGATTCTGCGGCAGTTATGGTATTGAAAGGTACAACAAGGAGCATGTGAATGTATTTTTGCAGGTGGGGTGCCCCAAAATGTTACTGCCAGCAGCAGCAGCCCCCCTCCTCCCCACCCAGCAGATTGGTATAGGTACCTTTAGGACATTTCTGTTGAAAAAAGAGGCTATAGCGAATCGTGCTATGAAATCCTAGAGCACTAACATTTGCTAAATAAAGGTGGCATCGGAGCATACGAATGAGGCAGAGAGAGGCTACTGTTGCCAATTGGTTTGGTGGGTCATAGTGAATAACCTCGGCATGCAAATAGGCAGTGTGAGGATTGGCAGTGTCTGTAGAGAATTTTGGCATGCTCTTCAGCTTATTTTTTCCTCCTTACGTTGGCTATGAACTACAGAGGAAAGGCCCGGCCTTACTGTTGGACAAAACATGTATTTATGATTTTAAGAAGTGTAGTCCGACTGTACTGAGAGGGGCTGTACAGTACGGTAAATGCCTGTATACCCCTGCAATGTGCATCCAACTGTCACTTGAGATTCAATAGCGAACGAAGCAGCTGGGTTACTGACTGAATGTAAATGGAAGGCACATAGCAAGGGTGTTTGTGGTCACTCAAATGATTGAAACCTGGTTGATGCACTACCAAAGCTGGGGTTCCAGGAGGGAACATTTGAGGGGCATTGAGATGGTGGTGCCCAGAGGTCAAAATATGTTTCAGAGACAGAGAGGTACTGCGGTCCTGGTCCCACATTGGGGGTAGTCAAAAGTCCGGCTAAAGATTTCTGTCCAACTGTTACCACGTTTTGTGCAGCCTGGCTCCCTCTGTAACGATTCCCCAGTGTCTTTCGATCCTACAGATGACTGTAGCAAACTTCCCAAATTTTTTCTTGGCCTCATACCCCCAAAGGAGTGCCTGACATTTGCCAGCCTAACGATACTCACATTCTGGGAAAAACCTCACTAACCATGCATATTTATGCACCACACATGGCAAATCCTTGCAATTGCAGAACATCATATCGCACTTGTCATCTTTGAGGTGCTGTAAGTATTTGGATTTGAGGGAAATATTCATCCTTGCTTGCTCTCCCACCTGAAGTCTATGGTGCTGCTGTTCCTTTCTCACATGTCCCTACAAAGAGACAAGTGACACACAGACTCAATCACTCAGCAAACATATATGCTTTGACGCTTTCATCTTGCTGTTTACCTTCCAAATGTTCCCCCTTCACCACAAATACAGGCCAGCCATTCCTCATCCCCTCAGTCATCGTAGTCATTCACTCCTTAGGCCCTGCAAGACAAAAATGACCAAGAATCATGTCAGCAAGAAGGAGAAAAGCCTCAGTGTGCTCTTTTGTTCATACTGCTGCCCCCTAGTAACACTTCATGGCCACTGCAGCTTAAGAATGGGACTGAGAAGAGGGCTCTCCTATGCAAATAATGTCCTCCCATGCATACTTTCTTCTGAGACGGTCGGCGGCTTGTGCCGTGATACTGCCTCCAACATATGGTCTTCAACCAAATTTTAAAAAAGCCCACCTGCCTTAGACGAAGGATTTTGCCACTCGAAGGAAGCACATGGGGACATCACCATCATTTAGCAGGGTCCTAAATTGCCTGCTGTCCGCCTGTATACAGAACAAGGACGTTCGTGGCCGTTCGTGAGCGTTCTTCAAAGGAAGGAGGTGGGTGAATAAATCCAAGATGCCAGGGCAGGCCCAGCCCAGCCCAGTGCAGCCCAGCCCGGCACAGCGCACTGCTGTGGAGGTCCACTCCTTCACATCCTGCAGCAGGCATGATGCAGATCTACTAGAGCAAAGGCTTGACTCTGCTCTTGTCTGTCTCTTAAAGGAAAAATCTTTCCAACTTCTTATTGCACCTAATAAATGGACTCTAGCTAGCCTCAAACTCGACCCATCATTTCATTAGCCAGAGCTCATACTTGACCTTTATTTCTATCCAAGCTCACTGGCACCAAACCCCTGATTTGAGCGAGTGGCTCACACTAAAATGAAAAATCACCATCAACCAACCTATTTTACAATAAGTGTAGCACCATCCTCGCATTCTTGTGCTCAGTTATAACCCCCAATACCACAATTGCACTCTGCAATTCACCAAACTTAAAGGACAAAGAATGACGACATTGATAAAGGAAGATAAGGCCTTGTTCCTAGCACCTACTTGAGAAATAGGGCGGTTGGTAGAAGGTCATGAGAGAAAACATATGAAATGTTGGGAGACACCTGCCAAAAAAACACTAGCAAAAAAAAAATCACTGTTTGAAAATTTCCCACCTTGGGACACTTCTACAGCACTGGCAGGATTCGAACCCTGGCCTGTGAGGGCTGTCCCCCCAAAGGTACAAGCCTTACCTTTGAGCTATCTCCTTGGTGGTCTAGAGGATTGCAGTAGTAACTATAAGCAACATACAGGCCTTGGTGTCCTTCCCTGTGGCTTCCATTGCACATTAAATGGATGACCATGACATAAGGACAATTTGATAGGCTACTTACATGGAAACCAGAAAAACACTTAGCAAAAAAAAAAAAAGAAAATCACTGTTTGAAAATTTCCCACCTTGGGATACTTCTACAGCACTGGCAGGATTCGAACTCTGGCCTGTGAGGGCTGTCCCCACCAAAGGTACAAGCCTTACCTTTGAGCTATAGCTCCTTGTTGGTCTGGAGGATTGCAGTAGTAACTATAAGCAACATACAGGCCTTGGTGTCCTTTCCTGTGGCTTCCATTGCACATTAAATGGATGACCATGACATAAGGACAATTTGATAGGCTACTTACAGGTCAACCAGAAAAACACTTAGCAACAAAAAATAAAAGAAAATCACTGTTTGAAAATTTCCCACCTTGGGATACTTCTACAGCACTGGCAGGATTCGAACCCTGGCCTGTGAGGGCTGTCCCCACCAAAGGTACAAGCCTTACCTTTGAGCTATAGCTCCTTGGTGGTCTGGAGGATTGCAGTAGTAACTATAAGCAACATACAGGCCTTGGTGTCCTTTCCTGTGGCTTCCATTGCACATTAAATGGATGACCATGACATACGGACAATTTGATAGGCTACTTACATGGAAACCAGAAAAACACTTAGCAAAAACAAATAAAAGAAAATCACTGTTTGAAAATTTCCCACCTTGGGATACTTCTACAGCACTGGCAGGATTCGAACCCTGGCCTGTGAGGGCTGTCCCCACCAAAGGTACAAGCCTTACCTTTGAGCTATAGCTCCTTGGTGGTCTAGAGGATTGCAGAAGTAACTATAAGCAACATACAGGCCTTGGTGTCCTTTCATGTGGCTTCCATTGCACATTAAAAGGATGACCATGACATAAGGACAATTTGATAGGCTACTTACATGGAAACCAGTGTGGTCCAGTGGGTAAGTTCCTGCCTTCCATCCAGGCAACCAGGGTTCAAATCCCGGGTTCGGCACCAGGTAAGTAAATTGGTAAGTAAAATGTGTCTGTGTGTTGTGTAAGAGTGGAATCATGCCTAGCGAAAGAGGGATTGTAGATTGGTCGGTAAGTAAAATAGGTGTGGAAAGAAAGGTGAAAGAAAGAGAATGGGTGTTGTCTGTAGGAGGAGGACCCTGGGCAGGTTGGGTGGGGTCAGAGAGGAGGGGTATAGGAGGAGCCTGGGCAAAATGGGTGGGGTCAGAGAGCAGAGGAGGGGTTTAGGAGGAGCCTAGGGGCTTAGGAGGAGCCTAGTCAGATTGGGTGGGGTCAGAGAGGAGGGGCTTAGGAGGAGCCTGGGCAGAATGAGTGGGGTCAGACAGCAGAGGAGGGGCTTAGGAGGGGCCTAGGGGCTTAGGAGGAGCCTAGTCAGATTGGGTGGGGTCAGAGAGGTGGGGTATAGGAGGAGCTTGGGCAGAATGGGTGGGGTCAGACAGCAGAGGAGGGGTATAGGAGGAGCCTGGCAGAGGGGGGTGTAGGAGGAGCCTAGTCAGATTGGGTGGGGTCAAATAGGAGGAGCCTGGGTGGGGCCAGAGGGGTATGGGAGGAGCCTGGGCAGAATGGGTGGAGTCAGAGAGGTGGGGCTTAGGAGGAGCCTGGGCAGAATGGGTGGGGTCAGAGAGGAGGGGCTTAGGCGGAGCCTGGGCAGAGGGGGTATAGGAGGAGCCTAGGCAGAATGGGTGGGGTCAGAGGGGTATGGGAGGAGCCTGGGCAGAATGGGTGGGGTCAGACAGCAGAGGAGGGGCTTAGGAGGAGCCTAGTCAGATTGGGTGGGGTCAGAGAGGTGGGGTATAGGAGGAGCCTGGGCAGAATGGGTGGGGTCAGGCAGAGGAGGGGCTTAGGAGGAGCCTAGTCAGATTGGGTGGGGTCAAATAGGAGGAGCCTGGGCAGAATGGGTGGGGTCAGACAGCAGAGGAGGGGTATAGGAGGAGCCTGGCAGAGGGGGGTGTAGGAGGAGCCTAGTCAGATTGGGTGGGGTCAAATAGGAGGAGCCTGGGTGGGGTCAGAGGGGTATAGGAGGAGCCTGGGCAGAATGGGTGGGGACAGCAGAGGAGGAGCCTGGGCAGAGGGGGTGGGGTCAGAGAGGAGGGGTATAGGAGGAGCCTGGGCAGAGGGGGTAAAGGAGGAGCCTGGCCAGAGGGGGTGGGGTCAGAGAGGAGGGGCTTAGGAGGAGCTTAGTCATATTGGTGGGGTCAAATAGGAGGAGCCTGGGCAGAATGGGTGGGGTCAGAGGGGTATGGGAGGAGCCTGGGTAGAATGGGTGGAGTCAGAGAGGAGGGGGTATAGGAGGAGCCTGGGCAGAATGGGTGGGGTCAGACAGCAGAGGAGGGTCTTAGGAGGAGCCTAGTCAGATTGGGTGGGGTCAGAGAGGTGGGGTATAGGAGGAGCCTGGGCAGATTGGGTGGGGTCAGAGAGGTGGGGTATAGGAGGAGCCTGGGCAGAATGGGTGGGGTCAGACAGCAGAGGAGGAGCCTAGTCAGATTGGGTGGGGTCAAATAGGAGGAGCCTGGGCAGAATGGGTGGGGTCAGGCAGAGGAGGGGTATAGGAGGAGCCTGGCAGAGGGGGGTGTAGGAGGAGCCTAGTCAGATTGGGTGGGGTCAAATAGGAGGAGCCTGGGTGGGGTCAGAGGGGTATGGGAGGAGCCTGGGCAGAATGGGTGGGGTCAGAGGGGTATGGGAGGAGCCTGGGCAGAATGGGTGGGGTCAGACAGCAGAGGAGGGGCTTAGGAGGAGCCTGGGCAGAATGGGTGGGGTCAGAGAGGAGGAGCCTGGGCAGAATGGGTGGGGTCAGACAGCAGAGGAGGGGCTTAGGAGGAGCCTAGTCAGATTGGGTGGGGTCAGAGAGGTGGGGTATAGGAGGAGCCTGGGCAGAATGGGTGGGGTCAGACAGCAGAGGAGGGGCTTAGGAGGAGCCTAGTCAGATTGGGTGGGGTCAAATAGGAGGAGCCTGGGCAGAATGGGTGGGGTCAGACAGCAGAGGAGGGGTATAGGAGGAGCCTGGCGGAGGGGTATAGGAGGAGCCTGGGCAGAGGGGGTATAGGAGGAGCCTAATCAGATTGGGTGGGGTCCAATAGGAGGAGCCTGGGCAGAATGGGTGGGGTCAGACAGCAGAGGAGGGGCTTCGGAGGAGCCTAGTCAGATTGGGTGGGGTCAAATAGGAGGAGCCTGGGCAGAATGGGTGGGGTCAGACAGCAGAGGAGGGTTATAGGAGGAGCCTGGGCAGAGGGGGTGGGGTCAGAGAGGAGGGGTATAGGAGGGGTGGGGTCAGAGAGGAGGGGTATAGGAGGAGCCTGGGCAGAGGGGGTATAGGAGGAGCCTAGTCAGATTGTGTGGGGTCAAATAGGAGGAGCCTGGGCAGAATGGGTGGGGTCAGACAGCAGAGGAGGGGCTTAGGAGGAGCCTGGGCAGAATCGGTGGGGTCAGACAGCAGAGGAGGGGCTTAGGAGGAGCCTGGGCAGAATGGGTGGGGTCAGAGGTGGGGTCAGACAGCAGAGGAGGGGCTTAGGAGGAGCCTGGGCAGAATGGGTGGGGTCAGAGAGGAGATGCTTAGGCGGAGCCTGGGCAGAATGGGTGGGGTCAGACAGCAGAGGAGGGGCTTAGGAGGAGCCTAGTCAGATTGGGTGGGGTCAAATAGGAGGAGCCTAGTCAGAATGGGTGGAGTCAGAGAGGAGGGGGTATAGGAGGAGCCTGGGCAGAATTGGTGGGGTCAGAGAGGAGGGGCTTAGGAGGAGCCTGGGCAGAGGGGGTATAGGAGGAGCCTGGGCAGAGGGGGTATAGGAGGAGCCTAGTCAGATTGGGTGGGGTCAAATAGGAGGGGGTATAGGAGGAGCCTGGGCAGAATGGGTGGGGCCAGACAGCAGAGGAGGGGCTTAGGAGGAACCTAGTCAGATTGGGTGGGGTCAAATAGGAGGAGCCTTGGCAGAATGGGTGGGGTCAGACAGCAGAGGAGGGGTTTAGGAGGAGCCTAGTCAGATTGGGTGGGGTCAGAGAGGAGGGGTATAGGAGGAGCCTGGGCAGAATGGGTGGAGTCAGAGAGGAGGGGGTATAGGAGGAGCCTGGGCAGAATGGGTATAGGAGGAGCCTAGTCAGATTGGGTGAGGTCAGAGAGGAGGGGTATAGGAGGAGCCTGGGCAGAGGGTGTTTAGGAGAAGCCTGGTCAGAATGGGTGGGGTCAGACAGCAGAGGAGGGGCTTAGGAGGAGCCTAGTCAGATTGGGTGAGGTCAGAGAGGAGGGGTATAGGAGGAGCCTGGGCAGAGGGGCTTAGGAGGAGCCTGGTCAGAATGGGTGGGGTCAGACAGCAGAGGAGGGGCTTAGGAGGAGCCTAGTCAGATTGGGGTCAAATAAGAGGGGTATAGGAGGAGCCTGGGCAGAATGGGTGGGGTCAGAGGGGTATGGGAGGAGCCTGGGCAGAATGGGTGGAGTCAGAGAGGAGGGGGTATAGGAGGAGCCTAGTCAGATTGGGTGGGGTCAGAGAGCAGAGGAGGGGTTAAGGAGCCTAGTCAGATTGGGTGTGGTCAAATAGGAGGAGCCTGGGCAGAATGGGTGGGGTCTGAGGGCCTAGGAAGGGGTCATAGATGGAGGAGGATCCTGACTTATGGTGGGGAACTGCAAAAACTTTTTTAATGCACCCCCCTATACTTTCTGATTTCTGTTTGGAGGGGGCAGTCGGGGAGCAGTATTAAAAGGTGCTTAGGCGCAACGTGAAGAGCGATGAGGTGCACAGAATGGCATGCCTTCCAGTTACTTTTTGGGGGGGCTACCATTATTTTTTATTGCTCTGATCCTCCCTCATGGGGTGTACCCCAAATGGTTAGGGGCAACGGGGGAGGGGGGGTGGCAAAAAGCTGTTTGACAGTTTCTGTTACCAACAGGGGTCACCATACGATTCTGCTGCAGTTATGGTATTGAAAGGTACAACAAGGAGCATGTGAATGTATTTTTGCAGGTGGGGTGCCCCAAAATGTTACTGCCAGCAGCAGCAGCCCCCCTCCTCCCCACCCAGCAGATTGGTATAGGTACCTTTAGGACATTTCTGTTGAAAAAAGAGGCTATAGCGAATCGTGCTATGAAATCCTAGAGCACTAACATTTGCTAAATAAAGGTGGCATCGGAGCATACGAATGAGGCAGAGAGAGGCTACTGTTGCCAATTGGTTTGGTGGGTCATAGTGAATAACCTCGGCATGCAAATAGGCAGTGTGAGGATTGGCAGTGTCTGTAGAGAATTTTGGCATGCTCTTCAGCTTATTTTTTCCTCCTTACGTTGGCTATGAACTACAGAGGAAAGGCCCGGCCTTACTGTTGGACAAAACATGTATTTATGATTTTAAGAAGTGTAGTCCGACTGTACTGAGAGGGGCTGTACAGTACGGTAAATGCCTGTATACCCCTGCAATGTGCATCCAACTGTCACTTGAGATTCAATAGCGAACGAAGCAGCTGGGTTACTGACTGAATGTAAATGGAAGGCACATAGCAAGGGTGTTTGTGGTCACTCAAATGATTGAAACCTGGTTGATGCACTACCAAAGCTGGGGTTCCAGGAGGGAACATTTGAGGGGCATTGAGATGGTGGTGCCCAGAGGTCAAAATATGTTTCAGAGACAGAGAGGTACTGCGGTCCTGGTCCCACATTGGGGGTAGTCAAAAGTCCGGCTAAAGATTTCTGTCCAACTGTTACCACGTTTTGTGCAGCCTGGCTCCCTCTGTAACGATTCCCCAGTGTCTTTCGATCCTACAGATGACTGTAGCAAACTTCCCAAATTTTTTCTTGGCCTCATACCCCCAAAGGAGTGCCTGACATTTGCCAGCCTAACGATACTCACATTCTGGGAAAAACCTCACTAACCATGCATATTTATGCACCACACATGGCAAATCCTTGCAATTGCAGAACATCATATCGCACTTGTCATCTTTGAGGTGCTGTAAGTATTTGGATTTGAGGGAAATATTCATCCTTGCTTGCTCTCCCACCTGAAGTCTATGGTGCTGCTGTTCCTTTCTCACATGTCCCTACAAAGAGACAAGTGACACACAGACTCAATCACTCAGCAAACATATATGCTTTGACGCTTTCATCTTGCTGTTTACCTTCCAAATGTTCCCCCTTCACCACAAATACAGGCCAGCCATTCCTCATCCCCTCAGTCATCGTAGTCATTCACTCCTTAGGCCCTGCAAGACAAAAATGACCAAGAATCATGTCAGCAAGAAGGAGAAAAGCCTCAGTGTGCTCTTTTGTTCATACTGCTGCCCCCTAGTAACACTTCATGGCCACTGCAGCTTAAGAATGGGACTGAGAAGAGGGCTCTCCTATGCAAATAATGTCCTCCCATGCATACTTTCTTCTGAGACGGTCGGCGGCTTGTGCCGTGATACTGCCTCCAACATATGGTCTTCAACCAAATTTTAAAAAAGCCCACCTGCCTTAGACGAAGGATTTTGCCACTCGAAGGAAGCACATGGGGACATCACCATCATTTAGCAGGGTCCTAAATTGCCTGCTGTCCGCCTGTATACAGAACAAGGACGTTCGTGGCCGTTCGTGAGCGTTCTTCAAAGGAAGGAGGTGGGTGAATAAATCCAAGATGCCAGGGCAGGCCCAGCCCAGCCCAGTGCAGCCCAGCCCGGCACAGCGCACTGCTGTGGAGGTCCACTCCTTCACATCCTGCAGCAGGCATGATGCAGATCTACTAGAGCAAAGGCTTGACTCTGCTCTTGTCTGTCTCTTAAAGGAAAAATCTTTCCAACTTCTTATTGCACCTAATAAATGGACTCTAGCTAGCCTCAAACTCGACCCATCATTTCATTAGCCAGAGCTCATACTTGACCTTTATTTCTATCCAAGCTCACTGGCACCAAACCCCTGATTTGAGCGAGTGGCTCACACTAAAATGAAAAATCACCATCAACCAACCTATTTTACAATAAGTGTAGCACCATCCTCGCATTCTTGTGCTCAGTTATAACCCCCAATACCACAATTGCACTCTGCAATTCACCAAACTTAAAGGACAAAGAATGACGACATTGATAAAGGAAGATAAGGCCTTGTTCCTAGCACCTACTTGAGAAATAGGGCGGTTGGTAGAAGGTCATGAGAGAAAACATATGAAATGTTGGGAGACACCTGCCAAAAAAACACTAGCAAAAAAAAAATCACTGTTTGAAAATTTCCCACCTTGGGACACTTCTACAGCACTGGCAGGATTCGAACCCTGGCCTGTGAGGGCTGTCCCCCCAAAGGTACAAGCCTTACCTTTGAGCTATCTCCTTGGTGGTCTGGAGGATTGCAGTAGTAACTATAAGCAACATACAGGCCTTGGTGTCCTTTCCTGTGGCTTCCATTGCACATTAAATGGATGACCATGACATACGGACAATTTGATAGGCTACTTACATGGAAACCAGAAAAACACTTAGCAAAAAAAAATAAAAGAAAATCACTGTTTGAAAATTTCCCACCTTGGGATACTTCTACAGCACTGGCAGGATTCGAACCCTGGCCTGTGAGGGCTGTCCCCACCAAAGGTACAAGCCTTACCTTTGAGCTATAGCTCCTTGGTGGTCTAGAGGATTGCAGAAGTAACTATAAGCAACATACAGGCCTTGGTGTCCTTTCCTGTGGCTTCCATTGCACATTAAAAGGATGACCATGACATAAGGACAATTTGATAGGCTACTTACATGGAAACCAGTGTGGTCCAGTGGGTAAGTTCCTGCCTTCCATCCAGGCAACCAGGGTTCAAATCCCGGGTTCGGCACCAGGTAAGTAAATTGGTAAGTAAAATGTGTCTGTGTGTTGTGTAAGAGTGGAATCATGCCTAGCGAAAGAGGGATTGTAGATTGGTCGGTAAGTGAAATAGGTGTGGAAAGAAAGGTGAAAGAAAGAAGAATGGGTGTTGTCTGTAGGAGGAGGACCCTGGGCAGGTTGGGTGGGGTCAGAGCGGAGGAGCCTGGGCAGAATGGGTGGGGTCAGACAGCAGAGGAGGGGTATAGGAGGAGCCTGGCGGAGGGGTATAGGAGGAGCCTGGCAGAGGGGGGTGTAGGAGGAGCCTAGTCACATTGGGTGGGGTCAAATAGGAGGAGCCTGGGAGGGGTCAGAGGGGTATAGGAGGAGCCTGGGCAGAATGGGTGGGGTCAGACAGCAGAGGAGGAGCCTGGGCAGAGGGGGTGGGGTCAGAGAGGAGGGGTATAGGAGGAGCCTGGGCAGAGGGGGTAAAGGAGGAGCCTGGCCAGAGGGGGTGGGGTCAGAGAGGAGGGGCTTAGGAGGAGCTTAGTCAGATTGGTGGGGTCAAATAAGAGGAGCCTGGGCAGAATGGGTGGGGTCAGAGGGGTATGGGAGGAGCCTGGGCAGAATGGGTGGGGTCAGACAGCAGAGGAGGGGCTTAGGAGGAGCCTGGGCAGAATGGGTGGGGTCAGAGAGGAGGGGCTTAGGCGGAGCCTGGGCAGAATGGGTGGGGTCAGACAGCAGAGGAAGGGCTTAGGAGGAGCCTGGGCAGGAGAAGGGGTATGGGAGGAGCCTGGGTAGAATGGGTGGAGTCAGAGAGGAGGGGGTATAGGAGGAGCCTGGCAGAGGGGGGTGTAGGAGGAGCCTAGTCAGATTGGGTGGGGTCAAATAGGAGGGGTATAGGAGGAGCCTGGGCAGAATGGGTGGGGTCAGACAGCAGAGGAGGGGCTTAGGAGGAGCCTAGTCAGATTGGGTGGGGTCAGAGAGGTGGGGTATAGGAGGAGCCTGGGCAGAATGGGTGGGGTCAGAGAGCAGAGGAGGGGCTTAGGAGGAGCCTAGTCAGATTGGGTGGGGTCAGAGAGGAGGGGTATAGGAGGAGCCTGGCAGAGGGGGGGTGTAGGAGGAGCCTAGTCAGATTGGGTGGGGTCAAATAGGAGGAGCCTGGGCAGAATGGGAGGGGCCTGGGTAGAATGGGTGGAGTCAGAGAGGAGGGGGTATAGGAGGAGCCTGGCAGAGGGGGGTGTAGGAGGAGCCTAGTCAGATTGGGTGGGGTCAAATAGGAGAAGCCTGGGCAGAATGGGTGGGGTCAGAGGGGTATGGGAGGAGCCTGGGTAGAATGGGTGGAGTCAGAGAGGAAGGGGTATAGGAGGAGCCTGGGCAGAATGGGTGGGGTCAGGCAGAGGAGGGGCTTAGTCAGATTGGGTGGGGTCAGAGAGGTGGGGTATAGGAGGAGCCTGGGCAGAATGGGTGGGGTCAGACAGCAGAGGAGGGGCTTAGGAGGAGCCTAGTCAGATTGGGTGGGGTCAGAGAGGTGGGGTATAGGAGGAGCCTGGGCAGAATGGGTGGGGTCAGACAGCAGAGGAGGGGTATAGGAGGAGCCTGGCAGAGGGGGGTGTAGGAGGAGCCTAGTCAGATTGGGTGGGGTCAAATAGGAGGAGCCTGGGTGGGGTCAGAGGGGTATGGGAGGAGCCTGGGTAGAATGGGTGTAGTCAGAGAGGCGGGGGTATAGGAGGAGCCTGGGCAGAATGGGTGGGGTCAGACAGCAGAGGAGGGGCTTAGGAGGAGCCTGGGCAGAATGGGTGGGGTCAGAGAGGAGGGGCTTAGGCGGAGCCTGGGCAGCATGGGTGGGGTCAGACAGCAGAGGAGGGGCTTAGGAGGAGCCTGGGCAGGAGGAGGGGGTATATGGGCAGAATGGGTGAGGTCAGAGAGGAGGAGCCTGGGCAGAATGGGTGGAGTCAGAGTGGAGTTCTGGACTTTTTGGTTCCGTCCAGAGGTGTCAGGGAACAACACCCAAAGACCCCGGAGTTCCACCTGCCTTGGTGCGCAAATGAACAGAAACACGGGCTTCTCGATGGTGGCGTCAAAGACCAAAGGTTTATTACTGCAGGGACACAGAAGTCACAGAAACTACGCATGGGCAGTGTCTAGGAGCCTGTTCGATTTGTACATAGAGGGTTGCTCCTTATATACTAAAAATTGTGCTCCAGGCAAATATTTCACATGTTAGTACATTCCTAAACCTTTGTGTCTTAAACAATAAATATTTGGCGTTACACAGGAACTGTCGATAATATCTGATGCCAAACATCACGAAGAGGGGTTCCCACTAGTTCATCACAATCCCTTGTCAATATTGCATTCAAGAGCCGGACCGCCTCATCGTAAATTTCGTTACCTCCCCCTAATAAAGGCCCAGAAGGAAAGGAGCAGAGCCAGGTGCAGAAGATAGGAAAGCGGGATAAGAGATGTTTGTGGGTTGTAAATGGGCAAGGCTACCGGCTTCGGCCGCCTAATCATGATCGGGACAATGGACACGAGAACCAGTTCAGGTGGGCTAGCCTCAGGCAGAGGAGGCAGCCTTTGTCGAGTCATGTAGCTACAGCGTGATCTGGTTTAAGGTGCACGTGTCATGAAAGAGGTGAATCTCCGGCTAAGGCTACGTGTCCTTAATCGAAATATAGTGATCAGAGGTTATTGCATATGTGAGGGCAAGAAACACAAAATGGCGGCCATGATCTAAGATGGATGCCGTGGGTAGATCAGAAATGTGTTCATAACAGGAGTGCTCTTGCTCGTATCGTAGCGAAAACACCAGGATATGCTAAATGGATCATTTGCGGTTCGCTGATACTAATATTATGTATTTCCGACAATATTGAAAACACGGGTTCAAATCGTCACGGAACCTCAGACCCTCCTTTTGCCCTTACATAGGCAATTACTCAGTCTATATCAGAGTCTAGTTCTATACTCATCAGGTCAGTGACATGTTGTTGTATCATCATCCTTTCTCGTGTCTTTTCTCCAACTGCAAGTGGTTTCCTAAGACAAGTTGCAGCACAAAAACTACACAGAGCAGGACCACACTGGATAATCAGGCAGCATGAGAATAGGAATACTAAGATGACACCGATGACCATTAGAACTTTCCATCCCCACGCTGAGATCAGAGTCCAAAACCACTCCATGAAAGACCAGTTTCCCTCGTCTACATGTATAGAGTCGGAAATCTTGTGTAGCTTAGAGATCGCCTCATAGACTGTTGGAGCATTATTAGGAATAAAGACACAGCAGCTCGATTGGATCATTCTACATACCCCACCTCGGTCTGCAAGTATAACGTCTAAAACCATACGGTTCTGCAACGTCATGAGTCTATCCGCCTGAAGCTCAGCTGTCAAATTACTAAGGGCACCAGCAGTTTCGGTAATAGTAGATTCAACTACCCGTGTTAGCTGACGTATGTTTCTACTATTGGCCATAGGCCCCCAGAACGGAAGGAAGCCTTTGAAGAAGTCTCCAGCTTCCTGACCAGCAGTATCTTCTTTGCTGAAGACACCTCTCGCTACTCTGGTTCTGTGGTAATCAGATGAAGCAGTGTATGTTGGAGGCAACAATCGAGCAATATAGCATGAACCTGAAAAGTCGGCAGGTAACCATGTATATGCCCGGTCTCGACAAATGAAGTAGGTACCCCTAGCAGTAAGGAAGGCAGGGGAAGAGTTAGCCGGAAACACATAAGTCTCTACGCACTCACTTCTCCCCAGCTGATCTCTTGGATTTCTCCCGTTACCTTGCAAACAGACCTGACCTCGGTGTGGTACGACCCAGATTGGAGTTGAGCTTTTACGCTTGCTTTCTCCTAAACTAAGGCAATACTCTGAAGTATTCCAACTTAAATATACTCGCAATTCGTCTCTAGGGTATGATGGAGTATTATTGACGTCTTTGATCATATCAATAATTCCCTGGACTAAAGCTTTGTTGGCAGAGTTATATTTAGTGGAACGTGGTGGACGTGGAGGATAGGTCTCAAGGGCATAAGCAAAGATGGTTTGAAGGGCCTGAAATGATCCATTGTAGCTGAAAGGTAAAACCAGATAGGGAATACCTTTATCCATAGTGTGGGGTATCAAGCCACACACCCAGCAATCTGTAGTGTTAACTACTAGTTGGTGTTGGTGCAAGAGCTGTACAAAAGTGTTGTTAATGAACTCTGAGCGTCGAGCTTGCTCATGTTCAGGAAACGAGTGAAAAGAGTGTATAGAAGAAACAGTAGAAGTGGCAGGATCAAGGGGAGGTACTGCAGTAACTGGCACAAAAATCAAATTTATACTAAAAACAGTTCCACCCACCAATGTTGCTAAAATAATCAAAAATGTAATGGCACATTGCATCAAAAAGCATTTGCTATGAAGAATTCTATTAAGTCTGTTTCTGCGAACATAAATCACATTTTCTCGTTGCAGCGCAGGAAGCTCCATCTTCTACAATCCGCTCGCGACCACTGATGATGTGTACGTAGATGAAAATGCCTCTATCAGCCCTGGGAGTTCCCAGAACCAACAGAAAGATCGACCTTGTGTCAGACCCCTGCAGATTCAAACTAGGCACACAGCCACGACCCTACGGCTACCCAGACGGCAAGGCAATTTTAAAAACAATAAACAATAGCAAACTTCCTGGCTGAAGGCAAAAGTTCAATATATATCAAAATCACAATATGCAGTTGCCTGCTTTATTTGTCCATTTTACGGCTTCTCAAGTTATATCTCTGCTTCGCAGGTACTGTCTGATCGGGAAATAGTGTATCACTAGCAGCTGTTGCAGAGTTTAAGTTCGCAGATAGCAAAGTTTCTTCTGATGCTGGAGACAAATGTTCAGTGTTCAAAGGAGTCTTTTCAGGAGGAGAGTCAGGTTTTGAAGCGTCAGTAATCAATTCGGCATCGCTGAAAGAGACGAACTTCGGTGTGCTTTCAGATTCGGAGGCACCAATTCCCTTCTTTATTCAGTCGTCGTAAGGGAGCGGCAAGGGTACACGCTTAACATGAGACGCGTGCACCCAATGCTTGCGACCAGCTACACGAACTGCTGTCCTTGTTGTCAGTAGGATTTGGAAGGGCCCCACAAATCTCGGCTGAAGGTTCTTCGTCCTCGCCAAGTTCTTGATGACAACCAGATCTCCCGGTTTCAGCTGATGCCCTGGACTCTCCGGAGGTTTTGGCAAAGCATCGAAAACCTGTTGATGAATAAGACTCAATTTAGCAGTCAAGTCGTAAAGGTAGTCTATCAACATAGGGTATTCTAGGGAATTAAATTCCTTAGGCCTTGGCACACCCCAGATATTTGCTGGGCGGCCAAAAACAATTTCATATGGACTAAGCCCTACTCTAGAATGTACAGTTGCTCTCGTTGATAACAAGGCCAAAGGAAGTGCGTCTGGCCAGGCTAAACCTGTGGATGCTTGTATTTTAGCTATTTTCAGCTTGAGGGTACCATTGTAACCCTCCACTAAACCAGCAGACTGAGGATGGTTTGCACTGTGAAATTTCTGTTTCAAACCTAGGCCTGCACACACACTCTGCATAACTTTCCCTATAAACTCACTTCCGTTATCTGACCATACAATCCGTGGCATTCCAAATCTAGGGAAATATTCCTTGAGAAGAATTTTGGCAGTAGAGAGGGCAGTGTTGTCCTTCAGTGGATATGCTTCTATCCACCTGGAAAAAGCACATACCACCACTAGGACATATTTTAAATTATTACAGCGGTCCATGTGAATGAAGTCTAACTGAATTACTTCAAAGGGGCAGGAAGGAGGAGCGAAGTGACCAGCAGGAGTTGGGGTTCCCTTGCCGGGATTATGCATCAGGCATACCATACAATTTTTCACCAATCTCTCTGCACACTTACTGATTCCCTCATTTTTCCAGACTGGGGCCAACATTTTACAAATTCCCTTAGAACTTATATGTGCTACTCCATGCGCCATTGTCACCACTGCAAGCACATACGCATCGGGCAACATCCAACGCTGCTGTTCTGTCAAATCAATCCAACAACCATTCGAATCCAACTTGCCCGTACTTTCTCTCCATACACGTTTCTCTTCCTCAGTTGCTTTCTTCTGAATCTCTTTCACACTTTCCATAGTATCCTCACACATACCAGATTCAGCAATCCATCTTGCAGACGTTGCAACATACATTCTACTCATCATGTCTCTAGCTGTCTGTTTAGCAATTTCATCAGCGAAAGCATTCCCACGACTAACATCATCCGTGATTGCTTTATGAGCACTGCACTTCACAATCGCAACTTCAGTCGGCAAGGTTAGAGATTCCAACAAGTCGTTAACTAGCTGACCATGTTGGATCTTAGTCCCATGGGACGTAATGAAACCTCTTTCTCTCCACAACCGGCCAAAACTATGGGCCACGCCAAATGCGTACTGACTATCTGTAAACACATTCACTCTCTTTCCCTCAGCTAAAACACACGCTCTCGTTAGAGCTATCAATTCTGCAGCTTGGGCAGAATTCTGACTCACTCTTGCAGTCTCCACAATCGTCTTCAAAGTCGTTACTGCGTAAGCAGCAGTCACATCACCATTCTCCAATTTAAAACATGATCCATCCACATACAGCGTACCATCCGGATCGGATAACGGAGTATCCTTCAAATCAATGCGTCCTTTTGTCTCTTCCTCCGTTTTGAAACAGCAATCATGTGGCTCGGAATCACTCGACTCTTGATCAGTCGGCAACAGCGTTGCTGGATTTAATACATTACATCTTTTGATCTGAATATGACTCGCTAGTAATGTCAGCTCGTAACCAGATAGTCTTGCACTAGTAAGGTGTTGTGTCTTCGTTCGATTCATGAGTGTGTCCACTGCATGAGGAACCATGACCACTAGCATGTTGTTCATCACCAAACCAGCAATTGTCGAATGGAAGCCGCAGCTGCCGCTGTAGCTCTCAAACAACTAGGCAACGCTCTGGCTACCGGATCTAATGTTGATGAAAAATACGCACAAGGGCGTTGTTTATCACCAAATTTCTGTGTCAGAACACTCAACGCGCAACCTTCTCTCTCGTGAACGTAGAGCGTGAATGGTTTACTGTAATCAGGTGTACCCAATACAGGAGCTGAACACAATGCTTTTCGTAATTCAGAAAAACTCTCTTGACATTCATCAGACCATGGCACCGGACTCGGAACATTTTTCCCAGTCAAAGCTACCAACGGTTTCGCTAAAAGAGAAAAATTTGGGATCCACTGCCTACAGTAGGAGGTAATACCTAGAAAGGCACGTACTTCTCTCTGTGTGCGTGGAACACTCATTTGCGTAATTGCTTTTATTCTTTCTGGGGTCAACTTCCTTCCCTCCTTTGACAAGAGATGACCTAGGTAGGTCACTTCTTGGCAGCAGTATTGCATCTTGGAAGGTGATACCTTGTGATTCAAATTGGACAAGTGATGAAGTAACGAAACTGTAGCTGCTTTGCAAGTTTTCTTGTCATCGGCAGCCACTAGAAGATCGTCTACATACTGTACTAGGGCAGAACCTGGAGGAAGGACAAAGGAATCTAACTGACTTTTTAATGCATGACTATAAATAGACGGACTCTCACAGTAGCCCTGTGGAGCGCGTTTAAATCTGAAACTTCGACCTCCTAAACAGAAGCCGAAAATATCTCTACTTTCTTCGGCTATCGGAATGCTGAAAAAGGCATTCTTCAAGTCGACGACTGAGAACCAAGTCGCTGTTGCAGGAATCAATGTTAACAAGGCAGTAATGTCTGGAACCACAGGAAACTGCGGAACCACAATCTTATTAACTTCTCTAAGGTCTATGACAAACCTGTACACTGGAGGCTTTGTGGGATCAGTTCTCTTCAAGATCGGTAATACAGGACTATTACAAACATTTCCCCTAGTTTCTTCAACCACACCTTTCTTAATCAAATCTTGCACAATCAATAAAAGTGCACGTTCGCCTTCACTGGATATTTTATATTGAGGAATTCTTGGAAATTTTACATTTTCTTTCAAAGTGACTACATATGGTGGTATTTCTAAAAGGCCTACATCATTAGGACCAGTCGCCCAAAGAGAATCAGGGAGTGAACGCAGCTCTGGTGGGAGTGCATCCATAGACAAGTACATCGGAGAGGTGATTCTTTTACCCAATGTAAGCTGTACCCCTTCTGGAGAACAGTACAATGTCGCATACAGTCGTTTTAACAAGTCTAAACCAAGCAGATTTTCATTACAACCTGTCGTCAAAATCAAGGGTGCTTTCAATTGACACGGTCCAACAGAAATAGACAAAGGACCAGATATGGGGTTGTAAACAGGGGCGCCTGAAAAACCTACAGAAACATTTGTTGAGCCAGACAAAGGTGCGCCAGGGAGTTTCGCATGAATGATAGAACTTTTTGCGGCACCAGTATCCAACAGAAACGGTTCGACTACACCTGATGTTGCTACTGCGACATAAGGCCCACTCTGATCCACTGGAACTGATACTACTCCCTCTCTCTGTCCATGGCTGTCCTAGTACCCATTTTGCTGAAATCCCTCATCCACTTCACAATAGTCTTCAACAAGATATTGTTGAGATCTATTTTGCTGAGCTGACTGTCCATTTCGTTGATCAAAGTGATTGGAAGGACGATCATTCGTTTGCGGAGGCATAGCACCTCGTCCTCGACCTCTAGAATTCTGCACAAAACCACCACGACCTCTCTGAGCTGCTGCCGCATTATTTTGCGCTAGGATCGGACATTCATTCTTGTAGTGACCCTCTTTCTTACAATACGCACACTGGTTCCACTGATATTGAGGCCTCGTTGAACTATAATCTGTCCTCTGATAGGAATCCTGTTGCATATTAGACTGATTCGTGCGAGGCGGATACGCCTGCTGCAAAAGAACCTTAGTCTTTAAATCTTTCGTTTTCTTTTCTGATTTCTCCTTTTCCTCTTTATCCCTATTTTCGTAGTACTGTGCAGTCGCAAGTATTTGCGCAGTTGTAGACACAGCCCACGCACTCTCTGAATCCTTTAATTTATTGCATAATTCAGGTAGCAAATTATGCACAAATTTATCGACAAACAGTCTCTGTCCTCCTTCTGTACTCATGTCCTGACCACTATGATCTACAAAAGTCTCTTCAAACCTCGTGAAGAAGTCGGAGACACTTTCGTCTTTCTTCTGCTTGCATGCGGATAACTTATCCCAATTAACACGCAATGCGGGCATCAGAGTCTTCATTAAGTCTATTATCCTACCTGGAAGATTAGCAATTAGAGGTTCGGGTTTCGCGCCACCTATTTGCTGACCATCCGCTGCAGTGATGGCTGCCCAATCACCACCTAAGGCAGCTTGATGATCCTCTCTACGAATTTTAGCCCACACTGGTTGCGGAACTACGTTACCAAACAACATATCAATGTCTGCTAAGTTCATTATACAAGCCTCAACTGTCTGTGTTAATTCCTTGTAGTATCCAGCAGGATTCTTGCGTGGATCTGGCAAGGCCTGTTTCACCGCTAGCACTTCAGCTCGCTTCCATGGAATGTGTATCCACACTCGTTGGAACTGTGCTGGAGCAGCTGCAATACCAGCATTATCATCACGTTGTATTGCTTCGCGCCAGATTGGAGGAACCTCCCTCATAGGATATTGGCGACTTAGCTTCATTTTACCTTTCTCTAAATCTCTCGGTGAACGAAGAGATGGATCATTCCTAAAACTTAAAATCAGTTCCATCGCTTCTTCTATATTTTCACCCACTATCATACCAGCAGCAAACTCTTTCTGGACCTTAATTAAGTCTTCTAAATTCGACTCAATATCATCTTCCTCCATCTCCTCACGTAACAACGAGCACATCTCATCAAAGACGTACCGTTGCGTTGGTTCCTTCCACTGCATAAATGTTTCTAGTACATCTCTCGTACTATATCTTCTACTCTTCGAAATCCATCTGAGAGCCGTGGAATCTAAAATTCCCCATTCCTCAGTACTTGGAAGCTGACTACGTCTCTGAACAGAGTCAGAAACAGGAGTCCTAATCAAACTTTTATAGAAAGGAGATAGTATATTAGACACAGAATCAGTGATTCTTCGACGTACAGAAAGTGGAGTCAACACACTCGCGGACGTAGAAAACACAGCGGAAGTAGGAACAGATAGCGAGGCAGTCGGAGTATCAAGAAGAATAGTTTGTGAAGTAGTAGGTGTAAGCGAGACAGATACAGGTATAGAAGTCGGCAATCCAGGAAGAGGAGGAGCCGTAGGAACATTCACATTAACCACGGGAGGTACAGGAACTTGATTCTGAGGGACAGGAATACCAGGTTGTCCAGCAACCGGCAATTGAACATTCGGTACAAGTGGAGCCGTAGCACCTTGTGCATACGGTGGAGGTGACCGTAACAAATAAGACAACAGAGGATCGTTTTCGGGATCCTCTAGTATCTTAGCTGTTTTGGATGGTAAGGCAGGGTAGCACTTGTCGATCGCTAAATTATGCTCTCTAATGGCCACCTCTATAGCCTTCTCGCACTCATTATCTTGCAGCTCTTTAGTTGCTTGCTCTAGAGTCAACTCTTCTTTCTCTTTCTGTTCTTTCTTCAATCTTTTCATTTCTCTCTGTTTGGATTCTTTTCGCCAGTAACGGAAAGAATCAAACATTGCCGGCCGGGCTTACTTCCTAAACAATTTCGCTTCTAAATTATCAAGAATCTCGGGTTCAAAACTACCATGCAGTGGCCAACTAAGGACACCATCCTTCTTACAATAACGGACCCATACCTCATTATAAGATATAGGACCCACACCATGTTTACAATATAAATCATATAGGGGAGTCCCAATCGGAGGAACCAGACATGAGTCCTCCAATCGTGAGTCACTGTTGCAACCAAAACAAGACAACATACAGTTTTTCCGACTTACCATTTTCAGTCCGGAACACAAAACAAACAAAACACGGAACAAATATGTGCACTCGAACCAAGAACTTAGGCCTACCAAAACGAACTGATGTATCGATACCCAAACTGAACCAAATAGATTATCGTAACTAGAACAACTAGTGATAATCCTACGAAACCAAACCAAACTAAGAACCAATCAAGGATTATAACAACCCTTACGAAGTAACCAACTAGCAACCACTAAATACTTAACTGAGGCACTGAAGACGTCACCAAGGAGAAACCCGTCACGTTTCGCTGTACTAAGGGCTGCACCTCGGGTCCAAGACAGGGCGACGGTCAAGGCAACGGCCCACTGCAGCCGTCCTGAACGGGAACCCTCGTGGAAGAGAACTTCGGGCCACTTTTGCGATATGCCGGGATCGATGAAGTGGGGCGCCTCCCTCAGGAATCTTCACACGAAGCTTCTCGAACTCTTCAGGCTTTTGGACCGGTACCGAATGACGTCGCCCCACGTTGGGCGCCAATTGGAGTTCTGGACTTTTTGGTTCCGTCCAGAGGTGTCAGGGAACAACACCCAAAGACCCCGGAGTTCCACCTGCCTTGGTGCGCAAATGAACAGAAACACGGGCTTCTCGATGGTGGCGTCAAAGACCAAAGGTTTATTACTGCAGGGACACAGAAGTCACAGAAACTACGCATGGGCAGTGTCTAGGAGCCTGTTCGATTTGTACATAGAGGGTTGCTCCTTATATACTAAAAATTGTGCTCCAGGCAAATATTTCACATGTTAGTACATTCCTAAACCTTTGTGTCTTAAACAATAAATATTTGGCGTTACACAGGAACTGTCGATAATATCTGATGCCAAACATCACGAAGAGGGGTTCCCACTAGTTCATCACAATCCCTTGTCAATATTGCATTCAAGAGCCGGACCGCCTCATCGTAAATTTCGTTACCTCCCCCTAATAAAGGCCCAGAAGGAAAGGAGCAGAGCCAGGTGCAGAAGATAGGAAAGCGGGATAAGAGATGTTTGTGGGTTGTAAATGGGCAAGGCTACCGGCTTCGGCCGCCTAATCATGATCGGGACAATGGACACGAGAACCAGTTCAGGTGGGCTGGCCTCAGGCAGAGGAGGCAGCCTTTGTCGAGTCATGTAGCTACAGCGTGATCTGGTTTAAGGTGCACGTGTCATGAAAGAGGTGAATCTCCGGCTAAGGCTACGTGTCCTTAATCGAAATATAGTGATCAGAGGTTATTGCATATGTGAGGGCAAGAAACACAAAATGGCGGCCATGATCTAAGATGGATGCCGTGGGTAGATCAGAAATGTGTTCATAACAGGAGTGCTCTTGCTCGTATCGTAGCGAAAACACCAGGATATGCTAAATGGATCATTTGCGGTTCGCTGATACTAATATTATGTATTTCCGACAATATTGAAAACACGGGTTCAAATCGTCACGGAACCTCAAGAGAGGAGGGGGTATAGGAGGAGCCTGGGCAGAATGGGTATAGGAGGAGCCTAGTCAGATTGGGTGTGGTCAAATAGGAGGAGCCTGGGCAGAATGGGTGGGGTCAGAGAGGAGGGGGTATAGGAGGAGCCTGGCAGAGGGGGGTATAGGAGGAGCCTGGCAGAGGGGGGTATAGGAGGAGCCTGGGCAGAGGGGGGTGTAGGAGGAGCCTAGTCAGATTGGGTGGGGTCAAATAGGAGGAGCCTGGGCAGAATGGGTGGGGTCAGAGGGGTATGGGAGGAGCCTGGGTAGAATGGGTGGAGTCAGAGAGGAGGGGGTATAGGAGGAGCCTGGCAGAGGGGGGTGTAGGAGGAGCCTAGTCAGATTTAGTGGGGTCAAATAGGAGGAGCCTGGGCAGAGGGGGTGGGGTCAGAGAGGAGGGGTATAGGAGGAGCCTGGGCAGAATGGGTGGGGTCAGACAGCAGAGGAGGGGCTTAGGAGGAGCCTGGGCAGAATGGGTGGGGTCAGAGAGGAGGGGCTTAGGAGGAGCCTAGTCAGATTGGGTGGGGTCAAATAGGAGGAGCCTGGGCAGAATGGGTGGGGTCAGACAGCAGAGGAGGGGCTTAGGAGGAGCCTAGTCAGATTGGGTGGGGTCAAATAGGAGGAGCCTGGGCAGAATGGGTGGGGTCAGACAGCAGAGGAGGGGTATAGGAGGAGCCTGGGCAGAGGGGGTGGGGTCAGAGAGGAGGGGTATAGGAGGAGCCTGGGCAGAGGGGGTATAGGAGGAGCCTAATCAGATTGGGTGGGGTCCAATAGGAGGAGCCTGGGCAGAATGGGTGGAGTCAGAGAGGAGGGGGTATAGGAGGAGCCTGGGCAG
This sequence comes from Lissotriton vulgaris, assembly GCF_964263255.1. Taxonomy (NCBI): domain Eukaryota; kingdom Metazoa; phylum Chordata; class Amphibia; order Caudata; family Salamandridae; genus Lissotriton; species Lissotriton vulgaris. The sequence continues at coordinate 1,003,210,230 of NC_141695.1, forward strand.
AATGGGTGGGGTCAGACAGCAGAGGAGGGGCTTAGGAGGAGCCTAGTCAGATTGGGTGGGGTCAGAGAGGTGGGGTATAGGAGGAGCCTGGGGAGAATGGGTGGGGTCAGACAGCAGAGAAGGGGCTTAGGAGGAGCCTTGTCAGATTGGGTGGGGTCAAATAGGAGGAGCCTGGGCAGAGGGGGGTATAGGAGGAGCCTAGTCAGATTGGGTGGGGTCAAATAGGAGGGGGTATAGGAGGAGCCTGGGCAGAATGGGTGGGGCCAGACAGCAGAGGAGGGGCTTAGGAGGAACCTAGTCAGATTGGGTGGGGTCAAATAGGAGGAGCCTGGGCAGAATGGGTGGGGTCAGACAGCAGAGGAGGGGCTTAGGAGGAGCCTGGGCAGAATGGGTGGGGTCAGAGAGGAGGGGCTTAGGAGGAGCCTGGGCAGAATGGGTGGAGTCAGAGAGGAGGGGGTATAGGAGGAGCCTGGGCAGAATGGGTGGGGTCAGACAGCAGAGGTGGGGCTTAGGAGGAGCCTAGTCAGAATGGGTGGAGTCAGAGAGGAGGGGTATAGGAGGAGCCTGGGCAGAATGGGTGGAGTCAGAGAGGAGGGGGTATAGGAGGAGCCTGGGCAGAATGGGTATAGGAGGAGCCTAGTCAGATTGGGTGAGGTCAGAGAGGAGGGGTATAGGAGGAGCCTGGGCAGAGGGGCTTAGGAGGAGCCTGGGCAGAATGGGTGGGGTCAGACAGCAGAGGAGGGGTTAAGGAGGAGCCTAGTCAGATTGGGTGGGGTCAGAGAGGAGGGGGTATAGGAGGAGCCTAGTCAGATTGGGTGAGGTCAGAGGGGTATGGGAGGAGCCTGGGTAGAATGGGTGGAGTCAGACAGCAGAGGATTGGTTTAGGAGGAGCCTAGTCAGATTGGGGTCAAATAAGAGGGGTATAGGAGGAGCCTGGGCAGAATGGGTGGGGTCAGAGGGGTATGGGAGGAGCCTGGGCAGAATGGGTGGAGTCAGAGAGGAGGGGGTATAGGAGGAGCCTAGTCAGATTGGGTGGGGTCAGAGAGCAGAGGAGGGGTTAAGGAGGAGCCTAGTCAGATTGGGTGTGGTCAAATAGGAGGAGCCTGGGCAGAATGGGTGGGGTCTGAGGGCCTAGGAAGGGGTCATAGATGGAGGAGGATCCTGACTTATGGTGGGGAACTGCAAAAACTTTTTTAATGCACCCCCCTATACTTTCTGATTTCTGTTTGGAGGGGCAGTCGGGGAGCAGTATTAAAAGGTGCTTAGGCGCAACGTGAAGAGCGATGAGGTGCACAGAATGGCATGCCTTCCAGGTACTTTTTTGGGGGGCTACCATTATTTTTTATTGCTCTGATCCTCCCTCATGGGGTGTACCCCAAATGGTTAGGGGCAACGGGGGAGGGGGGGTGGCAAAAAGCTGTTTGACAGTTTCTGTTACCAACAGGGGTCACCATACGATTCTGCTGCAGTTATGGTATTGAAAGGTACAACAAGGAGCATGTGAATGTATTTTTGCAGGTGGGGTGCCCCAAAATTTTACTGCCAGCAGCAGCAGCCCCCCTCCTCCCCACCCAGCAGATTGGTATAGGTACCTTTAGGACATTTCTGTTGAAAAAAGAGGCTATAGCGAATCGTGCTATGAAATCCTAGAGCACTAACATTTGCTAAATAAAGGTGGCATCGGAGCATACGAATGAGGCAGAGAGAGGCTACTGTTGCCAATTGGTTTGGTGGGTCATAGTGAATAACCTCGGCATGCAAATAGGCAGTGTGAGGATTGGCAGTGTCTGTAGAGAATTTTGGCATGCTCTTCAGCTTATTTTTTCCTCCTTACGTTGGCTATGAACTACAGAGGAAAGGCCCGGCCTTACTGTTGGACAAAACATGTATTTATGATTTTAAGAAGGTAGTCTGACTGTACTGAGAGGGGCTGTACAGTACGGTAAATGCCTGTATACCCCTGCAATGTGCATCCAACTGTCACTTGAGATTCAATAGCGAACGAAGCAGCTGGGTTACTGACTGAATGTAAATGGAAGGCACATAGCAAGGGTGTTTGTGGTCACTCAAATGATTGAAACCTGGTTGATGCACTACCAAAGCTGGGGTTCCAGGAGGGAACATTTGAGGGGCATTGAGATGGTGGAGGAGCCTAGGGGCTTAGGAGGAGCCTAGTCAGATTGGGTGGGGTCAGAGAGGAGGGGCTTAGGAGGAGCCTGGGCAGAATGAGTGGGGTCAGACAGCAGAGGAGGGGCTTAGGAGGGGCCTAGGGGCTTAGGAGGAGCCTAGTCAGATTGGGTGGGGTCAGAGAGGAGGGGTATAGGAGGAGCCTGGCAGAGGGGGGGGTGTAGGAGGAGCCTAGTCAGATTGGGTGGGGTCAAATAGGAGGAGCCTGGGCAGAATGGGAGGAGCCTGAGTAGAATGGGTGGAGTCAGAGAGGAGGGGGTATAGGAGGAGCCTGGGCAGAATGGGTGGGGTCAGACAGCAGAGGAGGGGCTTAGGAGGAGCCTAGTCAGATTGGGTGGGGTCAGACAGCAGAGGAGGGGCTTAGGAGGAGCCTAGTCAGATTGGGTGGGGTCAGAGAGGTGGGGTATAGGAGGAGCCTGGGCAGAATGGGTGGGGTCAGACAGCAGAGGAGGGGTATAGGAGGAGCCTGGCAGAGGGGGGTGTAGGAGGAGCCTAGTCAGATTGGGTGGGGTCAAATAGGAGGAGCCTGGGTGGGGTCAGAGGGGTATGGGAGGAGCCTGGGCAGAATGGGTGGAGTCAGAGAGGTGGGGCTTAGGAGGAGCCTGGGCAGAATGGGTGGGGTCAGAGAGGAGGGGCTTAGGCGGAGCCTGGGCAGAATGGGTGGGGGTCAGACAGCAGAGGAGGGGCTTAGGAGGAGCCTGGGCAGAGGGGGTATAGGAGGAGCCTAGTCAGATTGGGTGGGGTCAAATAGGAGGAGCCTGGGCAGAATGGGTGGGGTCAGAGGGGTATGGGAGGAGCCTGGGCAGAATGGGTGGGGTCAGACAGCAGAGGAGGGGCTTAGGAGGAGCCTAGTCAGATTGGGTGGGGTCAGAGAGGTGGGGTATAGGAGGAGCCTGGGCAGAATGGGTGGGGTCAGACAGCAGAGGAGGGGCTTAGGAGGAGCCTAGTCAGATTGGGTGGGGTCAAATAGGAGGAGCCTGGGCAGAATGGGTGGGGTCAGACAGCAGAGGAGGGGTATAGGAGGAGCCTGGCGGAGGGGTATAGGAGGAGCCTGGCAGAGGGGGGTGTAGGAGGAGCCTAGTCAGATTGGGTGGGGTCAAATAGGAGGAGCCTGGGTGGGGTCAGAGGGGTATAGGAGGAGCCTGGGCAGAATGGGTGGGGTCAGACAGCAGAGGAGGAGCCTGGGCAGAGGGGGTGGGGTCAGAGAGGAGGGGTATAGGAGGAGCCTGGGCAGAGGGGGTAAAGGAGGAGCCTGGCCAGAGGGGGTGGGGTCAGAGAGGAGGGGCTTAGGAGGAGCTTAGTCAGATTGGTGGGGTCAAATAGGAGGAGCCTGGGCAGAATGGGTGGGGTCAGAGGGGTATGGGAGGAGCCTGGGCAGAATGGGTGGGGTCAGACAGCAGAGGAGGGGCTTAGGAGGAGCCTGGGCAGAATGGGTGGGGTCAGAGAGGAGGGGCTTAGGCGGAGCCTGGGCAGAATGGGTGGGGTCAGACAGCAGAGGAGGGGCTTAGGAGGAGCCTGGGCAGGAGGAGGGGTATGGGAGGAGCCTGGGTAGAATGGGTGGAGTCAGAGAGGAGGGGGTATAGGAGGAGCCTGGCAGAGGGGGGTGTAGGAGGAGCCTAGTCAGATTGGGTGGGGTCAAATAGGAGGAGCCTGGGCAGAATGGGTGGGGTCAGAGGGGTATGGGAGGAGCCTGGGTAGAATGGGTGGAGTCAGAGAGGAGGGGGTATAGGAGGAGCCTGGGCAGAATGGGTGGGGTCAGACAGCAGAGGAGGGGCTTAGGAGGAGCCTAGTCAGATTGGGTGGGGTCAGAGAGGTGGGGTATAGGAGGAGCCTGGGCAGAATGGGTGGGGTCAGAGAGGAGGAGCCTGGGCAGAATGGGTGGGGTCAGACAGCAGAGGAGGGGCTTAGGAGGAGCCTAGTCAGATTGGGTGGGGTCAGAGAGGTGGGGTATAGGAGGAGCCTGGGCAGAATGGGTGGGGTCAGAGAGCAGAGGAGGGGCTTAGGAGGAGCCTAGGGGCTTAGGAGGAGCCTAGTCAGATTGGGTGGGGTCAGAAAGGAGGGGCTTAGGAGGAGCCTGGGCAGAATGAGTGGGGTCAGACAGCAGAGGAGGGGCTTAGGAGGGGCCTAGGGGCTTAGGAGGAGCCTAGTCAGATTGGGTGGGGTCAGAGAGGAGGGGTATAGGAGGAGCCTGGCAGAGGGGGGTGTAGGAGGAGCCTAGTCAGATTGGGTGGGGTCAAATAGGAGGAGCCTGGGCAGAATGGGAGGGGCCTGGGTAGAATGGGTGGAGTCAGAGAGGAGGGGGTATAGGAGGAGCCTGGCAGAGGGGGGTGTAGGAGGAGCCTAGTCAGATTGGGTGGGGTCAGAGAGGTGGGGTATAGGAGGAGCCTGGGCAGAATGGGTGGGGTCAGACAGCAGAGGAGGGGTATAGGAGGAGCCTGGCAGAGGGGGGTGTAGGAGGAGCCTAGTCAGATTGGGTGGGGTCAAATAGGAGGAGCCTGGGTGGGGTCAGAGGGGTATGGGAGGAGCCTGGGCAGAATGGATGGAGTCAGAGAGGTGGGGCTTAGGAGGAGCCTGGGCAGAATGGGTGGGGTCAGAGAGGAGGGGCTTAGGCGGAGCCTGGGCAGAATGGGTGGGGGTCAGACAGCAGAGGAGGGGCTTAGGAGGAGCCTGGGCAGAGGGGGTATAGGAGGAGCCTAGTCAGATTGGGTGGGGTCAAATAGGAGGAGCCTGGGCAGAATGGGTGGGGTCAGAGGGGTATGGGAGGAGCCTGGGCAGAATGGGTGGGGTCAGACAGCAGAGGAGGGGCTTAGGAGGAGCCTAGTCAGATTGGGTGGGGTCAGAGAGGTGGGGTATAGGAGGAGCCTGGGCAGAATGGGTGGGGTCAGACAGCAGAGGAGGGGCTTAGGAGGAGCCTAGTCAGATTGGGTGGGGTCAAATAGGAGGAGCCTGGGCAGAATGGGTGGGGTCAGACAGCAGAGGAGGGGTATAGGAGGAGCCTGGCGGAGGGGTATAGGAGGAGCCTGGCAGAGGGGGGTGTAGGAGGAGCCTAGTCAGATTGGGTGGGGTCAAATAGGAGGAGCCTGGGTGGGGTCAGAGGGGTATAGGAGGAGCCTGGGCAGAATGGGTGGGGTCAGACAGCAGAGGAGGAGCCTGGGCAGAGGGGGTGGGGTCAGAGAGGAGGGGTATAGGAGGAGCCTGGGCAGAGGGGGTAAAGGAGGAGCCTGGCCAGAGGGGGTGGGGTCAGAGAGGAGGGGCTTAGGAGGAGCTTAGTCAGATTGGTGGGGTCAAATAGGAGGAGCCTGGGCAGAATGGGTGGGGTCAGAGGGGTATGGGAGGAGCCTGGGCAGAATGGGTGGGGTCAGACAGCAGAGGAGGGGCTTAGGAGGAGCCTGGGCAGAATGGGTGGGGTCAGAGAGGAGGGGCTTAGGCGGAGCCTGGGCAGAATGGGTGGGGTCAGACAGCAGAGGAGGGGCTTAGGAGGAGCCTGGGCAGGAGGAGGGGTATGGGAGGAGCCTGGGTAGAATGGGTGGAGTCAGAGAGGAGGGGGTATAGGAGGAGCCTGGCAGAGGGGGGTGTAGGAGGAGCCTAGTCAGATTGGGTGGGGTCAAATAGGAGGAGCCTGGGCAGAATGGGTGGGGTCAGAGGGGTATGGGAGGAGCCTGGGTAGAATGGGTGGAGTCAGAGAGGAGGGGGTATAGGAGGAGCCTGGGCAGAATGGGTGGGGTCAGACAGCAGAGGAGGGGCTTAGGAGGAGCCTAGTCAGATTGGGTGGGGTCAGAGAGGTGGGGTATAGGAGGAGCCTGGGCAGAATGGGTGGGGTCAGAGAGGAGGAGCCTGGGCAGAATGGGTGGGGTCAGACAGCAGAGGAGGGGCTTAGGAGGAGCCTAGTCAGATTGGGTGGGGTCAGAGAGGTGGGGTATAGGAGGAGCCTGGGCAGAATGGGTGGGGTCAGAGAGCAGAGGAGGGGCTTAGGAGGAGCCTAGGGGCTTAGGAGGAGCCTAGTCAGATTGGGTGGGGTCAGAAAGGAGGGGCTTAGGAGGAGCCTGGGCAGAATGAGTGGGGTCAGACAGCAGAGGAGGGGCTTAGGAGGGGCCTAGGGGCTTAGGAGGAGCCTAGTCAGATTGGGTGGGGTCAGAGAGGAGGGGTATAGGAGGAGCCTGGCAGAGGGGGGGTGTAGGAGGAGCCTAGTCAGATTGGGTGGGGTCAAATAGGAGGAGCCTGGGCAGAATGGGAGGGGCCTGGGTAGAATGGGTGGAGTCAGAGAGGAGGGGGTATAGGAGGAGCCTGGCAGAGGGGGGTGTAGGAGGAGCCTAGTCAGATTGGGTGGGGTCAAATAGGAGAAGCCTGGGCAGAATGGGTGGGGTCAGAGGGGTATGGGAGGAGCCTGGGTAGAATGGGTGGAGTCAGAGAGGAAGGGGTATAGGAGGAGCCTGGGCAGAATGGGTGGGGTCAGGCAGAGGAGGGGCTTAGTCAGATTGGGTGGGGTCAGAGAGGTGGGGTATAGGAGGAGCCTGGGCAGAATGGGTGGGGTCAGACAGCAGAGGAGGGGCTTAGGAGGAGCCTAGTCAGATTGGGTGGGGTCAAATAGGAGGAGCCTGGGCAGAATGGGTGGGGTCAGACAGCAGAGGAGGGGTATAGGAGGAGCCTGGCAGAGGGGGGTGTAGGAGGAGCCTAGTCAGATTGGGTGGGGTCAAATAGGAGGAGCCTGGGTGGGGTCAGAGGGGTATGGGAGGAGCCTGGGTAGAATGGGTGGAGTCAGAGAGGCGGGGGTATAGGAGGAGCCTGGGCAGAATGGGTGGGGTCAGACAGCAGAGGAGGGGCTTAGGAGGAGCCTGGGCAGAGGGGGTGGGGTCAGAGAGGAGGGGTATAGGAGGAGCCTGGGCAGAGGGGGTATAGGAGGAGCCTGGCCAGAGGGGGTGGGGTCAGACAGCAGAGGAGGGGCTTTGGAGGAGCCTGGGCAGAATGGGTGGGGTCAGAGAGGAGGGGCTTAGGCGGAGCCTGGGCAGAATGGGTGGGGTCAGACAGCAGAGGAGGGGCTTAGGAGGAGCCTGGGCAGGAGGAGGGGGTATATGGGCAGAATGGGTGAGGTCAGAGAGGAGGGGCTTAGGAGGAGCCTGGGCAGAATGGGTGGAGTCAGAGTGGAGTTCTGGACTTTTTGGTTCCGTCCAGAGGTGTCAGGGAACAACACCCAAAGACCCCGGAGTTCCACCTGCCTTGGTGCGCAAATGAACAGAAACACGGGCTTCTCGATGGTGGCGTCAAAGACCAAAGGTTTATTACTGCAGGGACACAGAAGTCACAGAAACTACGCATGGGCAGTGTCTAGGAGCCTGTTCGATTTGTACATAGAGGGTTGCTCCTTATATACTAAAAATTGTGCTCCAGGCAAATATTTCACATGTTAGTACATTCCTAAACCTTTGTGTCTTAAACAATAAATATTTGGCGTTACACAGGAACTGTCGATAATATCTGATGCCAAACATCACGAAGAGGGGTTCCCACTAGTTCATCACAATCCCTTGTCAATATTGCATTCAAGAGCCGGACCGCCTCATCGTAAATTTCGTTACCTCCCCCTAATAAAGGCCCAGAAGGAAAGGAGCAGAGCCAGGTGCAGAAGATAGGAAAGCGGGATAAGAGATGTTTGTGGGTTGTAAATGGGCAAGGCTACCGGCTTCGGCCGCCTAATCATGATCGGGACAATGGACACGAGAACCAGTTCAGGTGGGCTGGCCTCAGGCAGAGGAGGCAGCCTTTGTCGAGTCATGTAGCTACAGCGTGATCTGGTTTAAGGTGCACGTGTCATGAAAGAGGTGAATCTCCGGCTAAGGCTACGTGTCCTTAATCGAAATATAGTGATCAGAGGTTATTGCATATGTGAGGGCAAGAAACACAAAATGGCGGCCATGATCTAAGATGGATGCCGTGGGTAGATCAGAAATGTGTTCATAACAGGAGTGCTCTTGCTCGTATCGTAGCGAAAACACCAGGATATGCTAAATGGATCATTTGCGGTTCGCTGATACTAATATTATGTATTTCCGACAATATTGAAAACACGGGTTCAAATCGTCACGGAACCTCAGACCCTCCTTTTGCCCTTACATAGGCAATTACTCAGTCTATATCAGAGTCTAGTTCTATACTCATCAGGTCAGTGACATGTTGTTGTATCATCATCCTTTCTCGTGTCTTTTCTCCAACTGCAAGTGGTTTCCTAAGACAAGTTGCAGCACAAAAACTACACAGAGCAGGACCACACTGGATAATCAGGCAGCATGAGAATAGGAATACTAAGATGACACCGATGACCATTAGAACTTTCCATCCCCACGCTGAGATCAGAGTCCAAAACCACTCCATGAAAGACCAGTTTCCCTCGTCTACATGTATAGAGTCGGAAATCTTGTGTAGCTTAGAGATCGCCTCATAGACTGTTGGAGCATTATTAGGAATAAAGACACAGCAGCTCGATTGGATCATTCTACATACCCCACCTCGGTCTGCAAGTATAACGTCTAAAACCATACGGTTCTGCAACGTCATGAGTCTATCCGCCTGAAGCTCAGCTGTCAAATTACTAAGGGCACCAGCAGTTTCGGTAATAGTAGATTCAACTACCCGTGTTAGCTGACGTATGTTTCTACTATTGGCCATAGGCCCCCAGAACGGAAGGAAGCCTTTGAAGAAGTCTCCAGCTTCCTGACCAGCAGTATCTTCTTTGCTGAAGACACCTCTCGCTACTCTGGTTCTGTGGTAATCAGATGAAGCAGTGTATGTTGGAGGCAACAATCGAGCAATATAGCATGAACCTGAAAAGTCGGCAGGTAACCATGTATATGCCCGGTCTCGACAAATGAAGTAGGTACCCCTAGCAGTAAGGAAGGCAGGGGAAGAGTTAGCCGGAAACACATAAGTCTCTACGCACTCACTTCTCCCCAGCTGAGCTCTTGGATTTCTCCCGTTACCTTGCAAACAGACCTGACCTCGGTGTGGTACGACCCAGATTGGAGTTGAGCTTTTACGCTTGCTTTCTCCTAAACTAAGGTGATACTCTGAAGTATTCCAACTTAAATATACTCGCAATTCGTCTCTAGGGTATGATGGAGTATTATTGACGTCTTTGATCATATCAATAATTCCCTGGACTAAAGCTTTGTTGGCAGAGTTATATTTAGTGGAACGTGGTGGACGTGGAGGATAGGTCTCAAGGGCATAAGCAAAGATGGTTTGAAGGGCCTGAAATGATCCATTGTAGCTGAAAGGTAAAACCAGATAGGGAATACCTTTATCCATAGTGTGGGGTATCAAGCCACACACCCAGCAATCTGTAGTGTTAACTACTAGTTGGTGTTGGTGCAAGAGCTGTACAAAAGTGTTGTTAATGAACTCTGAGCGTCGAGCTTGCTCATGTTTAGGAAACGAGTGAAAAGAGTGTATAGAAGAAACAGTAGAAGTGGCAGGATCAAGGGGAGGTACTGCAGTAACTGGCACAAAAATCAAATTTATACTAAAAACAGTTCCACCCACCAATGTTGCTAAAATAATCAAAAATGTAATGGCACATTGCATCAAAAAGCATTTGCTATGAAGAATTCTATTAAGTCTGTTTCTGCGAACATAAATCACATTTTCTCGTTGCAGCGCAGGAAGCTCCATCTTCTACAATCCGCTCGCGACCACTGATGATGTGTACGTAGATGAAAATGCCTCTATCAGCCCTGGGAGTTCCCAGAACCAACAGAAAGATCGACCTTGTGTCAGACCCCTGCAGATTCAAACTAGGCACACAGCCACGACCCTACGGCTACCCAGACGGCAAGGCAATTTTAAAAACAATAAACAATAGCAAACTTCCTGGCTGAAGGCAAAAGTTCAATATATATCAAAATCACAATATGCAGTTGCCTGCTTTATTTGTCCATTTTACGGCTTCTCAAGTTATATCTCTGCTTCGCAGGTACTGTCTGATCGGGAAATAGTGTATCACTAGCAGCTGTTGCAGAGTTTAAGTTCGCAGATAGCAAAGTTTCTTCTGATGCTGGAGACAAATGTTCAGTGTTCAAAGGAGTCTTTTCAGGAGGAGAGTCAGGTTTTGAAGCGTCAGTAATCAATTCGGCATCGCTGAAAGAGACGAACTTCGGTGTGCTTTCAGATTCGGAGGCACCAATTCCCTTCTTTATTCAGTCGTCGTAAGGGAGCGGCAAGGGTACACGCTTAACATGAGACGCGTGCACCCAATGCTTGCGACCAGCTACACGAACTGCTGTCCTTGTTGTCAGTAGGATTTGGAAGGGCCCCACAAATCTCGGCTGAAGGTTCTTCGTCCTCGCGAAGTTCTTGATGACAACCAGATCTCCCGGTTTCAGCTGATGCCCTGGACTCTCCGGAGGTTTTGGCAAAGCATCGAAAACCTGTTGATGAATAAGACTCAATTTAGCAGTCAAGTCGTAAAGGTAGTCTATCAACATAGGGTATTCTAGGGAATTAAATTCCTTAGGCCTTGGCACACCCCAGATATTTGCTGGGCGGCCAAAAACAATTTCATATGGACTAAGCCCTACTCTAGAATGTACAGTTGCTCTCGTTGATAACAAGGCCAAAGGAAGTGCGTCTGGCCAGGCTAAACCTGTGGATGCTTGTATTTTAGCTATTTTCAGCTTGAGGGTACCATTGTAACCCTCCACTAAACCAGCAGACTGAGGATGGTTTGCACTGTGAAATTTCTGTTTCAAACCTAGGCCTGCACACACACTCTGCATAACTTTCCCTATAAACTCACTTCCGTTATCTGACCATACAATCCGTGGCATTCCAAATCTAGGGAAATATTCCTTGAGAAGAATTTTGGCAGTAGAGAGGGCAGTGTTGTCCTTCAGTGGATATGCTTCTATCCACCTGGAAAAAGCACATACCACCACTAGGACATATTTTAAATTATTACAGCGGTCCATGTGAATGAAGTCTAACTGAATTACTTCAAAGGGGCAGGAAGGAGGAGCGAAGTGACCAGCAGGAGTTGGGGTTCCCTTGCCGGGATTATGCATCAGGCATACCATACAATTTTTCACCACTCTCTCTGCACACTTACTGATTCCCTCATTTTTCCAGACTGGGGCCAACATTTTACAAATTCCCTTAGAACTTATATGTGCTACTCCATGCGCCATTGTCACCACTGCAAGCACATACGCATCGGGCAACATCCAACGCTGCTGTTCTGTCAAATCAATCCAACAACCATTCGAATCCAACTTGCCCGTACTTTCTCTCCATACACGTTTCTCTTCCTCAGTTGCTTTCTTCTGAATCTCTTTCACACTTTCCATAGTATCCTCACACATACCAGATTCAGCAATCCATCTTGCAGACGTTGCAACATACATTCTACTCATCATGTCTCTAGCTGTCTGTTTAGCAATTTCATCAGCGAAAGCATTCCCACGACTAACATCATCCGTGATTGCTTTATGAGCACTGCACTTCACAATCGCAACTTCAGTCGGCAAGGTTAGAGATTCCAACAAGTCGTTAACTAGCTGACCATGTTGGATCTTAGTCCCATGGGACGTAATGAAACCTCTTTCTCTCCACAACCGGCCAAAACTATGGGCCACGCCAAATGCGTACTGACTATCTGTAAACACATTCACTCTCTTTCCCTCAGCTAAAACACACGCTCTCGTTAGAGCTATCAATTCTGCAGCTTGGGCAGAATTCTGACTCACTCTTGCAGTCTCCACAATCGTCTTCAAAGTCGTTACTGCGTAAGCAGCAGTCACATCACCATTCTCCAATTTAAAACATGATCCATCCACATACAGCGTACCATCCGGATCGGATAACGGAGTATCCTTCAAATCAATGCGTCCTTTTGTCTCTTCCTCCGTTTTGAAACAGCAATCATGTGGCTCGGAATCACTCGACTCTTGATCAGTCGGCAACAGCGTTGCTGGATTTAATACATTACATCTTTTGATCTGAATATGACTCGCTAGTAATGTCAGCTCGTAACCAGATAGTCTTGCACTAGTAAGGTGTTGTGTCTTCGTTCGATTCATGAGTGTGTCCACTGCATGAGGAACCATGACCACTAGCATGTTGTTCATCACCAAACCAGCAGATTGTCGAATGGAAGCCGCAGCTGCCGCTGTAGCTCTCAAACAACTAGGCAACGCTCTGGCTACCGGATCTAATGTTGATGAAAAATACGCACAAGGGCGTTGTTTATCACCAAATTTCTGTGTCAGAACACTCAACGCGCAACCTTCTCTCTCGTGAACGTAGAGCGTGAATGGTTTACTGTAATCAGGTGTACCCAATACAGGAGCTGAACACAATGCTTTTCGTAATTCAGAAAAACTCTCTTGACATTCATCAGACCATGGCACCGGACTCGGAACATTTTTCCCAGTCAAAGCTACCAACGGTTTCGCTAAAAGAGAAAAATTTGGGATCCACTGCCTACAGTAGGAGGTAATACCTAGAAAGGCACGTACTTCTCTCTGTGTGCGTGGAACACTCATTTGCGTAATTGCTTTTATTCTTTCTGGGGTCAACTTCCTTCCCTCCTTTGACAAGAGATGACCTAGGTAGGTCACTTCTTGGCAGCAGTATTGCATCTTGGAAGGTGATACCTTGTGATTCAAATTGGACAAGTGATGAAGTAACGAAACTGTAGCTGCTTTGCAAGTTTTCTTGTCATCGGCAGCCACTAGAAGATCGTCTACATACTGTACTAGGGCAGAACCTGGAGGAAGGACAAAGGAATCTAACTGACTTTTTAATGCTTGACTATAAATAGACGGACTCTCACAGTAGCCCTGTGGAGCGCGTTTAAATCTGAAACTTCGACCTCCTAAACAGAAGCCGAAAATATCTCTACTTTCTTCGGCTATCGGAATGCTGAAAAAGGCATTCTTCAAGTCGATGACTGAGAACCAAGTCGCTGTTGCAGGAATCAATGTTAACAAGGCAGTAATGTCTGGAACCACAGGAAACTGCGGAACCACAATCTTATTAACTTCTCTAAGGTCTATGACAAACCTGTACACTGGAGGCTTTGTGGGATCAGTTCTCTTCAAGATCGGTAATACAGGACTATTACAAACATTTCCCCTAGTTTCTTCAACCACACCTTTCTTAATCAAATCTTGCACAATCAATAAAAGTGCACGTTCGCCTTCACTGGATATTTTATATTGAGGAATTCTTGGAAATTTTACATTTTCTTTCAAAGTGACTACATATGGTGGTATTTCTAAAAGGCCTACATCATTAGGACCAGTCGCCCAAAGAGAATCAGGGAGTGAACGCAGCTCTGGTGGGAGTGCATCCATAGACAAGTACATCGGAGAGGTGATTCTTTTTCCCAATGTAAGCTGTACCCCTTCTGGAGAACAGTACAATGTCGCATACAGTCGTTTTAACAAGTCTAAACCAAGCAGATTTTCATTACAACCTGTCGTCAAAATCAAGGGTGCTTTCAATTGACACGGTCCAACAGAAATAGACAAAGGACCAGATATGGGGTTGTAAACAGGGGCGCCTGAAAAACCTACAGAAACATTTGTTGAGCCAGACAAAGGTGCGCCAGGGAGTTTCGCATGAATGATAGAACTTTTTGCGGCACCAGTATCCAACAGAAACGGTTCGACTACACCTGATGTTGCTACTGCGACATAAGGCCCACTCTGATCCACTGGAACTGATACTACTCCCTCTCTCTGTCCATGGCTGTCCTAGTACCCATTTTGCTGAAATCCCTCATCCACTTCACAATAGTCTTCAACAAGATATTGTTGAGATCTATTTTGCTGAGCTGACTGTCCATTTCGTTGATCAAAGTGATTGGAAGGACGATCATTCGTTTGCGGAGGCATAGCACCTCGTCCTCGACCTCTAGAATTCTGCACAAAACCACCACGACCTCTCTGAGCTGCTGCCGCATTATTTTGCGCTAGGATCGGACATTCATTCTTGTAGTGACCCTCTTTCTTACAATACGCACACTGGTTCCACTGATATTGAAGCCTCGTTGAACTATAATCTGTCCTCTGATAGGAATCCTGTTGCATATTAGACTGATTCGTGCGAGGCGGATACGCCTGCTGCAAAAGAACCTTAGTCTTTAAATCTTTCGTTTTCTTTTCTGATTTCTCCTTTTCCTCTTTATCCCTATTTTCGTAGTACTGTGCAGTCGCAAGTATTTGCGCAGTTGTAGACACAGCCCACGCACTCTCTGAATCCTTTAATTTATTGCATAATTCAGGTAGCAAATTATGCACAAATTTATCGACAAACAGTCTCTGTCCTCCTTCTGTACTCATGTCCTGACCACTATGATCTACAAAAGTCTCTTCAAACCTTGTGAAGAAGTCGGAGACACTTTCGTCTTTCTTCTGCTTGCATGCGGATAACTTATCCCAATTAACACGCAATGCGGGCATCAGAGTCTTCATTAAGTCTATTATCCTACCTGGAAGATTAGCAATTAGAGGTTCGGGTTTCGCGCCACCTATTTGCTGACCATCCGCTGCAGTGATGGCTGCCCAATCACCACCTAAGGCAGCTTGATGATCCTCTCTACGAATTTTAGCCCACACTGGTTGCGGAACTACGTTACCAAACAACATATCAATGTCTGCTAAGTTCATTATACAAGCCTCAACTGTCTGTGTTAATTCCTTGTAGTATCCAGCAGGATTCTTGCGTGGATCTGGCAAGGCCTGTTTCACCGCTAGCACTTCAGCTCGCTTCCATGGAATGTGTATCCACACTCGTTGGAACTGTGCTGGAGCAGCTGCAATACCAGCATTATCATCACGTTGTATTGCTTCGCGCCAGATTGGAGGAACCTCCCTCATAGGATATTGGCGACTTAGCTTCATTTTACCTTTCTCTAAATCTCTCGGTGAACGAAGAGATGGATCATTCCTAAAACTTAAAATCAGTTCCATCGCTTCTTCTATATTTTCACCCACTATCATACCAGCAGCAAACTCTTTCTGGACCTTAATTAAGTCTTCTAAATTCGACTCAATATCATCTTCCTCCATCTCCTCACGTAACAACGAGCACATCTCATCAAAGACGTACCGTTGCGTTGGTTCCTTCCACTGCATAAATGTTTCTAGTACATCTCTCGTACTATATCTTCTACTCTTCGAAATCCATCTGAGAGCCGTGGAATCTAAAATTCCCCGTTCCTCAGTACTTGGAAGCTGACTACGTCTCTGAACAGAGTCAGAAACAGGAGTCCTAATCAAACTTTTATGGAAAGGAGATAGTATATTAGACACAGAATCAGTGATTCTTCGACGTACAGAAAGTGGAGTCAACACACTCGCGGACGTAGAAAACACAGCGGAAGTAGGAACAGATAGCGAGGCAGTCGGAGTATCAAGAAGAATAGTTTGTGAAGTAGTAGGTGTAAGCGAGACAGATACAGGTATAGAAGTCGGCAATCCAGGAAGAGGAGGAGCCGTAGGAACATTCACATTAACCACGGGAGGTACAGGAACTTGATTCTGAGGGACAGGAATACCAGGTTGTCCAGCAACCGGCAATTGAACATTCGGTACAAGTGGAGCCGTAGCACCTTGTGCATACGGTGGAGGTGACCGTAACAAATAAGACAACAGAGGATCGTTTTCGGGATCCTCTAGTATCTTAGCTGTTTTGGATGGTAAGGCAGGGTAGCACTTGTCGATCGCTAAATTATGCTCTCTAATGGCCACCTCTATAGCCTTCTCGCACTCATTATCTTGCAGCTCTTTAGTTGCTTGCTCTAGAGTCAACTCTTCTTTCTCTTTCTGTTCTTTCTTCAATCTTTTCATTTCTCTCTGTTTGGATTCTTTTCGCCAGTAACGGAAAGAATCAAACATTGCCGGCCGGGCTTACTTCCTAAACAATTTCGCGTCTAAATTATCAAGAATCTCGGGTTCAAAACTACCATGCAGTGGCCAACTAAGGACACCATCCTTCTTACAATAACGGACCCATACCTCATTATAAGATATAGGACCCACACCATGTTTACAATATAAATCATATAGGGGAGTCCCAATCGGAGGAACCAGACATGAGTCCTCCAATCGTGAGTCACTGTTGCAACCAAAACAAGACAACATACAGTTTTTCCGACTTACCATTTTCAGTCCGGAACACAAAACAAACAAAACACGGAACAAATATGTGCACTCGAACCAAGAACTTAGGCCTACCAAAACGAACTGATGTATCGATACCCAAACTGAACCAAATAGATTATCGTAACTAGAACAACTAGTGATAATCCTACGAAACCAAACCAAACTAAGAACCAATCAAGGATTACAACAACCCTTACGAAGTAACCAACTAGCAACCACTAAATACTTAACTGAGGCACTGAAGACGTCACCAAGGAGAAACCCGTCACGTTTCGCTGTACTAAGGGCTGCACCTCGGGTCCAAGACAGGGCGACGGTCAAGGCAACGGCCCACTGCAGCCGTCCTGAACGGGAACCCTCGTGGAAGAGAACTTCGGGCCACTTTTGCGATATGCCGGGATCGATGAAGTGGGGCGCCTCCCTCAGGAATCTTCACACGAAGCTTCTCGAACTCTTCAGGCTTTTGGACCGGTACCGAATGACGTCGCCCCACGTTGGGCGCCAATTGGAGTTCTGGACTTTTTGGTTCCGTCCAGAGGTGTCAGGGAACAACACCCAAAGACCCCGGAGTTCCACCTGCCTTGGTGCGCAAATGAACAGAAACACGGGCTTCTCGATGGTGGCGTCAAAGACCAAAGGTTTATTACTGCAGGGACACAGAAGTCACAGAAACTACGCATGGGCAGTGTCTAGGAGCCTGTTCGATTTGTACATAGAGGGTTGCTCCTTATATACTAAAAATTGTGCTCCAGGCAAATATTTCACATGTTAGTACATTCCTAAACCTTTGTGTCTTAAACAATAAATATTTGGCGTTACACAGGAACTGTCGATAATATCTGATGCCAAACATCACGAAGAGGGGTTCCCACTAGTTCATCACAATCCCTTGTCAATATTGCATTCAAGAGCCGGACCGCCTCATCGTAAATTTCGTTACCTCCCCCTAATAAAGGCCCAGAAGGAAAGGAGCAGAGCCAGGTGCAGAAGATAGGAAAGCGGGATAAGAGATGTTTGTGGGTTGTAAATGGGCAAGGCTACCGGCTTCGGCCGCCTAATCATGATCGGGACAATGGACACGAGAACCAGTTCAGGTGGGCTGGCCTCAGGCAGAGGAGGCAGCCTTTGTCGAGTCATGTAGCTACAGCGTGATCTGGTTTAAGGTGCACGTGTCATGAAAGAGGTGAATCTCCGGCTAAGGCTACGTGTCCTTAATCGAAATATAGTGATCAGAGGTTATTGCATATGTGAGGGCAAGAAACACAAAATGGCGGCCATGATCTAAGATGGATGCCGTGGGTAGATCAGAAATGTGTTCATAACAGGAGTGCTCTTGCTCGTATCGTAGCGAAAACACCAGGATATGCTAAATGGATCATTTGCGGTTCGCTGATACTAATATTATGTATTTCCGACAATATTGAAAACACGGGTTCAAATCGTCACGGAACCTCAAGAGAGGAGGGGGTATAGGAGGAGCCTGGGCAGAATGGGTGGGGTCAGAGAGGAGGGGGTATAGGAGGAGCCTGGCAGAGGGGGGCATAGGAGGAGCCTGGCAGAGGGGGGTATAGGAGGAGCCTGGGCAGAGGGGGGTGTAGGAGGAGCCTAGTCAGATTGGGTGGGGTCAAATAGGAGGAGCCTAGGCAGAATGGGTGGGGTCAGAGGGGTATGGGAGGAGCCTGGGTAGAATGGGTGGAGTCAGAGAGGAGGGGGTATAGGAGGAGCCTGGCAGAGGTGACGTAAATAATTAATTTACTCTTAATTTCTATGCAGGTAAGTACTTAATCAATAATAACTCAATCGAAAATAAAAGAAAACAGAGTCCGTGGTGTTAGAGTTCTAAGGGGTTTTATTCCTTGAAAGGAATGGTTATGGCCAAGATATCATGTTCTGAACACCACACAGGATGTCAGAAGGGATAGATGAGCGCGCCAACATTTTATTAACAGTACATAGCTTATATACTTATTTCATTCCATAAGCAACAGTGCAAGAGGCGTAACAGCTGAGAGAAGACAAGATAACAATATACACGTGGTGTATGTGCGTAGTCAAGAGGCGTGAACTAGAGGTGTGTTCTGGAAACGTCACTGATAGGTGTCACAAAGGGGTGGCACTAACAGAAAATGTTGCAATGTCAGCAGAAATCGGAAGCTTGGATGCGCGCGCAGCTGCATGACGTGTGATTGGAGGGGTGCAGGGGACTTGACATTTACACTGACGGAAAGAGACAGAAGTCTGGCATGTCAGATCAACTTGTGCTTCTATCATATCTGATATCTGATGTTTAGGAACTAAGCTATCTGGGCAGAAAGGTCTCTAGAGCAGAAGCTATTCTATACTTGCTGTGGGTGCGTGTATAAGCGCCTGAGTGTCTGCATGAGAAGCGTGGGGGCATGGGGCCTTCCATGGAAGCATGGCAACGGAGGCTATGAATTACTTGAATTATTTGCGTAGAGACAGGTCGGCCCTTTAGCCCTGTAGCTGGGGAAGGATGTTTACTGAAGCTAGCAGGCTGGAATGTATTTTCGGGGAGGAAAACAGATAACTCGAAGGTTATAGTCAATCTTGGCAGGCAGCAGGCTGAGCTGAGCACGGAGGGCCGCGCTAGAAGTAAGTCAGAGTTCACGGGTACGGGGGCAGCTGGGCAGAGGCCCTCGCAGTCATGAGCCAGAAAAGAGGCTCGGTGGCAGAGATTCAGGGCCTACTTCAGCCAGGGCTGAAAAACGTAGGAGTACACTACAAAAAGACGTTGGCATAGCATACTTAGAAACGGACCATTCAACCCATTCATGGTGGGTCTGAAAGAGGACATGTTAACGGTGGACGCAAATGTATTTGCGTCTTCATAGCTGGTACAGGAGGGAAGTTACATGTACTTTAACTCGTACATGGAGTCGGTGGGGTACGCGCTAGGGAACATAACTTGACTATAAAATTTATATTACCTCATTCCCTCCTTGTTCCCTACGGACCCTTCATGACATATCGATCCTCATGAATCTATCAGTCTGTTCTTGTAACATTATGTGTTCATCTTTCTTTCTTTGACTGTTTGAGAGACAACTGGAATGCTCAATGCAGGATGTGGCACACAGTCCACATATCGCTGGCCCACACTGTAGGCACAGGCAGCAACTGAATACTATAACAAGGCCAATGCCTAGGAATGATAAGATCTTCCATCCCCAAGCGGATAACGTTGTCCAGAACCAACCGGACCAAGTCCAGGTGCCTGGATTCTGATGTATCTGATTTGCAATTTTATGCAAACGGGTAATAGCTTGATAGACAGATGGTGCGTTTTGTGGAATGAAAACACAGCAACTTGACCCGATGACCTTACAGGCTCCACCTCTATCTGCCAAGATGACGTCAATCACAAGACGATTTTGAAGGACAACAACCCGCATAGCAGATTGCTCCTCTGTTAAGTTACCTAAGGCGGAGGCAGTTTCGTGTACTACAGCTTCAAGTGTTCTGGTTAATCTGCGTATTAATTTACTGTTTTGGACAGGTCCTAAAAAGAAAAAGAATCCTTTATTGAAATCAGTGTACTGTTCCCATGCCGTTTCTGTGTAGTCGACAAGTGGAATATGTCTTTTGGGTCTATTTGGTACTAGATTCGTGTTTCTATGGTAATCAGGGGGAGCTAGAAAAACAGGTGGCAGAAGGAATGCAATATAACAGGTACCATCCCAATCTGGAGGCAAACGTATGTATGCGGTATGACCACAAACAAAATAGGAGTGACTGATAGCTTTGAAGGATGATTTACCATGGTCACTGAATTCGACCACAGTAGTGCATTTACTATGACCTACGTGTACTGAACCTTTCTTGCTAACACATAATTCACCTGTAACTGGTAATACTAACATATGGGGCAAAACCGGAGCGGCTTCGGATTCAACAGTGAGGATCATGAGGCTAATTGTGTAGTTACCTAATCCATATACTTCATTTTCTAGATCAGTTCCTATTCGAGTGGGAAGTCCCTCTTTATCAGGATAACAGACGTTGAGCAGGACTAAGTTCAAGTTTCCCCAAACCCAGCCCCCATCGAAAACAGCAATATCAGGATCCAAGGAATTAATTATTTTAAACCATGCTCCACAGGAGCCATTGTGAGTGAACGGGTACGGAAAGAGGGGCAGAGCTCCCTTGTAATTCTGGTAGGGAGGGAGTCGGCCACATATCCAACAGTCGGTAGCATTATTTGTCTGATGGGAGTGGTGTAACATACTAATGAATGTATTGTTGCGCAGCGCAAGTCTGTAAGAGAGTTCATGTGCAGGAAGTTCAGTAAAAGTGTGTTCAGCAGAGACATTGTAAGCAGATTGTTCACGCCTGAAAATAGGCCAATAAATAGGCAGCAGAATGCTGGCAATAATAATTAGAATACTTAGAAAAAACATTATTAACAACGTCACTATACAGTGACTACGCAGTGATTTACAGTATGTACGTTTCTTTGCTTCTCTCTCTCTCTCTCTATCTCGATCTAGGGGATACATGTCAGAAACTATTTAACCGATTCACCTAGGGGAGGACTTAAACAATTAAACTGTCTGACTTGCTAGATCGGAGTTTCATTCGATATAGTTCTTGGGGAGTCTTTTCTCGTTTAGAGACGGTAACGTCTTTCGTTTCAACACAGTCTTTGGTGGGGGTGGACGAGTCAGAGTCCTGTTTCAGTCCGTTCTTTAGTTCATTGCAAAGTTTGATGTGACTCGTATGGACCCACCCCTTTCTCCCCTCTATCTTCACGGCGGTCCTGGTGGTAAGGAGGACGGTCTTCGGAGACTTCCAGCGGGGCTCCAGCGGACTTTTCCGGTCGAAATTCCGGACGAGAACCAGGTCCCCAGGACGGACCTCATGCGCCTTTACATCGGTATTGTCAGGGAAGGCTGCGGCAACCTGTGAACGACATGATTGGAGTGCAGACATCAAGGAGGCAAGGTAATCTGTCAACATATTGCAATCAACATCGGTTATTTTCTTCGGAATGGGCGTCCCCCACATATTCGGTGGTCTGCCAAAGACCACTTCGTACGGAGATAGCCCTGATCTTGAATGGGCGACCATTCTCATGTAGAATAGTGCCACGGGCAGGGCGACTATCCAGTCGACCCCCTTTTCCTGACAGATCTTTGCAAGGCGGATTTTTAGTGTCTGATTATGCCTTTCTACAAGGCCTGCTGCTTCGGGATGTCGGACACAGTGGAACCTCCACTGATATCCTAGCAAGAGGGAAACTTGTCTCATCAACTCGGACGAGAATGGCTGTCCGTTATCTGAATACACGACACGGGGCAAACCGTACCGTGGGAAGAATTCACGAACCAACTGTCTGGCAGTGGTCGGAGCAGTGTAATCTGGAACTGGGTATGCTTCGGTCCAGCGGGACAGAGCACAAACAATTACAAGGACATACTTAAATCCCCTACAACTGTTCATCTGGATATAATCCATCTGAAGGACTTCAAAAGGGTGATCGGGAGGATGAAATCCTCCTTGCTCTACAGGGACGCTTTTACCTGGATTGAACTGACAACAGATCATGCAAGTACGCACTTTCTGTTTTGCTGCTGCTCGTAAGTGTTTGTTGTACCAGAGATTTTGTAAACTGTCTAACATCGCCTTCTCTCCTAGATGTGCCGGGCTATGTGCTGTATTTATCATGACTTGAACCATTGAGTCGGGGAGAAACCATATAGATTTTTCCTTCGTCACCCAACCTTGATCTGTCTGAATCCCTCCTAGTTCAGTCCATTTCTTTATCTCATCTGGAGTAGCATGTGTCTGGATATCGATTACGTCTAGGGTGGGATCTCTAACTGTCATACACTGTGTCAGTACTATTGTCTTTGTCACATCAGTAGTCTGGGTATGAGTCAATGCTGTATGTTTTGCTGTTTGGTCTGCCAGGTCGTTACCCTGGGAAACAGAATCTGTAACTTTAGTATGTGCTTTACACTTCATGACTGATATGCCCGAGGGCAAATGTATTGCTTCTAACAGTGCTTGAATGAGGGGACCATGCTGTATCTTGGCCCCATGAGAAGTCAGAAAACCTCGTTCTTGCCAGAGGACTCCGAAGTCGTGTACAACTCCGAAGGCATAACGTGAATCAGTATATATGTTAACATTTCTGTTCTTGGCAAGAATACAAGCTCGGGTCAGAGCGATGAGCTCTGCTGCTTGAGCAGACAGTGTGTCGATACGATGTGTTTCTTTAATTTCAGTTTCAGTGGTCACGGCATATGCGGCCACTAGCTCTCCTGTACTATTTCTCATGCATGAACCGTCCACATAAAGTGTCAGGTCTGGATTTGTCAATGGAACATCTGTTAAGTCTCGTCTAGGTTTTGTTACTGCATTAATGATTTCTATACAATCATGTGAGGCTGGATCTGTCATACTGGTGGATAACAGTGTTGCTGGATTCAGGATGCTGCAACGTCTGATTTCTATGTGTGGCTGGAATAGTGTTAATTCATAACCTGTCAGTCGTGCTATAGTTAAGTGTTGAGTCTGGGTTCTGTTTAACAAAACCTCTACAGAATGTGGAACTTGAACTGTTAACTGATGACCTAAAACAATTGAATCACTTTGTCTTATTGCTAACGCTGTTGCTGCTACGGATTTTAAGCATGCAGGGAGTGCCTGGGCTACTGAATCCAATGTACTAGAGAAATAAGCGCAAGGCTTATGTGAACCTGCTTGATCTTGAGTGAGGACAGACAATGCTGTACCATCACGTTCTGTAACAAAAAGTGTAAACGGTTTGCTGTAACATGGTGTTGCTAAAACTGGTGCTTGGCATAATGCTTTCTTTAAGTCTTCAAAAGCTTGTGTATGTTCCTGAGTCCAAGGGAGGACAGTCGAAGTCGCTGCCTCCTGTGTCGTTAACTGAATAAGTGGTTTAGCTAGAAATGCATACTGGGGAATCCATTGTCTGCAGTACGAGGTGAGGCCTATGAAGGCCCGCACTTCCTTTTGTGTCTGGGGTTGCGGCATATTTGCAATTAACTGAATGCGATCGGGAGTGAGCTGTCTCCCCACTTTGGACAGCAAGTGACCCAAGTACACAACTTGCTGAACACAGAATTGTAGCTTCGAAGGAGACACCTTGTGTCCCTTGTCGGCCAGGAAATGTAAAACTGTCAGTGATGCTTTTTCACATTCGGGCTCACTTCGTGCGGTGATCAGTAGATCATCGACGTATTGCAGTAAAGCGGTGTTGACTGGCATTTGAATACAATCTAGTTGTCTTTTCAGTGCTTGACTATAGATGCTGGGGCTTTCTGTGAATCCTTGAGGTGCGCGCGAAAATTTGAAGCTGCGTCCATTTAAACAGAATCCGAAGAGATATTGGCTCTCTGGATCAATAGGCACGCTGAAGAAGGCGTTCTTGAGATCAATTACAGTGAAGAACGTTGCTTCTGAATCAATGGCAGTCAATAAGGATGAGATATCGGGGACCACAGGATACTGTGGGATAATGCATTTGTTTAATTCTCGAAGATCAATCACCAGCCGATATACTGGCGGTGCATTGGGATCTGTACGTTTAAGAATCGGAATGATGGGTGAATTACAGATATTGGAGTCGGTCTCGACGACCACTCCTTGGGCAATGAGCTCTTCAATGATTTTCAGTAAAGCCACTACAGCATCGGGTGGTAACTTGTATTGTCTGATTCTGGGTAATACAACACCTGCCTTGAGTGTAACGCGGTATGGTGTAATGTGCATACATCCTACATCAGTTGGGCCTTTTGCCCACAAGTAATCAGGTACATTTTTCAATCTGACATCAAACTCACGCAGAACATAGTGACCCTTGAAATCCCGCAGAAAGAGTCTAACCCCCTCCGGGGAACAGCAGATTATAGCTCCTAGAGCCTTCAATGTTTTAATTCCTAACAGATTTTCTGGACATGATTTTGTAAGTAACAAGTCTGTAACACGTGATAATGGACCCACAGCCAGGGGGACTGGTTCGGATACTTCATTTACAATAGGCTGTCCTGAAAAACCCAGGGAAACATTCTGTGAGCCTGAGAGGGGTGCCCCTGGAACTTCATCGTGGCTGATTGTAGTGCGACTTGCCCCTGTGTCAATTAAAAACTTTCTGTCTTTTCCCAATACTTGACTGTGTACATAAGGACCTTCTTGATCTACAGGAATCTCAATAAGAGGCAAGCCACCTTCCCTCTCTAGGCTGTTTCATGTATATCGGGAATATTCGGGATAAGCGGACTGGGCATACTGATACATCTGTTGTGAAACCTGCTGAGTTGCAGCAATGGGCTGTGGCTGTGGTACTGCTACGGTCTGTGCTGGAGTCGAAGAAGCATGCATAGGCTGTGTATTCTGTGTAGACTGAGGCTGGCTATGGTCTTGTCTAGGCGGATGCGGTCTTTCTTTAGTTTTACCTGTCGCTATGTTATGTTTCAGAACTGGGCATTCGTGTACGTAGTGACCTGGCTGTTTGCAGTAGTTACATGTCCCTTTAACGGGAGCTGCAGTGTGACTTGTCTGGGTCGTACCTTTTCTGTGACTGTCGGATGGAACCGTCTGAGCTACTAACATTTTCATCTTTGTGTCTTTCATGCGTTTTTGTTCCTGATCTTGTTCTTCTCTAATTCTGTTCTGGTGATATTGTAACATTTGTAACATCTGTGATGGCGTGTTTGCTTGCCATGTACTCTCGACCTTATATACTCTATTTTTAACTAACGGTAGGGAATTCTCGACTAACTTTGATATGAAAAGATGTGGGTACGACTCGCTACTTGGCTGGAGGCCACTATTGATAATAAAACATTTCTCGAATCTTGAATAGAAGTCACTAGTATCTTCATCATGTTTCTGTTTGCAGGACGAGATTGCATCCCAATCTTCCTTCCTAGTTGTCAACAATCTGGGCAGGACCTGTACTATCAAACCTGGTAATGCTTTGGTTTTGTCCCCAAGGCCTAACCCTGGAACCCGTTTTTTCTCTTCCTCTTCTATTTCTGCCCAGGCAATCTTTGTGTCTCCCACCTCCCATTCCTTTTCCTTCAGTTTCTCGAATATACCCGTAGGCAATAATACTTTCAACATTTTCATGATATCATCATACGTGTAGTCTCCCATCAGTAACATGTCTTTGAGCTCTCTATGAAAACCTGCAGGGTCTTTATCATGGCACGGAACTAATTTCTTCATTTCTAACAGTTCTAATTTAGTCAGGGGCGTGTGTACATACACGCGTTTCAAGGTTTTATCCTCACCCATAACAGGGTGCACTTCTCGTAAGGGGTTCTGACTTTCAATGCCACCCCCGCATTGCATGTGGTACATTTTCCTTTCTGGAGGTGGGGCGGGAACATATTCAGAGCTTACAAAGGTATCATATCTGTGTCGTTGTTCTAGAATTATTTGAATTAATTTAGTGCTTAGACCTCTCCATCTATCCATCAGTAGTGCTTCTAGTGTTTCGTGTAAGGGACCTGGATCGGAATAGTGTTTTCTGTATTTGATAAGAAGGTGCTGAATCATGTATACACCTGCTAATTTCTGTTCGTCGGGGGAGAGGTTCAGAAATGTCTGTGCTACGGTATCATCATTATATATGTCTGCATTTTCGGCCCATGATACAGCCGATCGGGCTAGTTCTTGTTCATCCATAGAATTCAGTACATGGTACCCAACTCGATCTCGAAGCCGTTTATCAGTTTCCTGGAACTGATGCTCAGCGGAGTTCGGATTTGTTAAGGCAGAGAAGAAAACTCTCTTGCTCTCCGGACGGATACCCTTCCTAAGGTAAGTTCCCTTACCTACATATGCTATGGTGCCTATATTTCTTTCGGGTTCTTCAGATTCTTCTTCCTCCTCGGAGGAAGCCTTTTCTTTCTCTTTCTGGTGTACTGCTATCACTGCTTTCCTAATTTTCTTGTACATAGAGTCTATGCAATTTTGTCTGTCATGTTTTCCATCAGCTATATTTTGACCCCACTTGTTCAATGCGTCTAATTCACTCTGATCTGTTCCGGGCCTGTCTCGTTCTCTTATTAGGCAATTTATGAAAAATCGTAGTATCAGTGCTTGTATGGCAACTTTCTGTTTCTCCATGGCATCCTTAATACTGTCAGGGTCTTTCCCTGTCTGAACAAACTCATATATTCTATCTAGACGATCCTTCATTCCTGCATAGCATAACAAGCTATCAGTAGCAGATCTTAACCGTAATGATGCTAATATCATTAAATCGTCCCTTCCGGGTACTGGATCATATCTGCAAACTGACATGTTTTCTTTTAATGCGTCAAGGCGGGATGAATTAGAGGAGTGGGGTGACCTGTACGTGAGAGGACTCTGCATATCTCTGATATTGAATCTATGAGTTGGTGGCGGGGTCTGAGGACCCGCGGTTGCACCTCCTGAAGCGGAAACTTGTGCATTACCTCCCTGTGGAGTCTGTATAGGAACTTGAATTTGTCGTTTAGGTGGATCAGGCAAACGTGATTTCGGTAGGTCAGTTTTGAGTACGGGAAGTGGCGGGGCTGGCGGAACAGGAGAAGTCTGTTGTGGTACCGGCGGAACGGAACCAGGGGGTGGTGTGCCACCCCCGTCCCTGTCAGTAGGCAGGGCACGAACGGGCAGATTGGTGTAGGCTGGCGCTACATCTTCTAGGTAGGAATTTAGGAATATGTCTTTAGTAGTCTTGTGCATCACTTTAGTTGGAACTAATGGTGACGGCAGATTTTTCGGTATCTCTGAAATGGCGCCAGGTGTACCCTCGGCCAAAAGATACATGTTGTTTACTTGACTATTTCGGATGCGATCTATTTGTTCTGATTTTACTCGTATTCCTTCGATAACTAATTCATTTTCCTGGGCTTTTTCTGATTCTTTAAGTCTGTCTTCTCTACGGAGTGCTCTTTCAGCACGTTTATGTGATTCCTTACGCCAAAATTCTATGGCGTCCTTTTGGGATTGTCTGGCTTTCTTCTTCCGTAATGCCTCTTCTACCTTAATGATGCACTCGGCATCCCATGTTCCGTTAACTGGCCATCGGTATCTTTCTTCTAGGTGCTTTGTATACTCGGTCCATAATTCTAGATACAGTATGGCGTCTATGCCATGTTTATTATACATAAAATTGCCTGGAGTGTCCCTAGGGGGGATAGGGATTTCCTCCTCTAACATCCCTTTCCTAGTTCCTATCTGCTTTAACTTGTTGAAAAACGGCATTGTGCCTACTTGATACTGAAATGCTCGATCCTGGATACTTAATTCTGAGTTTTAACTAGTTATACAAAAACACAGTGATGCACATAAAAACAGTCCCATTCATACCACGACATTAATCACAAAAACATTAAAAACATAGATGACGACCCCACTATACTAGATGTACTGCTCAACAGTACAGATACACTGTGGTAACAGTGCAAAAATGCAGAAATTCGGAATATACTGCTAAACAGTACAGATACACTGCCTAAAAACAGTGCAGACCGGACTTGCGTACCCAAACCCGTCTAGATACGACCCAGCAATGGTACTCACCGGGAAGCACGGAAAACAGAAGGACTCGGAAAACTCGACTGGACTCGACTCGGGACTTCGGAAAACTTCGGAAAACTTCGGAAAACTTCGGAAAACTTCGGAAACCTGGTGGGCCTCTTGACACCTCGGACCTTGCTTCTTTCGGCTGGGCTCTGGTCGGGATCCTCCGCACTCCTCACCGCCTCGTCTGGGTACTGATCGCAGTCTTCTTCACCTCCGTGGGTCAGAGGGAGATGCAGGAAATCCTGCCGATACGCGTATGTTTCCAGCTAACTGACGGCAGGGGACACAGGTTGCAACGCACCAACCGGCGCGTGAGGTGGGGGAGGGGTCCCTGTTCGGGCGCCAAAATGACGTAAATAATTAATTTACTCTTAATTTCTATGCAGGTAAGTACTTAATCAATAATAACTCAATCGAAAATAAAAGAAAACAGAGTCCGTGGTGTTAGAGTTCTAAGGGGTTTTATTCCTTGAAAGGAATGGTTATGGCCAAGATATCATGTTCTGAACACCACACAGGATGTCAGAAGGGATAGATGAGCGCGCCAACATTTTATTAACAGTACATAGCTTATATACTTATTTCATTCCATAAGCAACAGTGCAAGAGGCGTAACAGCTGAGAGAAGACAAGATAACAATATACACGTGGTGTATGTGCGTAGTCAAGAGGCGTGAACTAGAGGTGTGTTCTGGAAACGTCACTGATAGGTGTCACAAAGGGGTGGCACTAACAGAAAATATTGCAATGTCAGCAGAAATCGGAAGCTTGGATGCGCGCGCAGCTGCATGACGTGTGATTGGAGGGGTGCAGGGGACTTGACATTTACACTGACGGAAAGAGACAGAAGTCTGGCATGTCAGATCAACTTGTGCTTCTATCATATCTGATATCTGATGTTTAGGAACTAAGCTATCTGGGCAGAAAGGTCTCTAGAGCAGAAGCTATTCTATACTTGCTGTGGGTGCGTGTATAAGCGCCTGAGTGTCTGCATGAGAAGCGTGGGGGCATGGGGCCTTCCATGGAAGCATGGCAACGGAGGCTATGAATTACTTGAATTATTTGCGTAGAGACAGGTCGGCCCTTTAGCCCTGTAGCTGGGGAAGGATGTTTACTGAAGCTAGCAGGCTGGAATGTATTTTCGGGGAGGAAAACAGATAACTCGAAGGTTATAGTCAATCTTGGCAGGCAGCAGGCTGAGCTGAGCACGGAGGGCCGCGCTAGAAGTAAGTCAGAGTTCACGGGTACGGGGGCAGCTGGGCAGAGGCCCTCGCAGTCATGAGCCAGAAAAGAGGCTCGGTGGCAGAGATTCAGGGCCTACTTCAGCCAGGGCTGAAAAACGTAGGAGTACACTACAAAAAGACGTTGGCATAGCATACTTAGAAACGGACCATTCAACCCATTCATGGTGGGTCTGAAAGAGGATATGTTAACGGTGGACGCAAATGTATTTGCGTCTTCATAGCTGGTACAGGAGGGAAGTTACATGTACTTTAACTCGTACATGGAGTCGGTGGGGTACGCGCTAGGGAACATAACTTGACTATAAAATTTATATTACCTCAGAGGGGGGTGTAGGAGGAGCCTAGTCAGATTTAGTGGGGTCAAATAGGAGGAGCCTGGGCAGAGGGGGTGGGGTCAGAGAGGAGGGGTATAGGAGGAGCCTGGGCAGAATGGGTGGGGTCAGACAGCAGAGGAGGGGCTTAGGAGGAGCCTGGGCAGAATGGGTGGGGTCAGAGAGGAGGGGCTTAGGAGGAGCCTAGTCAGATTGGGTGGGGTCAAATAGGAGGAGCCTGGGCAGAATGGGTGGGGTCAGACAGCAGAGGAGGGGCTTAGGAGGAGCCTAGTCAGATTGGGTGGGGTCGAATAGGAGGAGCCTGGGCAGAATGGGTGGGGTCAGACAGCAGAGGAGGGGTATAGGAGGAGCCTGGGCAGAGGGGGTGGGGTCAGAGAGGAGGGGTATAGGAGGAGCCTGGGCAGAGGGGGTATAGGAGGAGCCTAATCAGATTGGGTGGGGTCCAATAGGAGGAGCCTGGGCAGAATGGGTGGAGTCAGAGAGGAGGGGGTATAGGAGGAGCCTGGGCAGAATGGGTGGGGTCAGACAGCAGAGGAGGGGCTTAGGAGGAGCCTAGTCAGATTGGGTGGGGTCAGAGAGGTGGGGTATAGGAGGAGCCTGGGGAGAATGGGTGGGGTCAGACAGCAGAGAAGGGGCTTAGGAGGAGCCTTGTCAGATTGGGTGGGGTCAAATAGGAGGAGCCTGGGCAGAGGGGGGTATAGGAGGAGCCTAGTCAGATTGGGTGGGGTCAAATAGGAGGGGGTATAGGAGGAGCCTGGGCAGAATGGGTGGGGCCAGACAGCAGAGGAGGGGCTTAGGAGGAACCTAGTCAGATTGGGTGGGGTCAAATAGGAGGAGCCTGGGCAGAATGGGTGGGGTCAGACAGCAGAGGAGGGGCTTAGGAGGAGCCTGGGCAGAATGGGTGGGGTCAGAGAGGAGGGGCTTAGGAGGAGCCTGGGCAGAATGGGTGGAGTCAGAGAGGAGGGGGTATAGGAGGAGCCTGGGCAGAATGGGTGGGGTCAGACAGCAGAGGAGGGGCTTAGGAGGAGCCTAGTCAGAATGGGTGGAGTCAGAGAGGAGGGGTATAGGAGGAGCCTGGGCAGAATGGGTGGAGTCAGAGAGGAGGGGGTATAGGAGGAGCCTGGGCAGAATGGGTATAGGAGGAGCCTAGTCAGATTGGGTGAGGTCAGAGAGGAGGGGTATAGGAGGAGCCTGGGCAGAGGGGCTTAGGAGGAGCCTGGGCAGAATGGGTGGGGTCAGACAGCAGAGGAGGGGTTAAGGAGGAGCCTAGTCAGATTGGGTGGGGTCAGAACGGAGGGGGTATAGGAGGAGCCTAGTCAGATTGGGTGAGGTCAGAGGGGTATGGGAGGAGCCTGGGCAGAATGGGTGGAGTCAGACAGCAGAGGATTGGTTTAGGAGGAGCCTAGTCAGATTGGGGTCAAATAAGAGGGGTATAGGAGGAGCCTGGGCAGAATGGGTGGGGTCAGAGGGGTATGGGAGGAGCCTGGGCAGAATGGGTGGAGTCAGAGAGGAGGGGGTATAGGAGGAGCCTAGTCAGATTGGGTGGGGTCAGAGAGCAGAGGAGGGGTTAAGGAGGAGCCTAGTCAGATTGGGTGTGGTCAAATAGGAGGAGCCTGGGCAGAATGGGTGGGGTCTGAGGGCCTAGGAAGGGGTCATAGATGGAGGAGGATCCTGACTTATGGTGGGGAACTGCAAACACTTTTTTAATGCACCCCCCTATACTTTCTGATTTCTGTTTGGAGGGGCAGTCGGGGAGCAGTATTAAAAGGTGCTTAGGCGCAACGTGAAGAGCGATGAGGTGCACAGAATGGCATGCCTTCCAGGTACTTTTTTGGGGGGCTACCATTATTTTTTATTGCTCTGATCCTCCCTCATGGGGTGTACCCCAAATGGTTAGGGGCAACGGGGGAGGGGGGGTGGCAAAAAGCTGTTTGACAGTTTCTGTTACCAACAGGGGTCACCATACGATTCTGCTGCAGTTATGGTATTGAAAGGTACAACAAGGAGCATGTGAATGTATTTTTGCAGGTGGGGTGCCCCAAAACTTTACTGCCAGCAGCAGCAGCCCCCCTCCTCCCCACCCAGCAGATTGGTATAGGTACCTTTAGGACATTTCTGTTGAAAAAAGAGGCTATAGCGAATCGTGCTATGAAATCCTAGAGCACTAACATTTGCTAAATAAAGGTGGCATCGGAGCATACGAATGAGGCAGAGAGAGGATACTGTTGCCAATTGGTTTGGTGGGTCATAGTGAATAACCTCGGCATGCAAATAGGCAGTGTGAGGATTGGCAGTGTCTGTAGAGAATTTTGGCATGCTCTTCAGCTTATTTTTTCCTCCTTACGTTGGCTATGAACTACAGAGGAAAGGCCCGGCCTTACTGTTGGACAAAACATGTATTTATGATTTTAAGAAGTGTAGTCTGACTGTACTGAGAGGGGCTGTACAGTACGGTAAATGCCTGTATACCCCTGCAATGTGCATCCAACTGTCACTTGAGATTCAATAGCGAACGAAGCAGCTGGGTTACTGACTGAATGTAAATGGAAGGCACATAGCAAGGGTGTTTGTGGTCACTCAAATGATTGAAACCTGGTTGATGCACTACCAAAGCTGGGGTTCCAGGAGGGAACATTTGAGGGGCATTGAGATGGTGGTGCCCAGAGGTCAAAATATGTTTCAGAGACAGAGAGGTACTGCGGTCCTGGTCCCACATTGGGGGTAGTCAAAAGTCCGGCTAAAGATTTCTGTCCAACTGTTACCACGTTTTGTGCAGCCTGGCTCCCTCTGTAACGATTCCCCAGTGTCTTTCGATCCTACAGATGACTGTAGCAAACTTCCCAAATTTTTTCTTGGCCTCATACCCCCAAAGGAGTGCCTGACATTTGCCAGCCTAACGATACTCACATTCTGGGAAAAACCTCACTAACCATGCATATTTATGCACCACACATGGCAAATCCTTGCAATTGCAGAACATCATATCGCACTTGTCATCTTTGAGGTGCTGTAAGTATTTGGATTTGAGGGAAATATTCATCCTTGCTTGCTCTCCCACCTGAAGTCTATGGTGCTGCTGTTCCTTTCTCACATGTCCCTACAAAGAGACAAGTGACACACAGACTCAATCACTCAGCAAACATATATGCTTTGACGCTTTCATCTTGCTGTTTACCTTCCAAATGTTCCCCCTTCACCACAAATACAGGCCAGCCATTCCTCATCCCCTCAGTCATCGTAGTCCTTCACTCCTTAGGCCCTGCAAGACAAAAATGACCAAGAATCATGTCAGCAAGAAGGAGAAAAGCCTCAGTGTGCTCTTTTGTTCATACTGCTGCCCCCTAGTAACACTTCATGGCCACTGCAGCTTAAGAATGGGACTGAGAAGAGGGCTCTCCTATGCAAATAATGTCCTCCCATGCATACTTTCTTCTGAGACGGTCGGCGGCTTGTGCCGTGATACTGCCTCCAACATATGGTCTTCAACCAAATTTTAAAAAAGCCCACCTGCCTTAGACGAAGGATTTTGCCACTCGAAGGAAGCACATGGGGACATCACCATCATTTAGCAGGGTCCTAAATTGCCTGCTGTCCGCCTGTATACAGAACAAGGACGTTCGTGGCCGTTCGTGAGCGTTCTTCAAAGGAAGGAGGTGGGTGAATAAATCCAAGATGCCAGGGCAGGCCCAGCCCAGCCCAGTGCAGCCCAGCCCGGCACAGCGCACTGCTGTGGAGGTCCACTCCTTCACATCCTGCAGCAGGCATGATGCAGATCTACTAGAGCAAAGGCTTGACTCTGCTCTTGTCTGTCTCTTAAAGGAAAAATCTTTCCAACTTCTTATTGCACCTAATAAATGGACTCTAGCTAGCCTCAAACTCGACCCATCATTTCATTAGCCAGAGCTCATACTTGACCTTTATTTCTATCCAAGCTCACTGGCACCAAACCCCTGATTTGAGCGAGTGGCTCACACTAAAATGAAAAATCACCATCAACCAGCCTATTTTACAATAAGTGTAGCACCATCCTCGCATTCTTGTGCTCAGTTATAACCCCCAATACCACAATTGCACTCTGCAATTCACCAAACTTAAAGGACAAAGAATGACGACATTGATAAAGGAAGATAAGGCCTTGTTCCTAGCACCTACTTGAGAAATAGGGCGGTTGGTACAAGGTCATGAGAGAAAACATATGAAATGTTGGGAGACACCTGCCAAAAAAACACTAGCAAAAAAAAAATCACTGTTTGAAAATTTCCCACCTTGGGACACTTCTACAGCACTGGCAGGATTCGAACCCTGGCCTGTGAGGGCTGTCCCCCCAAAGGTACAAGCCTTACCTTTGAGCTATCTCCTTGGTGGTCTAGAGGATTGCAGTAGTAACTATAAGCAACATACATGCCTTGGTGTCCTTCCCTGTGGCTTCCATTGCACATTAAATGGATGACCATGACATAAGGACAATTTGATAGGCTACTTACATGGAAACCAGAAAAACACTTAGCAAAAAAAAAAAAAAGAAAATCACTGTTTGAAAATTTCCCACCTTTGGATACTTCTACAGCACTGGCAGGATTCGAACCCTGGCCTGTGAGGGCTGTCCCCACCAAAGGTACAAGCCTTACCTTGGAGCTATAGCTCCTTGGTGGTCTGGAGGATTGCAGTAGTAACTATAAGCAACATACAGGCCTTGGTGTCCTTTCCTGTGGCTTCCATTGCACATTAAATGGATGACCATGACATAAGGACAATTTGATAGGCTACTTACATGGAAACCAGAAAAACACTTAGCAACAAAAAATAAAAGAAAATCACTGTTTGAAAATTTCCCACCTTGGGATACTTCTACAGCACTGGCAGGATTCGAACCCTGGCCTGTGAGGGCTGTCCCCACCAAAGGTACAAGCCTCACCTTTGAGCTATAGCTCCTTGGTGGTCTAGAGGATTGCAGTAGTAACTATAAGCAACATACAGGCCTTGGTGTCCTTTCCTGTGGCTTCCATTGCACATTAAATGGATGACCATGACATATGGACAATTTGATAGGCTACTTACATGGAAACCAGAAAAACACTTAGCAACAAAAAATAAAAGAAAATCACTGTTTGAAAATTTCCCACCTTGGGATACTTCTACAGCACTGGCAGGATTCAAACCCTGGCCTGTGAGGGCTGTCCCCACCAAAGGTACAAGCCTCACCTTTGAGCTATAGCTCCTTGGTGGTCTAGAGGATTGCAGTAGTAACTATAAGCAACATACAGGCCTTGGTGTCCTTTCCTGTGGCTTCCATTGCACATTAAATGGATGACCATGACATAAGGACAATTTGATAGGCTACTTACATGGAAACCAGTGTGGTCCAGTGGGTAAGTTCCTGCCTTCCATCCAGGCAACCAGGGCTCAAATCCCGGGTTCGGCACCAGGTAAGTAAATTGGTAAGTAAAATGTGTCTGTGTGTTGTGTAAGAGTGGAATCATGCCTAGCGAAAGAGGGATTGCAGATTGGTCGGTAAGTAAAATAGGTGTGGAAAGAAAGGTGAAAGAAAGAGAATGGGTGTTGTCTGTAGGAGGAGGACCCTGGGCAGGTTGGGTGGGGTCAGAGAGGAGGGGTATAGGAGGAGCCTGGGCAGAATGGGTGGGGTCAGAGAGCAGAGGAGGGGCTTAGGAGGCGCCTAGGGGCTTAGGAGGAGCCTAGTCAGATTGGGTGGGGTCAGAGAGGAGGGGCTTAGGAGGAGCCTGGGCAGAATGAGTGGGGTCAGACAGCAGAGGAGTGGCCTAGGGGCTTAGGAGGAGCCTAGTCAGATTGGGTGGGGTCAGAGAGGAGGGGTATAGGAGGAGCCTGGCAGAGGGGGGGTGTAGGAGGAGCCTAGTCAGATTGGGTGGGGTCAAATAGGAGGAGCCTGGGCAGAATGGGAGGAGCCTGGGTAGAATGGGTGGAGTCAGAGAGGAGGGGGTATAGGAGGAGCCTGGCAGAGGGGGGTGTAGGAGGAGCCTAGTCAGATTGGGTGGGGTCAAATAGGAGGAGCCTGGGTAGAATGGGTGGAGTCAGAGAGGAGGGGGTATAGGAGGAGCCTGGCAGAGGGGGGTGTAGGAGGAGCCTAGTCAGATTGGGTGGGGTCAAATAGGAGGAGCCTGGGCAGAATGGGTGGGGTCAGACAGCAGAGGAGGGGCTTAGGAGGAGCCTGGGCAGAATGGGTGGGGTAAAACAGCAGAGGAGGGGCTTAGGAGGAGCCTGGGCAGAATGGGTGGGGTCAGAGAGGAGGAGGCTGGGCAGAATGGGTGGGGTCAGACAGCAGAGGAGGGGCTTAGGAGGAGCCTGGGTAGAATGGGTGGAAGTCAGAGAGGAGGGGGTATAGGAGGAGCCTGGCAGAGGGGGGTGTAGGAGGAGCCTAGTCAGATTGGGTGGGGTCAAATTGGAGAAGCCTGGGCAGAATGGGTGGGGTCAGAGAGGAGGGGGTATAGGAGGAGCCTGGCAGAGGGGGGTATAGGAGGAGCCTGGGCAGAGGGGGGTGTAGGAGGAGCCTAGTCAGATTGGGTGGGGTCAAATAGGAGGAGCCTGGGCAGAATGGGTGGGGTCAGAGGGGTATGGGAGGAGCCTGGGTAGAATGGGTGGAGTCAGAGAGGAGGGGGTATAGGAGGAGCCTGGCAGAGGGGGGTGTAGGAGGAGCCTAGTCAGATTGGGTGGGGTCAAATAGGATGAGCCTGGGCAGAATGGTATAGGAGGAGCCTGGCAGAGGGGGGT
This sequence comes from Lissotriton vulgaris, assembly GCF_964263255.1. Taxonomy (NCBI): domain Eukaryota; kingdom Metazoa; phylum Chordata; class Amphibia; order Caudata; family Salamandridae; genus Lissotriton; species Lissotriton vulgaris. The sequence continues at coordinate 1,003,246,461 of NC_141695.1, forward strand.
GTAGGAGGAGCCTAGTCAGATTGGGTGGGGTCAAATAGGAGGAGCCTGGGCAGAATGGGTGGGGTCAGAGGGGTATGGGAGGAGCCTGGGTAGAATGGGTGGAGTCAGAGAGGAGGGGGTATAGGAGGAGCCTGGCAGAGGGGGGTGTAGGAGGAGCCTAGTCAGATTGGGTGGGGTCAAATAGGAGGAGCCTGGGCAGAGGGGGTAGGGTCAGAGAGGAGGGGCTTAGGAGGAGCCTGGGCAGAATGGGTGGGGTCAGACAGCAGAGGAGGGGCTTAGGAGGAGCCTGGGCAGAATGGGTGGGGTCAGAGAGGAGGAGCCTGGGCAGAATGGGTGGGGTCAGACAGCAGAGGAGGGGCTTAGGAGGAGCCTAGTCAGATTGGGTGGGGTCAGAGAGGTGGGGTATAGGAGGAGCCTGGGGAGAATGGGTGGGGTCAGACAGCAGAGAAGGGGCTTAGGAGGAGCCTTGTCAGATTGGGTGGGGTCAAATAGGATGAGCCTGGGCAGAGGGGGGTATAGGAGGAGCCTAGTCAGATTGGGTGGGGTCAGAGAGCAGAGGAGGGGCTTAGGAGGAGCCTAGGGGCTTAGGAGGAGCCTAGTCAGATTGGGTGGGGTCAGAGAGGAGGGGCTTAGGAGGAGCCTGGGCAGAATGAGTGGGGTCAGACAGCAGAGGAGGGGCTTAGGAGGAGCCTAGTCAGATTGGGTGGGGTCAGAGAGGAGGGGTATAGGAGGAGCCTGGGCAGAGGGGGTATAGGAGGAGCCTGGGCAGAGGAGGGGTATAGGAGGAGCCTGGGCAGAGGGGGTATAGGAGGAGCCTAGTCAGATTGGGTGGGGTCAAATAGGAGGAGCCTGGGCAGAATGGGTGGAGTCAGAGAGGAGGGGGTATAGGAGGAGCCTGGGCAGAATGGGTGGGGTCAGACAGCAGAGGAGGGGCTTAGGAGGAGCCTAGTCAGATTGGGTGGGGTCAGAGAGGTGGGGTATAGGAGGAGCCTGGGGAGAATGGGTGGGGTCAGACAGCAGAGAAGGGGCTTAGGAGGAGCCTTGTCAGATTGGGTGGGGTCAAATAGGATGAGCCTGGGCAGAGGGGGGTATAGGAGGAGCCTAGTCAGATTGGGTGGGGTCAGAGAGCAGAGGAGGGGCTTAGGAGGAGCCTAGGGGCTTAGGAGGAGCCTAGTCAGATTGGGTGGGGTCAAATAGGAGGAGCCTGGGCAGAATGGGTGGGGTCAGAGGGGTATGGGAGGAGCCTGGGTAGAATGGGTGGAGTCAGAGAGGAGGGGGTATAGGAGGAGCCTGGGCAGAGGGGGGTGTAGGAGGAGCCTAGTCAGATTGGGTGGGGTCAAATAGGAGGATCCTGGGCAGAATGGGTGGGGTCAGAGGGGTATGGGAGGAGCCTGGGTAGAATGGGTGGAGTCAGAGAGGAGGGGGTATAGGAGGAGCCTGGCAGAGGGGGGTGTAGGAGGAGCCTAGTCAGATTGGGTGGGGTCAAATAGGAGGAGCCTGGGCACAATGGGAGGGGTCAGAGGGGTATGGGAGGAGCCTGGGTAGAATGGGTGGAGGAGCCTAGTCAGATTGGGTGGGGTCAAATAGGAGGAGCCTGGGCACAATGGGAGGGGTCAGAGGGGTATGGGAGGAGCCTGGGTAGAATGGGTGGAGTCAGAGAGGAGGGGGTATAGGAGGAGCCTAGTCAGAGGGGGTGGGGTCAGAGAGGAGGGGCTTAGGAGGAGCCTAGTCAGATTGGGTGGGGTCAAATAGGAGGAGCCTGGGCAGAATGGGTGGAGTCAGAGAGGTGGGGCTTAGGAGGAGCCTGGGCAGAATGGGTGGGGTCAGAGAGGAGGGGCTTAGGCGGAGCCTGGGCAGAATGGGTGGGGGTCAGACAGCAGAGGAGGGGCTTAGGAGGAGCCTGGGCAGAGGGGGTATAGGAGGAGCCTAGTCAGATTGGGTGGGGTCAGAGAGGTGGGGTATAGGAGGAGCCTGGGCAGAATGGGTGGGGTCAAATAGGAGGAGCCTGGGCAGAATGGGTGGGGTCAGACAGCAGAGGAGGGGCTTAGGAGGAGCCTAGTCAGATTGGGTGGGGTCAAATAGGAGGAGCCTGGGCAGAATGGGTGGGGTCAGACAGCAGAGGAGGGGTATAGGAGGAGCCTGGCAGAGGGGGGTGTAGGAGGAGCCTAGTCAGATTGGGTGGGGTCAAATAGGAGGAGCCTGGGTGGGGTCAGAGGGGTATGGGAGGAGCCTGGGCAGAGGGGGTGGGGTCAGAGAGGAGGGGTATAGGAGGAGCCTGGGCAGAGGGGGTATAGGAGGAGCCTGGGCAGAGGGGGTGGGGTCAGAGAGGAGGGGTATAGGAGGAGCCTGGGCAGAATGGGTGGGGTCAGACAGCAGAGGAGGGGCTTAGGAGGAGCTTAGTCAGATTGGGTGGGGTCAAATAGGAGGAGCCTGGGCAGAATGGGTGGCGTCAGAGGGGTATGGGAGGAGCCTGGGCAGAATGGGTGGGGTCAGACAGCAGAGGAGGGGCTTAGGAGGAGCCTGGGCAGAATGGGTGGGGTCAGAGAGGAGGGGCTTAGGCGGAGCCTGGGCAGAATGGGTGGGGTCAGACAGCAGAGGAGGGGCTTAGGAGGAGCCTGGGCAGGAGGAGGGGGTATATGGGCAGAATGGGTGGGGTCAGAGAGGAGGGGCTTAGGAGGAGCCTGGGCAGAATGGGTGGAGTCAGAGAGGAGGGGGTATAGGAGGAGCCTGGGCAGAATGGGTATAGGAGGAGCCTAGTCAGATTGGGTGTGGTCAAATAGGAGGAGCCTGGGCAGAATGGGTGGGGTCAGAGAGGAGGGGGTATAGGAGGAGCCTGGCAGAGGGGGGTATAGGAGGAGCCTGGCAGAGGGGGGGTGTAGGAGGAGCCTAGTCAGATTGGGTGGGGTCAAATAGGAGGAGCCTGGGCAGAATGGGTGGGGTCAAATAGGAGGAGCCTGGGTGGGGTCAGAGGGGTATGGGAGGAGCCTGGGCAGAGGGGGTGGGGTCAGAGAGGAGGGGTATAGGAGGAGCCTGGGCAGAGGGGGTATAGGAGGAGCCTGGCAGAGGGGGGTATAGGAGGAGCCTGGCAGAGGGGGGGTGTAGGAGGAGCCTAGTCAGATTGGGTGGGGTCAAATAGGAGGAGCCTGGGCAGAATGGGTGGGGTCAAATAGGAGGAGCCTGGGTGGGGTCAGAGGGGTATGGGAGGAGCCTGGGTAGAATGGGTGGAGTCAGAGAGGAGGGGGTATAGGAGGAGCCTGGGCAGAATGGGTGGGGTCAGACAGCAGAGGAGGGGCATAGGAGGAGCCTGGGCAGAATGGGTGGGGTCAGAGAGGAGGAGGCTGGGCAGAATGGGTGGGGTCAGACAGCAGAGGAGGGGCTTAGGAGGAGCCTGGGCAGGAGGAGGGGGTATATGGGCAGAATGGGTGGGGTCAGAGAGGAGGGGGTATAGGAGGAGCCTGGGCAGAATGGGTGGGGTTGGAGGGGTATGGGAGGAGCCTGGGTAGAATGGGTGGAGTCAGAGAGGAGGGGGTATAGGAGGAGCCTGGCAGAGGGGGGTGTAGGAGGAGCCTAGTCAGATTGGGTGGGGTCAAATAGGAGGAGCCTGGGCAGAGGGGGTGGGGTCAGAGAGGAGGGGTATAGGAGGAGCCTGGGCAGAATGGGTGGGGTCAGACAGCAGAGGAGGGGCTTAGGAGGAGCCTAGTCAGATTGGGTGGGGTCAAATAGGAGGAGCCTGGGCAGAATGGGTGGGGTCAGACAGCAGAGGAGGGGCTTAGGAGGAGCCTAGTCAGATTGGGTGGGGTCAGAGAGGAGGGGTATAAGAGGAGCCTGGGCAGAGGGGGTATAGGAGGAGCCTGGGCAGAGGGGGTGGGGTCAGAGAGGAGGGGTATAGGAGGAGCCTGGGCAGAGGGGGTATAGGAGGAGCCTGGGCAGAGGGGGTATAGGAGGAGCCTAGTCAGATTGGGTGGGGTCAAATAGGAGGGGCCTGGGCAGAATGGGTGGAGTCAGAGAGGAGGGGGTATAGGAGGAGCCTGGGCAGAATGGGTGGGGTCAGACAGCAGAGGAGGGGCTTAGGAGGAGCCTAGTCAGATTGGGTGGGGTCAGAGAGGTGGGGTATAGGAGGAGCCTGGGGAGAATGGGTGGGGTCAGACAGCAGAGAAGGGGCTTAGGAGGAGCCTTGTCAGATTGGGTGGGGTCAAATAGGAGGAGCCTGGGCAGAGGGGGGTATAGGAGGAGCCTAGTCAGATTGGGTGGGGTCAGAGAGCAGAGGAGGGGCTTAGGAGGAGCCTAGGGGCTTAGGAGGAGCCTAGTCAGATTGGGTGGGGTCAGAGAGGAGGGGCTTAGGAGGAGCCTGGGCAGAATGAGTGGGGTCAGACAGCAGAGGAGGGGCTTAGGAGGAGCCTAGGGGCTTAGGAGGAGCCTAGTCAGATTGGGTGGGGTCAAATAGGAGGAGCCTGGGCAGAATGGGTGGGGTCAGAGGGGTATGGGAGGAGCCTGGGTAGAATGGGTGTAGTCAGAGAGGAGGGGGTATAGGAGGAGCCTGGGCAGAGGGGGGTGTAGGAGGAGCCTAGTCAGATTGGGTGGGGTCAAATAGGAGGAGCCTGGGCAGAATGGGTGGGGTCAGAGGGGTATGGGAGGAGCCTGGGTAGAATGGGTGGAGTCAGAGAGGAGGGGGTATAGGAGGAGCCTGGCAGAGGGGGGTGTAGGAGGAGCCTAGTCAGATTGGGTGGGGTCAAATAGGAGGAGCCTGGGCACAATGGGAGGGGTCAGAGGGGTATGGGAGGAGCCTGGGTAGAATGGGTGGAGTCAGAGAGGAGGGGGTATAGGAGGAGCCTAGTCAGGGGGGGTGGGGTCAGAGAGGAGGGGCTTAGGAGGAGCCTAGTCAGATTGGGTGGGGTCAAATAGGAGGAGCCTGGGCAGAATGGGTGGAGTCAGAGAGGTGGGGCTTAGGAGGAGCCTGGGCAGAATGGGTGGGGTCAGAGAGGAGGGGCTTAGGCGGAGCCTGGGCAGAATGGGGGGGGGTCAGACAGCAGAGGAGGGGCTTAGGAGGAGCCTGGGCAGAGGGGGTATAGGAGGAGCCTAGTCAGATTTTTTCAAATAGGAGGAGCCTGGGCAGAATGGGTGGGGTCAGACAGCAGAGGAGGGGCTTAGGAGGAGCCAAGTCAGATTGGGTGGGGTCAAATAGGAGGGGTATAGGAGGAGCCTGGGCAGAATGGGTGGGGTCAGAGGGGTATGGGAGGAGCCTGGGCAGAATGGGTGGAGTCAGAGAGGAGGGGGTATAGGAGGATCCTGGGCAGAATGGGTGGGGTCAGACAGCAGAGGAGGGGCTTAGGAGGAGCCTGGGCAGAATGGGTGGGGTCAGAGAGGAGATGCTTAGGCAGAGCCTGGGCAGTATGGGTGGGGTCAGACAGCAGAGGAGGGGCTTAGGAGGAGCCTAGTCAGATTGGGTGGGGTCAAATAGGAGGAGCCTAGTCAGAATGGGTGGAGTCAGAGAGGAGGGGGTATAGGAGGAGCCTAGTCAGATTGGGTGGGGTCAGAGAGGAGGGGCTTAGGAGGAGCCTAGGGGCTTAGGAGGAGCCTAGTCAGATTGGGTGGGGTCAGAGAGGAGGGGTATAGGAGGAGCCTGGGCAGAATGGGTGGGGTCAGACAGCAGATGAGGGGCTTAGGAGGAGCCTGGGCAGAATTGGTGGGGTCAGAGAGGAGGGGCTTAGGAGGAGCCTGGGCAGAATGGGTGGGGTCAGACAGCAGAGGAGGGGCTTAGGAGGAGCCTAGTCAGATTGGGTGGGGTCAAATAGGAGGAGCCTGGGCAGAATGGGTGAGGTCAGAGAGGAGGGGTATAGGAGGAGCCTAGTCAGATTGGGTGGGGTCAAATAGGAGGGGGTATAGGAGGAGCCTGGGCAGAATGGGTGGGGCCAGACAGCAGAGGAGGGGCTTAGGAGGAACCTAGTCAGATTGGGTGGGGTCAAATAGGAGGAGCCTGGGCAGAATGGGTGGGGTCAGACAGCAGAGGAGGGGCTTAGGAGGAGCCTGGGCAGAATGGGTGGGGTCAGAGAGGAGTATCTTAGGCGGAGCCTGGGCAGAATGGGTGGGGTCAGACAGCAGAGGAGGGGCTTAGGAGGAGCCTAGTCAGATTGGGTGGGGTCAAATAGGAGGAGCCTAGTCAGAATGGGTGGAGTCAGAGAGGAGGGGGTATAGGAGGAGCCTAGTCAGATTGGGTGGGGTCAGAGAGGAGGGGCTTAGGAGGAGCCTAGGGGCTTAGGAGGAGCCTAGTCAGATTGGGTGGGGTCAGAGAGGAGGGGTATAGGAGGAGCCTGGGCAGAATGGGTGGGGTCAGACAGCAGATGAGGGGCTTAGGAGGAGCCTGGGCAGAATTGGTGGGGTCAGAGAGGAGGGGCTTAGGAGGAGCCTGGGCAGAATGGGTGCGGTCAGACAGCAGAGGAGGGGCTTAGGAGGAGCCTAGTCAGATTGGGTGGGGTCAAATAGGAGGAGCCTGGGCAGAATGGGTGAGGTCAGAGAGGAGGGGTATAGGAGGAGCCTAGTCAGATTGGGTGGGGTCAAATAGGAGGGGGTATAGGAGGAGCCTGGGCAGAATGGGTGGGGCCAGACAGCAGAGGAGGGGCTTAGGAGGAACCTAGTCAGATTGGGTGGGGTCAAATAGGAGGAGCCTGGGCAGAATGGGTGGGGTCAGACAGCAGAGGAGGGGCTTAGGAGGAGCCTAGTCAGATTGGGTGGGGTCAGAGAGGAGGGGTATAGGAGGAGCCTGGGCAGAATGGGTGGAGTCAGAGAGGAGGGGGTATAGGAGGAGCCTGGGCAGAATGGGTATAGGAGGAGCCTAGTCAGATTGGGTGAGGTCAGAGTGTGGTTCTGAAAATTCCGGACCCTGCCATAATGGTGTACCAAGGCCTAAACACTTGTGCAGAAAATATCATCATACCACGACGAATTTGGTATCAATAGACCGGTAATGATCAGGACATTATGCCTGTGTATTTTCGTCACGATTGAGTGATGCTATCACCCTTAAATCACTGTTCTTGTCCTGAGCCCACGGCATCCATTTTGTGTCTTGCCCTCATAATAGTCAATTGATTAAAGGCTGAATTTGATCCAAAGGACACGTCCACCTTTCTCTGACTTCTCCATGACCTGAACAGGCTGAATCTGCCTACGTGATGTTGGCCTCACCAAACCAGTCCATGCCCTCTAGTCAATCTATATTAAAGATCTGAGCAACTTGTTGTGTACATTGGCCTGAGCAAGATTAGAAGGCCGAATACAGTAGCCATGCCTGTTTATGACCCACAAGCATCCCTTATCCTACATTTCTATCTTCCACACCTGGCTCCGTTTCTCTGCTTCTGGGCTTTTACAATGGGGAGGTGACTGTTTATATGATGGGGAGGAAACCAGTTCTATTGTAAGCTTCTCCGGCCTGCACAGGAAAATATGTGAAGTTTGACATATGTTCATGATGGAAGATGGGGTGGTCAGTTTGGGCAAGTAGAATGGAATTCATAATTATAGCCTGCTTTGTTATGGTACCATGGGAGCGACCTACAATGATGTGTTTTTCAGCAAGAATGTGAGCCTAGGGCCAAACTTTTTGTATAAAAGGCCTGCCTGAGAAAGCTCAGGCAGGCTCCCTCTTTCAATTGTAAAACTACGGTTGGACGACGAAGCCTCATAATTAATTATAATAAAGATGTCTTTATATTTTACAGATTGGCTGTCAATTTCCTTTGCTGCTTTATTATGCAAACTGCTGGATAGATCCCAGGTGGGGAGAGTGAGTCATTTTCCACTTTTCTTCAGTTGGCTGCCCAACTCGGGGCCTTATCATGGAGTGGTTATCTGCAGGAGTGTTTTGTCAAAGGATGGAAAAACTACTGGAGGCAGGACAGAATTCTACCAAAAAGAGGTACTCTGGGCACAGGGTTTTCTGGGGGATTATCTGTCTCTGTGGCACAGTACGTTTTTTTGATTTTTCTGACTTAAAACTCTCCTAAAGATGTCACTCCTGACTAAGGAACCCATTTTTTTTTTTTTGCTGTAAGTATTTTTTAACAGACTGTTAGTGCAGTGGGGAATTGACAGCTATAATCTGGACAAATGTTTGTGTATATGCAAATTGCAATTTGTATAGGCAGTTGAAGAGATATTTTCTCCATCTGTTTTAGTTGAAGAATAAAAATGGGTCGCTCCCAGTCCTTTTTTGGTTCTGAGTCCTTGGTTATTTATTGGTCGCAGAAATGTGACGCAGTCCTTAGTTATTTATTGGTCGCAGAAATGTGACGCTTTGGTTTGGGTACCGGTACATTTGGTTCATTTGGTAGGCTTTTGGTTGCTGTGGTTCAGATTATCGTTGGATAATCTTCCTCAGTATTGGTTCCTTGGTTTTATTTGAACACTGCAGTATTCAAAAACCGTGGGTCACGTACATTTGCGTGTATATCGTTGGAGATAGCCCCATGAAGTTTGAAACCCGACTAGTGAGCGCAGATGCCTGGTCGCGGTATTTTGTTTGGTATTAGTATTGACTAGGTTGCAACAAAGAATTCCCGGTTGGAGGATTCGCGTCTGATACCTCCAGTTGGAACTCCAATTTATGAGCTCTCTTTAAAGGTCTGTGAGGCTGTCTCTTTTGCAGCCTTCTGGAAATCTGTTGAAGAATTTAAAAAAATAGGAACTAAAACGTTTTTGTTGTAAATATGGTTTACAACTAGTTTTGGCAGGTTATTTTTGAAGACAGTCCGTAGGCTGTTCCTTGTTCCTGTCCTAAGTGTTGACCTATGGGTTAAAATGTGTGTTTAAATGTCTATGTTGTTTGTGGGTTTTGTTGTAAATTGCGACTGCGCGATTTACAAGAAATGTTTAGAGCGCACTGCTTTGTGTGTCCTGAGTGTTTGACCCCCTTCTGTTTTGTGTCTGGAATGAGCTCAATGTATGTATGTGTATGGGTCACCTTCAATAGATGTAAATAAGGCTCCAAAGAAAAAAATGAAAAAACGAAATTGCCTGTTCTTTAGACGCACAGTGTTAGATGTTCACAGCCAAGTCTTTTCAGCTGCAGTATATCTAATCATTCAGCCAGCACCTCTCTAGTTAAACACGGGTGGTGGAATTTTGCAAACAGTCCTTTTTTAAATAAATGTGGCGCAATCATCTCACGCATTCTCAGTTAGGCAGCTGCGCCTAGGCTTGTGTGTTAATATGTATCTAAATAATAGGCAAGGGATGTAGTGAGCATTTTATATGTAGAACAGTCACAAATAGCAATAATTAGGCTTCATTAGAATTTTTTTTTTTTTTTTATTAATTATGAAAAATAATTATTAAAAACAAAGTGCTACAAAAATCGTTTTTTAATATTTGTGAAGCTTAACACTCATGCTATGACCCCCTAGCATTAAAATGTTTGATTTAAGTTATGTTGTACCACGAAAATGACCAAACACTTCTGTGCGCAATTTCCCTTACCCTAGGCGCAAACAAGCTCATTTCTATAAGGTATAACTTAGTATTTTCAAAAGTATGATTCATAAATTAGGTATTAGACATTCTAGTAATACCCATTATGCAATAAATTGTAGGATTTTTTATTTCTTAGTATCTAGAATGCAAAAGTCGATTTTCAGACAAATAGACTGTTTTGAATGGTTTCAGGGCCCCTTTTTAAAGCGTCTCTTTAGTAAATGCATACATTTAGACCTTAATATATATGTTTGCAGGTTGTGCCTTCCTATGATTCAGCGAGTCAATGTGTCATAGAATTGCAAGAAAAAAGAGAGAAATTATTGTTTTAAATATAGTGAAATATTGCAGGTTATGTGGAAGTGGTTAAACCTACTGGCCTTGTCAGCTTCAGTTACCAGGAGCAGGGGACTGGCAGAACCTGTATAACGTGTTTCCAGCAGTAGCGGCTGAGATGTTATCTTGTAAGGCTGTCTTGTTGACATTTGTGACCTTTTAATTAGGGCCTCGCCTGTGGAATGCAGCATGACATGGTTAAGCATGCATCAGCTGCCTCTTTGTATTTAAATCCCTGCCCATGCCACGGTCCTGACCTGAGGTCACTTGAATAGCCTGACTTGTTTAAAAGTGTCTTCTTAAAGTGTTACAAATTTGACATTAGCTGGGATGGGGTTTTTGTTTTTGAACTAAAATGAGCAAAGGATGCAGGGCACATGTACAGCAATGATGATTGCATTTTAGCCAAAGAATAAATAATAGCTCCAGCATGTTCCCACAAAACGCTTGTTGTTCGGTAAATTATGTCCTCAACACATTTATCTCAAATTAGAAATACGGCAGGGTTGACACAGCATTGCATCCCGCTAATAATAATAAAAGGAACACTATTTAATTTGTAAAACTGCAGCCTCATTTTTCAATACCCTGAAGGATTGTAGAGCCCACACGTGGTTTGCATAGCTCCCAGTTGCTTTCAAAATGTTGCACACAAGCGCTTTATATGAGATGTAGTTGATTGTATATGATTTAAATATGTAACCTTCATTCATTGCAGGCTGGCTTGTTCTCATTTGCCGCATTCACATTACATCTGCGTTAAAAGCGCACATCTGAGATAATAAACATATAGGAAAGGTATTCCTCATGCAAAATTGTAGCACCTGCACTTCATGTCTTACAAATTAACCACATGGCTGCTGTGGGGATTTTTCCCCTGTGCTGGGAAACTCTTGATGCCATTATTCATGACGAGCTCAGCTCGTCATCAGCACACGACACCCGTGGGTGATGACGAGCTGAGCTCGTCATCAGCAGCGAAAGGGTTAAGCACTGTGTGAAATGAGGGAACATGATTTAAAAAGGGCAAATGCAAAAGTGATTTCTTTGAAAAAAAAAATCAAACATTCTGCTAAATGATCTGTAGAACTGGTATATGTGTGTCTCCATGATAGGAACACATTTTTTTAAGTTAAGTTTATTTGACAAAATGAAAAACGAAGTGTTACATTGAGTTTTAGATAGGCAATAAGTAGAAGCCCTTCCCCAAAATTCTGCAACTTAAAGGCCTTAGGCCTGAGTGAGAATGCGCGTTTTTGCAAGGTACATGGAAAATAGGTTACAGGTAAGTAATGAAAAGTTTTTTTATGTCACGTTGTGCCATGTTTTGTAGTCTGATAAAAAGGGTTAAAATTTATGTTGTATTATGAGAAATGTGTGTGTTGTGTATCTTTTCTGCTTCTTCCTACAGATAATTCATGGATTTATTCACAAGACACGTGAGTTGGCTGGTTGAAGAGAAATGTTTTTTTTTTTGCGTAATTTCTTTAAGAAAAAATGTGTGTGTTTATGTTTCATTTGTACATTTGGTCCACTGAAACGCGTTATTTGATACAGCGACATTATAGTTGACTGCAGGGTATCAATTACCTGATGCCCTGCTGTCAAAAGAAGGGCATGTGCCATGGTATTATGCATGACCGTTTATTCATATATGCTGTTTGTTTGTCTGGGCTGTTTTTCCTTGTGCTTGATATACAGCAAGTATATCTTATGGCTTGAGATGGCTTGATATGTGTATTTATTTTTTAATGTTTTTGTGTATGTTCTGTTCTATGGTGCTACTTTGAATTACAAATTCCCCTGTGTTGTGAAGGAACACATATGACGATATGCATTGTTTCACAATAAATTGGATGAATATTGTATTAAGATAAATTTCACAGATATGGACCTCATACTGTGAGCAGTAAGGCAGCTGTGTTTTTCCAGTGCATGCCTAATTTGGCTGTAATGATTTTTTTAAGAAAACTAAAATGATATACTGGATTAAAGTATGCCATCCGTTGTTAGCCACTTAACTGCCCTTTTTCCTTAAGGACAGGCAGCTCTGCATTTATGTATCCTTGATTGGGCCTAAGGATGGAATTATAGATCCGTGACTAAAGGTGGCCCAATTTTGATATCGCATTTTTTATCGCATTTTTTGATTCCTGAATAAGCCTATGGATTAATTTTTTTCCCCTGAAGAGACAACTGAACATTAGTTAGAATTACTGTGTAGGGTATAGATTGTCAGCGGTAGAGTTAAAATTCTGTAACATTGGTCTTTTCATGTATCCCCGTGCTCTTGGTGCTGTGTCACATGCCTTAGGCCACCCAAGCAAACTCTTGTCCTTCCTATAGATTTTTCTTTTTGCTTCTTCCCTGACCAATGTTGCATCATGTTTAGTTATTGAAGATTTTAGTTGTGTCCTACTTACATTTTTTCCCTTCTCCATCTTCCTTTCACCAGTCAGCCCATTTATTATTATGGGTGTATTGTTCATGTTCACACTTCAAGACTGCAGTGATGTAGTAGGAACCCCCTTATGCCACATACATTCCCTTTTGATTGATGAGACTAGTTTTCAAGAATTTTCTTTAGACCCACTTCTAATGTCTTTTCAGACTGACTGTCAGGATAGTGATAGCCTGGTTAAATTACCCAATACAAGTTTTCCATCTCAATAGGAGATTTTCCATCTCAATAGGAGATATCTCAAGTTTACATTCTTTTTAGTACGACATATTTTTAATGTCTATTGTTTATTTTTTCAGTTCCCTTCTGTTTCTGCTGTTTCAATTTTTTAATAAGATGTGTTCTAATCATGCAGATACCAGGACTCTCTAGTTCTTGTCCTCTTGTCTGCACAGTTGATCATTAGCCTTTGTATTACATAGCGCACTTGATGCACATTGTTTTAAAAAGGGACTTTTCTTCATGTCCTTGATAATGTGTATTATGCCATTGCTCTATTTGAGATGTTCTAGATAAGGAGTTTAGGAACACCTAGGCTTCATCATTAAGGAGAATATGTATTTACCCCATTAAATAATGTATCCTATTAGATAATGCCACTGTATGAGGGCATCCATTTAGGTTGCCATGACGTATTGCCACTCCTTTACAGATTGCAGGCCACTTGCTTGCAGCCCTCTTGTCAAAAAGCCAACCCATGAACTGTTTCTATATCTGACTTGAAGGAAACTAACAATTGTGTTACACTTCCTATACCACTAGGTTCTGCGGGAATCTTCCAGAGTCAAAAAGGAAGAATGGTACCCTGCAGACCGGTAATCAAAAAAAAAAAAGCCTGGTCCCCATCAGTAAACATGGCAGACGACTACAGACTTCTTGGCCTTGCAATTCCTGACAGCAATCAGCAGCATGAACAGCAATCAGCAGCGTGACAGCAATCAGCAGCGTGAACAGCAATCAGCAGCGTGAACAGCAATCAGCAGCGTGGGCAGCGGTCATCAGCATGGACAGCGATCATCAGCGTGCCTCCAGTGGTACCTCCTAAGCAAGCCATTTGTTTCATCAGAAGGCGTTGTGAAAAGAAAAGAAAAAAAAAGGAGCTGATTTTCTGTTTTGCCTCAGAAGTTCAGTGCAAATATGCGAAGGATCCCTGCTTTTGATGGCAGGACTGTCATCCACTTTGTGCAATTTGTTCAAACTGTCATGTGCTTGAACCTCTGGCAGCGCGCGGTCCCCTGACCCCCTTGGCCTGAGTTTTTGGCCTTTCCCCACACACACCTCTTTTCCCTTTGCTCCAGCAGAAAGGCAGTGCACCTGAGAATCCAAGTTTGGAAAAGGCACCACATTCCGGTGCCCATGAGAAGAGCAGCTTGATCGTCCTCTGACACTAAATGATGAGTGTTGGAGTCTGAAAGGAGCTACTGATCTTGAGAGGTTGATTCTCAGTGGTGCTTGTTTCTGCACAAGATGTTTTGTGCCCTTGATCAATGAAGAGCACATTTCCTGAGGTGTCACAGAGAAGAGACACTGGTGCATTTGTTTTAAGACATTGAGACTTTGAATGAACTGTGGGTGTTCCAGGAGGGCACTCCTACTGAGCATGAAAAGGCCTGGATCAAGAGGCCCAACGCGAAGAAGACACTGGAAGCGGATTTGATGGATAATAGAAGCCTGCCAGGAGAGGCTTTGACTGACTCTGGGTATTTTCTGTGAGCTTGCATAGAATTGGAGTGTGGAAACTAATTTTTGCTGCTTTGCTGGCATTTGTTTTAAAGTACTATTCTGTTTAGTAAAAGCAGAATGAAGTCTCTCTGTGGAAGTGTATCCCTTTTTCATCTGAGAGCATTGATCAGGAACGCCACTGTTTCACTTGAACATAATAGATTACTGAAATGCATAGGAAGCTATATAGAATGTTATTAGATAATTCTAGGATTTGCCTTCTGCTTAGGATTGTGGAAAATTATGATTTCATTCGTAATAATGGTCACTACTTCCTACCGTGGTCTATATGTTCTCAACAACGTGTTTTCTAGTGTTATTCTAAAATGGCATTGTCTTTTATGGGTGGGATTGTTTTTGTTGCTACCGAATTGACATCTGTACCCACCTTCCAACCTATGTCTCTTCCTACTATTACTTCTTTGCATTTGACTTTTGCTTTTCCTTTTCTCTTGCTTTTTCTGAAATTGTATTATGGTTTTTTGTTAAATTTTTGATTGGTTACCATTTGCCAGTTGCAGGGTCACGTAGGAGTACCAACGGTTCAGTTTGTGACCTGAGTAGTGGCAGTAGGCCTGCAGGACTTGCAGTGTCCCTATGACCTGCTAATAATCACAGCTGAAGTACTCTACCAAGATTGCGTGAGCGACATTAGAAAATGGAGATTGTATTGAGGAATGACGATAAAAAGCAAGAGATGAAAAACCGAAATTATAGAATGTTGTTCTCTAAGTGTGGTATAACTTTATCTATTTTAATACTTTTATGTATTCTATTAGTTACTATTTTCTGGTTTATTTCTCCTACACAATTGACGTCTGCACCAACTTCTCAACCTACTCTTCCTTTACTGTTTCTTCACATAACTTTCATATTTTACCTGAACATACATTGGTTAGGCCAGAGTTTACTGACAGACCCTTCTGTACAGCTTCTACATCAACACTAGAACATCACTAATTGTTGGGTGGGTGATCTTATAAGTATATACCTAGATTCAGACTGACATGGGTTTAGGTTATTGCCTATATAAGGGCAAAAGGGGCGTCTGTGGTTCTGAAAATTCCGGACCCTGCCATAATGGTGTACCAAGGCCTAAACACTCGTGCAGAAAATATGATCATACCACGACGAATTTGGTATCAATAGACCGGTAATGATCAGGACATTATGCCTGTGTATTTTTGTCACGATTGAGTGATGCTATCACCCTTAAATCACTGTTCTTGTCCTGAGCCCACGGCATCCATCTTGTGTCTTGCCCTCATAATAGTCAATTGATTAAAGGCTGAATTTGATCCAAAGGACACGTCCACCTTTCTCTGACTTCTCCATGACCTGAACAGGCTGAATCTGCCTACGTGATGTTGGCCTCACCAAACCAGTCCATGCCCTCTAGTCAATCTATATTAAAGATCTGAGCAACTTGTTGTGTACATTGGCCTGAGCAAGATTAGAAGGCCGAATACAGTAGCCATGCCTGTTTATGACCCACAAGCATCCCTTATCCTACATTTCTATCTTCCACACCTGGCTCCGTTTCTCTGCTTCTGGGCTTTTACAATGGGGAGGTGACTGTTTATATGATGGGGAGGAAACCAGTTCTATTGTAAGCTTCTCCGGCCTGCACAGGAAAATATGTGAAGTTTGACATATGTTCATGATGGAAGATGGGGTGGTCAGTTTGGGCAAGTAGAATGGAATTCATAATTATAGCCTGCTTTGTTATGGTACCATGGGAGCGACCTACAATGATGTGTTTTTCAGCAAGAATGTGAGCCTAGGGCCAAACTTTTTGTATAAAAGGCCTGCCTGAGAAAGCTCAGGCAGGCTCCCTCTTTCAATTGTAAAACTACGGTTGGACGACGAAGCCTCATAATTAATTATAATAAAGATGTCTTTATATTTTACAGATTGGCTGTCAATTTCCTTTGCTGCTTTATTATGCAAACTGCTGGATAGATCCCAGGTGGGGAGAGTGAGTCATTTTCCACTTTTCTTCAAGAGAGGAGGGGTATAGGAGGAGCCTGGGCAGAGGGGCTTAGGAGGAGCCTGGGCAGAATGGGTGGGGTCAGACAGCAGAGGATGGGTTTAGGAGGAGCTTAGTCAGAATGGGTGGGGTCAGAGAGCAGAGGAGGGGTTAAGGAGGAGCCTAGTCAGATTGGGTGGGGTCAGAGAGGAGGGGGTATAGGAGGAGCCTAGTCAGATTGGGTGAGGTCAGAGAGGAGGGGCTGAGGAGGAGCCTGGGCAGAATGGGTGGAGTCAGACAGCAGAGGATTGGTTTAGGAGGAGCTTAGTCAGAATGGGTGGGGTCAGACAGCAGAGGAGGGGCTTAGGAGGAGCCTAGTCAGATTGGGGTCAAATAAGAGGGGTATAGGAGGAGCCTGGGCAGAATGGGTGGGGTCAGAGGGGTATGGGAGGAGCCTGGGCAGAATGGGTGGAGTCAGAGAGGAGGGGGTATAGGAGGAGCCTAGTCAGATTGGGTGGGGTCAGAGAGCAGAGGAGGGGTTAAGGAGGAGCCTAGTCAGATTGGGTGTGGTCAAATAGGAGGAGCCTGGGCAGAATGGGTGGGGTCTGAGGGCCTAGGAAGGGGTCATAGATGGAGGAGGATCCTGACTTATGGTGGGGAACTGCAAAAACTTTTTTAATGCACCCCCCTATACTTTCTGATTTCTGTTTGGAGGGGGCAGTCGGGGAGCAGTATTAAAAGGTGCTTAGGCGCAACGTGAAGAGCGATGAGGTGCACAGAATGGCATGCCTTCCAGGTACTTTTTGGGGGGGCTACCATTATTTTTTATTGCTCTGATCCTCCCTCATGGGGTGTACCCCAAATGGTTAGGGGCAACGGGGGAGGGGGGGTGGCAAAAAGCTGTTTGACAGTTTCTGTTACCAACAGGGGTCACCATACGATTCTGCTGCAGTTATGGTATTGAAAGGTACAACAAGGAGCATGTGAATGTATTTTTGCAGGTGGGGTGCCCCAAAATTTTACTGCCAGCAGCAGCAGCCCCCCTCCTCCCCACCCAGCAGATTGGTATAGGTACCTTTAGGACATTTCTGTTGAAAAAAGAGGCTATAGCGAATCGTGCTATGAAATCCTAGAGCACTAACATTTGCTAAATAAAGGTGGCATCGGAGCATACGAATGAGGCAGAGAGAGGCTACTGTTGCCAATTGGTTTGGTGGGTCATAGTGAATAACCTCGGCATGCAAATAGGCAGTGTGAGGATTGGCAGTGTCTGTAGAGAATTTTGGCATGCTCTTCAGCTTATTTTTTCCTCCTTACGTTGGCTATGAACTACAGAGGAAAGGCCCGGCCTTACTGTTGGACAAAACATGTATTTATGATTTTAAGAAGTGTAGTCTGACTGTACTGAGAGGGGCTGTACAGTACGGTAAATGCCTGTATACCCCTGCAATGTGCATCCAACTGTCACTTGAGATTCAATAGCGAACGAAGCAGCTGGGTTACTGACTGAATGTAAATGGAAGGCACATAGCAAGGGTGTTTGTGGTCACTCAAATGATTGAAACCTGGTTGATGCACTACCAAAGCTGGGGTTCCAGGAGGGAACATTTGAGGGGCATTGAGATGGTGGTGCCCAGAGGTGAAAATATGTTTCAGAGACAGAGAGGTACTGTGGTCCTGGTCCCACATTGGGGGTAGTCAAAAGTCCGGCTAAAGATTTCTGTCCAACTGTTACCACGTTTTGTGCAGCCTGGCTCCCTCTGTAACGATTCCCCAGTGTCTTTCGATCCTACAGATGACTGTAGCAAACTTCCCAAATTTTTTCTTGGCCTCATACCCCCAAAGGAGTGCCTGACATTTGCCAGCCTAACGATACTCACATTCTGGGAAAAACCTCACTAACCATGCATATTTATGCACCACACATGGCAAATCCTTGCAATTGCAGAACATCATATCGCACTTGTCATCTTTGAGGTGCTGTAAGTATTTGGATTTGAGGGAAATATTCATCCTTGCTTGCTCTCCCACCTGAAGTCTATGGTGCTGCTGTTCCTTTCTCACATGTCCCTACAAAGAGACAAGTGACACACAGACTCAATCACTCAGCAAACATATATGCTTTGACGCTTTCATCTTGCTGTTTACCTTCCAAATGTTCCCCCTTCACCACAAATACAGGCCAGCCATTCCTCATCCCCTCAGTCATCGTAGTCATTCACTCCTTAGGCCCTGCAAGACAAAAATGACCAAGAATCATGTCAGCAAGAAGGAGAAAAGCCTCAGTGTGCTCTTTTGTTCATACTGCTGCCCCCTAGTAACACTTCATGGCCACTGCAGCTTAAGAATGGGACTGAGAAGAGGGCTCTCCTATGCAAATAATGTCCTCCCATGCATACTTTCTTCTGAGACGGTCGGCGGCTTGTGCCGTGATACTGCCTCCAACATATGGTCTTCAACCAAATTTTAAAAAAGCCCACCTGCCTTAGACGAAGGATTTTGCCACTCGAAGGAAGCACATGGGGACATCACCATCATTTAGCAGGGTCCTAAATTGCCCGCTGTCCGCCTGTATACAGAACAAGGACGTTCGTGGCCGTTCGTGAGCGTTCTTCAAAGGAAGGAGGTGGGTGAATAAATCCAAGATGCCAGGGCAGGCCCAGCCCAGCCCAGTGCAGCCCAACCCGGCACAGCGCACTGCTGTGGAGGTCCACTCCTTCACATCCTGCAGCAGGCATGATGCAGATCTACTAGAGCAAAGGCTTGACTCTGCTCTTGTCTGTCTCTTAAAGGAAAAATCTTTCCAACTTCTTATTGCACCTAATAAATGGACTCTAGCTAGCCTCAAACTCGACCCATCATTTCATTAGCCAGAGCTCATACTTGACCTTTATTTCTATCCAAGCTCACTGGCACCAAACCCCTGATTTGAGCGGGTGGCTCACACTAAAATGAAAAATCACCATCAACCAACCTATTTTACAATAAGTGTAGCACCATCCTCGCATTCTTGTGCTCAGTTATAACCCCCAATACCACAATTGCACTCTGCAATTCACCAAACTTAAAGGACAAAGAATGACGACATTGATAAAGGAAGATAAGGCCTTGTTCCTAGCACCTACTTGAGAAATAGGGCGGTTGGTAGAAGGTCATGAGAGAAAACATATGAAATGTTGGGAGACACCTGCCAAAAAAACACTAGCAAAAAAAAAATCACTGTTTGGAAATTTCCCACCTTGGGACACTTCTACAGCACTGGCAGGATTCGAACCCTGGCCTGTGAGGGCTGTCCCCCCAAAGGTACAAGCCTTACCTTTGAGCTATCTCCTTAGTGGTCTAGAGGATTGCAGTAGCAACTATAAGCAACATACAGGCCTTGGTCTCCTTCCCTGTGGCTTCCATTGCACATTAAATGGATGACCATGACATATGGACAATTTGATAGGCTACTTACATGGAAACCAGAAAAACACTTAGCAAAAAAAAAAAAAGAAAATCACTGTTTGAAAATTTCCCACCTTGGGATACTTCTACAGCACTGGCAGGATTCGAACCCTGGCCTGTGAGGGCTGTCCCCACCAAAGGTACAAGCCTTACCTTTGAGCTATAGCTCCTTTGTGGTCTGGAGGATTGCAGTAGTAACTATAAGCAACATACAGGCCTTGGTGTCCTTTCCTGTGGCTTCCATTGCACATTAAATGGATGACCATGACATAAGGACAATTTGATAGGCTACTTACATGGAAACCAGGAGGAAATAGGAGGAGCTTAGTCAGATTGGGTGGGGTCAAATAGGAGGAGCCTGGGCAGAATGGGTGGGTCAGAGGGGTAGGGGAGGAGCCTGGGCAGAATGGGTGGGGTCAGGCAGAGGAGGGGCTTAGGAGCAGCCTGGGCAGAATGGGTGGAGTCAGAGAGGAGGGGCTTAGGCGGAGCCTGGGCAGAATGGGTGGAGTCAGAGAGGAGGGGGTATAGGAGGAGCCTGGCAGAGGGGGGTATAGGAGGAGCCTGGGCAGAGGGGGGTGTAGGAGGAGCCTAGTCAGATTGGGTGGGGTCAAATAGGAGGAGCCTGGGCAGAATGGGTGGGGTCAGAGGGGTATGGGAGGAGCCTGGGTAGAATAGGTGGAGTCAGAGAGGAGGGGGTATAGGAGGAGCCTGGCAGAGGGGGGTGTAGGAGTAGCCTAGTCAGATTGGGTGGGGTCAAATAGGAGGAGCCTGGGCAGAATGGGTGGGGTCAGAGGGGTATGGGAGGAGCCTGGGTAGAATGGGTGGAGTCAGAGAGGAGGGGGTATAGGAGGAGCCTGGCAGAGGGGGGTGTAGGAGGAGCCTAGTCAGATTGGGTGGGGTCAAATAGGAGGAGCCTGGGCAGAGGGGGTGGGGTCAGAGAGGAGGGGTATAGGAGGAGCCTGGGCAGAATGGGTGGGGGTCAGACAGCAGAGGAGGGGCTTAGGAGGAGCCTGGGCAGAGGGGGTATAGGAGGAGCCTAGTCAGATTGGGTGGGGTCAAATAGGAGGAGCCTGGGCAGAATGGGTGGGGTCAGACAGCAGAGGAGGGGCTTAGGAGGAGCCAAGTCAGATTGGTTGGGGTCAAATAGGAGGAGCCTGGGCAGAATGGGTGGAGTCAGAGAGGTGGGGCTTAGGAGGAGCCTGGGCAGAATGGGTGGGGTCAGAGAGGAGGGGCTTAGGCGGAGCCTGGGCAGAATGGGTGGGGGTCAGACAGCAGAGGAGGGGCTTAGGAGGAGCCTGGGCAGAATGGGTGGGGTCAGACAGCAGAGGAGGGGCTTAGGAGGAGCCTAGTCAGATTGGGTGGGGTCAAATAGGAGGAGCCTGGGCAGAATGGGTGGGGTCAGACAGCAGAGGAGGGGCTTAGGAGGAGCCAAGTCAGATTGGGTGGGGTCAAATAGGAGGGGTATAGGAGGAGCCTGGGCAGAATGGGTGGGGTCAGAGGGGTATGGGAGGAGCCTGGGCAGAATGGGTGGAGTCAGAGAGGAGGGGGTATAGGAGGATCCTGGGCAGAATGGGTGGGGTCAGACAGCAGAGGAGGGGCTTAGGAGGAGCCTGGGCAGAATGGGTGGAGTCAGAGAGGAGGGGCTTAGGCGGAGCCTGGGCAGAATGGGTGGAGTCAGAGAGGAGGGGGTATAGGAGGAGCCTGGCAGAGGGGGGTATAGGAGGAGCCTGGGCAGAGGGGGGTGTAGGAGGAGCCTAGTCAGATTGGGTGGGGTCAAATAGGAGGAGCCTGGGCAGAATGGGTGGGGTCAGAGGGGTATGGGAGGAGCCTGGGTAGAATAGGTGGAGTCAGAGAGGAGGGGGTATAGGAGGAGCCTGGCAGAGGGGGGTGTAGGAGGAGCCTAGTCAGATTGGGTGGGGTCAAATAGGAGGAGCCTGGGCAGAATGGGTGGGGTCAGAGGGGTATGGGAGGAGCCTGGGTAGAATGGGTGGAGTCAGAGAGGAGGGGGTATAGGAGGAGCCTGGCAGAGGGGGGTGTAGGAGGAGCCTAGTCAGATTGGGTGGGGTCAAATAGGAGGAGCCTGGGCAGAGGGGGTGGGGTCAGAGAGGAGGGGTATAGGAGGAGCCTGGGCAGAATGGGTGGGGTCAGACAGCAGAGGAGGGGCTTAGGAGGAGCCTGGGCAGAATGGGTGGGGTCAGAGAGGAGGAGCCTAGTCAGATTGGGTGGGGTCAAATAGGAGGAGCCTGGGCAGAATGGGTGGGGTCAGACAGCAGAGGAGGGGCTTAGGAGGAGCCTGGGCAGGATGAGGGGGTATATGGGCAGAATGGGTGGGGTCAGAGAGGAGGGGCCTAGGAGGAGCCTGGGCAGAATGGGTGGAGTCAGAGAGGAGGGGGTATAGGAGGAGCCTGGCAGAGGGGGGTGTAGGAGGAGCCTAGTCAGATTGGGTGGGGTCAAATAGGAGGAGCCTGGGCAGAATGGGTGGGGTCAGAGGGGTATGGGAGGAGCCTGGGTAGAATGGGTGGAGTCAGAGAGGAGGGGGAATAGGAGGAGCTTGGGCAGAATGGGTGGGGTCAGACAGCAGAGGAGGGGCTTAGGAGGAGCCTGGGCAGAATGGGTGGAGTCAGAGAGGAGGAGCCTGGGCAGAATGGGTGGGGTCAGACAGCAGAGGAGGGGCTTAGGAGGAGCCTGGGCAGAGGGGGTGGAGTCAGAGAGGAGGGGGTATAGGAGGAGCCTAGTCAGAGGGGGTGGGGTCAGAGAGGAGGGGCTTAGGAGGAGCCTAGTCAGATTGGGTGGGGTCAAATAGGAGGAGCCTGGGCAGAATGGGTGGGGTCAGACAGCAGAGGAGGGGCTTAGGAGGAGCCAAGTCAGATTGGGTGGGGTCAAATAGGAGGGGTATAGGAGGAGGAGCCTGGGCAGAATGGGTGGGGTCAGAGGGGTATGGGAGGAGCCTGGGCAGAATGGGTGGAGTCAGAGAGGAGGGGGTATAGGAGGAGCCTGGGCAGAATGGGTGGGGTCAGACAGCAGAGGAGGGGCTTAGGAGGAGCCTGGGCAGAATGGGTGGGGTCAGAGAGGAGATGCTTAGGCAGAGCCTGGGCAGTATGGGTGGGGGCAGACAGCAGAGGAGGGGCTTAGGAGGAGCCTAGTCAGATTGGGTGGGGTCAAATAGGAGGAACCTAGTCAGAATGGGTGGAGTCAGAGAGGAGGGGGTATAGGAGGAGCCTAGTCAGATTGGGTGGGGTCAGAGAGGAGGGGCTTAGGAGGAGCCTAGGGGCTTAGGAGGAGCCTAGTCAGATTGGGTGGGGTCAGAGAGGAGGGGTATAGGAGGAGCCTGGGCAGAATGGGTGGGGTCAGACAGCAGATGAGGGGCTTAGGAGGAGCCTGGGCAGAATTGGTGGGGTCAGAGAGGAGGGGCTTAGGAGGAGCCTGGGCAGAATGGGTGGGGTCAGACAGCAGAGGAGGGGCTTAGGAGGAGCCTAGTCAGATTGGGTGGGGTCAAATAGGAGGAGCCTGGGCAGAATGGGTGGGGTCAGACAGCAGAGGAGGGGTATAGGAGGAGCCTGGCAGAGGGGGGTGTAGGAGGAGCCTAGTCAGATTGGGTGGGGTCAAATAGGAGGAGCCTGGGTGGGGTCAGAGGGGTATGGGAGGAGCCTGGGCAGAGGGGGTGGGGTCAGAGAGGAGGGGTATAGGAGGAGCCTGGGCAGAGGGGGTATAGGAGGAGCCTGACCAGAGGGGGTGGGGTCAGAGAGGAGGGGTATAGGAGGAGCCTGGGCAGAATGGGTGGGGTCAGACAGCAGAGGAGGGGCTTAGGAGGAGCTTAGTCAGATTGGGTGGGGTCAAATAGGAGGAGCCTGGGCAGAATGGGTGGGGTCAGAGGGGTATGGGAGGAGCCTGGGCAGAATGGGTGGGGTCAGACAGCAGAGGAGAGGCTTAGGAGGAGCCTGGGCAGAATGGGTGGGGTCAGAGAGGAGGGGCTTAGGCGGAGCCTGGGCAGAATGGGTGGGGTCAGAGAGGAGGGGCTTAGGCGGAGCCTGGGCAGAATGGGTGGGGTCAGACAGCAGAGGAGGGGCTTAGGAGGAGCCTGGGCAGGAGGAGGGGGTATATGGGCAGAATGGGTGGGGTCAGAGAGGAGGGGCTTAGGAGGAGCCTGGGCAGAATGGGTGGAGTCAGAGAGGAGGGGGTATAGGAGGAGCCTGGGCAGAATGGGTATAGGAGGAGCCTAGTCAGATTGGGTGTGGTCAAATAGGAGGAGCCTGGGCAGAATGGGTGGGGTCAGAGAGGAGGGGGTATAGGAGGAGCCTGGCAGAGGGGGGTATAGGAGGAGCCTGGGCAGAGGGGGGTGTAGGAGGAGCCTAGTCAGATTGGGTGGGGTCAAATAGGAGGAGCCTGGGCAGAATGGGTGGGGTCAGAGGGGTATGGGAGGAGCCTGGGTAGAATGGGTGGAGTCAGAGAGGAGGGGGTATAGGAGGAGCCTGGCAGAGGGGGGTGTAGGAGGAGCCTAGTCAGATTGGGTGGGGTCAAATAGGAGGAGCCTGGGCAGAATGGGTGGGGTCAGAGGGGTATGGGAGGAGCCTGGGTAGAATGGGTGGAGTCAGAGAGGAGGGGGTATAGGAGGAGCCTGGCAGAGGGGGGTGTAGGAGGAGCCTAGTCAGATTGGGTGGGGTCAAATAGGAGGAGCCTGGGCAGAGGGGGTGGGGTCAGAGAGGAGGGGTATAGGAGGAGCCTGGGCAGAATGGGTGGGGTCAGACAGCAGAGGAGGGGCTTAGGAGGAGCCTGGGCAGGAGGAGGGGGTATATGGGCAGAATGGGTGGGGTCAGAGAGGAGGGGCTTAGGAGGAGCCTGGGCAGAATGGGTGGAGTCAGAGAGGAGGGGGTATAGGAGGAGCCTGGGCAGAATGGGTATAGGAGGAGCCTAGTCAGATTGGGTGTGGTCAAATAGGAGGAGCCTGGGCAGAATGGGTGGGGTCAGAGAGGAGGGGGTATAGGAGGAGCCTGGCAGAGGGGGGTATAGGAGGAGCCTGGGCAGAGGGGGGTGTAGGAGGAGCCTAGTCAGATTGGGTGGGGTCAAATAGGAGGAGCCTGGGCAGAATGGGTGGGGTCAGAGGGGTATGGGAGGAGCCTGGGTAGAATGGGTGGAGTCAGAGAGGAGGGGGTATAGGAGGAGCCTGGCAGAGGGGGGTGTAGGAGGAGCCTAGTCAGATTGGGTGGGGTCAAATAGGAGGAGCCTGGGCAGAATGGGTGGGGTCAGAGGGGTATGGGAGGAGCCTGGGTAGAATGGGTGGAGTCAGAGAGGAGGGGGTATAGGAGGAGCCTGGCAGAGGGGGGTGTAGGAGGAGCCTGGGCAGAATGGGTGGGGTCAGACAGCAGAGGAGGGGCTTAGGAGGAGCCTAGTCAGATTGGGTGGGGTCAGAGAGGAGGGGTATAAGAGGAGCCTGGGCAGAGGGGGTATAGGAGGAGCCTGGGCAGAGGGGGTGGGGTCAGAGAGGAGGGGTATAGGAGGAGCCTGGGCAGAGGGGGTATAGGAGGAGCCTAGTCAGATTAGGTGGGGTCAAATAGGAGGAGCCTGGGCAGAATGGGTGGAGTCAGAGAGGAGGGGGTATAGGAGGAGCCTGGGCAGAATGGGTGGGGTCAGACAGCAGAGGAGGGGCTTAGGAGGAGCCTAGTCAGATTGGGTGGGGTCAGAGAGGTGGGGTATAGGAGGAGCCTGGGGAGAATGTGTGGGGTCAGACAGCAGAGAAGGGGCTTAGGAGGAGCCTTGTCAGATTGGGTGGGGTCAAATAGGAGGAGCCTGGGCAGAGGGGGGTATAGGAGGAGCCTAGTCAGATTGGGTGGGGTCAGAGAGCAGAGGAGGGGCTTAGGAGGAGCCTAGGGGCTTAGGAGGAGCCTAGTCAGATTGGGTGGGGTCAAATAGGAGGAGCCTGGGCAGAATGGGTGGGGTCAGAGGGGTATGGGAGGAGCCTGGGTAGAATGGGTGGAGTCAGAGAGGAGGGGGTATAGGAGGAGCCTGGGCAGAGGGGGGTGTAGGAGGAGCCTAGTCAGATTGGGTGGGGTCAAATAGGAGGAGCCTGGGCAGAATGGGTGGGGTCAGAGGGGTATGGGAGGAGCCTGGGTAGAATGGGTGGAGTCAGAGAGGAGGGGGTATAGGAGGAGCCTGGCAGAGGGGGGTGTAGGAGGAGCCTAGTCAGATTGGGTGGGGTCAAATAGGAGGAGCCTGGGCACAATGGGAGGGGTCAGAGGGGTATGGGAGGAGCCTGGGTAGAATGGGTGGAGTCAGAGAGGAGGGGGTATAGGAGGAGCCTAGTCAGAGGGGGTGGGGTCAGAGAGGAGGGGCTTAGGAGGAGCCTAGTCAGATTGGGTGGGGTCAAATAGGAGGAGCCTGGGCAGAATGGGTGGAGTCAGAGAGGTGGGGCTTAGGAGGAGCCTGGGCAGAATGGGTGGGGTCAGAGAGGAGGGGCTTAGGCGGAGCCTGGGCAGAATTGGTGGGGGTCAGACAGCAGAGGAGGGGCTTAGGAGGAGCCTGGGCAGAGGGGGTATAGGAGGAGCCTAGTCAGATTGGGTGGGGTCAAATAGGAGGAGCCTGGGCAGAATGGGTGGGGTCAGACAGCAGAGGAGGGGCTTAGGAGGAGCCAAGTCAGATTGGGTGGGGTCAAATAGGAGGAGCCTGGGCAGAATGGGTGGAGTCAGAGAGGTGGGGCTTAGGAGGAGCCTGGGCAGAATGGGTGGGGTCAGAGAGGAGGGGCTTAGGCGGAGCCTGGGCAGAATGGGTGGGGGTCAGACAGCAGAGGAGGGGCTTAGGAGGAGCCTGGGCAGAATGGGTGGGGTCAGACAGCAGAGGAGGGGCTTAGGAGGAGCCTAGTCAGATTGGGTGGGGTCAAATAGGAGGAGCCTGGGCAGAATGGGTGGGGTCAGACAGCAGAGGAGGGGCTTAGGAGGAGCCAAGTCAGATTGGGTGGGGTCAAATAGGAGGGGTATAGGAGGAGCCTGGGCAGAATGGGTGGGGTCAGAGGGGTATGGGAGGAGCCTGGGCAGAATGGGTGGAGTCAGAGAGGAGGGGGTATAGGAGGATCCTGGGCAGAATGGGTGGGGTCAGACAGCAGAGGAGGGGCTTAGGAGGAGCCTGGGCAGAATGGGTGGGGTCAGACATCAGAGGAGGGGCTTAGGAGGAGCCTGGGCAGAATGGGTGGGGTCAGAGAGGAGATGCTTAGGCAGAGCCTGGGCAGTATGGGTGGGGTCAGACAGCAGAGGAGGGGCTTAGGAGGAGCCTGGGCAGAATGGGTGGGGTCAGAGAGGAGGGGGTATAGGAGGAGCCTGGGCAGAATGGGTGGGGTCAGAGAGGAGGGGGTATAGGAGGAGCCTGGGCAGAGGGGGGTGTAGGAGGAGCCTAGTCAGATTGGGTGGGGTCAAATAGGAGGAGCCTGGGCAGAATGGGTGGGGTCAGAGGGGTATGGGAGGAGCCTGGGTAGAATGGGTGGAGTCAGAGAGGAGGGGGTATAGGAGGAGCCTGGCAGAGGGGGGTGTAGGAGGAGCCTAGTCAGATTGGGTGGGGTCAAATAGGAGGAGCCTGGGCAGAATGGGTGGGGTCAGAGGGGTATGGGAGGAGCCTGGGTAGAATGGGTGGAGTCAGAGAGGAGGGGGTATAGGAGGAGCCTGGCAGAGTGGGGTGTAGGAGGAGCCTAGTCAGATTGGGTGGGGTCAAATAGGAGGAGCCTGGGCAGAGGGGGTGGGGTCAGAGAGGAGGGGTATAGGAGGAGCCTGGGCAGAATGGGTTGGGTCAGACAGCAGAGGAGGGGCTTAGGAGGAGCCTGGGCAGAATGGGTGGGGTCAGAGAGGAGGAGCCTAGTCAGATTGGGTGGGGTCAAATAGGAGGAGCCTGGGCAGAATGGGTGGGGTCAGACAGCAGAGGAGGGGCTTAGGAGGAGCCTGGGCAGGATGAGGGGGTATATGGGCAGAATGGGTGGGGTCAGAGAGGAGGGGCCTAGGAGGAGCCTGGGCAGAATGGGTGGAGTCAGAGAGGAGGGGGTATAGGAGGAGCCTGGCAGAGGGGGGTGTAGGAGGAGCCTAGTCAGATTGGGTGGGGTCAAATAGGAGGAGCCTGGGCAGAATGGGTGGGGTCAGAGGGGTATGGGAGGAGCCTGGGTAGAATGGGTGGAGTCAGAGAGGAGGGGGAATAGGAGGAGCTTGGGCAGAATGGGTGGGGTCAGACAGCAGAGGAGGGGCTTAGGAGGAGCCTGGGCAGAATGGGTGGAGTCAGAGAGGAGGAGCCTGGGCAGAATGGGTGGGGTCAGACAGCAGAGGAGGGGCTTAGGAGGAGCCTGGGCAGAGGGGGTATAGGAGGAGCCTGGCCAGAGGGGGTGGGGTCAGAGAGGAGGGGCTTAGGAGGAGCTTAGTCAGATTGGGTGGGGTCAAATAGGAGGAGCCTGGGCAGAATGGGTGGGTCAGAGGGGTAGGGGAGGAGCCTGGGCAGAATGGGTGGGGTCAGGCAGAGGAGGGGCTTAGGAGGAGCCTGGGCAGAATGGGTGGAGTCAGAGAGGAGGGGCTTAGGCGGAGCCTGGGCAAAATGGGTGGAGTCAGAGAGGAGGGGGTATAGGAGGAGCCTGGCAGAGGGGGGTATAGGAGGAGCCTGGGCAGAGGGGGGTGTAGGAGGAGCCTAGTCAGATTGGGTGGGGTCAAATAGGAGGAGCCTGGGCAGAATGGGTGGGGTCAGAGGGGTATGGGAGGAGCCTGGGTAGAATAGGTGGAGTCAGAGAGGAGGGGGTATAGGAGGAGCCTGGCAGAGGGGGGTGTAGGAGGAGCCTAGTCAGATTGGGTGGGGTCAAATAGGAGGAGCCTGGGCAGAATGGGTGGGGTCAGAGGGGTATGGGAGGAGCCTGGGTAGAATGGGTGGAGTCAGAGAGGAGGGGGTATAGGAGGAGCCTGGCAGAGGGGGGTGTAGGAGGAGCCTAGTCAGATTGGGTGGGGTCAAATAGGAGGAGCCTGGGCAGAGGGGGTGGGGTCAGAGAGGAGGGGTATAGGAGGAGCCTGGGCAGAATGGGTGGGGTCAGACAGCAGAGGAGGGGCTTAGGAGGAGCCTGGGCAGAATGGGTGGGGTCAGAGAGGAGGAGCCTAGTCAGATTGGGTGGGGTCAAATAGGAGGAGCCTGGGCAGAATGGGTGGGGTCAGACAGCAGAGGAGGGGCTTAGGAGGAGCCTGGGCAGGATGAGGGGGTATATGGGCAGAATGGGTGGGGTCAGAGAGGAGGGGCCTAGGAGGAGCCTGGGCAGAATGGGTGGAGTCAGAGAGGAGGGGGTATAGGAGGAGCCTGGCAGAGGGGGGTGTAGGAGGAGCCTAGTCAGATTGGGTGGGGTCAAATAGGAGGAGCCTGGGCAGAATGGGTGGGGTCAGAGGGGTATGGGAGGAGCCTGGGTAGAATGGGTGGAGTCAGAGAGGAGGGGGAATAGGAGGAGCTTGGGCAGAATGGGTGGGGTCAGACAGCAGAGGAGGGGCTTAGGAGGAGCCTGGGCAGAATGGGTGGAGTCAGAGAGGAGGAGCCTGGGCAGAATGGGTGGGGTCAGACAGCAGAGGAGGGGCTTAGGAGGAGCCTGGGCAGAGGGGGTGGAGTCAGAGAGGAGGGGGTATAGGAGGAGCCTAGTCAGAGGGGGTGGGGTCAGAGAGGAGGGGCTTAGGAGGAGCCTAGTCAGATTGGGTGGGGTCAAATAGGAGGAGCCTGGGCAGAATGGGTGGGGTCAGACAGCAGAGGAGGGGCTTAGGAGGAGCCAAGTCAGATTGGGTGGGGTCAAATAGGAGGGGTATAGGAGGAGGAGCCTGGGCAGAATGGGTGGGGTCAGAGGGGTATGGGAGGAGCCTGGGCAGAATGGGTGGAGTCAGAGAGGAGGGGGTATAGGAGGAGCCTGGGCAGAATGGGTGGGGTCAGACAGCAGAGGAGGGGCTTAGGAGGAGCCTGGGCAGAATGGGTGGGGTCAGAGAGGAGATGCTTAGGCAGAGCCTGGGCAGTATGGGTGGGGGCAGACAGCAGAGGAGGGGCTTAGGAGGAGCCTAGTCAGATTGGGTGGGGTCAAATAGGAGGAACCTAGTCAGAATGGGTGGAGTCAGAGAGGAGGGGGTATTTGAGGAGCCTAGTCAGATTGGGTGGGGTCAGAGAGGAGGGGCTTAGGAGGAGCCTAGGGGCTTAGGAGGAGCCTAGTCAGATTGGGTGGGGTCAGAGAGGAGGGGTATAGGAGGAGCCTGGGCAGAATGGGTGGGGTCAGACAGCAGATGAGGGGCTTAGGAGGAGCCTGGGCAGAATTGGTGGGGTCAGAGAGGAGGGGCTTAGGAGGAGCCTGGGCAGAATGGGTGGGGTCAGACAGCAGAGGAGGGGCTTAGGAGGAGCCTAGTCAGATTGGGTGGGGTCAAATAGGAGGAGCCTGGGCAGAATGGGTGGGGTCAGACAGCAGAGGAGGGGTATAGGAGGAGCCTGGCAGAGGGGGGTGTAGGAGGAGCCTAGTCAGATTGGGTGGGGTCAAATAGGAGGAGCCTGGGTGGGGTCAGAGGGGTATGGGAGGAGCCTGGGCAGAGGGGGTGGGGTCAGAGAGGAGGGGTATAGGAGGAGCCTGGGCAGAGGGGGTATAGGAGGAGCCTGGCCAGAGGGGGTGGGGTCAGAGAGGAGGGGTATAGGAGGAGCCTGGGCAGAATGGGTGGGGTCAGACAGCAGAGGAGGGGCTTAGGAGGAGCTTAGTCAGATTGGGTGGGGTCAAATAGGAGGAGCCTGGGCAGAATGGGTGGGGTCAGAGAGGAGGGGCTTAGGCGGAGCCTGGGCAGAATGGGTGGGGTCAGACAGCAGAGGAGGGGCTTAGGAGGAGCCTGGGCAGGAGGAGGGGGTATATGGGCAGAATGGGTGGGGTCAGAGAGGAGGGGCTTAGGAGGAGCCTGGGCAGAATGGGTGGAGTCAGAGAGGAGGGGGTATAGGAGGAGCCTGGGCAGAATGGGTATAGGAGGAGCCTAGTCAGATTGGGTGTGGTCAAATAGGAGGAGCCTGGGCAGAATGGGTGGGGTCAGAGAGGAGGGGGTATAGGAGGAGCCTGGCAGAGGGGGGTATAGGAGGAGCCTGGGCAGAGGGGGGTGTAGGAGGAGCCTAGTCAGATTGGGTGGGGTCAAATAGGAGGAGCCTGGGCAGAATGGGTGGGGTCAGAGGGGTATGGGAGGAGCCTGGGTAGAATGGGTGGAGTCAGAGAGGAGGGGGTATAGGAGGAGCCTGGCAGAGGGGGGTGTAGGAGGAGCCTAGTCAGATTGGGTGGGGTCAAATAGGAGGAGCCTGGACAGAATGGGTGGGGTCAGAGGGGTATGGGAGGAGCCTGGGTAGAATGGGTGGAGTCAGAGAGGAGGGGGTATAGGAGGAGCATGGCAGAGGGGGGTGTAGGAGGAGCCTAGTCAGATTGGGTGGGGTCAAATAGGAGGAGCCTGGGCAGAGGGGGTGGGGTCAGAGAGGAGGGGTATAGGAGGAGCCTGGGCAGAATGGGTGGGGTCAGACAGCAGAGGAGGGGCTTAGGAGGAGCCTGGGCAGGAGGAGGGGGTATATGGGCAGAATGGGTGGGGTCAGAGAGGAGGGGCTTAGGCGGAGCCTGGGCAGAATGGGTGGGGGTCAGACAGCAGAGGAGGGGCTTAGGAGGAGCCTGGGCAGAGGGGGTATAGGAGGAGCCTAGTCAGATTGGGTGGGGTCAAATAGGAGGAGCCTTGGCAGAATGGGTGGGGTCAGACAGCAGAGGAGGGGCTTAGGAGGAGCCAAGTCAGATTGGGTGGGGTCAAATAGGAGGAGCCTGGGCAGAATGGGTGGAGTCAGAGAGGTGGGGCTTAGGAGGAGCCTGGGCAGAATGGGTGGGGTCAGAGAGGAGGGGCTTAGGCGGAGCCTGGGCAGAATGGGTGGGGGTCAGACAGCAGAGGAGGGGCTTAGGAGGAGCCTGGGCAGAATGGGTGGGGTCAGACAGCAGAGGAGGGGCTTAGGAGGAGCCTAGTCAGATTGGGTGGGGTCAAATAGGAGGAGCCTGGGCAGAATGGGTGGGGTCAGACAGTAGAGGAGGGGCTTAGGAGGAGCCAAGTCAGATTGGGTGGGGTCAAATAGGAGGGGTATAGGAGGAGCCTGGGCAGAATGGGTGGGGTCAGAGGGGTATGGGAGGAGCCTGGGCAGAATGGGTGGAGTCAGAGAGGAGGGGGTATAGGAGGATCCTGGGCAGAATGGGTGGGGTCAGACAGCAGAGGAGGGGCTTAGGAGGAGCCTGGGCAGAATGAGTGGAGTCAGAGAGGAGGGGCTTAGGCGGAGCCTGGGCAGAATGGGTGGAGTCAGAGAGGAGGGGGTATAGGAGGAGCCTGGCAGAGGGGGGTATAGGAGGAGCCTGGGCAGAGGGGGGTGTAGGAGGAGCCTAGTCAGATTGGGTGGGGTCAAATAGGAGGAGCCTGGGCAGAATGGGTGGGGTCAGAGGGGTATGGGAGGAGCCTGGGTAGAATAGGTGGAGTCAGAGAGGAGGGGGTATAGGAGGAGCCTGGCAGAGGGGGGTGTAGGAGGAGCCTAGTCAGATTGGGTGGGGTCAAATAGGAGGAGCCTGGGCAGAATGGGTGGGGTCAGAGGGGTATGGGAGGAGCCTGGGTAGAATGGGTGGAGTCAGAGAGGAGGGGGTATAGGAGGAGCCTGGCAGAGGGGGGTGTAGGAGGAGCCTAGTCAGATTGGGTGGGGTCAAATAGGAGGAGCCTGGGCAGAGGGGGTGGGGTCAGAGAGGAGGGGTATAGGAGGAGCCTGGGCAGAATGGGTGGGGTCAGACAGCAGAGGAGGGGCTTAGGAGGAGCCTGGGCAGAATGGGTGGGGTCAGAGAGGAGGAGCCTAGTCAGATTGGGTGGGGTCAAATAGGAGGAGCCTGGGCAGAATGGGTGGGGTCAGACAGCAGAGGAGGGGCTTAGGAGGAGCCTGGGCAGGATGAGGGGGTATATGGGCAGAATGGGTGGGGTCAGAGAGGAGGGGCCTAGGAGGAGCCTGGGCAGAATGGGTGGAGTCAGAGAGGAGGGGGTATAGGAGGAGCCTGGCAGAGGGGGGTGTAGGAGGAGCCTAGTCAGATTGGGTGGGGTCAAATAGGAGGAGCCTGGGCAGAATGGGTGGGGTCAGAGGGGTATGGGAGGAGCCTGGGTAGAATGGGTGGAGTCAGAGAGGAGGGGGAATAGGAGGAGCTTGGGCAGAATGGGTGGGGTCAGACAGCAGAGGAGGGGCTTAGGAGGAGCCTGGGCAGAATGGGTGGAGTCAGAGAGGAGGAGCCTGGGCAGAATGGGTGGGGTCAGACAGCAGAGGAGGGGCTTAGGAGGAGCCTGGGCAGAGGGGGTGGAGTCAGAGAGGAGGGGGTATAGGAGGAGCCTAGTCAGAGGGGGTGGGGTCAGAGAGGAGGGGCTTAGGAGGAGCCTAGTCAGATTGGGTGGGGTCAAATAGGAGGAGCCTGGGCAGAATGGGTGGGGTCAGACAGCAGAGGAGGGGCTTAGGAGGAGCCAAGTCAGATTGGGTGGGGTCAAATAGGAGGGGTATAGGAGGAGGAGCCTGGGCAGAATGGGTGGGGTCAGAGGGGTATGGGAGGAGCCTGGGCAGAATGGGTGGAGTCAGAGAGGAGGGGGTATAGGAGGAGCCTGGGCAGAATGGGTGGGGTCAGACAGCAGAGGAGGGGCTTAGGAGGAGCCTGGGCAGAATGGGTGGGGTCAGAGAGGAGATGCTTAGGCAGAGCCTGGGCAGTATGGGTGGGGGCAGACAGCAGAGGAGGGGCTTAGGAGGAGCCTAGTCAGATTGGGTGGGGTCAAATAGGAGGAACCTAGTCAGAATGGGTGGAGTCAGAGAGGAGGGGGTATAGGAGGAGCCTAGTCAGATTGGGTGGGGTCAGAGAGGAGGGGCTTAGGAGGAGCCTAGGGGCTTAGGAGGAGCCTAGTCAGATTGGGTGGGGTCAGAGAGGAGGGGTATAGGAGGAGCCTGGGCAGAATGGGTGGGGTCAGACAGCAGATGAGGGGCTTAGGAGGAGCCTGGGCAGAATTGGTGGGGTCAGAGAGGAGGGGCTTAGGAGGAGCCTGGGCAGAATGGGTGGGGTCAGACAGCAGAGGAGGGGCTTAGGAGGAGCCTAGTCAGATTGGGTGGGGTCAAATAGGAGGAGCCTGGGCAGAATGGGTGGGGTCAGACAGCAGAGGAGGGGTATAGGAGGAGCCTGGCAGAGGGGGGTGTAGGAGGAGCCCAGTCAGATTGGGTGGGGTCAAATAGGAGGAGCCTGGGTGGGGTCAGAGGGGTATGGGAGGAGCCTGGGCAGAGGGGGTGGGGTCAGAGAGGAGGGGTATAGGAGGAGCCTGGGCAGAGGGGGTATAGGAGGAGCCTGGCCAGAGGGGGTGGGGTCAGAGAGGAGGGGTATAGGAGGAGCCTGGGCAGAATGGGTGGGGTCAGACAGCAGAGGAGGGGCTTAGGAGGAGCTTAGTCAGATTGGGTGGGGTCAAATAGGAGGAGCCTGGGCAGAATGGGTGGGGTCAGAGGGGTATGGGAGGAGCCTGGGCAGAATGGGTGGGGTCAGACAGCAGAGGAGAGGCTTAGGAGGAGCCTGGGCAGAATGGGTGGGGTCAGAGAGGAGGGGCTTAGGCGGAGCCTGGGCAGAATGGGTGGGGTCAGAGAGGAGGGGCTTAGGCGGAGCCTGGGCAGAATGGGTGGGGTCAGACAGCAGAGGAGGGGCTTAGGAGGAGCCTGGGCAGGAGGAGGGGGTATATGGGCAGAATGGGTGGGGTCAGAGAGGAGGGGCTTAGGAGGAGCCTGGGCAGAATGGGTGGAGTCAGAGAGGAGGGGGTATAGGAGGAGCCTGGGCAGAATGGGTATAGGAGGAGCCTAGTCAGATTGGGTGTGGTCAAATAGGAGGAGCCTGGGCAGAATGGGTGGGGTCAGAGAGGAGGGGGTATAGGAGGAGCCTGGCAGAGGGGGGTATAGGAGGAGCCTGGGCAGAGGGGGGTGTAGGAGGAGCCTAGTCAGATTGGGTGGGGTCAAATAGGAGGAGCCTGGGCAGAATGGGTGGGGTCAGAGGGGTATGGGAGGAGCCTGGGTAGAATGGGTGGAGTCAGAGAGGAGGGGGTATAGGAGGAGCCTGGCAGAGGGGGGTGTAGGAGGAGCCTAGTCAGATTGGGTGGGGTCAAATAGGAGGAGCCTGGGCAGAATGGGTGGGGTCAGAGGGGTATGGGAGGAGCCTGGGTAGAATGGGTGGAGTCAGAGAGGAGGGGGTATAGGAGGAGCCTGGCAGAGGGGGGTGTAGGAGGAGCCTGGGCAGAGGGGGGTGTAGGAGGAGCCTAGTCAGATTGGGTGGGGTCAAATAGGAGGAGCCTGGGCAGAATGGGTGGGGTCAGAGGGGTATGGGAGGAGCCTGGGTAGAATGGGTGGAGTCAGGGAGGAGGGGGTATAGGAGGAGCCTGGCAGAGGGGGGTGTAGGAGGAGCCTAGTCAGATTGGGTGGGGTCAAATAGGAGGAGCCTGGGCAGAATGGGTGGGGTCAGAGGGGTATGGGAGGAGCCTGGGTAGAATGGGTGGAGTCAGAGAGGAGGGGGTATAGGAGGAGCCTGGCAGAGGGGGGTATAGGAGGAGCCTGGGCAGAGGGGGGTGTAGGAGGAGCCTAGTCAGATTGGGTGGGGTCAAATAGGAGGAGCCTGGGCAGAATGGGTGGGGTCAGAGAGGAGGGGGTATAGGAGGAGCCTGGCAGAGGGGGGTATAGGAGGAGCCTGGGCAGAGGGGGGTGTAGGAGGAGCCTAGTCAGATTGGGTGGGGTCAAATAGGAGGAGCCTGGGCAGAATGGGTGGGGTCAGAGGGGTATGGGAGGAGCCTGGGTAGAATGGGTGGAGTCAGAGAGGAGGGGGTATAGGAGGAGCCTGGCAGAGGGGGGTGTAGGAGGAGCCTAGTCAGATTGGGTGGGGTCAAATAGGAGGAGCCTGGGCAGAATGGGTGGGGTCAGAGGGGTATGGGAGGAGCCTGGGTAGAATGGGTGGAGTCAGAGAGGAGGGGGTATAGGAGGAGCCTGGCAGAGGGGGGTGTAGGAGGAGCCTAGTCAGATTGGGTGGGGTCAAATAGGAGGAGCCTGGGCAGAGGGGGTGGGGTCAGAGAGGAGGGGTATAGGAGGAGCCTGGGCAGAATGGGTGGGGTCAGACAGCAGAGGAGGGGCTTAGGAGGAGCCTGGGCAGGAGGAGGGGGTATATGGGCAGAATGGGTGGGGTCAGAGAGGAGGGGCTTAGGAGGAGCCTGGGCAGAATGGGTGGAGTCAGAGAGGAGGGGGTATAGGAGGAGCCTGGGCAGAATGGGTATAGGAGGAGCCTAGTCAGATTGGGTGTGGTCAAATAGGAGGAGCCTGGGCAGAATGGGTGGGGTCAGAGAGGAGGGGGTATAGGAGGAGCCTGGCAGAGGGGGGTATAGGAGGAGCCTGGGCAGAGGGGGGTGTAGGAGGAGCCTAGTCAGATTGGGTGGGGTCAAATAGGAGGAGCCTGGGCAGAATGGGTGGGGTCAGAGGGGTATGGGAGGAGCCTGGGTGGAATGGGTGGAGTCAGAGAGGAGGGGGTATAGGAGGAGCCTGGCAGAGGGGGGTGTAGGAGGAGCCTAGTCAGATTGGGTGGGGTCAAATAGGAGGAGCCTGGGCAGAATGGGTGGGGTCAGAGGGGTATGGGAGGAGCCTGGGTAGAATGGGTGGAGTCAGAGAGGAGGGGGTATAGGAGGAGCCTGGCAGAGGGGGGTGTAGGAGGAGCCTGGGCAGAATGGGTGGGGTCAGACAGCAGAGGAGGGGCTTAGGAGGAGCCTAGTCAGATTGGGTGGGGTCAGAGAGGAGGGGTATAAGAGGAGCCTGGGCAGAGGGGGTATAGGAGGAGCCTGGGCAGAGGGGGTGGGGTCAGAGAGGAGGGGTATAGGAGGAGCCTGGGCAGAGGGGGTATAGGAGGAGCCTAGTCAGATTAGGTGGGGTCAAATAGGAGGAGCCTGGGCAGAATGGGTGGAGTCAGAGAGGAGGGGGTATAGGAGGAGCCTGGGCAGAATGGGTGGGGTCAGACAGCAGAGGAGGGGCTTAGGAGGAGCCTAGTCAGATTGGGTGGGGTCAGAGAGGTGGGGTATAGGAGGAGCCTGGGGAGAATGGGTGGGGTCAGACAGCAGAGAAGGGGCTTAGGAGGAGCCTTGTCAGATTGGGTGGGGTCAAATAGGAGGAGCCTGGGCAGAGGGGGGTATAGGAGGAGCCTAGTCAGATTGGGTGGGGTCAGAGAGCAGAGGAGGGGCTTAGGAGGAGCCTAGGGGCTTAGGAGGAGCCTAGTCAGATTGGGTGGGGTCAAATAGGAGGAGCCTGGGCAGAATGGGTGGGGTCAGAGGGGTATGGGAGGAGCCTGGGTAGAATGGGTGGAGTCAGAGAGGAGGGGGTATAGGAGGAGCCTGGGCAGAGGGGGGTGTAGGAGGAGCCTAGTCAGATTGGGTGGGGTCAAATAGGAGGAGCCTGGGCAGAATGGGTGGGGTCAGAGGGGTATGGGAGGAGCCTGGGTAGAATGGGTGGAGTCAGAGAGGAGGGGGTATAGGAGGAGCCTGGCAGAGGGGGGTGTAGGAGGAGCCTAGTCAGATTGGGTGGGGTCAAATAGGAGGAGCCTGGGCACAATGGGAGGGGTCAGAGGGGTATGGAGGAGCCTGGGTAGAATGGGTGGAGTCAGAGAGGAGGGGGTATAGGAGGAGCCTAGTCAGAGGGGGTGGGGTCAGAGAGGAGGGGCTTAGGAGGAGCCTAGTCAGATTGGGTGGGGTCAAATAGGAGGAGCCTGGGCAGAATGGGTGGAGTCAGAGAGGTGGGGCTTAGGAGGAGCCTGGGCAGAATGGGTGGGGTCAGAGAGGAGGGGCTTAGGCGGAGCCTGGGCAGAATGGGTGGGGGTCAGACAGCAGAGGAGGGGCTTAGGAGGAGCCTGGGCAGAGGGGGTATAGGAGGAGCCTAGTCAGATTGGGTGGGGTCAAATAGGAGGAGCCTGGGCAGAATGGGTGGGGTCAGACAGCAGAGGAGGGGCTTAGGAGGAGCCAAGTCAGATTGGGTGGGGTCAAATAGGAGGAGCCTGGGCAGAATGGGTGGAGTCAGAGAGGTGGGGCTTAGGAGGAGCCTGGGCAGAATGGGTGGGGTCAGAGAGGAGGGGCTTAGGCGGAGCCTGGGCAGAATGGGTGGGGGTCAGACAGCAGAGGAGGGGCTTAGGAGGAGCCTGGGCAGAATGGGTGGGGTCAGACAGCAGAGGAGGGGCTTAGGAGGAGCCTAGTCAGATTGGGTGGGGTCAAATAGGAGGAGCCTGGGCAGAATGGGTGGGGTCAGACAGCAGAGGAGGGGCTTAGGAGGAGCCAAGTCAGATTGGGTGGGGTCAAATAGGAGGGGTATAGGAGGAGCCTGGGCAGAATGGGTGGGGTCAGAGGGGCATGGGAGGAGCCTGGGCAGAATGGGTGGAGTCAGAGAGGAGGGGGTATAGGAGGATCCTGGGCAGAATGGGTGGGGTCAGACAGCAGAGGAGGGGCTTAGGAGGAGCCTGGGCAGAATGGGTGAAGTCAGACAGCAGAGGAGGGGCTTAGGAGGAGCCTGGGCAGAATGGGTGGGGTCAGAGAGGAGATGCTTAGGCAGAGCCTGGGCAGTATGGGTGGGGTCAGACAGCAGAGGAGGGGCTTAGGAGGAGCCTAGTCAGATTGGGTGGGGTTGAATAGGAGGAGCCTAGTCAGAATGGGTGGAGTCAGAGAGGAGGGGGTATAGGAGGAGCCTGGGCAGAATGGGTGGGGTCAGAGAGGAGGGGGTATAGGAGGAGCCTGGCAGAGGGGGGTATAGGAGGAGCCTGGGCAGAGGGGGGTGTAGGAGGAGCCTAGTCAGATTGGGTGGGGTCAAATAGGAGGAGCCTGGGCAGAATGGGTGGGGTCAGAGGGGTATGGGAGGAGCCTGGGTAGAATGGGTGGAGTCAGAGAGGAGGGGGTATAGGAGGAGCCTGGCAGAGGGGGGTGTAGGAGGAGCCTAGTCAGATTGGGTGGGGTCAAATAGGAGGAGCCTGGGCAGAATGGGTGGGGTCAGAGGGGTATGGGAGGAGCCTGGGTAGAATGGGTGGAGTCAGAGAGGAGGGGGTATAGGAGGAGCCTGGCAGAGGGGGGTGTAGGAGGAGCCTAGTCAGATTGGGTGGGGTCAAATAGGAGGAGCCTGGGCAGAGGGGGTGGGGTCAGAGAGGAGGGGTATAGGAGGAGCCTGGGCAGAATGGGTGGGGTCAGACAGCAGAGGAGGGGCTTAGGAGGAGCCTGGGCAGAATGGGTGGGGTCAGAGAGGAGGAGCCTAGTCAGATTGGGTGGGGTCAAATAGGAGGAGCCTGGGCAGAATGGGTGGGGTCAGACAGCAGAGGAGGGGCTTAGGAGGAGCCTGGGCAGGATGAGGGGGTATATGGGCAGAATGGGTGGGGTCAGAGAGGAGGGGCCTAGGAGGAGCCTGGGCAGAATGGGTGGGGTCAGAGAGGAGGGGGTATAGGAGGAGCCTGGCAGAGGGGGGTGTAGGAGGAGCCTAGTCAGATTGGGTGGGGTCAAATAGGAGGAGCCTGGGCAGAATGGGTGGGGTCAGAGGGGTATGGGAGGAGCCTGGGTAGAATGGGTGGAGTCAGAGAGGAGGGGGAATAGGAGGAGCTTGGGCAGAATGGGTGGGGTCAGACAGCAGAGGAGGGGCTTAGGAGGAGCCTGGGCAGAATGGGTGGAGTCAGAGAGGAGGAGCCTGGGCAGAATGGGTGGGGTCAGACAGCAGAGGAGGGGATTAGGAGGAGCCTGGGCAGAGGGGGTGGAGTCAGAGAGGAGGGGGTATAGGAGGAGCCTAGTCAGAGGGGGTGGGGTCAGAGAGGAGGGGCTTAGGAGGAGCCTAGTCAGATTGGGTGGGGTCAAATAGGAGGAGCCTGGGCAGAATGGGTGGGGTCAGACAGCAGAGGAGGGGCTTAGGAGGAGCCAAGTCAGATTGGGTGGGGTCAAATAGGAGGGGTATAGGAGGAGGAGCCTGGGCAGAATGGGTGGGGTCAGAGGGGTATGGGAGGAGCCTGGGCAGAATGGGTGGAGTCAGAGAGGAGGGGGTATAGGAGGAGCCTGGGCAGAATGGGTGGGGTCAGACAGCAGAGGAGGGGCTTAGGAGGAGCCTGGGCAGAATGGGTGGGGTCAGAGAGGAGATGCTTAGGCAGAGCCTGGGCAGTATGGGTGGGGGCAGACAGCAGAGGAGGGGCTTAGGAGGAGCCTAGTCAGATTGGGTGGGGTCAAATAGGAGGAACCTAGTCAGAATGGGTGGAGTCAGAGAGGAGGGGGTATAGGAGGAGCCTAGTCAGATTGGGTGGGGTCAGAGAGGAGGGGCTTAGGAGGAGCCTAGGGGCTTAGGAGGAGCCTAGTCAGATTGGGTGGGGTCAGAGAGGAGGGGTATAGGAGGAGCCTGGGCAGAATGGGTGGGGCAGAATGGGTGGGGTCAGACAGCAGATGAGGGGCTTAGGAGGAGCCTGGGCAGAATTGGTGGGGTCAGAGAGGAGGGGCTTAGGAGGAGCCTGGGCAGAATGGGTGGGGTCAGACAGCAGAGGAGGGGCTTAGGAGGAGCCTAGTCAGATTGGGTGGGGTCAAATAGGAGGAGCCTGGGCAGAATGGGTGGGGTCAGACAGCAGAGGAGGGGTATAGGAGGAGCCTGGCAGAGGGGGGTGTAGGAGGAGCCTAGTCAGATTGGGTGGGGTCAAATAGGAGGAGCCTGGGTGGGGTCAGAGGGGTATGGGAGGAGCCTGGGCAGAGGGGGTGGGGTCAGAGAGGAGGGGTATAGGAGGAGCCTGGGCAGAGGGGGTATAGGAGGAGCCTGGCCAGAGGGGGTGGGGTCAGAGAGGAGGGGTATAGGAGGAGCCTGGGCAGAATGGGTGGGGTAAGACAGCAGAGGAGGGGCTTAGAGGAGCTTAGTCAGATTGGGTGGGGTCAAATAGGAGGAGCCTGGGCAGAATGGGTGGGTCAGAGGGGTAGGGGAGGAGCCTGGGCAGAATGGGTGGGGTCAGGCAGAGGAGGGGCTTAGGAGGAGCCTGGGCAGAATGGGTGGAGTCAGAGAGGAGGGGCTTAGGCGGAGCCTGGGCAGAATGGGTGGAGTCAGAGAGGAGGGGGTATAGGAGGAGCCTGGCAGAGGGGGGTATAGGAGGAGCCTGGGCAGAGGGGGGTGTAGGAGGAGCCTAGTCAGATTGGGTGGGGTCAAATAGGAGGAGCCTGGGCAGAATGGGTGGGGTCAGAGGGGTATGGGAGGAGCCTGGGTAGAATGGGTGGAGTCAGAGAGGAGGGGGTATAGGAGGAGCCTGGCAGAGGGGGGTGTAGGAGGAGCCTAGTCAGATTGGGTGGGGTCAAATAGGAGGAGCCTGGGCAGAGGGGGTGGGGTCAGAGAGGAGGGGTATAGGAGGAGCCTGGGCAGAATGGGTGGGGTCAGACAGCAGAGGAGGGGCTTAGGAGGAGCCTGGGCAGAATGGGTGGGGTCAGAGAGGAGGAGCCTAGTCAGATTGGGTGGGGTCAAATAGGAGGAGCCTGGGCAGAATGGGTGGGGTCAGACAGCAGAGGAGGGGCTTAGGAGGAGCCTGGGCAGGATGAGGGGGTATATGGGCAGAATGGGTGGGGTCAGAGAGGAGGGGCCTAGGAGGAGCCTGGGCAGAATGGGTGGAGTCAGAGAGGAGGGGCTTAGGCGGAGCCTGGGCAGAATGGGTGGAGTCAGAGAGGAGGGGGTATAGGAGGAGCCTGGCAGAGGGGGGTATAGGAGGAGCCTGGGCAGAGGGGGGTGTAGGAGGAGCCTAGTCAGATTGGGTGGGGTCAAATAGGAGGAGCCTGGGCAGAATGGGTGGGGTCAGAGGGGTATGGGAGGAGCCTGGGTAGAATGGGTGGAGTCAGAGAGGAGGGGGTATAGGAGGAGCCTGGCAGAGGGGGGTGTAGGAGGAGCCTAGTCAGATTGGGTGGGGTCAAATAGGAGGAGCCTGGGCAGAGGGGGTGGGTTCAGAGAGGAGGGGTATAGGAGGAGCCTGGGCAGAATGGGTGGGGTCAGACAGCAGAGGAGGGGCTTAGGAGGAGCCTGGGCAGAATGGGTGGGGTCAGAGAGGAGGAGCCTAGTCAGATTGGGTGGGGTCAAATAGGAGGAGCCTGGGCAGAATGGGTGGGGTCAGACAGCAGAGGAGGGGCTTAGGAGGAGCCTGGGCAGGATGAGGGGGTATATGGGCAGAATGGGTGGGGTCAGAGAGGAGGGGCCTAGGAGGAGCCTGGGCAGAATGGGTGGAGTCAGAGAGGAGGGGGTATAGGAGGAGCCTGGCAGAGGGGGGTGTAGGAGGAGCCTAGTCAGATTGGGTGGAGTCAAATAGGAGGAGCCTGGGCAGAATGGGTGGGGTCAGAGGGGTATGGGAGGAGCCTGGGTAGAATGGGTGGAGTCAGAGAGGAGGGGGAATAGGAGGAGCTTGGGCAGAATGGGTGGGGTCAGACAGCAGTGGAGGGGCTTAGGAGGAGCCTGGGCAGAATGGGTGGAGTCAGAGAGGAGGAGCCTGGGCAGAATGGGTGGGGTCAGACAGCAGAGGAGGGGCTTAGGAGGAGCCTGGGCAGAGGGGGTGGAGTCAGAGAGGAGGGGGTATAGGAGGAGCCTAGTCAGAGGGGGTGGGGTCAGAGAGGAGGGGCTTAGGAGGAGCCTAGTCAGATTGGGTGGGGTCAAATAGGAGGAGCCTGGGCAGAATGGGTGGGGTCAGACAGCAGAGGAGGGGCTTAGGAGGAGCCAAGTCAGATTGGGTGGGGTCAAATAGGAGGGGTATAGGAGGAGGAGCCTGGGCAGAATGGGTGGGGTCAGAGGGGTATGGGAGGAGCCTGGACAGAATGGGTGGAGTCAGAGAGGAGGGGGTATAGGAGGAGCCTGGGCAGAATGGGTGGGGTCAGACAGCAGAGGAGGGGCTTAGGAGGAGCCTGGGCAGAATGGGTGGGGTCAGAGAGGAGATGCTTAGGCAGAGCCTGGGCAGTATGGGTGGGGGCAGACAGCAGAGGAGGGGCTTAGGAG
The DNA here is from genome assembly GCF_964263255.1 of Lissotriton vulgaris. NCBI lineage: Eukaryota > Metazoa > Chordata > Amphibia > Caudata > Salamandridae > Lissotriton > Lissotriton vulgaris. Next base: position 1,003,288,877 of record NC_141695.1, read on the forward strand.
GAGCCTAGTCAGATTGGGTGGGGTCAAATAGGAGGAACCTAGTCAGAATGGGTGGAGTCAGAGAGGAGGGGGTATAGGAGGAGCCTAGTCAGATTGGGTGGGGTCAGAGAGGAGGGGCTTAGGAGGAGCCTAGGGGCTTAGGAGGAGCCTAGTCAGATTGGGTGGGGTCAGAGAGGAGGGGTATAGGAGGAGCCTGGGCAGAATGGGTGGGGTCAGACAGCAGATGAGGGGCTTAGGAGGAGCCTGGGCAGAATTGGTGGGGTCAGAGAGGAGGGGCTTAGGAGGAGCCTGGGCAGAATGGGTGGGGTCAGACAGCAGAGGAGGGGTATAGGAGGAGCCTGGCAGAGGGGGGTGTAGGAGGAGCCTAGTCAGATTGGGTGGGGTCAAATAGGAGGAGCCTGGGTGGGGTCAGAGGGGTATGGGAGGAGCCTGGGCAGAGGGGGTGGGGTCAGAGAGGAGGGGTATAGGAGGAGCCTGGGCAGAGGGGGTATAGGAGGAGCCTGGCCAGAGGGGGTGGGGTCAGAGAGGAGGGGTATAGGAGGAGCCTGGGCAGAATGGGTGGGGTCAGACAGCAGAGGAGGGGCTTAGGAGGAGCTTAGTCAGATTGGGTGGGGTCAAATAGGAGGAGCCTGGGCAGAATGGGTGGGGTCAGAGGGGTATGGGAGGAGCCTGGGCAGAATGGGTGGGGTCAGACAGCAGAGGAGGGGCTTAGGAGGAGCCTGGGCAGAATGGGTGGGGTCAGAGAGGAGGGGCTTAGGCGGAGCCTGGGCAGAATGGGTGGGGTCAGAGAGGAGGGGCTTAGGCGGAGCCTGGGCAGAATGGGTGGGGTCAGACAGCAGAGGAGGGGCTTAGGAGGAGCCTGGGCAGGAGGAGTGGGTATATGGGCAGAATGGGTGGGGTCAGAGAGGAGGGGCTTAGGAGGAGCCTGGGCAGAATGGGTGGAGTCAGAGAGGAGGGGGTATAGGAGGAGCCTGGGCAGAATGGGTATAGGAGGAGCCTAGTCAGATTGGGTGTGGTCAAATAGGAGGAGCCTGGGCAGAATGGGTGGGGTCAGAGAGGAGGGGGTATAGGATGAGCCTGGCAGAGGGGGGTATAGGAGGAGCCTGGGCAGAGGGGGGTGTAGGAGGAGCCTAGTCAGATTGGGTGGGGTCAAATAGGAGGAGCCTGGGCAGAATGGGTGGGGTCAGAGGGGTATGGGAGGAGCCTGGGTAGAATGGGTGGAGTCAGAGAGGAGGGGGTATAGGAGGAGCCTGGCAGAGGGGGGTGTAGGAGGAGCCTAGTCAGATTGGGTGGGGTCAAATAGGAGGAGCCTGGGCAGAATGGGTGGGGTCAGAGGGGTATGGGAGGAGCCTGGGTAGAATGGGTGGAGTCAGAGAGGAGGGGGTATAGGAGGAGCCTGGCAGAGGGGGGTGTAGGAGGAGCCTAGTCAGATTGGGTGGGGTCAAATAGGAGGAGCCTGGGCAGAGGGGGTGGGGTCAGAGAGGAGGGGTATAGGAGGAGCCTGGGCAGAATGGGTGGGGTCAGACAGCAGAGGTGGGGCTTAGGAGGAGCCTGGGCAGGAGGAGGGGGTATATGGGCAGAATGGGTGGGGTCAGAGAGGAGGGGCTTAGGAGGAGCCTGGGCAGAATGGGTGGAGTCAGAGAGGAGGGGGTATAGGAGGAGCCTGGGCAGAATGGGTATAGGAGGAGCCTAGTCAGATTGGGTGTGGTCAAATAGGAGGAGCCTGGGCAGAATGGGTGGGGTCAGAGAGGAGGGGGTATAGGAGGAGCCTGGCAGAGGGGGGTATAGGAGGAGCCTGGGCAGAGGGGGGTGTAGGAGGAGCCTAGTCAGATTGGGTGGGGTCAAATAGGAGGAGCCTGGGCAGAATGGGTGGGGTCAGAGGGGTATGGGAGGAGCCTGGGTAGAATGGGTGGAGTCAGAGAGGAGGGGGTATAGGAGGAGCCTGGCAGAGGGGGGTGTAGGAGGAGCCTAGTCAGATTGGGTGGGGTCAAATAGGAGGAGCCTGGGCAGAATGGGTGGGGTCAGAGGGGTATGGGAGGAGCCTGGGTAGAATGGGTGGAGTCAGAGAGGAGGGGGTATAGGAGGAGCCTGGCAGAGGGGGGTGTAGGAGGAGCCTAGTCAGATTGGGTGGGGTCAAATAGGAGGAGCCTGGGCAGAGGGGGTGGGGTCAGAGAGGAGGGGTATAGGAGGAGCCTGGGCAGAATGGGTGGGGTCAGACAGCAGAGGAGGGGCTTAGGAGGAGCCTGGGCAGGAGGAGGGGGTATATGGGCAGAATGGGTGGGGTCAGAGAGGAGGGGCTTAGGAGGAGCCTGGGCAGAATGGGTGGAGTCAGAGAGGAGGGGGTATAGGAGGAGCCTGGGCAGAATGGGTATAGGAGGAGCCTAGTCAGATTGGGTGTGGTCAAATAGGAGGAGCCTGGGCAGAATGGGTGGGGTCAGAGAGGAGGGGGTATAGGAGGAGCCTGGCAGAGGGGGGTATAGGAGGAGCCTGGGCAGAGGGGGGTGTAGGAGGAGCCTAGTCAGATTGGGTGGGGTCAAATAGGAGGAGCCTGGGCAGAATGGGTGGGGTCAGAGGGGTATGGGAGGAGCCTGGGTAGAATGGGTGGAGTCAGAGAGGAGGGGGTATAGGAGGAGCCTGGCAGAGGGGGGTGTAGGAGGAGCCTAGTCAGATTGGGTGGGGTCAAATAGGAGGAGCCTGGGCAGAATGGGTGGGGTCAGAGGGGTATGGGAGGAGCCTGGGTAGAATGGGTGGAGTCAGAGAGGAGGGGGTATAGGAGGAGCCTGGCAGAGGGGGGTGTAGGAGGAGCCTGGGCAGAATGGGTGGGGTCAGACAGCAGAGGGGGGTATGGGAGGAGCCTGGGTAGAATGGGTGGAGTCAGAGAGGAGGGGGTATAGGAGGAGCCTGGCAGAGGGGGGTGTAGGAGGAGCCTAGTCAGATTGGGTGGGGTCAGAGAGGAGGGGTATAAGAGGAGCCTGGGCAGAGGGGGTATAGGAGGAGCCTGGGCAGAGGGGGTGGGGTCAGAGAGGAGGGGTATAGGAGGAGCCTGGGCAGAGGGGGTATAGGAGGAGCCTAGTCAGATTAGGTGGGGTCAAATAGGAGGAGCCTGGGCAGAATGGGTGGAGTCAGAGAGGAGGGGGTATAGGAGGAGCCTGGGCAGAATGGGTGGGGTCAGACAGCAGAGGAGGGGCTTAGGAGGAGCCTAGTCAGATTGGGTGGGGTCAGAGAGGTGGGGTATAGGAGGAGCCTGGGGAGAATGGGTGGGGTCAGACAGCAGAGAAGGGGCTTAGGAGGAGCCTTGTCAGATTGGGTGGGGTCAAATAGGAGGAGCCTGGGCAGAGGGGGGTATAGGAGGAGCCTAGTCAGATTGGGTGGGGTCAGAGAGCAGAGGAGGGGCTTAGGAGGAGCCTAGGGGCTTAGGAGGAGCCTAGTCAGATTGGGTGGGGTCAAATAGGAGGAGCCTGGGCAGAATGGGTGGGGTCAGAGGGGTATGGGAGGAGCCTGGGTAGAATGGGTGGAGTCAGAGAGGAGGGGGTATAGGAGGAGCCTGGGCAGAGGGGGGTGTAGGAGGAGCCTAGTCAGATTGGGTGGGGTCAAATAGGAGGAGCCTGGGCAGAATGGGTGGGGTCAGAGGGGTATGAGAGGAGCCTGGGTAGAATGGGTGGAGTCAGAGAGGAGGGGGTATAGGAGGAGCCTGGCAGAGGGGGGTGTAGGAGGAGCCTAGTCAGATTGGGTGGGGTCAAATAGGAGGAGCCTGGGCACAATGGGAGGGGTCAGAGGGGTATGGGAGGAGCCTGGGTAGAATGGGTGGAGTCAGAGAGGAGGGGGTATAGGAGGAGCCTAGTCAGAGGGGGTGGGGTCAGAGAGGAGGGGCTTAGGAGGAGCCTAGTCAGATTGGGTGGGGTCAAATAGGAGGAGCCTGGGCAGAATGGGTGGAGTCAGAGAGGTGGGGCTTAGGAGGAGCCTGGGCAGAATGGGTGGGGGTCAGACAGCAGAGGAGGGGCTTAGGAGGAGCCTGGGCAGAGGGGGTATAGGAGGAGCCTAGTCAGATTGGGTGGGGTCAAATAGGAGGAGCCTGGGCAGAATGGGTGGGGTCAGACAGCAGAGGAGGGGCTTAGGAGGAGCCAAGTCAGATTGGGTGGGGTCAAATAGGAGGAGCCTGGGCAGAATGGGTGGAGTCAGAGAGGTGGGGCTTAGGAGGAGCCTGGGCAGAATGGGTGGGGTCAGAGAGGAGGGGCTTAGGCGGAGCCTGGGCAGAATGGGTGGGGGTCAGACAGCAGAGGAGGGGCTTAGGAGGAGCCTGGGCAGAATGGGTGGGGTCAGACAGCAGAGGAGGGGCTTAGGAGGAGCCTAGTCAGATTGGGTGGGGTCAAATAGGAGGAGCCTGGGCAGAATGGGTGGGGTCAGACAGCAGAGGAGGGGCTTAGGAGGAGCCAAGTCAGATTGGGTGGGGTCAAATAGGAGGGGTATAGGAGGAGCCTGGGCAGAATGGGTGGGGTCAGAGGGGTCCCAGGCTCCTCCTAAGCCCCTCCTCTGCTGTCTGACCCCACCCATTCTGCCCAGGCTCCTCCCATACCCCTCTGACCCCACCCATTCTGCCCAGGCTCCTCCTATTTGACCCCACCCAATCTGACTAGGCTCCTCCTAAGCCCCTCCTCTGCTGTCTGACCCCACCCAATCTGACTAGGCTCCTCCTAAGCCCCTCCTCTGCTGTCTGACCCCCACCCATTCTGCCCAAGCTCCGCCTAAGCCCCTCCTCTCTGACCCCACCCATTCTGCCCAGGCTCCTCCCATACCCCTCTGACCCCACCCAGGCTCCTCCTATTTGACCCCACCCAATCTGACTAGGCTCCTCCTAAGCCCCTCCTCTGCTGTCTGACCCCACCCATTCTGCCCAGGCTCCTTCTATACCCCACCTCTCTGACCCCACCCAATCTGACTAGGCTCCGCCTAAGCCCCTCCTCTGCTGTCTGACCCCACCCATTCTGCCCAGGCTCCTCCTCTCTGACCCCACCCATTCTGCCCAGGCTCCTCCTATACCCCACCTCTCTGACCCCACCCAATCTGACTAGGCTCCTCCTAAGCCCCTCCTCTGCTGTCTGACCCCACCCATTCTGCCCAGGCTCCTCCTATACCCCCTCCTCTCTGACTCCACCCATTCTACCCAGGCTCCTCCCATACCCCTCTGACCCCACCCATTCTGCCCAGGCTCCTCCTATTTGACCCCACCCAATCTGACTAGGCTCCTCCTACACCCCCCTCTGCCAGGCTCCTCCTATACCCCTCCTCTCTGACCTCACCCATTCTGCCCAGGCTCCTCCTATTTGACCCCACCCAATCTGACTAGGCTCCTCCTAAGCCCCTCCTCTGCTGTCTGACCCCACCCATTCTGCCCAGGCTCCTCCTAAGCCCCTCCTCTCTGACCCCACCAATTCTGCCCAGGCTCCTCCTAAGCCCCTCATCTGCTGTCTGACCCCACCCATTCTGCCCAGGCTCCTCCTATACCCCTCCTCTCTGACCCCACCCAATCTGACTAGGCTCCTCCTAAGCCCCTCCTCTCTGACCCCACCCAATCTGACTAGGCTCCTCCTATACCCCCTCCTCTCTGACTCCACCCATTCTGACTAGGCTCCTCCTATTTGACCCCACCCAATCTGACTAGGCTCCTCCTAAGCCCCTCCTCTGCTGTCTGACCCCACCCATTCTGCCCAGGCTCCGCCTAAGCATCTCCTCTCTGACCCCACCCATTCTGCCCAGGCTCCTCCTAAGCCCCTCCTCTGCTGTCTGACCCCACCCATTCTGCCCAGGCTCCTCCTAAGCCCCTCCTCTGCTGTTTGACCCCACCCATTCTGCCCAGGCTCCTCCTATACCCCCTCCTCTCTGACTCCACCCATTCTGCCCAGGCTCCTCCCATACCCCTTCTGACCCCACCCATTCTGCCCAGGCTCCTCCTATACCCCTCCTATTTGACCCCACCCAATCTGACTTGGCTCCTCCTAAGCCCCTCCTCTGCTGTCTGACCCCACCCATTCTGCCCAGGCTCCTCCTATTTGACCCCACCCAATCTGACTAGGCTCCTCCTAAGCCCCTCCTCTGCTGTCGGACCCCACCCATTCTGCCCAGGCTCCTCCTATACCCCTCTGACCCCACCCATTCTGCCCAGGCTCCTCCTATACCCCCTCCTATTTGACCCCACCCAATCTGACTAGGCTCCTCCTATACCCCCTCTGCCCAGGCTCCTCCTATACCCCTCCTCTCTGACCTCACCCATTCTGCCCAGGCTCCTCCTATTTGACCCCACCCAATCTGACTAGGCTCCTCCTAAGCCCCTCCTCTGCTGTCTGACCCCACCCATTCTGCCTAGGCTCATCCTAAGCCCCTCCTCTCTGACCCCACCCAATCTGACTAGGCTCCTCCTATACCCCCTCCTCTCTGACTCCACCCATTCTGACTAGGCTCCTCCTATTTGACCCCACCCAATCTGACTAGGCTCCTCCTAAGCCCCTCCTCTGCTGTCTGACCCCACCCATTCTGCCCAGGCTCCGCCTAAGCATCTCCTCTCTGACCCCACCCATTCTGCCCAGGCTCCTCCTAAGCCCCTCCTCTGCTGTCTGACCCCACCCATTCTGCCCAGGCTCCTCCTAAGCCCCTCCTCTGCTGTCTGACCCCACCCATTCTGCCCAGGCTCCTCCTATACCCCCTCCTCTCTGACTCCACCCATTCTGCCCAGGCTCCTCCCATACCCCTCTGACCCCACCCATTCTGCCCAGGCTCCTCCTATACCCCTCCTATTTGACCCCACCCAATCTGACTTGGCTCCTCCTAAGCCCCTCCTCTGCTGTCTGACCCCACCCATTCTGCCCAGGCTCCTCCTATTTGACCCCACCCAATCTGACTAGGCTCCTCCTAAGCCCCTCCTCTGCTGTCTGACCCCACCCATTCTGCCCAGGCTCCTCCTATTTGACCCCACCCAATCTGACTAGGCTCCTCCTATACCCCCTCTGCCCAGGCTCCTCCTAAGCCCCTCCTCTGCTGTCTGACCCCCACCCATTCTGCCCAGGCTCCGCCTAAGCCCCTCCTCTCTGACCCCACCCATTCTGCCCAGGCTCCTCCTAAGCCCCTCCTCTCTGACCCCACCAATTCTGCCCAGGCTCCTCCTAAGCCCCTCCTCTGCTGTCTGACCCCACCCATTCTGCCTAGGCTCATCCTAAGCCCCTCCTCTCTGACCCCACCCAATCTGACTAGGCTCCTCCTATACCCCCTCCTCTCTGACTCCACCCATTCTGCCCAGGCTCCTCCCATACCCCTCTGACCCCACCCATTCTGCCCAGGCTCCTCCTATACCCCTCCTATTTGACCCCACCCAATCTGACTTGGCTCCTCCTAAGCCCCTCCTCTGCTGTCTGACCCCACCCATTCTGCCCAGGCTCCTCCTATTTGACCCCACCCAATCTGACTAGGCTCCTCCTAAGCCCCTCCTCTGCTGTCGGACCCCACCCATTCTGCCCAGGCTCCTCCTATACCCCTCTGACCCAACCCATTCTGCCCAGGCTCCTCCTATACCCCCTCCTATTTGACCCCACCCATTCTGACTAGGCTCCTCCTATACCCCCTCTGCCCAGGCTCCTCCTATACCCCTCCTCTCTGACCTCACCCATTCTGCCCAGGCTCCTCCTATTTGACCCCACCCAATCTGACTAGGCTCCTCCTAAGCCCCTCCTCTGCTGTCTGACCCCACCCATTCTGCCCAGGCTCCTCCTATACCCCTCCTCTCTGACCCCACCCAATCTGACTAGGCTCCTCCTAAGCCCCTCCTCTCTGACCCCACCCAATCTGACTAGGCTCCTCCTATACCCCCTCCTCTCTGACTCCACCCATTCTGACTAGGCTCCTCCTATTTGACCCCACCCAATCTGACTAGGCTCCTCCTAAGCCCCTCCTCTGCTGTCTGACCCCACCCATTCTGCCCAGGCTCCTCCTAAGCCCCTCCTCTCTGACCCCACCAATTCTGCCCAGGCTCCTCCTAAGCCCCTCATCTGCTGTCTGACCCCACACATTCTGCCCAGGCTCCTCCTATACCCCTCCTCTCTGACCCCACCCAATCTGACTAGGCTCCTCCTAAGCCCCTCCTCTCTGACCCCACCCAATCTGACTAGGCTCCTCCTATACCCCCTCCTCTCTGACTCCACCCATTCTGACTAGGCTCCTCCTATTTGACCCCACCCAATCTGTCTAGGCTCCTCCTAAGCCCCTCCTCTGCTGTCTGACCCCACCCATTCTGCCCAGGCTCCGCCTAAGCATCTCCTCTCTGACCCCACCCATTCTGCCCAGGCTCCTCCTAAGCCCCTCCTCTGCTGTCTGACCCCACCCATTCTGCCCAGGCTCCTCCTAAGCCCCTCCTCTGCTGTTTGACCCCACCCATTCTGCCCAGGCTCCTCCTATACCCCCTCCTCTCTGACTCCACCCATTCTGCCCAGGCTCCTCCCATACCCCTCTGACCCCACCCATTCTGCCCAGGCTCCACCTATACCCCTCCTATTTGACCCCACCCAATCTGACTTGGCTCCTCCTAAGCCCCTCCTCTGCTGTCTGACCCCACCCATTCTGCCCAGGCTCCTCCTATTTGACCCCACCCAATCTGACTAGGCTCCTCCTAAGCCCCTCCTCTGCTGTCGGACCCCACCCATTCTGCCCAGGCTCCTCCTATACCCCTCTGACCCCACCCATTCTGCCCAGGCTCCTCCTATACCCCCTCCTCTCTGACTCCACCCATTCTGCCCAGGCTCCTCCCATACCCCTCTGACCTCACCCATTCTGCCCAGGCTCCTCCTATTTGACCCCACCCAATCTGACTAGGCTCCTCCTAAGCCCCTCCTCTGCTGTCTGACCCCACCCATTCTGCCCAGGCTCCTCCTAAGCCCCTCCTCTCTGACCCCACCAATTCTGCCCAGGCTCCTCCTAAGCCCCTCATCTGCTGTCTGACCCCACCCATTCTGCCCAGGCTCCTCCTATACCCCTCCTCTCTGACCCCACCCAATCTGACTAGGCTCCTCCTAAGCCCCTAGGCTCCTCCTAAGCCCCTAGGCTCCTCCTAAGCCCCTCCTCTCTGACCCCACCCAATCTGACTAGGCTCCTCCTATACCCCCTCCTCTCTGACTCCACCCATTCTGACTAGGCTCCTCCTATTTGACCCCACCCAATCTGACTAGGCTCCTCCTAAGCCCCTCCTCTGCTGTCTGACCCCACCCATTCTGCCCAGGCTCCGCCTAAGCATCTCCTCTCTGACCCCACCCATTCTGCCCAGGCTCCTCCTAAGCCCCTCCTCTGCTGTCTGACCCCACCCATTCTGCCCAGGCTCCTCCTAAGCCCCTCCTCTGCTGTCTGACCCCACCCATTCTGCCCAGGCTCCTCCTATACCCCCTCCTCTCTGACTCCACCCATTCTGCCCAGGCTCCTCCCATACCCCTCTGACCCCACCCATTCTGCCCAGGCTCCTCCTATACCCCTCCTATTTGACCCCACCCAATCTGACTTGGCTCCTCCTAAGCCCCTCCTCTGCTGTCTGACCCCACCCATTCTGCCCAGGCTCCTCCTATTTGACCCCACCCAATCTGACTAGGCTCCTCCTAAGCCCCTCCTCTGCTGTCTGACCCCACCCATTCTGCCCAGGCTCCTCCTATTTGACCCCACCCAATCTGACTAGGCTCCTCCTATACCCCCTCTGCCCAGGCTCCTCCTAAGCCCCTCCTCTGCTGTCTGACCCCCACCCATTCTGCCCAGGCTCCGCCTAAGCCCCTCCTCTCTGACCCCACCCATTCTGCCCAGGCTCCTCCTAAGCCCCTCCTCTCTGACCCCACCAATTCTGCCCAGGCTCCTCCTAAGCCCCTCATCTGCTGTCTGACCCCACCCATTCTGCCCAGGCTTCTCCTATACCCCTCCTCTCTGACCCCACCCAATCTGACTAGGCTCCTCCTAAGCCCCTCCTCTGCTGTCTGACCCCACCCATTCTGCCCAGGCTCCTCCTATACCCCACCTCTCTGACCCCACCCAATCTGACTAGGCTCCTCCTAAGCCCCTCCTCTGCTGTCTGACCCCACCCATTCTGCCCAGGCTCCTCCTATTGGACCCCACCCAATCTGATTAGGCTCCTCCTATACCCCCTCTGCCCAGGCTCCTCCTATACCCCTCCTCTCTGACCCCACCCCCTCTGCCCAGGCTCCTCCTATACCCCTCCTCTCTGACCCCACCCCCTCTGCCCAGGCTCCTCCTATACCCCTCCTCTGCTGTCTGACCCCACCCATTCTGCCCAGGCTCCTCCTATTTGACCCCACCCAATCTGACTAGGCTCCTCCTAGCCCCTCCTCTGCTGTCTGACCCCACCCATTCTGCCCAGGCTCCTCCTATTTGACCCCACCCAATCTGACTAGGCTCCTCCTATACCCATTCTGCCCAGGCTCCTCCTATACCCCCTCCTCTCTGACTCCACCCATTCTGCCCATATACCCGCTCCTCCTGCCCAGGCTCCTCCTAAGCCCCTCCTCTGCTGTCTGACCCCACCCATTCTGCCCAGGCTCCGCCTAAGCCCCTCCTCTCTGACCCCACCCATTCTGCCCAGGCTCCTCCTAAGCCCCTCCTCTGCTGTCTGACCCCACCCATTCTGCCCAGGCTCCTCCCATACCCCTCTGACCCCACCCATTCTGCCCAGGCTCCTCCTATTTGACCCCACCCAATCTGACTAAGCTCCTCCTAAGCCCCTCCTCTCTGACCCCACCCCCTCTGGCCAGGCTCCTCCTATACCCCCTCCGCCCAGGCTCCTCCTATACCCCTCCTCTCTGACCCCACCCCCTCTGCCCAGGCTCCTCCTCTGCTGTCTGACCCCACCCATTCTGCCCAGGCTCCTCCTATACCCCCTCCTCTCTGACTCCACCCATTCTACCCAGGCTCCTCCCATACCCCTCTGACCCCACCCATTCTGCCCAGGCTCCTCCTATTTGACCCCACCCAATCTGACTAGGCTCCTCCGAAAGCCCCTCCTCTGCTGTCTGACCCCACCCAATCTGACTAGGCTCCTCCTAAGCCCCTCCTCTGCTGTCTGACCCCCACCCATTCTGCCCAAGCTCCGCCTAAGCCCCTCCTCTCTGACCCCACCCATTCTGCCCAGGCTCCTCCCATACCCCTCTGACCCCACCCAGGCTCCTCCTATTTGACCCCACCCAATCTGACTAGGCTCCTCCTAAGCCCCTCCTCTGCTGTCTGACCCCACCCATTCTGCCCAGGCTCCTTCTATACCCCACCTCTCTGACCCCACCCAATCTGACTAGGCTCCTCCTAAGCCCCTCCTCTGCTGTCTGACCCCACCCATTCTGCCCAGGCTCCTCCTCTCTGACCCCACCCATTCTGCCCAGGCTCCTCCTATACCCCACCTCTCTGACCCCACCCAATCTGACTAGGCTCCTCCTAAGCCCCTCCTCTGCTGTCTGACCCCACCCATTCTGCCCAGTCTCCTCCTATACCCCCTCCTCTCTGACTCCACCCATTCTACCCAGGCTCCTCCCATACCCCTCTGACCCCACCCATTCTGCCCAGGCTCCTCCTATTTGACCCCACCCAATCTGACTAGGCTCCTCCTACACCCCCCTCTGCCAGGCTCCTCCTATACCCCCTCCTCTCTGACTCCACCCATTCTGCCCAGGCTCCTCCCATACCCCTCTGACCCCACCCATTCTGCCCAGGCTCCTCCTATACCCCTCCTATTTGACCCCACCCAATCTGACTTGGCTCCTCCTAAGCCCCTCCTCTGCTGTCTGACCCCACCCATTCTGCCCAGGCTCCTCCTATTTGACCCCACCCAATCTGACTAGGCTCCTCCTAAGCCCCTCCTCTGCTGTCGGACCCCACCCATTCTGCCCAGGCTCCTCCTATACCCCTCTGACCCAACCCATTCTGCCCAGGCTCCTCCTATACCCCCTCCTATTTGACCCCACCCATTCTGACTAGGCTCCTCCTATACCCCCTCTGCCCAGGCTCCTCCTATACCCCTCCTCTCTGACCTCACCCATTCTGCCCAGGCTCCTCCTATTTGACCCCACCCAATCTGACTAGGCTCCTCCTAAGCCCCTCCTCTGCTGTCTGACCCCACCCATTCTGCCCAGGCTCCTCCTATACCCCTCCTCTCTGACCCCACCCAATCTGACTAGGCTCCTCCTAAGCCCCTCCTCTCTGACCCCACCCAATCTGACTAGGCTCCTCCTATACCCCCTCCTCTCTGACTCCACCCATTCTGACTAGGCTCCTCCTATTTGACCCCACCCAATCTGACTAGGCTCCTCCTAAGCCCCTCCTCTGCTGTCTGACCCCACCCATTCTGCCCAGGCTCCTCCTAAGCCCCTCCTCTCTGACCCCACCAATTCTGCCCAGGCTCCTCCTAAGCCCCTCATCTGCTGTCTGACCCCACACATTCTGCCCAGGCTCCTCCTATACCCCTCCTCTCTGACCCCACCCAATCTGACTAGGCTCCTCCTAAGCCCCTCCTCTCTGACCCCACCCAATCTGACTAGGCTCCTCCTATACCCCCTCCTCTCTGACTCCACCCATTCTGACTAGGCTCCTCCTATTTGACCCCACCCAATCTGTCTAGGCTCCTCCTAAGCCCCTCCTCTGCTGTCTGACCCCACCCATTCTGCCCAGGCTCCTCCTAAGCCCCTCCTCTGCTGTCTGACCCCACCCATTCTGCCCAGGCTCCTCCTAAGCCCCTCCTCTCTGACCCCACCAATTCTGCCCAGGCTCCTCCTAAGCCCCTCATCTGCTGTCTGACCCCACCCATTCTGCCCAGGCTCCTCCTATACCCCTCCTCTCTGACCCCACCCAATCTGACTAGGCTCCTCCTAAGCCCCTAGGCTCCTCCTAAGCCCCTCCTCTCTGACCCCACCCAATCTGACTAGGCTCCTCCTATACCCCCTCCTCTCTGACTCCACCCATTCTGACTAGGCTCCTCCTATTTGACCCCACCCAATCTGACTAGGCTCCTCCTAAGCCCCTCCTCTGCTGTCTGACCCCACCCATTCTGCCCAGGCTCCGCCTAAGCATCTCCTCTCTGACCCCACCCATTCTGCCCAGGCTCCTCCTAAGCCCCTCCTCTGCTGTCTGACCCCACCCATTCTGCCCAGGCTCCTCCTAAGCCCCTCCTCTGCTGTTTGACCCCACCCATTCTGCCCAGGCTCCTCCTATACCCCCTCCTCTCTGACTCCACCCATTCTGCCCAGGCTCCTCCCATACCCCTCTGACCCCACCCATTCTGCCCAGGCTCCACCTATACCCCTCCTATTTGACCCCACCCAATCTGACTTGGCTCCTCCTAAGCCCCTCCTCTGCTGTCTGACCCCACCCATTCTGCCCAGGCTCCTCCTATTTGACCCCACCCAATCTGACTAGGCTCCTCCTAAGCCCCTCCTCTGCTGTCGGACCCCACCCATTCTGCCCAGGCTCCTCCTATACCCCTCTGACCCCACCCATTCTGCCCAGGCTCCTCCTATACCCCCTCCTCTCTGACTCCACCCATTCTGCCCAGGCTCCTCCCATACCCCTCTGACCTCACCCATTCTGCCCAGGCTCCTCCTATTTGACCCCACCCAATCTGACTAGGCTCCTCCTAAGCCCCTCCTCTGCTGTCTGACCCCACCCATTCTGCCCAGGCTCCTCCTAAGCCCCTCCTCTCTGACCCCACCAATTCTGCCCAGGCTCCTCCTAAGCCCCTCATCTGCTGTCTGACCCCACCCATTCTGCCCAGGCTCCTCCTATACCCCTCCTCTCTGACCCCACCCAATCTGACTAGGCTCCTCCTAAGCCCCTAGGCTCCTCCTAAGCCCCTAGGCTCCTCCTAAGCCCCTCCTCTCTGACCCCACCCAATCTGACTAGGCTCCTCCTATACCCCCTCCTCTCTGACTCCACCCATTCTGACTAGGCTCCTCCTATTTGACCCCACCCAATCTGACTAGGCTCCTCCTAAGCCCCTCCTCTGCTGTCTGACCCCACCCATTCTGCCCAGGCTCCGCCTAAGCATCTCCTCTCTGACCCCACCCATTCTGCCCAGGCTCCTCCTAAGCCCCTCCTCTGCTGTCTGACCCCACCCATTCTGCCCAGGCTCCTCCTAAGCCCCTCCTCTGCTGTCTGACCCCACCCATTCTGCCCAGGCTCCTCCTATACCCCCTCCTCTCTGACTCCACCCATTCTGCCCAGGCTCCTCCCATACCCCTCTGACCCCACCCATTCTGCCCAGGCTCCTCCTATACCCCTCCTATTTGACCCCACCCAATCTGACTTGGCTCCTCCTAAGCCCCTCCTCTGCTGTCTGACCCCACCCATTCTGCCCAGGCTCCTCCTATTTGACCCCACCCAATCTGACTAGGCTCCTCCTAAGCCCCTCCTCTGCTGTCGGACCCCACCCATTCTGCCCAGGCTCCTCCTATACCCCTCTGACCCAACCCATTCTGCCCAGGCTCCTCCTATACCCCCTCCTATTTGACCCCACCCATTCTGACTAGGCTCCTCCTATACCCCCTCTGCCCAGGCTCCTCCTATACCCCTCCTCTCTGACCTCACCCATTCTGCCCAGGCTCCTCCTATTTGACCCCACCCAATCTGACTAGGCTCCTCCTAAGCCCCTCCTCTGCTGTCTGACCCCACCCATTCTGCCCAGGCTCCTCCTAAGCCCCTCCTCTCTGACCCCACCAATTCTGCCCAGGCTCCTCCTAAGCCCCTCATCTGCTGTCTGACCCCACCCATTCTGCCCAGGCTCCTCCTATACCCCTCCTCTCTGACCCCACCCAATCTGACTAGGCTCCTCCTAAGCCCCTCCTCTCTGACCCCACCCAATCTGACTAGGCTCCTCCTATACCCCCTCCTCTCTGACTCCACCCATTCTGACTAGGCTCCTCCTATTTGACCCCACCCAATCTGACTAGGCTCCTCCTAAGCCCCTCCTCTGCTGTCTGACCCCACCCATTCTGCCCAGGCTCCGCCTAAGCATCTCCTCTCTGACCCCACCCATTCTGCCCAGGCTCCTCCTAAGCCCCTCCTCTGCTGTCTGACCCCACCCATTCTGCCCAGGCTCCTCCTAAGCCCCTCCTCTGCTGTTTGACCCCACCCATTCTGCCCAGGCTCCTCCTATACCCCCTCCTCTCTGACTCCACCCATTCTGCCCAGGCTCCTCCCATACCCCTCTGACCCCACCCATTCTGCCCAGGCTCCTCCTATACCCCTCCTATTTGACCCCACCCAATCTGACTTGGCTCCTCCTAAGCCCCTCCTCTGCTGTCTGACCCCACCCATTCTGCCCAGGCTCCTCCTATTTGACCCCACCCAATCTGACTAGGCTCCTCCTAAGCCCCTCCTCTGCTGTCGGACCCCACCCATTCTGCCCAGGCTCCTCCTATACCCCCTCTGCCCAGGCTCCTCCTATACCCCTCCTCTCTGACCTCACCCATTCTGCCCAGGCTCCTCCTATTTGACCCCACCCAATCTGACTAGGCTCCTCCTAAGCCCCTCCTCTGCTGTCTGACCCCACCCATTCTGCCTAGGCTCCTCCTAAGCCCCTCCTCTCTGACCCCACCCAATCTGACTAGGCTCCTCCTATACCCCCTCCTCTCTGACTCCACCCATTCTGACTAGGCTCCTCCTATTTGACCCCACCCAATCTGACTAGGCTCCTCCTAAGCCCCTCCTCTGCTGTCTGACCCCACCCATTCTGCCCAGGCTCCGCCTAAGCATCTCCTCTCTGACCCCACCCATTCTGCCCAGGCTCCTCCTAAGCCCCTCCTCTGCTGTCTGACCCCACCCATTCTGCCCAGGCTCCTCCTAAGCCCCTCCTCTGCTGTCTGACCCCACCCATTCTGCCCAGGCTCCTCCTATACCCCCTCCTCTCTGACTCCACCCATTCTGCCCAGGCTCCTCCCATACCCCTCTGACCCCACCCATTCTGCCCAGGCTCCTCCTATACCCCTCCTATTTGACCCCACCCAATCTGACTTGGCTCCTCCTAAGCCCCTCCTCTGCTGTCTGACCCCACCCATTCTGCCCAGGCTCCTCCTATTTGACCCCACCCAATCTGACTAGGCTCCTCCTAAGCACCTCCTCTGCTGTCTGACCCCACCCATTCTGCCCAGGCTCCTCCTATTTGACCCCACCCAATCTGACTAGGCTCCTCCTATACCCCCTCTGCCCAGGCTCCTCCTAAGCCCCTCCTCTGCTGTCTGACCCCCACCCATTCTGCCCAGGCTCCGCCTAAGCCCCTCCTCTCTGACCCCACCCATTCTGCCCAGGCTCCTCCTAAGCCCCACCTCTCTGACTCCACCCATTCTGCCCAGGCTCCTCCTATTTGACCCCACCCAATCTGACTAGGCTCCTCCTAAGCCCCTCCTCTCTGACCCCACCCCCTCTGCCCAGGCTCCTCCTATACCCCCTCTGCCCAGGCTCCTCCTATACCCCTCCTCTCTGACCCCACCCCCTCTGCCCAGGCTCCTCCTATACCCCCTCTGCCCAGGCTCCTCCTATACCCCTCCTCTGCTGTCTGACCCCACCCATTCTGCCCAGGCTCCTCCTAAGCCCCTCCTCTCTGACCCCACCAATTCTGCCCAGGCTCCTCCTAAGCCCCTCATCTGCTGTCTGACCCCACCCATTCTGCCCAGGCTTCTCCTATACCCCTCCTCTCTGACCCCACCCAATCTGACTAGGCTCCTCCTAAGCCCCTCCTCTGCTGTCTGACCCCACCCATTCTGCCCAGGCTCCTCCTATACCCCACCTCTCTGACCCCACCCAATCTGACTAGGCTCCTCCTAAGCCCCTCCTCTGCTGTCTGACCCCACCCATTCTGCCCAGGCTCCTCCTATTGGACCCCACCCAATCTGATTAGGCTCCTCCTATACCCCCTCTGCCCAGGCTCCTCCTATACCCCTCCTCTCTGACCCCACCCCCTCTGCCCAGGCTCCTCCTATACCCCTCCTCTCTGACCCCACCCCCTCTGCCCAGGCTCCTCCTATACCCCTCCTCTGCTGTCTGACCCCACCCATTCTGCCCAGGCTCCTCCTATTTGACCCCACCCAATCTGACTAGGCTCCTCCTAGCCCCTCCTCTGCTGTCTGACCCCACCCATTCTGCCCAGGCTCCTCCTATTTGACCCCACCCAATCTGACTAGGCTCCTCCTATACCCATTCTGCCCAGGCTCCTCCTATACCCCCTCCTCTCTGACTCCACCCATTCTGCCCATATACCCGCTCCTCCTGCCCAGGCTCCTCCTAAGCCCCTCCTCTGCTGTCTGACCCCACCCATTCTGCCCAGGCTCTGCCTAAGCCCCTCCTCTCTGACCCCACCCATTCTGCCCAGGCTCCTCCTAAGCCCCTCCTCTGCTGTCTGACCCCACCCATTCTGCCCAGGCTCCTCCCATACCCCTCTGACCCCACCCATTCTGCCCAGGCTCCTCCTATTTGACCCCACCCAATCTGACTAAGCTCCTCCTAAGCCCCTCCTCTCTGACCCCACCCCCTCTGGCCAGGCTCCTCCTATACCCCCTCCGCCCAGGCTCCTCCTATACCCCTCCTCTCTGACCCCACCCCCTCTGCCCAGGCTCCTCCTCTGCTGTCTGACCCCACCCATTCTGCCCAGGCTCCTCCTATACCCCCTCCTCTCTGACTCCACCCATTCTACCCAGGCTCCTCCCATACCCCTCTGACCCCACCCAGGCTCCTCCTATTTGACCCCACCCAATCTGACTAGGCTCCTCCTACACCCCCCTCTGCCAGGCTCCTCCTATACCCCTCCTCTGCTGTCTGACCCCACCCATTCTGCCCAGGCTCCTCCTATTTGACCCCACCCAATCTGACTAGGCTCCTCCTAAGCCCCTCCTCTGCTGTCTGACCCCACCCAATCTGACTAGGCTCCTCCTAAGCCCCTCCTCTGCTGTCTGACCCCACCCATTCTGCCCAGGCTCCTCCTAAGCCCCTCCTCTGCTGTCTGACCCCACCCATTCTGCCCAGGCTCCTCCCATACCCCTCTGACCCCACCCATTCTGCCCAGGCTCCTCCTATTTGACCCCACCCAATCTGACTAGGCTCCTCCTAAGCCCCTCCTCTGCTGTCTGACCCCACCCAATCTGACTAGGCTCCTCCTAAGCCCCTCCTCTGCTGTCTGACCCCCACCCATTCTGCCCAAGCTCCGCCTAAGCCCCTCCTCTCTGACCCCACCCATTCTGCCCAGGCTCCTCCCATACCCCTCTGACCCCACCCAGGCTCCTCCTATTTGACCCCACCCAATCTGACTAGGCTCCTCCTAAGCCCCTCCTCTGCTGTCTGACCCCACCCATTCTGCCCAGGCTCCTTCTATACCCCACCTCTCTGACCCCACCCAATCTGACTAGGCTCCTCCTAAGCCCCTCCTCTGCTGTCTGACCCCACCCATTCTGCCCAGGCTCCTCCTCTCTGACCCCACCCATTCTGCCCAGGCTCCTCCTATACCCCACCTCTCTGACCCCACCCAATCTGACTAGGCTCCTCCTAAGCCCCTCCTCTGCTGTCTGACCCCACCCATTCTGCCCAGGCTCCTCCTATACCCCCTCCTCTCTGACTCCACCCATTCTACCCAGGCTCCTCCCATACCCCTCTGACCCCACCCATTCTGCCCAGGCTCCTCCTATTTGACCCCACCCAATCTGACTAGGCTCCTCCTACACCCCCCTCTGCCAGGCTCCTCCTATACCCCCTCCTCTCTGACTCCACCCATTCTACCCAGGCTCCTCCCATTCTGCCCAGGCTCCTCCTATTTGACCCCACCCAATCTGACTAGGCTCCTCCTACACCCCCCCTCTGCCAGGCTCCTCCGATACCCCTCCTCTCTGACCCCACCCAATCTGACTAGGCTCCTCCTAAGCCCCTAGGCCCCTCCTAAGCCCCTCCTCTGCTGTCTGACCCCACTCATTCTGCCCAGGCTCCTCCTAAGCCCCTCCTCTCTGACCCCACCCAATCTGACTAGGCTCCTCCTAAGCCCCTAGGCTCTTCCTAAGCCCCTCCTCTGCTGTCTGACCCCACCCATTCTGCCCAGGCTCCTCCTCTCTGACCCCACCCATTCTGCCCAGGCTCCTCCTATACCCCACCTCTCTGACCCCACCCAATCTGACTAGGCTCCTCCTAAGCCCCTCCTCTGCTGTCTGACCCCACCCATTCTGCCCAGGCTCCTCCTATACCCCCTCCTCTCTGACTCCACCCATTCTACCCAGGCTCCTCCCATACCCCTCTGACCCCACCCATTCTGCCCAGGCTCCTCCTATTTGACCCCACCCAATCTGACTAGGCTCCTCCTACACCCCCCGCTGCCAGGCTCCTCCTATACCCCCTCCTCTCTGACTCCACCCATTCTGCCCAGGCTCCTCCCATACCCCTCTGACCCCACCCATTCTGCCCAGGCTCCTCCTGTACCCCTCCTATTTGACCCCACCCAATCTGACTTGGCTCCTCCTAAGCCCCTCCTCTGCTGTCTGACCCCACCCATTCTGCCCAGGCTCCTCCTATTTGACCCCACCCAATCTGACTAGGCTCCTCCTAAGCCCCTCCTCTGCTGTCTGACCCCACCCATTCTGCCCAGGCTCCTCCTAAGCCCCTCCTCTCTGACCCCACCAATTCTGCCCAGGCTCCTCCTAAGCCCCTCATCTGCTGTCTGACCCCACCCATTCTGCCCAGGCTCCTCCTATACCCCTCCTCTCTGACCCCACCCAATCTGACTAGGCTCCTCCTAAGCCCCTCCTCTCTGACCCCACCCAATCTGACTAGGCTCCTCCTATACCCCCTCCTCTCTGACTCCACCCATTCTGACTAGGCTCCTCCTATTTGACCCCACCCAATCTGACTAGGCTCCTCCTAAGCCCCTCCTCTGCTGTCTGACCCCACCCATTCTGCCCAGGCTCCTCCTAAGCCCCTCCTTTCTGACCCCACCAATTCTGCCCAGGCTCCTCCTAAGCCCCTCATCTGCTGTCTGACCCCACACATTCTGCCCAGGCTCCTCCTATACCCCTCCTCTCTGACCCCACCCAATCTGACTAGGCTCCTCCTAAGCCCCTCCTCTCTGACCCCACCCAATCTGACTAGGCTCCTCCTATACCCCCTCCTCTCTGACTCCACCCATTCTGACTAGGCTCCTCCTATTTGACCCCACCCAATCTGACTAGGCTCCTCCTAAGCCCCTCCTCTGCTGTCTGACCCCACCCATTCTGCCCAGGCTCCTCCTAAGCCCCTCCTCTGCTGTCTGACCCCACCCATTCTGCCCAGGCTCCTCCTAAGCCCCTCCTCTCTGACCCCACCAATTCTGCCCAGGCTCCTCCTAAGCCCCTCATCTGCTGTCTGACCCCACCCATTCTGCCCAGGCTCCTCCTATACCCCTCCTCTCTGACCCCACCCAATCTGACTAGGCTCCTCCTAAGCCCCTAGGCTCCTCCTAAGCCCCTCCTCTCTGACCCCACCCAATCTGACTAGGCTCCTCCTATACCCCCTCCTCTCTGACTCCACCCATTCTGACTAGGCTCCTCCTATTTGACCCCACCCAATCTGACTAGGCTCCTCCTAAGCCCCTCCTCTGCTGTCTGACCCCACCCATTCTGCCCAGGCTCCGCCTAAGCATCTCCTCTCTGACCCCACCCATTCTGCCCAGGCTCCTCCTAAGCCCCTCCTCTGCTGTCTGACCCCTGGAGTTCTGGACTTTTTGGTTCCGTCCAGAGGTGTCAGGGAACAACACCCAAAGACCCCGGAGTTCCACCTGCCTTGGTGCGCTAATGAACAGAAACACGGGCTTCTCGATGGTGGCGTCAAAGACCAAAGGTTTATTACTGCAGGGACACAGAAGTCACAGAATCTACACACGGGCAGAATTCAGGAGACTGTTCCATTTGTACAAAGTGGGTTGCTCCTTATATACTAAAAATTGTGCTCTAGGCAAATATTTCACATGTCGGTACATTCCCAAACCTTTTGTGTCTCTAAACAATAAATATTTGGCGTTACACAGGAACTGTCGATAATATCTGATACCAAACATCACGAAGAGGGGTTCCCACCAGTCCATCACAATCCCTTGTCAATATTGCATTCAAGAGCCGGACCGCCTCATCATAAAGTTCGTTACCTCCCCCTAATAAAGGCCCAGAAGGAAAGGAGCAGAGCCAGGTGCAGAAGATAGAAAAGCGGGATAAGAGATGTTTGTAGGTTGTAAATGGGCAAGGCTACCGGCTTCGGCCGCCTAATCATGATCAGGTACAATGGACAGGAAAACCAGTTCAGGTGGGCTGGCCTCGGGCAGAGGAGGCAGCCTTTGTCGAGTCATGCAGCTTCAGCGTGATCTGGTTTGAGGTGCACGTGTCATGTAAGAGGTGAATCTCCGGTTAGGGCTACGTGTCCTTAATCAAAGTGGAGTGAAATGAAGTGATCAGAGGCTATTGCATATGTGAGGGCAAGGAAACACAAAATGGCGGCCATAATCTAAGATGGATGCCGTGTGTATATCAGAAATGTGTCAGTGGAAGGAGTGCTCTTGCTCGTAGCGTAGCGAAAACACTAGGATATACTAGATGGATCATTTGCGGTTCGCTGATACTAATTTTATGTATTTCCGACAAACTTGAAAACACGGGTTCAAGTCGTCACGGAACCGTCACGGAACCTCAGACCCTCCTTTTGCCCTTACATAGGCAATTACTCAGTCTATGTCTGAATCTAGTTCTATGTTCATCAGGTCAGTGACATGTTGTTGTATCATCATCCTTTCTCGTGTTTTTTCTCCAAACGCAGGTGGTTTCCTAAAACAAGTTGCAGCAAAAAGACTACATAGAGCAGGACCACACTGGATAATCAGACAACATGAGAATAGGAATACTAAGATGACACCAATGACCATTAGAACCTTCCATCCCCACGCTGAGATCAGAGTCCAAACCCACTCCATGAAGGACCAGTTTCCCTTGTCTACATGTATGGAGTCCGAAATCTTGTGCAATTTAGAGATCGCCTCGTAAACTGTTGGAGCATTATTAGGAATAAAGACACAGCAGCTCGATTGGATCATTCTGCATACCCCACCTCGATCTGCAAGTATAACATCTAGAACCATACGGTTCTGCAATGTCATGAGTCTATCCGCCTGAAGCTCAGCTGTCAGATTGCTAAGGGCACCAGCAGTTTCGGTAATAGTAGATTCAACTACCCGTGTTAGCTGACGTATGTTTCTACTATTGGCCATAGGCCCCCAGAACGGAAGGAAGCCTTTGAAGAAGTCTCCAGCTTCCTGACCAGCGGTATCTTCCTTACTGAAAACACCTCTAGCTACTCTTGTTCTGTGGTAATCCGGTGAAGCAGTGTATGTCGGAGGCAACAATCGAGCAATATAACATGAACCTGAGAAGTCAGCAGGCAACCATGTATAAGCTCTGTCTTGACAGATGAAGTAGGTACCCCTAGCAGTAAGGAAGGCAGGGGAAGAGTTAGCCGGAAACACATAAGTCTCTACGCACTCACTCCTCCCTAGCTGAGCTCTCGGATTTCTCCCATTACCTTGCAAACAGACCTGACCTAGGTGAGGTACGACCCAGATTGGAGTTGAGCTTTTACGCTTGCTTTCTCCTAAACTAAGGCGATACTCTGAAGTATTCCAACTTAAATATACTCGCAATTCGTCTCTAGGGTAAGATGGAGTATTATTGACGTCCTTGATCATGTCAATAATTCCCTGGACTAAAGCTTTGTTGGCAGAGTTATATTTAGTGGAGCATGGTGGACGTGGAGGATAGGTTTCAAGGGCATAAGCAAAGATGGTTTGGAAGGCCTGAAATGATCCATTATAGCTGTAAGGTAAAACCAAATAGGGAATACCTTTATCCATAGTGTGAGGTATCAAGCCACACACCCAGCAGTCTGTAGTGTTAACTACCAGTTGGTGTTGGTGCAAGAGCTGTACAAAAGTATTATTAATGAATTCTGAGCGTCGAGCTTGCTCATGTTCAGGAAACGAGTGAAAAGAGTGTATAGAAGAAACAGTAGAAATAGCTGGATCAAGGGGAGGCACTGTAGAAACTGGCACAAAAATCAAATTTATGCTAAAGACAATTCCACCCACCAATGTTGCTAAAACAATCAAAAATGTAATGGCACATTGCATCAAGAAACATTTGCTGTGAAGAATTCTATTTAGTCTGTTTCTGCGAACATAAATCACATTTTCTCGTTGCAGCGCAGGAAGTTCCATCTTCTACAATCCGCTCGCGACCACTGATGATGTGTACGTAGATGAAAATGCCTCTGTCAGCCCTGGGAGTTCCCAGTACTAACAGAAAGATCGACCTTGTGTCAGACCCCTGCAAATTCAAACTAGGCACACAGCCACGACCCTACGGCTACCCAGACGGCAAGGCAATTTAAAAAAAACAATAAACAATAGCAAACTTCCTGGCTGAAAAGCAAAAAGTCCAATGTATATAAATATCAAAATCACAATATGCAGTTGCCTGCTTTATTAGTTCGTTTTATGGCTTCTAAGGTTGTATCTTTTCTTTGCTGGTACTGTTTGATCGGAAAATAGTGTATCACTAGCAGCTGTTGCAGAGTTTACGTTCGCAGATGGCAAAGTCTCTTTTGATGCTGGAGACAAATGTTCAATGTTCAAAGTAGTCTTTTCAGGAGGAGAGTCAAGTTTCAAAGTGTCAGTAATTAAATCGGCATCACTGAAAGGGACAAATCTCGGAGTTATTTCAGATTCGGAGGCACCAATTCCCTTCTTCACCCAGTCGTCGTAGGGCAGCGGCAGTGGAACACGCTTTACGTGGGAAGCGTGGATCCAGTTCTTCCGGCCAGCAACACGTACAGCTGTCCTCGTTGCCAGCAGGATTTGGAAGGGGCCGATGTAGCGAGGCTGAAGATTCTTTGTCCTCGCGAAGTTCCGGACCACTATGAAGTCACCCGGTTTCAGTTGATGCCCTGGACTCTCCGGAGGCTTTGGCAAAGCATCAAAAACCTGTTGATGAATAAGACTTAATTTAGCAGTCAAGTCGTAAAGGTAGTCTATCAACATAGGATATTCAATGGAGCAGAATTGTTTAGGCCTTGGCACACCCCAGACATTTGCCGGGCGGCCAAATACAATCTCATATGGAGAAAGCCCTATTCTAGAATGCACTGTTGCTCTCGTTGATAACAAGGCCAAAGGAAGTGCGTCTGGCCAAGCCAAACCTGTGGATGCTTGTATTTTGGCTATTTTAAGCTTGAGGGTGCCATTATAACCCTCCACTAGACCAGCTGACTGGGGATGGTTCGCACTATGAAATTTTTGTTTCAATCCTAGACCAGCACACACACTCTGCATAACTTTCCCTATAAACTCACTTCCGTTATCTGACCATACAATCCGTGGCATTCCATACCTAGGAAAAAAATCTTTGAGAAGAATTTTGGCAGTTGATAAAGCAGTGTTGTCCTTTAGTGGGTATGCTTCTATCCACCTGGAAAAAGCACAAACTACCACCAGGACGTATTTTAAATTGTTGCAGCGTTCCATGTGAATGAAGTCTAACTGTATTACTTCAAAGGGACAGGAAGGAGGAGCAAAATGACCAGCTGGAGTTGGAGTTCCCTTGCCAGGATTATGCATCAAGCACACTATACAATTTTTCACCACTCTCTCTGCACACTTACTGATTCCCTCATTCTTCCAAACCGGAGCTAACATCTTACATATCCCTTTAGAACTTATGTGCGCCACTCCATGCGCCATCGTCACTACTGCAAGCACATACGCATCAGGCAACATCCAACGCTGCTGTTCTGTCAAATCGATCCAACATCCATTCGAGTCCAATTTGCCCGTACTTTCTCTCCATACGCGTTTCTCTTCCTTAGTCGCTTCTTTCTGAATCTCTTTCACACTTTCCATTGTGTCTTCACACATTCCAGACTCAGCAATCCATCTTGCAGACGTAGCAACATACATTCTACTCATCATGTCTCTAGCTGTCTGTTTAGCGGTTTCATCAGCAAAGGCATTTCCCCGACCAACATCATCCGTGATTGCTTTATGAGCACTGCACTTCACAATCGCAACTTCAGTCGGTAAGGTTAAAGATTCTAACAAGTCGTTAACTAGCTGACCATGTTGAATCTTAGTCCCATGGGACGTAATGAAACCCCTTTCTCTCCACAACCGGCCAAAACTATGGGCCACGCCAAATGCGTACTGACTATCTGTGAACACATTCACTCTCTTTCCCTCAGCTAAAACACACGCTCTCGTAAGAGCTATTAACTCTGCAGCTTGGGCAGAATTCTGACTCACTCTTGCAGTCTCCACAATCGTCTTCAAAGTCGTTACCGCGTAGGCAGCAGTCACATCACCATTCTCCAATTTAAAACATGACCCGTCCACATACAGCGTACCATCCGGGTCGGATAGGGGAGTATCCCTCAAGTCGATACGACCTTT
Source organism: Lissotriton vulgaris (assembly GCF_964263255.1). Taxonomy (NCBI): domain Eukaryota; kingdom Metazoa; phylum Chordata; class Amphibia; order Caudata; family Salamandridae; genus Lissotriton; species Lissotriton vulgaris. The sequence goes on from NC_141695.1 coordinate 1,003,314,369, forward strand.
TGTCTCTTCCTCCGTTTTGAAATAACAGTCATGTGGCTCAGAATCACTCGACTCTTGATCAGTCGGCAACAATGTTGCTGGGTTCAATACATTGCATCTTTTGATCTGAATATGACTCGCTAATAACGTCAGCTCGTAACCAGATAATCTCGCACTAGTAAGGTGTTGTGTCTTCGTTCGGTTCATGAGTGTGTCCACTGCATGAGGAACCATGACCACTAGCATATTGTTCATCACCAAACCAGCAGATTGTCGAATGGAAGCTGCAGCTGCCGCTGTAGCCCTCAAACAACTAGGCAATGCTCTAGCTACCGGATCTAATGTTGATGAGAAATACGCACAAGGGCGTTGTTTATCACCAAACTTCTGTGTCAGGACACTCAACGCGCAACCTTCTCTTTCGTGAACGTAGAGCGTGAATGACTTACTGTAATCAGGTGTGCCCAATACAGGAGCTGAACACAAGGCTTTTCGTAATTCAGTAAAACTCTCTTGACATTCATCAGACCATGGCACCGGACTCGGAACATTTTTCCCAGTCAAAGCTACCAATGGCTTCGCTAAAAGTGAAAAATTTGGGATCCATTGCCTACAGTAAGAGGTAATACCTAGAAAGGCACGTACTTCCCTCTGTGTGCGTGGAACACTCATCTGCGTAATTGCTTTTATTCTCTCTGGGGTCAACTTCCTTCCCTCCTTTGATAAGAGGTGACCTAGGTAGGTTACTTCTTGGCAGCAGTATTGCATTTTGGAAGGTGACACCTTATGATTCAAATTAGACAAATGATGCAATAGTGAAATTGTAGCTGCTTTGCAAGTTTCCTTGTCATCGGCAGCCACCAAAAGATCGTCTACGTACTGTACTAGGGCAGAGCCTGAAGGAAGGACAAAAGAATCTAACTGGCTTTTTAAAGCTTGACTGTAAATAGATGGACTTTCACAATAGCCTTGTGGAGCGCGTTTAAATCTGAAGCTTCGACCTCCTAGACAGAAGCCAAAAATATCCCTACTTTCTTCAGCTATCGGAATGCTGAAAAATGCATTCTTGAGGTCTATAACTGAAAACCACGTAGCTGTGGCAGGAATCAATGTTAACAAGGCAGTAATGTCTGGCACTACAGGAAACTGTGGAATTACAATCTTATTAACTTCTCTAAGGTCTATGACAAACCTATAAACTGGAGGCTTTGTAGGATCAGTTCGTTTCAAAATCGGTAATACAGGACTATTACAAACATTTCCTCGCGTTTCTTCAACCACATCTTTTTTAATCAAATCTTGCACAATCAATAAGAGTGCACGCTCACCTTCATTCGATATTTTATATTGAGGAATTCTTGGAAATTTCACATTCGCTTTCAAAGTTACTACATACGGTGGAATCTCTAGTAGACCTACATCATTGGGACCAGTCGCCCAAAGAGAATCAGGGAGTGAACGTAGCTCCGGCGGGAGTGCGTCCATTGACAAGTACATCGGAGAGATGAGTCTTTTACCCAAAGTAAGCTGTACTCCTTCCGGAGAACAGTACAATGTCGCATATAGTCGTTTTAACAAATCTAAACCAAGCAGATTTTCATTACAACCTGTCGTCAAAATCAAGGGTGCTTTCAATTGACACGGTCCGACAGAAATAGACAAAGGACCAGATATCGGGTTGTACACAGGGGCGCCTGAAAAACCTACTGAAACATTTGTTGAGCCAGACAAAGGTGCGCCAGGGAGTTTCGCATGAATTATAGAACTTTTCGCGGCACCAGTATCCAACAGAAACGGTTCGACTACACCTGATGTTGCTACTGCGACATAAGGCCCACTCTGATCCACTGGAACTGATACTACTCCCTCTCTCTGTCCATGGCTGTCCTAGTACCCATTTTGTTGAAATCCCTCTTCAACTTCACAATAATCCTCAACAAGATATTGCTGAGATCTATTCTGTTGAGCTGACTGTATATTTCGTTGATCAAAGTGATTAGAAGGACGATCATTCGTTTGTGGAGGCATAGCACCTCGTCCTCGTCCTCTAGAATTCTGTGCAAAACCACCACGACCTCTCTGAGCTGCTGCCGCATTATTTTGCGCTAAAATCTGACAATCATTTTTATAGTGACCCTCTTTCTTACAGTACGCACACTGATTCCACTGGTATTGAGGCCTGGTCGAATTATAATCTGTCTTTTGATACGAATTCTGTTGCATATTAGTCTGATTCGTGCGAGGCGGATACGCCTGCTGTAAAAGAACTTTAGTCTTTAAATCTTTCGTTTTCTTCTCTGATTTCTCCTTTTCCTCTTTATCCCTATTTTCGTAGTACTGTGCAGTCGCAAGTATTTGCGCTGTCGTAGATACAGCCCACGCACTTTCTGAGTCTTTCAATTTATTGCATAATTCAGGTAATAGATTATGCACAAATTTATCGACAAAGAGTCTCTGTCCCCCTTCTGTGCTCATATCCTGACCACTATGATCCACAAAAGTCTCTTCGAACCTCGTGAAGAAGTCGGAGACACTTTCGTCTTTCTTCTGTTTGCATGCGGATAATTTATCCCAATTAACACGCAATGCTGGCATCAGAGTCTTCATTAAATCTATTATTCTGCCAGGAAGATTAGCAATTAGGGGTTCGGGTTTCGCACCACCCGTTTGCTGAGCATCTGCTGCAGTGATAGCTGCCCAATCACCACCTAAAGCAGCCTGATGATCTTCTCTACGAATTTTAGCCCACACTGGTTGCGGAACTACATTACCAAACAACATATCAATGTCAGCTAAGTTCATTATACAAGCCTCAACTGTCTGTGTCAATTCCTTGTAATATCCGGCTGGATTCTTACGTGGATCTGGCAAGGCCTGTTTCACTGCTAACACTTCTGCTCGCTTCCATGGAATATGTATCCATACTCTTTGGAACTGTGCTGGAGCAGCTGCAATACCCGCATTATCATCACGTTGTACTGCTTCGCGCCAAATTGGAGGAACCTCCCTCATTGGATATTGGCGACTTGGCTTCACTTTACCTTTCTCTAAATCTCTCGGTGAACGAAGAGATGGATCAATCCTAAAACTCAAAATGAGTTCCATCGCTTCCTTTATATTATCGCCCACTATCATTCCAGCAGCAAACTCTTTTTGAACTTTAATTAAGTCTTCCAAATCTGATTCAGCATCGTCTTCTTCTATTTCCTCACGCAACAACGAGCACATCTCGTCAAAGACGTATCGCTGCGTTGGCTCTCCCCATTGCATAAATGTCTCTAACACATCTCTTGTACTATATCTTCTAACTTTTGTAATCCATCTGAGAGCCGTGGAGTCTAAAACTCCCCGTTCCTCAGTACTTGGAAGCTGACTCCGTCTCTGAACAGAGTCAGGAGTAGGAGTCTTAATCAAGGTTTTATATATAGGAGACAGCATATTAGTAACAGAATCAGTGATTCTTCGACGAACAGAAAGTGGAGTTAGTACACTCGCAGACATAGAGAATGCAGTAGAGGTAGGAATAGATGACGAAACAGTAGGAGTATCGGAAAAAATAGTTTGAGGACCAGTAGGTACAGTGGTAGGTATAGGAGCGGGCAGTGTGGGAAGAGGAGGAGCTGTAGGAACATTTACATTCACCACAGGAGGTATAGGAACTTGATTCTGAGGAACAGGAACACCAGGTTGTCCAGCAACCGGCAATTGAACATTCGGTATAAGTTGGGCCGCAGCACCTTGTGCATACGGTGGAGGCGAACGTAACAGATAAGACAGCAGAGGATCGTTTTCGGAATCCTCCAGTATCTTAGCCATTTTCGATGGCAAGGCAGGATAGCACTTGTCAATCGCTAAGTTATGCTCCCTAATGGCTACATCTATGGCTTTCTCACACTCGTCAGCCTGCAACTGTTTAGTCGCTTGCTCTAGAGTTAACTCTTCTTGCTCTTTTTGCTCTTTCTTCAACCTTTTCATTTCTCTCTGTTTGGATTCTTTTCGCCAGTAACGAAAAGAGTCAAACATTGCCGGCCGGGCTTTCTTCCTAAACAATTTCGCTTCTAAATTGTCAAGGATCTCTTGTTCAAAACTACCATGTAGTGGCCAACTAAGGACACCATCTTTCTTACAATAACGGACCCATATCTCATTATAAGTTATAGGACCCACACCATACTTACAGTATAAATCATAAAGGGGAGTCCCAATCGGAGGAACCAGACAAGAATCCTCTAATTGTGAGTCACTGTTGCAACTAAAACAAGACAACATTTTCCGACTTACCATTTTCAGTCTGGAACACAAGACAAACAAACACGGAACAAATTGTGCACTTGAACCAAGAACTTAGGCCTACCAAAAACGAACTGATGTATCGATACCCAAAACTGAACCAAATAGATTATCGTAATTAGAACAACTAAAGATAATCTTACAAAACCAAACCAAACCAAGAACCGATCAAGGATTTTTAACAATCCTCACAAAAGTAACCAGCTAGCTATCACTAAATACTTAACTGAGTCACTGAAGACGTCACCAAGGAGAAAACCCGTCACGTTTCGCTGTACTAAGGACTGCACCACTTCGGGTCCAAGACAGGGCGACGGTCAAGGCAACGGCCCACTGCAGCCGTCCTGAACGGGAACCCTCGTGGAAGAGAACTTCAGGGCCACTTTTGCGATATGCCGGGATCGATGAAGTGGGGCGCCTCCCTCAGGAATCTTCACACGAAGCTTCTCGAACTCTTCAGGCTTTTGGACCGGTACCGAATGACGTCGCCCCACGTTGGGCGCCAATTGGAGTTCTGGACTTTTTGGTTCCGTCCAGAGGTGTCAGGGAACAACACCCAAAGACCCCGGAGTTCCACCTGCCTTGGTGCGCTAATGAACAGAAACACGGGCTTCTCGATGGTGGCGTCAAAGACCAAAGGTTTATTACTGCAGGGACACAGAAGTCACAGAATCTACACACGGGCAGAATTCAGGAGACTGTTCCATTTGTACAAAGTGGGTTGCTCCTTATATACTAAAAATTGTGCTCTAGGCAAATATTTCACATGTCGGTACATTCCCAAACCTTTTGTGTCTCTAAACAATAAATATTTGGCGTTACACAGGAACTGTCGATAATATCTGATACCAAACATCACGAAGAGGGGTTCCCACCAGTCCATCACAATCCCTTGTCAATATTGCATTCAAGAGCCGGACCGCCTCATCATAAAGTTCGTTACCTCCCCCTAATAAAGGCCCAGAAGGAAAGGAGCAGAGCCAGGTGCAGAAGATAGAAAAGCGGGATAAGAGATGTTTGTAGGTTGTAAATGGGCAAGGCTACCGGCTTCGGCCGCCTAATCATGATCAGGTACAATGGACAGGAAAACCAGTTCAGGTGGGCTGGCCTCGGGCAGAGGAGGCAGCCTTTGTCGAGTCATGCAGCTTCAGCGTGATCTGGTTTGAGGTGCACGTGTCATGTAAGAGGTGAATCTCCGGTTAGGGCTACGTGTCCTTAATCAAAGTGGAGTGAAATGAAGTGATCAGAGGCTATTGCATATGTGAGGGCAAGGAAACACAAAATGGCGGCCATAATCTAAGATGGATGCCGTGTGTATATCAGAAATGTGTCAGTGGAAGGAGTGCTCTTGCTCGTAGCGTAGCGAAAACACTAGGATATACTAGATGGATCATTTGCGGTTCGCTGATACTAATTTTATGTATTTCCGACAAACTTGAAAACACGGGTTCAAGTCGTCACGGAACCGTCACGGAACCTCACCCCACCCATTCTGCCCAGGCTCCTCCTAAGCCCCTCCTCTGCTGTTTGACCCCACCCATTCTGCCCAGGCTCCTCCTATACCCCCTCCTCTCTGACTCCACCCATTCTGCCCAGGCTCCTCCCATACCCCTCTGACCCCACCCATTCTGCCCAGGCTCCTCCTATACCCCTCCTATTTGACCCCACCCAATCTGACTTGGCTCCTCCTAAGCCCCTCCTCTGCTGTCTGACCCCACCCATTCTGCCCAGGCTCCTCCTATTTGACCCCACCCAATCTGACTAGGCTCCTCCTAAGCCCCTCCTCTGCTGTCGGACCCCACCCATTCTGCCCAGGCTCCTCCTATACCCCTCTGACCCCACCCATTCTGCCCAGGTTCCTCCTATACCCCCTCCTCTCTGACTCCACCCATTCTGCCCAGGCTCCTCCCATACCCCTCTGACCTCACCCATTCTGCCCAGGCTCCTCCTATTTGACCCCACCCAATCTGACTAGGCTCCTCCTAAGCCCCTCCTCTGCTGTCTGACCCCACCCATTCTGCCCAGGCTCCTCCTAAGCCCCTCCTCTCTGACCCCACCAATTCTGCCCAGGCTCCTCCTAAGCCCCTCATCTGCTGTCTGACCCCACCCATTCTGCCCAGGCTCCTCCTATACCCCTCCTCTCTGACCCCACCCAATCTGACTAGGCTCCTCCTAAGCCCCTAGGCTCCTCCTAAGCCCCTAGGCTCCTCCTAAGCCCCTCCTCTCTGACCCCACCCAATCTGACTAGGCTCCTCCTATACCCCCTCCTCTCTGACTCCACCCATTCTGACTAGGCTCCTCCTATTTGACCCCACCCAATCTGACTAGGCTCCTCCTAAGCCCCTCCTCTGCTGTCTGACCCCACCCATTCTGCCCAGGCTCCGCCTAAGCATCTCCTCTCTGACCCCACCCATTCTGCCCAGGCTCCTCCTAAGCCCCTCCTCTGCTGTCTGACCCCACCCATTCTGCCCAGGCTCCTCCTAAGCCCCTCCTCTGCTGTCTGACCCCACCCATCCTGCCCAGGCTCCTCCTATACCCCCTCCTCTCTGACTCCACCCATTCTGCCCAGGCTCCTCCCATACCCCTCTGACCCCACCCATTCTGCCCAGGCTCCTCCTATACCCCTCCTATTTGACCCCACCCAATCTGACTTGGCTCCTCCTAAGCCCCTCCTCTGCTGTCTGACCCCACCCATTCTGCCCAGGCTCCTCCTATTTGACCCCACCCAATCTGACTAGGCTCCTCCTAAGCCCCTCCTCTGCTGTCGGACCCCACCCATTCTGCCCAGGCTCCTCCTATACCCCTCTGACCCAACCCATTCTGCCCAGGCTCCTCCTATACCCCCTCCTATTTGACCCCACCCATTCTGACTAGGCTCCTCCTATACCCCCTCTGCCCAGGCTCCTCCTATACCCCTCCTCTCTGACCTCACCCATTCTGCCCAGGCTCCTCCTATTTGACCCCACCCAATCTGACTAGGCTCCTCCTAAGCCCCTCCTCTGCTGTCTGACCCCACCCATTCTGCCCAGGCTCCTCCTAAGCCCCTCCTCTCTGACCCCACCAATTCTGCCCAGGCTCCTCCTAAGCCCCTCATCTGCTGTCTGACCCCACCCATTCTGCCCAGGCTCCTCCTATACCCCCTCCTCTCTGACTCCACCCATTCTGACTAGGCTCCTCCTATTTGACCCCACCCAATCTGACTAGGCTCCTCCTAAGCCCCTCCTCTGCTGTCTGACCCCACCCATTCTGCCCAGGCTCCTCCTAAGCCCCTCCTCTTTGACCCCACCAATTCTGCCCAGGCTCCTCCTAAGCCCCTCATCTGCTGTCTGACCCCACCCATTCTGCCCAGGCTCCTCCTATACCCCTCCTCTCTGACCCCACCCAATCTGACTAGGCTCCTCCTATACCCCCTCCTCTCTGACTCCACCCATTCTGACTAGGCTCCTCCTATTTGACCCCACCCAATCTGACTAGGCTCCTCCTAAGCCCCTCCTCTGCTGTCTGACCCCACCCATTCTGCCCAGGCTCCGCCTAAGCATCTCCTCTCTGACCCCACCCATTCTGCCCAGGCTCCTCCTAAGCCCCTCCTCTGCTGTCTGACCCCACCCATTCTGCCCAGGCTCCTCCTAAGCCCCTCCTCTGCTGTTTGACCCCACCCATTCTGCCCAGGCTCCTCCTATACCCCCTCCTCTCTGACTCCACCCATTCTGCCCAGGCTCCTCCCATACCCCTCTGACCCCACCCATTCTGCCCAGGCTCCTCCTATACCCCTCCTATTTGACCCCACCCAATCTGACTTGGCTCCTCCTAAGCCCCTCCTCTGCTGTCTGACCCCACCCATTCTGCCCAGGCTCCTCCTATTTGACCCCACCCAATCTGACTAGGCTCCTCCTAAGCCCCTCCTCTGCTGTCGGACCCCACCCATTCTGCCCAGGCTCCTCCTATACCCCTCTGACCCCACCCATTCTGCCCAGGCTCCTCCTATACCCCCTCCTATTTGACCCCACCCAATCTGACTAGGCTCCTCCTATACCCCCTCTGCCCAGGCTCCTCCTATACCCCTCCTCTCTGACCTCACCCATTCTGCCCAGGCTCCTCCTATTTGACCCCACCCAATCTGACTAGGCTCCTCCTAAGCCCCTCCTCTGCTGTCTGACCCCACCCATTCTGCCTAGGCTCCTCCTAAGCCCCTCCTCTCTGACCCCACCCAATCTGACTAGGCTCCTCCTATACCCCCTCCTCTCTGACTCCACCCATTCTGACTAGGCTCCTCCTATTTGACCCCACCCAATCTGCCCAGGCTCCTCCTAAGCCCCTCCTCTGCTGTCTGACCCCACCCATTCTGCCCAGGCTCCTCCTAAGCCCCTCCTCTGCTGTCTGACCCCACCCATTCTGCCCAGGCTCCCCCTATACCCCCTCCTCTCTGACTCCACCCATTCTGCCCAGGCTCCTCCCATACCCCTCTGACCCCACCCATTCTGCCCAGGCTCCTCCTATACCCCTCCTATTTGACCCCACCCAATCTGACTTGGCTCCTCCTAAGCCCCTCCTCTGCTGTCTGACCCCACCCATTCTGCCCAGGCTCCTCCTATTTGACCCCACCCAATCTGACTAGGCTCCTCCTAAGCCCCTCCTCTGCTGTCTGACCCCACCCATTCTGCCCAGGCTCCTCCTATTTGACCCCACCCAATCTGACTAGGCTCCTCCTATACCCCCTCTGCCCAGGCTCCTCCTAAGCCCCTCCTCTGCTGTCTGACCCCCACCCATTCTGCCCAGGCTCCTCCTAAGCCCCACCTCTCTGACTCCACCCATTCTGCCCAGGCTCCTCCTATTTGACCCCACCCAATCTGACTAGGCTCCTCCTAAGCCCCTCCTCTCTGACCCCACCCCCTCTGCCCAGGCTCCTCCTATACCCCCTCTGCCCAGGCTCCTCCTATACCCCTCCTCTCTGACCCCACCCCCTCTGCCCAGGCTCCTCCTATACCCCCTCTGCCCAGGCTCCTCCTATACCCCTCCTCTCTGACCTCACCCATTCTGCCCAGGCTCCTCCTATTTGACCCCACCCAATCTGACTAGGCTCCTCCTAAGCCCCTCCTCTGCTGTCTGACCCCACCCATTCTGCCTAGGCTCCTCCTAAGCCCCTCCTCTCTGACCCCACCCAATCTGACTAGGCTCCTCCTATACCCCCTCCTCTCTGACTCCACCCATTCTGACTAGGCTCCTCCTATTTGACCCCACCCAATCTGCCCAGGCTCCTCCTAAGCCCCTCCTCTGCTGTCTGACCCCACCCATTCTGCCCAGGCTCCTCCTAAGCCCCTCCTCTGCTGTCTGACCCCACCCATTCTGCCCAGGCTCCCCCTATACCCCCTCCTCTCTGACTCCACCCATTCTGCCCAGGCTCCTCCCATACCCCTCTGACCCCACCCATTCTGCCCAGGCTCCTCCTATACCCCTCCTATTTGACCCCACCCAATCTGACTTGGCTCCTCCTAAGCCCCTCCTCTGCTGTCTGACCCCACCCATTCTGCCCAGGCTCCTCCTATTTGACCCCACCCAATCTGACTAGGCTCCTCCTAAGCCCCTCCTCTGCTGTCTGACCCCACCCATTCTGCCCAGGCTCCTCCTATTTGACCCCACCCAATCTGACTAGGCTCCTCCTATACCCCCTCTGCCCAGGCTCCTCCTAAGCCCCTCCTCTGCTGTCTGACCCCCACCCATTCTGCCCAGGCTCCTCCTAAGCCCCACCTCTCTGACTCCACCCATTCTGCCCAGGCTCCTCCTATTTGACCCCACCCAATCTGACTAGGCTCCTCCTAAGCCCCTCCTCTCTGACCCCACCCCCTCTGCCCAGGCTCCTCCTATACCCCCTCTGCCCAGGCTCCTCCTATACCCCTCCTCTCTGACCCCACCCCCTCTGCCCAGGCTCCTCCTATACCCCTCCTCTGCTGTCTGACCCCACCCATTCTGCCCAGGCTCCTCCTAAGCCCCTCCTCTTTGACCCCACCAATTCTGCCCAGGCTCCTCCTAAGCCCCTCATCTGCTGTCTGACCCCACCCATTCTGCCCAGGCTCCTCCTATACCCCTCCTCTCTGACCTCACCCATTCTGCCCAGGCTCCTCCTATACCCCTCTGACCCCACCCATTCTGCCCAGGCTCCTCCTATACCCCCTCCTATTTGACCCCACCCAATCTGACTAGGCTCCTCCTATACCCCCTCTGCCCAGGCTCCTCCTATACCCCCTCCTCTCTGACTCCACCCATTCTGACTAGGCTCCTCCTATTTGACCCCACCCAATCTGACTAGGCTCCTCCTAAGCCCCTCCTCTGCTGTCTGACCCCACCCATTCTGCCCAGGCTCCGCCTAAGCATCTCCTCTCTGACCCCACCCATTCTGCCCAGGCTCCACCTAAGCCCCTCCTCTGCTGTCTGACCCCACCCATTCTGCCCAGGCTCCTCCTAAGCCCCTCCTCTGCTGTTTGACCCCACCCATTCTGCCCAGGCTCCTCCTATACCCCCTCCTCTCTGACTCCACCCATTCTGCCCAGGCTCCTCCCATACCCCTCTGACCCCACCCATTCTGCCCAGGCTCCTCCTATACCCCTCCTATTTGACCCCACCCAATCTGACTTGGCTCCTCCTAAGCCCCTCCTCTGCTGTCTGACCCCACCCATTCTGCCCAGGCTCCTCCTATTTGACCCCACCCAATCTGACTAGGCTCCTCCTAAGCCCCTCCTCTGCTGTCGGACCCCACCCATTCTGCCCAGGCTCCTCCTAAGCCCCTCCTCTGCTGTCTGACCCCACCCATTCTGCCCAGGCTCCCCCTATACCCCCTCCTCTCTGACTCCACCCATTCTGCCCAGGCTCCTCCTATACCCCTCTGACCCCACCCATTCTGCCCAGGCTCCTCCTATACCCCCTCCTATTTGACCCCACCCAATCTGACTAGGCTCCTCCTATACCCCCTCTGCCCAGGCTCCTCCTATACCCCTCCTCTCTGACCTCACCCATTCTGCCCAGGCTCCTCCTATTTGACCCCACCCAATCTGACTAGGCTCCTCCTAAGCCCCTCCTCTGCTGTCTGACCCCACCCATTCTGCCTAGGCTCCTCCTAAGCCCCTCCTCTCTGACCCCACCCAATCTGACTAGGCTCCTCCTATACCCCCTCCTCTCTGACTCCACCCATTCTGACTAGGCTCCTCCTATTTGACCCCACCCAATCTGCCCAGGCTCCTCCTAAGCCCCTCCTCTGCTGTCTGACCCCACCCATTCTGCCCAGGCTCCTCCTAAGCCCCTCCTCTGCTGTCTGACCCCACCCATTCTGCCCAGGCTCCCCCTATACCCCCTCCTCTCTGACTCCACACATTCTGCCCAGGCTCCTCCCATACCCCTCTGACCCCACCCATTCTGCCCAGGCTCCTCCTATACCCCTCCTATTTGACCCCACCCAATCTGACTTGGCTCCTCCTAAGCCCCTCCTCTGCTGTCTGACCCCACCCATTCTGCCCAGGCTCCTCCTATTTGACCCCACCCAATCTGACTAGGCTCCTCCTAAGCCCCTCCTCTGCTGTCTGACCCCACCCATTCTGCCCAGGCTCCTCCTATTTGACCCCACCCAATCTGACTAGGCTCCTCCTATACCCCCTCTGCCCAGGCTCCTCCTAAGCCCCTCCTCTGCTGTCTGACCCCCACCCATTCTGCCCAGGCTCCTCCTAAGCCCCACCTCTCTGACTCCACCCATTCTGCCCAGGCTCCTCCTATTTGACCCCACCCAATCTGACTAGGCTCCTCCTAAGCCCCTCCTCTCTGACCCCACCCCCTCTGCCCAGGCTCCTCCTATACCCCCTCTGCCCAGGCTCCTCCTATACCCCTCCTCTCTGACCCCACCCCCTCTGCCCAGGCTCCTCCTATACCCCTCCTCTGCTGTCTGACCCCACCCATTCTGCCCAGGCTCCTCCTAAGCCCCTCCTCTCTGACCCCACCAATTCTGCCCAGGCTCCTCCTAAGCCCCTCATCTGCTGTCTGACCCCACCCATTCTGCCCAGGCTTCTCCTATACCCCTCCTCTCTGACCCCACCCAATCTGACTAGGCTCCTCCTAAGCCCCTCCTCTGCTGTCTGACCCCACCCATTCTGCCCAGGCTCCTCCTATACCCCACCTCTCTGACCCCACCCAATCTGACTAGGCTCCTCCTAAGCCCCTCCTCTGCTGTCTGACCCCACCCATTCTGCCCAGGCTCCTCGTATTGGACCCCACCCAATCTGATTAGGCTCCTCCTATACCCCCTCTGCCCAGGCTCCTCCTATACCCCTCCTCTCTGACCCCACCCCCTCTGCCCAGGCTCCTCCTAAACCCCTCCTCTCTGACCCCACCCCCTCTGCCCAGGCTCCTCCTATACCCCTCCTCTGCTGTCTGACCCCACCCATTCTGCCCAGGCTCCTCCTATTTGACCCCACCCAATCTGACTAGGCTCCTCCTAGCCCCTCCTCTGCTGTCTGACCCCACCCATTCTGCCCAGGCTCCTCCTATTTGACCCCACCCAATCTGACTAGGCTCCTCCTATACCCATTCTGCCCAGGCTCCTGCTATACCCCCTCCTCTCTGACTCCACCCATTCTGCCCATATACCCGCTCCTTCTGCCCAGGCTCCTCCTAAGCCCCTCCTCTGCTGTCTGACCCCACCCATTCTGCCCAGGCTCCGCCTAAGCCCCTCCTCTCTGACCCCACCCATTCTGCCCAGGCTCCTCCTAAGCCCCTCCTCTGCTGTCTGACCCCACCCATTCTGCCCAGGCTCCTCCCATACCCCTCTGACCCCACCCATTCTGCCCAGGCTCCTCCTATTTGACCCCACCCAATCTGACTAAGCTCCTCCTAAGCCCCTCCTCTCTGACCCCACCCCCTCTGGCCAGGCTCCTCCTATACCCCCTCCGCCCAGGCTCCTCCTATACCCCTCCTCTCTGACCCCACCCCCTCTGCCCAGGCTCCTCCTCTGCTGTCTGACCCCACCCATTCTGCCCAGGCTACTCCTATACCCCCTCCTCTCTGACTCCACCCATTCTACCCAGGCTCCTCCCATACCCCTCTGACCCCACCCAGGCTCCTCCTATTTGACCCCACCCAATCTGACTAGGCTCCTCCTACACCCCCCTCTGCCAGGCTCCTCCTATACCCCTCCTCTGCTGTCTGACCCCACCCATTCTGCCCAGGCTCCTCCTATTTGACCCCACCCAATCTGACTAGGCTCCTCCTAAGCCCCTCCTCTGCTGTCTGACCCCACCCAATCTGACTAGGCTCCTCCTAAGCCCCTCCTCTGCTGTCTGACCCCACCCATTCTGCCCAGGCTCCTCCTAAGCCCCTCCTCTGCTGTCTGACCCCACCCATTCTGCCCAGGCTCCTCCCATACCCCTCTGACCCCACCCATTCTGCCCAGGCTCCTCCTATTTGACCCCACCCAATCTGACTAGGCTCCTCCTAAGCCCCTCCTCTGCTGTCTGACCCCCACCCATTCTGCCCAAGCTCCGCCTAAGCCCCTCCTCTCTGACCCCACCCATTCTGCCCAGGCTCCTCCCATACCCCTCTGACCCCACCCAGGCTCCTCCTATTTGACCCCACCCAATCTGACTAGGCTCCTCCTAAGCCCCTCCTCTGCTGTCTGACCCCACCCATTCTGCCCAGGCTCCTTCTATACCCCACCTCTCTGACCCCACCCAATCTGACTAGGCTCCGCCTAAGCCCCTCCTCTGCTGTCTGACCCCACCCATTCTGCCCAGGCTCCTCCTCTCTGACCCCACCCATTCTGCCCAGGCTCCTCCTATACCCCACCTCTCTGACCCCACCCAATCTGACTAGGCTCCTCCTAAGCCCCTCCTCTGCTGTCTGACCCCACCCATTCTGCCCAGGCTCCTCCTATACCCCCTCCTCTCTGACTCCACCCATTCTACCCAGGCTCCTCCCATACCCCTCTGACCCCACCCATTCTGCCCAGGCTCCTCCTATTTGACCCCACCCAATCTGACTAGGCTCCTCCTACACCCCCCTCTGCCAGGCTCCTCCTATACCCCCTCCTCTCTGACTCCACCCATTCTACCCAGGCTCCTCCCATTCTGCCCAGGCTCCTCCTATTTGACCCCACCCAATCTGACTAGGCTCCTCCTATACCCCCTCCTCTCGGACTCCACCCATTCTGCCCAGGCTCCTCCCATACCCCTCTGACCCCACCCATTCTGCCCAGGCTCCTCCTATACCCCTCTTATTTGACCCCAATCTGACTAGGCTCCTCCTAAGCCCCTCCTCTGCTGTCTGACCCCACCCATTCTGACTAAGCTCCTCCTAAACCAATCCTCTGCTGTCTGACTCCACCCATTCTGCCCAGGCTCCTCCTCAGCCCCTCCTCTCTGACCTCACCCAATCTGACTAGGCTCCTCCTATACCCCCTCCTCTCTGACCCCACCCAATCTGACTAGGCTCCTCCTTAACCCCTCCTCTGCTCTCTGACCCCACCCATTCTGACTAAGCTCCTCCTAAACCCATCCTCTGCTGTCTGACCCCACCCATTCTGCCCAGGCTCCTCCTAAGCCCCTCTGCCCAGGCTCCTCCTATACCCCTCCTCTCTGACCTCACCCAATCTGACTAGGCTCCTCCTATACCCATTCTGCCCAGGCTCCTCCTATACCCCCTCCTCTCTGACTCCACCATTCTGCCCAGGCTCCTCCTATACCCCTCCTCTCTGACTCCACCCATTCTGACTAGGCTCCTCCTAAGCCCCTCCTCTGCTGTCTGACCCCACCCATTCTGCCCAGGCTCCTCCTATACCCCCTCCTCTCTGACTCCACCCATTCTGCCCAGGCTCCTCCTAAGCCCCTCCTCTCTGACCCCACCCATTCTGCCCAGGCTCCTCCTAAGCCCCTCCTCTGCTGTCTGACCCCACCCATTCTGCCCAGGCTCCTCCTATTTGACCCCACCCAATCTGACTAGGTTCCTCCTAAGCCCCTCCTCTGCTGTCTGGCCCCACCCATTCTGCCCAGGCTCCTCCTATACCCCCTCCTATTTGACCCCACCCAATCTGACTAGGCTCCTCCTATACCCCTCCTCTCTGACCTCACCCATTCTGCCCAGGCTCCTCCTATTTGACCCCACCCAATCTGACTAGGCTCCTTCTAAGCCCCTCCTCTGCTGTCTGACCCCACCCATTCTGCCCAGGCTCCTCCTAAGCCCCTCCTCTCTGACCCCACCAATTCTGCCCAGGCTCCTCCTAAGCCCCTCCTCTGCTGTCTGACCCCACCCATTCTGCCCAGGCTCCTCCTAAGCCCCTCCTCTCTGACCCCACCAATTCTGCCCAGGCTCCTCCTAAGCCCCTCATCTGCTGTCTGACCCCACCCATTCTGCCCAGGCTCCTCCTATACCCCTCCTCTCTGACCCCACCCAATCTGACTAGGCTCCTCCTAAGCCCCTAGGCTCCTCCTAAGCCCCTCCTCTCTGACCCCACCCAATCTGACTAGGCTCCTCCTATACCCACTCCTCTCTGACTCCACCCATTCTGACTAGGCTCCTCCTATTTGACCCCACCCAATCTGACTAGGCTCCTCCGAAGCCCCTCCTCTGCTGTCTGACCCCACCCATTCTGCCCAGGCTCCGCCTAAGCATCTCCTCTCTGACCCCACCCATTCTGCCCAGGCTCCTCCTAAGCCCCTCCTCTGCTGTCTGACCCCACCCATTCTGCCCAGGCTCCTCCTATTTGACCCCACCCAATCTGACTAGGTTCCTCCTAAGCCCCTCCTCTGCTGTCTGGCCCCACCCATTCTGCCCAGGCTCCTCCTATACCCCCTCCTATTTGACCCCACCCAATCTGACTAGGCTCCTCCTATACCCCTCCTCTCTGACCTCACCCATTCTGCCCAGGCTCCTCCTATTTGACCCCACCCAATCTGACTAGGCTCCTCCTAAGCCCCTCCTCTGCTGTCTGACCCCACCCATTCTGCCCAGGCTCCTCCTAAGCCCCTCCTCTCTGACCCCACCAATTCTGCCCAGGCTCCTCCTAAGCCCCTCATCTGCTGTCTGACCCCACCCATTCTGCCCAGGCTCCTCCTATACCCCTCCTCTCTGACCCCACCCAATCTGACTAGGCTCCTCCTAAGCCCCTAGGCTCCTCCTAAGCCCCTCCTCTCTGACCCCAGCCAATCTGACTAGGCTCCTCCTATACCCCCTCCTCTCTGACTCCACCCATTCTGACTAGGCTCCTCCTATTTGACCCCACCCAATCTGACTAGGCTCCTCCTAAGCCCCTCCTCTGCTGTCTGACCCCACCCATACTGCCCAGGCTCTGCCTTAGCATCTCCTCTCTGACCCCACCCATTCTGCCCAGGCTCCTCCTAAGCCCCTCCTCTGCTGTCTGACCCCACCCATTCTGCCCAGGCTCCTCCTATGCCCCTCCTCTGCTGTCTGACCCCACCCATTCTGCCCAGGCTCCTCCTATACCCCCTCCTCTCTGACTCCACCCATTCTGCCCAGGCTCCTCCCATACCCCTCTGACCCCACCCATTCTGCCCAGGCTCCTCCTATACCCCTCCTATTTGACCCCACTCAATCTGACTTGGCTCCTCCTAAGCCCCTCCTCTGCTGTCTGACCCCACTCATTCTGCCCAGGCTCCTCCTATTTGACCCCACCCAATCTGACTAGGCTCCTCCTACACCCCCCTCTGCCCAGGCTCCTCCTATACCCCCTCCTCTCTGACTCCACCCATTCTACCCAGGCTCCTCCCATACCCCTCTGACCCCACCCATTCTGCCCAGGCTCCTCCTATTTGACCCCACCCAATCTGATTAGGCTCCTCCTAAGCCCCTAGGCTCCTCCTAAGCCCCTCCTCTGCTGTCTGACCCCACTCATTCTGCCCAGGCTCCTCCTAAGCCCCTCCTCTCTGACCCCACCCAATCTGACTAGGCTCCTCCTAAGCCCCTAGGCTCCTCCTAAGCCCCTCCTCTGCTCTCTGACCCCACCCAATCTGACTAGGCTCCTCCTATACCCCCTCTGCCCAGGCTCCTCCTATTTGACCCCACCCAATCTGACAAGGCTCCTCCTAAGCCCCTTCTCTGCTGTCTGACCCCACCCATTCTCCCCAGGCTCCTCCTATACCCCACCTCTCTGACCCCACCCAATCTGACTAGGCTCCTCCTAAGCCCCTCCTCTGCTGTCTGACCCCACCCATTCTGCCCAGGCTCCTCCTATACCCCCTCCTCTCTGACTCCACCCATTCTGCCCAGGCTCCTCCTATTGGACCCCACCCAATCTGATTAGGCTCCTCCTATACCCCCTCTGCCCAGGCTCCTCCTATACCCCTCCTCTCTGACCCCACCCCCTCTGCCCAGGCTCCTCCTATACCCCCTCTGCCCAGGCTCCTCCTATACCCCTCCTCTCTGACCCCACCCCCTCTGCCCAGGCTCCTCCTATACCCCTCCTCTGCTGTCTGACCCCACCCATTCTGCCCAGGCTCCTCCTATTTGACCCCACCCAATCTGACTAGGCTCCTCCTAAGCCCCTCCTCTGCTGTCTGACCCCACCCATTCTGCCCAGGCTCCTCCTATTTGACCCCACCCAATCTGACTAGGCTCCTCCTAAGCCCCTCCTCTCTGACCCCACCCATTCTGCCCAGGCTCCTCCTAAGCCCCTCCTCTGCTGTCTGACCCCACCCATTCTGCCCAGGCTCCTCCTATACCCCTCCTCTCTGACCCCACCCCCTCTGCCCAGGCTCCTCCTATTTGATCCCACCCAATCTGACTAGGCTCCTCCTAAGCCCCTCCTCTGCTGTCTGACCCCACCCATTCTGCCCAGGTTCCTCCTATACCCCCTCCTCTCTGACTCCACCCATTCTGCCCAGGCTCCTCCTATTTGACCCCACCCAATCTGACTAGGCTCCTCCTATACCCCCTCTGCCCAGGCTCCTCCTATACCCCTCCTCTCTGACCCCACCCCCTCTGCCCAGGCTCCTCCTATACCCCCTCTGCCCAGGCTCCTCCTATACCCCTCCTCTCTGACCCCACCCCCTCTGCCCAGGCTCCTCCTATACCCCTCCTCTGCTGTCTGACCCCACCCATTCTGCCCAGGCTCCTCCTATTTGACCCCACCCAATCTGACTAGGCTCCTCCTAAGCCCCTCCTCTCTGACCCCACCCCCTCTGCCCAGGCTCCTCCTATTTGACCCCACCCAATCTGACTAGGCTCCTCCTACACCCCCCTCTGCCAGGCTCCTCCTATACCCCCTCCTCTCTGACTCCACCCATTCTACCCAGGCTCCTCCCATACCCCTCTGACCCCACCCATTCTGCCCAGGCTCCTCCTATTTGACCCCACCCAATCTGACTAGGCGCCTCCTACACCCCCCTCTGCCCAGGCTCCTCCTATACCCCCCTCTGCCAGGCTCCTCCTATACCCCCTCCTCTCTGACCCCACCCATTCTGCCCAGGCTCCTCCTATTTGACCACACCCAATCTGACTAGGCTCCTCCTATACCCATTCTGCCCAGGCTCCTCCTATACCCCCTCCTCTCTGACTCCACCCATTCTGCCCAGGCTCCTCCTAAGCCCCTCCTCTCTGACCCCACCCATTCTGCCCATATACCTCCTCCTCCTGCCCAGGCTCCTCCTAAGCCCCTCCTCTGCTGTCTGACCCCACCCATTCTGCCCAGGCTCCGCCTAAGCCCCTCCTCTCTGACCCCACCCATTCTGCCCAGGCTCCTCCTAAGCCCCTCCTCTGCTGTCTGACCCCACCCATTCTGCCCAGGCTCCTCCCATACCCCTCTGACCCCACCCATTCTGCCCAGGCTCCTCCTATTTGACCCCACCCAATCTGACTAAGCTCCTCCTTAGCCCCTCCTCTCTGACCCCACCCCCTCTGGCCAGGCTCCTCCTATACCCCCTCTGCCCAGGCTCCTCCTATACCCCTCCTCTCTGACCCCACCCCCTCTGCCCAGGCTCCTCCTAAGCCCCTCCTCTGCTGTCTGGCCCCACCCATTCTGCCCAGGCTCCTCCTATACCCCCTCCTCTCTGACTCCACCCATTCTACCCAGGCTCCTCCCATACCCCTCTGACCCCACCCAGGCTCCTCCTATTTGACCCCACCCAATCTGACTAGGCATCTCCTACACCCCCCTCTGCCAGGCTCCTCCTATACCCCTCCTCTGCTGTCTGACCCCACCCATTCTGCCCAGGCTCCTCCTATTTGACCCCACCCAATCTGACTAGGCTCCTCCTAAGCCCCTCCTCTGCTGTCTGACCCCACCCATTCTGCCCAGGCTCCTCCTATACCCTAAGCCCCTCCTCTGCTGTCTGACCCCACCCATTCTGCCAGGCTCCTCCTATACCCCCTCCTCTCTGACTCCACCCATTCTACCCAGGCTCCTCCCATACCCCTCTGACCCCACCCATTCTGCCCAGGCTCCTCCTATTTGACCCCACCCAATCTGACTAGGCTCCTCCTACACCCCCCTCTGCCAGGCTCCTCCTATACCCCTCCTCTGCTGTCTGACCCCACCCATTCTGCCCAGGCTCCTCCTATTTGACCCCACCCAATCTGACTAGGCTCCTCCTAAGCCCCTCCTCTGCTGTCTGACCCCACCCATTCTGCCCAGGCTCCTCCTATACCCTAAGCCCCTCCTCTGCTGTCTGACCCCACCCATTCTGCCCAGGCTCCTCCTAAGCCCCTCTGCCCAGGCTCCTCCTATACCCCTCCTCTCTGACCTCACCCAATCTGACTAGGCTCCTCCTATACCCATTCTGCCCAGGCTCCTCCTATACCCCCTCCTCTCTGACTCCACCCATTCTGCCCAGGCTCCTCCTATACCCCTCCTCTCTGACTCCACCCATTCTGACTAGGCTCCTCCTAAGCCCCTCCTCTGCTGTCTGACCCCACCCATTCTGCCCAGGCTCCTCTTATACCCCCTCCTCTCTGACTCCACCCATTCTGCCCAGGCTCCTCCTAAGCCCCTCCTCTCTGACCCCACCCATTCTGCCCAGGCTCCTCCTAAGCCCCCCCTCTGCTGTCTGACCCCACCCATTCTGCCCAGGCTCCTCCTATTTGACCCCACCCAATCTGACTAGGTTCCTCCTAAGCCCCTCCTCTGCTGTCTGGCCCCACCCATTCTGCCCAGGCTCCTCCTATACCCCCTCCTATTTGACCCCACCCAATCTGACTAGGCTCCTCCTATACCCCTCCTCTCTGACCTCACCCATTCTGCCCAGGCTCCT
Organism: Lissotriton vulgaris; assembly: GCF_964263255.1. NCBI lineage: Eukaryota > Metazoa > Chordata > Amphibia > Caudata > Salamandridae > Lissotriton > Lissotriton vulgaris. The sequence continues at coordinate 1,003,334,870 of NC_141695.1, forward strand.
CCTATTTGACCCCACCCAATCTGACTAGGCTCCTCCTAAGCCCCTCCTCTGCTGTCTGACCCCACCCATTCTGCCCAGGCTCCTCCTAAGCCCCTCCTCTCTGACCCCACCAATTCTGCCCAGGCTCCTCCTAAGCCCCTCCTCTGCTGTCTGACCCCACCCATTCTACCCAGGCTCCTCCTAAGCCCCTCCTCTCTGACCCCACCCAATCTGACTAGGCTCCTCCTAAGCCCCTAGGCTCCTCCTAAGCCCCTCCTCTCTGACCCCACCCAATCTGACTAGGCTCCTCCTATACCCCCTCCTCTCTTACTCCACCCATTCTGACTAGGCTCCTCCTATTTGACCCCACCCAATCTGACTAGGCTCCTCCTAAGCCCCTCCTCTGCTGTCTGACCCCACCCATTCTGCCCAGGCTCCGCCTAAGCATCTCCTCTCTGACCCCACCCATTCTGCCCAGGCTCCTCCTAAGCCCCTCCTCTCTGACCCCACCCATTCTGCCCAGGCTCCTCCTAAGCCCCTCCTCTGCTGTCTGACCCCACCCATTCTGCCCAGGCTCCTCCTATTTGACCCCACCCAATCTGACTAGGTTCCTCCTAAGCCCCTCCTCTGCTGTCTGGCCCCACCCATTCTGCCCAGGCTCCTCCTATACCCCCTCCTATTTGACCCCACCCAATCTGACTAGGCTCCTCCTATACCCCTCCTCTCTGACCTCACCCATTCTGCCCAGGCTCCTCCTATTTGACACCACCCAATCTGACTAGGCTCCTTCTAAGCCCCTCCTCTGCTGTCTGACCCCACCCATTCTGCCCAGGCTCCTCCTAAGCCCCTCCTCTCTGACCCCACCAATTCTGCCCAGGCTCCTCCTAAGCCCCTCCTCTGCTGTCTGACCCCACCCATTCTGCCCAGGCTCCTCCTAAGCCCCTCCTCTCTGACCCCACCAATTCTGCCCAGGCTCCTCCTAAGCCCCTCATCTGCTGTCTGACCCCACCCATTCTGCCCAGGCTCCTCCTATACCCCTCCTCTCTGACCCCACCCAATCTGACTAGGCTCCTCCTAAGCCCCTAGGCTCCTCCTAAGCCCCTCCTCTCTGACCCCACCCAATCTGACTAGGCTCCTCCTATACCCACTCCTCTCTGACTCCACCCATTCTGACTAGGCTCCTCCTATTTGACCCCACCCAATCTGACTAGGCTCCTCCGAAGCCCCTCCTCTGCTGTCTGACCCCACCCATTCTGCCCAGGCTCCGCCTAAGCATCTCCTCTCTGACCCCACCCATTCTGCCCAGGCTCCTCCTAAGCCCCTCCTCTGCTGTCTGACCCCACCCATTCTGCCCAGGCTCCTCCTATTTGACCCCACCCAATCTGACTAGGTTCCTCCTAAGCCCCTCCTCTGCTGTCTGGCCCCACCCATTCTGCCCAGGCTCCTCCTATACCCCCTCCTATTTGACCCCACCCAATCTGACTAGGCTCCTCCTATACCCCTCCTCTCTGACCTCACCCATTCTGCCCAGGCTCCTCCTATTTGACCCCACCCAATCTGACTAGGCTCCTCCTAAGCCCCTCCTCTGCTGTCTGACCCCACCCATTCTGCCCAGGCTCCTCCTAAGCCCCTCCTCTCTGACCCCACCAATTCTGCCCAGGCTCCTCCTAAGCCCCTCATCTGCTGTCTGACCCCACCCATTCTGCCCAGGCTCCTCCTATACCCCTCCTCTCTGACCCCACCCAATCTGACTAGGCTCCTCCTAAGCCCCTAGGCTCCTCCTAAGCCCCTCCTCTCTGACCCCAGCCAATCTGACTAGGCTCCTCCTATACCCCCTCCTCTCTGACTCCACCCATTCTGACTAGGCTCCTCCTATTTGACCCCACCCAATCTGACTAGGCTCCTCCTAAGCCCCTCCTCTGCTGTCTGACCCCACCCATACTGCCCAGGCTCTGCCTTAGCATCTCCTCTCTGACCCCACCCATTCTGCCCAGGCTCCTCCTAAGCCCCTCCTCTGCTGTCTGACCCCACCCATTCTGCCCAGGCTCCTCCTATGCCCCTCCTCTGCTGTCTGACCCCACCCATTCTGCCCAGGCTCCTCCTATACCCCCTCCTCTCTGACTCCACCCATTCTGCCCAGGCTCCTCCCATACCCCTCTGACCCCACCCATTCTGCCCAGGCTCCTCCTATACCCCTCCTATTTGACCCCACCCAATCTGACTTGGCTCCTCCTAAGCCCCTCCTCTGCTGTCTGACCCCACCCATTCTGCCCAGGCTCCTCCTATTTGACCCCACCCAATCTGACTAGGCTCCTCCTACACCCCCCTCTGCCCAGGCTCCTCCTATACCCCCTCCTCTCTGACTCCACCCATTCTACCCAGGCTCCTCCCATACCCCTCTGACCCCACCCATTCTGCCCAGGCTCCTCCTATTTGACCCCACCCAATCTGATTAGGCTCCTCCTAAGCCCCTAGGCTCCTCCTAAGCCCCTCCTCTGCTGTCTGACCCCACTCATTCTGCCCAGGCTCCTCCTAAGCCCCTCCTCTCTGACCCCACCCAATCTGACTAGGCTCCTCCTAAGCCCCTAGGCTCCTCCTAAGCCCCTCCTCTGCTCTCTGACCCCACCCAATCTGACTAGGCTCCTCCTATACCCCCTCTGCCCAGGCTCCTCCTATTTGACCCCACCCAATCTGACAAGGCTCCTCCTAAGCCCCTTCTCTGCTGTCTGACCCCACCCATTCTCCCCAGGCTCCTCCTATACCCCACCTCTCTGACCCCACCCAATCTGACTAGGCTCCTCCTAAGCCCCTCCTCTGCTGTCTGACCCCACCCATTCTGCCCAGGCTCCTCCTATACCCTCTCCTCTCTGACTCCACCCATTCTGCCCAGGCTCCTCCTATTGGACCCCACCCAATCTGATTAGGCTCCTCCTATACCCCCTCTGCCCAGGCTCCTCCTATACCCCTCCTCTCTGACCCCACCCCCTCTGCCCAGGCTCCTCCTATACCCCCTCTGCCCAGGCTCCTCCTATACCCCTCCTCTCTGACCCCACCCCCTCTGCCCAGGCTCCTCCTATACCCCTCCTCTGCTGTCTGACCCCACCCATTCTGCCCAGGCTCCTCCTATTTGACCCCACCCAATCTGACTAGGCTCCTCCTAAGCCCCTCCTCTGCTGTCTGACCCCACCCATTCTGCCCAGGCTCCTCCTATTTGACCCCACCCAATCTGACTAGGCTCCTCCTAAGCCCCTCCTCTCTGACCCCACCCATTCTGCCCAGGCTCCTCCTAAGCCCCTCCTCTGCTGTCTGACCCCACCCATTCTGCCCAGGCTCCTCCTATACCCCTCCTCTCTGACCCCACCCCCTCTGCCCAGGCTCCTCCTATTTGATCCCACCCAATCTGACTAGGCTCCTCCTAAGCCCCTCCTCTGCTGTCTGACCCCACCCATTCTGCCCAGGTTCCTCCTATACCCCCTCCTCTCTGACTCCACCCATTCTGCCCAGGCTCCTCCTATTTGACCCCACCCAATCTGACTAGGCTCCTCCTATACCCCCTCTGCCCAGGCTCCTCCTATACCCCTCCTCTCTGACCCCACCCCCTCTGCCCAGGCTCCTCCTATACTCCCTCTGCCCAGGCTCCTCCTATACCCCTCCTCTCTGACCCCACCCCCTCTGCCCAGGCTCCTCCTATACCCCTCCTCTGCTGTCTGACCCCACCCATTCTGCCCAGGCTCCTCCTATTTGACCCCACCCAATCTGACTAGGCTCCTCCTAAGCCCCTCCTCTCTGACCCCACCCCCTCTGCCCAGGCTCCTCCTATTTGACCCCACCCAATCTGACTAGGCTCCTCCTATACCCCCTCCTCTCTGACTCCACCCATTCTGCCCAGGCTCCTCCTATACCCCTCCTCTCTGACTCCACCCATTCTGACTAGGCTCCTCCTAAGCCCCTCCTCTGCTGTCTGACCCCACCCATTCTGCCCAGGCTCCTCTTATACCCCCTCCTCTCTGACTCCACCCATTCTGCCCAGGCTCCTCCTAAGCCCCTCCTCTCTGACCCCACCCATTCTGCCCAGGCTCCTCCTAAGCCCCTCCTCTGCTGTCTGACCCCACCCATTCTGCCCAGGCTCCTCCTATTTGACCCCACCCAATCTGACTAGGTTCCTCCTAAGCCCCTCCTCTGCTGTCTGGCCCCACCCATTCTGACTAGGCTCCTCCTATACCCCCTCCTATTTGACCCCACCCAATCTGACTAGGCTCCTCCTATACCCCTCCTCTCTGACCTCACCCATTCTGCCCAGGCTCCTCCTATTTGACCCCACCCAATCTGACTAGGCTCCTCCTAAGCCCCTCCTCTGCTGTCTGACCCCACCCATTCTGCCCAGGCTCCTCCTAAGCCCCTCCTCTCTGACCCCACCAATTCTGCCCAGGCTCCTCCTAAGCCCCTCCTCTGCTGTCTGACCCCACCCATTCTACCCAGGCTCCTCCTAAGCCCCTCCTCTCTGACCCCACCCAATCTGACTAGGCTCCTCCTAAGCCCCTAGGCTCCTCCTAAGCCCCTCCTCTCTGACCCCACCCAATCTGACTAGGCTCCTCCTATACCCCCTCCTCTCTTACTCCACCCATTCTGACTAGGCTCCTCCTATTTGACCCCACCCAATCTGACTAGGCTCCTCCTAAGCCCCTCCTCTGCTGTCTGACCCCACCCATTCTGCCCAGGCTCCGCCTAAGCATCTCCTCTCTGACCCCACCCATTCTGCCCAGGCTCCTCCTAAGCCCCTCCTCTGCTGTCTGACCCCACCCATTCTGCCCAGGCTCCTCCTATTTGACCCCACCCAATCTGACTAGGTTCCTCCTAAGCCCCTCCTCTGCTGTCTGGCCCCACCCATTCTGCCCAGGCTCCTCCTATACCCCCTCCTATTTGACCCCACCCCCTCTGCCCAGGCTCCTCCTATACCCCCTCTGCCCAGGCTCCTCCTATACCCCTCCTCTCTGACCCCACCCCCTCTGCCCAGGCTTCTCCTATACCCCTCCTCTGCTGTCTGACCCCACCCATTCTGCCCAGGCTCCTCCTATTTGACCCCACCCAATCTGACTAGGCTCCTCCTAAGCCCCTCCTCTCTGACCCCACCCCCTCTGCCCAGGCTCCTCCTATTTGACCCCACCCAATCTGACTAGGCTCCTCCTACACCCCCCTCTGCCAGGCTCCTCCTATACCCCCTCCTCTCTGACTCCACCCATTCTACCAAGGCTCCTCCCATACCCCTCTGACCCCACCCATTCTGCCCAGGCTCCTCCTATTTGACCCCACCCAATCTGACTAGGCGCCTCCTACACCCCCCTCTGCCCAGGCTCCTCCTATACCCCCCTCTGCCAGGCTCCTCCTATACCCCCTCCTCTCTGACCCCACCCATTCTGCCCAGGCTCCTCCTATTTGACCACACCCAATCTGACTAGGCTCCTCCTATACCCATTCTGCCCAGGCTCCTCCTATACCCCCTCCTCTCTGACTCCACCCATTCTGCCCAGGCTCCTCCTAAGCCCCTCCTCTCTGACCCCACCCATTCTGCCCATATACCCCCTCCTCCTGCCCAGGCTCCTCCTAAGCCCCTCCTCTGCTGTCTGACCCCACCCATTCTGCCCAGGCTCCGCCTAAGCCCCTCCTCTCTGACCCCACCCATTCTGCCCAGGCTCCTCCTAAGCCCCTCCTCTGCTGTCTGACCCCACCCATTCTGCCCAGGCTCCTCCCATACCCCTCTGACCCCACCCATTCTGCCCAGGCTCCTCCTATTTGACCCCACCCAATCTGACTAAGCTCCTCCTTAGCCCCTCCTCTCTGACCCCACCCCCTCTGGCCAGGCTCCTCCTATACCCCCTCTGCCCAGGCTCCTCCTATACCCCTCCTCTCTGACCCCACCCCCTCTGCCCAGGCTCCTCCGAAGCCCCTCCTCTGCTGTCTGGCCCCACCCATTCTGCCCAGGCTCCTCCTATACCCCCTCCTCTCTGACTCCACCCATTCTACCCAGGCTCCTCCCATACCCCTCTGACCCCACCCAGGCTCCTCCTATTTGACCCCACCCAATCTGACTAGGCATCTCCTACACCCCCCTCTGCCAGGCTCCTCCTATACCCCTCCTCTGCTGTCTGACCCCACCCATTCTGCCCAGGCTCCTCCTATTTGACCCCACCCAATCTGACTAGGCTCCTCCTAAGCCCCTCCTCTGCTGTCTGACCCCACCCATTCTGCCCAGGCTCCTCCTATACCCTAAGCCCCTCCTCTGCTGTCTGACCCCACCCATTCTGCCAGGCTCCTCCTATACCCCCTCCTCTCTGACTCCACCCATTCTACCCAGGCTCCTCCCATACCCCTCTGACCCCACCCATTCTGCCCAGGCTCCTCCTATTTGACCCCACCCAATCTGACTAGGCTCCTCCTACACCCCCCTCTGCCAGGCTCCTCCTATACCCCTCCTCTGCTGTCTGACCCCACCCATTCTGCCCAGGCTCCTCCTATTTGACCCCACCCAATCTGACTAGGCTCCTCCTAAGCCCCTCCTCTGCTGTCTGACCCCACCCATTCTGCCCAGGCTCCTCCTATACCCTAAGCCCCTCCTCTGCTGTCTGACCCCACCCATTCTGCCCAGGCTCCTCCTAAGCCCCTCTGCCCAGGCTCCTCCTATACCCCTCCTCTCTGACCTCACCCAATCTGACTAGGCTCCTCCTATACCCATTCTGCCCAGGCTCCTCCTATACCCCCTCCTCTCTGACTCCACCCATTCTGCCCAGGCTCCTCCTATACCCCTCCTCTCTGACTCCACCCATTCTGACTAGGCTCCTCCTAAGCCCCTCCTCTGCTGTCTGACCCCACCCATTCTGCCCAGGCTCCTCTTATACCCCCTCCTCTCTGACTCCACCCATTCTGCCCAGGCTCCTCCTAAGCCCCTCCTCTCTGACCCCACCCATTCTGCCCAGGCTCCTCCTAAGCCCCTTCTCTGCTGTCTGACCCCACCCATTCTGCCCAGGCTCCTCCTATTTGACCCCACCCAATCTGACTAGGTTCCTCCTAAGCCCCTCCTCTGCTGTCTGGCCCCACCCATTCTGCCCAGGCTCCTCCTATACCCCCTCCTATTTGACCCCACCCAATCTGACTAGGCTCCTCCTATACCCCTCCTCTCTGACCTCACCCATTCTGCCCAGGCTCCTCCTATTTGACCCCACCCAATCTGACTAGGCTCCTCCTAAGCCCCTCCTCTGCTGTCTGACCCCACCCATTCTGCCCAGGCTCCTCCTAAGCCCCTCCTCTCTGACCCCACCAATTCTGCCCAGGCTCCTCCTAAGCCCCTCCTCTGCTGTCTGACCCCACCCATTCTACCCAGGCTCCTCCTAAGCCCCTCCTCTCTGACCCCACCCAATCTGACTAGGCTCCTCCTAAGCCCCTAGGCTCCTCCTAAGCCCCTCCTCTCTGACCCCACCCAATCTGACTAGGCTCCTCCTATACCCCCTCCTCTCTTACTCCACCCATTCTGACTAGGCTCCTCCTATTTGACCCCACCCAATCTGACTAGGCTCCTCCTAAGCCCCTCCTCTGCTGTCTGACCCCACCCATTCTGCCCAGGCTCCGCCTAAGCATCTCCTCTCTGACCCCACCCATTCTGCCCAGGCTCCTCCTAAGCCCCTCCTCTGCTGTCTGACCCCACCCATTCTGCCCAGGCTCCTCCTATTTGACCCCACCCAATCTGACTAGGTTCCTCCTAAGCCCCTCCTCTGCTGTCTGGCCCCACCCATTCTGCCCAGGCTCCTCCTATACCCCCTCCTATTTGACCCCACCCAATCTGACTAGGCTCCTCCTATACCCCTCCTCTCTGACCTCACCCATTCTGCCCAGGCTCCTCCTATTTGACCCCACCCAATCTGACTAGGCTCCTCCTAAGCCCCTCCTCTGCTGTCTGACCCCACCCATTCTGCCCAGGATCCTCCTAAGCCCCTCCTCTCTGACCCCACCAATTCTGCCCAGGCTCCTCCTAAGCCCCTCATCTGCTGTCTGACCCCACCCATTCTGCCCAGGCTCCTCCTATAACCCTCCTCTCTGACCCCACCCAATCTGACTAGGCTCCTCCTAAGCCCCTAGGCTCCTCCTAAGCCCCTCCTCTTTGACCCCACCCAATCTGACTAGGCTCCTCCTATACCCCCTCCTCTCTGACTCCACCCATTCTGACTAGGCTCCTCCTATTTGACCCCACCCAATCTGACTAGGCTCCTCCTAAGCCCCTCCTCTGCTGTCTGACCCCACCCATACTGCCCAGGCTCTGCCTAAGCATCTCCTCTCTGACCCCACCCATTCTGCCCAGGCTCCTCCTAAGCCCCTCCTCTGCTGTCTGACCCCACCCATTCTGCCCAGGCTCCTCCTAAGCCCCTCCTCTGCTGTCTGACCCCACCCATTCTGCCCAGGCTCCTCCTATACCCCCTCCTCTCTGACTCCACCCATTCTGCCCAGGCTCCTCCCATACCCCTCTGACCCCACCCATTCTGCCCAGGCTCCTCCTATACCCCTCCTATTTGACCCCACCCAATCTGACATGGCTCCTCCTAAGCCCCTCCTCTGCTGTCTGACCCCACCCATTCTGCCCAGGCTCCTCCTATTTGACCCCACCCAATCTGACTAGGCTCCTCCTATACCCCCTCTGCCCAGGCTCCTCCTAAGCCCCTCCTCTGCTGTCTGACCCCCACCCATTCTGCCCAGGCTCCGCCTAAGCCCCTCCTCTCTGACCCCACCCATTCTACCCAGGCTCCTCCTAAGCCCCACCTCTCTGACTCCACCCATTCTGCCCAGGCTCCTCCTATTTTACCCCACCCAATCTGACTAGGCTCCTCCTAAGCCCCTCCTCTCTGACCCCACCCCCTCTGACTAGGCTCCTCCTATACCCCCTCCTCTCTGACTCCACCCATTCTACCCAGGCTCCTCCCATACCCATCTGACCCCTCCCATTGTGCCCAGGCTCCTCCTATTTGACCCCACCCAATCTGACTAGGCTCCTCCTACACCCCCCTCTGCCAGGCTCCTCCTATACCCCCTCCTCTCTGACTCCACCCATTCTACCCAGGCTCCTCCCATACCCCTCTGACCCCACCCATTCTGCCCAGGCTCCTCCTATTTGACCCCACCCAATCTGACTAGGCTCCTCCTACACCCCCCTCTGCCCAGGCTCCTCCTATACCCCCTCCTCTCTGACTCCACCCATTCTACCCAGGCTCCTCCCATACCCCTCTGACCCCACCCATTCTGCCCAGGCTCCTCCTATTTGACCCCACCCAATCTGACTAGGCTCCTCCTAAGCCCCTAGGCTCCTCCTAAGCCCCTCCTCTGCTGTCTGACCCCACTCATTCTGCCCAGGCTCCTCCTAAGCCCCTCCTCTCTGACCCCACCCAATCTGACTAGGCTCCTCCTAAGCCCCTAGGCTCCTCCTAAGCCCCTCCTCTGCTCTCTGACCCCACCCAATCTGACTAGGCTCCTCCTATACCCCCCTCTGCCCAGGCTCCTCCTATTTGACCCCACCCAATCTGACAAGGCTCCTCCTAAGCCCTTTCTCTGCTGTCTGACCCCACCCAATCTGATTAGGCTCCTCCTATACCCCCTCTGCCCAGGCTCCTCCTATACCCCTCCTCTCTGACCCCACCCCCTCTGCCCAGGCTCCTCCTATACCCCCTCTGCCCAGGCTCCTCCTATACCCCTCCTCTCTGACCCCACCCCCTCTGCCCAGGCTCCTCCTATACCCCTCCTCTGCTGTCTGACCCCACCCATTCTGCCCAGGCTCCTCCTATTTGACCCCACCCAATCTGACTAGGCTCCTCCTAAGCCCCTCCTCTGCTGTCTGACCCCACCCATTCTGCCCAGGCTCCTCCTATTTGACCCCACCCAATCTGACTAGGCTCCTCCTAAGCCCCTCCTCTCTGACCCCACCCATTCTGCCCAGGCCCCTCCTAAGCCCCTCCTCTGCTGTCTGACCCCACCCATTCTGCCCAGGCTCCTCCTATACCCCTCCTCTCTGACCCCACCCCCTCTGCCCAGGCTCCTCCTATTTGACCCCACCCAATCTGACTAGGCTCCTCCTATACCCCCTCTGCCCAGGCTCCTCCTATACCCCTCCTCTCTGACCCCCCCCCTCTGCCCAGGCTCCTCCTATACCCCCTCTGCCCAGGCTCCTCCTATACCCCTCCTCTCTGACCCCACCCCCTCTGCCCAGGCTCCTCCTATACCCCTCATCTGCTGTCTGACCCCACCCATTCTGCCCAGGCTCCTCCTATTTGACCCCACCCAATCTGACTAGGCTCCTCCTAAGCCCCTCCTCTGCTGTCTGACCCCACCCATTCTGCCCAGGCTCCTCCTATTTGACCACACCCAATCTGACTAGGCTCCTCCTATACCCATTCTGCCCAGGCTCCTCCTATACCCCCTCCTCTCTGACCCCACCCATTCTGCCCAGGCTCCTCCTAAGCCCCTCCTCTCCGACCCCACCCATTCTGCCCATATACCCCCTCCTCCTGCCCAGGCTCCTCCTAAGCCCCTCCTCTGCTGTCTGACCCCACCCATTCTGCCCAGGCTCTGCCTAAGCCCCTCCTCTCTGACCAGGCTCCTCCTATACCCCCTCCTCCTGCCCAGGCTCCTCCTAAGCCCCTCCTCTGCTGTCTGACCCCACCCATTCTGCCCAGGCTCCGCCTAAGCCCCTCCTCTCTGACTCCACCCATTCTACCCAGGCTCCTCCTATTTGACCACACCCAATCTGACTAGGCTCCTCCTATACCCATTCTGCCCAGGCTCCTCCTATACCCCCTCCTCTCTGACCCCACCCATTCTGCCCAGGCTCCTCCTAAGCCCCTCCTCTCTGACCCCACCCATTCTGCCCATATACCCCCTCCTCCTGCCCAGGCTCCTCCTAAGCCCCTCCTCTGCTGTCTGACCCCACCCATTCTGCCCAGGCTCCGCCTAAGCCCCTCCTCTCTGACCAGGCTCCTCCTATACCCCTCCTCCTGCCCAGGCTCCTCCTAAGCCCCTCCTCTGCTGTCTGACCCCACCCATTCTGCCCAGGCTCCGCCTAAGCCCCTCCTCTCTGACTCCACCCATTCTACCCAGGCTCCTCCTATTTGACCCCACCCAATCTGACTAGGCTCCTCCTACACCCCCCTCTGCCAGGCTCCTCCTATACCCCTCCTCTGCTGTCTGACCCCACCCATTCTGCCCAGGCTCCTCCTATTTGACCCCACCCAATCTGACTAGGCTCCTCCTAAGCCCCTCCTCTGCTGTCTGACCCCACCCATTCTGCCCAGGCTCCTCCTATACCCCACCTCTCTGACCCCACCCAATCTGACTAGGCTCCTCCTAAGCCCCTCCTCTGCTGTCTGACCCCACCCATTCTGCCCAGGCTCCTCCTATACCCCACCTCTCTGACCCCACCCAATCTGACTAGGCTCCTCCTAAGACCCTCCTCTGCTGTCTGACTCCACCCATTCTACCCAGGCTCCTCCCATACCCCTCTGACCCCACCCATTCTGCCCAGGCTCCTCCTATTTGACCCCACCCAATCTGACTAGGCTCCTCCTACACCCCCCTCTGCCAGGCTCCTCCTATACCCCCTCCTCTCTGACTCCACCCATTCTACCTAGGCTCCTCCCATTCTGCCCAGGCTCCTCCTATTTGACCCCACCCAATCTGACTAGGCTCCTCCTAAGCCCCTCCTCTGCTGTCTGACCCCACCCATTCTGCCCAGGCTCCTCCTAAGCCCCTCCTCTCTGACCCCACCAATTCTGCCCAGGCTCCTCCTAAGCCCCTCATCTGCTGTCTGACCCCACCCATTCTGCCCAGGCTCCTCCTATACCCCTCCTCTCTGACCCCACCCAATCTGACTAGGCTCCTCCTAAGCCCCTAGGCTCCTCCTAAGCCCCTCCTCTCTGACCCCACCCAATCTGACTAGGCTCCTCCTATACCCCCTCCTCTCTGACTCCACCCATTCTGACTAGGCTCCTCCTATTTGACCCCACCCAATCTGACTAGGCTCCTCCTAAGCCCCTCCTCTGCTGTCTGACCCCACCCATTCTGCCCAGGCTCCTCCTAAGCCCCTCCTCTGCTGTCTGACCCCACCCATTCTGCCCAGGCTCCTCCTAAGCCCCTCCTCTGCTGTCTGACCCCACCCATTCTGCCCAGGCTACTCCTATACCCCCTCCTCTCTGACTCCACCCATTCTGCCCAGGCTCCTCCCATACCCCTCTGACCCCACCCATTCTGCCCAGGCTCCTCCTATACCCCTCCTATTTGACCCCACCCAATCTGACTTGGCTCCTCCTAAGCCCCTCCTCTGCTGTCTGACCCCACCCATTCTGCCCAGGCTCCTCCTATTTGACCCCACCCAATCTGACTAGGCTCCTCCTAAGCCCCTCCTCTGCTGTCTGACCCCACCCATTCTGCCCAGGCTCCTCCTATTTGACCCCACCCAATCTGACTAGGCTCCTCCTATACCCCCTCTGCCCAGGCTCCTCCTAAGCCCCTCCTCTGCTGTCTGACCACCACCCATTCTGCCCAGGCTCCGCCTAAGCCCCTCCTCTCTGACCCCACCCATTCTGCCCAGGCTCCTCCTAAGCCCCACCTCTCTGACTCCACCCATTCTGCCCAGGCTCCTCCTATTTGACCCAACCCAATCTGACTAGGCTCCTCCTAAGCCCCTCCTCTCTGACCCCACCCCCTCTGCCCAGGCTCCTCCTATACCCCCTCCTCTCTGACTCCACCCATTCTGCCCAGGCTCCTCCTATACCCCTCCTCTGCTGTCTGACCCCACCCATTCTGCCCAGGCTCCTCCTATTTGACCCCACCCAATCTGACTAGGCTCCTCCTATACCCCACCTCTCTGACCCCACCCAATCTGACTAGGCTCCTCCTAAGCCCCTCCTCTGCTGTCTGACCCCACCCATTCTGCCCAGGCTCCTCCTCTCTGACCCCACCCATTCTGCCCAGGCTCCCCCTAAGCCCCTCCTCTGCTGTCTGACCCCACCCATTCTGCCCAGGCTCCTCCTATACCCCCTCCTCTCTGACTCCACCCATTCTACCCAGGCTCCTCCCATACCCCTCTGACCCCACCCATTCCGCCCAGGCTCCTCCTATTTGACCCCACCCAATCTGACTAGGCTCCTCCTACACCCCCCTCTGCCAGGCTCATCCTATACCCCCTCCTCTCTGACTCCACCCATTCTACCCAGGCTCCTCCCATACCCCTCTGACCCCACCCATTCTGCCCAGGCTCCTCCTATTTGACCCCACCCAATCTGACTAGGCTCCTCCTACACCCCCCTCTGCCCAGGCTCCTCCTATACACCCTCCTCTCTGACTCCACCCAGGCTCCTCCTATTTGACCCCACCCAATCTGACTAGGCTCCTCCTAAGCCCCTCCTCTGCTGTCTGACCCCACTCATTCTGCCCAGGCTCCTCCTAAGCCCCTCCTCTCTGACCCCACCCAATCTGACTAGGCTCCTCCTAAGCCCCTCCTCTGCTGTCTGACCCCACCCATTCTGCCCAGGCTCCTCCTATACCCCCTCCTCTCTGACTCCACCCATTCTGCCCAGGCTCCTCCCATACCCCTCTGACCCCACCCATTCTGCCCAGGCTCCTCCTATTTGACCCCACCCAATCTGACTAGGCTCCTCCTAAGCCCCTCCTCTGCTGTCTGACCCCACCCATTCTGCCCAGGCTCCTCCTATACCCCACCTCTCTGACCCCACCCAATCTGACTAGGCTCCTCCTAAGCCCCTCCTCTGCTGTCTGACCCCACCCATTCTGCCCAGGCTCCTCCTATACCCCACCTCTCTGACCCCACCCATTCTGCCCAGGCTCCTCCTATTGGACCCCACCCAATCTGATTAGGCTCCTCCTATACCCCCTCTGCCCAGGCTCCTCCTATACCCCTCCTCTCTGACCCCACCCAATCTGACTAGGCTCCTCCTAAGCCCCTAGGCTCCTCCTAAGCCCCTCCTCTTTGACCCCACCCAATCTGACTAGGCTCCTCCTATACCCCCTCCTCTCTGACTCCACCCATTCTGACTAGGCTCCTCCTATTTGACCCCACCCAATCTGACTAGGCTCCTCCTAAGCCCCTCCTCTGCTGTCTGACCCCACCCATACTGCCCAGGCTCTGCCTAAGCATCTCCTCTCTGACCCCACCCATTCTGCCCAGGCTCCTCCTAAGCCCCTCCTCTGCTGTCTGACCCCACCCATTCTGCCCAGGCTCCTCCTATACCCCCTCCTCTCTGACTCCACCCATTCTGCCCAGGCTCCTCCCATACCCCTCTGACCCCACCCATTCTGCCCAGGCTCCTCCTATACCCCTCCTATTTGACCCCACCCAATCTGACATGGCTCCTCCTAAGCCCCTCCTCTGCTGTCTGACCCCACCCATTCTGCCCAGGCTCCTCCTAAGCCCCTCCTCTGCTGTCTGACCCCACCCATTCTGCCCAGGCTCCTCCTATACCCCCTCCTCTCTGACTCCACCCATTCTGCCCAGGCTCCTCCCATACCCCTCTGACCCCACCCATTCTGCCCAGGCTCCTCCTATACCCCTCCTATTTGACCCCACCCAATCTGACATGGCTCCTCCTAAGCCCCTCCTCTGCTGTCTGACCCCACCCATTCTGCCCAGGCTCCTCCTATTTGACCCCACCCAATCTGACTAGGCTCCTCCTATACCCCCTCTGCCCAGGCTCCTCCTAAGCCCCTCCTCTGCTGTCTGACCCCCACCCATTCTGCCCAGGCTCCGCCTAAGCCCCTCCTCTCTGACCCCACCCATTCTGCCCAGGCTCCTCCTAAGCCCCACCTCTCTGACTCCACCCATTCTGCCCAGGCTCCTCCTATTTGACCCCACCCAATCTGACTAGGCTCCTCCTAAGCCCCTCCTCTCTGACCCCACCCCCTCTGACTAGGCTCCTCCTATACCCCCTCCTCTCTGACTCCACCCATTCTACCCAGGCTCCTCCCATACCCATCTGACCCCTCCCATTGTGCCCAGGCTCCTCCTATTTGACCCCACCCAATCTGACTAGGCTCCTCCTACACCCCCCTCTGCCAGGCTCCTCCTATACCCCCTCCTCTCTGACTCCACCCATTCTACCCAGGCTCCTCCCATACCCCTCTGACCCCACCCATTCTGCCCAGGCTCCTCCTATTTGACCCCACCCAATCTGACTAGGCTCCTCCTACACCCCCCTCTGCCCAGGCTCCTCCTATACCCCCTCCTCTCTGACTCCACCCATTCTACCCAGGCTCCTCCCATACCCCTCTGACCCCACCCATTCTGCCCAGGCTCCTCCTATTTGACCCCACCCAATCTGACTAGGCTCCTCCTAAGCCCCTAGGCTCCTCCTAAGCCCCTCCTCTGCTGTCTGACCCCACTCATTCTGCCCAGGCTCCTCCTAAGCCCCTCCTCTCTGACCCCACCCAATCTGACTAGGCTCCTCCTAAGCCCCTAGGCTCCTCCTAAGCCCCTCCTCTGCTCTCTGACCCCACCCAATCTGACTAGGCTCCTCCTATACCCCCCTCTGCCCAGGCTCCTCCTATTTGACCCCACCCAATCTGACAAGGCTCCTCCTAAGCCCCTTCTCTGCTGTCTGACCCCACCCAATCTGATTAGGCTCCTCCTATACCCCCTCTGCCCAGGCTCCTCCTATACCCCTCCTCTCTGACCCCACCCCCTCTGCCCAGGCTCCTCCTATACCCCCTCTGCCCAGGCTCCTCCTATACCCCTCCTCTCTGACCCCACCCCCTCTGCCCAGGCTCCTCCTATACCCCTCCTCTGCTGTCTGACCCCACCCATTCTGCCCAGGCTCCTCCTATTTGACCCCACCCAATCTGACTAGGCTCCTCCTAAGCCCCTCCTCTGCTGTCTGACCCCACCCATTCTGCCCAGGCTCCTCCTATTTGACCCCACCCAATCTGACTAGGCTCCTCCTAAGCCCCTCCTCTCTGACCCCACCCATTCTGCCCAGGCCCCTCCTAAGCCCCTCCTCTGCTGTCTGACCCCACCCATTCTGCCCAGGCTCCTCCTATACCCCTCCTCTCTGACCCCACCCCCTCTGCCCAGGCTCCTCCTATTTGACCCCACCCAATCTGACTAGGCTCCTCCTATACCCCCTCTGCCCAGGCTCCTCCTATACCCCTCCTCTCCTACCCCCCCCCCCACTGCCCAGGCTCCTCCTATACCCCCTCTGCCCAGGCTCCTCCTATACCCCTCCTCTCTGACCCCACCCCCTCTGCCCAGGCTCCTCCTATACCCCTCATCTGCTGTCTGACCCCACCCATTCTGCCCAGGCTCCTCCTATTTGACCCCACCCAATCTGACTAGGCTCCTCCTAAGCCCCTCCTCTGCTGTCTGACCCCACCCATTCTGCCCAGGCTCCTCCTATTTGACCACACCCAATCTGACTAGGCTCCTCCTATACCCATTCTGCCCAGGCTCCTCCTATACCCCCTCCTCTCTGACCCCACCCATTCTGCCCAGGCTCCTCCTAAGCCCCTCCTCTCCGACCCCACCCATTCTGCCCATATACCCCCTCCTCCTGCCCAGGCTCCTCCTAAGCCCCTCCTCTGCTGTCTGACCCCACCCATTCTGCCCAGGCTCCGCCTAAGCCCCTCCTCTCTGACCAGGCTCCTCCTATACCCCCTCCTCCTGCCCAGGCTCCTCCTAAGCCCCTCCTCTGCTGTCTGACCCCACCCATTCTGCCCAGGCTCCGCCTAAGCCCCTCCTCTCTGACTCCACCCATTCTACCCAGGCTCCTCCTATTTGACCACACCCAATCTGACTAGGCTCCTCCTATACCCATTCTGCCCAGGCTCCTCCTATACCCCCTCCTCTCTGACCCCACCCATTCTGCCCAGGCTCCTCCTAAGCCCCTCCTCTCTGACCCCACCCATTCTGCCCATATACCCCCTCCTCCTGCCCAGGCTCCTCCTAAGCCCCTCCTCTGCTGTCTGACCCCACCCATTCTGCCCAGGCCCTGCCTAAGCCCCTCCTCTCTGACCAGGCTCCTCCTATACCCCCTCCTCCTGCCCAGGCTCCTCCTAAGCCCCTCCTCTGCTGTCTGACCCCACCCATTCTGCCCAGGCTCCGCCTAAGCCCCTCCTCTCTGACTCCACCCATTCTACCCAGGCTCCTCCTATTTGACCCCACCCAATCTGACTAGGCTCCTCCTATACCCCCCTCTGCCAGGCTCCTCCTATACCCCTCCTCTGCTGTCTGACCCCACCCATTCTGCCCAGGCTCCTCCTATTTGACCCCACCCAATCTGACTAGGCTCCTCCTAAGACCCTCCTCTGCTGTCTGACTCCACCCATTCTACCCAGGCTCCTCCCATACCCCTCTGACCCCACCCATTCTGCCCAGGCTCCTCCTATTTGACCCCATCCAATCTGACTAGGCTCCTCCTACACCCCCCTCTGCCAGGCTCCTCCTATACCCCCTCCTCTCTGACTCCACCCATTCTACCCAGGCTCCTCCCATTCTGCCCAGGCTCCTCCTATTTGACCCCACCCAATCTGACTAGGCTCCTCCTAAGCCCCTCCTCTGCTGTCTGACCCCACCCATTCTGCCCAGGCTCCTCCTAAGCCCCTCCTCTCTGACCCCACCAATTCTGCCCAGGCTCCTCCTAAGCCCCTCATCTGCTGTCTGACCCCACCCATTCTGCCCAGGCTCCTCCTATACCCCTCCTCTCTGACCCCACCCAATCTGACTAGGCTCCTCCTAAGCCCCTAGGCTCCTCCTAAGCCCCTCCTCTCTGACCCCACCCAATCTGACTAGGCTCCTCCTATACCCCCTCCTCTCTGACTCCACCCATTCTGACTAGGCTCCTCCTATTTGACCCCACCCAATCTGACTAGGCTCCTCCTAAGCCCCTCCTCTGCTGTCTGACCCCACCCATTCTGCCCAGGCTCCTCCTAAGCCCCTCCTCTGCTGTCTGACCCCACCCATTCTGCCCAGTCTCCTCCTAAGCCCCTCCTCTGCTGTCTGACCCCACCCATTCTGCCCAGGCTCCTCCTATACCCCCTCCTCTCTGACTCCACCCATTCTGCCCAGGCTCCTCCCATACCCCTCTGACCCCACCCATTCTGCCCAGGCTCCTCCTATACCCCTCCTATTTGACCCCACCCAATCTGACTTGGCTCCTCCTAAGCCCCTCCTCTGCTGTCTGACCCCACCCATTCTGCCCAGGCTCCTCCTATTTGACCCCACCCAATCTGACTAGGCTCCTCCTAAGCCCCTCCTCTGCTGTCTGACCCCACCCATTCTGCCCAGGCTCCTCCTATACCCTAAGCCCCTCCTCTGCTGTCTGACCCCACCCATTCTGCCCAGGCTCCTCCTAAGCCCCTCTGCCCAGGCTCCTCCTATACCCCTCCTCTCTGACCTCACCCAATCTGACTAGGCTCCTCCTATACCCATTCTGCCCAGGCTCCTCCTATACCCCCTCCTCTCTGACTCCACCCATTCTGCCCAGGCTCCTCCTATACCCCTCCTCTCTGACTCCACCCATTCTGACTAGGCTCCTCCTAAGCCCCTCCTCTGCTGTCTGACCCCACCCATTCTGCCCAGGCTCCTCTTATACCCCCTCCTCTCTGACTCCACCCATTCTGCCCAGGCTCCTCCTAAGCCCCTCCTCTCTGACCCCACCCATTCTGCCCAGGCTCCTCCTAAGCCCCTTCTCTGCTGTCTGACCCCACCCATTCTGCCCAGGCTCCTCCTATTTGACCCCACCCAATCTGACTAGGTTCCTCCTAAGCCCCTCCTCTGCTGTCTGGCCCCACCCATTCTGCCCAGGCTCCTCCTATACCCCCTCCTATTTGACCCCACCCAATCTGACTAGGCTCCTCCTATACCCCTCCTCTCTGACCTCACCCATTCTGCCCAGGCTCCTCCTATTTGACCCCACCCAATCTGACTAGGCTCCTCCTAAGCCCCTCCTCTGCTGTCTGACCCCACCCATTCTGCCCAGGCTCCTCCTAAGCCCCTCCTCTCTGACCCCACCAATTCTGCCCAGGCTCCTCCTAAGCCCCTCCTCTGCTGTCTGACCCCACCCATTCTACCCAGGCTCCTCCTAAGCCCCTCCTCTCTGACCCCACCCAATCTGACTAGGCTCCTCCTAAGCCCCTAGGCTCCTCCTAAGCCCCTCCTCTCTGACCCCACCCAATCTGACTAGGCTCCTCCTATACCCCCTCCTCTCTTACTCCACCCATTCTGACTAGGCTCCTCCTATTTGACCCCACCCAATCTGACTAGGCTCCTCCTAAGCCCCTCCTCTGCTGTCTGACCCCACCCATTCTGCCCAGGCTCCGCCTAAGCATCTCCTCTCTGACCCCACCCATTCTGCCCAGGCTCCTCCTAAGCCCCTCCTCTGCTGTCTGACCCCACCCATTCTGCCCAGGCTCCTCCTATTTGACCCCACCCAATCTGACTAGGTTCCTCCTAAGCCCCTCCTCTGCTGTCTGGCCCCACCCATTCTGCCCAGGCTCCTCCTATACCCCCTCCTATTTGACCCCACCCAATCTGACTAGGCTCCTCCTATACCCCTCCTCTCTGACCTCACCCATTCTGCCCAGGCTCCTCCTATTTGACCCCACCCAATCTGACTAGGCTCCTCCTAAGCCCCTCCTCTGCTGTCTGACCCCACCCATTCTGCCCAGGATCCTCCTAAGCCCCTCCTCTCTGACCCCACCAATTCTGCCCAGGCTCCTCCTAAGCCCCTCATCTGCTGTCTGACCCCACCCATTCTGCCCAGGCTCCTCCTATACCCCTCCTCTCTGACCCCACCCAATCTGACTAGGCTCCTCCTAAGCCCCTAGGCTCCTCCTAAGCCCCTCCTCTTTGACCCCACCCAATCTGACTAGGCTCCTCCTATACCCCCTCCTCTCTGACTCCACCCATTCTGACTAGGCTCCTCCTATTTGACCCCACCCAATCTGACTAGGCTCCTCCTAAGCCCCTCCTCTGCTGTCTGACCCCACCCATACTGCCCAGGCTCTGCCTAAGCATCTCCTCTCTGACCCCACCCATTCTGCCCAGGCTCCTCCTAAGCCCCTCCTCTGCTGTCTGACCCCACCCATTCTGCCCAGGCTCCTCCTAAGCCCCTCCTCTGCTGTCTGACCCCACCCATTCTGCCCAGGCTCCTCCTATACCCCCTCCTCTCTGACTCCACCCATTCTGCCCAGGCTCCTCCCATACCCCTCTGACCCCACCCATTCTGCCCAGGCTCCTCCTATACCCCTCCTATTTGACCCCACCCAATCTGACATGGCTCCTCCTAAGCCCCTCCTCTGCTGTCTGACCCCACCCATTCTGCCCAGGCTCCTCCTATTTGACCCCACCCAATCTGACTAGGCTCCTCCTATACCCCCTCTGCCCAGGCTCCTCCTAAGCCCCTCCTCTGCTGTCTGACCCCCACCCATTCTGCCCAGGCTCCGCCTAAGCCCCTCCTCTCTGACCCCACCCATTCTGCCCAGGCTCCTCCTAAGCCCCACCTCTCTGACTCCACCCATTCTGCCCAGGCTCCTCCTATTTGACCCCACCCAATCTGACTAGGCTCCTCCTAAGCCCCTCCTCTCTGACCCCACCCCCTCTGACTAGGCTCCTCCTATACCCCCTCCTCTCTGACTCCACCCATTCTACCCAGGCTCCTCCCATACCCATCTGACCCCTCCCATTGTGCCCAGGCTCCTCCTATTTGACCCCACCCAATCTGACTAGGCTCCTCCTACACCCCCCTCTGCCAGGCTCCTCCTATACCCCCTCCTCTCTGACTCCACCCATTCTACCCAGGCTCCTCCCATACCCCTCTGACCCCACCCATTCTGCCCAGGCTCCTCCTATTTGACCCCACCCAATCTGACTAGGCTCCTCCTACACCCCCCTCTGCCCAGGCTCCTCCTATACCCCCTCCTCTCTGACTCCACCCATTCTACCCAGGCTCCTCCCATACCCCTCTGACCCCACCCATTCTGCCCAGGCTCCTCCTATTTGACCCCACCCAATCTGACTAGGCTCCTCCTAAGCCCCTAGGCTCCTCCTAAGCCCCTCCTCTGCTGTCTGACCCCACTCATTCTGCCCAGGCTCCTCCTAAGCCCCTCCTCTCTGACCCCACCCAATCTGACTAGGCTCCTCCTAAGCCCCTAGGCTCCTCCTAAGCCCCTCCTCTGCTCTCTGACCCCACCCAATCTGACTAGGCTCCTCCTATACCCCCCTCTGCCCAGGCTCCTCCTATTTGACCCCACCCAATCTGACAAGGCTCCTCCTAAGCCCCTTCTCTGCTGTCTGACCCCACCCAATCTGATTAGGCTCCTCCTATACCCCCTCTGCCCAGGCTCCTCCTATACCCCTCCTCTCTGACCCCACCCCCTCTGCCCAGGCTCCTCCTATACCCCCTCTGCCCAGGCTCCTCCTATACCCCTCCTCTCTGACCCCACCCCCTCTGCCCAGGCTCCTCCTATACCCCTCCTCTGCTGTCTGACCCCACCCATTCTGCCCAGGCTCCTCCTATTTGACCCCACCCAATCTGACTAGGCTCCTCCTAAGCCCCTCCTCTGCTGTCTGACCCCACCCATTCTGCCCAGGCTCCTCCTATTTGACCCCACCCAATCTGACTAGGCTCCTCCTAAGCCCCTCCTCTCTGACCCCACCCATTCTGCCCAGGCCCCTCCTAAGCCCCTCCTCTGCTGTCTGACCCCACCCATTCTGCCCAGGCTCCTCCTATACCCCTCCTCTCTGACCCCACCCCCTCTGCCCAGGCTCCTCCTATACCCCCTCTGCCCAGGCTCCTCCTATACCCCTCCTCTCTGACCCCACCCCCTCTGCCCAGGCTCCTCCTATACCCCTCATCTGCTGTCTGACCCCACCCATTCTGCCCAGGCTCCTCCTATTTGACCCCACCCAATCTGACTAGGCTCCTCCTAAGCCCCTCCTCTGCTGTCTGACCCCACCCATTCTGCCCAGGCTCCTCCTATTTGACCACACCCAATCTGACTAGGCTCCTCCTATACCCATTCTGCCCAGGCTCCTCCTATACCCCCTCCTCTCTGACCCCACCCATTCTGCCCAGGCTCCTCCTAAGCCCCTCCTCTCTGACCCCACCCATTCTGCCCATATACCCCCTCCTCCTGCCCAGGCTCCTCCTAAGCCCCTCCTCTGCTGTCTGACCCCACCCATTCTGCCCAGGCTCCGCCTAAGCCCCTCCTCTCTGACCAGGCTCCTCCTATACCCCCTCCTCCTGCCCAGGCTCCTCCTAAGCCCCTCCTCTGCTGTCTGACCCCACCCATTCTGCCCACACTCCGCCTAAGCCCCTCCTCTCTGACTCCACCCATTCTACCCAGGCTCCTCCTATTTGACCCCACCCAATCTGACTAGGCTCCTCCTACACCCCCCTCTGCCAGGCTCCTCCTATACCCCTCCTCTGCTGTCTGACCCCACCCATTCTGCCCAGGCTCCTCCTATTTGACCCCACCCAATCTGACTAGGCTCCTCCTAAGACCCTCCTCTGCTGTCTGACTCCACCCATTCTACCCAGGCTCCTCCCATACCCCTCTGACCCCACCCATTCTGCCCAGGCTCCTCCTATTTGACCCCACCCAATCTGACTAGGCTCCTCCTACACCCCCCTCTGCCAGGCTCCTCCTATACCCCCTCCTCTCTGACTCCACCCATTCTACCCAGGCTCCTCCCATTCTGCCCAGGCTCCTCCTATTTGACCCCACCCAATCTGACTAGGCTCCTCCTAAGCCCCTCCTCTGCTGTCTGACCCCACCCATTCTGCCCAGGCTCCTCCTAAGCCCCTCCTCTCTGACCCCACCAATTCTGCCCAGGCTCCTCCTAAGCCCCTCATCTGCTGTCTGACCCCACCCATTCTGCCCAGGCTCCTCCTATACCCCTCCTCTCTGACCCCACCCAATCTGACTAGGCTCCTCCTAAGCCCCTAGGCTCCTCCTAAGCCCCTCCTCTCTGACCCCACCCAATCTGACTAGGCTCCTCCTATACCCCCTCCGACTCCACCCATTCTGACTAGGCTCCTCCTAAGCCCCTCCTCTGCTGTCTGACCCCACCCATTCTGCCCAGGCTCCTCCTAAGCCCCTCCTCTGCTGTCTGACCCCCACCCATTCTGCCCAGGCTCCTCCTAAGCCCCTCCTCTGCTGTCTGACCCCACCCATTCTGCCCAGGCTCCTCCTATACCCCCTCCTCTCTGACTCCACCCATTCTGCCCAGGCTCCTCCCATACCCCTCTGACCCCACCCATTCTGCCCAGGCTCCTCCTATACCCCTCCTATTTGACCCCACCCAATCTGACTTGGCTCCTCCTAAGCCCCTCCTCTGCTGTCTGACCCCACCCATTCTGCCCAGGCTCCTCCTATTTGACCCCACCCAATCTGACTAGGCTCCTCCTAAGCCCCTCCTCTGCTGTCTGACCCCACCCATTCTGCCCAGGCTCCTCCTATTTGACCCCACCCAATCTGACTAGGCTCCTCCTATACCCCCTCTGCCCAGGCTCCTCCTAAGCCCCTCCTCTGCTGTCTGACCCCCACCCATTCTGCCCAGGCTCCGCCTAAGCCCCTCCTCTCTGACCCCACCCCCTCTGCCCAGGCTCCTCCTATACCCCCTCCTCTCTGACTCCACCCATTCTGCCCAGGCTCCTCCTATACCCCTCCTCTGCTGTCTGACCCCACCCATTCTGCCCAGGCTCCTCCTATACCCCCTCCTATTTGACCCCACCCAATCTGACTAGGCTCCTCCTATACCCCTCCTCTCTGACCTCACCCATTCTGCCCAGGCTCCTCCTATTTGACCCCACCCAATCTGACTAGGCTCCTCCTAAGCCCCTCCTCTGCTGTCTGACCCCACCCATTCTGCCCAGGCTCCTCCTAAGCCCCTCCTCTCTGACCCCACCAATTCTGCCCAGGCTCCTCCTAAGCCCCTCCTCTGCTGTCTGACCCCACCCATTCTACCCAGGCTCCTCCTAAGCCCCTCCTCTCTGACCCCACCCAATCTGACTAGGCTCCTCCTAAGCCCCTAGGCTCCTCCTAAGCCCCTCCTCTCTGACCCCACCCAATCTGACTAGGCTCCTCCTATACCCCCTCCTCTCTTACTCCACCCATTCTGACTAGGCTCCTCCTATTTGACCCCACCCAATCTGACTAGGCTCCTCCTAAGCCCCTCCTCTGCTGTCTGACCCCACCCATTCTGCCCAGGCTCCGCCTAAGCATCTCCTCTCTGACCCCACCCATTCTGCCCAGGCTCCTCCTAAGCCCCTCCTCTGCTGTCTGACCCCACCCATTCTGCCCAGGCTCCTCCTATTTGACCCCACCCAATCTGACTAGGTTCCTCCTAAGCCCCTCCTCTGCTGTCTGGCCCCACCCATTCTGCCCAGGCTCCTCCTATACCCCCTCCTATTTGACCCCACCCAATCTGACTAGGCTCCTCCTATACCCCTCCTCTCTGACCTCACCCATTCTGCCCAGGCTCCTCCTATTTGACCCCACCCAATCTGACTAGGCTCCTCCTAAGCCCCTCCTCTGCTGTCTGACCCCACCCATTCTGCCCAGGATCCTCCTAAGCCCCTCCTCTCTGACCCCACCAATTCTGCCCAGGCTCCTCCTAAGCCCCTCATCTGCTGTCTGACCCCACCCATTCTGCCCAGGCTCCTCCTATACCCCTCCTCTCTGACCCCACCCAATCTGACTAGGCTCCTCCTAAGCCCCTAGGCTCCTCCTAAGCCCCTCCTCTTTGACCCCACCCAATCTGACTAGGCTCCTCCTATACCCCCTCCTCTCTGACTCCACCCATTCTGACTAGGCTCCTCCTATTTGACCCCACCCAATCTGACTAGGCTCCTCCTAAGCCCCTCCTCTGCTGTCTGACCCCACCCATACTGCCCAGGCTCTGCCTAAGCATCTCCTCTCTGACCCCACCCATTCTGCCCAGGCTCCTCCTAAGCCCCTCCTCTGCTGTCTGACCCCACCCATTCTGCCCAGGCTCCTCCTAAGCCCCTCCTCTGCTGTCTGACCCCACCCATTCTGCCCAGGCTCCTCCTATACCCCCTCCTCTCTGACTCCACCCATTCTGCCCAGGCTCCTCCCATACCCCTCTGACCCCACCCATTCTGCCCAGGCTCCTCCTATACCCCTCCTATTTGACCCCACCCAATCTGACATGGCTCCTCCTAAGCCCCTCCTCTGCTGTCTGACCCCACCCATTCTGCCCAGGCTCCTCCTATTTGACCCCACCCAATCTGACTAGGCTCCTCCTATACCCCCTCTGCCCAGGCTCCTCCTAAGCCCCTCCTCTGCTGTCTGACCCCCACCCATTCTGCCCAGGCTCCGCCTAAGCCCCTCCTCTCTGACCCCACCCATTCTGCCCAGGCTCCTCCTAAGCCCCACCTCTCTGACTCCACCCATTCTGCCCAGGCTCCTCCTATTTGACCCCACCCAATCTGACTAGGCTCCTCCTAAGCCCCTCCTCTCTGACCCCACCCCCTCTGACTAGGCTCCTCCTATACCCCCTCCTCTCTGACTCCACCCATTCTACCCAGGCTCCTCCCATACCCATCTGACCCCTCCCATTGTGCCCAGGCTCCTCCTATTTGACCCCACCCAATCTGACTAGGCTCCTCCTACACCCCCCTCTGCCAGGCTCCTCCTATACCCCCTCCTCTCTGACTCCACCCATTCTACCCAGGCTCCTCCCATACCCCTCTGACCCCACCCATTCTGCCCAGGCTCCTCCTATTTGACCCCACCCAATCTGACTAGGCTCCTCCTACACCCCCCTCTGCCCAGGCTCCTCCTATACCCCCTCCTCTCTGACTCCACCCATTCTACCCAGGCTCCTCCCATACCCCTCTGACCCCACCCATTCTGCCCAGGCTCCTCCTATTTGACCCCACCCAATCTGACTAGGCTCCTCCTAAGCCCCTAGGCTCCTCCTAAGCCCCTCCTCTGCTGTCTGACCCCACTCATTCTGCCCAGGCTCCTCCTAAGCCCCTCCTCTCTGACCCCACCCAATCTGACTAGGCTCCTCCTAAGCCCCTAGGCTCCTCCTAAGCCCCTCCTCTGCTCTCTGACCCCACCCAATCTGACTAGGCTCCTCCTATACCCCCCTCTGCCCAGGCTCCTCCTATTTGACCCCACCCAATCTGACAAGGCTCCTCCTAAGCCCCTTCTCTGCTGTCTGACCCCACCCAATCTGATTAGGCTCCTCCTATACCCCCTCTGCCCAGGCTCCTCCTATACCCCTCCTCTCTGACCCCACCCCCTCTGCCCAGGCTCCTCCTATACCCCCTCTGCCCAGGCTCCTCCTATACCCCTCCTCTCTGACCCCACCCCCTCTGCCCAGGCTCCTCCTATACCCCTCCTCTGCTGTCTGACCCCACCCATTCTGCCCAGGCTCCTCCTATTTGACCCCACCCAATCTGACTAGGCTCCTCCTAAGCCCCTCCTCTGCTGTCTGACCCCACCCATTCTGCCCAGGCTCCTCCTATTTGACCCCACCCAATCTGACTAGGCTCCTCCTAAGCCCCTCCTCTCTGACCCCACCCATTCTGCCCAGGCCCCTCCTAAGCCCCTCCTCTGCTGTCTGACCCCACCCATTCTGCCCAGGCTCCTCCTATACCCCTCCTCTCTGACCCCACCCCCTCTGCCCAGGCTCCTCCTATACCCCCTCTGCCCAGGCTCCTCCTATACCCCTCCTCTCTGACCCCACCCCCTCTGCCCAGGCTCCTCCTATACCCCTCATCTGCTGTCTGACCCCACCCATTCTGCCCAGGCTCCTCCTATTTGACCCCACCCAATCTGACTAGGCTCCTCCTAAGCCCCTCCTCTGCTGTCTGACCCCACCCATTCTGCCCAGGCTCCTCCTATTTGACCACACCCAATCTGACTAGGCTCCTCCTATACCCATTCTGCCCAGGCTCCTCCTATACCCCCTCCTCTCTGACCCCACCCATTCTGCCCAGGCTCCTCCTAAGCCCCTCCTCTCTGACCCCACCCATTCTGCCCATATACCCCCTCCTCCTGCCCAGGCTCCTCCTAAGCCCCTCCTCTGCTGTCTGACCCCACCCATTCTGCCCAGGCTCCGCCTAAGCCCCTCCTCTCTGACCAGGCTCCTCCTATACCCCCTCCTCCTGCCCAGGCTCCTCCTAAGCCCCTCCTCTGCTGTCTGACCCCACCCATTCTGCCCAGGCTCCGCCTAAGCCCCTCCTCTCTGACTCCACCCATTCTACCCAGGCTCCTCCTATTTGACCCCACCCAATCTGACTAGGCTCCTCCTACACCCCCCTCTGCCAGGCTCCTCCTATACCCCTCCTCTGCTGTCTGACCCCACCCATTCTGCCCAGGCTCCTCCTATTTGACCCCACCCAATCTGACTAGGCTCCTCCTAAGACCCTCCTCTGCTGTCTGACTCCACCCATTCTACCCAGGCTCCTCCCATACCCCTCTGACCCCACCCATTCTGCCCAGGCTCCTCCTATTTGACCCCACCCAATCTGACTAGGCTCCTCCTACACCCCCCTCTGCCAGGCTCCTCCTATACCCCCTCCTCTCTGACTCCACCCATTCTACCCAGGCTCCTCCCATTCTGCCCAGGCTCCTCCTATTTGACCCCACCCAATCTGACTAGGCTCCTCCTAAGCCCCTCCTCTGCTGTCTGACCCCACCCATTCTGCCCAGGCTCCTCCTAAGCCCCTCCTCTCTGACCCCACCAATTCTGCCCAGGCTCCTCCTAAGCCCCTCATCTGCTGTCTGACCCCACCCATTCTGCCCAGGCTCCTCCTATACCCCTCCTCTCTGACCCCACCCAATCTGACTAGGCTCCTCCTAAGCCCCTAGGCTCCTCCTAAGCCCCTCCTCTCTGACCCCACCCAATCTGACTAGGCTCCTCCTATACCCCCTCCGACTCCACCCATTCTGACTAGGCTCCTCCTAAGCCCCTCCTCTGCTGTCTGACCCCACCCATTCTGCCCAGGCTCCTCCTAAGCCCCTCCTCTGCTGTCTGACCCCACCCATTCTGCCCAGGCTCCTCCTAAGCCCCTCCTCTGCTGTCTGACCCCACCCATTCTGCCCAGGCTCCTCCTATACCCCCTCCTCTCTGACTCCACCCATTCTGCCCAGGCTCCTCCCATACCCCTCTGACCCCACCCATTCTGCCCAGGCTCCTCCTATACCCCTCCTATTTGACCCCACCCAATCTGACTTGGCTCCTCCTAAGCCCCTCCTCTGCTGTCTGACCCCACCCATTCTGCCCAGGCTCCTCCTATTTGACCCCACCCAATCTGACTAGGCTCCTCCTAAGCCCCTCCTCTGCTGTCTGACCCCACCCATTCTGCCCAGGCTCCTCCTATTTGACCCCACCCAATCTGACTAGGCTCCTCCTATACCCCCTCTGCCCAGGCTCCTCCTAAGCCCCTCCTCTGCTGTCTGACCCCCACCCATTCTGCCCAGGCTCCGCCTAAGCCCCTCCTCTCTGACCCCACCCCCTCTGCCCAGGCTCCTCCTATACCCCCTCCTCTCTGACTCCACCCATTCTGCCCAGGCTCCTCCTATACCCCTCCTCTGCTGTCTGACCCCACCCATTCTGCCCAGGCTCCTCCTATTTGACCCCACCCAATCTGACTAGGCTCCTCCTATACCCCACCTCTCTGACCCCACCCAATCTGACTAGGCTCCTCCTAAGCCCCTCCTCTGCTGTCTGACCCCACCCATTCTGCCCAGGCTCCTCCTCTCTGACCCCACCCATTCTGCCCAGGCTCCCCCTAAGCCCCTCCTCTGCTGTCTGACCCCACCCATTCTGCCCAGGCTCCTCCTATACCCCCTCCTCTCTGACTCCACCCATTCTACCCAGGCTCCTCCCATACCCCTCTGACCCCACCCATTCCGCCCAGGCTCCTCCTATTTGACCCCACCCAATCTGACTAGGCTCCTCCTACACCCCCCTCTGCCAGGCTCATCCTATACCCCCTCCTCTCTGACTCCACCCATTCTACCCAGGCTCTTCCCATACCCCTCTGACCCCACCCATTCTGCCCAGGCTCCTCCTATTTGACCCCACCCAATCTGACTAGGCTCCTCCTACACCCCCCTCTGCCCAGGCTCCTCCTATACACCCTCCTCTCTGACTCCACCCAGGCTCCTCCTATTTGACCCCACCCAATCTGACTAGGCTCCTCCTAAGCCCCTCCTCTGCTGTCTGACCCCACCCATTCTGCCCAGGCTCCTCCTATACCCCCTCCTCTCTGACTCCACCCATTCTGCCCAGGCTCCTCCCATACCCCTCTGACCCCACCCATTCTGCCCAGGCTCCTCCTATTGGACCCCACCCAATCTGATTAGGCTCCTCCTATACCCCCTCTGCCCAGGCTCCTCCTATACCCCTCCTCTCTGACCCCACCCCCTCTGCCCAGGCTCCTCCTCAGCCCCTCCTCTCTGACCTCACCCAATCTGACTAGGCTCCTCCTATACCCCCTCCTCTCTGACCCCACCCAATCTGACTAGGCTCCTCCTTAACCCCTCCTCTGCTCTCTGACCCCACCCATTCTGACTAAGCTCCTCCTAAACCCATCCTCTGCTGTCTGACCCCACCCATTCTGCCCAGGCTCCTCCTAAGCCCCTCTGCCCAGGCTCCTCCTATACCCCTCCTCTCTGACTCCACCCATTCTGCCCAGGCTCCTCCTAAGCCCCTCCTCTGCTGTCTGACCCCACCCATTCTGCCCAGGCTCCTCCTAAGCCCCTCCTCTCTGACCCCACCCATTCTGCCCAGGCTCCTCCTAAGCCCCTAGGCCCCTCCTCTGCTGTCTGACCCCACCCATTCTGCCCAGGCTCCTCCCATACCCCACCCATTCTGCCCAGGCTCCTCCTATTTGACCCCACCCAATCTGACTAGGCTCCTCCTATACCCATTCTGCCCAGGCTCCTCCTATACCCCTCCTCTCTGACTCCACCCATTCTGCCCAGGCTCCTCCTAAGCCCCTCCTCTGCTGTCTGACCCCACCCATTCTGACTAAGCTCCTCCTAAACCAATCCTCTGCTGTCTGACTCCACCCATTCTGCCCAGGCTCCTCCTCAGCCCCTCCTCTCTGACCTCACCCAATCTGACTAGGCTCCTCCTATACCCCCCTCCTCTCTGACCTCACCCAATCTGACTAGGCTCCTCCTTAACCCCTCCTCTCTGACCCCACCCATTCTGCCCAGGCTCCGCCTAAGATACTCCTCTCTGACCCCACCCATTCTGCCCAGGCTCCTCCTATACCCCCTCCTCTCTGACCCCACCCATTCTGCCCAGGCTCCTCCTATTTGACCCCACCCAATCTGACTAGGCTCCTCCTAAGCCCCACCTCTCTGACTCCACCCATTCTGCCCAGGCTCCTCCTATTTGACCCCACCCAATCTGACTAGGCTCCTCCTACACCCCCCTCTGCCAGGCTCCTCCTATACCCCCTCCTCTCTGACTCCACCCAGGCTCCTCCTATTCTGCCCAGGCTCCTCCTATTTGACCCCACCCAATCTGACTAGGCTCCTCCTACACCCCCCCTCTGCCAGGCTCCTCCTATACCCCTCCTCTCTGACCCCACCCAACCTGCCCAGGGTCCTCCTCCTACAGACAACACCCATTCTCTTTCTTTCACCTTTCTTTCCACACCTATTTTACTTACCGACCAATCTGCAATCCCTCTTTCGCTAGGCATGATTCCACTGTTACACAACACACAGACACATTTTACTTACCAATTTACTTACCTGGTGCCGAACCCGGGATTTGAACCCTGGTTGCCTGGATGGAAGGCAGGAACTTACCCACTGGACCACACTGGTTTCCATGTAAGTAGCCTATCAAATTGTCCTTATGTCATGGTCATCCTTTTAATGTGCAATGGAAGCCACAGGAAAGGACACCAAGGCCTGTATGTTGCTTATAGTTACTTCTGCAATCCTCTAGACCACCAAGGAGCTATAGCTCAAAGGTAAGGCTTGTACCTTTAGTGGGGACAGCCCTCACAGGCCAGGGTTCGAATCCTGCCAGTGCTGTAGAAGTATCCCAAGGTGGGAAATTTTCAAACAGTGATTTTCTTTTATTTTTTTTTGCTAAGTGTTTTTCTGGTTTCCATGTAAGTAGCCTATCAAATTGTCCGTATGTCATGGTCATCCATTTAATGTGCAATGGAAGCCACAGGAAAGGACACCAAGGCCTGTATGTTGCTTATAGGTACTACTGCAATCCTCCAGACCACCAAGGAGCTATAGCTCAAAGGTGAGGCTTGTACCTTTGGTGGGGACAGCCCTCACAGGCCAGGGTTCGAATCCTGCCAGTGCTGTAGAAGTATCCCAAGGTGGGAAATTTTCAAACAGTGATTTTCTTTTATTTTTTGTTGCTAAGTGTTTTTCTGGTTTCCATGTAAGTAGCCTATCAAATTGTCCTTATGTCATGGTCATCCATTTAATGTGCAATGGAAGCCACAGGAAAGGACACCAAGGCCTGTATGTTGCTTATAGTTACTACTGCAATCCTCCAGACCACCAAGGAGCTATAGCTCAAAGGTAAGGCTTGTACCTTTGGTGGGGACAGCCCTCACAGGCCAGGGTTCGAATCCTGCCAGTGCTGTAGAAGTATCCCAAGGTGGGAAATTTTCAAACAGTGATTTTCTTTTTTTTTTTTTTGCTAAGTGTTTTTCTGGTTTCCATGTAAGTAGCCTATCAAATTGTCCTTATGTCATGGTCATCCATTTAATGTGCAATGGAAGCCACAGGGAAGGACACCAAGGCCTGTATGTTGCTTATAGTTACTACTGCAATCCTCCAGACCACCAAGGAGATAGCTCAAAGGTAAGGCTTGTACCTTTGGGGGGACAGCCCTCACAGGCCAGGGTTCGAATCCTGCCAGTGCTGTAGAAGTGTCCCAAGGTGGGAAATTTTCAAACAGTGATTTTTTTTTTGCTAGTGTTTTTTTGGCAGGTGTCTCCCAACATTTCATATGTTTTCTCTCATGACCTTCTACCAACCGCCCTATTTCTCAAGTAGGTGCTAGGAACAAGGCCTTATCTTCCTTTATCAATGTCGTCATTCTTTGTCCTTTAAGTTTGGTGAATTGCAGAGTGCAATTGTGGTATTGGGGGTTATAACTGAGCACAAGAATGCAAGGATGGTGCTACACTTATTGTAAAATAGGTTGGTTGATGGTGATTTTTCATTTTAGTGTGAGCCACTCGCTCAAATCAGGGGTTTGGTGCCAGTGAGCTTGGATAGAAATAAAGGTCAAGTATGAGCTCTGGCTAATGAAATGATGGGTCGAGTTTGAGGCTAGCTAGAGTCCATTTATTAGGTGCAATAAGAAGTTGGAAAGATTTTTCCTTTAAGAGACAGACAAGAGCAGAGTCAAGCCTTTGCTCTAGTAGATCTGCATCATGCCTGCTGCAGGATGTGAAGGAGTGGACCTCCACAGCAGTGCGCTGTGCCGGGCTGGGCTGCACTGGGCTGGGCTGGGCCTGCCCTGGCATCTTGGATTTATTCACCCACCTCCTTCCTTTGAAGAACGCTCACGAACGGCCACGAACGTCCTTGTTCTGTATACAGGCGGACAGCGGGCAATTTAGGACCCTGCTAAATGATGGTGATGTCCCCATGTGCTTCCTTCGAGTGGCAAAATCCTTCGTCTAAGGCAGGTGGGCTTTTTTAAAATTTGGTTGAAGACCATATGTTGGAGGCAGTATCACGGCACAAGCCGCCGACCGTCTCAGAAGAAAGTATGCATGGGAGGACATTATTTGCATAGGAGAGCCCTCTTCTCAGTCCCATTCTTAAGCTGCAGTGGCCATGAAGTGTTACTAGGGGGCAGCAGTATGAACAAAAGAGCACACTGAGGCTTTTCTCCTTCTTGCTGACATGATTCTTGGTCATTTTTGTCTTGCAGGGCCTAAGGAGTGAATGACTACGATGACTGAGGGGATGAGGAATGGCTGGCCTGTATTTGTGGTGAAGGGGGAACATTTGGAAGGTAAACAGCAAGATGAAAGCGTCAAAGCATATATGTTTGCTGAGTGATTGAGTCTGTGTGTCACTTGTCTCTTTGTAGGGACATGTGAGAAAGGAACAGCAGCACCATAGACTTCAGGTGGGAGAGCAAGCAAGGATGAATATTTCCCTCAAATCCAAATACTTACAGCACCTCAAAGATGACAAGTGCGATATGATGTTCTGCAATTGCAAGGATTTGCCATGTGTGGTGCATAAATATGCATGGTTAGTGAGGTTTTTCCCAGAATGTGAGTATCGTTAGGCTGGCAAATGTCAGGCACTCCTTTGGGGGTATGAGGCCAAGAAAAAATTTGGGAAGTTTGCTACAGTCATCTGTAGGATCGAAAGACACTGGGGAATCGTTACAGAGGGAGCCAGGCTGCACAAAACGTGGTAACAGTTGGACAGAAATCTTTAGCCGGACTTTTGACTACCCCCAATGTGGGACCAGGACCGCAGTACCTCTCTGTCTCTGAAACATATTTTGACCTCTGGGCACCACCATCTCAATGCCCCTCAAATGTTCCCTCCTGGAACCCCAGCTTTGGTAGTGCATCAACCAGGTTTCAATCATTTGAGTGACCACAAACACCCTTGCTATGTGCCTTCCATTTACATTCAGTCAGTAACCCAGCTGCTTCGTTCGCTATTGAATCTCAAGTGACAGTTGGATGCACATTGCAGGGGTATACAGGCATTTACCGTACTGTACAGCCCCTCTCAGTACAGTCAGACTACACTTCTTAAAATCATAAATACATGTTTTGTCCAACAGTAAGGCCGGGCCTTTCCTCTGTAGTTCATAGCCAACGTAAGGAGGAAAAAATAAGCTGAAGAGCATGCCAAAATTCTCTACAGACACTGCCAATCCTCACACTGCCTATTTGCATGCCGAGGTTATTCACTATGACCCACCAAACCAATTGGCAACAGTAGCCTCTCTCTGCCTCATTCGTATGCTCCGATGCCACCTTTATTTAGCAAATGTTAGTGCTCTAGGATTTCATAGCACGATTCGCTATAGCCTCTTTTTTCAACAGAAATGTCCTAAAGGTACCTATACCAATCTGCTGGGTGGGGAGGAGGGGGGCTGCTGCTGCTGGCAGTAAAATTTTGGGGCACCCCACCTGCAAAAATACATTCACATGCTCCTTGTTGTACCTTTCAATACCATAACTGCAGCAGAATCGTATGGTGACCCCTGTTGGTAACAGAAACTGTCAAACAGCTTTTTGCCACCCCCCCTCCCCCGTTGCCCCTAACCATTTGGGGTACACCCCATGAGGGAGGATCAGAGCAATAAAAAATAATGGTAGCCCCCCCAAAAAGTACCTGGAAGGCATGCCATTCTGTGCACCTCATCGCTCTTCACGTTGCGCCTAAGCACCTTTTAATACTGCTCCCCGACTGCCCCCTCCAAACAGAAATCAGAAAGTATAGGGGGGTGCATTAAAAAAGTTTTTGCAGTTCCCCACCATAAGTCAGGATCCTCCTCCATCTATGACCCCTTCCTAGGCCCTCAGACCCCACCCATTCTGCCCAGGCTCCTCCTATTTGACCACACCCAATCTGACTAGGCTCCTCCTTAACCCCTCCTCTGCTCTCTGACCCCACCCAATCTGACTAGGCTCCTCCTATACCCCCTCCTCTCTGACTCCACCCATTCTGCCCAGGCTCCTCCCATACCCCTCTGACCCCACCCATTCTGCCCAGGCTCCTCCTATACCCCTCTTATTTGACCCCAATCTGACTAGGCTCCTCCTAAGCCCCTCCTCTGCTGTCTGACCCCACCCATTCTGACTAAGCTCCTCCTAAACCAATCCTCTGCTGTCTGACTCCACCCATTCTGCCCAGGCTCCTCCTCAGCCCCTCCTCTCTGACCTCACCCAATCTGACTAGGCTCCTCCTATACCCCCTCCTCTCTGACCCCACCCAATCTGACTAGGCTCCTCCTTAACCCCTCCTCTGCTCTCTGACCCCACCCATTCTGACTAAGCTCCTCCTAAACCCATCCTCTGCTGTCTGACCCCACCCATTCTGCCCAGGCTCCTCCTAAGCCCCTCTGCCCAGGCTCCTCCTATACCCCTCCTCTCTGACCTCACCCAATCTGACTAGGCTCCTCCTATACCCATTCTGCCATGGCTCCTCCTATACCCCTCCTCTCTGACTCCACCCATTCTGACTAGGCTCCTCCTAAGCCCCTCCTCTGCTGTCTGACCCCACCCATTCTGCCCAGGCTCCTCCTCAGCCCCTCCTCTCTGACCTCACCCAATCTGACTAGGCTCCTCCTATACCCCCCTCCTCTCTGACCCCACCCAATCTGACTAGGCTCCTCCTTAACCCCTCCTCTGCTCTCTGACCCCACCCATTCTGCCCAGGCTCCTCCTAAGCCCCTCTGCCCAGGCTCCTCCTAAGCCCCTCCTCTGCTGTCTGACCCCCACCCATTCTGCCCAGGCTCCGCCTAAGCCCCTCCTCTCTGACCCCACCCATTCTGCCCAGGCTCCTCCTAAGCCCCACCTCTCTGACTCCACCCATTCTGCCCAGGCTCCTCCTATTTGACCCCACCCAATCTGACTAGGCTCCTCCTAAGCCCCTCCTCTCTGACCCCACCCCCTCTGACTAGGCTCCTCCTATACCCCCTCCTCTCTGACTCCACCCATTCTACCCAGGCTCCTCCCATACCCATCTGACCCCTCCCATTGTGCCCAGGCTCCTCCTATTTGACCCCACCCAATCTGACTAGGCTCCTCCTACACCCCCCTCTGCCAGGCTCCTCCTATACCCCCTCCTCCCTGACTCCACCCATTCTACCCAGGCTCCTCCCATACCCCTCTGACCCCACCCATTCTGCCCAGGCTCCTCCTATTTGACCCCACCCAATCTGACTAGGCTCCTCCTACACCCCCCTCTGCCCAGGCTCCTCCTATACCCCCTCCTCTCTGACTCCACCCATTCTACCCAGGCTCCTCCCATACCCCTCTGACCCCACCCATTCTGCCCAGGCTCCTCCTATTTGACCCCACCCAATCTGACTAGGCTCCTCCTAAGCCCCTAGGCTCCTCCTAAGCCCCTCCTCTGCTGTCTGACCCCACTCATTCTGCCCAGGCTCCTCCTAAGCCCCTCCTCTCTGACCCCACCCAATCTGACTAGGCTCCTCCTAAGCCCCTAGGCTCCTCCTAAGCCCCTCCTCTGCTCTCTGACCCCACCCAATCTGACTAGGCTCCTCCTATACCCCCCTCTGCCCAGGCTCCTCCTATTTGACCCCACCCAATCTGACAAGGCTCCTCCTAAGCCCCTTCTCTGCTGTCTGACCCCACCCATTCTCCCCAGGCTCCTCCTATACCCCACCTCTCTGACCCCACCCAATCTGACTAGGCTCCTCCTAAGCCCCTCCTCTGCTGTCTGACCCCACCCATTCTGCCCAGGCTCCTCCTATACCCCCTCCTCTCTGACTCCACCCATTCTGCCCAGGCTCCTCCTATTTGACCCCACCCAATCTGACTAGGCTCCTCCTATACCCCCTCTGCCCAGGCTCCTCCTATACCCCTCCTCTCTGACCCCACCCCCTCTGCCCAGGCTCCTCCTATACCCCCTCTGCCCAGGCTCCTCCTATACCCCTCCTCTCTGACCCCACCCAATCTGACTAGGCTCCTCCTAAGCCCCTCCTCTGCTGTCTGACCCCACCCATTCTGCCCAGGCTCCTCCTATTTGACCCCACCCAATCTGACTAGGCTCCTCCTAAGCCCCTCCTCTCTGACCCCACCCATTCTGCCCAGGCTCCTCCTAAGCCCCTCCTCTGCTGTCTGACCCCACCCATTCTGCCCAGGCTCCTCCTATACCCCTCCTCTCTGACCCCACCCCCTCTGCCCAGGCTCCTCCTATTTGACCCCACCCAATCTGACTAGGCTCCTCCTACACCCCCCTCTGCCAGGCTCCTCCTATACCCCCTCCTCTCTGACTCCACCCATTCTACCCAGGCTCCTCCCATACCCCTCTGACCCCACCCATTCTGCCCAGGCTCCTCCTATTTGACCCCACCCAATCTGACTAGGCTCCTCCCACACCCCCCTCTGCCAGGCTCCTCCTATACCCCCTCCTCTCTGACTCCACCCATTCTACCCAGGCTCCTCCCATACCCCTCTGACCCCACCCATTCTGCCCTGGCTCCTCCTATTTGACCCCACCCAATCTGACTAGGCTCCTCCTACACCCCCCTCTGCCCAGGCTCCTCCTATACCCCCCTCTGCCAGGCTCCTCCTATACCCCCTCCTCTCTGACCCCACCCATTCTGCCCAGGCTCCTCCTATTTGACCACACCCAATCTGACTAGGCTCCTCCTATACCCATTCTGCCCAGGCTCCTCCTATACCCCCTCCTCTCTGACTCCACCCATTCTGCCCAGGCTCCTCCTAAGCCCCTCCTCTCTGACCCCACCCATTCTGCCCATATACCCCCTCCTCCTGCCCAGGCTCCTCCTAAGCCCCTCCTCTGCTGTCTGACCCCACCCATTCTGCCCAGGCTCCTCCTATACCCCTCCTCTCTGACCCCACCCCCTCTGCCCAGGCTCCTCCTATTTGACCCCACCCAATCTGACTAGGCTCCTCCTACACCCCCCTCTGCCAGGCTCCTCCTATACCCCCTCCTCTCTGACTCCACCCATTCTACCCAGGCTCCTCCCATA
Organism: Lissotriton vulgaris; assembly: GCF_964263255.1. Lineage (NCBI taxonomy): Eukaryota > Metazoa > Chordata > Amphibia > Caudata > Salamandridae > Lissotriton > Lissotriton vulgaris. Next base: position 1,003,372,587 of record NC_141695.1, read on the forward strand.
CCCCTCTGACCCCACCCATTCTGCCCAGGCTCCTCCTATTTGACCCCACCCAATCTGACTATGCTCCTCCTACACCCCCCTCTGCCAGGCTCCTCCTATACCCCCTCCTCTCTGACTCCACCCATTCTACCCAGGCTCCTCCCATACCCCTCTGACCCCACCCATTCTGCCCAGGCTCCTCCTATTTGACCCCACCCAATCTGACTAGGCTCCTCCTACACCCCCCTCTGCCCAGGCTCCTCCTATACCCCCCTCTGCCAGGCTCCTCCTATACCCCCTCCTCTCTGACCCCACCCATTCTGCCCAGGCTCCTCCTAAGCCCCTCTGCCCAGGCTCCTCCTAAGCCCCTCCTCTGCTGTCTGACCCCCACCCATTCTGCCCAGGCTCCGCCTAAGCCCCTCCTCTCTGACCCCACCCTTTCTGCCCAGGCTCCTCCTAAGCCCCACCTCTCTGACTCCACCCATTCTGCCCAGGCTCCTCCTATTTGACCCCACCCAATCTGACTAGGCTCCTCCTAAGCCCCTCCTCTCTGACCCCACCCCCTCTGACTAGGCTCCTCCTATACCCCCTCCTCTCTGACTCCACCCATTCTACCCAGGCTCCTCCCATACCCCTCTGACCCCTCCCATTGTGCCCAGGCTCCTCCTATTTGACCCCACCCAATCTGACTAGGCTCCTCCTACACCCCCCTCTGCCAGGCTCCTCCTATACCCCCTCCTCCCTGACTCCACCCATTCTACCCAGGCTCCTCCCATACCCCTCTGACCCCACCCATTCTGCCCAGGCTCCTCCTATTTGACCCCACCCAATCTGACTAGGCTCCTCCTACACCCCCCTCTGCCCAGGCTCCTCCTATACCCCCTCCTCTCTGACTCCACCCATTCTACCCAGGCTCCTCCCATACCCCTCTGACCCCACCCATTCTGCCCAGGCTCCTCCTATTTGACCCCACCCAATCTGACTAGGCTCCTCCTAAGCCCCTAGGCTCCTCCTAAGCCCCTCCTCTGCTGTCTGACCCCACTCATTCTGCCCAGGCTCCTCCTAAGCCCCTCCTCTCTGACCCCACCCAATCTGACTAGGCTCCTCCTAAGCCCCTAGGCTCCTCCTAAGCCCCTCCTCTGCTCTCTGACCCCACCCAATCTGACTAGGCTCCTCCTATACCCCCCTCTGCCCAGGCTCCTCCTATTTGACCCCACCCAATCTGACAAGGCTCCTCCTAAGCCCCTTCTCTGCTGTCTGACCCCACCCATTCTCCCCAGGCTCCTCCTATACCCCACCTCTCTGACCCCACCCAATCTGACTAGGCTCCTCCTAAGCCCCTCCTCTGCTGTCTGACCCCACCCATTCTGCCCAGGCTCCTCCTATACCCCCTCCTCTCTGACTCCACCCATTCTGCCCAGGCTCCTCCTATTTGACCCCACCCAATCTGACTAGGCTCCTCCTATACCCCCTCTGCCCAGGCTCCTCCTATACCCCTCCTCTCTGACCCCACCCCCTCTGCCCAGGCTCCTCCTATACCCCCTCTGCCCAGGCTCCTCCTATACCCCTCCTCTCTGACCCCACCCAATCTGACTAGGCTCCTCCTAAGCCCCTCCTCTGCTGTCTGACCCCACCCATTCTGCCCAGGCTCCTCCTATTTGACCCCACCCAATCTGACTAGGCTCCTCCTAAGCCCCTCCTCTCTGACCCCACCCATTCTGCCCAGGCTCCTCCTAAGCCCCTCCTCTGCTGTCTGACCCCACCCATTCTGCCCAGGCTCCTCCTATACCCCTCCTCTCTGACCCCACCCCCTCTGCCCAGGCTCCTCCTATTTGACCCCACCCAATCTGACTAGGCTCCTCCTACACCCCCCTCTGCCAGGCTCCTCCTATACCCCCTCCTCTCTGACTCCACCCATTCTATCCAGGCTCCTCCCATACCCCTCTGACCCCACCCATTCTGCCCAGGCTCCTCCTATTTGACCCCACCCAATCTGACTAGGCTCCTCCCACACCCCCCACTGCCAGGCTCCTCCTATACCCCCTCCTCTCTGACTCCACCCATTCTACCCAGGCTCCTCCCATACCCCTCTGACCCCACCCATTCTGCCCAGGCTCCTCCTATTTGACCCCACCCAATCTGATTAGGCTCCTCCTACACCCCCCTCTGCCCAGGCTCCTCCTATACCCCCCTCTGCCAGGCTCCTCCTATACCCCCTCCTCTCTGACCCCACCCATTCTGCCCAGGCTCCTCCTATTTGACCACACCCAATCTGACTAGGCTCCTCCTATACCCATTCTGCCCAGGCTCCTCCTATACCCCCTCCTCTCTGACTCCACCCATTCTGCCCAGGCTCCTCCTAAGCCCCTCCTCTCTGACCCCACCCATTCTGCCCATATACCCCCTCCTCCTGCCCAGGCTCCTCCTAAGCCCCTCCTCTGCTGTCTGACCCCACCCATTCTGCCCAGGCTCCTCCTATACCCCTCCTCTCTGACCCCACCCCCTCTGCCCAGGCTCCTCCTATTTGACCCCACCCAATCTGACTAGGCTCCTCCTACACCCCCCTCTGCCAGGCTCCTCCTATACCCCCTCCTCTCTGACTCCACCCATTCTACCCAGGCTCCTCCCATACCCCTCTGACCCCACCCATTCTGCCCAGGCTCCTCCTATTTGACCCCACCCAATCTGACTATGCTCCTCCTACACCCCCCTCTGCCAGGCTCCTCCTATACCCCCTCCTCTCTGACTCCACCCATTCTACCCAGGCTCCTCCCATACCCCTCTGACCCCACCCATTCTGCCCAGGCTCCTCCTATTTGACCCCACCCAATCTGACTAGGCTCCTCCTACACCCCCCTCTGCCCAGGCTCCTCCTATACCCCCCTCTGCCAGGCTCCTCCTATACCCCCTCCTCTCTGACCCCACCCATTCTGCCCAGGCTCCTCCTATTTGACCACACCCAATCTGACTAGGCTCCTCCTATACCCATTCTGCCCAGGCTCCTCCTATACCCCCTCCTCTCTGACTCCACCCATTCTGCCCAGGCTCCTCCTAAGCCCCTCCGCTCTGACCCCACCCATTCTGCCCAGGCTCCTCCTATACCCCCTCCTCTCTGACCCCACCCATTCTGCCCATATACCCCCTCCTCCTGCCCAGGCTCCTCCTAAGCCCCTCCTCTGCTGTCTGACCCCACCCATTCTGCCCAGGCTCCGCCTAAGCCCCTCCTCTCTGACCCCACCCATTCTGCCCAGGCTCCGCCTAAGCCCCTCCTCTCTGACCCCACCCATTCTGCCCAGGCTCCTCCTAAGCCCCTCCTCTGCTGTCTGACCCCACCCATTCTGACCAGGCTCCTCCTAAGCCCCACCTCTCTGACTCCACCCATTCTGCCCAGGCTCCTCCTATTTGACCTGACCCAATCTGACTAGGCTCCTCCTAAGCCCCTCCTCTCTGACCCCACCCCCTCTGACTAGGCTCCTCCTATACCCCCTCCTCTCTGACTCCACCCATTCTACCCAGGCTCCTCCCATACCCCTCTGACCCCTCCCATTGTGCCCAGGCTCCTCCTATTTGACCCCACCCAATCTGACTAGGCTCCTCCTACACCCCCCTCTGCCAGGCTCCTCCTATACCCCCTCCTCTCTGACTCCACCCATTCTACCCAGGCTCCTCCCATACCCCTCTGACCACACCCATTCTGCCCAGGATCCTCCTATTTGACCCCACCCAATCTGACTAGGCTCCTCCTACACCCCCCTCTGCCCAGGCTCCTCCTATACCCCCCTCTGCCAGGCTCCTCCTATACCCCCTCCTCTCTGACTCCACCCATTCTACCCAGGCTCCTCCCATACCCCTCTGACCCCACCCATTCTGCCCAGGATCCTATTTGACCCCACCCAATCTGACTAGGCTCCTCCTACACCCCCCTCTGCCAGGCTCCTCCTATACCCCCTCCTCTCTGACTCCACCCATTCTACCCAGGCTCCTCCCATACCCCTCTGACCCCACCCATTCTGCCCAGGATCCTCCTATTTGACCCCACCCAATCTGACTAGGCTCCTCCTACACCCCCCTCTGCCCAGGCTCCTCCTATACCCCCCTCTGCCAGGCTCCTCCTATACCCCCTCCTCTCTGACCCCACCCATTCTGCCCAGGCTCCTCCTAAGCCCCTCCTCTCTGACCCCACCCATATACCCCCTCCTCCTGCCCAGGCTCCTCCTATACCCCTCCTCTCTGACCCCACCCCCTCTGCCCAGGCTCCTCCTAAGCCCCTCCTCTGCTGTCTGACCCCACCCATTCTGCCCAGCCTCCTCCTTTCTGACCCCACCCATTCTGCCCACGCTCCTCCTAAGCCCCTCCTCTGCTGTCTGACCCCACCCATTCTGCCCAGGCTCCTCCTATACCCCCTCCTCTCTGACTCCACCCATTCTACCCATGCTCCTCCCATACCCCTCTGACCCCACCCATTCTGCCCAGGCTCCTCCTATTTGACCCCACCCAATCTGACTAGGCTCCTCCTACACCCCCCTCTGCCCAGGCTCCTCCTATACCCCCCTCTGCCAGGCTCCTCCTATACCCCCTCCTCTCTGACCCCACCCATTCTGCCCAGGCTCCTCCTATTTGACCACACCCAATCTGACTAGGCTCCTCCTATACCCATTCTGCCCAGGCTCCTCCTATACCCCCTCCTCTCTGACTCCACCCATTCTGCCCAGGCTCCTCCTAAGCCCCTCCTCTCTGACCCCACCCATTCTGCCCATATACCCCCTCCTCCTGCCCAGGCTCCTCCTAAGCCCCTCCTCTGCTGTCTGACCCCACCCATTCTGCCCAGGCTCCTCCTATACCCCTCCTCTCTGACCCCACCCCCTCTGCCCAGGCTCCTCCTATTTGACCCCACCCAATCTGACTAGGCTCCTCCTACACCCCCCTCTGCCAGGCTCCTCCTATACCCCCTCCTCTCTGACTCCACCCATTCTACCCAGGCTCCTCCCATACCCCTCTGACCCCACCCATTCTGCCCAGGCTCTGCCTAAGCCCCTCCTCTCTGACCCCACCCATTCTGCCCAGGCTCCTCCTAAGCCCCTCCTCTGCTGTCTGACCCCACCCATTCTGCACAGGCTCCTCCCATACCCCTCTGACCCCACCCATTCTGCCCAGGCTCCTCCTATTTGACCCCACCCAATCTGACTAAGCTCCTCCTAAGCCCCTCCTCTGCTGTCTGACCCCACCCATTCTGCCCAGGCTCCTCCTAAGCCCCTCCTCTGCTGTCTGACCCCACCCATTCTGCCCAGGCTCCTCCTATACCCCCTCCTCTCTGACTCCACCCATTCTACCCAGGCTCCTCCAACTGACCCCACCTATTCTGCCCAGGCTCCTCCTATTTGACCCCACCCAATCTGACTAGGCTCCTCCTACACCCCCCTCTGCCCAGGCTCCTCCTATACCCCCCTCTGCCAGGCTCCTCCTATACCCCCTCCTCTCTGACCCCACCCATTCTGCCCAGGCTCCTCCTATTTGACCACACCCAATCTGACTAGGCTCCTCCTATACCCATTCTGCCCAGGCTCCTCCTATACCCCCTCCTCTCTGACTCCACCCATTCTGCCCAGGCTCCTCCTAAGCCCCTCCTCTCTGACCCCACCCATTCTGCCCATATACCCCCTCCTCCTGCCCAGGCTCCTCCTAAGCCCCTCCTCTGCTGTCTGACCCCACCCATTCTGCCCAGGCTCCTCCTATACCCCTCCTCTCTGACCCCACCCCCTCTGCCCAGGCTCCTCCTATTTGACCCCACCCAATCTGACTAGGCTCCTCCTATACCCCCTCCTCTCTGACTCCACCCATTCTACCCAGGCTCCTCCCATACCCCTCTGACCCCACCCATTCTGCCCAGGCTCCGCCTAAGCCCCTCCTCTCTGACCCCACCCATTCTGCCCAGGCTCCTCCTATTGGACCCCACCCAATCTGATTAGGCTCCTCCTATACCCCCTCTGCCCAGGCTCCTCCTATACCCCTCCTCTCTGACCCCACCCCCTCTGGCCAGGCTCCTCCTATACCCCCTCTGCCCAGGCTCCTCCTATACCCCTCCTCTCTGACCCCACCCCCTCTGCCCAGGCTCCTCCCATACCCCTCTGACCCCACCCAGGCTCCTCCTATTTGACCCCACCCAATCTGACTAGGCTCCTCCTACACCCCCCTCTGCCAGGCTCCTCCTATACCCCTCCTCTGCTGTCTGACCCCACCCATTCTGCCCAGGCTCCTCCTATTTGACCCCACCCAATCTGACTAGGCTCCTCCTAAGCCCCTCCTCTGCTGTCTGACCCCACCCATTCTGCCCAGGCTCCTCCTATTTGACCCCACTCATTCTGCCCAGGCTCCTCCTATACCCCACCTCTCTGACCCCACCCAATCTGACTAGGCTCCTCCTATACCCCCTCTGCCCAGGCTCCTCCTAAGCCCCTCCTCTGCTGTCTGACCCCCACCCATTCTGCCCAGGCTCCTCCTAAGCCCCACCTCTCTGACTCCACCCATTCTGCCCAGGCTCCTCCTATTTGACCCGACCCAATCTGACTAGGCTCCTCCTAAGCCCCTCCTCTCTGACCCCACCCCCTCTGACTAGGCTCCTCCTATACCCCCTCCTCTCTGACTCCACCCATTCTACCCAGGCTCCTCCCATACCCCTCTGACCCCTCCCATTGTGCCCAGGCTCCTCCTATTTGACCCCACCCAATCTGACTAGGCTCCTCCTACACCCCCCTCTGCCAGGCTCCTCCTATACCCCCTCCTCTCTGACTCCACCCATTCTACCCAGGCTCCTCCCATACCCCTCTGACCCCACCCATTCTGCCCAGGCTCCTCCTATTTGACCCCACCCAATCTGACTAGGCTCCTCCTACACCCCCCTCTTCCCAGGCTCCTCCTATACCCCCCTCTGCCAGGCTCCTCCTATACCCCCTCCTCTCTGACCCCACCCATTCTGCCCAGGCTCCTCCTATTTGACCACACCCAATCTGACTAGGCTCCTCCTATATCCATTCTGCCCAGGCTCCTCCTATACCCCCTCCTCTCTGACTCCACCCATTCTGCCCAGGCTCCTCCTAAGCCCCTCCTCTCTGACCCCACCCATTCTGCCCATATACCCCCTCCTCCTGCCCAGGCTCCTCCTATACCCCTCCTCTCTGACCCCACCCCCTCTGCCCAGGCTCCTCCTAAGCCCCTCCTCTGCTGTCTGACCCCACCCATTCTGCCCAGGCTCCTCCTATACCCCACCTCTCTGACCCCACCCAATCTGACTAGGCTCCTCCTAAGCCCTTCCTCTGCTGTCTGACCCCACCCATTCTGCCCAGCCTCCTCCTCTCTGACCCCACCCATTCTGCCCAGGCTCCTCCTAAGCCCCTCCTCTGCTGTCTGACCCCACCCATTCTGCCCAGGCTCCTCCTATACCCCCTCCTCTCTGACTCCACCCATTCTACCCAGGCTCCTCCCATACCCCTCTGACCCCACCCATTCTGCCCAGGCTCCTCCTATTTGACCCCACCCAATCTGACTAGGCTGCTCCTAAGCCCCTCCTCTCTGACCCCACCCCCTCTGACTAGGCTCCTCCTATACCCCCTCCTCTCTGACTCCACCCATTCTACCCAGGCCCCTCCCATACCCCTCTGACCCCTCCCATTGTGCCCAGGCTCCTCCTATTTGACCCCACCCAATCTGACTAGGCTCCTCCTACACCCCCCTCTGCCCAGGCTCCTCCTATACCCCCCTCTGCCAGGCTCCTCCTATACCCCCTCCTCTCTGACCCCACCCATTCTGCCCAGGCTCCTCCTATTTGACCACACCCAATCTGACTAGGCTCCTCCTATACCCATTCTGCCCAGGCTCCTCCTATACCCCCTCCTCTCTGACTCCACCCATTCTGCCCAGGCTCCTCCTAAGCCCCTCCTCTCTGACCCCACCCCCTCTGCCCAGGCTCCTCCTAAGCCCCTCCTCTGCTGTCTGACCCCACCCATTCTGCCCAGGCTCCTCCCATACCCCTCTGACCCCACCCAGGCTCCTCCTATTTGACCCCACCCAATCTGACTAGGCTCCTCCTACACCCCCCTCTGCCAGGCTACTCCTATACCCCCTCCTCTCTGACTCCACCCAATCTGCCCAGGCTCCTCCTATTTGACCCCACCCAATCTGACTAAGCTCCTCCTAAGCCCCTCCTCTGCTGTCTGACCCCACCCATTCTGCCCAGGCTCCTCCTATACCCCCCTCTCTGACCCCACCCCCTCTGGCCAGGCTCCTCCTATACCCCCTCTGCCCAGGCTCCTCCTATACCCCTCCTCTCTGACCCCACCCCCTCTGCCCAGGCTCCTCCCATACCCCTCTGACCCCACCCAGGCTCCTCCTATTTGACCCCACCCAATCTGACTAGGCTCCTCCTACACCCCCCTCTGCCAGGCTCCTCCTATACCCCTCCTCTGCTGTCTGACCCCACCCATTCTGCCCAGGCTCCTCCTAAGCCCCTCCTCTGCTGTCTGACCCCACCCATTCTGCCCAGGCTCCTCCTATTTGACCCCACCCAATCTGACTAGGCTCCTCCTACACCCCCCTCTGCCAGGCTCCTCCTATACCCCTCCTCTGCTGTCTGACCCCACCCATTCTGCCCAGGCTCCTCCTATTTGACCCCACCCATTCTGCCCAGGCTCCTCCTATACCCCACCTCTCTGACCCCACCCAATCTGACTAGGCTCCTCCTATACCCCCTCTGCCCAGGCTCCTCCTAAGCCCCTCCTCTGCTGTCTGACCCCCACCCATTCTGCCCAGGCTCCTCCTATACCCCCCTCTGCCAGGCTCCTCCTATACCCCCTCCTCTCTGACCCCACCCATTCTGCCCAGGCTCCTCCTATTTGACCACACCCAATCTGACTAGGCTCCTCCTATACCCATTCTGCCCAGGCTCCTCCTATACCCCCTCCTCTCTGACTCCACCCATTCTGCCCAGGCTCCTCCTAAGCCCCTCTGCCCATATACCCCCTCCTCCTGCCCAGGCTCCTCCTATACCCCTCCTCTCTGACCCCACCCCTTCTGCCCAGGCTCCTCCTAAGCCCCTCCTCTGCTGTCTGACCCCACCCATTCTGCCCAGGCTCCTCCTATTTGACCCCACCCATTCTGCCCAGGCTCCTCCTATACCCCACCTCTCTGACCCCACCCAATCTGACTAGGCTCCTCCTATACCCCCTCTGCCCAGGCTCCTCCTAAGCCCCTCCTCTGCTGTCTGACCCCCACCCATTCTGCCCAGGCTCCTCCTAAGCCCCACCTCTCTGACTCCACCCATTCTGCCCAGGCTCCTCCTATTTGACCCGACCCAATCTGACTAGGCTCCTCCTAAGCCCCTCCTCTCTGACCCCACCCCCTCTGACTAGGCTCCTCCTATACCCCCTCCTCTCTGACTCCACCCATTCTACCCAGGCTCCTCCCATACCCCTCTGACCCCTCCCATTGTGCCCAGGCTCCTCCTATTTGACCCCACCCAATCTGACTAGGCTCCTCCTACACCCCCCTCTGCCAGGCTCCTCCTATACCCCCTCCTCTCTGACTCCACCCATTCTACCCAGGCTCCTCCCATACCCCTCTGACCCCACCCATTCTGCCCAGGCTCCTCCTATTTGACCCCACCCAATCTGACTAGGCTCCTCCTACACCCCCCTCTGCCCAGGCTCCTCCTATACCCCCCTCTGCCAGGCTCCTCCTATACCCCCTCCTCTCTGACCCCACCCATTCTGCCCAGGCTCCTCCTAAGCCCCTCCTCTCTGACCCCACCCATTCTGCCCATATACCCCCTCCTCCTGCCCAGGCTCCTCCTAAGCCCCTCCTCTGCTGTCTGACCCCACCCATTCTGCCCAGCCTCCTCCTCTCTGACCCCACCCCCTCTGCCCAGGCTCCTCCTATGCCCCTCCTCTGCTGTCTGACCCCACCCATTCTGCCCAGGCTCCTCCTATACCCCCTCCTCTCTGACTCCACCCATTCTACCCAGGCTCCTCCCATACCCCTCTGACCCCACCCATTCTGCCCAGGCTCCTCCTATTTGACCCCACCCAATCTGACTAGGCTCCTCCTACACCCCCCCTCTGCCAGGCTCCTCCTATACCCCCCTCTGCCAGGCTCCTCCTATACCCCCTCCTCTCTGACCCCACCCATTCTGCCCAGGCTCCTCCTATTTGACCACACCCAATCTGACTAGGCTCCTCCTATACCCATTCTGCCCAGGCTCCTCCTATACCCCCTCCTCTCTGACTCCACCCATTCTGCCCAGGCTCCTCCTAAGCCCCTCCTCTCTGACCCCACCCATTCTGCCCATATACCCCCTCCTCCTGCCCAGGCTCCTCCTAAGCCCCTCCTCTGCTGTCTGACCCCACCCATTCTGCCCAGGCTCCGCCTAAGCCCCTCCTCTCTGACCCCACCCATTCTGCCCATATACCCCCTCCTCCTGCCCAGGCTCCTCCTAAGCCCCTCCTCTGCTGTCTGACCCCACCCATTCTGCCCAGGCTCCTCCCATACCCCTCTGACCCCACCCATTCTGCCCAGGCTCCTCCTATTTGACCCCACCCAATCTGACTAAGCTCCTCCTAAGCCCCTCCTCTGCTGTCTGACCCCACCCATTCTGCCCAGGCTCCTCCTATACCCCTCCTCTCTGACCCCACCCCCTCTGGCCAGGCTCCTCCTATACCCCCTCTGCCCAGGCTTCTCCTATACCCCTCCTCTCTGACCCCACCCAATCTGACTAGGCTCCTCCTAAGCCCCTCCTCTGCTGTCTGACCCCACCCATTCTGCCCAGGCTCCTCCTAAGCCCCAACTCTCTGACCCCACCCATTCTGCCCAGGCTCCTCCTAAGCCCCTCCTCTGCTGTCTGACCCCACCCATTCTGCCCAGGCTCCTCCTATTTGACCCCACCCAATCTGACTAGGTTCCTCCTAAGCCCCTCCTCTGCTGTCTGGCCCCACCCATTCTGCCCAGGCTCCTCCTATACCCCCTCCTATTTGACCCCACCCAATCTGACTAGGCTCCTCCTATACCCCTCCTCTCTGACCCCACCCAATCTGACTAGGCTCCTCCTAAGCCCCTAGGCTCCTCCTAAGCCCCTCCTCTCTGACCCCACCCAATCTGACTAGGCTCCTCCTATACCCCCTCCTCTCTGACTCCACCCATTCTGACTAGGCTCCTCCTATTTGACCCCACCCAATCTGACTAGGCTCCTCCTAAGCCCCTCCTCTGCTGTCTGACCCCACCCATTCTGCCCAGGCTCCGCCTAAGCATCTCCTCTCTGACCCCACCCATTCTGCCCAGGCTCCTCCTAAGCCCCTCCTCTGCTGTCTGACCCCACCCATTCTGCCCAGGCTCCTCCTATTTGACCCCACCCAATCTGACTAGGCTCCTCCTACACCCCCCTCTGCCAGGCTCCTCCTATACCCCCTCCTCTCTGACTCCACCCATTCTACCCAGGCTCCTCCCATTCTGCCCAGGCTCCTCCTATTTGACCCCACCCAATCTGACTAGGCTCCTCCTAAGCCCCTAGGCCCCTCCTAAGCCCCTCCTCTGCTGTCTGACCCCACTCATTCTGCCCAGGCTCCTCCTAAGCCCCTCCTCTCTGACCCCACCCAATCTGACTAGGCTCCTCCTAAGCCCCTCCTCTGCTCTCTGACCCCACCCATTCTGCCCAGGCTCCTCCTATTTGACCCCACCCAATCTGACTAGGCTCCTCCTAAGCCCCTCCTCTCTGACCCCACCCATTCTGCCCAGGCTCCTCCTAAGCCCCTCCTCTGCTGTCTGACCCCACCCATTCTGCCCAGGCTCCTCCTATACCCCTCCTCTCTGACCCCACCCCTTCTGCCCAGGCTCCTCCTATTTGACCCCACCCAATCTGACTAGGCTCCTCCTAAGCCCCTCCTCTGCTGTCTGACCCCACCCATACTGCCCAGGCTCTGCCTAAGCATCTCCTCTGCTGTCTGACCCCACCCATTCTGCCCAGGCTCCTCCTATACCCCCTCCTCTCTGACTCCACCCATTCTGCCCAGGCTCCTCCCATACCCCTCTGACCCCACCCATTCTGCCCAGGCTCCTCCTATACCCCTCCTATTTGACCCCACCCAATCTGACTTGGCTCCTCCTAAGCCCCTCCTCTGCTGTCTGACCCCACCCATTCTGCCCAGGCTCCTCCTATTTGACCCCACCCAATCTGACTAGGCTCCTCCTATACCCCCTCTGCCCAGGCTCCTCCTAAGCCCCTCCTCTGCTGTCTGACCCCACCCATTCTGCCCAGGCTCCTCCCATACCCCTCTGACCCCACCCATTCTGCCCAGGCTCCTCCTATTTGACCCCACCCAATCTGACTAGGCTCCTCCTAAGCCCCTCCTCTCTGACCCCACCCCCTCTGACTAGGCTCCTCCTATACCCCCTCCTCTCTGACTCCACCCATTCTACCCAGGCTCCTCCCATACCCCTCTGACCCCTCCCATTGTGCCCAGGCTCCTCCTATTTGACCCCACCCAATCTGACTAGGCTCCTCCTACACCCCCCTCTGCCAGGCTCCTCCTATACCCCCTCCTCTCTGACTCCACCCATTCTACCCAGGCTCCTCCCATACCCCTCTGACCCCACCCATTCTGCCCATATACCCCCTCCTCCTGCCCAGGCTCCTCCTAAGCCCCTCCTCTGCTGTCTGACCCCACCAATTCTGCCCAGGCTCCTCCTACACCCCCCTCTGCCCAGGCTCCTCCTATACCCCCCTCTGCCAGGCTCCTCCTATACCCCCTCCTCTCTGACCCCACCCATTCTGCCCAGGCTCCTCCTATTTGACCACACCCATTCTGCCCAGGCTCCTCCTATACCCCCTCCTCTCTGACCCCACCCCCTCTGCCCAGGCTCCTCCTATACCCCTCCTCTCTGACCCCACCCCCTCTGCCCAGGCTCCTCCTATTTGACCCCACCCAATCTGACTAGGCTCCTCCTAAGCCCCTCCTCTGCTGTCTGACCCCACCCATTCTGCCCAGGCTCCTCCTATTTGACCCCACCCAATCTGACTAGGCTCCTCCTAAGCCCCTCCTCTCTGACCCCACCCATTCTGCCCAGGCTCCTCCTAAGCCCCTCCTCTGCTGTCTGACCCCACCCATTCTGCCCAGGCTCCTCCTATACCCCTCCTCTCTGACCCCACCCCCTCTGCCCAGGCTCCTCCTATTTGACCCCACCCAATCTGACTAGGCTCCTCCTACACCCCCCTCTGCCAGGCTCGTCCTATACCCCCTCCTCTCTGACTCCACCCATTCTACCCAGGCTCCTCCCATACCCCTCTGACCCCACCCATTCTGCCCAGGCTCCTCCTATTTGACCCCACCCAATCTGACTAGGCTCCTCCTACACCCCCCTCTGCCAGGCTCCTCCTATACCCCCTCCTCTCTGACCCCACCCATTCTGCCCAGGCTCCTCCTATTTGACCACACCCATTCTGCCCAGGCTCCTCCTATACCCCCTCCTCTCTGACTCCACCCATTCTGCCCAGGCTCCTCCTAGGCCCCTCCTCTCTGACCCCACCCATTCTGCCCATATACCCCCTCATCCTGCCCAGGCTCCTCCTAAGCCCCTCCTCTGCTGTCTGACCCCACCCCCTCTGCCCAGGCTCCACCTATTTGACCCCACCCAATCTGACTAGGCTCCTCCTACACCCCCCTCTGCCCAGGCTCCTCCTATACCCCCTCCTCTCTGACTCCACCCATTCTGCCCAGGCTCCGCCTAAGCCCCTCCTCTCTGACTCCCTCTGCCCAGGCTCCTCCTATACCCCCCTCTGCCAGGCTCCTCCTATACCCCCTCCTCTCTGACTCCACCCATTCTGCCCAGGCTCCGCCTAAGCCCCTCCTCTCTGACTCCACCCATTCTGCCCAGGCTCCTCCTAAGCCCCTCCTCTCTGACTCCACCCATTCTACCCAGGCTCCTCCCATACCCCTCTGACCCCACCCATTCTGCCCAGGCTCCTCCTATTTGACCCCACCCAATCTGACTAGGCTCCTCCTACACCCCCCTCTGCCCAGGCTCCTCCTATACCCCCCTCTGCCAGGCTCCTCCTATACCCCCTCCTCTCTGACCCCACCCATTCTGCCCAGGCTCCTCCTATTTGACCACACCCAATCTGACTAGGCTCCTCCTATACCCATTCTGCCCAGGCTCCTCCTATACCCCCTCCTCTCTGACTCCACCCATTCTGCCCAGGCTCCTCCTAAGCCCCTCCTCTCTGACCCCACCCATTCTGCCCATATACCCCCTCCTCCTGCCCAGGCTCCTCCTAAGCCCCTCCTCTGCTGTCTGACCCCACCCATTCTGCCCAGGCTCCTCCTATACCCCTCCTCTCTGACCCCACCCCCTCTGCCCAGGCTCCTCCTATTTGACCCCACCCAATCTGACTAGGCTCCTCCTACACCCCCCTCTGCCAGGCTCCTCCTATACCCCCTCCTCTCTGACTCCACCCATTCTACCCAGGCTCCTCCCATACCCCTCTGACCCCACCCATTCTGCCCAGGCTCCTCCTATTTGACCCCACCCAATCTGACTATGCTCCTCCTACACCCCCCTCTGCCAGGCTCCTCCTATACCCCCTCCTCTCTGACTCCACCCATTCTACCCAGGCTCCTCCCATACCCCTCTGACCCCACCCATTCTGCCCAGGCTCCTCCTATTTGACCCCACCCAATCTGACTAGGCTCCTCCTACACCCCCCTCTGCCCAGGCTCCTCCTATACCCCCCTCTGCCAGGCTCCTCCTATACCCCCTCCCCTCTGACCCCACCCATTCTGCCCAGGCTCCTCCTAAGCCCCTCTGCCCAGGCTCCTCCTAAGCCCCTCCTCTGCTGTCTGACCCCCACCCATTCTGCCCAGGCTCCGCCTAAGCCCCTCCTCTCTGACCCCACCCATTCTGCCCAGGCTCCTCCTAAGCCCCACCTCTCTGACTCCACCCATTCTGCCCAGGCTCCTCCTATTTGACCCCACCCAATCTGACTAGGCTCCTCCTAAGCCCCTCCTCTCTGACCCCACCCCCTCTGACTAGGCTCCTCCTATACCCCCTCCTCTCTGACTCCACCCATTCTACCCAGGCTCCTCCCATACCCCTCTGACCCCTCCCATTGTGCCCAGGCTCCTCCTATTTGACCCCACCCAATCTGACTAGGCTCCTCCTACACCCCCCTCTGCCAGGCTCCTCCTATACCCCCTCCTCCCTGACTCCACCCATTCTACCCAGGCTCCTCCCATACCCCTCTGACCCCACCCATTCTGCCCAGGCTCCTCCTATTTGACCCCACCCAATCTGACTAGGCTCCTCCTACACCCCCCTCTGCCCAGGCTCCTCCTATACCCCCTCCTCTCTGACTCCACCCATTCTACCCAGGCTCCTCCCATACCCCTCTGACCCCACCCATTCTGCCCAGGCTCCTCCTATTTGACCCCACCCAATCTGACTAGGCTCCTCCTAAGCCCCTAGGCTCCTCCTAAGCCCCTCCTCTGCTGTCTGACCCCACTCATTCTGCCCAGGCTCCTCCTAAGCCCCTCCTCTCTGACCCCACCCAATCTGACTAGGCTCCTCCTAAGCCCCTAGGCTCCTCCTAAGCCCCTCCTCTGCTCTCTGACCCCACCCAATCTGACTAGGCTCCTCCTATACCCCCCTCTGCCCAGGCTCCTCCTATTTGACCCCACCCAATCTGACAAGGCTCCTCCTAAGCCCCTTCTCTGCTGTCTGACCCCACCCATTCTCCCCAGGCTCCTCCTATACCCCACCTCTCTGACCCCACCCAATCTGACTAGGCTCCTCCTAAGCCCCTCCTCTGCTGTCTGACCCCACCCATTCTGCCCAGGCTCCTCCTATACCCCCTCCTCTCTGACTCCACCCATTCTGCCCAGGCTCCTCCTATTTGACCCCACCCAATCTGACTAGGCTCCTCCTATACCCCCTCTGCCCAGGCTCCTCCTATACCCCTCCTCTCTGACCCCACCCCCTCTGCCCAGGCTCCTCCTATACCCCCTCTGCCCAGGCTCCTCCTATACCCCTCCTCTCTGACCCCACCCAATCTGACTAGGCTCCTCCTAAGCCCCTCCTCTGCTGTCTGACCCCACCCATTCTGCCCAGGCTCCTCCTATTTGACCCCACCCAATCTGACTAGGCTCCTCCTAAGCCCCTCCTCTCTGACCCCACCCATTCTGCCCAGGCTCCTCCTAAGCCCCTCCTCTGCTGTCTGACCCCACCCATTCTGCCCAGGCTCCTCCTATACCCCTCCTCTCTGACCCCACCCCCTCTGCCCAGGCTCCTCCTATTTGACCCCACCCAATCTGACTAGGCTCCTCCTACACCCCCCTCTGCCAGGCTCCTCCTATACCCCCTCCTCTCTGACTCCACCCATTCTACCCAGGCTCCTCCCATACCCCTCTGACCCCACCCATTCTGCCCAGGCTCCTCCTATTTGACCCCACCCAATCTGACTAGGCTCCTCCCACACCCCCCTCTGCCAGGCTCCTCCTATACCCCCTCCTCTCTGACTCCACCCATTCTACCCAGGCTCCTCCCATACCCCTCTGACCCCACCCATTCTGCCCAGGCTCCTCCTATTTGACCCCACCCAATCTGATTAGGCTCCTCCTACACCCCCCTCTGCCCAGGCTCCTCCTATACCCCCCTCTGCCAGGCTCCTCCTATACCCCCTCCTCTCTGACCCCACCCATTCTGCCCAGGCTCCTCCTATTTGACCTCACCCAATCTGACTAGGCTCCTCCTATACCCATTCTGCCCAGGCTCCTTCTATACCCCCTCCTCTCTGACTCCACCCATTCTGCCCAGGCTCCTCCTAAGCCCCTCCTCTCTGACCCCACCCATTCTGCCCATATACCCCCTCCTCCTGCCCAGGCTCCTCCTAAGCCCCTCCTCTGCTGTCTGACCCCACCCATTCTGCCCAGGCTCCTCCTATACCCCTCCTCTCTGACCCCACCCCCTCTGCCCAGGCTCCTCCTATTTGACCCCACCCAATCTGACTAGGCTCCTCCTACACCCCCCTCTGCCAGGCTCCTCCTATACCCCCTCCTCTCTGACTCCACCCATTCTACCCAGGCTCCTCCCATACCCCTCTGACCCCACCCATTCTGCCCAGGCTCCTCCTATTTGACCCCACCCAATCTGACTATGCTCCTCCTACACCCCCCTCTGCCAGGCTCCTCCTATACCCCCTCCTCTCTGACTCCACCCATTCTACCCAGGCTCCTCCCATACCCCTCTGACCCCACCCATTCTGCCCAGGCTCCTCCTATTTGACCCCACCCAATCTGACTAGGCTCCTCCTACACCCCCCTCTGCCCAGGCTCCTCCTATACCCCCCTCTGCCAGGCTCCTCCTATACCCCCTCCTCTCTGACCCCACCCATTCTGCCCAGGCTCCTCCTATTTGACCACACCCAATCTGACTAGGCTCCTCCTATACCCATTCTGCCCAGGCTCCTCCTATACCCCCTCCTCTCTGACTCCACCCATTCTGCCCAGGCTCCTCCTAAGCCCCTCCGCTCTGACCCCACCCATTCTGCCCAGGCTCCTCCTATACCCCCTCCTCTCTGACCCCACCCATTCTGCCCATATACCCCCTCCTCCTGCCCAGGCTCCTCCTAAGCCCCTCCTCTGCTGTCTGACCCCATCCATTCTGCCCAGGCTCCGCCTAAGCCCCTCCTCTCTGACCCCACCCATTCTGCCCAGGCTCCGCCTAAGCCCCTCCTCTCTGACCCCACCCATTCTGCCCAGGCTCCTCCTAAGCCCCTCCTCTGCTGTCTGACCCCACCCATTCTGACCAGGCTCCTCCTAAGCCCCACCTCTCTGACTCCACCCATTCTGCCCAGGCTCCTCCTATTTGACCTGACCCAATCTGACTAGGCTCCTCCTAAGCCCCTCCTCTCTGACCCCACCCCCTCTGACTAGGCTCCTCCTATACCCCCTCCTCTCTGACTCCACCCATTCTACCCAGGCTCCTCCCATACCCCTCTGACCCCTCCCATTGTGCCCAGGCTCCTCCTATTTGACCCCACCCAATCTGACTAGGCTCCTCCTACACCCCCCTCTGCCAGGCTCCTCCTATACCCCCTCCTCTCTGACTCCACCCATTCTACCCAGGCTCCTCCCATACCCCTCTGACCCCACCCATTCTGCCCAGGATCCTCCTATTTGACCCCACCCAATCTGACTAGGCTCCTCCTACACCCCCCTCTGCCCAGGCTCCTCCTATACCCCCCTCTGCCAGGCTCCTCCTATACCCCCTCCTCTCTGACTCCACCCATTCTACCCAGGCTCCTCCCATACCCCTCTGACCCCACCCATTCTGCCCAGGATCCTCCTATTTGACCCCACCCAATCTGACTAGGCTCCTCCTACACCCCCCTCTGCCCAGGCTCCTCCTATACCCCCCTCTGCCAGGCTCCTCCTATACCCCCTCCTCTCTGACCCCACCCATTCTGCCCAGGCTCCTCCTAAGCCCCTCCTCTCTGACCCCACCCATATACCCCCTCCTCCTGCCCAGGCTCCTCCTATACCCCTCCTCTCTGACCCCACCCCCTCTGCCCAGGCTCCTCCTAAGCCCCTCCTCTGCTGTCTGACCCCACCCATTCTGCCCAGCCTCCTCCTTTCTGACCCCACCCATTCTGCCCACGCTCCTCCTAAGCCCCTCCTCTGCTGTCTGACCCCACCCATTCTGCCCAGGCTCCTCCTATACCCCCTCCTCTCTGACTCCACCCATTCTACCCATGCTCCTCCCATACCCCTCTGACCCCACCCATTCTGCCCAGGCTCCTCCTATTTGACCCCACCCAATCTGACTAGGCTCCTCCTACACCCCCCTCTGCCCAGGCTCCTCCTATACCCCCCTCTGCCAGGCTCCTCCTATACCCCCTCCTCTCTGACCCCACCCATTCTGCCCAGGCTCCTCCTATTTGACCACACCCAATCTGACTAGGCTCCTCCTATACCCATTCTGCCCAGGCTCCTCCTATACCCCCTCCTCTCTGACTCCACCCATTCTGCCCAGGCTCCTCCTAAGCCCCTCCTTTCTGACCCCACCCATTCTGCCCATATACCCCCTCCTCCTGCCCAGGCTCCTCCTAAGCCCCTCCTCTGCTGTCTGACCCCACCCATTCTGCCCAGGCTCCTCCTATACCCCTCCTCTCTGACCCCACCCCCTCTGCCCAGGCTCCTCCTATTTGACCCCACCCAATCTGACTAGGCTCCTCCTACACCCCCCTCTGCCAGGCTCCTCCTATACCCCCTCCTCTCTGACTCCACCCATTCTACCCAGGCTCCTCCCATACCCCTCTGACCCCACCCATTCTGCCCAGGCTCCGCCTAAGCCCCTCCTCTCTGACCCCACCCATTCTGCCCAGGCTCCTCCTAAGCCCCTCCTCTGCTGTCTGACCCCACCCATTCTGCCCAGGCTCCTCCCATACCCCTCTGACCCCACCCATTCTGCCCAGGCTCCTCCTATTTGACCCCACCCAATCTGACTAAGCTCCTCCTAAGCCCCTCCTCTGCTGTCTGACCCCACCCATTCTGCCCAGGCTCCTCCTAAGCCCCTCCTCTGCTGTCTGACCCCACCCATTCTGCCCAGGCTCCTCCTATACCCCCTCCTCTCTGACTCCACCCATTCTACCCAGGCTCCTCCAACTGACCCCACCTATTCTGCCCAGGCTCCTCCTATTTGACCCCACCCAATCTGACTAGGCTCCTCCTACACCCCCCTCTGCCCAGGCTCCTCCTATACCCCCCTCTGCCAGGCTCCTCCTATACCCCCTCCTCTCTGACCCCACCCATTCTGCCCAGGCTCCTCCTATTTGACCACACCCAATCTGACTAGGCTCCTCCTATACCCATTCTGCCCAGGCTCCTCCTATACCCCCTCCTCTCTGACTCCACCCATTCTGCCCAGGCTCCTCCTAAGCCCCTCCTCTCTGACCCCACCCATTCTGCCCATATACCCCCTCCTCCTGCCCAGGCTCCTCCTAAGCCCCTCCTCTGCTGTCTGACCCCACCCATTCTGCCCAGGCTCCTCCTATACCCCTCCTCTCTGACCCCACCCCCTCTGCCCAGGCTCCTCCTATTTGACCCCACCCAATCTGACTAGGCTCCTCCTATACCCCCTCCTCTCTGACTCCACCCATTCTACCCAGGCTCCTCCCATACCCCTCTGACCCCACCCATTCTGCCCAGGCTCCGCCTAAGCCCCTCCTCTCTGACCCCACCCATTCTGCCCAGGCTCCTCCTATTGGACCCCACCCAATCTGATTAGGCTCCTCCTATACCCCCTCTGCCCAGGCTCCTCCTATACCCCTCCTCTCTGACCCCACCCCCTCTGGCCAGGCTCCTCCTATACCCCCTCTGCCCAGGCTCCTCCTATACCCCTCCTCTCTGACCCCACCCCCTCTGCCCAGGCTCCTCCCATACCCCTCTGACCCCACCCAGGCTCCTCCTATTTGACCCCACCCAATCTGACTAGGCTCCTCCTACACCCCCCTCTGCCAGGCTCCTCCTATACCCCTCCTCTGCTGTCTGACCCCACCCATTCTGCCCAGGCTCCTCCTATTTGACCCCACCCAATCTGACTAGGCTCCTCCTAAGCCCCTCCTCTGCTGTCTGACCCCACCCATTCTGCCCAGGCTCCTCCTATTTGACCCCACTCATTCTGCCCAGGCTCCTCCTATACCCCACCTCTCTGACCCCACCCAATCTGACTAGGCTCCTCCTATACCCCCTCTGCCGCTGCTCCTCCTAAGCCCCTCCTCTGCTGTCTGACCCCCACCCATTCTGCCCAGGCTCCTCCTAAGCCCCACCTCTCTGACTCCACCCATTCTGCCCAGGCTCCTCCTATTTGACCCGACCCAATCTGACTAGGCTCCTCCTAAGCCCCTCCTCTCTGACCCCACCCCCTCTGACTAGGCTCCTCCTATACCCCCTCCTCTCTGACTCCACCCATTCTACCCAGGCTCCTCCCATACCCCTCTGACCCCTCCCATTGTGCCCAGGCTCCTCCTATTTGACCCCACCCAATCTGACTAGGCTCCTCCTACACCCCCCTCTGCCAGGCTCCTCCTATACCCCCTCCTCTCTGACTCCACCCATTCTACCCAGGCTCCTCCCATACCCCTCTGACCCCACCCATTCTGCCCAGGCTCCTCCTATTTGACCCCACCCAATCTGACTAGGCTCCTCCTACACCCCCCTCTGCCCAGGCTCCTCCTATACCCCCCTCTGCCAGGCTCCTCCTATACCCCCTCCTCTCTGACCCCACCCATTCTGCCCAGGCTCCTCCTATTTGACCACACCCAATCTGACTAGGCTCCTCCTATATCCATTCTGCCCAGGCTCCTCCTATACCCCCTCCTCTCTGACTCCACCCATTCTGCCCAGGCTCCTCCTAAGCCCCTCCTCTCTGACCCCACCCATTCTGCCCATATACCCCCTCCTCCTGCCCAGGCTCCTCCTATACCCCTCCTCTCTGACCCCACCCCCTCTGCCCAGGCTCCTCCTAAGCCCCTCCTCTGCTGTCTGACCCCACCCATTCTGCCCAGGCTCCTCCTATACCCCACCTCTCTGACCCCACCCAATCTGACTAGGCTCCTCCTAAGCCCCTCCTCTGCTGTCTGACCCCACCCATTCTGCCCAGCCTCCTCCTCTCTGACCCCACCCATTCTGCCCAGGCTCCTCCTAAGCCCCTCCTCTGCTGTCTGACCCCACCCATTCTGCCCAGGCTCCTCCTATACCCCCTCCTCTCTGACTCCACCCATTCTACCCAGGCTCCTCCCATACCCCTCTGACCCCACCCATTCTGCCCAGGCTCCTCCTATTTGACCCCACCCAATCTGACTAGGCTGCTCCTAAGCCCCTCCTCTCTGACCCCACCCCCTCTGACTAGGCTCCTCCTATACCCCCTCCTCTCTGACTCCACCCATTCTACCCAGGCTCCTCCCATACCCCTCTGACCCCTCCCATTGTGCCCAGGCTCCTCCTATTTGACCCCACCCAATCTGACTAGGCTCCTCCTACACCCCCCTCTGCCCAGGCTCCTCCTATACCCCCCTCTGCCAGGCTCCTCCTATACCCCCTCCTCTCTGACCCCACCCATTCTGCCCAGGCTCCTCCTATTTGACCACACCCAATCTGACTAGGCTCCTCCTATACCCATTCTGCCCAGGCTCCTCCTATACCCCCTCCTCTCTGACTCCACCCATTCTGCCCAGGCTCCTCCTAAGCCCCTCCTCTCTGACCCCACCCCCTCTGCCCAGGCTCCTCCTAAGCCCCTCCTCTGCTGTCTGACCCCACCCATTCTGCCCAGGCTCCTCCCATACCCCTCTGACCCCACCCAGGCTCCTCCTATTTGACCCCACCCAATCTGACTAGGCTCCTCCTACACCCCCCTCTGCCAGGCTACTCCTATACCCCCTCCTCTCTGACTCCACCCATTCTACCCAGGCTCCTCCCATACCCCTCTGACCCCACCCATTCTGCCCAGGCTCCTCCTATTTGACCCCACCCAATCTGACTAAGCTCCTCCTAAGCCCCTCCTCTGCTGTCTGACCCCACCCATTCTGCCCAGGCTCCTCCTATACCCCCCCTCTCTGACCCCACCCCCTCTGGCCAGGCTCCTCCTATACCCCCTCTGCCCAGGCTCCTCCTATACCCCTCCTCTCTGACCCCACCCCCTCTGCCCAGGCTCCTCCCATACCCCTCTGACCCCACCCAGGCTCCTCCTATTTGACCCCACCCAATCTGACTAGGCTCCTCCTACACCCCCCTCTGCCAGGCTCCTCCTATACCCCTCCTCTGCTGTCTGACCCCACCCATTCTGCCCAGGCTCCTCCTAAGCCCCTCCTCTGCTGTCTGACCCCACCCATTCTGCCCAGGCTCCTCCTATTTGACCCCACCCAATCTGACTAGGCTCCTCCTACACCCCCCTCTGCCAGGCTCCTCCTATACCCCTCCTCTGCTGTCTGACCCCACCCATTCTGCCCAGGCTCCTCCTATTTGACCCCACCCATTCTGCCCAGGCTCCTCCTATACCCCACCTCTCTGACCCCACCCAATCTGACTAGGCTCCTCCTATACCCCCTCTGCCCAGGCTCCTCCTAAGCCCCTCCTCTGCTGTCTGACCCCCACCCATTCTGCCCAGGCTCCTCCTATACCCCCCTCTGACAGGCTCCTCCTATACCCCCTCCTCTCTGACCCCACCCATTCTGCCCAGGCTCCTCCTATTTGACCACACCCAATCTGACTAGGCTCCTCCTATACCCATTCTGCCCAGGCTCCTCCTATACCCCCTCCTCTCTGACTCCACCCATTCTGCCCAGGCTCCTCCTAAGCCCCTCTGCCCATATACCCCCTCCTCCTGCCCAGGCTCCTCCTATACCCCTCCTCTCTGACCCCACCCCCTCTGCCCAGGCTCCTCCTAAGCCCCTCCTCTGCTGTCTGACCCCACCCATTCTGCCCAGGCTCCTCCTATTTGACCCCACCCATTCTGCCCAGGCTCCTCCTATACCCCACCTCTCTGACCCCACCCAATCTGACTAGGCTCCTCCTATACCCCCTCTGCCCAGGCTCCTCCTAAGCCCCTCCTCTGCTGTCTGACCCCCACCCATTCTGCCCAGGCTCCTCCTAAGCCCCACCTCTCTGACTCCACCCATTCTGCCCAGGCTCCTCCTATTTGACCCGACCCAATCTGACTAGGCTCCTCCTAAGCCCCTCCTCTCTGACCCCACCCCCTCTGACTAGGCTCCTCCTATACCCCCTCCTCTCTGACTCCACCCATTCTACCCAGGCTCCTCCCATACCCCTCTGACCCCTCCCATTGTGCCCAGGCTCCTCCTATTTGACCCCACCCAATCTGACTAGGCTCCTCCTACACCCCCCTCTGCCAGGCTCCTCCTATACCCCCTCCTCTCTGACTCCACCCATTCTACCCAGGCTCCTCCCATACCCCTCTGACCCCACCCATTCTGCCCAGGCTCCTCCTATTTGACCCCACCCAATCTGACTAGGCTCCTCCTACACCCCCCTCTGCCCAGGCTCCTCCTATACCCCCCTCTGCCAGGCTCCTCCTATACCCCCTCCTCTCTGACCCCACCCATTCTGCCCAGGCTCCTCCTAAGCCCCTCCTCTCTGACCCCACCCATTCTGCCCATATACCCCCTCCTCCTGCCCAGGCTCCTCCTAAGCCCCTCCTCTGCTGTCTGACCCCACCCATTCTGCCCAGCCTCCTCCTCTCTGACCCCACCCCCTCTGCCCAGGCTCCTCCTATGCCCCTCCTCTGCTGTCTGACCCCACCCATTCTGCCCAGGCTCCTCCTATACCCCCTCCTCTCTGACTCCACCCATTCTACCCAGGCTCCTCCCATACCCCTCTGACCCCACCCATTCTGCCCAGGCTCCTCCTATTTGACCCCACCCAATCTGACTAGGCTCCTCCTACACCCCCCCTCTGCCAGGCTCCTCCTATACCCCCCTCTGCCAGGCTCCTCCTATACCCCCTCCTCTCTGACCCCACCCATTCTGCCCAGGCTCCTCCTATTTGACCACACCCAATCTGACTAGGCTCCTCCTATACCCATTCTGCCCAGGCTCCTCCTATACCCCCTCCTCTCTGACTCCACCCATTCTGCCCAGGCTCCTCCTAAGCCCCTCCTCTCTGACCCCACCCATTCTGCCCATATACCCCCTCCTCCTGCCCAGGCTCCTCCTAAGCCCCTCCTCTGCTGTCTGACCCCACCCATTCTGCCCAGGCTCCGCCTAAGCCCCTCCTCTCTGACCCCACCCATTCTGCCCATATACCCCCTCCTCCTGCCCAGGCTCCTCCTAAGCCCCTCCTCTGCTGTCTGACCCCACCCATTCTGCCCAGGCTCCTCCCATACCCCTCTGACCCCACCCATTCTGCCCAGGCTCCTCCTATTTGACCCCACCCAATCTGACTAAGCTCCTCCTAAGCCCCTCCTCTGCTGTCTGACCCCACCCATTCTGCCCAGGCTCCTCCTATACCCCTCCTCTCTGACCCCACCCCCTCTGGCCAGGCTCCTCCTATACCCCCTCTGCCCAGGCTTCTCCTATACCCCTCCTCTCTGACCCCACCCAATCTGACTAGGCTCCTCCTAAGCCCCTCCTCTGCTGTCTGACCCCACCCATTCTGCCCAGGCTCCTCCTAAGCCCCTCCTCTCTGACCCCACCCATTCTGCCCAGGCTCCTCCTAAGCCCCTCCTCTCTGACCCCACCCATTCTGCCCAGGCTCCTCCTAAGCCCCTCCTCTGCTGTCTGACCCCACCCATTCTGCCCAGGCTCCTCCTATTTGACCCCACCCAATCTGACTAGGTTCCTCCTAAGCCCCTCCTCTGCTGTCTGGCCCCACCCATTCTGCCCAGGCTCCTCCTATACCCCCTCCTATTTGACCCCACCCAATCTGACTAGGCTCCTCCTATACCCCCTCCTCTCTGACTCCACCCATTCTGACTAGGCTCCTCCTATTTGACCCCACCCAATCTGACTAGGCTCCTCCTAAGCCCCTCCTCTGCTGTCTGACCCCACCCAATCTGACTAGGCTCCTCCTACACCCCCCTCTGCCAGGCTCCTCCTATACCCCCTCCTCTCTGACTCCACCCATTCTACCCAGGCTCCTCCCATTCTGCCCAGGCTCCGCCTAAGCATCTCCTCTCTGACCCCACCCAATCTGACTAGGCTCCTCCTAAGCCCCTCCTCTGCTCTCTGACCCCACCCATTCTGCCCAGGCTCCTCCTATTTGACCCCACCCAATCTGACTAGGCTCCTCCTAAGCCCCTCCTCTCTGACCCCACCCATTCTGCCCAGGCTCCTCCTAAGCCCCTCCTCTGCTGTCTGACCCCACCCATTCTGCCCAGGCTCCTCCTATACCCCTCCTCTCTGACCCCACCCCTTCTGCCCAGGCTCCTCCTATTTGACCCCACCCAATCTGACTAGGCTCCTCCTAAGCCCCTCCTCTGCTGTCTGACCCCACCCATACTGCCCAGGCTCTGCCTAAGCATCTCCTCTGCTGTCTGACCCCACCCATTCTGCCCAGGCTCCTCCTATTTGACCCCACCCAATCTGACTAGGCTCCTCCTATACCCCCTCTGCCCAGGCTCCTCCTAAGCCCCTCCTCTGCTGTCTGACCCCACCCATTCTGCCCAGGCTCCTCCCATACCCCTCTGACCCCACCCATTCTGCCCAGGCTCCTCCTATTTGACCCCACCCAATCTGACTAGGCTCCTCCTAAGCCCCTCCTCTCTGACCCCACCCCCTCTGACTAGGCTCCTCCTATACCCCCTCCTCTCTGACTCCACCCATTCTACCCAGGCTCCTCCCATACCCCTCTGACCCCTCCCATTGTGCCCAGGCTCCTCCTATTTGACCCCACCCAATCTGACTAGGCTCCTCCTACACCCCCCTCTGCCAGGCTCCTCCTATACCCCCTCCTCTCTGACTCCACCCATTCTACCCAGGCTCCTCCCATACCCCTCTGACCCCACCCATTCTGCCCAGGCTCCTCCTATTTGACCCCACCCAATCTGACTAGGCTCCTCCTACACCCCCCTCTGCCCAGGCTCCTCCTATACCCCCCTCTGCCAGGCTCCTCCTATACCCCCTCCTCTCTGACCCCACCCATTCTGCCCAGGCTCCTCCTATTTGACCACACCCATTCTGCCCAGGCTCCTCCTATACCCCCTCCTCTCTGACCCCACCCCCTCTGCCCAGGCTCCTCCTATACCCCTCCTCTCTGACCCCACCCCCTCTGCCCAGGCTCCTCCTATTTGACCCCACCCAATCTGACGAGGCTCCTCCTAAGCCCCTCCTCTGCTGTCTGACCCCACCCATTCTGCCCAGGCTCCTCCTATACCCCTCCTCTCTGACCCCACCCCCTCTGCCCAGGCTCCTCCTATTTGACCCCACCCAATCTGACTAGGCTCCTCCTACACCCCCCTCTGCCAGGCTCGTCCTATACCCCCTCCTCTCTGACTCCACCCATTCTACCCAGGCTCCTCCCATACCCCTCTGACCCCACCCATTCTGCCCAGGCTCCTCCTATTTGACCCCACCCAATCTGACTAGGCTCCTCCTACACCCCCCTCTGCCAGGCTCCTCCTATACCCCCTCCTCTCTGACCCCACCCATTC
Organism: Lissotriton vulgaris; assembly: GCF_964263255.1. NCBI lineage: Eukaryota > Metazoa > Chordata > Amphibia > Caudata > Salamandridae > Lissotriton > Lissotriton vulgaris. The sequence continues at coordinate 1,003,399,758 of NC_141695.1, forward strand.
TGCCCAGGCTCCTCCTATTTGACCACACCCATTCTGCCCAGGCTCCTCCTATACCCCCTCCTCTCTGACTCCACCCATTCTGCCCAGGCTCCTCCTAGGCCCCTCCTCTCTGACCCCACCCATTCTGCCCATATACCCCCTCATCCTGCCCAGGCTCCTCCTAAGCCCCTCCTCTGCTGTCTGACCCCACCCCCTCTGCCCAGGCTCCACCTATTTGACCCCACCCAATCTGACTAGGCTCCTCCTACACCCCCCTCTGCCCAGGCTCCTCCTATACCCCCTCCTCTCTGACTCCACCCATTCTGCCCAGGCTCCGCCTAAGCCCCTCCTCTCTGACTCCCTCTGCCCAGGCTCCTCCTATACCCCCCTCTGCCCAGGCTCCTCCTATACCCCCTCCTCTCTGACTCCACCCATTCTGCCCAGGCTCCGCCTAAGCCCCTCCTCTCTGACTCCACCCATTCTGCCCAGGCTCCTCCTAAGCCCCTCCTCTCTGACCCCACCCCCTCTGGCCAGGCTCCTCCTATACCCCCTCTGCTGTCTGACCCCACCCATTCTGCCCAGGCTCCTCCTCTGCTGTCTGACCCCACCCATTCTGCCCAAGCTCCTCCTATTCCCCCTCCTCTCTGACTCCACCCATTCTGCCCAGGCTCCTCCTATTTGACCCCACCCAATCTGACTAGGCTCCTCCTACACCCCCCTCTGCCAGGCTCCTCCTATACCCCCTCCTCTCTGACCCCACCCAATCTGACTAGGCTCCTCCTAAGCCCCTCCTCTGCTCTCTGACCCCACCCATTCTGCCCAGGCTCCTCCTATACCCCTCTTCTCTGACCCCACCCAACCTGCCCAGGGTCCTCCTCCTACAGACAAAACCCATTCTCTTTCTTTCACCTTTCTTTCCACACCTATTTTACTTACCGACCAATCTGCAATCCCTCTTTCGCTAGGCATGATTCCACTCTTACACAACACACAGACACATTTTACTTACCAATTTACTTACCTGGTGCCGAACCCGGTATTTGAACCCTGGTTGCCTGGATGGAAGGCAGGAACTTACCCACTGGACCACACTGGTTTCCATGTAAGTAGCCTATCAAATTGTCCTTATGTCATGGTCATCCTTTTAATGTGCAATGGAAGCCACAGGAAAGGACACCAAGGCCTGTATGTTGCTTATAGTTACTTCTGCAATCCTCTAGACCACCAAGGAGCTATAGCTCAAAGGTAAGGCTTGTACCTTTGGTGGGGACAGCCCTCACAGGCCAGAGTTCGAATCCTGCCAGTGCTGTAGAAGTATCCCAAGGTGGGAAATTTTCAAACAGTGATTTTCTTTTATTTTTTTTTGCTAAGTGTTTTTCTGGTTTCCATGTAAGTAGCCTATCAAATTGTCCGTATGTCATGGTCATCCATTTAATGTGCAATGGAAGCCACAGGAAAGGACACCAAGGCCTGTATGTTGCTTATAGTTACTACTGCAATCCTCCAGACCACCAAGGAGCTATAGCTCAAAGGTAAGGCTTGTACCTTTGGTGGGGACAGCCCTCACAGGCCAGGGTTCGAATCCTGCCAGTGCTGTAGAAGTATCCCAAGGTGGGAAATTTTCAAACAGTGATTTTCTTTTATTTTTTGTTGCTAAGTGTTTTTCTGGTTTCTATGTAAGTAGCCTATCAAATTGTCCTTATGTCATGGTCATCCATTTAATGTGCAATGGAAGCCACAGGAAAGGACACCAAGGCCTGTATGTTGCTTATAGTTACTACTGCAATCCTCCAGACCACCAAGGAGCTATAGCTCAAAGGTAAGGCTTGTACCTTTGGTGGGGACAGCCCTCACAGGCCAGGGTTCGAATCCTGCCAGTGCTGTAGAAGTATCCCAAGGTGGGAATTTTTCAAACAGTGATTTTCTTTTTTTTTTTTTGCTAAGTGTTTTTCTGGTTTCCATGTAAGTAGCCTATCAAATTGTCCTTATGTCATGGTCATCCATTTAATGTGCAATGGAAGCCACAGGGAAGGAGACCAAGGCCTGTATGTTGCTTATAGTTACTACTGAAATCCTCTAGACCACTAAGGAGATAGCTCAAAGGTAATGCTTGTACCTTTGGGGGGACAGCCCTCACAGGCCAGGGTTCGAATCCTGCCAGTGCTGTAGAAGTGTCCCAAGGTGGGAAATTTTCAAACAGTGATTTTTTTTTTGCTAGTGTTTTTTTGGCAGGTGTCTCCCAACATTTCATATGTTTTCTCTCATGACCTTCTACCAACCGCCCTATTTCTCAAGTAGGTGCTAGGAACAAGGCCTTATCTTCCTTTATCAATGTCGTCATTCTTTGTCCTTTAAGTTTGGTGAATTGCAGAGTGCAATTGTGGTATTGGGGGTTATAACTGAGCACAAGAATGCGAGGATGGTGCTACACTTATTGTAAAATAGGTTGGTTGATGGTGATTTTTCATTTTAGTGTGAGCCACTCGCTCAAATCAGGGGTTTGGTGCCAGTGAGCTTGGATAGAAATAAAGGTCAAGTATGAGCTCTGGCTAATGAAATGATGGGTCGAGTTTGAGGCTAGCTAGAGTCCATTTATTAGGTGCAATAAGAATTTGGAAAGATTTTTCCTTTAAGAGACAGACAAGAGCAGAGTCAAGCCTTTGCTCTAGTAGATCTGCATCATGCCTGCTGCAGGATGTGAAGGAGTGGACCGCCACAGCAGTGCGCTGTGCCGGGTTGGGCTGCACTGGGCTGGGCTGGGCCTGCCCTGGCATCTTGGATTTATTCACCCACCTCCTTCCTTTGAAGAACGCTCACGAACGGCCACGAACGTCCTTGTTCTGTATACAGGCGGACAGCGGGCAATTTAGGACCCTGCTAAATGATGGTGATGTCCCCATGTGCTTCCTTCGAGTGGCAAAATCCTTCGTCTAAGGCAGGTGGGCTTTTTTAAAATTTGGTTGAAGACCATATGTTGGAGGCAGTATCACGGCACAAGCCGCCGACCGTCTCAGAAGAAAGTATGCATGGGAGGACATTATTTGCATAGGAGAGCCCTCTTCTCAGTCCCATTCTTAAGCTGCAGTGGCCATGAAGTGTTACTAGGGGGCAGCAGTATGAACAAAAGAGCACACTGAGGCTTTTCTCCTTCTTGCTGACATGATTCTTGGTCATTTTTGTCTTGCAGGGCCTAAGGAGTGAATGACTACGATGACTGAGGGGATGAGGAATGGCTGGCCTGTATTTGTGGTGAAGGGGGAACATTTGGAAGGTAAACAGCAAGATGAAAGCGTCAAAGCATATATGTTTGCTGAGTGATTGAGTCTGTGTGTCACTTGTCTCTTTGTAGGGACATGTGAGAAAGGAACAGCAGCACCATAGACTTCAGGTGGGAGAGCAAGCAAGGATGAATATTTCCCTCAAATCCAAATACTTACAGCACCTCAAAGATGACAAGTGCGATATGATGTTCTGCAATTGCAAGGATTTGCCATGTGTGGTGCATAAATATGCATGGTTAGTGAGGTTTTTCCCAGAATGTGAGTATCGTTAGGCTGGCAAATGTCAGGCACTCCTTTGGGGGTATGAGGCCAAGAAAAAATTTGGGAAGTTTGCTACAGTCATCTGTAGGATCGAAAGACACTGGGGAATCGTTACAGAGGGAGCCAGGCTGCACAAAACGTGGTAACAGTTGGACAGAAATCTTTAGCCGGACTTTTGACTACCCCCAATGTGGGACCAGGACCGCAGTACCTCTCTGTCTCTGAAACATATTTTGACCTCTGGGCACCACCATCTCAATGCCCCTCAAATGTTCCCTCCTGGAACCCCAGCTTTGGTAGTGCATCAACCAGGTTTCAATCATTTGAGTGACCACAAACACCCTTGCTATGTGCCTTCCATTTACATTCAGTCAGTAACCCAGCTGCTTCGTTCGCTATTGAATCTCAAGTGACAGTTGGATGCACATTGCAGGGGTATACAGGCATTTACCGTACTGTACAGCCCCTCTCAGTACAGTCAGACTACACTTCTTAAAATCATAAATACATGTTTTGTCCAACAGTAAGGCCGGGCCTTTCCTCTGTAGTTCATAGCCAACGTAAGGAGGAAAAAATAAGCTGAAGAGCATGCCAAAATTCTCTACAGACACTGCCAATCCTCACACTGCCTATTTGATTGCCGAGGTTATTCACTATGACCCACCAAACCAATTGGCAACAGTAGCCTCTCTCTGCCTCATTCGTATGCTCCGATGCCACCTTTATTTAGCAAATGTTAGTGCTCTAGGATTTCATAGCACGATTCGCTATAGCCTCTTTTTTCAACAGAAATGTCCTAAAGGTACCTATACCAATCTGCTGGGTGGGGAGGAGGGGGGCTGCTGCTGCTGGCAGTAAAATTTTGGGGCACCCCACCTGCAAAAATACATTCACATGCTCCTTGTTGTACCTTTCAATACCATAACTGCAGCAGAATCGTATGGTGACCCCTGTTGGTAACAGAAACTGTCAAACAGCTTTTTGCCACCCCCCCTCCCCCGTTGCCCCTAACCATTTGGGGTACACCCCATGAGGGAGGATCAGAGCAATAAAAAATAATGGTAGCCCCCCCAAAAAGTACCTGGAAGGCATGCCATTCTGTGCACCTCATCGCTCTTCACGTTGCGCCTAAGCACCTTTTAATACTGCTCCCCGACTGCCCCCTCCAAACAGAAATCAGAAAGTATAGGGGGGTGCATTAAAAAAGTTTTTGCAGTTCCCCACCATAAGTCAGGATCCTCCTCCATCTATGACCCCTTCCTAGGCCCTCAGACCCCACCCATTCTGCCCAGGCTCCTCCTATTTGACCACACCCAATCTGACTAGGCTCCTCCTTAACCCCTCCTCTGCTCTCTGACCCCACCCAATCTGACTAGGCTCCTCCTATACCCCCTCCTCTCTGACTCCACCCATTCTGCCCAGGCTCCTCCTATACCCCTCCTCTCTGACCTCACCCAATCTGACTAGGCTCCTCCTATACCCATTCTGCCCAGGCTCCTCCTATACCCCTCCTCTCTGACTCCACCCATTCTGCCCAGGCTCCTCCTAAGCCCCTCCTCTGCTGTCTGACCCCACCCATTCTGCCCAGGCTCCTCCTAAGCCCCTCCTCTCTGACCCCACCCATTCTGCCCAGGCTCCTCCTAAGCCCCTCCTCTGCTGTCTGACCCCACCCATTCTGACTAAGCTCCTCCTAAACCAATCCTCTGCTGTCTGACTCCACCCATTCTGCCCAGGCTCCTCCTCAGCCCCTCCTCTCTGACCTCACCCAATCTGACTAGGCTCCTCCTATAGCCCCCTCCTCTCTGACCTCACCCAATCTGACTAGGCTCCTCCTAAGCCCCTAGGCCCCTCCTCTGCTGTCTGACCCCACCCATTCTGCCCAGGCTCCTCCTATACCCCCCCTCTCTGACCCCACCCCCTCTGGCCAGGCTCCTCCTATACCCCCTCTGCCCAGGCTCCTCCTATACCCCTCCTCTCTGACCCCACCCCCTCTGCCCAGGCTCCTCCCATACCCCTCTGACCCCACCCAGGCTCCTCCTATTTGACCCCACCCAATCTGACTAGGCTCCTCCTACACCCCCCTCTGCCAGGCTCCTCCTATACCCCTCCTCTGCTGTCTGACCCCACCCATTCTGCCCAGGCTCCTCCTAAGCCCCTCCTCTGCTGTCTGACCCCACCCATTCTGCCCAGGCTCCTCCTATTTGACCCCACCCAATCTGACTAGGCTCCTCCTACACCCCCCTCTGCCAGGCTCCTCCTATACCCCTCCTCTGCTGTCTGACCCCACCCATTCTGCCCAGGCTCCTCCTATTTGACCCCACCCATTCTGCCCAGGCTCCTCCTATACCCCACCTCTCTGACCCCACCCAATCTGACTAGGCTCCTCCTATACCCCCTCTGCCCAGGCTCCTCCTAAGCCCCTCCTCTGCTGTCTGACCCCCACCCATTCTGCCCAGGCTCCTCCTATACCCCCCTCTGCCAGGCTCCTCCTATACCCCCTCCTCTCTGACCCCACCCATTCTGCCCAGGCTCCTCCTATTTGACCACACCCAATCTGACTAGGCTCCTCCTATACCCATTCTGCCCAGGCTCCTCCTATACCCCCTCCTCTCTGACTCCACCCATTCTGCCCAGGCTCCTCCTAAGCCCCTCTGCCCATATACCCCCTCCTCCTGCCCAGGCTCCTCCTATACCCCTCCTCTCTGACCCCACCCCCTCTGCCCAGGCTCCTCCTAAGCCCCTCCTCTGCTGTCTGACCCCACCCATTCTGCCCAGGCTCCTCCTATTTGACCCCACCCATTCTGCCCAGGCTCCTCCTATACCCCACCTCTCTGACCCCACCCAATCTGACTAGGCTCCTCCTATACCCCCTCTGCCCAGGCTCCTCCTAAGCCCCTCCTCTGCTGTCTGACCCCCACCCATTCTGCCCAGGCTCCTCCTAAGCCCCACCTCTCTGACTCCACCCATTCTGCCCAGGCTCCTCCTATTTGACCCGACCCAATCTGACTAGGCTCCTCCTAAGCCCCTCCTCTCTGACCCCACCCCCTCTGACTAGGCTCCTCCTATACCCCCTCCTCTCTGACTCCACCCATTCTACCCAGGCTCCTCCCATACCCCTCTGACCCCTCCCATTGTGCCCAGGCTCCTCCTATTTGACCCCACCCAATCTGACTAGGCTCCTCCTACACCCCCCTCTGCCAGGCTCCTCCTATACCCCCTCCTCTCTGACTCCACCCATTCTACCCAGGCTCCTCCCATACCCCTCTGACCCCACCCATTCTGCCCAGGCTCCTCCTATTTGACCCCACCCAATCTGACTAGGCTCCTCCTACACCCCCCTCTGCCCAGGCTCCTCCTATACCCCCCTCTGCCAGGCTCCTCCTATACCCCCTCCTCTCTGACCCCACCCATTCTGCCCAGGCTCCTCCTAAGCCCCTCCTCTCTGACCCCACCCATTCTGCCCATATACCCCCTCCTCCTGCCCAGGCTCCTCCTAAGCCCCTCCTCTGCTGTCTGACCCCACCCATTCTGCCCAGCCTCCTCCTCTCTGACCCCACCCCCTCTGCCCAGGCTCCTCCTATGCCCCTCCTCTGCTGTCTGACCCCAACCCATTCTGCCCAGGCTCCTCCTATACCCCCTCCTCTCTGACTCCACCCATTCTACCCAGGCTCCTCCCATACCCCTCTGACCCCACCCATTCTGCCCAGGCTCCTCCTATTTGACCCCACCCAATCTGACTAGGCTCCTCCTACACCCCCCCTCTGCCAGGCTCCTCCTATACCCCCCTCTGCCAGGCTCCTCCTATACCCCCTCCTCTCTGACCCCACCCATTCTGCCCAGGCTCCTCCTATTTGACCACACCCAATCTGACTAGGCTCCTCCTATACCCATTCTGCCCAGGCTCCTCCTATACCCCCTCCTCTCTGACTCCACCCATTCTGCCCAGGCTCCTCCTAAGCCCCTCCTCTCTGACCCCACCCATTCTGCCCATATACCCCCTCCTCCTGCCCAGGCTCCTCCTAAGCCCCTCCTCTGCTGTCTGACCCCACCCATTCTGCCCAGGCTCCGCCTAAGCCCCTCCTCTCTGACCCCACCCATTCTGCCCATATACCCCCTCCTCCTGCCCAGGCTCCTCCTAAGCCCCTCCTCTGCTGTCTGACCGCACCCATTCTGCCCAGGCTCCGCCTAAGCCCCTCCTCTCTGACCCCACCCATTCTGCCCAGGGTCTGCCTAAGCCCCTCCTCTCTGACCCCACCCATTCTGCCCAGGCTCCTCCTAAGCCCCTCCTCTGCTGTCTGACCCCACCCATTCTGCCCAGGCTCCTCCCATTTGACCCCACCCAATCTGACTAAGCTCCTCCTAAGCCCCTCCTCTGCTGTCTGACCCCACCCATTCTGCCCAGGCTCCTCCTATACCCCTCCTCTCTGACCCCACCCCCTCTGGCCAGGCTCCTCCTATACCCCCTCTGCCCAGGCTTCTCCTATACCCCTCCTCTCTGACCCCACCCAATCTGACTAGGCTCCTCCTAAGCCCCTCCTCTGCTGTCTGACCCCACCCATTCTGCCCAGGCTCCTCCTATACCCCTCCTCTCTGACCCCACCCCCTCTGGCCAGGCTCCTCCTATACCCCCTCTGCCCAGGCTTCTCCTATACCCCTCCTCTCTGACCCCACCCAATCTGACTAGGCTCCTCCTAAGCCCCTCCTCTGCTGTCTGACCCCACCCATTCTGCCCAGGCTCCTCCTATACCCCTCCTCTCTGACCCCCACCCCCTCTGGCCAGGCTCCTCCTATACCCCCTCTGCCCAGGCTTCTCCTATACCCCTCCTCTCTGACCCCACCCATTCTGCCCAGGCTCCTCCCATTTGACCCCACCCAATCTGACTAAGCTCCTCCTAAGCCCCTCCTCTGCTGTCTGACCCCACCCATTCTGCCCAGGCTCCTCCTATACCCCTCCTCTCTGACCCCACCCCCTCTGGCCAGGCTCCTCCTATACCCCCTCTGCCCAGGCTTCTCCTATACCCCTCCTCTCTGACCCCACCCAATCTGACTAGGCTCCTCCTAAGCCCCTCCTCTGCTGTCTGACCCCACCCATTCTGCCCAGGCTCCTCCTAAGCCCCTCCTCTCTGACCCCACCCATTCTGCCCAGGCTCCTCCTAAGCCCCTCCTCTGCTGTCTGACCCCACCCATTCTGCCCAGGCTCCTCCTATTTGACCCCACCCAATCTGACTAGGTTCCTCCTAAGCCCCTCCTCTGCTGTCTGGCCCCACCCATTCTGCCCAGGCTCCTCCTATACCCCCTCCTATTTGACCCCACCCAATCTGACTAGGCTCCTCCTATACCCCTCCTCTCTGACCCCACCCAATCTGACTAGGCTCCTCCTAAGCCCCTAGGCTCCTCCTAAGCCCCTCCTCTCTGACCCCACCCAATCTGACTAGGCTCCTCCTATACCCCCTCCTCTCTGGCCCCACCCATTCTGCCCAGGCTCCTCCTATACCCCCTCCTATTTGACCCCACCCAATCTGACTAGGCTCCTCCTATACCCCTCCTCTCTGACCCCACCCAATCTGACTAGGCTCCTCCTAAGCCCCTAGGCTCCTCCTAAGCCCCTCCTCTCTAGGCCCCTCCTCTCTGACTCCACCCATTCTGCCCAGGCTCCGCCTAAGCCCCTCCTCTCTGACTCCCTCTGCCCAGGCTCCTCCTATACCCCCCTCTGCCAGGCTCCTCCTATACCCCCTCCTCTCTGACTCCACCCATTCTGCCCAGGCTCCGCCTAAGCCCCTCCTCTCTGACTTCACCCATTCTGCCCAGGCTCCTCCTAAGCCCCTCCTCTCTGACCCCACCCCCTCTGGCCAGGCTCCTCCTATACCCCCTCTGCTGTCTGACCCCACCCATTCTGCCCAGGCTCCTCCTCTGCTGTCTGACCCCACCCATTTTGCCCAAGCTCCTCCTATTCCCCCTCCTCTCTGACTCCACCCATTCTACCCAGGCTCCTCCCATACCCCTCTGACCCCACCCATTCTGCCCAGGCTCCTCCTATTTGACCCCACCCAATCTGACTAGGCTCCTCCTACACCCCCCTCTGCCAGGCTCCTCCTATACCCCCTCCTCTCTGACCCCACCCAATCTGACTAGGCTCCTCCTAAGCCCCTCCTCTGCTCTCTGACCCCACCCATTCTGCCCAGGCTCCTCCCATACCCCTCTGACCTCACCCATTCTGCCCAGGCTCCTCCTATACCCCTCCTATTTGACCCCACCCAATCTGACTTGGCTCCTCCTAAGCCCCTCCTCTGCTGTCTGACCCCACCCATTCTGCCCAGGCTCCTCCTATTTGACCCCACCCAATCTGACTAGGCTCCTCCTAAGCCCCTCCTCTGCTGTCTGACCCCACCCATTCTGCCCAGGCTCCTCCCATACCCCTCTGACCCCACCCATTCTGCCCAGGCTCCTCCTATTTGACCCCACCCAATCTGACTAGGCTCCTCCTAAGCCCCTCCTCTCTGACCCCACCCCCTCTGACTAGGCTCCTCCTATACCCCCTCCTCTCTGACTCCACCCATTCTACCCAGGCTCCTCCCATACCCCTCTGACCCCTCCCATTGTGCCCAGGCTCCTCCTCTCTGACCCCACCCATTCTGCCCAGGCTCCTCCTATTTGACCACACCCAATCTGACTAGGCTCCTCCTATACCCATTCTGCCCAGGCTCCTCCTATACCCCCTCCTCTCTGACCCCACCCCCTCTGCCCAGGCTCCTCCTATACCCCTCCTCTCTGACCCCACCCCCTCTGCCCAGGCTCCTCCTATTTGACCCCACCCAATCTGACTAGGCTCCTCCTAAGCCCCTCCTCTGCTGTCTGACCCCACCCATTCTGCCCAGGCTCCTCCTATTTGACCCCACCCAATCTGACTAGGTTCCTCCTAAGCCCCTCCTCTGCTGTCTGGCCCCACCCATTCTGCCCAATCTCCTCCTATACCCCCTCCTATTTGACCCCACCCAATCTGACTAGGCTCCTCCTATACCCCTCCTCTCTGACCCCACCCAATCTGACTAGGCTCCTCCTATACCCCCTCCTCTCTGGCCCCACCCATTCTGCCCAGGCTCCTCCTATTTGACCCCACCCAATCTGACTAGGCTCCTCCTAAGCCCCTCCTCTCTGACCCCACCCATTCTGCCCAGGCTCCTCCTAAGCCCCTCCTCTGCTGTCTGACCCCACCCATTCTGCCCAGGCTCCTCCTATACCCCTCCTCTCTGACCCCACCCCCTCTGCCCAGGCTCCTCCTATTTGACCCCACCCAATCAGACTAGGCTCCTCCTACACCCCCCTCTGCCAGGCTCGTCCTATACCCCCTCCTCTCTGACTCCACCCATTCTACCCAGGCTCCTCCCATACCCCTCTGACCCCACCCATTCTGCCCAGGCTCCTCCTATTTGACCCCATCCAATGTGACTAGGCTCCTCCTACACCCCCCTCTGCCCAGGCTCGTCCTATACCCCCTCCTCTCTGACCCCACCCATTCTGCCCAGGCTCCTCCTATTTGACCACACCCATTCTGCCCAGGCTCCTCCTATACCCCCTCCTCTCTGACTCCACCCATTCTGCCCAGGCTCCTCCTAGGCCCCTCCTCTCTGACTCCACCCATTCTGCCCAGGCTCCGCCTAAGCCCCTCCTCTCTGACTCCCTCTGCCCAGGCTCCTCCTATACCCCCCTCTGCCAGGCTCCTCCTATACCCCCTCCTCTCTGACTCCACCCATTCTGCCCAGGCTCCGCCTAAGCCCCTCCTCTCTGACTCCACCCATTCTGCCCAGGCTCCTCCTAAGCCCCTCCTCTCTGACCCCACCCCCTCTGGCCAGGCTCCTCCTATACCCCCTCTGCTGTCTGACCCCACCCATTCTGCCCAGGCTCCTCCTCTGCTGTCTGACCCCACCCATTCTGCCCAAGCTCCTCCTATTCCCCCTCCTCTCTGACTCCACCCATTCTACCCAGGCTCCTCCCATACCCCTCTGACCCCACCCATTCTGCCCAGGCTCCTCCTATTTGACCCCACCCAATCTGACTAGGCTCCTCCTACACCCCCCTCTGCCAGGCTCCTCCTATACCCCCTCCTCTCTGACCCCACCCAATCTGACTAGGCTCCTCCTAAGCCCCTCCTCTGCTCTCTGACCCCACCCATTCTGCCCAGGCTCCTCCTATACCCCTCTTCTCTGACCCCACCCAACCTGCCCAGGGTCCTCCTCCTACAGACAAAACCCATTCTCTTTCTTTCACCTTTCTTTCCACACCTATTTTACTTACCGACCAATCTGCAATCCCTCTTTCGCTAGGCATGATTCCACTCTTACACAACACACAGACACATTTTACTTACCAATTTACTTACCTGGTGCCGAACCCGGTATTTGAACCCTGGTTGCCTGGATGGAAGGCAGGAACTTACCCACTGGACCACACTGGTTTCCATGTAAGTAGCCTATCAAATTGTCCTTATGTCATGGTCATCCTTTTAATGTGCAATGGAAGCCACAGGAAAGGACACCAAGGCCTGTATGTTGCTTATAGTTACTTCTGCAATCCTCTAGACCACCAAGGAGCTATAGCTCAAAGGTAAGGCTTGTACCTTTGGTGGGGACAGCCCTCACAGGCCAGAGTTCGAATCCTGCCAGTGCTGTAGAAGTATCCCAAGGTGGGAAATTTTCAAACAGTGATTTTCTTTTATTTTTTTTTGCTAAGTGTTTTTCTGGTTTCCATGTAAGTAGCCTATCAAATTGTCCGTATGTCATGGTCATCCATTTAATGTGCAATGGAAGCCACAGGAAAGGACACCAAGGCCTGTATGTTGCTTATAGTTACTACTGCAATCCTCCAGACCACCAAGGAGCTATAGCTCAAAGGTAAGGCTTGTACCTTTGGTGGGGACAGCCCTCACAGGCCAGGGTTCGAATCCTGCCAGTGCTGTAGAAGTATCCCAAGGTGGGAAATTTTCAAACAGTGATTTTCTTTTATTTTTTGTTGCTAAGTGTTTTTCTGGTTTCTATGTAAGTAGCCTATCAAATTGTCCTTATGTCATGGTCATCCATTTAATGTGCAATGGAAGCCACAGGAAAGGACACCAAGGCCTGTATGTTGCTTATAGTTACTACTGCAATCCTCCAGACCACCAAGGAGCTATAGCTCAAAGGTAAGGCTTGTACCTTTGGTGGGGACAGCCCTCACAGGCCAGGGTTCGAATCCTGCCAGTGCTGTAGAAGTATCCCAAGGTGGGAATTTTTCAAACAGTGATTTTCTTTTTTTTTTTTTGCTAAGTGTTTTTCTGGTTTCCATGTAAGTAGCCTATCAAATTGTCCTTATGTCATGGTCATCCATTTAATGTGCAATGGAAGCCACAGGGAAGGAGACCAAGGCCTGTATGTTGCTTATAGTTACTACTGCAATCCTCTAGACCACTAAGGAGATAGCTCAAAGGTAAGGCTTGTACCTTTGGGGGGACAGCCCTCACAGGCCAGGGTTCGAATCCTGCCAGTGCTGTAGAAGTGTCCCAAGGTGGGAAATTTTCAAACAGTGATTTTTTTTTTGCTAGTGTTTTTTTGGCAGGTGTCTCCCAACATTTCATATGTTTTCTCTCATGACCTTCTACCAACCGCCCTATTTCTCAAGTAGGTGCTAGGAACAAGGCCTTATCTTCCTTTATCAATGTCGTCATTCTTTGTCCTTTAAGTTTGGTGAATTGCAGAGTGCAATTGTGGTATTGGGGGTTATAACTGAGCACAAGAATGCGAGGATGGTGCTACACTTATTGTAAAATAGGTTGGTTGATGGTGATTTTTCATTTTAGTGTGAGCCACTCGCTCAAATCAGGGGTTTGGTGCCAGTGAGCTTGGATAGAAATAAAGGTCAAGTATGAGCTCTGGCTAATGAAATGATGGGTCGAGTTTGAGGCTAGCTAGAGTCCATTTATTAGGTGCAATAAGAATTTGGAAAGATTTTTCCTTTAAGAGACAGACAAGAGCAGAGTCAAGCCTTTGCTCTAGTAGATCTGCATCATGCCTGCTGCAGGATGTGAAGGAGTGGACCTCCACAGCAGTGCGCTGTGCCGGGTTGGGCTGCACTGGGCTGGGCTGGGCCTGCCCTGGCATCTTGGATTTATTCACCCACCTCCTTCCTTTGAAGAACGCTCACGAACGGCCACGAACGTCCTTGTTCTGTATACAGGCGGACAGCGGGCAATTTAGGACCCTGCTAAATGATGGTGATGTCCCCATGTGCTTCCTTCGAGTGGCAAAATCCTTCGTCTAAGGCAGGTGGGCTTTTTTAAAATTTGGTTGAAGACCATATGTTGGAGGCAGTATCACGGCACAAGCCGCCGACCGTCTCAGAAGAAAGTATGCATGGGAGGACATTATTTGCATAGGAGAGCCCTCTTCTCAGTCCCATTCTTAAGCTGCAGTGGCCATGAAGTGTTACTAGGGGGCAGCAGTATGAACAAAAGAGCACACTGAGGCTTTTCTCCTTCTTGCTGACATGATTCTTGGTCATTTTTGTCTTGCAGGGCCTAAGGAGTGAATGACTACGATGACTGAGGGGATGAGGAATGGCTGGCCTGTATTTGTGGTGAAGGGGGAACATTTGGAAGGTAAACAGCAAGATGAAAGCGTCAAAGCATATATGTTTGCTGAGTGATTGAGTCTGTGTGTCACTTGTCTCTTTGTAGGGACATGTGAGAAAGGAACAGCAGCACCATAGACTTCAGGTGGGAGAGCAAGCAAGGATGAATATTTCCCTCAAATCCAAATACTTACAGCACCTCAAAGATGACAAGTGCGATATGATGTTCTGCAATTGCAAGGATTTGCCATGTGTGGTGCATAAATATGCATGGTTAGTGAGGTTTTTCCCAGAATGTGAGTATCGTTAGGCTGGCAAATGTCAGGCACTCCTTTGGGGGTATGAGGCCAAGAAAAAATTTGGGAAGTTTGCTACAGTCATCTGTAGGATCGAAAGACACTGGGGAATCGTTACAGAGGGAGCCAGGCTGCACAAAACGTGGTAACAGTTGGACAGAAATCTTTAGCCGGACTTTTGACTACCCCCAATGTGGGACCAGGACCGCAGTACCTCTCTGTCTCTGAAACATATTTTGACCTCTGGGCACCACCATCTCAATGCCCCTCAAATGTTCCCTCCTGGAACCCCAGCTTTGGTAGTGCATCAACCAGGTTTCAATCATTTGAGTGACCACAAACACCCTTGCTATGTGCCTTCCATTTACATTCAGTCAGTAACCCAGCTGCTTCGTTCGCTATTGAATCTCAAGTGACAGTTGGATGCACATTGCAGGGGTATACAGGCATTTACCGTACTGTACAGCCCCTCTCAGTACAGTCAGACTACACTTCTTAAAATCATAAATACATGTTTTGTCCAACAGTAAGGCCGGGCCTTTCCTCTGTAGTTCATAGCCAACGTAAGGAGGAAAAAATAAGCTGAAGAGCATGCCAAAATTCTCTACAGACACTGCCAATCCTCACACTGCCTATTTGCATGCCGAGGTTATTCACTATGACCCACCAAACCAATTGGCAACAGTAGCCTCTCTCTGCCTCATTCGTATGCTCCGATGCCACCTTTATTTAGCAAATGTTAGTGCTCTAGGATTTCATAGCACGATTCGCTATAGCCTCTTTTTTCAACAGAAATGTCCTAAAGGTACCTATACCAATCTGCTGGGTGGGGAGGAGGGGGGCTGCTGCTGCTGGCAGTAAAATTTTGGGGCACCCCACCTGCAAAAATACATTCACATGCTCCTTGTTGTACCTTTCAATACCATAACTGCAGCAGAATCGTATGGTGACCCCTGTTGGTAACAGAAACTGTCAAACAGCTTTTTGCCACCCCCCCTCCCCCGTTGCCCCTAACCATTTGGGGTACACCCCATGAGGGAGGATCAGAGCAATAAAAAATAATGGTAGCCCCCCCAAAAAGTACCTGGAAGGCATGCCATTCTGTGCACCTCATCGCTCTTCACGTTGCGCCTAAGCACCTTTTAATACTGCTCCCCGACTGCCCCCTCCAAACAGAAATCAGAAAGTATAGGGGGGTGCATTAAAAAAGTTTTTGCAGTTCCCCACCATAAGTCAGGATCCTCCTCCATCTATGACCCCTTCCTAGGCCCTCAGACCCCACCCATTCTGCCCAGGCTCCTCCTATTTGACCACACCCAATCTGACTAGGCTCCTCCTTAACCCCTCCTCTGCTCTCTGACCCCACCCAATCTGACTAGGCTCCTCCTATACCCCCTCCTCTCTGACTCCACCCATTCTGCCCAGGCTCCTCCTATACCCCTCCTCTCTGACCTCACCCAATCTGACTAGGCTCCTCCTATACCCATTCTGCCCAGGCTCCTCCTATACCCCTCCTCTCTGACTCCACCCATTCTGCCCAGGCTCCTCCTAAGCCCCTCCTCTGCTGTCTGACCCCACCCATTCTGCCCAGGCTCCTCCTAAGCCCCTCCTCTCTGACCCCACCCATTCTGCCCAGGCTCCTCCTAAGCCCCTCCTCTGCTGTCTGACCCCACCCATTCTGACTAAGCTCCTCCTAAACCAATCCTCTGCTGTCTGACTCCACCCATTCTGCCCAGGCTCCTCCTCAGCCCCTCCTCTCTGACCTCACCCAATCTGACTAGGCTCCTCCTATAGCCCCCTCCTCTCTGACCTCACCCAATCTGACTAGGCTCCTCCTAAGCCCCTAGGCCCCTCCTCTGCTGTCTGACCCCACCCATTCTGCCCAGGCTCCTCCTATACCCCCCCTCTCTGACCCCACCCCCTCTGGCCAGGCTCCTCCTATACCCCCTCTGCCCAGGCTCCTCCTATACCCCTCCTCTCTGACCCCACCCCCTCTGCCCAGGCTCCTCCCATACCCCTCTGACCCCACCCAGGCTCCTCCTATTTGACCCCACCCAATCTGACTAGGCTCCTCCTACACCCCCCTCTGCCAGGCTCCTCCTATACCCCTCCTCTGCTGTCTGACCCCACCCATTCTGCCCAGGCTCCTCCTAAGCCCCTCCTCTGCTGTCTGACCCCACCCATTCTGCCCAGGCTCCTCCTATTTGACCCCACCCAATCTGACTAGGCTCCTCCTACACCCCCCTCTGCCAGGCTCCTCCTATACCCCTCCTCTGCTGTCTGACCCCACCCATTCTGCCCAGGCTCCTCCTATTTGACCCCACCCATTCTGCCCAGGCTCCTCCTATACCCCACCTCTCTGACCCCACCCAATCTGACTAGGCTCCTCCTATACCCCCTCTGCCCAGGCTCCTCCTAAGCCCCTCCTCTGCTGTCTGACCCCCACCCATTCTGCCCAGGCTCCTCCTATACCCCCCTCTGCCAGGCTCCTCCTATACCCCCTCCTCTCTGACCCCACCCATTCTGCCCAGGCTCCTCCTATTTGACCACACCCAATCTGACTAGGCTCCTCCTATACCCATTCTGCCCAGGCTCCTCCTATACCCCCTCCTCTCTGACTCCACCCATTCTGCCCAGGCTCCTCCTAAGCCCCTCTGCCCATATACCCCCTCCTCCTGCCCAGGCTCCTCCTATACCCCTCCTCTCTGACCCCACCCCCTCTGCCCAGGCTCCTCCTAAGCCCCTCCTCTGCTGTCTGACCCCACCCATTCTGCCCAGGCTCCTCCTATTTGACCCCACCCATTCTGCCCAGGCTCCTCCTATACCCCACCTCTCTGACCCCACCCAATCTGACTAGGCTCCTCCTATACCCCCTCTGCCCAGGCTCCTCCTAAGCCCCTCCTCTGCTGTCTGACCCCCACCCATTCTGCCCAGGCTCCTCCTAAGCCCCACCTCTCTGACTCCACCCATTCTGCCCAGGCTCCTCCTATTTGACCCGACCCAATCTGACTAGGCTCCTCCTAAGCCCCTCCTCTCTGACCCCACCCCCTCTGACTAGGCTCCTCCTATACCCCCTCCTCTCTGACTCCACCCATTCTACCCAGGCTCCTCCCATACCCCTCTGACCCCTCCCATTGTGCCCAGGCTCCTCCTATTTGACCCCACCCAATCTGACTAGGCTCCTCCTACACCCCCCTCTGCCAGGCTCCTCCTATACCCCCTCCTCTCTGACTCCACCCATTCTACCCAGGCTCCTCCCATACCCCTCTGACCCCACCCATTCTGCCCAGGCTCCTCCTATTTGACCCCACCCAATCTGACTAGGCTCCTCCTACACCCCCCTCTGCCCAGGCTCCTCCTATACCCCCCTCTGCCAGGCTCCTCCTATACCCCCTCCTCTCTGACCCCACCCATTCTGCCCAGGCTCCTCCTAAGCCCCTCCTCTCTGACCCCACCCATTCTGCCCATATACCCCCTCCTCCTGCCCAGGCTCCTCCTAAGCCCCTCCTCTGCTGTCTGACCCCACCCATTCTGCCCAGCCTCCTCCTCTCTGACCCCACCCCCTCTGCCCAGGCTCCTCCTATGCCCCTCCTCTGCTGTCTGACCCCACCCATTCTGCCCAGGCTCCTCCTATACCCCCTCCTCTCTGACTCCACCCATTCTACCCAGGCTCCTCCCATACCCCTCTGACCCCACCCATTCTGCCCAGGCTCCTCCTATTTGACCCCACCCAATCTGACTAGGCTCCTCCTACACCCCCCCTCTGCCAGGCTCCTCCTATACCCCCCTCTGCCAGGCTCCTCCTATACCCCCTCCTCTCTGACCCCACCCATTCTGCCCAGGCTCCTCCTATTTGACCACACCCAATCTGACTAGGCTCCTCCTATACCCATTCTGCCCAGGCTCCTCCTATACCCCCTCCTCTCTGACTCCACCCATTCTGCCCAGGCTCCTCCTAAGCCCCTCCTCTCTGACCCCACCCATTCTGCCCATATACCCCCTCCTCCTGCCCAGGCTCCTCCTAAGCCCCTCCTCTCTGACCCCACCCCCTCTGACTAGGCTCCTCCTATACCCCCTCCTCTCTGACTCCACCCATTCTACCCAGGCTCCTCCCATACCCCTCTGACCCCTCCCATTGTGCCCAGGCTCCTCCTATTTGACCCCACCCAATCTGACTAGGCTCCTCCTACACCCCCCTCTGCCAGGCTCCTCCTATACCCCCTCCTCTCTGACTCCACCCATTCTACCCAGGCTCCTCCCATACCCCTCTGACCCCACCCATTCTGCCCAGGCTCCTCCTATTTGACCCCACCCAATCTGACTAGGCTCCTCCTACACCCCCCTCTGCCCAGGCTCCTCCTATACCCCCCTCTGCCAGGCTCCTCCTATACCCCCTCCTCTCTGACCCCACCCATTCTGCCCAGGCTCCTCCTAAGCCCCTCCTCTCTGACCCCACCCATTCTGCCCATATACCCCCTCCTCCTGCCCAGGCTCCTCCTAAGCCCCTCCTCTGCTGTCTGACCCCACCCATTCTGCCCAGCCTCCTCCTCTCTGACCCCACCCCCTCTGCCCAGGCTCCTCCTATGCCCCTCCTCTGCTGTCTGACCCCACCCATTCTGCCCAGGCTCCTCCTATACCCCCTCCTCTCTGACTCCACCCATTCTACCCAGGCTCCTCCCATACCCCTCTGACCCCACCCATTCTGCCCAGGCTCCTCCTATTTGACCCCACCCAATCTGACTAGGCTCCTCCTACACCCCCCCTCTGCCAGGCTCCTCCTATACCCCCCTCTGCCAGGCTCCTCCTATACCCCCTCCTCTCTGACCCCACCCATTCTGCCCAGGCTCCTCCTATTTGACCACACCCAATCTGACTAGGCTCCTCCTATACCCATTCTGCCCAGGCTCCTCCTATACCCCCTCCTCTCTGACTCCACCCATTCTGCCCAGGCTCCTCCTAAGCCCCTCCTCTCTGACCCCACCCATTCTGCCCATATACCCCCTCCTCCTGCCCAGGCTCCTCCTAAGCCCCTCCTCTGCTGTCTGACCCCACCCATTCTGCCCAGGCTCCGCCTAAGCCCCTCCTCTCTGACCCCACCCATTCTGCCCATATACCCCCTCCTCCTGCCCAGGCTCCTCCTAAGCCCCTCCTCTGCTGTCTGACCCCACCCATTCTGCCCAGGCTCCGCCTAAGCCCCTCCTCTCTGACCCCACCCATTCTGCCCAGGGTCTGCCTAAGCCCCTCCTCTCTGACCCCACCCATTCTGCCCAGGCTCCTCCTAAGCCCCTCCTCTGCTGTCTGACCCCACCCATTCTGCCCAGGCTCCTCCCATTTGACCCCACCCAATCTGACTAAGCTCCTCCTAAGCCCCTCCTCTGCTGTCTGACCCCACCCATTCTGCCCAGGCTCCTCCTATACCCCTCCTCTCTGACCCCACCCCCTCTGGCCAGGCTCCTCCTATACCCCCTCTGCCCAGGCTTCTCCTATACCCCTCCTCTCTGACCCCACCCAATCTGACTAGGCTCCTCCTAAGCCCCTCCTCTGCTGTCTGACCCCACCCATTCTGCCCAGGCTCCTCCTAAGCCCCTCCTCTCTGACCCCACCCATTCTGCCCAGGCTCCTCCTAAGCCCCTCCTCTGCTGTCTGGCCCCACCCATTCTGCCCAGGCTCCTCCTATACCCCCTCCTATTTGACCCCACCCAATCTGACTAGGCTCCTCCTATACCCCTCCTCTCTGACCCCACCCAATCTGACTAGGCTCCTCCTAAGCCCCTAGGCTCCTCCTAAGCCCCTCCTCTCTGACCCCACCCAATCTGACTAGGCTCCTCCTATACCCCCTCCTCTCTGGCCCCACCCATTCTGCCCAGGCTCCTCCTATACCCCCTCCTATTTGACCCCACCCAATCTGACTAGGCTCCTCCTATACCCCTCCTCTCTGACCCCACCCAATCTGACTAGGCTCCTCCTAAGCCCCTAGGCTCCTCCTAAGCCCCTCCTCTCTGACCCCACCCAATCTGACTAGGCTCCTCCTATACCCCCTCCTCTCTGACTCCACCCATTCTGACTAGGCTCCTCCTATTTGACCCCACCCAATCTGACTAGGCTCCTCCTAAGCCCCTCCTCTGCTGTCTGACCCCACCCATTCTGCCCAGGCTCCGCCTAAGCATCTCCTCTCTGACCCCACCCATTCTGCCCAGGCTCCTCCTAAGCCCCTCCTCTGCTGTCTGACCCCACCCATTCTGCCCAGGCTCCTCCTATTTGACCCCACCCAATCTGACTAGGCTCCTCCTACACCCCCCTCTGCCAGGCTCCTCCTATACCCCCTCCTCTCTGACTCCACCCATTCTACCCAGGCTCCTCCCATTCTGCCCAGGCTCCTCCTATTTGACCCCACCCAATCTGACTAGGCTCCTCCTAAGCCCCTAGGCCCCTCCTAAGCCCCTCCTCTGCTGTCTGACCCCACCCATTCTGCCCAGGCTCCTCCTATTTGACCCCACCCAATCTGACTAGGCTCCTCCTACACCCCCCTCTGCCAGGCTCCTCCTATACCCCCTCCTCTCTGACTCCACCCATTCTACCCAGGCTCCTCCCATTCTGCCC
Organism: Lissotriton vulgaris; assembly: GCF_964263255.1. NCBI lineage: Eukaryota > Metazoa > Chordata > Amphibia > Caudata > Salamandridae > Lissotriton > Lissotriton vulgaris. The sequence goes on from NC_141695.1 coordinate 1,003,420,774, forward strand.
AGGCTCCTCCTATTTGACCCCACCCAATCTGACTAGGCTCCTCCTAAGCCCCTAGGCCCCTCCTAAGCCCCTCCTCTGCTCTCTGACCCCACCCATTCTGCCCAGGCTCCTCCTATTTGACCCCACCCAATCTGACTAGGCTCCTCCTAAGCCCCTCCTCTCTGACCCCACCCATTCTGCCCAGGCTCCTCCTAAGCCCCTCCTCTGCTGTCTGACCCCACCCATTCTGCCCAGGCTCCTCCTATTTGACCCCACCCAATCTGACTAGGCTCCTCCTACACCCCCCTCTGCCAGGCTCGTCCTATACCCCCTCCTCTCTGACTCCACCCATTCTACCCAGGCTCCTCCCATACCCCTCTGACCCCACCCATTCTGCCCAGGCTCCTCCTATTTGACCCCATCCAATGTGACTAGGCTCCTCCTACACCCCCCTCTGCCCAGGCTCGTCCTATACCCCCTCCTCTCTGACCCCACCCATTCTGCCCAGGCTCCTCCTATTTGAAAACACCCATTCTGCCCAGGCTCCTCCTATACCCCCTCCTCTCTGACTCCACCCATTCTGCCCAGGCTCCTCCTAGGCCCCTCCTCTCTGACTCCACCCATTCTGCCCAGGCTCCGCCTAAGCCCCTCCTCTCTGACTCCCTCTGCCCAGGCTCCTCCTATACCCCCCTCTGCCAGGCTCCTCCTATACCCCCTCCTCTCTGACTCCACCCATTCTGCCCAGGCTCCGCCTAAGCCCCTCCTCTCTGACTCCACCCATTCTGCCCAGGCTCCTCCTAAGCCCCTCCTCGCTGACCCCACCCCCTCTGGCCAGGCTCCTCCTATACCCCCTCTGCTGTCTGACCCCACCCATTCGGCCCAGGCTCCTCCTCTGCTGTCTGACCCCACCCATTCTGCCCAAGCTCCTCCTATTCCCCCTCCTCTCTGACTCCACCCATTCTACCCAGGCTCCTCCCATACCCCTCTGACCCCACCCATTCTGCCCAGGCTCCTCCTATTTGACCCCACCCAATCTGACTAGGCTCCTCCTACACCCCCCTCTGCCAGGCTCCTCCTAAGCCCCTCCTCTGCTCTCTGACCCCACCCATTCTGCCCAGGCTCCTCCTATACCCCTCTTCTCTGACCCCACCCAACCTGCCCAGGGTCCTCCTCCTACAGACAAAACCCATTCTCTTTCTTTCACCTTTCTTTCCACACCTATTTTACTTACCGACCAATCTGCAATCCCTCTTTCGCTAGGCATGATTCCACTCTTACACAACACACAGACACATTTTACTTACCAATTTACTTACCTGGTGCCGAACCCGGGATTTGAACCCTGGTTGCCTGGATGGAAGGCAGGAACTTACCCACTGGACCACACTGGTTTCCATGTAAGTAGCCTATCAAATTGTCCTTATGTCATGGTCATCCTTTTAATGTGCAATGGAAGCCACAGGAAAGGACACCAAGGCCTGTATGTTGCTTATAGTTACTTCTGCAATCCTCTAGACCACCAAGGAGCTATAGCTCAAAGGTAAGGCTTGTACCTTTGGTGGGGACAGCCCTCACAGGCCAGAGTTCGAATCCTGCCAGTGCTGTAGAAGTATCCCAAGGTGGGAAATTTTCAAACAGTGATTTTCTTTTATTTTTTTTTGCTAAGTGTTTTTCTGGTTTCCATGTAAGTAGCCTATCAAATTGTCCGTATGTCATGGTCATCCATTTAATGTGCAATGGAAGCCACAGGAAAGGACACCAAGGCCTGTATGTTGCTTATAGTTACTACTGCAATCCTCCAGACCACCAAGGAGCTATAGCTCAAAGGTAAGGCTTGTACCTTTGGTGGGGACAGCCCTCACAGGCCAGGGTTCGAATCCTGCCAGTGCTGTAGAAGTATCCCAAGGTGGGAAATTTTCAAACAGTGATTTTCTTTTATTTTTTGTTGCTAAGTGTTTTTCTGGTTTCTATGTAAGTAGCCTATCAAATTGTCCTTATGTCATGGTCATCCATTTAATGTGCAATGGAAGCCACAGGAAAGGACACCAAGGCCTGTATGTTGCTTATAGTTACTACTGCAATCCTCCAGACCACCAAGGAGCTATAGCTCAAAGGTAAGGCTTGTACCTTTGGTGGGGACAGCCCTCACAGGCCAGGGTTCGAATCCTGCCAGTGCTGTAGAAGTATCCCAAGGTGGGAATTTTTCAAACAGTGATTTTCTTTTTTTTTTTTTGCTAAGTGTTTTTCTGGTTTCCATGTAAGTAGCCTATCAAATTGTCCTTATGTCATGGTCATCCATTTAATGTGCAATGGAAGCCACAGGGAAGGAGACCAAGGCCTGTATGTTGCTTATAGTTACTACTGCAATCCTCTAGACCACTAAGGAGATAGCTCAAAGGTAAGGCTTGTACCTTTGGGGGGACAGCCCTCACAGGCCAGGGTTCGAATCCTGCCAGTGCTGTAGAAGTGTCCCAAGGTGGGAAATTTTCAAACAGTGATTTTTTTTTTGCTAGTGTTTTTTTGGCAGGTGTCTCCCAACATTTCATATGTTTTCTCTCATGACCTTCTACCAACCGCCCTATTTCTCAAGTAGGTGCTAGGAACAAGGCCTTATCTTCCTTTATCAATGTCGTCATTCTTTGTCCTTTAAGTTTGGTGAATTGCAGAGTGCAATTGTGGTATTGGGGGTTATAACTGAGCACAAGAATGCGAGGATGGTGCTACACTTATTGTAAAATAGGTTGGTTGATGGTGATTTTTCATTTTAGTGTGAGCCACTCGCTCAAATCAGGGGTTTGGTGCCAGTGAGCTTGGATAGAAATAAAGGTCAAGTATGAGCTCTGGCTAATGAAATGATGGGTCGAGTTTGAGGCTAGCTAGAGTCCATTTATTAGGTGCAATAAGAATTTGGAAAGATTTTTCCTTTAAGAGACAGACAAGAGCAGAGTCAAGCCTTTGCTCTAGTAGATCTGCATCATGCCTGCTGCAGGATGTGAAGGAGTGGACCTCCACAGCAGTGCGCTGTGCCGGGTTGGGCTGCACTGGGCTGGGCTGGGCCTGCCCTGGCATCTTGGATTTATTCACCCACCTCCTTCCTTTGAAGAACGCTCACGAACGGCCACGAACGTCCTTGTTCTGTATACAGGCGGACAGCGGGCAATTTAGGACCCTGCTAAATGATGGTGATGTCCCCATGTGCTTCCTTCGAGTGGCAAAATCCTTCGTCTAAGGCAGGTGGGCTTTTTTAAAATTTGGTTGAAGACCATATGTTGGAGGCAGTATCACGGCACAAGCCGCCGACCGTCTCAGAAGAAAGTATGCATGGGAGGACATTATTTGCATAGGAGAGCCCTCTTCTCAGTCCCATTCTTAAGCTGCAGTGGCCATGAAGTGTTACTAGGGGGCAGCAGTATGAACAAAAGAGCACACTGAGGCTTTTCTCCTTCTTGCTGACATGATTCTTGGTCATTTTTGTCTTGCAGGGCCTAAGGAGTGAATGACTACGATGACTGAGGGGATGAGGAATGGCTGGCCTGTATTTGTGGTGAAGGGGGAACATTTGGAAGGTAAACAGCAAGATGAAAGCGTCAAAGCATATATGTTTGCTGAGTGATTGAGTCTGTGTGTCACTTGTCTCTTTGTAGGGACATGTGAGAAAGGAACAGCAGCACCATAGACTTCAGGTGGGAGAGCAAGCAAGGATGAATATTTCCCTCAAATCCAAATACTTACAGCACCTCAAAGATGACAAGTGCGATATGATGTTCTGCAATTGCAAGGATTTGCCATGTGTGGTGCATAAATATGCATGGTTAGTGAGGTTTTTCCCAGAATGTGAGTATCGTTAGGCTGGCAAATGTCAGGCACTCCTTTGGGGGTATGAGGCCAAGAAAAAATTTGGGAAGTTTGCTACAGTCATCTGTAGGATCGAAAGACACTGGGGAATCGTTACAGAGGGAGCCAGGCTGCACAAAACGTGGTAACAGTTGGACAGAAATCTTTAGCCGGACTTTTGACTACCCCCAATGTGGGACCAGGACCGCAGTACCTCTCTGTCTCTGAAACATATTTTGACCTCTGGGCACCACCATCTCAATGCCCCTCAAATGTTCCCTCCTGGAACCCCAGCTTTGGTAGTGCATCAACCAGGTTTCAATCATTTGAGTGACCACAAACACCCTTGCTATGTGCCTTCCATTTACATTCAGTCAGTAACCCAGCTGCTTCGTTCGCTATTGAATCTCAAGTGACAGTTGGATGCACATTGCAGGGGTATACAGGCATTTACCGTACTGTACAGCCCCTCTCAGTACAGTCAGACTACACTTCTTAAAATCATAAATACATGTTTTGTCCAACAGTAAGGCCGGGCCTTTCCTCTGTAGTTCATAGCCAACGTAAGGAGGAAAAAATAAGCTGAAGAGCATGCCAAAATTCTCTACAGACACTGCCAATCCTCACACTGCCTATTTGCATGCCGAGGTTATTCACTATGACCCACCAAACCAATTGGCAACAGTAGCCTCTCTCTGCCTCATTCGTATGCTCCGATGCCACCTTTATTTAGCAAATGTTAGTGCTCTAGGATTTCATAGCACGATTCGCTATAGCCTCTTTTTTCAACAGAAATGTCCTAAAGGTACCTATACCAATCTGCTGGGTGGGGAGGAGGGGGGCTGCTGCTGCTGGCAGTAAAATTTTGGGGCACCCCACCTGCAAAAATACATTCACATGCTCCTTGTTGTACCTTTCAATACCATAACTGCAGCAGAATCGTATGGTGACCCCTGTTGGTAACAAAACTGTCAAACAGCTTTTTGCCACCCCCCCTCCCCCGTTGCCCCTAACCATTTGGGGTACACCCCATGAGGGAGGATCAGAGCAATAAAAAATAATGGTAGCCCCCCCAAAAAGTACCTGGAAGGCATGCCATTCTGTGCACCTCATCGCTCTTCACGTTGCGCCTAAGCACCTTTTAATACTGCTCCCCGACTGCCCCCTCCAAACAGAAATCAGAAAGTATAGGGGGGTGCATTAAAAACGTTTTTGCAGTTCCCCACCATAAGTCAGGATCCTCCTCCATCTATGACCCCTTCCTAGGCCCTCAGACCCCACCCATTCTGCCCAGGCTCCTCCTATTTGACCACACCCAATCTGACTAGGCTCCTCCTTAACCCCTCCTCTGCTCTCTGACCCCACCCAATCTGACTAGGCTCCTCCTATACCCCCTCCTCTCTGACTCCACCCATTCTGCCCAGGCTCCTCCCATACCCCTCTGACCCCACCCATTCTGCCCAGGCTCCTCCTATACCCCTCTTATTTGACCCCAATCTGACTAGGCTCCTCCTAAGCCCCTCCTCTGCTGTCTGACCCCACCCATTCTGACTAAGCTCCTCCTAAACCAATCCTCTGCTGTCTGACTCCACCCATTCTGCCCAGGCTCCTCCTCAGCCCCTCCTCTCTGACCTCACCCAATCTGACTAGGCTCCTCCTATACCCCCTCCTCTCTGACCCCACCCAATCTGACTAGGCTCCTCCTTAACCCCTCCTCTGCTCTCTGACCCCACCCATTCTGACTAAGCTCCTCCTAAACCCATCCTCTGCTGTCTGACCCCACCCATTCTGCCCAGGCTCCTCCTAAGCCCCTCTGCCCAGGCTCCTCCTATACCCCTCCTCTCTGACCTCACCCAATCTGACTAGGCTCCTCCTATACCCATTCTGCCCAGGCTCCTCCTATACCCCTCCTCTCTGACTCCACCCATTCTGACTAGGCTCCTCCTAAGCCCCTCCTCTGCTGTCTGACCCCACCCATTCTGCCCAGGCTCCTCCTCAGCCCCTCCTCTCTGACCTCACCCAATCTGACTAGGCTCCTCCTATACCCCCCTCCTCTCTGACCCCACCCAATCTGACTAGGCTCCTCCTTAACCCCTCCTCTGCTCTCTGACCCCACCCATTCTGCCCAGGCTCCTCCTAAGCCCCTCTGCCCAGGCTCCTCCTATACCCCTCCTCTCTGACCTCACCCAATCTGACTAGGCTCCTCCTATACCCATTCTGCCCAGGCTCCTCCTATACCCCCTCCTCTCTGACTCCACCCATTCTGCCCAGGCTCCTCCTATACCCCTCCTCTCTGACTCCACCCATTCTGACTAGGCTCCTCCTAAGCCCCTCCTCTGCTGTCTGACCCCACCCATTCTGCCCAGGCTCCTCCTATACCCCCTCCTCTCTGACTCCACCCATTCTGCCCAGGCTCCTCCTAAGCCCCTCCTCTCTGACCCCACCCATTCTGACCAGGCTCCTCCTAAGCCCCTCCTCTGCTGTCTGACCCCACCCATTCTGCCCAGGCTCCTCCTATTTGACCCCACCCAATCTGACTAGGTTCCTCCTAAGCCCCTCCTCTGCTGTCTGGCCCCACCCAATCTGACTAGGCTCCTCCTATACCCCCCTCTGCCCAGGCTCCTCCTATTTGACCCCACCCAATCTGACAAGGCTCCTCCTAAGCCCCTTCTCTGCTGTCTGACCCCACCCATTCTCCCCAGGCTCCTCCTATACCCCACCTCTCTGACCCCACCCAATCTGACTAGGCTCCTCCTAAGCCCCTCCTCTGCTGTCTGACCCCACCCATTCTGCCCAGGCTCCTCCTATACCCCCTCCTCTCTGACTCCACCCATTCTGCCCAGGCTCCTCCTATTGGACCCCACCCAATCTGATTAGGCTCCTCCTATACCCCCTCTGCCCAGGCTCCTCCTATACCCCTCCTCTCTGACCCCACCCCCTCTGCCCAGGCTCCTCCTATACCCCTCCTCTGCTGTCTGACCCCACCCATTCTGCCCAGGATCCTCCTATTTGACCCCACCCAATCTGACTAGGCTCCTCCTAAGCCCCTCCTCTCTGACCCCACCCATTCTGCCCAGGCTCCTCCTAAGCCCCTCCTCTGCTGTCTGACCCCACCCATTCTGCCCAGGCTCCTCCTATTTGACCCCACCCAATCTGACTAGGCTCCTCCTAAGCCCCTCCTCTCTGACTCCACCCATTCTACCCAGGCTCCTCCCATACCCATCTGACCCCACCCAGGCTCCTCCTATTTGACCCCACCCAATCTGACTAGGCTCCTCCTACACCCCCCTCTGCCAGGCTCCTCCTATACCCCCTCCTATTTGACCCCACCCAATCTGACTAGGCTCCTCCTTAACCCCTCCTCTGCTCTCTGACCCCACCCATTCTGACTAAGCTCCTCCTAAACCCATCCTCTGCTGTCTGACCCCACCCATTCTGCCCAGGCTCCTCCTAAGCCCCTCTGCCCAGGCTCCTCCTATACCCCTCCTCTCTGACCTCACCCAATCTGACTAGGCTCCTCCTATACCCATTCTGCCCAGGCTCCTCCTATACCCCCTCCTCTCTGACTCCACCCATTCTGCCCAGGCTCCTCCTATACCCCTCCTCTCTGACTCCACCCATTCTGACTAGGCTCCTCCTAAGCCCCTCCTCTGCTGTCTGACCCCACCTATTCTGCCCAGGCTCCTCCTATACCCCCTCCTCTCTGACTCCACCCATTCTGCCCAGGCTCCTCCTAAGCCCCTCCTCTGCTGTCTGACCCCACCCATTCTGCCCAGGCTCCTCCTATTTGACCCCACCCAATCTGACTAGGTTCCTCCTAAGCCCCTCCTCTGCTGTCTGGCCCCACCCATTCTGCCCAGGCTCCTCCTATACCCCCTCCTATTTGACCCCACCCAATCTGACTAGGCTCCTCCTATACCCCCTCTGCCCAGGCTCCTCCTATACCCCTCCTCTCTGACCTCACCCATTCTGCCCAGGCTCCTCCTATTTGACCCCACCCAATCTGACTAGGCTCGTCCTAAGCCCCTCCTCTGCTGTCTGACCCCACCCATTCTGCCCAGGCTCCTCCTAAGCCCCTCCTCTCTGACCCCACCAATTCTGCCCAGGCTCCTCCTAAGCCCCTCATCTGCTGTCTGACCCTACCCATTCTGCCCAGGCTCCTCCTATACCCCTCCTCTCTGACCCCACCCAATCTGACTAGGCTCCTCCTAAGCCCCTAGGCTCCTCCTAAGCCCCTCCTCTCTGACCCCACCCAATCTGACTAGGCTCCTCCTATACCCCCTCCTCTCTGACTCCACCAATTCTGACTAGGCTCCTCCTATTTGACCCCACCCAATCTGACTAGGCTCCTCCTAAGCCCCTCCTCTGCTGTCTGACCCCACCCATTCTGCCCAGGCTCCGCCTAAGCATCTCCTCTCTGACCCCACCCATTCTGCCCAGGCTCCTCCTAAGCCCCTCCTCTCTGACTCCACCCATTCTGCCCAGGCTCCTCCTATACCCCTCCTCTCTGACTCCACCCATTCTGACTAGGCTCCTCCTAAGCCCCTCCTCTGCTGTCTGACCCCACCCATTCTGCCCAGGCTCCTCCTATACCCCCTCCTCTCTGACTCCACCCATTCTGCCCAGGCTCCTCCTAAGCCCCTCCTCTCTGACCCCACCCATTCTGCCCAGGCTCCTCCTAAGCCCCTCCTCTGCTGTCTGACCCCACCCATTCTGCCCAGGCTCCTCCTATTTGACCCCACCCAATCTGACTAGGTTCCTCCTAAGCCCCTCCTCTGCTGTCTGGCCCCACCCATTCTGCCCAGGCTCCTCCTATACCCCCTCCTATTTGACCCCACCCAATCTGACTAGGCTCCTCCTATACCCCTCCTCTCTGACCTCACCCATTCTGCCCAGGCTCCTCCTATTTGACCCCACCCAATCTGACTAGGCTCCTCCTAAGCCCCTCCTCTGCTGTCTGACCCCACCCATTCTGCCCAGGCTCCTCCTAAGCCCCTCCTCTCTGACCCCACCAATTCTGCCCAGGCTCCTCCTAAGCCCCTCCTCTGCTGTCTGACCCCACCCATTCTGCCCAGGCTCCTCCTAAGCCCCTCCTCTCTGACCCCACCAATTCTGCCCAGGCTCCTCCTAAGCCCCTCATCTGCTGTCTGACCCCACCCATTCTGCCCAGGCTCCTCCTATACCCCTCCTCTCTGACCCCACCCAATCTGACTAGGCTCCTCCTAAGCCCCTAGGCTCCTCCTAAGCCCCTCCTCCCTGACCCCACCCAATCTGACTAGGCTCCTCCTATACCCCCTCCTCTCTGACTCCACCCATTCTGACTAGGCTCCTCCTATTTGACCCCACCCAATCTGACTAGGCTCCTCCTAAGCCCCTCCTCTGCTGTCTGACCCCACCCATTCTGCCCAGGCTCCGCCTAAGCATCTCCTCTCTGACCCCACCCATTCTGCCCAGGCTCCTCCTAAGCCCCTCCTCTGCTGTCTGACCCCACCCATTCTGCCCAGGCTCCTCCTATTTGACCCCACCCAATCTGACTAAGTTCCTCCTAAGCCCCTCCTCTGCTGTCTGGCCCCACCCATTCTGCCCAGGCTCCTCCTATACCCCCTCCTCTCTGACTCCACCCATTCTGACTAGGCTCCTCCTATTTGACCCCACCCAATCTGACTAGGCTCCTCCTAAGCCCCTCCTCTGCTGTCTGACCCCACCCATTCTGCCCAGGCTCCGCCTAAGCATCTCCTCTCTGACCCCACCCATTCTGCCCAGGCTCCTCCTAAGCCCCTCCTCTGCTGTCTGACCCCACCCATTCTGCCCAGGCTCCTCCTATTTGACCCCACCCAATCTGACTAGGTTCCTCCTAAGCCCCTCCTCTGCTGTCTGGCCCCACCCATTCTGCCCAGGCTCCTCCTATACCCCCTCCTATTTGACCCCACCCAATCTGACTAGGCTCCTCCTAAGCCCCTCCTCTGCTGTCTGACCCCACCCATTCTGCCCAGGCTCCTCCTAAGCCCCTCCTCTCTGACCCCACCAATTCTGCCCAGGCTCCTCCTAAGCCCCTCATCTGCTGTCTGACCCCACCCATTCTGCCCAGGCTCCTCCTATACCCCTCCTCTCTGACCCCACCCAATCTGACTAGGCTCCTCCTAAGCCCCTAGGCTCCTCCTAAGCCCCTCCTCTCTGACCCCACCCAATCTGACTAGGCTCCTCCTATACCCCCTCCTCTCTGACTCCACCCATTCTGACTAGGCTCCTCCTATTTGACCCCACCCAATCTGACTAGGCTCCTCCTAAGCCCCTCCTCTGCTGTCTGACCCCACCCATACTGCCCAGGCTCTGCCTAAGCATCTCCTCTCTGACCCCACCCATTCTGCCCAGGCTCCTCCTAAGCCCCTCCTCTGCTGTCTGACCCCATCCATTCTGCCCAGGCTCCTCCTAAGCCCCTCCTCTGCTGTCTGACCCCACCCATTCTGCCCAGGCTCCTCCTATACCCCCTCCTCTCTGACTCCACCCATTCTGCCCAGGCTCCTCCCATACCCCTCTGACCCCACCCATTCTGCCCAGGCTCCTCCTATACCCCTCCTATTTGACCCCACCCAATCTGACTTGGCTCCTCCTAAGCCCCTCCTCTGCTGTCTGACCCCACCCATTCTGCCCAGGCTCCTCCTATTTGACCCCACCCAATCTGACTAGGCTCCTCCTATACCCCCTCTGCCCAGGCTCCTCCTAAGCCCCTCCTCTGCTGTCTGACCCCCACCCATTCTGCCCAGGCTCCGCCTAAGCCCCTCCTCTCTGACCCCACCCATTCTGCCCAGGCTCCTCCTAAGCCCCACCTCTCTGACTCCACCCATTCTGCCCAGGCTCCTCCTATTTGACCCCACCCAATCTGACTAGGCTCCTCCTAAGCCCCTCCTCTCTGACCCCACCCCCTCTGACTAGGCTCCTCCTATACCCCCTCCTCTCTGACTCCACCCATTCTACCCAGGCTCCTCCCATACCCCTCTGACCCCTCCCATTGTGCCCAGGCTCCTCCTATTTGACCCCACCCAATCTGACTAGGCTCCTCCTACACCCCCCTCTGCCAGGCTCCTCCTATACCCCCTCCTCTCTGACTCCACCCATTCTACCCAGGCTCCTCCCATACCCCTCTGACCCCACCCATTCTGCCCAGGCTCCTCCTATTTGACCCCACCCAATCTGACTAGGCTCCTCCTACACCCCCCTCTGCCCAGGCTCCTCCTATACCCCCTCCTCTCTGACTCCACCCATTCTACCCAGGCTCCTCCCATACCCCTCTGACCCCACCCATTCTGCCCAGGCTCCTCCTATTTGACCCCACCCAATCTGACTAGGCTCCTCCTAAGCCCCTAGGCTCCTCCTAAGCCCCTCCTCTGCTGTCTGACCCCACTCATTCTGCCCAGGCTCCTCCTAAGCCCCTCCTCTCTGACCCCACCCAATCTGACTAGGCTCCTCCTATACCCCCCTCTGCCCAGGCTCCTCCTATTTGACCCCACCCAATCTGACAAGGCTCCTCCTAAGCCCCTTCTCTGCTGTCTGACCCCACCCATTCTCCCCAGGCTCCTCCTATACCCCACCTCTCTGACCCCACCCAATCTGACTAGGCTCCTCCTAAGCCCCTCCTCTGCTGTCTGACCCCACCCATTCTGCCCAGGCTCCTCCTATTGGACCCCACCCAATCTGATTAGGCTCCTCCTATACCCCCTCTGCCCAGGCTCCTCCTATACCCCTCCTCTCTGACCCCACCCCCTCTGCCCAGGCTCCTCCTATACCCCCTCTGCCCAGGCTCCTCCTATAACCCTCCTCTCTGACCCCACCCCCTCTGCCCAGGCTCCTCCTATACCCATCCTCTGCTGTCTGACCCCACCCATTCTGCCCAGGCTCCTCCTATTTGACCCCACCCAATCTGACTAGGCTCCTCCTAAGCCCCTCCTCTGCTGTCTGACCCCACCCATTCTGCCCAGGCTCCTCCTATTTGACCCCACCCAATCTGACTAGGCTCCTCCTAAGCCCCTCCTCTCTGACCCCACCCATTCTGCCCAGGCTCCTCCTAAGCCCCTCCTCTGCTGTCTGACCCCACCCATTCTGCCCAGGCTCCTCCTATACCCCTCCTCTCTGACCCCACCCCCTCTGCCCAGGCTCCTCCTATTTGACCCCACCCAATCTGACTAGGCTCCTCCTACACCCCCCTCTGCCAGGCTCCTCCTATACCCCCTCCTCTCTGACTCCACCCATTCTACCCAGGCTCCTCCCATACCCCTCTGACCCCACCCATTCTGCCCAGGCTCCTCCTATTTGACCCCACCCAATCTGACTAGGCTCCTCCTACACCCCCCTCTGCCCAGGCTCCTCCAATACCCCCCTCTGCCAGGCTCCTCCTATACCCCCCTCTGCCAGGCTCCTCCTATACCCCCTCCTCTCTGACCCCACCCATTCTGCCCAGGCTCCTCCTATTTGACCACACCCAATCTGACTAGGCTCCTCCCATACCCATTCTGCCCAGGCTCCTCCTAAGCCCCTCCTCTGCTGTCTGACCCCACCCATTCTACCCAGGCTCCTCCCATACCCCTCTGACCCCATCCAGGCTCCTCCTATTTGACCCCACCCAATCTGACTAGGCTCCTCCTACACCCCCCTCTGCCAGGCTCCTCCTATACCCCTCCTCTGCTGTCTGACCCCACCCATTCTGCCCAGGCTCCTCCTCTCTGACCCCACCCATTCTGCCCAGGCTCCTCCTATACCCCACCTCTCTGACCCCACCCAATCTGACTAGGCTCCTCCTAAGCCCCTCCTCTGCTGTCTGACACCACCCATTCTGCCCAGGCTCCTCCTCTCTGACCCCACCCATTCTGCCCAGGCTCCTCCTATACCTCACCTCTCTGACCCCACCCAATCTGACTAGGCTCCTCCTAAGCCCCTCCTCTGCGACCTCACCCAATCTGACTAGGCTCCTCCTATACCCATTCTGCCCAGGCTCCTCCTATACCCCCTCCTCTCTGACTCCACCCATTCTGCCCAGGCTCCTCCTATACCCCTCCTCTCTGACTCCACCCATTCTGACTAGGCTCCTCCTAAGCCCCTCCTCTGCTGTCTGACCCCACCCATTCTGCCCAGGCTCCTCCTATACCCCCTCCTCTCTGACTCCACCCATTCTGCCCAGGCTCCTCCTAAGCCCCTCCTCTCTGACCCCACCCATTCTGCCCAGGCTCCTCCTAAGCCCCTCCTCTGCTGTCTGACCCCACCCATTCTGCCCAGGCTCCTCCTATTTGACCCCACCCAATCTGACTAGGTTCCTCCTAAGCCCCTCCTCTGCTGTCTGGCCCCACCCATTCTGCCCAGGCTCCTCCTATACCCCCTCCTATTTGACCCCACCCAATCTGACTAGGCTCCTCCTATACCCCTCCTCTCTGACCTCACCCATTCTGCCCAGGCTCCTCCTATTTGACCCCAATCCAATCTGACTAGGCTCCTCCTAAGCCCCTCATCTGCTGTCTGACCCCACCCATTCTGCCCAGGCTCCTCCTATACCCCTCCTCTCTGACCCCACCCAATCTGACTAGGCTCCTCCTATACCCCCTCCTCTCTGACTCCACCCATTCTGACTAGGCTCCTCCTATTTGACCCCACCCAATCTGACTAGGCTCCTCCTAAGCCCCTCCTCTGCTGTCTGACCCCACCCATTCTGCCCAGGCTCCGCCTAAGCATCTCCTCTCTGACCCCACCCATTCTGCCCAGGCTCCTCCTAAGCCCCTCTTCTGCTGTCTGACCCACCCATTCTGCCCAGGCTCCTCCTATTTGACCCCACCCAATCTGACTAGGTTCCTCCTAAGCCCCTCCTCTGCTGTCTGGCCCCACCCATTCTGCCCAGGCTCCTCCTATACCCCCTCCTAATTGACCCCACCCAATCTGACTAGGCTCCTCCTATACCCCTCCTCTCTGACCTCACCCATTCTGCCCAGGCTCCTCCTATTTGACCCCACCCAATCTGACTAGGCTCCTCCTAAGCCCCTCCTCTGCTGTCTGACCCCACCCATTCTGCCCAGGCTCCTCCTATACCCCTCCTCTCTGACCCCACCCAATCTGACTAGGCTCCTCCTAAGCCCCTAGGCTCCTCCTAAGCCCCTCCTCTCTGACCCCACCCAATCTGACTAGGCTCCTCCTATACCCCCTCCTCTCTGACTCCACCCATTCTGACTAGGTTCCTCCTATTTGACCCCACCCAATCTGACTAGGCTCCTCCTAAGCCCCTCCTCTGCTGTCTGCCCCCACCCATACTGCCCAGGCTCTGCCTAAGCATCTCCTCTCTGACCCCACCCATTCTGCCCAGGCTCCTCCTAAGCCCCTCCTCTGCTGTCTGACCCCACCCATTCTGCCCAGGCTCCTCCTAAGCCCCTCCTCTGCTGTCTGACCCCACCCATTCTGCCCAGGCTCCTCCTATACCCCCTCCTCTCTGACTCCACCCATTCTGCCCAGGCTCCTCCCATACCCCTCTGACCCCACCCATTCTGCCCAGGCTCCTCCTATACCCCTCCTATTTGACCCCACCCAATCTGACTTGGCTCCTCCTAAGCCCCTCCTCTGCTGTCTGACCCCACCCATTCTGCCCAGGCTCCTCCTATTTGACCCCACCCAATCTGACTAGGCTCCTCCTATACCCCCTCTGCCCAGGCTCCTCCTAAGCCCCTCCTCTGCTGTCTGACCCCCACCCATTCTGCCCAGGCTCCGCCTAAGCCCCTCCTCTCTGACCCCACCCATTCTGCCCAGGCTCCTCCTAAGCCCCACCTCTCTGACTCCACCCATTCTGCCCAGGCTCCTCCTATTTGACCCCACCCAATCTGACTAGGCTCCTCCTAAGCCCCTCCTCTCTGACCCCACCCCCTCTGACTAGGCTCCTCCTATACCCCCTCCTCTCTGACTCCACCCATTCTACCCAGGCTCCTCCCATACCCCTCTGACCCCTCCCATTGTGCCCAGGCTCCTCCTATTTGACCCCACCCAATCTGACTAGGCTCCTCCTACACCCCCCTCTGCCAGGCTCCTCCTATACCCCCTCCTCTCTGACTCCACCCATTCTACCCAGGCTCCTCCCATACCCCTCTGACCCCACCCATTCTGCCCAGGCTCCTCCTATTTGACCCCACCCAATCTGACTAGGCTCCTCCTACACCCCCCTCTGCCCAGGCTCCTCCTATACCCCCCTCTGCCAGGCTCCTCCTATACCCCCTCCTCTCTGACCCCACCCATTCTGCCCAGGCTCCTCCTATTTGACCACACCCAATCTGACTAGGCTCCTCCTATACCCATTCTGCCCAGGCTCCTCCTATACCCCCTCCTCTCTGACTCCACCCATTCTGCCCAGGCTCCTCCTAAGCCCCTCCTCTCTGACCCCACCCATTCTGCCCATATACCCCCTCCTCCTGCCCAGGCTCCTCCTAAGCCCCTCCTCTGCTGTCTGACCCCACCCATTCTGCCCAGGCTCCTCCTATTTGACCCCACCCAATCTGACTAGGCTCCTCCTAAGCCCCTCCTCTCTGACCCCACCCCCTCTGCCCAGGCTCCTCCTATACCCCCTCTGCCCAGGCTCCTCCTATACCCCTCCTCTCTGACCCCACCCCCTCTGCCCAGGCTCCTCCTATACCCCTCCTCTGCTGTCTGACCCCACCCATTCTGCCCAGGCTCTTCCTATTTGACCCCACCCAATCTGACTAGGCTCCTCCTAAGCCCCTCCTCTGCTGTCTGACCCCACCCATTCTGCCCAGGCTCCTCCTATTTGACCCCACCCAATCTGACTAGGCTCCTCCTAAGCCCCTCCTCTCTGACCCCACCCATTCTGCCCAGGCTCCTCCTAAGCCCCTCCTCTGCTGTCTGACCCCACCCATTCTGCCCAGGCTCCTCCTATACCCCTCCTCTCTGACCCCACCCCCTCTGCCCAGGCTCCTCCTATTTGACCCCACCCAATCTGACTAGGCTCCTCCTACACCCCCCTCTGCCAGGCTCCTCCTATACCCCCTCCTCTCTGACTCCACCCATTCTACCCAGGCTCCTCCCATTCCCCTCTGACCCCACCCATTCTGCCCAGGCTCCTCCTATTTGACCCTACCCAATCTGACTAGGCTCCTCCAACACCCCCCTCTGCCAGGCTCCTCCTATACCCCCTCCTCTCTGACTCCACCCATTCTACCCAGGCTCCTCCCATACCCCTCTGACCCCACCCATTCTGCCCAGGCTCCTCCTATTTGACCCCACCCAATCTGACTAGGCTCCTCCTACACCCCCCTCTGCCCAGGCTCCTCCTATACCCCCTCCTCTCTGACCCCACCCATTCTGCCCAGGCTCCTCCTATTTGACCACACCCAATCTGACTAGGCTCCTCCTATACCCATTCTGCCCACGCTCCTCCTATACCCCCTCCTGTCTGACTCCACCCATTCTGCCCAGGCTCCTCCTAGGCCCCTCCTCTCTGACCCCACCCATTCTGCCCATATACCCCCTCATCCTGCCCAGGCTCCTCCTAAGCCCCTCCTCTGCTGTCTGACCCCACCCATTCTGCCCAGGCTCCTCCTCTCTGACCCCACCCATTCTGCCCAGGCTCCTCCTAAGCCCCTCTTCTGCTGTCTGACCCCACCCATTCTGCCCAGGCTCCTCCTATACCCCTCCTCTCTGACCCCACCCCCTCTGCCCAGGCTCCTCCTATTTGACCCCACCCAATCTGACTAGGCTCCTCCTACACCCCCCTCTGCCAGGCTCCTCCTATACCCCCTCCTCTCTGACTCCACCCATTCTACCCAGGCTCCTCCTATTTGACCCCACCCAATCTGACTAGGCTCCTCCTACACCCCCCTCTGCCCAGGCTCCTCCTATACCCCCTCCTCTCTGACTCCACCCATTCTACCCAGGCTCCTCCCATACCCCTCTGACCCCACCCATTCTGCCCAGGCTCCTCCTATTTGACCCCACCCAATCTGACTAGGCTCCTCCTACACCCCCCTCTGCCCAGGCTCCTCCTATACCCCCCTCTGCCAGGCTCCTCCTATACCCCCTCCTCTCTGACCCCACCCATTCTGCCCAGGCTCCTCCTATACCCCCTCCTCTCTGACTCCACCCATTCTGCCCAGGCTCCACCTAAGCCCCTCCTCTCTGACCCCACCCATTCTGCCCAGGCTCCGCCTAAGCCCCTCCTCTCTGACCCCACCCATTCTGCCCAGGCTCCTCCTAAGCCCCTCCTCTGCTGTCTGACCCCACCCATTCTGCCCAGGCTCCTCCCCTACTCCTCTGTACCCCCTCCTCTCTGACTCCACCCATTCTACCCAGGCTCCTCCCATACCCCTCTGACCCCACCCATTCTGCCCAGGCTCCTCCTATTTGACCCCACCCAATCTGACTAGGCTCCTCCTACACCCCCCTCTGCCCAGGCTCCTCCTATACCCCCCTCTGCCAGGCTCCTCCTATACCCCCTCCTCTCTGACCCCACCCATTCTGCCCAGGCTCCTCCTATACCACCTCCTCTCTGACTCCACCCATTCTGCCCAGGCTCCACCTAAGCCCCTCCTCTCTGACCCCACCCATTCTGCCCAGGCTCCACCTAAGCCCCTCCTCTCTGACCCCACCCAATCTGACTAGGCTCCTCCTAAGCCCCTCCTCTGCTGTCTGAACCCACCCATTCTGCCCAGGCTCCTCCTATACCCCCTCCTCTCTGACTCCACCCATTCTTCCCAGGCTCCTCCTATTTGACCCCACCCAATCTGCCCAGGCTCCTCCTATGCCCCTCCTCTCTGACCCCACCCAATCTGACTAGGCTCCTCCTAAGCCCCTCCTCTGCTGTCTGACCCCACCCATTCTGCCCAGGCTCCTCCTATACCCCCTCCTCTCTGACTCCACCCATTCTGCCCAGGCTCCTCCTAAGCCCCTCCTCTCTGACCCCACCCATTCTGCCCAGGCTCCTCCTAAGCCCCTCCTCTGCTGTCTGACCCCACCCATTCTGCCCAGGCTCCTCCTATTTGACCCCACCCAATCTGACTAGGTTCCTCCTAAGCCCCTCCTCTGCTGTCTGGCCCCACCCATTCTGCCCAGGCTCCTCCTATACCCCCTCCTATTTGACCCCACCCAATCTGACTAGGCTCCTCCTATACCCCTCCTCTCTGACCTCACCCATTCTGCCCAGGCTCCTCCTATTTGACCCCACCCAATCTGACTAGGCTCCTCCTAAGCCCCTCCTCTGCTGTCTGACCCCACCCATTCTGCCCAGGCTCCTCCTAAGCCCCTCCTCTCTGACCCCACCAATTCTGCCCAGGCTCCTCCTAAGCCCCTCCTCTGCTGTCTGACCCCACCCATTCTGCCCAGGCTCCTCCTAAGCCCCTCCTCTCTGACCTCACCAATTCTGCCCAGGCTCCTCCTAAGCCCCTCATCTGCTGTCTGACCCCACCCATTCTGCCCAGGCTCCTCCTATACCCCTCCTCTCTGACCCCACCCAATCTGACTAGGCTCCTCCTAAGCCCCTAGGCTCCTCCTAAGCCCCTCCTCTCTGACCCCACCCAATCTGACTAGGCTCCTCCTATACCCCCTCCTCTCTGACTCCACCCATTCTGACTAGGCTCCTCCTATTTGACCCCACCCAATCTGACTAGGCTCCTCCTAAGCCCCTCCTCTGCTGTCTGACCCCACCCATTCTGCCCAGGCTCCGCCTAAGCATCTCCTCTCTGACCCCACCCATTCTGCCCAGGCTCCTCCTAAGCCCCTCCTCTGCTGTCTGACCCCACCCATTCTGCCCAGGCTCCTCCTATTTGACCCCACCCAATCTGACTAGGTTCCTCCTAAGCCCCTCCTCTGCTGTCTGGCCCCACCCATTCTGCCCAGGCTCCTCCTATACCCCCTCCTCTCTGACTCCACCCATTCTGACTAGGCTCCTCCTATTTGACCCCACCCAATCTGACTAGGCTCCTCCTAAGCCCCTCCTCTGCTGTCTGACCCCACCCATTCTGCCCAGGCTCCGCCTAAGCATCTCCTCTCTGACCCCACCCATTCTGCCCAGGCTCCTCCTAAGCCCCTCCTCTGCTGTCTGACCCCACCCATTCTGCCCAGGCTCCTCCTATTTGACCCCACCCAATCTGACTAGGTTCCTCCTAAGCCCCTCCTCTGCTGTCTGGCCCCACCCATTCTGCCCAGGCTCCTCCTATACCCCTCCTCTCTGACCCCACCCAATCTGACTAGGCTCCTCCTAAGCCCCTAGGCTCCTCCTAAGCCCCTCCTCTCTGACCCCACCCAATCTGACTAGGCTCCTCCTATACCCCCTCCTCTCTGACTCCACCCATTCTGACTAGGCTCCTCCTATTTGACCCCACCCAATCTGACTAGGCTCCTCCTAAGCCCCTCCTCTGCTGTCTGCCCCCACCCATACTGCCCAGGCTCTGCCTAAGCATCTCCTCTCTGACCCCACCCATTCTGCCCAGGCTCCTCCTAAGCCCCTCCTCTGCTGTCTGACCCCACCCATTCTGCCCAGGCTCCTCCTAAGCCCCTCCTCTGCTGTCTGACCCCACCCATTCTGCCCAGGCTCCTCCTATACCCCCTCCTCTCTGACTCCACCCATTCTGCCCAGGCTCCTCCCATACCCCTCTGACCCCACCCATTCTGCCCAGGCTCCTCCTATACCCCTCCTATTTGACCCCACCCAATCTGACTTGGCTCCTCCTAAGCCCCTCCTCTGCTGTCTGACCCCACCCATTCTGCCCAGGCTCCTCCTATTTGACCCCACCCAATCTGACTAGGCTCCTCCTATACCCCCTCTGCCCAGGCTCCTCCTAAGCCCCTCCTCTGCTGTCTGACCCCCACCCATTCTGCCCAGGCTCCGCCTAAGCCCCTCCTCTCTGACCCCACCCATTCTGCCCAGGCTCCTCCTAAGCCCCACCTCTCTGACTCCACCCATTCTGCCCAGGCTCCTCCTATTTGACCCCACCCAATCTGACTAGGCTCCTCCTAAGCCCCTCCTCTCTGACCCCACCCCCTCTGACTAGGCTCCTCCTATACCCCCTCCTCTCTGACTCCACCCATTCTACCCAGGCTCCTCCCATACCCCTCTGACCCCTCCCATTGTGCCCAGGCTCCTCCTATTTGACCCCACCCAATCTGACTAGGCTCCTCCTACACCCCCCTCTGCCAGGCTCCTCCTATACCCCCTCCTCTCTGACTCCACCCATTCTACCCAGGCTCCTCCCATACCCCTCTGACCCCACCCATTCTGCCCAGGCTCCTCCTATTTGACCCCACCCAATCTGACTAGGCTCCTCCTACACCCCCCTCTGCCCAGGCTCCTCCTATACCCCCTCCTCTCTGACTCCACCCATTCTACCCAGGCTCCTCCCATACCCCTCTGACCCCACCCATTCTGCCCAGGCTCCTCCTATTTGACCCCACCCAATCTGACTAGGCTCCTCCTAAGCCCCTAGGCTCCTCCTAAGCCCCTCCTCTGCTGTCTGACCCCACTCATTCTGCCCAGGCTCCTCCTAAGCCCCTCCTCTCTGACCCCACCCAATCTGACTAGGCTCCTCCTATACCCCCCTCTGCCCAGGCTCCTCCTATTTGACCCCACCCAATATGACAAGGCTCCTCCTAAGCCCCTTCTCTGCTGTCTGACCCCACCCATTCTCCCCAGGCTCCTCCTATACCCCACCTCTCTGACCCCACCCAATCTGACTAGGCTCCTCCTAAGCCCCTCCTCTGCTGTCTGACCCCACCCATTCTGCCCAGGCTCCTCCTATTGGACCCCACCCAATCTGATTAGGCTCCTCCTATACCCCCTCTGCCCAGGCTCCTCCTATACCCCTCCTCTCTGACCCCACCCCCTCTGCCCAGGCTCCTCCTATACCCCCTCTGCCCAGGCTCCTCCTATAACCCTCCTCTCTGACCCCACCCCCTCTGCCCAGGCTCCTCCTATACCCCTCCTCTGCTGTCTGACCCCACCCATTCTGCCCAGGCTCCTCCTATTTGACCCCACCCAATCTGACTAGGCTCCTCCTAAGCCCCTCCTCTGCTGTCTGACCCCACCCATTCTGCCCAGGCTCCTCCTATTTGACCCCACCCAATCTGACTAGGCTCCTCCTAAGCCCCTCCTCTCTGACCCCACGCATTCTGCCCAGGCTCCTCCTAAGCCCCTCCTCTGCTGTCTGACCCCACCCATTCTGCCCAGGCTCCTCCTATACCCCTCCTCTCTGACCCCACCCCCTCTGCCCAGGCTCCTCCTATTTGACCCCACCCAATCTGACTAGGCTCCTCCTACACCCCCCTCTGCCAGGCTCCTCCTATACCCCCTCCTCTCTGACTCCACCCATTCTACCCAGGCTCCTCCCATACCCCTCTGACCCCACCCATTCTGCCCAGGCTCCTCCTATTTGACCCCACCCAATCTGACTAGGCTCCTCCTACACCCCCCTCTGCCCAGGCTCCTCCTATACCCCCCTCTGCCAGGCTCCTCCTATACCCCCCTCTGCCAGGCTCCTCCTATACCCCCTCCTCTCTGACCCCACCCATTCTGCCCAGGCTCCTCCTATTTGACCACACCCAATCTGACTAGGCTCCTCCTATACCCATTCTGCCCAGGCTCCTCCTAAGCCCCTCCTCTGCTGTCTGACCCCACCCATTCTACCCAGGCTCCTCCCATACCCCTCTGACCCCACCCAGGCTCCTCCTATTTGACCCCACCCAATCTGACTAGGCTCCTCCTACACCCCCCTCTGCCAGGCTCCTCCTATACCCCTCCTCTGCTGTCTGACCCCACCCATTCTGCCCAGGCTCCTCCTCTCTGACCCCACCCATTCTGCCCAGGCTCCTCCTATACCCCACCTCTCTGACCCCACCCAATCTGACTAGGCTCCTCCTAAGCCCCTCCTCTGCTGTCTGACACCACCCATTCTGCCCAGGCTCCTCCTCTCTGACCCCACCCATTCTGCCCAGGCTCCTCCTAAGCCCCTCCTCTGCGACCTCACCCAATCTGACTAGGCTCCTCCTATACCCATTCTGCCCAGGCTCCTCCTATACCCCCTCCTCTCTGACTCCACCCATTCTGCCCAGGCTCCTCCTATACCCCTCCTCTCTGACTCCACCCATTCTGACTAGGCTCCTCCTAAGCCCCTCCTCTGCTGTCTGACCCCACCCATTCTGCCCAGGCTCCTCCTATACCCCCTCCTCTCTGACTCCACCCATTCTGCCCAGGCTCCTCCTAAGCCCCTCCTCTCTGACCCCACCCATTCTGCCCAGGCTCCTCCTAAGCCCCTCCTCTGCTGTCTGACCCCACCCATTCTGCCCAGGCTCCTCCTATTTGACCGCACCCAATCTGACTAGGTTCCTCCTAAGCCCCTCCTCTGCTGTCTGGCCCCACCCAATCTGACTAGGCTCCTCCTATACCCCTCCTCTCTGACCTCACCCATTCTGCCCAGGCTCCTCCTATTTGACCCCAATCCAATCTGACTAGGCTCCTCCTAAGCCCCTCATCTGCTGTCTGACCCCACCCATTCTGCCCAGGCTCCGCCTAAGCATCTCCTCTCTGACCCCACCCATTCTGCCCAGGCTCCTCCTAAGCCCCTCCTCTGCTGTCTGACCCACCCATTCTGCCCAGGCTCCTCCTATTTGACCCCACCCAATCTGACTAGGTTCCTCCTAAGCCCCTCCTCTGCTGTCTGGCCCCACCCATTCTGCCCAGGCTCCTCCTATACCCCCTCCTAATTGACCCCACCCAATCTGACTAGGCTCCTCCTATACCCCTCCTCTCTGACCTCACCCATTCTGCCCAGGCTCCTCCTATTTGACCCCACCCAATCTGACTAGGCTCCTCCTAAGCCCCTCCTCTGCTGTCTGACCCCACCCATTCTGCCCAGGCTCCTCCTAAGCCCCTCCTCTCTGACCCCACCAATTCTGCCCAGGCTCCTCCTAAGCCCCTCATCTGCTGTCTGACCCCACCCATTCTGCCCAGGCTCCTCCTATACCCCTCCTCTCTGACCCCACCCAATCTGACTAGGCTCCTCCTAAGCCCCTAGGCTCCTCCTAAGCCCCTCCTCTCTGACCCCACCCAATCTGACTAGGCTCCTCCTATACCCCCTCCTCTCTGACTCCACCCATTCTGACTAGGTTCCTCCTATTTGACCCCACCCAATCTGACTAGGCTCCTCCTAAGCCCCTCCTCTGCTGTCTGCCCCCACCCATACTGCCCAGGCTCTGCCTAAGCATCTCCTCTCTGACCCCACCTATTCTGCCCAGGCTCCTCCTAAGCCCCTCCTCTGCTGTCTGACCCCACCCATTCTGCCCAGGCTCCTCCTAAGCCCCTCCTCTGCTGTCTGACCCCACCCATTCTGCCCAGGCTCCTCCTATACCCCCTCCTCTCTGACTCCACCCATTCTGCCCAGGCTCCTCCCATACCCCTCTGACCCCACCCATTCTGCCCAGGCTCCTCCTATACCCCTCCTATTTGACCCCACCCAATCTG
The DNA here is from genome assembly GCF_964263255.1 of Lissotriton vulgaris. Classification (NCBI taxonomy): domain Eukaryota; kingdom Metazoa; phylum Chordata; class Amphibia; order Caudata; family Salamandridae; genus Lissotriton; species Lissotriton vulgaris. Next base: position 1,003,444,067 of record NC_141695.1, read on the forward strand.
ACTTGGCTCCTCCTAAGCCCCTCCTCTGCTGTCTGACCCCACCCATTCTGCCCAGGCTCCTCCTATTTGACCCCACCCAATCTGACTAGGCTCCTCCTATACCCCCTCTGCCCAGGCTCCTCCTAAGCCCCTCCTCTGCTGTCTGACCCCCACCCATTCTGCCCAGGCTCCGCCTAAGCCCCTCCTCTCTGACCCCACCCATTCTGCCCAGGCTCCTCCTAAGCCCCACCTCTCTGACTCCACCCATTCTGCCCAGGCTCCTCCTATTTGACCCCACCCAATCTGACTAGGCTCCTCCTAAGCCCCTCCTCTCTGACCCCACCCCCTCTGACTAGGCTCCTCCTATACCCCCTCCTCTCTGACTCCACCCATTCTACCCAGGCTCCTCCCATACCCCTCTGACCCCTCCCATTGTGCCCAGGCTCCTCCTATTTGACCCCACCCAATCTGACTAGGCTCCTCCTACACCCCCCTCTGCCAGGCTCCTCCTATACCCCCTCCTCTCTGACTCCACCCATTCTACCCAGGCTCCTCCCATACCCCTCTGACCCCACCCATTCTGCCCAGGCTCCTCCTATTTGACCCCACCCAATCTGACTAGGCTCCTCCTACACCCCCCTCTGCCCAGGCTCCTCCTATACCCCCTCCTCTCTGACCCCACCCATTCTGCCCAGGCTCCTCCTATTTGACCACACCCAATCTGACTAGGCTCCTCCTATACCCATTCTGCCCAGGCTCCTCCTATACCCCCTCCTCTCTGACTCCACCCATTCTGCCCAGGCTCCTCCTAGGCCCCTCCTCTCTGACCCCACCCATTCTGCCCATATACCCCCTCATCCTGCCCAGGCTCCTCCTAAGCCCCTCCTCTGCTGTCTGACCCCACCCATTCTGCCCAGGCTCCTCCTCTCTGACCCCACCCATTCTGCCCAGGCTCCTCCTAAGCCCCTCTTCTGCTGTCTGACCCCACCCATTCTGCCCAGGCTCCTCCTATACCCCTCCTCTCTGACCCCACCCCCTCTGCCCAGGCTCCTCCTATTTGACCCCACCCAATCTGACTAGGCTCCTCCTACACCCCCCTCTGCCAGGCTCCTCCTATACCCCCTCCTCTCTGACTCCACCCATTCTACCCAGGCTCCTCCTATTTGACCCCACCCAATCTGACTAGGCTCCTCCTACACCCCCCTCTGCCCAGGCTCCTCCTATACCCCCTCCTCTCTGACTCCACCCATTCTACCCAGGCTCCTCCCATACCCCTCTGACCCCACCCATTCTGCCCAGGCTCCTCCTATTTGACCCCACCCAATCTGACTAGGCTCCTCCTACACCCCCCTCTGCCAGGCTCCTCCTATACCCCCTCCACTCTGACCCCACCCATTCTGCCCAGGCTCCTCCTATACCCCCTCCTCTCTGACTCCACCCATTCTGCCCAGGCTCCACCTAAGCCCCTCCTCTCTGACCCCACCCATTCTGCCCAGGCTCCGCCTAAGCCCCTCCTCTCTGACCCCACCCATTCTGCCCAGGCTCCTCCCCTACTCCTCTGTACCCCCTCCTCTCTGACTCCACCCATTCTACCCAGGCTCCTCCCATACCCCTCTGACCCCACCCATTCTGCCCAGGCTCCTCCTATTTGACCCCACCCAATCTGACTAGGCTCCTCCTACACCCCCCTCTGCCCAGGCTCCTCCTATACCCCCCTCTGCCAGGCTCCTCCTATACCCCCCTCTGCCAGGCTCCTCCTATACCCCCTCCTCTCTGACCCCACCCATTCTGCCCAGGCTCCTCCTATTTGACCACACCCAATCTGACTAGGCTCCTCCTATACCCATTCTGCCCAGGCTCCTCCTAAGCCCCTCCTCTGCTGTCTGACCCCACCCATTCTACCCAGGCTCCTCCCATACCCCTCTGACCCCACCCAGGCTCCTCCTATTTGACCCCACCCAATCTGACTAGGCTCCTCCTACACCCCCCTCTGCCAGGCTCCTCCTATACCCCTCCTCTGCTGTCTGACCCCACCCATTCTGCCCAGGCTCCTCCTCTCTGACCCCACCCATTCTGCCCAGGCTCCTCCTATACCCCACCTCTCTGACCCCACCCAATCTGACTAGGCTCCTCCTAAGCCCCTCCTCTGCTGTCTGACACCACCCATTCTGCCCAGGCTCCTCCTCTCTGACCCCACCCATTCTGCCCAGGCTCCTCCTAAGCCCCTCCTCTGCGACCTCACCCAATCTGACTAGGCTCCTCCTATACCCATTCTGCCCAGGCTCCTCCTATACCCCCTCCTCTCTGACTCCACCCATTCTGCCCAGGCTCCTCCTAAGCCCCTCCTCTCTGACCCCACCCATTCTGCCCAGGCTCCTCCTAAGCCCCTCCTCTGCTGTCTGACCCCACCCATTCTGCCCAGGCTCCTCCTATTTGACCCCACCCAATCTGACTAGGTTCCTCCTAAGCCCCTCCTCTGCTGTCTGGCCCCACCCAATCTGACTAGGCTCCTCCTATACCCCCTCCTCTCTGACTCCACCCATTCTGACTAGGCTCCTCCTATTTGACCCCACCCAATCTGACTAGGCTCCTCCTAAGCCCCTCCTCTGCTGTCTGACCCCACCCATTCTGCCCAGGCTCCGCCTAAGCATCTCCTCTCTGACCCCACCCATTCTGCCCAGGCTCCTCCTAAGCCCCTCCTCTGCTGTCTGACCCCACCCATTCTGACTAGGCTCCTCCTAAGCCCCTCCTCTGCTGTCTGACCCCACCCATTCTGCCCAGGCTCCGCCTAAGCATCTCCTCTGCTGTCTGACCCCACCCATTCTGCCCAGGCTCCTCCTATTTGACCCCACCCAATCTGACTAGGTTCCTCCTAAGCCCCTCCTCTGCTGTCTGGCCCCACCCAATCTGACTAGGCTCCTCCTATACCCCCTCCTCTCTGACTCCACCCATTCTGACTAGGCTCCTCCTATTTGACCCCACCCAATCTGACTAGGCTCCTCCTAAGCCCCTCCTCTGCTGTCTGACCCCACCCATTCTGCCCAGGCTCCTCCTAAGCCCCTCCTCTCTGACTCCACCCATTCTGCCCAGGCTCCACCTAAGCCCCTCCTCTCTGACCCCACCCATTCTGCCCAGGCTCCTCCTAAGCCCCTCCTCTGCTGTCTGACCCCACCCATTCTGCCCAGGCTCCTCCCCTACCCCTCTGACCCACCCATTCTGCCCAGGCTCCTCCTATTTGACCCCACCCAATCTGACTAAGCTCCTCCTAAGCCCCTCCTCTCTGACCCCACCCCCTCTGCCCAGGCTCCTCCTAAGCCCCTCCTCTGCTGTCTGACCCCACCCATTCTGCCCAGGCTCCTCCTCTCTGACCCCACCCATTCTGCCCAGGCTCCTCCTAAGCCCCTCCTCTGCTGTCTGACCCCACCCATTCTGCCCAAGCTCCTCCTATTCCCCCTCCTCTCTGACTCCACCCATTCTACCCAGGCTCCTCCCATTCTGCCCAGGCTCCTCCTATTTGACCCCACCGAATCTGACTAGGCTCCTCCTACACCCCCCTCTGCCCAGGCTCCTCCTATACCCGCTCCTCTCTGACCCCACCCATTCTGCCCAGGCTCCTCCTATTTGACCCCACCCAATCTGACTAGGCTCCTCCTACACCCCCCCTCTGCCAGGCTCCTCCTATACCCGCTCCTCTCTGACTCCACCCATTCTACCCAGGCTCCTCCCATACCCCTCTGACCCCTCCCATTCTGCCCAGGCTCCTCCTATTTGACCCCACCCAATCTGACTAGGCTCCTCCTAAGCCCCTAAGCTCCTCCTAAGCCCCTCCTCTCTGACCCCACCCATTCTGCCCAGGCTCCTCCTAAGCCCCTCCTCTGCTGTCTGACCCCACCCATTCTGACTAAGCTGCTCCTAAACCAATCCTCTGCTGTCTGACTCCACCCATTCTGCCCAGGCTCCTCCTCAACCCCTCCTCTCTGACCTCACCCAATCTGACTAGGCTCCTCCTATACCCCCCTCCTCTCTGACCTCACCCAATCTGACTAGGCTCCTCCTAAGCCCCTAGGCCCCTCCTCTGCTGTCATGGTCATCCTTTTAATGTGCAATGGAAGCCACAGGAAAGGACACCAAGGCCTGTATGTTGCTTATAGTTACTTCTGCAATCCTCTAGACCACCAAGGAGCTATAGCTCAAAGGTAAGGCTTGTACCTTTAGTGGGGACAGCCCTCACAGGCCAGGGTTCGAATCCTGCCAGTGCTGTAGAAGTATCCCAAGGTGGGAAATTTTCAAACAGTGATTTTCTTTTTTTTTTTGCTAAGTGTTTTTCTGGTTTCCATGTAAGTAGCCTATCAAATTGTCCTTATGTCATGGTCATCCATTTAATGTGCAATGGGAAGTTTGCTACAGTCATCTGTAGGATCGAAAGACACTGGGGAATCGTTACAGAGGGAGCCAGGCTGCACAAAACGTGGTAACAGTTGGACAGAAATCTTTAGCCGGACTTTTGACTACCCCCAATGTGGGACCAGGACCGCAGTACCTCTCTGTCTCTGAAACATATTTTGACCTCTGGGCACCACCATCTCAATGCCCCTCAAATGTTCCCTCCTGGAACCCCAGCTTTGGTAGTGCATCAACCAGGTTTCAATCATTTGAGTGACCACAAACACCCTTGCTATGTGCCTTCCATTTACATTCAGTCAGTAACCCAGCTGCTTCGTTCGCTATTGAATCTCAAGTGACAGTTGGATGCACATTGCAGGGGTATACAGGCATTTACCGTACTGTACAGCCCCTCTCAGTACAGTCAGACTACACTTCTTAAAATCATAAATACATGTTTTGTCCAACAGTAAGGCCGGGCCTTTCCTCTGTAGTTCATAGCCAACGTAAGGAGGAAAAAATAAGCTGAAGAGCATGCCAAAATTCTCTACAGACACTGCCAATCCTCACACTGCCTATTTGCATGCCGAGGTTATTCACTATGACCCACCAAACCAATTGGCAACAGTAGCCTCTCTCTGCCTCATTCGTATGCTCCGATGCCACCTTTATTTAGCAAATGTTAGTGCTCTAGGATTTCATAGCACGATTCGCTATAGCCTCTTTTTTCAACAGAAATGTCCTAAAGGTACCTATACCAATCTGCTGGGTGGGGAGGAGGGGGGCTGCTGCTGCTGGCAGTAAAATTTTGGGGCACCCCACCTGCAAAAATACATTCACATGCTCCTTGTTGTACCTTTCAATACCATAACTGCAGCAGAATCGTATGGTGACCCCTGTTGGTAACAGAAACTGTCAAACAGCTTTTTGCCACCCCCCCCTCCCCCGTTGCCCCTAACCATTTGGGGTACACCCCATGAGGGAGGATCAGAGCAATAAAAAATAATGGTAGCCCCCCCAAAAAGTACCTGGAAGGCATGCCATTCTGTGCACCTCATCGCTCTTCACGTTGCGCCTAAGCACCTTTTAATACTGCTCCCCGACTGCCCCCTCCAAACAGAAATCAGAAAGTATAGGGGGGTGCATTAAAAAAGTTTTTGCAGTTCCCCACCATAAGTCAGGATCCTCCTCCATCTATGACCCCTTCCTAGGCCCTCAGACCCCACCCATTCTGCCCAGGCTCCTCCTATTTGACCACACCCAATCTGACTAGGCTCCTCCTTAACCCCTCCTCTGCTCTCTGACCCCACCCAATCTGACTAGGCTCCTTCTATACCCCCTCCTCTCTGACTCCACCCATTCTGCCCAGGCTCCTCCCATACCCCTCTGACCCCACCCATTCTGCCCAGGCTCCTCCTATACCCCTCTTATTTGACCCCAATCTGACTAGGCTCCTCCTAAGCCCCTCCTCTGCTGTCTGACCCCACCCATTCTGACTAAGCTCCTCCTAAACCAATCCTCTGCTGTCTGACTCCACCCATTCTGCCCAGGCTCCTCCTCAGCCCCTCCTCTCTGACCTCACCCAATCTGACTAGGCTCCTCCTATACCCCCTCCTCTCTGACCCCACCCAATCTGACTAGGCTCCTCCTTAACCCCTCCTCTGCTCTCTGACCCCACCCATTCTGACTAAGCTCCTCCTAAACCCATCCTCTGCTGTCTGACCCCACCCATTCTGCCCAGGCTCCTCCTAAGCCCCTCTGCCCAGGCTCCTCCTATACCCCTCCTCTCTGACCTCACCCAATCTGACTAGGCTCCTCCTATACCCATTCTGCCCAGGCTCCTCCTATACCCCTCCTCTCTGACTCCACCCATTCTGACTAGGCTCCTCCTAAGCCCCTCCTCTGCTGTCTGACCCCACCCATTCTGCCCAGGCTCCTCCTCAGCCCCTCCTCTCTGACCTCACCCAATCTGACTAGGCTCCTCCTATACCCCCCTCCTCTCTGACCCCACCCAATCTGACTAGGCTCCTCCTTAACCCCTCCTCTGCTCTCTGACCCCACCCATTCTGCCCAGGCTCCTCCTAAGCCCCTCTGCCCAGGCTCCTCCTATACCCCTCCTCTCTGACCTCACCCAATCTGACTAGGCTCCTCCTATACCCATTCTGCCCAGGCTCCTCCTATACCCCCTCCTCTCTGACTCCACCCATTCTGCCCAGGCTCCTCCTATACCCCTCCTCTCTGACTCCACCCATTCTGACTAGGCTCCTCCTAAGCCCCTCCTCTGCTGTCTGACCCCACCCATTCTGCCCAGGCTCCTCCTATACCCCCTCCTCTCTGACTCCACCCATTCTGCCCAGGCTCCTCCTAAGCCCCTCCTCTCTGACCCCACCCATTCTGCCCAGGCTCCTCCTAAGCCCCTCCTCTGCTGTCTGACCCCACCCATTCTGCCCAGGCTCCTCCTATTTGACCCCACCCAATCTGACTAGGTTCCTCCTAAGCCCCTCCTCTGCTGTCTGGCCCCACCCAATCTGACTAGGCTCCTCCTATACCCCCCTCTGCCCAGGCTCCTCCTATTTGACCCCACCCAATCTGACAAGGCTCCTCCTAAGCCCCTTCTCTGCTGTCTGACCCCACCCATTCTCCCCAGGCTCCTCCTATACCCCACCTCTCTGACCCCACCCAATCTGACTAGGCTCCTCCTAAGCCCCTCCTCTGCTGTCTGACCCCACCCATTCTGCCCAGGCTCCTCCTATACCCCCTCCTCTCTGACTCCACCCATTCTGCCCAGGCTCCTCCTATTGGACCCCACCCAATCTGATTAGGCTCCTCCTATACCCCCTCTGCCCCGGCTCCTCCTATACCCCTCCTCTCTGAACCCACCCCCTCTGCCCAGGCTCCTCCTATACCCCTCCTCTGCTGTCTGACCCCACCCATTCTGCCCAGGATCCTCCTATTTGACCCCACCCAATCTGACTAGGCTCCTCCTAAGCCCCTCCTCTCTGACCCCACCCATTCTGCCCAGGCTCCTCCTAAGCCCCTCCTCTGCTGTCTGACCCCACCCATTCTGCCCAGGCTCCTCCTATTTGACCCCACCCAATCTGACTAGGCTCCTCCTAAGCCCCTCCTCTCTGACTCCACCCATTCTACCCAGGCTCCTCCCATACCCCTCTGACCCCACCCAGGCTCCTCCTATTTGACCCCACCCAATCTGACTAGGCTCCTCCTACACCCCCCTCTGCCAGGCTCCTCCTATACCCCCTCCTATTTGACCCCACCCAATCTGACTAGGCTCCTCCTTAACCCCTCCTCTGCTCTCTGACCCCACCCATTCTGACTAAGCTCCTCCTAAACCCATCCTCTGCTGTCTGACCCCACCCATTCTGCCCAGGCTCCTCCTAAGCCCCTCTGCCCAGGCTCCTCCTATACCCCTCCTCTCTGACCTCACCCAATCTGACTAGGCTCCTCCTATACCCATTCTGCCCAGGCTCCTCCTATACCCCCTCCTCTCTGACTCCACCCATTCTGCCCAGGCTCCTCCTATACCCCTCCTCTCTGACTCCACCCATTCTGACTAGGCTCCTCCTAAGCCCCTCCTCTGCTGTCTGACCCCACCCATTCTGCCCAGGCTCCTCCTATACCCCCTCCTCTCTAACTCCACCCATTCTGCCCAGGCTCCTCCTAAGCCCCTCCTCTGCTGTCTGACCCCACCCATTCTGCCCAGGCTCCTCCTATTTGACCCCACCCAATCTGACTAGGTTCCTCCTAAGCCCCTCCTCTGCTGTCTGGCCCCACCCATTCTGCCCAGGCTCCTCCTATACCCCCTCCTATTTGACCCCACCCAATCTGACTAGGCTCCTCCTATACCCCCTCTGCCCAGGCTCCTCCTATACCCCTCCTCTCTGACCTCACCCATTCTGCCCAGGCTCCTCCTATTTGACCCCACCCAATCTGACTAGGCTCCTCCTAAGCCCCTCCTCTGCTGTCTGACCCCACCCATTCTGCCCAGGCTCCTCCTAAGCCCCTCCTCTCTGACCCCACCAATTCTGCCCAGGCTCCTCCTAAGCCCCTCATCTGCTGTCTGACCCTACCCATTCTGCCCAGGCTCCTCCTATACCCCTCCTCTCTGACCCCACCCAATCTGACTAGGCTCCTCCTAAGCCCCTAGGCTCCTCCTAAGCCCCTCCTCTCTGACCCCACCCAATCTGACTAGGCTCCTCCTATACCCCCTCCTCTCTGACTCCACCCATTCTGACTAGGCTCCTCCTATTTGACCCCACCCAATCTGACTAGGCTCCTCCTAAGCCCCTCCTCTGCTGTCTGACCCCACCCATTCTGCCCAGGCTCCGCCTAAGCATCTCCTCTCTGACCCCACCCATTCTGCCCAGGCTCCTCCTAAGCCCCTCCTCTCTGACTCCACCCATTCTGCCCAGGCTCCTCCTATACCCCTCCTCTCTGACTCCACCCATTCTGACTAGGCTCCTCCTAAGCCCCTCCTCTGCTGTCTGACCCCACCCATTCTGCCCAGGCTCCTCCTATACCCCCTCCTCTCTGACTCCACCCATTCTGCCCAGGCTTCTCCTAAGCCCCTCCTCTCTGACCCCACCCATTCTGCCCAGGCTCCTCCTAAGCCCCTCCTCTGCTGTCTGACCCCACCCATTCTGCCCAGGCTCCTCCTATTTGACCCCACCCAATCTGACTAGGTTCCTCCTAAGCCCCTCCTCTGCTGTCTGGCCCCACCCATTCTGCCCAGGCTCCTCCTATACCCCCTCCTATTTGACCCCACCCAATCTGACTAGGCTCCTCCTATACCCCTCCTCTCTGACCTCACCCATTCTGCCCAGGCTCCTCCTATTTGACCCCACCCAATCTGACTAGGCTCCTCCTAATCCCCTCCTCTGCTGTCTGACCCCACCCATTCTGCCCAGGCTCCTCCTAAGCCCCTCCTCTCTGACCCCACCAATTCTGCCCAGGCTCCTCCTAAGCCCCTCCTCTGCTGTCTGACCCCACCCATTCTGCCCAGGCTCCTCCTAAGCCCCTCCTCTCTGACCCCACCAATTCTGCCCAGGCTCCTCCTAAGCCCCTCATCTGCTGTCTGACCCCACCCATTCTGCCCAGGCTCCTCCTATACCCCTCCTCTCTGACCCCACCCAATCTGACTAGGCTCCTCCTAAGCCCCTAGGCTCCTCCTAAGCCCCTCCTCTCTGACCCCACCCAATCTGACTAGGCTCCTCCTATACCCCCTCCTCTCTGACTCCACCCATTCTGACTAGGCTCCTCCTATTTGACCCCACCCAATCTGACTAGGCTCCTCCTAAGCCCCTCCTCTGCTGTCTGACCCCACCCATTCTGCCCAGGCTCCGCCTAAGCATCTCCTCTCTGACCCCACCCATTCTGCCCAGGCTCCTCCTAAGCCCCTCCTCTGCTGTCTGACCCCACCCATTCTGCCCAGGCTCCTCCTATTTGACCCCACCCAATCTGACTAAGTTCCTCCTAAGCCCCTCCTCTGCTGTCTGGCCCCACCCATTCTGCCCAGGCTCCTCCTATACCCCTTCCTCTCTGACTCCACCCATTCTGACTAGGCTCCTCCTATTTGACCCCACCCAATCTGACTAGGCTCCTCCTAAGCCCCTCCTCTGCTGTCTGACCCCACCCATTCTGCCCAGGCTCCGCCTAAGCATCTCCTCTCTGACCCCACCCATTCTGCCCAGGCTCCTCCTAAGCCCCTCCTCTGCTGTCTGACCCCACCCATTCTGCCCAGGCTCCTCCTATTTGACCCCACCCAATCTGACTAGGTTCCTCCTAAGCCCCTCCTCTGCTGTCTGGCCCCACCCATTCTGCCCAGGCTCCTCCTATACCCCCTCCTATTTGACCCCACCCAATCTGACTAGGCTCCTCCTAAGCCCCTCCTCTGCTGTCTGACCCCACCCATTCTGCCCAGGCTCCTCCTAAGCCCCTCCTCTCTGACCCCACCAATTCTGCCCAGGCTCCTCCTAAGCCCCTCATCTGCTGTCTGACCCCACCCATTCTGCCCAGGCTCCTCCTATACCCCTCCTCTCTGACCCCACCCAATCTGACTAGGCTCCTCCTAAGCCCCTAGGCTCCTCCTAAGCCCCTCCTCTCTGACCCCACCCAATCTGACTAGGCTCCTCCTATACCCCCTCCTCTCTGACTCCACCCATTCTGACTAGGCTCCTCCTATTTGACCCCACCCAATCTGACTAGGCTCCTCCTAAGCCCCTCCTCTGCTGTCTGACCCCACCCATACTGCCCAGGCTCTGCCTAAGCATCTCCTCTCTGACCCCACCCATTCTGCCCAGGCTCCTCCTAAGCCCCTCCTCTGCTGTCTGACCCCACCCATTCTGCCCAGGCTCCTCCTAAGCCCCTCCTCTGCTGTCTGACCCCACCCATTCTGCCCAGGCTCCTCCTATACCCCCTCCTCTCTGACTCCACCCATTCTGCCCAGGCTCCTCCCATACCCCTCTGACCCCACCCATTCTGCCCAGGCTCCTCCTATACCCCTCCTATTTGACCCCACCCAATCTGACTTGGCTCCTCCTAAGCCCCTCCTCTGCTGTCTGACCCCACCCATTCTGCCCAGGCTCCTCCTATTTGACCCCACCCAATCTGACTAGGCTCCTCCTATACCCCCTCTGCCCAGGCTCCTCCTAAGCCCCTCCTCTGCTGTCTGACCCCCACCCATTCTGCCCAGGCTCCGCCTAAGCCCCTCCTCTCTGACCCCACCCATTCTGCCCAGGCTCCTCCTAAGCCCCACCTCTCTGACTCCACCCATTCTGCCCAGGCTCCTCCTATTTGACCCCACCCAATCTGATTAGGCTCCTCCTAAGCCCCTCCTCTCTGACCCCACCCCCTCTGACTAGGCTCCTCCTATACCCCCTCCTCTCTGACTCCACCCATTCTACCCAGGCTCCTCCCATACCCCTCTGACCCCTCCCATTGTGCCCAGGCTCCTCCTATTTGACCCCACCCAATCTGACTAGGCTCCTCCTACACCCCCCTCTGCCAGGCTCCTCCTATACCCCCTCCTCTCTGACTCCACCCATTCTACCCAGGCTCCTCCCATACCCCTCTGACCCCACCCATTCTGCCCAGGCTCCTCCTATTTGACCCCACCCAATCTGACTAGGCTCCTCCTACACCCCCCTCTGCCCAGGCTCCTCCTATACCCCCTCCTCTCTGACTCCACCCATTCTACCCAGGCTCCTCCCATACCCCTCTGACCCCACCCATTCTGCCCAGGCTCCTCCTATTTGACCCCACCCAATCTGACTAGGCTCCTCCTAAGCCCCTAGGCTCCTCCTAAGCCCCTCCTCTGCTGTCTGACCCCACTCATTCTGCCCAGGCTCCTCCTAAGCCCCTCCTCTCTGACCCCACCCAATCTGACTAGGCTCCTCCTATACCCCCCTCTGCCCAGGCTCCTCCTATTTGACCCCACCCAATCTGACAAGGCTCCTCCTAAGCCCCTTCTCTGCTGTCTGACCCCACCCATTCTCCCCAGGCTCCTCCTATACCCCACCTCTCTGACCCCACCCAATCTGACTAGGCTCCTCCTAAGCCCCTCCTCTGCTGTCTGACCCCACCCATTCTGCCCAGGCTCCTCCTATTGGACCCCACCCAATCTGATTAGGCTCCTCCTATACCCCCTCTGCCCAGGCTCCTCCTATACCCCTCCTCTCTGACCCCACCCCCTCTGCCCAGGCTCCTCCTATACCCCCTCTGCCCAGGCTCCTCCTATAACCCTCCTCTCTGACCCCACCCCCTCTGCCCAGGCTCCTCCTATACCCATCCTCTGCTGTCTGACCCCACCCATTCTGCCCAGGCTCCTCCTATTTGACCCCACCCAATCTGACTAGGCTCCTCCTAAGCCCCTCCTCTCTGACTCCACCCATTCTACCCAGGCTCCTCCCATACCCCTCTGACCCCACCCAGGCTCCTCCTATTTGACCCCACCCAATCTGACTAGGCTCCTCCTACACCCCCCTCTGCCAGGCTCCTCCTATACCCCCTCCTATTTGACCCCACCCAATCTGACTAGGCTCCTCCTTAACCCCTCCTCTGCTCTCTGACCCCACCCATTCTGACTAAGCTCCTCCTAAACCCATCCTCTGCTGTCTGACCCCACCCATTCTGCCCAGGCTCCTCCTAAGCCCCTCTGCCCAGGCTCCTCCTATACCCCTCCTCTCTGACCTCACCCAATCTGACTAGGCTCCTCCTATACCCATTCTGCCCAGGCTCCTCCTATACCCCCTCCTCTCTGACTCCACCCATTCTGCCCAGGCTCCTCCTATACCCCTCCTCTCTGACTCCACCCATTCTGACTAGGCTCCTCCTAAGCCCCTCCTCTGCTGTCTGACCCCACCCATTCTGCCCAGGCTCCTCCTATACCCCCTCCTCTCTGACTCCACCCATTCTGCCCAGGCTCCTCCTAAGCCCCTCCTCTGCTGTCTGACCCCACCCATTCTGCCCAGGCTCCTCCTATTTGACCCCACCCAATCTGACTAGGTTCCTCCTAAGCCCCTCCTCTGCTGTCTGGCCCCACCCATTCTGCCCAGGCTCCTCCTATACCCCCTCCTATTTGACCCCACCCAATCTGACTAGGCTCCTCCTATACCCCCTCTGCCCAGGCTCCTCCTATACCCCTCCTCTCTGACCTCACCCATTCTGCCCAGGCTCCTCCTATTTGACCCCACCCAATCTGACTAGGCTCCTCCTAAGCCCCTCCTCTGCTGTCTGACCCCACCCATTCTGCCCAGGCTCCTCCTAAGCCCCTCCTCTCTGACCCCACCCAATCTGACTAGGCTCCTCCTATACCCCCTCCTCTCTGACTCCACCCATTCTGACTAGGCTCCTCCTATTTGACCCCACCCAATCTGACTAGGCTCCTCCTAAGCCCCTCCTCTGCTGTCTGACCCCACCCATACTGCCCAGGCTCTGCCTAAGCATCTCCTCTCTGACCCCACCCATTCTGCCCAGGCTCCTCCTAAGCCCCTCCTCTGCTGTCTGACCCCACCCATTCTGCCCAGGCTCCTCCTAAGCCCCTCCTCTGCTGTCTGACCCCACCCATTCTGCCCAGGCTCCTCCTATACCCCCTCCTCTCTGACTCCACCCATTCTGCCCAGGCTCCTCCCATACCCCTCTGACCCCACCCATTCTGCCCAGGCTCCTCCTATACCCCTCCTATTTGACCCCACCCAATCTGACTTGGCTCCTCCTAAGCCCCTCCTCTGCTGTCTGACCCCACCCATTCTGCCCAGGCTCCTCCTATTTGACCCCACCCAATCTGACTAGGCTCCTCCTATACCCCCTCTGCCCAGGCTCCTCCTAAGCCCCTCCTCTGCTGTCTGACCCCCACCCATTCTGCCCAGGCTCCGCCTAAGCCCCTCCTCTCTGACCCCACCCATTCTGCCCAGGCTCCTCCTAAGCCCCACCTCTCTGACTCCACCCATTCTGCCCAGGCTCCTCCTATTTGACCCCACCCAATCTGATTAGGCTCCTCCTAAGCCCCTCCTCTCTGACCCCACCCCCTCTGACTAGGCTCCTCCTATACCCCCTCCTCTCTGACTCCACCCATTCTACCCAGGCTCCTCCCATACCCCTCTGACCCCTCCCATTGTGCCCAGGCTCCTCCTATTTGACCCCACCCAATCTGACTAGGCTCCTCCTACACCCCCCTCTGCCAGGCTCCTCCTATACCCCCTCCTCTCTGACTCCACCCATTCTACCCAGGCTCCTCCCATACCCCTCTGACCCCACCCATTCTGCCCAGGCTCCTCCTATTTGACCCCACCCAATCTGACTAGGCTCCTCCTACACCCCCCTCTGCCCAGGCTCCTCCTATACCCCCTCCTCTCTGACTCCACCCATTCTACCCAGGCTCCTCCCATACCCCTCTGACCCCACCCATTCTGCCCAGGCTCCTCCTATTTGACCCCACCCAATCTGACTAGGCTCCTCCTAAGCCCCTAGGCTCCTCCTAAGCCCCTCCTCTGCTGTCTGACCCCACTCATTCTGCCCAGGCTCCTCCTAAGCCCCTCCTCTCTGACCCCACCCAATCTGACTAGGCTCCTCCTATACCCCCCTCTGCCCAGGCTCCTCCTATTTGACCCCACCCAATCTGACAAGGCTCCTCCTAAGCCCCTTCTCTGCTGTCTGACCCCACCCATTCTCCCCAGGCTCCTCCTATACCCCACCTCTCTGACCCCACCCAATCTGACTAGGCTCCTCCTAAGCCCCTCCTCTGCTGTCTGACCCCACCCATTCTGCCCAGGCTCCTCCTATTGGACCCCACCCAATCTGATTAGGCTCCTCCTATACCCCCTCTGCCCAGGCTCCTCCTATACCCCTCCTCTCTGACCCCACCCCCTCTGCCCAGGCTCCTCCTATACCCCCTCTGCCCAGGCTCCTCCTATAACCCTCCTCTCTGACCCCACCCCCTCTGCCCAGGCTCCTCCTATACCCATCCTCTGCTGTCTGACCCCACCCATTCTGCCCAGGCTCCTCCTATTTGACCCCACCCAATCTGACTAGGCTCCTCCTAAGCCCCTCCTCTCTGACTCCACCCATTCTACCCAGGCTCCTCCCATACCCCTCTGACCCCACCCAGGCTCCTCCTATTTGACCCCACCCAATCTGACTAGGCTCCTCCTACACCCCCCTCTGCCAGGCTCCTCCTATACCCCCTCCTATTTGACCCCACCCAATCTGACTAGGCTCCTCCTTAACCCCTCCTCTGCTCTCTGACCCCACCCATTCTGACTAAGCTCCTCCTAAACCCATCCTCTGCTGTCTGACCCCACCCATTCTGCCCAGGCTCCTCCTAAGCCCCTCTGCCCAGGCTCCTCCTATACCCCTCCTCTCTGACCTCACCCAATCTGACTAGGCTCCTCCTATACCCATTCTGCCCAGGCTCCTCCTATACCCCCTCCTCTCTGACTCCACCCATTCTGCCCAGGCTCCTCCTATACCCCTCCTCTCTGACTCCACCCATTCTGACTAGGCTCCTCCTAAGCCCCTCCTCTGCTGTCTGACCCCACCCATTCTGCCCAGGCTCCTCCTATACCCCCTCCTCTCTGACTCCACCCATTCTGCCCAGGCTCCTCCTAAGCCCCTCCTCTGCTGTCTGACCCCACCCATTCTGCCCAGGCTCCTCCTATTTGACCCCACCCAATCTGACTAGGTTCCTCCTAAGCCCCTCCTCTGCTGTCTGGCCCCACCCATTCTGCCCAGGCTCCTCCTATACCCCCTCCTATTTGACCCCACCCAATCTGACTAGGCTCCTCCTATACCCCCTCTGCCCAGGCTCCTCCTATACCCCTCCTCTCTGACCTCACCCATTCTGCCCAGGCTCCTCCTATTTGACCCCACCCAATCTGACTAGGCTCCTCCTAAGCCCCTCCTCTGCTGTCTGACCCCACCCATTCTGCCCAGGCTCCTCCTAAGCCCCTCCTCTCTGACCCCACCAATTCTGCCCAGGCTCCTCCTAAGCCCCTCATCTGCTGTCTGACCCTACCCATTCTGCCCAGGCTCCTCCTATACCCCTCCTCTCTGACCCCACCCAATCTGACTAGGCTCCTCCTAAGCCCCTAGGCTCCTCCTAAGCCCCTCCTCTCTGACCCCACCCAATCTGACTAGGCTCCTCCTATACCCCCTCCTCTCTGACTCCACCCATTCTGACTAGGCTCCTCCTATTTGACCCCACCCAATCTGACTAGGCTCCTCCTAAGCCCCTCCTCTGCTGTCTGACCCCACCCATTCTGCCCAGGCTCCGCCTAAGCATCTCCTCTCTGACCCCACCCATTCTGCCCAGGCTCCTCCTAAGCCCCTCCTCTCTGACTCCACCCATTCTGCCCAGGCTCCTCCTATACCCCTCCTCTCTGACTCCACCCATTCTGACTAGGCTCCTCCTAAGCCCCTCCTCTGCTGTCTGACCCCACCCATTCTGCCCAGGCTCCTCCTATACCCCCTCCTCTCTGACTCCACCCATTCTGCCCAGGCTTCTCCTAAGCCCCTCCTCTCTGACCCCACCCATTCTGCCCAGGCTCCTCCTAAGCCCCTCCTCTGCTGTCTGACCCCACCCATTCTGCCCAGGCTCCTCCTATTTGACCCCACCCAATCTGACTAGGTTCCTCCTAAGCCCCTCCTCTGCTGTCTGGCCCCACCCATTCTGCCCAGGCTCCTCCTATACCCCCTCCTATTTGACCCCACCCAATCTGACTAGGCTCCTCCTATACCCCTCCTCTCTGACCTCACCCATTCTGCCCAGGCTCCTCCTATTTGACCCCACCCAATCTGACTAGGCTCCTCCTAATCCCCTCCTCTGCTGTCTGACCCCACCCATTCTGCCCAGGCTCCTCCTAAGCCCCTCCTCTCTGACCCCACCAATTCTGCCCAGGCTCCTCCTAAGCCCCTCCTCTGCTGTCTGACCCCACCCATTCTGCCCAGGCTCCTCCTAAGCCCCTCCTCTCTGACCCCACCAATTCTGCCCAGGCTCCTCCTAAGCCCCTCATCTGCTGTCTGACCCCACCCATTCTGCCCAGGCTCCTCCTATACCCCTCCTCTCTGACCCCACCCAATCTGACTAGGCTCCTCCTAAGCCCCTAGGCTCCTCCTAAGCCCCTCCTCTCTGACCCCACCCAATCTGACTAGGCTCCTCCTATACCCCCTCCTCTCTGACTCCACCCATTCTGACTAGGCTCCTCCTATTTGACCCCACCCAATCTGACTAGGCTCCTCCTAAGCCCCTCCTCTGCTGTCTGACCCCACCCATTCTGCCCAGGCTCCGCCTAAGCATCTCCTCTCTGACCCCACCCATTCTGCCCAGGCTCCTCCTAAGCCCCTCCTCTGCTGTCTGACCCCACCCATTCTGCCCAGGCTCCTCCTATTTGACCCCACCCAATCTGACTAAGTTCCTCCTAAGCCCCTCCTCTGCTGTCTGGCCCCACCCATTCTGCCCAGGCTCCTCCTATACCCCCTCCTCTCTGACTCCACCCATTCTGACTAGGCTCCTCCTATTTGACCCCACCCAATCTGACTAGGCTCCTCCTAAGCCCCTCCTCTGCTGTCTGACCCCACCCATTCTGCCCAGGCTCCGCCTAAGTATCTCCTCTCTGACCCCACCCATTCTGCCCAGGCTCCTCCTAAGCCCCTCCTCTGCTGTCTGACCCCACCCATTCTGCCCAGGCTCCTCCTATTTGACCCCACCCAATCTGACTAGGTTCCTCCTAAGCCCCTCCTCTGCTGTCTGGCCCCACCCATTCTGCCCAGGCTCCTCCTATACCCCCTCCTATTTGACCCCACCCAATCTGACTAGGCTCCTCCTAAGCCCCTCCTCTGCTGTCTGACCCCACCCATTCTGCCCAGGCTCCTCCTAAGCCCCTCCTCTCTGACCCCACCAATTCTGCCCAGGCTCCTCCTAAGCCCCTCATCTGCTGTCTGACCCCACCCATTCTGCCCAGGCTCCTCCTATACCCCTCCTCTCTGACCCCACCCAATCTGACTAGGCTCCTCCTAAGCCCCTAGGCTCCTCCTAAGCCCCTCCTCTCTGACCCCACCCAATCTGACTAGGCTCCTCCTATACCCCCTCCTCTCTGACTCCACCCATTCTGACTAGGCTCCTCCTATTTGACCCCACCCAATCTGACTAGGCTCCTCCTAAGCCCCTCCTCTGCTGTCTGACCCCACCCATACTGCCCAGGCTCTGCCTAAGCATCTCCTCTCTGACCCCACCCATTCTGCCCAGGCTCCTCCTAAGCCCCTCCTCTGCTGTCTGACCCCACCCATTCTGCCCAGGCTCCTCCTAAGCCCCTCCTCTGCTGTCTGACCCCACCCATTCTGCCCAGGCTCCTCCTATACCCCCTCCTCTCTGACTCCACCCATTCTGCCCAGGCTCCTCCCATACCCCTCTGACCCCACCCATTCTGCCCAGGCTCCTCCTATACCCCTCCTATTTGACCCCACCCAATCTGACTTGGCTCCTCCTAAGCCCCTCCTCTGCTGTCTGACCCCACCCATTCTGCCCAGGCTCCTCCTATTTGACCCCACCCAATCTGACTAGGCTCCTCCTATACCCCCTCTGCCCAGGCTCCTCCTAAGCCCCTCCTCTGCTGTCTGACCCCCACCCATTCTGCCCAGGCTCCGCCTAAGCCCCTCCTCTCTGACCCCACCCATTCTGCCCAGGCTCCTCCTAAGCCCCACCTCTCTGACTCCACCCATTCTGCCCAGGCTCCTCCTATTTGACCCCACCCAATCTGACTAGGCTCCTCCTAAGCCCCTCCTCTCTGACCCCACCCCCTCTGACTAGGCTCCTCCTATACCCCCTCCTCTCTGACTCCACCCATTCTACCCAGGCTCCTCCCATACCCCTCTGACCCCTCCCATTGTGCCCAGGCTCCTCCTATTTGACCCCACCCAATCTGACTAGGCTCCTCCTACACCCCCCTCTGCCAGGCTCCTCCTATACCCCCTCCTCTCTGACTCCACCCATTCTACCCAGGCTCCTCCCATACCCCTCTGACCCCACCCATTCTGCCCAGGCTCCTCCTATTTGACCCCACCCAATCTGACTAGGCTCCTCCTACACCCCCCTCTGCCCAGGCTCCTCCTATACCCCCTCCTCTCTGACTCCACCCATTCTACCCAGGCTCCTCCCATACCCCTCTGACCCCACCCATTCTGCCCAGGCTCCTCCTATTTGACCCCACCCAATCTGACTAGGCTCCTCCTAAGCCCCTAGGCTCCTCCTAAGCCCCTCCTCTGCTGTCTGACCCCACTCATTCTGCCCAGGCTCCTCCTAAGCCCCTCCTCTCTGACCCCACCCAATCTGACTAGGCTCCTCCTATACCCCCCTCTGCCCAGGCTCCTCCTATTTGACCCCACCCAATCTGACAAGGCTCCTCCTAAGCCCCTTCTCTGCTGTCTGACCCCACCCATTCTCCCCAGGCTCCTCCTATACCCCACCTCTCTGACCCCACCCAATCTGACTAGGCTCCTCCTAAGCCCCTCCTCTGCTGTCTGACCCCACCCATTCTGCCCAGGCTCCTCCTATTGGACCCCACCCAATCTGATTAGGCTCCTCCTATACCCCCTCTGCCCAGGCTCCTCCTATACCCCTCCTCTCTGACCCCACCCCCTCTGCCCAGGCTCCTCCTATACCCCCTCTGCCCAGGCTCCTCCTATAACCCTCCTCTCTGACCCCACCCCCTCTGCCCAGGCTCCTCCTATACCCATCCTCTGCTGTCTGACCCCACCCATTCTGCCCAGGCTCCTCCTATTTGACCCCACCCAATCTGACTAGGCTCCTCCTAAGCCCCTCCTCTGCTGTCTGACCCCACCCATTCTGCCCAGGCTCCTCCTATTTGACCCCACCCAATCTGACTAGGCTCCTCCTAAGCCCCTCCTCTCTGACCCCACCCATTCTGCCCAGGCTCCTCCTAAGCCCCTCCTCTGCTGTCTGACCCCACCCATTCTGCCCAGGCTCCTCCTATACCCCTCCTCTCTGACCCCACCCCCTCTGCCCAGGCTCCTCCTATTTGACCCCACCCAATCTGACTAGGCTCCTCCTACACCCCCCTCTGCCAGGCTCCTCCTATACCCCCTCCTCTCTGACTCCACCCATTCTACCCAGGCTCCTCCCATACCCCTCTGACCCCACCCATTCTGCCCAGGCTCCTCCTATTTGACCCCACCCAATCTGACTAGGCTCCTCCTACACCCCCCTCTGCCCAGGCTCCTCCTATACCCCCCTCTGCCAGGCTCCTCCTATACCCCCCTCTGCCAGGCTCCTCCTATACCCCCTCCTCTCTGACCCCACCCATTCTGCCCAGGCTCCTCCTATTTGACCACACCCAATCTGACTAGGCTCCTCCTATACCCATTCTGCCCAGGCTCCTCCTAAGCCCCTCCTCTGCTGTCTGACCCCACCCATTCTACCCAGGCTCCTCCCATACCCCTCTGACCCCACCCAGGCTCCTCCTATTTGACCCCACCCAATCTGACTAGGCTCCTCCTACACCCCCCTCTGCCAGGCTCCTCCTATACCCCTCCTCTGCTGTCTGACCCCACCCATTCTGCCCAGGCTCCTCCTCTCTGACCCCACCCATTCTGCCCAGGCTCCTCCTATACCCCACCTCTCTGACCCCACCCAATCTGACTAGGCTCCTCCTAAGCCCCTCCTCTGCTGTCTGACACCACCCATTCTGCCCAGGCTCCTCCTCTCTGACCCCACCCATTCTGCCCAGGCTCCTCCTATACCTCACCTCTCTGACCCCACCCAATCTGACTAGGCTCCTCCTAAGCCCCTCCTCTGCGACCTCACCCAATCTGACTAGGCTCCTCCTATACCCATTCTGCCCAGGCTCCTCCTATACCCCCTCCTCTCTGACTCCACCCATTCTGCCCAGGCTCCTCCTATACCCCTCCTCTCTGACTCCACCCATTCTGACTAGGCTCCTCCTAAGCCCCTCCTCTGCTGTCTGACCCCACCCATTCTGCCCAGGCTCCTCCTATACCCCCTCCTCTCTGACTCCACCCATTCTGCCCAGGCTCCTCCTAAGCCCCTCCTCTCTGACCCCACCCATTCTGCCCAGGCTCCTCCTAAGCCCCTCCTCTGCTGTCTGACCCCACCCATTCTGCCCAGGCTCCTCCTATTTGACCCCACCCAATCTGACTAGGTTCCTCCTAAGCCCCTCCTCTGCTGTCTGGCCCCACCCATTCTGCCCAGGCTCCTCCTATACCCCCTCCTATTTGACCCCACCCAATCTGACTAGGCTCCTCCTATACCCCTCCTCTCTGACCTCACCCATTCTGCCCAGGCTCCTCCTATTTGACCCCAATCCAATCTGACTAGGCTCCTCCTAAGCCCCTCATCTGCTGTCTGACCCCACCCATTCTGCCCAGGCTCCTCCTATACCCCTCCTCTCTGACCCCACCCAATCTGACTAGGCTCCTCCTATACCCCCTCCTCTCTGACTCCACCCATTCTGACTAGGCTCCTCCTATTTGACCCCACCCAATCTGACTAGGCTCCTCCTAAGCCCCTCCTCTGCTGTCTGACCCCACCCATTCTGCCCAGGCTCCGCCTAAGCATCTCCTCTCTGACCCCACCCATTCTGCCCAGGCTCCTCCTAAGCCCCTCCTCTGCTGTCTGACCCACCCATTCTGCCCAGGCTCCTCCTATTTGACCCCACCCAATCTGACTAGGTTCCTCCTAAGCCCCTCCTCTGCTGTCTGGCCCCACCCATTCTGCCCAGGCTCCTCTTATACCCCCTCCTAATTGACCCCACCCAATCTGACTAGGCTCCTCCTATACCCCTCCTCTCTGACCTCACCCATTCTGCCCAGGCTCCTCCTATTTGACCCCACCCAATCTGACTAGGCTCCTCCTAAGCCCCTCCTCTGCTGTCTGACCCCACCCATTCTGCCCAGGCTCCTCCTAAGCCCCTCCTCTCTGACCCCACCAATTCTGCCCAGGCTCCTCCTAAGCCCCTCATCTGCTGTCTGACCCCACCCATTCTGCCCAGGCTCCTCCTATACCCCTCCTCTCTGACCCCACCCAATCTGACTAGGCTCCTCCTAAGCCCCTAGGCTCCTCCTAAGCCCCTCCTCTCTGACCCCACCCAATCTGACTAGGCTCCTCCTATACCCCCTCCTCTCTGACTCCACCCATTCTGACTAGGTTCCTCCTATTTGACCCCACCCAATCTGACTAGGCTCCTCCTAAGCCCCTCCTCTGCTGTCTGCCCCCACCCATACTGCCCAGGCTCTGCCTAAGCATCTCCTCTCTGACCCCACCCATTCTGCCCAGGCTCCTCCTAAGCCCCTCCTCTGCTGTCTGACCCCACCCATTCTGCCCAGGCTCCTCCTAAGCCCCTCCTCTGCTGTCTGACCCCACCCATTCTGCCCAGGCTCCTCCTATACCCCCTCCTCTCTGACTCCACCCATTCTGCCCAGGCTCCTCCCATACCCCTCTGACCCCACCCATTCTGCCCAGGCTCCTCCTATACCCCTCCTATTTGACCCCACCCAATCTGACTTGGCTCCTCCTAAGCCCCTCCTCTGCTGTCTGACCCCACCCATTCTGCCCAGGCTCCTCCTATTTGACCCCACCCAATCTGACTAGGCTCCTCCTATACCCCCTCTGCCCAGGCTCCTCCTAAGCCCCTCCTCTGCTGTCTGACCCCCACCCATTCTGCCCAGGCTCCGCCTAAGCCCCTCCTCTCTGACCCCACCCATTCTGCCCAGGCTCCTCCTAAGCCCCACCTCTCTGACTCCACCCATTCTGCCCAGGCTCCTCCTATTTGACCCCACCCAATCTGACTAGGCTCCTCCTAAGCCCCTCCTCTCTGACCCCACCCCCTCTGACTAGGCTCCTCCTATACCCCCTCCTCTCTGACTCCACCCATTCTACCCAGGCTCCTCCCATACCCCTCTGACCCCTCCCATTGTGCCCAGGCTCCTCCTATTTGACCCCACCCAATCTGACTAGGCTCCTCCTACACCCCCCTCTGCCAGGCTCCTCCTATACCCCCTCCTCTCTGACTCCACCCATTCTACCCAGGCTCCTCCCATACCCCTCTGACCCCACCCATTCTGCCCAGGCTCCTCCTATTTGACCCCACCCAATCTGACTAGGCTCCTCCTACACCCCCCTCTGCCCAGGCTCCTCCTATACCCCCCTCTGCCAGGCTCCTCCTATACCCCCTCCTCTCTGACCCCACCCATTCTGCCCAGGCTCCTCCTATTTGACCACACCCAATCTGACTAGGCTCCTCCTATACCTATTCTGCCCAGGCTCCTCCTATACCCCCTCCTCTCTGACTCCACCCATTCTGCCCAGGCTCCTCCTAAGCCCCTCCTCTCTGACCCCACCCATTCTGCCCATATACCCCCTCCTCCTGCCCAGGCTCCTCCTAAGCCCCTCCTCTGCTGTCTGACCCCACCCATTCTGCCCAGGCTCCTCCTATTTGACCCCACCCAATCTGACTAGGCTCCTCCTAAGCCCCTCCTCTCTGACCCCACCCCCTCTGCCCAGGCTCCTCCTATACCCCCTCTGCCCAGGCTCCTCCTATACCCCTCCTCTCTGACCCCACCCCCTCTGCCCAGGCTCCTCCTATACCCCTCCTCTGCTGTCTGAACCCACCCATTCTGCCCAGGCTCTTCCTATTTGACCCCACCCAATCTGACTAGGCTCCTCCTAAGCCCCTCCTCTGCTGTCTGACCCCACCCATTCTGCCCAGGCTCCTCCTATTTGACCCCACCCAATCTGACTAGGCTCCTCCTAAGCCCCTCCTCTCTGACCCCACCCATTCTGCCCAGGCTCCTCCTAAGCCCCTCCTCTGCTGTCTGACCCCACCCATTCTGCCCAGGCTCCTCCTATACCCCTCCTCTCTGACCCCACCCCCTCTGCCCAGGCTCCTCCTATTTGACCCCACCCAATCTGACTAGGCTCCTCCTACACCCCCCTCTGCCAGGCTCCTCCTATACCCCCTCCTCTCTGACTCCACCCATTCTACCCAGGCTCCTCCCATTCCCCTCTGACCCCACCCATTCTGCCCAGGCTCCTCCTATTTGACCCCACCCAATCTGACTAGGCTCCTCCTACACCCCCCTCTGCCAGGCTCCTCCTATACCCCCTCCTCTCTGACTCCACCCATTCTACCCAGGCTCCTCCCATACCCCTCTGACCCCACCCATTCTGCCCAGGCTCCTCCTATTTGACCCCACCCAATCTGACTAGGCTCCTCCTACACCCCCCTCTGCCCAGGCTCCTCCTATACCCCCTCCTCTCTGACCCCACCCATTCTGCCCAGGCTCCTCCTATTTGACCACACCCAATCTGACTAGGCTCCTCCTATACCCATTCTGCCCAGGCTCCTCCTATACCCCCTCCTCTCTGACTCCACCCATTCTGCCCAGGCTCCTCCTAGGCCCCTCCTCTCTGACCCCACCCATTCTGCCCATATACCCCCTCATCCTGCCCAGGCTCCTCCTAAGCCCCTCCTCTGCTGTCTGACCCCACCCATTCTGCCCAGGCTCCTCCTCTCTGACCCCACCCATTCTGCCCAGGCTCCTCCTAAGCCCCTCTTCTGCTGTCTGACCCCACCCATTCTGCCCAGGCTCCTCCTATACCCCTCCTCTCTGACCCCACCCCCTCTGCCCAGGCTCCTCCTATTTGACCCCACCCAATCTGACTAGGCTCCTCCTACACCCCCCTCTGCCAGGCTCCTCCTATTTGACCCCACCCATTCTGCCCAGGCTCCTCCTATTTGACCACACCCAATCTGACTAGGCTCCTCCTATACCCATTCTGCCCAGGCTCCTCCTAAGCCCCTCCTCTGCTGTCTGACCCCACCCATTCTACCCAGGCTCCTCCCATACCCCTCTGACCCCACCCAGGCTCCTCCTATTTGACCCCACCCAATCTGACTAGGCTCCTCCTACACCCCCCTCT
This sequence comes from Lissotriton vulgaris, assembly GCF_964263255.1. NCBI lineage: Eukaryota > Metazoa > Chordata > Amphibia > Caudata > Salamandridae > Lissotriton > Lissotriton vulgaris. Next base: position 1,003,468,893 of record NC_141695.1, read on the forward strand.
GCCAGGCTCCTCCTATACCCCTCCTCTGCTGTCTGACCCCACCCATTCTGCCCAGGCTCCTCCTCTCTGACCCCACCCATTCTGCCCAGGCTCCTCCTATACCCCACCTCTCTGACCCCACCCAATCTGACTAGGCTCCTCCTAAGCCCCTCCTCTGCTGTCTGACACCACCCATTCTGCCCAGGCTCCTCCTCTCTGACCCCACCCATTCTGCCCAGGCTCCTCCTATACCTCACCTCTCTGACCCCACCCAATCTGACTAGGCTCCTCCTAAGCCCCTCCTCTGCGACCTCACCCAATCTGACTAGGCTCCTCCTATACCCATTCTGCCCAGGCTCCTCCTATACCCCCTCCTCTCTGACTCCACCCATTCTGCCCAGGCTCCTCCTATACCCCTCCTCTCTGACTCCACCCATTCTGACTAGGCTCCTCCTAAGCCCCTCCTCTGCTGTCTGACCCCACCCATTCTGCCCAGGCTCCTCCTATACCCCCTCCTCTCTGACTCCACCCATTCTGCCCAGGCTCCTCCTAAGCCCCTCCTCTCTGACCCCACCCATTCTGCCCAGGCTCCTCCTAAGCCCCTCCTCTGCTGTCTGACCCCACCCATTCTGCCCAGGCTCCTCCTATTTGACCCCACCCAATCTGACTAGGTTCCTCCTAAGCCCCTCCTCTGCTGTCTGGCCCCACCCATTCTGCCCAGGCTCCTCCTATACCCCCTCCTATTTGACCCCACCCAATCTGACTAGGCTCCTCCTATACCCCTCCTCTCTGACCTCACCCATTCTGCCCAGGCTCCTCCTATTTGACCCCAATCCAATCTGACTAGGCTCCTCCTAAGCCCCTCATCTGCTGTCTGACCCCACCCATTCTGCCCAGGCTCCTCCTATACCCCTCCTCTCTGACCCCACCCAATCTGACTAGGCTCCTCCTATACCCCCTCCTCTCTGACTCCACCCATTCTGACTAGGCTCCTCCTATTTGACCCCACCCAATCTGACTAGGCTCCTCCTAAGCCCCTCCTCTGCTGTCTGACCCCACCCATTCTGCCCAGGCTCCGCCTAAGCATCTCCTCTCTGACCCCACCCATTCTGCCCAGGCTCCTCCTAAGCCCCTCCTCTGCTGTCTGACCCACCCATTCTGCCCAGGCTCCTCCTATTTGACCCCACCCAATCTGACTAGGTTCCTCCTAAGCCCCTCCTCTGCTGTCTGGCCCCACCCATTCTGCCCAGGCTCCTCTTATACCCCCTCCTAATTGACCCCACCCAATCTGACTAGGCTCCTCCTATACCCCTCCTCTCTGACCTCACCCATTCTGCCCAGGCTCCTCCTATTTGACCCCACCCAATCTGACTAGGCTCCTCCTAAGCCCCTCCTCTGCTGTCTGACCCCACCCATTCTGCCCAGGCTCCTCCTAAGCCCCTCCTCTCTGACCCCACCAATTCTGCCCAGGCTCCTCCTAAGCCCCTCATCTGCTGTCTGACCCCACCCATTCTGCCCAGGCTCCTCCTATACCCCTCCTCTCTGACCCCACCCAATCTGACTAGGCTCCTCCTAAGCCCCTAGGCTCCTCCTAAGCCCCTCCTCTCTGACCCCACCCAATCTGACTAGGCTCCTCCTATACCCCCTCCTCTCTGACTCCACCCATTCTGACTAGGTTCCTCCTATTTGACCCCACCCAATCTGACTAGGCTCCTCCTAAGCCCCTCCTCTGCTGTCTGCCCCCACCCATACTGCCCAGGCTCTGCCTAAGCATCTCCTCTCTGACCCCACCCATTCTGCCCAGGCTCCTCCTAAGCCCCTCCTCTGCTGTCTGACCCCACCCATTCTGCCCAGGCTCCTCCTAAGCCCCTCCTCTGCTGTCTGACCCCACCCATTCTGCCCAGGCTCCTCCTATACCCCCTCCTCTCTGACTCCACCCATTCTGCCCAGGCTCCTCCCATACCCCTCTGACCCCACCCATTCTGCCCAGGCTCCTCCTATACCCCTCCTATTTGACCCCACCCAATCTGACTTGGCTCCTCCTAAGCCCCTCCTCTGCTGTCTGACCCCACCCATTCTGCCCAGGCTCCTCCTATTTGACCCCACCCAATCTGACTAGGCTCCTCCTATACCCCCTCTGCCCAGGCTCCTCCTAAGCCCCTCCTCTGCTGTCTGACCCCCACCCATTCTGCCCAGGCTCCGCCTAAGCCCCTCCTCTCTGACCCCACCCATTCTGCCCAGGCTCCTCCTAAGCCCCACCTCTCTGACTCCACCCATTCTGCCCAGGCTCCTCCTATTTGACCCCACCCAATCTGACTAGGCTCCTCCTAAGCCCCTCCTCTCTGACCCCACCCCCTCTGACTAGGCTCCTCCTATACCCCCTCCTCTCTGACTCCACCCATTCTACCCAGGCTCCTCCCATACCCCTCTGACCCCTCCCATTGTGCCCAGGCTCCTCCTATTTGACCCCACCCAATCTGACTAGGCTCCTCCTACACCCCCCTCTGCCAGGCTCCTCCTATACCCCCTCCTCTCTGACTCCACCCATTCTACCCAGGCTCCTCCCATACCCCTCTGACCCCACCCATTCTGCCCAGGCTCCTCCTATTTGACCCCACCCAATCTGACTAGGCTCCTCCTACACCCCCCTCTGCCCAGGCTCCTCCTATACCCCCCTCTGCCAGGCTCCTCCTATACCCCCTCCTCTCTGACCCCACCCATTCTGCCCAGGCTCCTCCTATTTGACCACACCCAATCTGACTAGGCTCCTCCTATACCTATTCTGCCCAGGCTCCTCCTATACCCCCTCCTCTCTGACTCCACCCATTCTGCCCAGGCTCCTCCTAAGCCCCTCCTCTCTGACCCCACCCATTCTGCCCATATACCCCCTCCTCCTGCCCAGGCTCCTCCTAAGCCCCTCCTCTGCTGTCTGACCCCACCCATTCTGCCCAGGCTCCTCCTATTTGACCCCACCCAATCTGACTAGGCTCCTCCTAAGCCCCTCCTCTCTGACCCCACCCCCTCTGCCCAGGCTCCTCCTATACCCCCTCTGCCCAGGCTCCTCCTATACCCCTCCTCTCTGACCCCACCCCCTCTGCCCAGGCTCCTCCTATACCCCTCCTCTGCTGTCTGAACCCACCCATTCTGCCCAGGCTCTTCCTATTTGACCCCACCCAATCTGACTAGGCTCCTCCTAAGCCCCTCCTCTGCTGTCTGACCCCACCCATTCTGCCCAGGCTCCTCCTATTTGACCCCACCCAATCTGACTAGGCTCCTCCTAAGCCCCTCCTCTCTGACCCCACCCATTCTGCCCAGGCTCCTCCTAAGCCCCTCCTCTGCTGTCTGACCCCACCCATTCTGCCCAGGCTCCTCCTATACCCCTCCTCTCTGACCCCACCCCCTCTGCCCAGGCTCCTCCTATTTGACCCCACCCAATCTGACTAGGCTCCTCCTACACCCCCCTCTGCCAGGCTCCTCCTATACCCCCTCCTCTCTGACTCCACCCATTCTACCCAGGCTCCTCCCATTCCCCTCTGACCCCACCCATTCTGCCCAGGCTCCTCCTATTTGACCCCACCCAATCTGACTAGGCTCCTCCTACACCCCCCTCTGCCAGGCTCCTCCTATACCCCCTCCTCTCTGACTCCACCCATTCTACCCAGGCTCCTCCCATACCCCTCTGACCCCACCCATTCTGCCCAGGCTCCTCCTATTTGACCCCACCCAATCTGACTAGGCTCCTCCTACACCCCCCTCTGCCCAGGCTCCTCCTATACCCCCTCCTCTCTGACCCCACCCATTCTGCCCAGGCTCCTCCTATTTGACCACACCCAATCTGACTAGGCTCCTCCTATACCCATTCTGCCCAGGCTCCTCCTATACCCCCTCCTCTCTGACTCCACCCATTCTGCCCAGGCTCCTCCTAGGCCCCTCCTCTCTGACCCCACCCATTCTGCCCATATACCCCCTCATCCTGCCCAGGCTCCTCCTAAGCCCCTCCTCTGCTGTCTGACCCCACCCATTCTGCCCAGGCTCCTCCTCTCTGACCCCACCCATTCTGCCCAGGCTCCTCCTAAGCCCCTCTTCTGCTGTCTGACCCCACCCATTCTGCCCAGGCTCCTCCTATACCCCTCCTCTCTGACCCCACCCCCTCTGCCCAGGCTCCTCCTATTTGACCCCACCCAATCTGACTAGGCTCCTCCTACACCCCCCTCTGCCAGGCTCCTCCTATACCCCCTCCTCTCTGACTCCACCCATTCTACCCAGGCTCCTCCTATTTGACCCCACCCAATCTGACTAGGCTCCTCCTACACCCCCCTCTGCCCAGGCTCCTCCTATACCCCCTCCTCTCTGACTCCACCCATTCTACCCAGGCTCCTCCCATACCCCTCTGACCCCACCCATTCTGCCCAGGCTCCTCCTATTTGACCCCACCCAATCTGACTAGGCTCCTCCTACACCCCCCTCTGCCCAGGCTCCTCCTATACCCCCCTCTGCCAGGCTCCTCCTATACCCCCTCCTCTCTGACCCCACCCATTCTGCCCAGGCTCCTCCTATACCCCCTCCTCTCTGACTCCACCCATTCTGCCCAGGCTCCACCTAAGCCCCTCCTCTCTGACCCCACCCATTCTGCCCAGGCTCCGCCTAAGCCCCTCCTCTCTGACCCCACCCATTCTGCCCAGGCTCCTCCTAAGCCCCTCCTCTGCTGTCTGACCCCACCCATTCTGCCCAGGCTCCTCCCCTACTCCTCTGTACCCCCTCCTCTCTGACTCCACCCATTCTACCCAGGCTCCTCCCATACCCCTCTGACCCCACCCATTCTGCCCAGGCTCCTCCTATTTGACCCCACCCAATCTGACTAGGCTCCTCCTACACCCCCCTCTGCCCAGGCTCCTCCTATACCCCCCTCTGCCAGGCTCCTCCTATACCCCCTCCTCTCTGACCCCACCCATTCTGCCCAGGCTCCTCCTATACCACCTCCTCTCTGACTCCACCCATTCTGCCCAGGCTCCACCTAAGCCCCTCCTCTCTGACCCCACCCATTCTGCCCAGGCTCCACCTAAGCCCCTCCTCTCTGACCCCACCCAATCTGACTAGGCTCCTCCTAAGCCCCTCCTCTGCTGTCTGACCCCACCCATTCTGCCCAGGCTCCTCCTATACCCCCTCCTCTCTGACTCCACCCATTCTGCCCAGGCTCCTCCTATTTGACCCCACCCAATCTGCCCAGGCTCCTCCTATGCCCCTCCTCTCTGACCCCACCCAATCTGACTAGGCTCCTCCTAAGCCCCTCCTCTGCTGTCTGACCCCACCCATTCTGCCCAGGCTCCTCCTATACCCCCTCCTCTCTGACTCCACCCATTCTGCCCAGGCTCCTCCTAAGCCCCTCCTCTCTGACCCCACCCATTCTGCCCAGGCTCCTCCTAAGCCCCTCCTCTGCTGTCTGACCCCACCCATTCTGCCCAGGCTCCTCCTATTTGACCCCACCCAATCTGACTAGGTTCCTCCTAAGCCCCTCCTCTGCTGTCTGGCCCCACCCATTCTGCCCAGGCTCCTCCTATACCCCCTCCTATTTGACCCCACCCAATCTGACTAGGCTCCTCCTATACCCCTCCTCTCTGACCTCACCCATTCTGCCCAGGCTCCTCCTATTTGACCCCACCCAATCTGACTAGGCTCCTCCTAAGCCCCTCCTCTGCTGTCTGACCCCACCCATTCTGCCCAGGCTCCTCCTAAGCCCCTCCTCTCTGACCCCACCAATTCTGCCCAGGCTCCTCCTAAGCCCCTCCTCTGCTGTCTGACCCCACCCATTCTGCCCAGGCTCCTCCTAAGCCCCTCCTCTCTGACCTCACCAATTCTGCCCAGGCTCCTCCTAAGCCCCTCATCTGCTGTCTGACCCCACCCATTCTGCCCAGGCTCCTCCTATACCCCTCCTCTCTGACCCCACCCAATCTGACTAGGCTCCTCCTAAGCCCCTAGGCTCCTCCTAAGCCCCTCCTCTCTGACCCCACCCAATCTGACTAGGCTCCTCCTATACCCCCTCCTCTCTGACTCCACCCATTCTGACTAGGCTCCTCCTAAGCCCCTCCTCTGCTGTCTGACCCCACCCATTCTGCCCAGGCTCCGCCTAAGCATCTCCTCTCTGACCCCACCCATTCTGCCCAGGCTCCTCCTATTTGACCCCACCCAATCTGACTAGGTTCCTCCTAAGCCCCTCCTCTGCTGTCTGGCCCCACCCATTCTGCCCAGGCTCCTCCTATACCCCCTCCTATTTGACCCCACCCAATCTGACTAGGCTCCTCCTATACCCCTCCTCTCTGACCTCACCCATTCTGCCCAGGCTCCTCCTATTTGACCCCACCCAATCTGACTAGGCTCCTCCTAAGCCCCTCCTCTGCTGTCTGACCCCACCCATTCTGCCCAGGCTCCTCCTAAGCCCCTCCTCTCTGACCCCACCAATTCTGCCCAGGCTCCTCCTAAGCCCCTCCTCTCTGACCTCACCAATTCTGCCCAGGCTCCTCCTAAGCCCCTCATCTGCTGTCTGACCCCACCCATTCTGCCCAGGCTCCTCCTATACCCCTCCTCTCTGACCCCACCCAATCTGACTAGGCTCCTCCTAAGCCCCTAGGCTCCTCCTAAGCCCCTCCTCTCTGACCCCACCCAATCTGACTAGGCTCCTCCTATACCCCCTCCTCTCTGACTCCACCCATTCTGACTAGGCTCCTCCTAAGCCCCTCCTCTGCTGTCTGACCCCACCCATTCTGCCCAGGCTCCGCCTAAGCATCTCCTCTCTGACCCCACCCATTCTGCCCAGGCTCCTCCTAAGCCCCTCCTCTGCTGTCTGACCCCACCCATTCTGCCCAGGCTCCTCCTATTTGACCCCACCCAATCTGACTAGGTTCCTCCTAAGCCCCTCCTCTGCTGTCTGGCCCCACCCATTCTGCCCAGGCTCCTCCTATACCCCCTCCTCTCTGACTCCACCCATTCTGACTAGGCTCCTCCTATTTGACCCCACCCAATCTGACTAGGCTCCTCCTAAGCCCCTCCTCTGCTGTCTGACCCCACCCATTCTGCCCAGGCTCCGCCTAAGCATCTCCTCTCTGACCCCACCCATTCTGCCCAGGCTCCTCCTAAGCCCCTCCTCTGCTGTCTGACCCCACCCATTCTGCCCAGGCTCCTCCTATTTGACCCCACCCAATCTGACTAGGTTCCTCCTAAGCCCCTCCTCTGCTGTCTGGCCCCACCCATTCTGCCCAGGCTCCTCCTATACCCCTCCTCTCTGACCCCACCCAATCTGACTAGGCTCCTCCTAAGCCCCTAGGCTCCTCCTAAGCCCCTCCTCTCTGACCCCACCCAATCTGACTAGGCTCCTCCTATACCCCCTCCTCTCTGACTCCACCCATTCTGACTAGGCTCCTCCTATTTGACCCCACCCAATCTGACTAGGCTCCTCCTAAGCCCCTCCTCTGCTGTCTGCCCCCACCCATACTGCCCAGGCTCTGCCTAAGCATCTCCTCTCTGACCCCACCCATTCTGCCCAGGCTCCTCCTAAGCCCCTCCTCTGCTGTCTGACCCCACCCATTCTGCCCAGGCTCCTCCTAAGCCCCTCCTCTGCTGTCTGACCCCACCCATTCTGCCCAGGCTCCTCCTATACCCCCTCCTCTCTGACTCCACCCATTCTGCCCAGGCTCCTCCCATACCCCTCTGACCCCACCCATTCTGCCCAGGCTCCTCCTATACCCCTCCTATTTGACCCCACCCAATCTGACTTGGCTCCTCCTAAGCCCCTCCTCTGCTGTCTGACCCCACCCATTCTGCCCAGGCTCCTCCTATTTGACCCCACCCAATCTGACTAGGCTCCTCCTATACCCCCTCTGCCCAGGCTCCTCCTAAGCCCCTCCTCTGCTGTCTGACCCCCACCCATTCTGCCCAGGCTCCGCCTAAGCCCCTCCTCTCTGACCCCACCCATTCTGCCCAGGCTCCTCCTAAGCCCCACCTCTCTGACTCCACCCATTCTGCCCAGGCTCCTCCTATTTGACCCCACCCAATCTGACTAGGCTCCTCCTAAGCCCCTCCTCTCTGACCCCACCCCCTCTGACTAGGCTCCTCCTATACCCCCTCCTCTCTGACTCCACCCATTCTACCCAGGCTCCTCCCATACCCCTCTGACCCCTCCCATTGTGCCCAGGCTCCTCCTATTTGACCCCACCCATTCTGCCCAGGCTCCTCCTAAGCCCCTCCTCTGCTGTCTGACCCCACCCATTCTGCCCAGGCTCCTCCTATTTGACCCCACCCAATCTGACTAGGTTCCTCCTAAGCCCCTCCTCTGCTGTCTGGCCCCACCCATTCTGCCCAGGCTCCTCCTATACCCCCTCCTATTTGACCCCACCCAATCTGACTAGGCTCCTCCTATACCCCTCCTCTCTGACCTCACCCATTCTGCCCAGGCTCCTCCTATTTGACCCCACCCAATCTGACTAGGCTCCTCCTAAGCCCCTCCTCTGCTGTCTGACCCCACCCATTCTGCCCAGGCTCCTCCTAAGCCCCTCCTCTCTGACCCCACCAATTCTGCCCAGGCTCCACCTAAGCCCCTCCTCTCTGACCCCACCCATTCTGCCCAGGCTCCACCTAAGCCCCTCCTCTCTGACCCCACCCAATCTGACTAGGCTCCTCCTAAGCCCCTCCTCTGCTGTCTGACCCCACCCATTCTGCCAGGCTCCTCCTATACCCCCTCCTCTCTGACCCCACCCATTCTGCCCAGGCTCCTCCTATACCACCTCCTCTCTGACTCCACCCATTCTGCCCAGGCTCCACCTAAGCCCCTCCTCTCTGACCCCACCCATTCTGCCCAGGCTCCACCTAAGCCCCTCCTCTCTGACCCCACCCAATCTGACTAGGCTCCTCCTAAGCCCCTCCTCTGCTGTCTGACCCCACCCATTCTGCCCAGGCTCCTCCTATACCCCCTCCTCTCTGACTCCACCCATTCTGCCCAGGCTCCTCCTATTTGACCCCACCCAATCTGCCCAGGCTCCTCCTATGCCCCTCCTCTCTGACCCCACCCAATCTGACTAGGCTCCTCCTAAGCCCCTCCTCTGCTGTCTGACCCCACCCATTCTGCCCAGGCTCCTCCTATACCCCCTCCTCTCTGACTCCACCCATTCTGCCCAGGCTCCTCCTAAGCCCCTCCTCTCTGACCCCACCCATTCTGCCCAGGCTCCTCCTAAGCCCCTCCTCTGCTGTCTGACCCCACCCATTCTGCCCAGGCTCCTCCTATTTGACCCCACCCAATCTGACTAGGTTCCTCCTAAGCCCCTCCTCTGCTGTCTGGCCCCACCCATTCTGCCCAGGCTCCTCCTATACCCCCTCCTATTTGACCCCACCCAATCTGACTAGGCTCCTCCTATACCCCTCCTCTCTGACCTCACCCATTCTGCCCAGGCTCCTCCTATTTGACCCCACCCAATCTGACTAGGCTCCTCCTAAGCCCCTCCTCTGCTGTCTGACCCCACCCATTCTGCCCAGGCTCCTCCTAAGCCCCTCCTCTCTGACCCCACCAATTCTGCCCAGGCTCCTCCTAAGCCCCTCCTCTGCTGTCTGACCCCACCCATTCTGCCCAGGCTCCTCCTAAGCCCCTCCTCTCTGACCTCACCAATTCTGCCCAGGCTCCTCCTAAGCCCCTCATCTGCTGTCTGACCCCACCCATTCTGCCCAGGCTCCTCCTATACCCCTCCTCTCTGACCCCACCCAATCTGACTAGGCTCCTCCTATACCCCCTCCTCTCTGACTCCACCCATTCTGACTAGGCTCCTCCTATTTGACCCCACCCAATCTGACTAGGCTCCTCCTAAGCCCCTCCTCTGCTGTCTGACCCCACCCATTCTGCCCAGGCTCCGCCTAAGCATCTCCTCTCTGACCCCACCCATTCTGCCCAGGCTCCTCCTAAGCCCCTCCTCTGCTGTCTGACCCCACCCATTCTGCCCAGGCTCCTCCTATTTGACCCCACCCAATCTGACTAGGTTCCTCCTAAGCCCCTCCTCTGCTGTCTGGCCCCACCCATTCTGCCCAGGCTCCTCCTATACCCCCTCCTCTCTGACTCCACCCATTCTGACTAGGCTCCTCCTATTTGACCCCACCCAATCTGACTAGGCTCCTCCTAAGCCCCTCCTCTGCTGTCTGACCCCACCCATTCTGCCCAGGCTCCTCCTATTTGACCCCACCCAATCTGACTAGGTTCCTCCTAAGCCCCTCCTCTGCTGTCTGGCCCCACCCATTCTGCCCAGGCTCCTCCTATACCCCCTCCTCTCTGACTCCACCCGTTCTGACTAGGCTCCTCCTATTTGACCCCACCCAATCTGACTAGGCTCCTCCTAAGCCCCTCCTCTGCTGTCTGACCCCACCCATTCTGCCCAGGCTCCTCCTATTTGACCCCACCCAATCTGACTAGGTTCCTCCTAAGCCCCTCCTCTGCTGTCTGGCCCCACCCATTCTGCCCAGGCTCCTCCTATACCCCCTCCTCTCTGACTCCACCCGTTCTGACTAGGCTCCTCCTATTTGACCCCACCCAATCTGACTAGGCTCCTCCTATACCCCCTCCTCTCTGACTCCACCCATTCTGACTAGGCTCCTCCTATTTGACCCTACCCAATCTGACTAGGCTCCTCCTAAGCCCCTAGGCTCCTCCTAAGCCCCTCCTCTCTGACCCCACCCAATCTGACTAGGCTCCTCCTATACCCCCTCCTCTCTGACTCCACCCATTCTGCCCAGGCTCCTCCCATACCCCTCTGACCCCACCCATTCTGCCCAGGCTCCTCCTATACCCCTCCTATTTGACCCCACCCAATCTGACTTGGCTCCTCCTAAGCCCCTCCTCCTAAGCCCCTCCTCTGCTGTCTGACCCCACCCATTCTGCCCAGGCTCCTCCTATTTGACCCCACCCAATCTGACTAGGCTCCTCCTATACCCCCTCTGCCCAGGCTCCTCCTAAGCCCCTCCTCTGCTGTCTGACCCCCACCCATTCTGCCCAGGCTCCGCCTAAGCCCCTCCTCTCTGACCCCACCCATTCTGCCCAGGCTCCTCCTAAGCCCCACCTCTCTGACTCCACCCATTCTGCCCAGGCTCCTCCTATTTGACCCCACCCAATCTGACTAGGCTCCTCCTAAGCCCCTCCTCTCTGACCCCACCCCCTCTGACTAGGCTCCTCCTATACCCCCTCCTCTCTGACTCCACCCATTCTACCCAGGCTCCTCCCATACCCCTCTGACCCCTCCCATTGTGCCCAGGCTCCTCCTATTTGACCCCACCCAATCTGACTAGGCTCCTCCTACACCCCCCTCTGCCAGGCTCCTCCTATACCCCCTCCTCTCTGACTCCACCCATTCTACCCAGGCTCCTCCCATACCCCTCTGACCCCACCCATTCTGCCCAGGCTCCTCCTATTTGACCCCACCCAATCTGACTAGGCTCCTCCTACACCCCCCCTCTGCCAGGCTCCTCCTATACCCGCTCCTCTCTGACTCCACCCATTCTACCCAGGCTCCTCCCATACCCCTCTGACCCCTCCCATTCTGCCCAGGCTCCTCCTATTTGACCCCACCCAATCTGACTAGGCTCCTCCTAAGCCCCTAAGCTCCTCCTAAGCCCCTCCTGTCTGACCCCACCCATTCTGCCCAGGCTCCTCCTAAGCCCCTCCTCTGCTGTCTGACCCCACCCATTCTGACTAAGCTGCTCCTAAACCAATCCTCTGCTGTCTGACTCCACCCATTCTGCCCAGGCTCCTCCTCAGCCCCTCCTCTCTGACCTCACCCAATCTGACTAGGCTCCTCCTATACCCCCCTCCTCTCTGACCTCACCCAATCTGACTAGGCTCCTCCTAAGCCCCTAGGCCCCTCCTCTGCTGTCTGACCCCACTCATTCTGCCCAGGCTTCTCCTATTTGATCCCACCCAATCTGACTAGGCTCCTCCTATACCCCTCCTCTCTGACCTCACCCAATCTGACTAGGCTCCTCCTATACCCCCCTCCTCTCTGACCTCACCCAATCTGACTAGGCTCCTCCTATACCCCTCCTCTCTGACCCCACCCAACCTGCCCAGGGTCCTCCTCCTACAGACAACACCCATTCTCTTTCACCTTTCTTTCCACACCTATTTTACTTACCGACCAATCTGCAATCCCTCTTTCGCTAGGCATGATTCCACTGTTACACAACACACAGACACATTTTACTTACCAATTTACTTACCTGGTGCCGAACCCGGGATTTGAACCCTGGTTGCCTGGATGGAAGGCATGAACTTACCCACTGGACCACACTGGTTTCCATGTAAGTAGCCTATCAAATTGTCCTTATGTCATGGTCATCCTTTTAATGTGCAATGGAAGCCACAGGAAAGGACACCAAGGCCTGTATGTTGCTTATAGTTACTTCTGCAATCCTCTAGACCACCAAGGAGCTATAGCTCAAAGGTAAGGCTTGTACCTTTAGTGGGGACAGCCCTCACAGGCCAGGGTTCGAATCCTGCCAGTGCTGTAGAAGTATCCCAAGGTGGGAAATTTTCAAACAGTGATTTTCTTTTATTTTTTTTTGCTAAGTGTTTTTCTGGTTTCCATGTAAGTAGCCTATCAAATTGTCCGTATGTCATGGTCATCCATTTAATGTGCAATGGAAGCCACAGGAAAGGACACCAAGGCCTGTATGTTGCTTATAGGTACTACTGCAATCCTCCAGACCACCAAGGAGCTATAGCTCAAAGGTGAGGCTTGTACCTTTGGTGGGGACAGCCCTCACAGGCCAGGGTTCGAATCCTGCCAGTGCTGTAGAAGTATCCCAAGGTGGGAAATTTTCAAACAGTGATTTTCTTTTATTTTTTGTTGCTAAGTGTTTTTCTGGTTTCCATGTAAGTAGCCTATCAAATTGTCCTTATGTCATGGTCATCCATTTAATGTGCAATGGAAGCCACAGGAAAGGACACCAAGGCCTGTATGTTGCTTATAGTTACTACTGCAATCCTCCAGACCACCAAGGAGCTATAGCTCAAAGGTAAGGCTTGTACCTTTGGTGGGGACAGCCCTCACAGGCCAGGGTTCGAATCCTGCCAGTGCTGTAGAAGTATCCCAAGGTGGGAAATTTTCAAACAGTGATTTTCTTTTTTTTTTTTTGCTAAGTGTTTTTCTGGTTTCCATGTAAGTAGCCTATCAAATTGTCCTTATGTCATGGTCATCCATTTAATGTGCAATGGAAGCCACAGGGAAGGACACCAAGGCCTGTATGTTGCTTATAGTTACTACTGCAATCCTCCAGACCACCAAGGAGATAGCTCAAAGGTAAGGCTTGTACCTTTGGGGGGACAGCCCTCACAGGCCAGGGTTCGAATCCTGCCAGTGCTGTAGAAGTGTCCCAAGGTGGGAAATTTTCAAACAGTGATTTTTTTTTTGCTAGTGTTTTTTTGGCAGGTGTCTCCCAACATTTCATATGTTTTCTCTCATGACCTTCTACCAACCGCCCTATTTCTCAAGTAGGTGCTAGGAACAAGGCCTTATCTTCCTTTATCAATGTCGTCATTCTTTGTCCTTTAAGTTTGGTGAATTGCAGAGTGCAATTGTGGTATTGGGGGTTATAACTGAGCACAAGAATGCGAGGATGGTGCTACACTTATTGTAAAATAGGTTGGTTGATGGTGATTTTTCATTTTAGTGTGAGCCACTCGCTCAAATCAGGGGTTTGGTGCCAGTGAGCTTGGATAGAAATAAAGGTCAAGTATGAGCTCTGGCTAATGAAATGATGGGTCGAGTTTGAGGCTAGCTAGAGTCCATTTATTAGGTGCAATAAGAAGTTGGAAAGATTTTTCCTTTAAGAGACAGACAAGAGCAGAGTCAAGCCTTTGCTCTAGTAGATCTGCATCATGCCTGCTGCAGGATGTGAAGGAGTGGACCTCCACAGCAGTGCGCTGTGCCGGGCTGGGCTGCACTGGGCTGGGCTGGGCCTGCCCTGGCATCTTGGATTTATTCACCCACCTCCTTCCTTTGAAGAACGCTCACGAACGGCCACGAACGTCCTTGTTCTGTATACAGGCGGACAGCGGGCAATTTAGGACCCTGCTAAATGATGGTGATGTCCCCATGTGCTTCCTTCGAGTGGCAAAATCCTTCGTCTAAGGCAGGTGGGCTTTTTTAAAATTTGGTTGAAGACCATATGTTGGAGGCAGTATCACGGCACAAGCCGCCGACCGTCTCAGAAGAAAGTATGCATGGGAGGACATTATTTGCATAGGAGAGCCCTCTTCTCAGTCCCATTCTTAAGCTGCAGTGGCCATGAAGTGTTACTAGGGGGCAGCAGTATGAACAAAAGAGCACACTGAGGCTTTTCTCCTTCTTGCTGACATGATTCTTGGTCATTTTTGTCTTGCAGGGCCTAAGGAGTGAATGACTACGATGACTGAGGGGATGAGGAATGGCTGGCCTGTATTTGTGGTGAAGGGGGAACATTTGGAAGGTAAACAGCAAGATGAAAGCGTCAAAGCATATATGTTTGCTGAGTGATTGAGTCTGTGTGTCACTTGTCTCTTTGTAGGGACATGTGAGAAAGGAACAGCAGCACCATAGACTTCAGGTGGGAGAGCAAGCAAGGATGAATATTTCCCTCAAATCCAAATACTTACAGCACCTCAAAGATGACAAGTGCGATATGATGTTCTGCAATTGCAAGGATTTGCCATGTGTGGTGCATAAATATGCATGGTTAGTGAGGTTTTTCCCAGAATGTGAGTATCGTTAGGCTGGCAAATGTCAGGCACTCCTTTGGGGGTATGAGGCCAAGAAAAAATTTGGGAAGTTTGCTACAGTCATCTGTAGGATCGAAAGACACTGGGGAATCGTTACAGAGGGAGCCAGGCTGCACAAAACGTGGTAACAGTTGGACAGAAATCTTTAGCCGGACTTTTGACTACCCCCAATGTGGGACCAGGACCGCAGTACCTCTCTGTCTCTGAAACATATTTTGACCTCTGGGCACCACCATCTCAATGCCCCTCAAATGTTCCCTCCTGGAACCCCAGCTTTGGTAGTGCATCAACCAGGTTTCAATCATTTGAGTGACCACAAACACCCTTGCTATGTGCCTTCCATTTACATTCAGTCAGTAACCCAGCTGCTTCGTTCGCTATTGAATCTCAAGTGACAGTTGGATGCACATTGCAGGGGTATACAGGCATTTACCGTACTGTACAGCCCCTCTCAGTACAGTCAGACTACACTTCTTAAAATCATAAATACATGTTTTGTCCAACAGTAAGGCCGGGCCTTTCCTCTGTAGTTCATAGCCAACGTAAGGAGGAAAAAATAAGCTGAAGAGCATGCCAAAATTCTCTACAGACACTGCCAATCCTCACACTGCCTATTTGCATGCCGAGGTTATTCACTATGACCCACCAAACCAATTGGCAACAGTAGCCTCTCTCTGCCTCATTCGTATGCTCCGATGCCACCTTTATTTAGCAAATGTTAGTGCTCTAGGATTTCATAGCACGATTCGCTATAGCCTCTTTTTTCAACAGAAATGTCCTAAAGGTACCTATACCAATCTGCTGGGTGGGGAGGAGGGGGGCTGCTGCTGCTGGCAGTAAAATTTTGGGGCACCCCACCTGCAAAAATACATTCACATGCTCCTTGTTGTACCTTTCAATACCATAACTGCAGCAGAATCGTATGGTGACCCCTGTTGGTAACAGAAACTGTCAAACAGCTTTTTGCCACCCCCCCTCCCCCGTTGCCCCTAACCATTTGGGGTACACCCCATGAGGGAGGATCAGAGCAATAAAAAATAATGGTAGCCCCCCCAAAAAGTACCTGGAAGGCATGCCATTCTGTGCACCTCATCGCTCTTCACGTTGCGCCTAAGCACCTTTTAATACTGCTCCCCGACTGCCCCCTCCAAACAGAAATCAGAAAGTATAGGGGGGTGCATTAAAAAAGTTTTTGCAGTTCCCCACCATAAGTCAGGATCCTCCTCCATCTATGACCCCTTCCTAGGCCCTCAGACCCCACCCATTCTGCCCAGGCTCCTCCTATTTGACCACACCCAATCTGACTAGGCTCCTCCTTAACCCCTCCTCTGCTCTCTGACCCCACCCAATCTGACTAGGCTCCTCCTATACCCCCTCCTCTCTGACTCCACCCATTCTGCCCAGGCTCCTCCCATACCCCTCTGACCCCACCCATTCTGCCCAGGCTCCTCCTATACCCCTCTTATTTGACCCCAATCTGACTAGGCTCCTCCTAAGCCCCTCCTCTGCTGTCTGACCCCACCCATTCTGACTAAGCTCCTCCTAAACCAATCCTCTGCTGTCTGACTCCACCCATTCTGCCCAGGCTCCTCCTCAGCCCCTCCTCTCTGACCTCACCCAATCTGACTAGGCTCCTCCTATACCCCCTCCTCTCTGACCCCACCCAATCTGACTAGGCTCCTCCTTAACCCCTCCTCTGCTCTCTGACCCCACCCATTCTGACTAAGCTCCTCCTAAACCCATCCTCTGCTGTCTGACCCCACCCATTCTGCCCAGGCTCCTCCTAAGCCCCTCTGCCCAGGCTCCTCCTATACCCCTCCTCTCTGACCTCACCCAATCTGACTAGGCTCCTCCTATACCCATTCTGCCCAGGCTCCTCCTATACCCCTCCTCTCTGACTCCACCCATTCTGACTAGGCTCCTCCTAAGCCCCTCCTCTGCTGTCTGACCCCACCCATTCTGCCCAGGCTCCTCCTCAGCCCCTCCTCTCTGACCTCACCCAATCTGACTAGGCTCCTCCTATACCCCCCTCCTCTCTGACCCCACCCAATCTGACTAGGCTCCTCCTTAACCCCTCCTCTGCTCTCTGACCCCACCCATTCTGCCCAGGCTCCTCCTAAGCCCCTCTGCCCAGGCTCCTCCTATACCCCTCCTCTCTGACCTCACCCAATCTGACTAGGCTCCTCCTATACCCATTCTGCCCAGGCTCCTCCTATACCCCCTCCTCTCTGACTCCACCCATTCTGCCCAGGCTCCTCCTATACCCCTCCTCTCTGACTCCACCCATTCTGACTAGGCTCCTCCTAAGCCCCTCCTCTGCTGTCTGACCCCACCCATTCTGCCCAGGCTCCTCCTATACCCCCTCCTCTCTGACTCCACCCATTCTGCCCAGGCTCCTCCTAAGCCCCTCCTCTCTGACCCCACCCATTCTGCCCAGGCTCCTCCTAAGCCCCTCCTCTGCTGTCTGACCCCACCCATTCTGCCCAGGCTCCTCCTATTTGACCCCACCCAATCTGACTAGGTTCCTCCTAAGCCCCTCCTCTGCTGTCTGGCCCCACCCAATCTGACTAGGCTCCTCCTATACCCCCCTCTGCCCAGGCTCCTCCTATTTGACCCCACCCAATCTGACAAGGCTCCTCCTAAGCCCCTTCTCTGCTGTCTGACCCCACCCATTCTCCCCAGGCTCCTCCTATACCCCACCTCTCTGACCCCACCCAATCTGACTAGGCTCCTCCTAAGCCCCTCCTCTGCTGTCTGACCCCACCCATTCTGCCCAGGCTCCTCCTATACCCCCTCCTCTCTGACTCCACCCATTCTGCCCAGGCTCCTCCTATTGGACCCCACCCAATCTGATTAGGCTCCTCCTATACCCCCTCTGCCCAGGCTCCTCCTATACCCCTCCTCTCTGAACCCACCCCCTCTGCCCAGGCTCCTCCTATACCCCTCCTCTGCTGTCTGACCCCACCCATTCTGCCCAGGATCCTCCTATTTGACCCCACCCAATCTGACTAGGCTCCTCCTAAGCCCCTCCTCTCTGACCCCACCCATTCTGCCCAGGCTCCTCCTAAGCCCCTCCTCTGCTGTCTGACCCCAACCATTCTGCCCAGGCTCCTCCTATTTGACCCCACCCAATCTGACTAGGCTCCTCCTAAGCCCCTCCTCTCTGACTCCACCCATTCTACCCAGGCTCCTCCCATACCCCTCTGACCCCACCCAGGCTCCTCCTATTTGACCCCACCCAATCTGACTAGGCTCCTCCTACACCCCCCTCTGCCAGGCTCCTCCTATACCCCCTCCTATTTGACCCCACCCAATCTGACTAGGCTCCTCCTTAACCCCTCCTCTGCTCTCTGACCCCACCCATTCTGACTAAGCTCCTCCTAAACCCATCCTCTGCTGTCTGACCCCACCCATTCTGCCCAGGCTCCTCCTAAGCCCCTCTGCCCAGGCTCCTCCTATACCCCTCCTCTCTGACCTCACCCAATCTGACTAGGCTCCTCCTATACCCATTCTGCCCAGGCTCCTCCTATACCCCCTCCTCTCTGACTCCACCCATTCTGCCCAGGCTCCTCCTATACCCCTCCTCTCTGACTCCACCCATTCTGACTAGGCTCCTCCTAAGCCCCTCCTCTGCTGTCTGACCCCACCCATTCTGCCCAGGCTCCTCCTATACCCCCTCCTCTCTGACTCCACCCATTCTGCCCAGGCTCCTCCTAAGCCCCTCCTCTGCTGTCTGACCCCACCCATTCTGCCCAGGCTCCTCCTATTTGACCCCACCCAATCTGACTAGGTTCCTCCTAAGCCCCTCCTCTGCTGTCTGGCCCAACCCATTCTGCCCAGGCTCCTCCTATACCCCCTCCTATTTGACCCCACCCAATCTGACTAGGCTCCTCCTATACCCCCTCTGCCCAGGCTCCTCCTATACCCCTCCTCTCTGACCTCACCCATTCTGCCCAGGCTCCTCCTATTTGACCCCACCCAATCTGACTAGGCTCCTCCTAAGCCCCTCCTCTGCTGTCTGACCCCACCCATTCTGCCCAGGCTCCTCCTAAGCCCCTCCTCTCTGACCCCACCAATTCTGCCCAGGCTCCTCCTAAGCCCCTCATCTGCTGTCTGACCCTACCCATTCTGCCCAGGCTCCTCCTATACCCCTCCTCTCTGACCCCACCCAATCTGACTAGGCTCCTCCTAAGCCCCTAGGCTCCTCCTAAGCCCCTCCTCTCTGACCCCACCCAATCTGACTAGGCTCCTCCTATACCCCCTCCTCTCTGACTCCACCCATTCTGACTAGGCTCCTCCTATTTGACCCCACCCAATCTGACTAGGCTCCTCCTAAGCCCCTCCTCTGCTGTCTGACCCCACCCATTCTGCCCAGGCTCCGCCTAAGCATCTCCTCTCTGACCCCACCCATTCTGCCCAGGCTCCTCCTAAGCCCCTCCTCTCTGACTCCACCCATTCTGCCCAGGCTCCTCCTATACCCCTCCTCTCTGACTCCACCCATTCTGACTAGGCTCCTCCTAAGCCCCTCCTCTGCTGTCTGACCCCACCCATTCTGCCCAGGCTCCTCCTATACCCCCTCCTCTCTGACTCCACCCATTCTGCCCAGGCTTCTCCTAAGCCCCTCCTCTCTGACCCCACCCATTCTGCCCAGGCTCCTCCTAAGCCCCTCCTCTGCTGTCTGACCCCACCCATTCTGCCCAGGCTCCTCCTATTTGACCCCACCCAATCTGACTAGGTTCCTCCTAAGCCCCTCCTCTGCTGTCTGGCCCCACCCATTCTGCCCAGGCTCCTCCTATACCCCCTCCTATTTGACCCCACCCAATCTGACTAGGCTCCTCCTATACCCCTCCTCTCTGACCTCACCCATTCTGCCCAGGCTCCTCCTATTTGACCCCACCCAATCTGACTAGGCTCCTCCTAATCCCCTCCTCTGCTGTCTGACCCCACCCATTCTGCCCAGGCTCCTCCTAAGCCCCTCCTCTCTGACCCCACCAATTCTGCCCAGGCTCCTCCTAAGCCCCTCCTCTGCTGTCTGACCCCACCCATTCTGCCCAGGCTCCTCCTAAGCCCCTCCTCTCTGACCCCACCAATTCTGCCCAGGCTCCTCCTAAGCCCCTCATCTGCTGTCTGACCCCACCCATTCTGCCCAGGCTCCTCCTATACCCCTCCTCTCTGACCCCACCCAATCTGACTAGGCTCCTCCTAAGCCCCTAGGCTCCTCCTAAGCCCCTCCTCTCTGACCCCACCCAATCTGACTAGGCTCCTCCTATACCCCCTCCTCTCTGACTCCACCCATTCTGACTAGGCTCCTCCTATTTGACCCCACCCAATCTGACTAGGCTCCTCCTAAGCCCCTCCTCTGCTGTCTGACCCCACCCATTCTGCCCAGGCTCCGCCTAAGCATCTCCTCTCTGACCCCACCCATTCTGCCCAGGCTCCTCCTAAGCCCCTCCTCTGCTGTCTGACCCCACCCATTCTGCCCAGGCTCCTCCTATTTGACCCCACCCAATCTGACTAAGTTCCTCCTAAGCCCCTCCTCTGCTGTCTGGCCCCACCCATTCTGCCCAGGCTCCTCCTATACCCCCTCCTCTCTGACTCCACCCATTCTGACTAGGCTCCTCCTATTTGACCCCACCCAATCTGACTAGGCTCCTCCTAAGCCCCTCCTCTGCTGTCTGACCCCACCCATTCTGCCCAGGCTCCGCCTAAGCATCTCCTCTCTGACCCCACCCATTCTGCCCAGGCTCCTCCTAAGCCCCTCCTCTGCTGTCTGACCCCACCCATTCTGCCCAGGCTCCTCCTATTTGACCCCACCCAATCTGACTAGGTTCCTCCTAAGCCCCTCCTCTGCTGTCTGGCCCCACCCATACTGCCCAGGCTCCTCCTATACCCCCTCCTATTTGACCCCACCCAATCTGACTAGGCTCCTCCTAAGCCCCTCCTCTGCTGTCTGACCCCACCCATTCTGCCCAGGCTCCTCCTAAGCCCCTCCTCTCTGACCCCACCAATTCTGCCCAGGCTCCTCCTAAGCCCCTCATCTGCTGTCTGACCCCACCCATTCTGCCCAGGCTCCTCCTATACCCCTCCTCTCTGACCCCACCCAATCTGACTAGGCTCCTCCTAAGCCCCTAGGCTCCTCCTAAGCCCCTCCTCTCTGACCCCACCCAATCTGACTAGGCTCCTCCTATACCCCCTCCTCTCTGACTCCACCCATTCTGACTAGGCTCCTCCTATTTGACCCCACCCAATCTGACTAGGCTCCTCCTAAGCCCCTCCTCTGCTGTCTGACCCCACCCATACTGCCCAGGCTCTGCCTAAGCATCTCCTCTCTGACCCCACCCATTCTGCCCAGGCTCCTCCTAAGCCCCTCCTCTGCTGTCTGACCCCACCCATTCTGCCCAGGCTCCTCCTAAGCCCCTCCTCTGCTGTCTGACCCCACCCATTCTGCCCAGGCTCCTCCTATACCCCCTCCTCTCTGACTCCACCCATTCTGCCCAGGCTCCTCCCATACCCCTCTGACCCCACCCATTCTGCCCAGGCTCCTCCTATACCCCTCCTATTTGACCCCACCCAATCTGACTTGGCTCCTCCTAAGCCCCTCCTCTGCTGTCTGACCCCACCCATTCTGCCCAGGCTCCTCCTATTTGACCCCACCCAATCTGACTAGGCTCCTCCTATACCCCCTCTGCCCAGGCTCCTCCTAAGCCCCTCCTCTGCTGTCTGACCCCCACCCATTCTGCCCAGGCTCCGCCTAAGCCCCTCCTCTCTGACCCCACCCATTCTGCCCAGGCTCCTCCTAAGCCCCACCTCTCTGACTCCACCCATTCTGCCCAGGCTCCTCCTATTTGACCCCACCCAATCTGACTAGGCTCCTCCTAAGCCCCTCCTCTCTGACCCCACCCCCTCTGACTAGGCTCCTCCTATACCCCCTCCTCTCTGACTCCACCCATTCTACCCAGGCTCCTCCCATACCCCTCTGACCCCTCCCATTGTGCCCAGGCTCCTCCTATTTGACCCCACCCAATCTGACTAGGCTCCTCCTACACCCCCCTCTGCCAGGCTCCTCCTATACCCCCTCCTCTCTGACTCCACCCATTCTACCCAGGCTCCTCCCATACCCCTCTGACCCCACCCATTCTGCCCAGGCTCCTCCTATTTGACCCCACCCAATCTGACTAGGCTCCTCCTACACCCCCCTCTGCCCAGGCTCCTCCTATACCCCCTCCTCTCTGACTCCACCCATTCTACCCAGGCTCCTCCCATACCCCTCTGACCCCACCCATTCTGCCCAGGCTCCTCCTATTTGACCCCACCCAATCTGACTAGGCTCCTCCTAAGCCCCTAGGCTCCTCCTAAGCCCCTCCTCTGCTGTCTGACCCCACTCATTCTGCCCAGGCTCCTCCTAAGCCCCTCCTCTCTGACCCCACCCAATCTGACTAGGCTCCTCCTATACCCCCCTCTGCCCAGGCTCCTCCTATTTGACCCCACCCAATCTGACAAGGCTCCTCCTAAGCCCCTTCTCTGCTGTCTTACCCCACCCATTCTCCCCAGGCTCCTCCTATACCCCACCTCTCTGACCCCACCCAATCTGACTAGGCTCCTCCTAAGCCCCTCCTCTGCTGTCTGACCCCACCCATTCTGCCCAGGCTCCTCCTATTGGACCCCACCCAATCTGATTAGGCTCCTCCTATACCCCCTCTGCCCAGGCTCCTCCTATACCCCTCCTCTCTGACCCCACCCCCTCTGCCCAGGCTCCTCCTATACCCCCTCTGCCCAGGCTCCTCCTATAACCCTCCTCTCTGACCCCACCCCCTCTGCCCAGGCTCCTCCTATACCCATCCTCTGCTGTCTGACCCCACCCATTCTGCCCAGGCTCCTCCTATTTGACCCCACCCAATCTGACTAGGCTCCTCCTAAGCCCCTCCTCTGCTGTCTGACCCCACCCATTCTGCCCAGGCTCCTCCTATTTGACCCCACCCAATCTGACTAGGCTCCTCCTAAGCCCCTCCTCTCTGACCCCACCCATTCTGCCCAGGCTCCTCCTAAGCCCCTCCTCTGCTGTCTGACCCCACCCATTCTGCCCAGGCTCCTCCTATACCCCTCCTCTCTGACCCCACCCCCTCTGCCCAGGCTCCTCCTATTTGACCCCACCCAATCTGACTAGGCTCCTCCTACACCCCCCTCTGCCAGGCTCCTCCTATACCCCCTCCTCTCTGACTCCACCCATTCTACCCAGGCTCCTCCCATACCCCTCTGACCCCACCCATTCTGCCCAGGCTCCTCCTATTTGACCCCACCCAATCTGACTAGGCTCCTCCTACACCCCCCTCTGCCCAGGCTCCTCCTATACCCCCCTCTGCCAGGCTCCTCCTATACCCCCCTCTGCCAGGCTCCTCCTATACCCCCTCCTCTCTGACCCCACCCATTCTGCCCAGGCTCCTCCTATTTGACCACACCCAATCTGACTAGGCTCCTCCTATACCCATTCTGCCCAGGCTCCTCCTAAGCCCCTCCTCTGCTGTCTGACCCCACCCATTCTACCCAGGCTCCTCCCATACCCCTCTGACCCCACCCAGGCTCCTCCTATTTGACCCCACCCAATCTGACTAGGCTCCTCCTACACCCCCCTCTGCCAGGCTCCTCCTATACCCCTCCTCTGCTGTCTGACCCCACCCATTCTGCCCAGGCTCCTCCTCTCTGACCCCACCCATTCTGCCCAGGCTCCTCCTATACCCCACCTCTCTGACCCCACCCAATCTGACTAGGCTCCTCCTAAGCCCCTCCTCTGCTGTCTGACACCACCCATTCTGCCCAGGCTCCTCCTCTCTGACCCCACCCATTCTGCCCAGGCTCCTCCTATACCTCACCTCTCTGACCCCACCCAATCTGACTAGGCTCCTCCTAAGCCCCTCCTCTGCGACCTCACCCAATCTGACTAGGCTCCTCCTATACCCATTCTGCCCAGGCTCCTCCTATACCCCCTCCTCTCTGACTCCACCCATTCTGCCCAGGCTCCTCCTATACCCCTCCTCTCTGACTCCACCCATTCTGACTAGGCTCCTCCTAAGCCCCTCCTCTGCTGTCTGACCCCACCCATTCTGCCCAGGCTCCTCCTATACCCCCTCCTCTCTGACTCCACCCATTCTGCCCAGGCTCCTCCTAAGCCCCTCCTCTCTGACCCCACCCATTCTGCCCAGGCTCCTCCTAAGCCCCTCCTCTGCTGTCTGACCCCACCCATTCTGCCCAGGCTCCTCCTATTTGACCCCACCCAATCTGACTAGGTTCCTCCTAAGCCCCTCCTCTGCTGTCTGGCCCCACCCATTCTGCCCAGGCTCCTCCTATACCCCCTCCTATTTGACCCCACCCAATCTGACTAGGCTCCTCCTATACCCCTCCTCTCTGACCTCACCCATTCTGCCCAGGCTCCTCCTATTTGACCCCAATCCAATCTGACTAGGCTCCTCCTAAGCCCCTCATCTGCTGTCTGACCCCACCCATTCTGCCCAGGCTCCTCCTATACCCCTCCTCTCTGACCCCACCCAATCTGACTAGGCTCCTCCTATACCCCCTCCTCTCTGACTCCACCCATTCTGACTAGGCTCCTCCTATTTGACCCCACCCAATCTGACTAGGCTCCTCCTAAGCCCCTCCTCTGCTGTCTGACCCCACCCATTCTGCCCAGGCTCCGCCTAAGCATCTCCTCTCTGACCCCACCCATTCTGCCCAGGCTCCTCCTAAGCCCCTCCTCTGCTGTCTGACCCACCCATTCTGCCCAGGCTCCTCCTATTTGACCCCACCCAATCTGACTAGGTTCCTCCTAAGCCCCTCCTCTGCTGTCTGGCCCCACCCATTCTGCCCAGGCTCCTCTTATACCCCCTCCTAATTGACCCCACCCAATCTGACTAGGCTCCTCCTATACCCCTCCTCTCTGACCTCACCCATTCTGCCCAGGCTCCTCCTATTTGACCCCACCCAATCTGACTAGGCTCCTCCTAAGCCCCTCCTCTGCTGTCTGACCCCACCCATTCTGCCCAGGCTCCTCCTAAGCCCCTCCTCTCTGACCCCACCAATTCTGCCCAGGCTCCTCCTAAGCCCCTCATCTGCTGTCTGACCCCACCCATTCTGCCCAGGCTCCTCCTATACCCCTCCTCTCTGACCCCACCCAATCTGACTAGGCTCCTCCTAAGCCCCTAGGCTCCTCCTAAGCCCCTCCTCTCTGACCCCACCCAATCTGACTAGGCTCCTCCTATACCCCCTCCTCTCTGACTCCACCCATTCTGACTAGGTTCCTCCTATTTGACCCCACCCAATCTGACTAGGCTCCTCCTAAGCCCCTCCTCTGCTGTCTGCCCCCACCCATACTGCCCAGGCTCTGCCTAAGCATCTCCTCTCTGACCCCACCCATTCTGCCCAGGCTCCTCCTAAGCCCCTCCTCTGCTGTCTGACCCCGCCCATTCTGCCCAGGCTCCTCCTAAGCCCCTCCTCTGCTGTCTGACCCCACCCATTCTGCCCAGGCTCCTCCTATACCCCCTCCTCTCTGACTCCACCCATTCTGCCCAGGCTCCTCCCATACCCCTCTGACCCCACCCATTCTGCCCAGGCTCCTCCTATACCCCTCCTATTTGACCCCACCCAATCTGACTTGGCTCCTCCTAAGCCCCTCCTCTGCTGTCTGACCCCACCCATTCTGCCCAGGCTCCTCCTATTTGACCCCACCCAATCTGACTAGGCTCCTCCTATACCCCCTCTGCCCAGGCTCCTCCTAAGCCCCTCCTCTGCTGTCTGACCCCCACCCATTCTGCCCAGGCTCCGCCTAAGCCCCTCCTCTCTGACCCCACCCATTCTGCCCAGGCTCCTCCTAAGCCCCACCTCTCTGACTCCACCCATTCTGCCCAGGCTCCTCCTATTTGACCCCACCCAATCTGACTAGGCTCCTCCTAAGCCCCTCCTCTCTGACCCCACCCCCTCTGACTAGGCTCCTCCTATACCCCCTCCTCTCTGACTCCACCCATTCTACCCAGGCTCCTCCCATACCCCTCTGACCCCTCCCATTGTGCCCAGGCTCCTCCTATTTGACCCCACCCAATCTGACTAGGCTCCTCCTACACCCCCCTCTGCCAGGCTCCTCCTATACCCCCTCCTCTCTGACTCCACCCATTCTACCCAGGCTCCTCCCATACCCCTCTGACCCCACCCATTCTGCCCAGGCTCCTCCTATTTGACCCCACCCAATCTGACTAGGCTCCTCCTACACCCCCCTCTGCCCAGGCTCCTCCTATACCCCCCTCTGCCAGGCTCCTCCTATACCCCCTCCTCTCTGACCCCACCCATTCTGCCCAGGCTCCTCCTATTTGACCACACCCAATCTGACTAGGCTCCTCCTATACCCATTCTGCCCAGGCTCCTCCTATACCCCCTCCTCTCTGACTCCACCCATTCTGCCCAGGCTCCTCCTAAGCCCCTCCTCTCTGACCCCACCCATTCTGCCCATATACCCCCTCCTCCTGCCCAGGCTCCTCCTAAGCCCCTCCTCTGCTGTCTGACCCCACCCATTCTGCCCAGGCTCCTCCTATTTGACCCCACCCAATCTGACTAGGCTCCTCCTAAGCCCCTCCTCTCTGACCCCACCCCCTCTGCCCAGGCTCCTCCTATACCCCCTCTGCCCAGGCTCCTCCTATACCCCTCCTCTCTGACCCCACCCCCTCTGCCCAGGCTCCTCCTATACCCCTCCTCTGCTGTCTGAACCCACCCATTCTGCCCAGGCTCTTCCTATTTGACCCCACCCAATCTGACTAGGCTCCTCCTAAGCCCCTCCTCTGCTGTCTGACCCCACCCATTCTGCCCAGGCTCCTCCTATTTGACCCCACCCAATCTGACTAGGCTCCTCCTAAGCCCCTCCTCTCTGACCCCACCCATTCTGCCCAGGCTCCTCCTAAGCCCCTCCTCTGCTGTCTGACCCCACCCATTCTGCCCAGGCTCCTCCTATACCCCTCCTCTCTGACCCCACCCCCTCTGCCCAGGCTCCTCCTATTTGACCCCACCCAATCTGACTAGGCTCCTCCTACACCCCCCTCTGCCAGGCTCCTCCTATACCCCCTCCTCTCTGACTCCACCCATTCTACCCAGGCTCCTCCCATTCCCCTCTGACCCCACCCATTCTGCCCAGGCTCCTCCTATTTGACCCCACCCAATCTGACTAGGCTCCTCCTACACCCCCCTCTGCCAGGCTCCTCCTATACCCCCTCCTCTCTGACTCCACCCATTCTACCCAGGCTCCTCCCATACCCCTCTGACCCCACCCATTCTGCCCAGGCTCCTCCTATTTGACCCCACCCAATCTGACTAGGCTCCTCCTACACCCCCCTCTGCCCAGGCTCCTCCTATACCCCCTCCTCTCTGACCCCACCCATTCTGCCCAGGCTCCTCCTATTTGACCACACCCAATCTGACTAGGCTCCTCCTATACCCATTCTGCCCAGGCTCCTTCTATACCCCCTCCTCTCTGACTCCACCCATTCTGCCCAGGCTCCTCCTAGGCCCCTCCTCTCTGACCCCACCCATTCTGCCCATATACCCCCTCATCCTGCCCAGGCTCCTCCTAAGCCCCTCCTCTGCTGTCTGACCCCACCCATTCTGCCCAGGCTCCTCCTCTCTGACCCCACCCATTCTGCCCAGGCTCCTCCTAAGCCCCTCTTCTGCTGTCTGACCCCACCCATTCTGCCCAGGCTCCTCCTATACCCCTCCTCTCTGACCCCACCCCCTCTGCCCAGGCTCCTCCTATTTGACCCCACCCAATCTGACTAGGCTCCTCCTACACCCCCCTCTGCCAGGCTCCTCCTATACCCCCTCCTCTCTGACTCCACCCATTCTACCCAGGCTCCTCCTATTTGACCCCACCCAATCTGACTAGGCTCCTCCTACACCCCCCTCTGCCCAGGCTCCTCCTATACCCCCTCCTCTCTGACTCCACCCATTCTACCCAGGCTCCTCCCATACCCCTCTGACCCCACCCATTCTGCCCAGGCTCCTCCTATTTGACCCCACCCAATCTGACTAGGCTCCTCCTACACCCCCCTCTGCCCAGGCTCCTCCTATACCCCCCTCTGCCAGGCTCCTCCTATACCCCCTCCTCTCTGACCCCACCCATTCTGCCCAGGCTCCTCCTATACCCCCTCCTCTCTGACTCCACCCATTCTGCCCAGGCTCCACCTAAGCCCCTCCTCTCTGACCCCACCCATTCTGCCCAGGCTCCGCCTAAGCCCCTCCTCTCTGACCCCACCCATTCTGCCCAGGCTCCTCCTAAGCCCCTCCTCTGCTGTCTGACCCCACCCATTCTGCCCAGGCTCCTCCCCTACTCCTCTGTACCCCCTCCTCTCTGACTCCACCCATTCTACCCAGGCTCCTCCCATACCCCTCTGACCCCACCCATTCTGCCCAGGCTCCTCCTATTTGACCCCACCCAATCTGACTAGGCTCCTCCTACACCCCCCTCTGCCCAGGCTCCTCCTATACCCCCCTCTGCCAGGCTCCTCCTATACCCCCTCCTCTCTGACCCCACCCATTCTGCCCAGGCTCCTCCTATACCACCTCCTCTCTGACTCCACCCATTCTGCCCAGGCTCCACCTAAGCCCCTCCTCTCTGACCCCACCCATTCTGCCCAGGCTCCACCTAAGCCCCTCCTCTCTGACCCCACCCAATCTGACTAGGCTCCTCCTAAGCCCCTCCTCTGCTGTCTGACCCCACCCATTCTGCCCAGGCTCCTCCTATACCCCCTCCTCTCTGACTCCACCCATTCTGCCCAGGCTCCTCCTATTTGACCCCACCCAATCTGCCCAGGCTCCTCCTATGCCCCTCCTCTCTGACCCCATCCAATCTGACTAGGCTCCTCCTAAGCCCCTCCTCTGCTGTCTGACCCCACCCATTCTGCCCAGGCTCCTCCTATACCCCCTCCTCTCTGACTCCACCCATTCTGCCCAGGCTCCTCCTAAGCCCCTCCTCTCTGACCCCACCCATTCTGCCCAGGCTCCTCCTAAGCCCCTCCTCTGCTGTCTGACCCCACCCATTCTGCCCAGGCTCCTCCTATTTGACCCCACCCAATCTGACTAGGTTCCTCCTAAGCCCCTCCTCTGCTGTCTGGCCCCACCCATTCTGCCCAGGCTCCTCCTATACCCCCTCCTATTTGACCCCACCCAATCTGACTAGGCTCCTCCTATACCCCTCCTCTCTGACCTCACCCATTCTGCCCAGGCTCCTCCTATTTGACCCCACCCAATCTGACTAGGCTCCTCCTAAGCCCCTCCTCTGCTGTCTGACCCCACCCATTCTGCCCAGGCTCCTCCTAAGCCCCTCCTCTCTGACCCCACCAATTCTGCCCAGGCTCCTCCTAAGCCCCTCCTCTGCTGTCTGACCCCACCCATTCTGCCCAGGCTCCTCCTAAGCCCCTCCTCTCTGACCTCACCAATTCTGCCCAGGCTCCTCCTAAGCCCCTCATCTGCTGTCTGACCCCACCCATTCTGCCCAGGCTCCTCCTATACCCCTCCTCTCTGACCCCACCCAATCTGACTAGGCTCCTCCTAAGCCCCTAGGCTCCTCCTAAGCCCCTCCTCTCTGACCCCACCCAATCTGACTAGGCTCCTCCTATACCCCCTCCTCTCTGACTCCACCCATTCTGACTAGGCTCCTCCTATTTGACCCCACCCAATCTGACTAGGCTCCTCCTAAGCCCCTCCTCTGCTGTCTGACCCCACCCATTCTGCCCAGGCTCCTCCTATTTGACCCCACCCAATCTGACTAGGTTCCTCCTAAGCCCCTCCTCTGCTGTCTGGCCCCACCCATTCTGCCCAGGCTCCTCCTATACCCCCTCCTCTCTGACTCCACCCATTCTGACTAGGCTCCTCCTATTTGACCCCACCCAATCTGACTAGGCTCCTCCTAAGCCCCTCCTCTGCTGTCTGACCCCACCCATTCTGCCCAGGCTCCGCCTAAGCATCTCCTCTCTGACCCCACCCATTCTGCCCAGGCTCCTCCTAAGCCCCTCCTCTGCTGTCTGACCCCACCCATTCTGCCCAGGCTCCTCCTATTTGACCCCACCCAATCTGACTAGGTTCCTCCTAAGCCCCTCCTCTGCTGTCTGGCCCCACCCATTCTGCCCAGGCTCCTCCTATACCCCTCCTCTCTGACCCCACCCAATCTGACTAGGCTCCTCCTAAGCCCCTAGGCTCCTCCTAAGCCCCTCCTCTCTGACCCCACCCAATCTGACTAGGCTCCTCCTATACCCCCTCCTCTCTGACTCCACCCATTCTGACTAGGCTCCTCCTATTTGACCCCACCCAATCTGACTAGGCTCCTCCTAAGCCCCTCCTCTGCTGTCTGCCCCCACCCATACTGCCCAGGCTCTGCCTAAGCATCTCCTCTCTGACCCCACCCATTCTGCCCAGGCTCCTCCTAAGCCCCTCCTCTGCTGTCTGACCCCACCCATTCTGCCCAGGCTCCTCCTAAGCCCCTCCTCTGCTGTCTGACCCCACCCATTCTGCCCAGGCTCCTCCTATACCCCCTCCTCTCTGACTCCACCCATTCTGCCCAGGCTCCTCCCATACCCCTCTGACCCCACCCATTCTGCCCAGGCTCCTCCTATACCCCTCCTATTTGACCCCACCCAATCTGACTTGGCTCCTCCTAAGCCCCTCCTCTGCTGTCTGACCCCACCCATTCTGCCCAGGCTCCTCCTATTTGACCCCACCCAATCTGACTAGGCTCCTCCTATACCCCCTCTGCCCAGGCTCCTCCTAAGCCCCTCCTCTGCTGTCTGACCCCCACCCATTCTGCCCAGGCTCCGCCTAAGCCCCTCCTCTCTGACCCCACCCATTCTGCCCAGGCTCCTCCTGAGCCCCACCTCTCTGACTCCACCCATTCTGCCCAGGCTCCTCCTATTTGACCCCACCCAATCTGACTAGGCTCCTCCTAAGCCCCTCCTCTCTGACCCCACCCCCTCTGACTAGGCTCCTCCTATACCCCCTCCTCTCTGACCTCACCCATTCTACCCAGGCTCCTCCCATACCCCTCTGACCCCTCCCATTGTGCCCAGGCTCCTCCTATTTGACCCCACCCATTCTGCCCAGGCTCCTCCTAAGCCCCTCCTCTGCTGTCTGACCCCACCCATTCTGCCCAGGCTCCTCCTATTTGACCCCACCCAATCTGACTAGGTTCCTCCTAAGCCCCTCCTCTGCTGTCTGGCCCCACCCATTCTGCCCAGGCTCCTCCTATACCCCCTCCTATTTGACCCCACCCAATCTGACTAGGCTCCTCCTATACCCCTCCTCTCTGACCTCACCCATTCTGCCCAGGCTCCTCCTATTTGACCCCACCCAATCTGACTAGGCTCCTCCTAAGCCCCTCCTCTGCTGTCTGACCCCACCCATTCTGCCCAGGCTCCTCCTATACCCCCTCCTCTCTGACTCCACCCATTCTGCCCAGGCTCCTCCCATACCCCTCTGACCCCACCCATTCTGCCCAGGCTCCTCCTATACCCCTCCTATTTGACCCCACCCAATCTGACTTGGCTCCTCCTAAGCCCCTCCTCTGCTGTCTGACCCCACCCATTCTGCCCAGGCTCCTCCTATTTGACCCCACCCAATCTGACTAGGCTCCTCCTATACCCCCTCTGCCCAGGCTCCTCCTAAGCCCCTCCTCTGCTGTCTGACCCCCACCCATTCTGCCCAGGCTCCGCCTAAGCCCCTCCTCTCTGACCCCACCCATTCTGCCCAGGCTCCTCCTAAGCCCCACCTCTCTGACTCCACCCATTCTGCCCAGGCTCCTCCTATTTGACCCCACCCAATCTGACTAGGCTCCTCCTAAGCCCCTCCTCTCTGACCCCACCCCCTCTGACTAGGCTCCTCCTATACCCCCTCCTCTCTGACTCCACCCATTCTACCCAGGCTCCTCCCATACCCCTCTGACCCCTCCCATTGTGCCCAGGCTCCTCCTATTTGACCCCACCCATTCTGCCCAGGCTCCTCCTAAGCCCCTCCTCTGCTGTCTGACCCCACCCATTCTGCCCAGGCTCCTCCTATTTGACCCCACCCAATCTGACTAGGTTCCTCCTAAGCCCCTCCTCTGCTGTCTGGCCCCACCCATTCTGCCCAGGCTCCTCCTATACCCCCTCCTATTTGACCCCACCCAATCTGACTAGGCTCCTCCTATACCCCTCCTCTCTGACCTCACCCATTCTGCCCAGGCTCCTCCTATTTGACCCCACCCAATCTGACTAGGCTCCTCCTAAGCCCCTCCTCTGCTGTCTGACCCCACCCATTCTGCCCAGGCTCCTCCTAAGCCCCTCCTCTCTGACCCCACCAATTCTGCCCAGGCTCCACCTAAGCCCCTCCTCTCTGACCCCACCCATTCTGCCCAGGCTCCACCTAAGCCCCTCCTCTCTGACCCCACCCAATCTGACTAGGCTCCTCCTAAGCCCCTCCTCTGCTGTCTGACCCCACCCATTCTGCCAGGCTCCTCCTATACCCCCTCCTCTCTGACCCCACCCATTCTGCCCAGGCTCCTCCTATACCACCTCCTCTCTGACTCCACCCATTCTGCCCAGGCTCCACCTAAGCCCCTCCTCTCTGACCCCACCCATTCTGCCCAGGCTCCACCTAAGCCCCTCCTCTCTGACCCCACCCAATCTGACTAGGCTCCTCCTAAGCCCCTCCTCTGCTGTCTGACCCCACCCATTCTGCCCAGGCTCCTCCTATACCCCCTCCTCTCTGACTCCACCCATTCTGCCCAGGCTCCTCCTATTTGACCCCACCCAATCTGCCCAGGCTCCTCCTATGCCCCTCCTCTCTGACCCCACCCAATCTGACTAGGCTCCTCCTAAGCCCCTCCTCTGCTGTCTGACCCCACCCATTCTGCCCAGGCTCCTCCTATACCCCCTCCTCTCTGACTCCACCCATTCTGCCCAGGCTCCTCCTAAGCCCCTCCTCTCTGACCCCACCCATTCTGCCCAGGCTCCTCCTAAGCCCCTCCTCTGCTGTCTGACCCCACCCATTCTGCCCAGGCTCCTCCTATTTGACCCCACCCAATCTGACTAGGTTCCTCCTAAGCCCCTCCTCTGCTGTCTGGCCCCACCCATTCTGCCCAGGCTCCTCCTATACCCCCTCCTATTTGACCCCACCCAATCTGACTAGGCTCCTCCTATACCCCTCCTCTCTGACCTCACCCATTCTGCCCAGGCTCCTCCTATTTGACCCCACCCAATCTGACTAGGCTCCTCCTAAGCCCCTCCTCTGCTGTCTGACCCCACCCATTCTGCCCAGGCTCCTCCTAAGCCCCTCCTCTCTGACCCCACCAATTCTGCCCAGGCTCCTCCTAAGCCCCTCCTCTGCTGTCTGACCCCACCCATTCTGCCCAGGCTCCTCCTAAGCCCCTCCTCTCTGACCTCACCAATTCTGCCCAGGCTCCTCCTAAGCCCCTCATCTGCTGTCTGACCCCACCCATTCTGCCCAGGCTCCTCCTATACCCCTCCTCTCTGACCCCACCCAATCTGACTAGGCTCCTCCTAAGCCCCTAGGCTCCTCCTAAGCCCCTCCTCTCTGACCCCACCCAATCTGACTAGGCTCCTCCTATACCCCCTCCTCTCTGACTCCACCCATTCTGACTAGGCTCCTCCTATTTGACCCCACCCAATCTGACTAGGCTCCTCCTAAGCCCCTCCTCTGCTGTCTGACCCCACCCATTCTGCCCAGGCTCCGCCTAAGCATCTCCTCTCTGACCCCACCCATTCTGCCCAGGCTCCTCCTAAGCCCCTCCTCTGCTGTCTGACCCCACCCATTCTGCCCAGGCTCCTCCTATTTGACCCCACCCAATCTGACTAGGTTCCTCCTAAGCCCCTCCTCTGCTGTCTGGCCCCACCCATTCTGCCCAGGCTCCTCCTATACCCCCTCCTCTCTGACTCCACCCATTCTGACTAGGCTCCTCCTATTTGACCCCACCCAATCTGACTAGGCTCCTCCTAAGCCCCTCCTCTGCTGTCTGACCCCACCCATTCTGCCCAGGCTCCGCCTAAGCATCTCCTCTCTGACCCCACCCATTCTGCCCAGGCTCCTCCTAAGCCCCTCCTCTGCTGTCTGACCCCACCCATTCTGCCCAGGCTCCTCCTATTTGACCCCACCCAATCTGACTAGGTTCCTCCTAAGCCCCTCCTCTGCTGTCTGGCCCCACCCATTCTGCCCAGGCTCCTCCTATACCCCTCCTCTCTGACCCCACCCAATCTGACTAGGCTCCTCCTAAGCCCCTAGGCTCCTCCTAAGCCCCTCCTCTCTGACCCCACCCATCTGACTAGGCTCCTCCTATACCCCCTCCTCTCTGACTCCACCCATTCTGACTAGGCTCCTCCTATTTGACCCCACCCAATCTGACTAGGCTCCTCCTAAGCCCCTCCTCTGCTGTCTGCCCCCACCCATACTGCCCAGGCTCTGCCTAAGCATCTCCTCTCTGACCCCACCCATTCTGCCCAGGCTCCTCCTAAGCCCCTCCTCTGCTGTCTGACCCCACCCATTCTGCCCAGGCTCCTCCTAAGCCCCTCCTCTGCTGTCTGACCCCACCCATTCTGCCCAGGCTCCTCCTATACCCCCTCCTCTCTGACTCCACCCATTCTGCCCAGGCTCCTCCCATACCCCTCTGACCCCACCCATTCTGCCCAGGCTCCTCCTATACCCCTCCTATTTGACCCCACCCAATCTGACTTGGCTCCTCCTAAGCCCCTCCTCTGCTGTCTGACCCCACCCATTCTGCCCAGGCTCCTCCTATTTGACCCCACCCAATCTGACTAGGCTCCTCCTATACCCCCTCTGCCCAGGCTCCTCCTAAGCCCCTCCTCTGCTGTCTGACCCCCACCCATTCTGCCCAGGCTCCGCCTAAGCCCCTCCTCTCTGACCCCACCCATTCTGCCCAGGCTCCTCCTAAGCCCCACCTCTCTGACTCCACCCATTCTGCCCAGGCTCCTCCTATTTGACCCCACCCAATCTGACTAGGCTCCTCCTAAGCCCCTCCTCTCTGACCCCACCCCCTCTGACTAGGCTCCTCCTATACCCCCTCCTCTCTGACTCCACCCATTCTACCCAGGCTCCTCCCATACCCCTCTGACCCCTCCCATTGTGCCCAGGCTCCTCCTATTTGACCCCACCCAATCTGACTAGGCTCCTCCTACACCCCCCTCTGCCAGGCTCCTCCTATACCCCCTCCTCTCTGACTCCACCCATTCTACCCAGGCTCCTCCCATACCCCTCTGACCCCACCCATTCTGCCCAGGCTCCTCCTATTTGACCCCACCCAATCTGACTAGGCTCCTCCTACACCCCCCTCTGCCCAGGCTCCTCCTATACCCCCTCCTCTCTGACTCCACCCATTCTACCCAGGCTCCTCCCATACCCCTCTGACCCCACCCATTCTGCCCAGGCTCCTCCTATTTGACCCCACCCAATCTGACTAGGCTCCTCCTAAGCCCCTAGGCTCCTCCTAAGCCCCTCCTCTGCTGTCTGACCCCACTCATTCTGCCCAGGCTCCTCCTAAGCCCCTCCTCTCTGACCCCACCCAATCTGACTAGGCTCCTCCTATACCCCCCTCTGCCCAGGCTCCTCCTATTTGACCCCACCCAATATGACAAGGCTCCTCCTAAGCCCCTTCTCTGCTGTCTGACCCCACCCATTCTCCCCAGGCTCCTCCTATACCCCACCTCTCTGACCCCACCCAATCTGACTAGGCTCCTCCTAAGCCCCTCCTCTGCTGTCTGACCCCACCCATTCTGGCCAGGCTCCTCCTATTGGACCCCACCCAATCTGATTAGGCTCCTCCTATACCCCCTCTGCCCAGGCTCCTCCTATACCCCTCCTCTCTGACCCCACCCCCTCTGCCCAGGCTCCTCCTATACCCCCTCTGCCCAGGCTCCTCCTATAACCCTCCTCTCTGACCCCACCCCCTCTGCCCAGGCTCCTCCTATACCCCTCCTCTGCTGTCTGACCCCACCCATTCTGCCCAGGCTCCTCCTATTTGACCCCACCCAATCTGACTAGGCTCCTCCTAAGCCCCTCCTCTGCTGTCTGACCCCACCCATTCTGCCCAGGCTCCTCCTATTTGACCCCACCCAATCTGACTAGGCTCCTCCTAAGCCCCTCCTCTCTGACCCCACCCATTCTGCCCAGGCTCCTCCTAAGCCCCTCCTCTGCTGTCTGACCCCACCCATTCTGCCCAGGCTCCTCCTATACCCCTCCTCTCTGACCCCACCCCCTCTGCCCAGGCTCCTCCTATTTGACCCCACCCAATCTGACTAGGCTCCTCCTACACCCCCCTCTGCCAGGCTCCTCCTATACCCCCTCCTCTCTGACTCCACCCATTCTACCCAGGCTCCTCCCATACCCCTCTGACCCCACCCATTCTGCCCAGGCTCCTCCTATTTGACCCCACCCAATCTGACTAGGCTCCTCCTACACCCCCCCTCTGCCCAGGCTCCTCCTATACCCCCCTCTGCCAGGCTCCTCCTATACCCCCCTCTGCCAGGCTCCTCCTATACCCCCTCCTCTCTGACCCCACCCATTCTGCCCAGGCTCCTCCTATTTGACCACACCCAATCTGACTAGGCTCCTCCTATACCCATTCTGCCCAGGCTCCTCCTAAGCCCCTCCTCTGCTGTCTGACCCCACCCATTCTACCCAGGCTCCTCCCATACCCCTCTGACCCCACCCAGGCTCCTCCTATTTGACCCCACCCAATCTGACTAGGCTCCTCCTACACCCCCCTCTGCCAGGCTCCTCCTATACCCCTCCTCTGCTGTCTGACCCCACCCATTCTGCCCAGGCTCCTCCTCTCTGACCCCACCCATTCTGCCCAGGCTCCTCCTATACCCCACCTCTCTGACCCCACCCAATCTGACTAGGCTCCTCCTACACCCCCCTCTGCCAGGCTCCTCCTATACCCCTCCTCTGCTGTCTGACCCCACCCATTCTGCCCAGGCTCCTCCTCTCTGACCCCACCCATTCTGCCCAGGCTCCTCCTATACCCCACCTCTCTGACCCCACCCAATCTGACTAGGCTCCTCCTAAGCCCCTCCTCTGCTGTCTGACACCACCCATTCTGCCCAGGCTCCTCCTCTCTGACCCCACCCATTCTGCCCAGGCTCCTCCTAAGCCCCTCCTCTGCGACCTCACCCAATCTGACTAGGCTCCTCCTATACCCATTCTGCCCAGGCTCCTCCTATACCCCCTCCTCTCTGACTCCACCCATTCTGCCCAGGCTCCTCCTATACCCCTCCTCTCTGACTCCACCCATTCTGACTAGGCTCCTCCTAAGCCCCTCCTCTGCTGTCTGACCCCACCCATTCTGCCCAGGCTCCTCCTATACCCCCTCCTCTCTGACTCCACCCATTCTGCCCAGGCTCCTCCTAAGCCCCTCCTCTCTGACCCCACCCATTCTGCCCAGGCTCCTCCTAAGCCCCTCCTCTGCTGTCTGACCCCACCCATTCTGCCCAGGCTCCTCCTATTTGACCGCACCCAATCTGACTAGGTTCCTCCTAAGCCCCTCCTCTGCTGTCTGGCCCCACCCAATCTGACTAGGCTCCTCCTATACCCCTCCTCTCTGACCTCACCCATTCTGCCCAGGCTCCTCCTATTTGACCCCAATCCAATCTGACTAGGCTCCTCCTAAGCCCCTCATCTGCTGTCTGACCCCACCCATTCTGCCCAGGCTCCGCCTAAGCATCTCCTCTCTGACCCCACCCATTCTGCCCAGGCTCCTCCTAAGCCCCTCCTCTGCTGTCTGACCCACCCATTCTGCCCAGGCTCCTCCTATTTGACCCCACCCAATCTGACTAGGTTCCTCCTAAGCCCCTCCTCTGCTGTCTGGCCCCACCCATTCTGCCCAGGCTTCTCCTATACCCCCTCCTAATTGACCCCACCCAATCTGACTAGGCTCCTCCTATACCCCTCCTCTCTGACCTCACCCATTCTGCCCAGGCTCCTCCTATTTGACCCCACCCAATCTGACTAGGCTCCTCCTAAGCCCCTCCTCTGCTGTCTGACCCCACCCATTCTGCCCAGGCTCCTCCTAAGCCCCTCCTCTCTGACCCCACCAATTCTGCCCAGGCTCCTCCTAAGCCCCTCATCTGCTGTCTGACCCCACCCATTCTGCCCAGGCTCCTCCTATACCCCTCCTCTCTGACCCCACCCAATCTGACTAGGCTCCTCCTAAGCCCCTAGGCTCCTCCTAAGCCCCTCCTCTCTGACCCCACCCAATCTGACTAGGCTCCTCCTATACCCCCTCCTCTCTGACTCCACCCATTCTGACTAGGTTCCTCCTATTTGACCCCACCCATTCTGCCCAGGCTCCTCCCATACCCCTCTGACCCCACCCATTCTGCCCAGGCTCCTCCTATACCCCTCCTCTGCTGTCTGACCCCACCCATTCTGCCCAGGCTCCTCCTATTTGACCCCACCCAATCTGACTAGGCTCCTCCTATACCCCCTCTGCCCAGGCTCCTCCTAAGCCCCTCCTCTGCTGTCTGACCCCCACCCATTCTGCCCAGGCTCCGCCTAAGCCCCTCCTCTCTGACCCCACCCATTCTGCCCAGGCTCCTCCTATTTGACCCCACCCAATCTGACTAGGCTCCTCCTAAGCCCCTCCTCTCTGACCCCACCCCCTCTGACTAGGCTCCTCCTATACCCCCTCCTCTCTGACTCCACCCATTCTACCCAGGCTCCTCCCATACCCCTCTGACCCCTCCCATTGTGCCCAGGCTCCTCCTATTTGACCCCACCCAATCTGACTAGGCTCCTCCTACACCCCCCTCTGCCAGGCTCCTCCTATACCCCCTCCTCTCTGACTCCACCCATTCTACCCAGGCTCCTCCCATACCCCTCTGACCCCACCCATTCTGCCCAGGCTCCTCCTATTTGACCCCACCCAATCTGACTAGGCTCCTCCTATACCCATTCTGCCCAGGCTCCTCCTATACCCCCTCCTCTCTGACTCCACCCATTCTGCCCAGGCTCCTCCTAGGCCCCTCCTCTCTGACCCCACCCATTCTGCCCATATACCCTCTCATCCTGCCCAGGCTCCTCCTAAGCCCCTCCTCTGCTGTCTGACCCCACCCATTCTGCCCAGGCTCCTCCTCTCTGACCCCACCCATTCTGCCCAGGCTCCTCCTAAGCCCCTCCTCTCTGACCCCACCCCCTCTGCCCAGGCTCCTCCTATTTGACCCCACCCAATCTGACTAGGCTCCTCCTACACCCCCCTCTGCCAGGCTCCTCCTATACCCCCTCCTCTCTGACTCCACCCATTCTACCCAGGCTCCTCCTATTTGACCCCACCCAATCTGACTAGGCTCCTCCTACACCCCCCTCTGCCCAGGCTCCTCCTATACCCCCTCCTCTCTGACTCCACCCATTCTACCCAGGCTCCTCCCATACCCCTCTGACCCCACCCATTCTGCCCAGGCTCCTCCTATTTGACCCCACCCAATCTGACTAGGCTCCTCCTACACCCCCCTCTGCCAGGCTCCTCCTATACCCCCTCCTCTCTGACCCCACCCATTCTGCCCAGGCTCCTCCTATACCCCCTCCTCTCTGACTCCACCCATTCTGCCCAGGCTCCACCTAAGCCCCTCCTCTCTGACCCCACCCATTCTGCCCAGGCTCCGCCTAAGCCCCTCCTCTCTGACCCCACCCATTCTACCCAGGCTCCTCCCATACCCCTCTGACCCCACCCATTCTGCCCAGGCTCCTCCTATTTGACCCCACCCAATCTGACTAGGCTCCTCCTACACCCCCCTCTGCCCAGGCTCCTCCTATACCCCCCTCTGCCAGGCTCCTCCTATACCCCCCTCTGCCAGGCTCCTCCTATACCCCCTCCTCTCTGACCCCACCCATTCTGCCCAGGCTCCTCCTATTTGACCACACCCAATCTGACTAGGCTCCTCCTATACCCATTCTGCCCAGGCTCCTCCTAAGCCCCTCCTCTGCTGTCTGACCCCACCCATTCTACCCAGGCTCCTCCCATACCCCTCTGACCCCACCCAGGCTCCTCCTATTTGACCCCACCCAATCTGACTAGGCTCCTCCTACACCCCCCTCTGCCAGGCTCCTCCTATACCCCTCCTCTGCTGTCTGACCCCACCCATTCTGCCCAGGCTCCTCCTCTCTGACCCCACCCAATCTGACTAGGCTCCTCCTAAGCCCCTCCTCTGCTGTCTGACCCCACCCATTCTGCCCAGGCTCCTCCTAAGCCCCTCCTCTGCGACCTCACCCAATCTGACTAGGCTCCTCCTATACCCATTCTGCCCAGGCTCCTCCTATACCCCCTCCTCTCTGACTCCACCCATTCTGCCCAGGCTCCTCCTATACCCCTCCTCTCTGACTCCACCCATTCTGACTAGGCTCCTCCTAAGCCCCTCCTCTGCTGTCTGACCCCACCCATTCTGCCCAGGCTCCTCCTATACCCCCTCCTCTCTGACTCCACCCATTCTGCCCAGGCTCCTCCTAAGCCCCTCCTCTCTGACCCCACCCATTCTGCCCAGGCTCCTCCTAAGCCCCTCCTCTGCTGTCTGACCCCACCCATTCTGCCCAGGCTCCTCCTATTTGACCCCACCCAATCTGACTAGGTTCCTCCTAAGCCCCTCCTCTGCTGTCTGGGCCCACCCAATCTGACTAGGCTCCTCCTATACCCCCTCCTCTCTGACTCCACCCATTCTGACTAGGCTCCTCCTATTTGACCCCACCCAATCTGACTAGGCTCCTCCTAAGCCCCTCCTCTGCTGTCTGACCCCACCCATTCTGCCCAGGCTCCTCCTATTTGACCCCACCCAATCTGACTAGGTTCCTCCTAAGCCCCTCCTCTGCTGTCTGGCCCCACCCATTCTGCCCAGGCTCCTCCTATACCCCCTCCTAATTGACCCCACCCAATCTGACTAGGCTCCTCCTATACCCCTCCTCTCTGACCTCACCCATTCTGCCCAGGCTCCTCCTATTTGACCCCACCCAATCTGACTAGGCTCCTCCTAAGCCCCTCCTCTGCTGTCTGACCCCACCCATTCTGCCCAGGCTCCTCCTAAGCCCCTCCTCTCTGACTCCACCCATTCTGCCCAGGCTCCACCTAAGCCCCTCCTCTCTGACCCCACCCATTCTGCCCAGGCTCCACCTAAGCCCCTCCTCTCTGACCCCACCCATTCTGCCCAGGCTCCTCCTAAGCCCCTCCTCTGCTGTCTGACCCCACCCATTCTGCCCAGGCTCCTCCCCTACCCCTCTGACCCACCCATTCTGCCCAGGCTCCTCCTATTTGACCCCACCCAATCTGACTAAGCTCCTCCTAAGCCCCTCCTCTCTGACCTCACCCATTCTGCCCAGGCTCCTCCTATTTGACCCCACCCAATCTGACTAGGCTCCTCCTAAGCCCCTCCTCTGCTGTCTGACCCCACCCATTCTGCCCAGGCTCCTCCTAAGCCCCTCCTCTCTGACCCCACCAATTCTGCCCAGGCTCCTCCTAAGCCCCTCATCTGCTGTCTGACCCCACCCATTCTGCCCAGGCTCCTCCTATACCCCTCCTCTCTGACCCCACCCAATCTGACTAGGCTCCTCCTAAGCCCCTAGGCTCCTCCTAAGCCCCTCCTCTCTGACCCCACCCAATCTGACTAGGCTCCTCCTATACCCCCTCCTCTCTGACTCCACCCATTCTGACTAGGTTCCTCCTATTTGACCCCACCCATTCTGCCCAGGCTCCTCCCATACCCCTCTGACCCCACCCATTCTGCCCAGGCTCCTCCTATACCCCTCCTCTGCTGTCTGACCCCACCCATTCTGCCCAGGCTCCTCCTATTTGACCCCACCCAATCTGACTAGGCTCCTCCTATACCCCCTCTGCCCAGGCTCCTCCTAAGCCCCTCCTCTGCTGTCTGACCCCCACCCATTCTGCCCAGGCTCCGCCTAAGCCCCTCCTCTCTGACCCCACCCATTCTGCCCAGGCTCCTCCTATTTGACCCCACCCAATCTGACTAGGCTCCTCCTAAGCCCCTCCTCTCTGACCCCACCCCCTCTGACTAGGCTCCTCCTATACCCCCTCCTCTCTGACTCCACCCATTCTACCCAGGCTCCTCCCATACCCCTCTGACCCCTCCCATTGTGCCCAGGCTCCTCCTATTTGACCCCACCCAATCTGACTAGGCTCCTCCTACACCCCCCTCTGCCAGGCTCCTCCTATACCCCCTCCTCTCTGACTCCACCCATTCTACCCAGGCTCCTCCCATACCCCTCTGACCCCACCCATTCTGCCCAGGCTCCTCCTATTTGACCCCACCCAATCTGACTAGGCTCCTCCTATACCCATTCTGCCCAGGCTCCTCCTATACCCCCTCCTCTCTGACTCCACCCATTCTGCCCAGGCTCCTCCTAGGCCCCTCCTCTCTGACCCCACCCATTCTGCCCATATACCCTCTCATCCTGCCCAGGCTCCTCCTAAGCCCCTCCTCTGCTGTCTGACCCCACCCATTCTGCCCAGGCTCCTCCTCTCTGACCCCACCCATTCTGCCCAGGCTCCTCCTAAGCCCCTCCTCTCTGACCCCACCCCCTCTGCCCAGGCTCCTCCTATTTGACCCCACCCAATCTGACTAGGCTCCTCCTACACCCCCCTCTGCCAGGCTCCTCCTATACCCCCTCCTCTCTGACTCCACCCATTCTACCCAGGCTCCTCCTATTTGACCCCACCCAATCTGACTAGGCTCCTCCTACACCCCCCTCTGCCCAGGCTCCTCCTATACCCCCTCCTCTCTGACTCCACCCATTCTACCCAGGCTCCTCCCATACCCCTCTGACCCCACCCATTCTGCCCAGGCTCCTCCTATTTGACCCCACCCAATCTGACTAGGCTCCTCCTACACCCCCCTCTGCCAGGCTCCTCCTATACCCCCTCCTCTCTGACCCCACCCATTCTGCCCAGGCTCCTCCTATAC
This sequence comes from Lissotriton vulgaris, assembly GCF_964263255.1. Lineage (NCBI taxonomy): Eukaryota > Metazoa > Chordata > Amphibia > Caudata > Salamandridae > Lissotriton > Lissotriton vulgaris. The sequence goes on from NC_141695.1 coordinate 1,003,511,628, forward strand.
CCCCTCCTCTCTGACTCCACCCATTCTGCCCAGGCTCCACCTAAGCCCCTCCTCTCTGACCCCACCCATTCTGCCCAGGCTCCGCCTAAGCCCCTCCTCTCTGACCCCACCCATTCTACCCAGGCTCCTCCCATACCCCTCTGACCCCACCCATTCTGCCCAGGCTCCTCCTATTTGACCCCACCCAATCTGACTAGGCTCCTCCTACACCCCCCTCTGCCCAGGCTCCTCCTATACCCCCCTCTGCCAGGCTCCTCCTATACCCCCTCCTCTCTGACCCCACCCATTCTGCCCAGGCTCCTCCTATTTGACCACACCCAATCTGACTAGGCTCCTCCTATACCCATTCTGCCCAGGCTCCTCCTAAGCCCCTCCTCTGCTGTCTGACCCCACCCATTCTACCCAGGCTCCTCCCATACCCCTCTGACCCCACCCAGGCTCCTCCTATTTGACCCCACCCAATCTGACTAGGCTCCTCCTACACCCCCCTCTGCCAGGCTCCTCCTATACCCCTCCTCTGCTGTCTGACCCCACCCATTCTGCCCAGGCTCCTCCTCTCTGACCCCACCCAATCTGACTAGGCTCCTCCTAAGCCCCTCCTCTGCTGTCTGACCCCACCCATTCTGCCCAGGCTCCTCCTAAGCCCCTCCTCTGCGACCTCACCCAATCTGACTAGGCTCCTCCTATACCCATTCTGCCCAGGCTCCTCCTATACCCCCTCCTCTCTGACTCCACCCATTCTGCCCAGGCTCCTCCTATACCCCTCCTCTCTGACTCCACCCATTCTGACTAGGCTCCTCCTAAGCCCCTCCTCTGCTGTCTGACCCCACCCATTCTGCCCAGGCTCCTCCTAAGCCCCTCCTCTCTGACTCCACCCATTCTGCCCAGGCTCCACCTAAGCCCCTCCTCTCTGACCCCACCCATTCTGCCCAGGCTCCTCCTAAGCCCCTCCTCTGCTGTCTGACCCCACCCATTCTGCCCAGGCTCCTCCCCTACCCCTCTGACCCACCCATTCTGCCCAGGCTCCTCCTATTTGACCCCACCCAATCTGACTAAGCTCCTCCTAAGCCCCTCCTCTCTGACCCCACCCCCTCTGCCCAGGCTCCTCCTAAGCCCCTCCTCTGCTGTCTGACCCCACCCATTCTGCCCAGGCTCCTCCTCTCTGACCCCACCCATTCTGCCCAGGCTCCTCCTATTTGACCCCACCCAATCTGACTAAGCTCCTCCTAAGCCCCTCCTCTCTGACCCCACCCCCTCTGCCCAGGCTCCTCCTAAGCCCCTCCTCTGCTGTCTGACCCCACCCATTCTGCCCAAGCTCCTCCTATTCCCCCTCCTCTCTGACTCCACCCATTCTACCCAGGCTCCTCCCATACCCCTCTGACCCCTCCCATTCTGCCCAGGCTCCTCCTATTTGACCCCACCCAATCTGACTAGGCTCCTCCTAAGCCCCTAAGCTCCTCCTAAGCCCCTCCTCTGCTCTCTGACCCCACCCATTCTGCCCAGGCTCCTCCTATACCCCTCTTCTCTGACCCCACCCAACCTGCCCAGGGTCCTCCTCCTACAGACAACACCCATTCTCTTTCTTTCACCTTTCTTTCCACACCTATTTTACTTACCGACCAATCTGCAATCCCTCTTTCGCTAGGCATGATTCCACTCTTACACAACACACAGACACATTTTACTTACCAATTTACTTACCTGGTGCCGAACCCGGGATTTGAACCCTGGTTGCCTGGATGGAAGGCAGGAACTTACCCACTGGACCACACTGGTTTCCATGTAAGTAGCCTATCAAATTGTCCTTATGTCATGGTCATCCTTTTAATGTGCAATGGAAGCCACAGGAAAGGACACCAAGGCCTGTATGTTGCTTATAGTTACTTCTGCAATCCTCTAGACCACCAAGGAGCTATAGCTCAAAGGTAAGGCTTGTACCTTTGGTGGGGACAGCCCTCACAGGCCAGGGTTCGAATCCTGCCAGTGCTGTAGAAGTATCCCAAGGTGGGAAATTTTCAAACAGTGATTTTCTTTTATTTTTTTTTGCTAAGTGTTTTTCTGGTTTCCATGTAAGTAGCCTATCAAATTGTCCGTATGTCATGGTCATCCATTTAATGTGCAATGGAAGCCACAGGAAAGGACACCAAGGCCTGTATGTTGCTTATAGTTACTACTGCAATCCTCCAGACCACCAAGGAGCTATAGCTCAAAGGTAAGGCTTGTACCTTTGGTGGGGACAGCCCTCACAGGCCAGGGTTCGAATCCTGCCAGTGCTGTAGAAGTATCCCAAGGTGGGAAATTTTCAAACAGTGATTTTCTTTTATTTTTTGTTGCTAAGTGTTTTTCTGGTTTCCATGTAAGTAGCCTATCAAATTGTCCTTATGTCATGGTCATCCATTTAATGTGCAATGGAAGCCACAGGAAAGGACACCAAGGCCTGTATGTTGCTTATAGTTACTACTGCAATCCTCCAGACCACCAAGGAGCTATAGCTCAAAGGTAAGGCTTGTACCTTTGGTGGGGACAGCCCTCACAGGCCAGCGTTCGAATCCTGCCAGTGTTGTAGAAGTATCCCAAGGTGGGAAATTTTCAAACAGTGATTTTCTTTTTTTTTTTTTGCTAAGTGTTTTTCTGGTTTCCATGTAAGTAGCCTATCAAATTGTCCTTATGTCATGGTCATCCATTTAATGTGCAATGGAAGCCACAGGGAAGGAGACCAAGGCCTGTATGTTGCTTATAGTTACTACTGCAATCCTCTAGACCACCAAGGAGATAGCTCAAAGGTAAGGCTTGTACCTTTGGGGGGACAGCCCTCACAGGCCAGGGTTCGAATCCTGCCAGTGCTGTAGAAGTGTCCCAAGGTGGGAAATTTTCAAACAGTGATTTTTTTTTTGCTAGTGTTTTTTTGGCAGGTGTCTCCCAACATTTCATATGTTTTCTCTCATGACCTTCTACCAACCGCCCTATTTCTCAAGTAGGTGCTAGGAACAAGGCCTTATCTTCCTTTATCAATGTCGTCATTCTTTGTCCTTTAAGTTTGGTGAATTGCAGAGTGCAATTGTGGTATTGGGGGTTATAACTGAGCACAAGAATGCGAGGATGGTGCTACACTTATTGTAAAATAGGTTGGTTGATGGTGATTTTTCATTTTAGTGTGAGCCACTCGCTCAAATCAGGGGTTTGGTGCCAGTGAGCTTGGATAGAAATAAAGGTCAAGTATGAGCTCTGGCTAATGAAATGATGGGTCGAGTTTGAGGCTAGCTAGAGTCCATTTATTAGGTGCAATAAGAATTTGGAAAGATTTTTCCTTTAAGAGACAGACAAGAGCAGAGTCAAGCCTTTGCTCTAGTAGATCTGCATCATGCCTGCTGCAGGATGTGAAGGAGTGGACCTCCACAGCAGTGCGCTGTGCCGGGCTGGACTGCACTGGGCTGGGCTGGGCCTGCCCTGGCATCTTGGATTTATTCACCCACCTCCTTCCTTTGAAGAACGCTCACGAACGGCCACGAACGTCCTTGTTCTGTATACAGGCGGACAGCGGGCAATTTAGGACCCTGCTAAATGATGGTGATGTCCCCATGTGCTTCCTTCGAGTGGCAAAATCCTTCGTCTAAGGCAGGTGGGCTTTTTTAAAATTTGGTTGAAGACCATATGTTGGAGGCAGTATCACGGCATAAGCCGCCGACCGTCTCAGAAGAAAGTATGCATGGGAGGACATTATTTGCATAGGAGAGCCCTCTTCTCAGTCCCATTCTTAAGCTGCAGTGGCCATGAAGTGTTACTAGGGGGCAGCAGTATGAACAAAAGAGAACACTGAGGCTTTTCTCCTTCTTGCTGACATGATTCTTGGTCATTTTTGTCTTGCAGGGCCTAAGGAGTGAATGACTACGATGACTGAGGGGATGAGGAATGGCTGGCCTGTATTTGTGGTGAAGGGGGAACATTTGGAAGGTAAACAGCAAGATGAAAGCGTCAAAGCATATATGTTTGCTGAGTGATTGAGTCTGTGTGTCACTTGTCTCTTTGTAGGGACATGTGAGAAAGGAACAGCAGCACCATAGACTTCAGGTGGGAGAGCAAGCAAGGATGAATATTTCCCTCAAATCCAAATACTTACAGCACCTCAAAGATGACAAGTGCGATATGATGTTCTGCAATTGCAAGGATTTGCCATGTGTGGTGCATAAATATGCATGGTTAGTGAGGTTTTTCCCAGAATGTGAGTATCGTTAGGCTGGCAAATGTCAGGCACTCCTTTGGGGGTATGAGGCCAAGAAAAAATTTGGGAAGTTTGCTACAGTCATCTGTAGGATCGAAAGACACTGGGGAATCGTTACAGAGGGAGCCAGGCTGCACAAAACGTGGTAACAGTTGGACAGAAATCTTTAGCCGGACTTTTGACTACCCCCAATGTGGGACCAGGACCGCAGTACCTCTCTGTCTCTGAAAAATATTTTGACCTCTGGGCACCACCATCTCAATACCCCTCAAATGTTCCCTCCTGGAACCCCAGCTTTGGTAGTGCATCAACCAGGTTTCAATCATTTGAGTGACCACAAACACCCTTGCTATGTGCCTTCCATTTACATTCAGTCAGTAACCCAGCTGCTTCGTTCGCTATTGAATCTCAAGTGACAGTTGGATGCACATTGCAGGGGTATACAGGCATTTACCGTACTGTACAGCCCCTCTCAGTACAGTCAGACTACACTTCTTAAAATCATAAATACATGTTTTGTCCAACAGTAAGGCCGGGCCTTTCCTCTGTAGTTCATAGCCAACGTAAGTAGGAAAAAATAAGCTGAAGAGCATGCCAAAATTCTCTACAGACACTGCCAATCCTCACACTGCCTATTTGCATGCCGAGGTTATTCACTATGACCCACCAAACCAATTGGCAACAGTAGCCTCTCTCTGCCTCATTCGTATGCTCCGATGCCACCTTTATTTAGCAAATGTTAGTGCTCTAGGATTTCATAGCACGATTCGCTATAGCCTCTTTTTTCAACAGAAATGTCCTAAAGGTACCTATACCAATCTGCTGGGTGGGGAGGAGGGGGGCTGCTGCTGCTGGCAGTAAAATTTTGGGGCACCCCACCTGCAAAAATACATTCACATGCTCCTTGTTGTACCTTTCAATACCATAACTGCAGCAGAATCGTATGGTGACCCCTGTTGGTAACAGAAACTGTCAAACAGCTTTTTGCCACCCCCCCTCCCCCGTTGCCCCTAACCATTTGGGGTACACCCCATGAGGGAGGATCAGAGCAATAAAAAATAATGGTAGCCCCCCCAAAAAGTACCTGGAAGGCATGCCATTCTGTGCACCTCATCGCTCTTCACGTTGCGCCTAAGCACCTTTTAATACTGCTCCCCGACTGCCCCCTCCAAACAGAAATAATAAAGAATAGGGGGGTGCATTAAAAAAGTTTTTGCAGTTCCCCACCATAAGTCAGGATCCTCCTCCATCTATGACCCCTTCCTAGGCCCTCAGACCCCACCCATTCTGCCCAGGCTCCTCCTATTTGACCACACCCAATCTGACTAGGCTCCTCCTTAACCCCTCCTCTGCTCTCTGACCCCACCCAATCTGACTAGGCTCCTCCTATACCCCCTCCTCTCTGACTCCACCCATTCTGCCCAGGCTCCTCCCATACCCCTCTGACCCCACCCATTCTGCCCAGGCTCCTCCTATACCCCTCTTATTTGACCCCAATCTGACTAGGCTCCTCCTAAGCCCCTCCTCTGCTGTCTGACCCCACCCATTCTGACTAAGCTCCTCCTAAACCAATCCTCTGCTGTCTGACTCCACCCATTCTGCCCAGGCTCCTCCTCAGCCCCTCCTCTCTGACCTCACCCAATCTGACTAGGCTCCTCCTATACCCCCTCCTCTCTGACCCCACCCAATCTGACTAGGCTCCTCCTTAACCCCTCCTCTGCTCTCTGACCCCACCCATTCTGACTAAGCTCCTCCTAAACCCATCCTCTGCTGTCTGACCCCACCCATTCTGCCCAGGCTCCTCCTAAGCCCCTCTGCCCAGGCTCCTCCTATACCCCTCCTCTCTGACCTCACCCAATCTGACTAGGCTCCTCCTATACCCATTCTGCCCAGGCTCCTCCTATACCCCCTCCTCTCTGACTCTACCCATTCTGCCCAGGCTCCTCCTATACCCCTCCTCTCTGACCCCACCCAATCTGACTAGGCTCCTCCTAAGCCCCTCCTCTGCTGTCTGACCCCACCCATTCTGCCCAGGCTCCTCCTATTTGACCACACCCAATCTGACTAGGCTCCTCCTTAACCCCTCCTCTGCTCTCTGACCCCACCCAATCTGACTAGGCTCCTCCTATACCCCCTCCTCTCTGACTCCACCCATTCTGCCCAGGCTCCTCCCATACCCCTCTGACCCCACCCATTCTGCCCAGGCTCCTCCTATACCCCTCTTATTTGACCCCAATCTGACTAGGCTCCTCCTAAGCCCCTCCTCTGCTGTCTGACCCCACCCATTCTGACTAAGCTCCTCCTAAACCAATCCTCTGCTGTCTGACTCCACCCATTCTGCCCAGGCTCCTCCTATACCCCCTCCTATTTGACCCCACCCAATCTGACTAGGCTCCTCCTATACCCCTCCTCTCTGACCTCACCCATTCTGCCCAGGCTCCTCCTATTTGACCCCACCCAATCTGACTAGGCTCCTCCTAAGCCCCTCCTCTGCTGTCTGACCCCACCCATTCTGCCCAGGCTCCTCCTAAGCCCCTCCTCTCTGACCCCACCCAATCTGACTAGGCTCCTCCTAAGCCCCTCCTCTGCTTTCTGACCCCACCCATTCTGCCCAGGCTCCTCCTAAGCCCCTCCTCTGCTGTCTGACCCCACCCATTCTGCCCAGGCTCCTCCTATTTGACCCCACCCAATCTGACTAGGTTCCTCCTAAGCCCCTCCTCTGCTGTCTGGCCCCACCCATTCTGCCCAGGCTCCTCCTATACCCCCTCCTATTTGACCCCACCCAATCTGACTAGGCTCCTCCTATACCCCTCCTCTCTGACCTCACCCATTCTGCCCAGGCTCCTCCTATTTGACCCCACCCAATCTGACTAGGCTCCTCCTAAGCCCCTCCTCTGCTGTCTGGCCCCACCCATTCTGCCCAGGCTCCTCCTATACCCCCTCCTATTTGACCCCACCCAATCTGACTAGGCTCCTCCTATACCCCTCCTCTCTGACCTCACCCATTCTGCCCAGGCTCCTCCTATTTGACCCCACCCAATCTGACTAGGCTCCTCCTAAGCCCCTCCTCTGCTGTCTGACCCCACCCATTCTGCCCAGGCTCCTCCTAAGCCCCTCCTCTCTGACCCCACCAATTCTGCCCAGGCTCCTCCTAAGCCCCTCATCTGCTGTCTGACCCCACCCATTCTGCCCAGGCTCCTCCTATACCCCTCCTCTCTGACCCCACCCAATCTGACTAGGCTCCTCCTATACCCCCTCCTCTCTGACTCCACCCGTTCTGACTAGGCTCCTCCTATTTGACCCCACCCAATCTGACTAGGCTCCTCCTAAGCCCCTCCTCTGCTGTCTGACCCCACCCATACTGCCCAGGCTCTGCCTAAGCATCTCCTCTCTGACCCCACCCATTCTGCCCAGGCTCCTCCTAAGCCCCTCCTCTGCTGTCTGACCCCACCCATTCTGCCCAGGCTCCTCCTAAGCCCCTCCTCTGCTGTCTGACCCCACCCATTCTGCCCAGGCTCCTCCTATACCCCCTCCTCTCTGACTCCACCCATTCTGCCCAGGCTCCTCCTATACCCCTCCTATTTGACCCCACCCAATCTGACTTGGCTCCTCCTAAGCCCCTCCTCTGCTGTCTGACCCCACCCATTCTGCCAAGGCTCCTCCTATTTGACCCCACCCAATCTGACTAGGCTCCTCCTATACCCCCTCTGCCCAGGCTCCTCCTAAGCCCCTCCTCTGCTGTCTGACCCCCACCCATTCTGCCCAGGCTCCGCCTAAGCCCCTCCTCTCTGACCCCACCCATTCTGCCCAGGCTCCTCCTAAGCCCCACCTCTCTGACTCCACCCATTCTGCCCAGGCTCCTCCTATTTGACCAGGCTCCTCCTAAGCCCCTCCTCTCTGACCCCACCCCCTCTGACTAGGCTCCTCCTATACCCCCTCCTCTCTGACTCCACCCATTCTACCCAGGCTCCTCCCATACCCCTCTGACCCCTCCCATTGTGCCCAGGCTCCTCCTATTTGACCCCACCCAATCTGACTAGGCTCCTCCTACACCCCCCTCTGTGACTCCACCCATTCTGCCCAGGCTCCTCCTATTTGACCCCACCCAATCTGACTAGGCTCCTCCTAAGCCCCTCCTCTCTGACCCCACCCCCTCTGACTAGGCTCCTCCTATACCCCCTCCTCTCTGACTCCACCCATTCTACCCAGGCTCCTCCCATACCCCTCTGACCCCTCCCATTGTGCCCAGGCTCCTCCTATTTGACCCCACCCAATCTGACTAGGCTCCTCCTACACCCCCCTCTGCCAGGCTCCTCCTATACCCCCTCCTCTCTGACTCCACCCATTCTACCCAGGCTCCTCCCATACCCCTCTGACCCCACCCATTCTGCCCAGGCTCCTCCTATTTGACCCCACCCAATCTGACTAGGCTCCTCCTACACCCCCCTCTGCCCAGGCTCCTCCTATACCCCCTCCTCTCTGACTCCACCCATTCTACCCAGGCTCCTCCCATACCCCTCTGACCCCACCCATTCTGCCCAGGCTCCTCCTATTTGACCCCACCCAATCTGACTAGGCTCCTCCTACACCCCCCTCTGCCAGGCTCCTCCTATACCCCCTCCTCTCTGACCCCACCCATTCTGCCCAGGCTCCACCTAAGCCCCTCCTCTCTGACCCCACCCATTCTGCCCAGGCTCCGCCTAAGCCCCTCCTCTCTGACCCCACCCATTCTACCCAGGCTCCTCCCATACCCCTCTGACCCCACCCATTCTGCCCAGGCTCCTCCTATTTGACCACACCCAATCTGACTAGGCTCCTCCTATACCCATTCTGCCCAGGCTCCTCCTAAGCCCCTCCTCTGCTGTCTGACCCCACCCATTCTACCCAGGCTCCTCCCATACCCCTCTGACCCCACCCAGGCTCCTCCTATTTGACCCCACCCAATCTGACTAGGCTCCTCCTACACCCCCCTCTGCCAGGCTCCTCCTATACCCCTCCTCTGCTGTCTGACCCCACCCATTCTGCCCAGGCTCCTCCTCTCTGACCCCACCCATTCTGCCCAGGCTCCTCCTATACCCCACCTCTCTGACCCCACCCAATCTGACTAGGCTCCTCCTAAGCCCCTCCTCTGCTGTCTGACCCCACCCATTCTGCCCAGGCTCCTCCTAAGCCCCTCCTCTGCGACCTCACCCAATCTGACTAGGCTCCTCCTATACCCATTCTGCCCAGGCTCCTCCTATACCCCCTCCTCTCTGACTCCACCCATTCTGCCCAGGCTCCTCCTATACCCCTCCTCTCTGACTCCACCCATTCTGACTAGGCTCCTCCTAAGCCCCTCCTCTGCTGTCTGACCCCACCCATTCTGCCCAGGCTCCTCCTATACCCCCTCCTCTCTGACTCCACCCATTCTGCCCAGGCTCCTCCTAAGCCCCTCCTCTCTGACCCCACCCATTCTGCCCAGGCTCCTCCTAAGCCCCTCCTCTGCTGTCTGACCCCACCCATTCTGCCCAGGCTCCTCCTATTTGACCCCACCCAATCTGACTAGGTTCCTCCTAAGCCCCTCCTCTGCTGTCTGGGCCCACCCAATCTGACTAGGCTCCTCCTATACCCCCTCCTCTCTGACTCCACCCATTCTGACTAGGCTCCTCCTATTTGACCCCACCCAATCTGACTAGGCTCCTCCTAAGCCCCTCCTCTGCTGTCTGACCCCACCCATTCTGCCCAGGCTCCTCCTATTTGACCCCACCCAATCTGACTAGGTTCCTCCTAAGCCCCTCCTCTGCTGTCTGGCCCCACCCATTCTGCCCAGGCTCCTCCTATACCCCCTCCTAATTGACCCCACCCAATCTGACTAGGCTCCTCCTATACCCCTCCTCTCTGACCTCACCCATTCTGCCCAGGCTCCTCCTATTTGACCCCACCCAATCTGACTAGGCTCCTCCTAAGCCCCTCCTCTGCTGTCTGACCCCACCCATTCTGCCCAGGCTCCTCCTAAGCCCCTCCTCTCTGACTCCACCCATTCTGCCCAAGCTCCACCTAAGCCCCTCCTCTCTGACCCCACCCATGCTCCACCTAAGCCCCTCCTCTCTGACCCCACCCATTCTGCCCAGGCTCCACCTAAGCCCCTCCTCTCTGACCCCACCCATTCTGCCCAGGCTCCTCCTAAGCCCCTCCTCTGCTGTCTGACCCCACCCATTCTGCCCAGGCTCCTCCCCTACCCCTCTGACCCACCCATTCTGCCCAGGCTCCTCCTAAGCCCCTCCTCTGCTGTCTGACCCCACCCATTCTGCCCAGGCTCCTCCTATTTGACCCCACCCAATCTGACTAAGCTCCTCCTAAGCCCCTCCTCTCTGACCCCACCCCCTCTGCCCAGGCTCCTCCTAAGCCCCTCCTCTGCTGTCTGACCCCACCCATTCTGCCCAGGCTCCTCCTCTCTGACCCCACCCATTCTGCCCAGGCTCCTCCTAAGCCCCTCCTCTGCTGTCTGACCCCACCCATTCTGCCCAAGCTCCTCCTATTCCCCCTCCTCTCTGACTCCACCCATTCTACCCAGGCTCCTCCCATTCTGCCCAGGCTCCTCCTATTTGACCCCACCGAATCTGACTAGGCTCCTCCTACACCCCCCTCTGCCCAGGCTCCTCCTATACCCGCTCCTCTCTGACTCCACCCATTCTACCCAGGCTCCTCCCATACCCCTCTGACCCCACCCATTCTGCCCAGGCTCCTCCTATTTGACCCCACCCAATCTGACTAGGCTCCTCCTACACCCCCCCTCTGCCAGGCTCCTCCTATACCCGCTCCTCTCTGACTCCACCCATTCTACCCAGGCTCCTCCCATACCCCTCTGACCCCTCCCATTCTGCCCAGGCTCCTCCTATTTGACCCCACCCAATCTGACTAGGCTCCTCCTAAGCCCCTAAGCTCCTCCTAAGCCCCTCCTCTGCTCTCTGACCCCACCCATTCTGCCCAGGCTCCTCCTATACCCCTCTTCTCTGACCCCACCCAACCTGCCCAGGGTCCTCCTCCTACAGACAACACCCATTCTCTTTCTTTCACCTTTCTTTCCACACCTATTTTACTTACCGACCAATCTGCAATCCCTCTTTCGCTAGGCATGATTCCACTCTTACACAACACACAGACACATTTTACTTACCAATTTACTTACCTGGTGCCGAACCCGGGATTTGAACCCTGGTTGCCTGGATGGAAGGCAGGAACTTACCCACTGGACCACACTGGTTTCCATGTAAGTAGCCTATCAAATTGTCCTTATGTCATGGTCATCCTTTTAATGTGCAATGGAAGCCACAGGAAAGGACACCAAGGCCTGTATGTTGCTTATAGTTACTTCTGCAATCCTCTAGACCACCAAGGAGCTATAGCTCAAAGGTAAGGCTTGTACCTTTGGTGGGGACAGCCCTCACAGGCCAGGGTTCGAATCCTGCCAGTGCTGTAGAAGTATCCCAAGGTGGGAAATTTTCAAACAGTGATTTTCTTTTATTTTTTTTTGCTAAGTGTTTTTCTGGTTTCCATGTAAGTAGCCTATCAAATTGTCCGTATGTCATGGTCATCCATTTAATGTGCAATGGAAGCCACAGGAAAGGACACCAAGGCCTGTATGTTGCTTATAGTTACTACTGCAATCCTCCAGACCACCAAGGAGCTATAGCTCAAAGGTAAGGCTTGTACCTTTGGTGGGGACAGCCCTCACAGGCCAGGGTTCGAATCCTGCCAGTGCTGTAGAAGTATCCCAAGGTGGGAAATTTTCAAACAGTGATTTTCTTTTATTTTTTGTTGCTAAGTGTTTTTCTGGTTTCCATGTAAGTAGCCTATCAAATTGTCCTTATGTCATGGTCATCCATTTAATGTGCAATGGAAGCCACAGGAAAGGACACCAAGGCCTGTATGTTGCTTATAGTTACTACTGCAATCCTCCAGACCACCAAGGAGCTATAGCTCAAAGGTAAGGCTTGTACCTTTGGTGGGGACAGCCCTCACAGGCCAGCGTTCGAATCCTGCCAGTGTTGTAGAAGTATCCCAAGGTGGGAAATTTTCAAACAGTGATTTTCTTTTTTTTTTTTTGCTAAGTGTTTTTCTGGTTTCCATGTAAGTAGCCTATCAAATTGTCCTTATGTCATGGTCATCCATTTAATGTGCAATGGAAGCCACAGGGAAGGAGACCAAGGCCTGTATGTTGCTTATAGTTACTACTGCAATCCTCTAGACCACCAAGGAGATAGCTCAAAGGTAAGGCTTGTACCTTTGGGGGGACAGCCCTCACAGGCCAGGGTTCGAATCCTGCCAGTGCTGTAGAAGTGTCCCAAGGTGGGAAATTTTCAAACAGTGATTTTTTTTTTGCTAGTGTTTTTTTGGCAGGTGTCTCCCAACATTTCATATGTTTTCTCTCATGACCTTCTACCAACCGCCCTATTTCTCAAGTAGGTGCTAGGAACAAGGCCTTATCTTCCTTTATCAATGTCGTCATTCTTTGTCCTTTAAGTTTGGTGAATTGCAGAGTGCAATTGTGGTATTGGGGGTTATAACTGAGCACAAGAATGCGAGGATGGTGCTACACTTATTGTAAAATAGGTTGGTTGATGGTGATTTTTCATTTTAGTGTGAGCCACTCGCTCAAATCAGGGGTTTGGTGCCAGTGAGCTTGGATAGAAATAAAGGTCAAGTATGAGCTCTGGCTAATGAAATGATGGGTCGAGTTTGAGGCTAGCTAGAGTCCATTTATTAGGTGCAATAAGAATTTGGAAAGATTTTTCCTTTAAGAGACAGACAAGAGCAGAGTCAAGCCTTTGCTCTAGTAGATCTGCATCATGCCTGCTGCAGGATGTGAAGGAGTGGACCTCCACAGCAGTGCGCTGTGCCGGGCTGGACTGCACTGGGCTGGGCTGGGCCTGCCCTGGCATCTTGGATTTATTCACCCACCTCCTTCCTTTGAAGAACGCTCACGAACGGCCACGAACGTCCTTGTTCTGTATACAGGCGGACAGCGGGCAATTTAGGACCCTGCTAAATGATGGTGATGTCCCCATGTGCTTCCTTCGAGTGGCAAAATCCTTCGTCTAAGGCAGGTGGGCTTTTTTAAAATTTGGTTGAAGACCATATGTTGGAGGCAGTATCACGGCACAAGCCGCCGACCGTCTCAGAAGAAAGTATGCATGGGAGGACATTATTTGCATAGGAGAGCCCTCTTCTCAGTCCCATTCTTAAGCTGCAGTGGCCATGAAGTGTTACTAGGGGGCAGCAGTATGAACAAAAGAGAACACTGAGGCTTTTCTCCTTCTTGCTGACATGATTCTTGGTCATTTTTGTCTTGCAGGGCCTAAGGAGTGAATGACTACGATGACTGAGGGGATGAGGAATGGCTGGCCTGTATTTGTGGTGAAGGGGGAACATTTGGAAGGTAAACAGCAAGATGAAAGCGTCAAAGCATATATGTTTGCTGAGTGATTGAGTCTGTGTGTCACTTGTCTCTTTGTAGGGACATGTGAGAAAGGAACAGCAGCACCATAGACTTCAGGTGGGAGAGCAAGCAAGGATGAATATTTCCCTCAAATCCAAATACTTACAGCACCTCAAAGATGACAAGTGCGATATGATGTTCTGCAATTGCAAGGATTTGCCATGTGTGGTGCATAAATATGCATGGTTAGTGAGGTTTTTCCCAGAATGTGAGTATCGTTAGGCTGGCAAATGTCAGGCACTCCTTTGGGGGTATGAGTCCAAGAAAAAATTTGGGAAGTTTGCTACAGTCATCTGTAGGATCGAAAGACACTGGGGAATCGTTACAGAGGGAGCCAGGCTGCACAAAACGTGGTAACAGTTGGACAGAAATCTTTAGCCGGACTTTTGACTACCCCCAATGTGGGACCAGGACCGCAGTACCTCTCTGTCTCTGAAAAATATTTTGACCTCTGGGCACCACCATCTCAATACCCCTCAAATGTTCCCTCCTGGAACCCCAGCTTTGGTAGTGCATCAACCAGGTTTCAATCATTTGAGTGACCACAAACACCCTTGCTATGTGCCTTCCATTTACATTCAGTCAGTAACCCAGCTGCTTCGTTCGCTATTGAATCTCAAGTGACAGTTGGATGCACATTGCAGGGGTATACAGGCATTTACCGTACTGTACAGCCCCTCTCAGTACAGTCAGACTACACTTCTTAAAATCATAAATACATGTTTTGTCCAACAGTAAGGCCGGGCCTTTCCTCTGTAGTTCATAGCCAACGTAAGGAGGAAAAAATAAGCTGAAGAGCATGCCAAAATTCTCTACAGACACTGCCAATCCTCACACTGCCTATTTGCATGCCGAGGTTATTCACTATGACCCACCAAACCAATTGGCAACAGTAGCCTCTCTCTGCCTCATTCGTATGCTCCGATGCCACCTTTATTTAGCAAATGTTAGTGCTCTAGGATTTCATAGCACGATTCGCTATAGCCTCTTTTTTCAACAGAAATGTCCTAAAGGTACCTATACCAATCTGCTGGGTGGGGAGGAGGGGGGCTGCTGCTGCTGGCAGTAAAATTTTGGGGCACCCCACCTGCAAAAATACATTCACATGCTCCTTGTTGTACCTTTCAATACCATAACTGCAGCAGAATCGTATGGTGACCCCTGTTGGTAACAGAAACTGTCAAACAGCTTTTTGCCACCCCCCCTCCCCCGTTGCCCCTAACCATTTGGGGTACACCCCATGAGGGAGGATCAGAGCAATAAAAAATAATGGTAGCCCCCCCAAAAAGTACCTGGAAGGCATGCCATTCTGTGCACCTCATCGCTCTTCACGTTGCGCCTAAGCACCTTTTAATACTGCTCCCCGACTGCCCCCTCCAAACAGAAATAAGAAAGAATAGGGGGGTGCATTAAAAAAGTTTTTGCAGTTCCCCACCATAAGTCAGGATCCTCCTCCATCTATGACCCCTTCCTAGGCCCTCAGACCCCACCCATTCTGCCCAGGCTCCTCCTATTTGACCACACCCAATCTGACTAGGCTCCTCCTTAACCCCTCCTCTGCTCTCTGACCCCACCCAATCTGACTAGGCTCCTCCTATACCCCCTCCTCTCTGACTCCACCCATTCTGCCCAGGCTCCTCCCATACCCCTCTGACCCCACCCATTCTGCCCAGGCTCCTCCTATACCCCTCTTATTTGACCCCAATCTGACTAGGCTCCTCCTAAGCCCCTCCTCTGCTGTCTGACCCCACCCATTCTGACTAAGCTCCTCCTAAACCAATCCTCTGCTGTCTGACTCCACCCATTCTGCCCAGGCTCCTCCTCAGCCCCTCCTCTCTGACCCCACCCAATCTGACTAGGCTCCTCCTTAACCCCTCCTCTGCTCTCTGACCCCACCCATTCTGACTAAGCTCCTCCTAAACCCATCCTCTGCTGTCTGACCCCACCCATTCTGCCCAGGCTCCTCCTAAGCCCCTCTGCCCAGGCTCCTCCTATACCCCTCCTCTCTGACCTCACCCAATCTGACTAGGCTCCTCCTATACCCATTCTGCCCAGGCTCCTCCTATACCCCCTCCTCTCTGACTCCACCCATTCTGCCCAGGCTCCTCCTATACCCCTCCTCTCTGACCCCACCCAATCTGACTAGGCTCCTCCTAAGCCCCTCCTCTGCTGTCTGACCCCACCCATTCTGCCCAGGCTCCTCCTATTTGACCACACCCAATCTGACTAGGCTCCTCCTTAACCCCTCCTCTGCTCTCTGACCCCACCCAATCTGACTAGGCTCCTCCTATACCCCCTCCTCTCTGACTCCACCCATTCTGCCCAGGCTCCTCCCATACCCCTCTGACCCCACCCATTCTGCCCAGGCTCCTCCTATACCCCTCTTATTTGACCCCAATCTGACTAGGCTCCTCCTAAGCCCCTCCTCTGCTGTCTGACCCCACCCATTCTGACTAAGCTCCTCCTAAACCAATCCTCTGCTGTCTGACTCCACCCATTCTGCCCAGGCTCCTCCTATACCCCCTCCTATTTGACCCCACCCAATCTGACTAGGCTCCTCCTATACCCCTCCTCTCTGACCTCACCCATTCTGCCCAGGCTCCTCCTATTTGACCCCACCCAATCTGACTAGGCTCCTCCTAAGCCCCTCCTCTGCTGTCTGACCCCACCCATTCTGCCCAGGCTCCTCCTAAGCCCCTCCTCTCTGACCCCACCCAATCTGACTAGGCTCCTCCTAAGCCCCTCCTCTGCTTTCTGACCCCACCCATTCTGCCCAGGCTCCTCCTAAGCCCCTCCTCTGCTGTCTGACCCCACCCATTCTGCCCAGGCTCCTCCTATTTGACCCCACCCAATCTGACTAGGTTCCTCCTAAGCCCCTCCTCTGCTGTCTGGCCCCACCCATTCTGCCCAGGCTCCTCCTATACCCCCTCCTATTTGACCCCACCCAATCTGACTAGACTCCTCCTATACCCCTCCTCTCTGACCTCACCCATTCTGCCCAGGCTCCTCCTATTTGACCCCACCCAATCTGACTAGGCTCCTCCTAAGCCCCTCCTCTGCTGTCTGACCCCACCCATTCTGCCCAGGCTCCTCCTAAGCCCCTCCTCTCTGACCCCACCAATTCTGCCCAGGCTCCTCCTAAGCCCCTCATCTGCTGTCTGACCCCACCCATTCTGCCCAGGCTCCTCCTATACCCCTCCTCTCTGACCCCACCCAATCTGACTAGGCTCCTCCTAAGCCCCTAGGCTCCTCCTAAGCCCCTCCTCTCTGACCCCACCCAATCTGACTAGGCTCCTCCTATACCCCCTCCTCTCTGACTCCACCCGTTCTGACTAGGCTCCTCCTATTTGACCCCACCCAATCTGACTAGGCTCCTCCTAAGCCCCTCCTCTGCTGTCTGACCCCACCCATACTGCCCAGGCTCTGCCTAAGCATCTCCTCTCTGACCCCACCCATTCTGCCCAGGCTCCTCCTAAGCCCCTCCTCTGCTGTCTGACCCCACCCATTCTGCCCAGGCTCCTCCTAAGCCCCTCCTCTGCTGTCTGACCCCACCCATTCTGCCCAGGCTCCTCCTATACCCCCTCCTCTCTGACTCCACCCATTCTGCCCAGGCTCCTCCTATACCCCTCTGACCCCACCCATTCTGCCCAGGCTCCTCCTATACCCCTCCTATTTGACCCCACCCAATCTGACTTGGCTCCTCCTAAGCCCCTCCTCTGCTGTCTGACCCCACCCATTCTGCCCAGGCTCCTCCTATTTGACCCCACCCAATCTGACTAGGCTCCTCCTATACCCCCTCTGCCCAGGCTCCTCCTAAGCCCCTCCTCTGCTGTCTGACCCCCACCCATTCTGCCCAGGCTCCGCCTAAGCCCCTCCTCTCTGACCCCACCCATTCTGCCCAGGCTCCTCCTAAGCCCCACCTCTCTGACTCCACCCATTCTGCCCAGGCTCCTCCTATTTGACCCCACCCAATCTGACTAGGCTCCTCCTAAGCCCCTCCTCTCTGACCCCACCCCCTCTGACTAGGCTCCTCCTATACCCCCTCCTCTCTGACTCCACCCATTCTACCCAGGCTCCTCCCATACCCCTCTGACCCCTCCCATTGTGCCCAGGCTCCTCCTATTTGACCCCACCCAATCTGACTAGGCTCCTCCTACACCCCCCTCTGCCAGGCTCCTCCTATACCCCCTCCTCTCTGACTCCACCCATTCTACCCAGGCTCCTCCCATACCCCTCTGACCCCACCCATTCTGCCCAGGCTCCTCCTATTTGACCCCACCCAATCTGACTAGGCTCCTCCTACACCCCCCTCTGCCCAGGCTCCTCCTATACCCCCTCCTCTCTGACTCCACCCATTCTACCCAGGCTCCTCCCATACCCCTCTGACCCCACCCATTCTGCCCAGGCTCCTCCTATTTGACCCCACCCAATCTGACTAGGCTCCTCCTAAGCCCCTAGGCTCCTCCTAAGCCCCTCCTCTGCTGTCTGACCCCACTCATTCTGCCCAGGCTCCTCCTAAGCCCCTCCTCTCTGACCCCACCCAATCTGACTAGGCTCCTCCTAAGCCCCTAGGCTCCTCCTAAGCCCCTCCTCTGCTCTCTGACCCCACCCAATCTGACTAGGCTCCTCCTAAGCCCCTAGGCTCCTCCTAAGCCCCTCCTCTGCTGCCTGACCCCACCCATTCTGCCCAGGCTCCTCCTATACCCCCTCCTCTCTGACTCCACCCATTCTGCCCAGGCTCCTCCTATTTGACCCCACCCAATCTGACTAGGCTCCTCCTATACCCCCTCTGCCCAGGCTCCTCCTATACCCCTCCTCTCTGACCCCACCCCCTCTGCCCAGGCTCCTCCTATACCCCCTCTGCCCAGGCTCCTCCTATACCCCTCCTCTCTGACCCCACCCAATCTGACTAGGCTCCTCCTAAGCCCCTCCTCTGCTGTCTGACCCCACCCATTCTGCCCAGGCTCCTCCTATACCCCTCCTCTCTGACCCCACCCCCTCTGCCCAGGCTCCTCCTATTTGACCCCACCCAATCTGACTAGGCTCCTCCTACACCCCCCTCTGCCAGGCTCCTCCTATACCCCCTCCTCTCTGACTCCACCCATTCTACCCAGGCTCCTCCCATACCCCTCTGACCCCACCCATTCTGCCCAGGCTCCTCCTATTTGACCCCACCCAATCTGACTAGGCTCCTCCTACACCCCCCCTCTGCCAGGCTCCTCCTATACCCGCTCCTCTCTGACTCCACCCATTCTACCCAGGCTCCTCCCATACCCCTCTGACCCCTCCCATTCTGCCCAGGCTCCTCCTATTTGACCCCACCCAATCTGACTAGGCTCCTCCTAAGCCCCTAAGCTCCTCCTAAGCCCCTCCTCTGCTCTCTGACCCCACCCATTCTGCCCAGGCTCCTCCTATACCCCTCTTCTCTGACCCCACCCAACCTGCCCAGGGTCCTCCTCCTACAGACAACACCCATTCTCTTTCTTTCACCTTTCTTTCCACACCTATTTTACTTACCGACCAATCTGCAATCCCTCTTTCGCTAGGCATGATTCCACTCTTACACAACACACAGACACATTTTACTTACCAATTTACTTACCTGGTGCCGAACCCGGGATTTGAACACTGGTTGCCTGGATGGAAGGCAGGAACTTACCCACTGGACCACACTGGTTTCCATGTAAGTAGCCTATCAAATTGTCCTTATGTCATGGTCATCCTTTTAATATGCAATGGAAGCCACAGGAAAGGACACCAAGGCCTGTATGTTGCTTATAGTTACTTCTGCAATCCTCTAGACCACCAAGGAGCTATAGCTCAAAGGTAAGGCTTGTACCTTTGGTGGGGACAGCCCTCACAGGCCAGGGTTCGAATCCTGCCAGTGCTGTAGAAGTATCCCAAGGTGGGAAATTTTCAAACAGTGATTTTCTTTTATTTTTTTTTGCTAAGTGTTTTTCTGGTTTCCATGTAAGTAGCCTATCAAATTGTCCGTATGTCATGGTCATCCATTTAATGTGCAATGGAAGCCACAGGAAAGGACACCAAGGCCTGTATGTTGCTTATAGTTACTACTGCAATCCTCCAGACCACCAAGGAGCTATAGCTCAAAGGTAAGGCTTGTACCTTTGGTGGGGACAGCCCTCACAGGCCAGGGTTCGAATCCTGCCAGTGCTGTAGAAGTATCCCAAGGTGGGAAATTTTCAAACAGTGATTTTCTTTTATTTTTTGTTGCTAAGTGTTTTTCTGGTTTCCATGTAAGTAGCCTATCAAATTGTCCTTATGTCATGGTCATCCATTTAATGTGCAATGGAAGCCACAGGAAAGGACACCAAGGCCTGTATGTTGCTTATAGTTACTACTGCAATCCTCCAGACCACCAAGGAGCTATAGCTCAAAGGTAAGGCTTGTACCTTTGGTGGGGACAGCCCTCACAGGCCAGCGTTCGAATCCTGCCAGTGTTGTAGAAGTATCCCAAGGTGGGAAATTTTCAAACAGTGATTTTCTTTTTTTTTTTTTGCTAAGTGTTTTTCTGGTTTCCATGTAAGTAGCCTATCAAATTGTCCTTATGTCATGGTCATCCATTTAATGTGCAATGGAAGCCACAGGGAAGGAGACCAAGGCCTGTATGTTGCTTATAGTTACTACTGCAATCCTCTAGACCACCAAGGAGATAGCTCAAAGGTAAGGCTTGTACCTTTGGGGGGACAGCCCTCACAGGCCAGGGTTCGAATCCTGCCAGTGCTGTAGAAGTGTCCCAAGGTGGGAAATTTTCAAACAGTGATTTTTTTTTTGCTAGTGTTTTTTTGGCAGGTGTCTCCCAACATTTCATATGTTTTCTCTCATGACCTTCTACCAACCGCCCTATTTCTTAAGTAGGTGCTAGGAACAAGGCCTTATCTTCCTTTATCAATGTCGTCATTCTTTGTCCTTTAAGTTTGGTGAATTGCAGAGTGCAATTGTGGTATTGGGGGTTATAACTGAGCACAAGAATGCGAGGATGGTGCTACACTTATTGTAAAATAGGTTGGTTGATGGTGATTTTTCATTTTAGTGTGAGCCACTCGCTCAAATCAGGGGTTTGGTGCCAGTGAGCTTGGATAGAAATAAAGGTCAAGTATGAGCTCTGGCTAATGAAATGATGGGTCGAGTTTGAGGCTAGCTAGAGTCCATTTATTAGGTGCAATAAGAATTTGGAAAGATTTTTCCTTTAAGAGACAGACAAGAGCAGAGTCAAGCCTTTGCTCTAGTAGATCTGCATCATGCCTGCTGCAGGATGTGAAGGAGTGGACCTCCACAGCAGTGCGCTGTGCCGGGCTGGACTGCACTGGGCTGGGCTGGGCCTGCCCTGGCATCTTGGATTTATTCACCCACCTCCTTCCTTTGAAGAACGCTCACGAACGGCCACGAACGTCCTTGTTCTGTATACAGGCGGACAGCGGGCAATTTAGGACCCTGCTAAATGATGGTGATGTCCCCATGTGCTTCCTTCGAGTGGCAAAATCCTTCGTCTAAGGCAGGTGGGCTTTTTTAAAATTTGGTTGAAGACCATATGTTGGAGGCAGTATCACGGCACAAGCCGCCGACCGTCTCAGAAGAAAGTATGCATGGGAGGACATTATTTGCATAGGAGAGCCCTCTTCTCAGTCCCATTCTTAAGCTGCAGTGGCCATGAAGTGTTACTAGGGGGCAGCAGTATGAACAAAAGAGCACACTGAGGCTTTTCTCCTTCTTGCTGACATGATTCTTGGTCATTTTTGTCTTGCAGGGCCTAAGGAGTGAATGACTACGATGACTGAGGGGATGAGGAATGGCTGGCCTGTATTTGTGGTGAAGGGGGAACATTTGGAAGGTAAACAGCAAGATGAAAGCGTCAAAGCATATATGTTTGCTGAGTGATTGAGTCTGTGTGTCACTTGTCTCTTTGTAGGGACATGTGAGAAAGGAACAGCAGCACCATAGACTTCAGGTGGGAGAGCAAGCAAGGATGAATATTTCCCTCAAATCCAAATACTTACAGCACCTCAAAGATGACAAGTGCGATATGATGTTCTGCAATTGCAAGGATTTGCCATGTGTGGTGCATAAATATGCATGGTTAGTGAGGTTTTTCCCAGAATGTGAGTATCGTTAGGCTGGCAAATGTCAGGCACTCCTTTGGGGGTATGAGGCCAAGAAAAAATTTGGGAAGTTTGCTACAGTCATCTGTAGGATCGAAAGACACTGGGGAATCGTTACAGAGGGAGCCAGGCTGCACAAAACGTGGTAACAGTTGGACAGAAATCTTTAGCCGGACTTTTGACTACCCCCAATGTGGGACCAGGACCGCAGTACCTCTCTGTCTCTGAAAAATATTTTGACCTCTGGGCACCACCATCTCAATACCCCTCAAATGTTCCCTCCTGGAACCCCAGCTTTGGTAGTGCATCAACCAGGTTTCAATCATTTGAGTGACCACAAACACCCTTGCTATGTGCCTTCCATTTACATTCAGTCAGTAACCCAGCTGCTTCGTTCGCTATTGAATCTCAAGTGACAGTTGGATGCACATTGCAGGGGTATACAGGCATTTACCGTACTGTACAGCCCCTCTCAGTACAGTCAGACTACACTTCTTAAAATCATAAATACATGTTTTGTCCAACAGTAAGGCCGGGCCTTTCCTCTGTAGTTCATAGCCAACGTAAGGAGGAAAAAATAAGCTGAAGAGCATGCCAAAATTCTCTACAGACACTGCCAATCCTCACACTGCCTATTTGCATGCCGAGGTTATTCACTATGACCCACCAAACCAATTGGCAACAGTAGCCTCTCTCTGCCTCATTCGTATGCTCCGATGCCACCTTTATTTAGCAAATGTTAGTGCTCTAGGATTTCATAGCACGATTCGCTATAGCCTCTTTTTTCAACAGAAATGTCCTAAAGGTACCTATACCAATCTGCTGGGTGGGGAGGAGGGGGGCTGCTGCTGCTGGCAGTAAAATTTTGGGGCACCCCACCTGCAAAAATACATTCACATGCTCCTTGTTGTACCTTTCAATACCATAACTGCAGCAGAATCGTATGGTGACCCCTGTTGGTAACAGAAACTGTCAAACAGCTTTTTGCCACCCCCCCTCCCCCGTTGCCCCTAACCATTTGGGGTACACCCCATGAGGGAGGATCAGAGCAATAAAAAATAATGGTAGCCCCCCCAAAAAGTACCTGGAAGGCATGCCATTCTGTGCACCTCATCGCTCTTCACGTTGCGCCTAAGCACCTTTTAATACTGCTCCCCGACTGCCCCCTCCAAACAGAAATAAGAAAGAATAGGGGGGTGCATTAAAAAAGTTTTTGCAGTTCCCCACCATAAGTCAGGATCCTCCTCCATCTATGACCCCTTCCTAGGCCCTCAGACCCCACCCATTCTGCCCAGGCTCCTCCTATTTGACCACACCCAATCTGACTAGGCTCCTCCTTAACCCCTCCTCTGCTCTCTGACCCCACCCAATCTGACTAGGCTCCTCCTATACCCCCTCCTCTCTGACTCCACCCATTCTGCCCAGGCTCCTCCCATACCCCTCTGACCCCACCCATTCTGCCCAGGCTCCTCCTATACCCCTCTTATTTGACCCCAATCTGACTAGGCTCCTCCTAAGCCCCTCCTCTGCTGTCTGACCCCACCCATTCTGACTAAGCTCCTCCTAAACCAATCCTCTGCTGTCTGACTCCACCCATTCTGCCCAGGCTCCTCCTCAGCCCCTCCTCTCTGACCTCACCCAATCTGACTAGGCTCCTCCTATACCCCCTCCTCTCTGACCCCACCCAATCTGACTAGGCTCCTCCTTAACCCCTCCTCTGCTCTCTGACCCCACCCATTCTGACTAAGCTCCTCCTAAACCCATCCTCTGCTGTCTGACCCCACCCATTCTGCCCAGGCTCCTCCTAAGCCCCTCTGCCCAGGCTCCTCCTATACCCCTCCTCTCTGACCTCACCCAATCTGACTAGGCTCCTCCTATACCCATTCTGCCCAGGCTCCTCCTATACCCCCTCCTCTCTGACTCCACCCATTCTGCCCAGGCTCCTCCTATACCCCTCCTCTCTGACCCCACCCAATCTGACTAGGCTCCTCCTAAGCCCCTCCTCTGCTGTCTGACCCCACCCATTCTGCCCAGGCTCCTCCTATTTGACCCCACCCAATCTGACTAGGTTCCTCCTAAGCCCCTCCTCTGCTGTCTGGCCCCACCCATTCTGCCCAGGCTCCTCCTATACCCCCTCCTATTTGACCCCACCCAATCTGACTAGGCTCCTCCTATACCCCTCCTCTCTGACCTCACCCATTCTGCCCAGGCTCCTCCTATTTGACCCCACCCAATCTGACTAGGCTCCTCCTAAGCCCCTCCTCTGCTGTCTGACCCCACCCATTCTGCCCAGGCTCCTCCTAAGCCCCTCCTCTCTGACCCCACCAATTCTGCCCAGGCTCCTCCTAAGCCCCTCATCTGCTGTCTGACCCCACCCATTCTGCCCAGGCTCCTCCTATACCCCTCCTCTCTGACCCCACCCATTCTGACTAGGCTCCTCCTATTTGACCCCACCCAATCTGACTAGGCTCCTCCTAAGCCCCTCCTCTGCTTTCTGACCCCACCCATTCTGCCCAGGCTCCGCCTAAGATACTCCTCTCTGACCCCACCCATTCTGCCCAGGCTCCTCCTAAGCCCCTCCTCTGCTGTCTGACCCCACCCATTCTGCCCAGGCTCCTCCTATTTGACCCCACCCAATCTGACTAGGTTCCTCCTAAGCCCCTCCTCTGCTGTCTGGCCCCACCCATTCTGCCCAGGCTCCTCCTATACCCCCTCCTATTTGACCCCACCCAATCTGACTAGGCTCCTCCTATACCCCTCCTCTCTGACCTCACCCATTCTGCCCAGGCTCCTCCTATTTGACCCCACCCAATCTGACTAGGCTCCTCCTAAGCCCCTCCTCTGCTGTCTGACCCCACCCATTCTGCCCAGGCTCCTCCTAAGCCCCTCCTCTCTGACCCCACCAATTCTGCCCAGGCTCCTCCTAAGCCCCTCATCTGCTGTCTGACCCCACCCATTCTGCCCAGGCTCCTCCTATACCCCTCCTCTCTGACCCCACCCAATCTGACTAGGCTCCTCCTAAGCCCCTAGGCTCCTCCTAAGCCCCTCCTCTCTGACCCCACCCAATCTGACTAGGCTCCTCCTATACCCCCTCCTCTCTGACTCCACCCGTTCTGACTAGGCTCCTCCTATTTGACCCCACCCAATCTGACTAGGCTCCTCCTAAGCCCCTCCTCTGCTGTCTGACCCCACCCATACTGCCCAGGCTCTGCCTAAGCATCTCCTCTCTGACCCCACCCATTCTGCCCAGGCTCCTCCTAAGCCCCTCCTCTGATGTCTGACCCCACCCATTCTGCCCAGGCTCCTCCTAAGCCCCTCCTCTGCTGTCTGACCCCACCCATTCTGCCCAGGCTCCTCCTATACCCCCTCCTCTCTGACTCCACCCATTCTGCCCAGGCTCCTCCCATACCCCTCTGACCCCACCCATTCTGCCCAGGCTCCTCCTATACCCCTCCTATTTGACCCCACCCAATCTGACTTGGCTCCTCCTAAGCCCCTCCTCTGCTGTCTGACCCCACCCATTCTGCCCAGGCTCCTCCTATTTGACCCCACCCAATCTGACTAGGCTCCTCCTATACCCCCTCTGCCCAGGCTCCTCCTAAGCCCCTCCTCTGCTGTCTGACCCCCACCCATTCTGCCCAGGCTCCGCCTAAGCCCCTCCTCTCTGACCCCACCCATTCTGCCCAGGCTCCTCCTAAGCCCCACCTCTCTGACTCCACCCATTCTGCCCAGGCTCCTCCTATTTGACCCCACCCAATCTGACTAGGCTCCTCCTAAGCCCCTCCTCTCTGACCCCACCCCCTCTGACTAGGCTCCTCCTATACCCCCTCCTCTCTGACTCCACCCATTCTACCCAGGCTCCTCCCATACCCCTCTGACCCCTCCCATTGTGCCCAGGCTCCTCCTATTTGACCCCACCCAATCTGACTAGGCTCCTCCTACACCCCCCTCTGCCAGGCTCCTCCTATACCCCCTCCTCTCTGACTCCACCCATTCTACCCAGGCTCCTCCCATACCCCTCTGACCCCACCCATTCTGCCCAGGCTCCTCCTATTTGACCCCACCCAATCTGACTAGGCTCCTCCTACACCCCCCTCTGCCCAGGCTCCTCCTATACCCCCTCCTCTCTGACTCCACCCATTCTACCCAGGCTCCTCCCATACCCCTCTGACCCCACCCATTCTGCCCAGGCTCCTCCTATTTGACCCCACCCAATCTGACTAGGCTCCTCCTAAGCCCCTAGGCTCCTCCTAAGCCCCTCCTCTGCTGTCTGACCCCACTCATTCTGCCCAGGCTCCTCCTAAGCCCCTCCTCTCTGACCCCACCCAATCTGACTAGGCTCCTCCTAAGCCCCTAGGCTCCTCCTAAGCCCCTCCTCTGCTCTCTGACCCCACCCAATCTGACTAGGCTCCTCCTATACCCCCCTCTGCCCAGGCTCCTCCTATTTGACCCCACCCAATCTGACAAGGCTCCTCCTAAGCCCCTTCTCTGCTGTCTGACCCCACCCATTCTCCCCAGGCTCCTCCTATACCCCACCTCTCTGACCCCACCCAATCTGACTAGGCTCCTCCTAAGCCCCTCCTCTGCTGCCTGACCCCACCCATTCTGCCCAGGCTCCTCCTATACCCCCTCCTCTCTGACTCCACCCATTCTGCCCAGGCTCCTCCTATTTGACCCCACCCAATCTGACTAGGCTCCTCCTATACCCCCTCTGCCCAGGCTCCTCCTATACCCCTCCTCTCTGACCCCACCCCCTCTGCCCAGGCTCCTCCTATACCCCCTCTGCCCAGGCTCCTCCTATACCCCTCCTCTCTGACCCCACCCAATCTGACTAGGCTCCTCCTAAGCCCCTCCTCTGCTGTCTGACCCCACCCATTCTGCCCAGGCTCCTCCTATTTGACCCCACCCAATCTGACTAGGCTCCTCCTAAGCCCCTCCTCTCTGACCCCACCCATTCTGCCCAGGCTCCTCCTAAGCCCCTCCTCTGCTGTCTGACCCCACCCATTCTGCCCAGGCTCCTCCTATACCCCTCCTCTCTGACCCCACCCCCTCTGCCCAGGCTCCTCCTATTTGACCCCACCCAATCTGACTAGGCTCCTCCTACACCCCCCTCTGCCAGGCTCCTCCTATACCCCCTCCTCTCTGACTCCACCCATTCTACCCAGGCTCCTCCCATACCCCTCTGACCCCACCCATTCTGCCCAGGCTCCTCCTATTTGACCCCACCCAATCTGACTAGGCTCCTCCTACACCCCCCTCTGCCAGGCTCCTCCTATACCCCCTCCTCTCTGACTCCACCCATTCTACCCAGGCTCCTCCCATACCCCTCTGACCCCACCCATTCTGCCCAGGCTCCTCCTATTTGACCCCACCCAATCTGACTAGGCTCCTCCTACACCCCCCTCTGCCCAGGCTCCTCCTATACCCCCCTCTGCCAGGCTCCTCCTATACCCCCTCCTCTCTGACCCCACCCATTCTGCCCAGGCTCCTCCTATTTGACCACACCCAATCTGACTAGGCTCCTCCTATACCCATTCTGCCCAGGCTCCTCCTATACCCCCTCCTCTCTGACTCCACCCATTCTGCCCAGGCTCCTCCTAAGCCCCTCCTCTCTGACCCCACCCATTCTGCCCATATACCCCCTCCTCCTGCCCAGGCTCCTCCTAAGCCCCTCCTCTGCTGTCTGACCCCACCCATTCTGCCCTGGCTCCTCCTATACCCCTCCTCTCTGACCCCACCCCCTCTGCCCAGGCTCCTCCTATTTGACCCCACCCAATCTGACTAGGCTCCTCCTACACCCCCCTCTGCCAGGCTCCTCCTATACCCCCTCCTCTCTGACTCCACCCATTCTACCCAGGCTCCTCCCATACCCCTCTGACCCCACCCATTCTGCCCAGGCTCCTCCTATTTGACCCCACCCAATCTGACTAGGCTCCTCCTACACCCCCCTCTGCCAGGCTCCTCCTATACCCCCTCCTCTCTGACTCCACCCATTCTACCCAGACTCCTCCCATACCCCTCTGACCCCACCCATTCTGCCCAGGCTCCTCCTATTTGACCCCACCCAATCTGACTAGGCTCCTCCTACACCCCCCTCTGCCCAGGCTCCTCCTATACCCCCCTCTGCCAGGCTCCTCCTATACCCCCTCCTCTCTGACCCCACCCATTTTGCCCAGGCTCCTCCTATTTGACCACACCCAATCTGACTAGGCTCCTCCTATACCCATTCTGCCCAGGCTCCTCCTATACCCCCTCCTCTCTGACTCCACCCATTCTGCCCAGGCTCCTCCTAAGCCCCTCCTCTCTGACCCCACCCATTCTGCCCATATACCCCCTCCTCCTGCCCAGGCTCCTCCTAAGCCCCTCCTCTGCTGTCTGACCCCACCCATTCTGCCCAGGCTCCGCCTAAGCCCCTCCTCTCTGACCCCACCCATTCTGCCCAGGCTCCGCCTAAGCCCCTCCTCTCTGACCCCACCCATTCTGCCCAGGCTCCTCCTAAGCCCCTCCTCTGCTGTCTGACCCCACCCATTCTGCCCAGGCTCCTCCCATACCCCTCTGACCCCACCCATTCTGCCCAGGCTCCTCCTATTTGACCCCACCCAATCTGACTAAGCTCCTCCTAAGCCCCTCCTCTGCTGTCTGACCCCACCCATTCTGCCCAGGCTCCTCCTATACCCCTCCTCTCTGACCCCACCCCCTCTGGCCAGGCTCCTCCTATACCCCCTCTGCCCAGGCTCCTCCTATACCCCTCCTCTCTGACCCCACCCCCTCTGCCCAGGCTCCTCCCATACCCCTCTGACCCCACCCAGGCTCCTCCTATTTGACCCCACCCAATCTGACTAGGCTCCTCCTACACCCCCCTCTGCCAGGCTCCTCCTATACCCCTCCTCTGCTGTCTGACCCCACCCATTCTGCCCAGGCTCCTCCTATTTGACCCCACCCAATCTGACTAGGCTCCTCCTAAGCCCCTCCTCTGCTGTCTGACCCCACCCATTCTGCCCAGGCTCCTCCTATTTGACCCCACCCATTCTGCCCAGGCTCCTCCTATACCCCACCTCTCTGACCCCACCCAATCTGACTAGGCTCCTCCTATACCCCCTCTGCCCAGGCTCCTCCTAAGCCCCTCCTCTGCTGTCTGACCCCCACCCATTCTGCCCAGGCTCCGCCTAAGCCCCTCCTCTCTGACCCCACCCATTCTGCCCAGGCTCCTCCTAAGCCCCACCTCTCTGACTCCACCCATTCTGCCCAGGCTCCTCCTATTTGACCCGACCCAATCTGACTAGGCTCCTCCTAAGCCCCTCCTCTCTGACCCCACCCCCTCTGACTAGGCTCCTCCTATACCCCCTCCTCTCTGACTCCACCCATTCTACCCAGGCTCCTCCCATACCCCTCTGACCCCTCCCATTGTGCCCAGGCTCCTCCTATTTGACCCCACCCAATCTGACTAGGCTCCTCCTACACCCCCCTCTGCCAGGCTCCTCCTATACCCCCTCCTCTCTGACTCCACCCATTCTACCCAGGCTCCTCCCATACCCCTCTGACCCCACCCATTCTGCCCAGGCTCCTCCTATTTGACCCCACCCAATCTGACTAGGCTCCTCCTACACCCCCCTCCGCCAGGCTCCTCCCATACCCCCTCCTCTCTGACTCCACCCATTCTACCCAGGCTCCTCCCATACCCCTCTGACTCCACCCATTCTACCCAGGCTCCTCCCATACCCCTCTGACCCCACCCATTCTGCCCAGGCTCCTCCTATTTGACCCCACCCAATCTGACTAGGCTCCTCCTACACCCCCCTCTGCCCAGGCTCCTCCTATACCCCCCTCTGCCAGGCTCCTCCTATACCCCCTCCTCTCTGACCCCACCCATTCTGCCCAGGCTCCTCCTATACCCCCTCCTCTCTGACTCCACCCATTCTGCCCAGGCTCCTCCTAAGCCCCTCCTCTCTGACCCCACCCATTCTGCCTATATACCCCCTCCTCCTGCCCAGGCTCCTCCTATACCCCTCCTCTCTGACCCCACCCCCTCTGCCCAGGCTCCTCCTAAGCCCCTCCTCTGCTGTCTGACCCCACCCATTCTGCCCAGCCTCCTCCTCTCTGACCCCACCCATTCTCCCCAGGCTCCTCCTAAGACCCGACCCAATCTGACTAGGCTCCTCCTATACCCCTCCTCTCTGACCCCACCCCCTCTGCCCAGGCTCCTCCTATTTGACCCCACCCAATCTGACTAGGCTCCTCCTACACCCCCCTCTGCCAGGCTCCTCCTATACCCCCTCCTCTCTGACTCCACCCATTCTACCCAGGCTCCTCCCATACCCCTCTGACCCCACCCATTCTGCCCAGGCTCCGCCTAAGCCCCTCCTCTCTGACCCCACCCATTCTGCCCAGGCTCCTCCTAAGCCCCTCCTCTGCTGTCTGACCCCACCCATTCTGCCCAGGCTCCTCCCATACCCCTCTGACCCCACCCATTCTGCCCAGGCTCCTCCTATTTGACCCCACCCAATCTGACTAAGCTCCTCCTAAGCCCCTCCTCTGCTTTCTGACCCCACCCATTCTGCCCAGGCTCCTCCTATACCCCTCCTCTCTGACCCCACCCCCTCTGGCCAGGCTCCTCCTATACCCCCTCTGCCCAGGCTCCTCCTATACCCCTCCTCTCTGACCCCACCCCCTCTGCCAGGCTCCTCCTATACCCCTCCTCTGCTGTCTGACCCCACCCATTCTGCCCAGGCTCCTCCTATTTGACCCCACCCAATCTGACTAGGCTCCTCCTAAGCCCCTCCTCTCTGACCCCACCCCCTCTGCCCAGGCTCCTCCTAAGCCCCTCCTCTGCTGTCTGACCCCACCCATTCTGCCCAGGCTCCTCCTATACCCCACCTCTCTGACCCCACCCAATCTGACTAGGCTCCTCCTATACCCCCTCTGCCCAGGCTCCTCCTAAGCCCCTCCTCTGCTGTCTGATCCCACCCATTCTGCCCAGGCTCCTCCTATTTGACCCCACCCAATCTGACTAGGCTCCTCCTAAGCCCCTCCTCTCTGACCCCACCCCCTCTGCCCAGGCTCCTCCTAAGCCCCTCCTCTGCTGTCTGACCCCACCCATTCTGCCCAGGCTCCTCCTATACCCCACCTCTCTGACCCCACCCAATCTGACTAGGCTCCTCCTATACCCCCTCTGCCCAGGCTCCTCCTAAGCCCCTCCTCTGCTGTCTGACCCCCACCCATTCTGCCCAGGCTCCGCCTAAGCCCCTCCTCTCTGACCCCACCCATTCTGCCCAGGCTCCTCCTAAGCCCCACCTCTCTGACTCCACCCATTCTGCCCAGGCTCCTCCTATTTGACCCGACCCAATCTGACTAGGCTCCTCCTATACCCCCTCTGCCCAGGCTCCTCCTAAGCCCCTCCTCTGCTGTCTGACCCCCACCCATTCTGCCCAGGCTCCGCCTAAGCCCCTCCTCTCTGACCCCACCCATTCTGCCCAGGCTCCTCCTAAGCCCCACCTCTCTGACTCCACCCATTCTGCCCAGGCTCCTCCTATTTGACCCGACCCAATCTGACTAGGCTCCTCCTAAGCCCCACCTCTCTGACTCCACCCATTCTACCCAGGCTCCTCCCATACCCCTCTGACCCCTCCCATTGTGCCCAGGCTCCTCCTATTTGACCCCACCCAATCTGACTAGGCTCCTCCTACACCCCCCTCTGCCAGGCTCCTCCTATACCCCCTCCTCTCTGACTCCACCCATTCTACCCAGGCTCCTCCCATACCCCTCTGACCCCACCCATTCTGCCCAGGCTCCTCCTATTTGACCCCACCAAATCTGACTAGGCTCCTCCTACACCCCCCTCTGCCCAGGCTCCTCCTATACCCCCCTCTGCCAGGTTCCTCCTATACCCCCTCCTCTCTGACCCCACCCATTCTGCCCAGGCTCCTCCTATTTGACCACACCCAATCTGACTAGGCTCCTCCTATACCCATTCTGCCCAGGCTCCTCCTATACCCCCTACTCTCTGACTCCACCCATTCTGCCCAGGCTCCTCCTAAGCCCCTCCTCTCTGACCCCACCCATTCTGCCCAACCTCCTCCTCTCTGACCCCACCCATTCTGCCCAGGCTCCTCCTAAGCCCCTCCTCTTCTGTCTGACCCCACCCATTCTGCCCAGGCTCCTCCTATACCCCCTCCTCTCTGACTCCACCCATTCTACCCAGGCTCCTCCCATGCCCCTCTGACCCCACCCATTCTGCCCAGGCTCCTCCTATTTGACCCCACCCAATCTGACTAGGCTCCTCCTAAGCCCCTCCTCTCTGACCCCACCCCCTCTGACTAGGCTCCTCCTATACCCCCTCCTCTCTGACTCCACCCATTCTACCCAGGCTCCTCCCATACCCCTCTGACCCCTCCCATTGTGCCCAGGCTCCTCCTATTTGACCCCACCCAATCTGACTAGGCTCCTCCTACACCCCCCTCTGCCAGGCTCCTCCTATACCCCCTCCTCTCTGACTCCACCCATTCTACCCAGGCTCCTCCCATACCCCTCTGACCCCACCCATTCTGCCCAGGCTCCTCCTATTTGACCCCACCCAATCTGACTAGGCTCCTCCTACACCCCCCTCTGCCCAGGCTCCTCCTATACCCCCTCCTCTCTGACCCCACCCATTCTGCCCATATACCCCCTCCTCCTGCCCAGGCTCCTCCTATACCCCTCCTCTCTGACCCCACCCCCTCTGCCCAGGCTCCTCCTAAGCCCCTCCTCTGCTGTCTGACCCCACCCATTCTGCCCAGCCTCCTCCTCTCTGACCCCACCCATTCTGCCCAGGCTCCTCCTATACCCCCTCCTCTCTGACTCCACCCATTCTACCCAGGCTCCTCCCATACCCCTCTGACCCCACCCATTCTGCCCAGGCTCCTCCTATTTGACCCCACCAAATCTGACTAGGCTCCTCCTACACCCCCCTCTGCCCAGGCTCCTCCTATACCCCCCTCTGCCAGGTTCCTCCTATACCCCCTCCTCTCTGACCCCACCCATTCTGCCCAGGCTCCTCCTATTTGACCACACCCAATCTGACTAGGCTCCTCCTATACCCATTCTGCCCAGGCTCCTCCTATACCCCCTACTCTCTGACTCCACCCATTCTGCCCAGGCTCCTCCTAAGCCCCTCCTCTCTGACCCCACCCATTCTGCCCAACCTCCTCCTCTCTGACCCCACCCATTCTGCCCAGGCTCCTCCTAAGCCCCTCCTCTTCTGTCTGACCCCACCCATTCTGCCCAGGCTCCTCCTATACCCCCTCCTCTCTGACTCCACCCATTCTACCCAGGCTCCTCCCATGCCCCTCTGACCCCACCCATTCTGCCCAGGCTCCTCCTATTTGACCCCACCCAATCTGACTAGGCTCCTCCTAAGCCCCTCCTCTCTGACCCCACCCCCTCTGACTAGGCTCCTCCTATACCCCCTCCTCTCTGACTCCACCCATTCTACCCAGGCTCCTCCCATACCCCTCTGACCCCTCCCATTGTGCCCAGGCTCCTCCTATTTGACCCCACCCAATCTGACTAGGCTCCTCCTACACCCCCCTCTGCCAGGCTCCTCCTATACCCCCTCCTCTCTGACTCCACCCATTCTACCCAGGCTCCTCCCATACCCCTCTGACCCCACCCATTCTGCCCAGGCTCCTCCTATTTGACCCCACCCAATCTGACTAGGCTCCTCCTACACCCCCCTCTGCCCAGGCTCCTCCTATACCCCCTCCTCTCTGACCCCACCCATTCTGCCCATATACCCCCTCCTCCTGCCCAGGCTCCTCCTATACCCCTCCTCTCTGACCCCACCCCCTCTGCCCAGGCTCCTCCTAAGCCCCTCCTCTGCTGTCTGACCCCACCCATTCTGCCCAGCCTCCTCCTCTCTGACCCCACCCATTCTGCCCAGGCTCCTCCTATACCCCCTCCTCTCTGACTCCACCCATTCTACCCAGGCTCCTCCCATACCCCTCTGACCCCACCCATTCTGCCCAGGCTCCTCCTATTTGACCCCACCCAATCTGACTAGGCTCCTCCTACACCCCCCTCTGCCCAGGCTCCTCCTATACCCCCCTCTGCCAGGCTCCTCCTATACCCCCTCCTCTCTGACCCCACCCATTCTGCCCAGGCTCCTCCTATTTGACCACACCCAATCTGACTAGGCTCCTCCTATACCCATTCTGCCCAGGCTCCTCCTATACCCCCTCCTCTCTGACTCCACCCATTCTGCCCAGGCTCCTCCTAAGCCCCTCCTCTCTGACCCCACCCATTCTGCCCATATACCCCCTCCTCCTGCCCAGGCTCCTCCTATACCCCTCCTCTCTGACCCCACCCCCTCTGCCCAGGCTCCTCCTAAGCCCCTCCTCTGCTGTCTGACCCCACCCATTCTGCCCAGGCTCCTCCTATACCCCACCTCTCTGACCCCACCCAATCTGACTAGGCTCCTCCTAAGCCCCTCCTCTGCTGTCTGACCCCACCCATTCTGCCCAGCCTCCTCCTCTCTGACCCCACCCATTCTGCCCAGGCTCCTCCTAAGCCCCTCCTCTGCTGTCTGACCCCACCCATTCTGCCCAGGCTCCTCCTATACCCCCTCCTCTCTGACTCCACCCATTCTACCCAGGCTCCTCCCATACCCCTCTGACCCCACCCATTCTGCCCGGGCAGAATGGGTGGGGTCAGACAGCAGAGGAGGGGCTTAGGAGGAGCCTGGGCAGAGGGGGTGGGGTCAGAGAGGAGGGGTATAGGAGGAGCCTGGGCAGGAGGAGGGGGTATATGGGCAGAATGGGTGGGGTCAGAGAGGAGGGGCTTAGGAGGAGCCTAGTCAGATTGGGTGGGGTCAGAGAGGTGGGGTATAGGAGGAGCCTGGGCAGAATGGGTGGGGTCAGACAGCAGAGGAGGGGCTTAGGAGGAGCCTGGGCAGAATGGGTGGAGTCAGAGAGGAGGGGGTATAGCAGGAGCCTGGGCAGAATGGGTATAGGAGGAGCCTAGTCAGATTGGGTGTGGTCAAATAGGAGGAGCCTGGGCAGAATGGGTGGGGTCAGAGAGGAGGGGGTATAGGAGAGCCTGGCAGAGGGGGGTATAGGAGGAGCCTGGGCAGAGGGGGGTGTAGGAGGAGCCTAGTCAGATTGGGTGGGGTCAAATAGGAGGAGCCTGGGCAGAATGGGTGGGGTCAGAGAGGAGGGGGTATAGGAGAGCCTGGCAGAGGGGGGTATAGGAGGAGCCTGGGCAGAGGGGGGTGTAGGAGGAGCCTAGTCCAACAGTAAGGCCGGGCCTTTCCTCTGTAGTTCATAGCCAACGTAAGGAGGAAAAAATAAGCTGAAGAGCATGCCAAAATTCTCTACAGACACTGCCAATCCTCACACTGCCTATTTGCATGCCGAGGTTATTCACTATGACCCACCAAACCAATTGGCAACAGTAGCCTCTCTCTGCCTCATTCGTATGCTCCGATGCCACCTTTATTTAGCAAATGTTAGTGCTCTAGGATTTCATAGCACGATTCGCTATAGCCTCTTTTTTCAACAGAAATGTCCTAAAGGTACCTATACCAATCTGCTGGGTGGGGAGGAGGGGGGCTGCTGCTGCTGGCAGTAAAATTTTGGGGCACCCCACCTGCAAAAATACATTCACATGCTCCTTGTTGTACCTTTCAATACCATAACTGCAGCAGAATCGTATGGTGACCCCTGTTGGTAACAGAAACTGTCAAACAGCTTTTTGCCACCCCCCCTCCCCCGTTGCCCCTAACCATTTGGGGTACACCCCATGAGGGAGGATCAGAGCAATAAAAAATAATGGTAGCCCCCCCAAAAAGTACCTGGAAGGCATGCCATTCTGTGCACCTCATCGCTCTTCACGTTGCGCCTAAGCACCTTTTAATACTGCTCCCCGACTGCCCCCTCCAAACAGAAATCAGAAAGTATAGGGGGGTGCATTAAAAAAGTTTTTGCAGTTCCCCACCATAAGTCAGGATCCTCCTCCATCTATGACCCCTTCCTAGGCCCTCAGACCCCACCCATTCTGCCCAGGCTCCTCCTATTTGACCACACCCAATCTGACTAGGCTCCTCCTTAACCCCTCCTCTGCTCTCTGACCCCACCCAATCTGACTAGGCTCCTCCTATACCCCCTCCTCTCTGACCCCACCCATTCTACCCAGGCTCCTCCTAAGCCCCTCTGCCCAGGCTCCTCCTATACCCCTCCTCTCTGACCTCACCCAATCTGCCCAGGCTCCTCCTATACCCCCTCCTCTCTGACTCCACCCATTCTGCCCAGGCTCCTCCTATACCCCCTCCTCTCTGACTCCACCCATTCTGCCCAGGCTCCTCCTATTGGACCCCACCAAATCTGATTAGGCTCCTCCTATACCCCCTCTGCCCAGGCTCCTCCTATACCCCTCCTCTCTGACCCCACCCCCTCTGCCCAGGCTCCTCCTATACCCCTCCTCTGCTGTCTGACCCCACCCATTCTGCCCAGGCTCCTCCTATTTGACCCCACCCAATCTGACTAGGCTCCTCCTAAGCCCCTCCTCTCTGACCCCACCCATTCTGCCCAGGCTCCTCCTAAGCCCCTCCTCTGCTGTCTGACCCCACCCATTCTGCCCAGGCTCCTCCTATTTGACCCCACCCAATCTGACTAGGCTCCTCCTAAGCCCCTCCTCTCTGACCCCACCCATTCTGCCCAGGCTCCTCCTAAGCCCCTCCTCTGCTGTCTGACCCCACCCATTCTGCCCAGGCTCCTCCTATTTGACCCCACCCAATCTGACTAGGCTCCTCCTAAGCCCCTCCTCTGCTTTCTGACCCCACCCATTCTGCCCAGGCTCCTCCTATACCCCTCCTCTCTGACCCCACCCCCTCTGCCCAGGCTCCTCCTATTTGACCCCACCCAATCTGACTAGGCTCCTCCTACACCCCCCTCTGCCAGGCTCCTCCTATACCCCCTCCTCTCTGACTCCACCCATTCTACCCAGGTTCCTCCCATACCCCTCTGACCCCACCCATTCTGCCCAGGCTCCTCCTATTTGACCCCACCCAATCTGACTAGGCTCCTCCTACACCCCCCTCTGCCCAGGCTCCTCCTATAGCCCCTCCTCTCTGACTCCACCCATTCTGCCCAGGCTCCTCCTAAGCCCCTCCTCTCTGACCTCACCCATTCTGCCCATATACCCCCTCCTCCTGCCCAGGCTCCTCCTAAGCCCCTCCTCTGCTGTCTGACCCCACCCATTCTGCCCTGGCTCCGCCTAAGCCCCTCCTCTCTGACCCCACCCATTCTGCCCAGGCTCCTCCAAAGCCCCTCCTCTGCTGTCTGACCCCACCCATTCTGCCCAGGCTCCTCCCATACCCCTCTGACCCCACCCATTCTGCCCAGGCTCCTCCTATTTGACCCCACCCAATCTGACTAAGCTCCTCCTAAGCCCCTCCTCTCTGACCCCACCCCCTCTGGCCAGGCTCCTCCTATACCCCCTCTGCCCAGGCTCCTCCTATACCCCTACTCTCTGACCCCACCCCCTCTGCCCAGGCTCCTCCTAAGCCCCTCCTCTGCTGTCTGACCCCACCCATTCTGCCCAGGCTCCTCCTATACCCCCTCCTCTCTGACTCCACCCATTCTACCCAGGCTCCTCCCATACCCCTCTGACCCCACCCATTCTGCCCAGGCTCCTCCTATTTGACCCCACCCAATCTGACTAGGCTCCTCCTACACCCCCCTCTGCCAGGCTCCTCCTATACCCCTCCTCTGCTGTCTGACCCCACCCATTCTGCCCAGGCTCCTCCTATACCCCTCCTCTCTGACCCCACCCCCTGTGGCCAGGCTCCTCCTATACCCCCTCTGCCCAGGCTCCTCCTATACCCCTACTCTCTGACCCCACCCCCTCTGCCCAGGCTCCTCCTCTGCTGTCTGACCCCACCCATTCTGCCCAGGCTCCTCCAATACCCCCTCCTCTCTGACTCCACCCATTCTGCCCAGGCTCCTCCCATACCCCTCTGACCCCACCCATTCTGCCCAGGCTCCTCCTATACCCCTCTTATTTGACCCCAATCTGACTAGGCTCCTCCTAAGCCCCTCCTCTGCTGTCTGACCCCACCCATTCTGACTAAGCTCCTCCTAAACCAATCCTCTGCTGTCTGACTCCACCCATTCTGCCCAGGCTCCTCCTCAGCCCCTCCTCTCTGACCTCACCCAATCCGACTAGGCTCCTCCTATACCCCCTCCTCTCTGACCCCACCCAATCTGACTAGGCTCCTCCTTAACCCCTCCTCTGCTCTCTGACCCCACCCATTCTGACTAAGCTCCTCCTAAACCCATCCTCTGCTGTCTGACCCCACCCATTCTGCCCAGGCTCCTCCTAAGCCCCTCTGCCCAGGCTCCTCCTATACCCCTCCTCTCTGACCTCACCCAATCTAACTAGGCTCCTCCTATACCCATTCTGCCCAGGCTCCTCCTATACCCCCTCCTCTCTGACTCCACCCATTCTGCCCAGGCTCCTCCTATACCCCTCCTCTCTGACCCCACCCAATCTGACTAGGCTCCTCCTAAGCCCCTCCTCTGCTGTCTGACCCCACCCATTCTGCCCAGGCTCCTCCTATTTGACCCCACCCAATCTGACTAGGTTCCTCCTAAGCCCCTCCTCTGCTGTCTGGCCCCACCCATTCTGCCCAGGCTCCTCCTATACCCCCTCCTATTTGACCCCACCCAATCTGACTAGGCTCCTCCTATACCCCCTCTGCCCAGGCTCCTCCTATACCCCTCCTCTCTGACCTCACCCATTCTGCCCAGGCTCCTCCTATTTGACCCCACCCAATCTGACTAGGCTCCTCCTAAGCCCCTCCTCTGCTGTCTGACCCCACCCATTCTGCCCAGGCTCCTCCTAAGCCCCTCCTCTCTGACCCCACCAATTCTGCCCAGGCTCCTCCTAAGCCCCTCATCTGCTGTCTGACCCCACCCATTCTGCCCAGGCTCCTCGCTATACCCCTCCTCTCTGACCCCACCCAATCTGACTAGGCTCCTCCTAAGCCCCTAGGCTCCTCCTAAGCCCCTCCTCTCTGACCCCACCCAATCTGACTAGGCTCCTCCTATACCCCCTCCTCTCTGACTCCACCCATTCTGACTAGGCTCCTCCTATTTGACCCCACCCAATCTGACTAGGCTCCTCCTAAGCCCCTCCTCTGCTGTCAGACCCCACCCATTCTGCCCAGGCTCCGCCTAATCATCTCCTCACCCATTCTGCCCAGGCTCCTCCTAAGCCCCTCCTCTGCTGTCTGACCCCACCCATTCTGCCCAGGCTCCTCCTAAGCCCCTCCTCTGCTGTCTGACCCCACCCATTCTGCCCAGGCTCCTCCTAAGCCCCTCCTCTGCTGTCTGACCCCACCCATTCTGCCCAGGCTCCTCCTATTTGACCCCACCCAATCTGACTAGGCTCCTCCTAAGCCCCTCCTCTGCTGTCGGACCCCACCCATTCTGCCCAGGCTCCTCCTATACCCCACCTCTCTGACCCCACCAATTCTGCCCAGGCTCCTCCCATACCCCTCTGACCCCACCCATTCTGCCCAGGCTCCTCCTATACCCCTCCTATTTGACCCCACCCAATCTGATTTGGCTCCTCCTAAGCCCCTCCTCTGCTGTCTGACCCCACCCAATCTGACTAGGCTCCTCCTATACCCCCTCTGCCCAGGCTCCTCCTATACCCCTCCTCTCTGACCTCACCCATTTTGCCCAGGCTCCTCCTATTTGACCCCACCCAATCTGACTAGGCTCCTCCTAAGCCCCTCCTCTGCTGTCTGACCCCACCCATTCTGCCCAGGCTCCTCCTAAGCCCCTCCTCTCTGACCCCACCAATTCTGCCCAGGCTCCTCCTAAGCCCCTCATCTGCTGTCTGACCCCACCCATTCTGCCCAGGCTCCTCCTATACCCCTCCTCTCTGACCCCGCCCAATCTGACTAGGCTCCTCCTAAGCCCCTCCTCTCTGACCCCACCCAATCTGACTAGGCTCCTCCTATACCCCCTCCTCTCTGACTCCACCCATTCTGACTAGGCTCCTCCTATTTGACCCCACCCAATCTGACTAGGCTCCTCCTAAGCCCCTCCTCTGCTGTCTGACCCCACCCATTCTGCCCAGGCTCCTCCTATTTGACCCCACCCAATCTGACTAGGCTCCTCCTAAGCCCCTCCTCTCTGACCCCACCCATTCTACCCAGGCTCCTCCCATACCCCTCTGACCCCACCCTTTCTGCCCAGGCTCCTCCTAAGCCCCTCCTCTGCTGTCTGACCCCACCCATTCTGCCCAGGCTCCTCCTAAGCCCCTCCTCTGCTGTCTGACCCCACCCATTCTGCCCAGGCTCCTCCTATACCCCCTCCTCTCTGACTCCACCCATTCTGCCCAGGCTCCTCCCATACCCCTCTGACCCCACCCATTCTGCCCAGGCTCCTCCTAAGCCCCTCCTCTGCTGTCTGACCCCATCCATTCTGCCCAGGCTCCTCCTATACCCCCTCCTCTCTGACTCCACCCATTCTGCCCAGGCTCCTCCCATACCCCTCTGACCCCACCCATTCTGCCCAGGCTCCTCCTATTTGACCCCACCCAATCTGACTAGGCTCCTCCTAAGCCCCTCCTCTGCTGTCTGACCCCACCCATTCTGCCCAGGCTCCTCCTATTTGACCCCACCCAATCTGACTAGGCTCCTCCTAAGCCCCTCCTCTGCTGTCTGACCCCACCCATTCTGCCCAGGCTCCTCCTATTTGACCACACCCAATCTGACTAGGCTCCTCCTAAGCCCCTCCTCTGCTGTCTGACCCCACCCATTCTGCCCAGGCTCCTCCTATACCCCTCCTCTCTGACCCCACCCCCTCTGCCCAGGGTCCTCCTATTTGACCCCACCCAATCTGACTAGGCTCCTCCTCTGCTGTCTGACCCCACCCATTCTGCCCAGGCTCCTCCTATTTGACCCCACCCAATCTGACTAGGCTCCTCCTAAGCCCCTCCTCTGCTGTCTGACCCCACCCATTCTGCCCAGGCTCCTCCTATTTGACCACACCCAATCTGACTAGGCTCCTCCTATACCCATTCTGCCCAGGCTCCTCCTATACCCCCTCCTCTCTGACTTCACCCATTCTGCCCAGGCTCCTCCTATACCCCTCCTCTCTGACCCCACCCAATCTGACTAGGCTCCTCCTAAGCCCCTCCTCTGCTCTCTGACCCCACCCATTCTGCCCAGGCTCCTCCTAAGCCCCTCCTCTCTGACCCCACCCATTCTGCCCATATACCCCCTCCTCCTGCCCAGGCTCCTCCTAAGCCCCTCCTCTGCTGTCTGACCCCACCCATTCTGCCCAGGCTCCGCCTAAGCCCCTCCTCTGCTGTCTGACCCCACCCATTCTGCCCAGGCTCCTCCCATACCCCTCTGACCCCACCCATTCTGCCCAGGCTCCTCCTATTTGACCCCACCCAATCTGACTAAGCTCCTCCTAAGCCCCTCCTCTCTGACCCCACCCCCTCTGGCCAGGCTCCTCCTATACCCCCTCTGCCCAGGCTCCTCCTATACCCCTCCTCTCTGACCCCACCCCCTCTGCCCAGGCTCCTCCTCTGCTGTCTGACCCCACCCATTCTGCCCAGGCTCCTCCTATACCCCCTCCTCTCTGACTCCACCCATTCTACCCAGGCTCCTCCCATACCCCTCTGACCCCACCCAGGCTCCTCCTATTTGACCCCACCCAATCTGACTAGGCTCCTCCTACACCCCCCTCTGCCAGGCTCCTCCTATACCCCTCCGCCAGGCTCCTCCTATACCCCTCCTCTGCTGTCTGACCCCACCCATTCTGCCCAGGCTCCTCCTATTTGACCCCACCCAATCTGACTAGGCTCCTCCTAAGCCCCTCCTCTGCTGTCTGACCCCACCCATTCTGCCCAGGCTCCTCCTATACCCCACCTCTCTGACCCCACCCAATCTGACTAGGCTCCTCCTAAGCCCCTCCTCTGCTTTCTGACCCCACCCATTCTGCCCAGGCTCCTCCCATACCCCTCTGACCCCACCCATTCTGCCCAGGCTCCTCCTATTTGACCCCACCCAATGTGACTAGGCTCCTCCTATACCCCCTCTGCCCAGGCTCCTCCTAAGCCCCTCCTCTGCTGTCTGACCCCACCCATTCTGCCCAGGCTCCTCCTATTTGACCCCACCCAATCTGACTAGGCTCCTCCTTGGCCCCTCCTCTCTGACCCCACCCATTCTGCCCAGGCTCCTCCTAAGCCCCTCCTCTCTGACCCCACCCCCTCTGCCCAGGCTCCTCCTATTTGACCCCACCCAATCTGACTAGGCTCCTCCTACACCCCCCTCTGCCAGGCTTCTCCTATACCCCCTCCTCTCTGACTCCACCCATTCTACCCAGGCTCCTCCTATTTGACCCCACCCAATCTGACTAGGCTCCTCCTACACCCCCCTCTGCCCAGGCTCCTCCTATTCCCCCCTCTGCCAGGCTCCTCCTATACCCCCTCCTCTCTGACCCCACCCATTCTGCCCAGGCTCCGCCTATTTGACCACACCCAATCTGACTAGGCTCCTCCTATACTCATTCTGCCCAGGCTCCTCCTATTTGACCCCACCCAATCTGACTAGGCTCCTCCTAAGCCCCTCCTCTGCTGTCTGACCCCACCCATTCTGCCCAGCCTCCTCCTCTCTGACCCCACCCATTCTGCCCAGGCTCCTCCTATACCCCCTCCTCTCTGACTCCACCCATTCTACCCAGGCTCCTCCCATACCCCTCTGACCCCACCCATTCTGCCCAGGCTCCTCCTATTTGACCCCACCCAATCTGACTAGGCTCCTCCTACACCCCCCTCTGCCCAGGCTCCTCCTATACCCCCCTCTGCCAGGCTCCTCCTATACCCCCTCCTCTCTGACCCCACCCATTCTGCCCAGGCTCCTCCTATTTGACCACACCCAATCTGACTAGGCTCCTCCTATACCCATTCTGCCCAGGCTCCTCCTATACCCCCTCCTCTCTGACTCCACCCATTCTGCCCAGGCTCCTCCTAAGCCCCTCCTCTCTGACCCCACCCATTCTGCCCATATACCCCCTCCTCCTGCCCAGGCTCCTCCTATACCCCTCCTCTCTGACCCCACCCCCTCTGCCCAGGCTCCTCCTAAGCCCCTCCTCTGCTGTCTGACCCCACCCATTCTGCCCAGGCTCCTCCTATACCCCACCTCTCTGACCCCACCCAATCTGACTAGGCTCCTCCTAAGCCCCTCCTCTGCTGTCTGACCCCACCCATTCTGCCCAGCCTCCTCCTCTCTGACCCCACCCATTCTGCCCAGGCTCCTCCTAAGCCCCTCCTCTGCTGTCTGACCCCACCCATTCTGCCCAGGCTCCTCCTATACCCCCTCCTCTCTGACTCCACCCATTCTACCCAGGCTCCTCCCATACCCCTCTGACCCCACCCATTCTGCCCGGGCAGAATGGGTGGGGTCAGACAGCAGAGGAGGGGCTTAGGAGGAGCCTGGGCAGAGGGGGTGGGGTCAGAGAGGAGGGGTATAGGAGGAGCCTGGGCAGGAGGAGGGGGTATATGGGCAGAATGGGTGGGGTCAGAGAGGAGGGGCTTAGGAGGAGCCTAGTCAGATTGGGTGGGGTCAGAGAGGTGGGGTATAGGAGGAGCCTGGGCAGAATGGGTGGGGTCAGACAGCAGAGGAGGGGCTTAGGAGGAGCCTGGGCAGAATGGGTGGAGTCAGAGAGGAGGGGGTATAGCAGGAGCCTGGGCAGAATGGGTATAGGAGGAGCCTAGTCAGATTGGGTGTGGTCAAATAGGAGGAGCCTGGGCAGAATGGGTGGGGTCAGAGAGGAGGGGGTATAGGAGAGCCTGGCAGAGGGGGGTATAGGAGGAGCCTGGGCAGAGGGGGGTGTAGGAGGAGCCTAGTCAGATTGGGTGGGGTCAAATAGGAGGAGCCTGGGCAGAATGGGTGGGGTCAGAGAGGAGGGGGTATAGGAGAGCCTGGCAGAGGGGGGTATAGGAGGAGCCTGGGCAGAGGGGGGTGTAGGAGGAGCCTAGTCCAACAGTAAGGCCGGGCCTTTCCTCTGTAGTTCATAGCCAACGTAAGGAGGAAAAAATAAGCTGAAGAGCATGCCAAAATTCTCTACAGACACTGCCAATCCTCACACTGCCTATTTGCATGCCGAGGTTATTCACTATGACCCACCAAACCAATTGGCAACAGTAGCCTCTCTCTGCCTCATTCGTATGCTCCGATGCCACCTTTATTTAGCAAATGTTAGTGCTCTAGGATTTCATAGCACGATTCGCTATAGCCTCTTTTTTCAACAGAAATGTCCTAAAGGTACCTATACCAATCTGCTGGGTGGGGAGGAGGGGGGCTGCTGCTGCTGGCAGTAAAATTTTGGGGCACCCCACCTGCAAAAATACATTCACATGCTCCTTGTTGTACCTTTCAATACCATAACTGCAGCAGAATCGTATGGTGACCCCTGTTGGTAACAGAAACTGTCAAACAGCTTTTTGCCACCCCCCCTCCCCCGTTGCCCCTAACCATTTGGGGTACACCCCATGAGGGAGGATCAGAGCAATAAAAAATAATGGTAGCCCCCCCAAAAAGTACCTGGAAGGCATGCCATTCTGTGCACCTCATCGCTCTTCACGTTGCGCCTAAGCACCTTTTAATACTGCTCCCCGACTGCCCCCTCCAAACAGAAATCAGAAAGTATAGGGGGGTGCATTAAAAAAGTTTTTGCAGTTCCCCACCATAAGTCAGGATCCTCCTCCATCTATGACCCCTTCCTAGGCCCTCAGACCCCACCCATTCTGCCCAGGCTCCTCCTATTTGACCACACCCAATCTGACTAGGCTCCTCCTTAACCCCTCCTCTGCTCTCTGACCCCACCCAATCTGACTAGGCTCCTCCTATACCCCCTCCTCTCTGACCCCACCCATTCTACCCAGGCTCCTCCTAAGCCCCTCTGCCCAGGCTCCTCCTATACCCCTCCTCTCTGACCTCACCCAATCTGCCCAGGCTCCTCCTATACCCCCTCCTCTCTGACTCCACCCATTCTGCC
Organism: Lissotriton vulgaris; assembly: GCF_964263255.1. Classification (NCBI taxonomy): domain Eukaryota; kingdom Metazoa; phylum Chordata; class Amphibia; order Caudata; family Salamandridae; genus Lissotriton; species Lissotriton vulgaris. Next base: position 1,003,556,496 of record NC_141695.1, read on the forward strand.
CAGGCTCCTCCTATACCCCCTCCTCTCTGACTCCACCCATTCTGCCCAGGCTCCTCCTATTGGACCCCACCCAATCTGATTAGGCTCCTCCTATACCCCCTCTGCCCAGGCTCCTCCTATACCCCTCCTCTCTGACCCCACCCCCTCTGCCCAGGCTCCTCCTATACCCCTCCTCTGCTGTCTGACCCCACCCATTCTGCCCAGGCTCCTCCTATTTGACCCCACCCAATCTGACTAGGCTCCTCCTAAGCCCCTCCTCTCTGACCCCACCCATTCTGCCCAGGCTCCTCCTAAGCCCCTCCTCTGCTGTCTGACCCCACCCATTCTGCCCAGGCTCCTCCTATTTGACCCCACCCAATCTGACTAGGCTCCTCCTAAGCCCCTCCTCTCTGACCCCACCCATTCTGCCCAGGCTCCTCCTAAGCCCCTCCTCTGCTGTCTGACCCCACCCATTCTGCCCAGGCTCCTCCTATTTGACCCCACCCAATCTGACTAGGCTCCTCCTAAGCCCCTCCTCTGCTTTCTGACCCCACCCATTCTGCCCAGGCTCCTCCTATACCCCTCCTCTCTGACCCCACCCCCTCTGCCCAGGCTCCTCCTATTTGACCCCACCCAATCTGACTAGGCTCCTCCTACACCCCCCTCTGCCAGGCTCCTCCTATACCCCCTCCTCTCTGACTCCACCCATTCTACCCAGGTTCCTCCCATACCCCTCTGACCCCACCCATTCTGCCCAGGCTCCTCCTATTTGACCCCACCCAATCTGACTAGGCTCCTCCTACACCCCCCTCTGCCCAGGCTCCTCCTATAGCCCCTCCTCTCTGACTCCACCCATTCTGCCCAGGCTCCTCCTAAGCCCCTCCTCTCTGACCTCACCCATTCTGCCATATACCCCCTCCTCCTGCCCAGGCTCCTCCTAAGCCCCTCCTCTGCTGTCTGACCCCACCCATTCTGCCCTGGCTCCGCCTAAGCCCCTCCTCTCTGACCCCACCCATTCTGCCCAGGCTCCTCCAAAGCCCCTCCTCTGCTGTCTGACCCCACCCATTCTGCCCAGGCTCCTCCCATACCCCTCTGACCCCACCCATTCTGCCCAGGCTCCTCCTATTTGACCCCACCCAATCTGACTAAGCTCCTCCTAAGCCCCTCCTCTCTGACCCCACCCCCTCTGGCCAGGCTCCTCCTATACCCCCTCTGCCCAGGCTCCTCCTATACCCCTACTCTCTGACCCCACCCCCTCTGCCCAGGCTCCTCCTAAGCCCCTCCTCTGCTGTCTGACCCCACCCATTCTGCCCAGGCTCCTCCTATACCCCCTCCTCTCTGACTCCACCCATTCTACCCAGGCTCCTCCCATACCCCTCTGACCCCACCCATTCTGCCCAGGCTCCTCCTATTTGACCCCACCCAATCTGACTAGGCTCCTCCTACACCCCCCTCTGCCAGGCTCCTCCTATACCCCTCCTCTGCTGTCTGACCCCACCCATTCTGCCCAGGCTCCTCCTATACCCCTCCTCTCTGACCCCACCCCCTGTGGCCAGGCTCCTCCTATACCCCCTCTGCCCAGGCTCCTCCTATACCCCTACTCTCTGACCCCACCCCCTCTGCCCAGGCTCCTCCTCTGCTGTCTGACCCCACCCATTCTGCCCAGGCTCCTCCAATACCCCCTCCTCTCTGACTCCACCCATTCTGCCCAGGCTCCTCCCATACCCCTCTGACCCCACCCATTCTGCCCAGGCTCCTCCTATACCCCTCTTATTTGACCCCAATCTGACTAGGCTCCTCCTAAGCCCCTCCTCTGCTGTCTGACCCCACCCATTCTGACTAAGCTCCTCCTAAACCAATCCTCTGCTGTCTGACTCCACCCATTCTGCCCAGGCTCCTCCTCAGCCCCTCCTCTCTGACCTCACCCAATCCGACTAGGCTCCTCCTATACCCCCTCCTCTCTGACCCCACCCAATCTGACTAGGCTCCTCCTTAACCCCTCCTCTGCTCTCTGACCCCACCCATTCTGACTAAGCTCCTCCTAAACCCATCCTCTGCTGTCTGACCCCACCCATTCTGCCCAGGCTCCTCCTAAGCCCCTCTGCCCAGGCTCCTCCTATACCCCTCCTCTCTGACCTCACCCAATCTAACTAGGCTCCTCCTATACCCATTCTGCCCAGGCTCCTCCTATACCCCCTCCTCTCTGACTCCACCCATTCTGCCCAGGCTCCTCCTATACCCCTCCTCTCTGACCCCACCCAATCTGACTAGGCTCCTCCTAAGCCCCTCCTCTGCTGTCTGACCCCACCCATTCTGCCCAGGCTCCTCCTATTTGACCCCACCCAATCTGACTAGGTTCCTCCTAAGCCCCTCCTCTGCTGTCTGGCCCCACCCATTCTGCCCAGGCTCCTCCTATACCCCCTCCTATTTGACCCCACCCAATCTGACTAGGCTCCTCCTATACCCCCTCTGCCCAGGCTCCTCCTATACCCCTCCTCTCTGACCTCACCCATTCTGCCCAGGCTCCTCCTATTTGACCCCACCCAATCTGACTAGGCTCCTCCTAAGCCCCTCCTCTGCTGTCTGACCCCACCCATTCTGCCCAGGCTCCTCCTAAGCCCCTCCTCTCTGACCCCACCAATTCTGCCCAGGCTCCTCCTAAGCCCCTCATCTGCTGTCTGACCCCACCCATTCTGCCCAGGCTCCTCGCTATACCCCTCCTCTCTGACCCCACCCAATCTGACTAGGCTCCTCCTAAGCCCCTAGGCTCCTCCTAAGCCCCTCCTCTCTGACCCCACCCAATCTGACTAGGCTCCTCCTATACCCCCTCCTCTCTGACTCCACCCATTCTGACTAGGCTCCTCCTATTTGACCCCACCCAATCTGACTAGGCTCCTCCTAAGCCCCTCCTCTGCTGTCAGACCCCACCCATTCTGCCCAGGCTCCGCCTAATCATCTCCTCACCCATTCTGCCCAGGCTCCTCCTAAGCCCCTCCTCTGCTGTCTGACCCCACCCATTCTGCCCAGGCTCCTCCTAAGCCCCTCCTCTGCTGTCTGACCCCACCCATTCTGCCCAGGCTCCTCCTATTTGACCCCACCCAATCTGACTAGGCTCCTCCTAAGCCCCTCCTCTGCTGTCGGACCCCACCCATTCTGCCCAGGCTCCTCCTATACCCCACCTCTCTGACCCCACCAATTCTGCCCAGGCTCCTCCCATACCCCTCTGACCCCACCCATTCTGCCCAGGCTCCTCCTATACCCCTCCTATTTGACCCCACCCAATCTGATTTGGCTCCTCCTAAGCCCCTCCTCTGCTGTCTGACCCCACCCAATCTGACTAGGCTCCTCCTATACCCCCTCTGCCCAGGCTCCTCCTATACCCCTCCTCTCTGACCTCACCCATTTTGCCCAGGCTCCTCCTATTTGACCCCACCCAATCTGACTAGGCTCCTCCTAAGCCCCTCCTCTGCTGTCTGACCCCACCCATTCTGCCCAGGCTCCTCCTAAGCCCCTCCTCTCTGACCCCACCAATTCTGCCCAGGCTCCTCCTAAGCCCCTCATCTGCTGTCTGACCCCACCCATTCTGCCCAGGCTCCTCCTATACCCCTCCTCTCTGACCCCGCCCAATCTGACTAGGCTCCTCCTAAGCCCCTCCTCTCTGACCCCACCCAATCTGACTAGGCTCCTCCTATACCCCCTCCTCTCTGACTCCACCCATTCTGACTAGGCTCCTCCTATTTGACCCCACCCAATCTGACTAGGCTCCTCCTAAGCCCCTCCTCTCTGACCCCACCCAATCTGACTAGGCTCCTCCTATACCCCCTCCTCTCTGACTCCACCCATTCTGACTAGGCTCCTCCTATTTGACCCCACCCAATCTGACTAGGCTCCTCCTAAGCCCCTCCTCTGCTGTCTGACCCCACCCATTCTGCCCAGGCTCCTCCTATTTGACCCCACCCAATCTGACTAGGCTCCTCCTAAGCCCCTCCTCTCTGACCCCACCCATTCTACCCAGGCTCCTCCCATACCCCTCTGACCCCACCCTTTCTGCCCAGGCTCCTCCTAAGCCCCTCCTCTGCTGTCTGACCCCACCCATTCTGCCCAGGCTCCTCCTAAGCCCCTCCTCTGCTGTCTGACCCCACCCATTCTGCCCAGGCTCCTCCTATACCCCCTCCTCTCTGACTCCACCCATTCTGCCCAGGCTCCTCCCATACCCCTCTGACCCCACCCATTCTGCCCAGGCTCCTCCTAAGCCCCTCCTCTGCTGTCTGACCCCATCCATTCTGCCCAGGCTCCTCCTATACCCCCTCCTCTCTGACTCCACCCATTCTGCCCAGGCTCCTCCCATACCCCTCTGACCCCACCCATTCTGCCCAGGCTCCTCCTATTTGACCCCACCCAATCTGACTAGGCTCCTCCTAAGCCCCTCCTCTGCTGTCTGACCCCACCCATTCTGCCCAGGCTCCTCCTATTTGACCACACCCAATCTGACTAGGCTCCTCCTAAGCCCCTCCTCTGCTGTCTGACCCCACCCATTCTGCCCAGGCTCCTCCTATTTGACCACACCCAATCTGACTAGGCTCCTCCTATACCCATTCTGCCCAGGCTCCTCCTATACCCCCTCCTCTCTGACTTCACCCATTCTGCCCAGGCTCCTCCTATACCCCTCCTCTCTGACCCCACCCAATCTGACTAGGCTCCTCCTAAGCCCCTCCTCTGCTCTCTGACCCCACCCATTCTGCCCAGGCTCCTCCTAAGCCCCTCCTCTCTGACCCCACCCATTCTGCCCATATACCCCCTCCTCCTGCCCAGGCTCCTCCTAAGCCCCTCCTCTGCTGTCTGACCCCACCCATTCTGCCCAGGCTCCGCCTAAGCCCCTCCTCTGCTGTCTGACCCCACCCATTCTGCCCAGGCTCCTCCCATACCCCTCTGACCCCACCCATTCTGCCCAGGCTCCTCCTATTTGACCCCACCCAATCTGACTAAGCTCCTCCTAAGCCCCTCCTCTCTGACCCCACCCCCTCTGGCCAGGCTCCTCCTATTTGACCCCACCCAATCTGATTAGGCTCCTCCTATACCCCCTCTGCCCAGGCTCCTCCTATACCCCTCCTCTCTGACCCCACCCCCTCTGCCCAGGCTCCTCCTATACCCCTCCTCTCTGACCCCACCCCCTCTGCCCAGGCTCCTCCTATACCCCTCCTCTGCTGTCTGACCCCACCCATTCTGCCCAGGCTCCTCCTATACCCCCTCCTCTCTGACTCCACCCATTCTACCCAGGCTCCTCCCATACCCCTCTGACCCCACCCAGGCTCCTCCTATTTGACCCCACCCAATCTGACTAGGCTCCTCCTACACCCCCCTCTGCCAGGCTCCTCCTATACCCCTCCGCCAGGCTCCTCCTATACCCCTCCTCTGCTGTCTGACCCCACCCATTCTGCCCAGGCTCCTCCTATTTGACCCCACCCAATCTGACTAGGCTCCTCCTAAGCCCCTCCTCTGCTGTCTGACCCCACCCATTCTGCCCAGGCTCCTCCTATACCCCACCTCTCTGACCCCACCCAATCTGACTAGGCTCCTCCTAAGCCCCTCCTCTGCTTTCTGACCCCACCCATTCTGCCCAGGCTCCTCCCATACCCCTCTGACCCCACCCATTCTGCCCAGGCTCCTCCTATTTGACCCCACCCAATGTGACTAGGCTCCTCCTATACCCCCTCTGCCCAGGCTCCTCCTAAGCCCCTCCTCTGCTGTCTGACCCCACCCATTCTGCCCAGGCTCCTCCTATTTGACCCCACCCAATCTGACTAGGCTCCTCCTTGGCCCCTCCTCTCTGACCCCACCCATTCTGCCCAGGCTCCTCCTAAGCCCCTCCTCTCTGACCCCACCCCCTCTGCCCAGGCTCCTCCTATTTGACCCCACCCAATCTGACTAGGCTCCTCCTACACCCCCCTCTGCCAGGCTTCTCCTATACCCCCTCCTCTCTGACTCCACCCATTCTACCCAGGCTCCTCCTATTTGACCCCACCCAATCTGACTAGGCTCCTCCTACACCCCCCTCTGCCCAGGCTCCTCCTATTCCCCCCTCTGCCAGGCTCCTCCTATACCCCCTCCTCTCTGACCCCACCCATTCTGCCCAGGCTCCGCCTATTTGACCACACCCAATCTGACTAGGCTCCTCCTATACTCATTCTGCCCAGGCTCCTCCTATTTGACCCCACCCAATCTGACTAGGCTCCTCCTTAACCCCTCCTCTGCTCTCTGACCCCACCCATTCTGCCCAGGCTCCTCCTAAGCCCCTAACCCCATCCTCTGCTGTCTGACCCCACCCATTCTGCCCAGGCTCCTCCTAAGCCCCTCTGCCCAGGCTCCACCTATACCCCTCCTCTCTGACCCCACCCAATCTGACTAGGCTCCTCCTTAACCCCTCCTCTGCTCTCTGACCCCACCCATTCTGACTAAGCTCCTCCTAAACCCATCCTCTGCTGTCTGACCCCACCCATTCTGCCCAGGCTCCTCCTAAGCCCCTCTGCCCAGGCTCCTCCTATATCCCTCCTATTTGACCCCACCCAATCTGACTAGGCTCCTCCTTGGCCCCTCCTCTCTGTCCCCACCCATTCTGCCCAGGCTCCTCCTATACCCCTCCTCTCTGACCCCACCCCCTCTGCCCAGGCTCCTCCTATTTGACCCCACCCAATCTGACTAGGCTCCTCCTACACCCCCCTCTGCCAGGCTCCTCCTATACCCCCTCCTCTCTGACTCCACCCATTCTACCCAGGCTCCTCCCATACCCCTCTGACCCCACCCATTCTGCCCAGGCTCCTCCTATTTGACCCCACCCAATCTGACTAAGCTCCTCCTAAGCCCCTCCTCTCTGACCCCACCCCCTCTGCCCAGGCTCCTCCTCTGCTGTCTGACCCCACCCATTCTGCCCAGGCTCCTCCCATACCCCTCTGACCCCACCCAGGCTCCTCCTATTTGACCCCACCCAATCTGACTAGGCTCCTCCTACACCCCCCTCTGCCAGGCTCCTCCTATACCCCTCCGCCAGGCTCCTCCTATACCCCTCCTCTGCTGTCTGACCCCACCCATTCTGCCCAGGCTCCTCCTATTTGACCCCACCCAATCTGACTAGGCTCCTCCTAAGCCCCTCCTCTGCTCTCTGACCCCACCCATTCTGCCCAGGCTCCTCCTATACCCCACCTCTCTGACCCCACCCAATCTGACTAGGCTCCTCCTAAGCCCCTCCTCTGCTTTCTGACCCCACCCATTCTGCCCAGGCTCCTCCTATACCCCACCTCTCTGACCCCACCCATTCTGCCCAGGCTCCTCCTATACCCCCTCCTCTCTGACTCCACCCATTCTGCCCAGGCTCCTCCCATACCCCTCTGACCCCACCCATTCTGCCCAGGCTCCTCCTATTTGACCCCACCCAATCTGACTAGGCTCCTCCTAAGCCCCTCCTCTCTGACCCCACCCAATCTGACTAGGCTCCTCCTAAGCCCCTCCTCTCTGACCCCACCCAATCTGACTAGGCTCCTCCTACACCCCCCTCTGCCAGGCTCCTCCTATACCCCCTCCTCTCTGACTCCACCCATTCTACCCAGGCTCCTCCCATACCCCTCTGACCCCACCCAATCTGACTAGGCTCCTCCTAAGCCCCTCCTCTCTGACCCCACCCATTCTGACTAGGCTCCTCCTACACCCCCCTCTGCCAGGCTCCTCCTATACCCCCTCCTCTCTGACTCCACCCATTCTACCCAGGCTCCTCCCATACCCCTCTGACCCCACCCATTCTGCCCAGGCTCCTCCTATTTGACCCCACCCAATCTGACTAGGCTCCTCCTACACCCCCCTCTGCCAGGCTCCTCCTATACCCCCTCCTCTCTGACCCCACCCAATCTGACTAGGCTCCTCCTAAGCCCCTAGGCTCCTCCTAAGCCCCTCCTCTGCTCTCTGACCCCACCCATTCTGCCCAGGCTCCTCCTATACCCCTCTTCTCTGACCCCACCCAACCTGCCCAGGGTCCTCCTCCTACAGACAACACCCATTCTCTTTCTTTCACCTTTCTTTCCACACCTATTTTACTTACCGACCAATCTGCAATCCCTCTTTCGCTAGGCATGATTCCACTCTTACACAACACACAGACACATTTTACTTACCAATTTACTTACCTGGTGCCGAACCCGGGATTTGAACCCTGGTTGCCTGGATGGAAGGCAGGAACTTACCCACTGGACCACACTGGTTTCCATGTAAGTAGCCTATCAAATTGTCCTTATGTCATGGTCATCCTTTTAATGTGCAATGGAAGCCACAGGAAAGGACACCAAGGCCTGTATGTTGCTTATAGTTACTTCTGCAATCCTCTAGACCACCAAGGAGCTATAGCTCAAAGGTAAGGCTTGTACCTTTGGTGGGGACAGCCCTCACATGCCAGGGTTCGAATCCTGCCAGTGCTGTAGAAGTATCCCAAGGTGGGAAATTTTCAAACAGTGATTTTCTTTTTTTTTTTTTTGCTAAGTGTTTTTCTGGTTTCCATGTAAGTAGCCTATCAAATTGTCCGTATGTCATGGTCATCCATTTAATGTGCAATGGAAGCCACAGGAAAGGACACCAAGGCCTGTATGTTGCTTATAGTTACTACTGCAATCCTCCAGACCACCAAGGAGCTATAGCTCAAAGGTAAGGCTTGTGCCTTTGGTGGGGACAGCCCTCACAGGCCAGGGTTCGAATCCTGCCAGTGCTGTAGAAGTATCCCAAGGTGGGAAATTTTCAAACAGTGATTTTCTTTTATTTTTTGTTGCTAAGTGTTTTTCTGGTTTCTATGTAAGTAGCCTATCAAATTGTCCTTATGTCATGGTCATCCATTTAATGTGCAATGGAAGCCACAGGAAAGGACACCAAGGCCTGTATGTTGCTTATAGTTACTACTGCAATCCTCCAGACCACCAAGGAGCTATAGCTCAAAGGTAAGGCTTGTACCTTTGGTGGGGACAGCCCTCACAGGCCAGGGTTCGAATCCTGCCAGTGCTGTAGAAGTATCCCAAGGTGGACAATTTTCAAACAGTGATTTTCTTTTTTTTTTTTTGCTAAGTGTTTTTCTGGTTTCCATGTAAGTAGCCTATCAAATTGTCCTTATGTCATGGTCATCCATTTAATGTGCAATGGAAGCCACAGGGAAGGAGACCAAGGCCTGTATGTTGCTTATAGTTACTACTGCAATCCTCTAGACCACTAAGGAGATAGCTCAAAGGTAAGGCTTGTACCTTTGGGGGGACAGCCCTCACAGGCCAGGGTTCGAATCCTGCCAGTGGTGTAGAAGTGTCCCAAGGTGGGAAATTTTCAAACAGTGATTTTTTTTTTGCTAGTGTTTTTTTGGCAGGTGTCTCCCAACATTTCATATGTTTTCTCTCATGACCTTCTACCAACCGCCCTATTTCTCAAGTAGGTGCTAGGAACAAGGCCTTATCTTCCTTTATCAATGTCGTCATTCTTTGTCCTTTAAGTTTGGTGAATTGCAGAGTGCAATTGTGGTATTGGGGGTTATAACTGAGCACAAGAATGCGAGGATGGTGCTACACTTATTGTAAAATAGGTTGGTTGATGGTGATTTTTCATTTTAGTGTGAGCCACTCGCTCAAATCAGGGGTTTGGTGCCAGTGAGCTTGGATAGAAATAAAGGTCAAGTATGAGCTCTGGCTAATGAAATGATGGGTCGAGTTTGAGGCTAGCTAGAGTCCATTTATTAGGTGCAATAAGAATTTGGAAAGATTTTTCCTTTAAGAGACAGACAAGAGCAGAGTCAAGCCTTTGCTCTAGTAGATCTGCATCATGCCTGCTGCAGGATGTGAAGGAGTGGACCTCCACAGCAGTGCGCTGTGCCGGGTTGGGCTGCACTGGGCTGGGCTGGGCCTGCCCTGGCATCTTGGATTTATTCACCCACCTCCTTCCTTTGAAGAACGCTCACGAACGGCCACGAACGTCCTTGTTCTGTATACAGGCGGACAGCGGGCAATTTAGGACCCTGCTAAATGATGGTGATGTCCCCATGTGCTTCCTTCGAGTGGCAAAATCCTTCGTCTAAGGCAGGTGGGCTTTTTTAAAATTTGGTTGAAGACCATATGTTGGAGGCAGTATCACGGCACAAGCCGCCGACCGTCTCAGAAGAAAGTATGCATGGGAGGACATTATTTGCATAGGAGAGCCCTCTTCTCAGTCCCATTCTTAAGCTGCAGTGGCCATGAAGTGTTACTAGGGGGCAGCAGTATGAACAAAAGAGCACACTGAGGCTTTTCTCCTTCTTGCTGACATGATTCTTGGTCATTTTTGTCTTGCAGGGCCTAAGGAGTGAATGACTACGATGACTGAGGGGATGAGGAATGGCTGGCCTGTATTTGTGGTGAAGGGGGAACATTTGGAAGGTAAACAGCAAGATGAAAGCGTCAAAGCATATATGTTTGCTGAGTGATTGAGTCTGTGTGTCACTTGTCTCTTTGTAGGGACATGTGAGAAAGGAACAGCAGCACCATAGACTTCAGGTGGGAGAGCAAGCAAGGATGAATATTTCCCTCAAATCCAAATACTTACAGCACCTCAAAGATGACAAGTGCGATATGATGTTCTGCAATTGCAAGGATTTGCCATGTGTGGTGCATAAATATGCATGGTTAGTGAGGTTTTTCCCAGAATGTGAGTATCGTTAGGCTGGCAAATGTCAGGCACTCCTTTGGGGGTATGAGGCCAAGAAAAAATTTGGGAAGTTTGCTACAGTCATCTGTAGGATCGAAAGACACTGGGGAATCGTTACAGAGGGAGCCAGGCTGCACAAAACGTGGTAACAGTTGGACAGAAATCTTTAGCCGGACTTTTGACTACCCCCAATGTGGGACCAGGACCGCAGTACCTCTCTGTCTCTGAAACATATTTTGACCTCTGGGCACCACCATCTCAATGCCCCTCAAATGTTCCCTCCTGGAACCCCAGCTTTGGTAGTGCATCAACCAGGTTTCAATCATTTGAGTGACCACAAACACCCTTGCTATGTGCCTTCCATTTACATTCAGTCAGTAACCCAGCTGCTTCGTTCGCTATTGAATCTCAAGTGACAGTTGGATGCACATTGCAGGGGTATACAGGCATTTACCGTACTGTACAGCCCCTCTCAGTACAGTCAGACTACACTTCTTAAAATCATAAATACATGTTTTGTCCAACAGTAAGGCCGGGCCTTTCCTCTGTAGTTCATAGCCAACGTAAGGAGGAAAAAATAAGCTGAAGAGCATGCCAAAATTCTCTACAGACACTGCCAATCCTCACACTGCCTATTTGCATGCCGAGGTTATTCACTATGACCCACCAAACCAATTGGCAACAGTAGCCTCTCTCTGCCTCATTCGTATGCTCCGATGCCACCTTTATTTAGCAAATGTTAGTGCTCTAGGATTTCATAGCACGATTCGCTATAGCCTCTTTTTTCAACAGAAATGTCCTAAAGGTACCTATACCAATCTGCTGGGTGGGGAGGAGGGGGGCTGCTGCTGCTGGCAGTAAAATTTTGGGGCACCCCACCTGCAAAAATACATTCACATGCTCCTTGTTGTACCTTTCAATACCATAACTGCAGCAGAATCGTATGGTGACCCCTGTTGGTAACAGAAACTGTCAAACAGCTTTTTGCCACCCACCCTCCCCCGTTGCCCCTAACCATTTGGGGTACACCCCATGAGGGAGGATCAGAGCAATAAAAAATAATGGTAGCCCCCCCAAAAAGTACCTGGAAGGCATGCCATTCTGTGCACCTCATCGCTCTTCACGTTGCGCCTAAGCACCTTTTAATACTGCTCCCCGACTGCCCCCTCCAAACAGAAATCAGAAAGTATAGGGGGGTGCATTAAAAAAGTTTTTGCAGTTCCCCACCATAAGTCAGGATCCTCCTCCATCTATGACCCCTTCCTAGGCCCTCAGACCCCACCCATTCTGCCCAGGCTCCTCCTATTTGACCACACCCAATCTGACTAGGCTCCTCCTATACCCCCTCCTCTCTGACTCCACCCATTCTGCCCAGGCTCCTCCCATACCCCTCTGACCCCACCCATTCTGCCCAGGCTCCTCCTATACCCCTCTTATTTGACCCCAATCTGACTAGGCTCCTCCTAAACCAATCCTCTGCTGTCTGACCCCACCCATTCTGACTAAGCTCCTCCTAAACCAATCCTCTGCTGTCTGACTCCACCCATTCTGCCCAGGCTCCTCCTCAGCCCCTCCTCTCTGACCTCACCCAATCTGACTAGGCTCCTCCTATACCCCCTCCTCTCTGACTCCACCCATTCTGACTAAGCTCCTCCTAAACCCATCCTCTGCTGTCTGACCCCACCCATTCTGCCCAGGCTCCTCCTATACCCCTCCTCTCTGACCTCACCCAATCTGACTAGGCTCCTCCTATACCCATTCTGCCCAGGCTCCTCCTATACCCCCTCCTCTCTGACTCCACCCATTCTGCCCAGGCTCCTCCTATACCCCTCCTCTCTGACCCCACCCAATCTGACTAGGCTCCTCCTAAGCCCCTCCTCTGCTGTCTGACCCCACCCATTCTGCCCAGGCTCCTCCTATTTGACCCCACCCAATCTGACTAGGTTCCTCCTAAGCCCCTCCTCTGCTGTCTGGCCCCACCCATTCTGCCCAGGCTCCTCCTATACCCCCTCCTATTTGACCCCACCCAATCTGACTAGGCTCCTCCTAAGCCCCTCCTCTGCTGTCTGACCCCACCCATTCTGCCCAGGCTCCTCCTAAGCCCCTCCTCTCTGACCCCACCAATTCTGCCCAGGCTCCTCCTAAGCCCCTCATCTGCTGTCTGACCCCACCCATTCTGCCCAGGCTCCTCCTATACCCCTCCTCTCTGACCCCACCCAATCTGACTAGGCTCCTCCTAAGCCACTAGGCTCCTCCTAAGCCCCTCCTCTCTGACCCCACCCAATCTGACTAGGCTCCTCCTATACCCCCTCCTCTCTGACTCCACCCATTCTGACTAGGCTCCTCCTATTTGACCCCACCCAATCTGACTAGGCTCCTCCTAAGCCCCTCCTCTGCTGTCTGACCCCACCCATTCTGCCCAGGCTCCGCCTAAGATACTCCTCTCTGACCCCACCCATTCTGCCCAGGCTCCTCCTAAGCCCCTCCTCTGCTGTCTGACCCCACCCATTCTGCCCAGGCTCCTCCTATTTGACCCCACCCAATCTGACTAGGTTCCTCCTAAGCCCCTCCTCTGCTGTCTGGCCCCACCCATTCTGCCCAGGCTCCTCCTAAGCCCCTCCTCTCTGACCTCACCCAATCTGACTAGGCTCCTCCTAAGCCCCTCCTCTGCTGTCTGGCCCCACCCATTCTGCCCAGGCTCCTCCTATACCCCCTCCTATTTGACCCCACCCAATCTGACTAGGCTCCTCCTATACCCCTCCTCTCTGACCTCACCCATTCTGCCCAGGCTCCTCCTATTTGACCCCACCCAATCTGACTAGGCTCCTCCTAAGCCCCTCCTCTGCTGTCTGACCCCACCCATTCTGCCCAGGCTCCTCCTAAGCCCCTCCTCTCTGACCCCACCAATTCTGCCCAGGCGCCTCCTAAGCCCCTCCTCTGCTGTCTGACCCCACCCATTCTGCCTAGGCTCCTCCTAAGCCCCTCCTCTCTGACTCCACCCATTCTGACTAGGCTCCTCCTATTTGACCCCACCCAATCTGACTAGGCTCCTCCTAAGCCCCTCCTCTGCTGTCTGACCCCACCCATTCTGCCCAGGCTCCGCCTAAGATACTCCTCTCTGACCCCACCCATTCTGCCCAGGCTCCTCCTAAGCCCCTCCTCTGCTGTCTGACCCCACCCATTCTGCCCAGGCTCCTCCTATTTGACCCCACCCAATCTGACTAGGCTCCTCCTAAGCCCCTCCTCTGCTGTCTGACCCCACCCATTCTGCCCAGGCTCCTCCTAAGCCCCTCCTCTCTGACCCCACCAATTCTGCCCAGGCGCCTCCTAAGCCCCTCCTCTGCTGTCTGACCCCACCCATTCTGACTAGGCTCCTCCTAAGCCCCTCCTCTGCTGTCTGACCCCACCCATACTGCCCAGGCTCTGCCTAAGCATCTCCTCTCTGACCCCACCCAATCTGACTAGGCTCCTCCTAAGCCCCTAGGCTCCTCCTAAGCCCCTCCTCTGCTCTCTGACCCCACCCAATCTGACTAGGCTCCTCCTATACCCCCCTCTGCCCAGGCTCCTCCTATTTGACCCCACCCAATCTGACAAGGCTCCTCCTAAGCCCCTTCTCTGCTGTCTGACCCCACCCATTCTCCCCAGGCTCCTCCTATACCCCACCTCTCTGACCCCACCCAATCTGACTAGGCTCCTCCTAAGCCCCTCCTCTGCTGTCTGACCCCACCCATTCTGCCCAGGCTCCTCCTATACCCCCTCCTCTCTGACTCCACCCATTCTGCCCAGGCTCCTCCTATTTGACCCCACCTAATCTGACTAGGCTCCTCCTATACCCCCTCTGCCCAGGCTCCTCCTATACCCCTCCTCTCTGACCCCACCCCCTCTGCCCAGGCTCCTCCTATACCCCCTCTGCCCAGGCTCCTCTTATACCCCTCCTCTCTGACCCCACCCAATCTGACTAGGCTCCTCCTAAGCCCCTCCTCTGCTGTCTGACCCCACCCATTCTGCCCAGGCTCCTCCTACACCCCCCCTCTGCCAGGCTCCTCCTATACCCCCTCCTCTCTGACTCCACCCATTCTACCCAGGCTCCTCCCATACCCCTCTGACCCCACCCATTCTGCCCAGGCTCCTCCTATTTGACCCCACCCAATCTGACTAGGCTCCTCCTATACCCCCTCCTCTCTGACTCCACCCATTCTACCCAGGCTCCTCCCATACCCCTCTGACCCCACCCATTCTGCCCAGGCTCCTCCTAAGCCCCTCCTCTCTGACCTCACCCATTCTGCCCATATACCCCCTCCTCCTGCCCAGGCTCCTCCTAAGCCCCTCCTCTGCTGTCTGACCCCACCCATTCTGCCCTGGCTCCGCCTAAGCCCCTCCTCTCTGACCCCACCCATTCTGCCCATAAACCCCCTCCTCCTGCCCAGGCTCCTCCTAAGCCCCTCCTCTCTGACCCCACCCAATCTGACTAGGCTCCTCCTAAGCCCCTAGGCTCCTCCTAAGCCCCTCCTCTCTGACCCCACCCAATCTGACTAGGCTCCTCCTAAGCCCCTAGGCTCCTCCTAAGCCCCTCCTCTCTGACCCCACCCATTCTGCCCAGGCTCCTCCTATTTGACCCCACCCAATCTGACTAGGTTCCTCCTAAGCCCCTCCTCTGCTGTCTGACCCCACCCATTCTGCCCAGGCTCCTCCTATTTGACCCCACCCAATCTGACTAGGTTCCTCCTAAGCCCCTCCTCTGCTGTCTGACCCCACCCATTCTGCCCAGGCTCCTCCTATTTGACCACACCCAATCTGACTAGGCTCCTCCTATACCCCCTCCTCTCTGACTCCACCCATTCTGCCCAGGCTCCTCCCATACCCCTCTGACCCCACCCATTCTGCCCAGGCTCCTCCTATACCCCTCTTATTTGACCCCAATCTGACTAGGCTCCTCCTAAGCCCCTCCTCTGCTGTCTGACCCCACCCATTCTGACTAAGCTCCTCCTAAACCAATCCTCTGCTGTCTGACTCCACCCATTCTGCCCAGGCTCCTCCTCAGCCCCTCCTCTCTGACCTCACCCAATCTGACTAGGCTCCTCCTATACCCATTCTGCCCAGGCTCCTCCTATACCCCCTCCTCTCTGACTCCACCCATTCTGCCCAGGCTCCTCCTATACCCCTCCTCTCTGACCCCACCCAATCTGACTAGGCTCCTCCTAAGCCCCTCCTCTGCTGTCTGACCCCACCCATTCTGCCCAGGCTCCTCCTATTTGACCCCACCCAATCTGACTAGGTTCCTCCTAAGCCCCTCCTCTGCTGTCTGACCCCACCCATTCTGCCCAGGCTCCTCCTATTTGACCACACCCAATCTGACTAGGCTCCTCCCATACCCCCTCCTCTCTGACTCCACCCATTCTGCCCAGGCTCCTCCCATACCCCTCTGACCCCACCCATTCTGCCCAGGCTCCTCCTATACCCCTCTTATTTGACCCCAATCTGACTAGGCTCCTCCTAAGCCCCTCCTCTGCTGTCTGACCCCACCCATTCTGACTAAGCTCCTCCTAAACCAATCCTCTGCTGTCTGACTCCACCCATTCTGCCCAGGCTCCTCCTCAGCCCCTCCTCTCTGACCTCACCCAATCTGACTAGGCTCCTCCTATACCCCCTCCTCTCTGACCCCACCCATTCTGACTAAGCTCCTCCTAAACACATCCTCTGCTGTCTGACCCCACCCATTCTGCCCAGGCTCCTCCTATACCCCTCCTCTCTGACCTCACCCAATCTGACTAGGCTCCTCCTATACCCATTCTGCCCAGGCTCCTCCTATACCCCCTCCTCTCTGACTCCACCCATTCTGCCCAGGCTCCTCCTATACCCCTCCTCTCTGACCCCACCCAATCTGACTAGGCTCCTCCTAAGCCCCTCCTCTGCTGTCTGACCCCACCCATTCTGCCCAGGCTCCTCCTATTTGACCCCACCCAATCTGACTAGGTTCCTCCTAAGCCCCTCCTCTGCTGTCTGACCCCACCCATTCTGCCCAGGCTCCTCCTAAGCCCCTCCTCTCTGACCCCACCAATTCTGCCCAGGCTCCTCCTAAGCCCCTCATCTGCTGTCTGACCCCACCCATTCTGCCCAGGCTCCTCCTATACCCCTCCTCTCTGACCCCACCCAATCTGACTAGGCTCCTCCTAAGCCCCTAGGCTCCTCCTAAGCCCCTCCTCTCTGACCCCACCCAATCTGACTAGGCTCCTCCTATACCCCCTCCTCTCTGACTCCACCCATTCTGACTAGGCTCCTCCTATTTGACCCCACCCAATCTGACTAGGCTCCTCCTAAGCCCCTCCTCTGCTGTCTGACCCCACCCATTCTGCCCAGGCTCCGCCTAAGATACTCCTCTCTGACCCCACCCATTCTGCCCAGGCTCCGCCTAAGATACTCCTCTCTGACCCCACCCATTCTGCCCAGGCTCCGCCTAAGATACTCCTCTCTGACCCCACCCATTCTGCCCAGGCTCCTCCTAAGCCCCTCCTCTGCTGTCTGACCCCACCCATTCTGCCCAGGCTCCTCCTAAGCCCCTCCTCTCTGACCTCACCCAATCTGACTAGGCTCCTCCTAAGCCCCTCCTCTGCTGTCTGGCCCCACCCATTCTGCCCAGGCTCCTCCTATACCCCCTCCTATTTGACCCCACCCAATCTGACTAGGCTCCTCCTATACCCCTCCTCTCTGACCTCACCCATTCTGCCCAGGCTCCTCCTATTTGACCCCACCCAATCTGACTAGGCTCCTCCTAAGCCCCTCCTCTGCTGTCTGACCCCACCCATTCTGCCCAGGCTCCTCCTAAGCCCCTCCTCTCTGACCCCACCAATTCTGCCCAGGCGCCTCCTAAGCCCCTCCTCTGCTGTCTGACCCCACCCATTCTGCCTAGGCTCCTCCTAAGCCCCTCCTCTCTGACTCCACCCATTCTGACTAGGCTCCTCCTATTTGACCCCACCCAATCTGACTAGGCTCCTCCTAAGCCCCTCCTCTGCTGTCTGACCCCACCCATACTGCCCAGGCTCCTCCTATACCCCCTCCTCTCTGACCCCACCCAATCTGACTAGGCTCCTCCTAAGCCCCTAGGCTCCTCCTAAGCCCCTCCTCTGCTCTCTGACCCCACCCAATCTGACTAGGCTCCTCCTATACCCCCCTCTGCCCAGGCTCCTCCTATTTGACCCCACCCAATCTGACAAGGCTCCTCCTAAGCCCCTTCTCTGCTGTCTGACCCCACCCATTCTCCCCAGGCTCCTCCTATACCCCACCTCTCTGACCCCACCCAATCTGACTAGGCTCCTCCTAAGCCCCTCCTCTGCTGTCTGACCCCACCCATTCTGCCCAGGCTCCTCCTATACCCCCTCCTCTCTGACTCCACCCATTCTGCCCAGGCTCCTCCTATTTGACCCCACCTAATCTGACTAGGCTCCTCCTATACCCCCTCTGCCCAGGCTCCTCCTATACCCCCTCTGCCCAGGCTCCTCTTATACCCCTCCTCTCTGACCCCACCCAATCTGACTAGGCTCCTCCTAAGCCCCTCCTCTGCTGTCTGACGCCACCCATTCTGCCCAGGCTCCTCCTACACCCCCCCTCTGCCAGGCTCCTCCTATACCCCCTCCTCTCTGACTCCACCCATTCTACCCAGGCTCCTCCCATACCCCTCTGACCCCACCCATTCTGCCCAGGCTCCTCCTATTTGACCCCACCCAATCTGACTAGGCTCCTCCTATACCCCCTCCTCTCTGACTCCACCCATTCTACCCAGGCTCCTCCCATACCCCTCTGACCCCACCCATTCTGCCCAGGCTCCTCCTATACCCCTCCTCTCTGACCCCACCCCCTCTGCCCAGGCTCCTCCTATTTGACCCCACCCAATCTGACTAGGCTCCACCTACACCCCCCTCTGCCAGGCTCCTCCTACACCCCCCTCTGCCAGGCTCCTCCTATACCCCCTCCTCTCTGACCCCACCCATTCTGCCCAGGCTCCTCCTATTTGACCACACCCAATCTGACTAGGCTCCTCCTACACCCCCCTCTGCCAGGCTCCTCCTATACCCCCTCCTCTCTGACCCCACCCATTCTGCCCAGGCTCCTCCTATTTGACCACACCCAATCTGACTAGGCTCCTCCTATACCCATTCTGCCCAGGCTCCTCCTATACCCCCTCCTCTCTGACTCCACCCATTCTGCCCAGGCTCCTCCTAAGCCCCTCCTCTCTGACCCCACCCATTCTGCCCATATACCCCCTCCTCCTGCCCAGGCTCCTCCTAAGCCCCTCCTCTGCTGTCTGACCCCACCCATTCTGCCCAGGCTCCTCCCATACCCCTCTGACCCCACCCATTCTGACTAGGTTCCTCTTATTTGACCCCACCCAATCTGACTAGGCTCCTCCTAAGCCCCTCCTCTGCTGTCTGCCCCCACCCATACTGCCCAGGCTCTGCCTAAGCATCTCCTCTCTGACCCCACCCATTCTGCCCAGGCTCCTCCTAAGCCCCTCCTCTGCTGTCTGACCCCACCCATTCTGCCCAGGCTCCTCCTATACCCCCTCCTCTCTGACTCCACCCATTCTGCCCAGGCTCCTCCCATACCCCTCTGACCCCACCCATTCTGCCCAGGCTCCTTCTCCTATACCCCTCCTATTTGACCCCACCCAATCTGACTTGGCTCCTCCTAAGCCCCTCCTCTGCTGTCTGACCCCACCCATTCTGCCCAGGCTCCTCCTATTTGACCCCACCCAATCTGACTAGGCTCCTCCTAAGCCCCTCCTCTCTGACCCCACCCCCTCTGACTAGGCTCCTCCTATACCCCCTCCTCTCTGACCTCACCCATTCTGCCCAGGCTCCTCCTATTTGACCACACCCAATCTGACTAGGCTCCTCCTTAACCCCTCCTCTGCTCTCTGACCCCACCCAATCTGACTAGGCTCCTCCTATACCCCCTCCTCTCTGACTCCACCCATTCTGCCCAGGCTCCTCCCATACCCCTCTGACCCCACCCATTCTGCCCAGGCTCCTCCTATACCCCTCTTATTTGACCCCAATCTGCCCAGGCTCCTCCTAAGCCCCTCCTCTGCTGTCTGACCCCACCCATACTGCCCAGGCTCTGCCTAAGCATCTCCTCTCTGACCCCACCCATTCTACCCAGGCTCCTCCCTCTGACCCCACCCATTCTGCCCAGGCTCCTCCTATACCCCTCCTCTCTGACTCCACCCATTCTACCCAGGCTCCTCCCTCTGACCCCACCCATTCTGCCCAGGCTCCTCCTATTTGACCCCACCCAATCTGACTAGGCTCCTCCTAAGCCCCTAGGCTCCTCCTAAGCCTCTCCTCTGCTCTCTGACCCCACCCAATCTGACTAGGCTCCTCCTATACCCCCCTCTGCCCAGGCTCCTCCTATTTGACCCCACCCAATCTGACAAGGCTCCTCCTAAGCCCCTTCTCTGCTGTCTGACCCCACCCATTCTCCCCAGGCTCCTCCTATACCCCCTCCTCTCTGACTCCACCCATTCTGCCCAGGCTCCTCCTATTTGACCCCACCTAATCTGACTAGGCTCCTCCTATACCCCCTCTGCCCAGGCTCCTCCTATACCCCTCCTCTCTGACCCCACCCATTCTGCCCAGGCTCCTCCTAAGCCCCTCCTCTGCTGTCTGACCCCACCCATTCTGCCCAGGATCCTCCTATACCCCCTCCTCTCTGACTCCACCCATTCTGCCCAGGCTCCTCCCATACCCCTCTGACCCCACCCATTCTGCCCAGGCTCCTCCTATACCCCTCCTATTTGACCCCACCCAATCTGACTTGGCTCCTCCTAAGCCCCTCCTCTGCTGTCTGACCCCACCCATTCTGCCCAGGCTCCTCCTCTCTGACCCCACCCATTCTGCCCAGGCTCCTCCTAAGCCCCACCTCTCTGACTCCACCCATTCTGCCCAGGCTCCTCCTATTTGACCCCACCCAATCTGACTTGGCTCCTCCCATACCCCTCTGACCCCACCCATTCTGCCCAGGCTCCTCCTATACCCCTCCTATTTGACCCCACCCAATCTGACTTGGCTCCTCCTAAGCCCCTCCTCTGCTGTCTGACCCCACCCATTCTGCCCAGGCTCCTCCTCTCTGACCCCACCCATTCTGCCCAGGCTCCTCCTAAGCCCCACCCCTCTGACCCCACCCATTCTGCCCAGGCTCCTCCTATACCCCTCCTATTTGACCCCACCCAATCTGACTTGGCTCCTCCTAAGCCCCTCCTCTGCTGTCTGACCCCACCCATTCTGCCCAGGCTCCTCCTCTCTGACCCCCACCCATTCTGCCCAGGCTCCTCCTATTTGACCCCACCCAATCTGACTAGGCTCCTCCTAAGCCCCTCCTCTCTGACCCCACCCATTCTACCCAGGCTCCTCCCATACCCCTCTGACCCCTCCCATTGTGCCCAGGCTCCTCCTATTTGACCCCACCCAATCTGACTAGGCTCCTCCTACACCCCCCTCTGCCCAGGCTCCTCCTATACCCCCTCCTCTCTGACTCCACCCATTCTACCCAGGCTCC
Source organism: Lissotriton vulgaris (assembly GCF_964263255.1). Taxonomy (NCBI): domain Eukaryota; kingdom Metazoa; phylum Chordata; class Amphibia; order Caudata; family Salamandridae; genus Lissotriton; species Lissotriton vulgaris. The sequence goes on from NC_141695.1 coordinate 1,003,577,715, forward strand.
TCCCTCTGACCCCACCCATTCTGCCCAGGCTCCTCCTATTTGACCCCACCCAATCTGACTAGGCTCCTCCTAAGCCCCTAGGCTCCTCCTAAGCCCCTCCTCTGCTCTCTGACCCCACCCAATCTGACTAGGCTCCTCCTATACCCCCCTCTGCCCAGGCTCCTCCTATTTGACCCCACCCAATCTGACAAGGCTCCTCCTAAGCCCCTTCTCTGCTGTCTGACCCCACCCATTCTCCCCAGGCTCCTCCTATACCCCCTCCTCTCTGACTCCACCCATTCTGCCCAGGCTCCTCCTATTTGACCCCACCTAATCTGACTAGGCTCCTCCTATACCCCCTCTGCCCAGGCTCCTCCTATACCCCCTCTGCCCAGGCTCCTCTTATACCCCTCCTCTCTGACCCCACCCAATCTGACTAGGCTCCTCCTAAGCCCCTCCTCTGCTGTCTGACCCCACCCATTCTGCCCAGGCTCCTCCTACACCCCCCTCTGCCAGGCTCCTCCTATACCCCCTCCTCTCTGACTCCACCCATTCTACCCAGGCTCCTCCCATACCCCTCTGACCCCACCCATTCTGCCCAGGCTCCTCCTATTTGACCCCACCCAATCTGACTAGGCTCCTCCTACACCCCCCTCTGCCAGGCTCCTCCTATACCCCCTCCTCTCTGACTCCACCCATTCTACCCAGGCTCCTCCCACACCCCTCTGACCCCACCCATTCTGCCCAGGCTCCTCCTATTTGACCCCACCCAATCTGACTAGGCTCCTCCTACACCCCCCTCTGCCCAGGCTCCTCCTATACCCCCCTCTGCCAGGCTCCTCCTATACCCCCTCCTCTCTGACCCCACCCATTCTGCCCAGGCTCCTCCTATTTGACCACACCCAATCTGACTAGGCTCCTCCTATACCCATTCTGCTCAGGCTCCTCCTATACCCCCTCCTCTCTGACCCCACCCATTCTGCCCAGGCTCCTCCTAAGCCCCTCCTCTCTGACCCCACCCATTCTGCCCATATACCCCCTCCTCCTGCCCAGGCTCCTCCTAAGCCCCTCCTCTGCTGTCTGACCCCACCCATTCTGCCCAGGCTCCTCCTATACCCCTCCTCTCTGACCCCACCCCCTCTGCCCAGGCTCCTCCTATTTGACCCCACCCAATCTGACTAGGCTCCTCCTACACCCCCCTCTGCCAGGCTCCTCCTATACCCCCTCCTCTCTGACCCCACCCATTCTGCCCAGGCTCCTCCTATTTGACCACACCCAATCTGACTAGGCTCCTCCTATACCCATTCTGCCCAGGCTCCTCCTATACCCCTCTGACCCCACCCATTCTGCCCAGGCTCCTCCTATTTGACCCCACCCAATCTGACTAGGCTCCTCCTACACCCCCCTCTGCCAGGCTCCTCCTATACCCCCCTCCTCTCTGAGCCCACCCATTCTGCCCAGGCTCCTCCTATTTGACCACACCCAATCTGACTAGGCTCCTCCTATACCCATTCTGCCCAGGCTCCTCCTATACCCCCTCCTCTCTGACTCCACCCATTCTGCCCAGGCTCCTCCTAAGCCCCTCCTCTCTGACCCCACCCATTCTGCCCATATACCCCCTCCTCCTGCCCAGGCTCCTCCTAAGCCCCTCCTCTGCTGTCTGACCCCACCCATTCTGCCCAGGCTCCGCCTAAGCCCCTCCTCTCTGACCCCACCCATTCTGCCCAGGCTTCGCCTAAGCCCCTCCTCTCTGACCCCACCCATTCTGCCCAGGCTCCTCCTATGCCCCTCCTCTGCTGTCTGACCCCACCCATTCTGCCCAGGCTCCTCCCATACCCCTCTGACCCCACCCATTCTGCCCAGGCTCCTCCTATTTGACCCCACCCAATCTGACTAAGCTCCTCCTAAGCCCCTCCTCTGCTGTCTGACCCCACCCATTCTGCCCAGGCTCCTCCTCTCTGACCCCACCCATTCTGCCCAGGCTCCTCCTATACCCCTCCTATTTGACCCCACCCAATCTGACTTGGCTCCTCCTAAGCCCCTCCTCTGCTGTCTGACCCCACCCATTCTGCCCAGGCTCCTCCTCTCTGACCCCACCCATTCTGCCCAGGCTCCTCCTAAGCCCCACCTCTCTGACTCCACCCATTCTGCCCAGGCTCCTCCTATTTGACCCCACCCAATCTGACTTGGCTCCTCCCATACCCCTCTGACCCCACCCATTCTGCCCAGGCTCCTCCTATACCCCTCCTATTTGACCCCACCCAATCTGACTTGGCTCCTCCTAAGCCCCTCCTCTGCTGTCTGACCCCACCCATTCTGCCCAGGCTCCTCCTCTCTGACCCCACCCATTCTGCCCAGGCTCCTCCTATACCCCTCCTATTTGACCCCACCCAATCTGACTTGGCTCCTCCTAAGCCCCTCCTCTGCTGTCTGACCCCACCCATTCTGCCCAGGCTCCTCCTCTCTGACCCCACCCATTCTGCCCAGGCTCCTCCTAAGCCCCACCTCTCTGACTCCACCCATTCTGCCCAGGCTCCTCCTATTTGACCCCACCCAATCTGACTTGGCTCCTCCCATACCCCTCTGACCCCACCCATTCTGCCCAGGCTCCTCCTATACCCCTCCTATTTGACCCCACCCAATCTGACTTGGCTCCTCCTAAGCCCCTCCTCTGCTGTCTGACCCCACCCATTCTGCCCAGGCTCCTCCTCTCTGACCCCACCCATTCTGCCCAGGCTCCTCCTAAGCCCCACCCCTCTGACCCCACCCATTCTGCCCAGGCTCCTCCTATACCCCTCCTATTTGACCCCACCCAATCTGACTTGGCTCCTCCTAAGCCCCTCCTCTGCTGTCTGACCCCACCCATTCTGCCCAGGCTCCTCCTCTCTGACCCCCACCCATTCTGCCCAGGCTCCTCCTATTTGACCCCACCCAATCTGACTAGGCTCCTCCTAAGCCCCTCCTCTCTGACCCCACCCATTCTACCCAGGCTCCTCCCATACCCCTCTGACCCCTCCCATTGTGCCCAGGCTCCTCCTATTTGACCCCACCCAATCTGACTAGGCTCCTCCTACACCCCCCTCTGCCCAGGCTCCTCCTATACCCCCTCCTCTCTGACTCCACCCATTCTACCCAGGCTCCTCCCTCTGACCCCACCCATTCTGCCCAGGCTCCTCCTATTTGACCCCACCCAATCTGACTAGGCTCCTCCTAAGCCCCTAGGCTCCTCCTAAGCCCCTCCTCTGCTCTCTGACCCCACCCAATCTGACTAGGCTCCTCCTATACCCCCCTCTGCCCAGGCTCCTCCTATTTGACCCCACCCAATCTGACAAGGCTCCTCCTAAGCCCCTTCTCTGCTGTCTGACCCCACCCATTCTCCCCAGGCTCCTCCTATACCCCCTCCTCTCTGACTCCACCCATTCTGCCCAGGCTCCTCCTATTTGACCCCACCTAATCTGACTAGGCTCCTCCTATACCCCCTCTGCCCAGGCTCCTCCTATACCCCCTCTGCCCAGGCTCCTCTTATACCCCTCCTCTCTGACCCCACCCAATCTGACTAGGCTCCTCCTAAGCCCCTCCTCTGCTGTCTGACCCCACCCATTCTGCCCAGGCTCCTCCTACACCCCCCTCTGCCAGGCTCCTCCTATACCCCCTCCTCTCTGACTCCACCCATTCTACCCAGGCTCCTCCCATACCCCTCTGACCCCACCCATTCTGCCCAGGCTCCTCCTATTTGACCCCACCCAATCTGACTAGGCTCCTCCTACACCCCCCTCTGCCAGGCTCCTCCTATACCCCCTCCTCTCTGACTCCACCCATTCTACCCAGGCTCCTCCCACACCCCTCTGACCCCACCCATTCTGCCCAGGCTCCTCCTATTTGACCCCACCCAATCTGACTAGGCTCCTCCTACACCCCCCTCTGCCCAGGCTCCTCCTATACCCCCCTCTGCCAGGCTCCTCCTATACCCCCTCCTCTCTGACCCCACCCATTCTGCCCAGGCTCCTCCTATTTGACCACACCCAATCTGACTAGGCTCCTCCTATACCCATTCTGCTCAGGCTCCTCCTATACCCCCTCCTCTCTGACCCCACCCATTCTGCCCAGGCTCCTCCTAAGCCCCTCCTCTCTGACCCCACCCATTCTGCCCATATACCCCCTCCTCCTGCCCAGGCTCCTCCTAAGCCCCTCCTCTGCTGTCTGACCCCACCCATTCTGCCCAGGCTCCTCCTATACCCCTCCTCTCTGACCCCACCCCCTCTGCCCAGGCTCCTCCTATTTGACCCCACCCAATCTGACTAGGCTCCTCCTACACCCCCCTCTGCCAGGCTCCTCCTATACCCCCTCCTCTCTGACCCCACCCATTCTGCCCAGGCTCCTCCTATTTGACCACACCCAATCTGACTAGGCTCCTCCTATACCCATTCTGCCCAGGCTCCTCCTATACCCCTCTGACCCCACCCATTCTGCCCAGGCTCCTCCTATTTGACCCCACCCAATCTGACTAGGCTCCTCCTACACCCCCCTCTGCCAGGCTCCTCCTATACCCCCCTCCTCTCTGAGCCCACCCATTCTGCCCAGGCTCCTCCTATTTGACCACACCCAATCTGACTAGGCTCCTCCTATACCCATTCTGCCCAGGCTCCTCCTATACCCCCTCCTCTCTGACTCCACCCATTCTGCCCAGGCTCCTCCTAAGCCCCTCCTCTCTGACCCCACCCATTCTGCCCATATACCCCCTCCTCCTGCCCAGGCTCCTCCTAAGCCCCTCCTCTGCTGTCTGACCCCACCCATTCTGCCCAGGCTCCGCCTAAGCCCCTCCTCTCTGACCCCACCCATTCTGCCCAGGCTTCGCCTAAGCCCCTCCTCTCTGACCCCACCCATTCTGCCCAGGCTCCTCCTATGCCCCTCCTCTGCTGTCTGACCCCACCCATTCTGCCCAGGCTCCTCCCATACCCCTCTGACCCCACCCATTCTGCCCAGGCTCCTCCTATTTGACCCCACCCAATCTGACTAAGCTCCTCCTAAGCCCCTCCTCTGCTGTCTGACCCCACCCATTCTGCCCAGGCTCCTCCTATACCCCTCCTCTCTGACCCCACCCCCTCTGGCCAGGCTCCTCCTATACCCCCTCTGCCCAGGCTCCTCCTATACCCCTCCTCCCTGACCCCACCCCCTCTGCCCAGGCTCCTCCCATACCCCTCTGACCCCACCCAGGCTCCTCCTATTTGACCCCACCCAATCTGACTAGGCTCCTCCTACACCCCCCTCTGCCAGGCTCCTCCTATACCCCTCCTCTGCTGTCTGACCCCACCCATTCTGCCCAGGCTCCTCCTATACCCCTCCTCTCTGACCCCACCCAATCTGACTAGGCTCCTCCTAAGCCCCTAGGCTCCTCCTAAGCCCCTCCTCTCTGACCCCACCCAATCTGACTAGGCTCCTCCTATACCCCCCTCCTCTCTGACTCCACCCATTCTGACTAGGTTCCTCCTATTTGACCCCACCCAATCTGACTAGGCTCCTCCTAAGCCCCTCCTCTGCTGTCTGCCCCCACCCATACTGCCCAGGCTCTGCCTAAGCATCTCCTCTCTGACCCCACCCATTCTGCCCAGGCTCCTCCTAAGCCCCTCCTCTGCTGTCTGACCCCACCCATTCTGCCCAGGCTCCTCCTATACCCCCTCCTCTCTGACTCCACCCATTCTGCCCAGGCTCCTCCCATACCCCTCTGACCCCACCCATTCTGCCCAGGCTCCTCCTATTTGACCCCACCCAATCTGACTAGGCTCCTCCTAAGCCCCTCCTCTCTGACCCCACCCAATCTGACTAGGCTCCTCCTAAGCCCCTCCTCTCTGACCCCACCCATTCTGACTAGGCTCCTCCTACACCCCCCTCTGCCAGGCTCCTCCTATACCCCCTCCTCTCTGACTCCACCCATTCTACCCAGGCTCCTCCCATACCCCTCTGACCCCACCCATTCTGCCCAGGCTCCTCCTATTTGACCCCACCCAATCTGACTAGGCTCCTCCTACACCCCGCTCTGCCAGGCTCCTCCTATACCCCCTCCTCTCTGACCCCACCCAATCTGCCCAGGCTCCTCCTATTTGACCCCACCCAATCTGACTTGGCTCCTCCCATACCCCTCTGACCCCACCCATTCTGCCCAGGCTCCTCCTATACCCCTCCTATTTGACCCCACCCAATCTGACTTGGCTCCTCCTAAGCCCCTCCTCTGCTGTCTGACCCCACCCATTCTGCCCAGGCTCCTCCTCTCTGACCCCACCCATTCTGCCCAGGCTCCTCCTAAGCCCCACCCCTCTGACCCCACCCATTCTGCCCAGGCTCCTCCTATACCCCTCCTATTTGACCCCACCCAATCTGACTTGGCTCCTCCTAAGCCCCTCCTCTGCTGTCTGACCCCACCCATTCTGCCCAGGCTCCTCCTCTCTGACCCCCACCCATTCTGCCCAGGCTCCTCCTATTTGACCCCACCCAATCTGACTAGGCTCCTCCTAAGCCCCTCCTCTCTGACCCCACCCATTCTACCCAGGCTCCTCCCATACCCCTCTGACCCCTCCCATTGTGCCCAGGCTCCTCCTATTTGACCCCACCCAATCTGACTAGGCTCCTCCTACACCCCCCTCTGCCCAGGCTCCTCCTATACCCCCTCCTCTCTGACTCCACCCATTCTACCCAGGCTCCTCCCTCTGACCCCACCCATTCTGCCCAGGCTCCTCCTATTTGACCCCACCCAATCTGACTAGGCTCCTCCTAAGCCCCTCCTCTGCTCTCTGACCCCACCCAATCTGACTAGGCTCCTCCTATTTGACCCCACCCAATCTGACAAGGCTCCTCCTAAGCCCCTTCTCTGCTGTCTGACCCCACCCATTCTCCCCAGGCTCCTCCTATACCCCCTCCTCTCTGACTCCACCCATTCTGCCCAGGCTCCTCCTATTTGACCCCACCTAATCTGACTAGGCTCCTCCTATACCCCCTCTGCCCAGGCTCCTCCTATACCCCCTCTGCCCAGGCTCCTCTTATACCCCTCCTCTCTGACCCCACCCAATCTGACTAGGCTCCTCCTAAGCCCCTCCTCTGCTGTCTGACCCCACCCATTCTGCCCAGGCTCCTCCTACACCCCCCTCTGCCAGGCTCCTCCTATACCCCCTCCTCTCTGACTCCACCCATTCTACCCAGGCTCCTCCCATACCCCTCTGACCCCACCCATTCTGCCCAGGCTCCTCCTATTTGACCCCACCCAATCTGACTAGGCTCCTCCTACACCCCCCTCTGCCAGGCTCCTCCTATACCCCCTCCTCTCTGACTCCACCCATTCTACCCAGGCTCCTCCCATACCCCTCTGACCCCACCCATTCTGCCCAGGCTCCTCCTATTTGACCCCACCCAATCTGACTAGGCTCCTCCTACACCCCCCTCTGCCCAGGCTCCTCCTATACCCCCCTCTGCCAGGCTCCTCCTATACCCCCTCCTCTCTGACCCCACCCATTCTGCCCAGGCTCCTCCTATTTGACCACACCCAATCTGACTAGGCTCCTCCTATACCCATTCTGCCCAGGCTCCTCCTATACCCCCTCCTCTCTGACCCCACCCATTCTGCCCAGGCTCCTCCTAAGCCCCTCCTCTCTGACCCCACCCATTCTGCCCATATACCCCCTCCTCCTGCCCAGGCTCCTCCTAAGCCCCTCCTCTGCTGTCTGACCCCACCCATTCTGCCCAGGCTCCTCCTATACCCCTCCTCTCTGACCCCACCCCCTCTGCCCAGGCTCCTCCTATTTGACCCCACCCAATCTGACTAGGCTCCTCCTACACCCCCCTCTGCCAGGCTCCTCCTATACCCCCTCCTCTCTGACCCCACCCATTCTGCCCAGGCTCCTCCTATTTGACCACACCCAATCTGACTAGGCTCCTCCTATACCCATTCTGCCCAGGCTCCTCCTATACCCCTCTGACCCCACCCATTCTGCCCATATACCCCCTCCTCCTGCCCAGGCTCCTCCTAAGCCCCTCCTCTGCTGTCTGACCCCACCCATTCTGCCCAGGCTCCGCCTAAGCCCCTCCTCTCTGACCCCACCCATTCTGCCCAGGCTTCGCCTAAGCCCCTCCTCTCTGACCCCACCCATTCTGCCCAGGCTCCTCCTATGCCCCTCCTCTGCTGTCTGACCCCACCCATTCTGCCCAGGCTCCTCCCATACCCCTCTGACCCCACCCATTCTGCCCAGGCTCCTCCTATTTGACCCCACCCAATCTGACTAAGCTCCTCCTAAGCCCCTCCTCTGCTGTCTGACCCCACCCATTCTGCCCAGGCTCCTCCTATACCCCTCCTCTCTGACCCCACCCCCTCTGGCCAGGCTCCTCCTATACCCCCTCTGCCCAGGCTCCTCCTATACCCCTCCTCCCTGACCCCACCCCCTCTGCCCAGGCTCCTCCTATACCCCTCCTCTCTGACCCCACCCAATCTGACTAGGCTCCTCCTACACCCCCCTCTGCCAGGCTCCTCCTATACCCCTCCTCTGCTGTATGACCCCACCCATTCTGCCCAGGCTCCTCCTAAGCCCCTCATCTGCTGTCTGACCCCACCCATTCTGCCCAGGCTCCTCCTATACCCCTCCTCTCTGACCGCACCCAATCTGACTAGGCTCCTCCTAAGCCCCTAGGCTCCTCCTAAGCCCCTCCTCTCTGACCCCACCCAATCTGACTAGGCTCCTCCTATACCCCCCTCCTCTCTGACTCCACCCATTCTGACTAGGTTCCTCCTATTTGACCCCACCCAATCTGACTAGGCTCCTCCTAAGCCCCTCCTCTGCTGTCTGCCCCCACCCATACTGCCCAGGCTCTGCCTAAGCATCTCCTCTCTGACCCCACCCATTCTGCCCAGGCTCCTCCTAAGCCCCTCCTCTGCTGTCTGACCCCACCCATTCTGCCCAGGCTCCTCCTATACCCCCTCCTCTCTGACTCCACCCATTCTGCCCAGGCTCCTCCCATACCCCTCTGACCCCACCCATTCTGCCCAGGCTCCTCCTATTTGACCCCACCCAATCTGACTAGGCTCCTCCTAAGCCCCTCCTCTCTGACCCCACCCATTCTACCCAGGCTCCTCCCATACCCCTCTGACCCCTCCCATTGTGCCCAGGCTCCTCCTATTTGACCCCACCCAATCTGACTAGGCTCCTCCTACACCCCCCTCTGCCCAGGCTCCTCCTATACCCCCTCCTCTCTGACTCCACCCATTCTACCCAGGCTCCTCCCTCTGACCCCACCCATTCTGCCCAGGCTCCTCCTATTTTACCCCACCCAATCTGACTAGGCTCCTCCTAAGCCCCTCCTCTGCTCTCTGACCCCACCCAATCTGACTAGGCTCCTCCTATTTGACCCCACCCAATCTGACAAGGCTCCTCCTAAGCCCCTTCTCTGCTGTCTGACCCCACCCATTCTCCCCAGGCTCCTCCTATACCCCCTCCTCTCTGACTCCACCCATTCTGCCCAGGCTCCTCCTATTTGACCCCACCTAATCTGACTAGGCTCCTCCTATACCCCCTCTGCCCAGGCTCCTCCTATACCCCCTCTGCCCAGGCTCCTCTTATACCCCTCCTCTCTGACCCCACCCAATCTGACTAGGCTCCTCCTAAGCCCCTCCTCTGCTGTCTGACCCCACCCATTCTGCCCAGGCTCCTCCTACACCCCCCTCTGCCAGGCTCCTCCTATACCCCCTCCTCTCTGACTCCACCCATTCTACCCAGGCTCCTCCCATACCCCTCTGACCCCACCCATTCTGCCCAGGCTCCTCCTATTTGACCCCACCCAATCTGACTAGGCTCCTCCTACACCCCCCTCTGCCAGGCTCCTCCTATACCCCCTCCTCTCTGACTCCACCCATTCTACCCAGGCTCCTCCCATACCCCTCTGACCCCACCCATTCTGCCCAGGCTCCTCCTATTTGACCCCACCCAATCTGACTAGGCTCCTCCTACACCCCCCTCTGCCCAGGCTCCTCCTATACCCCCCTCTGCCAGGCTCCTCCTATACCCCCTCCTCTCTGACCCCACCCATTCTGCCCAGGCTCCTCCTATTTGACCACACCCAATCTGACTAGGCTCCTCCTATACCCATTCTGCCCAGGCTCCTCCTATACCCCCTCCTCTCTGACCCCACCCATTCTGCCCAGGCTCCTCCTAAGCCCCTCCTCTCTGACCCCACCCATTCTGCCCATATACCCCCTCCTCCTGCCCAGGCTCCTCCTAAGCCCCTCCTCTGCTGTCTGACCCCACCCATTCTGCCCAGGCTCCTCCTATACCCCTCCTCTCTGACCCCACCCCCTCTGCCCAGGCTCCTCCTATTTGACCCCACCCAATCTGACTAGGCTCCTCCTACACCCCCCTCTGCCAGGCTCCTCCTATACCCCCTCCTCTCTGACCCCACCCATTCTGCCCAGGCTCCTCCTATTTGACCACACCCAATCTGACTAGGCTCCTCCTATACCCATTCTGCCCAGGCTCCTCCTATACCCCTCTGACCCCACCCATTCTGCCCATATACCCCCTCCTCCTGCCCAGGCTCCTCCTAAGCCCCTCCTCTGCTGTCTGACCCCACCCATTCTGCCCAGGCTCCGCCTAAGCCCCTCCTCTCTGACCCCACCCATTCTGCCCAGGCTTCGCCTAAGCCCCTCCTCTCTGACCCCACCCATTCTGCCCAGGCTCCTCCTATGCCCCTCCTCTGCTGTCTGACCCCACCCATTCTGCCCAGGCTCCTCCCATACCCCTCTGACCCCACCCATTCTGCCCAGGCTCCTCCTATTTGACCCCACCCAATCTGACTAAGCTCCTCCTAAGCCCCTCCTCTGCTGTCTGACCCCACCCATTCTGCCCAGGCTCCTCCTATACCCCTCCTCTCTGACCCCACCCCCTCTGGCCAGGCTCCTCCTATACCCCCTCTGCCCAGGCTCCTCCTATACCCCTCCTCCCTGACCCCACCCCCTCTGCCCAGGCTCCTCCTATACCCCTCCTCTCTGACCCCACCCAATCTGACTAGGCTCCTCCTACACCCCCCTCTGCCAGGCTCCTCCTATACCCCTCCTCTGCTGTATGACCCCACCCATTCTGCCCAGGCTCCTCCTAAGCCCCTCATCTGCTGTCTGACCCCACCCATTCTGCCCAGGCTCCTCCTATACCCCTCCTCTCTGACCGCACCCAATCTGACTAGGCTCCTCCTAAGCCCCTAGGCTCCTCCTAAGCCCCTCCTCTCTGACCCCACCCAATCTGACTAGGCTCCTCCTATACCCCCCTCCTCTCTGACTCCACCCATTCTGACTAGGTTCCTCCTATTTGACCCCACCCAATCTGACTAGGCTCCTCCTAAGCCCCTCCTCTGCTGTCTGCCCCCACCCATACTGCCCAGGCTCTGCCTAAGCATCTCCTCTCTGACCCCACCCATTCTGCCCAGGCTCCTCCTAAGCCCCTCCTCTGCTGTCTGACCCCACCCATTCTGCCCAGGCTCCTCCTATACCCCCTCCTCTCTGACTCCACCCATTCTGCCCAGGCTCCTCCCATACCCCTCTGACCCCACCCATTCTGCCCAGGCTCCTCCTATTTGACCCCACCCAATCTGACTAGGCTCCTCCTAAGCCCCTCCTCTCTGACCCCACCCAATCTGACTAGGCTCCTCCTAAGCCCCTCCTCTCTGACCCCACCCAATCTGACTAGGCTCCTCCTACACCCCCCTCTGCCAGGCTCCTCCTATACCCCCTCCTCTCTGACTCCACCCATTCTACCCAGGCTCCTCCCATACCCCTCTGACCCCACCCAATCTGACTAGGCTCCTCCTAAGCCCCTCCTCTCTGACCCCACCCATTCTGACTAGGCTCCTCCTACACCCCCCTCTGCCAGGCTCCTCCTATACCCCCTCCTCTCTGACTCCACCCATTCTACCCAGGCTCCTCCCATACCCCTCTGACCCCACCCATTCTGCCCAGGCTCCTCCTATTTGACCCCACCCAATCTGACTAGGCTCCTCCTACACCCCCCTCTGCCAGGCTCCTCCTATACCCCCTCCTCTCTGACCCCACCCAATCTGACTAGGCTCCTCCTAAGCCCCTAGGCTCCTCCTAAGCCCCTCCTCTGCTCTCTGACCCCACCCATTCTGCCCAGGCTCCTCCTATACCCCTCTTCTCTGACCCCACCCAACCTGCCCAGGGTCCTCCTCCTACAGACAACACCCATTCTCTTTCTTTCACCTTTCTTTCCACACCTATTTTACTTACCGACCAATCTGCAATCCCTCTTTCGCTAGGCATGATTCCACTCTTACACAACACACAGACACATTTTACTTACCAATTTACTTACCTGGTGCCGAACCCGGGATTTGAACCCTGGTTGCCTGGATGGAAGGCAGGAACTTACCCACTGGACCACACTGGTTTCCATGTAAGTAGCCTATCAAATTGTCCTTATGTCATGGTCATCCTTTTAATGTGCAATGGAAGCCACAGGAAAGGACACCAAGGCCTGTATGTTGCTTATAGTTACTACTGCAATCCTCCAGACCACCAAGGAGCTATAGCTCAAAGGTAAGGCTTGTACCTTTGGTGGGGACAGCCCTCACAGGCCAGGGTTCGAATCCTGCCAGTGCTGTAGAAGTATCCCAAGGTGGACAATTTTCAAACAGTGATTTTCTTTTTTTTTTTTTTTGCTAAGTGTTTTTCTGGTTTCCATGTAAGTAGCCTATCAAATTGTCCTTATGTCATGGTCATCCATTTAATGTGCAATGGAAGCCACAGGGAAGGAGACCAAGGCCTGTATGTTGCTTATAGTTACTACTGCAATCCTCTAGACCACTAAGGAGATAGCTCAAAGGTAAGGCTTGTACCTTTGGGGGGACAGCCCTCACAGGCCAGGGTTTGAATCCTGCCAGTGCTGTAGAAGTGTCCCAAGGTGGGAAATTTTCAAACAGTGATTTTTTTTTTGCTAGTGTTTTTTTGGCAGGTGTCTCCCAACATTTCATATGTTTTCTCTCATGACCTTCTACCAACCGCCCTATTTCTCAAGTAGGTGCTAGGAACAAGGCCTTATCTTCCTTTATCAATGTCGTCATTCTTTGTCCTTTAAGTTTGGTGAATTGCAGAGTGCAATTGTGGTATTGGGGGTTATAACTGAGCACAAGAATGCGAGGATGGTGCTACACTTATTGTAAAATAGGTTGGTTGATGGTGATTTTTCATTTTAGTGTGAGCCACTCGCTCAAATCAGGGGTTTGGTGCCAGTGAGCTTGGATAGAAATAAAGGTCAAGTATGAGCTCTGGCTAATGAAATGATGGGTCGAGTTTGAGGCTAGCTAGAGTCCATTTATTAGGTGCAATAAGAATTTGGAAAGATTTTTCCTTTAAGAGACAGACAAGAGCAGAGTCAAGCCTTTGCTCTAGTAGATCTGCATCATGCCTGCTGCAGGATGTGAAGGAGTGGACCTCCACAGCAGTGCGCTGTGCCGGGTTGGGCTGCACTGGGCTGGGCTGGGCCTGCCCTGGCATCTTGGATTTATTCACCCACCTCCTTCCTTTGAAGAACGCTCACGAACGGCCACGAACGTCCTTGTTCTGTATACAGGCGGACAGCGGGCAATTTAGGACCCTGCTAAATGATGGTGATGTCCCCATGTGCTTCCTTCGAGTGGCAAAATCCTTCGTCTAAGGCAGGTGGGCTTTTTTAAAATTTGGTTGAAGACCATATGTTGGAGGCAGTATCACGGCACAAGCCGCCGACCGTCTCAGAAGAAAGTATGCATGGGAGGACATTATTTGCATAGGAGAGCCCTCTTCTCAGTCCCATTCTTAAGCTGCAGTGGCCATGAAGTGTTACTAGGGGGCAGCAGTATGAACAAAAGAGCACACTGAGGCTTTTCTCCTTCTTGCTGACATGATTCTTGGTCATTTTTGTCTTGCAGGGCCTAAGGAGTGAATGACTACGATGACTGAGGGGATGAGGAATGGCTGGCCTGTATTTGTGGTGAAGGGGGAACATTTGGAAGGTAAACAGCAAGATGAAAGCGTCAAAGCATATATGTTTGCTGAGTGATTGAGTCTGTGTGTCACTTGTCTCTTTGTAGGGACATGTGAGAAAGGAACAGCAGCACCATAGACTTCAGGTGGGAGAGCAAGCAAGGATGAATATTTCCCTCAAATCCAAATACTTACAGCACCTCAAAGATGACAAGTGCGATATGATGTTCTGCAATTGCAAGGATTTGCCATGTGTGGTGCATAAATATGCATGGTTAGTGAGGTTTTTCCCAGAATGTGAGTATCGTTAGGCTGGCAAATGTCAGGCACTCCTTTGGGGGTATGAGGCCAAGAAAAAATTTGGGAAGTTTGCTACAGTCATCTGTAGGATCGAAAGACACTGGGGAATCGTTACAGAGGGAGCCAGGCTGCACAAAACGTGGTAACAGTTGGACAGAAATCTTTAGCCGGACTTTTGACTACCCCCAATGTGGGACCAGGACCGCAGTACCTCTCTGTCTCTGAAACATATTTTGACCTCTGGGCACCACCATCTCAATGCCCCTCAAATGTTCCCTCCTGGAACCCCAGCTTTGGTAGTGCATCAACCAGGTTTCAATCATTTGAGTGACCACAAACACCCTTGCTATGTGCCTTCCATTTACATTCAGTCAGTAACCCAGCTGCTTCGTTCGCTATTGAATCTCAAGTGACAGTTGGATGCACATTGCAGGGGTATACAGGCATTTACCGTACTGTACAGCCCCTCTCAGTACAGTCAGACTACACTTCTTAAAATCATAAATACATGTTTTGTCCAACAGTAAGGCCGGGCCTTTCCTCTGTAGTTCATAGCCAACGTAAGGAGGAAAAAATAAGCTGAAGAGCATGCCAAAATTCTCTACAGACACTGCCAATCCTCACACTGCCTATTTGCATGCCGAGGTTATTCACTATGACCCACCAAACCAATTGGCAACAGTAGCCTCTCTCTGCCTCATTCGTATGCTCCGATGCCACCTTTATTTAGCAAATGTTAGTGCTCTAGGATTTCATAGCACGATTCGCTATAGCCTCTTTTTTCAACAGAAATGTCCTAAAGGTACCTATACCAATCTGCTGGGTGGGGAGGAGGGGGGCTGCTGCTGCTGGCAGTAAAATTTTGGGGCACCCCACCTGCAAAAATACATTCACATGCTCCTTGTTGTACCTTTCAATACCATAACTGCAGCAGAATCGTATGGTGACCCCTGTTGGTAACAGAAACTGTCAAACAGCTTTTTGCCACCCACCCTCCCCCGTTGCCCCTAACCATTTGGGGTACACCCCATGAGGGAGGATCAGAGCAATAAAAAATAATGGTAGCCCCCCCAAAAAGTACCTGGAAGGCATGCCATTCTGTGCACCTCATCGCTCTTCACG
The DNA here is from genome assembly GCF_964263255.1 of Lissotriton vulgaris. Classification (NCBI taxonomy): domain Eukaryota; kingdom Metazoa; phylum Chordata; class Amphibia; order Caudata; family Salamandridae; genus Lissotriton; species Lissotriton vulgaris. The sequence continues at coordinate 1,003,593,118 of NC_141695.1, forward strand.
TTGCGCCTAAGCACCTTTTAATACTGCTCCCCGACTGCCCCCTCCAAACAGAAATCAGAAAGTATAGGGGGGTGCATTAAAAAAGTTTTTGCAGTTCCCCACCATAAGTCAGGATCCTCCTCCATCTATGACCCCTTCCTAGGCCCTCAGACCCCACCCATTCTGCCCAGGCTCCTCCTATTTGACCACACCCAATCTGACTAGGCTCCTCCTATACCCCCTCCTCTCTGACTCCACCCATTCTGCCCAGGCTCCTCCCATACCCCTCTGACCCCACCCATTCTGCCCAGGCTCCTCCTATACCCCTCTTATTTGACCCCAATCTGACTAGGCTCCTCCTAAACCAATCCTCTGCTGTCTGACCCCACCCATTCTGACTAAGCTCCTCCTAAACCAATCCTCTGCTGTCTGACTCCACCCATTCTGCCCAGGCTCCTCCTCAGCCCCTCCTCTCTGACCTCACCCAATCTGACTAGGCTCCTCCTATACCCCCTCCTCTCTGACTCCACCCATTCTGACTAAGCTCCTCCTAAACCCATCCTCTGCTGTCTGACCCCACCCATTCTGCCCAGGCTCCTCCTATACCCCTCCTCTCTGACCTCACCCAATCTGACTAGGCTCCTCCTATACCCATTCTGCCCAGGCTCCTCCTATACCCCCTCCTCTCTGACTCCACCCATTCTGCCCAGGCTCCTCCTATACCCCTCCTCTCTGACCCCACCCAATCTGACTAGGCTCCTCCTAAGCCCCTCCTCTGCTGTCTGACCCCACCCATTCTGCCCAGGCTCCTCCTATTTGACCCCACCCAATCTGACTAGGTTCCTCCTAAGCCCCTCCTCTGCTGTCTGGCCCCACCCATTCTGCCCAGGCTCCTCCTATACCCCCTCCTATTTGACCCCACCCAATCTGACTAGGCTCCTCCTAAGCCCCTCCTCTGCTGTCTGACCCCACCCATTCTGCCCAGGCTCCTCCTAAGCCCCTCCTCTCTGACCCCACCAATTCTGCCCAGGCTCCTCCTAAGCCCCTCATCTGCTGTCTGACCCCACCCATTCTGCCCAGGCTCCTCCTATACCCCTCCTCTCTGACCCCACCCAATCTGACTAGGCTCCTCCTAAGCCACTAGGCTCCTCCTAAGCCCCTCCTCTATGACCCCACCCAATCTGACTAGGCTCCTCCTATACCCCCTCCTCTCTGACTCCACCCATTCTGACTAGGCTCCTCCTATTTGACCCCACCCAATCTGACTAGGCTCCTCCTAAGCCCCTCCTCTGCTGTCTGACCCCACCCATTCTGCCCAGGCTCCGCCTAAGATACTCCTCTCTGACCCCACCCATTCTGCCCAGGCTCCTCCTAAGCCCCTCCTCTGCTGTCTGACCCCACCCATTCTGCCCAGGCTCCTCCTATTTGACCCCACCCAATCTGACTAGGTTCCTCCTAAGCCCCTCCTCTGCTGTCTGGCCCCACCCATTCTGCCCAGGCTCCTCCTAAGCCCCTCCTCTCTGACCTCACCCAATCTGACTAGGCTCCTCCTAAGCCCCTCCTCTGCTGTCTGGCCCCACCCATTCTGCCCAGGCTCCTCCTATACCCCCTCCTATTTGACCCCACCCAATCTGACTAGGCTCCTCCTATACCCCTCCTCTCTGACCTCACCCATTCTGCCCAGGCTCCTCCTATTTGACCCCACCCAATCTGACTAGGCTCCTCCTAAGCCCCTCCTCTGCTGTCTGACCCCACCCATTCTGCCCAGGCTCCTCCTAAGCCCCTCCTCTCTGACCCCACCAATTCTGCCCAGGCGCCTCCTAAGCCCCTCCTCTGCTGTCTGACCCCACCCATTCTGCCTAGGCTCCTCCTAAGCCCCTCCTCTCTGACTCCACCCATTCTGACTAGGCTCCTCCTATTTGACCCCACCCAATCTGACTAGGCTCCTCCTAAGCCCCTCCTCTGCTGTCTGACCCCACCCATTCTGCCCAGGCTCCGCCTAAGATACTCCTCTCTGACCCCACCCATTCTGCCCAGGCTCCTCCTAAGCCCCTCCTCTGCTGTCTGACCCCACCCATTCTGCCCAGGCTCCTCCTATTTGACCCCACCCAATCTGACTAGGCTCCTCCTAAGCCCCTCCTCTGCTGTCTGACCCCACCCATTCTGCCCAGGCTCCTCCTAAGCCCCTCCTCTCTGACCCCACCAATTCTGCCCAGGCGCCTCCTAAGCCCCTCCTCTGCTGTCTGACCCCACCCATTCTGACTAGGCTCCTCCTAAGCCCCTCCTCTGCTGTCTGACCCCACCCATACTGCCCAGGCTCTGCCTAAGCATCTCCTCTCTGACCCCACCCAATCTGACTAGGCTCCTCCTAAGCCCCTAGGCTCCTCCTAAGCCCCTCCTCTGCTCTCTGACCCCACCCAATCTGACTAGGCTCCTCCTATACCCCCCTCTGCCCAGGCTCCTCCTATTTGACCCCACCCAATCTGACAAGGCTCCTCCTAAGCCCCTTCTCTGCTGTCTGACCCCACCCATTCTCCCCAGGCTCCTCCTATACCCCACCTCTCTGACCCCACCCAATCTGACTAGGCTCCTCCTAAGCCCCTCCTCTGCTGTCTGACCCCACCCATTCTGCCCAGGCTCCTCCTATACCCCCTCCTCTCTGACTCCACCCATTCTGCCCAGGCTCCTCCTATTTGACCCCACCTAATCTGACTAGGCTCCTCCTATACCCCCTCTGCCCAGGCTCCTCCTATACCCCTCCTCTCTGACCCCACCCCCTCTGCCCAGGCTCCTCCTATACCCCCTCTGCCCAGGCTCCTCTTATACCCCTCCTCTCTGACCCCACCCAATCTGACTAGGCTCCTCCTAAGCCCCTCCTCTGCTGTCTGACCCCACCCATTCTGCCCAGGCTCCTCCTACACCCCCCTCTGCCAGGCTCCTCCTATACCCCCTCCTCTCTGACTCCACCCATTCTACCCAGGCTCCTCCCATACCCCTCTGACCCCACCCATTCTGCCCAGGCTCCTCCTATTTGACCCCACCCAATCTGACTAGGCTCCTCCTATACCCCCTCCTCTCTGACTCCACCCATTCTACCCAGGCTCCTCCCATACCCCTCTGACCCCACCCATTCTGCCCAGGCTCCTCCTAAGCCCCTCCTCTCTGACCTCACCCATTCTGCCCATATACCCCCTCCTCCTGCCCAGGCTCCTCCTAAGCCCCTCCTCTGCTGTCTGACCCCACCCATTCTGCCCTGGCTCCGCCTAAGCCCCTCCTCTCTGACCCCACCCATTCTGCCCATAAACCCCCTCCTCCTGCCCAGGCTCCTCCTAAGCCCCTCCTCTCTGACCCCACCCAATCTGACTAGGCTCCTCCTAAGCCCCTAGGCTCCTCCTAAGCCCCTCCTCTCTGACCCCACCCAATCTGACTAGGCTCCTCCTAAGCCCCTAGGCTCCTCCTAAGCCCCTCCTCTCTGACCCCACCCATTCTGCCCAGGCTCCTCCTATTTGACCCCACCCAATCTGACTAGGTTCCTCCTAAGCCCCTCCTCTGCTGTCTGACCCCACCCATTCTGCCCAGGCTCCTCCTATTTGACCCCACCCAATCTGACTAGGTTCCTCCTAAGCCCCTCCTCTGCTGTCTGACCCCACCCATTCTGCCCAGGCTCCTCCTATTTGACCACACCCAATCTGACTAGGCTCCTCCTATACCCCCTCCTCTCTGACTCCACCCATTCTGCCCAGGCTCCTCCCATACCCCTCTGACCCCACCCATTCTGCCCAGGCTCCTCCTATACCCCTCTTATTTGACCCCAATCTGACTAGGCTCCTCCTAAGCCCCTCCTCTGCTGTCTGACCCCACCCATTCTGACTAAGCTCCTCCTAAACCAATCCTCTGCTGTCTGACTCCACCCATTCTGCCCAGGCTCCTCCTCAGCCCCTCCTCTCTGACCTCACCCAATCTGACTAGGCTCCTCCTATACCCATTCTGCCCAGGCTCCTCCTATACCCCCTCCTCTCTGACTCCACCCATTCTGCCCAGGCTCCTCCTATACCCCTCCTCTCTGACCCCACCCAATCTGACTAGGCTCCTCCTAAGCCCCTCCTCTGCTGTCTGACCCCACCCATTCTGCCCAGGCTCCTCCTATTTGACCCCACCCAATCTGACTAGGTTCCTCCTAAGCCCCTCCTCTGCTGTCTGACCCCACCCATTCTGCCCAGGCTCCTCCTATTTGACCACACCCAATCTGACTAGGCTCCTCCCATACCCCCTCCTCTCTGACTCCACCCATTCTGCCCAGGCTCCTCCCATACCCCTCTGACCCCACCCATTCTGCCCAGGCTCCTCCTATACCCCTCTTATTTGACCCCAATCTGACTAGGCTCCTCCTAAGCCCCTACTCTGCTGTCTGACCCCACCCATTCTGACTAAGCTCCTCCTAAACCAATCCTCTGCTGTCTGACTCCACCCATTCTGCCCAGGCTCCTCCTCAGCCCCTCCTCTCTGACCTCACCCAATCTGACTAGGCTCCTCCTATACCCCCTCCTCTCTGACCCCACCCATTCTGACTAAGCTCCTCCTAAACCCATCCTCTGCTGTCTGACCCCACCCATTCTGCCCAGGCTCCTCCTATACCCCTCCTCTCTGACCTCACCCAATCTGACTAGGCTCCTCCTATACCCATTCTGCCCAGGCTCCTCCTATACCCCCTCCTCTCTGACTCCACCCATTCTGCCCAGGCTCCTCCTATACCCCTCCTCTCTGACCCCACCCAATCTGACTAGGCTCCTCCTAAGCCCCTCCTCTGCTGTCTGACCCCACCCATTCTGCCCAGGCTCCTCCTATTTGACCCCACCCAATCTGACTAGGTTCCTCCTAAGCCCCTCCTCTGCTGTCTGACCCCACCCATTCTGCCCAGGCTCCTCCTAAGCCCCTCCTCTCTGACCCCACCAATTCTGCCCAGGCTCCTCCTAAGCCCCTCATCTGCTGTCTGACCCCACCCATTCTGCCCAGGCTCCTCCTATACCCCTCCTCTCTGACCCCACCCAATCTGACTAGGCTCCTCCTAAGCCCCTAGGCTCCTCCTAAGCCCCTCCTCTCTGACCCCACCCAATCTGACTAGGCTCCTCCTATACCCCCTCCTCTCTGACTCCACCCATTCTGACTAGGCTCCTCCTATTTGACCCCACCCAATCTGACTAGGCTCCTCCTAAGCCCCTCCTCTGCTGTCTGACCCCACCCATTCTGCCCAGGCTCCGCCTAAGATACTCCTCTCTGACCCCACCCATTCTGCCCAGGCTCCGCCTAAGATACTCCTCTCTGACCCCACCCATTCTGCCCAGGCTCCGCCTAAGATACTCCTCTCTGACCCCACCCATTCTGCCCAGGCTCCTCCTAAGCCCCTCCTCTGCTGTCTGACCCCACCCATTCTGCCCAGGCTCCTCCTAAGCCCCTCCTCTCTGACCTCACCCAATCTGACTAGGCTCCTCCTAAGCCCCTCCTCTGCTGTCTGGCCCCACCCATTCTGCCCAGGCTCCTCCTATACCCCCTCCTATTTGACCCCACCCAATCTGACTAGGCTCCTCCTATACCCCTCCTCTCTGACCTCACCCATTCTGCCCAGGCTCCTCCTATTTGACCCCACCCAATCTGACTAGGCTCCTCCTAAGCCCCTTCTCTGCTGTCTGACCCCACCCATTCTGCCCAGGCTCCTCCTAAGCCCCTCCTCTCTGACCCCACCAATTCTGCCCAGGCGCCTCCTAAGCCCCTCCTCTGCTGTCTGACCCCACCCATTCTGCCTAGGCTCCTCCTAAGCCCCTCCTCTCTGACTCCACCCATTCTGACTAGGCTCCTCCTATTTGACCCCACCCAATCTGACTAGGCTCCTCCTAAGCCCCTCCTCTGCTGTCTGACCCCACCCATACTGCCCAGGCTCCTCCTATACCCCCTCCTCTCTGACCCCACCCAATCTGACTAGGCTCCTCCTAAGCCCCTAGGCTCCTCCTAAGCCCCTCCTCTGCTCTCTGACCCCACCCAATCTGACTAGGCTCCTCCTATACCCCCCTCTGCCCAGGCTCCTCCTATTTGACCCCACCCAATCTGACAAGGCTCCTCCTAAGCCCCTTCTCTGCTGTCTGACCCCACCCATTCTCCCCAGGCTCCTCCTATACCCCACCCAATCTGACTAGGCTCCTCCTAAGCCCCTCCTCTGCTGTCTGACCCCACCCATTCTGCCCAGGCTCCTCCTATACCCCCTCCTCTCTGACTCCACCCATTCTGCCCAGGCTCCTCCTATTTGACCCCACCTAATCTGACTAGGCTCCTCCTATACCCCCTCTGCCCAGGCTCCTCCTATACCCCCTCTGCCCAGGCTCCTCTTATACCCCTCCTCTCTGACCCCACCCAATCTGACTAGGCTCCTCCTAAGCCCCTCCTCTGCTGTCTGACCCCACCCATTCTGCCCAGGCTCCTCCTACACCCCCCCTCTGCCAGGCTCCTCCTATACCCCCTCCTCTCTGACTCCACCCATTCTACCCAGGCTCCTCCCATACCCCTCTGACCCCACCCATTCTGCCCAGGCTCCTCCTATTTGACCCCACCCAATCTGACTAGGCTCCTCCTATACCCCCTCCTCTCTGACTCCACCCATTCTACCCAGGCTCCTCCCATACCCCTCTGACCCCACCCATTCTGCCCAGGCTCCTCCTATACCCCTCCTCTCTGACCCCACCCCCTCTGCCCAGGCTCCTCCTATTTGACCCCACCCAATCTGACTAGGCTCCACCTACACCCCCCTCTGCCAGGCTCCTCCTACACCCCCCTCTGCCAGGCTCCTCCTATACCCCCTCCTCTCTGACCCCACCCATTCTGCCCAGGCTCCTCCTATTTGACCACACCCAATCTGACTAGGCTCCTCCTATACCCATTCTGCCCAGGCTCCTCCTATACCCCCTCCTCTCTGACTCCACCCATTCTGCCCAGGCTCCTCCTAAGCCCCTCCTCTCTGACCCCACCCATTCTGCCCATATACCCCCTCCTCCTGCCCAGGCTCCTCCTAAGCCCCTCCTCTGCTGTCTGACCCCACCCATTCTGCCCAGGCTCCTCCCATACCCCTCTGACCCAGCCCATTCTGACTAGGTTCCTCTTATTTGACCCCACCCAATCTGACTAGGCTCCTCCTAAGCCCCTCCTCTGCTGTCTGCCCCCACCCATACTGCCCAGGCTCTGCCTAAGCATCTCCTCTCTGACCCCACCCATTCTGCCCAGGCTCCTCCTAAGCCCCTCCTCTGCTGTCTGACCCCACCCATTCTGCCCAGGCTCCTCCTATACCCCCTCCTATCTGACTCCACCCATTCTGCCCAGGCTCCTCCCATACCCCTCTGACCCCACCCATTCTGCCCAGGCTCCTCCTAAGCCCCTCCTCTCTGACCCCACCCATTCTGCCCATATACCCCCTCCTCCTGCCCAGGCTCCTCCTAAGCCCCTCCTCTGCTGTCTGACCCCACCCATTCTGCCCAGGCTCCTCCTATACCCCTCCTCTCTGACCCCACCCCCTCTGCCCAGGCTCCTCCTATTTGACCCCACCCAATCTGACTAGGCTCCTCCTACACCCCCCTCTGCCAGGCTCCTCCTATACCCCCTCCTCTCTGACCCCACCCATTCTGCCCAGGCTCCTCCTATTTGACCACACCCAATCTGACTAGGCTCCTCCTATACCCATTCTGCCCAGGCTCCTCCTATACCCCTCTGACCCCACCCATTCTGCCCAGGCTCCTCCTATTTGACCCCACCCAATCTGACTAGGCTCCTCCTACACCCCCCTCTGCCAGGCTCCTCCTATACCCCCCTCCTCTCTGAGCCCACCCATTCTGCCCAGGCTCCTCCTATTTGACCACACCCAATCTGACTAGGCTCCTCCTATACCCATTCTGCCCAGGCTCCTCCTATACCCCCTCCTCTCTGACTCCACCCATTCTGCCCAGGCTCCTCCTAAGCCCCTCCTCTCTGACCCCACCCATTCTGCCCATATACCCCCTCCTCCTGCCCAGGCTCCTCCTAAGCCCCTCCTCTGCTGTCTGACCCCACCCATTCTGCCCAGGCTCCGCCTAAGCCCCTCCTCTCTGACCCCACCCATTCTGCCCAGGCTTCGCCTAAGCCCCTCCTCTCTGACCCCACCCATTCTGCCCAGGCTCCTCCTATGCCCCTCCTCTGCTGTCTGACCCCACCCATTCTGCCCAGGCTCCTCCCATACCCCTCTGACCCCACCCATTCTGCCCAGGCTCCTCCTATTTGACCCCACCCAATCTGACTAAGCTCCTCCTAAGCCCCTCCTCTGCTGTCTGACCCCACCCATTCTGCCCAGGCTCCTCCTCTCTGACCCCACCCATTCTGCCCAGGCTCCTCCTATACCCCTCCTATTTGACCCCACCCAATCTGACTTGGCTCCTCCTAAGCCCCTCCTCTGCTGTCTGACCCCACCCATTCTGCCCAGGCTCCTCCTCTCTGACCCCACCCATTCTGCCCAGGCTCCTCCTAAGCCCCACCTCTCTGACTCCACCCATTCTGCCCAGGCTCCTCCTATTTGACCCCACCCAATCTGACTTGGCTCCTCCCATACCCCTCTGACCCCACCCATTCTGCCCAGGCTCCTCCTATACCCCTCCTATTTGACCCCACCCAATCTGACTTGGCTCCTCCTAAGCCCCTCCTCTGCTGTCTGACCCCACCCATTCTGCCCAGGCTCCTCCTCTCTGACCCCACCCATTCTGCCCAGGCTCCTCCTAAGCCCCACCCCTCTGACCCCACCCATTCTGCCCAGGCTCCTCCTATACCCCTCCTATTTGACCCCACCCAATCTGACTTGGCTCCTCCTAAGCCCCTCCTCTGCTGTCTGACCCCACCCATTCTGCCCAGGCTCCTCCTCTCTGACCCCCACCCATTCTGCCCAGGCTCCTCCTATTTGACCCCACCCAATCTGACTAGGCTCCTCCTAAGCCCCTCCTCTCTGACCCCACCCATTCTACCCAGGCTCCTCCCATACCCCTCTGACCCCTCCCATTGTGCCCAGGCTCCTCCTATTTGACCCCACCCAATCTGACTAGGCTCCTCCTACACCCCCCTCTGCCCAGGCTCCTCCTATACCCCCTCCTCTCTGACTCCACCCATTCTACCCAGGCTCCTCCCTCTGACCCCACCCATTCTGCCCAGGCTCCTCCTATTTGACCCCACCCAATCTGACTAGGCTCCTCCTAAGCCCCTAGGCTCCTCCTAAGCCCCTCCTCTGCTCTCTGACCCCACCCAATCTGACTAGGCTCCTCCTATACCCCCCTCTGCCCAGGCTCCTCCTATTTGACCCCACCCAATCTGACAAGGCTCCTCCTAAGCCCCTTCTCTGCTGTCTGACCCCACCCATTCTCCCCAGGCTCCTCCTATACCCCCTCCTCTCTGACTCCACCCATTCTGCCCAGGCTCCTCCTATTTGACCCCACCTAATCTGACTAGGCTCCTCCTATACCCCCTCTGCCCAGGCTCCTCCTATACCCCCTCTGCCCAGGCTCCTCTTATACCCCTCCTCTCTGACCCCACCCAATCTGACTAGGCTCCTCCTAAGCCCCTCCTCTGCTGTCTGACCCCACCCATTCTGCCCAGGCTCCTCCTACACCCCCCTCTGCCAGGCTCCTCCTATACCCCCTCCTCTCTGACTCCACCCATTCTACCCAGGCTCCTCCCATACCCCTCTGACCCCACCCATTCTGCCCAGGCTCCTCCTATTTGACCCCACCCAATCTGACTAGGCTCCTCCTACACCCCCCTCTGCCAGGCTCCTCCTATACCCCCTCCTCTCTGACTCCACCCATTCTACCCAGGCTCCTCCCACACCCCTCTGACCCCACCCATTCTGCCCAGGCTCCTCCTATTTGACCCCACCCAATCTGACTAGGCTCCTCCTACACCCCTCTCTGCCCAGGCTCCTCCTATACCCCCCTCTGCCAGGCTCCTCCTATACCCCCTCCTCTCTGACCCCACCCATTCTGCCCAGGCTCCTCCTATTTGACCACACCCAATCTGACTAGGCTCCTCCTATACCCATTCTGCTCAGGCTCCTCCTATACCCCCTCCTCTCTGACCCCACCCATTCTGCCCAGGCTCCTCCTAAGCCCCTCCTCTCTGACCCCACCCATTCTGCCCATATACCCCCTCCTCCTGCCCAGGCTCCTCCTAAGCCCCTCCTCTGCTGTCTGACCCCACCCATTCTGCCCAGGCTCCTCCTATACCCCTCCTCTCTGACCCCACCCCCTCTGCCCAGGCTCCTCCTATTTGACCCCACCCAATCTGACTAGGCTCCTCCTACACCCCCCTCTGCCAGGCTCCTCCTATACCCCCTCCTCTCTGACCCCACCCATTCTGCCCAGGCTCCTCCTATTTGACCACACCCAATCTGACTAGGCTCCTCCTATACCCATTCTGCCCAGGCTCCTCCTATACCCCTCTGACCCCACCCATTCTGCCCAGGCTCCTCCTATTTGACCCCACCCAATCTGACTAGGCTCCTCCTACACCCCCCTCTGCCAGGCTCCTCCTATACCCCCCTCCTCTCTGAGCCCACCCATTCTGCCCAGGCTCCTCCTATTTGACCACACCCAATCTGACTAGGCTCCTCCTATACCCATTCTGCCCAGGCTCCTCCTATACCCCCTCCTCTCTGACTCCACCCATTCTGCCCAGGCTCCTCCTAAGCCCCTCCTCTCTGACCCCACCCATTCTGCCCATATACCCCCTCCTCCTGCCCAGGCTCCTCCTAAGCCCCTCCTCTGCTGTCTGACCCCACCCATTCTGCCCAGGCTCCGCCTAAGCCCCTCCTCTCTGACCCCACCCATTCTGCCCAGGCTTCGCCTAAGCCCCTCCTCTCTGACCCCACCCATTCTGCCCAGGCTCCTCCTATGCCCCTCCTCTGCTGTCTGACCCCACCCATTCTGCCCAGGCTCCTCCCATACCCCTCTGACCCCACCCATTCTGCCCAGGCTCCTCCTATTTGACCCCACCCAATCTGACTAAGCTCCTCCTAAGCCCCTCCTCTGCTGTCTGACCCCACCCATTCTGCCCAGGCTCCTCCTATACCCCTCCTCTCTGACCCCACCCCCTCTGGCCAGGCTCCTCCTATACCCCCTCTGCCCAGGCTCCTCCTATACCCCTCCTCCCTGACCCCACCCCCTCTGCCCAGGCTCCTCCCATACCCCTCTGACCCCACCCAGGCTCCTCCTATTTGACCCCACCCAATCTGACTAGGCTCCTCCTACACCCCCCTCTGCCAGGCTCCTCCTATACCCCTCCTCTGCTGTCTGACCCCACCCATTCTGCCCAGGCTCCTCCTAAGCCCCTCATCTGCTGTCTGACCCCACCCATTCTGCCCAGGCTCCTCCTATACCCCTCCTCTCTGACCCCACCCAATCTGACTAGGCTCCTCCTAAGCCCCTAGGCTCCTCCTAAGCCCCTCCTCTCTGACCCCACCCAATCTGACTAGGCTCCTCCTATACCCCCCTCCTCTCTGACTCCACCCATTCTGACTAGGTTCCTCCTATTTGACCCCACCCAATCTGACTAGGCTCCTCCTAAGCCCCTCCTCTGCTGTCTGCCCCCACCCATACTGCCCAGGCTCTGCCTAAGCATCTCCTCTCTGACCCCACCCATTCTGCCCAGGCTCCTCCTAAGCCCCTCCTCTGCTGTCTGACCCCACCCATTCTGCCCAGGCTCCTCCTATACCCCCTCCTCTCTGACTCCACCCATTCTGCCCAGGCTCCTCCCATACCCCTCTGACCCCACCCATTCTGCCCAGGCTCCTCCTATTTGACCCCACCCAATCTGACTAGGCTCCTCCTAAGCCCCTCCTCTCTGACCCCACCCAATCTGACTAGGCTCCTCCTAAGCCCCTCCTCTCTGACCCCACCCAATCTGACTAGGCTCCTCCTACACCCCCCTCTGCCAGGCTCCTCCTATACCCCCTCCTCTCTGACTCCACCCATTCTACCCAGGCTCCTCCCATACCCCTCTGACCCCACCCAATCTGACTAGGCTCCTCCTAAGCCCCTCCTCTCTGACCCCACCCATTCTGACTAGGCTCCTCCTACACCCCCCTCTGCCAGGCTCCTCCTATACCCCCTCCTCTCTGACTCCACCCATTCTACCCAGGCTCCTCCCATACCCCTCTGACCCCACCCATTCTGCCCAGGCTCCTCCTATTTGACCCCACCCAATCTGACTAGGCTCCTCCTACACCCCGCTCTGCCAGGCTCCTCCTATACCCCCTCCTCTCTGACCCCACCCAATCTGCCCAGGCTCCTCCTATTTGACCCCACCCAATCTGACTTGGCTCCTCCCATACCCCTCTGACCCCACCCATTCTGCCCAGGCTCCTCCTATACCCCTCCTATTTGACCCCACCCAATCTGACTTGGCTCCTCCTAAGCCCCTCCTCTGCTGTCTGACCCCACCCATTCTGCCCAGGCTCCTCCTCTCTGACCCCACCCATTCTGCCCAGGCTCCTCCTAAGCCCCACCCCTCTGACCCCACCCATTCTGCCCAGGCTCCTCCTATACCCCTCCTATTTGACCCCACCCAATCTGACTTGGCTCCTCCTAAGCCCCTCCTCTGCTGTCTGACCCCACCCATTCTGCCCAGGCTCCTCCTCTCTGACCCCCACCCATTCTGCCCAGGCTCCTCCTATTTGACCCCACCCAATCTGACTAGGCTCCTCCTAAGCCCCTCCTCTCTGACCCCACCCATTCTACCCAGGCTCCTCCCATACCCCTCTGACCCCTCCCATTGTGCCCAGGCTCCTCCTATTTGACCCCACCCAATCTGACTAGGCTCCTCCTACACCCCCCTCTGCCCAGGCTCCTCCTATACCCCCTCCTCTCTGACTCCACCCATTCTACCCAGGCTCCTCCCTCTGACCCCACCCATTCTGCCCAGGCTCCTCCTATTTGACCCCACCCAATCTGACTAGGCTCCTCCTAAGCCCCTCCTCTGCTCTCTGACCCCACCCAATCTGACTAGGCTCCTCCTATTTGACCCCACCCAATCTGACAAGGCTCCTCCTAAGCCCCTTCTCTGCTGTCTGACCCCACCCATTCTCCCCAGGCTCCTCCTATACCCCCTCCTCTCTGACTCCACCCATTCTGCCCAGGCTCCTCCTATTTGACCCCACCTAATCTGACTAGGCTCCTCCTATACCCCCTCTGCCCAGGCTCCTCCTATACCCCCTCTGCCCAGGCTCCTCTTATACCCCTCCTCTCTGACCCCACCCAATCTGACTAGGCTCCTCCTAAGCCCCTCCTCTGCTGTCTGACCCCACCCATTCTGCCCAGGCTCCTCCTACACCCCCCTCTGCCAGGCTCCTCCTATACCCCCTCCTCTCTGACTCCACCCATTCTACCCAGGCTCCTCCCATACCCCTCTGACCCCACCCATTCTGCCCAGGCTCCTCCTATTTGACCCCACCCAATCTGACTAGGCTCCTCCTACACCCCCCTCTGCCAGGCTCCTCCTATACCCCCTCCTCTCTGACTCCACCCATTCTACCCAGGCTCCTCCCATACCCCTCTGACCCCACCCATTCTGCCCAGGCTCCTCCTATTTGACCCCACCCAATCTGACTAGGCTCCTCCTACACCCCCCTCTGCCCAGGCTCCTCCTATACCCCCCTCTGCCAGGCTCCTCCTATACCCCCTCCTCTCTGACCCCACCCATTCTGCCCAGGCTCCTCCTATTTGACCACACCCAATCTGACTAGGCTCCTCCTATACCCATTCTGCCCAGGCTCCTCCTATACCCCCTCCTCTCTGACCCCACCCATTCTGCCCAGGCTCCTCCTAAGCCCCTCCTCTCTGACCCCACCCATTCTGCCCATATACCCCCTCCTCCTGCCCAGGCTCCTCCTAAGCCCCTCCTCTGCTGTCTGACCCCACCCATTCTGCCCAGGCTCCTCCTATACCCCTCCTCTCTGACCCCACCCCCTCTGCCCAGGCTCCTCCTATTTGACCCCACCCAATCTGACTAGGCTCCTCCTACACCCCCCTCTGCCAGGCTCCTCCTATACCCCCTCCTCTCTGACCCCACCCATTCTGCCCAGGCTCCTCCTATTTGACCACACCCAATCTGACTAGGCTCCTCCTATACCCATTCTGCCCAGGCTCCTCCTATACCCCTCTGACCCCACCCATTCTGCCCATATACCCCCTCCTCCTGCCCAGGCTCCTCCTAAGCCCCTCCTCTGCTGTCTGACCCCACCCATTCTGCCCAGGCTCCGCCTAAGCCCCTCCTCTCTGACCCCACCCATTCTGCCCAGGCTTCGCCTAAGCCCCTCCTCTCTGACCCCACCCATTCTGCCCAGGCTCCTCCTATGCCCCTCCTCTGCTGTCTGACCCCACCCATTCTGCCCAGGCTCCTCCCATACCCCTCTGACCCCACCCATTCTGCCCAGGCTCCTCCTATTTGACCCCACCCAATCTGACTAAGCTCCTCCTAAGCCCCTCCTCTGCTGTCTGACCCCACCCATTCTGCCCAGGCTCCTCCTATACCCCTCCTCTCTGACCCCACCCCCTCTGGCCAGGCTCCTCCTATACCCCCTCTGCCCAGGCTCCTCCTATACCCCTCCTCCCTGACCCCACCCCCTCTGCCCAGGCTCCTCCTATACCCCTCCTCTCTGACCCCACCCAATCTGACTAGGCTCCTCCTACACCCCCCTCTGCCAGGCTCCTCCTATACCCCTCCTCTGCTGTATGACCCCACCCATTCTGCCCAGGCTCCTCCTAAGCCCCTCATCTGCTGTCTGACCCCACCCATTCTGCCCAGGCTCCTCCTATACCCCTCCTCTCTGACCGCACCCAATCTGACTAGGCTCCTCCTAAGCCCCTAGGCTCCTCCTAAGCCCCTCCTCTCTGACCCCACCCAATCTGACTAGGCTCCTCCTATACCCCCCTCCTCTCTGACTCCACCCATTCTGACTAGGTTCCTCCTATTTGACCCCACCCAATCTGACTAGGCTCCTCCTAAGCCCCTCCTCTGCTGTCTGCCCCCACCCATACTGCCCAGGCTCTGCCTAAGCATCTCCTCTCTGACCCCACCCATTCTGCCCAGGCTCCTCCTAAGCCCCTCCTCTGCTGTCTGACCCCACCCATTCTGCCCAGGCTCCTCCTATTTGACCCCACCCAATCTGACTAGGCTCCTCCTAAGCCCCTCCTCTCTGACCCCACCCAATCTGACTAGGCTCCTCCTAAGCCCCTCCTCTCTGACCCCACCCAATCTGACTAGGCTCCTCCTACACCCCCCCTCTGCCAGGCTCCTCCTATACCCCCTCCTCTCTGACTCCACCCATTCTACCCAGGCTCCTCCCATACCCCTCTGACCCCACCCAATCTGACTAGGCTCCTCCTAAGCCCCTCCTCTCTGACCCCACCCATTCTGACTAGGCTCCTCCTACACCCCCCTCTGCCAGGCTCCTCCTATACCCCCTCCTCTCTGACTCCACCCATTCTACCCAGGCTCCTCCCATACCCCTCTGACCCCACCCATTCTGCCCAGGCTCCTCCTATTTGACCCCACCCAATCTGACTAGGCTCCTCCTACACCCCCCTCTGCCAGGCTCCTCCTATACCCCCTCCTCTCTGACCCCACCCAATCTGACTAGGCTCCTCCTAAGCCCCTAGGCTCCTCCTAAGCCCCTCCTCTGCTCTCTGACCCCACCCATTCTGCCCAGGCTCCTCCTATACCCCTCTTCTCTGACCCCACCCAACCTGCCCAGGGTCCTCCTCCTACAGACAACACCCATTCTCTTTCTTTCACCTTTCTTTCCACACCTATTTTACTTACCGACCAATCTGCAATCCCTCTTTCGCTAGGCATGATTCCACTCTTACACAACACACAGACACATTTTACTTACCAATTTACTTACCTGGTGCCGAACCCGGGATTTGAACCCTGGTTGCCTGGATGGAAGGCAGGAACTTACCCACTGGACCACACTGGTTTCCATGTAAGTAGCCTATCAAATTGTCCTTATGTCATGGTCATCCTTTTAATGTGCAATGGAAGCCACAGGAAAGGACACCAAGGCCTGTATGTTGCTTATAGTTACTTCTGCAATCCTCTAGACCACCAAGGAGCTATAGCTCAAAGGTAAGGCTTGTACCTTTGGTGGGGACAGCCCTCACAGGCCAGGGTTCGAATCCTGCCAGTGCTGTAGAAGTATCCCAAGGTGGGAAATTTTCAAACAGTGATTTTCTTTTTTTTTTTTTTGCTAAGTGTTTTTCTGGTTTCCATGTAAGTAGCCTATCAAATTGTCCGTATGTCATGGTCATCCATTTAATGTGCAATGGAAGCCACAGGAAAGGACACCAAGGCCTGTATGTTGCTTATAGTTACTACTGCAATCCTCCAGACCACCAAGGAGCTATAGCTCAAAGGTAAGGCTTGTGCCTTTGGTGGGGACAGCCCTCACAGGCCAGGGTTCGAATCCTGCCAGTGCTGTAGAAGTATCCCAAGGTGGGAAATTTTCAAACAGTGATTTTCTTTTATTTTTTGTTGCTAAGTGTTTTTCTGGTTTCTATGTAAGTAGCCTATCAAATTGTCCTTATGTCATGGTCATCCATTTAATGTGCAATGGAAGCCACAGGAAAGGACACCAAGGCCTGTATGTTGCTTATAGTTACTACTGCAATCCTCCAGACCACCAAGGAGCTATAGCTCAAAGGTAAGGCTTGTACCTTTGGTGGGGACAGCCCTCACAGGCCAGGGTTCGAATCCTGCCAGTGCTGTAGAAGTATCCCAAGGTGGACAATTTTCAAACAGTGATTTTCTTTTTTTTTTTTTTTGCTAAGTGTTTTTCTGGTTTCCATGTAAGTAGCCTATCAAATTGTCCTTATGTCATGGTCATCCATTTAATGTGCAATGGAAGCCACAGGGAAGGAGACCAAGGCCTGTATGTTGCTTATAGTTACTACTGCAATCCTCTAGACCACTAAGGAGATAGCTCAAAGGTAAGGCTTGTACCTTTGGGGGGACAGCCCTCACAGGCCAGGGTTTGAATCCTGCCAGTGCTGTAGAAGTGTCCCAAGGTGGGAAATTTTCAAACAGTGATTTTTTTTTTGCTAGTGTTTTTTTGGCAGGTGTCTCCCAACATTTCATATGTTTTCTCTCATGACCTTCTACCAACCGCCCTATTTCTCAAGTAGGTGCTAGGAACAAGGCCGTATCTTCCTTTATCAATGTCGTCATTCTTTGTCCTTTAAGTTTGGTGAATTGCAGAGTGCAATTGTGGTATTGGGGGTTATAACTGAGCACAAGAATGCGAGGATGGTGCTACACTTATTGTAAAATAGGTTGGTTGATGGTGATTTTTCATTTTAGTGTGAGCCACTCGCTCAAATCAGGGGTTTGGTGCCAGTGAGCTTGGATAGAAATAAAGGTCAAGTATGAGCTCTGGCTAATGAAATGATGGGTCGAGTTTGAGGCTAGCTAGAGTCCATTTATTAGGTGCAATAAGAATTTGGAAAGATTTTTCCTTTAAGAGACAGACAAGAGCAGAGTCAAGCCTTTGCTCTAGTAGATCTGCATCATGCCTGCTGCAGGATGTGAAGGAGTGGACCTCCACAGCAGTGCGCTGTGCCGGGTTGGGCTGCACTGGGCTGGGCTGGGCCTGCCCTGGCATCTTGGATTTATTCACCCACCTCCTTCCTTTGAAGAACGCTCACGAACGGCCACGAACGTCCTTGTTCTGTATACAGGCGGACAGCGGGCAATTTAGGACCCTGCTAAATGATGGTGATGTCCCCATGTGCTTCCTTCGAGTGGCAAAATCCTTCGTCTAAGGCAGGTGGGCTTTTTTAAAATTTGGTTGAAGACCATATGTTGGAGGCAGTATCACGGCACAAGCCGCCGACCGTCTCAGAAGAAAGTATGCATGGGAGGACATTATTTGCATAGGAGAGCCCTCTTCTCAGTCCCATTCTTAAGCTGCAGTGGCCATGAAGTGTTACTAGGGGGCAGCAGTATGAACAAAAGAGCACACTGAGGCTTTTCTCCTTCTTGCTGACATGATTCTTGGTCATTTTTGTCTTGCAGGGCCTAAGGAGTGAATGACTACGATGACTGAGGGGATGAGGAATGGCTGGCCTGTATTTGTGGTGAAGGGGGAACATTTGGAAGGTAAACAGCAAGATGAAAGCGTCAAAGCATATATGTTTGCTGAGTGATTGAGTCTGTGTGTCACTTGTCTCTTTGTAGGGACATGTGAGAAAGGAACAGCAGCACCATAGACTTCAGGTGGGAGAGCAAGCAAGGATGAATATTTCCCTCAAATCCAAATACTTACAGCACCTCAAAGATGACAAGTGCGATATGATGTTCTGCAATTGCAAGGATTTGCCATGTGTGGTGCATAAATATGCATGGTTAGTGAGGTTTTTCCCAGAATGTGAGTATCGTTAGGCTGGCAAATGTCAGGCACTCCTTTGGGGGTATGAGGCCAAGAAAAAATTTGGGAAGTTTGCTACAGTCATCTGTAGGATCGAAAGACACTGGGGAATCGTTACAGAGGGAGCCAGGCTGCACAAAACGTGGTAACAGTTGGACAGAAATCTTTAGCCGGACTTTTGACTACCCCCAATGTGGGACCAGGACCGCAGTACCTCTCTGTCTCTGAAACATATTTTGACCTCTGGGCACCACCATCTCAATGCCCCTCAAATGTTCCCTCCTGGAACCCCAGCTTTGGTAGTGCATCAACCAGGTTTCAATCATTTGAGTGACCACAAACACCCTTGCTATGTGCCTTCCATTTACATTCAGTCAGTAACCCAGCTGCTTCGTTCGCTATTGAATCTCAAGTGACAGTTGGATGCACATTGCAGGGGTATACAGGCATTTACCGTACTGTACAGCCCCTCTCAGTACAGTCAGACTACACTTCTTAAAATCATAAATACATGTTTTGTCCAACAGTAAGGCCGGGCCTTTCCTCTGTAGTTCATAGCCAACGTAAGGAGGAAAAAATAAGCTGAAGAGCATGCCAAAATTCTCTACAGACACTGCCAATCCTCACACTGCCTATTTGCATGCCGAGGTTATTCACTATGACCCACCAAACCAATTGGCAACAGTAGCCTCTCTCTGCCTCATTCGTATGCTCCGATGCCACCTTTATTTAGCAAATGTTAGTGCTCTAGGATTTCATAGCACGATTCGCTATAGCCTCTTTTTTCAACAGAAATGTCCTAAAGGTACCTATACCAATCTGCTGGGTGGGGAGGAGGGGGGCTGCTGCTGCTGGCAGTAAAATTTTGGGGCACCCCACCTGCAAAAATACATTCACATGCTCCTTGTTGTACCTTTCAATACCATAACTGCAGCAGAATCGTATGGTGACCCCTGTTGGTAACAGAAACTGTCAAACAGCTTTTTGCCACCCACCCTCCCCCGTTGCCCCTAACCATTTGGGGTACACCCCATGAGGGAGGATCAGAGCAATAAAAAATAATGGTAGCCCCCCCAAAAAGTACCTGGAAGGCATGCCATTCTGTGCACCTCATCGCTCTTCACGTTGCGCCTAAGCACCTTTTAATACTGCTCCCCGACTGCCCCCTCCAAACAGAAATCAGAAAGTATAGGGGGGTGCATTAAAAAAGTTTTTGCAGTTCCCCACCATAAGTCAGGATCCTCCTCCATCTATGACCCCTTCCTAGGCCCTCAGACCCCACCCATTCTGCCCAGGCTCCTCCTATTTGACCACACCCAATCTGACTAGGCTCCTCCTATACCCCCTCCTCTCTGACTCCACCCATTCTGCCCAGGCTCCTCCCATACCCCTCTGACCCCACCCATTCTGCCCAGGCTCCTCCTATACCCCTCTTATTTGACCCCAATCTGACTAGGCTCCTCCTAAACCAATCCTCTGCTGTCTGACCCCACCCATTCTGACTAAGCTCCTCCTAAACCAATCCTCTGCTGTCTGACTCCACCCATTCTGCCCAGGCTCCTCCTCAGCCCCTCCTCTCTGACCTCACCCAATCTGACTAGGCTCCTCCTATACCCCCTCCTCTCTGACTCCACCCATTCTGACTAAGCTCCTCCTAAACCCATCCTCTGCTGTCTGACCCCACCCATTCTGCCCAGGCTCCTCCTATACCCCTCCTCTCTGACCTCACCCAATCTGACTAGGCTCCTCCTATACCCATTCTGCCCAGGCTCCTCCTATACCCCCTCCTCTCTGACTCCACCCATTCTGCCCAGGCTCCTCCTATACCCCTCCTCTCTGACCCCACCCAATCTGACTAGGCTCCTCCTAAGCCCCTCCTCTGCTGTCTGACCCCACCCATTCTGCCCAGGCTCCTCCTATTTGACCCCACCCAATCTGACTAGGTTCCTCCTAAGCCCCTCCTCTGCTGTCTGGCCCCACCCATTCTGCCCAGGCTCCTCCTATACCCCCTCCTATTTGACCCCACCCAATCTGACTAGGCTCCTCCTAAGCCCCTCCTCTGCTGTCTGACCCCACCCATTCTGCCCAGGCTCCTCCTAAGCCCCTCCTCTCTGACCCCACCAATTCTGCCCAGGCTCCTCCTAAGCCCCTCATCTGCTGTCTGACCCCACCCATTCTGCCCAGGCTCCTCCTATACCCCTCCTCTCTGACCCCACCCAATCTGACTAGGCTCCTCCTAAGCCACTAGGCTCCTCCTAAGCCCCTCCTCTATGACCCCACCCAATCTGACTAGGCTCCTCCTATACCCCCTCCTCTCTGACTCCACCCATTCTGACTAGGCTCCTCCTATTTGACCCCACCCAATCTGACTAGGCTCCTCCTAAGCCCCTCCTCTGCTGTCTGACCCCACCCATTCTGCCCAGGCTCCGCCTAAGATACTCCTCTCTGACCCCACCCATTCTGCCCAGGCTCCTCCTAAGCCCCTCCTCTGCTGTCTGACCCCACCCATTCTGCCCAGGCTCCTCCTATTTGACCCCACCCAATCTGACTAGGTTCCTCCTAAGCCCCTCCTCTGCTGTCTGGCCCCACCCATTCTGCCCAGGCTCCTCCTAAGCCCCTCCTCTCTGACCTCACCCAATCTGACTAGGCTCCTCCTAAGCCCCTCCTCTGCTGTCTGGCCCCACCCATTCTGCCCAGGCTCCTCCTATACCCCCTCCTATTTGACCCCACCCAATCTGACTAGGCTCCTCCTATACCCCTCCTCTCTGACCTCACCCATTCTGCCCAGGCTCCTCCTATTTGACCCCACCCAATCTGACTAGGCTCCTCCTAAGCCCCTCCTCTGCTGTCTGACCCCACCCATTCTGCCCAGGCTCCTCCTAAGCCCCTCCTCTCTGACCCCACCAATTCTGCCCAGGCGCCTCCTAAGCCCCTCCTCTGCTGTCTGACCCCACCCATTCTGCCTAGGCTCCTCCTAAGCCCCTCCTCTCTGACTCCACCCATTCTGACTAGGCTCCTCCTATTTGACCCCACCCAATCTGACTAGGCTCCTCCTAAGCCCCTCCTCTGCTGTCTGACCCCACCCATTCTGCCCAGGCTCCGCCTAAGATACTCCTCTCTGACCCCACCCATTCTGCCCAGGCTCCTCCTAAGCCCCTCCTCTGCTGTCTGACCCCACCCATTCTGCCCAGGCTCCTCCTATTTGACCCCACCCAATCTGACTAGGCTCCTCCTAAGCCCCTCCTCTGCTGTCTGACCCCACCCATTCTGCCCAGGCTCCTCCTAAGCCCCTCCTCTCTGACCCCACCAATTCTGCCCAGGCGCCTCCTAAGCCCCTCCTCTGCTGTCTGACCCCACCCATTCTGACTAGGCTCCTCCTAAGCCCCTCCTCTGCTGTCTGACCCCACCCATACTGCCCAGGCTCTGCCTAAGCATCTCCTCTCTGACCCCACCCAATCTGACTAGGCTCCTCCTAAGCCCCTAGGCTCCTCCTAAGCCCCTCCTCTGCTCTCTGACCCCACCCAATCTGACTAGGCTCCTCCTATACCCCCCTCTGCCCAGGCTCCTCCTATTTGACCCCACCCAATCTGACAAGGCTCCTCCTAAGCCCCTTCTCTGCTGTCTGACCCCACCCATTCTCCCCAGGCTCCTCCTATACCCCACCTCTCTGACCCCACCCAATCTGACTAGGCTCCTCCTAAGCCCCTCCTCTGCTGTCTGACCCCACCCATTCTGCCCAGGCTCCTCCTATACCCCCTCCTCTCTGACTCCACCCATTCTGCCCAGGCTCCTCCTATTTGACCCCACCTAATCTGACTAGGCTCCTCCTATACCCCCTCTGCCCAGGCTCCTCCTATACCCCTCCTCTCTGACCCCACCCCCTCTGCCCAGGCTCCTCCTATACCCCCTCTGCCCAGGCTCCTCTTATACCCCTCCTCTCTGACCCCACCCAATCTGACTAGGCTCCTCCTAAGCCCCTCCTCTGCTGTCTGACCCCACCCATTCTGCCCAGGCTCCTCCTACACCCCCCTCTGCCAGGCTCCTCCTATACCCCCTCCTCTCTGACTCCACCCATTCTACCCAGGCTCCTCCCATACCCCTCTGACCCCACCCATTCTGCCCAGGCTCCTCCTATTTGACCCCACCCAATCTGACTAGGCTCCTCCTATACCCCCTCCTCTCTGACTCCACCCATTCTACCCAGGCTCCTCCCATACCCCTCTGACCCCACCCATTCTGCCCAGGCTCCTCCTAAGCCCCTCCTCTCTGACCTCACCCATTCTGCCCATATACCCCCTCCTCCTGCCCAGGCTCCTCCTAAGCCCCTCCTCTGCTGTCTGACCCCACCCATTCTGCCCTGGCTCCGCCTAAGCCCCTCCTCTCTGACCCCACCCATTCTGCCCATAAACCCCCTCCTCCTGCCCAGGCTCCTCCTAAGCCCCTCCTCTCTGACCCCACCCAATCTGACTAGGCTCCTCCTAAGCCCCTAGGCTCCTCCTAAGCCCCTCCTCTCTGACCCCACCCAATCTGACTAGGCTCCTCCTAAGCCCCTAGGCTCCTCCTAAGCCCCTCCTCTCTGACCCCACCCATTCTGCCCAGGCTCCTCCTATTTGACCCCACCCAATCTGACTAGGTTCCTCCTAAGCCCCTCCTCTGCTGTCTGACCCCACCCATTCTGCCCAGGCTCCTCCTATTTGACCCCACCCAATCTGACTAGGTTCCTCCTAAGCCCCTCCTCTGCTGTCTGACCCCACCCATTCTGCCCAGGCTCCTCCTATTTGACCACACCCAATCTGACTAGGCTCCTCCTATACCCCCTCCTCTCTGACTCCACCCATTCTGCCCAGGCTCCTCCCATACCCCTCTGACCCCACCCATTCTGCCCAGGCTCCTCCTATACCCCTCTTATTTGACCCCAATCTGACTAGGCTCCTCCTAAGCCCCTCCTCTGCTGTCTGACCCCACCCATTCTGACTAAGCTCCTCCTAAACC
This sequence comes from Lissotriton vulgaris, assembly GCF_964263255.1. Classification (NCBI taxonomy): domain Eukaryota; kingdom Metazoa; phylum Chordata; class Amphibia; order Caudata; family Salamandridae; genus Lissotriton; species Lissotriton vulgaris. The sequence continues at coordinate 1,003,616,561 of NC_141695.1, forward strand.
AATCCTCTGCTGTCTGACTCCACCCATTCTGCCCAGGCTCCTCCTCAGCCCCTCCTCTCTGACCTCACCCAATCTGACTAGGCTCCTCCTATACCCATTCTGCCCAGGCTCCTCCTATACCCCCTCCTCTCTGACTCCACCCATTCTGCCCAGGCTCCTCCTATACCCCTCCTCTCTGACCCCACCCAATCTGACTAGGCTCCTCCTAAGCCCCTCCTCTGCTGTCTGACCCCACCCATTCTGCCCAGGCTCCTCCTATTTGACCCCACCCAATCTGACTAGGTTCCTCCTAAGCCCCTCCTCTGCTGTCTGACCCCACCCATTCTGCCCAGGCTCCTCCTATTTGACCACACCCAATCTGACTAGGCTCCTCCCATACCCCCTCCTCTCTGACTCCACCCATTCTGCCCAGGCTCCTCCCATACCCCTCTGACCCCACCCATTCTGCCCAGGCTCCTCCTATACCCCTCTTATTTGACCCCAATCTGACTAGGCTCCTCCTAAGCCCCTCCTCTGCTGTCTGACCCCACCCATTCTGACTAAGCTCCTCCTAAACCAATCCTCTGCTGTCTGACTCCACCCATTCTGCCCAGGCTCCTCCTCAGCCCCTCCTCTCTGACCTCACCCAATCTGACTAGGCTCCTCCTATACCCCCTCCTCTCTGACCCCACCCATTCTGACTAAGCTCCTCCTAAACCCATCCTCTGCTGTCTGACCCCACCCATTCTGCCCAGGCTCCTCCTATACCCCTCCTCTCTGACCTCACCCAATCTGACTAGGCTCCTCCTATACCCATTCTGCCCAGGCTCCTCCTATACCCCCTCCTCTCTGACTCCACCCATTCTGCCCAGGCTCCTCCTATACCCCTCCTCTCTGACCCCACCCAATCTGACTAGGCTCCTCCTAAGCCCCTCCTCTGCTGTCTGACCCCACCCATTCTGCCCAGGCTCCTCCTATTTGACCCCACCCAATCTGACTAGGTTCCTCCTAAGCCCCTCCTCTGCTGTCTGACCCCACCCATTCTGCCCAGGCTCCTCCTAAGCCCCTCCTCTCTGACCCCACCAATTCTGCCCAGGCTCCTCCTAAGCCCCTCATCTGCTGTCTGACCCCACCCATTCTGCCCAGGCTCCTCCTATACCCCTCCTCTCTGACCCCACCCAATCTGACTAGGCTCCTCCTAAGCCCCTAGGCTCCTCCTAAGCCCCTCCTCTCTGACCCCACCCAATCTGACTAGGCTCCTCCTATACCCCCTCCTCTCTGACTCCACCCATTCTGACTAGGCTCCTCCTATTTGACCCCACCCAATCTGACTAGGCTCCTCCTAAGCCCCTCCTCTGCTGTCTGACCCCACCCATTCTGCCCAGGCTCCGCCTAAGATACTCCTCTCTGACCCCACCCATTCTGCCCAGGCTCCGCCTAAGATACTCCTCTCTGACCCCACCCATTCTGCCCAGGCTCCGCCTAAGATACTCCTCTCTGACCCCACCCATTCTGCCCAGGCTCCTCCTAAGCCCCTCCTCTGCTGTCTGACCCCACCCATTCTGCCCAGGCTCCTCCTAAGCCCCTCCTCTCTGACCTCACCCAATCTGACTAGGCTCCTCCTAAGCCCCTCCTCTGCTGTCTGGCCCCACCCATTCTGCCCAGGCTCCTCCTATACCCCCTCCTATTTGACCCCACCCAATCTGACTAGGCTCCTCCTATACCCCTCCTCTCTGACCTCACCCATTCTGCCCAGGCTCCTCCTATTTGACCCCACCCAATCTGACTAGGCTCCTCCTAAGCCCCTTCTCTGCTGTCTGACCCCACCCATTCTGCCCAGGCTCCTCCTAAGCCCCTCCTCTCTGACCCCACCAATTCTGCCCAGGCGCCTCCTAAGCCCCTCCTCTGCTGTCTGACCCCACCCATTCTGCCTAGGCTCCCCCTAAGCCCCTCCTCTCTGACTCCACCCATTCTGACTAGGCTCCTCCTATTTGACCCCACCCAATCTGACTAGGCTCCTCCTAAGCCCCTCCTCTGCTGTCTGACCCCACCCATACTGCCCAGGCTCCTCCTATACCCCCTCCTCTCTGACCCCACCCAATCTGACTAGGCTCCTCCTAAGCCCCTAGGCTCCTCCTAAGCCCCTCCTCTGCTCTCTGACCCCACCCAATCTGACTAGGCTCCTCCTATACCCCCCTCTGCCCAGGCTCCTCCTATTTGACCCCACCCAATCTGACAAGGCTCCTCCTAAGCCCCTTCTCTGCTGTCTGACCCCACCCATTCTCCCCAGGCTCCTCCTATACCCCACCCAATCTGACTAGGCTCCTCCTAAGCCCCTCCTCTGCTGTCTGACCCCACCCATTCTGCCCAGGCTCCTCCTATACCCCCTCCTCTCTGACTCCACCCATTCTGCCCAGGCTCCTCCTATTTGACCCCACCTAATCTGACTAGGCTCCTCCTATACCCCCTCTGCCCAGGCTCCTCCTATACCCCCTCTGCCCAGGCTCCTCTTATACCCCTCCTCTCTGACCCCACCCAATCTGACTAGGCTCCTCCTAAGCCCCTCCTCTGCTGTCTGACCCCACCCATTCTGCCCAGGCTCCTCCTACACCCCCCCTCTGCCAGGCTCCTCCTATACCCCCTCCTCTCTGACTCCACCCATTCTACCCAGGCTCCTCCCATACCCCTCTGACCCCACCCATTCTGCCCAGGCTCCTCCTATACCCCTCCTCTCTGACCCCACCCCCTCTGCCCAGGCTCCTCCTATTTGACCCCACCCAATCTGACTAGGCTCCACCTACACCCCCCTCTGCCAGGCTCCTCCTACACCCCCCTCTGCCAGGCTCCTCCTATACCCCCTCCTCTCTGACTCCACCCATTCTGCCCAGGCTCCTCCTAAGCCCCTCCTCTCTGACCCCACCCATTCTGCCCATATACTCCCTCCTCCTGCCCAGGCTCCTCCTAAGCCCCTCCTCTGCTGTCTGACCCCACCCATTCTGCCCAGGCTCCTCCCATACCCCTCTGACCCCACCCATTCTGACTAGGTTCCTCTTATTTGACCCCACCCAATCTGACTAGGCTCCTCCTAAGCCCCTCCTCTGCTGTCTGCCCCCACCCATACTGCCCAGGCTCTGCCTAAGCATCTCCTCTCTGACCCCACCCATTCTGCCCAGGCTCCTCCTAAGCCCCTCCTCTGCTGTCTGACCCCACCCATTCTGCCCAGGCTCCTCCTATACCCCCTCCTATCTGACTCCACCCATTCTGCCCAGGCTCCTCCCATACCCCTCTGACCCCACCCATTCTGCCCAGGCTCCTTCTCCTATACCCCTCCTATTTGACCCCACCCAATCTGACTTGGCTCCTCCTAAGCCCCTCCTCTGCTGTCTGACCCCACCCATTCTGCCCAGGCTCCTCCTATTTGACCCCACCCAATCTGACTAGGCTCCTCCTAAGCCCCTCCTCTCTGACCCCACCCCCTCTGACTAGGCTCCTCCTATACCCCCTCCTCTCTGACTCCACCCATTCTACCCAGGCTCCTCCCATACTCCTCCTATACCCCCTCTGCCCAGGCTCCTCCTAAGCCCCTCCTCTGCTGTCTGACCCCACCCATTCTGCCCAGGCTCCTCCTCTCTGACTCCACCCATTCTGCCCAGGCTCCTCCTATTCCCCCTCCTCTCTGACTCCACCCATTCTACCCAGTCTCCTCCCATACCCCTCTGACCCCACCCATTCTGCCCAGGCTCCTCCTATTTGACCGCACCCAATCTGACTAGGCTCCTCCTACACCCCCCTCTGCCAGGCTCCTCCTATACCCCCTCCTCTCTGACCCCACCCAATCTGACTAGGCTCCTCCTAAGCCCCTAGGCTCCTCCTAAGCCCCTCCTCTGCTCTCTGACCCCACCCATTCTGCGCAGGCTCCTCCTATACCCCTCCTCTCTGACCCCACCCAACCTGCCCAGGGTCCTCCTCCTACAGACAACACCCATTCTCTTTCTTTCACCTTTCTTTCCACACCTATTTTACTTACCGACCAATCTGCAATCCCTCTTTCGCTAGGCATGATTCCACTCTTACACAACACACAGACACATTTTACTTACCAATTTACTTACCTGGTGCCGAACCCGGGATTTGAACCCTGGTTGCCTGGATGGAAGGCAGGAACTTACCCACTGGACCACACTGGTTTCCATGTAAGTAGCCTATCAAATTGTCCTTATGTCATGGTCATCCTTTTAATGTGCAATGGAAGCCACAGGAAAGGACACCAAGGCCTGTATGTTGCTTATAGTTACTACTGCAATCCTCCAGACCACCAAGGAGCTATAGCTCAAAGGTAAGGCTTGTACCTTTGGTGGGGACAGCCCTCACAGGCCAGGGTTCGAATCCTGCCAGTGCTGTAGAAGTATCCCAAGGTGGGAAATTTTCAAACAGTGATTTTCTTTTATTTTTTGTTGCTAAGTGTTTTTCTGGTTTCCATGTAAGTAGCCTATCAAATTGTCCTTATGTCATGGTCATCCATTTAATGTGCAATGGAAGCCACAGGAAAGGACACCAAGGCCTGTATGTTGCTTATAGTTACTACTGCAATCCTCCAGACCACCAAGGAGCTATAGCTCAAAGGTAAGGCTTGTACCTTTGGTGGGGACAGCCCTCACAGGCCAGTGTTCGAATCCTGCCAGTGCTGTAGAAGTATCCCACGGTGGGAAATTTTCAAACAGTGATTTTCTTTTTTTTTTTTTGCTAAGTGTTTTTCTGGTTTCCATGTAAGTAGCCTATCAAATTGTCCTTATGTCATGGTCATCCATTTAATGTGCAATGGAAGCCACAGGGAAGGAGACCAAGGCCTGTATGTTGCTTATAGTTACTACTGCAATCCTCTAGACCACCAAGGAGATAGCTCAAAGGTAAGGCTTGTACCTTTGGGGGGACAGCCCTCACAGGCCAGGGTTCGAATCCTGCCAGTGCTGTAGAAGTGTCCCAAGGTGGGAAATTTTCAAACAGTGATTTTTTTTTTGCTAGTGTTTTTTTGGCAGGTGTCTCCCAACATTTCATATGTTTTCTCTCATGACCTTCTACCAACCGCCCTATTTCTCAAGTAGGTGCTAGGAGCAAGGCCTTATCTTCCTTTATCAATGTCGTCATTCTTTGTCCTTTAAGTTTGGTGAATTGCAGAGTGCAATTGTGGTATTGGGGGTTATAACTGAGCACAAGAATGCGAGGATGGTGCTACACTTATTGTAAAATAGGTTGGTTGATGGTGATTTTTCATTTTAGTGTGAGCCACTCGCTCAAATCAGGGGTTTGGTGCCAGTGAGCTTGGATAGAAATAAAGGTCAAGTATGAGCTCTGGCTAATGAAATGATGGGTCGAGTTTGAGGCTAGCTAGAGTCCATTTATTAGGTGCAATAAGAAGTTGGAAAGATTTTTCCTTTAAGAGACAGACAAGAGCAGAGTCAAGCCTTTGCTCTAGTAGATCTGCATCATGCCTGCTGCAGGATGTGAAGGAGTGGACCTCCACAGCAGTGCGCTGTGCCGGGCTGGGCTGCACTGGGCTGGGCTGGGCCTGCCCTGGCATCTTGGATTTATTCACCCACCTCCTTCCTTTGAAGAACGCTCACGAACGGCCACGAACGTCCTTGTTCTGTATACAGGCGGACAGCAGGCAATTTAGGACCCTGCTAAATGATGGTGATGTCCCCATGTGCTTCCTTCGAGTGGCAAAATCCTTTGTCTAAGGCAGGTGGGCTTTTTTAAAATTTGGTTGAAGACCATATGTTGGAGGCAGTATCACGGCACAAGCCGCCGACCGTCTCAGAAGAAAGTATGCATGGGAGGACATTATTTGCATAGGAGAGCCCTCTTCTCAGTCCCATTCTTAAGCTGCAGTGGCCATGAAGTGTTACTAGGGGGCAGCAGTATGAACAAAAGAGCACACTGAGGCTTTTCTCCTTCTTGCTGACATGATTCTTGGTCATTTTTGTCTTGCAGGGCCTAAGGAGTGAATGACTACGATGACTGAGGGGATGAGGAATGGCTGGCCTGTATTTGTGGTGAAGGGGGAACATTTGGAAGGTAAACAGCAAGATGAAAGCGTCAAAGCATATATGTTTGCTGAGTGATTGAGTCTGTGTGTCACTTGTCTCTTTGTAGGGACATGTGAGAAAGGAACAGCAGCACCATAGACTTCAGGTGGGAGAGCAAGCAAGGATGAATATTTCCCTCAAATCCAAATACTTACAGCACCTCAAAGATGACAAGTGCGATATGATGTTCTGCAATTGCAAGGATTTGCCATGTGTGGTGCATAAATATGCATGGTTAGTGAGGTTTTTCCCAGAATGTGAGTATCGTTAGGCTGGCAAATGTCAGGCACTCCTTTGGGGGTATGAGGCCAAGAAAAAATTTGGGAAGTTTGCTACAGTCATCTGTAGGATCGAAAGACACTGGGGAATCGTTACAGAGGGAGCCAGGCTGCACAAAACGTGGTAACAGTTGGACAGAAATCTTTAGCCGGACTTTTGACTACCCCCAATGTGGGACCAGGACCGCAGTACCTCTCTGTCTCTGAAACATATTTTGACCTCTGGGCACCACCATCTCAATGCCCCTCAAATGTTCCCTCCTGGAACCCCAGCTTTGGTAGTGCATCAACCAGGTTTCAATCATTTGAGTGACCACAAACACCCTTGCTATGTGCCTTCCATTTACATTCAGTCAGTAACCCAGCTGCTTCGTTCGCTATTGAATCTCAAGTGACAGTTGGATGCACATTGCAGGGGTATACAGGCATTTACCGTACTGTACAGCCCCTCTCAGTACAGTCAGACTACACTTCTTAAAATCATAAATACATGTTTTGTCCAACAGTAAGGCCGGGCCTTTCCTCTGTAGTTCATAGCCAACGTAAGGAGGAAAAAATAAGCTGAAGAGCATGCCAAAATTCTCTACAGACACTGCCAATCCTCACACTGCCTATTTGCATGCCGAGGTTATTCACTATGACCCACCAAACCAATTGGCAACAGTAGCCTCTCTCTGCCTCATTCGTATGCTCCGATGCCACCTTTATTTAGCAAATGTTAGTGCTCTAGGATTTCATAGCACGATTCGCTATAGCCTCTTTTTTCAACAGAAATGTCCTAAAGGTACCTATACCAATCTGCTGGGTGGGGAGGAGGGGGGCTGCTGCTGCTGGCAGTAACATTTTGGGGCACCCCACCTGCAAAAATACATTCACATGCTCCTTGTTGTACCTTTCAATACCATAACTGCAGCAGAATCGTATGGTGACCCCTGTTGGTAACAGAAACTGTCAAACAGCTTTTTGCCACCCCCCCTCCCCCGTTGCCCCTAACCATTTGGGGTACACCCCATGAGGGAGGATCAGAGCAATAAAAAATAATGGTAGCCCCCCCAAAAAGTACCTGGAAGGCATGCCATTCTGTGCACCTCATCGCTCTTCACGTTGCGCCTAAGCACCTTTTAATACTGCTCCCCGACTGCCCCCTCCAAACAGAAATCAGAAAGTATAGGGGGGTGCATTAAAAAAGTTTTTGCAGTTCCCCACCATAAGTCAGGATCCTCCTCCATCTATGACCCCTTCCTAGGCCCTCAGACCCCACCCATTCTGCCCAGGCTCCTCCTATTTGACCACACCCAATCTGACTAGGCTCCTCCTTAACCCCTCCTCTGCTCTCTGACCCCACCCAATCTGACTAGGCTCCTCCTATACCCCCTCCTCTCTGACTCCACCCATTCTGCCCAGGCTCCTCCTATACCCCTCCTCTCTGACCTCACCCAATCTGACTAGGCTCCTCCTATACCCATTCTGCCCAGGCTCCTCCTATACCCCTCCTCTCTGACTCCACCCATTCTGCCCAGGCTCCTCCTAAGCCCCTCCTCTGCTGTCTGACCCCACCCATTCTGCCCAGGCTCCTCCTAAGCCCCTCCTCTCTGACTCCACCCATTCTGCCCAGGCTCCTCCCATACCCCTCTGACCCCACCCATTCTGCCCAGGCTCCTCCTATACCCCTCTTATTTGACCCCAATCTGACTAGGCTCCTCCTAAGCCCCTCCTCTGCTGTCTGACCCCACCCATTCTGACTAAGCTCCTCCTAAACCAATCCTCTGCTGTCTGACTCCACCCATTCTGCCCAGGCTCCTCCTCAGCCCCTCCTCTCTGACCTCACCCAATCTGACTAGGCTCCTCCTATACCCCCTCCTCTCTGACCCCACCCAATCTGACTAGGCTCCTCCTTAACCCCTCCTCTGCTCTCTGACCCCACCCATTCTGACTAAGCTCCTCCTAAACCCATCCTCTGCTGTCTGACCCCACCCATTCTGCCCAGGCTCCTCCTATACCCCTCCTCTCTGACCTCACCCAATCTGACTAGGCTCCTCCTATACCCATTCTGCCCAGGCTCCTCCTATACCCCCTCCTCTCTGACTCCACCCATTCTGCCCAGGCTCCTCCTATACCCCTCCTCTCTGACCCCACCCAATCTGACTAGGCTCCTCCTAAGCCCCTCCTCTGCTGTCTGACCCCACCCATTCTGCCCAGGCTCCTCCTATTTGACCCCACCCAATCTGACTAGGTTCCTCCTAAGCCCCTCCTCTGCTGTCTGGCCCCACCCATTCTGCCCAGGCTCCTCCTATTTGACCGCACCCAATCTGACTAGGCTCCTCCTACACCCCCCTCTGCCAGGCTCCTCCTATACCCCCTCCTCTCTGACCCCACCCAATCTGACTAGGCTCCTCCTAAGCCCCTAGGCTCCTCCTAAGCCCCTCCTCTGCTCTCTGACCCCACCCATTCTGCGCAGGCTCCTCCTATACCCCTCCTCTCTGACCCCACCCAACCTGCCCAGGGTCCTCCTCCTACAGACAACACCCATTCTCTTTCTTTCACCTTTCTTTCCACACCTATTTTACTTACCGACCAATCTGCAATCCCTCTTTCGCTAGGCATGATTCCACTCTTACACAACACACAGACACATTTTACTTACCAATTTACTTACCTGGTGCCGAACCCGGGATTTGAACCCTGGTTGCCTGGATGGAAGGCAGGAACTTACCCACTGGACCACACTGGTTTCCATGTAAGTAGCCTATCAAATTGTCCTTATGTCATGGTCATCCTTTTAATGTGCAATGGAAGCCACAGGAAAGGACACCAAGGCCTGTATGTTGCTTATAGTTACTACTGCAATCCTCCAGACCACCAAGGAGCTATAGCTCAAAGGTAAGGCTTGTACCTTTGGTGGGGACAGCCCTCACAGGCCAGGGTTCGAATCCTGCCAGTGCTGTAGAAGTATCCCAAGGTGGGAAATTTTCAAACAGTGATTTTCTTTTATTTTTTGTTGCTAAGTGTTTTTCTGGTTTCCATGTAAGTAGCCTATCAAATTGTCCTTATGTCATGGTCATCCATTTAATGTGCAATGGAAGCCACAGGAAAGGACACCAAGGCCTGTATGTTGCTTATAGTTACTACTGCAATCCTCCAGACCACCAAGGAGCTATAGCTCAAAGGTAAGGCTTGTACCTTTGGTGGGGACAGCCCTCACAGGCCAGGGTTCGAATCCTGCCAGTGCTGTAGAAGTATCCCACGGTGGGAAATTTTCAAACAGTGATTTTCTTTTTTTTTTTTTGCTAAGTGTTTTTCTGGTTTCCATGTAAGTAGCCTATCAAATTGTCCTTATGTCATGGTCATCCATTTAATGTGCAATGGAAGCCACAGGGAAGGAGACCAAGGCCTGTATGTTGCTTATAGTTACTACTGCAATCCTCTAGACCACCAAGGAGATAGCTCAAAGGTAAGGCTTGTACCTTTGGGGGGACAGCCCTCACAGGCCAGGGTTCGAATCCTGCCAGTGCTGTAGAAGTGTCCCAAGGTGGGAAATTTTCAAACAGTGATTTTTTTTTTGCTAGTGTTTTTTTGGCAGGTGTCTCCCAACATTTCATATGTTTTCTCTCATGACCTTCTACCAACCGCCCTATTTCTCAAGTAGGTGCTAGGAGCAAGGCCTTATCTTCCTTTATCAATGTCGTCATTCTTTGTCCTTTAAGTTTGGTGAATTGCAGAGTGCAATTGTGGTATTGGGGGTTATAACTGAGCACAAGAATGCGAGGATGGTGCTACACTTATTGTAAAATAGGTTGGTTGATGGTGATTTTTCATTTTAGTGTGAGCCACTCGCTCAAATCAGGGGTTTGGTGCCAGTGAGCTTGGATAGAAATAAAGGTCAAGTATGAGCTCTGGCTAATGAAATGATGGGTCGAGTTTGAGGCTAGCTAGAGTCCATTTATTAGGTGCAATAAGAAGTTGGAAAGATTTTTCCTTTAAGAGACAGACAAGAGCAGAGTCAAGCCTTTGCTCTAGTAGATCTGCATCATGCCTGCTGCAGGATGTGAAGGAGTGGACCTCCACAGCAGTGCGCTGTGCCGGGCTGGGCTGCACTGGGCTGGGCTGGGCCTGCCCTGGCATCTTGGATTTATTCACCCACCTCCTTCCTTTGAAGAACGCTCACGAACGGCCACGAACGTCCTTGTTCTGTATACAGGCGGACAGCAGGCAATTTAGGACCCTGCTAAATGATGGTGATGTCCCCATGTGCTTCCTTCGAGTGGCAAAATCCTTTGTCTAAGGCAGGTGGGCTTTTTTAAAATTTGGTTGAAGACCATATGTTGGAGGCAGTATCACGGCACAAGCCGCCGACCGTCTCAGAAGAAAGTATGCATGGGAGGACATTATTTGCATAGGAGAGCCCTCTTCTCAGTCCCATTCTTAAGCTGCAGTGGCCATGAAGTGTTACTAGGGGGCAGCAGTATGAACAAAAGAGCACACTGAGGCTTTTCTCCTTCTTGCTGACATGATTCTTGGTCATTTTTGTCTTGCAGGGCCTAAGGAGTGAATGACTACGATGACTGAGGGGATGAGGAATGGCTGGCCTGTATTTGTGGTGAAGGGGGAACATTTGGAAGGTAAACAGCAAGATGAAAGCGTCAAAGCATATATGTTTGCTGAGTGATTGAGTCTGTGTGTCACTTGTCTCTTTGTAGGGACATGTGAGAAAGGAACAGCAGCACCATAGACTTCAGGTGGGAGAGCAAGCAAGGATGAATATTTCCCTCAAATCCAAATACTTACAGCACCTCAAAGATGACAAGTGCGATATGATGTTCTGCAATTGCAAGGATTTGCCATGTGTGGTGCATAAATATGCATGGTTAGTGAGGTTTTTCCCAGAATGTGAGTATCGTTAGGCTGGCAAATGTCAGGCACTCCTTTGGGGGTATGAGGCCAAGAAAAAATTTGGGAAGTTTGCTACAGTCATCTGTAGGATCGAAAGACACTGGGGAATCGTTACAGAGGGAGCCAGGCTGCACAAAACGTGGTAACAGTTGGACAGAAATCTTTAGCCGGACTTTTGACTACCCCCAATGTGGGACCAGGACCGCAGTACCTCTCTGTCTCTGAAACATATTTTGACCTCTGGGCACCACCATCTCAATGCCCCTCAAATGTTCCCTCCTGGAACCCCAGCTTTGGTAGTGCATCAACCAGGTTTCAATCATTTGAGTGACCACAAACACCCTTGCTATGTGCCTTCCATTTACATTCAGTCAGTAACCCAGCTGCTTCGTTCGCTATTGAATCTCAAGTGACAGTTGGATGCACATTGCAGGGGTATACAGGCATTTACCGTACTGTACAGCCCCTCTCAGTACAGTCAGACTACACTTCTTAAAATCATAAATACATGTTTTGTCCAACAGTAAGGCCGGGCCTTTCCTCTGTAGTTCATAGCCAACGTAAGGAGGAAAAAATAAGCTGAAGAGCATGCCAAAATTCTCTACAGACACTGCCAATCCTCACACTGCCTATTTGCATGCCGAGGTTATTCACTATGACCCACCAAACCAATTGGCAACAGTAGCCTCTCTCTGCCTCATTCGTATGCTCCGATGCCACCTTTATTTAGCAAATGTTAGTGCTCTAGGATTTCATAGCACGATTCGCTATAGCCTCTTTTTTCAACAGAAATGTCCTAAAGGTACCTATACCAATCTGCTGGGTGGGGAGGAGGGGGGCTGCTGCTGCTGGCAGTAACATTTTGGGGCACCCCACCTGCAAAAATACATTCACATGCTCCTTGTTGTACCTTTCAATACCATAACTGCAGCAGAATCGTATGGTGACCCCTGTTGGTAACAGAAACTGTCAAACAGCTTTTTGCCACCCCCCCTCCCCCGTTGCCCCTAACCATTTGGGGTACACCCCATGAGGGAGGATCAGAGCAATAAAAAATAATGGTAGCCCCCCCAAAAAGTACCTGGAAGGCATGCCATTCTGTGCACCTCATCGCTCTTCACGTTGCGCCTAAGCACCTTTTAATACTGCTCCCCGACTGCCCCCTCCAAACAGAAATCAGAAAGTATAGGGGGGTGCATTAAAAAAGTTTTTGCAGTTCCCCACCATAAGTCAGGATCCTCCTCCATCTATGACCCCTTCCTAGGCCCTCAGACCCCACCCATTCTGCCCAGGCTCCTCCTATTTGACCACACCCAATCTGACTAGGCTCCTCCTTAACCCCTCCTCTGCTCTCTGACCCCACCCAATCTGACTAGGCTCCTCCTATACCCCCTCCTCTCTGACTCCACCCATTCTGCCCAGGCTCCTCCTATACCCCTCCTCTCTGACCTCACCCAATCTGACTAGGCTCCTCCTATACCCATTCTGCCCAGGCTCCTCCTATACCCCTCCTCTCTGACTCCACCCATTCTGCCCAGGCTCCTCCTAAGCCCCTCCTCTGCTGTCTGACCCCACCCATTCTGCCCAGGCTCCTCCTAAGCCCCTCCTCTCTGACTCCACCCATTCTGCCCAGGCTCCTCCCATACCCCTCTGACCCCACCCATTCTGCCCAGGCTCCTCCTATACCCCTCTTATTTGACCCCAATCTGACTAGGCTCCTCCTAAGCCCCTCCTCTGCTGTCTGACCCCACCCATTCTGACTAAGCTCCTCCTAAACCAATCCTCTGCTGTCTGACTCCACCCATTCTGCCCAGGCTCCTCCTCAGCCCCTCCTCTCTGACCTCACCCAATCTGACTAGGCTCCTCCTATACCCCCTCCTCTCTGACCCCACCCAATCTGACTAGGCTCCTCCTTAACCCCTCCTCTGCTCTCTGACCCCACCCATTCTGACTAAGCTCCTCCTAAACCCATCCTCTGCTGTCTGACCCCACCCATTCTGCCCAGGCTCCTCCTATACCCCTCCTCTCTGACCTCACCCAATCTGACTAGGCTCCTCCTATACCCATTCTGCCCAGGCTCCTCCTATACCCCCTCCTCTCTGACTCCACCCATTCTGCCCAGGCTCCTCCTATACCCCTCCTCTCTGACCCCACCCAATCTGACTAGGCTCCTCCTAAGCCCCTCCTCTGCTGTCTGACCCCACCCATTCTGCCCAGGCTCCTCCTATTTGACCCCACCCAATCTGACTAGGTTCCTCCTAAGCCCCTCCTCTGCTGTCTGGCCCCACCCATTCTGCCCAGGCTCCTCCTATTTGACCGCACCCAATCTGACTAGGCTCCTCCTACACCCCCCTCTGCCAGGCTCCTCCTATACCCCCTCCTCTCTGACCCCACCCAATCTGACTAGGCTCCTCCTAAGCCCCTAGGCTCCTCCTAAGCCCCTCCTCTGCTCTCTGACCCCACCCATTCTGCGCAGGCTCCTCCTATACCCCTCCTCTCTGACCCCACCCAACCTGCCCAGGGTCCTCCTCCTACAGACAACACCCATTCTCTTTCTTTCACCTTTCTTTCCACACCTATTTTACTTACCGACCAATCTGCAATCCCTCTTTCGCTAGGCATGATTCCACTCTTACACAACACACAGACACATTTTACTTACCAATTTACTTACCTGGTGCCGAACCCGGGATTTGAACCCTGGTTGCCTGGATGGAAGGCAGGAACTTACCCACTGGACCACACTGGTTTCCATGTAAGTAGCCTATCAAATTGTCCTTATGTCATGGTCATCCTTTTAATGTGCAATGGAAGCCACAGGAAAGGACACCAAGGCCTGTATGTTGCTTATAGTTACTACTGCAATCCTCCAGACCACCAAGGAGCTATAGCTCAAAGGTAAGGCTTGTACCTTTGGTGGGGACAGCCCTCACAGGCCAGGGTTCGAATCCTGCCAGTGCTGTAGAAGTATCCCACGGTGGGAAATTTTCAAACAGTGATTTTCTTTTTTTTTTTTTGCTAAGTGTTTTTCTGGTTTCCATGTAAGTAGCCTATCAAATTGTCCTTATGTCATGGTCATCCATTTAATGTGCAATGGAAGCCACAGGGAAGGAGACCAAGGCCTGTATGTTGCTTATAGTTACTACTGCAATCCTCTAGACCACCAAGGAGATAGCTCAAAGGTAAGGCTTGTACCTTTGGGGGGACAGCCCTCACAGGCCAGGGTTCGAATCCTGCCAGTGCTGTAGAAGTGTCCCAAGGTGGGAAATTTTCAAACAGTGATTTTTTTTTTGCTAGTGTTTTTTTGGCAGGTGTCTCCCAACATTTCATATGTTTTCTCTCATGACCTTCTACCAACCGCCCTATTTCTCAAGTAGGTGCTAGGAGCAAGGCCTTATCTTCCTTTATCAATGTCGTCATTCTTTGTCCTTTAAGTTTGGTGAATTGCAGAGTGCAATTGTGGTATTGGGGGTTATAACTGAGCACAAGAATGCGAGGATGGTGCTACACTTATTGTAAAATAGGTTGGTTGATGGTGATTTTTCATTTTAGTGTGAGCCACTCGCTCAAATCAGGGGTTTGGTGCCAGTGAGCTTGGATAGAAATAAAGGTCAAGTATGAGCTCTGGCTAATGAAATGATGGGTCGAGTTTGAGGCTAGCTAGAGTCCATTTATTAGGTGCAATAAGAAGTTGGAAAGATTTTTCCTTTAAGAGACAGACAAGAGCAGAGTCAAGCCTTTGCTCTAGTAGATCTGCATCATGCCTGCTGCAGGATGTGAAGGAGTGGACCTCCACAGCAGTGCGCTGTGCCGGGCTGGGCTGCACTGGGCTGGGCTGGGCCTGCCCTGGCATCTTGGATTTATTCACCCACCTCCTTCCTTTGAAGAACGCTCACGAACGGCCACGAACGTCCTTGTTCTGTATACAGGCGGACAGCAGGCAATTTAGGACCCTGCTAAATGATGGTGATGTCCCCATGTGCTTCCTTCGAGTGGCAAAATCCTTTGTCTAAGGCAGGTGGGCTTTTTTAAAATTTGGTTGAAGACCATATGTTGGAGGCAGTATCACGGCACAAGCCGCCGACCGTCTCAGAAGAAAGTATGCATGGGAGGACATTATTTGCATAGGAGAGCCCTCTTCTCAGTCCCATTCTTAAGCTGCAGTGGCCATGAAGTGTTACTAGGGGGCAGCAGTATGAACAAAAGAGCACACTGAGGCTTTTCTCCTTCTTGCTGACATGATTCTTGGTCATTTTTGTCTTGCAGGGCCTAAGGAGTGAATGACTACGATGACTGAGGGGATGAGGAATGGCTGGCCTGTATTTGTGGTGAAGGGGGAACATTTGGAAGGTAAACAGCAAGATGAAAGCGTCAAAGCATATATGTTTGCTGAGTGATTGAGTCTGTGTGTCACTTGTCTCTTTGTAGGGACATGTGAGAAAGGAACAGCAGCACCATAGACTTCAGGTGGGAGAGCAAGCAAGGATGAATATTTCCCTCAAATCCAAATACTTACAGCACCTCAAAGATGACAAGTGCGATATGATGTTCTGCAATTGCAAGGATTTGCCATGTGTGGTGCATAAATATGCATGGTTAGTGAGGTTTTTCCCAGAATGTGAGTATCGTTAGGCTGGCAAATGTCAGGCACTCCTTTGGGGGTATGAGGCCAAGAAAAAATTTGGGAAGTTTGCTACAGTCATCTGTAGGATCGAAAGACACTGGGGAATCGTTACAGAGGGAGCCAGGCTGCACAAAACGTGGTAACAGTTGGACAGAAATCTTTAGCCGGACTTTTGACTACCCCCAATGTGGGACCAGGACCGCAGTACCTCTCTGTCTCTGAAACATATTTTGACCTCTGGGCACCACCATCTCAATGCCCCTCAAATGTTCCCTCCTGGAACCCCAGCTTTGGTAGTGCATCAACCAGGTTTCAATCATTTGAGTGACCACAAACACCCTTGCTATGTGCCTTCCATTTACATTCAGTCAGTAACCCAGCTGCTTCGTTCGCTATTGAATCTCAAGTGACAGTTGGATGCACATTGCAGGGGTATACAGGCATTTACCGTACTGTACAGCCCCTCTCAGTACAGTCAGACTACACTTCTTAAAATCATAAATACATGTTTTGTCCAACAGTAAGGCCGGGCCTTTCCTCTGTAGTTCATAGCCAACGTAAGGAGGAAAAAATAAGCTGAAGAGCATGCCAAAATTCTCTACAGACACTGCCAATCCTCACACTGCCTATTTGCATGCCGAGGTTATTCACTATGACCCACCAAACCAATTGGCAACAGTAGCCTCTCTCTGCCTCATTCGTATGCTCCGATGCCACCTTTATTTAGCAAATGTTAGTGCTCTAGGATTTCATAGCACGATTCGCTATAGCCTCTTTTTTCAACAGAAATGTCCTAAAGGTACCTATACCAATCTGCTGGGTGGGGAGGAGGGGGGCTGCTGCTGCTGGCAGTAACATTTTGGGGCACCCCACCTGCAAAAATACATTCACATGCTCCTTGTTGTACCTTTCAATACCATAACTGCAGCAGAATCGTATGGTGACCCCTGTTGGTAACAGAAACTGTCAAACAGCTTTTTGCCACCCCCCCTCCCCCGTTGCCCCTAACCATTTGGGGTACACCCCATGAGGGAGGATCAGAGCAATAAAAAATAATGGTAGCCCCCCCAAAAAGTACCTGGAAGGCATGCCATTCTGTGCACCTCATCGCTCTTCACGTTGCGCCTAAGCACCTTTTAATACTGCTCCCCGACTGCCCCCTCCAAACAGAAATCAGAAAGTATAGGGGGGTGCATTAAAAAAGTTTTTGCAGTTCCCCACCATAAGTCAGGATCCTCCTCCATCTATGACCCCTTCCTAGGCCCTCAGACCCCACCCATTCTGCCCAGGCTCCTCCTATTTGACCACACCCAATCTGACTAGGCTCCTCCTTAACCCCTCCTCTGCTCTCTGACCCCACCCAATCTGACTAGGCTCCTCCTATACCCCCTCCTCTCTGACTCCACCCATTCTGCCCAGGCTCCTCCTATACCCCTCCTCTCTGACCTCACCCAATCTGACTAGGCTCCTCCTATACCCATTCTGCCCAGGCTCCTCCTATACCCCTCCTCTCTGACTCCACCCATTCTGCCCAGGCTCCTCCTAAGCCCCTCCTCTGCTGTCTGACCCCACCCATTCTGCCCAGGCTCCTCCTAAGCCCCTCCTCTCTGACTCCACCCATTCTGCCCAGGCTCCTCCCATACCCCTCTGACCCCACCCATTCTGCCCAGGCTCCTCCTATACCCCTCTTATTTGACCCCAATCTGACTAGGCTCCTCCTAAGCCCCTCCTCTGCTGTCTGACCCCACCCATTCTGACTAAGCTCCTCCTAAACCAATCCTCTGCTGTCTGACTCCACCCATTCTGCCCAGGCTCCTCCTCAGCCCCTCCTCTCTGACCTCACCCAATCTGACTAGGCTCCTCCTATACCCCCTCCTCTCTGACCCCACCCAATCTGACTAGGCTCCTCCTTAACCCCTCCTCTGCTCTCTGACCCCACCCATTCTGACTAAGCTCCTCCTAAACCCATCCTCTGCTGTCTGACCCCACCCATTCTGCCCAGGCTCCTCCTATACCCCTCCTCTCTGACCTCACCCAATCTGACTAGGCTCCTCCTATACCCATTCTGCCCAGGCTCCTCCTATACCCCCTCCTCTCTGACTCCACCCAGGCTCCTCCTATACCCCTCCTCTCTGACCCCACCCAATCTGACTAGGCTCCTCCTAAGCCCCTCCTCTGCTGTCTGACCCCACCCATTCTGCCCAGGCTCCTCCTATTTGACCCCACCCAATCTGACTAGGTTCCTCCTAAGCCCCTCCTCTGCTGTCTGGCCCCACCCATTCTGCCCAGGCTCCTCCTATTTGACCGCACCCAATCTGACTAGGCTCCTCCTACACCCCCCTCTGCCAGGCTCCTCCTATACCCCCTCCTCTCTGACCCCACCCAATCTGACTAGGCTCCTCCTAAGCCCCTAGGCTCCTCCTAAGCCCCTCCTCTGCTCTCTGACCCCACCCATTCTGCGCAGGCTCCTCCTATACCCCTCCTCTCTGACCCCACCCAACCTGCCCAGGGTCCTCCTCCTACAGACAACACCCATTCTCTTTCTTTCACCTTTCTTTCCACACCTATTTTACTTACCGACCAATCTGCAATCCCTCTTTCGCTAGGCATGATTCCACTCTTACACAACACACAGACACATTTTACTTACCAATTTACTTACCTGGTGCCGAACCCGGGATTTGAACCCTGGTTGCCTGGATGGAAGGCAGGAACTTACCCACTGGACCACACTGGTTTCCATGTAAGTAGCCTATCAAATTGTCCTTATGTCATGGTCATCCTTTTAATGTGCAATGGAAGCCACAGGAAAGGACACCAAGGCCTGTATGTTGCTTATAGTTACTACTGCAATCCTCCAGACCACCAAGGAGCTATAGCTCAAAGGTAAGGCTTGTACCTTTGGTGGGGACAGCCCTCACAGGCCAGGGTTCGAATCCTGCCAGTGCTGTAGAAGTATCCCAAGGTGGGAAATTTTCAAACAGTGATTTTCTTTTATTTTTTGTTGCTAAGTGTTTTTCTGGTTTCCATGTAAGTAGCCTATCAAATTGTCCTTATGTCATGGTCATCCATTTAATGTGCAATGGAAGCCACAGGAAAGGACACCAAGGCCTGTATGTTGCTTATAGTTACTACTGCAATCCTCCAGACCACCAAGGAGCTATAGCTCAAAGGTAAGGCTTGTACCTTTGGTGGGGACAGCCCTCACAGGCCAGGGTTCGAATCCTGCCAGTGCTGTAGAAGTATCCCACGGTGGGAAATTTTCAAACAGTGATTTTCTTTTTTTTTTTTTGCTAAGTGTTTTTCTGGTTTCCATGTAAGTAGCCTATCAAATTGTCCTTATGTCATGGTCATCCATTTAATGTGCAATGGAAGCCACAGGGAAGGAGACCAAGGCCTGTATGTTGCTTATAGTTACTACTGCAATCCTCTAGACCACCAAGGAGATAGCTCAAAGGTAAGGCTTGTACCTTTGGGGGGACAGCCCTCACAGGCCAGGGTTCGAATCCTGCCAGTGCTGTAGAAGTGTCCCAAGGTGGGAAATTTTCAAACAGTGATTTTTTTTTTGCTAGTGTTTTTTTGGCAGGTGTCTCCCAACATTTCATATGTTTTCTCTCATGACCTTCTACCAACCGCCCTATTTCTCAAGTAGGTGCTAGGAGCAAGGCCTTATCTTCCTTTATCAATGTCGTCATTCTTTGTCCTTTAAGTTTGGTGAATTGCAGAGTGCAATTGTGGTATTGGGGGTTATAACTGAGCACAAGAATGCGAGGATGGTGCTACACTTATTGTAAAATAGGTTGGTTGATGGTGATTTTTCATTTTAGTGTGAGCCACTCGCTCAAATCAGGGGTTTGGTGCCAGTGAGCTTGGATAGAAATAAAGGTCAAGTATGAGCTCTGGCTAATGAAATGATGGGTCGAGTTTGAGGCTAGCTAGAGTCCATTTATTAGGTGCAATAAGAAGTTGGAAAGATTTTTCCTTTAAGAGACAGACAAGAGCAGAGTCAAGCCTTTGCTCTAGTAGATCTGCATCATGCCTGCTGCAGGATGTGAAGGAGTGGACCTCCACAGCAGTGCGCTGTGCCGGGCTGGGCTGCACTGGGCTGGGCTGGGCCTGCCCTGGCATCTTGGATTTATTCACCCACCTCCTTCCTTTGAAGAACGCTCACGAACGGCCACGAACGTCCTTGTTCTGTATACAGGCGGACAGCAGGCAATTTAGGACCCTGCTAAATGATGGTGATGTCCCCATGTGCTTCCTTCGAGTGGCAAAATCCTTTGTCTAAGGCAGGTGGGCTTTTTTAAAATTTGGTTGAAGACCATATGTTGGAGGCAGTATCACGGCACAAGCCGCCGACCGTCTCAGAAGAAAGTATGCATGGGAGGACATTATTTGCATAGGAGAGCCCTCTTCTCAGTCCCATTCTTAAGCTGCAGTGGCCATGAAGTGTTACTAGGGGGCAGCAGTATGAACAAAAGAGCACACTGAGGCTTTTCTCCTTCTTGCTGACATGATTCTTGGTCATTTTTGTCTTGCAGGGCCTAAGGAGTGAATGACTACGATGACTGAGGGGATGAGGAATGGCTGGCCTGTATTTGTGGTGAAGGGGGAACATTTGGAAGGTAAACAGCAAGATGAAAGCGTCAAAGCATATATGTTTGCTGAGTGATTGAGTCTGTGTGTCACTTGTCTCTTTGTAGGGACATGTGAGAAAGGAACAGCAGCACCATAGACTTCAGGTGGGAGAGCAAGCAAGGATGAATATTTCCCTCAAATCCAAATACTTACAGCACCTCAAAGATGACAAGTGCGATATGATGTTCTGCAATTGCAAGGATTTGCCATGTGTGGTGCATAAATATGCATGGTTAGTGAGGTTTTTCCCAGAATGTGAGTATCGTTAGGCTGGCAAATGTCAGGCACTCCTTTGGGGGTATGAGGCCAAGAAAAAATTTGGGAAGTTTGCTACAGTCATCTGTAGGATCGAAAGACACTGGGGAATCGTTACAGAGGGAGCCAGGCTGCACAAAACGTGGTAACAGTTGGACAGAAATCTTTAGCCGGACTTTTGACTACCCCCAATGTGGGACCAGGACCGCAGTACCTCTCTGTCTCTGAAACATATTTTGACCTCTGGGCACCACCATCTCAATGCCCCTCAAATGTTCCCTCCTGGAACCCCAGCTTTGGTAGTGCATCAACCAGGTTTCAATCATTTGAGTGACCACAAACACCCTTGCTATGTGCCTTCCATTTACATTCAGTCAGTAACCCAGCTGCTTCGTTCGCTATTGAATCTCAAGTGACAGTTGGATGCACATTGCAGGGGTATACAGGCATTTACCGTACTGTACAGCCCCTCTCAGTACAGTCAGACTACACTTCTTAAAATCATAAATACATGTTTTGTCCAACAGTAAGGCCGGGCCTTTCCTCTGTAGTTCATAGCCAACGTAAGGAGGAAAAAATAAGCTGAAGAGCATGCCAAAATTCTCTACAGACACTGCCAATCCTCACACTGCCTATTTGCATGCCGAGGTTATTCACTATGACCCACCAAACCAATTGGCAACAGTAGCCTCTCTCTGCCTCATTCGTATGCTCCGATGCCACCTTTATTTAGCAAATGTTAGTGCTCTAGGATTTCATAGCACGATTCGCTATAGCCTCTTTTTTCAACAGAAATGTCCTAAAGGTACCTATACCAATCTGCTGGGTGGGGAGGAGGGGGGCTGCTGCTGCTGGCAGTAACATTTTGGGGCACCCCACCTGCAAAAATACATTCACATGCTCCTTGTTGTACCTTTCAATACCATAACTGCAGCAGAATCGTATGGTGACCCCTGTTGGTAACAGAAACTGTCAAACAGCTTTTTGCCACCCCCCCTCCCCCGTTGCCCCTAACCATTTGGGGTACACCCCATGAGGGAGGATCAGAGCAATAAAAAATAATGGTAGCCCCCCCAAAAAGTACCTGGAAGGCATGCCATTCTGTGCACCTCATCGCTCTTCACGTTGCGCCTAAGCACCTTTTAATACTGCTCCCCGACTGCCCCCTCCAAACAGAAATCAGAAAGTATAGGGGGGTGCATTAAAAAAGTTTTTGCAGTTCCCCACCATAAGTCAGGATCCTCCTCCATCTATGACCCCTTCCTAGGCCCTCAGACCCCACCCATTCTGCCCAGGCTCCTCCTATTTGACCACACCCAATCTGACTAGGCTCCTCCTTAACCCCTCCTCTGCTCTCTGACCCCACCCAATCTGACTAGGCTCCTCCTATACCCCCTCCTCTCTGACTCCACCCATTCTGCCCAGGCTCCTCCCATACCCCTCTGACCCCACCCATTCTGCCCAGGCTCCTCCTATACCCCTCTTATTTGACCCCAATCTGACTAGGCTCCTCCTAAGCCCCTCCTCTGCTGTCTGACCCCACCCATTCTGACTAAGCTCCTCCTAAACCAATCCTCTGCTGTCTGACTCCACCCATTCTGCCCAGGCTCCTCCTCAGCCCCTCCTCTCTGACCTCACCCAATCTGACTAGGCTCCTCCTATACCCCCTCCTCTCTGACCCCACCCAATCTGACTAGGCTCCTCCTTAACCCCTCCTCTGCTCTCTGACCCCACCCATTCTGACTAAGCTCCTCCTAAACCCATCCTCTGCTGTCTGACCCCACCCATTCTGCCCAGGCTCCTACTAAGCCCCTCTGCCCAGGCTCCTCCTATACCCCTCCTCTCTGACCTCACCCAATCTGACTAGGCTCCTCCTATACCCATTCTGCCCAGGCTCCTCCTATACCCCCTCCTCTCTGACTCCACCCATTCTGCCCAGGCTCCTCCTATACCCCTCCTCTCTGACCCCACCCAATCTGACTAGGCTCCTCCTAAGCCCCTCCTCTGCTGTCTGACCCCACCCATTCTGCCCAGGCTCCTCCTATTTGACCCCACCCAATCTGACTAGGTTCCTCCTAAGCCCCTCCTCTGCTGTCTGGCCCCACCCATTCTGCCCAGGCTCCTCCTATACCCCCTCCTATTTGACCCCACCCAATCTGACTAGGCTCCTCCTATACCCCCTCTGCCCAGGCTCCTCCTATACCCCTCCTCTCTGACCTCACCCATTCTGCCCAGGCTCCTCCTATTTGACCCCACCCAATCTGACTAGGCTCCTCCTAAGCCCCTCCTCTGCTGTCTGACCCCACCCATTCTGCCCAGGCTCCTCCTAAGCCCCTCCTCTCTGACCCCACCAATTCTGCCCAGGCTCCTCCTAAGCCCCTCATCTGCTGTCTGACCCCACCCATTCTGCCCAGGCTCCTCCTATACCCCTCCTCTCTGACCCCACCCAATCTGACTAGGCTCCTCCTAAGCCCCTAGGCTCCTCCTAAGCCCCTCCTCTCTGACCCCACCCAATCTGACTAGGCTCCTCCTATACCCCCTCCTCTCTGACTCCACCCATTCTGACTAGGCTCCTCCTATTTGACCCCACCCAATCTGACTAGGCTCCTCCTAAGCCCCTCCTCTGCTGTCTGACCCCACCCATTCTGCCCAGGCTCCGCCTAAGCATCTCCTCTCTGACCCCACCCATTCTGCCCAGGCTCCTCCTAAGCCCCTCCTCTGCTGTCTGACCCCACCGATTCTGCCCAGGCTCCTCCTAAGCCCCTCCTCTGCTGTCTGACCCCACCCATTCTGCCCAGGCTCCTCCTATACCCCCTCCTCTCTGACTCCACCCATTCTACCCAGGCTCCTCCCATACCCCTCTGACCCCACCCATTCTGCCCAGGCTCCTCCTATTTGACCCCACCCATTCTGCCCAGGCTCCTCCTATACCCCTCCTATTTGACCCCACCCAATCTGACTTGGCTCCTCCTAAGCCCCTCCTCTGCTGTCTGACCCCACCCATTCTGCCCAGGCTCCTCCTATTTGACCCCACCCAATCTGACTAGGCTCCTCCTAAGCCCCTCCTCTGCTGTCGGACCCCACCCATTCTGCCCAGGCTCCTCCTATACCCCTCCTCTCTGACCTCACCCATTCTGCCCAGGCTCCTCCTATTTGACCCCACCCAATCTGACTAGGCTCCTCCTAAGCCCCTCCTCTGCTGTCTGACCCCACCCATTCTGCCCAGGCTCCTCCTAAGCCCCTCCTCTCTGACCCAACCAATTCTGCCCAGGCTCCTCCTAAGCCCCTCATCTGCTGTCTGACCCCACCCATTCTGCCCAGGCTCCTCCTATACCCCTCCTATTTGACCCCACCCAATCTGACTTGGCTCCTCCTAAGCCCCTCCTCTGCTGTCTGACCCCACCCATTCTGCCCAGGCTCCTCCTATTTGACCCCACCCAATCTGACTAGGCTCCTCCTAAGCCCCTCCTCTGCTGTCTGACCCCACCCATTCTGCCCAGGCTCCTCCTATTTGACCCCACCCAATCTGACTAGGCTCCTCCTATACCCCCTCTGCCCAGGCTCCTCCTAAGCCCCTCCTCTGCTGTCTGACCCCCACCCATTCTGCCCAGGCTCCGCCTAAGCCCCTCCTCTCTGACCCCACCCATTCTGCCCAGGCTCCTCCTAAGCCCCACCTCTCTGACTCCACCCATTCTGCCCAGGCTCCTCCTATTTGACCCCACCCAATCTGACTAGGCTCCTCCTAAGCCCCTCCTCTCTGACCCCACCCCCTCTGCCCAGGCTCCTCCTATACCCCCTCTGCCCAGGCTCCTCCTATACCCCTCCTCTCTGACCCCACCCCCTCTGCCCAGGCTCCTCCTATACCCCTCCTCTCTGACCTAACCCCCTCTGCCCAGGCTCCTCCTATACCCCTCCTCTGCTGTCTGACCCCACCCATTCTGCCCAGGCTCCTCCTATTTGACCCCACCCAATCTGACTAGGCTCCTCCTAAGCCCCTCCTCTGCTGTCTGACCCCACCCATTCTGCCCAGGCTCCTCCTATTTGACCCCACCCAATCTGACTAGGCTCCTCCTATACCCCCTCTGCCCAGGCTCCTCCTATACCCCTCCTCTCTGACCCCACCCCTCTGCCCAGGCTCCTCTTATACCCCCTCTGCCCAGGCTCCTCCTATACCCCTCCTCTCTGACCCCACCCCCTCTGCCCAGGCTCCTCCTATACCCCTCCTCTGCTGTCTGACCCCACCCATTCTCCCCAGGCTCCTCCTATACCCCACCTCTCTGACCCCACCCAATCTGACTAGGCTCCTCCTAAGCCCCTCCTCTGCTGTCTGACCCCACCCATTCTGCCCAGGCTCCTCCTATACCCCCTCCTCTCTGACTCCACCCATTCTACCCAGGCTCCTCCTATTTGACCCCACACAATCTGACTAGGCTCCTCCTATACCCCCTCTGCCCAGGCTCCTCCTATACCCCTCCTCTCTGACCCCACCCCCTCTGCCCAGGCTCCTCCTATACCCCCTCTGCCCAGGCTCCTCCTATACCCCTCCTCTCTGACCCCACCCCCTCTGCCCAGGCTCCTCCTATACCCCTCCTCTGCTGTCTGACCCCACCCATTCTGCCCAGGCTCCTCCTATTTGACCCCACCCAATCTGACTAGGCTCCTCCTAAGCCCCTCCTCTGCTGTCTGACCCCACCCATTCTGCCCAGGCTCCTCCTATTTGACCCCACCCAATCTGACTAGGCTCCTCCTAAGCCCCTCCTCTGCTGTCTGACCCCACCCATTCTGCCCAGGCTCCTCCTATTGGACCCCACCCAATCTGATTAGGCTCCTCCTATACCCCCTCTGCCCAGGCTCCTCCTATACCCCTCCTCTCTGACCCCACCCCCTCTGCCCAGGCTCCTCCTATACCCCCTCTGCCCAGGCTCCTCCTATACCCCTCCTCTCTGACCCCACCCCCTCTGCCCAGGCTCCTCCTATACCCCTCCTCTGCTGTCTGACCCCACCCATTCTGCCCAGGCTCCTCCTATTTGACCCCACCCAATCTGACTAGGCTCCTCCTAAGCCCCTCCTCTGCTGTCTGACCCCACCCATTCTGCCCAGGCTCCTCCTATTTGACCCCACCCAATCTGACTAGGCTCCTCCTATACCCATTCTGCCCAGGCTCCTCCTATACCCCCTCCTCTCTGACTCCACCCATTCTGCCCAGGCTCCTCCTAAGCCCCTCCTCTCTGACCCCACCCATTCTGCCCATATACCCGCTCCTCCTGCCCAGGCTCCTCCTAAGCCCCTCCTCTGCTGTCTGACCCCACCCATTCTGCCCAGGCTCCGCCTAAGCCCCTCCTCTCTGACTCCACCCATTCTGCCCAGGCTCCTCCCATACCCCTCTGACCCCACCCATTCTGCCCAGGCTCCTCCTATACCCCTCCTATTTGACCCCACCCAATCTGACTTGGCTCCTCCTAAGCCCCTCCTCTGCTGTCTGACCCCACCCATTCTGCCCAGGCTCCTCCTATTTGACCCCACCCAATCTGACTAGGCTCCTCCTAAGCCCCTCCTCTGCTGTCGGACCCCACCCATTCTGCCCAGGCTCCTCCTATACCCCCTCCTATTTGACCTCACCCATTCTGCCCAGGCTCCTCCTATTTGACCCCACCCAATCTGACTAGGCTCCTCCTAAGCCCCTCCTCTGCTGTCTGACCCCACCCATTCTGCCCAGGCTCCTCCTAAGCCCCTCCTCTCTGACCCCACCAATTCTGCCCAGGCTCCTCCTAAGCCCCTCATCTGCTGTCTGACCCCACCCATTCTGCCCAGGCTCCTCCTATACCCCTCCTCTCTGACCCCACCCATTCTGCCCAGGCTCCTCCCATACCCCTCTGACCTCACCCATTCTGCCCAGGCTCCTCCTATTTGACCCCACCCAATCTGACTAGGCTCCTCCTAAGCCCCTCCTCTGCTGTCTGACCCCACCCATTCTGCCCAGGCTCCTCCTAAGCCCCTCCTCTCTGACCCCACCAATTCTGCCCAGGCTCCTCCTAAGCCCCTCATCTGCTGTCTGACCCCACCCATTCTGCCCAGGCTCCTCCTATACCCCTCCTCTCTGACCCCACCCAATCTGACTAGGCTCCTCCTAAGCCCCTAGGCTCCTCCTAAGCCCCTAGGCTCCTCCTAATCCCCTCCTCTCTGACCCCACCCAATCTGACTAGGCTCCTCCTATACCCCCTCCTCTCTGACTCCACCCATTCTGACTAGGCTCCTCCTATTTGACCCCACCCAATCTGACTAGGCTCCTCCTATACCCCCTCCTCTCTGACCCCACCCATTCTGCCCAGGCTCCTCCTAAGCCCCTCCTCTGCTGTCTGACCCCACCCATTCTGCCCAGGCTCCGCCTAAGCGTCTCCTCTCTGACCCCACCCATTCTGCCCAGGCTCCTCCTAAGCCCCTCCTCTGCTGTCTGACCCCACCCATTCTGCCCAGGCTCCTCCTAAGCCCCTCCTCTGCTGTCTGACCCCACCCATTCTGCCCAGGCTCCTCCTATACCCCCTCCTCTCTGACTCCACCCATTCTGCCCAGGCTCCTCCCATACCCCTCTGACCCCACCCATTCTGCCCAGGCTCCTCCTATACCCCTCCTATTTGACCCCACCCAATCTGACTTGGCTCCTCCTAAGCCCCTCCTCTGCTGTCTGACCCCACCCATTCTGCCCAGGCTCCTCCTATTTGACCCCACCCAATCTGACTAGGCTCCTCCTAAGCCCCTCCTCTGCTGTCGGACCCCACCCATTCTGCCCAGGCTCCTCCTATACCCCTCTGACCCAACCCATTCTGCCCAGGCTCCTCCTATACCCCCTCCTATTTGACCCCACCCATTCTGACTAGGCTCCTCCTATACCCCCTCTGCCCAGGCTCCTCCTATACCCCTCCTCTCTGACCTCACCCATTCTGCCCAGGCTCCTCCTATTTGACCCCTCCCAATCTGACTAGGCTCCTCCTAAGCCCCTCCTCTGCTGTCTGACCCCACCCATTCTGCCCAGGCTCCTCCTAAGCCCCTCCTCTCTGACCCCACCAATTCTGCCCAGGCTCCTCCTAAGCCCCTCATCTGCTGTCTGACCCCACCCATTCTGCCCAGGCTCCTCCTATACCCCTCCTCTCTGACCCCACCCAATCTGACTAGGCTCCTCCTAAGCCCCTCCTCTCTGACCCCACCCAATCTGACTAGGCTCCTCCTATACCCCCTCCTCTCTGACTCCACCCATTCTGACTAGGTTCCTCCTATTTGACCCCACCCAATCTGACTAGGCTCCTCCTAAGCCCCTCCTCTGCTGTCTGCCCCCACCCATACTGCCCAGGCTCTGCCTAAGCATCTCCTCTCTGACCCCACCCATTCTGCCCAGGCTCCTCCTATACCCCCTCCTCTCTGACTCCACCCATTCTGCCCAGGCTCCTCCTCTACCCCTCCTATTTGACCCCACCCAATCTGACTTGGCTCCTCCTAAGCCCCTCCTCTGCTGTCTGACCCCACCCATTCTGCCCAGGCTCCTCCTATTTGACCCCACCCAATCTGACTAGGCTCCTCCTAAGCCCCTCCTCTCTGACCCCACCCAATCTGACTAGGCTCCTCCTACACACCCCTTCTGCCAGGCTCCTCCTATACCCCCTCCTCTCTGACTCCACCCATTCTACCCAGGCTCCTCCCATACCCCTCTGACCCCACCCAATCTGACTAGGCTCCTCCTAAGCCCCTCCTCTCTGACCCCACCCAATCTGACTAGGCTCCTCCTACACCCCCCTCTGCCAGGCTCCTCCTATACCCCCTCCTCTCTGACTCCACCCATTCTACCCAGGCTCCTCCCATACCCCTCTGACCCCACCCAATCTGACTAGGCTCCTCCTAAGCCCCTCCTCTCTGACCCCACCCATTCTGCCCAGGCTCCTCCTATTTGACCCCACCCAATCTGACTAGGCTCCTCCTACACCCCCCCTCTGCCAGGCTCCTCCTATACCCCCCTCTGCCAGGCTCCTCCTATACCCCCTCCTCTCTGACCCCACCCATTCTGCCCAGGCTCCTCCTATTTGACCACACCCAATCTGACTAGGCTCCTCCTATACCCATTCTGCCCAGGCTCCTCCTATACCCCCTCCTCTCTGACTCCACCCATTCTGCCCAGGCTCCTCCTAAGCCCCTCCTCTCTGACCCCACCCATTCTGCCCATATACCCCCTCCTCCTGCCCAGGCTCCTCCTAAGCCCCTCCTCTGCTGTCTGACCACACCCATTCTGCCCAGGCTCCGCCTAAGCCCCTCCTCTCTGACCCCACCCATTCTGCCCATATACCCCCTCCTCCTGCCCAGGCTCCTCCTAAGCCCCTCCTCTGCTGTCTGACCCCACCCATTCTGCCCAGGCTCCTCCTATACCCCTCCTCTCTGACCCCACCCCCTCTGGCCAGGCTCCTCCTATACCCCCTCTGCCCAGGCTCCTCCTATACCCCTCCTCTCTGACCCCACCCCCTCTGCCCAGGCTCCTCCCATACCCCTCTGACCCCACCCAGGCTCCTCCTATTTGACCCCACCCAATCTGACTAGGCTCCTCCTACACCCCCCTCTGCCAGGCTCCTCCTATACCCCTCATCTGCTGTCTGACCCCACCCATTCTGCCCAGGCTCCTCCTATTTGACCCCACCCAATCTGACTAGGCTCCTCCTAAGCCCCTCCTCTGCTGTCTGACCCCACCCATTCTGCCCAGGCTCCTCCTATTTGACCCCACCCATTCTGCCCAGGCTCCTCCTATACCCCACCTCTCTGACCCCACCCAATCTGACTAGGCTCCTCCTATACCCCCTCTGCCCAGGCTCCTCCTAAGCCCCTCCTCTGCTGTCTGACCCCCACCCATTCTGCCCAGGCTCCGCCTAAGCCCCTCCTCTCTGACCCCACCCATTCTGCCCAGGCTCCTCCTTAGCCCCTCCTCTGCTGTCTGACCCCACCCATTCTGCCCAGGCTCCTCCCATACCCCTCTGACCCCACCCATTCTGCCCAGGCTCCTCCTATTTGACCCCACCCAATCTGACTAAGCTCCTCCTAAGCCCCTCCTCTGCTGTCTGACCCCACCCATTCTGCCCAGGCTCCTCCTATACCCCTCCTCTCTGACCCCACCCCCTCTGGCCAGGCTCCTCCTATACCCCTCCTCTCTGACCCCACCCCCTCTGCCCAGGCTCCTCCCATACCCCTCTGACCCCACCCAGGCTCCTCCTATTTGACCCCACCCAATCTGACTAGGCTCCTCCTACACCCCCCTCTGCCAGGCTCCTCCTATACCCCTCCTCTGCTGTCTGACCCCACCCATTCTGCCCAGGCTCCTCCTATTTGACCCCACCCAATCTGACTAGGCTCCTCCTAAGCCCCTCCTCTGCTGTCTGACCCCACCCATTCTGCCAAGGCTCCTCCTATTTGACCCCACCCATTCTGCCCAGGCTCCTCCTATACCCCACCTCTCTGACCCCACCCAATCTGACTAGGCTCCTCCTATACCCCCTCTGCCCAGGCTCCTCCTAAGCCCCTCCTCTGCTGTCTGACCCCCACCCATTCTGCCCAGGCTCCGCCTAAGCCCCTCCTCTCTGACCCCACCCATTCTGCCCAGGCTCCTCCTAAGCCCCACCTCTCTGACTCCACCCATTCTGCCCAGGCTCCTCCTATTTGACCCCACCCAATCTGACTAGGCTCCTCCTAAGCCCCTCCTCTCTGACCCCACCCCCTCTGACTAGGCTCCTCCTATACCCCCTCCTCTCTGACTCCACCCATTCTACCCAGGCTCCTCCCATACCCCTCTGACCCCTCCCATTGTGCCCAGGCTCCTCCTATTTGACCCCACCCAATCTGACTAGGCTCCTCCTACACCCCCCTCTGCCAGGCTCCTCCTATACCCCCTCCTCTCTGACTCCACCCATTCTACCCAGGCTCCTCCCATACCCCTCTGACCCCACCCATTCTGCCCAGGCTCCTCCTATTTGACCTCACCCAATCTGACTAGGCTCCTCCTAAGCCCCTAGGCTCCTCCTAAGCCCCTCCTCTGCTGTCTGACCCCACTCATTCTGCCCAGGCTCCTCCTAAGCCCCACCTCTCTGACCCCACCCAATCTGACTAGGCTCCTCCTAAGCCCCTCCTCTGCTGTCTGACCCCACCCATTCTGCCCAGGCTCCTCCTATTTGACCCCACCCAATCTGACTAGGCTCCTCCTACACCCCCCTCTGCCAGGCTCCTCCTATACCCCCTCCTCTCTGACTCCACCCATTCTACCCAGGCTCCTCCCATACCCCTCTGACCCCACCCATTCTGCCCAGGCTCCTCCTATTTGACCCCACCCAATCTGACTAGGCTCCTCCTACACCCCCCTCTGCCCAGGCTCCTCCTATACCCCCCTCTGCCAGGCTCCTCCTATACCCCCTCCTCTCTGACCCCACCCATTCTGCCCAGGCTCCTCCTAAGCCCCTCCTCTCTGACCCCACCCATTCTGCCCATATACCCCCTCCTCCTGCCCAGGCTCCTCCTATACCCCTCCTCTCTGACCCCACCCCCTCTGTCCAGGCTCCTCCTAAGCCCCTCCTCTGCTGTCTGACCCCACCCATTCTGCCCAGCCTCCTCCTCTCTGACCCCACCCAGTCTGCCCAGGCTCCTCCTAAGCCCCTCCTCTGCTGTCTGACCCCACCCATTCTGCCCAGGCTCCTCCTATACCCCCTCCTCTCTGACTCCACCCATTCTACCCAGGCTCCTCCCATACCCCTCTGAACCCACCCATTCTGCCCAGGCTCCTCCCATACCCCTCTGACCCCACCCATTCTGCCCAGGCTCCTCCTATTTGACCCTACCCAATCTGACTAGGCTCCTCCTACACCCCCCTCTGCCAGGCTCCTCCTATACCCCCTCCTCTCTGACTCCACCCATTCTACCCAGGCTCCTCCCATACCCCTCTGACCCCACCCATTCTGCCCAGGCTCCTCCTATTTGACCCCACCCAATCTGACTTGGCTCCTCCTAAGCCCCTCCTCTGCTGTCTGACCCCACCCATTCTGCCCAGGCTCCTCCTAAGCCCCTCCTCTCTGACCCCACCCATTCTGCCCAGGCTCCTCCTATTTGACCCCACCCAATCTGACTAGGCTCCTCCTACACCCCCCTCTGCCCAGGCTCCTCCTATACCCCCTCCTGTCTGACCCCACCCATTCTGCCCAGGCTCCTCCTATACCCCCTCCTCTCTGACTCCACCCATTCTGCCCAGGCTCCTCCTATTTGACCCCACTCAATCTGACTAGGCTCCTCCTATACCCCCTCTGCCCAGGCTCCTCCTATACCCCTCCTCTCTGACCCCACCCCCTCTGCCCAGGCTCCTCCTATACCCCCTCCGCCCAGGCTCCTCCTATACCCCCTCTGCCCAGGCTCCTCTTATACCCCTCCTCTCTGACCCCACCCAATCTGACTAGGCTCCTCCTAAGCCCCTCAAACTGACCCCACCCATTCTGCCCAGGCTCCTCCTATTTGACCCCACCCAATCTGACTAGGCTCCTCCTACACCCCCCCTCTGCCAGGCTCCTCCTATACCCCCCTCTGCCAGGCTCCTCCTATACCCCCTCCTCTCTGACCCCACCCATTCTGCCCAGGCTCCTCCTATTTGACCACACCCAATCTGACTAGGCTCCTCCTATACCCATTCTGCCCAGGCTCCTCCTATACCCCCTCCTCTCTGACTCCACCCATTCTGCCCAGGCTCCTCCTAAGCCCCTCCTCTCTGACCCCACCCATTCTGCCCATATACCCCCTCGTCCTGCCCAGGCTCCTCCTAAGCCCCTCCTCTGCTGTCTGACCACACCCATTCTGCCCAGGCTCCGCCTAAGCCCCTCCTCTCTGACCCCACCCATTCTGCCCATATACCCCCTCCTCCTGCCCAGGCTCCTCCTAAGCCCCTCCTCTGCTGTCTGACCCCACCCATTCTGCCCAGGCTCCTCCTATACCCCTCCTCTCTGACCCCACCCCCTCTGCCCAGGCTCCTCCCATACCCCTCTGACCCCACCCAGGCTCCTCCTATTTGACCCCACCCAATCTGACTAGGCTCCTCCTACACCCCCCTCTGCCAGGCTCCTCCTATACCCCTCATCTGCTGTCTGACCCCACCCATTCTGCCCAGGCTCCTCCTATTTGACCCCACCCAATCTGACTAGGCTCCTCCTAAGCCCCTCCTCTGCTGTCTGACCCCACCCATTCTGCCCAGGCTCCTCCTATTTGACCCCACCCATTCTGCCCAGGCTCCTCCTATACCCCACCTCTCTGACCCCACCCAATCTGACTAGGCTCCTCCTATACCCCCTCTGCCCAGGCTCCTCCTAAGCCCCTCCTCTGCTGTCTGACCCCCACCCATTCTGCCCAGGCTCCGCCTAAGCCCCTCCTCTCTGACCCCACCCATTCTGCCCAGGCTCCTCCTTAGCCCCTCCTCTGCTGTCTGACCCCACCCATTCTGCCCAGGCTCCTCCCATACCCCTCTGACCCCACCCATTCTGCCCAGGCTCCTCCTATTTGACCCCACCCAATCTGACTAAGCTCCTCCTAAGCCCCTCCTCTGCTGTCTGACCCCACCCATTCTGCCCAGGCTCCTCCTATACCCCTCCTCTCTGACCCCACCCCCTCTGGCCAGGCTCCTCCTATACCCCTCCTCTCTGACCCCACCCCCTCTGCCCAGGCTCCTCCCATACCCCTCTGACCCCACCCAGGCTCCTCCTATTTGACCCCACCCAATCTGACTAGGCTCCTCCTACACCCCCCTCTGCCAGGCTCCTCCTATACCCCTCCTCTGCTGTCTGACCCCACCCATTCTGCCCAGGCTCCTCCTATTTGACCCCACCCAATCTGACTAGGCTCCTCCTAAGCCCCTCCTCTGCTGTCTGACCCCACCCATTCTGCCCAGGCTCCTCCTATTTGACCCCACCCATTCTGCCCAGGCTCCTCCTATACCCCACCTCTCTGACCCCACCCATTCTGCCCAGGCTCCTCCCATACCCCTCTGACCCCACCCATTCTGCCCAGGCTCCTCCTATACCCCTCCTATTTGACCCCACCCAATCTGACTTGGCTCCTCCTAAGCCCCTCCTCTGCTGTCTGACCCCACCCATTCTGCCCAGGCTCCTCCTATTTGACCCCACCCAATCTGACTAGGCTCCTCCTAAGCCCCTCCTCTGCTGTCGGACCCCACCCATTCTGCCCAGGCTCCTCCTATACCCCTCTGACCCCACCCATTCTGCCCAGGCTCCTCCTATACCCCCTCCTATTTGACCCCACCCAATCTGACTAGGCTCCTCCTATACCCCCTCTGCCCAGGCTCCTCCTATACCCCTCCTCTCTGACCTCACCCATTCTGCCCAGGCTCCTCCTATTTGACCCCACCCAATCTGACTAGGCTCCTCCTAAGCCCCTCCTCTGCTGTCTGACCCCACCCATTCTGCCCAGGCTCCTCCTAAGCCCCTCCTCTCTGACCCCACCAATTCTGCCCAGGCTCCTCCTAAGCCCCTCATCTGCTGTCTGACCCCACCCATTCTGCCCAGGCTACTCCTATACCCCTCCTATTTGACCCCACCCAATCTGACTTGGCTCCTCCTAAGCCCCTCCTCTGCTGTCTGACCCCACCCATTCTGCCCAGGCTCCTCCTATTTGACCCCACCCAATCTGACTAGGCTCCTCCTATACCCCCTCTGCCCAGGCTCCTCCTAAGCCCCTCCTCTGCTGTCTGACCCCCACCCATTCTGCCCAGGCTCCGCCTAAGCCCCTCCTCTCTGACCCCACCCATTCTGCCCAGGCTCCTCCTAAGCCCCACCTCTCCGACTCCACCCATTCTGCCCAGGCTCCTCCTATTTGACCCCACCCAATCTGACTAGGCTCCTCCTAAGCCCCTCCTCTCTGACCCCACCCCCTCTGCCCAGGCTCCTCCTATACCCCCTCTGCCCAGGCTCCTCCTATACCCCCTCTGCCCAGGCTCCTCCTATACCCCTCCTCTCTGACCTAACCCCCTCTGCCCAGGCTCCTCCTATACCCCTCCTCTGCTGTCTGACCCCACCCATTCTGCCCAGGCTCCTCCTATTTGACCCCACCCAATCTGACTAGGCTCCTCCTAAGCCCCTCCTCTGCTGTCTGACCCCACCCATTCTGCCCAGGCTCCTCCTATTTGACCCCACCCAATCTGACTAGGTTCCTCCTAAGCCCCTCCTCTGCTGTCTGGCCCCACCCATTCTGCCCAGGCTCCTCCTATTTGACCCCACCCAATCTGACTAGGCACCTTCTATACCCCCTCTGCCAGGCTCCTTCTATACCCCTCCTCTCTGACCCCACCCAATCTGACTAGGCTCCTCCTAAGCCCCTCCTCTGCTGTCTGACCCCACCCATTCTGCCCAGGCTCCTCCTATACCCCCTCCTCTCTGACTCCACCCATTGTGCCCAGGCTCCTCCTATTTGACAACACCCAATATGACTAGGCTCCTCCTAAGCCCCTCCTCAGCTGTCTGACCCCACCCATTCTGCCCAGGCTCCTCCTATTTGACCCCACCCAATCTGACTAGGCTCCTCCTAAGCCCCTCCTGTCTGACCCCACCCAATCAGACTAGGCTCCTCCTAAGCCCCTCCTCTGCTGTCTGACCCCACCCATTCTGCCCAGGCTCCTCCTATACCCCCTCCTCTCTGACTCCACCCATTCTACCCAGGCTCCTCCCATACCCCTCCGACCCCACCCCCTCTGCCCAGGCTCCTCCTATACCCCTCCTCTCTGACCCCACCCCCTCTGCCCAGGCTCCTCCTATACCCCCTCCTCTCTGACTCCACCCATTCTACCCAGGCT
This sequence comes from Lissotriton vulgaris, assembly GCF_964263255.1. Classification (NCBI taxonomy): domain Eukaryota; kingdom Metazoa; phylum Chordata; class Amphibia; order Caudata; family Salamandridae; genus Lissotriton; species Lissotriton vulgaris. The sequence goes on from NC_141695.1 coordinate 1,003,652,165, forward strand.
CCTCCTATTTGACCCCACACAATCTGACTAGGCTCCTCCTATACCCCCTCTGCCCAGGCTCCTCCTATACCCCTCCTCTCTGACCCCACCCCCTCTGCCCAGGCTCCTCCTATACCCCCTCTGCCCAGGCTCCTCCTATACCCCTCCTCTCTGACCCCACCCCCTCTGCCCAGGCTCCTCCTATACCCCCTCTGCCCAGGCTCCTCCTATACCCCTCTTCTCTGACCCCACCCCCTCTGCCCAGGCTCCTCCTATACCCCTCCTCTGCTGTCTGACCCCACCCATTCTGCCCAGGCTCCTCCTATTTGACCCCACCCAATCTGACTAGGCTCCTCCTAAGCCCCTCCTCTGCTGTCTGACCCCACCCATTCTGCCCAGGCTCCTCCTATTTGACCCCACCCAATCTGACTAGGCTCCTCCTATACCCATTCTGCCCAGGCTCCTCCTATACCCCCTCCTCTCTGACTCCACCCATTCTGCCCAGGCTCCTCCTAAGCCCCTCCTCTCTGACCCCACCCATTCTGCCCATATACCCGCTCCTCCTGCCCAGGCTCCTCCTAAGCCCCTCCTCTGCTGTCTGACCCCACCCATTCTGCCCAGGCTCCGCCTAAGCCCCTCCTCTCTGACCCCACCCATTCTGCCCAGGCTCCTCCTAAGCCCCTCCTCTGCTGTCTGACCCCACCCATTCTGCCCAGGCTCCTCCCATACCCCTCTGACCCCACCCATTCTGCCCAGGCTCCTCCTATTTGACCCCACCCAATCTGACTAAGCTCCTCCTAAGCCCCTCCTCTCTGACCCCACCCCCTCTGGCCAGGCTCCTCCTATACCCCCTCTGCCCAGGCTCCTCCTATTTGACCCCACCCAATCTGACTAAGCTCCTCCTAAGCCCCTCCTCTCTGACCCCACCCCCTCTGGCCAGGCTTCTCCTATACCCCCTCTGCCCAGGCTCCTCCTATACCCCTCCTCTCTGATCCCACCCCCTCTGCCCAGGCTCCTCCTCTGCTGTCTGACCCCACCCATTCTGCCCAGGCTCCTCCTATACCCCCTCCTCTCTGACTCCACCCATTCTACCCAGGCTCCTCCCATACCCCTCTGACCCCACCCAGGCTCCTCCTATTTGACCCCACCCAATCTGACTAGGCTCCTCCTACACCCCCCTCTGCCAGGCTCCTCCTATACCCCTCCGCCAGGCTCCTCCTATACCCCTCCTCTGCTGTCTGACCCCACCCATTCTGCCCAGGCTCCTCCTATTTGACCCCACCCAATCTGACTAGGCTCCTCCTAAGCCCCTCCTCTGCTGTCTGACCCCACCCATTCTGCCCAGGCTCCTCCTATACCCCACCTCTCTGACCCCACCCAATCTGACTAGGCTCCTCCTAAGCCCCTCCTCTGCTGTCTGACCCCACCCATTCTGCCCAGGCTCCTCCTCTCTGACCCCACCCATTCTGCCCAGGCTCCTCCTAAGCCCCTCCTCTGCTGTCTGACCCCACCCATTCTGCCCAGGGTTCTCCCATACCCCTCTGACCCCACCCATTCTGCCCAGGCTCCTCCTATTTGACCCCACCCAATATGACTAGGCTCCTCCTATACCCCCTCTGCCCAGGCTCCTCCTAAGCCCCTCCTCTGCTGTCTGACCCCCACCCATTCTGCCCAGGCTCCGCCTAAGCCCCTCCTCTCTGACCCCACCCATTCTGCCCAGGCTCCTCCTAAGCCCCACCTCTCTGACTCCACCCAGGCTCCTCCCATACCCCTCTGACCCCACCCAGGCTCCTCCTATTTGACCCCACCCAATCTGACTAGGCTCCTCCTACACCCCCCTCTGCCAGGCTCCTCCTATACCCCTCCTCTGCTGTCTGACCCCACCCATTCTGCCCAGGCTCCTCCTATTTGACCCCACCCAATCTGACTAGGCTCCTCCTAAGCCCCTCCTCTGCTGTCTGACCCCACCCATTCTGCCCAGGCTCCTCCTATACCCCACCTCTCTGACCCCACCCAATCTGACTAGGCTCCTCCTAAGCCCCTCCTCTGCTGTCTGACCCCACCCATTCTGCCCAGGCTCCTCCTCTCTGACCCCACCCATTCTGCCCAGGCTCCTCCTATACCCCACCTCTCTGACCCCACCCAATCTGACTAGGCTCCTCCTAAGCCCCTCCTCTGCTGTCTGACCCCACCCATTCTGCCCAGGCTCCTCCTATACCCCCTCCTCTCTGACTCCACCCATTCTACCCAGGCCCCTCCCATTCTGCCCAGGCTCCTCCTATTTGACCCCACCCAATCTGACTAGGCTCCTCCTACACCCCCCCTCTGCCAGGCTCCTCCTATACCCCTCCTCTCTGACCCCACCCAATCTGACTAGGCTCCTCCTAAGCCCCTAGGCCCCTCCTAAGCCCCTCCTCTGCTGTCTGACCCCACTCATTCTGCCCAGGCTCCTCCTAAGCCCCTCCATTCTGACCCCACCCAATCTGACTAGGCTCCTCCTAAGCCCCTCCTCTGCTGTCTGACCCCACCCATTCTGCCCAGGCTCCTCCTATACCCCCTCCTCTCTGACTCCACCCATTCTGCCCAGGCTCCTCCTATTTGACCCCACCCAATCTGACTAGGCTCCTCCTACACCCCCCTCTGCCCAGGCTCCTCCTATACCCCCTCCTCTGCTGTCTGACCCCACCCATTCTGCCCAGGCTCCTCCCATACCCCTCTGACCCCACCCATTCTGCCCAGGCTCCTCCTATTTGACCCCACCCAATCTGACTAAGCTCCTCCTAAGCCCCTCCTCTCTGACCCCACCCCCTCTGGCCAGGCTCCTCCTATACCCCCTCTGCCCAGGCTCCTCCTATTTGACCCCACCCAATCTGACTAAGCTCCTCCTAAGCCCCTCCTCTCTGACCCCACCCCCTCTGGCCAGGCTCCTCCTATACCCCCTCTGCCCAGGCTCCTCCTATACCCCTCCTCTCTGATCCCACCCCCTCTGCCCAGGCTCCTCCTCTGCTGTCTGACCCCACCCATTCTGCCCAGGCTCCTCCTATACCCCCTCCTCTCTGACTCCACCCATTCTACCCAGGCTCCTCCCATACCCCTCTGACCCCACCCAGGCTCCTCCTATTTGACCCCACCCAATCTGACTAGGCTCCTCCTACACCCCCCTCTGCCAGGCTCCTCCTATACCCCTCCGCCAGGCTCCTCCTATACCCCTCCTCTGCTGTCTGACCCCACCCATTCTGCCCAGGCTCCTCCTATTTGACCCCACCCAATCTGACTAGGCTCCTCCTAAGCCCCTCCTCTGCTGTCTGACCCCACCCATTCTGCCCAGGCTCCTCCTATACCCCACCTCTCTGACCCCACCCAATCTGACTAGGCTCCTCCTAAGCCCCTCCTCTGCTGTCTGACCCCACCCATTCTGCCCAGGCTCCTCCTCTCTGACCCCACCCATTCTGCCCAGGCTCCTCCTAAGCCCCTCCTCTGCTGTCTGACCCCACCCATTCTGCCCAGGCTTCTCCCATACCCCTCTGACCCCACCCATTCTGCCCAGGCTCCTCCTATTTGACCCCACCCAATCTGACTAGGCTCCTCCTATACCCCCTCTGCCCAGGCTCCTCCTAAGCCCCTCCTCTGCTGTCTGACCCCCACCCATTCTGCCCAGGCTCCGCCTAAGCCCCTCCTCTCTGACCCCACCCATTCTGCCCAGGCTCCTCCTAAGCCCCACCTCTCTGACTCCACCCAGGCTCCTCCCATACCCCTCTGACCCCACCCAGGCTCCTCCTATTTGACCCCACCCAATCTGACTAGGCTCCTCCTACACCCCCCTCTGCCAGGCTCCTCCTATACCCCTCCTCTGCTGTCTGACCCCACCCATTCTGCCCAGGCTCCTCCTATTTGACCCCACCCAATCTGACTAGGCTCCTCCTAAGCCCCTCCTCTGCTGTCTGACCCCACCCATTCTGCCCAGGCTCCTCCTATACCCCACCTCTCTGACCCCACCCAATCTGACTAGGCTCCTCCTAAGCCCCTCCTCTGCTGTCTGACCCCACCCATTCTGCCCAGGCTCCTCCTCTCTGACCCCACCCATTCTGCCCAGGCTCCTCCTATACCCCACCTCTCTGACCCCACCCAATCTGACTAGGCTCCTCCTAAGCCCCTCCTCTGCTGTCTGACCCCACCCATTCTGCCCAGGCTCCTCCTATACCCCCTCCTCTCTGACTCCACCCATTCTACCCAGGCCCCTCCCATTCTGCCCAGGCTCCTCCTATTTGACCCCACCCAATCTGACTAGGCTCCTCCTACACCCCCCCTCTGCCAGGCTCCTCCTATACCCCTCCTCTCTGACCCCACCCAATCTGACTAGGCTCCTCCTAAGCCCCTAGGCCCCTCCTAAGCCCCTCCTCTGCTGTCTGACCCCACTCATTCTGCCCAGGCTCCTCCTAAGCCCCTCCATTCTGACCCCACCCAATCTGACTAGGCTCCTCCTAAGCCCCTCCTCTGCTGTCTGACCCCACCCATTCTGCCCAGGCTCCTCCTATACCCCCTCCTCTCTGACTCCACCCATTCTGCCCAGGCTCCTCCTATTTGACCCCACCCAATCTGACTAGGCTCCTCCTACACCCCCCTCTGCCCAGGCTCCTCCTATACCCCCTCCTCTCTGACTCCACCCATTCTACCCAGGCTCCTCCCATACCCCTCTGACCCCACCCATTCTGCCCAGGCTCCTCCTATTTGACCCCACCCAATCTGACTAGGCTCCTCCTACACCCCCCCTCTGCCAGGCTCCTCCTATACCCCTCCTCTTTGACCCCACCCCCTCTGCCCAGGCTCCTCCTATACCCCCTCTGCCCAGGCTCCTCCTATACCCCTCCTCTCTGACCCCACCCCCTCTGCCCAGGCTCCTCCTATACCCCTCCTCTGCTGTCTGACCCCACCCATTCTGCCCAGGCTCCTCCTATTTGACCCCACCCAATCTGACAAGGCTCCTCCTAAGCCCCTCCTCTGCTGTCTGACCCCACCCATTCTGCCCAGGCTCCTCCTATACCCCCTCCTCTCTGACCCCACCCATTCTGCCCAGGCTCCTCCTATACCCCTCTTATTTGACCCCAATCTGACTAGGCTCCTCCTAAGCCCCTCCTCTGCTGTCTGACCCCACCCATTCTGACTAAGCTCCTCCTAAACCAATCCTCTGCTGTCTGACTCCACCCATTCTGCCCAGGCTCCTCCTCAGCCCCTCCTCTCTGACCTCACCCAATCTGACTAGGCTCCTCCTATACCCCCTCCTCTCTGACCCCACCCAATCTGACTAGGCTCCTCCTTAACCCCTCCTCTGCTCTCTGACCCCACCCATTCTGACTAAGCTCCTCCTAAACCCATCCTCTGCTGTCTGACCCCACCCATTCTGCCCAGGCTCCTCCTAAGCCCCTCTGCCCAGGCTCCTCCTATACCCCTCCTCTCTGACCTCACCCAATCTGACTAGGCTCCTCCTATACCCATTCTGCCCAGGCTCCTCCTATACCCCCTCCTCTCTGACTCCACCCATTCTGCCCAGGCTCCTCCTATACCCCTCCTCTCTGACCCCACCCAATCTGACTAGGCTCCTCCTAAGCCCCTCCTCTGCTGTCTGACCCCACCCATTCTGCCCAGGCTCCTCCTATTTGACCCCACCCAATCTGACTAGGTTCCTCCTAAGCCCCTCCTCTGCTGTCTGGCCCCACCCATTCTGCCCAGGCTCCTCCTATACCCCCTCCTATTTGACCCCACCCAATCTGACTAGGCTCCTCCTATACCCCCTCTGCCCAGGCTCCTCCTATACCCCTCCTCTCTGACCTCACCCATTCTGCCCAGGCTCCTCCTATTTGACCCCACCCAATCTGACTAGGCTCCTCCTAAGCCCCTCCTCTGCTGTCTGACCCCACCCATTCTGCCCAGGCTCCTCCTAAGCCCCTCCTCTCTGACCCCACCAATTCTGCCCAGGCTCCTCCTAAGCCCCTCATCTGCTGTCTGACCCCACCCATTCTGCCCAGGCTCCTCCTATACCCCTCCTCTCTGACCCCACCCAATCTGACTAGGCTCCTCCTAAGCCCCTAGGCTCCTCCTAAGCCCCTCCTCTCTGACCCCACCCAATCTGACTAGGCTCCTCCTATACCCCCTCCTCTCTGACTCCACCCATTCTGACTAGGCTCCTCCTATTTGACCCCACCCAATCTGACTAGGCTCCTCCTAAGCCCCTCCTCTGCTGTCTGACCCCCCCATTCTGCCCAGGCTCCGCCTAAGCATCTCCTCTCTGACCCCACCCAATCTGACTAGGCTCCTCCTAAGCCCCTCCTCTGCTGTCTGACCCCACCCATTCTGCCCAGGCTCCTCCTAAGCCCCTCCTCTGCTGTCTGACCCCACCCATTCTGCCCAGGCTCCTCCTATACCCCCTCCTCTCTGACTCCACCCATTCTGCCCAGGCTCCTCCCATACCCCTCTGACCCCACCCATTCTGCCCAGGCTCCTCCTATACCCCTCCTATTTGACCCCACCCAATCTGACTTGGCTCCTCCTAAGCCCCTCCTCTGCTGTCTGACCCCACCCATTCTGCCCAGGCTCCTCCTATTTGACCCCACCCAATCTGACTAGGCTCCTCCTAAGCCCCTCCTCTGCTGTCGGACCCCACCCATTCTGCCCAGGCTCCTCCTATACCCCTCTGACCCCACCCATTCTGCCCAGGCTCCTCCTATACCCCCTCCTATTTGACCCCACCCAATCTGACTAGGCTCCTCCTATACCCCCTCTGCCCAGGCTCCTCCTATACCCCTCCTCTCTGACCTCACCCATTCTGCCCAGGCTCCTCCTATTTGACCCCACCCAATCTGACTAGGCTCCTCCTAAGCCCCTCCTCTGCTGTCTGACCCCACCCATTCTGCCCAGGCTCCTCCTAAGCCCCTCCTCTCTGACCCCACCAATTCTGCCCAGGCTCCTCCTAAGCCCCTCATCTGCTGTCTGACCCCACCCATTCTGCCCAGGCTCCTCCTATACCCCTCCTATTTGACCCCACCCAATCTGACTTGGCTCCTCCTAAGCCCCTCCTCTGCTGTCTGACCCCACCCATTCTGCCCAGGCTCCTCCTATTTGACCCCACCCAATCTGACTAGGCTCCTCCTATACCCCCTCTGCCCAGGCTCCTCCTAAGCCCCTCCTCTGCTGTCTGACCCCCACCCATTCTGCCCAGGCTCCGCCTAAGCCCCTCCTCTCTGACCCCACCCATTCTGCCCAGGCTCCTCCTAAGCCCCACCTCTCTGACTCCACCCATTCTGCCCAGGCTCCTCCTATTTGACCCCACCCAATCTGACTAGGCTCCTCCTAAGCCCCTCCTCTCTGACCCCACCCCCTCTGCCCAGGCTCCTCCTATACCCCCTCTGCCCAGGCTCCTCCTATACCCCTCCGACCCCACCCCCTCTGCCCAGGCTCCTCCTATACCCCTCCTCTCTGACCTAACCCCCTCTGCCCAGGCTCCTCCTATACCCCTCCTCTGCTGTCTGACCCCACCCATTCTGCCCAGGCTTCTCCTATTTGACCCCACCCAATCTGACTAGGCTCCTCCTAAGCCCCTCCTCTGCTGTCTGACCCCACCCATTCTGCCCAGGCTCCTCCTATTTGACCCCACCCAATCTGACTAGGTTCCTCCTAAGCCCCTCCTCTGCTGTCTGGCCCCACCCATTCTGCCCAGGCTCCTCCTATTTGACCCCACCCAATCTGACTAGGCACCTCCTATACCCCCTCTGCCAGGCTCCTTCTATACCCCTCCTCTCTGACCCCACCCAATCTGACTAGGCTCCTCCTAAGCCCCTCCTCTGCTGTCTGACCCCACCCATTCTGCCCAGGCTCCTCCTATACCCCCTCCTCTCTGACTCCACCCATTGTGCCCAGGCTCCTCCTATTTGACAACACCCAATCTGACTAGGCTCCTCCTAAGCCCCTCCTCAGCTGTCTGACCCCACCCATTCTGCCCAGGCTCCTCCTATTTGACCCCACCCAATCTGACTAGGCTCCTCCTAAGCCCCTCCTGTCTGACCCCACCCAATCAGACTAGGCTCCTCCTAAGCCCCTCCTCTGCTGTCTGACCCCACCCATTCTGCCCAGGCTCCTCCTATACCCCCTCCTCTCTGACTCCACCCATTCTACCCAGGCTCCTCCCATACCCCTCCGACCCCACCCCCTCTGCCCAGGCTCCTCCTATACCCCTCCTCTCTGACCCCACCCCCTCTGCCCAGGCTCCTCCTATACCCCCTCCTCTCTGACTCCACCCATTCTACCCAGGCTCCTCCTATTTGACCCCACACAATCTGACTAGGCTCCTCCTATACCCCCTCTGCCCAGGCTCCTCCTATACCCCTCCTCTCTGACCCCACCCCCTCTGCCCAGGCTCCTCCTATACCCCCTCTGCCCAGGCTCCTCCTATACCCCCTCTGCCCAGGCTCCTCCTATACCCCTCCTCTCTGACCCCACCCCCTCTGCCCAGGCTCCTCCTATACCCCTCCTCTGCTGTCTGACCCCACCCATTCTGCCCAGGCTCCTCCTATTTGACCCCACCCAATCTGACTAGGCTCCTCCTAAGCCCCTCCTCTGCTGTCTGACCCCACCCATTCTGCCCAGGCTCCTCCTATACCCCACCTCTCTGACCCCACCCAATCTGACTAGGCTCCTCCTAAGCCCCTCCTCTGCTGTCTGACCCCACCCATTCTGTCCAGGCTCCTCCTATTGGACCCCACCCAATCTGATTAGGCTCCTCCTATACCCCCTCTGCCCAGGCTCCTCCTATACCCCTCCTCTCTGACCCCACCCCCTCTGCCCAGGCTCCTCCTATACCCCTCCTCTCTGACCCCACCCCCTCTGCCCAGGCTCCTCCTATACCCCTCCTCTGCTGTCTGACCCCACCCATTCTGCCCAGGCTCCTCCTATTTGACCCCACCCAATCTGACTAGGCTCCTCCTAAGCCCCTCCTCTGCTGTCTGACCCCACCCATTCTGCCGAGGCTCCTCCTATTTGACCCCACCCAATCTGACTAGGCTCCTCCTATACCCATTCTGCCCAGGCTCCTCCTATACCCCCTCCTCTCTGACTCCACCCATTCTGCCCAGGCTCCTCCTAAGCCCCTCCTCTGCTGTCTGACCCCACCCATTCTGCCCAGGCTCCGCCTAAGCCCCTCCTCTCTGACCCCACCCATTCTGCCCAGGCTCCTCCTAAGCCCCTCCTCTGCTGTCTGACCCCACCCATTCTGCCCAGGCTCCGCCTAAGCCCCTCCTCTCTGACCCCACCCATTCTGCCCAGGCTCCTCCTAAGCCCCTCCTCTGCTGTCTGACCCCACCCATTCTGCCCAGGCTCCTCCTATTTGACCCCACCCAATCTGACTAGGCTCCTCCTAAGCCCCTCCTCTGCTGTCTGACCCCACCCATTCTGCCCAGGCTCCTCCTATACCCCCTCTGCCCAGGCTCCTCCTATACCCCTCCTCTCTGACCCCACCCCCTCTGCCCAGGCTCCTCCTATACCCCCTCTGCCCAGGCTCCTCCTATACCCCTCCTCTCTGACCCCACCCCCTCTGCCCAGGCTCCTCCTATACCCCTCCTCTGCTGTCTGACCCCACCCATTCTGCCCAGGCTCCTCCTATTTGACCCCACCCAATCTGACTAGGCTCCTCCTAAGCCCCTCCTCTGCTGTCTGACCCCACCCATTCTGCCCAGGCTCCTCCTATTTGACCCCACCCAATCTGACTAGGCTCCTCCTATACCCATTCTGCCCAGGCTCCTCCTATACCCCCTCCTCTCTGACTCCACCCATTCTGCCCAGGCTCCTCCTAAGCCCCTCCTCTCTGACCCCACCCATTCTGCCCATATACCCGCTCCTCCTGCCCAGGCTCCTCCTAAGCCCCTCCTCTGCTGTCTGACCCCACCCATTCTGCCCAGGCTCCGCCTAAGCCCCTCCTCTCTGACCCCACCCATTCTGCCCAGGCTCCTCCTAAGCCCCTCCTCTGCTGTCTGACCCCACCCATTCTGCCCAGGCTCCTCCCATACCCCTCTGACCCCACCCATTCTGCCCAGGCTCCTCCTATTTGACCCCACCCAATCTGACTAAGCTCCTCCTAAGCCCCTCCTCTCTGACCCCACCCCCTCTGGCCAGGCTCCTCCTATACCCCCTCTGCCCAGGCTCCTCCTATTTGACCCCACCCAATCTGACTAAGCTCCTCCTAAGCCCCTCCTCTCTGACCCCACCCCCTCTGGCCAGGCTCCTCCTATACCCCCTCTGCCCAGGCTCCTCCTATACCCCTCCTCTCTGATCCCACCCCCTCTGCCCAGGCTCCTCCTCTGCTGTCTGACCCCACCCATTCTGCCCAGGCTCCTCCTATACCCCCTCCTCTCTGACTCCACCCATTCTACCCAGGCTCCTCCCATACCCCTCTGACCCCACCCAGGCTCCTCCTATTTGACCCCACCCAATCTGACTAGGCTCCTCCTACACCCCCCTCTGCCAGGCTCCTCCTATACCCCTCCGCCAGGCTCCTCCTATACCCCTCCTCTGCTGTCTGACCCCACCCATTCTGCCCAGGCTCCTCCTATTTGACCCCACCCAATCTGACTAGGCTCCTCCTAAGCCCCTCCTCTGCTGTCTGACCCCACCCATTCTGCCCAGGCTCCTCCTATACCCCACCTCTCTGACCCCATCCAATCTGACTAGGCTCCTCCTAAGCCCCTCCTCTGCTGTCTGACCCCACCCATTCTGCCCAGGCTCCTCCTCTCTGACCCCACCCATTCTGCCCAGGCTCCTCCTAAGCCCCTCCTCTGCTGTCTGACCCCACCCATTCTGCCCAGGCTTCTCCCATACCCCTCTGACCCCACCCATTCTGCCCAGGCTCCTCCTATTTGACCCCACCCAATCTGACTAGGCTCCTCCTATACCCCCTCTGCCCAGGCTCCTCCTAAGCCCCTCCTCTGCTGTCTGACCCCCACCCATTCTGCCCAGGCTCCGCCTAAGCCCCTCCTCTCTGACCCCACCCATTCTGCCCAGGCTCCTCCTAAGCCCCACCTCTCTGACTCCACCCAGGCTCCTCCCATACCCCTCTGACCCCACCCAGGCTCCTCCTATTTGACCCCACCCAATCTGACTAGGCTCCTCCTACACCCCCCTCTGCCAGGCTCCTCCTATACCCCTCCTCTGCTGTCTGACCCCACCCATTCTGCCCAGGCTCCTCCTATTTGACCCCACCCAATCTGACTAGGCTCCTCCTAAGCCCCTCCTCTGCTGTCTGATCCCACCCATTCTGCCCAGGCTCCTCCTATACCCCACCTCTCTGACCCCACCCAATCTGACTAGGCTCCTCCTAAGCCCCTCCTCTGCTGTCTGACCCCACCCATTCTGCCCAGGCTCCTCCTCTCTGACCCCACCCATTCTGCCCAGGCTCCTCCTATACCCCACCTCTCTGACCCCACCCAATCTGACTAGGCTCCTCCTAAGCCCCTCCTCTGCTGTCTGACCCCACCCATTCTGCCCAGGCTCCTCCTATACCCCCTCCTCTCTGACTCCACCCATTCTACCCAGGCCCCTCCCATTCTGCCGAGGCTCCTCCTATTTGACCCCACCCAATCTGACTAGGCTCCTCCTACACCCCCCCTCTGCCAGGCTCCTCCTATACCCCTCCTCTCTGACCCCACCCAATCTGACTAGGCTCCTCCTAAGCCCCTAGGCCCCTCCTAAGCCCCTCCTCTGCTGTCTGACCCCACTCATTCTGCCCAGGCTCCTCCTAAGCCCCTCCATTCTGACCCCACCCAATCTGACTAGGCTCCTTCTAAGCCCCTCCTCTGCTGTCTGACCCCACCCATTCTGCCCAGGCTCCTCCTATACCCCCTCCTCTCTGACTCCACCCATTCTGCCCAGGCTCCTCCTATTTGACCCCACCCAATCTGACTAGGCTCCTCCTACACCCCCCTCTGCCCAGGCTCCTCCTGTACCCCCTCCTCTGCTGTCTGACCCCACCCATTCTGCCCAGGCTCCTCCCATACCCCTCTGACCCCACCCATTCTGCCCAGGCTCCTCCTATTTGACCCCACCCAATCTGACTAAGCTCCTCCTAAGCCCCTCCTCTCTGACCCCACCCCCTCTGGCCAGGCTCCTCCTATACCCCCTCTGCCCAGGCTCCTCCTATTTGACCCCACCCAATCTGACTAAGCTCCTCCTAAGCCCCTCCTCTCTGACCCCACCCCCTCTGGCCAGGCTCCTCCTATACCCCCTCTGCCCAGGCTCCTCCTATACCCCTCCTCTCTGACCCCACCCCCTCTGCCCAGGCTCCTCCTATACCCCTCCTCTGCTGTCTGACCCCACCCATTCTGCCCAGGCTCCTCCTATTTGACCCCACCCAATCTGACTAGGCTCCTCCTAAGCCCCTCCTCTGCTGTCTGACCCCACCCATTCTGCCCAGGCTCCTCCTATACCCCACCTCTCTGACCCCACCCAATCTGACTAGGCTCCTCCTAAGCCCCTCCTCTGCTGTCTGACCCCACCCATTCTGTCCAGGCTCCTCCTATTGGACCCCACCCAATCTGATTAGGCTCCTCCTATACCCCCTCTGCCCAGGCTCCTCCTATACCCCTCCTCTCTGACCCCACCCCCTCTGCCCAGGCTCCTCCTATACCCCTCCTCTCTGACTCCACCCCCTCTGCCCAGGCTCCTCCTATACCCCTCCTCTGCTGTCTGACCCCACCCATTCTGCCCAGGCTCCTCCTATTTGACCCCACCCAATCTGACTAGGCTCCTCCTAAGCCCCTCCTCTGCTGTCTGACCCCACCCATTCTGCCGAGGCTCCTCCTATTTGACCCCACCCAATCTGACTAGGCTCCTCCTATACCCATTCTGCCCAGGCTCCTCCTATACCCCTCCTCTCTGACCCCACCCCCTCTGCCCAGGCTCCTCCTATACCCCTCCTCTGCTGTCTGACCCCACCCATTCTGCCCAGGCTCCTCCTATTTGACCCCACCCAATCTGACTAGGCTCCTCCTAAGCCCCTCCTCTGCTGTCTGACCCCACCCATTCTGCCGAGGCTCCTCCTATTTGACCCCACCCAATCTGACTAGGCTCCTCCTATACCCATTCTGCCTAGGCTCCTCCTATACCCCCTCTGCCCAGGCTCCTCCTAAGCCCCTCCTCTGCTGTCTGACCCCCACCCATTCTGCCCAGGCTCCGCCTAAGCCCCTCCTCTCTGACCCCACCCATTCTGCCCAGGCTCCTCCTAAGCCCCACCTCTCTGACTCCACCCATTCTGCCCAGGCTCCTCCTATTTGACCCCACCCAATCTGACTAGGCTCCTCCTAAGCCCCTCCTCTCTGACCCCACCCCCTCTGCCCAGGCTCCTCCTATACCCCCTCTGCCCAGGCTCCTCCTATACCCCTCCGACCCCACCCCCTCTGCCCAGGCTCCTCCTATACCCCTCCTCTCTGACCTAACCCCCTCTGCCCAGGCTCCTCCTATACCCCTCCTCTGCTGTCTGACCCCACCCATTCTGCCCAGGCTTCTCCTATTTGACCCCACCCAATCTGACTAGGCTCCTCCTAAGCCCCTCCTCTGCTGTCTGACCCCACCCATTCTGCCCAGGCTCCTCCTATTTGACCCCACCCAATCTGACTAGGTTCCTCCTAAGCCCCTCCTCTGCTGTCTGGCCCCACCCATTCTGCCCAGGCTCCTCCTATTTGACCCCACCCAATCTGACTAGGCACCTCCTATACCCCCTCTGCCAGGCTCCTTCTATACCCCTCCTCTCTGACCCCACCCAATCTGACTAGGCTCCTCCTAAGCCCCTCCTCTGCTGTCTGACCCCACCCATTCTGCCCAGGCTCCTCCTATACCCCCTCCTCTCTGACTCCACCCATTGTGCCCAGGCTCCTCCTATTTGACAACACCCAATCTGACTAGGCTCCTCCTAAGCCCCTCCTCAGCTGTCTGACCCCACCCATTCTGCCCAGGCTCCTCCTATTTGACCCCACCCAATCTGACTAGGCTCCTCCTAAGCCCCTCCTGTCTGACCCCACCCAATCAGACTAGGCTCCTCCTAAGCCCCTCCTCTGCTGTCTGACCCCACCCATTCTGCCCAGGCTCCTCCTATACCCCCTCCTCTCTGACTCCACCCATTCTACCCAGGCTCCTCCCATACCCCTCCGACCCCACCCCCTCTGCCCAGGCTCCTCCTATACCCCTCCTCTCTGACCCCACCCCCTCTGCCCAGGCTCCTCCTATACCCCCTCCTCTCTGACTCCACCCATTCTACCCAGGCTCCTCCTATTTGACCCCACACAATCTGACTAGGCTCCTCCTATACCCCCTCTGCCCAGGCTCCTCCTATACCCCTCCTCTCTGACCCCACCCCCTCTGCCCAGGCTCCTCCTATACCCCCTCTGCCCAGGCTCCTCCTATACCCCCTCTGCCCAGGCTCCTCCTATACCCCTCCTCTCTGACCCCACCCCCTCTGCCCAGGCTCCTCCTATACCCCTCCTCTGCTGTCTGACCCCACCCATTCTGCCCAGGCTCGTCCTATTTGACCCCACCCAATCTGACTAGGCTCCTCCTAAGCCCCTCCTCTGCTGTCTGACCCCACCCATTCTGCCCAGGCTCCTCCTATACCCCACCTCTCTGACCCCACCCAATCTGACTAGGCTCCTCCTAAGCCCCTCCTCTGCTGTCTGACCCCACCCATTCTGTCCAGGCTCCTCCTATTGGACCCCACCCAATCTGATTAGGCTCCTCCTATACCCCCTCTGCCCAGGCTCCTCCTATACCCCTCCTCTCTGACCCCACCCCCTCTGCCCAGGCTCCTCCTATACCCCTCCTCTCTGACCCCACCCCCTCTGCCCAGGCTCCTCCTATACCCCTCCTCTGCTGTCTGACCCCACCCATTCTGCCCAGGCTCCTCCTATTTGACCCCACCCAATCTGACTAGGCTCCTCCTAAGCCCCTCCTCTGCTGTCTGACCCCACCCATTCTGCCGAGGCTCCTCCCATTTGACCCCACCCAATCTGACTAGGCTCCTCCTATACCCATTCTGCCCAGGCTCCTCCTATACCCCCTCCTCTCTGACTCCACCCATTCTGCCCAGGCTCCTCCTAAGCCCCTCCTCTGCTGTCTGACCCCACCCATTCTGCCCAGGCTCCGCCTAAGCCCCTCCTCTCTGACCCCACCCATTCTGCCCAGGCTCCTCCTAAGCCCCTCCTCTGCTGTCTGACCCCACCCATTCTGCCCAGGCTCCGCCTAAGCCCCTCCTCTCTGACCCCACCCATTCTGCCCAGGCTCCTCCTAAGCCCCTCCTCTGCTGTCTGACCCCACCCATTCTGCCCAGGCTCCTCCTATTTGACCCCACCCAATCTGACTAGGCTCCTCCTAAGCCCCTCCTCTGCTGTCTGACCCCACCCATTCTGCCCAGGCTCCTCCTATACCCCCTCTGCCCAGGCTCCTCCTATACCCCTCCTCTCTGACCCCACCCCCTCTGCCCAGGCTCCTCCTATACCCCCTCTGCCCAGGCTCCTCCTATACCCCTCCTCTCTGACCCCACCCCCTCTGCCCAGGCTCCTCCTATACCCCTCCTCTGCTGTCTGACCCCACCCATTCTGCCCAGGCTCCTCCTATTTGACCCCACCCAATCTGACTAGGCTCCTCCTAAGCCCCTCCTCTGCTGTCTGACCCCACCCATTCTGCCCAGGCTCCTCCTATTTGACCCCACCCAATCTGACTAGGCTCCTCCTATACCCATTCTGCCCAGGCTCCTCCTATACCCCCTCCTCTCTGACTCCACCCATTCTGCCCAGGCTCCTCCTAAGCCCCTCCTCTCTGACCCCACCCATTCTGCCCATATACCCGCTCCTCCTGCCCAGGCTCCTCCTAAGCCCCTCCTCTGCTGTCTGACCCCACCCATTCTGCCCAGGCTCCGCCTAAGCCCCTCCTCTCTGACCCCACCCATTCTGCCCAGGCTCCTCCTAAGCCCCTCCTCTGCTGTCTGACCCCACCCATTCTGCCCAGGCTCCTCCCATACCCCTCTGACCCCACCCATTCTGCCCAGGCTCCTCCTATTTGACCCCACCCAATCTGACTAAGCTCCTCCTAAGCCCCTCCTCTCTGACCCCACCCCCTCTGGCCAGGCTCCTCCTATACCCCCTCTGCCCAGGCTCCTCCTATTTGACCCCACCCAATCTGACTAAGCTCCTCCTAAGCCCCTCCTCTCTGACCCCACCCCCTCTGGCCAGGCTCCTCCTATACCCCCTCTGCCCAGGCTCCTCCTATACCCCTCCTCTCTGATCCCACCCCCTCTGCCCAGGCTCCTCCTCTGCTGTCTGACCCCACCCATTCTGCCCAGGCTCCTCCTATACCCCCTCCTCTCTGACTCCACCCATTCTACCCAGGCTCCTCCCATACCCCTCTGACCCCACCCAGGCTCCTCCTATTTGACCCCACCCAATCTGACTAGGCTCCTCCTACACCCCCCTCTGCCAGGCTCCTCCTATACCCCTCCGCCAGGCTCCTCCTATACCCCTCCTCTGCTGTCTGACCCCACCCATTCTGCCCAGGCTCCTCCTATTTGACCCCACCCAATCTGACTAGGCTCCTCCTAAGCCCCTCCTCTGCTGTCTGACCCCACCCATTCTGCCCAGGCTCCTCCTATACCCCACCTCTCTG
The DNA here is from genome assembly GCF_964263255.1 of Lissotriton vulgaris. Lineage (NCBI taxonomy): Eukaryota > Metazoa > Chordata > Amphibia > Caudata > Salamandridae > Lissotriton > Lissotriton vulgaris. The sequence continues at coordinate 1,003,668,830 of NC_141695.1, forward strand.
ACCCCATCCAATCTGACTAGGCTCCTCCTAAGCCCCTCCTCTGCTGTCTGACCCCACCCATTCTGCCCAGGCTCCTCCTCTCTGACCCCACCCATTCTGCCCAGGCTCCTCCTAATCCCCTCCTCTGCTGTCTGACCCCACCCATTCTGCCCAGGCTTCTCCCATACCCCTCTGACCCCACCCATTCTGCCCAGGCTCCTCCTATTTGACCCCACCCAATCTGACTAGGCTCCTCCTATACCCCCTCTGCCCAGGCTCCTCCTAAGCCCCTCCTCTGCTGTCTGACCCCCACCCATTCTGCCCAGGCTCCGCCTAAGCCCCTCCTCTCTGACCCCACCCATTCTGCCCAGGCTCCTCCTAAGCCCCACCTCTCTGACTCCACCCAGGCTCCTCCCATACCCCTCTGACCCCACCCAGGCTCCTCCTATTTGACCCCACCCAATCTGACTAGGCTCCTCCTACACCCCCCTCTGCCAGGCTCCTCCTATACCCCTCCTCTGCTGTCTGACCCCACCCATTCTGCCCAGGCTCCTCCTATTTGACCCCACCCAATCTGACTAGGCTCCTCCTAAGCCCCTCCTCTGCTGTCTGATCCCACCCATTCTGCCCAGGCTCCTCCTATACCCCACCTCTCTGACCCCACCCAATCTGACTAGGCTCCTCCTAAGCCCCTCCTCTGCTGTCTGACCCCACCCATTCTGCCCAGGCTCCTCCTCTCTGACCCCACCCATTCTGCCCAGGCTCCTCCTATACCCCACCTCTCTGACCCCACCCAATCTGACTAGGCTCCTCCTAAGCCCCTCCTCTGCTGTCTGACCCCACCCATTCTGCCCAGGCTCCTCCTATACCCCCTCCTCTCTGACTCCACCCATTCTACCCAGGCCCCTCCCATTCTGCCGAGGCTCCTCCTATTTGACCCCACCCAATCTGACTAGGCTCCTCCTACACCCCCCCTCTGCCAGGCTCCTCCTATACCCCTCCTCTCTGACCCCACCCAATCTGACTAGGCTCCTCCTAAGCCCCTAGGCCCCTCCTAAGCCCCTCCTCTGCTGTCTGACCCCACTCATTCTGCCCAGGCTCCTCCTAAGCCCCTCCATTCTGACCCCACCCAATCTGACTAGGCTCCTTCTAAGCCCCTCCTCTGCTGTCTGACCCCACCCATTCTGCCCAGGCTCCTCCTATACCCCCTCCTCTCTGACTCCACCCATTCTGCCCAGGCTCCTCCTATTTGACCCCACCCAATCTGACTAGGCTCCTCCTACACCCCCCTCTGCCCAGGCTCCTCCTGTACCCCCTCCTCTGCTGTCTGACCCCACCCATTCTGCCCAGGCTCCTCCCATACCCCTCTGACCCCACCCATTCTGCCCAGGCTCCTCCTATTTGACCCCACCCAATCTGACTAAGCTCCTCCTAAGCCCCTCCTCTCTGACCCCACCCCCTCTGGCCAGGCTCCTCCTATACCCCCTCTGCCCAGGCTCCTCCTATTTGACCCCACCCAATCTGACTAAGCTCCTCCTAAGCCCCTCCTCTCTGACCCCACCCCCTCTGGCCAGGCTCCTCCTATACCCCCTCTGCCCAGGCTCCTCCTATACCCCTCCTCTCTGACCCCACCCCCTCTGCCCAGGCTCCTCCTATACCCCTCCTCTGCTGTCTGACCCCACCCATTCTGCCCAGGCTCCTCCTATTTGACCCCACCCAATCTGACTAGGCTCCTCCTAAGCCCCTCCTCTGCTGTCTGACCCCACCCATTCTGCCCAGGCTCCTCCTATACCCCACCTCTCTGACCCCACCCAATCTGACTAGGCTCCTCCTAAGCCCCTCCTCTGCTGTCTGACCCCACCCATTCTGTCCAGGCTCCTCCTATTGGACCCCACCCAATCTGATTAGGCTCCTCCTATACCCCCTCTGCCCAGGCTCCTCCTATACCCCTCCTCTCTGACCCCACCCCCTCTGCCCAGGCTCCTCCTATACCCCTCCTCTCTGACCCCACCCCCTCTGCCCAGGCTCCTCCTATACCCCTCCTCTGCTGTCTGACCCCACCCATTCTGCCCAGGCTCCTCCTATTTGACCCCACCCAATCTGACTAGGCTCCTCCTAAGCCCCTCCTCTGCTGTCTGACCCCACCCATTCTGCCGAGGCTCCTCCTATTTGACCCCACCCAATCTGACTAGGCTCCTCCTATACCCATTCTGCCCAGGCTCCTCCTATACCCCCTCCTCTCTGACTCCACCCATTCTGCCCAGGCTCCTCCTAAGCCCCTCCTCTGCTGTCTGACCCCACCCATTCTGCCCAGGCTCCGCCTAAGCCCCTCCTCTCTGACCCCACCCATTCTGCCCAGGCTCCTCCTAAGCCCCTCCTCTGCTGTCTGACCCCACCCATTCTGCCCAGGCTCCGCCTAAGCCCCTCCTCTCTGACCCCACCCATTCTGCCCAGGCTCCTCCTAAGCCCCTCCTCTGCTGTCTGACCCCACCCATTCTGCCCAGGCTCCTCCTATTTGACCCCACCCAATCTGACTAGGCTCCTCCTAAGCCCCTCCTCTGCTGTCTGACCCCACCCATTCTGCCCAGGCTCCTCCTATACCCCCTCTGCCCAGGCTCCTCCTATACCCCTCCTCTCTGACCCCACCCCCTCTGCCCAGGCTCCTCCTATACCCCCTCTGCCCAGGCTCCTCCTATACCCCTCCTCTCTGACCCCACCCCCTCTGCCCAGGCTCCTCCTATACCCCTCCTCTGCTGTCTGACCCCACCCATTCTGCCCAGGCTCCTCCTATTTGACCCCACCCAATCTGACTAGGCTCCTCCTAAGCCCCTCCTCTGCTGTCTGACCCCACCCATTCTGCCCAGGCTCCTCCTATTTGACCCCACCCAATCTGACTAGGCTCCTCCTATACCCATTCTGCCCAGGCTCCTCCTATACCCCCTCCTCTCTGACTCCACCCATTCTGCCCAGGCTCCTCCTAAGCCCCTCCTCTCTGACCCCACCCATTCTGCCCATATACCCGCTCCTCCTGCCCAGGCTCCTCCTAAGCCCCTCCTCTGCTGTCTGACCCCACCCATTCTGCCCAGGCTCCGCCTAAGCCCCTCCTCTCTGACCCCACCCATTCTGCCCAGGCTCCTCCTAAGCCCCTCCTCTGCTGTCTGACCCCACCCATTCTGCCCAGGCTCCTCCCATACCCCTCTGACCCCACCCATTCTGCCCAGGCTCCTCCTATTTGACCCCACCCAATCTGACTAAGCTCCTCCTAAGCCCCTCCTCTCTGACCCCACCCCCTCTGGCCAGGCTCCTCCTATACCCCCTTTGCCCAGGCTCCTCCTATTTGACCCCACCCAATCTGACTAAGCTCCTCCTAAGCCCCTCCTCTCTGACCCCACCCCCTCTGGCCAGGCTCCTCCTATACCCCCTCTGCCCAGGCTCCTCCTATACCCCTCCTCTCTGATCCCACCCCCTCTGCCCAGGCTCCTCCTCTGCTGTCTGACCCCACCCATTCTGCCCAGGCTCCTCCTATACCCCCTCCTCTCTGACTCCACCCATTCTACCCAGGCTCCTCCCATACCCCTCTGACCCCACCCAGGCTCCTCCTATTTGACCCCACCCAATCTGACTAGGCTCCTCCTACACCCCCCTCTGCCAGGCTCCTCCTATACCCCTCCGCCAGGCTCCTCCTATACCCCTCCTCTGCTGTCTGACCCCACCCATTCTGCCCAGGCTCCTCCTATTTGACCCCACCCAATCTGACTAGGCTCCTCCTAAGCCCCTCCTCTGCTGTCTGACCCCACCCATTCTGCCCAGGCTCCTCCTATACCCCACCTCTCTGACCCCACCCAATCTGACTAGGCTCCTCCTAAGCCCCTCCTCTGCTGTCTGACCCTACCCATTCTGCCCAGGCTCCTCCTCTCTGACCCCACCCATTCTGCCCAGGCTCCTCCTAAGCCCCTCCTCTGCTGTCTGACCCCACCCATTCTGCCCAGGCTCCTCCTATTTGACCCCACCCAATCTGACTAGGCTCCTCCTAAGCCCCTCCTCTGCTGTCTGACCCCACCCATTCTGCCCAGGCTCCTCCTATTTGACTCCACCCAATCTGACTAGGCTCCTCCTAAGCCCCTCCTCTCTGACCCCACCCATTCTGCCCAGGCTCCTCCTAAGCCCCTCCTCTGCTGTCTGACCCCACCCATTCTGCCCAGGCTCCTCCTATACCCCTCCTCTCTGACCCCACCCCCTCTGCCCAGGCTCCTCCTATTTGACCCCACCCAATCTGACTAGGTTCCTCCTAAGCCCCTCCTCTGCTGTCTGGCCCCACCCATTCTGCCCAGGCTCCTCCTATACCCCCTCCTATTTGACCCCACCCAATCTGACTAGGCTCCTCCTATACCCCCTCTGCCCAGGCTCCTCCTATACCCCTCCTCTCTGACCTCACCCATTCTGCCCAGGCTCCTCCTATTTGACCCCACCCAATCTGACTAGGCTCCTCCTAAGCCCCTCCTCTGCTGTCTGACCCCACCCATTCTGCCCTGGCTCCGCCTAAGCATCTCCTCTCTGACCCCACCCATTCTGCCCAGGCTCCTCCTAAGCCCCTCCTCTGCTGTCTGACCCCACCCATTCTGCCCTGGCTCCGCCTAAGCATCTCCTCTCTGACCCCACCCATTCTGCCCAGGCTCCTCCTAAGCCCCTCCTCTGCTGTCTGACCCCACCCATTCTGCCCAGGCTCCTCCTATACCCCCTCCTCTCTGACTCCACCCATTCTGCCCAGGCTCCTCCCATACCCCTCTGACCCCACCCATTCTGCCCAGGCTCCTCCTATACCCCTCCTATTTGACCCCACCCAATCTGACTAGGCTCCTCCTAAGCCCCTCCTCTGCTGTCTGACCCCACCCATTCTGCCCAGGCTCCTCCTATTTGACCCCACCCAATCTGACTAGGTTCCTCCTAAGCCCCTCCTCTGCTGTCTGGCCCCACCCATTCTGCCCAGGCTCCTCCTATACCCCCTCCTATTTGACCCCACCCAATCTGACTAGGCTCCTCCTATACCCCCTCTGCCCAGGCTCCTCCTATACCCCTCCTCTCTGACCCCACCCATTCTGCCCAGGCCCCTCCTAAGCCCCTCCTCTGCTGTCTGACCCCACCCATTCTGCCCAGGCTCCTCCTATACCCCTCCTCTCTGACCCCACCCCCTCTGCCCAGGCTCCTCCTATTTGACCCCACCCAATCTGACTAGGCTCCTCCTAAGCCCCTCCTCTGCTGTCTGACCCCACCCATTCTGCCCAGGCTCCTCCTATACCCCCTCCTCTCTGACTCCACCCATTCTGCCCAGGCTCCTCCTATTTGACCCCACCCAATCTGACTAGGCTCCTCCTAAGCCCCTCCTCTGCTGTCTGACCCCACCCATTCTGCCCAGGCTCCTCTTATTTGACCCCACCCAATCTGACTAGGCTCCTCCTAAGCCCCTCCTCTCTGACCCCACCCATTCTGCCCAGGCTCCTCCTAAGCCCCTCCTCTGCTGTCTGACCCCACCCATTCTGCCCAGGCTCCTCCTATACCCCTCCTCTCTGACTCCACCCATTCTGCCCAGGCTCCTCCTATACCCCTCCTCTCTGACCCCACCCAATCTGACTAGGCTCCTCCTAAGCCCCTCCTCTGCTGTCTGACCCCACCCATTCTGCCCAGGCTCCTCCTATTTGACCCCACCCAATCTGACTAGGCTCCTCCTAAGCCCCTCCTCTGCTGTCTGACCCCACCCATTCTGCCCAGGCTCCTCCTATTTGACCACACCCAATCTGACTAGGCTCCTCCTATACCCATTCTGCCCAGGCTCCTCCTAAGCCCCTCCTCTCTGACCCCACCCATTCTGCCCATATACCCCCTCCTCCTGCCCAGGCTCCTCCTAAGCCCCTCCTCTGCTGTCTGACCCCACCCATTCTGCCCAGGCTCCGCCTAAGCCCCTCCTCTCTGACCCCACCCATTCTGCCCAGGCTCCTCCTAAGCCCCTCCTCTGCTGTCTGACCCCACCCATTCTGCCCAGGCTCCTCCCATACCCCTCTGACCCCACCCATTCTGCCCAGGCTCCTCCTATTTGACCCCACCCATTCTGCCCAGGCTCCTCCTAAGCCCCTCCTCTCTGACCCCACCCATTCTGCCCATATACCCCCTCCTCCTGCCCAGGCTCCTCCTAAGCCCCTCCTCTGCTGTCTGACCCCACCCATTCTGCCCAGGCTCCGCCTAAGCCCCTCCTCTCTGACCCCACCCATTCTGCCCAGGCTCCTCCTAAGCCCCTCCTCTGCTGTCTGACCCCACCCATTCTGCCCAGGCTCCTCCCATACCCCTCTGACCCCACCCATTCTGCCCAGGCTCCTCCTATTTGACCCCACCCAATCTGACTAAGCTCCTCCTAAGCCCCTCCTCTCTGACCAGGCTCCTCCTATACCCCCTCTGCCCAGGCTCCTCCTATACCCCTCCTCTGCTGTCTGACCCCACCCATTCTGTCCAGGCTCCTCCTATTTGACCCCACCCAATCTGACTAGGCTCCTCCTAAGCCCCTCCTCTGCTGTCTGACCCCACCCATTCTGCCCATGCTCCTCCTCTCTGACCCCACCCATTCTGCCCAGGCTCCTCCTATACCCCACCTCTCTGACCCCACCCAATCTGACTAGGCTCCTCCTAAGACCCTCCTCTGCTGTCTGACTCCACCCATTCTACCCAGGCTCCTCCCATACCCCTCTGACCCCACCCATTCTGCCCAGGCTCCTCCCCGGGATTTGAACCCTGGTTGCCTGGCAGGAACTTACCCACTGGACCACACTGGTTTCCATGTAAGTAGCCTATCAAATTGTCCTTATGTCATGGTCATCCTTTTAATGTGCAATGGAAGCCACAGGAAAGGACACCAAGGCCTGTATGTTGCTTATAGTTACTACTGCAATCATCCAGACCACCAAGGAGCTATAGCTCAAAGGTAAGGCTTGTACCTTTGGTGGGGACAGCCCTCACAGGCCAGGGTTCGAATCCTGCCAGTGCTGTAGTAGTATCCCAAGGTGGGAAATTTTCAAACAGTGATTTTCTTTTTTTTTTTTTGCTAAGTGTTTTTCTGGTTTCCATGTAAGTAGCCTATCAAATTGTCCTTATGTCATGGTCATCCATTTAATGTGCAATGGAAGCCACAGGGAAGGACACCAAGGCCTGTATGTTGCTTATAGTTACTACTGCAATCCTTTAGACCACCAAGGAGATAGCTCAAAGGTAAGGCTTGTACCTTTGGGGGGACAGCCCTCACAGGCCAGGGTTCGAATCCTGCCAGTGCTGTAGAAGTGTCCCGAGGTGGGAAATTTTCAAACAGTGATTTTTTTTTTGCTAGTGTTTTTTTGGCAGGTGTCTCCCAACATTTCATATGTTTTCTCTCATGACCTTCTACCAACCGCCCTATTTCTCGAGTAGGTGCTAGGAACAAGGCCTTATCTTCCTTTATCAATGTCATCATTCTTTGTCCTTTAAGTTTGGTGAATTGCAGAGTGCAATTGTGGTATTGGGGGTTATAACTGAGCACAAGAATGCGAGGATGGTGCTACACTTATTGTAAAATAGGTTGGTTGATGGTGATTTTTCATTTTAGTGTGAGCCACTCGCTCAAATCAGGGGTTTGGTGCCAGTGAGCTTGGATAGAAATAAAGGTCAAGTATGAGCTCTGGCTAATGAAATGATGGGTCGAGTTTGAGGCTAGCTAGAGTCCATTTATTAGGTGCAATAAGAAGTTGGAAAGATTTTTCCTTTAAGAGACAGACAAGAGCAGAGTCAAGCCTTTGCTCTAGTAGATCTGCATCATGCCTGCTGCAGGATGTGAAGGAGTGGACCTCCACAGCAGTGCGCTGTGCCGGGCTGGGCTGCACTGGGCTGGGCTGGGCCTGCCCTGGCATCTTGGATTTATTCACCCACCTCCTTCCTTTGAAGAACGCTCACGAACGGCCACGAACGTCCTTGTTCTGTATACAGGCGGACAGCAGGCAATTTAGGACCCTGCTAAATGATGGTGATGTCCCCATGTGCTTCCTTCGAGTGGCAAAATCCTTCGTCTAAGGCAGGTGGGCTTTTTTAAAATTTGGTTGAAGACCATATGTTGGAGGCAGTATCACGGCACAAGCCGCCGACCGTCTCAGAAGAAAGTATGCATGGGAGGACATTATTTGCATAGGAGAGCCCTCTTCTCAGTCCCATTCTTAAGCTGCAGTGGCCATGAAGTGTTACTAGGGGGCAGCAGTATGAACAAAAGAGCACACTGAGGCTTTTCTCCTTCTTGCTGACATGATTCTTGGTCATTTTTGTCTTGCAGGGCCTAAGGAGTGAATGACTACGATGACTGAGGGGATGAGGAATGGCTGGCCTGTATTTGTGGTGAAGGGGGAACATTTGGAAGGTAAACAGCAAGATGAAAGCGTCAAAGCATATATGTTTGCTGAGTGATTGAGTCTGTGTGTCACTTGTCTCTTTGTAGGGACATGTGAGAAAGGAACAGCAGCACCATAGACTTCAGGTGGGAGAGCAAGCAAGGATGAATATTTCCCTCAAATCCAAATACTTACAGCACCTCAAAGATGACAAGTGCGATATGATGTTCTGCAATTGCAAGGATTTGCCATGTGTGGTGCATAAATATGCATGGTTAATGAGGTTTTTCCCAGAATGTGAGTATCGTTAGGCTGGCAAATGTCAGGCACTCCTTTGGGGGTATGAGGCCAAGAAAAAATTTGGGAAGTTTGCTACAGTCATCTGTAGGATCGAAAGACACTGGGGAATCGTTACAGAGGGAGCCAGGCTGCACAAAACGTGGTAACAGTTGGACAGAAATCTTTAGCCGGACTTTTGACTACCCCCAATGTGGGACCAGGACCGCAGTACCTCTCTGTCTCTGAAACATATTTTGACCTCTGGGCACCACCATCTCAATGCCCCTCAAATGTTCCCTCCTGGAACCCCAGCTTTGGTAGTGCATCAACCAGGTTTCAATCATTTGAGTGACCACAAACACCCTTGCTATGTGCCTTCCATTTACATTCAGTCAGTAACCCAGCTGCTTCGTTCGCTATTGAATCTCAAGTGACAGTTGGATGCACATTGCAGGGGTATACAGGCATTTACCGTACTGTACAGCCCCTCTCAGTACAGTCAGACTACACTTCTTAAAATCATAAATACATGTTTTGTCCAACAGTAAGGCCGGGCCTTTCCTCTGTAGTTCATAGCCAACGTAAGGAGGAAAAAATAAGCTGAAGAGCATGCCAAAATTCTCTACAGACACTGCCAATCCTCACACTGCCTATTTGCATGCCGAGGTTATTCACTATGACCCACCAAACCAATTGGCAACAGTAGCCTCTCTCTGCCTCATTCGTATGCTCCGATGCCACCTTTATTTAGCAAATGTTAGTGCTCTAGGATTTCATAGCACGATTCGCTATAGCCTCTTTTTTCAACAGAAATGTCCTAAAGGTACCTATACCAATCTGCTGGGTGGGGAGGAGGGGGGCTGCTGCTGCTGGCAGTAAAATTTTGGGGCACCCCACCTGCAAAAATACATTCACATGCTCCTTGTTGTACCTTTCAATACCATAACTGCAGCAGAATCGTATGGTGACCCCTGTTGGTAACAGAAACTGTCAAACAGCTTTTTGCCACCCCCCCTCCCCCGTTGCCCCTAACCATTTGGGGTACACCCCATGAGGGAGGATCAGAGCAATAAAAAATAATGGTAGCCCCTCCAAAAAGTACCTGGAAGGCATGCCATTCTGTGCACCTCATCGCTCTTCACGTTGCGCCTAAGCACCTTTTAATACTGCTCCCCGACTGCCCCCTCCAAACAGAAATCAGAAAGTATAGGGGGGTGCATTAAAAAAGTTTTTGCAGTTCCCCACCATAAGTCAGGATCCTCCTCCATCTATGACCCCTTCCTAGGCCCTCAGACCCCACCCATTCTGCCCAGGCTCCTCCTATTTGACCACACCCAATCTGACTAGGCTCCTCCTTAACCCCTCCTCTGCTCTCTGACCCCACCCAATCTGACTAGGCTCCTCCTATACCCCCTCCTCTCGGACTCCACCCATTCTGCCCAGGCTCCTCCCATACCCCTCTGACCCCACCCATTCTGCCCAGGCTCCTCCTATACCCCTCTTATTTGACCCCAATCTGACTAGGCTCCTCCTAAGCCCCTCTCTGCTGTCTGACCCCACCCATTCTGACTAAGCTGCTCCTAAACCAATCCTCTGCTGTCTGACTCCACCCATTCTGCCCAGGCTCCTCCTCAGCCCCTCCTCTCTGACCTCACCCAATCTGACTAGGCTCCTCCTATACCCCCTCCTCTCTGACCCCACCCAATCTGACTAGGCTCCTCCTTAACCCCTCCTCTGCTCTCTGACCCCACCCATTCTGACTAAGCTCCTCCTAAACCCATCCTCTGCTGTCTGACCCCACCCATTCTGCCCAGGCTCCTCCTAAGCCCCTCTGCCCAGGCTCCTCCTATACCCCTCCTCTCTGACCTCACCCAATCTGACTAGGCTCCTCCTATACCCATTCTGCCCAGGCTCCTCCTATACCCCCTCCTCTCTGACTCCACCATTCTGCCCAGGCTCCTCCTATACCCCTCCTCTCTGACTCCACCCATTCTGACTAGGCTCCTCCTAAGCCCCTCCTCTGCTGTCTGACCCCACCCATTCTGCCCAGGCTCCTCCTATACCCCCTCCTCTCTGACTCCACCCATTCTGCCCAGGCTCCTCCTAAGCCCCTCCTCTCTGACCCCACCCATTCTGCCCAGGCTCCTCCTAAGCCCCTCCTCTGCTGTCTGACCCCACCCATTCTGCCCAGGCTCCTCCTATTTGACCCCACCCAATCTGACTAGGTTCCTCCTAAGCCCCTCCTCTGCTGTCTGGCCCCACCCATTCTGCCCAGGCTCCTCCTATACCCCCTCCTATTTGACCCCACCCAATCTGACTAGGCTCCTCCTATACCCCTCCTCTCTGACCTCACCCATTCTGCCCAGGCTCCTCCTATTTGACCCCACCCAATCTGACTAGGCTCCTCCTAAGCCCCTCCTCTGCTGTCTGACCCCACCCATTCTGCCCAGGCTCCTCCTAAGCCCCTCCTCTCTGACCCCACCAATTCTGCCCAGGCTCCTCCTAAGCCCCTCCTCTGCTGTCTGACCCCACCCATTCTGCCCAGGCTCCTCCTAAGCCCCTCCTCTCTGACTCCACCAATTCTGCCCAGGCTCCTCCTAAGCCCCTCATCTGCTGTCTGACCCCACCCATTCTGCCCAGGCTCCTCCTATACCCCTCCTCTCTGACCCCACCCAATCTGACTAGGCTCCTCCTAAGCCCCTAGGCTCCTCCTAAGCCCCTCCTCTCTGACCCCACCCAATCTGACTAGGCTCCTCCTATACCCCCTCCTCTCTGACTCCACCCATTCTGACTAGGCTCCTCCTATTTGACCCCACCCAATCTGACTAGGCTCCTCCGAAGCCCCTCCTCTGCTGTCTGACCCCACCCATTCTGCCCAGGCTCCGCCTAAGCATCTCCTCTCTGACCCCACCCATTCTGCCCAGGCTCCTCCTAAGCCCCTCCTCTGCTGTCTGACCCCACCCATTCTGCCCAGGCTCCTCCTATTTGACCCCACCCAATCTGACTAGGTTCCTCCTAAGCCCCTCCTCTGCTGTCTGGCCCCACCCATTCTGCCCAGGCTCCTCCTATACCCCCTCCTATTTGACCCCACCCAATCTGACTAGGCTCCTCCTATACCCCTCCTCTCTGACCTCACCCATTCTGCCCAGGCTCCTCCTATTTGACCCCACCCAATCTGACTAGGCTCCTCCTAAGCCCCTCCTCTGCTGTCTGACCCCACCCATACTGCCCAGGCTCTGCCTAAGCATCTCCTCTCTGACCCCACCCATTCTGCCCAGGCTCCTCCTAAGCCCCTCCTCTGCTGTCTGACCCCACCCATTCTGCCCAGGCTCCTCCTATGCCCCTCCTCTGCTGTCTGACCCCACCCATTCTGCCCAGGCTCCTCCTATACCCCCTCCTCTCTGACTCCACCCATTCTGCCCAGGCTCCTCCCATACCCCTCTGACCCCACCCATTCTGCCCAGGCTCCTCCTATACCCCTCCTATTTGACCCCACCCAATCTGACTTGGCTCCTCCTAAGCCCCTCCTCTGCTGTCTGACCCCACCCATTCTGCCCAGGCTCCTCCTATTTGACCCCACCCAATCTGACTAGGCTCCTCCTATACCCCCTCTGCCCAGGCTCCTCCTAAGCCCCTCCTCTGCTGTCTGACCCCCACCCATTCTGCCCAGGCTCCGCCTAAGCCCCTCCTCTCTGACCCCACCCATTCTGCCCAGGCTCCTCCTAAGCCCCACCTCTCTGACTCCACCCATTCTGCCCAGGCTCCTCCTATTTGACCCCACCCAATCTGACTAGGCTCCTCCTAAGCCCCTCCTCTCTGACCCCACCCCCTCTGACTAGGCTCCTCCTATACCCCCTCCTCTCTGACTCCACCCATTCTACCCAGGCTCCTCCCATACCCCTCTGACCCCTCCCATTGTGCCCAGGCTCCTCCTATTTGACCCCACCCAATCTGACTAGGCTCCTCCTACACCCCCCTCTGCCAGGCTCCTCCTATACCCCCTCCTCTCTGACTCCACCCATTCTACCCAGGCTCCTCCCATACCCCTCTGACCCCACCCATTCTGCCCAGGCTCCTCCTATTTGACCCCACCCAATCTGACTAGGCTCCTCCTACACCCCCCTCTGCCCAGGCTCCTCCTATACCCCCTCCTCTCTGACTCCACCCATTCTACCCAGGCTCCTCCCATACCCCTCTGACCCCACCCATTCTGCCCAGGCTCCTCCTATTTGACCCCACCCAATCTGATTAGGCTCCTCCTATACCCCTCCTCTGCTGTCTGACCCCACCCATTCTGCCCAGGCTCCTCCTATTTGACCCCACCCAATCTGACTAGGCTCCTCCTAAGCCCCTCCTCTCTGACCCCACCCCCTCTGCCCAGGCTCCTCCTATTTGACCCCACCCAATCTGACTAGGCTCCTCCTACACCCCCCTCTGCCAGGCTCCTCCTATACCCCCTCCTCTCTGACTCCACCCATTCTACCCAGGCTCCTCCCATACCCCTCTGACCCCACCCATTCTGCCCAGGCTCCTCCTATTTGACCCCACCCAATCTGACTAGGCGCCTCCTACACCCCCCTCTGCCCAGGCTCCTCCTATACCCCCCTCTGCCAGGCTCCTCCTATACCCCCTCCTCTCTGACCCCACCCATTCTGCCCAGGCTCCTCCTATTTGACCACACCCAATCTGACTAGGCTCCTCCTATACCCATTCTGCCCAGGCTCCTCCTATACCCCCTCCTCTCTGACTCCACCCATTCTGCCCAGGCTCCTCCTAAGCCCCTCCTCTCTGACCCCACCCATTCTGCCCATATACCCCCTCCTCCTGCCCAGGCTCCTCCTAAGCCCCTCCTCTGCTGTCTGACCCCACCCATTCTGCCCAGGCTCCGCCTAAGCCCCTCCTCTCTGACCCCACCCATTCTGCCCAGGCTCCTCCTAAGCCCCTCCTCTGCTGTCTGACCCCACCCATTCTGCCCAGGCTCCTCCCATACCCCTCTGACCCCACCCATTCTGCCCAGGCTCCTCCTATTTGACCCCACCCAATCTGACTAAGCTCCTCCTAAGCCCCTCCTCTCTGACCCCACCCCCTCTGGCCAGGCTCCTCCTATACCCCCTCTGCCCAGGCTCCTCCTATACCCCTCCTCTCTGACCCCACCCCCTCTGCCCAGGCTCCTCCTAAGCCCCTCCTCTGCTGTCTGGCCCCACCCATTCTGCCCAGGCTCCTCCTATACCCCCTCCTCTCTGACTCCACCCATTCTACCCAGGCTCCTCCCATACCCCTCTGACCCCACCCAGGCTCCTCCTATTTGACCCCACCCAATCTGACTAGGCTCCTCCTACACCCCCCTCTGCCAGGCTCCTCCTATACCCCTCCTCTGCTGTCTGACCCCACCCATTCTGCCCAGGCTCCTCCTATTTGACCCCACCCAATCTGACTAGGCTCCTCCTAAGCCCCTCCTCTGCTGTCTGACCCCACCCATTCTGCCCAGGCTCCTCCTATACCCTAAGCCCCTCCTCTGCTGTCTGACCCCACCCATTCTGCCAGGCTCCTCCTATACCCCCTCCTCTCTGACTCCACCCATTCTACCCAGGCTGCTCCCATACCCCTCTGACCCCACCCATTCTGCCCAGGCTCCTCCTATTTGACCCCACCCAATCTGACTAGGCTCCTCCTACACCCCCCTCTGCCAGGCTCCTCCTATACCCCTCCTCTGCTGTCTGACCCCACCCATTCTGCCCAGGCTCCTCCTATTTGACCCCACCCAATCTGACTAGGCTCCTCCTAAGCCCCTCCTCTGCTGTCTGACCCCACCCATTCTGCCCAGGCTCCTCCTATACCATAAGCCCCTCCTCTGCTGTCTGACCCCACCCATTCTGCCCAGGCTCCTCCTAAGCCCCTCTGCCCAGGCTCCTCCTATACCCCTCCTCTCTGACCTCACCCAATCTGACTAGGCTCCTCCTATACCCATTCTGCCCAGGCTCCTCCTATACCCCCTCCTCTCTGACTCCACCCATTCTGCCCAGGCTCCTCCTATACCCCTCCTCTCTGACTCCACCCATTCTGACTAGGCTCCTCCTAAGCCCCTCCTCTGCTGTCTGACCCCACCCATTCTGCCCAGGCTCCTCCTATTTGACCCCACCCAATCTGACTAGGTTCCTCCTAAGCCCCTCCTCTGCTGTCTGGCCCCACCCATTCTGCCCAGGCTCCTCCTATACCCCCTCCTATTTGACCCCACCCAATCTGACTAGGCTCCTCCTATACCCCTCCTCTCTGACCTCACCCATTCTGCCCAGGCTCCTCCTATTTGACCCCACCCAATCTGACTAGGCTCCTCCTAAGCCCCTCCTCTGCTGTCTGACCCCACCCATTCTGCCCAGGCTCCTCCTAAGCCCCTCCTCTCTGACCCCACCAATTCTGCCCAGGCTCCTCCTAAGCCCCTCATCTGCTGTCTGACCCCACCCATTCTGCCCAGGCTCCTCCTATACCCCTCCTCTCTGACCCCACCCAATCTGACTAGGCTCCTCCTAAGCCCCTAGGCTCCTCCTAAGCCCCTCCTCTCTGACCCCACCCAATCTGACTAGGCTCCTCCTATACCCCCTCCTCTCTGACTCCACCCATTCTGACTAGGCTCCTCCTATTTGACCCCACCCAATCTGACTAGGCTCCTCCTAAGCCCCGCCTCTGCTGTCTGACCCCACCCATACTGCCCAGGCTCTGCCTAAGCATCTCCTCTCTGACCCCACCCATTCTGCCCAGGCTCCTCCTAAGCCCCTCCTCTGCTGTCTGACCCCACCCATTCTGCCCAGGCTCCTCCTAAGCCCCTCCTCTGCTGTCTGACCCCACCCATTCTGCCCAGGCTCCTCCTATACCCCCTCCTCTCTGACTCCACCCATTCTGCCCAGGCTCCTCCTATTTGACCGCACCCAATCTGACTAGGCTCCTCCTACACCCCCCTCTGCCAGGCTCCTCCCATACCCCTCTGACCCCACCCATTCTGCTCAGGCTCCTCCTATACCCCTCCTATTTGACCCCACCCAATCTGACTTGGCTCCTCCTAAGCCCCTCCTCTGCTGTCTGACCCCACCCATTCTGCCCAGGCTCCTCCTATTTGACCCCACCCAATCTGACTAGGCTCCTCCCATACCCCCTCTGCCCAGGCTCCTCCTAAGCCCCTCCTCTGCTGTCTGAACCCCACCCATTCTGCCCAGGCTCCGCCTAAGCCCCTCCTCTCTGACCCCACCCATTCTGCCCAGGCTCCTCCTAAGCCCCACCTCTCTGACTCCACCCATTCTGCCCAGGCTCCTCCTATTTGACCCCACCCAATCTGACTAGGCTCCTCCTAAGCCCCTCCTCTCTGACCCCACCCCCTCTGACTAGACTCCTCCTATACCCCCTCCTCTCTGACTCCACCCATTCTACCCAGGCTCCTCCCATACCCATCTGACCCCTCCCATTGTGCCCAGGCTCCTCCTATTTGACCCCACCCAATCTGACTAGGCTCCTCCTACACCCCCCTCTGCCAGGCTCCTCCTATACCCCCTCCTCTCTGACTCCACCCATTCTACCCAGGCTCCTCCCATACCCCTCTGACCCCACCCATTCTGCCCAGGCTCCTCCTATTTGACCCCACCCAATCTGACTAGGCTCCTCCTACACCCCCCTCTGCCCAGGCTCCTCCTATACCCCCTCCTCTCTGACTCCACCCATTCTACCCAGGCTCCTCCCATACCCCTCTGACCCCACCCATTCTGCCCAGGCTCCTCCTATTTGACCCCACCCAATCTGACTAGGCTCCTCCTAAGCCCCTAGGCTCCTCCTAAGCCCCTCCGCTCCTCCTAAGCCCCTCCTCTGCTGTCTGACCCCACTCATTCTGCCCAGGCTCCTCCTAAGCCCCTCCTCTCTGACCCCACCCAATCTGACTAGGCTCCTCCTAAGCCCCTAGGCTCCTCCTAAGCCCCTCCTCTGCTCTCTGACCCCACCCAATCTAACTAGGCTCCTCCTATACCCCCCTCTGCCCAGGCTTCTCCTATTTGACCCCACCCAATCTGACAAGGCTCCTCCTAAGCCCCTTCTCTGCTGTCTGACCCCACCCATTCTCCCCAGGCTCCTCCTATACCCCACCTCTCTGACCCCACCCAATCTGACTAGGCTCCTCCTAAGCCCCTCCTCTGCTGTCTGACCCCACCCATTCTGCCCAGGCTCCTCCTATACCCCCTCCTCTCTGACTCCACCCATTCTGCCCAGGCTCCTCCTATTGGACCCCACCCAATCTGATTAGGCTCCTCCTATACCCCCTCTGCCCAGGCTCCTCCTATACCCCTCCTCTCTGACCCCACCCCCTCTGCCCAGGCTCCTCCTATACCCCCTCTGCCCAGGCTCCTCCTATACCCCTCCTCTCTGACCCCACCCCCTCTGCCCAGGCTCCTCCTATACCCCTCCTCTGCTGTCTGACCCCACCCATTCTGCCCAGGCTCCTCCTATTTGACCCCACCCAATCTGACTAGGCTCCTCCTAAGCCCCTCCTCTCTGACCCCACCCATTCTGCCCAGGCTCCTCCTAAGCCCTTCCTCTGCTGTCTGACCCCACCCATTCTGCCCAGGCTCCTCCTATACCCCCTCCTCTCTGACTCCACCCATTCTGCCCAGGCTCCTCCTATTGGACCCCACCCAATCTGATTAGGCTCCTCCTATACCCCCTCTGCCCAGGCTCCTCCTATACCCCTCCTCTCTGACCCCACCCCCTCTGCCCAGGCTCCTCCTATACCCCCTCTGCCCAGGCTCCTCCTATACCCCTCCTCTCTGACCCCACCCCCTCTGCCCAGGCTCCTCCTATACCCCTCCTCTGCTGTCTGACCCCACCCATTCTGCCCAGGCTCCTCCTATTTGACCCCACCCAATCTGACTAGGCTCCTCCTAAGCCACTCCTCTGCTGTCTGACCCCACCCATTCTGCCCAGGCTCCTCCTATTTGACCCCACCCAATCTGACTAGGCTCCTCCTAAGCCCCTCCTCTCTGACCCCACCCATTCTGCCCAGGCTCCTCCTAAGCCCCTCCTCTGCTGTCTGACCCCACCCATTCTGCCCAGGCTCCTCCTATACCCCTCCTCTCTGACCCCACCCCCTCTGCCCAGGCTCCTCCTATTTGACCCCACCCAATCTGACTAGGCTCCTCCTAAGCCCCTCCTCTGCTGTCTGACCCCACCCATTCTGCCCAGGCTCCTCCTATACCCCCTCCTCTCTGACTCCACCCATTCTGCCCAGGCTCCTCCTATTTGACCCCACCCAATCTGACTAGGCTCCTCCTATACCCCCTCTGCCCAGGCTCCTCCTATACCCCTCCTCTCTGACCCCACCCCCTCTGCCCAGGCTCCTCCTATACCCCCTCTGCCCAGGCTCCTCCTATACCCCTCCTCTCTGACCCCACCCCCTCTGCCCAGGCTCCTCCTATACCCCTCCTCTGCTGTCTGACCCCACCCATTCTGCCCAGGCTCCTCCTATTTGACCCCACCCAATCTGACTAGGCTCCTCCTAAGCCCCTCCTCTGCTGTCTGACCCCACCCATTCTGCCCAGGCTCCTCCTATTTGACCCCACCCAATCTGACTAGGCTCCTCCTAAGCCCCTCCTCTCTGACCCCACCCATTCTGCCCAGGCTCCTCCTAAGCCCCTCCTCTGCTGTCTGACCCCACCCATTCTGCCCAGGCTCCTCCTATACCCCTCCTCTCTGACCCCACCCCCTCTGCCCAGGCTCCTCCTATTTGACCCCACCCAATCTGACTAGGCTCCTCCTACACCCCCCTCTGCCAGGCTTATACCCCCTCCTCTCTGACCCCACCCATTCTGCCCAGGCTCCTCCTATTTGACCACACCCAATCTGACTAGGCTCCTCCTATACCCATTCTGCCCAGGCTCCTCCTATACCCCCTCCTCTCTGACTCCACCCATTCTGCCCAGGCTCCTCCTAAGCCCCTCCTCTCTGACCCCACCCATTCTGCCCATATACCCCCTCCTCCTGCCCAGGCTCCTCCTAAGCCCCTCCTCTGCTGTCTGAACCCACCCATTCTGCCCAGGCTCCGCCTAAGCCCCTCCTCTCTGACCCCACCCATTCTGCCCAGGCTCCTCCTAAGCCCCTCCTCTGCTGTCTGACCCCACCCATTCTGCCCATGCTCCTCCCATACCCCTCTGACCCCACCCATTCTGCCCAGGCTCCTCCTATTTGACCCCACCCAATCTGACTAAGCTCCTCCTAAGCCCCTCCTCTCTGACCCCACCCCCTCTGGCCAGGCTCCTCCTATACCCCCTCTGCCCAGGCTCCTCCTATACCCCTCCTCTCTGACCCCACCCCCTCTGCCCAGGCTCCTCCTAAGCCCCTCCTCTGCTGTCTGACCCCACCCATTCTGCCCAGGCTCCTCCTATACCCCCTCCTCTCTGACTCCACCCATTCTACCCAGGCTCCTCCCATACCCCTCTGACCCCACCCAGGCTCCTCCTATTTGACCCCACCCAATCTGACTAGGCTCCTCCTAAGCCCCTCCTCTGCTGTCTGACCCCACCCATTCTGCCCAGGCTCCTCCTCTCTGACCCCACCCATTCTGCCCAGGCTCCTCCTAAGCCCCTCCTCTGCTGTCTGACCCCACCCATTCTGCCCAGGCTCCTCCTATACCCCCTCCTCTCTGACTCCACCCATTCTACCCAGGCTCCTCCCATACCCCTCTGACCCCACCCATTCTGCCCAGGCTTCTCCAATTTGACCCCACCCAATCTGACTAGGCTCCTCCTACACCCCCCTCTGCCAGGCTCCTCCTATACCCCCTCCTCTCTGACTCCACCCATTCTACCCAGGCTCCTCCCATTCTGCCCAGGCTCCTTCTATTTGACCCCATCCAATCTGACTAGGCTCCTCCTAAGCCCCTCCTCTGCTGTCTGACCCCACCCATTCTGACTAAGCTCCTCCTAAACCAATCCTCTGCTGTCTGACTCCACCCATTCTGCCCAGGCTCCTCCTCAGCCCCTCCTCTCTGACCTCACCCAATCTGACTAGGCTCCTCCTATACCCCCTCCTCTCTGACCCCACCCAATCTGACTAGGCTCCTCCTTAACCCCTCCTCTGCTCTCTGACCCCACCAATTCTGACTAAGCTCCTCCTAAACCCATCCTCTGCTGTCTGACCCCACCCATTCTGCCCAGGCTCCTCCTAAGCCCCTCTGCCCAGGCTCCTCCTATACCCCTCCTCTCTGACCTCACCCAATCTGACTAGGCTCCTCCTATACCCATTCTGCCCAGGCTCCTCCTATAACCCCTCCTCTCTGACTCCACCCATTCTGCCCAGGCTCCTCCTATACCCCTCCTCTCTGACCCCACCCAATCTGACTAGGCTCCTCCTAAGCCCCTCCTCTGCTGTCTGACCCCACCCATTCTGCCCAGGCTCCTCCTATTTGACCCCACCCAATCTGACTAGGTTCCTCCTAAGCCCCTCCTCTGCTGTCTGGCCCCACCCATTCTGCCCAGGCTCCTCCTATACCCCCTCCTATTTGACCCCACCCAATCTGACGAGGCTCCTCCTATACCCCCTCTGCCCAGGCTCCTCCTATACCCCTCCTCTCTGACCTCACCCATTCTGCCCAGGCTCCTCCTATTTGACCCCACCCAATCTGACTAGGCTCCTCCTAAGCCCCTCCTCTGCTGTCTGACCCCACCCATTCTGCCCAGGCTCCTCCTAAGCCCCTCCTCTCTGACCCCACCAATTCTGCCCAGGCTCCTCCTAAGCCCCTCATCTGCTGTCTGACCCCACCCATTCTGCCCAGGCTCCTCCTATACCCCTCCTCTCTGACCCCACCCAATCTGACTAGGCTCCTCCTAAGCCCCTAGGCTCCTCCTAAGCCCCTCCTCTCTGACCCCACCCAATCTGACTAGGCTCCTCCTATACCCCCTCCTCTCTGACTCCACCCATTCTGACTAGGCTCCTCCTATTTGACCCCACCCAATCTGACTAGGCTCCTCCTAAGCCCCTCCTCTGCTGTCTGACCCCACCCATTCTGCCCAGGCTCCGCCTAAGCATCTCCTCTCTGACCCCACCCATTCTGCCCAGGCTCCTCCTAAGCCCCTCCTCTCTGACTCCACCCATTCTGCCCAGGCTCCTCCTATACCCCTCCTCTCTGACTCCACCCATTCTGACTAGGCTCCTCCTAAGCCCCTCCTCTGCTGTCTGACCCCACCCATTCTGCCCAGGCTCCTCCTATACCCCCTCCTCTCTGACTCCACCCATTCTGCCCAGGCTCCTCCTAAGCCCCTCCTCTCTGACCCCACCCATTCTGCCCAGGCTCCTCCTAAGCCCCTCCTCTGCTGTCTGACCCCACCCATTCTGCCCAAGCTCCTCCTATTTGACCCCACCCAATCTGACTAGGTTCCTCCTAAGCCCCTCCTCTGCTGTCTGGCCCCACCCATTCTGCCCAGGCTCCTCCTATACCCCCTCCTATTTGACCCCACCCAATCTGACTAGGCTCCTCCTATACCCCTCCTCTCTGACCTCACCCATTCTGCCCAGGCTCCTCCTATTTGACCCCACCCAATCTGACTAGGCTCCTCCTAAGCCCCTCCTCTGCTGTCTGACCCCACCCATTCTGCCCAGGCTCCTCCTAAGCCCCTCCTCTCTGACCCCACCAATTCTGCCCAGGCTCCTCCTAAGCCCCTCCTCTGCTGTCTGACCCCACCCATTCTGCCCAGGCTCCTCCTAAGCCCCTCCTCTCTGACCCCACCAATTCTGCCCAGGCTCCTCCTAAGCCCCTCATCTGCTGTCTGACCCCACCCATTCTGCCCAGGCTCCTCCTATACCCCTCCTCTCTGACCCCACCCAATCTGACTAGGCTCCTCCTAAGCCCCTAGGCTCCTCCTAAGCCCCTCCTCTCTGACCCCACCCAATCTGACTAGGCTCCTCCTATACCCCCTCCTCTCTGACTCCACCCATTCTGACTAGGCTCCTCCTATTTGACCCCACCCAATCTGACTAGGCTCCTCCTAAGCCCCTCCTCTGCTGTCTGACCCCACCCATTCTGCCCAGGCTCCGCCTAAGCATCTCCTCTCTGACCCCACCCATTCTGCCCAGGCTCCTCCTAAGCCCCTCCTCTGCTGTCTGACCCCACCCATTCTGCCCAGGCTCCTCCTATTTGACCCCACCCAATCTGACTAGGTTCCTCCTAAGCCCCTCCTCTGCTGTCTGGCCCCACCCATTCTGCCCAGGCTCCTCCTATACCCCCTCCTATTTGACCCCACCCAATCTGACTAGGCTCCTCCTATACCCCTCCTCCTCTCTGACCTCACCCATTCTGCCCAGGCTCCTCCTATTTGACCCCACCCAATCTGACTAGGCTCCTCCTAAGCCCCTCCTCTGCTGTCTGACCCCACCCATTCTGCCCAGGCTCCTCCTAAGCCCCTCCTCTCTGACCCCACCAATTCTGCCCAGGCTCCTCCTAAGCCCCTCATCTGCTGTCTGACCCCACCCATTCTGCCCAGGCTCCTCCTATACCCCTCCTCTCTGACCCCACCCAATCTGACTAGGCTCCTCCTAAGCCCCTAGGCTCCTCCTAAGCCCCTCCTCTCTGACCCCACCCAATCTGACTAGGCTCCTCCTATACCCCCTCCTCTCTGACTCCACCCATTCTGACTAGGCTCCTCCTATTTGACCCCACCCAATCTGACTAGGCTCCTCCTAAGCCCCTCCTCTGCTGTCTGACCCCACCCATACTGCCCAGGCTCTGCCTAAGCATCTCCTCTCTGACCCCACCCATTCTGCCCAGGCTCCTCCTAAGCCCCTCCTCTGCTGCCTGACCCCACCCATTCTGCCCAGGCTCCTCCTAAGCCCCTCCTCTGCTGTCTGACCCCACCCATTCTGCCCAGGCTCCTCCTATACCCCCTCCTCTCTGACTCCACCCATTCTGCCCAGGCTCCTCCCATACCCCTCTGACCCCACCCATTCTGCCCAGGCTCCTCCTATACCCCTCCTATTTGACCCCACCCAATCTGACTTGGCTCCTCCTAAGCCCCTCCTCTGCTGTCTGACCCCACCCATTCTGCCCAGGCTCCTCCTATTTGACCCCACCCAATCTGACTAGGCTCCTCCTATACCCACTCTGCCCAGGCTCCTCCTAAGCCCCTCCTCTGCTGTCTGACCCCCACCCATTCTGCCCAGGCTCCGCCTAAGCCCCTCCTCTCTGACCCCACCCATTCTGCCCAGGCTCCTCCTAAGCCCCACCTCTCTGACTCCACCCATTCTGCCCAGGCTCCTCCTATTTGACCCCACCCAATCTGACTAGGCTCCTCCTAAGCCCCTCCTCTCTGACCCCACCCCCTCTGACTAGGCTCCTCCTATACCCCCTCCTCTCTGACTCCACCCATTCTACCCAGGCTCCTCCCATACCCCTCTGACCCCTCCCATTGTGCCCAGGCTCCTCCTATTTGACCCCACCCAATCTGACTAGGCTCCTCCTACACCCCCCTCTGCCCAGGCTCCTCCTATACCCCCTCCTCTCTGACTCCACCCATTCTACCCAGGCTCCTCCCATACCCCTCTGACCCCACACATTCTGCCCAGGCTCCTCCTATTTGACCCCACCCAATCTGACTAGGCTCCTCCTAAGCCCCTAGGCTCCTCCTAAGCCCCTCCTCTGCTGTCTGACCCCACTCATTCTGCCCAGGCTCCTCCTAAGCCCCTCCTCTCTGACCCCACCCAATCTGACTAGGCTCCTCCTATACCCCCCTCTGCCCAGGCTCCTCCTATTTGACCCCACCCAATCTGACAAGGCTCCTCCTAAGCCCCTTCTCTGCTGTCTGACCCCACCCATTCTCCCCAGGCTCCTCCTATACCCCACCTCTCTGACCCCACCCAATCTGACTAGGCTCCTCCTAAGCCCCTCCTCTGCTGTCTGACCCCACCCATTCTGCCCAGGCTCCTCCTATACCCCCTCCTCTCTGACTCCACCCATTCTGCCCAGGCTCCTCCTATTGGACCCCACCCAATCTGATTAGACTCCTCCTATACCCCCTCTGCCCAGGCTCCTCCTATACCCCTCCTCTCTGACCCCACCCCCTCTTCCCAGGCTCCTCCTATACCCCCTCTGCCCAGGCTCCTCCTATACCCCTCCTCTGCTGTCTGACCCCACCCATTCTGCCCAGGCTCCTCCTATTTGACCCCACCCAATCTGACGAGGCTCCTCCTAAGCCCCTCCTCTGCTGTCTGACCCCACCCATTCTGCCCAGGCTCCTCCTATTTGACCCCACCCAATCTGACTAGGCTCCTCCTAAGCCCCTCCTCTCTGACCCCACCCATTCTGCCCAGGCTCCTCCTAAGCCCCTCCTCTGCTGTCTGACCCCACCCATTCTGCCCAGGCTCCTCCTATACCCCTCCTCTCTGACCCCACCCCCTCTGCCCAGGCTCCTCCTATTTGACCCCACCCAATCTGACTAGGCTCCTCCTAAGCCCCTCCTCTGCTGTCTGACCCCACCCATTCTGCCCAGGCTCCTCCTAAGCCCCTCCTCTCTGACCCCACCAATTCTGCCCAGGCTCCTCCTAAGCCCCTCATCTGCTGTCTGACCCCACCCATTCTGCCCAGGCTCCTCCTATACCCCTCCTCTCTGACCCCACCCAATCTGACTAGGCTCCTCCTAAGCCCCTAGGCTCCTCCTAAGCCCCTCCTCTCTGACCCCACCCAATCTGACTAGGCTCCTCCTATACCCCCTCCTCCCTGACTCCACCCATTCTGACTAGGCTCCTCCTATTTGACCCCACCCAATCTGACTAGGCTCCTCCTAAGCCCCTCCTCTGCTGTCTGACCCCACCCATACTGCCCAGGCTCTGCCTAAGCATCTCCTCTCTGACCCCACCCATTCTGCCCAGGCTCCTCCTAAGCCCCTCCTCTGCTGTCTGACCCCACCCATTCTGCCCAGGCTCCTCCTAAGCCCCTCCTCTGCTGTCTGACCCCACCCATTCTGCCCAGGCTCCTCCTATACCCCCTCCTCTCTGACTCCACCCATTCTGCCCAGGCTCCTCCCATACCCCTCTGACCCCACCCATTCTGCCCAGGCTCCTCCTATACCCCTCCTATTTGACCCCACCCAATCTGACTTGGCTCCTCCTAAGCCCCTCCTCTGCTGTCTGACCCCACCCATTCTGCCCAGGCTCCTCCTATTTGACCCCACCCAATCTGACTAGGCTCCTCCTATACCCACTCTGCCCAGGCTCCTCCTAAGCCCCTCCTCTGCTGTCTGACCCCCACCCATTCTGCCCAGGCTCCGCCTAAGCCCCTCCTCTCTGACCCCACCCATTCTGCCCAGGCTCCTCCTAAGCCCCACCTCTCTGACTCCACCCATTCTGCCCAGGCTCCTCCTATTTGACCCCACCCAATCTGACTAGGCTCCTCCTAAGCCCCTCCTCTCTGACCCCACCCCCTCTGACTAGGCTCCTCCTATACCCCCTCCTCTCTGACTCCACCCATTCTACCCAGGCTCCTCCCATACCCCTCTGACCCCTCCCATTGTGCCCAGGCTCCTCCTATTTGACCCCACCCAATCTGACTAGGCTCCTCCTACACCCCCCTCTGCCCAGGCTCCTCCTATACCCCCTCCTCTCTGACTCCACCCATTCTACCCAGGCTCCTCCCATACCCCTCTGACCCCACCCATTCTGCCCAGGCTCCTCCTATTTGACCCCACCCAATCTGACTAGGCTCCTCCTAAGCCCCTAGGCTCCTCCTAAGCCCCTCCTCTGCTGTCTGACCCCACCCATTCTGCCCAGGCTCCTCCTAAGCCCCTCCTCTCTGACCCCACCCAATCTGACTAGGCTCCTCCTATACCCCCCTCTGCCCAGGCTCCTCCTATTTGACCCCACCCAATCTGACAAGGCTCCTCCTAAGCCCCTTCTCTGCTGTCTGACCCCACCCATTCTCCCCAGGCTCCTCCTATACCCCACCTCTCTGACCCCACCCAATCTGACTAGGCTCCTCCTAAGCCCCTCCTCTGCTGTCTGACCCCACCCATTCTGCCCAGGCTCCTCCTATACCCCCTCCTCTCTGACTCCACCCATTCTGCCCAGGCTCCTCCTATTGGACCCCACCCAATCTGATTAGACTCCTCCTATACCCCCTCTGCCCAGGCTCCTCCTATACCCCTCCTCTCTGACCCCACCCCCTCTTCCCAGGCTCCTCCTATACCCCCTCTGCCCAGGCTCCTCCTATACCCCTCCTCTGCTGTCTGACCCCACCCATTCTGCCCAGGCTCCTCCTATTTGACCCCACCCAATCTGACGAGGCTCCTCCTAAGCCCCTCCTCTGCTGTCTGACCCCACCCATTCTGCCCAGGCTCCTCCTATTTGACCCCACCCAATCTGACTAGGCTCCTCCTAAGCCCCTCCTCTCTGACCCCACCCATTCTGCCCAGGCTCCTCCTAAGCCCCTCCTCTGCTGTCTGACCCCACCCATTCTGCCCAGGCTCCTCCTATACCCCTCCTCTCTGACCCCACCCCCTCTGCCCAGGCTCCTCCTATTTGACCCCACCCAATCTGACTAGGCTCCTCCTAAGCCCCTCCTCTGCTGTCTGACCCCACCCATTTTGCCCAGGCTCCTCCTATACCCCCTCCTCTCTGACTCCACCCATTCTGCCCAGGCTCCTCCTATTTGACCCCACCCAATCTGACTAGGCTCCTCCTAAGCCCCTCCTCTCTGACCCCACCCATTCTGCCCAGGCTCCTCCTAAGCCCCTCCTCTGCTGTCTGACCCCACCCCCTCTGCCCAGGCTCCTCCTATACCCCTCCTCTGCTGTCTGACCCCACCCATTCTGCCCAGGCTCCTCCTATTTGACCCCACCCAATCTGACTAGGCTCCTCCTAAGCCCCTCCTCTGCTGTCTGACCCCACCCATTCTGCCCAGGCTCCTCCTATTTGACCCCACCCAATCTGACTAGGCTCCTCCTAAGCCCCTCCTCTCTGACCCCACCCATTCTGCCCAGGCTCCTCCTAAGCCCCTCCTCTGCTGTCTGACCCCACCCATTCTGCCCAGGCTCCTCCTATACCCCTCCTCTCTGACCCCACCCCCTCTGCCCAGGCTCCTCCTATTTGACCCCACCCAATCTGACTAGGCTCCTCCTATACCCCCTCTGCCCAGGCTCCTCCTATACCCCTCTTATTTGACCCCAATCTGACTAGGCTCCTCCTAAGCCCCTCCTCTGCTGTCTGACCCCACCCATTCTGACTAAGCTCCTCCTAAACCAATCCTCTGCTGTCTGACTCCACCCATTCTGCCCAGGCTCCTCCTCAGCCCCTCCTCTCTGACCTCACCCAATCTGACTAGGCTCCTCCTATACCCCCTCCTCTCTGACCCCACCCAATCTGACTAGGCTCCTCCTTAACCCCTCCTCTGCTCTCTGACCCCACCAATTCTGACTAAGCTCCTCCTAAACCCATCCTCTGCTGTCTGACCCCACCCATTCTGCCCAGGCTCCTCCTAAGCCCCTCTGCCCAGGCTCCTCCTATACCCCTCCTCTCTGACCTCACCCAATCTGACTAGGCTCCTCCTATACCCATTCTGCCCAGGCTCCTCCTATACCCCCTCCTCTCTGACTCCACCCATTCTGCCCAGGCTCCTCCTATACCCCTCCTCTCTGACCCCACCCAATCTGACTAGGCTCCTCCTAAGCCCCTCCTCTGCTGTCTGACCCCACCCATTCTGCCCAGGCTCCTCCTATTTGACCCCACCCAATCTGACTAGGTTCCTCCTAAGCCCCTCCTCTGCTGTCTGGCCCCACCCATTCTGCCCAGGCTCCTCCTATACCCCCTCCTATTTGACCCCACCCAATCAGACGAGGCTCCTCCTATACCCCTCCTCTCTGACCTCACCCATTCTGCCCAGGCTCCTCCTATTTGACCCCACCCAATCTGACTAGGCTCCTCCTAAGCCCCTCCTCTGCTGTCTGACCCCACCCATTCTGCCCAGGCTCCTCCTAAGCCCCTCCTCTCTGACCCCACCAATTCTGCCCAGGCTCCTCCTAAGCCCCTCATCTGCTGTCTGACCCCACCCATTCTGCCCAGGCTCCTCCTATACCCCTCCTCTCTGACCCCACCCAATCTGACTAGGCTCCTCCTAAGCCCCTAGGCTCCTCCTAAGCCCCTCCTCTCTGACCCCACCCAATCTGACTAGGCTCCTCCTATACCCCCTCCTCTCTGACTCCACCCATTCTGCCCAGGCTCCTCCTATACCCCCTCCTATTTGACCCCACCCAATCTGACGAGGCTCCTCCTATACCCCCTCTGCCCAGGCTCCTCCTATACCCCTCCTCTCTGACCTCACCCATTCTGCCCAGGCTCCTCCTATTTGACCCCAGCCAATCTGACTAGGCTCCTCCTAAGCCCCTCCTCTGCTGTCTGACCCCACCCATTCTGCCCAGGCTCCTCCTAAGCCCCTCCTCTCTGACCCCACCAATTCTGCCCAGGCTCCTCCTAAGCCCCTCATCTGCTGTCTGACCCCACCCATTCTGCCCAGGCTCCTCCTATACCCCTCCTCTCTGACCCCACCCAATCTGACTAGGCTCCTCCTAAGCCCCTAGGCTCCTCCTAAGCCCCTCCTCTCTGACCCCACCCAATCTGACTAGGCTCCTCCTATACCCCCTCCTCTCTGACTCCACCCATTCTGACTAGGCTCCTCCTATTTGACCCCACCCAATCTGACTAGGCTCCTCCTAAGCCCCTCCTCTGCTGTCTGACCCCACCCATTCTGCCCAGGCTCCGCCTAAGCATCTCCTCTCTGACCCCACCCATTCTGCCCAGGCTCCTCCTAAGCCCCTCCTCTCTGACTCCACCCATTCTGCCCAGGCTCCTCCTATACCCCTCCTCTCTGACTCCACCCATTCTGACTAGGCTCCTCCTAAGCCCCTCCTCTGCTGTCTGACCCCACCCATTCTGCCCAGGCTCCTCCTATACCCCCTCCTCTCTGACTCCACCCATTCTGCCCAGGCTCCTCCTAAGCCCCTCCTCTCTGACCCCACCCATTCTGCCCAGGCTCCTCCTAAGCCCCTCCTCTGCTGTCTGACCCCACCCATTCTGCCCAGGCTCCTCCTATTTGACCCCACCCAATCTGACTAGGTTCCTCCTAAGCCCCTCCTCTGCTGTCTGGCCCCACCCATTCTGCCCAGGCTCCTCCTATACCCCCTCCTATTTGACCCCACCCAATCTGACTAGGCTCCTCCTATACCCCTCCTCTCTGACCTCACCCATTCTGCCCAGGCTCCTCCTATTTGACCCCACCCAATCTGACTAGGCTCCTCCTAAGCCCCTCCTCTGCTGTCTGACCCCACCCATTCTGCCCAGGCTCCTCCTAAGCCCCTCCTCTCTGACCCCACCAATTCTGCCCAGGCTCCTCCTAAGCCCCTCCTCTGCTGTCTGACCCCACCCATTCTGCCCAGGCTCCTCCTAAGCCCCTCCTCTCTGACCCCACCAATTCTGCCCAGGCTCCTCCTAAGCCCCTCCTCTGCTGTCTGACCCCACCCATTCTGCCCAGGCTCCGCCTAAGCATCTCCTCTCTGACCCCACCCATTCTGCCCAGGCTCCTCCTAAGCCCCTCCTCTGCTGTCTGACCCCACCCATTCTGCCCAGGCTCCTCCTATTTGACCCCACCCAATCTGACTAGGTTCCTCCTAAGCCCCTCCTCTGCTGTCTGGCCCCACCCATTCTGCCCAGGCTCCTCCTATACCCCCTCCTATTTGACCCCACCCAATCTGACTAGGCTCCTCCTATACCCCTCCTCCTCTCTGACCTCACCCATTCTGCCCAGGCTCCTCCTATTTGACCCCACCCAATCTGACTAGGCTCCTCCTAAGCCCCTCCTCTGCTGTCTGACCCCACCCATTCTGCCCAGGCTCCTCCTAAGCCCCTCCTCTCTGACCCCACCAATTCTGCCCAGGCTCCTCCTAAGCCCCTCATCTGCTGTCTGACCCCACCCATTCTGCCCAGGCTCCTCCTATACCCCTCCTCTCTGACCCCACCCAATCTGACTAGGCTCCTCCTAAGCCCCTAGGCTCCTCCTAAGCCCCTCCTCTCTGACCCCACCCAATCTGACTAGGCTCCTCCTATACCCCCTCCTCTCTGACTCCACCCATTCTGACTAGGCTCCTCCTATTTGACCCCACCCAATCTGACTAGGCTCCTCCTAAGCCCCTCCTCTGCTGTCTGACCCCACCCATACTGCCCAGGCTCTGCCTAAGCATCTCCTCTCTGACCCCACCCATTCTGCCCAGGCTCCTCCTAAGCCCCTCCTCTGCTGTCTGACCCCACCCATTCTGCCCAGGCTCCTCCTAAGCCCCTCCTCTGCTGTCTGACCCCACCCATTCTGCCCAGGCTCCTCCTATACCCCCTCCTCTCTGACTCCACCCATTCTGCCCAGGCTCCTCCCATACCCCTTTGACCCCACCCATTCTGCCCAGGCTCCTCCTATACCCCTCCTATTTGACCCCACCCAATCTGACTTGGCTCCTCCTAAGCCCCTCCTCTGCTGTCTGACCCCACCCATTCTGCCCAGGCTCCTCCTATTTGACCCCACCCAATCTGACTAGGCTCCTCCTATACCCCCTCTGCCCAGGCTCCTCCTAAGCCCCTCCTCTGCTGTCTGACTCCACCCATTCTGCCCAGGCTCCTCCTCAGCCCCTCCTCTCTGACCTCACCCAATCTGACTAGGCTCCTCCTATACCCCCTCCTCTCTGACCCCACCCAATCTGACTAGGCTCCTCCTTAACCCCTCCTCTGCTCTCTGACCCCACCAATTCTGACTAAGCTCCTCCTAAACCCATCCTCTGCTGTCTGACCCCACCCATTCTGCCCAGGCTCCTCCTAAGCCCCTCTGCCCAGGCTCCTCCTATACCCCTCCTCTCTGACCTCACCCAATCTGACTAGGCTCCTCCTATACCCATTCTGCCCAGGCTCCTCCTATACCCCCTCCTCTCTGACTCCACCCATTCTGCCCAGGCTCCTCCTATACCCCTCCTCTCTGACCCCACCCAATCTGACTAGGCTCCTCCTAAGCCCCTCCTCTGCTGTCTGACCCCACCCATTCTGCCCAGGCTCCTCCTATTTGACCCCACCCAATCTGACTAGGTTCCTCCTAAGCCCCTCCTCTGCTGTCTGGCCCCACCCATTCTGCCCAGGCTCCTCCTATACCCCCTCCTATTTGACCCCACCCAATCTGACGAGGCTCCTCCTATACCCCCTCTGCCCAGGCTCCTCCTATACCCCTCCTCTCTGACCTCACCCATTCTGCCCAGGCTCCTCCTATTTGACCCCACCCAATCTGACTAGGCTCCTCCTAAGCCCCTCCTCTGCTGTCTGACCCCACCCATTCTGCCCAGGCTCCTCCTAAGCCCCTCCTCTCTGACCCCACCAATTCTGCCCAGGCTCCTCCTAAGCCCCTCATCTGCTGTCTGACCCCACCCATTCTGCCCAGGCTCCTCCTATACCCCTCCTCTCTGACCCCACCCAATCTGACTAGGCTCCTCCTAAGCCCCTAGGCTCCTCCTAAGCCCCGCCTCTCTGACCCCACCCAATCTGACTAGGCTCCTCCTATACCCCCTCCTCTCTGACTCCACCCATTCTGACTAAGCTCCTCCTATTTGACCCCACCCAATCTGACTAGGCTCCTCCTAAGCCCCTCCTCTGCTGTCTGACCCCACCCATTCTGCCCAGGCTCCGCCTAAGCATCTCCTCTCTGACCCCACCCATTCTGCCCAGGCTCCTCCTAAGCCCCTCCTCTCTGACTCCACCCATTCTGCCCAGGCTCCTCCTATACCCCTCCTCTCTGACTCCACCCATTCTGACTAGGCTCCTCCTAAGCCCCTCCTCTGCTGTCTGACCCCACCCATTCTGCCCAGGCTCCTCCTATACCCCCTCCTCTCTGACTCCACCCATTCTGCCCAGGCTCCTCCTAAGCCCCTCCTCTCTGACCCCACCCATTCTGCCCAGGCTCCTCCTAAGCCCCTCCTCTGCTGTCTGACCCCACCCATTCTGCCCAAGCTCCTCCTATTTGACCCCACCCAATCTGACTAGGTTCCTCCTAAGCCCCTCCTCTGCTGTCTGGCCCCACCCATTCTGCCCAGGCTCCTCCTATACCCCCTCCTATTTGACCCCACCCAATCTGACTAGGCTCCTCCTATACCCCTCCTCTCTGACCTCACCCATTCTGCCCAGGCTCCTCCTATTTGACCCCACCCAATCTGACTAGGCTCCTCCTAAGCCCCTCCTCTGCTGTCTGACCCCACCCATTCTGCCCAGGCTCCTCCTAAGCCCCTCCTCTCTGACCCCACCAATTCTGCCCAGGCTCCTCCTAAGCCCCTCCTCTGCTGTCTGACCCCACCCATTCTGCCCAGGCTCCTCCTAAGCCCCTCCTCTCTGACCCCACCAATTCTGCCCAGGCTCCTCCTAAGCCCCTCATCTGCTGTCTGACCCCACCCATTCTGCCCAGGCTCCTCCTATACCCCTCCTCTCTGACCCCACCCAATCTGACTAGGCTCCTCCTAAGCCCCTAGGCTCCTCCTAAGCCCCTCCTCTCTGACCCCACCCAATCTGACTAGGCTCCTCCTATACCCCCTCCTCTCTGACTCCACCCATTCTGACTAGGCTCCTCCTATTTGACCCCACCCAATCTGACTAGGCTCCTCCTAAGCCCCTCCTCTGCTGTCTGACCCCACCCATTCTGCCCAGGCTCCGCCTAAGCATCTCCTCTCTGACCCCACCCATTCTGCCCAGGCTCCTCCTAAGCCCCTCCTCTGCTGTCTGACCCCACCCATTCTGCCCAGGCTCCTCCTATTTGACCCCACCCAATCTGACTAGGTTCCTCCTAAGCCCCTCCTCTGCTGTCTGGCCCCACCCATTCTGCCCAGGCTCCTCCTATACCCCCTCCTATTTGACCCCACCCAATCTGACTAGGCTCCTCCTATACCCCTCCTCCTCTCTGACCTCACCCATTCTGCCCAGGCTCCTCCTATTTGACCCCACCCAATCTGACTAGGCTCCTCCTAAGCCCCTCCTCTGCTGTCTGACCCCACCCATTCTGCCCAGGCTCCTCCTAAGCCCCTCCTCTCTGACCCCACCAATTCTGCCCAGGCTCCTCCTAAGCCCCTCATCTGCTGTCTGACCCCACCCATTCTGCCCAGGCTCCTCCTATACCCCTCCTCTCTGACCCCACCCAATCTGACTAGGCTCCTCCTAAGCCCCTAGGCTCCTCCTAAGCCCCTCCTCTCTGACCCCACCCAATCTGACTAGGCTCCTCCTATACCCCCTCCTCTCTGACTCCACCCATTCTGACTAGGCTCCTCCTATTTGACCCCACCCAATCTGACTAGGCTCCTCCTAAGCCCCTCCTCTGCTGTCTGACCCCACCCATACTGCCCAGGCTCTGCCTAAGCATCTCCTCTCTGACCCCACCCATTCTGCCCAGGCTCCTCCTAAGCCCCTCCTCTGCTGTCTGACCCCACCCATTCTGCCCAGGCTCCTCCTAAGCCCCTCCTCTGCTGTCTGACCCCACCCATTCTGCCCAGGCTCCTCCTATACCCCCTCCTCTCTGACTCCACCCATTCTGCCCAGGCTCCTCCCATACCCCTCTGACCCCACCCATTCTGCCCAGGCTCCTCCTATACCCCTCCTATTTGACCCCACCCAATCTGACTTGGCTCCTCCTAAGCCCCTCCTCTGCTGTCTGACCCCACCCATTCTGCCCAGGCTCCTCCTATTTGACCCCACCCAATCTGACTAGGCTCCTCCTATACCCACTCTGCCCAGGCTCCTCCTAAGCCCCTCCTCTGCTGTCTGACCCCCACCCATTCTGCCCAGGCTCCGCCTAAGCCCCTCCTCTCTGACCCCACCCATTCTGCCCAGGCTCCTCCTAAGCCCCACCTCTCTGACTCCACCCATTCTGCCCAGGCTCCTCCTATTTGACCCCACCCAATCTGACTAGGTTCCTCCTAAGCCCCTCCTCTGCTGTCTGGCCCCACCCATTCTGCCCAGGCTCCTCCTATACCCCCTCCTATTTGACCCCACCCAATCTGACTAGGCTCCTCCTATACCCCTCCTCCTCTCTGACCTCACCCATTCTGCCCAGGCTCCTCCTATTTGACCCCACCCAATCTGACTAGGCTCCTCCTAAGCCCCTCCTCTGCTGTCTGACCCCACCCATTCTGCCCAGGCTCCTCCTAAGCCCCTCCTCTCTGACCCCACCAATTCTGCCCAGGCTCCTCCTAAGCCCCTCATCTGCTGTCTGACCCCACCCATTCTGCCCAGGCTCCTCCTATACCCCTCCTCTCTGACCCCACCCAATCTGACTAGGCTCCTCCTAAGCCCCTAGGCTCCTCCTAAGCCCCTCCTCTCTGACCCCACCCAATCTGACTAGGCTCCTCCTATACCCCCTCCTCTCTGACTCCACCCATTCTGACTAGGCTCCTCCTATTTGACCCCACCCAATCTGACTAGGCTCCTCCTAAGCCCCTCCTCTGCTGTCTGACCCCACCCATTCTGCCCAGGCTCCTCCTATACCCCCTCCTCTCTGACTCCACCCATTCTGCCCAGGCTCCTCCCATACCCCTCTGACCCCACCCATTCTGCCCAGGCTCCTCCTATACCCCTCCTATTTGACCCCACCCAATCTGACTTGGCTCCTCCTAAGCCCCTCCTCTGCTGTCTGACCCCACCCATTCTGCCCAGGCTCCTCCTATTTGACCCCACCCAATCTGACTAGGCTCCTCCTATACCCACTCTGCCCAGGCTCCTCCTAAGCCCCTCCTCTGCTGTCTGACCCCCACGCATTCTGCCCAGGCTCCGCCTAAGCCCCTCCTCTCTGACCCCACCCATTCTGCCCAGGCTCCTCCTAAGCCCCACCTCTCTGACTCCACCCATTCTGCCCAGGCTCCTCCTATTTGACCCCACCCAATCTGACTAGGCTCCTCCTAAGCCCCTCCTCTCTGACCCCACCCCCTCTGACTAGGCTCCTCCTATACCCCCTCCTCTCTGACTCCACCCATTCTACCCAGGCTCCTCCCATACCCCTCTGACCCCTCCCATTGTGCCCAGGCTCCTCCTATTTGACCCCACCCAATCTGACTAGGCTCCTCCTACACCCCCCTCTGCCCAGGCTCCTCCTATACCCCCTCCTCTCTGACTCCACCCATTCTACCCAGGCTCCTCCCATACCCCTCTGACCCCACCCATTCTGCCCAGGCTCCTCCTATTTGACCCCACCCAATCTGACTAGGCTCCTCCTAAGCCCCTAGGCTCCTCCTAAGCCCCTCCTCTGCTGTCTGACCCCACCCATTCTGCCCAGGCTCCTCCTAAGCCCCTCCTCTCTGACCCCACCCAATCTGACTAGGCTCCTCCTATACCCCCCTCTGCCCAGGCTCCTCCTATTTGACCCCACCCAATCTGACAAGGCTCCTCCTAAGCCCCTTCTCTGCTGTCTGACCCCACCCATTCTCCCCAGGCTCCTCCTATACCCCACCTCTCTGACCCCACCCAATCTGACTAGGCTCCTCCTAAGCCCCTCCTCTGCTGTCTGACCCCACCCATTCTGCCCAGGCTCCTCCTATACCCCCTCCTCTCTGACTCCACCCATTCTGCCCAGGCTCCTCCTATTGGACCCCACCCAATCTGATTAGACTCCTCCTATACCCCCTCTGCCCAGGCTCCTCCTATACCCCTCCTCTCTGACCCCACCCCCTCTTCCCAGGCTCCTCCTATACCCCCTCTGCCCAGGCTCCTCCTATACCCCTCCTCTGCTGTCTGACCCCACCCATTCTGCCCAGGCTCCTCCTATTTGACCCCACCCAATCTGACGAGGCTCCTCCTAAGCCCCTCCTCTGCTGTCTGACCCCACCCATTCTGCCCAGGCTCCTCCTATTTGACCCCACCCAATCTGACTAGGCTCCTCCTAAGCCCCTCCTCTCTGACCCCACCCATTCTGCCCAGGCTCCTCCTAAGCCCCTCCTCTGCTGTCTGACCCCACCCATTCTGCCCAGGCTCCTCCTATACCCCTCCTCTCTGACCCCACCCCCTCTGCCCAGGCTCCTCCTATTTGACCCCACCCAATCTGACTAGGCTCCTCCTAAGCCCCTCCTCTGCTGTCTGACCCCACCCATTTTGCCCAGGCTCCTCCTATACCCCCTCCTCTCTGACTCCACCCATTCTGCCCAGGCTCCTCCTATTTGACCCCACCCAATCTGACTAGGCTCCTCCTAAGCCCCTCCTCTCTGACCCCACCCATTCTGCCCAGGCTCCTCCTAAGCCCCTCCTCTGCTGTCTGACCCCACCCCCTCTGCCCAGGCTCCTCCTATACCCCTCCTCTGCTGTCTGACCCCACCCATTCTGCCCAGGCTCCTCCTATTTGACCCCACCCAATCTGACTAGGCTCCTCCTAAGCCCCTCCTCTGCTGTCTGACCCCACCCATTCTGCCCAGGCTCCTCCTATTTGACCCCACCCAATCTGACTAGGCTCCTCCTAAGCCCCTCCTCTCTGACCCCACCCATTCTGCCCAGGCTCCTCCTAAGCCCCTCCTCTGCTGTCTGACCCCACCCATTCTGCCCAGGCTCCTCCTATACCCCTCCTCTCTGACCCCACCCCCTCTGCCCAGGCTCCTCCTATTTGACCCCACCCAATCTGACTAGGCTCCTCCTAAGCCCCTCCTCTGCTGTCTGACCCCACCCATTCTGCCCAGGCTCCTCCTATACCCCCTCCTCTCTGACTCCACCCATTCTGCCCAGGCTCCTCCTATTTGACCCCACCCAATCTGACTAGGCTCCTCCTATACCCCCTCTGCCCAGGCTCCTCCTATACCCCTCTTATTTGACCCCAATCTGACTAGGCTCCTCCTAAGCCCCTCCTCTGCTGTCTGACCCCACCCATTCTGACTAAGCTCCTCCTAAACCAATCCTCTGCTGTCTGACTCCACCCATTCTGCCCAGGCTCCTCCTCAGCCCCTCCTCTCTGACCTCACCCAATCTGACTAGGCTCCTCCTATACCCCCTCCTCTCTGACCCCACCCAATCTGACTAGGCTCCTCCTTAACCCCTCCTCTGCTCTCTGACCCCACCAATTCTGACTAAGCTCCTCCTAAACCCATCCTCTGCTGTCTGACCCCACCCATTCTGCCCAGGCTCCTCCTAAGCCCCTCTGCCCAGGCTCCTCCTATACCCCTCCTCTCTGACCTCACCCAATCTGACTAGGCTCCTCCTATACCCATTCTGCCCAGGCTCCTCCTATACCCCCTCCTCTCTGACTCCACCCATTCTGCCCAGGCTCCTCCTATACCCCTCCTCTCTGACCCCACCCAATCTGACTAGGCTCCTCCTAAGCCCCTCCTCTGCTGTCTGACCCCACCCATTCTGCCCAGGCTCCTCCTATTTGACCCCACCCAATCTGACTAGGTTCCTCCTAAGCCCCTCCTCTGCTGTCTGGCCCCACCCATTCTGCCCAGGCTCCTCCTATACCCCCTCCTATTTGACCCCACCCAATCTGACGAGGCTCCTCCTATACCCCTCCTCTCTGACCTCACCCATTCTGCCCAGGCTCCTCCTATTTGACCCCACCCAATCTGACTAGGCTCCTCCTAAGCCCCTCCTCTGCTGTCTGACCCCACCCATTCTGCCCAGGCTCCTCCTAAGCCCCTCCTCTCTGACCCCACCAATTCTGCCCAGGCTCCTCCTAAGCCCCTCATCTGCTGTCTGACCCCACCCATTCTGCCCAGGCTCCTCCTATACCCCTCCTCTCTGACCCCACCCAATCTGACTAGGCTCCTCCTAAGCCCCTAGGCTCCTCCTAAGCCCCTCCTCTCTGACCCCACCCAATCTGACTAGGCTCCTCCTATACCCCCTCCTCTCTGACTCCACCCATTCTGCCCAGGCTCCTCCTATACCCCCTCCTATTTGACCCCACCCAATCTGACGAGGCTCCTCCTATACCCCCTCTGCTCAGGCTCCTCCTATACCCCTCCTCTCTGACCTCACCCATTCTGCCCAGGCTCCTCCTATTTGACCCCAGCCAATCTGACTAGGCTCCTCCTAAGCCCCTCCTCTGCTGTCTGACCCCACCCATTCTGCCCAGGCTCCTCCTAAGCCCCTCCTCTCTGACCCCACCAATTCTGCCCAGGCTCCTCCTAAGCCCCTCATCTGCTGTCTGACCCCACCCATTCTGCCCAGGCTCCTCCTATACCCCTCCTCTCTGACCCCACCCAATCTGACTAGGCTCCTCCTAAGCCCCTAGGCTCCTCCTAAGCCCCTCCTCTCTGACCCCACCCAATCTGACTAGGCTCCTCCTATACCCCCTCCTCTCTGACTCCACCCATTCTGACTAGGCTCCTCCTAAGTCAAAGTTTTTATTATGTTTTGGCTCTCAATGAGGGCCACATAAAAAAGAAATAGACATTACATAGTACAATAATGACAAATAATATGAATATATGAGCTTGCATAATCAATAATACAGGACAAAGCACAAGGATTTATCAGTTTTAAAGTGAGCCACGGCATCATTACAGCAACCTAATAAATATTTAAGAACCCTTTAAAAAATTTAAAAATCCTACAACAAAACAATTCATTAGGAGGGCAGTAAAGGGCATGTATAAACAATTTAGCATTTAAGATTCCCAATTGTAGACAAATAGGCTTAATCCATTTAAGTCGCAGAGAACGTAGGGCAGGGCAAACAAACAAGACGTGGTTACGATCTTGAACAGTGACATTACAAAAATTACATATCGGGGAGCTTCCGTGCCATTTTGCTAGGAGTGAGTTAACTGGGAGTAGATCATGTCGTAGGAGATACCATAACCTACGCACTCCATGGGGAACATTCCAAGTCAAATATTGTTGGGTCAGCTTGGGGGAGTATGTCTCCAACAAAGGTTCCCTATTATATAATTTGGGTTGGGCAAGGGTATCCAACCTATAACATAGCTCCCACGAGGCCTTTTTTAGCGAAATTTTAAGCTCAGAAGGAGAAAGTGAGAATAGGGTATCCTCATCCACCTCCAACAGTGCCACGGCTTTCCTAAAATTTTTTAGTAAAGAGGAAAAATCATTAAGATTACCCAGTAATTCCTTTTTTACAAGCTCTCTTAATGTACCTGGTTTTCCTCTAGCCAAGCATGCTACCCATCTTACTAATGCCACCAATGCCTGTGTCCAACAGCTGCGAAGTCCAAGTTCTAGTCTGCATGAAGATGTAGAACATGCATTGCTTAGGGACATAATTTTCCGAAGCACCCGTCCTTCCATTTTTTGGAGGAATCCCCAATATTTCATTTCCAGTAATTCAATTCCATACAGGAGAGTAGCTGGCACTTTTGCTTTAAAGACTTCCAGAAAAAGAGAGAAATGTCTCTTCCCCGTAGCTTTATATAACGAACATAACCCCATTCCATGGGTCAAAGCTTTACGAGAGTTATGTTCGATATGAGGTGTCTCGCTAAGATTAGATGATATTATTTTACCCAAAAACGGATATGTTTTAACCACGTCTAGCCTTTGCCCCCCTATAGACCACCTATAATTGCTTGATCTACATTTTCTTTTACCAAAAATGCACATGATTTTACTTTTTGTCGAATTAATTTTCATATGGTGCAGTACAGCAAATTCATGCAATGCAAGCAGGCGATTAGATAGACCCTTCGGGGTCAAATCCAAAATAAGAATATCGTCCGCGTACATTAGGATGGATATAGCTGATCCTCCAATTTTCGGAGCAGCACCCTCACAAGATGAGATATAAATTGGGAGGTCAGCTATATACAAGGAAAACAATATAGGTGCTAACATGCACCCTTGTTTAAGGCCGTTCTGGGAGGGAATGGATGTTGTAATACCCTCTTTACCACCTTGCAGTACCTTACACCATGTATTCATATGCAAAGAACGGACCAACGCAAGTAAGTATCCGGGCATACCCAATGTCGCCAGTTTTCTCCACAGCGCTGGGCGGTCCACTCTGTCAAACGCCGCGGAGAAATCAATAAATGCGGCATATAAGCCACCATCACGGATACGTGCATACTTGTCGCTGATCACCTGTAGCATCATCAAATTATCAAGCGTTCCGTGGTCTTCACGGAAACCAGTTTGTTCCATTGGTAAAATCTTATTAGTTTCTGCCCATTCCATAATTAACAATAATACGCATTTAGCGAAAATTTTCCCTATGGCATCTAGTAACGCTATTAGGCGGTAATTAGATGGCAGCTCCCGATCCCCCTTTTTAAATATAGGAATTAGTATACTGCCCCTCCAGGAGTCAGGGACAGTTTTAGTTAAAAAGCAGGCCTGAAATAAGGGGAGAAGAATCCGACTCCAACTAGAAATATCCTGCTTAATGATTGTCATAGGGAGTTCGTCTGGACCCATGGCTCCGGTAGAGCGCATACTCTTTATTGCCGACACTATTATTTTTTCTGTAGGTAAATTGCATTTTTGTAAATCATTTGATTCCATCATACC
Source organism: Lissotriton vulgaris (assembly GCF_964263255.1). Lineage (NCBI taxonomy): Eukaryota > Metazoa > Chordata > Amphibia > Caudata > Salamandridae > Lissotriton > Lissotriton vulgaris. The sequence goes on from NC_141695.1 coordinate 1,003,708,975, forward strand.
AGTATCCTCCAATACTTCATTTGGGGCATATAATGCGGTTACAAATACTGTCCATACTTTTTCGCTTATGGATATAGGACGGGGAGTTATTATGGTACCACAACCTTTTCTTATTATAGACCAGAATTCTCTGGTTCGATTAAAGGTTATTGCCTCCCTCAGGCTAATCCAAAGAAGATCCTCTTTTTCTTTTTTCAGTTTCAATCTCAATCTAACTCTTCTGCGTTTTAATAATGCTAGTAGGGACTCATTTTCTACCGTTCTATTAAGATACTGGTTCCTGATTAGTGCATTTATCTCCCTATTCAGAAAAAATAGTGGACTAGGTGAGAAGTGAGGTTTTTTTGGATCTCCCTTTTTCTTGGCAAATCCAATGACTTTTTTAATAAAAGTTTCAAATTGCAGGAATTCTATTCCCTCCCACTGGTCAAGTTCTAATAGGGTTTGAGCCAAAAGGCTTTGTACTTCCTTCATGGGAGAGGAACCCCAAAAACATCTACCTGATCTTCGATCAATAGTGAGATCTCTATGCTTTAAGGACCAAGCATCAGTTTCAGAAGGGGTTAATAAAAGAGTCAGATTTATTATTTTGTGATCACTCAGTATAGAATGAGTGACCTCCATGTCCTCAATCAAGTGGAATGACTCAAAATCCGTAATGGCATAGTCCAAAATAGACTCTCCCCTATACGAGCCATGTGTGAAATGGGCAGGGCTATCAGAGGGCATTCTGCCATTAATAATAAGCCCTTCTAAAAGGCTTAGTTCCTCCAATAGGATCTTACCTCTTTTACTAGTTTTTATATTAGGAGGCCAGGACATTTGAGGTATGTTATATACTTCTTCCTTCTGTTTATTTCTAAACTTAACTAGAGTAGAGTGGGATATTTTACTGTTTAAATCTCCAACCATTAGTAAAAAGGGGGGATATTCAGCATTCATTAGATTCGCTACATAGGAAAACATTCGCTTCATGACACAATTAAAACATTCCTCAGGGGGGATATATGCATTTAAGATAACAAACGAAGACCGCGTTCCAACTTTGCCCAGGTTAGTGATAGTTACAGATTGAAAAAGATTACTAGAATCAGAATAATGCGTGTAATGCCATTGAAAAGAGGTAGATAACAAACAAGCGATTCCTCCTTTCGCATGACCTTTTTTTGAGGATTTTGCAGGGGCCTCTAGAACATAAAACTCATTCCCTATATAGGGTAGCTTTTTACACCACGTCTCCTGCAAACATATTACATCGACATTTAATTTAGATAGAAAGTCAAATTTCTCAGAGGAATTAAACATGCCAGCAGCATTCCAAGAGACAATTTTTAAGTTATTGTTAAAGATGTTGGAAAAGTCTTGGGTTGTTCACACAATTAGTAGAGAGAACCCCCGGCAGCCAGTTCCATCTCTGATTGTCTTCTATTAAAGGAACATCTGCATGTTCAGGCAATGGCAAGGCCTGAGATACCATTCTTTTGCCTTTTGAGATCCAGATTTTCAGATCTTTATTACCTAAATAACCATCATTATATATAGATGCTGGATTACTAATACTATCTCTAAGGGCAATAGATGTGGATTTATTATAGAATGGCAATACATCAATTCCTCTACATTGGAAAAATTCAGCTTGTTGTAAAACAAGATTAGAAATTATTTTTGAATAGAATATTACTCTTGTTCGCTGTCCAATACTTGATTTTACTGGGAAAACCAGGTCAATATCATTCGACAAAATCAATTTTAAATTTTCTGTTTCTTTAAAGCAGTTTAGGAGCCGAGATCTATTCATTTTTACGTCTTGGTCAAATAACGGGAGAAAATCCAGTATTAATGTATCTACTGTTTTCATTTCACATTTTACTGGTTGAGGAGTTGGGCCACTAATAGTATTAAGTTGGGGTCGGAAAGTAAATGCAGTTGGATTTAATACTTTTACTGTTTGTGGCGGAATGTCTATAACATCAGTCAACACAGATAGAGGTTCCGGAACTAGTACCACATGAGCAGAAGACTGCTCATTTGTACAGCTCTTATTCGTACTATCATCTAATACATCATTGAGTTCGTCGGCCACTACTTTATTTTTAGTTACATTCAATAGTGGATTTTCCCCATGTCCTGGTTCCTCTAGTGCATTAGCACATATGCTTTGGAAAATAATTTGCCTTGGTCTTTTTTTCTTATATTTACGTAGTAACTTCCTATTTTTTCCTTTTATTCTTTCTTTTCTAGTTTTAGTTTTAGTCTGAGCCTGCACTCCATCTTGGCCCTTTTTTCCATTGACAAAGATTGGGAAGAGATCATTTCCCGTCGTTTGCACCATCTCTATTAGACTATCATCTTTGTCAGTGCATTTTATAGATTTACTGTCTCCAGATAGGACAGAGCTCTTCGGGGATGGATGGGTGTCTACTTTGACAATTAGTTTCGAAGGAATATTGCCCTGCAAAAGATTAGTACAAGTTGACAGGCTCTGAATTGCGGATTCTGTAGAAGGTAATTTAATCTTTTCTACTACAGGTTCAGCGGTCGGTGCTTGGACATTAGGACCCTTTTTCGCCAACATTTCCTTCAAAATCTCAGACACAGATGATAGAATACAATCGGAACTCACAGCAAATTTACCAAGGAGCAACAGTATAGATGACAATATTTGTTCAAGCGCAATCAACGATTCTGATATTGGTTTCTCATTTTTTGGATAGCTAGATTGAACAAAAGAACAAATCCCTGATATATTAAGGTGAGGGGATTTCAAATCACTGTTTGTTAAATAGTCATCTCGAGATTTGTTTGTTGGTGTGCTACTATATAGAAGCATTCCAGATGGTGTTGCTCTAATTGGAATATTACTATCCGTAACCTGGGCGGAAGATTTCTTATCCATGTATCGACCACAAAGTTCAAGATCAATACTAGTGGAAATGGATGTAGCAGCAAAATCTTCACCATCCTTTTCTCTCTCAGTAAAAATATCATGATCATGTGCCAAGAGAATACTATCCATCTTTTGAGTGGAAATAGATTGTTTTAATTCAATCGGTACATCAATGTTTGAGTCTATTTCTAACTTAATTTGTGATTGGGAGTGAGGCAATGAACCAGACTTAGAGATGATTGGGTCTTTTGCAAGTTTGTTTCCTGATTTTCCCCAAATATGTTCCAGTTGCATCTGACCTTTCATTAGCACACTATTTTCTGATTTTTTCTTCAGGCGTATAGGTTCAGATATCACCTCTTCTTTATCCTTTAGTACTTTCCCAGAACGTAGTTTCTTGGTAGACATGATTAGTCTTTAAGATATAGTCCTTCCGTTAAATTATAAAAATATAAATAGTCGGTTACGGAGGATAGCCGAAGCCGAGGAGATCACAATAAGCAGTTAGCAAGAATATAGTCAAGAGGTCGTCCGTATATTGATATATGTAAGTTTGCTGCAATATCAGATCAGCGAATCAGAAATAAATACTTAAAATAACTGGGCCCAGCCCGGCCTACCTCGGTCACGGAGGGCACAGAGGGCCCGCCCTTTGCCCGGGCTTAGCCCGGCGTCCCGCTCGCGTCCCGCGAGACGGGGGTGACTCTGTATTTGAGCGCCTCCTGGCGCGCGTTTGGCGCGATTAGCGCCGCTAGTGCTGCTGGGTACTGTAGTTTTTACAGACCTCCACCGCGCTTCACGCGGCTGCCAGACCCAGGAGTTGAGCAGGGGTCGGCAGCGGGAGGCGGGAGGTCGAAGGCACCAAATTCAGCAGCAGCAGTTCAATACACAGCCAGCTAGGAGTCCACACAGCGCCAATTTCTTTCTGCAGAGAGTCGCCCCCTCGACCGGGGTGACTCTGTATTTGAGCGCCTCCTGGCGCGCGTTTGGCGCGATTAGCGCCGCTAGTGCTGCTGGGTACTGTAGTTTTTACAGACCTCCACCGCGCTTCACGCGGCTGCCAGACCCAGGAGTTGAGCAGGGGTCGGCAGCGGGAGGCGGGAGGTCGAAGGCACCAAATTCAGCAGCAGCAGTTCAATACACAGCCAGCTAGGAGTCCACACAGCGCCAATTTCTTTCTGCAGAGAGTCGCCCCCTCGACCGGGGTGACTCTGTATTTGAGCGCCTCCTGGCGCGCGTTTGGCGCGATTAGCGCCGCTAGTGCTGCTGGGTACTGTAGTTTTTACAGACCTCCACCGCGCTTCACGCGGCTGCCAGACCCAGGAGTTGAGCAGGGGTCGGCAGCGGGAGGCGGGAGGTCGAAGGCACCAAATTCAGCAGCAGCAGTTCAATACACAGCCAGCTAGGAGTCCACACAGCGCCAATTTCTTTCTGCAGAGAGTCGCCCCCTCGACCGGGGTGACTCTGTATTTGAGCGCCTCCTGGCGCGCGTTTGGCGCGATTAGCGCCGCTAGTGCTGCTGGGTACTGTAGTTTTTACAGACCTCCACCGCGCTTCACGCGGCTGCCAGACCCAGGAGTTGAGCAGGGGTCGGCAGCGGGAGGCGGGAGGTCGAAGGCACCAAATTCAGCAGCAGCAGTTCAATACACAGCCAGCTAGGAGTCCACACAGCGCCAATTTCTTTCTGCAGAGAGTCGCCCCCTCGACCGGGGTGACTCTGTATTTGAGCGCCTCCTGGCGCGCGTTTGGCGCGATTAGCGCCGCTAGTGCTGCTGGGTACTGTAGTTTTTACAGACCTCCACCGCGCTTCACGCGGCTGCCAGACCCAGGAGTTGAGCAGGGGTCGGCAGCGGGAGGCGGGAGGTCGAAGGCACCAAATTCAGCAGCAGCAGTTCAATACACAGCCAGCTAGGAGTCCACACAGCGCCAATTTCTTTCTGCAGAGAGTCGCCCCCTCGACCGGGGTGACTCTGTATTTGAGCGCCTCCTGGCGCGCGTTTGGCGCGATTAGCGCCGCTAGTGCTGCTGGGTACTGTAGTTTTTACAGACCTCCACCGCGCTTCACGCGGCTGCCAGACCCAGGAGTTGAGCAGGGGTCGGCAGCGGGAGGCGGGAGGTCGAAGGCACCAAATTCAGCAGCAGCAGTTCAATACACAGCCAGCTAGGAGTCCACACAGCGCCAATTTCTTTCTGCAGAGAGTCGCCCCCTCGACCGGGGTGACTCTGTATTTGAGCGCCTCCTGGCGCGCGTTTGGCGCGATTAGCGCCGCTAGTGCTGCTGGGTACTGTAGTTTTTACAGACCTCCACCGCGCTTCACGCGGCTGCCAGACCCAGGAGTTGAGCAGGGGTCGGCAGCGGGAGGCGGGAGGTCGAAGGCACCAAATTCAGCAGCAGCAGTTCAATACACAGCCAGCTAGGAGTCCACACAGCGCCAATTTCTTTCTGCAGAGAGGCTCCTCCTATTTGACCCCACCCAATCTGACTAGGCTCCTCCTAAGCCCCTCCTCTGCTGTCTGACCCCACCCATTCTGCCCAGGCTCCGCCTAAGCATCTCCTCTCTGACCCCACCCATTCTGCCCAGGCTCCTCCTAAGCCCCTCCTCTCTGACTCCACCCATTCTGCCCAGGCTCCTCCTATACCCCTCCTCTCTGACTCCACCCATTCTGACTAGGCTCCTCCTAAGCCCCTCCTCTGCTGTCTGACCCCACCCATTCTGCCCAGGCTCCTCCTATACCCCCTCCTCTCTGACTCCACCCATTCTGCCCAGGCTCCTCCTAAGCCCCTCCTCTCTGACCCCACCCATTCTGCCCAGGCTCCTCCTAAGCCCCTCCTCTGCTGTCTGACCCCACCCATTCTGCCCAGGCTCCTCCTATTTGACCCCACCCAATCTGACTAGGTTCCTCCTAAGCCCCTCCTCTGCTGTCTGGCCCCACCCATTCTGCCCAGGCTCCTCCTATACCCCCTCCTATTTGACCCCACCCAATCTGACTAGGCTCCTCCTATACCCCTCCTCTCTGACCTCACCCATTCTGCCCAGGCTCCTCCTATTTGACCCCACCCAATCTGACTAGGCTCCTCCTAAGCCCCTCCTCTGCTGTCTGACCCCACCCATTCTGCCCAGGCTCCTCCTAAGCCCCTCCTCTCTGACCCCACCAATTCTGCCCAGGCTCCTCCTAAGCCCCTCCTCTGCTGTCTGACCCCACCCATTCTGCCCAGGCTCCTCCTAAGCCCCTCCTCTCTGACCCCACCAATTCTGCCCAGGCTCCTCCTAAGCCCCTCCTCTGCTGTCTGACCCCACCCATTCTGCCCAGGCTCCGCCTAAGCATCTCCTCTCTGACCCCACCCATTCTGCCCAGGCTCCTCCTAAGCCCCTCCTCTGCTGTCTGACCCCACCCATTCTGCCCAGGCTCCTCCTATTTGACCCCACCCAATCTGACTAGGTTCCTCCTAAGCCCCTCCTCTGCTGTCTGGCCCCACCCATTCTGCCCAGGCTCCTCCTATACCCCCTCCTATTTGACCCCACCCAATCTGACTAGGCTCCTCCTATACCCCTCCTCCTCTCTGACCTCACCCATTCTGCCCAGGCTCCTCCTATTTGACCCCACCCAATCTGACTAGGCTCCTCCTAAGCCCCTCCTCTGCTGTCTGACCCCACCCATTCTGCCCAGGCTCCTCCTAAGCCCCTCCTCTCTGACCCCACCAATTCTGCCCAGGCTCCTCCTAAGCCCCTCATCTGCTGTCTGACCCCACCCATTCTGCCCAGGCTCCTCCTATACCCCTCCTCTCTGACCCCACCCAATCTGACTAGGCTCCTCCTAAGCCCCTAGGCTCCTCCTAAGCCCCTCCTCTCTGACCCCACCCAATCTGACTAGGCTCCTCCTATACCCCCTCCTCTCTGACTCCACCCATTCTGACTAGGCTCCTCCTATTTGACCCCACCCAATCTGACTAGGCTCCTCCTAAGCCCCTCCTCTGCTGTCTGACCCCACCCATACTGCCCAGGCTCTGCCTAAGCATCTCCTCTCTGACCCCACCCATTCTGCCCAGGCTCCTCCTAAGCCCCTCCTCTGCTGTCTGACCCCACCCATTCTGCCCAGGCTCCTCCTAAGCCCCTCCTCTGCTGTCTGACCCCACCCATTCTGCCCAGGCTCCTCCTATACCCCCTCCTCTCTGACTCCACCCATTCTGCCCAGGCTCCTCCCATACCCCTTTGACCCCACCCATTCTGCCCAGGCTCCTCCTATACCCCTCCTATTTGACCCCACCCAATCTGACTTGGCTCCTCCTAAGCCCCTCCTCTGCTGTCTGACCCCACCCATTCTGCCCAGGCTCCTCCTATTTGACCCCACCCAATCTGACTAGGCTCCTCCTATACCCCCTCTGCCCAGGCTCCTCCTAAGCCCCTCCTCTGCTGTCTGACCCCCACCCATTCTGCCCAGGCTCCGCCTAAGCCCCTCCTCTCTGACCCCACCCATTCTGCCCAGGCTCCTCCTAAGCCCCACCTCTCTGACTCCACCCATTCTGCCCAGGCTCCTCCTATTTGACCCCACCCAATCTGACTAGGCTCCTCCTAAGCCCCTCCTCTCTGACCCCACCCCCTCTGACTAGGCTCCTCCTATACCCCCTCCTCTCTGACTCCACCCATTCTACCCAGGCTCCTCCCATACCCCTCTGACCCCTCCCATTGTGCCCAGGCTCCTCCTATTTGACCCCACCCAATCTGACTAGGCTCCTCCTACACCCCCCTCTGCCAGGCTCCTCCTATACCCCCTCCTCTCTGACTCCACCCATTCTACCCAGGCTCCTCCCATACCCCTCTGACCCCACCCATTCTGCCCAGGCTCCTCCTATTTGACCCCACCCAATCTGACTAGGCTCCTCCTACACCCCCCTCTGCCCAGGCTCCTCCTATACCCCCTCCTCTCTGACTCCACCCATTCTACCCAGGCTCCTCCCATACCCCTCTGACCCCACCCATTCTGCCCAGGCTCCTCCTATTTGACCCCACCCAATCTGACTAGGCTCCTCCTAAGCCCCTAGGCTCCTCCTAAGCCCCTCCTCTGCTGTCTGACCCCACTCATTCTGCCCAGGCTCCTCCTAAGCCCCTCCTCTCTGACCCCACCCAATCTGACTAGGCTCCTCCTATACCCCCCTCTGCCCAGGCTCCTCCTATTTGACCCCACCCAATCTGACAAGGCTCCTCCTAAGCCCCTTCTCTGCTGTCTGACCCCACCCATTCTCCCCAGGCTCCTCCTATACCCCACCTCTCTGACCCCACCCAATCTGACTAGGCTCCTCCTAAGCCCCTCCTCTGCTGTCTGACCCCACCCATTCTGCCCAGGCTCCTCCTATACCCCCTCCTCTCTGACTCCACCCATTCTGCCCAGGCTCCTCCTATTGGACCCCACCCAATCTGATTAGGCTCCTCCTATACCCCCTCTGCCCAGGCTCCTCCTATACCCCTCCTCTCTGACCCCACCCCCTCTGCCCAGGCTCCTCCTATACCCCTCCTCTCTGACCCCACCCCCTCTGCCCAGGCTCCTCCTATACCCCTCCTCTGCTGTCTGACCCCACCCATTCTGCCCAGGCTCCTCCTATTTGACCCCACCCAATCTGACTAGGCTCCTCCTAAGCCCCTCCTCTGCTGTCTGACCCCACCCATTCTGCCCAGGCTCCTCCTATTTGACCCCACCCAATCTGACTAGGCTCCTCCTAAGCCCCTCCTCTCTGACCCCACCCATTCTGCCCAGGCTCCTCCTAAGCCCCTCCTCTGCTGTCTGACCCCACCCATTCTGCCCAGGCTCCTCCTTTACCCCTCCTCTCTGACCCCACCCCCTCTGCCCAGGCTCCTCCTATTTGACCCCACCCAATCTGACTAGGCTCCTCCTAAGCCCCTCCTCTGCTGTCTGACCCCACCCATTCTGCCCAGGCTCCTCCTATACCCCCTCCTCTCTGACTCCACCCATTCTGCCCAGGCTCCTCCTATTTGACCCCACCCAATCTGACTAGGCTCCTCCTATACCCCCTCTGCCCAGGCTCCTCCTATACCCCTCCTCTCTGACCCCACCCCCTCTGCCCAGGCTCCTCCTATACCCCCTCCGCCCAGGCTCCTCCTATACCCCTCCTCTCTGACCCCACCCCCTCTGCCCAGGCTCCTCCTATACCCCTCCTCTGCTGTCTGACCCCACTCATTCTGCCCAGGCTCCTCCTATTTGACCCCACCCAATCTGACTAGGCTCCTCCTAAGCCCCTCCTCTGCTGTCTGACCCCACCCATTCTGCCCAGGCTCCTCCTATTTGACCCCACCCAATCTGACTAGGCTCCTCCTAAGCCCCTCCTCTCTGACCCCACCCATTCTGCCCAGGCTCCTCCTAAGCCCCTCCTCTGCTGTCTGACCCCACCCATTCTGCCCAGGCTCCTCCTATACCCCTCCTCTCTGACCCCACCCCCTCTGCCCAGGCTCCTCCTATTTGACCCCACCCAATCTGACTAGGCTCCTCCTACACCCCCCTCTGCCAGGCTCCTCCTATACCCCCTCCTCTCTGACTCCACCCATTCTACCCAGGCTCCTCCCATACCCCTCTGACCCCACCCATTCTGCCCAGGCTCCTCCTATTTGACCCCACCCAATCTGACTAGGCTCCTCCTACACCCCCCTCTGCCCAGGCTCCTCCTATACCCCCCTCTGCCAGGCTCCTCCTATACCCCCCTCTGCCAGGCTCCTCCTATACCCCCTCCTCTCTGACCCCACCCATTCTGCCCAGGCTCCTCCTATTTGACCACACCCAATCTGACTAGGCTCCTCCTATACCCATTCTGCCCAGGCTCCTCCTATACCCCCTCCTCTCTGACTCCACCCATTCTGCCCAGGCTCCTCCTAAGCCCCTCCTCTCTGACCCCACCCATTCTGCCCATATACCCCCTCCTCCTGCCCAGGCTCCTCCTAAGCCCCTCCTCTGCTGTCTGACCCCACCCATTCTGCCCAGGCTCCGCCTAAGCCCCTCCTCTCTGACCCCACCCATTCTGCCCAGGCTCCTCCTAAGCCCCTCCTCTGCTGTCTGACCCCACCCATTCTGCCCAGGCTCCTCCCATACCCCTCTGACCCCACCCATTCTGCCCAGGCTCCTCCTATTTGACCCCACCCAATCTGACTAAGCTCCTCCTAAGCCCCTCCTCTCTGACCCCACCCCCTCTGGCCAGGCTCCTCCTATACCCCCTCTGCCCAGGCTCCTCCTATACCCCTCCTCTCTGACCCCACCCCCTCTGCCCAGGCTCCTCCTAAGCCCCTCCTCTGCTGTCTGACCCCACCCATTCTGCCCAGGCTCCTCCTATACCCCCTCCTCTCTGACTCCACCCATTCTACCCAGGCTCCTCCCATACCCCTCTGACCCCACCCAGGCTCCTCCTATTTGACCCCACCCAATCTGACTAGGCTCCTCCTACACCCCCCTCTGCCAGGCTCCTCCTATACCCCTCCTCTGCTGTCTGACCCCACCCATTCTGCCCAGGCTCCTCCTATTTGACCCCACCCAATCTGACTAGGCTCCTCCTAAGCCCCTCCTCTGCTGTCTGACCCCACCCATTCTGCCCAGGCTCCTCCTATACCCCACCTCTCTGACCCCACCCAATCTGACTAGGCTCCTCCTAAGCCCCTCCTCTGCTGTCTGACCCCACCCATTCTGCCCAGGCTCCTCCTCTCTGACCCCACCCATTCTGCCCAGGCTCCTCCTATACCCCACCTCTCTGACCCCACCCAATCTGACTAGGCTCCTCCTAAGCCCCTCCTCTGCTGTCTGACCCCACCCATTCTGCCCAGGCTCCTCCTATACCCCCTCCTCTCTGACCCCACCCAATCTGACTAGGCTCCTCCTATACCCCCTCCTCTCTGACTCCACCCATTCTGACTAGGCTCCTCCTATTTGACCCCACCCAATCTGACTAGGCTCCTCCTAAGCCCCTCCTCTGCTGTCTGACCCCTCCCATACTGCCCAGGCTCTGCCTAAGCATCTCCTCTCTGACCCCACCCATTCTGCCCAGGCTCCTCCTAAGCCCCTCCTCTGCTGTCTGACCCCACCCATTCTGCCCAGGCTCCTCCTAAGCCCCTCCTCTGCTGTCTGACCCCACCCATTCTGCCCAGGCTCCTCCTATACCCCCTCCTCTCTGACTCCACCCATTCTGCCCAGGCTCCTCCCATACCCCTCTGACCCCACCCATTCTGCCCAGGCTCCTCCTATACCCCTCCTATTTGACCCCACCCAATCTGACTTGGCTCCTCCTAAGCCCCTCCTCTGCTGTCTGACCCCACCCATTCTGCCCAGGCTCCTCCTATTTGACCCCACCCAATCTGACTAGGCTCCTCCTATACCCCCTCTGCCCAGGCTCCTCCTAAGCCCCTCCTCTCCTCTCAGACCCCACCCATTCTGCCCAGGCTCCTCCTATACCCCCTCCTCTCTGACTCCACCCATTCTGCCCAGGCTCCTCCCATTTGACCCCACCCAATCTGACTAGGCTCCTCCTATACCCCCTCTGCCCAGGCTCCTCCTATACCCCTCCTCTCTGACCCCACCCCCTCTGCCCAGGCTCCTCCTATACCCCCTCTGCCCAGGCTCCTCCTATACCCCTCCTCTCTGACCCCACCCCCTCTGCCCAGGCTCCTCCTATACCCCTCCTCTCTGACCCCACCCCCTCTGCCCAGGCTCCTCCTATTTGACCCCACCCAATCTGACTAGGCTCCTCCTACACCCCCCTCTGCCAGGCTCCTCCTATACCCCCTCCTCTCTGACTCCACCCATTCTACCCAGGCTCCTCCCATACCCCTCTGACCCCACCCAATCTGACTAGGCTCCTCCTAAGCCCCTCCTCTGCTGTCTGACCCCACCCATTCTGCCCAGGCTCCTCCTATACCCCTCCTCTCACTCTGACCCCACCCCCTCTGCCCAGGCTCCTCCTATTTGACCCCACCCAATCTGACTAGGCTCCTCCTACACCCCCCTCTGCCAGGCTCCTCCTATACCCCCTCCTCTCTGACTCCACCCATTCTACCCAGGCTCCTCCCATACCCCTCTGACCCCACCCAATCTGACTAGGCTCCTCCTAAGCCCCTCCTCTGCTGTCTGACCCCACCCATTCTGCCCAGGCTCCTCCTATACCCCACCTCTCTGACCCCACCCAATCTGACTAGGCTCCTCCTAAGCCCCTCCTCTGCTGTCTGACCCCACCCATTCTGCCCAGGCTCCTCCTCTCTGACCCCACCCATTCTGCCCAGGCTCCTCCTATACCCCACCTCTCTGACCCCACCCAATCTGACTAGGCTCCTCCTAAGCCCCTCCTCTGCTGTCTGACCCCACCCATTCTGCCCAGGCTCCTCCTATACCCCCTCCTCTCTGACTCCACCCATTCTACCCAGGCTCCTCCCATACCCCTCTGACCCCACCCATTCTGCCCAGGCTCCTCCTATTTGACCCCACCCAATCTGACTAGGCTCCTCCTACACCCCCCTCTGCCAGGCTCCTCCTATACCCCCTCCTCTCTGACTCCACCCATTCTACCCAGGCTCCTCCCATTCTGCCCAGGCTCCTCCTATTTGACCCCACCCAATCTGACTAGGCTCCTCCTAAGCCCCTAGGCCCCTCCTAAGCCCCTCCTCTGCTGTCTGACCCCACTCATTCTGCCCAGGCTCCTCCTAAGCCCCTCCTCTCTGACCCCACCCAATCTGACTAGGCTCCACCTAAGCCCCTAGGCTCCTCCTAAGCCCCTCCTCTGCTCTCTGACCCCACCCATTCTGCCCAGGCTCCTCCTATTTGACCCCACCCAATCTGACTAGGCTCCTCCTAAGCCCCTCCTCTCTGACCCCACCCATTCTGCCCAGGCTCCTCCTAAGCCCCTCCTCTGCTGTCTGACCCCACCCATTCTGCCCAGGCTCCTCCTATACCCCTCCTCTCTGACCCACCCCCTCTGCCCAGGCTCCTCCTATTTGACCCCACCCAATCTGACTAGGCTCCTCCTAAGCCCCTCCTCTGCTGTCTGACCCCACCCATTCTGCCCAGGCTCCGCCTAAGCATCTCCTCTCTGACCCCACCCATTCTGCCCAGGCTCCTCCTAAGCCCCTCCTCTCTGACTCCACCCATTCTGCCCAGGCTCCTCCTATACCCCTCCTCTCTGACTCCACCCATTCTGACTAGGCTCCTCCTAAGCCCCTCCTCTGCTGTCTGACCCCACCCATTCTGCCCAGGCTCCTCCTATACCCCCTCCTCTCTGACTCCACCCATTCTGCCCAGGCTCCTCCTAAGCCCCTCCTCTCTGACCCCACCCATTCTGCCACGGCTCCTCCTAAGCCCCTCCTCTGCTGTCTGACCCCACCCATTCTGCCCAGGCTCCTCCTATTTGACCCCACCCAATCTGACTAGGTACCTCCTAAGCCCCTCCTCTGCTGTCTGGCCCCACCCATTCTGCCCAGGCTCCTCCTATACCCCCTCCTATTTGACCCCACCCAATCTGACTAGGCTCCTCCTATACCCCTCCTCTCTGACCTCACCCATTCTGCCCAGGCTCCTCCTATTTGACCCCACCCAATCTGACTAGGCTCCTCCTAAGCCCCTCCTCTGCTGTCTGACCCCACCCATTCTGCCCAGGCTCCTCCTAAGCCCCTCCTCTCTGACCCCACCAATTCTGCCCAGGCTCCTCCTAAGCCCCTCCTCTGCTGTCTGACCCCACCCATTCTGCCCAGGCTCCTCCTAAGCCCCTCCTCTCTGACCCCACCAATTCTGCCCAGGCTCCTCCTAAGCCCCTCATCTGCTGTCTGACCCCACCTATTCTGCCCAGGCTCCTCCTATACCCCTCCTCTCTGACCCCACCCAATCTGACTAGGCTCCTCCTAAGCCCCTAGGCTCCTCCTAAGCCCCTCCTCTCTGACCCCACCCAATCTGACTAGGCTCCTCCTATACCCCCTCCTCTCTGACTCCACCCATTCTGACTAGGCTCCTCCTATTGACCCCACCCAATCTGACTAGGCTCCTCCTAAGCCCCTCCTCTGCTGTCTGACCCCACCCATTCTGCCCAGGCTCCGCCTAAGCATCTCCTCTCTGACCCCACCCATTCTGCCCAGGCTCCTCCTAAGCCCCTCCTCTGCTGTCTGACCCCACCCATTCTGCCCAGGCTCCTCCTATTTGACCCCACCCAATCTGACTAGGTTCCTCCTAAGCCCCTCCTCTGCTGTCTGGCCCCACCCATTCTGCCCAGGCTCCTCCTATACCCCCTCCTATTTGACCCCACCCAATCTGACTAGGCTCCTCCTATACCCCTCCTCTCTGACCTCACCCATTCTGCCCAGGCTCCTCCTATTTGACCCCACCCAATCTGACTAGGCTCCTCCTAAGCCCCTCCTCTCTGACCCCACCCATTCTGCCCAGGCTCCTCCTAAGCCCCTCCTCTGCTGTCTGACCCCACCCATTCTCCCCAGGCTCCTCCTATACCCCACCTCTCTGACCCCACCCAATCTGACTAGGCTCCTCCTAAGCCCCTCCTCTGCTGTCTGACCCCACCCATTCTGCCCAGGCTCCTCCTATACCCCCTCCTCTCTGACTCCACCCATTCTGCCCAGGCTCCTCCTATTGGACCCCACCCAATCTGATTAGGCTCCTCCTATACCCCCTCTGCCCAGGCTCCTCCTATACCCCTCCTCTCTGACCCCACCCCCTCTGCCCAGGCTCCTCCTATACCCCTCCTCTCTGACCCCACCCCCTCTGCCCAGGCTCCTCCTATACCCCTCCTCTGCTGTCTGACCCCACCCATTCTGCCCAGGCTCCTCCTAATTGACCCCACCCAATCTGACTAGGCTCCTCCTAAGCCCCTCCTCTGCTGTCTGACCCCACCCATTCTGCCCAGGCTCCTCCTATTTGACCCCACCCAATCTGACTAGGCTCCTCCTAAGCCCCTCCTCTCTGACCCCACCCATTCTGCCCAGGCTCCTCCTAAGCCCCTCCTCTGCTGTCTGACCCCACCCATTCTGCCCAGGCTCCTCCTATACCCCTCCTCTCTGACCCCACCCCCTCTGCCCAGGCTCCTCCTATTTGACCCCACCCAATCTGACTAGGCTCCTCCTAAGCCCCTCCTCTGCTGTCTGACCCCACCCATTCTGCCCAGGCTCCTCCTATACCCCCTCCTCTCTGACTCCACCCATTCTGCCCAGGCTCCTCCTATTTGACCCCACCCAATCTGACTAGGCTCCTCCTATACCCCCTCTGCCCAGGCTCCTCCTATACCCCTCCTCTCTGACCCCACCCCCTCTGCCCAGGCTCCTCCTATACCACCTCTGCC
This sequence comes from Lissotriton vulgaris, assembly GCF_964263255.1. Taxonomy (NCBI): domain Eukaryota; kingdom Metazoa; phylum Chordata; class Amphibia; order Caudata; family Salamandridae; genus Lissotriton; species Lissotriton vulgaris. The sequence continues at coordinate 1,003,724,178 of NC_141695.1, forward strand.
CAGGCTCCTCCTATACCCCTCCTCTCTGACCCCACCCCCTCTTCCCAGGCTCCTCCTATACCCCTCCTCTGCTGTCTGACCCCACCCATTCTGCCCAGGCTCCTCCTATTTGACCCCACCCAATCTGACTAGGCTCCTCCTAAGCCCCTCCTCTGCTGTCTGACCCCACCCATTCTGCCCAGGCTCCTCCTATTTGACCCCACCCAATCTGACTAGGCTCCTCCTAAGCCCCTCCTCTCTGACCCCACCCATTCTGCCCAGGCTCCTCCTAAGCCCCTCCTCTGCTGTCTGACCCCACCCATTCTGCCCAGGCTCCTCCTATACCCCTCCTCTCTGACCCCACCCCCTCTGCCCAGGCTCCTCCTATTTGACCCCACCCAATCTGACTAGGCTCCTCCTACACCCCCCTCTGCCAGGCTCCTCCTATACCCCCTCCTCTCTGACTCCACCCATTCTACCCAGGCTCCTCCCATACCCCTCTGACCCCACCCATTCTGCCCAGGCTCCTCCTATTTGACCCCACCCAATCTGACTAGGCTCCTCCTACACCCCCCTCTGCCCAGGCTCCTCCTATACCCCCCTCTGCCAGGCTCCTCCTATACCCCCCTCTGCCAGGCTCCTCCTATACCCCCTCCTCTCTGACCCCACCCATTCTGCCCAGGCTCCTCCTATTTGACCACACCCAATCTGACTAGGCTCCTCCTATACCCATTCTGCCCAGGCTCCTCCTATACCCCCTCCTCTCTGACTCCACCCATTCTGCCCAGGCTCCTCCTAAGCCCCTCCTCTCTGACCCCACCCATTCTGCCCATATACCCCCTCCTCCTGCCCAGGCTCCTCCTAAGCCCCTCCTCTGCTGTCTGACCCCACCCATTCTGCCCAGGCTCCGCCTAAGCCCCTCCTCTCTGACCCCACCCATTCTGCCCAGGCTCCTCCTAAGCCCCTCCTCTGCTGTCTGACCCCACCCATTCTGCCCAGGCTCCTCCCATACCCCTCTGACCCCACCAATTCTGCCCAGGCTCCTCCTATTTGACCCCACCCAATCTGACTAAGCTCCTCCTAAGCCCCTCCTCTCTGACCCCACCCCCTCTGGCCAGGCTCCTCCTATACCCCCTCTGCCCAGGCTCCTCCTATACCCCTCCTCTCTGACCCCACCCCCTCTGCCCAGGCTCCTCCTAAGCCCCTCCTCTGCTGTCTGACCCCACCCATTCTGCCCAGGCTCCTCCTATACCCCTCCTCTCACTCTGACCCCACCCCCTCTGCCCAGGCTCCTCCTATTTGACCCCACCCAATCTGACTAGGCTCCTCCTACACCCCCCTCTGCCAGGCTCCTCCTATACCCCCTCCTCTCTGACTCCACCCATTCTACCCAGGCTCCTCCCATACCCCTCTGACCCCACCCAATCTGACTAGGCTCCTCCTAAGCCCCTCCTCTGCTGTCTGACCCCACCCATTCTGCCCAGGCTCCTCCTATACCCCACCTCTCTGACCCCACCCAATCTGACTAGGCTCCTCCTAAGCCCCTCCTCTGCTGTCTGACCCCACCCATTCTGCCCAGGCTCCTCCTCTCTGACCCCACCCATTCTGCCCAGGCTCCTCCTATACCCCACCTCTCTGACCCCACCCAATCTGACTAGGCTCCTCCTAAGCCCCTCCTCTGCTGTCTGACCCCACCCATTCTGCCCAGGCTCCTCCTATACCCCCTCCTCTCTGACTCCACCCATTCTACCCAGGCTCCTCCCATACCCCTCTGACCCCACCCATTCTGCCCAGGCTCCTCCTATTTGACCCCACCCAATCTGACTAGGCTCCTCCTACACCCCCCTCTGCCAGGCTCCTCCTATACCCCCTCCTCTCTGACTCCACCCATTCTACCCAGGCTCCTCCCATTCTGCCCAGGCTCCTCCTATTTGACCCCACCCAATCTGACTAGGCTCCTCCTAAGCCCCTAGGCCCCTCCTAAGCCCCTCCTCTGCTGTCTGACCCCACTCATTCTGCCCAGGCTCCTCCTAAGCCCCTCCTCTCTGACCCCACCCAATCTGACTAGGCTCCACCTAAGCCCCTAGGCTCCTCCTAAGCCCCTCCTCTGCTCTCTGACCCCACCCATTCTGCCCAGGCTCCTCCTATTTGACCCCACCCAATCTGACTAGGCTCCTCCTAAGCCCCTCCTCTCTGACCCCACCCATTCTGCCCAGGCTCCTCCTAAGCCCCTCCTCTGCTGTCTGACCCCACCCATTCTGCCCAGGCTCCTCCTATACCCCTCCTCTCTGACCCACCCCCTCTGCCCAGGCTCCTCCTATTTGACCCCACCCAATCTGACTAGGCTCCTCCTAAGCCCCTCCTCTGCTGTCTGACCCCACCCATTCTGCCCAGGCTCCGCCTAAGCATCTCCTCTCTGACCCCACCCATTCTGCCCAGGCTCCTCCTAAGCCCCTCCTCTCTGACTCCACCCATTCTGCCCAGGCTCCTCCTATACCCCTCCTCTCTGACTCCACCCATTCTGACTAGGCTCCTCCTAAGCCCCTCCTCTGCTGTCTGACCCCACCCATTCTGCCCAGGCTCCTCCTATACCCCCTCCTCTCTGACTCCACCCATTCTGCCCAGGCTCCTCCTAAGCCCCTCCTCTCTGACCCCACCCATTCTGCCACGGCTCCTCCTAAGCCCCTCCTCTGCTGTCTGACCCCACCCATTCTGCCCAGGCTCCTCCTATTTGACCCCACCCAATCTGACTAGGTACCTCCTAAGCCCCTCCTCTGCTGTCTGGCCCCACCCATTCTGCCCAGGCTCCTCCTATACCCCCTCCTATTTGACCCCACCCAATCTGACTAGGCTCCTCCTATACCCCTCCTCTCTGACCTCACCCATTCTGCCCAGGCTCCTCCTATTTGACCCCACCCAATCTGACTAGGCTCCTCCTAAGCCCCTCCTCTGCTGTCTGACCCCACCCATTCTGCCCAGGCTCCTCCTAAGCCCCTCCTCTCTGACCCCACCAATTCTGCCCAGGCTCCTCCTAAGCCCCTCCTCTGCTGTCTGACCCCACCCATTCTGCCCAGGCTCCTCCTAAGCCCCTCCTCTCTGACCCCACCAATTCTGCCCAGGCTCCTCCTAAGCCCCTCATCTGCTGTCTGACCCCACCTATTCTGCCCAGGCTCCTCCTATACCCCTCCTCTCTGACCCCACCCAATCTGACTAGGCTCCTCCTAAGCCCCTAGGCTCCTCCTAAGCCCCTCCTCTCTGACCCCACCCAATCTGACTAGGCTCCTCCTATACCCCCTCCTCTCTGACTCCACCCATTCTGACTAGGCTCCTCCTATTGACCCCACCCAATCTGACTAGGCTCCTCCTAAGCCCCTCCTCTGCTGTCTGACCCCACCCATTCTGCCCAGGCTCCGCCTAAGCATCTCCTCTCTGACCCCACCCATTCTGCCCAGGCTCCTCCTAAGCCCCTCCTCTGCTGTCTGACCCCACCCATTCTGCCCAGGCTCCTCCTATTTGACCCCACCCAATCTGACTAGGTTCCTCCTAAGCCCCTCCTCTGCTGTCTGGCCCCACCCATTCTGCCCAGGCTCCTCCTATACCCCCTCCTATTTGACCCCACCCAATCTGACTAGGCTCCTCCTATACCCCTCCTCTCTGACCTCACCCATTCTGCCCAGGCTCCTCCTATTTGACCCCACCCAATCTGACTAGGCTCCTCCTAAGCCCCTCCTCTCTGACCCCACCCATTCTGCCCAGGCTCCTCCTAAGCCCCTCCTCTGCTGTCTGACCCCACCCATTCTCCCCAGGCTCCTCCTATACCCCACCTCTCTGACCCCACCCAATCTGACTAGGCTCCTCCTAAGCCCCTCCTCTGCTGTCTGACCCCACCCATTCTGCCCAGGCTCCTCCTATACCCCCTCCTCTCTGACTCCACCCATTCTGCCCAGGCTCCTCCTATTGGACCCCACCCAATCTGATTAGGCTCCTCCTATACCCCCTCTGCCCAGGCTCCTCCTATACCCCTCCTCTCTGACCCCACCCCCTCTGCCCAGGCTCCTCCTATACCCCTCCTCTCTGACCCCACCCCCTCTGCCCAGGCTCCTCCTATACCCCTCCTCTGCTGTCTGACCCCACCCATTCTGCCCAGGCTCCTCCTAATTGACCCCACCCAATCTGACTAGGCTCCTCCTAAGCCCCTCCTCTGCTGTCTGACCCCACCCATTCTGCCCAGGCTCCTCCTATTTGACCCCACCCAATCTGACTAGGCTCCTCCTAAGCCCCTCCTCTCTGACCCCACCCATTCTGCCCAGGCTCCTCCTAAGCCCCTCCTCTGCTGTCTGACCCCACCCATTCTGCCCAGGCTCCTCCTATACCCCTCCTCTCTGACCCCACCCCCTCTGCCCAGGCTCCTCCTATTTGACCCCACCCAATCTGACTAGGCTCCTCCTAAGCCCCTCCTCTGCTGTCTGACCCCACCCATTCTGCCCAGGCTCCTCCTATACCCCCTCCTCTCTGACTCCACCCATTCTGCCCAGGCTCCTCCTATTTGACCCCACCCAATCTGACTAGGCTCCTCCTATACCCCCTCTGCCCAGGCTCCTCCTATACCCCTCCTCTCTGACCCCACCCCCTCTGCCCAGGCTCCTCCTATACCACCTCTGCCCAGGCTCCTCCTATACCCCTCCTCTCTGACCCCACCCCCTCTTCCCAGGCTCCTCCTATACCCCTCCTCTGCTGTCTGACCCCACCCATTCTGCCCAGGCTCCTCCTATTTGACCCCACCCAATCTGACTAGGCTCCTCCTAAGCCCCTCCTCTGCTGTCTGACCCCACCCATTCTGCCCAGGCTCCTCCTATTTGACCCCACCCAATCTGACTAGGCTCCTCCTAAGCCCCTCCTCTCTGACCCCACCCATTCTGCCCAGGCTCCTCCTAAGCCCCTCCTCTGCTGTCTGACCCCACCCATTCTGCCCAGGCTCCTCCTATACCCCTCCTCTCTGACCCCACCCCCTCTGCCCAGGCTCCTCCTATTTGACCCCACCCAATCTGACTAGGCTCCTCCTACACCCCCCTCTGCCAGGCTCCTCCTATACCCCCTCCTCTCTGACTCCACCCATTCTACCCAGGCTCCTCCCATACCCCTCTGACCCCACCCATTCTGCCCAGGCTCCTCCTATTTGACCCCACCCAATCTGACTAGGCTCCTCCTACACCCCCCTCTGCCCAGGCTCCTCCTATACCCCCCTCTGCCAGGCTCCTCCTATACCCCCCTCTGCCAGGCTCCTCCTATACCCCCTCCTCTCTGACCCCACCCATTCTGCCCAGGCTCCTCCTATTTGACCACACCCAATCTGACTAGGCTCCTCCTATACCCATTCTGCCCAGGCTCCTCCTATACCCCCTCCTCTCTGACTCCACCCATTCTGCCCAGGCTCCTCCTAAGCCCCTCCTCTCTGACCCCACCCATTCTGCCCATATACCCCCTCCTCCTGCCCAGGCTCCTCCTAAGCCCCTCCTCTGCTGTCTGACCCCACCCATTCTGCCCAGGCTCCGCCTAAGCCCCTCCTCTCTGACCCCACCCATTCTGCCCAGGCTCCTCCTAAGCCCCTCCTCTGCTGTCTGACCCCACCCATTCTGCCCAGGCTCCTCCCATACCCCTCTGACCCCACCAATTCTGCCCAGGCTCCTCCTATTTGACCCCACCCAATCTGACTAAGCTCCTCCTAAGCCCCTCCTCTCTGACCCCACCCCCTCTGGCCAGGCTCCTCCTATACCCCCTCTGCCCAGGCTCCTCCTATACCCCTCCTCTCTGACCCCACCCCCTCTGCCCAGGCTCCTCCTAAGCCCCTCCTCTGCTGTCTGACCCCACCCATTCTGCCCAGGCTCCTCCTATACCCCCTCCTCTCTGACTCCACCCATTCTACCCAGGCTCCTCCCATACCCCTCTGACCCCACCCAGGCTCCTCCTATTTGACCCCACCCAATCTGACTAGGCTCCTCCTACACCCCCCTCTGCCAGGCTCCTCCTATACCCCTCCTCTGCTGTCTGACCCCACCCATTCTGCCCAGGCTCCTCCTATTTGACCCCACCCAATCTGACTAGGCTCCTCCTAAGCCCCTCCCCTGCTGTCTGACCCCACCCATTCTGCCCAGGCTCCTCCTATACCCCACCTCTCTGACCCCACCCAATCTGACTAGGCTCCTCCTAAGCCCCTCCTCTGCTGTCTGACCCCACCCATTCTGCCCAGGCTCCTCCTCTCTGACCCCACCCATTCTGCCCAGGCTCCTCCTATACCCCACCTCTCTGACCCCACCCAATCTGACTAGGCTCCTCCTACACCCCCCTCTGCCAGGCTCCTCCTATACCCCCTCCTCTCTGACTCCACCCATTCTACCCAGGCTCCTCCCATACCCCTCTGACCCCACCCAATCTGACTAGGCTCCTCCTAAGCCCCTCCTCTGCTGTCTGACCCCACCCATTCTGCCCAGGCTCCTCCTATACCCCTCCTCTCTGACCCCACCCCCTCTGCCCAGGCTCCTCCTATTTGACCCCACCCAATCTGACTAGGCTCCTCCTACACCCCCCTCTGCCAGGCTCCTCCTATACCCCCTCCTCTCTGACTCCACCCATTCTACCCAGGCTCCTCCCATACCCCTCTGACCCCACCCAATCTGACTAGGCTCCTCCTAAGCCCCTCCTCTGCTGTCTGACCCCACCCATTCTGCCCAGGCTCCTCCTATACCCCACCTCTCTGACCCCACCCAATCTGACTAGGCTCCTCCTAAGCCCCTCCTCTGCTGTCTGACCCCACCCATTCTGCCCAGGCTCCTCCTCTCTGACCCCACCCATTCTGCCCAGGCTCCTCCTATACCCCACCTCTCTGACCCCACCCAATCTGACTTGGCTCCTCCTAAGCCCCTACTCTGCTGTCTGACCCCACCCATTCTGCCCAGGCTCCTCCTATACCCCCTCCTCTCTGACTCCACCCATTCTACCCAGGCTCCTCCCATACCCCTCTGACCCCACCCATTCTGCCCAGGCTCCTCCTATTTGACCCCACCCAATCTGACTAGGCTCCTCCTACACCCCCCTCTGCCAGGCTCCTCCTATACCCCCTCCTCTCTGACTCCACCCATTCTACCCAGGCTCCTCCCATTCTGCCCAGGCTCCTCCTATTTGACCCCACCCAATCTGACTAGGCTCCTCCTAAGCCCCTAGGCCCCTCCTAAGCCCCTCCTCTGCTGTCTGACCCCACTCATTCTGCCCAGGCTCCTCCTAAGCCCCTCCTCTCTGACCCCACCCAATCTGACTAGGCTCCTCCTAAGCCCCTCCTCTGCTCTCTGACCCCACCCATTCTGCCCAGGCTCCTCCTATTTGACCCCACCCAATCTGACTAGGCTCCTCCTAAGCCCCTCCTCTCTGACCCCACCCATTCTGCCCAGGCTCCTCCTAAGCCCCTCCTCTGCTGTCTGACCCCACCCATTCTGCCCAGGCTCCTCCTATACCCCTCCTCTCTGACCCCACCCCCTCTGCCGAGGCTCCTCCTATTTGACCCCACCCAATCTGACTAGGCTCCTCCTAAGCCCCTCCTCTGCTGTCTGACCCCACCCATTCTGCCCAGGCTCCGCCTAAGCATCTCCTCTCTGACCCCACCCATTCTGCCCAGGCTCCTCCTAAGCCCCTCCTCTCTGACTCCACCCATTCTGCCCAGGCTCCTCCTATACCCCTCCTCTCTGACTCCACCCATTCTGACTAGGCTCCTCCTAAGCCCCTCCTCTGCTGTCTGACCCCACCCATTCTGCCCAGGCTCCTCCTATACCCCCTCCTCTCTGACTCCACCCATTCTGCCCAGGCTCCTCCTAAGCCCCTCCTCTCTGACCCCACCCATTCTGCCCAGGCTCCTCCTAAGCCCCTCCTCTGCTGTCTGACTCCACCCAATCTGCCCAGGCTCCTCCTAAGCCCCTCCTCTGCTGTCTGACCCCACCCATTCTGCCCAGGCTCCTCCCATACCCCTCTGACCCCACCCATTCTGCCCAGGTTCCTCCTATTTGACCCCACCCAATCTGACTAAGCTCCTCCTAAGCCCCTCCTCTCTGACCCCACCCCCTCTGGCCAGGCTCCTCCTATACCCCCTCTGCCCAGGCTCCTCCTATACCCCTCCTCTCTGACCCCACCCCCTCTGCCCAGGCTCCTCCTAAGCCCCTCCTCTGCTGTCTGACCCCACCCATTCTGCCCAGGCTCCTCCTATACCCCCTCCTCTCTGACTCCACCCATTCTACCCAGGCTCCTCCCATACCCCTCTGACCCCACCCAGGCTCCTCCTATTTGACCCCACCCAATCTGACTAGGCTCCTCCTACACCCCCCTCTGCCAGGCTCCTCCTATACCCCTCCTCTGCTGTCTGACCCCACCCATTCTGCCCAGGCTCCTCCTATTTGACCCCACCCAATCTGACTAGGCTCCTCCTAAGCCCCTCCCCTGCTGTCTGACCCCACCCATTCTGCCCAGGCTCCTCCTATACCCCACCTCTCTGACCCCACCCAATCTGACTAGGCTCCTCCTAAGCCCCTCCTCTGCTGTCTGACCCCACCCATTCTGCCCAGGCTCCTCCTCTCTGACCCCACCCATTCTGCCCAGGCTCCTCCTATACCCCACCTCTCTGACCCCACCCAATCTGACTAGGCTCCTCCTACACCCCCTTCTGCCAGGCTCCTCCTATACCCCCTCCTCTCTGACTCCACCCATTCTACCCAGGCTCCTCCCATACCCCTCTGACCCCACCCAATCTGACTAGGCTCCTCCTAAGCCCCTCCTCTGCTGTCTGACCCCACCCATTCTGCCCAGGCTCCTCCTATACCCCTCCTCTCTGACCCCACCCCCTCTGCCCAGGCTCCTCCTATTTGACCCCACCCAATCTGACTAGGCTCCTCCTACACCCCCCTCTGCCAGGCTCCTCCTATACCCCCTCCTCTCTGACTCCACCCATTCTACCCAGGCTCCTCCCATACCCCTCTGACCCCACCCAATCTGACTAGGCTCCTCCTAAGCCCCTCCTCTGCTGTCTGACCCCACCCATTCTGCCCAGGCTCCTCCTATACCCCACCTCTCTGACCCCACCCAATCTGACTAGGCTCCTCCTAAGCCCCTCCTCTGCTGTCTGACCCCACCCATTCTGCCCAGGCTCCTCCTCTCTGACCCCACCCATTCTGCCCAGGCTCCTCCTATACCCCACCTCTCTGACCCCACCCAATCTGACTAGGCTCCTCCTAAGCCCCTCCTCTGCTGTCTGACCCCACCCATTCTGCCCAGGCTCCTCCTATACCCCCTCCTCTCTGACTCCACCCATTCTACCCAGGCTCCTCCCATACCCCTCTGACCCCACCCATTCTGCCCAGGCTCCTCCTATTTGACCCCACCCAATCTGACTAGGCTCCTCCTACACCCCCCTCTGCCAGGCTCCTCCTATACCCCCTCCTCTCTGACTCCACCCATTCTACCCAGGCTCCTCCCATTCTGCCCAGGCTCCTCCTATTTGACCCCACCCAATCTGACTAGGCTCCTCCTAAGCCCCTAGGCCCCTCCTAAGCCCCTCCTCTGCTGTCTGACCCCACTCATTCTGCCCAGGCTCCTCCTAAGCCCCTCCTCTCTGACCCCACCCAATCTGACTAGGCTCCTCCTAAGCCCCTCCTCTGCTCTCTGACCCCACCCATTCTGCCCAGGCTCCTCCTATTTGACCCCACCCAATCTGACTAGGCTCCTCCTAAGCCCCTCCTCTCTGACCCCACCCATTCTGCCCAGGCTCTTCCTAAGCCCCTCCTCTGCTGTCTGACCCCACCCATTCTGCCCAGGCTCCTCCTATACCCCTCCTCTCTGACCCCACCCCCTCTGCCCAGGCTCCTCCTATTTGACCCCACCCAATCTGACTAGGCTCCTCCTAAGCCCCTCCTCTGCTGTCTGACCCCACCCATTCTGCCCAGGCTCCGCCTAAGCATCTCCTCTCTGACCCCACCCATTCTGCCCAGGCTCCTCCTAAGCCCCTCCTCTCTGACTCCACCCATTCTGCCCAGGCTCCTCCTATACCCCTCCTCTCTGACTTCACCCATTCTGACTAGGCTCCTCCTAAGCCCCTCCTCTGCTGTCTGACCCCACCCATTCTGCCCAGGCTCCTCCTATACCCCCTCCTCTCTGACTCCACCCATTCTGCCCAGGCTCCTCCTAAGCCCCTCCTCTCTGACCCCACCCATTCTGCCCAGGCTCCTCCTAAGCCCCTCCTCTGCTGTCTGACCCCACCCATTCTGCCCAGGCTCCTCCTATTTGACCCCACCCAATCTGACTAGGTTCCTCCTAAGCCCCTCCTCTGCTGTCTGGCCCCACTCATTCTGCCCAGGCTCCTCCTATACCCCCTCCTATTTGACCCCACCCAATCTGACTAGGCTCCTCCTATTCCCCTCCTCTCTGACCTCACCCATTCTGCCCAGGCTCCTCCTATTTGACCCCACCCAATCTGACTAGGCTCCTCCTAAGCCCCTCCTCTGCTGTCTGACCCCACCCATTCTGCCCAGGCTCCTCCTAAGCCCCTCCTCTCTGACCCCACCAATTCTGCCCAGGCTCCTCCTAAGCCCCTCCTCTGCTGTCTGACCCCAACCATTCTGCCCAGGCTCCTCCTAAGCCCCTCCTCTCTGACCCCACCAATTCTGCCCAGGCTCCTCCTAAGCCCCTCATCTGCTGTCTGACCCCACCCATTCTGCCCAGGCTCCTCCTATACCCCTCCTCTCTGACCCCACCCAATCTGACTAGGCTCCTCCTAAGCCCCTAGGCTCCTCCTAAGCCCCTCCTCTCTGACCCCACCCAATCTGTCTAGGCTCCTCCTATACCCCCTCCTCTCTGACTCCACCCATTCTGACTAGGCTCCTGCTATTTGACCCCACCCAATCTGACTAGGCTCCTCCTAAGCCCCTCCTCTGCTGTCTGACCCCACCCATTCTGCCCAGGCTCCGCCTAAGCATCTCCTCTCTGACCCCACCCATTCTGCCCAGGCTCCTCCTAAGCCCCTCCTCTGCTGTCTGACCCCACCCATTCTGCCCAGGCTCCTCCTATTTGACCCCACCCAATCTGACTAGGTTCCTCCTAAGCCCCTCCTCTGCTGTCTGACCCCACCCATTCTGCCCAGGCTCCTCCTATACCCCCTCCTCTCTGACTCCACCCATTCTGCCCAGGCTCCTCCTATTGGACCCCACCCAATCTGATTAGGCTCCTCCTATACCCCCTCTGCCCAGGCTCCTCCTATACCCCTCCTCTCTGACCCCACCCCCTCTGCCCAGGCTCCTCCTATACCCCTCCTCTCTGACCCCACCCCCTCTGCCCAGGCTCCTCCTATACCCCTCCTCTGCTGTCTGACCCCACCCATTCTGCCCAGGCTCCTCCTATTTGACCCCACCCAATCTGAAAAGGCTCCTCCTAAGCCCCTCCTCTGCTGTCTGACCCCACCCATTCTGCCCAGGCTCCTCCTATTTGACCCCACCCAATCTGACTAGGCTCCTCCTAAGCCCCTCCTCTCTGACCCCACCCATTCTGCCCAGGCTCCTCCTAAGCCCCTCCTCTGCTGTCTGACCCCACCCATTCTGCCCAGGCTCCTCCTATACCCCTCCTCTCTGACCCCACCCCCTCTGCCCAGGCTCCTCCTATTTGACCCCACCCAATCTGACTAGGCTCCTCCTAAGCCCCTCCTCTGCTGTCTGACCCCACCCATTCTGCCCAGGCTCCTCCTATACCCCCTCCTCTCTGACTCCACCCATTCTGCCCAGGCTCCTCCTATTTGACCCCACCCAATCTGACTAGGCTCCTCCTATACCCCCTCTGCCCAGGCTCCTCCTATACCCCTCCTCTCTGACCCCACCCCCTCTGCCCAGGCTCCTCCTATACCCCCTCTGCCCAGGCTCCTCCTATACCCCTCCTCTCTGACCCCACCCCCTCTGCCCAGGCTCCTCCTATACCCCTCCTCTGCTGTCTGACCCCACCCATTCTGCCCAGGCTCCTCCTATTTGACCCCACCCAATCTGACTAGGCTCCTCCTAAGCCCCTCCTCTGCTGTCTGACCCCACCCATTCTGCCCAGGCTCCTCCTATTTGACCCCACCCAATCTGACTAGGCTCCTCCTAAGCCCCTCCTCTCTGACCCCACCCATTCTGCCCAGGCTCCTCCTAAGCCCCTCCTCTGCTGTCTGACCCCACCCATTCTGCCCAGGCTCCTCCTATACCCCTCCTCTCTGACCCCACCCCCTCTGCCCAGGCTCCTCCTATTTGACCCCACCCAATCTGACTAGGCTCCTCCTACACCCCCCTCTGCCAGGCTCCTCCTATACCCCCTCCTCTCTGACTCCACCCATTCTACCCAGGCTCCTCCCATACCCCTCTGACCCCACCCATTCTGCCCAGGCTCCTCCTATTTGACCCCGCCCAATCTGACTAGGCTCCTCCTACACCCCCCTCTGCCCAGGCTCCTCCTATACCCCCCTCTGCCAGGCTCCTCCTATACCCCCCTCTGCCAGGCTCCTCCTATACCCCCTCCTCTCTGACCCCACCCATTCTGCCCAGGCTCCTCCTATTTGACCACACCCAATCTGACTAGGCTCCTCCTATACCCATTCTGCCCAGGCTCCTCCTATACCCCCTCCTCTCTGACTCCACCCATTCTGCCCAGGCTCCTCCTAAGCCCCTCCTCTCTGACCCCACCCATTCTGCCCATATACCCCCTCCTCCTGCCCAGGCTCCTCCTAAGCCCCTCCTCTGCTGTCTGACCCCACCCATTCTGCCCAGGCTCCGCCTAAGCCCCTCCTCTCTGACCCCACCCATTCTGCCCAGGCTCCTCCTAAGCCCCTCCTCTGCTGTCTGACCCCACCCATTCTGCCCAGGCTCCTCCTATACCCCCCTCCTCTCTGACTCCACCCATTCTACCCAGGCTCCTCCCATACCCCTCTGACCCCACCCAGGCTCCTCCCATTTGACCCCACCCAATCTGACTAGGCTCCTCCTACACCCCCCTCTGCCAGGCTCCTCCTATACCCCTCCTCTGCTGTCTGACCCCACCCATTCTGCCCAGGCTCCTCCTATTTGACCCCACCCAATCTGACTAGGCTCCTCCTAAGCCCCTCCTCTGCTGTCTGACCCCACCCATTCTGCCCAGGCTCCTCCTATACCCCACCTCTCTGACCCCACCCAATCTGACTAGGCTCCTCCTAAGCCCCTCCTCTGCTGTCTGACCCCACCCATTCTGCCCAGGCTCCTCCTCTCTGACCCCACCCATTCTGCCCAGGCTTCTCCTATGCCCCCTCCTCTCTGACTCCACCCATTCTGAATAGGCTCCTCCTATTTGACCCCACCCAATCTGACTAGGCTCCTCCTAAGCCCCTCCTCTGCTGTCTGACCCCACCCATACTGCCCAGGCTCTGCCTAAGCATCTCCTCTCTGACCCCACCCATTCTGCCCAGGCTCCTCCTAAGCCCCTCCTCTGCTGTCTGACCCCACCCATTCTGCCCAGGCTCCTCCTAAGCCCCTCCTCTGCTGTCTGACCCCACCCATTCTGCCCAGGCTCCTCCTCTCTGACCCCACCCATTCTGCCCAGGCTCCTCCTATAACCCACCTCTCTGACCCCACCCAATCTGACTAGGCTCCTCCTAAGCCCCTCCTCTGCTGTCTGACCCCACCCATTCTGCCCAGGCTCCTCCTATACCCCCTCCTCTCTGACTCCACCCATTCTACCCAGGCTCCTCCCATACCCCTCTGACCCCACCCATTCTGCCCAGGCTCCTCCTATTTGACCCCACCCAATCTGACTAGGCTCCTCCTACACCCCCCTCTGCCAGGCTCCTCCTATACCCCCTTCTCTCTGACTCCACCCATTCTACCCAGGCTCCTCCCATTCTGCCCAGGCTCCTCCTATTTGACCCCACCCAATCTGACTAGGCTCCTCCTACACCCCCCCCTCTGCCAGGCTCCTCCTATACCCCTCCTCTCTGACCCCACCCAATCTGCCCAGGCTCCGCCTAAGCCCCTCCTCTCTGACCCCACCCATTCTGCCCAGGCTCCTCCCATACCCCTCTGACCCCACCCATTCTGCCCAGGCTCCTCCTATTTGACCCCACCCAATCTGACTAAGCTCCTCCTAAGCCCCTCCTCTCTGACCCCACCCCCTCTGGCCAGGCTCCTCCTATACCCCCTCTGCCCAGGCTCCTCCTATACCCCTCCTCTCTGACCCCACCCCCTCTGCCCAGGCTCCTCCTAAGCCCCTCCTCTGCTGTCTGACCCCACCCATTCTGCCCAGGCTCCTCCTATACCCCCTCCTCTCTGACTCCACTCATTCTACCCAGGCTCCTCCCATACCCCTCTGACCCCACCCAGGCTCCTCCTATTTGACCCCACCCAATCTGACTAGGCTCCTCCTACACCCCCCTCTGCCAGGCTCCTCCTATACCCCTCCTCTGCTGTCTGACCCCACCCATTCTGCCCAGGCTCCTCCTATTTTACCCCACCCAATCTGACTAGGTTCCTCCTAAGCCCCTCCTCTGCTGTCTGACCCCACCCATTCTGCCCAGGCTCCTCCTATACCCCACCTCTCTGACCCCACCCAATCTGACTAGGCTCCTCCTAAGCCCCTCCTCTGCTGTCTGACCCCACCCATTCTGCCCAGGCTCCTCCTCTCTGACCCCACCCATTCTGCCCAGGCTCCGCCTATACCCCACCTCTCTGACCCCACCCAATCTGACTAGGCTCCTCCTAAGCCCCTCCTCTGCTGTCTGACCCCACCCATTCTGCCCAGGCTCCTCCTATACCCCCTCCTCTCTGACCCCACCCATTCTGACTAGGCTCCTCCTATTTGACCCCACCCAATCTGACTAGGCTCCTCCTAAGCCCCTCCTCTGCTGTCTGACCCCACCCATACTGCCCAGGCTCTGCCTAAGCATCTCCCCTCTGACCCCACCCATTCTGCCCAGGCTCCTCCTAAGCCCCTCCTCTGCTGTCTGACCCCACCCATTCTGCCCAGGCTCCTCCTAAGCCCCTCCTCTGCTGTCTGACCCCACCCATTCTGCCCAGGCTCCTCCTCTCTGACCCCACCCATTCTGCCCAGGCTCCTCCTATACCCCACCTCTCTGACCCCACCCAATCTGACTAGGCTCCTCCTAAGCCCCTCCTCTCTGACTCCACCCATTCTACCCAGGCTCCTCCCATACCCCTCTGACCCCACCCATTCTGCCCAGGCTCCTCCTATTTGACCCCACCCAATCTGACTAGGCTCCTCCTACACCCCCCTCTGCCAGGCTCCTCCTATACCCCCTCCTCTCTGACTCCACCCATTCTACCCAGGCTCCTCCCATTCTGCCCAGGCTCCTCCTATTTGACCCCACCCAATCTGACTAGGCTCCTCCTACACCCCCCTCTGCCAGGCTCCTCCTATACCCCCTCCTCTCTGACTCCACCCATTCTACCCAGGCTCCTCCCATACCCCTCTGACCCCACCCATTCTGCCCAGGCTCCTCCTATTTGACCCCACCCAATCTGACTAGGCTCCTCCTACACCCCCCTCTGCCAGGCTCCTCCTATACCCCCTCCTCTCTGACTCCTCCCATTCTGCCCAGGCTCCTCCTATTTGACCCCACCCAATCTGACTAGGCTCCTCCTAAGCCCCTAGGCCCCTCCTAAGCCCCTCCTCTGCTGTCTGACCCCACTCATTCTGCCCAGGCTCCTCCTAAGCCCCTCCTCTCTGACCCCACCCAATCTGACTAGGCTCCTCCTAAGCCCCTAGGCTCCTCCTAAGCCCCTCCTCTGCTGTCTGACCCCACCCATTCTGCCCAGGCTCCTCCTATTTGACCCCACCCAATCTGACTAGGCTCCTCCTAAGCCCCTCCTCTCTGACCCCACCCATTCTGCCCAGGCTCCTCCTAAGCCCCTCCTCTGCTGTCTGACCCCACCCATTCTGCCCAGGCTCCTCCTATACCCCTCCTCTCTGACCCCACCCCCTCTGCCCAGGCTCCTCCTATTTGACCCCACCCAATCTGACTAGGCTCCTCCTAAGCCCCTCCTCTGCTGTCTGACCCCACCCATTCTGCCCAGGCTCCTCCTATACCCCCTCCTCTCTGACTCCACCCATTCTGCCCAGGCTCCTCCTATTTGACCCCACCCAATCTGACTAGGCTCCTCCTATACCCCCTCTGCCCAGGCTCCTCCTATACCCCTCCTCTCTGACCCCACCCCCTCTGCCCAGGCTCCTCCTATACCCCCTCTGCCCAGGCTCCTCCTATACCCCTCCTCTCTGACCCCACCCCCTCTGCCCAGGCTCCTCCTATACCCCTCCTCTGCTGTCTGACCCCACCCATTCTGCCCAGGCTCCTCCTATTTGACCCCACCCAATCTGACTAGGCTCCTCCTAAGCCCCTCCTCTGCTGTCTGACCCCACCCATTCTGCCCAGGCTCCTCCTATTTGACCCCACCCAATCTGACTAGGCTCCTCCTAAGCCCCTCCTCTCTGACCCCACCCATTCTGCCCAGGCTCCTCCTAAGCCCCTCCTCTGCTGTCTGACCCCACCCATTCTGCCCAGGCTCCTCCTATACCCCTCCTCTCTGACCCCACCCCCTCTGCCCAGGCTCCTCCTATTTGACCCCACCCAATCTGACTAGGCTCCTCCTACACCCCCCTCTGCCAGGCTCCTCCTATACCCCCTCCTCTCTGACTCCACCCATTCTACCCAGGCTCCTCCCATACCCCTCTGACCCCACCCATTCTGCCCAGGCTCCTCCTATTTGACCCCACCCAATCTGACTAGGCTCCTCCTACACCCCCCTCTGCCCAGGCTCCTCCTATACCCCCCTCTGCCAGGCTCCTCCTATACCCCCCTCTGCCAGGCTCCTCCTATACCCCCTCCTCTCTGACCCCACCCATTCTGCCCAGGCTCCTCCTATTTGACCACACCCAATCTTACTAGGCTCCTCCTATACCCATTCTGCCCAGGCTCCTCCTATACCCCCTCCTCTCTGACTCCACCCATTCTGCCCAGGCTCCTCCTAAGCCCCTCCTCTCTGACCCCACCCATTCTGCCCATATACCCCCTCCTCCTGCCCAGGCTCCTCCTAAGCCCCTCCTCTGCTGTCTGACCCCACCCATTCTGCCCAGGCTCCGCCTAAGCCCCTCCTCTCTGCCCCCACCCATTCTGCCCAGGCTCCTCCTAAGCCCCTCCTCTGCTGTCTGACCCCACCCATTCTGCCCAGGCTCCTCCCATACCCCTCTGACCCCACCCATTCTGCCCAGGCTCCTCCTATTTGACCCCACCCAATCTGACTAAGCTCCTCCTAAGCCCGCCCTCTCTGACCCCACCCCCTCTGGCCAGGCTCCTCCTATACCCCCTCTGCCCAGGCTCCTCCTATACCCCTCCTCTCTGACCCCACCCCCTCTGCCCAGGCTCCTCCTAAGCCCCTCCTCTGCTGTCTGACCCCACCCATTCTGCCCAGGCTCCTCCTATACCCCCTCCTCTCTGACTCCACCCATTCTACCCAGGCTCCTCCCATACCCCTCTGACCCCACCCAGGCTCCTCCTATTTGACCCCACCCAATCTGACTAGGCTCCTCCAACACCCCCCTCTGCCAGGCTCCTCCTATACCCCTCCTCTGCTGTCTGACCCCACCCATTCTGCCCAGGCTCCTCCTATTTGACCCCACCCAATCTGACTAGGCTCCTCCTAAGCCCCTCCCCTGCTGTCTGACCCCACCCATTCTGCCCAGGCTCCTCCTATACCCCACCTCTCTGACCCCACCCAATCTGACTAGGCTCCTCCTAAGCCCCTCCTCTGCTGTCTGACCCCACCCATTCTGCCCAGGCTCCTCCTCTCTGACCCCACCCATTCTGCCCAGGCTCCTCCTATACCCCACCTCTCTGACCCCACCCAATCTGACTAGGCTCCTCCTACACCCCCCTCTGCCAGGCTCCTCCTATACCCCCTCCTCTCTGACTCCACCCATTCTACCCAGGCTCCTCCCATACCCCTCTGACCCCACCCAATCTGACTAGGCTCCTCCTAAGCCCCTCCTCTGCTGTCTGACCCCACCCATTCTGCCCAGGCTCCTCCTATACCCCTCCTCTCTGACCCCACCCCCTCTGCCCAGGCTCCTCCTATTTGACCCCACCCAATCTGACTAGGCTCCTCCTACACCCCCCTCTGCCAGGCTCCTCCTATACCCCCTCCTCTCTGACTCCACCCATTCTACCCAGGCTCCTCCCATACCCCTCTGACCCCACCCAATCTGACTAGGCTCCTCCTAAGCCCCTCCTCTGCTGTCTGACCCCACCCATTCTGCCCAGGCTCCTCCTATACCCCACCTCTCTGACCCCACCCAATCTGACTAGGCTCCTCCTAAGCCCCTCCTCTGCTGTCTGACCCCACCCATTCTGCCCAGGCTCCTCCTCTCTGACCCCACCCATTCTGCCCAGGCTCCTCCTATACCCCACCTCTCTGACCCCACCCAATCTGACTAGGCTCCTCCTAAGCCCCTCCTCTGCTGTCTGACCCCACCGATTCTGCCCAGGCTCCTCCTATACCCCCTCCTCTCTGACTCCACCCATTCTACCCAGGCTCCTCCCATACCCCTCTGACCCCACCCATTCTGCCCAGGCTCCTCCTATTTGACCCCACCCAATCTGACTAGGCTCCTCCTACACCCCCCTCTGCCAGGCTCCTCCTATACCCCCTCCTCTCTGACTCCACCCATTCTACCCAGGCTCCTCCCATTCTGCCCAGGCTCCTCCTATTTGACCCCACCCAATCTGACTAGGCTCCTCCTAAGCCCCTAGGCCCCTCCTAAGCCCCTCCTCTGCTGTCTGACCCCACTCATTCTGCCCAGGCTCCTCCTAAGCCCCTCCTCTCTGACCCCACCCAATCTGACTAGGCTCCTCCTAAGCCCCTCCTCTGCTCTCTGACCCCACCCATTCTGCCCAGGCTCCTCCTATTTGACCCCACCCAATCTGACTAGGCTCCTCCTAAGCCCCTCCTCTCTGACCCCACCCATTCTGCCCAGGCTCCTCCTAAGCCCCTCCTCTGCTGTCTGACCCCACCCATTCTGCCCAGGCTCCTCCTATACCCCTCCTCTCTGACCCCACCCCCTCTGCCCAGGCTCCTCCTATTTGACCCCACCCAATCTGACTAGGCTCCTCCTAAGCCCCTCCTCTGCTGTCTGACCCCACCCATTCTGCACAGGCTCCGCCTAAGCATCTCCTCTCTGACCCCACCCATTCTGCCCAGGCTCCTCCTAAGCCCCTCCTCTCTGACTCCACCCATTCTGCCCAGGCTCCTCCTATACCCCTCCTCTCTGACTCCACCCATTCTGACTAGGCTCCTCCTAAGCCCCTCCTCTGCTGTCTGACCCCACCCATTCTGCCCAGGCTCCTCCTATACCCCCTCCTCTCTGACTCCACCCATTCTGCCCAGGCTCCTCCTAAGCCCCTCCTCTCTGACCCCACCCATTCTGCCCAGGCTCCTCCTAAGCCCCTCCTCTGCTGTCTGACCCCACCCATTCTGCCCAGGCTCCTCCTAAGCCCCTCCTCTGCTGTCTGACCCCACCCATTCTGCCCAGGCTCCTCCCATACCCCTCTGACCCCACCCATTCTGCCCAGGCTCCTCCTATTTGACCCCACCCAATCTGACTAAGCTCCTCCTAAGCCCCTCCTCTCTGACCCCACCCCCTCTGGCCAGGCTCCTCCTATACCCCCTCTGCCCAGGCTCCTCCTAAGCCCCTCCTCTGCTGTCTGACCCCACCCATTCTGCCCAGGCTCCTCCTATACCCCCTCCTCTCTGACTCCACCCATTCTACCCAGGCTCCTCCCATACCCCTCTGACCCCACCCAGGCTCCTCCTATTTGACCCCACCCAATCTGACTAGGCTCCTCCTACACCCCCCTCTGCCAGGCTCCTCCTATACCCCTCCTCTGCTGTCTGACCCCACCCATTCTGCCCAGGCTCCTCCTATTTGACCCCACCCAATCTGACTAGGCTCCTCCTAAGCCCCTCCCCTGCTGTCTGACCCCACCCATTCTGCCCAGGCTCCTCCTATACCCCACCTCTCTGACCCCACCCAATCTGACTAGGCTCCTCCTAAGCCCCTCCTCTGCTGTCTGACCCCACCCATTCTGCCCAGGCTCCTCCTCTCTGACCCCACCCATTCTGCCCAGGCTCCTCCTATACCCCACCTCTCTGACCCCACCCAATCTGACTAGGCTCCTGCTACACCCCCCTCTGCCAGGCTCCTCCTATACCCCCTCCTCTCTGACTCCACCCATTCTACCCAGGCTCCTCCCATACCCCTCTGACCCCACCCAATCTGACTAGGCTCCTCCTAAGCCCCTCCTCTGCTGTCTGACCCCACCCATTCTGCCCAGGCTCCTCCTATACCCCTCCTCTCTGACCCCACCCCCTCTGCCCAGGCTCCTCCTATTTGACCCCACCCAATCTGACTAGGCTCCTCCTACACCCCCCTCTGCCAGGCTCCTCCTATACCCCCTCCTCTCTGACTCCACCCATTCTACCCAGGCTCCTCCCATACCCCTCTGACCCCACCCAATCTGACTAGGCTCCTCCTAAGCCCCTCCTCTGCTGTCTGACCCCACCCATTCTGCCCAGGCTCCTCCTATACCCCACCTCTCTGACCCCACCCAATCTGACTAGGCTCCTCCTAAGCCCCTCCTCTGCTGTCTGACCCCACCCATTCAGCCTAGGCTCCTCCTCTCTGACCCCACCCATTCTGCCCAGGCTCCTCCTATACCCCACCTCTCTGACCCCACCCAATCTGACTAGGCTCCTCCTAAGCCCCTCCTCTGCTGTCTGACCCCACCCATTCTGCCCAGGCTCCTCCTATACCCCCTCCTCTCTGACTCCACCCATTCTACCCAGGCTCCTCCCATACCCCTCTGACCCCACCCATTCTGCCCAGGCTCCTCCTATTTGACCCCACCCAATCTGACTAGGCTCCTCCTACACCCCCCTCTGCCAGGCTCCTCCTATACCCCCTCCTCTCTGACTCCACCCATTCTACCCAGGCTCCTCCCATTCTGCCCAGGCTCCTCCTATTTGACCCCACCCAATCTGACTAGGCTCCTCCTAAGCCCCTAGGCCCCTCCTAAGCCCCTCCTCTGCTGTCTGACCCCACTCATTCTGCCCAGGCTCCTCCTAAGCCCCTCCTCTCTGACCCCACCCAATCTGACTAGGCTCCTCCTAAGCCCCTCCTCTGCTCTCTGACCCCACCCATTCTGCCCAGGCTCCTCCTATTTGACCCCACCCAATCTGACTAGGCTCCTCCTAAGCCCCTCCTCTCTGACCCCACCCATTCTGCCCAGGCTCTTCCTAAGCCCCTCCTCTGCTGTCTGACCCCACCCATTCTGCCCAGGCGCCTCCTATACCCCTCCTCTCTGACCCCACCCCCTCTGCCCAGGCTCCTCCTATTTGACCCCACCCAATCTGACTAGGCTCCTCCTAAGCCCCTCCTCTGCTGTCTGACCCCACCCATTCTGCCCAGGCTCCTCCTATACCCCCTCCTCTCTGACTCCACCCATTCTACCCAGGCTCCTCCCATACCCCTCTGACCCCACCCATTCTGCCCAGGCTCCTCCTATTTGACCCCACCCAATCTGACTAGGCTCCTCCTACACCCCCCTCTGCCAGGCTCCTCCTATACCCCCTCCTCTCTGACTCCACCCATTCTACCCAGGCTCCTCCCATTCTGCCCAGGCTCCTCCTATTTGACCCCACCCAATCTGACTAGGCTCCTCCTAAGCCCCTAGGCCCCTCCTAAGCCCCTCCTCTGCTGTCTGACCCCACTCATTCTGCCCAGGCTCCTCCTAAGCCCCTCCTCTCTGACCCCACCCAATCTGACTAGGCTCCTCCTAAGCCCCTCCTCTGCTCTCTGACCCCACCCATTCTGCCCAGGCTCCTCCTATTTGACCCCA
This sequence comes from Lissotriton vulgaris, assembly GCF_964263255.1. NCBI lineage: Eukaryota > Metazoa > Chordata > Amphibia > Caudata > Salamandridae > Lissotriton > Lissotriton vulgaris. The sequence goes on from NC_141695.1 coordinate 1,003,746,136, forward strand.
CCCAATCTGACTAGGCTCCTCCTAAGCCCCTCCTCTCTGACCCCACCCATTCTGCCCAGGCTCTTCCTAAGCCCCTCCTCTGCTGTCTGACCCCACCCATTCTGCCCAGGCTCCTCCTATACCCCTCCTCTCTGACCCCACCCCCTCTGCCCAGGCTCCTCCTATTTGACCCCACCCAATCTGACTAGGCTCCTCCTAAGCCCCTCCTCTGCTGTCTGACCCCACCCATTCTGCCCAGGCTCCGCCTAAGCATCTCCTCTCTGACCCCACCCATTCTGCCCAGGCTCCTCCTAAGCCCCTCCTCTCTGACTCCACCAATTCTGCCCAGGCTCCTCCTATACCCCTCCTCTCTGACTCCACCCATTCTGACTAGGCTCCTCCTAAGCCCCTCCTCTGCTGTCTGACCCCACCCATTCTGCCCAGGCTCCTCCTATTTGACCCCACCCAATCTGACTAGGCTCCTCCTAAGCCCCTCCTCTGCTGTCTGACCCCACCCATTCTGCCCAGGCTCCTCCTAAGCCCCTCCTCTCTGACCCCACCAATTCTGCCCAGGCTCCTCCTAAGCCCCTCCTCTGCTGTCTGACCCCACCCATTCTGCCCAGGCTCCTCCTAAGCCCCTCCTCTCTGACCCCACCAATTCTGCCCAGGCTCCTCCTAAGCCCCTCATCTGCTGTCTGACCCCACCCATTCTGCCCAGGCTCCTCCTATACCCCTCCTCTCTGACCCCACCCAATCTGACTAGGCTCCTCCTAAGCACCTAGGCTCCTCCTAAGCCCCTCCTCTCTGACCCCACCCAATCTGACTAGGCTCCTCCTATACTCCCTCCTCTCTGACTCCACCCATTCTGCCCAGGCTCCTCCTATACCCCTCCTCTCTGACCCCACCCCCTCTGCCCAGGCTCCTCCTATTTGACCCCACCCAATCTGACTAGGCTCCTCCTACACCCCCCTCTGCCAGGCTCCTCCTATACCCCCTCCTCTCTGACTCCACCCATTCTACCCAGGCTCCTCCCATACCCCTCTGACCCCACCCAATCTGACTAGGCTCCTCCTAAGCCCCTCCTCTGCTGTCTGACCCCACCCATTCTGCCCAGGCTCCTCCTATACCCCACCTCTCTGACCCCACCCAATCTGACTAGGCTCCTCCTAAGCCCCTCCTCTGCTGTCTGACCCCACCCATTCTGCCCAGGCTCCTCCTCTCTGACCCCACCCATTCTGCCCAGGCTCCTCCTATACCCCACCTCTCTGACCCCACCCAATCTGACTAGGCTCCTCCTAAGCCCCTCCTCTGCTGTCTGACCCCACCCATTCTGCCCAGGCTCCTCCTATACCCCCTCCTCTCTGACTCCACCCATTCTACCCAGGCTCCTCCCATACCCCTTTGACCCCACCCATTCTGCCCAGGCTCCTCCTATTTGACCCCACCCAATCTGACTAGGCTCCTCCTACACCCCCCTCTGCCAGGCTCCTCCTATACCCCCTCCTCTCTGACTCCACCCATTCTACCCAGGCTCCTCCCATTCTGCCCAGGCTCCTCCTATTTGACCCCACCCAATCTGACTAGGCTCCTCCTAAGCCCCTAGGCCCCTCCTAAGCCCCTCCTCTGCTGTCTGACCCCACTCATTCTGCCCAGGCTCCTCCTAAGCCCCTCCTCTCTGACCCCACCCAATCTGACTAGGCTCCTCCTAAGCCCCTCCTCTGCTCTCTGACCCCACCCATTCTGCCCAGGCTCCTCCTATTTGACCCCACCCAATCTGACTAGGCTCCTCCTAAGCCCCTCCTCTCTGACCCCACCCATTCTGCCCAGGCTCTTCCTAAGCCCCTCCTCTGCTGTCTGACCCCACCCATTCTGCCCAGGCTCCTCCTATACCCCTCCTCTCTGACCCCACCCCCTCTGCCCAGGCTCCTCCTATTTGACCCCACCCAATCTGACTAGGCTCCTCCTAAGCCCCTCCTCTGCTGTCTGACCCCACCCATTCTGCCCAGGCTCCGCCTAAGCATCTCCTCTCTGACCCCACCCATTCTGCCCAGGCTCCTCCTAAGCCCCTCCTCTCTGACTCCACCAATTCTGCCCAGGCTCCTCCTATACCCCTCCTCTCTGACTCCACCCATTCTGACTAGGCTCCTCCTAAGCCCCTCCTCTGCTGTCTGACCCCACCCATTCTGCCCAGGCTCCTCCTATTTGACCCCACCCAATCTGACTAGGCTCCTCCTAAGCCCCTCCTCTGCTGTCTGACCCCACCCATTCTGCCCAGGCTCCTCCTAAGCCCCTCCTCTCTGACCCCACCAATTCTGCCCAGGCTCCTCCTAAGCCCCTCCTCTGCTGTCTGACCCCACCCATTCTGCCCAGGCTCCGCCTAAGCATCTCCTCTCTGACCCCACCCATTCTGCCCAGGCTCCTCCTAAGCCCCTCCTCTGCTGTCTGACCCCACCCATTCTGCCCAGGCTCCTCCTATTTGACCCCACCCAATCTGACTAGGTTCCTCCTAAGCCCCTCCTCTGCTGTCTGACCCCACCCATTCTGCCCAGGCTCCTCCTATTGGACCCCACCCAATCTGATTAGGCTCCTCCTATACCCCCTCTGCCCAGGCTCCTCCTATACCCCTCCTCTCTGACCCCACCCCCTCTGCCCAGGCTCCTCCTATACCCCTCCTCTCTGACCCCACCCCCTCTGCCCAGGCTCCTCCTATACCCCTCCTCTGCTGTCTGACCCCACCCATTCTGCCCAGGCTCCTCCTATTTGACCCCACCCAATCTGAAAAGGCTCCTCCTAAGCCCCTCCTCTGCTGTCTGACCCCACCCATTCTGCCCAGGCTCCTCCTATTTGACCCCACCCAATCTGACTAGGCTCCTCCTAAGCCCCTCCTCTCTGACCCCACCCATTCTGCCCAGGCTCCTCCTAAGCCCCTCCTCTGCTGTCTGACCCCACCCATTCTGCCCAGGCTCCTCCTATACCCCTCCTCTCTGACCCCACCCCCTCTGCCCAGGCTCCTCCTATTTGACCCCACCCAATCTGACTAGGCTCCTCCTAAGCCCCTCCTCTGCTGTCTGACCCCACCCATTCTGCCCAGGCTCCTCCTATACCCCCTCCTCTCTGACCCCACCCCCTCTGCCCAGGCTCCTCCTATTTGACCCCACCCAATCTGACTAGGCTCCTCCTAAGCCCCTCCTCTGCTGTCTGACCCCACCCATTCTGCCCAGGCTCCTCCTATACCCCCTCCTCTCTGACTCCACCCATTCTGCCCAGGCTCCTCCTATTTGACCCCACCCAATCTGACTAGGCTCCTCCTATACCCCCTCTGCCCAGGCTCCTCCTATACCCCTCCTCTCTGACCCCACCCCCTCTGCCCAGGCTCCTCCTATACCCCCTCTGCCCAGGCTCCTCCTATACCCCTCCTCTCGGACCCCACCCCCTCTGCCCAGGCTCCTCCTATACCCCTCCTCTGCTGTCTGACCCCACCCATTCTGCCCAGGCTCCTCCTATTTGACCCCACCCAATCTGACTAGGCTCCTCCTAAGCCCCTCCTCTCTGACCCCACCCATTCTGCCCAGGCTCCTCCTAAGCCCCTCCTCTGCTGTCTGACCCCACCCATTCTGCCCAGGCTCCTCCTATACCCCTCCTCTCTGACCCCACCCCCTCTGCCCAGGCTCCTCCTATTTGACCCCACCCAATCTGACTAGGCTCCTCCTACACCCCCCTCTGCCAGGCTCCTCCTATACCCCCTCCTCTCTGACTCCACCCATTCTACCCAGGCTCCTCCCATACCCCTCTGACCCCACCCATTCTGCCCAGGCTCCTCCTATTTGACCCCACCCAATCTGACTAGGCTCCTCCTACACCCCCCTCTGCCCAGGCTCCTCCTATACCCCCCTCTGCCAGGCTCCTCCTATACCCCCCTCTGCCAGGCTCCTCCTATACCCCCCTCCTCTCTGACCCCACCCATTCTGCCCAGGCTCCTCCTATTTGACCACACCCAATCTGACTAGGCTCCTCCTATACCCATTCTGCCCAGGCTCCTCCTATACCCCCTCCTCTCTGACTCCACCCATTCTGCCCAGGCTCCTCCTAAGCCCCTCCTCTCTGACCCCACCCATTCTGCCCATATACCCCCTCCTCCTGCCCAGGCTCCTCCTAAGCCCCTCCTCTGCTGTCTGACCCCACCCATTCTGCCCAGGCTCCGCCTAAGCCCCTCCTCTGCTGTCTGACCCCACCAATTCTGCCCAGGCTACTCCTAAGCCCCTCCTCTGCTGTCTGACCCCACCCATTCTGCCCAGGCTCCTCCTATACCCCCCTCCTCTCTGACTCCACCCATTCTACCCAGGCTCCTCCCATACCCCTCTGACCCCACCCAGGCTCCTCCTATTTGACCCCACCCAATCTGACTAGGCTCCTCCTACACCCCCCTCTGCCAGGCTCCTCCTATACCCCTCCTCTGCTGTCTGACCCCACCCATTCTGCCCAGGCTCCTCCTATTTGACCCCACCCAATCTGACTAGGCTCCTCCTAAGCCCCTCCTCTGCTGTCTGACCCCACCCATTCTGCCCAGGCTCCTCCTCTCTGACCCCACCCATTCTGCCCAGGCTCCTCCTATGCCCCCTCCTCTCTGACTCCACCCATTCTGACTAGGCTCCTCCTATTTGACCCCACCCAATCTGACTAGGCTCCTCCTAAGCCCCTCCTCTGCTGTCTGACCCCACCCATACTGCCCAGGCTCTGCCTAAGCATCTCCTCTCTGACCCCACCCATTCTGCCCAGGCTCCTCCTAAGCCCCTCCTCTGCTGTCTGACCCCACCCATTCTGCCCAGGCTCCTCCTCTCTGACCCCACCCATTCTGCCCAGGCTCCTCCTATACCCCACCTCTCTGACCCCACCCATTCTGCCCAGGCTCCTCCTCTCTGACCCCACCCATTCTGCCCAGGCTCCTCCTATACCCCACCTCTCTGACCCCACCCAATCTGACTAGGCTCCTCCTAAGCCCCTCCTCTGCTGTCTGACCCCACCCATTCTGCCCAGGCTCCTCCTATACCCCACCTCTCTGACCCCACCCAATCTGACTAGGCTCCTCCTAAGCCCCTCCTCTGCTGTCTGACCCCACCCATTCTGCCCAGGCTCCTCCTCTCTGACCCCACCCATTCTGCCCAGGCTCCTCCTATGCCCCCTCCTCTCTGACTCCACCCATTCTGACTAGGCTACTCCTAAGCCCCTCCTCTGCTGTCTGACCCCACCCATACTGCCCAGGCTCTGCCTAAGCATCTCCTCTCTGACCCCACCCATTCTGCCCAGGCTCCTCCTAAGCCCCTCCTCTGCTGTCTGACCCCACCCATTCTGCCCAGGCTCCTCCTAAGCCCCTCCTCTGCTGTCTGACCCCACCCATTCTGCCCAGGCTCCGCCTAAGCCCCTCCTCTGCTGTCTGACCCCACCAATTCTGCCCAGGCTCCTCCTATACCCCACCTCTCTGACCCCACCCAATCTGACTAGGCTCCTCCTAAGCCCCTCCTCTGCTGTCTGACCCCACCCATTCTACCCAGGCTCCCCCCATACCCCTCTGACCCCACCCATTCTGCCCAGGCTCCTCCTATTTGACCCCACCCAATCTGACTAGGCTCCTCCTACACCCCCCTCTGCCAGGCTCCTCCTATACCCCCTTCTCTCTGACTCCACCCATTCTACCCAGGCTCCTCCCATTCTGCCCAGGCTCCTCCTATTTGACCCCACCCAATCTGACTAGGCTCCTCCTACACCCCCCCTCTGCCAGGCTCCTCCTATACCCCTCCTCTCTGAACCCACCCAATCTGCCCAGGCTCCGCCTAAGCCCCTCCTCTCTGACCCCACCCATTCTGCCCAGGCTCCTCCCATACCCCTCTGACCCCACCCATTCTGCCCAGGCTCCTCCTATTTGACCCCACCCAATCTGACTAAGCTCCTCCTAAGCCCCTCCTCTCTGACCCCACCCCCTCTACCCAGGCTCCTCCTATACCCCACCCCCTCTGCCCAGGCTCCTCCTAAGCCCCTCCTCTGCTGTCTGACCCCACCCATTCTGCCCAGGCTCCTCCTATACCCCCTCCTCTCTGACTCCACCCATTCTACCCAGGCTCCTCCCATACCCCTCTGACCCCACCCAGGCTCCTCCTATTTGACCCCACCCAATCTGACTAGGCTCCTCCTACACCCCCCTCTGCCAGGCTCCTCCTATACCCCTCCTCTGCTGTCTGACCCCACCCATTCTGCCCAGGCTCCTCCTATTTGACCCCACCCAATCTGACTAGGTTCCTCCTAAGCCCCTCCTCTGCTGTCTGACCCCACCCATTCTGCCCAGGCTCCTCCTATACCCCACCTCTCTGACCCCACCCAATCTGACTAGGCTCCTCCTAAGCCCCTCCTCTGCTGTCTGACCCCACCCATTCTGCCCAGGCTCCTCCTATACCCCCTCCTCTCTGACTCCACCCATTCTACCCAGGCTCCTCCCATACCCCTCTGACCCCACCCATTCTGCCCAGGCTCCTCCTATTTGACCCCACCCAATCTGACTAGGCTAATCCTACACCCCCCTCTGCCAGGCTCCTCCTATACCCCCTCCTCTCTGACTCCACCCATTCTACCCAGGCTCCTCCCATTCTGCCCAGGCTCCTCCTATTTGACCCCACCCAATCTGACTAGGCTCCTCCTAAGCCCCTAGGCCCCTCCTAAGCCCCTCCTCTGCTGTCTGACCCCACTCATTCTGCCCAGGCTCCTCCTAAGCCCCTCCTCTCTGACCCCACCCAATCTGACTAGGCTCCTCCTAAGCCCCTCCTCTGCTCTCTGACCCCACCCATTCTGCCCAGGCTCCTCCTATTTGACCCCACCCAATCTGACTAGGCTCCTCCTAAGCCCCTCCTCTCTGACCCCACCCATTCTGCCAGGCTCTTCCTAAGCCCCTCCTCTGCTGTCTGACCCCACCCATTCTGCCCAGGCTCCTCCTATACCCCTCCTCTCTGACCCCACCCCCTCTGCCCAGGCTCCTCCTATTTGACCCCACCCAATCTGACTAGGCTCCTCCTAAGCCCCTCCTCTGCTGTCTGACCCCACCCATTCTGCCCAGGCTCCGCCTAAGCATCTCCTCTCTGACCCCACCCATTCTGCCCAGGCTCCTCCTAAGCCCCTCCTCTCTGACTCCACCAATTCTGCCCAGGCTCCTCCTATACCCCTCCTCTCTGACTCCACCCATTCTGACTAGGCTCCTCCTAAGCCCCTCCTCTGCTGTCTGACCCCACCCATTCTGCCCAGGCTCCTCCTATTTGACCCCACCCAATCTGACTAGGCTCCTCCTAAGCCCCTCCTCTGCTGTCTGACCCCACCCATTCTGCCCAGGCTCCTCCTAAGCCCCTCCTCTCTGACCCCACCAATTCTGCCCAGGCTCCTCCTAAGCCCCTCCTCTGCTGTCTGACCCCACCCATTCTGCCCAGGCTCCGCCTAAGCATCTCCTCTCTGACCCCACCCATTCTGCCCAGGCTCCTCCTAAGCCCCTCCTCTGCTGTCTGACCCCACCCATTCTGCCCAGGCTCCTCCTATTTGACCCCACCCAATCTGACTAGGTTCCTCCTAAGCCCCTCCTCTGCTGTCTGACCCCACCCATTCTGCCCAGGCTCCTCCTATTGGACCCCACCCAATCTGATTAGGCTCCTCCTATACCCCCTCTGCCCAGGCTCCTCCTATACCCCTCCTCTCTGACCCCACCCCCTCTGCCCAGGCTCCTCCTATACCCCTCCTCTCTGACCCCACCCCCTCTGCCCAGGCTCCTCCTATACCCCTCCTCTGCTGTCTGACCCCACCCATTCTGCCCAGGCTCCTCCTATTTGACCCCACCCAATCTGAAAAGGCTCCTCCTAAGCCCCTCCTCTGCTGTCTGACCCCACCCATTCTGCCCAGGCTCCTCCTATTTGACCCCACCCAATCTGATTAGGCTCCTCCTAAGCCCCTCCTCTCTGACCCCACCCATTCTGCCCAGGCTCCTCCTAAGCCCCTCCTCTGCTGTCTGACCCCACCCATTCTGCCCAGGCTCCTCCTATACCCCTCCTCTCTGACCCCACCCCCTCTGCCCAGGCTCCTCCTATTTGACCCCACCCAATCTGACTAGGCTCCTCCTAAGCCCCTCCTCTGCTGTCTGACCCCACCCATTCTGCCCAGGCTCCTCCTATACCCCCTCCTCTCTGACCCCACCCCCTCTGCCCAGGCTCCTCCTATTTGACCCCACCCAATCTGACTAGGCTCCTCCTAAGCCCCTCCTCTGCTGTCTGACCCCACCCATTCTGCCCAGGCTCCTCCTATACCCCCTCCTCTCTGACTCCACCCATTCTGCCCAGGCTCCTCCTATTTGACCCCACCCAATCTGACTAGGCTCCTCCTATACCCCCTCTGCCCAGGCTCCTCCTATACCCCTCCTCTCTGACCCCACCCCCTCTGCCCAGGCTCCTCCTATACCCCCTCTGCCCAGGCTCCTCCTATACCCCTCCTCTCGGACCCCACCCCCTCTGCCCAGGCTCCTCCTATACCCCTCCTCTGCTGTCTGACCCCACCCATTCTGCCCAGGCTCCTCCTATTTGACCCCACCCAATCTGACTAGGCTCCTCCTAAGCCCCTCCTCTCTGACCCCACCCATTCTGCCCAGGCTCCTCCTAAGCCCCTCCTCTGCTGTCTGACCCCACCCATTCTGCCCAGGCTCCTCCTATACCCCTCCTCTCTGACCCCACCCCCTCTGCCCAGGCTCCTCCTATTTGACCCCACCCAATCTGACTAGGCTCCTCCTACACCCCCCTCTGCCAGGCTCCTCCTATACCCCCTCCTCTCTGACTCCACCCATTCTACCCAGGCTCCTCCCATACCCCTCTGACCCCACCCATTCTGCCCAGGCTCCTCCTATTTGACCCCACCCAATCTGACTAGGCTCCTCCTACACCCCCCTCTGCCCAGGCTCCTCCTATACCCCCCTCTGCCAGGCTCCTCCTATACCCCCCTCTGCCAGGCTCCTCCTATACCCCCCTCCTCTCTGACCCCACCCATTCTGCCCAGGCTCCTCCTATTTGACCACACCCAATCTGACTAGGCTCCTCCTATACCCATTCTGCCCAGGCTCCTCCTATACCCCCTCCTCTCTGACTCCACCCATTCTGCCCAGGCTCCTCCTAAGCCCCTCCTCTCTGACCCCACCCATTCTGCCCATATACCCCCTCCTCCTGCCCAGGCTCCTCCTAAGCCCCTCCTCTGCTGTCTGACCCCACCCATTCTGCCCAGGCTCCGCCTAAGCCCCTCCTCTGCTGTCTGACCCCACCAATTCTGCCCAGGCTACTCCTAAGCCCCTCCTCTGCTGTCTGACCCCACCCATTCTGCCCAGGCTCCTCCTATACCCCCCTCCTCTCTGACTCCACCCATTCTACCCAGGCTCCTCCCATCCCCCTCTGACCCCACCCAGGCTCCTCCTATTTGACCCCACCCAATCTGACTAGGCTCCTCCTACACCCCCCTCTGCCAGGCTCCTCCTATACCCCTCCTCTGCTGTCTGACCCCACCCATTCTGCCCAGGCTCCTCCTATTTGACCCCACCCAATCTGACTAGGCTCCTCCTAAGCCCCTCCTCTGCTGTCTGACCCCACCCATTCTGCCCAGGCTCCTCCTCTCTGACCCCACCCATTCTGCCCAGGCTCCTCCTATGCCCCCTCCTCTCTGACTCCACCCATTCTGACTAGGCTCCTCCTATTTGACCCCACCCAATCTGACTAGGCTCCTCCTAAGCCCCTCCTCTGCTGTCTGACCCCACCCATACTGCCCAGGCTCTGCCTAAGCATCTCCTCTCTGACCCCACCCATTCTGCCCAGGCTCCTCCTAAGCCCCTCCTCTGCTGTCTGACCCCACCCATTCTGCCCAGGCTCCTCCTCTCTGACCCCACCCATTCTGCCCAGGCTCCTCCTATACCCCACCTCTCTGACCCCACCCATTCTGCCCAGGCTCCTCCTCTCTGACCCCACCCATTCTGCCCAGGCTCCTCCTATACCCCACCTCTCTGACCCCACCCAATCTGACTAGGCTCCTCCTAAGCCCCTCCTCTGCTGTCTGACCCCACCCATTCTGCCCAGGCTCCTCCTATACCCCACCTCTCTGACCCCACCCAATCTGACTAGGCTCCTCCTAAGCCCCTCCTCTGCTGTCTGACCCCACCCATTCTGCCCAGGCTCCTCCTCTCTGACCCCACCCATTCTGCCCAGGCTCCTCCTATGCCCCCTCCTCTCTGACTCCACCCATTCTGACTAGGCTACTCCTAAGCCCCTCCTCTGCTGTCTGACCCCACCCATTCTGCCCAGGCTCCTCCTAAGCCCCTCCTCTGCTGTCTGACCCCACCCATTCTGCCCAGGCTCCTCCTATACCCCTCCTCTCTGACCCCACCCCCTCTGCCCAGGCTCCTCCTATTTGACCCCACCCAATCTGACTAGGCTCCTCCTAAGCCCCTCCTCTGCTGTCTGACCCCACCCATTCTGCCCAGGCTCCTCCTATACCCCCTCCTCTCTGACCCCACCCCCTCTGCCCAGGCTCCTCCTATTTGACCCCACCCAATCTGACTAGGCTCCTCCTAAGCCCCTCCTCTGCTGTCTGACCCCACCCATTCTGCCCAGGCTCCTCCTATACCCCCTCCTCTCTGACTCCACCCATTCTGCCCAGGCTCCTCCTATTTGACCCCACCCAATCTGACTAGGCTCCTCCTATACCCCCTCTGCCCAGGCTCCTCCTATACCCCTCCTCTCTGACCCCACCCCCTCTGCCCAGGCTCCTCCTATACCCCCTCTGCCCAGGCTCCTCCTATACCCCTCCTCTCGGACCCCACCCCCTCTGCCCAGGCTCCTCCTATACCCCTCCTCTGCTGTCTGACCCCACCCATTCTGCCCAGGCTCCTCCTATTTGACCCCACCCAATCTGACTAGGCTCCTCCTAAGCCCCTCCTCTCTGACCCCACCCATTCTGCCCAGGCTCCTCCTAAGCCCCTCCTCTGCTGTCTGACCCCACCCATTCTGCCCAGGCTCCTCCTATACCCCTCCTCTCTGACCCCACCCCCTCTGCCCAGGCTCCTCCTATTTGACCCCACCCAATCTGACTAGGCTCCTCCTACACCCCCCTCTGCCAGGCTCCTCCTATACCCCCTCCTCTCTGACTCCACCCATTCTACCCAGGCTCCTCCCATACCCCTCTGACCCCACCCATTCTGCCCAGGCTCCTCCTATTTGACCCCACCCAATCTGACTAGGCTCCTCCTACACCCCCCTCTGCCCAGGCTCCTCCTATACCCCCCTCTGCCAGGCTCCTCCTATACCCCCCTCTGCCAGGCTCCTCCTATACCCCCCTCCTCTCTGACCCCACCCATTCTGCCCAGGCTCCTCCTATTTGACCACACCCAATCTGACTAGGCTCCTCCTATACCCATTCTGCCCAGGCTCCTCCTATACCCCCTCCTCTCTGACTCCACCCATTCTGCCCAGGCTCCTCCTAAGCCCCTCCTCTCTGACCCCACCCATTCTGCCCATATACCCCCTCCTCCTGCCCAGGCTCCTCCTAAGCCCCTCCTCTGCTGTCTGACCCCACCCATTCTGCCCAGGCTCCGCCTAAGCCCCTCCTCTGCTGTCTGACCCCACCAATTCTGCCCAGGCTACTCCTAAGCCCCTCCTCTGCTGTCTGACCCCACCCATTCTGCCCAGGCTCCTCCTATACCCCCCTCCTCTCTGACTCCACCCATTCTACCCAGGCTCCTCCCATCCCCCTCTGACCCCACCCAGGCTCCTCCTATTTGACCCCACCCAATCTGACTAGGCTCCTCCTACACCCCCCTCTGCCAGGCTCCTCCTATACCCCTCCTCTGCTGTCTGACCCCACCCATTCTGCCCAGGCTCCTCCTATTTGACCCCACCCAATCTGACTAGGCTCCTCCTAAGCCCCTCCTCTGCTGTCTGACCCCACCCATTCTGCCCAGGCTCCTCCTCTCTGACCCCACCCATTCTGCCCAGGCTCCTCCTATGCCCCCTCCTCTCTGACTCCACCCATTCTGACTAGGCTCCTCCTATTTGACCCCACCCAATCTGACTAGGCTCCTCCTAAGCCCCTCCTCTGCTGTCTGACCCCACCCATACTGCCCAGGCTCTGCCTAAGCATCTCCTCTCTGACCCCACCCATTCTGCCCAGGCTCCTCCTAAGCCCCTCCTCTGCTGTCTGACCCCACCCATTCTGCCCAGGCTCCTCCTCTCTGACCCCACCCATTCTGCCCAGGCTCCTCCTATACCCCACCTCTCTGACCCCACCCATTCTGCCCAGGCTCCTCCTCTCTGACCCCACCCATTCTGCCCAGGCTCCTCCTATACCCCACCTCTCTGACCCCACCCAATCTGACTAGGCTCCTCCTAAGCCCCTCCTCTGCTGTCTGACCCCACCCATTCTGCCCAGGCTCCTCCTATACCCCACCTCTCTGACCCCACCCAATCTGACTAGGCTCCTCCTAAGCCCCTCCTCTGCTGTCTGACCCCACCCATTCTGCCCAGGCTCCTCCTCTCTGACCCCACCCATTCTGCCCAGGCTCCTCCTATGCCCCCTCCTCTCTGACTCCACCCATTCTGACTAGGCTACTCCTAAGCCCCTCCTCTGCTGTCTGACCCCACCCATACTGCCCAGGCTCTGCCTAAGCATCTCCTCTCTGACCCCACCCATTCTGCCCAGGCTCCTCCTAAGCCCCTCCTCTGCTGTCTGACCCCACCCATTCTGCCCAGGCTCCTCCTAAGCCCCTCCTCTGCTGTCTGACCCCACCCATTCTGCCCAGGCTCCGCCTAAGCCCCTCCTCTGCTGTCTGACCCCACCAATTCTGCCCAGGCTCCTCCTATACCCCACCTCTCTGACCCCACCCAATCTGACTAGGCTCCTCCTAAGCCCCTCCTCTGCTGTCTGACCCCACCCATTCTACCCAGGCTCCCCCCATACCCCTCTGACCCCACCCATTCTGCCCAGGCTCCTCCTATTTAACCCCACCCAATCTGACTAGGCTCCTCCTACACCCCCCTCTGCCAGGCTCCTCCTATACCCCCTTCTCTCTGACTCCACCCATTCTACCCAGGCTCCTCCCATTCTGCCCAGGCTCCTCCTATTTGACCCCACCCAATCTGACTAGGCTCCTCCTACACCCCCCTCTGCCAGGCTCCTCCTATACCCCCTTCTCTCTGACTCCACCCATTCTACCCAGGCTCCTCCCATTCTGCCCAGGCTCCTCCTATTTGACCCCACCCAATCTGACTAAGCTCCTCCTAAGCCCCTCCTCTCTGACCCCACCCCCTCTACCCAGGCTCCTCCTATACCCCACCCCCTCTGCCCAGGCTCCTCCTAAGCCCCTCCTCTGCTGTCTGACCCCACCCATTCTGCCCAGGCTCCTCCTATACCCCCTCCTCTCTGACTCCACCCATTCTACCCAGGCTCCTCCCATACCCCTCTGACCCCACCCAGGCTCCTCCTATTTGACCCCACCCAATCTGACTAGGCTCCTCCTACACCCCCCTCTGCCAGGCTCCTCCTATACCCCTCCTCTGCTGTCTGACCCCACCCATTCTGCCCAGGCTCCTCCTATTTGACCCCACCCAATCTGACTAGGTTCCTCCTAAGCCCCTCCTCTGCTGTCTGACCCCACCCATTCTGCCCAGGCTCCTCCTATACCCCACCTCTCTGACCCCACCCAATCTGACTAGGCTCCTCCTAAGCCCCTCCTCTCTGACTCCACCCATTCTACCCAGGCTCCTCCCATACCCCTCTGACCCCACCCATTCTGCCCAGGCTCCTCCTATTTGACCCCACCCAATCTGACTAGGCTCCTCCCATTCTGCCCAGGCTCCTCCAATTTGACCCCACCCAATCTGACTAGGCTCCTCCTACACCCCCCTCTGCCAGGCTCCTCCTATACCCCCTCCTCTCTGACTCCTCCCATTCTGCCCAGGCTCCTCCTATTTGACCCCACCCAATCTGACTAGGCTCCTCCTAAGCCCCTAGGCTCCTCCTAAGCCCCTCCTCTGCTCTCTGACCCCACCCCCTCTGCCCAGGCTCCTCCTAAGCCCCTCCTCTGCTGTCTGACCCCACCCATTCTGCCCAGGCTCCTCCTATACCCCCTCCTCTCTGACTCCACCCATTCTACCCAGGCTCCTCCCATACCCCTCTGACCCCACCCAGGCTCCTCCTATTTGACCCCACCCAATCTGACTAGGCTCCTCCTACACCCCCCTCTGCCAGGCTCCTCCTATACCCCTCCTCTGCTGTCTGACCCCACCCATTCTGCCCAGGCTCCTCCTATTTGACCCCACCCAATCTGACTAGGTTCCTCCTAAGCCCCTCCTCTGCTGTCTGACCCCACCCATTCTGCCCAGGCTCCTCCTATACCCCACCTCTCTGACCCCACCCAATCTGACTAGGCTCCTCCTAAGCCCCTCCTCTCTGACTCCACCCATTCTACCCAGGCTCCTCCCATACCCCTCTGACCCCACCCATTCTGCCCAGGCTCCTCCTATTTGACCCCACCCAATCTGACTAGGCTCCTCCCATTCTGCCCAGGCTCCTCCAATTTGACCCCACCCAATCTGACTAGGCTCCTCCTACACCCCCCTCTGCCAGGCTCCTCCTATACCCCCTCCTCTCTGACTCCACCCATTCTACCCAGGCTCCTCCCATACCCCTCTGACCCCACCCATTCTGCCCAGGCTCCTCCTATTTGACCCCACCCAATCTGACTAGGCTCCTCCTACACCCCCCTCTGCCAGGCTCCTCCTATACCCCCTCCTCTCTGACTCCTCCCATTCTGCCCAGGCTCCTCCTATTTGACCCCACCCAATCTGACTAGGCTCCTCCTAAGCCCCTAGGCTCCTCCTAAGCCCCTCCTCTGCTCTCTGACCCCACCCATTCTGCCCAGGCTCCTCCTATACCCCTCCTCTCTGACCCCACCCAACCTGCCCAGGGTCCTCCTCCTACAGACAACACCCATTCTCTTTCTTTCACCACCTATTTTACTTACCGACCAATCTGCAATCCCTCTTTCGCTAGGCATGATTCCACTCTTACACAACACACAGACACATTTTACTTACCAATTTACTTACCTGGTGCCGAACCCGGGATTTGAACCCTGGTTGCCTGGATGGAAGGCAGGAACTTACCCACTGGACCACACTGGTTTCCATGTAAGTAGCCTATCAAATTGTCCTTATGTCATGGTCATCCTTTTAATGTGCAATGGAAGCCACAGGAAAGGACACCAAGGCCTGTATGTTGCTTATAGTTACTTCTGCAATCCTCTAGACCACCAAGGAGCTATAGCTCAAAGGTAAGGCTTGTACCTTTGGTGGGGACAGCCCTCACAGGCCAGGGTTCGAATCCTGCCAGTGCTGTAGAAGTATCCCTAGGTGGGAAATTTTCAAACAGTGATTTTCTTTTATTTTTTTTTGCTAAGTGTTTTTCTGGTTTCCATGTAAGTAGCCTATCAAATTGTCCGTATGTCATGGTCATCCATTTAATGTGCAATGGAAGCCACAGGAAAGGACACCAAGGCCTGTATGTTGCTTATAGTTACTACTGCAATCCTCCAGACCACCAAGGAGCTATAGCTCAAAGGTAAGGCTTGTACCTTTGGTGGGGACAGCCCTCACAGGCCAGGGTTCGAATCCTGCCAGTGCTGTAGAAGTATCCCAAGGTGGGAAATTTTCAAACAGTGATTTTCTTTTTTTTTTTTTTGCTAAGTGTTTTTCTGGTTTCCATGTAAGTAGCCTATCAAATTGTCCTTATGTCATGGTCATCCATTTAATGTGCAATGGAAGCCACAGGGAAGGACACCAAGGCCTGTATGTTGCTTATAGTTACTACTGCAATCCTCTAGACCACCAAGGAGATAGCTCAAAGGTAAGGCTTGTACCTTTGGGGGGACAGCCCTCACAGGCCAGGGTTCGAATCCTGCCAGTGCTGTAGAAGTGTCCCAAGGTGGGAAATTTTCAAACAGTGATTTTTTTTTTGCTAGTGTTTTTTTGACAGGTGTCTCCCAACATTTCATATGTTTTCTCTCATGACCTTCTACCAACCGCCCTATTTCTCAAGTAGGTGCTAGGAACAAGGCCTTATCTTCCTTTATCAATGTCGTCATTCTTTGTCCTTTAAGTTTGGTGAATTGCAGAGTGCAATTGTGGTATTGGGGGTTATAACTGAGCACAAGAATGCGAGGATGGTGCTACACTTATTGTAAAATCGGTTGGTTTATGGTGATTTTTCATTTTAGTGTGAGCCACTCGCTCAAATCAGGGGTTTGGTGCCAGTGAGCTTGGATAGAAATAAAGGTCAAGTATGAGCTCTGGCTAATGAAATGATGGGTCGAGTTTGAGGCTAGCTAGAGTCCATTTATTAGGTGCAATAAGAAGTTGGAAAGATTTTTCCTTTAAGAGACAGACAAGAGCAGAGTCAAGCCTTTGCTCTAGTAGATCTGCATCATGCCTGCTGCAGGATGTGAAGGAGTGGACCTCCACAGCAGTGCGCTGTGCCGGGCTGGGCTGCACTGGGCTGGGCTGGGCCTGCCCTGGCATCTTGGATTTATTCACCCACCTCCTTCCTTTGAAGAACGCTCACGAACGGCCACGAACGTCCTTGTTCTGTATACAGGCGGACAGCAGGCAATTTAGGACCCTGCTAAATGATGGTGATGTCCCCATGTGCTTCCTTCGAGTGGCAAAATCCTTCGTCTAAGGCAGGTGGGCTTTTTTAAAATTTGGTTGAAGACCATATGTTGGAGGCAGTATCACGGCACAAGCCGCCGACCGTCTCAGAAGAAAGTATGCATGGGAGGACATTATTTGCATAGGAGAGCCCTCTTCTCAGTCCCATTCTTAAGCTGCAGTGGCCATGAAGTGTTACTAGGGGGCAGCAGTATGAACAAAAGAGCACACTGAGGCTTTTCTCCTTCTTGCTGACATGATTCTTGGTCATTTTTGTCTTGCAGGGCCTAAGGAGTGAATGACTATGATGACTGAGGGGATGAGGAATGGCTGGCCTGTATTTGTGGTGAAGGGGGAACATTTGGAAGGTAAACAGCAAGATGAAAGCGTCAAAGCATATATGTTTGCTGAGTGATTGAGTCTGTGTGTCACTTGTCTCTTTGTAGGGACATGTGAGAAAGGAACAGCAGCACCATAGACTTCAGGTGGGAGAGCAAGCAAGGATGAATATTTCCCTCAAATCCAAATACTTACAGCACCTCAAAGATGACAAGTGCGATATGATGTTCTGCAATTGCAAGGATTTGCCATGTGTGGTGCATAAATATGCATGGTTAGTGAGGTTTTTCCCAGAATGTGAGTATCGTTAGGCTGGCAAATGTCAGGCACTCCTTTGGGGGTATGAGGCCAAGAAAACATTTGGGAAGTTTGCTACAGTCATCTGTAGGATCGAAAGACACTGGGGAATCGTTACAGAGGGAGCCAGGCTGCACAAAACGTGGTAACAGTTGGACAGAAATCTTTAGCCGGACTTTTGACTACCCCCAATGTGGGACCAGGACCGCAGTACCTCTCTGTCTCTGAAACATATTTTGACCTCTGGGCACCACCATCTCAATGCCCCTCAAATGTTCCCTCCTGGAACCCCAGCTTTGGTAGTGCATCAACCAGGTTTCAATCATTTGAGTGACCACAAACACCCTTGCTATGTGCCTTCCATTTACATTCAGTCAGTAACCCAGCTGCTTCGTTCGCTATTGAATCTCAAGTGACAGTTGGATGCACATTGCAGGGGTATACAGGCATTTACCGTACTGTACAGCCCCTCTCAGTACAGTCAGACTACACTTCTTAAAATCATAAATACATGTTTTGTCCAACAGTAAGGCCGGGCCTTTCCTCTGTAGTTCATAGCCAACGTAAGGAGGAAAAAATAAGCTGAAGAGCATGCCAAAATTCTCTACAGACACTGCCAATCCTCACACTGCCTATTTGCAAGCCGAGGTTATTCACTATGACCCACCAAACCAATTGGCAACTTTAGCCTCTCTCTGCCTCATTCGTATGCTCCGATGCCACCTTTATTTAGCAAATGTTAGTGCTCTAGGATTTCATAGCACGATTCGCTATAGCCTCTTTTTTCAACAGAAATGTCCTAAAGGTACCTATACGAATCTGCTGGGTGGGGAGGAGGGGGGCTGCTGCTGCTGGCAGTAACATTTTGGGGCACCCCACCTGCAAAAATACATTCACATGCTCCTTGTTGTACCTTTCAATACCATAACTGCAGCAGAATCGTATGGTGACCCCTGTTGGTAACAGAAACTGTCAAACAGCTTTTTGCCACCCCCCCTCCCCCGTTGCCCCTAACCATTTGGGGTACACCCCATGAGGGAGGATCAGAGCAATAAAAAATAATGGTAGCCCCCCCAAAAAGTACCTGGAAGGCATGCCATTCTGTGCACCTCATCGCTCTTCACGTTGCGCCTAAGCACCTTTTAATACTGCTCCCCGACTGCCCCCTCCAAACAGAAATCAGAAAGTATAGGGGGGTGCATTAAAAAAGTTTTTGCAGTTCCCCACCATAAGTCAGGATCCTCCTCCATCTATGACCCCTTCCTAGGCCCTCAGACCCCACCCATTCTGCCCAGGCTCCTCCTATTTGACCACACCCAATCTGACTAGGCTCCTCCTTAACCCCTCCTCTGCTCTCTGACCCCACCCAATCTGACTAGGCTCCTCCTATACCCCCTCCTCTCTGACTCCACCCATTCTGCCCAGGCTCCTCCCATACCCCTCTGACCCCACCCATTCTGCCCAGGCTCCTCCTATACCCCTCTTATTTGACCCCAATCTGACTAGGCTCCTCCTAAGCCCCTCCTCTGCTGTCTGACCCCACCCATTCTGACTAAGCTCCTCCTAAACCAATCCTCTGCTGTCTGACTCCACCCATTCTGCCCAGGCTCCTCCTCAGCCCCTCCTCTCTGACCTCACCCAATCTGACTAGGCTCCTCCTATACCCCCTCCTCTCTGACCCCACCCAATCTGACTAGGCTCCTCCTTAACCCCTCCTCTGCTCTCTGACCCCACCCATTCTGACTAAGCTCCTCCTAAACCCATCCTCTGCTGTCTGACCCCACCCATTCTGCCCAGGCTCCTCCTAAGCCCCTCTGCCCAGGCTCCTCCTATACCCCTCCTCTCTGACCTCACCCAATCTGACTAGGCTCCTCCTATACCTATTCTGCCCAGGCTCCTCCTATACCCCCTCCTCTCTGACTCCACCCATTCTGCCCAGGCTCCTCCTATACCCCTCCTCTCTGACTCCACCCATTCTGACTAGGCTCCTCCTAAGCCCCTCCTCTGCTGTCTGACCCCACCCATTCTGCCCAGGCTCCTCCTATACCCCCTCCTCTCTGACTCCACCCATTCTGCCCAGGCTCCTCCTAAGCCCCTCCTCTCTGACCCCACCCATTCTGCCCAGGCTCCTCCTAAGCCCCTCCTCTGCTGTCTGACCCCACCCATTCTGCCCAGGCTCCTCCTATTTGACCCCACCCAATCTGACTAGGTTCCTCCTAAGCCCCTCCTCTGCTGTCTGGCCCCACCCATTCTGCCCAGGCTCCTCCTATACCCCCTCCTATTTGACCCCACCCAATCTGACTAGGCTCCTCCTATACCCCTCCTCTCTGACCTCACCCATTCTGCCCAGGCTCCTCCTATTTGACCCCAATCCAATCTGACTAGGCTCCTCCTAAGCCCCTCATCTGCTGTCTGACCCCACCCATTCTGCCCAGGCTCCTCCTATACCCCTCCTCTCTGACCCCACCCAATCTGACTAGGCTCCTCCTATACCCCCTCCTCTCTGACTCCACCCATTCTGACTAGGCTCCTCCTATTTGACCCCACCCAATCTGACTAGGCTCCTCCTAAGCCCCTCCTCTGCTGTCTGACCCCACCCATTCTGCCCAGGCTCCGCCTAAGCATCTCCTCTCTGACCCCACCCATTCTGCCCGGCTCCTCCTAAGCCCCTCCTCTGCTGTCTGACCCCACCCATTCTGCCCAGGCTCCTCCTATTTGACCCCACCCAATCTGACTAGGTTCCTCCTAAGCCCCTCCTCTGCTGTCTGGCCCCACCCATTCTGCCCAGGCTCCTCCTATACCCCCTCCTATTTGACCCCACCCAATCTGACTAGGCTCCTCCTATACCCCTCCTCTCTGACCTCACCCATTCTGCCCAGGCTCCTCCTATTTGACCCCACCCAATCTGACTAGGTTCCTCCTAAGCCCCTCCTCTGCTGTCTGGCCCCACCCATTCTGCCCAGGCTCCTCCTAAGCCCCTCCTCTCTGACCCCACCAATTCTGCCCAGGCTCCTCCTAAGCCCCTCATCTGCTGTCTGACCCCACCCATTCTGCCCAGGCTCCTCCTATACCCCTCCTCTCTGACCCCACCCAATCTGACTAGGCTCCTCCTAAGCCCCTAGGCTCCTCCTAAGCCCCTCCTCTCTGACCCCACCCAATCCGACTAGGCTCCTCCTATACCCCCTCCTCTCTGACTCCACCCATTCTGACTAGGTTCCTCCTATTTGACCCCACCCAATCTGACTAGGCTCCTCCTAAGCCCCTCCTCTGCTGTCTGCCCCCACCCATACTGCCCAGGCTCTGCCTAAGCATCTCCTCTCTGACCCCACCCATTCTGCCCAGGCTCCTCCTAAGTCCCTCCTCTGCTGTCTGACCCCACCCATTCTGCCCAGGCTCCTCCTAAGCCCCTCCTCTGCTGTCTGACCCCACCCATTCTGCCCAGGCTCCTCCTATACCCCCTCCTCTCTGACTCCACCCATTCTGCCCAGGCTCCTCCCATACCCCTCTGACCCCACCCATTCTGCCCAGGCTCCTCCTATACCCCTCCTATTTGACCCCACCCAATCTGACTTGGCTCCTCCTAAGCCCCTCCTCTGCTGTCTGACCCCACCCATTCTGCCCAGGCTCCTCCTATTTGACCCCACCCAATCTGACTAGGCTCCTCCTATACCCCCTCTGCCCAGGCTCCTCCTAAGCCCCTCCTCTGCTGTCTGACCCCCACCCATTCTGCCCAGGCTCCGCCTAAGCCCCTCCTCTCTGACCCCACCCATTCTGCCCAGGCTCCTCCTAAGCCCCACCCATCTGACTCCACCCATTCTGCCCAGGCTCCTCCTATTTGACCCCACCCAATCTGACTAGGCTCCTCCTAAGCCCCTCCTCTCTGACCCCACCCCCTCTGACTAGGCTCCTCCTATACCCCCTCCTCTCTGACTCCACCCATTCTACCCAGGCTCCTCCCATACCCCTCTGACCCCTCCCATTGTGCCCAGGCTCCTCCTATTTGACCCCACCCAATCTGACTAGGCTCCTCCTACACCCCCCTCTGCCAGGCTCCTCCTATACCCCCTCCTCTCTGACTCCACCCATTCTACCCAGGCTCCTCCCAAACCCCTCTGACCCCACCCATTCTGCCCAGGCTCCTCCTATTTGACCCCACCCAATCTGACTAGGCTCCTCCTACACCCCCCTCTGCCCAGGCTCCTCCTATACCCCCCTCTGCCAGGCTCCTCCTATACCCCCTCCTCTCTGACCCCACCCATTCTGCCCAGGCTCCTCCTATTTGACCACACCCAATCTGACTAGGCTCCTCCTATACCCATTCTGCCCAGGCTCCTCCTATACCCCCTCCTCTCTGACTCCACCCATTCTGCCCAGGCTCCTCCTAAGCCCCTCCTCTCTGACCCCACCCATTCTGCCCATATACCCCCTCCTCCTGCCCAGGCTCCTCCTAAGCCCCTCCTCTGCTGTCTGACCCCACCCATTCTGCCCAGGCTACTCCTATTTGACCCCACCCAATCTGACTAGGCTCCTCCTAAGCCCCTCCTCTCTGACCCCACCCCCTCTGCCCAGGCTCCTCCTATACCCCCTCTGCCCAGGCTCCTCCTATACCCCTCCTCTCTGACCCCACCCCCTCTGCCCAGGCTCCTCCTATACCCCCTCTGCCCAGGCTCCTCCTATACCCCTCCTCTCTGACCCCACCCCCTCTGCCCAGGCTCCTCCTATTTGACCCCACCCAATCTGACTAGGCTCCTCCTAAGCCCCTCCTCTGCTGTCTGACCCCACCCATTCTGCCCAGGCTCCTCCTATTTGACCCCACCCAATCTGACTAGGCTCCTCCTAAGCCCCTCCTCTCTGACCCCACCCATTCTGCCCAGGCTCCTCCTAAGCCCCTCCTCTGCTGTCTGACCCCACCCATTCTGCCCAGGCTCCTCCTATACCCCTCCTCTCTGACCCCACCCCCTCTGCCCAGGCTCCTCCTATTTGACCCCACCCAATCTGACTAGGCTCCTCCTACACCCCCCTCTGCCAGGCTCCTCCTATACCCCCTCCTCTCTGACTCCACCCATTCTACCCAGGCTCCTCCCATACCCCTCTGACCCCACCCATTCTGCCCAGGCTCCTCCTATTTGACCCCACCCAATCTGACTAGGCTCTTCCTACACCCCCCTCTGCCAGGCTCCTCCTATACCCTCTCCTCTCTGACTCCACCCATTCTACCCAGGCTCCTCCCATACCCCTCTGACCCCACCCATTCTGCCCAGGCTCCTCCTATTTGACCCCACCCAATCTGACTAGGCTCCTCCTACACCCCCCTCTGCCCAGGCTCCTCCTATACCCCCTCCTCTCTGACCCCACCCATTCTGCCCAGGCTCCTCCTATTTGACCACACCCAATCTGACTAGGCTCCTCCTATACCCATTCTGCCCAGGCTCCTCCTATACCCCCTCCTCTCTGACTCCACCCATTCTGCCCAGGCTCCTCCTAGGCCCCTCCTCTCTGACCCCACCCATTCTGCCCATATACCCCCTCATCCTGCCCAGGCTCCTCCTAAGCCCCTCCTCTGCTGTCTGACCCCACCCATTCTGCCCAGGCTCCTCCTATTTGACCCCACCCAATCTGACTAGGCTCTTCCTCTCTGACCCCACCCATTCTGCCCAGGCTCCTCCTAAGCCCCTCCTCTGCTGTCTGACCCCACCCATTCTGCCCAGGCTCCTCCTATACCCCTCCTCTCTGACCCCACCCCCTCTGCCCAGGCTCCTCCTATTTGACCCCACCCAATCTGACTAGGCTCCTCCTACACCCCCCTCTGCCAGGCTCCTCCTATACCCCCTCCTCTCTGACTCCACCCATTCTACCCAGGCTCCTCCCATACCCCTCTGACCCCACCCATTCTGCCCAGGCTCCTCCTATTTGACCCCACCCAATCTGACTAGGCTCCTCCTACACCCCCCTCTGCCCAGGCTCCTCCTATACCCCCCTCTGCCAGGCTCCTCCTATACCCCCTCCTCTCTGACCCCACCCATTCTGCCCAGGCTCCTCCTATACCCCCTCCTCTCTGACTCCACCCATTCTGCCCAGGCTCCGCCTAAGCCCCTCCTCTCTGACTCCACCCATTCTGCCCAGGCTCCTCCTAAGCCCCTCCTCTGCCTGACCCCACCCATTCTGCCCAGGCTCCTCCCCTACCCCTCTGACCCACCCATTCTGCCCAGGCTCCTCCTATTTGACCCCACCCAATCTGACTAAGCTCCTCCTAAGCCCCTCCTCTCTGACCCCACCCCCTCTGGCCAGGCTCCTCCTATACCCCCTCTGCCCAGGCTCCTCCTAAGCCCCTCCTCTGCTGTCTGACCCCACCCATTCTGCCCAGGCTCCTCCTATTTGACCCCACCCAATCTGACTAGGCTCCTCCTATACCCCCTCTGCTAGGCTCCTCCTATACCCCTCCTCTCTGACCTCACCCATTCTGACCAGGCTCCTCCTATTTGACCCCACCCAATCTGACTTGGCTCCTCCTAAACCCCTCCTCTGCTGTCTGACCCCACCCATTCTGCCCAGGCTCCTCCTATACCCCCTCCTCTCTGACCCCACCCAATCTGACTAGGCTCCTCCTATACCCCCTCTGCCCAGGCTCCTCCTATACCCCTCCTCTCTGACCTCACCCAATCTGACTAGGCTCCTCCTATACCCATTCTGCCCAGGCTCCTCCTATACCCCCTCCTCTCTGACTCCACCCGTTCTGACTAGGCTCCTCCTAAGCCCCTCCTCTGCTGTCTGACCCCACCCATTCTGCCCAGGCTCCTCCTATTTGACCCCACCCAATCTGACTAGGTTCCTCCTGAGCCCCTCCTCTGCTGTCTGGCCCCACCCAACCTGCCCAGGCTCCTCCTATACCCCTCCTCTCTGACCCCACCCAATCTGACTAGGCTCCTCCTAAGCCCCTCCTCTGCTGTCTGACCCCACCCATTCTGCCCAGGCTCCTCCTATTTGACCCCACCCAATCTGACTATTCTCCTCCTATACCCCCTCTGCCAGGCTCCTCCTATACCCCTCCTCTCTGACCTCACCCATTCTGACCAGGCTCCTCCTATTTGACCCCACCCAATCTGACTTGGCTCCTCCTAAACCCCTCCTCTGCTGTCTGACCCCACCCATTCTGCCCAGGCTCCTCCTATACCCCCTCCTCTCTGACCCCACCCAATCTGACTAGGCTCCTCCTATACCCCCTCTGCCCAGGCTCCTCCTATACCCCTCCTCTCTGACCTCACCCATTCTGACCAGGCTCCTCCTATTTGACCCCACCCAATCTGACTTGGCTCCTCCTAAACCCCTCCTCTGCTGTCTGACCCCACCCATTCTGCCCAGGCTCCTCCTATACCCCCTCCTCTCTGACCCCACCCAATCTGACTAGGCTCCTCCTATACCCCCTCTGCCCAGGCTCCTCCTATACCCCTCCTCTCTGACCTCACCCAATCTGACTAGGCTCCTCCTATACCCATTCTGCCCCGGCTCCTCCTATACCCCCTCCTCTCTGACCCCACCCATTCTGCCCAGGCTCCTCCTATACCCCCTCCTCTCTGACTCCACCCATTCTGCCCAGGCTCCTCCTATTTGACCCCACCCAATCTGACTAGGCTCCTCCTAAGCCCCTCCTCTGCTGTCTGACCCACCCATTCTGCCCAGGCTCCTCCTAAGCCCCTCCTCTCTGACCCCACCAATTCTGCCCAGGCTCCTCCTAAGCCCCTCATCTGCTGTCTCACCCCACCCATTCTGCCCAGGCTCATCCTATACCCCTCCTCTCTGACCCCACCCAATCTGACTAGGCTCCTAAGCCCCTCCTCTGCTGTCTGACCCCACCCATTCTGCCCAGGCTCCTCCTATACCCCCTCCTCTCTGACTCCACCCATTCTGCCCAGGCTCCTCCTATTTGACCCCACCCAATCTGACTAGGCTCCTCCTATACCCCCTCTGCCCAGGCTCCTCCTATTTGACCCCACCCAATCTGACTAGGCTCCTCCTAAGCCCCTCCTCTGCTGTCTGACCCCACCCATTCTGCCCAGGCTCCTCCTATACCCCCTCCTCTCTGACTCCACCCATTCTGCCCAGGCTCCTCCTAAGCCCCTCCTCTCTGACCCCACCCATTCTGCCCAGGCTCCTCCTAAGCCCCTCCTCTGCTGTCTGACCCCACCCATTCTGCCCAGGCTCCTCCTATACCCCCTCCTCTCTGACTCCACCCATTCTGCCCAGGCTCCTCCTAAGCCCCTCCTCTGCTGTCTGACCGCACGCAATCTGACTAGGCTCCTCCTAAGCCCCTCCTCTGCTGTCTGACCCCACCCATTCTGCCCAGGCTCCTCCTAAGCCCCTCCTCTCCTCTCTGACCTCACCCAATCTGACTAGGCTCCTCCTATACCCATTCTGCCCAGGCTCCTCCTATACCCCTCCTCTCTGACCCCACCCAATCTGACTAGGCTCCTCCTATACCCCCTCTGCCAGGCTCCTTCTATACCCCTCCTCTCTGACCCCACCCAATCTGACTAGGCTCCTCCTAAGCCCCTCCTCTGCTGTCTGGCCCCACCCAACCTGCCCAGGCTCCTCCTATACCACTCCTCTCTGACCCCACCCAATCTGACTAGGCTCCTCCTAAGCCCCTCCTCTGCTGTCTGACCCCACCCATTCTGCCCAGGCTCCTCCTATACCCCCTCCTCTCTGACTCCACCCATTCTGACTAGGCTCCTCCTATTTGACCCCACCCAATCTGACTAGGCTCCTCCTAAGCCCCTCCTCTGCTGTCTGACCCCACCCATTCTGCCCAGGCTCTGCCTAAGCCCCTCCTCTGCTGTCTGACCCCACCCATTCTGCCCAGGCTCCTCCTAAGCCCCTCCTCTGCTGTCTGACCCCACCCATTCTGCCCAGGCTCCTCCTATACCCCCTCCTCTCTGACTCCATCCATTCTGCCCAGGCTCCTCCCATACCCCTCTGACCCCACCCATTCTGCCCAGGCTCCTCCTATTTGACCCCACCCAATCTGACTAGGCTCCTCCTAAGCCCCTCCTCTGCTGTCTGACCCCACCCATTCTGCCCAGGCTCCTCCTATACCCCCTCCTCTCTGACTCCACCCATTCTGCCCAGGCTCCTCCTATTTGACCCCACCCAATCTGACTAGGCTCCTCCTAAGCCCCTCCTCTGCTGTCTGACCCCAACCATTCTGCCCAGGCTCCTCCTATACCCCCTCCTCTCTGACTCCACCCATTCTGCCCAGGCTCCTCCTATTTGACCCCACCCAATCTGACTAGGCTCCTCCTATACCCCCTCTGCCCAGGCTCCTCCTATACCCCTCCTCTCTGACCCCACCCATTCTGCCCAGGCTCCTCCTATACCCCCTCCTATTTGACCCCACCCAATCTGACTTGGCTCCTCCTAAGCCCCTCCTCTGCTGTCTGACCCCACCCATTCTGCCCAGGCTCCTCCTATTTGACCCCACACAATCTGACTAGGCTCCTCCTAAGCCCCTCCTCTGCTGTCTGACCCCACCCATTCTGCCCAGGCTCCTCCTATACCCCACCTCTCTGACCCCACCCAATCTGACTAGGCTCCTCCTAAGCCCCTAGGCTCCTCCTAAGCCCCTCCTCTCTGACCCCACCCAATCTGACTAGGCTCCTCCTAAGCCCCTCCTCTGCTGTCTGACCCCACCCAACCTGCCCAGGCTCCTCCTATACCCCTCCTCTCTGACCCCACCCAATCTGACTAGGCTCCTCCTAAGCCCCTAGGCTCCTCCTAAGCCCCTCCTCTCTGACCCCACCCAATCTGACTAGGCTCCTCTTAAGCCCCTCTTCTGCTGTCTGACCCCACCCATTCTGCCCAGGCTCCTCCTATACCCCCTCCTCTCTGACTCCACCCATTCTGACTAGGCTCCTCCTATTTGACCACACCCAATTTGACTAGGCTCCTCCTAAGCCCCTCCTCTGCTGTCTGACCCCACCCATTCTGCCCAGGCTCCGCCTAAGCATCTCCTCTCTGACCCCACCCATTCTGCCCAGGCTCCTCCTAAGCCCCTCCTCTGCTGTCTGACCCCACCCATTCTGCCCAGGCTCCTCCTAAGCCCCTCCTCTGCTGTCTGACCCCACCCATTCTGCCCAGGCTCCTCCTATACCCCCTCCTCTCTGACTCCACCCATTCTGCCCAGGCTCCTCCTATACCCCTCCTATTTGACCCCACCCAATCTGACTTGGCTCCTCCTAAGCCCCTCCTCTGCTGTCTGGCCCCACCCATTCTGCCCAGGCTCCTCCTATACCCCCTCCTCTCTGACTCCACCCATTCTGCCCAGGCTCCTCCTATACCCCTCCTCTCTGACCCCACCCAATCTGACTAGGCTCCTCCTAAGCCCCTCCTCTGCTGTCTGGCCCCACCCATTCTGCCCAGGCTCCTCCTATACCCCCTCCTCTCTGACTCCACTCATTCTGCCCAGGCTCCTCCTATACCCCTCCTCTCTGACCCCACCCAATCTGACTAGGCTCCTCCTAAGCCCCTCCTCTGCTGTCTGACCCCACCCATTCTGCCCAGGCTCCTCCTATTTGACCCCACCCAATCTGACTAGGTTCCTCCTAAGCCCCTCCTCTGCTGTCTGGCCCCACCCATTCTGCCCAGGCTCCTCCTATACCCCCTCCTATTTGACCCCACCCAATCTGACTAGGCTCCTCCTATACCCCTCCTCTCTGACCTCACCCATTCTGCCCAGGCTCCTCCTATTTGACCCCACCCAATCTGACTAGGCTCCTCCTAAGCCCCTCCTCTGCTGTCTGACCCCACCCATTCTGCCCAGGCTCCTCCTAAGCCCCTCCTCTCTGACCCCACCAATTCTGCCCAGGCTCCTCCTAAGCCCCTCCTCTGCTGTCTGACCCCACCCATTCTGCCCAGGCTCCTCCTATACCCCTCCTCTCTGACCCCACCCAATCTGACTAGGCTCCTCCTAAGCCCCTAGGCTCCTCCTAAGCCCCTCCTCTGCTGTCTGGCCCCACCCAACCTGCCCAGGCTCCTCCTATACCCCTCCTCTCTGACCCCACCCAATCTGACTAGGCTCCTCCTAAGCCCCTAGGCTCCTCCTAAGCCCCTCCTCTCTGACCCCACCCAATCTGACTAGGCTCCTCTTAAGCCCCTCTTCTGCTGTCTGACCCCACCCATTCTGCCCAGGCTCCTCCTATACCCCCTCCTCTCTGACTCCACCCATTCTGACTAGGCTCCTCCTATTTGACCACACCCAATTTGACTAGGCTCCTCCTAAGCCCCTCCTCTGCTGTCTGACCCCACCCATTCTGCCCAGGCTCCGCCTAAGCATCTCCTCTCTGACCCCACCCATTCTGCCCAGGCTCCTCCTAAGCCCCTCCTCTGCTGTCTGACCCCACCCATTCTGCCCAGGCTCCTCCTAAGCCCCTCCTCTGCTGTCTGACCCCACCCATTCTGCCCAGGCTCCTCCTATACCCACTCCTCTCTGACTCCACCCATTCTGCCCAGGCTCCTCCTATACCCCTCATATTTGACCCCACCCAATCTGACTTGGCTCCTCCTAAGCCCCTCCTCTGCTGTCTGGCCCCACCCATTCTGCCCAGGCTCCTCCTATACCCCCTCCTCTCTGACTCCACCCATTCTGCCCAGGCTCCTCCTATACCCCTCCTCTCTGACCCCACCCAATCTGACTAGGCTCCTCCTAAGCCCCTCCTCTGCTGTCTGGCCCCACCCATTCTGCCCAGGCTCCTCCTATACCCCCTCCTATTTGACCCCACCCAATCTGACTAGGCTCCTCCTATACCCCTCCTCTCTGACCTCACCCATTCTGCCCAGGCTCCTCCTATTTGACCCCACCCAATCTGACTAGGCTCCTCCTAAGCCCCTCCTCTGCTGTCTGACCCCACCCATTCTGCCCAGGCTCCTCCTAAGCCCCTCCTCTCTGACCCCACCAATTCTGCCCAGGCTCCTCCTAAGCCCCTCCTCTGCTGTCTGACCCCACCAATTCTGCCCAGGCTCCTCCTAAGCCCCTCCTCTGCTGTCTGACCCCACCCATTCTGCCCAGGCTCCTCCTAAGCCCCTCCTCTCTGACCCCACCAATTCTGCCCAGGCTCCTCCTAAGCCCCTCCTCTGCTGTCTGACCCCACCCATTCTGCCCAGGCTCCTCCTATACCCCTCCTCTCTGACCCCACCCAATCTGACTAGGCTCCTCCTATACCCCCTCCTCTCTGACTCCACCCATTCTGACTAGGCTCCTCCTATTTGACCCCACCCAATCTGACTAGGCTCCTCCTAAGCCCCTCCTCTGCTGTCTGACCCCACCCATACTGCCCAGGCTCTGCCTAAGCATCTCCTCTCTGACCCCACCCATTCTGCCCAGGCTCCTCCTAAGCCCCTCCTCTGCTGTCTGACCCCACCCATTCTGCCCAGGCTCCTCCTATACCCCCTCCTCTCTGACTCCACCCATTCTGCCCAGGCTCCTCCTATACCCCTCCTATTTGACCCCACCCAATCTGACTTGGCTCCTCCTAAGCCCCTCCTCTGCTGTCCGACCCCACCCATTCTGCCCAGGCTCCTCCTATTTGACCCCACCCAATCTGACTAGGCTCCTCCTATACCCCCTCTGCCCAGGCTCCTCCTAAGCCCCTCCTCTGCTGTCTGACCCCCACCCATTCTGCCCAGGCTCCGCCTAAGCCCCTCCTCTCTGACCCCACCCATTCTGCCCAGGCTCCTCCTAAGCCCCACCTCTCTGACTCCACCCATTCTGCCCAGGCTCCTCCTATTTGACCCCACCCAATCTGACTAGGCTCCTCCTAAGCCCCTCCTCTCTGACTCCACCCATTCTACCCAGGCTCCTCCCATACCCCTCTGACCCCTCCCATTGTGCCCAGGCTCCTCCTATTTGACCCCGCCCAATCTGACTAGGCTCCTCCTACACCCCCCTCTGCCAGGCTCCTCCTATACCCCCTCCTCTCTGACTCCACCCATTCTACCCAGGCTCCTCCCATACCCCTCTGACCCCACCCATTCTGCCCAGGCTCCTCCTATTTGACCCCACCCAATCTGACTAGGCTCCTCCTACACCCCCCTCTGCCCAGGCTCCTCCTATACCCCCTCCTCTCTGACTCCACCCATTCTACCCAGGCTCCTCCCATACCCCTCTGACCCCACCCATTCTGCCCAGGCTCCTCCTATTTGACCCCACCCAATCTGACAAGGCTCCTCCTAAGCCCCTCCTCTGCTGTCTGCTGTCTGACCCCACTCATTCTGCCCAGGCTCCTCCTAAGCCCCTCCTCTCTGACCCCACCCAATCTGACTAGGCTCCTCCTAAGCCCCTAGGCTCCTCCTAAGCCCCTCCTCTGCTCTCTGACCCCACCCAATCTGACTAGGCTCCTCCTATACCCCCCTCTGCCCAGGCTCCTCCTATTTGACCCCACCCAATCTGACAAGGCTCCTCCTAAGCCTCTTCTCTGCTGTCTGACCCCACCCATTCTCCCCAGGCTCCTCCTATACCCCACCTCTCTGACCCCACCCAATCTGACTAGGCTCCTCCTAAGCCCCTCCTCTGCTGTCTGACCCCACCCATTCTGCCCAGGCTCCTCCTATACCCCCTCCTCTCTGACTCCACCCAGGCTCCTCCTATTGGACCCCACCCAATCTGATTAGGCTCCCCATATACCCCCTCTGCCCAGGCTCCTCCTATACCCCTCCTCTCTGACCAGGCTCCTCCTATACCCCCTCTGCCCAGGCTCCTCCTATACCCCTCCTCTCTGACCCCACCCCCTCTGCCCAGGCTCCTCCTATACCCCTCCTCTGCTGTCTGACCCCACCCATTCTGCCCAGGCTCCTCCTATTTGACCCCACCCAATCTGACTAGGCTCCTCCTAAGCCCCTCCTCTGCTGTCTGACCCCACCCATTCTGCCCAGGCTCCTCCTATTTGACCCCACCCAATCTGACTAGGCTCCTCCTAAGCCCCTCCTCTCTGACCCCACCCATTCTGCCCAGGCTCCTCCTAAGCCCCTCCTCTGCTGTCTGACCCCACCCATTCTGCCCAGGCTCCTCCTATACCCCTCCTCTCTGACCCCACCCCCTCTGCCCAGGCTCCTCCTATTTGACCCCACCCAATCTGACTAGGCTCCTCCTAAGCCCCTCCTCTGCTGTCTGACCCCACCCATTCTGCCCAGGCTCCTCCTATACCCCCTCCTCTCTGACTCCACCCATTCTGCCCACGCTCCTCCTATTTGACCCCACCCAATCTGACTAGGCTCCTCCTATACCCCCTCTGCCCAGGCTCCTCCTATACCCCTCCTCTCTGACCCCTCCTCTCTGACCCCACCCCCTCTGCCCAGGCTCCTCCTATACCCCCTCTGCCCAGGCTCCTCCTATACCCCTCCTCTCTGACCCCACCCCCTCTGCCCAGGCTCCTCCTATACCCCTCCTCTGCTGTCTGACCCCACCCATTCTGCCCAGGCTCCTCCTATTTGACCCCACCCAATCTGACTAGGCTCCTCCTAAGCCCCTCCTCTGCTGTCTGACCCCACCCATTCTGCCCAGGCTCCTCCTATACCCCTCCTCTCTGACCCCACCCCCTCTGCCCAGGCTCCTCCTATTTGACCCCACCCAATCTGACTAGGCTCCTCCTACACCCCCCTCTGCCAGGCTCCTCCTATACCCCCTCCTCTCTGACTCCACCCATTCTACCCAGGCTCCTCCCATACCCCTCTGACCCCACCCATTCTGCCCAGGCTCCTCCTATTTGACCCCACCCAATCTGACTAGGCTCCTCCTACACCCCCCCTCTGCCCAGGCTCCTCCTATACCCCCCTCTGCCAGGCTCCTCCTATACCCCCGTCTGCCAGGCTCCTCCTATACCCCCTCCTCTCTGACCCCACCCATTCTGCCCAGGCTCCTCCTATTTGACCACACCCAATCTGACTAGGCTCCTCCTATACCCATTCTGCCCAGGCTCCTCCTATACCCCCTCCTCTCTGACTCCACCCATTCTGCCCAGGCTCCTCCTATACCCCTCCTCTCTGACCCCACCCATTCTGCCCATATACCCCCTCCTCCTGCCCAGGCTCCTCCTAAGCCCCTCCTCTGCTGTCTGACCCCACCCATTCTGCCCAGGCTCCTCCCATACCCCTCTGACCCCACCCATTCTGCCCAGGCTCCTCCTATTTGACCCCACCCAATCTGACTAAGCTCCTCCTAAGCCCCTCCTCTCTGACCCCACCCCCTCTGGCCAGGCTCCTCCTATACCCCCTCTGCCCAGGCTCCTCCTATACCCCTCCTCTCTGACCCCACTCCCTCTGCCCAGGCTCCTCCTAAGCCCCTCCTCTGCTGTCTGACCCCACCCATTCTGCCCAGGCTCCTCCTATACCCCCTCCTCTCTGACTCCACCCATTCTACCCAGGCTCCTCCCATACCCCTCTGACCCCCACCCAGGCTCCTCCTATTTGACCCCACCCAATCTGACTAGGCTCCTCCTACACCCCCTCTGCCAGGCTCCTCCTATACCCCTCCTCTGCTGTCTGACCCCACCCATTCTGCCCAGGCTCCTCCTATTCGACCCCACCCAATCTGCCCAGGCTCCTCCTATACCCCACCTCTCTGACCCCACCCAATCTGACTAGGCTCCTCCTAAGCCCCTCCTCTGCCTGACCCCACCCATTCTGCCCAGGCTCCTCCTCTCTGACCCCACCCATTCTGCCCAGGCTCCTCCTAAGCCCCTCCTCTGCTGTCTGACCCCACCCATTCTGCCCAGGCTCCTCCTATACCCCCTCCTCTCTGACTCCACCCATTCTACCCAGGCTCCTCCCATACCCCTCTGACCCCACCCATTCTGCACAGGCTTCTCCTATTTGACCCCACCCAATCTGACTAGGCTGCTCCTACACCCCCCTCTGGAGTTCTGGACTTTTTGGTTCCGTCCAGAGGTGTCAGGGAACAACACCCAAAGACCCCGGAGTTCCACCTGCCTTGGTGCGCAAATGAACAGAAACACGGGCTTCTCGATGGTGGCGTCAAAGACCAAAGGTTTATTACTGCAGGGACACAGAAGTCACAGAAACTACGCATGGGCAGTAACCAGGAGCCTGTTCGATTTGTACATTGAGGGTTGCTCCTTATATACTAAAAATTGTGCTCCAGGCAAATATTTCGCATGCTAGTACATTCCTAAACCTTTGTGTCTTAAACAATAAATATTTGGCGTTACACAGGAACTGTCGATAATATCTGATGTCAAACATCACGAAGAGGGGTTCCCACTAGTCCATCACAATCCCTTGTCAATATTGCATTCAAGAGCCGGACCGCCTCATCGTAAATTTCGTTACCTCCCCCTAATAAAGGCCCAGAAGGAAAGGAGCAGAGCCAGGTGCAGAAGATAGGAAAGCGGGATAAGAGATGTTTGTGGGTTGTAAATGGGCAAGGCTACCGGCTTCGGCCGCCTAATCATGATCGGGACAATGGACACGAGAACCAGTTCAGGTGGGCTGGCCTCAGGCAGAGGAGGCAGCCTTTGTCGAGTCATGCAGTTACAGCGTGATCTGGTTTAAGGTGCACGTGTCATGAAAGAGGTGAATCTCCGGCTAAGGCTACGTGTCCTTAATCGAAATGAAGTGATCAGAGGTTATTGCATATGTGAGGGCAAGAAACACAAAATGGCGACCATGATCTAAGATGGATGCCGTGGGTAGATCAGAAATGTGTTCATAACAGGAGTGCTCTTGCTCGTATCGTAGCGAAAACACCAGGATATGCTAAATGGATCATTTGCGGTTCGCTGATACTAATATTATGTATTTCCGACAATATTGAAAACACGGGTTCAAATCGTCACGGAACCTCAGACCCTCCTTTTGCCCTTACATAGGCAATTACTCAGTCTATATCAGAGTCCAGTTCTATACTCATCAGGTCAGTGACATGCTGTTGTATCATCATCCTCTCTCGTGCCTTTTCTCCAAACGCAGGTGGTTTCCTAAAACAGGTTGCAGCACAAAGACTACACAGAGCAGGACCACACTGGATAATCAGGCAGCATGAGAATAGGAATACTAAAATGACACCGATGACCATTAGAACCTTCCACCCCCACGCTGAGATCAGAGTCCAAAACCACTCCATAAAGGACCAGTTTCCCTCTTCTACATGTATAGAGTCGGAAATCTTGTGTAGCTTAGAGATCGCCTCATAGACTGTTGGAGCATTATTAGGAATAAAGACACAGCAGCTCGATTGGATCATTCTGCATACCCCACCTCGGTCTGCAAGTATAACATCTAGAACCATACGGTTCTGCAATGTCATGAGTCTATCCGCCTGAAGCTCAGCTGTCAAATTACTAAGGGCACCAGCAGTTTCGGTAATAGTAGATTCAACTACCCGTGTTAGCTGACGTATGTTTCTACTATTGGCCATAGGCCCCCAGAACGGAAGGAAGCCTTTGAAGAAGTCTCCAGCTTCCTGACCAGCAGTATCTTCCTTGCTGAAGACACCTCTCGCTACTCTGGTTCTGTGGTAATCAGATGAAGCAGTGTACGTTGGAGGCAACAATCGAGCAATATAGCATGAACCTGAAAAGTCGGCAGGTAACCATGTATATGCCCTGTCTCGACAAATGAAGTAGGTACCCCTAGCAGTAAGGAAGGCAGGGGAAGAGTTAGCCGGAAACACATAAGTTTCAACGCACTCACTCCTCCCCAGCTGAGCTCTTGGATTTCTTCCGTTACCTTGCAAACAGACCTGACCTCGGTGTGGTACGACCCAGATTGGAGTTGAGCTTTTACGCTTGCTTTCTCCTAGACTAAGGCGATACTCTGAAGTATTCCAACTTAAATATACTCGCAGTTCGTCTCTAGGGTATGATGGAGTATTATTGACATCCTTGATCATATCAATAATTCCCTGGACTAAAGCTTTGTTGGCAGAGTTATATTTAGTGGAACGTGGTGGACGTGGAGGATAGGTCTCAAGGGCATAAGCAAAGATCGTTTGAAGGGCCTGAAATGATCCATTGTAGCTGAAAGGTAAAACCAGATAGGGAATACCTTTATCCATAGTGTGGGGTATCAAGCCACACACCCAGCAGTCTGTAGTGTTAACTACTAGTTGGTGTTGGTGCAAGAGCTGTACAAAAGTGTTGTTAATGAACTCTGAGCGTCGGGCTTGCTCATGTTCAGGAAACGAGTGAAAAGAGTGTATAGAGGAAACTGTAGAAGTGGCAGGATCAAGGGGAGGTACTGTAGTAACTGGTACAAAAATCAAATTTATACTAAAGACAATTCCACCCACCAATGTTGCTAAAATAATCAAAAATGTAATGGCACATTGCATCAAAAAGCATTTGCTATGAAGAATTCTATTAAGTCTGTTTCTGCGAACATAAATCACATTTTCTCGTTGCAGCGCAGGAAGCTCCATCTTCTACAATCCGCTCGCGACCACTGATGATGTGTACGTAGATGAAAATGCCTCTATCAGCCCTGGGAGTTCCCAGAACCAACAGAAAGATCGACCTTGTGTCAGACCCCTGCAAATTCAAACTAGGCACACAGCCACGACCCTACGGCTACCCAGACGGCAAGGCAATTTAAAAAAAACAATAAACAATAGCAAACTTCCTGGCTGAAGGCAAAAGTTCAATATGTATATATCAAAATCACAATATGCAGTTGCCTGCTTTATTTGTCCATTTTACGTTTTCTCAAGTTGTATCTCTGTTTCGCAGGTACTGTCTGATCGGGAAATAGTGTATCACTAGCAGCTGTTGCAGAGTTTAAGTTCGCAGATAGCAAAGTTTCTTCTGATGCTGGAGACAAATGTTCAGTGTTCAAAGGAGTCTTTTCAGGAGGAGAGTCAGGTTTTGGAGTGTCAGTAATCAATTCGGCATCGCTGAAAGGGATAAACTTCGGTGTGCTTTCAGATTCGGAGGCACCAATTCCCTTCTTTATCCAGTCGTCGTAAGGTAGCGGCAAGGGTACACGCTTAACATGCGACGCGTGCACCCAGTGCTTGCGGCCAGCTACACGAACTGCTGTCCTTGTTGTCAGTAGGATCTGGAAGGGCCCCACAAATCTCGGCTGAAGGTTCTTCGTCCTCGCGAAGTTCTTGATGACAACCAGATCTCCCGGTTTCAGCTGATGCCCTGGACTCTCCGGAGGTTTTGGCAAAGCATCGAAAACCTGTTGATGAATAAGACTCAATTTAGCAGTCAAGTCGTAAAGGTAGTCTATCAACATAGGGTATTCTATGGAATTAAATTCTTTAGGCCTTGGCACACCCCAGATATTTGCCGGGCGGCCAAAAACGATTTCATATGGACTAAGCCCTACTCTAGAATGTACAGTTGCTCTCGTTGATAACAAAGCCAAAGGAAGTGCGTCTGGCCAGGCTAAACCTGTGGATGCTTGTATTTTAGCTATTTTCAGCTTGAGGGTACCATTGTAACCCTCCACTAAACCAGCTGACTGGGGATGGTTTGCACTGTGAAATTTCTGTTTCAAACCTAGGCCTGCACACACACTCTGCATAACTTTCCCTATAAACTCACTTCCGTTATCTGACCATACAATCCGTGGCATGCCATACCTAGGGAAATATTCTTTGAGAAGAATTTTGGCAGTTGATAAGGCAGTATTGTCCTTCAGTGGGTATGCTTCTATCCACCTGGAAAAAGCACAGACCACCACCAGGACATATTTCAAATTATTACAGCGGTCCATGTGAATGAAGTCTAACTGAATTACTTCAAAAGGGCAGGAAGGAGGAGCGAAATGACCAGCAGGAGTTGGAGTTCCCTTGCCAGGATTATGCATCAGGCATACCATACAGTTCTTCACTACTCTTTCTGCACACTTACTGATTCCATCATTATTCCAGACCGGAGCCAACGTCTTACAGATACCTTTAGAACTTATATGTGCTACTCCATGCGCCATTGTCACTACTGCAAGCACATACGCATCCGGCAACATCCAACGCTGCTGTTCTGTCAAATCAATCCAACAACCATTCGAATCCAACTTGCCCGTACTCTCTCTCCATACACGTTTCTCTTCCTCAGTTGCTTCTTTCTGAATCTCTTTCACACTTTCCATTGTATCCTCACACATACCAGATTCAGCGATCCATCTTGCAGATGTTGCAACATACATTCTGCTCATCATGTCTCTAGCTGTCTGTTTAGCAATTTCATCAGCAAAAGCATTCCCACGACCAACATCATCCGTGATTGCTTTATGAGCACTGCACTTCACAATCGCAACTTCAGTCGGCAAGGTTAGAGATTCCAACAAGTCGTTAACTAGCTGACCATGTTGGATCTTAGTCCCATGGGACGTAATGAAACCTCTTTCTCTCCACAAACGGCCAAAACTATGGGCCACGCCAAATGCGTACTGACTATCTGTAAACACATTCACTCTCTTTCCCTCAGCTAAAACACACGCTCTCGTTAGAGCTATTAATTCTGCAGCTTGGGCAGAATTCTGACTCACTCTTGCAGTCTCCACAATCGTCTTCAAAGTCGTTACTGCGTAAGCAGCAGTCACATCACCATTCTCCAATTTAAAACATGACCCGTCCACATACAGCGTGCCATCCGGATCGGATAACGGAGTATCCCTCAAGTCAATACGTCCCTTTGTCTCTTCCTCCGTTTTGAAACAGCAATCATGTGGCTCGGAATCACTCGACTCTTGATTAGCCGGCAACAGTGTTGCTGGATTCAATACATTACATCTTTTAATCTGAATATGACTCGCTAGTAATGTCAGCTCGTAACCAGATAGTCTCGCACTAGTAAGGTGTTGTGTCTTCGTTCGGTTCATGAGTGTATCCACTGCATGAGGAACCATGACCACTAGCATGTTGTTCATCACCAAACCAGCAGATTGTCGAATGGAAGCTGCAGCTGCCGCTGTAGCTCTCAAACAACTAGGCAACGCTCTGGCTACCGGATCTAATGTTGATGAAAAATACGCACAAGGGCGTTGTTTATCACCAAACTTCTGTGTCAGAACACTCAACGCGCAACCTTCTCTCTCGTGAACGTAGAGCGTGAATGGCTTACTGTAATCAGGTGTACCCAATACAGGAGCTGAACACAATGCTTTTCGTAATTCAGTAAAACTCTCTTGACATTCATCAGACCATGGCACCGGACTCGGAACATTTTTCCCAGTCAAAGCTACCAACGGTTTCGCTAACAGAGAAAAATTTGGGATCCACTGCCTACAGTAGGAGGTAATACCTAGAAAGGCACGTACTTCTCTCTGTGTGCGTGGAACACTCATTTGCGTAATTGCTTTTATTCTTTCTGGGGTCAACTTCCTTCCCTCCTTTGACAAGAGATGACCTAGGTAGGTCACTTCTTGGCAGCAGTATTGCATCTTGGACCCCACCCCCTCTGGCCAGGCTCCTCCTATACCCCCTCTGCCCAGGCTCCTCCTATACCCCTCCTCTCTGACCCCACTCCCTCTGCCCAGGCTCCTCCTAAGCCCCTCCTCTGCTGTCTGACCCCACCCATTCTGCCCAGGCTCCTCCTATACCCCCTCCTCTCTGACTCCACCCATTCTACCCAGGCTCCTCCCATACCCCTCTGACCCCCACCCAGGCTCCTCCTATTTGACCCCACCCAATCTGACTAGGCTCCTCCTACACCCCCTCTGCCAGGCTCCTCCTATACCCCTCCTCTGCTGTCTGACCCCACCCATTCTGCCCAGGCTCCTCCTATTCGACCCCACCCAATCTGCCCAGGCTCCTCCTATACCCCACCTCTCTGACCCCACCCAATCTGACTAGGCTCCTCCTAAGCCCCTCCTCTGCCTGACCCCACCCATTCTGCCCAGGCTCCTCCTCTCTGACCCCACCCATTCTGCCCAGGCTCCTCCTAAGCCCCTCCTCTGCTGTCTGACCCCACCCATTCTGCCCAGGCTCCTCCTATACCCCCTCCTCTCTGACTCCACCCATTCTACCCAGGCTCCTCCCATACCCCTCTGACCCCACCCATTCTGCACAGGCTTCTCCTATTTGACCCCACCCAATCTGACTAGGCTGCTCCTACACCCCCCTCTGGAGTTCTGGACTTTTTGGTTCCGTCCAGAGGTGTCAGGGAACAACACCCAAAGACCCCGGAGTTCCACCTGCCTTGGTGCGCAAATGAACAGAAACACGGGCTTCTCGATGGTGGCGTCAAAGACCAAAGGTTTATTACTGCAGGGACACAGAAGTCACAGAAACTACGCATGGGCAGTAACCAGGAGCCTGTTCGATTTGTACATTGAGGGTTGCTCCTTATATACTAAAAATTGTGCTCCAGGCAAATATTTCGCATGCTAGTACATTCCTAAACCTTTGTGTCTTAAACAATAAATATTTGGCGTTACACAGGAACTGTCGATAATATCTGATGTCAAACATCACGAAGAGGGGTTCCCACTAGTCCATCACAATCCCTTGTCAATATTGCATTCAAGAGCCGGACCGCCTCATCGTAAATTTCGTTACCTCCCCCTAATAAAGGCCCAGAAGGAAAGGAGCAGAGCCAGGTGCAGAAGATAGGAAAGCGGGATAAGAGATGTTTGTGGGTTGTAAATGGGCAAGGCTACCGGCTTCGGCCGCCTAATCATGATCGGGACAATGGACACGAGAACCAGTTCAGGTGGGCTGGCCTCAGGCAGAGGAGGCAGCCTTTGTCGAGTCATGCAGTTACAGCGTGATCTGGTTTAAGGTGCACGTGTCATGAAAGAGGTGAATCTCCGGCTAAGGCTACGTGTCCTTAATCGAAATGAAGTGATCAGAGGTTATTGCATATGTGAGGGCAAGAAACACAAAATGGCGACCATGATCTAAGATGGATGCCGTGGGTAGATCAGAAATGTGTTCATAACAGGAGTGCTCTTGCTCGTATCGTAGCGAAAACACCAGGATATGCTAAATGGATCATTTGCGGTTCGCTGATACTAATATTATGTATTTCCGACAATATTGAAAACACGGGTTCAAATCGTCACGGAACCTCAGACCCTCCTTTTGCCCTTACATAGGCAATTACTCAGTCTATATCAGAGTCCAGTTCTATACTCATCAGGTCAGTGACATACTGTTGTATCATCATCCTCTCTCGTGCCTTTTCTCCAAACGCAGGTGGTTTCCTAAAACAGGTTGCAGCACAAAGACTACACAGAGCAGGACCACACTGGATAATCAGGCAGCATGAGAATAGGAATACTAAAATGACACCGATGACCATTAGAACCTTCCACCCCCACGCTGAGATCAGAGTCCAAAACCACTCCATAAAGGACCAGTTTCCCTCTTCTACATGTATAGAGTCGGAAATCTTGTGTAGCTTAGAGATCGCCTCATAGACTGTTGGAGCATTATTAGGAATAAAGACACAGCAGCTCGATTGGATCATTCTGCATACCCCACCTCGGTCTGCAAGTATAACATCTAGAACCATACGGTTCTGCAATGTCATGAGTCTATCCGCCTGAAGCTCAGCTGTCAAATTACTAAGGGCACCAGCAGTTTCGGTAATAGTAGATTCAACTACCCGTGTTAGCTGACGTATGTTTCTACTATTGGCCATAGGCCCCCAGAACGGAAGGAAGCCTTTGAAGAAGTCTCCAGCTTCCTGACCAGCAGTATCTTCCTTGCTGAAGACACCTCTCGCTACTCTGGTTCTGTGGTAATCAGATGAAGCAGTGTACGTTGGAGGCAACAATCGAGCAATATAGCATGAACCTGAAAAGTCGGCAGGTAACCATGTATATGCCCTGTCTCGACAAATGAAGTAGGTACCCCTAGCAGTAAGGAAGGCAGGGGAAGAGTTAGCCGGAAACACATAAGTTTCAACGCACTCACTCCTCCCCAGCTGAGCTCTTGGATTTCTTCCGTTACCTTGCAAACAGACCTGACCTCGGTGTGGTACGACCCAGATTGGAGTTGAGCTTTTACGCTTGCTTTCTCCTAGACTAAGGCGATACTCTGAAGTATTCCAACTTAAATATACTCGCAGTTCGTCTCTAGGGTATGATGGAGTATTATTGACATCCTTGATCATATCAATAATTCCCTGGACTAAAGCTTTGTTGGCAGAGTTATATTTAGTGGAACGTGGTGGACGTGGAGGATAGGTCTCAAGGGCATAAGCAAAGATCGTTTGAAGGGCCTGAAATGATCCATTGTAGCTGAAAGGTAAAACCAGATAGGGAATACCTTTATACATAGTGTGGGGTATCAAGCCACACACCCAGCAGTCTGTAGTGTTAACTACTAGTTGGTGTTGGTGCAAGAGCTGTACAAAAGTGTTGTTAATGAACTCTGAGCGTCGGGCTTGCTCATGTTCAGGAAACGAGTGAAAAGAGTGTATAGAGGAAACTGTAGAAGTGGCAGGATCAAGGGGAGGTACTGTAGTAACTGGTACAAAAATCAAATTTATACTAAAGACAATTCCACCCACCAATGTTGCTAAAATAATCAAAAATGTAATGGCACATTGCATCAAAAAGCATTTGCTATGAAGAATTCTATTAAGTCTGTTTCTGCGAACATAAATCACATTTTCTCGTTGCAGCGCAGGAAGCTCCATCTTCTACAATCCGCTCGCGACCACTGATGATGTGTACGTAGATGAAAATGCCTCTATCAGCCCTGGGAGTTCCCAGAACCAACAGAAAGATCGACCTTGTGTCAGACCCCTGCAAATTCAAACTAGGCACACAGCCACGACCCTACGGCTACCCAGACGGCAAGGCAATTTAAAAAAAACAATAAACAATAGCAAACTTCCTGGCTGAAGGCAAAAGTTCAATATGTATATATCAAAATCACAATATGCAGTTGCCTGCTTTATTTGTCCATTTTACGTTTTCTCAAGTTGTATCTCTGTTTCGCAGGTACTGTCTGATCGGGAAATAGTGTATCACTAGCAGCTGTTGCAGAGTTTAAGTTCGCAGATAGCAAAGTTTCTTCTGATGCTGGAGACAAATGTTCAGTGTTCAAAGGAGTCTTTTCAGGAGGAGAGTCAGGTTTTGGAGTGTCAGTAATCAATTCGGCATCGCTGAAAGGGATAAACTTCGGTGTGCTTTCAGATTCGGAGGCACCAATTCCCTTCTTTATCCAGTCGTCGTAAGGTAGCGGCAAGGGTACACGCTTAACATGCGACGCGTGCACCCAGTGCTTGCGGCCAGCTACACGAACTGCTGTCCTTGTTGTCAGTAGGATCTGGAAGGGCCCCACAAATCTCGGCTGAAGGTTCTTCGTCCTCGCGAAGTTCTTGATGACAACCAGATCTCCCGGTTTCAGCTGATGCCCTGGACTCTCCGGAGGTTTTGGCAAAGCATCGAAAACCTGTTGATGAATAAGACTCAATTTAGCAGTCAAGTCGTAAAGGTAGTCTATCAACATAGGGTATTCTATGGAATTAAATTCTTTAGGCCTTGGCACACCCCAGATATTTGCCGGGCGGCCAAAAACGATTTCATATGGACTAAGCCCTACTCTAGAATGTACAGTTGCTCTCGTTGATAACAAAGCCAAAGGAAGTGCGTCTGGCCAGGCTAAACCTGTGGATGCTTGTATTTTAGCTATTTTCAGCTTGAGGGTACCATTGTAACCCTCCACTAAACCAGCTGACTGGGGATGGTTTGCACTGTGAAATTTCTGTTTCAAACCTAGGCCTGCACACACACTCTGCATAACTTTCCCTATAAACTCACTTCCGTTATCTGACCATACAATCCGTGGCATGCCATACCTAGGGAAATATTCTTTGAGAAGAATTTTGGCAGTTGATAAGGCAGTATTGTCCTTCAGTGGGTATGCTTCTATCCACCTGGAAAAAGCACAGACCACCACCAGGACATATTTCAAATTATTACAGCGGTCCATGTGAATGAAGTCTAACTGAATTACTTCAAAAGGGCAGGAAGGAGGAGCGAAATGACCAGCAGGAGTTGGAGTTCCCTTGCCAGGATTATGCATCAGGCATACCATACAGTTCTTCACTACTCTTTCTGCACACTTACTGATTCCATCATTATTCCAGACCGGAGCCAACGTCTTACAGATACCTTTAGAACTTATATGTGCTACTCCATGCGCCATTGTCACTACTGCAAGCACATACGCATCCGGCAACATCCAACGCTGCTGTTCTGTCAAATCAATCCAACAACCATTCGAATCCAACTTGCCCGTACTCTCTCTCCATACACGTTTCTCTTCCTCAGTTGCTTCTTTCTGAATCTCTTTCACACTTTCCATTGTATCCTCACACATACCAGATTCAGCGATCCATCTTGCAGATGTTGCAACATACATTCTGCTCATCATGTCTCTAGCTGTCTGTTTAGCAATTTCATCAGCAAAAGCATTCCCACGACCAACATCATCCGTGATTGCTTTATGAGCACTGCACTTCACAATCGCAACTTCAGTCGGCAAGGTTAGAGATTCCAACAAGTCGTTAACTAGCTGACCATGTTGGATCTTAGTCCCATGGGAC
Organism: Lissotriton vulgaris; assembly: GCF_964263255.1. Classification (NCBI taxonomy): domain Eukaryota; kingdom Metazoa; phylum Chordata; class Amphibia; order Caudata; family Salamandridae; genus Lissotriton; species Lissotriton vulgaris. Next base: position 1,003,790,012 of record NC_141695.1, read on the forward strand.
GTAATGAAACCTCTTTCTCTCCACAAACGGCCAAAACTATGGGCCACGCCAAATGCGTACTGACTATCTGTAAACACATTCACTCTCTTTCCCTCAGCTAAAACACACGCTCTCGTTAGAGCTATTAATTCTGCAGCTTGGGCAGAATTCTGACTCACTCTTGCAGTCTCCACAATCGTCTTCAAAGTCGTTACTGCGTAAGCAGCAGTCACATCACCATTCTCCAATTTAAAACATGACCCGTCCACATACAGCGTGCCATCCGGATCGGATAACGGAGTATCCCTCAAGTCAATACGTCCCTTTGTCTCTTCCTCCGTTTTGAAACAGCAATCATGTGGCTCGGAATCACTCGACTCTTGATTAGCCGGCAACAGTGTTGCTGGATTCAATACATTACATCTTTTAATCTGAATATGACTCGCTAGTAATGTCAGCTCGTAACCAGATAGTCTCGCACTAGTAAGGTGTTGTGTCTTCGTTCGGTTCATGAGTGTATCCACTGCATGAGGAACCATGACCACTAGCATGTTGTTCATCACCAAACCAGCAGATTGTCGAATGGAAGCTGCAGCTGCCGCTGTAGCTCTCAAACAACTAGGCAACGCTCTGGCTACCGGATCTAATGTTGATGAAAAATACGCACAAGGGCGTTGTTTATCACCAAACTTCTGTGTCAGAACACTCAACGCGCAACCTTCTCTCTCGTGAACGTAGAGCGTGAATGGCTTACTGTAATCAGGTGTACCCAATACAGGAGCTGAACACAATGCTTTTCGTAATTCAGTAAAACTCTCTTGACATTCATCAGACCATGGCACCGGACTCGGAACATTTTTCCCAGTCAAAGCTACCAACGGTTTCGCTAACAGAGAAAAATTTGGGATCCACTGCCTACAGTAGGAGGTAATACCTAGAAAGGCACGTACTTCTCTCTGTGTGCGTGGAACACTCATTTGCGTAATTGCTTTTATTCTTTCTGGGGTCAACTTCCTTCCCTCCTTTGACAAGAGATGACCTAGGTAGGTCACTTCTTGGCAGCAGTATTGCATCTTGGAAGGTGACACCTTGTGATTCAAATTGGACAAGTGATGAAGTAACGAAACTGTAGCTGCTTTGCAAGTTTCCTTGTCATCGGCAGCCACTAGAAGATCGTCTACGTACTGTACTAGGGCAGAACCTGGAGGAAGGACAAAGGAATCTAACTGACTTTTTAATGCTTGACTATAAATAGACGGACTTTCACAGTAGCCTTGTGGAGCGCGTTTAAATCTGAAACTTCGACCTCCTAAACAGAAGCCGAAAATATCTCTGCTTTCCTCGGCTATCGGAATGCTGAAAAAGGCATTCTTCAAGTCGATGACTGAGAACCAAGTGGCTGTAGCAGGAATCAATGTTAACAAGGCAGTAATGTCTGGAACCACAGGAAACTGCGGTACTACAATCTTATTAACTTCTCTAAGGTCTATGACAAACCTGTACACTGGAGGCTTTGTGGGATCAGTTCTCTTTAAGATCGGTAATACAGGACTATTACAAACATTTCCTCGTGTTTCCTCAACCACACCTTTCTTAATCAAATCTTGCACAATCAATAAAAGTGCACGTTCACCTTCACTGGATATTTTATATTGAGGAATTCTTGGAAATTTTACATTTTCTTTCAAAGTGACTACATATGGTGGTATTTCTAAAAGGCCTACATCATTAGGACCAGTCGCCCAAAGAGAATCAGGGAGTGAACGCAGCTCTGGTGGGAGTGCATCCATAGACAAGTACATCGGAGAGGTGATTCTTTTACCCAATGTAAGCTGTACCCCTTCCGGAGAACAGTACAATGTCGCATACAGTCGTTTTAGCAAGTCTAAACCAAGCAGATTTTCATTACAACCTGTCGTCAAAATCAGGGGTGCTTTCAATTGACATGGTCCAACAGAAATAGACAAAGGACCAGATATCGGGTTGTAAACAGGGGCGCCTGAAAAACCTACAGAAACATTTGTTGAGCCAGACAAAGGTGCGCCAGGGAGTTTCGCATGAATGATAGAACTTTTTGCGGCACCAGTATCCAACAGAAACGGTTCGACTACACCTGATGTTGCTACTGCGACATAAGGCCCACTCTGATCCACTGGAACTGATACTACTCCCTCTCTCTGTCTATGGCTGTCCTAGTACCCATTTTGTTGAAATCCCTCATCCACTTCACAATAGTCTTCAACAAGATATTGTTGAGATCTATTTTGCTGAGCTGACTGTCCATTTCGTTGATCAAAGTGATTGGAAGGACGATCATTCGTTTGCGGAGGCATAGCACCTCGCCCTCGACCTCTAGAATTCTGCACAAAACCACCACGACCTCTCTGAGCTGCTGCCGCATTGTTTTGCGCTAGGATCGGACATTCATTCTTGTAGTGACCCTCTTTCTTACAATACGCACACTGGTTCCACTGATATTGAGGCCTCGTTGAACTATAATCTGTCCTCTGATAGGAACCCTGTTGCATATTAGACTGATTCGTGCGAGGCGGATACGCCTGCTGCAAAAGAACCTTAGTCTTTAAATCTTTCGTTTTCTTTTCTGACTTCTCCTTTTCCTCTTTATCCCTATTTTCGTAGTACTGTGCAGTCGCAAGTATTTGCGCAGTTGTAGAAACAGCCCACGCACTCTCTGAATCCTTTAATTTATTGCATAATTCAGGTAATAAATTATGCACAAATTTATCGACAAATAGTCTCTGTCCTCCTTCTGTACTCATATCCTGACCACTATGATCTACAAAAGTCTCTTCGAACCTCGTGAAGAAGTCGGAGACACTTTCGTCTTTCTTTTGCTTGCATGCGGATAACTTGTCCCAATTAACACGCAATGCTGGCATCAGAGTCTTCATTAGATCAATTATTCTACCTGGAAGATTAGCAATTAGGGGTTCGGGTTTCGCGCCACCTATTTGCTGACCATCTGCTGCAGTGATAGCTGCCCAATCACCACCTAAGGCTGCTTGATGATCTTCTCTACGAATTTTAGCCCACACTGGTTGCGGAACTACGTTACCAAACAACATATCGATGTCTGCTAAGTTCATTATACAAGCCTCAACTGTCTGTGTTAGTTCCTTATAATATCCAGCAGGATTTTTACGCGGATCTGGCAAGGCCTGTTTCACCGCTAACACTTCAGCTCGCTTCCATGGAATGTGTATCCACACTCGTTGGAACTGTGCTGGAGCAGCTGCAATACCGGCATTATCATCACGTTGTATTGCTTCGCGCCAGATTGGAGGAACCTCCCTCATAGGATATTGGCGACTCAGCTTCATTTTACCTTTCTCTAAATCTCTCGGTGAACGAAGAGATGGATCATTCCTAAAACTTAAAATTAGTTCCATCGCTTCCTCTATATTATCACCCACTATCATACCAGCAGCAAACTCTTTCTGAACTTTAATTAAATCTTCCAAGTCCGATTCAACATCGTCTTCGTCTATTTCCTCACGTAACAACGAGCACATCTCATCAAAGACGTACCGTTGTGTTGGTTCCTTCCACTGCATAAATGTATCTAGCACATCTCTCGTACTATATCTTCTACTCTTCGAAACCCATCTGAGAGCCATGGAATCTAAAATTCCCCGTTCCTCAGTACTTGGATGCTGACTACGTCTCTGAACAGAGTCAGGAGTAGGAGTCTTAATTAAAGTTTTATAGAAAGGAGATAGTATATTAGACACAGAATCAGTGATTCTTCGACGCACAGAAAGTGGAGTCAACACACTCGCAGACGTAGAAAACACAGCGGAAGTAGGAACAGATTGCGAGGTAGTCGGAGTATCAAGAAGAATAGTTTGTGAAGTAGTAGGTGTAAGCGAGACAGATACAGGTATAGAAGTCGGCAATCCAGGAAGAGGAGGAGCCGTAGGAATATTCACATTAACCACGGGAGGTACAGGAACTTGATTCTGAGGGACAGGAACACCAGGTTGTCCAGCAACCGGCAATTGAACATTAGGAACAAGTGGAGCCGTAGCACCTTGTGCATACGGTGGAGGTGACCGTAACAAATAAGACAACAGAGGATCGTTTTCGGGATCCTCTAGTATCTTAGCTGTTTTGGATGGCAAGGCAGGATAGCACTTGTTGATCGCTAAATTATGCTCTCTAATGGCCACCTCTATAGCCTTCTCGCACTCATTATGTTGCAACTGTTTAGTTGCTTGCTCTAGAGCCAACTCTTCTTTCTCTTTCTGTTCTTTCTTAAATTTCTTCATTTCTCTCTGTTTGGATTCTTTTCGCCAGTAACGGAAAGAATCAAACATTGCCGGCCGGGCTTTCTTCCTAAACAATTTCGCTTCTAAGTTGTCAAGAATCTCGGGTTCAAAACTACCATGCAGTGGCCAACTAAGGACACCATCCTTCTTACAATAACGGACCCATACCTCATTATAAGATATAGGACCCACACCATGCTTACAGTATAAATCATATAGGGGAGTCCCAATCGGAGGAACCAGACATGAGTCCTCTAATCGTGAGTCACTGTTGCAACCGAAACAAGACAGCATTTTCCGACTTACCATTTTCAGTCTGGAACACAAAACAAACAAAACACGGAACAAATATGTGCACTTGAACCAAGAACTTAGGCCTACCAAAACGAACTGATGTATCGATACCCAAACTGAACCAAATAGATTATCGTAACTAGAACAACTAGTGATAATCTTACGAAACCAAACCAAACCAAGGACCGATCAAGGATTTTAACAACCCTCACAAAGTAACCAGCTAGCTATCACTAAATACTTAACTGAGGCACTGAAGACGTCACCAAGGAGAAACCCGTCACGTTTCGCTGTACTAAGGGCTGCACCTCGGGTCCAAGACAGGGCGACGGTCAAGGCAACGGCCCACTGCAGCCGTCCTGAACGGGAATCCTCGTGGAAGAGAACTTCAGGGCCACTTTTGCGATATGCCGGGATCGATGAAGTGGGGCGCCTCCCTCAGGAATCTTCACACGAAGCTTCTCGAACTCTTCAGGCTTTTGGACCGGTACCGAATGACGTCGCCCCACGTTGGGCGCCAATTGGAGTTCTGGACTTTTTGGTTCCGTCCAGAGGTGTCAGGGAACAACACCCAAAGACCCCGGAGTTCCACCTGCCTTGGTGCGCAAATGAACAGAAACACGGGCTTCTCGATGGTGGCGTCAAAGACCAAAGGTTTATTACTGCAGGGACACAGAAGTCACAGAAACTACGCATGGGCAGTAACCAGGAGCCTGTTCGATTTGTACATTGAGGGTTGCTCCTTATATACTAAAAATTGTGCTCCAGGCAAATATTTCGCATGCTAGTACATTCCTAAACCTTTGTGTCTTAAACAATAAATATTTGGCGTTACACAGGAACTGTCGATAATATCTGATGTCAAACATCACGAAGAGGGGTTCCCACTAGTCCATCACAATCCCTTGTCAATATTGCATTCAAGAGCCGGACCGCCTCATCGTAAATTTCGTTACCTCCCCCTAATAAAGGCCCAGAAGGAAAGGAGCAGAGCCAGGTGCAGAAGATAGGAAAGCGGGATAAGAGATGTTTGTGGGTTGTAAATGGGCAAGGCTACCGGCTTCGGCCGCCTAATCATGATCGGGACAATGGACACGAGAACCAGTTCAGGTGGGCTGGCCTCAGGCAGAAGAGGCAGCCTTTGTCGAGTCATGCAGTTACAGCGTGATCTGGTTTAAGGTGCACGTGCCATGAAAGAGGTGAATCTCCGGCTAAGGCTACGTGTCCTTAATCGAAATGAAGTGATCAGAGGTTATTGCATATGTGAGGGCAAGAAACACAAAATGGCGACCATGATCTAAGATGGATGCCGTGGGTAGATCAGAAATGTGTTCATAACAGGAGTGCTCTTGCTCGTATCGTAGCGAAAACACCAGGATATGCTAAATGGATCATTTGCGGTTCGCTGATACTAATATTATGTATTTCCGACAATATTGAAAACACGGGTTCAAATCGTCACGGAACCTCACCTCTGCCAGGCTCCTCCTATACCCCCTCCTCTCTGACTCCACCCATTCTACCCAGGCTCCTCCCATACCCCTCTGACCCCTCCCATTGTGCCCAGGCTCCTCCTATTTGACCCCACCCAATCTGACTAGGCTCCTCCTACACCCCCCTCTGCCAGGCTCCTCCTATACCCCCTCCTCTCTGACTCCACCCATTCTACCCAGGCTCCTCCCATACCCCTCTGACCCCACCCATTCTGCCCAGGCTCCTCCTATTTGACCCCACCCAATCTGACTAGGCTCCTCCTACACCCCCCTCTGCCCAGGCTCCTCCTATACCCCCCTCTGCCAGGCTCCTCCTATACCCCCTCCTCTCTGACCCCACCCATTCTGCCCAGGCTCCTCCTATTTGACCACACCCAATCTGACTAGGCTCCTCCTATACCCATTCTGCCCAGGCTCCTCCTATACCCCCTCCTCTCTGACTCCACCCATTCTGCCCAGGCTCCTCCTAAGCCCCTCCTCTCTGACCCCACCCATTCTGCCCATATACCCCCTCCTCCTGCCCAGGCTCCTCCTAAGCCCCTCCTCTGCTGTCTGACCCCACCCATTCTGCCCAGGCTCCTCCTATTTGACCCCACCCAATCTGACAAGGCTCCTCCTAAGCCCCTCCTCTCTGACCCCACCCCCTCTGCCCAGGCTCCTCCTATACCCCCTCTGCCCAGGCTCCTCCTATACCCCTCCTCTCTGACCCCACCCCCTCTGCCCAGGCTCCTCCTATACCCCCTCTGCCCAGGCTCCTCCTATACCCCTCCTCTCTGACCCCACCCCCTCTGCCCAGGCTCCTCCTATTTGACCCCACCCAATCTGACTAGGCTCCTCCTAAGCCCCTCCTCTGCTGTCTGACCCCACCCATTCTGCCCAGGCTCCTCCTATTTGACCCCACCCAATCTGACTAGGCTCCTCCTAAGCCCCTCCTCTCTGACCCCACCCATTCTGCCCAGGCTCCTCCTAAGCCCCTCCTCTGCTGTCTGACCCCACCCATTCTGCCCAGGCTCCTCCTATACCCCTCCTCTCTGACCCCACCCCCTCTGCTCAGGCTCCTCCTATTTGACCCCACCCAATCTGACTAGGCTCCTCCTACACCCCCCTCTGCCAGGCTCCTCCTATACCCCCTCCTCTCTGACTCCACCCATTCTACCCAGGCTCCTCCCATACCCCTCTGACCCCACCCATTCTGCCCAGGCTCCTCCTATTTGACCCCACCCAATCTGACTAGGCTCCTCCTACACCCCCCTCTGCCAGGCTCCTCCTATACCCCCTCCTCTCTGACTCCACCCATTCTACCCAGGCTCCTCCCATACCCCTCTGACCCCACCCATTCTGGCCAGGCTCCTCCTATTTGACCCCACCCAATCTGACTAGGCTCCTCCTACACCCCCCTCTGCCCAGGCTCCTCCTATACCCCCTCCTCTCTGACCCCACCCATTCTGCCCAGGCTCCTCCTATTTGACCACACCCAATCTGACTAGGCTCCTCCTATACCCATTCTGCCCAGGCTCCTCCTATACCCCCTCCTCTCTGACTCCACCCATTCTGCCCAGGCTCCTCCTAGGCCCCTCCTCTCTGACCCCACCCATTCTGCCCATATACCCCCTCATCCTGCCCAGGCTCCTCCTAAGCCCCTCCTCTGCTGTCTGACCCCACCCATTCTGCCCAGGCTCCTCCTATTTGACCCCACCCAATCTGACTAGGCTCCTCCTCTCTGACCCCACCCATTCTGCCCAGGCTCCTCCTAAGCCCCTCCTCTGCTGTCTGACCCCACCCATTCTGCCCAGGCTCCTCCTATACCCCTCCTCTCTGACCCCACCCCCTCTGCCCAGGCTCCTCCTATTTGACCCCACCCAATCTGACTAGGCTCCTCCTACACCCCCCTCTGCCAGGCTCCTCCTATACCCCCTCCTCTCTGACTCCACCCATTCTACCCAGGCTCCTCCCATACCCCTCTGACCCCACCCATTCTGCCCAGGCTCCTCCTATTTGACCCCACCCAATCTGACTAGGCTCCTCCTACACCCCCCTCTGCCCAGGCTCCTCCTATACCCCCCTCTGCCAGGCTCCTCCTATACTCCCTCCTCTCTGACCCCACCCATTCTGCCCAGGCTCCTCCTATACCCCCTCCTCTCTGACTCCACCCATTCTGCCCAGGCTCCGCCTAAGCCCCTCCTCTCTGACTCCACCCATTCTGCCCAGGCTCCTCCTAAGCCCCTCCTCTGCCTGACCCCACCCATTCTGCCCAGGCTCCTCCCCTACCCCTCTGACCCACCCATTCTGCCCAGGCTCCTCCTATTTGACCCCACCCAATCTGACTAAGCTCCTCCTAAGCCCCTCCTCTCTGACCCCACCCCCTCTGGCCAGGCTCCTCCTATACCCCCTCTGCCCAGGCTCCTCCTAAGCCCCTCCTCTGCTGTCTGACCCCACCCATTCTGCCCAGGCTCCTCCTATTTGACCCCACCCAATCTGACTAGGCTCCTCCTATACCCCCTCTGCCAGGCTCCTCCTATACCCCTCCTCTCTGACCTCACCCATTCTGACCAGGCTCCTCCTATTTGACCCCACCCAATCTGACTTGGCTCCTCCTAAACCCCTCCTCTGCTGTCTGACCCCACCCATTCTGCCCAGGCTCCTCCTATACCCCCTCCTCTCTGACCCCACCCAATCTGACTAGGCTCCTCCTATACCCCCTCTGCCCAGGCTCCTCCTATACCCCTCCTCTCTGACTTCACCCAATCTGACTAGGCTCCTCCTATACCCATTCTGCCCAGGCTCCTCCTATACCCCCTCCTCTCTGACTCCACCCGTTCTGACTAGGCTCCTCCTAAGCCCCTCCTCTGCTGTCTGACCCCACCCATTCTGCCCAGGCTCCTCCTATTTGACCCCACCCAATCTGACTAGGTTCCTCCTGAGCCCCTCCTCTGCTGTCTGGCCCCACCCAACCTGCCCAGGCTCCTCCTATACCCCTCCTCTCTGACCCCACCCAATCTGACTAGGCTCCTCCTAAGCCCCTCCTCTGCTGTCTGACCCCACCCATTCTGCCCAGGCTCCTCCTATTTGACCCCACCCAATCTGACTAGGCTCCTCCTATACCCCCTCTGCCAGGCTCCTCCTATACCCCTCCTCTCTGACCTCACCCATTCTGACCAGGCTCCTCCTATTTGACCCCACCCAATCTGACTTGGCTCCTCCTAAACCCCTCCTCTGCTGTCTGACCCCACCCATTCTGCCCAGGCTCCTCCTATACCCCCTCCTCTCTGACCCCACCCAATCTGACTAGGCTCCTCCTATACCCCCTCTGCCCAGGCTCCTCCTATACCCCTCCTCTCTGACCTCACCCATTCTGACCAGGCTCCTCCTATTTGACCCCACCCAATCTGACTTGGCTCCTCCTAAACCCCTCCTCTGCTGTCTGACCCCACCCATTCTGCCCAGGCTCCTCCTATACCCCCTCCTCTCTGACCCCACCCAATCTGACTAGGCTCCTCCTATACCCCCTCTGCCCAGGCTCCTCCTATGCCCCTCCTCTCTGACCTCACCCAATCTGACTAGGCTCCTCCTATACCCATTCTGCCCCGGCTCCTCCTATACCCCCTCCTCTCTGACCCCACCCATTCTGCCCAGGCTCCTCCTATACCCCCTCCTCTCTGACTCCACCCATTCTGCCCAGGCTCCTCCTATTTGACCCCACCCAATCTGACTAGGCTCCTCCTAAGCCCCTCCTCTGCTGTCTGACCCCACCCATTCTGCCCAGGCTCCTCCTAAGCCCCTCCTCTCTGACCCCACCAATTCTGCCCAGGCTCCTCCTAAGCCCCTCATCTGCTGTCTGACCCCACCCATTCTGCCCAGGCTCATCCTATACCCCTCCTCTCTGACCCCACCCAATCTGACTAGGCTCCTAAGCCCCTCCTCTGCTGTCTGACCCCACCCATTCTGCCCAGGCTCCTCCTATACCCCCTCCTCTCTGATTCCACCCATTCTGCCCAGGCTCCTCCTATTTGACCCCACCCAATCTGACTAGGCTCCTCCTATACCCCCTCTGCCCAGGCTCCTCCTATTTGACCCCACCCAATCTGACTAGGCTCCTCCTAAGCCCCTCCTCTGCTGTCTGACCCCACCCATTCTGCCCAGGCTCCTCCTATACCCCCTCCTCTCTGACTCCACCCATTCTGCCCAGGCTCCTCCTAAGCCCCTCCTCTCTGACCCCACCCATTCTGCCCAGGCTCCTCCTAAGCCCCTCCTCTGCTGTCTGACCCCACCCATTCTGCCCAGGCTCCTCCTATACCCCCTCCTCTCTGACTCCACCCATTCTGCCCAGGCTCCTCCTAAGCCCCTCCTCTGCTGTCTGACCCCACGCAATCTGACTAGGCTCCTCCTAAGCCCCTCCTCTGCTGTCTGACCCCACCCATTCTGCCCAGGCTCCTCCTAAGCCCCTCCTCTGCTGTCTGACCCCACCCATTCTGCCCAGGCTCCTCCTAAGCCCCTCCTCTCCTCTCTGACCTCACCCAATCTGACTAGGCTCCTCCTATACCCATTCTGCCCAGGCTCCTCCTATACCCCTCCTCTCTGACCCCACCCATTCTGCCCAGGCTCCTCCTATTTGACCACACCCAATCTGACTAGGCTCCTCCTATACCCATTCTGCCCAGGCTCCTCCTATACCCCCTCCTCTCTGACTCCACCCATTCTGCCCAGGCTCCTCCTAAGCCCCTCCTCTCTGACCCCACCCATTCTGCCCATATACCCCCTCCTCCTGCCCAGGCTCCTCCTAAGCCCCTCCTCTGCTGTCTGACCCCACCCATTCTGCCCAGGCTCCTCCTATTTGACCCCACCCAATCTGACTAGGCTCCTCCTAAGCCCCTCCTCTCTGACCCCACCCCCTCTGCCCAGGCTCCTCCTATACCCCCTCTGCCCAGGCTCCTCCTATACCCCTCCTCTCTGACCCCACCCCCTCTGCCCAGGCTCCTCCTATACCCCCTCTGCCCAGGCTCCTCCTATACCCCTCCTCTCTGACCCCACCCCCTCTGCCCAGGCTCCTCCTATTTGACCCCACCCAATCTGACTAGGCTCCTCCTAAGCCCCTCCTCTGCTGTCTGACCCCACCCATTCTGCCCAGGCTCCTCCTATTTGACCCCACCCAATCTGACTAGGCTCCTCCTAAGCCCCTCCTCTCTGACCCCACCCATTCTGCCCAGGCTCCTCCTAAGCCCCTCCTCTGCTGTCTGACCCCACCCATTCTGCCCAGGCTCCTCCTATACCCCTCCTCTCTGACCCCACCCCCTCTGCTCAGGCTCCTCCTATTTGACCCCACCCAATCTGACTAGGCTCCTCCTACACCCCCCTCTGCCAGGCTCCTCCTATACCCCCTCCTCTCTGACTCCACCCATTCTACCCAGGCTCCTCCCATACCCCTCTGACCCCACCCATTCTGCCCAGGCTCCTCCTATTTGACCCCACCCAATCTGACTAGGCTCCTCCTACACCCCCCTCTGCCAGGCTCCTCCTATACCCCCTCCTCTCTGACTCCACCCATTCTACCCAGGCTCCTCCCATACCCCTCTGACCCCACCCATTCTGCCCAGGCTCCTCCTATTTGACCCCACCCAATCTGACTAGGCTCCTCCTACACCCCCCTCTGCCCAGGCTCCTCCTATACCCCCTCCTCTCTGACCCCACCCATTCTGCCCAGGCTCCTCCTATTTGACCACACCCAATCTGACTAGGCTCCTCCTATACCCATTCTGCCCAGGCTCCTCCTATACCCCCTCCTCTCTGACTCCACCCATTCTGCCCAGGCTCCTCCTAGGCCCCTCCTCTCTGACCCCACCCATTCTGCCCATATACCCCCTCATCCTGCCCAGGCTCCTCCTAAGCCCCTCCTCTGCTGTCTGACCCCACCCATTCTGCCCAGGCTCCTCCTATTTGACCCCACCCAATCTGACTAGGCTCCTCCTCTCTGACCCCACCCATTCTGCCCAGGCTCCTCCTAAGCCCCTCCTCTGCTGTCTGACCCCACCCATTCTGCCCAGGCTCCTCCTATACCCCTCCTCTCTGACCCCACCCCCTCTGCCCAGGCTCCTCCTATTTGACCCCACCCAATCTGACTAGGCTCCTCCTACACCCCCCTCTGCCAGGCTCCTCCTATACCCCCTCCTCTCTGACTCCACCCATTCTACCCAGGCTCCTCCCATACCCCTCTGACCCCACCCATTCTGCCCAGGCTCCTCCTATTTGACCCCACCCAATCTGACTAGGCTCCTCCTACACCCCCCTCTGCCCAGGCTCCTCCTATACCCCCCTCTGCCAGGCTCCTCCTATACCCCCTCCTCTCTGACCCCACCCATTCTGCCCAGGCTCCTCCTATACCCCCTCCTCTCTGACTCCACCCATTCTGCCCAGGCTCCGCCTAAGCCCCTCCTCTCTGACTCCACCCATTCTGCCCAGGCTCCTCCTAAGCCCCTCCTCTGCCTGGCCCCACCCATTCTGCCCAGGCTCCTCCCCTACCCCTCTGACCCACCCATTCTGCCCAGGCTCCTCCTATTTGACCCCACCCAATCTGACTAAGCTCCTCCTAAGCCCCTCCTCTCTGACCCCACCCCCTCTGGCCAGGCTCCTCCTATACCCCCTCTGCCCAGGCTCCTCCTAAGCCCCTCCTCTGCTGTCTGACCCCACCCATTCTGCCCAGGCTCCTCCTATTTGACCCCACCCAATCTGACTAGGCTCCTCCTATACCCCCTCTGCCAGGCTCCTCCTATACCCCTCCTCTCTGACCTCACCCATTCTGACCAGGCTCCTCCTATTTGACCCCACCCAATCTGACTTGGCTCCTCCTAAACCCCTCCTCTGCTGTCTGACCCCACCCATTCTGCCCAGGCTCCTCCTATACCCCCTCCTCTCTGACCCCACCCAATCTGACTAGGCTCCTCCTATACCGCCTCTGCCCAGGCTCCTCCTATACCCCTCCTCTCTGACTTTACCCAATCTGACTAGGCTCCTCCTATACCCATTCTGCCCAGGCTCCTCCTATACCCCCTCCTCTCTGACTCCACCCATTCTGCCCAGGCTCCTCCTAGGCCCCTCCTCTCTGACCCCACCCATTCTGCCCATATACCCCCTCATCCTGCCCAGGCTCCTCCTAAGCCCCTCCTCTGCTGTCTGACCCCACCCATTCTGCCCAGGCTCCTCCTATTTGACCCCACCCAATCTGACTAGGCTCCTCCTCTCTGACCCCACCCATTCTGCCCAGGCTCCTCCTAAGCCCCTCCTCTGCTGTCTGACCCCACCCATTCTGCCCAGGCTCCTCCTATACCCCTCCTCTCTGACCCCACCCCCTCTGCCCAGGCTCCTCCTATTTGACCCCACCCAATCTGACTAGGCTCCTCCTACACCCCCCTCTGCCAGGCTCCTCCTATACCCCCTCCTCTCTGACTCCACCCATTCTACCCAGGCTCCTCCCATACCCCTCTGACCCCACCCATTCTGCCCAGGCTCCTCCTATTTGACCCCACCCAATCTGACTAGGCTCCTCCTACACCCCCCTCTGCCCAGGCTCCTCCTATACCCCCCTCTGCCAGGCTCCTCCTATACCCCCTCCTCTCTGACCCCACCCATTCTGCCCAGGCTCCTCCTATACCCCCTCCTCTCTGACTCCACCCATTCTGCCCAGGCTCCGCCTAAGCCCCTCCTCTCTGACTCCACCCATTCTGCCCAGGCTCCTCCTAAGCCCCTCCTCTGCCTGACCCCACCCATTCTGCCCAGGCTCCTCCCCTACCCCTCTGACCCACCCATTCTGCCCAGGCTCCTCCTATTTGACCCCACCCAATCTGACTAAGCTCCTCCTAAGCCCCTCCTCTCTGACCCCACCCCCTCTGGCCAGGCTCCTCCTATACCCCCTCTGCCCAGGCTCCTCCTAAGCCCCTCCTCTGCTGTCTGACCCCACCCATTCTGCCCAGGCTCCTCCTATTTGACCCCACCCAATCTGACTAGGCTCCTCCTATACCCCCTCTGCCAGGCTCCTCCTATACCCCTCCTCTCTGACCTCACCCATTCTGACCAGGCTCCTCCTATTTGACCCCACCCAATCTGACTTGGCTCCTCCTAAACCCCTCCTCTGCTGTCTGACCCCACCCATTCTGCCCAGGCTCCTCCTATACCCCCTCCTCTCTGACCCCACCCAATCTGACTAGGCTCCTCCTATACCCCCTCTGCCCAGGCTCCTCCTATACCCCTCCTCTCTGACTTCACCCAATCTGACTAGGCTCCTCCTATACCCATTCTGCCCAGGCTCCTCCTATACCCCCTCCTCTCTGACTCCACCCGTTCTGACTAGGCTCCTCCTAAGCCCCTCCTCTGCTGTCTGACCCCACCCATTCTGCCCAGGCTCCTCCTATTTGACCCCACCCAATCTGACTAGGTTCCTCCTGAGCCCCTCCTCTGCTGTCTGGCCCCACCCAACCTGCCCAGGCTCCTCCTATACCCCTCCTCTCTGACCCCACCCAATCTGACTAGGCTCCTCCTAAGCCCCTCCTCTGCTGTCTGACCCCACCCATTCTGCCCAGGCTCCTCCTATTTGACCCCACCCAATCTGACTAGGCTCCTCCTATACCCCCTCTGCCAGGCTCCTCCTATACCCCTCCTCTCTGACCTCACCCATTCTGACCAGGCTCCTCCTATTTGACCCCACCCAATCTGACTTGGCTCCTCCTAAACCCCTCCTCTGCTGTCTGACCCCACCCATTCTGCCCAGGCTCCTCCTATACCCCCTCCTCTCTGACCCCACCCAATCTGACTAGGCTCCTCCTATACCCCCTCTGCCCAGGCTCCTCCTATACCCCTCCTCTCTGACCTCACCCATTCTGACCAGGCTCCTCCTATTTGACCCCACCCAATCTGACTTGGCTCCTCCTAAACCCCTCCTCTGCTGTCTGACCCCACCCATTCTGCCCAGGCTCCTCCTATACCCCCTCCTCTCTGACCCCACCCAATCTGACTAGGCTCCTCCTATACCCCCTCTGCCCAGGCTCCTCCTATACCCCTCCTCTCTGACCTCACCCAATCTGACTAGGCTCCTCCTATACCCATTCTGCCCCGGCTCCTCCTATACCCCCTCCTCTCTGACCCCACCCATTCTGCCCAGGCTCCTCCTATACCCCCTCCTCTCTGACTCCACCCATTCTGCCCAGGCTCCTCCTATTTGACCCCACCCAATCTGACTAGGCTCCTCCTAAGCCCCTCCTCTGCTGTCTGACCCCACCCATTCTGCCCAGGCTCCTCCTAAGCCCCTCCTCTCTGACCCCACCAATTCTGCCCAGGCTCCTCCTAAGCCCCTCATCTGCTGTCTGACCCCACCCATTCTGCCCAGGCTCATCCTATACCCCTCCTCTCTGACCCCACCCAATCTGACTAGGCTCCTAAGCCCCTCCTCTGCTGTCTGACCCCACCCATTCTGCCCAGGCTCCTCCTATACCCCCTCCTCTCTGACTCCACCCATTCTGCCCAGGCTCCTCCTATTTGACCCCACCCAATCTGACTAGGCTCCTCCTATACCCCCTCTGCCCAGGCTCCTCCTATTTGACCCCACCCAATCTGACTAGGCTCCTCCTAAGCCCCTCCTCTGCTGTCTGACCCCACCCATTCTGCCCAGGCTCCTCCTATACCCCCTCCTCTCTGACTCAACCCATTCTGCCCAGGCTCCTCCTAAGCCCCTCCTCTCTGACCCCACCCATTCTGCCCAGGCTCCTCCTAAGCCCCTCCTCTGCTGTCTGACCCCACCCATTCTGCCCAGGCTCCTCCTATACCCCCTCCTCTCTGACTCCACCCATTCTGCCCAGGCTCCTCCTAAGCCCCTCCTCTGCTGTCTGACCCCACGCAATCTGACTAGGCTCCTCCTAAGCCCCTCCTCTGCTGTCTGACCCCACCCATTCTGCCCAGGCTCCTCCTAAGCCCCTCCTCTGCTGTCTGACCCCACCCATTCTGCCCAGGCTCCTCCTAAGCCCCTCCTCTCCTCTCTGACCTCACCCAATCTGACTAGGCTCCTCCTATACCCATTCTGCCCAGGCTCCTCCTATACCCCTCCTCTCTGACCCCACCCAATCTGACTAGGCTCCTCCTATACCCCCTCTGCCAGGCTCCTTCTATACCCCTCCTCTCTGACCCCACCCAATCTGACTAGGCTCCTCCTAAGCCCCTCCTCTGCTGTCTGGCCCCACCCAACCTGCCCAGGCTCCTCCTATACCACTCCTCTCTGACCCCACCCAATCTGACTAGGCTCCTCCTAAGCCCCTCCTCTGCTGTCTGACCCCACCCATTCTGCCCAGGCTCCTCCTATACCCCCTCCTCTCTGACTCCACCCATTCTGACTAGGCTCCTCCTATTTGACCCCACCCAATCTGACTAGGCTCCTCCTAAGCCCCTCCTCTGCTGTCTGACCCCACCCATTCTGCCCAGGCTCTGCCTAAGCCCCTCCTCTGCTGTCTGACCCCACCCATTCTGCCCAGGCTCCTCCTAAGCCCCTCCTCTGCTGTCTGACCCCACCCATTCTGCCCAGGCTCCTCCTATACCCCCTCCTCTCTGACTCCACCCATTCTGCCCAGGCTCCTCCCATACCCCTCTGACCCCACCCATTCTGCCCAGGCTCCTCCTATTTGACCCCACCCAATCTGACTAGGCTCCTCCTAAGCCCCTCCTCTGCTGTCTGACCCCACCCATTCTGCCCAGGCTCCTCCTATACCCCCTCCTCTCTGACTCCACCCATTCTGCCCAGGCTCCTCCTATTTGACCCCACCCAATCTGACTAGGCTCCTCCTAAGCCCCTCCTCTGCTGTCTGACCCCACCCATTCTGCCCAGGCTCCTCCTATACCCCCTCCTCTCTGACTCCACCCATTCTGCCCAGGCTCCTCCTATTTGACCCCACCCAATCTGACTAGGCTCCTCCTATACCCCCTCTGCCCAGGCTCCTCCTATACCCCTCCTCTCTGACCCCACCCATTCTGCCCAGGCTCCTCCTATACCCCCTCCTATTTGACCCCACCCAATCTGACTTGGCTCCTCCTAAGCCCCTCCTCTGCTGTCTGACCCCACCCATTCTGCCCAGGCTCCTCCTATTTGACCCCACACAATCTGACTAGGCTCCTCCTAAGCCCCTCCTCTGCTGTCTGACCCCACCCATTCTGCCCAGGCTCCTCCTATACCCCACCTCTCTGACCCCACCCAATCTGACTAGGCTCCTCCTAAGCCCCTAGGCTCCTCCTAAGCCCCTCCTCTCTGACCCCACCCAATCTGACTAGGCTCCTCCTAAGCCCCTCCTCTGCTGTCTGACCCCACCCAACCTGCCCAGGCTCCTCCTATACCCCTCCTCTCTGACCCCACCCAATCTGACTAGGCTCCTCCTAAGCCCCTAGGCTCCTCCTAAGCCCCTCCTCTCTGACCCCACCCAATCTGACTAGGCTCCTCTTAAGCCCCTCTTCTGCTGTCTGACCCCACCCATTCTGCCCAGGCTCCTCCTATACCCCCTCCTCTCTGACTCCAACCATTCTGACTAGGCTCCTCCTATTTGACCACACCCAATTTGACTAGGCTCCTCCTAAGCCCCTCCTCTGCTGTCTGACCCCACCCATTCTGCCCAGGCTCCGCCTAAGCATCTCCTCTCTGACCCCACCCATTCTGCCCAGGCTCCTCCTAAGCCCCTCCTCTGCTGTCTGACCCCACCCATTCTGCCCAGGCTCCTCCTAAGCCCCTCCTCTGCTGTCTGACCCCACCCATTCTGCCCAGGCTCCTCCTATACCCCTCCTCTCTGACCCCACCCAATCTGACTAGGCTCCTCCTAAGCCCCTCCTCTGCTGTCTGGCCCCACCCATTCTGCCCAGGCTCCTCCTATACCCCCTCCTCTCTGACTCCACCCATTCTGACTAGGCTCCTCCTATTTGACCACACCCAATTTGACTAGGCTCCTCCTAAGCCCCTCCTCTGCTGTCTGACCCCACCCATTCTGCCCAGGCTCCGCCTAAGCATCTCCTCTCTGACCCCACCCATTCTGCCCAGGCTCCTCCTAAGCCCCTCCTCTGCTGTCTGACCCCACCCATTCTGCCCAGGCTCCTCCTAAGCCCCTCCTCTGCTGTCTGACCCCACCCATTCTGCCCAGGCTCCTCCTATACCCCCTCCTCTCTGACTCCACCCATTCTGCCCAGGCTCCTCCTATACCCCTCCTATTTGACCCCACCCAATCTGACTTGGCTCCTCCTAAGCCCCTCCTCTGCTTTCTGGCCCCACCCATTCTGCCCAGGCTCCTCCTATACCCCCTCCTCTCTGACTCCACCCATTCTACCCAGGCTCCTCCTATACCCCTCCTCTCTGACCCCACCCAATCTGACTAGGCTCCTCCTAAGCCCCTCCTCTGCTGTCTGGCCCCACCCATTCTGCCCAGGCTCCTCCTATACCCCCTCCTCTCTGACTCCACCCATTCTGCCCAGGCTCCTCCTATACCCCTCCTCTCTGACCCCACCCAATCTGACTAGGCTCCTCCTAAGCCCCTCCTCTGCTGTCTGACCCCACCCATTCTGCCCAGGCTCCTCCTATTTGACCCCACCCAATCTGACTAGGTTCCTCCTAAGCCCCTCCTCTGCTGTCTGGCCCCACCCATTCTGCCCAGGCTCCTCCTATACCCCCTCCTATTTGACCCCACCCAATCTGACTAGGCTCCTCCTATACCCCTCCTCTCTGACCTCACCCATTCTGCCCAGGCTCCTCCTATTTGACCCCACCCAATCTGACTAGGCTCCTCCTAAGCCCCTCCTCTGCTGTCTGACCCCACCCATTCTGCCCAGGCTCCTCCTATACCCCTCCTCTCTGACCCCACCCAATCTGACTAGGCTCCTCCTAAGCCCCTAGGCTCCTCCTAAGCCCCTCCTCTCTGACCCCACCCAATCTGACTAGGCTCCTCTTAAGCCCCTCTTCTGCTGTCTGACCCCACCCATTCTGCCCAGGCTCCTCCTATACCCCCTCCTCTCTGACTCCACCCATTCTGACTAGGCTCCTCCTATTTGACCACACCCAATTTGACTAGGCTCCTCCTAAGCCCCTCCTCTGCTGTCTGACCCCACCCATTCTGCCCAGGCTCCGCCTAAGCATCTCCTCTCTGACCCCACCCATTCTGCCCAGGCTCCTCCTAAGCCCCTCCTCTGCTGTCTGACCCCACCCATTCTGCCCAGGCTCCTCCTAAGCCCCTCCTCTGCTGTCTGACCCCACCCATTCTGCCCAGGCTCCTCCTATACCCCCTCCTCTCTGACTCCACCCATTCTGCCCAGGCTCCTCCTATACCCCTCATATTTGACCCCACCCAATCTGACTTGGCTCCTCCTAAGCCCCTCCTCTGCTGTCTGGCCCCACCCATTCTGCCCAGGCTCCTCCTATACCCCCTCCTCTCTGACTCCACCCATTCTGCCCAGGCTCCTCCTATACCCCTCCTCTCTGACCCCACCCAATCTGACTAGGCTCCTCCTAAGCCCCTCCTCTGCTGTCTGGCCCCACCCATTCTGCCCAGGCTCCTCCTATACCCCCTCCTATTTGACCCCACCCAATCTGACTAGGCTCCTCCTATACCCCTCCTCTCTGACCTCACCCATTCTGCCCAGGCTCCTCCTATACCCCCTCCTCTCTGACTCCACCCATTCTGACTAGGCTCCTCCTATTTGACCACACCCAATTTGACTAGGCTCCTCCTAAGCCCCTCCTCTGCTGTCTGACCCCACCCATTCTGCCCAGGCTCCGCCTAAGCATCTCCTCTCTGACCCCACCCATTCTGCCCAGGCTCCGCCTAAGCCCCTCCTCTGCTGTCTGACCCCACCCATTCTGCCCAGGCTCCTCCTAAGCCCCTCCTCTGCTGTCTGACCCCACCCATTCTGCCCAGGCTCCTCCTATACCCCCTCCTCCTGACTCCACCCATTCTGCCCAGGCTCCTCCTATACCCCTCATATTTGACCCCACCCAATCTGACTTGGCTCCTCCTAAGCCCCTCCTCTGCTGTCTGGCCCCACCCATTCTGCCCAGGCTCCTCCTATACCCCCTCCTCTCTGACTCCACCCATTCTGCCCAGGCTCCTCCTATACCCCTCCTCTCTGACCCCACCCAATCTGACTAGGCTCCTCCTAAGCCCCTCCTCTGCTGTCTGGCCCCACCCATTCTGCCCAGGCTCCTCCTATACCCCCTCCTATTTGACCCCACCCAATCTGACTAGGCTCCTCCTATACCCCTCCTCTCTGACCTCACCCATTCTGCCCAGGCTCCTACTATTTGACCCCACCCAATCTGACTAGGCTCCTCCTAAGCCCCTCCTCTGCTGTCTGACCCCACCCATTCTGCCCAGGCTCCTCCTAAGCCCCTCCTCTCTGACCCCACCAATTCTGCCCAGGCTCCTCCTAAGCCCCTCCTCTGCTGTCTGACCCCACCAATTCTGCCCAGGCTCCTCCTAAGCCCCTCCTCTGCTGTCTGACCCCACCAATTCTGCCCAGGCTCCTCCTAAGCCCCTCCTCTGCTGTCTGACCCCACCCATTCTGCCCAGGCTCCTCCTAAGCCCCTCCTCTCTGACCCCACCAATTCTGCCCAGGCTCCTCCTAAGCCCCTCCTCTGCTGTCTGACCCCACCCATTCTGCCCAGGCTCCTCCTATACCCCTCCTCTCTGACCCCACCCAATCTGACTAGGCTCCTCCTATACCCCCTCCTCTCTGACTCCACCCATTCTGACTAGGCTCCTCCTATTTGACCCCACCCAATCTGACTAGGCTCCTCCTAAGCCCCTCCTCTGCTGTCTGACCCCACCCATACTGCCCAGGCTCTGCCTAAGCATCTCCTCTCTGACCCCACCCATTCTGCCCAGGCTCCTCCTAAGCCCCTCCTCTGCTGTCTGACCCCACCCATTCTGCCCAGGCTCCTCCTATACCCCCTCCTCTCTGACTCCACCCATTCTGCCCAGGCTCCTCCTATACCCCTCCTATTTGACCCCACCCAATCTGACTTGGCTCCTCCTAAGCCCCTCCTCTGCTGTCTGACCCAACCCATTCTGCCCAGGCTCCTCCTATTTGACCCCACCCAATCTGACTAGGCTCCTCCTATACCCCCTCTGCCCAGGCTCCTCCTAAGCCCCTCCTCTGCTGTCTGACCCCCACCCATTCTGCCCAGGCTCCGCCTAAGCCCCTCCTCTCTGACCCCACCCATTCTGCCCAGGCTCCTCCTAAGCCCCACCTCTCTGACTCCACCCATTCTGCCCAGGCTCCTCCTATTTGACCCCACCCAATCTGACTAGGCTCCTCCTAAGCCCCTCCTCTCTGACTCCACCCATTCTACCCAGGCTCCTCCCATACCCCTCTGACCCCTCCCATTGTGCCCAGGCTCCTCCTATTTGACCCCACCCAATCTGACTAGGCTCCTCCTACACCCCCCTCTGCCAGGCTCCTCCTATACCCCCTCCTCTCTGACTCCACCCATTCTACCCAGGCTCCTCCCATACCCCTCTGACCCCACCCATTCTGCCCAGGCTCCTCCTATTTGACCCCACCCAATCTGACTAGGCTCCTCCTACACCCCCCTCTGCCCAGGCTCCTCCTATACCCCCTCCTCTCTGACTCCACCCATTCTACCCAGGCTCCTCCCATACCCCTCTGACCCCACCCATTCTGCCCAGGCTCCTCCTATTTGACCCCACCCAATCTGACAAGGCTCCTCCTAAGCCCCTCCTCTGCTGTCTGACCCCACCTATTCTGCCCAGGCTCCTCCTATACCCCTCCTCTCTGACCCCACCCCCTCTGCCCAGGCTCCTCCTATTTGACCCCACCCAATCTGACTAGGCTCCTCCTAAGCCCCTCCTCTGCTGTCTGACCCCACCCATTCTGCCCAGGCTCCTCCTATACCCCCTCCTCTCTGACTCCACCCATTCTGCCCAGGCTCCTCCTATACCCCCTCTGCCCAGGCTCCTCCTATACCCCTCCTCTCTGACCCCTCCTCTCTGACCCCACCCCCTCTGCCCAGGCTCCTCCTATACCCCCTCTGCCCAGGCTCCTCCTATACCCCTCCTCTCTGACCCCACCCCCTCTGCCCAGGCTCCTCCTATACCCCTCCTCTGCTGTCTGACCCCACCCATTCTGCCCAGGCTCCTCCTATTTGACCCCACCCAATCTGACTAGGCTCCTCCTAAGCCCCTCCTCTGCTGTCTGACCCCACCCATTCTGCCCAGGCTCCTCCTATACCCCTCCTCTCTGACCCCACCCCCTCTGCCCAGGCTCCTCCTATTTGACCCCACCCAATCTGACTAGGCTCCTCCTACACCCCCCTCTGCCAGGCTCCTCCTATACCCCCTCCTCTCTGACTCCACCCATTCTACCCAGGCTCCTCCCATACCCCTCTGACCCCACCCATTCTGCCCAGGCTCCTCCTATTTGACCCCACCCATTCTGCCCAGGCTCCTCCTATTTGACCACACCCAATCTGACTAGGCTCCTCCTATACCCATTCTGCCCAGGCTCCTCCTATACCCCCTCCTCTCTGACTCCACCCATTCTGCCCAGGCTCCTCCTATACCCCTCCTCTCTGACCCCACCCATTCTGCCCATATACCCCTCCTCCTGCCCAGGCTCCTCCTAAGCCCCTCCTCTGCTGTCTGACCCCACCCATTCTGCCCAGGCTCCTCCCATACCCCTCTGACCCCACCGATTCTGCCCAGGCTCCTCCTATTTGACCCCACCCAATCCGACTAAGCTCCTCCTAAGCCCCTCCTCTCTGACCCCACCCCCTCTGGCCAGGCTCCTCCTATACCCCTCCTCTCTGACCCCACCCCCTCTGCCCAGGCTCCTCCTAAGCCCCTCCTCTGCTGTCTGACCCCACCCATTCTGCCCAGGCTCCTCCCATACCCCTCTGACCCCCACCCAGGCTCCTCCTATTTGACCCCACCCATTCTGCCCAGGCTCCTCCTATTCGACCCCACCCAATCTGCCCAGGCTCCTCCTATACCCCACGTCTCTGACCCCACCCAATCTGACTAGGCTCCTCCTAAGCCCCTCCTCTGCTGTCTGACCCCACCCATTCTGCCCAGGCTCCTCCTATACCCCTCCTCTCTGACCCCACCCCCTCTGCCCAGGCTCCTCCTATTTGACCCCACCCAATCTGACTAGGCTCCTCCTAAGCCCCTCCTCTGCTGTCTGACCCCACCCATTCTGCCCAGGCTCCTCCTATACCCCCTCCTCTCTGACTCCACCCATTCTGCCCAGGCTCCTCCTATACCCCCTCTGCCCAGGCTCCTCCTATACCCCTCCTCTCTGACCCCTCCTCTCTGACCCCACCCCCTCTGCCCAGGCTCCTCCTATACCCCCTCTGCCCAGGCTCCTCCTATACCCCTCCTCTCTGACCCCACCCCCTCTGCCCAGGCTCCTCCTATACCCCTCCTCTGCTGTCTGACCCCACCCATTCTGCCCAGGCTCCTCCTATTTGACCCCACCCAATCTGACTAGGCTCCTCCTAAGCCCCTAGGCCCCTCCTAAGCCCCTCCTCTGCTGTCTGACCCCACTCATTCTGCCCAGGCTCCTCCTATACCCCTCCTCTCTGACCCCACCCCCTCTGCCCAGGCTCCTCCTATTTGACCCCACCCAATCTGACTAGGCTCCTCCTACACCCCCCTCTGCCAGGCTCCTCCTATACCCCCTCCTCTATGACTCCACCCATTCTACCCAGGCTCCTCCCATACCCCTCTGACCCCACCCATTCTGCCCAGGCTCCTCCTATTTGACCCCACCCATTCTGCCCAGGCTCCTCCTATTTGACCACACCCAATCTGACTAGGCTCCTCCTATACCCATTCTGCCCAGGCTCCTCCTATACCCCCTCCTCTCTGACTCCACCCATTCTGCCCAGGCTCCTCCTATACCCCTCCTCTCTGACCCCACCCAATCTGACTAGGCTCCTCCTAAGCCCCTCCTCTGCTGTCTGGCCCCACCCATTCTGCCCAGGCTCCTCCTATACCCCCTCCTATTTGACCCCACCCAATCTGACTAGGCTCCTCCTATACCCCTCCTCTCTGACCTCACCCATTCTGCCCAGGCTCCTCCTATACCCCCTCCTCTCTGACTCCACCCATTCTGACTAGGCTCCTCCTATTTGACCACACCCAATTTGACTAGGCTCCTCCTAAGCCCCTCCTCTGCTGTCTGACCCCACCCATTCTGCCCAGGCTCCGCCTAAGCATCTCCTCTCTGACCCCACCCATTCTGCCCAGGCTCTTCCTAAGCCCCTCCTCTGCTGTCTGACCCCACCCATTCTGCCCAGGCTCCTCCTAAGCCCCTCCTCTGCTGTCTGACCCCACCCATTCTGCCCAGGCTCCTCCTATACCCCCTCCTCCTGACTCCACCCATTCTGCCCAGGCTCCTCCTATACCCCTCATATTTGACCCCACCCAATCTGACTTGGCTCCTCCTAAGCCCCTCCTCTGCTGTCTGGCCCCACCCATTCTGCCCAGGCTCCTCCTATACCCCCTCCTCTCTGACTCCACCCATTCTGCCCAGGCTCCTCCTATACCCCTCCTCTCTGACCCCACCCAATCTGACTAGGCTCCTCCTAAGCCCCTCCTCTGCTGTCTGGCCCCACCCATTCTGCCCAGGCTCCTCCTATACCCCCTCCTATTTGACCCCACCCAATCTGACTAGGCTCCTCCTATACCCCTCCTCTCTGACCTCACCCATTCTGCCCAGGCTCCTCCTATTTGACCCCACCCAATCTGACTAGGCTCCTCCTAAGCCCCTCCTCTGCTGTCTGACCCCACCCATTCTGCCCAGGCTCCTCCTAAGCCCCTCCTCTCTGACCCCACCAATTCTGCCCAGGCTCCTCCTAAGCCCCTCCTCTGCTGTCTGACCCCACCAATTCTGCCCAGGCTCCTCCTAAGCCCCTCCTCTGCTGTCTGACCCCACCAATTCTGCCCAGGCTCCTCCTAAGCCCCTCCTCTGCTGTCTGACCCCACCCATTCTGCCCAGGCTCCTCCTAAGCCCCTCCTCTCTGACCCCACCAATTCTGCCCAGGCTCCTCCTAAGCCCCTCCTCTGCTGTCTGACCCCACCCATTCTGCCCAGGCTCCTCCTATACCCCTCCTCTCTGACCCCACCCAATCTGACTAGGCTCCTCCTATACCCCCTCCTCTCTGACTCCACCCATTCTGACTAGGCTCCTCCTATTTGACCCCACCCAATCTGACTAGGCTCCTCCTAAGCCCCTCCTCTGCTGTCTGACCCCACCCATACTGCCCAGGCTCTGCCTAAGCATCTCCTCTCTGACCCCACCCATTCTGCCCAGGCTCCTCCTAAGCCCCTCCTCTGCTGTCTGACCCCACCCATTCTGCCCAGGCTCCTCCTATACCCCCTCCTCTCTGACTCCACCCATTCTGCCCAGGCTCCTCCTATACCCCTCCTATTTGACCCCACCCAATCTGACTTGGCTCCTCCTAAGCCCCTCCTCTGCTGTCTGACCCAACCCATTCTGCCCAGGCTCCTCCTATTTGACCCCACCCAATCTGACTAGGCTCCTCCTATACCCCCTCTGCCCAGGCTCCTCCTAAGCCCCTCCTCTGCTGTCTGACCCCCACCCATTCTGCCCAGGCTCCGCCTAAGCCCCTCCTCTCTGACCCCACCCATTCTGCCCAGGCTCCTCCTAAGCCCCACCTCTCTGACTCCACCCATTCTGCCCAGGCTCCTCCTATTTGACCCCACCCAATCTGACTAGGCTCCTCCTAAGCCCCTCCTCTCTGACTCCACCCATTCTACCCAGGCTCCTCCCATACCCCTCTGACCCCTCCCATTGTGCCCAGGCTCCTCCTATTTGACCCCACCCAATCTGACTAGGCTCCTCCTACACCCCCCTCTGCCAGGCTCCTCCTATACCCCCTCCTCTCTGACTCCACCCATTCTACCCAGGCTCCTCCCATACCCCTCTGACCCCACCCATTCTGCCCAGGCTCCTCCTATTTGACCCCACCCAATCTGACAAGGCTCCTCCTAAGCCCCTCCTCTGCTGTCTGACCCCACCCATTCTGCCCAGGCTCCTCCTATACCCCTCCTCTCTGACCCCACCCCCTCTGCCCAGGCTCCTCCTATTTGACCCCACCCAATCTGACTAGGCTCCTCCTAAGCCCCTCCTCTGCTGTCTGACCCCACCCATTCTGCCCAGGCTCCTCCTATACCCCCTCCTCTCTGACTCCACCCATTCTGCCCAGGCTCCTCCTATACCCCCTCTGCCCAGGCTCCTCCTATACCCCTCCTCTCTGACCCCTCCTCTCTGACCCCACCCCCTCTGCCCAGGCTCCTCCTATACCCCCTCTGCCCAGGCTCCTCCTATACCCCTCCTCTCTGACCCCACCCCCTCTGCCCAGGCTCCTCCTATACCCCTCCTCTGCTGTCTGACCCCACCCATTCTGCCCAGGCTCCTCCTATTTGACCCCACCCAATCTGACTAGGCTCCTCCTAAGCCCCTCCTCTCTGACCCCACCCCCTCTGCCCAGGCTCCTCCTATTTGACCCCACCCAATCTGACTAGGCTCCTCCTACACCCCCCTCTGCCAGGCTCCTCCTATACCCCCTCCTCTCTGACTCCACCCATTCTACCCAGGCTCCTCCCATACCCCTCTGACCCCACCCATTCTGCCCAGGCTCCTCCTATTTGACCCCACCCATTCTGCCCAGGCTCCTCCTATTTGACCACACCCAATCTGACTAGGCTCCTCCTATACCCATTCTGCCCAGGCTCCTCCTATACCCCCTCCTCTCTGACTCCACCCATTCTGCCCAGGCTCCTCCTATACCCCTCCTCTCTGACCCCACCCATTCTGCCCATATACCCCTCCTCCTGCCCAGGCTCCTCCTAAGCCCCTCCTCTGCTGTCTGACCCCACCCATTCTGCCCAGGCTCCTCCCATACCCCTCTGACCCCACCCATTCTGCCCAGGCTCCTCCTATTTGACCCCACCCAATCCGACTAAGCTCCTCCTAAGCCCCTCCTCTCTGACCCCACCCCCTCTGGCCAGGCTCCTCCTATACCCCTCCTCTCTGACCCCACCCCCTCTGCCCAGGCTCCTCCTAAGCCCCTCCTCTGCTGTCTGACCCCACCCATTCTGCCCAGGCTCCTCCCATACCCCTCTGACCCCCACCCAGGCTCCTCCTATTTGACCCCACCCATTCTGCCCAGGCTCCTCCTATTCGACCCCACCCAATCTGCCCAGGCTCCTCCTATACCCCACGTCTCTGACCCCACCCAATCTGACTAGGCTCCTCCTAAGCCCCTCCTCTGCTGTCTGACCCCACCCATTCTGCCCAGGCTCCTCCTATACCCCTCCTCTCTGACCCCACCCCCTCTGCCCAGGCTCCTCCTATTTGACCCCACCCAATCTGACTAGGCTCCTCCTAAGCCCCTCCTCTCTGACCCCACCCCCTCTGCCCAGGCTCCTCCTATTTGACCCCACCCAATCTGACTAGGCTCCTCCTACACCCCCCTCTGCCAGGCTCCTCCTATACCCCCTCCTCTCTGACTCCACCCATTCTACCCAGGCTCCTCCCATACCCCTCTGACCCCACCCATTCTGCCCAGGCTCCTCCTATTTGACCCCACCCATTCTGCCCAGGCTCCTCCTATTTGACCACACCCAATCTGACTAGGCTCCTCCTATACCCATTCTGCCCAGGCTCCTCCTATACCCCCTCCTCTCTGACTCCACCCATTCTGCCCAGGCTCCTCCTATACCCCTCCTCTCTGACCCCACCCATTCTGCCCATATACCCCTCCTCCTGCCCAGGCTCCTCCTAAGCCCCTCCTCTGCTGTCTGACCCCACCCATTCTGCCCAGGCTCCTCCCATACCCCTCTGACCCCACCCATTCTGCCCAGGCTCCTCCTATTTGACCCCACCCAATCCGACTAAGCTCCTCCTAAGCCCCTCCTCTCTGACCCCACCCCCTCTGGCCAGGCTCCTCCTATACCCCTCCTCTCTGACCCCACCCCCTCTGCCCAGGCTCCTCCTAAGCCCCTCCTCTGCTGTCTGACCCCACCCATTCTGCCCAGGCTCCTCCCATACCCCTCTGACCCCCACCCAGGCTCCTCCTATTTGACCCCACCCATTCTGCCCAGGCTCCTCCTATTCGACCCCACCCAATCTGCCCAGGCTCCTCCTATACCCCACGTCTCTGACCCCACCCAATCTGACTAGGCTCCTCCTAAGCCCCTCCTCTGCTGTCTGACCCCACCCATTCTGCCCAGGCTCCTCCTATACCCCTCCTCTCTGACCCCACCCCCTCTGCCCAGGCTCCTCCTATTTGACCCCACCCAATCTGACTAGGCTCCTCCTAAGCCCCTCCTCTGCTGTCTGACCCCACCCATTCTGCCCAGGCTCCTCCTATACCCCCTCCTCTCTGACTCCACCCATTCTGCCCAGGCTCCTCCTATACCCCCTCTGCCCAGGCTCCTCCTATACCCCTCCTCTCTGACCCCTCCTCTCTGACCCCACCCCCTCTGCCCAGGCTCCTCCTATACCCCCTCTGCCCAGGCTCCTCCTATACCCCTCCTCTCTGACCCCACCCCCTCTGCCCAGGCTCCTCCTATACCCCTCCTCTGCTGTCTGACCCCACCCATTCTGCCCAGGCTCCTCCTATTTGACCCCACCCAATCTGACTAGGCTCCTCCTAAGCCCCTCCTCTGCTGTCTGACCCCACCCATTCTGCCCAGGCTCCTCCTATACCCCTCCTCTCTGACCCCACCCCCTCTGCCCAGGCTCCTCCTATTTGACCCCACCCAATCTGACTAGGCTCCTCCTACACCCCCCTCTGCCAGGCTCCTCCTATACCCCCTCCTCTCTGACTCCACCCATTCTACCCAGGCTCCTCCCATACCCCTCTGACCCCACCCATTCTGCCCAGGCTCCTCCTATTTGACCCCACCCATTCTGCCCAGGCTCCTCCTATTTGACCACACCCAATCTGACTAGGCTCCTCCTATACCCATTCTGCCCAGGCTCCTCCTATACCCCCTCCTCTCTGACTCCACCCATTCTGCCCAGGCTCCTCCTATACCCCTCCTCTCTGACCCCACCCATTCTGCCCATATACCCCCTCCTCCTGCCCAGGCTCCTCCTAAGCCCCTCCTCTGCTGTCTGACCCCACCCATTCTGCCCAGGCTCCTCCCATACCCCTCTGACCCCACCCATTCTGCCCAGGCTCCTCCTATTTGACCCCACCCAATCCGACTAAGCTCCTCCTAAGCCCCTCCTCTCTGACCCCACCCCCTCTGGCCAGGCTCCTCCTATACCCCTCCTCTCTGACCCCACCCCCTCTGCCCAGGCTCCTCCTAAGCCCCTCCTCTGCTGTCTGACCCCACCCATTCTGCCCAGGCTCCTCCCATACCCCTCTGACCCCCACCCAGGCTCCTCCTATTTGACCCCACCCATTCTGCCCAGGCTCCTCCTATTCGACCCCACCCAATCTGCCCAGGCTCCTCCTATACCCCACGTCTCTGACCCCACCCAATCTGACTAGGCTCCTCCTAAGCCCCTCCTCTGCTGTCTGACCCCACCCATTCTTCCCAGGCTCCTCCTATACCCCCTCCTCTCTGACTCCACCCATTCTACCCAGGCTCCTCCCATACCCCTCTGACCCCACCCATTCTGCCCAGGCTTCTCCTATTTGACCCCACCCAATCTGACTAGGCTGCTCCTACATCCCCCTCTGCCAGGCTCCTCCTATACCCCCTCCTCTCTGACTCCACCCATTCTACCCAGGCTCCTCCTATACCCCCTCCTCTCTGACTCCACCCATTCTGCCCAGGCTCCTCCCATACCCCTCTGACCCCACCCATTCTGCCCAGGCTCCTCCTATTTGACCCCACCCAATCTGACTAGGCTCCTCCTAAGCCCCTCCTCTGCTGTCTGACCCCACCCATTCTGCCCAGGCTCCTCCTATACCCCCTCCTCTCTGACTCCACCCATTCTGCCCAGACTCCTCCTATTTGACCCCACCCAATCTGACTAGGCTCCTCCTAAGCCCCTCCTCTGCTGTCTGACCCCACCCATTCTGCCCAGGCTCCTCCTATACCCCCTCCTCTCTGACTCCACCCATTCTGCCCAGGCTCCTCCTTTTTGACCCCACCCAATCTGACTAGGCTCCTCCTATACCCCCTCTGCCCAGGCTCCTCCTATACCCCTCCTCTCTGACCCCACCCATTCTGCCCAGGCTCCTCCTATACCCCCTCCTATTTGACCCCACCCAATCTGACTTGGCTCCTCCTAAGCCCCTCCTCTGCTGTCTGACCCCACCCATTCTGCCCAGGCTCCTCCTATTTGACCCCACACAATCTGACTAGGCTCCTCCTAAGCCCCTCCTCTGCTGTCTGACCCCACCCATTCTGCCCAGGCTCCTCCTATACCCCACCTCTCTGACCCCACTTAATCTGACTAGGCTCCTCCTAAGCCCCTAGGCTCCTCCTAAGCCCCTCCTCTCTGACCCCACCCAATCTGACTAGGCTCCTCCTAAGCCCCTCCTCTGCTGTCTGACCCCACCCAACCTGCCCAGGCTCCTCCTATACCCCTCCTCTCTGACCCCACCCAATCTGACTAGGCTCCTCCTAAGCCCCTAGGCTCCTCCTAAGCCCCTCCTCTCTGACCCCACCCAATCTGACTAGGCTCCTCTTAAGCCCCTCTTCTGCTGTCTGACCCCACCCATTCTGCCCAGGCTCCTCCTATACCCCCTCCTCTCTGACTCCACCCATTCTGACTAGGCTCCTCCTATTTGACCACACCCAATTTGACTAGGCTCCTCCTAAGCCCCTCCTCTGCTGTCTGACCCCACCCATTCTGCCCAGGCTCCGCCTAAGCATCTCCTCTCTGACCCCACCCATTCTGCCCAGGCTCCTCCTAAGCCCCTCCTCTGCTGTCTGACCCCACCCATTCTGCCCAGGCTCCTCCTAAGCCCCTCCTCTGCTGTCTGACCCCACCCATTCTGCCCAGGCTCCTCCTATACCCCTCCTCTCTGACCCTACCCAATCTGACTAGGCTCCTCCTAAGCCCCTCCTCTGCTGTCTGGCCCCACCCATTCTGCCCAGGCTCCTCCTATACCCCCTCCTCTCTGACTCCACCCATTCTGACTAGGCTCCTCCTATTTGACCACACCCAATTTGACTAGGCTCCTCCTAAGCCCCTCCTCTGCTGTCTGACCCCACCCATTCTGCCCAGGCTCCGCCTAAGCATCTCCTCTCTGACCCCACCCATTCTGCCCAGGCTCCTCCTAAGCCCCTCCTCTGCTGTCTGACCCCACCCATTCTGCCCAGGCTCCTCCTAAGCCCCTCCTCTGCTGTCTGACCCCACCCATTCTGCCCAGGCTCCTCCTATACCCCCTCCTCTCTGACTCCACCCATTCTGCCCAGGCTCCTCCTATACCCCTCCTATTTGACCCCACCCAATCTGACTTGGCTCCTCCTAAGCCCCTCCTCTGCTGTCTGGCCCCACCCATTCTGCCCAGGCTCCTCCTATACCCCCTCCTCTCTGACTCCACCCATTCTACCCAGGCTCCTCCTATACCCCTCCTCTCTGACCCCACCCAATCTGACTAGGCTCCTCCTAAGCCCCTCCTCTGCTGTCTGGCCCCACCCATTCTGCCCAGGCTCCTCCTATACCCCCTCCTCTCTGACTCCACCCATTCTGCCCAGGCTCCTCCTATACCCCTCCTCTCTGACCCCACCCAATCTGACTAGGCTCCTCCTAAGCCCCTCCTCTGCTGTCTGACCCCACCCATTCTGCCCAGGCTCCTCCTATTTGACCCCACCCAATCTGACTAGGTTCCTCCTAAGCCCCTCCTCTGCTGTCTGGCCCCACCCATTCTGCCCAGGCTCCTCCTATACCCCCTCCTATTTGACCCCACCCAATCTGACTAGGCTCCTCCTAAGCCCCTCCTCTGCTGTCTGGCCCCACCCAACCTGCCCAGGCTCCTCCTATACCCCTCCTCTCTGACCCCACCCAATCTGACTAGGCTCCTCCTAAGCCCCTAGGCTCCTCCTAAGCCCCTCCTCTCTGACCCCACCCAATCTGACTAGGCTCCTCTTAAGCCCCTCTTCTGCTGTCTGACCCCACCCATTCTGCCCAGGCTCCTCCTATACCCCCTCCTCTCTGACTCCACCCATTCTGACTAGGCTCCTCCTATTTGACCACACCCAATTTGACTAGGCTCCTCCTAAGCCCCTCCTCTGCTGTCTGACCCCACCCATTCTGCCCAGGCTCCGCCTAGGCATCTCCTCTCTGACCCCACCCATTCTGCCCAGGCTCCTCCTAAGCCCCTCCTCTGCTGTCTGACCCCACCCATTCTGCCCAGGCTCCTCCTAAGCCCCTCCTCTGCTGTCTGACCCCACCCATTCTGCCCAGGCTCCTCCTATACCCCCTCCTCTCTGACTCCACCCATTCTGCCCAGGCTCCTCCTATACCCCTCATATTTGACCCCACCCAATCTGACTTGGCTCCTCCTAAGCCCCTCCTCTGCTGTCTGGCCCCACCCATTCTGCCCAGGCTCCTCCTATACCCCCTCCTCTCTGACTCCACCCATTCTGCCCAGGCTCCTCCTATACCCCTCCTCTCTGACCCCACCCAATCTGACTAGGCTCCTCCTAAGCCCCTCCTCTGCTGTCTGGCCCCACCCATTCTGCCCAGGCTCCTCCTATACCCCCTCCTATTTGACCCCACCCAATCTGACTAGGCTCCTCCTATACCCCTCCTCTCTGACCTCACCCATTCTGCCCAGGCTCCTCCTATACCCCCTCCTCTCTGACTCCACCCATTCTGACTAGGCTCCTCCTATTTGACCACACCCAATTTGACTAGGCTCCTCCTAAGCCCCTCCTCTGCTGTCTGACCCCACCCATTCTGCCCAGGCTCCGCCTAAGCATCTCCTCTCTGACCCCACCCATTCTGCCCAGGCTCCTCCTAAGCCCCTCCTCTGCTGTCTGACCCCACCCATTCTGCCCAGGCTCCTCCTAAGCCCCTCCTCTGCTGTCTGACCCCACCCATTCTGCCCAGGCTCCTCCTATACCCCCTCCTCTCTGACTCCACCCATTCTGCCCAGGCTCCTCCTATACCCCTCATATTTGACCCCACCCAATCTGACTTGGCTCCTCCTAAGCCCCTCCTCTGCTGTCTGGCCCCACCCATTCTGCCCAGGCTCCTCCTATACCCCCTCCTCTCTGACTCCACCCATTCTGCCCAGGCTCCTCCTATACCCCTCCTCTCTGACCCCACCCAATCTGACTAGGCTCCTCCTAAGCCCCTCCTCTGCTGTCTGGCCCCACCCATTCTGCCCAGGCTCCTCCTATACCGCCTCCTATTTGACCCCACCCAATCTGACTAGGCTCCTCCTATACCCCTCCTCTCTGACCTCACTCATTCTGCCCAGGCTCCTCCTATTTGACCCCACCCAATCTGACTAGGCTCCTCCTAAGCCCCTCCTCTGCTGTCTGACCCCACCCATTCTGCCCAGGCTCCTCCTAAGCCCCTCCTCTCTGACCCCACCAATTCTGCCCAGGCTCCTCCTAAGCCCCTCCTCTGCTGTCTGACCCCACCAATTCTGCCCAGGCTCCTCCTAAGCCCCTCCTCTGCTGTCTGACCCCACCAATTCTGCCCAGGCTCCTCCTAAGCCCCTCCTCTGCTGTCTGACCCCACCCATTCTGCCCAGGCTCCTCCTAAGCCCCTCCTCTCTGACCCCACCAATTCTGCCCAGGCTCCTCCTAAGCCCCTCCTCTGCTGTCTGACCCCACCCATTCTGCCCAGGCTCCTCCTATACCCCTCCTCTCTGACCCCACCCAATCTGACTAGGCTCCTCCTATACCCCCTCCTCTCTGACTCCACCCATTCTGACTAGGCTCCTCCTATTTGACCCCACCCAATCTGACTAGGCTCCTCCTAAGCCCCTCCTCTGCTGTCTGACCCCACCCATACTGCCCAGGCTCTGCCTAAGCATCTCCTCTCTGACCCCACCCATTCTGCCCAGGCTCCTCCTAAGCCCCTCCTCTGCTGTCTGACCCCACCCATTCTGCCCAGGCTCCTCCTATACCCCCTCCTCTCTGACTCCACCCATTCTGCCCAGGCTCCTCCTATACCCCTCCTATTTGACCCCACCCAATCTGACTTGGCTCCTCCTAAGCCCCTCCTCTGCTGTCTGACCCAACCCATTCTGCCCAGGCTCCTCCTATTTGACCCCACCCAATCTGACTAGGCTCCTCCTATACCCCCTCTGCCCAGGCTCCTCCTAAGCCCCTCCTCTGCTGTCTGACCTCCACCCATTCTGCCCAGGCTCCTCCTAAGCCCCTCCTCTCTGACCCCACCCATTCTGCCCAGGCTCCTCCTATTTGACCCCACCCAATCTGACTAGGCTCCTCCTAAGCCCCTCCTCTCTGACTCCACCCATTCTACCCAGGCTCCTCCCATACCCCTCTGACCCCTCCCATTGTGCCCAGGCTCCTCCTATTTGACCCCACCCAATCTGACTAGGCTCCTCCTACACCCCCCTCTGCCAGGCTCCTCCTATACCCCCTCCTCTCTGACTCCACCCATTCTACCCAGGCTCCTCCCATACCCCTCTGACCCCACCCATTCTGCCCAGGCTCCTCCTATTTGACCCCACCCAATCTGACTAGGCTCCTCCTACACCCCCCTCTGCCCAGGCTCCTCCTATACCCCCTCCACTCTGACTCCACCCATTCTACCCAGGCTCCTCCCATACCCCTCTGACCCCACCCATTCTGCCCAGGCTCCTCCTATTTGACCCCACCCAATCTGACAAGGCTCCTCCTAAGCCCCTCCTCTGCTGTCTGACCCCACCCATTCTGCCCAGGCTCCTCCTATACCCCCTCCTCTCTGACTCCACCCATTCTGCCCAGGCTCCTCCTATACCCCCTCTGCCCAGGCTCCTCCTATACCCCTCCTCTCTGACCCCTCCTCTCTGACCCCACCCCCTCTGCCCAGGCTCCTCCTATACCCCCTCTGCCCAGGCTCCTCCTATACCCCTCCTCTCTGACCCCACCCCCTCTGCCCAGGCTCCTCCTATACCCCTCCTCTGCTGTCTGACCCCACCCATTCTGCCCAGGCTCCTCCTATTTGACCCCACCCAATCTGACTAGGCTCCTCCTAAGCCCCTCCTCTGCTGTCTGACCCCACCCATTCTGCCCAGGCTCCTCCTATACCCCTCCTCTCTGACCCCACCCCCTCTGCCCAGGCTCCTCCTATTTGACCCCACCCAATCTGACTAGGCTCCTCCTAAGCCCCTCCTCTGCTGTCTGACCCCACCCATTCTGCCCAGGCTCCTCCTATACCCCCTCCTCTCTGACTCCACCCATTCTGCCCAGGCTCCTCCTATACCCCCTCTGCCCAGGCTCCTCCTATACCCCTCCTCTCTGACCCCTCCTCTCTGACCCCACCCCCTCTGCCCAGGCTCCTCCTATACCCCCTCTGCCCAGGCTCCTCCTATACCCCTCCTCTCTGACCCCACCCCCTCTGCCCAGGCTCCTCCTATACCCCTCCTCTGCTGTCTGACCCCACCCATTCTGCCCAGGCTCCTCCTATTTGACCCCACCCAATCTGACTAGGCTCCTCCTAAGCCCCTCCTCTGCTGTCTGACCCCACCCATTCTGCCCAGGCTCCTCCTATACCCCTCCTCTCTGACCCCACCCCCTCTGCCCAGGCTCCTCCTATTTGACCCCACCCAATCTGACTAGGCTCCTCCTACACCCCCCTCTGCCAGGCTCCTCCTATACCCCCTCCTCTCTGACTCCACCCATTCTACCCAGGCTCCTCCCATACCCCTCTGACCCCACCCATTCTGCCCAGGCTCCTCCTATTTGACCCCACCCATTCTGCCCAGGCTCCTCCTATTTGACCACACCCAATCTGACTAGGCTCCTCCTATACCCATTCTGCCCAGGCTCCTCCTATACCCCCTCCTCTCTGACTCCACCCATTCTGCCCAGGCTCCTCCTATACCCCTCCTCTCTGACCCCACCCATTCTGCCCATATACCCCTCCTCCTGCCCAGGCTCCTCCTAAGCCCCTCCTCTGCTGTCTGACCCCACCCATTCTGCCCAGGCTCCTCCCATACCCCTCTGACCCCACCCATTCTGCCCAGGCTCCTCCTATTTGACCCCACCCAATCCGACTAAGCTCCTCCTAAGCCCCTCCTCTCTGACCCCACCCCCTCTGGCCAGGCTCCTCCTATACCCCTCCTCTCTGACCCCACCCCCTCTGCCCAGGCTCCTCCTAAGCCCCTCCTCTGCTGTCTGACCCCACCCATTCTGCCCAGGCTCCTCCCATACCCCTCTGACCCCCACCCAGGCTCCTCCTATTTGACCCCACCCATTCTGCCCAGGCTCCTCCTATTCGACCCCACCCAATCTGCCCAGGCTCCTCCTATACCCCACGTCTCTGACCCCACCCAATCTGACTAGGCTCCTCCTAAGCCCCTCCTCTGCTGTCTGACCCCACCCATTCTGCCCAGGCTCCTCCTATACCCCTCCTCTCTGACCCCACCCCCTCTGCCCAGGCTCCTCCTATTTGACCCCACCCAATCTGACTAGGCTCCTCCTAAGCCCCTCCTCTGCTGTCTGACCCCACCCATTCTGCCCAGGCTCCTCCTATACCCCCTCTGCCCAGGCTCCTCCTATACCCCTCCTCTCTGACCCCTCCTCTCTGACCCCACCCCCTCTGCCCAGGCTCCTCCTATACCCCCTCTGCCCAGGCTCCTCCTATACCCCTCCTCTCTGACCCCACCCCCTCTGCCCAGGCTCCTCCTATACCCCTCCTCTGCTGTCTGACCCCACCCATTCTGCCCAGGCTCCTCCTATTTGACCCCACCCAATCTGACTAGGCTCCTCCTAAGCCCCTCCTCTGCTGTCTGACCCCACCCATTCTGCCCAGGCTCCTCCTATACCCCTCCTCTCTGACCCCACCCCCTCTGCCCAGGCTCCTCCTATTTGACCCCACCCAATCTGACTAGGCTCCTCCTACACCCCCCTCTGCCAGGCTACTCCTATACCCCCTCCTCTCTGACTCCACCCATTCTACCCAGGCTCCTCCCATACCCCTCTGACCCCACCCATTCTGCCCAGGCTCCTCCTATTTGACCCCACCCATTCTGCCCAGGCTCCTCCTATTTGACCACACCCAATCTGACTAGGCTCCTCCTATACCCATTCTGCCCAGGCTCCTCCTATACCCCCTCCTCTCTGACTCCACCCATTCTGCCCAGGCTCCTCCTATACCCCTCCTCTCTGACCCCACCCATTCTGCCCATATACCCCCTCCTCCTGCCCAGGCTCCTCCTAAGCCCCTCCTCTGCTGTCTGACCCCACCCATTCTGCCCAGGCTCCTCCCATACCCCTCTGACCCCACCCATTCTGCCCAGGCTCCTCCTATTTGACCCCACCCAATCCTCCTAAGCTCCTCCTAAGCCCCTCCTCTCTGACCCCACCCCCTCTGGCCAGGCTCCTCCTATACCCCTCCTCTCTGACCCCACCCCCTCTGCCCAGGCTCCTCCTAAGCCCCTCCTCTGCTGTCTGACCCCACCCATTCTGCCCAGGCTCCTCCTATTTGACCCCACCCAATCTGACTAGGCTCCTCCTAAGCCCCTCCTCTGCTGTCTGACCCCACCCATTCTGCCCAGGCTCCTCCTATACCCCTCCTCTCTGACCCCACCCCCTCTGCCCAGGTTCCTCCTATTTGACCCCACCCAATCTGACTAGGCTCCTCCTACACCCCCCTCTGCCAGGCTCCTCCTATACCCCCTCCTCTCTGACTCCACCCATTCTACCCAGGCTCCTCCCATACCCCTCTGACCCCACCCATTCTGCCCAGGCTCCTCCTATTTTTTTTTTTTTTTAAATTTTTTTTTTTTATTGAGAGTTCAAATATAGCAATACAATACAATTGAAATCCAATTAATATAGTACGAGGAAGGAAAATACTGGAAAGCATTCATACAAATTGTTGTTTTAACATTTAAGTTATAAAGTGCAAAGTTGTGTAAGAGCAGACAGTTAGTAAACTCGTTCGAATAACCAGAAGATTTTGTTTAGAATTGAAAAAGTACATAGCATACATATACAATAAACGTTTTCACATTTAGTATTCCAAAGCTAAGTTCTAAAGTGCCCATACCCCTCTGACCCCCACCCAGGCTCCTCCTATTTGACCCCACCCATTCTGCCCAGGCTCCTCCTATTCGACCCCACCCAATCTGCCCAGGCTCCTCCTATACCCCACGTCTCTGACCCCACCCAATCTGACTAGGCTCCTCCTAAGCCCCTCCTCTGCTGTCTGACCCCACCCATTCTGCCCAGGCTCCTCCTATACCCCCTCCTCTCTGACTCCACCCATTCTACCCAGGCTCCTCCCATACCCCTCTGACCCCACCCATTCTGCCCAGGCTTCTCCTATTTGACCCCACCCAATCTGACTAGGCTGCTCCTACATCCCCCTCTGCCAGGCTCCTCCTATACCCCCTCCTCTCTGACTCCACCCATTCTACCCAGGCTCCTCCTATACCCCCTCCTCTCTGACTCCACCCATTCTGCCCAGGCTCCTCCCATACCCCTCTGACCCCACCCATTCTGCCCAGGCTCCTCCTATTTGACCCCACCCAATCTGACTAGGCTCCTCCTAAGCCCCTCCTCTGCTGTCTGACCCCACCCATTCTGCCCAGGCTCCTCCTATACCCCCTCCTCTCTGACTCCACCCATTCTGCCCAGGCTCCTCCTATTTGACCCCACCCAATCTGACTAGGCTCCTCCTAAGCCCCTCCTCTGCTGTCTGACCCCACCCATTCTGCCCAGGCTCCTCCTATACCCCCTCCTCTCTGACTCCACCCATTCTGCCCAGGCTCCTCCTATTTGACCCCACCCAATCTGACTAGGCTCCTCCTATACCCCCTCTGCCCAGGCTCCTCCTATACCCCTCCTCTCTGACCCCACCCATTCTGCCCAGGCTCCTCCTATACCCCCTCCTATTTGACCCCACCCAATCTGACTTGGCTCCTCCTAAGCCCCTCCTCTGCTGTCTGACCCCACCCATTCTGCCCAGGCTCCTCCTATACCCCACCTCTCTGACCCCACCCAATCTGACTAGGCTCCTCCTAAGCCCCTAGGCTCCTCCTAAGCCCCTCCTCTCTGACCCCACCCAATCTGACTAGGCTCCTCCTAACCCCTCCTCTGCTGTCTGACCCCACCCAACCTGCCCAGGCTCCTCCTATACCCCTCCTCTCTGACCCCACCCAATCTGACTAGGCTCCTCCTAAGCCCCTCCTCTCTGACCCCACCCAATCTGACTAGGCTCCTCTTAAGCCCCTCTTCTGCTGTCTGACCCCACCCATTCTGCCCAGGCTCCTCCTATACCCCCTCCTCTCTGACTCCACCCATTCTGACTAGGCTCCTCCTATTTGACCACACCCAATTTGACTAGGCTCCTCCTAAGCCCCTCCTCTGCTGTCTGAGATTCTGCCCAGGCTCCGCCTAAGCATCTCCTCTCTGACCCCACCCATTCTGCCCAGGCTCCTCCTAAGCCCCTCCTCTGCTGTCTGACCCCACCCATTCTGCCCAGGCTCCTCCTAAGCCCCTCCTCTGCTGTCTGACCCCACCCATTCTGCCCAGGCTCCCCCTTTACCCCTCCTCTCTGACCCCACCCAATCTGACTAGGCTCCTCCTAAGCCCCTCCTCTGCTGTCTGGCCCCACCCATTCTGCCCAGGCTCCTCCTATACCCCCTCCTCTCTGACTCCACCCATTCTGACTAGGCTCCTCCTATTTGACCACACCCAATTTGACTAGGCTCCTCCTAAGCCCCTCCTCTGCTGTCTGACCCCACCCATTCTGCCCAGGCTCCGCCTAAGCATCTCCTCTCTGACCCCACCCATTCTGCCCAGGCTCCTCCTAAGCCCCTCCTCTGCTGTCTGACCCCACCCATTCTGCCCAGGCTCCTCCTAAGCCCCTCCTCTGCTGTCTGACCCCACCCATTCTGCCCAGGCTCCTCCTATACCCCCTCCTCTCTGACTCCACCCATTCTGCCCAGGCTCCTCCTATACCCCTCCTCTCTGACTCCACCCATTCTACCCAGGCTCCTCCTATACCCCTCCTCTCTGACCCCACCCAATCTGACTAGGCTCCTCCTAAGCCCCTCCTCTGCTGTCTGGCCCCACCCATTCTGCCCAGGCTCCTCCTATACCCCCTCCTCTCTGACTCCACCCATTCTGCCCAGGCTCCTCCTATACCCCTCCTCTGCTGTCTGACCCCACCCATTCTGCCCAGGCTCCTCCTATTCGACCCCACCCAATCTGCCCAGGCTCCTCCTATACCCCACATCTCTGACCCCACCCAATCTGACTAGGCTCCTCCTAAGCCCCTCCTCTGCTGTCTGACCCCAGCCATTCTGCCCAGGCTCCTCCTATACCCCCTCCTCTCTGACTCCACCCAGTCTACCCAGGCTCCTCCCATACCCCTCTGACCCCACCCATTCTGCCCAGGCTTCTCCTATTTGACCCCACCCAATCTGACTAGGCTGCTCCTACATCCCCCTCTGCCAGGCTCCTCCTATACCCCCTCCTCTCTGACTCCACCCATTCTACCCAGGCTCCTCCCATTCTGCCCAGGCTCCTCCTATTTGACCCCACCCAATCTGACTAGGGTCCTCCTACACCCCCCCTCTGCCAGGCTCCTCCTATACCCCTCCTCTCTGACCCCACCCAATCTGACTAGGCTCCTCCTAAGCCCCTAGGCCCCCTCCTAAGCCCCTCCTCTGCTGTCTGGCCCCACCCAACCTGCCCAGGCTCCTCCTATACCCCTCCTCTCTGACCCCACCCAATCTGACTAGGCTCCTCCTAAGCCCCTAGGCTCCTCCTAAGCCCCTCCTCTCTGACCCCACCCAATCTGACTAGGCTCCTCTTAAGCCCCTCTTCTGCTGTCTGACCCCACCCATTCTGCCCAGGCTCCTCCTATACCCCCTCCTCTCTGACTCCACCCATTCTGACTAGGCTCCTCCTATTTGACCACACCCAATTTGACTAGGCTCCTCCTAAGCCCCTCCTCTGCTGTCTGACCCCACCCATTCTGCCCAGGCTCCGCCTAAGCATCTCCTCTCTGACCCCACCCATTCTGCCCAGGCTCCTCCTAAGCCCCTCCTCTGCTGTCTGACCCCACCCATTCTGCCCAGGCTCCTCCTAAGCCCCTCCTCTGCTGTCTGACCCCACCCATTCTGCCCAGGCTCCTCCTATACCCCCTCCTCTCTGACTCCACCCATTCTGCCCAGGCTCCTCCTATACCCCTCATATTTGACCCCACCCAATCTGACTTGGCTCCTCCTAAGCCCCTCCTCTGCTGTCTGGCCCCACCCATTCTGCCCAGGCTCCTCCTATACCCCCTCCTCTCTGACTCCACCCATTCTGCCCAGGCTCCTCCTATACCCCTCCTCTCTGACCCCACCCAATCTGACTAGGCTCCTCCTAAGCCCCTCCTCTGCTGTCCCCACCCATTCTGCCCAGGCTCCTCCTATACCCCCTCCTATTTGACCCCACCCAATCTGACTAGGCTCCTCCTATACCCCTCCTCTCTGACCTCACCCATTCTGCCCAGGCTCCTCCTATACCCCCTCCTCTCTGACTCCACCCATTCTGACTAGGCTCCTCCTATTTGACCACACCCAATTTGACTAGGCTCCTCCTAAGCCCCTCCTCTGCTGTCTGACCCCACCCATTCTGCCCAGGCTCCGCCTAAGCATCTCCTCTCTGACCCCACCCATTCTGCCCAGGCTCCTCCTAAGCCCCTCCTCTGCTGTCTGACCCCACCCATTCTGCCCAGGCTCCTCCTAAGCCCCTCCTCTGCTGTCTGACCCCACCCATTCTGCCCAGGCTCCTCCTATACCCCCTCCTCTCTGACTCCACCCATTCTGCCCAGGCTCCTCCTATACCCCTCATATTTGACCCCACCCAATCTGACTTGGCTCCTCCTAAGCCCCTCCTCTGCTGTCTGGCCCCACCCATTCTGCCCAGGCTCCTCCTATACCCCCTCCTCTCTGACTCCACCCATTCTGCCCAGGCTCCTCCTATACCCCTCCTCTCTGACCCCACCCAATCTGACTAGGCTCCTCCTAAGCCCCTCCTCTGCTGTCTGGCCCCACCCATTCTGCCCAGGCTCCTCCTATACCCCCTCCTATTTGACCCCACCCAATCTGACTAGGCTCCTCCTATACCCCTCCTCTCTGACCTCACCCATTCTGCCCAGGCTCCTCCTATTTGACCCCACCCAATCTGACTAGGCTCCTCCTAAGCCCCTCCTCTGCTGTCTGACCCCACCAATTCTGCCCAGGCTCCTCCTAAGCCCCTCCTCTGCTGTCTGACCCCACCAATTCTGCCCAGGCTCCTCCTAAGCCCCTCCTCTGCTGTCTGACCCCACCCATTCTGCCCAGGCTCCTCCTAAGCCCCTCCTCTCTGACCCCACCAATTGTGCCCAGGCTCCTCCTAAGCCCCTCCTCTGCTGTCTGACCCCACCCATTCTGCCCAGGCTCCTCCTATACCCCTCCTCTCTGACCCCACCCAATCTGACTAGGCTCCTCCTATACCCCCTCCTCTCTGACTCCACCCATTCTGACTAGGCTCCTCCTATTTGACCCCACCCAATCTGACTAGGCTCCTCCTAAGCCCCTCCTCTGCTGTCTGACCCCACCCATACTGCCCAGGCTCTGCCTAAGCATCTCCTCTCTGACCCCACCCATTCTGCCCAGGCTCCTCCTAAGCCCCTCCTCTGCTGTCTGACCCCACCCATTCTGCCCAGGCTCCTCCTATACCCCTCCTATTTGACCCCACCCAATCTGACTTGGCTCCTCCTAAGCCCCTCCTCTGCTGTCTGACCCAACCCATTCTGCCCAGGCTCCTCCTATTTGACCCCACCCATTCTGACTAGGCTCCTCCTATTTGACCCCACCCAATCTGACTAGGCTCCTCCTAAGCCCCTCCTCTGCTGTCTGACCCCCACCCATTCTGCCCAGGCTCCGCCTAAGCCCCTCCTCTCTGACCCCACCCATTCTGCCCAGGCTCCTCCTATTTGACCCCACCCAATCTGACTAGGCTCCTCCTAAGCCCCTCCTCTCTGACTCCACCCATTCTACCCAGGCTCCTCCCATACCCCTCTGACCCCTCCCATTGTGCCCAGGCTCCTCCTATTTGACCCCACCCAATCTGACTAGGCTCCTCCTACACCCCCCTCTGCCAGGCTCCTCCTATACCCCCTCCTCTCTGACTCCACCCATTCTACCCAGGCTCCTCCCATACCCCTCTGACCCCACCCATTCTGCCCAGGCTCCTCCTATTTTACCCCACCCAATCTGACTAGGCTCCTCCTACACCCCCCTCTGCCCAGGCTCCTCCTATACCCCCTCCTCTCTGACTACACCCATTCTACCCAGGCTCCTCCCATACCCCTCTGACCCCACCCATTCTGCCCAGGCTCCTCCTATTTGACCCCACCCAATCTGACAAGGCTCCTCCTAAGCCCCTCCTCTGCTTTCTGACCCCACCCATTCTGCCCAGGCTCCTCCTATACCCCTCCTCTCTGACCCCTCCTCTCTGACCCCACCCCCTCTGCCCAGGCTCCTCCTATACCCCCTCTGCCCAGGCTCCTCCTAAGCCCCTCCTCTGCTGTCTGATACCACCCATTCTGCCCAGGCTCCTCCTATACCCCTCCTCTCTGACCCCACCCAACCTGCCCAGGGTCCTCCTCCTACAGACAACACCCATTCTCTTTCTTTCACCTTTCTTTCCACACGTATTTT
The DNA here is from genome assembly GCF_964263255.1 of Lissotriton vulgaris. Classification (NCBI taxonomy): domain Eukaryota; kingdom Metazoa; phylum Chordata; class Amphibia; order Caudata; family Salamandridae; genus Lissotriton; species Lissotriton vulgaris. The sequence continues at coordinate 1,003,833,910 of NC_141695.1, forward strand.
ACTTACCGACCAATCTGCAATCCCTCTTTCGCTAGGCATGATTCCACTCTTACACAACACACAGACACATTTTACTTACCAATTTACTTACCTGGTGCCGAACCCGGGATTTGAACCCTGGTTGCCTGGATGGAAGGCAGGAACTTACCCACTGGACCACACTGGTTTCCATGTAAGTAGCCTATCAAATTGTCCTTATGTCATGGTCATCCATTTAATGTGCAATGGAAGCCACAGGGAAGGACACCAAGGCCTGTATGTTGCTTATAGTTACTACTGCAATCCTCTAGACCACCAAGGAGATAGCTCAAAGGTAAGGCTTGTACCTTTGGGGGGACAGCCCTCACAGGCCAGGGTTCGAATCCTGCCAGTGCTGTAGAAGTGTCCCAAGGTGGGAAATTTTCAAACAGTGATTTTTTTTTTGCTAGTGTTTTTTTGGCAGGTGTCTCCCAACATTTCATATGTTTTCTCTCATGACCTTCTACCAACCGCCCTATTTCTCAAGTAGGTGCTAGGAACAAGGCCTTATCTTCCTTTATCAATGTCGTCATTCTTTGTCCTTTAAGTTTGGTGAATTGCAGAGTGCAATTGTGGTATTGGGGGTTATAACTGAGCACAAGAATGCGAGGATGGTGCTACACTTATTGTAAAATAGGTTGGTTGATGGTGATTTTTCATTTTAGTGTGAGCCACTCGCTCAAATCAGGGGTTTGGTGCCAGTGAGCTTGGATAGAAATAAAGGTCAAGTATGAGCTCTGGCTATTGAAATGATGGGTCGAGTTTGAGGCTAGCTAGAGTCCATTTATTAGGTGCAATAAGAAGTTGGAAAGATTTTTCCTTTAAGAGACAGACAAGAGCAGAGTCAAGCCTTTGCTCTAGTAGATCTGCATCATGCCTGCTGCAGGATGTGAAGGAGTGGACCTCCACAGCAGTGCGCTGTGCCGGGCTGGGCTGCACTGGGCTGGGCTGGGCCTGCCCTGGCATCTTGGATTTATTCACCCACCTCCTTCCTTTGAAGAACGCTCACGAACGGCCACGAACGTCCTTGTTCTGTATACAGGCGGACAGCAGGCAATTTAGGACCCTGCTAAATGATGGTGATGTCCCCATGTGCTTCCTTCGAGTGGCAAAATCCTTCGTCTAAGGCAGGTGGGCTTTTTTAAAATTTGGTTGAAGACCATATGTTGGAGGCAGTATCACGGCACAAGCCGCCGACCGTCTCAGAAGAAAGTATGCATGGGAGGACATTATTTGCATAGGAGAGCCCTCTTCTCAGTCCCATTCTTAAGCTGCAGTGGCCATGAAGTGTTACTAGGGGGCAGCAGTATGAACAAAAGAGCACACTGAGGCTTTTCTCCTTCTTGCTGACATGATTCTTGGTCATTTTTGTCTTGCAGGGCCTAAGGAGTGAATGACTACGATGACTGAGGGGATGAGGAATGGCTGGCCTGTATTTGTGGTGAAGGGGGAACATTTGGAAGGTAAACAGCAAGATGAAAGCGTCAAAGCATATATGTTTGCTGAGTGATTGAGTCTGTGTGTCACTTGTCTCTTTGTAGGGACATGTGAGAAAGGAACAGCAGCACCATAGACTTCAGGTGGGAGAGCAAGCAAGGATGACTATTTCCCTCAAATCCAAATACTTACAGCACCTCAAAGATGACAAGTGCGATATGATGTTCTGCAATTGCAAGGATTTGCCATGTGTGGTGCATAAATATGCATGGTTAGTGAGGTTTTTCCCAGAATGTGAGTATCGTTAGGCTGGCAAATGTCAGGCACTCCTTTGGGGGTATGAGGCCAAGAAAAAATTTGGGAAGTTTGCTACAGTCATCTGTAGGATCGAAAGACACTGGGGAATCGTTACAGAGGGAGCCAGGCTGCACAAAACGTGGTAACAGTTGGACAGAAATCTTTAGCCGGACTTTTGACTACCCCCAATGTGGGACCAGGACCGCAGTACCTCTCTGTCTCTGAAACATATTTTGACCTCTGGGCACCACCATCTCAATGCCCCTCAAATGTTCCCTCCTGGAACCCCAGCTTTGGTAGTGCATCAACCAGGTTTCAATCATTTGAGTGACCACAAACACCCTTGCTATGTGCCTTCCATTTACATTCAGTCAGTAACCCAGCTGCTTCGTTCGCTATTGAATCTCAAGTGACAGTTGGATGCACATTGCAGGGGTATACAGGCATTTACCGTACTGTACAGCCCCTCTCAGTACAGTCAGACTACACTTCTTAAAATCATAAATACATGTTTTGTCCAACAGTAAGGCCGGGCCTTTCCTCTGTAGTTCATAGCCAACGTAAGGAGGAAAAAATAAGCTGAAGAGCATGCCAAAATTCTCTACAGACACTGCCAATCCTCACACTGCCTATTTGCATGCCGAGGTTATTCACTATGACCCACCAAACCAATTGGCAACAGTAGCCTCTCTCTGCCTCATTCGTATGCTCCGATGCCACCTTTATTTAGCAAATGTTAGTGCTCTAGGATTTCATAGCACGATTCGCTATAGCCTCTTTTTTCAACAGAAATGTCCTAAAGGTACCTATACCAATCTGCTGGGTGGGGAGGAGGGGGGCTGCTGCTGCTGGCAGTAACATTTTGGGGCACCCCACCTGCAAAAATACATTCACATGCTCCTTGTTGTACCTTTCAATACCATAACTGCAGCAGAATCGTATGGTGACCCCTGTTGGTAACAGAAACTGTCAAACAGCTTTTTGCCACCCCCCCTCCCCCGTTGCCCCTAACCATTTGGGGTACACCCCATGAGGGAGGATCAGAGCAATAAAAAATAATGGTAGCCCCCCCAAAAAGTACCTGGAAGGCATGCCATTCTGTGCACCTCATCGCTCTTCACGTTGCGCCTAAGCACCTTTTAATACTGCTCCCCGACTGCCCCCTCCAAACAGAAATCAGAAAGTATAGGGGGGTGCATTAAAAAAGTTTTTGCAGTTCCCCACCATAAGTCAGGATCCTCCTCCATCTATGACCCCTTCCTAGGCCCTCAGACCCCACCCATTCTGCCCAGGCTCCTCCTATTTGACCACACCCAATCTGACTAGGCTCCTCCTTAACCCCTCCTCTGCTCTCTGACCCCACCCAATCTGACTAGGCTCCTCCTATACCCCCTCCTCTCTGACCCCACCCATTCTGCCCAGGCTCCTCCCATACCCCTCTGACCCCACCCATTCTGCCCAGGCTCCTCCTATACCCCTCTTATTTGACCCCAATCTGACTAGGCTCCTCCTAAGCCCCTCCTCTGCTGTCTGACCCCACCCATTCTGACTAAGCTCCTCCTAAACCAATCCTCTGCTGTCTGACTCCACCTATTCTGCCCAGGCTCCTCCTCAGCCCCTCCTCTCTGACCTCACCCAATCTGACTAGGCTCCTCCTATACCCCCTCCTCTCTGACCCCACCCAATCTGACTAGGCTCCTCCTTAACCCCTCCTCTGCTCTCTGACCCCACCCATTCTGACTAAGCTCCTCCTAAACCCATCCTCTGCTGTCTGACCCCACCCATTCTGCCCAGGCTCCTCCTAAGCCCCTCTGCCCAGGCTCCTCCTATACCCCTCCTCTCTGACCTCACCCAATCTGACTAGGCTCCTCCTATACCCATTCTGCCCAGGCTCCTCCTATACCCCCTCCTCTCTGACTCCACCCATTCTGCCCAGGCTCCTCCTATACCCCTCCTCTCTGACTCCACCCATTCTGACTAGGCTCCTCCTAAGCCCCTCCTCTGCTGTCTGACCCCACCCATTCTGCCCAGGCTCCTCCTATACCCCCTCCTCTCTGACTCCACCCATTCTGCCCAGGCTCCTCCTAAGCCCCTCCTCTCTGACTCCACCCATTCTGCCCAGGCTCCGCCTAAGACCCTCCTCTCTGACCCCACCCAATCTGACTAGGCTCCTCCTATACCCCCTCTTCTCTGACTCCACCCATTCTGACTAGGCTCCTCCTATTTGACCCCACCCAATCTGACTAGGCTCCTCCTAAGCCCCTCCTCTGCTGTCTGACCCCACCCATTCTGCCCAGGCTCCGCCTAAGCATCTCCTCTCTGACCCCACCCATTCTGCCCAGGCTCCTCCTAAGCCCCTCCTCTGCTGTCTGACCCCACCCATTCTGCCCAGGCTCCTCCTATTTGACCCCACCAAATCTGACTAGGTTCCTCCTAAGCCCCTCCTCTGCTGTCTGGCCCCACCCATTCTGCCCAGGCTCCTTCTATACCCCCTCCTATTTGACCCCACCCAATCTGACTAGGCTCCTCCTATACCCCTCCTCTCTGACCTCACCCATTCTGCCCAGGCTCCTCCTATTTGACCCCACCCAATCTGACTAGGTTCCTCCTAAGCCCCTCCTCTGCTGTCTGGCCCCACCCATTCGGCCCAGGCTCCTCCTATACCCCCTCCTATTTGACCCCACCCAATCTGACTAGGCTCCTTCTATACCCCTCCTCTCTGACCTCACCCATTCTGCCCAGGCTCCTCCTATTTGACCCCACCCAATCTGACTAGGCTCCTCCTAAGCCCCTCCTCTGCTGTCTGACCCCACCCATTCTGCCCAGGCTCCTCCTAAGCCCCTCCTCTCTGACCCCACCAATTCTGCCCAGGCTCCTCCTAAGCCCCTCATCTGCTGTCTGACCCCACCCATTCTGCCCAGGCTCCTCCTATACCCCTCCTCTCTGACCCCACCCAATCTGACTAGGCTCCTCCTAAGCCCCTAGGCTCCTCCTAAGCCCCTCCTCTCTGACCCCACCCAATCTGACTAGGCTCCTTCTATACCCCCTCCTCTCTGACTCCACCCATTCTGACTAGGTTCCTCCTATTTGACCCCACCCAATCTGACTAGGCTCCTCCTAAGCCCCTCCTCTGCTGTCTGCCCCCACCCATTCTGCCCAGGCTCCTCCTAAGCCCCTCCTCTGCTGTCTGACCCCACCCATTCTGCCCAGGCTCCTCCTAAGCCCCTCCTCTGCTGTCTGACCCCACCCATTCTGCCCAGGCTCCTCCTATACCCCCTCCTCTCTGACTCCACCCATTCTGCCCAGGCTCCTCCCATACCCCTCTGACCCCACCCATTCTGCCCAGGCTCCTCCTATACCCCTCCTATTTGACCCCACCCAATCTGACTTGGCTCCTCCTAAGCCCCTCCTCTGCTGTCTGACCCCACCCATTCTGCCCAGGCTCCGCCTAAGACCCTCCTCTCTGACCCCACCCATTCTGCCCAGGCTCCTCCTAAGCCCCACCTCTCTGACTCCACCCATTCTGCCCAGGCTCCTCCTATTTGACCCCACCCAATCTGCCCAGGCTCCTCCTAAGCCCCTCCTCTGCTGTCTGACCCCCACCCATTCTGCCCAGGCTCCGCCTAAGCCCCTCCTCTCTGACCCCACCCATTCTGCCCAGGCTCCTCCTAAGCCCCACCTCTCTGACTCCACCCATTCTGCCCAGGCTCCTCCTATTTGACCCCACCCAATCTGACTAGGCTCCTCCTATACCCCCTCCTCTCTGACTCCACCCATTCTACCCAGGCTCCTCCCATACCCCTCTGACCCCTCCCATTGTGCCCAGGCTCCTCCTATTTGACCCCACCCAATCTGACTAGGCTCCTCCTACACCCCCCTCTGCCAGGCTCCTCCTATACCCCCTCCTCTCTGACTCCACCCATTCTACCCAGGCTCCTCCCATACCCCTCTGACCCCTCCCATTCTGCCCAGGCTCCTCCTATTTGACCCCACCCAATCTGACTAGGCTTCTCCTACACCCACCTCTGCCCAGGCTCCTCCTATACCCCCCTCTGCCAGGCTCCTCCTATACCCCCTCCTCTCTGACCCCACCCATTCTGCCCAGGCTCCTCCTATTTGACCACACCCAATCTGACTAGGCTCCTCCTATACCCATTCTGCCCAGGCTCCTCCTATACCCCCTCCTCTCTGACTCCACCCATTCTGCCCAGGCTCCTCCTAAGCCCCTCCTCTCTGACCCCACTCATTCTGCCCAGGCTCCTCCTATTTGACCCCACCCAATCTGACTAGGCTCCTCCTAAGCCCCTCCTCTCTGACCCCACCCCCTCTGCCCAGGCTCCTCCTATACCCCCTCTGCCCAGGCTCCTCCTAAGCCCCTCCTCTGCTGTCTGACCCCACCCATTCTGCCCAGCCTATCAAATTGTCCTTATGTCATGGTCATCCATTTAATGTGCAATGGAAGCCACAGGAAAGGACACCAAGGCCTGTATGTTGCTTATAGTTACTACTGCAATCCTCCAGACCACCAAGGAGCTATAGCTCAAAGGTAAGGCTTGTACCTTTGGTGGGGACAGCCCTCACAGGCCAGGGTTCGAATCCTGCCAGTGCTGTAGAAGTATCCCAAGGTGGGAAATTTTCAAACAGTGCTTCCTTCGAGTGGCAAAATCCTTCGTCTAAGGCAGGTGGGCTTTTTTAAAATTTGGTTGAAGACCATATGTTGGAGGCAGTATCACGGCACAAGCCGCCGACCGTCTCAGAAGAAAGTATGCATGGGAGGACATTATTTGCATAGGAGAGCCCTCTTCTCAGTCCCATTCTTAAGCTGCAGTGGCTATGAAGTGTTACTAGGGGGCAGCAGTATGAACAAAAGAGCACACTGAGGCTTTTCTCCTTCTTGCTGACATGATTCTTGGTCATTTTTGTCTTGCAGGGCCTAAGGAGTGAATGACTACGATGACTGAGGGGATGAGGAATGGCTGGCCTGTATTTGTGGTGAAGGGGGAACATTTGGAAGGTAAACAGCAAGATGAAAGCGTCAAAGCATATATGTTTGCTGAGTGATTGAGTCTGTGTGTCACTTGTCTCTTTGTAGGGACATGTGAGAAAGGAACAGCAGCACCATAGACTTCAGGTGGGAGAGCAAGCAAGGATGAATATTTCCCTCAAATCCAAATACTTACAGCACCTCAAAGATGACAAGTGCGATATGATGTTCTGCAATTGCAAGGATTTGCCATGTGTGGTGCATAAATATGCATGGTTAGTGAGGTTTTTCCCAGAATGTGAGTATCGTTAGGCTGGCAAATGTCAGGCACTCCTTTGGGGGTATGAGGCCAAGAAAAAATTTGGGAAGTTTGCTACAGTCATCTGTAGGATCGAAAGACACTGGGGAATCGTTACAGAGGGAGCCAGGCTGCACAAAACGTGGTAACAGTTGGACAGAAATCTTTAGCCGGACTTTTGACTACCCCCAATGTGGGACCAGGACCGCAGTACCTCTCTGTCTCTGAAACATATTTTGACCTCTGGGCACCACCATCTCAATGCCCCTCAAATGTTCCCTCCTGGAACCCCAGCTTTGGTAGTGCATCAACCAGGTTTCAATCATTTGAGTGACCACAAACACCCTTGCTATGTGCCTTCCATTTACATTCAGTCAGTAACCCAGCTGCTTCGTTCGCTATTGAATCTCAAGTGACAGTTGGATGCACATTGCAGGGGTATACAGGCATTTACCGTACTGTACAGCCCCTCTCAGTACAGTCAGACTACACTTCTTAAAATCATAAATACATGTTTTGTCCAACAGTAAGGCCGGGCCTTTCCTCTGTAGTTCATAGCCAACGTAAGGAGGAAAAAATAAGCTGAAGAGCATGCCAAAATTCTCTACAGACACTGCCAATCCTCACACTGCCTATTTGCATGCCGAGGTTATTCACTATGACCCACCAAACCAATTGGCAACAGTAGCCTCTCTCTGCCTCATTCGTATGCTCCGATGCCACCTTTATTTAGCAAATGTTAGTGCTCTAGGATTTCATAGCACGATTCGCTATAGCCTCTTTTTTCAACAGAAATGTCCTAAAGGTACCTATACCAATCTGCTGGGTGGGGAGGAGGGGGGCTGCTGCTGCTGGCAGTAAAATTTTGGGGCACCCCACCTGCAAAAATACATTCACATGCTCCTTGTTGTACCTTTCAATACCATAACTGCAGCAGAATCGTATGGTGACCCCTGTTGGTAACAGAAACTGTCAAACAGCTTTTTGCCACCCCCCCTCCCCCGTTGCCCCTAACCATTTGGGGTACACCCCATGAGGGAGGATCAGAGCAATAAAAAATAATGGTAGCCCCCCCAAAAAGTACCTGGAAGGCATGCCATTCTGTGCACCTCATCGCTCTTCACGTTGCGCCTAAGCACCTTTTAATACTGCTCCCCGACTGCCCCTCCAAACAGAAATCAGAAAGTATAGGGGGGTGCATTAAAAAAGTGTTTGCAGTTCCCCACCATAAGTCAGGATCCTCCTCCATCTATGACCCCTTCCTAGGCCCTCAGACCCCACCCATTCTGCCCAGGCTCCTCCTATTTGACCACACCCAATCTGACTAGGCTCCTCCTTAACCCCTCCTCTGCTCTCTGACCCCACCCAATCTGACTAGGCTCCTCCTATACCCCCTCCTCTCTGACTCCACCCATTCTGCCCAGGCTCCTCCCATACCCCTCTGACCCCACCCATTCTGCCCAGGCTCCTCCTATACCCCTCTTATTTGACCCCAATCTGACTAGGCTCCTCCTAAACCAATCCTCTGCTGTCTGACTCCACCCATTCTGCCCAGGCTCCTCCTATACCCCCTCCTCTCTGACTCCACCCATTCTGCCCAGGCTCCTCCTATTGGACCCCACCCAATCTGATTAGGCTCCTCCTATACCCCCTCTGCCCAGGCTCCTCCTATACCCCTCCTCTCTGAGCCCACCCCCTCTGCCCAGGCTCCTCCTATACCCCTCCTCTGCTGTCTGACCCCACCCATTCTGCCCAGGCTCCTCCTATTTGACCCCACCCAATCTGATTAGGCTCCTCCTATACCCCCTCTGCCCAGGCTCCTCCTATACCCCTCCTCTCTGAGCCCACCCCCTCTGGGCAGGCTCCTCCTATACCCCTCCTCTGCTGTCTGACCCCACCCATTCTGCCCAGGCTCCTCCTATTTGACCCCACCCAATCTGACTAGGCTCCTCCTAAGCCCCTCCTCTGCTGTCTGACCCCACCCATTCTGCCCAGGCTCCTCCTATACCCCTCCTCTCTGACCCCACCCCCTCTGCCCAGGCTCCTCCTATTTGACCCCACCCAATCTGACTAGGCTCCTCCTACACCCCCCTCTGCCAGGCTCCTCCTATACCCCCTCCTCTCTGACTCCACCCATTCTACCTAGGCTCCTCCCATACCCCTCTGACCCCACCCATTCTGCCCAGGCTCCTCCTACACCCCCCTCTGCCCAGGCTCCTCCTATACCCCCCTCTGCCAGGCTCCTCCTATACCCCCTCCTCTCTGACCCCACCCATTCTGCCCAGGCTCCTCCTATACCCCCTCCTCTCTGACCCCACCCATTCTGCCCAGGCTCCTCCTATTTGACCACACCCAATCTGACTAGGCTCCTCCTATACCCATTCTGCCCAGGCTCCTCCTATACCCCCTCCTCTCTGACTCCACCCATTCTGCCCAGGCTCCTCCTAAGCCCCTCCTCTCTGACCTCACCCATTCTGCCCATATACCCCCTCCTCCTGCCCAGGCTCCTCCTAAGCCCCTCCTCTGCTGTCTGACCCCACCCATTCTGCCCAGGCTCCGCCTAAGCCCCTCCTCTCTGACCCCACCCATTCTGCCCAGGCTCCTCCAAAGCCCCTCCTCTGCTGTCTGACCCCACCCCCTCTGGCCAGGCTCCTCCTATACCCCCTCTGCCCAGGCTCCTCCTATACCCCCTCCTCTCTGACTCCACCCATTCTGCCCAGGCTCCTCCTAAGCCCCTCCTCTCTGACCTCACCCATTCTGCCCATATACCCCCTCCTCCTGCCCAGGCTCCTCCAAAGCCCCTCCTCTGCTGTCTGACCCCACCCATTCTGCCCAGGCTCCTCCTATACCCCCTCCTCTCTGACTCCACCCATTCTACCCAGGCTCCTCCCATACCCCTCTGACCCCACCCAGGCTCCTCCTATTTGACCCCACCCAATCTGACTAGGCTCCTCCTACACCCTCCTCTGCCAGGCTCCTCCTATACCCCTCCTCTGCTGTCTGACCCCACCCATTCTGCCCAGGCTCCTCCTTTTTGACCCCACCCAATCTGACTAGGCTCCTCCTAAGCCCCTCCTCTGCTGTCTGACCCCACCCATTCTGCCCAGGCTCCTCCTATACCCCTCCTATACCCCACCTCTCTGACCCCACCCAATCTGACTAAGCCCCTCCTCTGCCTGACCCCACCCATTCTGCCCAGGCTCCTCCTATACCCCTTCCTCTCTGACTCCACCCATTCTACCCAGGCTCCTCCCATACCCCTCTGACCCCACCCAGGCTTCTCCTATTTGACCCCACCCAATCTGCCTAGGCTCCTCCTACACCCCCCTCTGCCAGGCTCCTCCTATACCCCCTCCTCTCTGACTCCACCCATTCTACCCAGGCCCCTCCCATTCTGCCCAGGCTCCTCCTATTTGACCCCACCCAATCTGACTAGGCTCCTCCTACACCCCCCCTCTGCCAGGCTCCTCCTATACCCCTCCTCTCTGACCCCACCCAATCTGACTAGGCTCCTCCTAAGCCCCTAGGCCCCTCCTAAGCCCCTCCTCTGCTGTCTGACCCCACTCATTCTGCCCAGGCTCCTCCTAAGCCCCTCCTTTCTGACCCCACCCAATCTGACTAGGCTCCTCCTAAGCCCCTAGGCTCCTCCTAAGCCCCTCCTCTGCTCTCTGACCCCACCCATTCTGCCCAGGCTCCTCCTATACCCCACCTCTCTGACCCCACCCAATCTGACTAGGCTCCTCCTAAGCCCCTCCTCTGCTGTCTGACCCCACCCATTCTGCCCAGGCTCCTCCTCTCTGACCCCACCCATTCTGCCCAGGCTCCTCCTATACCCCACCTCTCTGACCCCACCCAATCTGACTAGGCTCCTCCTACACCCCCCTCTGCCAGGCTCCTCCTATACCCCCTCCTCTCTGACTCCACCCATTCTGCCCAGGCTCCTCCTCTCTGACTCCACCCATTCTACCCAGGCTCCTCCCATACCCCTCTGACCCCACCCATTCTGCCCAGGCTCCTCCTATTTGACCCCACCCAATCTGACTAGGCTCCTCCTACACCCCCCTCTGCCAGGCTCCTCCTATACCCCCTCCTCTCTGACTCCACCCATTCTACCCAGGCTCCTCCCATACCCCTCTGACCCCACCCATTCTGCCCAGGCTCCTCCTATTTGACCCCACCCAATCTGACTAGGCTCCTCCTACACCCCCCTCTGCCCAGGCTCCTCCTATACCCCCCTCTTCCAGGCTCCTCCTATACCCCCTCCTCTCTGACCCCACCCATTCTGCCCAGGCTCCTCCTATACCCCCTCCTCTCTGACTCCACCCATTCTGCCCAGGCTCCTCCTAAGCCCCTCCTCTCTGACCCCACCCATTCTGCCCAGGCTCCTCCTAAGCCCCTCCTCTGCTGTCTGACCCCACCCATTCTGCCCAGGCTCCTCCCATACCCCTCTGACCCCACCCATTCTGCCCAGGCTCCTCCTATACCCCCTCCTCTCTGACTCCACCCATTCTACCCAGGCTCCTCCCATACCCCTCTGACCCCACCCATTCTGCCCAGGCTCCTCCTATTTGACCCCACCCACTCTGACTAGGCTCCTCCTACACCCCCCTCTGCCCAGGCTCCTCCTATACCCCCTCCTCTCTGACCCCACCCATTCTGCCCAGGCTCCTCCTATTTGACCACACCCAATCTGACTAGGCTCCTCCTATACCCCCTCCTCTCTGACTCCACCCATTCTGCCCATATACCCCCGCCTCCTGCCCAGGCTCCTCCTAAGCCCCTCCTCTCTGACCCCACCCATTCTGCCCATATACCCCCGCCTCCTGCCCAGGCTCCTCCTATACCCCTCCTCTCTGACCCCACCCATTCTGCCCAGGCTCCTCCTCTCTGACCCCACCCATTCTGCCCAGGCTCCTCCTAAGCCCCTCCTCTGCTGTCTGACCCCACCCATTCTGCCCAGGCTCCTCCTATACCCCCTCCTCTCTGACTCCACCCATTCTACCCAGGCTCCTCCCATACCCCTCTGACCCCACCCATTCTGCCCAGGCTCCTCCTATTTGACCCCACCCAATCTGACTAGGCTCCTCCTACACCCCCCTCTGCCCAGGCTCCTCCTATACCCCCCTCTTCCAGGCTCCTCCTATACCCCCTCCTCTCTGACCCCACCCATTCTGCCCAGGCTCCTCCTAAGCCCCTCCTCTCTGACCCCACCCATTCTGCCCATATACCCCCTCCTCCTGCCCAGGCTCCTCCTATACCCCTCCTCTCTGACCCCACCCCCTCTGTCCAGGCTCCTCCTAAGCCCCTCCTCTGCTGTCTGACCCCACCCATTCTGCCCAGGCTCCTCCTATACCACCTCCTCTCTGACCCCACCCATTCTGCCCAGGCTCCTCCTATTTGACCCCACCCACTCTGACTAGGCTCCTCCTACACCCCCCTCTGCCCAGGCTCCTCCTATACCCCCTCCTCTCTGACCCCACCCATTCTGCCCAGGCTCCTCCTATTTGACCACACCCAATCTGACTAGGCTCCTCCTATACCCCCTCCTCTCTGACTCCACCCATTCTGCCCAGGCTCCTCCTAAGCCCCTCCTCTCTGACCCCACCCCCTCTGCCCAGGCTCCTCCTAAGCCCCTCCTCTGCTGTCTGACCCCACCCATTCTGCCCAGGCTCCTCCCATACCCCTCTGACCCCACCGATTCTGCCCAGGCTCCTCCTATTTGACCCCATCCAATCTGACTAGGCTCCTCCTACAACCCCCTCTGCCAGGCTCCTCCTATACCCCCTCCTCTCTGACTCCACCCATTCTACCCAGGCTCCTCCCATTCTGCCCAGGCTCCTCCTATTTGACCCCACCCAATCTGACTAGGCTCCTCCTACACCCCCCTCTGCCCAGGCTCCTCCTATACCCCCTCCTCTCTGACTCCACCCATTCTACCCAGGCTCCTCCCATACCCCTCTGACCCCACCCATTCTGCCCAGGCTCCTCCTATTTGACCCCACCCAATCTGACTAGGCTCCTCCTACACCCCCCCCTCTGCCAGGCTCTTCCTATACCCCTTCTCTCTGACCCCACCCAATCTGACTAGGCTCCTCCTAAGCCCCTAGGCCCCTCCTCTGCTGTCTGACCCCACTCATTCTGCCCAGGCTCCTCCTAAGCCCCTCCTCTCTGACCCCACCCAATCTGACTAGGCTCCTCCTAAGCCCCTAGGCTCCTCCTAAGCCCCTCCTCTGCTCTCTGACCCCACCCATTCTGCCCAGGCTCCTCCTATACCCCTCCTCTCTGACCCCACCCAACCTGCCCAGGGTCCTCCTCCTACAGACAACACCCATTCTCTTTCTTTCACCTTTCTTTCCACACCTATTTTACTTACCGACCAATCTGCAATCCCTCTTTCGCTAGGCATGATTCCACTCTTACACAACACACAGACACATTTTACTTACCAATTTACTTACCTGGTGCCGAACCCGGGATTTGAACCCTGGTTGTCTGGATGGAAGGCAGGAACTTACCCACTGGACCACACTGGTTTCCATGTAAGTAGCCTATCAAATTGTCCTTATGTCATGGTCATCCTTTTAATGTGCAATGGAAGCCACAGGAAAGGACACCAAGGCCTGTATGTTGCTTATAGTTACTTCTGCAATCCTCTAGACCACCAAGGAGCTATAGCTCAAAGGTAAGGCTTGTACCTTTGGTGGGGACAGCCCTCACAGGCCAGGGTTCGAATCCTGCCAGTGCTGTAGAAGTATCCCAAGGTGGGAAATTTTCAAACAGTGATTTTCTTTTATTTTTTGTTGCTAAGTGTTTTTCTGGTTTCCATGTAAGTAGCCTATCAAATTGTCCTTATGTCATGGTCATCCATTTAATGTGCAATGGAAGCCACAGGGAAGGACACCAAGGCCTGTATGTTGCTTATAGTTACTACTGCAATCCTCTAGACCACCAAGGAGATAGCTCAAAGGTAAGGCTTGTACCTTTGGGGGGACAGCCCTCACAGGCCAGGGTTCGAATCCTGCCAGTGCTGTAGAAGTGTCCCAAGGTGGGAAATTTTCAAACAGTGATTTTTTTTTTGCTAGTGTTTTTTTGGCAGGTGTCTCCCAACATTTCATATGTTTTCTCTCATGACCTTCTACCAACCGCCCTATTTCTCAAGTAGGTGCTAGGAACAAGGCCTTATCTTCCTTTATCAATGTCGTCATTCTTTGTCCTTTAAGTTTGGTGAATTGCAGAGTGCAATTGTGGTATTGGGGGTTATAACTGAGCACAAGAATGCGAGGATGGTGCTACACCTATTGTAAACTAGGTTGGTTGATGGTGATTTTTCATTTTAGTGTGAGCCACTCGCTCAAATCAGGGGTTTGGTGCCAGTGAGCTTGGATAGAAATAAAGGTCAAGTATGAGCTCTGGCTAATGAAATGATGGGTCGAGTTTGAGGCTAGCTAGAGTCCATTTATTAGGTGCAATAAGAAGTTGGAAAGATTTTTCCTTTAAGAGACAGACAAGAGCAGAGTCAAGCCTTTGCTCTAGTAGATCTGCATCATGCCTGCTGCAGGATGTGAAGGAGTGGACCTCCACAGCAGTGCGCTGTGCCGGACTGGGCTGCACTGGGCTGGGCTGGGCCTGCCCTGGCATCTTGGATTTATTCACCCACCTCCTTCCTTTGAAGAACGCTCACGAACGGCCACGAACGTCCTTGTTCTGTATACAGGCGGACAGCGGGCAATTTAGGACCCTGCTAAATGATGGTGATGTCCCCATGTGCTTCCTTCGAGTGGCAAAATCCTTCGTCTAAGGCAGGTGGGCTTTTTTAAAATTTGGTTGAAGACCATATGTTGGAGGCAGTATCACGGCACAAGCCGCCGACCGTCTCAGAAGAAAGTATGCATGGGAGGACATTATTTGCATAGGAGAGCCCTCTTCTCAGTCCCATTCTTAAGCTGCAGTGGCTATGAAGTGTTACTAGGGGGCAGCAGTATGAACAAAAGAGCACACTGAGGCTTTTCTCCTTCTTGCTGACATGATTCTTGGTCATTTTTGTCTTGCAGGGCCTAAGGAGTGAATGACTACGATGACTGAGGGGATGAGGAATGGCTGGCCTGTATTTGTGGTGAAGGGGGAACATTTGGAAGGTAAACAGCAAGATGAAAGCGTCAAAGCATATATGTTTGCTGAGTGATTGAGTCTGTGTGTCACTTGTCTCTTTGTAGGGACATGTGAGAAAGGAACAGCAGCACCATAGACTTCAGGTGGGAGAGCAAGCAAGGATGAATATTTCCCTCAAATCCAAATACTTACAGCACCTCAAAGATGACAAGTGCGATATGATGTTCTGCAATTGCAAGGATTTGCCATGTGTGGTGCATAAATATGCATGGTTAGTGAGGTTTTTCCCAGAATGTGAGTATCGTTAGGCTGGCAAATGTCAGGCACTCCTTTGGGGGTATGAGGCCAAGAAAAAATTTGGGAAGTTTGCTACAGTCATCTGTAGGATCGAAAGACACTGGGGAATCGTTACAGAGGGAGCCAGGCTGCACAAAACGTGGTAACAGTTGGACAGAAATCTTTAGCCGGACTTTTGACTACCCCCAATGTGGGACCAGGACCGCAGTACCTCTCTGTCTCTGAAACATATTTTGACCTCTGGGCACCACCATCTCAATGCCCCTCAAATGTTCCCTCCTGGAACCCCAGCTTTGGTAGTGCATCAACCAGGTTTCAATCATTTGAGTGACCACAAACACCCTTGCTATGTGCCTTCCATTTACATTCAGTCAGTAACCCAGCTGCTTCGTTCGCTATTGAATCTCAAGTGACAGTTGGATGCACATTGCAGGGGTATACAGGCATTTACCGTACTGTACAGCCCCTCTCAGTACAGTCAGACTACACTTCTTAAAATCATAAATACATGTTTTGTCCAACAGTAAGGCCGGGCCTTTCCTCTGTAGTTCATAGCCAACGTAAGGAGGAAAAAATAAGCTGAAGAGCATGCCAAAATTCTCTACAGACACTGCCAATCCTCACACTGCCTATTTGCATGCCGAGGTTATTCACTATGACCCACCAAACCAATTGGCAACAGTAGCCTCTCTCTGCCTCATTCGTATGCTCCGATGCCACCTTTATTTAGCAAATGTTAGTGCTCTAGGATTTCATAGCACGATTCGCTATAGCCTCTTTTTTCAACAGAAATGTCCTAAAGGTACCTATACCAATCTGCTGGGTGGGGAGGAGGGGGGCTGCTGCTGCTGGCAGTAAAATTTTGGGGCACCCCACCTGCAAAAATACATTCACATGCTCCTTGTTGTACCTTTCAATACCATAACTGCAGCAGAATCGTATGGTGACCCCTGTTGGTAACAGAAACTGTCAAACAGCTTTTTGCCACCCCCCCTCCCCCGTTGCCCCTAACCATTTGGGGTACACCCCATGAGGGAGGATCAGAGCAATAAAAAATAATGGTAGCCCCCCCAAAAAGTACCTGGAAGGCATGCCATTCTGTGCACCTCATCGCTCTTCACGTTGCGCCTAAGCACCTTTTAATACTGCTCCCCGACTGCCCCTCCAAACAGAAATCAGAAAGTATAGGGGGGTGCATTAAAAAAGTGTTTGCAGTTCCCCACCATAAGTCAGGATCCTCCTCCATCTATGACCCCTTCCTAGGCCCTCAGACCCCACCCATTCTGCCCAGGCTCCTCCTATTTGACCACACCCAATCTGACTAGGCTCCTCCTTAACCCCTCCTCTGCTCTCTGACCCCACCCAATCTGACTAGGCTCCTCCTATACCCCCTCCTCTCTGACTCCACCCATTCTGCCCAGGCTCCTCCCATACCCCTCTGACCCCACCCATTCTGCCCAGGCTCCTCCTATACCCCTCTTATTTGACCCCAATCTGACTAGGCTCCTCCTAAACCAATCCTCTGCTGTCTGACTCCACCCATTCTGCCCAGGCTCCTCCTATACCCCCTCCTCTCTGACTCCACCCATTCTGCCCAGGCTCCTCCTATTGGACCCCACCCAATCTGATTAGGCTCCTCCTATACCCCCTCTGCCCAGGCTCCTCCTATACCCCTCCTCTCTGAGCCCACCCCCTCTGCCCAGGCTCCTCCTATACCCCTCCTCTGCTGTCTGACCCCACCCATTCTGCCCAGGCTCCTCCTATTTGACCCCACCCAATCTGACTAGGCTCCTCCTAAGCCCCTCCTCTGCTGTCTGACCCCACCCATTCTGCCCAGGCTCCTCCTATTTGACCCCACCCAATCTGACTAGGCTCCTCCTAAGCCCCTCCTCTCTGACCCCACCCATTCTGCCCAGGCTCCTCCTAAGCCCCTCCTCTGCTGTCTGACCCCACCCATTCTGCCCAGGCTCCTCCTATACCCCTCCTCTCTGACCCCACCCCCTCTGCCCAGGCTCCTCCTATTTGACCCCACCCAATCTGACTAGGCTCCTCCTACACCCCCCTCTGCCAGGCTCCTCCTATACCCCCTCCTCTCTGACTCCACCCATTCTACCTAGGCTCCTCCCATACCCCTCTGACCCCACCCATTCTGCCCAGGCTCCTCCTACACCCCCCTCTGCCCAGGCTCCTCCTATACCCCCCTCTGCCAGGCTCCTCCTATACCCCCTCCTCTCTGACCCCACCCATTCTGCCCAGGCTCCTCCTATACCCCCTCCTCTCTGACCCCACCCATTCTGCCCAGGCTCCTCCTATTTGACCACACCCAATCTGACTAGGCTCCTCCTATACCCATTCTGCCCAGGCTCCTCCTATACCCCCTCCTCTCTGACTCCACCCATTCTGCCCAGGCTCCTCCTAAGCCCCTCCTCTCTGACCTCACCCATTCTGCCCATATACCCCCTCCTCCTGCCCAGGCTCCTCCTAAGCCCCTCCTCTGCTGTCTGACCCCACCCATTCTGCCCAGGCTCCGCCTAAGCCCCTCCTCTCTGACCCCACCCATTCTGCCCAGGCTCCTCCAAAGCCCCTCCTCTGCTGTCTGACCCCACCCCCTCTGGCCAGGCTCCTCCTATACCCCCTCTGCCCAGGCTCCTCCTATACCCCCTCCTCTCTGACTCCACCCATTCTGCCCAGGCTCCTCCTAAGCCCCTCCTCTCTGACCTCACCCATTCTGCCCATATACCCCCTCCTCCTGCCCAGGCTCCTCCAAAGCCCCTCCTCTGCTGTCTGACCCCACCCATTCTGCCCAGGCTCCTCCTATACCCCCTCCTCTCTGACGCCACCCATTCTACCCAGGCTCCTCCCATACCCCTCTGACCCCACCCAGGCTCCTCCTATTTGACCCCACCCAATCTGACTAGGCTCCTCCTACACCCCCCTCTGCCAGGCTCCTCCTATACCCCTCCTCTGCTGTCTGACCCCACCCATTCTGCCCAGGCTCCTCCTTTTTGACCCCACCCAATCTGACTAGGCTCCTCCTAAGCCCCTCCTCTGCTGTCTGACCCCACCCATTCTGCCCAGGCTCCTCCTATACCCCTCCTATACCCCACCTCTCTGACCCCACCCAATCTGACTAAGCCCCTCCTCTGCCTGACCCCACCCATTCTGCCCAGGCTCCTCCTATACCCCTTCCTCTCTGACTCCACCCATTCTACCCAGGCTCCTCCCATACCCCTCTGACCCCACCCAGGCTTCTCCTATTTGACCCCACCCAATCTGCCTAGGCTCCTCCTACACCCCCCTCTGCCAGGCTCCTCCTATACCCCCTCCTCTCTGACTCCACCCATTCTACCCAGGCCCCTCCCATTCTGCCCAGGCTCCTCCTATTTGACCCCACCCAATCTGACTAGGCTCCTCCTACACCCCCCCTCTGCCAGGCTCCTCCTATACCCCTCCTCTCTGACCCCACCCAATCTGACTAGGCTCCTCCTAAGCCCCTAGGCCCCTCCTAAGCCCCTCCTCTGCTGTCTGACCCCACTCATTCTGCCCAGGCTCCTCCTAAGCCCCTCCTTTCTGACCCCACCCAATCTGACTAGGCTCCTCCTAAGCCCCTAGGCTCCTCCTAAGCCCCTCCTCTGCTCTCTGACCCCACCCATTCTGCCCAGGCTCCTCCTATACCCCACCTCTCTGACCCCACCCAATCTGACTAGGCTCCTCCTAAGCCCCTCCTCTGCTGTCTGACCCCACCCATTCTGCCCAGGCTCCTCCTCTCTGACCCCACCCATTCTGCCCAGGCTCCTCCTATACCCCACCTCTCTGACCCCACCCAATCTGACTAGGCTCCTCCTACACCCCCCTCTGCCAGGCTCCTCCTATACCCCCTCCTCTCTGACTCCACCCATTCTACCCAGGCTCCTCCCATACCCCTCTGACCCCACCCATTCTGCCCAGGCTCCTCCTATTTGACCCCACCCAATCTGACTAGGCTCCTCCTACACCCCCCTCTGCCAGGCTCCTCCTATACCCCCTCCTCTCTGACTCCACCCATTCTACCCAGGCTCCTCCCATACCCCTCTGACCCCACCCATTCTGCCCAGGCTCCTCCTATTTGACCCCACCCAATCTGACTAGGCTCCTCCTACACCCCCCTCTGCCCAGGCTCCTCCTATACCCCCCTCTTCCAGGCTCCTCCTATACCCCCTCCTCTCTGACCCCACCCATTCTGCCCAGGCTCCTCCTATACCCCCTCCTCTCTGACTCCACCCATTCTGCCCAGGCTCCTCCTAAGCCCCTCCTCTCTGACCCCACCCATTCTGCCCATATACCCCCTCCTCCTGCCCAGGCTCCTCCTATACCCCTCCTCTCTGACCCCACCCCCTCTGTCCAGGCTCCTCCTAAGCCCCTCCTCTCTGACCCCACCCATTCTGCCCAGGCTCCTCCTAAGCCCCTCCTCTGCTGTCTGACCCCACCCATTCTGCCCAGGCTCCTCCCATACCCCTCTGACCCCACCCATTCTGCCCAGGCTCCTCCTATACCCCCTCCTCTCTGACTCCACCCATTCTACCCAGGCTCCTCCCATACCCCTCTGACCCCACCCATTCTGCCCAGGCTCCTCCTATTTGACCCCACCCACTCTGACTAGGCTCCTCCTACACCCCCCTCTGCCCAGGCTCCTCCTATACCCCCTCCTCTCTGACCCCACCCATTCTGCCCAGGCTCCTCCTATTTGACCACACCCAATCTGACTAGGCTCCTCCTATACCCCCTCCTCTCTGACTCCACCCATTCTGCCCAGGCTCCTCCTAAGCCCCTCCTCTCTGACCCCACCCATTCTGCCCATATACCCCCGCCTCCTGCCCAGGCTCCTCCTATACCCCTCCTCTCTGACCCCACCCCCTCTGCCCAGGCTCCTCCTAAGCCCCTCCTCTGCTGTCTGACCCCACCCATTCTGCCCAGGCTCCTCCTCTCTGACCCCACCCATTCTGCCCAGGCTCCTCCTAAGCCCCTCCTCTGCTGTCTGACCCCACCCATTCTGCCCAGGCTCCTCCTATACCCCCTCCTCTCTGACCCCACCCAATCTGACTAGGCTCCTCCTAAGCCCCTCCTCTCTGACCCCACCCAATCTGACTAGGCTCCTCCTATACCCATTCTGCCCAGGCTCCTCCTATACCCCCTCCTCTCTGACTCCACCCATTCTGCCCAGGCTCCTCCTAAGCCCCTCCTCTCTGACCTCACCCATTCTGCCCATATACCCCCTCCTCCTGCCCAGGCTCCTCCTAAGCCCCTCCTCTGCTGTCTGACCCCACCCATTCTGCCCAGGCTCCGCCTAAGCCCCTCCTCTCTGACCCCACCCATTCTGCCCAGGCTCCTCCAAAGCCCCTCCTCTGCTGTCTGACCCCACCCCCTCTGGCCAGGCTCCTCCTATACCCCCTCTGCCCAGGCTCCTCCTATACCCCCTCCTCTCTGACTCCACCCATTCTGCCCAGGCTCCTCCTAAGCCCCTCCTCTCTGACCTCACCCATTCTGCCCATATACCCCCTCCTCCTGCCCAGGCTCCTCCAAAGCCCCTCCTCTGCTGTCTGACCCCACCCATTCTGCCCAGGCTCCTCCTATACCCCCTCCTCTCTGACGCCACCCATTCTACCCAGGCTCCTCCCATACCCCTCTGACCCCACCCAGGCTCCTCCTATTTGACCCCACCCAATCTGACTAGGCTCCTCCTACACCCCCCTCTGCCAGGCTCCTCCTATACCCCTCCTCTGCTGTCTGACCCCACCCATTCTGCCCAGGCTCCTCCTTTTTGACCCCACCCAATCTGACTAGGCTCCTCCTAAGCCCCTCCTCTGCTGTCTGACCCCACCCATTCTGCCCAGGCTCCTCCTATACCCCTCCTATACCCCACCTCTCTGACCCCACCCAATCTGACTAAGCCCCTCCTCTGCCTGACCCCACCCATTCTGCCCAGGCTCCTCCTATACCCCTTCCTCTCTGACTCCACCCATTCTACCCAGGCTCCTCCCATACCCCTCTGACCCCACCCAGGCTTCTCCTATTTGACCCCACCCAATCTGCCTAGGCTCCTCCTACACCCCCCTCTGCCAGGCTCCTCCTATACCCCCTCCTCTCTGACTCCACCCATTCTACCCAGGCCCCTCCCATTCTGCCCAGGCTCCTCCTATTTGACCCCACCCAATCTGACTAGGCTCCTCCTACACCCCCCCTCTGCCAGGCTCCTCCTATACCCCTCCTCTCTGACCCCACCCAATCTGACTAGGCTCCTCCTAAGCCCCTAGGCCCCTCCTAAGCCCCTCCTCTGCTGTCTGACCCCACTCATTCTGCCCAGGCTCCTCCTAAGCCCCTCCTTTCTGACCCCACCCAATCTGACTAGGCTCCTCCTAAGCCCCTAGGCTCCTCCTAAGCCCCTCCTCTGCTCTCTGACCCCACCCATTCTGCCCAGGCTCCTCCTATACCCCACCTCTCTGACCCCACCCAATCTGACTAGGCTCCTCCTAAGCCCCTCCTCTGCTGTCTGACCCCACCCATTCTGCCCAGGCTCCTCCTCTCTGACCCCACCCATTCTGCCCAGGCTCCTCCTATACCCCACCTCTCTGACCCCACCCAATCTGACTAGGCTCCTCCTACACCCCCCTCTGCCAGGCTCCTCCTATACCCCCTCCTCTCTGACTCCACCCATTCTACCCAGGCTCCTCCCATACCCCTCTGACCCCACCCATTCTGCCCAGGCTCCTCCTATTTGACCCCACCCAATCTGACTAGGCTCCTCCTACACCCCCCTCTGCCAGGCTCCTCCTATACCCCCTCCTCTCTGACTCCACCCATTCTACCCAGGCTCCTCCCATACCCCTCTGACCCCACCCATTCTGCCCAGGCTCCTCCTATTTGACCCCACCCAATCTGACTAGGCTCCTCCTACACCCCCCTCTGCCCAGGCTCCTCCTATACCCCCCTCTTCCAGGCTCCTCCTATACCCCCTCCTCTCTGACCCCACCCATTCTGCCCAGGCTCCTCCTATACCCCCTCCTCTCTGACTCCACCCATTCTGCCCAGGCTCCTCCTAAGCCCCTCCTCTCTGACCCCACCCATTCTGCCCATATACCCCCTCCTCCTGCCCAGGCTCCTCCTATACCCCTCCTCTCTGACCCCACCCCCTCTGTCCAGGCTCCTCCTAAGCCCCTCCTCTCTGACCCCACCCATTCTGCCCAGGCTCCTCCTAAGCCCCTCCTCTGCTGTCTGACCCCACCCATTCTGCCCAGGCTCCTCCCATACCCCTCTGACCCCACCCATTCTGCCCAGGCTCCTCCTATACCCCCTCCTCTCTGACTCCACCCATTCTACCCAGGCTCCTCCCATACCCCTCTGACCCCACCCATTCTGCCCAGGCTCCTCCTATTTGACCCCACCCACTCTGACTAGGCTCCTCCTACACCCCCCTCTGCCCAGGCTCCTCCTATACCCCCTCCTCTCTGACCCCACCCATTCTGCCCAGGCTCCTCCTATTTGACCACACCCAATCTGACTAGGCTCCTCCTATACCCCCTCCTCTCTGACTCCACCCATTCTGCCCAGGCTCCTCCTAAGCCCCTCCTCTCTGACCCCACCCATTCTGCCCATATACCCCCGCCTCCTGCCCAGGCTCCTCCTATACCCCTCCTCTCTGACCCCACCCCCTCTGCCCAGGCTCCTCCTAAGCCCCTCCTCTGCTGTCTGACCCCACCCATTCTGCCCAGGCTCCTCCTCTCTGACCCCACCCATTCTGCCCAGGCTCCTCCTAAGCCCCTCCTCTGCTGTCTGACCCCACCCATTCTGCCCAGGCTCCTCCTATACCCCCTCCTCTCTGACTCCACCCATTCTACCCAGGCTCCTCCCATACCCCTCTGACCCCACCCATTCTGCCCAGGCTCCTCCTATTTGACCCCACCCAATCTGACTAGGCTCCTCCTACACCCCCCTCTGCCCAGGCTCCTCCTATACCCCCCTCTTCCAGGCTCCTCCTATACCCCCTCCTCTCT
Source organism: Lissotriton vulgaris (assembly GCF_964263255.1). Classification (NCBI taxonomy): domain Eukaryota; kingdom Metazoa; phylum Chordata; class Amphibia; order Caudata; family Salamandridae; genus Lissotriton; species Lissotriton vulgaris. Next base: position 1,003,857,377 of record NC_141695.1, read on the forward strand.
GACCCCACCCATTCTGCCCAGGCTCCTCCTATACCCCCTCCTCTCTGACTCCACCCATTCTGCCCAGGCTCCTCCTAAGCCCCTCCTCTCTGACCCCACCCATTCTGCCCATATACCCCCTCCTCCTGCCCAGGCTCCTCCTATACCCCTCCTCTCTGACCCCACCCCCTCTGTCCAGGCTCCTCCTAAGCCCCTCCTCTGCTGTCTGACCCCACCCATTCTGCCCAGGCTCCTCCTATACCACCTCCTCTCTGACCCCACCCATTCTGCCCAGGCTCCTCCTATTTGACCCCACCCACTCTGACTAGGCTCCTCCTACACCCCCCTCTGCCCAGGCTCCTCCTATACCCCCTCCTCTCTGACCCCACCCATTCTGCCCAGGCTCCTCCTATTTGACCACACCCAATCTGACTAGGCTCCTCCTATACCCCCTCCTCTCTGACTCCACCCATTCTGCCCAGGCTCCTCCTAAGCCCCTCCTCTCTGACCCCACCCCCTCTGCCCAGGCTCCTCCTAAGCCCCTCCTCTGCTGTCTGACCCCACCCATTCTGCCCAGGCTCCTCCCATACCCCTCTGACCCCACCGATTCTGCCCAGGCTCCTCCTATTTGACCCCACCCAATCTGACTAGGCTCCTCCTAAGCCCCTCCTCTGCTGTCTGACCCCACCCATTCTGCCCAGGCTCCTCCTATTTGACCCCACCCAATCTGACTAGGCTCCTCCTAAGCCCCTCCTCTCTGACCCCACCCATTCTGCCCAGGCTCCTCCTAAGCCCCTCCTCTGCTGTCTGACCCCACCCATTCTGCCCAGGCTCCTCCTATACCCCACCCAATCTGACTAGGCTCCTCCTACACCCCCCTCTGCCAGGCTCCTCCTATACCCCCTCCTCTCTGACCCCACCCATTCTGCCCAGGCTCCTCCCATACCCCTCTGACCCCACCCATTCTGCCCAGGCTCCTCCTATTTGACCACACCCAATCTGACTAGGCTCCTCCTATACCCATTCTGCCCAGGCTCCCCATATACCCCCTTCTCCTGCCCAGGCTCCTCCTAAGCCCCTCCTCTGCTGTCTGACCCCACCCATTCTGCCCAGGCTCCGCCTAAGCCCCTCCTCTCTGACCCCACCCATTCTGCCCAGGCTCCTCCAAAGCCCCTCCTCTGCTGTCTGACCCCACCCCCTCTGGCCAGGCTCCTCCTATACCCCCTCTGCCCAGGCTCCTCCTATACCCCCTCCTCTCTGACTCCACCCATTCTGCCCAGGCTCCTCCTAAGCCCCTCCTCTCTGACCTCACCCATTCTGCCCATATACCCCCTCCTCCTGCCCAGGCTCCTCCAAAGCCCCTCCTCTGCTGTCTGACCCCACCCATTCTGCCCAGGCTCCTCCTATACCCCCTCCTCTCTGACTCCACCCATTCTACCCAGGCTCCTCCCATACCCCTCTGACCCCACCCAGGCTCCTCCTATTTGACCCCACCCAATCTGACTAGGCTCCTCCTACACCCCCCTCTGCCAGGCTCCTCCTATACCCCTCCTCTGCTGTCTGACCCCACCCATTCTGCCCAGGCTCCTCCTTTTTGACCCCACCCAATCTGACTAGGCTCCTCCTAAGCCCCTCCTCTGCTGTCTGACCCCACCCATTCTGCCTAGGCTCCTCCTACACCCCCCTCTGCCAGGCTCCTCCTATACCCCCTCCTCTCTGACTCCACCCATTCTACCCAGGCCCCTCCCATTCTGCCCAGGCTCCTCCTATTTGACCCCACCCAATCTGACTAGGCTCCTCCTACACCCCCCCTCTGCCAGGCTCCTCCTATACCCCTCCTCTCTGACCCCACCCAATCTGACTAGGCTCCTCCTAAGCCCCTAGGCCCCTCCTAAGCCCCTCCTCTGCTGTCTGACCCCACTCATTCTGCCCAGGCTCCTCCTAAGCCCCTCCTTTCTGACCCCACCCAATCTGACTAGGCTCCTCCTAAGCCCCTAGGCTCCTCCTAAGCCCCTCCTCTGCTCTCTGACCCCACCCATTCTGCCCAGGCTCCTCCTATACCCCACCTCTCTGACCCCACCCAATCTGACTAGGCTCCTCCTAAGCCCCTCCTCTGCTGTCTGACCCCACCCATTCTGCCCAGGCTCCTCCTCTCTGACCCCACCCATTCTGCCCAGGCTCCTCCTATACCCCACCTCTCTGACCCCACCCAATCTGACTAGGCTCCTCCTACACCCCCCTCTGCCAGGCTCCTCCTATACCCCCTCCTCTCTGACTCCACCCATTCTACCCAGGCTCCTCCCATACCCCTCTGACCCCACCCATTCTGCCCAGGCTCCTCCTATTTGACCCCACCCAATCTGACTAGGCTCCTCCTACACCCCCCTCTGCCAGGCTCCTCCTATACCCCCTCCTCTCTGACTCCACCCATTCTACCCAGGCTCCTCCCATACACCTCTGACCCCACCCATTCTGCCCAGGCTCCTCCTATTTGACCCCACCCAATCTGACTAGGCTCCTCCTACACCCCCCTCTGCCCAGGCTCCTCCTATACCCCCCTCTTCCAGGCTCCTCCTATACCCCCTCCTCTCTGACCCCACCCATTCTGCCCAGGCTCCTCCTATACCCCCTCCTCTCTGACTCCACCCATTCTGCCCAGGCTCCTCCTAAGCCCCTCCTCTCTGACCCCACCCATTCTGCCCAGGCTCCTCCTAAGCCCCTCCTCTGCTGTCTGACCCCACCCATTCTGCCCAGGCTCCTCCCATACCCCTCTGACCCCACCCATTCTGCCCAGGCTCCTCCTATACCCCCTCCTCTCTGACTCCACCCATTCTACCCAGGCTCCTCCCATACCCCTCTGACCCCACCCATTCTGCCCAGGCTCCTCCTATTTGACCCCACCCACTCTGACTAGGCTCCTCCTACACCCCCCTCTGCCCAGGCTCCTCCTATACCCCCTCCTCTCTGACCCCACCCATTCTGCCCAGGCTCCTCCTATTTGACCACACCCAATCTGACTAGGCTCCTCCTATACCCCCTCCTCTCTGACTCCACCCATTCTGCCCAGGCTCCTCCTAAGCCCCTCCTCTCTGACCCCACCCATTCTGCCCATATACCCCCGCCTCCTGCCCAGGCTCCTCCTATACCCCTCCTCTCTGACCCCACCCCCTCTGCCCAGGCTCCTCCTAAGCCCCTCCTCTGCTGTCTGACCCCACCCATTCTGCCCACGCTCCTCCTCTCTGACCCCACCCATTCTGCCCAGGCTCCTCCTAAGCCCCTCCTCTGCTGTCTGACCCCACCCATTCTGCCCAGGCTCCTCCTATACCCCCTCCTCTCTGACTCCACCCATTCTACCCAGGCTCCTCCCATACCCCTCTGACCCCACCCATTCTGCCCAGGCTCCTCCTATTTGACCCCACCCAATCTGACTAGGCTCCTCCTACACCCCCCTCTGCCCAGGCTCCTCCTATACCCCCCTCTTCCAGGCTCCTCCTATACCCCCTCCTCTCTGACCCCACCCATTCTGCCCAGGCTCCTCCTATACCCCCTCCTCTCTGACTCCACCCATTCTGCCCAGGCTCCTCCTAAGCCCCTCCTCTCTGACCCCACCCATTCTGCCCATATACCCCCTCCTCCTGCCCAGGCTCCTCCTATACCCCTCCTCTCTGACCCCACCCCCTCTGTCCAGGCTCCTCCTAAGCCCCTCCTCTGCTGTCTGACCCCACCCATTCTGCCCAGGCTCCTCCTATACCACCTCCTCTCTGACCCCACCCATTCTGCCCAGGCTCCTCCTATTTGACCCCACCCACTCTGACTAGGCTCCTCCTACACCCCCCTCTGCCCAGGCTCCTCCTATACCCCCTCCTCTCTGACCCCACCCATTCTGCCCAGGCTCCTCCTATTTGACCACACCCAATCTGACTAGGCTCCTCCTATACCCCCTCCTCTCTGACTCCACCCATTCTGCCCAGGCTCCTCCTAAGCCCCTCCTCTCTGACCCCACCCCCTCTGCCCAGGCTCCTCCTAAGCCCCTCCTCTGCTGTCTGACCCCACCCATTCTGCCCAGGCTCCTCCCATACCCCTCTGACCCCACCGATTCTGCCCAGGCTCCTCCTATTTGACCCCACCCAATCTGACTAGGCTCCTCCTAAGCCCCTCCTCTGCTGTCTGACCCCACCCATTCTGCCCAGGCTCCTCCTATTTGACCCCACCCAATCTGACTAGGCTCCTCCTAAGCCCCTCCTCTCTGACCCCACCCATTCTGCCCAGGCTCCTCCTAAGCCCCTCCTCTGCTGTCTGACCCCACCCATTCTGCCCAGGCTCCTCCTATACCCCTCCTCTCTGACCCCACCCATTCTGCCCAGGCTCCTCCTATTTGACCACACCCAATCTGACTAGGCTCCTCCTATACCCATTCTGCCCAGGCTCCTCCTATACCCCCTCCTCTCTGACTCCACCCATTCTGCCCAGGCTCCTCCTAAGCCCCTCCTCTCTGACCTCACCCATTCTGCCCATATACCCCCTCCTCCAAAGCCCCTCCTCTCTGACCCCACCCATTCTGCCCAGGCTCCTCCAAAGCCCCTCCTCTGCTGTCTGACCCCACCCCCTCTGGCCAGGCTCCTCCTATACCCCCTCTGCCCAGGCTCCTCCTATACCCCCTCCTCTCTGACTCCACCCATTCTGCCCAGGCTCCTCCTAAGCCCCTCCTCTCTGACCTCACCCATTCTGCCCATATACCCCCTCCTCCTGCCCAGGCTCCTCCAAAGCCCCTCCTCTGCTGTCTGACCCCACCCATTCTGCCCAGGCTCCTCCTATACCCCCTCCTCTCTGACTCCACCCATTCTACCCAGGCTCCTCCCATACCCCTCTGACCCCACCCAGGCTCCTCCTATTTGACCCCACCCAATCTGACTAGGCTCCTCCTACACCCCCCTCTGCCAGGCTCCTCCTATACCCCTCCTCTGCTGTCTGACCCCACCCATTCTGCCCAGGCTCCTCCTTTTTGACCCCACCCAATCTGACTAGGCTCCTCCTAAGCCCCTCCTCTGCTGTCTGACCCCACCCATTCTGCCCAGGCTCCTCCTATACCCCTCCTATACCCCACCTCTCTGACCCCACCCAATCTGACTAAGCCCCTCCTCTGCCTGACCCCACCCATTCTGCCCAGGCTCCTCCTATACCCCTTCCTCTCTGACTCCACCCATTCTACCCAGGCTCCTCCCATACCCCTCTGACCCCACCCAGGCTTCTCCTATTTGACCCCACCCAATCTGACTAGGCTCCTCCTACACCCCCCTCTGCCAGGCTCCTCCTATACCCCCTCCTCTCTGACTCCACCCATTCTACCCAGGCTCCTCCCATACCCCTCTGACCCCACCCATTCTGCCCAGGCTCCTCCTATTTGACCCCACCCAATCTGACTAGGCTCCTCCTACACCCCCCTCTGCCAGGCTCCTCCTATACCCCCTCCTCTCTGACTCCACCCATTCTACCCAGGCTCCTCCCATACACCTCTGACCCCACCCATTCTGCCCAGGCTCCTCCTATTTGACCCCACCCAATCTGACTAGGCTCCTCCTACACCCCCCTCTGCCCAGGCTCCTCCTATACCCCCCTCTTCCAGGCTCCTCCTATACCCCCTCCTCTCTGACCCCACCCATTCTGCCCAGGCTCCTCCTATACCCCCTCCTCTCTGACTCCACCCATTCTGCCCAGGCTCCTCCTAAGCCCCTCCTCTCTGACCCCACCCATTCTGCCCAGGCTCCTCCTAAGCCCCTCCTCTGCTGTCTGACCCCACCCATTCTGCCCAGGCTCCTCCCATACCCCTCTGACCCCACCCATTCTGCCCAGGCTCCTCCTATACCCCCTCCTCTCTGACTCCACCCATTCTACCCAGGCTCCTCCCATACCCCTCTGACCCCACCCATTCTGCCCAGGCTCCTCCTATTTGACCCCACCCACTCTGACTAGGCTCCTCCTACACCCCCCTCTGCCCAGGCTCCTCCTATACCCCCTCCTCTCTGACCCCACCCATTCTGCCCAGGCTCCTCCTATTTGACCACACCCAATCTGACTAGGCTCCTCCTATACCCCCTCCTCTCTGACTCCACCCATTCTGCCCAGGCTCCTCCTAAGCCCCTCCTCTCTGACCCCACCCATTCTGCCCATATACCCCCGCCTCCTGCCCAGGCTCCTCCTATACCCCTCCTCTCTGACCCCACCCCCTCTGCCCAGGCTCCTCCTAAGCCCCTCCTCTGCTGTCTGACCCCACCCATTCTGCCCAGGCTCCTCCTCTCTGACCCCACCCATTCTGCCCAGGCTCCTCCTAAGCCCCTCCTCTGCTGTCTGACCCCACCCATTCTGCCCAGGCTCCTCCTATACCCCCTCCTCTCTGACTCCACCCATTCTACCCAGGCTCCTCCTATTTGACCCCACCCAATCTGACTAGGCTCCTCCTACACCCCCCTCTGCCCAGGCTCCTCCTATACCCCCCTCTTCCAGGCTCCTCCTATACCCCCTCCTCTCTGACCCCACCCATTCTGCCCAGGCTCCTCCTATACCCCCTCCTCTCTGACTCCACCCATTCTGCCCAGGCTCCTCCTAAGCCCCTCCTCTCTGACCCCACCCATTCTGCCCATATACCCCCTCCTCCTGCCCAGGCTCCTCCTATACCCCTCCTCTCTGACCCCACCCCCTCTGTCCAGGCTCCTCCTAAGCCCCTCCTCTGCTGTCTGACCCCACCCATTCTGCCCAGGCTCCTCCTATACCACCTCCTCTCTGACCCCACCCATTCTGCCCAGGCTCCTCCTATTTGACCCCACCCACTCTGACTAGGCTCCTCCTACACCCCCCTCTGCCCAGGCTCCTCCTATACCCCCTCCTCTCTGACCCCACCCATTCTGCCCAGGCTCCTCCTATTTGACCACACCCAATCTGACTAGGCTCCTCCTATACCCCCTCCTCTCTGACTCCACCCATTCTGCCCAGGCTCCTCCTAAGCCCCTCCTCTCTGACCCCACCCCCTCTGCCCAGGCTCCTCCTAAGCCCCTCCTCTGCTGTCTGACCCCACCCATTCTGCCCAGGCTCCTCCCATACCCCTCTGACCCCACCGATTCTGCCCAGGCTCCTCCTATTTGACCCCACCCAATCTGACTAGGCTCCTCCTAAGCCCCTCCTCTGCTGTCTGACCCCACCCATTCTGCCCAGGCTCCTCCTATTTGACCCCACCCAATCTGACTAGGCTCCTCCTAAGCCCCTCCTCTCTGACCCCACCCATTCTGCCCAGGCTCCTCCTAAGCCCCTCCTCTGCTGTCTGACCCCACCCATTCTGCCCAGGCTCCTCCTATACCCCTCCTCTCTGACCCCACCCATTCTGCCCAGGCTCCTCCTATTTGACCACACCCAATCTGACTAGGCTCCTCCTATACCCATTCTGCCCAGGCTCCTCCTATACCCCCTCCTCTCTGACTCCACCCATTCTGCCCAGGCTCCTCCTAAGCCCCTCCTCTCTGACCTCACCCATTCTGCCCATATACCCCCTCCTCCAAAGCCCCTCCTCTCTGACCCCACCCATTCTGCCCAGGCTCCTCCAAAGCCCCTCCTCTGCTGTCTGACCCCACCCCCTCTGGCCAGGCTCCTCCTATACCCCCTCTGCCCAGGCTCCTCCTATACCCCCTCCTCTCTGACTCCACCCATTCTGCCCAGGCTCCTCCTAAGCCCCTCCTCTCTGACCTCACCCATTCTGCCCATATACCCCCTCCTCCTGCCCAGGCTCCTCCAAAGCCCCTCCTCTGCTGTCTGACCCCACCCATTCTGCCCAGGCTCCTCCTATACCCCCTCCTCTCTGACTCCACCCATTCTACCCAGGCTCCTCCCATACCCCTCTGACCCCACCCAGGCTCCTCCTATTTGACCCCACCCAATCTGACTAGGCTCCTCCTACACCCCCCTCTGCCAGGCTCCTCCTATACCCCTCCTCTGCTGTCTGACCCCACCCATTCTGCCCAGGCTCCTCCTTTTTGACCCCACCCAATCTGACTAGGCTCCTCCTAAGCCCCTCCTCTGCTGTCTGACCCCACCCATTCTGCCCAGGCTCCTCCTATACCCCTCCTATACCCCACCTCTCTGACCCCACCCAATCTGACTAAGCCCCTCCTCTGCCTGACCCCACCCATTCTGCCCAGGCTCCTCCTATACCCCTTCCTCTCTGACTCCACCCATTCTACCCAGGCTCCTCCCATACCCCTCTGACCCCACCCAGGCTTCTCCTATTTGACCCCACCCAATCTGCCTAGGCTCCTCCTACACCCCCCTCTGCCAGGCTCCTCCTATACCCCCTCCTCTCTGACTCCACCCATTCTACCCAGGCCCCTCCCATTCTGCCCAGGCTCCTCCTATACCCCCTCCTCTCTGACTCCACCCATTCTACCCAGGCTCCTCCCATACCCCTCTGACCCCACCCATTCTGCCCAGGCTCCTCCTATTTGACCCCACCCAATCTGACTAGGCTCCTCCTACACCCCCCTCTGCCAGGCTCCTCCTATACCCCCTCCTCTCTGACTCCACCCATTCTACCCAGGCCCCTCCCATTCTGCCCAGGCTCCTCCTCTCTGACCCCACCCAATCTGACTAGGCTCCTCCTAAGCCCCTAGGCCCCTCCTAAGCCCCTCCTCTGCTGTCTGACCCCACTCATTCTGCCCAGGCTCCTCCTAAGCCCCTCCTTTCTGACCCCACCCAATCTGACTAGGCTCCTCCTAAGCCCCTAGGCTCCTCCTAAGCCCCTCCTCTGCTCTCTGACCCCACCCATTCTGCCCAGGCTCCTCCTATACCCCACCTCTCTGACCCCACCCAATCTGACTAGGCTCCTCCTAAGCCCCTCCTCTGCTGTCTGACCCCACCCATTCTGCCCAGGCTCCTCCTCTCTGACCCCACCCATTCTGCCCAGGCTCCTCCTATACCCCACCTCTCTGACCCCACCCAATCTGACTAGGCTCCTCCTACACCCCCCTCTGCCAGGCTCCTCCTATACCCCCTCCTCTCTGACTCCACCCATTCTACCCAGGCTCCTCCCATACCCCTCTGACCCCACCCATTCTGCCCAGGCTCCTCCTATTTGACCCCACCCAATCTGACTAGGCTCCTCCTACACCCCCCTCTGCCAGGCTCCTCCTATACCCCCTCCTCTCTGACTCCACCCATTCTACCCAGGCTCCTCCCATACCCCTCTGACCCCACCCATTCTGCCCAGGCTCCTCCTATTTGACCCCACCCAATCTGACTAGGCTCCTCCTACACCCCCCTCTGCCCAGGCTCCTCCTATACCCCCCTCTTCCAGGCTCCTCCTATACCCCCTCCTCTCTGACCCCACCCATTCTGCCCAGGCTCCTCCTATACCCCCTCCTCTCTGACTCCACCCATTCTGCCCAGGCTCCTCCTAAGCCCCTCCTCTCTGACCCCACCCATTCTGCCCATATACCCCCTCCTCCTGCCCAGGCTCCTCCTATACCCCTCCTCTCTGACCCCACCCCCTCTGTCCAGGCTCCTCCTAAGCCCCTCCTCTGCTGTCTGACCCCACCCATTCTGCCCAGGCTCCTCCCATACCCCTCTGACCCCACCCATTCTGCCCAGGCTCCTCCTATACCCCCTCCTCTCTGACTCCACCCATTCTACCCAGGCTCCTCCCATACCCCTCTGACCCCACCCATTCTGCCCAGGCTCCTCCTATTTGACCCCACCCACTCTGACTAGGCTCCTCCTACACCCCCCTCTGCCCAGGCTCCTCCTATACCCCCTCCTCTCTGACCCCACCCATTCTGCCCAGGCTCCTCCTATACCCCCTCCTCTCTGACTCCACCCATTCTGCCCAGGCACCTCCTAAGCCCCTCCTCTCTGACCCTACCCATTCTGCCCATATACCCCCGCCTCCTGCCCAGGCTCCTCCTATACCCCCTCCTCTCTGACTCCACCCATTCTGCCCAGGCTCCTCCTAAGCCCCTCCTCTCTGACCCCACCCATTCTGCCCATATACCCCCTCCTCCTGCCCAGGCTCCTCCTATACCCCTCCTCTCTGACCCCACCCCCTCTGTCCAGGCTCCTCCTAAGCCCCTCCTCTCTGACCCCACCCATTCTGCCCAGGCTCCTCCTAAGCCCCTCCTCTGCTGTCTGACCCCACCCATTCTGCCCAGGCTCCTCCCATACCCCTCTGACCCCACCGATTCTGCCCAGGCTCCTCCTATTTGACCCCATCCAATCTGACTAGGCTCCTCCTACAACCCCCTCTGCCAGGCTCCTCCTAAGCCCCTCCTCTCTGACCCCACCCCCTCTGCCCAGGCTCCTCCTAAGCCCCTCCTCTGCTGTCTGACCCCACCCATTCTGCCCAGGCTCCTCCCATACCCCTCTGACCCCACCGATTCTGCCCAGGCTCCTCCTATTTGACCCCATCCAATCTGACTAGGCTCCTCCTACAACCCCCTCTGCCAGGCTCCTCCTATACCCCCTCCTCTCTGACTCCACCCATTCTACCCAGGCTCCTCCCATACCCCTCTGACCCCACCCATTCTGCCCAGGCTCCTCCTATTTGACCCCACCCAATCTGACTAGGATCCTCCTACACCCCCCCTCTGCCAGGCTCTTCCTATACCCCTTCTCTCTGACCCCACCCAATCTGACTAGGCTCCTCCTAAGCCCCTAGGCCCCTCCTCTGCTGTCTGACCCCACTCATTCTGCCCAGGCTCCTCCTAAGCCCCTCCTCTCTGACCCCACCCAATCTGACTAGGCTCCTCCTAAGCCCCTAGGCTCCTCCTAAGCCCCTCCTCTGCTCTCTGACCCCACCCATTCTGCCCAGGCTCCTCCTATACCCCTCCTCTCTGACCCCACCCAACCTGCCCAGGGTCCTCCTCCTACAGACAACACCCATTCTCTTTCTTTCACCTTTCTTTCCACACCTATTTTACTTACCGACCAATCTGCAATCCCTCTTTCGCTAGGCATGATTCCACTCTTACACAACACACAGACACATTTTACTTACCAATTTACTTACCTGGTGCCGAACCCGGGATTTGAACGCTGGTTGTCTGGATGGAAGGCAGGAACTTACCCACTGGACCACACTGGTTTCCATGTAAGTAGCCTATCAAATTGTCCTTATGTCATGGTCATCCTTTTAATGTGCAATGGAAGCCACAGGAAAGGACACCAAGGCCTGTATGTTGCTTATAGTTACTTCTGCAATCCTCTAGACCACCAAGGAGCTATAGCTCAAAGGTAAGGCTTGTACCTTTGGTGGGGACAGCCCTCACAGGCCAGGGTTCGAATCCTGCCAGTGCTGTAGAAGTATCCCAAGGTGGGAAATTTTCAAACAGTGATTTTCTTTTATTTTTTGTTGCTAAGTGTTTTTCTGGTTTCCATGTAAGTAGCCTATCAAATTGTCCTTATGTCATGGTCATCCATTTAATGTGCAATGGAAGCCACAGGAAAGGACACCAAGGCCTGTATGTTGCTTATAGTTACTACTGCAATCCTCCAGACCACCAAGGAGCTATAGCTCAAAGGTAAGGCTTGTACCTTTGGTGGGGACAGCCCTCACAGGCCAGGGTTCGAATCCTGCCAGTGCTGTAGAAGTATCCCAAGGTGGGAAATTTTCAAACAGTGATTTTCTTTTTTTTTTTTTGCTAAGTGTTTTTCTGGTTTCCATGTAAGTAGCCTATCAAATTGTCCTTATGTCATGGTCATCCATTTAATGTGCAATGGAAGCCACAGGGAAGGACACCAAGGCCTGTATGTTGCTTATAGTTACTACTGCAATCCTCTAGACCACCAAGGAGATAGCTCAAAGGTAAGGCTTGTACCTTTGGGGGGACAGCCCTCACAGGCCAGGGTTCGAATCCTGCCAGTGCTGTAGAAGTGTCCCAAGGTGGGAAATTTTCAAACAGTGATTTTTTTTTGCTAGTGTTTTTTTGGCAGGTGTCTCCCAACATTTCATATGTTTTCTCTCATGACCTTCTACCAACCGCCCTATTTCTCAAGTAGGTGCTAGGAACAAGGCCTTATCTTCCTTTATCAATGTCGTCATTCTTTGTCCTTTAAGTTTGGTGAATTGCAGAGTGCAATTGTGGTATTGGGGGTTATAACTGAGCACAAGAATGCGAGGATGGTGCTACACTTATTGTAAAATAGGTTGGTTGATGGTGATTTTTCATTTTAGTGTGAGCCACTCGCTCAAATCAGGGGTTTGGTGCCAGTGAGCTTGGATAGAAATAAAGGTCAAGTATGAGCTCTGGCTAATGAAATGATGGGTCGAGTTTGAGGCTAGCTAGAGTCCATTTATTAGGTGCAATAAGAAGTTGGAAAGATTTTTCCTTTAAGAGACAGACAAGAGCAGAGTCAAGCCTTTGCTCTAGTAGATCTGCATCATGCCTGCTGCAGGATGTGAAGGAGTGGACCTCCACAGCAGTGCGCTGTGCCGGGCTGGGCTGCACTGGGCTGGGCTGGGCCTGCCCTGGCATCTTGGATTTATTCACCCACCTCCTTCCTTTGAAGAACGCTCACGAACGGCCACGAACGTCCTTGTTCTGTATACAGGCGGACAGCGGGCAATTTAGGACCCTGCTAAATGATGGTGATGTCCCCATGTGCTTCCTTCGAGTGGCAAAATCCTTCGTCTAAGGCAGGTGGGCTTTTTTAAAATTTGGTTGAAGACCATATGTTGGAGGCAGTATCACGGCACAAGCCGCCGACCGTCTCAGAAGAAAGTATGCATGGGAGGACATTATTTGCATAGGAGAGCCCTCTTCTCAGTCCCATTCTTAAGCTGCAGTGGCCATGAAGTGTTACTAGTGGGCAGCAGTATGAACAAAAGAGCACACTGAGGCTTTTCTTCTTCTTGCTGACATGATTCTTGGTCATTTTTGTCTTGCAGGGCCTAAGGAGTGAAGGACTACGATGACTGAGGGGATGAGGAATGGCTGGCCTGTATTTGTGGTGAAGGGGGAACATTTGGAAGGTAAACAGCAAGATGAAAGCGTCAAAGCATATATGTTTGCTGAGTGATTGAGTCTGTGTGTCACTTGTCTCTTTGTAGGGACATGTGAGAAAGGAACAGCAGCACCATAGACTTCAGGTGGGAGAGCAAGCAAGGATGAATATTTCCCTCAAATCCAAATACTTACAGCACCTCAAAGATGACAAGTGCGATATGATGTTCTGCAATTGCAAGGATTTGCCATGTGTGGTGCATAAATATGCATGGTTAGTGAGGTTTTTCCCAGAATGTGAGTATCGTTAGGCTGGCAAATGTCAGGCACTCCTTTGGGGGTATGAGGCCAAGAAAAAAATTGGGAAGTTTGCTACAGTCATCTGTAGGATCGAAAGACACTGGGGAATCGTTACAGAGGGAGCCAGGCTGCACAAAACGTGGTAACAGTTGGACAGAAATCTTTAGCCGGACTTTTGACTACCCCCAATGTGGGACCAGGACCGCAGTACCTCTCTGTCTCTGAAACATATTTTGACCTCTGGGCACCACCATCTCAATGCCCCTCAAATGTTCCCTCCTGGAACCCCAGCTTTGGTAGTGCATCAACCAGGTTTCAATCATTTGAGTGACCACAAACACCCTTGCTATGTGCCTTCCATTTACATTCAGTCAGTAACCCAGCTGCTTCGTTCGCTATTGAATCTCAAGTGACAGTTGGATGCACATTGCAGGGGTATACAGGCATTTACCGTACTGTACAGCCCCTCTCAGTACAGTCAGACTACACTTCTTAAAATCATAAATACATGTTTTGTCCAACAGTAAGGCCGGGCCTTTCCTCTGTAGTTCATAGCCAACGTAAGGAGGAAAAAATAAGCTGAAGAGCATGCCAAAATTCTCTACAGACACTGCCAATCCTCACACTGCCTATTTGCATGCCGAGGTTATTCACTATGACCCACCAAACCAATTGGCAACAGTAGCCTCTCTCTGCCTCATTCGTATGCTCCGATGCCACCTTTATTTAGCAAATGTTAGTGCTCTAGGATTTCATAGCACGATTCGCTATAGCCTCTTTTTTCAACAGAAATGTCCTAAAGGTACCTATACCAATCTGCTGGGTGGGGAGGAGGGGGGCTGCTGCTGCTGGCAGTAAAATTTTGGGGCACCCCACCTGCAAAAATACATTCACATGCTCCTTGTTGTACCTTTCAATACCATAACTGCAGCAGAATCGTATGGTGACCCCTGTTGGTAACAGAAACTGTCAAACAGCTTTTTGCCACCCCCCCTCCCCCGTTGCCCCTAACCATTTGGGGTACACCCCATGAGGGAGGATCAGAGCAATAAAAAATAATGGTAGCCCCCCCAAAAAGTACCTGGAAGGCATGCCATTCTGTGCACCTCATCGCTCTTCACGTTGCGCCTAAGCACCTTTTAATACTGCTCCCCGACTGCCCCTCCAAACAGAAATCAGAAAGTATAGGGGGGTGCATTAAAAAAGTTTTTGCAGTTCCCCACCATAAGTCAGGATCCTCCTCCATCTATGACCCCTTCCTAGGCCCTCAGACCCCACCCATTCTGCCCAGGCTCCTCCTATTTGACCACACCCAATCTGACTAGGCTCCTCCTTAACCCCTCCTCTGCTCTCTGACCCCACCCAATCTGACTAGGCTCCTCCTATACCCCCTCCTCTCTGACTCCACCCATTCTGCCCAGGCTCCTCCCATACCCCTCTGACCCCACCCATTCTGCCCAGGCTCCTCCTATACCCCTCTTATTTGACCCCAATCTGACTAGGCTCCTCCTAAACCAATCCTCTGCTGTCTGACTCCACCCATTCTGCCCAGGCTCCTCCTATACCCCCTCCTCTCTGACTCCACCCATTCTGCCCAGGCTCCTCCTATTGGACCCCACCCAATCTGATTAGGCTCCTCCTATACCCCCTCTGCCCAGGCTCCTCCTATACCCCTCCTCTCTGAGCCCACCCCCTCTGCCCAGGCTCCTCCTATACCCCTCCTCTGCTGTCTGACCCCACCCATTCTGCCCAGGCTCCTCCTATTTGACCCCACCCAATCTGACTAGGCTCCTCCTAAGCCCCTCCTCTGCTGTCTGACCCCACCCATTCTGCCCAGGCTCCTCCTATTTGACCCCACCCAATCTGACTAGGCTCCTCCTAAGCCCCTCCTCTCTGACCCCACCCATTCTGCCCAGGCTCCTCCTAAGCCCCTCCTCTGCTGTCTGACCCCACCCATTCTGCCCAGGCTCCTCCTATACCCCTCCTCTCTGACCCCACCCCCTCTGCCCAGGCTCCTCCTATTTGACCCCACCCAATCTGACTAGGCTCCTCCTACACCCCCCTCTGCCAGGCTCCTCCTATACCCCCTCCTCTCTGACTCCACCCATTCTACCTAGGCTCCTCCCATACCCCTCTGACCCCACCCATTCTGCCCAGGCTCCTCCTACACCCCCCTCTGCCCAGGCTCCTCCTATACCCCCCTCTGCCAGGCTCCTCCTATACCCCCTCCTCTCTGACCCCACCCATTCTGCCCAGGCTCCTCCTATTTGACCACACCCAATCTGACTAGGCTCCTCCTATACCCATTCTGCCCAGGCTCCTCCTATACCCCTCCCTCTCTGACTCCACCCATTCTGCCCAGGCTCCTCCTAAGCCCCTCCTCTCTGACCTCACCCATTCTGCCCATATACCCCCTCCTCCTGCCCAGGCTCCTCCTAAGCCCCTCCTCTGCTGTCTGACCCCACCCATTCTGCCCAGGCTCCGCCTAAGCCCCTCCTCTCTGACCCCACCCATTCTGCCCAGGCTCCTCCAAAGCCCCTCCTCTGCTGTCTGACCCCACCCCCTCTGGCCAGGCTCCTCCTATACCCCCTCTGCCCAGGCTCCTCCTATACCCCCTCCTCTCTGACTCCACCCATTCTGCCCAGGCTCCTCCTAAGCCCCTCCTCTCTGACCTCACCCATTCTGCCCATATACCCCCTCCTCCTGCCCAGGCTCCTCCAAAGCCCCTCCTCTGCTGTCTGACCCCACCCATTCTGCCCAGGCTCCTCCTATACCCCCTCCTCTCTGACTCCACCCATTCTACCCAGGCTCCTCCCATACCCCTCTGACCCCACCCAGGCTCCTCATATTTGACCCCACCCAATCTGACTAGGCTCCTCCTACACCCCCCTCTGCCAGGCTCCTCCTATACCCCTCCTCTGCTGTCTGACCCCACCCATTCTGCCCAGGCTCCTCCTTTTTGACCCCACCCAATCTGACTAGGCTCCTCCTAAGCCCCTCCTCTGCTGTCTGACCCCACCCATTCTGCCCAGGCTCCTCCTATACCCCTCCTATACCCCACCTCTCTGACCCCACCCAATCTGACTAAGCCCCTCCTCTGCCTGACCCCACCCATTCTGCCCAGGCTCCTCCTATACCCCTTCCTCTCTGACTCCACCCATTCTACCCAGGCTCCTCCCATACCCCTCTGACCCCACCCAGGCTTCTCCTATTTGACCCCACCCAATCTGCCTAGGCTCCTCCTACACCCCCCTCTGCCAGGCTCCTCCTATACCCCCTCCTCTCTGACTCCACCCATTCTACCCAGGCCCCTCCCATTCTGCCCAGGCTCCTCCTATTTGACCCCACCCAATCTGACTAGGCTCCTCCTACACCCCCCCTCTGCCAGGCTCCTCCTATACCCCTCCTCTCTGACCCCACCCAATCTGCCCAGGCTCCTCCCATACCCCTCTGACCCCACCCATTCTGCCCAGGCTCCTCCTATACCCCTCTTATTTGACCCCAATCTGACTAGGCTCCTCCTAAACCAATCCTCTGCTGTCTGACTCCACCCATTCTGCCCAGGCTCCTCCTCAGCCCCTCCTCTCTGACCTCACCCAATCTGACTAGGCTCCTCCTATACCCCCTCCTCTCTGACCCCACCCAATCTGACTAGGCTCCTCCTTAACCCCTCCTCTGCTCTCTGACCCCACCCATTCTGACTAAGCTCCTCCTAAACCCATCCTCTGCTGTCTGACCCCACCCATTCTGCCCAGGCTCCTCCTAAGCCCCTCTGCCCAGGCTCCTCCTATACCCCTCCTCTCTGACTCCACCCATTCTGCCCAGGCTCCT
This sequence comes from Lissotriton vulgaris, assembly GCF_964263255.1. Taxonomy (NCBI): domain Eukaryota; kingdom Metazoa; phylum Chordata; class Amphibia; order Caudata; family Salamandridae; genus Lissotriton; species Lissotriton vulgaris. The sequence goes on from NC_141695.1 coordinate 1,003,874,461, forward strand.
CCTATACCCCCTCCTCTCTGACCCCACCCCCTCTGCCCAGGCTCCTCCTATACCCCTCCTCTGCTGTCTGACCCCACCCATTCTGCCCAGGCTCCTCCTATACCCCCTCCTCTCTGACCCCACCCATTCTGCCCAGGCTCCTCCTAAGCCCCTCCTCTGCTGTCTGACCCCACCCATTCTGCCCAGGCTCCTCCTATTTGACCCCACCCAATCTGACTAAGTTCCTCCTAAGCCCCTCCTCTGCTGTCTGGCCCCACCCATTCTGCCCAGGCTCCTCCTATACCCCCTCCTATTTGACCCCACCCAATCTGACTAGGCTCCTCCTAAGCCCCTCTGCCCAGGCTCCTCCTATACCCCTCCTCTCTGAGCCCACCCCCTCTGCCCAGGCTCCTCCTATACCCCTCCTCTGCTGTCTGACCCCACCCATTCTGCCCAGGCTCCTCCTAAGCCCCTCCTCTGCTGTCTGACCCCACCCATTCTGCCCAGGCTCCTCCTATTTGACCCCACCCAATCTGACTAGGCTCCTCCTAAGCCCCTCCCCTCTGACCCCACCCATTCTGCCCAGGCTCCTCCTATACCCCTCCTCTCTGACCCCACCCCCTCTGCCCAGGCTCCTCCTATTTGACCCCACCCAATCTGACTAGGCTCCTCCTACACCCCCCTCTGCCAGGCTCCTCCTATACCCCCTCCTCTCTGACTCCACCCATTCTACATAGGCTCCTCCCATACCCCTCTGACCCCACCCATTCTGCCCAGGCTCCTCCTATTTGACCCCACCCAATCTGACTAGGCTCCTCCTACACCCCCCTCTGCCCAGGCTCCTCCTATACCCCCTCCTCTCTGACTCCACCCATTCTGCCCAGGCTCCTCCTAAGCCCCTCCTCTCTGACCTCACCCATTCTGCCCATATACCCCCTCCTCCTGCCCAGGCTCCTCCTAAGCCCCTCCTCTGCTGTCTGACCCCACCCATTCTGCCCAGGCTCCGCCTAAGCCCCTCCTCTCTGACCCCACCCATTCTGCCCAGGCTCCTCCAAAGCCCCTCCTCTGCTGTCTGACCCCACCCCCTCTGGCCAGGCTCCTCCTATACCCCCTCTGCCCAGGCTCCTCCTATACCCCTCCTCTCTGACCCCACCCCCTCTGCCCAGGCTCCTCTTAAGCCCCTCCTCTGCTGTCTGACCCCACCCATTCTGCCCAGGCTCCTCCTATACCCCCTCCTCTCTGACTCCACCCATTCTACCCAGGCTCCTCCCATACCCCTCTGACCCCACCCAGGCTCCTCCTATTTGACCCCACCCAATCTGACTAGGCTCCTCCTACACCCCCCTCTGCCAGGCTCCTCCTATACCCCTCCTCTGCTGTCTGACCCCACCCATTCTGCCCAGGCTCCTCCTTTTTGACCCCACCCAATCTGACTAGGCTCCTCCTAAGCCCCTCCTCTGCTGTCTGACCCCACCCATTCTGCCCAGGCTCCTCCTATACCCCTCCTATACCCCACCTCTCTGACCCCACCCAATCTGACTAAGCCCCTCCTCTGCCTGACCCCACCCATTCTGCCCAGGCTCCTCCTATACCCCTTCCTCTCTGACTCCACCCATTCTACCCAGGCCCCTCCCATTCTGCCCAGGCTCCTCCTATTTGACCCCACCCAATCTGACTAGGCTCCTCCTACACCCCCCCTCTGCCAGGCTCCTCCTATACCCCTCCTCTCTGACCCCACCCAATCTGACTAGGCTCCTCCTAAGCCCCTAGGCCCCTCCTAAGCCCCTCCTCTGCTGTCTGACCCCACTCATTCTGCCCAGGCTCCTCCTAAGCCCCTCCTTTCTGACCCCACCCATTCTGCCCAGGCTCCTCCTCTCTGACCCCACCCATTCTGCCCAGGCTCCTCCTATACCCCACCTCTCTGACCCCACCCAATCTGACTAGGCTCCTCCTACACCCCCCTCTGCCCAGGCTCCTCCTATACCCCCCTCTTCCAGGCTCCTCCTATACCCCCTCCTCTCTGACCCCACCCATTCTGCCCAGGCTCCTCCTATACCCCCTCCTCTCTGACTCCACCCATTCTGCCCAGGCTCCTCCTAAGCCCCTCCTCTCTGACCCCACCCATTCTGCCCATATACCCCCTCCTCCTGCCCAGGCTCCTCCTATACCCCTCCTCTCTGACCCCACCCCCTCTGTCCAGGCTCCTCCTAAGCCCCTCCTCTGCTGTCTGACCCCACCCATTCTGCCCAGCCTCCTCCTCTCTGACCCCACCCATTCTGCCCAGGCTCCTCCTAAGCCCCTCCTCTGCTGTCTGACCCCACCCATTCTGCCCAGGCTCCTCCTATACCACCTCCTCTCTGACTCCACCCATTCTACCCAGGCTCCTCCCATACCCCTCTGACCCCACCCATTCTGCCCAGGCTCCTCCTATTTGACCCCACCCAATCTGACTAGGCTCCTCCTATACCCATTCTGCCCAGGCTCCTCCTATACCCCCTCCTCTCTGACCCCACCCATTCTGCCCAGGCTCCTCCTATTTGACCACACCCAATCTGACTAGGCTCCTCCTATACCCATTCTGCCCAGGCTCCTCCTATACCCCCTCCTCTCTGACTCCACCCATTCTGCCCAGGCTCCTCCTAAGCCCCTCCTCTCTGACCCCACCCATTCTGCCCATATACCCCCTCCTCCTGCCCAGGCTCCTCCTATACCCCTCCTCTCTGACCCCACCCCCTCTGCCCAGGCTCCTCCTAAGCCCCTCCTCTGCTGTCTGACCCCACCCATTCTGCCCAGGCTCCTCCTATACCCCACCTCTCTGACCCCACCCAATCTGACTAGGCTCCTCCTAAGCCCCTCCTCTGCTGTCTGACCCCACCCATTCTGCCCAGGCTCCTCCTATACCCCCTCCTCTCTGACCCCACCCATTCTGCCCAGGCTCCTCCTATTTGACCACACCCAATCTGACTAGGCTCCTCCTATACCCATTCTGCCCAGGCTCCTCCTATACCCCCTCCTCTCTGACTCCACCCATTCTGCCCAGGCTCCTCCTAAGCCCCTCCTCTCTGACCCCACCCATTCTGCCCATATACCCCCTCCTCCTGCCCAGGCTCCTCCTATACCCCTCCTCTCTGACCCCACCCCCTCTGCCCAGGCTCCTCCTAAGCCCCTCCTCTGCTGTCTGACCCCACCCATTCTGCCCAGGCTCCTCCTATAATCCACCTCTCTGACCCCACCCAATCTGACTAGGCTCCTCCTAAGCCCCTCCTCTGCTGTCTGACCCCACCCATTCTGCCCAGGCTCCTCCTACACCCCCCTCTGCCAGGCTCCTCCTATACCCCTCCTCTGCTGTCTGACCCCACCCATTCTGCCCAGCCTCCTCCTCTCTGACCCCACCCATTCTGCCCAGGCTCCTCCTATTTGACCCCACCCAATCTGACTAGGTTCCTCCTAAGCCCCTCCTCTGCTGTCTGGCCCCACCCAACCTGCCCAGGCTCCTCCTATACCCCTCCTCTCTGACCCCACCCAATCTGAATAGGCTCCTCCTAAGCCCCTCCTCCTCTCTGACCCACCCAATCTGACTAGGCTCCTCCTAAGCCCCTCCTCTGCTGTCTGACCCCACCCATTCTGCCCAGGCTCCTCCTAAGCCCCTCCTCTGCTGTCCCCACCCATTCTGCCCAGGCTCCTCCTATACCCCTCAGGCTCCTCCTATACCCCTCCTATTTGACCCCACCCAATCTGACTAGGCTCCTCCTAAGCCCCTCCTCTGCTGTCTGACCCCACCCATTCTGCCCAGGCTCCTCCTTTTTGACCCCACCCAATCTGACTAGGCTCCTCCTAAGCCCCTCCTCTGCTGTCTGACCCCACCCATTCTGCCCAGGCTCCTCCTATACCCCTCCTATACCCCACCTCTCTGACCCCACCCAATCTGACTAAGCCCCTCCTCTGCCTGACCCCACCCATTCTGCCCAGGCTCCTCCTATACCCCTTCCTCTCTGACTCCACCCATTCTACCCAGGCCCCTTCCATTCTACCCAGGCTCCTCCCATACCCCTCTGACCCCACCCATTCTGCCCAGGCTTCTCCTATTTGACCCCACCCAATCTGACTAGGCTCCTCCTACACCCCCCTCTGCCAGGCTCCTCCTATACCCCCTCCTCTCTGACTCCACCCATTCTACCCAGGCCCCTCCCATTCTGCCCAGGCTCCTCCTATTTGACCCCACCCAATCTGACTAGGCTCCTCCTACACCCCCCCTCTGCCAGGCTCCTCCTATACCCCTCCTCTCTGACCCCACCCAATCTGACTAGGCTCCTCCTAAGCCCCTAGGCCCCTCCTAAGCCCCTCCTCTGCTGTCTGACCCCACTCATTCTGCCCAGGCTCCTCCTAAGCCCCTCCTTTCTGACCCCACCCATTCTGCCCAGGCTCCTCCTCTCTGACCCCACCCATTCTGCCCAGGCTCCTCCTATACCCCACCTCTCTGACCCCACCCAATCTGACTAGGCTCCTCCTACACCCCCCTCTGCCCAGGCTCCTCCTATACCCCCCTATTCCAGGCTCCTCCTATACCCCCTCCTCTCTGACCCCACCCATTCTGCCCAGGCTCCTCCTATACCCCCTCCTCTCTGACTCCACCCATTCTGCCCAGGCTCCTCCTATACCCCTCCTCTCTGACCCCACCCCCTCTGTCCAGGCTCCTCCTAAGCCCCTCCTCTGCTGTCTGACCCCACCCATTCTGCCCAGCCTCCTCCTCTCTGACCCCACCCATTCTGCCCAGGCTCCTCCTAAGCCCCTCCTCTGCTGTCTGACCCCACCCATTCTGCCCAGGCTCCTCCTATACCACCTCCTCTCTGACTCCACCCATTCTACCCAGGCTCCTCCCATACCCCTCTGACCCCACCCATTCTGCCCAGGCTCCTCCTATTTGACCCCACCCAATCTGACTAGGCTCCTCCTATACCCATTCTGCCCAGGCTCCTCCTATACCCCCTCCTCTCTGACCCCACCCATTCTGCCCAGGCTCCTCCTATTTGACCACACCCAATCTGACTAGGCTCCTCCTATACCCATTCTGCCCAGGCTCCTCCTATACCCCCTCCTCTCTGACTCCACCCATTCTGCCCAGGCTCCTCCTAAGCCCCTCCTCTCTGACCCCACCCATTCTGCCCATATACCCCCTCCTCCTGCCCAGGCTCCTCCTATACCCCTCCTCTCTGACCCCACCCCCTCTGCCCAGGCTCCTCCTAAGCCCCTCCTCTGCTGTCTGACCCCACCCATTCTGCCCAGGCTCCTCCTATACCCCACCTCTCTGACCCCACCCAATCTGACTAGGCTCCTCCTAAGCCCCTCCTCTGCTGTCTGACCCCACCCATTCTGCCCAGGCTCCTCCTATACCCCCTCCTCTCTGACCCCACCCATTCTGCCCAGGCTCCTCCTATTTGACCACACCCAATCTGACTAGGCTCCTCCTATACCCATTCTGCCCAGGCTCCTCCTATACCCCCTCCTCTCTGACTCCACCCATTCTGCCCAGGCTCCTCCTAAGCCCCTCCTCTCTGACCCCACCCATTCTGCCCATATACCCCCTCCTCCTGCCCAGGCTCCTCCTATACCCCTCCTCTCTGACCCCACCCCCTCTGCCCAGGCTCCTCCTAAGCCCCTCCTCTGCTGTCTGACCCCACCCATTCTGCCCAGGCTCCTCCTATACCCCACCTCTCTGACCCCACCCAATCTGACTAGGCTCCTCCTAAGCCCCTCCTCTGCTGTCTGACCCCACCCATTCTGCCCAGGCTCCTCCTACACCCCCCTCTGCCAGGCTCCTCCTATACCCCTCCTCTGCTGTCTGACCCCACCCATTCTGCCCAGCCTCCTCCTCTCTGACCCCACCCATTCTGCCCAGGCTCCTCCTAAGCCCCTCCTCTGCTGTCTGACCCCACCCATTCTGCCCAGGCTCCTCCCATACCCCTCTGACCCCACCCATTCTGCCCAGGCTCCTCCTATACCCCACCTCTCTGACCCCACCCAATCTGACTAGGCTCCTCCTAAGCCCCTCCTCTGCTGTCTGACCCCACCCATTCTGCCCAGGCTCCAGGCTCCTCCTATACCCCTCCTCTCTGACCCCACCCATTCTGCCCAGGCTCCTCCTATTTGACCCCACCCAATCTGACTAGGCTCCTCCTAAGCCCCTCCTCTGCTGTCTGACCCCACCCATTCTGCCCAGGCTCCTCCTATACCCCCTCCTCTCTGACTCCACCCAATCTGACTAGGCTCCTCCTAAGCCCCTCCTCTGCTGTCTGACCCCACCCATTCTGCCCAGGCTCCTCCTATTTGACCCCACCCAATCTGACTAGGCTCCTCCTATACCCCCTCTGCCAGGCTCCTCCTATTCCCCTCCTCTCTGACCTCACCCATTCTGACCAGGCTCCTCCTATTTGACCCCACCCAATCTGACTTGGCTCCTCCTACACCCCCCCTCTGCCAGGCTCCTCCTATACCCCTCCTCTCTGACCCCACCCAATCTGACTAGGCTCCTCCTAAGCCCCTAGGCCCCTCCTAAGCCCCTCCTCTGCTGTCTGACCCCACTCATTCTGCCCAGGCTCCTCCTAAGCCCCTCCTTTCTGACCCCACCCATTCTGCCCAGGCTCCTCCTCTCTGACCCCACCCAATCTGACTAGGCTCCTCCTATACCCCCTCTCCCAGGCTCCTCCTCTCTGACCCCACCCAATCTGACTAGGCTCCTCCTATACCCATTCTGCCCAGGCTCCTCCTATACCCCCTCCTCTCTGACCCCACCCATTCTGCCCATATACCCCCTCCTCTGCTGTCCCCACCCATTCTGCCCAGGCTCCTCCTATTTGACCCCACCCAATCTGACTAGGCTCCTCCTATACCCCCTCTGCCAGGCTCCTCCTATACCCCTCTTCTCTGACCCCACCCAATCTGACTAGGCTCCTCCTAAGCCCCTAGGCTCCTCCTACCCTTCCTCTCTGACCCCACCCAATCTGACTAGGCTCCTACTAAACCCCTCCTCTGCTGTCTGACCCCACCCATTCTGCCCAGGCTCCTCCTCTCTGACCCCACCCAATCTGACTAAGCTCCTCCTAAGCCCCTAGGCTCCTCCTACCCTTCCTCTCTGACCCCACCCAATCTGACTAGGCTCCTACTAAACCCCTCCTCTGCTGTCTGACCCCACTGGACCACACTGGTTTCCATGTAAGTAGCCTATCAAATTGTCCTTATGTCATGGTCATCCTTTCAATGTGCAATGGAAGCCACAGGAAAGGACACCAAGGCCTGTATGTTGCTTATAGTTACTACTGCAATCCTCCAGACCACCAAGGAGTTATAGCTCAAAGGTAAGGCTTGTACCTTTGGTGGGGACAGCCCTCACAGGCCAGGGTTCGAATCCTGCCAGTGCTGTAGAAGTATCCCAAGGTGGGAAATTTTCAAACAGTGATTTTCTCTTTTTTTTTGTTGCTAAGTGTTTTTCTGGTTTCCATGTAAGTAGCCTATCAAACTGTCCTTATGTCATGGTCATCCATTTAATGTGCAATGGAAGCCACAGGAAAGGACACCAAGGCCTGTATGTTGCTTATAGTTACTACTGCAACCATCTAGACCACCAAGGAGATAGCTCAAAGGTAAGGCTTGTACCTTTGGTGGGGACAGCCCTCACAGGCCAGGGTTCGAATCCTGCCAGTGCTGTAGAAGTGTCCCAAGGTGGGAAATTTTCAAACAGTGATTTTTTTTTTTTGCTAGTGTTTTTTTGGCAGGTGTCTCCCAACATTTCATATGTTTTCTCTCATGACCTTCTACCAACCGCCCTATTTCTCAAGTAGGTGCTAGGAACAAGGCCTTATCTTCCTTTATCAATGTCGTCATTCTTTGTCCTTTAAGTTTGGTGAATTGCAGAGTGCAATTGTGGTATTGGGGGTTATAACTGAGCACAAGAATGCGAGGATGGTGCTACACTTATTGTAAAATAGGTTGGTTGATGGTGATTTTTCATTTTAGTGTGAGCCACTCGCTCAAATCAGGGGTTTGGTGCCAGTGAGCTTGGATAGAAATAAAGGTCAAGTATGAGCTCTGGCTAATGAAATGATGGGTCGAGTTTGAGGCTAGCTAGAGTCCATTTATTAGGTGCAATAAGAAGTTGGAAAGATTGTTTCCTTTAAGAGACAGACAAGAGCAGAGTCAAGCCTTTGCTCTAGTAGATCTGCATCATGCCTGCTGCAGGATGTGAAGGAGTGGACCTCCACAGCAGTGCGCTGTGCCGGGCTGGGCTGCACTGGGCTGGGCTGGGCCTGCCCTGGCATCTTGGATTTATTCACCCACCTCCTTCCTTTGAAGAACGCTCACGAACGGCCACGAACGTCCTTGTTCTGTATACAGGCGGACAGCAGGCAATTTAGGACCCTGCTAAATGATGGTGATGTCCCCATGTGCTTCCTTCGAGTGGCAAAATCCTTCGTCTAAGGCAGGTGGGCTTTTTTAAAATTTGGTTGAAGACCATATGTTGGAGGCAGTATCACGGCACAAGCCGCCGACCGCCTCAGAAGAAAGTATGCATGGGAGGACATTATTTGCATAGGAGAGCCCTCTTCTCAGTCCCATTCTTAAGCTGCAGTGGCCATGAAGTGTTACTAGTGGGCAGCAGTATGAACAAAAGAGCACACTGAGGCTTTTCTTCTTCTTGCTGACATGATTCTTGGTCATTTTTGTCTTGCAGGGCCTAAGGAGTGAAGGACTACGATGACTGAGGGGATGAGGAATGGCTGGCCTGTATTTGTGGTGAAGGGGGAACATTTGGAAGGTAAACAGCAAGATGAAAGCGTCAAAGCATATATGTTTGCTGAGTGATTGAGTCTGTGTGTCACTTGTCTCTTTGTAGGGACATGTGAGAAAGGAACAGCAGCACCATAGACTTCAGGTGGGAGAGCACCTCAAATCCAAATACTTACAGCACCTCAAAGATGACAAGTGCGATATGATGTTCTGCAATTGCAAGGATTTGCCATGTGTGGTGCCTAAATATGCATGGTTAGTGAGGTTTTTCCCAGAATGTGAGTATCGTTAGGCTGGCAAATGTCAGGCACTCCTTTGGGGGTATGAGGCCAAGAAAAAATTTGGGAAGTTTGCTACAGTCATCTGTAGGATCGAAAGACACTGGGGAATCGTTACAGAGGGAGCCAGGCTGCACAAAACGTGGTAACAGTTGGACAGAAATCTTTAGCCGGACTTTTGACTACCCCCAATGTGGGACCAGGACCGCAGTACCTCTCTGTCTCTGAAACATATTTTGACCTCTGGGCACCACCATCTCAATGCCCCTCAAATGTTCCCTCCTGGAACCCCAGCTTTGGTAGTGCATCAACCAGGTTTCAATCATTTGAGTGACCACAAACACCCTTGCTATGTGCCTTCCATTTACATTCAGTCAGTAACCCAGCTGCTTCGTTCGCTATTGAATCTCAAGTGACAGTTGGATGCACATTGCAGGGGTATACAGGCATTTACCGTACTGTACAGCCCCTCTCAGTACAGTCAGACTACACTTCTTAAAATCATAAATACATGTTTTGTCCAACAGTAAGGCCGGGCCTTTCCTCTGTAGTTCATAGCCAACGTAAGGAGGAAAAAATAAGCTGAAGAGCATGCCAAAATTCTCTACAGACACTGCCAATCCTCACACTGCCTATTTGCATGCCGAGGTTATTCACTATGACCCACCAAACCAATTGGCAACAGTAGCCTCTCTCTGCCTCATTCGTATGCTCCGATGCCACCTTTATTTAGCAAATGTTAGTGCTCTAGGATTTCATAGCACGATTCGCTATAGCCTCTTTTTTCAACAGAAATGTCCTAAAGGTACCTATACCAATCTGCTGGGTGGGGAGGAGGGGGGCTGCTGCTGCTGGCAGTAAAATTTTGGGGCACCCCACCTGCAAAAATACATTCACATGCTCCTTGTTGTACCTTTCAATACCATAACTGCAGCAGAATCGTATGGTGACCCCTGTTGGTAACAGAAACTGTCAAACAGCTTTTTGCCACCCCCCCTCCCCCGTTGCCCCTAACCATTTGGGGTACACCCCATGAGGGAGGATCAGAGCAATAAAAAATAATGGTAGCCCCCCCAAAAAGTACCTGGAAGGCATGCCATTCTGTGCACCTCATCGCTCTTCACGTTGCGCCTAAGCACCTTTTAATACTGCTCCCCGACTGCCCCTCCAAACAGAAATCAGAAAGTATAGGGGGGTGCATTAAAAAAGTGTTTGCAGTTCCCCACCATAAGTCAGGATCCTCCTCCATCTATGACCCCTTCCTAGGCCCTCAGACCCCACCCATTCTGCCCAGGCTCCTCCTATTTGACCACACCCAATCTGACTAGGCTCCTCCTTAACCCCTCCTCTGCTCTCTGACCCCACCCAATCTGACTAGGCTCCTCCTATACCCCCTCCTCTCTGACTCCACCCATTCTGCCCAGGCTCCTCCCATACCCCTCTGACCCCACCCATTCTGCCCAGGCTCCTCCTATACCCCTCTTATTTGACCCCAATCTGACTAGGCTCCTCCTAAACCAATCCTCTGCTGTCTGACTCCACCCATTCTGCCCAGGCTCCTCCTATACCCCCTCCTCTCTGACTCCACCCATTCTGCCCAGGCTCCTCCTATTGGACCCCACCCAATCTGATTAGGCTCCTCCTATACCCCCTCTGCCCAGGCTCCTCCTATACCCCTCCTCTCTGAGCCCACCCCCTCTGCCCAGGCTCCTCCTATACCCCTCCTCTGCTGTCTGACCCCACCCATTCTGCCCAGGCTCCTCCTATTTGACCCCACCCAATCTGACTAGGCTCCTCCTAAGCCCCTCCTCTGCTGTCTGACCCCACCCATTCTGCCCAGGCTCCTCCTATTTGACCCCACCCAATCTGACTAGGCTCCTCCTAAGCCCCTCCTCTCTGACCCCACCCATTCTGCCCAGGCTCCTCCTAAGCCCCTCCTCTGCTGTCTGACCCCACCCATTCTGCCCAGGCTCCTCCTATACCCCTCCTCTCTGACCCCACCCCCTCTGCCCAGGCTCCTCCTATTTGACCCCACCCAATCTGACTAGGCTCCTCCTACACCCCCCTCTGCCAGGCTCCTCCTATACCCCCTCCTCTCTGACTCCACCCATTCTACCTAGGCTCCTCCCATACCCCTCTGACCCCACCCATTCTGCCCAGGCTCCTCCTACACCCCCCTCTGCCCAGGCTCCTCCTATACCCCCCTCTGCCAGGCTCCTCCTATACCCCCTCCTCTCTGACCCCACCCATTCTGCCCAGGCTCCTCCTATACCCCCTCCTCTCTGACCCCACCCATTCTGCCCAGGCTCCTCCTATTTGACCACACCCAATCTGACTAGGCTCCTCCTATACCCATTCTGCCCAGGCTCCTCCTATACCCCCTCCTCTCTGACTCCACCCATTCTGCCCAGGCTCCTCCTAAGCCCCTCCTCTCTGACCTCACCCATTCTGCCCATATACCCCCTCCTCCTGCCCAGGCTCCTCCTAAGCCCCTCCTCTGCTGTCTGACCCCACCCATTCTGCCCAGGCTCCGCCTAAGCCCCTCCTCTCTGACCCCACCCATTCTGCCCAGGCTCCTCCAAAGCCCCTCCTCTGCTGTCTGACCCCACCCCCTCTGGCCAGGCTCCTCCTATACCCCCTCTGCCCAGGCTCCTCCTATACCCCCTCCTCTCTGACTCCACCCATTCTGCCCAGGCTCCTCCTAAGCCCCTCCTCTCTGACCTCACCCATTCTGCCCATATACCCCCTCCTCCTGCCCAGGCTCCTCCAAAGCCCCTCCTCTGCTGTCTGACCCCACCCATTCTGCCCAGGCTCCTCCTATACCCCCTCCTCTCTGACGCCACCCATTCTACCCAGGCTCCTCCCATACCCCTCTGACCCCACCCAGGCTCCTCCTATTTGACCCCACCCAATCTGACTAGGCTCCTCCTACACCCCCCTCTGCCAGGCTCCTCCTATACCCCTCCTCTGCTGTCTGACCCCACCCATTCTGCCCAGGCTCCTCCTTTTTGACCCCACCCAATCTGACTAGGCTCCTCCTAAGCCCCTCCTCTGCTGTCTGACCCCACCCATTCTGCCCAGGCTCCTCCTATACCCCTCCTATACCCCACCTCTCTGACCCCACCCAATCTGACTAAGCCCCTCCTCTGCCTGACCCCACCCATTCTGCCCAGGCTCCTCCTATACCCCTTCCTCTCTGACTCCACCCATTCTACCCAGGCTCCTCCCATACCCCTCTGACCCCACCCAGGCTTCTCCTATTTGACCCCACCCAATCTGCCTAGGCTCCTCCTACACCCCCCTCTGCCAGGCTCCTCCTATACCCCCTCCTCTCTGACTCCACCCATTCTACCCAGGCCCCTCCCATTCTGCCCAGGCTCCTCCTATTTGACCCCACCCAATCTGACTAGGCTCCTCCTACACCCCCCCTCTGCCAGGCTCCTCCTATACCCCTCCTCTCTGACCCCACCCAATCTGACTAGGCTCCTCCTAAGCCCCTAGGCCCCTCCTAAGCCCCTCCTCTGCTGTCTGACCCCACTCATTCTGCCCAGGCTCCTCCTAAGCCCCTCCTTTCTGACCCCACCCAATCTGACTAGGCTCCTCCTAAGCCCCTAGGCTCCTCCTAAGCCCCTCCTCTGCTCTCTGACCCCACCCATTCTGCCCAGGCTCCTCCTATACCCCACCTCTCTGACCCCACCCAATCTGACTAGGCTCCTCCTAAGCCCCTCCTCTGCTGTCTGACCCCACCCATTCTGCCCAGGCTCCTCCTCTCTGACCCCACCCATTCTGCCCAGGCTCCTCCTATACCCCACCTCTCTGACCCCACCCAATCTGACTAGGCTCCTCCTACACCCCCCTCTGCCAGGCTCCTCCTATACCCCCTCCTCTCTGACTCCACCCATTCTACCCAGGCTCCTCCCATACCCCTCTGACCCCACCCATTCTGCCCAGGCTCCTCCTATTTGACCCCACCCAATCTGACTAGGCTCCTCCTACACCCCCCTCTGCCAGGCTCCTCCTATACCCCCTCCTCTCTGACTCCACCCATTCTACCCAGGCTCCTCCCATACCCCTCTGACCCCACCCATTCTGCCCAGGCTCCTCCTATTTGACCCCACCCAATCTGACTAGGCTCCTCCTACACCCCCCTCTGCCCAGGCTCCTCCTATACCCCCCTCTTCCAGGCTCCTCCTATACCCCCTCCTCTCTGACCCCACCCATTCTGCCCAGGCTCCTCCTATACCCCCTCCTCTCTGACTCCACCCATTCTGCCCAGGCTCCTCCTAAGCCCCTCCTCTCTGACCCCACCCATTCTGCCCAGGCTCCTCCTAAGCCCCTCCTCTGCTGTCTGACCCCACCCATTCTGCCCAGGCTCCTCCCATACCCCTCTGACCCCACCCATTCTGCCCAGGCTCCTCCTATACCCCCTCCTCTCTGACTCCACCCATTCTACCCAGGCTCCTCCCATACCCCTCTGACCCCACCCATTCTGCCCAGGCTCCTCCTATTTGACCCCACCCACTCTGACTAGGCTCCTCCTACACCCCCCTCTGCCCAGGCTCCTCCTATACCCCCTCCTCTCTGACCCCACCCATTCTGCCCAGGCTCCTCCTATTTGACCACACCCAATCTGACTAGGCTCCTCCTATACCCCCTCCTCTCTGACTCCACCCATTCTGCCCAGGCTCCTCCTAAGCCCCTCCTCTCTGACCCCACCCATTCTGCCCATATACCCCCGCCTCCTGCCCAGGCTCCTACTATACCCCTCCTCTCTGACCCCACCCCCTCTGCCCAGGCTCCTCCTAAGCCCCTCCTCTGCTGTCTGACCCCACCCATTCTGCCCAGGCTCCTCCTCTCTGACCCCACCCATTCTGCCCAGGCTCCTCCTAAGCCCCTCCTCTGCTGTCTGACCCCACCCATTCTGCCCAGGCTCCTCCTATACCCCCTCCTCTCTGACTCCACCCATTCTACCCAGGCTCCTCCCATACCCCTCTGACCCCACCCATTCTGCCCAGGCTCCTCCTATTTGACCCCACCCAATCTGACTAGGCTCCTCCTACACCCCCCTCTGCCCAGGCTCCTCCTATACCCCCCTCTTCCAGGCTCCTCCTATACCCCCTCCTCTCTGACCCCACCCATTCTGCCCAGGCTCCTCCTATACCCCCTCCTCTCTGACTCCACCCATTCTGCCCAGGCTCCTCCTAAGCCCCTCCTCTCTGACCCCACCCATTCTGCCCATATACCCCCTCCTCCTGCCCAGGCTCCTCCTATACCCCTCCTCTCTGACCCCACCCCCTCTGTCCAGGCTCCTCCTAAGCCCCTCCTCTGCTGTCTGACCCCACCCATTCTGCCCAGGCTCCTCCTATACCACCTCCTCTCTGACCCCACCCATTCTGCCCAGGCTCCTCCTATTTGACCCCACCCACTCTGACTAGGCTCCTCCTACACCCCCCTCTGCCCAGGCTCCTCCTATACCCCCTCCTCTCTGACCCCACCCATTCTGCCCAGGCTCCTCCTATTTGACCACACCCAATCTGACTAGGCTCCTCCTATACCCCCTCCTCTCTGACTCCACCCATTCTGCCCAGGCTCCTCCTAAGCCCCTCCTCTCTGACCCCACCCCCTCTGCCCAGGCTCCTCCTAAGCCCCTCCTCTGCTGTCTGACCCCACCCATTCTGCCCAGGCTCCTCCCATACCCCTCTGACCCCACCGATTCTGCCCAGGCTCCTCCTATTTGACCCCACCCAATCTGACTAGGCTCCTCCTAAGCCCCTCCTCTGCTGTCTGACCCCACCCATTCTGCCCAGGCTCCTCCTATTTGACCCCACCCATTCTGCCCAGGCTCCTCCTATACCACCTCCTCTCTGACCCCACCCATTCTGCCCAGGCTCCTCCTATTTGACCCCACCCACTCTGACTAGGCTCCTCCTACACCCCCCTCTGCCCAGGCTCCTCCTATACCCCCTCCTCTCTGACCCCACCCATTCTGCCCAGGCTCCTCCTATTTGACCACACCCAATCTGACTAGGCTCCTCCTATACCCCCTCCTCTCTGACTCCACCCATTCTGCCCAGGCTCCTCCTAAGCCCCTCCTCTCTGACCCCACCCATTCTGCCCAGGCTCCTCCTAAGCCCCTCCTCTGCTGTCTGACCCCACCCATTCTGCCCAGGCTCCTCCTATACCCCTCCTCTCTGACCCCACCCATTCTGCCCAGGCTCCTCCTATTTGACCACACCCAATCTGACTAGGCTCCTCCTAAGCCCCTCCTCTCTGACCCCACCCATTCTGCCCAGGCTCCTCCTAAGCCCCTCCTCTGCTGTCTGACCCCACCCATTCTGCCCAGGCTCCTCCTATACCCCTCCTCTCTGACCCCACCCATTCTGCCCAGGCTCCTCCTATTTGACCACACCCAATCTGACTAGGCTCCTCCTATACCCATTCTGCCCAGGCTCCTCCTATACCCCCTCCTCTCTGACTCCACCCATTCTGCCCAGGCTCCTCCTAAGCCCCTCCTCTCTGACCTCACCCATTCTGCCCATATACCCCCTCCTCCAAAGCCCCTCCTCTCTGACCCCACCCATTCTGCCCAGGCTCCTCCAAAGCCCCTCCTCTGCTGTCTGACCCCACCCCCTCTGGCCAGGCTCCTCCTATACCCCCTCCTCTCTGACTCCACCCATTCTGCCCAGGCTCCTCCTAAGCCCCTCCTCTCTGACCTCACCCATTCTGCCCATATACCCCCTCCTCCTGCCCAGGCTCCTCCAAAGCCCCTCCTCTGCTGTCTGACCCCACCCATTCTGCCCAGGCTCCTCCTATACCCCCTCCTCTCTGACTCCACCCATTCTACCCAGGCTCCTCCCATACCCCTCTGACCCCACCCAGGCTCCTCCTATTTGACCCCACCCAATCTGACTAGGCTCCTCCTACACCCCCCTCTGCCAGGCTCCTCCTATACCCCTCCTCTGCTGTCTGACCCCACCCATTCTGCCCAGGCTCCTCCTTTTTGACCCCACCCAATCTGACTAGGCTCCTCCTAAGCCCCTCCTCTGCTGTCTGACCCCACCCATTCTGCCCAGGCTCCTCCTATACCCCTCCTATACCCCACCTCTCTGACCCCACCCAATCTGACTAAGCCCCTCCTCTGCCTGACCCCACCCATTCTGCCCAGGCTCCTCCTATACCCCTTCCTCTCTGACTCCACCCATTCTACCCAGGCTCCTCCCATACCCCTCTGACCCCACCCAGGCTTCTCCTATTTGACCCCACCCAATCTGCCTAGGCTCCTCCTACACCCCCCTCTGCCAGGCTCCTCCTATACCCCCTCCTCTCTGACTCCACCCATTCTACCCAGGCCCCTCCCATTCTGCCCAGGCTCCTCCTATTTGACCCCACCCAATCTGACTAGGCTCCTCCTACACCCCCCCTCTGCCAGGCTCCTCCTACACCCCCCTCTGCCAGGCTCCTCCTATACCCCCTCCTCTCTGACTCCACCCATTCTACCCAGGCTCCTCCCATACCCCTCTGACCCCACCCATTCTGCCCAGGCTCCTCCTATTTGACCCCACCCAATCTGACTAGGCTCCTCCTACACCCCCCTCTGCCAGGCTCCTCCTATACCCCCTCCTCTCTGACTCCACCCATTCTACCCAGGCCCCTCCCATTCTGCCCAGGCTCCTCCTCTCTGACCCCACCCAATCTGACTAGGCTCCTCCTAAGCCCCTAGGCCCCTCCTAAGCCCCTCCTCTGCTGTCTGACCCCACTCATTCTGCCCAGGCTCCTCCTAAGCCCCTCCTTTCTGACCCCACCCAATCTGACTAGGCTCCTCCTAAGCCCCTAGGCTCCTCCTAAGCCCCTCCTCTGCTCTCTGACCCCACCCATTCTGCCCAGGCTCCTCCTATACCCCACCTCTCTGACCCCACCCAATCTGACTAGGCTCCTCCTAAGCCCCTCCTCTGCTGTCTGACCCCACCCATTCTGCCCAGGCTCCTCCTCTCTGACCCCACCCATTCTGCCCAGGCTCCTCCTATACCCCACCTCTCTGACCCCACCCAATCTGACTAGGCTCCTCCTACACCCCCCTCTGCCAGGCTCCTCCTATACCCCCTCCTCTCTGACTCCACCCATTCTACCCAGGCTCCTCCCATACCCCTCTGACCCCACCCATTCTGCCCAGGCTCCTCCTATTTGACCCCACCCAATCTGACTAGGCTCCTCCTACACCCCCCTCTGCCAGGCTCCTCCTATACCCCCTCCTCTCTGACTCCACCCATTCTACCCAGGCTCCTCCCATACCCCTCTGACCCCACCCATTCTGCCCAGGCTCCTCCTATTTGACCCCACCCAATCTGACTAGGCTCCTCCTACACCCCCCTCTGCCCAGGCTCCTCCTATACCCCCTCCTCTCTGACCCCACCCATTGTGCCCAGGCTCCTCCTATACCCCCTCCTCTCTGACTCCACCCATTCTGCCCAGGCTCCTCCTAAGCCCCTCCTCTCTGACCCCACCCATTCTGCCCAGGCTCCTCCTAAGCCCCTCCTCTGCTGTCTGACCCCACCCATTCTGCCCAGGCTCCTCCCATACCCCTCTGACCCCACCCATTCTGCCCAGGCTCCTCCTATACCCCCTCCTCTCTGACTCCACCCATTCTACCCAGGCTCCTCCCATACCCCTCTGACCCCACCCATTCTGCCCAGGCTCCTCCTATACCCCCTCCTCTCTGACTCCACCCATTCTGCCCAGGCTCCTCCTAAGCCCCTCCTCTCTGACCCCACCCATTCTGCCCATATACCCCCGCCTCCTGCCCAGGCTCCTCCTATACCCCCTCCTCTCTGACTCCACCCATTCTGCCCAGGCTCCTCCTAAGCCCCTCCTCTCTGACCCCACCCATTCTGCCCATATACCCCCTCCTCCTGCCCAGGCTCCTCCTATACCCCTCCTCTCTGACCCCACCCCCTCTGTCCAGGCTCCTCCTAAGCCCCTCCTCTCTGACCCCACCCATTCTGCCCAGGCTCCTCCTAAGCCCCTCCTCTGCTGTCTGACCCCACCCATTCTGCCCAGGCTCCTCCCATACCCCTCTGACCCCACCGATTCTGCCCAGGCTCCTCCTATTTGACCCCATCCAATCTGACTAGGCTCCTCCTACAACCCCCTCTGCCAGGCTCCTCCTAAGCCCCTCCTCTCTGACCCCACCCCCTCTGCCCAGGCTCCTCCTAAGCCCCTCCTCTGCTGTCTGACCCCACCCATTCTGCCCAGGCTCCTCCCATACCCCTCTGACCCCACCGATTCTGCCCAGGCTCCTCCTATTTGACCCCATCCAATCTGACTAGGCTCCTCCTACAACCCCCTCTGCCAGGCTCCTCCTATACCCCCTCCTCTCTGACTCCACCCAGGCTCCTCCCATACCCCTCTGACCCCACCCATTCTGCCCAGGCTCCTCCTATTTGACCCCACCCAATCTGACTAGGCTCCTCCTACACCCCCCCTCTGCCAGGCTCTTCCTATACCCCTTCTCTCTGACCCCACCCAATCTGACTAGGCTCCTCCTAAGCCCCTAGGCCCCTCCTCTGCTGTCTGACCCCACTCATTCTGCCCAGGCTCCTCCTAAGCCCCTCCTCTCTGACCCCACCCAATCTGACTAGGCTCCTCCTAAGCCCCTAGGCTCCTCCTAAGCCCCTCCTCTGCTCTCTGACCCCACCCATTCTGCCCAGGCTCCTCCTATACCCCTCCTCTCTGACCCCACCCAACCTGCCCAGGGTCCTCCTCCTACAGACAACACCCATTCTCTTTCTTTCACCTTTCTTTCCACACCTATTTTACTTACCGACCAATCTGCAATCCCTCTTTCGCTAGGCATGATTCCACTCTTACACAACACACAGACACATTTTACTTACCAATTTACTTACCTGGTGCCGAACCCGGGATTTGAACCCTGGTTGTCTGGATGGAAGGCAGGAACTTACCCACTGGACCACACTGGTTTCCATGTAAGTAGCCTATCAAATTGTCCTTATGTCATGGTCATCCATTTAATGTGCAATGGAAGCCACAGGAAAGGACACCAAGGCCTGTATGTTGCTTATAGTTACTACTGCAATCCTCCAGACCACCAAGGAGCTATAGCTCAAAGGTAAGGCTTGTACCTTTGGTGGGGACAGCCCTCACAGGCCAGGGTTCGAATCCTGCCAGTGCTGTAGAAGTATCCCAAGGTGGGAAATTTTCAAACAGTGATTTTCTTTTTTTTTTTTTTGCTAAGTGTTTTTCTGGTTTCCATGTAAGTAGCCTATCAAATTGTCCTTATGTCATGGTCATCCATTTAATGTGCAATGGAAGCCACAGGGAAGGACACCAAGGCCTGTATGTTGCTTATAGTTACTACTGCAATCCTCTAGACCACCAAGGAGATAGCTCAAAGGTAAGGCTTGTACCTTTGGGGGGACAGCCCTCACAGGCCAGGGTTCGAATCCTGCCAGTGCTGTAGAAGTGTCCCAAGGTGGGAAATTTTCAAACAGTGATTTTTTTTTGCTAGTGTTTTTTTGGCAGGTGTCTCCCAACATTTCATATGTTTTCTCTCATGACCTTCTACCAACCGCCCTATTTCTCAAGTAGGTGCTAGGAACAAGGCCTTATCTTCCTTTATCAATGTCGTCATTCTTTGTCCTTTAAGTTTGGTGAATTGCAGAGTGCAATTGTGGTATTGGGGGTTATAACTGAGCACAAGAATGCGAGGATGGTGCTACACTTATTGTAAAATAGGTTGGTTGATGGTGATTTTTCATTTTAGTGTGAGCCACTCGCTCAAATCAGGGGTTTGGTGCCAGTGAGCTTGGATAGAAATAAAGGTCAAGTATGAGCTCTGGCTAATGAAATGATGGGTCGAGTTTGAGGCTAGCTAGAGTCCATTTATTAGGTGCAATAAGAAGTTGGAAAGATTTTTCCTTTAAGAGACAGACAAGAGCAGAGTCAAGCCTTTGCTCTAGTAGATCTGCATCATGCCTGCTGCAGGATGTGAAGGAGTGGACCTCCACAGCAGTGCGCTGTGCCGGGCTGGGCTGCACTGGGCTGGGCTGGGCCTGCCCTGGCATCTTGGATTTATTCACCCACCTCCTTCCTTTGAAGAACGCTCACGAACGGCCACGAACGTCCTTGTTCTGTATACAGGCGGACAGCGGGCAATTTAGGACCCTGCTAAATGATGGTGATGTCCCCATGTGCTTCCTTCGAGTGGCAAAATCCTTCGTCTAAGGCAGGTGGGCTTTTTTAAAATTTGGTTGAAGACCATATGTTGGAGGCAGTATCACGGCACAAGCCGCCGACCGTCTCAGAAGAAAGTATGCATGGGAGGACATTATTTGCATAGGAGAGCCCTCTTCTCAGTCCCATTCTTAAGCTGCAGTGGCCATGAAGTGTTACTAGTGGGCAGCAGTATGAACAAAAGAGCACACTGAGGCTTTTCTTCTTCTTGCTGACATGATTCTTGGTCATTTTTGTCTTGCAGGGCCTAAGGAGTGAAGGACTACGATGACTGAGGGGATGAGGAATGGCTGGCCTGTATTTGTGGTGAAGGGGGAACATTTGGAAGGTAAACAGCAAGATGAAAGCGTCAAAGCATATATGTTTGCTGAGTGATTGAGTCTGTGTGTCACTTGTCTCTTTGTAGGGACATGTGAGAAAGGAACAGCAGCACCATAGACTTCAGGTGGGAGAGCAAGCAAGGATGAATATTTCCCTCAAATCCAAATACTTACAGCACCTCAAAGATGACAAGTGCGATATGATGTTCTGCAATTGCAAGGATTTGCCATGTGTGGTGCATAAATATGCATGGTTAGTGAGGTTTTTCCCAGAATGTGAGTATCGTTAGGCTGGCAAATGTCAGGCACTCCTTTGGGGGTATGAGGCCAAGAAAAAAATTGGGAAGTTTGCTACAGTCATCTGTAGGATCGAAAGACACTGGGGAATCGTTACAGAGGGAGCCAGGCTGCACAAAACGTGGTAACAGTTGGACAGAAATCTTTAGCCGGACTTTTGACTACCCCCAATGTGGGACCAGGACCGCAGTACCTCTCTGTCTCTGAAACATATTTTGACCTCTGGGCACCACCATCTCAATGCCCCTCAAATGTTCCCTCCTGGAACCCCAGCTTTGGTAGTGCATCAACCAGGTTTCAATCATTTGAGTGACCACAAACACCCTTGCTATGTGCCTTCCATTTACATTCAGTCAGTAACCCAGCTGCTTCGTTCGCTATTGAATCTCAAGTGACAGTTGGATGCACATTGCAGGGGTATACAGGCATTTACCGTACTGTACAGCCCCTCTCAGTACAGTCAGACTACACTTCTTAAAATCATAAATACATGTTTTGTCCAACAGTAAGGCCGGGCCTTTCCTCTGTAGTTCATAGCCAACGTAAGGAGGAAAAAATAAGCTGAAGAGCATGCCAAAATTCTCTACAGACACTGCCAATCCTCACACTGCCTATTTGCATGCCGAGGTTATTCACTATGACCCACCAAACCAATTGGCAACAGTAGCCTCTCTCTGCCTCATTCGTATGCTCCGATG
The DNA here is from genome assembly GCF_964263255.1 of Lissotriton vulgaris. Taxonomy (NCBI): domain Eukaryota; kingdom Metazoa; phylum Chordata; class Amphibia; order Caudata; family Salamandridae; genus Lissotriton; species Lissotriton vulgaris. The sequence goes on from NC_141695.1 coordinate 1,003,896,064, forward strand.
CCACCTTTATTTAGCAAATGTTAGTGCTCTAGGATTTCATAGCACGATTCGCTATAGCCTCTTTTTTCAACAGAAATGTCCTAAAGGTACCTATACCAATCTGCTGGGTGGGGAGGAGGGGGGCTGCTGCTGCTGGCAGTAAAATTTTGGGGCACCCCACCTGCAAAAATACATTCACATGCTCCTTGTTGTACCTTTCAATACCATAACTGCAGCAGAATCGTATGGTGACCCCTGTTGGTAACAGAAACTGTCAAACAGCTTTTTGCCACCCCCCCTCCCCCGTTGCCCCTAACCATTTGGGGTACACCCCATGAGGGAGGATCAGAGCAATAAAAAATAATGGTAGCCCCCCCAAAAAGTACCTGGAAGGCATGCCATTCTGTGCACCTCATCGCTCTTCACGTTGCGCCTAAGCACCTTTTAATACTGCTCCCCGACTGCCCCTCCAAACAGAAATCAGAAAGTATAGGGGGGTGCATTAAAAAAGTTTTTGCAGTTCCCCACCATAAGTCAGGATCCTCCTCCATCTATGACCCCTTCCTAGGCCCTCAGACCCCACCCATTCTGCCCAGGCTCCTCCTATTTGACCACACCCAATCTGACTAGGCTCCTCCTTAACCCCTCCTCTGCTCTCTGACCCCACCCAATCTGACTAGGCTCCTCCTATACCCCCTCCTCTCTGACTCCACCCATTCTGCCCAGGCTCCTCCCATACCCCTCTGACCCCACCCATTCTGCCCAGGCTCCTCCTATACCCCTCTTATTTGACCCCAATCTGACTAGGCTCCTCCTAAACCAATCCTCTGCTGTCTGACTCCACCCATTCTGCCCAGGCTCCTCCTATACCCCCTCCTCTCTGACTCCACCCATTCTGCCCAGGCTCCTCCTATTGGACCCCACCCAATCTGATTAGGCTCCTCCTATACCCCCTCTGCCCAGGCTCCTCCTATACCCCTCCTCTCTGAGCCCACCCCCTCTGCCCAGGCTCCTCCTATACCCCTCCTCTGCTGTCTGACCCCACCCATTCTGCCCAGGCTCCTCCTATTTGACCCCACCCAATCTGACTAGGCTCCTCCTAAGCCCCTCCTCTGCTGTCTGACCCCACCCATTCTGCCCAGGCTCCTCCTATTTGACCCCACCCAATCTGACTAGGCTCCTCCTAAGCCCCTCCTCTCTGACCCCACCCATTCTGCCCAGGCTCCTCCTAAGCCCCTCCTCTGCTGTCTGACCCCACCCATTCTGCCCAGGCTCCTCCTATACCCCTCCTCTCTGACCCCACCCCCTCTGCCCAGGCTCCTCCTATTTGACCCCACCCAATCTGACTAGGCTCCTCCTACACCCCCCTCTGCCAGGCTCCTCCTATACCCCCTCCTCTCTGACTCCACCCATTCTACCTAGGCTCCTCCCATACCCCTCTGACCCCACCCATTCTGCCCAGGCTCCTCCTACACCCCCCTCTGCCCAGGCTCCTCCTATACCCCCCTCTGCCAGGCTCCTCCTATACCCCCTCCTCTCTGACCCCACCCATTCTGCCCAGGCTCCTCCTATTTGACCACACCCAATCTGACTAGGCTCCTCCTATACCCATTCTGCCCAGGCTCCTCCTATACCCCTCCCTCTCTGACTCCACCCATTCTGCCCAGGCTCCTCCTAAGCCCCTCCTCTGCTGTCTGACCCCACCCATTCTGCCCAGGCTCCGCCTAAGCCCCTCCTCTCTGACCCCACCCATTCTGCCCAGGCTCCTCCAAAGCCCCTCCTCTGCTGTCTGACCCCACCCCCTCTGGCCAGGCTCCTCCTATACCCCCTCTGCCCAGGCTCCTCCTATACCCCCTCCTCTCTGACTCCACCCATTCTGCCCAGGCTCCTCCTAAGCCCCTCCTCTCTGACCTCACCCATTCTGCCCATATACCCCCTCCTCCTGCCCAGGCTCCTCCAAAGCCCCTCCTCTGCTGTCTGACCCCACCCATTCTGCCCAGGCTCCTCCTATACCCCCTCCTCTCTGACTCCACCCATTCTACCCAGGCTCCTCCCATACCCCTCTGACCCCACCCAGGCTCCTCCTATTTGACCCCACCCAATCTGACTAGGCTCCTCCTACACCCCCCTCTGCCAGGCTCCTCCTATACCCCTCCTCTGCTGTCTGACCCCACCCATTCTGCCCAGGCTCCTCCTTTTTGACCCCACCCAATCTGACTAGGCTCCTCCTAAGCCCCTCCTCTGCTGTCTGACCCCACCCATTCTGCCCAGGCTCCTCCTATACCCCTCCTATACCCCACCTCTCTGACCCCACCCAATCTGACTAAGCCCCTCCTCTGCCTGACCCCACCCATTCTGCCCAGGCTCCTCCTATACCCCTTCCTCTCTGACTCCACCCATTCTACCCAGGCTCCTCCCATACCCCTCTGACCCCACCCAGGCTTCTCCTATTTGACCCCACCCAATCTGCCTAGGCTCCTCCTACACCCCCCTCTGCCAGGCTCCTCCTATACCCCCTCCTCTCTGACTCCACCCATTCTACCCAGGCCCCTCCCATTCTGCCCAGGCTCCTCCTATTTGACCCCACCCAATCTGACTAGGCTCCTCCTACACCCCCCCTCTGCCAGGCTCCTCCTATACCCCTCCTCTCTGACCCCACCCAATCTGCCCAGGCTCCTCCCATACCCCTCTGACCCCACCCATTCTGCCCAGGCTCCTCCTATACCCCTCTTATTTGACCCCAATCTGACTAGGCTCCTCCTAAACCAATCCTCTGCTGTCTGACTCCACCCATTCTGCCCAGGCTCCTCCTCAGCCCCTCCTCTCTGACCTCACCCAATCTGACTAGGCTCCTCCTATACCCCCTCCTCTCTGACCCCACCCAATCTGACTAGGCTCCTCCTTAACCCCTCCTCTGCTCTCTGACCCCACCCATTCTGACTAAGCTCCTCCTAAACCCATCCTCTGCTGTCTGACCCCACCCATTCTGCCCAGGCTCCTCCTAAGCCCCTCTGCCCAGGCTCCTCCTATACCCCTCCTCTCTGACTCCACCCATTCTGCCCAGGCTCCTCCTATACCCCCTCCTCTCTGACCCCACCCCCTCTGCCCAGGCTCCTCCTATACCCCTCCTCTGCTGTCTGACCCCACCCATTCTGCCCAGGCTCCTCCTATACCCCCTCCTCTCTGACCCCACCCATTCTGCCCAGGCTCCTCCTAAGCCCCTCCTCTGCTGTCTGACCCCACCCATTCTGCCCAGGCTCCTCCTATACCCCCTCCTATTTGACCCCACCCAATCTGACTAGGCTCCTCCTAAGCCCCTCTGCCCAGGCTCCTCCTATACCCCTCCTCTCTGAGCCCACCCCCTCTGCCCAGGCTCCTCCTATACCCCTCCTCTGCTGTCTGACCCCACCCATTCTGCCCAGGCTCCTCCTAAGCCCCTCCTCTGCTGTCTGACCCCACCCATTCTGCCCAGGCTCCTCCTATTTGACCCCACCCAATCTGACTAGGCTCCTCCTAAGCCCCTCCCCTCTGACCCCACCCATTCTGCCCAGGCTCCTCCTATACCCCTCCTCTCTGACCCCACCCCCTCTGCCCAGGCTCCTCCTATTTGACCCCACCCAATCTGACTAGGCTCCTCCTACACCCCCCTCTGCCAGGCTCCTCCTATACCCCCTCCTCTCTGACTCCACCCATTCTACATAGGCTCCTCCCATACCCCTCTGACCCCACCCATTCTGCCCAGGCTCCTCCTATTTGACCCCACCCAATCTGACTAGGCTCCTCCTACACCCCCCTCTGCCCAGGCTCCTCCTATACCCCCTCCTCTCTGACTCCACCCATTCTGCCCAGGCTCCTCCTTAGCCCCTCCTCTCTGACCTCACCCATTCTGCCCATATACCCCCTCCTCCTGCCCAGGCTCCTCCTAAGCCCCTCCTCTGCTGTCTGACCCCCACCCATTCTGCCCAGGCTCCGCCTAAGCCCCTCCTCTCTGACCCCACCCATTCTGCCCAGGCTCCTCCAAAGCCCCTCCTCTGCTGTCTGACCCCACCCCCTCTGGCCAGGCTCCCCCTATACCCCCTCTGCCCAGGCTCCTCCTATACCCCTCCTCTCTGACCCCACCCCCTCTGCCCAGGCTCCTCTTAAGCCCCTCCTCTGCTGTCTGACCCCACCCATTCTGCCCAGGCTCCTCCTATACCCCCTCCTCTCTGACTCCACCCATTCTACCCAGGCTCCTCCCATACCCCTCTGACCCCACCCAGGCTCCTCCTATTTGACCCCACCCAATCTGACTAGGCTCCTCCTACACCCCCCTCTGCCAGGCTCCTCCTATACCCCTCCTCTGCTGTCTGACCCCACCCATTCTGCCCAGGCTCCTCCTTTTTGACCCCACCCAATCTGACTAGGCTCCTCCTAAGCCCCTCCTCTGCTGTCTGACCCCACCCATTCTGCCCAGGCTCCTCCTATACCCCTCCTATACCCCACCTCTCTGACCCCACCCAATCTGACTAAGCCCCTCCTCTGCCTGACCCCACCCATTCTGCCCAGGCTCCTCCTATACCCCTTCCTCTCTGACTCCACCCATTCTACCCAGGCCCCTCCCATTCTGCCCAGGCTCCTCCTATTTGACCCCACCCAATCTGACTAGGCTCCTCCTACACCCCCCCTCTGCCAGGCTCCTCCTATACCCCTCCTCTCTGACCTCACCCAATCTGACTAGGCTCCTCCTAAGCCCCTAGGCCCCTCCTAAGCCCCTCCTCTGCTGTCTGACCCCACTCATTCTGCCCAGGCTCCTCCTAAGCCCCTCCTTTCTGACCCCACCCATTCTGCCCAGGCTCCTCCTCTCTGACCCCACCCATTCTGCCCAGGCTCCTCCTATACCCCACCTCTCTGACCCCACCCAATCTGACTAGGCTCCTCCTACACCCCCCTCTGCCCAGGCTCCTCCTATACCCCCCTCTTCCAGGCTCCTCCTATACCCCCTCCTCTCTGACCCCACCCATTCTGCCCAGGCTCCTCCTATACCCCCTCCTCTCTGACTCCACCCATTCTGCCCAGGCTCCTCCTAAGCCCCTCCTCTCTGACCCCACCCATTCTGCCCATATACCCCCTCCTCCTGCCCAGGCTCCTCCTATACCCCTCCTCTCTGACCCCACCCCCTCTGTCCAGGCTCCTCCTAAGCCCCTCCTCTGCTGTCTGACCCCACCCATTCTGCCCAGCCTCCTCCTCTCTGACCCCACCCATTCTGCCCAGGCTCCTCCTAAGCCCCTCCTCTGCTGTCTGACCCCACCCATTCTGCCCAGGCTCCTCCTATACCACCTCCTCTCTGACTCCACCCATTCTACCCAGGCTCCTCCCATACCCCTCTGACCCCACCCATTCTGCCCAGGCTCCTCCTATTTGACCCCACCCAATCTGACTAGGCTCCTCCTATACCCATTCTGCCCAGGCTCCTCCTATACCCCCTCCTCTCTGACCCCACCCATTCTGCCCAGGCTCCTCCTATTTGACCACACCCAATCTGACTAGGCTCCTCCTATACCCATTCTGCCCAGGCTCCTCCTATACCCCCTCCTCTCTGACTCCACCCATTCTGCCCAGGCTCCTCCTAAGCCCCTCCTCTCTGACCCCACCCATTCTGCCCATATACCCCCTCCTCCTGCCCAGGCTCCTCCTATACCCCTCCTCTCTGACCCCACCCCCTCTGCCCAGGCTCCTCCTAAGCCCCTCCTCTGCTGTCTGACCCCACCCATTCTGCCCAGGCTCCTCCTATACCCCACCTCTCTGACCCCACCCAATCTGACTAGGCTCCTCCTAAGCCCCTCCTCTGCTGTCTGACCCCACCCATTCTGCCCAGGCTCCTCCTATACCCCCTCCTCTCTGACCCCACCCATTCTGCCCAGGCTCCTCCTATTTGACCACACCCAATCTGACTAGGCTCCTCCTATACCCATTCTGCCCAGGCTCCTCCTATACCCCTCCTCTCTGACTCCACCCATTCTGCCCAGGCTCCTCCTAAGCCCCTCCTCTCTGACCCCACCCATTCTGCCCATATACCCCCTCCTCCTGCCCAGGCTCCTCCTATACCCCTCCCCTCTGACCCCCCCCCCTCTGCCCAGGCTCCTCCTAAGCCCCTCCTCTGCTGTCTGACCCCACCCATTCTGCCCAGGCTCCTCCTATACCCCCCTCTGCCAGGCTCCTCCTATACCCCTCCTCTGCTGTCTGACCCCACCCATTCTGCCCAGGCTCCTCCTACACCCCCCTCTGCCAGGCTCCTCCTATACCCCTCCTCTGCTGTCTGACCCCACCCATTCTGCCCAGCCTCCTCCTCTCTGACCCCACCCATTCTGCCCAGGCTCCTCCTATTTGACCCCACCCAATCTGACTAGGTTCCTCCTAAGCCCCTCCTCTGCTGTCTGGCCCCACCCAACCTGCCCAGGCTCCTCCTATACCCCTCCTCTCTGACCCCACCCAATCTGAATAGGCTTCTCCTAAGCCCCTCCTCCTCTCTGACCCACCCAATCTGACTAGGCTCCTCCTAAGCCCCTCCTCTGCTGTCTGACCCCACCCATTCTGCCCAGGCTCCTCCTATACCCCACCTCTCTGACCCCACCCAATCTGACTAGGCTCCTCCTAAGCCCCTCCTCTGCTGTCTGACCCCACCCATTCTGCCCAGGCTCCTCCCATACCCCTCTGACCCCACCCATTCTCCTCCTATACCCCACCTCTCTGACCCCACCCAATCTGACTAGGCTCCTCCTAAGCCCCTCCTCTGCTGTCTGACCCCACCCATTCTGCCCAGGCTCCTCCTATACCCCTCCTCTCTGACCCCACCCAATCTGACTAAGCTCCTCCTAAGCCCCTCCTCTGCTGTCTGACCCCATCCATTCTGCCCAGGCTCCTCCTAAGCCCCTCTGCCCAGGCTCCTCCTATACCCCCTCCTCTCTGACTCCACCCATTCTGCCCAGGCTCCTCCTATACCCCTCCTCTCTGACCCCACCCAATCTGACTAAGCTCCTCCTAAGCCCCTCCTCTGCTGTCTGGCCCCACCCAACCTGCCCAGGCTCCTCCTATACCCCTCCTCTCTGACCCCACCCAATCTGAATAGGCTCCTCCTAAGCCCCTCCTCCTCTCTGACCCACCCAATCTGACTAGGCTCCTCCTAAGCCCCTCCTCTGCTGTCTGACCCCACCCATTCTGCCCAGGCTCCTCCTAAGCCCCTCCTCTGCTGTCCCCACCCATTCTGCCCAGGCTCCTCCTATACCCCTCAGGCTCCTCCTATACCCCTCCTATTTGACCCCACCCAATCTGACTAGGCTCCTCCTAAGCCCCTCCTCTGCTGTCTGACCCCACCCATTCTGCCCAGGCTCCTCCTAAGCCCCTCCTCTGCTGTCTGACCCCACCCATTCTGCCGAGGCTCCTCCTATTTGACCCCACCCAATCTGACTAGGCTCCTCCTAAGCCCCTCCTCTGCTGTCTGACCCCACCCATTCTGCCCAGGCTCCTCCTATACCCCCTCCTCTCTGACTCCACCCAATCTGACTAGGCTCCTCCTAAGCCCCTCCTCTGCTGTCTGACCCCACCCATTCTGCCGAGGCTCCTCCCATACCCCTCTGACCCCACCCATTCTGCCCAGGCTCCTCCTATTTGACCCCACCCAATCTGACTAGGCTCCTCCTAAGCCCCTCCTCTGCTGTCTGACCCCACCCATTCTGCCCAGGCTCCTCCTATACCCCCTCCTCTCTGACTCCACCCAATCTGACTAGGCTCCTCCTAAGCCCCTCCTCTGCTGTCTGACCCCACCCATTCTGCCGAGGCTCCTCCCATACCCCTCTGACCCCACCCATTCTGCCCAGGCTCCTCCTATTTGACCCCACCCAATCTGACTAGGCTCCTCCTATACCCCCTCTGCCAGGCTCCTCCTATTCCCCTCCGACCTCACCCATTCTGACCAGGCTCCTCCTATTTGACCCCACCCAATCTGACTTGGCTCCTCCTAAACCCCTCCTCTGCTGTCCCCACCCATTCTGCCCAGGCTCCTCCTATTTGACCCCACCCAATCTGACTAGGCTCCTCCTAAGCCCCTAGGCTCCTCCTACCCTTCCTCTCTGACCCCACCCAATCTGACTAGGCTCCTACTAAACCCCTCCTCTGCTGTCTGACCCCACCCAATCTGACTAGGCTCCTCCTAAGCCCCTAGGCTCCTCCTACCCTTCCTCTCTGACCCCACCCAATCTGACTAGGCTCCTCCTATACCCCCTCTGCCAGGCTCCTCCTATACCCCTCTTCTCTGACCCCACCCAATCTGACTAGGCTCCTCCTAAGCCCCTAGGCTCCTCCTACCCTTCCTCTCTGACCCCACCCAATCTGACTAGGCTCCTACTAAACCCCTCCTCTGCTGTCTGACCCCACCCATTCTGCCCAGGCTCCTCCTCTCTGACCCCACCCAATCTGACTAAGCTCCTCCTAAGCCCCTAGGCTCCTCCTACCCTTCCTCTCTGACCCCACCCAATCTGACTAGGCTCCTACTAAACCCCTCCTCTGCTGTCTGACCCCACCCATTCTGCCCAGGCTCCTCCTCCTACAGACAACACCCATTCTCTTTCTTTCACCTTTCTTTCCACACCTATTTTATTTACCGACCAATCTGCTATCCCTCTTTCGCTAGGCATGATTCCACTCTTACACAACACACAGACACATTTTACTTACCAATTTACTTACCTGGTGCCGAACCCGGGATTTGAACCCTGGTTGCCTGGATGGAAGGCAGGAACTTACCCACTGGACCACACTGGTTTCCATGTAAGTAGCCTATCAAATTGTCCTTATGTCATGGTCATCCTTTCAATGTGCAATGGAAGCCACAGGGAAGGACACCAAGGCCTGTATGTTGCTTATAGTTACTTCTGCAATCTTCTAGACCACCTGGAGTTCTGGACTTTTTGGTTCCGTCCAGAGGTGTCAGGGTACAACACCCGAAGACCCCGGAGTTCCACCTGCCTCGGTGCACAAATGAACAGAAACACGGGCTTCTCGATGGTGGCGTCAAAGACCAAAGGTTTATTACTGCAGGGACACAGAAGTCACAGAATCTACACACGGGCAGAATTCAGGAGACTGTTCGATTTGTACAAAGTGGGTTGCTCCTTATATACTAAAAATTGTGCTCTAGGCAAATATTTCACATATCGGTACATTCCCAAACCTTTGTGTCTCTAAACAATAAATATTTGGCGTTACACAGGAACTGTCGATAATATCTGATACCAAACATCACGAAGAGGGGTTCCCACTAGTCCATCACAATCCCTTGTCAATATTGCATTCAAGAGCCGGACCGCCTCATCGTAAAGTTCGTTACCTCCCCCTAATAAAGGCCCAGAAGGAAAGGAGCAGAGCCAGGTGCAGAAGATAGAAAAGCGGGATAAGAGATGTTTGTGGGTTGTAAATGGGCAAGGCTACCGGCTTCGGCCGCCTAATCATGATCAGGTACAATGGACAAGAAAACCAGTTCAGGTGGGCTGGCCTCGGGCAGAGGAGGCAGTCTTTGTCGAGTCATGCAGCTACAGCGTGATCTGGTTTAAGGTGCACGTGTCACGTAAGAGGTGAATCTCCGGCTAAGGCTACGTGTCCTTAATCAAAGTGGAGTGAATGAAGTGATCAGAGGCTATTGCATATGTGAGGGCAAGGAAACACAAAATGGCGGCCATGATCTAAGATGGATGCCGTGTGTATATCAGAAATGTGTCAGTGGAAGGAGTGCTCTTGCTCGTAGCGTAGCGAAAACACTAGGATATACTAAATGGATCATTTGCGGTTCACTGATATCATTTTTATGTATTTCCGACAAACTTGATAACACGGGTTCAAGTCGTCACGGAGCCGTCACGGAACCTCAGACCCTCCTTTTGCCCTTACATAGGCAATTACTCAATCTATGTCTGAATCTAGTTCTATGTTCATCAGGTCAGTGACATGCTGTTGTATCATCATCCTTTCTCGTGTCTTTTCTCCAAACGCAGGTGGTTTTCTGAGACAAGTTGTAGCACAAAGACTACACAGAGCAGGACCACACTGGATAATCAGACAACATGAGAATAGGAATACTAAGATGACACCAATGACCATTAGAACCTTCCATCCCCACGCTGAGATCAGAGTCCAAACCCACTCCATGAAGGACCAGTTTCCCTTGTCTACATGTATGGAGTCCGAAATCTTGTGCAACTTAGAGATCGCCTCGTAAACTGTTGGAGCATTATTAGGAATAAAGACACAGCAGCTCGATTGGATCATTCTGCATACCCCACCTCGATCTGCAAGTATAACATCTAGAACCATACGGTTCTGCAATGTCATGAGCCTATCCGCCTGAAGCTCAGCTGTCAGATTGCTAAGGGCACCAGCAGTTTCGGTAATAGTAGATTCAACTACCCGTGTTAGCTGACGTATGTTTCTACTATTGGCCATAGGCCCCCAGAACGGAAGGAAGCCTTTGAAGAAGTCTCCAGCTTCCTGACCAGCGGTATCTTCCTTACTGAAAACACCTCTAGCTACTCTTGTTCTGTGATAATCCGGTGAAGCAGTGTATGTCGGAGGCAACAATCGAGCAATATAACATGATCCTGAGAAGTCAGCAGGCAACCATGTATAAGCTCTGTCTCGACAAATGAAATAGGTACCCCTAGCAGTGAGGAAGGCAGGGGAAGAGTTAGCCGGAAACACATAAGTCTCTACGCACTCACTCCTCCCTAGCTGAGCTCTCGGATTTCTCCCATTACCTTGCAGACAGACCTGACCTCGGTGAGGTACGACCCAGATTGGAGTTGAGCTTTTACGCTTGCTTTCTCCTAAACTAAGGCGATACTCTGAAGTATTCCAACTCAAATATACTCGCAATTCGTCTCTAGAGTAAGATGGAGTATTATTGACGTCCTTGACCATGTCAATAATTCCCTGGACTAAGGCTTTGTTGGCAGAGTTATATTTAGTGGAACGTGGTGGACGTGGAGGATAGGTTTCAAGGGCATAAGCAAAGATGGTTTGGAAGGCCTGAAATGATCCATTATAGCTGTAAGGCAAAACCAAATAGGGAATACCTTTATCCATAGTGTGAGGTATCAAGCCACACACCCAGCAGTCTGTAGTGTTAACCACCAGTTGGTGTTGGTGCAAGAGCTGTACAAAAGTGTTGTTAATGAATTCTGAGCGTCGAGCTTGCTCATGTTCTGGAAATGAGTGAAAAGAGTGTATAGAAGAAACAGTAGAAATAGCTGGATCAAGGGGAGGCACTGTAGAAACTGGCACAAAAATCAAATTTATGCTAAAGACAATTCCACCCACCAATGTTGCTAAAACAATCAAAAATGTAATGGCACATTGCATCAAGAAACATTTTCTGTGAAGAATTCTATTTAGTCTGTTTCTGCGAACGTAAATCACATTTTCTCGTTGCAGCGCAGGAAGTTCCATCTTCTACAATCCGCTCGCGACCACTGATGATGTGTACGTAGATGAAAATGCCTCTGTCAGCCCTGGGAGTTCCCAGAACTAACAGAAAGATCGACCTTGTGTCAGACCCCTGCAAATTCAAACTAGGCACACAGCCACGACCCTACGGCTACCCAGACGGCAAGGCAATTTAAAAAAAACAATAAACAATAGCAAACTTCCTGGCTGAAAAGCAAAAGTTCAATGTATAAATATCAAAATCACAATATGCAGTTGCCTGCTTTATTAGTTCGTTTTATGGCTTCTAAGGTTGTATCTCTTCTTCGCTGGTACTGTCTGATCGGAAAATAGTGTATCACTAGCAGCTGTTGCAGAGTTTAAGTTCGCAGATGGCAAAGTTTCTTTTGATGCTGGAGACAAATGTTCAATGTTCAAAGCAGTCTTTTCAGGAGGAGAGTCAAGTTTCAAAGTGTCAATAATCAAATCGGCATCGCTGAAAGGGACAAATTTCGGAGTTATTTCAGATTCGGAGGCACCAATTCCCTTCTCCACCCAGTCGTCGTAGGGCAGCGGCAGTGGAACACGTTTTACGTGAGAAGCGTGGATCCAGTTCTTCCGGCCAGCAACACGTACAGCTGTCCTCGTTGCCAGCAGGATTTGGAAGGGGCCGATGTAGCGAGGCTGAAGATTCTTTGTCCTCGCGAAGTTCCGGACCACAATGAAGTCACCCGGTTTCAGTTGATGCCCTGGACTCTCCGGAGGCTTTGGCAAAGCATCAAAAACCTGTTGATGAATAAGACTTAATTTAGCAGTCAAGTCATAAAGGTAGTCTATCAACATAGGATATTCAATGGAACAGAATTGTTTAGGCCTTGGCACACCCCAGACATTTGCCGGGCGGCCAAACACAATCTCATATGGAGAAAGCCCTATTCTAGAATGCACTGTTGCTCTCGTTGATAACAAGGCCAAAGGAAGTGCGTCTGGCCAAGTCAAACCTGTGGATGCTTGTATTTTGGCTATTTTAAGCTTGAGGGTGCCATTGTAACCCTCGACTAAACCAGCAGACTGGGGATGATTCGCACTATGAAATTTTTGTTTCAATCCTAGACCAGCACACACACTCTGCATAACTTTCCCTATAAACTCACTTCCGTTATCTGACCATACAATCCGTGGCATTCCGTACCTAGGGAAAAATTCTTTTAGAAGAATTTTGGCAGTTGATAGAGCAGTGTTGTCCTTTAGTGGGTATGCTTCTATCCACCTGGAAAAAGCACAAACTACCACCAGGACGTATTTTAAATTGTTGCAGCGTTCCATGTGAATGAAGTCTAACTGTATTACTTCAAAGGGACAGGAAGGAGGAGCAAAATGACCAGCTGGAGTTGGAGTTCCCTTGCCAGGATTATGCATCAAGCACACCATACAATTTTTCACCACTCTCTCTGCACATTTACTGATTCCCTCATTCTTCCAGACCGGAGCTAACATCTTACATATCCCTTTAGAACTTATGTGCGCCACTCCATGCGCCATCGTCACTACTGCAAGCACATACGCATCAGGCAACATCCAACGCTGCTGTTCTGTCAAATCGATCCAACATCCATTCGAGTCCAATTTGCCCGTACTTTCTCTCCATACGCGTTTCTCTTCCTCAGTCGCTTCTTTCTGAATCTCTTTCACACTTTCCATAGTGTCCTCACACATTCCAGACTCAGCAATCCATCTTGCAGACGTAGCAACATACATTCTACTCATCATGTCTCTAGCTGTTTGTTTAGCGGTTTCATCAGCAAAGGCATTTCCCCGACCAACATCATCCGTGACTGCTTTATGAGCACTGCACTTTACAATCGCAACTTCAGTCGGTAAGGTTAGAGATTCTAACAAGTCGTTAACTAGCTGACCATGTTGAATCTTAGTCCCATGGGACGTAATGAAACCCCTTTCTCTCCATAAACGGCCAAAACTATGGGCCACGCCAAATGCGTACTGACTATCTGTAAACACATTCACTCTCTTTCCCTCAGCTAAAACACACGCTCTCGTAAGAGCTATTAATTCTGCAGCTTGGGCAGAATTCTGACTCACTCTTGCAGTCTCCACAATCGTCTTCAAAGTCGTTACCGCGTAGGCAGCAGTCACATCACCATTCCCCAATTTAAAACATGACCCGTCCACATACAGCGTACCATCCGGGTCGGATAGAGGAGTATCCCTCAAGTCGATGCGACCTTTTGTCTCTTCCTCCGTTTTGAAATAACAGTCATGTGGCTCAGAATCACTCGACTCTTGGTCAGTCGGCAACAATGTTGCTGGATTCAATACATTGCATCTTTTGATCTGAATATGACTTGCTAATAACGTCAGCTCGTAACCAGATAATCTCGCACTAGTAAGGTGTTGTGTCTTCGTTCGGTTCATGAGTGTATCCACTGCATGAGGAACCATGACCACTAGCATATTGTTCATCACCAAACCAGCAGATTGTCGAATGGAAGCTGCAGCTGCCGCTGTAGCTCTCAAACAACTCGGCAATGCTCTAGCTACCGGATCTAATGTTGATGAGAAATACGCACAAGGGCGTTGTTTATCGCCAAACTTCTGTGTCAGAACACTCAACGCGCAACCTTCTCTTTCGTGAACGTAGAGCGTGAATGGCTTGCTATAATCAGGTGTACCCAATACAGGAGCTGAACACAGTGCTTTTCGTAACTCAATAAAACTCTCTTGACATTCATCAGACCATGGCACCGGACTCGGAACATTTTTCCCAGTCAAAGCTACCAATGGCTTTGCTAAAAGTGAAAAATTTGGAATCCACTGCCTACAGTAGGAGGTAATACCTAGAAAGGCACGTACTTCCCTCTGTGTGCGTGGAACACTCATCTGCGTAATTGCTTTTATTCTTTCTGGGGTCAACTTCCTTCCCTCCTTTGATAAGAGGTGACCTAGGTAGGTTACTTCTTGGCAGCAATATTGCATTTTGGAAGGTGACACCTTATGATTCAAATTAGACAAATGATGCAATAGTGAAATTGTAGCTGCTTTGCAAGTCTCCTTGTCATCGGCAGCCACTAAAAGATCGTCTACGTACTGTACTAGGGCAGAGCCTGGAGGAAGGACAAAAGAATCTAGCTGACTTTTTAAAGCTTGACTGTAAATGGATGGACTTTCACAGTAGCCTTGTGGAGCGCGTTTAAATCTGAAACTGCGACCTCCTAAACAGAAGCCGAAAATATCCCTACTTTCTTCAGCTATCGGAATGCTGAAAAATGCATTCTTGAGGTCTATAACTGAAAACCACGTAGCTGTGGCAGGAATCAATGTTAACAAGGCAGTAATGTCTGGCACTACAGGAAACTGCGGAATTACAATCTTATTAACTTCTCTAAGGTCTATGACAAACCTATAGACTGGAGGCTTTGTAGGATCAGTTCGTTTCAAGATCGGTAATACAGGACTGTTACAGACATTTCCTCGCGTTTCTTCAACCACACCTTTCTTAATCAAATCTTGCACGATTAGTAAAAGTGCACGCTCACCTTCACTCGATATTTTATATTGAGGAATTCTTGGAAATTTTACATTCGCTTTCAAAGTTACTACATACGGTGGAATCTCTAGTAGACCTACATCATTGGGACCAGTCGCCCAAAGAGAATCAGGGAGTGAACGTAGCTCCGGCGGGAGTGCGTCCATTGACAAGTACATCGGAGAGGTGAGTCTTTTACCCAAAGTAAGCTGTACTCCTTCCGGAGAACAGTACAATGTCGCATATAGTCGTTTTAACAAATCTAAACCAAGCAGATTTTCATTACAACCTGTCGTCAAAATCAGGGGTGCTTTCAAGTGACACGGTCCAACAGAAATAGACAAAGGACCAGATATCGGGTTGTACACAGGGGCGCCTGAAAAACCTACGGAAACATTTGTTGAGCCAGACAAAGGTGCGCCAGGGAGTTTCGCATGCATGATAGAACTTTTTGCGGCACCAGTATCCAACAGAAACGGTTCGACTACACCTGATGTTGCTACTGCGACATAAGGCCCACTCTGATCCACTGGAACTGATACTACTCCCTCTCTCTGTCCATGGCTGTCCTAGTACCCATTCTGTTGGAATCCCTCTTCAACTTCACAATAATCCTCAACGAGATATTGCTGAGATCTATTCTGTTGAGCTGACTGTACATTTCTCTGATCAAAGTGATTAGAAGGACGATCATTCGTTTGCGGAGGCATAGCACCTCGCCCTCGACCTCTAGAATTCTGCGCATAACCACCACGATCTCTCTGAGCTGCTGCCGCATTATTTTGCGCTAAGATCGGACATTCATTTTTATAGTGACCCTCTTTCTTGCAGTACGCGCACTGATTCCACTGATATTGAGGCCTTGATGTACTATAATCCGTCCTTTGATATGAGTTTTGCTGCGTATTAGTCTGATTCGTACGAGGCGGATACGCCTGCTGCAAAAGAACTTTAGTTTTTAAATCTTTCGTTTTCTTCTCTGATTTCTCCTTTTCCTCTTTATCCCTATTTTCGTAGTACTGGGCAGTCGCAAGTATTTGCGCTGTCGTAGATACAGCCCACGCACTTTCTGAGTCTTTCAATTTATTGCACAATTCAGGTAACAAATTATGCACAAATTTATCGACAAAGAGTCTCTGTCCTCCTTCAGTGCTCATGTCCTGACCACTATGGTCTACAAAAGTCTCTTCGAACCTCGTGAAAAAATCGGAGACACTTTCGTCTTTCTTCTGTCTACACGCTGACAACTTGTCCCAATTAACACGCAATGCTGGCATCAGAGTCTTCATTAAATCAATTATTCTACCTGGCAGATTAGCAATCAAAGGTTCCGGTTTCGCACCACCTATTTGTTGAGCATCTGCTGCAGTGATAGCTGCCCAATCACCACCTAAAGCAGCCTGATGATCCTCTCTACGAATTTTAGCCCACACTGGTTGCGGAACTACATTACCAAACAACATATCAATGTCGGCTAAGTTCATTATACAAGCCTCAACTGTCTGTGTCAATTCCTTGTAATATCCGGCTGGATTCTTACGTGGATCTGGTAAAGCCTGTTTCACTGCTAATACTTCTGCTCGCTTCCATGGAATATGTATCCATACTCTCTGGAACTGTGCTGGAGCAGCTGCAATACCCGCATTATCATCACGTTGTACTGCTTCGCGCCAAATTGGAGGAACCTCCCTCATAGGATATTGGCGACTTAGCTTCGCTTTACCTTTTTCTAAATCTCTCGGCGAACGAAGAGATGGATCATTTCTAAAACTCAAAATAAGTTCCATCGCTTCCTTTATATTCTCACCCACTATCATTCCAGCAGCAAACTCTTTTTGAACTTTAATTAAATCTTCCAAATCTGATTCGACATCGTCTTCTTCTATTTCCTCACGTAACAACGAGCACATCTCGTCAAAGACGTATCGCTGCGTTGGCTCTCCCCATTGCATAAATGTCTCTAACACATCTCTCGTACTATATCTTCTAACTTTCGTAATCCATCTGAGAGCCGTGGAGTCTAAAACTCCCCGTTCTTCAGTACTGGGTAGCTGACTCCGTCTCTGAACAGAGTCAGGAGTAGGAGTCTTAATCAAGGTTTTATATATAGGAGACAGCATATTAGTAACAGAATCAGTGATTCTTCGACGAACAGAAAGTGGAGTTAGTACACTCGCAGACATAGAGAATGCAGTAGAGGTAGGAATAGATGACGAAACAATAGGAGTATCGAGAAAAATAGTTTGAGGACCAGTAGATACAGTGGTAGGTATAGGAGCTGGCAGTGCAGGAAGAGGAGGAGCTGTAGGAACATTTACATTCACCACAGGAAGTATAGGAACTTGATTCTGAGGAACAGGAACACCAGGTTGTCCAGCAACCGGCAATTGAACATTCGGGATCAGTGGAGCCGTAGCACCTTGTGCATACGGTGGAGGCGAACGTAACAGATAAGACAACAGAGGATCGTTTTCAGAATCCTCCAATATCTTAGCCATTTTCGATGGCAAGGCAGGATAGCACTTGTCAATCGCTAAATTATGCTCTCTAATGGCTACATCTATAGCCTTCTCACACTCGTTAGCCTGCAACTGTTTAGTCGCTTGCTCTAGAGTTAACTCTTCTAGTTCTTTTTGCTCTTTCTTCAACCTTTTCATTTCTCTCTGTTTGGATTCTTTCCGCCAATAACGAAAAGAGTCAAACATTGCCGGCCGGGCTTTCTTCCTAAACAATTTCGCTTCTAAGTTGTCGAGAATCTCTTGTTCAAAACTACCATGCAGTGGCCAACTAAGGACACCATCCTTCTTACAATAACGGACCCATATCTCATTATAAGTTATAGGACCCACACCATACTTACAGTATAAATCATATAGGGGAGTCCCAATCGGAGGAACCAGACAAGAGTCCTCTAATTGTGAGTCACTGTTGCAACTAAAACAAGACAACATTTTCCGACTTACCATTTTCAGTCCGGAACACAAAACAGACAAACACGGAACAAATATGTGCACTCGAACCAAGAACTTAGGCCTACCAAAACGAACTGATGTATCGATACCCAAAACTAAACTAAATAGACTATCGTAACTAGAACAACCAAAGATAATCTTACCAAACCAAACCAAACCAAGAACCGATCAAGGATTTTTAACAATCCTCACAAAAGTAACCAGCTAGCTATCACTAAATACTTAACTGAGTCACTGAAGACGTCACCAAGGAGAAACCCGTCACGTTTCGCCGTACTAAGGACTGCACCACTTCGGGTCCAAGACAGGGCGACGGTCAAGGCAACGGCCCACTGCAGCCGTCCTGAACGGGAACCCTCGTGGAAGAGAACTTCAGGGCCACTTTTGCGATATGCCGGGATCGATGAAGTGGGGCGCCTCCCTCAGGAATCTTCACACGAAGCTTCTCGAACTCTTCAGGCTTTTGGACCGGTACCGAATGACGTCGCCCCACGTTGGGCGCCAATTGGAGTTCTGGACTTTTTGGTTCCGTCCAGAGGTGTCAGGGTACAACACCCGAAGACCCCGGAGTTCCACCTGCCTCGGTGCACAAATGAACAGAAACACGGGCTTCTCGATGGTGGCGTCAAAGACCAAAGGTTTATTACTGCAGGGACACAGAAGTCACAGAATCTACACACGGGCAGAATTCAGGAGACTGTTCGATTTGTACAAAGTGGGTTGCTCCTTATATACTAAAAATTGTGCTCTAGGCAAATATTTCACATATCGGTACATTCCCAAACCTTTGTGTCTCTAAACAATAAATATTTGGCGTTACACAGGAACTGTCGATAATATCTGATACCAAACATCACGAAGAGGGGTTCCCACTAGTCCATCACAATCCCTTGTCAATATTGCATTCAAGAGCCGGACCGCCTCATCGTAAAGTTCGTTACCTCCCCCTAATAAAGGCCCAGAAGGAAAGGAGCAGAGCCAGGTGCAGAAGATAGAAAAGCGGGATAAGAGATGTTTGTGGGTTGTAAATGGGCAAGGCTACCGGCTTCGGCCGCCTAATCATGATCAGGTACAATGGACAAGAAAACCAGTTCAGGTGGGCTGGCCTCGGGCAGAGGAGGCAGTCTTTGTCGAGTCATGCAGCTACAGCGTGATCTGGTTTAAGGTGCACGTGTCACGTAAGAGGTGAATCTCCGGCTAAGGCTACGTGTCCTTAATCAAAGTGGAGTGAATGAAGTGATCAGAGGCTATTGCATATGTGAGGGCAAGGAAACACAAAATGGCGGCCATGATCTAAGATGGATGCCGTGTGTATATCAGAAATGTGTCAGTGGAAGGAGTGCTCTTGCTCGTAGCGTAGCGAAAACACTAGGATATACTAAATGGATCATTTGCGGTTCACTGATATCATTTTTATGTATTTCCGACAAACTTGATAACACGGGTTCAAGTCGTCACGGAGCCGTCACGGAACCTCACACCAAGGAGCTATAGCTCAAAGGTAAGGCTTGTACCTTTGGTGGGGACAGCCCTCACAGGCCAGGGTTCGAATCCTGCCAGTGCTGTAGAAGTATCCCAAGGTGGGAAATTTTCAAACAGTGATTTTCTTTTATTTTTTTTTTGCTAAGTGTTTTTCTGGTTTCCATGTAAGTAGCCTATCAAATTGTCCGTATGTCATGGTCATCCATTTAATGTGCAATGGAAGCCACAGGAAAGGACACCAAGGCCTGTATGTTGCTTATAGTTACTACTGCAATCCTCCAGACCACCAAGGAGCTATAGCTCAAAGGTAAGGCTTGTACCTTTGGTGGGGACAGCCCTCACAGGCCAGGGTTCGAATCCTGCCAGTGCTGTAGAAGTATCCCAAGGTGGGAAATTTTCAAACAGTGATTTTCTTTTTTTTTTTTTTGCTAAGTGTTTTTCTGGTTTCCATGTAAGTAGCCTATCAAATTGTCCTTATGTCATGGTCATCCATTTAATGTGCAATGGAAGCCACAGGGAAGGACACCAAGGCCTGTATGTTGCTTATAGTTACTACTGCAATCCTCTAGACCACCAAGGAGATAGCTCAAAGGTAAGGCTTGTACCTTTGGGGGGACAGCCCTCACAGGCCAGGGTTCGAATCCTGCCAGTGCTGTAGAAGTGTCCCAAGGTGGGAAATTTTCAAACAGTGATTTTTTTTTGCTAGTGTTTTTTTGGCAGGTGTCTCCCAACATTTCATATGTTTTCTCTCATGACCTTCTACCAACCGCCCTATTTCTCAAGTAGGTGCTAGGAACAAGGCCTTATCTTCCTTTATCAATGTCGTCATTCTTTGTCCTTTAACTTTGGTGAATTGCAGAGTGCAATTGTGGTATTGGGGGTTATAACTGAGCACAAGAATGCGAGGATGGTGCTACACTTATTGTAAAATAGGTTGGTTGATGGTGATTTTTCATTTTAGTGTGAGCCACTCGCTCAAATCAGGGGTTTGGTGCCAGTGAGCTTGGATAGAAATAAAGGTCAAGTATGAGCTCTGGCTAATGAAATGATGGGTCGAGTTTGAGGCTAGCTAGAGTCCATTTATTAGGTGCAATAAGAAGTTGGAAAGATTTTTCCTTTAAGAGACAGACAAGAGCAGAGTCAAGCCTTTGCTCTAGTAGATCTGCATCATGCCTGCTGCAGGATGTGAAGGAGTGGACCTCCACAGCAGTGCGCTGTGCCGGGCTGGGCTGCACTGGGCTGGGCTGGGCCTGCCCTGGCATCTTGGATTTATTCACCCACCTCCTTCCTTTGAAGAACGCTCACGAACGGCCACGAACGTCCTTGTTCTGTATACAGGCGGACAGCGGGCAATTTAGGACCCTGCTAAATGATGGTGATGTCCCCATGTGCTTCCTTCGAGTGGCAAAATCCTTCGTCTAAGGCAGGTGGGCTTTTTTAAAATTTGGTTGAAGACCATATGTTGGAGGCAGTATCACGGCACAAGCCGCCGACCGTCTCAGAAGAAAGTATGCATGGGAGGACATTATTTGCATAGGAGAGCCCTCTTCTCAGTCCCATTCTTAAGCTGCAGTGGCCATGAAGTGTTACTAGTGGGCAGCAGTATGAACAAAAGAGCACACTGAGGCTTTTCTTCTTCTTGCTGACATGATTCTTGGTCATTTTTGTCTTGCAGGGCCTAAGGAGTGAAGGACTACGATGACTGAGGGGATGAGGAATGGCTGGCCTGTATTTGTGGTGAAGGGGGAACATTTGGAAGGTAAACAGCAAGATGAAAGCGTCAAAGCATATATGTTTGCTGAGTGATTGAGTCTGTGTGTCACTTGTCTCTTTGTAGGGACATGTGAGAAAGGAACAGCAGCACCATAGACTTCAGGTGGGAGAGCAAGCAAGGATGAATATTTCCCTCAAATCCAAATACTTACAGCACCTCAAAGATGACAAGTGCGATATGATGTTCTGCAATTGCAAGGATTTGCCATGTGTGGTGCATAAATATGCATGGTTAGTGAGGTTTTTCCCAGAATGTGAGTATCGTTAGGCTGGCAAATGTCAGGCACTCCTTTGGGGGTATGAGGCCAAGAAAAAAATTGGGAAGTTTGCTACAGTCATCTGTAGGATCGAAAGACACTGGGGAATCGTTACAGAGGGAGCCAGGCTGCACAAAACGTGGTAACAGTTGGACAGAAATCTTTAGCCGGACTTTTGACTACCCCCAATGTGGGACCAGGACCGCAGTACCTCTCTGTCTCTGAAACATATTTTGACCTCTGGGCACCACCATCTCAATGCCCCTCAAATGTTCCCTCCTGGAACCCCAGCTTTGGTAGTGCATCAACCAGGTTTCAATCATTTGAGTGACCACAAACACCCTTGCTATGTGCCTTCCATTTACATTCAGTCAGTAACCCAGCTGCTTCGTTCGCTATTGAATCTCAAGTGACAGTTGGATGCACATTGCAGGGGTATACAGGCATTTACCGTACTGTACAGCCCCTCTCAGTACAGTCAGACTACACTTCTTAAAATCATAAATACATGTTTTGTCCAACAGTAAGGCCGGGCCTTTCCTCTGTAGTTCATAGCCAACGTAAGGAGGAAAAAATAAGCTGAAGAGCATGCCAAAATTCTCTACAGACACTGCCAATCCTCACACTGCCTATTTGCATGCCGAGGTTATTCACTATGACCCACCAAACCAATTGGCAACAGTAGCCTCTCTCTGCCTCATTCGTATGCTCCGATGCCACCTTTATTTAGCAAATGTTAGTGCTCTAGGATTTCATAGCACGATTCGCTATAGCCTCTTTTTTCAACAGAAATGTCCTAAAGGTACCTATACCAATCTGCTGGGTGGGGAGGAGGGGGGCTGCTGCTGCTGGCAGTAAAATTTTGGGGCACCCCACCTGCAAAAATACATTCACATGCTCCTTGTTGTACCTTTCAATACCATAACTGCAGCAGAATCGTATGGTGACCCCTGTTGGTAACAGAAACTGTCAAACAGCTTTTTGCCACCCCCCCTCCCCCATTGCCCCTAACCATTTGGGGTACACCCCATGAGGGAGGATCAGAGCAATAAAAAATAATGGTAGCCCCCCCAAAAAGTACCTGGAAGGCATGCCATTCTGTGCACCTCATCGCTCTTCACGTTGCGCCTAAGCACCTTTTAATACTGCTCCCCGACTGCCCCTCCAAACAGAAATCAGAAAGTATAGGGGGGTGCATTAAAAAAGTTTTTGCAGTTCCCCACCATAAGTCAGGATCCTCCTCCATCTATGACCCCTTCCTAGGCCCTCAGACCCCACCCATTCTGCCCAGGCTCCTCCTATTTGACCACACCCAATCTGACTAGGCTCCTCCTTAACCCCTCCTCTGCTCTCTGACCCCACCCAATCTGACTAGGCTCCTCCTATACCCCCTCCTCTCTGACTCCACCCATTCTGCCCAGGCTCCTCCCATACCCCTCTGACCCCACCCATTCTGCCCAGGCTCCTCCTATACCCCTCTTATTTGACCCCAATCTGACTAGGCTCCTCCTAAACCAATCCTCTGCTGTCTGACTCCACCCATTCTGCCCAGGCTCCTCCTATACCCCCTCCTCTCTGACTCCACCCATTCTGCCCAGGCTCCTCCTATTGGACCCCACCCAATCTGATTAGGCTCCTCCTATACCCCCTCTGCCCAGGCTCCTCCTATACCCCTCCTCTCTGAGCCCACCCCCTCTGCCCAGGCTCCTCCTATACCCCTCCTCTGCTATCTGACCCCACCCATTCTGCCCAGGCTCCTCCTATTTGACCCCACCCAATCTGACTAGGCTCCTCCTAAGCCCCTCCTCTGCTGTCTGACCCCACCCATTCTGCCCAGGCTCCTCCTATTTGACCCCACCCAATCTGACTAGGCTCCTCCTAAGCCCCTCCTCTCTGACCCCACCCATTCTGCCCAGGCTCCTCCTAAGCCCCTCCTCTGCTGTCTGACCCCACCCATTCTGCCCAGGCTCCTCCTATACCCCTCCTCTCTGACCCCACCCCCTCTGCCCAGGCTCCTCCTATTTGACCCCACCCAATCTGACTAGGCTCCTCCTACACCCCCCTCTGCCAGGCTCCTCCTATACCCCCTCCTCTCTGACTCCACCCATTCTACCTAGGCTCCTCCCATACCCCTCTGACCCCACCCATTCTGCCCAGGCTCCTCCTACACCCCCCTCTGCCCAGGCTCCTCCTATACCCCCCTCTGCCAGGCTCCTCCTATACCCCCTCCTCTCTGACCCCACCCATTCTGCCCAGGCTCCTCCTATTTGACCACACCCAATCTGACTAGGCTCCTCCTAAGCCCCTCCTCTCTGACCCCACCCATTCTGCCCAGGCTCCTCCTGAGCCCCTCCTCTGCTGTCTGACCCCACCCATTCTGCCCAGGCTCCTCCTAAGCCCCTCCTCTGCTGTCTGACCCCCACCCATTCTGCCCAGGCTCCGCCTAAGCCCCTCCTCTCTGACCCCACCCATTCTGCCCAGGCTCCGCCTAAGCCCCTCCTCTCTGACCCCACCCATTCTGCCCAGGCTCCTCCAAAGCCCCTCCTCTGCTGTCTGACCCCACCCCCTCTGGCCAGGCTCCTCCTATACCCCCTCTGCCCAGGCTCCTCCTATACCCCCTCCTCTCTGACTCCACCCATTCTGCCCAGGCTCCTCCTAAGCCCCTCCTCTCTGACCTCACCCATTCTGCCCATATACCCCCTCCTCCTGCCCAGGCTCCTCCAAAGCCCCTCCTCTGCTGTCTGACCCCACCCATTCTGCCCAGGCTCCTCCTATACCCCCTCCTCTCTGACTCCACCCATTCTACCCAGGCTCCTCCCATACCCCTCTGACCCCACCCAGGCTCCTCCTATTTGACCCCACCCAATCTGACTAGGCTCCTCCTACACCCCCCTCTGCCAGGCTCCTCCTATACCCCTCCTCTGCTGTCTGACCCCACCCATTCTGCCCAGGCTCCTCCTTTTTGACCCCACCCAATCTGACTAGGCTCCTCCTAAGCCCCTCCTCTGCTGTCTGACCCCACCCATTCTGCCCAGGCTCCTCCTATACCCCTCCTATACCCCACCTCTCTGACCCCACCCAATCTGACTAAGCCCCTCCTCTGCCTGACCCCACCCATTCTGCCCAGGCTCCTCCTATACCCCTTCCTCTCTGACTCCACCCATTCTACCCAGGCTCCTCCCATACCCCTCTGACCCCACCCAGGCTTCTCCTATTTGACCCCACCCAATCTGCCTAGGCTCCTCCTACACCCCCCTCTGCCAGGCTCCTCCTATACCCCCTCCTCTCTGACTCCACCCATTCTACCCAGGCCCCTCCCATTCTGCCCAGGCTCCTCCTATTTGACCCCACCCAATCTGACTAGGCTCCTCCTACACCCCCCCTCTGCCAGGCTCCTCCTATACCCCTCCTCTCTGACCCCACCCAATCTGCCCAGGCTCCTCCCATACCCCTCTGACCCCACCCATTCTGCCCAGGCTCCTCCTATACCCCTCTTATTTGACCCCAATCTGACTAGGCTCCTCCTAAACCAATCCTCTGCTGTCTGACTCCACCCATTCTGCCCAGGCTCCTCCTCAGCCCCTCCTCTCTGACCTCACCCAATCTGACTAGGCTCCTCCTATACCCCCTCCTCTCTGACCCCACCCAATCTGACTAGGCTCCTCCTTAACCCCTCCTCTGCTCTCTGACCCCACCCATTCTGACTAAGCTCCTCCTAAACCCATCCTCTGCTGTCTGACCCCACCCATTCTGCCCAGGCTCCTCCTAAGCCCCTCTGCCCAGGCTCCTCCTATACCCCTCCTCTCTGACCTCACCCAATCTGACTAGGCTCCTCCTATACCCATTCTGCCCAGGCTCCTCCTATACCCCCTCCTCTCTGACTCCACCCATTCTGCCCAGGCTCCTCCTATACCCCTCCTCTCTGACTCCACCCATTCTGCCCAGGCTCCTCCTATACCCCCTCCTCTCTGACCCCACCCCCTCTGCCCAGGCTCCTCCTATACCCCTCCTCTGCTGTCTGACCCCACCCATTCTGCCCAGGCTCCTCCTATACCCCCTCCTCTCTGACCCCACCCATTCTGCCCAGGCTCCTCCTAAGCCCCTCCTCTGCTGTCTGACCCCACCCATTCTGCCCAGGCTCCTCCTATTTGACCCCACCCAATCTGACTAGGTTCCTCCTAAGCCCCTCCTCTGCTGTCTGGCCCCACCCATTCTGCCCAGGCTCCTCCTATACCCCCTCCTATTTGACCCCACCCAATCTGACTAGGCTCCTCCTATACCCCCCTCTGCCCAGGCTCCTCCTATTTGACCCCACCCAATCTGACAAGGCTCCTCCTAAGCCCCTTCTCTGCTGTCTGACCCCACCCATTCTCCCCAGGCTCCTCCTATACCCCACCTCTCTGACCCCACCCAATCTGACTAGGCTCCTCCTAAGCCCCTCCTCTGCTGTCTGACCCCACCCATTCTGCCCAGGCTCCTCCTATACCCCCTCCTCTCTGACTCCACCCATTCTGCCCAGGCTCCTCCTATTGGACCCCACCCAATCTGATTAGGCTCCTCCTATACCCCCTCTGCCCAGGCTCCTCCTATACCCCTCCTCTCTGAGCCCACCCCCTCTGCCCAGGCTCCTCCTATACCCCTCCTCTGCTGTCTGACCCCACCCATTCTGCCCAGGCTCCTCCTATTTGACCCCACCCAATCTGACTAGGCTCCTCCTAAGCCCCTCCCCTCTGACCCCACCCCCTCTGCCCAGGCTCCTCCTATTTGACCCCACCCAATCTGACTAGGCTCTTCCTACACCCCCCTCTGCCAGGCTCCTCCTATACCCCCTCCTCTCTGACTCCACCCATTCTACCTAGGCTCCTCCCATACCCCTCTGACCCCACCCATTCTGCCCAGGCTCCTCCTATTTGACCCCACCCAATCTGACTAGGCTCCTCCTACACCCCCCTCTGCCCAGGCTCCTCCTATACCCCCTCCTCTCTGACTCCACCCATTCTGCCCAGGCTCCTCCTAAGCCCCTCCTCTCTGACCTCACCCATTCTGCCCATATACCCCCTCCTCCTGCCCAGGCTCCTCCTAAGCCCCTCCTCTGCTGTCTGACCCCACCCATTCTGCCCAGGCTCCGCCTAAGCCCCTCCTCTCTGACCCCACCCATTCTGCCCAGGCTCCTCCAAAGCCCCTCCTCTGCTGTCTGACCCCACCCCCTCTGGCCAGGCTCCTCCTATACCCCCTCTGCCCAGGCTCCTCCTATACCCCTCCTCTCTGACCCCACCCCCTCTGCCCAGGCTCCTCTTAAGCCCCTCCTCTGCTGTCTGACCCCACCCATTCTGCCCAGGCTCCTCCTATACCCCCTCCTCTCTGACTCCACCCATTCTACCCAGGCTCCTCCCATACCCCTCTGACCCCACCCAGGCTCCTCCTATTTGACCCCACCCAATCTGACTAGGCTCCTCCTACACCCCCCTCTGCCAGGCTCCTCCTATACCCCTCCTCTGCTGTCTGACCCCACCCATTCTGCCCAGGCTCCTCCTTTTTGACCCCACCCAATCTGACTAGGCTCCTCCTAAGCCCCTCCTCTGCTGTCTGACCCCACCCATTCTGCCCAGGCTCCTCCTATACCCCTCCTATACCCCACCTCTCTGACCCCACCCAATCTGACTAAGCCCCTCCTCTGCCTGACCCCACCCATTCTGCCCAGGCTCCTCCTATACCCCTTCCTCTCTGACTCCACCCATTCTACCCAGGCCCCTCCCATTCTACCCAGGCTCCTCCCATACCCCTCTGACCCCACCCATTCTGCCCAGGCTTCTCCTATTTGACCCCACCCAATCTGACTAGGCTCCTCCTACACCCCCCTCTGCCAGGCTCCTCCTATACCCCCTCCTCTCTGACTCCACCCATTCTACCCAGGCCCCTCCCATTCTGCCCAGGCTCCTCCTATTTGACCCCACCCAATCTGACTAGGCTCCTCCTACACCCCCCCTCTGCCAGGCTCCTCCTATACCCCTCCTCTCTGACCCCACCCAATCTGACTAGGCTCCTCCTAAGCCCCTAGGCCCCTCCTAAGCCCCTCCTCTGCTGTCTGACCCCACTCATTCTGCCCAGGCTCCTCCTAAGCCCCTCCTTTCTGACCCCACCCATTCTGCCCAGGCTCCTCCTCTCTGACCCCACCCATTCTGCCCAGGCTCCTCCTATACCCCACCTCTCTGACCCCACCCAATCTGACTAGGCTCCTCCTACACCCCCCTCTGCCCAGGCTCCTCCTATACCCCCCTCTTCCAGGCTCCTCCTATACCCCCTCCTCTCTGACCCCACCCATTCTGCCCAGGCTCCTCCTATACCCCCTCCTCTCTGACTCCACCCATTCTGCCCAGGCTCCTCCTATACCCCTCCTCTCTGACCCCACCCCCTCTGTCCAGGCTCCTCCTAAGCCCCTCCTCTGCTGTCTGACCCCACCCATTCTGCCCAGCCTCCTCCTCTCTGACCCCACCCATTCTGCCCAGGCTCCTCCTAAGCCCCTCCTCTGCTGTCTGACCCCACCCATTCTGCCCAGCCTCCTCCTCTCTGACTCCACCCATTCTGCCCAGGCTCCTCCTATTGGACCCCACCCAATCTGATTAGGCTCCTCCTATACCCCCTCTGCCCAGGCTCCTCCTATACCCCTCCTCTCTGAGCCCACCCCCTCTGCCCAGGCTCCTCCTATACCCCTCCTCTGCTGTCTGACCCCACCCATTCTGCCCAGGCTCCTCCTATTTGACCCCACCCAATCTGACTAGGCTCCTCCTATACCCCTCCCCTCTGACCCCACCCATTCTGCCCAGGCTCCTCCTATACCCCTCCTCTCTGACCCCACCCCCTCTGCCCAGGCTCCTCCTATTTGACCCCACCCAATCTGACTAGGCTCCTCCTACACCCCCCTCTGCCAGGCTCCTCCTATACCCCCTCCTCTCTGACTCCACCCATTCTACCTAGGCTCCTCCCATACCCCTCTGACCCCACCCATTCTGCCCAGGCTCCTCCTATTTGACCCCACCCAATCTGACTAGGCTCCTCCTACACCCCCCTCTGCCCAGGCTCCTCCTATACCCCCTCCTCTCTGACTCCACCCATTCTGCCCAGGCTCCTCCTAAGCCCCTCCTCTCTGACCTCACCCATTCTGCCCATATACCCCCTCCTCCTGCCCAGGCTCCTCCTAAGCCCCTCCTCTGCTGTCTGACCCCACCCATTCTGCCCAGGCTCCGCCTAAGCCCCTCCTCTCTGACCCCACCCATTCTGCCCAGGCTCCTCCAAAGCCCCTCCTCTGCTGTCTGACCCCACCCCCTCTGGCCAGGCTCCTCCTATACCCCCTCTGCCCAGGCTCCTCCTATACCCCTCCTCTCTGACCCCACCCCCTCTGCCCAGGCTCCTCTTAAGCCCCTCCTCTGCTGTCTGACCCCACCCATTCTGCCCAGGCTCCTCCTATACCCCCTCCTCTCTGACTCCACCCATTCTACCCAGGCTCCTCCCATACCCCTCTGACCCCACCCAGGCTCCTCCTATTTGACCCCACCCAATCTGACTAGGCTCCTCCTACACCCCCCTCTGCCAGGCTCCTCCTATACCCCTCCTCTGCTGTCTGACCCCACCCATTCTGCCCAGGCTCCTCCTTTTTGACCCCACCCAATCTGACTAGGCTCCTCCTAAGCCCCTCCTCTGCTGTCTGACCCCACCCATTCTGCCCAGGCTCCTCCTATACCCCTCCTATACCCCACCTCTCTGACCCCACCCAATCTGACTAAGCCCCTCCTCTGCCTGACCCCACCCATTCTGCCCAGGCTCCTCCTATACCCCTTCCTCTCTGACTCCACCCATTCTACCCAGGCCCCTCCCATTCTACCCAGGCTCCTCCCATACCCCTCTGACCCCACCCATTCTGCCCAGGCTTCTCCTATTTGACCCCACCCAATCTGACTAGGCTCCTCCTACACCCCCCTCTGCCAGGCTCCTCCTATACCCCCTCCTCTCTGACTCCACCCATTCTACCCAGGCCCCTCCCATTCTGCCCAGGCTCCTCCTATTTGACCCCACCCAATCTGACTAGGCTCCTCCTACACCCCCCCTCTGCCAGGCTCCTCCTATACCCCTCCTCTCTGACCCCACCCAATCTGACTAGGCTCCTCCTAAGCCCCTAGGCCCCTCCTAAGCCCCTCCTCTGCTGTCTGACCCCACTCATTCTGCCCAGGCTCCTCCTAAGCCCCTCCTTTCTGACCCCACCCATTCTGCCCAGGCTCCTCCTCTCTGACCCCACCCATTCTGCCCAGGCTCCTCCTATACCCCACCTCTCTGACCCCACCCAATCTGACTAGGCTCCTCCTACACCCCCCTCTGCCCAGGCTCCTCCTATACCCCCCTATTCCAGGCTCCTCCTATACCCCCTCCTCTCTGACCCCACCCATTCTGCCCAGGCTCCTCCTATACCCCCTCCTCTCTGACTCCACCCATTCTGCCCAGGCTCCTCCTATACCCCTCCTCTCTGACCCCACCCCCTCTGTCCAGGCTCCTCCTAAGCCCCTCCTCTGCTGTCTGACCCCACCCATTCTGCCCAGCCTCCTCCTCTCTGACCCCACCCATTCTGCCCAGGCTCCTCCTAAGCCCCTCCTCTGCTGTCTGACCCCACCCATTCTGCCCAGGCTCCTCCTATACCACCTCCTCTCTGACTCCACCCATTCTACCCAGGCTCCTCCCATACCCCTCTGACCCCACCCATTCTGCCCAGGCTCCTCCTATTTGACCCCACCCAATCTGACTAGGCTCCTCCTATACCCATTCTGCCCAGGCTCCTCCTATACCCCCTCCTCTCTGACCCCACCCATTCTGCCCAGGCTCCTCCTATTTGACCACACCCAATCTGACTAGGCTCCTCCTATACCCATTCTGCCCAGGCTCCTCCTATACCCCCTCCTCTCTGACTCCACCCATTCTGCCCAGGCTCCTCCTAAGCCCCTCCTCTCTGACCCCACCCATTCTGCCCATATACCCCCTCCTCCTGCCCAGGCTCCTCCTATACCCCTCCTCTCTGACCCCACCCCCTCTGCCCAGGCTCCTCCTAAGCCCCTCCTCTGCTGTCTGACCCCACCCATTCTGCCCAGGCTCCTCCTATACCCCACCTCTCTGACCCCACCCAATCTGACTAGGCTCCTCCTAAGCCCCTCCTCTGCTGTCTGACCCCACCCATTCTGCCCAGGCTCCTCCTATACCCCCTCCTCTCTGACCCCACCCATTCTGCCCAGGCTCCTCCTATTTGACCACACCCAATCTGACTAGGCTCCTCCTATACCCATTCTGCCCAGGCTCCTCCTATACCCCCTCCTCTCTGACTCCACCCATTCTGCCCAGGCTCCTCCTAAGCCCCTCCTCTCTGACCCCACCCATTCTGCCCATATACCCCCTCCTCCTGCCCAGGCTCCTCCTATACCCCTCCTCTCTGACCCCACCCCCTCTGCCCAGGCTCCTCCTAAGCCCCTCCTCTGCTGTCTGACCCCACCCATTCTGCCCAGGCTCCTCCTATACCCCACCTCTCTGACCCCACCCAATCTGACTAGGCTCCTCCTAAGCCACTCCTCTGCTGTCTGACCCCACCCATTCTGCCCAGGCTCCTCCTACACCCCCCTCTGCCAGGCTCCTCCTATACCCCTCCTCTGCTGTCTGACCCCACCCATTCTGCCCAGCCTCCTCCTCTCTGACCCCACCCATTCTGCCCAGGCTCCTCCTAAGCCCCTCCTCTGCTGTCTGACCCCACCCATTCTGCCCAGGCTCCTCCCATACCCCTCTGACCCCACCCATTCTGCCCAGGCTCCTCCTATACCCCACCTCTCTGACCCCACCCAATCTGACTAGGCTCCTCCTAAGCCCCTCCTCTGCTGTCTGACCCCACCCATTCTGCCCAGGCTCCAGGCTCCTCCTATACCCCTCCTCTCTGACCCCACCCATTCTGCCCAGGCTCCTCCTATTTGACCCCACCCAATCTGACTAGGCTCCTCCTAAGCCCCTCCTCTGCTGTCTGACCCCACCCATTCTGCCCAGGCTCCTCCTATACCCCCTCCTCTCTGACTCCACCCAATCTGACTAGGCTCCTCCTAAGCCCCTCCTCTGCTGTCTGACCCCACCCATTCTGCCCAGGCTCCTCCTATTTGACCCCACCCAATCTGACTAGGCTCCTCCTATACCCCCTCTGCCAGGCTCCTCCTATTCCCCTCCTCTCTGACCTCACCCATTCTGACCAGGCTCCTCCTATTTGACCCCACCCAATCTGACTTGGCTCCTCCTACACCCCCCCTCTGCCAGGCTCCTCCTATACCCCTCCTCTCTGACCCCACCCAATCTGACTAGGCTCCTCCTAAGCCCCTAGGCCCCTCCTAAGCCCCTCCTCTGCTGTCTGACCCCACTCATTCTGCCCAGGCTCCTCCTAAGCCCCTCCTTTCTGACCCCACCCATTCTGCCCAGGCTCCTCCTCTCTGACCCCACCCAATCTGACTAGGCTCCTCCTATACCCCCTCTCCCAGGCTCCTCCTCTCTGACCCCACCCAATCTGACTAGGCTCCTCCTATACCCATTCTGCCCAGGCTCCTCCTATACCCCCTCCTCTCTGACCCCACCCATTCTGCCCATATACCCCCTCCTCTGCTGTCCCCACCCATTCTGCCCAGGCTCCTCCTATTTGACCCCACCCAATCTGACTAGGCTCCTCCTATACCCCCTCTGCCAGGCTCCTCCTATACCCCTCTTCTCTGACCCCACCCAATCTGACTAGGCTCCTCCTAAGCCCCTAGGCTCCTCCTACCCTTCCTCTCTGACCCCACCCAATCTGACTAGGCTCCTACTAAACCCCTCCTCTGCTGTCTGACCCCACCCATTCTGCCCAGGCTCCTCCTCTCTGACCCCACCCAATCTGACTAAGCTCCTCCTAAGCCCCTAGGCTCCTCCTACCCTTCCTCTCTGACCCCACCCAATCTGACTAGGCTCCTACTAAACCCCTCCTCTGCTGTCTGACCCCACTGGACCACACTGGTTTCCATGTAAGTAGCCTATCAAATTGTCCTTATGTCATGGTCATCCTTTCAATGTGCAATGGAAGCCACAGGAAAGGACACCAAGGCCTGTATGTTGCTTATAGTTACTACTGCAATCCTCCAGACCACCAAGGAGTTATAGCTCAAAGGTAAGGCTTGTACCTTTGGTGGGGACAGCCCTCACAGGCCAGGGTTCGAATCCTGCCAGTGCTGTAGAAGTATCCCAAGGTGGGAAATTTTCAAACAGTGATTTTCTCTTTTTTTTTGTTGCTAAGTGTTTTTCTGGTTTCCATGTAAGTAGCCTATCAAATTGTCCTTATGTCATGGTCATCCATTTAATGTGCAATGGAAGCCACAGGAAAGGACACCAAGGCCTGTATGTTGCTTATAGTTACTACTGCAACCATCTAGACCACCAAGGAGATAGCTCAAAGGTAAGGCTTGTACCTTTGGTGGGGACAGCCCTCACAGGCCAGGGTTCGAATCCTGCCAGTGCTGTAGAAGTGTCCCAAGGTGGGAAATTTTCAAACAGTGATTTTTTTTTTTTGCTAGTGTTTTTTTGGCAGGTGTCTCCCAACATTTCATATGTTTTCTCTCATGACCTTCTACCAACCGCCCTATTTCTCAAGTAGGTGCTAGGAACAAGGCCTTATCTTCCTTTATCAATGTCGTCATTCTTTGTCCTTTAAGTTTGGTGAATTGCAGAGTGCAATTGTGGTATTGGGGGTTATAACTGAGCACAAGAATGCGAGGATGGTGCTACACTTATTGTAAAATAGGTTGGTTGATGGTGATTTTTCATTTTAGTGTGAGCCACTCGCTCAAATCAGGGGTTTGGTGCCAGTGAGCTTGGATAGAAATAAAGGTCAAGTATGAGCTCTGGCTAATGAAATGATGGGTCGAGTTTGAGGCTAGCTAGAGTCCATTTATTAGGTGCAATAAGAAGTTGGAAAGATTGTTTCCTTTAAGAGACAGACAAGAGCAGAGTCAAGCCTTTGCTCTAGTAGATCTGCATCATGCCTGCTGCAGGATGTGAAGGAGTGGACCTCCACAGCAGTGCGCTGTGCCGGGCTGGGCTGCACTGGGCTGGGCTGGGCCTGCCCTGGCATCTTGGATTTATTCACCCACCTCCTTCCTTTGAAGAACGCTCACGAACGGCCACGAACGTCCTTGTTCTGTATACAGGCGGACAGCAGGCAATTTAGGACCCTGCTAAATGATGGTGATGTCCCCATGTGCTTCCTTCGAGTGGCAAAATCCTTCGTCTAAGGCAGGTGGGCTTTTTTAAAATTTGGTTGAAGACCATATGTTGGAGGCAGTATCACGGCACAAGCCGCCGACCGCCTCAGAAGAAAGTATGCATGGGAGGACATTATTTGCATAGGAGAGCCCTCTTCTCAGTCCCATTCTTAAGCTGCAGTGGCCATGAAGTGTTACTAGTGGGCAGCAGTATGAACAAAAGAGCACACTGAGGCTTTTCTTCTTCTTGCTGACATGATTCTTGGTCATTTTTGTCTTGCAGGGCCTAAGGAGTGAAGGACTACGATGACTGAGGGGATGAGGAATGGCTGGCCTGTATTTGTGGTGAAGGGGGAACATTTGGAAGGTAAACAGCAAGATGAAAGCGTCAAAGCATATATGTTTGCTGAGTGATTGAGTCTGTGTGTCACTTGTCTCTTTGTAGGGACATGTGAGAAAGGAACAGCAGCACCATAGACTTCAGGTGGGAGAGCACCTCAAATCCAAATACTTACAGCACCTCAAAGATGACAAGTGCGATATGATGTTCTGCAATTGCAAGGATTTGCCATGTGTGGTGCATAAATATGCATGGTTAGTGAGGTTTTTCCCAGAATGTGAGTATCGTTAGGCTGGCAAATGTCAGGCACTCCTTTGGGGGTATGAGGCCAAGAAAAAATTTGGGAAGTTTGCTACAGTCATCTGTAGGATCGAAAGACACTGGGGAATCGTTACAGAGGGAGCCAGGCTGCACAAAACGTGGTAACAGTTGGACAGAAATCTTTAGCCGGACTTTTGACTACCCCCAATGTGGGACCAGGACCGCAGTACCTCTCTGTCTCTGAAACATATTTTGACCTCTGGGCACCACCATCTCAATGCCCCTCAAATGTTCCCTCCTGGAACCCCAGCTTTGGTAGTGCATCAACCAGGTTTCAATCATTTGAGTGACCACAAACACCCTTGCTATGTGCCTTCCATTTACATTCAGTCAGTAACCCAGCTGCTTCGTTCGCTATTGAATCTCAAGTGACAGTTGGATGCACATTGCAGGGGTATACAGGCATTTACCGTACTGTACAGCCCCTCTCAGTACAGTCAGACTACACTTCTTAAAATCATAAATACATGTTTTGTCCAACAGTAAGGCCGGGCCTTTCCTCTGTAGTTCATAGCCAACGTAAGGAGGAAAAAATAAGCTGAAGAGCATGCCAAAATTCTCTACAGACACTGCCAATCCTCACACTGCCTATTTGCATGCCGAGGTTATTCACTATGACCCACCAAACCAATTGGCAACAGTAGCCTCTCTCTGCCTCATTCGTATGCTCCGATGCCACCTTTATTTAGCAAATGTTAGTGCTCTAGGATTTCATAGCACGATTCGCTATAGCCTCTTTTTTCAACAGAAATGTCCTAAAGGTACCTATACCAATCTGCTGGGTGGGGAGGAGGGGGGCTGCTGCTGCTGGCAGTAAAATTTTGGGGCACCCCACCTGCAAAAATACATTCACATGCTCCTTGTTGTACCTTTCAATACCATAACTGCAGCAGAATCGTATGGTGACCCCTGTTGGTAACAGAAACTGTCAAACAGCTTTTTGCCACCCCCCCTCCCCCGTTGCCCCTAACCATTTGGGGTACACCCCATGAGGGAGGATCAGAGCAATAAAAAATAATGGTAGCCCCCCCAAAAAGTACCTGGAAGGCATGCCATTCTGTGCACCTCATCGCTCTTCACGTTGCGCCTAAGCACCTTTTAATACTGCTCCCCGACTGCCCCTCCAAACAGAAATCAGAAAGTATAGGGGGGTGCATTAAAAAAGTTTTTGCAGTTCCCCACCATAAGTCAGGATCCTCCTCCATCTATGACCCCTTCCTAGGCCCTCAGACCCCACCCATTCTGCCCAGGCTCCTCCTATTTGACCACACCCAATCTGACTAGGCTCCTCCTTAACCCCTCCTCTGCTCTCTGACCCCACCCAATCTGACTAGGCTCCTCCTATACCCCCTCCTCTCTGACTCCACCCATTCTGCCCAGGCTCCTCCCATACCCCTCTGACCCCACCCATTCTGCCCAGGCTCCTCCTATACCCCTCTTATTTGACCCCAATCTGACTAGGCTCCTCCTAAACCAATCCTCTGCTGTCAGACTCCACCCATTCTGCCCAGGCTCCTCCTCAGCCCCTCCTCTCTGACCTCACCCAATCTGACTAGGCTCCTCCTATACCCCCTCCTCTCTGACCCCACCCAATCTGACTAGGCTCCTCCTTAACCCCTCCTCTGCTCTCTGACCCCACCCATTCTGACTAAGCTCCTCCTAAACCCATCCTCTGCTGTCTGACCCCACCCATTCTGCCCAGGCTCCTCCTAAGCCCCTCTGCCCAGGCTCCTCCTATACCCCTCCTCTCTGACCTCACCCAATCTGACTAGGCTCCTCCTATACCCATTCTGCCCAGGCTCCTCCTATACCCCCTCCTCTCTGACTCCACCCATTCTGCCCAGGCTCCTCCTATACCCCTCCTCTCTGACTCCACCCATTCTGTCCAGGCTCCTCCTATACCCCCTCCTCTCTGACCCCACCCCCTCTGCCCAGGCTCCTCCTATACCCCTCCTCTGCTGTCTGACCCCACCCATTCTGCCCAGGCTCCTCCTATACCCCCTCCTCTCTGACTCCACCCATTCTGCCCAGGCTCCTCCTAAGCCCCTCCTCTCTGACCCCACCCATTCTGCCCAGGCTCCTCCTAAGCCCCTCCTCTGCTGTCTGACCCCACCCATTCTGCCCAGGCTCCTCCTATTTGACCCCACCCAATCTGACTAGGTTCCTCCTAAGCCCCTCCTCTGCTGTCTGGCCCCACCCATTCTGCCCAGGCTCCTCCTATACCCCCTCCTATTTGACCCCACCCAATCTGACTAGGCTCCTCCTATACCCCCCTCTGCCCAGGCTCCTCCTATTTGACCCCACCCAATCTGACAAGGCTCCTCCTAAGCCCCTTCTCTGCTGTCTGACCCCACCCATTCTCCCCAGGCTCCTCCTATACCCCACCTCTCTGACCCCACCCAATCTGACTAGGCTCCTCCTAAGCCCCTCCTCTGCAGTCTGACCCCACCCAATCTGATTAGGCTCCTCCTATACCCCCTCTGCCCAGGCTCCTCCTATACCCCTCCTCTCTGAGCCCACCCCCTCTGCCCAGGCTCCTCCTATACCCCTCCTCTGCTGTCTGACCCCACCCATTCTGCCCAGGCTCCTCCTATTTGACCCCACCCAATCTGACTAGGCTCCTCCTAAGCCCCTCCTCTGCTTTCTGACCCCACCCATTCTGCCCAGGCTCCTCCTATTTGACCCCACCCAATCTGACTAGGCTCCTCCTAAGCCCCTCCTCTCTGACCCCACCCATTCTGCCCAGGCTCCTCCTAAGCCCCTCCTCTGCTGTCTGACCCCACCCATTCTGCCCAGGCTCCTCCTATACCCCTCCTCTCTGACCCCACCCCCTCTGCCCAGGCTCCTCCTATTTGACCCCACCCAATCTGACTAGGCTCCTCCTACACCCCCCTCTGCCAGGCTCCTCCTATACCCCCTCCTCTCTGACTCCACCCATTCTACCTAGGCTCCTCCCATACCCCTCTGACCCCACCCATTCTGCCCAGGCTCCTCCTATTTGACCCCACCCAATCTGACTAGGCTCCTCCTACACCCCCCTCTGCCAGGCTCCTCCTATACCCCCCTCTGCCAGGCTCCTCCTATACCCCCTCCTCTCTGACCCCACCCATTCTGCCCAGGCTCCTCCTATTTGACCACACCCAATCTGACTAGGCTCCTCCTATACCCATTCTGCCCAGGCTCCTCCTATACCCCCTCCTCTCTGACTCCACCCATTCTGGCCAGGCTCCTCCTAAGCCCCTCCTCTCTGACCTCACCCATTCTGCCCATATACCCCCTCCTCCTGCCCAGGCTCCTCCTAAGCCCCTCCTCTGCTGTCTGACCCCACCCATTCTGCCCAGGCTCCGCCTAAGCCCCTCCTCTCTGACCCCACCCATTCTGCCCAGGCTCCTCCAAAGCCCCTCCTCTGCTGTCTGACCCCACCCCCTCTGGCCAGGCTCCTCCTATACCCCCTCTGCCCAGGCTCCTCCTATACCCCTCCTCTCTGACCCCACCCCCTCTGCCCAGGCTCCTCTTAAGCCCCTCCTCTGCTGTCTACCCCACCCATTCTGCCCAGGCTCCTCCTATACCCCCTCCTCTCTGACTCCACCCATTCTACCCAGGCTCCTCCCATACCCCTCTGACCCCACCCAGGCTCCTCCTATTTGACCCCACCCAATCTGACTAGGCTCCTCCTACACCCCCCTCTGCCAGGCTCCTCCTATACCCCTCCTCTGCTGTCTGACCCCACCCATTCTGCCCAGGCTCCTCCTTTTTGACCCCACCCAATCTGACTAGGCTCCTCCTAAGCCCCTCCTCTGCTGTCTGACCCCACCCATTCTGCCCAGGCTCCTCCTATACCCCTCCTATACCCCACCTCTCTGACCCCACCCAATCTGACTAAGCCCCTCCTCTGCCTGACCCCACCCATTCTGCCCAGGCTCCTCCTATACCCCTTCCTCTCTGACTCCACCCATTCTACCCAGGCTCCTCCTATACCCCCTCCTCTCTGACTCCACCCATTCTGCCCAGGCTCCTCCCATACCCCTCTGACCCCACCCATTCTGCCCAGGCTCCTCCTATACCCCTCTTATTTGACCCCAATCTGACTAGGCTCCTCCTAAACCAATCCTCTGCCAGGCTCCTCCTATACCCCCTCCTCTCTGACTCCACCCATTCTACCCAGGCCCCTCCCATTCGGCCCAGGCTCCTCCTATTTGACCCCACCCAATCTGACTAGGCTCCTCCTACACCCCCCCTCTGCCAGGCTCCTCCTATTTGACCCCACCCAATCTGACTAGGCTCCTCCTACACCCCCCTCTGCCAGGCTCCTCCTATACCCCCTCCTCTCTGACTCCACCCATTCTACCCAGGCCCCTCCCATTCTGCCCAGGCTCCTCCTATTTGACCCCACCCAATCTGACTAGGCTCCTCCTACACCCCCCCTCTGCCAGGCTCCTCCTATACCCCTCCTCTCTGACCCCACCCAATCTGACTAGGCTCCTCCTAAGCCCCTAGGCCCCTCCTAAGCCACTCCTCTGCTGTCTGACCCCACTCATTCTGCCCAGGCTCCTCCTAAGCCCCTCCTTTCTGACCCCACCCATTCTGCCCAGGCTCCTCCTCTCTGACCCCACCCATTCTGCCCAGGCTCCTCCTATACCCCACCTCTCTGACCCCACCCAATCTGACTAGGCTCCTCCTACACCCCCCTCTGCCAGGCTCCTCCTATACCCCCTCCTCTCTGACTCCACCCATTCTACCCAGGCTCCTCCCATACCCCTCTGACCCCACCCATTCTGCCCAGGCTCCTCCTATTTGACCCCACCCAATCTGACTAGGCTCCTCCTACACCCCCCTCTGCCCAGGCTCCTCCTATACCCCCCTCTTCCAGGCTCCTCCTATACCCCCTCCTCTCTGACCCCACCCATTCTGCCCAGGCTCCTCCTATACCCCCTCCTCTCTGACTCCACCCATTCTGCCCAGGCTCCTCCTAAGCCCCTCCTCTCTGACCCCACCCATTCTGCCCATATACCCCCTCCTCCTGCCCAGGCTCCTCCTATACCCCTCCTCTCTGACCCCACCCCCTCTGTCCAGGCTCCTCCTAAGCCCCTCCTCTGCTGTCTGACCCCACCCATTCTGCCCAGCCTCCTCCTCTCTGACCCCACCCATTCTGCCCAGGCTCCTCCTAAGCCCCTCCTCTGCTGTCTGACCCCACCCATTCTGCCCAGGCTCCTCCCATACCCCTCTGACCCCACCCATTCTGCCCAGGCTCCTCCTATTTGACCCCACCCACTCTGACTAGGCTCCTCCTACACCCCCCTCTGCCCAGGCTCCTCCTATACCCCCTCCTCTCTGACCCCACCCATTCTGCCCAGGCTCCTCCTATTTGACCACACCCAATCTGACTAGGCTCCTCCTATACCCATTCTGCCCAGGCTCCTCCTATACCCCCTCCTCTCTGACTCCACCCATTCTGCCCAGGCTCCTCCTAAGCCCCTCCTCTCTGACCCCACCCATTCTGCCCATATACCCCCTCCTCCTGCCCAGGCTCCTCCTATACCCCTCCTCTCTGACCCCACCCCCTCTGCCCAGGCTCCTCCTAAGCCCCTCCTCTGCTGTCTGACCCCACCCATTCTGCCCAGGCTCCTCCTATACCCCACCTCTCTGACCCCACCCAATCTGACTAGGCTCCTCCTAAGCCCCTCCTCTGCTGTCTGACCCCACCCATTCTGCCCAGGCTCCTCCTATTTGACCACACCCAATCTGACTAGGCTCCTCCTATACCCATTCTGCCCAGGCTCCTCCTATACCCCCTCCTCTCTGACTCCACCCATTCTGCCCAGGCTCCTCCTAAGCCCCTCCTCTCTGACCCCACCCATTCTGCCCATATACCCCCTCCTCCTGCCCAGGCTCCTCCTATACCCCTCCTCTCTGACCCCACCCCCTCTGCCCAGGCTCCTCCTAAGCCCCTCCTCTGCTGTCTGACCCCACCCATTCTGCCCAGGCTCCTCCTATACCCCACCTCTCTGACCCCACCCAATCTGACTAGGCTCCTCCTAAGCCCCTCCTCTCTGACACCACCCATTCTGCCCAGGCTCCTCCTAAGCCCCTCCTCTGCTGTCTGACCCCACCCATTCTGCCCAGGCTCCTCCTATTTGACCCCACCCAATCTGACTAGGTTCCTCCTAAGCCCCTCCTCTGCTGTCTGGCCCCACCCATTCTGCCCAGGCTCCTCCTATACCCCCTCCTATTTGACCCCACCCAATCTGACTAGGCTCCTCCTATACCCCCCTCTGCCCAGGCTCCTCCTATTTGACCCCACCCAATCTGACTAGGCTCCTCCTAAGCCCCTTCTCTGCTGTCTGACCCCACCCATTCTGCCCAGGCTCCTCCTATACCCCCTCCTATTTGACCCCACCCAATCTGATTAGGCTCCTCCTATACCCCCTCTGCCCAGGCTCCTCCTATACCCCTCCTCTCTGAGCCCACCCCCTCTGCCCAGGCTCCTCCTATACCCCTCCTCTGCTGTCTGACCCCACCCATTCTGCCCAGGCTCCTCCTATTTGACCCCACCTAATCTGACTAGGCTCCTCCTAAGCCCCTCCTCTCTGACCCCACCCATTCTGCCCAGGCTCCTCCTAAGCCCCTCCTCTGCTGTCTGACCCCACCCATTCTGCCCAGGCTCCTCCTATACCCCTCCTCTCTGACCCCACCCCCTCTGCTCAGGCTCCTCCTATTTGACCCCACCCAATCTGACTAGGCTCCTCCTACACCCCCCTCTGCCAGGCTCCTCCTATACCCCCTCCTCTCTGACTCCACCCATTCTACCTAGGCTCCTCCCATACCCCTCTGACCCCACCCATTCTGCCCAGGCTCCTCCTATTTGACCCCACCCAATCTGACTAGGCTCCTCCTACACCCCCCTCTGCCAGGCTCCTCCTATACCCCCCTCTGCCAGGCTCCTCCTATACCCCCTCCTCTCTGACCCCACCCATTCTGCCCAGGCTCCTCCTATTTGACCACACCCAATCTGACTAGGCTCCTCCTATACCCATTCTGCCCAGGCTCCTCCTATACCCCCTCCTCTCTGACTCCACCCATTCTGCCCAGGCTCCTCCTAAGCCCCTCCTCTCTGACCTCACCCATTCTGCCCATATACCCCCTCCTCCTGCCCAGGCTCCTCCTAAGCCCCTCCTCTGCTGTCTGACCCCACCCATTCTGCCCAGGCTCCGCCTAAGCCCCTCCTCTCTGACCCCACCCATTCTGCCCAGGCTCCTCCAAAGCCCCTCCTCTGCTGTCTGACCCCACCCCCTCTGGCCAGGCTCCTCCTATACCCCTCCTCTCTGACCCCACCCCCTCTGCCCAGGCTCCTCTTAAGCCCCTCCTCTGCTGTCTGACCCCACCCATTCTGCCCAGGCTCCTCCTTTTTGACCCCACCCAATCTGACTAGGCTCCTCCTAAGCCCCTCCTCTGCTGTCTGACCCCACCCATTCTGCCCAGGCTCCTCCTATACCCCTCCTATACCCCACCTCTCTGACCCCACCCAATCTGACTAAGCCCCTCCTCTGCCTGACCCCACCCATTCTGCCCAGGCTCCTCCTATACCCCTTCCTCTCTGACTCCACCCATTCTACCCAGGCTCCTCCCATACCCCTCTGACCCCACCCATTCTGCCCAGGCTTCTCCTATTTGACCCCACCCAATCTGACTAGGCTCCTCCTACACCCCCCTCTGCCAGGCTCCTCCTATACCCCCTCCTCTCTGACTCCACCCATTCTACCCAGGCCCCTCCCATTCTGCCCAGGCTCCTCCTATTTGACCCCACCCAATCTGACTAGGCTCCTCCTACACCCCCCCTCTGGCAGGCTCCTCCTATACCCCTCCTCTCTGACCCCACCCAATCTGACTAGGCTCCTCCTAAGCCCCTAGGCCCCTCCTAAGCCCCTCCTCTGCTGTCTGACCCCACTCATTCTGCCCAGGCTCCTCCTAAGCCCCTCCTTTCTGACCCCACCCATTCTGCCCAGGCTCCTCCTCTCTGACCCCACCCATTCTGCCCAGGCTCCTCCTATACCCCACCTCTCTGACCCCACCCAATCTGACTAGGCTCCTCCTACACCCCCCTCTGCCAGGCTCCTCCTATACCCCCTCCTCTCTGACTCCACCCATTCTACCCAGGCTCCTCCCATACCCCTCTGACCCCACCCATTCTGCCCAGGCTCCTCCTATACCCCCTCCTCTCTGACTCCACCCATTCTGCCCAGGCTCCTCCTAAGCCCCTCCTCTCTGACCCCACCCATTCTGCCCATATACCCCCTCCTCCTGCCCAGGCTCCTCCTATACCCCTCCTCTCTGACCCCACCCCCTCTGCCCAGGCTCCTCCTAAGCCCCTCCTCTGCTGTCTGACCCCACCCATTCTGCCCAGCCTCCTCCTCTCTGACCCCACCCATTCTGCCCAGGCTCCTCCTAAGCCCCTCCTCTGCTGTCTGACCCCACCCATTCTGCCCAGGCTCCTCCCATACCCCTCTGACCCCACCCATTCTGCCCAGGCTCCTCCTATTTGACCCCACCCACTCTGACTAGGCTCCTCCTACACCCCCCTCTGCCCAGGCTCCTCCTATACCCCCTCCTCTCTGACCCCACCCATTCTGCCCAGGCTCCTCCTATTTGACCACACCCAATCTGACTAGGCTCCTCCTATACCCATTCTGCCCAGGCTCCTCCTATACCCCCTCCTCTCTGACTCCACCCATTCTGCCCAGGCTCCTCCTAAGCCCCTCCTCTCTGACCCCACCCATTCTGCCCATATACCCCCTCCTCCTGCCCAGGCTCCTCCTATACCCCTCCTCTCTGACCCCACCCCCTCTGCCCAGGCTCCTCCTAAGCCCCTCCTCTGCTGTCTGACCCCACCCATTCTGCCCAAGCTCCTCCTATACCCCACCTCTCTGACCCCACCCAATCTGACTAGGCTCCTCCTAAGCCCCTCCTCTGCTGTCTGACCCCACCCATTCTGCCCAGGCTCCTCCTATTTGACCACACCCAATCTGACTAGGCTCCTCCTATACCCATTCTGCCCAGGCTCCTCCTATACCCCCTCCTCTCTGACCCCACCCATTCTGCCCATATACCCCCTCCTCCTGCCCAGGCTCCTCCTATACCCCCTCCTCTCTGACCCCACCCATTCTGCCCATATACCCCCTCCTCCTGCCCAGGCTCCTCCTATACCCCTCCTCTCTGACCCCACCCCCTCTGCCCAGGCTCCTCCTAAGCCCCTCCTCTGCTGTCTGACCCCACCCATTCTGCCCAGGCTCCTCCTATACCCCACCTCTCTGAGCCCACCCAATCTGACTAGGCTCCTCCTAAGCCCCTCCTCTGCTGTCTGACCCCACCCATTCTGCCCAGCCTCCTCCTCTCTGACCCCACCCATTCTGCCCAGGCTCCTCCTAAGCCCCTCCTCTGCTGTCTGACCCCACCCATTCTGCCCAGGCTCCTCCTATTTGACCCCACCCAATCTGACTAGGCTCCTCCTAAGCCCCTCCTCTGCTGTCTGACCCCACCCATTCTGCCCAGGCTCCTCCCATACCCCTCTGACCCCACCCATTCTGCCCAGGCTCCTCCTATACCCCACCTCTCTGACCCCACCCAATCTGACTAGGCTCCTCCTAAGCCCCTCCTCTGCTGTCTGACCCCACCCATTCTGCCCAGGCTCCTCCTATACCCCTCCTCTCTGACCCCACCCAATCTGACTAGGCTCCTCCTATTTGACCCCACCCAATCTGACTAAGCTCCTCCTAAGCCCCTCTGCCAGGCTCCTCCTATACCCCTTCCTCTCTGAC
This sequence comes from Lissotriton vulgaris, assembly GCF_964263255.1. Lineage (NCBI taxonomy): Eukaryota > Metazoa > Chordata > Amphibia > Caudata > Salamandridae > Lissotriton > Lissotriton vulgaris. The sequence continues at coordinate 1,003,940,282 of NC_141695.1, forward strand.
TCCACCCATTCTACCCAGGCTCCTCCCATACCCCTCTGACCCCACCCATTCTGCCCAGGCTTCTCCTATTTGACCCCACCCAATCTGACTAGGCTCCTCCTACACCCCCCTCTGCCAGGCTCCTCCTATACCCCCTCCTCTCTGACTCCACCCATTCTACCCAGGCCCCTCCCATTCTGCCCAGGCTCCTCCTATTTGACCCCACCCAATCTGACTAGGCTCCTCCTACACCCCCCCTCTGCCAGGCTCCTCCTATACCCCTCCTCTCTGACCCCACCCATTCTGCCCAGGCTCCTCCTAAGCCCCTCCTCTCTGACCCCACCCCCTCTGCCCAGGCTCCTCCTAAGCCCCTCTGCCCAGGCTCCTCCTATACCCCCTCCTCTCTGACTCCACCCATTCTGCCCAGGCTCCTCCTATACCCCTCCTCTCTGACCCCACCCAATCTGACTAAGCTCCTCCTAAGCCCCTCCTCTCTGACCCCACCCATTCTGCCCAGGCTCCTCCTAAGCCCCTCCTCTCTGACCCCACCCATTCTGCCCAGGCTCCTCCTAAGCCCCTCCTCTGCTGTCTGACCCCACCCATTCTGCCCAGGCTCCTCCTATACCCCTCCTCTCTGACCCCACCCCCTCTGCTCAGGCTCCTCCTATTTGACCCCACCCAATCTGACTAGTCTCCTCCTACACCCCCCTCTGCCAGGCTCCTCCTATACCCCCTCCTCTCTAACTCCACCCATTCTACCTAGGCTCCTCCCATACCCCTCTGACCCCACCCATTCTGCCCAGGCTCCTCCTATTTGACCCCACCCAATCTGACTAGGCTCCTCCTACACCCCCCTCTGCCAGGCTCCTCCTATACCCCCCTCTGCCAGGCTCCTCCTATACCCCCTCCTCTCTGACCCCACCCATTCTGCCCAGGCTCCTCCTATTTGACCACACCCAATCTGACTAGGCTCCTCCTATACCCATTCTGCCCAGGCTCCTCCTATACCCCCTCCTCTCTGACTCCACCCATTCTGCCCAGGCTCCTCCTAAGCCCCTCCTCTCTGACCTCACCCATTCTGCCCATATACCCCCTCCTCTTGCCCAGGCTCCTCCTAAGCCCCTCCTCTGCTGTCTGACCCCACCCATTCTGCCCAGGCTCCTCCAAAGCCCCTCCTCTGCTGTCTGACCCCACCCCCTCTGTCCAGGCTCCTCCTATACCCCTCCTCTCTGACCCCACCCCCTCTGCCCAGGCTCCTCTTAAGCCCCTCCTCTGCTGTCTGACCCCACCCATTCTGCCCAGGCTCCTCCTTTTTGACCCCACCCAATCTGACTAGGCTCCTCCTAAGCCCCTCCTCTGCTGTCTGACCCCACCCATTCTGCCCAGGCTCCTCCTATACCCCTCCTATACCCCACCTCTCTGACCCCACCCAATCTGACTAAGCCCCTCCTCTGCCTGACCCCACCCATTCTGCCCAGGCTCCTCCTATACCCCTTCCTCTCTGACTCCACCCATTCTACCCATTCTACCCAGGCTCCTCCCATACCCCTCTGACCCCACCCATTCTGCCCAGGCTTCTCCTATTTGACCCCACCCAATCTGACTAGGCTCCTCCTACACCCCCCTCTGCCAGGCTCCTCCTATACCCCCTCCTCTCTGACTCCACCCATTCTACCCAGGCCCCTCCCATACCCCTCTGACCCCACCCATTCTGCCCAGGCTCCTCCTATTTGACCCCACCCAATCTGACTAGGCTCCTCCTACACCCCCCCTCTGGCAGGCTCCTCCTATACCCCTCCTCTCTGACCCCACCCAATCTGACTAGGCTCCTCCTAAGCCCCTAGGCCCCTCCTAAGCCCCTCCTCTGCTGTCGGACCCCACTCATTCTGCCCAGGCTCCTCCTAAGCCCCTCCTTTCTGACCCCACCCATTCTGCCCAGGCTCCTCCTCTCTGACCCCACCCATTCTGCCCAGGCTCCTCCTATACCCCACCTCTCTGACCCCACCCAATCTGACTAGGCTCCTCCTACACCCCCCTCTGCCAGGCTCCTCCTATACCCCCTCCTCTCTGACTCCACCCATTCTACCCAGGCTCCTCCCATACCCCTCTGACCCCACCCATTCTGCCCAGGCTCCTCCTATACCCCCTCCTCTCTGACTCCACCCATTCTGCCCAGGCTCCTCCTAAGCCCCTCCTCTCTGACCCCACCCATTCTGCCCATATACCCCCTCCTCCTGCCCAGGCTCCTCCTATACCCCTCCTCTCTGACCCCACCCCCTCTGCCCAGGCTCCTCCTAAGCCCCTCCTCTGCTGTCTGACCCCACCCATTCTGCCCAGCCTCCTCCTCTCTGACCCCACCCATTCTGCCCAGGCTCCTCCTAAGCCCCTCCTCTGCTGTCTGACCCCACCCATTCTGCCCAGGCTCCTCCCATACCCCTCTGACCCCACCCATTCTGCCCAGGCTCCTCCTATTTGACCCCACCCACTCTGACTAGGCTCCTCCTACACCCCCCTCTGCCCAGGCTCCTCCTATACCCCCTCCTCTCTGACCCCACCCATTCTGCCCAGGCTCCTCCTATTTGACCACACCCAATCTGACTAGGCTCCTCCTATACCCATTCTGCCCAGGCTCCTCCTATACCCCCTCCTCTCTGACTCCACCCATTCTGCCCAGGCTCCTCCTAAGCCCCTCCTCTCTGACCCCACCCATTCTGCCCATATACCCCCTCCTCCTGCCCAGGCTCCTCCTATACCCCTCCTCTCTGACCCCACCCCCTCTGCCCAGGCTCCTCCTAAGCCCCTCCTCTGCTGTCTGACCCCACCCATTCTGCCCAGGCTCCTCCTATACCCCACCTCTCTGACCCCACCCAATCTGACTAGGCTCCTCCTAAGCCCCTCCTCTGCTGTCTGACCCCACCCATTCTGCCCAGGCTCCTCCTATTTGACCACACCCAATCTGACTAGGCTCCTCCTATACCCATTCTGCCCAGGCTCCTCCTATACCCCCTCCTCTCTGACCCCACCCATTCTGCCCATATACCCCCTCCTCCTGCCCAGGCTCCTCCTATACCCCCTCCTCTCTGACCCCACCCATTCTGCCCATATACCCCCTCCTCCTGCCCAGGCTCCTCCTATACCCCTCCTCTCTGACCCCACCCCCTCTGCCCAGGCTCCTCCTAAGCCCCTCCTCTGCTGTTTGACCCCACCCATTCTGCCCAGCCTCCTCCTCTCTGACCCCACCCAATCTGACTAGGCTCCTCCTAAGCCCCTCCTCTGCTGTCTGACCCCACCCATTCTGCCCAGGCTCCTCCCATACCCCTCTGACCCCACCCATTCTGCCCAGGCTCCTCCTATACCCCACCTCTCTGACCCCACCCAATCTGACTAGGCTCCTCCTAAGCCCCTCCTCTGCTGTCTGACCCCACCCATTCTGCCCAGGCTCCTCCTATACCCCTCCTCTCTGACCCCACCCAATCTGACTAGGCTCCTCCTATTTGACCCCACCCAATCTGACTAAGCTCCTCCTAAGCCCCTCTGCCAGGCTCCTCCTATACCCCTTCCTCTCTGACTCCACCCATTCTACCCAGGCTCCTCCCATACCCCTCTGACCCCACCCATTCTGCCCAGGCTTCTCCTATTTGACCCCACCCAATCTGACTAGGCTCCTCCTACACCCCCCTCTGCCAGGCTCCTCCTATACCCCCTCCTCTCTGACTCCACCCATTCTACCCAGGCCCCTCCCATTCTGCCCAGGCTCCTCCTATTTGACCCCACCCAATCTGACTAGGCTCCTCCTACACCCCCCCTCTGCCAGGCTCCTCCTATACCCCTCCTCTCTGACCCCACCCATTCTGCCCAGGCTCCTCCTAAGCCCCTCCTCTCTGACCCCACCCCCTCTGCCCAGGCTCCTCCTAAGCCCCTCTGCCCAGGCTCCTCCTATACCCCCTCCTCCCTGACTCCACCCATTCTGCCCAGGCTCCTCCTATACCCCTCCTCTCTGACCCCACCCAATCTGCCCAGGCTCCTCCTAAGCCCCTCCTCTGCTGTCTGACCCCACCCATTCTGCCCAGGCTCCTCCTATACCCCACCTCTCTGAGCCCACCCAATCTGACTAGGCTCCTCCTAAGCCCCTCCTCTGCTGTCTGACCCCACCCATTCTGCCCAGCCTCCTCCTCTCTGACCCCACCCATTCTGCCCAGGCTCCTCCTAAACCCCTCCTCTGCTGTCTGACCCCACCCATTCTGCCCAGGCTCCTCCTATTTGACCCCACCCAATCTGACTAGGCTCCTCCTAAGCCCCTCCTCTGCTGTCTGACCCCACCCATTCTGCCCAGGCTCCTCCCATACCCCTCTGACCCCACCCATTCTGCCCAGGCTCCTCCTATACCCCACCTCTCTGACCCCACCCAATCTGACTAGGCTCCTCCTAAGCCCCTCCTCTGCTGTCTGACCCCACCCATTCTGCCCAGGCTCCTCCTATACCCCTCCTCTCTGACCCCACCCAATCTGACTAGGCTCCTCCTATTTGACCCCACCCAATCTGACTAAGCTCCTCCTAAGCCCCTCTGCCAGGCTCCTCCTATACCCCTTCCTCTCTGACTCCACCCATTCTACCCAGGCTCCTCCCATACCCCTCTGACCCCACCCATTCTGCCCAGGCTTCTCCTATTTGACCCCACCCAATCTGACTAGGCTCCTCCTACACCCCCCTCTGCCAGGCTCCTCCTATACCCCCTCCTCTCTGACTCCACCCATTCTACCCAGGCCCCTCCCATTCTGCCCAGGCTCCTCCTATTTGACCCCACCCAATCTGACTAGGCTCCTCCTACACCCCCCCTCTGCCAGGCTCCTCCTATACCCCTCCTCTCTGACCCCACCCATTCTGCCCAGGCTCCTCCTAAGCCCCTCCTCTCTGACCCCACCCCCTCTGCCCAGGCTCCTCCTAAGCCCCTCTGCCCAGGCTCCTCCTATACCCCCTCCTCCCTGACTCCACCCATTCTGCCCAGGCTCCTCCTATACCCCTCCTCTCTGACCCCACCCAATCTGACTAAGCTCCTCCTAAGCCCCTCCTCTGCTGTCTGACCCCACCCATTCTGCCCAGGCTCCTCCTATTTGACCCCACCCAATCTGACTAGGTTCCTCCTAAGCCCCTCCTCTGCTGTCTGGCCCCACCCAACCTGCCCAGGCTCCTCCTATACCCCTCCTCTCTGACCCCACCCAATCTGAATAGGCTCCTCCTAAGCCCCTCCGACCCACCCAATCTGACTAGGCTCCTCCTAAGCCCCTCCTCTGCTGTCTGACCCCACCCATTCTGCCCAGGCTCCTCCTAAGCCCCTCCTCTGCTGTCCCCACCCATTCTGCCCAGGCTCCTCCTATACCCCTCAGGCTCCTCCTATACCCCTCCTCTCTGACCCCACCCAATCTGACTTGGCTCCTCCTAAGCCCCTCCTCTGCTGTCCCCACCCATTCTGCCCAGGCTCCTCCTATACCCCCTCCTCTCTGACTCCACCCATTCTGCCCAGGCTCCTCCCATACCCCTCTGACCCCACCCATTCTGCCCAGGCTCCTCCCATACCCCTCTGACCCAGGCTCCTCCTATACCCCACCTAATCTGACTAGGCTCCTCCTAAGCCCCTCCTCTGCTGTCTGACCCCACCCATTCTGCCCAGGCTCCGCCTAAGCATCTCCTCTCTGACCCCACCCATTCTGCCCAGGCTCCTCCTAAACCCCCCTCCTCTCTGACTCCACCCATTCTGACTAGGCTCCTCCTATTTGACCCCACCCAATCTGACTAAGCTCCTCCTAAGCCCCTCCTCTGCTGTCTGACCCCACCCATTCTGCCCAGGCTCCTCCTATACCCCCTCCTCTCTGACTCCACCCATTCTGCCGAGGCTCCTCCCATACCCCTCTGACCCCACCCATTCTGCCCAGGCTCCTCCTATACCCCACCTCTCTGACCCCACCCATTCTGCCCAGGCTCCTCCTACTGACCCCACCCATTCTGCCCAGGCTCCTCCTATACCCCTCCTCTCTGACCCCACCCCCTCTGCCCAGGCTCCTCTTAAGCCCCTCCTCTGCTGTCTGACCCCACCCATTCTGCCCAGGCTCCTCCTTTTTGACCCCACCCAATCTGACTAGGCTCCTCCTAAGCCCCTCCTCTGCTGTCTGACCCCACCCATTCTGCCCAGGCTCCTCCTATACCCCTCCTATACCCCACCTCTCTGACCCCACCCAATCTGACTAAGCCCCTCCTCTGCCTGACCCCACCCATTCTGCCCAGGCTCCTCCTATACCCCTTCCTCTCTGACTCCACCCATTCTACCCAGGCTCCTCCCATACCCCTCTGACCCCACCCATTCTGCCCAGGCTTCTCCTATTTGACCCCACCCAATCTGACTAGGCTCCTCCTACACCCCCCTCTGCCAGGCTCCTCCTATACCCCCTCCTCTCTGACTCCACCCATTCTACCCAGGCCCCTCCCATACCCCTCTGACCCCACCCATTCTGCCCAGGCTCCTCCTATTTGACCCCACCCAATCTGACTAGGCTCCTCCTACACCCCCCCTCTGGCAGGCTCCTCCTATACCCCTCCTCTCTGACCCCACCCAATCTGACTAGGCTCCTCCTAAGCCCCTAGGCCCCTCCTAAGCCCCTCCTCTGCTGTCTGACCCCACTCATTCTGCCCAGGCTCCTCCTAAGCCCCTCCTTTCTGACCCCACCCATTCTGCCCAGGCTCCTCCTCTCTGACCCCACCCATTCTGCCCAGGCTCCTCCTATACCCCACCTCTCTGACCCCACCCAATCTGACTAGGCTCCTCCTACACCCCCCTCTGCCAGGCTCCTCCTATACCCCCTCCTCTCTGACTCCACCCATTCTACCCAGGCTCCTCCCATACCCCTCTGACCCCACCCATTCTGCCCAGGCTCCTCCTATACCCCCTCCTCTCTGACTCCACCCATTCTGCCCAGGCTCCTCCTAAGCCCCTCCTCTCTGACCCCACCCATTCTGCCCATATACCCCCTCCTCCTGCCCAGGCTCCTCCTATACCCCACCTCTCTGACCCCACCCAATCTGACTAGGCTCCTCCTACACCCCCCTCTGCCAGGCTCCTCCTATACCCCCTCCTCTCTGACTCCACCCATTCTACCCAGGCTCCTCCCATACCCCTCTGACCCCACCCATTCTGCCCAGGCTCCTCCTATACCCCCTCCTCTCTGACTCCACCCATTCTGCCCAGGCTCCTCCTAAGCCCCTCCTCTCTGACCCCACCCATTCTGCCCATATACCCCCTCCTCCTGCCCAGGCTCCTCCTATACCCCTCCTCTCTGACCCCACCCCCTCTGCCCAGGCTCCTCCTAAGCCCCTCCTCTGCTGTCTGACCCCACCCATTCTGCCCAGGCTCCTCCTATTTGACCCCACCCAATCTGACTAGGCTCCTCCTAAGCCCCTCCTCTGCTGTCTGACCCCACCCATTCTGCCCAGGCTCCTCCCATACCCCTCTGACCCCACCCATTCTGCCCAGGCTCCTCCTATACCCCACCTCTCTGACCCCACCCAATCTGACTAGGCTCCTCCTATTTGACCCCACCCAATCTGACTAAGCTCCTCCTAAGCCCCTCCTCTGCTGTCTGACCCCACCCATTCTGCCCAGGCTCCTCCTAAACCCCCCTCCTCTCTGACTCCACCCATTCTGACTAGGCTCCTCCTATTTGACCCCACCCAATCTGACTAAGCTCCTCCTAAGCCCCTCCTCTGCTGTCTGACCCCACCCATTCTGCCCAGGCTCCTCCTATACCCCCTCCTCTCTGACTCCACCCATTCTGCCGAGGCTCCTCCCATACCCCTCTGACCCCACCCATTCTGCCCAGGCTCCTCCTATACCCCACCTCTCTGACCCCACCCATTCTGCCCAGGCTCCTCCTACTGACCCCACCCATTCTGCCCAGGCTCCTCCTATACCCCTCCTCTCTGACCCCACCCCCTCTGCCCAGGCTCCTCTTAAGCCCCTCCTCTGCTGTCTGACCCCACCCATTCTGCCCAGGCTCCTCCTTTTTGACCCCACCCAATCTGACTAGGCTCCTCCTAAGCCCCTCCTCTGCTGTCTGACCCCACCCATTCTGCCCAGGCTCCTCCTATACCCCTCCTATACCCCACCTCTCTGACCCCACCCAATCTGACTAAGCCCCTCCTCTGCCTGACCCCACCCATTCTGCCCAGGCTCCTCCTATACCCCTTCCTCTCTGACTCCACCCATTCTACCCAGGCTCCTCCCATACCCCTCTGACCCCACCCATTCTGCCCAGGCTTCTCCTATTTGACCCCACCCAATCTGACTAGGCTCCTCCTACACCCCCCTCTGCCAGGCTCCTCCTATACCCCCTCCTCTCTGACTCCACCCATTCTACCCAGGCCCCTCCCATACCCCTCTGACCCCACCCATTCTGCCCAGGCTCCTCCTATTTGACCCCACCCAATCTGACTAGGCTCCTCCTACACCCCCCTCTGCCAGGCTCCTCCTATACCCCCTCCTCTCTGACTCCACCCATTCTACCCAGGCCCCTCCCATACCCCTCTGACCCCACCCATTCTGCCCAGGCTCCTCCTATTTGACCCCACCCAATCTGACTAGGCTCCTCCTACACCCCCCCTCTGGCAGGCTCCTCCTATACCCCTCCTCTCTGACCCCACCCAATCTGACTAGGCTCCTCCTAAGCCCCTAGGCCCCTCCTAAGCCCCTCCTCTGCTGTCTGACCCCACTCATTCTGCCCAGGCTCCTCCTAAGCCCCTCCTTTCTGACCCCACCCATTCTGCCCAGGCTCCTCCTCTCTGACCCCACCCATTCTGCCCAGGCTCCTCCTATACCCCACCTCTCTGACCCCACCCAATCTGACTAGGCTCCTCCTACACCCCCCTCTGCCAGGCTCCTCCTATACCCCCTCCTCTCTGACTCCACCCATTCTACCCAGGCTCCTCCCATACCCCTCTGACCCCACCCATTCTGCCCAGGCTCCTCCTATACCCCCTCCTCTCTGACTCCACCCATTCTGCCCAGGCTCCTCCTAAGCCCCTCCTCTCTGACCCCACCCATTCTGCCCATATACCCCCTCCTCCTGCCCAGGCTCCTCCTATACCCCTCCTCTCTGACCCCACCCCCTCTGCCCAGGCTCCTCCTAAGCCCCTCCTCTGCTGTCTGACCCCACCCATTCTGCCCAGGCTCCTCCTATTTGACCCCACCCAATCTGACTAGGCTCCTCCTAAGCCCCTCCTCTGCTGTCTGACCCCACCCATTCTGCCCAGGCTCCTCCCATACCCCTCTGACCCCACCCATTCTGCCCAGGCTCCTCCTATACCCCACCTCTCTGACCCCACCCAATCTGACTAGGCTCCTCCTAAGCCCCTCCTCTGCTGTCTGACCCCACCCATTCTGCCCAGGCTCCTCCTATACCCCTCCTCTCTGACCCCACCCAATCTGACTAGGCTCCTCCTATTTGACCCCACCCAATCTGACTAAGCTCCTCCTAAGCCCCTCTGCCAGGCTCCTCCTATACCCCTTCCTCTCTGACTCCACCCATTCTACCCAGGCTCCTCCCATACCCCTCTGACCCCACCCATTCTGCCCAGGCTTCTCCTATTTGACCCCACCCAATCTGACTAGGCTCCTCCTACACCCCCCTCTGCCAGGCTCCTCCTATACCCCCTCCTCTCTGACTCCACCCATTCTACCCAGGCCCCTCCCATTCTGCCCAGGCTCCTCCTATTTGACCCCACCCAATCTGACTAGGCTCCTCCTACACCCCCCCTCTGCCAGGCTCCTCCTATACCCCTCCTCTCTGACCCCACCCATTCTGCCCAGGCTCCTCCTAAGCCCCTCCTCTCTGACCCCACCCCCTCTGCCCAGGCTCCTCCTAAGCCCCTCTGCCCAGGCTCCTCCTATACCCCCTCCTCCCTGACTCCACCCATTCTGCCCAGGCTCCTCCTATACCCCTCCTCTCTGACCCCACCCAATCTGACTAAGCTCCTCCTAAGCCCCTCCTCTGCTGTCTGACCCCACCCATTCTGCCCAGGCTCCTCCTATTTGACCCCACCCAATCTGACTAGGTTCCTCCTAAGCCCCTCCTCTGCTGTCTGGCCCCACCCAACCTGCCCAGGCTCCTCCTATACCCCTCCTCTCTGACCCCACCCAATCTGAATAGGCTCCTCCTAAGCCCCTCCGACCCACCCAATCTGACTAGGCTCCTCCTAAGCCCCTCCTCTGCTGTCTGACCCCACCCATTCTGCCCAGGCTCCTCCTAAGCCCCTCCTCTGCTGTCCCCACCCATTCTGCCCAGGCTCCTCCTATACCCCTCAGGCTCCTCCTATACCCCTCCTCTCTGACCCCACCCAATCTGACTTGGCTCCTCCTAAGCCCCTCCTCTGCTGTCCCCACCCATTCTGCCCAGGCTCCTCCTATACCCCCTCCTCTCTGACTCCACCCATTCTGCCCAGGCTCCTCCCATACCCCTCTGACCCCACCCATTCTGCCCAGGCTCCTCCCATACCCCTCTGACCCAGGCTCCTCCTATACCCCACCTAATCTGACTAGGCTCCTCCTAAGCCCCTCGTCTGCTGTCTGACCCCACCCATTCTGCCCAGGCTCCGCCTAAGCATCTCCTCTCTGACCCCACCCATTCTGCCCAGGCTCCTCCTAAACCCCCCTCCTCTCTGACTCCACCCATTCTGACTAGGCTCCTCCTATTTGACCCCACCCAATCTGACTAAGCTCCTCCTAAGCCCCTCCTCTGCTGTCTGACCCCACCCATTCTGCCCAGGCTCCTCCTATACCCCCTCCTCTCTGACTCCACCCATTCTGCCGAGGCTCCTCCCATACCCCTCTGACCCCACCCATTCTGCCCAGGCTCCTCCTATACCCCACCTCTCTGACCCCACCCATTCTGCCCAGGCTCCTCCTACTGACCCCACCCATTCTGCCCAGGCTCCTCCTATACCCCTCCTCTCTGACCCCACCCCCTCTGCCCAGGCTCCTCTTAAGCCCCTCCTCTGCTGTCTGACCCCACCCATTCTGCCCAGGCTCCTCCTTTTTGACCCCACCCAATCTGACTAGGCTCCTCCTAAGCCCCTCCTCTGCTGTCTGACCCCACCCATTCTGCCCAGGCTCCTCCTATACCCCTCCTATACCCCACCTCTCTGACCCCACCCAATCTGACTAAGCCCCTCCTCTCTGACTCCACCCATTCTACCCAGGCTCCTCCCATACCCCTCTGACCCCACCCATTCTGCCCAGGCTTCTCCTATTTGACCCCACCCAATCTGACTAGGCTCCTCCTACACCCCCCTCTGCCAGGCTCCTCCTATACCCCCTCCTCTCTGACTCCACCCATTCTACCCAGGCCCCTCCCATACCCCTCTGACCCCACCCATTCTGCCCAGGCTCCTCCTATTTGACCCCACCCAATCTGACTAGGCTCCTCCTACACCCCCCCTCTGGCAGGCTCCTCCTATACCCCTCCTCTCTGACCCCACCCAATCTGACTAGGCTCCTCCTAAGCCCCTAGGCCCCTCCTAAGCCCCTCCTCTGCTGTCTGACCCCACTCATTCTGCCCAGGCTCCTCCTAAGCCCCTCCTTTCTGACCCCACCCATTCTGCCCAGGCTCCTCCTCTCTGACCCCACCCATTCTGCCCAGGCTCCTCCTATACCCCACCTCTCTGACCCCACCCAATCTGACTAGGCTCCTCCTACACCCCCCTCTGCCAGGCTCCTCCTATACCCCCTCCTCTCTGACTCCACCCATTCTACCCAGGCTCCTCCCATACCCCTCTGACCCCACCCATTCTGCCCAGGCTCCTCCTATACCCCCTCCTCTCTGACTCCACCCATTCTGCCCAGGCTCCTCCTAAGCCCCTCCTCTCTGACCCCACCCATTCTGCCCATATACCCCCTCCTCCTGCCCAGGCTCCTCCTATACCCCTCCTCTCTGACCCCACCCCCTCTGCCCAGGCTCCTCCTAAGCCCCTCCTCTGCTGTCTGACCCCACCCATTCTGCCCAGCCTCCTCCTCTCTGACCCCACCCATTCTGCCCAGGCTCCTCCTAAGCCCCTCCTCTGCTGTCTGACCCCACCCATTCTGCCCAGGCTCCTCCCATACCCCTCTGACCCCACCCATTCTGCCCAGGCTCCTCCTATTTGACCCCACCCACTCTGACTAGGCTCCTCCTACACCCCCCTCTGCCCAGGCTCCTCCTATACCCCCTCCTCTCTGACCCCACCCATTCTGCCCAGGCTCCTCCTATTTGACCACACCCAATCTGACTAGGCTCCTCCTATACCCATTCTGCCCAGGCTCCTCCTATACCCCCTCCTCTCTGACTCCACCCATTCTGACTAAGCCCCTCCTCTGCCTGACCCCACCCATTCTGCCCAGGCTCCTCCTATACCCCTTCCTCTCTGACTCCACCCATTCTACCCAGGCTCCTCCCATACCCCTCTGACCCCACCCATTCTGCCCAGGCTTCTCCTATTTGACCCCACCCAATCTGACTAGGCTCCTCCTACACCCCCCTCTGCCAGGCTCCTCCTATACCCCCTCCTCTCTGACTCCACCCATTCTACCCAGGCCCCTCCCATACCCCTCTGACCCCACCCATTCTGCCCAGGCTCCTCCTATTTGACCCCACCCAATCTGACTAGGCTCCTCCTACACCCCCCTCTGCCAGGCTCCTCCTATACCCCCTCCTCTCTGACTCCACCCATTCTACCCAGGCTCCTCCCATACCCCTCTGACCCCACCCATTCTGCCCAGGCTCCTCCTATACCCCCTCCTCTCTGACTCCACCCATTCTGCCCAGGCTCCTCCTAAGCCCCTCCTCTCTGACCCCACCCATTCTGCCCATATACCCCCTCCTCCTGCCCAGGCTCCTCCTATACCCCTCCTCTCTGACCCCACCCCCTCTGCCCAGGCTCCTCCTAAGCCCCTCCTCTGCTGTCTGACCCCACCCATTCTGCCCAGGCTCCTCCTATTTGACCCCACCCAATCTGACTAGGCTCCTCCTAAGCCCCTCCTCTGCTGTCTGACCCCACCCATTCTGCCCAGGCTCCTCCCATACCCCTCTGACCCCACCCATTCTGCCCAGGCTCCTCCTATACCCCACCTCTCTGACCCCACCCAATCTGACTAGGCTCCTCCTATTTGACCCCACCAATCTGACTAAGCTCCTCCTAAGCCCCTCCTCTGCTGTCTGACCCCACCCATTCTGCCCAGGCTCCTCCTAAACCCCCCTCCTCTCTGACTCCACCCATTCTGACTAGGCTCCTCCTATTTGACCCCACCCAATCTGACTAAGCTCCTCCTAAGCCCCTCCTCTGCTGTCTGACCCCACCCATTCTGCCCAGGCTCCTCCTATACCCTCTCCTCTCTGACTCCACCCATTCTGCCGAGGCTCCTCCCATACCCCTCTGACCCCACCCATTCTGCCCAGGCTCCTCCTATACCCCACCTCTCTGACCCCACCCATTCTGCCCAGGCTCCTCCTACTGACCCCACCCATTCTGCCCAGGCTCCTCCTATACCCCTCCTCTCTGACCCCACCCCCTCTGCCCAGGCTCCTCTTAAGCCCCTCCTCTGCTGTCTGACCCCACCCATTCTGCCCAGGCTCCTCCTTTTTGACCCCACCCAATCTGACTAGGCTCCTCCTAAGCCCCTCCTCTGCTGTCTGACCCCACCCATTCTGCCCAGGCTCCTCCCATACCCCTCTGACCCCACCCATTCTGCCCAGGCTCCTCCTATTTGACCCCACCCAATCTGACTAGGCTCCTCCTACACCCCCCTCTGCCAGGCTCCTCCTATACCCCCTCCTCTCTGACTCCACCCATTCTACCCAGGCTCCTCCCATACCCCTCTGACCCCACCCATTCTGCCCAGGCTCCTCCTATTTGACCCCACCCAATCTGACTTGGCTCCTCCTAAGCCCCTCCTCTGCTGTCTGACCCCACCCATTCTGCCCAGGCTCCTCCTATTTGACCCCACCCAATCTGACTAGGCTCCTCCTAAGCCCCTCCTCTCTGACCCCACCCATTCTGCCCAGGCTCCTCCTAAGCCCCTCCTCTGCTGTCTGACCCCACCCATTCTGCCCAGGCTCCTCCTATACCCCACCTCTCTGACCCCACCCAATCTGACTAGGCTCCTCCTAAGCCCCTCCTCTGCTGTCTGACCCCACCCATTCTGCCCAGCCTCCTCCTCTCTGACCCCACCCAATCTGACTAGGCTCCTCCTAAGCCCCTCCTCTGCTGTCTGACCCCACCCATTCTGCCCAGGCTCCTCCCATACCCCTCTGACCCCACCCATTCTGCCCAGGCTCCTCCTATACCCCACCTCTCTGACCCCACCCAATCTGACTAGGCTCCTCCTAAGCCCCTCCTCTGCTGTCTGACCCCACCCATTCTGCCCAGGCTCCTCCCATACCCCTCTGACCCCACCCATTCTGCCCAGGCTCCTCCTATACCCCCTCCTCTCTGACTCCACCCATTCTGCCCAGGCTCCTCCTAAGCCCCTCCTCTCTGACCCCACCCATTCTGCCCATATACCCCCTCCTCCTGCCCAGGCTCCTCCTATACCCCTCCTCTCTGACCCCACCCCCTCTGCCCAGGCTCCTCCTAAGCCCCTCCTCTGCTGTCTGACCCCACCCATTCTGCCCAGGCTCCTCCTATTTGACCCCACCCAATCTGACTAGGCTCCTCCTAAGCCCCTCCTCTGCTGTCTGACCCCACCCATTCTGCCCAGGCTCCTCCTATTTGACCCCACCCAATCTGACTAGGCTCCTCCTAAGCCCCTCCTCTGCTGTCTGACCCCACCCATTCTGCCCAGGCTCCTCCCATACCCCTCTGACCCCACCCATTCTGCCCAGGCTCCTCCTATACCCCACCTCTCTGACCCCACCCAATCTGACTAGGCTCCTCCTATTTGACCCCACCCAATCTGACTAAGCTCCTCCTAAGCCCCTCCTCTGCTGTCTGACCCCACCCATTCTGCCCAGGCTCCTCCTAAACCCCCCTCCTCTCTGACTCCACCCATTCTGACTAGGCTCCTCCTATTTGACCCCACCCAATCTGACTAAGCTCCTCCTAAGCCCCTCCTCTGCTGTCTGACCCCACCCATTCTGCCCAGGCTCCTCCTATACCCCCTCCTCTCTGACTCCACCCATTCTGCCGAGGCTCCTCCCATACCCCTCTGACCCCACCCATTCTGCCCAGGCTCCTCCTATACCCCACCTCTCTGACCCCACCCATTCTGCCCAGGCTCCTCCTACTGACCCCACCCATTCTGCCCAGGCTCCTCCTATACCCCTCCTCTCTGACCCCACCCCCTCTGCCCAGGCTCCTCTTAAGCCCCTCCTCTGCTGTCTGACCCCACCCATTCTGCCCAGGCTCCTCCTTTTTGACCCCACCCAATCTGACTAGGCTCCTCCTAAGCCCCTCCTCTGCTGTCTGACCCCACCCATTCTGCCCAGGCTCCTCCTATACCCCTCCTATACCCCACCTCTCTGACCCCACCCAATCTGACTAAGCCCCTCCTCTGCCTGACCCCACCCATTCTGCCCAGGCTCCTCCTATACCCCTTCCTCTCTGACTCCACCCATTCTACCCAGGCTCCTCCCATACCCCTCTGACCCCACCCATTCTGCCCAGGCTTCTCCTATTTGACCCCACCCAATCTGACTAGGCTCCTCCTACACCCCCCTCTGCCAGGCTCCTCCTATACCCCCTCCTCTCTGACTCCACCCATTCTACCCAGGCCCCTCCCATACCCCTCTGACCCCACCCATTCTGCCCAGGCTCCTCCTATTTGACCCCACCCAATCTGACTAGGCTCCTCCTACACCCCCCTCTGCCAGGCTCCTCCTATACCCCCTCCTCTCTGACTCCACCCATTCTACCCAGGCCCCTCCCATACCCCTCTGACCCCACCCATTCTGCCCAGGCTCCTCCTATTTGACCCCACCCAATCTGACTAGGCTCCTCCTACACCCCCCCTCTGGCAGGCTCCTCCTATACCCCTCCTCTCTGACCCCACCCAATCTGACTAGGCTCCTCCTAAGCCCCTAGGCCCCTCCTAAGCCCCTCCTCTGCTGTCTGACCCCACTCATTCTGCCCAGGCTCCTCCTAAGCCCCTCCTTTCTGACCCCACCCATTCTGCCCAGGCTCCTCCTCTCTGACCCCACCCATTCTGCCCAGGCTCCTCCTATACCCCACCTCTCTGACCCCACCCAATCTGACTAGGCTCCTCCTACACCCCCCTCTGCCAGGCTCCTCCTATACCCCCTCCTCTCTGACTCCACCCATTCTACCCAGGCTCCTCCCATACCCCTCTGACCCCACCCATTCTGCCCAGGCTCCTCCTATACCCCCTCCTCTCTGACTCCACCCATTCTGCCCAGGCTCCTCCTAAGCCCCTCCTCTCTGACCCCACCCATTCTGCCCATATACCCCCTCCTCCTGCCCAGGCTCCTCCTATACCCCTCCTCTCTGACCCCACCCCCTCTGCCCAGGCTCCTCCTAAGCCCCTCCTCTGCTGTCTGACCCCACCCATTCTGCCCAGGCTCCTCCTATTTGACCCCACCCAATCTGACTAGGCTCCTCCTAAGCCCCTCCTCTGCTGTCTGACCCCACCCATTCTGCCCAGGCTCCTCCCATACCCCTCTGACCCCACCCATTCTGCCCAGGCTCCTCCTATACCCCACCTCTCTGACCCCACCCAATCTGACTAGGCTCCTCCTAAGCCCCTCCTCTGCTGTCTGACCCCACCCATTCTGCCCAGGCTCCTCCTATACCCCTCCTCTCTGACCCCACCCAATCTGACTAGGCTCCTCCTATTTGACCCCACCCAATCTGACTAAGCTCCTCCTAAGCCCCTCTGCCAGGCTCCTCCTATACCCCTTCCTCTCTGACTCCACCCATTCTACCCAGGCTCCTCCCATACCCCTCTGACCCCACCCATTCTGCCCAGGCTTCTCCTATTTGACCCCACCCAATCTGACTAGGCTCCTCCTACACCCCCCTCTGCCAGGCTCCTCCTATACCCCCTCCTCTCTGACTCCACCCATTCTACCCAGGCCCCTCCCATTCTGCCCAGGCTCCTCCTATTTGACCCCACCCAATCTGACTAGGCTCCTCCTACACCCCCCCTCTGCCAGGCTCCTCCTATACCCCTCCTCTCTGACCCCACCCATTCTGCCCAGGCTCCTCCTAAGCCCCTCCTCTCTGACCCCACCCCCTCTGCCCAGGCTCCTCCTAAGCCCCTCTGCCCAGGCTCCTCCTATACCCCCTCCTCCCTGACTCCACCCATTCTGCCCAGGCTCCTCCTATACCCCTCCTCTCTGACCCCACCCAATCTGACTAAGCTCCTCCTAAGCCCCTCCTCTGCTGTCTGACCCCACCCATTCTGCCCAGGCTCCTCCTATTTGACCCCACCCAATCTGACTAGGTTCCTCCTAAGCCCCTCCTCTGCTGTCTGGCCCCACCCAACCTGCCCAGGCTCCTCCTATACCCCTCCTCTCTGACCCCACCCAATCTGAATAGGCTCCTCCTAAGCCCCTCCGACCCACCCAATCTGACTAGGCTCCTCCTAAGCCCCTCCTCTGCTGTCTGACCCCACCCATTCTGCCCAGGCTCCTCCTAAGCCCCTCCTCTGCTGTCCCCACCCATTCTGCCCAGGCTCCTCCTATACCCCTCAGGCTCCTCCTATACCCCTCCTCTCTGACCCCACCCAATCTGACTTGGCTCCTCCTAAGCCCCTCCTCTGCTGTCCCCACCCATTCTGCCCAGGCTCCTCCTATACCCCCTCCTCTCTGACTCCACCCATTCTGCCCAGGCTCCTCCCATACCCCTCTGACCCCACCCATTCTGCCCAGGCTCCTCCCATACCCCTCTGACCCAGGCTCCTCCTATACCCCACCTAATCTGACTAGGCTCCTCCTAAGCCCCTCGTCTGCTGTCTGACCCCACCCATTCTGCCCAGGCTCCGCCTAAGCATCTCCTCTCTGACCCCACCCATTCTGCCCAGGCTCCTCCTAAACCCCCCTCCTCTCTGACTCCACCCATTCTGACTAGGCTCCTCCTATTTGACCCCACCCAATCTGACTAAGCTCCTCCTAAGCCCCTCCTCTGCTGTCTGACCCCACCCATTCTGCCCAGGCTCCTCCTATACCCCCTCCTCTCTGACTCCACCCATTCTGCCGAGGCTCCTCCCATACCCCTCTGACCCCACCCATTCTGCCCAGGCTCCTCCTATACCCCACCTCTCTGACCCCACCCATTCTGCCCAGGCTCCTCCTACTGACCCCACCCATTCTGCCCAGGCTCCTCCTATACCCCTCCTCTCTGACCCCACCCCCTCTGCCCAGGCTCCTCTTAAGCCCCTCCTCTGCTGTCTGACCCCACCCATTCTGCCCAGGCTCCTCCTTTTTGACCCCACCCAATCTGACTAGGCTCCTCCTAAGCCCCTCCTCTGCTGTCTGACCCCACCCATTCTGCCCAGGCTCCTCCTATACCCCTCCTATACCCCACCTCTCTGACCCCACCCAATCTGACTAAGCCCCTCCTCTCTGACTCCACCCATTCTACCCAGGCTCCTCCCATACCCCTCTGACCCCACCCATTCTGCCCAGGCTTCTCCTATTTGACCCCACCCAATCTGACTAGGCTCCTCCTACACCCCCCTCTGCCAGGCTCCTCCTATACCCCCTCCTCTCTGACTCCACCCATTCTACCCAGGCCCCTCCCATACCCCTCTGACCCCACCCATTCTGCCCAGGCTCCTCCTATTTGACCCCACCCAATCTGACTAGGCTCCTCCTACACCCCCCCTCTGGCAGGCTCCTCCTATACCCCTCCTCTCTGACCCCACCCAATCTGACTAGGCTCCTCCTAAGCCCCTAGGCCCCTCCTAAGCCCCTCCTCTGCTGTCTGACCCCACTCATTCTGCCCAGGCTCCTCCTAAGCCCCTCCTTTCTGACCCCACCCATTCTGCCCAGGCTCCTCCTCTCTGACCCCACCCATTCTGCCCAGGCTCCTCCTATACCCCACCTCTCTGACCCCACCCAATCTGACTAGGCTCCTCCTACACCCCCCTCTGCCAGGCTCCTCCTATACCCCCTCCTCTCTGACTCCACCCATTCTACCCAGGCTCCTCCCATACCCCTCTGACCCCACCCATTCTGCCCAGGCTCCTCCTATACCCCCTCCTCTCTGACTCCACCCATTCTGCCCAGGCTCCTCCTAAGCCCCTCCTCTCTGACCCCACCCATTCTGCCCATATACCCCCTCCTCCTGCCCAGGCTCCTCCTATACCCCTCCTCTCTGACCCCACCCCCTCTGCCCAGGCTCCTCCTAAGCCCCTCCTCTGCTGTCTGACCCCACCCATTCTGCCCAGCCTCCTCCTCTCTGACCCCACCCATTCTGCCCAGGCTCCTCCTAAGCCCCTCCTCTGCTGTCTGACCCCACCCATTCTGCCCAGCTCCTCCCATACCCCTCTGACCCCACCCATTCTGCCCAGGCTCCTCCTATTTGACCCCACCCACTCTGACTAGGCTCCTCCTACACCCCCTCTGCCCAGGCTCCTCCTATACCCCCTCCTCTCTGACCCCACCATTCTGCCCAGGCTCCTCCTATTTGACCACACCCAATCTGACTAGGCTCCTCCTATACCCATTCTGCCAGGCTCCTCCTATACCCCCTCCTCTCTGACTCCACCCATTCTGCCCAGGCTCCTCCTAAGCCCCTCCTCTCTGACCCCACCCATTCTGCCCATATACCCCCTCCTCCTGCCCAGGCTCCTCCTATACCACCTCCTCTCTGACCCCACCCCCTCTGCCCAGGCTCCTCCTAAGCCCCTCCTCTGCTGTCTGACCCCACCCATTCTGCCCAGGCTCCTCCTATACCCCACCTCTCTGACCCCACCCAATCTGACTAGGCTCCTCCTAAGCCCCTCCTCTGCTGTCTGACCCACCCATTCTGCCAGCCTCCTCCTCTCTGACCCCACCCAATCTGACTAGGCTCCTCCTAAGCCCCTCCTCTGCTGTCTGACCCCACCCATTCTGCCCAGGCTCCTCCTAATACCCCACCTCTCTGACCCCACCCAATCTGACTAGGCTCCTCCTAAGCCCCTCCTCTGCTGTCTGACCCCACCCATTCTGCCCAGCCTCCTCCTCTCTGACCCCACCCAATCTGACTAGGCTCCTCCTAAGCCCCTCCTCTGCTGTCTGACCCCACCCATTCTGCCCAGGCTCCTCCCATACCCCTCTGACCCCACCCATTCTGCCCAGGCTCCTCCTATACCCCACCTCTCTGACCCCACCCAATCTGACTAGGCTCCTCCTAAGCCCCTCCTCTGCTGTCTGACCCCACCCATTCTGCCCAGCTCCTCCTATACCCCTCCTCTCTGACCCCACCCAATCTGACTAGGCTCCTCCTATTTGACCCCACCCAATCTGACTAAGCTCCTCCTAAGCCCCCCTGCCAGGCTCCTCCTATACCCCTTCCTCTCTGACTCCACCCATTCTACCCAGGCCCCTCTCATACCCCTCTGACCCCACCCATTCTGCCCAGGCTTCTCCTATTTGACCCCACCCAATCTGACTAGGCTCCTCCTACACCCCCCCTCTGCCAGGCTCCTCCTATACCCCCTCCTCTCTGACTCCACCCATTCTACCCAGGCCCCTCCCATTCTGCCCAGGCTCCTCCTATTTGACCCCACCCAATCTGACTAGGCTCCTCCTAAGCCCCTCCTCTGCTGTCTGACCCCACCCATTCTGCCCAGGCTCCTCCTAAGCCCCTCCTCTGCTGTCCCCACCCATTCTGCCCAGGCTCCTCCTATACCCCTCAGGCTCCTCCTATACCCCTCCTCTCTGACCCCACCCAATCTGACTTGGCTCCTCCTAAGCCCCTCCTCTGCTGTCCCCACCCATTCTGCCCAGGCTCCTCCTATACCCCCTCCTCTCTGACTCCACCCATTCTGCCCAGGCTCCTCCCATACCCCTCTGACCCCCACCCATTCTGCCCAGGCTCCTCCCATACCCCTCTGACCAGGCTCCTCCTATACCCCACCTAATCTGACTAGGCTCCTCCTAAGCCCCTCGTCTGCTGTCTGACCCCACCCATTCTGCCCAGGCTCCGCCTAAGCATCTCCTCTCTGACCCCACCCATTCTGCCCAGGCTCCTCCTAAACCCCCCTCCTCTCTGACTCCACCCATTCTGACTAGGCTCCTCCTATTTGACCCCACCCAATCTGACTAAGCTCCTCCTAAGCCCCTCCTCTGCTGTCTGACCCCACCCATTCTGCCCAGGCTCCTCCTATACCCCCTCCTCTCTGACTCCACCCATTCTGCCGAGGCTCCTCCCATACCCTCTGACCCCACCCATTCTGCCAGGCTCCTCCTATACCCCACCTCTCTGACCCCACCCATTCTGCCCAGGCTCCTCCTACTGACCCCACCCATTCTGCCCAGGCTCCTCCTCTACCCCTCCTCTCTGACCCCACCCCCTCTGCCCAGGCTCCTCTTAAGCCCCTCGCTCCCCTCCTTCTGACCCCACCCATTCTGCCCAGGCCCTCCTTTTGACCCCACCCAATCTGACCTAGGCTCCTCCTAAGCCCCTCCTCTGCTGTCTGACCCCACCCATTCTGCCCAGGCTCCTCCTATACCCCTCCTATACCCCACCCTGCTCTGACCCCACCCAATCTGACCTCAGCCCCTCCCCTCTGACTCCAGCCATCACCCATCTCCTACCCACCCTCTGACCCCCACCCATCTCCACCCTTCGCCCAAGGCCCTCCCAATCAGCCCTACGACCCCCCCCCACTCCTCCAAGACCACCCTCCTTGACTCCCACCCTCTGACCGCAGCTCCTCCTATACCCCCCTCTGACCCACCCCTCCTACCAGGCCCCTCCTCTCTGACCCCCCTCAGACCTCCCCTCCCATACCCCCTCAGCACCCACCCATTCGCCCGCTCCTCCTATTTGACCCCACCCAATCTGACTAGGCTCCTCTACACCCCCCCTCTGGCAGCCTCCTCCTATACCCCTCCTCTCTGACCCCACCCAATCTGACTAGCTCCTCCTAAGCCCCTAGCCCCTCCTAAGCCCCTCCCCTCTCTGACCCCACTCATTCTGCCAGCTCCTCCTAAGCCCCTCCTTCTGACCCCACCCACTAGCCCCTCCTTCTGACCCCCACCCATTCTGCCCAGGCTCCCTCCTCCCCGACCCATCCCAGCTCCTACCCAGCTCCTGCCCCACCCCAATCTGACCCTCCATCCTCCTACACCCCCCTCTGCCAGGCCTCCCCTATACCCCCTCCTCTCTGACTCCACCCATTCTACCCAGGCTCCTCCCATACCCCTCTGACCCCACCCATTCTGCCCAGGCTCCTCCTATAACCCCTCCTCTCTGACTCCACCCATTCTGCCCAGGCTCCTCCTAAGCCCCTCCTCTCTGACCCCACCCATTCTGCCCATATACCCCCTCCTCCTGCCCAGCTCTCTATACCCTCCTCCTGACCACGCCGCTCCTCCTAAGCCCCTCCCTCTGCTGTCTGACCCACCTATCGCCCGCCTCCTCCTCTCTGACCCCACCCATTCTGCCCAGGCTGCCTCCTAAGCCCCCTCCTCTGCTGCCCTAGCCCACCCATTCTGCCCAGCCCTCCTACCCCCTACTCATTGACCCACCATCTACTAGGCTCCTCCTATACCCCTCCTCTCTGACCTCACCCATTCTGCCCAGGCTCCTCCTATTTGACCCCACCCAATCTGACTAGGCTCCTCCTAAGCCCCTCCTCTTCTGTCTGACCCCACCCATTCTGCCCAGGCTCCTCCTAAGCCCCTCCTCTCTGACCCCACCAATTCTGCCCAGGCTCCTCCTAAGCCCCTCATCTGCTGTCTGACCCCACCCATTCTGCCCAGGCTCCTCCTATACCCCTCCTCTCTGACCCCACCCAATCTGACTAGGCTCCTCCTAAGCCCCTAGGCTCCTCCTAAGCCCCTCCTCTCTGACCCCACCCAATCTGACTAGGCTCCTCCTATACCCCCTCCTCTCTGACTCCACCCATTCTGACTAGGTTCCTCCTATTTGACCCCACCCAATCTGACTAGGCTCCTCCTAAGCCCCTCCTCTGCTGTCTGCCCCCACCCATTCTGCCCAGGCTCCTCCTAAGCCCCTCCTCTGCTGTCTGACCCCACCCATTCTGCCCAGGCTCCTCCTAAGCCCCTCCTCTGCTGTCTGACCCCACCCATTCTGCCCAGGCTCCTCCTATACCCCCTCCTCTCTGACTCCACCCATTCTGCCCAGGCTCCTCCCATACCCCTCTGACCCCACCCATTCTGCCCAGGCTCCTCCTATACCCCTCCTATTTGACCCCACCCAATCTGACTTGGCTCCTCCTAAGCCCCTCCTCTGCTGTCTGACCCCACCCATTCTGCCCAGGCTCCTCCTAAGCCCCTCCTCTGCTGTCTGACCCCACCCATTCTGCCCAGGCTCCTCCTATACCCCCTCCTCTCTGACTCCACCCATTCTGCCCAGGCTCCTCCCATACCCCTCTGACCCCACCCATTCTGCCCAGGCTCCTCCTATACCCCTCCTATTTGACCCCACCCAATCTGACTTGGCTCCTCCTAAGCCCCTCCTCTGCTGTCTGACCCCACCCATTCTGCCCAGGCTCCTCCTAAGCCCCACCTCTCTGACTCCACCCATTCTGCCCAGGCTCCTCCTATTTGACCCCACCCAATCTGCCCAGGCTCCTCCTAAGCCCCTCCTCTGCTGTCTGACCCCCACCCATTCTGCCCAGGCTCCTCCTATACCCCCTCCTCTCTGACTCCACCCATTCTACCCAGGCTCCTCCCATACCCCTCTGACCCCTCCCATTGTGCCCAGGCTCCTCCTATTTGACCCCACCCAATCTGACTAGGCTCCTCCTACACCCCCCTCTGCCAGGCTCCTCCTATACCCCCTCCTCTCTGACTCCACCCATTCTACCCAGGCTCCTCCCATACCCCTCTGACCCCACCCATTCTGCCCAGGCTCCTCCTATTTGACCCCACCCAATCTGACTAGGCTCCTCCTACACCCCCCTCTGCCCAGGCTCCTCCTATACCCCCCTCTGCCAGGCTCCTCCTATACCCCCTCCTCTCTGACCCCACCCATTCTGCCCAGGCTCCTCCTATTTGACCACACCCAATCTGACTAGGCTCCTCCTATACCCATTCTGCCCTGGCTCCTCCTATACCCCCTCCTCTCTGACTCCACCCATTCTGCCCAGGCTCCTCCTAAGCCCCTCCTCTCTGACCCCACCCATTCTGCTCATATACCCCCTCCTCCTGCCCAGGCTCCTCCTAAGCCCCTCCTCTGCTGTCTGACCCCACCCATTCTGCCCAGGCTCCTCCTATTTGACCCCACCCAATCTGACTAGGCTCCTCCTAAGCCCCTCCTCTCTGACCCCACCCCCTCTGCCCAGGCTCCTCCTATACCCCCTCTGCCCAGGCTCCTCCTATACCCCTCCTCTCTGACCCCACCCCCTCTGCCCAGGCTCCTCCTATACCCCCTCTGCCCAGGCTCCTCCTATACCCCTCCTCTCTGACCCCACCCCCTCTGCCCAGGCTCCTCCTATTTGACCCCACCCAATCTGACTAGGCTCCTCCTAAGCCCCTCCTCTGCTGTCTGACCCCACCCATTCTGCCCAGGCTCCTCCTATTTGACCCCACCCAATCTGACTAGGCTCCTCCTAAGCCCCTCCTCTGCTGTCTGACCCCACCCATTCTGCCCAGGCTCCTCCTATACCCCTCCTCTCTGACCCCACCCCCTCTGCCCAGGCTCCTCCTATTTGACCCCACCCAATCTGACTAGGCTCCTCCTACACCCCCCTCTGCCAGGCTCCTCCTATACCCCCTCCTCTCTGACTCCACCCATTCTACCCAGGCTCCTCCCATACCCCTCTGACCCCACCCATTCTGCCCAGGCTCCTCCTATTTGACCCCACCCAATCTGACTAGGCTCCTCCTACACCCCCCTCTGCCAGGCTCCTCCTATACCCCCTCCTATCTGACTCCACCCATTCTACCCATACTCCTCCCATACCCCTCTGACCCCACCCATTCTGCCCAGGCTCCTCCTATTTGACCCCACCCAATCTGACTAGGCTCCTCCTACACCCCCCTCTGCCTAGGCTCCTCCTATACCCCCTCCTCTCTGACCCCACCCATTCTGCCCAGGCTCCTCCTATTTGACCCCACCCAATCTGACTAGGCTCCTCCTATACCCATTCTGCCCAGGCTCCTCCTATACCCCCTCCTCTCTGACTCCACCCATTCTGCCCAGGCTCCTCCTAGGCCCCTCCTCTCTGACCCCACCCATTCTGCCCATATACCCCCTCATCCTGCCCAGGCTCCTCCTAAGCCCCTCCTCTGCTGTCTGACCCCACCCATTCTGCCCAGGCTCCTCCTATTTGACCCCACCCAATCTGACTAGGCTCCTCCTCTCTGACCCCACCCATTCTGCCCAGGCTCCTCCTAAGCCCCTCCTCTGCTGTCTGACCCCACCCATTCTGCCCAGGCTCCTCCTATACCCCTCCTCTCTGACCCCACCCCCTCTGCCCAGGCTCCTCCTATTTGACCCCACCCAATCTGACTAGGCTCCTCCTACACCCCCCTCTGCCAGGCTCCTCCTATACCCCCTCCTCTCTGACTCCACCCATTCTACCCAGGCTCCTCCCATACCCCTCTGACCCCACCCATTCTGCCCAGGCTCCTCCTATTTGACCCCACCCAATCTGACTAGGCTCCTCCTACACCCCCCTCTGCCAGGCTCCTCCTATACCCCCTCCTCTCTGACTCCACCCATTCTACCCAGGCTCCTCCCATACCCCTCTGACCCCACCCATTCTGCCCAGGCTCCTCCTATTTGACCCCACCCAATCTGACAAGGTTCCTCCTAAGCCCCTCCTCTGCTGTCTGGCCCCACCCATTCTCCCCAGGCTCCTCCTATACCCCACCTCTCTGACCCCACCCAATCTGACTAGGCTCCTCCTACACCCCCCTCTGCCAGGCTCCTCCTATACCCCCTCCTCTCTGACTCCACCCATTCTACCTAGGCTCCTCCCATACCCCTCTGACCCCACCCATTCTGCCCAGGCTCCTCCTATTTGACCCCACCCAATCTGACTAGGCTCCTCCTACACCCCCCTCTGCCCAGGCTCCTCCTATACCCCCCTCTGCCAGGCTCCTCCTATACCCCCCTCTGCCAGGCTCCTCCTATACCCCCTCCTCTCTGACCCCACCCATTCTGCCCAGGCTCCTCCTATTTGACCACACCCAATCTGACTAGGCTCCTCCTATACCCATTCTGCCCAGGCTCCTCCTATACCCCCTCCTCTCTGACTCCACCCATTCTGCCCAGGCTCCTCCTAAGCCCCTCCTCTCTGACCTCACCCATTCTGCCCATATACCCCCTCCTCCTGCCCAGGCTCCTCCTAAGCCCCTCCTCTGCTGTCTGACCCCACCCATTCTGCCCAGGCTCCGCCTAAGCCCCTCCTCTCTGACCCCACCCATTCTGCCCAGGCTCCTCCAAAGCCCCTCCTCTGCTGTCTGACCCCACCCCCTCTGGCCAGGCTCCTCCTATACCCCCTCTGCCCAGGCTCCTCCTATACCCCTCCTCTCTGACCCCACCCCCTCTGCCCAGGCTCCTCCTAAGCCCCTCCTCTGCTGTCTGACCCCACCCATTCTGCCCAGGCTCCTCCTATACCCCCTCCTCTCTGACTCCACCCATTCTACCCAGGCTCCTCCCATACCCCTCTGACCCCACCCAGGCTCCTCCTATTTGACCCCACCCAATCTGACTAGGCTCCTCCTACACCCCCCTCTGCCAGGCTCCTCCTATACCCCTCCTCTGCTGTCTGACCCCACCCATTCTGCCCAGGCTCCTCCTTTTTGACCCCACCCAATCTGACTAGGCTCCTCCTAAGCCCCTCCTCTGCTGTCTGACCCCACCCATTCTGCCCAGGCTCCTCCTATACCCCTTCCTCTCTGACTCCACCCATTCTACCCAGGCTCCTCCCATACCCCTCTGACCCCCACCCAATCTGACTAGGCTCCTCCTACACCCCCCTCTGCCAGGCTCCTCCTATACCCCCTCCTCTCTGACTCCACCCATTCTACCCACGCCCCTCCAATTCTGCCCAGGCTCCTCCTATTTGACCCCACCCAATCTGACTAAGCTCCTCCTACACCCCCCCTCTGCCAGGCTCCTCCTATACCCCTCCTCTCTGACCCCACCCATTCTGCCCAGGCTCCTCCTATTTGACCCCATCCAATCTGACTAGGCTCCTCCTACAACCCCCTCTGCCAGGCTCCTCCTATACCCCTTCTCTCTGACCCCACCCAATCTGACTAGGCTCCTCCTAAGCCCCTAGGCCCCTCCTCTGCTGTCTGACCCCACTCATTCTGCCCAGGCTCCTCCTAAGCCCCTCCTCTCTGACCCCACCCAATCTGACTAGGCTCCTCCTAAGCCCCTAGGCTCCTCCTAAGCCCCTCCTCTGCTCTCTGACCCCACCCATTCTGCCCAGGCTCCTCCTATACCCTCCTCTCTGACCCCACCCAACCTGCCCAGGGTCCTCCTCCTACAGACAACACCCATTCTCTTTCTTTCACCTTTCTTTCCACACCTATTTTACTTACCGACCAATCTGCAATCCCTCTTTCGCTAGGCATGATTCCACTCTTACACAACACACAGACACATTTTACTTACCAATTTACTTACCTGGTGCCGAACCCGGGATTTGAACCCTGGTTGTCTGGATGGAAGGCAGGAACTTACCCACTGGACCACACTGGTTTCCATGTAAGTAGCCTATCAAATTGTCCTTATGTCATGGTCATCCTTTTAATGTGCAATGGAAGCCACAGGAAAGGACACCAAGGCCTGTATGTTGCTTATAGTTACTTCTGCAATCCTCTAGACCACCAAGGAGCTATAGCTCAAAGGTAAGGCTTGTACCTTTAGTGGGGACAGCCCTCACAGGCCAGGGTTCGAATCCTGCCAGTGCTGTAGAAGTATCCCAAGGTGGGAAATTTTCAAACAGTGATTTTCATTTATTTATTTTTGCTAAGTGTTTTTCTGGTTTCCATGTAAGTAGCCTATCAAATTGTCCGTATGTCATGGTCATCCATTTAATGTGCAATGGAAGCCACAGGAAAGGACACCAAGGCCTGTATGTTGCTTATAGTTACTACTGCAATCCTCCAGACCACCAAGGAGCTATAGCTCAAAGGTGAGGCTTGTACCTTTGGTGGGGACAGCCCTCACAGGCCAGGGTTCGAATCCTGCCAGTGCTGTAGAAGTATCCCAAGGTGGGAAATTTTCAAACAGTGATTTTCTTTTATTTTTTGTTGCTAAGTGTTTTTCTGGTTTCCATGTAAGTAGCCTATCAAATTGTCCTTATGTCATGGTCATCCATTTAATGTGCAATGGAAGCCACAGGAAAGGACACCAAGGCCTGTATGTTGCTTATAGTTACTACTGCAATCCTCCAGACCACCAAGGAGCTATAGCTCAAAGGTAAGGCTTGTACCTTTGGTGGGGACAGCCCTCACAGGCCAGGGTTCGAATCCTGCCAGTGCTGTAGAAGTATCCCAAGGTGGGAAAGTTTCAAACAGTGATTTTCTTTTTTTTTTATTTTGCTAAGTGTTTTTCTGGTTTCCATGTAAGTAGCCTATCAAATTGTCCTTATGTCATGGTCATCCATTTAATGTGCAATGGAAGCCACAGGGAAGGACACCAAGGCCTGTATGTTGCTTATAGTTACTACTGCAATCCTCTAGACCACCAAGGAGATAGCTCAAAGGTAAGGCTTGTACCTTTGGGGGGACAGCCCTCACAGGCCAGGGTTCGAATCCTGCCAGTGCTGTAGAAGTGTCCCAAGGTGGGAAATTTTGAAACAGTGATTTTTTTTTGCTAGTGTTTTTTTGGCAGGTGTCTCCCAACATTTCATATGTTTTCTCTCATGACCTTCTACCAACCGCCCTATTTCTCAAGTAGGTGCTAGGAACAAGGCCTTATCTTCCTTTATCAATGTCGTCATTCTTTGTCCTTTAAGTTTGGTGAATTGCAGAGTGCAATTGTGGTATTGGGGGTTATAACTGAGCACAAGAATGCGAGGATGGTGCTACACTTATTGTAAAATAGGTTGGTTGATGGTGATTTTTCATTTTAGTGTGAGCCACTCGCTCAAATCAGGGTCTTTGGTGCCAGTGAGCTTGGATAGAAATAAAGGTCAAGTATGAGGTCTGGCTAATGAAATGATGGGTCGAGTTTGAGGCTAGCTAGAGTCCATTTATTAGGTGCAATAAGAAGTTGGAAAGATTTTTCCTTTAAGAGACAGACAAGAGCAGAGTCAAGCCTTTGCTCTAGTAGATCTGCATCATGCCTGCTGCAGGATGTGAAGGAGTGGACCTCCACAGCAGTGCGCTGTGCCGGGCTGGGCTGCACTGGGCTGGGCTGGGCCTGCCCTGGCATCTTGGATTTATTCACCCACCTCCTTCCTTTGAAGAACGCTCACGAACGGCCACGAACGTCCTTGTTCTGTATACAGGCGGACAGCGGGCAATTTAGGACCCTGCTAAATGATGGTGATGTCCCCATGTGCTTCCTTCGAGTGGCAAAATCCTTCGTCTAAGGCAGGTGGGCTTTTTTAAAATTTGGTTGAAGACCATATGTTGGAGGCAGTATCACGGCACAAGCCGCCGACCGTCTCAGAAGAAAGTATGCATGGGAGGACATTATTTGCATAGGAGAGCCCTCTTCTCAGTCCCATTCTTAAGCTGCAGTGGCCATGAAGTGTTACTAGGGGGCAGCAGTATGAACAAAAGAGCACACTGAGGCTTTTCTCCTTCTTGCTGACATGATTCTTGGTCATTTTTGTCTTGCAGGGCCTAAGGAGTGAATGACTACGATGACTGAGGGGATGAGGAATGGCTGGCCTGTATTTGTGGTGAAGGGGGAACATTTGGAAGGTAAACAGCAAGATGAAAGCGTCAAAGCATATATGTTTGCTGAGTGATTGAGTCTGTGTGTCACTTGTCTCTTTGTAGGGACATGTGAGAAAGGAACAGCAGCACCATAGACTTCAGGTGGGAGAGCAAGCAAGGATGAATATTTCCCTCAAATCCAAATACTTACAGCACCTCAAAGATGACAAGTGCGATATGATGTTCTGCAATTGCAAGGATTTGCCATGTGTGGTGCATAAATATGCATGGTTAGTGAGGTTTTTCCCAGAATGTGAGTATCGTTAGGCTGGCAAATGTCAGGCACTCCTTTGGGGGTATGAGGCCAAGAAAAAATTTGGGAAGTTTGCTACAGTCATCTGTAGGATCGAAAGACACTGGGGAATCGTTACAGAGGGAGCCAGGCTGCACAAAACGTGGTAACAGTTGGACAGAAATCTTTAGCCGGACTTTTGACTACCCCCAATGTGGGACCAGGACCGCAGTACCTCTCTGTCTCTGAAACATATTTTGACCTCTGGGCACCACCATCTCAATGCCCCTCAAATGTTCCCTCCTGGAACCCCAGCTTTGGTAGTGCATCAACCAGGTTTCAATCATTTGAGTGACCACAAACACCCTTGCTATGTGCCTTCCATTTACATTCAGTCAGTAACCCAGCTGCTTCGTTCGCTATTGAATCTCAAGTGACAGTTGGATGCACATTGCAGGGGTATACAGGCATTTACCGTACTGTACAGCCCCTCTCAGTACAGTCAGACTACACTTCTTAAAATCATAAATACATGTTTTGTCCAACAGTAAGGCCGGGCCTTTCCTCTGTAGTTCATAGCCAACGTAAGGAGGAAAAAATAAGCTGAAGAGCATGCCAAAATTCTCTACAGACACTGCCAATCCTCACACTGCCTATTTGCATGCCGAGGTTATTCACTATGACCCACCAAACCAATTGGCAACAGTAGCCTCTCTCTGCCTCATTCGTATGCTCCGATGCCACCTTTATTTAGCAAATGTTAGTGCTCTAGGATTTCATAGCACGATTCGCTATAGCCTCTTTTTTCAACAGAAATGTCCTAAAGGTACCTATACCAATCTGCTGGGTGGGGAGGAGGGGGGCTGCTGCTGCTGGCAGTAACATTTTGGGGCACCCCACCTGCAAAAATACATTCACATGCTCCTTGTTGTACCTTTCAATACCATAACTGCAGCAGAATCGTATGGTGACCCCTGTTGGTAACAGAAACTGTCAAACAGCTTTTTGCCACCCCCCCCTCCCCCGTTGCCCCTAACCATTTGGGGTACACCCCATGAGGGAGGATCAGAGCAATAAAAAATAATGGTAGCCCCCCCAAAAAGTACCTGGAAGGCATGCCATTCTGTGCACCTCATCGCTCTTCACGTTGCGCCTAAGCACCTTTTAATACTGCTCCCCGACTGCCCCCTCCAAACAGAAATCAGAAAGTATAGGGGGGTGCATTAAAAAAGTTTTTGCAGTTCCCCACCATAAGTCAGGATCCTCCTCCATCTATGACCCCTTCCTAGGCCCTCAGACCCCACCCATTCTGCCCAGGCTCCTCCTATTTGACCACACCCAATCTGACTAGGCTCCTCCTTAACCCCTCCTCTGCTCTCTAACCCCACCCAATCTGACTAGGCTCCTCCTATACCCCCTCCTCTCTGACTCCACCCATTCTGCCCAGGCTCCTCCCATACCCCTCTGACCCCACCCATTCTGCCCAGGCTCCTCCTATACCCCTCTTATTTGACCCCAATCTGACTAGGCTCCTCCTAAGCCCCTCCTCTGCTGTCTGACCCCACCCATTCTGACTAAGCTCCTCCTAAACCAATCCTCTGCTGTCTGACTCCACCCATTCTGCCCAGGCTCCTCCTCAGCCCCTCCTCTCTGACCTCACCCAATCTGACTAGGCTCCTCCTATACCCCCTCCTCTCTGACCCCACCCAATCTGACTAGGCTCCTCCTTAACCCCTCCTCTGCTCTCTGACCCCACCCATTCTGACTAAGCTCCTCCTAAACCCATCCTCTGCTGTCTGACCCCACCCATTCTGCCCAGGCTCCTCCTAAGCCCCTCTGCCCAGGCTCCTCCTATACCCCTCCTCTCTGACCTCACCCAATCTGACTAGGCTCCTCCTATACCCATTCTGCCCAGGCTCCTCCTATACCCCCTCCTCTCTGACTCCACCCATTCTGCCCAGGCTCCTCCTATACCCCTCCTCTCTGACCCCACCCAATCTGACTAGGCTCCTCCTAAGCCCCTCCTCTGCTGTCTGACCCCACCCATTCTGCCCAGGCTCCTCCTATTTGACCCCACCCAATCTGACTAGGTTCCTCCTAAGCCCCTCCTCTGCTGTCTGGCCCCACCCATTCTGCCCAGGCTCCTCCTATACCCCCTCCTATTTGACCCCACCCAATCTGTCTAGGCTCCTCCTATACCCCCTCTGCCCAGGCTCCTCCTATACCCCTCCTCTCTGACCTTACCCATTCTGCCCAGGCTCCTCCTATTTGACCCCACCCAATCTGACTAGGCTCCTCCTAAGCCCCTCCTCTGCTGTCTGACCCCACCCATTCTGCCCAGGCTCCTCCTAAGCCCCTCCTCTCTGACCCCACCAATTCTGCCCAGGCTCCTCCTAAGCCCCTCCTCTCTGACTCCACCCATTCTGCCCAGGCTCCTCCTATACCCCTCCTCTCTGACCCCACCCAATCTGACTAGGCTCCTCCTAAGCCCCTAGGCTCCTCCTAAGCCCCTCCTCTCTGACCCCACCCAATCTGACTAGGCTCCTCCTATACCCCCTCCTCTCTGACTCCACCCATTCTGACTAGGCTCCTCCTATTTGACCCCACCCAATCTGACTAGGCTCCTCCTAAGCCCCTCCTCTGCTGTCTGACCCCACCCATTCTGCCCAGGCTCCGCCTAAGCATCTCCTCTCTGACCCCACCCATTCTGCCCAGGCTCCTCCTAAGCCCCTCCTCTGCTGTCTGACCCCACCCATTCTGCCCAGGCTCCTCCTAAGCCCCTCCTCTGCTGTCTGACCCCACCCATTCTGCCCAGGCTCCTCCTATACCCCCTCCTCTCTGACTCCACCCATTCTGCCCAGGCTCCTCCCATACCCCTCTGACCCCACCCATTCTGCCCAGGCTCCTCCTATACCCCTCCTATTTGACCCCACCCAATCTGACTTGGCTCCTCCTAAGCCCCTCCTCTGCTGTCTGACCCCACCCATTCTGCCCAGGCTCCTCCTATTTGACCCCACCCAATCTGACTAGGCTCCTCCTAAGCCCCTCCTCTGCTGTCGGACCCCACCCATTCTGCCCAGGCTCCTCCTATACCCCTCTGACCCCACCCATTCTGCCCAGGCTCCTCCTATACCCCCTCCTATTTGACCCCACCCAATCTGAATAGGCTCCTCCTATACCCCCTCTGCCCAGGCTCCTCCTATACCCCTCCTCTCTGACCCCACCCAATCTGACTAGGCTCCTCCTAAGCCCCTAGGCTCCTCCTAAGCCCCTCCTCTCTGACCCCACCCAATCTGACTAGGCTCCTCCTATACCCCCTCCTCTCTGACTCCACCCATTCTGACTAGGCTCCTCCTATTTGACCCCACCCAATCTGACTAGGCTCCTCCTAAGCCCCTCCTCTGCTGTCTGACCCCACCCATTCTGCCCAGGCTCCTACTAAGCCCCTCCTCTGCTGTCTGACCCCACCCATTCTGCCCAGGCTCCTCCTAAGCCCCTCTGCCCAGGCTCCTCCTATACCCCTCCTCTCTGACCTCACCCAATCTGACTAGGCTCCTCCTAAGCCCCTCCTCTCTGACCCCACCCATTCTGCCCAGGCTCCTCCTAAGCCCCTCCTCTGCTGTCTGACCCCACCCATTCTGCCCAGGCTCCTCCTATTTGACCCCACCCAATCTGACTAGGTTCCTCCTAAGCCCCTCCTCTGCTGTCTGGCCCCACCCATTCTGCCCAGGCTCCTCCTATACCCCCTCCTCTCTGACTCCACCCATTCTGCCCAGGCTCCTCCTAAGCCCCTCCTCTCTGACCCCACCCATTCTGCCCAACCTCCTCCTCTCTGACCCCACCCATTCTGCCCAGGCTCCTCCTAAGCCCCTCCTCTGCTGTCTGACCCCACCCATTCTGCCCAGGCTCCTCCTATACCCCCTCCTCTCTGACTCCACCCATTCTACCCAGGCTCCTCCCATACCCCTCTGACCCCACCCATTCTGCCCAGGCTCCTCCTATTTGACCCCATCCAATCTGACTAGGCTCCTCCTACAACCCCCTCTGCCAGGCTCCTCCTATACCCCTTCTCTCTGACCCCACCCAATCTGACTAGGCTCCTCCTAAGCCCCTAGGCCCCTCCTCTGCTGTCTGACCCCACTCATTCTGCCCAGGCTCCTCCTAAGCCCCTCCTCTCTGACCCCACCCAATCTGACTAGGCTCCTCCTAAGCCCCTAGGCTCCTCCTAAGCCCCTCCTCTGCTCTCTGACCCCACCCATTCTGCCCAGGCTCCTCCTATACCCTCCTCTCTGACCCCACCCAACCTGCCCAGGGTCCTCCTCCTACAGACAACACCCATTCTCTTTCTTTCACCTTTCTTTCCACACCTATTTTACTTACCGACCAATCTGCAATCCCTCTTTCGCTAGGCATGATTCCACTCTTACACAACACACAGACACATTTTACTTACCAATTTACTTACCTGGTGCCGAACCCGGGATTTGAACCCTGGTTGTCTGGATGGAAGGCAGGAACTTACCCACTGGACCACACTGGTTTCCATGTAAGTAGCCTATCAAATTGTCCTTATGTCATGGTCATCCTTTTAATGTGCAATGGAAGCCACAGGAAAGGACACCAAGGCCTGTATGTTGCTTATAGTTACTTCTGCAATCCTCTAGACCACCAAGGAGCTATAGCTCAAAGGTAAGGCTTGTACCTTTAGTGGGGACAGCCCTCACAGGCCAGGGTTCGAATCCTGCCAGTGCTGTAGAAGTATCCCAAGGTGGGAAATTTTCAAACAGTGATTTTCATTTATTTATTTTTGCTAAGTGTTTTTCTGGTTTCCATGTAAGTAGCCTATCAAATTGTCCGTATGTCATGGTCATCCATTTAATGTGCAATGGAAGCCACAGGAAAGGACACCAAGGCCTGTATGTTGCTTATAGTTACTACTGCAATCCTCCAGACCACCAAGGAGCTATAGCTCAAAGGTGAGGCTTGTACCTTTGGTGGGGACAGCCCTCACAGGCCAGGGTTCGAATCCTGCCAGTGCTGTAGAAGTATCCCAAGGTGGGAAATTTTCAAACAGTGATTTTCTTTTATTTTTTGTTGCTAAGTGTTTTTCTGGTTTCCATGTAAGTAGCCTATCAAATTGTCCTTATGTCATGGTCATCCATTTAATGTGCAATGGAAGCCACAGGAAAGGACACCAAGGCCTGTATGTTGCTTATAGTTACTACTGCAATCCTCCAGACCACCAAGGAGCTATAGCTCAAAGGTAAGGCTTGTACCTTTGGTGGGGACAGCCCTCACAGGCCAGGGTTCGAATCCTGCCAGTGCTGTAGAAGTATCCCAAGGTGGGAAAGTTTCAAACAGTGATTTTCTTTTTTTTTTATTTTGCTAAGTGTTTTTCTGGTTTCCATGTAAGTAGCCTATCAAATTGTCCTTATGTCATGGTCATCCATTTAATGTGCAATGGAAGCCACAGGGAAGGACACCAAGGCCTGTATGTTGCTTATAGTTACTACTGCAATCCTCTAGACCACCGAGGAGATAGCTCAAAGGTAAGGCTTGTACCTTTGGGGGGACAGCCCTCACAGGCCAGGGTTCGAATCCTGCCAGTGCTGTAGAAGTGTCCCAAGGTGGGAAATTTTGAAACAGTGATTTTTTTTTGCTAGTGTTTTTTTGGCAGGTGTCTCCCAACATTTCATATGTTTTCTCTCATGACCTTCTACCAACCGCCCTATTTCTCAAGTAGGTGCTAGGAACAAGGCCTTATCTTCCTTTATCAATGTCGTCATTCTTTGTCCTTTAAGTTTGGTGAATTGCAGAGTGCAATTGTGGTATTGGGGGTTATAACTGAGCACAAGAATGCGAGGATGGTGCTACACTTATTGTAAAATAGGTTGGTTGATGGTGATTTTTCATTTTAGTGTGAGCCACTCGCTCAAATCAGGGTCTTTGGTGCCAGTGAGCTTGGATAGAAATAAAGGTCAAGTATGAGGTCTGGCTAATGAAATGATGGGTCGAGTTTGAGGCTAGCTAGAGTCCATTTATTAGGTGCAATAAGAAGTTGGAAAGATTTTTCCTTTAAGAGACAGACAAGAGCAGAGTCAAGCCTTTGCTCTAGTAGATCTGCATCATGCCTGCTGCAGGATGTGAAGGAGTGGACCTCCACAGCAGTGCGCTGTGCCGGGCTGGGCTGCACTGGGCTGGGCTGGGCCTGCCCTGGCATCTTGGATTTATTCACCCACCTCCTTCCTTTGAAGAACGCTCACGAACGGCCACGAACGTCCTTGTTCTGTATACAGGCGGACAGCGGGCAATTTAGGACCCTGCTAAATGATGGTGATGTCCCCATGTGCTTCCTTCGAGTGGCAAAATCCTTCGTCTAAGGCAGGTGGGCTTTTTTAAAATTTGGTTGAAGACCATATGTTGGAGGCAGTATCACGGCACAAGCCGCCGACCGTCTCAGAAGAAAGTATGCATGGGAGGACATTATTTGCATAGGAGAGCCCTCTTCTCAGTCCCATTCTTAAGCTGCAGTGGCCATGAAGTGTTACTAGGGGGCAGCAGTATGAACAAAAGAGCACACTGAGGCTTTTCTCCTTCTTGCTGACATGATTCTTGGTCATTTTTGTCTTGCAGGGCCTAAGGAGTGAATGACTACGATGACTGAGGGGATGAGGAATGGCTGGCCTGTATTTGTGGTGAAGGGGGAACATTTGGAAGGTAAACAGCAAGATGAAAGCGTCAAAGCATATATGTTTGCTGAGTGATTGAGTCTGTGTGTCACTTGTCTCTTTGTAGGGACATGTGAGAAAGGAACAGCAGCACCATAGACTTCAGGTGGGAGAGCAAGCAAGGATGAATATTTCCCTCAAATCCAAATACTTACAGCACCTCAAAGATGACAAGTGCGATATGATGTTCTGCAATTGCAAGGATTTGCCATGTGTGGTGCATAAATATGCATGGTTAGTGAGGTTTTTCCCAGAATGTGAGTATCGAAGGCTGGCAAATGTCAGGCACTCCTTTGGGGGTATGAGGCCAAGAAAAAATTTGGGAAGTTTGCTACAGTCATCTGTAGGATCGAAAGACACTGGGGAATCGTTACAGAGGGAGCCAGGCTGCACAAAACGTGGTAACAGTTGGACAGAAATCTTTAGCCGGACTTTTGACTACCCCCAATGTGGGACCAGGACCGCAGTACCTCTCTGTCTCTGAAACATATTTTGACCTCTGGGCACCACCATCTCAATGCCCCTCAAATGTTCCCTCCTGGAACCCCAGCTTTGGTAGTGCATCAACCAGGTTTCAATCATTTGAGTGACCACAAACACCCTTGCTATGTGCCTTCCATTTACATTCAGTCAGTAACCCAGCTGCTTCGTTCGCTATTGAATCTCAAGTGACAGTTGGATGCACATTGCAGGGGTATACAGGCATTTACCGTACTGTACAGCCCCTCTCAGTACAGTCAGACTACACTTCTTAAAATCATAAATACATGTTTTGTCCAACAGTAAGGCCGGGCCTTTCCTCTGTAGTTCATAGCCAACGTAAGGAGGAAAAAATAAGCTGAAGAGCATGCCAAAATTCTCTACAGACACTGCCAATCCTCACACTGCCTATTTGCATGCCGAGGTTATTCACTATGACCCACCAAACCAATTGGCAACAGTAGCCTCTCTCTGCCTCATTCGTATGCTCCGATGCCACCTTTATTTAGCAAATGTTAGTGCTCTAGGATTTCATAGCACGATTCGCTATAGCCTCTTTTTTCAACAGAAATGTCCTAAAGGTACCTATACCAATCTGCTGGGTGGGGAGGAGGGGGGCTGCTGCTGCTGGCAGTAACATTTTGGGGCACCCCACCTGCAAAAATACATTCACATGCTCCTTGTTGTACCTTTCAATACCATAACTGCAGCAGAATCGTATGGTGACCCCTGTTGGTAACAGAAACTGTCAAACAGCTTTTTGCCACCCCCCCTCCCCCGTTGCCCCTAACCATTTGGGGTACACCCCATGAGGGAGGATCAGAGCAATAAAAAATAATGGTAGCCCCCCCAAAAAGTACCTGGAAGGCATGCCATTCTGTGCACCTCATCGCTCTTCACGTTGCGCCTAAGCACCTTTTAATACTGCTCCCCGACTGCCCCCTCCAAACAGAAATCAGAAAGTATAGGGGGGTGCATTAAAAAAGTTTTTGCAGTTCCCCACCATAAGTCAGGATCCTCCTCCATCTATGACCCCTTCCTAGGCCCTCAGACCCCACCCATTCTGCCCAGGCTCCTCCTATTTGACCACACCCAATCTGACTAGGCTCCTCCTTAACCCCTCCTCTGCTCTCTGACCCCACCCAATCTGACTAGGCTCCTCCTATACCCCCTCCTCTCTGACTCCACCCATTCTGCCCAGGCTCCTCCCATACCCCTCTGACCCCACCCATTCTGCCCAGGCTCCTCCTATACCCCTCTTATTTGACCCCAATCTGACTAGGCTCCTCCTAAGCCCCTCCTCTGCTGTCTGACCCCACCCATTCTGACTAAGCTCCTCCTAAACCAATCCTCTGCTGTCTGACTCCACCCATTCTGCCCAGGCTCCTCCTCAGCCCCTCCTCTCTGACCTCACCCAATCTGACTAGGCTCCTCCTATACCCCCTCCTCTCTGACCCCACCCAATCTGACTAGGCTCCTCCTTAACCCCTCCTCTGCTCTCTGACCCCACCCATTCTGACTAAGCTCCTCCTAAACCCATCCTCTGCTGTCTGACCCCACCCATTCTGCCCAGGCTCCTCCTAAGCCCCTCTGCCCAGGCTCCTCCTATACCCCTCCTCTCTGACCTCACCCAATCTGACTAGGCTCCTCCTATACCCATTCTGCCCAGGCTCCTCCTATACCCCCTCCTCTCTGACTCCACCCATTCTGCCCAGGCTCCTCCTATACCCCTCCTCTCTGACCCCACCCAATCTGACTAGGCTCCTCCTAAGCCCCTCCTCTGCTGTCTGACCCCACCCATTCTGCCCAGGCTCCTCCTATTTGACCCCACCCAATCTGACTAGGTTCCTCCTAAGCCCCTCCTCTGCTGTCTGGCCCCACCCATTCTGCCCAGGCTCCTCCTATACCCCCTCCTATTTGACCCCACCCAATCTGTCTAGGCTCCTCCTATACCCCCTCTGCCCAGGCTCCTCCTATACCCCTCCTCTCTGACCTTACCCATTCTGCCCAGGCTCCTCCTATTTGACCCCACCCAATCTGACTAGGCTCCTCCTAAGCCCCTCCTCTGCTGTCTGACCCCACCCATTCTGCCCAGGCTCCTCCTAAGCCCCTCCTCTCTGACCCCACCAATTCTGCCCAGGCTCCTCCTAAGCCCCTCATCTGCTGTCTGACCCCACCCATTCTGCCCAGGCTCCTCCTATACCCCTCCTCTCTGACCCCACCCAATCTGACTAGGCTCCTCCTAAGCCCCTAGGCTCCTCCTAAGCCCCTCCTCTCTGACCCCACCCAATCTGACTAGGCTCCTCCTATACCCCCTCCTCTCTGACTCCACCCATTCTGACTAGGCTCCTCCTATTTGACCCCACCCAATCTGACTAGGCTCCTCCTAAGCCCCTCCTCTGCTGTCTGACCCCACCCATTCTGCCCAGGCTCCGCCTAAGCATCTCCTCTCTGACCCCACCCATTCTGCCCAGGCTCCTCCTAAGCCCCTCCTCTGCTGTCTGACCCCACCCATTCTGCCCAGGCTCCTCCTAAGCCCCTCCTCTGCTGTCTGACCCCACCCATTCTGCCCAGGCTCCTCCTATACCCCCTCCTCTCTGACTCCACCCATTCTGCCCAGGCTCCTCCCATACCCCTCTGACCCCACCCATTCTGCCCAGGCTCCTCCTATACCCCTCCTATTTGACCCCACCCAATCTGACTTGGCTCCTC
Organism: Lissotriton vulgaris; assembly: GCF_964263255.1. Taxonomy (NCBI): domain Eukaryota; kingdom Metazoa; phylum Chordata; class Amphibia; order Caudata; family Salamandridae; genus Lissotriton; species Lissotriton vulgaris. The sequence goes on from NC_141695.1 coordinate 1,003,980,469, forward strand.
CTAAGCCCCTCCTCTGCTGTCTGACCCCACCCATTCTGCCCAGGCTCCTCCTATTTGACCCCACCCAATCTGACTAGGCTCCTCCTAAGCCCCTCCTCTGCTGTCGGACCCCACCCATTCTGCCCAGGCTCCTCCTATACCCCTCTGACCCCACCCATTCTGCCCAGGCTCCTCCTATACCCCCTCCTATTTGACCCCACCCAATCTGAATAGGCTCCTCCTATACCCCCTCTGCCCAGGCTCCTCCTATACCCCTCCTCTCTGACCTCACCCATTCTGCCCAGGCTCCTCCTATTTGACCCCACCCAATCTGACTAGGCTCCTCCTAAGCCCCTCCTCTGCTGTCTGACCCCACCCATTCTGCCCAGGCTCCTCCTAAGCCCCTCCTCTCTGACCCCACCAATTCTGCCCAGGCTCCTCCTAAGCCCCTCATCTGCTGTCTGACCCCACCCATTCTGCCCAGGCTCCTCCTATACCCCTCCTCTCTGACCCCACCCAATCTGACTAGGCTCCTCCTAAGCCCCTAGGCTCCTCCTAAGCCCCTCCTCTCTGACCCCACCCAATCTGACTAGGCTCCTCCTATACCCCCTCCTCTCTGACTCCACCCATTCTGACTAGGCTCCTCCTATTTGACCCCACCCAATCTGACTAGGCTCCTCCTAAGCCCCTCCTCTGCTGTCTGACCCCACCCATTCTGCCCAGGCTCCTACTAAGCCCCTCCTCTGCTGTCTGACCCCACCCATTCTGCCCAGGCTCCTCCTAAGCCCCTCCTCTCTGACCCCACCAATTCTGCTCAGGCTCCTCCTAAGCCCCTCATCTGCTGTCTGACCCCACCCATTCTGCCCAGGCTCCTCCTATACCCCTCCTCTCTGACCCACCCAATCTGACTAGGCTCCTCCTAAGCCCCTAGGCTCCTCCTAAGCCCCTCCTCTCTGACCCCACCCAATCTGACTAGGCTCCTCCTATACCCCCTCCTCTCTGACTCCACCCATTCTGACTAGGCTCCTCCTATTTGACCCCACCCAATCTGACTAGGCTCCTCCTAAGCCCCTCCTCTGCTGTCTGACCCCACCCATTCTGCCCAGGCTCCGCCTAAGCATCTCCTCTCTGCCCCCCCCCATTCTGCCCAGGCTCCTCCTAAGCCCCTCCTCTGCTGTCTGACCCCACCCATTCTGCCCAGGCTCCTCCTAAGCCCCTCCTCTGCTGTCTGACCCCACCCATTCTGCCCAGGCTCCTCCTATACCCCCTCCTCTCTGACTCCACCCATTCTGCCCAGGCTCCTCCCATACCCCTCTGACCCCACCCATTCTGCCCAGGCTCCTCCTATACCCCTCCTATTTGACCCCACCCAATCTGACTTGGCTCCTCCTAAGCCCCTCCTCTGCTGTCTGACCCCACCCATTCTGCCCAGGCTCCTCCTATTTGACCCCACCCAATCTGACTAGGCTCCTCCTAAGCCCCTCCTCTGCTGTCGGACCCCACCCATTCTGCCCAGGCTCCTCCTATACCCCTCTGACCCCACCCATTCTGCCCAGGCTCCTCCTATACCCCCTCCTATTTGACCCCACCCAATCTGACTAGGCTCCTCCTATACCCCCTCTGCCCAGGCTCCTCCTATACCCCTCCTCTCTGACCTCACCCATTCTGCCCAGGCTCCTCCTATTTGACACCACCCAATCTGACTAGGCTCCTCCTAAGCCCCTCCTCTGCTGTCTGACCCCACCCATTCTGCCTAGGCTCCTCCTAAGCCCCTCCTCTCTGACCCCACCCAATCTGACTAGGCTCCTCCTATACCCCCTCCTCTCTGACTCCACCCATTCTGACTAGGCTCCTCCTATTTGACCCCACCCAATCTGACTAGGCTCCTCCTAAGCCCCTCCTCTGCTGTCTGACCCCACCCATTCTGCCCAGGCTCCGCCTAAGCATCTCCTCTCTGACCCCACCCATTCTGCCCAGGCTCCTCCTAAGCCCCTCCTCTGCTGTCTGACCCCACCCATTCTGCCCAGGCTCCTCCTATTTGACCCCACCCAATCTGACTAGGCTCCTCCTAAGCCCCTCCTCTGCTGTCTGACCCCACCCATTCTGCCCAGGCTCCTCCTATTTGACCCCACCCAATCTGACTAGGCTCCTCCTAAGCCCCTCCTCTCTGACCCCACCCATTCTGCCCAGGCTCCTCCTAAGCCCCTCCTCTGCTGTCTGACCCCACCCATTCTGCCCAGGCTCCTCCTATACCCCTCCTCTCTGACCCCACCCCCTCTGCCCAGGCTCCTCCTATTTGACCCCACCCAATCTGACTAGGTTCCTCCTAAGCCCCTCCTCTGCTGTCTGGCCCCACCCATTCTGCCCAGGCTCCTCCTAAGCCCCTAGGCTCCTCCTAAGCCCCTCCTCTGCTCTCTGACCCCACCCAATCTGACTAGGCTCCTCCTATACCCCCCTCTGCCCAGGCTCCTCCTATTTGACCCCACCCAATCTGACAAGGCTCCTCCTAAGCCCCTTCTCTGCTGTCTGACCCCACCCATTCTCCCCAGGCTCCTCCTATACCCCACCTCTCTGACCCCACCCAATCTGACTAGGCTCCTCCTAAGCCCCTCCTCTGCTGTCTGACCCCACCCATTCTGCCCAGGCTCCTCCTATACCCCCTCCTCTCTGACTCCACCCATTCTGCCCAGGCTCCTCCTATTGGACCCCACCCAATCTGATTAGGCTCCTCCTATACCCCCTCTGCCCAGGCTCCTCCTATACCCCTCCTCTCTGACCCCACCCCCTCTGCCCAGGCTACTCCTATACCCCCTCTGCCCAGGCTCCTCCTATACCCCTCCTCTCTGACCCCACCCCCTCTGCCCAGGCTCCTCCTATACCCCTCCTCCGCTGTCTGACCCCACCCATTCTGCCCAGGCTCCTCCTATTTGACCCCACCCAATCTGACTAGGCTCCTCCTAAGCCCCTCCTCTCTGACCCCACCCATTCTGCCCAGGCTCCTCCTAAGCCCCTCCTCTGCTGTCTGACCCCACCCATTCTGCCCAGGCTCCTCCTATACCCCCTCCTCTCTGACTCCACCCATTCTGCCCAGGCTCCTCCTATTGGACCCCACCCAATCTGATTAGGCTCCTCCTATACCCCCTCTGCCCAGGCTCCTCCTATACCCCTCCTCTCTGACCCCACCCCCTCTGCCCAGGCTCCTCCTATACCCCCTCTGCCCAGGCTCCTCCTATACCCCTCCTCTCTGACCCCACCCCCTCTGCCCAGGCTCCTCCTATACCCCTCCTCTGCTGTCTGACCCCACCCATTCTGCCCAGGCTCCTCCTATTTGACCCCACCCAATCTGACTAGGCTCCTCCTAAGCCCCTCCTCTGCTGTCTGACCCCACCCATTCTGCCCAGGCTCCTCCTATTTGACCCAACCCAATCTGACTAGGCTCCTCCTAAGCCCCTCCTCTCTGACCCCACCCATTCTGCCCAGGCTCCTCCTAAGCCCCTCCTCTGCTGTCTGACCCCACCCATTCTGCCCAGGCTCCTCCTATACCCCTCCTCTCTGACCCCACCCCCTCTGCCCAGGCTCCTCCTATTTGACCCCACCCAATCTGACTAGGTTCCTCCTAAGCCCCTCCTCTGCTGTCTGGCCCCACCCATTCTGCCCAGGCTCCTCCTATACCCCCTCCTATTTGACCCCACCCAATCTGACTAGGCTCCTCCTATACCCCCTCTGCCCAGGCTCCTCCTATACCCCTCCTCTCTGACCTCACCCATTCTGCCCAGGCTCCTCCTATTTGACCCCACCCAATCTGACTAGGCTCCTCCTAAGCCCCTCCTCTGCTGTCTGACCCCACCCATTCTGCCCAGGCTCCTCCTAAGCCCCTCCTCTCTGACCCCACCAATTCTGCCCAGGCTCCTCCTAAGCCCCTCATCTGCTGTCTGACCCCACCCATTCTGCCCAGGCTCCTCCTATTTGACCCCACCCAATCTGCCCAGGCTCCTCCTATACCCCCTCCTATTTGACCCCACCCAATCTGACTAGGCTCCTCCTATACCCCTCCTCTCTGACCTCACCCATTCTGCCCAGGCTCCTCCTATTTGACCCCACCCAATCTGACTAGGCTCCTCCTAAGCCCCTCCTCTGCTGTCTGACCCCACCCATTCTGCCCAGGCTCCTCCTAAGCCCCTCCTCTCTGACCCCACCAATTCTGCCCAGGCTCCTCCTACGCCCCTCATCTGCTGTCTGACCCCACCCATTCTGCCCAGGCTCCTCCTATACCCCTCCTCTCTGACCCCACCCAATCTGACTAGGCTCCTCCTAAGCCCCTAGGCTCCTCCTAAGCCCCTCCTCTCTGACCCCACCCAATCTGACTAGGCTCCTCCTATACCCCCTCCTCTCTGACTCCACCCATTCTGACTAGGCTCCTCCTATTTGACCCCACCCAATCTGACTAGGCTCCTCCTAAGCCCCTCCTCTGCTGTCTGACCCCACCCATACTGCCCAGGCTCTGCCTAAGCATCTCCTCTCTGACCCCACCCATTCTGCCCAGGCTCCTCCTAAGCCCCTCCTCTGCTGTCTGACCCCACCCATTCTGCCCAGGCTCCTCCTAAGCCCCTCCTCTGCTGTCTGACCCCACCCATTCTGCCCAGGCTCCTCCTATACCCCCTCCTCTCTGACTCCACCCATTCTGCCCAGGCTCCTCCCATACCCCTCTGACCCCACCCATTCTGCCCAGGCTCCTCCTATACCCCTCCTATTTGACCCCACCCAATCTGACTTGGCTCCTCCTAAGCCCCTCCTCTGCTGTCTGACCCCACCCATTCTGCCCAGGCTCCTCCTATTTGACCCCACCCAATCTGACTAGGCTCCTCCTATACCCCCTCTGCCCAGGCTCCTCCTAAGCCCCTCCTCTGCTGTCTGACCCCCACCCATTCTGCCCAGGCTCCGCCTAAGCCCCTCCTCTCTGACCCCACCCATTCTGCCCAGGCTCCTCCTAAGCCCCACCTCTCTGACTCCACCCATTCTGCCCAGGCTCCTCCTATTTGACCCCACCCAATCTGACTAGGCTCCTCCTAAGCCCCTCCTCTCTGACCCCACCCCCTCTGACTAGGCTCCTCCTATACCCCCTCCTCTCTGACTCCACCCATTCTACCCAGGCTCCTCCCATACCCATCTGACCCCTCCCATTGTGCCCAGGCTCCTCCTATTTGACCCCACCCAATCTGACTAGGCTCCTCCTACACCCCCCTCTGCCAGGCTCCTCCTATACCCCCTCCTCTCTGACTCCACCCATTCTACCCAGGCTCCTCCCATACCCCTCTGACCCCACCCATTCTGCCCAGGCTCCTCCTATTTGACCCCACCCAATCTGACTAGGCTCCTCCTACACCCCCCTCTGCCCAGGCTCCTCCTATACCCCCTCCTCTCTGACTCCACCCATTCTACCCAGGCTCCTCCCATACCCCTCTGACCCCACCCATTCTGCCCAGGCTCCTCCTATTTGACCCCACCCAATCTGACTAGGCTCCTCCTAAGCCCCTAGGCTCCTCCTAAGCCCCTCCTCTGCTGTCTGACCCCACTCATTCTGCCCAGGCTCCTCCTAAGCCCCTCCTCTCTGACCCCACCCAATCTGACTAGGCTCCTCCTAAGCCCCTCCTCTGCTCTCTGACCCCACCCAATCTGACTAGGCTCCTCCTATACCCCCCTCTGCCCAGGCTCCTCCTATTTGACCCCACCCAATCTGACAAGGCTCCTCCTAAGCCCCTTCTCTGCTGGCTGACCCCACCCATTCTCCCCAGGCTCCTCCTATACCCCACCTCTCTGACCCCACCCAATCTGACTAGGCTCCTCCTAAGCCCCTCCTCTGCTGTCTGACCCCACCCATTCTGCCCAGGCTCCTCCTATACCCCCTCCTCTCTGACTCCACCCATTCTGCCCAGGCTCCTCCTATTGGACCCCACCCAATCTGATTAGGCTCCTCCTATACCCCCTCTGCCCAGGCTCCTCCTATACCCCTCCTCTCTGACCCCACCCCCTCTGCCCAGGCTCCTCCTATACCCCCTCTGCCCAGGCTCCTCCTATACCCCTCCTCTCTGACCCCACCCCCTCTGCCCAGGCTCCTCCTATACCCCTCCTCTCTGACCCCACCCCCTCTGCCCAGGCTCCTCCTATACCCCTCCTCTGCTGTCTGACCCCACCCATTCTGCCCAGGCTCCTCCTCTCTGACCCCACCCAATCTGACTAGGCTCCTCCTAAGCCCCTCCTCTGCTGTCTGACCCCACCCATTCTGCCCAGGCTCCTCCTATACCCCCTCCTCTCTGACTCCACCCATTCTGCCCAGGCTCCTCCTATTGGACCCCACCCAATCTGATTAGGCTCCTCCTATACCCCCTCTGCCCAGGCTCCTCCTATACCCCTCCTCTCTGACCCCACCCCCTCTGCCCAGGCTCCTCCTATACCCCCTCTGCCCAGGCTCCTCCTATACCCCTCCTCTCTGACCCCACCCCCTCTGCCCAGGCTCCTCCTATACCCCTCCTCTGCTGTCTGACCCCACCCATTCTGCCCAGGCTCCTCCTATTTGACCCCACCCAATCTGACTAGGCTCCTCCTAAGCCCCTCCTCTCTGACCCCACCCATTCTGCCCAGGCTCCTCCTGAGCCCCTCCTCTGCTGTCTGACCCCACCCATTCTGCCCAGGCTCCTCCTATACCCCCTCCTCTCTGACTCCACCCATTCTGCCCAGGCTCCTCCTATTGGACCCCACCCAATCTGATTAGGCTCCTCCTATACCCCCTCTGCCCAGGCTCCTCCTATACCCCTCCTCTCTGACCCCACCCCCTCTGCCCAGGCTCCTCCTATACCCCTCCTCTCTGACCCCACCCCCTCTGCCCAGGCTCCTCCTATACCCCTCCTCTGCTGTCTGACCCCACCCATTCTGCCCAGGCTCCTCCTATTTGACCCCACCCAATCTGACTAGGCTCCTCCTAAGCCCCTCCTCTGCTGTCTGACCCCACCCATTCTGCCCAGGCTCCTCCTATTTGACCCCACCCAATCTGACTAGGCTCCTCCTAAGCCCCTCCTCTCTGACCCCACCCATTCTGCCCAGGCTCCTCCTAAGCCCCTCCTCTGCTGTCTGACCCCACCCATTCTGCCCAGGCTCCTCCTATACCCCTCCTCTCTGACCCCACCCCCTCTGCCCAGGCTCCTCCTATTTGACCCCACCCAATCTGACTAGGTTCCTCCTAAGCCCCTCCTCTGCTGTCTGGCCCCACCCATTCTGCCCAGGCTCCTCCTATACCCCCTCCTATTTGACCCCACCCAATCTGACTAGGCTCCTCCTATACCCCCTCTGCCCAGGCTCCTCCTATACCCCTCCTCTCTGACCTCACCCATTCTGCCCAGGCTCCTCCTATTTGACCCCACCCAATCTGACTAGGCTCCTCCTAAGCCCCTCCTCTGCTGTCTGACCCCACCCATTCTGCCCAGGCTCCTCCTAAGCCCCTCCTCTCTGACCCCACCAATTCTGCCCAGGCTCCTCCTAAGCCCCTCCTCTGCTGTCTGACCCCACCCATTCTGCCCAGGCTCCTCCTATTTGACCCCATCCAATCTGACTAGGCTCCTCCTAAGCCCCTAGGCTCCTCCTAAGCCCCTCCTCTGCTGTCTGACCCCACTCATTCTGCCCAGGCTCCTCCTAAGCCCCTCCTCTCTGACCCCACCCAATCTGACTTGGCTCCTCCTAAGCCCCTAGGCTCCTCCTAAGCCCCTCCTCTGCTCTCTGACCCCACCCAATCTGACTAGGCTCCTCCTATACCCCCCTCTGCCCAGGCTCCTCCTATTTGACCCCACCCAATCTGACAAGGCTCCTCCTAAGCCCCTTCTCTGCTGTCTGACCCCACCCATTCTCCCCAGGCTCCTCCTATACCCCACCTCTCTGACCCCACCCAATCTGACTAGGCTCCTCCTAAGCCCCTCCTCTGCTGTCTGACCCCACCCATTCTGCCCAGGCTCCTCCTATACCCCCTCCTCTCTGACCCCACCCATTCTGCCCAGGCTCCTCCTATACCCCCTCCTCTCTGACTCCACCCATTCTGCCCAGGCTCCTCCTATTTGACCCCACCCAATCTGACTAGGCTCCTCCTACACCCCCCTCTGCCCAGGCTCCTCCTATACCCCCCTCTGCCAGTCTCCTCCTATACCCCCTCCTCTCTGACCCCACCCATTCTGCCCAGGCTCCTCCTATACCCCCTCCTCTCTGACTCCACCCATTCTGCCCAGGCTCCTCCTAAGCCCCTCCTCTCTGACCCCACCCATTCTGCCCATATACCCCCTCCTCCTGCCCAGGCTCCTCCTATACCCCTCCTCTCTGACCCCACCCCCTCTGTCCAGGCTCCTCCTAAGCCCCTCCTCTGCTGTCTGACCCCACCCATTCTGCCCAGCCTCCTCCTCTCTGACCCCACCCATTCTGCCCAGGCTCCTCCTAAGCCCCTCCTCTGCTGTCTGACCCCACCCATTCTGCCCAGGCTCCTCCTAAGCCCCTCCTCTGCTGTCTGACCCCACCCATTCTGCCCAGGCTCCTCCTATACCCCCTCCTCTCTGACTCCACCCATTCTACCCAGGCTCCTCCCATACCCCTCTGACCCCACCCATTCTGCCCAGGCTCCTCCTATTTGACCCCACCCAATCTGACTAGGCTCCTCCTACACCCCCCTCTGCCAGGCTCCTCCTATACCCCCTCCTCTCTGACTCCACCCATTCTACCCAGGCTCCTCCTATTTGACCCCACCCAATCTGACTAGGCTCCTCCTACACCCCCCTCTGCCCAGGCTCCTCCTATACCCCCTCCTCTCTGACTCCACCCATTCTACCCAGGCTCCTCCCATACCCCTCTGACCCCACCCATTCTGCCCAGGCTCCTCCTATTTGACCCCACCCAATCTGACTAGGCTCCTCCTACACCCCCCCTCTGCCAGGCTCCTCCTATACCCCCTCCTCTCTGACTCCACCCATTCTACCCAGGCTCCTCCCATTCTGCCCAGGCTCCTCCTATTTGACCCCACCCAATCTGACTAGGCTCCTCCTACACCCCCCCTCTGCCAGGCTCCTCCTATACCCCCTCCTCTCTGACTCCACCCATTCTACCCAGGCTCCTCCCATTCTGCCCAGGCTCCTCCTATTTGACCCCACCCAATCTGACTAGGCTCCTCCTACACCCCCCTCTGCCCAAGCTCCTCCTATACCCCCTCCTCTCTGACTCCACCCATTCTACCCAGGCTCCTCCCATACCCCTCTGACCCCACCCATTCTGCCCAGGCTCCTCCTATTTGACCCCACCCAATCTGACTAGGCTCCTCCTACACCCCCCCTCTGCCAGGCTCCTCCTATACCCCTCCTCTCTGACCCCACCCAATCTGACTAGGCTCCTCCTAAGCCCCTAGGCCCCTCCTCTGCTGTCTGACCCCACTCATTCTGCCCAGGCTCCTCCTAAGCCCCACCTCTCTGACTCCACCCATTCTGCCCAGGCTCCTCCTATTTGACCCCACCCAATCTGACTAGGCTCCTCCTAAGCCCCTCCTCTGCTGTCTGACCCCACCCATTCTGCCCAGGCTCCTCCTATACCCCCTCCTCTCTGACTCCACCCATTCTGCCCAGGCTCCTCCTATTGGACCCCACCCAATCTGATTAGGCTCCTCCTATACCCCCTCTGCCCAGGCTCCTCCTATACCCCTCCTCTCTGACCCCACCCCCTCTGCCCAGGCTCCTCCTATACCCCCTCTGCCCAGGCTCCTCCTATACCCCTCCTCTCTGACCCCACCCCCTCTGCCCAGGCTCCTCCTATACCCCTCCTCTGCTGTCTGACCCCACCCATTCTGCCCAGGCTCCTCCTATTTGACCCCACCCAATCTGACTAGGCTCCTCCTAAGCCCCTCCTCTGCTGTCTGACCCCACCCATTCTGCCCAGGCTCCTCCTATTTGACCCAACCCAATCTGACTAGGCTCCTCCTAAGCCCCTCCTCTCTGACCCCACCCATTCTGCCCAGGCTCCTCCTAAGCCCCTCCTCTGCTGTCTGACCCCACCCATTCTGCCCAGGCTCCTCCTATACCCCTCCTCTCTGACCCCACCCCCTCTGCCCAGGCTCCTCCTATTTGACCCCACCCAATCTGACTAGGTTCCTCCTAAGCCCCTCCTCTGCTGTCTGGCCCCACCCATTCTGCCCAGGCTCCTCCTATACCCCCTCCTATTTGACCCCACCCAATCTGACTAGGCTCCTCCTATACCCCCTCTGCCCAGGCTCCTCCTATACCCCTCCTCTCTGACCTCACCCATTCTGCCCAGGCTCCTCCTATTTGACCCCACCCAATCTGACTAGGCTCCTCCTAAGCCCCTCCTCTGCTGTCTGACCCCACCCATTCTGCCCAGGCTCCTCCTAAGCCCCTCCTCTCTGACCCCACCAATTCTGCCCAGGCTCCTCCTAAGCCCCTCATCTGCTGTCTGACCCCACCCATTCTGCCCAGGCTCCTCCTATTTGACCCCACCCAATCTGCCCAGGCTCCTCCTATACCCCCTCCTATTTGACCCCACCCAATCTGACTAGGCTCCTCCTATACCCCTCCTCTCTGACCTCACCCATTCTGCCCAGGCTCCTCCTATTTGACCCCACCCAATCTGACTAGGCTCCTCCTAAGCCCCTCCTCTGCTGTCTGACCCCACCCATTCTGCCCAGGCTCCTCCTAAGCCCCTCCTCTCTGACCCCACCAATTCTGCCCAGGCTCCTCCTACGCCCCTCATCTGCTGTCTGACCCCACCCATTCTGCCCAGGCTCCTCCTATACCCCTCCTCTCTGACCCCACCCAATCTGACTAGGCTCCTCCTAAGCCCCTAGGCTCCTCCTAAGCCCCTCCTCTCTGACCCCACCCAATCTGACTAGGCTCCTCCTATACCCCCTCCTCTCTGACTCCACCCATTCTGACTAGGCTCCTCCTATTTGACCCCACCCAATCTGACTAGGCTCCTCCTAAGCCCCTCCTCTGCTGTCTGACCCCACCCATACTGCCCAGGCTCTGCCTAAGCATCTCCTCTCTGACCCCACCCATTCTGCCCAGGCTCCTCCTAAGCCCCTCCTCTGCTGTCTGACCCCACCCATTCTGCCCAGGCTCCTCCTAAGCCCCTCCTCTGCTGTCTGACCCCACCCATTCTGCCCAGGCTCCTCCTATACCCCCTCCTCTCTGACTCCACCCATTCTGCCCAGGCTCCTCCCATACCCCTCTGACCCCACCCATTCTGCCCAGGCTCCTCCTATACCCCTCCTATTTGACCCCACCCAATCTGACTTGGCTCCTCCTAAGCCCCTCCTCTGCTGTCTGACCCCACCCATTCTGCCCAGGCTCCTCCTATTTGACCCCACCCAATCTGACTAGGCTCCTCCTATACCCCCTCTGCCCAGGCTCCTCCTAAGCCCCTCCTCTGCTGTCTGACCCCCACCCATTCTGCCCAGGCTCCGCCTAAGCCCCTCCTCTCTGACCCCACCCATTCTGCCCAGGCTCCTCCTAAGCCCCACCTCTCTGACTCCACCCATTCTGCCCAGGCTCCTCCTATTTGACCCCACCCAATCTGACTAGGCTCCTCCTAAGCCCCTCCTCTCTGACCCCACCCCCTCTGACTAGGCTCCTCCTATACCCCCTCCTCTCTGACTCCACCCATTCTACCCAGGCTCCTCCCATACCCATCTGACCCCTCCCATTGTGCCCAGGCTCCTCCTATTTGACCCCACCCAATCTGACTAGGCTCCTCCTACACCCCCCTCTGCCAGGCTCCTCCTATACCCCCTCCTCTCTGACTCCACCCATTCTACCCAGGCTCCTCCCATACCCCTCTGACCCCACCCATTCTGCCCAGGCTCCTCCTATTTGACCCCACCCAATCTGACTAGGCTCCTCCTACACCCCCCTCTGCCCAGGCTCCTCCTATACCCCCTCCTCTCTGACTCCACCCATTCTACCCAGGCTCCTCCCATACCCCTCTGACCCCACCCATTCTGCCCAGGCTCCTCCTATTTGACCCCACCCAATCTGACTAGGCTCCTCCTAAGCCCCTAGGCTCCTCCTAAGCCCCTCCTCTGCTGTCTGACCCCACTCATTCTGCCCAGGCTCCTCCTAAGCCCCTCCTCTCTGACCCCACCCAATCTGACTAGGCTCCTCCTAAGCCCCTCCTCTGCTCTCTGACCCCACCCAATCTGACTAGGCTCCTCCTATACCCCCCTCTGCCCAGGCTCCTCCTATTTGACCCCACCCAATCTGACAAGGCTCCTCCTAAGCCCCTTCTCTGCTGGCTGACCCCACCCATTCTCCCCAGGCTCCTCCTATACCCCACCTCTCTGACCCCACCCAATCTGACTAGGCTCCTCCTAAGCCCCTCCTCTGCTGTCTGACCCCACCCATTCTGCCCAGGCTCCTCCTATACCCCCTCCTCTCTGACTCCACCCATTCTGCCCAGGCTCCTCCTATTGGACCCCACCCAATCTGATTAGGCTCCTCCTATACCCCCTCTGCCCAGGCTCCTCCTATACCCCTCCTCTCTGACCCCACCCCCTCTGCCCAGGCTCCTCCTATACCCCCTCTGCCCAGGCTCCTCCTATACCCCTCCTCTCTGACCCCACCCCCTCTGCCCAGGCTCCTCCTATACCCCTCCTCTCTGACCCCACCCCCTCTGCCCAGGCTCCTCCTATACCCCTCCTCTGCTGTCTGACCCCACCCATTCTGCCCAGGCTCCTCCTCTCTGACCCCACCCAATCTGACTAGGCTCCTCCTAAGCCCCTCCTCTGCTGTCTGACCCCACCCATTCTGCCCAGGCTCCTCCTATACCCCCTCCTCTCTGACTCCACCCATTCTGCCCAGGCTCCTCCTATTGGACCCCACCCAATCTGATTAGGCTCCTCCTATACCCCCTCTGCCCAGGCTCCTCCTATACCCCTCCTCTCTGACCCCACCCCCTCTGCCCAGGCTCCTCCTATACCCCCTCTGCCCAGGCTCCTCCTATACCCCTCCTCTCTGACCCCACCCCCTCTGCCCAGGCTCCTCCTATACCCCTCCTCTGCTGTCTGACCCCACCCATTCTGCCCAGGCTCCTCCTATTTGACCCCACCCAATCTGACTAGGCTCCTCCTAAGCCCCTCCTCTCTGACCCCACCCATTCTGCCCAGGCTCCTCCTGAGCCCCTCCTCTGCTGTCTGACCCCACCCATTCTGCCCAGGCTCCTCCTATACCCCCTCCTCTCTGACTCCACCCATTCTGCCCAGGCTCCTCCTATTGGACCCCACCCAATCTGATTAGGCTCCTCCTATACCCCCTCTGCCCAGGCTCCTCCTATACCCCTCCTCTCTGACCCCACCCCCTCTGCCCAGGCTCCTCCTATACCCCTCCTCTCTGACCCCACCCCCTCTGCCCAGGCTCCTCCTATACCCCTCCTCTGCTGTCTGACCCCACCCATTCTGCCCAGGCTCCTCCTATTTGACCCCACCCAATCTGACTAGGCTCCTCCTAAGCCCCTCCTCTGCTGTCTGACCCCACCCATTCTGCCCAGGCTCCTCCTATTTGACCCCACCCAATCTGACTAGGCTCCTCCTAAGCCCCTCCTCTCTGACCCCACCCATTCTGCCCAGGCTCCTCCTAAGCCCCTCCTCTGCTGTCTGACCCCACCCATTCTGCCCAGGCTCCTCCTATACCCCTCCTCTCTGACCCCACCCCCTCTGCCCAGGCTCCTCCTATTTGACCCCACCCAATCTGACTAGGTTCCTCCTAAGCCCCTCCTCTGCTGTCTGGCCCCACCCATTCTGCCCAGGCTCCTCCTATACCCCCTCCTATTTGACCCCACCCAATCTGACTAGGCTCCTCCTATACCCCCTCTGCCCAGGCTCCTCCTATACCCCTCCTCTCTGACCTCACCCATTCTGCCCAGGCTCCTCCTATTTGACCCCACCCAATCTGACTAGGCTCCTCCTAAGCCCCTCCTCTGCTGTCTGACCCCACCCATTCTGCCCAGGCTCCTCCTAAGCCCCTCCTCTCTGACCCCACCAATTCTGCCCAGGCTCCTCCTAAGCCCCTCCTCTGCTGTCTGACCCCACCCATTCTGCCCAGGCTCCTCCTATTTGACCCCATCCAATCTGACTAGGCTCCTCCTAAGCCCCTAGGCTCCTCCTAAGCCCCTCCTCTGCTGTCTGACCCCACTCATTCTGCCCAGGCTCCTCCTAAGCCCCTCCTCTCTGACCCCACCCAATCTGACTTGGCTCCTCCTAAGCCCCTAGGCTCCTCCTAAGCCCCTCCTCTGCTCTCTGACCCCACCCAATCTGACTAGGCTCCTCCTATACCCCCCTCTGCCCAGGCTCCTCCTATTTGACCCCACCCAATCTGACAAGGCTCCTCCTAAGCCCCTTCTCTGCTGTCTGACCCCACCCATTCTCCCCAGGCTCCTCCTATACCCCACCTCTCTGACCCCACCCAATCTGACTAGGCTCCTCCTAAGCCCCTCCTCTGCTGTCTGACCCCACCCATTCTGCCCAGGCTCCTCCTATACCCCCTCCTCTCTGACCCCACCCATTCTGCCCAGGCTCCTCCTATACCCCCTCCTCTCTGACTCCACCCATTCTGCCCAGGCTCCTCCTATTTGACCCCACCCAATCTGACTAGGCTCCTCCTACACCCCCCTCTGCCCAGGCTCCTCCTATACCCCCCTCTGCCAGTCTCCTCCTATACCCCCTCCTCTCTGACCCCACCCATTCTGCCCAGGCTCCTCCTATACCCCCTCCTCTCTGACTCCACCCATTCTGCCCAGGCTCCTCCTAAGCCCCTCCTCTCTGACCCCACCCATTCTGCCCATATACCCCCTCCTCCTGCCCAGGCTCCTCCTATACCCCTCCTCTCTGACCCCACCCCCTCTGTCCAGGCTCCTCCTAAGCCCCTCCTCTGCTGTCTGACCCCACCCATTCTGCCCAGCCTCCTCCTCTCTGACCCCACCCATTCTGCCCAGGCTCCTCCTAAGCCCCTCCTCTGCTGTCTGACCCCACCCATTCTGCCCAGGCTCCTCCTAAGCCCCTCCTCTGCTGTCTGACCCCACCCATTCTGCCCAGGCTCCTCCTATACCCCCTCCTCTCTGACTCCACCCATTCTACCCAGGCTCCTCCCATACCCCTCTGACCCCACCCATTCTGCCCAGGCTCCTCCTATTTGACCCCACCCAATCTGACTAGGCTCCTCCTACACCCCCCTCTGCCAGGCTCCTCCTATACCCCCTCCTCTCTGACTCCACCCATTCTACCCAGGCTCCTCCTATTTGACCCCACCCAATCTGACTAGGCTCCTCCTACACCCCCCTCTGCCCAGGCTCCTCCTATACCCCCTCCTCTCTGACTCCACCCATTCTACCCAGGCTCCTCCCATACCCCTCTGACCCCACCCATTCTGCCCAGGCTCCTCCTATTTGACCCCACCCAATCTGACTAGGCTCCTCCTACACCCCCCCTCTGCCAGGCTCCTCCTATACCCCCTCCTCTCTGACTCCACCCATTCTACCCAGGCTCCTCCCATTCTGCCCAGGCTCCTCCTATTTGACCCCACCCAATCTGACTAGGCTCCTCCTACACCCCCCCTCTGCCAGGCTCCTCCTATACCCCCTCCTCTCTGACTCCACCCATTCTACCCAGGCTCCTCCCATTCTGCCCAGGCTCCTCCTATTTGACCCCACCCAATCTGACTAGGCTCCTCCTACACCCCCCTCTGCCCAAGCTCCTCCTATACCCCCTCCTCTCTGACTCCACCCATTCTACCCAGGCTCCTCCCATACCCCTCTGACCCCACCCATTCTGCCCAGGCTCCTCCTATTTGACCCCACCCAATCTGACTAGGCTCCTCCTACACCCCCCCTCTGCCAGGCTCCTCCTATACCCCTCCTCTCTGACCCCACCCAATCTGACTAGGCTCCTCCTAAGCCCCTAGGCCCCTCCTCTGCTGTCTGACCCCACTCATTCTGCCCAGGCTCCTCCTAAGCCCCACCTCTCTGACTCCACCCATTCTGCCCAGGCTCCTCCTATTTGACCCCACCCAATCTGACTAGGCTCCTCCTAAGCCCCTCCTCTGCTGTCTGACCCCACCCATTCTGCCCAGGCTCCTCCCATACCCCTCTGACCCCACCCATTCTGCCCAGGCTCCTCCTATTTGACCCCACCCAATCTGACTAGGCTCCTCCTACACTCCCCTCTGCCAGGCTCCTCCTATACCCCTCCTCTCTGACCCCACCCAATCTGACCAGGCTCCTCCTAAGCCCCTAGGCCCCTCCACACCTATTTTACTTACCGACCAATCTGCAATCCATCTTTCGCTAGGCATGATTCCACTCTTACACAACACACAGACACATTTTACTTACCAATTTACTTACCTGGTGCCGAACCCGGGATTTGAACCCTGGTTGCCTGGATGGAAGGCAGGAACTTACCCACTGGACCACACTGGTTTCCATGTAAGTAGCCTATCAAATTGTCCTTATGTCATGGTCATCCTTTTAATGTGCAATGGAAGCCACAGGAAAGGACACCAAGGCCTGTATGTTGCTTATAGTTACTACTGCAATCCTCCAGACCACCAAGGAGCTATAGCTCAAAGGTGAGGCTTGTACCTTTGGTGGGGACAGCCCTCACAGGCCAGGGTTCGAATCCTGCCAGTGCTGTAGAAGTATCCCAAGGTGGGAAATTTTCAAACAGTGATTTTCTTTTATTTTTTGTTGCTAAGTGTTTTTCTGGTTTCCATGTAAGTAGCCTATCAAATTGTCCTTATGTCATGGTCATCCATTTAATGTGCAATGGAAGCCACAGGAAAGGACACCAAGGCCTGTATGTTGCTTATAGTTACTACTGCAATCCTCCAGACCACCAAGGAGCTATAGCTCAAAGGTAAGGCTTGTACCTTTGGTGGGGACAGCCCTCACAGGCCAGGGTTCGAATCCTGCCAGTGCTGTAGAAGTATCCCAAGGTGGGAAAGTTTCAAACAGTGATTTTCTTTTTTTTTTATTTTGCTAAGTGTTTTTCTGGTTTCCATGTAAGTAGCCTATCAAATTGTCCTTATGTCATGGTCATCCATTTAATGTGCAATGGAAGCCACAGGGAAGGACACCAAGGCCTGTATGTTGCTTATAGTTACTACTGCAATCCTCTAGACCACCGAGGAGATAGCTCAAAGGTAAGGCTTGTACCTTTGGGGGGACAGCCCTCACAGGCCAGGGTTCGAATCCTGCCAGTGCTGTAGAAGTGTCCCAAGGTGGGAAATTTTCAAACAGTGATTTTTTTTTTGCTAGTGTTTTTTTGGCAGGTGTCTCCCAACATTTCATATGTTTTCTCTCATGACCTTCTACCAACCGCCCTATTTCTCAAGTAGGTGCTAGGAACAAGGCCTTATCTTCCTTTATCAATGTCGTCATTCTTTGTCCTTTAAGTTTGGTGAATTGCAGAGTGCAATTGTGGTATTGGGGGTTATAACTGAGCACAAGAATGCGAGGATGGTGCTACACTTATTGTAAAATAGGTTGGTTGATGGTGATTTTTCATTTTAGTGTGAGCCACTCGCTCAAATCAGGGTCTTTGGTGCCAGTGAGCTTGGATAGAAATAAAGGTCAAGTATGAGGTCTGGCTAATGAAATGATGGGTCGAGTTTGAGGCTAGCTAGAGTCCATTTATTAGGTGCAATAAGAAGTTGGAAAGATTTTTCCTTTAAGAGACAGACAAGAGCAGAGTCAAGCCTTTGCTCTAGTAGATCTGCATCATGCCTGCTGCAGGATGTGAAGGAGTGGACCTCCACAGCAGTGCGCTGTGCCGGGCTGGGCTGCACTGGGCTGGGCTGGGCCTGCCCTGGCATCTTGGATTTATTCACCCACCTCCTTCCTTTGAAGAACGCTCACGAACGGCCACGAACGTCCTTGTTCTGTATACAGGCGGACAGCGGGCAATTTAGGACCCTGCTAAATGATGGTGATGTCCCCATGTGCTTCCTTCGAGTGGCAAAATCCTTCGTCTAAGGCAGGTGGGCTTTTTTAAAATTTGGTTGAAGACCATATGTTGGAGGCAGTATCACGGCACAAGCCGCCGACCGTCTCAGAAGAAAGTATGCATGGGAGGACATTATTTGCATAGGAGAGCCCTCTTCTCAGTCCCATTCTTAAGCTGCAGTGGCCATGAAGTGTTACTAGGGGGCAGCAGTATGAACAAAAGAGCACACTGAGGCTTTTCTCCTTCTTGCTGACATGATTCTTGGTCATTTTTGTCTTGCAGGGCCTAAGGAGTGAATGACTACGATGACTGAGGGGATGAGGAATGGCTGGCCTGTATTTGTGGTGAAGGGGGAACATTTGGAAGGTAAACAGCAAGATGAAAGCGTCAAAGCATATATGTTTGCTGAGTGATTGAGTCTGTGTGTCACTTGTCTCTTTGTAGGGACATGTGAGAAAGGAACAGCAGCACCATAGACTTCAGGTGGGAGAGCAAGCAAGGATGAATATTTCCCTCAAATCCAAATACTTACAGCACCTCAAAGATGACAAGTGCGATATGATGTTCTGCAATTGCAAGGATTTGCCATGTGTGGTGCATAAATATGCATGGTTAGTGAGGTTTTTCCCAGAATGTGAGTATCGTTAGGCTGGCAAATGTCAGGCACTCCTTTGGGGGTATGAGGCCAAGAAAAAATTTGGGAAGTTTGCTACAGTCATCTGTAGGATCGAAAGACACTGGGGAATCGTTACAGAGGGAGCCAGGCTGCACAAAACGTGGTAACAGTTGGACAGAAATCTTTAGCCGGACTTTTGACTACCCCCAATGTGGGACCAGGACCGCAGTACCTCTCTGTCTCTGAAACATATTTTGACCTCTGGGCACCACCATCTCAATGCCCCTCAAATGTTCCCTCCTGGAACCCCAGCTTTGGTAGTGCATCAACCAGGTTTCAATCATTTGAGTGACCACAAACACCCTTGCTATGTGCCTTCCATTTACATTCAGTCAGTAACCCAGCTGCTTCGTTCGCTATTGAATCTCAAGTGACAGTTGGATGCACATTGCAGGGGTATACAGGCATTTACTGTACTGTACAGCCCCTCTCAGTACAGTCAGACTACACTTCTTAAAATCATAAATACATGTTTTGTCCAACAGTAAGGCCGGGCCTTTCCTCTGTAGTTCATAGCCAACGTAAGGAGGAAAAAATAAGCTGAAGAGCATGCCAAAATTCTCTACAGACACTGCCAATCCTCACACTGCCTATTTGCATGCCGAGGTTATTCACTATGACCCACCAAACCAATTGGCAACAGTAGCCTCTCTCTGCCTCATTCGTATGCTCCGATGCCACCTTTATTTAGCAAATGTTAGTGCTCTAGGATTTCATAGCACGATTCGCTATAGCCTCTTTTTTCAACAGAAATGTCCTAAAGGTACCTATACCAATCTGCTGGGTGGGGAGGAGGGGGGCTGCTGCTGCTGGCAGTAACATTTTGGGGCACCCCACCTGCAAAAATACATTCACATGCTCCTTGTTGTACCTTTCAATACCATAACTGCAGCAGAATCGTATGGTGACCCCTGTTGGTAACAGAAACTGTCAAACAGCTTTTTGCCACCCCCCCTCCCCCGTTGCCCCTAACCATTTGGGGTACACCCCATGAGGGAGGATCAGAGCAATAAAAAATAATGGTAGCCCCCCCAAAAAGTACCTGGAAGGCATGCCATTCTGTGCACCTCATCGCTCTTCACGTTGCGCCTAAGCACCTTTTAATACTGCTCCCCGACTGCCCCCTCCAAACAGAAATCAGAAAGTATAGGGGGGTGCATTAAAAAAGTTTTTGCAGTTCCCCACCATAAGTCAGGATCCTCCTCCATCTATGACCCCTTCCTAGGCCCTCAGACCCCACCCATTCTGCCCAGGCTCCTCCTATTTGACCACACCCAATCTGACTAGGCTCCTCCTTAACCCCTCCTCTGCTCTCTGACCCCACCCAATCTGACTAGGCTCCTCCTATACCCCCTCCTCTCTGACTCCACCCATTCTGCCCAGGCTCCTCCCATACCCCTCTGACCCCACCCATTCTGCCCAGGCTCCTCCTATACCCCTCTTATTTGACCCCAATCTGACTAGGCTCCTCCTAAGCCCCTCCTCTGCTGTCTGACCCCACCCATTCTGACTAAGCTCCTCCTAAACCAATCCTCTGCTGTCTGACTCCACCCATTCTGCCCAGGCTCCTCCTCAGCCCCTCCTCTCTGACCTCACCCAATCTGACTAGGCTCCTCCTATACCCCCTCCTCTCTGACCCCACCCAATCTGACTAGGCTCCTCCTTAACCCCTCCTCTGCTCTCTGACCCCACCCATTCTGACTAAGCTCCTCCTAAACCCATCCTCTGCTGTCTGACCCCACCCATTCTGCCCAGGCTCCTCCTAAGCCCCTCTGCCCAGGCTCCTCCTATACCCCTCCTCTCTGACCTCACCCAATCTGACTAGGCTCCTCCTATACCCATTCTGCCCAGGCTCCTCCTATACCCCCTCCTCTCTGACTCCACCCATTCTGCCCAGGCTCCTCCTATACCCCTCCTCTCTGACCCCACCCAATCTGACTAGGCTCCTCCTAAGCCCCTCCTCTGCTGTCTGACCCCACCCATTCTGCCCAGGCTCCTCCTATTTGACCCCACCCAATCTGACTAGGTTCCTCCTAAGCCCCTCCTCTGCTGTCTGGCCCCACCCATTCTGCCCAGGCTCCTCCTATACCCCCTCCTATTTGACCCCACCCAATCTGTCTAGGCTCCTCCTATACCCCCTCTGCCCAGGCTCCTCCTATACCCCTCCTCTCTGACCTTACCCATTCTGCCCAGGCTCCTCCTATTTGACCCCACCCAATCTGACTAGGCTCCTCCTAAGCCCCTCCTCTGCTGTCTGACCCCACCCATTCTGCCCAGGCTCCTCCTAAGCCCCTCCTCTCTGACCCCACCAATTCTGCCCAGGCTCCTCCTAAGCCCCTCATCTGCTGTCTGACCCCACCCATTCTGCCCAGGCTCCTCCTATACCCCTCCTCTCTGACCCCACCCAATCTGACTAGGCTCCTCCTAAGCCCCTAGGCTCCTCCTAAGCCCCTCCTCTCTGACCCCACCCAATCTGACTAGGCTCCTCCTATACCCCCTCCTCTCTGACTCCACCCATTCTGACTAGGCTCCTCCTATTTGACCCCACCCAATCTGACTAGGCTCCTCCTAAGCCCCTCCTCTGCTGTCTGACCCCACCCATTCTGCCCAGGCTCCGCCTAAGCATCTCCTCTCTGACCCCACCCATTCTGCCCAGGCTCCTCCTAAGCCCCTCCTCTGCTGTCTGACCCCACCCATTCTGCCCAGGCTCCTCCTAAGCCCCTCCTCTGCTGTCTGACCCCACCCATTCTGCCCAGGCTCCTCCTATACCCCCTCCTCTCTGACTCCACCCATTCTGCCCAGGCTCCTCCCATACCCCTCTGACCCCACCCATTCTGCCCAGGCTCCTCCTATACCCCTCCTATTTGACCCCACCCAATCTGACTTGGCTCCTCCTAAGCCCCTCCTCTGCTGTCTGACCCCACCCATTCTGCCCAGGCTCCTCCTATTTGACCCCACCCAATCTGACTAGGCTCCTCCTAAGCCCCTCCTCTGCTGTCGGACCCCACCCATTCTGCCCAGGCTCCTCCTATACCCCTCTGACCCCACCCATTCTGCCCAGGCTCCTCCTATACCCCCTCCTATTTGACCCCACCCAATCTGAATAGGCTCCTCCTATACCCCCTCTGCCCAGGCTCCTCCTATACCCCTCCTCTCTGACCTCACCCATTCTGCCCAGGCTCCTCCTATTTGACCCCACCCAATCTGACTAGGCTCCTCCTAAGCCCCTCCTCTGCTGTCTGACCCCACCCATTCTGCCCAGGCTCCTCCTAAGCCCCTCCTCTCTGACCCCACCAATTCTGCCCAGGCTCCTCCTAAGCCCCTCATCTGCTGTCTGACCCCACCCATTCTGCCCAGGCTCCTCCTATACCCCTCCTCTCTGACCCCACCCAATCTGACTAGGCTCCTCCTAAGCCCCTAGGCTCCTCCTAAGCCCCTCCTCTCTGACCCCACCCAATCTGACTAGGCTCCTCCTATACCCCCTCCTCTCTGACTCCACCCATTCTGACTAGGCTCCTCCTATTTGACCCCACCCAATCTGACTAGGCTCCTCCTAAGCCCCTCCTCTGCTGTCTGACCCCACCCATTCTGCCCAGGCTCCTACTAAGCCCCTCCTCTGCTGTCTGACCCCACCCATTCTGCCCAGGCTCCTCCTAAGCCCCTCCTCTCTGACCCCACCAATTCTGCTCAGGCTCCTCCTAAGCCCCTCATCTGCTGTCTGACCCCACCCATTCTGCCCAGGCTCCTCCTATACCCCTCCTCTCTGACCCACCCAATCTGACTAGGCTCCTCCTAAGCCCCTAGGCTCCTCCTAAGCCCCTCCTCTCTGACCCCACCCAATCTGACTAGGCTCCTCCTATACCCCCTCCTCTCTGACTCCACCCATTCTGACTAGGCTCCTCCTATTTGACCCCACCCAATCTGACTAGGCTCCTCCTAAGCCCCTCCTCTGCTGTCTGACCCCACCCATTCTGCCCAGGCTCCGCCTAAGCATCTCCTCTCTGCCCCCCCCCATTCTGCCCAGGCTCCTCCTAAGCCCCTCCTCTGCTGTCTGACCCCACCCATTCTGCCCAGGCTCCTCCTAAGCCCCTCCTCTGCTGTCTGACCCCACCCATTCTGCCCAGGCTCCTCCTATACCCCCTCCTCTCTGACTCCACCCATTCTGCCCAGGCTCCTCCCATACCCCTCTGACCCCACCCATTCTGCCCAGGCTCCTCCTATACCCCTCCTATTTGACCCCACCCAATCTGACTTGGCTCCTCCTAAGCCCCTCCTCTGCTGTCTGACCCCACCCATTCTGCCCAGGCTCCTCCTATTTGACCCCACCCAATCTGACTAGGCTCCTCCTAAGCCCCTCCTCTGCTGTCGGACCCCACCCATTCTGCCCAGGCTCCTCCTATACCCCTCTGACCCCACCCATTCTGCCCAGGCTCCTCCTATACCCCCTCCTATTTGACCCCACCCAATCTGACTAGGCTCCTCCTATACCCCCTCTGCCCAGGCTCCTCCTATACCCCTCCTCTCTGACCTCACCCATTCTGCCCAGGCTCCTCCTATTTGACACCACCCAATCTGACTAGGCTCCTCCTAAGCCCCTCCTCTGCTGTCTGACCCCACCCATTCTGCCTAGGCTCCTCCTAAGCCCCTCCTCTCTGACCCCACCCAATCTGACTAGGCTCCTCCTATACCCCCTCCTCTCTGACTCCACCCATTCTGACTAGGCTCCTCCTATTTGACCCCACCCAATCTGACTAGGCTCCTCCTAAGCCCCTCCTCTGCTGTCTGACCCCACCCATTCTGCCCAGGCTCCGCCTAAGCATCTCCTCTCTGACCCCACCCATTCTGCCCAGGCTCCTCCTAAGCCCCTCCTCTGCTGTCTGACCCCACCCATTCTGCCCAGGCTCCTCCTATTTGACCCCACCCAATCTGACTAGGCTCCTCCTAAGCCCCTCCTCTGCTGTCTGACCCCACCCATTCTGCCCAGGCTCCTCCTATTTGACCCCACCCAATCTGACTAGGCTCCTCCTAAGCCCCTCCTCTCTGACCCCACCCATTCTGCCCAGGCTCCTCCTAAGCCCCTCCTCTGCTGTCTGACCCCACCCATTCTGCCCAGGCTCCTCCTATACCCCTCCTCTCTGACCCCACCCCCTCTGCCCAGGCTCCTCCTATTTGACCCCACCCAATCTGACTAGGTTCCTCCTAAGCCCCTCCTCTGCTGTCTGGCCCCACCCATTCTGCCCAGGCTCCTCCTAAGCCCCTAGGCTCCTCCTAAGCCCCTCCTCTGCTCTCTGACCCCACCCAATCTGACTAGGCTCCTCCTATACCCCCCTCTGCCCAGGCTCCTCCTATTTGACCCCACCCAATCTGACAAGGCTCCTCCTAAGCCCCTTCTCTGCTGTCTGACCCCACCCATTCTCCCCAGGCTCCTCCTATACCCCACCTCTCTGACCCCACCCAATCTGACTAGGCTCCTCCTAAGCCCCTCCTCTGCTGTCTGACCCCACCCATTCTGCCCAGGCTCCTCCTATACCCCCTCCTCTCTGACTCCACCCATTCTGCCCAGGCTCCTCCTATTGGACCCCACCCAATCTGATTAGGCTCCTCCTATACCCCCTCTGCCCAGGCTCCTCCTATACCCCTCCTCTCTGACCCCACCCCCTCTGCCCAGGCTACTCCTATACCCCCTCTGCCCAGGCTCCTCCTATACCCCTCCTCTCTGACCCCACCCCCTCTGCCCAGGCTCCTCCTATACCCCTCCTCCGCTGTCTGACCCCACCCATTCTGCCCAGGCTCCTCCTATTTGACCCCACCCAATCTGACTAGGCTCCTCCTAAGCCCCTCCTCTCTGACCCCACCCATTCTGCCCAGGCTCCTCCTAAGCCCCTCCTCTGCTGTCTGACCCCACCCATTCTGCCCAGGCTCCTCCTATACCCCCTCCTCTCTGACTCCACCCATTCTGCCCAGGCTCCTCCTATTGGACCCCACCCAATCTGATTAGGCTCCTCCTATACCCCCTCTGCCCAGGCTCCTCCTATACCCCTCCTCTCTGACCCCACCCCCTCTGCCCAGGCTCCTCCTATACCCCCTCTGCCCAGGCTCCTCCTATACCCCTCCTCTCTGACCCCACCCCCTCTGCCCAGGCTCCTCCTATACCCCTCCTCTGCTGTCTGACCCCACCCATTCTGCCCAGGCTCCTCCTATTTGACCCCACCCAATCTGACTAGGCTCCTCCTAAGCCCCTCCTCTGCTGTCTGACCCCACCCATTCTGCCCAGGCTCCTCCTATTTGACCCCACCCAATCTGACTAGGCTCCTCCTAAGCCCCTCCTCTCTGACCCCACCCATTCTGCCCAGGCTCCTCCTAAGCCCCTCCTCTGCTGTCTGACCCCACCCATTCTGCCCAGGCTCCTCCTATACCCCTCCTCTCTGACCCCACCCCCTCTGCCCAGGCTCCTCCTATTTGACCCCACCCAATCTGACTAGGTTCCTCCTAAGCCCCTCCTCTGCTGTCTGGCCCCACCCATTCTGCCCAGGCTCCTCCTATACCCCCTCCTATTTGACCCCACCCAATCTGACTAGGCTCCTCCTATACCCCCTCTGCCCAGGCTCCTCCTATACCCCTCCTCTCTGACCTCACCCATTCTGCCCAGGCTCCTCCTATTTGACCCCACCCAATCTGACTAGGCTCCTCCTAAGCCCCTCCTCTGCTGTCTGACCCCACCCATTCTGCCCAGGCTCCTCCTAAGCCCCTCCTCTCTGACCCCACCAATTCTGCCCAGGCTCCTCCTAAGCCCCTCATCTGCTGTCTGACCCCACCCATTCTGCCCAGGCTCCTCCTATTTGACCCCACCCAATCTGCCCAGGCTCCTCCTATACCCCCTCCTATTTGACCCCACCCAATCTGACTAGGCTCCTCCTATACCCCTCCTCTCTGACCTCACCCATTCTGCCCAGGCTCCTCCTATTTGACCCCACCCAATCTGACTAGGCTCCTCCTAAGCCCCTCCTCTGCTGTCTGACCCCACCCATTCTGCCCAGGCTCCTCCTAAGCCCCTCCTCTCTGACCCCACCAATTCTGCCCAGGCTCCTCCTACGCCCCTCATCTGCTGTCTGACCCCACCCATTCTGCCCAGGCTCCTCCTATACCCCTCCTCTCTGACCCCACCCAATCTGACTAGGCTCCTCCTAAGCCCCTAGGCTCCTCCTAAGCCCCTCCTCTCTGACCCCACCCAATCTGACTAGGCTCCTCCTATACCCCCTCCTCTCTGACTCCACCCATTCTGACTAGGCTCCTCCTATTTGACCCCACCCAATCTGACTAGGCTCCTCCTAAGCCCCTCCTCTGCTGTCTGACCCCACCCATACTGCCCAGGCTCCTCCTAAGCCCCTCCTCTGCTGTCTGACCCCACCCATTCTGCCCAGGCTCCTCCTATACCCCCTCCTCTCTGACTCCACCCATTCTTCCCAGGCTCCTCCCATACCCCTATGACCCCACCCATTCTGCCCAGGCTCCTCCTAAGCCCCTCCTCTGCTGTCTGACCCCACCCATTCTGCCCAGGCTCCTCCTAAGCCCCTCCTCTGCTGTCTGACCCCACCCATTCTGCCCAGGCTCCTCCTAAGCCCCTCCTCTGCTGTCTGACCCCACCCATTCTGCCCAGGCTCCTCCTATACCCCCTCCTCTCTGACTCCACCCATTCTGCCCAGGCTCCTCCCATACCCCTCTGACCCCACCCATTCTGCCCAGGCTCCTCCTATACCCCTCCTATTTGACCCCACCCAATCTGACTTGGCTCCTCCTAAGCCCCTCCTCTGCTGTCTGACCCCACCCATTCTGCCCAGGCTCCTCCTATTTGACCCCACCCAATCTGACTAGGCTCCTCCTATACCCCCTCTGCCCAGGCTCCTCCTAAGCCCCTCCTCTGCTGTCTGACCCCCACCCATTCTGCCCAGGCTCCGCCTAAGCCCCTCCTCTCTGACCCCACCCATTCTGCCCAGGCTCCTCCTAAGCCCCACCTCTCTGACTCCACCCATTCTGCCCAGGCTCCTCCTATTTGACCCCACCCAATCTGACTAGGCTCCTCCTAAGCCCCTCCTCTCTGACCCCACCCCCTCTGACTAGGCTCCTCCTATACCCCCTCCTCTCTGACTCCACCCATTCTACCCAGGCTCCTCCCATACCCATCTGACCCCTCCCATTGTGCCCAGGCTCCTCCTATTTGACCCCACCCAATCTGACTAGGCTCCTCCTACACCCCCCTCTGCCAGGCTCCTCCTATACCCCCTCCTCTCTGACTCCACCCATTCTACCCAGGCTCCTCCCATACCCCTCTGACCCCACCCATTCTGCCCAGGCTCCTCCTATTTGACCCCACCCAATCTGACTAGGCTCCTCCTACACCCCCCTCTGCCCAGGCTCCTCCTATACCCCCTCCTCTCTGACTCCACCCATTCTACCCAGGCTCCTCCCATACCCCTCTGACCCCACCCATTCTGCCCAGGCTCCTCCTATTTGACCCCACCCAATCTGACTAGGCTCCTCCTAAGCCCCTAGGCTCCTCCTAAGCCCCTCCTCTGCTGTCTGACCCCACTCATTCTGCCCAGGCTCCTCCTAAGCCCCTCCTCTGCTCTCTGACCCCACCCAATCTGACTAGGCTCCTCCTATACCCCCCTCTGCCCAGGCTCCTCCTATTTGACCCCACCCAATCTGACAAGGCTCCTCCTAAGCCCCTTCTCTGCTGGCTGACCCCACCCATTCTCCCCAGGCTCCTCCTATACCCCACCTCTCTGACCCCACCCAATCTGACTAGGCTCCTCCTAAGCCCCTCCTCTGCTGTCTGACCCCACCCATTCTGCCCAGGCTCCTCCTATACCCCCTCCTCTCTGACTCCACCCATTCTGCCCAGGCTCCTCCTATTGGACCCCACCCAATCTGATTAGGCTCCTCCTATACCCCCTCTGCCCAGGCTCCTCCTATACCCCTCCTCTCTGACCCCACCCCCTCTGCCCAGGCTCCTCCTATACCCCCTCTGCCCAGGCTCCTCCTATACCCCTCCTCTCTGACCCCACCCCCTCTGCCCAGGCTCCTCCTATACCCCCTCTGCCCAGGCTCCTCCTATACCCCTCCTCTCTGACCCCACCCCCTCTGCCCAGGCTCCTCCTATACCCCTCCTCTGCTGTCTGACCCCACCCATTCTGCCCAGGCTCCTCCTCTCTGACCCCACCCAATCTGACTAGGCTCCTCCTAAGCCCCTCCTCTGCTGTCTGACCCCACCCATTCTGCCCAGGCTCCTCCTATACCCCCTCCTCTCTGACTCCACCCATTCTGCCCAGGCTCCTCCTATTGGACCCCACCCAATCTGATTAGGCTCCTCCTATACCCCCTCTGCCCAGGCTCCTCCTATACCCCTCCTCTCTGACCCCACCCCCTCTGCCCAGGCTCCTCCTATACCCCCTCTGCCCAGGCTCCTCCTATACCCCTCCTCTCTGACCCCACCCCCTCTGCCCAGGCTCCTCCTATACCCCTCCTCTGCTGTCTGACCCCACCCATTCTGCCCAGGCTCCTCCTATTTGACCCCACCCAATCTGACTAGGCTCCTCCTAAGCCCCTCCTCTCTGACCCCACCCATTCTGCCCAGGCTCCTCCTGAGCCCCTCCTCTGCTGTCTGACCCCACCCATTCTGCCCAGGCTCCTCCTATACCCCCTCCTCTCTGACTCCACCCATTCTGCCCAGGCTCCTCCTATTGGACCCCACCCAATCTGATTAGGCTCCTCCTATACCCCCTCTGCCCAGGCTCCTCCTATACCCCTCCTCTCTGACCCCACCCCCTCTGCCCAGGCTCCTCCTATACCCCTCCTCTCTGACCCCACCCCCTCTGCCCAGGCTCCTCCTATACCCCTCCTCTGCTGTCTGACCCCACCCATTCTGCCCAGGCTCCTCCTATTTGACCCCACCCAATCTGACTAGGCTCCTCCTAAGCCCCTCCTCTGCTGTCTGACCCCACCCATTCTGCCCAGGCTCCTCCTATTTGACCCCACCCAATCTGACTAGGCTCCTCCTAAGCCCCTCCTCTCTGACCCCACCCATTCTGCCCAGGCTCCTCCTAAGCCCCTCCTCTGCTGTCTGACCCCACCCATTCTGCCCAGGCTCCTCCTATACCCCTCCTCTCTGACCCCACCCCCTCTGCCCAGGCTCCTCCTATTTGACCCCACCCAATCTGACTAGGTTCCTCCTAAGCCCCTCCTCTGCTGTCTGGCCCCACCCATTCTGCCCAGGCTCCTCCTATACCCCCTCCTATTTGACCCCACCCAATCTGACTAGGCTCCTCCTATACCCCCTCTGCCCAGGCTCCTCCTATACCCCTCCTCTCTGACCTCACCCATTCTGCCCAGGCTCCTCCTATTTGACCCCACCCAATCTGACTAGGCTCCTCCTAAGCCCCTCCTCTGCTGTCTGACCCCACCCATTCTGCCCAGGCTCCTCCTAAGCCCCTCCTCTCTGACCCCACCAATTCTGCCCAGGCTCCTCCTAAGCCCCTCCTCTGCTGTCTGACCCCACCCATTCTGCCCAGGCTCCTCCTATTTGACCCCACCCAATCTGACTAGGCTCCTCCTAAGCCCCTAGGCTCCTCCTAAGCCCCTCCTCTGCTGTCTGACCCCACTCATTCTGCCCAGGCTCCTCCTAAGCCCCTCCTCTCTGACCCCACCCAATCTGACTTGGCTCCTCCTAAGCCCCTAGGCTCCTCCTAAGCCCCTCCTCTGCTCTCTGACCCCACCCAATCTGACTAGGCTCCTCCTATACCCCCCTCTGCCCAGGCTCCTCCTATTTGACCCCACCCAATCTGACAAGGCTCCTCCTATACCCCCTCCTCTCTGACTCCACCCATTCTGCCCAGGCTCCTCCTATTTGACCCCACCCAATCTGACTAGGCTCCTCCTATACCCCCTCTGCCCAGGCTCCTCCTATACCCCCTCCTCTCTGACCCCACCCATTCTGCCCAGGCTCCTCCTATACCCCCTCCTCTCTGACTCCACCCATTCTGCCCAGGCTCCTCCTATTTGACCCCACCCAATCTGACTAGGCTCCTCCTATACCCCCTCTGCCCAGGCTCCTCCTATACCCCTCCTCTCTGACCCCACCCCCTCTGCCCAGGCTCCTCCTATACCCCCTCTGCCCAGGCTCCTCCTATACCCCTCCTCTCTGACCCCACCCAATCTGACTAGGCTCCTCCTAAGCCCCTCCTCTGCTGTCTGACCCCACCCATTCTGCCCAGGCTCCTCCTATTTGACCCCACCCAATCTGACAAGGCTCCTCCTAAGCCCCTCCTCTCTGACCCCACCCATTCTGCCCAGGCTCCTCATATACCCCTCCCCTCCTCTCTGACCCCACCCCCTCTGCCCAGGCTCCTCCTATTTGACCCCACCCAATCTGACTAGGCTCCTCCTACACCCCCCTCTGCCAGGCTCCTCCTATACCCCCTCCTCTCTGACTCCACCCA
This sequence comes from Lissotriton vulgaris, assembly GCF_964263255.1. Classification (NCBI taxonomy): domain Eukaryota; kingdom Metazoa; phylum Chordata; class Amphibia; order Caudata; family Salamandridae; genus Lissotriton; species Lissotriton vulgaris. The sequence goes on from NC_141695.1 coordinate 1,004,010,638, forward strand.
TTCTACCCAGGCTCCTCCCATACCCCTCTGACCCCACCCATTCTGCCCAGGCTCCTCCTATTTGACCCCACCCAATCTGACTAGGCTCCTCCTACACCCCCCTCTGCCAGGCTCCTCCTATACCCCCTCCTCTCTGACTCCACCCATTCTACCCAGGCTCCTCCCATACCCCTCTGACCCCACCCATTCTGCCCAGGCTCCTCCTATTTGACCCCACCCAATCTGACTAGGCTCCTCCTACACCCCCCTCTGCCCAGGCTCCTCCTATACCCCCCTCTGCCAGTCTCCTCCTATACCCCCTCCTCTCTGACCCCACCCATTCTGCCCAGGCTCCTCCTATACCCCCTCCTCTCTGACTCCACCCATTCTGCCCAGGCTCCTCCTAAGCCCCTCCTCTCTGACCCCACCCATTCTGCCCATATACCCCCTCCTCCTGCCCAGGCTCCTCCTATACCCCTCCTCTCTGACCCCACCCCCTCTGTCCAGGCTCCTCCTAAGCCCCTCCTCTGCTGTCTGACCCCACCCATTCTGCCCAGCCTCCTCCTCTCTGACCCCACCCATTCTGCCCAGGCTCCTCCTAAGCCCCTCCTCTGCTGTCTGACCCCACCCATTTCGCCCAGGCTCCTCCTATACCCCCTCCTCTCTGACTCCACCCATTCTACCCAGGCTCCTCCCATACCCCTCTGACCCCACCCATTCTGCCCAGGCTCCTCCTATTTGACCCCACCCAATCTGACTAGGCTCCTCCTACACCCCCCTCTGCCAGGCTCCTCCTATACCCCCTCCTCTCTGACTCCACCCATTCTACCCAGGCTCCTCCTATTTGACCCCACCCAATCTGACTAGGCTCCTCCTACACCCCCCTCTGCCCAAGCTCCTCCTATACCCCCTCCTCTCTGACTCCACCCATTCTACCCAGGCTCCTCCCATACCCCTCTGACCCCACCCATTCTGCCCAGGCTCCTCCTATTTGACCCCACCCAATCTGACTAGGCTCCTCCTACACCCCCCCTCTGCCAGGCTCCTCCTATACCCCTCCTCTCTGACCCCACCCAATCTGACTAGGCTCCTCCTAAGCCCCTAGGCCCCTCCTCTGCTGTCTGACCCCACTCATTCTGCCCAGGCTCCTCCTAAGCCCTTCCTCTCTGACCCCACCCAATCTGACTAGGCTCCTCCTAAGCCCCTCCTCTGCTGTCTGACCCCCACCCATTCTGCCCAGGCTCCGCCTAAGCCCCTCCTCTCTGACCCCACCCATTCTGCCCAGGCTCCTCCTAAGCCCCACCTCTCTGACTCCACCCATTCTGCCCAGGCTCCTCCTATTTGACCCCACCCAATCTGACTAGGCTCCTCCTAAGCCCCTCCTCTGCTGTCTGACCCCACCCATTCTGCCCAGGCTCCTCCCATACCCCTCTGACCCCACCCATTCTGCCCAGGCTCCTCCTATTTGACCCCACCCAATCTGACTAGGCTCCTCCTACACCCCCCTCTGCCAGGCTCCTCCTATACCCCTCCTCTCTGACCCCACCCAATCTGACTAGGCTCCTCCTAAGCCCCTAGGCCCCTCCACACCTATTTTACTTACCGACCAATCTGCAATCCATCTTTCGCTAGGCATGATTCCACTCTTACACAACACACAGACACATTTTACTTACCAATTTACTTACCTGGTGCCGAACCCGGGATTTGAACCCTGGTTGCCTGGATGGAAGGCAGGAACTTACCCACTGGACCACACTGGTTTCCATGTAAGTAGCCTATCAAATTGTCCTTATGTCATGGTCATCCTTTTAATGTGCAATGGAAGCCACAGGAAAGGACACCAAGGCCTGTATGTTGCTTATAGTTACTTCTGCAATCCTCTAGACCACCAAGGAGCTATAGCTCAAAGGTAAGGCTTGTACCTTTAGTGGGGACAGCCCTCACAGGCCAGGGTTCGAATCCTGCCAGTGCTGTAGAAGTATCCCAAGGTGGGAAATTTTCAAACAGTGATTTTCTTTTATTTTTTGTTGCTAAGTGTTTTTCTGGTTTCCATGTAAGTAGCCTATCAAATTGTCCTTATGTCATGGTCATCCATTTAATGTGCAATGGAAGCCACAGGAAAGGACACCAAGGCCTGTATGTTGCTTATAGTTACTACTGCAATCCTCCAGACCACCAAGGAGCTATAGCTCAAAGGTAAGGCTTGTACCTTTGGTGGGGACAGCCCTCACAGGCCAGGGTTCGAATCCTGCCAGTGCTGTAGAAGTATCCCAAGGTGGGAAATTTTCAAACAGTGATTTTCTTTTTTTTTTTTTTGCTAAGTGTTTTTCTGGTTTCCATGTAAGTAGCCTATCAAATTGTCCTTATGTCATGGTCATCCATTTAATGTGCAATGGAAGCCACAGGGAAGGACACCAAGGCCTGTATGTTGCTTATAGTTACTACTGCAATCCTCTAGACCACCAAGGAGATAGCTCAAAGGTAAGGCTTGTACCTTTGGGGGGACAGCCCTCACAGGCCAGGGTTCGAATCCTGCCAGTGCTGTGGAAGTGTCCCAAGGTGGGAAATTTTCAAACAGTGATTTTTTTTTTGCTAGTGTTTTTTTGGCAGGTGTCTCCCAACATTTCATATGTTTTCTCTCATGACCTTCTACCAACCGCCCTATTTCTCAAGTAGGTGCTAGGAACAAGGCCTTATCTTCCTTTATCAATGTCGTCATTCTTTGTCCTTTAAGTTTGGTGAATTGCAGAGTGCAATTGTGGTATTGGGGGTTATAACTGAGCACAAGAATGCGAGGATGGTGCTACACTTATTGTAAAATAGGTTGGTTGATGGTGATTTTTCATTTTAGTGTGAGCCACTCGCTCAAATCAGGGGTTTGGTGCCAGTGAGCTTGGATAGAAATAAAGGTCAAGTATGAGCTCTGGCTAACGAAATGATGGGTCGAGTTTGAGGCTAGCTAGAGTCCATTTATTAGGTGCAATAAGAAGTTGGAAAGATTTTTCCTTTAAGAGACAGACAAGAGCAGAGTCAAGCCTTTGCTCTAGTAGATCTGCATCATGCCTGCTGCAGGATGTGAAGGAGTGGACCTCCACAGCAGTGCGCTGTGCCGGGCTGGGCTGCACTGGGCTGGGCTGGGCCTGCCCTGGCATCTTGGATTTATTCACCCACCTCCTTCCTTTGAAGAACGCTCACGAACGGCCACGAACGTCCTTGTTCTGTATACAGGCGGACAGCGGGCAATTTAGGACCCTGCTAAATGATGGTGATGTCCCCATGTGCTTCCTTCGAGTGGCAAAATCCTTCGTCTAAGGCAGGTGGGCTTTTTTAAAATTTGGTTGAAGACCATATGTTGGAGGCAGTATCACGGCACAAGCCGCCGACCGTCTCAGAAGAAAGTATGCATGGGAGGACATTATTTGCATAGGAGAGCCCTCTTCTCAGTCCCATTCTTAAGCTGCAGTGGCTATGAAGTGTTACTAGGGGGCAGCAGTATGAACAAAAGAGCACACTGAGGCTTTTCTCCTTCTTGCTGACATGATTCTTGGTCATTTTTGTCTTGCAGGGCCTAAGGAGTGAATGACTACGATGACTGAGGGGATGAGGAATGGCTGGCCTGTATTTGTGGTGAAGGGGGAACATTTGGAAGGTAAACAGCAAGATGAAAGCGTCAAAGCATATATGTTTGCTGAGTGATTGAGTCTGTGTGTCACTTGTCTCTTTGTAGGGACATGTGAGAAAGGAACAGCAGCACCATAGACTTCAGGTGGGAGAGCAAGCAAGGATGAATATTTCCCTCAAATCCAAATACTTACAGCACCTCAAAGATGACAAGTGCGATATGATGTTCTGCAATTGCAAGGATTTGCCATGTGTGGTGCATAAATATGCATGGTTAGTGAGGTTTTTCCCAGAATGTGAGTATCGTTAGGCTGGCAAATGTCAGGCACTCCTTTGGGGGTATGAGGCCAAGAAAAAATTTGGGAAGTTTGCTACAGTCATCTGTAGGATCGAAAGACACTGGGGAATCGTTACAGAGGGAGCCAGGCTGCACAAAACGTGGTAACAGTTGGACAGAAATCTTTAGCCGGACTTTTGACTACCCCCAATGTGGGACCAGGACCGCAGTACCTCTCTGTCTCTGAAACATATTTTGACCTCTGGGCACCACCATCTCAATGCCCCTCAAATGTTCCCTCCTGGAACCCCAGCTTTGGTAGTGCATCAACCAGGTTTCAATCATTTGAGTGACCACAAACACCCTTGCTATGTGCCTTCCATTTACATTCAGTCAGTAACCCAGCTGCTTCGTTCGCTATTGAATCTCAAGTGACAGTTGGATGCACATTGCAGGGGTATACAGGCATTTACCGTACTGTACAGCCCCTCTCAGTACAGTAAACTACACTTCTTAAAATCATAAATACATGTTTTGTCCAACAGTAAGGCCGGGCCTTTCCTCTGTAGTTCATAGCCAACGTAAGGAGGAAAAAATAAGCTGAAGAGCATGCCAAAATTCTCTACAGACACTGCCAATCCTCACACTGCCTATTTGCATGCCGAGGTTATTCACTATGACCCACCAAACCAATTGGCAACAGTAGCCTCTCTCTGCCTCATTCGTATGCTCCGATGCCACCTTTATTTAGCAAATGTTAGTGCTCTAGGATTTCATAGCACGATTCGCTATAGCCTCTTTTTTCAACAGAAATGTCCTAAAGGTACCTATACCAATCTGCTGGGTGGGGAGGAGGGGGGCTGCTGCTGCTGGCAGTAAAATTTTGGGGCACCCCACCTGCAAAAATACATTCACATGCTCCTTGTTGTACCTTTCAATACCATAACTGCAGCAGAATCGTATGGTGACCCCTGTTGGTAACAGAAACTGTCAAACAGCTTTTTGCCACCCCCCCTCCCCCGTTGCCCCTAACCATTTGGGGTACACCCCATGAGGGAGGATCAGAGCAATAAAAAATAATGGTAGCCCCCCCAAAAAGTACCTGGAAGGCATGCCATTCTGTGCACCTCATCGCTCTTCACGTTGCGCCTAAGCACCTTTTAATACTGCTCCCCGACTGCCCCTCCAAACAGAAATCAGAAAGTATAGGGGGGTGCATTAAAAAAGTTTTTGCAGTTCCCCACCATAAGTCAGGATCCTCCTCCATCTATGACCCCTTCCTAGGCCCTCAGACCCTACCCATTCTGCCCAGGCTCCTCCTATTTGACCACACCCAATCTGACTAGGCTCCTCCTTAACCCCTCCTCTGCTCTCTGACCCCACCCAATCTGACTAGGCTCCTCCTATACCCCCTCCTCCTCTCTGACTCCACCCATTCTGCCCAGGCTCCTCCCATACCCCTCTGACCCCACCCATTCTGCCCAGGCTCCTCCTATACCCCTCTTATTTGACCCCAATCTGACTAGGCTCCTCCTAAGCCCCTCCTCTGCTGTCTGACCCCACCCATTCTGCCCAGGCTCCTCCTATACCCCTCCTCTCTGACCTCACCCATTCTGCCCAGGCTCCTCCTATTTGACCCCACCCAATCTGACTAGGCTCCTCCTAAGCCCCTCCTCTGCTGTCTGACCCCACCCATTCTGCCCAGGCTCCTCCTATACCCCTCCTCTCTGACCTCACCCATTCTGCCCAGGCTCCTCCTATTTGACCCCACCCAATCTGACTAGGCTCCTCCTATACCCCCTCCTCTGCTGTCTGACCCCACCCATTCTGACTAAGCTCCTCCTAAACCCATCCTCTGCTGTCTGACCCCACCCATTCTGCCCAGGCTCCTCCTAAGCCCCTCTGCCCAGGCTCCTCCTATACCCCTCCTCTCTGACCTCACCCAATCTGACTAGGCTCCTCCTATACCCATTCTGCCCAGGCTCCTCCTATACCCCTCCTCTGCTGTCTGACCCCACCCATTCTGCCCAGGCTCCTCCTATACCCCCTCCTATTTGACCCCACCCAATCTGACTAGGCTCCTCCTATACCCCCCTCTGCCCAGGCTCCTCCTATTTGACCCCACCCAATCGGACAAGGCTCCTCCTAAGCCCCTTCTCTGCTGTCTGACCCCACCCATTCTCCCCAGGCTCCTCCTATACCCCTCCTCTCTGACTCCACCCATTCTGCCCAGGCTCCTCCTATACCCCTCCTCTGCTGTCTGACCCCACCCATTCTGTCCAGGCTCCTCCTATACCCCACCTCTCTGACCCCACCCAATCTGACTAGGCTCCTCCTATACCCCCCTCTGCCCAGGCTCCTCCTATTTGACCCCACCCAATCGGACAAGGCTCCTCCTAAGCCCCTTCTCTGCTGTCTGACCCCACCCATTGTCCCCAGGCTCCTCCTATACCCCACCTCTCTGACCCCACCCAATCTGACTAGGCTCCTCCTAAGCCCCTCCTCTGCTGTCTGACCCCACCCATTCTGCCCAGGCTCCTCCTATACCCCCTCCTCTCTGACTCCACCCATTCTGCCCAGGCTCCTCCTATTTGACCCCACCCAATCTGACTAGGCTCCTCCTAAGCCCCTCCTCTGCTGTCTGACCCCACCCATTCTGCCCAGGCTCCTCCTATTTGACCCCACCCAATCTGACTAGGCTCCTCCTAAGCCCCTCCTCTCTGACCCCACCCATTCTGCCCAGGCTCCTCCTAAGCCCCTCCTCTGCTGTCTGACCCCACCCATTCTGCCCAGGCTCCTCCTATACCCCTCCTCTCTGACCCCACCCCCTCTGCCCAGGCTCCTCCTATTTGACCCCACCCAATCTGACTGGGCTCCTCCTACACCCCCCTCTGCCAGGCTCCTCCTATACCCCCTCCTCTCTGACTCCACCCATTCTACCTAGGCTCCTCCTATTTGACCCCACCCAATCTGACTAGGCTCCTCCTAAGCCCCTCCTCTGCTGTCTGACCCCACCCATTCTGCCCAGGCTCCTCCTATTTGACCCCACCCATTCTGCCCAGGCTCCTCCTATTTGACCCCACCCAATCTGACTAGGCTCCTCCTACACCCCCCTCTGCCCAGGCTCCTCCTATACCCCCCTCTGCCAGGCTCCTCCTATACCCCCCTCTGCCAGGCTCCTCCTATACCCCCTCCTCTCTGACCCCACCCATTCTGCCCAGGCTCCTCCTATTTGACCACACCCAATCTGACTAGGCTCCTCCTATACCCATTCTGCCCAGGCTCCTCCTATACCCCCTCCTCTCTGACTCCACCCATTCTGCCCAGGCTCCTCCTAAGCCCCTCCTCTCTGACCTCACCCATTCTGCCCATATACCCCCTCCTCCTGCCCAGGCTCCTCCTAAGCCCCTCCTCTGCTGTCTGACCCCACCCATTCTGCCCAGGCTCCGCCTAAGCCCCTCCTCTCTGACCCCACCCATTCTGCCCAGGCTCCTCCAAAGCCCCTCCTCTGCTGTCTGACCCCACCCCCTCTGGCCAGGCTCCTCCTATACCCCCTCTGCCCAGGCTCCTCCTATACCCCTCCTCTCTGACCCCACCCCCTCTGCCCAGGCTCCTCCTAAGCCCCTCCTCTGCTGTCTGACCCCACCCATTCTGCCCAGGCTCCTCCTATACCCCCTCCTCTCTGACTCCACCCATTCTACCCAGGCTCCTCCCATACCCCTCTGACCCCACCCAGGCTCCTCCTATTTGACCCCACCCAATCTGACTAGGCTCCTCCTACACCCCCCTCTGCCAGGCTCCTCCTATACCCCTCCTCTGCTGTCTGACCCCACCCAATCTGACTAGGCTCCTCCTAAGCCCCTCCTCTGCTGTCTGACCCCACCCAATCTGACTAGGCTCCTCCTACACCCCCCTCTGCCAGGCTCCTCCTATACCCCCTCCTCTCTGACTCCACCCATTCTACCCAGGCCCCTCCCATTTGACCCCACCCAATCTGACTAGGCTCCTCCTACACCCCCCCTCTGCCAGGCTCCTCCTATACCCCTCCTCTCTGACCCCACCCAATCTGACTAGGCTCCTCCTAAGCCCCTAGGCTCCTCCTAAGCCCCTCCTCTGCTGTCTGACCCCACTCATTCTGCCCAGGCTCCTCCTAAGCCCCTCCTTTCTGACCCCACCCAATCTGACTAGGCTCCTCCTAAGCCCCTCCTCTGCTGTCTGACCCCACCCATTCTGCCCAGGCTCCTCCTATACCCCACCTCTCTGACCCCACCCAATCTGACTATGCTCCTCCTAAGCCCCTCCTCTGCTGTCTGACCCCACCCATTCTGCCCAGGCTCCTCCTATACCCCCTCCTCTCTGGCTCCACCCATTCTACCCAGGCTCCTCCCATACCCCTCTGACCCCACCCATTCTGCCCAGGCTCCTCCTATTTGACCCCACCCAATCTGACTAGGCTCCTCCTACACCCCCCTCTGCTAGGCTCCTCCTAAGCCCCTCCTCTGCTCTCTGACTCCACTCATTCTACCCAGGCTCCTCCCATATCCCTCTGACCCCACCCATTCTGCCCTGGCTCCTCCTATTTGACCCCACCCAATCTGACTAGGCTCCTCCTACACCCCCCTCTGCCAGGCTCCTCCTATACCCCCTCCTCTCTGACTCCACCCATTCTACCCAGGCTCCTCCCATTCTGCCCAGGCTCCTCCTATTTCACCCCACCCAATCTGACTAGGCTCCTCCTACACCCCCCTCTGCCCAAGCTCCTCCTATACCCCCTCCTCTCTGACTCCACCCATTCTACCCAGGCTCCTCCCATACCCCTCTGACCCCACCCATTCTGCCCAGGCTCCTCCTATTTGACCCCACCCAATCTGACTAGGCTCCTCCTACACCCCCCCTCTGCCAGGCTCCTCCTATACCCCTCCTCTCTGACCCCACCCAATCTGACTAGGCTCCTCCTAAGCCCCTAGGCCCCTCCTCTGCTGTCTGACCCCACTCATTCTGCCCAGGCTCCTCCTAAGCCCTTCCTCTCTGACCCCACCCAATCTGACTAGGCTCCTCCTAAGCCCCTCCTCTGCTGTCTGACCCCCACCCATTCTGCCCAGGCTCCGCCTAAGCCCCTCCTCTCTGACCCCACCCATTCTGCCCAGGCTCCTCCTAAGCCCCACCTCTCTGACTCCACCCATTCTGCCCAGGCTCCTCCTATTTGACCCCACCCAATCTGACTAGGCTCCTCCTAAGCCCCTCCTCTGCTGTCTGACCCCACCCATTCTGCCCAGGCTCCTCCCATACCCCTCTGACCCCACCCATTCTGCCCAGGCTCCTCCTATTTGACCCCACCCAATCTGACTAGGCTCCTCCTACACCCCCCTCTGCCAGGCTCCTCCTATACCCCTCCTCTCTGACCCCACCCAATCTGACTAGGCTCCTCCTAAGCCCCTAGGCCCCTCCACACCTATTTTACTTACCGACCAATCTGCAATCCATCTTTCGCTAGGCATGATTCCACTCTTACACAACACACAGACACATTTTACTTACCAATTTACTTACCTGGTGCCGAACCCGGGATTTGAACCCTGGTTACCTGGATGGAAGGCAGGAACTTACCCACTGGACCACACTGGTTTCCATGTAAGTAGCCTATCAAATTGTCCTTATGTCATGGTCATCCTTTTAATGTGCAATGGAAGCCACAGGAAAGGACACCAAGGCCTGTATGTTGCTTATAGTTACTTCTGCAATCCTCTAGACCACCAAGGAGCTATAGCTCAAAGGTAAGGCTTGTACCTTTAGTGGGGACAGCCCTCACAGGCCAGGGTTCGAATCCTGCCAGTGCTGTAGAAGTATCCCAAGGTGGGAAATTTTCAAACAGTGATTTTCTTTTATTTTTTGTTGCTAAGTGTTTTTCTGGTTTCCATGTAAGTAGCCTATCAAATTGTCCTTATGTCATGGTCATCCATTTAATGTGCAATGGAAGCCACAGGAAAGGACACCAAGGCCTGTATGTTGCTTATAGTTACTACTGCAATCCTCCAGACCACCAAGGAGCTATAGCTCAAAGGTAAGGCTTGTACCTTTGGTGGGGACAGCCCTCACAGGCCAGGGTTCGAATCCTGCCAGTGCTGTAGAAGTATCCCAAGGTGGGAAATTTTCAAACAGTGATTTTCTTTTTTTTTTTTTTGCTAAGTGTTTTTCTGGTTTCCATGTAAGTAGCCTATCAAATTGTCCTTATGTCATGGTCATCCATTTAATGTGCAATGGAAGCCACAGGGAAGGACACCAAGGCCTGTATGTTGCTTATAGTTACTACTGCAATCCTCTAGACCACCAAGGAGATAGCTCAAAGGTAAGGCTTGTACCTTTGGGGGGACAGCCCTCACAGGCCAGGGTTCGAATCCTGCCAGTGCTGTGGAAGTGTCCCAAGGTGGGAAATTTTCAAACAGTGATTTTTTTTTTGCTAGTGTTTTTTTGGCAGGTGTCTCCCAACATTTCATATGTTTTCTCTCATGACCTTCTACCAACCGCCCTATTTCTCAAGTAGGTGCTAGGAACAAGGCCTTATCTTCCTTTATCAATGTCGTCATTCTTTGTCCTTTAAGTTTGGTGAATTGCAGAGTGCAATTGTGGTATTGGGGGTTATAACTGAGCACAAGAATGCGAGGATGGTGCTACACTTATTGTAAAATAGGTTGGTTGATGGTGATTTTTCATTTTAGTGTGAGCCACTCGCTCAAATCAGGGGTTTGGTGCCAGTGAGCTTGGATAGAAATAAAGGTCAAGTATGAGCTCTGGCTAACAAAATGATGGGTCGAGTTTGAGGCTAGCTAGAGTCCATTTATTAGGTGCAATAAGAAGTTGGAAAGATTTTTCCTTTAAGAGACAGACAAGAGCAGAGTCAAGCCTTTGCTCTAGTAGATCTGCATCATGCCTGCTGCAGGATGTGAAGGAGTGGACCTCCACAGCAGTGCGCTGTGCCGGGCTGGGCTGCACTGGGCTGGGCTGGGCCTGCCCTGGCATCTTGGATTTATTCACCCACCTCCTTCCTTTGAAGAACGCTCACGAACGGCCACGAACGTCCTTGTTCTGTATACAGGCGGACAGCGGGCAATTTAGGACCCTGCTAAATGATGGTGATGTCCCCATGTGCTTCCTTCGAGTGGCAAAATCCTTCGTCTAAGGCAGGTGGGCTTTTTTAAAATTTGGTTGAAGACCATATGTTGGAGGCAGTATCACGGCACAAGCCGCCGACCGTCTCAGAAGAAAGTATGCATGGGAGGACATTATTTGCATAGGAGAGCCCTCTTCTCAGTCCCATTCTTAAGCTGCAGTGGCTATGAAGTGTTACTAGGGGGCAGCAGTATGAACAAAAGAGCACACTGAGGCTTTTCTCCTTCTTGCTGACATGATTCTTGGTCATTTTTGTCTTGCAGGGCCTAAGGAGTGAATGACTACGATGACTGAGGGGATGAGGAATGGCTGGCCTGTATTTGTGGTGAAGGGGGAACATTTGGAAGGTAAACAGCAAGATGAAAGCGTCAAAGCATATATGTTTGCTGAGTGATTGAGTCTGTGTGTCACTTGTCTCTTTGTAGGGACATGTGAGAAAGGAACAGCAGCACCATAGACTTCAGGTGGGAGAGCAAGCAAGGATGAATATTTCCCTCAAATCCAAATACTTACAGCACCTCAAAGATGACAAGTGCGATATGATGTTCTGCAATTGCAAGGATTTGCCATGTGTGGTGCATAAATATGCATGGTTAGTGAGGTTTTTCCCAGAATGTGAGTATCGTTAGGCTGGCAAATGTCAGGCACTCCTTTGGGGGTATGAGGCCAAGAAAAAATTTGGGAAGTTTGCTACAGTCATCTGTAGGATCGAAAGACACTGGGGAATCGTTACAGAGGGAGCCAGGCTGCACAAAACGTGGTAACAGTTGGACAGAAATCTTTAGCCGGACTTTTGACTACCCCCAATGTGGGACCAGGACCGCAGTACCTCTCTGTCTCTGAAACATATTTTGACCTCTGGGCACCACCATCTCAATGCCCCTCAAATGTTCCCTCCTGGAACCCCAGCTTTGGTAGTGCATCAACCAGGTTTCAATCATTTGAGTGACCACAAACACCCTTGCTATGTGCCTTCCATTTACATTCAGTCAGTAACCCAGCTGCTTCGTTCGCTATTGAATCTCAAGTGACAGTTGGATGCACATTGCAGGGGTATACAGGCATTTACCGTACTGTACAGCCCCTCTCAGTACAGTAAACTACACTTCTTAAAATCATAAATACATGTTTTGTCCAACAGTAAGGCCGGGCCTTTCCTCTGTAGTTCATAGCCAACGTAAGGAGGAAAAAATAAGCTGAAGAGCATGCCAAAATTCTCTACAGACACTGCCAATCCTCACACTGCCTATTTGCATGCCGAGGTTATTCACTATGACCCACCAAACCAATTGGCAACAGTAGCCTCTCTCTGCCTCATTCGTATGCTCCGATGCCACCTTTATTTAGCAAATGTTAGTGCTCTAGGATTTCATAGCACGATTCGCTATAGCCTCTTTTTTCAACAGAAATGTCCTAAAGGTACCTATACCAATCTGCTGGGTGGGGAGGAGGGGGGCTGCTGCTGCTGGCAGTAAAATTTTGGGGCACCCCACCTGCAAAAATACATTCACATGCTCCTTGTTGTACCTTTCAATACCATAACTGCAGCAGAATCGTATGGTGACCCCTGTTGGTAACAGAAACTGTCAAACAGCTTTTTGCCACCCCCCCTCCCCCGTTGCCCCTAACCATTTGGGGTACACCCCATGAGGGAGGATCAGAGCAATAAAAAATAATGGTAGCCCCCCCAAAAAGTACCTGGAAGGCATGCCATTCTGTGCACCTCATCGCTCTTCACGTTGCGCCTAAGCACCTTTTAATACTGCTCCCCGACTGCCCCTCCAAACAGAAATCAGAAAGTATAGGGGGGTGCATTAAAAAAGTTTTTGCAGTTCCCCACCATAAGTCAGGATCCTCCTCCATCTATGACCCCTTCCTAGGCCCTCAGACCCTACCCATTCTGCCCAGGCTCCTCCTATTTGACCACACCCAATCTGACTAGGCTCCTCCTTAACCCCTCCTCTGCTCTCTGACCCCACCCAATCTGACTAGGCTCCTCCTATACCCCCTCCTCCTCTCTGACTCCACCCATTCTGCCCAGGCTCCTCCTATACCCCTCTTATTTGACCCCAATCTGACTAGGCTCCTCCTAAGCCCCTCCTCTGCTGTCTGACCCCACCCATTCTGCCCAGGCTCCTCCTATACCCCTCCTCTCTGACCTCACCCATTCTGCCCAGGCTCCTCCTATTTGACCCCACCCAATCTGACTAGGCTCCTCCTAAGCCCCTCCTCTGCTGTCTGACTCCACCCATTCTGCCCAGGCTCCTCCTCAGCCCCTCCTCTCTGACCTCACCCAATCTGACTAGGCTCCTCCTATACCCCCTCCTCTCTGACCCCACCCATTCTGACTAAGCTCCTCCTAAACCCATCCTCTGCTGTCTGACCCCACCCATTCTGCCCAGGCTCCTCCTAAGCCCCTCTGCCCAGGCTCCTCCTATACCCCTCCTCTCTGACCTCACCCAATCTGACTAGGCTCCTCCTATACCCATTCTGCCCAGGCTCCTCCTATACCCCTCCTCTGCTGTCTGACCCCACCCATTCTGCCCAGGCTCCTCCTATACCCCCTCCTATTTGACCCCACCCAATCTGACTAGGCTCCTCCTATACCCCACTCTGCCCAGGCTCCTCCTATTTGACCCCACCCAATCGGACAAGGCTCCTCCTAAGCCCCTTCTCTGCTGTCTGACCCCACCCATTCTCCCCAGGCTCCTCCTATACCCCTCCTCTCTGACTCCACCCATTCTGCCCAGGCTCCTCCTATACCCCTCCTCTGCTGTCTGACCCCACCCATTCTGCCCAGGCTCCTCCTATACCCCCTCCTATTTGACCCCACCCAATCTGACTAGGCTCCTCCTATACCCCCCTCTGCCCAGGCTCCTCCTATTTGACCCCACCCAATCGGACAAGGCTCCTCCTAAGCCCCTTCTCTGCTGTCTGACCCCACCCATTCTCCCCAGGCTCCTCCTATACCCCACCTCTCTGACCCCACCCAATCTGACTAGGCTCCTCCTAAGCCCCTCCTCTGCTGTCTGACCCCACCCATTCTGCCCAGGCTCCTCCTATACCCCCTCCTCTCTGACTCCACCCATTCTGCCCAGGCTCCTCCTATTTGACCCCACCCAATCTGACTAGGCTCCTCCTAAGCCCCTCCTCTGCTGTCTGACCCCACCCAATCTGATTAGGCTCCTCCTATACCCCCTCTGCCCAGGCTCCTCCTATACCCCTCCTCTCTGAGCCCACCCCCTCTGCCCAGGCTCCTCCTATACCCCTCCTCTGCTGTCTGACCCCACCCATTCTGCCCAGGCTCCTCCTATTTGACCCCACCCAATCTGACTAGGCTCCTCCTAAGCCCCTCCTCTGCTGTCTGACCCCACCCATTCTGCCCAGGCTCCTCCTATTTGACCCCACCCAATCTGACTAGGCTCCTCCTAAGCCCCTCCTCTCTGACCCCACCCATTCTGCCCAGGCTCCTCCTAAGCCCCTCCTCTGCTGTCTGACCCCACCCATTCTGCCCAGGCTCCTCCTATACCCCTGCTCTCTGACCCCACCCCCTCTGCCCAGGCTCCTCCTATTTGACCCCACCCAATCTGACTGGGCTCCTCCTACACCCCCCTCTGCCAGGCTCCTCCTATACCCCCTCCTCTCTGACTCCACCCATTCTACCTAGGCTCCTCCTATTTGACCCCACCCAATCTGACTAGGCTCCTCCTAAGCCCCTCCTCTGCTGTCTGACCCCACCCATTCTGCCCAGGCTCCTCCTATTTGACCCCACCCATTCTGCCCAGGCTCCTCCTATACCCCCCTCTGCCAGGCTCCTCCTATACCCCCCTCTGCCAGGCTCCTCCTATACCCCCCTCTGCCAGGCTCCTCCTATACCCCCTCCTCTCTGACCCCACCCATTCTGCCCAGGCTCCTCCTATTTGACCACACCCAATCTGACTAGGCTCCTCCTATACCCATTCTGCCCAGGCTCCTCCTATACCCCCTCCTCTCTGACTCCACCCATTCTGCCCAGGCTCCTCCTAAGCCCCTCCTCTCTGACCTCACCCATTCTGCCCATATACCCCCTCCTCCTGCCCAGGCTCCTCCTAAGCCCCTCCTCTGCTGTCTGACCCCACCCATTCTGCCCAGGCTCCGCCTAAGCCCCTCCTCTCTGACCCCACCCATTCTGCCCAGGCTCCTCCAAAGCCCCTCCTCTGCTGTCTGACCCCACCCCCTCTGGCCAGGCTCCTCCTATACCCCCTCTGCCCAGGCTCCTCCTATACCCCTCCTCTCTGACCCCACCCCCTCTGCCCAGGCTCCTCCTAAGCCCCTCCTCTGCTGTCTGACCCCACCCATTCTGCCCAGGCTCCTCCTATACCCCCTCCTCTCTGACTCCACCCATTCTACCCAGGCTCCTCCCATACCCCTCTGACCCCACCCAGGCTCCTCCTATTTGACCCCACCCAATCTGACTAGGCTCCTCCTACACCCCCCTCTGCCAGGCTCCTCCTATACCCCTCCTCTGCTGTCTGACCCCACCCAATCTGACTAGGCTCCTCCTAAGCCCCTCCTCTGCTGTCTGACCCCACCCAATCTGACTAGGCTCCTCCTACACCCCCCTCTGCCAGGCTCCTCCTATACCCCCTCCTCTCTGACTCCACCCATTCTACCCAGGCCCCTCCCATTTGACCCCACCCAATCTGACTAGGCTCCTCCTACACCCCCCCTCTGCCAGGCTCCTCCTATACCCCTCCTCTCTGACCCCACCCAATCTGACTAGGCTCCTCCTAAGCCCCTAGGCTCCTCCTAAGCCCCTCCTCTGCTGTCTGACCCCACTCATTCTGCCCAGGCTCCTCCTAAGCCCCTCCTTTCTGACCCCACCCAATCTGACTAGGCTCCTCCTAAGCCCCTAGGCTCCTCCTAAGCCCCTCCACTGCTCTCTGACCCCACCCATTCTGCCCAGGCTCCTCCTATACCCCACCTCTCTGACCCCACCCAATCTGACTAGGCTCCTCCTAAGCCCCTCCTCTGCTGTCTGACCCCACCCCCTCTGCCCAGGCTCCTCCTAAGCCCCTCCTCTGCTGTCTGACCCCACCCCCTCTGGCCAGGCTCCTCCTATACCCCCTCTGCCCAGGCTCCTCCTATACCCCTCCTCTCTGACCCCACCCCCTCTGCCCAGGCTCCTCCTAAGCCCCTCCTCTGCTGTCTGACCCCACCCGATCTGACTAGGCTCCTCCTACACCCCCCTCTGCCAGGCTCCTCCTATACCCCCTCCTCTCTGACTCCACCCATTCTACCCAGGCCCCTCCCATTTGACCCCACCCAATCTGACTAGGCTCCTCCTACACCCCCCCTCTGCCAGGCTCCTCCTATACCCCTCCTCTCTGACCCCACCCAATCTGACTAGGCTCCTCCTAAGCCCCTAGGCTCCTCCTAAGCCCCTCCTCTGCTGTCTGACCCCACTCATTCTGCCCAGGCTCCTCCTAAGCCCCTCCTTTCTGACCCCACCCAATCTGACTAGGCTCCTCCTAAGCCCCTAGGCTCCTCCTAAGCCCCTCCACTGCTCTCTGACCCCACCCATTCTGCCCAGGCTCCTCCTATACCCCACCTCTCTGACCCCACCCAATCTGACTAGGCTCCTCCTAAGCCCCTCCTCTGCTGTCTGACCCCACCCATTCTGCCCAGGCTCCTCCTATACCCCACCTCTCTGACCCCACCCAATCTGAGTATGCTCCTCCTAAGCCCCTCCTCTGCTGTCTGACCCCACCCATTCTGCCCAGGCTCCTCCTATACCCCCTCCTCTCTGGCTCCACCCATTCTACCCAGGCTCCTCCCATACCCCTCTGACCCCACCCATTCTGCCCAGGCTCCTCCTATTTGACCCCACCCAATCTGACTAGGCTCCTCCTACACCCCCCTCTGCTAGGCTCCTCCTAAGCCCCTCCTCTGCTCTCTGACTCCACTCATTCTACCCAGGCTCCTCCCATATCCCTCTGACCCCACCCATTCTGCCCTGGCTCCTCCTATTTGACCCCACCCAATCTGACTAGGCTCCTCCTACACCCCCCTCTGCCCAGGCTCCTCCTATACCCCCTCCTCTCTGACTCCACCCATTCTACCCAGGCTCCTCCCATACCCCTCTGACCCCACCCATTCTGCCCAGGCTCCTCCTATTTGACCCCACCCAATCTGACTAGGCTCCTCCTACACCCCCCTCTGCCCAGGCTCCTCCTATACCCCCCTCTTCCAGGCTCCTCCTATACCCCCTCCTCTCTGACCCCACCCATTCTGCCCATATACCCCCTCCTCCTGCCCAGGCTCCTCCTATACCCCTCCTCTCTGACCCCACCCAATCTGACTAGGCTCCTCCTAAGCCCCTAGGCTCCTCCTAAGCCCCTCCTCTGCTCTCTGACCCCACCCATTCTGCCCAGGCTCCTCCTAAGCCCCTCCTCTCTGACCCCACCCAATCTGACTAGGCTCCTCCTAAGCCCCTAGGCTCCTCCTAAGCCCCTCCTCTGCTCTCTGACCCCACCCATTCTGCCCAGGCTCCTCCTATACCCCTCCTCTCTGACCCCACCCAACCTGCCCAGGGTCCTCCTCCTACAGACAACACCCATTCTCTTTCTTTCACCTTTCTTTCCACACCTATTTTACTTACCGACCAATCTGCAATCCCTCTTTCGCTAGGCATGATTCCACTCTTACACAACACACAGACACATTTTACTTACCAATTTACTTACCTGGTGCCGAACCCGGGATTTGAACCCTGGTTGCCTGGATGGAAGGCAGGAACTTATCCACTGGACCACACTGGTTTCCATGTAAGTAGCCTATCAAATTGTCCTTATGTCATGGTCATCCTTTTAATGTGCAATGGAAGCCACAGGAAAGGACACCAAGGCCTGTATGTTGCTTATAGTTACTTCTGCAATCCTCTAGACCACCAAGGAGCTATAGCTCAAAGGTAAGGCTTGTACCTTTAGTGGGGACAGCCCTCACAGGCCAGGGTTCGAATCCTGCCAGTGCTGTAGAAGTATCCCAAGGTGGGAAATTTTCAAACAGTGATTTTCTTTTATTTTTTTTTTGCTAAGTGTTTTTCTGGTTTCCATGTAAGTAGCCTATCAAATTGTCCGTATGTCATGGTCATCCATTTAATGTGCAATGGAAGCCACAGGAAAGGACACCAAGGCCTGTATGTTGCTTATAGTTACTACTGCAATCCTCCAGACCACCAAGGAGCTATAGCTCAAAGGTGAGGCTTGTACCTTTGGTGGGGACAGCCCTCACAGGCCAGGGTTCGAATCCTGCCAGTGCTGTAGAAGTATCCCAAGGTGGGAAATTTTCAAACAGTGATTTTCTTTTTTTTTTTTTTGCTAAGTGTTTTTCTGGTTTCCATGTAAGTAGCCTATCAAATTGTCCTTATGTCATGGTCATCCATTTAATGTGCAATGGAAGCCACAGGGAAGGACACCAAGGCCTGTATGTTGCTTATAGTTACTACTGCAATCCTCTAGACCACCAAGGAGATAGCTCAAAGGTAAGGCTTGTACCTTTGGGGGGACAGCCCTCACAGGCCAGGGTTCGAATCCTGCCAGTGCTGTAGAAGTGTCCCAAGGTGGGAAATTTTCAAACAGTGATTTTTTTTTTGCTAGTGTTTTTTGGGCAGGTGTCTCCCAACATTTCATATGTTTTCTCTCATGACCTTCTACCAACCGCCCTATTTCTCAAGTAGGTGCTAGGAACAAGGCCTTATCTTCCTTTATCAATGTCGTCATTCTTTGTCCTTTAAGTTTGGTGAATTGCAGAGTGCAATTGTGGTATTGGGGGTTATAACTGAGCACAAGAATGCGAGGATGGTGCTACACTTATTGTAAAATAGGTTGGTTGATGGTGATTTTTCATTTTAGTGTGAGCCACTCGCTCAAATCAGGGGTTTGGTGCCAGTGAGCTTGGATAGAAATAAAGGTCAAGTATGAGCTCTGGCTAACGAAATGATGGGTCGAGTTTGAGGCTAGCTAGAGTCCATTTATTAGGTGCAATAAGAAGTTGGAAAGATTTTTCCTTTAAGAGACAGACAAGAGCAGAGTCAAGCCTTTGCTCTAGTAGATCTGCATCATGCCTGCTGCAGGATGTGAAGGAGTGGACCTCCACAGCAGTGCGCTGTGCCGGGCTGGGCTGCACTGGGCTGGGCTGGGCCTGCCCTGGCATCTTGGATTTATTCACCCACCTCCTTCCTTTGAAGAACGCTCACGAACGGCCACGAACGTCCTTGTTCTGTATACAGGCGGACAGCGGGCAATTTAGGACCCTGCTAAATGATGGTGATGTCCCCATGTGCTTCCTTCGAGTGGCAAAATCCTTCGTCTAAGGCAGGTGGGCTTTTTTAAAATTTGGTTGAAGACCATATGTTGGAGGCAGTATCACGGCACAAGCCGCCGACCGTCTCAGAAGAAAGTATGCATGGGAGGACATTATTTGCATAGGAGAGCCCTCTTCTCAGTCCCATTCTTAAGCTGCAGTGGCTATGAAGTGTTACTAGGGGGCAGCAGTATGAACAAAAGAGCACACTGAGGCTTTTCTCCTTCTTGCTGACATGATTCTTGGTCATTTTTGTCTTGCAGGGCCTAAGGAGTGAATGACTACGATGACTGAGGGGATGAGGAATGGCTGGCCTGTATTTGTGGTGAAGGGGGAACATTTGGAAGGTAAACAGCAAGATGAAAGCGTCAAAGCATATATGTTTGCTGAGTGATTGAGTCTGTGTGTCACTTGTCTCTTTGTAGGGACATGTGAGAAAGGAACAGCAGCACCATAGACTTCAGGTGGGAGAGCAAGCAAGGATGAATATTTCCCTCAAATCCAAATACTTACAGCACCTCAAAGATGACAAGTGCGATATGATGTTCTGCAATTGCAAGGATTTGCCATGTGTGGTGCATAAATATGCATGGTTAGTGAGGTTTTTCCCAGAATGTGAGTATCGTTAGGCTGGCAAATGTCAGGCACTCCTTTGGGGGTATGAGGCCAAGAAAAAATTTGGGAAGTTTGCTACAGTCATCTGTAGGATCGAAAGACACTGGGGAATCGTTACAGAGGGAGCCAGGCTGCACAAAACGTGGTAACAGTTGGACAGAAATCTTTAGCCGGACTTTTGACTACCCCCAATGTGGGACCAGGACCGCAGTACCTCTCTGTCTCTGAAACATATTTTGACCTCTGGGCACCACCATCTCAATGCCCCTCAAATGTTCCCTCCTGGAACCCCAGCTTTGGTAGTGCATCAACCAGGTTTCAATCATTTGAGTGACCACAAACACCCTTGCTATGTGCCTTCCATTTACATTCAGTCAGTAACCCAGCTGCTTCGTTCGCTATTGAATCTCAAGTGACAGTTGGATGCACATTGCAGGGGTATACAGGCATTTACCGTACTGTACAGCCCCTCTCAGTACAGTAAACTACACTTCTTAAAATCATAAATACATGTTTTGTCCAACAGTAAGGCCGGGCCTTTCCTCTGTAGTTCATAGCCAACGTAAGGAGGAAAAAATAAGCTGAAGAGCATGCCAAAATTCTCTACAGACACTGCCAATCCTCACACTGCCTATTTGCATGCCGAGGTTATTCACTATGACCCACCAAACCAATTGGCAACAGTAGCCTCTCTCTGCCTCATTCGTATGCTCCGATGCCACCTTTATTTAGCAAATGTTAGTGCTCTAGGATTTCATAGCACGATTCGCTATAGCCTCTTTTTTCAACAGAAATGTCCTAAAGGTACCTATACCAATCTGCTGGGTGGGGAGGAGGGGGGCTGCTGCTGCTGGCAGTAAAATTTTGGGGCACCCCACCTGCAAAAATACATTCACATGCTCCTTGTTGTACCTTTCAATACCATAACTGCAGCAGAATCGTATGGTGACCCCTGTTGGTAACAGAAACTGTCAAACAGCTTTTTGCCACCCCCCCTCCCCCGTTGCCCCTAACCATTTGGGGTACACCCCATGAGGGAGGATCAGAGCAATAAAAAATAATGGTAGCCCCCCCAAAAAGGACCTGGAAGGCATGCCATTCTGTGCACCTCATCGCTCTTCACGTTGCGCCTAAGCACCTTTTAATACTGCTCCCCGACTGCCCCTCCAAACAGAAATCAGAAAGTATAGGGGGGTGCATTAAAAAAGTTTTTGCAGTTCCCCACCATAAGTCAGGATCCTCCTCCATCTATGACCCCTTCCTAGGCCCTCAGACCCTACCCATTCTGCCCAGGCTCCTCCTATTTGACCACACCCAATCTGACTAGGCTCCTCCTTAACCCCTCCTCTGCTCTCTGACCCCACCCAATCTGACTAGGCTCCTCCTATACCCCCTCCTCCTCTCTGACTCCACCCATTCTGCCCAGGCTCCTCCCATACCCCTCTGACCCCACCCATTCTGCCCAGGCTCCTCCTATACCCCTCTTATTTGACCCCAATCTGACTAGGCTCCTCCTAAGCCCCTCCTCTGCTGTCTGACCCCACCCATTCTGCCCAGGCTCCTCCTATACCCCTCCTCTCTGACCTCACCCATTCTGCCCAGGCTCCTCCTATTTGACCCCACCCAATCTGACTAGGCTCCTCCTAAGCCCCTCCTCTGCTGTCTGACTCCACCCATTCTGCCCAGGCTCCTCCTCAGCCCCTCCTCTCTGACCTCACCCAATCTGACTAGGCTCCTCCTATACCCCCTCCTCTCTGACCCCACCCATTCTGACTAAGCTCCTCCTAAACCCATCCTCTGCTGTCTGACCCCACCCATTCTGCCCAGGCTCCTCCTAAGCCCCTCTGCCCAGGCTCCTCCTATACCCCTCCTCTCTGACCTCACCCAATCTGACTAGGCTCCTCCTATACCCATTCTGCCCAGGCTCCTCCTATACCCCTCCTCTGCTGTCTGACCCCACCCATTCTGCCCAGGCTCCTCCTATACCCCTCCTCTCTGACCTCACCCATTCTGCCCAGGCTCCTCCTATTTGACCCCACCCAATCTGACTAGGCTCCTCCTAAGCCCCTCCTCTGCTGTCTGACTCCACCCATTCTGCCCAGGCTCCTCCTCAGCCCCTCCTCTCTGACCTCACCCAATCTGACTAGGCTCCTCCTATACCCCCTCCTCTCTGACCCCACCCATTCTGACTAAGCTCCTCCTAAACCCATCCTCTGCTGTCTGACCCCACCCATTCTGCCCAGGCTCCTCCTAAGCCCCTCTGCCCAGGCTCCTCCTATACCCCTCCTCTCTGACCTCACCCAATCTGACTAGGCTCCTCCTATACCCATTCTGCCCAGGCTCCTCCTATACCCCCTCCTATTTGACCCCACCCAATCTGACTAGGCTCCTCCTATACCCCCCTCTGCCCAGGCTCCTCCTATTTGACCCCACCCAATCGGACAAGGCTCCTCCTAAGCCCCTTCTCTGCTGTCTGACCCCACCCATTCTCCCCAGGCTCCTCCTATACCCCACCTCTCTGACCCCACCCAATCTGACTAGGCTCCTCCTAAGCCCCTCCTCTGCTGTCTGACCCCACCCATTCTGCCCAGGCTCCTCCTATACCCCCTCCTCTCTGACTCCACCCATTCTGCCCAGGCTCCTCCTATTTGACCCCACCCAATCTGACTAGGCTCCTCCTAAGCCCCTCCTCTGCTGTCTGACCCCACCCAATCTGATTAGGCTCCTCCTATACCCCCTCTGCCCAGGCTCCTCCTATACCCCTCCTCTCTGAGCCCACCCCCTCTGCCCAGGCTCCTCCTATACCCCTCCTCTGCTGTCTGACCCCACCCATTCTGCCCAGGCTCCTCCTATTTGACCCCACCCAATCTGACTAGGCTCCTCCTAAGCCCCTCCTCTGCTGTCTGACCCCACCCATTCTGCCCAGGCTCCTCCTATTTGACCCCACCCAATCTGACTAGGCTCCTCCTAAGCCCCTCCTCTCTGACCCCACCCATTCTGCCCAGGCTCCTCCTAAGCCCCTCCTCTGCTGTCTGACCCCACCCATTCTGCCCAGGCTCCTCCTATACCCCTCCTCTCTGACCCCACCCCCTCTGCCCAGGCTCCTCCTATTTGACCCCACCCAATCTGACTGGGCTCCTCCTACACCCCCCTCTGCCAGGCTCCTCCTATACCCCCTCCTCTCTGACTCCACCCATTCTACCTAGGCTCCTCCTATTTGACCCCACCCAATCTGACTAGGCTCCTCCTAAGCCCCTCCTCTGCTGTCTGACCCCACCCATTCTGCCCAGGCTCCTCCTATTTGACCCCACCCATTCTGCCCAGGCTCCTCCTATTTGACCCCACCCAATCTGACTAGGCTCCTCCTACACCCCCCTCTGCCCAGGCTCCTCCTATACCCCCCTCTGCCCAGGCTCCTCCTATACCCCCCTCTGCCAGGCTCCTCCTATTTGACCACACCCAATCTGACTAGGCTCCTCCTATACCCATTCTGCCCAGGCTCCTCCTATACCCCCTCCTCTCTGACCTCACCCATTCTGCCCATATACCCCCTCCTCCTGCCCAGGCTCCTCCTAAGCCCCTCCTCTGCTGTCTGACCCCACCCATTCTGCCCAGGCTCCGCCTAAGCCCCTCCTCTCTGACCCCACCCATTCTGCCCAGGCTCCTCCAAAGCCCCTCCTCTGCTGTCTGACCCCACCCCCTCTGGCCAGGCTCCTCCTATACCCCCTCTGCCCAGGCTCCTCCTATACCCCTCCTCTCTGACCCCACCCCCTCTGCCCAGGCTCCTCCTAAGCCCCTCCTCTGCTGTCTGACCCCACCCATTCTGCCCAGGCTCCTCCTATACCCCCTCCTCTCTGACTCCACCCATTCTACCCAGGCTCCTCCCATACCCCTCTGACCCCACCCAGGCTCCTCCTATTTGACCCCACCCAATCTGACTAGGCTCCTCCTACACCCCCCTCTGCCAGGCTCCTCCTAAGCCCCTCCTCTGCTGTCTGACCCCACCCAATTTGACTAGGCTCCTCCTACACCCCCCTCTGCCAGGCTCCTCCTATACCCCCTCCTCTCTGACTCCACCCATTCTACCCAGGCCCCTCCCATTTGACCCCACCCAATCTGACTAGGCTCCTCCTACACCCCCCCTCTGCCAGGCTCCTCCTATACCCCTCCTCTCTGACCCCACCCAATCTGACTAGGCTCCTCCTAAGCCCCTAGGCTCCTCCTAAGCCCCTCCTCTGCTGTCTGACCCCACTCATTCTGCCCAGGCTCCTCCTAAGCCCCTCCTTTCTGACCCCACCCAATCTGACTAGGCTCCTCCTAAGCCCCTAGGCTCCTCCTAAGCCCCTCCACTGCTCTCTGACCCCACCCATTCTGCCCAGGCTCCTCCTATACCCCACCTCTCTGACCCCACCCAATCTGACTAGGCTCCTCCTAAGCCCCTCCTCTGCTGTCTGACCCCACCCATTCTGCCCAGGCTCCTCCTATACCCCACCTCTCTGACCCCACCCAATCTGACTAGGCTCCTCCTAAGCCCCTCCTCTGCTGTCTGACCCCACCCATTCTGCCCAGGCTCCTCCTATACCCCCTCCTCTCTGGCTCCACCCATTCTACCCAGGCTCCTCCCATACCCCTCTGACCCCACCCATTCTGCCCAGGCTCCTCCTATTTGACCCCACCCAATCTGACTAGGCTCCTCCTACACCCCCCTCTGCTAGGCTCCTCCTAAGCCCCTCCTCTGCTCTCTGACTCCACTCATTCTACCCAGGCTCCTCCCATATCCCTCTGACCCCACCCATTCTGCCCTGGCTCCTCCTATTTGACCCCACCCAATCTGACTAGGCTCCTCCTACACCCCCCTCTGCCAGGCTCCTCCTATACCCCCTCCTCTCTGACTCCACCCATTCTACCCAGGCTCCTCCCATACCCCTCTGACCCCACCCATTCTGCCCAGGCTCCTCCTATTTGAC
Source organism: Lissotriton vulgaris (assembly GCF_964263255.1). Classification (NCBI taxonomy): domain Eukaryota; kingdom Metazoa; phylum Chordata; class Amphibia; order Caudata; family Salamandridae; genus Lissotriton; species Lissotriton vulgaris. The sequence continues at coordinate 1,004,035,610 of NC_141695.1, forward strand.
CCCACCCAATCTGACTAGGCTCCTCCTACACCCCCCTCTGCCCAGGCTCCTCCTATACCCCCCTCTTCCAGGCTCCTCCTATACCCCCTCCTCTCTGACCCCACCCATTCTGCCCATATACCCCCTCCTCCTGCCCAGGCTCCTCCTATACCCCTCCTCTCTGACCCCACCCAATCTGACTAGGCTCCTCCTAAGCCCCTAGGCTCCTCCTCTGCTCTCTGACCCCACCCATTCTGCCCAGGCTCCTCCTAAGCCCCTCCTCTCTGACCCCACCCAATCTGACTAGGCTCCTCCTAAGCCCCTAGGCTCCTCCTAAGCCCCTCCTCTGCTCTCTGACCCCACCCATTCTGCCCAGGCTCCTCCTATACCCCTCCTCTCTGACCCCACCCAACCTGCCCAGGGTCCTCCTCCTACAGACAACACCCATTCTCTTTCTTTCACCTTTCTTTCCACACCTATTTTACTTACCGACCAATCTGCAATCCCTCTTTCGCTAGGCATGATTCCACTCTTACACAACACACAGACACATTTTACTTACCAATTTACTTACCTGGTGCCGAACCCGGGATTTGAACCCTGGTTGCCTGGATGGAAGGCAGGAACTTATCCACTGGACCACACTGGTTTCCATGTAAGTAGCCTATCAAATTGTCCTTATGTCATGGTCATCCTTTTAATGTGCAATGGAAGCCACAGGAAAGGACACCAAGGCCTGTATGTTGCTTATAGTTACTTCTGCAATCCTCTAGACCACCAAGGAGCTATAGCTCAAAGGTAAGGCTTGTACCTTTAGTGGGGACAGCCCTCACAGGCCAGGGTTCGAATCCTGCCAGTGCTGTAGAAGTATCCCAAGGTGGGAAATTTTCAAACAGTGATTTTCTTTTATTTTTTTTTTGCTAAGTGTTTTTCTGGTTTCCATGTAAGTAGCCTATCAAATTGTCCGTATGTCATGGTCATCCATTTAATGTGCAATGGAAGCCACAGGAAAGGACACCAAGGCCTGTATGTTGCTTATAGTTACTACTGCAATCCTCCAGACCACCAAGGAGCTATAGCTCAAAGGTGAGGCTTGTACCTTTGGTGGGGACAGCCCTCACAGGCCAGGGTTCGAATCCTGCCAGTGCTGTAGAAGTATCCCAAGGTGGGAAATTTTCAAACAGTGATTTTCTTTTTTTTTTTTTTGCTAAGTGTTTTTCTGGTTTCCATGTAAGTAGCCTATCAAATTGTCCTTATGTCATGGTCATCCATTTAATGTGCAATGGAAGCCACAGGGAAGGACACCAAGGCCTGTATGTTGCTTATAGTTACTACTGCAATCCTCTAGACCACCAAGGAGATAGCTCAAAGGTAAGGCTTGTACCTTTGGGGGGACAGCCCTCACAGGCCAGGGTTCGAATCCTGCCAGTGCTGTAGAAGTGTCCCAAGGTGGGAAATTTTCAAACAGTGATTTTTTTTTTGCTAGTGTTTTTTTGGCAGGTGTCTCCCAACATTTCATATGTTTTCTCTCATGACCTTCTACCAACCGCCCTATTTCTCAAGTAGGTGCTAGGAACAAGGCCTTATCTTCCTTTATCAATGTCGTCATTCTTTGTCCTTTAAGTTTGGTGAATTGCAGAGTGCAATTGTGGTATTGGGGGTTATAACTGAGCACAAGAATGCGAGGATGGTGCTACACTTATTGTAAAATAGGTTGGTTGATGGTGATTTTTCATTTTAGTGTGAGCCACTCGCTCAAATCAGGGGTTTGGTGCCAGTGAGCTTGGATAGAAATAAAGGTCAAGTATGAGCTCTGGCTAATGAAATGATGGGTCGAGTTTGAGGCTAGCTAGAGTCCATTTATTAGGTGCAATAAGAAGTTGGAAAGATTTTTCCTTTAAGAGACAGACAAGAGCAGAGTCAAGCCTTTGCTCTAGTAGATCTGCATCATGCCTGCTGCAGGATGTGAAGGAGTGGACCTCCACAGCAGTGCGCTGTGCCGGGCTGGGCTGCACTGGGCTGGGCTGGGCCTGCCCTGGCATCTTGGATTTATTCACCCACCTCCTTCCTTTGAAGAACGCTCACGAACGGCCACGAACATCCTTGTTCTGTATACAGGCGGACAGCGGGCAATTTAGGACCCTGCTAAATGATGGTGATGTCCCCATGTGCTTCCTTCGAGTGGCAAAATCCTTCGTCTAAGGCAGGTGGGCTTTTTTAAAATTTGGTTGAAGACCATATGTTGGAGGCAGTATCACGGCACAAGCCGCCGACCGTCTCAGAAGAAAGTATGCATGGGAGGACATTATTTGCATAGGAGAGCCCTCTTCTCAGTCCCATTCTTAAGCTGCAGTGGCTATGAAGTGTTACTAGGGGGCAGCAGTATGAACAAAAGAGCACACTGAGGCTTTTCTCCTTCTTGCTGACATGATTCTTGGTCATTTTTGTCTTGCAGGGCCTAAGGAGTGAATGACTACGATGACTGAGGGGATGAGGAATGGCTGGCCTGTATTTGTGGTGAAGGGGGAACATTTGGAAGGTAAACAGCAAGATGAAAGCGTCAAAGCATATATGTTTGCTGAGTGATTGAGTCTGTGTGTCACTTGTCTCTTTGTAGGGACATGTGAGAAAGGAACAGCAGCACCATAGACTTCAGGTGGGAGAGCAAGCAAGGATGAATATTTCCCTCAAATCCAAATACTTACAGCACCTCAAAGATGACAAGTGCGATATGATGTTCTGCAATTGCAAGGATTTGCCATGTGTGGTGCATAAATATGCATGGTTAGTGAGGTTTTTCCCAGAATGTGAGTATCGTTAGGCTGGCAAATGTCAGGCACTCCTTTGGGGGTATGAGGCCAAGAAAAAATTTGGGAAGTTTGCTACAGTCATCTGTAGGATCGAAAGACACTGGGGAATCGTTACAGAGGGAGCCAGGCTGCACAAAACGTGGTAACAGTTGGACAGAAATCTTTAGCCGGACTTTTGACTACCCCCAATGTGGGACCAGGACCGCAGTACCTCTCTGTCTCTGAAACATATTTTGACCTCTGGGCACCACCATCTCAATGCCCCTCAAATGTTCCCTCCTGGAACCCCAGCTTTGGTAGTGCATCAACCAGGTTTCAATCATTTGAGTGACCACAAACACCCTTGCTATGTGCCTTCCATTTACATTCAGTCAGTAACCCAGCTGCTTCGTTCGCTATTGAATCTCAAGTGACAGTTGGATGCACATTGCAGGGGTATACAGGCATTTACCGTACTGTACAGCCCCTCTCAGTACAGTCAGACTACACTTCTTAAAATCATAAATACATGTTTTGTCCAACAGTAAGGCCGGGCCTTTCCTCTGTAGTTCATAGCCAACGTAAGGAGGAAAAAATAAGCTGAAGAGCATGCCAAAATTCTCTACAGACACTGCCAATCCTCACACTGCCTATTTGCATGCCGAGGTTATTCACTATGACCCACCAAACCAATTGGCAACAGTAGCCTCTCTCTGCCTCATTCGTATGCTCCGATGCCACCTTTATTTAGCAAATGTTAGTGCTCTAGGATTTCATAGCACGATTCGCTATAGCCTCTTTTTTCAACAGAAATGTCCTAAAGGTACCTATACCAATCTGCTGGGTGGGGAGGAGGGGGGCTGCTGCTGCTGGCAGTAAAATTTTGGGGCACCCCACCTGCAAAAATACATTCACATGCTCCTTGTTGTACCTTTCAATACCATAACTGCAGCAGAATCGTATGGTGAACCCTGTTGGTAACAGAAACTGTCAAACAGCTTTTTGCCACCCCCCCTCCCCCGTTGCCCCTAACCATTTGGGGTACACCCCATGAGGGAGGATCAGAGCAATAAAAAATAATGGTAGCCCCCCCAAAAAGTACCTGGAAGGCATGCCATTCTGTGCACCTCATCGCTCTTCACGTTGCGCCTAAGCACCTTTTAATACTGCTCCCCGACTGCCCCTCCAAACAGAAATCAGAAAGTATAGGGGGGTGCATTAAAAAAGTTTTTGCAGTTCCCCACCAAAAGTCAGGATCCTCCTCCATCTATGACCCCTTCCTAGGCCCTCAGACCCCACCCATTCTGCCCAGGCTCCTCCTATTTGACCACACCCAATCTGACTAGGCTCCTCCTTAACCCCTCCTCTGCTCTCTGACCCCACCCAATCTGACTAGGCTCCTCCTATACCCCCTCCTCTCTGACTCCACCCATTCTGCCCAGGCTCCTCCCATACCCCTCTGACCCCACCCATTCTGCCCAGGCTCCTCCTAAGCCCCTCTGCCCAGGCTCCTCCTATACCCCTCCTCTCTGACCTCACCCAATCTGACTAGGCTCCTCCTATACCCATTCTGCCCAGGCTCCTCCTATACCCCCTCCTCTCTGACTCCACCCATTCTGCCCAGGCTCCTCCTAAGCCCCTCCTCTCTGACCCCACCCATTCTGCCCAGGCTCCTCCTAAGCCCCTCCTCTGCTGTCTGACCCCACCCATTCTGCCCAGGCTCCTCCTATTTGACCCCACCCAATCTGACTAGGTTCCTCCTAAGCCCCTCCTCTGCTGTCTGGCCCCACCCATTCTGCCCAGGCTCCTCCTATACCCCCTCCTATTTGACCCCACCCAATCTGACTAGGCTCCTCCTATACCCCCCTCTGCCCAGGCTCCTCCTATTTGACCCCACCCAATCTGACTAGGCTCCTCCTAAGCCCCTCCTCTGCTGTCTGACCCCACCCATTCTGCCCAGGCTCCTCCTATACCCCTCCTCTCTGACCCCACCCCCTCTGCCCAGGCTCCTCCTAAGCCCCTCCTCTGCTGTCTGACCCCACCCATTCTGCCCAGGCTCCTCCTATACCCCCTCCTCTCTGACTCCACCCGTTCTACCCAGGCTCCTCCCATACCCCTCTGACCTCACCCAGGCTCCTCCTATTTGACCCCACCCAGGCTCCTCCTATTTGACCCCACCCAATCTGACTAGGCTCCTCCTACACCCCCCTCTGCCAGGCTCCTCCTATACCCCTCCTCTGCTGTCTGACCCCACCCATTCTGCCCAGGCTCCTCCCATACCCCTCTGACCCCACCCATTCTGCCCAGGCTCCTCCTATACCCCTCTTATTTGACCCCAATCTGACTAGGCTCCTCCTAAGCCCCTCCTCTGCTGTCTGACCCCACCCATTCTGCCCAGGCTCCTCCTATACCCCTCCTCTCTGACCTCACCCATTCTGCCCAGGCTCCTCCTATTTGACCCCACCCAATCTGACTAGGCTCCTCCTAAGCCCCTCCTCTGCTGTCTGACTCCACCCATTCTGCCCAGGCTCCTCCTCAGCCCCTCCTCTCTGACCTCACCCAATCTGACTAGGCTCCTCCTATACCCCCTCCTCTCTGACCCCACCCAATCTGACTAGGCTCCTCCTTAACCCCTCCTCTGCTCTCTGACCCCACCCATTCTGACTAAGCTCCTCCTAAACCCATCCTCTGCTGTCTGACCCCACCCATTCTGCCCAGGCTCCTCCTAAGCCCCTCTGCCCAGGCTCCTCCTATACCCCTCCTCTCTGACCTCACCCAATCTGACTAGGCTCCTCCTATACCCATTCTGCCCAGGCTCCTCCTATACCCCCTCCTCTCTGACTCCACCCATTCTGCCCAGGCTCCTCCTATACCCCTCCTCTCTGACTCCACCCATTCTGCCCAGGCTCCTCCTATACCCCCTCCTCTCTGACCCCACCCCCTCTGCCCAGGCTCCTCCTATACCCCTCCTCTGCTGTCTGACCCCACCCATTCTGCCCAGGCTCCTCCTATACCCCCTCCTCTCTGACTCCACCCATTCTGCCCAGGCTCCTCCTAAGCCCCTCCTCTGCTGTCTGACCCCACCCATTCTGCCCAGGCTCCTCCTATTTGACCCCACCCAATCTGACTAGGTTCCTCCTAAGCCCCTCCTCTGCTGTCTGGCCCCACCCATTCTGCCCAGGCTCCTCCTATACCCCCTCCTATTTGACCCCACCCAATCTGACTAGGCTCCTCCTATTGGACCCCACCCAATCTGATTAGGCTCCTCCTATACCCCCTCTGCCCAGGCTCCTCCTATACCCCTCCTCTCTGAGCCCACCCCCTCTGCCCAGGCTCCTCCTATACCCCTCCTCTGCTGTCTGACCCCACCCATTCTGCCCAGGCTCCTCCCTCTGCCCAGGCTCCTCCTATTTGACCCCACCCAATCTGACAAGGCTCCTCCTAAGCCCCTTCTCTGCTGTCTGACCCCACCCATTCTCCCCAGGCTCCTCCTATACCCCACCTCTCTGACCCCACCCAATCTGACTAGGCTCCTCCTAAGCCCCTCCTCTGCTGTCTGACCCCACCCATTCTGCCCAGGCTCCTCCTATACCCCCTCCTCTCTGACTCCACCCATTCTGCCCAGGCTCCTCCTATTGGACCCCACCCAATCTGATTAGGCTCCTCCTATACCCCCTCTGCCCAGGCTCCTCCTATACCCCTCCTCTCTGAGCCCACCCCCTATGCCCAGGCTCCTCCTATACCCCTCCTCTGCTGTCTGACCCCACCCATTCTGCCCAGGCTCCTCCTATTTGACCCCACCCAATCTGACTAGGCTCCTCCTAAGCCCCTCCTCTGCTGTCTGACCCCACCCATTCTGCCCAGGCTCCTCCTATTTGACCCCACCCAATCTGACTAGGCTCCTCCTAAGCCCCTCCTCTCTGACCCCACCCATTCTGCCCAGGCTCCTCCTAAGCCCCTCCTCTGCGGTCTGACCCCACCCATTCTGCCCAGGCTCCTCCTATACCCCTCCTCTCTGACCCCACCCCCTCTGCCCAGGCTCCTCCTATTTGACCCCACCCAATCTGACTAGGCTCCTCCTACACCCCCCTCTGCCAGGCTCCTCCTATACCCCCTCTTCTCTGACTCCACCCATTCTACCTAGGCTCCTCCCATACCCCTCTGACCCCACCCATTCTGCCCAGGCTCCTCCTATTTGACCCCACCCAATCTGACTAGGCTCCTCCTACACCCCCCTCTGCCCAGGCTCCTCCTATACCCCCCTCTGCCAGGCTCCTCCTATACCCCCCTCTGCCAGGCTCCTCCTATACCCCCTCCTCTCTGACCCCACCCATTCTGCCCAGGCTCCTCCTATTTGACCACACCCAATCTGACTAGGCTCCTCCTATACCCATTCTGCCCAGGCTCCTCCTATACCCCCTCCTCTCTGACTCCACCCATTCTGCCCAGGCTCCTCCTAAGCCCCTCCTCTCTGACTGACCCCACCCATTCTGCCCAGGCTCCGCCTAAGCCCCTTGATGTAATCAATAAGGGGCTGGCATCTCCAAGTAGATTAAGCAAGTTACTTTATTGAATTATGATAGAAGATTATAAGTTACAATGTTAACCCCATCAGGAGCAGCTGTCCTGCTGCTCAGCCCTCACCCAACTCACATTCATAACATACTAGCATTCCACTCATCCAACATTCTACAACACATGCATTCTAGCTGAGCAGCAGGGAGACTCAAGATACAACATATCTCCCTTCGTTATGGGGACAAAAATTGCATAGTGAACAAATAAGATAATGACCACATGTTAAGTACTCGTAGTCAAAAACTTAAAACAATGCACAAATAAAGCATATGCAAGTATGCAACACCATTCTACCAACGAACTTACAAAGAAGATACATCCTGAATCGCTATACCACGATTCACCAAACATCAAAAGAATACAACCCGAGGCGCTATGTAACGCCTCATCTCACACACCACAGTCTGAGCAGAACGTCACGAAAGGTCCCTGAAATAAAGCACTATCCATCATCATACACCATCAATCCGAAATGCCACACATCATACCAGTTGGCCAGACCAGAACAACATGCAGCACTCACAGAAACAAACTATAACACCAAATATCAGGAATCAACGTGTACACTACAGACAAATGAACAAGCCCTTACAAAACTCATTCACACACCAGATCGAGCACTTACATAACTCAATCATAACCAGAACGAGCACTTACATAACTCATTCATACACCAGAATGAGCACTTACATAACCCATTCATACACCAGAACAAGCACTTACATAACTCATTCTCACACAAATGAACAAGCCCTTACGTAACTCATTCATACACCCGATCGAGCACTTACATAACTCAATCATAACCAGAATGAGCACTTACATAACTCATTCATACACCAGAATGAGCACTTACATAACCCATTCATACACCAGAACGAGCACTTACATAACTCATTCTCACACAAATGAACAAGCCCTTACGTAACTCATTCATACACCCGATCGAGCACTTACATAACTCAATCATAACCAGAACAAGCACTTACATAACTCATTCCTGAAACACAACACACAACACTCGTTGTTGACAAAGAAACTGGACAATTGTCACTAACTTTCGCGCCAGGAGACTTAAACAGCAACAACCAAACAACATCAATGAAGATAGTTGCCCCCAACATTGGCTCTTAGACCCCATATTTCGGTACTCCGTTGTTTCTTCCATTCTGTAAAAGTAATCTGTCCTTAATGAGCCGGTATCTGTCAAAAACCAAATTATATCCATTGACAAGTCTTCTGAGAAACACACCCTCCATCGATAGTAACATCTCCTTCAGATAGACTCGCCCATGCACATGGTATAATTGCGGCAGATTTAAAGAAAACAGTACCTTTTCCTGAAGTGAAACACAGCGGCAGGTTTAAACAAAACAGTACCCTTCCCTGAAGTGAAACAATGCATTACACATCTTCCAAAGTCTGACAGGGTTATTGTCTGTCCATTCCTTTGTGCACCAACCGAAGGATCATGTCCATGGTAACGATCTTGCTTCATGTATAGCACGTCGCACCGGATGGCTCTCGGCACGTTTGTGCTGAAAAAAACAAATTCCCATCTGCTTACTTCCTCGCACGAACTCCAACGTCACAGAGGCTTCCATGAATGAGCTTCGTGACTCGAGTAGAGGTAACACGCACTTGAAGTTTTTTGAATTTGAACTGCCAAAATACTTAACATTTAGTATCGCGTTGTAAACATGCTCATAAAAATGTATATGTACTTCAAAGCGTTTCATTACGTGTTATCCTTGTGCTGCGCACTCCTCTCAGCTCGTCTCAGCCACATCGCACTTCATAAGCACAGTTCCAGTTCACACGAGCGGCAACTTTGCCGTTTATTTTCTCAAGACAGCTAAGACATCCAACACTTCTGCATTATTTCCTCAACTTTTACTGGAAACTGCGTCATTTCCCATCCTACACCGAAATCTCAGGCAAACGGCACTTCCAGAACATCAGGGAGAGTAAAATTCATGAACCCTTTACATTTCTCACTGAGGCTCGATTTCCAGTTCCATTTAGATTGGCATTGATAAATGCTTTTAAAACGCTAACAGATTTTCCTGCACTAGGTTACTTAACTGAGGCTCGATTTTTGCCCCTGAAAATACATGAACAGCAGAGCGAGAGTCATAAATCCTTCAGTCTTTACTGTGAGGCCCGATTTCTGCCCCGATCTCTTTCGAACACTGAGCAGCTGTTTTTACAACAGAGCAGTAGTATTTATACAACATTCACCACCGAGGCTCGATTTTTCCTTGCCCCCGAACTACATTTAAACTGCCAATCAGCTGACTTAATGGCTATGACAAACGCAATTCGGCACTTCTGGGAATTAGGGCGACCGATGGCAGGGTCACTGATGGGGTTTTCCTTTGGTGCCAAATAACGTTTTAGCCAATAGTGCTATAAACATAAAAGTCATTTACCTTGAAGTTTACTTTTCTTCATTTTCTAGTTTCAGTCCAGACTTCAACCTTCTGCTCTTTTCCTTAAAAGTTGCACGCGTAGATTCTTTATTCCCACAATCGCCAAATGATGTAATCAATAAGGGGCTGGCATCTCCAAGTAGATTAAGCAAGTTACTTTATTGAATTATGATAGAAGATTATAAGTTACAATGTTAACCCCATCAGGAGCAGCTGTCCTGCTGCTCAGCCCTCACCCAACTCACATTCATAACATACTAGCATTCCACTCATCCAACATTCTACAACACATGCATTCTAGCTGAGCAGCAGGGAGACTCAAGATACAACACCCCTCCTCTCTGATATTCTGCCCAGGCTCCTCCAAAGCCCCTCCTCTGCTGTCTGACCCCACCCCCTCTGGCCAGGCTCCTCCTATACCCCCTCTGCCCAGGCTCCTCCTATACCCCCTCTGCCCAGGCTCCTCCTATACCCCTCCTCTCTGTCCCCACCCCCTCTGCCCAGGCTCCTCCTAAGCCCCTCCTCTGCTGTCTGACCCCACCCATTCTGCCCAGGCTCCTCCTATACCCCCTCCTCTCTGACTCCACCCATTCTACCCAGGCTCCTCCCATACCCCTCTGACCCCACCCAGGCTCCTCCTATTTGACCCCACCCAATCTGACTAGGCTCCTCCTACACCCCCCTCTGCCAGGCTCCTCCTATACCCCTCCTCTGCTGTCTGACCCCACCCATTCTGCCCAGGCTCCTCCTTTTTGACCCCACCCAATCTGACTAGGCTCCTCCTAAGCCCCTCCTCTGCTGTCTGACCCCACCCAATCTGACTAGGTTCCTCCTACACCCCCCTCTGCCAGGCTCCTCCTATACCCCCTCCTCTCTGACTCCACCCATTCTACCCAGGCCCCTCCCATTCTGCCCAGGCTCCTCCTATTTGACCCCACCCAATCTGACTAGGCTCCTCCTACACCCCCCCTCTGCCAGGCTCCTCCTATACCCCTCCTCTCTGACCCCACCCAATCTGACTAGGCTCCTCCTAAGCCCCTAGGCTCCTCCTAAGCCCCTCCTCTGCTGTCTGACCCCACTCATTCTGCCCAGGCTCCTCCTAAGCCCCTCCTTTCTGACCCCACCCAATCTGACTAGGCTCCTCCTAAGCCCCTAGGCTCCTCCTAAGCCCCTCCTCTGCTCTCTGACCCCACCCATTCTGCCCAGGCTCCTCCTATACCCCACCTCTCTGACCCCACCCAATCTGACTAGGCTCCTCCTAAGCCCCTCCTCTGCTGTATGACCCCACCCATTCTGCCCAGGCTCCTCCTCTCTGACCCCACCCATTCTGCCCAGGCTCCTCCTATACCCCACCACTCTGACCCCACCCAATCTGACTAGGCTCCTCCTAAGCCCCTCCTCTGCTGTCTGACCCCACCCATTCTGCCCAGGCTCCTCCTATACCCCCTCCTCTCTGACTCCACCCATTCTACCCAGGCTCCTCCCATACCCCTCTGACCCCACCCATTCTGCCCAGGCTCCTCCTATTTGACCCCACCCAATCTGACTAGGCTCCTCCTACACCCCCCTCTGCCAGGCTCCTCCTATACCCCCTCCTCTCTGACTCCACCCATTCTACCCAGGCTCCTCCCATACCCCTCTGACCCCACCCATTCTGCCCAGGCTCCTCCTATTTGACCCCACCCAATCTGACTAGGCTCCTCCTACACCCCCCTCTGCCCAGGCTCCTCCTATACCCCCCTCTTCCAGGCTCCTCCTATACCCCCTCCTCTCTGACCCCACCCATTCTGCCCAGGCTCCTCCTATACCCCCTCCTCTCTGACTCCACCCATTCTGCCCAGGCTCCTCCTAAGCCCCTCCTCTCTGACCCCACCCATTCTGCCCATATACCCCCTCCTGCCCAGGCTCCTCCTATACCCCTCCTCTCTGACCCCACCCCCTCTGTCCAGGCTCCTCCTAAGCCCCTCCTCTGCTGTCTGACCCCACCCATTCTGCCCAGCCTCCTCCTCTCTGACCCCACCCATTCTGCCCAGGCTCCTCCTATACCCCACCTCTCTGACCCCACCCAATCTGACTAGGCTCCTCCTAAGCCCCTCCTCTGCTGTCTGACCCCACCCATTCTGCCCAGGCTCCTCCTATACCCCCTCCTCTCTGACTCCACCCATTCTACCCAGGCTCCTCCCATACCCCTCTGACCCCACCCATTCTGCCCAGGCTCCTCCTATTTGACCCCATCCAATCTGACTAGGCTCCTCCTACAACCCCCTCTGCCAGGCTCCTCCTATACCCCCTCCTCTCTGACTCCACCCATTCTACCCAGGCTCCTCCCATTCTGCCCAGGCTCCTCCTATTTGACCCCACCCAATCTGACTAGGCTCCTCCTACACCCCCCTCTGCCCAGGCTCCTCCTATACCCCCTCCTCTCTGACCCCACCCATTCTGCCCAGGCTCCTCCTATTTGACCCCACCCAATCTGACTAGGCTCCTCCTAAGCCCCTCCTCTCTGACCCCACCCATTCTGCCCAGGCTCCTCCTAAGCCCCTCCTCTCTGACCCCACCCAATCTGACTAGGCTCCTCCTACACCCCCCCTCTGCCAGGCTCCTCCTATACTCCTCCTATTTGACCCCACCCAATCTGACTAGGCTCCTCCTAAGCCCCTCCTCTGCTGTCTGACCCCACCCATTCTGCCCAGGCTCCTCCTATTTGACCCCACCCAATCTGACTAGGCTCCTCCTAAGCCCCTCCTCTCTGACCCCACCCATTCTGCCCAGGCTCCTCCTAAGCCCCTCCTCTGCGGTCTGACCCCACCCATTCTGCCCAGGCTCCTCCTATACCCCTCCTCTCTGACCCCACCCCCTCTGCCCAGGCTCCTCCTATTTGACCCCACCCAATCTGACTAGGCTCCTCCTACACCCCCCTCTGCCAGGCTCCTCCTATACCCCCTCTTCTCTGACTCCACCCATTCTACCTAGGCTCCTCCCATACCCCTCTGACCCCACCCATTCTACCCAGGCTCCTCCTATTTGACCCCACCCAATCTGACTAGGCTCCTCCTACACCCCCCTCTGCCCAGGCTCCTCCTATACCCCCCTCTGCCAGGCTCCTCCTATACCCCCCTCTGCCAGGCTCCTCCTATACCCCCTCCTCTCTGACCCCACCCATTCTGCCCAGGCTCCTCCTATTTGACCACACCCAATCTGACTAGGCTCCTCCTATACCCATTCTGCCCAGGCTCCTCCTATACCCCCTCCTCTCTGACTCCACCCATTCTGCCCAGGCTCCTCCTAAGCCCCTCCTCTCTGACCTCACCCATTCTGCCCATATACCCCCTCCTCCTGCCCAGGCTCCTCCTAAGCCCCTCCTCTGCTGTCTGACCCCACCCATTCTGCCCAGGCTCCGCCTAAGCCCCTCCTCTCTGATATTCTGCCCAGGCTCCTCCAAAGCCCCTCCTCTGCTGTCTGACCCCACCCCCTCTGGCCAGGCTCCTCCTATACCCCCTCTGCCCAGGCTCCTCCTATACCCCCTCTGCCCAGGCTCCTCCTATACCCCTCCTCTCTGACCCCACCCCCTCTGCCCAGGCTCCTCCTAAGCCCCTCCTCTGCTGTCTGACCCCACCCATTCTGCCCAGGCTCCTCCTATACCCCCTCCTCTCTGACTCCACCCATTCTACCCAGGCTCCTCCCATACCCCTCTGACCCCACCCAGGCTCCTCCTATTTGACCCCACCCAATCTGACTAGGCTCCTCCTACACCCCCCTCTGCCAGGCTCCTCCTATACCCCTCCTCTGCTGTCTGACCCCACCCATTCTGCCCAGGCTCCTCCTTTTTGACCCCACCCAATCTGACTAGGCTCCTCCTAAGCCCCTCCTCTGCTGTCTGACCCCACCCAATCTGACTAGGTTCCTCCTACACCCCCCTCTGCCAGGCTCCTCCTATACCCCCTCCTCTCTGACTCCACCCATTCTACCCAGGCCCCTCCCATTCTGCCCAGGCTCCTCCTATTTGACCCCACCCAATCTGACTAGGCTCCTCCTACACCCCCCCTCTGCCAGGCTCCTCCTATACCCCTCCTCTCTGACCCCACCCAATCTGACTAGGCTCCTCCTAAGCCCCTAGGCTCCTCCTAAGCCCCTCCTCTGCTGTCTGACCCCACTCATTCTGCCCAGGCTCCTCCTAAGCCCCTCCTTTCTGACCCCACCCAATCTGACTAGGCTCCTCCTAAGCCCCTAGGCTCCTCCTAAGCCCCTCCTCTGCTCTCTGACCCCACCCATTCTGCCCAGGCTCCTCCTATACCCCACCTCTCTGACCCCACCCAATCTGACTAGGCTCCTCCTAAGCCCCTCCTCTGCTGTATGACCCCACCCATTCTGCCCAGGCTCCTCCTGCCCAGGCTCCTCCTATACCCCCTCCTCTCTGACTCCACCCATTCTACCCAGGCTCCTCCCATACCCCTCTGACCCCACCCATTCTGCCCAGGCTCCTCCTATTTGACCCCACCCAATCTGACTAGGCTCCTCCTACACCCCCCTCTGCCAGGCTCCTCCTATACCCCCTCCTCTCTGACTCCACCCATTCTACCCAGGCTCCTCCCATACCCCTCTGACCCCACCCATTCTGCCCAGGCTCCTCCTATTTGACCCCACCCAATCTGACTAGGCTCCCCCTACACCCCCCTCTGCCCAGGCTCCTCCTATACCCCCCTCTTCCAGGCTCCTCCTATACCCCCTCCTCTCTGACCCCACCCATTCTGCCCAGGCTCCTCCTAAGCCCCTCCTCTCTGACCCCACCCATTCTGCCCATATACCCCCTCCTGCCCAGGCTCCTCCTATACCCCTCCTCTCTGACCCCACCCCCTCTGCCCAGGCTCCTCCTAAGCCCCTCCTCTGCTGTCTGACCCCACCCATTCTGCCCAGCCTCCTCCTCTCTGACCCCACCCATTCTGCCCAGGCTCCTCCTATACCACCTCCTCTCTGACCCCACCCATTCTGCCCAGGCTCCTCCTAAGCCCCTCCTCTCTGACCCCACCCATTCTGCCCATATACCCCCTCCTCCTGCCCAGGCTCCTCCTATACCCCTCCTCTCTGACCCCACCCCCTCTGCCCAGGCTCCTCCTAAGCCCCTCCTCTGCTGTCTGACCCCACCCATTCTGCCCAGGCTCCTCCTATACCCCACCTCTCTGACCCCACCCAATCTGACTAGGCTCCTCCTAAGCCCCTCCTCTGCTGTCTGACCCCACCCATTCTGCCCAGGCTCCTCCTCTCTGACCCCACCCATTCTGCCCAGGCTCCTCCTAAGCCCCTCCTCTCTGACCCCACCCATTCTGCCCATATACCCCCTCCTCCTGCCCAGGCTCCTCCTATACCCCTCCTCTCTGACCCCACCCCCTCTGCCCAGGCTCCTCCTAAGCCCCTCCTCTGCTGTCTGACCCCACCCATTCTGCCCAGGCTCCTCCTATACCCCACCTCTCTGACCCCACCCAATCTGACTAGGCTCCTCCTAAGCCCCTCCTCTGCTGTCTGACCCCACCCATTCTGCCCAGGCTCCTCCTATACCCCACCTCTCTGACCCCACCCAATCTGACTAGGCTCCTCCTAAGCCCCTCCTCTGCTGTCTGACCCCACCCAATCTGACTAGGCTCCTCCTAAGCCCCTAGGCTCCTCCTAAGCCCCTCCTCTGCTCTCTGACCCCACCCATTGTGCCCAGGCTCCTCCTATACCATCCTCTCTGACCCCACCCAACCTGCCCAGGGTCCTCCTCCTACAGACAACACCCATTCTCTTTCTTTCACCTTTCTTTCCACACCTATTTTACTTACCGACCAATCTGCAATCCCTCTTTCGCTAGGCATGATTCCACTCTTACACAACACACAGACACATTTTACTTACCAATTTACTTACCTGGTGCCGAACCCGGGATTTGAACCCTGGTTGCCTGGATGGAAGGCAGGAACTTACCCACTGGACCACACTGGTTTCCATGTAAGTAGCCTATCAAATTGTCCTTATGTCATGGTCATCCTTTTAATGTGCAATGGAAGCCACAGGAAAGGACACCAAGGCCTGTATGTTGCTTATAGTTACTTCTGCAATCCTCTAGACCACCAAGGAGCTATAGCTCAAAGGTAAGGCTTGTACCTTTAGTGGGGACAGCCCTCACAGGCCAGGGTTCGAATCCTGCCAGTGCTGTAGAAGTATCCCAAGGTGGGAAATTTTCAAACAGTGATTTTCATTTATTTTTTTTTGCTAAGTGTTTTTCTGGTTTCCATGTAAGTAGCCTATCAAATTGTCCTTATGTCATGGTCATCCATTTAATGTGCAATGGAAGCCACAGGGAAGGACACCATGGCCTGTATGTTGCTTATAGTTACTACTGCAATCCTCTAGACCACCAAGGAGATAGCTCAAAGGTAAGGCTTGTACCTTTGGGGGGACAGCCCTCACAGGCCAGGGTTCGAATCCTGCCAGTGCTGTAGAAGTGTCCCAAGGTGGGAAATTTTCAAACAGTGATTTTTTTTTGCTAGTGTTTTTTTGGCAGGTGTCTCCCAACATTTCATATGTTTTCTCTCATGACCTTCTACCAACCGCCCTATTTCTCAAGTAGGTGCTAGGAACAAGGCCTTATCTTCCTTTATCAATGTCGTCATTCTTTGTCCTTTAAGTTTGGTGAATTGCAGAGTGCAATTGTGGTATTGGGGGTTATAACTGAGCACAAGAATGCGAGGATGGTGCTACACTTATTGTAAAATAGGTTGGTTGATGGTGATTTTTCATTTTAGTGTGAGCCACTCGCTCAAATCAGGGGTTTGGTGCCAGTGAGCTTGGATAGAAATAAAGGTCAAGTATGAGCTCTGGCTAATGAAATGATGGGTCGAGTTTGAGGCTAGCTAGAGTCCATTTATTAGGTGCAATAAGAAGTTGGAAAGATTTTTCCTTTAAGAGACAGACAAGAGCAGAGTCAAGCCTTTGCTCTAGTAGATCTGCATCATGCCTGCTGCAGGATGTGAAGGAGTGGACCTCCACAGCAGTGCGCTGTGCCGGGCTGGGCTGCACTGGGCTGGGCTGGGCCTGCCCTGGCATCTTGGATTTATTCACCCACCTCCTTCCTTTGAAGAACGCTCACGAACGGCCACGAACGTCCTTGTTCTGTATACAGGCGGACAGCAGGCAATTTAGGACCCTGCTAAATGATGGTGATGTCCCCATGTGCTTCCTTCGAGTGGCAAAATCCTTCGTCTAAGGCAGGTGGGCTTTTTTAAAATTTGGTTGAAGACCATATGTTGGAGGCAGTATCACGGCACAAGCCGCCGACCGTCTCAGAAGAAAGTATGCATGGGAGGACATTATTTGCATAGGAGAGCCCTCTTCTCAGTCCCATTCTTAAGCTGCAGTGGCCATGAAGTGTTACTAGGGGGCAGCAGTATGAACAAAAGAGCACACTGAGGCTTTTCTCCTTCTTGCTGACATGATTCTTGGTCATTTTTGTCTTGCAGGGCCTAAGGAGTGAATGACTACGATGACTGAGGGGATGAGGAATGGCTGGCCTGTATTTGTGGTGAAGGGGGAACATTTGGAAGGTAAACAGCAAGATGAAAGCGTCAAAGCATATATGTTTGCTGAGTGATTGAGTCTGTGTGTCACTTGTCTCTTTGTAGGGACATGTGAGAAAGGAACAGCAGCACCATAGACTTCAGGTGGGAGAGCAAGCAAGGATGAATATTTCCCTCAAATCCAAATACTTACAGCACCTCAAAGATGACAAGTGCGATATGATGTTCTGCAATTGCAAGGATTTGCCATGTGTGGTGCATAAATATGCATGGTTAGTGAGGTTTTTCCCAGAATGTGAGTATCGTTAGGCTGGCAAATGTCAGGCACTCCTTTGGGGGTATGAGGCCAAGAAAAAATTTGGGAAGTTTGCTACAGTCATCTGTAGGATCGAAAGACACTGGGGAATCGTTACAGAGGGAGCCAGGCTGCACAAAACGTGGTAACAGTTGGACAGAAATCTTTAGCCGGACTTTTGACTACCCCCAATGTGGGACCAGGACCGCAGTACCTCTCTGTCTCTGAAACATATTTTGACCTCTGGGCACCACCATCTCAATGCCCCTCAAATGTTCCCTCCTGGAACCCCAGCTTTGGTAGTGCATCAACCAGGTTTCAATCATTTGAGTGACCACAAACACCCTTGCTATGTGCCTTCCATTTACATTCAGTCAGTAACCCAGCTGCTTCGTTCGCTATTGAATCTCAAGTGACAGTTGGATGCACATTGCAGGGGTATACAGGCATTTACCGTACTGTACAGCCCCTCTCAGTACAGTCAGACTACACTTCTTAAAATCATAAATACATGTTTTGTCCAACAGTAAGGCCGGGCCTTTCCTCTGTAGTTCATAGCCAACGTAAGGAGGAAAAAATAAGCTGAAGAGCATGCCAAAATTCTCTACAGACACTGCCAATCCTCACACTGCCTATTTGCATGCCGAGGTTATTCACTATGACCCACCAAACCAATTGGCAACAGTAGCCTCTCTCTGCCTCATTCGTATGCTCCGATGCCACCTTTATTTAGCAAATGTTAGTGCTCTAGGATTTCATAGCACGATTCGCTATAGCCTCTTTTTTCAACAGAAATGTCCTAAAGGTACCTATACCAATCTGCTGGGTGGGGAGGAGGGGGGCTGCTGCTGCTGGCAGTAAAATTTTGGGGCACCCCACCTGCAAAAATACATTCACATGCTCCTTGTTGTACCTTTCAATACCATAACTGCAGCAGAATCGTATGGTGACCCCTGTTGGTAACAGAAACTGTCAAACAGCTTTTTGCCACCCCCCCTCCCCCGTTGCCCCTAACCATTTGGGGTACACCCCATGAGGGAGGATCAGAGCAATAAAAAATAATGGTAGCCCCCCCAAAAAGTACCTGGAAGGCATGCCATTCTGTGCACCTCATCGCTCTTCACGTTGCGCCTAAGCACCTTTTAATACTGCTCCCCGACTGCCCCTCCAAACAGAAATCAGAAAGTATAGGGGGGTGCATTAAAAAAGTTTTTGCAGTTCCCCACCATAAGTCAGGATCCTCCTCCATCTATGACCCCTTCCTAGGCCCTCAGACCCCACCCATTCTGCCCAGGCTCCTCCTATTTGACCACACCCAATCTGACTAGGCTCCTCCTTAACCCCTCCTCTGCTCTCTGACCCCACCCAATCTGACTAGGCTCCTCCTATACCCCCTCCTCTCTGACTCCACCCATTCTGCCCAGGCTCCTCCCATACCCCTCTGACCCCACCCATTCTGCCCAGGCTCCTCCTATACCCCTCTTATTTGACCCCAATCTGACTAGGCTCCTCCTAAACCAATCCTCTGCTGTCTGACTCCACCCATTCTGCCCAGGCTCCTCCTATACCCCCTCCTCTCTGACTCCACCCATTCTGCCCAGGCTCCTCCTATTGGACCCCACCCAATCTGATTAGGCTCCTCCTATACCCCCTCTGCCCAGGCTCCTCCTATTTGACCCCACCCAATCTGACTAGGCTCCTCCTATACCCCCTCCTCTCTGACTCCACCCATTCTGCCCAGGCTCCTCCCATACCCCTCTGACCCCACCCATTCTGCCCAGGCTCCTCCTATACCCCTCTTATTTGACCCCAATCTGACTAGGCTCCTCCTAAGCCCCTCCTCTGCTGTCTGACCCCACCCATTCTGACTAAGCTCCTCCTAAACCAATCCTCTGCTGTCTGACTCCACCCATTCTGCCCAGGCTCCTCCTCAGCCCCTCCTCTCTGACCTCACCCAATCTGACTAGGCTCCTCCTATACCCCCTCCTCTCTGACCCCACCCAATCTGACTAGGCTCCTCCTTAACCCCTCCTCTGCTCTCTGACCCCACCCATTCTGACTAAGCTCCTCCTAAACCCATCCTCTGCTGTCTGACCCCACCCATTCTGCCCAGGCTCCTCCTAAGCCCCTCTGCCAAGGCTCCTCCTATACCCCTCCTCTCTGACCTCACCCAATCTGACTAGGCTCCTCCTATACCCATTCTGCCCAGGCTCCTCCTATACCCCCTCCTCTCTGACTCCACCCATTCTGCCCAGGCTCCTCCTATACCCCTTCTCTGCTGTCTGACCCCACCCATTCTCCCCAGGCTCCTCCTATTGGACCCCACCCAATCTGATTAGGCTCCTCCTATACCCCCTCTGCCCAGGCTCCTCCTATACCCCTCCTCTCTGACCCCACCCCCTCTGCCCAGGCTCCTCCTATACCCCCTCTGCCCAGGCTCCTCCTATACCCCTCCTCTGCTGTCTGACCCCACCCATTCTGCCCAGGCTCCTCCTATTTGACCCCACCCAATCTGACTAGGCTCCTCCTAAGCCCCTCCTCTGCTGTCTGACCCCCACCCATTCTGCCCAGGCTCCTCCTATACCCCACCTCTCTGACCCCACCCAATCTGACTAGGCTCCTCCTAAGCCCCTCCTCTGCTGTCTGACCCCACCCATTCTGCCCAGGCTCCTCCTAAGCCCCTCCTCTGCTGTCTGACCCCACCCATTCTGCCCAGGCTCCTCCTATACCCCCTCCTCTCTGACTCCACCCATTCTGCCCAGGCTCCTCCTATTTGACCCCACCCAATCTGACTAGGCTCCTCCTACACCCCCCTCTGCCCAGGCTCCTCCTATACCCCCCTCTGCCAGGCTCCTCCTATACCCCCTCCTCTCTGACTCCACCCATTCTGCCCAGGCTCCTCCTATTTGACCCCACCCAATCTGACTAGGCTCCTCCTATACCCCCTCTGCCCAGGCTCCTCCTAAGCCCCTCCTCTGCTGTCTGACCCCCACCCATTCTGCCCAGGCTCCGCCTAAGCCCCTCCTCTCTGACCCCACCCATTCTGCCCAGGCTCCTCCTAAGCCCCACCTCTCTGACTCCACCCATTCTGCCCAGGCTCCTCCTATTTGACCCCACCCAATCTGACTAGGCTCCTCCTATACCCCTCCTCTCTGACCCCACCCAATCTGACTAGGCTCCTCCTAAGCCCCTCCTCTGCTGTCTGACCCCACCCATTCTGCCCAGGCTCCTCCTATTTGACCCCACCCAATCTGACTTGGCTCCTCCTAAGCCCCTCCTCTGCTGTCTGACCCCACCCATTCTGCCCAGGCTCCTCCTATACCCCTCCTCTCTGACCCCACCCAATCTGACTAGGCTCCTCCTAAGCCCCTCCTCTCTGACCCCACCCAATCTGACTAGGCTCCTCCTATACCCCCTCCTCTCTGACTCCACCCATTCTGACTAGGTTCCTCCTATTTGACCCCACCCAATCTGACTAGGCTCCTCCTAAGCCCCTCCTCTGCTGTCTGACCCCACCAATTCTGCCCAGGCTCCTCCTATTTGACCCCACCCAATCTGACTAGGCTCCTCCTAAGCCCCTCCTCTGCTGTCTGACCCCACCCATTCTGCCCAGGCTCCTCCTAAGCCCCTCCTCTGCTGTCTGACCCCCACCCATTTTGCCCAGGCTCCGCCTAAGCCCCTCCTCTCTGACCCCACCCATTCTGCCCAGGCTCCTCCTAAGCCCCACCTCTCTGACTCCACCCATTCTGCCCAGGCTCCTCCTATTTGACCCCACCCAATCTGACTTGGCTCCTCCTAAGCCCCTCCTCTGCTGTCTGACCCCACCCATTCTGCCCAGGCTCCTCCTATTTGACCCCACCCAATCTGACTAGGCTCCTCCTATACCCCCTCTGCCCAGGCTCCTCCTAAGCCCCTCCTCTGCTGTCTGACCCCCACCCATTCTGCCCAGGCTCCGCCTAAGCCCCTCCTCTCTGACCCCACCCATTCTGCCCAGGCTCCTCCTAAGCCCCACCTCTCTGACTCCACCCATTCTGCCCAGGCTCCTCCTATTTGACCCCACCCAATCTGACTAGGCTCCTCCTAAGCCCCTCCTCTCTGACCCCACCCCCTCTGACTAGGCTCCTCCTATACCCCCTCCTCTCTGACTCCACCCATTCTACCCAGGCTCCTCCCATACCCCTCTGACCCCTCCCATTGTGCCCAGGCTCCTCCTATTTGACCCCACCCAATCTGACTAGGCTCCTCCTACACCCCCCTCTGCCAGGCTCCTCCTATACCCCCTCCTCTCTGACTCCACCCATTCTACCCAGGCTCCTCCCATACCCCTCTGACTAGGCTCCTCCTAAGCCCCTAGGCTCCTCCTAAGCCCCTCCTCTGCTCTCTGACCCCACCCATTCTGCCCAGGCTCCACCTAAGCCCCTCCTCTGCTGTCTGACCCCACCCATTCTGCCCAGGCTCCTCCTATTTGACCCCACCCAATCTGACTAGGCTCCTCCTAAGCCCCTAGGCTCCTCCTAAGCCCCTCCTCTGCTCTCTGACCCCACCCATTCTGCCCAGGCTCCTCCTAAGCCCCTCCTCTCTGACCCCACCAATTCTGCCCAGGCTCCTCCTAAGCCCCTCATCTGCTGTCTGACCCCACCCATTCTGCCCAGGCTCCTCCTATACCCCTCCTCTCTGACCCACCCATTCTGACTAGGCTCCTCCTATTTGACCCCACCCAATCTGACTTGGCTCCTCCTAAGCCCCTCCTCTGCTGTCTGACCCCACCCATTCTGCCCAGGCTCCTCCTAAGCCCCTCCTCTGCTGTCCCCACCCATTCTGCCCAGGCTCCTCCTATACCCCTCTGACCCCACCCATTCTGCCCAGGCTCCTCCTATTTGACCCCACCCAATCTGACTAGGCTCCTCCTAAGCCCCTCCTCTCTGACCCCACCCCCTCTGACTAGGCTCCTCCTATACCCCCTCCTCTGCTGTCCCCACCCATTCTGCCCAGGCTCCTCCTATACCCCTCTGACCCCACCCAGGCTCCTCCTATTTGACCCCACCCAATCTGACTAGGCTCCTCCTACACCCCCCTCTGCCAGGCTCCTCCTAAGCCCCTCCTCTGCTGTCTGACCCCACCCATTCTGCCCAAGCTCCTCCTAAGCCCCTCCTCTGCTGTCCCCACCCATTCTGCCCAGGCTCCTCCTATACCCCTCTGACTCCACCCAGGCTCCTCCCATACCCCTCTGACCCCACCCAGGCTCCTCCTATTTGACCCCACCCAATCTGACTAGGCTCCTCCTACACCCCCCTCTGCCAGGCTCCTCCTATACCCCCTCCCCTCTGACTCCACCCATTCTACCCAGGCTCCTCCCATACCCCTCTGACCCCACCCATTCTGCCCAGGCTCCTCCTATTTGACCCCACCCAATCTGACTAGGCTCCTCCTACACCCCCCTCTGCCCAGGCTCCTCCTATACCCCCCTCTTCCAGGCTCCTCCTATACCCCCTCCTCTCTGACCCCACCCATTCTGCCCATATACCCCCTCCTCCTGCCCAGGCTCCTCCTATACCCCTCCTCTCTGACCCCACCCAATCTGACTAGGCTCCTCCTAAGCCCCTAGGCTCCTCCTCTGCTCTCTGACCCCACCCATTCTGCCCAGGCTCCTCCTAAGCCCCTCCTCTCTGACCCCACCCAATCTGACTAGGCTCCTCCTAAGCCCCTAGGCTCCTCCTAAGCCCCTCCTCTGCTCTCTGACCCCACCCATTCTGCCCAGGCTCCTCCTATACCCCTCCTCTCTGACCCCACCCAACCTGCCCAGGGTCCTCCTCCTACAGACAACACCCATTCTCTTTCTTTCACCTTTCTTTCCACACCTATTTTACTTACCGACCAATCTGCAATCCCTCTTTCGCTAGGCATGATTCCACTCTTACACAACACACAGACACATTTTACTTACCAATTTACTTACCTGGTGCCGAACCCGGGATTTGAACCCTGGTTGCCTGGATGGAAGGCAGGAACTTATCCACTGGACCACACTGGTTTCCATGTAAGTAGCCTATCAAATTGTCCTTATGTCATGGTCATCCTTTTAATGTGCAATGGAAGCCACAGGAAAGGACACCAAGGCCTGTATGTTGCTTATAGTTACTTCTGCAATCCTCTAGACCACCAAGGAGCTATAGCTCAAAGGTAAGGCTTGTACCTTTAGTGGGGACAGCCCTCACAGGCCAGGGTTCGAATCCTGCCAGTGCTGTAGAAGTATCCCAAGGTGGGAAATTTTCAAACAGTGATTTTCTTTTATTTTTTTTTTGCTAAGTGTTTTTCTGGTTTCCATGTAAGTAGCCTATCAAATTGTCCGTATGTCATGGTCATCCATTTAATGTGCAATGGAAGCCACAGGAAAGGACACCAAGGCCTGTATGTTGCTTATAGTTACTACTGCAATCCTCCAGACCACCAAGGAGCTATAGCTCAAAGGTGAGGCTTGTACCTTTGGTGGGGACAGCCCTCACAGGCCAGGGTTCGAATCCTGCCAGTGCTGTAGAAGTATCCCAAGGTGGGAAATTTTCAAACAGTGATTTTCTTTTTTTTTTTTTTGCTAAGTGTTTTTCTGGTTTCCATGTAAGTAGCCTATCAAATTGTCCTTATGTCATGGTCATCCATTTAATGTGCAATGGAAGCCACAGGGAAGGACACCAAGGCCTGTATGTTGCTTATAGTTACTACTGCAATCCTCTAGACCACCAAGGAGATAGCTCAAAGGTAAGGCTTGTACCTTTGGGGGGACAGCCCTCACAGGCCAGGGTTCGAATCCTGCCAGTGCTGTAGAAGTGTCCCAAGGTGGGAAATTTTCAAACAGTGATTTTTTTTTTGCTAGTGTTTTTTTGGCAGGTGTCTCCCAACATTTCATATGTTTTCTCTCATGACCTTCTACCAACCGCCCTATTTCTCAAGTAGGTGCTAGGAACAAGGCCTTATCTTCCTTTATCAATGTCGTCATTCTTTGTCCTTTAAGTTTGGTGAATTGCAGAGTGCAATTGTGGTATTGGGGGTTATAACTGAGCACAAGAATGCGAGGATGGTGCTACACTTATTGTAAAATAGGTTGGTTGATGGTGATTTTTCATTTTAGTGTGAGCCACTCGCTCAAATCAGGGGTTTGGTGCCAGTGAGCTTGGATAGAAATAAAGGTCAAGTATGAGCTCTGGCTAATGAAATGATGGGTCGAGTTTGAGGCTAGCTAGAGTCCATTTATTAGGTGCAATAAGAAGTTGGAAAGATTTTTCCTTTAAGAGACAGACAAGAGCAGAGTCAAGCCTTTGCTCTAGTAGATCTGCATCATGCCTGCTGCAGGATGTGAAGGAGTGGACCTCCACAGCAGTGCGCTGTGCCGGGCTGGGCTGCACTGGGCTGGGCTGGGCCTGCCCTGGCATCTTGGATTTATTCACCCACCTCCTTCCTTTGAAGAACGCTCACGAACGGCCACGAACATCCTTGTTCTGTATACAGGCGGACAGCGGGCAATTTAGGACCCTGCTAAATGATGGTGATGTCCCCATGTGCTTCCTTCGAGTGGCAAAATCCTTCGTCTAAGGCAGGTGGGCTTTTTTAAAATTTGGTTGAAGACCATATGTTGGAGGCAGTATCACGGCACAAGCCGCCGACCGTCTCAGAAGAAAGTATGCATGGGAGGACATTATTTGCATAGGAGAGCCCTCTTCTCAGTCCCATTCTTAAGCTGCAGTGGCTATGAAGTGTTACTAGGGGGCAGCAGTATGAACAAAAGAGCACACTGAGGCTTTTCTCCTTCTTGCTGACATGATTCTTGGTCATTTTTGTCTTGCAGGGCCTAAGGAGTGAATGACTACGATGACTGAGGGGATGAGGAATGGCTGGCCTGTATTTGTGGTGAAGGGGGAACATTTGGAAGGTAAACAGCAAGATGAAAGCGTCAAAGCATATATGTTTGCTGAGTGATTGAGTCTGTGTGTCACTTGTCTCTTTGTAGGGACATGTGAGAAAGGAACAGCAGCACCATAGACTTCAGGTGGGAGAGCAAGCAAGGATGAATATTTCCCTCAAATCCAAATACTTACAGCACCTCAAAGATGACAAGTGCGATATGATGTTCTGCAATTGCAAGGATTTGCCATGTGTGGTGCATAAATATGCATGGTTAGTGAGGTTTTTCCCAGAATGTGAGTATCGTTAGGCTGGCAAATGTCAGGCACTCCTTTGGGGGTATGAGGCCAAGAAAAAATTTGGGAAGTTTGCTACAGTCATCTGTAGGATCGAAAGACACTGGGGAATCGTTACAGAGGGAGCCAGGCTGCACAAAACGTGGTAACAGTTGGACAGAAATCTTTAGCCGGACTTTTGACTACCCCCAATGTGGGACCAGGACCGCAGTACCTCTCTGTCTCTGAAACATATTTTGACCTCTGGGCACCACCATCTCAATGCCCCTCAAATGTTCCCTCCTGGAACCCCAGCTTTGGTAGTGCATCAACCAGGTTTCAATCATTTGAGTGACCACAAACACCCTTGCTATGTGCCTTCCATTTACATTCAGTCAGTAACCCAGCTGCTTCGTTCGCTATTGAATCTCAAGTGACAGTTGGATGCACATTGCAGGGGTATACAGGCATTTACCGTACTGTACAGCCCCTCTCAGTACAGTCAGACTACACTTCTTAAAATCATAAATACATGTTTTGTCCAACAGTAAGGCCGGGCCTTTCCTCTGTAGTTCATAGCCAACGTAAGGAGGAAAAAATAAGCTGAAGAGCATGCCAAAATTCTCTACAGACACTGCCAATCCTCACACTGCCTATTTGCATGCCGAGGTTATTCACTATGACCCACCAAACCAATTGGCAACAGTAGCCTCTCTCTGCCTCATTCGTATGCTCCGATGCCACCTTTATTTAGCAAATGTTAGTGCTCTAGGATTTCATAGCACGATTCGCTATAGCCTCTTTTTTCAACAGAAATGTCCTAAAGGTACCTATACCAATCTGCTGGGTGGGGAGGAGGGGGGCTGCTGCTGCTGGCAGTAAAATTTTGGGGCACCCCACCTGCAAAAATACATTCACATGCTCCTTGTTGTACCTTTCAATACCATAACTGCAGCAGAATCGTATGGTGAACCCTGTTGGTAACAGAAACTGTCAAACAGCTTTTTGCCACCCCCCCTCCCCCGTTGCCCCTAACCATTTGGGGTACACCCCATGAGGGAGGATCAGAGCAATAAAAAATAATGGTAGCCCCCCCAAAAAGTACCTGGAAGGCATGCCATTCTGTGCACCTCATCGCTCTTCACGTTGCGCCTAAGCACCTTTTAATACTGCTCCCCGACTGCCCCTCCAAACAGAAATCAGAAAGTATAGGGGGGTGCATTAAAAAAGTTTTTGCAGTTCCCCACCAAAAGTCAGGATCCTCCTCCATCTATGACCCCTTCCTAGGCCCTCAGACCCCACCCATTCTGCCCAGGCTCCTCCTATTTGACCACACCCAATCTGACTAGGCTCCTCCTTAACCCCTCCTCTGCTCTCTGACCCCACCCAATCTGACTAGGCTCCTCCTATACCCCCTCCTCTCTGACTCCACCCATTCTGCCCAGGCTCCTCCCATACCCCTCTGACCCCACCCATTCTGCCCAGGCTCCTCCTAAGCCCCTCTGCCCAGGCTCCTCCTATACCCCTCCTCTCTGACCTCACCCAATCTGACTAGGCTCCTCCTATACCCATTCTGCCCAGGCTCCTCCTATACCCCCTCCTCTCTGACTCCACCCATTCTGCCCAGGCTCCTCCTAAGCCCCTCCTCTCTGACCCCACCCATTCTGCCCAGGCTCCTCCTAAGCCCCTCCTCTGCTGTCTGACCCCACCCATTCTGCCCAGGCTCCTCCTATTTGACCCCACCCAATCTGACTAGGTTCCTCCTAAGCCCCTCCTCTGCTGTCTGGCCCCACCCATTCTGCCCAGGCTCCTCCTATACCCCCTCCTATTTGACCCCACCCAATCTGACTAGGCTCCTCCTATACCCCCCTCTGCCCAGGCTCCTCCTATTTGACCCCACCCAATCTGACTAGGCTCCTCCTAAGCCCCTCCTCTGCTGTCTGACCCCACCCATTCTGCCCAGGCTCCTCCTATACCCCTCCTCTCTGACCCCACCCCCTCTGCCCAGGCTCCTCCTAAGCCCCTCCTCTGCTGTCTGACCCCACCCATTCTGCCCAGGCTCCTCCTATACCCCCTCCTCTCTGACTCCACCCGTTCTACCCAGGCTCCTCCCATACCCCTCTGACCTCACCCAGGCTCCTCCTATTTGACCCCACCCAGGCTCCTCCTATTTGACCCCACCCAATCTGACTAGGCTCCTCCTACACCCCCCTCTGCCAGGCTCCTCCTATACCCCTCCTCTGCTGTCTGACCCCACCCATTCTGCCCAGGCTCCTCCCATACCCCTCTGACCCCACCCATTCTGCCCAGGCTCCTCCTATACCCCTCTTATTTGACCCCAATCTGACTAGGCTCCTCCTAAGCCCCTCCTCTGCTGTCTGACCCCACCCATTCTGCCCAGGCTCCTCCTATACCCCTCCTCTCTGACCTCACCCATTCTGCCCAGGCTCCTCCTATTTGACCCCACCCAATCTGACTAGGCTCCTCCTAAGCCCCTCCTCTGCTGTCTGACTCCACCCATTCTGCCCAGGCTCCTCCTCAGCCCCTCCTCTCTGACCTCACCCAATCTGACTAGGCTCCTCCTATACCCCCTCCTCTCTGACCCCACCCAATCTGACTAGGCTCCTCCTTAACCCCTCCTCTGCTCTCTGACCCCACCCATTCTGACTAAGCTCCTCCTAAACCCATCCTCTGCTGTCTGACCCCACCCATTCTGCCCAGGCTCCTCCTAAGCCCCTCTGCCCAGGCTCCTCCTATACCCCTCCTCTCTGACCTCACCCAATCTGACTAGGCTCCTCCTATACCCATTCTGCCCAGGCTCCTCCTATACCCCCTCCTCTCTGACTCCACCCATTCTGCCCAGGCTCCTCCTATACCCCTCCTCTCTGACTCCACCCATTCTGCCCAGGCTCCTCCTATACCCCCTCCTCTCTGACCCCACCCCCTCTGCCCAGGCTCCTCCTATACCCCTCCTCTGCTGTCTGACCCCACCCATTCTGCCCAGGCTCCTCCTATACCCCCTCCTCTCTGACTCCACCCATTCTGCCCAGGCTCCTCCTAAGCCCCTCCTCTGCTGTCTGACCCCACCCATTCTGCCCAGGCTCCTCCTATTTGACCCCACCCAATCTGACTAGGTTCCTCCTAAGCCCCTCCTCTGCTGTCTGGCCCCACCCATTCTGCCCAGGCTCCTCCTATACCCCCTCCTATTTGACCCCACCCAATCTGACTAGGCTCCTCCTATTGGACCCCACCCAATCTGATTAGGCTCCTCCTATACCCCCTCTGCCCAGGCTCCTCCTATACCCCTCCTCTCTGAGCCCACCCCCTCTGCCCAGGCTCCTCCTATACCCCTCCTCTGCTGTCTGACCCCACCCATTCTGCCCAGGCTCCTCCCTCTGCCCAGGCTCCTCCTATTTGACCCCACCCAATCTGACAAGGCTCCTCCTAAGCCCCTTCTCTGCTGTCTGACCCCACCCATTCTCCCCAGGCTCCTCCTATACCCCACCTCTCTGACCCCACCCAATCTGACTAGGCTCCTCCTAAGCCCCTCCTCTGCTGTCTGACCCCACCCATTCTGCCCAGGCTCCTCCTATACCCCCTCCTCTCTGACTCCACCCATTCTGCCCAGGCTCCTCCTATTGGACCCCACCCAATCTGATTAGGCTCCTCCTATACCCCCTCTGCCCAGGCTCCTCCTATACCCCTCCTCTCTGAGCCCACCCCCTATGCCCAGGCTCCTCCTATACCCCTCCTCTGCTGTCTGACCCCACCCATTCTGCCCAGGCTCCTCCTATTTGACCCCACCCAATCTGACTAGGCTCCTCCTAAGCCCCTCCTCTGCTGTCTGACCCCACCCATTCTGCCCAGGCTCCTCCTATTTGACCCCACCCAATCTGACTAGGCTCCTCCTAAGCCCCTCCTCTCTGACCCCACCCATTCTGCCCAGGCTCCTCCTAAGCCCCTCCTCTGCGGTCTGACCCCACCCATTCTGCCCAGGCTCCTCCTATACCCCTCCTCTCTGACCCCACCCCCTCTGCCCAGGCTCCTCCTATTTGACCCCACCCAATCTGACTAGGCTCCTCCTACACCCCCCTCTGCCAGGCTCCTCCTATACCCCCTCTTCTCTGACTCCACCCATTCTACCTAGGCTCCTCCCATACCCCTCTGACCCCACCCATTCTGCCCAGGCTCCTCCTATTTGACCCCACCCAATCTGACTAGGCTCCTCCTACACCCCCCTCTGCCCAGGCTCCTCCTATACCCCCCTCTGCCAGGCTCCTCCTATACCCCCCTCTGCCAGGCTCCTCCTATACCCCCTCCTCTCTGACCCCACCCATTCTGCCCAGGCTCCTCCTATTTGACCACACCCAATCTGACTAGGCTCCTCCTATACCCATTCTGCCCAGGCTCCTCCTATACCCCCTCCTCTCTGACTCCACCCATTCTGCCCAGGCTCCTCCTAAGCCCCTCCTCTCTGACTGACCCCACCCATTCTGCCCAGGCTCCGCCTAAGCCCCTTGATGTAATCAATAAGGGGCTGGCATCTCCAAGTAGATTAAGCAAGTTACTTTATTGAATTATGATAGAAGATTATAAGTTACAATGTTAACCCCATCAGGAGCAGCTGTCCTGCTGCTCAGCCCTCACCCAACTCACATTCATAACATACTAGCATTCCACTCATCCAACATTCTACAACACATGCATTCTAGCTGAGCAGCAGGGAGACTCAAGATACAACATATCTCCCTTCGTTATGGGGACAAAAATTGCATAGTGAACAAATAAGATAATGACCACATGTTAAGTACTCGTAGTCAAAAACTTAAAACAATGCACAAATAAAGCATATGCAAGTATGCAACACCATTCTACCAACGAACTTACAAAGAAGATACATCCTGAATCGCTATACCACGATTCACCAAACATCAAAAGAATACAACCCGAGGCGCTATGTAACGCCTCATCTCACACACCACAGTCTGAGCAGAACGTCACGAAAGGTCCCTGAAATAAAGCACTATCCATCATCATACACCATCAATCCGAAATGCCACACATCATACCAGTTGGCCAGACCAGAACAACATGCAGCACTCACAGAAACAAACTATAACACCAAATATCAGGAATCAACGTGTACACTACAGACAAATGAACAAGCCCTTACAAAACTCATTCACACACCAGATCGAGCACTTACATAACTCAATCATAACCAGAACGAGCACTTACATAACTCATTCATACACCAGAATGAGCACTTACATAACCCATTCATACACCAGAACAAGCACTTACATAACTCATTCTCACACAAATGAACAAGCCCTTACGTAACTCATTCATACACCCGATCGAGCACTTACATAACTCAATCATAACCAGAATGAGCACTTACATAACTCATTCATACACCAGAATGAGCACTTACATAACCCATTCATACACCAGAACGAGCACTTACATAACTCATTCTCACACAAATGAACAAGCCCTTACGTAACTCATTCATACACCCGATCGAGCACTTACATAACTCAATCATAACCAGAACAAGCACTTACATAACTCATTCCTGAAACACAACACACAACACTCGTTGTTGACAAAGAAACTGGACAATTGTCACTAACTTTCGCGCCAGGAGACTTAAACAGCAACAACCAAACAACATCAATGAAGATAGTTGCCCCCAACATTGGCTCTTAGACCCCATATTTCGGTACTCCGTTGTTTCTTCCATTCTGTAAAAGTAATCTGTCCTTAATGAGCCGGTATCTGTCAAAAACCAAATTATATCCATTGACAAGTCTTCTGAGAAACACACCCTCCATCGATAGTAACATCTCCTTCAGATAGACTCGCCCATGCACATGGTATAATTGCGGCAGATTTAAAGAAAACAGTACCTTTTCCTGAAGTGAAACACAGCGGCAGGTTTAAACAAAACAGTACCCTTCCCTGAAGTGAAACAATGCATTACACATCTTCCAAAGTCTGACAGGGTTATTGTCTGTCCATTCCTTTGTGCACCAACCGAAGGATCATGTCCATGGTAACGATCTTGCTTCATGTATAGCACGTCGCACCGGATGGCTCTCGGCACGTTTGTGCTGAAAAAAACAAATTCCCATCTGCTTACTTCCTCGCACGAACTCCAACGTCACAGAGGCTTCCATGAATGAGCTTCGTGACTCGAGTAGAGGTAACACGCACTTGAAGTTTTTTGAATTTGAACTGCCAAAATACTTAACATTTAGTATCGCGTTGTAAACATGCTCATAAAAATGTATATGTACTTCAAAGCGTTTCATTACGTGTTATCCTTGTGCTGCGCACTCCTCTCAGCTCGTCTCAGCCACATCGCACTTCATAAGCACAGTTCCAGTTCACACGAGCGGCAACTTTGCCGTTTATTTTCTCAAGACAGCTAAGACATCCAACACTTCTGCATTATTTCCTCAACTTTTACTGGAAACTGCGTCATTTCCCATCCTACACCGAAATCTCAGGCAAACGGCACTTCCAGAACATCAGGGAGAGTAAAATTCATGAACCCTTTACATTTCTCACTGAGGCTCGATTTCCAGTTCCATTTAGATTGGCATTGATAAATGCTTTTAAAACGCTAACAGATTTTCCTGCACTAGGTTACTTAACTGAGGCTCGATTTTTGCCCCTGAAAATACATGAACAGCAGAGCGAGAGTCATAAATCCTTCAGTCTTTACTGTGAGGCCCGATTTCTGCCCCGATCTCTTTCGAACACTGAGCAGCTGTTTTTACAACAGAGCAGTAGTATTTATACAACATTCACCACCGAGGCTCGATTTTTCCTTGCCCCCGAACTACATTTAAACTGCCAATCAGCTGACTTAATGGCTATGACAAACGCAATTCGGCACTTCTGGGAATTAGGGCGACCGATGGCAGGGTCACTGATGGGGTTTTCCTTTGGTGCCAAATAACGTTTTAGCCAATAGTGCTATAAACATAAAAGTCATTTACCTTGAAGTTTACTTTTCTTCATTTTCTAGTTTCAGTCCAGACTTCAACCTTCTGCTCTTTTCCTTAAAAGTTGCACGCGTAGATTCTTTATTCCCACAATCGCCAAATGATGTAATCAATAAGGGGCTGGCATCTCCAAGTAGATTAAGCAAGTTACTTTATTGAATTATGATAGAAGATTATAAGTTACAATGTTAACCCCATCAGGAGCAGCTGTCCTGCTGCTCAGCCCTCACCCAACTCACATTCATAACATACTAGCATTCCACTCATCCAACATTCTACAACACATGCATTCTAGCTGAGCAGCAGGGAGACTCAAGATACAACACCCCTCCTCTCTGATATTCTGCCCAGGCTCCTCCAAAGCCCCTCCTCTGCTGTCTGACCCCACCCCCTCTGGCCAGGCTCCTCCTATACCCCCTCTGCCCAGGCTCCTCCTATACCCCCTCTGCCCAGGCTCCTCCTATACCCCTCCTCTCTGTCCCCACCCCCTCTGCCCAGGCTCCTCCTAAGCCCCTCCTCTGCTGTCTGACCCCACCCATTCTGCCCAGGCTCCTCCTATACCCCCTCCTCTCTGACTCCACCCATTCTACCCAGGCTCCTCCCATACCCCTCTGACCCCACCCAGGCTCCTCCTATTTGACCCCACCCAATCTGACTAGGCTCCTCCTACACCCCCCTCTGCCAGGCTCCTCCTATACCCCTCCTCTGCTGTCTGACCCCACCCATTCTGCCCAGGCTCCTCCTTTTTGACCCCACCCAATCTGACTAGGCTCCTCCTAAGCCCCTCCTCTGCTGTCTGACCCCACCCAATCTGACTAGGTTCCTCCTACACCCCCCTCTGCCAGGCTCCTCCTATACCCCCTCCTCTCTGACTCCACCCATTCTACCCAGGCCCCTCCCATTCTGCCCAGGCTCCTCCTATTTGACCCCACCCAATCTGACTAGGCTCCTCCTACACCCCCCCTCTGCCAGGCTCCTCCTATACCCCTCCTCTCTGACCCCACCCAATCTGACTAGGCTCCTCCTAAGCCCCTAGGCTCCTCCTAAGCCCCTCCTCTGCTGTCTGACCCCACTCATTCTGCCCAGGCTCCTCCTAAGCCCCTCCTTTCTGACCCCACCCAATCTGACTAGGCTCCTCCTAAGCCCCTAGGCTCCTCCTAAGCCCCTCCTCTGCTCTCTGACCCCACCCATTCTGCCCAGGCTCCTCCTATACCCCACCTCTCTGACCCCACCCAATCTGACTAGGCTCCTCCTAAGCCCCTCCTCTGCTGTATGACCCCACCCATTCTGCCCAGGCTCCTCCTCTCTGACCCCACCCATTCTGC
Organism: Lissotriton vulgaris; assembly: GCF_964263255.1. Lineage (NCBI taxonomy): Eukaryota > Metazoa > Chordata > Amphibia > Caudata > Salamandridae > Lissotriton > Lissotriton vulgaris. The sequence goes on from NC_141695.1 coordinate 1,004,069,745, forward strand.
CCAGGCTCCTCCTATACCCCACCACTCTGACCCCACCCAATCTGACTAGGCTCCTCCTAAGCCCCTCCTCTGCTGTCTGACCCCACCCATTCTGCCCAGGCTCCTCCTATACCCCCTCCTCTCTGACTCCACCCATTCTACCCAGGCTCCTCCCATACCCCTCTGACCCCACCCATTCTGCCCAGGCTCCTCCTATTTGACCCCACCCAATCTGACTAGGCTCCTCCTACACCCCCCTCTGCCAGGCTCCTCCTATACCCCCTCCTCTCTGACTCCACCCATTCTACCCAGGCTCCTCCCATACCCCTCTGACCCCACCCATTCTGCCCAGGCTCCTCCTATTTGACCCCACCCAATCTGACTAGGCTCCTCCTACACCCCCCTCTGCCCAGGCTCCTCCTATACCCCCCTCTTCCAGGCTCCTCCTATACCCCCTCCTCTCTGACCCCACCCATTCTGCCCAGGCTCCTCCTATACCCCCTCCTCTCTGACTCCACCCATTCTGCCCAGGCTCCTCCTAAGCCCCTCCTCTCTGACCCCACCCATTCTGCCCATATACCCCCTCCTGCCCAGGCTCCTCCTATACCCCTCCTCTCTGACCCCACCCCCTCTGTCCAGGCTCCTCCTAAGCCCCTCCTCTGCTGTCTGACCCCACCCATTCTGCCCAGCCTCCTCCTCTCTGACCCCACCCATTCTGCCCAGGCTCCTCCTATACCCCACCTCTCTGACCCCACCCAATCTGACTAGGCTCCTCCTAAGCCCCTCCTCTGCTGTCTGACCCCACCCATTCTGCCCAGGCTCCTCCTATACCCCCTCCTCTCTGACTCCACCCATTCTACCCAGGCTCCTCCCATACCCCTCTGACCCCACCCATTCTGCCCAGGCTCCTCCTATTTGACCCCATCCAATCTGACTAGGCTCCTCCTACAACCCCCTCTGCCAGGCTCCTCCTATACCCCCTCCTCTCTGACTCCACCCATTCTACCCAGGCTCCTCCCATTCTGCCCAGGCTCCTCCTATTTGACCCCACCCAATCTGACTAGGCTCCTCCTACACCCCCCTCTGCCCAGGCTCCTCCTATACCCCCTCCTCTCTGACCCCACCCATTCTGCCCAGGCTCCTCCTATTTGACCCCACCCAATCTGACTAGGCTCCTCCTAAGCCCCTCCTCTCTGACCCCACCCATTCTGCCCAGGCTCCTCCTAAGCCCCTCCTCTCTGACCCCACCCAATCTGACTAGGCTCCTCCTACACCCCCCCTCTGCCAGGCTCCTCCTATACTCCTCCTATTTGACCCCACCCAATCTGACTAGGCTCCTCCTAAGCCCCTCCTCTGCTGTCTGACCCCACCCATTCTGCCCAGGCTCCTCCTATTTGACCCCACCCAATCTGACTAGGCTCCTCCTAAGCCCCTCCTCTCTGACCCCACCCATTCTGCCCAGGCTCCTCCTAAGCCCCTCCTCTGCGGTCTGACCCCACCCATTCTGCCCAGGCTCCTCCTATACCCCTCCTCTCTGACCCCACCCCCTCTGCCCAGGCTCCTCCTATTTGACCCCACCCAATCTGACTAGGCTCCTCCTACACCCCCCTCTGCCAGGCTCCTCCTATACCCCCTCTTCTCTGACTCCACCCATTCTACCTAGGCTCCTCCCATACCCCTCTGACCCCACCCATTCTACCCAGGCTCCTCCTATTTGACCCCACCCAATCTGACTAGGCTCCTCCTACACCCCCCTCTGCCCAGGCTCCTCCTATACCCCCCTCTGCCAGGCTCCTCCTATACCCCCCTCTGCCAGGCTCCTCCTATACCCCCTCCTCTCTGACCCCACCCATTCTGCCCAGGCTCCTCCTATTTGACCACACCCAATCTGACTAGGCTCCTCCTATACCCATTCTGCCCAGGCTCCTCCTATACCCCCTCCTCTCTGACTCCACCCATTCTGCCCAGGCTCCTCCTAAGCCCCTCCTCTCTGACCTCACCCATTCTGCCCATATACCCCCTCCTCCTGCCCAGGCTCCTCCTAAGCCCCTCCTCTGCTGTCTGACCCCACCCATTCTGCCCAGGCTCCGCCTAAGCCCCTCCTCTCTGATATTCTGCCCAGGCTCCTCCAAAGCCCCTCCTCTGCTGTCTGACCCCACCCCCTCTGGCCAGGCTCCTCCTATACCCCCTCTGCCCAGGCTCCTCCTATACCCCCTCTGCCCAGGCTCCTCCTATACCCCTCCTCTCTGACCCCACCCCCTCTGCCCAGGCTCCTCCTAAGCCCCTCCTCTGCTGTCTGACCCCACCCATTCTGCCCAGGCTCCTCCTATACCCCCTCCTCTCTGACTCCACCCATTCTACCCAGGCTCCTCCCATACCCCTCTGACCCCACCCAGGCTCCTCCTATTTGACCCCACCCAATCTGACTAGGCTCCTCCTACACCCCCCTCTGCCAGGCTCCTCCTATACCCCTCCTCTGCTGTCTGACCCCACCCATTCTGCCCAGGCTCCTCCTTTTTGACCCCACCCAATCTGACTAGGCTCCTCCTAAGCCCCTCCTCTGCTGTCTGACCCCACCCAATCTGACTAGGTTCCTCCTACACCCCCCTCTGCCAGGCTCCTCCTATACCCCCTCCTCTCTGACTCCACCCATTCTACCCAGGCCCCTCCCATTCTGCCCAGGCTCCTCCTATTTGACCCCACCCAATCTGACTAGGCTCCTCCTACACCCCCCCTCTGCCAGGCTCCTCCTATACCCCTCCTCTCTGACCCCACCCAATCTGACTAGGCTCCTCCTAAGCCCCTAGGCTCCTCCTAAGCCCCTCCTCTGCTGTCTGACCCCACTCATTCTGCCCAGGCTCCTCCTAAGCCCCTCCTTTCTGACCCCACCCAATCTGACTAGGCTCCTCCTAAGCCCCTAGGCTCCTCCTAAGCCCCTCCTCTGCTCTCTGACCCCACCCATTCTGCCCAGGCTCCTCCTATACCCCACCTCTCTGACCCCACCCAATCTGACTAGGCTCCTCCTAAGCCCCTCCTCTGCTGTATGACCCCACCCATTCTGCCCAGGCTCCTCCTGCCCAGGCTCCTCCTATACCCCCTCCTCTCTGACTCCACCCATTCTACCCAGGCTCCTCCCATACCCCTCTGACCCCACCCATTCTGCCCAGGCTCCTCCTATTTGACCCCACCCAATCTGACTAGGCTCCTCCTACACCCCCCTCTGCCAGGCTCCTCCTATACCCCCTCCTCTCTGACTCCACCCATTCTACCCAGGCTCCTCCCATACCCCTCTGACCCCACCCATTCTGCCCAGGCTCCTCCTATTTGACCCCACCCAATCTGACTAGGCTCCCCCTACACCCCCCTCTGCCCAGGCTCCTCCTATACCCCCCTCTTCCAGGCTCCTCCTATACCCCCTCCTCTCTGACCCCACCCATTCTGCCCAGGCTCCTCCTAAGCCCCTCCTCTCTGACCCCACCCATTCTGCCCATATACCCCCTCCTGCCCAGGCTCCTCCTATACCCCTCCTCTCTGACCCCACCCCCTCTGCCCAGGCTCCTCCTAAGCCCCTCCTCTGCTGTCTGACCCCACCCATTCTGCCCAGCCTCCTCCTCTCTGACCCCACCCATTCTGCCCAGGCTCCTCCTATACCACCTCCTCTCTGACCCCACCCATTCTGCCCAGGCTCCTCCTAAGCCCCTCCTCTCTGACCCCACCCATTCTGCCCATATACCCCCTCCTCCTGCCCAGGCTCCTCCTATACCCCTCCTCTCTGACCCCACCCCCTCTGCCCAGGCTCCTCCTAAGCCCCTCCTCTGCTGTCTGACCCCACCCATTCTGCCCAGGCTCCTCCTATACCCCACCTCTCTGACCCCACCCAATCTGACTAGGCTCCTCCTAAGCCCCTCCTCTGCTGTCTGACCCCACCCATTCTGCCCAGGCTCCTCCTCTCTGACCCCACCCATTCTGCCCAGGCTCCTCCTAAGCCCCTCCTCTCTGACCCCACCCATTCTGCCCATATACCCCCTCCTCCTGCCCAGGCTCCTCCTATACCCCTCCTCTCTGACCCCACCCCCTCTGCCCAGGCTCCTCCTAAGCCCCTCCTCTGCTGTCTGACCCCACCCATTCTGCCCAGGCTCCTCCTATACCCCACCTCTCTGACCCCACCCAATCTGACTAGGCTCCTCCTAAGCCCCTCCTCTGCTGTCTGACCCCACCCATTCTGCCCAGGCTCCTCCTATACCCCACCTCTCTGACCCCACCCAATCTGACTAGGCTCCTCCTAAGCCCCTCCTCTGCTGTCTGACCCCACCCAATCTGACTAGGCTCCTCCTAAGCCCCTAGGCTCCTCCTAAGCCCCTCCTCTGCTCTCTGACCCCACCCATTGTGCCCAGGCTCCTCCTATACCATCCTCTCTGACCCCACCCAACCTGCCCAGGGTCCTCCTCCTACAGACAACACCCATTCTCTTTCTTTCACCTTTCTTTCCACACCTATTTTACTTACCGACCAATCTGCAATCCCTCTTTCGCTAGGCATGATTCCACTCTTACACAACACACAGACACATTTTACTTACCAATTTACTTACCTGGTGCCGAACCCGGGATTTGAACCCTGGTTGCCTGGATGGAAGGCAGGAACTTACCCACTGGACCACACTGGTTTCCATGTAAGTAGCCTATCAAATTGTCCTTATGTCATGGTCATCCTTTTAATGTGCAATGGAAGCCACAGGAAAGGACACCAAGGCCTGTATGTTGCTTATAGTTACTTCTGCAATCCTCTAGACCACCAAGGAGCTATAGCTCAAAGGTAAGGCTTGTACCTTTAGTGGGGACAGCCCTCACAGGCCAGGGTTCGAATCCTGCCAGTGCTGTAGAAGTATCCCAAGGTGGGAAATTTTCAAACAGTGATTTTCATTTATTTTTTTTTGCTAAGTGTTTTTCTGGTTTCCATGTAAGTAGCCTATCAAATTGTCCTTATGTCATGGTCATCCATTTAATGTGCAATGGAAGCCACAGGGAAGGACACCATGGCCTGTATGTTGCTTATAGTTACTACTGCAATCCTCTAGACCACCAAGGAGATAGCTCAAAGGTAAGGCTTGTACCTTTGGGGGGACAGCCCTCACAGGCCAGGGTTCGAATCCTGCCAGTGCTGTAGAAGTGTCCCAAGGTGGGAAATTTTCAAACAGTGATTTTTTTTTGCTAGTGTTTTTTTGGCAGGTGTCTCCCAACATTTCATATGTTTTCTCTCATGACCTTCTACCAACCGCCCTATTTCTCAAGTAGGTGCTAGGAACAAGGCCTTATCTTCCTTTATCAATGTCGTCATTCTTTGTCCTTTAAGTTTGGTGAATTGCAGAGTGCAATTGTGGTATTGGGGGTTATAACTGAGCACAAGAATGCGAGGATGGTGCTACACTTATTGTAAAATAGGTTGGTTGATGGTGATTTTTCATTTTAGTGTGAGCCACTCGCTCAAATCAGGGGTTTGGTGCCAGTGAGCTTGGATAGAAATAAAGGTCAAGTATGAGCTCTGGCTAATGAAATGATGGGTCGAGTTTGAGGCTAGCTAGAGTCCATTTATTAGGTGCAATAAGAAGTTGGAAAGATTTTTCCTTTAAGAGACAGACAAGAGCAGAGTCAAGCCTTTGCTCTAGTAGATCTGCATCATGCCTGCTGCAGGATGTGAAGGAGTGGACCTCCACAGCAGTGCGCTGTGCCGGGCTGGGCTGCACTGGGCTGGGCTGGGCCTGCCCTGGCATCTTGGATTTATTCACCCACCTCCTTCCTTTGAAGAACGCTCACGAACGGCCACGAACGTCCTTGTTCTGTATACAGGCGGACAGCAGGCAATTTAGGACCCTGCTAAATGATGGTGATGTCCCCATGTGCTTCCTTCGAGTGGCAAAATCCTTCGTCTAAGGCAGGTGGGCTTTTTTAAAATTTGGTTGAAGACCATATGTTGGAGGCAGTATCACGGCACAAGCCGCCGACCGTCTCAGAAGAAAGTATGCATGGGAGGACATTATTTGCATAGGAGAGCCCTCTTCTCAGTCCCATTCTTAAGCTGCAGTGGCCATGAAGTGTTACTAGGGGGCAGCAGTATGAACAAAAGAGCACACTGAGGCTTTTCTCCTTCTTGCTGACATGATTCTTGGTCATTTTTGTCTTGCAGGGCCTAAGGAGTGAATGACTACGATGACTGAGGGGATGAGGAATGGCTGGCCTGTATTTGTGGTGAAGGGGGAACATTTGGAAGGTAAACAGCAAGATGAAAGCGTCAAAGCATATATGTTTGCTGAGTGATTGAGTCTGTGTGTCACTTGTCTCTTTGTAGGGACATGTGAGAAAGGAACAGCAGCACCATAGACTTCAGGTGGGAGAGCAAGCAAGGATGAATATTTCCCTCAAATCCAAATACTTACAGCACCTCAAAGATGACAAGTGCGATATGATGTTCTGCAATTGCAAGGATTTGCCATGTGTGGTGCATAAATATGCATGGTTAGTGAGGTTTTTCCCAGAATGTGAGTATCGTTAGGCTGGCAAATGTCAGGCACTCCTTTGGGGGTATGAGGCCAAGAAAAAATTTGGGAAGTTTGCTACAGTCATCTGTAGGATCGAAAGACACTGGGGAATCGTTACAGAGGGAGCCAGGCTGCACAAAACGTGGTAACAGTTGGACAGAAATCTTTAGCCGGACTTTTGACTACCCCCAATGTGGGACCAGGACCGCAGTACCTCTCTGTCTCTGAAACATATTTTGACCTCTGGGCACCACCATCTCAATGCCCCTCAAATGTTCCCTCCTGGAACCCCAGCTTTGGTAGTGCATCAACCAGGTTTCAATCATTTGAGTGACCACAAACACCCTTGCTATGTGCCTTCCATTTACATTCAGTCAGTAACCCAGCTGCTTCGTTCGCTATTGAATCTCAAGTGACAGTTGGATGCACATTGCAGGGGTATACAGGCATTTACCGTACTGTACAGCCCCTCTCAGTACAGTCAGACTACACTTCTTAAAATCATAAATACATGTTTTGTCCAACAGTAAGGCCGGGCCTTTCCTCTGTAGTTCATAGCCAACGTAAGGAGGAAAAAATAAGCTGAAGAGCATGCCAAAATTCTCTACAGACACTGCCAATCCTCACACTGCCTATTTGCATGCCGAGGTTATTCACTATGACCCACCAAACCAATTGGCAACAGTAGCCTCTCTCTGCCTCATTCGTATGCTCCGATGCCACCTTTATTTAGCAAATGTTAGTGCTCTAGGATTTCATAGCACGATTCGCTATAGCCTCTTTTTTCAACAGAAATGTCCTAAAGGTACCTATACCAATCTGCTGGGTGGGGAGGAGGGGGGCTGCTGCTGCTGGCAGTAAAATTTTGGGGCACCCCACCTGCAAAAATACATTCACATGCTCCTTGTTGTACCTTTCAATACCATAACTGCAGCAGAATCGTATGGTGACCCCTGTTGGTAACAGAAACTGTCAAACAGCTTTTTGCCACCCCCCCTCCCCCGTTGCCCCTAACCATTTGGGGTACACCCCATGAGGGAGGATCAGAGCAATAAAAAATAATGGTAGCCCCCCCAAAAAGTACCTGGAAGGCATGCCATTCTGTGCACCTCATCGCTCTTCACGTTGCGCCTAAGCACCTTTTAATACTGCTCCCCGACTGCCCCTCCAAACAGAAATCAGAAAGTATAGGGGGGTGCATTAAAAAAGTTTTTGCAGTTCCCCACCATAAGTCAGGATCCTCCTCCATCTATGACCCCTTCCTAGGCCCTCAGACCCCACCCATTCTGCCCAGGCTCCTCCTATTTGACCACACCCAATCTGACTAGGCTCCTCCTTAACCCCTCCTCTGCTCTCTGACCCCACCCAATCTGACTAGGCTCCTCCTATACCCCCTCCTCTCTGACTCCACCCATTCTGCCCAGGCTCCTCCCATACCCCTCTGACCCCACCCATTCTGCCCAGGCTCCTCCTATACCCCTCTTATTTGACCCCAATCTGACTAGGCTCCTCCTAAACCAATCCTCTGCTGTCTGACTCCACCCATTCTGCCCAGGCTCCTCCTATACCCCCTCCTCTCTGACTCCACCCATTCTGCCCAGGCTCCTCCTATTGGACCCCACCCAATCTGATTAGGCTCCTCCTATACCCCCTCTGCCCAGGCTCCTCCTATTTGACCCCACCCAATCTGACTAGGCTCCTCCTATACCCCCTCCTCTCTGACTCCACCCATTCTGCCCAGGCTCCTCCCATACCCCTCTGACCCCACCCATTCTGCCCAGGCTCCTCCTATACCCCTCTTATTTGACCCCAATCTGACTAGGCTCCTCCTAAGCCCCTCCTCTGCTGTCTGACCCCACCCATTCTGACTAAGCTCCTCCTAAACCAATCCTCTGCTGTCTGACTCCACCCATTCTGCCCAGGCTCCTCCTCAGCCCCTCCTCTCTGACCTCACCCAATCTGACTAGGCTCCTCCTATACCCCCTCCTCTCTGACCCCACCCAATCTGACTAGGCTCCTCCTTAACCCCTCCTCTGCTCTCTGACCCCACCCATTCTGACTAAGCTCCTCCTAAACCCATCCTCTGCTGTCTGACCCCACCCATTCTGCCCAGGCTCCTCCTAAGCCCCTCTGCCAAGGCTCCTCCTATACCCCTCCTCTCTGACCTCACCCAATCTGACTAGGCTCCTCCTATACCCATTCTGCCCAGGCTCCTCCTATACCCCCTCCTCTCTGACTCCACCCATTCTGCCCAGGCTCCTCCTATACCCCTTCTCTGCTGTCTGACCCCACCCATTCTCCCCAGGCTCCTCCTATTGGACCCCACCCAATCTGATTAGGCTCCTCCTATACCCCCTCTGCCCAGGCTCCTCCTATACCCCTCCTCTCTGACCCCACCCCCTCTGCCCAGGCTCCTCCTATACCCCCTCTGCCCAGGCTCCTCCTATACCCCTCCTCTGCTGTCTGACCCCACCCATTCTGCCCAGGCTCCTCCTATTTGACCCCACCCAATCTGACTAGGCTCCTCCTAAGCCCCTCCTCTGCTGTCTGACCCCCACCCATTCTGCCCAGGCTCCTCCTATACCCCACCTCTCTGACCCCACCCAATCTGACTAGGCTCCTCCTAAGCCCCTCCTCTGCTGTCTGACCCCACCCATTCTGCCCAGGCTCCTCCTAAGCCCCTCCTCTGCTGTCTGACCCCACCCATTCTGCCCAGGCTCCTCCTATACCCCCTCCTCTCTGACTCCACCCATTCTGCCCAGGCTCCTCCTATTTGACCCCACCCAATCTGACTAGGCTCCTCCTACACCCCCCTCTGCCCAGGCTCCTCCTATACCCCCCTCTGCCAGGCTCCTCCTATACCCCCTCCTCTCTGACTCCACCCATTCTGCCCAGGCTCCTCCTATTTGACCCCACCCAATCTGACTAGGCTCCTCCTATACCCCCTCTGCCCAGGCTCCTCCTAAGCCCCTCCTCTGCTGTCTGACCCCCACCCATTCTGCCCAGGCTCCGCCTAAGCCCCTCCTCTCTGACCCCACCCATTCTGCCCAGGCTCCTCCTAAGCCCCACCTCTCTGACTCCACCCATTCTGCCCAGGCTCCTCCTATTTGACCCCACCCAATCTGACTAGGCTCCTCCTATACCCCTCCTCTCTGACCCCACCCAATCTGACTAGGCTCCTCCTAAGCCCCTCCTCTGCTGTCTGACCCCACCCATTCTGCCCAGGCTCCTCCTATTTGACCCCACCCAATCTGACTTGGCTCCTCCTAAGCCCCTCCTCTGCTGTCTGACCCCACCCATTCTGCCCAGGCTCCTCCTATACCCCTCCTCTCTGACCCCACCCAATCTGACTAGGCTCCTCCTAAGCCCCTCCTCTCTGACCCCACCCAATCTGACTAGGCTCCTCCTATACCCCCTCCTCTCTGACTCCACCCATTCTGACTAGGTTCCTCCTATTTGACCCCACCCAATCTGACTAGGCTCCTCCTAAGCCCCTCCTCTGCTGTCTGACCCCACCAATTCTGCCCAGGCTCCTCCTATTTGACCCCACCCAATCTGACTAGGCTCCTCCTAAGCCCCTCCTCTGCTGTCTGACCCCACCCATTCTGCCCAGGCTCCTCCTAAGCCCCTCCTCTGCTGTCTGACCCCCACCCATTTTGCCCAGGCTCCGCCTAAGCCCCTCCTCTCTGACCCCACCCATTCTGCCCAGGCTCCTCCTAAGCCCCACCTCTCTGACTCCACCCATTCTGCCCAGGCTCCTCCTATTTGACCCCACCCAATCTGACTTGGCTCCTCCTAAGCCCCTCCTCTGCTGTCTGACCCCACCCATTCTGCCCAGGCTCCTCCTATTTGACCCCACCCAATCTGACTAGGCTCCTCCTATACCCCCTCTGCCCAGGCTCCTCCTAAGCCCCTCCTCTGCTGTCTGACCCCCACCCATTCTGCCCAGGCTCCGCCTAAGCCCCTCCTCTCTGACCCCACCCATTCTGCCCAGGCTCCTCCTAAGCCCCACCTCTCTGACTCCACCCATTCTGCCCAGGCTCCTCCTATTTGACCCCACCCAATCTGACTAGGCTCCTCCTAAGCCCCTCCTCTCTGACCCCACCCCCTCTGACTAGGCTCCTCCTATACCCCCTCCTCTCTGACTCCACCCATTCTACCCAGGCTCCTCCCATACCCCTCTGACCCCTCCCATTGTGCCCAGGCTCCTCCTATTTGACCCCACCCAATCTGACTAGGCTCCTCCTACACCCCCCTCTGCCAGGCTCCTCCTATACCCCCTCCTCTCTGACTCCACCCATTCTACCCAGGCTCCTCCCATACCCCTCTGACTAGGCTCCTCCTAAGCCCCTAGGCTCCTCCTAAGCCCCTCCTCTGCTCTCTGACCCCACCCATTCTGCCCAGGCTCCACCTAAGCCCCTCCTCTGCTGTCTGACCCCACCCATTCTGCCCAGGCTCCTCCTATTTGACCCCACCCAATCTGACTAGGCTCCTCCTAAGCCCCTAGGCTCCTCCTAAGCCCCTCCTCTGCTCTCTGACCCCACCCATTCTGCCCAGGCTCCTCCTAAGCCCCTCCTCTCTGACCCCACCAATTCTGCCCAGGCTCCTCCTAAGCCCCTCATCTGCTGTCTGACCCCACCCATTCTGCCCAGGCTCCTCCTATACCCCTCCTCTCTGACCCACCCATTCTGACTAGGCTCCTCCTATTTGACCCCACCCAATCTGACTTGGCTCCTCCTAAGCCCCTCCTCTGCTGTCTGACCCCACCCATTCTGCCCAGGCTCCTCCTAAGCCCCTCCTCTGCTGTCCCCACCCATTCTGCCCAGGCTCCTCCTATACCCCTCTGACCCCACCCATTCTGCCCAGGCTCCTCCTATTTGACCCCACCCAATCTGACTAGGCTCCTCCTAAGCCCCTCCTCTCTGACCCCACCCCCTCTGACTAGGCTCCTCCTATACCCCCTCCTCTGCTGTCCCCACCCATTCTGCCCAGGCTCCTCCTATACCCCTCTGACCCCACCCAGGCTCCTCCTATTTGACCCCACCCAATCTGACTAGGCTCCTCCTACACCCCCCTCTGCCAGGCTCCTCCTAAGCCCCTCCTCTGCTGTCTGACCCCACCCATTCTGCCCAAGCTCCTCCTAAGCCCCTCCTCTGCTGTCCCCACCCATTCTGCCCAGGCTCCTCCTATACCCCTCTGACTCCACCCAGGCTCCTCCCATACCCCTCTGACCCCACCCAGGCTCCTCCTATTTGACCCCACCCAATCTGACTAGGCTCCTCCTACACCCCCCTCTGCCAGGCTCCTCCTATACCCCCTCCCCTCTGACTCCACCCATTCTACCCAGGCTCCTCCCATACCCCTCTGACCCCACCCATTCTGCCCAGGCTCCTCCTATTTGACCCCACCCAATCTGACTAGGCTCCTCCTACACCCCCCTCTGCCAGGCTCCTCCTATACCCCCTCCTCTCTGACCCCACCCAATCTGACTAGGCTCCTCCTAAGCCCCTCCTCTGCTGTCTGACCCCACCCATTCTGCCCAGGCTCCTCCTAAGCCCCTCCTCTGCTGTCCCCACCCATTCTGCCCAGGCTCCTCCTATACCCCTCAGGCTCCTCCTATACCCCTCCTATTTGACCCCACCCAATCTGACTAGGCTCCTCCTAAGCCCCTCCTCTGCTGTCTGACCCCACCCATTCTGCCCAGGCTCCTCCTATACCCCACCTCTCTGACCCCACCCAATCTGACTAGGCTCCTCCTAAGCCCCTCCTCTGCTCTCTGACCCCACCCATTCTGCCCAGGCTCCTCCTATACCCCTCTTCTCTGACCCCACCCAACCTGCCCAGGGTCCTCCTCCTACAGACAACACCCATTCTCTTTCTTTCACCTTTCTTTCCACACCTATTTTACTTACCGACCAATCTGCAATCCCTCTTTCCCTAGGCATGATTCCACTCTTACACAACACACAGACACATTTTACTTACCAATTTACTTACCTGGTGCCGAACCCGGGATTTGAACCCTGGTTGCCTGGATGGAAGGCAGGAACTTACCCACTGGACCACACTGGTTTCCATGTAAGTAGCCTATCAAATTGTCCTTATGTCATGGTCATCCTTTTAATGTGCAATGGAAGCCACAGGAAAGGACACCAAGGCCTGTATGTTGCTTATAGTTACTTCTGCAATCCTCTAGACCACCAAGGAGCTATAGCTCAAAGGTAAGGCTTGTACCTTTGGTGGGGACAGCCCTCACAGGCCAGGGTTCGAATCTTGCCAGTGCTGTAGAAGTATCCCACGGTGGGAAATTTTCAAACAGTGATTTTCTTTTATTTTTTGTTGCTAAGTGTTTTTCTGGTTTCCATGTAAGTAGCCTATCAAATTGTCCTTATGTCATGGTCATCCATTTAATGTGCAATGGAAGCCACAGGAAAGGACACCAAGGCCTGTATGTTGCTTATAGTTACTACTGCAATCCTCCAGACCACCAAGGAGCTATAGCTCAAAGGTAAGGCTTGTACCTTTGGTGGGGACAGCCCTCACAGGCCAGGGTTCGAATCCTGCCAGTGCTGTAGAAGTATCCCACGGTGGGAAATTTTCAAACAGTGATTTTCTTTTTTTTTTTTTGCTAAGTGTTTTTCTGGTTTCCATGTAAGTAGCCTATCAAATTGTCCTTATGTCATGGTCATCCATTTAATGTGCAATGGAAGCCACAGGGAAGGAGACCAAGGCCTGTATGTTGCTTATAGTTACTACTGCAATCCTCTAGACCACCAAGGAGATAGCTCAAAGGTAAGGCTTGTACCTTTGGGGGGACAGCCCTCACAGGCCAGGGTTCGAATCCTGCCAGTGCTGTAGAAGTGTCCCAAGGTGGGAAATTTTCAAACAGTGTTTTTTTTTTTGCTAGTGTTTTTTTGGCAGGTGTCTCCCAACATTTCATATGTTTTCTCTCATGACCTTCTACCAACCGCCCTATTTCTCAAGTAGGTGCTAGGAACAAGGCCTTATCTTCCTTTATCAATGTCGTCATTCTTTGTCCTTTAAGTTTGGTGAATTGCAGAGTGCAATTGTGGTATTGGGGGTTATAACTGAGCACAAGAATGCGAGGATGGTGCTACACTTATTGTAAAATAGGTTGGTTGATGGTGATTTTTCATTTTAGTGTGAGCCACTCGCTCAAATCAGGGGTTTGGTGCCAGTGAGCTTGGATAGAAATAAAGGTCAAGTATGAGCTCTGGCTAATGAAATGATGGGTCGAGTTTGAGGCTAGCTAGAGTCCATTTATTAGGTGCAATAAGAATTTGGAAAGATTTTTCCTTTAAGAGACAGACAAGAGCAGAGTCAAGCCTTTGCTCTAGTAGATCTGCATCATGCCTGCTGCAGGATGTGAAGGAGTGGACCTCCACAGCAGTGCGCTGTGCCGGGTTGGGCTGCACTGGGCTGGGCTGGGCCTGCCCTGGCATCTTGGATTTATTCACCCACCTCATTCCTTTGAAGAACGCTCACGAACGGCCACGAACGTCCTTGTTCTGTATACAGGCGGACAGCGGGCAATTTAGGACCCTGCTAAATGATGGTGATGTCCCCATGTGCTTCCTTCGAGTGGCAAAATCCTTCGTCTAAGGCAGGTGGGCTTTTTTAAAATTTGGTTGAAGACCATATGTTGGAGGCAGTATCACGGCACAAGCCGCCGACCGTCTCAGAAGAAAGTATGCATGGGAGGACATTATTTGTATAGGAGAGCCCTCTTCTCAGTCCCATTCTTAAGCTGCAGTGGCCATGAAGTGTTACTAGGGGGCAGCAGTATGAACAAAAGAGCACACTGAGGCTTTTCTCCTTCTTGCTGACATGATTCTTGGTCATTTTTGTCTTGCAGGGCCTAAGGAGTGAATGACTACGATGACTGAGGGGATGAGGAATGGCTGGCCTGTATTTGTGGTGAAGGGGGAACATTTGGAAGGTAAACAGCAAGATGAAAGCGTCAAAGCATATATGTTTGCTGAGTGATTGAGTCTGTGTGTCACTTGTCTCTTTGTAGGGACATGTGAGAAAGGAACAGCAGCACCATAGACTTCAGGTGGGAGAGCAAGCAAGGATGAATATTTCCCTCAAATCCAAATACTTACAGCACCTCAAAGATGACAAGTGCGATATGATGTTCTGCAATTGCAAGGATTTGCCATGTGTGGTGCATAAATATGCATGGTTAGTGAGGTTTTTCCCAGAATGTGAGTATCGTTAGGCTGGCAAATGTCAGGCACTCCTTTGGGGGTATGAGGCCAAGAAAAAATTTGGGAAGTTTGCTACAGTCATCTGTAGGAACGAAAGACACTGGGGAATCGTTACAGAGGGAGCCAGGCTGCACAAAACGTGGTAACAGTTGGACAGAAATCTTTAGCCGGACTTTTGACTACCCCCAATGTGGGACCAGGACCGCAGTACCTCTCTGTCTCTGAAACATATTTTGACCTCTGGGCACCACCATCTCAATGCCCCTCAAATGTTCCCTCCTGGAACCCCAGCTTTGGTAGTGCATCAACCAGGTTTCAATCATTTGAGTGACCACAAACACCCTTGCTATGTGCCTTCCATTTACATTCAGTCAGTAACCCAGCTGCTTCGTTCGCTATTGAATCTCAAGTGACAGTTGGATGCACATTGCAGGGGTATACAGGCATTTACCGTACTGTACAGCCCCTCTCAGTACAGTCAGACTACACTTCTTAAAATCATAAATACATGTTTTGTCCAACAGTAAGGCCGGGCCTTTCCTCTGTAGTTCATAGCCAACGTAAGGAGGAAAAAATAAGCTGAAGAGCATGCCAAAATTCTCTACAGACACTGCCAATCCTCACACTGCCTATTTGCATGCTGAGGTTATTCACTATGACCCACCAAACCAATTGGCAACAGTAGCCTCTCTCTGCCTCATTCGTATGCTCCGATGCCACCTTTATTTAGCAAATGTTAGTGCTCTAGGATTTCATAGCACGATTCGCTATAGCCTCTTTTTTCAACAGAAATGTCCTAAAGGTACCTATACCAATCTGCTGGGTGGGGAGGAGGGGGGCTGCTGCTGCTGGCAGTAAAATTTTGGGGCACCCCACCTGCAAAAATACATTCACATGCTCCTTGTTGTACCTTTCAATACCATAACTGCAGCAGAATCGTATGGTGACCCCTGTTGGTAACAGAAACTGTCAAACAGCTTTTTGCCACCCCCCCTCCCCCGTTGCCCCTAACCATTTGGGGTACACCCCATGAGGGAGGATCAGAGCAATAAAAAATAATGGTAGCCCCCCCAAAAAGTACCTGGAAGGCATGCCATTCTGTGCACCTCATCGCTCTTCACGTTGCGCCTAAGCACCTTTTAATACTGCTCCCCGACTGCCCCCTCCAAACAGAAATCAGAAAGTATAGGGGGGTGCATTAAAAAAGTTTTTGCAGTTCCCCACCATAAGTCAGGATCCTCCTCCATCTATGACCCCTTCCTAGGCCCTCAGACCCCACCCATTCTGCCCAGGCTCCTCCTATTTGACCACACCCAATCTGACTAGGCTCCTCCTTAACCCCTCCTCTGCTCTCTGACCCCACCCAATCTGACTAGGCTCCTCCTATACCCCCTCCTCTCTGACTCCACTCATTCTGCCCAGGCTCCTCCCATACCCCTCTGACCCCACCCATTCTGCCCAGGCTCCTCCTATACCCCTCTTATTTGACCCCAATCTGACTAGGCTCCTCCTAAGCCCCTCCTCTGCTGTCTGACCCCACCCATTCTGACTAAGCTCCTCCTAAACCAATCCTCTGCTGTCTGACTCCACCCATTCTGCCCAGGCTCCTCCTCAGCCCCTCCTCTCTGACCTCACCCAATCTGACTAGGCTCCTCCTATACCCCCTCCTCTCTGACCCCACCCAATCTGACTTGGCTCCTCCTTAACCCCTCCTCTGCTCTCTGACCCCACCCATTCTGACTAAGCTCCTCCTAAACCCATCCTCTGCTGTCTGACCCCACCCATTCTGCCCAGGCTCCTCCTAAGCCCCTCTGCCCAGGCTCCTCCTATACCCCTCCTCTCTGACCTCACCCAATCTGACTAGGCTCCTCCTATACCCATTCTGCCCAGGCTCCTCCTATACCCCCTCCTCTCTGACTCCACCCATTCTGCCCAGGCTCCTCCTATACCCCTCCTCTCTGACCCCACCCAATCTGACTAGGCTCCTCCTAAGCCCCTCCTCTGCTGTCTGACCCCACCCATTCTGCCCAGGCTCCTCCTATTTGACCCCACCCAATCTGACTAGGTTCCTCCTAAGCCCCTCCTCTGCTGTCTGGCCCCACCCATTCTGCCCAGGCTCCTCCTATACCCCCTCCTATTTGACCCCACCCAATCTGACTAGGCTCCTCCTATACCCCCTCCTCTCTGACTCCACCCATTCTGACTAGGCTCCTCCTATTTGACCCCACCCAATCTGACTAGGCTCCTCCTAAGCCCCTCCTCTGCTGTCTGACCCCACCCATTCTGCCCAGGCTCCGCCTAAGATACTCCTCTCTGACCCCACCCATTCTGCCCAGGCTCCTCCTATACCCCTCCTCTCTGACCCCACCCCCTCTGCCCAGGCTCCTCCTATTTGACCCCACCCAATCTGACTAGGCTCCTCCTACACCCCCCTCTGCCAGGCTCCTCCTATACCCCCTCCTCTCTGACTCCACCCATTCTACCCAGGCTCCTCCCATACCCCTCTGACCCCACCCATTCTGCCCAGGCTCCTCCTATTTGACCCCACCCAATCTGACTAGGCTCCTCCTACACCCCCCTCTGCCAGGCTCCTCCTATACCCCCTCCTCTCTGACTCCACCCATTCTACCCAGGCTCCTCCCATACCCCTCTGACCCCACCCATTCTGCCCATGCTCCTCCTATTTGACCCCACCCAATCTGACTAGGCTCCTCCTACACCCCCCTCTGCCCAGGCTCCTCCTATACCCCCCTCTGCCAGGCTCCTCCTATACCCCCTCCTCTCTGACCCCACCCATTCTGCCCAGGCTCCTCCTATTTGACCACACCCAATCTGACTAGGCTCCTCCTATACCCATTCTGCCCAGGCTCCTCCTATACCCCCTCCTCTCTGACTCCACCCATTCTGCCCAGGCTCCTCCTAAGCCCCTCCTCTCTGACCCCACCCATTCTGCCCATATACCCCCTCCACCTGCCCAGGCTCCTCCTAAGCCCCTCCTCTGCTGTCTGACCCCACCCATTCTGCCCAGGCTCCGCCTAAGCCCCTCCTCTCTGACCCCACCCATTCTGCCCAGGCTCCTCCTAAGCCCCTCCTCTGCTGTCTGACCCCGCCCATTCTGCCCAGGCTCCTCCTATTTGACCCCACCCAATCTGACTAAGCTCCTCCTAAGCCCCTCCTCTGCTGTCTGACCCCACCCATTCTGCCCAGGCTCCTCCTATACCCCTCCTCTCTGACCCCACCGCCTCTGGCCAGGCTCCTCCTATACCCCCTCTGCCCAGGCTCCTCCTATACCCCTCCTCTCTGACCCCACCCCCTCTGCCCAGGCTCCTCCCATACCCCTCTGACCCCACCCAGGCTCCTCCTATTTGACCCCACCCAATCTGACTTGGCTCCTCCTACACCCCCCTCTGCCAGGCACCTCCTATACCCCTCCTCTGCTGTCTGACCCCACCCATTGTGCCCAGGCTCCTCCTATTTGACCCCACCCAATCTGACTAGGCTCCTCCTAAGCCCCTCCTCTGCTGTCTGACCCCACCCATTCTGCCCAGGCTCCTCCTAAGCCCCTCCTCTCTGACCCCACCAATTCTGCCCAGGCTCCTCCTAAGCCCCTCATCTGCTGTCTGACCCCACCCATTCTGCCCAGGCTCCTCCTATACCCCTCCTCTCTGACCCCACCCAATCTGACTAGGCTCCTCCTAAGCCCCTAGGCTCCTCCTAAGCCCCTCCTCTCTGACCCCACCCAATCTGACTAGGCTCCTCCTATACCCCCTCCTCTCTGACTCCACCCATTCTGACTAGGTTCCTCCTATTTGACCCCACCCAATCTGACTAGGCTCCTCCTAAGCCCCTCCTCTGCTGTCTGGCCCCACCCAACCTGCCCAGGCTCCTCCTATACCACTCCTCTCTGACCCCACCCAATCTGACTAGGCTCCTCCTAAGCCCCTCCTCTGCTGTCTGACCCCACCCATTCTGCCCAGGCTCCTCCTATACCCCCTCCTCTCTGACTCCACCCATTCTGACTAGGCTCCTCCTATTTGACCCCACCCAATCTGACTAGGCTCCTCCTAAGCCCCTCCTCTGCTGTCTGACCCCACCCATTCTGCCCAGGCTCCTCCTAAGCCCCTCCCCTCTGACCCCACCCATTCTGCCCAGGCTCCTCCTCCTATACCCCTCCTATTTGACCCCACCCAATCTGACTTGGCTCCTCCTAAGCCCCTCCTCTGCTGTCTGACCCCACCCATTCTGCCCAGGCTCCTCCTATTTGACCCCACCCAATCTGACTAGGCTCCTCCTAAGCCCCTCCTCTCTGACCCCACCCCCTCTGACTAGGCTCCTCCTATACCCCCTCCTCTCTGACTCCACCCATTCTACCCAGGCTCCTCCCATACTCCTCCTATACCCCCTCTGCCCAGTGGAGTTCTGGACTTTTTTGGTTCCGTCCAGAGGTGTCAGGGTACAACACCCAAAGACCCCGGAGTCCCACCTGCCTTGGTGCACAAATGAACAGAAACACGGGCTTCTCGATGGTGGCGTCAAAGACCAAAGGTTTATTACTGCAGGGACACAGAAGTCACAGAATCTACACACGGGCAGAATCTAGGAGACTGTTCGATTTGTACAAAGTGGGTTGCTCCTTATATACTAAAAATTGTGCTCTAGGCAAATATTTCACATGTCGGTACATTCCCAAACCTTTGTGTCTCTAAACAATAAATATTTGGCGTTACACAGGAACTGTCGATAATATCTGATACCAAACATCACGAAGAGGGGTTCCCACCAGTCCATCACAATCCCTTGTCAATATTGCATTCAAGACCCGGACCGCCTCATCGTAAAGTTCGTTACCTCCCCCTAATAAAGGCCCAGAAGGAAAGGAGCAGAGCCAGGTGCAGAAGATAGAAAAGCGGGATAAGAGATGTTTGTGGGTTGTAAATGGGCAAGGCTACCGGCTTCGGCCGCCTAATCATGATCAGGTACAATGGACAGGAAAACCAGTTCAGGTGGGCTGGCCTCGGGCAGAGGAGGCAGCCTTTGTCGAGTCATGCAGCTTCAGCGTGATCTGGTTTAAGGTGCACGTGTCATGTAAGAGGTGAATCTCCGGCTAAGGCTACGTGTCCTTAATCAAAGTGAAGTGAATGAAATGATCAGAGGCTATTGCATATGTGAGGGCAAGGAACCACAAAATGGCGGCCATGATCTTAAGATGGATGCCGTGTGTATATCAGAAATGTGTCAGTGGAAGGAGTGCTCTTGCTCGTAGCGTAGCGAAAACACTAGGATATACTAAATGGATCATTTGCGGTTCGCTGATACTAATTTTATGTATTTCCGACAAACTTGAAAACACGGGTTCAAGTCGTCACGGAACCGTCACGGAACCTCAGACCCTCCTTTTGCCCTTACATAGGCAATTACTCAATCTATGTCTGAATCTAGTTCTATGCTCATCAGGTCAGTGACATGCTGTTGTATCATCATCCTTTCTCGTGTCTTTTCTCCAAATGCAGGTGGTTTCCTAAAACAGGTTGTAGCACAAAGACTACACAGAGCAGGACCACACTGGATAATCAGACAACATGAGAATAGTAATATTAAGATGACACCAATGACCATTAGAACCTTCCATCCCCACGCTGAGATCAGAGTCCAAACCCACTCCATAAAGGACCAGTTTCCCTCATCTACATGTATGGAGTCCGAAATCTTGTGCAACTTAGAGATCGCCTCGTAAACTGTTGGAGCATTATTAGGAATAAAGACACAGCAGCTCGATTGGATCATTCTGCATACCCCACCTCGATCTGCAAGTATAACATCTAGAACCATACGGTTCTGCAATGTCATGAGCCTATCCGCCTGAAGCTCAGCTGTCAGATTGCTAAGGGCACCAGCAGTTTCGGTAATAGTAGATTCAACTACCCGTGTTAGCTGACGTATGTTTCTACTATTGGCCATAGGCCCCCAGAACGGAAGGAAGCCTTTGAAGAAGTCTCCAGCTTCCTGACCAGCTGTATCTTCCTTGCTGAAGACACCTCTCGCTACTCTTGTTCTGTGGTAATCAGGTGAAGCAGTGTATGTCGGAGGCAATAATCGAGCAATATAACATGATCCTGAGAAGTCGGCAGGCAACCATGTATAAGCTCTGTCTCGACAAATGAAATAGGTACCCCTAGCAGTAAGAAAGGCAGGGGAAGAGTTAGCCGGAAACACATAAGTCTCTACGCACTCACTCCTCCCTAGCTGAGCTCTCGGATTTCTCCCATTACCTTGCAAACAGACCTGACCTCGGTGAGGTACGACCCAGATTGGAGTTGAGCTTTTACGCTTGCTTTCTCCTAAACTAAGGCGATACTCTGAAGTATTCCAACTTAAATATACTCGCAATTCGTCTCTAGGGTATGATGGAGTATTATTGACGTCTTTGACCATGTCAATAATTCCCTGGACTAAAGCTTTGTTGGCAGAGTTATATTTAGTGGAACGTGGTGGACGTGGAGGATAGGTCTCAAGAGCATAAGCAAAGATGGTTTGAAGGGCCTGAAATGATCCATTGTAGCTGAAAGGCAAAACCAGATAGGGAATACCTTTATCCATAGTGTGGGGTATCAAGCCACACACCCAACAGTCTGTCGTGTTAACTACCAGTTGGTGTTGGTGCAAGAGCTGTACAAAAGTATTATTAATGAATTCTGAGCGTCGAGCTTGCTCATGTTCCGGAAACGAGTGAAAAGAGTGTATAGAAGAAACAGTAGAAATAGCAGGATCAAGGGGAGGTACTGTAGATACTGGCACAAAAATCAAATTTATGCTAAAGACAATTCCACCCACCAGTGTTGCTAAAACAATCAAAAATGTAATGGCACATTGCATCAAGAAACATTTGCTATGAAGAATTCTATTTAGTCTGTTTCTGCGAACGTAAATCACATTTTCTCGTTGCAGCGCAGGAAGTTCCATCTTCTACAATCCGCTCGCGACCACTGATGATGTGTACGTAGATGAAAATGCCTCTGTCAGCCCTGGGAGTTCCCAGTACTAACAGAAAGATCGACCTTGTGTCAGACCCCTGCAAATTCAAACTAGGCACACAGCCACGACCCTACGGCTACCCAGACGGCAAGGCAATTTTAAAAACAATAAACAATAACAAACTTCCTGGCTGAAGGCAAAAGTTCAAAAAATATATATATATATCAAAATCACAGTATGCAGTTGCCTGCTTTATTAGTCCTTTTTATGGCTTCTAAGGTTGTATTTTTTCTTCGCTGGTACTGTTTGATCGGAAAATAGTGTATCACTAGCAGCTGTTGCAGAGTTTACGTTCGCAGATGGCAAAGTTTCTTCTGATGCTGGAGACAAATTTTCAATGTTCAAAGCAGTCTTTTCAAGAGGAGAGTCACGTTTCAAAGTGTCAGAAATCAAATCGGCATCGCTGAAAGGGACAAATTTCGGAGTTGTTTCAGCTTCGGAGGCACCAATTCCCTTCTTCACCCAGTCGTCGTAGGGCAGCGGCAGTGGAACACGCTTTACGTGAGAAGCGTGGATCCAGTGCTTGCGACCAGCAACACGTACAGCTGTCCTCGTCGCCAGCAGGATTTGGAAGGGGCCGATGTAGCGAGGCTGAAGATTCTTTGTCCTCGCAAAATTTCTGACCACCACGTGGTCGCCGGGTTTCAGCTGATGCCCTGGACTCTCCGGAGGTTTTGGCAAAGCATCAAAGACCTGTTGATGAATAAGACTTAATTTAGCAGTCAAGTCGTAAAGATAGTCTATCAACATAGGATATTCAATGGAGCAGAATTGTTTAGGCCTTGGCACACCCCAGACATTTGCCGGGCGGCCAAATACAATCTCATATGGAGAAAGCCCTATTCTAGAATGCACTGTTGCTCTCGTTGATAACAAGGCCAAAGGAAGTGCGTCTGGCCAAGCCAAACCTGTGGATGCTTGAATTTTGGCTATTTTAAGCTTGAGGGTGCCATTGTAACCCTCAACTAAACCAGCAGACTGGGGATGGTTCGCACTATGAAATTTTTGTTTCAATCCTAGACCAGCACACACACTCTGCATAACTTTCCCTATAAACTCACTTCCGTTATCTGACCATACAATCCGTGGCATTCCAAACCTAGGGAAAAATTCTTTGAGAAGAATTTTGGCAGTTGATAAAGCAGTGTTGTCCTTTAGTGGGTATGCTTCTATCCACCTGGAAAAAGCACAAACCACCACCAGGACGTATTTTAAATTGTTGCAGCGTTCCATGTGAATGAAGTCTAACTGTATTACTTCAAAGGGACAGGAAGGAGGAGCAAAATGACCAGCTGGAGTTGGAGTTCCCTTGCCAGGATTATGCATCAAGCACACCATACAATTTTTCACCACTCTCTCTGCACACTTACTGATTCCCTCATTCTTCCAAACCGGAGCTAACATCTTACATATCCCTTTAGAACTTATGTGCGCCACTCCATGCGCCATCGTCACTACTGCAAGCACATACGCATCAGGCAACATCCAACGCTGCTGTTCTGTCAAATCGATCCAACATCCATTCGAGTCCAATTTGCCCGTACTTTCTCTCCATACGCGTTTCTCTTCCTCAGTCGCTTCTTTCTGAATCTCTTTCACACTTTCCATTGTGTCCTCACACATTCCAGACTCAGCAATCCATCTTGCAGACGTAGCAACATACATTCTACTCATCATGTCTCTAGCTGTCTGTTTAGCGGTTTCATCAGCAAAGGCATTTCCCCGACCAACATCATCCGTGATTGCTTTATGAGCACTGCACTTCACAATCGCAACTTCAGTCGGTAAGGTTAGAGATTCTAACAAGTCGTTAACTAGCTGACCATGTTGGATCTTAGTCCCATGGGACGTAATGAAACCCCTTTCTCTCCACAACCGGCCAAAACTATGGGCCACGCCAAATGCGTACTGACTATCTGTAAACACATTCACTCTCTTTCCCTCAGCTAAAACACACGCTCTCGTAAGAGCTATTAACTCTGCAGCTTGGGCAGAATTCTGACTCACTCTTGCAGTCTCCACAATCGTCTTCAAAGTCGTTACTGCGTAGGCAGCAGTCACATCACCATTCTCCAATTTAAAACATGACCCGTCCACATACAGCGTACCATCTGGGTCGGATAGAGGAGTATCTCTCAAGTCGATACGACCTTTTGTCTCTTCTTCCGTTTTGAAATAACAGTCATGTGGCTCAGAATCACTCGACTCTTGATCAGTCGGCAACAATGTTGCTGGGTTCAATACATTGCATCTTTTGATCTGAATATGACTCGCTAATAACGTCAGCTCGTAACCAGATAATCTCGCACTAGTAAGGTGTTGTGTCTTCGTTCGGTTCATGAGTGTGTCCACTGCATGAGGAACCATGACCACTAGCATATTGTTCATCACCAAACCAGCAGATTGTCGAATGGAAGCTGCAGCTGCCGCTGTAGCCCTCAAACAACTAGGCAATGCTCTAGCTACCGGATCTAATGTTGATGAGAAATACGCACAAGGGCGTTGTTTATCACCAAACTTCTGTGTCAAGACACTCAACGCGCAACCTTCTCTTTCGTGAACGTAGAGCGTGAATGGCTTACTGTAATCAGGTGTGCCCAATACAGGAGCTGAACACAAAGCTTTTCGTAATTCAGCAAAACTCTCTTGACATTCATCAGACCATGGCACCGGACTCGGAACATTTTTCCCAGTCAAAGCTACCAACGGTTTTGCTAAAAGTGAAAAATTTGGGATCCATTGCCTACAGTAAGAGGTAATACCTAGAAAGGCACGTACTTCCCTCTGTGTGCGTGGAACACTCATTTGCATAATTGCTTTTATTCTTTCTGGGGTCAACTTCCTTCCCTCCTTTGACAAGAGATGACCTAAATAGGTTACTTCTTGGCAGCAATATTGCATTTTGGAAGGTGACACCTTATGATTCAAATTAGACAAATGATGCAATAGTGAAATTGTAGCTGCTTTGCAAGTTTCCTTGTCATCGGCAGCCACCAAAAGATCATCTACGTATTGTACTAGGGCAGAACCTGGAGGAAGGACAAAAGAATCTAACTGGCTTTTTAAAGCTTGACTGTAAATAGATGGACTTTCACAGTAGCCTTGTGGAGCGCGTTTAAATCTGAAACTGCGACCTCCTAAACAGAAGCCAAAAATATCTCTGCTTTCCTCGGCTATCGGAATGCTGAAAAAGGCATTCTTCAAGTCGATGACTGAGAACCATGTAGCTGTAGCAGGAATCAATGTTAACAAAGCAGTAATGTCTGGCACTACAGGAAACTGCGGAATTACAATCTTATTAACTTCTCTAAGGTCTATGACAAACCTATAGACTGGAGGCTTTGTAGGATCTGTTCGTTTCAAAATCGGCAATACAGGACTATTACAAACATTTCCTCGCGTTTCTTCAACCACACCTTTTTTAATCAAATCTTGCACAATCAATAAGAGTGCACGCTCACCTTCATTCGATATTTTATATTGAGGAATTCTTGGAAATTTCACATTCGCTTTCAAAGTTACTACATACGGTGGAATCTCTAGTAGACCTACATCATTGGGACCAGTCGCCCAAAGAGAATCAGGGAGTGAACGTAGCTCCGGCGGGAGTTTGTCCATTGACAAGTACATCGGAGAGGTGAGTCTTTTACCCAAAGTAAGCTGTACTCCTTCCGGAGAACAGTACAATGTCGCATATAGTCGTTTTAACAAATCTAAACCAAGCAGATTTTCATTACAACCTGTCGTCAAAATTAAGGGTGCTTTCAATTGACACGGTCCAACAGAAATAGACAAAGGACCAGATATCGGGTTGTACACAGGGGCGCCTGAAAAACCTACGGAAACATTTGTTGAGCCAGACAAAGGTGCGCCAGGGAGTTTCGCATGCATGATAGAACTTTTTGCGGCACCAGTATCCAACAGAAACGGTTCGACTACACCTGATGTTGCTACTGCGACATAAGGCCCACTCTGATCCACTGGAACTGATACTACTCCCTCTCTCTGTCTATGGCTGTCCTAGTACCCATTTTGTTGAAATCCCTCTTCAACTTCACAATAATCCTCAACAAGATATTGCTGAGATCTATTCTGTTGAGCTGACTGTACATTTCGCTGATCAAAGTGATTAGAAGGACGATCATTAGTTTGTGGAGGCATAGCACCTCGTCCCCGACCTCTAGAATTCTGTGCAAAACCACCACGACCTCTCTGAGCTGCTGCCGCATTATTTTGCGCTAAAATCTGACAATCATTTTTATAGTGACCCTCTTTCTTACAGTACGCACACTGATTCCACTGGTATTGAGGCCTGGTCGAATTATAATCTGTCTTTTGATACGAATTCTGTTGCATATTAGTCTGATTCGTGCGAGGCGGATACGCCTGCTGTAAAAGAACTTTAGTCTTTAAATCTTTCGTTTTCTTCTCTGATTTCTCCTTTTCCTCTTTATCCCTATTTTCATAGTACTGTGCAGTCGCAAGTATTTGCGCTGTCGTAGATACAGCCCACGCACTTTCTGAGTCTTTCAATTTATTGCATAATTCGGGTAACAAATTATGCACAAATTTATCGACAAACAATCTCTGTCCTCCTTCAGTGCTCATATCCTGACCACTATGGTCTACAAAAGTCTCTTCGAACCTCGTGAAGAAGTCGGAGACACTTTCGTCTTTCTTCTGCTTGCATGCGGATAATTTATCCCAATTAACACGCAATGCTGGCATCAGAGTCTTCATTAAATCTATTATTCTGCCAGGAAGATTAGCAATTAGGGGTTCGGGTTTCGCACCACCTATTTGTTGAGCATCTGTTGCAGTGATAGCTGCCCAATCACCACCTAAAGCAGCCTGATGATCCTCTCTACGAATTTTAGCCCACACTGGTTGTGGAACTACATTACCAAACAACATATCAATGTCGGCTAAGTTCATTATACAAGCCTCAACTGTCTGTGTCAATTCCTTGTAATATCCGGCTGGATTCTTACGTGGATCTGGCAAGGCCTGTTTCACTGCTAACACTTCTGCTCGCTTCCACGGAATATGTATCCATACTCTTTGGAACTGTGCTGGAGCAGCTGCAATACCCGCATTATCATCACGTTGTACTGCTTCGCGCCAAATTGGAGGAACTTCCCTCATAGGATATTGGCGACTTAGCTTCATTCTACCTTTCTCTAAATCTCTCGGCGAACGAAGAGATGGATCATTCCTAAAACTCAAAATGAGTTCCATCGCTTCCTTTATATTATCGCCCACTATCATTCCAGCAGCAAACTCTTTTTGAATCTTAATTAAATCTTCCAAATCTGATTCGACATCGTCTTCTTCTATTTCCTCACGCAACAACGAGCACATCTCGTCGAAGACGTATCGCTGTGTTGGCTCTCCCCATTGCATAAATGTCTCTAACACATCTTTCGTACTATATCTTCTAACTTTTGTAATCCATCTGAGAGCTGTGGAGTCTAAAACTCCCCGTTCCTCAGTACTTGGAAGCTGACTCCGTCTCTGAACAGAGTCAGGAGTAGGAGTCTTAATCAAGGTTTTATATATAGGAGACAGCATATTAGTAACAGAATCAGTAATTCTTCGACGAACAGAAAGTGGAGTTAGTACACTCGCAGACATAGAGAACGCAGTAGAGGTAGGAATAGATGACGAAACAGTAGGAGTATCGAGGAAAATAGTTTGAGGACCAATAGGTACAGTGGTAGGTATAGGAGCGGGCAGTGCAGGAAGAGGAGGAGCTGTAGGAACATTTACATTCACCACAGGAGGTATAGGAACTTGATTCTGAGGAACAAGAACACCAGGTTGTCCAGCAACCGGCAATTGAACATCCGGTATAAGTGGAGCCGCAGCACCTTGTGCATACGGTGGAGGCGACCGTAACAGATAAGATAGCAGAGGATCGTTTTCGGAATCCTCCAGTATCTTAGCCATTTTCGATGGCAAGGCAGGATAGCACTTGTCAATCGCTAAGTTACGCTCTCTAATGGCTACATCTATGGCTTTCTCACACTCGTTAGCCTGCAACTGCTTAGTCGCTTGCTCTAGAGTTAACTCTTCTAGTTCTTTTTGCTCTTTTTTCAACCTTTTCATTTCTCTCTGTTTGGATTCTTTCCGCCAATAACGAAAAGAGTCAAACATTGCCGGCCGGGCTTTCTTCCTAAACAATTTCGCTTCTAAATTGTCGAGAATCTCTTGTTCAAAACTACCATGCAGTGGCCAACTAAGGACACCATCCTTCTTACAATAACGGACCCATATCTCATTATAAGTTATAGGACCCACACCATACTTACAATATAGGTCATATAGGGGAGTCCCAATCGGAGGAACCAGACAGGAATCCTCTAATTGTGAGTCACTGTTGCAACTAAAACAAGACAACATTTTCCGACTTACCATTCTCAGTCCGGAACACAAAACAAACAAAACACGAAACAAATTGTGCACTTGAACCAAGAACTTAGGCCTACCAAAACGAACTGATGTATCGATACCCAAAACTGAACCAAATAGATTATCGTAACCAGAACAACTAGTGATAATCTTACAAAACCAAACCAAACCAAGAACCGATCAAGGATTTTTAACAATCCTCACAAAAGTAACCAGCTAGCTATCACTAAATACTTAACTGAGGCACTGAAGACGTCACCAAGGAGAAACCCGTCACGTTTCGCCGTACTAAGGACTGCACCACTTCGGGTCCAAGACAGGGCGACGGTCAAGGCAACGGCCCACTGCAGCCGTCCTGAACGGGAACCCTCGTGGAAGAGAACTTCAGGGCCACTTTTGCGATATGCCGGGATCGATGAAGTGGGGCGCCTCCCTCAGGAATCTTCACACGAAGCTTCTCGAACTCTTCAGGCTTTTGGACCGGTACCGAATGACGTCGCCCCACGTTGGGCGCCAATTGGAGTTCTGGACTTTTTTGGTTCCGTCCAGAGGTGTCAGGGTACAACACCCAAAGACCCCGGAGTCCCACCTGCCTTGGTGCACAAATGAACAGAAACACGGGCTTCTCGATGGTGGCGTCAAAGACCAAAGGTTTATTACTGCAGGGACACAGAAGTCACAGAATCTACACACGGGCAGAATCTAGGAGACTGTTCGATTTGTACAAAGTGGGTTGCTCCTTATATACTAAAAATTGTGCTCTAGGCAAATATTTCACATGTCGGTACATTCCCAAACCTTTGTGTCTCTAAACAATAAATATTTGGCGTTACACAGGAACTGTCGATAATATCTGATACCAAACATCACGAAGAGGGGTTCCCACCAGTCCATCACAATCCCTTGTCAATATTGCATTCAAGACCCGGACCGCCTCATCGTAAAGTTCGTTACCTCCCCCTAATAAAGGCCCAGAAGGAAAGGAGCAGAGCCAGGTGCAGAAGATAGAAAAGCGGGATAAGAGATGTTTGTGGGTTGTAAATGGGCAAGGCTACCGGCTTCGGCCGCCTAATCATGATCAGGTACAATGGACAGGAAAACCAGTTCAGGTGGGCTGGCCTCGGGCAGAGGAGGCAGCCTTTGTCGAGTCATGCAGCTTCAGCGTGATCTGGTTTAAGGTGCACGTGTCATGTAAGAGGTGAATCTCCGGCTAAGGCTACGTGTCCTTAATCAAAGTGAAGTGAATGAAATGATCAGAGGCTATTGCATATGTGAGGGCAAGGAACCACAAAATGGCGGCCATGATCTTAAGATGGATGCCGTGTGTATATCAGAAATGTGTCAGTGGAAGGAGTGCTCTTGCTCGTAGCGTAGCGAAAACACTAGGATATACTAAATGGATCATTTGCGGTTCGCTGATACTAATTTTATGTATTTCCGACAAACTTGAAAACACGGGTTCAAGTCGTCACGGAACCGTCACGGAACCTCACCAGGCTCCTCCTAAGCCCCTCCTCTGCTGTCTGACTCCACCCATTCTGCCCAGGCTCCTCCTAAGCCCCTCCTCTGCTGTCTGACCCCACCCATTCTGCCCAAGCTCCTCCCATACCCCTCTGACTCCACCCATTCTGCCCAGGCTCCTCCCATACCCCTCCTATTTGACCCCACCCAATCTGACTTGGCTCCTCCTAAGCCCCTCCTCTGCTGTCTGACCCCACCCATTCTGCCCAGGCTCCTCCTATACCCCTCCTCTCTGACCCCACTCAATCTGACTAGGCTCCTCCTAAGCCCCTCCTCTCTGACCCCACCCAATCTGACTAGGCTCCTCCTATACCCCCTCCTCTCTGACTCCACCCATTCTGACTAGGTTCCTCCTATTTGACCCCACCCAATCTGACTAGGCTCCTCCTAAGCCCCTCCTCTGCTGTCTGACCCCACCAATTCTGCCCAGGCTCCTCCTATTTGACCCCACCCAATCTGACTAGGCTCCTCCTAAGCCCCTCCTCTGCTGTCTGACCCCACCCATTCTGCCCAGGCTCCTCCTAAGCCCCTCCTCTGCTGTCTGACCCCCACCCATTCTGCCCAGGCTCCGCCTAAGCCCCTCCTCTCTGACCCCACCCATTCTGCCCAGGCTCCTCCTAAGCCCCACCTCTCTGACTCCACCCATTCTGCCCAGGCTCCTCCTATTTGACCCCACCCAATCTGACTTGGCTCCTCCTAAGCCCCTCCTCTGCTGTCTGACCCCACCCATTCTGCCCAGGCTCCTCCTATTTGACCCCACCCATTCTGCCCAGGCTCCTCCTAAGCCCCTCCTCTCTGACCCCACCAATTCTGCCCAGGCTCCTCCTAAGCCCCTCATCTGCTGTCTGACCCCACCCATTCTGCCCAGGCTCCTCCTATACCCCTCCTCTCTGACCCCACCCAATCTGACTAGGCTCCTCCTAAGCCCCTAGGCTCCTCCTAAGCCCCTCCTCTCTGACCCCACCCAATCTGACTAGGCTCCTCCTATACCCCCTCCTCTCTGACTCCACCCATTCTGACTAGGTTCCTCCTATTTGACCCCACCCAATCTGACTAGGCTCCTCCTAAGCCCCTCCTCTGCTGTCTGGCCCCACCCAACCTGCCCAGGCTCCTCCTATACCACTCCTCTCTGACCCCACCCAATCTGACTAGGCTCCTCCTAAGCCCCTCCTCTGCTGTCTGACCCCACCCATTCTGCCCAGGCTCCTCCTATACCCCCTCCTCTCTGACTCCACCCATTCTGACTAGGCTCCTCCTATTTGACCCCACCCAATCTGACTAGGCTCCTCCTAAGCCCCTCCTCTGCTGTCTGACCCCACCCATTCTGCCCAGGCTCCTCCTAAGCCCCTCCCCTCTGACCCCACCCATTCTGCCCAGGCTCCTCCTCCTATACCCCTCCTATTTGACCCCACCCAATCTGACTTGGCTCCTCCTAAGCCCCTCCTCTGCTGTCTGACCCCACCCATTCTGCCCAGGCTCCTCCTATTTGACCCCACCCAATCTGACTAGGCTCCTCCTAAGCCCCTCCTCTCTGACCCCACCCCCTCTGACTAGGCTCCTCCTATACCCCCTCCTCTCTGACTCCACCCATTCTACCCAGGCTCCTCCCATACTCCTCCTATACCCCCTCTGCCCAGGCTCCTCCTAAGCCCCTCCTCTGCTGTCTGACTCCACCCATTCTGCCCAGGCTCCTCCTAAGCCCCTCCTCTGCTGTCTGACCCCACCCATTCTGCCCAAGCTCCTCCCATACCCCTCTGACTCCACCCATTCTGCCCAGGCTCCTCCCATACCCCTCCTATTTGACCCCACCCAATCTGACTTGGCTCCTCCTAAGCCCCTCCTCTGCTGTCTGACCCCACCCATTCTGCCCAGGCTCCTCCTATACCCCTCCTCTCTGACCCCACTCAATCTGACTAGGCTCCTCCTAAGCCCCTCCTCTCTGACCCCACCCAATCTGACTAGGCTCCTCCTATACCCCCTCCTCTCTGACTCCACCCATTCTGACTAGGTTCCTCCTATTTGACCCCACCCAATCTGACTAGGCTCCTCCTAAGCCCCTCCTCTGCTGTCTGACCCCACCAATTCTGCCCAGGCTCCTCCTATTTGACCCCACCCAATCTGACTAGGCTCCTCCTAAGCCCCTCCTCTGCTGTCTGACCCCACCCATTCTGCCCAGGCTCCTCCTAAGCCCCTCCTCTGCTGTCTGACCCCCACCCATTCTGCCCAGGCTCCGCCTAAGCCCCTCCTCTCTGACCCCACCCATTCTGCCCAGGCTCCTCCTAAGCCCCACCTCTCTGACTCCACCCATTCTGCCCAGGCTCCTCCTATTTGACCCCACCCAATCTGACTTGGCTCCTCCTAAGCCCCTCCTCTGCTGTCTGACCCCACCCATTCTGCCCAGGCTCCTCCTATTTGACCCCACCCAATCTGACTAGGCTCCTCCTATACCCCCTCTGCCCAGGCTCCTCCTAAGCCCCTCCTCTGCTGTCTGACCCCCACCCATTCTGCCCAGGCTCCGCCTAAGCCCCTCCTCTCTGACCCCACCCATTCTGCCCAGGCTCCTCCTAAGCCCCACCTCTCTGACTCCACCCATTCTGCCCAGGCTCCTCCTATTTGACCCCACCCAATCTGACTAGGCTCCTCCTAAGCCCCTCCTCTCTGACCCCACCCCCTCTGACTAGGCTCCTCCTATACCCCCTCCTCTCTGACTCCACCCATTCTACCCAGGCTCCTCCCATACCCCTCTGACCCCTCCCATTGTGCCCAGGCTCCTCCTATTTGACCCCACCCAATCTGACTAGGCTCCTCCTACACCCCCCTCTGCCAGGCTCCTCCTATACCCCCTCCTCTCTGACTCCACCCATTCTACCCAGGCTCCTCCCATACCCCTCTGACCCCACCCATTCTGCCCAGGCTCCTCCTATTTGACCCCACCCAATCTGACTAGGCTCCTCCTACACCCCCCTCTGCCCAGGCTCCTCCTATACCCCCTCCTCTCTGACTCCACCCATTCTACCCAGGCTCCTCCCATACCCCTCTGACCCCACCCATTCTGCCCAGGCTCCTCCTATTTGACCCCACCCAATCTGACTAGGCTCCTCCTAAGCCCCTAGGCTCCTCCTAAGCCCCTCCTCTGCTCTCTGACCCCACCCATTCTGCCCAGGCTCCTCCTAAGCCCCTCCTCTGCTGTCTGACCCCACCCATTCTGCCCAGGCTCCTCCTATTTGACCCCACCCAATCTGACTAGGCTCCTCCTAAGCCCCTAGGCTCCTCCTAAGCCCCTCCTCTGCTCTCTGACCCCACCCATTCTGCCCAGGCTCCTCCTAAGCCCCTCCTCTGCTGTCTGACCCCACCCATTCTGCCCAGGCTCCTCCTAAGCCCCTCCTCTCTGACCCCACCAATTCTGCCCAGGCTCCTCCTAAGCCCCTCATCTGCTGTCTGACCCCACCCATTCTGCCCAGGCTCCTCCTATACCCCTCCTCTCTGACCCCACCCATTCTGACTAGGCTCCTCCTATTTGACCCCACCCAATCTGACTTGGCTCCTCCTAAGCCCCTCCTCTGCTGTCTGACCCCACCCATTCTGCCCAGGCTCCTCCTAAGCCCCTCCCCTCTGACCCCACCCATTCTGCCCAGGCTCCTCCTCCTATACCCCTCCTATTTGACCCCACCCAATCTGACTTGGCTCCTCCTAAGCCCCTCCTCTGCTGTCTGACCCCACCCATTCTGCCCAGGCTCCTCCTATTTGACCCCACCCAATCTGACTAGGCTCCTCCTAAGCCCCTCCTCTCTGACCCCACCCCCTCTGACTAGGCTCCTCCTATACCCCCTCCTCTCTGACTCCACCCATTCTACCCAGGCTCCTCCCATACTCCTCCTATACCCCCTCTGCCCAGGCTCCTCCTAAGCCCCTCCTCTGCTGTCTGACCCCACCCATTCTGCCCAGGCTCCTCCTATTTGACCCCACCCAATCTG
Source organism: Lissotriton vulgaris (assembly GCF_964263255.1). Classification (NCBI taxonomy): domain Eukaryota; kingdom Metazoa; phylum Chordata; class Amphibia; order Caudata; family Salamandridae; genus Lissotriton; species Lissotriton vulgaris. The sequence goes on from NC_141695.1 coordinate 1,004,103,428, forward strand.
ACTAGGCTCCTCCTAAGCCCCTCCTCTCTGACCCCACCCCCTCTGACTAGGCTCCTCCTATACCCCCTCCTCTCTGACTCCACCCATTCTACCCAGGCTCCTCCCATACTCCTCCTATACCCCCTCTGCCCAGGCTCCTCCTAAGCCCCTCCTCTGCTGTCTGACTCCACCCATTCTGCCCAGGCTCCTCCTAAGCCCCTCCTCTGCTGTCTGACCCCACCCATTCTGCCCAAGCTCCTCCCATACCCCTCTGACTCCACCCATTCTACCCAGGCTCCTCCCATACCCCTCTGACCCCACCCATTCTGCCCAGGCTCCTCCTATTTGACCCCACCCAATCTGACTAGGCTCCTCCTACACCCCCCTCTGCCAGGCTCCTCCTATACCCCCTCCCCTCTGACTCCACCCATTCTACCCAGGCTCCTCCCATACCCCTCTGACCCCACCCATTCTGCCCAGGCTCCTCCTATTTGACCCCACCCAATCTGACTAGGCTCCTCCTACACCCCCCTCTGCCAGGCTCCTCCTATACCCCCTCCTCTCTGACCCCACCCAATCTGACTAGGCTCCTCCTAAGCCCCTAGGCTCCTCCTAAGCCCCTCCTCTGCTGTCTGACCCCCACCCATTCTGCCCAGGCTCCGCCTAAGCCCCTCCTCTCTGACCCCACCCATTCTGCCCAGGCTCCTCCTTAGCCCCTCCTCTGCTGTCTGACCCCACCCATTCTGCCCAGGCTCCTCCCATACCCCTCTGACCCCACCCATTTTGCCCAGGCTCCTCCTATTTGACCCCACCCAATCTGACTAAGCTCCTCCTAAGCCCCTCCTCTGCTGTCTGACCCCACCCATTCTGCCCAGGCTCCTCCTATACCCCTCCTCTCTGACCCCACCCCCTCTGGCCAGGCTCCTCCTATACCCCTCCTCTCTGACCCCACCCCCTCTGGCCAGGCTCCTCCTATACCCCTCCTCTCTGACCCCACCCCCTCTGCCCAGGCTCCTCCCATACCCCTCTGACCCCACCCAGGCTCCTCCTATTTGACCCCACCCAATCTGACTAGGCTCCTCCTACACCCCCCTCTGCCAGGCTCCTCCTATACCCCTCCTCTGCTGTCTGACCCCACCCATTCTGCCCAGGCTCCTCCTATTTGACCCCACCCAATCTGACTAGGCTCCTCCTAAGCCCCTCCTCTGCTGTCTGACCCCACCCATTCTGCCCAGGCTCCTCCTATTTGACCCCACCCATTCTGCCCAGGCTCCTCCTATACCCCACCTCTCTGACCCCACCCAATCTGACTAGGCTCCTCCTATACCCCCTCTGCCCAGGCTCCTCCTAAGCCCCTCCTCTGCTGTCTGACCCCCACCCATTCTGCCCAGGCTCCGCCTAAGCCCCTCCTCTCTGACCCCACCCATTCTGCCCAGGCTCCTCCTAAGCCCCACCTCTCTGACTCCACCCATTCTGCCCAGGCTCCTCCTATTTGACCCCACCCATTCTGCCCAGGCTCCTCCTATACCCCACCTCTCTGACCCCACCCAATCTGACTAGGCTCCTCCTATACCCCCTCTGCCCAGGCTCCTCCTAAGCCCCTCCTCTGCTGTCTGACCCCCACCCATTCTGCCCAGGCTCCGCCTAAGCCCCTCCTCTCTGACCCCACCCATTCTGCCCAGGCTCCTCCTAAGCCCCACCTCTCTGACTCCACCCATTCTGCCCAGGCTCCGCCTAAGCCCCTCCTATTTGACCCCACCCAATCTGACTAGGCTCCTCCTAAGCCCCTCCTCTGCTGTCTGACCCCACCCATTCTGCCCAGGCTCCTCCCATACCCCTCTGACCCCACCCATTCTGCCCAGGCTCCTCCTATTTGACCCCACCCAATCTGACTAGGCTCCTCCTACACCCCCCTCTGCCAGGCTCCTCCTATACCCCTCCTCTCTGACCCCACCCAATCTGACTAGGCTCCTCCTAAGCCCCTAGGCCCCTCCTAAGCCCCACCCATTCTGCCCAGGCTCCTCCTATTTGACCCCACCCAATCTGACTAGGCTCCTCCTAAGCCCCTCCTCTCTGACTCCACCCATTCTGCCCAGGCTCCTCCCATACCCCTCCTATTTGACCCCACCCAATCTGACTTGGCTCCTCCTAAGCCCCTCCTCTGCTGTCTGACCCCACCAATTCTGCCCAGGCTCCTCCTATTTGACCCCACCCAATCTGACTAGGCTCCTCCTAAGCCCCTCCTCTGCTGTCTGACCCCACCCATTCTGCCCAGGCTCCTCCTAAGCCCCTCCTCTGCTGTCTGACCCCCACCCATTCTGCCCAGGCTCCGCCTAAGCCCCTCCTCTCTGACCCCACCCATTCTGCCCAGGCTCCTCCTAAGCCCCACCTCTCTGACTCCACCCATTCTGCCCAGGCTCCTCCTATTTGACCCCACCCAATCTGACTTGGCTCCTCCTAAGCCCCTCCTCTGCTGTCTGACCCCACCCATTCTGCCCAGGCTCCTCCTATTTGACCCCACCCAATCTGACTAGGCTCCTCCTATACCCCCTCTGCCCAGGCTCCTCCTAAGCCCCTCCTCTGCTGTCTGACCCCCACCCATTCTGCCCAGGCTCCGCCTAAGCCCCTCCTCTCTGACCCCACCCATTCTGCCCAGGCTCCTCCTAAGCCCCACCTCTGCTGTCTGACCCCCACCCATTCTGACCAGGCTCCGCCTAAGCCCCTCCTCTCTGACCCCACCCATTCTGCCCAGGCTCCTCCTAAGCCCCACCTCTCTGACTCCACCCATTCTGCCCAGGCTCCTCCTATTTGACCCCACCCAATCTGACTAGGCTCCTCCTAAGCCCCTCCTCTCTGACCCCACCCCCTCTGACTAGGCTCCTCCTATACCCCCTCCTCTCTGACTCCACCCATTCTACCCAGGCTCCTCCCATACCCCTCTGACCCCTCCCATTGTGCCCAGGCTCCTCCTATTTGACCCCACCCAATCTGACTAGGCTCCTCCTACACCCCCCTCTGCCAGGCTCCTCCTATACCCCCTCCTCTCTGACTCCACCCATTCTACCCAGGCTCCTCCCATACCCCTCTGACCCCACCCATTCTGCCCAGGCTCCTCCTATTTGACCCCACCCAATCTGACTAGGCTCCTCCTACACCCCCCTCTGCCCAGGCTCCTCCTATACCCCCTCCTCTCTGACTCCACCCATTCTACCCAGGCTCCTCCCATACCCCTCTGACCCCACCCATTCTGCCCAGGCTCCTCCTATTTGACCCCACCCAATCTGACTAGGCTCCTCCTAAGCCCCTAGGCTCCTCCTAAGCCCCTCCTCTGCTCTCTGACCCCACCCAATCTGACTAGGCTCCTCCTATACCCCCCTCTGCCCAGGCTCCTCCTATTTGACCCCACCCAATCTGACAAGGCTCCTCCTAAGCCCCTTCTCTGCTGTCTGACCCCACCCATTCTCCCCAGGCTCCTCCTATACCCCACCTCTCTGACCCCACCCAATCTGACTAGGCTCCTCCTAAGCCCCTCCTCTGCTGTCTGACCCCACCCATTCTGCCCAGGCTCCTCCTATACCCCCTCCTCTCTGACTCCACCCATTCTGCCCAGGCTCCTCCTATTTGACCCCACCTAATCTGACTAGGCTCCTCCTATACCCCCTCTGCCCAGGCTCCTCCTATACCCCTCCTCTCTGACCCCACCCCCTCTGCCCAGGCTCCTCCTATACCCCCTCTGCCCAGGCTCCTCTTATACCCCTCCTCTCTGACCCCACCCAATCTGACTAGGCTCCTCCTAAGCCCCTCCTCTGCTGTCTGACCCCACCCATTCTGCCCAGGCTCCTCCTACACCCCCCTCTGCCAGGCTCCTCCTATACCCCCTCCTCTCTGACTCCACCCAGGCTCCTCCCATACCCCTCTGACCCCACCCATTCTGCCCAGGCTCCTCCTATTTGACCCCACCCAATCTGACTAGGCTCCTCCTACACCCCCCTCTGCCAGGCTCCTCCTATACCCCTCCTCTCTGACCCCACCCATTCTGCCCAGGCTCCTCCTATTTGACCACACCCAATCTGACTAGGCTCCTCCTATACCCATTCTGCCCAGGCTCCTCCTATACCCCCTCCTCTCTGACTCCACCCATTCTGCCCAGGCTCCTCCTAAGCCCCTCCTCTCTGACCCCACCCATTCTGCCCATATACCCCCTCCTCCTGCCCAGGCTCCTCCTAAGCCCCTCCTCTGCTGTCTGACCCCACCCATTCTGCCCAGGCTCCTCCTATACCCCTCCTCTCTGACCCCACCCCCTCTGCCCAGGCTCCTCCTATTTGACCCCACCCAATCTGACTAGGCTCCTCCTACACCCCCCTCCGCCAGGCTCCTCCTATACCCCCTCCTCTCTGACTCCACCCATTCTACCCAGGCTCCTCCCATACCCCTCTGACCCCACCCATTCTGCCCAGGCTCCTCCTATTTGACCCCACCCAATCTGACTAGGCTCCTCCTAAACCCATTCTGCCCAGGCTCCTCCTATACCCCCTCCTCTCTGACTCCACCCATTCTGCCCAGGCTCCTCCTAAGCCCCTCCTCTCTGACCCCACCCATTCTGCCCATATACCCCCTCCTCCTGCCCAGGCTCCTCCTAAGCCCCTCCTCTGCTGTCTGACCCCACCCATTCTGCCCAGGCTCCTCCTATACCCCTCCTCTCTGACCCCACCCCCTCTGCCCAGGCTCCTCCTATTTGACCCCACCCAATCTGACTAGGCTCCTCCTACACCCCCCTCTGCCAGGCTCCTCCTATACCCCCTCCTCTCTGACTCCACCCATTCTACCCAGGCTCCTCCCATACCCCTCTGACCCCACCCATTCTGCCCAGGCTCCTCCTATTTGACCCCACCCAATCTGACTAGGCTCCTCCTACACCCCCCTCTGCCAGGCTCCTCCTATACCCCCTCCTCTCTGACTCCACCCATTCTACCCAGGCTCCTCCCATACCCCTCTGACCCCACCCATTCTGCCCATGCTCCTCCTATTTGACCCCACCCAATCTGACTAGGCTCCTCCTACACCCCCCTCTGCCCAGGCTCCTCCTATACCCCCCTCTGCCAGGCTCCTCCTATACCCCCTCCTCTCTGACCCCACCCATTCTGCCCAGGCTCCTCCTATTTGACCCCACCCAATCTGACTAGGCTCCTCCTACACCCCCCTCTGCCAGGCTCCTCCTATACCCCTCCTCTCTGACCCCACCCATTCTGCCCAGGCTCCTCCTATTTGACCCCACCCAATCTGACTAGGCTTCTCCTATACCCATTCTGCCCAGGCTCCTCCTATACCCCCTCCTCTCTGACTCCACCCATTCTGCCCAGGCTCCTCCTAAGCCCCTCCTCTCTGACCCCACCCATTCTGCCCATATACCCCCTCCTCCTGCCCAGGCTCCTCCTAAGCCCCTCCTCTGCTGTCTGACCCCACCCATTCTGCCCAGGCTCCTCCTATACCCCTCCTCTCTGACCCCACCCCCTCTGCCCAGGCTCCTCCTATTTGACCCCACCCAATCTGACTAGGCTCCTCCTACACCCCCCTCTGCCAGGCTCCTCCTATACCCCCTCCTCTCTGACTCCACCCATTCTACCCAGGCTCCTCCCATACCCCTCTGACCCCACCCATTCTGCCCAGGCTCCTCCTATTTGACCCCACCCAATCTGACTAGGCTCCTCCTACACCCCCCTCTGCCAGGCTCCTCCTATACCCCCTCCTCTCTGACTCCACCCATTCTACCCAGGCTCCTCCCATACCCCTCTGACCCCACCCATTCTGCCCATGCTCCTCCTATTTGACCCCACCCAATCTGACTAGGCTCCTCCTACACCCCCCTCTGCCCAGGCTCCTCCTATACCCCCCTCTGCCAGGCTCCTCCTATACCCCCTCCTCTCTGACCCCACCCATTCTGCCCAGGCTCCTCCTATTTGACCACACCCAATCTGACTAGGCTCCTCCTATACCCATTCTGCCCAGGCTCCTCCTATACCCCCTCCTCTCTGACTCCACCCATTCTGCCCAGGCTCCTCCTAAGCCCCTCCTCTCTGACCCCACCCATTCTGCCCATATACCCCCTCCTCCTGCCCAGGCTCCTCCTAAGCCCCTCCTCTGCTGTCTGACCCCACCCATTCTGCCCAGGCTCCGCCTAAGCCCCTCCTCTCTGACCCCACCCATTCTGCCCAGGCTCCTCCTAAGCCCCTCCTCTGCTGTCTGACCCCACCCATTCTGCCCAGGCTCCTCCTATTTGACCCCACCCAATCTGACTAAGCTCCTCCTAAGCCCCTCCTCTGCTGTCTGACCCCACCCATTCTGCCCAGGCTCCTCCTATACCCCTCCTCTCTGACCCCACCGCCTCTGGCCAGGCTCCTCCTATACCCCCTCTGCCCAGGCTCCTCCTATACCCCTCCTCTCTGACCCCACCCCCTCTGCCCAGGCTCCTCCCATACCCCTCTGACCCCACCCAGGCTCCTCCTATTTGACCCAACCCAATCTGACTAGGCTCCTCCTACACCCCCCTCTGCCAGGCTCCTCCTATACCCCTCCTCTGCTGTCTGACCCCACCCATTGTGCCCAGGCTCCTCCTATTTGACCCCACCCAATCTGACTAGGCTCCTCCTAAGCCCCTCCTCTGCTGTCTGACCCCACCCATTCTGCCCAGGCTCCTCCTAAGCCCCTCCTCTCTGACCCCACCAATTCTGCCCAGGCTCCTCCTAAGCCCCTCATCTGCTGTCTGACCCCACCCATTCTGCCCAGGCTCCTCCTATACCCCTCCTCTCTGACCCCACCCAATCTGACTAGGCTCCTCCTAAGCCCCTAGGCTCCTCCTAAGCCCCTCCTCTCTGACCCCACCCAATCTGACTAGGCTCCTCCTATACCCCCTCCTCTCTGACTCCACCCATTCTGACTAGGTTCCTCCTATTTGACCCCACCCAATCTGACTAGGCTCCTCCTAAGCCCCTCCTCTGCTGTCTGGCCCCACCCAACCTGCCCAGGCTCCTCCTATACCACTCCTCTCTGACCCCACCCAATCTGACTAGGCTCCTCCTAAGCCCCTCCTCTGCTGTCTGACCCCACCCATTCTGCCCAGGCTCCTCCTATACCCCCTCCTCTCTGACTCCACCCATTCTGACTAGGCTTCTCCTATTTGACCCCACCCAATCTGACTAGGCTCCTCCTAAGCCCCTCCTCTGCTGTCTGACCCCACCCATTCTGCCCAGGCTCCTCCTAAGCCCCTCCCCTCTGACCCCACCCATTCTGCCCAGGCTCCTCCTCCTATACCCCTCCTATTTGACCCCACCCAATCTGACTTAGCTCCTCCTAAGCCCCTCCTCTGCTGTCTGACCCCACCCATTCTGCCCAGGCTCCTCCTATTTGACCCCACCCAATCTGACTAGGCTCCTCCTAAGCCCCTCCTCTCTGACCCCACCCCCTCTGACTAGGCTCCTCCTATACCCCCTCCTCTCTGACTCCACCCATTCTACCCAGGCTCCTCCCATACTCCTCCTATACCCCCTCTGCCCAGGCTCCTCCTAAGCCCCTCCTCTGCTGTCTGACTCCACCCATTCTGCCCAGGCTCCTCCTAAGCCCCTCCTCTGCTGTCTGACCCCACCCATTCTGCCCAAGCTCCTCCCATACCCCTCTGACTCCACCCATTCTGCCCAGGCTCCTCCCATACCCCTCCTATTTGACCCCACCCAATCTGACTTGGCTCCTCCTAAGCCCCTCCTCTGCTGTCTGACCCCACCCATTCTGCCCAGGCTCCTCCTAAGCCCCTCCTCTCTGACCCCACCAATTCTGCCCAGGCTCCTCCTAAGCCCCTCATCTGCTGTCTGACCCCACCCATTCTGCCCAGGCTCCTCCTATACCCCTCCTCTCTGACCCCACCCAATCTGACTAGGCTCCTCCTAAGCCCCTAGGCTCCTCCTAAGCCCCTCCTCTCTGACCCCACCCAATCTGACTAGGCTCCTCCTATACCCCCTCCTCTCTGACTCCACCCATTCTGACTAGGCTCCTCCTATTTGACCCCACCCAATCTGACTAGGCTCCTCCTAAGCCCCTCCTCTGCTGTCTGACCCCACCCATTCTGCCCAGGCTCCTCCTAAGCCCCTCCCCTCTGACCCCACCCATTCTGCCCAGGCTCCTCCTCCTATACCCCTCCTATTTGACCCCACCCAATCTGACTTGGCTCCTCCTAAGCCCCTCCTCTGCTGTCTGACCCCACCCATTCTGCCCAGGCTCCTCCTATTTGACCCCACCCAATCTGACTAGGCTCCTCCTAAGCCCCTCCTCTCTGACCCCACCCCCTCTGACTAGGCTCCTCCTATACCCCCTCCTCTCTGACTCCACCCATTCTACCCAGGCTCCTCCCATACTCCTCCTATACCCCCTCTGCCCAGGCTCCTCCTAAGCCCCTCCTCTGCTGTCTGACTCCACCCATTCTGCCCAGGCTCCTCCTAAGCCCCTCCTCTGCTGTCTGACCCCACCCATTCTGCCCAAGCTCCTCCCATACCCCTCTGACTCCACCCATTCTGCCCAGGCTCCTCCCATACCCCTCCTATTTGACCCCACCCAATCTGACTTGGCTCCTCCTAAGCCCCTCCTCTGCTGTCTGACCCCACCCATTCTGCCCAGGCTCCTCCTATACCCCTCCTCTCTGACCCCACTCAATCTGACTAGGCTCCTCCTAAGCCCCTCCTCTCTGACCCCACCCAATCTGACTAGGCTCCTCCTATACCCCCTCCTCTCTGACTCCACCCATTCTGACTAGGTTCCTCCTATTTGACCCCACCCAATCTGACTAGGCTCCTCCTAAGCCCCTCCTCTGCTGTCTGACCCCACCAATTCTGCCCAGGCTCCTCCTATTTGACCCCACCCAATCTGACTAGGCTCCTCCTAAGCCCCTCCTCTGCTGTCTGACCCCACCCATTCTGCCCAGGCTCCTCCTAAGCCCCTCCTCTGCTGTCTGACCCCCACCCATTCTGCCCAGGCTCCGCCTAAGCCCCTCCTCTCTGACCCCACCCATTCTGCCCAGGCTCCTCCTAAGCCCCACCTCTCTGACTCCACCCATTCTGCCCAGGCTCCTCCTATTTGACCCCACCCAATCTGACTTGGCTCCTCCTAAGCCCCTCCTCTGCTGTCTGACCCCACCCATTCTGCCCAGGCTCCTCCTATTTGACCCCACCCAATCTGACTAGGCTCCTCCTATACCCCCTCTGCCCAGGCTCCTCCTAAGCCCCTCCTCTGCTGTCTGACCCCCACCCATTCTGCCCAGGCTCCGCCTAAGCCCCTCCTCTCTGACCCCACCCATTCTGCCCAGGCTCCTCCTAAGCCCCACCTCTCTGACTCCACCCATTCTGCCCAGGCTCCTCCTATTTGACCCCACCCAATCTGACTAGGCTCCTCCTAAGCCCCTCCTCTCTGACCCCACCCCCTCTGACTAGGCTCCTCCTATACCCCCTCCTCTCTGACTCCACCCATTCTACCCAGGCTCCTCCCATACCCCTCTGACCCCTCCCATTGTGCCCAGGCTCCTCCTATTTGACCCCACCCAATCTGACTAGGCTCCTCCTACACCCCCCTCTGCCAGGCTCCTCCTATACCCCCTCCTCTCTGACTCCACCCATTCTACCCAGGCTCCTCCCATACCCCTCTGACCCCACCCATTCTGCCCAGGCTCCTCCTATTTGACCCCACCCAATCTGACTAGGCTCCTCCTACACCCCCCTCTGCCCAGGCTCCTCCTATACCCCCTCCTCTCTGACTCCACCCATTCTACCCAGGCTCCTCCCATACCCCTCTGACCCCACCCATTCTGCCCAGGCTCCTCCTATTTGACCCCACCCAATCTGACTAGGCTCCTCCTAAGCCCCTAGGCTCCTCCTAAGCCCCTCCTCTGCTCTCTGACCCCACCCATTCTGCCCAGGCTCCTCCTAAGCCCCTCCTCTGCTGTCTGACCCCACCCATTCTGCCCAGGCTCCTCCTATTTGACCCCACCCAATCTGACTAGGCTCCTCCTAAGCCCCTAGGCTCCTCCTAAGCCCCTCCTCTGCTCTCTGACCCCACCCATTCTGCCCAGGCTCCTCCTAAGCCCCTCCTCTGCTGTCTGACCCCACCCATTCTGCCCAGGCTCCTCCTAAGCCCCTCCTCTCTGACCCCACCAATTCTGCCCAGGCTCCTCCTAAGCCCCTCATCTGCTGTCTGACCCCACCCATTCTGCCCAGGCTCCTCCTATACCCCTCCTCTCTGACCCCACCCATTCTGACTAGGCTCCTCCTATTTGACCCCACCCAATCTGACTTGGCTCCTCCTAAGCCCCTCCTCTGCTGTCTGACCCCACCCATTCTGCCCAGGCTCCTCCTAAGCCCCTCCCCTCTGACCCCACCCATTCTGCCCAGGCTCCTCCTCCTATACCCCTCCTATTTGACCCCACCCAATCTGACTTGGCTCCTCCTAAGCCCCTCCTCTGCTGTCTGACCCCACCCATTCTGCCCAGGCTCCTCCTATTTGACCCCACCCAATCTGACTAGGCTCCTCCTAAGCCCCTCCTCTCTGACCCCACCCCCTCTGACTAGGCTCCTCCTATACCCCCTCCTCTCTGACTCCACCCATTCTACCCAGGCTCCTCCCATACTCCTCCTATACCCCCTCTGCCCAGGCTCCTCCTAAGCCCCTCCTCTGCTGTCTGACCCCACCCATTCTGCCCAGGCTCCTCCTATTTGACCCCACCCAATCTGACTAGGCTCCTCCTAAGCCCCTCCTCTCTGACCCCACCCCCTCTGACTAGGCTCCTCCTATACCCCCTCCTCTCTGACTCCACCCATTCTACCCAGGCTCCTCCCATACTCCTCCTATACCCCCTCTGCCCAGGCTCCTCCTAAGCCCCTCCTCTGCTGTCTGACTCCACCCATTCTGCCCAGGCTCCTCCTAAGCCCCTCCTCTGCTGTCTGACCCCACCCATTCTGCCCAAGCTCCTCCCATACCCCTCTGACTCCACCCATTCTACCCAGGCTCCTCCCATACCCCTCTGACCCCACCCATTCTGCCCAGGCTCCTCCTATTTGACCCCACCCAATCTGACTAGGCTCCTCCTACACCCCCCTCTGCCAGGCTCCTCCTATACCCCCTCCCCTCTGACTCCACCCATTCTACCCAGGCTCCTCCCATACCCCTCTGACCCCACCCATTCTGCCCAGGCTCCTCCTATTTGACCCCACCCAATCTGACTAGGCTCCTCCTACACCCCCCTCTGCCAGGCTCCTCCTATACCCCCTCCTCTCTGACCCCACCCAATCTGACTAGGCTCCTCCTAAGCCCCTAGGCTCCTCCTAAGCCCCTCCTCTGCTGTCTGACCCCCACCCATTCTGCCCAGGCTCCGCCTAAGCCCCTCCTCTCTGACCCCACCCATTCTGCCCAGGCTCCTCCTTAGCCCCTCCTCTGCTGTCTGACCCCACCCATTCTGCCCAGGCTCCTCCCATACCCCTCTGACCCCACCCATTTTGCCCAGGCTCCTCCTATTTGACCCCACCCAATCTGACTAAGCTCCTCCTAAGCCCCTCCTCTGCTGTCTGACCCCACCCATTCTGCCCAGGCTCCTCCTATACCCCTCCTCTCTGACCCCACCCCCTCTGGCCAGGCTCCTCCTATACCCCTCCTCTCTGACCCCACCCCCTCTGGCCAGGCTCCTCCTATACCCCTCCTCTCTGACCCCACCCCCTCTGCCCAGGCTCCTCCCATACCCCTCTGACCCCACCCAGGCTCCTCCTATTTGACCCCACCCAATCTGACTAGGCTCCTCCTACACCCCCCTCTGCCAGGCTCCTCCTATACCCCTCCTCTGCTGTCTGACCCCACCCATTCTGCCCAGGCTCCTCCTATTTGACCCCACCCAATCTGACTAGGCTCCTCCTAAGCCCCTCCTCTGCTGTCTGACCCCACCCATTCTGCCCAGGCTCCTCCTATTTGACCCCACCCATTCTGCCCAGGCTCCTCCTATACCCCACCTCTCTGACCCCACCCAATCTGACTAGGCTCCTCCTATACCCCCTCTGCCCAGGCTCCTCCTAAGCCCCTCCTCTGCTGTCTGACCCCCACCCATTCTGCCCAGGCTCCGCCTAAGCCCCTCCTCTCTGACCCCACCCATTCTGCCCAGGCTCCTCCTAAGCCCCACCTCTCTGACTCCACCCATTCTGCCCAGGCTCCTCCTATTTGACCCCACCCATTCTGCCCAGGCTCCTCCTATACCCCACCTCTCTGACCCCACCCAATCTGACTAGGCTCCTCCTATACCCCCTCTGCCCAGGCTCCTCCTAAGCCCCTCCTCTGCTGTCTGACCCCCACCCATTCTGCCCAGGCTCCGCCTAAGCCCCTCCTCTCTGACCCCACCCATTCTGCCCAGGCTCCTCCTAAGCCCCACCTCTCTGACTCCACCCATTCTGCCCAGGCTCCGCCTAAGCCCCTCCTATTTGACCCCACCCAATCTGACTAGGCTCCTCCTAAGCCCCTCCTCTGCTGTCTGACCCCACCCATTCTGCCCAGGCTCCTCCCATACCCCTCTGACCCCACCCATTCTGCCCAGGCTCCTCCTATTTGACCCCACCCAATCTGACTAGGCTCCTCCTACACCCCCCTCTGCCAGGCTCCTCCTATACCCCTCCTCTCTGACCCCACCCAATCTGACTAGGCTCCTCCTAAGCCCCTAGGCCCCTCCTAAGCCCCACCCATTCTGCCCAGGCTCCTCCTATTTGACCCCACCCAATCTGACTAGGCTCCTCCTAAGCCCCTCCTCTCTGACTCCACCCATTCTGCCCAGGCTCCTCCCATACCCCTCCTATTTGACCCCACCCAATCTGACTTGGCTCCTCCTAAGCCCCTCCTCTGCTGTCTGACCCCACCAATTCTGCCCAGGCTCCTCCTATTTGACCCCACCCAATCTGACTAGGCTCCTCCTAAGCCCCTCCTCTGCTGTCTGACCCCACCCATTCTGCCCAGGCTCCTCCTAAGCCCCTCCTCTGCTGTCTGACCCCCACCCATTCTGCCCAGGCTCCGCCTAAGCCCCTCCTCTCTGACCCCACCCATTCTGCCCAGGCTCCTCCTAAGCCCCACCTCTCTGACTCCACCCATTCTGCCCAGGCTCCTCCTATTTGACCCCACCCAATCTGACTTGGCTCCTCCTAAGCCCCTCCTCTGCTGTCTGACCCCACCCATTCTGCCCAGGCTCCTCCTATTTGACCCCACCCAATCTGACTAGGCTCCTCCTATACCCCCTCTGCCCAGGCTCCTCCTAAGCCCCTCCTCTGCTGTCTGACCCCCACCCATTCTGCCCAGGCTCCGCCTAAGCCCCTCCTCTCTGACCCCACCCATTCTGCCCAGGCTCCTCCTAAGCCCCACCTCTGCTGTCTGACCCCCACCCATTCTGACCAGGCTCCGCCTAAGCCCCTCCTCTCTGACCCCACCCATTCTGCCCAGGCTCCTCCTAAGCCCCACCTCTCTGACTCCACCCATTCTGCCCAGGCTCCTCCTATTTGACCCCACCCAATCTGACTAGGCTCCTCCTAAGCCCCTCCTCTCTGACCCCACCCCCTCTGACTAGGCTCCTCCTATACCCCCTCCTCTCTGACTCCACCCATTCTACCCAGGCTCCTCCCATACCCCTCTGACCCCTCCCATTGTGCCCAGGCTCCTCCTATTTGACCCCACCCAATCTGACTAGGCTCCTCCTACACCCCCCTCTGCCAGGCTCCTCCTATACCCCCTCCTCTCTGACTCCACCCATTCTACCCAGGCTCCTCCCATACCCCTCTGACCCCACCCATTCTGCCCAGGCTCCTCCTATTTGACCCCACCCAATTTGACTAGGCTCCTCCTACACCCCCCTCTGCCCAGGCTCCTCCTATACCCCCTCCTCTCTGACTCCACCCATTCTACCCAGGCTCCTCCCATACCCCTCTGACCCCACCCATTCTGCCCAGGCTCCTCCTATTTGACCCCACCCAATCTGACTAGGCTCCTCCTAAGCCCCTAGGCTCCTCCTAAGCCCCTCCTCTGCTCTCTGACCCCACCCAATCTGACTAGGCTCCTCCTATACCCCCCTCTGCCCAGGCTCCTCCTATTTGACCCCACCCAATCTGACAAGGCTCCTCCTAAGCCCCTTCTCTGCTGTCTGACCCCACCCATTCTCCCCAGGCTCCTCCTATACCCCACCTCTCTGACCCCACCCAATCTGACTAGGCTCCTCCTAAGCCCCTCCTCTGCTGTCTGACCCCACCCATTCTGCCCAGGCTCCTCCTATACCCCCTCCTCTCTGACTCCACCCATTCTGCCCAGGCTCCTCCTATTTGACCCCACCTAATCTGACTAGGCTCCTCCTATACCCCCTCTGCCCAGGCTCCTCCTATACCCCTCCTCTCTGACCCCACCCCCTCTGCCCAGGCTCCTCCTATACCCCCTCTGCCCAGGCTCCTCTTATACCCCTCCTCTCTGACCCCACCCAATCTGACTAGGCTCCTCCTAAGCCCCTCCTCTGCTGTCTGACCCCACCCATTCTGCCCAGGCTCCTCCTACACCCCCCTCTGCCAGGCTCCTCCTATACCCCCTCCTCTCTGACTCCACCCAGGCTCCTCCCATACCCCTCTGACCCCACCCATTCTGCCCAGGCTCCTCCTATTTGACCCCACCCAATCTGACTAGGCTCCTCCTACACCCCCCTCTGCCAGGCTCCTCCTATACCCCTCCTCTCTGACCCCACCCATTCTGCCCAGGCTCCTCCTATTTGACCACACCCAATCTGACTAGGCTCCTCCTATACCCATTCTGCCCAGGCTCCTCCTATACCCCCTCCTCTCTGACTCCACCCATTCTGCCCAGGCTCCTCCTAAGCCCCTCCTCTCTGACCCCACCCATTCTGCCCATATACCCCCTCCTCCTGCCCAGGCTCCTCCTAAGCCCCTCCTCTGCTGTCTGACCCCACCCATTCTGCCCAGGCTCCTCCTATACCCCTCCTCTCTGACCCCACCCCCTCTGCCCAGGCTCCTCCTATTTGACCCCACCCAATCTGACTAGGCTCCTCCTACACCCCCCTCCGCCAGGCTCCTCCTATACCCCCTCCTCTCTGACTCCACCCATTCTACCCAGGCTCCTCCCATACCCCTCTGACCCCACCCATTCTGCCCAGGCTCCTCCTATTTGACCCCACCCAATCTGACTAGGCTCCTCCTAAACCCATTCTGCCCAGGCTCCTCCTATACCCCCTCCTCTCTGACTCCACCCATTCTGCCCAGGCTCCTCCTAAGCCCCTCCTCTCTGACCCCACCCATTCTGCCCATATACCCCCTCCTCCTGCCCAGGCTCCTCCTAAGCCCCTCCTCTGCTGTCTGACCCCACCCATTCTGCCCAGGCTCCTCCTATACCCCTCCTCTCTGACCCCACCCCCTCTGCCCAGGCTCCTCCTATTTGACCCCACCCAATCTGACTAGGCTCCTCCTACACCCCCCTCTGCCAGGCTCCTCCTATACCCCCTCCTCTCTGACTCCACCCATTCTACCCAGGCTCCTCCCATACCCCTCTGACCCCACCCATTCTGCCCAGGCTCCTCCTATTTGACCCCACCCAATCTGACTAGGCTCCTCCTACACCCCCCTCTGCCAGGCTCCTCCTATACCCCCTCCTCTCTGACTCCACCCATTCTACCCAGGCTCCTCCCATACCCCTCTGACCCCACCCATTCTGCCCATGCTCCTCCTATTTGACCCCACCCAATCTGACTAGGCTCCTCCTACACCCCCCTCTGCCCAGGCTCCTCCTATACCCCCCTCTGCCAGGCTCCTCCTATACCCCCTCCTCTCTGACCCCACCCATTCTGCCCAGGCTCCTCCTATTTGACCCCACCCAATCTGACTAGGCTCCTCCTACACCCCCCTCTGCCAGGCTCCTCCTATACCCCTCCTCTCTGACCCCACCCATTCTGCCCAGGCTCCTCCTATTTGACCCCACCCAATCTGACTAGGCTTCTCCTATACCCATTCTGCCCAGGCTCCTCCTATACCCCCTCCTCTCTGACTCCACCCATTCTGCCCAGGCTCCTCCTAAGCCCCTCCTCTCTGACCCCACCCATTCTGCCCATATACCCCCTCCTCCTGCCCAGGCTCCTCCTAAGCCCCTCCTCTGCTGTCTGACCCCACCCATTCTGCCCAGGCTCCTCCTATACCCCTCCTCTCTGACCCCACCCCCTCTGCCCAGGCTCCTCCTATTTGACCCCACCCAATCTGACTAGGCTCCTCCTACACCCCCCTCTGCCAGGCTCCTCCTATACCCCCTCCTCTCTGACTCCACCCATTCTACCCAGGCTCCTCCCATACCCCTCTGACCCCACCCATTCTGCCCAGGCTCCTCCTATTTGACCCCACCCAATCTGACTAGGCTCCTCCTACACCCCCCTCTGCCAGGCTCCTCCTATACCCCCTCCTCTCTGACTCCACCCATTCTACCCAGGCTCCTCCCATACCCCTCTGACCCCACCCATTCTGCCCATGCTCCTCCTATTTGACCCCACCCAATCTGACTAGGCTCCTCCTACACCCCCCTCTGCCCAGGCTCCTCCTATACCCCCCTCTGCCAGGCTCCTCCTATACCCCCTCCTCTCTGACCCCACCCATTCTGCCCAGGCTCCTCCTATTTGACCACACCCAATCTGACTAGGCTCCTCCTATACCCATTCTGCCCAGGCTCCTCCTATACCCCCTCCTCTCTGACTCCACCCATTCTGCCCAGGCTCCTCCTAAGCCCCTCCTCTCTGACCCCACCCATTCTGCCCATATACCCCCTCCTCCTGCCCAGGCTCCTCCTAAGCCCCTCCTCTGCTGTCTGACCCCACCCATTCTGCCCAGGCTCCGCCTAAGCCCCTCCTCTCTGACCCCACCCATTCTGCCCAGGCTCCTCCTAAGCCCCTCCTCTGCTGTCTGACCCCACCCATTCTGCCCAGGCTCCTCCTATTTGACCCCACCCAATCTGACTAAGCTCCTCCTAAGCCCCTCCTCTGCTGTCTGACCCCACCCATTCTGCCCAGGCTCCTCCTATACCCCTCCTCTCTGACCCCACCGCCTCTGGCCAGGCTCCTCCTATACCCCCTCTGCCCAGGCTCCTCCTATACCCCTCCTCTCTGACCCCACCCCCTCTGCCCAGGCTCCTCCCATACCCCTCTGACCCCACCCAGGCTCCTCCTATTTGACCCAACCCAATCTGACTAGGCTCCTCCTACACCCCCCTCTGCCAGGCTCCTCCTATACCCCTCCTCTGCTGTCTGACCCCACCCATTGTGCCCAGGCTCCTCCTATTTGACCCCACCCAATCTGACTAGGCTCCTCCTAAGCCCCTCCTCTGCTGTCTGACCCCACCCATTCTGCCCAGGCTCCTCCTAAGCCCCTCCTCTCTGACCCCACCAATTCTGCCCAGGCTCCTCCTAAGCCCCTCATCTGCTGTCTGACCCCACCCATTCTGCCCAGGCTCCTCCTATACCCCTCCTCTCTGACCCCACCCAATCTGACTAGGCTCCTCCTAAGCCCCTAGGCTCCTCCTAAGCCCCTCCTCTCTGACCCCACCCAATCTGACTAGGCTCCTCCTATACCCCCTCCTCTCTGACTCCACCCATTCTGACTAGGTTCCTCCTATTTGACCCCACCCAATCTGACTAGGCTCCTCCTAAGCCCCTCCTCTGCTGTCTGGCCCCACCCAACCTGCCCAGGCTCCTCCTATACCACTCCTCTCTGACCCCACCCAATCTGACTAGGCTCCTCCTAAGCCCCTCCTCTGCTGTCTGACCCCACCCATTCTGCCCAGGCTCCTCCTATACCCCCTCCTCTCTGACTCCACCCATTCTGACTAGGCTTCTCCTATTTGACCCCACCCAATCTGACTAGGCTCCTCCTAAGCCCCTCCTCTGCTGTCTGACCCCACCCATTCTGCCCAGGCTCCTCCTAAGCCCCTCCCCTCTGACCCCACCCATTCTGCCCAGGCTCCTCCTCCTATACCCCTCCTATTTGACCCCACCCAATCTGACTTGGCTCCTCCTAAGCCCCTCCTCTGCTGTCTGACCCCACCCATTCTGCCCAGGCTCCTCCTATTTGACCCCACCCAATCTGACTAGGCTCCTCCTAAGCCCCTCCTCTCTGACCCCACCCCCTCTGACTAGGCTCCTCCTATACCCCCTCCTCTCTGACTCCACCCATTCTACCCAGGCTCCTCCCATACTCCTCCTATACCCCCTCTGCCCAGGCTCCTCCTAAGCCCCTCCTCTGCTGTCTGACTCCACCCATTCTGCCCAGGCTCCTCCTAAGCCCCTCCTCTGCTGTCTGACCCCACCCATTCTGCCCAAGCTCCTCCCATACCCCTCTGACTCCACCCATTCTGCCCAGGCTCCTCCCATACCCCTCCTATTTGACCCCACCCAATCTGACTTGGCTCCTCCTAAGCCCCTCCTCTGCTGTCTGACCCCACCCATTCTGCCCAGGCTCCTCCTAAGCCCCTCCTCTCTGACCCCACCAATTCTGCCCAGGCTCCTCCTAAGCCCCTCATCTGCTGTCTGACCCCACCCATTCTGCCCAGGCTCCTCCTATACCCCTCCTCTCTGACCCCACCCAATCTGACTAGGCTCCTCCTAAGCCCCTAGGCTCCTCCTAAGCCCCTCCTCTCTGACCCCACCCAATCTGACTAGGCTCCTCCTATACCCCCTCCTCTCTGACTCCACCCATTCTGACTAGGTTCCTCCTATTTGACCCCACCCAATCTGACTAGGCTCCTCCTAAGCCCCTCCTCTGCTGTCTGGCCCCACCCAACCTGCCCAGGCTCCTCCTATACCACTCCTCTCTGACCCCACCCAATCTGACTAGGCTCCTCCTAAGCCCCTCCTCTGCTGTCTGACCCCACCCATTCTGCCCAGGCTCCTCCTATACCCCCTCCTCTCTGACTCCACCCATTCTGACTAGGCTCCTCCTATTTGACCCCACCCAATCTGACTAGGCTCCTCCTAAGCCCCTCCTCTGCTGTCTGACCCCACCCATTCTGCCCAGGCTCCTCCTAAGCCCCTCCCCTCTGACCCCACCCATTCTGCCCAGGCTCCTCCTCCTATACCCCTCCTATTTGACCCCACCCAATCTGACTTGGCTCCTCCTAAGCCCCTCCTCTGCTGTCTGACCCCACCCATTCTGCCCAGGCTCCTCCTATTTGACCCCACCCAATCTGACTAGGCTCCTCCTAAGCCCCTCCTCTCTGACCCCACCCCCTCTGACTAGGCTCCTCCTATACCCCCTCCTCTCTGACTCCACCCATTCTACCCAGGCTCCTCCCATACTCCTCCTATACCCCCTCTGCCCAGGCTCCTCCTAAGCCCCTCCTCTGCTGTCTGACTCCACCCATTCTGCCCAGGCTCCTCCTAAGCCCCTCCTCTGCTGTCTGACCCCACCCATTCTGCCCAAGCTCCTCCCATACCCCTCTGACTCCACCCATTCTGCCCAGGCTCCTCCCATACCCCTCCTATTTGACCCCACCCAATCTGACTTGGCTCCTCCTAAGCCCCTCCTCTGCTGTCTGACCCCACCCATTCTGCCCAGGCTCCTCCTATACCCCTCCTCTCTGACCCCACCCAATCTGACTAGGCTCCTCCTAAGCCCCTCCTCTCTGACCCCACCCAATCTGACTAGGCTCCTCCTATACCCCCTCCTCTCTGACTCCACCCATTCTGACTAGGTTCCTCCTATTTGACCCCACCCAATCTGACTAGGCTCCTCCTAAGCCCCTCCTCTGCTGTCTGACCCCACCAATTCTGCCCAGGCTCCTCCTATTTGACCCCACCCAATCTGACTAGGCTCCTCCTAAGCCCCTCCTCTGCTGTCTGACCCCACCCATTCTGCCCAGGCTCCTCCTAAGCCCCTCCTCTGCTGTCTGACCCCCACCCATTCTGCCCAGGCTCCGCCTAAGCCCCTCCTCTCTGACCCCACCCATTCTGCCCAGGCTCCTCCTAAGCCCCACCTCTCTGACTCCACCCATTCTGCCCAGGCTCCTCCTATTTGACCCCACCCAATCTGACTTGGCTCCTCCTAAGCCCCTCCTCTGCTGTCTGACCCCACCCATTCTGCCCAGGCTCCTCCTATTTGACCCCACCCAATCTGACTAGGCTCCTCCTATACCCCCTCTGCCCAGGCTCCTCCTAAGCCCCTCCTCTGCTGTCTGACCCCCACCCATTCTGCCCAGGCTCCGCCTAAGCCCCTCCTCTCTGACCCCACCCATTCTGCCCAGGCTCCTCCTAAGCCCCACCTCTCTGACTCCACCCATTCTGCCCAGGCTCCTCCTATTTGACCCCACCCAATCTGACTAGGCTCCTCCTAAGCCCCTCCTCTCTGACCCCACCCCCTCTGACTAGGCTCCTCCTATACCCCCTCCTCTCTGACTCCACCCATTCTACCCAGGCTCCTCCCATACCCCTCTGACCCCTCCCATTGTGCCCAGGCTCCTCCTATTTGACCCCACCCAATCTGACTAGGCTCCTCCTACACCCCCCTCTGCCAGGCTCCTCCTATACCCCCTCCTCTCTGACTCCACCCATTCTACCCAGGCTCCTCCCATACCCCTCTGACCCCACCCATTCTGCCCAGGCTCCTCCTATTTGACCCCACCCAATCTGACTAGGCTCCTCCTAAGCCCCTAGGCTCCTCCTAAGCCCCTCCTCTGCTCTCTGACCCCACCCATTCTGCCCAGGCTCCTCCTAAGCCCCTCCTCTGCTGTCTGACCCCACCCATTCTGCCCAGGCTCCTCCTATTTGACCCCACCCAATCTGACTAGGCTCCTCCTACACCCCCCTCTGCCAGGCTCCTCCTATACCCCCTCCTCTCTGACTCCACCCATTCTACCCAGGCTCCTCCCATACCCCTCTGACCCCACCCATTCTGCCCAGGCTCCTCCTATTTGACCCCACCCAATCTGACTAGGCTCCTCCTAAGCCCCTAGGCTCCTCCTAAGCCCCTCCTCTGCTCTCTGACCCCACCCATTCTGCCCAGGCTCCTCCTAAGCCCCTCCTCTGCTCTCTGACCCCACCCATTCTGCCCAGGCTCCTCCTAAGCCCCTCCTCTGCTGTCTGACCCCACCCATTCTGCCCAGGCTCCTCCTAAGCCCCTCCTCTCTGACCCCACCAATTCTGCCCAGGCTCCTCCTAAGCCCCTCATCTGCTGTCTGACCCCACCCATTCTGCCCAGGCTCCTCCTATACCCCTCCTCTCTGACCCCACCCATTCTGACTAGGCTCCTCCTATTTGACCCCACCCAATCTGACTTGGCTCCTCCTAAGCCCCTCCTCTGCTGTCTGACCCCACCCATTCTGCCCAGGCTCCTCCTCCTATACCCCTCCTATTTGACCCCACCCAATCTGACTTGGCTCCTCCTAAGCCCCTCCTCTGCTGTCTGACCCCACCCATTCTGCCCAGGCTCCTCCTATTTGACCCCACCCAATCTGACTAGGCTCCTCCTAAGCCCCTCCTCTCTGACCCCACCCCCTCTGACTAGGCTCCTCCTATACCCCCTCCTCTCTGACTCCACCCATTCTACCCAGGCTCCTCCCATACTCCTCCTATACCCCCTCTGCCCAGGCTCCTCCTAAGCCCCTCCTCTGCTGTCTGACCCCACCCATTCTGCCCAGGCTCCTCCTATTTGACCCCACCCAATCTGACTAGGCTCCTCCTAAGCCCCTCCTCTCTGACCCCACCCCCTCTGACTAGGCTCCTCCTATACCCCCTCCTCTCTGACTCCACCCATTCTACCCAGGCTCCTCCCATACTCCTCCTATACCCCCTCTGCCCAGGCTCCTCCTAAGCCCCTCCTCTGCTGTCTGACTCCACCCATTCTGCCCAGGCTCCTCCTAAGCCCCTCCTCTGCTGTCTGACCCCACCCATTCTGCCCAAGCTCCTCCCATACCCCTCTGACTCCACCCATTCTACCCAGGCTCCTCCTATTTGACCCCACCCAATCTGACTAGGCTCCTCCTACACCCCCCTCTGCCAGGCTCCTCCTATACCCCCTCCCCTCTGACTCCACCCATTCTACCCAGGCTCCTCCCATACCCCTCTGACCCCACCCATTCTGCCCAGGCTCCTCCTATTTGACCCCACCCAATCTGACTAGGCTCCTCCTACACCCCCCTCTGCCAGGCTCCTCCTATACCCCCTCCTCTCTGACCCCACCCAATCTGACTAGGCTCCTCCTAAGCCCCTAGGCTCCTCCTAAGCCCCTCCTCTGCTGTCTGACCCCCACCCATTCTGCCCAGGCTCCGCCTAAGCCCCTCCTCTCTGACCCCACCCATTCTGCCCAGGCTCCTCCTTAGCCCCTCCTCTGCTGTCTGACCCCACCCATTCTGCCCAGGCTCCTCCCATACCCCTCTGACCCCACCCATTTTGCCCAGGCTCCTCCTATTTGACCCCACCCAATCTGACTAAGCTCCTCCTAAGCCCCTCCTCTGCTGTCTGACCCCACCCATTCTGCCCAGGCTCCGCCTATACCCCTCCTCTCTGACCCCACCCCCTCTGGCCAGGCTCCTCCTATACCCCTCCTCTCTGACCCCACCCCCTCTGGCCAGGCTCCTCCTATACCCCTCCTCTCTGACCCCACCCCCTCTGCCCAGGCTCCTCCCATACCCCTCTGACCCCACCCAGACTCCTCCTATTTGACCCCACCCAATCTGACTAGGCTCCTCCTACACCCCCCTCTGCCAGGCTCCTCCTATACCCCTCCTCTGCTGTCTGACCCCACCCATTCTGCCCAGGCTCCTCCTATTTGACCCCACCCAATCTGACTAGGCTCCTCCTAAGCCCCTCCTCTGCTGTCTGACCCCACCCATTCTGCCCAGGCTCCTCCTATTTGACCCCACCCATTCTGCCCAGGCTCCTCCTATACCCCACCTCTCTGACCCCACCCAATCTGACTAGGCTCCTCCTATACCCCCTCTGCCCAGGCTCCTCCTAAGCCCCTCCTCTGCTGTCTGACCCCCACCCATTCTGCCCAGGCTCCGCCTAAGCCCCTCCTCTCTGACCCCACCCATTCTGCCCAGGCTCCTCCTAAGCCCCACCTCTCTGACTCCACCCATTCTGCCCAGGCTCCGCCTAAGCCCCTCCTATTTGACCCCACCCAATCTGACTAGGCTCCTCCTAAGCCCCTCCTCTGCTGTCTGACCCCACCCATTCTGCCCAGGCTCCTCCCATACCCCTCTGACCCCACCCATTCTGCCCAGGCTCCTCCTATTTGACCCCACCCAATCTGACTAGGCTCCTCCTAAGCCCCTAGGCCCCTCCTAAGCCCCACCCATTCTGCCCAGGCTCCTCCTATTTGACCCCACCCAATCTGACTAGGCTCCTCCTAAGCCCCTCCTCTCTGACCCCACCCATTCTGCCCAGGCTCCTCCTAAGCCCCTCCTCTGCTGTCTGACCACACCCATTCTGCCCAGGCTCCTCCTATACCCCTCCTCTCTGACCCCACCCCCTCTGCCCAGGCTCCTCCTATTTGACCCCACCCAATCTGACTAGGCTCCTCCTACACCCCCCTCTGCCAGGCTCCTCCTATACCCCCTCCTCTCTGACTCCACCCATTCTACCCAGGCTCCTCCCATACCCCTCTGACCCCACCCATTCTGCCCAGGCTCCTCCTATTTGACCCCACCCAATCTGACTAGGCTCCTCCTAAGCCCCTAGGCTCCTCCTAAGCCCCTCCTCTGCTCTCTGACCCCACCCATTCTGCCCAGGCTCCTCCTAAGCCCCTCCTCTGCTGTCTGACCCCACCCATTCTGCCCAGGCTCCTCCTATTTGACCCCACCCAATCTGACTAGGCTCCTCCTAAGCCCCTAGGCTCCTCCTAAGCCCCTCCTCTGCTCTCTGACCCCACCCATTCTGCCCAGGCTCCTCCTAAGCCCCTCCTCTGCTGTCTGACCCCACCCATTCTGCCCAGGCTCCTCCTAAGCCCCTCCTCTCTGACCCCACCAATTCTGCCCAGGCTCCTCCTAAGCCCCTCATCTGCTGTCTGACCCCACCCATTCTGCCCAGGCTCCTCCTATACCCCTCCTCTCTGACCCCACCCATTCTGACTAGGCTCCTCCTATTTGACCCCACCCAATCTGACTTGGCTCCTCCTAAGCCCCTCCTCTGCTGTCTGACCCCACCCATTCTGCCCAGGCTCCTCCTAAGCCCCTCCCCTCTGACCCCACCCATTCTGCCCAGGCTCCTCCTCCTATACCCCTCCTATTTGACCCCACCCAATCTGACTTGGCTCCTCCTAAGCCCCTCCTCTGCTGTCTGACCCCACCCATTCTGCCCAGGCTCCTCCTATTTGACCCCACCCAATCTGACTAGGCTCCTCCTAAGCCCCTCCTCTCTGACCCCACCCCCTCTGACTAGGCTCCTCCTATACCCCCTCCTCTCTGACTCCACCCATTCTACCCAGGCTCCTCCCATACTCCTCCTATACCCCCTCTGCCCAGGCTCCTCCTAAGCCCCTCCTCTGCTGTCTGACCCCACCCATTCTGCCCAGGCTCCTCCTATTTGACCTGGAGTTCTGGACTTTTTGGTTCCGTCCAGAGGTGTCAGGGTACAACACCCAAAGACCCCAGAGTTCCACCTGCCTTGGTGCACAAATGAACAGAAACACGGGCTTCTCGATGGTGGCGTCAAAGACCAAAGGTTTATTACTGTAGGGACACAGAAGTCACAGAATCTACACACGGGCAGAATTCAGGAGACTGTTCGATTTGTACAAAGTGGGTTGCTCCTTATATACTAAAAATTGTGCTCTAGGCAAATATTTCACATGTCGGTACATTCCCAAACCTTTTGTGTCTCTAAACAATAAATATTTGGCGTTACACAGGAACTGTCGATAATATCTGATACCAAACATCACGAAGAGGGGTTCCCACCAGTCCATCACAATCCCTTGTCAATATTGCATTCAAGAGCCGGACCGCCTCATCGTAAAGTTCGTTACCTCCCCCTAATAAAGGCCCAGAAGGAAAGGAGCAGAGCCAGGTGCAGAAGATAAAAAAGTGGGATAAGAGATGTTTGTGGGTTGTAAATGGGCAAGGCTACCGGCTTCGGCCGCCTAATCATGATCAGGTACAATGGACAGGAAAACCAGTTCAGGTGGGCTGGCCTCGGGCAGAGGAGGCAGCCTTTGTCAAGTCATGCAGCTACAGCGTGATTCATTTTAAGGTGCACGTGTCACGTAAGAGGTGAATCTCCGGCTAAGGCTACGTGTCCTTAATCAAAGTGGAGTGAATGAAATGATCAGAGGCTATTGCATATGTGAGGGCAAGGAACCACAAAATGGTGGCCACGATCTAAGATGGATGCCATGTGTATATCAGAAATGTGTCAGTGGAAGGAGTGCTCTTGCTCGTAGCGTAGCGAAAACACTAGGATATACTAAATGGATCATTTGCGGTTCACTGATACCATTTTTATGTATTTCCGACAAACTTGAAAACACGGGTTCAAGTCGTCACGGAACCGTCACGGAACCTCAGACCCTCCTTTTGCCCTTACATAGGCAATTACTCAATCTATGTCTGAATCTAGTTCTATGTTCATTAGGTCAGTGACATGTTGTTGTATCATCATCCTTTCTCGTGTCTTTTCTCCAAACGCAGGTGGTTTTCTGAGACAAGTTGCAGCACAAAGACTACACAGAGCAGGACCACACTGGATAATCAGACAACATGAGAATAGGAATACTAAGATGACACCAATGACCATTAGAACCTTCCATCCCCACGCTGAGATCAGAGTCCAAACCCACTCCATGAAGGACCAGTTTCCCTTGTCTATATGTATGGAGTCCGAAATCTTGTGCAACTTAGAGATCGCCTCGTAAACTGTTGGAGCATTATTAGGAATAAAGACACAGCAGCTCGATTGGATCATTCTGCATACCCCACCTCGATCTGCAAGTATAACATCTAGAACCATACGGTTCTGCAATGTCATGAGCCTATCCGCCTGAAGCTCAGCTGTCAGATTGCTAAGGGCACCAGCAGTTTCGGTAATAGTAGATTCAACTACCCGTGTTAGCTGACGTATGTTTCTACTATTGGCCATAGGCCCCCAGAACGGAAGGAAGCCTTTGAAGAAGTCTCCAGCTTCCTGACCAGCGGTATCTTCCTTGCTGAAAACACCTCTTGCTACTCTTGTTCTGTGGTAATCCGGTGAAGCAGTGTATGTCGGAGGCAACAATCGAGCAATGTAACATGATCCCGAGAAGTCGGCAGGCAACCATGTATAAGCTCTGTCTCGACAAATGAAGTAGGTACCCCTAGCAGTGAGGAAGGCAGGGGAGGAGTTAGCCGGAAACACATAAGTCTCTACGCACTCACTTCTCCCTAGCTGAGCTCTCGGATTTCTCCCATTACCTTGCAGACAGACCTGACCTCGGTGAGGTACGACCCAGATTGGAGTTGAGCTTTTACGCCTGCTTTCTCCTAAACTAAGGCGATACTCTGAAGTATTCCAACTTAAATATACTCGCAATTCGTCTCTAGGGTAAGATGGAGTATTATTGACGTCCTTAATCATGTCAATAATTCCCTGGACTAAGGCTTTGTTGGCAGAGTTATATTTAGTGGAACGTGGTGGACGTGGAGGATAGGTTTCAAGGGCATAAGCAAAGATGGTTTGGAAGGCCTGAAATGATCCATTATAGCTGTAAGGCAAAACCAAATAGGGAATACCTTTATCCATAGTGTGAGGTATCAAGCCACACACCCAGCAGTCTGTAGTGTTAACTACCAGTTGGTGTTGGTGCAAGAGCTGTACAAAAGTGTTGTTGGTGAATTCTGAGCGTCGAGCTTGCTCATGTTCTGGAAATGAATGAAAAGAGTGTATAGAAGAGACAGTAGTAATAGCTGGATCAAGGGGAGGCACCGTAGAAACTGGCACAAAAATCAAATTTATGCTAAAGACAATTCCACCCACCAATGTTGCTAAAACAATCAAAAATGTAATGGCACATTGCATCAAGAAACATTTGCTGTGAAGAATTCCATTAAGTTTGTTTCTGCGAACGTAAATCACATTTTCTCGTTGCAGCGCAGGAAGTTCCATCTTCTACAATCCGCTCGCGACCACTGATGATGTGTACGTAGATGAAAATGCCTCTGTCAGCCCTGGGAGTTCCCAAAACTAACAGAAAGATCGACCTTGTGTCAGACCCCTGCAAATTCAAACTAGGCACACAGCCACGACCCTACGGCTACCCAGACGGCAAGGCAATTTTAAAAAAACAATTTACAATAGCAAACTTCCTGGCTGAAAAGCAAAAAGTTCAATATATATAAATATCAAAATCACAATATGCAGTTGCCTGCTTTATTAGTTCGTTTTATGGCTTCTAAGATTGTATCTCTTCTTTGCTGGTACTGTTTGATCGGAAAATAGTGTATTACTAGCAGTTGCTGTAGAGTTTACGTTCGCAGATGGCAAAGTTTCTTTTGATGCTGGAGACAAATGTTCAATGTTCAAAGCAGTCTTTTCAGGAGGAGAGTCAAGTTTCAAAGTGTCAATAATCAAATCGGCATCGCTGAAAGGGACAAATTTCGGAGTTATTTCAGATTCGGAGGCACCAATTCCCTTCTTCACCCAGTCGTCGTAGGGCAGCGGCAGTGGAACACGTTTTACGTGAGAAGCGTGGATCCAGTGCTTGCGGCCAGCAACACGTACAGCTGTCCTCGTTGCCAGTAGGATTTGGAAGGGGCCGATGTAGCGAGGCTGAAGATTCTTTGTCCTCGCGAAGTTTCGGACCACAATGAAGTCACCCGGTTTCAGTTGATGCCCTGGACTCTCCGGAGGCTTTGGTAGTGCATCAAAAACCTGTTGATGAATAAGACTTAATTTAGCAGTCAAGTCGTAAAGGTAGTCTATCAACATAGGATATTCAATGGAGCAAAATTGTTTAGGCCTTGGCACACCCCAGACATTTGCCGGGCGGCCAAACACAATCTCATATGGAGAAAGCCCTATTCTAGAATGCACTGTTGCTCTCGTTGATAACAAGGCCAAAGGAAGTGCGTCTGGCCAAGCCAAACCTGTGGATGCTTGTATTTTGGCTATTTTAAGCTTGAGGGTGCCATTGTAACCCTCGACTAAACCAGCAGACTGGGGATGGTTCGCACTGTGAAATTTTTGTTTCAATCCTAGACCAGCACACACACTCTGCATAACTTTCCCTATAAACTCACTTCCGTTATCTGACCATACAATCCGTGGCATTCCGTACCTAGGGAAAAATTCTTTTAGAAGAATTTTGGCAGTTGATAGAGCAGTGTTGTCCTTTAGTGGGTATGCTTCTATCCACCTGGAAAAAGCACAAACTACCACCAGGACGTATTTTAAATTGTTGCAGCGTTCCATGTGAATGAAGTCTAACTGAATTACTTCAAAGGGACAGGAAGGAGGAGCAAAATGACCAGCTGGAGTTGGAGTTCCCTTGCCAGGATTATGCATCAAGCACACCATACAATTTTTCACCACTCTCTCTGCACATTTACTGATTCCCTCATTCTTCCAGACCGGAGCTAACATCTTACATATCCCTTTAGAACTTATGTGCGCCACTCCATGCGCCATCGTCACTACTGCAAGCACATACGCATCAGGCAACATCCAACGCTGCTGTTCTGTCAAATCGATCCAACATCCATTCGAGTCCAATTTGCCCGTACTTTCTCTCCAGGAGCATTTCTCTTCCTCAGTCGCTTCTTTCTGAATCTCTTTCACACTTTCCATAGTGTCCTCACACATTCCAGACTCAGCAATCCATCTTGCAGACGTAGCAACATACATTCTACTCATCATGTCTCTAGCTGTCTGTTTAGCGGTTTCATCAGCAAAGGCATTTCCCCGACCAACATCATCCGTGATTGCTTTATGAGCACTGCACTTCACAATCGCAACTTCAGTCGGTAAGGTTAGAGATTCCAACAAGTCGTTAACTAGCTGACCATGCTGAATCTTAGTCCCATGGGACGTAATGAAACCCCTTTCTCTTCACAACCGGCCAAAACTATGGGCCACGCCAAATGCGTACTGACTATCTGTAAACACATTCACTCTCTTTCCCTCAGCTAAAACACACGCTCTCGTAAGAGCTATTAATTCTGCAGCTTGGGCAGAATTCTGACTCACTCTTGCAGTCTCCACAATCGTCTTCAAAGTCGTTACCGCGTAGGCAGCAGTCACATCACCATTCTCCAATTTAAAACATGACCCGTCCACATACAGCGTACCATCCGGGTCGGATAGGGGAGTATCCCTCAAGTCGATGCGACCTTTTGTCTCTTCCTCCGTTTTGAAATAACAGTCATGTGGCTCAGAATCACTCGACTCTTGATCAGTCGGCAACAATGTTGCTGGATTCAATACATTGCATCTTTTGATCTGAATATGACTTGCTAATAACGTCAGCTCGTAACCAGATAATCTCGCACTAGTAAGGTGTTGTGTCTTCGTTCGGTTCATGAGTGTATCCACTGCATGAGGAACCATGACCACTAGCATATTGTTCATCACCAAACCAGCAGATTGTCGAATGGAAGCTGCAGCTGCCGCTGTAGCCCTCAAACAACTCGGCAATGCTCTAGCTACCGGATCTAATGTTGATGAGAAATACGCACAAGGGCGTTGTTTGTCACCAAACTTCTGTGTCAGAACACTCAACGCGCAACCTTCTCTTTCGTGAACGTAGAGCGTGAATGGCTTGCTATAATCAGGTGTACCCAATACAGGAGCTGAACACAGTGCTTTTCGTAACTCAATAAAACTCTCTTGACATTCATCAGACCATGGCACCGGACTCGGAACATTTTTCCCAGTCAAAGCTACCAATGGTTTCGCTAAAAGTGAAAAATTTGGAATCCACTGCCTACAGTAGGAGGTAATACCTAGAAAGGCACGTACTTCCCTCTGTGTGCGTGGAACATTCATCTGCATAATTGCTTTTATTCTTTCTGGGGTCAACTTCCTTCCCTCCTTTGATAAGAGGTGACCTAGGTAGGTTACTTCTTGGCAGCAATATTGCATTTTGGAAGGTGACACCTTATGATTCAAATTAGACAAATGATGCAATAGTGAAATCGTAGCTGCTTTGCAAGTTTCCTTGTCATCGGCAGCCACTAAAAGATCGTCTACGTACTGTACTAGGGCAGAGCCTGGAGGAAGGACAAAAGAATCTAGCTGACTTTTTAAAGCTTGACTGTAAATGGATGGACTTTCACAGTAGCCTTGTGGAGCGCGTTTAAATCTGAAACTGCGACCTCCTAAACAGAAGCCGAAAATATCCCTACTTTCTTCAGCTATCGGAATGCTGAAAAAGGCATTCTTGAGATCTATAACTGAGAACCACGTAGCTGTGGCAGGAATCAATGTTAACAAGGCAGTAATGTCTGGCACTACAGGAAACTGCGGAATTACAATCTTATTAACTTCTCTGAGGTCTATGACAAACCTATAGACTGGAGGCTTTGTGGGATCAGTTCGTTTCAAAATCGGTAATACAGGACTGTTACAGACATTTCCTCGCGTTTCTTCAATCACACCTTTTTTAATCAAATCTTGCACAATCAATAAGAGTGCACGCTCACCTTCACTCGATATTTTATATTGAGGAATTCTTGGAAATTTCACATTCGCTTTCAAAGTTACTACATACGGTGGAATCTCTAGTAGACCTACATCATTGGGACCAGTCGCCCAAAGAGAATCAGGGAGTGAACGTAGCTCCGGCGGGAGTGCGTCCATTGACAAGTACATCGGAGAGGTGAGTCTTTTACCCAAAGTAAGCTGTACTCCTTCCGGAGAACAGTACAATGTCGCATATAGTCGTTTTAACAAATCTAAACCAAGCAGATTTTCATTACAACCTGTCGTCAAAATCAGGGGTGCTTTCAATTGACACGGTCCAACAGAAATAGACAAAGGACCAGATATCGGGTTGTACACAGGGGCGCCTGAAAAACCTACGGAAACATTTGTTGAGCCAGACAAAGGTGCGCCAGGGAGTTTCGCATGAATTATAGAACTTTTTGCGGCACCAGTATCCAACAGAAACGGTTCGACTACACCTGATGTTGCTACTGCGACATAAGGCCCACTCTGATCCACTGGAACTGATACTACTCCCTCTCTCTGTCCATGGCTGTCCTAGTACCCATTTTGTTGAAATCCCTCTTCAACTTCACAATAATCCTCAACAAGATATTGCTGAGATCTATTCTGTTGAGCTGACTGTACATTTCGTTGATCAAAGTGATTAGAAGGACGATCATTCGTTTGCGGAGGCATAGCACCTCGCCCTCGACCTCTAGAATTCTGTGTATATCCACCACGACCTCTCTGAGCTGCTGCATTATTATTTTGTGCTAAGATCGGACATTCATTTTTATAGTGCCCCTCTTTCTTGCAGTACGCGCACTGATTCCACTGATATTGAGGCCTTGATGTACTATAATCTGTCCTTTGATATGAGTTTTGCTGCGTATTAGTCTGATTCGTACGAGGCGGATACGCCTGCTGCAAAAGAACTTTAGTCTTTAAATCTTTCGTTTTCTTCTCTGATTTCTCCTTTTCCTCTTTATCCCTGTTTTCGTAGTACTGTGCAGTCGCAAGTATTTGCGCTGTCGTAGATACAGCCCACGCACTTTCTGAGTCTTTCAATTTATTGCATAATTCAGGTAACAAATTATGCACAAATTTATCGACAAACAATCTCTGTCCTCCTTCTGTGCTCATGTCCTGACCACTATGGTCTACAAAAGTCTCTTCGAACCTCGTGAAGAAGTCCGAGACACTTTCGTCTTTCTTCTGCTTGCATGCGGATAATTTATCCCAATTAACACGCAATGCTGGCATCAGAGTCTTCATTAAATCTATTATTCTACCTGGCAGATTAGCAATCAAAGGTTCGGGTTTCGCACCACCTATTTGTTGAGCATCTGCTGCAGTGATAGCTGCCCAATCACCACCTAAAGCAGCTTGATGATCCTCTCTACGAATTTTAGCCCACACTGGTTGTGGAACTACATTACCAAACAACATATCAATGTCGGCTAAGTTCATTATGCAAGCCTCAACTGTCTGTGTCAATTCCTTGTAATATCCGGCTGGATTCTTACGTGGATCTGGCAAGGCCTGTTTCACTGCTAACACTTCTGCTCGCTTCCATGGAATATGTATCCATACTCTTTGGAACTGTGCTGGAGCAGCTGCAATACCCGCATTATCATCACGTTGTACTGCTTCGCGCCAAATTGGAGGAACCTCCCTCATAGGATATTGGCGACTTGGCTTCACTTTACCTTTTTCTAAATCTCTCGGCGAACGAAGAGATGGATCATATCTAAAACTTAAAATGAGCTCCATCGCTTGTTTTATATTCTCACCCACTATCATTCCTGCAGCAAACTCCTTTTGAACTTTAATTAAATCTTCCAAATCTGATTCGACATCGTCTTCTTCTATTTCCTCACGTAACAACGAGCACATCTCGTCAAAAGACGTATCGCTGCGTTGGCTCTCCCCATTGCATAAATGTCTCTAACACATCTCTCGTACTATATCTTCTAACTTTCGTAATCCATCTGAGAGCCGTGGAGTCTAAAACTCCCCGTTCCTCAGTACTTGGAAGCTGACTCCGTCTCTGAACAGAATCAGGAGTAGGAGTCTTAATCAAGGTTTTATATATAGGAGACAGCATATTAGTAACAGAATCAGTGATTCTTCGACGAACAGAAAGTGGAGTTAGTACACTCGCAGACATAGAGAATGCAGTAGAGGTAGGAATAGATGACGAAACAGTAGGAGTATCGATAAAAATAGTTTGAGGAACAGTAGGTACAGTGGTAGGTATAGGAGCTGGCAGCGCGGGAAGAGGAGGAGCTGTAGGAACATTTACATTCACCACAGGAAGTATAGGAACTTGATTCTGAGGAACAGGAACACCAGGTTGTCCAGCAACCGGCAATTGAACATTCGGGATCAGTGGAGCCGTAGCACCTTGTGCATACGGTGGAGGCGAACGTAACAGATAAGACAACAGAGGATCGTTTTCGGAATCCTCCAGTATCTTAGCCATTTTCGATGGCAAGGCAGGATAGCACTTGTCAATCGCTAAGTTATGCTCTCTAATGGCTGCATCTATGACCTTCTCACACTCGTTAGCCTGCAACTGTTTAGTCGCTTGCTCTAGAGTTAACTCTTCTAGTTCTTTTTGCTCTTTTTTCAACCTTTTCATTTCTCTCTGTTTGGATTCTTTCCGCCAATAACGAAAAGAATCAAACATTGCCGGCCGGGCTTTCTTCCTAAACAATTTCGCTTCTAAGTTGTCGAGAATCTCTTGTTCAAAACTACCATGCAGTGGCCAACTAAGGACACCATCCTTCTTACAATAACGAACCCATATCTCATTATAAGTTATAGGACCCACACCATACTTACAGTATAAATCATATAGGGGAGTCCCAATCGGAGGAACCAGACAAGAGTCCTCTAATTGTGAGTCACTGTTGCAACTAAAACAAGACAACATTTTCCGACTTACCATTTTCAGTCCGGAACACAAAACAAACAAACACGAAACAAATTTGTGCACTTGAACCAAGAACTTAGGCCTACCAAAAACGAACTGATGTATCGATACCCAAACTGAACCAAATAGATTATCGTAATTAGAACAACCAAAGATAATCTTACAAAACCAAACCAAACCAAGAACCGATCAAGGATTTTTAACAATCCTCACAAAAGTAACCAGCTAGCTATCACTAAATACTTAACTGAGTCACTGAAGACGTCACCAAGGAGAAACCCGTCACGTTTCGCCGTACTAAGGACTGCACCACTTCGGGTCCAAGACAGGGCGACGGTCAAGGCAACGGCCCACTGCAGCCGTCCTGAACGGGAACCCTCGTGGAAGAGAACTTCAGGGCCACTTTTGCGATATGCCGGGATCGATGAAGTGGGGCGCCTCCCTCAGGAATCTTCACACGAAGCTTCTCGAACTCTTCAGGCTTTTGGACCGGTACCGAATGACGTCGCCCCACGTTGGGCGCCAATTGGAGTTCTGGACTTTTTGGTTCCGTCCAGAGGTGTCAGGGTACAACACCCAAAGACCCCGGAGTTCCACCTGCCTTGGTGCACAAATGAACAGAAACACGGGCTTCTCGATGGTGGCGTCAAAGACCAAAGGTTTATTACTGCAGGGACACAGAAGTCACAGAATCTACACACGGGCAGAATTCAGGAGACTGTTCGATTTGTACAAAGTGGGTTGCTCCTTATATACTAAAAATTGTGCTCTAGGCAAATATTTCACATGTCGGTACATTCCCAAACCTTTTGTGTCTCTAAACAATAAATATTTGGCGTTACACAGGAACTGTCGATAATATCTGATACCAAACATCACGAAGAGGGGTTCCCACCAGTCCATCACAATCCCTTGTCAATATTGCATTCAAGAGCCGGACCGCCTCATCGTAAAGTTCGTTACCTCCCCCTAATAAAGGCCCAGAAGGAAAGGAGCAGAGCCAGGTGCAGAAGATAAAAAAGTGGGATAAGAGATGTTTGTGGGTTGTAAATGGGCAAGGCTACCGGCTTCGGCCGCCTAATCATGATCAGGTACAATGGACAGGAAAACCAGTTCAGGTGGGCTGGCCTCGGGCAGAGGAGGCAGCCTTTGTCAAGTCATGCAGCTACAGCGTGATTCATTTTAAGGTGCACGTGTCACGTAAGAGGTGAATCTCCGGCTAAGGCTACGTGTCCTTAATCAAAGTGGAGTGAATGAAATGATCAGAGGCTATTGCATATGTGAGGGCAAGGAACCACAAAATGGTGGCCACGATCTAAGATGGATGCCGTGTGTATATCAGAAATGTGTCAGTGGAAGGAGTGCTCTTGCTCGTAGCGTAGCGAAAACACTAGGATATACTAAATGGATCATTTGCGGTTCACTGATACCAATTTTATGTATTTCCGACAAACTTGAAAACACGGGTTCAAGTCGTCACGGAACCGTCACGGAACCTCAGACCCCACCCAATCTGACTAGGCTCCTCCTAAGCCCCTCCTCTCTGACCCCACCCCCTCTGACTAGGCTCCTCCTATACCCCCTCCTCTCTGACTCCACCCATTCTACCCAGGCTCCTCCCATACTCCTCCTATACCCCCTCTGCCCAGGCTCCTCCTAAGCCCCTCCTCTGCTGTCTGACTCCACCCATTCTGCCCAGGCTCCTCCTAAGCCCCTCCTCTGCTGTCTGACCCCACCCATTCTGCCCAAGCTCCTCCCATACCCCTCTGACTCCACCCATTCTACCCAGGCTCCTCCTATTTGACCCCACCCAATCTGACTAGGCTCCTCCTACACCCCCCTCTGCCAGGCTCCTCCTATACCCCCTCCCCTCTGACTCCACCCATTCTACCCAGGCTCCTCCCATACCCCTCTGACCCCACCCATTCTGCCCAGGCTCCTCCTATTTGACCCCACCCAATCTGACTAGGCTCCTCCTAAGCCCCTGGGCTCCTCCTAAGCCCCTCCTCTGCTGTCTGACCCCCCACCCATTCTGCCCAGGCTCCGCCTAAGCCCCTCCTCTCTGACCCCACCCATTCTGCCCAGGCTCCTCCTTAGCCCCTCCTCTGCTGTCTGACCCCACCCATTCTGCCCAGGCTCCTCCCATACCCCTCTGACCCCACCCATTTTGCCCAGGCTCCTCCTATACCCCTCCTCTCTGGCCCCACCCCCTCTGGCCAGGCTCCTCCTATACCCCTCCTCTCTGACCCCACCCCCTCTGGCCAGGCTCCTCCTATACCCCTCCTCTCTGACCCCACCCCCTCTGGCCAGGCTCCTCCTATACCCCTCCTCTCTGACCCCACCCCCTCTGCCCAGGCTCCTCCCATACCCCCCCTCTGACCCCACCCAGACTCCTCCTATTTGACCCCACCCAATCTGACTAGGCTCCTCCTACACCCCCCTCTGCCAGGCTCCTCCTATACCCCTCCTCTGCTGTCTGACCCCACCCATTCTGCCCAGGCTCCTCCTATTTGACCCCACCCAATCTGACTAGGCTCCTCCTAAGCCCCTCCTCTGCTGTCTGACCCCACCCATTCTGCCCAGGCTCCTCCTATTTGACCCCACCCATTCTGCCCAGGCTCCTCCTATACCCCACCTCTCTGACCCCACCCAATCTGACTAGGCTCCTCCTATACCCCCTCTGCCCAGGCTCCTCCTAAGCCCCTCCTCTGCTGTCTGACCCCCACCCATTCTGCCCAGGCTCCGCCTAAGCCCCTCCTCTCTGACCCCACCCATTCTGCCCAGGCTCCTCCTAAGCCCCACCTCTCTGACTCCACCCATTCTGCCCAGGCTCCGCCTAAGCCCCTCCTATTTGACCCCACCCAATCTGACTAGGCTCCTCCTAAGCCCCTCCTCTGCTGTCTGACCCCACCCATTCTGCCCAGGCTCCTCCCATACCCCTCTGACCCCACCCATTCTGCCCAGGCTCCTCCTATTTGACCCCACCCAATCTGACTAGGCTCCTCCTACACCCCCCTCTGCCAGGCTCCTCCTATACCCCTCCTCTCTGACCCCACCCAATCTGACTAGGCTCCTCCTAAGCCCCTAGGCCCCTCCTAAGCCCCACCCATTCTGCCCAGGCTCCTCCTATTTGACCCCACCCAATCTGACTAGGCTCCTCCTAAGCCCCTCCTCTCTGACCCCACCCATTCTGCCCAGGCTCCTCCTAAGCCCCTCCTCTGCTGCCTGACCACACCCATTCTGCCCAGGCTCCTCCTATTTGACCCCACCCAATCTGACTAGGCTCCTCCTACACCCCCCTCTGCCAGGCTCCTCCTATACCCCCTCCTCTCTGACTCCACCCATTCTACCCAGGCTCCTCCCATACCCCTCTGACCCCACCCATTCTGCCCAGGCTCCTCCTATTTGACCCCACCCAATCTGACTAGGCTCCTCCTACACCCCCCTCTGCCCAGGCTCCTCCTATACCCCCCTCTGCCAGGCTCCTCCTATACCCCCTCCTCTCTGACCCCACCCATTCTGCCCAGGCTCCTCCTAAGCCCCTCCTCTCTGACCCCACCCAATCGGACTAGGCTCCTCCTAAGCCCCTAGGCTCCTCCTAAGCCCCTCCTCTGCTTTCTGACCCCACCCATTCTGCCCAGGCTCCTCCTATACCCCTCCTCTCTGACCCCACCCAACCTGCCCAGGGTCCTCCTCCTACAGACAACACCCATTCTCTTTCTTTCACCTTTCTTTCCACACCTATTTTACTTACCGACCAATCTGCAATCCATCTTTCGCTAGGCATGATTCCACTCTTACACAACACACAGACACATTTTACTTACCAATTTACTTACCTGGTGCCGAACCCGGGATTTGAACCCTGGTTGCCTGGATGGAAGGCAGGAACTTACCCACTGGACCACACTGGTTTCCATGTAAGTAGCCTATCAAATTGTCCTTATGTCATGGTCATCCTTTTAATGTGCAATGGAAGCCACAGGAAAGGACACCAAGGCCTGTATGTTGCTTATAGTTACTTCTGCAATCCTCTAGACCACCAAGGAGCTATAGCTCAAAGGTAAGGCTTGTACCTTTAGTGGGGACAGCCCTCACAGGCCAGGGTTCGAATCCTGCCAGTGCTGTAGAAGTATCCCAAGGTGGGAAATTTTCAAACAGTGATTTTCTTTTATTTTTTTTTTGCTAAGTGTTTTTCTGGTTTCCATGTAAGTAGCCTATCAAATTGTCCGTATGTCATGGTCATCCATTTA
Source organism: Lissotriton vulgaris (assembly GCF_964263255.1). Lineage (NCBI taxonomy): Eukaryota > Metazoa > Chordata > Amphibia > Caudata > Salamandridae > Lissotriton > Lissotriton vulgaris. The sequence continues at coordinate 1,004,141,277 of NC_141695.1, forward strand.
ATGTGCAATGGAAGCCACAGGAAAGGACACCAAGGCCTGTATGTTGCTTATAGTTACTACTGCAATCCTCCAGACCACCAAGGAGCTATAGCTCAAAGGTGAGGCTTGTACCTTTGGTGGGGACAGCCCTCACAGGCCAGGGTTCGAATCCTGCCAGTGCTGTAGAAGTATCCCAAGGTGGGAAATTTTCAAACAGTGATTTTCTTTTATTTTTTGTTGCTAAGTGTTTTTCTGGTTTCCATGTAAGTAGCCTATCAAATTGTCCTTATGTCATGGTCATCCATTTAATGTGCAATGGAAGCCACAGGAAAGGACACCAAGGCCTGTATGTTGCTTATAGTTACTACTGCAATCCTCCAGACCACCAAGGAGCTATAGCTCAAAGGTAAGGCTTGTACCTTTGGTGGGGACAGCCCTCACAGGCCAGGGTTCGAATCCTGCCAGTGCTGTAGAAGTATCCCAAGGTGGGAAATTTTCAAACAGTGATTTTCTTTTTTTTTTTTTGCTAAGTGTTTTTCTGGTTTCCATGTAAGTAGCCTATCAAATTGTCCTTATGTCATGGTCATCCATTTAATGTGCAATGGAAGCCACAGGGAAGGACACCAAGGCCTGTATGTTGCTTATAGTTACTACTGCAATCCTCTAGACCACCAAGGAGATAGCTCAAAGGTAAGGCTTGTACCTTTGGGGGGACAGCCCTCACAGGCCAGGGTTCGAATCCTGCCAGTGCTGTAGAAGTGTCCCAAGGTGGGAAATTTTCAAACAGTGATTTTTTTTTTGCTAGTGTTTTTTTGGCAGGTGTCTCCCAACATTTCATATGTTTTCTCTCATGACCTTCTACCAACCGCCCTATTTCTCAAGTAGGTGCTAGGAACAAGGCCTTATCTTCCTTTATCAATGTCGTCATTCTTTGTCCTTTAAGTTTGGTGAATTGCAGAGTGCAATTGTGGTATTGGGGGTTATAACTGAGCACAAGAATGCGAGGATGGTGCTACACTTATTGTAAAATAGGTTGGTTGATGGTGATTTTTCATTTTAGTGTGAGCCACTCGCTCAAATCAGGGGTTTGGTGCCAGTGAGCTTGGATAGAAATAAAGGTCAAGTATGAGCTCTGGCTAATGAAATGATGGGTCGAGTTTGAGGCTAGCTAGAGTCCATTTATTAGGTGCAATAAGAAGTTGGAAAGATTTTTCCTTTAAGAGACAGACAAGAGCAGAGTCAAGCCTTTGCTCTAGTAGATCTGCATCATGCCTGCTGCAGGATGTGAAGGAGTGGACCTCCACAGCAGTGCGCTGTGCCGGGCTGGGCTGCACTGGGCTGGGCTGGGCCTGCCCTGGCATCTTGGATTTATTCACCCACCTCCTTCCTTTGAAGAACGCTCACGAACGGCCACGAACGTCCTTGTTCTGTATACAGGCGGACAGCGGGCAATTTAGGACCCTGCTAAATGATGGTGATGTCCCCATGTGCTTCCTTCGAGTGGCAAAATCCTTCGTCTAAGGCAGGTGGGCTTTTTTAAAATTTGGTTGAAGACCATATGTTGGAGGCAGTATCACGGCACAAGCCGCCGACCGTCTCAGAAGAAAGTATGCATGGGAGGACATTATTTGCATAGGAGAGCCCTCTTCTCAGTCCCATTCTTAAGCTGCAGTGGCTATGAAGTGTTACTAGGGGGCAGCAGTATGGACAAAAGAGCACACTGAGGCTTTTCTCCTTCTTGCTGACATGATTCTTGGTCATTTTTGTCTTGCAGGGCCTAAGGAGTGAATGACTACGATGACTGAGGGGATGAGGAATGGCTGGCCTGTATTTGTGGTGAAGGGGGAACATTTGGAAGGTAAACAGCAAGATGAAAGCGTCAAAGCATATATGTTTGCTGAGTGATTGAGTCTGTGTGTCACTTGTCTCTTTGTAGGGACATGTGAGAAAGGAACAGCAGCACCATAGACTTCAGGTGGGAGAGCAAGCAAGGATGAATATTTCCCTCAAATCCAAATACTTACAGCACCTCAAAGATGACAAGTGCGATATGATTTCTGCAATTGCAAGGATTTGCCATGTGTGGTGCATAAATATGCATGGTTAGTGAGGTTTTTCCCAGAATGTGAGTATCGTTAGGCTGGCAAATGTCAGGCACTCCTTTGGGGGTATGAGGCCAAGAAAAAATTTGGGAAGTTTGCTACAGTCATCTGTAGGATCGAAAGACACTGGGGAATCGTTACAGAGGGAGCCAGGCTGCACAAAACGTGGTAACAGTTGGACAGAAATCTTTAGCCGGACTTTTGACTACCCCCAATGTGGGACCAGGACCGCAGTACCTCTCTGTCTCTGAAACATATTTTGACCTCGGGGCACCACCATCTCAATGCCCCTCAAATGTTCCCTCCTGGAACCCCAGCTTTGGTAGTGCATCAACCAGGTTTCAATCATTTGAGTGACCACAAACACCCTTGCTATGTGCCTTCCATTTACATTCAGTCAGTAACCCAGCTGCTTCGTTCGCTATTGAATCTCAAGTGACAGTTGGATGCACATTGCAGGGGTATACAGGCATTTACCGTACTGTACAGCCCCTCTCAGTACAGTCAGACTACACTTCTTAAAATCATAAATACATGTTTTGTCCAACAGTAAGGCCGGGCCTTTCCTCTGTAGTTCATAGCCAACGTAAGGAGGAAAAAATAAGCTGAAGAGCATGCCAAAATTCTCTACAGACACTGCCAATCCTCACACTGCCTATTTGCATGCCGAGGTTATTCACTATGACCCACCAAACCAATTGGCAACAGTAGCCTCTCTCTGCCTCATTCGTATGCTCCGATGCCACCTTTATTTAGCAAATGTTAGTGCTCTAGGATTTCATAGCACGATTCGCTATAGCCTCTTTTTTCAACAGAAATGTCCTAAAGGTACCTATACCAATCTGCTGGGTGGGGAGGAGGGGGGCTGCTGCTGCTGGCAGTAAAATTTTGGGGCACCCCACCTGCAAAAATACATTCACATGCTCCTTGTTGTACCTTTCAATACCATAACTGCAGCAGAATCGTATGGTGACCCCTGTTGGTAACAGAAACTGTCAAACAGCTTTTTGCCACCCCCCCTCCCCCGTTGCCCCTAACCATTTGGGGTACACCCCATGAGGGAGGATCAGAGCAATAAAAAATAATGGTAGCCCCCCCAAAAAGTACCTGGAAGGCATGCCATTCTGTGCACCTCATCGCTCTTCACGTTGCGCCTAAGCACCTTTTAATACTGCTCCCCGACTGCCCCTCCAAACAGAAATCAGAAAGTATAGGGGGGTGCATTAAAAAAGTGTTTGCAGTTCCCCACCATAAGTCAGGATCCTCCTCCATCTATGACCCCTTCCTAGGCCCTCAGACCCCACCCATTCTGCCCAGGCTCCTCCTATTTGACCACACCCAATCTGACTAGGCTCCTCCTTAACCCCTCCTCTGCTCTCTGACCCCACCCAATCTGACTAGGCTCCTCCTATACCCCCTCCTCTCTGACTCCACCCATTCTGCCCAGGCTCCTCCCATACCCCTCTGACCCCACCCATTCTGCCCAGGCTCCTCCTATACCCCTCTTATTTGACCCCAATCTGACTAGGCTCCTCCTAAGCCCCTCCTCTGCTGTCTGACCCCACCCATTCTGACTAAGCTCCTCCTAAACCAATCCTCTGCTGTCTGACTCCACCCATTCTGCCCAGGCTCCTCCTCAGCCCCTCCTCTCTGACCTCACCCAATCTGACTAGGCTACTCCTATACCCATTCTGCCCAGGCTCCTCCTATACCCCCTCCTCTCTGACTCCACCCATTCTGCCCAGGCTCCTCCTATACCCCTTCTCTGCTGTCTGACCCCACCCATTCTGCCCAGGCTCCTCCTATACCCCCTCCTCTCTGACTCCACCCATTCTGCCCAGGCTCCTCCTATACCCCCTCTGCCCAGGCTCCTCCTATACCCCTCCTCTCTGACCCCACCCCCTCTGCCCAGGCTCCTCCTATACCCCCTCTGCCCAGGCTCCTCCTATACCCCTCCTCTCTGACCCCACCCCCTCTGCCCAGGCTCCTCCTATACCCCTCCTCTGCTGTCTGACCCCACCCATTCTGCCCAGGCTCCTCCTATTTGACCCCACCCAATCTGACTAGGCTCCTCCTAAGCCCCTCCTCTGCTGTCTGACCCCCACCCATTCTGCCCAGGCTCCTCCTATACCCTACCTCTCTGACCCCACCCAATCTGACTAGGCTCCTCCTAAGCCCCTCCTCTGCTGTCTGACCCCACCCATTCTGCCCAGGCTCCTCCTAAGCCCCTCCTCTGCTGTCTGACCCCACCCATTCTGCCCAGGCTCCTCCTATACCCCCTCCTCTCTGACTCCACCCATTCTGCCCAGGCTCCTCCTATTTGACCCCACCCAATCTGACTAGGCTCCTCCTACACCCCCCTCTGCCCAGGCTCCTCCTATACCCCCCTCTGCCAGGCTCCTCCTATACCCCCTCCTCTCTGACTCCACCCATTCTGCCCAGGCTCCTCCTATTTGACCCCACCCAATCTGACTAGGCTCCTCCTATACCCCCTCTGCCCAGGCTCCTCCTAAGCCCCTCCTCTGCTGTCTGACCCCCACCCATTCTGCCCAGGCTCCGCCTAAGCCCCTCCTCTCTGACCCCACCCATTCTGCCCAGGCTCCTCCTAAGCCCCACCTCTCTGACTCCACCCATTCTGCCCAGGCTCCTCCTATTTGACCCCACCCAATCTGACTAGGCTCCTCCTATACCCCTCCTCTCTGACCCCACCCAATCTGACTAGGCTCCTCCTAAGCACCTCCTCTGCTGTCTGACCCCACCCATTCTGCCCAGGCTCCTCCTATTTGACCCCACCCAATCTGACTTGGCTCCTCCTAAGCCCCTCCTCTGCTGTCTGACCCCACCCATTCTGCCCAGGCTCCTCCTATACCCCTCCTCTCTGACCCCACCCAATCTGACTAGGCTCCTCCTAAGCCCCTCCTCTCTGACCCCACCCAATCTGACTAGGCTCCTCCTATACCCCCTCCTCTCTGACTCCACCCATTCTGACTAGGTTCCTCCTATTTGACCCCACCCAATCTGACTAGGCTCCTCCTAAGCCCCTCCTCTGCTGTCTGACCCCACCAATTCTGCCCAGGCTCCTCCTATTTGACCCCACCCAATCTGACTAGGCTCCTCCTAAGCCCCTCCTCTGCTGTCTGACCCCACCCATTCTGCCCAGGCTCCGCCTAAGCCCCTCCTCTCTGACCCCACCCATTCTGCCCAGGCTCCTCCTAAGCCCCACCTCTCTGACTCCACCCATTCTGCCCAGGCTCCTCCTATTTGACCCCACCCAATCTGACTTGGCTCCTCCTAAGCCCCTCCTCTGCTGTCTGACCCCACCCATTCTGCCCAGGCTTCTCCTATTTGACCCCACCCAATCTGACTTGGCTCCTCCTAAGCCCCTCCTCTCTGACCCCACCCCCTCTGACTAGGCTCCTCCTATACCCCCTCCTCTCTGACTCCACCCATTCTACCCAGGCTCCTCCCATACCCCTCTGACCCCTCCCATTGTGCCCAGGCTCCTCCTATTTGACCCCACCCAATCTGACTAGGCTCCTCCTACACCCCCCTCTGCCAGGCTCCTCCTATACCCCCTCCTCTCTGACTCCACCCATTCTACCCAGGCTCCTCCCATACCCCTCTGACTAGGCTCCTCCTAAGCCCCTAGGCTCCTCCTAAGCCCCTCCTCTGCTCTCTGACCCCACCCATTCTGCCCAGGCTCCTCCTATACCCCTCCTCTCTGACCCCTCCCAACCTGCCCAGGGTCCTCCTATTTGACCCCACCCAATCTGACTAGGCTCCTCCTAAGCCCCTAGGCTCCTCCTAAGCCCCTCCTCTGCTCTCTGACCCCACCCATTCTGCCCAGGCTCCTCCTATACCCCTCTTCTCTGACCCCACCCAACCTGCCCAGGGTCCTCCTCCTACAGACAACACCCATTCTCTTTCTTTCACCTTTCTTTCCACACCTATTTTACTTACCGACCAATCTGCAATCCCTCTTTCGCTAGGCATGATTCCACTCTTACACAACACACAGACACATTTTACTTACCAATTTACTTACCTGGTGCCGAACCCGGGATTTGAACCCTGGTTGCCTGGATGGAAGGCAGGAACTTACCCACTGGACCACACTGGTTTCCATGTAAGTAGCCTATCAAATTGTCCTTATGTCATGGTCATCCTTTTAATGTGCAATGGAAGCCACAGGAAAGGACACCAAGGCCTGTATGTTGCTTATAGTTACTTCTGCAATCCTCTAGACCACCAAGGAGCTATAGCTCAAAGGTAAGGCTTGTACCTTTGGTGGGGACAGCCCTCACAGGCCAGGGTTCGAATCCTGCCAGTGCTGTAGAAGTATCCCAAGGTGGGAAATTTTCAAACAGTGATTTTCTTTTATTTTTTGTTGCTAAGTGTTTTTCTGGTTTCCATGTAAGTAGCCTATCAAATTGTCCTTATGTCATGGTCATCCATTTAATGTGCAATGGAAGCCACAGGAAAGGACACCAAGGCCTGTATGTTGCTTATAGTTACTACTGCAATCCTCTAGACCACCAAGGAGATAGCTCAAAGGTAAGGCTTGTACCTTTGGGGGGACAGCCCTCACAGGCCAGGGTTCGAATCCTGCCAGTGCTGTAGAAGTGTCCCAAGGTGGGAAATTTTCAAACAGTGTTTTTTTTTTTGCTAGTGTTTTTTTGGCAGGTGTCTCCCAACATTTCATATGTTTTCTCTCATGACCTTCTACCAACCGCCCTATTTCTCAAGTAGGTGCTAGGAACAAGGCCTTATCTTCCTTTATCAATGTCGTCATTCTTTGTCCTTTAAGTTTGGTGAATTGCAGAGTGCAATTGTGGTATTGGGGGTTATAACTGAGCACAAGAATGCGAGGATGGTGCTACACTTATTGTAAAATAGGTTGGTTGATGGTGATTTTTCATTTTAGTGTGAGCCACTCGCTCAAATCAGGGGTTTGGTGCCAGTGAGCTTGGATAGAAATAAAGGTCAAGTATGAGCTCTGGCTAATGAAATGATGGGTCGAGTTTGAGGCTAGCTAGAGTCCATTTATTAGGTGCAATAAGAATTTGGAAAGATTTTTCCTTTAAGAGACAGACAAGAGCAGAGTCAAGCCTTTGCTCTAGTAGATCTGCATCATGCCTGCTGCAGGATGTGAAGGAGTGGACCTCCACAGCAGTGCGCTGTGCCGGGTTGGGCTGCACTGGGCTGGGCTGGGCCTGCCCTGGCATCTTGGATTTATTCACCCACCTCATTCCTTTGAAGAACGCTCACGAACGGCCACGAACGTCCTTGTTCTGTATACAGGCGGACAGCGGGCAATTTAGGACCCTGCTAAATGATGGTGATGTCCCCATGTGCTTCCTTCGAGTGGCAAAATCCTTCGTCTAAGGCAGGTGGGCTTTTTTAAAATTTGGTTGAAGACCATATGTTGGAGGCAGTATCACGGCACAAGCCGCCGACCGTCTCAGAAGAAAGTATGCATGGGAGGACATTATTTGTATAGGAGAGCCCTCTTCTCAGTCCCATTCTTAAGCTGCAGTGGCCATGAAGTGTTACTAGGGGGCAGCAGTATGAACAAAAGAGCACACTGAGGCTTTTCTCCTTCTTGCTGACATGATTCTTGGTCATTTTTGTCTTGCAGGGCCTAAGGAGTGAATGACTACGATGACTGAGGGGATGAGGAATGGCTGGCCTGTATTTGTGGTGAAGGGGGAACATTTGGAAGGTAAACAGCAAGATGAAAGCGTCAAAGCATATATGTTTGCTGAGTGATTGAGTCTGTGTGTCACTTGTCTCTTTGTAGGGACATGTGAGAAAGGAACAGCAGCACCATAGACTTCAGGTGGGAGAGCAAGCAAGGATGAATATTTCCCTCAAATCCAAATACTTACAGCACCTCAAAGATGACAAGTGCGATATGATGTTCTGCAATTGCAAGGATTTGCCATGTGTGGTGCATAAATATGCATGGTTAGTGAGGTTTTTCCCAGAATGTGAGTATCGTTAGGCTGGCAAATGTCAGGCACTCCTTTGGGGGTATGAGGCCAAGAAAAAATTTGGGAAGTTTGCTACAGTCATCTGTAGGATCGAAAGACACTGGGGAATCGTTACAGAGGGAGCCAGGCTGCACAAAACGTGGTAACAGTTGGACAGAAATCTTTAGCCGGACTTTTGACTACCCCCAATGTGGGACCAGGACCGCAGTACCTCTCTGTCTCTGAAACATATTTTGACCTCTGGGCACCACCATCTCAATGCCCCTCAAATGTTCCCTCCTGGAACCCCAGCTTTGGTAGTGCATCAACCAGGTTTCAATCATTTGAGTGACCACAAACACCCTTGATATGTGCCTTCCATTTACATTCAGTCAGTAACCCAGCTGCTTCGTTCGCTATTGAATCTCAAGTGACAGTTGGATGCACATTGCAGGGGTATACAGGCATTTACCGTACTGTACAGCCCCTCTCAGTACAGTCAGACTACACTTCTTAAAATCATAAATACATGTTTTGTCCAACAGTAAGGCCGGGCCTTTCCTCTGTAGTTCATAGCCAACGTAAGGAGGAAAAAATAAGCTGAAGAGCATGCCAAAATTCTCTACAGACACTGCCAATCCTCACACTGCCTATTTGCATGCTGAGGTTATTCACTATGACCCACCAAACCAATTGGCAACAGTAGCCTCTCTCTGCCTCATTCGTATGCTCCGATGCCACCTTTATTTAGCAAATGTTAGTGCTCTAGGATTTCATAGCACGATTCGCTATAGCCTCTTTTTTCAACAGAAATGTCCTAAAGGTACCTATACCAATCTGCTGGGTGGGGAGGAGGGGGGCTGCTGCTGCTGGCAGTAAAATTTTGGGGCACCCCACCTGCAAAAATACATTCACATGCTCCTTGTTGTACCTTTCAATACCATAACTGCAGCAGAATCGTATGGTGACCCCTGTTGGTAACAGAAACTGTCAAACAGCTTTTTGCCACCCCCCCTCCCCCGTTGCCCCTAACCATTTGGGGTACACCCCATGAGGGAGGATCAGAGCAATAAAAAATAATGGTAGCCCCCCCAAAAAGTACCTGGAAGGCATGCCATTCTGTGCACCTCATCGCTCTTCACGTTGCGCCTAAGCACCTTTTAATACTGCTCCCCGACTGCCCCCTCCAAACAGAAATCAGAAAGTATAGGGGGGTGCATTAAAAAAGTTTTTGCAGTTCCCCACCATAAGTCAGGATCCTCCTCCATCTATGACCCCTTCCTAGGCCCTCAGACCCCACCCATTCTGCCCAGGCTCCTCCTATTTGACCACACCCAATCTGACTAGGCTCCTCCTTAACCCCTCCTCTGCTCTCTGACCCCACCCAATCTGACTAGGCTCCTCCTATACCCCCTCCTCTCTGACTCCACCCATTCTGCCCAGGCTCCTCCCATACCCCTCTGACCCCACCCATTCTGCCCAGGCTCCTCCTATACCCCTCTTATTTGACCCCAATCTGACTAGGCTCCTCCTAAGCCCCTCCTCTGCTGTCTGACCCCACCCATTCTGACTAAGCTCCTCCTAAACCAATCCTCTGCTGTCTGACTCCACCCATTCTGCCCAGGCTCCTCCTCAGCCCCTCCTCTCTGACCTCACCCAATCTGACTAGGCTCCTCCTATACCCCCTCCTCTCTGACCCCACCCAATCTGACTTGGCTCCTCCTTAACCCCTCCTCTGCTCTGCTCTCTGACCCCACCCATTCTGACTAAGCTCCTCCTAAACCCATCCTCTGCTGTCTGACCCCACCCATTCTGCCCAGGCTCCTCCTAAGCCCCTCTGCCCAGGCTCCTCCTATACCCCTCCTCTCTGACCTCACCCAATCTGACTAGGCTCCTCCTATACCCATTCTGCCCAGGCTCCTCCTATACCCCCTCCTCTCTGACTCCACCCATTCTGCCCAGGCTCCTCCTATACCCCTCCTCTCTGACCCCACCCAATCTGACTAGGCTCCTCCTAAGCCCCTCCTCTGCTGTCTGACCCCACCCATTCTGCCCAGGCTCCTCCTATTTGACCCCACCCAATCTGACTAGGTTCCTCCTAAGCCCCTCCTCTGCTGTCTGGCCCCACCCATTCTGCCCAGGCTCCTCCTATACCCCCTCCTATTTGACCCCACCCAATCTGACTAGGCTCCTCCTATACCCCCTCCTCTCTGACTCCACCCATTCTGACTAGGCTCCTCCTATTTGACCCCACCCAATCTGACTAGGCTCCTCCTAAGCCCCTCCTCTGCTGTCTGACCCCACCCATTCTGCCCAGGCTCCGCCTAAGATACTCCTCTCTGACCCCACCCATTCTGCCCAGGCTCCTCCTAAGCCCCTCCTCTGCTGTCTGACCCCACCCATTCTGCCCAGGCTCCTCCTATTTGACCCCACCCAATCTGACTAGGTTCCTCCTAAGCCCCTCCTCTGCTGTCTGGCCCCACCCATTCTGCCCAGGCTCCTCCTATACCCCCTCCTATTTGACCCCACCCATTCTGCCCAGGCTCCTCCTATACCCCTCCTCTCTGACCCCACCCCCTCCGGCCAGGCTCCTCCTATACCCCCTCTGCCCAGGCTCCTCCTATACCCCTCCTCTCTGACCCCACCCCCTCTGCCCAGGCTCCTCCCATACCCCTCTGACCCCACCCAGGCTCCTCCTATTTGACCCCACCCAATCTGACTAGGCTCCTCCTACACCCCCCTCTGCCAGGCTCCTCCTATACCCCTCCTCTGCTGTCTGACCCCACCCATTCTGCCCAGGCTCCTCCTATTTGACCCCACCCATTCTGCCCAGGCTCCTCCTATACCCCACCTCTCTGACCCCACCCAATCTGACTAGGCTCCTCCTATACCCCCTCTGCCCAGGCTCCTCCTAAGCCCCTCCTCTGCTGTCTGACCCCACCCATTCTGCCCAGGCTCCGCCTAAGCCCCTCCTCTGCCCCTCCTCTGCTGTCTGACCCCACCCATTCTGCCCAGGCTCCTCCTATTTGACCCCACCCAATCTGACTAAGGTCCTCCTAAGCCCCTCCTCTGCTGTCTGACCCCACCCATTCTGCCCAGGCTCCTCCTATACCCCTCCTCTCTGACCCCACCGCCTCTGGCCAGGCTCCTCCTATACCCCCTCTGCCCAGGCTCCTCCTATACCCCTCCTCTCTGACCCCACCCCCTCTGCCCAGGCTCCTCCCATACCCCTCTGACCCCCACCCAGGCTCCTCCTATTTGACCCCACCCAATCTGACTAGGCTCCTCCTACACCCCCCTCTGCCAGGCTCCTCCTATACCCCTCCTCTGCTGTCTGACCCCACCCATTGTGCCCAGGCTCCTCCTATTTGACCCCACCCAATCTGACTAGGCTCCTCCTAAGCCCCTCCTCTGCTGTCTGACTCCACCCATTCTGCCCAGGCTCCTCCTAAGCCCCTCCTCTCTGACCCCACCAATTCTGCCCAGGCTCCTCCTAAGCCCCTCATCTGCTGTCTGACCCCACCCATTCTGCCCAGGCTCCTCCTATACCCCTCCTCTCTGACCCCACCCAATCTGACTAGGCTCCTCCTAAGCCCCTAGGCTCCTCCTAAGCCCCTCCTCTCTGACCCCACCCAATCTGACTAGGCTCCTCCTATACCCCCTCCTCTCTGACTCCACCCATTCTGACTAGGTTCCTCCTATTTGACCCCACCCAATCTGACTAGGCTCCTCCTAAGCCCCTCCTCTGCTGTCTGGCCCCACCCAACCTGCCCAGGCTCCTCCTATACCACTCCTCTCTGACCCCACCCAATCTGACTAGGCTCCTCCTAAGCCCCTCCTCTGCTGTCTGACCCCACCCATTCTGCCCAGGCTCCTCCTATACCCCCTCCTCTCTGACTCCACCCATTCTGACTAGGCTCCTCCTATTTGACCCCACCCAATCTGACTAGGCTCCTCCTAAGCCCCTCCTCTGCTGTCTGACCCCACCCATTCTGCCCAGGCTCCTCCTAAGCCCCTCCCCTCTGACCCCACCCATTCTGCCCAGGCTCCTCCTCCTATACCCCTCCTATTTGACCCCACCCAATCTGACTTGGCTCCTCCTAAGCCCCTCCTCTGCTGTCTGACCCCACCCATTCTGCCCAGGCTCCTCCTATTTGACCCCACCCAATCTGACTAGGCTCCTCCTAAGCCCCTCCTCTCTGACCCCACCCCCTCTGACTAGGCTCCTCCTATACCCCCTCCTCTCTGACTCCACCCATTCTACCCAGGCTCCTCCCATACTCCTCCTATACCCCCTCTGCCCAGGCTCCTCCTAAGCCCCTCCTCTGCTGTCTGACTCCACCCATTCTGCCCAGGCTCCTCCTAAGCCCCTCCTCTGCTGTCTGACCCCACCCATTCTGCCCAAGCTCCTCCCATACCCCTCCTATTTGACCCCACCCAATCTGACTTGGCTCCTCCTAAGCCCCTCCTCTGCTGTCTGACCCCACCCATTCTGCCCAGGCTCCTCCTATACCCCTCCTCTCTGACCCCACCCAATCTGACTAGGCTCCTCCTAAGCCCCTCCTCTGCTGTCTGACCCCACCAATTCTGCCCAGGCTCCTCCTATTTGACCCCACCCAATCTGACTAGGCTCCTCCTAAGCCCCTCCTCTGCTGTCTGACCCCACCCATTCTGCCCAGGCTCCTCCTAAGCCCCTCCTCTGCTGTCTGACCCCCACCCATTCTGCCCAGGCTCCGCCTAAGCCCCTCCTCTCTGACCCCACCCATTCTGCCCAGGCTCCTCCTATTTGACCCCACCCAATCTGACTTGGCTCCTCCTAAGCCCCTCCTCTGCTGTCTGACCCCACCCATTCTGCCCAGGCTCCTCCTATACCCCTCCTCTCTGACCCCACCCAATCTGACTAGGCTCCTCCTAAGCCCCTCCTCTCTGACCCCACCCAATCTGACTAGGCTCCTCCTATACCCCCTCCTCTCTGACTCCACCCATTCTGACTAGGTTCCTCCTATTTGACCCCACCCAATCTGACTAGGCTCCTCCTAAGCCCCTCCTCTGCTGTCTGACCCCACCAATTCTGCCCAGGCTCCTCCTATTTGACCCCACCCAATCTGACTAGGCTCCTCCTATACCCCCTCTGCCCAGGCTCCTCCTAAGCCCCTCCTCTGCTGTCTGACCCCCACCCATTCTGCCCAGGCTCCGCCTAAGCCCCTCCTCTCTGACCCCACCCATTCTGCCCAGGCTCCTCCTAAGCCCCACCTCTCTGACTCCACCCATTCTGCCCAGGCTCCTCCTATTTGACCCCACCCAATCTGACTAGGCTCCTCCTAAGCCCCTCCTCTCTGACCCCACCCCCTCTGACTAGGCTCCTCCTATACCCCCTCCTCTCTGACTCCACCCATTCTACCCAGGCTCCTCCCATACCCCTCTGACCCCTCCCATTGTGCCCAGGCTCCTCCTATTTGACCCCACCCAATCTGACTAGGCTCCTCCTACACCCCCCTACACCCCCCTCTGCCAGGCTCCTCCTATACCCCCTCCTCTCTGACTCCACCCATTCTACCCAGGCTCCTCCCATACCCCTCTGACCCCACCCATTCTGCCCAGGCTCCTCCTATTTGACCCCACCCAATCTGACTAGGCTCCTCCTAAGCCCCTAGGCTCCTCCTAAGCCCCTCCTCTGCTCTCTGACCCCACCCATTCTGCCCAGGCTCCTCCTAAGCCCCTCCTCTGCTGTCTGACCCCACCCATTCTGCCCAGGCTCCTCCTATTTGACCCCACCCAATCTGACTAGGCTCCTCCTAAGCCCCTAGGCTCCTCCTAAGCCCCTCCTCTGCTCTCTGACCCCACCCATTCTGCCCAGGCTCCTCCTAAGCCCCTCCTCTGCTGTCTGACCCCACCCATTCTGCCCAGGCTCCTCCTAAGCCCCTCCTCTCTGACCCCACCAATTCTGCCCAGGCTCCTCCTAAGCCCCTCATCTGCTGTCTGACCCCACCCATTCTGCCCAGGCTCCTCCTATACCCCTCCTCTCTGACCCCACCCATTCTGACTAGGCTCCTCCTATTTGACCCCACCCAATCTGACTTGGCTCCTCCTAAGCCCCTCCTCTGCTGTCTGACCCCACCCATTCTGCCCAGGCTCCTCCTATTTGACCCCACCCAATCTGACTAGGCTCCTCCTCCACCCCCCTCTGCCAGGCTCCTCCTATACCCCCTCCTCTCTGACCCCACCCATTCTGACTAGGCTCCTCCTAAGCCCCTAGGCTCCTCCTAAGCCCCTCCTCTGCTCTCTGACCCCACCCATTCTGCCCAGGCTCCTCCTATACCCCTCTTCTCTGACCCCACCCAACCTGCCCAGGGTCCTCCTCCTACAGACAACACCCATTCTCTTTCTTTCACCTTTCTTTCCACACCTATTTTACTTACCGACCAATCTGCAATCCCTCTTTCTCTAGGCATGATTCCACTCTTACACAACACACAGACACATTTTACTTACCAATTTACTTACCTGGTGCCGAACCCGGGATTTGAACCCTGGTTGCCTGGATGGAAGGCAGGAACTTACCCACTGGACCACACTGGTTTCCATGTAAGTAGCCTATCAAATTGTCCTTATGTCATGGTCATCCTTTTAATGTGCAATGGAAGCCACAGGAAAGGACACCAAGGCCTGTATGTTGCTTATAGTTACTTCTGCAATCCTCTAGACCACCAAGGAGCTATAGCTCAAAGGTAAGGCTTGTACCTTTGGTGGGGACAGCCCTCACAGGCCAGGGTTCGAATCCTGCCAGTGCCAGACCACCAAGGAGATAGCTCAAAGGTAAGGCTTGTACCTTTGGGGGGACAGCCCTCACAGGCCAGGGTTCGAATCCTGCCAGTGCTGTAGAAGTGTCCCAAGGTGGGAAATTTTCAAACAGTGTTTTTTTTTTTGCTAGTGTTTTTTTGGCAGGTGTCTCCCAACATTTCATATGTTTTCTCTCATGACCTTCTACCAACCGCCCTATTTCTCAAGTAGGTGCTAGGAACAAGGCCTTATCTTCCTTTATCAATGTCGTCATTCTTTGTCCTTTAAGTTTGGTGAATTGCAGAGTGCAATTGTGGTATTGGGGGTTATAACTGAGCACAAGAATGCGAGGATGGTGCTACACTTATTGTAAAATAGGTTGGTTGATGGTGATTTTTCATTTTAGTGTGAGCCACTCGCTCAAATCAGGGGTTTGGTGCCAGTGAGCTTGGATAGAAATAAAGGTCAAGTATGAGCTCTGGCTAATGAAATGATGGGTCGAGTTTGAGGCTAGCTAGAGTCCATTTATTAGGTGCAATAAGAATTTGGAAAGATTTTTCCTTTAAGAGACAGACAAGAGCAGAGTCAAGCCTTTGCTCTAGTAGATCTGCATCATGCCTGCTGCAGGATGTGAAGGAGTGGACCTCCACAGCAGTGCGCTGTGCCGGGTTGGGCTGCACTGGGCTGGGCTGGGCCTGCCCTGGCATCTTGGATTTATTCACCCACCTCATTCCTTTGAAGAACGCTCACGAACGGCCACGAACGTCCTTGTTCTGTATACAGGCGGACAGCGGGCAATTTAGGACCCTGCTAAATGATGGTGATGTCCCCATGTGCTTCCTTCGAGTGGCAAAATCCTTCGTCTAAGGCAGGTGGGCTTTTTTAAAATTTGGTTGAAGACCATATGTTGGAGGCAGTATCACGGCACAAGCCGCCGACCGTCTCAGAAGAAAGTATGCATGGGAGGACATTATTTGTATAGGAGAGCCCTCTTCTCAGTCCCATTCTTAAGCTGCAGTGGCCATGAAGTGTTACTAGGGGGCAGCAGTATGAACAAAAGAGCACACTGAGGCTTTTCTCCTTCTTGCTGACATGATTCTTGGTCATTTTTGTCTTGCAGGGCCTAAGGAGTGAATGACTACGATGACTGAGGGGATGAGGAATGGCTGGCCTGTATTTGTGGTGAAGGGGGAACATTTGGAAGGTAAACAGCAAGATGAAAGCGTCAAAGCATATATGTTTGCTGAGTGATTGAGTCTGTGTGTCACTTGTCTCTTTGTAGGGACATGTGAGAAAGGAACAGCAGCACCATAGACTTCAGGTGAGTATCGTTAGGCTGGCAAATGTCAGGCACTCCTTTGGGGGTATGAGGCCAAGAAAAAATTTGGGAAGTTTGCTACAGTCATCTGTAGGATCGAAAGACACTGGGGAATCGTTACAGAGGGAGCCAGGCTGCACAAAACGTGGTAACAGTTGGACAGAAATCTTTAGCCGGACTTTTGACTACCCCCAATGTGGGACCAGGACCGCAGTACCTCTCTGTCTCTGAAACATATTTTGACCTCTGGGCACCACCATCTCAATGCCCCTCAAATGTTCCCTCCTGGAACCCCAGCTTTGGTAGTGCATCAACCAGGTTTCAATCATTTGAGTGACCACAAACACCCTTGATATGTGCCTTCCATTTACATTCAGTCAGTAACCCAGCTGCTTCGTTCGCTATTGAATCTCAAGTGACAGTTGGATGCACATTGCAGGGGTATACAGGCATTTACCGTACTGTACAGCCCCTCTCAGTACAGTCAGACTACACTTCTTAAAATCATAAATACATGTTTTGTCCAACAGTAAGGCCGGGCCTTTCCTCTGTAGTTCATAGCCAACGTAAGGAGGAAAAAATAAGCTGAAGAGCATGCCAAAATTCTCTACAGACACTGCCAATCCTCACACTGCCTATTTGCATGCTGAGGTTATTCACTATGACCCACCAAACCAATTGGCAACAGTAGCCTCTCTCTGCCTCATTCGTATGCTCCGATGCCACCTTTATTTAGCAAATGTTAGTGCTCTAGGATTTCATAGCACGATTCGCTATAGCCTCTTTTTTCAACAGAAATGTCCTAAAGGTACCTATACCAATCTGCTGGGTGGGGAGGAGGGGGGCTGCTGCTGCTGGCAGTAAAATTTTGGGGCACCCCACCTGCAAAAATACATTCACATGCTCCTTGTTGTACCTTTCAATACCATAACTGCAGCAGAATCGTATGGTGACCCCTGTTGGTAACAGAAACTGTCAAACAGCTTTTTGCCACCCCCCCTCCCCCGTTGCCCCTAACCATTTGGGGTACACCCCATGAGGGAGGATCAGAGCAATAAAAAATAATGGTAGCCCCCCCAAAAAGTACCTGGAAGGCATGCCATTCTGTGCACCTCATCGCTCTTCACGTTGCGCCTAAGCACCTTTTAATACTGCTCCCCGACTGCCCCCTCCAAACAGAAATCAGAAAGTATAGGGGGGTGCATTAAAAAAGTTTTTGCAGTTCCCCACCATAAGTCAGGATCCTCCTCCATCTATGACCCCTTCCTAGGCCCTCAGACCCCACCCATTCTGCCCAGGCTCCTCCTATTTGACCACACCCAATCTGACTAGGCTCCTCCTTAACCCCTCCTCTGCTCTCTGACCCCACCCAATCTGACTAGGCTCCATCACCCTCCTCTCTGACTCCACCCATTCTGCCCAGGCTCCTCCCATACCCCTCTGACCCCACCCATTCTGCCCAGGCTCCTCCTATACCCCTCTTATTTGACCCCAATCTGACTAGGCTCCTCCTAAGCCCCTCCTCTGCTGTCTGACCCCACCCATTCTGACTAAGCTCCTCCTAAACCAATCCTCTGCTGTCTGACTCCACCCATTCTGCCCAGGCTCCTCCTCAGCCCCTCCTCTCTGACCTCACCCAATCTGACTAGGCTCCTCCTATACCCCCTCCTCTCTGACCCCACCCAATCTGACTTGGCTCCTCCTTAACCCCTCCTCTGCTCTCTGACCCCACCCATTCTGACTAAGCTCCTCCTAAACCCATCCTCTGCTGTCTGACCCCACCCATTCTGCCCAGGCTCCTCCTAAGCCCCTCTGCCCAGGCTCCTCCTATACCCCTCCTCTCTGACCTCACCCAATCTGACTAGGCTCCTCCTATACCCATTCTGCCCAGGCTCCTCCTATACCCCCTCCTCTCTGACTCCACCCATTCTGCCCAGGCTCCTCCTATACCCCTCCTCTCTGACCCCACCCAATCTGACTAGGCTCCTCCTAAGCCCCTCCTCTGCTGTCTGACCCCACCCATTCTGCCCAGGCTCCTCCTATTTGACCCCACCCAATCTGACTAGGTTCCTCCTAAGCCCCTCCTCTGCTGTCTGGCCCCACCCATTCTGCCCAGGCTCCTCCTATACCCCCTCCTATTTGACCCCACCCAATCTGACTAGGCTCCTCCTATACCCCCTCCTCTCTGACTCCACCCATTCTGACTAGGCTCCTCCTATTTGACCCCACCCAATCTGACTAGGCTCCTCCTAAGCCCCTCCTCTGCTGTCTGACCCCACCCATTCTGCCCAGGCTCCGCCTAAGATACTCCTCTCTGACCCCACCCATTCTGCCCAGGCTCCTCCTAAGCCCCTCCTCTGCTGTCTGACCCCACCCATTCTGCCCAGGCTCCTCCTATTTGACCCCACCCAATCTGACTAGGTTCCTCCTAAGCCCCTCCTCTGCTGTCTGGCCCCACCCATTCTGCCCAGGCTCCTCCTATACCCCCTCCTATTTGACCCCACCCATTCTGCCCAGGCTCCTCCTATACCCCTCCTCTCTGACCCCACCCCCTCCGGCCAGGCTCCTCCTATACCCCCTCTGCCCAGGCTCCTCCTATACCCCTCCTCTCTGACCCCACCCCCTCTGCCCAGGCTCCTCCCATACCCCTCTGACCCCACCCAGGCTCCTCCTATTTGACCCCACCCAATCTGACTAGGCTCCTCCTACACCCCCCTCTGCCAGGCTCCTCCTATACCCCTCCTCTGCTGTCTGACCCCACCCATTCTGCCCAGGCTCCTCCTATTTGACCCCACCCATTCTGCCCAGGCTCCTCCTATACCCCACCTCTCTGACCCCACCCAATCTGACTAGGCTCCTCCTATACCCCCTCTGCCCAGGCTCCTCCTAAGCCCCTCCTCTGCTGTCTGACCCCACCCATTCTGCCCAGGCTCCGCCTAAGCCCCTCCTCTCTGACCCCACCCATTCTGCCCAGGCTCCTCCTAAGCCCCTCCTCTGCTGTCTGACCCCACCCATTCTGCCCAGGCTCCTCCTATTTGACCCCACCCAATCTGACTAGGCTCCTCCTAAGCCCCTAGGCTCCTCCTAAGCCCCTCCTCTGCTGTCTGACCCCCACCCATTCTGCCCAGGCTCCTCCTAAGCCCCTCCTCTCTGACCCCACCCAATCTGACTAGGCTCCTCCTATACCCCCTCCTCTCTGACTCCACCCATTCTGACTAGGCTCCTCCTATTTGACCCCACCCAATCTGACTAGGCTCCTCCTAAGCCCCTCCTCTGCTGTCTGACCCCACCCATTCTGCCCAGGCTCCGCCTAAGATACTCCTCTCTGACCCCACCCATTCTGCCCAGGCTCCTCCTAAGCCCCTCCTCTGCTGTCTGACCCCACCCATTCTGCCCAGGCTCCTCCTATTTGACCCCACCCAATCTGACTAGGTTCCTCCTAAGCCCCTCCTCTGCTGTCTGGCCCCACCCATTCTGCCCAGGCTCCTCCTATACCCCCTCCTATTTGACCCCACCCAATCTGACTAGGCTCCTCCTATACCCCTCCTCTCTGACCTCACCCATTCTGCCCAGGCTCCTCCTATTTGACCCCACCCAATCTGACTAGGCTCCTCCTAAGCCCCTCCTCTGCTGTCTGACCCCACCCATTCTGCCCAGGCTCCTCCTAAGCCCCTCCTCTCTGACCCCACCAATTCTGCCCAGGCTCCTCCTAAGCCCCTCATCTGCTGTCTGACCCCACCCATTCTGCCCAGGCTCCTCCTATACCCCCTCCTATTTGACCCCACCCAATCTGACTAGGTTCCTCCTAAGCCCCTCCTCTGCTGTCTGGCCCCACCCATTCTGCCCAGGCTCCTCCTATACCCCCTCCTATTTGACCCCACCCAATCTGACTAGGCTCCTCCTATACCCCTCCTCTCTGACCTCACCCATTCTGCCCAGGCTCCTCCTATTTGACCCCACCCAATCTGACTAGGCTCCTCCTAAGCCCCTCCTCTGCTGTCTGACCCCACCCATTCTGCCCAGGCTCCTCCTAAGCCCCTCCTCTCTGACCCCACCAATTCTGCCCAGGCTCCTCCTAAGCCCCTCATCTGCTGTCTGACCCCACCCATTCTGCCCAGGCTCCTCCTATACCCCTCCTCTCTGACCCCACCCAATCTGACTAGGCTCCTCCTAAGCCCCTAGGCTCCTCCTAAGCCCCTCCTCTCTGACTCCACCCATTCTGCCCAGGCTCCTCCTATTTGACCCCACCCAATCTGACTTGGCTCCTCCTAAGCCCCTCCTCTGCTGTCTGACCCCACCCATTCTGCCCAGGCTCCTCCTATTTGACCCCACCCAATCTGACTAGGCTCCTCCTAAGCCCCTAGGCTCCTCCTAAGCCCCTCCTCTGCTGTCTGACCCCCACCCATTCTGCCCAGGCTCCTCCTAAGCCCCTCCTCTCTGACCCCACCCAATCTGACTAGGCTCCTCCTATACCCCCTCCTCTCTGACTCCACCCATTCTGACTAGGCTCCTCCTATTTGACCCCACCCAATCTGACTAGGCTCCTCCTAAGCCCCTCCTCTGCTGTCTGACCCCACCCATTCTGCCCAGGCTCCGCCTAAGATACTCCTCTCTGACCCCACCCATTCTGCCCAGGCTCCTCCTAAGCCCCTCCTCTGCTGTCTGACCCCACCCATTCTGCCCAGGCTCCTCCTATTTGACCCCACCCAATCTGACTAGGTTCCTCCTAAGCCCCTCCTCTGCTGTCTGGCCCCACCCATTCTGCCCAGGCTCCTCCTATACCCCCTCCTATTTGACCCCACCCAATCTGACTAGGCTCCTCCTATACCCCTCCTCTCTGACCTCACCCATTCTGCCCAGGCTCCTCCTATTTGACCCCACCCAATCTGACTAGGCTCCTCCTAAGCCCCTCCTCTGCTGTCTGACCCCACCCATTCTGCCCAGGCTCCTCCTAAGCCCCTCCTCTCTGACCCCACCAATTCTGCCCAGGCTCCTCCTAAGCCCCTCATCTGCTGTCTGACCCCACCCATTCTGCCCAGGCTCCTCCTATACCCCTCCTCTCTGACCCCACCCAATCTGACTAGGCTCCTCCTAAGCCCCTAGGCTCCTCCTAAGCCCCTCCTCTCTGACCCCACCCAATCTGACTAGGCTCCTCCTAAGCCCCTAGGCTCCTCCTAAGCCCCTCCTCTCTGACCCCACCCAATCTGACTAGGCTCCTCCTAAGCCCCTAGGCTCCTCCTAAGCCCCTCCTCTCTGACCCCACCCAATCTGACTAGGTTCCTCCTAAGCCCCTCCTCTGCTGTCTGGCCCCACCCATTCTGCCCAGGCTCCTCCTATACCCCCTCCTATTTGACCCCACCCAATCTGACTAGGCTCCTCCTATACCCCTCCTCTCTGACCTCACCCATTCTGCCCAGGCTCCTCCTATTTGACCCCACCCAATCTGACTAGGCTCCTCCTAAGCCCCTCCTCTGCTGTCTGACCCCACCCATTCTGCCCAGGCTCCTCCTAAGCCCCTCCTCTCTGACCCCACCAATTCTGCCCAGGCTCCTCCTAAGCCCCTCATCTGCTGTCTGACCCCACCCATTCTGCCCAGGCTCCTCCTATACCCCTCCTCTCTGACCCCACCGCCTCTGGCCAGGCTCCTCCTATACCCCCTCTGCCCAGGCTCCTCCTATACCCCTCCTCTCTGACCCCACCCCCTCTGCCCAGGCTCCTCCCATACCCCTCTGACCCCCACCCAGGCTCCTCTTATTTGACCCCACCCAATCTGACTAGGCTCCTCCTACACCCCCCTCTGCCAGGCTCCTCCTATACCCCTCCTCTGCTGTCTGACCCCACCCATTGTGCCCAGGCTCCTCCTATTTGACCCCACCCAATCTGACTAGGCTCCTCCTAAGCCCCTCCTCTGCTGTCTGACCCCACCCATTCTGCCCAGGCTCCTCCTAAGCCCCTCCTCTCTGACCCCACCAATTCTGCCCAGGCTCCTCCTAAGCCCCTCATCTGCTGTCTGACCCCACCCATTCTGCCCAGGCTCCTCCTATACCCCTCCTCTCTGACCCCACCCAATCTGACTAGGCTCCTCCTAAGCCCCTAGGCTCCTCCTAAGCCCCTCCTCTCTGACCCCACCCAATCTGACTAGGCTCCTCCTATACCCCCTCCTCTCTGACTCCACCCATTCTGACTAGGTTCCTCCTATTTGACCCCACCCAATCTGACTAGGCTCCTCCTAAGCCCCTCCTCTGCTGTCTGGCCCCACCCAACCTGCCCAGGCTCCTCCTATACCACTCCTCTCTGACCCCACCCAATCTGACTAGGCTCCTCCTAAGCCCCTCCTCTGCTGTCTGACCCCACCCATTCTGCCCAGGCTCCTCCTATACCCCCTCCTCTCTGACTCCACCCATTCTGACTAGGCTCCTCCTATTTGACCCCACCCAATCTGACTAGGCTCCTCCTAAGCCCCTCCTCTGCTGTCTGACCCCACCCATTCTGCCCAGGCTCCTCCTAAGCCCCTCCCCTCTGACCCCACCCATTCTGCCCAGGCTCCTCCTCCTATACCCCTCCTATTTGACCCCACCCAATCTGACTTGGCTCCTCCTAAGCCCCTCCTCTGCTGTCTGACCCCACCCATTCTGCCCAGGCTCCTCCTATTTGACCCCACCCAATCTGACTAGGCTCCTCCTAAGCCCCTCCTCTCTGACCCCACCCCCTCTGACTAGGCTCCTCCTATACCCCCTCCTCTCTGACTCCACCCATTCTACCCAGGCTCCTCCCATACTCCTCCTATACCCCCTCTGCCCAGGCTCCTCCTAAGCCCCTCCTCTGCTGTCTGACTCCACCCATTCTGCCCAGGCTCCTCCTAAGCCCCTCCTCTGCTGTCTGACCCCACCCATTCTGCCCAAGCTCCTCCCATACCCCTCCTATTTGACCCCACCCAATCTGACTTGGCTCCTCCTAAGCCCCTCCTCTGCTGTCTGACCCCACCCATTCTGCCCAGGCTCCTCCTATACCCCTCCTCTCTGACCCCACCCAATCTGACTAGGCTCCTCCTAAGCCCCTCCTCTGCTGTCTGACCCCACCAATTCTGCCCAGGCTCCTCCTATTTGACCCCACCCAATCTGACTAGGCTCCTCCTAAGCCCCTCCTCTGCTGTCTGACCCCACCCATTCTGCCCAGGCTCCTCCTAAGCCCCTCCTCTGCTGTCTGACCCCCACCCATTCTGCCCAGGCTCCGCCTAAGCCCCTCCTCTCTGACCCCACCCATTCTGCCCAGGCTCCTCCTAAGCCCCACCTCTCTGACTCCACCCATTCTGCCCAGGCTCCTCCTATTTGACCCCACCCAATCTGACTTGGCTCCTCCTAAGCCCCTCCTCTGCTGTCTGACCCCACCCATTCTGCCCAGGCTCCTCCTATACCCCTCCTCTCTGACCCCACCCAATCTGACTAGGCTCCTCCTAAGCCCCTCCTCTCTGACCCCACCCAATCTGACTAGGCTCCTCCTATACCCCCTCCTCTCTGACTCCACCCATTCTGACTAGGTTCCTCCTATTTGACCCCACCCAATCTGACTAGGCTCCTCCTAAGCCCCTCCTCTGCTGTCTGACCCCACCAATTCTGCCCAGGCTCCTCCTATTTGACCCCACCCCCTCTGCCCAGGCTCCTCCTAAGCCCCTCCTCTGCTGTCTGACCCCCACCCATTCTGCCCAGGCTCCGCCTAAGCCCCTCCTCTCTGACCCCACCCATTCTGCCCAGGCTCCTCCTAAGCCCCACCTCTCTGACTCCACCCATTCTGCCCAGGCTCCTCCTATTTGACCCCACCCAATCTGACTAGGCTCCTCCTAAGCCCCTCCTCTCTGACCCCACCCCCTCTGACTAGGCTCCTCCTATACCCCCTCCTCTCTGACTCCACCCATTCTACCCAGGCTCCTCCCATACCCCTCTGACCCCTCCCATTGTGCCCAGGCTCCTCCTATTTGACCCCACCCAATCTGACTAGGCTCCTCCTACACCCCCCTCTGCCAGGCTCCTCCTATACCCCCTCCTCTCTGACTCCACCCATTCTACCCAGGCTCCTCCCATACCCCTCTGACCCCACCCATTCTGCCCAGGCTCCTCCTATTTGACCCCACCCAATCTGACTAGGCTCCTCCTAAGCCCCTAGGCTCCTCCTAAGCCCCTCCTCTGCTCTCTGACCCCACCCATTCTGCCCAGGCTCCTCCTAAGCCCCTCCTCTGCTGTCTGACCCCACCCATTCTGCCCAGGCTCCTCCTATTTGACCCCACCCAATCTGACTAGGCTCCTCCTAAGCCCCTAGGCTCCTCCTAAGCCCCTCCTCTGCTCTCTGACCCCACCCATTCTGCCCAGGCTCCTCCTAAGCCCCTCCTCTGCTGTCTGACCCCACCCATTCTGCCCAGGCTCCTCCTAAGCCCCTCCTCTCTGACCCCACCAATTCTGCCCAGGCTCCTCCTAAGCCCCTCATCTGCTGTCTGACCCCACCCATTCTGCCCAGGCTCCTCCTATACCCCTCCTCTCTGACCCCACCCATTCTGACTAGGCTCCTCCTATTTGACCCCACCCAATCTGACTTGGCTCCTCCTAAGCCCCTCCTCTGCTGTCTGACCCCACCCATTCTGCCCAGGCTCCTCCTATTTGACCCCACCCAATCTGACTAGGCTCCTCCTCCACCCCCCTCTGCCAGGCTCCTCCTATACCCCCTCCTCTCTGACCCCACCCATTCTGACTAGGCTCCTTCTAAGCCCCTAGGCTCCTCCTAAGCCCCTCCTCTGCTCTCTGACCCCACCCATTCTGCCCAGGCTCCTCCTATACCCCTCTTCTCTGACCCCACCCAACCTGCCCAGGGTCCTCCTCCTACAGACAACACCCATTCTCTTTCTTTCACCTTTCTTTCCACACCTATTTTACTTACCGACCAATCTGCAATCCCTCTTTCTCTAGGCATGATTCCACTCTTACACAACACACAGACACATTTTACTTACCAATTTACTTACCTGGTGCCGAACCCGGGATTTGAACCCTGGTTGCCTGGATGGAAGGCAGGAACTTACCCACTGGACCACACTGGTTTCCATGTAAGTAGCCTATCAAATTGTCCTTATGTCATGGTCATCCTTTTAATGTGCAATGGAAGCCACAGGAAAGGACACCAAGGCCTGTATGTTGCTTATAGTTACTTCTGCAATCCTCTAGACCACCAAGGAGCTATAGCTCAAAGGTAAGGCTTGTACCTTTGGTGGGGACAGCCCTCACAGGCCAGGGTTCGAATCCTGCCAGTGCCAGACCACCAAGGAGATAGCTCAAAGGTAAGGCTTGTACCTTTGGGGGGACAGCCCTCACAGGCCAGGGTTCGAATCCTGCCAGTGCTGTAGAAGTGTCCCAAGGTGGGAAATTTTCAAACAGTGTTTTTTTTTTTGCTAGTGTTTTTTTGGCAGGTGTCTCCCAACATTTCATATGTTTTCTCTCATGACCTTCTACCAACCGCCCTATTTCTCAAGTAGGTGCTAGGAACAAGGCCTTATCTTCCTTTATCAATGTCGTCATTCTTTGTCCTTTAAGTTTGGTGAATTGCAGAGTGCAATTGTGGTATTGGGGGTTATAACTGAGCACAAGAATGCGAGGATGGTGCTACACTTATTGTAAAATAGGTTGGTTGATGGTGATTTTTCATTTTAGTGTGAGCCACTCGCTCAAATCAGGGGTTTGGTGCCAGTGAGCTTGGATAGAAATAAAGGTCAAGTATGAGCTCTGGCTAATGAAATGATGGGTCGAGTTTGAGGCTAGCTAGAGTCCATTTATTAGGTGCAATAAGAATTTGGAAAGATTTTTCCTTTAAGAGACAGACAAGAGCAGAGTCAAGCCTTTGCTCTAGTAGATCTGCATCATGCCTGCTGCAGGATGTGAAGGAGTGGACCTCCACAGCAGTGCGCTGTGCCGGGTTGGGCTGCACTGGGCTGGGCTGGGCCTGCCCTGGCATCTTGGATTTATTCACCCACCTCATTCCTTTGAAGAACGCTCACGAACGGCCACGAACGTCCTTGTTCTGTATACAGGCGGACAGCGGGCAATTTAGGACCCTGCTAAATGATGGTGATGTCCCCATGTGCTTCCTTCGAGTGGCAAAATCCTTCGTCTAAGGCAGGTGGGCTTTTTTAAAATTTGGTTGAAGACCATATGTTGGAGGCAGTATCACGGCACAAGCCGCCGACCGTCTCAGAAGAAAGTATGCATGGGAGGACATTATTTGTATAGGAGAGCCCTCTTCTCAGTCCCATTCTTAAGCTGCAGTGGCCATGAAGTGTTACTAGGGGGCAGCAGTATGAACAAAAGAGCACACTGAGGCTTTTCTCCTTCTTGCTGACATGATTCTTGGTCATTTTTGTCTTGCAGGGCCTAAGGAGTGAATGACTACGATGACTGAGGGGATGAGGAATGGCTGGCCTGTATTTGTGGTGAAGGGGGAACATTTGGAAGGTAAACAGCAAGATGAAAGCGTCAAAGCATATATGTTTGCTGAGTGATTGAGTCTGTGTGTCACTTGTCTCTTTGTAGGGACATGTGAGAAAGGAACAGCAGCACCATAGACTTCAGGTGGGAGAGCAAGCAAGGATGAATATTTCCCTCAAATCCAAATACTTACAGCACCTCAAAGATGACAAGTGCGATATGATGTTCTGCAATTGCAAGGATTTGCCATGTGTGGTGCATAAATATGCATGGTTAGTGAGGTTTTTCCCAGAATGTGAGTATCGTTAGGCTGGCAAATGTCAGGCACTCCTTTGGGGGTATGAGGCCAAGAAAAAATTTGGGAAGTTTGCTACAGTCATCTGTAGGATCGAAAGACACTGGGGAATCGTTACAGAGGGAGCCAGGCTGCACAAAACGTGGTAACAGTTGGACAGAAATCTTTAGCCGGACTTTTGACTACCCCCAATGTGGGACCAGGACCGCAGTACCTCTCTGTCTCTGAAACATATTTTGACCTCTGGGCACCACCATCTCAATGCCCCTCAAATGTTCCCTCCTGGAACCCCAGCTTTGGTAGTGCATCAACCAGGTTTCAATCATTTGAGTGACCACAAACACCCTTGCTATGTGCCTTCCATTTACATTCAGTCAGTAACCCAGCTGCTTCGTTCGCTATTGAATCTCAAGTGACAGTTGGATGCACATTGCAGGGGTATACAGGCATTTACCGTACTGTACAGCCCCTCTCAGTACAGTCAGACTACACTTCTTAAAATCATAAATACATGTTTTGTCCAACAGTAAGGCCGGGCCTTTCCTCTGTAGTTCATAGCCAACGTAAGGAGGAAAAAATAAGCTGAAGAGCATGCCAAAATTCTCTACAGACACTGCCAATCCTCACACTGCCTATTTGCATGCTGAGGTTATTCACTATGACCCACCAAACCAATTGGCAACAGTAGCCTCTCTCTGCCTCATTCGTATGCTCCGATGCCACCTTTATTTAGCAAATGTTAGTGCTCTAGGATTTCATAGCACGATTCGCTATAGCCTCTTTTTTCAACAGAAATGTCCTAAAGGTACCTATACCAATCTGCTGGGTGGGGAGGAGGGGGGCTGCTGCTGCTGGCAGTAAAATTTTGGGGCACCCCACCTGCAAAAATACATTCACATGCTCCTTGTTGTACCTTTCAATACCATAACTGCAGCAGAATCGTATGGTGACCCCTGTTGGTAACAGAAACTGTCAAACAGCTTTTTGCCACCCCCCCTCCCCCGTTGCCCCTAACCATTTGGGGTACACCCCATGAGGGAGGATCAGAGCAATAAAAAATAATGGTAGCCCCCCCAAAAAGTACCTGGAAGGCATGCCATTCTGTGCACCTCATCGCTCTTCACGTTGCGCCTAAGCACCTTTTAATACTGCTCCCCGACTGCCCCCTCCAAACAGAAATCAGAAAGTATAGGGGGGTGCATTAAAAAAGTTTTTGCAGTTCCCCACCATAAGTCAGGATCCTCCTCCATCTATGACCCCTTCCTAGGCCCTCAGACCCCACCCATTCTGCCCAGGCTCCTCCTATTTGACCACACCCAATCTGACTAGGCTCCTCCTTAACCCCTCCTCTGCTCTCTGACCCCACCCAATCTGACTAGGCTCCTCCTATACCCCCTCCTCTCTGACTCCAACCATTCTGCCCAGGCTCCTCCCATACCCCTCTGACCCCACCCATTCTGCCCAGGCTCCTCCTATACCCCTCTTATTTGACCCCAATCTGACTAGGCTCCTCCTAAGCCCCTCCTCTGCTGTCTGACCCCACCCATTCTGACTAAGCTCCTCCTAAACCAATCCTCTGCTGTCTGACTCCACCCATTCTGCCCAGGCTCCTCCTCAGCCCCTCCTCTCTGACCTCACCCAATCTGACTAGGCTCCTCCTATACCCCCTCCTCTCTGACCCCACCCAATCTGACTAGGCTCCTCCTTAACCCCTCCTCTGCTCTCTGACCCCACCCATTCTGACTAAGCTCCTCCTAAACCCATCCTCTGCTGTCTGACCCCACCCATTCTGCCCAGGCTCCTCCTAAGCCCCTCTGCCCAGGCTCCTCCTATACCCCTCCTCTCTGACCTCACCCAATCTGACTAGGCTCCTCCTATACCCATTCTGCCCAAGCTCCTCCTATACCCCCTCCTCTCTGACTCCACCCATTCTGCCCAGGCTCCTCCTATACCCCTCCTCTCTGACCCCACCCAATCTGACTAGGCTCCTCCTAAGCCCCTCCTCTGCTGTCTGACCCCACCCATTCTGCCCAGGCTCCTCCTATTTGACCCCACCCAATCTGACTAGGTTCCTCCTAAGCCCCTCCTCTGCTGTCTGGCCCCACCCATTCTGCCCAGGCTCCTCCTATACCCCCTCCTATTTGACCCCACCCAATCTGACTAGGCTCCTCCTATACCCCTCCTCTCTGACCTCACCCATTCTGCCCAGGCTCCTCCTATTTGACCCCACCCAATCTGACTAGGCTCCTCCTATACCCCCTCCTCTCTGACTCCACCCATTCTGACTAGGCTCCTCCTATTTGACCCCACCCAATCTGACTAGGCTCCTCCTAAGCCCCTCCTCTGCTGTCTGACCCCACCCATTCTGCCCAGGCTCTTCCTAAGCCCCTCCTCTGCTGTCTGACCCCACCCATTCTGCCCAGGCTCCTCCTATTTGACCCCACCCAATCTGACTAGGTTCCTCCTAAGCCCCTCCTCTGCTGTCTGGCCCCACCCATTCTGCCCAGGCTCCTCCTATACCCCCTCCTATTTGACCCCACCCATTCTGCCCAGGCTCCTCCTATACCCCTCCTCTCTGACCCCACCCCCTCTGGCCAGGCTCCTCCTATACCCCCTCTGCCCAGGCTCCTCCTATACCCCTCCTCTCTGACCCCACCCCCTCTGCCCAGGCTCCTCCCATACCCCTCTGACCCCACCCAGGCTCCTCCTATTTGACCCCACCCAATCTGACTAGGCTCCTCCTACACCCCCCTCTGCCAGGCTCCTCCTATACCCCTCCTCTGCTGTCTGACCCCACCCATTCTGCCCAGGCTCCTCCTATTTGACCCCACCCAATCTGACTAGGCTCCTCCTAAGCCCCTCCTCTGCTGTCTGACCCCACCCATTCTGACCAGGCTCCTCCTATTTGACCCCACCCATTCTGCCCAGGCTCCTCCTATACCCCACCTCTCTGACCCCACCCAATCTGACTAGGCTCCTCCTAAGCCCCTCCTCTCTGACCCCACCCCCTCTGACTAGGCTCCTCCTATACCCCCTCCTCTCTGACTCCACCCATTCTACCCAGGCTCCTCCCATACCCCTCTGACCCCTCCCATTGTGCCCAGGCTCCTCCTATTTGACCCCACCCAATCTGACTAGGCTCCTCCTACACCCCCCTCTGCCAGGCTCCTCCTATACCCCCCTCTGCCAGGCTCCTCCTATACCCCCTCCTCTCTGACCCCACCCATTCTGCCCAGGCTCCTCCTATTTGACCACACCCAATCTGACTAGGCTCCTCCTATACCCATTCTGCCCAGGCTCCTCCTATACCCCCTCCTCTCTGACTCCACCCATTCTGCCCAGGCTCCTCCTATGCCACTCCTCTCTGACCTCACCCATTCTGCCCATATACCCCCTCCTCCTGCCCAGGCTCCTCCTAAGCCCCTCCTCTGCTGTCTGACCCCACCCATTCTGCCCAGGCTCCGCCTAAGCCCCTCCTCTCTGACCCCACCCATTCTGCCCAGGCTCCTGCAAAGCCCCTCCTCTGCTGTCTGACCCCACCCCCTCTGGCCAGGCTCCTCCTATACCCCCTCTGCCCAGGCTCCTCCTAAGCCCCTCCTCTGCTGTCTGACCCCACCCATTCTGCCCAAGCTCCTCCCATACCCCTCTGACTCCACCCATTCTACCCAGGCTCCTCCCATATCCCTCTGACCCCACCCAGGCTCCTCCTATTTGACCCCACCCAATCTGACTAGGCTCCTCCTACACCCCCCTCTGCCAGGCTCCTCCTATACCCCCTCCCCTCTGACTCCACCCATTCTACCCAGGCTCCTCCCATACCCCTCTGACCCCACCCATTCTGCCCAGGCTCCTCCTATTTGACCCCACCCAATCTGACTAGGCTCCTCCTCCACCCCCCTCTGCCAGGCTCCTCCTATACCCCCTCCTCTCTGACCCCACCCAATCTGACTAGGCTCCTCCTAAGCCCCTAGGCTCCTCCTAAGCCCCTCCTCTGCTCTCTGACCCCACCCATTCTGCCCAGGCTCCTCCTATACCCCTCTTCTCTGACCCCACCCAACCTGCCCAGGGTCCTCCTCCTACAGACAACACCCATTCTCTTTCTTTCACCTTTCTTTCCACACCTATTTTACTTACCGACCAATCTGCAATCCCTCTTTCTCTAGGCATGATTCCACTCTTACACAACACACAGACACATTTTACTTACCAATTTACTTACCTGGTGCCGAACCCGGGATTTGAACCCTGGTTGCCTGGATGGAAGGCAGGAACTTACCCACTGGACCACACTGGTTTCCATGTAAGTAGCCTATCAAATTGTCCTTATGTCATGGTCATCCTTTTAATGTGCAATGGAAGCCACAGGAAAGGACACCAAGGCCTGTATGTTGCTTATAGTTACTTCTGCAATCCTCTAGACCACCAAGGAGCTATAGCTCAAAGGTAAGGCTTGTACCTTTGGTGGGGACAGCCCTCACAGGCCAGGGTTCGAATCCTGCCAGTGCCAGACCACCAAGGAGATAGCTCAAAGGTAAGGCTTGTACCTTTGGGGGGACAGCCCTCACAGGCCAGGGTTCGAATCCTGCCAGTGCTGTAGAAGTGTCCCAAGGTGGGAAATTTTCAAACAGTGTTTTTTTTTTTGCTAGTGTTTTTTTGGCAGGTGTCTCCCAACATTTCATATGTTTTCTCTCATGACCTTCTACCAACCGCCCTATTTCTCAAGTAGGTGCTAGGAACAAGGCCTTATATTCCTTTATCAATGTCGTCATTCTTTGTCCTTTAAGTTTGGTGAATTGCAGAGTGCAATTGTGGTATTGGGGGTTATAACTGAGCACAAGAATGCGAGGATGGTGCTACACTTATTGTAAAATAGGTTGGTTGATGGTGATTTTTCATTTTAGTGTGAGCCACTCGCTCAAATCAGGGGTTTGGTGCCAGTGAGCTTGGATAGAAATAAAGGTCAAGTATGAGCTCTGGCTAATGAAATGATGGGTCGAGTTTGAGGCTAGCTAGAGTCCATTTATTAGGTGCAATAAGAATTTGGAAAGATTTTTCCTTTAAGAGACAGACAAGAGCAGAGTCAAGCCTTTGCTCTAGTAGATCTGCATCATGCCTGCTGCAGGATGTGAAGGAGTGGACCTCCACAGCAGTGCGCTGTGCCGGGTTGGGCTGCACTGGGCTGGGCTGGGCCTGCCCTGGCATCTTGGATTTATTCACCCACCTCATTCCTTTGAAGAACGCTCACGAACGGCCACGAACGTCCTTGTTCTGTATACAGGCGGACAGCGGGCAATTTAGGACCCTGCTAAATGATGGTGATGTCCCCATGTGCTTCCTTCGAGTGGCAAAATCCTTCGTCTAAGGCAGGTGGGCTTTTTTAAAATTTGGTTGAAGACCATATGTTGGAGGCAGTATCACGGCACAAGCCGCCGACCGTCTCAGAAGAAAGTATGCATGGGAGGACATTATTTGTATAGGAGAGCCCTCTTCTCAGTCCCATTCTTAAGCTGCAGTGGCCATGAAGTGTTACTAGGGGGCAGCAGTATGAACAAAAGAGCACACTGAGGCTTTTCTCCTTCTTGCTGACATGATTCTTGGTCATTTTTGTCTTGCAGGGCCTAAGGAGTGAATGACTACGATGACTGAGGGGATGAGGAATGGCTGGCCTGTATTTGTGGTGAAGGGGGAACATTTGGAAGGTAAACAGCAAGATGAAAGCGTCAAAGCATATATGTTTGCTGAGTGATTGAGTCTGTGTGTCACTTGTCTCTTTGTAGGGACATGTGAGAAAGGAACAGCAGCACCATAGACTTCAGGTGGGAGAGCAAGCAAGGATGAATATTTCCCTCAAATCCAAATACTTACAGCACCTCAAAGATGACAAGTGCGATATGATGTTCTGCAATTGCAAGGATTTGCCATGTGTGGTGCATAAATATGCATGGTTAGTGAGGTTTTTCCCAGAATGTGAGTATCGTTAGGCTGGCAAATGTCAGGCACTCCTTTGGGGGTATGAGGCCAAGAAAAAATTTGGGAAGTTTGCTACAGTCATCTGTAGGATCGAAAGACACTGGGGAATCGTTACAGAGGGAGCCAGGCTGCACAAAACGTGGTAACAGTTGGACAGAAATCTTTAGCCGGACTTTTGACTACCCCCAATGTGGGACCAGGACCGCAGTACCTCTCTGTCTCTGAAACATATTTTGACCTCTGGGCACCACCATCTCAATGCCCCTCAAATGTTCCCTCCTGGAACCCCAGCTTTGGTAGTGCATCAACCAGGTTTCAATCATTTGAGTGACCACAAACACCCTTGCTATGTGCCTTCCATTTACATTCAGTCAGTAACCCAGCTGCTTCGTTCGCTATTGAATCTCAAGTGACAGTTGGATGCACATTGCAGGGGTATACAGGCATTTACCGTACTGTACAGCCCCTCTCAGTACAGTCAGACTACACTTCTTAAAATCATAAATACATGTTTTGTCCAACAGTAAGGCCGGGCCTTTCCTCTGTAGTTCATAGCCAACGTAAGGAGGAAAAAATAAGCTGAAGAGCATGCCAAAATTCTCTACAGACACTGCCAATCCTCACACTGCCTATTTGCATGCTGAGGTTATTCACTATGACCCACCAAACCAATTGGCAACAGTAGCCTCTCTCTGCCTCATTCGTATGCTCCGATGCCACCTTTATTTAGCAAATGTTAGTGCTCTAGGATTTCATAGCACGATTCGCTATAGCCTCTTTTTTCAACAG
Source organism: Lissotriton vulgaris (assembly GCF_964263255.1). NCBI lineage: Eukaryota > Metazoa > Chordata > Amphibia > Caudata > Salamandridae > Lissotriton > Lissotriton vulgaris. The sequence goes on from NC_141695.1 coordinate 1,004,174,945, forward strand.
AAATGTCCTAAAGGTACCTATACCAATCTGCTGGGTGGGGAGGAGGGGGGCTGCTGCTGCTGGCAGTAAAATTTTGGGGCACCCCACCTGCAAAAATACATTCACATGCTCCTTGTTGTACCTTTCAATACCATAACTGCAGCAGAATCGTATGGTGACCCCTGTTGGTAACAGAAACTGTCAAACAGCTTTTTGCCACCCCCCCTCCCCCGTTGCCCCTAACCATTTGGGGTACACCCCATGAGGGAGGATCAGAGCAATAAAAAATAATGGTAGCCCCCCCAAAAAGTACCTGGAAGGCATGCCATTCTGTGCACCTCATCGCTCTTCACGTTGCGCCTAAGCACCTTTTAATACTGCTCCCCGACTGCCCCCTCCAAACAGAAATCAGAAAGTATAGGGGGGTGCATTAAAAAAGTTTTTGCAGTTCCCCACCATAAGTCAGGATCCTCCTCCATCTATGACCCCTTCCTAGGCCCTCAGACCCCACCCATTCTGCCCAGGCTCCTCCTATTTGACCACACCCAATCTGACTAGGCTCCTCCTTAACCCCTCCTCTGCTCTCTGACCCCACCCAATCTGACTAGGCTCCTCCTATACCCCCTCCTCTCTGACTCCAACCATTCTGCCCAGGCTCCTCCCATACCCCTCTGACCCCACCCATTCTGCCCAGGCTCCTCCTATACCCCTCTTATTTGACCCCAATCTGACTAGGCTCCTCCTAAGCCCCTCCTCTGCTGTCTGACCCCACCCATTCTGACTAAGCTCCTCCTAAACCAATCCTCTGCTGTCTGACTCCACCCATTCTGCCCAGGCTCCTCCTCAGCCCCTCCTCTCTGACCTCACCCAATCTGACTAGGCTCCTCCTATACCCCCTCCTCTCTGACCCCACCCAATCTGACTAGGCTCCTCCTTAACCCCTCCTCTGCTCTCTGACCCCACCCATTCTGACTAAGCTCCTCCTAAACCCATCCTCTGCTGTCTGACCCCACCCATTCTGCCCAGGCTCCTCCTAAGCCCCTCTGCCCAGGCTCCTCCTATACCCCTCCTCTCTGACCTCACCCAATCTGACTAGGCTCCTCCTATACCCATTCTGCCCAGGCTCCTCCTATACCCCCTCCTCTCTGACTCCACCCATTCTGCCCAGGCTCCTCCTATACCCCTCCTCTCTGACCCCACCCAATCTGACTAGGCTCCTCCTAAGCCCCTCCTCTGCTGTCTGACCCCACCCATTCTGCCCAGGCTCCTCCTATTTGACCCCACCCAATCTGACTAGGTTCCTCCTAAGCCCCTCCTCTGCTGTCTGGCCCCACCCATTCTGCCCAGGCTCCTCCTATACCCCCTCCTATTTGACCCCACCCAATCTGACTAGGCTCCTCCTATACCCCTCCTCTCTGACCTCACCCATTCTGCCCAGGCTCCTCCTATTTGACCCCACCCAATCTGACTAGGCTCCTCCTATACCCCCTCCTCTCTGACTCCACCCATTCTGACTAGGCTCCTCCTATTTGACCCCACCCAATCTGACTAGGCTCCTCCTAAGCCCCTCCTCTGCTGTCTGACCCCACCCATTCTGCCCAGGCTCCGCCTAAGATACTCCTCTCTGACCCCACCCATTCTGCCCAGGCTCTTCCTAAGCCCCTCCTCTGCTGTCTGACCCCACCCATTCTGCCCAGGCTCCTCCTATTTGACCCCACCCAATCTGACTAGGTTCCTCCTAAGCCCCTCCTCTGCTGTCTGGCCCCACCCATTCTGCCCAGGCTCCTCCTATACCCCCTCCTATTTGACCCCACCCATTCTGCCCAGGCTCCTCCTATACCCCTCCTCTCTGACCCCACCCCCTCTGGCCAGGCTCCTCCTATACCCCCTCTGCCCAGGCTCCTCCTATACCCCTCCTCTCTGACCCCACCCCCTCTGCCCAGGCTCCTCCCATACCCCTCTGACCCCACCCAGGCTCCTCCTATTTGACCCCACCCAATCTGACTAGGCTCCTCCTACACCCCCCTCTGCCAGGCTCCTCCTATACCCCTCCTCTGCTGTCTGACCCCACCCATTCTGCCCAGGCTCCTCCTATTTGACCCCACCCAATCTGACTAGGCTCCTCCTAAGCCCCTCCTCTGCTGTCTGACCCCACCCATTCTGACCAGGCTCCTCCTATTTGACCCCACCCATTCTGCCCAGGCTCCTCCTATACCCCACCTCTCTGACCCCACCCAATCTGACTAGGCTCCTCCTAAGCCCCTCCTCTCTGACCCCACCCCCTCTGACTAGGCTCCTCCTATACCCCCTCCTCTCTGACTCCACCCATTCTACCCAGGCTCCTCCCATACCCCTCTGACCCCTCCCATTGTGCCCAGGCTCCTCCTATTTGACCCCACCCAATCTGACTAGGCTCCTCCTACACCCCCCTCTGCCCAGGCTCCTCCTATACCCCCCTCTGCCAGGCTCCTCCTATACCCCCCTCTGCCAGGCTCCTCCTATACCCCCTCCTCTCTGACCCCACCCATTCTGCCCAGGCTCCTCCTATTTGACCACACCCAATCTGACTAGGCTCCTCCTATACCCATTCTGCCCAGGCTCCTCCTATACCCCCTCCTCTCTGACTCCACCCATTCTGCCCAGGCTCCTCCTATGCCCCTCCTCTCTGACCTCACCCATTCTGCCCATATACCCCCTCCTCCTGCCCAGGCTCCTCCTAAGCCCCTCCTCTGCTGTCTGACCCCACCCATTCTGCCCAGGCTCCGCCTAAGCCCCTCCTCTCTGACCCCACCCATTCTGCCCAGGCTCCTGCAAAGCCCCTCCTCTGCTGTCTGACCCCACCCCCTCTGGCCAGGCTCCTCCTATACCCCCTCTGCCCAGGCTCCTCCTATACCCCTCCTCTCTGACCCCACCCCCTCTGCCCAGGCTCCTCCTAAGCCCCTCCTCTGCTGTCTGACCCCACCCATTCTGCCCAGGCTCCTCCTATACCCCCTCCTCTCTGACTCCACCCATTCTACCCAGGCTCCTCCCATAACCCTCTGACCCCACCCAGGCTCCTCCTATTTGACCCCACCCAATCTGACTAGGCTCCTCCTACACCCCCCTCTGCCAGGCTCCTCCTATACCCCTCCTCTGCTGTCTGACCCCACCCATTCTGCCCAGGCTCCTCCTATTTGACCCCACCCAATCTGACTAGGCTCCTCCTAAGCCCCTCCTCTGCTGTCTGACCCCACCCATTCTGCCCAGGCTCCTCCTATACCCCTTCCTCTCTGACTCCACCCATTCTACCCAGGCTCCTCCCATACCCCTCTGACCCCACCCATTCTGCCCAGGCTTCTCCTATTTGACCCCACCCAATCTGACTAGGCTCCTCCTACACCCCCCTCTGCCAGGCTCCTCCTATACCCCCTCCTCTCTGACTCCACCCATTCTACCCAGGCTCCTCCCATACCCCTCTGACCCCACCCATTCTGCCCAGGCTCCTCCTATTTGACCCCACCCAATCTGACTAGGCTCCTCCTACACCCCCCTCTGCCCAGGCTCCTCCTATACCCCCCTCTGCCAGGCTCCTCCTATACCCCCCTCCTCTCTGACCCCACCCATTCTGCCCAGGCTCCTCCTATTTGACCCCACCCAATCTGACTAGGCTCCTCCTATACCCCCTCTGCCCAGGCTCCTCCTAAGCCCCTCCTCTGCTGTCTGACCCCACCCATTCTGCCCAGGCTCCTCCTATTTGACCCCACCCAATCTGACTAGGCTCCTCCTAAGCCCCTCCTCTGCTGTCTGACCCCACCCATTCTGCCCAGGCTCCTCCTAAGCCCCTCCTCTCTGACCCCACCCAATCTGACTAGGCTCCTCCTATACCCCCTCCTCTCTGACTCCACCCATTCTGCCCAGGCTCCTCCTAAGCCCCTCCTCTCTGACCCCACCCATTCTGCCCAGGCTCCTCCTAAGCCCCTCCTCTGCTGTCTGACCCCACCCATTCTGCCCAGGCTCCTCCTATACCCCTCCTCTCTGACCCCACCCCCTCTGCCCAGGCTCCTCCTATTTGACCCCACCCAATCTGACTAGGCTCCTCCTCTCTGACCCCACCCATTCTGCCCAGGCTCCTCCTAAGCCCCTCCTCTGCTGTCTGACCCCACCCATTCTGCCCAGGCTCCTCCTATACCCCTCCTCTCTGACCCCACCCCCTCTGCCCAGGCTCCTCCTATTTGACCCCACCCAATCTGACTAGGCTCCTCCTACACCCCCCTCTGCCAGGCTCCTCCTATACCCCCTCCTCTCTGACTCCACCCATTCTACCCAGGCTCCTCCCATACCCCTCTGACCCCACCCATTCTGCCCAGGCTCCTCCTATTTGACCCCACCCAATCTGACTAGGCTCCTCCTACACCCCCCTCTGCCAGGCTCCTCCTATACCCCCTCCTCTCTGACTCCACCCATTCTACCCAGGCTCCTCCCATACCCCTCTGACCCCACCCATTCTGCCCAGGCTCCTCCTATACCCCTCCTCTCTGACCCCACCCAATCTGACTAGGCTCCTCCTAAGCCCCTAGGCTCCTCCTAAGCCCCTCCTCTGCTCTCTGACCCCACCCATTCTGCCCAGGCTCCTCCTATACCCCACCTCTCTGACCCCACCCAATCTGACTAGGCTCCTCCTAAGCCCCTCCTCTGCTGTCTGACCCCACCCATTCTGCCCAGGCTCCTCCTATACCCCCTCCTCTCTGACTCCACCCATTCTACCCAGGCTCCTCCCATACCCCTCTGACCCCACCCATTCTGCCCAGGCTCCTCCTATTTGACCCCACCCAATCTGACTAGGCTCCTCCTACACCCCCCTCTGCCAGGCTCCTCCTATACCCCCTCCTCTCTGACTCCACCCATTCTACCCAGGCTCCTCCCATACCCCCTCCTCTCTGACTCCACCCATTCTACCCAGGCTCCTCCCATACCCCTCTGACCCCACCCATTCTGCCCAGGCTCCTCCTATTTGACCCCACCCAATCTGACTAGGCTCCTCCTACACCCCCCTCTGCCAGGCTCCTCCTATACCCCCTCCTCTCTGACTCCACCCATTCTACCCAGGCTCCTCCCATACCCCTCTGACCCCACCCATTCTGCCCAGGCTCCTCCTATTTGACCCCACCCAATCTGACTAGGCTCCTCCTACACCCCCCTCTGCCCAGGCTCCTCCTATACCCCCCTCTGCCAGGCTCCTCCTATACCCCCTCCTCTCTGACCCCACCCATTCTGCCCAGGCTCCTCCTATACCCCCTCCTCTCTGACCCCACCCCCTCTGTCCAGGCTCCTCCTAAGCCCCTCCTCTGCTGTCTGACCCCACCCATTCTGCCCAGCCTCCTCCTCTCTGACCCCACCCATTCTGCCCAGGCTCCTCCTAAGCCCCTCCTCTGCTGTCTGACCCCACCCATTCTGCCCAGGCTCCTCCTATACCCCCTCCTCTCTGACTCCACCCATTCTACCCAGGCTCCTCCCATACCCCTCTGACCCCACCCATTCTGCCCAGGCTCCTCCTATTTGACCCCACCCACTCTGACTAGGCTCCTCCTACACCCCCCTCTGCCCAGGCTCCTCCTATACCCCCCTCTGCCAGGCTCCTCCTATACCCCCTCCTCTCTGACCCCACCCATTCTGCCCAGGCTCCTCCTATTTGACCACACCCAATCTGACTAGGCTCCTCCTATACCCATTCTGCCCAGGCTCCTCCTATACCCCCTCCTCTCTGACCCCACCCATTCTGCCCATATACCCCCTCCTCCTGCCCAGGCTCCTCCTATACCCCTCCTCTCTGACCCCACCCCCTCTGCCCAGGCTCCTCCTAAGCCCCTCCTCTGCTGTCTGACCCCACCCATACTGCCCAGGCTCCTCCTATACCCCACCTCTCTGACCCCACCCAATCTGACTAGGCTCCTCCTAAGCCCCTCCTCTGCTGTCTGACCCCACCCATTCTGACCAGCCTCCTCCTCTCTGACCCCACCCATTCTGCCCAGGCTCCTCCTAAGCCCCTCCTCTGCTATCTGACCCCACCCATTCTGCCCAGGCTCCTCCTATACCCCCTCCTCTCTGACTCCACCCATTCTACCCAGGCTCCTCCCATACCCCTCTGACCCCACCCATTCTGCCCAGGCTCCTCCTATTTGACCCCACCCAATCTGACTAGGCTCCTCCTACACCCCCCTCTGCCAGGCTCCTCCTATACCCCCTCCTCTCTGACTCCACCCATTCTACCCAGGCTCCTCCCATACCCCTCTGACCCCACCCATTCTGCCCAGGCTCCTCCTATTTGACCCCACCCAATCTGACTTGGCTCCTCCTAAGCCCCTCCTCTGCTGTCTGACCCCACCCATTCTGCCCAGGCTCCTCCTATTTGACCCCACCCAATCTGACTAGGCTCCTCCTAAGCCCCTCCTCTCTGACCCCACCCATTCTGCCCAGGCTCCTCCTAAGCCCCTCCTCTGCTGTCTGACCCCACCCATTCAGCCCAGGCTCCTCCTATACCCCTCCTCTCTGACCCCACCCCCTCTGCCCAGGCTCCTCCTATACCCCCTCTGCCCAGGCTCCTCCTATACCCCTCCTCTCTGACCCCACCCCCTCTGCCCAGGCTCCTCCTATACCCCTCCTCTGCTGTCTGACCCCACCCATTCTGCCCAGGCTCCTCCTATTTGACCCCACCCAATCTGACTAGGTTCCTCCTAAGCCCCTCCTCTGCTGTCTGACCCCACCCATTCTGCCCAGGCTCCTCCTATTTGACCCCACCCAATCTGACAAGGCTCCTCCTAAGCCCCTCCTCTGCTGTCTGACCCCACCCATTCTGCCCAGGCTCCTCCTATACCCCACCTCTCTGACCCCACCCAATCTGACTAGGCTCCTCCTAAGCCCCTCCTCTGCTGTCTGACCCCACCCATTCTGCCCAGGCTCCTCCTCTCTGACCCCACCCATTCTGCCCAGGCTCCTCCTATACCCCACCTCTCTGACCCCACCCAATCTGACTAGGCTCCTCCTAAGCCCCTCCTCTGCTGTCTGACCCCACCCATTCTGCCCAGGCTCCTCCTATACCCCCTCCTCTCTGACTCCACCCATTCTACCCAGGCTCCTCCCATACCCCTCTGACCCCACCCAGGCTCCTCCTATTTGACCCCACCCAATCTGACTAGGCTCCTCCTACACCCCCCTCTGCCAGACTCCTCCTATACCCCCTCCTCTCTGACTCCACCCATTCTACCCAGGCTCCTCCCATTCTGCCCAGGCTCCTCCTATTTGACCCCACCCAATCTGACTAGGCTCCTCCTACACCCCCCTCTGCCCAGGCTCCTCCTATACCCCCCTCTGCCAGGCTCCTCCTATACCCCCTCCTCTCTGACCCCACCCATTCTGCCCAGGCTCCTCCTATTTGACCCCACCCAATCTGACTAGGCTCCTCCTACACCCCCCTCTGCCCAGGCTCCTCCTATACCCCCTCCTCTCTGACTCCACCCATTCTACCCAGGCTCCTCCCATACCCCTCTGACCCCACCCATTCTGCCCAGGCTCCTCCTATTTGACCCCACCCAATCTGACTAGGCTCCTCCTAAGCCCCTAGGCTCCTCCTAAGCCCCTCCTCTGCTCTCTGACCCCACCCAATCTGACTAGGCTCCTCCTATACCCCCCTCTGCCCAGGCTCCTCCTATTTGACCCCACCCAATCTGACAAGGCTCCTCCTAAGCCCCTTCTCTGCTGTCTGACCCCACCCATTCTCCCCAGGCTCCTCCTATACCCCACCTCTCTGACCCCACCCAATCTGACTAGGCTCCTCCTAAGCCCCTCCTCTGCTGTCTGACCCCACCCATTCTGCCCAGGCTCCTCCTATACCCCCTCCTCTCTGACTCCACCCATTCTGCCCAGGCTCCTCCTATTTGACCCCACCTAATCTGACTAGGCTCCTCCTATACCCCCTCTGCCCAGGCTCCTCCTATACCCCTCCTCTCTGACCCCACCCCCTCTGCCCAGGCTCCTCCTATACCCCCTCTGCCCAGGCTCCTCTTATACCCCTCCTCTCTGACCCCACCCAATCTGACTAGGCTCCTCCTAAGCCCCTCCTCTGCTGTCTGACCCCACCCATTCTGCCCAGGCTCCTCCTACACCCCCCTCTGCCAGGCTCCTCCTATACCCCCTCCTCTCTGACCCCACCCATTCTGCCCAGGCTCCTCCTATTTGACCCCACCCAATCTGACTAGGCTCCTCCTACACCCCCCTCTGCCAGGCTCCTCCTATACCCCTCCTCTCTGACCCCACCCATTCTGCCCAGGCTCCTCCTATTTGACCACACCCAATCTGACTAGGCTCCTCCTATACCCATTCTGCCCAGGCTCCTCCTATACCCCCTCCTCTCTGACTCCACCCATTCTGCCCAGGCTCCTCCTAAGCCCCTCCTCTCTGACCCCACCCATTCTGCCCATATACCCCCTCCTCCTGCCCAGGCTCCTCCTAAGCCCCTCCTCTGCTGTCTGACCCCACCCATTCTGCCCAGGCTCCTCCTATACCCCTCCTCTCTGACCCCACCCCCTCTGCCCAGGCTCCTCCTATTTGACCCCACCCAATCTGACTAGGCTCCTCCTACACCCCCCTCTGCCAGGCTCCTCCTATACCCCCTCCTCTCTGACTCCACCCATTCTACCCAGGCTCCTCCCATACCCCTCTGACCCCACCCATTCTGCCCAGGCTCCTCCTATTTGACCCCACCCAATCTGACTAGGCTCCTCCTACACCCCCCTCTGCCAGGCTCCTCCTATACCCCCTCCTCTCTGACTCCACCCATTCTACCCAGGCTCCTCCCATACCCCTCTGACCCCACCCATTCTGCCCATGCTCCTCCTATTTGACCCCACCCAATCTGACTAGGCTCCTCCTACACCCCCCTCTGCCCAGGCTCCTCCTATACCCCCCTCTGCCAGGCTCCTCCTATACCCCCTCCTCTCTGACCCCACCCATTCTGCCCAGGCTCCTCCTATTTGACCACACCCAATCTGACTAGGCTCCTCCTATACCCATTCTGCCCAGGCTCCTCCTATACCCCCTCCTCTCTGACTCCACCCATTCTGCCCAGGCTCCTCCTAAGCCCCTCCTCTCTGACCCCACCCATTCTGCCCATATACCCCCTCCTCCTGCCCAGGCTCCTCCTCAGCCCCTCCTCTGCTGTCTGACCCCACCCATTCTGCCCAGGCTCCGCCTAAGCCCCTCCTCTCTGACCCCACCCATTCTGCCCAGGCTCCTCCTAAGCCCCTCCTCTGCTGTCTGACCCCACCCATTCTGCCCAGGCTCCTCCCATACCCCTCTGACCCCACCCATTCTGCCCAGGCTCCTCCTATTTGACCCCACCCAATCTGACTAAGCTCCTCCTAAGCCCCTCCTCTGCTGTCTGACCCCACCCATTCTGCCCAGGCTCCTCCTATACCCCTCCTCTCTGACCCCACCGCCTCTGGCCAGGCTCCTCCTATACTCCCTCTGCCCAGGCTCCTCCTATACCCCTCCTCTCTGACCCCACCCCCTCTGCCCAGGCTCCTCCCATACCCCTCTGACCCCACCCAGGCTCCTCCTATTTGACCCCACCCAATCTGACTAGGCTCCTCCTACACCCCCCTCTGCCAGGCTCCTCCTATACCCCCTCCTCTCTGACCCCACCCATTCTGCCCAGGCTCCTCCTAAGCCCCTCCTCTGCTGTCTGACCCCACCCATTCTGCCCAGGCTCCTCCCATACCCCTCTGACCCCACCCATTCTGCCCAGGCTCCTCCTATTTGACCCCACCCAATCTGACTAAGCTCCTCCTAAGCCCCTCCTCTGCTGTCTGACCCCACCCATTCTGCCCAGGCTCCTCCTATACCCCTCCTCTCTGACCCCACCGCCTCTGGCCAGGCTCCTCCTATACTCCCTCTGCCCAGGCTCCTCCTATACCCCTCCTCTCTGACCCCACCCCCTCTGCCCAGGCTCCTCCCATACCCCTCTGACCCCACCCATTCTGCCCAGGCTCCTCCTATTTGACCCCACCCAATCTGACTAGGCTCCTCCTAAGCCCCTCCTCTGCTGTCTGACCCCACCCATTCTGCCCAGGCTCCTCCTAAGCCCCTCCTCTCTGACCCCACCAATTCTGCCCAGGCTCCTCCTAAGCCCCTCATCTGCTGTCTGACCCCACCCATTCTGCCCAGGCTCCTCCTATACCCCTCCTCTCTGACCCCACCCAATCTGACTAGGCTCCTCCTAAGCCCCTAGGCTCCTCCTAAGCCCCTCCTCTCTGACCCCACCCAATCTGACTAGGCTCCTCCTATACCCCCTCCTCTCTGACTCCACCCATTCTGACTAGGTTCCTCCTATTTGACCCCACCCAATCTGACTAGGCTCCTCCTAAGCCCCTCCTCTGCTGTCTGGCCCCACCCAACCTGCCCAGGCTCCTCCTATACCCCCTCCTCTCTGACTCCACCCATTCTGACTAGGCTCCTCCTATTTGACCCCACCCAATCTGACTAGGCTCCTCCTAAGCCCCTCCTCTGCTGTCTGACCCCACCCATTCTGACCAGGCTCCTCCTAAGCCCCTCCCCTCTGACCCCACCCATTCTGCCCAGGCTCCTCCTCCTATACCCCTCCTATTTGACCCCACCCAATCTGACTTGGCTCCTCCTAAGCCCCTCCTCTGCTGTCTGACCCCACCCATTCTGCCCAGCATCCTCCTATTTGACCCCACCCAATCTGACTAGGCTCCTCCTAAGCCCCTCCTCTCTGACCCCACCCCCTCTGACTAGGCTCCTCCTATACCCCCTCCTCTCTGACTCCACCCATTCTACCCAGGCTCCTCCCATACTCCTCCTATACCCCCTCTGCCCAGGCTCCTCCTAAGCCCCTCCTCTGCTGTCTGACCCCACCCATTCTGCCCAAGCTCCTCCCATACCCCTCTGACTCCACCCATTCTACCCAGGCTCCTCCCATACCCCTCTGACCCCACCCATTCTGCCCAGGCTCCTCCTATTTGACCACACCCAATCTGACTAGGCTCCTCCTATACCCATTCTGCCCAGGCTCCTCCTATACCCCCTCCTCTCTGACTCCACCCATTCTGCCCAGGCTCCTCCTAAGCCCCTCCTCTCTGACCCCACCCATTCTGCCCATATACCCCCTCCTCCTGCCCAGGCTCCTCCTAAGCCCCTCCTCTGCTGTCTGACCCCACCCATTCTGCCCAGGCTCCTCCTATACCCCTCCTCTCTGACCCCACCCCCTCTGCCCAGGCTCCTCCTATTTGACCCCACCCAATCTGACTAGGCTCCTCCTACACCCCCCTCTGCCAGGCTCCTCCTATACCCCCTCCTCTCTGACTCCACCCATTCTACCCAGGCTCCTCCCATACCCCTCTGACGCCACCCATTCTGCCCAGGCTCCTCCTATTTGACCCCACCCAATCTGACTAGGCTCCTCCTACACCCCCCTCTGCCAGGCTCCTCCTATACCCCCTCCTCTCTGACTCCACCCATTCTACCCAGGCTCCTCCCATACCCCTCTGACCCCACCCATTCTGCCCATGCTCCTCCTATTTGACCCCACCCAATCTGACTAGGCTCCTCCTACACCCCCCTCTGCCCAGGCTCCTCCTATACCCCCCTCTGCCAGGCTCCTCCTATACCCCCTCCTCTCTGACCCCACCCATTCTGCCCAGGCTCCTCCTATTTGACCACACCCAATCTGACTAGGCTCCTCCTATACCCATTCTGCCCAGGCTCCTCCTATACCCCCTCCTCTCTGACTCCACCCATTCTGCCCAGGCTCCTCCTAAGCCCCTCCTCTCTGACCCCACCCATTCTGCCCATATACCCCCTCCTCCTGCCCAGGCTCCTCCTAAGCCCCTCCTCTGCTGTCTGACCCCACCCATTCTGCCCAGGCTCCGCCTAAGCCCCTCCTCTCTGACCCCACCCATTCTGCCCAGGCTCCTCCTAAGCCCCTCCTCTGCTGTCTGACCCCACCCATTCTGCCCAGGCTCCTCCCATACCCCTCTGACCCCACCCATTCTGCCCAGGCTCCTCCTATTTGACCCCACCCAATCTGACTAAGCTCCTCCTAAGCCCCTCCTCTGCTGTCTGACCCCACCCATTCTGCCCAGGCTCCTCCTATACCCCTCCTCTCTGACCCCACCGCCTCTGGCCAGGCTCCTCCTATACTCCCTCTGCCCAGGCTCCTCCTATACCCCTCCTCTCTGACCCCACCCCCTCTGCCCAGGCTCCTCCCATACCCCTCTGACCCCACCCAGGCTCCTCCTATTTGACCCCACCCAATCTGACTAGGCTCCTCCTACACCCCCCTCTGCCAGGCTCCTCCTATACCCCCTCCTCTCTGACCCCACCCATTCTGCCCAGGCTCCTCCTAAGCCCCTCCTCTGCTGTCTGACCCCACCCATTCTGCCCAGGCTCCTCCCATACCCCTCTGACCCCACCCATTCTGCCCAGGCTCCTCCTATTTGACCCCACCCAATCTGACTAAGCTCCTCCTAAGCCCCTCCTCTGCTGTCTGACCCCACCCATTCTGCCCAGGCTCCTCCTATACCCCTCCTCTCTGACCCCACCGCCTCTGGCCAGGCTCCTCCTATACTCCCTCTGCCCAGGCTCCTCCTATACCCCTCCTCTCTGACCCCACCCCCTCTGCCCAGGCTCCTCCCATACCCCTCTGACCCCACCCATTCTGCCCAGGCTCCTCCTATTTGACCCCACCCAATCTGACTCGGCTCCTCCTAAGCCCCTCCTCTGCTGTCTGACCCCACCCATTCTGCCCAGGCTCCTCCTAAGCCCCTCCTCTCTGACCCCACCAATTCTGCCCAGGCTCCTCCTAAGCCCCTCATCTGCTGTCTGACCCCACCCATTCTGCCCAGGCTCCTCCTATACCCCTCCTCTCTGACCCCACCCAATCTGACTAGGCTCCTCCTAAGCCCCTAGGCTCCTCCTAAGCCCCTCCTCTCTGACCCCACCCAATCTGACTAGGCTCCTCCTATACCCCCTCCTCTCTGACTCCACCCATTCTGACTAGGTTCCTCCTATTTGACCCCACCCAATCTGACTAGGCTCCTCCTAAGCCCCTCCTCTGCTGTCTGGCCCCACCCAACCTGCCCAGGCTCCTCCTATACCCCCTCCTCTCTGACTCCACCCATTCTGACTAGGCTCCTCCTATTTGACCCCACCCAATCTGACTAGGCTCCTCCTAAGCCCCTCCTCTGCTGTCTGACCCCACCCATTCTGCCCAGGCTCCTCCTAAGCCCCTCCCCTCTGACCCCACCCATTCTGCCCAGGCTCCTCCTCCTATACCCCTCCTATTTGACCCCACCCAATCTGACTTGGCTCCTCCTAAGCCCCTCCTCTGCTGTCTGACCCCACCCATTCTGCCCAGGCTCCTCCTATTTGACCCCACCCAATCTGACTAGGCTCCTCCTAAGCCCCTCCTCTCTGACCCCACCCCCTCTGACTAGGCTCCTCCTATACCCCCTCCTCTCTGACTCCACCCATTCTACCCAGGCTCCTCCCATACTCCTCCTATACCCCCTCTGCCCAGGCTCCTCCTAAGCCCCTCCTCTGCTGTCTGACCCCACCCATTCTGCCCAAGCTCCTCCCATACCCCTCTGACTCCACCCATTCTACCCAGGCTCCTCCCATACCCCTCTGACCCCACCCATTCTGCCCAGGCTCCTCCTATTTGACCACACCCAATCTGACTAGGCTCCTCCTATACCCATTCTGCCCAGGCTCCTCCTATACCCCCTCCTCTCTGACTCCACCCATTCTGCCCAGGCTCCTCCTAAGCCCCTCCTCTCTGACCCCACCCATTCTGCCCATATACCCCCTCCTCCTGCCCAGGCTCCTCCTAAGCCCCTCCTCTGCTGTCTGACCCCACCCATTCTGCCCAGGCTCCTCCTATACCCCTCCTCTCTGACCCCACCCCCTCTGCCCAGGCTCCTCCTATTTGACCCCACCCAATCTGACTAGGCTCCTCCTACACCCCCCTCTGCCAGGCTCCTCCTATACCCCCTCCTCTCTGACTCCACCCATTCTACCCAGGCTCCTCCCATACCCCTCTGACCCCACCCATTCTGCCCAGGCTCCTCCTATTTGACCCCACCCAATCTGACTAGGCTCCTCCTACACCCCCCTCTGCCAGGCTCCTCCTATACCCCCTCCTCTCTGACTCCACCCATTCTACCCAGGCTCCTCCCATACCCCTCTGACCCCACCCATTCTGCCCATGCTCCTCCTATTTGACCCCACCCAATCTGACTAGGCTCCTCCTACACCCCCCTCTGCCCAGGCTCCTCCTATACCCCCCTCTGCCAGGCTCCTCCTATACCCCCTCCTCTCTGACCCCACCCATTCTGCCCAGGCTCCTCCTATTTGACCACACCCAATCTGACTAGGCTCCTCCTATACCCATTCTGCCCAGGCTCCTCCTATACCCCCTCCTCTCTGACTCCACCCATTCTGCCCAGGCTCCTCCTAAGCCCCTCCTCTCTGACCCCACCCATTCTGCCCATATACCCCCTCCTCCTGCCCAGGCTCCTCCTAAGCCCCTCCTCTGCTGTCTGACCCCACCCATTCTGCCCAGGCTCCGCCTAAGCCCCTCCTCTCTGACCCCACCCATTCTGCCCAGGCTCCTCCTAAGCCCCTCCTCTGCTGTCTGACCCCACCCATTCTGCCCAGGCTCCTCCCATACCCCTCTGACCCCACCCATTCTGCCCAGGCTCCTCCTATTTGACCCCACCCAATCTGACTAAGCTCCTCCTAAGCCCCTCCTCTGCTGTCTGACCCCACCCATTCTGCCCAGGCTCCTCCTATACCCCTCCTCTCTGACCCCACCCCCTCTGCCCAGGCTCCTCCCATACCCCTCTGACCCCACCCAGGCTCCTCCTATTTGACCCCACCCAATCTGACTAGGCTCCTCCTACACCCCCCTCTGCCAGGCTCCTCCTATACCCCCTCCTCTCTGACCCCACCCATTCTGCCCAGGCTCCTCCTAAGCCCCTCCTCTGCTGTCTGACCCCACCCATTCTGCCCAGGCTCCTCCCATACCCCTCTGACCCCACCCATTCTGCCCAGGCTCCTCCTATTTGACCCCACCCAATCTGACTAAGCTCCTCCTAAGCCCCTCCTCTGCTGTCTGACCCCACCCATTCTGCCCAGGCTCCTCCTATACCCCTCCTCTCTGACCCCACCGCCTCTGGCCAGGCTCCTCCTATACTCCCTCTGCCCAGGCTCCTCCTATACCCCTCCTCTCTGACCCCACCCCCTCTGCCCAGGCTCCTCCCATACCCCTCTGACCCCACCCAGGCTCCTCCTATTTGACCCCACCCAATCTGACTAGGCTCCTCCTACACCCCCCTCTGCCAGGCTCCTCCTATACCCCCTCCTCTCTGACCCCACCCATTCTGCCCAGGCTCCTCCTAAGCCCCTCCTCTGCTGTCTGACCCCACCCATTCTGCCCAGGCTCCTCCCATACCCCTCTGACCCCACCCATTCTGCCCAGGCTCCTCCTATTTGACCCCACCCAATCTGACTAAGCTCCTCCTAAGCCCCTCCTCTGCTGTCTGACCCCACCCATTCTGCCCAGGCTCCTCCTATACCCCTCCTCTCTGACCCCACCGCCTCTGGCCAGGCTCCTCCTATACTCCCTCTGCCCAGGCTCCTCCTATACCCCTCCTCTCTGACCCCACCCCCTCTGCCCAGGCTCCTCCCATACCCCTCTGACCCCACCCATTCTGCCCAGGCTCCTCCTATTTGACCCCACCCAATCTGACTAGGCTCCTCCTAAGCCCCTCCTCTGCTGTCTGACCCCACCCATTCTGCCCAGGCTCCTCCTAAGCCCCTCCTCTCTGACCCCACCAATTCTGCCCAGGCTCCTCCTAAGCCCCTCATCTGCTGTCTGACCCCACCCATTCTGCCCAGGCTCCTCCTATACCCCTCCTCTCTGACCCCACCCAATCTGACTAGGCTCCTCCTAAGCCCCTAGGCTCCTCCTATACCCCCTCCTCTCTGACTCCACCCATTCTGACTAGGTTCCTCCTATTTGACCCCACCCAATCTGACTAGGCTCCTCCTAAGCCCCTCCTCTGCTGTCTGACCCCACCCATTCTGCCCAGGCTCCTCCTAAGCCCCTCCCCTCTGACCCCACCCATTCTGCCCAGGCTCCTCCTCCTATACCCCTCCTATTTGACCCCACCCAATCTGACTTGGCTCCTCCTAAGCCCCTCCTCTGCTGTCTGACCCCACCCAATCTGACTAGGCTCCTCCTAAGCCCCTCCTCTCTGACCCCACCCCCTCTGACTAGGCTCCTCCTATACCCCCTCCTCTCTGACTCCACCCATTCTACCCAGGCTCCTCCCATACTCCTCCTATACCCCCTCTGCCCAGGCTCCTCCTAAGCCCCTCCTCTGCTGTCTGACTCCACCCATTCTGCCCAGGCTCCTCCTAAGCCCCTCCTCTGCTGTCTGACCCCACCCATTCTGCCCAAGCTCCTCCCATACCCCTCTGACTCCACCCATTCTACCCAGGCTCCTCCCATACCCCTCTGACCCCACCCATTCTGCCCAGGCTCCTCCTATTTGACCCCACCCAATCTGACTAGGCTCCTCCTACACCCCCCTCTGCCAGGCTCCTCCTATACCCCCTCCCCTCTGACTCCACCCATTCTACCCAGGCTCCTCCCATACCCCTCTGACCCCACCCATTCTGCCCAGGCTCCTCCTATTTGACCCCACCCAATCTGACTAGGCTCCTCCTACACCCCCCTCTGCCAGGCTCCTCCTATACCCCTCCTCTCTGACCCCACCCCCTCTGCCCAGGCTCCTCCTATACCCCTCCTCTGCTGTCTGACCCCACCCATTCTCCCCAGGCTCCTCCTATACCCCCTCCTCTCTGACTCCACCCATTCTGACTAGGCTCCTCCTATTTGACCCCACCCAATCTGACTAGGCTCCTCCTAAGCCCCTCCTCTGCTGTCTGACCCCACCCATTCTGCCCAGGCTCCTCCTTAGCCCCTCCCCTCTGACCCCACCCATTCTGCCCAGGCTCCTCCTCCTATACCCCTCCTATTTGACCCCACCCAATCTGACTTGGCTCCTCCTAAGCCCCTCCTCTGCTGTCTGACCCCACCCATTCTGCCCAGGCTCCTCCTATTTGACCCCACCCAATCTGACTAGGCTCCTCCTAAGCCCCTCCTCTCTGACCCCACCCCCTCTGACTAGGCTCCTCCTATACCCCCTCCTCTCTGACTCCACCCATTCTACCCAGGCTCCTCCCATACTCCTCCTATACCCCCTCTGCCCAGGCTCCTCCTAAGCCCCTCCTCTGCTGTCTGACCCCACCCATTCTGCCCAAGCTCCTCCCATACCCCTCTGACTCCACCCATTCTACCCAGGCTCCTCCCATACCCCTCTGACCCCACCCATTCTGCCCAGGCTCCTCCTATTTGACCACACCCAATCTGACTAGGCTCCTCCTATACCCATTCTGCCCAGGCTCCTCCTATACCCCCTCCTCTCTGACTCCACCCATTCTGCCCAGGCTCCTCCTAAGCCCCTCCTCTCTGACCCCACCCATTCTGCCCATATACCCCCTCCTCCTGCCCAGGCTCCTCCTAAGCCCCTCCTCTGCTGTCTGACCCCACCCATTCTGCCCAGGCTCCTCCTATACCCCTCCTCTCTGACCCCACCCCCTCTGCCCAGGCTCCTCCTATTTGACCCCACCCAATCTGACTAGGCTCCTCCTACACCCCCCTCTGCCAGGCTCCTCCTATACCCCCTCCTCTCTGACTCCACCAATTCTACCCAGGCTCCTCCAATACCCCTCTGACCCCACCCATTCTGCCCAGGCTCCTCCTATTTGACCCCACCCAATCTGACTAGGCTCCTCCTACACCCCCCTCTGCCAGGCTCCTCCTATACCCCCTCCTCTCTGACTCCACCCATTCTACCCAGGCTCCTCCCATACCCCTCTGACCCCACCCATTCTGCCCATGCTCCTCCTATTTGACCCCACCCAATCTGACTAGGCTCCTCCTACACCCCCCTCTGCCCAGGCTCCTCCTATACCCCCCTCTGCCAGGCTCCTCCTATACCCCCTCCTCTCTGACCCCACCCATTCTGCCCAGGCTCCTCCTATTTGACCACACCCAATCTGACTAGGCTCCTCCTATACCCATTCTGCCCAGGCTCCTCCTATACCCCCTCCTCTCTGACTCCACCCATTCTGCCCAGGCTCCTCCTAAGCCCCTCCTCTCTGACCCCACCCATTCTGCCCATATACCCCCTCCTCCTGCCCAGGCTCCTCCTAAGCCCCTCCTCTGCTGTCTGACCCCACCCATTCTGCCCAGGCTCCGCCTAAGCCCCTCCTCTCTGACCCCACCCATTCTGCCCAGGCTCCTCCTAAGCCCCTCCTCTGCTGTCTGACCCCACCCATTCTGCCCAGGCTCCTCCCATACCCCTCTGACCCCACCCATTCTGCCCAGGCTCCTCCTATTTGACCCCACCCAATCTGACTAAGCTCCTCCTAAGCCCCTCCTCTGCTGTCTGACCCCACCCATTCTGCCCAGGCTCCTCCTATACCCCTCCTCTCTGACCCCACCGCCTCTGGCCAGGCTCCTCCTATACTCCCTCTGCCCAGGCTCCTCCTATACCCCTCCTCTCTGACCCCACCCCCTCTGCCCAGGCTCCTCCCATACCCCTCTGACCCCACCCAGGCTCCTCCTATTTGACCCCACCCAATCTGACTAGGCTCCTCCTACACCCCCCTCTGCCAGGCTCCTCCTATACCCCCTCCTCTCTGACCCCACCCATTCTGCCCAGGCTCCTCCTAAGCCCCTCCTCTGCTGTCTGACCCCACCCATTCTGCCCAGGCTCCTCCCATACCCCTCTGACCCCACCCATTCTGCCCAGGCTCCTCCTATTTGACCCCACCCAATCTGACTAAGCTCCTCCTAAGCCCCTCCTCTGCTGTCTGACCCCACCCATTCTGCCCAGGCTCCTCCTATACCCCTCCTCTCTGACCCCACCCCCTCTGCCCAGGCTCCTCCCATACCCCTCTGACCCCACCCATTCTGCCCAGGCTCCTCCTATTTGACCCCACCCAATCTGACTAGGCTCCTCCTAAGCCCCTCCTCTGCTGTCTGACCCCACCCATTCTGCCCAGGCTCCTCCTAAGCCCCTCCTCTCTGACCCCACCAATTCTGCCCAGGCTCCTCCTAAGCCCCTCATCTGCTGTCTGACCCCACCCAATCTGACTAGGCTCCTCCTAAGCCCCTAGGCTCCTCCTAAGCCCCTCCTCTCTGACCCCACCCAATCTGACTAGGCTCCTCCTATACCCCCTCCTCTCTGACTCCACCCATTCTGACTAGGTTCCTCCTATTTGACCCCACCCAATCTGACTAGGCTCCTCCTAAGCCCCTCCTCTGCTGTCTGGCCCCACCCAACCTGCCCAGGCTCCTCCTATACCCCCTCCTCTCTGACTCCACCCATTCTGACTAGGCTCCTCCTATTTGACCCCACCCAATCTGACTAGGCTCCTCCTAAGCCCCTCCTCTGCTGTCTGACCCCACCCATTCTGCCCAGGCTCCTCCTAAGCCCCTCCCCTCTGACCCCACCCATTCTGCCCAGGCTCCTCCTCCTATACCCCTCCTATTTGACCCCACCCAATCTGACTTGGCTCCTCCTAAGCCCCTCCTCTGCTGTCTGACCCCACCCATTCTGCCCAGGCTCCTCCTATTTGACCCCACCCAATCTGACTAGGCTCCTCCTAAGCCCCTCCTCTCTGACCCCACCCCCTCTGACTAGGCTCCTCCTATACCCCCTCCTCTCTGACTCCACCCATTCTACCCAGGCTCCTCCCATACTCCTCCTATACCCCCTCTGCCCAGGCTCCTCCTAAGCCCCTCCTCTGCTGTCTGACCCCACCCATTCTGCCCAAGCTCCTCCCATACCCCTCTGACTCCACCCATTCTACCCAGGCTCCTCCCATACCCCTCTGACCCCACCCATTCTGCCCAGGCTCCTCCTATTTGACCACACCCAATCTGACTAGGCTCCTCCTATACCCATTCTGCCCAGGCTCCTCCTATACCCCCTCCTCTCTGACTCCACCCATTCTGCCCAGGCTCCTCCTAAGCCCCTCCTCTCTGACCCCACCCATTCTGCCCATATACCCCCTCCTCCTGCCCAGGCTCCTCCTAAGCCCCTCCTCTGCTGTCTGACCCCACCCATTCTGCCCAGGCTCCTCCTATACCCCTCCTCTCTGACCCCACCCCCTCTGCCCAGGCTCCTCCTATTTGACCCCACCCAATCTGACTAGGCTCCTCCTACACCCCCCTCTGCCAGGCTCCTCCTATACCCCCTCCTCTCTGACTCCACCCATTCTACCCAGGCTCCTCCCATACCCCTCTGACCCCACCCATTCTGCCCAGGCTCCTCCTATTTGACCCCACCCAATCTGACTAGGCTCCTCCTACACCCCCCTCTGCCAGGCTCCTCCTATACCCCCTCCTCTCTGACTCCACCCATTCTACCCAGGCTCCTCCCATACCCCTCTGACCCCACCCATTCTGCCCATGCTCCTCCTATTTGACCCCACCCAATCTGACTAGGCTCCTCCTACACCCCCCTCTGCCCAGGCTCCTCCTATACCCCCCTCTGCCAGGCTCCTCCTATACCCCCTCCTCTCTGACCCCACCCATTCTGCCCAGGCTCCTCCTATTTGACCACACCCAATCTGACTAGGCTCCTCCTATACCCATTCTGCCCAGGCTCCTCCTATACCCCCTCCTCTCTGACTCCACCCATTCTGCCCAGGCTCCTCCTAAGCCCCTCCTCTCTGACCCCACCCATTCTGCCCATATACCCCCTCCTCCTGCCCAGGCTCCTCCTAAGCCCCTCCTCTGCTGTCTGACCCCACCCATTCTGCCCAGGCTCCGCCTAAGCCCCTCCTCTCTGACCCCACCCATTCTGCCCAGGCTCCTCCTAAGCCCCTCCTCTGCTGTCTGACCCCACCCATTCTGCCCAGGCTCCTCCCATACCCCTCTGACCCCACCCATTCTGCCCAGGCTCCTCCTATTTGACCCCACCCAATCTGACTAAGCTCCTCCTAAGCCCCTCCTCTGCTGTCTGACCCCACCCATTCTGCCCAGGCTCCTCCTATACCCCTCCTCTCTGACCCCACCGCCTCTGGCCAGGCTCCTCCTATACTCCCTCTGCCCAGGCTCCTCCTATACCCCTCCTCTCTGACCCCACCCCCTCTGCCCAGGCTCCTCCCATACCCCTCTGACCCCACCCAGGCTCCTCCTATTTGACCCCACCCAATCTGACTAGGCTCCTCCTACACCCCCCTCTGCCAGGCTCCTCCTATACCCCCTCCTCTCTGACCCCACCCATTCTGCCCAGGCTCCTCCTAAGCCCCTCCTCTGCTGTCTGACCCCACCCATTCTGCCCAGGCTCCTCCTATACCCCTCCTCTCTGACCCCACCGCCTCTGGCCAGGCTCCTCCTATACTCCCTCTGCCCAGGCTCCTCCTATACCCCTCCTCTCTGACCCCACCCCCTCTGCCCAGGCTCCTCCCATACCCCTCTGACCCCACCCATTCTGCCCAGGCTCCTCCTATTTGACCCCACCCAATCTGACTAGGCTCCTCCTAAGCCCCTCCTCTGCTGTCTGACCCCACCCATTCTGCCCAGGCTCCTCCTAAGCCCCTCCTCTCTGACCCCACCAATTCTGCCCAGGCTCCTCCTAAGCCCCTCATCTGCTGTCTGACCCCACCCATTCTGCCCAGGCTCCTCCTATACCCCTCCTCTCTGACCCCACCCAATCTGACTAGGCTCCTCCTAAGCCCCTAGGCTCCTCCTATACCCCCTCCTCTCTGACTCCACCCATTCTGACTAGGTTCCTCCTATTTGACCCCACCCAATCTGACTAGGCTCCTCCTAAGCCCCTCCTCTGCTGTCTGACCCCACCCATTCTGCCCAGGCTCCTCCTAAGCCCCTCCCCTCTGACCCCACCCATTCTGCCCAGGCTCCTCCTCCTATACCCCTCCTATTTGACCCCACCCAATCTGACTTGGCTCCTCCTAAGCCCCTCCTCTGCTGTCTGACCCCACCCATTCTGCCCAGGCTCCTCCTATTTGACCCCACCCAATCTGACTAGGCTCCTCCTAAGCCCCTCCTCTCTGACCCCACCCCCTCTGACTAGGCTCCTCCTATACCCCCTCCTCTCTGACTCCACCCATTCTACCCAGGCTCCTCCTAAGCCCCTCCTCTGCTGTCTGACTCCACCCATTCTGCCCAGGCTCCTCCTAAGCCCCTCCTCTGCTGTCTGACCCCACCCATTCTGCCCAGGCTCCTCCCATACCCCTCTGACTCCACCCATTCTACCCAGGCTCCTCCCATACCCCTCTGACCCCACCCATTCTGCCCAGGCTCCTCCTATTTGACCCCACCCAATCTGACTAGGCTCCTCCTACACCCCCCTCTGCCAGGCTCCTCCTATACCCCCTCCCCTCTGACTCCACCCATTCTACCCAGGCTCCTCCCATACCCCTCTGACCCCACCCATTCTGCCCAGGCTCCTCCTATTTGACCCCACCCAATCTGACTAGGCTCCTCCTACACCCCCCTCTGCCAGGCTCCTCCTATACCCCCTCCTCTCTGACCCCACCCAATCTGACTAGGCTCCTCCTAAGCCCTTAGGCTCCTCCTAAGCCCCTCCTCTGCTCTCTGACCCCACCCATTCTGCCCAGGCTCCTCCTATACCCCTCTTCTCTGACCCCACCCAACCTGCCCAGGGTCCTCCTCCTACAGACAACACCCATTCTCTTTCTTTCACCTTTCTTTCCACACCTATTTTACTTACCGACCAATCTGCAATCCCTCTTTCGCTAGGCATGATTCCACTCTTACACAACACACAGACACATTTTACTTACCAATTTACTTACCTGGTGCCGAACCCGGGATTTGAACCCTGGTTGCCTGGATGGAAGGCAGGAACTTACCCACTGGACCACACTGGTTTCCATGTAAGTAGCCTATCAAATTGTCCTTATGTCATGGTCATCCTTTTAATGTGCAATGGAAGCCACAGGAAAGGACACCAAGGCCTGTATGTTGCTTATAGTTACTTCTGCAATCCTCTAGAACACCAAGGAGCTATAGCTCAAAGGTAAGGCTTGTACCTTTGGTGGGGACAGCCCTCACAGGCCAGGGTTCGAATCCTGCCAGTGCTGTAGAAGTATCCCAAGGTGGGAAATTTTCAAACAGTGATTTTCTTTTATTTTTTTTTGCTAAGTGTTTTTCTGGTTTCCATGTAAGTAGCCTATCAAATTGTCCGTATGTCATGGTCATCCATTTAATGTGCAATGGAAGCCACAGGAAAGGACACCAAGGCCTGTATGTTGCTTATAGTTACTACTGCAATCCTCCAGACCACCAAGGAGCTATAGCTCAAAGGTAAGGCTTGTACCTTTGGTGGGGACAGCCCTCACAGGCCAGGGTTCGAATCCTGACAGTGCTGTAGAAGTATCCCAAGGTGGGAAATTTTCAAACAGTGATTTTCTTTTATTTTTTGTTGCTAAGTGTTTTTCTGGTTTCCATGTAAGTAGCCTATCAAATTGTCCTTATGTCATGGTCATCCATTTAATGTGCAATGGAAGCCACAGGAAAGGACACCAAGGCCTGTATGTTGCTTATAGTTACTACTGCAATCCTCCAGACCACCAAGGAGCTATAGCTCAAAGGTAAGGCTTGTACCTTTGGTGTGGACAGCCCTCACAGGCCAGGGTTCGAATCCTGCCAGTGCTGTAGAAGTATCCGAAGGTGGGAAATTTTCAAACAGTGATTTTCTTTTATTTTTTGTTGCTAAGTGTTTTTCTGGTTTCCATGTAAGTAGCCTATCAAATTGTCCTTATGTCATGGTCATCCATTTAATGTGCAATGGAAGCCACAGGGAAGGACACCAAGGCCTGTATGTTGCTTATAGTTACTACTGCAATCCTCTAGACCACCAAGGAGATAGCTCAAAGGTAAGGCTTGTACCTTTGGGGGGACAGCCCTCTCAGGCCAGGGTTCGAATCCTGCCAGTGCTGTAGAAGTGTCCCAAGGTGGGAAATTTTCAAACAGTGATTTTTTTTTTGCTAGTGTTTTTTTGGCAGGTGTCTCCCAACATTTCATATGTTTTCTCTCATGACCTTCTACCAACCGCCCTATTTCTCAAGTAGGTGCTAGGAACAAGGCCTTATCTTCCTTTATCAATGTCGTCATTCTTTGTCCTTTAAGTTTGGTGAATTGCAGAGTGCAATTGTGGTATTGGGGGTTATAACTGAGCACAAGAATGCGAGGATGGTGCTACACTTATTGTAAAATAGGTTGGTTGATGGTGATTTTTCATTTTAGTGTGAGCCACTCGCTCAAATCAGGGGTTTGGTGCCAGTGAGCTTGGATAGAAATAAAGGTCAAGTATGAGCTCTGGCTAATGAAATGATGGGTCGAGTTTGAGGCTAGCTAGAGTCCATTTATTAGGTGCAATAAGAATTTGGAAAGATTTTTCCTTTAAGAGACAGACAAGAGCAGAGTCAAGCCTTTGCTCTAGTAGATCTGCATCATGCCTGCTGCAGGATGTGAAGGAGTGGACCTCCACAGCAGTGCGCTGTGCCGGGTTGGGCTGCACTGGGCTGGGCTGGGCCTGCCCTGGCATCTTGGATTTATTCACCCACCTCATTCCTTTGAAGAACGCTCACGAACGGCCACGAACGTCCTTGTTCTGTATACAGGCGGACAGCGGGCAATTTAGGACCCTGCTAAATGATGGTGATGTCCCCATGTGCTTCCTTCGAGTGGCAAAATCCTTCGTCTAAGGCAGGTGGGCTTTTTTAAAATTTGGTTGAAGACCATATGTTGGAGGCAGTATCACGGCACAAGCCGCCGACCGTCTCAGAAGAAAGTATGCATGGGAGGACATTATTTGTATAGGAGAGCCCTCTTCTCAGTCCCATTCTTAAGCTGCAGTGGCCATGAAGTGTTACTAGGGGGCAGCAGTATGAACAAAAGAGCACACTGAGGCTTTTCTCCTTCTTGCTGACATGATTCTTGGTCATTTTTGTCTTGCAGGGCCTAAGGAGTGAATGACTACGATGACTGAGGGGATGAGGAATGGCTGGCCTGTATTTGTGGTGAAGGGGGAACATTTGGAAGGTAAACAGCAAGATGAAAGCGTCAAAGCATATATGTTTGCTGAGTGATTGAGTCTGTGTGTCACTTGTCTCTTTGTAGGGACATGTGAGAAAGGAACAGCAGCACCATAGACTTCAGGTGGGAGAGCAAGCAAGGATGAATATTTCCCTCAAATCCAAATACTTACAGCACCTCAAAGATGACAAGTGCGATATGATGTTCTGCAATTGCAAGGATTTGCCATGTGTGGTGCATAAATATGCATGGTTAGTGAGGTTTTTCCCAGAATGTGAGTATCGTTAGGCTGGCAAATGTCAGGCACTCCTTTGGGGGTATGAGGCCAAGAAAAAATTTGGGAAGTTTGCTACAGTCATCTGTAGGATCGAAAGACACTGGGGAATCGTTACAGAGGGAGCCAGGCTGCACAAAACGTGGTAACAGTTGGACAGAAATCTTTAGCCGGACTTTTGACTACCCCCAATGTGGGACCAGGACCGCAGTACCTCTCTGTCTCTGAAACATATTTTGACCTCTGGGCACCACCATCTCAATGCCCCTCAAATGTTCCCTCCTGGAACCCCAGCTTTGGTAGTGCATCAACCAGGTTTCAATCATTTGAGTGACCACAAACACCCTTGCTATGTGCCTTCCATTTACATTCAGTCAGTAACCCAGCTGCTTCGTTCGCTATTGAATCTCAAGTGACAGTTGGATGCACATTGCAGGGGTATACAGGCATTTACCGTACTGTACAGCCCCTCTCAGTACAGTCAGACTACACTTCTTAAAATCATAAATACATGTTTTGTCCAACAGTAAGGCCGGGCCTTTCCTCTGTAGTTCATAGCCAACGTAAGGAGGAAAAAATAAGCTGAAGAGCATGCCAAAATTCTCTACAGACACTGCCAATCCTCACACTGCCTATTTGCATGCTGAGGTTATTCACTATGACCCACCAAACCAATTGGCAACAGTAGCCTCTCTCTGCCTCATTCGTATGCTCCGATGCCACCTTTATTTAGCAAATGTTAGTGCTCTAGGATTTCATAGCACGATTCGCTATAGCCTCTTTTTTCAACAGAAATGTCCTAAAGGTACCTATACCAATCTGCTGGGTGGGGAGGAGGGGGGCTGCTGCTGCTGGCAGTAAAATTTTGGGGCACCCCACCTGCAAAAATACATTCACATGCTCCTTGTTGTACCTTTCAATACCATAACTGCAGCAGAATCGTATGGTGACCCCTGTTGGTAACAGAAACTGTCAAACAGCTTTTTGCCACCCCCCCTCCCCCGTTGCCCCTAACCATTTGGGGTACACCCCATGAGGGAGGATCAGAGCAATAAAAAATAATGGTAGCCCCCCCAAAAAGTACCTGGAAGGCATGCCATTCTGTGCACCTCATCGCTCTTCACGTTGCGCCTAAGCACCTTTTAATACTGCTCCCCGACTGCCCCCTCCAAACAGAAATCAGAAAGTATAGGGGGGTGCATTAAAAAAGTTTTTGCAGTTCCCCACCATAAGTCAGGATCCTCCTCCATCTATGACCCCTTCCTAGGCCCTCAGACCCCACCCATTCTGCCCAGGCTCCTCCTATTTGACCACACCCAATCTGACTAGGCTCCTCCTTAACCCCTCCTCTGCTCTCTGACCCCACCCAATCTGACTAGGCTCCTCCTATACCCCCTCCTCTCTGACTCCAACCATTCTGCCCAGGCTCCTCCCATACCCCTCTGACCCCACCCATTCTGCCCAGGCTCCTCCTATACCCCTCTTATTTGACCCCAATCTGACTAGGCTCCTCCTAAGCCCCTCCTCTGCTGTCTGACCCCACCCATTCTGACTAAGCTCCTCCTAAACCAATCCTCTGCTGTCTGACTCCACCCATTCTGCCCAGGCTCCTCCTCAGCCCCTCCTCTCTGACCTCACCCAATCTGACTAGGCTCCTCCTATACCCCCTCCTCTCTGACCCCACCCAATCTGACTAGGCTCCTCCTTAACCCCTCCTCTGCTCTCTGACCCCACCCATTCTGACTAAGCTCCTCCTAAACCCATCCTCTGCTGTCTGACCCCACCCATTCTGCCCAGGCTCCTCCTAAGCCCCTCTGCCCAGGCTCCTCCTATACCCCTCCTCTCTGACCTCACCCAATCTGACTAGGCTCCTCCTATACCCATTCTGCCAAGGCTCCTCCTATACCCCCTCCTCTCTGACTCCACCCATTCTGCCCAGGCTCCTCCTATACCCCTCCTCTCTGACCCCACCCAATCTGACTAGGCTCCTCCTAAGCCCCTCCTCTGCTGTCTGACCCCACCCATTCTGCCCAGGCTCCTCCTATTTGACCCCACCCAATCTGACTAGGTTCCTCCTAAGCCCCTCCTCTGCTGTCTGGCCCCACCCATTCTGCCCAGGCTCCTCCTATACCCCCTCCTATTTGACCCCACCCAATCTGACTAGGCTCCTCCTATACCCCTCCTCTCTGACCTCACCCATTCTGCCCAGGCTCCTCCTATTTGACCCCACCCAATCTGACTAGGCTCCTCCTAAGCCCCTCCTCTGCTGTCTGACCCCACCCATTCTGCCCAGGCTCCGCCTAAGATACTCCTCTCTGACCCCACCCATTCTGCCCAGGCTCCTCCTAAGCCCCTCCTCTGCTGTCTGACCCCACCCATTCTGCCCAGGCTCCTCCTATTTGACCCCACCCAATCTGACTAGGCTCCTCCTAAGCCCCTCCTCTGCTGTCTGACCCCACCCATTCTGCCCAGGCTCCTCCTATTTGACCCCACCCAATCTGACTAGGTTCCTCCTAAGCCCCTCCTCTGCTGTCTGGCCCCACCCATTCTGCCCAGGCTCCTCCTATACCCCCTCCTATTTGACCCCACCCAATCTGACTAGGCTCCTCCTATACCCCTCCTCTCTGACCTCACCCATTCTGCCCAGGCTCCTCCTATTTGACCCCACCCAATCTGACTAGGCTCCTCCTATACCCCCTCCTCTCTGACTCCACCCATTCTGACTAGGCTCCTCCTATTTGACCCCACCCAATCTGACTAGGCTCCTCCTAAGCCCCTCCTCTGCTGTCTGACCCCACCCATTCTGCCCAGGCTCCGCCTAAGATACTCCTCTCTGACCCCACCCATTCTGCCCAGGCTCCTCCTAAGCCCCTCCTCTGCTGTCTGACCCCACCCATTCTGCCCAGGCTCCTCCTATTTGACCCCACCCAATCTGACTAGGTTCCTCCTAAGCCCCTCCTCTGCTGTCTGGCCCCACCCATTCTGCCCAGGCTCCTCCTATACCCCCTCCTATTTGACCCCACCCATTCTGCCCAGGCTCCTCCTATACCCCTCCTCTCTGACCCCACCCCCTCTGGCCAGGCTCCTCCTATACCCCCTCTGCCCAGGCTCCTCCTATACCCCTCCTCTCTGACCCCACCCCCTCTGCCCAGGCTCCTCCCATACCCCTCTGACCCCACCCAGGCTCCTCCTATTTGACCCCACCCAATCTGACTAGGCTCCTCCTATACCCATTCTGCCCAGGCTCCTCCTATACCCCCTCCTCTCTGACTCCACCCATTCTGCCCAGGCTCCTCCTAAGCCCCTCCTCTCTGACCTCACCCATTCTGCCCATATACCCCCTCCTCCTGCCCAGGCTCCTCCTAAGCCCCTCCTCTGCTGTCTGACCCCACCCATTCTGCCCAGGCTCCGCCTAAGCCCCTCCTCTCTGACCCCACCCATTCTGCCCAGGCTCCTCCAAAGCCCCTCCTCTGCTGTCTGACCCCACCCCCTCTGGCCAGGCTCCTCCTATACCCCCTCTGCCCAGGCTCCTCCTATACCCCCTCCTCTCTGACTCCACCCATTCTGCCCAGGCTCCTCCTAAGCCCCTCCTCTCTGACCTCACCCATTCTGCCCATATACCCCCTCCTCCTGCCCAGGCTCCTCCAAAGCCCCTCCTCTGCTGTCTGACCCCACCCATTCTGCCCAGGCTCCTCCTATACCCCCTCCTCTCTGACTCCACCCATTCTACCCAGGCTCCTCCCATACCCCTCTGACCCCCACCCAGGCTCCTCCTATTTGACCCCACCCAATCTGACTAGGCTCCTCCTACACCCCCCTCTGCCAGGCTCCTCCTATACCCCTCCTCTGCTGTCTGACCCCACCCATTCTGCCCAGGCTCCTCCTTTTTGACCCCACCCAATCTGACTAGGCTCCTCCTAAGCCCCTCCTCTGCTGTCTGACCCCACCCATTCTGCCCAGGCTCCTCCTATACCCCTCCTATACCCCACCTCTCTGACCCCACCCAATCTGACTAAGCCCCTCCTCTGCCTGACCCCACCCATTCTGCCCAGGCTCCTCCTATACCCCTTCCTCTCTGACTCCACCCATTCTACCCAGGCTCCTCCCATACCCCTCTGACCCCACCCAGGCTTCTCCTATTTGACCCCACCCAATCTGCCTAGGCTCCTCCTACACCCCCCCCTGCCAGGCTCCTCCTATACCCCCTCCTCTCTGACTCCACCCATTCTACCCAGGCCCCTCCCATTCTGCCCAGGCTCCTCCTATTTGACCCCACCCAATCTGACTAGGCTCCTCCTACACCCCCCCTCTGCCAGGCTCCTCCTATACCCCTCCTCTCTGACCCCACCCAATCTGACTAGGCTCCTCCTAAGCCCCTAGGCCCCTCCTAAGCCCCTCCTCTGCTGTCTGACCCCACTCATTCTGCCCAGGCTCCTCCTAAGCCCCTCCTTTCTGACCCCACCCAATCTGACTAGGCTCCTCCTAAGCCCCTAGGCTCCTCCTAAGCCCCTCCTCTGCTCTCTGACCCCACCCATTCTGCCCAGGCTCCTCCTATACCCCACCTCTCTGACCCCACCCAATCTGACTAGGCTCCTCCTAAGCCCCTCCTCTGCTGTCTGACCCCACCCATTCTGCCCAGGCTCCTCCTCTCTGACCCCACCCATTCTGCCCAGGCTCCTCCTATACCCCACCTCTCTGACCCCACCCAATCTGACTAGGCTCCTCCTACACCCCCCTCTGCCAGGCTCCTCCTATACCCCCTCCTCTCTGACTCCACCCATTCTACCCAGGCTCCTCCCATACCCCTCTGACCCCACCCATTCTGCCCAGGCTCCTCCTATTTGACCCCACCCAATCTGACTAGGCTCCTCCTACACCCCCCTCTGCCAGGCTCCTCCTATACCCCCTCCTCTCTGACTCCACCCATTCTACCCAGGCTCCTCCCATACCCCTCTGACCCCACCCATTCTGCCCAGGCTCCTCCTATTTGACCCCACCCAATCTGACTAGGCTCCTCCTACACCCCCCTCTGCCCAGGCTCCTCCTATACCCCCCTCTTCCAGGCTCCTCCTATACCCCCTCCTCTCTGACCCCACCCATTCTGCCCAGGCTCCTCCTATACCCCCTCCTCTCTGACTCCACCCATTCTGCCCAGGCTCCTCCTAAGCCCCTCCTCTCTGACTCCACCCATTCTGCCCAGGCTCCTCCTATACCCCTCCTCTCTGACCCCACCCCCTCTGGCCAGGCTCCTCCTATACCCCCTCTGCCCAGGCTCCTCCTATACCCCTCCTCTCTGACCCCACCCCCTCTGCCCAGGCTCCTCCCATACCACTCTGACCCCACCCAGGCTCCTCCTATTTGACCCCACCCAATCTGACTAGGCTCCTCCTACACCCCTCCTCTGCTGTCTGACCCCACCCATTCTGCCCAGGCTCCTCCTATTTGACCCCACCCAATCTGACTAGGCTCCTCCTATACCCATTCTGCCCAGGCTCCTCCTATACCCCCTCCTCTCTGACTCCACCCATTCTGCCCAGGCTCCTCCTAAGCCCCTCCTCTCTGACCTCACCCATTCTGCCCATATACCCCCTCCTCCTGCCCAGGCTCCTCCTAAGCCCCTCCTCTGCTGTCTGACCCCACCCATTCTGCCCAGGCTCCGCCTAAGCCCCTCCTCTCTGACCCCACCCATTCTGCCCAGGCTCCTCCAAAGCCCCTCCTCTGCTGTCTGACCCCACCCCCTCTGGCCAGGCTCCTCCTATACCCCCTCCTCTCTGACTCCACCCATTCTGCCCAGGCTCCTCCTAAGCCCCTCCTCTCTGACCTCACCCATTCTGCCCATATACCCCCTCCTCCTGCCCAGGCTCCTCCAAAGCCCCTCCTCTGCTGTCTGACCCCACCCATTCTGCCCAGGCTCCTCCTATACCCCCTCCTCTCTGACTCCACCCATTCTACCCAGGCTCCTCCCATACCCCTCTGACCCCCACCCAGGCTCCTCCTATTTGACCCCACCCAATCTGACTAGGCTCCTCCTACACCCCCCTCTGCCAGGCTCCTCCTATACCCCTCCTCTGCTGTCTGACCCCACCCATTCTGCCCAGGCTCCTCCTTTTTGACCCCACCCAATCTGACTAGGCTCCTCCTAAGCCCCTCCTCTGCTGTCTGACCCCACCCATTCTGCCCAGGCTCCTCCTATACCCCTCCTATACCCCACCTCTCTGACCCCACCCAATCTGACTAAGCCCCTCCTCTGCCTGACCCCACCCATTCTGCCCAGGCTCCTCCTATACCCCTTCCTCTCTGACTCCACCCATTCTACCCAGGCTCCTCCCATACCCCTCTGACCCCACCCAGGCTTCTCCTATTTGACCCCACCCAATCTGCCTAGGCTCCTCCTACACCCCCCCCTGCCAGGCTCCTCCTATACCCCCTCCTCTCTGACTCCACCCAGGCCCCTCCCATTCTGCCCAGGCTCCTCCTATTTGACCCCACCCAATCTGACTAGGCTCCTCCTATACCCCTCCTCTCTGACCCCACCCAATCTGACTAGGCTCCTCCTAAGCCCCTAGGCCCCTCCTAAGCCCCTCCTCTGCTGTCTGACCCCACTCATTCTGCCCAGGCTCCTCCTAAGCCCCTCCTTTCTGACCCCACCCAATCTGACTAGGCTCCTCCTAAGCCCCTAGGCTCCTCCTAAGCCCCTCCTCTGCTCTCTGACCCCACCCATTCTGCCCAGGCTCCTCCTATACCCCACCTCTCTGACCCCACCCAATCTGACTAAGCTCCTCCTAAGCCCCTCCTCTGCTGTCTGACCCCACCCATTCTGCCCAGGCTCCTCCTCTCTGACCCCACCCATTCTGCCCAGGCTCCTCCTATACCCCACCTCTCTGACCCCACCCAATCTGACTAGGCTCCTCCTACACCCCCCTCTGCCAGGCTCCTCCTATACCCCCTCCTCTCTGACTCCACCCATTCTACCCAGGCTCCTCCCATACCCCTCTGACCCCACCCATTCTGCCCAGGCTCCTCCTATTTGACCCCACCCAATCTGACTAGGCTCCTCCTACACCCCCCTCTGCCAGGCTCCTCCTATACCCCCTCCTCTCTGACTCCACCCATTCTACCCAGGCTCCTCCCATACCCCTCTGACCCCACCCATTCTGCCCAGGCTCCTCCTATTTGACCCCACCCAATCTGACTAGGCTCCTCCTACACCCCCCTCTGCCCAGGCTCCTCCTATACCCCCCTCTTCCAGGCTCCTCCTATACCCCCTCCTCTCTGACCCCACCCATTCTGCCCAGGCTCCTCCTATACCCCCTCCTCTCTGACCCCACCCATTCTGCCCATATACCCCCTCCTCCTGCCCAGGCTCCTCCTATACCCCTCCTCTCTGACCCCACCCCCTCTGTCCAGGCTCCTCCTAAGCCCCTCCTCTCTGACCCCACCCATTCTGCCCAGGCTCCTCCTAAGCCCCTCCTCTGCTGTCTGACCCCACCCATTCTGCCCAGGCTCCTCCCATACCCCTCTGACCCCACCCATTCTGCCCAGGCTCCTCCTATACCCCCTCCTCTCTGACTCCACCCATTCTACCCAGGCTCCTCCCATACCCCTCTGACCCCACCCATTCTGCCCAGGCTCCTCCTATTTGACCCCACCCACTCTGACTAGGCTCCTCCTACACCCCCCTCTGCCCAGGCTCCTCCTATACCCCCTCCTCTCTGACCCCACCCATTCTGCCCAGGCTCCTCCTATTTGACCACACCCAATCTGACTAGGCTCCTCCTATACCCCCTCCTCTCTGACTCCACCCATTCTGCCCAGGCTCCTCCTAAGCCCCTCCTCTCTGACCCCACCCATTCTGCCCATATACCCCCGCCTCCTGCCCAGGCTCCTCCTATACCCCTCCTCTCTGACCCCACCCCCTCTGCCCAGGCTCCTCCTAAGCCCCTCCTCTGCTGTCTGACCCCACCCATTCTGCCCAGGCTCCTCCTCTCTGACCCCACCCATTCTGCCCAGGCTCCTCCTAAGCCCCTCCTCTGCTGTCTGACCCCACCCATTCTGCCCAGGCTCCTCCTATACCCCCTCCTCTCTGACTCCACCCATTCTACCCAGGCTCCTCCCATACCACCCAGGCTCCTCCCATACCCCTCTGACCCCACCCATTCTGCCCAGGCTCCTCCTATACCCCCCTCTTCCAGGCTCCTCCTATACCCCCTCCTCTCTGACCCCACCCATTCTGCCCAGGCTCCTCCTATACCCCCTCCTCTCTGACTCCACCCATTCTGCCCAGGCTCCTCCTAAGCCCCTCCTCTCTGACCCCACCCATTCTGCCCATATACCCCCTCCTCCTGCCCAGGCTCCTCCTATACCCCTCCTCTCTGACCCCACCCCCTCTGTCCAGGCTCCTCCTAAGCCCCTCCTCTCTGACCCCACCCATTCTGCCCAGGCTCCTCCTATTTGACCCCACCCACTCTGACTAGGCTCCTCCTACACCCCCCTCTGCCCAGGCTCCTCCTATACCCCCTCCTCTCTGACCCCACCCATTCTGCCCAGGCTCCTCCTATTTGACCCCACCCACTCTGACTAGGCTCCTCCTACACCCCCCTCTGCCTAGGCTCCTCCTATACCCCCTCCTCTCTGACTCCACCCATTCTGCCCAGGCTCCTCCTAAGCCCCTCCTCTCTGACCCCACCCCCTCTGCCCAGGCTCCTCCTAAGCCCCTCCTCTGCTGTCTGACCCCACCCATTCTGCCCAGGCTCCTCCCATACCCCTCTGACCCCACCGATTCTGCCCAGGCTCCTCCTATTTGACCCCATCCAATCTGACTAGGCTCCTCCTACAACCCCCTCTGCCAGGCTCCTCCTATACCCCCTCCTCTCTGACTCCACCCATTCTACCCAGGCTCCTCCCATTCTGCCCAGGCTCCTCCTATTTGACCCCACCCAATCTGACTAGGCTCCTCCTACAACCCCCTCTGCCCAGGCTCCTCCTATACCCCCTCCTCTCTGACTCCACCCATTCTACCCAGGCTCCTCCCATACCCCTCTGACCCCACCCATTCTGCCCAGGCTCCTCCTATTTGACCCCACCCAATCTGACTAGGCTCCTCCTACACCCCCCCTCTGCCAGGCTCTTCCTATACCCCTTCTCTCTGACCCCACCCAATCTGACTAGGCTCCTCCTAAGCCCCTAGGCCCCTCCTCTGCTGTCTGACCCCACTCATTCTGCCCAGGCTCCTCCTAAGCCCCTCCTCTCTGACCCCACCCAATCTGACTAGGCTCCTCCTAAGCCCCTAGGCTCCTCCTAAGCCCCTCCTCCGCTCTCTGACCCCACCCATTCTGCCCAGGCTCCTCCTATACCCCTCCTCTCTGACCCCACCCAACCTGCCCAGGGTCCTCCTCCTACAGACAACACCCATTCTCTTTCTTTCACCTTTCTTTCCACACCTATTTTACTTACCGACCAATCTGCAATCCCTCTTTCGCTAGGCATGATTCCACTCTTACACAAACACATTTTACTTACCAATTTACTTACCTGGTGCCGAACCCGGGATTTGAACCCTGGTTGTCTGGATGGAAGGCAGGAACTTACCCACTGGACCACACTGGTTTCCATGTAAGTAGCCTATCAAATTGTCCTTATGTCATGGTCATCCTTTTAATGTGCAATGGAAGCCACAGGAAAGGACACCAAGGCCTGTATGTTGCTTATAGTTACTTCTGCAATCCTCTAGACCACCAAGGAGCTATAGCTCAAAGGTAAGGCTTGTACCTTTGGTGGGGACAGCCCTCACAGGCCAGGGTTCGAATCCTGCCAGTGCTGTAGAAGTATCCCAAGGTGGGAAATTTTCAAACAGTGATTTTCTTTTATTTTTTGTTGCTAAGTGTTTTTCTGGTTTCCATGTAAGTAGCCTATCAAATTGTCCTTATGTCATGGTCATCCATTTAATGTGCAATGGAAGCCACAGGAAAGGACACCAAGGCCTGTATGTTGCTTATAGTTACTACTGCAATCCTCCAGACCACCAAGGAGCTATAGCTCAAAGGTAAGGCTTGTACCTTTGGTGGGGACAGCCCTCACAGGCCAGGGTTCGAATCCTGCCAGTGCTGTAGAAGTATCCCAAGGTGGGAAATTTTCAAACAGTGATTTTCTTTTTTTTTTTTTTGCTAAGTGTTTTTCTGGTTTCCATGTAAGTAGCCTATCAAATTGTCCTTATGTCATGGTCATCCATTTAATGTGCAATGGAAGCCACAGGGAAGGACACCAAGGCCTGTATGTTGCTTATAGTTACTACTGCAATCCTCTAGACCACCAAGGAGATAGCTCAAAGGTAAGGCTTGTACCTTTGGGGGGACAGCCCTCACAGGCCAGGGTTCGAATCCTGCCAGTGCTGTAGAAGTGTCCCAAGGTGGGAAATTTTCAAACAGTGATTTTTTTTTGCTAGTGTTTTTTTGGCAGGTGTCTCCCAACATTTCATATGTTTTCTCTCATGACCTTCTACCAACCGCCCTATTTCTCAAGTAGGTGCTAGGAACAAGGCCTTATCTTCCTTTATCAATGTCGTCATTCTTTGTCCTTTAAGTTTGGTGAATTGCAGAGTGCAATTGTGGTATTGGGGGTTATAACTGAGCACAAGAATGCGAGGATGGTGCTACACTTATTGTAAAATAGGTTGGTTGATGGTGATTTTTCATTTTAGTGTGAGCCACTCGCTCAAATCAGGGGTTTGGTGCCAGTGAGCTTGGATAGAAATAAAGGTCAAGTATGAGCTCTGGCTAATGAAATGATGGGTCGAGTTTGAGGCTAGCTAGAGTCCATTTATTAGGTGCAATAAGAAGTTGGAAAGATTTTTCCTTTAAGAGACAGACAAGAGCAGAGTCAAGCCTTTGCTCTAGTAGATCTGCATCATGCCTGCTGCAGGATGTGAAGGAGTGGACCTCCACAGCAGTGCGCTGTGCCGGGCTGGGCTGCACTGGGCTGGGCTGGGCCTGCCCTGGCATCTTGGATTTATTCACCCACCTCCTTCCTTTGAAGAACGCTCACGAACGGCCACGAACGTCCTTGTTCTGTATACAGGCGGACAGCGGGCAATTTAGGACCCTGCTAAATGATGGTGATGTCCCCATGTGCTTCCTTCGAGTGGCAAAATCCTTCGTCTAAGGCAGGTGGGCTTTTTTAAAATTTGGTTGAAGACCATATGTTGGAGGCAGTATCACGGCACAAGCCGCCGACCGTCTCAGAAGAAAGTATGCATGGGAGGACATTATTTGCATAGGAGAGCCCTCTTCTCAGTCCCATTCTTAAGCTGCAGTGGCCATGAAGTGTTACTAGTGGGCAGCAGTATGAACAAAAGAGCACACTGAGGCTTTTCTTCTTCTTGCTGACATGATTCTTGGTCATTTTTGTCTTGCAGGGCCTAAGGAGTGAAGGACTACGATGACTGAGGGGATGAGGAATGGCTGGCCTGTATTTGTGGTGAAGGGGGAACATTTGGAAGTTAAACAGCAAGATGAAACCGTCAAAGCATATATGTTTGCTGAGTGATTGAGTCTGTGTGTCACTTGTCTCTTTGTAGGGACATGTGAGAAAGGAACAGCAGCACCATAGACTTCAGGTGGGAGAGCAAGCAAGGATGAATATTTCCCTCAAATCCAAATACTTACAGCACCTCAAAGATGACAAGTGCGATATGATGTTCTGCAATTGCAAGGATTTGCCATGTGTGGTGCATAAATATGCATGGTTAGTGAGGTTTTCCCCAGAATGTGAGTATCGTTAGGCTGGCAAATGTCAGGCACTCCTTTGGGGGTATGAGGCCAAGAAAAAAATTGGGAAGTTTGCTACAGTCATCTGTAGGATCGAAAGACACTGGGGAATCGTTACAGAGGGAGCCAGGCTGCACAAAACGTGGTAACAGTTGGACAGAAATCTTTAGCCGGACTTTTGACTACCCCCAATGTGGGACCAGGACCGCAGTACCTCTCTGTCTCTGAAACATATTTTGACCTCTGGGCACCACCATCTCAATGCCCCTCAAATGTTCCCTCCTGGAACCCCAGCTTTGGTAGTGCATCAACCAGGTTTCAATCATTTGAGTGACCACAAACACCCTTGCTATGTGCCTTCCATTTACATTCAGTCAGTAACCCAGCTGCTTCGTTCGCTATTGAATCTCAAGTGACAGTTGGATGCACATTGCAGGGGTATACAGGCATTTACCGTACTGTACAGCCCCTCTCAGTACAGTCAGACTACACTTCTTAAAATCATAAATACATGTTTTGTCCAACAGTAAGGCCGGG
Organism: Lissotriton vulgaris; assembly: GCF_964263255.1. Classification (NCBI taxonomy): domain Eukaryota; kingdom Metazoa; phylum Chordata; class Amphibia; order Caudata; family Salamandridae; genus Lissotriton; species Lissotriton vulgaris. The sequence goes on from NC_141695.1 coordinate 1,004,212,719, forward strand.
CCTTTCCTCTGTAGTTCATAGCCAACGTAAGGAGGAAAAAATAAGCTGAAGAGCATGCCAAAATTCTCTACAGACACTGCCAATCCTCACACTGCCTATTTGCATGCCGAGGTTATTCACTATGACCCACCAAACCAATTGGCAACAGTAGCCTCTCTCTGCCTCATTCGTATGCTCCGATGCCACCTTTATTTAGCAAATGTTAGTGCTCTAGGATTTCATAGCACGATTCGCTATAGCCTCTTTTTTCAACAGAAATGTCCTAAAGGTACCTATACCAATCTGCTGGGTGGGGAGGAGGGGGGCTGCTGCTGCTGGCAGTAAAATTTTGGGGCACCCCACCTGCAAAAATACATTCACATGCTCCTTGTTGTACCTTTCAATACCATAACTGCAGCAGAATCGTATGGTGACCCCTGTTGGTAACAGAAACTGTCAAACAGCTTTTTGCCACCCCCCCTCCCCCGTTGCCCCTAACCATTTGGGGTACACCCCATGAGGGAGGATCAGAGCAATAAAAAATAATGGTAGCCCCCCCAAAAAGTACCTGGAAGGCATGCCATTCTGTGCACCTCATCGCTCTTCACGTTGCGCCTAAGCACCTTTTAATACTGCTCCCCGACTGCCCCTCCAAACAGAAATCAGAAAGTATAGGGGGGTGCATTAAAAAAGTTTTTGCAGTTCCCCACCATAAGTCAGGATCCTCCTCCATCTATGACCCCTTCCTAGGCCCTCAGACCCCACCCATTCTGCCCAGGCTCCTCCTATTTGACCACACCCAATCTGACTAGGCTCCTCCTTAACCCCTCCTCTCTGACTCCACCCATTCTGCCCAGGCTCCTCCTATTGGACCCCACCCAATCTGATTAGGCTCCTCCTATACCCCCTCTGCCCAGGCTCCTCCTATACCCCTCCTCTCTGAGCCCACCCCCTCTGCCCAGGCTCCTCCTATACCCCTCCTCTGCTGTCTGACCCCACCCATTCTGCCCAGGCTCCTCCTATTTGACCCCACCCAATCTGACTAGGCTCCTCCTAAGCCCCTCCTCTGCTGTCTGACCCCACCCATTCTGCCCAGGCTCCTCCTATTTGACCCCACCCAATCTGACTAGGCTCCTCCTAAGCCCCTCCTCTCTGACCCCACCCATTCTGCCCAGGCTCCTCCTAAGCCCCTCCTCTGCTGTCTGACCCCACCCATTCTGCCCAGGCTCCTCCTATACCCCTCCTCTCTGACCCCACCCCCTCTGCCCAGGCTCCTCCTATTTGACCCCACCCAATCTGACTAGGCTCCTCCTACACCCCCCTCTGCCAGGCTCCTCCTATACCCCCTCCTCTCTGACTCCACCCATTCTACCTAGGCTCCTCCCATACCCCTCTGACCCCACCCATTCTGCCCAGGCTCCTCCTACACCCCCCTCTGCCCAGGCTCCTCCTATACCCCCCTCTGCCAGGCTCCTCCTATACCCCCTCCTCTCTGACCCCACCCATTCTGCCCAGGCTCCTCCTATTTGACCACACCCAATCTGACTAGGCTCCTCCTATACCCATTCTGCCCAGGCTCCTCCTATACCCCTCCCTCTCTGACTCCACCCATTCTGCCCAGGCTCCTCCTAAGCCCCTCCTCTCTGACCTCACCCATTCTGCCCATATACCCCCTCCTCCTGCCCAGGCTCCTCCTAAGCCCCTCCTCTGCTGTCTGACCCCACCCATTCTGCCCAGGCTCCGCCTAAGCCCCTCCTCTCTGACCCCACCCATTCTGCCCAGGCTCCTCCAAAGCCCCTCCTCTGCTGTCTGCCCCCACCCCCTCTGGCCAGGCTCCTCCTATACCCCCTCTGCCCAGGCTCCTCCTATACCCCCTCCTCTCTGACTCCACCCATTCTGCCCAGGCTCCTCCTAAGCCCCTCCTCTCTGACCTCACCCATTCTGCCCATATACCCCCTCCTCCTGCCCAGGCTCCTCCAAAGCCCCTCCTCTGCTGTCTGACCCCACCCATTCTGCCCAGGCTCCTCCTATACCCCCTCCTCTCTGACTCCACCCATTCTACCCAGGCTCCTCCCATACCCCTCTGACCCCACCCAGGCTCCTCCTATTTGACCCCACCCAATCTGACTAGGCTCCTCCTACACCCCCCTCTGCCAGGCTCCTCCTATACCCCTCCTCTGCTGTCTGACCCCACCCATTCTGCCCAGGCTCCTCCTTTTTGACCCCACCCAATCTGACTAGGCTCCTCCTAAGCCCCTCCTCTGCTGTCTGACCCCACCCATTCTGCCCAGGCTCCTCCTATACCCCTCCTATACCCCACCTCTCTGACCCCACCCAATCTGACTAAGCCCCTCCTCTGCCTGACCCCACCCATTCTGCCCAGGCTCCTCCTATACCCCTTCCTCTCTGACTCCACCCATTCTACCCAGGCTCCTCCCATACCCCTCTGACCCCACCCAGGCTTCTCCTATTTGACCCCACCCAATCTGCCTAGGCTCCTCCTACACCCCCCTCTGCCAGGCTCCTCCTATACCCCCTCCTCTCTGACTCCACCCATTCTACCCAGGCCCCTCCCATTCTGCCCAGGCTCCTCCTATTTGACCCCACCCAATCTGACTAGGCTCCTCCTACACCCCCCCTCTGCCAGGCTCCTCCTATACCCCTCCTCTCTGACCCCACCCAATCTGCCCAGGCTCCTCCCATACCCCTCTGACCACACCCATTCTGCCCAGGCTCCTCCTATACCCCTCTTATTTGACCCCAATCTGACTAGGCTCCTCCTAAACCAATCCTCTGCTGTCTGACTCCACCCATTCTGCCCAGGCTCCTCCTCAGCCCCTCCTCTCTGACCTCACCCAATCTGACTAGGCTCCTCCTATACCCCCTCCTCTCTGACCCCACCCAATCTGACTAGGCTCCTCCTTAACCCCTCCTCTGCTCTCTGACCCCACCCATTCTGACTAAGCTCCTCCTAAACCCATCCTCTGCTGTCTGACCCCACCCATTCTGCCCAGGCTCCTCCTAAGCCCCTCTGCCCAGGCTCCTCCTATACCCCTCCTCTCTGACCTCACCCAATCTGACTAGGCTCCTCCTATACCCATTCTGCCCAGGCTCCTCCTATACCCCCTCCTCTCTGACTCCACCCATTCTGCCCAGGCTCCTCCTATACCCCTCCTCTCTGACTCCACCCATTCTGCCCAGGCTCCTCCTATACCCCCTCCTCTCTGACCCCACCCCCTCTGCCCAGGCTCCTCCTATACCCCTCCTCTGCTGTCTGACCCCACCCATTCTGCCCAGGCTCCTCCTATACCCCCTCCTCTCTGACCCCACCCATTCTGCCCAGGCTCCTCCTAAGCCCCTCCTCTGCTGTCTGACCCCACCCATTCTGCCCAGGCTCCTCCTATTTGACCCCACCCAATCTGACTAGGTTCCTCCTAAGCCCCTCCTCTGCTGTCTGGCCCCACCCATTCTGCCCAGGCTCCTCCTATACCCCCTCCTATTTGACCCCACCCAATCTGACTAGGCTCCTCCTATACCCCCCTCTGCCCAGGCTCCTCCTATTTGACCCCACCCAATCTGACAAGGCTCCTCCTAAGCCCCTCCTCTGCTGTCTGACCCCACCCATTCTGCCCAGGCGCCTCCTATTTGACCCCACCCAATCTGACTAGGTTCCTCCTAAGCCCCTCCTCTGCTGTCTGGCCCCACCCATTCTGCCCAGGCTCCTCCTATACCCCCTCCTATTTGACCCCACCCAATCTGACTAGGCTCCTCCTATACCCCATTCTGCCCAGGCTCCTCCTATTTGACCCCACCCAATCTGACTAGGCTCCTCCTACACCCCCCCTCTGCCAGGCTCCTCCTATACCCCTCCTCTCTGACCCCACCCAATCTGCCCAGGCTCCTCCCATACCCCTCTGACCCCACCCATTCTGCCCAGGCTCCTCCTATACCCCTCTTATTTGACCCCAATCTGACTAGGCTCCTCCTAAACCAATCCTCTGCTGTCTGACTCCACCCATTCTGCCCAGGCTCCTCCTCAGCCCCTCCTCTCTGACCTCACCCAATCTGACTAGGCTCCTCCTATACCCCCTCCTCTCTGACCCCACCCAATCTGACTAGGCTCCTCCTTAACCCCTCCTCTGCTCTCTGACCCCACCCATTCTGACTAAGCTCCTCCTAAACCCATCCTCTGCTGTCTGACCCCACCCATTCTGCCCAGGCTCCTCCTAAGCCCCTCTGCCCAGGCTCCTCCTATACCCCTCCTCTCTGACCTCACCCAATCTGACTAGGCTCCTCCTATACCCATTCTGCCCAGGCTCCTCCTATACCCCCTCCTCTCTGACTCCACCCATTCTGCCCAGGCTCCTCCTATACCCCTCCTCTCTGACTCCACCCATTCTGCCCAGGCTCCTCCTATACCCCCTCCTCTCTGACCCCACCCCCTCTGCCCAGGCTCCTCCTATACCCCTCCTCTGCTGTCTGACCCCACCCATTCTGCCCAGGCTCCTCCTATACCCCCTCCTCTCTGACCCCACCCATTCTGCCCAGGCTCCTCCTAAGCCCCTCCTCTGCTGTCTGACCCCACCCATTCTGCCCAGGCTCCTCCTATTTGACCCCACCCAATCTGACTAGGTTCCTCCTAAGCCCCTCCTCTGCTGTCTGGCCCCACCCATTCTGCCCAGGCTCCTCCTATACCCCCTCCTATTTGACCCCACCCAATCTGACTAGGCTCCTCCTATACCCCCCTCTGCCCAGGCTCCTCCTATTTGACCCCACCCAATCTGACAAGGCTCCTCCTAAGCCCCTCCTCTGCTGTCTGACCCCACCCATTCTGCCCAGGCTCCTCCTATTTGACCCCACCCAATCTGACTAGGTTCCTCCTAAGCCCCTCCTCTGCTGTCTGGCCCCACCCATTCTGCCCAGGCTCCTCCTATACCCCCTCCTATTTGACCCCACCCAATCTGACTAGGCTCCTCCTATACCCCATTCTGCCCAGGCTCCTCCTATTTGACCCCACCCAATCTGACTAGGCTCCTCCTACACCCCCCCTCTGCCAGGCTCCTCCTATACCCCTCCTCTCTGACCCCACCCAATCTGCCCAGGCTCCTCCCATACCCCTCTGACCCCACCCATTCTGCCCAGGCTCCTCCTATACCCCTCTTATTTGACCCCAATCTGACTAGGCTCCTCCTAAACCAATCCTCTGCTGTCTGACTCCACCCATTCTGCCCAGGCTCCTCCTCAGCCCCTCCTCTCTGACCTCACCCAATCTGACTAGGCTCCTCCTATACCCCCTCCTCTCTGACCCCACCCAATCTGACTAGGCTCCTCCTTAACCCCTCCTCTGCTCTCTGACCCCACCCATTCTGACTAAGCTCCTCCTAAACCCATCCTCTGCTGTCTGACCCCACCCATTCTGCCCAGGCTCCTCCTAAGCCCCTCTGCCCAGGCTCCTCCTATACCCCTCCTCTCTGACCTCACCCAATCTGACTAGGCTCCTCCTATACCCATTCTGCCCAGGCTCCTCCTATACCCCCTCCTCTCTGACTCCACCCATTCTGCCCAGGCTCCTCCTATACCCCTCCTCTCTGACTCCACCCATTCTGCCCAGGCTCCTCCTATACCCCCTCCTCTCTGACCCCACCCCCTCTGCCCAGGCTCCTCCTATACCCCTCCTCTGCTGTCTGACCCCACCCATTCTGCCCAGGCTCCTCCTATACCCCCTCCTCTCTGACCCCACCCATTCTGCCCAGGCTCCTCCTATACCCCCTCCTCTCTGACCCCACCCATTCTGCCCAGGCTCCTCCTATTTGACCCCACCCAATCTGACTAGGTTCCTCCTAAGCCCCTCCTCTGCTGTCTGGCCCCACCCATTCTGCCCAGGCTCCTCCTATTTGACCCCACCCAATCTGACTAGGCTCCTCCTATACCCCCCTCTGCCCAGGCTCCTCCTATTTGACCCCACCCAATCTGACAAGGCTCCTCCTAAGCCCCTTCTCTGCTGTCTGACCCCACCCATTCTCCCCAGGCTCCTCCTATACCCCACCTCTCTGACCCCACCCAATCTGACTAGGCTCCTCCTAAGCCCCTCCTCTGCTGTCTGACCCCACCCATTCTGCCCAGGCTCCTCCTATACCCCCTCCTCTCTGACTCCACCCATTCTGCCCAGGCTCCTCCTATTGGACCCCACCCAATCTGATTAGGCTCCTCCTATACCCCCTCTGCCCAGGCTCCTCCTATACCCCTCCTCTCTGAGCCCACCCCCTCTGCCCAGGCTCCTCCTATACCCCCTCCTCTCTGACTCCACCCATTCTGCCCAGGCTCCTCCTATTTGACCCCACCCAATCTGACTAGGCTCCTCCTAAGCCCCTCCCCTCTGACCCCACCCATTCTGCCCAGGCTCCTCCTATACCCCTCCTCTCTGACCCCACCCCCTCTGCCCAGGCTCCTCCTATTTGACCCCACCCAATCTGACTAGGCTCCTCCTACACCCCCCTCTGCCAGGCTCCTCCTATACCCCCTCCTCTCTGACTCCACCCATTCTACCTAGGCTCCTCCCATACCCCTCTGACCCCACCCATTCTGCCCAGGCTCCTCCTATTTGACCCCACCCAATCTGACTAGGCTCCTCCTACACCCCCCTCTGCCCAGGCTCCTCCTATACCCCCTCCTCTCTGACTCCACCCATTCTGCCCAGGCTCCTCCTAAGCCCCTCCTCTCTGACCTCACCCATTCTGCCCATATACCCCCTCCTCCTGCCCAGGCTCCTCCTAAGCCCCTCCTCTGCTGTCTGACCCCACCCATTCTGCCCAGGCTCCGCCTAAGCCCCTCCTCTCTGACCCCACCCATTCTGCCCAGGCTCCTCCAAAGCCCCTCCTCTGCTGTCTGACCCCACCCCCTCTGGCCAGGCTCCTCCTATACCCCCTCTGCCCAGGCTCCTCCTATACCCCTCCTCTCTGACCCCACCCCCTCTGCCCAGGCTCCTCTTAAGCCCCTCCTCTGCTGTCTGACCCCACCCATTCTGCCCAGGCTCCTCCTATACCCCCTCCTCTCTGACTCCACCCATTCTACCCAGGCTCCTCCCATACCCCTCTGACCCCACCCAGGCTCCTCCTATTTGACCCCACCCAATCTGACTAGGCTCCTCCTACACCCCCCTCTGCCAGGCTCCTCCTATACCCCTCCTCTGCTGTCTGACCCCACCCATTCTGCCCAGGCTCCTCCTTTTTGACCCCACCCAATCTGACTAGGCTCCTCCTAAGCCCCTCCTCTGCTGTCTGACCCCACTAATTCTGCCCAGGCTCCTCCTATACCCCTCCTATACCCCTCCTATACCCCACCTCTCTGACCCCACCCAATCTGACTAAGCCCCTCCTCTGCCTGACCCCACCCATTCTGCCCAGGCTCCTCCTATACCCCTTCCTCTCTGACTCCACCCATTCTACCCAGGCCCCTCCCATTCTACCCAGGCTCCTCCCATACCCCTCTGACCCCACCCATTCTGCCCAGGCTTCTCCTATTTGACCCCACCCAATCTGACTAGGCTCCTCCTACACCCCCCTCTGCCAGGCTCCTCCTATACCCCCTCCTCTCTGACTCCACCCATTCTACCCAGGCCCCTCCCATTCTGCCCAGGCTCCTCCTATTTGACCCCACCCAATCTGACTAGGCTCCTCCTACACCCCCCCTCTGCCAGGCTCCTCCTATACCCCTCCTCTCTGACCCCACCCAATCTGACTAGGCTCCTCCTAAGCCCCTAGGCCCCTCCTAAGCCCCTCCTCTGCTGTCTGACCCCACTCATTCTGCCCAGGCTCCTCCTAAGCCCCTCCTTTCTGACCCCACCCATTCTGCCCAGGCTCCTCCTCTCTGACCCCACCCATTCTGCCCAGGCTCCTCCTATACCCCACCTCTCTGACCCCACCCAATCTGACTAGGCTCCTCCTACACCCCCCTCTGCCCAGGCTCCTCCTATACCCCCCTCTTCCAGGCTCCTCCTATACCCCCTCCTCTCTGACCCCACCCATTCTGCCCAGGCTCCTCCTATACCCCCTCCTCTCTGACTCCACCCATTCTGCCCAGGCTCCTCCTAAGCCCCTCCTCTCTGACCCCACCCATTCTGCCCATATACCCCCTCCTCCTGCCCAGGCTCCTCCTATACCCCTCCTCTCTGACCCCACCCCCTCTGTCCAGGCTCCTCCTAAGCCCCTCCTCTGCTGTCTGACCCCACCCATTCTGCCCAGCCTCCTCCTCTCTGACCCCACCCATTCTGCCCAGGCTCCTCCTAAGCCCCTCCTCTGCTGTCTGACCCCACCCATTCTGCCCAGGCTCCTCCTATACCACCTCCTCTCTGACTCCACCCATTCTACCCAGGCTCCTCCCATACCCCTCTGACCCCACCCATTCTGCCCAGGCTCCTCCTATTTGACCACACCCAATCTGACTAGGCTCCTCCTATACCCATTCTGCCCAGGCTCCTCCTATACCCCCTCCTCTCTGACTCCACTCATTCTGCCCAGGCTCCTCCTAAGCCCCTCTTCTCTGACCCCACCCATTCTGCCCATATACCCCCTCCTCCTGCCCAGGCTCCTCCTATACCCCTCCTCTCTGACCCCACCCCCTCTGCCCAGGCTCCTCCTAAGCCCCTCCTCTGCTGTCTGACCCCACCCATTCTGCCCAGGCTCCTCCTATACCCCACCTCTCTGACCCCACCCAATCTGACTAGGCTCCTCCTAAGCCCCTCCTCTGCTGTCTGACCCCACCCATTCTGCCCAGGCTCCTCCTATACCCCCTCCTCTCTGACCCCACCCATTCTGCCCAGGCTCCTCCTATTTGACCACACCCAATCTGACTAGGCTCCTCCTATACCCATTCTGCCCAGGCTCCTCCTATACCCCCTCCTAAGCCCCTCCTCTCTGACCCCACCCATTCTGCCCATATACCCCCTCCTCCTGCCCAGGCTCCTCCTATACCCCTCCTCTCTGACCCCACCCCCTCTGCCCAGGCTCCTCCTAAGCCCCTCCTCTGCTGTCTGACCCCACCCATTCTGCCCAGGCTCCTCCTATACCCCACCTCTCTGACCCCACCCAATCTGACTAGGCTCATCCTAAGCCCCTCCTCTGCTGTCTGACCCCACCCATTCTGCCCAGGCTCCTCCTACACCCCCCTCTGCCAGGCTCCTCCTATACCCCTCCTCTGCTGTCTGACCCCACCCATTCTGCCCAGGCTCCTCCCATACCCCTCTGACCCCACCCATTCTGCCCAGCCTCCTCCTCTCTGACCCCACCCATTCTGCCCAGGCTCCTCCTAAGCCCCTCCTCTGCTGTCTGACCCCACCCATTCTGCCCAGGCTCCTCCCATACCCCTATGACCCCACCCATTCTGCCCAGGCTCCTCCTATACCCCACCTCTGTGACCCCACCCAATCTGACTAGGCTCCTCCTAAGCCCCTCCTCTGCTGTCTGACCCCACCCATTCTGCCCAGGCTCCTCCTAAGCCCCTCTGCCCAGGCTCCTCCTATACCCCCTCCTCTCTGACTCCACCCATTCTGCCCAGGCTCCTCCTATACCCCTCCTCTCTGACCCCACCCAATCTGACTAAGCTCCTCCTAAGCCCCTCCTCTGCTGTCTGACCCCACCCATTCTGCCCAGGCTCCTCCTATACCCCCTCCTCTCTGACCCCACCCATTCTGCCCAGGCTCCTCCTAAGCCCCTCCTCTGCTGTCTGACCCCACCCATTCTGCCCAGGCTCCTCCTATTTGACCCCACCCAATCTGACTAGGTTCCTCCTAAGCCCCTCCTCTGCTGTCTGGCCCCACCCATTCTGCCCAGGCTCCTCCTATACCCCCTCCTATTTGACCCCACCCAATCTGACTAGGCTCCTCCTATACCCCCCTCTGCCCAGGCTCCTCCTATTTGACCCCACCCAATCTGACAAGGCTCCTCCTAAGCCCCTCCTCTGCTGTCTGACCCCACCCATTCTGCCCAGGCTCCTCCTATTTGACCCCACCCAATCTGACTAGGTTCCTCCTAAGCCCCTCCTCTGCTGTCTGGCCCCACCCATTCTGCCCAGGCTCCTCCTATACCCCCTCCTATTTGACCCCACCCAATCTGACTAGGCTCCTCCTATACCCCATTCTGCCCAGGCTCCTCCTATTTGACCCCACCCAATCTGACTAGGCTCCTCCTACACCCCCCCTCTGCCAGGCTCCTCCTATACCCCTCCTCTCTGACCCCACCCAATCTGCCCAGGCTCCTCCCATACCCCTCTGACCCCACCCATTCTGCCCAGGCTCCTCCTATACCCCTCTTATTTGACCCCAATCTGACTAGGCTCCTCCTAAACCAATCCTCTGCTGTCTGACTCCACCCATTCTGCCCAGGCTCCTCCTCAGCCCCTCCTCTCTGACCTCACCCAATCTGACTAGGCTCCTCCTATACCCCCTCCTCTCTGACCCCACCCAATCTGACTAGGCTCCTCCTTAACCCCTCCTCTGCTCTCTGACCCCACCCATTCTGACTAAGCTCCTCCTAAACCCATCCTCTGCTGTCTGACCCCACCCATTCTGCCCAGGCTCCTCCTAAGCCCCTCTGCCCAGGCTCCTCCTATACCCCTCCTCTCTGACCTCACCCAATCTGACTAGGCTCCTCCTATACCCATTCTGCCCAGGCTCCTCCTATACCCCCTCCTCTCTGACTCCACCCATTCTGCCCAGGCTCCTCCTATACCCCTCCTCTCTGACTCCACCCATTCTGCCCAGGCTCCTCCTATACCCCCTCCTCTCTGACCCCACCCCCTCTGCCCAGGCTCCTCCTATACCCCTCCTCTGCTGTCTGACCCCACCCATTCTGCCCAGGCTCCTCCTATACCCCCTCCTCTCTGACCCCACCCATTCTGCCCAGGCTCCTCCTAAGCCCCTCCTCTGCTGTCTGACCCCACCCATTCTGCCCAGGCTCCTCCTATTTGACCCCACCCAATCTGACTAGGTTCCTCCTAAGCCCCTCCTCTGCTGTCTGGCCCCACCCATTCTGCCCAGGCTCCTCCTATACCCCCTCCTATTTGACCCCACCCAATCTGACTAGGCTCCTCCTATACCCCCCTCTGCCCAGGCTCCTCCTATTTGACCCCACCCAATCTGACAAGGCTCCTCCTAAGCCCCTCCTCTGCTGTCTGACCCCACCCATTCTGCCCAGGCTCCTCCTATTTGACCCCACCCAATCTGACTAGGTTCCTCCTAAGCCCCTCCTCTGCTGTCTGGCCCCACCCATTCTGCCCAGGCTCCTCCTATACCCCCTCCTATTTGACCCCACCCAATCTGACTAGGCTCCTCCTATACCCCATTCTGCCCAGGCTCCTCCTATTTGACCCCACCCAATCTGACTAGGCTCCTCCTACACCCCCCCTCTGCCAGGCTCCTCCTATACCCCTCCTCTCTGACCCCACCCAATCTGCCCAGGCTCCTCCCATACCCCTCTGACCCCACCCATTCTGCCCAGGCTCCTCCTATACCCCTCTTATTTGACCCCAATCTGACTAGGCTCCTCCTAAACCAATCCTCTGCTGTCTGACTCCACCCATTCTGCCCAGGCTCCTCCTCAGCCCCTCCTCTCTGACCTCACCCAATCTGACTAGGCTCCTCCTATACCCCCTCCTCTCTGACCCCACCCAATCTGACTAGGCTCCTCCTTAACCCCTCCTCTGCTCTCTGACCCCACCCATTCTGACTAAGCTCCTCCTAAACCCATCCTCTGCTGTCTGACCCCACCCATTCTGCCCAGGCTCCTCCTAAGCCCCTCTGCCCAGGCTCCTCCTATACCCCTCCTCTCTGACCTCACCCAATCTGACTAGGCTCCTCCTATACCCATTCTGCCCAGGCTCCTCCTATACCCCCTCCTCTCTGACTCCACCCATTCTGCCCAGGCTCCTCCTATACCCCTCCTCTCTGACTCCACCCATTCTGCCCAGGCTCCTCCTATACCCCCTCCTCTCTGACCCCACCCCCTCTACCCAGGCTCCTCCTATACCCCTCCTCTGCTGTCTGACCCCACCCATTCTGCCCAGGCTCCTCCTATACCCCCTCCTCTCTGACCCCACCCATTCTGCCCAGGCTCCTCCTATACCCCCTCCTCTCTGACCCCACCCATTCTGCCCAGGCTCCTCCTATTTGACCCCACCCAATCTGACTAGGTTCCTCCTAAGCCCCTCCTCTGCTGTCTGGCCCCACCCATTCTGCCCAGGCTCCTCCTATTTGACCCCACCCAATCTGACTAGGCTCCTCCTATACCCCCCTCTGCCCAGGCTCCTCCTATTTGACCCCACCCAATCTGACAAGGCTCCTCCTAAGCCCCTTCTCTGCTGTCTGACCCCACCCATTCTCCCCAGGCTCCTCCTATACCCCACCTCTCTGACCCCACCCAATCTGACTAGGCTCCTCCTAAGCCCCTCCTCTGCTGTCTGACCCCACCCATTCTGCCCAGGCTCCTCCTATACCCCCTCCTCTCTGACTCCACCCATTCTGCCCAGGCTCCTCCTATTGGACCCCACCCAATCTGATTAGGCTCCTCCTATACCCCCTCTGCCCAGGCTCCTCCTATACCCCTCCTCTCTGAGCCCACCCCCTCTGCCCAGGCTCCTCCTATACCCCCTCCTCTCTGACTCCACCCATTCTGCCCAGGCTCCTCCTATTTGACCCCACCCAATCTGACTAGGCTCCTCCTAAGCCCCTCCCCTCTGACCCCACCCATTCTGCCCAGGCTCCTCCTATACCCCTCCTCTCTGACCCCACCCCCTCTGCCCAGGCTCCTCCTATTTGACCCCACCCAATCTGACTAGGCTCCTCCTACACCCCCCTCTGCCAGGCTCCTCCTATACCCCCTCCTCTCTGACTCCACCCATTCTACCTAGGCTCCTCCCATACCCCTCTGACCCCACCCATTCTGCCCAGGCTCCTCCTATTTGACCCCACCCAATCTGACTAGGCTCCTCCTACACCCCCCTCTGCCCAGGCTCCTCCTATACCCCCTCCTCTCTGACTCCACCCATTCTGCCCAGGCTCCTCCTAAGCCCCTCCTCTCTGACCTCACCCATTCTGCCCATATACCCCCTCCTCCTGCCCAGGCTCCTCCTAAGCCCCTCCTCTGCTGTCTGACCCCACCCATTCTGCCCAGGCTCCGCCTAAGCCCCTCCTCTCTGACCCCACCCATTCTGCCCAGGCTCCTCCAAAGCCCCTCCTCTGCTGTCTGACCCCACCCCCTCTGGCCAGGCTCCTCCTATACCCCCTCTGCCCAGGCTCCTCCTATACCCCTCCTCTCTGACCCCACCCCCTCTGCCCAGGCTCCTCTTAAGCCCCTCCTCTGCTGTCTGACCCCACCCATTCTGCCCAGGCTCCTCCTATACCCCCTCCTCTCTGACTCCACCCATTCTACCCAGGCTCCTCCCATACCCCTCTGACCCCACCCAGGCTCCTCCTATTTGACCCCACCCAATCTGACTAGGCTCCTCCTACACCCCCCTCTGCCAGGCTCCTCCTATACCCCTCCTCTGCTGTCTGACCCCACCCATTCTGCCCAGGCTCCTCCTTTTTGACCCCACCCAATCTGACTAGGCTCCTCCTAAGCCCCTCCTCTGCTGTCTGACCCCACTAATTCTGCCCAGGCTCCTCCTATACCCCTCCTATACCCCTCCTATACCCCACCTCTCTGACCCCACCCAATCTGACTAAGCCCCTCCTCTGCCTGACCCCACCCATTCTGCCCAGGCTCCTCCTATACCCCTTCCTCTCTGACTCCACCCATTCTACCCAGGCCCCTCCCATTCTACCCAGGCTCCTCCCATACCCCTCTGACCCCACCCATTCTGCCCAGGCTTCTCCTATTTGACCCCACCCAATCTGACTAGGCTCCTCCTACACCCCCCTCTGCCAGGCTCCTCCTATACCCCCTCCTCTCTGACTCCACCCATTCTACCCAGGCCCCTCCCATTCTGCCCAGGCTCCTCCTATTTGACCCCACCCAATCTGACTAGGCTCCTCCTACACCCCCCCTCTGCCAGGCTCCTCCTATACCCCTCCTCTCTGACCCCACCCAATCTGACTAGGCTCCTCCTAAGCCCCTAGGCCCCTCCTAAGCCCCTCCTCTGCTGTCTGACCCCACTCATTCTGCCCAGGCTCCTCCTAAGCCCCTCCTTTCTGACCCCACCCATTCTGCCCAGGCTCCTCCTCTCTGACCCCACCCATTCTGCCCAGGCTCCTCCTATACCCCACCTCTCTGACCCCACCCAATCTGACTAGGCTCCTCCTACACCCCCCTCTGCCCAGGCTCCTCCTATACCCCCCTCTTCCAGGCTCCTCCTATACCCCCTCCTCTCTGACCCCACCCATTCTGCCCAGGCTCCTCCTATACCCCCTCCTCTCTGACTCCACCCATTCTGCCCAGGCTCCTCCTAAGCCCCTCCTCTCTGACCCCTCCCATTCTGCCCATATACCCCCTCCTCCTGCCCAGGCTCCTCCTATACCCCTCCTCTCTGACCCCACCCCCTCTGTCCAGGCTCCTCCTAAGCCCCTCCTCTGCTGTCTGACCCCACCCATTCTGCCCAGCCTCCTCCTCTCTGACCCCACCCATTCTGCCCAGGCTCCTCCTAAGCCCCTCCTCTGCTGTCTGACCCCACCCATTCTGCCCAGGCTCCTCCTATACCACCTCCTCTCTGACTCCACCCATTCTACCCAGGCTCCTCCCATACCCCTCTGACCCCACCCATTCTGCCCAGGCTCCTCCTATTTGACCACACCCAATCTGACTAGGCTCCTCCTATACCCATTCTGCCCAGGCTCCTCCTATACCCCCTCCTCTCTGACTCCACCCATTCTGCCCAGGCTCCTCCTAAGCCCCTCTTCTCTGACCCCACCCATTCTGCCCATATACCCCCTCCTCCTGCCCAGGCTCCTCCTATACCCCTCCTCTCTGACCCCACCCCCTCTGCCCAGGCTCCTCCTAAGCCCCTCCTCTGCTGTCTGACCCCACCCATTCTGCCCAGGCTCCTCCTATACCCCACCTCTCTGACCCCACCCAATCTGACTAGGCTCCTCCTAAGCCCCTCCTCTGCTGTCTGACCCCACCCATTCTGCCCAGGCTCCTCCTATACCCCCTCCTCTCTGACCCCACCCATTCTGCCCAGGCTCCTCCTATTTGACCACACCCAATCTGACTAGGCTCCTCCTATACCCATTCTGCCCAGGCTCCTCCTATACCCCCTCCTAAGCCCCTCCTCTCTGACCCCACCCATTCTGCCCATATACCCCCTCCTCCTGCCCAGGCTCCTCCTATACCCCTCCTCTCTGACCCCACCCCCTCTGCCCAGGCTCCTCCTAAGCCCCTCCTCTGCTGTCTGACCCCACCCATTCTGCCCAGGCTCCTCCTATACCCCACCTCTCTGACCCCACCCAATCTGACTAGGCTCCTCCTAAGCCCCTCCTCTGCTGTCTGACCCCACCCATTCTGCCCAGGCTCCTCCTACACCCCCCTCTGCCAGGCTCCTCCTATACCCCTCCTCTGCTGTCTGACCCCACCCATTCTGCCCAGGCTCCTCCCATACCCCTCTGACCCCACCCATTCTGCCCAGCCTCCTCCTCTCTGACCCCACCCATTCTGCCCAGGCTCCTCCTAAACCCTCCTCTGCTGTCTGACCCCACCCATTCTGCCCAGGCTCCTCCCATACCCCTCTGACCCCACCCATTCTGCCCAGGCTCCTCCTATACCCCACCTCTGTGACCCCACCCAATCTGACTAGGCTCCTCCTAAGCCCCTCCTCTGCTGTCTGACCCCACCCATTCTGCCCAGGCTCCTCCTATACCCCTCCTCTCTGACCCCACCCAATCTGACTAGGCTCCTCCTATTTGACCCCACCCAATCTGACTAGGCTCCTCCTAAGCCCCTCCTCTGCTGTCTGACCCCATCCATTCTGCCCAGGCTCCTCCTAAGCCCCTCTGCCCAGGCTCCTCCTATACCCCCTCCTCTCTGACTCCACCCATTCTGCCCAGGCTCCTCCTATACCCCTCCTCTCTGACCCCACCCAATCTGACTAAGCTCCTCCTAAGCCCCTCCTCTGCTGTCTGACCCCACCCATTCTGCCAAGGCTCCTCCTATTTGACCCCACCCAATCTGACTAGGTTCCTCCTAAGCCCCTCCTCTGCTGTCTGGCCCCACCCAACCTGCCCAGGCTCCTCCTATACCCCTCCTCTCTGACCCCACCCAATCTGAATAGGCTCCTCCTAAGCCCCTCCTCCTCTCTGACCCACCCAATCTGACTAGGCTCCTCCTAAGCCCCTCCTCTGCTGTCTGACCCCACCCATTCTGCCCAGGCTCCTCCTAAGCCCCTCCTCTGCTGTCCCCACCCATTCTGCCCAGGCTCCTCCTATACCCCTCAGGCTCCTCCTATACCCCTCCTATTTGACCCCACCCAATCTGACTAGGCTCCTCCTAAGCCCCTCCTCTGCTGTCTGACCCCACCCATTCTGCCCAGGCTCCTCCTATACCCCACCTCTCTGACCCCACCCAATCTGACTAGGCTCCTCCTAAGCCCCTCCTCTGCTGTCTGACCCCACCCATTCTGCCCAGGCTCCTCCTATACCCCACCTCTCTGACCCCACCCAATCTGACTAGGCTCCTCCTAAGCCCCTCCTCTGCTGTCTGACCCCACCCATTCTGCCCAGGCTCCTCCTAAACCCCCCTCCTCTCTGACTCCACCCATTCTGACTAGGCTCCTCCTATTTGACCACACCCAATCTGACTAAGCTCCTCCTAAGCCCCGCCTCTGCTGTCTGACCCCACCCATTCTGCCCAGGCTCCTCCTATACCCCCTCCTCTCTGACTCCACCCATTCTGCCCAGGCTCCTCCTATACCCCTCCTCTCTGACTCCACCCATTCTGCCCAGGCTCCTCCTATACCCCCTCCTCTCTGACCCCACCCCCTCTGCCCAGGCTCCTCCTATACCCCTCCTCTGCTGTCTGACCCCACCCATTCTGCCCAGGCTCCTCCTATACCCCCTCCTCTCTGACCCCACCCATTCTGCCCAGGCTCCTCCTAAGCCCCTCCTCTGCTGTCTGACCCCACCCATTCTGCCCAGGCTCCTCCTATTTGACCCCACCCAATCTGACTAGGTTCCTCCTAAGCCCCTCCTCTGCTGTCTGGCCCCACCCATTCTGCCCAGGCTCCTCCTATACCCCCTCCTATTTGACCCCACCCAATCTGACTAGGCTCCTCCTATACCCCCCTCTGCCCAGGCTCCTCCTATTTGACCCCACCCAATCTGACAAGGCTCCTCCTAAGCCCCTCCTCTGCTGTCTGACCCCACCCATTCTGCCCAGGCTCCTCCTATTTGACCCCACCCAATCTGACTAGGTTCCTCCTAAGCCCCTCCTCTGCTGTCTGGCCCCACCCATTCTGCCCAGGCTCCTCCTATACCCCCTCCTATTTGACCCCACCCAATCTGACTAGGCTCCTCCTATACCCCATTCTGCCCAGGCTCCTCCTATTTGACCCCACCCAATCTGACTAGGCTCCTCCTACACCCCCCCTCTGCCAGGCTCCTCCTATACCCCTCCTCTCTGACCCCACCCAATCTGCCCAGGCTCCTCCCATACCCCTCTGACCCCACCCATTCTGCCTAGGCTCCTCCTATACCCCTCTTATTTGACCCCAATCTGACTAGGCTCCTCCTAAACCAATCCTCTGCTGTCTGACTCCACCCATTCTGCCCAGGCTCCTCCTCAGCCCCTCCTCTCTGACCTCACCCAATCTGACTAGGCTCCTCCTATACCCCCTCCTCTCTGACCCCACCCAATCTGACTAGGCTCCTCCTTAACCCCTCCTCTGCTCTCTGACCCCACCCATTCTGACTAAGCTCCTCCTAAACCCATCCTCTGCTGTCTGACCCCACCCATTCTGCCCAGGCTCCTCCTAAGCCCCTCTGCCCAGGCTCCTCCTATACCCCTCCTCTCTGACCTCACCCAATCTGACTAGGCTCCTCCTATACCCATTCTGCCCAGGCTCCTCCTATACCCCCTCCTCTCTGACTCCACCCATTCTGCCCAGGCTCCTCCTATACCCCTCCTCTCTGACTCCACCCATTCTGCCCAGGCTCCTCCTATACCCCCTCCTCTCTGACCCCACCCCCTCTGCCCAGGCTCCTCCTATACCCCTCCTCTGCTGTCTGACCCCACCCATTCTGCCCAGGCTCCTCCTATACCCCCTCCTCTCTGACCCCACCCATTCTGCCCAGGCTCCTCCTATACCCCCTCCTCTCTGACCCCACCCATTCTGCCCAGGCTCCTCCTATTTGACCCCACCCAATCTGACTAGGTTCCTCCTAAGCCCCTCCTCTGCTGTCTGGCCCCACCCATTCTGCCCAGGCTCCTCCTATTTGACCCCACCCAATCTGACTAGGCTCCTCCTATACCCCCCTCTGCCCAGGCTCCTCCTATTTGACCCCACCCAATCTGACAAGGCTCCTCCTAAGCCCCTTCTCTGCTGTCTGACCCCACCCATTCTCCCCAGGCTCCTCCTATACCCCACCTCTCTGACCCCACCCAATCTGACTAGGCTCCTCCTAAGCCCCTCCTCTGCTGTCTGACCCCACCCATTCTGCCCAGGCTCCTCCTATACCCCCTCCTCTCTGACTCCACCCATTCTGCCCAGGCTCCTCCTATTGGACCCCACCCAATCTGATTAGGCTCCTCCTATACCCCCTCTGCCCAGGCTCCTCCTATACCCCTCCTCTCTGAGCCCACCCCCTCTGCCCAGGCTCCTCCTATACCCCCTCCTCTCTGACTCCACCCATTCTGCCCAGGCTCCTCCTATTTGACCCCACCCAATCTGACTAGGCTCCTCCTAAGCCCCTCCCCTCTGACCCCACCCATTCTGCCCAGGCTCCTCCTATACCCCTCCTCTCTGACCCCACCCCCTCTGCCCAGGCTCCTCCTATTTGACCCCACCCAATCTGACTAGGCTCCTCCTACACCCCCCTCTGCCAGGCTCCTCCTATACCCCCTCCTCTCTGACTCCACCCATTCTACCTAGGCTCCTCCCATACCCCTCTGACCCCACCCATTCTGCCCAGGCTCCTCCTATTTGACCCCACCCAATCTGACTAGGCTCCTCCTACACCCCCCTCTGCCCAGGCTCCTCCTATACCCCCTCCTCTCTGACTCCACCCATTCTGCCCAGGCTCCTCCTAAGCCCCTCCTCTCTGACCTCACCCATTCTGCCCATATACCCCCTCCTCCTGCCCAGGCTCCTCCTAAGCCCCTCCTCTGCTGTCTGACCCCACCCATTCTGCCCAGGCTCCAACTAAGCCCCTCCTCTCTGACCCCACCCATTCTGCCCAGGCTCCTCCAAAGCCCCTCCTCTGCTGTCTGACCCCACCCCCTCTGGCCAGGCTCCTCCTATACCCCCTCTGCCCAGGCTCCTCCTATACCCCTCCTCTCTGACCCCACCCCCTCTGCCCAGGCTCCTCTTAAGCCCCTCCTCTGCTGTCTGACCCCACCCATTCTGCCCAGGCTCCTCCTATACCCCCTCCTCTCTGACTCCACCCATTCTACCCAGGCTCCTCCCATACCCCTCTGACCCCACCCAGGCTCCTCCTATTTGACCCCACCCAATCTGACTAGGCTCCTCCTACACCCCCCTCTGCCAGGCTCCTCCTATACCCCTCCTCTGCTGTCTGACCCCACCCATTCTGCCCAGGCTCCTCCTTTTTGACCCCACCCAATCTGACTAGGCTCCTCCTAAGCCCCTCCTCTGCTGTCTGACCCCACTAATTCTGCCCAGGCTCCTCCTATACCCCTCCTATACCCCTCCTATACCCCACCTCTCTGACCCCACCCAATCTGACTAAGCCCCTCCTCTGCCTGACCCCACCCATTCTGCCCAGGCTCCTCCTATACCCCTTCCTCTCTGACTCCACCCATTCTACCCAGGCCCCTCCCATTCTACCCAGGCTCCTCCCATACCCCTCTGACCCCACCCATTCTGCCCAGGCTTCTCCTATTTGACCCCACCCAATCTGACTAGGCTCCTCCTACACCCCCCTCTGCCAGGCTCCTCCTATACCCCCTCCTCTCTGACTCCACCCATTCTACCCAGGCCCCTCCCATTCTGCCCAGGCTCCTCCTATTTGACCCCACCCAATCTGACTAGGCTCCTCCTACACCCCCCCTCTGCCAGGCTCCTCCTATACCCCTCCTCTCTGACCCCACCCAATCTGACTAGGCTCCTCCTAAGCCCCTAGGCCCCTCCTAAGCCCCTCCTCTGCTGTCTGACCCCACTCATTCTGCCCAGGCTCCTCCTAAGCCCCTCCTTTCTGACCCCACCCATTCTGCCCAGGCTCCTCCTCTCTGACCCCACCCATTCTGCCCAGGCTCCTCCTATACCCCACCTCTCTGACCCCACCCAATCTGACTAGGCTCCTCCTACACCCCCCTCTGCCCAGGCTCCTCCTATACCCCCCTCTTCCAGGCTCCTCCTATACCCCCTCCTCTCTGACCCCACCCATTCTGCCCAGGCTCCTCCTAAACCCCCTCCTCTCTGACTCCACCCATTCTGCCCAGGCTCCTCCTAAGCCCCTCCTCTCTGACCCCACCCATTCTGCCCATATACCCCCTCCTCCTGCCCAGGCTCCTCCTATACCCCTCCTCTCTGACCCCACCCCCTCTGTCCAGGCTCCTCCTAAGCCCCTCCTCTGCTGTCTGACCCCACCCATTCTGCCCAGGCTCCTCCTATACCACCTCCTCTCTGACTCCACCCATTCTACCCAGGCTCCTCCCATACCCCTCTGACCCCACCCATTCTGCCCAGGCTCCTCCTATTTGACCACACCCAATCTGACTAGGCTCCTCCTATACCCATTCTGCCCAGGCTCCTCCTATACCCCCTCCTCTCTGACTCCACCCATTCTGCCCAGGCTCCTCCTAAGCCCCTCTTCTCTGACCCCACCCATTCTGCCCATATACCCCCTCCTCCTGCCCAGGCTCCTCCTATACCCCTCCTCTCTGACCCCACCCCCTCTGCCCAGGCTCCTCCTAAGCCCCTCCTCTGCTGTCTGACCCCACCCATTCTGCCCAGGCTCCTCCTATACCCCACCTCTCTGACCCCACCCAATCTGACTAGGCTCCTCCTAAGCCCCTCCTCTGCTGTCTGACCCCACCCATTCTGCCCAGGCTCCTCCTATACCCCCTCCTCTCTGACCCCACCCATTCTGCCCAGGCTCCTCCTATTTGACCACACCCAATCTGACTAGGCTCCTCCTATACCCATTCTGCCCAGGCTCCTCCTATACCCCCTCCTAAGCCCCTCCTCTCTGACCCCACCCATTCTGCCCATATACCCCCTCCTCCTGCCCAGGCTCCTCCTATACCCCTCCTCTCTGACCCCACCCCCTCTGCCCAGGCTCCTCCTAAGCCCCTCCTCTGCTGTCTGACCCCACCCATTCTGCCCAGGCTCCTCCTATACCCCACCTCTCTGACCCCACCCAATCTGACTAGGCTCCTCCTAAGCCCCTCCTCTGCTGTCTGACCCCACCCATTCTGCCCAGGCTCCTCCTACACCCCCCTCTGCCAGGCTCCTCCTATACCCCTCCTCTGCTGTCTGACCCCACCCATTCTGCCCAGGCTCCTCCCATACCCCTCTGACCCCACCCATTCTGCCCAGCCTCCTCCTCTCTGACCCCACCCATTCTGCCCAGGCTCCTCCTAAGCCCCTCCTCTGCTGTCTGACCCCACCCATTCTGCCCAGGCTCCTCCCATACCCCTATGACCCCACCCATTCTGCCCAGGCTCCTCCTATACCCCACCTCTGTGACCCCACCCAATCTGACTAGGCTCCTCCTAAGCCCCTCCTCTGCTGTCTGACCCCACCCATTCTGCCCAGGCTCCTCCTATACCCCTCCTCTCTGACCCCACCCAATCTGACTAGGCTCCTCCTATTTGACCCCACCCAATCTGACTAAGCTCCTCCTAAGCCCCTCCTCTGCTGTCTGACCCCACCCATTCTGCCCAGGCTCCTCCTATACCCCACCTCTCTGACCCCACCCAATCTGACTAGGCTCCTCCTAAGCCCCTCCTCTGCTGTCTGACCCCACCCATTCTGCCCAGGCTCCTCCTATACCCCCTCCTCTCTGACCCCACCCATTCTGCCCAGGCTCCTCCTATTTGACCACACCCAATCTGACTAGGCTCCTCCTATACCCATTCTGCCCAGGCTCCTCCTATACCCCCTCCTAAGCCCCTCCTCTCTGACCCCACCCATTCTGCCCATATACCCCCTCCTCCTGCCCAGGCTCCTCCTATACCCCTCCTCTCTGACCCCACCCCCTCTGCCCAGGCTCCTCCTAAGCCCCTCCTCTGCTGTCTGACCCCACCCATTCTGCCCAGGCTCCTCCTATACCCCACCTCTCTGACCCCACCCAATCTGACTAGGCTCCTCCTAAGCCCCTCCTCTGCTGTCTGACCCCACCCATTCTGCCCAGGCTCCTCCTACACCCCCCTCTGCCAGGCTCCTCCTATACCCCTCCTCTGCTGTCTGACCCCACCCATTCTGCCCAGGCTCCTCCCATACCCCTCTGACCCCACCCATTCTGCCCAGCCTCCTCCTCTCTGACCCCACCCATTCTGCCCAGGCTCCTCCTAAGCCCCTCCTCTGCTGTCTGACCCCACCCATTCTGCCCAGGCTCCTCCCATACCCCTATGACCCCACCCATTCTGCCCAGGCTCCTCCTATACCCCACCTCTGTGACCCCACCCAATCTGACTAGGCTCCTCCTAAGCCCCTCCTCTGCTGTCTGACCCCACCCATTCTGCCCAGGCTCCTCCTATACCCCTCCTCTCTGACCCCACCCAATCTGACTAGGCTCCTCCTATTTGACCCCACCCAATCTGACTAAGCTCCTCCTAAGCCCCTCCTCTGCTGTCTGACCCCATCCATTCTGCCCAGGCTCCTCCTAAGCCCCTCTGCCCAGGCTCCTCCTATACCCCCTCCTCTCTGACTCCACCCATTCTGCCCAGGCTCCTCCTATACCCCTCCTCTCTGACCCCACCCAATCTGACTAAGCTCCTCCTAAGCCCCTCCTCTGCTGTCTGACCCCACCCATTCTGCCAAGGCTCCTCCTATTTGACCCCACCCAATCTGACTAGGTTCCTCCTAAGCCCCTCCTCTGCTGTCTGGCCCCACCCAACCTGCCCAGGCTCCTCCTATACCCCTCCTCTCTGACCCCACCCAATCTGACTAGGCTCCTCCTAAGCCCCTCCTCTGCTGTCTGACCCCACCCATTCTGCCCAGGCTCCTCCTAAGCCCCTCCTCTGCTGTCCCCACCCATTCTGCCCAGGCTCCTCCTATACCCCTCAGGCTCCTCCTATACCCCTCCTATTTGACCCCACCCAATCTGACTAGGCTCCTCCTAAGCCCCTCCTCTGCTGTCTGACCCCACCCATTCTGCCCAGGCTCCTCCTATACCCCACCTCTCTGACCCCACCCAATCTGACTAGGCTCCTCCTAAGCCCCTCCTCTGCTGTCTGACCCCACCCATTCTGCCCAGGCTCCTCCTATACCCCACCTCTCTGACCCCACCCAATCTGACTAGGCTCCTCCTAAGCCCCTCCTCTGCTGTCTGACCCCACCCATTCTGCCCAGGCTCCTCCTAAACCCCCCTCCTCTCTGACTCCACCCATTCTGACTAGGCTCCTCCTATTTGACCACACCCAATCTGACTAAGCCCCGCCTCTGCTGTCTGACCCCACCCATTCTGCCCAGGCTCCTCCTCTCTGACTCCACCCATTCTGCCGAGGCTCCTCCCATACCCCTCTGACCCCACCCATTCTGCCCAGGCTCCTCCTATTTGACCCCACCCAATCTGACTAGGCTCCTCCTAAGCCCCTCCTCTGCTGTCTGACCCCACCCATTCTGCCCAGGCTCCTCCTATACCCCCTCCTCTCTGACTCCACCCAATCTGACTAGGCTCCTCCTAAGCCCCTCCTCTGCTGTCTGACCCCACCCATTCTGCCCAGGCTCCTCCTATTTGACCCCACCCAATCTGACTAGGCTCCTCCTATACCCCCTCTGCCAGGCTCCTCCTATTCCCCTCCTCTCTGACCCCACCCATTCTGCCCAGGCTCCTCCTATTCCCCTCCTCTCTGACCCCACCCATTCTGCCCAGGCTCCTCCTATTTGACCACACCCAATCTGACTAGGCTCCTCCTATACCCCCTCCTCTCTGACTCCACCCATTCTGCCCAGGCTCCTCCTAAGCCCCTCCTCTCTGACCCCACCCCCTCTGCCAGGCTCCTCCTATACCCCCTTCTCTCTGACTCCACCCATTCTACCCAGGCTCCTCCCATTCTGCCCAGGCTCCTCCTATTTGACCCCACCCAATCTGACTAGGCTCCTCCTACACCCCCCTCTGCCCAGGCTCCTCCTATACCCCCTCCTCTCTGACTCCACCCATTCTACCCAGGCTCCTCCCATACCCCTCTGACCCCACCCATTCTGCCCAGGCTCCTCCTATTTGACCCCACCCAATCTGACTAGGCTCCTCCTACACCCCCCCTCTGCCAGGCTCTTCCTATACCCCTTCTCTCTGACCCCACCCAATCTGACTAGGCTCCTCCTAAGCCCCTAGGCCCCTCCTCTGCTGTCTGACCCCACTCATTCTGCCCAGGCTCCTCCTAAGCCCCTCCTCTGCTGTCTGACCCCACCCAATCTGACTAGGCTCCTCCTAAGCCCCTAGGCTCCTCCTAAGCCCCTCCTCTGCTCTCTGACCCCACCCATTCTGCCCAGGCTCCTCCTATACCCCACCTCTCTGACCCCACCCAATCTGACTAGGCTCCTCCTACACCCCCCTCTGCCCAGGCTCCTCCTATACCCCCCTCTTCCAGGCTCCTCCTATACCCCCTCCTCTCTGACCCCACCCATTCTGCCCAGGCTCCTCCTATACCCCCTCCTCTCTGACTCCACCCATTCTGCCCAGGCTCCTCCTAAGCCCCTCCTCTCTGACCCCACCCATTCTGCCCATATACCCCCTCCTCCTGCCCAGGCTCCTCCTATACCCCTCCTCTCTGACCCCACCCCCTCTGTCCAGGCTCCTCCTAAGCCCCTCCTCTGCTGTCTGACCCCACCCATTCTGCCCAGCCTCCTCCTCTCTGACCCCACCCATTCTGCCCAGGCTCCTCCTAAGCCCCTCCTCTGCTGTCTGACCCCACCCATTCTGCCCAGGCTCCTCCTATACCACCTCCTCTCTGACTCCACCCATTCTACCCAGGCTCCTCCCATACCCCTCTGACCCCACCCATTCTGCCCAGGCTCCTCCTATTTGACCACACCCAATCTGACTAGGCTCCTCCTATACCCATTCTGCCCAGGCTCCTCCTATACCCCCTCCTCTCTGACTCCACCCATTCTGCCCAGGCTCCTCCTAAGCCCCTCTTCTCTGACCCCACCCATTCTGCCCATATACCCCCTCCTCCTGCCCAGGCTCCTCCTATACCCCTCCTCTCTGACCCCACCCCCTCTGCCCAGGCTCCTCCTAAGCCCCTCCTCTGCTGTCTGACCCTACCCATTCTGCCCAGGCTCCTCCTATACCCCACCTCTCTGACCCCACCCAATCTGACTAGGCTCCTCCTAAGCCCCTCCTCTGCTGTCTGACCCCACCCATTCTGCCCAGGCTCCTCCTATACCCCCTCCTCTCTGACCCCACCCATTCTGCCCAGGCTCCTCCTATTTGACCACACCCAATCTGACTAGGCTCCTCCTATACCCATTCTGCCCAGGCTCCTCCTATACCCCCTCCTAAGCCCCTCCTCTCTGACCCCACCCATTCTGCCCATATACCCCCTCCTCCTGCCCAGGCTCCTCCTATACCCCTCCTCTCTGACCCCACCCCCTCTGCCCAGGCTCCTCCTAAGCCCCTCCTCTGCTGTCTGACCCCACCCATTCTGCCCAGGCTCCTCCTATACCCCACCTCTCTGACCCCACCCAATCTGACTAGGCTCCTCCTAAGCCCCTCCTCTGCTGTCTGACCCCACCCATTCTGCCCAGGCTCCTCCTACACCCCCCTCTGCCAGGCTCCTCCTATACCCCTCCTCTGCTGTCTGACCCCACCCATTCTGCCCAGGCTCCTCCCATACCCCTCTGACCCCACCCATTCTGCCCAGCCTCCTCCTCTCTGACCCCACCCATTCTGCCCAGGCTCCTCCTAAACCCTCCTCTGCTGTCTGACCCCACCCATTCTGCCCAGGCTCCTCCCATACCCCTCTGACCCCACCCATTCTGCCCAGGCTCCTCCTATACCCCACCTCTGTGACCCCACCCAATCTGACTAGGCTCCTCCTAAGCCCCTCCTCTGCTGTCTGACCCCACCCATTCTGCCCAGGCTCCTCCTATACCCC
Organism: Lissotriton vulgaris; assembly: GCF_964263255.1. Taxonomy (NCBI): domain Eukaryota; kingdom Metazoa; phylum Chordata; class Amphibia; order Caudata; family Salamandridae; genus Lissotriton; species Lissotriton vulgaris. Next base: position 1,004,239,121 of record NC_141695.1, read on the forward strand.
TCCTCTCTGACCCCACCCAATCTGACTAGGCTCCTCCTATTTGACCCCACCCAATCTGACTAGGCTCCTCCTAAGCCCCTCCTCTGCTGTCTGACCCCATCCATTCTGCCCAGGCTCCTCCTAAGCCCCTCTGCCCAGGCTCCTCCTATACCCCCTCCTCTCTGACTCCACCCATTCTGCCCAGGCTCCTCCTATACCCCTCCTCTCTGACCCCACCCAATCTGACTAAGCTCCTCCTAAGCCCCTCCTCTGCTGTCTGACCCCACCCATTCTGCCAAGGCTCCTCCTATTTGACCCCACCCAATCTGACTAGGTTCCTCCTAAGCCCCTCCTCTGCTGTCTGGCCCCACCCAACCTGCCCAGGCTCCTCCTATACCCCTCCTCTCTGACCCCACCCAATCTGAATAGGCTCCTCCTAAGCCCCTCCTCCTCTCTGACCCACCCAATCTGACTAGGCTCCTCCTAAGCCCCTCCTCTGCTGTCTGACCCCACCCATTCTGCCCAGGCTCCTCCTAAGCCCCTCCTCTGCTGTCCCCACCCATTCTGCCCAGGCTCCTCCTATACCCCTCAGGCTCCTCCTATACCCCTCCTATTTGACCCCACCCAATCTGACTAGGCTCCTCCTAAGCCCCTCCTCTGCTGTCTGACCCCACCCATTCTGCCCAGGCTCCTCCTATACCCCACCTCTCTGACCCCACCCAATCTGACTAGGCTCCTCCTAAGCCCCTCCTCTGCTGTCTGACCCCACCCATTCTGCCCAGGCTCCTCCTATACCCCCTCCTCTCTGACTCCACCCATTCTGCCCAGGCTCCTCCTATTGGACCCCACCCAATCTGATTAGGCTCCTCCTATACCCCCTCTGCCCAGGCTCCTCCTATACCCCTCCTCTCTGAGCCCACCCCCTCTGCCCAGGCTCCTCCTATACCCCCTCCTCTCTGACTCCACCCATTCTGCCCAGGCTCCTCCTATTTGACCCCACCCAATCTGACTAGGCTCCTCCTAAGCCCCTCCCCTCTGACCCCACCCATTCTGCCCAGGCTCCTCCTATACCCCTCCTCTCTGACCCCACCCCCTCTGCCCAGGCTCCTCCTATTTGACCCCACCCAATCTGACTAGGCTCCTCCTACACCCCCCTCTGCCAGGCTCCTCCTATACCCCCTCCTCTCTGACTCCACCCATTCTACCTAGGCTCCTCCCATACCCCTCTGACCCCACCCATTCTGCCCAGGCTCCTCCTATTTGACCCCACCCAATCTGACTAGGCTCCTCCTACACCCCCCTCTGCCCAGGCTCCTCCTATACCCCCTCCTCTCTGACTCCACCCATTCTGCCCAGGCTCCTCCTAAGCCCCTCCTCTCTGACCTCACCCATTCTGCCCATATACCCCCTCCTCCTGCCCAGGCTCCTCCTAAGCCCCTCCTCTGCTGTCTGACCCCACCCATTCTGCCCAGGCTCCAACTAAGCCCCTCCTCTCTGACCCCACCCATTCTGCCCAGGCTCCTCCAAAGCCCCTCCTCTGCTGTCTGACCCCACCCCCTCTGGCCAGGCTCCTCCTATACCCCCTCTGCCCAGGCTCCTCCTATACCCCTCCTCTCTGACCCCACCCCCTCTGCCCAGGCTCCTCTTAAGCCCCTCCTCTGCTGTCTGACCCCACCCATTCTGCCCAGGCTCCTCCTATACCCCCTCCTCTCTGACTCCACCCATTCTACCCAGGCTCCTCCCATACCCCTCTGACCCCACCCAGGCTCCTCCTATTTGACCCCACCCAATCTGACTAGGCTCCTCCTACACCCCCCTCTGCCAGGCTCCTCCTATACCCCTCCTCTGCTGTCTGACCCCACCCATTCTGCCCAGGCTCCTCCTTTTTGACCCCACCCAATCTGACTAGGCTCCTCCTAAGCCCCTCCTCTGCTGTCTGACCCCACTAATTCTGCCCAGGCTCCTCCTATACCCCTCCTATACCCCTCCTATACCCCACCTCTCTGACCCCACCCAATCTGACTAAGCCCCTCCTCTGCCTGACCCCACCCATTCTGCCCAGGCTCCTCCTATACCCCTTCCTCTCTGACTCCACCCATTCTACCCAGGCCCCTCCCATTCTACCCAGGCTCCTCCCATACCCCTCTGACCCCACCCATTCTGCCCAGGCTTCTCCTATTTGACCCCACCCAATCTGACTAGGCTCCTCCTACACCCCCCTCTGCCAGGCTCCTCCTATACCCCCTCCTCTCTGACTCCACCCATTCTACCCAGGCCCCTCCCATTCTGCCCAGGCTCCTCCTATTTGACCCCACCCAATCTGACTAGGCTCCTCCTACACCCCCCCTCTGCCAGGCTCCTCCTATACCCCTCCTCTCTGACCCCACCCAATCTGACTAGGCTCCTCCTAAGCCCCTAGGCCCCTCCTAAGCCCCTCCTCTGCTGTCTGACCCCACTCATTCTGCCCAGGCTCCTCCTAAGCCCCTCCTTTCTGACCCCACCCATTCTGCCCAGGCTCCTCCTCTCTGACCCCACCCATTCTGCCCAGGCTCCTCCTATACCCCACCTCTCTGACCCCACCCAATCTGACTAGGCTCCTCCTACACCCCCCTCTGCCCAGGCTCCTCCTATACCCCCCTCTTCCAGGCTCCTCCTATACCCCCTCCTCTCTGACCCCACCCATTCTGCCCAGGCTCCTCCTAAACCCCCTCCTCTCTGACTCCACCCATTCTGCCCAGGCTCCTCCTAAGCCCCTCCTCTCTGACCCCACCCATTCTGCCCATATACCCCCTCCTCCTGCCCAGGCTCCTCCTATACCCCTCCTCTCTGACCCCACCCCCTCTGTCCAGGCTCCTCCTAAGCCCCTCCTCTGCTGTCTGACCCCACCCATTCTGCCCAGGCTCCTCCTATACCACCTCCTCTCTGACTCCACCCATTCTACCCAGGCTCCTCCCATACCCCTCTGACCCCACCCATTCTGCCCAGGCTCCTCCTATTTGACCACACCCAATCTGACTAGGCTCCTCCTATACCCATTCTGCCCAGGCTCCTCCTATACCCCCTCCTCTCTGACTCCACCCATTCTGCCCAGGCTCCTCCTAAGCCCCTCTTCTCTGACCCCACCCATTCTGCCCATATACCCCCTCCTCCTGCCCAGGCTCCTCCTATACCCCTCCTCTCTGACCCCACCCCCTCTGCCCAGGCTCCTCCTAAGCCCCTCCTCTGCTGTCTGACCCCACCCATTCTGCCCAGGCTCCTCCTATACCCCACCTCTCTGACCCCACCCAATCTGACTAGGCTCCTCCTAAGCCCCTCCTCTGCTGTCTGACCCCACCCATTCTGCCCAGGCTCCTCCTATACCCCCTCCTCTCTGACCCCACCCATTCTGCCCAGGCTCCTCCTATTTGACCACACCCAATCTGACTAGGCTCCTCCTATACCCATTCTGCCCAGGCTCCTCCTATACCCCCTCCTAAGCCCCTCCTCTCTGACCCCACCCATTCTGCCCATATACCCCCTCCTCCTGCCCAGGCTCCTCCTATACCCCTCCTCTCTGACCCCACCCCCTCTGCCCAGGCTCCTCCTAAGCCCCTCCTCTGCTGTCTGACCCCACCCATTCTGCCCAGGCTCCTCCTATACCCCACCTCTCTGACCCCACCCAATCTGACTAGGCTCCTCCTAAGCCCCTCCTCTGCTGTCTGACCCCACCCATTCTGCCCAGGCTCCTCCTACACCCCCCTCTGCCAGGCTCCTCCTATACCCCTCCTCTGCTGTCTGACCCCACCCATTCTGCCCAGGCTCCTCCCATACCCCTCTGACCCCACCCATTCTGCCCAGCCTCCTCCTCTCTGACCCCACCCATTCTGCCCAGGCTCCTCCTAAGCCCCTCCTCTGCTGTCTGACCCCACCCATTCTGCCCAGGCTCCTCCCATACCCCTATGACCCCACCCATTCTGCCCAGGCTCCTCCTATACCCCACCTCTGTGACCCCACCCAATCTGACTAGGCTCCTCCTAAGCCCCTCCTCTGCTGTCTGACCCCACCCATTCTGCCCAGGCTCCTCCTATACCCCTCCTCTCTGACCCCACCCAATCTGACTAGGCTCCTCCTATTTGACCCCACCCAATCTGACTAAGCTCCTCCTAAGCCCCTCCTCTGCTGTCTGACCCCATCCATTCTGCCCAGGCTCCTCCTAAGCCCCTCTGCCCAGGCTCCTCCTATACCCCCTCCTCTCTGACTCCACCCATTCTGCCCAGGCTCCTCCTATACCCCTCCTCTCTGACCCCACCCAATCTGACTAAGCTCCTCCTAAGCCCCTCCTCTGCTGTCTGACCCCACCCATTCTGCCAAGGCTCCTCCTATTTGACCCCACCCAATCTGACTAGGTTCCTCCTAAGCCCCTCCTCTGCTGTCTGGCCCCACCCAACCTGCCCAGGCTCCTCCTATACCCCTCCTCTCTGACCCCACCCAATCTGACTAGGCTCCTCCTAAGCCCCTCCTCTGCTGTCTGACCCCACCCATTCTGCCCAGGCTCCTCCTAAGCCCCTCCTCTGCTGTCCCCACCCATTCTGCCCAGGCTCCTCCTATACCCCTCAGGCTCCTCCTATACCCCTCCTATTTGACCCCACCCAATCTGACTAGGCTCCTCCTAAGCCCCTCCTCTGCTGTCTGACCCCACCCATTCTGCCCAGGCTCCTCCTATACCCCACCTCTCTGACCCCACCCAATCTGACTAGGCTCCTCCTAAGCCCCTCCTCTGCTGTCTGACCCCACCCATTCTGCCCAGGCTCCTCCTATACCCCACCTCTCTGACCCCACCCAATCTGACTAGGCTCCTCCTAAGCCCCTCCTCTGCTGTCTGACCCCACCCATTCTGCCCAGGCTCCTCCTAAACCCCCCTCCTCTCTGACTCCACCCATTCTGACTAGGCTCCTCCTATTTGACCACACCCAATCTGACTAAGCCCCGCCTCTGCTGTCTGACCCCACCCATTCTGCCCAGGCTCCTCCTCTCTGACTCCACCCATTCTGCCGAGGCTCCTCCCATACCCCTCTGACCCCACCCATTCTGCCCAGGCTCCTCCTATTTGACCCCACCCAATCTGACTAGGCTCCTCCTAAGCCCCTCCTCTGCTGTCTGACCCCACCCATTCTGCCCAGGCTCCTCCTATTTGACCCCACCCAATCTGACTAGGCTCCTCCTATACCCCTCCTCTCTGACCCCACCCATTCTGCCCAGGCTCCTCCTATTCCCCTCCTCTCTGACCCCACCCATTCTGCCCAGGCTCCTCCTATTTGACCACACCCAATCTGACTAGGCTCCTCCTATACCCCCTCCTCTCTGACTCCACCCATTCTGCCCAGGCTCCTCCTAAGCCCCTCCTCGCTGACCCCACCCCCTCTGCCAGGCTCCTCCTATACCCCCTTCTCTCTGACTCCACCCATTCTACCCAGGCTCCTCCCATTCTGCCCAGGCTCCTCCTATTTGACCCCACCCAATCTGACTAGGCTCCTCCTACACCCCCCTCTGCCCAGGCTCCTCCTATACCCCCTCCTCTCTGACTCCACCCATTCTACCCAGGCTCCTCCCATACCCCTCTGACCCCACCCATTCTGCCCAGGCTCCTCCTATTTGACCCCACCCAATCTGACTAGGCTCCTCCTACACCCCCCCTCTGCCAGGCTCTTCCTATACCCCTTCTCTCTGACCCCACCCAATCTGACTAGGCTCCTCCTAAGCCCCTAGGCCCCTCCTCTGCTGTCTGACCCCACTCATTCTGCCCAGGCTCCTCCTAAGCCCCTCCTCTGCTGTCTGACCCCACCCAATCTGACTAGGCTCCTCCTAAGCCCCTCCTCTGCTCTCTGACCCCACCCATTCTGCCCAGGCTCCTCCTATACCCCACCTCTCTGACCCCACCCAATCTGACTAGGCTCCTCCTACACCCCCCTCTGCCCAGGCTCCTCCTATACCCCCCTCTTCCAGGCTCCTCCTATACCCCCTCCTCTCTGACCCCACCCATTCTGCCCAGGCTCCTCCTATACCCCCTCCTCTCTGACTCCACCCATTCTGCCCAGGCTCCTCCTAAGCCCCTCCTCTCTGACCCCACCCATTCTGCCCATATACCCCCTCCTCCTGCCCAGGCTCCTCCTATACCCCTCCTCTCTGACCCCACCCCCTCTGTCCAGGCTCCTCCTAAGCCCCTCCTCTGCTGTCTGACCCCACCCATTCTGCCCAGCCTCCTCCTCTCTGACCCCACCCATTCTGCCCAGGCTCCTCCTAAGCCCCTCCTCTGCTGTCTGACCCCACCCATTCTGCCCAGGCTCCTCCTATACCACCTCCTCTCTGACTCCACCCATTCTACCCAGGCTCCTCCCATACCCCTCTGACCCCACCCATTCTGCCCAGGCTCCTCCTATTTGACCACACCCAATCTGACTAGGCTCCTCCTATACCCATTCTGCCCAGGCTCCTCCTATACCCCCTCCTCTCTGACTCCACCCATTCTGCCCAGGCTCCTCCTAAGCCCCTCTTCTCTGACCCCACCCATTCTGCCCATATACCCCCTCCTCCTGCCCAGGCTCCTCCTATACCCCTCCTCTCTGACCCCACCCCCTCTGCCCAGGCTCCTCCTAAGCCCCTCCTCTGCTGTCTGACCCTACCCATTCTGCCCAGGCTCCTCCTATACCCCACCTCTCTGACCCCACCCAATCTGACTAGGCTCCTCCTAAGCCCCTCCTCTGCTGTCTGACCCCACCCATTCTGCCCAGGCTCCTCCTGTACCCCCTCCTCTCTGACCCCACCCATTCTGCCCAGGCTCCTCCTATTTGACCACACCCAATCTGACTAGGCTCCTCCTATACCCATTCTGCCCAGGCTCCTCCTATACCCCCTCCTAAGCCCCTCCTCTCTGACCCCACCCATTCTGCCCATATACCCCCTCCTCCTGCCCAGGCTCCTCCTATACCCCTCCTCTCTGACCCCACCCCCTCTGCCCAGGCTCCTCCTAAGCCCCTCCTCTGCTGTCTGACCCCACCCATTCTGCCCAGGCTCCTCCTATACCCCACCTCTCTGACCCCACCCAATCTGACTAGGCTCCTCCTAAGCCCCTCCTCTGCTGTCTGACCCCACCCATTCTGCCCAGGCTCCTCCTACACCCCCCTCTGCCAGGCTCCTCCTATACCCCTCCTCTGCTGTCTGACCCCACCCATTCTGCCCAGGCTCCTCCCATACCCCTCTGACCCCACCCATTCTGCCCAGGCTCCTGCTGTCTGACCCCACCCATTCTGCCCAGGCTCCTCCCATACCCCTCTGACCCCACCCATTCTGCCCAGGCTCCTCCTATACCCCACCTCTGTGACCCCACCCAATCTGACTAGGCTCCTCCTAAGCCCCTCCTCTGCTGTCTGACCCCACCCATTCTGCCCAGGCTCCTCCTATACCCCTCCTCTCTGACCCCACCCAATCTGACTAGGCTCCTCCTAAGCCCCTCCTCTGCTGTCTGACCCCATCCATTCTGCCCAGGCTCCTCCTAAGCCCCTCTGCCCAGGCTCCTCCTATACCCCCTCCTCTCTGACTCCACCCATTCTGCCCAGGCTCCTCCTATACCCCTCCTCTCTGACCCCACCCAATCTGACTAAGCTCCTCCTAAGCCCCTCCTCTGCTGTCTGACCCCACCCATTCTGCCAAGGCTCCTCCTATTTGACCCCACCCAATCTGACTAGGTTCCTCCTAAGCCCCTCCTCTGCTGTCTGGCCCCACCCAACCTGCCCAGGCTCCTCCTATACCCCTCCTCTCTGACCCCACCCAATCTGAATAGGCTCCTCCTAAGCCCCTCCTCCTCTCTGACCCACCCAATCTGACTAGGCTCCTCCTAAGCCCCTCCTCTGCTGTCTGACCCCACCCATTCTGCCCAGGCTCCTCCTATACCCCCTCCTCTCTGACTCCACCCATTCTGCCGAGGCTCCTCCCATACCCCTCTGACCCCACCCATTCTGCCCAGGCTCCTCCTATACCCCCTCCTCTCTGACTCCACCCAATCTGACTAGGCTCCTCCTAAGCCCCTCCTCTGCTGTCTGACCCCACCCATTCTGCCCAGGCTCCTCCTATTTGACCCCACCCAATCTGACTAGGCTCCTCCTAAGCCCCTAGGCTCCTCCTAAGCCCCTCCTCTGCTCTCTGACCCCACCCATTCTGCCCAGGCTCCTCCTATACCCCTCCTCTCTGACCCCACCCAACCTGCCCAGGGTCCTCCTCCTACAGACAACACCCATTCTCTTTCTTTCACCTTTCTTTCCACACCTATTTTACTTACCGACCAATCTGCAATCCCTCTTTCGCTAGGCATGATTCCACTCTTACACAACACACAGACACATTTTACTTACCAATTTACTTACCTGGTGCCGAACCTGGGATTTGAACCCTGGTTGTCTGGATGGAAGGCAGGAACTTACCCACTGGACCACACTGGTTTCCATGTAAGTAGCCTATCAAATTGTCCTTATGTCATGGTCATCCTTTTAATGTGCAATGGAAGCCACAGGAAAGGACACCAAGGCCTGTATGTTGCTTATAGTTACTTCTGCAATCCTCTAGACCACCAAGGAGCTATAGCTCAAAGGTAAGGCTTGTACCTTTGGTGGGGACAGCCCTCACAGGCCAGGGTTTGAATCCTGCCAGTGCTGTAGAAGTATCCCAAGGTGGGAAATTTTCAAACAGTGATTTTCTTTTATTTTTTGTTGCTAAGTGTTTTTCTGGTTTCCATGTAAGTAGCCTATCAAATTGTCCTTATGTCATGGTCATCCATTTAATGTGCAATGGAAGCCACAGGAAAGGACACCAAGGCCTGTATGTTGCTTATAGTTACTACTGCAATCCTCCAGACCACCAAGGAGCTATAGCTCAAAGGTAAGGCTTGTACCTTTGGTGGGGACAGCCCTCACAGGCCAGGGTTCGAATCCTGCCAGTGCTGTAGAAGTATCCCAAGGTGGGAAATTTTCAAACAGTGATTTTCTTTTTTTTTTTTTTGCTAAGTGTTTTTCTGGTTTCCATGTAAGTAGCCTATCAAATTGTCCTTATGTCATGGTCATCCATTTAATGTGCAATGGAAGCCACAGGGAAGGACACCAAGGCCTGTATGTTGCTTATAGTTACTACTGCAATCCTCTAGACCACCAAGGAGATAGCTCAAAGGTAAGGCTTGTACCTTTAGGGGGACAGCCCTCACAGGCCAGGGTTCGAATCCTGCCAGTGCTGTAGAAGTGTCCCAAGGTGGGAAATTTTCAAACAGTGATTTTTTTTTGCTAGTGTTTTTTTGGCAGGTGTCTCCCAACATTTCATATGTTTTCTCTCATGACCTTCTACCAACCGCCCTATTTCTCAAGTAGGTGCTAGGAACAAGGCCTTATCTTCCTTTATCAATGTCGTCATTCTTTGTCCTTTAAGTTTGGTGAATTGCAGAGTGCAATTGTGGTATTGGGGGTTATAACTGAGCACAAGAATGCGAGGATGGTGCTACACTTATTGTAAAATAGGTTGGTTGATGGTGATTTTTCATTTTAGTGTGAGCCACTCGCTCAAATCAGGGGTTTGGTGCCAGTGAGCTTGGATAGAAATAAAGGTCAAGTATGAGCTCTGGCTAATGAAATGATGGGTCGAGTTTGAGGCTAGCTAGAGTCCATTTATTAGGTGCAATAAGAAGTTGGAAAGATTTTTCCTTTAAGAGACAGACAAGAGCAGAGTCAAGCCTTTGCTCTAGTAGATCTGCATCATGCCTGCTGCAGGATGTGAAGGAGTGGACCTCCACAGCAGTGCGCTGTGCCGGGCTGGGCTGCACTGGGCTGGGCTGGGCCTGCCCTGGCATCTTGGATTTATTCACCCACCTCCTTCCTTTGAAGAACGCTCACGAACGGCCACGAACGTCCTTGTTCTGTATACAGGCGGACAGCGGGCAATTTAGGACCCTGCTAAATGATGGTGATGTCCCCATGTGCTTCCTTCGAGTGGCAAAATCCTTCGTCTAAGGCAGGTGGGCTTTTTTAAAATTTGGTTGAAGACCATATGTTGGAGGCAGTATCACGGCACAAGCCGCCGACCGTCTCAGAAGAAAGTATGCATGGGAGGACATTATTTGCATAGGAGAGCCCTCTTCTCAGTCCCATTCTTAAGCTGCAGTGGCCATGAAGTGTTACTAGTGGGCAGCAGTATGAACAAAAGAGCACACTGAGGCTTTTCTTCTTCTTGCTGACATGATTCTTGGTCATTTTTGTCTTGCAGGGCCTAAGGAGTGAAGGACTACGATGACTGAGGGGATGAGGAATGGCTGGCCTGTATTTGTGGTGAAGGGGGAACATTTGGAAGGTAAACAGCAAGATGAAAGCGTCAAAGCATATATGTTTGCTGAGTGATTGAGTCTGTGTGTCACTTGTCTCTTTGTAGGGACATGTGAGAAAGGAACAGCAGCACCATAGACTTCAGGTGGGAGAGCAAGCAAGGATGAATATTTCCCTCAAATCCAAATACTTACAGCACCTCAAAGATGACAAGTGCGATATGATGTTCTGCAATTGCAAGGATTTGCCATGTGTGGTGCATAAATATGCATGGTTAGTGAGGTTTTTCCCAGAATGTGAGTATCGTTAGGCTGGCAAATGTCAGGCACTCCTTTGGGGGTATGAGGCCAAGAAAAAATTTGGGAAGTTTGCTACAGTCATCTGTAGGATCGAAAGACACTGGGGAATCGTTACAGAGGGAGCCAGGCTGCACAAAACGTGGTAACAGTTGGACAGAAATCTTTAGCCGGACTTTTGACTACCCCCAATGTGGGACCAGGACCGCAGTACCTCTCTGTCTCTGAAACATATTTTGACCTCTGGGCACCACCATCTCAATGCCCCTCAAATGTTCCCTCCTGGAACCCCAGCTTTGGTAGTGCATCAACCAGGTTTCAATCATTTGAGTGACCACAAACACCCTTGCTATGTGCCTTCCATTTACATTCAGTCAGTAACCCAGCTGCTTCGTTCGCTATTGAATCTCAAGTGACAGTTGGATGCACATTGCAGGGGTATACAGGCATTTACCGTACTGTACAGCCCCTCTCAGTACAGTCAGACTACACTTCTTAAAATCATAAATACATGTTTTGTCCAACAGTAAGGCCGGGCCTTTCCTCTGTAGTTCATAGCCAACGTAAGGAGGAAAAAATAAGCTGAAGAGCATGCCAAAATTCTCTACAGACACTGCCAATCCTCACACTGCCTATTTGCATGCCGAGGTTATTCACTATGACCCACCAAACCAATTGGCAACAGTAGCCTCTCTCTGCCTCATTCGTATGCTCCGATGCCACCTTTATTTAGCAAATGTTAGTGCTCTAGGATTTCATAGCACGATTCGCTATAGCCTCTTTTTTCAACAGAAATGTCCTAAAGGTACCTATACCAATCTGCTGGGTGGGGAGGAGGGGGGCTGCTGCTGCTGGCAGTAAAATTTTGGGGCACCCCACCTGCAAAAATACATTCACATGCTCCTTGTTGTACCTTTCAATACCATAACTGCAGCAGAATCGTATGGTGACCCCTGTTGGTAACAGAAACTGTCAAACAGCTTTTTGCCACCCCCCCTCCCCCGTTGCCCCTAACCATTTGGGGTACACCCCATGAGGGAGGATCAGAGCAATAAAAAATAATGGTAGCCCCCCCAAAAAGTACCTGGAAGGCATGCCATTCTGTGCACCTCATCGCTCTTCACGTTGCGCCTAAGCACCTTTTAATACTGCTCCCCGACTGCCCCTCCAAACAGAAATCAGAAAGTATAGGGGGGTGCATTAAAAAAGTTTTTGCAGTTCCCCACCATAAGTCAGGATCCTCCTCCATCTATGACCCCTTCCTAGGCCCTCAGACCCCACCCATTCTGCCCAGGCTCCTCCTATTTGACCACACCCAATCTGACTAGGCTCCTCCTTAACCCCTCCTCTGCTCTCTGACCCCACCCAATCTGACTAGGCTCCTCCTATACCCCCTCCTCTCTGACTCCACCCATTCTGCCCAGGCTCCTCCCATACCCCTCTGACCCCACCCATTCTGCCCAGGCTCCTCCTATACCCCTCTTATTTGACCCCAATCTGACTAGGCTCCTCCTAAACCAATCCTCTGCTGTCTGACTCCACCCATTCTGCCCAGGCTCCTCCTATACCCCCTCCTCTCTGACTCCACCCATTCTGCCCAGGCTCCTCCTATTGGACCCCACCCAATCTGATTAGGCTCCTCCTATACCCCCTCTGCCCAGGCTCCTCCTATACCCCTCCTCTCTGAGCCCACCCCCTCTGCCCAGGCTCCTCCTATACCCCTCCTCTGCTGTCTGACCCCACCCATTCTGCCCAGGCTCCTCCTATTTGACCCCACCCAATCTGACTAGGCTCCTCCTAAGCCCCTCCTCTGCTGTCTGACCCCACCCATTCTGCCCAGGCTCCTCCTATTTGACCCCACCCAATCTGACTAGGCTCCTCCTAAGCCCCTCCTCTGCTGTCTGACCCCACCCATTCTGCCCAGGCTCCTCCTATTTGACCCCACCCAATCTGACTAGGTTCCTCCTAAGCCCCTCCTCTGCTGTCTGGCCCCACCCATTCTGCCCAGGCTCCTCCTATACCCCCTCCTATTTGACCCCACCCAATCTGACTAGGCTCCTCCTATACCCCATTCTGCCCAGGCTCCTCCTATTTGACCCCACCCAATCTGACTAGGCTCCTCCTATACCCCCCTCTGCCCAGGCTCCTCCTATTTGACCCCACCCAATCTGACAAGGCTCCTCCTAAGCCCCTCCTCTGCTGTCTGACCCCACCCATTCTGCCCAGGCTCCTCCTATTTGACCCCACCCAATCTGACTAGGTTCCTCCTAAGCCCCTCCTCTGCTGTCTGGCCCCACCCATTCTGCCCAGGCTCCTCCTATACCCCCTCCTATTTGACCCCACCCAATCTGACTAGGCTCCTCCTATACCCCATTCTGCCCAGGCTCCTCCTATTTGACCCCACCCAATCTGACTAGGCTCCTCCTACACCCCCCCTCTGCCAGGCTCCTCCTATACCCCTCCTCTCTGACCCCACCCAATCTGCCCAGGCTCCTCCCATACCCCTCTGACCCCACCCATTCTGCCCAGGCTCCTCCTATACCCCTCTTATTTGACCCCAATCTGACTAGGCTCCTCCTAAACCAATCCTCTGCTGTCTGACTCCACCCATTCTGCCCAGGCTCCTCCTCAGCCCCTCCTCTCTGACCTCACCCAATCTGACTAGGCTCCTCCTATACCCCCTCCTCTCTGACCCCACCCAATCTGACTAGGCTCCTCCTTAACCCCTCCTCTGCTCTCTGACCCCACCCATTCTGACTAAGCTCCTCCTAAACCCATCCTCTGCTGTCTGACCCCACCCATTCTGCCCAGGCTCCTCCTAAGCCCCTCTGCCCAGGCTCCTCCTATACCCCTCCTCTCTGACCTCACCCAATCTGACTAGGCTCCTCCTATACCCATTCTGCCCAGGCTCCTCCTATACCCCCTCCTCTCTGACTCCACCCATTCTGCCCAGGCTCCTCCTATACCCCTCCTCTCTGACTCCACCCATTCTGCCCAGGCTCCTCCTATACCCCCTCCTCTCTGACCCCACCCATTCTGCCCAGGCTCCTCCTATACCCCCTCCTCTCTGACCCCACCCCCTCTGCCCAGGCTCCTCCTATACCCCTCCTCTGCTGTCTGACCCCACCCATTCTGCCCAGGCTCCTCCTATACCCCCTCCTCTCTGACCCCACCCATTCTGCCCAGGCTCCTCCTATACCCCCTCCTCTCTGACCCCACCCATTCTGCCCAGGCTCCTCCTATACCCCCTCCTCTCTGACCCCACCCATTCTGCCCAGGCTCCTCCTATACCCCCTCCTCTCTGACCCCACCCATTCTGCCCAGGCTCCTCCTATTTGACCCCACCCAATCTGACTAGGTTCCTCCTAAGCCCCTCCTCTGCTGTCTGGCCCCACCCATTCTGCCCAGGCTCCTCCTATACCCCCTCCTATTTGACCCCACCCAATCTGACTAGGCTCCTCCTATACCCCCCTCTGCCCAGGCTCCTCCTATTTGACCCCACCCAATCTGACAAGGCTCCTCCTAAGCCCCTTCTCTGCTGTCTGACCCCACCCATTCTCCCCAGGCTCCTCCTATACCCCCTCCTCTCTGACCCCACCCATTCTGCCCAGGCTCCTCCTATACCCCCTCCTCTCTGACCCCACCCATTCTGCCCAGGCTCCTCCTATTTGACCCCACCCAATCTGACTAGGTTCCTCCTAAGCCCCTCCTCTGCTGTCTGGCCCCACCCATTCTGCCCAGGCTCCTCCTATACCCCCTCCTATTTGACCCCACCCAATCTGACTAGGCTCCTCCTATACCCCCCTCTGCCCAGGCTCCTCCTATTTGACCCCACCCAATCTGACAAGGCTCCTCCTAAGCCCCTTCTCTGCTGTCTGACCCCACCCATTCTCCCCAGGCTCCTCCTATACCCCACCTCTCTGACCCCACCCATTCTGCCCAGGCTCCTCCTATACCCCCTCCTCTCTGACTCCACCCATTCTGCCCAGGCTCCTCCTATTGGACCCCACCCAATCTGATTAGGCTCCTCCTATACCCCCTCTGCCCAGGCTCCTCCTATACCCCTCCTCTCTGAGCCCACCCCCTCTGCCCAGGCTCCTCCTATACCCCCTCCTCTCTGACTCCACCCATTCTGCCCAGGCTCCTCCTATTTGACCCCACCCAATCTGACTAGGCTCCTCCTAAGCCCCTCCCCTCTGACCCCACCCATTCTGCCCAGGCTCCTCCTATACCCCTCCTCTCTGACCCCACCCCCTCTGCCCAGGCTCCTCCTATTTGACCCCACCCAATCTGACTAGGCTCCTCCTACACCCCCCTCTGCCAGGCTCCTCCTATACCCCCTCCTCTCTGACTCCACCCATTCTACCTAGGCTCCTCCCATACCCCTCTGACCCCACCCATTCTGCCCAGGCTCCTCCTATTTGACCCCACCCAATCTGACTAGGCTCCTCCTACACCCCCCTCTGCCCAGGCTCCTCCTATACCCCCTCCTCTCTGACTCCACCCATTCTGCCCAGGCTCCTCCTAAGCCCCTCCTCTCTGACCTCACCCATTCTGCCCATATACCCCCTCCTCCTGCCCAGGCTCCTCCTAAGCCCCTCCTCTGCTGTCTGACCCCACCCATTCTGCCCAGGCTCCGCCTAAGCCCCTCCTCTCTGACCCCACCCATTCTGCCCAGGCTCCTCCAAAGCCCCTCCTCTGCTGTCTGACCCCACCCCCTCTGGCCAGGCTCCTCCTATACCCCCTCTGCCCAGGCTCCTCCTATACCCCTCCTCTCTGACCCCACCCCCTCTGCCCAGGCTCCTCTTAAGCCCCTCCTCTGCTGTCTGACCCCACCCATTCTGCCCAGGCTCCTCCTATACCCCCTCCTCTCTGACTCCACCCATTCTACCCAGGCTCCTCCCATACCCCTCTGACCCCACCCAGGCTCCTCCTATTTGACCCCACCCAATCTGACTAGGCTCCTCCTACACCCCCCTCTGCCAGGCTCCTCCTATACCCCTCCTCTGCTGTCTGACCCCACCCATTCTGCCCAGGCTCCTCCTTTTTGACCCCACCCAATCTGACTAGGCTCCTCCTAAGCCCCTCCTCTGCTGTCTGACCCCACTAATTCTGCCCAGGCTCCTCCTATACCCCTCCTATACCCCTCCTATACCCCACCTCTCTGACCCCACCCAATCTGACTAAGCCCCTCCTCTGCCTGACCCCACCCATTCTGCCCAGGCTCCTCCTATACCCCTTCCTCTCTGACTCCACCCATTCTACCCAGGCCCCTCCCATTCTACCCAGGCTCCTCCCATACCCCTCTGACCCCACCCATTCTGCCCAGGCTTCTCCTATTTGACCCCACCCAATCTGACTAGGCTCCTCCTACACCCCCCTCTGCCAGGCTCCTCCTATACCCCCTCCTCTCTGACTCCACCCATTCTACCCAGGCCCCTCCCATTCTGCCCAGGCTCCTCCTATTTGACCCCACCCAATCTGACTAGGCTCCTCCTACACCCCCCCTCTGCCAGGCTCCTCCTATACCCCTCCTCTCTGACCCCACCCAATCTGACTAGGCTCCTCCTAAGCCCCTAGGCCCCTCCTAAGCCCCTCCTCTGCTGTCTGACCCCACTCATTCTGCCCAGGCTCCTCCTAAGCCCCTCCTTTCTGACCCCACCCATTCTGCCCAGGCTCCTCCTCTCTGACCCCACCCATTCTGCCCAGGCTCCTCCTATACCCCACCTCTCTGACCCCACCCAATCTGACTAGGCTCCTCCTACACCCCCCTCTGCCCAGGCTCCTCCTATACCCCCCTCTTCCAGGCTCCTCCTATACCCCCTCCTCTCTGACCCCACCCATTCTGCCCAGGCTCCTCCTATACCCCCTCCTCTCTGACTCCACCCATTCTGCCCAGGCTCCTCCTAAGCCCCTCCTCTCTGACCCCACCCATTCTGCCCATATACCCCCTCCTCCTGCCCAGGCTCCTCCTATACCCCTCCTCTCTGACCCCACCCCCTCTGTCCAGGCTCCTCCTAAGCCCCTCCTCTGCTGTCTGACCCCACCCATTCTGCCCAGCCTCCTCCTCTCTGACCCCACCCATTCTGCCCAGGCTCCTCCTAAGCCCCTCCTCTGCTGTCTGACCCCACCCATTCTGCCCAGGCTCCTCCTATACCACCTCCTCTCTGACTCCACCCATTCTACCCAGGCTCCTCCCATACCCCTCTGACCCCACCCATTCTGCCCAGGCTCCTCCTATTTGACCACACCCAATCTGACTAGGCTCCTCCTATACCCATTCTGCCCAGGCTCCTCCTATACCCCCTCCTCTCTGACTCCACCCATTCTGCCCAGGCTCCTCCTAAGCCCCTCTTCTCTGACCCCACCCATTCTGCCCATATACCCCCTCCTCCTGCCCAGGCTCCTCCTATACCCCTCCTCTCTGACCCCACCCCCTCTGCCCAGGCTCCTCCTAAGCCCCTCCTCTGCTGTCTGACCCCACCCATTCTGCCCAGGCTCCTCCTATACCCCACCTCTCTGACCCCACCCAATCTGACTAGGCTCCTCCTAAGCCCCTCCTCTGCTGTCTGACCCCACCCATTCTGCCCAGGCTCCTCCTATACCCCCTCCTCTCTGACCCCACCCATTCTGCCCAGGCTCCTCCTATTTGACCACACCCAATCTGACTAGGCTCCTCCTATACCCATTCTGCCCAGGCTCCTCCTATACCCCCTCCTAAGCCCCTCCTCTCTGACCCCACCCATTCTGCCCATATACCCCCTCCTCCTGCCCAGGCTCCTCCTATACCCCTCCTCTCTGACCCCACCCCCTCTGCCCAGGCTCCTCCTAAGCCCCTCCTCTGCTGTCTGACCCCACCCATTCTGCCCAGGCTCCTCCTATACCCCACCTCTCTGACCCCACCCAATCTGACTAGGCTCCTCCTAAGCCCCTCCTCTGCTGTCTGACCCCACCCATTCTGCCCAGGCTCCTCCTACACCCCCCTCTGCCAGGCTCCTCCTATACCCCTCCTCTGCTGTCTGACCCCACCCATTCTGCCCAGGCTCCTCCCATACCCCTCTGACCCCACCCATTCTGCCCAGCCTCCTCCTCTCTGACCCCACCCATTCTGCCCAGGCTCCTCCTAAACCCTCCTCTGCTGTCTGACCCCACCCATTCTGCCCAGGCTCCTCCCATACCCCTCTGACCCCACCCATTCTGCCCAGGCTCCTCCTATACCCCTCTTATTTGACCCCAATCTGACTAGGCTCCTCCTAAACCAATCCTCTGCTGTCTGACTCCACCCATTCTGCCCAGGCTCCTCCTCAGCCCCTCCTCTCTGACCTCACCCAATCTGACTAGGCTCCTCCTATACCCCCTCCTCTCTGACCCCACCCAATCTGACTAGGCTCCTCCTTAACCCCTCCTCTGCTCTCTGACCCCACCCATTCTGACTAAGCTCCTCCTAAACCCATCCTCTGCTGTCTGACCCCACCCATTCTGCCCAGGCTCCTCCTAAGCCCCTCTGCCCAGGCTCCTCCTATACCCCTCCTCTCTGACCTCACCCAATCTGACTAGGCTCCTCCTATACCCATTCTGCCCAGGCTCCTCCTATACCCCCTCCTCTCTGACTCCACCCATTCTGCCCAGGCTCCTCCTATACCCCTCCTCTCTGACTCCACCCATTCTGCCCAGGCTCCTCCTATACCCCCTCCTCTCTGACCCCACCCATTCTGCCCAGGCTCCTCCTATACCCCCTCCTCTCTGACCCCACCCCCTCTGCCCAGGCTCCTCCTATACCCCTCCTCTGCTGTCTGACCCCACCCATTCTGCCCAGGCTCCTCCTATACCCCCTCCTCTCTGACCCCACCCATTCTGCCCAGGCTCCTCCTATACCCCCTCCTCTCTGACCCCACCCATTCTGCCCAGGCTCCTCCTATACCCCCTCCTCTCTGACCCCACCCATTCTGCCCAGGCTCCTCCTATACCCCCTCCTCTCTGACCCCACCCATTCTGCCCAGGCTCCTCCTATTTGACCCCACCCAATCTGACTAGGTTCCTCCTAAGCCCCTCCTCTGCTGTCTGGCCCCACCCATTCTGCCCAGGCTCCTCCTATACCCCCTCCTATTTGACCCCACTCAATCTGACTAGGCTCCTCCTATACCCCCCTCTGCCCAGGCTCCTCCTATTTGACCCCACCCAATCTGACAAGGCTCCTCCTAAGCCCCTTCTCTGCTGTCTGACCCCACCCATTCTCCCCAGGCTCCTCCTATACCCCCTCCTCTCTGACCCCACCCATTCTGCCCAGGCTCCTCCTATACCCAGTCCTCTATGACCCCACCCATTCTGCCCAGGCTCCTCCTATTTGACCCCACCCAATCTGACTAGGTTCCTCCTAAGCCCCTCCTCTGCTGTCTGGCCCCACCCATTCTGCCCAGGCTCCTCCTATACCCCCTCCTATTTGACCCCACCCAATCTGACTAGGCTCCTCCTATACCCCCCTCTGCCCAGGCTCCTCCTATTTGACCCCACCCAATCTGACAAGGCTCCTCCTAAGCCCCTTCTCTGCTGTCTGACCCCACCCATTCTCCCCAGGCTCCTCCTATACCCCACCTCTCTGACCCCACCCATTCTGCCCAGGCTCCTCCTATACCCCCTCCTCTCTGACTCCACCCATTCTGCCCAGGCTCCTCCTATTGGACCCCACCCAATCTGATTAGGCTCCTCCTATACCCCCTCTGCCCAGGCTCCTCCTATACCCCTCCTCTCTGAGCCCACCCCCTCTGCCCAGGCTCCTCCTATACCCCCTCCTCTCTGACTCCACCCATTCTGCCCAGGCTCCTCCTATTTGACCCCACCCAATCTGACTAGGCTCCTCCTAAGCCCCTCCCCTCTGACCCCACCCATTCTGCCCAGGCTCCTCCTATACCCCTCCTCTCTGACCCCACCCCCTCTGCCCAGGCTCCTCCTATTTGACCCCACCCAATCTGACTAGGCTCCTCCTACACCCCCCTCTGCCAGGCTCCTCCTATACCCCCTCCTCTCTGACTCCACCCATTCTACCTAGGCTCCTCCCATACCCCTCTGACCCCACCCATTCTGCCCAGGCTCCTCCTATTTGACCCCACCCAATCTGACTAGGCTCCTCCTACACCCCCCTCTGCCCAGGCTCCTCCTATACCCCCTCCTCTCTGACTCCACCCATTCTGCCCAGGCTCCTCCTAAGCCCCTCCTCTCTGACCTCACCCATTCTGCCCATATACCCCCTCCTCCTGCCCAGGCTCCGCCTAAGCCCCTCCTCTCTGACCCCACCCATTCTGCCCAGGCTCCTCCAAAGCCCCTCCTCTGCTGTCTGACCCCACCCCCTCTGGCCAGGCTCCTCCTATACCCCCTCTGCCCAGGCTCCTCCTATACCCCTCCTCTCTGACCCCACCCCCTCTGCCCAGGCTCCTCTTAAGCCCCTCCTCTGCTGTCTGACCCCACCCATTCTGCCCAGGCTCCTCCTATACCCCCTCCTCTCTGACTCCACCCATTCTACCCAGGCTCCTCCCATACCCCTCTGACCCCACCCAGGCTCCTCCTATTTGACCCCACCCAATCTGACTAGGCTCCTCCTACACCCCCCTCTGCCAGGCTCCTCCTATACCCCTCCTCTGCTGTCTGACCCCACCCATTCTGCCCAGGCTCCTCCTTTTTGACCCCACCCAATCTGACTAGGCTCCTCCTAAGCCCCTCCTCTGCTGTCTGACCCCACTAATTCTGCCCAGGCTCCTCCTATACCCCTCCTATACCCCTCCTATACCCCACCTCTCTGACCCCACCCAATCTGACTAAGCCCCTCCTCTGCCTGACCCCACCCATTCTGCCCAGGCTCCTCCTATACCCCTTCCTCTCTGACTCCACCCATTCTACCCAGGCCCCTCCCATTCTACCCAGGCTCCTCCCATACCCCTCTGACCCCACCCATTCTGCCCAGGCTTCTCCTATTTGACCCCACCCAATCTGACTAGGCTCCTCCTACACCCCCCTCTGCCAGGCTCCTCCTATACCCCCTCCTCTCTGACTCCACCCATTCTACCCAGGCCCCTCCCATTCTGCCCAGGCTCCTCCTATTTGACCCCACCCAATCTGACTAGGCTCCTCCTACACCCCCCCTCTGCCAGGCTCCTCCTATACCCCTCCTCTCTGACCCCACCCAATCTGACTAGGCTCCTCCTAAGCCCCTAGGCCCCTCCTAAGCCCCTCCTCTGCTGTCTGACCCCACTCATTCTGCCCAGGCTCCTCCTAAGCCCCTCCTTTCTGACCCCACCCATTCTGCCCAGGCTCCTCCTCTCTGACCCCACCCATTCTGCCCAGGCTCCTCCTATACCCCACCTCTCTGACCCCACCCAATCTGACTAGGCTCCTCCTACACCCCCCTCTGCCCAGGCTCCTCCTATACCCCCCTCTTCCAGGCTCCTCCTATACCCCCTCCTCTCTGACCCCACCCATTCTGCCCAGGCTCCTCCTATACCCCCTCCTCTCTGACTCCACCCATTCTGCCCAGGCTCCTCCTAAGCCCCTCCTCTCTGACCCCACCCATTCTGCCCATATACCCCCTCCTCCTGCCCAGGCTCCTCCTATACCCCTCCTCTCTGACCCCACCCCCTCTGTCCAGGCTCCTCCTAAGCCCCTCCTCTGCTGTCTGACCCCACCCATTCTGCCCAGCCTCCTCCTCTCTGACCCCACCCATTCTGCCCAGGCTCCTCCTAAGCCCCTCCTCTGCTGTCTGACCCCACCCATTCTGCCCAGGCTCCTCCTATACCACCTCCTCTCTGACTCCACCCATTCTACCCAGGCTCCTCCCATACCCCTCTGACCCCACCCATTCTGCCCAGGCTCCTCCTATTTGACCACACCCAATCTGACTAGGCTCCTCCTATACCCATTCTGCCCAGGCTCCTCCTATACCCCCTCCTCTCTGACTCCACCCATTCTGCCCAGGCTCCTCCTAAGCCCCTCTTCTCTGACCCCACCCATTCTGCCCATATACCCCCTCCTCCTGCCCAGGCTCCTCCTATACCCCTCCTCTCTGACCCCACCCCCTCTGCCCAGGCTCCTCCTAAGCCCCTCCTCTGCTGTCTGACCCCACCCATTCTGCCCAGGCTCCTCCTATACCCCACCTCTCTGACCCCACCCAATCTGACTAGGCTCCTCCTAAGCCCCTCCTCTGCTGTCTGACCCCACCCATTCTGCCCAGGCTCCTCCTATACCCCCTCCTCTCTGACCCCACCCATTCTGCCCAGGCTCCTCCTATTTGACCACACCCAATCTGACTAGGCTCCTCCTATACCCATTCTGCCCAGGCTCCTCCTATACCCCCTCCTAAGCCCCTCCTCTCTGACCCCACCCATTCTGCCCATATACCCCCTCCTCCTGCCCAGGCTCCTCCTATACCCCTCCTCTCTGACCCCACCCCCTCTGCCCAGGCTCCTCCTAAGCCCCTCCTCTGCTGTCTGACCCCACCCATTCTGCCCAGGCTCCTCCTATACCCCACCTCTCTGACCCCACCCAATCTGACTAGGCTCCTCCTAAGCCCCTCCTCTGCTGTCTGACCCCACCCATTCTGCCCAGGCTCCTCCTACACCCCCCTCTGCCAGGCTCCTCCTATACCCCTCCTCTGCTGTCTGACCCCACCCATTCTGCCCAGGCTCCTCCCATACCCCTCTGACCCCACCCATTCTGCCCAGCCTCCTCCTCTCTGACCCCACCCATTCTGCCCAGGCTCCTCCTAAACCCTCCTCTGCTGTCTGACCCCACCCATTCTGCCCAGGCTCCTCCCATACCCCTCTGACCCCACCCATTCTGCCCAGGCTCCTCCTATACCCCACCTCTGTGACCCCACCCAATCTGACTAGGCTCCTCCTAAGCCCCTCCTCTGCTGTCTGACCCCACCCATTCTGCCCAGGCTCCTCCTATACCCCTCCTCTCTGACCCCACCCAATCTGACTAGGCTCCTCCTATTTGACCCCACCCAATCTGACTAGGCTCCTCCTAAGCCCCTCCTCTGCTGTCTGACCCCATCCATTCTGCCCAGGCTCCTCCTAAGCCCCTCTGCCCAGGCTCCTCCTATACCCCCTCCTCTCTGACTCCACCCATTCTGCCCAGGCTCCTCCTATACCCCTCCTCTCTGACCCCACCCAATCTGACTAAGCTCCTCCTAAGCCCCTCCTCTGCTGTCTGACCCCACCCATTCTGCCAAGGCTCCTCCTATTTGACCCCACCCAATCTGACTAGGTTCCTCCTAAGCCCCTCCTCTGCTGTCTGGCCCCACCCAACCTGCCCAGGCTCCTCCTATACCCCTCCTCTCTGACCCCACCCAATCTGAATAGGCTCCTCCTAAGCCCCTCCTCCTCTCTGACCCACCCAATC
Source organism: Lissotriton vulgaris (assembly GCF_964263255.1). NCBI lineage: Eukaryota > Metazoa > Chordata > Amphibia > Caudata > Salamandridae > Lissotriton > Lissotriton vulgaris. The sequence continues at coordinate 1,004,262,117 of NC_141695.1, forward strand.
TGACTAGGCTCCTCCTAAGCCCCTCCTCTGCTGTCTGACCCCACCCATTCTGCCCAGGCTCCTCCTAAGCCCCTCCTCTGCTGTCCCCACCCATTCTGCCCAGGCTCCTCCTATACCCCTCAGGCTCCTCCTATACCCCTCCTATTTGACCCCACCCAATCTGACTAGGCTCCTCCTAAGCCCCTCCTCTGCTGTCTGACCCCACCCATTCTGCCCAGGCTCCTCCTATACCCCACCTCTCTGACCCCACCCAATCTGACTAGGCTCCTCCTAAGCCCCTCCTCTGCTGTCTGACCCCACCCATTCTGCCCAGGCTCCTCCTATACCCCACCTCTCTGACCCCACCCAATCTGACTAGGCTCCTCCTAAGCCCCTCCTCTGCTGTCTGACCCCACCCATTCTGCCCAGGCTCCTCCTAAACCCCCCTCCTCTCTGACTCCACCCATTCTGACTAGGCTCCTCCTATTTGACCACACCCAATCTGACTAAGCTCCTCCTAAGCCCCGCCTCTGCTGTCTGACCCCACCCATTCTGCCCAGGCTCCTCCTATACCCCCTCCTCTCTGACTCCACCCATTCTGCCGAGGCTCCTCCCATACCCCTCTGACCCCACCCATTCTGCCCAGGCTCCTCCTATACCCCCTCCTCTCTGACTCCACCCAATCTGACTAGGCTCCTCCTAAGCCCCTCCTCTGCTGTCTGACCCCACCCATTCTGCCCAGGCTCCTCCTATTTGACCCCACCCAATCTGACTAGGCTCCTCCTATACCCCCTCTGCCAGGCTCCTCCTATTCCCCTCCTCTCTGACCCCACCCATTCTGCCCAGGCTCCTCCTATTTGACCACACCCAATCTGACTAGGCTCCTCCTATACCCCCTCCTCTCTGACTCCACCCATTCTGCCCAGGCTCCTCCTAAGCCCCTCCTCTGCTGTCTGACCCCACCCATTCTGCCCAGGCTCCTCCTATACCCCCTCCTCTCTGACTCCACCCATTCTGCCCAGGCTCCTCCTAAGCCCCTCCTCTGCTGTCTGACCCCACCCATTCTGCCCAGGCTCCTCCTATACCCCCTCCTCTCTGACTCCACCCAATCTGACTAGGCTCCTCCTAAGCCCCTCCTCTGCTGTCTGACCCCACCCATTCTGCCCAGGCTCCTCCTATTTGACCCCACCCATTCTGCCCAGGCTCCTCCTAAGCCCCTCTGCCCAGGCTCCTCCTATACCCCTCCTCTCTGACCTCACCCAATCTGACTAGGCTCCTCCTATACCCATTCTGCCCAGGCTCCTCCTATACCCCCTCCTCTCTGACTCCACCCATTCTGCCCAGGCTCCTCCTATACCCCTCCTCTCTGACTCCACCCATTCTGCCCAGGCTCCTCCTATACCCCCTCCTCTCTGACCCCACCCATTCTGCCCAGGCTCCTCCTATACCCCCTCCTCTCTGACCCCACCCCCTCTGCCCAGGCTCCTCCTATACCCCTCCTCTGCTGTCTGACCCCACCCATTCTGCCCAGGCTCCTCCTATACCCCCTCCTCTCTGACCCCACCCATTCTGCCCAGGCTCCTCCTATACCCCCTCCTCTCTGACCCCACCCATTCTGCCCAGGCTCCTCCTATACCTCCTCCTCTCTGACCCCACCCATTCTGCCCAGGCTCCTCCTATACCCCCTCCTCTCTGACCCCACCCATTCTGCCCAGGCTCCTCCTATTTGACCCCACCCAATCTGACTAGGTTCCTCCTAAGCCCCTCCTCTGCTGTCTGGCCCCACCCATTCTGCCCAGGCTCCTCCTATACCCCCTCCTATTTGACCCCACCCAATCTGACTAGGCTCCTCCTATACCCCCCTCTGCCCAGGCTCCTCCTATTTGACCCCACCCAATCTGACAAGGCTCCTCCTAAGCCCCTTCTCTGCTGTCTGACCCCACCCATTCTCCCCAGGCTCCTCCTATACCCCCTCCTCTCTGACCCCACCCATTCTGCCCAGGCTCCTCCTATACCCCCTCCTCTCTGACCCCACCCATTCTGCCCAGGCTCCTCCTATTTGACCCCACCCAATCTGACTAGGTTCCTCCTAAGCCCCTCCTCTGCTGTCTGGCCCCACCCATTCTGCCCAGGCTCCTCCTATACCCCCTCCTATTTGACCCCACCCAATCTGACTAGGCTCCTCCTATACCCCCCTCTGCCCAGGCTCCTCCTATTTGACCCCACCCAATCTGACAAGGCTCCTCCTAAGCCCCTTCTCTGCTGTCTGACCCCACCCATTCTCCCCAGGCTCCTCCTATACCCCACCTCTCTGACCCCACCCATTCTGCCCAGGCTCCTCCTATACCCCCTCCTCTCTGACTCCACCCATTCTGCCCAGGCTCCTCCTATTGGACCCCACCCAATCTGATTAGGCTCCTCCTATACCCCCTCTGCCCAGGCTCCTCCTATACCCCTCCTCTCTGAGCCCACCCCCTCTGCCCAGGCTCCTCCTATACCCCCTCCTCTCTGACTCCACCCATTCTGCCCAGGCTCCTCCTATTTGACCCCACCCAATATGACTAGGCTCCTCCTAAGCCCCTCCCCTCTGACCCCACCCATTCTGCCCAGGCTCCTCCTATACCCCTCCTCTCTGACCCCACCCCCTCTGCCCAGGCTCCTCCTATTTGACCCCACCCAATCTGACTAGGCTCCTCCTACACCCCCCTCTGCCAGGCTCCTCCTATACCCCCTCCTCTCTGACTCCACCCATTCTACCTAGGCTCCTCCCATACCCCTCTGACCCCACCCATTCTGCCCAGGCTCCTCCTATTTGACCCCACCCAATCTGACTAGGCTCCTCCTACACCCCCCTCTGCCCAGGCTCCTCCTATACCCCCTCCTCTCTGACTCCACCCATTCTGCCCAGGCTCCTCCTAAGCCCCTCCTCTCTGACCTCACCCATTCTGCCCATATACCCCCTCCTCCTGCCCAGGCTCCTCCTAAGCCCCTCCTCTGCTGTCTGACCCCACCCATTCTGCCCAGGCTCCGCCTAAGCCCCTCCTCTCTGACCCCACCCATTCTGCCCAGGCTCCTCCAAAGCCCCTCCTCTGCTGTCTGACCCCACCCCCTCTGGCCAGGCTCCTCCTATACCCCCTCTGCCCAGGCTCCTCCTATACCCCTCCTCTCTGACCCCACCCCCTCTGCCCAGGCTCCTCTTAAGCCCCTCCTCTGCTGTCTGACCCCACCCATTCTGCCCAGGCTCCTCCTATACCCCCTCCTCTCTGACTCCACCCATTCTACCCAGGCTCCTCCCATACCCCTCTGACCCCACCCAGGCTCCTCCTATTTGACCCCACCCAATCTGACTAGGCTCCTCCTACACCCCCCTCTGCCAGGCTCCTCCTATACCCCTCCTCTGCTGTCTGACCCCACCCATTCTGCCCAGGCTCCTCCTTTTTGACCCCACCCAATCTGACTAGGCTCCTCCTAAGCCCCTCCTCTGCTGTCTGACCCCACTAATTCTGCCCAGGCTCCTCCTATACCCCTCCTATACCCCTCCTATACCCCACCTCTCTGACCCCACCCAATCTGACTAAGCCCCTCCTCTGCCTGACCCCACCCATTCTGCCCAGGCTCCTCCTATACCCCTTCCTCTCTGACTCCACCCATTCTACCCAGGCCCCTCCCATTCTACCCAGGCTCCTCCCATACCCCTCTGACCCCACCCATTCTGCCCAGGCTTCTCCTATTTGACCCCACCCAATCTGACTAGGCTCCTCCTACACCCCCCTCTGCCAGGCTCCTCCTATACCCCCTCCTCTCTGACTCCACCCATTCTACCCAGGCCCCTCCCATTCTGCCCAGGCTCCTCCTATTTGACCCCACCCAATCTGACTAGGCTCCTCCTACACCCCCCCTCTGCCAGGCTCCTCCTATACCCCTCCTCTCTGACCCCACCCAATCTGACTAGGCTCCTCCTAAGCCCCTAGGCCCCTCCTAAGCCCCTCCTCTGCTGTCTGACCCCACTCATTCTGCCCAGGCTCCTCCTAAGCCCCTCCTTTCTGACCCCACCCATTCTGCCCAGGCTCCTCCTCTCTGACCCCACCCATTCTGCCCAGGCTCCTCCTATACCCCACCTCTCTGACCCCACCCAATCTGACTAGGCTCCTCCTACACCCCCCTCTGCCCAGGCTCCTCCTATACCCCCCTCTTCCAGGCTCCTCCTATACCCCCTCCTCTCTGACCCCACCCATTCTGCCCAGGCTCCTCCTATACCCCCTCCTCTCTGACTCCACCCATTCTGCCCAGGCTCCTCCTAAGCCCCTCCTCTCTGACCCCACCCATTCTGCCCATATACCCCCTCCTCCTGCCCAGGCTCCTCCTATACCCCTCCTCTCTGACCCCACCCCCTCTGTCCAGGCTCCTCCTAAGCCCCTCCTCTGCTGTCTGACCCCACCCATTCTGCCCAGCCTCCTCCTCTCTGACCCCACCCATTCTGCCCAGGCTCCTCCTAAGCCCCTCCTCTGCTGTCTGACCCCACCCATTCTGCCCAGGCTCCTCCTATACCACCTCCTCTCTGACTCCACCCATTCTACCCAGGCTCCTCCCATACCCCTCTGACCCCACCCATTCTGCCCAGGCTCCTCCTATTTGACCACACCCAATCTGACTAGGCTCCTCCTATACCCATTCTGCCCAGGCTCCTCCTATACCCCCTCCTCTCTGACTCCACCCATTCTGCCCAGGCTCCTCCTAAGCCCCTCTTCTCTGACCCCACCCATTCTGCCCATATACCCCCTCCTCCTGCCCAGGCTCCTCCTATACCCCTCCTCTCTGACCCCACCCCCTCTGCCCAGGCTCCTCCTAAGCCCCTCCTCTGCTGTCTGACCCCACCCATTCTGCCCAGGCTCCTCCTATACCCCACCTCTCTGACCCCACCCAATCTGACTAGGCTCCTCCTAAGCCCCTCCTCTGCTGTCTGACCCCACCCATTCTGCCCAGGCTCCTCCTATACCCCCTCCTCTCTGACCCCACCCATTCTGCCCAGGCTCCTCCTATTTGACCACACCCAATCTGACTAGGCTCCTCCTATACCCATTCTGCCCAGGCTCCTCCTATACCCCCTCCTAAGCCCCTCCTCTCTGACCCCACCCATTCTGCCCATATACCCCCTCCTCCTGCCCAGGCTCCTCCTATACCCCTCCTCTCTGACCCCACCCCCTCTGCCCAGGCTCCTCCTAAGCCCCTCCTCTGCTGTCTGACCCCACCCATTCTGCCCAGGCTCCTCCTATACCCCACCTCTCTGACCCCACCCAATCTGACTAGGCTCCTCCTAAGCCCCTCCTCTGCTGTCTGACCCCACCCATTCTGCCCAGGCTCCTCCTACACCCCCCTCTGCCAGGCTCCTCCTATACCCCTCCTCTGCTGTCTGACCCCACCCATTCTGCCCAGGCTCCTCCCATACCCCTCTGACCCCACCCATTCTGCCCAGCCTCCTCCTCTCTGACCCCACCCATTCTGCCCAGGCTCCTCCTAAACCCTCCTCTGCTGTCTGACCCCACCCATTCTGCCCAGGCTCCTCCCATACCCCTCTGACCCCACCCATTCTGCCCAGGCTCCTCCTATACCCCTCTTATTTGACCCCAATCTGACTAGGCTCCTCCTAAACCAATCCTCTGCTGTCTGACTCCACCCATTCTGCCCAGGCTCCTCCTCAGCCCCTCCTCTCTGACCTCACCCAATCTGACTAGGCTCCTCCTATACCCCCTCCTCTCTGACCCCACCCAATCTGACTAGGCTCCTCCTTAACCCCTCCTCTGCTCTCTGACCCCACCCATTCTGACTAAGCTCCTCCTAAACCCATCCTCTGCTGTCTGACCCCACCCATTCTGCCCAGGCTCCTCCTAAGCCCCTCTGCCCAGGCTCCTCCTATACCCCTCCTCTCTGACCTCACCCAATCTGACTAGGCTCCTCCTATACCCATTCTGCCCAGGCTCCTCCTATACCCCCTCCTCTCTGACTCCACCCATTCTGCCCAGGCTCCTCCTATACCCCTCCTCTCTGACTCCACCCATTCTGCCCAGGCTCCTCCTATACCCCCTCCTCTCTGACCCCACCCATTCTGCCCAGGCTCCTCCTATACCCCCTCCTCTCTGACCCCACCCCCTCTGCCCAGGCTCCTCCTATACCCCTCCTCTGCTGTCTGACCCCACCCATTCTGCCCAGGCTCCTCCTATACCCCCTCCTCTCTGACCCCACCCATTCTGCCCAGGCTCCTCCTATACCCCCTCCTCTCTGACTCCACCCATTCTGCCCAGGCTCCTCCTATACCCCTCCTCTCTGACTCCACCCATTCTGCCCAGGCTCCTCCTATACCCCCTCCTCTCTGACCCCATCCATTCTGCCCAGGCTCCTCCTATACCCCCTCCTCTCTGACCCCACCCCCTCTGCCCAGGCTCCTCCTATACCCCTCCTCTGCTGTCTGACCCCACCCATTCTGCCCAGGCTCCTCCTATACCCCCTCCTCTCTGACCCCACCCATTCTGCCCAGGCTCCTCCTATACCCCCTCCTCTCTGACCCCACCCATTCTGCCCAGGCTCCTCCTATACCCCCTCCTCTCTGACCCCACCCATTCTGCCCAGGCTCCTCCTATACCCCCCTCTGCCCAGGCTCCTCCTATTTGACCCCACCCAATCTGACAAGGCTCCTCCTAAGCCCCTTCTCTGCTGTCTGACCCCACCCATTCTCCCCAGGCTCCTCCTATACCCCCTCCTCTCTGACCCCACCCATTCTGCCCAGGCTCCTCCTATACCCCCTCCTCTCTGACCCCACCCATTCTGCCCAGGCTCCTCCTATTTGACCCCACCCAATCTGACTAGGTTCCTCCTAAGCCCCTCCTCTGCTGTCTGGCCCCACCCATTCTGCCCAGGCTCCTCCTATACCCCCTCCTATTTGACCCCACCCAATCTGACTAGGCTCCTCCTATACCCCCCTCTGCCCAGGCTCCTCCTATTTGACCCCACCCAATCTGACAAGGCTCCTCCTAAGCCCCTTCTCTGCTGTCTGACCCCACCCATTCTCCCCAGGCTCCTCCTATACCCCACCTCTCTGACCCCACCCATTCTGCCCAGGCTCCTCCTATACCCCCTCCTCTCTGACTCCACCCATTCTGCCCAGGCTCCTCCTATTGGACCCCACCCAATCTGATTAGGCTCCTCCTATACCCCCTCTGCCCAGGCTCCTCCTATACCCCTCCTCTCTGAGCCCACCCCCTCTGCCCAGGCTCCTCCTATACCCCCTCCTCTCTGACTCCACCCATTCTGCCCAGGCTCCTCCTATTTGACCCCACCCAATCTGACTAGGCTCCTCCTAAGCCCCTCCCCTCTGACCCCACCCATTCTGCCCAGGCTCCTCCTATACCCCTCCTCTCTGACCCCACCCCCTCTGCCCAGGCTCCTCCTATTTGACCCCACCCAATCTGACTAGGCTCCTCCTACACCCCCCTCTGCCAGGCTCCTCCTATACCCCCTCCTCTCTGACTCCACCCATTCTACCTAGGCTCCTCCCATACCCCTCTGACCCCACCCATTCTGCCCAGGCTCCTCCTATTTGACCCCACCCAATCTGACTAGGCTCCTCCTACACCCCCCTCTGCCCAGGCTCCTCCTATACCCCCTCCTCTCTGACTCCACCCATTCTGCCCAGGCTCCTCCTAAGCCCCTCCTCTCTGACCTCACCCATTCTGCCCATATACCCCCTCCTCCTGCCCAGGCTCCGCCTAAGCCCCTCCTCTCTGACCCCACCCATTCTGCCCAGGCTCCTCCAAAGCCCCTCCTCTGCTGTCTGACCCCACCCCCTCTGGCCAGGCTCCTCCTATACCCCCTCTGCCCAGGCTCCTCCTATACCCCTCCTCTCTGACCCCACCCCCTCTGCCCAGGCTCCTCTTAAGCCCCTCCTCTGCTGTCTGACCCCACCCATTCTGCCCAGGCTCCTCCTATACCCCCTCCTCTCTGACTCCACCCATTCTACCCAGGCTCCTCCCATACCCCTCTGACCCCACCCAGGCTCCTCCTATTTGACCCCACCCAATCTGACTAGGCTCCTCCTACACCCCCCTCTGCCAGGCTCCTCCTATACCCCTCCTCTGCTGTCTGACCCCACCCATTCTGCCCAGGCTCCTCCTTTTTGACCCCACCCAATCTGACTAGGCTCCTCCTAAGCCCCTCCTCTGCTGTCTGACCCCACTAATTCTGCCCAGGCTCCTCCTATACCCCTCCTATACCCCTCCTATACCCCACCTCTCTGACCCCACCCAATCTGACTAAGCCCCTCCTCTGCCTGACCCCACCCATTCTGCCCAGGCTCCTCCTATACCCCTTCCTCTCTGACTCCACCCATTCTACCCAGGCCCCTCCCATTCTACCCAGGCTCCTCCCATACCCCTCTGACCCCACCCATTCTGCCCAGGCTTCTCCTATTTGACCCCACCCAATCTGACTAGGCTCCTCCTACACCCCCCTCTGCCAGGCTCCTCCTATACCCCCTCCTCTCTGACTCCACCCATTCTACCCAGGCCCCTCCCATTCTGCCCAGGCTCCTCCTATTTGACCCCACCCAATCTGACTAGGCTCCTCCTACACCCCCCCTCTGCCAGGCTCCTCCTATACCCCTCCTCTCTGACCCCACCCAATCTGACTAGGCTCCTCCTAAGCCCCTAGGCCCCTCCTAAGCCCCTCCTCTGCTGTCTGACCCCACTCATTCTGCCCAGGCTCCTCCTAAGCCCCTCCTTTCTGACCCCACCCATTCTGCCCAGGCTCCTCCTCTCTGACCCCACCCATTCTGCCCAGGCTCCTCCTATACCCCACCTCTCTGACCCCACCCAATCTGACTAGGCTCCTCCTACACCCCCCTCTGCCCAGGCTCCTCCTATACCCCCCTCTTCCAGGCTCCTCCTATACCCCCTCCTCTCTGACCCCACCCATTCTGCCCAGGCTCCTCCTATACCCCCTCCTCTCTGACTCCACCCATTCTGCCCAGGCTCCTCCTAAGCCCCTCCTCTCTGACCCCACCCATTCTGCCCATATACCCCCTCCTCCTGCCCAGGCTCCTCCTATACCCCTCCTCTCTGACCCCACCCCCTCTGTCCAGGCTCCTCCTAAGCCCCTCCTCTGCTGTCTGACCCCACCCATTCTGCCCAGCCTCCTCCTCTCTGACCCCACCCATTCTGCCCAGGCTCCTCCTAAGCCCCTCCTCTGCTGTCTGACCCCACCCATTCTGCCCAGGCTCCTCCTATACCACCTCCTCTCTGACTCCACCCATTCTACCCAGGCTCCTCCCATACCCCTCTGACCCCACCCATTCTGCCCAGGCTCCTCCTATTTGACCACACCCAATCTGACTAGGCTCCTCCTATACCCATTCTGCCCAGGCTCCTCCTATACCCCCTCCTCTCTGACTCCACCCATTCTGCCCAGGCTCCTCCTAAGCCCCTCTTCTCTGACCCCACCCATTCTGCCCATATACCCCCTCCTCCTGCCCAGGCTCCTCCTATACCCCTCCTCTCTGACCCCACCCCCTCTGCCCAGGCTCCTCCTAAGCCCCTCCTCTGCTGTCTGACCCTACCCATTCTGCCCAGGCTCCTCCTATACCCCACCTCTCTGACCCCACCCAATCTGACTAGGCTCCTCCTAAGCCCCTCCTCTGCTGTCTGACCCCACCCATTCTGCCCAGGCTCCTCCTATACCCCCTCCTCTCTGACCCCACCCATTCTGCCCAGGCTCCTCCTATTTGACCACACCCAATCTGACTAGGCTCCTCCTATACCCATTCTGCCCAGGCTCCTCCTATACCCCCTCCTAAGCCCCTCCTCTCTGACCCCACCCATTCTGCCCATATACCCCCTCCTCCTGCCCAGGCTCCTCCTATACCCCTCCTCTCTGACCCCACCCCCTCTGCCCAGGCTCCTCCTAAGCCCCTCCTCTGCTGTCTGACCCCACCCATTCTGCCCAGGCTCCTCCTATACCCCACCTCTCTGACCCCACCCAATCTGACTAGGCTCCTCCTAAGCCCCTCCTCTGCTGTCTGACCCCACCCATTCTGCCCAGGCTCCTCCTACACCCCCCTCTGCCAGGCTCCTCCTATACCCCTCCTCTGCTGTCTGACCCCACCCATTCTGCCCAGGCTCCTCCCATACCCCTCTGACCCCACCCATTCTGCCCAGCCTCCTCCTCTCTGACCCCACCCATTCTGCCCAGGCTCCTCCTAAACCCTCCTCTGCTGTCTGACCCCACCCATTCTGCCCAGGCTCCTCCCATACCCCTCTGACCCCACCCATTCTGCCCAGGCTCCTCCTATACCCCACCTCTGTGACCCCACCCAATCTGACTAGGCTCCTCCTAAGCCCCTCCTCTGCTGTCTGACCCCACCCATTCTGCCCAGGCTCCTCCTATACCCCTCCTCTCTGACCCCACCCAATCTGACTAGGCTCCTCCTAAGCCCCTCCTCTGCTGTCTGACCCCATCCATTCTGCCCAGGCTCCTCCTAAGCCCCTCTGCCCAGGCTCCTCCTATACCCCCTCCTCTCTGACTCCACCCATTCTGCCCAGGCTCCTCCTATACCCCTCCTCTCTGACCCCACCCAATCTGACTAAGCTCCTCCTAAGCCCCTCCTCTGCTGTCTGACCCCACCCATTCTGCCAAGGCTCCTCCTATTTGACCCCACCCAATCTGACTAGGTTCCTCCTAAGCCCCTCCTCTGCTGTCTGGCCCCACCCAACCTGCCCAGGCTCCTCCTATACCCCTCCTCTCTGACCCCACCCAATCTGAATAGGCTCCTCCTAAGCCCCTCCTCCTCTCTGACCCACCCAATCTGACTAGGCTCCTCCTAAGCCCCTCCTCTGCTGTCTGACCCCACCCATTCTGCCCAGGCTCCTCCTAAGCCCCTCCTCTGCTGTCCCCACCCATTCTGCCCAGGCTCCTCCTATACCCCTCAGGCTCCTCCTATACCCCTCCTATTTGACCCCACCCAATCTGACTAGGCTCCTCCTAAGCCCCTCCTCTGCTGTCTGACCCCACCCATTCTGCCCAGGCTCCTCCTATACCCCACCTCTCTGACCCCACCCAATCTGACTAGGCTCCTCCTAAGCCCCTCCTCTGCTGTCTGACCCCACCCATTCTGCCCAGGCTCCTCCTATACCCCACCTCTCTGACCCCACCCAATCTGACTAGGCTCCTCCTAAGCCCCTCCTCTGCTGTCTGACCCCACCCATTCTGCCCAGGCTCCTCCTAAAACCCCCTCCTCTCTGACTCCACCCATTCTGACTAGGCTCCTCCTATTTGACCACACCCAATCTGACTAAGCTCCTCCTAAGCCCCGCCTCTGCTGTCTGACCCCACCCATTCTGCCCAGGCTCCTCCTATACCCCCTCCTCTCTGACTCCACCCATTCTGCCGAGGCTCCTCCCATACCCCTCTGACCCCACCCATTCTGCCCAGGCTCCTCCTATACCCCCTCCTCTCTGACTCCACCCAATCTGACTAGGCTCCTCCTAAGCCCCTCCTCTGCTGTCTGACCCCACCCATTCTGCCCAGGCTCCTCCTATTTGACCCCACCCAATCTGACTAGGCTCCTCCTATACCCCCTCTGCCAGGCTCCTCCTATTCCCCTCCTCTCTGACCCCACCCATTCTGCCCAGGCTCCTCCTAAGCCCCTCCTCTGCTGTCTGACCCCACCCAATCTGACTAGGCTCCTCCTAAGCCCCTCCTCTGCTGTCTGACCCCACCCATTCTGCCCAGGCTCCTCCTACACCCCCCTCTGCCAGGCTCCTCCTATACCCCTCCTCTGCTGTCTGACCCCACCCATTCTGCCCAGGCTCCTCCCATACCCCTCTGACCCCACCCATTCTGCCCAGCCTCCTCCTCTCTGACCCCACCCATTCTGCCCAGGCTCCTCCTAAACCCTCCTCTGCTGTCTGACCCCACCCATTCTGCCCAGGCTCCTCCCATACCCCTCTGACCCCACCCATTCTGCCCAGGCTCCTCCTATACCCCTCTTATTTGACCCCAATCTGACTAGGCTCCTCCTAAACCAATCCTCTGCTGTCTGACTCCACCCATTCTGCCCAGGCTCCTCCTCAGCCCCTCCTCTCTGACCTCACCCAATCTGACTAGGCTCCTCCTATACCCCCTCCTCTCTGACCCCACCCAATCTGACTAGGCTCCTCCTTAACCCCTCCTCTGCTCTCTGACCCCACCCATTCTGACTAAGCTCCTCCTAAACCCATCCTCTGCTGTCTGACCCCACCCATTCTGCCCAGGCTCCTCCTAAGCCCCTCTGCCCAGGCTCCTCCTATACCCCTCCTCTCTGACCTCACCCAATCTGACTAGGCTCCTCCTATACCCATTCTGCCCAGGCTCCTCCTATACCCCCTCCTCTCTGACTCCACCCATTCTGCCCAGGCTCCTCCTATACCCCTCCTCTCTGACTCCACCCATTCTGCCCAGGCTCCTCCTATACCCCCTCCTCTCTGACCCCACCCATTCTGCCCAGGCTCCTCCTATACCCCCTCCTCTCTGACCCCACCCCCTCTGCCCAGGCTCCTCCTATACCCCTCCTCTGCTGTCTGACCCCACCCATTCTGCCCAGGCTCCTCCTATACCCCCTCCTCTCTGACCCCACCCATTCTGCCCAGGCTCCTCCTATACCCCCTCCTCTCTGACTCCACCCATTCTGCCCAGGCTCCTCCTATACCCCTCCTCTCTGACTCCACCCATTCTGCCCAGGCTCCTCCTATACCCCCTCCTCTCTGACCCCATCCATTCTGCCCAGGCTCCTCCTATACCCCCTCCTCTCTGACCCCACCCCCTCTGCCCAGGCTCCTCCTATACCCCTCCTCTGCTGTCTGACCCCACCCATTCTGCCCAGGCTCCTCCTATACCCCCTCCTCTCTGACCCCACCCATTCTGCCCAGGCTCCTCCTATACCCCCTCCTCTCTGACCCCACCCATTCTGCCCAGGCTCCTCCTATACCCCCTCCTCTCTGACCCCACCCATTCTGCCCAGGCTCCTCCTATACCCCCCTCTGCCCAGGCTCCTCCTATTTGACCCCACCCAATCTGACAAGGCTCCTCCTAAGCCCCTTCTCTGCTGTCTGACCCCACCCATTCTCCCCAGGCTCCTCCTATACCCCCTCCTCTCTGACCCCACCCATTCTGCCCAGGCTCCTCCTATACCCCCTCCTCTCTGACCCCACCCATTCTGCCCAGGCTCCTCCTATTTGACCCCACCCAATCTGACTAGGTTCCTCCTAAGCCCCTCCTCTGCTGTCTGGCCCCACCCATTCTGCCCAGGCTCCTCCTATACCCCCTCCTATTTGACCCCACCCAATCTGACTAGGCTCCTCCTATACCCCCCTCTGCCCAGGCTCCTCCTATTTGACCCCACCCAATCTGACAAGGCTCCTCCTAAGCCCCTTCTCTGCTGTCTGACCCCACCCATTCTCCCCAGGCTCCTCCTATACCCCACCTCTCTGACCCCACCCATTCTGCCCAGGCTCCTCCTATACCCCCTCCTCTCTGACTCCACCCATTCTGCCCAGGCTCCTCCTATTGGACCCCACCCAATCTGATTAGGCTCCTCCTATACCCCCTCTGCCCAGGCTCCTCCTATACCCCTCCTCTCTGAGCCCACCCCCTCTGCCCAGGCTCCTCCTATACCCCCTCCTCTCTGACTCCACCCATTCTGCCCAGGCTCCTCCTATTTGACCCCACCCAATCTGACTAGGCTCCTCCTAAGCCCCTCCCCTCTGACCCCACCCATTCTGCCCAGGCTCCTCCTATACCCCTCCTCTCTGACCCCACCCCCTCTGCCCAGGCTCCTCCTATTTGACCCCACCCAATCTGACTAGGCTCCTCCTACACCCCCCTCTGCCAGGCTCCTCCTATACCCCCTCCTCTCTGACTCCACCCATTCTACCTAGGCTCCTCCCATACCCCTCTGACCCCACCCATTCTGCCCAGGCTCCTCCTATTTGACCCCACCCAATCTGACTAGGCTCCTCCTACACCCCCCTCTGCCCAGGCTCCTCCTATACCCCCTCCTCTCTGACTCCACCCATTCTGCCCAGGCTCCTCCTAAGCCCCTCCTCTCTGACCTCACCCATTCTGCCCATATACCCCCTCCTCCTGCCCAGGCTCCGCCTAAGCCCCTCCTCTCTGACCCCACCCATTCTGCCCAGGCTCCTCCAAAGCCCCTCCTCTGCTGTCTGACCCCACCCCCTCTGGCCAGGCTCCTCCTATACCCCCTCTGCCCAGGCTCCTCCTATACCCCTCCTCTCTGACCCCACCCCCTCTGCCCAGGCTCCTCTTAAGCCCCTCCTCTGCTGTCTGACCCCACCCATTCTGCCCAGGCTCCTCCTATACCCCCTCCTCTCTGACTCCACCCATTCTACCCAGGCTCCTCCCATACCCCTCTGACCCCACCCAGGCTCCTCCTATTTGACCCCACCCAATCTGACTAGGCTCCTCCTACACCCCCCTCTGCCAGGCTCCTCCTATACCCCTCCTCTGCTGTCTGACCCCACCCATTCTGCCCAGGCTCCTCCTTTTTGACCCCACCCAATCTGACTAGGCTCCTCCTAAGCCCCTCCTCTGCTGTCTGACCCCACTAATTCTGCCCAGGCTCCTCCTATACCCCTCCTATACCCCTCCTATACCCCACCTCTCTGACCCCACCCAATCTGACTAAGCCCCTCCTCTGCCTGACCCCACCCATTCTGCCCAGGCTCCTCCTATACCCCTTCCTCTCTGACTCCACCCATTCTACCCAGGCCCCTCCCATTCTACCCAGGCTCCTCCCATACCCCTCTGACCCCACCCATTCTGCCCAGGCTTCTCCTATTTGACCCCACCCAATCTGACTAGGCTCCTCCTACACCCCCCTCTGCCAGGCTCCTCCTATACCCCCTCCTCTCTGACTCCACCCATTCTACCCAGGCCCCTCCCATTCTGCCCAGGCTCCTCCTATTTGACCCCACCCAATCTGACTAGGCTCCTCCTACACCCCCCCTCTGCCAGGCTCCTCCTATACCCCTCCTCTCTGACCCCACCCAATCTGACTAGGCTCCTCCTAAGCCCCTAGGCCCCTCCTAAGCCCCTCCTCTGCTGTCTGACCCCACTCATTCTGCCCAGGCTCCTCCTAAGCCCCTCCTTTCTGACCCCACCCATTCTGCCCAGGCTCCTCCTCTCTGACCCCACCCATTCTGCCCAGGCTCCTCCTATACCCCACCTCTCTGACCCCACCCAATCTGACTAGGCTCCTCCTACACCCCCCTCTGCCCAGGCTCCTCCTATACCCCCCTCTTCCAGGCTCCTCCTATACCCCCTCCTCTCTGACCCCACCCATTCTGCCCAGGCTCCTCCTATACCCCCTCCTCTCTGACTCCACCCATTCTGCCCAGGCTCCTCCTAAGCCCCTCCTCTCTGACCCCACCCATTCTGCCCATATACCCCCTCCTCCTGCCCAGGCTCCTCCTATACCCCTCCTCTCTGACCCCACCCCCTCTGTCCAGGCTCCTCCTAAGCCCCTCCTCTGCTGTCTGACCCCACCCATTCTGCCCAGCCTCCTCCTCTCTGACCCCACCCATTCTGCCCAGGCTCCTCCTAAGCCCCTCCTCTGCTGTCTGACCCCACCCATTCTGCCCAGGCTCCTCCTATACCACCTCCTCTCTGACTCCACCCATTCTACCCAGGCTCCTCCCATACCCCTCTGACCCCACCCATTCTGCCCAGGCTCCTCCTATTTGACCACACCCAATCTGACTAGGCTCCTCCTATACCCATTCTGCCCAGGCTCCTCCTATACCCCCTCCTCTCTGACTCCACCCATTCTGCCCAGGCTCCTCCTAAGCCCCTCTTCTCTGACCCCACCCATTCTGCCCATATACCCCCTCCTCCTGCCCAGGCTCCTCCTATACCCCTCCTCTCTGACCCCACCCCCTCTGCCCAGGCTCCTCCTAAGCCCCTCCTCTGCTGTCTGACCCTACCCATTCTGCCCAGGCTCCTCCTATACCCCACCTCTCTGACCCCACCCAATCTGACTAGGCTCCTCCTAAGCCCCTCCTCTGCTGTCTGACCCCACCCATTCTGCCCAGGCTCCTCCTATACCCCCTCCTCTCTGACCCCACCCATTCTGCCCAGGCTCCTCCTATTTGACCACACCCAATCTGACTAGGCTCCTCCTATACCCATTCTGCCCAGGCTCCTCCTATACCCCCTCCTAAGCCCCTCCTCTCTGACCCCACCCATTCTGCCCATATACCCCCTCCTCCTGCCCAGGCTCCTCCTATACCCCTCCTCTCTGACCCCACCCCCTCTGCCCAGGCTCCTCCTAAGCCCCTCCTCTGCTGTCTGACCCCACCCATTCTGCCCAGGCTCCTCCTATACCCCACCTCTCTGACCCCACCCAATCTGACTAGGCTCCTCCTAAGCCCCTCCTCTGCTGTCTGACCCCACCCATTCTGCCCAGGCTCCTCCTACACCCCCCTCTGCCAGGCTCCTCCTATACCCCTCCTCTGCTGTCTGACCCCACCCATTCTGCCCAGGCTCCTCCCATACCCCTCTGACCCCACCCATTCTGCCCAGCCTCCTCCTCTCTGACCCCACCCATTCTGCCCAGGCTCCTCCTAAACCCTCCTCTGCTGTCTGACCCCACCCATTCTGCCCAGGCTCCTCCCATACCCCTCTGACCCCACCCATTCTGCCCAGGCTCCTCCTATACCCCACCTCTGTGACCCCACCCAATCTGACTAGGCTCCTCCTAAGCCCCTCCTCTGCTGTCTGACCCCACCCATTCTGCCCAGGCTCCTCCTATACCCCTCCTCTCTGACCCCACCCAATCTGACTAGGCTCCTCCTAAGCCCCTCCTCTGCTGTCTGACCCCATCCATTCTGCCCAGGCTCCTCCTAAGCCCCTCTGCCCAGGCTCCTCCTATACCCCCTCCTCTCTGACTCCACCCATTCTGCCCAGGCTCCTCCTATACCCCTCCTCTCTGACCCCACCCAATCTGACTAAGCTCCTCCTAAGCCCCTCCTCTGCTGTCTGACCCCACCCATTCTGCCAAGGCTCCTCCTATTTGACCCCACCCAATCTGACTAGGTTCCTCCTAAGCCCCTCCTCTGCTGTCTGGCCCCACCCAACCTGCCCAGGCTCCTCCTATACCCCTCCTCTCTGACCCCACCCAATCTGAATAGGCTCCTCCTAAGCCCCTCCTCCTCTCTGACCCACCCAATCTGACTAGGCTCCTCCTAAGCCCCTCCTCTGCTGTCTGACCCCACCCATTCTGCCCAGGCTCCTCCTAAGCCCCTCCTCTGCTGTCCCCACCCATTCTGCCCAGGCTCCTCCTATACCCCTCAGGCTCCTCCTATACCCCTCCTATTTGACCCCACCCAATCTGACTAGGCTCCTCCTAAGCCCCTCCTCTGCTGTCTGACCCCACCCATTCTGCCCAGGCTCCTCCTATACCCCACCTCTCTGACCCCACCCAATCTGACTAGGCTCCTCCTAAGCCCCTCCTCTGCTGTCTGACCCCACCCATTCTGCCCAGGCTCCTCCTAAAACCCCCTCCTCTCTGACTCCACCCATTCTGACTAGGCTCCTCCTATTTGACCACACCCAATCTGACTAAGCTCCTCCTAAGCCCCGCCTCTGCTGTCTGACCCCACCCATTCTGCCCAGGCTCCTCCTATACCCCCTCCTCTCTGACTCCACCCATTCTGCCGAGGCTCCTCCCATACCCCTCTGACCCCACCCATTCTGCCCAGGCTCCTCCTATACCCCCTCCTCTCTGACTCCACCCAATCTGACTAGGCTCCTCCTAAGCCCCTCCTCTGCTGTCTGACCCCACCCATTCTGCCCAGGCTCCTCCTATTTGACCCCACCCAATCTGACTAGGCTCCTCCTATACCCCCTCTGCCAGGCTCCTCCTATTCCCCTCCTCTCTGACCCCACCCATTCTGCCCAGGCTCCTCCTATTTGACCACACCCAATCTGACTAGGCTCCTCCTATACCCCCTCCTCTCTGACTCCACCCATTCTGCCCAGGCTCCTCCTAAGCCCCTCCTCTGCTGTCTGACCCCACCCAATCTGACTAGGCTCCTCCTAAGCCCCTAGGCTCCTCCTAAGCCCCTCCTCTGCTCTCTGACCCCACCCATTCTGCCCAGGCTCCTCCTATACCCCTCCTCTCTGACCCCACCCAACCTGCCCAGGGTCCTCCTCCTACAGACAACACCCATTCTCTTTCTTTCACCTTTCTTTCCACACCTATTTTACTTACCGACCAATCTGCAATCCCTCTTTCGCTAGGCATGATTCCACTCTTACACAACACACAGACACATTTTACTTACCAATTTACTTACCTGGTGCCGAACCTGGGATTTGAACCCTGGTTGTCTGGATGGAAGGCAGGAACTTACCCACTGGACCACACTGGTTTCCATGTAAGTAGCCTATCAAATTGTCCTTATGTCATGGTCATCCTTTTAATGTGCAATGGAAGCCACAGGAAAGGACACCAAGGCCTGTATGTTGCTTATAGTTACTTCTGCAATCCTCTAGACCACCAAGGAGCTATAGCTCAAAGGTAAGGCTTGTACCTTTGGTGGGGACAGCCCTCACAGGCCAGGGTTCGAATCCTGCCAGTGCTGTAGAAGTATCCCAAGGTGGGAAATTTTCAAACAGTGATTTTCTTTTATTTTTTGTTGCTAAGTGTTTTTCTGGTTTCCATGTAAGTAGCCTATCAAATTGTCCTTATGTCATGGTCATCCATTTAATGTGCAATGGAAGCCACAGGAAAGGACACCAAGGCCTGTATGTTGCTTATAGTTACTACTGCAATCCTCCAGACCACCAAGGAGCTATAGCTCAAAGGTAAGGCTTGTACCTTTGGTGGGGACAGCCCTCACAGGCCAGGGTTCGAATCCTGCCAGTGCTGTAGAAGTATCCCAAGGTGGGAAATTTTCAAACAGTGATTTTCTTTTTTTTTTTTTTGCTAAGTGTTTTTCTGGTTTCCATGTAAGTAGCCTATCAAATTGTCCTTATGTCATGGTCATCCATTTAATGTGCAATGGAAGCCACAGGGAAGGACACCAAGGCCTGTATGTTGCTTATAGTTACTACTGCAATCCTCTAGACCACCAAGGAGATAGCTCAAAGGTAAGGCTTGTACCTTTGGGGGGACAGCCCTCACAGGCCAGGGTTCGAATCCTGCCAGTGCTGTAGAAGTGTCCCAAGGTGGGAAATTTTCAAACAGTGATTTTTTTTTGCTAGTGTTTTTTTGGCAGGTGTCTCCCAACATTTCATATGTTTTCTCTCATGACCTTCTACCAACCGCCCTATTTCTCAAGTAGGTGCTAGGAACAAGGCCTTATCTTCCTTTATCAATGTCGTCATTCTTTGTCCTTTAAGTTTGGTGAATTGCAGAGTGCAATTGTGGTATTGGGGGTTATAACTGAGCACAAGAATGCGAGGATGGTGCTACACTTATTGTAAAATAGGTTGGTTGATGGTGATTTTTCATTTTAGTGTGAGCCACTCGCTCAAATCAGGGGTTTGGTGCCAGTGAGCTTGGATAGAAATAAAGGTCAAGTATGAGCTCTGGCTAATGAAATGATGGGTCGAGTTTGAGGCTAGCTAGAGTCCATTTATTAGGTGCAATAAGAAGTTGGAAAGATTTTTCCTTTAAGAGACAGACAAGAGCAGAGTCAAGCCTTTGCTCTAGTAGATCTGCATCATGCCTGCTGCAGGATGTGAAGGAGTGGACCTCCACAGCAGTGCGCTGTGCCGGGCTGGGCTGCACTGGGCTGGGCTGGGCCTGCCCTGGCATCTTGGATTTATTCACCCACCTCCTTCCTTTGAAGAACGCTCACGAACGGCCACGAACGTCCTTGTTCTGTATACAGGCGGACAGCGGGCAATTTAGGACCCTGCTAAATGATGGTGATGTCCCCATGTGCTTCCTTCGAGTGGCAAAATCCTTCGTCTAAGGCAGGTGGGCTTTTTTAAAATTTGGTTGAAGACCATATGTTGGAGGCAGTATCACGGCACAAGCCGCCGACCGTCTCAGAAGAAAGTATGCATGGGAGGACATTATTTGCATAGGAGAGCCCTCTTCTCAGTCCCATTCTTAAGCTGCAGTGGCCATGAAGTGTTACTAGTGGGCAGCAGTATGAACAAAAGAGCACACTGAGGCTTTTCTTCTTCTTGCTGACATGATTCTTGGTCATTTTTGTCTTGCAGGGCCTAAGGAGTGAAGGACTACGATGACTGAGGGGATGAGGAATGGCTGGCCTGTATTTGTGGTGAAGGGGGAACATTTGGAAGGTAAACAGCAAGATGAAAGCGTCAAAGCATATATGTTTGCTGAGTGATTGAGTCTGTGTGTCACTTGTCTCTTTGTAGGGACATGTGAGAAAGGAACAGCAGCACCATAGACTTCAGGTGGGAGAGCAAGCAAGGATGAATATTTCCCTCAAATCCAAATACTTACAGCACCTCAAAGATGACAAGTGCGATATGATGTTCTGCAATTGCAAGGATTTGCCATGTGTGGTGCATAAATATGCATGGTTAGTGAGGTTTTTCCCAGAATGTGAGTATCGTTAGGCTGGCAAATGTCAGGCACTCCTTTGGGGGTATGAGGCCAAGAAAAAAATTGGGAAGTTTGCTACAGTCATCTGTAGGATCGAAAGACACTGGGGAATCGTTACAGAGGGAGCCAGGCTGCACAAAACGTGGTAACAGTTGGACAGAAATCTTTAGCCGGACTTTTGACTACCCCCAATGTGGGACCAGGACCGCAGTACCTCTCTGTCTCTGAAACATATTTTGACCTCTGGGCACCACCATCTCAATGCCCCTCAAATGTTCCCTCCTGGAACCCCAGCTTTGGTAGTGCATCAACCAGGTTTCAATCATTTGAGTGACCACAAACACCCTTGCTATGTGCCTTCCATTTACATTCAGTCAGTAACCCAGCTGCTTCGTTCGCTATTGAATCTCAAGTGACAGTTGGATGCACATTGCAGGGGTATACAGGCATTTACCGTACTGTACAGCCCCTCTCAGTACAGTCAGACTACACTTCTTAAAATCATAAATACATGTTTTGTCCAACAGTAAGGCCGGGCCTTTCCTCTGTAGTTCATAGCCAACGTAAGGAGGAAAAAATAAGCTGAAGAGCATGCCAAAATTCTCTACAGACACTGCCAATCCTCACACTGCCTATTTGCATGCCGAGGTTATTCACTATGACCCACCAAACCAATTGGCAACAGTAGCCTCTCTCTGCCTCATTCGTATGCTCCGATGCCACCTTTATTTAGCAAATGTTAGTGCTCTAGGATTTCATAGCACGATTCGCTATAGCCTCTTTTTTCAACAGAAATGTCCTAAAGGTACCTATACCAATCTGCTGGGTGGGGAGGAGGGGGGCTGCTGCTGCTGGCAGTAAAATTTTGGGGCACCCCACCTGCAAAAATACATTCACATGCTCCTTGTTGTACCTTTCAATACCATAACTGCAGCAGAATCGTATGGTGACCCCTGTTGGTAACAGAAACTGTCAAACAGCTTTTTGCCACCCCCCCTCCCCCGTTGCCCCTAACCATTTGGGGTACACCCCATGAGGGAGGATCAGAGCAATAAAAAATAATGGTAGCCCCCCCAAAAAGTACCTGGAAGGCATGCCATTCTGTGCACCTCATCGCTCTTCACGTTGCGCCTAAGCACCTTTTAATACTGCTCCCCGACTGCCCCTCCAAACAGAAATCAGAAAGTATAGGGGGGTGCATTAAAAAAGTTTTTGCAGTTCCCCACCATAAGTCAGGATCCTCCTCCATCTATGACCCCTTCCTAGGCCCTCAGACCCCACCCATTCTGCCCAGGCTCCTCCTATTTGACCACACCCAATCTGACTAGGCTCCTCCTTAACCCCTCCTCTGCTCTCTGACCCCACCCAATCTGACTAGGCTCCTCCTATACCCCCTCCTCTCTGACTCCACCCATTCTGCCCAGGCTCCTCCCATACCCCTCTGACCCCACCCATTCTGCCCAGGCTCCTCCTATACCCCTCTTATTTGACCCCAATCTGACTAGGCTCCTCCTAAACCAATCCTCTGCTGTCTGACTCCACCCATTCTGCCCAGGCTCCTCCTATACCCCCTCCTCTCTGACTCCACCCATTCTGCCCAGGCTCCTCCTATTGGACCCCACCCAATCTGATTAGGCTCCTCCTATACCCCCTCTGCCCAGGCTCCTCCTATACCCCTCCTCTCTGAGCCCACCCCCTCTGCCCAGGCTCCTCCTATACCCCTCCTCTGCTGTCTGACCCCACCCATTCTGCCCAGGCTCCTCCTATTTGACCCCACCCAATCTGACTAGGCTCCTCCTAAGCCCCTCCTCTGCTGTCTGACCCCACCCATTCTGCCCAGGCTCCTCCTATTTGACCCCACCCAATCTGACTAGGCTCCTCCTAAGCCCCTCCTCTCTGACCCCACCCATTCTGCCCAGGCTCCTCCTAAGCCCCTCCTCTGCTGTCTGACCCCACCCATTCTGCCCAGGCTCCTCCTATACCCCTCCTCTCTGACCCCACCCCCTCTGCCCAGGCTCCTCCTATTTGACCCCACCCAATCTGACTAGGCTCCTCCTACACCCCCCTCTGCCAGGCTCCTCCTATACCCCCTCCTCTCTGACTCCACCCATTCTACCTAGGCTCCTCCCATACCCCTCTGACCCCACCCATTCTGCCCAGGCTCCTCCTACACCCCCCTCTGCCCAGGCTCCTCCTATACCCCCCTCTGCCAGGCTCCTCCTATACCCCCTCCTCTCTGACCCCACCCATTCTGCCCAGGCTCCTCCTATTTGACCACACCCAATCTGACTAGGCTCCTCCTATACCCATTCTGCCCAGGCTCCTCCTATACCCCTCCCTCTCTGACTCCACCCATTCTGCCCAGGCTCCTCCTAAGCCCCTCCTCTCTGACCTCACCCATTCTGCCCATATACCCCCTCCTCCTGCCCAGGCTCCTCCTAAGCCCCTCCTCTGCTGTCTGACCCCACCCATTCTGCCCAGGCTCCGCCTAAGCCCCTCCTCTCTGACCCCACCCATTCTGCCCAGGCTCCTCCAAAGCCCCTCCTCTGCTGTCTGACCCCACCCCCTCTGGCCAGGCTCCTCCTATACCCCCTCTGCCCAGGCTCCTCCTATACCCCCTCCTCTCTGACTCCACCCATTCTGCCCAGGCTCCTCCTAAGCCCCTCCTCTCTGACCTCACCCATTCTGCCCATATACCCCCTCCTCCTGCCCAGGCTCCTCCAAAGCCCCTCCTCTGCTGTCTGACCCCACCCATTCTGCCCAGGCTCCTCCTATACCCCCTCCTCTCTGACTCCACCCATTCTACCCAGGCTCCTCCCATACCCCTCTGACCCCACCCAGGCTCCTCCTATTTGACCCCACCCAATCTGACTAGGCTCCTCCTACACCCCCCTCTGCCAGGCTCCTCCTATACCCCTCCTCTGCTGTCTGACCCCACCCATTCTGCCCAGGCTCCTCCTTTTTGACCCCACCCAATCTGACTAGGCTCCTCCTAAGCCCCTCCTCTGCTGTCTGACCCCACCCATTCTGCCCAGGCTCCTCCTATACCCCTCCTATACCCCACCTCTCTGACCCCACCCAATCTGACTAAGCCCCTCCTCTGCCTGACCCCACCCATTCTGCCCAGGCTCCTCCTATACCCCTTCCTCTCTGACTCCACCCATTCTACCCAGGCTCCTCCCATACCCCTCTGACCCCACCCAGGCTTCTCCTATTTGACCCCACCCAATCTGCCTAGGCTCCTCCTACACCCCCCTCTGCCAGGCTCCTCCTATACCCCCTCCTCTCTGACTCCACCCATTCTACCCAGGCCCCTCCCATTCTGCCCAGGCTCCTCCTATTTGACCCCACCCAATCTGACTAGGCTCCTCCTACACCCCCCCTCTGACAGGCTCCTCCTATACCCCTCCTCTCTGACCCCACCCAATCTGCCCAGGCTCCTCCCATACCCCTCTGACCCCACCCATTCTGCCCAGGCTCCTCCTATACCCCTCTTATTTGACCCCAATCTGACTAGGCTCCTCCTAAACCAATCCTCTGCTGTCTGACTCCACCCATTCTGCCCAGGCTCCTCCTCAGCCCCTCCTCTCTGACCTCACCCAATCTGACTAGGCTCCTCCTATACCCCCTCCTCTCTGACCCCACCCAATCTGACTAGGCTCCTCCTTAACCCCTCCTCTGCTCTCTGACCCCACCCATTCTGACTAAGCTCCTCCTAAACCCATCCTCTGCTGTCTGACCCCACCCATTCTGCCCAGGCTCCTCCTAAGCCCCTCTGCCCAGGCTCCTCCTATACCCCTCCTCTCTGACCTCACCCAATCTGACTAGGCTCCTCCTATACCCATTCTGCCCAGGCTCCTCCTATACCCCCTCCTCTCTGACTCCACCCATTCTGCCCAGGCTCCTCCTATACCCCTCCTCTCTGACTCCACCCATTCTGCCCAGGCTCCTCCTATACCCCCTCCTCTCTGACCCCACCCCCTCTGCCCAGGCTCCTCCTATACCCCTCCTCTGCTGTCTGACCCCACCCATTCTGCCCAGGCTCCTCCTATACCCCCTCCTCTCTGACCCCACCCATTCTGCCCAGGCTCCTCCTAAGCCCCTCCTCTGCTGTCTGACCCCACCCATTCTGCCCAGGCTCCTCCTATTTGACCCCACCCAATCTGACTAGGTTCCTCCTAAGCCCCTCCTCTGCTGTCTGGCCCCACCCATTCTGCCCAGGCTCCTCCTATACCCCCTCCTATTTGACCCCACCCAATCTGACTAGGCTCCTCCTATACCCCCCTCTGCCCAGGCTCCTCCTATTTGACCCCACCCAATCTGACAAGGCTCCTCCTAAGCCCCTTCTCTGCTGTCTGACCCCACCCATTCTCCCCAGGCTCCTCCTATACCCCACCTCTCTGACCCCACCCAATCTGACTAGGCTCCTCCTAAGCCCCTCCTCTGCTGTCTGACCCCACCCATTCTGCCCAGGCTCCTCCTATACCCCCTCCTCTCTGACTCCACCCATTCTGCCCAGGCTCCTCCTATTGGACCCCACCCAATCTGATTAGGCTCCTCCTATACCCCCTCTGCCCAGGCTCCTCCTATACCCCTCCTCTCTGAGCCCACCCCCTCTGCCCAGGCTCCTCCTATACCCCCTCCTCTCTGACTCCACCCATTCTGCCCAGGCTCCTCCTATTTGACCCCACCCAATCTGACTAGGCTCCTCCTAAGCCCCTCCCCTCTGACCCCACCCATTCTGCCCAGGCTCCTCCTATACCCCTCCTCTCTGACCCCACCCCCTCTGCCCAGGCTCCTCCTATTTGACCCCACCCAATCTGACTAGGCTCCTCCTACACCCCCCTCTGCCAGGCTCCTCCTATACCCCCTCCTCTCTGACTCCACCCATTCTACCTAGGCTCCTCCCATACCCCTCTGACCCCACCCATTCTGCCCAGGCTCCTCCTATTTGACCCCACCCAATCTGACTAGGCTCCTCCTACACCCCCCTCTGCCCAGGCTCCTCCTATACCCCCTCCTCTCTGACTCCACCCATTCTGCCCAGGCTCCTCCTAAGCCCCTCCTCTCTGACCTCACCCATTCTGCCCATATACCCCCTCCTCCTGCCCAGGCTCCTCCTAAGCCCCTCCTCTGCTGTCTGACCCCACCCATTCTGCCCAGGCTCCGCCTAAGCCCCTCCTCTCTGACCCCACCCATTCTGCCCAGGCTCCTCCAAAGCCCCTCCTCTGCTGTCTGACCCCACCCCCTCTGGCCAGGCTCCTCCTATACCCCCTCTGCCCAGGCTCCTCCTATACCCCTCCTCTCTGACCCCACCCCCTCTGCCCAGGCTCCTCTTAAGCCCCTCCTCTGCTGTCTGACCCCACCCATTCTGCCCAGGCTCCTCCTATACCCCCTCCTCTCTGACTCCACCCATTCTACCCAGGCTCCTCCCATACCCCTCTGACCCCACCCAGGCTCCTCCTATTTGACCCCACCCAATCTGACTAGGCTCCTCCTACACCCCCCTCTGCCAGGCTCCTCCTATACCCCTCCTCTGCTGTCTGACCCCACCCATTCTGCCCAGGCTCCTCCTTTTTGACCCCACCCAATCTGACTAGGCTCCTCCTAAGCCCCTCCTCTGCTGTCTGACCCCACCCATTCTGCCCAGGCTCCTCCTATACCCCTCCTATACCCCTCCTATACCCCACCTCTCTGACCCCACCCAATCTGACTAAGCCCCTCCTCTGCCTGACCCCACCCATTCTGCCCAGGCTCCTCCTATACCCCTTCCTCTCTGACTCCACCCATTCTACCCAGGCCCCTCCCATTCTACCCAGGCTCCTCCCATACCCCTCTGACCCCACCCATTCTGCCCAGGCTTCTCCTATTTGACCCCACCCAATCTGACTAGGCTCCTCCTACACCCCCCTCTGCCAGGCTCCTCCTATACCCCCTCCTCTCTGACTCCACCCATTCTACCCAGGCCCCTCCCATTCTGCCCAGGCTCCTCCTATTTGACCCCACCCAATCTGACTAGGCTCCTCCTACACCCCCCCTCTGCCAGGCTCCTCCTATACCCCTCCTCTCTGACCCCACCCAATCTGACTAGGCTCCTCCTAAGCCCCTAGGCCCCTCCTAAGCCCCTCCTCTGTTGTCTGACCCCACTCATTCTGCCCAGGCTCCTCCTAAGCCCCTCCTTTCTGACCCCACCCATTCTGCCCAGGCTCCTCCTCTTTGACCCCACCCATTCTGCCCAGGCTCCTCCTATACCCCACCTCTCTGACCCCACCCAATCTGACTAGGCTCCTCCTACACCCCCCTCTGCCCAGGCTCCTCCTATACCCCCCTCTTCCAGGCTCCTCCTATACCCCCTCCTCTCTGACCCCACCCATTCTGCCCAGGCTCCTCCTATACCCCCTCCTCTCTGACTCCACCCATTCTGCCCAGGCTCCTCCTAAGCCCCTCCTCTCTGACCCCACCCATTCTGCCCATATACCCCCTCCTCCTGCCCAGGCTCCTCCTATACCCCTCCTCTCTGACCCCACCCCCTCTGTCCAGGCTCCTCCTAAGCCCCTCCTCTGCTGTCTGACCCCACCCATTCTGCCCAGCCTCCTCCTCTCTGACCCCACCCATTCTGCCCAGGCTCCTCCTAAGCCCCTCCTCTGCTGTCTGACCCCACCCATTCTGCCCAGGCTCCTCCTATACCACCTCCTCTCTGACTCCACCCATTCTACCCAGGCTCCTCCCATACCCCTCTGACCCCACCCATTCTGCCCAGGCTCCTCCTATTTGACCCCACCCAATCTGACTAGGCTCCTCCTATACCCATTCTGCCCAGGCTCCTCCTATACCCCCTCCTCTCTGACCCCACCCATTCTGCCCAGGCTCCTCCTATTTGACCACACCCAATCTGACTAGGCTCCTCCTATACCCATTCTGCCCAGGCTCCTCCTATACCCCCTCCTCTCTGACTCCACCCATTCTGCCCAGGCTCCTCCTAAGCCCCTCCTCTCTGACCCCACCCATTCTGCCCATATACCCCCTCCTCCTGCCCAGGCTCCTCCTATACCCCTCCTCTCTGACCCCACCCCCTCTGCCCAGGCTCCTCCTAAGCCCCTCCTCTGCTGTCTGACCCCACCCATTCTGCCCAGGCTCCTCCTATACCCCACCTCTCTGACCCCACCCAATCTGACTAGGCTCCTCCTAAGCCCCTCCTCTGCTGTCTGACCCCACCCATTCTGCCCAGGCTCCTCCTATACCCCCTCCTCTCTGACCCCACCCATTCTGCCCAGGCTCCTCCTATTTGACCACACCCAATCTGACTAGGCTCCTCCTATACCCATTCTGCCCAGGCTCCTCCTATACCCCCTCCTCTCTGACTCCACCCATTCTGCCCAGGCTCCTCCTAAGCCCCTCCTCTCTGACCCCACCCATTCTGCCCATATACCCCCTCCTCCTGCCCAGGCTCCTCCTATACCCCTCCTCTCTGACCCCACCCCCTCTGCCCAGGCTCCTCCTAAGCCCCTCCTCTGCTGTCTGACCCCACCCATTCTGCCCAGGCTCCTCCTATACCCCACCTCTCTGACCCCACCCAATCTGACTAGGCTCCTCCTAAGCCCCTCCTCTCTGACCCCACCCATTCTGCCCATATACCCCCTCCTCCTGCCCAGGCTCCTCCTATACCCCTCCTCTCTGACCCCACCCCCTCTGCCCAGGCTCCTCCTAAGCCCCTCCTCTGCTGTCTGACCCCACCCATTCTGCCCAGGCTCCTCCTATACCCCACCTCTCTGACCCCACCCAATCTGACTAGGCTCCTCCTAAGCCCCTCCTCTGCTGTCTGACCCCACCCATTCTGCCCAGGCTCCTCCTACACCCCCCTCTGCCAGGCTCCTCCTATACCCCTCCTCTGCTGTCTGACCCCACCCATTCTGCCCAGCCTCCTCCTCTCTGACCCCACCCATTCTGCCCAGGCTCCTCCTAAGCCCCTCCTCTGCTGTCTGACCCCACCCATTCTGCCCAGGCTCCTCCCATACCCCTCTGACCCCACCCATTCTGCCCAGGCTCCTCCTATACCCCACCTCTCTGACCCCACCCAATCTGACTAGGCTCCTCCTAAGCCCCTCCTCTGCTGTCTGACCCCACCCATTCTGCCCAGGCTCCTCCTATACCCCTCCTCTCTGACCCCACCCAATCTGACTAGGCTCCTCCTATTTGACCCCACCCCCTCTGCCCAGGCTCCTCCTAAGCCCCTCCTCTGCTGTCTGACCCCACCCATTCTGCCCAGGCTCCTCCTATACCCCACCTCTCTGACCCCACCCAATCTGACTAGGCTCCTCCTAAGCCCCTCCTCTGCTGTCTGACCCCACCCATTCTGCCCAGGCTCCTCCTACACCCCCCTCTGCCAGGCTCCTCCTATACCCCTCCTCTGCTGTCTGACCCCACCCATTCTGCCCAGCCTCCTCCTCTCTGACCCCACCCATTCTGCCCAGGCTCCTCCTAAGCCCCTCCTCTGCTGTCTGACCCCACCCATTCTGCCCAGGCTCCTCCCATACCCCTCTGACCCCACCCATTCTGCCCAGGCTCCTCCTATACCCCACCTCTCTGACCCCACCCAATCTGACTAGGCTCCTCCTAAGCCCCTCCTCTGCTGTCTGACCCCACCCATTCTGCCCAGGCTCCTCCTATACCCCTCCTCTCTGACCCCACCCAATCTGACTAGGCTCCTCCTATTTGACCCCACCCAATCTGACTAAGCTCCTCCTAAGCCCCTCCTCTGCTGTCTGACCCCATCCATTCTGCCCAGGCTCCTCCTAAGCCCCTCTGCCCAGGCTCCTCCTATACCCCCTCCTCTCTGACTCCACCCATTCTGCCCAGGCTCCTCCTATACCCCTCCTCTCTGACCCCACCCAATCTGACTAAGCTCCTCCTAAGCCCCTCCTCTGCTGTCTGACCCCACCCATTCTGCCAAGGCTCCTCCTATTTGACCCCACCCAATCTGACTAGGTTCCTCCTAAGCCCCTCCTCTGCTGTCTGGCCCCACCCAACCTGCCCAGGCTCCTCCTATACCCCTCCTCTCTGACCCCACCCAATCTGAATAGGCTCCTCCTAAGCCCCTCCTCCTCTCTGACCCACCCAATCTGACTAGGCTCCTCCTAAGCCCCTCCTCTGCTGTCTGACCCCACCCATTCTGCCCAGGCTCCTCCTAAGCCCCTCCTCTGCTGTCCCCACCCATTCTGCCCAGGCTCCTCCTATACCCCTCAGGCTCCTCCTATACCCCTCCTATTTGACCCCACCCAATCTGACTAGGCTCCTCCTAAGCCCCTCCTCTGCTGTCTGACCCCAC
Source organism: Lissotriton vulgaris (assembly GCF_964263255.1). Classification (NCBI taxonomy): domain Eukaryota; kingdom Metazoa; phylum Chordata; class Amphibia; order Caudata; family Salamandridae; genus Lissotriton; species Lissotriton vulgaris. The sequence goes on from NC_141695.1 coordinate 1,004,292,047, forward strand.
CCATTCTGCCCAGGCTCCTCCTATACCCCACCTCTCTGACCCCACCCAATCTGACTAGGCTCCTCCTAAGCCCCTCCTCTGCTGTCTGACCCCACCCATTCTGCCCAGGCTCCTCCTATACCCCACCTCTCTGACCCCACCCAATCTGACTAGGCTCCTCCTAAGCCCCTCCTCTGCTGTCTGACCCCACCCATTCTGCCCAGGCTCCTCCTAAACCCCCCTCCTCTCTGACTCCACCCATTCTGACTAGGCTCCTCCTATTTGACCACACCCAATCTGACTAAGCTCCTCCTAAGCCCCGCCTCTGCTGTCTGACCCCACCCATTCTGCCCAGGCTCCTCCTATACCCCCTCCTCTCTGACTCCACCCATTCTGCCGAGGCTCCTCCCATACCCCTCTGACCCCACCCATTCTGCCCAGGCTCCTCCTATTTGACCCCACCCAATCTGACTAGGCTCCTCCTAAGCCCCTCCTCTGCTGTCTGACCCCACCCATTCTGCCCAGGCTCCTCCTATACCCCCTCCTCTCTGACTCCACCCAATCTGACTAGGCTCCTCCTAAGCCCCTCCTCTGCTGTCTGACCCCACCCATTCTGCCCAGGCTCCTCCTATTTGACCCCACCCAATCTGACTAGGCTCCTCCTATACCCCCTCTGCCAGGCTCCTCCTATTCCCCTCCTCTCTGACCTCACCCATTCTGACCAGGCTCCTCCTATTTGACCCCACCCAATCTGACTTGGCTCCTCCTAAACCCCTCCTCTGCTGTCCCCACCCATTCTGCCCAGGCTCCTCCTATTTGACCCCACCCAATCTGACTAGGCTCCTCCTATACCCCCTCTGCCAGGCTCCTCCTATACCCCTCTTCTCTGACCCCACCCAATCTGACTAGGCTCCTCCTAAGCCCCTAGGCTCCTCCTACCCTTCCTCTCTGACCCCACCCAATCTGACTAGGCTCCTACTAAACCCCTCCTCTGCTGTCTGACCCCACCCATTCTGCCCAGGCTCCTCCTCTCTGACCCCACCCAATCTGACTAAGCTCCTCCTAAGCCCCTAGGCTCCTCCTACCCTTCCTCTCTGACCCCACCCAATCTGACTAGGCTGCTACTAAACCCCTCCTCTGCTGTCTGACCCCACCCATTCTGCCCAGGCTCCTCCTATACCCCCTCCTCTCTGACTCCACCCATTCTGCCCAGGCTCCTCCTATTGGACCCCACCCAATCTGATTAGGCTCCTCCTATACCCCCTCTGCCCAGGCTCCTCCTATACCCCTCCTCTCTGAGCCCACCCCCTCTGCCCAGGCTCCTCCTATACCCCTCCTCTGCTGTCTGACCCCACCCATTCTGCCCAGGCTCCTCCTATTTGACCCCACCCAATCTGACTAGGCTCCTCCTAAGCCCCTCCTCTGCTGTCTGACCCCACCCATTCTGCCCAGGCTCCTCCTATTTGACCCCACCCAATCTGACTAGGCTCCTCCTAAGCCCCTCCTCTCTGACCCCACCCATTCTGCCCAGGCTCCTCCTAAGCCCCTCCTCTGCTGTCTGACCCCACCCATTCTGCCCAGGCTCCTCCTATACCCCTCCTCTCTGACCCCACCCCCTCTGCCCAGGCTCCTCCTATTTGACCCCACCCAATCTGACTAGGCTCCTCCTACACCCCCCTCTGCCAGGCTCCTCCTATACCCCCTCCTCTCTGACTCCACCCATTCTACCTAGGCTCCTCCCATACCCCTCTGACCCCACCCATTCTGCCCAGGCTCCTCCTACACCCCCCTCTGCCCAGGCTCCTCCTATACCCCCCTCTGCCAGGCTCCTCCTATACCCCCTCCTCTCTGACCCCACCCATTCTGCCCAGGCTCCTCCTATTTGACCACACCCAATCTGACTAGGCTCCTCCTATACCCATTCTGCCCAGGCTCCTCCTATACCCCTCCCTCTCTGACTCCACCCATTCTGCCCAGGCTCCTCCTAAGCCCCTCCTCTCTGACCTCACCCATTCTGCCCATATACCCCCTCCTCCTGCCCAGGCTCCTCCTAAGCCCCTCCTCTGCTGTCTGACCCCACCCATTCTGCCCAGGCTCCGCCTAAGCCCCTCCTCTCTGACCCCACCCATTCTGCCCAGGCTCCTCCAAAGCCCCTCCTCTGCTGTCTGACCCCACCCCCTCTGGCCAGGCTCCTCCTATACCCCCTCTGCCCAGGCTCCTCCTATACCCCCTCCTCTCTGACTCCACCCATTCTGCCCAGGCTCCTCCTAAGCCCCTCCTCTCTGACCTCACCCATTCTGCCCATATACCCCCTCCTCCTGCCCAGGCTCCTCCAAAGCCCCTCCTCTGCTGTCTGACCCCACCCATTCTGCCCAGGCTCCTCCTATACCCCCTCCTCTCTGACTCCACCCATTCTACCCAGGCTCCTCCCATACCCCTCTGACCCCACCCAGGCTCCTCCTATTTGACCCCACCCAATCTGACTAGGCTCCTCCTACACCCCCCTCTGCCAGGCTCCTCCTATACCCCTCCTCTGCTGTCTGACCCCACCCATTCTGCCCAGGCTCCTCCTTTTTGACCCCACCCAATCTGACTAGGCTCCTCCTAAGCCCCTCCTCTGCTGTCTGACCCCACCCATTCTGCCCAGGCTCCTCCTATACCCCTCCTATACCCCACCTCTCTGACCCCACCCAATCTGACTAAGCCCCTCCTCTGCCTGACCCCACCCATTCTGCCCAGGCTCCTCCTATACCCCTTCCTCTCTGACTCCACCCATTCTACCCAGGCTCCTCCCATACCCCTCTGACCCCACCCAGGCTTCTCCTATTTGACCCCACCCAATCTGCCTAGGCTCCTCCTACACCCCCCTCTGCCAGGCTCCTCCTATACCCCCTCCTCTCTGACTCCACCCATTCTACCCAGGCCCCTCCCATTCTGCCCAGGCTCCTCCTATTTGACCCCACCCAATCTGACTAGGCTCCTCCTACACCCCCCCTCTGCCAGGCTCCTCCTATACCCCTCCTCTCTGACCCCACCCAATCTGCCCAGGCTCCTCCCATACCCCTCTGACCCCACCCATTCTGCCCAGGCTCCTCCTATACCCCTCTTATTTGACCCCAATCTGACTAGGCTCCTCCTAAACCAATCCTCTGCTGTCTGACTCCACCCATTCTGCCCAGGCTCCTCCTCAGCCCCTCCTCTCTGACCTCACCCAATCTGACTAGGCTCCTCCTATACCCCCTCCTCTCTGACCCCACCCAATCTGACTAGGCTCCTCCTTAACCCCTCCTCTGCTCTCTGACCCCACCCATTCTGACTAAGCTCCTCCTAAACCCATCCTCTGCTGTCTGACCCCACCCATTCTGCCCAGGCTCCTCCTAAGCCCCTCTGCCCAGGCTCCTCCTATACCCCTCCTCTCTGACCTCACCCAATCTGACTAGGCTCCTCCTATACCCATTCTGCCCAGGCTCCTCCTATACCCCCTCCTCTCTGACTCCACCCATTCTGCCCAGGCTCCTCCTATACCCCTCCTCTCTGACTCCACCCATTCTGCCCAGGCTCCTCCTATACCCCCTCCTCTCTGACCCCACCCCCTCTGCCCAGGCTCCTCCTATACCCCTCCTCTGCTGTCTGACCCCACCCATTCTGCCCAGGCTCCTCCTATACCCCCTCCTCTCTGACCTCACCCATTCTGCCCAGGCTCCTCCTAAGCCCCTCCTCTGCTGTCTGACCCCACCCATTCTGCCCAGGCTCCTCCTATTTGACCCCACCCAATCTGACTAGGTTCCTCCTAAGCCCCTCCTCTGCTGTCTGGCCCCACCCATTCTGCCCAGGCTCCTCCTATACCCCCTCCTATTTGACCCCACCCAATCTGACTAGGCTCCTCCTATACCCCCCTCTGCCCAGGCTCCTCCTATTTGACCCCACCCAATCTGACAAGGCTCCTCCTAAGCCCCTTCTCTGCTGTCTGACCCCACCCACTCTCCCCAGGCTCCTCCTATACCCCACCTCTCTGACCCCACCCAATCTGACTAGGCTCCTCCTAAGCCCCTCCTCTGCTGTCTGACCCCACCCATTCTGCCCAGGCTCCTCCTATACCCCCTCCTCTCTGACTCCACCCATTCTGCCCAGGCTCCTCCTATTGGACCCCACCCAATCTGATTAGGCTCCTCCTATACCCCCTCTGCCCAGGCTCCTCCTATACCCCTCCTCTCTGAGCCCACCCCCTCTGCCCAGGCTCCTCCTATACCCCCTCCTCTCTGACTCCACCCATTCTGCCCAGGCTCCTCCTATTTGACCCCACCCAATCTGACTAGGCTCCTCCTAAGCCCCTCCCCTCTGACCCCACCCATTCTGCCCAGGCTCCTCCTATACCCCTCCTCTCTGACCCCACCCCCTCTGCCCAGGCTCCTCCTATTTGACCCCGCCCAATCTGACTAGGCTCCTCCTACACCCCCCTCTGCCAGGCTCCTCCTATACCCCCTCCTCTCTGACTCCACCCATTCTACCTAGGCTCCTCCCATACCCCTCTGACCCCACCCATTCTGCCCAGGCTCCTCCTATTTGACCCCACCCAATCTGACTAGGCTCCTCCTACACCCCCCTCTGCCCAGGCTCCTCCTATACCCCCTCCTCTCTGACTCCACCCATTCTGCCCAGGCTCCTCCTAAGCCCCTCCTCTCTGACCTCACCCATTCTGCCCATATACCCCCTCCTCCTGCCCAGGCTCCTCCTAAGCCCCTCCTCTGCTGTCTGACCCCACCCATTCTGCCCAGGCTCCGCCTAAGCCCCTCCTCTCTGACCCCACCCATTCTGCCCAGGCTCCTCCAAAGCCCCTCCTCTGCTGTCTGACCCCACCCCCTCTGGCCAGGCTCCTCCTATACCCCCTCTGCCCAGGCTCCTCCTATACCCCTCCTCTCTGACCCCACCCCCTCTGCCCAGGCTCCTCTTAAGCCCCTCCTCTGCTGTCTGACCCCACCCATTCTGCCCAGGCTCCTCCTATACCCCCTCCTCTCTGACTCCACCCATTCTACCCAGGCTCCTCCCATTCCCCTCTGACCCCACCCAGGCTCCTCCTATTTGACCCCACCCAATCTGACTAGGCTCCTCCTACACCCCCCTCTGCCAGGCTCCTCCTATACCCCTCCTCTGCTGTCTGACCCCACCCATTCTGCCCAGGCTCCTCCTTTTTGACCCCACCCAATCTGACTAGGCTCCTCCTAAGCCCCTCCTCTGCTGTCTGACCCCACCCATTCTGCCCAGGCTCCTCCTATACCCCTCCTATACCCCTCCTATACCCCACCTCTCTGACCCCACCCAATCTGACTAAGCCCCTCCTCTGCCTGACCCCACCCATTCTGCCCAGGCTCCTCCTATACCCCTTCCTCTCTGACTCCACCCATTCTACCCAGGCCCCTCCCATTCTACCCAGGCTCCTCCCATACCCCTCTGACCCCACCCATTCTGCCCAGGCTTCTCCTATTTGACCCCACCCAATCTGACTAGGCTCCTCCTACACCCCCCTCTGCCAGGCTCCTCCTATACCCCCTCCTCTCTGACTCCACCCATTCTACCCAGGCCCCTCCCATTCTGCCCAGGCTCCTCCTATTTGACCCCACCCAATCTGACTAGGCTCCTCCTACACCCCCCCTCTGCCAGGCTCCTCCTATACCCCTCCTCTCTGACCCCACCCAATCTGACTAGGCTCCTCCTAAGCCCCTAGGCCCCTCCTAAGCCCCTCCTCTGTTGTCTGACCCCACTCATTCTGCCCAGGCTCCTCCTAAGCCCCTCCTTTCTGACCCCACCCATTCTGCCCAGGCTCCTCCTCTTTGACCCCACCCATTCTGCCCAGGCTCCTCCTATACCCCACCTCTCTGACCCCACCCAATCTGACTAGGCTCCTCCTACACCCCCCTCTGCCCAGGCTCCTCCTATACCCCCCTCTTCCAGGCTCCTCCTATACCCCCTCCTCTCTGACCCCACCCATTCTGCCCAGGCTCCTCCTATACCCCCTCCTCTCTGACTCCACCCATTCTGCCCAGGCTCCTCCTAAGCCCCTCCTCTCTGACCCCACCCATTCTGCCCATATACCCCCTCCTCCTGCCCAGGCTCCTCCTATACCCCTCCTCTCTGACCCCACCCCCTCTGTCCAGGCTCCTCCTAAGCCCCTCCTCTGCTGTCTGACCCCACCCATTCTGCCCAGCCTCCTCCTCTCTGACCCCACCCATTCTGCCCAGGCTCCTCCTAAGCCCCTCCTCTGCTGTCTGACCCCACCCATTCTGCCCAGGCTCCTCCTATACCACCTCCTCTCTGACTCCACCCATTCTACCCAGGCTCCTCCCATACCCCTCTGACCCCACCCATTCTGCCCAGGCTCCTCCTATTTGACCCCACCCAATCTGACTAGGCTCCTCCTATACCCATTCTGCCCAGGCTCCTCCTATACCCCCTCCTCTCTGACCCCACCCATTCTGCCCAGGCTCCTCCTATTTGACCACACCCAATCTGACTAGGCTCCTCCTATACCCATTCTGCCCAGGCTCCTCCTATACCCCCTCCTCTCTGACTCCACCCATTCTGCCCAGGCTCCTCCTAAGCCCCTCCTCTCTGACCCCACCCATTCTGCCCATATACCCCCTCCTCCTGCCCAGGCTCCTCCTATACCCCTCCTCTCTGACCCCACCCCCTCTGCCCAGGCTCCTCCTAAGCCCCTCCTCTGCTGTCTTACCCCACCCATTCTGCCCAGGCTCCTCCTATACCCCACCTCTCTGACCCCACCCAATCTGACTAGGCTCCTCCTAAGCCCCTCCTCTGCTGTCTGACCCCACCCATTCTGCCCAGGCTCCTCCTATACCCCCTCCTCTCTGACCCCACCCATTCTGCCCAGGCTCCTCCTATTTGACCACACCCAATCTGACTAGGCTCCTCCTATACCCATTCTGCCCAGGCTCCTCCTATACCCCTCCTCTCTGACTCCACCCATTCTGCCCAGGCTCCTTCTAAGCCCCTCCTCTCTGACCCCACCCATTCTGCCCATATACCCCCTCCTCCTGCCCAGGCTCCTCCTATACCCCTCCTCTCTGACCCCACCCCCTCTGCCCAGGCTCCTCCTAAGCCCCTCCTCTGCTGTCTGACCCCACCCATTCTGCCCAGGCTCCTCCTATACCCCACCTCTCTGACCCCACCCAATCTGACTAGGCTCCTCCTAAGCCCCTCCTCTGCTGTCTGACCCCACCCATTCTGCCCAGGCTCCTCCTACACCCCCCTCTGCCAGGCTCCTCCTATACCCCTCCTCTGCTGTCTGACCCCACCCATTCTGCCCAGCCTCCTCCTCTCTGACCCCACCCATTCTGCCCAGGCTCCTCCTAAGCCCCTCCTCTGCTGTCTGACCCCACCCATTCTGCCCAGGCTCCTCCCATACCCCTCTGACCCCACCCATTCTGCCCAGGCTCCTCCTATACCCCACCTCTCTGACCCCACCCAATCTGACTAGGCTCCTCCTAAGCCCCTCCTCTGCTGTCTGACCCCACCCATTCTGCCCAGGCTCCTCCTATACCCCTCCTCTCTGACCCCACCCAATCTGACTAGGCTCCTCCTATTTGACCCCACCCAATCTGACTAAGCTCCTCCTAAGCCCCTCCTCTGCTGTCTGACCCCATCCATTCTGCCCAGGCTCCTCCTAAGCCCCTCTGCCCAGGCTCCTCCTATACCCCCTCCTCTCTGACTCCACCCATTCTGCCCAGGCTCCTCCTATACCCCTCCTCTCTGACCCCACCCAATCTGACTAAGCTCCTCCTAAGCCCCTCCTCTGCTGTCTGACCCCACCCATTCTGCCAAGGCTCCTCCTATTTGACCCCACCCAATCTGACTAGGTTCCTCCTAAGCCCCTCCTCTGCTGTCTGGCCCCACCCAACCTGCCCAGGCTCCTCCTATACCCCTCCTCTCTGACCCCACCCAATCTGAATAGGCTCCTCCTAAGCCCCTCCTCCTCTCTGACCCACCCAATCTGACTAGGCTCCTCCTAAGCCCCTCCTCTGCTGTCTGACCCCACCCATTCTGCCCAGGCTCCTCCTAAGCCCCTCCTCTGCTGTCCCCACCCATTCTGCCCAGGCTCCTCCTATACCCCTCAGGCTCCTCCTATACCCCTCCTATTTGACCCCACCCAATCTGACTAGGCTCCTCCTAAGCCCCTCCTCTGCTGTCTGACCCCACCCATTCTGCCCAGGCTCCTCCTATACCCCACCTCTCTGACCCCACCCAATCTGACTAGGCTCCTCCTAAGCCCCTCCTCTGCTGTCTGACCCCACCCATTCTGCCCAGGCTCCTCCTATACCCCACCTCTCTGACCCCACCCAATCTGACTAGGCTCCTCCTAAGCCCCTCCTCTGCTGTCTGACCCCACCCATTCTGCCCAGGCTCCTCCTAAACCCCTCTCCTCTCTGACTCCACCCATTCTGACTAGGCTCCTCCTATTTGACCACACCCAATCTGACTAAGCTCCTCCTAAGCCCCGCCTCTGCTGTCTGACCCCACCCATTCTGCCCAGGCTCCTCCTATACCCCTTCCTCTCTGACTCCACCCATTCTACCCAGGCCCCTCCCATTCTACCCAGGCTCCTCCCATATCCCTCTGACCCCACCCATTCTGCCCAGGCTTCTCCTATTTGACCCCACCCAATCTGACTAGGCTCCTCCTACACCCCCCTCTGCCAGGCTCCTCCTATACCCCCTCCTCTCTGACTCCACCCATTCTACCCAGGCCCCTCCCATTCTGCCCAGGCTCCTCCTATTTGACCCCACCCAATCTGACTAGGCTCCTCCTACACCCCCCCTCTGCCAGGCTCCTCCTATACCCCTCCTCTCTGACCCCACCCAATCTGACTAGGCTCCTCCTAAGCCCCTAGGCCCCTCCTAAGCCCCTCCTCTGTTGTCTGACCCCACTCATTCTGCCCAGGCTCCTCCTAAGCCCCTCCTTTCTGACCCCACCCATTCTGCCCAGGCTCCTCCTCTTTGACCCCACCCATTCTGCCCAGGCTCCTCCTATACCCCACCTCTCTGACCCCACCCAATCTGACTAGGCTCCTCCTACACCCCCCTCTGCCCAGGCTCCTCCTATACCCCCCTCTTCCAGGCTCCTCCTATACCCCCTCCTCTCTGACCCCACCCATTCTGCCCAGGCTCCTCCTATACCCCCTCCTCTCTGACTCCACCCATTCTGCCCAGGCTCCTCCTAAGCCCCTCCTCTCTGACCCCACCCATTCTGCCCATATACCCCCTCCTCCTGCCCAGGCTCCTCCTATACCCCTCCTCTCTGACCCCACCCCCTCTGTCCAGGCTCCTCCTAAGCCCCTCCTCTGCTGTCTGACCCCACCCATTCTGCCCAGCCTCCTCCTCTCTGACCCCACCCATTCTGCCCAGGCTCCTCCTAAGCCCCTCCTCTGCTGTCTGACCCCACCCATTCTGCCCAGGCTCCTCCTATACCACCTCCTCTCTGACTCCACCCATTCTACCCAGGCTCCTCCCATACCCCTCTGACCCCACCCATTCTGCCCAGGCTCCTCCTATTTGACCCCACCCAATCTGACTAGGCTCCTCCTATACCCATTCTGCCCAGGCTCCTCCTATACCCCCTCCTCTCTGACCCCACCCATTCTGCCCAGGCTCCTCCTATTTGACCACACCCAATCTGACTAGGCTCCTCCTATACCCATTCTGCCCAGGCTCCTCCTATACCCCCTCCTCTCTGACTCCACCCATTCTGCCCAGGCTCCTCCTAAGCCCCTCCTCTCTGACCCCACCCATTCTGCCCATATACCCCCTCCTCCTGCCCAGGCTCCTCCTATACCCCTCCTCTCTGACCCCACCCCCTCTGCCCAGGCTCCTCCTAAGCCCCTCCTCTGCTGTCTGACCCCACCCATTCTGCCCAGGCTCCTCCTATACCCCACCTCTCTGACCCCACCCAATCTGACTAGGCTCCTCCTAAGCCCCTCCTCTGCTGTCTGACCCCACCCATTCTGCCCAGGCTCCTCCTATACCCCCTCCTCTCTGACCCCACCCATTCTGCCCAGGCTCCTCTTATTTGACCACACCCAATCTGACTAGGCTCCTCCTATACCCATTCTGCCCAGGCTCCTCCTATACCCCCTCCTCTCTGACTCCACCCATTCTGCCCAGGCTCCTCCTAAGCCCCTCCTCTCTGACCCCACCCATTCTGCCCATATACCCCCTCCTCCTGCCCAGGCTCCTCCTATACCCCTCCTCTCTGACCCCACCCCCTCTGCCCAGGCTCCTCCTAAGCCCCTCCTCTGCTGTCTGACCCCACCCATTCTGCCCAGGCTCCTCCTATACCCCACCTCTCTGACCCCACCCAATCTGACTAGGCTCCTCCTAAGCCCCTCCTCTGCTGTCTGACCCCACCCATTCTGCCCAGGCTCCTCCTACACCCCCCTCTGCCAGGCTCCTCCTATACCCCTCCTCTGCTGTCTGACCCCACCCATTCTGCCCAGCCTCCTCCTCTCTGACCCCACCCATTCTGCCCAGGCTCCTCCTAAGCCCCTCCTCTGCTGTCTGACCCCACCCATTCTGCCCAGGCTCCTCCCATACCCCTCTGACCCCACCCATTCTGCCCAGGCTCCTCCTATACCCCACCTCTCTGACCCCACCCAATCTGACTAGGCTCCTCCTAAGCCCCTCCTCTGCTGTCTGACCCCACCCATTCTGCCCAGGCTCCTCCTATACCCCTCCTCTCTGACCCCACCCAATCTGACTAGGCTCCTCCTATTTGACCCCACCCAATCTGACTAAGCTCCTCCTAAGCCCCTCCTCTGCTTTCTGACCCCATCCATTCTGCCCAGGCTCCTCCTAAGCCCCTCTGCCCAGGCTCCTCCTATACCCCCTCCTCTCTGACTCCACCCATTCTGCCCAGGCTCCTCCTATACCCCTCCTCTCTGACCCCACCCAATCTGACTAAGCTCCTCCTAAGCCCCTCCTCTGCTGTCTGACCCCACCCATTCTGCCAAGGCTCCTCCTATTTGACCCCACCCAATCTGACTAGGTTCCTCCTAAGCCCCTCCTCTGCTGTCTGGCCCCACCCAACCTGCCCAGGCTCCTCCTATACCCCTCCTCTCTGACCCCACCCAATCTGAATAGGCTCCTCCTAAGCCCCTCCTCCTCTCTGACCCACCCAATCTGACTAGGCTCCTCCTAAGCCCCTCCTCTGCTGTCTGACCCCACCCATTCTGCCCAGGCTCCTCCTAAGCCCCTCCTCTGCTGTCCCCACCCATTCTGCCCAGGCTCCTCCTATACCCCTCAGGCTCCTCCTATACCCCTCCTATTTGACCCCACCCAATCTGACTAGGCTCCTCCTAAGCCCCTCCTCTGCTGTCTGACCCCACCCATTCTGCCCAGGCTCCTCCTATACCCCACCTCTCTGACCCCACCCAATCTGACTAGGCTCCTCCTAAGCCCCTCCTCTGCTGTCTGACCCCACCCATTCTGCCCAGGCTCCTCCTATACCCCACCTCTCTGACCCCACCCAATCTGACTAGGCTCCTCCTAAGCCCCTCCTCTGCTGTCTGACCCCACCCATTCTGCCCAGGCTCCTCCTAAACCCCCCTCCTCTCTGACTCCACCCATTCTGACTAGGCTCCTCCTATTTGACCACACCCAATCTGACTAAGCTCCTCCTAAGCCCCGCCTCTGCTGTCTGACCCCACCCATTCTGCCCAGGCTCCTCCTATACCCCCTCCTCTCTGACTCCACCCATTCTGCCGAGGCTCCTCCCATACCCCTCTGACCCCACCCATTCTGCCCAGGCTCCTCCTATTTGACCCCACCCAATCTGACTAGGCTCCTCCTAAGCCCCTCCTCTGCTGTCTGACCCCACCCATTCTGCCCAGGCTCCTCCTATACCCCCTCCTCTCTGACTCCACCCAATCTGACTAGGCTCCTCCTAAGCCCCTCCTCTGCTGTCTGACCCCACCCATTCTGCCCAGGCTCCTCCTATTTGACCCCACCCAATCTGACTAGGCTCCTCCTATACCCCCTCTGCCAGGCTCCTCCTATTCCCCTCCTCTCTGACCTCACCCATTCTGACCAGGCTCCTCCTATTTGACCCCACCCAATCTGACTTGGCTCCTCCTAAACCCCTCCTCTGCTGTCCCCACCCATTCTGCCCAGGCTCCTCCTATTTGACCCCACCCAATCTGACTAGGCTCCTCCTATACCCCCTCTGCCAGGCTCCTCCTATACCCCTCTTCTCTGACCCCACCCAATCTGACTAGGCTCCTCCTAAGCCCCTAGGCTCCTCCTACCCTTCCTCTCTGACCCCACCCAATCTGACTAGGCTCCTACTAAACCCCTCCTCTGCTGTCTGACCCCACCCATTCTGCCCAGGCTCCTCCTCTCTGACCCCACCCAATCTGACTAAGCTCCTCCTAAGCCCCTAGGCTCCTCCTACCCTTCCTCTCTGACCCCACCCAATCTGACTAGGCTCCTACTAAACCCCTCCTCTGCTGTCTGACCCCACCCATTCTGCCCAGGCTCCTCCTATACCCCCTCCTCTCTGACTCCACCCATTCTGCCCAGGCTCCTCCTATTGGACCCCACCCAATCTGATTAGGCTCCTCCTATACCCCCTCTGCCCAGGCTCCTCCTATACCCCTCCTCTCTGAGCCCACCCCCTCTGCCCAGGCTCCTCCTATACCCCTCCTCTGCTGTCTGACCCCACCCATTCTGCCCAGGCTCCTCCTATTTGACCCCACCCAATCTGACTAGGCTCCTCCTAAGCCCCTCCTCTGCTGTCTGACCCCACCCATTCTGCCCAGGCTCCTCCTATTTGACCCCACCCAATCTGACTAGGCTCCTCCTAAGCCCCTCCTCTCTGACCCCACCCATTCTGCCCAGGCTCCTCCTAAGCCCCTCCTCTGCTGTCTGACCCCACCCATTCTGCCCAGGCTCCTCCTATACCCCTCCTCTCTGACCCCACCCCCTCTGCCCAGGCTCCTCCTATTTGACCCCACCCAATCTGACTAGGCTCCTCCTACACCCCCCTCTGCCAGGCTCCTCCTATACCCCCTCCTCTCTGACTCCACCCATTCTACCTAGGCTCCTCCCATACCCCTCTGACCCCACCCATTCTGCCCAGGCTCCTCCTACACCCCCCTCTGCCCAGGCTCCTCCTATACCCCCCTCTGCCAGGCTCCTCCTATACCCCCTCCTCTCTGACCCCACCCATTCTGCCCAGGCTCCTCCTATTTGACCACACCCAATCTGACTAGGCTCCTCCTATACCCATTCTGCCCAGGCTCCTCCTATACCCCTCCCTCTCTGACTCCACCCATTCTGCCCAGGCTCCTCCTAAGCCCCTCCTCTCTGACCTCACCCATTCTGCCCATATACCCCCTCCTCCTGCCCAGGCTCCTCCTAAGCCCCTCCTCTGCTGTCTGACCCCACCCATTCTGCCCAGGCTCCGCCTAAGCCCCTCCTCTCTGACCCCACCCATTCTGCCCAGGCTCCTCCAAAGCCCCTCCTCTGCTGTCTGACCCCACCCCCTCTGGCCAGGCTCCTCCTATACCCCCTCTGCCCAGGCTCCTCCTATACCCCCTCCTCTCTGACTCCACCCATTCTGCCCAGGCTCCTCCTAAGCCCCTCCTCTCTGACCTCACCCATTCTGCCCATATACCCCCTCCTCCTGCCCAGGCTCCTCCAAAGCCCCTCCTCTGCTGTCTGACCCCACCCATTCTGCCCAGGCTCCTCCTATACCCCCTCCTCTCTGACTCCACCCATTCTACCCAGGCTCCTCCCATACCCCTCTGACCCCACCCAGGCTCCTCCTATTTGACCCCACCCAATCTGACTAGGCTCCTCCTACACCCCCCTCTGCCAGGCTCCTCCTATACCCCTCCTCTGCTGTCTGACTCCACCCATTCTACCCAGGCTCCTCCCATACCCCTCTGACCCCACCCAGGCTCCTCCTATTTGACCCCACCCAATCTGACTAGGCTCCTCCTACACCCCCCTCTGCCAGGCTCCTCCTAAGCCCCTCCTCTGCTGTCTGACCCCACCCATTCTGCCCAGGCTCCTCCTATACCCCTCCTATACCCCACCTCTCTGACCCCACCCAATCTGACTAAGCCCCTCCTCTGCCTGACCCCACCCATTCTGCCCAGGCTCCTCCTATACCCCTTCCTCTCTGACTCCACCCATTCTACCCAGGCTCCTCCCATACCCCTCTGACCCCACCCAGGCTTCTCCTATTTGACCCCACCCAATCTGCCTAGGCTCCTCCTACACCCCCCTCTGCCAGGCTCCTCCTATACCCCCTCCTCTCTGACTCCACCCATTCTACCCAGGCCCCTCCCATTCTGCCCAGGCTCCTCCTATTTGACCCCACCCAATCTGACTAGGCTCCTCCTACACCCCCCCTCTGCCAGGCTCCTCCTATACCCCTCCTCTCTGACCCCACCCAATCTGCCCAGGCTCCTCCCATACCCCTCTGACCCCACCCATTCTGCCCAGGCTCCTCCTATACCCCTCTTATTTGACCCCAATCTGACTAGGCTCCTCCTAAACCAATCCTCTGCTGTCTGACTCCACCCATTCTGCCCAGGCTCCTCCTCAGCCCCTCCTCTCTGACCTCACCCAATCTGACTAGGCTCCTCCTATACCCCCTCCTCTCTGACCCCACCCAATCTGACTAGGCTCCTCCTTAACCCCTCCTCTGCTCTCTGACCCCACCCATTCTGACTAAGCTCCTCCTAAACCCATCCTCTGCTCTCTGACCCCACCCATTCTGCCCAGGCTCCTCCTAAGCCCCTCTGCCCAGGCTCCTCCTATACCCCTCCTCTCTGACCTCACCCAATCTGACTAGGCTCCTCCTATACCCATTCTGCCCAGGCTCCTCCTATACCCCCTCCTCTCTGACTCCACCCATTCTGCCCAGGCTCCTCCTATACCCCTCCTCTCTGACTCCACCCATTCTGCCCAGGCTCCTCCTATACCCCCTCCTCTCTGACCCCACCCCCTCTGCCCAGGCTCCTCCTATACCCCTCCTCTGCTGTCTGACCCCACCCATTCTGCCCAGGCTCCTCCTATACCCCCTCCTCTCTGACCCCACCCATTCTGCCCAGGCTCCTCCTAAGCCCCTCCTCTGCTGTCTGACCCCACCCATTCTGCCCAGGCTCCTCCTATTTGACCCCACCCAATCTGACTAGGTTCCTCCTAAGCCCCTCCTCTGCTGTCTGGCCCCACCCATTCTGCCCAGGCTCCTCCTATACCCCCTCCTATTTGACCCCACCCAATCTGACTAGGCTCCTCCTATACCCCCCTCTGCCCAGGCTCCTCCTATTTGACCCCACCCAATCTGACAAGGCTCCTCCTAAGCCCCTTCTCTGCTGTCTGACCCCACCCATTCTCCCCAGGCTCCTCCTATACCCCACCTCTCTGACCCCACCCAATCTGACTAGGCTCCTCCTAAGCCCCTCCTCTGCTGTCTGACCCCACCCATTCTGCCCAGGCTCCTCCTATACCCCCTCCTCTCTGACTCCACCCATTCTGCCCAGGCTCCTCCTATTGGACCCCACCCAATCTGATTAGGCTCCTCCTATACCCCCTCTGCCCAGGCTCCTCCTATACCCCTCCTCTCTGAGCCCACCCCCTCTGCCCAGGCTCCTCCTATACCCCCTCCTCTCTGACTCCACCCATTCTGCCCAGGCTCCTCCTATTTGACCCCACCCAATCTGACTAGGCTCCTCCTAAGCCCCTCCCCTCTGACCCCACCCATTCTGCCCAGGCTCCTCCTATACCCCTCCTCTCTGACCCCACCCCCTCTGCCCAGGCTCCTCCTATTTGACCCCACCCAATCTGACTAGGCTCCTCCTACACCCCCCTCTGCCAGGCTCCTCCTATACCCCCTCCTCTCTGACTCCACCCATTCTACCTAGGCTCCTCCCATACCCCTCTGACCCCACCCATTCTGCCCAGGCTCCTCCTATTTGACCCCACCCAATCTGACTAGGCTCCTCCTACACCCCCCTCTGCCCAGGCTCCTCCTATACCCCCTCCTCTCTGACTCCACCCATTCTGCCCAGGCTCCTCCTAAGCCCCTCCTCTCTGACCTCACCCATTCTGCCCATATACCCCCTCCTCCTGCCCAGGCTCCTCCTAAGCCCCTCCTCTGCTGTCTGACCCCACCCATTCTGCCCAGGCTCCGCCTAAGCCCCTCCTCTCTGACCCCACCCATTCTGCCCAGGCTCCTCCAAAGCCCCTCCTCTGCTGTCTGACCCCACCCCCTCTGGCCAGGCTCCTCCTATACCCCCTCTGCCCAGGCTCCTCCTATACCCCTCCTCTCTGACCCCACCCCCTCTGCCCAGGCTCCTCTTAAGCCCCTTCTCTGCTGTCTGACCCCACCCATTCTGCCCAGGCTCCTCCTATACCCCCTCCTCTCTGACTCCACCCATTCTACCCAGGCTCCTCCCATTCCCCTCTGACCCCACCCAGGCTCCTCCTATTTGACCCCACCCAATCTGACTAGGCTCCTCCTACACCCCCCTCTGCCAGGCTCCTCCTATACCCCTCCTCTGCTGTCTGACCCCACCCATTCTGCCCAGGCTCCTCCTTTTTGACCCCACCCAATCTGACTAGGCTCCTCCTAAGCCCCTCCTCTGCTGTCTGACCCCACCCATTCTGCCCAGGCTCCTCCTATACCCCTCCTATACCCCTCCTATACCCCACCTCTCTGACCCCACCCAATCTGACTAAGCCCCTCCTCTGCCTGACCCCACCCATTCTGCCCAGGCTCCTCCTATACCCCTTCCTCTCTGACTCCACCCATTCTACCCAGGCCCCTCCCATTCTACCCAGGCTCCTCCCATACCCCTCTGACCCCACCCATTCTGCCCAGGCTTCTCCTATTTGACCCCACCCAATCTGACTAGGCTCCTCCTACACCCCCCTCTGCCAGGCTCCTCCTATACCCCCTCCTCTCTGACTCCACCCATTCTACCCAGGCCCCTCCCATTCTGCCCAGGCTCCTCCTATTTGACCCCACCCAATCTGACTAGGCTCCTCCTACACCCCCCCTCTGCCAGGCTCCTCCTATACCCCTCCTCTCTGACCCCACCCAATCTGACTAGGCTCCTCCTAAGCCCCTAGGCCCCTCCTAAGCCCCTCCTCTGTTGTCTGACCCCACTCATTCTGCCCAGGCTCCTCCTAAGCCCCTCCTTTCTGACCCCACCCATTCTGCCCAGGCTCCTCCTCTTTGACCCCACCCATTCTGCCCAGGCTCCTCCTATACCCCACCTCTCTGACCCCACCCAATCTGACTAGGCTCCTCCTACACCCCCCTCTGCCCAGGCTCCTCCTATACCCCCCTCTTCCAGGCTCCTCCTATACCCCCTCCTCTCTGACCCCACCCATTCTGCCCAGGCTCCTCCTATACCCCCTCCTCTCTGACTCCACCCATTCTGCCCAGGCTCCTCCTAAGCCCCTCCTCTCTGACCCCACCCATTCTGCCCATATACCCCCTCCTCCTGCCCAGGCTCCTCCTATACCCCTCCTCTCTGACCCCACCCCCTCTGTCCAGGCTCCTCCTAAGCCCCTCCTCTGCTGTCTGACCCCACCCATTCTGCCCAGCCTCCTCCTCTCTGACCCCACCCATTCTGCCCAGGCTCCTCCTAAGCCCCTCCTCTGCTGTCTGACCCCACCCATTCTGCCCAGGCTCCTCCTATACCACCTCCTCTCTGACTCCACCCATTCTACCCAGGCTCCTCCCATACCCCTCTGACCCCACCCATTCTGCCCAGGCTCCTCCTATTTGACCCCACCCAATCTGACTAGGCTCCTCCTATACCCATTCTGCCCAGGCTCCTCCTATACCCCCTCCTCTCTGACCCCACCCATTCTGCCCAGGCTCCTCCTATTTGACCACACCCAATCTGACTAGGCTCCTCCTATACCCATTCTGCCCAGGCTCCTCCTATACCCCCTCCTCTCTGACTCCACCCATTCTGCCCAGGCTCCTCCTAAGCCCCTCCTCTCTGACCCCACCCATTCTGCCCATATACCCCCTCCTCCTGCCCAGGCTCCTCCTATACCCCTCCTCTCTGACCCCACCCCCTCTGCCCAGGCTCCTCCTAAGCCCCTCCTCTGCTGTCTTACCCCACCCATTCTGCCCAGGCTCCTCCTATACCCCACCTCTCTGACCCCACCCAATCTGACTAGGCTCCTCCTAAGCCCCTCCTCTGCTGTCTGACCCCACCCATTCTGCCCAGGCTCCTCCTATACCCCCTCCTCTCTGACCCCACCCATTCTGCCCAGGCTCCTCCTATTTGACCACACCCAATCTGACTAGGCTCCTCCTATACCCATTCTGCCCAGGCTCCTCCTATACCCCTCCTCTCTGACTCCACCCATTCTGCCCAGGCTCCTTCTAAGCCCCTCCTCTCTGACCCCACCCATTCTGCCCATATACCCCCTCCTCCTGCCCAGGCTCCTCCTATACCCCTCCTCTCTGACCCCACCCCCTCTGCCCAGGCTCCTCCTAAGCCCCTCCTCTGCTGTCTGACCCCACCCATTCTGCCCAGGCTCCTCCTATACCCCACCTCTCTGACCCCACCCAATCTGACTAGGCTCCTCCTAAGCCCCTCCTCTGCTGTCTGACCCCACCCATTCTGCCCAGGCTCCTCCTACACCCCCCTCTGCCAGGCTCCTCCTATACCCCTCCTCTGCTGTCTGACCCCACCCATTCTGCCCAGCCTCCTCCTCTCTGACCCCACCCATTCTGCCCAGGCTCCTCCTAAGCCCCTCCTCTGCTGTCTGACCCCACCCATTCTGCCCAGGCTCCTCCCATACCCCTCTGACCCCACCCATTCTGCCCAGGCTCCTCCTATACCCCACCTCTCTGACCCCACCCAATCTGACTAGGCTCCTCCTAAGCCCCTCCTCTGCTGTCTGACCCCACCCATTCTGCCCAGGCTCCTCCTATACCCCTCCTCTCTGACCCCACCCAATCTGACTAGGCTCCTCCTATTTGACCCCACCCAATCTGACTAAGCTCCTCCTAAGCCCCTCCTCTGCTGTCTGACCCCATCCATTCTGCCCAGGCTCCTCCTAAGCCCCTCTGCCCAGGCTCCTCCTATACCCCCTCCTCTCTGACTCCACCCATTCTGCCCAGGCTCCTCCTATACCCCTCCTCTCTGACCCCACCCAATCTGACTAAGCTCCTCCTAAGCCCCTCCTCTGCTGTCTGACCCCACCCATTCTGCCAAGGCTCCTCCTATTTGACCCCACCCAATCTGACTAGGTTCCTCCTAAGCCCCTCCTCTGCTGTCTGGCCCCACCCAACCTGCCCAGGCTCCTCCTATACCCCTCCTCTCTGACCCCACCCAATCTGAATAGGCTCCTCCTAAGCCCCTCCTCCTCTCTGACCCACCCAATCTGACTAGGCTCCTCCTAAGCCCCTCCTCTGCTGTCTGACCCCACCCATTCTGCCCAGGCTCCTCCTAAGCCCCTCCTCTGCTGTCCCCACCCATTCTGCCCAGGCTCCTCCTATACCCCTCAGGCTCCTCCTATACCCCTCCTATTTGACCCCACCCAATCTGACTAGGCTCCTCCTAAGCCCCTCCTCTGCTGTCTGACCCCACCCATTCTGCCCAGGCTCCTCCTATACCCCACCTCTCTGACCCCACCCAATCTGACTAGGCTCCTCCTAAGCCCCTCCTCTGCTGTCTGACCCCACCCATTCTGCCCAGGCTCCTCCTATACCCCACCTCTCTGACCCCACCCAATCTGACTAGGCTCCTCCTAAGCCCCTCCTCTGCTGTCTGACCCCACCCATTCTGCCCAGGCTCCTCCTAAACCCCCCTCCTCTCTGACTCCACCCATTCTGACTAGGCTCCTCCTATTTGACCACACCCAATCTGACTAAGCTCCTCCTAAGCCCCGCCTCTGCTGTCTGACCCCACCCATTCTGCCCAGGCTCCTCCTATACCCCTTCCTCTCTGACTCCACCCATTCTACCCAGGCCCCTCCCATTCTACCCAGGCTCCTCCCATATCCCTCTGACCCCACCCATTCTGCCCAGGCTTCTCCTATTTGACCCCACCCAATCTGACTAGGCTCCTCCTACACCCCCCTCTGCCAGGCTCCTCCTATACCCCCTCCTCTCTGACTCCACCCATTCTACCCAGGCCCCTCCCATTCTGCCCAGGCTCCTCCTATTTGACCCCACCCAATCTGACTAGGCTCCTCCTACACCCCCCCTCTGCCAGGCTCCTCCTATACCCCTCCTCTCTGACCCCACCCAATCTGACTAGGCTCCTCCTAAGCCCCTAGGCCCCTCCTAAGCCCCTCCTCTGTTGTCTGACCCCACTCATTCTGCCCAGGCTCCTCCTAAGCCCCTCCTTTCTGACCCCACCCATTCTGCCCAGGCTCCTCCTCTTTGACCCCACCCATTCTGCCCAGGCTCCTCCTATACCCCACCTCTCTGACCCCACCCAATCTGACTAGGCTCCTCCTACACCCCCCTCTGCCCAGGCTCCTCCTATACCCCCCTCTTCCAGGCTCCTCCTATACCCCCTCCTCTCTGACCCCACCCATTCTGCCCAGGCTCCTCCTATACCCCCTCCTCTCTGACTCCACCCATTCTGCCCAGGCTCCTCCTAAGCCCCTCCTCTCTGACCCCACCCATTCTGCCCATATACCCCCTCCTCCTGCCCAGGCTCCTCCTATACCCCTCCTCTCTGACCCCACCCCCTCTGTCCAGGCTCCTCCTAAGCCCCTCCTCTGCTGTCTGACCCCACCCATTCTGCCCAGCCTCCTCCTCTCTGACCCCACCCATTCTGCCCAGGCTCCTCCTAAGCCCCTCCTCTGCTGTCTGACCCCACCCATTCTGCCCAGGCTCCTCCTATACCACCTCCTCTCTGACTCCACCCATTCTACCCAGGCTCCTCCCATACCCCTCTGACCCCACCCATTCTGCCCAGGCTCCTCCTATTTGACCCCACCCAATCTGACTAGGCTCCTCCTATACCCATTCTGCCCAGGCTCCTCCTATACCCCCTCCTCTCTGACCCCACCCATTCTGCCCAGGCTCCTCCTATTTGACCACACCCAATCTGACTAGGCTCCTCCTATACCCATTCTGCCCAGGCTCCTCCTATACCCCCTCCTCTCTGACTCCACCCATTCTGCCCAGGCTCCTCCTAAGCCCCTCCTCTCAGACCCCACCCATTCTGCCCATATACCCCCTCCTCCTGCCCAGGCTCCTCCTATACCCCTCCTCTCTGACCCCACCCCCTCTGCCCAGGCTCCTCCTAAGCCCCTCCTCTGCTGTCTGACCCCACCCATTCTGCCCAGGCTCCTCCTATACCCCACCTCTCTGACCCCACCCAATCTGACTAGGCTCCTCCTAAGCCCCTCCTCTGCTGTCTGACCCCACCCATTCTGCCCAGGCTCCTCCTATACCCCCTCCTCTCTGACCCCACCCATTCTGCCCAGGCTCCTCCTATTTGACCACACCCAATCTGACTAGGCTCCTCCTATACCCATTCTGCCCAGGCTCCTCCTATACCCCCTCCTCTCTGACTCCACCCATTCTGCCCAGGCTCCTCCTAAGCCCCTCCTCTCTGACCCCACCCATTCTGCCCATATACCCCCTCCTCCTGCCCAGGCTCCTCCTATACCCCTCCTCTCTGACCCCACCCCCTCTGCCCAGGCTCCTCCTAAGCCCCTCCTCTGCTGTCTGACCCCACCCATTCTGCCCAGGCTCCTCCTATACCCCACCTCTCTGACCCCACCCAATCTGACTAGGCTCCTCCTAAGCCCCTCCTCTGCTGTCTGACCCCACCCATTCTGCCCAGGCTCCTCCTACACCCCCCTCTGCCAGGCTCCTCCTATACCCCTCCTCTGCTGTCTGACCCCACCCATTCTGCCCAGCCTCCTCCTCTCTGACCCCACCCATTCTGCCCAGGCTCCTCCTAAGCCCCTCCTCTGCTGTCTGACCCCACCCATTCTGCCCAGGCTCCTCCCATACCCCTCTGACCCCACCCATTCTGCCCAGGCTCCTCCTATACCCCACCTCTCTGACCCCACCCAATCTGACTAGGCTCCTCCTAAGCCCCTCCTCTGCTGTCTGACCCCACCCATTCTGCCCAGGCTCCTCCTATACCCCTCCTCTCTGACCCCACCCAATCTGACTAGGCTCCTCCTATTTGACCCCACCCAATCTGACTAAGCTCCTCCTAAGCCCCTCCTCTGCTGTCTGACCCCATCCATTCTGCCCAGGCTCCTTCTAAGCCCCTCTGCCCAGGCTCCTCCTATACCCCCTCCTCTCTGACTCCACCCATTCTGCCCAGGCTCCTCCTATACCCCTCCTCTCTGACCCCACCCAATCTGACTAAGCTCCTCCTAAGCCCCTCCTCTGCTGTCTGACCCCACCCATTCTGCCAAGGCTCCTCCTATTTGACCCCACCCAATCTGACTAGGTTCCTCCTAAGCCCCTCCTCTGCTGTCTGGCCCCACCCAACCTGCCCAGGCTCCTCCTATACCCCTCCTCTCTGACCCCACCCAATCTGAATAGGCTCCTCCTAAGCCCCTCCTCCTCTCTGACCCACCCAATCTGACTAGGCTCCTCCTAAGCCCCTCCTCTGCTGTCTGACCCCACCCATTCTGCCCAGGCTCCTCCTAAGCCCCTCCTCTGCTGTCCCCACCCATTCTGCCCAGGCTCCTCCTATACCCCTCAGGCTCCTCCTATACCCCTCCTATTTGACCCCACCCAATCTGACTAGGCTCCTCCTAAGCCCCTCCTCTGCTGTCTGACCCCACCCATTCTGCCCAGGCTCCTCCTATACCCCACCTCTCTGACCCCACCCAATCTGACTAGGCTCCTCCTAAGCCCCTCCTCTGCTGTCTGACCCCACCCATTCTGCCCAGGCTCCTCCTATACCCCACCTCTCTGACCCCACCCAATCTGACTAGGCTCCTCCTAAGCCCCTCCTCTGCTGTCTGACCCCACCCATTCTGCCCAGGCTCCTCCTAAACCCCCCTCCTCTCTGACTCCACCCATTCTGACTAGGCTCCTCCTATTTGACCACACCCAATCTGACTAAGCTCCTCCTAAGCCCCGCCTCTGCTGTCTGACCCCACCCATTCTGCCCAGGCTCCTCCTATACCCCCTCCTCTCTGACTCCACCCATTCTGCCGAGGCTCCTCCCATACCCCTCTGACCCCACCCATTCTGCCCAGGCTCCTCCTATTTGACCCCACCCAATCTGACTAGGCTCCTCCTAAGCCCCTCCTCTGCTGTCTGACCCCACCCATTCTGCCCAGGCTCCTCCTATACCCCCTCCTCTCTGACTCCACCCAATCTGACTAGGCTCCTCCTAAGCCCCTCCTCTGCTGTCTGACCCCACCCATTCTGCCCAGGCTCCTCCTATTTGACCCCACCCAATCTGACTAGGCTCCTCCTATACCCCCTCTGCCAGGCTCCTCCTATTCCCCTCCTCTCTGACCTCACCCATTCTGACCAGGCTCCTCCTATTTGACCCCACCCAATCTGACTTGGCTCCTCCTAAACCCCTCCTCTGCTGTCCCCACCCATTCTGCCCAGGCTCCTCCTATTTGACCCCACCCAATCTGACTAGGCTCCTCCTATACCCCCTCTGCCAGGCTCCTCCTATACCCCTCTTCTCTGACCCCACCCAATCTGACTAGGCTCCTCCTAAGCCCCTAGGCTCCTCCTACCCTTCCTCTCTGACCCCACCCAATCTGACTAGGCTCCTACTAAACCCCTCCTCTGCTGTCTGACCCCACCCATTCTGCCCAGGCTCCTCCTCTCTGACCCCACCCAATCTGACTAAGCTCCTCCTAAGCCCCTAGGCTCCTCCTACCCTTCCTCTCTGACCCCACCCAATCTGACTAGGCTCCTACTAAACCCCTCCTCTGCTGTCTGACCCCACCCATTCTGCCCAGGCTCCTCCTATACCCCCTCCTCTCTGACTCCACCCATTCTGCCCAGGCTCCTCCTATTGGACCCCACCCAATCTGATTAGGCTCCTCCTATACCCCCTCTGCCCAGGCTCCTCCTATACCCCTCCTCTCTGAGCCCACCCCCTCTGCCCAGGCTCCTCCTATACCCCTCCTCTGCTGTCTGACCCCACCCATTCTGCCCAGGCTCCTCCTATTTGACCCCACCCAATCTGACTAGGCTCCTCCTAAGCCCCTCCTCTGCTGTCTGACCCCACCCATTCTGCCCAGGCTCCTCCTATTTGACCCCACCCAATCTGACTAGGCTCCTCCTAAGCCCCTCCTCTCTGACCCCACCCATTCTGCCCAGGCTCCTCCTAAGCCCCTCCTCTGCTGTCTGACCCCACCCATTCTGCCCAGGCTCCTCCTATACCCCTCCTCTCTGACCCCACCCCCTCTGCCCAGGCTCCTCCTATTTGACCCCACCCAATCTGACTAGGCTCCTCCTACACCCCCCTCTGCCAGGCTCCTCCTATACCCCCTCCTCTCTGACTCCACCCATTCTACCTAGGCTCCTCCCATACCCCTCTGACCCCACCCATTCTGCCCAGGCTCCTCCTACACCCCCCTCTGCCCAGGCTCCTCCTATACCCCCCTCTGCCAGGCTCCTCCTATACCCCCTCCTCTCTGACCCCACCCATTCTGCCCAGGCTCCTCCTATTTGACCACACCCAATCTGACTAGGCTCCTCCTATACCCATTCTGCCCAGGCTCCTCCTATACCCCTCCCTCTCTGACTCCACCCATTCTGCCCAGGCTCCTCCTAAGCCCCTCCTCTCTGACCTCACCCATTCTGCCCATATACCCCCTCCTCCTGCCCAGGCTCCTCCTAAGCCCCTCCTCTGCTGTCTGACCCCACCCATTCTGCCCAGGCTCCGCCTAAGCCCCTCCTCTCTGACCCCACCCATTCTGCCCAGGCTCCTCCAAAGCCCCTCCTCTGCTGTCTGACCCCACCCCCTCTGGCCAGGCTCCTCCTATACCCCCTCTGCCCAGGCTCCTCCTATACCCCCTCCTCTCTGACTCCACCCATTCTGCCCAGGCTCCTCCTAAGCCCCTCCTCTCTGACCTCACCCATTCTGCCCATATACCCCCTCCTCCTGCCCAGGCTCCTCCAAAGCCCCTCCTCTGCTGTCTGACCCCACCCATTCTGCCCAGGCTCCTCCTATACCCCCTCCTCTCTGACTCCACCCATTCTACCCAGGCTCCTCCCATACCCCTCTGACCCCACCCAGGCTCCTCCTATTTGACCCCACCCAATCTGACTAGGCTCCTCCTACACCCCCCTCTGCCAGGCTCCTCCTATACCCCTCCTCTGCTGTCTGACCCCACCCATTCTGCCCAGGCTCCTCCTTTTTGACCCCACCCAATCTGACTAGGCTCCTCCTAAGCCCCTCCTCTGCTGTCTGACCCCACCCATTCTGCCCAGGCTCCTCCTATACCCCTTCCTCTCTGACTCCACCCATTCTACCCAGGCTCCTCCCATACCCCTCTGACCCCACCCAGGCTTCTCCTATTTGACCCCACCCAATCTGCCTAGGCTCCTCCTACACCCCCCTCTGCCAGGCTCCTCCTATACCCCCTCCTCTCTGACTCCACCCATTCTACCCAGGCCCCTCCCATTCTGCCCAGGCTCCTCCTATTTGACCCCACCCAATCTGACTAGGCTCCTCCTACACCCCCCCTCTGCCAGGCTCCTCCTATACCCCTCCTCTCTGACCCCACCCAATCTGCCCAGGCTCCTCCCATACCCCTCTGACCCCACCCATTCTGCCCAGGCTCCTCCTATACCCCTCTTATTTGACCCCAATCTGACTAGGCTCCTCCTAAACCAATCCTCTGCTGTCTGACTCCACCCATTCTGCCCAGGCTCCTCCTCAGCCCCTCCTCTCTGACCTCACCCAATCTGACTAGGCTCCTCCTATACCCCCTCCTCTCTGACCCCACCCAATCTGACTAGGCTCCTCCTTAACCCCTCCTCTGCTCTCTGACCCCACCCATTCTGACTAAGCTCCTCCTAAACCCATCCTCTGCTCTCTGACCCCACCCATTCTGCCCAGGCTCCTCCTATACCCCTCCTCTCTGACCTCACCCAATCTGACTAGGCTCCTCCTATACCCATTCTGCCCAGGCTCCTCCTATACCCCCTCCTCTCTGACTCCACCCATTCTGCCCAGGCTCCTCCTATACCCCTCCTCTCTGACTCCACCCATTCTGCCCAGGCTCCTCCAATACCCCCTCCTCTCTGACCCCACCCCCTCTGCCCAGGCTCCTCCTATACCCCTCCTCTGCTGTCTGACCCCACCCATTCTGCCCAGGCTCCTCCTATACCCCCTCCTCTCTGACCCCACCCATTCTGCCCAGGCTCCTCCTAAGCCCCTCCTCTGCTGTCTGACCCCACCCATTCTGCCCAGGCTCCTCCTATTTGACCCCACCCAATCTGACTAGGTTCCTCCTAAGCCCCTCCTCTGCTGTCTGGCCCCACCCATTCTGCCCAGGCTCCTCCTATACCCCCTCCTATTTGACCCCACCCAATCTGACTAGGCTCCTCCTATACCCCCCTCTGCCCAGGCTCCTCCTATTTGACCCCACCCAATCTGACAAGGCTCCTCCTAAGCCCCTTCTCTGCTGTCTGACCCCACCCATTCTCCCCAGGCTCCTCCTATACCCCACCTCTCTGACCCCACCCAATCTGACTAGGCTCCTCCTAAGCCCCTCCTCTGCTGTCTGACCCCACCCATTCTGCCCAGGCTCCTCCTATACCCCCTCCTCTCTGACTCCACCCATTCTGCCCAGGCTCCTCCTATTGGACCCCACCCAATCTGATTAGGCTCCTCCTATACCCCCTCTGCCCAGGCTCCTCCTATACCCCTCCTCTCTGAGCCCACCCCCTCTGCCCAGGCTCCTCCTATACCCCCTCCTCTCTGACTCCACCCATTCTGCCCAGGCTCCTCCTATTTGACCCCACCCAATCTGACTAGGCTCCTCCTAAGCCCCTCCCCTCTGACCCCACCCATTCTGCCCAGGCTCCTCCTAAACCCCTCCTCTCTGACCCCACCCCCTCTGCCCAGGCTCCTCCTAAACCCCTCCTCTCTGACCCCACCCCCTCTGCCCAGGCTCCTCCTATTTGACCCCACCCAATCTGACTAGGCTCCTCCTACACCCCCCTCTGCCCAGGCTCCTCCTATACCCCCTCCTCTCTGACTCCACCCATTCTGCCCAGGCTCCTCCTAAGCCCCTCCTCTCTGACCTCACCCATTCTGCCCATATACCCCCTCCTCCTGCCCAGGCTCCTCCTAAGCCCCTCCTCTGCTGTCTGACCCCACCCATTCTGCCCAGGCTCCGCCTAAGCCCCTCCTCTGCTGTCTGACCCCACCCCCTCTGGCCAGGCTCCTCCTATACCCCTCCTCTCTGACCCCACCCCCTCTGCCCAGGCTCCTCTTAAGCCCCTCCTCTGCTGTCTGACCCCACCCATTCTGCCCAGGCTCCTCCTATACCCCCTCCTCTCTGACTCCACCCATTCTACCCAGGCTCCTCCCATACCCCTCTGACCCCACCCAGGCTCCTCCTATTTGACCCCACCCAATCTGACTAGGCTCCTCCTACACCCCCCTCTGCCAGGCTCCTCCTATACCCCTCCTCTGCTGTCTGACCCCACCCATTCTGCCCAGGCTCCTCCTTTTTGACCCCACCCAATCTGACTAGGCTCCTCCTAAGCCCCTCCTCTGCTGTCTGACCCCACCCATTCTGCCCAGGCTCCTCCTATACCCCTCCTATACCCCTCCTATACCCCACCTCTCTGACCCCACCCAATCTGACTAAGCCCCTCCTCTGCCTGACCCCACCCATTCTGCCCAGGCTCCTCCTATACCCCTTCCTCTCTGACTCCACCCATTCTACCCAGGCCCCTCCCATTCTACCCAGGCTCCTCCCATACCCCTCTGACCCCACCCATTCTGCCCAGGCTTCTCCTATTTGACCCCACCCAATCTGACTAGGCTCCTCCTACACCCCCCTCTGCCAGGCTCCTCCTATACCCCCTCCTCTCTGACTCCACCCATTCTACCCAGGCCCCTCCCATTCTGCCCAGGCTCCTCCTATTTGACCCCACCCAATCTGACTAGGCTCCTCCTACACCCCCCCTCTGCCAGGCTCCTCCTATACCCCTCCTCTCTGACCCCACCCAATCTGACTAGGCTCCTCCTAAGCCCCTAGGCCCCTCCTAAGCCCCTCCTCTGTTGTCTGACCCCACTCATTCTGCCCAGGCTCCTCCTAAGCCCCTCCTTTCTGACCCCACCCATTCTGCCCAGGCTCCTCCTCTTTGACCCCACCCATTCTGCCCAGGCTCCTCCTAAGCCCCTCCTCTGCTGTCTGACCCCACCCATTCTGCCCAGCCTCCTCCTCTCTGACCCCACCCATTCTGCCCAGGCTCCTCCTAAGCCCCTCCTCTGCTGTCTGACCCCACCCATTCTGCCCAGGCTCCTCCTATACCACCTCCTCTCTGACTCCACCCATTCTACCCAGGCTCCTCCCATACCCCTCTGACCCCACCCATTCTGCCCAGGCTCCTCCTATTTGACCCCACCCAATCTGACTAGGCTCCTCCTATACCCATTCTGCCCAGGCTCCTCCTATACCCCCTCCTCTCTGACCCCACCCATTCTGCCCAGGCTCCTCCTATTTGACCACACCCAATCTGACTAGGCTCCTCCTATACCCATTCTGCCCAGGCTCCTCCTATACCCCCTCCTCTCTGACTCCACCCATTCTGCCCAGGCTCCTCCTAAGCCCCTCCTCTCTGACCCCACCCATTCTGCCCATATACCCCCTCCTCCTGCCCAGGCTCCTCCTATACCCCTCCTCTCTGACCCCACCCCCTCTGCCCAGGCTCCTCCTAAGCCCCTCCTCTGCTGTCTGACCCCACCCATTCTGCCCAGGCTCCTCCTATACCCCACCTCTCTGACCCCACCCAATCTGACTAGGCTCCTCCTAAGCCCCTCCTCTGCTGTCTGACCCCACCCATTCTGCCCAGGCTCCTCCTATACCCCCTCCTCTCTGACCCCACCCATTCTGCCCAGGCTCCTCCTATTTGACCACACCCAATCTGACTAGGCTCCTCCTATACCCATTCTGCCCAGGCTCCTCCTATACCCCCTCCTCTCTGACTCCACCCATTCTGCCCAGGCTCCTCCTAAGCCCCTCCTCTCTGACCCCACCCATTCTGCCCATATACCCCCTCCTCCTGCCCAGGCTCCTCCTATACCCCTCCTCTCTGACCCCACCCCCTCTGCCCAGGCTCCTCCTAAGCCCCTCCTCTGCTGTCTGACCCCACCCATTCTGCCCAGGCTCCTCCTATACCCCACCTCTCTGACCCCACCCAATCTGACTAGGCTCCTCCTAAGCCCCTCCTCTGCTGTCTGACCCCACCCATTCTGCCCAGGCTCCTCCTACACCCCCCTCTGCCAGGCTCCTCCTATACCCCTCCTCTGCTGTCTGACCCCACCCATTCTGCCCAGCCTCCTCCTCTCTGACCCCACCCATTCTGCCCAGGCTCCTCCTAAGCCCCTCCTCTGCTGTCTGACCCCACCCATTCTGCCCAGGCTCCTCCCATACCCCTCTGACCCCACCCATTCTGCCCAGGCTCCTCCTATACCCCACCTCTCTGACCCCACCCAATCTGACTAGGCTCCTCCTAAGCCCCTCCTCTGCTGTCTGACCCCACCCAATCTGCCCAGGCTCCTCCTAAACCCCCCTCCTCTCTGACTCCACCCATTCTGACTAGGCTCCTCCTATTTGACCACACCCAATCTGACTAAGCTCCTCCTAAGCCCCGCCTCTGCTGTCTGACCCCACCCATTCTGCCCAGGCTCCTCCTAAGCCCCTCTGCCCAGGCTCCTCCTATACCCCCTCCTCTCTGACTCCACCCATTCTGCCCAGGCTCCTCCTATACCCCTCCTCTCTGACCCCACCCAATCTGACTAAGCTCCTCCTAAGCCCCTCCTCTGCTGTCTGACCCCACCCATTCTGCCAAGGCTCCTCCTATTTGACCCCACCCAATCTGACTAGGTTCCTCCTAAGCCCCTCCTCTGCTGTCTGGCCCCACCCAACCTGCCCAGGCTCCTCCTATACCCCTCCTCTCTGACCCCACCCAATCTGAATAGGCTCCTCCTAAGCCCCTCCTCCTCTCTGACCCACCCAATCTGACTAGGCTCCTCCTAAGCCCCTCCTCTGCTGTCTGACCCCACCCATTCTGCCCAGGCTCCTCCTAAGCCCCTCCTCTGCTGTCCCCACCCATTCTGCCCAGGCTCCTCCTATACCCCTCAGGCTCCTCCTATACCCCTCCTATTTGACCCCACCCAATCTGACTAGGCTCCTCCTAAGCCCCTCCTCTGCTGTCTGACCCCACCCATTCTGCCCAGGCTCCTCCTATACCCCACCTCTCTGACCCCACCCAATCTGACTAGGCTCCTCCTAAGCCCCTCCTCTGCTGTCTGACCCCACCCATTCTGCCCAGGCTCCTCCTAAACCCCCCTCCTCTCTGACTCCACCCATTCTGACTAGGCTCCTCCTATTTGACCACACCCAATCTGACTAAGCTCCTCCTAAGCCCCGCCTCTGCTGTCTGACCCCACCCATTCTGCCCAGGCTCCTCCTATACCCCCTCCTCTCTGACTCCACCCATTCTGCCGAGGCTCCTCCCATACCCCTCTGACCCCACCCATTCTGCCCAGGCTCCTCCTATTTGACCCCACCCAATCTGACTAGGCTCCTCCTATACCCCCTCTGCCAGGCTCCTCCTATACCCCTCTTCTCTGACCCCACCCAATCTGACTAGGCTCCTCCTAAGCCCCTAGGCTCCTCCTACCCTTCCTCTCTGACCCCACCCAATCTGACTAGGCTCCTACTAAACCCCTCCTCTGCTGTCTGACCCCACCCATTCTGCCCAGGCTCCTCCTATTTGACCCCACCCAATCTGACTAGGCTCCTCCTACACCCCCCCTCTGCCAGGCTCCTCCTATACCCCTCCTCTCTGACCCCACCCAATCTGACTAGGCTCCTCCTAAGCCCCTAGGCCCCTCCTAAGCCCCTCCTCTGTTGTCTGACCCCACTCATTCTGCCCAGGCTCCTCCTAAGCCCCTCCTTTCTGACCCCACCCATTCTGCCCAGGCTCCTCCTCTTTGACCCCACCCATTCTGCCCAGGCTCCTCCTAAGCCCCTCCTCTGCTGTCTGACCCCACCCATTCTGCCCAGCCTCCTCCTCTCTGACCCCACCCATTCTGCCCAGGCTCCTCCTAAGCCCCTCCTCTGCTGTCTGACCCCACCCATTCTGCCCAGGCTCCTCCTATACCACCTCCTCTCTGACTCCACCCATTCTACCCAGGCTCCTCCCATACCCCTCTGACCCCACCCATTCTGCCCAGGCTCCTCCTATTTGACCCCACCCAATCTGACTAGGCTCCTCCTATACCCATTCTGCCCAGGCTCCTCCTATACCCCCTCCTCTCTGACCCCACCCATTCTGCCCAGGCTCCTCCTATTTGACCACACCCAATCTGACTAGGCTCCTCCTATACCCATTCTGCCCAGGCTCCTCCTATACCCCCTCCTCTCTGACTCCACCCATTCTGCCCAGGCTCCTCCTAAGCCCCTCCTCTCTGACCCCACCCATTCTGCCCATATACCCCCTCCTCCTGCCCAGGCTCCTCCTATACCCCTCCTCTCTGACCCCACCCCCTCTGCCCAGGCTCCTCCTAAGCCCCTCCTCTGCTGTCTGACCCCACCCATTCTGCCCAGGCTCCTCCTATACCCCACCTCTCTGACCCCACCCAATCTGACTAGGCTCCTCCTAAGCCCCTCCTCTGCTGTCTGACCCCACCCATTCTGCCCAGGCTCCTCCTATACCCCCTCCTCTCTGACCCCACCCATTCTGCCCAGGCTCCTCCTATTTGACCACACCCAATCTGACTAGGCTCCTCCTATACCCATTCTGCCCAGGCTCCTCCTATACCCCCTCCTCTCTGACTCCACCCATTCTGCCCAGGCTCCTCCTAAGCCCCTCCTCTCTGACCCCACCCATTCTGCCCATATACCCCCTCCTCCTGCCCAGGCTCCTCCTATACCCCTCCTCTCTGACCCCACCCCCTCTGCCCAGGCTCCTCCTAAGCCCCTCCTCTGCTGTCTGACCCCACCCATTCTGCCCAGGCTCCTCCTATACCCCACCTCTCTGACCCCACCCAATCTGACTAGGCTCCTCCTAAGCCCCTCCTCTGCTGTCTGACCCCACCCATTCTGCCCAGGCTCCTCCTACACCCCCCTCTGCCAGGCTCCTCCTATACCCCTCCTCTGCTGTCTGACCCCACCCATTCTGCCCAGCCTCCTCCTCTCTGACCCCACCCATTCTGCCCAGGCTCCTCCTAAGCCCCTCCTCTGCTGTCTGACCCCACCCATTCTGCCCAGGCTCCTCCCATACCCCTCTGACCCCACCCATTCTGCCCAGGCTCCTCCTATACCCCACCTCTCTGACCCCACCCAATCTGACTAGGCTCCTCCTAAGCCCCTCCTCTGCTGTCTGACCCCACCCAATCTGCCCAGGCTCCTCCTAAACCCCCCTCCTCTCTGACTCCACCCATTCTGACTAGGCTCCTCCTATTTGACCACACCCAATCTGACTAAGCTC
Source organism: Lissotriton vulgaris (assembly GCF_964263255.1). Classification (NCBI taxonomy): domain Eukaryota; kingdom Metazoa; phylum Chordata; class Amphibia; order Caudata; family Salamandridae; genus Lissotriton; species Lissotriton vulgaris. Next base: position 1,004,324,720 of record NC_141695.1, read on the forward strand.
CTCCTAAGCCCCGCCTCTGCTGTCTGACCCCACCCATTCTGCCCAGGCTCCTCCTAAGCCCCTCTGCCCAGGCTCCTCCTATACCCCCTCCTCTCTGACTCCACCCATTCTGCCCAGGCTCCTCCTATACCCCTCCTCTCTGACCCCACCCAATCTGACTAAGCTCCTCCTAAGCCCCTCCTCTGCTGTCTGACCCCACCCATTCTGCCAAGGCTCCTCCTATTTGACCCCACCCAATCTGACTAGGTTCCTCCTAAGCCCCTCCTCTGCTGTCTGGCCCCACCCAACCTGCCCAGGCTCCTCCTATACCCCTCCTCTCTGACCCCACCCAATCTGAATAGGCTCCTCCTAAGCCCCTCCTCCTCTCTGACCCACCCAATCTGACTAGGCTCCTCCTAAGCCCCTCCTCTGCTGTCTGACCCCACCCATTCTGCCCAGGCTCCTCCTAAGCCCCTCCTCTGCTGTCCCCACCCATTCTGCCCAGGCTCCTCCTATACCCCTCAGGCTCCTCCTATACCCCTCCTATTTGACCCCACCCAATCTGACTAGGCTCCTCCTAAGCCCCTCCTCTGCTGTCTGACCCCACCCATTCTGCCCAGGCTCCTCCTATACCCCACCTCTCTGACCCCACCCAATCTGACTAGGCTCCTCCTAAGCCCCTCCTCTGCTGTCTGACCCCACCCATTCTGCCCAGGCTCCTCCTAAACCCCCCTCCTCTCTGACTCCACCCATTCTGACTAGGCTCCTCCTATACCCCTCCTCTCTGACCCCACCCAATCTGACTAAGCTCCTCCTAAGCCCCTCCTCTGCTGTCTGACCCCACCCATTCTGCCAAGGCTCCTCCTATTTGACCCCACCCAATCTGACTAGGTTCCTCCTAAGCCCCTCCTCTGCTGTCTGGCCCCACCCAACCTGCCCAGGCTCCTCCTATACCCCTCCTCTCTGACCCCACCCAATCTGAATAGGCTCCTCCTAAGCCCCTCCTCCTCTCTGACCCACCCAATCTGACTAGGCTCCTCCTAAGCCCCTCCTCTGCTGTCTGACCCCACCCATTCTGCCCAGGCTCCTCCTAAGCCCCTCCTCTGCTGTCCCCACCCATTCTGCCCAGGCTCCTCCTATACCCCTCAGGCTCCTCCTATACCCCTCCTATTTGACCCCACCCAATCTGACTAGGCTCCTCCTAAGCCCCTCCTCTGCTGTCTGACCCCACCCATTCTGCCCAGGCTCCTCCTATACCCCACCTCTCTGACCCCACCCAATCTGACTAGGCTCCTCCTAAGCCCCTCCTCTGCTGTCTGACCCCACCCATTCTGCCCAGGCTCCTCCTATACCCCACCTCTCTGACCCCACCCAATCTGACTAGGCTCCTCCTAAGCCCCTCCTCTGCTGTCTGACCCCACCCATTCTGCCCAGGCTCCTCCTAAACCCCCCTCCTCTCTGACTCCACCCATTCTGACTAGGCTCCTCCTATTTGACCACACCCAATCTGACTAAGCTCCTCCTAAGCCCCGCCTCTGCTGTCTGACCCCACCCATTCTGCCCAGGCTCCTCCTATACCCCTTCCTCTCTGACTCCACCCATTCTACCCAGGCCCCCCCATTCTACCCAGGCTCCTCCCATATCCCTCTGACCCCACCCATTCTGCCCAGGCTTCTCCTATTTGACCCCACCCAATCTGACTAGGCTCCTCCTACACCCCCCTCTGCCAGGCTCCTCCTATACCCCCTCCTCTCTGACTCCACCCATTCTACCCAGGCCCCTCCCATTCTGCCCAGGCTCCTCCTATTTGACCCCACCCAATCTGACTAGGCTCCTCCTACACCCCCCCTCTGCCAGGCTCCTCCTATACCCCTCCTCTCTGACCCCACCCAATCTGACTAGGCTCCTCCTAAGCCCCTAGGCCCCTCCTAAGCCCCTCCTCTGTTGTCTGACCCCACTCATTCTGCCCAGGCTCCTCCTAAGCCCCTCCTTTCTGACCCCACCCATTCTGCCCAGGCTCCTCCTCTTTGACCCCACCCATTCTGCCCAGGCTCCTCCTATACCCCACCTCTCTGACCCCACCCAATCTGACTAGGCTCCTCCTACACCCCCCTCTGCCCAGGCTCCTCCTATACCCCCCTCTTCCAGGCTCCTCCTATACCCCCTCCTCTCTGACCCCACCCATTCTGCCCAGGCTCCTCCTATACCCCCTCCTCTCTGACTCCACCCATTCTGCCCAGGCTCCTCCTAAGCCCCTCCTCTCTGACCCCACCCATTCTGCCCATATACCCCCTCCTCCTGCCCAGGCTCCTCCTATACCCCTCCTCTCTGACCCCACCCCCTCTGTCCAGGCTCCTCCTAAGCCCCTCCTCTGCTGTCTGACCCCACCCATTCTGCCCAGCCTCCTCCTCTCTGACCCCACCCATTCTGCCCAGGCTCCTCCTAAGCCCCTCCTCTGCTGTCTGACCCCACCCATTCTGCCCAGGCTCCTCCTATACCACCTCCTCTCTGACTCCACCCATTCTACCCAGGCTCCTCCCATACCCCTCTGACCCCACCCATTCTGCCCAGGCTCCTCCTATTTGACCCCACCCAACCTGACTAGGCTCCTCCTATACCCATTCTGCCCAGGCTCCTCCTATACCCCCTCCTCTCTGACCCCACCCATTCTGCCCAGGCTCCTCCTATTTGACCACACCCAATCTGACTAGGCTCCTCCTATACCCATTCTGCCCAGGCTCCTCCTATACCCCCTCCTCTCTGACTCCACCCATTCTGCCCAGGCTCCTCCTAAGCCCCTCCTCTCAGACCCCACCCATTCTGCCCATATACCCCCTCCTCCTGCCCAGGCTCCTCCTATACCCCTCCTCTCTGACCCCACCCCCTCTGCCCAGGCTCCTCCTAAGCCCCTCCTCTGCTGTCTGACCCCACCCATTCTGCCCAGGCTCCTCCTATACCCCACCTCTCTGACCCCACCCAATCTGACTAGGCTCCTCCTAAGCCCCTCCTCTGCTGTCTGACCCCACCCATTCTGCCCAGGCTCCTCCTATACCCCCTCCTCTCTGACCCCACCCATTCTGCCCAGGCTCCTCCTATTTGACCACACCCAATCTGACTAGGCTCCTCCTATACCCATTCTGCCCAGGCTCCTCCTATACCCCCTCCTCTCTGACTCCACCCATTCTGCCCAGGCTCCTCCTAAGCCCCTCCTCTCTGACCCCACCCATTCTGCCCATATACCCCCTCCTCCTGCCCAGGCTCCTCCTATACCCCTCCTCTCTGACCCCACCCCCTCTGCCCAGGCTCCTCCTAAGCCCCTCCTCTGCTGTCTGACCCCACCCATTCTGCCCAGGCTCCTCCTATACCCCACCTCTCTGACCCCACCCAATCTGACTAGGCTCCTCCTAAGCCCCTCCTCTGCTGTCTGACCCCACCCATTCTGCCCAGGCTCCTCCTACACCCCCCTCTGCCAGGCTCCTCCTATACCCCTCCTCTGCTGTCTGACCCCACCCATTCTGCCCAGCCTCCTCCTCTCTGACCCCACCCATTCTGCCCAGGCTCCTCCTAAGCCCCTCCTCTGCTGTCTGACCCCACCCATTCTGCCCAGGCTCCTCCCATACCCCTCTGACCCCACCCATTCTGCCCAGGCTCCTCCTATACCCCACCTCTCTGACCCCACCCAATCTGACTAGGCTCCTCCTAAGCCCCTCCTCTGCTGTCTGACCCCACCCATTCTGCCCAGGCTCCTCCTATACCCCTCCTCTCTGACCCCACCCAATCTGACTAGGCTCCTCCTATTTGACCCCACCCAATCTGACTAAGCTCCTCCTAAGCCCCTCCTCTGCTGTCTGACCCCATCCATTCTGCCCAGGCTCCTTCTAAGCCCCTCTGCCCAGGCTCCTCCTATACCCCCTCCTCTCTGACTCCACCCATTCTGCCCAGGCTCCTCCTATACCCCTCCTCTCTGACCCCACCCAATCTGACTAAGCTCCTCCTAAGCCCCTCCTCTGCTGTCTGACCCCACCCATTCTGCCAAGGCTCCTCCTATTTGACCCCACCCAATCTGACTAGGTTCCTCCTAAGCCCCTCCTCTGCTGTCTGGCCCCACCCAACCTGCCCAGGCTCCTCCTATACCCCTCCTCTCTGACCCCACCCAATCTGAATAGGCTCCTCCTAAGCCCCTCCTCCTCTCTGACCCACCCAATCTGACTAGGCTCCTCCTAAGCCCCTCCTCTGCTGTCTGACCCCACCCATTCTGCCCAGGCTCCTCCTAAGCCCCTCCTCTGCTGTCCCCACCCATTCTGCCCAGGCTCCTCCTATACCCCTCAGGCTCCTCCTATACCCCTCCTATTTGACCCCACCCAATCTGACTAGGCTCCTCCTAAGCCCCTCCTCTGCTGTCTGACCCCACCCATTCTGCCCAGGCTCCTCCTATACCCCACCTCTCTGACCCCACCCAATCTGACTAGGCTCCTCCTAAGCCCCTCCTCTGCTGTCTGACCCCACCCATTCTGCCCAGGCTCCTCCTATACCCCACCTCTCTGACCCCACCCAATCTGACTAGGCTCCTCCTAAGCCCCTCCTCTGCTGTCTGACCCCACCCATTCTGCCCAGGCTCCTCCTAAACCCCCCTCCTCTCTGACTCCACCCATTCTGACTAGGCTCCTCCTATTTGACCACACCCAATCTGACTAAGCTCCTCCTAAGCCCCGCCTCTGCTGTCTGACCCCACCCATTCTGCCCAGGCTCCTCCTATACCCCCTCCTCTCTGACTCCACCCATTCTGCCGAGGCTCCTCCCATACCCCTCTGACCCCACCCATTCTGCCCAGGCTCCTCCTATTTGACCCCACCCAATCTGACTAGGCTCCTCCTAAGCCCCTCCTCTGCTGTCTGACCCCACCCATTCTGCCCAGGCTCCTCCTATACCCCCTCCTCTCTGACTCCACCCAATCTGACTAGGCTCCTCCTAAGCCCCTCCTCTGCTGTCTGACCCCACCCATTCTGCCCAGGCTCCTCCTATTTGACCCCACCCAATCTGACTAGGCTCCTCCTATACCCCCTCTGCCAGGCTCCTCCTATTCCCCTCCTCTCTGACCTCACCCATTCTGACCAGGCTCCTCCTATTTGACCCCACCCAATCTGACTTGGCTCCTCCTAAACCCCTCCTCTGCTGTCCCCACCCATTCTGCCCAGGCTCCTCCTATTTGACCCCACCCAATCTGACTAGGCTCCTCCTATACCCCCTCTGCCAGGCTCCTCCTATACCCCTCTTCTCTGACCCCACCCAATCTGACTAGGCTCCTCCTAAGCCCCTAGGCTCCTCCTACCCTTCCTCTCTGACCCCACCCAATCTGACTAGGCTCCTACTAAACCCCTCCTCTGCTGTCTGACCCCACCCATTCTGCCCAGGCTCCTCCTCTCTGACCCCACCCAATCTGACTAAGCTCCTCCTAAGCCCCTAGGCTCCTCCTACCCTTCCTCTCTGACCCCACCCAATCTGACTAGGCTCCTACTAAACCCCTCCTCTGCTGTCTGACCCCACCCATTCTGCCCAGGCTCCTCCTATACCCCCTCCTCTCTGACTCCACCCATTCTGCCCAGGCTCCTCCTATTGGACCCCACCCAATCTGATTAGGCTCCTCCTATACCCCCTCTGCCCAGGCTCCTCCTATACCCCTCCTCTCTGAGCCCACCCCCTCTGCCCAGGCTCCTCCTATACCCCTCCTCTGCTGTCTGACCCCACCCATTCTGCCCAGGCTCCTCCTATTTGACCCCACCCAATCTGACTAGGCTCCTCCTAAGCCCCTCCTCTGCTGTCTGACCCCACCCATTCTGCCCAGGCTCCTCCTATTTGACCCCACCCAATCTGACTAGGCTCCTCCTAAGCCCCTCCTCTCTGACCCCACCCATTCTGCCCAGGCTCCTCCTAAGCCCCTCCTCTGCTGTCTGACCCCACCCATTCTGCCCAGGCTCCTCCTATACCCCTCCTCTCTGACCCCACCCCCTCTGCCCAGGCTCCTCCTATTTGACCCCACCCAATCTGACTAGGCTCCTCCTACACCCCCCTCTGCCAGGCTCCTCCTATACCCCCTCCTCTCTGACTCCACCCATTCTACCTAGGCTCCTCCCATACCCCTCTGACCCCACCCATTCTGCCCAGGCTCCTCCTACACCCCCCTCTGCCCAGGCTCCTCCTATACCCCCCTCTGCCAGGCTCCTCCTATACCCCCTCCTCTCTGACCCCACCCATTCTGCCCAGGCTCCTCCTATTTGACCACACCCAATCTGACTAGGCTCCTCCTATACCCATTCTGCCCAGGCTCCTCCTATACCCCTCCCTCTCTGACTCCACCCATTCTGCCCAGGCTCCTCCTAAGCCCCTCCTCTCTGACCTCACCCATTCTGCCCATATACCCCCTCCTCCTGCCCAGGCTCCTCCTAAGCCCCTCCTCTGCTGTCTGACCCCACCCATTCTGCCCAGGCTCCGCCTAAGCCCCTCCTCTCTGACCCCACCCATTCTGCCCAGGCTCCTCCAAAGCCCCTCCTCTGCTGTCTGACCCCACCCCCTCTGGCCAGGCTCCTCCTATACCCCCTCTGCCCAGGCTCCTCCTATACCCCCTCCTCTCTGACTCCACCCATTCTGCCCAGGCTCCTCCTAAGCCCCTCCTCTCTGACCTCACCCATTCTGCCCATATACCCCCTCCTCCTGCCCAGGCTCCTCCAAAGCCCCTCCTCTGCTGTCTGACCCCACCCATTCTGCCCAGGCTCCTCCTATACCCCCTCCTCTCTGACTCCACCCATTCTACCCAGGCTCCTCCCATACCCCTCTGACCCCACCCAGGCTCCTCCTATTTGACCCCACCCAATCTGACTAGGCTCCTCCTACACCCCCCTCTGCCAGGCTCCTCCTATACCCCTCCTCTGCTGTCTGACCCCACCCATTCTGCCCAGGCTCCTCCTTTTTGACCCCACCCAATCTGACTAGGCTCCTCCTAAGCCCCTCCTCTGCTGTCTGACCCCACCCATTCTGCCCAGGCTCCTCCTATACCCCTTCCTCTCTGACTCCACCCATTCTACCCAGGCTCCTCCCATACCCCTCTGACCCCACCCAGGCTTCTCCTATTTGACCCCACCCAATCTGCCTAGGCTCCTCCTACACCCCCCTCTGCCAGGCTCCTCCTATACCCCCTCCTCTCTGACTCCACCCATTCTACCCAGGCCCCTCCCATTCTGCCCAGGCTCCTCCTATTTGACCCCACCCAATCTGACTAGGCTCCTCCTACACCCCCCCTCTGCCAGGCTCCTCCTATACCCCTCCTCTCTGACCCCACCCAATCTGCCCAGGCTCCTCCCATACCCCTCTGACCCCACCCATTCTGCCCAGGCTCCTCCTATACCCCTCTTATTTGACCCCAATCTGACTAGGCTCCTCCTAAACCAATCCTCTGCTGTCTGACTCCACCCATTCTGCCCAGGCTCCTCCTCAGCCCCTCCTCTCTGACCTCACCCAATCTGACTAGGCTCCTCCTATACCCCCTCCTCTCTGACCCCACCCAATCTGACTAGGCTCCTCCTTAACCCCTCCTCTGCTCTCTGACCCCACCCATTCTGACTAAGCTCCTCCTAAACCCATCCTCTGCTCTCTGACCCCACCCATTCTGCCCAGGCTCCTCCTAAGCCCCTCTGCCCAGGCTCCTCCTATACCCCTCCTCTCTGACCTCACCCAATCTGACTAGGCTCCTCCTATACCCATTCTGCCCAGGCTCCTCCTATACCCCCTCCTCTCTGACCCCACCCATTCTGCCCAGGCTCCTCCTAAGCCCCTCTGCCCAGGCTCCTCCTATACCCCTCCTCTCTGACCTCACCCAATCTGACTAGGCTCCTCCTATACCCATTCTGCCCAGGCTCCTCCTATACCCCCTCCTCTCTGACTCCACCCATTCTGCCCAGGCTCCTCCTATACCCCTCCTCTCTGACTCCACCCATTCTGCCCAGGCTCCTCCTATACCCCCTCCTCTCTGACCCCACCCCCTCTGCCCAGGCTCCTCCTATACCCCTCCTCTGCTGTCTGACCCCACCCATTCTGCCCAGGCTCCTCCTATACCCCCTCCTCTCTGACCCCACCCATTCTGCCCAGGCTCCTCCTAAGCCCCTCCTCTGCTGTCTGACCCCACCCATTCTGCCCAGGCTCCTCCTATTTGACCCCACCCAATCTGACTAGGTTCCTCCTAAGCCCCTCCTCTGCTGTCTGGCCCCACCCATTCTGCCCAGGCTCCTCCTATACCCCCTCCTATTTGACCCCACCCAATCTGACTAGGCTCCTCCTATACCCCCCTCTGCCCAGGCTCCTCCTATTTGACCCCACCCAATCTGACAAGGCTCCTCCTAAGCCCCTTCTCTGCTGTCTGACCCCACCCATTCTCCCCAGGCTCCTCCTATACCCCACCTCTCTGACCCCACCCAATCTGACTAGGCTCCTCCTAAGCCCCTCCTCTGCTGTCTGACCCCACCCATTCTGCCCAGGCTCCTCCTATACCCCCTCCTCTCTGACTCCACCCATTCTGCCCAGGCTCCTCCTATTGGACCCCACCCAATCTGATTAGGCTCCTCCTATACCCCCTCTGCCCAGGCTCCTCCTATACCCCTCCTCTCTGAGCCCACCCCCTCTGCCCAGGCTCCTCCTATACCCCCTCCTCTCTGACTCCACCCATTCTGCCCAGGCTCCTCCTATTTGACCCCACCCAATCTGACTAGGCTCCTCCTAAGCCCCTCCCCTCTGACCCCACCCATTCTGCCCAGGCTCCTCCTAAACCCCTCCTCTCTGACCCCACCCCCTCTGCCCAGGCTCCTCCTAAACCCCTCCTCTCTGACCCCACCCCCTCTGCCCAGGCTCCTCCTATTTGACCCCACCCAATCTGACTAGGCTCCTCCTACACCCCCCTCTGCCCAGGCTCCTCCTATACCCCCTCCTCTCTGACTCCACCCATTCTGCCCAGGCTCCTCCTAAGCCCCTCCTCTCTGACCTCACCCATTCTGCCCATATACCCCCTCCTCCTGCCCAGGCTCCTCCTAAGCCCCTCCTCTGCTGTCTGACCCCACCCATTCTGCCCAGGCTCCGCCTAAGCCCCTCCTCTGCTGTCTGACCCCACCCCCTCTGGCCAGGCTCCTCCTATACCCCTCCTCTCTGACCCCACCCCCTCTGCCCAGGCTCCTCTTAAGCCCCTCCTCTGCTGTCTGACCCCACCCATTCTGCCCAGGCTCCTCCTATACCCCCTCCTCTCTGACTCCACCCATTCTACCCAGGCTCCTCCCATACCCCTCTGACCCCACCCAGGCTCCTCCTATTTGACCCCACCCAATCTGACTAGGCTCCTCCTACACCCCCCTCTGCCAGGCTCCTCCTATACCCCTCCTCTGCTGTCTGACCCCACCCATTCTGCCCAGGCTCCTCCTTTTTGACCCCACCCAATCTGACTAGGCTCCTCCTAAGCCCCTCCTCTGCTGTCTGACCCCACCCATTCTGCCCAGGCTCCTCCTATACCCCTCCTATACCCCTCCTATACCCCACCTCTCTGACCCCACCCAATCTGACTAAGCCCCTCCTCTGCCTGACCCCACCCATTCTGCCCAGGCTCCTCCTATACCCCTTCCTCTCTGACTCCACCCATTCTACCCAGGCCCCTCCCATTCTACCCAGGCTCCTCCCATACCCCTCTGACCCCACCCATTCTGCCCAGGCTTCTCCTATTTGACCCCACCCAATCTGACTAGGCTCCTCCTACACCCCCCTCTGCCAGGCTCCTCCTATACCCCCTCCTCTCTGACTCCACCCATTCTACCCAGGCCCCTCCCATTCTGCCCAGGCTCCTCCTATTTGACCCCACCCAATCTGACTAGGCTCCTCCTACACCCCCCCTCTGCCAGGCTCCTCCTATACCCCTCCTCTCTGACCCCACCCAATCTGACTAGGCTCCTCCTAAGCCCCTAGGCCCCTCCTAAGCCCCTCCTCTGTTGTCTGACCCCACTCATTCTGCCCAGGCTCCTCCTAAGCCCCTCCTTTCTGACCCCACCCATTCTGCCCAGGCTCCTCCTCTTTGACCCCACCCATTCTGCCCAGGCTCCTCCTAAGCCCCTCCTCTGCTGTCTGACCCCACCCATTCTGCCCAGCCTCCTCCTCTCTGACCCCACCCATTCTGCCCAGGCTCCTCCTAAGCCCCTCCTCTGCTGTCTGACCCCACCCATTCTGCCCAGGCTCCTCCTATACCACCTCCTCTCTGACTCCACCCATTCTACCCAGGCTCCTCCCATACCCCTCTGACCCCACCCATTCTGCCCAGGCTCCTCCTATTTGACCCCACCCAATCTGACTAGGCTCCTCCTATACCTCCTATACCCATTCTGCCCAGGCTCCTCCTATACCCCCTCCTCTCTGACCCCACCCATTCTGCCCAGGCTCCTCCTATTTGACCACACCCAATCTGACTAGGCTCCTCCTATACCCATTCTGCCCAGGCTCCTCCTATACCCCCTCCTCTCTGACTCCACCCATTCTGCCCAGGCTCCTCCTAAGCCCCTCCTCTCTGACCCCACCCATTCTGCCCATATACCCCCTCCTCCTGCCCAGGCTCCTCCTATACCCCTCCTCTCTGACCCCACCCCCTCTGCCCAGGCTCCTCCTAAGCCCCTCCTCTGCTGTCTGACCCCACCCATTCTGCCCAGGCTCCTCCTATACCCCACCTCTCTGACCCCACCCAATCTGACTAGGCTCCTCCTAAGCCCCTCCTCTGCTGTCTGACCCCACCCATTCTGCCCAGGCTCCTCCTACACCCCCCTCTGCCAGGCTCCTCCTATACCCCTCCTCTGCTGTCTGACCCCACCCATTCTGCCCAGCCTCCTCCTCTCTGACCCCACCCATTCTGCCCAGGCTCCTCCTAAGCCCCTCCTCTGCTGTCTGACCCCACCCATTCTGCCCAGGCTCCTCCCATACCCCTCTGACCCCACCCATTCTGCCCAGGCTCCTCCTATACCCCACCTCTCTGACCCCACCCAATCTGACTAGGCTCCTCCTAAGCCCCTCCTCTGCTGTCTGACCCCACCCAATCTGCCCAGGCTCCTCCTAAACCCCCCTCCTCTCTGACTCCACCCATTCTGACTAGGCTCCTCCTATTTGACCACACCCAATCTGACTAAGCTCCTCCTAAGCCCCGCCTCTGCTGTCTGACCCCACCCATTCTGCCCAGGCTCCTCCTAAGCCCCTCTGCCCAGGCTCCTCCTATACCCCCTCCTCTCTGACTCCACCCATTCTGCCCAGGCTCCTCCTATACCCCTCCTCTCTGACCCCACCCAATCTGACTAAGCTCCTCCTAAGCCCCTCCTCTGCTGTCTGACCCCACCCATTCTGCCAAGGCTCCTCCTATTTGACCCCACCCAATCTGACTAGGTTCCTCCTAAGCCCCTCCTCTGCTGTCTGGCCCCACCCAACCTGCCCAGGCTCCTCCTATACCCCTCCTCTCTGACCCCACCCAATCTGAATAGGCTCCTCCTAAGCCCCTCCTCCTCTCTGACCCACCCAATCTGACTAGGCTCCTCCTCTGCTGTCTGACCCCACCCATTCTGCCCAGGCTCCTCCTAAGCCCCTCCTCTGCTGTCCCCACCCATTCTGCCCAGGCTCCTCCTATACCCCTCAGGCTCCTCCTATACCCCTCCTATTTGACCCCACCCAATCTGACTAGGCTCCTCCTAAGCCCCTCCTCTGCTGTCTGACCCCACCCATTCTGCCCAGGCTCCTCCTAAGCCCCTCCTCTGCTGTCTGACCCCACCCATTCTGCCCAGGCTCCTCCTATACCCCACCTCTCTGACCCCACCCAATCTGACTAGGCTCCTCCTAAGCCCCTCCTCTGCTGTCTGACCCCACCCATTCTGCCCAGGCTCCTCCTAAACCCCCCTCCTCTCTGACTCCACCCATTCTGACTAGGCTCCTCCTATTTGACCACACCCAATCTGACTAAGCTCCTCCTAAGCCCCGCCTCTGCTGTCTGACCCCACCCATTCTGCCCAGGCTCCTCCTATACCCCCTCCTCTCTGACTCCACCCATTCTGCCGAGGCTCCTCCCATACCCCTCTGACCCCACCCATTCTGCCCAGGCTCCTCCTATTTGACCCCACCCAATCTGACTAGGCTCCTCCTATACCCCCTCTGCCAGGCTCCTCCTATACCCCTCTTCTCTGACCCCACCCAATCTGACTAGGCTCCTCCTAAGCCCCTAGGCTCCTCCTACCCTTCCTCTCTGACCCCACCCAATCTGACTAGGCTCCTACTAAACCCCTCCTCTGCTGTCTGACCCCACCCATTCTGCCCAGGCTCCTCCTATTTGACCCCACCCAATCTGACTAGGCTCCTCCTACACCCCCCCTCTGCCAGGCTCCTCCTATACCCCTCCTCTCTGACCCCACCCAATCTGACTAGGCTCCTCCTAAGCCCCTAGGCCCCTCCTAAGCCCCTCCTCTGTTGTCTGACCCCACTCATTCTGCCCAGGCTCCTCCTAAGCCCCTCCTTTCTGACCCCACCCATTCTGCCCAGGCTCCTCCTCTTTGACCCCACCCATTCTGCCCAGGCTCCTCCTAAGCCCCTCCTCTGCTGTCTGACCCCACCCATTCTGCCCAGCCTCCTCCTCTCTGACCCCACCCATTCTGCCCAGGCTCCTCCTAAGCCCCTCCTCTGCTGTCTGACCCCACCCATTCTGCCCAGGCTCCTCCTATACCACCTCCTCTCTGACTCCACCCATTCTACCCAGGCTCCTCCCATACCCCTCTGACCCCACCCATTCTGCCCAGGCTCCTCCTATTTGACCCCACCCAATCTGACTAGGCTCCTCCTATACCCATTCTGCCCAGGCTCCTCCTATACCCCCTCCTCTCTGACCCCACCCATTCTGCCCAGGCTCCTCCTATTTGACCACACCCAATCTGACTAGGCTCCTCCTATACCCATTCTGCCCAGGCTCCTCCTATACCCCCTCCTCTCTGACTCCACCCATTCTGCCCAGGCTCCTCCTAAGCCCCTCCTCTCTGACCCCACCCATTCTGCCCATATACCCCCTCCTCCTGCCCAGGCTCCTCCTATACCCCTCCTCTCTGACCCCACCCCCTCTGCCCAGGCTCCTCCTAAGCCCCTCCTCTGCTGTCTGACCCCACCCATTCTGCCCAGGCTCCTCCTATACCCCACCTCTCTGACCCCACCCAATCTGACTAGGCTCCTCCTAAGCCCCTCCTCTGCTGTCTGACCCCACCCATTCTGCCCAGGCTCCTCCTATACCCCCTCCTCTCTGACCCCACCCATTCTGCCCAGGCTCCTCCTATTTGACCACACCCAATCTGACTAGGCTCCTCCTATACCCATTCTGCCCAGGCTCCTCCTATACCCCCTCCTCTCTGACTCCACCCATTCTGCCCAGGCTCCTCCTAAGCCCCTCCTCTCTGACCCCACCCATTCTGCCCATATACCCCCTCCTCCTGCCCAGGCTCCTCCTATACCCCTCCTCTCTGACCCCACCCCCTCTGCCCAGGCTCCTCCTAAGCCCCTCCTCTGCTGTCTGACCCCACCCATTCTGCCCAGGCTCCTCCTATACCCCACCTCTCTGACCCCACCCAATCTGACTAGGCTCCTCCTAAGCCCCTCCTCTGCTGTCTGACCCCACCCATTCTGCCCAGGCTCCTCCTACACCCCCCTCTGCCAGGCTCCTCCTATACCCCTCCTCTGCTGTCTGACCCCACCCATTCTGCCCAGCCTCCTCCTCTCTGACCCCACCCATTCTGCCCAGGCTCCTCCTAAACCCCCCTCCTCTCTGACTCCACCCATTCTGACTAGGCTCCTCCTATTTGACCACACCCAATCTGACTAAGCTCCTCCTAAGCCCCGCCTCTGCTGTCTGACCCCACCCATTCTGCCCAGGCTCCTCCTAAACCCCCCTCCTCTCTGACTCCACCCATTCTGACTAGGCTCCTCCTATTTGACCACACCCAATCTGACTAAGCTCCTCCTAAGCCCCGCCTCTGCTGTCTGACCCCACCCATTCTGCCCAGGCTCCTCCTATACCCCCTCCTCTCTGACTCCACCCATTCTGCCGAGGCTCCTCCCATACCCCTCTGACCCCACCCATTCTGCCCAGGCTCCTCCTATTTGACCCCACCCAATCTGACTAGGCTCCTCCTATACCCCCTCTGCCAGGCTCCTCCTATACCCCTCTTCTCTGACCCCACCCAATCTGACTAGGCTCCTCCTAAGCCCCTAGGCTCCTCCTACCCTTCCTCTCTGACCCCACCCAATCTGACTAGGCTCCTACTAAACCCCTCCTCTGCTGTCTGACCCCACCCATTCTGCCCAGGCTCCTCCCATACCCCTCTGACCCCACCCATTCTGCCCAGGCTCCTCCTATACCCCACCTCTCTGACCCCACCCAATCTGACTAGGCTCCTCCTAAGCCCCTCCTCTGCTGTCTGACCCCACCCAATCTGCCCAGGCTCCTCCTAAACCCCCCTCCTCTCTGACTCCACCCATTCTGACTAGGCTCCTCCTATTTGACCACACCCAATCTGACTAAGCTCCTCCTAAGCCCCGCCTCTGCTGTCTGACCCCACCCATTCTGCCCAGGCTCCTCCTAAGCCCCTCTGCCCAGGCTCCTCCTATACCCCTCCTCTCTGACCCCACCCAATCTGACTAAGCTCCTCCTAAGCCCCTCCTCTGCTGTCTGACCCCACCCATTCTGCCAAGGCTCCTCCTATTTGACCCCACCCAATCTGACTAGGTTCCTCCTAAGCCCCTCCTCTGCTGTCTGGCCCCACCCAACCTGCCCAGGCTCCTCCTATACCCCTCCTCTCTGACCCCACCCAATCTGAATAGGCTCCTCCTAAGCCCCTCCTCCTCTCTGACCCACCCAATCTGACTAGGCTCCTCCTAAGCCCCTCCTCTGCTGTCTGACCCCACCCATTCTGCCCAGGCTCCTCCTAAGCCCCTCCTCTGCTGTCCCCACCCATTCTGCCCAGGCTCCTCCTATACCCCTCAGGCTCCTCCTATACCCCTCCTATTTGACCCCACCCAATCTGACTAGGCTCCTCCTAAGCCCCTCCTCTGCTGTCTGACCCCACCCATTCTGCCCAGGCTCCTCCTATACCCCACCTCTCTGACCCCACCCAATCTGACTAGGCTCCTCCTAAGCCCCTCCTCTGCTGTCTGACCCCACCCATTCTGCCCAGGCTCCTCCTAAACCCCCCTCCTCTCTGACTCCACCCATTCTGACTAGGCTCCTCCTATTTGACCACACCCAATCTGACTAAGCTCCTCCTAAGCCCCGCCTCTGCTGTCTGACCCCACCCATTCTGCCCAGGCTCCTCCTATACCCCCTCCTCTCTGACTCCACCCATTCTGCCGAGGCTCCTCCCATACCCCTCTGACCCCACCCATTCTGCCCAGGCTCCTCCTATTTGACCCCACCCAATCTGACTTGGCTCCTCCTAAACCCCTCCTCTGCTGTCCCCACCCATTCTGCCCAGGCTCCTCCTATTTGACCCCACCCAATCTGACTAGGCTCCTCCTATACCCCCTCTGCCAGGCTCCTCCTATACCCCTCTTCTCTGACCCCACCCAATCTGACTAGGCTCCTCCTAAGCCCCTAGGCTCCTCCTACCCTTCCTCTCTGACCCCACCCAATCTGACTAGGCTCCTACTAAACCCCTCCTCTGCTGTCTGACCCCACCCATTCTGCCCAGGCTCCTCCTCTCTGACCCCACCCAATCTGACTAAGCTCCTCCTAAGCCCCTAGGCTCCTCCTACCCTTCCTCTCTGACCCCACCCAATCTGACTAGGCTCCTACTAAACCCCTCCTCTGCTGTCTGACCCCACCCATTCTGACCAGGCTCCTCCTCCTACAGACAACACCCATTCTCTTTCTTTCACCTTTCTTTCCACACCTATTTTATTTACCGACCAATCTGCTATCCCTCTTTCGCTAGGCATGATTCCACTCTTACACAACACACAGACACATTTTACTTACCAATTTACTTACCTGGTGCCGAACCCGGGATTTGAACCCTGGTTGCCTGGATGGAAGGCAGGAACTTACCCACTGGACCACACTGGTTTCCATGTAAGTAGCCTATCAAATTGTCCTTATGTCATGGTCATCCTTTCAATGTGCAATGGAAGCCACAGGGAAGGACACCAGGGCCTGTATGTTGCTTATAGTTACTTCTGCAATCTTCTAGACCACCAAGGAGCTATAGCTCAAAGGTAAGGCTTGTACCTTTGGTGGGGACAGCCCTCACAGGCCAGGGTTCGAATCCTGCCAGTGCTGTAGAAGTATCCCAAGGTGGGAAATTTTCAAACAGTGATTTTCTTTTATTTTTTTTTTGCTAAGTGTTTTTCTGGTTTCCATGTAAGTAGCCTATCAAATTGTCCGTATGTCATGGTCATCCATTTAATGTGCAATGGAAGCCACAGGAAAGGACACCAAGGCCTGTATGTTGCTTATAGTTACTACTGCAATCCTCCAGACCACCAAGGAGTTATAGCTCAAAGGTAAGGCTTGTACCTTTGGTGGGGACAGCCCTCACAGGCCAGGGTTCGAATCCTGCCAGTGCTGTAGAAGTATCCCAAGGTGGGAAATTTTCAAACAGTGATTTTCTCTTTTTTTTTGTTGCTAAGTGTTTTTCTGGTTTCCATGTAAGTAGCCTATCAAATTGTCCTTATGTCATGGTCATCCATTTAATGTGCAATGGAAGCCACAGGAAAGGACACCAAGGCCTGTATGTTGCTTATAGTTACTACTGCAACCATCTAGACCACCAAGGAGATAGCTCAAAGGTAAGGCTTGTACCTTTGGTGGGGACAGCCCTCACAGGCCAGGGTTCGAATCCTGCCAGTGCTGTAGAAGTGTCCCAAGGTGGGAAATTTTCAAACAGTGATTTTTTTTTTTTGCTAGTGTTTTTTTGGCAGGTGTCTCCCAACATTTCATATGTTTTCTCTCATGACCTTCTACCAACCGCCCTATTTCTCAAGTAGGTGCTAGGAACAAGGCCTTATCTTCCTTTATCAATGTCGTCATTCTTTGTCCTTTAAGTTTGGTGAATTGCAGAGTGCAATTGTGGTATTGGGGGTTATAACTGAGCACAAGAATGCGAGGATGGTGCTACACTTATTGTAAAATAGGTTGGTTGATGGTGATTTTTCATTTTAGTGTGAGCCACTCGCTCAAATCAGGGGTTTGGTGCCAGTGAGCTTGGATAGAAATAAAGGTCAAGTATGAGCTCTGGCTAATGAAATGATGGGTCGAGTTTGAGGCTAGCTAGAGTCCATTTATTAGGTGCAATAAGAAGTTGGAAAGATTGTTTCCTTTAAGAGACAGACAAGAGCAGAGTCAAGCCTTTGCTCTAGTAGATCTGCATCATGCCTGCTGCAGGATGTGAAGGAGTGGACCTCCACAGCAGTGCGCTGTGCCGGGCTGGGCTGCACTGGGCTGGGCTGGGCCTGCCCTGGCATCTTGGATTTATTCACCCACCTCCTTCCTTTGAAGAACGCTCACGAACGGCCACGAACGTCCTTGTTCTGTATACAGGCGGACAGCAGGCAATTTAGGACCCTGCTAAATGATGGTGATGTCCCCATGTGCTTCCTTCGAGTGGCAAAATCCTTCGTCTAAGGCAGGTGGGCTTTTTTAAAATTTGGTTGAAGACCATATGTTGGAGGCAGTATCACGGCACAAGCCGCCGACCGCCTCAGAAGAAAGTATGCATGGGAGGACATTATTTGCATAGGAGAGCCCTCTTCTCAGTCCCATTCTTAAGCTGCAGTGGCCATGAAGTGTTACTAGTGGGCAGCAGTATGAACAAAAGAGCACACTGAGGCTTTTCTTCTTCTTGCTGACATGATTCTTGGTCATTTTTGTCTTGCAGGGCCTAAGGAGTGAAGGACTACGATGACTGAGGGGATGAGGAATGGCTGGCCTGTATTTGTGGTGAAGGGGGAACATTTGGAAGGTAAACAGCAAGATGAAAGCGTCAAAGCATATATGTTTGCTGAGTGATTGAGTCTGTGTGTCACTTGTCTCTTTGTAGGGACATGTGAGAAAGGAACAGCAGCACCATAGACTTCAGGTGGGAGAGCACCTCAAATCCAAATACTTACAGCACCTCAAAGATGACAAGTGCGATATGATGTTCTGCAATTGCAAGGATTTGCCATGTGTGGTGCATAAATATGCATGGTTAGTGAGGTTTTTCCCAGAATGTGAGTATCGTTAGGCTGGCAAATGTCAGGCACTCCTTTGGGGGTATGAGGCCAAGAAAAAATTTGGGAAGTTTGCTACAGTCATCTGTAGGATCGAAAGACACTGGGGAATCGTTACAGAGGGAGCCAGGCTGCACAAAACGTGGTAACAGTTGGACAGAAATCTTTAGCCAGACTTTTGACTACCCCCAATGTGGGACCAGGACCGCAGTACCTCTCTGTCTCTGAAACATATTTTGACCTCTGGGCACCACCATCTCAATGCCCCTCAAATGTTCCCTCCTGGAACCCCAGCTTTGGTAGTGCATCAACCAGGTTTCAATCATTTGAGTGACCACAAACACCCTTGCTATGTGCCTTCCATTTACATTCAGTCAGTAACCCAGCTGCTTCGTTCGCTATTGAATCTCAAGTGACAGTTGGATGCACATTGCAGGGGTATACAGGCATTTACCGTACTGTACAGCCCCTCTCAGTACAGTCAGACTACACTTCTTAAAATCATAAATACATGTTTTGTCCAACAGTAAGGCCGGGCCTTTCCTCTGTAGTTCATAGCCAACGTAAGGAGGAAAAAATAAGCTGAAGAGCATGCCAAAATTCTCTACAGACACTGCCAATCCTCACACTGCCTATTTGCATGCCGAGGTTATTCACTATGACCCACCAAACCAATTGGCAACAGTAGCCTCTCTCTGCCTCATTCGTATGCTCCGATGCCACCTTTATTTAGCAAATGTTAGTGCTCTAGGATTTCATAGCACGATTCGCTATAGCCTCTTTTTTCAACAGAAATGTCCTAAAGGTACCTATACCAATCTGCTGGGTGGGGAGGAGGGGGGCTGCTGCTGCTGGCAGTAAAATTTTGGGGCACCCCACCTGCAAAAATACATTCACATGCTCCTTGTTGTACCTTTCAATACCATAACTGCAGCAGAATCGTATGGTGACCCCTGTTGGTAACAGAAACTGTCAAACAGCTTTTTGCCACCCCCCCTCCCCCGTTGCCCCTAACCATTTGGGGTACACCCCATGAGGGAGGATCAGAGCAATAAAAAATAATGGTAGCCCCCCCAAAAAGTACCTGGAAGGCATGCCATTCTGTGCACCTCATCGCTCTTCACGTTGCGCCTAAGCACCTTTTAATACTGCTCCCCGACTGCCCCTCCAAACAGAAATCAGAAAGTATAGGGGGGTGCATTAAAAAAGTTTTTGCAGTTCCCCACCATAAGTCAGGATCCTCCTCCATCTATGACCCCTTCCTAGGCCCTCAGACCCCACCCATTCTGCCCAGGCTCCTCCTATTTGACCACACCCAATCTGACTAGGCTCCTCCTTAACCCCTCCTCTGCTCTCTGACCCCACCCAATCTGACTAGGCTCCTCCTATACCCCCTCCTCTCTGACTCCACCCATTCTGCCCAGGCTCCTCCCATACCCCTCTGACCCCACCCATTCTGCCCAGGCTCCTCCTATACCCCTCTTATTTGACCCCAATCTGACTAGGCTCCTCCTAAACCAATCCTCTGCTGTCAGACTCCACCCATTCTGCCCAGGCTCCTCCTCAGCCCCTCCTCTCTGACCTCACCCAATCTGACTAGGCTCCTCCTATACCCCCTCCTCTCTGACCCCACCCAATCTGACTAGGCTCCTCCTTAACCCCTCCTCTGCTCTCTGACCCCACCCATTCTGACTAAGCTCCTCCTAAACCCATCCTCTGCTGTCTGACCCCACCCATTCTGCCCAGGCTCCTCCTAAGCCCCTCTGCCCAGGCTCCTCCTATACCCCTCCTCTCTGACCTCACCCAATCTGACTAGGCTCCTCCTATACCCATTCTGCCCAGGCTCCTCCTATACCCCCTCCTCTCTGACTCCACCCATTCTGCCCAGGCTCCTCCTATACCCCTCCTCTCTGACTCCACCCATTCTGTCCAGGCTCCTCCTATACCCCCTCCTCTCTGACCCCACCCCCTCTGCCCAGGCTCCTCCTATACCCCTCCTCTGCTGTCTGACCCCACCCATTCTGCCCAGGCTCCTCCTATACCCCCTCCTCTCTGACTCCACCCATTCTGCCCAGGCTCCTCCTAAGCCCCTCCTCTCTGACCCCACCCATTCTGCCCAGGCTCCTCCTAAGCCCCTCCTCTGCTGTCTGACCCCACCCATTCTGCCCAGGCTCCTCCTATTTGACCCCACCCAATCTGACTAGGTTCCTCCTAAGCCCCTCCTCTGCTGTCTGGCCCCACCCATTCTGCCCAGGCTCCTCCTATACCCCCTCCTATTTGACCCCACCCAATCTGACTAGGCTCCTCCTATACCCCCCTCTGCCCAGGCTCCTCCTATTTGACCCCACCCAATCTGACAAGGCTCCTCCTAAGCCCCTTCTCTGCTGTCTGACCCCACCCATTCTCCCCAGGCTCCTCCTATACCCCACCTCTCTGACCCCACCCAATCTGACTAGGCTCCTCCTAAGCCCCTCCTCTGCTGTCTGACCCCACCCATTCTGCCCAGGCTCCTCCTATACCCCCTCCTCTCTGACTCCACCCATTCTGCCCAGGCTCCTCCTATTGGACCCCACCCAATCTGATTAGGCTCCTCCTATACCCCCTCTGCCCAGGCTCCTCCTATACCCCTCCTCTCTGAGCCCACCCCCTCTGCCCAGGCTCCTCCTATACCCCTCCTCTGCTGTCTGACCCCACCCATTCTGCCCAGGCTCCTCCTATTTGACCCCACCCAATCTGACTAGGCTCCTCCTAAGCCCCTCCTCTGCTGTCTGACCCCACCCATTCTGCCCAGGCTCCTCCTATTTGACCCCACCCAATCTGACTAGGCTCCTCCTAAGCCCCTCCTCTCTGACCCCACCCATTCTGCCCAGGCTCCTCCTAAGCCCCTCCTCTGCTGTCTGACCCCACCCATTCTGCCCAGGCTCCTCCTATACCCCTCCTCTCTGACCCCACCCCCTCTGCCCAGGCTCCTCCTATTTGACCCCACCCAATCTGACTAGGCTCCTCCTACACCCCCCTCTGCCAGGCTCCTCCTATACCCCCTCCTCTCTGACTCCACCCATTCTACCTAGGCTCCTCCCATACCCCTCTGACCCCACCCATTCTGCCCAGGCTCCTCCTATTTGACCCCACCCAATCTGACTAGGCTCCTCCTACACCCCCCTCTGCCAGGCTCCTCCTATACCCCCCTCTGCCAGGCTCCTCCTATACCCCCTCCTCTCTGACCCCACCCATTCTGCCCAGGCTCCTCCTATTTGACCACACCCAATCTGACTAGGCTCCTCCTATACCCATTCTGCCCAGGCTCCTCCTATACCCCCTCCTCTCTGACTCCACCCATTCTGCCCAGGCTCCTCCTAAGCCCCTCCTCTCTGACCTCACCCATTCTGCCCATATACCCCCTCCTCCTGCCCAGGCTCCTCCTAAGCCCCTCCTCTGCTGTCTGACCCCACCCATTCTGCCCAGGCTCCGCCTAAGCCCCTCCTCTCTGACCCCACCCATTCTGCCCAGGCTCCTCCAAAGCCCCTCCTCTGCTGTCTGACCCCACCCCCTCTGGCCAGGCTCCTCCTATACCCCCTCTGCCCAGGCTCCTCCTATACCCCTCCTCTCTGACCCCACCCCCTCTGCCCAGGCTCCTCTTAAGCCCCTCCTCTGCTGTCTGACCCCACCCATTCTGCCCAGGCTCCTCCTATACCCCCTCCTCTCTGACTCCACCCATTCTACCCAGGCTCCTCCCATACCCCTCTGACCCCACCCAGGCTCCTCCTATTTGACCCCACCCAATCTGACTAGGCTCCTCCTACACCCCCCTCTGCCAGGCTCCTCCTATACCCCTCCTCTGCTGTCTGACCCCACCCATTCTGCCCAGGCTCCTCCTTTTTGACCCCACCCAATCTGACTAGGCTCCTCCTAAGCCCCTCCTCTGCTGTCTGACCCCACCCATTCTGCCCAGGCTCCTCCTATACCCCTCCTATACCCCACCTCTCTGACCCCACCCAATCTGACTAAGCCCCTCCTCTGCCTGACCCCACCCATTCTGCCCAGGCTCCTCCTATACCCCTTCCTCTCTGACTCCACCCATTCTACCCAGGCTCCTCCTATACCCCCTCCTCTCTGACTCCACCCATTCTGCCCAGGCTCCTCCCATACCCCTCTGACCCCACCCATTCTGCCCAGGCTCCTCCTATACCCCTCTTATTTGACCCCAATCTGACTAGGCTCCTCCTAAACCAATCCTCTGCCAGGCTCCTCCTATACCCCCTCCTCTCTGACTCCACCCATTCTACCCAGGCCCCTCCCATTCTGCCCAGGCTCCTCCTATTTGACCCCACCCAATCTGACTAGGCTCCTCCTACACCCCCCCTCTGCCAGGCTCCTCCTATTTGACCCCACCCAATCTGACTAGGCTCCTCCTACACCCCCCTCTGCCAGGCTCCTCCTATACCCCCTCCTCTCTGACTCCACCCATTCTACCCAGGCCCCTCCCATTCTGCCCAGGCTCCTCCTATTTGACCCCACCCAATCTGACTAGGCTCCTCCTACACCCCCCTTCTGCCAGGCTCCTCCTATACCCCTCCTCTCTGACCCCACCCAATCTGACTAGGCTCCTCCTAAGCCCCTAGGCCCCTCCTAAGCCACTCCTCTGCTGTCTGACCCCACTCATTCTGCCCAGGCTCCTCCTAAGCCCCTCCTTTCTGACCCCACCCATTCTGCCCAGGCTCCTCCTCTCTGACCCCACCCATTCTGCCCAGGCTCCTCCTATACCCCACCTCTCTGACCCCACCCAATCTGACTAGGCTCCTCCTACACCCCCCTCTGCCAGGCTCCTCCTATACCCCCTCCTCTCTGACTCCACCCATTCTACCCAGGCTCCTCCCATACCCCTCTGACCCCACCCATTCTGCCCAGGCTCCTCCTATTTGACCCCACCCAATCTGACTAGGCTCCTCCTACACCCCCCTCTGCCCAGGCTCCTCCTATACCCCCCTCTTCCAGGCTCCTCCTATACCCCCTCCTCTCTGACCCCACCCATTCTGCCCAGGCTCCTCCTATACCCCCTCCTCTCTGACTCCACCCATTCTGCCCAGGCTCCTCCTAAGCCCCTCCTCTCTGACCCCACCCATTCTGCCCATATACCCCCTCCTCCTGCCCAGGCTCCTCCTATACCCCTCCTCTCTGACCCCACCCCCTCTGTCCAGGCTCCTCCTAAGCCCCTCCTCTGCTGTCTGACCCCACCCATTCTGCCCAGCCTCCTCCTCTCTGACCCCACCCATTCTGCCCAGGCTCCTCCTAAGCCCCTCCTCTGCTGTCTGACCCCACCCATTCTGCCCAGGCTCCTCCCATACCCCTCTGACCCCACCCATTCTGCCCAGGCTCCTCCTATTTGACCCCACCCACTCTGACTAGGCTCCTCCTACACCCCCCTCTGCCCAGGCTCCTCCTATACCCCCTCCTCTCTGACCCCACCCATTCTGCCCAGGCTCCTCCTATTTGACCACACCCAATCTGACTAGGCTCCTCCTATACCCATTCTGCCCAGGCTCCTCCTATACCCCCTCCTCTCTGACTCCACCCATTCTGCCCAGGCTCCTCCTATTTGACCACACCCAATCTGACTAGGCTCCTCCTATACCCATTCTGCCCAGGCTCCTCCTATACCCCCTCCTCTCTGACCCCACCCATTCTGCCCAGGCTCCTCCTAAGCCCCTCCTCTGCTGTCTGACCCCACCCATTCTGCCCAGGCTCCTCCTATACCCCTCCTCTCTGACCCCACCCCCTCCGCCCAGGCTCCTCCTATTTGACCCCACCCAATCTGACTAGGCTCCTCCTAAGCCCCTCCTCTGCTGTCTGACCCCACCCATTCTGCCCAGGCTCCTCCTATACCCCCTACTCTCTGACTCCACCCATTCTGCCCAGGCTCCTCCTATTTGACCCCACCCAATCTGACTAGGCTCCTCCTATACCCCCTCTGCCCAGGCTCCTCCTATACCCCTCTTATTTGACCCCAATCTGACTAGGCTCCTCCTAAGCCCCTCCTCTGCTGTCTGACCCCACCCATTCTGACTAAGCTCCTCCTAAACCAATCCTCTGCTGTCTGACTCCACCCATTCTGCCCAGGATCCTCCTCAGCCCCTCCTCTCTGACCTCACCCAATCTGACTAGGCTCCTCCTATACCCCCTCCTCTCTGACCCCACCCAATCTGACTAGGCTCCTCCTTAACCCCTCCTCTGCTCTCTGACCCCACCAATTCTGACTAAGCTCCTCCTAAACCCATCCTCTGCTGTCTGACCCCACCCATTCTGCCCAGGCTCCTCCTAAGCCCCTCTGCCCAGGCTCCTCCTATACCCCTCCTCTCTGACCTCACCCAATCTGACTAGGCTCCTCCTATACCCATTCTGCCCAGGCTCCTCCTATACCCCCTCCTCTCTGACTCCACCCATTCTGCCCAGGCTCCTCCTATACCCCTCCTCTCTGACCCCACCCAATCTGACTAGGCTCCTCCTAAGCCCCTCCTCTGCTGTCTGACCCCACCCATTCTGCCCAGGCTCCTCCTATTTGACCCCACCCAATCTGACTAGGTTCCTCCTAAGCCCCTCCTCTGCTGTCTGGCCCCACCCATTCTGCCCAGGCTCCTCCTATACCCCCTCCTATTTGACCCCACCCAATCTGACGAGGCTCCTCCTATACCCCCTCTGCCCAGGCTCCTCCTATACCCCTCCTCTCTGACCTCACCCATTCTGCCCAGGCTCCTCCTATTTGACCCCACCCAATCTGACTAGGCTCCTCCTAAGCCCCTCCTCTGCTGTCTGACCCCACCCATTCTGCCCAGGCTCCTCCTAAGCCCCTCCTCTCTGACCCCACCAATTCTGCCCAGGCTCCTCCTAAGCCCCTCATCTGCTGTCTGACCCCACCCATTCTGCCCAGGCTCCTCCTATACCCCTCCTCTCTGACCCCACCCAATCTGACTAGGCTCCTCCTAAGCCCCTAGGCTCCTCCTAAGCCCCTCCTCTCTGACCCCACCCAATCTGACTAGGCTCCTCCTATACCCCCTCCTCTCTGACTCCACCCATTCTGCCCAGGCTCCTCCTATACCCCCTCCTATTTGACCCCACCCAATCTGACGAGGCTCCTCCTATACCCCCTCTGCCCAGGCTCCTCCTATACCCCTCCTCTCTGACCTCACCCATTCTGCCCAGGCTCCTCCTATTTGACCCCACCCAATCTGACTAGGCTCCTCCTAAGCCCCTCCTCTGCTGTCTGACCCCACCCATTCTGCCCAGGCTCCTCCTAAGCCCCTCCTCTCTGACCCCACCAATTCTGCCCAGGCTCCTCCTAAGCCCCTCATCTGCTGTCTGACCCCACCCATTCTGCCCAGGCTCCTCCTATACCCCTCCTCTCTGACCCCACCCAATCTGACTAGGCTCCTCCTAAGCCCCTAGGCTCCTCCTAAGCCCCTCCTCTCTGACCCCACCCAATCTGACTAGGCTCCTCCTATACCCCCTCCTCTCTGACTCCACCCATTCTGACTAGGCTCCTCCTATTTGACCCCACCCAATCTGACTAGGCTCCTCCTAAGCCCCTCCTCTGCTGTCTGACCCCACCCATTCTGCCCAGGCTCCGCCTAAGCATCTCCTCTCTGACCCCACCCATTCTGCCCAGGCTCCTCCTAAGCCCCTCCTCTCTGACTCCACCCATTCTGCCCAGGCTCCTCCTATACCCCTCCTCTCTGACTCCACCCATTCTGACTAGGCTCCTCCTAAGCCCCTCCTCTGCTGTCTGACCCCACCCATTCTGCCCAGGCTCCTCCTATACCCCCTTCTCTCTGACTCCACCCATTCTGCCCAGGCTCCTCCTAAGCCCCTCCTCTCTGACCCCACCCATTCTGCCCAGGCTCCTCCTAAGCCCCTCCTCTGCTGTCTGACCCCACCCATTCTGCCCAGGCTCCTCCTATTTGACCCCACCCAATCTGACTAGGTTCCTCCTAAGCCCCTCCTCTGCTGTCTGGCCCCACCCATTCTGCCCAGGCTCCTCCTATACCCCCTCCTATTTGACCCCACCCAATCTGACTAGGCTCCTCCTATACCCCTCCTCTCTGACCTCACCCATTCTGCCCAGGCTCCTCCTATTTGACCCCACCCAATCTGACTAGGCTCCTCCTAAGCCCCTCCTCTGCTGTCTGACCCCACCCATTCTGCCCAGGCTCCTCCTAAGCCCCTCCTCTCTGACCCCACCAATTCTGCCCAGGCTCCTCCTAAGCCCCTCCTCTGCTGTCTGACCCCACCCATTCTGCCCAGGCTCCTCCTAAGCCCCTCCTCTCTGACCCCACCAATTCTGCCCAGGCTCCTCCTAAGCCCCTCCTCTGCTGTCTGACCCCACCCATTCTGCCCAGGCTCCGCCTAAGCATCTCCTCTCTGACCCCACCCATTCTGCCCAGGCTCCTCCTAAGCCCCTCCTCTGCTGTCTGACCCCACCCATTCTGCCCAGGCTCCTCCTATTTGACCCCACCCAATCTGACTAGGTTCCTCCTAAGCCCCTCCTCTGCTGTCTGGCCCCACCCATTCTGCCCAGGCTCCTCCTATACCCCCTCCTATTTGACCCCACCCAATCTGACTAGGCTCCTCCTATACCCCTCCTCCTCTCTGACCTCACCCATTCTGCCCAGGCTCCTCCTATTTGACCCCACCCAATCTGACTAGGCTCCTCCTAAGCCCCTCCTCTGCTGTCTGACCCCACCCATTCTGCCCAGGCTCCTCCTAAGCCCCTCCTCTCTGACCCCACCAATTCTGCCCAGGCTCCTCCTAAGCCCCTCATCTGCTGTCTGACCCCACCCATTCTGCCCAGGCTCCTCCTATACCCCTCCTCTCTGACCCCACCCAATCTGACTAGGCTCCTCCTAAGCCCCTCCTCTCTGACTCCACCCATTCTGACTAGGCTCCTCCTATTTGACCCCACCCAATCTGACTAGGCTCCTCCTAAGCCCCTCCTCTGCTGTCTGACCCCACCCATACTGCCCAGGCTCTGCCTAAGCATCTCCTCTCTGACCCCACCCATTCTGCCCAGGCTCCTCCTAAGCCCCTCCTCTGCTGTCTGACCCCACCCATTCTGCCCAGGCTCCTCCTAAGCCCCTCCTCTGCTGTCTGACCCCACCCATTCTGCCCAGGCTCCTCCTATACCCCCTCCTCTCTGACTCCACCCATTCTGCCCAGGCTCCTCCCATACCCCTCTGACCCCACCCATTCTGCCCAGGCTCCTCCTATACCCCTCCTATTTGACCCCACCCAATCTGACTTGGCTCCTCCTAAGCCCCTCCTCTGCTGTCTGACCCCACCCATTCTGCCCAGGCTCCTCCTATTTGACCCCACCCAATCTGACTAGGCTCCTCCTATACCCCCTCTGCCCAGGCTCCTCCTAAGCCCCTCCTCTGCTGTCTGACCCCCACCCATTCTGCCCAGGCTCCGCCTAAGCCCCTCCTCTCTGACCCCACCCATTCTGCCCAGGCTCCTCCTAAGCCCCACCTCTCTGACTCCACCCATTCTGCCCAGGCTCCTCCTATTTGACCCCACCCAATCTGACTAGGCTCCTCCTAAGCCCCTCCTCTCTGACCCCACCCCCTCTGACTCGGCTCCTCCTATACCCCCTCCTCTCTGACTCCACCCATTCTACCCAGGCTCCTCCCATACCCCTCTGACCCCTCCCATTGTGCCCAGGCTCCTCCTATTTGACCCCACCCAATCTGACTAGGCTCCTCCTACACCCCCCTCTGCCAGGCTCCTCCTATACCCCCTCCTCTCTGACTCCACCCATTCTACCCAGGCTCCTCCCATACCCCTCTGACCCCACCCATTCTGCCCAGGCTCCTCCTATTTGACCCCACCCAATCTGACTAGGCTCCTCCTACACCCCCCTCTGCCCAGGCTCCTCCTATACCCCCTCCTCTCTGACTCCACCCATTCTACCCAGGCTCCTCCCATACCCCTCTGACCCCACCCATTCTGCCCAGGCTCCTCCTATTTGACCCCACCCAATCTGACTAGGCTCCTCCTAAGCCCCTAGGCTCCTCCTAAGCCCCTCCTCTGCTGTCTGACCCCACTCATTCTGCCCAGGCTCCTCCTAAGCCCCTCCTCTCTGACCCCACCCAATCTGACTAGGCTCCTCCTATACCCCCCTCTGCCCAGGCTCCTCCTATTTGACCCCACCCAATCTGACAAGGCTCCTCCTAAGCCCCTTCTCTGCTGTCTGACCCCACCCATTCTCCCCAGGCTCCTCCTATACCCCACCTCTCTGACCCCACCCAATCTGACTAGGCTCCTCCTAAGCCCCTCCTCTGCTGTCTGACCCCACCCATTCTGCCCAGGCTCCTCCTATACCCCCTCCTCTCTGACTCCACCCATTCTGCCCAGGCTCCTCCTATTGGACCCCACCCAATCTGATTAGGCTCCTCCTATACCCCCTCTGCCCAGGCTCCTCCTATACCCCTCCTCTCTGACCCCACCCCCTCTGCCCAGGCTCCTCCTATACCCCTCCTCTCTGACCCCACCCCCTCTGCCCAGGCTCCTCCTATACCCCTCCTCTGCTGTCTGACCCCACCCATTCTGCCCAGGCTCCTCCTATTTGACCCCACCCAATCTGACTAGGCTCCTCCTAAGCCCCTCCTCTGCTGTCTGACCCCACCCATTCTGCCCAGGCTCCTCCTATTTGACCCCACCCAATCTGACTAGGCTCCTCCTAAGCCCCTCCTCTCTGACCCCACCCATTCTGCCCAGGCTCCTCCTAAGCCCCTCCTCTGCTGTCTGACCCCACCCATTCTGCCCAGGCTCCTCCTTTACCCCTCCTCTCTGACCCCACCCCCTCTGCCCAGGCTCCTCCTATTTGACCCCACCCAATCTGACTAGGCTCCTCCTAAGCCCCTCCTCTGCTGTCTGACCCCACCCATTCTGCCCAGGCTCCTCCTATACCCCCTCCTCTCTGACTCCACCCATTCTGCCCAGGCTCCTCCTATTTGACCCCACCCAATCTGACTAGGCTCCTCCTATACCCCCTCTGCCCAGGCTCCTCCTATACCCCTCCTCTCTGACCCCACCCCCTCTGCCCAGGCTCCTCCTATACCCCCTCTGCCCAGGCTCCTCCTATACCCCTCCTCTCTGACCCCACCCCCTCTGCCCAGGCTCCTCCTATACCCCTCCTCTGCTGTCTGACCCCACCCATTCTGCCCAGGATCCTCCTATTTGACCCCACCCAATCTGACTAGGCTCCTCCTAAGCCCCTCCTCTGCTGTCTGACCCCACCCATTCTGCCCAGGCTCCTCCTATTTGACCCCACCCAATCTGACTAGGCTCCTCCTAAGCCCCTCCTCTCTGACCCCACCCATTCTGCCCAGGCTCCTCCTAAGCCCCTCCTCTGCTGTCTGACCCCACCCATTCTGCCCAGGCTCCTCCTATACCCCTCCTCTCTGACCCCACCCCCTCTGCCCAGGCTCCTCCTATTTGACCCCACCCAATCTGACTAGGCTCCTCCTACACCCCCCTCTGCCAGGCTCCTCCTATACCCCCTCCTCTCTGACTCCACCCATTCTACCCAGGCTCCTCCCATACCCCTCTGACCCCACCCATTCTGCCCAGGCTCCTCCTATTTGACCCCACCCAATCTGACTAGGCTCCTCCTACACCCCCCTCTGCCCAGGCTCCTCCTATACCCCCCTCTGCCAGGCTCCTCCTATACCCCCCTCTGCCAGGCTCCTCCTATACCCCCTCCTCTCTGACCCCACCCATTCTGCCCAGGCTCCTCCTATTTGACCACACCCAATCTGACTAGGCTCCTCCTATACCCATTCTGCCCAGGCTCCTCCTATACCCCCTCCTCTCTGACTCCACCCATTCTGCCCAGGCTCCTCCTAAGCCCCTCCTCTCTGACCCCACCCATTCTGCCCATATACCCCCTCCTCCTGCCCAGGCTCCTCCTAAGCCCCTCCTCTGCTGTCTGACCCCACCCATTCTACCCAGGCTCCGCCTAAGCCCCTCCTCTCTGACCCCACCCATTCTGCCCAGGCTCCTCCTAAGCCCCTCCTCTGCTGTCTGACCCCACCCATTCTGCCCAGGCTCCTCCCATACCCCTCTGACCCCACCCATTCTGCCCAGGCTCCTCCTATTTGACCCCACCCAATCTGACTAAGCTCCTCCTAAGCCCCTCCTCTCTGACCCCACCCCCTCTGGCCAGGCTCCTCCTATACCCCCTCTGCCCAGGCTCCTCCTATACCCCTCCTCTCTGACCCCACCCCCTCTGCCCAGGCTCCTCCTAAGCCCCTCCTCTGCTGTCTGACCCCACCCATTCTGCCCAGGCTCCTCCTATACCCCCTCCTCTCTGACTCCACCCATTCTACCCAGGCTCCTCCCATACCCCTCTGACCCCACCCAGGCTCCTCCTATTTGACCCCACCCAATCTGACTAGGCTCCTCCTACACCCCCCTCTGCCAGGCTCCTCCTATACCCCTCCTCTGCTGTCTGACCCCACCCATTCTGCCCAGGCTCCTCCTATTTGACCCCACCCAATCTGACTAGGCTCCTCCTAAGCCCCTCCTCTGCTGTCTGACCCCACCCATTCTGCCCAGGCTCCTCCTATACCCCACCTCTCTGACCCCACCCAATCTGACTAGGCTCCTCCTAAGCCCCTCCTCTGCTGTCTGACCCCACCCATTCTGCCCAGGCTCCTCCTCTCTGACCCCACCCAATCTGACTAGGCTCCTCCTAAGCCCCTCCTCTGCTGTCTGACCCCACCCATTCTGCCCAGGCTCCTCCTATACCCCCTCCTCTCTGAACCCACCCAATCTGACTAGGCTCCTCCTATACCCCCTCCTCTCTGACTCCACCCATTCTGACTAGGCTCCTCCTATTTGACCCCACCCAATCTGACTAGGCTCCTCCTAAGCCCCTCCTCTGCTGTCTGACCCCACCCATACTGCCCAGGCTCTGCCTAAGCATCTCCTCTCTGACCCCACCCATTCTGCCCAGGCTCCTCCTAAGCCCCTCCTCTGCTGTCTGACCCCACCCATTCTGCCCAGGCTCCTCCTAAGCCCCTCCTCTGCTGTCTGACCCCACCCATTCTGCCCAGGCTCCTCCTATACCCCCTCCTCTCTGACTCCACCCATTCTGCCCAGGCTCCTCCCATACCCCTCTGACCCCACCCATTCTGCCCAGGCTCCTCCTATACCCCTCCTATTTGACCCCACCCAATCTGACTTGGCTCCTCCTAAGCCCCTCCTCTGCTGTCTGACCCCACCAATTCTGCCCAGGCTCCTCCTATTTGACCCCACCCAATCTGACTAGGCTCCTCCTATACCCCCTCTGCCCAGGCTCCTCCTAAGCCCCTCCTCTGCTGTCTGACCCCCACCCATTCTGCCCAGGCTCCGCCTAAGCCCCTCCTCTCTGACCCCACCCATTCTGCCCAGGCTCCTCCTAAGCCCCACCTCTCTGACTCCACCCATTCTGCCCAGGCTCCTCCTATTTGACCCCACCCAATCTGACTAGGCTCCTCCTAAGCCCCTCCTCTCTGACCCCACCCCCTCTGACTAGGCTCCTCCTATACCCCCTCCTCTCTGACTCCACCCATTCTACCCAGGCTCCTCCCATACCCCTCTGACCCCTCCCATTGTGCCCAGGCTCCTCCTATTTGACCCCACCCAATCTGACTAGGCTCCTCCTACACCCCCCTCTGCCAGGCTCCTCCTATACCCCCTCCTCTCTGACTCCACCCATTCTACCCAGGCTCCTCCCATACCCCTCTGACCCCACCCATTCTGCCCAGGCTCCTCCTATTTGACCCCACCCAATCTGACTAGGCTCCTCCTACACCCCCCTCTGCCCAGGCTCCTCCTATACCCCCTCCTCTCTGACTCCACCCATTCTACCCAGGCTCCTCCCATACCCCTCTGACCCCACCCATTCTGCCCAGGCTCCTCCTATTTGACCCCACCCAATCTGACTAGGCTCCTCCTAAGCCCCTAGGCTCCTCCTAAGCCCCTCCTCTGCTGTCTGACCCCACTCATTCTGCCCAGGCTCCTCCTAAGCCCCTCCTCTCTGACCCCACCCAATCTGACTAGGCTCCTCCTATACCCCCCTCTGCCCAGGCTCCTCCTATTTGACCCCACCCAATCTGACAAGGCTCCTCCTAAGCCCCTTCTCTGCTGTCTGACCCCACCCATTCTCCCCAGGCTCCTCCTATACCCCACCTCTCTGACCCCACCCAATCTGACTAGGCTCCTCCTAAGCCCCTCCTCTGCTGTCTGACCCCACCCATTCTGCCCAGGCTCCTCCTATACCCCCTCCTCTCTGACTCCACCCATTCTGCCCAGGCTCCTCCTATTGGACCCCACCCAATCTGATTAGGCTCCTCCTATACCCCCTCTGCCCAGGCTCCTCCTATACCCCTCCTCTCTGACCCCACCCCCTCTGCCCAGGCTCCTCCTATACCCCTCCTCTCTGACCCCACCCCCTCTGCCCAGGCTCCTCCTATACCCCTCCTCTGCTGTCTGACCCCACCCATTCTGCCCAGGCTCCTCCTATTTGACCCCACCCAATCTGACTAGGCTCCTCCTAAGCCCCTCCTCTGCTGTCTGACCCCACCCATTCTGCCCAGGCTCCTCCTATTTGACCCCACCCAATCTGACTAGGCTCCTCCTAAGCCCCTCCTCTCTGACCCCACCCATTCTGCCCAGGCTCCTCCTAAGCCCCTCCTCTGCTGTCTGACCCCACCCATTCTGCCCAGGCTCCTCCTATACCCCTCCTCTCTGACCCCACCCCCTCTGCCCAGGCTCCTCCTATTTGACCCCACCCAATCTGACTAGGCTCCTCCTAAGCCCCTCCTCTGCTGTCTGACCCCACCCATTCTGCCCAGGCTCCTCCTATACCCCCTCCTCTCTGACTCCACCCATTCTGCCCAGGCTCCTCCTATTTGACCCCACCCAATCTGACTAGGCTCCTCCTATACCCCCTCTGCCCAGGCTCCTCCTATACCCCTCCTCTCTGACCCCACCCCCTCTGCCCAGGCTCCTCCTATACCCCCTCTGCCCAGGCTCCTCCTATACCCCTCCTCTCTGACCCCACCCCCTCTGCCCAGGCTCCTCCTATACCCCTCCTCTCTGACCCCACCCCCTCTGCCCAGGCTCCTCCTATTTGACCCCACCCAATCTGACTAGGCTCCTCCTACACCCCCCTCTGCCCAGGCTCCTCCTATACCCCCTCCTCTCTGACTCCACCCATTCTACCCAGGCTCCTCCCATACCCCTCTGACCCCACCCATTCTGCCCAGGCTCCTCCTATTTGACCCCACCCAATCTGACTAGGCTCCTCCTAAGCCCCTAGGCTCCTCCTAAGCCCCTCCTCTGCTGTCTGACCCCACTCATTCTGCCCAGGCTCCTCCTAAGCCCCTCCTCTCTGACCCCACCCAATCTGACTAGGCTCCTCCTATACCCCCCTCTGCCCAGGCTCCTCCTATTTGACCCCACCCAATCTGACAAGGCTCCTCCTAAGCCCCTTCTCTGCTGTCTGACCCCACCCATTCTCCCCAGGCTCCTCCTATACCCCACCTCTCTGACCCCACCCAATCTGACTAGGCTCCTCCTAAGCCCCTCCTCTGCTGTCTGACCCCACCCATTCTGCCCAGGCTCCTCCTATACCCCCTCCTCTCTGACTCCACCCATTCTGCCCAGGCTCCTCCTATTGGACCCCACCCAATCTGATTAGGCTCCTCCTATACCCCCTCTGCCCAGGCTCCTCCTATACCCCTCCTCTCTGACCCCACCCCCTCTGCCCAGGCTCCTCCTATACCCCTCCTCTCTGACCCCACCCCCTCTGCCCAGGCTCCTCCTATACCCCTCCTCTGCTGTCTGACCCCACCCATTCTGCCCAGGCTCCTCCTATTTGACCCCACCCAATCTGACTAGGCTCCTCCTAAGCCCCTCCTCTGCTGTCTGACCCCACCCATTCTGCCCAGGCTCCTCCTATTTGACCCCACCCAATCTGACTAGGCTCCTCCTAAGCCCCTCCTCTCTGACCCCACCCATTCTGCCCAGGCTCCTCCTAAGCCCCTCCTCTGCTGTCTGACCCCACCCATTCTGCCCAGGCTCCTCCTATACCCCTCCTCTCTGACCCCACCCCCTCTGCCCAGGCTCCTCCTATTTGACCCCACCCAATCTGACTAGGCTCCTCCTAAGCCCCTCCTCTGCTGTCTGACCCCACCCATTCTGCCCAGGCTCCTCCTATACCCCCTCCTCTCTGACTCCACCCATTCTGCCCAGGCTCCTCCTATTTGACCCCACCCAATCTGACTAGGCTCCTCCTATACCCCCTCTGCCCAGGCTCCTCCTATACCCCTCCTCTCTGACCCCACCCCCTCTGCCCAGGCTCCTCCTATACCCCCTCTGCCCAGGCTCCTCCTATACCCCTCCTCTCTGACCCCACCCCCTCTGCCCAGGCTCCTCCTATACCCCTCCTCTCTGACCCCACCCCCTCTGCCCAGGCTCCTCCTATTTGACCCCACCCAATCTGACTAGGCTCCTCCTACACCCCCCTCTGCCAGGCTCCTCCTATACCCCCTCCTCTCTGACTCCACCCATTCTACCCAGGCTCCTCCCATACCCCTCTGACCCCACCCAATCTGACTAGGCTCCTCCTAAGCCCCTCCTCTGCTGTCTGACCCCACCCATTCTGCCCAGGCTCCTCCTATACCCCTCCTCTCTGACCCCACCCCCTCTGCCCAGGCTCCTCCTATTTGACCCCACCCAATCTGACTAGGCTCCTCCTACACCCCCCTCTGCCAGGCTCCTCCTATACCCCCTCCTCTCTGACTCCACCCATTCTACCCAGGCTCCTCCCATACCCCTCTGACCCCACCCAATCTGACTAGGCTCCTCCTAAGCCCCTCCTCTGCTGTCTGACCCCACCCATTCTGCCCAGGCTCCTCCTATACCCCACCTCTCTGACCCCACCCAATCTGACTAGGCTCCTCCTAAGCCCCTCCTCTGCTGTCTGACCCCACCCATTCGGCCCAGGCTCCTCCTCTCTGACCCCACCCATTCTGCCCAGGCTCCTCCTATACCCCACCTCTCTGACCCCACCCAATCTGACTAGGCTCCTCCTAAGCCCCTCCTCTGCTGTCTGACCCCACCCATTCTGCCCAGGCTCCTCCTATACCCCCTCCTCTCTGACTCCACCCATTCTACCCAGGCTCCTCCCATACCCCTCTGACCCCACCCATTCTGCCCAGGCTCCTCCTATTTGACCCCACCCAATCTGACTAGGCTCCTCCTACACCCCCCTCTGCCAGGCTCCTCCTATACCCCCTCCTCTCTGACTCCACCCATTCTACCCAGGCTCCTCCCATTCTGCCCAGGCTCCTCCTATTTGACCCCACCCAATCTGACTAGGCTCCTCCTAAGCCCCTCCTCTCTGACCCCACCCATTCTGCCCAGGCTCCTCCTAAGCCCCTCCTCTGCTGTCTGACCCCACCCATTCTGCCCAGGCTCCTCCTATACCCCTCCTCTCTGACCCCACCCCCTCTGACCAGGCTCCTCCTATTTGACCCCACCCAATCTGACTAGGCTCCTCCTAAGCCCCTCCTCTGCTGTCTGACCCCACCCATTCTGCCCAGGCTCTGCCTAAGCATCTCCTCTCTGACCCCACCCATTCTGCCCAGGCTCCTCCTAAGCCCCTCCTCTCTGACTCCACCCATTCTGCCCAGGCTCCTCCTATACCCCTCCTCTCTGACTCCACCCATTCTGACTAGGCTCCTCCTAAGCCCCTCCTCTGCTGTCTGACCCCACCCATTCTGTCCAGGCTCCTCCTATACCCCCTCCTCTCTGACTCCACCCATTCTGCCCAGGCTCCTCCTAAGCCCCTCCTCTCTGACCCCACCCATTCTGCCCAGGCTCCTCCTAAGCCCCTCCTCTGCTGTCTGACCCCACCCATTCTGCCCAGGCTCCTCCTATTTGACCCCACCCAATCTGACTAGGTTCCTCCTAAGCCCCTCCTCTGCTGTCTGGCCCCACCCATTCTGCCCAGGCTCCTCCTATACCCCCTCCTATTTGACCCCACCCAATCTGACTAGGCTCCTCCTATACCCCTCCTCTCTGACCTCACCCATTCTGCCCAGGCTCCACCTATTTGACCCCACCCAATCTGACTAGGCTCCTCCTAAGCCCCTCCTCTGCTGTCTGACCCCACCCATTCTGCCCAGGCTCCTCCTAAGCCCCTCCTCTCTGACCCCACCAATTCTGCCCAGGCTCCTCCTAAGCCCCTCCTCTGCTGTCTGACCCCACCCATTCTGCCCAGGCTCCTCCTAAGCCCCTCCTCTCTGACCCCACCAATTCTGCCCAGGCTCCTCCTAAGCCCCTCATCTGCTGTCTGACCCCACCCATTCTGCCCAGGCTCCTCCTATACCCCTCCTCTCTGACCCCACCCAATCTGACTAGGCTCCTCCTAAGCCCCTAGGCTCCTCCTAAGCCCCTCCTCTCTGACCCCACCCAATCTGACTAGGCTCCTCCTATACCCCCTCCTCTCTGACTCCACCCATTCTGACTAGGCTCCTCCTATTTGACCCCACCCAATCTGACTAGGCTCCTCCTAAGCCCCTCCTCTGCTGTCTGACCCCACCCATTCTGCCCAGGCTCCGCCTAAGCATCTCCTCTCTGACCCCACCCATTCTGCCCAGGCTCCTCCTAAGCCCCTCCTCTGCTGTCTGACCCCACCCATTCTGCCCAGGCTCCTCCTATTTGACCCCACCCAATCTGACTAGGTTCCTCCTAAGCCCCTCCTCTGCTGTCTGGCCCCACCCATTCTGCCCAGGCTCCTCCTATACACCCTCCTATTTGACCCCACCCAATCTGACTAGGTTCCTCCTAAGCCCCTCCTCTGCTGTCTGACCCCACCCATTCTGCCCAGGCTCCTCCTATTTGACCCCACCCAATCTGACTAGGCTCCTCCTAAGCCCCTCCTCTCTGACCCCACCCATTCTGCCCAGGCTCCTCCTAAGCCCCTCCTCTGCTGTCTGACCCCACCCATTCTCCCCAGGCTCCTCCTATACCCCACCTCTCTGACCCCACCCAATCTGACTAGGCTCCTCCTAAGCCCCTCCTCTGCTGTCTGACCCCACCCATTCTGCCCAGGCTCCTCCTATACCCCCTCCTCTCTGACTCCACCCATTCTACCCAGGCTCCTCCCATACCCCTCTGACCCCACCCATTCTGCCCAGGCTCCTCCTATTTGACCCCACCCAATCTGACTAGGCTCCTCCTAAGCCCCTAGGCTCCTCCTAAGCCCCTCCTCTGCTGTCTGACCCCACTCATTCTGCCCAGGCTCCTCCTAAGCCCCTCCTCTCTGACCCCACCCAATCTGACTAGGCTCCTCCTATACCCCCCTCTGCCCAGGCTCCTCCTATTTGACCCCACCCAATCTGACAAGGCTCCTCCTAAGCCCCTTCTCTGCTGTCTGACCCCACCCATTCTCCCCAGGCTCCTCCTATACCCCACCTCTCTGACCCCACCCAATCTGACTAGGCTCCTCCTAAGCCCCTCCTCTGCTGTCTGACCCCACCCATTCTGCCCAGGCTCCTCCTATACCCCCTCCTCTCTGACTCCACCCATTCTGCCCAGGCTCCTCCTATTGGACCCCACCCAATCTGATTAGGCTCCTCCTATACCCCATCTGCCCAGGCTCCTCCTATACCCCTCCTCTCTGACCCCACCCCCTCTGCCCAGGCTCCTCCTATACCCCTCCTCTCTGACCCCACCCCCTCTGCCCAGGCTCCTCCTATACCCCTCCTCTGCTGTCTGACCCCACCCATTCTGCCCAGGCTCCTCCTATTTGACCCCACCCAATCTGACTAGGCTCCTCCTAAGCCCCTCCTCTGCTGTCTGACCCCACCCATTCTGCCCAGGCTCCTCCTATTTGACCCCACCCAATCTGACTAGGCTCCTCCTAAGCCCCTCCTCTCTGACCCCACCCATTCTGCCCAGGCTCCTCCTAAGCCCCTCCTCTGCTGTCTGACCCCACCCATTCTGCCCAGGCTCCTCCTATACCCCTCCTCTCTGACCCCACCCCCTCTGCCCAGGCTCCTCCTATTTGACCCCACCCAATCTGACTAGGCTCCTCCTAAGCCCCTCCTCTGCTGTCTGACCCCACCCATTCTGCCCAGGCTCCTCCTATACCCCCTCCTCTCTGACTCCACCCATTCTGCCCAGGCTCCTCCTATTTGACCCCACCCAATCTGACTAGGCTCCTCCTATACCCCCTCTGCCCAGGCTCCTCCTATACCCCTCCTCTATGACCCCACCCCCTCTGCCCAGGCTCCTCCTATACCCCCTCTGCCCAGGATCCTCCTATACCCCTCCTCTCTGACCCCACCCCCTCTGCCCAGGCTCCTCCTATACCCCTCCTCTCTGACCCCACCCCCTCTGCCCAGGCTCCTCCTATTTGACCCCACCCAATCTGACTAGGCTCCTCCTACACCCCCCTCTGCCAGGCTCCTCCTATACCCCCTCCTCTCTGACTCCACCCATTCTACCCAGGCTCCTCCCATACCCCTCTGACCCCACCCAATCTGACTAGGCTCCTCCTAAGCCCCTCCTCTGCTGTCTGACCCCACCCATTCTGCCCAGGCTCCTCCTATACCCCTCCTCTCTGACCCCACCCCCTCTGCCCAGGCTCCTCCTATTTGACCCCACCCAATCTGACTAGGCTCCTCCTACACCCCCCTCTGCCAGGCTCCTCCTATACCCCCTCCTCTCTGACTCCACCCATTCTACCCAGGCTCCTCCCATACCCCTCTGACCCCACCCAATCTGACTAGGCTCCTCCTAAGCCCCTCCTCTGCTGTCTGACCCCACCCATTCTGCCCAGGCTCCTCCTATACCCCACCTCTCTGACCCCACCCAATCTGACTAGGCTCCTCCTAAGCCCCTCCTCTGCTGTCTGACCCCACCCATTCTGCCCAGGCTCCTCCTCTCTGACCCCACCCATTCTGCCCAGGCTCCTCCTATACCCCACCTCTCTGACCCCACCCAATCTGACTAGGCTCCTCCTAAGCCCCTCCTCTGCTGTCTGACCCCACCCATTCTGCCCAGGCTCCTCCTATACCCCCTCCTCTCTGACTCCACCCATTCTACCCAGGCTCCTCCCATACCCCTCTGACCCCAGCCATTCTGCCCAGGCTCCTCCTATTTGACCCCACCCAATCTGACTAGGCTCCTCCTACACCCCCCTCTGCCAGGCTCCTCCTATACCCCCTCCTCTCTGACTCCACCCATTCTACCCAGGCTCCTCCCATTCTGCCCAGGCTCCTCCTATTTGACCCCACCCAATCTGACTAGGCTCCTCCTAAGCCCCTAGGCCCCTCCTAAGCCCCTCCTCTGCTGTCTGACCCCACTCATTCTGCCCAGGCTCCTCCTAAGCCCCTCCTCTCTGACCCCACCCAATCTGACTAGGCTCCTCCTAAGCCCCTAGGCTCCTCCTAAGCCCCTCCTCTGCTCTCTAACCCCACCCATTCTGCCCAGGCTCCTCCTATTTGACCCCACCCAATCTGACTAGGCTCCTCCTAAGCCCCTCCTCTCTGACCCCACCCATTCTGCCCAGGCTCCTCCTAAGCCCCTCCTCTGCTGTCTGACCCCACCCATTCTGCCCAGGCTCCTCCTATACCCCTCCTCTCTGACCCCACCCCCTCTGCCCAGGCTCCTCCTATTTGACCCCACCCAATCTGACTAGGCTCCTCCTAAGCCCCTCCTCTGCTGTCTGACCCCACCCATTCTGCCCAGGCTCCGCCTAAGCATCTCCTCTCTGACCCCACCCATTCTGCCCAGGCTCCTCCTAAGCCCCTCCTCTCTGACTCCACCCATTCTGCCCAGGCTCCTCCTATACCCCTCCTCTCTGACTCCACCCATTCTGACTAGGCTCCTCCTAAGCCCCTCCTCTGCTGTCTGACCCCACCCATTCTGTCCAGGCTCCTCCTATACCCCCTCCTCTCTGACTCCACCCATTCTGCCCAGGCTCCTCCTAAGCCCCTCCTCTCTGACCCCACCCATTCTGCCCAGGCTCCTCCTAAGCCCCTCCTCTGCTGTCTGACCCCACCCATTCTGCCCAGGCTCCTCCTATTTGACCCCACCCAATCTGACTAGGTTCCTCCTAAGCCCCTCCTCTGCTGTCTGGCCCCACCCATTCTGCCCAGGCTCCTCCTATACCCCCTCCTATTTGACCCCACCCAATCTGACTAGGCTCCTCCTATACCCCTCCTCTCTGACCTCACCCATTCTGCCCAGGCTCCACCTATTTGACCCCACCCAATCTGACTAGGCTCCTCCTAAGCCCCTCCTCTGCTGTCTGACCCCACCCATTCTGCCCAGGCTCCTCCTAAGCCCCTCCTCTCTGACCCCACCAATTCTGCCCAGGCTCCTCCTAAGCCCCTCCTCTGCTGTCTGACCCCACCCATTCTGCCCAGGCTCCTCCTAAGCCCCTCCTCTCTGACCCCACCAATTCTGCCCAGGCTCCTCCTAAGCCCCTCATCTGCTGTCTGACCCCACCCATTCTGCCCAGGCTCCTCCTATACCCCTCCTCTCTGACCCCACCCAATCTGACTAGGCTCCTCCTAAGCCCCTAGGCTCCTCCTTAGCCCCTCCTCTCTGACCCCACCCAATCTGACTAGGCTCCTCCTATACCCCCTCCTCTCTGACTCCACCCATTCTGACTAGGCTCCTCCTATTTGACCCCACCCAATCTGACTAGGCTCCTCCTAAGCCCCTCCTCTGCTGTCTGACCCCACCCATTCTGCCCAGGCTCCGCCTAAGCATCTCCTCTCTGACCCCACCCATTCTGCCCAGGCTCCTCCTAAGCCCCTCCTCTGCTGTCTGACCCCACCCATTCTGCCCAGGCTCCTCCTATTTGACCCCACCCAATCTGACTAGGTTCCTCCTAAGCCCCTCCTCTGCTGTCTGGCCCCACCCATTCTGCCCAGGCTCCTCCTATACCCCCTCCTATTTGACCCCACCCAATCTGACTAGGCTCCTCCTATACCCCTCCTCTCTGACCCCACCCATTCTGCCCAGGCTCCTCCTATTTGACCCCACCCAATCTGACTAGGCTCCTCCTAAGCCCCTCCTCTCTGACCCCACCCATTCTGCCCAGGCTCCTCCTAAGCCCCTCCTCTGCTGTCTGACCCCACCCATTCTCCCCAGGCTCCTCCTATACCCCACCTCTCTGACCCCACCCAATCTGACTAGGCTCCTCCTAAGCCCCTCCTCTGCTGTCTGACCCCACCCATTCTGCCCAGGCTCCTCCTATACCCCCTCCTCTCTGACTCCACCCATTCTGCCCAGGCTCCTCCTATTGGACCCCACCCAATCTGATTAGGCTCCTCCTATACCCCCTCTGCCCAGGCTCCTCCTATACCCCTCCTCTCTGACCCCACCCCCTCTGCCCAGGCTCCTCCTATACCCCTCCTCTCTGACCCCACCCCCTCTGCCCAGGCTCCTCCTATACCCCTCCTCTGCTGTCTGACCCCACCCATTCTGCCCAGGCTCCTCCTATTTGACCCCACCCAATCTGACTAGGCTCCTCCTAAGCCCCTCCTCTGCTGTCTGACCCCACCCATTCTGCCCAGGCTCCTCCTAAGCCCCTCCTCTCTGACCCCACCCATTCTGCCCAGGCTCCTCCTATACCCCTCCTCTCTGACCCCACCCCCTCTGCCCAGGCTCCTCCTATTTGACCCCACCCAATCTGACTAGGCTCCTCCTAAGCCCCTCCTCTGCTGTCTGACCCCACCCATTCTGCCCAGGCTCCGCCTAAGCATCTCCTCTCTGACCCCACCCATTCTGCCCAGGCTCCTCCTAAGCCCCTCCTCTCTGACTCCACCCATTCTGCCCAGGCTCCTCCTATACCCCTCCTCTCTGACTCCACCCATTCTGACTAGGCTCCTCCTAAGCCCCTCCTCTGCTGTCTGACCCCACCCATTCTGCCCAGGCTCCTCCTATACCCCCTCCTCTCTGACTCCACCCATTCTGCCCAGGCTCCTCCTAAGCCCCTCCTCTCTGACCCCACCCATTCTGCCCAGGCTCCTCCTAAGCCCCTCCTCTGCTGTCTGACCCCACCCATTCTGCCCAGGCTCCTCCTATTTGACCCCACCCAATCTGACTAGGTTCCTCCTAAGCCCCTCCTCTGCTGTCTGGCCCCACCCATTCTGCCCAGGCTCCTCCTATACCCCCTCCTATTTGACCCCACCCAATCTGACTAGGCTCCTCCTATACCCCTCCTCTCTGACCTCACCCATTCTGCCCAGGCTCCTCCTATTTGACCCCACCCAATCTGACTAGGCTCCTCCTAAGCCCCTCCTCTGCTGTCTGACCCCACCCATTCTGCCCAGGCTCCTCCTAAGCCCCTCCTCTCTGACCCCACCAATTCTGCCCAGGCTCCTCCTAAGCCCCTCCTCTGCTGTCTGACCCCACCCATTCTGCCCAGGCTCCTCCTAAGCCCCTCCTCTCTGACCCCACCAATTCTGCCCAGGCTCCTCCTAAGCCCCTCATCTGCTGTCTGACCCCACCCATTCTGCCCAGGCTCCTCCTATACCCCTCCTCTCTGACCCCACCCAATCTGACTAGGCTCCTCCTAAGCCCCTAGGCTCCTCCTAAGCCCCTCCTCTCTGACCCCACCCAATCTGACTAGGCTCCTCCTATACCCCCTCCTCTCTGACTCCACCCATTCTGACTAGGCTCCTCCTATTTGACCCCACCCAATCTGACTAGGCTCCTCCTAAGCCCCTCCTCTGCTGTCTGACCCCACCCATTCTGCCCAGGCTCCGCCTAAGCATCTCCTCTCTGACCCCACCCATTCTGCCCAGGCTCCTCCTAAGCCCCTCCTCTGCTGTCTGACCCCACCCATTCTGCCCAGGCTCCTCCTATTTGACCCCACCCAATCTGACTAGGTTCCTCCTAAGCCCCTCCTCTGCTGTCTGGCCCCACCCATTCTGCCCAGGCTCCTCCTATACCCCCTCCTATTTGACCCCACCCAATCTGACTAGGCTCCTCCTATACCCCTCCTCTCTGACCTCACCCATTCTGCCCAGGCTCCTCCTATTTGACCCCACCCAATCTGACTAGGCTCCTCCTAAGCCCCTCCTCTCTGACCCCACCCATTCTCCCCAGGCTCCTCCTAAGCCCCTCCTCTGCTGTCTGACCCCACCCAATCTGACTAGGCTCCTCCTAAGCCCCTCCTCTGCTGTCTGACCCCACCCATTCTGCCCAGGCTCCTCCTATACCCCCTCCTCTCTGACTCCACCCATTCTGCCCAGGCTCCTCCTATTGGACCCCACCCAATCTGATTAGGC
Organism: Lissotriton vulgaris; assembly: GCF_964263255.1. Lineage (NCBI taxonomy): Eukaryota > Metazoa > Chordata > Amphibia > Caudata > Salamandridae > Lissotriton > Lissotriton vulgaris. The sequence goes on from NC_141695.1 coordinate 1,004,368,339, forward strand.
TCCTCCTATACCCCCTCTGCCCAGGCTCCTCCTATACCCCTCCTCTCTGACCCCACCCCCTCTGCCCAGGCTCCTCCTATACCCCTCCTCTCTGACCCCACCCCCTCTGCCCAGGCTCCTCCTATACCCCTCCTCTGCTGTCTGACCCCACCCATTCTGCCCAGGCTCCTCCTATTTGACCCCACCCAATCTGACTAGGCTCCTCCTAAGCCCCTCCTCTGCTGTCTGACCCCACCCATTCTGCCCAGGCTCCTCCTATTTGACCCCACTCAATCTGACTAGGCTCCTCCTAAGCCCCTCCTCTCTGACCCCACCCATTCTGCCCAGGCTCCTCCTAAGCCCCTCCTCTGCTGTCTGCCCCACCCATTCTGCCCAGGCTCCTCCTATACCCCTCCTCTCTGACCCCACCCCCTCTGCCCAGGCTCCTCCTATTTGACCCCACCCAATCTGACTAGGCTCCTCCTAAGCCCCTCCTCTGCTGTCTGACCCCACCCATTCTGCCCAGGCTCCTCCTATACCCCCTCCTCTCTGACTCCACCCATTCTGCCCAGGCTCCTCCTATTTGACCCCACCCAATCTGATTAGACTCCTCCTATACCCCCTCTGCCCAGGCTCCTCCTATACCCCTCCTCTCTGACCCCACCCCCTCTGCCCAGGCTCCTCCTATACCCCCTCTGCCCAGGCTCCTCCTATACCCCTCCTCTGCTGTCTGACCCCACCCATTCTGCCCAGGCTCCTCCTATTTGACCCCGCCCAATCTGACTAGGCTCCTCCTAAGCCCCTCCTCTGCTGTCTGACCCCACCCATTCTGCCCAGGCTCCTCCTATTTGACCCCACCCAATCTGACTAGGCTCCTCCTAAGCCCCTCCTCTCTGACCCCACCCATTCTGCCCAGGCTCCTCCTAAGCCCCTCCTCTGCTGTCTGACCCCACCCATTCTGCCCAGGCTCCTCCTATACCCCTCCTCTCTGACCCCACCCCCTCTGCCCAGGCTCCTCCTATTTGACCCCACCCAATCTGACTAGGCTCCTCCTAAGCCCCTCCTCTGCTGTCTGACCCCACCCATTTTGCCCAGGCTCCTCCTATACCCCCTCCTCTCTGACTCCACCCATTCTGCCCAGGCTCCTTCTATTTGACCCCACCCAATCTGACTAGGCTCCTCCTAAGCCCCTCCTCTCTGACCCCACCCATTCTGCCCAGGCTCCTCCTAAGCCCCTCCTCTGCTGTCTGACCCCACCCCCTCTGCCCAGGCTCCTCCTATACCCCTCCTCTGCTGTCTGACCCCACCCATTCTGCCCAGGCTCCTCCTATTTGACCCCACCCAATCTGACTAGGCTCCTCCTAAGCCCCTCCTCTGCTGTCTGACCCCACCCATTCTGCCCAGGCTCCTCCTATTTGACCCCACCCAATCTGACTAGGCTCCTCCTAAGCCCCTCCTCTCTGACCCCACCCATTCTGCCCAGGCTCCTCCTAAGCCCCTCCTCTGCTGTCTGACCCCACCCATTCTGCCCAGGCTCCTCCTATACCCCTCCTCTCTGACCCCACCCCCTCTGCCCAGGCTCCTCCTATTTGACCCCACCCAATCTGACTAGGCTCCTCCTAAGCCCCTCCTCTGCTGTCTGACCCCACCCATTCTGCCCAGGCTCCTCCTATACCCCCTACTCTCTGACTCCACCCATTCTGCCCAGGCTCCTCCTATTTGACCCCACCCAATCTGACTAGGCTCCTCCTATACCCCCTCTGCCCAGGCTCCTCCTATACCCCTCTTATTTGACCCCAATCTGACTAGGCTCCTCCTAAGCCCCTCCTCTGCTGTCTGACCCCACCCATTCTGACTAAGCTCCTCCTAAACCAATCCTCTGCTGTCTGACTCCACCCATTCTGCCCAGGCTCCTCCTCAGCCCCTCCTCTCTGACCTCACCCAATCTGACTAGGCTCCTCCTATACCCCCTCCTCTCTGACCCCACCCAATCTGACTAGGCTCCTCCTTAACCCCTCCTCTGCTCTCTGACCCCACCAATTCTGACTAAGCTCCTCCTAAACCCATCCTCTGCTGTCTGACCCCACCCATTCTGCCCAGGCTCCTCCTAAGCCCCTCTGCCCAGGCTCCTCCTATACCCCTCCTCTCTGACCTCACCCAATCTGACTAGGCTCCTCCTATACCCATTCTGCCCAGGCTCCTCCTATACCCCCTCCTCTCTGACTCCACCCATTCTGCCCAGGCTCCTCCTATACCCCTCCTCTCTGACCCCACCCAATCTGACTAGGCTCCTCCTAAGCCCCTCCTCTGCTGTCTGACCCCACCCATTCTGCCCAGGCTCCTCCTATTTGACCCCACCCAATCTGACTAGGTTCCTCCTAAGCCCCTCCTCTGCTGTCTGGCCCCACCCATTCTGCCCAGGCTCCTCCTATACCCCCTCCTATTTGACCCCACCCAATCTGACGAGGCTCCTCCTATACCCCCTCTGCCCAGGCTCCTCCTATACCCCTCCTCTCTGACCTCACCCATTCTGCCCAGGCTCCTCCTATTTGACCCCACCCAATCTGACTAGGCTCCTCCTAAGCCCCTCCTCTGCTGTCTGACCCCACCCATTCTGCCCAGGCTCCTCCTAAGCCCCTCCTCTCTGACCCCACCAATTCTGCCCAGGCTCCTCCTAAGCCCCTCATCTGCTGTCTGACCCCACCCATTCTGCCCAGGCTCCTCCTATACCCCTCCTCTCTGACCCCACCCAATCTGACTAGGCTCCTCCTAAGCCCCTAGGCTCCTCCTAAGCCCCTCCTCTCTGACCCCACCCAATCTGACTAGGCTCCTCCTATACCCCCTCCTCTCTGACTCCACCCATTCTGCCCAGGCTCCTCCTATACCCCCTCCTATTTGACCCCACCCAATCTGACGAGGCTCCTCCTATACCCCCTCTGCCCAGGCTCCTCCTATACCCCTCCTCTCTGACCTCACCCATTCTGCCCAGGCTCCTCCTATTTGACCCCACCCAATCTGACTAGGCTCCTCCTAAGCCCCTCCTCTGCTGTCTGACCCCACCCATTCTGCCCAGGCTCCTCCTAAGCCCCTCCTCTCTGACCCCACCAATTCTGCCCAGGCTCCTCCTAAGCCCCTCATCTGCTGTCTGACCCCACCCATTCTGCCCAGGCTCCTCCTATACCCCTCCTCTCTGACCCCACCCAATCTGACTAGGCTCCTCCTAAGCCCCTAGGCTCCTCCTAAGCCCCTCCTCTCTGACCCCACCCAATCTGACTAGGCTCCTCCTATACCCCCTCCTCTCTGACTCCACCCATTCTGACTAGGCTCCTCCTATTTGACCCCACCCAATCTGACTAGGCTCCTCCTAAGCCCCTCCTCTGCTGTCTGACCCCACCCATTCTGCCCAGGCTCCGCCTAAGCATCTCCTCTCTGACCCCACCCATTCTGCCCAGGCTCCTCCTAAGCCCCTCCTCTCTGACTCCACCCATTCTGCCCAGGCTCCTCCTATACCCCTCCTCTCTGACTCCACCCATTCTGACTAGGCTCCTCCTAAGCCCCTCCTCTGCTGTCTGACCCCACCCATTCTGCCCAGGCTCCTCCTATACCCCCTCCTCTCTGACTCCACCCATTCTGCCCAGGCTCCTCCTAAGCCCCTCCTCTCTGACCCCACCCATTCTGCCCAGGCTCCTCCTAAGCCCCTCCTCTGCTGTCTGACCCCACCCATTCTGCCCAGGCTCCTCCTATTTGACCCCACCCAATCTGACTAGGTTCCTCCTAAGCCCCTCCTCTGCTGTCTGGCCCCACCCATTCTGCCCAGGCTCCTCCTATACCCCCTCCTATTTGACCCCACCCAATCTGACTAGGCTCCTCCTATACCCCTCCTCTCTGACCTCACCCATTCTGCCCAGGCTCCTCCTATTTGACCCCACCCAATCTGACTAGGCTCCTCCTAAGCCCCTCCTCTGCTGTCTGACCCCACCCATTCTGCCCAGGCTCCTCCTAAGCCCCTCCTCTCTGACCCCACCAATTCTGCCCAGGCTCCTCCTAAGCCCCTCCTCTGCTGTCTGACCCCACCCATTCTGCCCAGGCTCCTCCTAAGCCCCTCCTCTCTGACCCCACCAATTCTGCCCAGGCTCCTCCTAAGCCCCTCCTCTGCTGTCTGACCCCACCCATTCTGCCCAGGCTCCGCCTAAGCATCTCCTCTCTGACCCCACCCATTCTGCCCAGGCTCCTCCTAAGCCCCTCCTCTGCTGTCTGACCCCACCCATTCTGCCCAGGCTCCTCCTATTTGACCCCACCCAATCTGACTAGGTTCCTCCTAAGCCCCTCCTCTGCTGTCTGGCCCCACCCATTCTGCCCAGGCTCCTCCTATACCCCCTCCTATTTGACCCCACCCAATCTGACTAGGCTCCTCCTATACCCCTCCTCCTCTCTGACCTCACCCATTCTGCCCAGGCTCCTCCTATTTGACCCCACCCAATCTGACTAGGCTCCTCCTAAGCCCCTCCTCTGCTGTCTGACCCCACCCATTCTGCCCAGGCTCCTCCTAAGCCCCTCCTCTCTGACCCCACCAATTCTGCCCAGGCTCCTCCTAAGCCCCTCATCTGCTGTCTGACCCCACCCATTCTGCCCAGGCTCCTCCTATACCCCTCCTCTCTGACCCCACCCAATCTGACTAGGCTCCTCCTAAGCCCCTCCTCTCTGACTCCACCCATTCTGACTAGGCTCCTCCTATTTGACCCCACCCAATCTGACTAGGCTCCTCCTAAGCCCCTCCTCTGCTGTCTGACCCCACCCATACTGCCCAGGCTCTGCCTAAGCATCTCCTCTCTGACCCCACCCATTCTGCCCAGGCTCCTCCTAAGCCCCTCCTCTGCTGTCTGACCCCACCCATTCTGCCCAGGCTCCTCCTAAGCCCCTCCTCTGCTGTCTGACCCCACCCATTCTGCCCAGGCTCCTCCTATACCCCCTCCTCTCTGACTCCACCCATTCTGCCCAGGCTCCTCCCATACCCCTCTGACCCCACCCATTCTGCCCAGGCTCCTCCTATACCCCTCCTATTTGACCCCACCCAATCTGACTTGGCTCCTCCTAAGCCCCTCCTCTGCTGTCTGACCCCACCCATTCTGCCCAGGCTCCTCCTATTTGACCCCACCCAATCTGACTAGGCTCCTCCTATACCCCCTCTGCCCAGGCTCCTCCTAAGCCCCTCCTCTGCTGTCTGACCCCCACCCATTCTGCCCAGGCTCCGCCTAAGCCCCTCCTCTCTGACCCCACCCATTCTGCCCAGGCTCCTCCTAAGCCCCACCTCTCTGACTCCACCCATTCTGCCCAGGCTCCTCCTATTTGACCCCACCCAATCTGACTAGGCTCCTCCTAAGCCCCTCCTCTCTGACCCCACCCCCTCTGACTCGGCTCCTCCTATACCCCCTCCTCTCTGACTCCACCCATTCTACCCAGGCTCCTCCCATACCCCTCTGACCCCTCCCATTGTGCCCAGGCTCCTCCTATTTGACCCCACCCAATCTGACTAGGCTCCTCCTACACCCCCCTCTGCCAGGCTCCTCCTATACCCCCTCCTCTCTGACTCCACCCATTCTACCCAGGCTCCTCCCATACCCCTCTGACCCCACCCATTCTGCCCAGGCTCCTCCTATTTGACCCCACCCAATCTGACTAGGCTCCTCCTACACCCCCCTCTGCCCAGGCTCCTCCTATACCCCCTCCTCTCTGACTCCACCCATTCTACCCAGGCTCCTCCCATACCCCTCTGACCCCACCCATTCTGCCCAGGCTCCTCCTATTTGACCCCACCCAATCTGACTAGGCTCCTCCTAAGCCCCTAGGCTCCTCCTAAGCCCCTCCTCTGCTGTCTGACCCCACTCATTCTGCCCAGGCTCCTCCTAAGCCCCTCCTCTCTGACCCCACCCAATCTGACTAGGCTCCTCCTATACCCCCCTCTGCCCAGGCTCCTCCTATTTGACCCCACCCAATCTGACAAGGCTCCTCCTAAGCCCCTTCTCTGCTGTCTGACCCCACCCATTCTCCCCAGGCTCCTCCTATACCCCACCTCTCTGACCCCACCCAATCTGACTAGGCTCCTCCTAAGCCCCTCCTCTGCTGTCTGACCCCACCCATTCTGCCCAGGCTCCTCCTATACCCCCTCCTCTCTGACTCCACCCATTCTGCCCAGGCTCCTCCTATTGGACCCCACCCAATCTGATTAGGCTCCTCCTATACCCCCTCTGCCCAGGCTCCTCCTATACCCCTCCTCTCTGACCCCACCCCCTCTGCCCAGGCTCCTCCTATACCCCTCCTCTCTGACCCCACCCCCTCTGCCCAGGCTCCTCCTATACCCCTCCTCTGCTGTCTGACCCCACCCATTCTGCCCAGGCTCCTCCTATTTGACCCCACCCAATCTGACTAGGCTCCTCCTAAGCCCCTCCTCTGCTGTCTGACCCCACCCATTCTGCCCAGGCTCCTCCTATTTGACCCCACCCAATCTGACTAGGCTCCTCCTAAGCCCCTCCTCTCTGACCCCACCCATTCTGCCCAGGCTCCTCCTAAGCCCCTCCTCTGCTGTCTGACCCCACCCATTCTGCCCAGGCTCCTCCTTTACCCCTCCTCTCTGACCCCACCCCCTCTGCCCAGGCTCCTCCTATTTGACCCCACCCAATCTGACTAGGCTCCTCCTAAGCCCCTCCTCTGCTGTCTGACCCCACCCATTCTGCCCAGGCTCCTCCTATACCCCCTCCTCTCTGACTCCACCCATTCTGCCCAGGCTCCTCCTATTTGACCCCACCCAATCTGACTAGGCTCCTCCTATACCCCCTCTGCCCAGGCTCCTCCTATACCCCTCCTCTCTGACCCCACCCCCTCTGCCCAGGCTCCTCCTATACCCCCTCTGCCCAGGCTCCTCCTATACCCCTCCTCTCTGACCCCACCCCCTCTGCCCAGGCTCCTCCTATACCCCTCCTCTGCTGTCTGACCCCACCCATTCTGCCCAGGCTCCTCCTATTTGACCCCACCCAATCTGACTAGGCTCCTCCTAAGCCCCTCCTCTGCTGTCTGACCCCACCCATTCTGCCCAGGCTCCTCCTATTTGACCCCACCCAATCTGACTAGGCTCCTCCTAAGCCCCTCCTCTCTGACCCCACCCATTCTGCCCAGGCTCCTCCTAAGCCCCTCCTCTGCTGTCTGACCCCACCCATTCTGCCCAGGCTCCTCCTATACCCCTCCTCTCTGACCCCACCCCCTCTGCCCAGGCTCCTCCTATTTGACCCCACCCAATCTGACTAGGCTCCTCCTACACCCCCCTCTGCCAGGCTCCTCCTATACCCCCTCCTCTCTGACTCCACCCATTCTACCCAGGCTCCTCCCATACCCCTCTGACCCCACCCATTCTGCCCAGGCTCCTCCTATTTGACCCCACCCTATCTGACTAGGCTCCTCCTACACCCCCCTCTGCCCAGGCTCCTCCTATACCCCCCTCTGCCAGGCTCCTCCTATACCCCCCTCTGCCAGGCTCCTCCTATACCCCCTCCTCTCTGACCCCACCCATTCTGCCCAGGCTCCTCCTATTTGACCACACCCAATCTGACTAGGCTCCTCCTATACCCATTCTGCCCAGGCTCCTCCTATACCCCCTCCTCTCTGACTCCACCCATTCTGCCCAGGCTCCTCCTAAGCCCCTCCTCTCTGACCCCACCCATTCTGCCCATATACCCCCTCCTCCTGCCCAGGCTCCTCCTAAGCCCCTCCTCTGCTGTCTGACTCCACCCATTCTACCCAGGCTCCTCCCATACCCCTCTGACCCCACCCATTCTGCCCAGGCTCCTCCTATTTGACCCCACCCAATCTGACTAGGCTCCTCCTACACCCCCCTCTGCCCAGGCTCCTCCTATACCCCCCTCTGCCAGGCTCCTCCTATACCCCCCTCTGCCAGGCTCCTCCTATACCCCCTCCTCTCTGACCCCACCCATTCTGCCCAGGCTCCTCCTATTTGACCACACCCAATCTGACTAGGCTCCTCCTATACCCATTCTGCCCAGGCTCCTCCTATACCCCCTCCTCTCTGACTCCACCCATTCTGCCCAGGCTCCTCCTAAGCCCCTCCTCTCTGACCCCACCCATTCTGCCCAGGCTCCTCCTAAGCCCCTCCTCTGCTGTCTGACCCCACCCATTCTGCCCAGGCTCCTCCTATACCCCTCCTCTCTGACCCCACCCCCTCTGCCCAGGCTCCTCCTATTTGACCCCACCCAATCTGACTAGGCTCCTCCTAAGCCCCTCCTCTGCTGTCTGACCCCACCCATTCTGCCCAGGCTCCGCCTAAGCATCTCCTCTCTGACCCCACCCATTCTGCCCAGGCTCCTCCTAAGCCCCTCCTCTCTGACTCCACCCATTCTGCCCAGGCTCCTCCTATACCCCTCCTCTCTGACTCCACCCATTCTGACTAGGCTCCTCCTAAGCCCCTCCTCTGCTGTCTGACCCCACCCATTCTGCCCAGGCTCCTCCTATACCCCCTCCTCTCTGACTCCACCCATTCTGCCCAGGCTCCTCCTAAGCCCCTCCTCTCTGACCCCACCCATTCTGCCCAGGCTCCTCCTAAGCCCCTCCTCTGCTGTCTGACCCCACCCATTCTGCCCAGGCTCCTCCTATTTGACCCCACCCAATCTGACTAGGTTCCTCCTAAGCCCCTCCTCTGCTGTCTGGCCCCACCCATTCTGCCCAGGCTCCTCCTATACCCCCTCCTATTTGACCCCACCCAATCTGACTAGGCTCCTCCTATACCCCTCCTCTCTGACCTCACCCATTCTGCCCAGGCTCCTCCTATTTGACCCCACCCAATCTGACTAGGCTCCTCCTAAGCCCCTCCTCTGCTGTCTGACCCCACCCATTCTGCCCAGGCTCCTCCTAAGCCCCTCCTCTCTGACCCCACCAATTCTGCCCAGGCTCCTCCTAAGCCCCTCCTCTGCTGTCTGACCCCACCCATTCTGCCCAGGCTCCTCCTAAGCCCCTCCTCTCTGACCCCACCAATTCTGCCCAGGCTCCTCCTAAGCCCCTCATCTGCTGTCTGACCCCACCCATTCTGCCCAGGCTCCTCCTATACCCCTCCTCTCTGACCCCACCCAATCTGACTAGGCTCCTCCTAAGCCCCTAGGCTCCTCCTAAGCCCCTCCTCTCTGACCCCACCCAATCTGACTAGGCTCCTCCTATACCCCCTCCTCTCTGACTCCACCCATTCTGACTAGGCTCCTCCTATTTGACCCCACCCAATCTGACTAGGCTCCTCCTAAGCCCCTCCTCTGCTGTCTGACCCCACCCATTCTGCCCAGGCTCCGCCTAAGCATCTCCTCTCTGACCCCACCCATTCTGCCCAGGCTCCTCCTAAGCCCCTCCTCTGCTGTCTGACCCCACCCATTCTGCCCAGGCTCCTCCTATTTGACCCCACCCAATCTGACTAGGTTCCTCCTAAGCCCCTCCTCTGCTGTCTGGCCCCACCCATTCTGCCCAGGCTCCTCCTATACCCCCTCCTATTTGACCCCACCCAATCTGACTAGGCTCCTCCTATACCCCTCCTCTCTGACCTCACCCATTCTGCCCAGGCTCCTCCTATTTGACCCCACCCAATCTGACTAGGCTCCTCCTAAGCCCCTCCTCTCTGACCCCACCCATTCTCCCCAGGCTCCTCCTAAGCCCCTCCTCTGCTGTCTGACCCCACCCAATCTGACTAGGCTCCTCCTAAGCCCCTCCTCTGCTGTCTGACCCCACCCATTCTGCCCAGGCTCCTCCTATACCCCCTCCTCTCTGACTCCACCCATTCTGCCCAGGCTCCTCCTATTGGACCCCACCCAATCTGATTAGGCTCCTCCTATACCCCCTCTGCCCAGGCTCCTCCTATACCCCTCCTCTCTGACCCCACCCCCTCTGCCCAGGCTCCTCCTATACCCCTCCTCTCTGACCCCACCCCCTCTGCCCAGGCTCCTCCTATACCCCTCCTCTGCTGTCTGACCCCACCCATTCTGCCCAGGCTCCTCCTATTTGACCCCACCCAATCTGACTAGGCTCCTCCTAAGCCCCTCCTCTGCTGTCTGACCCCACCCATTCTGCCCAGGCTCCTCCTATTTGACCCCACTCAATCTGACTAGGCTCCTCCTAAGCCCCTCCTCTCTGACCCCACCCATTCTGCCCAGGCTCCTCCTAAGCCCCTCCTCTGCTGTCTGCCCCACCCATTCTGCCCAGGCTCCTCCTATACCCCTCCTCTCTGACCCCACCCCCTCTGCCCAGGCTCCTCCTATTTGACCCCACCCAATCTGACTAGGCTCCTCCTAAGCCCCTCCTCTGCTGTCTGACCCCACCCATTCTGCCCAGGCTCCTCCTATACCCCCTCCTCTCTGACTCCACCCATTCTGCCCAGGCTCCTCCTATTTGACCCCACCCAATCTGATTAGACTCCTCCTATACCCCCTCTGCCCAGGCTCCTCCTATACCCCTCCTCTCTGACCCCACCCCCTCTGCCCAGGCTCCTCCTATACCCCCTCTGCCCAGGCTCCTCCTATACCCCTCCTCTGCTGTCTGACCCCACCCATTCTGCCCAGGCTCCTCCTATTTGACCCCGCCCAATCTGACTAGGCTCCTCCTAAGCCCCTCCTCTGCTGTCTGACCCCACCCATTCTGCCCAGGCTCCTCCTATTTGACCCCACCCAATCTGACTAGGCTCCTCCTAAGCCCCTCCTCTCTGACCCCACCCATTCTGCCCAGGCTCCTCCTAAGCCCCTCCTCTGCTGTCTGACCCCACCCATTCTGCCCAGGCTCCTCCTATACCCCTCCTCTCTGACCCCACCCCCTCTGCCCAGGCTCCTCCTATTTGACCCCACCCAATCTGACTAGGCTCCTCCTAAGCCCCTCCTCTGCTGTCTGACCCCACCCATTTTGCCCAGGCTCCTCCTATACCCCCTCCTCTCTGACTCCACCCATTCTGCCCAGGCTCCTTCTATTTGACCCCACCCAATCTGACTAGGCTCCTCCTAAGCCCCTCCTCTCTGACCCCACCCATTCTGCCCAGGCTCCTCCTAAGCCCCTCCTCTGCTGTCTGACCCCACCCCCTCTGCCCAGGCTCCTCCTATACCCCTCCTCTGCTGTCTGACCCCACCCATTCTGCCCAGGCTCCTCCTATTTGACCCCACCCAATCTGACTAGGCTCCTCCTAAGCCCCTCCTCTGCTGTCTGACCCCACCCATTCTGCCCAGGCTCCTCCTATTTGACCCCACCCAATCTGACTAGGCTCCTCCTAAGCCCCTCCTCTCTGACCCCACCCATTCTGCCCAGGCTCCTCCTAAGCCCCTCCTCTGCTGTCTGACCCCACCCATTCTGCCCAGGCTCCTCCTATACCCCTCCTCTCTGACCCCACCCCCTCTGCCCAGGCTCCTCCTATTTGACCCCACCCAATCTGACTAGGCTCCTCCTAAGCCCCTCCTCTGCTGTCTGACCCCACCCATTCTGCCCAGGCTCCTCCTATACCCCCTACTCTCTGACTCCACCCATTCTGCCCAGGCTCCTCCTATTTGACCCCACCCAATCTGACTAGGCTCCTCCTATACCCCCTCTGCCCAGGCTCCTCCTATACCCCTCTTATTTGACCCCAATCTGACTAGGCTCCTCCTAAGCCCCTCCTCTGCTGTCTGACCCCACCCATTCTGACTAAGCTCCTCCTAAACCAATCCTCTGCTGTCTGACTCCACCCATTCTGCCCAGGCTCCTCCTCAGCCCCTCCTCTCTGACCTCACCCAATCTGACTAGGCTCCTCCTATACCCCCTCCTCTCTGACCCCACCCAATCTGACTAGGCTCCTCCTTAACCCCTCCTCTGCTCTCTGACCCCACCAATTCTGACTAAGCTCCTCCTAAACCCATCCTCTGCTATCTGACCCCACCCATTCTGCCCAGGCTCCTCCTAAGCCCCTCTGCCCAGGCTCCTCCTATACCCCTCCTCTCTGACCTCACCCAATCTGACTAGGCTCCTCCTATACCCATTCTGCCCAGGCTCCTCCTATACCCCCTCCTCTCTGACTCCACCCATTCTGCCCAGGCTCCTCCTATACCCCTCCTCTCTGACCCCACCCAATCTGACTAGGCTCCTCCTAAGCCCCTCCTCTGCTGTCTGACCCCACCCATTCTGCCCAGGCTCCTCCTATTTGACCCCACCCAATCTGACTAGGTTCCTCCTAAGCCCCTCCTCTGCTGTCTGGCCCCACCCATTCTGCCCAGGCTCCTCCTATACCCCCTCCTATTTGACCCCACCCAATCTGACGAGGCTCCTCCTATACCCCCTCTGCCCAGGCTCCTCCTATACCCCTCCTCTCTGACCTCACCCATTCTGCCCAGGCTCCTCCTATTTGACCCCACCCAATCTGACTAGGCTCCTCCTAAGCCCCTCCTCTGCTGTCTGACCCCACCCATTCTGCCCAGGCTCCTCCTAAGCCCCTCCTCTCTGACCCCACCAATTCTGCCCAGGCTCCTCCTAAGCCCCTCATCTGCTGTCTGACCCCACCCATTCTGCCCAGGCTCCTCCTATACCCCTCCTCTCTGACCCCACCCAATCTGACTAGGCTCCTCCTAAGCCCCTAGGCTCCTCCTAAGCCCCTCCTCTCTGACCCCACCCAATCTGACTAGGCTCCTCCTATACCCCCTCCTCTCTGACTCCACCCATTCTGCCCAGGCTCCTCCTATACCCCCTCCTATTTGACCCCACCCAATCTGACGAGGCTCCTCCTAAGCCCCTCCTCTGCTGTCTGACCCCACCCATTCTGCCCAGGCTCCGCCTAAGCATCTCCTCTCTGACCCCACCCATTCTGCCCAGGCTCCTCCTAAGCCCCTCCTCTCTGACTCCACCCATTCTGCCCAGGCTCCTCCTATACCCCTCCTCTCTGACTCCACCCATTCTGACTAGGCTCCTCCTAAGCCCCTCCTCTGCTGTCTGACCCCACCCATTCTGCCCAGGCTCCTCCTATACCCCCTCCTCTCTGACTCCACCCATTCTGCCCAGGCTCCTCCTAAGCCCCTCCTCTCTGACCCCACCCATTCTGCCCAGGCTCCTCCTAAGCCCCTCCTCTGCTGTCTGACCCCACCCATTCTGCCCAGGCTCCTCCTATTTGACCCCACCCAATCTGACTAGGTTCCTCCTAAGCCCCTCCTCTGCTGTCTGGCCCCACCCATTCTGCCCAGGCTCCTCCTATACCCCCTCCTATTTGACCCCACCCAATCTGACTAGGCTCCTCCTATACCCCTCCTCTCTGACCTCACCCATTCTGCCCAGGCTCCTCCTATTTGACTCCACCCAATCTGACTAGGCTCCTCCTAAGCCCCTCCTCTGCTGTCTGACCCCACCCATTCTGCCCAGGCTCCTCCTAAGCCCCTCCTCTCTGACCCCACCAATTCTGCCCAGGCTCCTCCTAAGCCCCTCCTCTGCTGTCTGACCCCACCCATTCTGCCCAGGCTCCTCCTAAGCCCCTCCTCTCTGACCCCACCAATTCTGCCCAGGCTCCTCCTAAGCCCCTCCTCTGCTGTCTGACCCCACCCATTCTGCCCAGGCTCCGCCTAAGCATCTCCTCTCTGACCCCACCCATTCTGCCCAGGCTCCTCCTAAGCCCCTCCTCTGCTGTCTGACCCCACCCATTCTGCCCAGGCTCCTCCTATTTGACCCCACCCAATCTGACTAGGTTCCTCCTAAGCCCCTCCTCTGCTGTCTGGCCCCACCCATTCTGCCCAGGCTCCTCCTATACCCCCTCCTATTTGACCCCACCCAATCTGACTAGGCTCCTCCTATACCCCTCCTCCTCTCTGACCTCACCCATTCTGCCCAGGCTCCTCCTATTTGACCCCACCCAATCTGACTAGGCTCCTCCTAAGCCCCTCCTCTGCTGTCTGACCCCACCCATTCTGCCCAGGCTCCTCCTAAGCCCCTCCTCTCTGACCCCACCAATTCTGCCCAGGCTCCTCCTAAGCCCCTCATCTGCTGTCTGACCCCACCCATTCTGCCCAGGCTCCTCCTATACCCCTCCTCTCTGACCCCACCCAATCTGACTAGGCTCCTCCTAAGCCCCTCCTCTCTGACTCCACCCATTCTGACTAGGCTCCTCCTATTTGACCCCACCCAATCTGACTAGGCTCCTCCTAAGCCCCTCCTCTGCTGTCTGACCCCACCCATACTGCCCAGGCTCTGCCTAAGCATCTCCTCTCTGACCCCACCCATTCTGCCCAGGCTCCTCCTAAGCCCCTCCTCTGCTGTCTGACCCCACCCATTCTGCCCAGGCTCCTCCTAAGCCCCTCCTCTGCTGTCTGACCCCACCCATTCTGCCCAGGCTCCTCCTATACCCCCTCCTCTCTGACTCCACCCATTCTGCCCAGGCTCCTCCCATACCCCTCTGACCCCACCCATTCTGCCCAGGCTCCTCCTATACCCCTCCTATTTGACCCCACCCAATCTGACTTGGCTCCTCCTAAGCCCCTCCTCTGCTGTCTGACCCCACCCATTCTGCCCAGGCTCCTCCTATTTGACCCCACCCAATCTGACTAGGCTCCTCCTATACCCCCTCTGCCCAGGCTCCTCCTAAGCCCCTCCTCTGCTGTCTGACCCCCACCCATTCTGCCCAGGCTCCGCCTAAGCCCCTCCTCTCTGACCCCACCCATTCTGCCCAGGCTCCTCCTAAGCCCCACCTCTCTGACTCCACCCATTCTGCCCAGGCTCCTCCTATTTGACCCCACCCAATCTGACTAGGCTCCTCCTAAGCCCCTCCTCTCTGACCCCACCCCCTCTGACTCGGCTCCTCCTATACCCCCTCCTCTCTGACTCCACCCATTCTACCCAGGCTCCTCCCATACCCCTCTGACCCCTCCCATTGTGCCCAGGCTCCTCCTATTTGACCCCACCCAATCTGACTAGGCTCCTCCTACACCCCCCTCTGCCAGGCTCCTCCTATACCCCCTCCTCTCTGACTCCACCCATTCTACCCAGGCTCCTCCCATACCCCTCTGACCCCACCCATTCTGCCCAGGCTCCTCCTATTTGACCCCACCCAATCTGACTAGGCTCCTCCTACACCCCCCTCTGCCCAGGCTCCTCCTATACCCCCTCCTCTCTGACTCCACCCATTCTACCCAGGCTCCTCCCATACCCCTCTGACCCCACCCATTCTGCCCAGGCTCCTCCTATTTGACCCCACCCAATCTGACTAGGCTCCTCCTAAGCCCCTAGGCTCCTCCTAAGCCCCTCCTCTGCTGTCTGACCCCACTCATTCTGCCCAGGCTCCTCCTAAGCCCCTCCTCTCTGACCCCACCCAATCTGACTAGGCTCCTCCTATACCCCCCTCTGCCCAGGCTCCTCCTATTTGACCCCACCCAATCTGACAAGGCTCCTCCTAAGCCCCTTCTCTGCTGTCTGACCCCACCCATTCTCCCCAGGCTCCTCCTATACCCCACCTCTCTGACCCCACCCAATCTGACTAGGCTCCTCCTAAGCCCCTCCTCTGCTGTCTGACCCCACCCATTCTGCCCAGGCTCCTCCTATACCCCCTCCTCTCTGACTCCACCCATTCTGCCCAGGCTCCTCCTATTGGACCCCACCCAATCTGATTAGGCTCCTCCTATACCCCCTCTGCCCAGGCTCCTCCTATACCCCTCCTCTCTGACCCCACCCCCTCTGCCCAGGCTCCTCCTATACCCCTCCTCTCTGACCCCACCCCCTCTGCCCAGGCTCCTCCTATACCCCTCCTCTGCTGTCTGACCCCACCCATTCTGCCCAGGCTCCTCCTATTTGACCCCACCCAATCTGACTAGGCTCCTCCTAAGCCCCTCCTCTGCTGTCTGACCCCACCCATTCTGCCCAGGCTCCTCCTATTTGACCCCACCCAATCTGACTAGGCTCCTCCTAAGCCCCTCCTCTCTGACCCCACCCATTCTGCCCAGGCTCCTCCTAAGCCCCTCCTCTGCTGTCTGACCCCACCCATTCTGCCCAGGCTCCTCCTTTACCCCTCCTCTCTGACCCCACCCCCTCTGCCCAGGCTCCTCCTATTTGACCCCACCCAATCTGACTAGGCTCCTCCTAAGCCCCTCCTCTGCTGTCTGACCCCACCCATTCTGCCCAGGCTCCTCCTATACCCCCTCCTCTCTGACTCCACCCATTCTGCCCAGGCTCCTCCTATTTGACCCCACCCAATCTGACTAGGCTCCTCCTATACCCCCTCTGCCCAGGCTCCTCCTATACCCCTCCTCTCTGACCCCACCCCCTCTGCCCAGGCTCCTCCTATACCCCCTCTGCCCAGGCTCCTCCTATACCCCTCCTCTCTGACCCCACCCCCTCTGCCCAGGCTCCTCCTATACCCCTCCTCTGCTGTCTGACCCCACCCATTCTGCCCAGGCTCCTCCTATTTGACCCCACCCAATCTGACTAGGCTCCTCCTAAGCCCCTCCTCTGCTGTCTGACCCCACCCATTCTGCCCAGGCTCCTCCTATTTGACCCCACCCAATCTGACTAGGCTCCTCCTAAGCCCCTCCTCTCTGACCCCACCCATTCTGCCCAGGCTCCTCCTAAGCCCCTCCTCTGCTGTCTGACCCCACCCATTCTGCCCAGGCTCCTCCTATACCCCTCCTCTCTGACCCCACCCCCTCTGCCCAGGCTCCTCCTATTTGACCCCACCCAATCTGACTAGGCTCCTCCTACACCCCCCTCTGCCAGGCTCCTCCTATACCCCCTCCTCTCTGACTCCACCCATTCTACCCAGGCTCCTCCCATACCCCTCTGACCCCACCCATTCTGCCCAGGCTCCTCCTATTTGACCCCACCCTATCTGACTAGGCTCCTCCTACACCCCCCTCTGCCCAGGCTCCTCCTATACCCCCCTCTGCCAGGCTCCTCCTATACCCCCCTCTGCCAGGCTCCTCCTATACCCCCTCCTCTCTGACCCCACCCATTCTGCCCAGGCTCCTCCTATTTGACCACACCCAATCTGACTAGGCTCCTCCTATACCCATTCTGCCCAGGCTCCTCCTATACCCCCTCCTCTCTGACTCCACCCATTCTGCCCAGGCTCCTCCTAAGCCCCTCCTCTCTGACCCCACCCATTCTGCCCATATACCCCCTCCTCCTGCCCAGGCTCCTCCTAAGCCCCTCCTCTGCTGTCTGACCCCACCCATTCTACCCAGGCTCCGCCTAAGCCCCTCCTCTCTGACCCCACCCATTCTGCCCAGGCTCCTCCTAAGCCCCTCCTCTGCTGTCTGACCCCACCCATTCTGCCCAGGCTCCTCCCATACCCCTCTGACCCCACCCATTCTGCCCAGGCTCCTCCTATTTGACCCCACCCAATCTGACTAAGCTCCTCCTAAGCCCCTCCTCTCTGACCCCACCCCCTCTGGCCAGGCTCCTCCTATACCCCCTCTGCCCAGGCTCCTCCTATACCCCTCCTCTCTGACCCCACCCCCTCTGCCCAGGCTCCTCCTAAGCCCCTCCTCTGCTGTCTGACCCCACCCATTCTGCCCAGGCTCCTCCTATACCCCCTCCTCTCTGACTCCACCCATTCTACCCAGGCTCCTCCCATACCCCTCTGACCCCACCCAGGCTCCTCCTATTTGACCCCACCCAATCTGACTAGGCTCCTCCTACACCCCCCTCTGCCAGGCTCCTCCTATACCCCTCCTCTGCTGTCTGACCCCACCCATTCTGCCCAGGCTCCTCCTATTTGACCCCACCCAATCTGACTAGGCTCCTCCTAAGCCCCTCCTCTGCTGTCTGACCCCACCCATTCTGCCCAGGCTCCTCCTATACCCCACCTCTCTGACCCCACCCAATCTGACTAGGCTCCTCCTAAGCCCCTCCTCTGCTGTCTGACCCCACCCATTCTGCCCAGGCTCCTCCTCTCTGACCCCACCCAATCTGACTAGGCTCCTCCTAAGCCCCTCCTCTGCTGTCTGACCCCACCCATTCTGCCCAGGCTCCTCCTATACCCCCTCCTCTCTGAACCCACCCAATCTGACTAGGCTCCTCCTATACCCCCTCCTCTCTGACTCCACCCATTCTGACTAGGCTCCTCCTATTTGACCCCACCCAATCTGACTAGGCTCCTCCTAAGCCCCTCCTCTGCTGTCTGACCCCACCCATACTGCCCAGGCTCTGCCTAAGCATCTCCTCTCTGACCCCACCCATTCTGCCCAGGCTCCTCCTAAGCCCCTCCTCTGCTGTCTGACCCCACCCATTCTGCCCAGGCTCCTCCTAAGCCCCTCCTCTGCTGTCTGACCCCACCCATTCTGCCCAGGCTCCTCCTATACCCCCTCCTCTCTGACTCCACCCATTCTGCCCAGGCTCCTCCCATACCCCTCTGACCCCACCCATTCTGCCCAGGCTCCTCCTATACCCCTCCTATTTGACCCCACCCAATCTGACTTGGCTCCTCCTAAGCCCCTCCTCTGCTGTCTGACCCCACCCATTCTGCCCAGGCTCCTCCTATTTGACCCCACCCAATCTGACTAGGCTCCTCCTATACCCCCTCTGCCCAGGCTCCTCCTAAGCCCCTCCTCTGCTGTCTGACCCCCACCCATTCTGCCCAGGCTCCGCCTAAGCCCCTCCTCTCTGACCCCACCCATTCTGCCCAGGCTCCTCCTAAGCCCCACCTCTCTGACTCCACCCATTCTGCCCAGGCTCCTCCTATTTGACCCCACCCAATCTGACTAGGCTCCTCCTAAGCCCCTCCTCTCTGACCCCACCCCCTCTGACTAGGCTCCTCCTATACCCCCTCCTCTCTGACTCCACCCATTCTACCCAGGCTCCTCCCATACCCCTCTGACCCCTCCCATTGTGCCCAGGCTCCTCCTATTTGACCCCACCCAATCTGACTAGGCTCCTCCTACACCCCCCTCTGCCAGGCTCCTCCTATACCCCCTCCTCTCTGACTCCACCCATTCTACCCAGGCTCCTCCCATACCCCTCTGACCCCACCCATTCTGCCCAGGCTCCTCCTATTTGACCCCACCCAATCTGACTAGGCTCCTCCTACACCCCCCTCTGCCCAGGCTCCTCCTATACCCCCTCCTCTCTGACTCCACCCATTCTACCCAGGCTCCTCCCATACCCCTCTGACCCCACCCATTCTGCCCAGGCTCCTCCTATTTGACCCCACCCAATCTGACTAGGCTCCTCCTAAGCCCCTAGGCTCCTCCTAAGCCCCTCCTCTGCTGTCTGACCCCACTCATTCTGCCCAGGCTCCTCCTAAGCCCCTCCTCTCTGACCCCACCCAATCTGACTAGGCTCCTCCTATACCCCCCTCTGCCCAGGCTCCTCCTATTTGACCCCACCCAATCTGACAAGGCTCCTCCTAAGCCCCTTCTCTGCTGTCTGACCCCACCCATTCTCCCCAGGCTCCTCCTATACCCCACCTCTCTGACCCCACCCAATCTGACTAGGCTCCTCCTAAGCCCCTCCTCTGCTGTCTGACCCCACCCATTCTGCCCAGGCTCCTCCTATACCCCCTCCTCTCTGACTCCACCCATTCTGCCCAGGCTCCTCCTATTGGACCCCACCCAATCTGATTAGGCTCCTCCTATACCCCCTCTGCCCAGGCTCCTCCTATACCCCTCCTCTCTGACCCCACCCCCTCTGCCCAGGCTCCTCCTATACCCCTCCTCTCTGACCCCACCCCCTCTGCCCAGGCTCCTCCTATACCCCTCCTCTGCTGTCTGACCCCACCCATTCTGCCCAGGCTCCTCCTATTTGACCCCACCCAATCTGACTAGGCTCCTCCTAAGCCCCTCCTCTGCTGTCTGACCCCACCCATTCTGCCCAGGCTCCTCCTATTTGACCCCACCCAATCTGACTAGGCTCCTCCTAAGCCCCTCCTCTCTGACCCCACCCATTCTGCCCAGGCTCCTCCTAAGCCCCTCCTCTGCTGTCTGACCCCACCCATTCTGCCCAGGCTCCTCCTATACCCCTCCTCTCTGACCCCACCCCCTCTGCCCAGGCTCCTCCTATTTGACCCCACCCAATCTGACTAGGCTCCTCCTAAGCCCCTCCTCTGCTGTCTGACCCCACCCATTCTGCCCAGGCTCCTCCTATACCCCCTCCTCTCTGACTCCACCCATTCTGCCCAGGCTCCTCCTATTTGACCCCACCCAATCTGACTAGGCTCCTCCTATACCCCCTCTGCCCAGGCTCCTCCTATACCCCTCCTCTCTGACCCCACCCCCTCTGCCCAGGCTCCTCCTATACCCCCTCTGCCCAGGCTCCTCCTATACCCCTCCTCTCTGACCCCACCCCCTCTGCCCAGGCTCCTCCTATACCCCTCCTCTCTGACCCCACCCCCTCTGCCCAGGCTCCTCCTATTTGACCCCACCCAATCTGACTAGGCTCCTCCTACACCCCCCTCTGCCAGGCTCCTCCTATACCCCCTCCTCTCTGACTCCACCCATTCTACCCAGGCTCCTCCCATACCCCTCTGACCCCACCCAATCTGACTAGGCTCCTCCTAAGCCCCTCCTCTGCTGTCTGACCCCACCCATTCTGCCCAGGCTCCTCCTATACCCCTCCTCTCTGACCCCACCCCCTCTGCCCAGGCTCCTCCTATTTGACCCCACCCAATCTGACTAGGCTCCTCCTACACCCCCCTCTGCCAGGCTCCTCCTATACCCCCTCCTCTCTGACTCCACCCATTCTACCCAGGCTCCTCCCATACCCCTCTGACCCCACCCAATCTGACTAGGCTCCTCCTAAGCCCCTCCTCTGCTGTCTGACCCCACCCATTCTGCCCAGGCTCCTCCTATACCCCACCTCTCTGACCCCACCCAATCTGACTAGGCTCCTCCTAAGCCCCTCCTCTGCTGTCTGACCCCACCCATTCGGCCCAGGCTCCTCCTCTCTGACCCCACCCATTCTGCCCAGGCTCCTCCTATACCCCACCTCTCTGACCCCACCCAATCTGACTAGGCTCCTCCTAAGCCCCTCCTCTGCTGTCTGACCCCACCCATTCT
Organism: Lissotriton vulgaris; assembly: GCF_964263255.1. Lineage (NCBI taxonomy): Eukaryota > Metazoa > Chordata > Amphibia > Caudata > Salamandridae > Lissotriton > Lissotriton vulgaris. Next base: position 1,004,389,326 of record NC_141695.1, read on the forward strand.
GCCCAGGCTCCTCCTATACCCCCTCCTCTCTGACTCCACCCATTCTACCCAGGCTCCTCCCATACCCCTCTGACCCCACCCATTCTGCCCAGGCTCCTCCTATTTGACCCCACCCAATCTGACTAGGCTCCTCCTACACCCCCCTCTGCCAGGCTCCTCCTATACCCCCTCCTCTCTGACTCCACCCATTCTACCCAGGCTCCTCCCATTCTGCCCAGGCTCCTCCTATTTGACCCCACCCAATCTGACTAGGCTCCTCCTAAGCCCCTCCTCTCTGACCCCACCCATTCTGCCCAGGCTCCTCCTAAGCCCCTCCTCTGCTGTCTGACCCCACCCATTCTGCCCAGGCTCCTCCTATACCCCTCCTCTCTGACCCCACCCCCTCTGACCAGGCTCCTCCTATTTGACCCCACCCAATCTGACTAGGCTCCTCCTAAGCCCCTCCTCTGCTGTCTGACCCCACCCATCCTGCCCAGGCTCTGCCTAAGCATCTCCTCTCTGACCCCACCCATTCTGCCCAGGCTCCTCCTAAGCCCCTCCTCTCTGACTCCACCCATTCTGCCCAGGCTCCTCCTATACCCCTCCTCTCTGACTCCACCCATTCTGACTAGGCTCCTCCTAAGCCCCTCCTCTGCTGTCTGACCCCACCCATTCTGTCCAGGCTCCTCCTATACCCCCTCCTCTCTGACTCCACCCATTCTGCCCAGGCTCCTCCTAAGCCCCTCCTCTCTGACCCCACCCATTCTGCCCAGGCTCCTCCTAAGCCCCTCCTCTGCTGTCTGACCCCACCCATTCTGCCCAGGCTCCTCCTATTTGACCCCACCCAATCTGACTAGGTTCCTCCTAAGCCCCTCCTCTGCTGTCTGGCCCCACCCATTCTGCCCAGGCTCCTCCTATACCCCCTCCTATTTGACCCCACCCAATCTGACTAGGCTCCTCCTATACCCCTCCTCTCTGACCTCACCCATTCTGCCCAGGCTCCACCTATTTGACCCCACCCAATCTGACTAGGCTCCTCCTAAGCCCCTCCTCTGCTGTCTGACCCCACCCATTCTGCCCAGGCTCCTCCTAAGCCCCTCCTCTCTGACCCCACCAATTCTGCCCAGGCTCCTCCTAAGCCCCTCCTCTGCTGTCTGACCCCACCCATTCTGCCCAGGCTCCTCCTAAGCCCCTCCTCTCTGACCCCACCAATTCTGCCCAGGCTCCTCCTAAGCCCCTCATCTGCTGTCTGACCCCACCCATTCTGCCCAGGCTCCTCCTATACCCCTCCTCTCTGACCCCACCCAATCTGACTAGGCTCCTCCTAAGCCCCTAGGCTCCTCCTAAGCCCCTCCTCTCTGACCCCACCCAATCTGACTAGGCTCCTCCTATACCCCCTCCTCTCTGACTCCACCCATTCTGACTAGGCTCCTCCTATTTGACCCCACCCAATCTGACTAGGCTCCTCCTAAGCCCCTCCTCTGCTGTCTGACCCCACCCATTCTGCCCAGGCTCCGCCTAAGCATCTCCTCTCTGACCCCACCCATTCTGCCCAGGCTCCTCCTAAGCCCCTCCTCTGCTGTCTGACCCCACCCATTCTGCCCAGGCTCCTCCTATTTGACCCCACCCAATCTGACTAGGTTCCTCCTAAGCCCCTCCTCTGCTGTCTGGCCCCACCCATTCTGCCCAGGCTCCTCCTATACACCCTCCTATTTGACCCCACCCAATCTGACTAGGTTCCTCCTAAGCCCCTCCTCTGCTGTCTGACCCCACCCATTCTGCCCAGGCTCCTCCTATTTGACCCCACCCAATCTGACTAGGCTCCTCCTAAGCCCCTCCTCTCTGACCCCACCCATTCTGCCCAGGCTCCTCCTAAGCCCCTCCTCTGCTGTCTGACCCCACCCATTCTCCCCAGGCTCCTCCTATACCCCACCTCTCTGACCCCACCCAATCTGACTAGGCTCCTCCTAAGCCCCTCCTCTGCTGTCTGACCCCACCCATTCTGCCCAGGCTCCTCCTATACCCCCTCCTCTCTGACTCCACCCATTCTACCCAGGCTCCTCCCATACCCCTCTGACCCCACCCATTCTGCCCAGGCTCCTCCTATTTGACCCCACCCAATCTGACTAGGCTCCTCCTAAGCCCCTAGGCTCCTCCTAAGCCCCTCCTCTGCTGTCTGACCCCACTCATTCTGCCCAGGCTCCTCCTAAGCCCCTCCTCTCTGACCCCACCCAATCTGACTAGGCTCCTCCTATACCCCCCTCTGCCCAGGCTCCTCCTATTTGACCCCACCCAATCTGACAAGGCTCCTCCTAAGCCCCTTCTCTGCTGTCTGACCCCACCCATTCTCCCCAGGCTCCTCCTATACCCCACCTCTCTGACCCCACCCAATCTGACTAGGCTCCTCCTAAGCCCCTCCTCTGCTGTCTGACCCCACCCATTCTGCCCAGGCTCCTCCTATACCCCCTCCTCTCTGACTCCACCCATTCTGCCCAGGCTCCTCCTATTGGACCCCACCCAATCTGATTAGGCTCCTCCTATACCCCCTCTGCCCAGGCTCCTCCTATACCCCTCCTCTCTGACCCCACCCCCTCTGCCCAGGCTCCTCCTATACCCCTCCTCTCTGACCCCACCCCCTCTGCCCAGGCTCCTCCTATACCCCTCCTCTGCTGTCTGACCCCACCCATTCTGCCCAGGCTCCTCCTATTTGACCCCACCCAATCTGACTAGGCTCCTCCTAAGCCCCTCCTCTGCTGTCTGACCCCACCCATTCTGCCCAGGCTCCTCCTATTTGACCCCACCCAATCTGACTAGGCTCCTCCTAAGCCCCTCCTCTCTGACCCCACCCATTCTGCCCAGGCTCCTCCTAAGCCCCTCCTCTGCTGTCTGACCCCACCCATTCTGCCCAGGCTCCTCCTATACCCCTCCTCTCTGACCCCACCCCCTCTGCCCAGGCTCCTCCTATTTGACCCCACCCAATCTGACTAGGCTCCTCCTAAGCCCCTCCTCTGCTGTCTGACCCCACCCATTCTGCCCAGGCTCCTCCTATACCCCCTCCTCTCTGACTCCACCCATTCTGCCCAGGCTCCTCCTATTTGACCCCACCCAATCTGACTAGGCTCCTCCTATACCCCCTCTGCCCAGGCTCCTCCTATACCCCTCCTCTCTGACCCCACCCCCTCTGCCCAGGCTCCTCCTATACCCCCTCTGCCCAGGCTCCTCCTATACCCCTCCTCTCTGACCCCACCCCCTCTGCCCAGGCTCCTCCTATACCCCTCCTCTCTGACCCCACCCCCTCTGCCCAGGCTCCTCCTATTTGACCCCACCCAATCTGACTAGGCTCCTCCTACACCCCCCTCTGCCAGGCTCCTCCTATACCCCCTCCTCTCTGACTCCACCCATTCTACCCAGGCTCCTCCCATACCCCTCTGACCCCACCCAATCTGACTAGGCTCCTCCTAAGCCCCTCCTCTGCTGTCTGACCCCACCCATTCTGCCCAGGCTCCTCCTATACCCCTCCTCTCTGACCCCACCCCCTCTGCCCAGGCTCCTCCTATTTGACCCCACCCAATCTGACTAGGCTCCTCCTACACCCCCCTCTGCCAGGCTCCTCCTATACCCCCTCCTCTCTGACTCCACCCATTCTACCCAGGCTCCTCCCATACCCCTCTGACCCCACCCAATCTGACTAGGCTCCTCCTAAGCCCCTCCTCTGCTGTCTGACCCCACCCATTCTGCCCAGGCTCCTCCTATACCCCACCTCTCTGACCCCACCCAATCTGACTAGGCTCCTCCTAAGCCCCTCCTCTGCTGTCTGACCCCACCCATTCTGCCCAGGCTCCTCCTCTCTGACCCCACCCATTCTGCCCAGGCTCCTCCTATACCCCACCTCTCTGACCCCACCCAATCTGACTAGGCTCCTCCTAAGCCCCTCCTCTGCTGTCTGACCCCACCCATTCTGCCCAGGCTCCTCCTATACCCCCTCCTCTCTGACTCCACCCATTCTACCCAGGCTCCTCCCATACCCCTCTGACCCCAGCCATTCTGCCCAGGCTCCTCCTATTTGACCCCACCCAATCTGACTAGGCTCCTCCTACACCCCCCTCTGCCAGGCTCCTCCTATACCCCCTCCTCTCTGACTCCACCCATTCTACCCAGGCTCCTCCCATTCTGCCCAGGCTCCTCCTATTTGACCCCACCCAATCTGACTAGGCTCCTCCTAAGCCCCTAGGCCCCTCCTAAGCCCCTCCTCTGCTGTCTGACCCCACTCATTCTGCCCAGGCTCCTCCTAAGCCCCTCCTCTCTGACCCCACCCAATCTGACTAGGCTCCTCCTAAGCCCCTAGGCTCCTCCTAAGCCCCTCCTCTGCTCTCTAACCCCACCCATTCTGCCCAGGCTCCTCCTATTTGACCCCACCCAATCTGACTAGGCTCCTCCTAAGCCCCTCCTCTCTGACCCCACCCATTCTGCCCAGGCTCCTCCTAAGCCCCTCCTCTGCTGTCTGACCCCACCCATTCTGCCCAGGCTCCTCCTATACCCCTCCTCTCTGACCCCACCCCCTCTGCCCAGGCTCCTCCTATTTGACCCCACCCAATCTGACTAGGCTCCTCCTAAGCCCCTCCTCTGCTGTCTGACCCCACCCATTCTGCCCAGGCTCCGCCTAAGCATCTCCTCTCTGACCCCACCCATTCTGCCCAGGCTCCTCCTAAGCCCCTCCTCTCTGACTCCACCCATTCTGCCCAGGCTCCTCCTATACCCCTCCTCTCTGACTCCACCCATTCTGACTAGGCTCCTCCTAAGCCCCTCCTCTGCTGTCTGACCCCACCCATTCTGTCCAGGCTCCTCCTATACCCCCTCCTCTCTGACTCCACCCATTCTGCCCAGGCTCCTCCTAAGCCCCTCCTCTCTGACCCCACCCATTCTGCCCAGGCTCCTCCTAAGCCCCTCCTCTGCTGTCTGACCCCACCCATTCTGCCCAGGCTCCTCCTATTTGACCCCACCCAATCTGACTAGGTTCCTCCTAAGCCCCTCCTCTGCTGTCTGGCCCCACCCATTCTGCCCAGGCTCCTCCTATACCCCCTCCTATTTGACCCCACCCAATCTGACTAGGCTCCTCCTATACCCCTCCTCTCTGACCTCACCCATTCTGCCCAGGCTCCACCTATTTGACCCCACCCAATCTGACTAGGCTCCTCCTAAGCCCCTCCTCTGCTGTCTGACCCCACCCATTCTGCCCAGGCTCCTCCTAAGCCCCTCCTCTCTGACCCCACCAATTCTGCCCAGGCTCCTCCTAAGCCCCTCCTCTGCTGTCTGACCCCACCCATTCTGCCCAGGCTCCTCCTAAGCCCCTCCTCTCTGACCCCACCAATTCTGCCCAGGCTCCTCCTAAGCCCCTCATCTGCTGTCTGACCCCACCCATTCTGCCCAGGCTCCTCCTATACCCCTCCTCTCTGACCCCACCCAATCTGACTAGGCTCCTCCTAAGCCCCTAGGCTCCTCCTTAGCCCCTCCTCTCTGACCCCACCCAATCTGACTAGGCTCCTCCTATACCCCCTCCTCTCTGACTCCACCCATTCTGACTAGGCTCCTCCTATTTGACCCCACCCAATCTGACTAGGCTCCTCCTAAGCCCCTCCTCTGCTGTCTGACCCCACCCATTCTGCCCAGGCTCCGCCTAAGCATCTCCTCCCTGACCCCACCCATTCTGCCCAGGCTCCTCCTAAGCCCCTCCTCTGCTGTCTGACCCCACCCATTCTGCCCAGGCTCCTCCTATTTGACCCCACCCAATCTGACTAGGTTCCTCCTAAGCCCCTCCTCTGCTGTCTGGCCCCACCCATTCTGCCCAGGCTCCTCCTATACCCCCTCCTATTTGACCCCACCCAATCTGACTAGGCTCCTCCTATACCCCTCCTCTCTGACCCCACCCATTCTGCCCAGGCTCCTCCTATTTGACCCCACCCAATCTGACTAGGCTCCTCCTAAGCCCCTCCTCTCTGACCCCACCCATTCTGCCCAGGCTCCTCCTAAGCCCCTCCTCTGCTGTCTGACCCCACCCATTCTCCCCAGGCTCCTCCTATACCCCACCTCTCTGACCCCACCCAATCTGACTAGGCTCCTCCTAAGCCCCTCCTCTGCTGTCTGACCCCACCCATTCTGCCCAGGCTCCTCCTATACCCCCTCCTCTCTGACTCCACCCATTCTGCCCAGGCTCCTCCTATTGGACCCCACCCAATCTGATTAGGCTCCTCCTATACCCCCTCTGCCCAGGCTCCTCCTATACCCCTCCTCTCTGACCCCACCCCCTCTGCCCAGGCTCCTCCTATACCCCTCCTCTCTGACCCCACCCCCTCTGCCCAGGCTCCTCCTATACCCCTCCTCTGCTGTCTGACCCCACCCATTCTGCCCAGGCTCCTCCTATTTGACCCCACCCAATCTGACTAGGCTCCTCCTAAGCCCCTCCTCTGCTGTCTGACCCCACCCATTCTGCCCAGGCTCCTCCTATTTGACCCCACCCAATCTGACTAGGCTCCTCCTAAGCCCCTCCTCTCTGACCCCACCCATTCTGCCCAGGCTCCTCCTAAGCCCCTCCTCTGCTGTCTGACCCCACCCATTCTGCCCAGGCTCCTCCTATACCCCTCCTCTCTGACCCCACCCCCTCTGCCCAGGCTCCTCCTATTTGACCCCACCCAATCTGACTAGGCTCCTCCTAAGCCCCTCCTCTGCTGTCTGACCCCACCCATTCTGCCCAGGCTCCTCCTATACCCCCTCCTCTCTGACTCCACCCATTCTGCCCAGGCTCCTCCTATTTGACCCCACCCAATCTGACTAGGCTCCTCCTATACCCCCTCTGCCCAGGCTCCTCCTATACCCCTCCTCTCTGACCCCACCCCCTCTGCCCAGGCTCCTCCTATACCCCCTCTGCCCAGGCTCCTCCTATACCCCTCCTCTCTGACCCCACCCCCTCTGCCCAGGCTCCTCCTATACCCCTCCTCTGCTGTCTGACCCCACCCATTCTGCCCAGGCTCCTCCTATTTGACCCCACCCAATCTGACTAGGCTCCTCCTAAGCCCCTCCTCTGCTGTCTGACCCCACCCATTCTGCCCAGGCTCCTCCTATTTGACCCCACCCAATCTGACTAGGCTCCTCCTAAGCCCCTCCTCTCTGACCCCACCCATTCTGCCCAGGCTCCTCCTAAGCCCCTCCTCTGCTGTCTGACCCCACCCATTCTGCCCAGGCTCCTCCTATACCCCTCCTCTCTGACCCCACCCCCTCTGCCCAGGCTCCTCCTATTTGACCCCACCCAATCTGACTAGGCTCCTCCTACACCCCCCTCTGCCAGGCTCCTCCTATACCCCCTCCTCTCTGACTCCACCCATTCTACCCAGGCTCCTCCCATACCCCTCTGACCCCACCCATTCTGCCCAGGCTCCTCCTATTTGACCCCACCCAATCTGACTAGGCTCCTCCTACACCCCCCTCTGCCCAGGCTCCTCCTATACCCCCCTCTGCCAGGCTCCTCCTATACCCCCCTCTGCCAGGCTCCTCCTATACCCCCTCCTCTCTGACCCCACCCATTCTGCCCAGGCTCCTCCTATTTGACCACACCCAATCTGACTAGGCTCCTCCTATACCCATTCTGCCCAGGCTCCTCCTATACCCCCTCCTCTCTGACTCCACCCATTCTGCCCAGGCTCCTCCTAAGCCCCTCCTCTCTGACCCCACCCATTCTGCCCAGGCTCCTCCTAAGCCCCTCCTCTGCTGTCTGACCCCACCCATTCTGCCCAGGCTCCTCCTATACCCCTCCTCTCTGACCCCACCCCCTCTGCCCAGGCTCCTCCTATTTGACCCCACCCAATCTGACTAGGCTCCTCCTAAGCCCCTCCTCTGCTGTCTGACCCCACCCATTCTGCCCAGGCTCCGCCTAAGCATCTCCTCTCTGACCCCACCCATTCTGCCCAGGCTCCTCCTAAGCCCCTCCTCTCTGACTCCACCCATTCTGCCCAGGCTCCTCCTATACCCCTCCTCTCTGACTCCACCCATTCTGACTAGGCTCCTCCTAAGCCCCTCCTCTGCTGTCTGACCCCACCCATTCTGCCCAGGCTCCTCCTATACCCCCTCCTCTCTGACTCCACCCATTCTGCCCAGGCTCCTCCTAAGCCCCTCCTCTCTGACCCCACCCATTCTGCCCAGGCTCCTCCTAAGCCCCTCCTCTGCTGTCTGACCCCACCCATTCTGCCCAGGCTCCTCCTATTTGACCCCACCCAATCTGACTAGGTTCCTCCTAAGCCCCTCCTCTGCTGTCTGGCCCCACCCATTCTGCCCAGGCTCCTCCTATACCCCCTCCTATTTGACCCCACCCAATCTGACTAGGCTCCTCCTATACCCCTCCTCTCTGACCTCACCCATTCTGCCCAGGCTCCTCCTATTTGACCCCACCCAATCTGACTAGGCTCCTCCTAAGCCCCTCCTCTGCTGTCTGACCCCACCCATTCTGCCCAGGCTCCTCCTAAGCCCCTCCTCTCTGACCCCACCAATTCTGCCCAGGCTCCTCCTAAGCCCCTCCTCTGCTGTCTGACCCCACCCATTCTGCCCAGGCTCCTCCTAAGCCCCTCCTCTCTGACCCCACCAATTCTGCCCAGGCTCCTCCTAAGCCCCTCATCTGCTGTCTGACCCCACCCATTCTGCCCAGGCTCCTCCTATACCCCTCCTCTCTGACCCCACCCAATCTGACTAGGCTCCTCCTAAGCCCCTAGGCTCCTCCTAAGCCCCTCCTCTCTGACCCCACCCAATCTGACTAGGCTCCTCCTATACCCCCTCCTCTCTGACTCCACCCATTCTGACTAGGCTCCTCCTATTTGACCCCACCCAATCTGACTAGGCTCCTCCTAAGCCCCTCCTCTGCTGTCTGACCCCACCCATTCTGCCCAGGCTCCGCCTAAGCATCTCCTCTCTGACCCCACCCATTCTGCCCAGGCTCCTCCTAAGCCCCTCCTCTGCTGTCTGACCCCACCCATTCTGCCCAGGCTCCTCCTATTTGACCCCACCCAATCTGACTAGGTTCCTCCTAAGCCCCTCCTCTGCTGTCTGGCCCCACCCATTCTGCCCAGGCTCCTCCTATACCCCCTCCTATTTGACCCCACCCAATCTGACTAGGCTCCTCCTATACCCCTCCTCTCTGACCTCACCCATTCTGCCCAGGCTCCTCCTATTTGACCCCACCCAATCTGACTAGGCTCCTCCTAAGCCCCTCCTCTCTGACCCCACCCATTCTCCCCAGGCTCCTCCTAAGCCCCTCCTCTGCTGTCTGACCCCACCCAATCTGACTAGGCTCCTCCTAAGCCCCTCCTCTGCTGTCTGACCCCACCCATTCTGCCCAGGCTCCTCCTATACCCCCTCCTCTCTGACTCCACCCATTCTGCCCAGGCTCCTCCTATTGGACCCCACCCAATCTGATTAGGCTCCTCCTATACCCCCTCTGCCCAGGCTCCTCCTATACCCCTCCTCTCTGACCCCACCCCCTCTGCCCAGGCTCCTCCTATACCCCTCCTTCTCTGACCCCACCCCCTCTGCCCAGGCTCCTCCTATACCCCTCCTCTGCTGTCTGACCCCACCCATTCTGCCCAGGCTCCTCCTATTTGACCCCACCCAATCTGACTAGGCTCCTCCTAAGCCCCTCCTCTGCTGTCTGACCCCACCCATTCTGCCCAGGCTCCTCCTATTTGACCCCACCCAATCTGACTAGGCTCCTCCTAAGCCCCTCCTCTCTGACCCCACCCATTCTGCCCAGGCTCCTCCTAAGCCCCTCCTCTGCTGTCTGCCCCACCCATTCTGCCCAGGCTCCTCCTATACCCCTCCTCTCTGACCCCACCCCCTCTGCCCAGGCTCCTCCTATTTGACCCCACCCAATCTGACTAGGCTCCTCCTAAGCCCCTCCTCTGCTGTCTGACCCCACCCATTCTGCCCAGGCTCCTCCTATACCCCCTCCTCTCTGACTCCACCCATTCTGCCCAGGCTCCTCCTATTTGACCCCACCCAATCTGACTAGGCTCCTCCTATACCCCCTCTGCCCAGGCTCCTCCTATACCCCTCCTCTCTGACCCCACCCCCTCTGCCCAGGCTCCTCCTATACCCCCTCTGCCCAGGCTCCTCCTATACCCCTCCTCTCTGACCCCACCCCCTCTGCCCAGGCTCCTCCTATACCCCTCCTCTGCTGTCTGACCCCACCCATTCTGCCCAGGCTCCTCCTATTTGACCCCACCCAATCTGACTAGGCTCCTCCTAAGCCCCTCCTCTGCTGTCTGACCCCACCCATTCTGCCCAGGCTCCTCCTATTTGACCCCACCCAATCTGACTAGGCTCCTCCTAAGCCCCTCCTCTCTGACCCCACCCATTCTGCCCAGGCTCCTCCTAAGCCCCTCCTCTGCTGTCTGACCCCACCCATTCTGCCCAGGCTCCTCCTATACCCCTCCTCTCTGACCCCACCCCCTCTGCCCAGGCTCCTCCTATTTGACCCCAACCAATCTGACTAGGCTCCTCCTACACCCCCCTCTGCCAGGCTCCTCCTATACCCCCTCCTCTCTGACTCCACCCATTCTACCCAGGCTCCTCCCATACCCCTCTGACCCCACCCATTCTGCCCAGGCTCCTCCTATTTGACCCCACCCAATCTGACTAGGCTCCTCCTACACCCCCCTCTGCCCAGGCTCCTCCTATACCCCCCTCTGCCAGGCTCCTCCTATACCCCCCTCTGCCAGGCTCCTCCTATACCCCCTCCTCTCTGACCCCACCCATTCTGCCCAGGCTCCTCCTATTTGACCACACCCAATCTGACTAGGCTCCTCCTATACCCATTCTGCCCAGGCTCCTCCTATACCCCCTCCTCTCTGACTCCACCCATTCTGCCCAGGCTCCTCCTAAGCCCCTCCTCTCTGACCCCACCCATTCTGCCCATATACCCCCTCCTCCTGCCCAGGCTCCTCCTAAGCCCCTCCTCTGCTGTCTGACCCCACCCATTCTGCCCAGGCTCCGCCTAAGCCCCTCCTCTCTGACCCCACCCATTCTGCCCAGGCTCCTCCTAAGCCCCTCCTCTGCTGTCTGACCCCACCCATTCTGCCCAGGCTCCTCCCATACCCCTCTGACCCCACCCATTCTGCCCAGGCTCCTCCTATTTGACCCCACCCAATCTGACTAAGCTCCTCCTAAGCCCCTCCTCTCTGACCCCACCCCCTCTGGCCAGGCTCCTCCTATACCCCCTCTGCCTATACCCCTCCTCTCTGACCCCACCCCCTCTGCCCAGGCTCCTCCTAAGCCCCTCCTCTGCTGTCTGACCCCACCCATTCTGCCCAGGCTCCTCCTATACCCCCTCCTCTCTGACTCCACCCATTCTACCCAGGCTCCTCCCATACCCCTCTGACCCCACCCAGGCTCCTCCTATTTGACCCCACCCAATCTGACTAGGCTCCTCCTACACCCCCCTCTGCCAGGCTCCTCCTATACCCCTCCTCTGCTGTCTGACCCCACCCATTCTGCCCAGGCTCCTCCTATTTGACCCCACCCAATCTGACTAGGCTCCTCCTAAGCCCCTCCTCTGCTGTCTGACCCCACCCATTCTGCCCAGGCTCCTCCTATACCCCACCTCTCTGACCCCACCCAATCTGACTAGGCTCCTCCTAAGCCCCTCCTTTGCTGTCTGACCCCACCCATTCTGCCCAGGCTCCTCCTCTCTGACCCCACCCATTCTGCCCAGGCTCCTCCTATACCCCACCTCTCTGACCCCACCCAATCTGACTAGGCTCCTCCTAAGCCCCTCCTCTGCTGTCTGACCCCACCCATTCTGCCCAGGCTCCTCCTATACCCCCTCCTCTCTGACCCCACCCAATCTGACTAGGCTCCTCCTATACCCCCTCCTCTCTGACTCCACCAATTCTGACTAGGCTCCTCCTATTTGACCCCACCCAATCTGACTAGGCTCCTCCTAAGCCCCTCCTCTGCTGTCTGACCCCACCCATACTGCCCAGGCTCTGCCTAAGCATCTCCTCTCTGACCCCACCCATTCTGCCCAGGCTCCTCCTAAGCCCCTCCTCTGCTGTCTGACCCCACCCATTCTGCCCAGGCTCCTCCTAAGCCCCTCCTCTGCTGTCTGACCCCACCCATTCTGCCCAGGCTCCTCCTCTCTGACCCCACCCATTCTGCCCAGGCTCCTCCTATACCCCACCTCTCTGACCCCACCCCCTCTGCCCAGGCTCCTCCTAAGCCCCTCCTCTGCTGTCTGACCCCACCCATACTGCCCAGGCTCTGCCTAAGCATCTCCTCTCTGACCCCACCCATTCTGCCCAGGCTCCTCCTAAGCCCCTCCTCTGCTGTCTGACCCCACCCATTCTGCCCAGGCTCCTCCTAAGCCCCTCCTCTGCTGTCTGACCCCACCCATTCTGCCCAGGCTCCTCCTCTCTGACCCCACCCATTCTGCCCAGGCTCCTCCTATACCCCTCCTCTCTGACCCCACCCCCTCTGCCCAGGCTCCTCCTAAGCCCCTCCTCTGCTGTCTGACCCCACCCATTCTGCCCAGGCTCCTCCTATACCCCCTCCTCTCTGACTCCACCCATTCTACCCAGGCTCCTCCCATACCCCTCTGACCCCACCCAGGCTCCTCCTATTTGACCCCACCCAATCTGACTAGGCTCCTCCTACACCCCCCTCTGCCAGGCTCCTCCTATACCCCTCCTCTGCTGTCTGACCCCACCCATTCTGCCCAGGCTCCTCCTATTTGACCCCACCCAATCTGACTAGGCTCCTCCTAAGCCCCTCCTCTGCTGTCTGACCCCACCCATTCTGCCCAGGCTCCTCCTATACCCCACCTCTCTGACCCCACCCAATCTGACTAGGCTCCTCCTAAGCCCCTCCTCTGCTGTATGACCCCACCCATTCTGCCCAGGCTCCTCCTCTCTGACCCCACCCATTCTGCCCAGGCTCCTCCTATACCCCACCTCTCTGACCCCACCCAATCTGACTAGGCTCCTCCTACACCCCCCTCTGCCAGGCTCCTCCTATACCCCCTCCTCTCTGACTCCACCCATTCTACCCAGGCTCCTCCCATACCCCTCTGACCCCACCCAATCTGACTAGGCTCCTCCTAAGCCCCTCCTCTGCTGTCTGACCCCACCCATTCTGCCCAGGCTCCTCCTATACCCCTCCTCTCTGACCCCACCCCCTCTGCCCAGGCTCCTCCTATTTGACCCCACCCAATCTGACTAGGCTCCTCCTACACCCCCCTCTGCCAGGCTCCTCCTATACCCCCTCCTCTCTGACTCCACCCATTCTACCCAGGCTCCTCCCATACCCCTCTGACCCCACCCAATCTGACTAGGCTCCTCCTAAGCCCCTCCTCTGCTGTCTGACCCCACCCATTCTGCCCAGGCTCCTCCTATACCCCACCTCTCTGACCCCACCCAATCTGACTAGGCTCCTCCTAAGCCCCTCCTCTGCTGTCTGACCCCACCCATTCTGCCCAGGCTCCTCCTCTCTGACCCCACCCATTCTGCCCAGGCTCCTCCTATACCCCACCTCTCTGACCCCACCCAATCTGACTAGGCTCCTCCTAAGCCCCTCCTCTGCTGTCTGACCCCACCCATTCTGCCCAGGCTCCTCCTATTTGACCCCACCCAATCTGACTAGGCTCCTCCTACACCCCCCTCTGCCAGGCTCCTCCTATACCCCCTCCTCTCTGACTCCACCCATTCTACCCAGGCTCCTCCCATTCTGCCCAGGCTCCTCCTATTTGACCCCACCCAATCTGACTAGGCTCCTCCTAAGCCCCTAGGCCCCTCCTAAGCCGCTCCTCTGCTGTCTGACCCCACCCATTCTACTCAGGCTCCTCCCATACCCCTCTGACCCCACCCATTCGGCCCAGGCTCCTCCTATTTGACCCCACCCAATCTGACTAGGCTCCTCCTACACCCCCCTCTGCCAGGCTCCTCCTATACCCCCTCCTCTCTGACTCCACCCATTCTACCCAGGCTCCTCCCATTCTGCCCAGGCTCCTCCTATTTGACCCCACCCAATCTGACTAGGCTCCTCCTAAGCCCCTAGGCCCCTCCTAAGCCGCTCCTCTGCTGTCTGACCCCACTCATTCTGCCCAGGCTCCTCCTAAGCCCCTCCTCTCTGACCCCACCCAATCTGACTAGGCTCCTCCTAAGCCCCTCCTCTGCTCTCTGACCCCACCCATTCTGCCCAGGCTCCTCCTATTTGACCCCACCCAATCTGACTAGGCTCCTCCTAAGCCCCTCCTCTCTGACCCCACCCATTCTGCCCAGGCTCCTCCTAAGCCCCTCCTCTGCTGTCTGACCCCACCCATTCTGCCCAGGCTCCTCCTATACCCCTCCTCTCTGACCCCACCCCCTCTGCCCAGGCTCCTCCTATTTGACCCCACCCAATCTGACTAGGCTCCTCCTAAGCCCCTCCTCTGCTGTCTGACCCCACCCATTCTGCCCAGGCTCCGCCTAAGCATCTCCTCTCTGACCCCACCCATTCTGCCCAGGCTCCTCCTATACCCCCTCCTCTCTGACTCCACCCATTCTGCCCAGACTCCTCCTAAGCCCCTCCTCTCTGACCCCACCCATTCTGCCCAGGCTCCTCCTAAGCCCCTCCTCTGCTGTCTGACCCCACCCATTCTGCCCAGGCTCCTCCTATTTGACCCCACCCAATCTGACTAGGTTCCTCCTAAGCCCCTCCTCTGCTGTCTGGCCCCACCCATTCTGCCCAGGCTCCTCCTATACCCCCTCCTATTTGACCCCACCCAATCTGACTAGGCTCCTCCTATACCCCTCCTCTCTGACCTCACCCATTCTGCCCAGGCTCCTCCTATTTGACCCCACCCAATCTGACTAGGCTCCTCCTAAGCCCTTCCTCTGCTGTCTGACCCCACCCATTCTGCCCAGGCTCCTCCTAAGCCCCTCCTCTCTGACCCCACCAATTCTGCCCAGGCTCCTCCTAAGCCCCTCCTCTGCTGTCTGACCCCACCCATTCTGCCCAGGCTCCTCCTAAGCCCCTCCTCTCTGACCCCACCAATTCTGCCCAGGCTCCTCCTAAGCCCCTCATCTGCTGTCTGACCCCACCCATTCTGCCCAGGCTCCTCCTATACCCCTCCTCTCTGACCCCACCCAATCGGACTAGGCTCCTCCTAAGCCCCTAGGCTCCTCCTAAGCCCCTCCTCTCTGACCCCACCCAATCTGACTAGGCTCCTCCTATACCCCCTCCTCTCTGACTCCACCCATTCTGACTAGGCTCCTCCTATTTGACCCCACCCAATCTGACTAGGCTCCTCCTATGCCCCTCCTCTGCTGTCTGACCCCACCCATTCTGCCCAGGCTCCGCCTAAGCATCTCCTCTCTGACCCCACCCATTCTGCCCAGGCTCCTCCTAAGCCCCTCCTCTGCTGTCTGACCCCACCCATTCTGCCCAGGCTCCTCCTATTTGACCCCACCCAATCTGACTAGGTTCCTCCTAAGCCCCTCCTCTGCTGTCTGGCCCCACCCATTCTGCCCAGGCTCCTCCTATACCCCCTCCTATTTGACCCCACCCAATCTGACTAGGCTCCTCCTATACCCCTCCTCTCTGACCTCACCCATTCTGCCCAGGCTCCTCCTATTTGACCCCACCCAATCTGACTAGGCTCCTCCTAAGCCCCTCCTCTCTGACCCCACCCATTCTGCCCAGGCTCCTCCTAAGCCCCTCCTCTGCTGTCTGACCCCACCCATTCTCCCCAGGCTCCTCCTATACCCCACCCCTCTGACCCCACCCAATCTGACTAGGCTCCTCCTAAGCCCCTCCTCTGCTGTCTGACCCCACCCATTCTGCCCAGGCTCCTCCTATACCCCCTCCTCTCTGACTCCACCCATTCTGCCCAGGCTCCTCCTATTGGACCCCACCCAATCTGATTAGGCTCCTCCTATACCCCCTCTGCCCAGGCTCCTCCTATACCCCTCCTCTCTGACCCCACCCCCTCTGCCCAGGCTCCTCCTATACCCCTCCTCTCTGACCCCACCCCCTCTGCCCAGGCTCCTCCTATACCCCTCCTCTGCTGTCTGACCCCACCCATTCTGCCCAGGCTCCTCCTATTTGACCCCACCCAATCTGACTAGGCTCCTCCTAAGCCCCTCCTCTGCTGTCTGACCCCACCCATTCTGCCCAGGCTCCTCCTATTTGACCCCACCCAATCTGACTAGGCTCCTCCTAAGCCCCTCCTCTCTGACCCCACCCATTCTGCCCAGGCTCCTCCTAAGCCCCTCCTCTGCTGTCTGACCCCACCCATTCTGCCCAGGCTCCTCCTATACCCCTCCTCTCTGACCCCACCCCCTCTGCCCAGGCTCCTCCTATTTGACCCCACCCAATCTGACTAGGCTCCTCCTAAGCCCCTCCTCTGCTGTCTGACCCCTCCCATTCTGCCCAGGCTCCTCCTATACCCCCTCCTCTCTGACTCCACCCATTCTGCCCAGGCTCCTCCTATTTGACCCCACCCAATCTGACTAGGCTCCTCCTATACCCCCTCTGCCCAGGCTCCTCCTATACCCCTCCTCTCTGACCCCACCCCCTCTGCCCAGGCTCCTCCTATACCCCCTCTGCCCAGGCTCCTCCTATACCCCTCCTCTCTGACCCCACCCCCTCTGCCCAGGCTCCTCCTATACCCCTCCTCTGCTGTCTGACCCCACCCATTCTGCCCAGGCTCCTCCTATTTGACCCCACCCAATCTGACTAGGCTCCTCCTAAGCCCCTCCTCTGCTGTCTGACCCCACCCATTCTGCCCAGGCTCCTCCTATTTGACCCCACCCAATCTGACTAGGCTCCTCCTAAGCCCCTCCTCTCTGACCCCACCCATTCTGCCCAGGCTCCTCCTAAGCCCCTCCTCTGCTGTCTGACCCCACCCATTCTGCCCAGGCTCCTCCTATACCCCTCCTCTCTGACCCCACCCCCTCTGCCCAGGCTCCTCCTATTTGACCCCACCCAATCTGACTAGGCTCCTCCTACACCCCCCTCTGCCAGGCTCCTCCTATACCCCCTCCTCTCTGACTCCACCCATTCTACCCAGGCTCCTCCCATACCCCTCTGACCCCACCCATTCTGCCCAGGCTCCTCCTATTTGACCCCACCCAATCTGACTAGGCTCCTCCTACACCCCCCTCTGCCCAGGCTCCTCCTATACCCCCCTCTGCCAGGCTCCTCCTATACCCCCCTCTGCCAGGCTCCTCCCATACCCCCTCCTCTCTGACCCCACCCATTCTGCCCAGGCTCCTCCTATTTGACCACACCCAATCTGACTAGGCTCCTCCTATACCCATTCTGCCCAGGCTCCTCCTATACCCCCTCCTCTCTGACTCCACCCATTCTGCCCAGGCTCCTCCTAAGCCCCTCCTCTCTGACCCCACCCATTCTGCCCATATACCCCCTCCTCCTGCCCAGGCTCCTCCTAAGCCCCTCCTCTGCTGTCTGACCCCACCCATTCTGCCCAGGCTCCGCCTAAGCCCCTCCTCTCTGACCCCACCCATTCTGCCCAGGCTCCTCCTAAGCCCCTCCTCTGCTGTCTGACCCCACCCATTCTGCCCAGGCTCCTCCCATACTCCTCTGACCCCACCCATTCTGCCCAGGCTCCTCCTATTTGACCCCACCCAATCTGACTAAGCTCCTCCTAAGCCCCTCCTCTCTGACCCCACCCCCTCTGGCCAGGCTCCTCCTATACCCCCTCTGCCCAGGCTCCTCCTATACCCCTCCTCTCTGACCCCACCCCCTCTGCCCAGGCTCCTCCTAAGCCCCTCCTCTGCTGTCTGACCCCACCCATTCTGCCCAGGCTCCTCCTATACCCCCTCCTCTCTGACTCCACCCATTCTACCCAGGCTCCTCCCATACCCCTCTGACCCCACCCAGGCTCCTCCTATTTGACCCCACCCAATCTGACTAGGCTCCTCCTACACCGCCCTCTGCCAGGCTCCTCCTATACCCCTCCTCTGCTGTCTGACCCCACCCATTTTGCCCAGGCTCCTCCTATTTGACCCCACCCAATCTGACTAGGCTCCTCCTAAGCCCCTCCTCTGCTGTCTGACCCCACCCATTCTGTCCAGGCTCCTCCTATACCCCACCTCTCTGACCCCACCCAATCTGACTAGGCTCCTCCTAAGCCCCTCCTCTGCTGTCTGACCCCACCCATTCTGCCCAGGCTCCTCCTCTCTGACCCCACCCATTCTGCCCAGGCTCCTCCTATACCCCACCTCTCTGACCCCACCCAATCTGACTAGGCTCCTCCTAAGCCCCTCCTCTGCTGTCTGACCCCACCCATTCTGCCCAGGCTCCTCCTATACCCCCTCCTCTCTGACCCCACCCAATCTGACTAGGCTCCTCCTATACCCCCTCCTCTCTGACTCCACCCATTCTGACTAGGCTCCTCCTATTTGACCCCACCCAATCTGACTAGGCTCCTCCTAAGCCCCTCCTCTGCTGTCTGACCCCACCCATACTGCCCAGGCTCTGCCTAAGCATCTCCTCTCTGACCCCACCCATTCTGCCCAGGCTCCTCCTAAGCCCCTCCTCTGCTGTCTGACCCCACCCATTCTGCCCAGGCTCCTCCTAAGCCCCTCCTCTGCTGTCTGACCCCACCCATTCTGCCCAGGCTCCTCCTCTCTGACCCCACCCATTCTGCCCAGGCTCCTCCTATACCCGACCTCTCTGACCCCACCCCCTCTGCCCAGGCTCCTCCTAAGCCCCTCCTCTGCTGTCTGACCCCACCCATACTGCCCAGGCTCTGCCTAAGCATCTCCTCTCTGACCCCACCCATTCTGCCCAGGCTCCTCCTAAGCCCCTCCTCTGCTGTCTGACCCCACCCATTCTGCCCAGGCTCCTCCTCTCTGACCCCACCCATTCTGCCCAGGCTCCTCCTATACCCCTCCTCTCTGACCCCACCCCCTCTGCCCAGGCTCCTCCTAAGCCCCTCCTCTGCTGTCTGACCCCACCCATTCTGCCCAGGCTCCTCCTATACCCCCTCCTCTCTGACTCCACCCATTCTACCCAGGCTCCTCCCATACCCCTCTGACCCCACCCAGGCTCCTCCTATTTGACCCCACCCAATCTGACTAGGCTCCTCCTACACCCCCCTCTGCCAGGCTCCTCCTATACCCCTCCTCTGCTGTCTGACCCCACCCATTCTGCCCAGGCTCCTCCTATTTGACCCCACCCAATCTGACTAGGCTCCTCCTAAGCCCCTCCTCTGCTGTCTGACCCCACCCATTCTGCCCAGGCTCCTCCTATACCCCACCTCTCTGACCCCACCCAATCTGACTAGGCTCCTCCTAAGCCCCTCCTCTGCTGTCTGACCCCACCCATTCTGCCCAGGCTCCTCCTCTCTGACCCCACCCATTCTGCCCAGGCTCCTCCTATACCCCACCTCTCTGACCCCACCCAATCTGACTAGGCTCCTCCTACACCCCCCTCTGCCAGGCTCCTCCTATACCCCCTCCTCTCTGACTCCACCCATTCTACCCAGGCTCCTCCCATACCCCTCTGACCCCACCCAATCTGACTAGGCTCCTCCTAAGCCCCTCCTCTGCTGTCTGACCCCACCCATTCTGCCCAGGCTCCTCCTATACCCCTCCTCTCTGACCCCACCCCCTCTGCCCAGGCTCCTCCTATTTGACCCCACCCAATCTGACTAGGCTCCTCCTACACCCCCCTCTGCCAGGCTCCTCCTATACCCCCTCCTCTCTGACTCCACCCATTCTACCCAGGCTCCTCCCATACCCCTCTGACCCCACCCAATCTGACTAGGCTCCTCCTAAGCCCCTCCTCTGCTGTCTGACCCCACCCATTCTGCCCAGGCTCCTCCTATACCCCACCTCTCTGACCCCACCCAATCTGACTAGGCTCCTCCTAAGCCCCTCCTCTGCTGTCTGACCCCACCCATTCTGCCCAGGCTCCTCCTCTCTGACCCCACCCATTCTGCCCAGGCTCCTCCTATACCCCACCTCTCTGACCCCACCCAATCTGACTAGGCTCCTCCTAAGCCCCTCCTCTGCTGTCTGACCCCACCCATTCTGCCCAGGCTCCTCCTATACCCCCTCCTCTCTGACTCCACCCATTCTACCCAGGCTCCTCCCATACCCCTCTGACCCCACCCATTCTGCCCAGGCTCCTCCTATTTGACCCCACCCAATCTGACTAGGCTCCTCCTACACCCCCCTCTGCCAGGCTCCTCCTATACCCCCTCCTCTCTGACTCCACCCATTCTACCCAGGCTCCTCCCATTCTGCCCAGGCTCCTCCTATTTGACCCCACCCAATCTGACTAGGCTCCTCCTAAGCCCCTAGGCCCCTCCTAAGCCGCTCCTCTGCTGTCTGACCCCACTCATTCTGCCCAGGCTCCTCCTAAGCCCCTCCTCTCTGACCCCACCCAATCTGACTAGGCTCCTCCTAAGCCCCTCCTCTGCTCTCTGACCCCACCCATTCTGCCCAGGCTCCTCCTATTTGACCCCACCCAATCTGACTAGGCTCCTCCTACATCCCCCTCTGCCAGGCTCCTCCTATACCCCCTCCTCTCTGACTCCACCCATTCTACCCAGGCTCCTCCCATTCTGCCCAGGCTCCTCCTATTTGACCCCACCCAATCTGACTAGGCTCCTCCTAAGCCCCTAGGCCCCTCCTAAGCCGCTCCTCTGCTGTCTGACCCCACTCATTCTGCCCAGGCTCCTCCTAAGCCCCTCCTCTCTGACCCCACCCAATCTGACTAGGCTCCTCCTAAGCCCCTCCTCTGCTCTCTGACCCCACCCATTCTGCCCAGGCTCCTCCTATTTGACCCCACCCAATCTGACTAGGCTCCTCCTAAGCCCCTCCTCTCTGACCCCAACCATTCTGCCCAGGCTCCTCCTAAGCCCCTCCTCTGCTGTCTGACCCCACCCGTTCTGCCCAGGCTCCTCCTATACCCCTCCTCTCTGACCCCACCCCCTCTGCCCAGGCTCCTCCTATTTGACCCCACCCAATCTGACTAGGCTCCTCCTAAGCCCCTCCTCTGCTGTCTGACCCCACCCATTCTGCCCAGGCTCCGCCTAAGCATCTCCTCTCTGACCCCACCCATTCTGCCCAGGCTCCTCCTATACCCCCTCCTCTCTGACTCCACCCATTCTGCCCAGGCTCCTCCTAAGCCCCTCCTCTCTGACCCCACCCATTCTGCCCAGGCTCCTCCTAAGCCCCTCCTCTGCTGTCTGACCCCACCCATTCTGCCCAGGCTCCTCCTATTTGACCCCACCCAATCTGACTAGGTTCCTCCTAAGCCCCTCCTCTGCTGTCTGGCCCCACCCATTCTGCCCAGGCTCCTCCTATACCCCCTCCTATTTGACCCCACCCAATCTGACTAGGCTCCTCCTATACCCCTCCTCTCTGACCTCACCCATTCTGCCCAGGCTCCTCCTATTTGACCCCACCCAATCTGACTAGGCTCCTCCTAAGCCCCTCCTCTGCTGTCTGACCCCACCCATTCTGCCCAGGCTCCTCCTAAGCCCCTCCTCTCTGACCCCACCAATTCTGCCCAGGCTCCTCCTAAGCCCCTCCTCTGCTGTCTGACCCCACCCATTCTGCCCAGGCTCCTCCTAAGCCCCTCCTCTCTGACCCCACCAATTCTGCCCAGGCTCCTCCTAAGCCCCTCATCTGAAGTCTGACCCCACCCATTCTGCCCAGGCTCCTCCTATACCCCTCCTCTCTGACCCCACCCAATCGGACTAGGCTCCTCCTAAGCCCCTAGGCTCCTCCTAAGCCCCTCCTCTCTGACCCCACCCAATCTGACTAGGCTCCTCCTATACCCCCTCCTCTCTGACTCCACCCATTCTGACTAGGCTCCTCCTATTTGACCCCACCCAATCTGACTAGGCTCCTCCTATGCCCCTCCTCTGCTGTCTGACCCCACCCATTCTGCCCAGGCTCCGCCTAAGCATCTCCTCTCTGACCCCACCCATTCTGCCCAGGCTCCTCCTAAGCCCCTCCTCTGCTGTCTGACCCCACCCATTCTGCCCAGGATCCTCCTATTTGACCCCACCCAATCTGACTAGGTTCCTCCTAAGCCCCTCCTCTGCTGTCTGGCCCCACCCATTCTGCCCAGGCTCCTCCTATACCCCCTCCTATTTGACCCCACCCAATCTGACTAGGCTCCTCCTATACCCCTCCTCTCTGACCTCACCCATTCTGCCCAGGCTCCTCCTATTTGACCCCACCCAATCTGACTAGGCTCCTCCTAAGCCCCTCCTCTCTGACCCCACCCATTCTGCCCAGGCTCCTCCTAAGCCCCTCCTCTGCTGTCTGACCCCACCCATTCTCCCCAGGCTCCTCCTATACCCCACCTCTCTGACCCCACCCAATCTGACTAGGCTCCTCCTAAGCCCCTCCTCTGCTGTCTGACCCCACCCATTCTGCCCAGGCTCCTCCTATACCCCCTCCTCTCTGACTCCACCCATTCTGCCCAGGCTCCTCCTATACCCCTCCTCTCTGACCCCACCCCCTCTGCCCAGGCTCCTCCTATACCCCTCCTCTCTGACCCCACCCCCTCTGCCCAGGCTCCTCCTATACCCCTCCTCTGCTGTCTGACCCCACCCATTCTGCCCAGGCTCCTCCTATTTGACCCCACCCAATCTGACTAGGCTCCTCCTAAGCCCCTCCTCTGCTGTCTGACCCCACCCATTCTGCCCAGGCTCCTCCTATTTGACCCCACCCAATCTGACTAGGCTCCTCCTAAGCCCCTCCTCTCTGACCCCACCCATTCTGCCCAGGCTCCTCCTAAGCCCCTCCTCTGCTGTCTGACCCCACCCATTCTGCCCAGGCTCCTCCTATACCCCTCCTCTCTGACCCCACCCCCTCTGCCCAGGCTCCTCCTATTTGACCCCACCCAATCTGACTAGGCTCCTCCTAAGCCCCTCCTCTGCTGTCTGACCCCTCCCATTCTGCCCAGGCTCCTCCTATACCCCCTCCTCTCTGACCCCACCCATTCTGCCCAGGCTCCTCCTAAGCCCCTCCTCTGCTGTCTGACCCCACCCATTCTGCCCAGGCTCCTCCTATACCCCTCCTCTCTGACCCCACCCCCTCTGCCCAGGCTCCTCCTATACCCCTCCTCTGCTGTCTGACCCCACCCATTCTGCCCAGGCTCCTCCTATTTGACCCCACCCAATCTGACTAGGCTCCTCCTAAGCCCCTCCTCTGCTGTCTGACCCCACCCATTCTGCCCAGGCTCCTCCTATTTGACCCCACCCAATCTGACTAGGCTCCTCCTAAGCCCCTCCTCTCTGACCCCACCCATTCTGCCCAGGCTCCTCCTAAGCCCCTCCTCTGCTATCTGACCCCACCCATTCTGCCCAGGCTCCTCCTATACCCCTCCTCTCTGACCCCACCCCCTCTGCCCAGGCTCCTCCTATTTGACCCCACCCAATCTGACTAGGCTCCTCCTAAGCCCCTCCTCTGCTGTCTGACCCCTCCCATTCTGCCCAGGCTCCTCCTATACCCCCTCCTCTCTGACTCCACCCATTCTGCCCAGGCTCCTCCTATTTGACCCCACCCAATCTGACTAGGCTCCTCCTATACCCCCCCTGCCCAGGCTCCTCCTATACCCCCTCTGCCCAGGCTCCTCCTATACCCCTCCTCTCTGACCCCACCCCCTCTGCCCAGGCTCCTCCTATACCCCCTCTGCCCAGGCTCCTCCTATACCCCTCCTCTCTGACCCCACCCCCTCTGCCCAGGCTCCTCCTATACCCCTCCTCTGCTGTCTGACCCCACCCATTCTGCCCAGGCTCCTCCTATTTGACCCCACCCAATCTGACTAGGCTCCTCCTAAGCCCCTCCTCTGCTGTCTGACCCCACCCATTCTGCCCAGGCTCCTCCTATTTGACCCCACCCAATCTGACTAGGCTCCTCCTAAGCCCCTCCTCTCTGACCCCACCCATTCTGCCCAGGCTCCTCCTAAGCCCCTCCTCTGCTGTCTGACCCCACCCATTCTGCCCAGGCTCCTCCTATACCCCTCCTCTCTGACCCCACCCCCTCTGCCCAGGCTCCTCCTATTTGACCCCACCCAATCTGACTAGGCTCCTCCTAAGCCCCTCCTCTGCTGTCTGACCCCTCCCATTCTGCCCAGGCTCCTCCTATACCCCCTCCTCTCTGACCCCACCCATTCTGCCCAGGCTCCTCCTAAGCCCCTCCTCTGCTGTCTGACCCCACCCATTCTGCCCAGGCTCCTCCTATACCCCTCCTCTCTGACCCCACCCCCTCTGCCCAGGCTCCTCCTATACCCCTCCTCTGCTGTCTGACCCCACCCATTCTGCCCAGGCTCCTCCTATTTGACCCCACCCAATCTGACTAGGCTCCTCCTAAGCCCCTCCTCTGCTGTCTGACCCCACCCATTCTGCCCAGGCTCCTCCTATTTGACCCCACCCAATCTGACTAGGCTCCTCCTAAGCCCCTCCTCTCTGACCCCACCCATTCTGCCCAGGCTCCTCCTAAGCCCCTCCTCTGCTATCTGACCCCACCCATTCTGCCCAGGCTCCTCCTATACCCCTCCTCTCTGACCCCACCCCCTCTGCCCAGGCTCCTCCTATTTGACCCCACCCAATCTGACTAGGCTCCTCCTAAGCCCCTCCTCTGCTGTCTGACCCCTCCCATTCTGCCCAGGCTCCTCCTATACCCCCTCCTCTCTGACTCCACCCATTCTGCCCAGGCTCCTCCTATTTGACCCCACCCAATCTGACTAGGCTCCTCCTATACCCCCCCTGCCCAGGCTCCTCCTATACCCCCTCTGCCCAGGCTCCTCCTATACCCCTCCTCTCTGACCCCACCCCCTCTGCCCAGGCTCCTCCTATACCCCCTCTGCCCAGGCTCCTCCTATACCCCTCCTCTCTGACCCCACCCCCTCTGCCCAGGCTCCTCCTATACCCCTCCTCTGCTGTCTGACCCCACCCATTCTGCCCAGGCTCCTCCTATTTGACCCCACCCAATCTGACTAGGCTCCTCCTAAGCCCCTCCTCTGCTGTCTGACCCCACCCATTCTGCCCAGGCTCCTCCTATTTGACCCCACCCAATCTGACTAGGCTCCTCCTAAGCCCCTCCTCTCTGACCCCACCCATTCTGCCCAGGCTCCTCCTAAGCCCCTCCTCTGCTGTCTGACCCCACCCATTCTGCCCAGGCTCCTCCTATACCCCTCCTCTCTGACCCCACCCCCTCTGCCCAGGCTCCTCCTATTTGACCCCACCCAATCTGACTAGGCTCCTCCTACACCCCCCTCTGCCAGGCTCCTCCTATACCCCCTCCTCTCTGACTCCACCCATTCTACCCAGGCTCCTCCCATACCCCTCTGACCCCACCCATTCTGCCCAGGCTCCTCCTATTTGACCCCACCCAATCTGACTAGGATCCTCCTACACCCCCTCTGCCCAGGCTCCTCCTATACCCCCCTCTGCCAGGCTCCTCCTATACCCCCCTCTGCCAGGCTCCTCCTATACCCCCTCCTCTCTGACCCCACCCATTCTGCCCAGGCTCCTCCTATTTGACCACACCCAATCTGACTAGGCTCCTCCTATACCCATTCTGCCCAGGCTCCTCCAATCTGACTAGGCTCCTCCTATACCCATTCTGCCCAGGCTCCTCCTATACCCCCTCCTCTCTGACTCCACCCATTCTGCCCAGGCTCCTCCTAAGCCCCTCCTCTCTGACCCCACCCATTCTGCCCATATACCCCCTCCTCCTGCCCAGGCTCCTCCTAAGCCCCTCCTCTGCTGTCTGACCCCACCCATTCTGCCCAGGCTCCTCCTAAGCCCCTCATCTGATGTCTGACCCCACCCATTCTGCCCAGGCGCCTCCTATACCCCTCCTCTCTGACCCCACCCAATCGGACTAGGCTCCTCCTAAGCCCCTAGGCTCCTCCTAAGCCCCTCCTCTCTGACCCCACCCAATCTGACTAGGCTCCTCCTATACCCCCTCCTCTCTGACTCCACCCATTCTGACTAGGCTCCTCCTATTTGACCCCACCCAATCTGACTAGGCTCCTCCTATGCCCCTCCTCTGCTGTCTGACCCCACCCATTCTGCCCAGGCTCCGCCTAAGCATCTCCTCTCTGACCCCACCCATTCTGCCCAGGCTCCTCCTAAGCCCCTCCTCTGCTGTCTGACCCCACCCATTCTGCCCAGGCTCCTCCTATTTGACCCCACCCAATCTGACTAGGTTCCTCCTAAGCCCCTCCTCTGCTGTCTGGCCCCACCCATTCTGCCCAGGCTCCTCCTATACCCCCTCCTATTTGACCCCACCCAATCTGACTAGGCTCCTCCTATACCCCTCCTCTCTGACCTCACCCATTCTGCCCAGGCTCCTCCTATTTGACCCCACCCAATCTGACTAGGCTCCTCCTAAGCCCCTCCTCTCTGACCGCACCCATTCTGCCCAGGCTCCTCCTAAGCCCCTCCTCTGCTGTCTGACCCCACCCATTCTCCCCAGGCTCCTCCTAAGCCCCTCCTCTGCTGTCTGACCCCACCCATTCTGCCCAGGCTCCTCCTATTTGACCCCACCCAATCTGACTAGGCTCCTCCTAAGCCCCTCCTCTGCTGTCTGACCCCACCCATTCTGCCCAGGCTCCTCCTATACCCCCTCCTCTCTGACTCCACCCATTCTGCCCAGGCTCCTCCTATACCCCTCCTCTCTGACCCCACCCCCTCTGCCCAGGCTCCTCCTATACCCCTCCTCTCTGACCCCACCCCCTCTGCCCAGGCTCCTCCTATACCCCCTCTGCCCAGGCTCCTCCTATACCCCTCCTCTCTGACCCCACCCCCTCTGCCCAGGCTCCTCCTATACCCCTCCTCTGCTGTCTGACCCCACCCATTCTGCCCAGGCTCCTCCTATTTGACCCCACCCAATCTGACTAGGCTCCTCCTAAGCCCCTCCTCTGCTGTCTGACCCCACCCATTCTGCCCAGGCTCCTCCTATTTGACCCCACCCAATCTGACTAGGCTCCTCCTAAGCCCCTCCTCTCTGACCCCACCCATTCTGCCCAGGCTCCTCCTAAGCCCCTCCTCTGCTGTCTGACCCCACCCATTCTGCCCAGGCTCCTCCTATACCCCTCCTCTCTGACCCCACCCCCTCTGCCCAGGCTCCTCCTATTTGACCCCACCCAATCTGACTAGGCTCCTCCTACACCCCCCTCTGCCAGGCTCCTCCTATACCCCCTCCTCTCTGACTCCACCCATTCTACCCAGGCTCCTCCCATACCCCTCTGACCCCACCCATTCTGCCCAGGCTCCTCCTATTTGACCCCACCCAATCTGACTAGGATCCTCCTACACCCCCCTCTGCCCAGGCTCCTCCTATACCCCCCTCTGCCAGGCTCCTCCTATACCCCCCTCTGCCAGGCTCCTCCTATACCCCCTCCTCTCTGACCCCACCCATTCTGCCCAGGCTCCTCCTATTTGACCACACCCAATCTGACTAGGCTCCTCCTATACCCATTCTGCCCAGGCTCCTCCAATCTGACTAGGCTCCTCCTATACCCATTCTGCCCAGGCTCCTCCTATACCCCCTCCTCTCTGACTCCACCCATTCTGCCCAGGCTCCTCCTAAGCCCCTCCTCTCTGACCCCACCCATTCTGCCCATATACCCCCTCCTCCTGCCCAGGCTCCTCCTAAGCCCCTCCTCTGCTGTCTGACCCCACCCATTCTGCCCAGGCTCCGCCTAAGCCCCTCCTCTCTGACCCCACCCATTCTGCCCAGGCTCCTCCTAAGCCCCTCCTCTGCTGTCTGACCCCACCCATTCTGCCCAGGCTCCTCCCATACCCCTCTGACACCACCCATTCTGCCCAGGCTCCTCCTATTTGACCCCACCCAATCTGACTAAGCTCCTCCTAAGCCCCTCCTCTCTGACCCCACCCCCTCTGGCCAGGCTCCTCCTATACCCCCTCTGCCCAGGCTCCTCCTACAGAGTCAAGCCTTTGCTCTAGTAGATCTGCATCATGCCTGCTGCAGGATGTGAAGGAGTGGACCTCCACAGCAGTGCGCTGTGCCGGGCTGGGCTGCACTGGGCTGGGCTGGGCCTGCCCTGGCATCTTGGATTTATTCACCCACCTCCTTCCTTTGAAGAACGCTCACGAACGGCCACGAACATCCTTGTTCTGTATACAGGCGGACAGCAGGCAATTTAGGACCCTGCTAAATGATGGTGATGTCCCCATGTGCTTCCTTCGAGTGGCAAAATCCTTCGTCTAAGGCAGGTGGGCTTTTTTAAAATTTGGTTGAAGACCATATGTTGGAGGCAGTATCACGGCACAAGCCGCCGACC
This sequence comes from Lissotriton vulgaris, assembly GCF_964263255.1. NCBI lineage: Eukaryota > Metazoa > Chordata > Amphibia > Caudata > Salamandridae > Lissotriton > Lissotriton vulgaris. The sequence continues at coordinate 1,004,417,622 of NC_141695.1, forward strand.
GTCTCAGAAGAAAGTATGCATGGGAGGACATTATTTGCATAGGAGAGCCCTCTTCTCAGTCCCATTCTTAAGCTGCAGTGGCCATGAAGTGTTACTAGGGGGCAGCAGTATGAACAAAAGAGCACACTGAGGCTTTTCTCCTTCTTGCTGACATGATTCTTGGTCATTTTTGTCTTGCAGGGCCTAAGGAGTGAATGACTACGATGACTGAGGGGATGAGGAATGGCAGGCCTGTATTTGTGGTGAAGGGGGAACATTTGGAAGGTAAACAGCAAGATGAAAGCGTCAAAGCATATATGTTTGCTGAGTGATTGAGTCTGTGTGTCACTTGTCTCTTTGTAGGGACATGTGAGAAAGGAACAGCAGCACCATAGACTTCAGGTGGGAGAGCAAGCAAGGATGAATATTTCCCTCAAATCCAAATACTTACAGCACCTCAAAGATGACAAGTGTGATATGATGTTCTGCAATTGCAAGGATTTGCCATGTGTGGTGCATAAATATGCATGGTTAGTGAGGTTTTTCCCAGAATGTGAGTATCGTTAGGCTGGCAAATGTCAGGCACTCCTTTGGGGGTATGAGGCCAAGAAAAAATTTGGGAAGTTTGCTACAGTCATCTGTAGGATCGAAAGACACTGGGGAATCGTTACAGAGGGAGCCAGGCTGCACAAAACGTGGTAACAGTTGGACAGAAATCTTTAGCCGGACTTTTGACTACCCCCAATGTGGGACCAGGACCGCAGTACCTCTCTGTCTCTGAAACATATTTTGACCTCTGGGCACCACCATCTCAATGCCCCTCAAATGTTCCCTCCTGGAACCCCAGCTTTGGTAGTGCATCAACCAGGTTTCAATCATTTGAGTGACCACAAACACCCTTGCTATGTGCCTTCCATTTACATTCAGTCAGTAACCCAGCTGCTTCGTTCGCTATTGAATCTCAAGTGACAGTTGGATGCACATTGCAGGGGTATACAGGCATTTACCGTACTGTACAGCCCCTCTCAGTACAGTCAGACTACACTTCTTAAAATCATAAATACATGTTTTGTCCAACAGTAAGGCCGGGCCTTTCCTCTGTAGTTCATAGCCAACGTAAGGAGGAAAAAATAAGCTGAAGAGCATGCCAAAATTCTCTACAGACACTGCCAATCCTCACACTGCCTATTTGCATGCCGAGGTTATTCACTATGACCCACCAAACCAATTGGCAACAGTAGCCTCTCTCTGCCTCATTCGTATGCTCCGATGCCACCTTTATTTAGCAAATGTTAGTGCTCTAGGATTTCATAGCACGATTCGCTATAGCCTCTTTTTTCAACAGAAATGTCCTAAAGGTACCTATACCAATCTGCTGGGTGGGGAGGTGAGGTTCCGTGACGATTTGAACCCGTGTTTTCAATATTGTCGGAAATACATAATATTGGTATCAGCGAACCGCAAATGATCCATTTAGCATATCCTGGTGTTTTCGCTACGATACGAGCAAGAGCACTCCTGTTATGGATACATTTCTGATCTACCCACGGCATCCATCTTAGATCATGGCCGCCATTTCGTGTTTCTTGCCCTCACATATGCAATAACCTCTGATCATTTCATTTCGATTCAGGACACGTAGCCTTAGCCGGAGATTCACCTCTTTCATGACACGTGCACCTTAAACCAGATCACGCTGTAGCTACATGATTCAACAAAGGCTGCCTCCTCTGCCCGAGGCCAGCCCACCTGAACTGGTTCTCGTGTCCATTGTCCCGATCATGATTAGGCGGCCGAAGGCGGTAGCCTTGCCCATTTACAACCCACAAACATCTCTTATCCCGCTTTCCTATCTTCTGCACCTGGCTCTGCTCCTTTCCTTCTGGGCCTTTATTAGGGGGAGGTAACGAAATTTACGATGAGGGGGTCCGGCTCTTGAATGCAATATTGACAAGGGATTGTGATGAACTAGTGGGAACCCCTCTTCCTGATGTTTGGCATCAGATATTATCGACAGTTCCTGTGTAACGCCAAATATTTATTGTTTAAGACACAAAGGTTTAGGAATGTACTAACATGTGAAATATTTGCCTGGAGCACAATTTTTAGTATATAAGGAGCAACCCTCTATGTACAAATCGAACATGCTCCTAGACACTGCCCATGCGTAGTTTCTGTGACTTCTGTGTCCCTGCAGTAATAAACCTTTGGTCTTTGACGCCACCATCGAGAAGCCCGTGTTTCTGTTCATTTGCGCACCAAGGCAGGTGGAACTCCGGGGTCTTTGGGTGTTGTTCCCTGACACCTCTGGACGGAACCAAAAAAGTCCAGAACTCCAATTGGCGCCCAACGTGGGGCGACGTCATTCGGTACCGGTCCAAAAGCCTGAAGAGTTCGAGAAGCTTCGTGTGAAGATTCCTGAGGGAGGCGCCCCACTTCATCGATCCCGGCATATCGCAAAAGTGGCCCGAAGTTCTCTTCCACGAGGGTTCCCGTTCAGGACGGCTGCAGTGGGCCGTTGCCTTGACCGTCGCCCTGTTTAGGACCCGAGGTGCAGCCCTTAGTACAGCGAAACGTGACGGGTTTCTCCTTGGTGACGTCTTCAGTGCCTCAGTTAAGTATTTAGTGGTTGCTAGTTGGTTATTTCGTGAGGGTTATTATAATCCTTGATTGGTTCTTAGTTTGGTTTGGTTTCGTAGGATTATCACTAGTTGGTCTGGTTACGATAATCTATTTGGTTCAGTTTGGGTATCGATACATTAGTTCGTTTTGGTAGGCCTAAGTTCTTGGTTCAGGTGCACATATTTGTTTCGTGTTGTGTTTGTTTTGTGTTCTGGACTGAAAATGGTAAGTCGGAAAAATTTTATGTTGTCGTGTTTTGGTTGCAACAATGACTCACGATTGGAGGACTCATGTCTGGTTCCTCCGATTGGGACTCCCCTTTATGACTTATATTGTAAACATGGTGTGGGTCCTATATCCTATAATGAGGTGTGGGTCCGCTACACCAAGAAAGACGGTGTCCTTAGTTGGCCACTGCATGGTAGTTTTGAGCCCGAAATTCTTGATAATTTAGAAGCGAAATTGTTTAGGAAGAAAGCCCGGCCGGCAATGTTTGATTCTTTCCGTTACTGGCGAAAAGAATCCAAACAGAGAGAAATAAAGAAATTTAAGAAAGAACAGAAAGAGAAAGAAGAGTTAACTCTAGAGCAAGCAACTAAACAGCTGCAAGATAATGAGTGTGAGAAGGCTATAGAGGTGGCCATTAGAGAGCATAATTTAGCGATCGACAAGTGCTACCCTGCCTTGCCATCGAAAACAGCTAAGATACTAGAGGATCCCGAAAACGATCCTCTGTTGTCTTATTTGTTACGGTCACCTCCACCGTATGCACAAGGTGCTACGGCTCCACTTGTACCAAATGTTCAATTGCCGGTTGCTGGACAACCTGGTATTCCTGTTCCTCTGAATCAAGTTCCTGTACCTCCTGTGGTTAATGTGAATGTTCCTACGGCTCCTCCTCTTCCTGGATTGCCGACTTCTATACATGTATCTGTCTCGCTTACACCTACTACTTCACAAACTATTCTTCTCGATACTCCGACTGCCTCGCTATCTGTTCCTACTTCCACGGTGTTTTCTACGTCTGCGAGTGTGTTGACTCCACTTTCTGTACGTCGAAGAATCGCTGATTCTGTGTCTAATATACTGTCTCCTTTCTATAAAAGTTTAATTAAGACTCCTGCTTCTGACTCTGTTCAGAGACGTAGTCAGCATCCGAGTATTGAGGAACGGGGAATTTTAGATTCCACGGCTCTCAGATGGATTTCGAAGAGTAGAAGATATAGTACGAGAGATGTACTAGAAACATTTATGCAGTGGAGGGAACCAACGCAGCGGTACGTCTTTGACGAGATGTGCTCGTTGTTACGTGAGGAGATGGAGGAAGATGATATTGAATCAAATTTAGAAGACTTAATTAAAGTTCAGAAAGAGTTTGCTGCCGGTATGATAGTAGGAGAAAATATAGAAGAAGCGATGGAACTGATCTTAAGTTTTAGGAATGATCCATCTCTTCGTTCACCGAGAGATTTAGAGAAAGATAAGACGAAAATGAGTCGCCAATATCCAATGAGGGAGGTTCCTCCAATTTGGCGCGAAGCAGTGGCAGCTGATAATAATGCTGGTATTGCAGCTGTTCCAGCAGGGTTCCAAAGAGTGTGGATACACATTCCGTGGAAACGAGCTGAAGTGCTAGCAGTGAAACAGGCCTTACCAGATCCGCGTAAGAATCCTGCTGGATATTATAAGGAACTAACACAGACGGTTGAAGCTTGTGTAATGAACTTAGCAGACATTGATATGTTATTTGGAAATGTAGTTCCTCAACCAGTCTGGGCTAAAATTCGTAGGGAGGATCATCAAGTAGCCTTAGGTCGTGATTGGGCAGCCATCACTGCAGCGGATGGTCAGCAAACGGGTGGCGCAAAACCTGAGCCCCTAATTGCTAATCTTCCGGGTAGGATAATAGACTTAATGAAGACTCTGATGCCCGCATTGCGTGTTAATTGGGACAAGTTATCCGCATGCAAGCAAAAGAAAGACGAAAGTGTCTCCGACTTTTTCACGAGGTTCGAAGAGACTTTTGTAGATCATAGTGGTCAGGATATGAGCACAGAAGGAGGACAGAGACTGTTTGTCGATAAGTTTGTGCATAATTTGTTACCTGAATTATGCAATAAATTAAAGGATTCAGAAAGTGCGTGGGCTGTTTCTACAACTGCGCAAATACTTGCGACTGCACAGTACTACGAAAATAGGGATAAAGAAGAAAAGGAGAAATCAGAAAAGAAAACGAAAGATTTAAAGACTAAGGTTCTTTTGCAACAGGCGTATCCGCCTCGCACGACTCAGTCTAATATGCAACAGGGTTCCTATCAGAGGACAGATTATAGTTCAACGAGGCCTCAGTATCAGTGGAACCAGTGTGCGTATTGTAAGAAAGAGGGTCACTACAAGAATGAATGTCCGATCTTAGCGCAAAATAATGCAGCAACAGCTCAGAGAGGTCGTGGTGGTTTTGTGCAGAATTCTAGAGGTCGAGGGCGAGGTGCTATGCCTCCGCAGACGAATGATCGTCCTTCCAATCACTTTGATCAACGAAATGGACAGTCAGCCCAGCAAAATAGATCTCAACAATATCTTGTTGAAGACTATTGTGAAGCGGATGAGGGATTTCAGCAAAATGGGTACTAGGATAGCCATGGACAGAGAGAGGGAGTAGTATCAGTTCCAGTGGATCAGAGTGGGCCTTATGTCGCAGTAGCAACATCAGGTGTAGTCGAACCGTTTCTGTTGGATACTGGTGCAGCAAAAAGTTCTATCATTCATGCGAAACTCCCTGGCGCACCTTTGTCTGGCTCAACAAATGTCACTGTAGGTTTTTCAGGCGCCCCTGTTTACAACCCCATATCTGGTCCTTTGTCTATTTCTGTTGGACCGTGTCAATTGAAAGCACCATTGATTTTGACGACAGGTTGTAATGAAAATCTGCTTGGTTTAGACCCACCCATTCTGCCCAGGCTCCTCCTATACCCCCTCCTCTCTGACTCCACCCATTCTGCCCAGGCTCCTCCTAAGCCCCTCCTCTGCTGTCTGACCCCACGCAATCTGACTAGGCTCCTCCTAAGCCCCTCCTCTGCTGTCTGACCCCACCCATTCTGCCCAGGCTCCTCCTAAGCCCCTCCTCTGCTGTCTGACCCCACCCATTCTGCCCAGGCTCCTCCTAAGCCCCTCTTCTCCTCTCTGACCTCACCCAATCTGACTAGGCTCCTCCTATACCCATTCTTGGGGGTAGGACTTCCACACGCGCGCTCTAGCAGCGCTATAAAAGGGAACCGGAGCATTCTGCAGGTGATTACCATCTGCCTTGAACCTACTTTCCCCTCCTGAGGCGGAAGCCGGGAGGTCTCCCTACTTTTCTTTTATTTAGAACACTTGACTCGTGTTTTTTAAAATTTGCATTTTCATTGTGTGCCTCTCGCTGTTTTGCTCGCGCTTGTGTTTAAAGCGTGCTGGAGCACAGTGCTGCTTATTTCTCGATCTCCCAGCGCTTGTAAGCGCTTTGCTTCCCCCCCCTCCATTGCCTGGGATTCTGAGACCGCCCTCGGCTGAGTATTGACGCCGAGGGCTGGGATCTCATCTTGGCAGACATCTTGGGGGTAGGACTTCCACACGCGCGCTCTAGCAGCGCTATAAAAGGGAACCGGAGCATTCTGCAGGTGATTACCATCTGCCTTGAACCTACTTTCCCCTCCTGAGGCGGAAGCCTCAGGAGGGGAAAGAACACTTGACTCGTGTTTTTTAAAATTTGCATTTTCATTGTGTGCCTCTCGCTGTTTTGCTCGCGCTTGTGTTTAAAGCGTGCTGGAGCACAGTGCTGCTTATTTCTCGATCTCCCAGCGCTTGTAAGCGCTTTGCTTCCCCCCCCTCCATTGCCTGGGATTCTGAGACCGCCCTCGGCTGAGTATTGACGCCGAGGGCTGGGATCTCATCTTGGCAGACATCTTGGGGGTAGGACTTCCACACGCGCGCTCTAGCAGCGCTATAAAAAGCTCACCTCTCTTTCCGCGCCGGATCTGCGCCGGAGTCGTGCCAGAGTCCTGCCCGTCTGCGCCCGTCAGCGTCCCGGAGGCGTTCGGCGTGGCAGGTACCTCTGACCACTATGTACCGCTATTCCGCTCAGGAGCTTCTATCGTTGCGCAATAGTCATACTTCATGCCTATCAGTCTTCCCCAGCCGGTATAGGGGTAAGCATAAATGCCCTGCCTGTCTTTGGCATCCTGTTCGCACCCTCTCTTCCCCTTTGCCTGGTAAGGAGAGTAGCTCTAAACATCTTTGTCTACTCCTTAATACGAGGTCATTGCATCGCCACACTCAAGAGATCTTTGATCTCCTGTCAACTATCAGTCCCACATGCCTGATGCTTACTGAGACATGGCTCAATGATTCCTCTAATCCGGACATAGTGGCTGCCATTCCCACTGACTACACTATCCATCGACAGGATAGAGACAAGGGCAGGGGAGGCGGAGTCGCCCTGATTGTGAAGAATTCTCTTCCGTGCACAGTCATGCACACACATACTATCGAAGGGGCCGATTCATTAGCCTTCACCATCGCTCTATCACCACAACAAGCATTGAAGGGTATGATCGTTTACAGACCCCCGGGCCCTGTCGGCTCTTTTTTCGAGGACCTCCAACAGGCCATGTCGGTCCTTGTCTTGAGATCGGAGCAGTGCTTATTGGTAGGCGATTTTAATTTTCACATGGACGACCACAATGATCAAAATGCCATCAAATTGCTGGATATTACATTTACCCTGGGTCTTTCCCCTTATCTTTCTGGTCCCACCCACGATAAAGGCCACACACTTGATCAGGTTTTTTCCACCATACCTATCACGAATGTCACACTTTTGCCAATCGTTTGGTCCGACCATTTCCTGGCCCACTTTGAAATACATTCTATTCCGGCCCCCCCTGCTAGAACCACGAGACAGCAGGGCAGCAACTATAGGACACTGCACAGGGTGACCTCGGACATGCTCACACATGCCTTAATTGATCACCCTGTGGTCTGCACTGGGGATCTGGAGGAAGATCTGGAGAGCTTACAATCATGGCTCCTTGCCAGACTCGATGAGTTTGCTCCCCTCCAGCCACCTAGGTCCGTTGCTCGACGGGTTTCTGCTCCCTGGTTCACGGAGGACTTAGCCATTGCCCGCAGGCATTGTAAAGTGGTAGAGCGTGCATGGAGAGCCCAGTATGAGCTTGAGGCTAAACAACGTTATAAAATAACGATGAAGGCATACCATGATCTCGTTCTTCAGAGCAAGAAACGATATCTCGCCAAAAGGATTGATGACGCTGCCAACTCCTGTAAGGAGATTTTCTCAATCGTGCGTGAATTCACTGGCCCCCGGTCCATCTCCACTCAGAGTGCCCCGACAGAGACCTGGACTAACACTATTGCCAACTTTTTTACCACCAAAATCAGGCAAATCCAGGCCTCCTTTCCGCAGAGAGATCCGGATAATGTGTCTGTGAGGCCGATTGTGGCAGCGCCTCTGTCTCCACCGGGCCCAGTTCTGCTCGATTTTCCTCCTCTCTCGGTTGACACATCTTTAACCTTGATGAGGAACCTTAAGTCGGGCTCACCATTATATCTTTGCCCGGCAAAATTTCTGGCGAGAGTGGCTGATGCTATAAATCCTATAGCCAATCCCATCCTTAATCTATCTCTGAGCGAGGGCTCTCTGCCTCCGACATGGAAGCAAGCCATGGTCATTCCTCTGATCAAGAAACCTAATCTTGACCCGGAGGCACCTTCCAACTATAGACCAATCTCGCTCCTCCCAGCACTGACCAAGATCTTGGAAAAGCACGTACATGGCGTGCTCTCCAATTTCTTGGAGTCTAATGATCTGCTCCATGAATCCCAATCGGGATTCCGCTCCAACTTAAGCACCGAGACGGCGCTCTTGGAAGTCTCGGAGATCATCAGAGAAGTGCTGGATATGGGAGGCAGGGTGTTGTTAGTTATGCTAGACCTGTCGGCGGCGTTTGACACCGTCCCCCATGAGGATCTCCTCACTAGGCTCCATGACATCGGGCTAGGGGGGACGGTGCTCAATTGGTTTTCTTCCTTTTTGGCCAGCCGCCGCCAGACGGTCTGGGTTCCACCCGGATCCGCCGAGATGCCGCCATTGGGAGTCGGAGTGCCTCAGGGCTCTATCCTGAGCCCCACTCTTTTCAACATCCTGATGACCCCTCTGGCGACATTGGCGGAGTCCCATGGGGCCCGGATCGTCTCTTATGCTGACGACACTCAGCTCCTCTTCACCTGTCGTAAGGGTGAAGAGTTTGATGGTGAAGGGATCCGCGAGTGCCTTGGGGCTGTTTTTAGCTGGTTTTCACAAAACAGCCTCAAGTGCAACTCGGATAAGTCCGAAATACTATTCTTCGGATGCCCCTCTGAACCAGACTGGCGAGGCTGGTGGCCTGCTGACAAGTTCCCTCCCACACAGTCATCTAAGTGGGCCAAGAACCTGGGAGTCAAAATCGATAATGAGCTGTCGCTCAAATCCCAGGTTTCTACCCTTACGGGAACTTGTTTTGGCATCCTCAGAATGTTGCGCAAGTTTTTCCCCTTACTTTCGGAGCAACATCGGAGGATCACTGTTCAGGCCCTCATAGGGTCCAGATTGGACTATGCCAATGCTCTATATCTGGGCCTGCCTGAATACCTCCTCCAACGCCTGCAGATCACTCAGAACGCTGCTGCGCGCGCCATCTTTGGCCTTCATCGTCGGACTAGTGCCTCTAATCTTCTTGCATCCCTCCACTGGCTCCCGGTGCGGAAGAGGATACTGTTTAAGACCATGACTCTCGCCCACAAGGCCTTATATGGCACTGGGGCCAAGTATCTTCAGAGGAGGCTTGACTTTTACCGACCGGCACGCTCCCTTAGGTCAGAAACCTTGGCCTTGGCTCGGGTCCCACGTATCAAAAAGGCTCGGCTAGGCGGCCGGTCCTTTAGCTTTCTTGCTCCTAAGCTTTGGAACTCGTTGCCGTTGTCCCTGCGGAGCACTTCTAATCTGCTTGTCTTCAGGAAAAACCTGAAAACTTGGCTGTTTGCCGGATAATTCTCCCCTCTGTGGCCCTTTTCTCTGTTATTGTTATGTTTCCTGTCCCACTTTTGGTTTGGAGCTCAAAGCGCCGGGACACTCCTTTGGAGTAGCCGTTGCGCTATACAAGTCCCAATTTAACATTAACATTCTGCCCAGGCTCCTCCTATACCCCTCCTCTCTGACCCCACCCAATCTGACTAGGCTCCTCCTATACCCCCTCTGCCAGGCTCCTTCTATACCCCTCCTCTCTGACCCCACCCAATCTGACTAGGCTCCTCCTAAGCCCCTCCTCTGCTGTCTGACCCCACCCATTCTGCCCAGGCTCCTCCTATTTGACCCCACCCAATCTGACTAGGTTCCTCCTAAGCCCCTCCTCTGCTGTCTGGCCCCACCCAACCTGCCCAGGCTCCTCCTATACCACTCCTCTCTGACCCCACCCAATCTGACTAGGCTCCTCCTAAGCCCCTCCTCTGCTGTCTGACCCCACCCATTCTGCCCAGGCTCCTCCTATACCCCCTCCTCTCTGACTCCACCCATTCTGACTAGGCTCCTCCTATTTGACCCCACCCAATCTGACTAGGCTCCTCCTAAGCCCCTCCTCTGCTGTCTGACCCCACCCATTCTGCCCAGGCTCTGCCTAAGCCCCTCCTCTGCTGTCTGACCCCACCCATTCTGCCCAGGCTCCTCCTAAGACCCTCCTCTGCTGTCTGACCCCACCCATTCTGCCCAGGCTCCTCCTATACCCCCTCCTCTCTGACTCCACCCATTCTGCCCAGGCTCCTCCCATACCCCTCTGACCCCACCCATTCTGCCCAGGCTCCTCCTAAGCCCCTCCTCTGCTGTCTGACCCCACCAATTCTGCCCAGGCTCCTCCTATTTGACCCCACCCAATCTGACTAGGCTCCTCCTATACCCCTCCTCTCTGACCTCACCCAATCTGACTAGGTTCCTCCTAAGCCCCTCCTCTCTGACCCCACCCAATCTGACTAGGCTTCTCCTAAGCCCCTCCTCTGCTGTCTGACCCCACCCATTCTGCCCAGGCTCCTCCCATACCCCTCTGACCCGACCCATTCTGCCCAGGCTCCTCCTATTTGACCCCACCCAATCTGACTTGGCTCCTCCTATACCCCCTCTGCCAGGCTCCTTCTATACCCCTCCTCTCTGACCCCACCCAATCTGACTTGGCTCCTCCTATACCCCCTCTGCCAGGCTCCTTCTATACCCCTCCTCTCTGACCCCACCCATTCTGACTTGGCTCCTCCTATACCCCCTCTGCCAGGCTCCTTCTATACCCCTCCTCTCTGACCCCACCCATTCTGCCCAGGCTCCTCCTATTTGACCCCACCCAATCTGACTTGGCTCCTCCTAAGCCCCTCCTCTGCTGTCTGACCCCACCCATTCTGCCCAGGCTCCTCCTATTTGACCCCACCCATTCTGCCCAGGCTCCTCCTAAGCCCCTCCTCTGCTGTCTGACCCCCACCCATTCTGCCCAGGCTCCTCCTATACCCCACCTCTCTGACTCCACCCATTCTGCCCAGGCTCCTCCTATACCCCTCCTCTCTGACCCCACCCAATCTGACTAGGCTCCTCCTAAGCCCCTCCTCTGCTGTCTGACCCCACCCATTCTGCCCAGGCTCCTCCTATTTGACCCAACCCGACTAGGCTCCTCCTATACCCCACCTCTCTGACCCCACCCAATCTGACTAGGCTCCTCCTAAGCCCCTCCTCTGCTGTCTGACCCCACCCATTCTGCCCAGGCTCCGCCTATACCCCACCTCTCTGACCCCACCCATTCTGCTTAGGCTCCTCCTATACCCCACCTCTCTGACCCCACCCATTCTGCCCAGGCTCCTCCTATACCCCACCTCTCTGACCCCACCCATTCTGCCCAGGCTCCTCCTATTTGACCCCACCCAATCTGACTAGGCTCCTCCTATACCCCCTCTGCCAGGCTCCTCCTATACCCCCTCCTCTCTGACCCCACCCAATCTGACTAGGCTCCTCCTATACCCCTCCTCTCTGACCCCACCCAATCTGACTAGGCTTCTCCTAAGCCCCTCCTCTGCTGTCTGACCCCACCCATTCTGCCCAGGCTCCTCCCATACCCCTCTGACCCGACCCATTCTGCCCAGGCTCCTCCTATTTGACCCCACCCAATCTGACTTGGCTCCTCCTATACCCCCTCTGCCAGGCTCCTTCTATACCCCTCCTCTCTGACCCCACCCAATCTGACTTGGCTCCTCCTATACCCCCTCTGCCAGGCTCCTTCTATACCCCTCCTCTCTGACCCCACCCATTCTGACTTGGCTCCTCCTATACCCCCTCTGCCAGGCTCCTTCTATACCCCTCCTCTCTGACCCCACCCATTCTGCCCAGGCTCCTCCTATTTGACCCCACCCAATCTGACTTGGCTCCTCCTAAGCCCCTCCTCTGCTGTCTGACCCCACCCATTCTGCCCAGGCTCCTCCTATTTGACCCCACCCATTCTGCCCAGGCTCCTCCTATACCCCACCTCTCTGACTCCACCCATTCTGCCCAGGCTCCTCCTATTTGACCCCACCCATTCTGCCCAGGCTCCTCCTATTTGACCCCACCCAATCTGACTAGGCTCCTCCTAAGCCCCTCCTCTGCTGTCTGACCCCACCCATTCTGCCCAGGCTCCTCCTATACCCCACCTCTCTGACCCCACCCATTCTGCCCAGGCTCCTCCTATTTGACCCCACCCAATCTGCCCAGGCTCCTCCTATACCCCTCCTCTCTGACCCCACCCAACCTGCCCAGGGTCCTCCTCCTACAGACAACACCCATTCTCTTTCACCTTTCTTTCCACACCTATTTTACTTACCGACCAATCTGCAATCCCTCTTTCGCTAGGCATGATTCCACTCTTACACAACACACAGACACATTTTACTTACCAATTTACTTACCTGGTGCCGAACCCGGGATTTGAACCCTGGTTGCCTGGATGGAAGGCAGGAACTTACCCACTGGACCACACTGGTTTCCATGTAAGTAGCCTATCAAATTGTCCTTATGTCATGGTCGTCCTTTTAATGTGCAATGGAAGCCACAGGGAAGGACACCAAGGCCTGTATGTTGCTTATAGTTACTACTGCAATCCTCTAGACCACCAAGGAGCTATAGCTCAAAGGTAAGGCTTGTACCTTTGGTGGGGACAGCCCTCACAGGCCAGGGTTCGAATCCTGCCAGTGCTGTAGAAGTATCCCAAGGTGGGAAATTTTCAAACAGTGATTTTCTTTTATTTTTTTTTGCTAAGTGTTTTTCTGGTTTCCATGTAAGTAGCCTATCAAATTGTCCGTATGTCATGGTCATCCATTTAATGTGCAATGGAAGCCACAGGAAAGGACACCAAGGCCTGTATGTTGCTTATAGTTACTACTGCAATCCTCCAGACCACCAAGGAGCTATAGCTCAAAGGTAAGGCTTGTACCTTTGGTGGGGACAGCCCTCACAGGGGAGGGTTCAAACCTGCCAGTGCTGTAGAAGTATCCCAAGGTGGGAAATTTTCAAACAGTGATTTTCTTTTTTTTTTGTTGCTAAGTGTTTTTCTGGTTTCCATGTAAGTAGCCTATCAAATTGTCCTTATGTCATGGTCATCCATTTAATGTGCAATGGAAGCCACAGGGAAGGACACCAAGGCCTGTATGTTGCTTATAGTTACTACTGCAATCCTCTAGACCACCAAGGAGATAGCTCAAAGGTAAGGTTTGTACCTTTGGGGGGGACAGCCCTCACAGGCCAGGGTTCGAATCCTGCCAGTTCTGTAGAAGTGTCCCAAGGTGGGAAATTTTCAAACAGTGATTTTTTTTTTTGCTAGTGTTTTTTTGGCAGGTGTCTCCCAACATTTCATATGTTTTCTCTCATGACCTTCTACCAACCGCCCTATTTCTCAAGTAGGTGCTAGGAACAAGGCCTTATCTTCCTTTATCAATGTCGTCATTCTTTGTCCTTTAAGTTTGGTGAATTGCAGAGTGCAATTGTGGTATTGGGGGTTATAACTGAGCACAAGTATGCGAGGATGGTGCTACACTTATTGTAAAATAGGTTGGTTGATGGTGATTTTTCATTTTAGTGTGAGCCACTCGCTCAAATCAGGGGTTTGGTGCCAGTGAGCTTGGATAGAAATAAAGGTCAAGTATGAGCTCTGGCTAAGGAAATGATGGGTCGAGTTTGAGGCTAGATAGAGTCCATTTATTAGGTGCAATAAGAAGTTGGAAAGATTGTTTCCTTTAAGAGACAGACAAGAGCAGAGTCAAGCCTTTGCTCTAGTAGATCTGCATCATGCCTGCTGCAGGATGTGAAAGAGTGGACCTCCACAGCAGTGCGCTGTGCCGGGCTGGGCTGCACTGGGCTGGGCTGGGCCTGCCCTGGCATCTTGGATTTATTCACCCACCTCCTTCCTTTGAAGAACGCTCACGAACGGCCACGAACGTCCTTGTTCTGTATACAGGCGGACAGCAGGCAATTTAGGACCCTGCTAAATGATGGTTATGTCCCCATGTGCTTCCTTCGAGTGGCAAAATCCTTCGTCTAAGGCAGGTGGGCCTTTTTAAAATTTGGTTGAAGACCATATGTTGGAGGCAGTATCACGGCACAAGCCGCCGACCGTCTCAGAAGAAAGTATGCATGGGAGGACATTATTTGCATAGGAGAGCCCTCTTCTCAGTCCCATTCTTAAGCTGCAGTGGCCATGAAGTGTTACTAGTGGGCAGCAGTATGAACAAAAGAGCACACTGAGGCTTTTCTTCTTCTTGCTGACATGATTCTTGGTCATTTTTGTCTTGCAGGGCCTAAGGAGTGAATGACTACGATGACTGAGGGGATGAGGAATGGCTGGCCTGTATTTGTGGTGAAGGGGGAACATTTGGAAGGTAAACAGCAAGATGAAAGCGTCAAAGCATATATGTTTGCTGAGTGATTGAGTCTGTGTGTCACTTGTCTCTTTGTAGGGACATGTGAGAAAGGAACAGCAGCACCATAGACTTCAGGTGGGAGAGCAAGCAAGGATGAATATTTCCCTCAAATCCAAATACTTACAGCACCTCAAAGATGACAAGTGCGATATGATGTTCTGCAATTGCAAGGATTTGCCATGTGTGGTGCATAAATATGCATGGTTAGTGAGGTTTTTCCCAGAATGTGAGTATCGTTAGGCTGGCAAATGTCAGGCACTCCTTTGGGGGTATGAGGCCAAGAAAAAATTTGGGAAGTTTGCTACAGTCATCTGTAGGATCGGAAGACACTGGGGAATCGTTACAGAGGGAGCCAGGCTGCACAAAACGTGGTAACAGTTGGACAGAAATCTTTAGCAGGACTTTTGACTACCCCCAATGTGGGACCAGGACCGCAGTACCTCTCTGTCTCTGAAACATATTTTGACCTCTGGGCACCACCATCTCAATGCCCCTCAAATGTTCCCTCCTGGAACCCCAGCTTTGGTAGTGCATCAACCAGGTTTCAATCATTTGAGTGACCACAAACACCCTTGCTATGTGCCTTCCATTTACATTCAGTCAGTAACCCAGCTGCTTCGTTCGCTATTGAATCTCAAGTGACAGTTGGATGCACATTGCAGGGGTATACAGGCATTTACCGTACTGTACAGCCCCTCTCAGTACAGTCAGACTACACTTCTTAAAATCATAAATACATGTTTTGTCCAACAGTAAGGCCGGGCCTTTCCTCTGTAGTTCATAGCCAACGTAAGGAGGAAAAAATAAGCTGAAGAGCATGCCAAAATTCTCTACAGACACTGCCAATCCTCACACTGCCTATTTGCATGCCGAGGTTATTCACTATGACCCACCAAACCAATTGGCACCAGTAGCCTCTCTCTGCCTCATTCGTATGCTCCGATGCCACCTTTATTTAGCAAATGTTAGTGCTCTAGGATTTCATAGCACGATTCGCTATAGCCTCTTTTTTCAACAAAAATGTCCTAAAGGTACCTATACCAATCTGCTGGGTGGGGGAGAGGGGGGCTGCTGCTGCTGGCAGTAACATTTTGGGGCACCCCACCTGCAAAAATACATTCACATGCTCCTTGTTGTACCTTTCAATACCATAACTGCAGCAGAATCGTATGGTGACCCCTGTTGGTAACAGAAACTGTCAAACAGCTTTTTGCCACCCCCCCCTCCCCCGTTGCCCCTAACCATTTGGGGTACACCCCATGAGGGAGGATCAGAGCAATAAAAAATAATGGTAGCCCCCCCAAAAAGTACCTGGAAGGCATGCCATTCTATGCACCTCATCGCTCTTCACGTTGCGCCTAAGCACCTTTTAATACTGCTCCCCGACTGCCCCCTCCCAAAAGAAATCAGAAAGTATAGGGGGGTGCATTAAAAAAGTTTTTGCAGTTCCCCACCATAAGTCAGGATCCTCCTCCATCTATGACCCCTTCCTAGGCCCTCAGACCCCACCCATTCTGCCCAGGCTCCTCCTATTTGACCACACCCAATCTGACTAGGCTCCTCCTATACCCCCTCCTCTCTGACTCAACCCATTCTGCCCAGGCTCCTCCCATACCCCTCTGACCCCACTCATTCTGCCCAGGCTCCTCCTATACCCCTCTTATTTGACCCCAATCTGACTAGGCTCCTCCTAAGCCCCTCCTCTGCTGTCTGACCCCACCCATTCTGACTAAGCTCCTCCTAAACCCATCCTCTGCTGTCTGACTCCACCCATTCTGCCCAGGCTCCTCCTCAGCCCCTCCTCTGCTGTCTGACCCCACCCATTCTGCCCAGGCTCCTCCTAAACCCCTCTTATTTGACCCCAATCTGACTAGGCTCCTCCTATACCCCCTCCTCTCTGACCCCACCGAATCTGACTAGGCTCCTCCTAAACCCCTCCTCTGCTGTCTGACCCCACCCATTCTGCCCAGGCTCCTCCTAAGCCCCTCTGCCCAGGCTCCTCCTATACCCCTCCTCTCTGACCTCACCCAATCTGACTAGGCTCCTCCTATACCCATTCTGCCCAGGCTCCTCCTATACCCCCTCCTCTCTGACTCCACCATTCTGCCCAGGCTCCTCCTATACCCCTCCTCTCTGACCCCACCCAATCTGACTAGGCTCCTCCTAAGCCCCTCCTCTGCTGTCTGACCCCACCCATTCTGCCCAGGCTCCTCCTATTTGACCCCACCCAATCTGACTAGGTTCCTCCTGAGCCCCTCCTCTGCTGTCTGGCCCCACCCAACCTGCCCAGGCTCCTCCTATACCCCTCCTCTCTGACCCCACCCAATCTGACTAGGCTCCTCCTAAGCCCCTCCTCTGCTGTCTGACCCCACCCATTCTGCCCAGGCTCCTCCTATTTGACCCCACCCAATCTGACTAGGCTCCTCCTATACCCCCTCTGCCAGGCTCCTCCTATACCCCTCCTCTCTGACCTCACCCATTCTGACCAGGCTCCTCCTATTTGACCCCACCCAATCTGACTTGGCTCCTCCTAAACCCCTCCTCTGCTGTCTGACCCCACCCATTCTGCCCAGGCTCCTCCTATACCCCCTCCTCTCTGACCCCACCCAATCTGACTAGGCTCCTCCTATACCCCCTCTGCCCAGGCTCCTCCTATACCCCTCCTCTCTGACCTCACCCAATCTGACTAGGCTCCTCCTATACCCATTCTGCCCAGGCTCCTCCTATACCCCCTCCTCTCTGACTCCACCCGTTCTGACTAGGCTCCTCCTAAGCCCCTCCTCTGCTGTCTGACCCCACCCATTCTGCCCAGGCTCCTCCTATTTGACCCCACCCAATCTGACTAGGTTCCTCCGGAGCCCCTCCTCTGCTGTCTGGCCCCACCCAACCTGCCCAGGCTCCTCCTATACCCCTCCTCTCTGACCCCACCCAATCTGACTAGGCTCCTCCTAAGCCCCTCCTCTGCTGTCTGACCCCACCCATTCTGCCCAGGCTCCTCCTATTTGACCCCACCCAATCTGACTAGGCTCCTCCTATACCCCCTCTGCCAGGCTCCTCCTATACCCCTCCTCTCTGACCTCACCCATTCTGACCAGGCTCCTCCTATTTGACCCCACCCAATCTGACTTGGCTCCTCCTAAACCCCTCCTCTGCTGTCTGACCCCACCCATTCTGCCCAGGCTCCTCCTATACCCCCTCCTCTCTGACCCCACCCAATCTGACTAGGCTCCTCCTATACCCCCTCTGCCCAGGCTCCTCCTATACCCCTCCTCTCTGACCTCACCCATTCTGACCAGGCTCCTCCTATTTGACCCCACCCAATCTGACTTGGCTCCTCCTAAACCCCTCCTCTGCTGTCTGACCCCACCCATTCTGCCCAGGCTCCTCCTATACCCCCTCCTCTCTGACCCCACCCAATCTGACTAGGCTCCTCCTATACCCCCTCTGCCCAGGCTCCTCCTAAACCCCTCCTCTCTGACCTCACCCAATCTGACTAGGCTCCTCCTATACCCATTCTGCCCCGGCTCCTCCTATACCCCCTCCTCTCTGACCCCACCCATTCTGCCCAGGCTCCTCCTATACCCCCTCCTCTCTGACTCCACCCATTCTGCCCAGGCTCCTCCTATTTGACCCCACCCAATCTGACTAGGCTCCTCCTAAGCCCCTCCTCTGCTGTCTGACCCCACCCATTCTGCCCAGGCTCATCCTAAGCCCCTCCTCTCTGACCCCACCAATTCTGCCCAGGCTCCTCCTAAGCCCCTCATCTGCTGTCTGACCCCACCCATTTTGCCCAGGCTCATCCTATACCCCTCCTCTCTGACCCCACCCAATCTGACTAGGCTCCTAAGCCCCTCCTCTGCTGTCTGACCCCACCCATTCTGCCCAGGCTCCTCCTATACCCCCTCCTCTCTGACTCCACCCATTCTGCCCAGGCTCCTCCTATTTGACCCCACCCAATCTGACTAGGCTCCTCCTATACCCCCTCTGCCCAGGCTCCTCCTATTTGACCCCACCCAATCTGACTAGGCTCCTCCTAAGCCCCTCCTCTGCTGTCTGACCCCACCCATTCTGCCCAGGCTCCTCCTATACCCCCTCCTCTCTGACTCCACCCATTCTGCCCAGGCTCCTCCTAAGCCCCTCCTCTTTGACCCCACCCATTCTGCCCAGGCTCCTCCTAAGCCCCTCCTCTGCTGTCTGACCCCACCCATTCTGCCCAGGCTCCTCCTATACCCCCTCCTCTCTGACTCCACCCATTCTGCCCAGGCTCCTCCTAAGCCCCTCCTCTGCTGTCTGACCCCACGCAATCTGACTAGGCTCCTCCTAAGCCCCTCCTCTGCTGTCTGACCCCACCCATTCTGCCCAGGCTCCTCCTAAGCCCCTCCTCTGCTGTCTGACCCCACCCATTCTGCCCAGGCTCCTCCTAAGCCCCTCCTCTCCTCTCTGACCTCACCCAATCTGACTAGGCTCCTCCTATACCCATTCTGCCCAGGCTCCTCCTATACCCCTCCTCTCTGACCCCACCCAATCTGACTAGGCTCCTCCTATACCCCCTCTGCCAGGCTCCTTCTATACCCCTCCTCTCTGACCCCACCCAATCTGACTAGGCTCCTCCTAAGCCCCTCCTCTGCTGTCTGGCCCCACCCAACCTGCCTAGGCTCCTCCTATACCACTCCTCTCTGACCCCACCCAATCTGACTAGGCTCCTCCTAAGCCCCTCCTCTGCTGTCTGACCCCACCCATTCTGCCCAGGCTCCTCCTATACCCCCTCCTCTCTGACTCCACCCATTCTGACTAGGCTCCTCCTATTTGACCCCACCCAATCTGACTAGGCTCCTCCTAAGCCCCTCCTCTGCTGTCTGACCCCACCCATTCTGCCCAGGCTCTGCCTAAGCCCCTCCTCTGCTGTCTGACCCCACCCATTCTGCCCAGGCTCCTCCTAAGCCCCTCCTCTGCTGTCTGACCCCACCCATTCTGCCCAGGCTCCTCCTATACCCCCTCCTCTCTGACTACACCCATTCTGCCCAGGCTCCTCCCATACCCCTCTGACCCCACCCATTCTGCCCAGGCTCCTCCTATTTGACCCCACCCAATCTGACTAGGCTCCTCCTAAGCCCCTCCTCTGCTGTCTGTCTGACCCCACCCATTCTGCCCAGGCTCCTCCTATACCCCCTCCTCTCTGACTCCACCCATTCTGCCCAGGCTCCTCCTATTTGACCCCACCCAATCTGACTAGGCTCCTCCTATACCCCCTCTGCCCAGGCTCCTCCTATACCCCTCCTCTCTGACCCCACCCATTCTGCCCAGGCTCCTCCTATACCCCCTCCTATTTGACCCCACCCAATCTGACTTGGCTCCTCCTAAGCCCCTCCTCTGCTGTCTGACCCCACCCATTCTGCCCAGGCTCCTCCTATTTGACCCCACACAATCTGACTAGGCTCCTCCTAAGCCCCTCCTCTGCTGTCTGACCCCACCCATTCTGCCCAGGCTCCTCCTATACCCCACCTCTCTGACCCCACCCAATCTGACTAGGCTCCTCCTAAGCCCCTCCTCTGCTGTCTGACCCCACCCATTCTGACTAGGCTCCTCCTAAGCCCCTCCTCTGCTGTCTGACCCCACCCATTCTGCCCAGGCTCCTCCTATTTGACCCCACCCAATCTGACTAGGTTCCTCCTAAGCCCCTCCTCTGCTGTCTGGCCCCACCCAACCTGCCCAGGCTCCTCCTATACCCCTCCTCTCTGACACCACCCAATCTGACTAGGCTCCTCCTAAGCCCCTAGGCTCCTCCTAAGCCCCTCCTCTCTGACCCCACCCAATCTGACTAGGCTCCTCTTAAGCCCCTCTTCTGCTGTCTGACCCCACCCATTCTGCCCAGGCTCCTCCTATACCCCCTCCTCTCTGACTCCACCCATTCTGACTAGGCTCCTCCTATTTGACCACACCCAATTTGACTAGGCTCCTCCTAAGCCCCTCCTCTGCTGTCTGACCCCACCCATTCTGCCCAGGCTCCGCCTAAGCATCTCCTCTCTGACCCCACCCATTCTGCCCAGGCTCCTCCTAAGCCCCTCCTCTGCT
This sequence comes from Lissotriton vulgaris, assembly GCF_964263255.1. Taxonomy (NCBI): domain Eukaryota; kingdom Metazoa; phylum Chordata; class Amphibia; order Caudata; family Salamandridae; genus Lissotriton; species Lissotriton vulgaris. The sequence continues at coordinate 1,004,438,304 of NC_141695.1, forward strand.
GTCTGACCCCACCCATTCTGCCCAGGCTCCTCCTAAGCCCCTCCTCTGCTGTCTGACCCCACCCATTCTGCCCAGGCTCCTCCTATACCCCCTCCTCTCTGACTCCACCCATTCTGCCCAGGCTCCTCCTATACCCCTCCTATTTGACCCCACCCAATCTGACTTGGCTCCTCCTAAGCCCCTCCTCTGCTGTCTGACCCCACCCATTCTGCCCAGGCTCCTCCTATTTGACCCCACCCAATCTGACTAGGTTCCTCCTAAGCCCCTCCTCTGCTGTCTGGCCCCACCCAACCTGCCCAGGCTCCTCCTATACCCCTCCTCTCTGACCCCACCCAATCTGACTAGGCTCCTCCTAAGCCCCTAGGCTCCTCCTAAGCCCCTCCTCTCTGACCCCACCCAATCTGACTAGGCTCCTCTTAAGCCCCTCTTCTGCTGTCTGACCCCACCCATTCTGCCCAGGCTCCTCCTATACCCCCTCCTCTCTGACTCCACCCATTCTGACTAGGCTCCTCCTATTTGACCACACCCAATTTGACTAGGCTCCTCCTAAGCCCCTCCTCTGCTGTCTGACCCCACCCATTCTGCCCAGGCTCCGCCTAAGCATCTCCTCTCTGACCCCACCCATTCTGCCCAGGCTCCTCCTAAGCCCCTCCTCTGCTGTCTGACCCCACCCATTCTGCCCAGGCTCCTCCTAAGCCCCTCCTCTGCTGTCTGACCCCACCCATTCTGCCCAGGCTCCTCCTATACCCCCTCCTCTCTGACTCCACCCATTCTGCCCAGGCTCCTCCTATACCCCTCCTCTCTGACCCCACCCAATCTGACTAGGCTCCTCCTAAGCCCCTCCTCTGCTGTCTGACCCCACCCATTCTGCCCAGGCTCCTCCTATTTGACCCAACCCAATCTGACTAGGCTCCTCCTATACCCCCTCTGCCAGGCTCCTCCTATACCCCTCCTCTCTGACCTCACCCATTCTGACCAGGCTCCTCCTATTTGACCCCACCCAATCTGACTTGGCTCCTCCTAAACCCCTCCTCTGCTGTCTGACCCCACCCATTCTGCCCAGGCTCCACCTATACCCCCTCCTCTCTGACCCCACCCAATCTGACTAGGCTCCTCCTATACCCCCTCTGCCCAGGCTCCTCCTATACCCCTCCTCTCTGACCTCACCCAATCTGACTAGGCTCCTCCTATACCCATTCTGCCCAGGCTCCTCCTATACCCCCTCCACCCAATCTGACTAGGCTCCTCCTATACCCCTCCTCTCTGACCTCACCCAATCTGACTAGGCTCCTCCTAAGCCCCTCCTCTGCTGTCTGACCCCACCCAACCTGCCCAGGCTCCTCCTATACCCCTCCTCTCTGACCCCACCCAATCTGACTAGGCTCTCCTAAGCCCCTCCTCTGCTGTCTGACCCCACCCATTCTGCCCAGGCTCCTCCTATTTGACCCCACCCAATCTGACTAGGTTCCTCCTAAGCCCCTCCTCTGCTGTCTGGCCCCACCCAACCTGCCCAGGCTCCTCCTATACCCCTCCTCTCTGACCCCACCCAATCTGACTAGGCTCCTCCTAAGCCCCTCCTCTGCTGTCTGACCCCACCCATTCTGCCCAGGCTCCTCCTATACCCCCTCCTCTCTGACTCCACCCATTCTGCCCAGGCTCCTCCTAAGCCCCTCCTCTCTGACTCCACCCATTCTGCCCAGGCTCCTCCTAAGCCCCTCCTCTCTGACCCCACCCATTCTGCCCAGGCTCCTCCTAAGCCCCTCCTCTGCTGTCTGACCCCACCCATTCTGCCCAGGCTCCTCCTAAGCCACTCCTCTCTGACCCCACCCATTCTGCCCAGGCTCCTCCTAAGCCCCTCCTCTGCTGTCTGACCCCACCCATTCTGCCTAGGCTCCTCCTATACCCCTCCTCTCTAACCTCACCCAATCTGACTAGGCTCCTCCTATACCCATTCTGCCCAGGCTCCTCCTATACCCCTCCTATTTGACCCCACCCAATCTGAGTTGGCTCCTCCTAAGCCCCTCCTCTGCTGTCTGACCCCACCCATTCTGCCCAGGCTCCTCCTATTTGACCCCACCCATTCTGCCCAGGCTCCTCCTATACCCCCTCCTCTCTGACCCCACCCATTCTGCCCAGGCTCCTCCTATACCCCTCCTATTTGACCCCACCCAATCTGACTTGGCTCCTCCTAAGCCCCTCCTCTGCTGTCTGACCCCACCCATTCTGCCCAGGCTCCGCCTAAGCCCCTCCTCTCCGACCCCACCCATTCTGCCCAGGCTCCGCCTAAGCCCCTCCTCTCTGACCCCACCCATTCTGCCCAGGCTCCTCCTAAGCCCCTCCTCTGCTGTCTGACCCCACCCATTCTGCCCAGGCTCCTCCTATAACCCCTCCTCTCTGACTCCACCCATTCTGCCCAGGCTCCTCCTATACCCCCTCCTCTCTGACTCCACCCATTCTGCCCAGGCTCCTCCCATACCCCTCTGACCCCACCCATCTGCCCAGGCTCCTCCTATTTGACCACACCCAATCTGACTAGGCTCCTCCTAAGCCCCTCCTCTGCTGTCTGACCCCACCCATTCTGACCAGGCTCCTCCTATTTGACCCCACCCAATCTGACTTGGCTCCTCCTAAACCCCTCCTCTGCTGTCTGGCCCCACCCATTCTGCCCAGGCTCCTCCTATACCCCCTCTTCTCTGACTCCACCCATTCTGCCCAGGCTCCTCCTATTTGACCCCACCCAATCTGACTAGGTTCCTCCTAAGCCCCTCCTCTGCTGTCTGGCCCCACCCAACCTGCCCAGGCTCCTCCTATACCCCCTCCTCTCTGACTCCACCCATTCTGCCCAGGCTCCTCCTATACCCCTCCTCTCTGACCCCACCCAATCTGACTAGGCTCCTCCTAAGCCCCTCCTCTGCTGTCTGGCCCCACCCATTCTGCCCAGGCTCCTCCTATACCCCCTCCTCTCTGACACCACCCATTCTGCCCAGGCTCCTCCTATACCCCTCCTCTCTGACCCCACCCAATCTGACTAGGCTCCTCCTAAGCCCCTCCTCTGCTGTCTGACCCCACCCATTCTGCCCAGGCTCCTCCTAAGCCCCTCCTCTGCTGTCTGACCCCACCCATTCTGCCCAGGCTCCTCCTAAGCCCCTCCTCTGCTGTCTGACCCCACCCATTCTGCCCAGGCTCCTCCTAAGCCCCTCCTCTGCTGTCTGACCCCACCCATTCTGCCCAGGCTCCTCCTATACCCCCTCCTCTCTGACTCCACCCATTCTGCCCAGGCTCCTCCTATACCCCTCCTCTCTGACCCCACCCAATCTGACTAGGCTCCTCCTAAGCCCCTCCTCTGCTGTCTGACCCCACCCATTCTGCCCAGGCTCCTCCTATTTGACCCAACCCAATCTGACTAGGCTCCTCCTATACCCCCTCTGCCAGGCTCCTCCTATACCCCTCCTCTCTGACCTCACCCATTCTCACCAGGCTCCTCCTATTTGACCCCACCCAATCTGACTTGGCTCCTCCTAAACCCCTCCTCTGCTGTCTGACCCCACCCATTCTGCCCAGGCTCCTCCTATACCCCATCCTCTCTGACCTCACCCAATCTGACTAGGCTCCTCCTATACCCATTCTGCCCAGGCTCCTCCTATACCCCCTCCACCCAATCTGACTAGGCTCCTCCTATACCCCTCCTCTCTGACCTCACCCAATCTGACTAGGCTCCTCCTAAGCCCCTCCTCTGCTGTCTGACCCCACCCAACCTGCCCAGGCTCCTCCTATACCCCTCCTCTCTGACCCCACCCAATCTGACTAGGCTCTCCTAAGCCCCTCCTCTGCTGTCTGACCCCACCCATTCTGCCCAGGCTCCTCCTATTTGACCCCACCCAATCTGACTAGGTTCCTCCTAAGCCCCTCCTCTGCTGTCTGGCCCCACCCAACCTGCCCAGGCTCCTCCTATACCCCTCCTCTCTGACCCCACCCAATCTGACTAGGCTCCTCCTAAGCCCCTCCTCTGCTGTCTGACCCCACACATTCTGCCCAGGCTCCTCCTATTTGACCCAACCCAATCTGACTAGGCTCCTCCTATACCCCCTCTGCCAGGCTCCTCCTATACCCCTCCTCTCTGACCTCACCCATTCTGACCAGGCTCCTCCTATTTGACCCCACCCAATCTGACTTGGCTCCTCCTAAACCCCTCCTCTGCTGTCTGACCCCACCCATTCTGCCCAGGCTCCTCCTATACCCCCTCCTCTCTGACCTCACCCAATCTGACTAGGCTCCTCCTATACCCATTCTGCCCAGGCTCCTCCTATACCCCCTCCACCCAATCTGACTAGGCTCCTCCTATACCCCTCCTCTCTGACCTCACCCAATCTGACTAGGCTCCTCCTAAGTCCCTCCTCTGCTGTCTGGCCCCACCCAACCTGCCCAGGCTCCTCCTATTTGACCCCACCCAATCTGACTAGGTTCCTCCTAAGTCCCTCCTCTGCTGTCTGGCCCCACCCAACCTGCCCAGGCTCCTCCTATACCCCTCCTCTCTGACCCCACCCAATCTGACTAGGCTCCTCCTAAGCCCCTCCTCTGCTGTCTGACCCCACCCATTCTGCCCAGGCTCCTCCTATACCCCCTCCTCTCTGACTCCACCCATTCTGCCCAGGCTCCTCCTATACCCCCTCCTCTCTGACTCCACCCATTCTGCCCAGGCTCCTCCTAAGCCCCTCCTCTGCTGTCTGACCCCACCCATTCTGCCCAGGCTCCTCCTAAGCCACTCCTCTCTGACCCCACCCATTCTGCCCAGGCTCCTCCTAAGCCCCTCCTCTGCTGTCTGACCCCACCCATTCTGCCCAGGCTCCTCCTAAGCCACTCCTCTCTGACCCCACCCATTCTGCCCAGGCTCCTCCTAAGCCCCTCCTCTGCTGTCTGACCCCACCCAACCTGCCCAGGCTCCTCCTATACCCCTCCTCTCTGACCCCACCCAATCTGACTAGGCTCTCCTAAGCCCCTCCTCTGCTGTCTGACCCCACCCATTCTGCCCAGGCTCCTCCTATTTGACCCCACCCAATCTGACTAGGTTCCTCCTAAGCCCCTCCTCTGCTGTCTGGCCCCACCCAACCTGCCCAGGCTCCTCCTATACCCCTCCTCTCTGACCCCACCCAATCTGACTAGGCTCCTCCTAAGCCCCTCCTCTGCTGTCTGACCCCACCCATTCTGGATAGGCTCCTCCTATACCCCCTCCTCTCTGACTCCACCCATTCTGCCCAGGCTCCTCCTATACCCCCTCCTCTCTGACTCCACCCATTCTGCCCAGGCTCCTCCTAAGCCCCTCCTCTGCTGTCTGACCCCACCCATTCTGCCCAGGCTCCTCCTAAGCCACTCCTCTCTGACCCCACCCATTCTGCCCAGGCTCCTCCTAAGCCCCTCCTCTGCTGTCTGACCCCACCCATTCTGCCCAGGCTCCTCCTATACCCCTCCTCTCTGACCTCACCCAATCTGACTAGGCTCCTCCTATACCCATTCTGCCCAGGCTCCTCCTATACCCCTCCTATTTGACCCCACCCAATCTGACTTGGCTCCTCCTAAGCCCCTCCTCTGCTGTCTGACCCCACCCATTCTGCCCAGGCTCCTCCTATTTGACCCCACCCAATCTGACTAGGCTCCTCCTATACCCCCTCTGCCCAGGCTCCTCCTAAGCCCGTCCTCTGCTGTCTGACCCCACCCATTCTGCCCAGGCTCCTCCTATACCCCCTCCTCTCTGACCCCACCCATTCTGCCCAGGCTCCTCCTAAGCCCCTCCTCTGCTGTCTGACCCCACCCATTCTGCCCAGGCTCCTCCTATAACCCCTCCTCTCTGACTCCACCCATTCTGCCCAGGCTCCTCCTATACCCCCTCCTCTCTGACTCCATCCATTCTGCCCAGGCTCCTCCCATACCCCTCTGACCCCACCCATTCTGCCCAGGCTCCTCCTATTTGACCACACCCAATCTGACTAGGCTCCTCCTAAGCCCGTCCTCTGCTGTCTGACCCCACCCATTCTGCCCAGGCTCCTCCTATACCCCCTCCTCTCTGACCCCACCCATTCTGCCCAGGCTCCTCCTATACCCCTCCTATTTGACCCCACCCAATCTGACTTGGCTCCTCCTAAGCCCCTCCTCTGCTGTCTGACCCCACCCATTCTGCCCAGGCTCCGCCTAAGCCCCTCCTCTCTGACCCCACCCATTCTGCCCAGGCTCCGCCTAAGCCCCTCCTCTCTGACCCCACCCATTCTGCCCAGGCTCCTCCTAAGCCCCTCCTCTGCTGTCTGACCCCACCCATTCTGCCCAGGCTCCTCCTATAACCACTCCTCTCTGACCCCACCCATTCTGCCCAGGCTCCTCCTATACCCCTCCTATTTGACCCCACCCAATCTGACTTGGCTCCTCCTAAGCCCCTCCTCTGCTGTCTGACCCCACCCATTCTGCCCAGGCTCCGCCTAAGCCCCTCCTCTCTGACCCCACCCATTCTGCCCAGGCTCCGCCTAAGCCCCTCCTCTCTGACCCCACCCATTCTGCCCAGGCTCCTCCTAAGCCCCTCCTCTGCTGTCTGACCCCACCCATTCTGCCCAGGCTCCTCCTATAACCCCTCCTCTCTGACTCCACCCATTCTGCCCAGGCTCCTCCTATACCCCCTCCTCTCTGACCCCACCCATTCTGCCCAGGCTCCTCCTAAGCCCCTCCTCTGCTGTCTGACCCCACCCATTCTGCCCAGGCTCCTCCTATACCCCTCCTCTCTGACCTCACCCAATCTGACTAGGCTCCTCCTATACCCATTCTGCCCAGGCTCCTCCTATACCCCTCCTATTTGACCCCACCCAATCTGACTTGGCTCCTCCTAAGCCCCTCCTCTGCTGTCTGACCCCACCCATTCTGCCCAGGCTCCTCCTATTTGACCCCACCCAATCTGACTAGGCTCCTCCTATACCCCCTCTGCCCAGGCTCCTCCTAAGCCCGTCCTCTGCTGTCTGACCCCACCCATTCTGCCCAGGCTCCTCCTATACCCCTCCTATTTGACCCCACCCAATCTGACTTGGCTCCTCCTAAGCCCCTCCTCTGCTGTCTGACCCCACCCATTCTGCCCAGGCTCCTCCTATTTGACCCCACCCAATCTGACTAGGCTCCTCCTATACCCCCTCTGCCCAGGCTCCTCCTAAGCCCGTCCTCTGCTGTCTGACCCCACCCATTCTGCCCAGGCTCCTCCTATACCCCCTCCTCTCTGACCCCACCCAATCTGCCCAGGCTCCTCCTAAGCCCCTCCTCTGCTGTCTGACCCCACCCATTCTGCCCAGGCTCCTCCTATAACCCCTCCTCTCTGACTCCACCCATTCTGCCCAGGCTCCTCCTATACCCCCTCCTCTCTGACTCCACCCATTCTGCCCAGGCTCCTCCCATACCCCTCTGACCCCACCCATTCTGCCCAGGCTCCTCCTATTTGACCACACCCAATCTGACTAGGCTCCTCCTAAGCCCGTCCTCTGCTGTCTGACCCCACCCATTCTGCCCAGGCTCCTCCTATACCCCCTCCTCTCTGACCCCACCCATTCTGCCCAGGCTCCTCCTATACCCCTCCTATTTGACCCCACCCAATCTGACTTGGCTCCTCCTAAGCCCCTCCTCTGCTGTCTGACCCCACCCATTCTGCCCAGGCTCCGCCTAAGCCCCTCCTCTCTGACCCCACCCATTCTGCCCAGGCTCCGCCTAAGCCCCTCCTCTCTGACCCCACCCATTCTGCCCAGGCTCCTCCTAAGCCCCTCCTCTGCTGTCTGACCCCACCCATTCTGCCCAGGCTCCTCCTATAACCCCTCCTCTCTGACCCCACCCATTCTGCCCAGGCTCCTCCTATACCCCTCCTATTTGACCCCACCCAATCTGACTTGGCTCCTCCTAAGCCCCTCCTCTGCTGTCTGACCCCACCCATTCTGCCCAGGCTCCGCCTAAGCCCCTCCTCTCTGACCCCACCCATTCTGCCCAGGCTCCGCCTAAGCCCCTCCTCTCTGACCCCACCCATTCTGCCCAGGCTCCTCCTAAGCCCCTCCTCTGCTGTCTGACCCCACCCATTCTGCCCAGGCTCCTCCTATAACCCCTCCTCTCTGACTCCACCCATTCTGCCCAGGCTCCTCCTATACCCCCTCCTCTCTGACCCCACCCAATCTGACTAGGCTCTCCTAAGCCCCTCCTCTGCTGTCTGACCCCACCCAACCTGCCCAGGCTCCTCCTATACCCCTCCTCTCTGACCCCACCTAATCTGACTAGGCTCTCCTAAGCCCCTCCTCTGCTGTCTGACCCCACCCATTCTGCCCAGGCTCCTCCTATTTGACCCCACCCAATCTGACTAGGTTCCTCCTAAGCCCCTCCTCTGCTGTCTGGCCCCACCCAACCTGCCCAGGCTCCTCCTATACCCCTCCTCTCTGACCCCACCCAATCTGACTAGGCTCCTCCTAAGCCCCTCCTCTGCTGTCTGACCCCACCCATTCTGCCCAGGCTCCTCCTATACCCCCTCCTCTCTGACTCCACCCATTCTGCCCAGGCTCCTCCTATACCCCCTCCTCTCTGACTCCACCCATTCTGCCCAGGCTCCTCCTAAGCCCCTCCTCTGCTGTCTGACCCCACCCATTCTGCCCAGGCTCCTCCTAAGCCACTCCTCTCTGACCCCACCCATTCGGCCCAGGCTCCTCCTAAGCCCCTCCTCTGCTGTCTGACCCCACCCATTCTGCCCAGGCTCCTCCTAAGCCACTCCTCTCTGACCCCACCCATTCTGCCCAGGCTCCTCCTAAGCCCCTCCTCTGCTGTCTGACCCCACCCAACCTGCCCAGGCTCCTCCTATACCCCTCCTCTCTGACCCCACCCAATCTGACTAGGCTCTCCTAAGCCCCTCCTCTGCTGTCTGACCCCACCCATTCTGCCCAGGCTCCTCCTATTTGACCCCACCCAATCTGACTAGGTTCCTCCTAAGCCCCTCCTCTGCTGTCTGGCCCCACCCAACCTGCCCAGGCTCCTCCTATACCCCTCCTCTCTGACCCCACCCAATCTGACTAGGCTCCTCCTAAGCCCCTCCTCTGCTGTCTGACCCCACCCATTCTGGCCAGGCTCCTCCTATACCCCCTCCTCTCTGACTCCACCCATTCTGCCCAGGCTCCTCCTATACCCCCTCCTCTCTGACTCCACCCATTCTGCCCAGGCTCCTCCTAAGCCCCTCCTCTGCTGTCTGACCCCACCCATTCTGCCCAGGCTCCTCCTAAGCCACTCCTCTCTGACCCCACCCATTCTGCCCAGGCTCCTCCTAAGCCCCTCCTCTGCTGTCTGACCCCACCCATTCTGCCCAGGCTCCTCCTATACCCCTCCTCTCTGACCTCACCCAATCTGACTAGGCTCCTCCTATACCCATTCTGCCCAGGCTCCTCCTATACCCCTCCTATTTGACCCCACCCAATCTGACTTGGCTCCTCCTAAGCCCCTCCTCTGCTGTCTGACCCCACCCATTCTGCCCAGGCTCCTCCTATTTGACCCCACCCAATCTGACTAGGCTCCTCCTATACCCCCTCTGCCCAGGCTCCTCCTAAGCCCGTCCTCTGCTGTCTGACCCCACCCATTCTGCCCAGGCTCCTCCTATACCCCCTCCTCTCTGACCCCACCCATTCTGCCCAGGCTCCTCCTAAGCCCCTCCTCTGCTGTCTGACCCCACCCATTCTGCCCAGGCTCCTCCTATAACCCCTCCTCTCTGACTCCACCCATTCTGCCCAGGCTCCTCCTATACCCCCTCCTCTCTGACTCCACCCATTCTGCCCAGGCTCCTCCCATACCCCTCTGACCCCACCCATTCTGCCCAGCCTCCTCCTATTTGACCACACCCAATCTGACTAGGCTCCTCCTAAGCCCGTCCTCTGCTGTCTGACCCCACCCATTCTGCCCAGGCTCCTCCTATACCCCCTCCTCTCTGACCCCACCCATTCTGCCCAGGCTCCTCCTATACCCCTCCTATTTGACCCCACCCAATCTGACTTGGCTCCTCCTAAGCCCCTCCTCTGCTGTCTGCCCCACCCATTCTGCCCAGGCTCCGCCTAAGCCCCTCCTCTCTGACCCCACCCATTCTGCCCAGGCTCCGCCTAAGCCCCTCCTCTCTGACCCCACCCATTCTGCCCAGGCTCCTCCTAAGCCCCTCCTCTGCTGTCTGACCCCACCCATTCTGCCCAGGCTCCTCCTATAACCCCTCCTCTCTGACCCCACCCATTCTGCCCAGGCTCCTCCTATACCCCTCCTATTTGACCCCACCCAATCTGACTTGGCTCCTCCTAAGCCCCTCCTCTGCTGTCTGACCCCACCCATTCTGCCCAGGCTCCTCCTATACCCCTCCTATTTGACCCCACCCAATCTGACTTGGCTCCTCCTAAGCCCCTCCTCTGCTGTCTGACCCCACCCATTCTGCCCAGGCTCCGCCTAAGCCCCTCCTCTCTGACCCCACCCATTCTGCCCAGGCTCCGCCTAAGCCCCTCCTCTCTGACCCCACCCATTCTGCCCAGGCTCCTCCTAAGCCCCTCCTCTGCTGTCTGACCCCACCCATTCTGCCCAGGCTCCTCCTATAACCCCTCCTCTCTGACCCCACCCATTCTGCCCAGGCTCCGCCTAAGCCCCTCCTCTCTGACCCCACCCATTCTGCCCAGGCTCCTCCTAAGCCCCTCCTCTGCTGTCTGACCCCACCCATTCTGCCCAGGCTCCTCCTATAACCCCTCCTCTCTGACTCCACCCATTATGCCCAGGCTCCTCCTATACCCCCTCCTCTCTGACCCCACCCATTCTGCCCAGGCTCCTCCTAAGCCCCTCCTCTGCTGTCTGACCCCACCCATTCTGCCCAGGCTCCTCCTATACCCCTCCTCTCTGACCTCACCCAATCTGACTAGGCTCCTCCTATACCCATTCTGCCCAGGCTCCTCCTATACCCCTCCTATTTGACCCCACCCAATCTGACTTGGCTCCTCCTAAGCCCCTCCTCTGCTGTCTGACCCCACCCATTCTGCCCAGGCTCCTCCTATTTGACCCCACCCAATCTGACTAGGCTCCTCCTATACCCCCTCTGCCCAGGCTCCTCCTAAGCCCGTCCTCTGCTGTCTGACCCCACCCATTCTGCCCAGGCTCCTCCTATACCCCTCCTATTTGACCCCACCCAATCTGACTTGGCTCCTCCTAAGCCCCTCCTCTGCTGTCTGACCCCACCCATTCTGCCCAGGCTCCTCCTATTTGACCCCACCCAATCTGACTAGGCTCCTCCTATACCCCCTCTGCCCAGGCTCCTCCTAAGCCCGTCCTCTGCTGTCTGACCCCACCCATTCTGCCCAGGCTCCTCCTATACCCCCTCCTCTCTGACCCCACCCATTCTGCCCAGGCTCCTCCTAAGCCCCTCCTCTGCTGTCTGACCCCACCCATTCTGCCCAGGCTCCTCCTATAACCCCTCCTCTCTGACTCCACCCATTCTGCCCAGGCTCCTCCTATACCCCCTCCTCTCTGACTCCACCCATTCTGCCCAGGCTCCTCCCATACCCCTCTGACCCCACCCATTCTGCCCAGGCTCCTCCTATTTGACCACACCCAATCTGACTAGGCTCCTCCTAAGCCGGTCCTCTGCTGTCTGACCCCACCCATTCTGCCCAGGCTCCTCCTATACCCCCTCCTCTCTGACCCCACCCATTCTGCCCAGGCTCCTCCTATACCCCTCCTATTTGACCCCACCCAATCTGACTTGGCTCCTCCTAAGCCCCTCCTCTGCTGTCTGACCCCACCCATTCTGCCCAGGCTCTGCCTAAGCCCCTCCTCTGCTGTCTGACCCCACCCATTCTGCCCAGGCTCCTCCTATAACCCCTCCTCTCTGACCCCACCCATTCTGCCCAGGCTCCTCCTATACCCCTCCTATTTGACCCCACCCAATCTGACTTGGCTCCTCCTAAGCCCCTCCTCTGCTGTCTGACCCCACCCATTCTGCCCAGGCTCCTCCTATACCCCCTCCTCTCTGACCCCACCCATTCTGCCCAGGCTCCTCCTAAGCCCCTCCTCTGCTGTCTGACCCCACCCATTCTGCCCAGGCTCCTCCTATACCCCTCCTCTCTGACCTCACCCAATCTGACTAGGCTCCTCCTATACCCATTCTGCCCAGGCTCCTCCTATACCCCTCCTATTTGACCCCACCCAATCTGACTTGGCTCCTCCTAAGCCCCTCCTCTGCTGTCTGACCCCACCCATTCTGCCCAGGCTCCTCCTATTTGACCCCACCCAATCTGACTAGGCTCCTCCTATACCCCCTCTGCCCAGGCTCCTCCTAAGCCCGTCCTCTGCTGTCTGACCCCACCCATTCTGCCCAGGCTCCTCCTATACCCCTCCTATTTGACCCCACCCAATCTGACTTGGCTCCTCCTAAGCCCCTCCTCTGCTGTCTGACCCCACCCATTCTGCCCAGGCTCCTCCTAAGCCACTCCTCTCTGACCCCACCCATTCTGCCCAGGCTCCTCCTAAGCCCCTCCTCTGCTGTCTGACCCCACCCATTCTGCCTAGGCTCCTCCTAAGCCACTCCTCTCTGACCCCACCCATTCTGCCCAGGCTCCTCCTAAGCCCCTCCTCTGCTGTCTGACCCCACCCATTCTGCCCAGGCTCCTCCTATTTGACCCCACCCATTCTGCCCAGGCTCCTCCTATACCCCCTCCTCTCTGACCCCACCCATTCTGCCCAGGCTCCTCCTATACCCCTCCTATTTGACCCCACCCAATCTGACTTGGCTCCTCCTAAGCCCCTCCTCTGCTGTCTGACCCCACCCATTCTGCCCAGGCTCCGCCTAAGCCCCTCCTCTCCGACCCCACCCATTCTGCCCAGGCTCCGCCTAAGCCCCTCCTCTCTGACCCCACCCATTCTGCCCAGGCTCCTCCTAAGCCCCTCCTCTGCTGTCTGACCCCACCCATTCTGCCCAGGCTCCTCCTATAACCCCTCCTCTCTGACTCCACCCATTCTGCCCAGGCTCCTCCTATACCCCCTCCTCTCTGACTCCACCCATTCTGCCCAGGCTCCTCCCATACCCCTCTGACCCCACCCATCTGCCCAGGCTCCTCCTATTTGACCACACCCAATCTGACTAGGCTCCTCCTAAGCCCCTCCTCTGCTGTCTGACCCCACCCATTCTGACCAGGCTCCTCCTATTTGACCCCACCCAATCTGACTTGGCTCCTCCTAAACCCCTCCTCTGCTGTCTGGCCCCACCCATTCTGCCCAGGCTCCTCCTATACCCCCTCTTCTCTGACTCCACCCATTCTGCCCAGGCTCCTCCTATTTGACCCCACCCAATCTGACTAGGTTCCTCCTAAGCCCCTCCTCTGCTGTCTGGCCCCACCCAACCTGCCCAGGCTCCTCCTATACCCCCTCCTCTCTGACTCCACCCATTCTGCCCAGGCTCCTCCTATACCCCTCCTCTCTGACCCCACCCAATCTGACTAGGCTCCTCCTAAGCCCCTCCTCTGCTGTCTGGCCCCACCCATTCTGCCCAGGCTCCTCCTATACCCCCTCCTCTCTGACACCACCCATTCTGCCCAGGCTCCTCCTATACCCCTCCTCTCTGACCCCACCCAATCTGACTAGGCTCCTCCTAAGCCCCTCCTCTGCTGTCTGACCCCACCCATTCTGCCCAGGCTCCTCCTAAGCCCCTCCTCTGCTGTCTGACCCCACCCATTCTGCCCAGGCTCCTCCTAAGCCCCTCCTCTGCTGTCTGACCCCACCCATTCTGCCCAGGCTCCTCCTAAGCCCCTCCTCTGCTGTCTGACCCCACCCATTCTGCCCAGGCTCCTCCTATACCCCCTCCTCTCTGACTCCACCCATTCTGCCCAGGCTCCTCCTATACCCCTCCTCTCTGACCCCACCCAATCTGACTAGGCTCCTCCTAAGCCCCTCCTCTGCTGTCTGACCCCACCCATTCTGCCCAGGCTCCTCCTATTTGACCCAACCCAATCTGACTAGGCTCCTCCTATACCCCCTCTGCCAGGCTCCTCCTATACCCCTCCTCTCTGACCTCACCCATTCTCACCAGGCTCCTCCTATTTGACCCCACCCAATCTGACTTGGCTCCTCCTAAACCCCTCCTCTGCTGTCTGACCCCACCCATTCTGCCCAGGCTCCTCCTATACCCCATCCTCTCTGACCTCACCCAATCTGACTAGGCTCCTCCTATACCCATTCTGCCCAGGCTCCTCCTATACCCCCTCCACCCAATCTGACTAGGCTCCTCCTATACCCCTCCTCTCTGACCTCACCCAATCTGACTAGGCTCCTCCTAAGCCCCTCCTCTGCTGTCTGACCCCACCCAACCTGCCCAGGCTCCTCCTATACCCCTCCTCTCTGACCCCACCCAATCTGACTAGGCTCTCCTAAGCCCCTCCTCTGCTGTCTGACCCCACCCATTCTGCCCAGGCTCCTCCTATTTGACCCCACCCAATCTGACTAGGTTCCTCCTAAGCCCCTCCTCTGCTGTCTGGCCCCACCCAACCTGCCCAGGCTCCTCCTATACCCCTCCTCTCTGACCCCACCCAATCTGACTAGGCTCCTCCTAAGCCCCTCCTCTGCTGTCTGACCCCACACATTCTGCCCAGGCTCCTCCTATTTGACCCAACCCAATCTGACTAGGCTCCTCCTATACCCCCTCTGCCAGGCTCCTCCTATACCCCTCCTCTCTGACCTCACCCATTCTGACCAGGCTCCTCCTATTTGACCCCACCCAATCTGACTTGGCTCCTCCTAAACCCCTCCTCTGCTGTCTGACCCCACCCATTCTGCCCAGGCTCCTCCTATACCCCCTCCTCTCTGACCTCACCCAATCTGACTAGGCTCCTCCTATACCCATTCTGCCCAGGCTCCTCCTATACCCCCTCCACCCAATCTGACTAGGCTCCTCCTATACCCCTCCTCTCTGACCTCACCCAATCTGACTAGGCTCCTCCTAAGCCCCTCCTCTGCTGTCTGACCCCACCCAACCTGCCCAGGCTCCTCCTATACCCCTCCTCTCTGACCCCACCCAATCTGACTAGGCTCTCCTAAGCCCCTCCTCTGCTGTCTGACCCCACCCATTCTGCCCAGGCTCCTCCTATTTGACCCCACCCAATCTGACTAGGTTCCTCCTAAGTCCCTCCTCTGCTGTCTGGCCCCACCCAACCTGCCCAGGCTCCTCCTATACCCCTCCTCTCTGACCCCACCCAATCTGACTAGGCTCCTCCTAAGCCCCTCCTCTGCTGTCTGACCCCACCCATTCTGCCCAGGCTCCTCCTATACCCCCTCCTCTCTGACTCCACCCATTCTGCCCAGGCTCCTCCTATACCCCCTCCTCTCTGACTCCACCCATTCTGCCCAGGCTCCTCCTAAGCCCCTCCTCTGCTGTCTGACCCCACCCATTCTGCCCAGGCTCCTCCTAAGCCACTCCTCTCTGACCCCACCCATTCTGCCCAGGCTCCTCCTAAGCCCCTCCTCTGCTGTCTGACCCCACCCATTCTGCCCAGGCTCCTCCTAAGCCACTCCTCTCTGACCCCACCCATTCTGCCCAGGCTCCTCCTAAGCCCCTCCTCTGCTGTCTGACCCCACCCAACCTGCCCAGGCTCCTCCTATACCCCTCCTCTCTGACCCCACCCAATCTGACTGGGCTCTCCTAAGCCCCTCCTCTGCTGTCTGACCCCACCCATTCTGCCCAGGCTCCTCCTATTTGACCCCACCCAATCTGACTAGGTTCCTCCTAAGCCCCTCCTCTGCTGTCTGGCCCCACCCAACCTGCCCAGGCTCCTCCTATACCCCTCCTCTCTGACCCCACCCAATCTGACTAGGCTCCTCCTAAGCCCCTCCTCTGCTGTCTGACCCCACCCATTCTGGATAGGCTCCTCCTATACCCCCTCCTCTCTGACTCCACCCATTCTGCCCAGGCTCCTCCTATACCCCCTCCTCTCTGACTCCACCCATTCTGCCCAGGCTCCTCCTAAGCCCCTCCTCTGCTGTCTGACCCCACCCATTCTGCCCAGGCTCCTCCTAAGCCACTCCTCTCTGACCCCACCCATTCTGCCCAGGCTCCTCCTAAGCCCCTCCTCTGCTGTCTGACCCCACCCATTCTGCCCAGGCTCCTCCTATACCCCTCCTCTCTGACCTCACCCAATCTGACTAGGCTCCTCCTATACCCATTCTGCCCAGGCTCCTCCTATACCCCTCCTATTTGACCCCACCCAATCTGACTTGGCTCCTCCTAAGCCCCTCCTCTGCTGTCTGACCCCACCCATTCTGCCCAGGCTCCTCCTATTTGACCCCACCCAATCTGACTAGGTTCCTCCTAAGTCCCTCCTCTGCTGTCTGGCCCCACCCAACCTGCCCAGGCTCCTCCTATACCCCTCCTCTCTGACCCCACCCAATCTGACTAGGCTCCTCCTAAGCCCCTCCTCTGCTGTCTGACCCCACCCATTCTGCCCAGGCTCCTCCTATACCCCCTCCTCTCTGACTCCACCCATTCTGCCCAGGCTCCTCCTATACCCCCTCCTCTCTGACTCCACCCATTCTGCCCAGGCTCCTCCTAAGCCCCTCCTCTGCTGTCTGACCCCACCCATTCTGCCCAGGCTCCTCCTAAGCCACTCCTCTCTGACCCCACCCATTCTGCCCAGGCTCCTCCTAAGCCCCTCCTCTGCTGTCTGACCCCACCCATTCTGCCCAGGCTCCTCCTAAGCCACTCCTCTCTGACCCCACCCATTCTGCCCAGGCTCCTCCTAAGCCCCTCCTCTGCTGTCTGACCCCACCCAACCTGCCCAGGCTCCTCCTATACCCCTCCTCTCTGACCCCACCCAATCTGACTGGGCTCTCCTAAGCCCCTCCTCTGCTGTCTGACCCCACCCATTCTGCCCAGGCTCCTCCTATTTGACCCCACCCAATCTGACTAGGTTCCTCCTAAGCCCCTCCTCTGCTGTCTGGCCCCACCCAACCTGCCCAGGCTCCTCCTATACCCCTCCTCTCTGACCCCACCCAATCTGACTAGGCTCCTCCTAAGCCCCTCCTCTGCTGTCTGACCCCACCCATTCTGGATAGGCTCCTCCTATACCCCCTCCTCTCTGACTCCACCCATTCTGCCCAGGCTCCTCCTATACCCCCTCCTCTCTGACTCCACCCATTCTGCCCAGGCTCCTCCTAAGCCCCTCCTCTGCTGTCTGACCCCACCCATTCTGCCCAGGCTCCTCCTAAGCCACTCCTCTCTGACCCCACCCATTCTGCCCAGGCTCCTCCTAAGCCCCTCCTCTGCTGTCTGACCCCACCCATTCTGCCCAGGCTCCTCCTATACCCCTCCTCTCTGACCTCACCCAATCTGACTAGGCTCCTCCTATACCCATTCTGCCCAGGCTCCTCCTATACCCCTCCTATTTGACCCCACCCAATCTGACTTGGCTCCTCCTAAGCCCCTCCTCTGCTGTCTGACCCCACCCATTCTGCCCAGGCTCCTCCTATTTGACCCCACCCAATCTGACTAGGCTCCTCCTATACCCCCTCTGCCCAGGCTCCTCCTAAGCCCGTCCTCTGCTGTCTGACCCCACCCATTCTGCCCAGGCTCCTCCTATACCCCCTCCTCTCTGACCCCACCCATTCTGCCCAGGCTCCTCCTAAGCCCCTCCTCTGCTGTCTGACCCCACCCATTCTGCCCAGGCTCCTCCTATAACCCCTCCTCTCTGACTCCACCCATTCTGCCCAGGCTCCTCCTATACCCCCTCCTCTCTGACTCCATCCATTCTGCCCAGGCTCCTCCCATACCCCTCTGACCCCACCCATTCTGCCCAGGCTCCTCCTATTTGACCACACCCAATCTGACTAGGCTCCTCCTAAGCCCGTCCTCTGCTGTCTGACCCCACCCATTCTGCCCAGGCTCCTCCTATACCCCCTCCTCTCTGACCCCACCCATTCTGCCCAGGCTCCTCCTATACCCCTCCTATTTGACCCCACCCAATCTGACTTGGCTCCTCCTAAGCCCCTCCTCTGCTGTCTGACCCCACCCATTCTGCCCAGGCTCCGCCTAAGCCCCTCCTCTCTGACCCCACCCATTCTGCCCAGGCTCCGCCTAAGCCCCTCCTCTCTGACCCCACCCATTCTGCCCAGGCTCCTCCTAAGCCCCTCCTCTGCTGTCTGACCCCACCCATTCTGCCCAGGCTCCTCCTATAACCACTCCTCTCTGACCCCACCCATTCTGCCCAGGCTCCTCCTATACCCCTCCTATTTGACCCCACCCAATCTGACTTGGCTCCTCCTAAGCCCCTCCTCTGCTGTCTGACCCCACCCATTCTGCCCAGGCTCCGCCTAAGCCCCTCCTCTCTGACCCCACCCATTCTGCCCAGGCTCCGCCTAAGCCCCTCCTCTCTGACCCCACCCATTCTGCCCAGGCTCCTCCTAAGCCCCTCCTCTGCTGTCTGACCCCACCCATTCTGCCCAGGCTCCTCCTATAACCCCTCCTCTCTGACTCCACCCATTCTGCCCAGGCTCCTCCTATACCCCCTCCTCTCTGACCCCACCCATTCTGCCCAGGCTCCTCCTAAGCCCCTCCTCTGCTGTCTGACCCCACCCATTCTGCCCAGGCTCCTCCTATACCCCTCCTCTCTGACCTCACCCAATCTGACTAGGCTCCTCCTATACCCATTCTGCCCAGGCTCCTCCTATACCCCTCCTATTTGACCCCACCCAATCTGACTTGGCTCCTCCTAAGCCCCTCCTCTGCTGTCTGACCCCACCCATTCTGCCCAGGCTCCTCCTATTTGACCCCACCCAATCTGACTAGGCTCCTCCTATACCCCCTCTGCCCAGGCTCCTCCTAAGCCCGTCCTCTGCTGTCTGACCCCACCCATTCTGCCCAGGCTCCTCCTATACCCCTCCTATTTGACCCCACCCAATCTGACTTGGCTCCTCCTAAGCCCCTCCTCTGCTGTCTGACCCCACCCATTCTGCCCAGGCTCCTCCTATTTGACCCCACCCAATCTGACTAGGCTCCTCCTATACCCCCTCTGCCCAGGCTCCTCCTAAGCCCGTCCTCTGCTGTCTGACCCCACCCATTCTGCCCAGGCTCCTCCTATACCCCCTCCTCTCTGACCCCACCCAATCTGCCCAGGCTCCTCCTAAGCCCCTCCTCTGCTGTCTGACCCCACCCATTCTGCCCAGGCTCCTCCTATAACCCCTCCTCTCTGACTCCACCCATTCTGCCCAGGCTCCTCCTATACCCCCTCCTCTCTGACTCCACCCATTCTGCCCAGGCTCCTCCCATACCCCTCTGACCCCACCCATTCTGCCCAGGCTCCTCCTATTTGACCACACCCAATCTGACTAGGCTCCTCCTAAGCCCGTCCTCTGCTGTCTGACCCCACCCATTCTGCCCAGGCTCCTCCTATACCCCCTCCTCTCTGACCCCACCCATTCTGCCCAGGCTCCTCCTATACCCCTCCTATTTGACCCCACCCAATCTGACTTGGCTCCTCCTAAGCCCCTCCTCTGCTGTCTGACCCCACCCATTCTGCCCAGGCTCCGCCTAAGCCCCTCCTCTCTGACCCCACCCATTCTGCCCAGGCTCCGCCTAAGCCCCTCCTCTCTGACCCCACCCATTCTGCCCAGGCTCCTCCTAAGCCCCTCCTCTGCTGTCTGACCCCACCCATTCTGCCCAGGCTCCTCCTATAACCCCTCCTCTCTGACCCCACCCATTCTGCCCAGGCTCCTCCTATACCCCTCCTATTTGACCCCACCCAATCTGACTTGGCTCCTCCTAAGCCCCTCCTCTGCTGTCTGACCCCACCCATTCTGCCCAGGCTCCGCCTAAGCCCCTCCTCTCTGACCCCACCCATTCTGCCCAGGCTCCGCCTAAGCCCCTCCTCTCTGACCCCACCCATTCTGCCCAGGCTCCTCCTAAGCCCCTCCTCTGCTGTCTGACCCCACCCATTCTGCCCAGGCTCCTCCTATAACCCCTCCTCTCTGACTCCACCCATTCTGCCCAGGCTCCTCCTATACCCCCTCCTCTCTGACCCCACCCAATCTGACTAGGCTCTCCTAAGCCCCTCCTCTGCTGTCTGACCCCACCCAACCTGCCCAGGCTCCTCCTATACCCCTCCTCTCTGACCCCACCTAATCTGACTAGGCTCTCCTAAGCCCCTCCTCTGCTGTCTGACCCCACCCATTCTGCCCAGGCTCCTCCTATTTGACCCCACCCAATCTGACTAGGTTCCTCCTAAGCCCCTCCTCTGCTGTCTGGCCCCACCCAACCTGCCCAGGCTCCTCCTATACCCCTCCTCTCTGACCCCACCCAATCTGACTAGGCTCCTCCTAAGCCCCTCCTCTGCTGTCTGACCCCACCCATTCTGCCCAGGCTCCTCCTATACCCCCTCCTCTCTGACTCCACCCATTCTGCCCAGGCTCCTCCTATACCCCCTCCTCTCTGACTCCACCCATTCTGCCCAGGCTCCTCCTAAGCCCCTCCTCTGCTGTCTGACCCCACCCATTCTGCCCAGGCTCCTCCTAAGCCACTCCTCTCTGACCCCACCCATTCGGCCCAGGCTCCTCCTAAGCCCCTCCTCTGCTGTCTGACCCCACCCATTCTGCCCAGGCTCCTCCTAAGCCACTCCTCTCTGACCCCACCCATTCTGCCCAGGCTCCTCCTAAGCCCCTCCTCTGCTGTCTGACCCCACCCAACCTGCCCAGGCTCCTCCTATACCCCTCCTCTCTGACCCCACCCAATCTGACTAGGCTCTCCTAAGCCCCTCCTCTGCTGTCTGACCCCACCCATTCTGCCCAGGCTCCTCCTATTTGACCCCACCCAATCTGACTAGGTTCCTCCTAAGCCCCTCCTCTGCTGTCTGGCCCCACCCAACCTGCCCAGGCTCCTCCTATACCCCTCCTCTCTGACCCCACCCAATCTGACTAGGCTCCTCCTAAGCCCCTCCTCTGCTGTCTGACCCCACCCATTCTGGCCAGGCTCCTCCTATACCCCCTCCTCTCTGACTCCACCCATTCTGCCCAGGCTCCTCCTATACCCCCTCCTCTCTGACTCCACCCATTCTGCCCAGGCTCCTCCTAAGCCCCTCCTCTGCTGTCTGACCCCACCCATTCTGCCCAGGCTCCTCCTAAGCCACTCCTCTCTGACCCCACCCATTCTGCCCAGGCTCCTCCTAAGCCCCTCCTCTGCTGTCTGACCCCACCCATTCTGCCCAGGCTCCTCCTATACCCCTCCTCTCTGACCTCACCCAATCTGACTAGGCTCCTCCTATACCCATTCTGCCCAGGCTCCTCCTATACCCCTCCTATTTGACCCCACCCAATCTGACTTGGCTCCTCCTAAGCCCCTCCTCTGCTGTCTGACCCCACCCATTCTGCCCAGGCTCCTCCTATTTGACCCCACCCAATCTGACTAGGCTCCTCCTATACCCCCTCTGCCCAGGCTCCTCCTAAGCCCGTCCTCTGCTGTCTGACCCCACCCATTCTGCCCAGGCTCCTCCTATACCCCCTCCTCTCTGACCCCACCCATTCTGCCCAGGCTCCTCCTAAGCCCCTCCTCTGCTGTCTGACCCCACCCATTCTGCCCAGGCTCCTCCTATAACCCCTCCTCTCTGACTCCACCCATTCTGCCCAGGCTCCTCCTATACCCCCTCCTCTCTGACTCCACCCATTCTGCCCAGGCTCCTCCCATACCCCTCTGACCCCACCCATTCTGCCCAGCCTCCTCCTATTTGACCACACCCAATCTGACTAGGCTCCTCCTAAGCCCGTCCTCTGCTGTCTGACCCCACCCATTCTGCCCAGGCTCCTCCTATACCCCCTCCTCTCTGACCCCACCCATTCTGCCCAGGCTCCTCCTATACCCCTCCTATTTGACCCCACCCAATCTGACTTGGCTCCTCCTAAGCCCCTCCTCTGCTGTCTGCCCCACCCATTCTGCCCAGGCTCCGCCTAAGCCCCTCCTCTCTGACCCCACCCATTCTGCCCAGGCTCCGCCTAAGCCCCTCCTCTCTGACCCCACCCATTCTGCCCAGGCTCCTCCTAAGCCCCTCCTCTGCTGTCTGACCCCACCCATTCTGCCCAGGCTCCTCCTATAACCCCTCCTCTCTGACCCCACCCATTCTGCCCAGGCTCCTCCTATACCCCTCCTATTTGACCCCACCCAATCTGACTTGGCTCCTCCTAAGCCCCTCCTCTGCTGTCTGACCCCACCCATTCTGCCCAGGCTCCTCCTATACCCCTCCTATTTGACCCCACCCAATCTGACTTGGCTCCTCCTAAGCCCCTCCTCTGCTGTCTGACCCCACCCATTCTGCCCAGGCTCCGCCTAAGCCCCTCCTCTCTGACCCCACCCATTCTGCCCAGGCTCCGGCTAAGCCCCTCCTCTCTGACCCCACCCATTCTGCCCAGGCTCCTCCTAAGCCCCTCCTCTGCTGTCTGACCCCACCCATTCTGCCCAGGCTCCTCCTATAACCCCTCCTCTCTGACCCCACCCATTCTGCCCAGGCTCCGCCTAAGCCCCTCCTCTCTGACCCCACCCATTCTGCCCAGGCTCCTCCTAAGCCCCTCCTCTGCTGTCTGACCCCACCCATTCTGCCCAGGCTCCTCCTATAACCCCTCCTCTCTGACTCCACCCATTCTGCCCAGGCTCCTCCTATACCCCCTCCTCTCTGACCCCACCCATTCTGCCCAGGCTCCTCCTAAGCCCCTCCTCTGCTGTCTGACCCCACCCATTCTGCCCAGGCTCCTCCTATACCCCTCCTCTCTGACCTCACCCAATCTGACTAGGCTCCTCCTATACCCATTCTGCCCAGGCTCCTCCTATACCCCTCCTATTTGACCCCACCCAATCTGACTTGGCTCCTCCTAAGCCCCTCCTCTGCTGTCTGACCCCACCCATTCTGCCCAGGCTCCTCCTATTTGACCCCACCCAATCTGACTAGGCTCCTCCTATACCCCCTCTGCCCAGGCTCCTCCTAAGCCCGTCCTCTGCTGTCTGACCCCACCCATTCTGCCCAGGCTCCTCCTATACCCCTCCTATTTGACCCCACCCAATCTGACTTGGCTCCTCCTAAGCCCCTCCTCTGCTGTCTGACCCCACCCATTCTGCCCAGGCTCCTCCTATTTGACCCCACCCAATCTGACTAGGCTCCTCCTATACCCCCTCTGCCCAGGCTCCTCCTAAGCCCGTCCTCTGCTGTCTGACCCCACCCATTCTGCCCAGGCTCCTCCTATACCCCCTCCTCTCTGACCCCACCCATTCTGCCCAGGCTCCTCCTAAGCCCCTCCTCTGCTGTCTGACCCCACCCATTCTGCCCAGGCTCCTCCTATAACCCCTCCTCTCTGACTCCACCCATTCTGCCCAGGCTCCTCCTATACCCCCTCCTCTCTGACTCCACCCATTCTGCCCAGGCTCCTCCCATACCCCTCTGACCCCACCCATTCTGCCCAGGCTCCTCCTATTTGACCACACCCAATCTGACTAGGCTCCTCCTAAGCCGGTCCTCTGCTGTCTGACCCCACCCATTCTGCCCAGGCTCCTCCTATACCCCCTCCTCTCTGACCCCACCCATTCTGCCCAGGCTCCTCCTATACCCCTCCTATTTGACCCCACCCAATCTGACTTGGCTCCTCCTAAGCCCCTCCTCTGCTGTCTGACCCCACCCATTCTGCCCAGGCTCTGCCTAAGCCCCTCCTCTGCTGTCTGACCCCACCCATTCTGCCCAGGCTCCTCCTATAACCCCTCCTCTCTGACCCCACCCATTCTGCCCAGGCTCCTCCTATACCCCTCCTATTTGACCCCACCCAATCTGACTTGGCTCCTCCTAAGCCCCTCCTCTGCTGTCTGACCCCACCCATTCTGCCCAGGCTCCGCCTAAGCCCCTCCTCTCTGACCCCACCCATTCTGCCCAGGCTCCGCCTAAGCCCCTCCTCTCTGACCCCACCCATTCTGCCCAGGCTCCTCCTAAGCCCCTCCTCTGATGTCTGACCCCACCCATTCTGCCCAGGCTCCTCCTATAACCCCTCCTCTCTGACTCCACCCATTCTGCCCAGGCTCCTCCTATACCCCCTCCTCTCTGACCCCACCCATTCTGCCCAGGCTCCTCCTAAGCCCCTCCTCTGCTGTCTGACCCCACCCATTCTGCCCAGGCTCCTCCTATACCCCTCCTCTCTGACCTCACCCAATCTGACTAGGCTCCTCCTATACCCATTCTGCCCAGGCTCCTCCTATACCCCTCCTATTTGACCCCACCCAATCTGACTTGGCTCCTCCTAAGCCCCTCCTCTGCTGTCTGACCCCACCCATTCTGCCCAGGCTCCTCCTATTTGACCCCACCCAATCTGACTAGGCTCCTCCTATACCCCCTCTGCCCAGGCTCCTCCTAAGCCCGTCCTCTGCTGTCTGACCCCACCCATTCTGCCCAGGCTCCTCCTATACCCCTCCTATTTGACCCCACCCAATCTGACTTGGCTCCTCCTAAGCCCCTCCTCTGCTGTCTGACCCCACCCATTCTGCCCAGGCTCCTCCTAAGCCACTCCTCTCTGACCCCACCCATTCTGCCCAGGCTCCTCCTAAGCCCCTCCTCTGCTGTCTGACCCCACCCATTCTGCCTAGGCTCCTCCTAAGCCACTCCTCTCTGACCCCACCCATTCTGCCCAGGCTCCTCCTAAGCCCCTCCTCTGCTGTCTGACCCCACCCAACCTGCCCAGGCTCCTCCTATACCCCTCCTCTCTGACCCCACCCAATCTGACTAGGCTCTCCTAAGCCCCTCCTCTGCTGTCTGACCCCACCCATTCTGCCCAGGCTCCTCCTATTTGACCCCACCCAATCTGACTAGGTTCCTCCTAAGCCCCTCCTCTGCTGTCTGGCCCCACCCAACCTGCCCAGGCTCCTCCTATACCCCTCCTCTCTGACCCCACCCAATCTGACTAGGCTCCTCCTAAGCCCCTCCTCTGCTGTCTGACCCCCACCCATTCTGCCCAGGCTCCTCCTATACCCCCTCCTCTCTGACTCCACCCATTCTGCCCAGGCTCCTCCTATACCCCCTCCTCTCTGACTCCACCCATTCTGCCCAGGCTCCTCCCATACCCCTCTGACCCCACCCATTCTGCCCAGGCTCCTCCTATTTGACCACACCCAATCTGACTAGGCTCCTCCTAAGCCCGTCCTCTGCTGTCTGACCCCACCCATTCTGCCCAGGCTCCTCCTATACCCCCTCCTCTCTGACCCCACCCATTCTGCCCAGGCTCCTCCTATACCCCTCCTATTTGACCCCACCCAATCTGACTTGGCTCCTCCTAAGCCCCTCCTCTGCTGTCTGACCCCACCCATTCTGCCCAGGCTCCGCCTAAGCCCCTCCTCTCTGACCCCACCCATTCTGCCCAGGCTCCGCCTAAGCCCCTCCTCTCTGACCCCACCCATTCTGCCCAGGCTCCTCCTAAGCCCCTCCTCTGCTGTCTGACCCCACCCATTCTGCCCAGGCTCCTCCTATAACCCCTCCTCTCTGACTCCACCCATTCTGCCCAGGCTCCTCCTATACCCCCTCCTCTCTGACCCCACCCATTCTGCCCAGGCTCCTCCTAAGCCCCTCCTCTGCTGTCTGACCCCACCCATTCTGCCCAGGCTCCTCCTATACCCCTCCTCTCTGACCTCACCCAATCTGACTAGGCTCCTCCTATACCCATTCTGCCCAGGCTCCTCCTATAACCCCTCCTCTCTGACTCCACCCATTCTGCCCAGGCTCCTCCTATACCCCCTCCTCTCTGACTCCACCCATTCTGCCCAGGCTCCTCCCATACCCCTCTGACCCCACCCATTCTGCCCAGGCTCCTCCTATTTGACCACACCCAATCTGACTAGGCTCCTCCTAAGCCCCTCCTCTGCTTTCTGACCCCACCCATTCTGACCAGGCTCCTCCTATTTGACCCCACCCAATCTGACTTGGCTCCTCCTAAACCCCTCCTCTGCTGTCTGGCCCCACCCATTCTGCCCAGGCTCCTCCTATACCCCCTCTTCTCTGACTCCACCCATTCTGCCCAGGCTCCTCCTATACCCCTCCTCTCTGACCTCACCCAATCTGACTAGGCTCCTCCTATACCCATTCTGCCCAGGCTCCTCCTATAACCCCTCCTCTCTGACTCCACCCAATCTGCCCAGGCTCCTCCTATTTGACCCCACCCAATCTGACTAGGCTCCTCCTATACCCCCTCTGCCCAGGCTCCTCCAATACCCCTCCTCTCTGACCCCACCCAATCTGACTAGGCTCCTCCTAAGCCCCTCATCTGCTGTCTGACCCCACCCATTCTGCCCAGGCTCCTCCTATACCCTTCCTCTCTGACCCCACCCAATCTGACTAGGCTCCTCCTAAGCCCCTCCTCTGCTGTCTGACCCCACCCATTCTGCCCAGGCTCCTCCTATTTGACCCCACCCAATCTGACTAGGCTCCTCCTATACCCCCTCTGCCCAGGCTCCTCCTATTTGACCCCACCCAATCTGACTTGGCTCCTCCTAAGCCCCTCCTCTGCTGTCTGACCCCACCCATTCTGCCCAGGCTCCTCCTATTTGACCCCACCCAATCTGACTAGGCTCCTCCTAAGCCCCTCCTCTGCTGTCTGACCCCACCCATTCTGCCCAGGCTCCTCCTATTTGACCCCACCCAATCTGACTAGGTTCCTCCTAAGCCCCTAGGCTAGGCTCCTCCTAAGCCCCTCCTCTGCTGTCTGACCCCACCCATTCTGCCCAGGCTCCTCCTATACCCCTCCTCTCTGACCTCACCCAATCTGACTAGGCTCCTCCTATACCCCCTCTGCCCAGGCTCCTCCTATACCCCCTCCTCTCTGACTCCACCCATTCTGCCCAGGCTCCTCCTAAGCCCCTCCTCTGCTGTCTGACCCCACCCATTCTGCCCAGGCTCCTCCTAAGCCACTCCTCTCTGACCCCACCCATTCGGCCCAGGCTCCTCCTAAGCCCCTCCTCTGCTGTCTGACCCCACCCATTCTGCCCAGGCTCCTCCTAAGCCACTCCTCTCTGACCCCACCCATTCTGCCCAGGCTCCTCCTAAGCCCCTCCTCTGCTGTCTGACCCCACCCAACCTGCCCAGGCTCCTCCTATACCCCTCCTCTCTGACCCCACCCAATCTGACTAGGCTCTCCTAAGCCCCTCCTCTGCTGTCTGACCCCACCCATTCTGCCCAGGCTCCTCCTATTTGACCCCACCCAATCTGACTAGGTTCCTCCTAAGCCCCTCCTCTGCTGTCTGGCCCCACCCAACCTGCCCAGGCTCCTCCTATACCCCTCCTCTCTGACCCCACCCAATCTGACTAGGCTCCTCCTAAGCCCCTCCTCTGCTGTCTGACCCCACCCATTCTGGCCAGGCTCCTCCTATACCCCCTCCTCTCTGACTCCACCCATTCTGCCCAGGCTCCTCCTATACCCCCTCCTCTCTGACTCCACCCATTCTGCCCAGGCTCCTCCTAAGCCCCTCCTCTGCTGTCTGACCCCACCCATTCTGCCCAGGCTCCTCCTAAGCCACTCCTCTCTGACCCCACCCATTCTGCCCAGGCTCCTCCTAAGCCCCTCCTCTGCTGTCTGACCCCACCCATTCTGCCCAGGCTCCTCCTATACCCCTCCTCTCTGACCTCACCCAATCTGACTAGGCTCCTCCTATACCCATTCTGCCCAGGCTCCTCCTATACCCCTCCTATTTGACCCCACCCAATCTGACTTGGCTCCTCCTAAGCCCCTCCTCTGCTGTCTGACCCCACCCATTCTGCCCAGGCTCCTCCTATTTGACCCCACCCAATCTGACTAGGCTCCTCCTATACCCCCTCTGCCCAGGCTCCTCCTAAGCCCGTCCTCTGATGTCTGACCCCACCCATTCTGCCCAGGCTCCTCCTATACCCCCTCCTCTCTGACCCCACCCATTCTGCCCAGGCTCCTCCTAAGCCCCTCCTCTGCTGTCTGACCCCACCCATTCTGCCCAGGCTCCTCCTATAACCCCTCCTCTCTGACTCCACCCATTCTGCCCAGGCTCCTCCTATACCCCCTCCTCTCTGACTCCACCCATTCTGCCCAGGCTCCTCCCATACCCCTCTGACCCCACCCATTCTGCCCAGCCTCCTCCTATTTGACCACACCCAATCTGACTAGGCTCCTCCTAAGCCCGTCCTCTGCTGTCTGACCCCACCCATTCTGCCCAGGCTCCTCCTATACCCCCTCCTCTCTGACCCCACCCATTCTGCCCAGGCTCCTCCTATACCCCTCCTATTTGACCCCACCCAATCTGACTTGGCTCCTCCTAAGCCCCTCCTCTGCTGTCTGCCCCACCCATTCTGCCCAGGCTCCGCCTAAGCCCCTCCTCTCTGACCCCACCCATTCTGCCCAGGCTCCGCCTAAGCCCCTCCTCTCTGACCCCACCCATTCTGCCCAGGCTCCTCCTAAGCCCCTCCTCTGCTGTCTGACCCCACCCATTCTGCCCAGGCTCCTCCTATAACCCCTCCTCTCTGACCCCACCCATTCTGCCCAGGCTCCTCCTATACCCCTCCTATTTGACCCCACCCAATCTGACTTGGCTCCTCCTAAGCCCCTCCTCTGCTGTCTGACCCCACCCATTCTGCCCAGGCTCCTCCTATACCCCTCCTATTTGACCCCACCCAATCTGACTTGGCTCCTCCTAAGCCCCTCCTCTGCTGTCTGACCCCACCCATTCTGCCCAGGCTCCGCCTAAGCCCCTCCTCTCTGACCCCACCCATTCTGCCCAGGCTCCGCCTAAGCCCCTCCTCTCTGACCCCACCCATTCTGCCCAGGCTCCTCCTAAGCCCCTCCTCTGCTGTCTGACCCCACCCATTCTGCCCAGGCTCCTCCTATAACCCCTCCTCTCTGACCCCACCCATTCTGCCCAGGCTCCGCCTAAGCCCCTCCTCTCTGACCCCACCCATTCTGCCCAGGCTCCTCCTAAGCCCCTCCTCTGCTGTCTGACCCCACCCATTCTGCCCAGGCTCCTCCTATAACCCCTCCTCTCTGACTCCACCCATTCTGCCCAGGCTCCTCCTATACCCCCTCCTCTCTGACCCCACCCATTCTGCCCAGGCTCCTCCTAAGCCCCTCCTCTGCTGTCTGACCCCACCCATTCTGCCCAGGCTCCTCCTATACCCCTCCTATTTGACCCCACCCAATCTGACTTGGCTCCTCCTAAGCCCCTCCTCTGCTGTCTGACCCCACCCATTCTGCCCAGGCTCCTCCTATTTGACCCCACCCAATCTGACTAGGCTCCTCCTATACCCCCTCTGCCCAGGCTCCTCCTAAGCCCGTCCTCTGCTGTCTGACCCCACCCATTCTGCCCAGGCTCCTCCTATACCCCTCCTATTTGACCCCACCCAATCTGACTTGGCTCCTCCTAAGCCCCTCCTCTGCTGTCTGACCCCACCCATTCTGCCCAGGCTCCTCCTATTTGACCCCACCCAATCTGACTAGGCTCCTCCTATACCCCCTCTGCCCAGGCTCCTCCTAAGCCCGTCCTCTGCTGTCTGACCCCACCCATTCTGCCCAGGCTCCTCCTATACCCCCTCCTCTCTGACCCCACCCATTCTGCCCAGGCTCCTCCTAAGCCCCTCCTCTGCTGTCTGACCCCACCCATTCTGCCCAGGCTCCTCCTATAACCCCTCCTCTCTGACTCCACCCATTCTGCCCAGGCTCCTCCTATACCCCTTCCTCTCTGACTCCACCCATTCTGCCCAGGCTCCTCCCATACCCCTCTGACCCCACCCATTCTGCCCAGGCTCCTCCTATTTGACCACACCCAATCTGACTAGGCTCCTCCTAAGCCGGTCCTCTGCTGTCTGACCCCACCCATTCTGCCCAGGCTCCTCCTATACCCCCTCCTCTCTGACCCCACCCATTCTGCCCAGGCTCCTCCTATACCCCTCCTATTTGACCCCACCCAATCTGACTTGGCTCCTCCTAAGCCCCTCCTCTGCTGTCTGACCCCACCCATTCTGCCCAGGCTCTGCCTAAGCCCCTCCTCTGCTGTCTGACCCCACCCATTCTGCCCAGGCTCCTCCTATAACCCCTCCTCTCTGACCCCACCCATTCTGCCCAGGCTCCTCCTATACCCCTCCTATTTGACCCCACCCAATCTGACTTGGCTCCTCCTAAGCCCCTCCTCTGCTGTCTGACCCCACCCATTCTGCCCAGGCTCCGCCTAAGCCCCTCCTCTCTGACCCCACCCATTCTGCCCAGGCTCCGCCTAAGCCCCTCCTCTCTGACCCCACCCATTCTGCCCAGGCTCCTCCTAAGCCCCTCCTCTGCTGTCTGACCCCACCCATTCTGCCCAGGCTCCTCCTATAACCCCTCCTCTCTGACTCCACCCATTCTGCCCAGGCTCCTCCTATACCCCCTCCTCTCTGACCCCACCCATTCTGCCCAGGCTCCTCCTAAGCCCCTCCTCTGCTGTCTGACCCCACCCATTCTGCCCAGGCTCCTCCTATACCCCTCCTCTCTGACCTCACCCAATCTGACTAGGCTCCTCCTATACCCATTCTGCCCAGGCTCCTCCTATACCCCTCCTATTTGACCCCACCCAATCTGACTTGGCTCCTCCTAAGCCCCTCCTCTGCTGTCTGACCCCACCCATTCTGCCCAGGCTCCTCCTATTTGACCCCACCCAATCTGACTAGGCTCCTCCTATACCCCCTCTGCCCAGGCTCCTCCTAAGCCCGTCCTCTGCTGTCTGACCCCACCCATTCTGCCCAGGCTCCTCCTATACCCCTCCTATTTGACCCCACCCAATCTGACTTGGCTCCTCCTAAGCCCCTCCTCTGCTGTCTGACCCCACCCATTCTGCCCAGGCTCCTCCTAAGCCACTCCTCTCTGACCCCACCCATTCTGCCCAGGCTCCTCCTAAGCCCCTCCTCTGCTGTCTGACCCCACCCATTCTGCCTAGGCTCCTCCTAAGCCACTCCTCTCTGACCCCACCCATTCTGCCCAGGCTCCTCCTAAGCCCCTCCTCTGCTGTCTGACCCCACCCAACCTGCCCAGGCTCCTCCTATACCCCTCCTCTCTGACCCCACCCAATCTGACTAGGCTCTCCTAAGCCCCTCCTCTGCTGTCTGACCCCACCCATTCTGCCCAGGCTCCTCCTATTTGACCCCACCCAATCTGACTAGGTTCCTCCTAAGCCCCTCCTCTGCTGTCTGGCCCCACCCAACCTGCCCAGGCTCCTCCTATACCCCTCCTCTCTGACCCCACCCAATCTGACTAGGCTCCTCCTAAGCCCCTCCTCTGCTGTCTGACCCCCACCCATTCTGCCCAGGCTCCTCCTATACCCCCTCCTCTCTGACTCCACCCATTCTGCCCAGGCTCCTCCTATACCCCCTCCTCTCTGACTCCACCCATTCTGCCCAGGCTCCTCCCATACCCCTCTGACCCCACCCATTCTGCCCAGGCTCCTCCTATTTGACCACACCCAATCTGACTAGGCTCCTCCTAAGCCCGTCCTCTGCTGTCTGACCCCACCCATTCTGCCCAGGCTCCTCCTATACCCCCTCCTCTCTGACCCCACCCATTCTGCCCAGGCTCCTCCTATACCCCTCCTATTTGACCCCACCCAATCTGACTTGGCTCCTCCTAAGCCCCTCCTCTGCTGTCTGACCCCACCCATTCTGCCCAGGCTCCGCCTAAGCCCCTCCTCTCTGACCCCACCCATTCTGCCCAGGCTCCGCCTAAGCCCCTCCTCTCTGACCCCACCCATTCTGCCCAGGCTCCTCCTAAGCCCCTCCTCTGCTGTCTGACCCCACCCATTCTGCCCAGGCTCCTCCTATAACCCCTCCTCTCTGACTCCACCCATTCTGCCCAGGCTCCTCCTATACCCCCTCCTCTCTGACCCCACCCATTCTGCCCAGGCTCCTCCTAAGCCCCTCCTCTGCTGTCTGACCCCACCCATTCTGCCCAGGCTCCTCCTATACCCCTCCTCTCTGACCTCACCCAATCTGACTAGGCTCCTCCTATACCCATTCTGCCCAGGCTCCTCCTATAACCCCTCCTCTCTGACTCCACCCATTCTGCCCAGGCTCCTCCTATACCCCCTCCTCTCTGACTCCACCCATTCTGCCCAGGCTCCTCCCATACCCCTCTGACCCCACCCATTCTGCCCAGGCTCCTCCTATTTGACCACACCCAATCTGACTAGGCTCCTCCTAAGCCCCTCCTCTGCTGTCTGACCCCACCCATTCTGACCAGGCTCCTCCTATTTGACCCCACCCAATCTGACTTGGCTCCTCCTAAACCCCTCCTCTGCTGTCTGGCCCCACCCATTCTGCCCAGGCTCCTCCTATACCCCCTCTTCTCTGACTCCACCCATTCTGCCCAGGCTCCTCCTATACCCCTCCTCTCTGACCTCACCCAATCTGACTAGGCTCCTCCTATACCCATTCTGCCCAGGCTCCTCCTATAACCCCTCCTCTCTGACCCCACCCATTCTGCCCAGGCTCCTCCTATACCCCTCCTATTTGACCCCACCCAATCTGACTTGGCTCCTCCTAAGCCCCTCCTCTGCTGTCTGACCCCACCCATTCTGCCCAGGCTCCTCCTATTTGACCCCACCCAATCTGACTAGGCTCCTCCTATACCCCCTCTGCCCAGGCTCCTCCTATTTGACCCCACCCAATCTGACTTGGCTCCTCCTAAGCCCCTCCTCTGCTGTCTGACCCCACCCATTCTGCCCAGGCTCCTCCTATTTGACCCCACCCAATCTGACTAGGCTCCTCCTAAGCCCCTCCTCTGCTGTCTGACCCCACCCATTCTGCCCAGGCTCCTCCTATTTGACCCCACCCAATCTGACTAGGTTCCTCCTATGCCCCTAGGCTAGGCTCCTCCTAAGCCCCTCCTCTGCTGTCTGACCCCACCCATTCTGCCCAGGCTCCTCCTATACCCCTCCTCTCTGACCTCACCCAATCTGACTAGGCTCCTCCTATACCCCCTCTGCCCAGGCTCCTCCAATACCCCTCCTCTCTGACCCCACCCAATCTGACTAGGCTCCTCCTAAGCCCCTCATCTGCAGTCTGACCCCACCCATTCTGCCCAGGCTCCTCCTATACCCTTCCTCTCTGACCCCACCCAATCTGACTAGGCTCCTCCTAAGCCCCTCCTCTGCTGTCTGACCCCACCCATTCTGCCCAGGCTCCTGCTATACCCCCTCCTCTCTGACTCCACCCATTCTGCCCAGGCTCCTCCTATTTGACCCCACCCAATCTGACTAGGCTCCTCCTAAGCCCGTCCTCTGCTGTCTGACCCCACCCATTCTGCCCAGGCTCCTCCTATACCCCCTCCTCTCTGACCCCACCCATTCTGCCCAGGCTCCTCCTATACCCCCTCTGCCCAGGCTCCTCCTATTTGACCCCACCCAATCTGACTTGGCTCCTCCTAAGCCCCTCCTCTGCTGTCTGACCCCACCCATTCTGCCCAGGCTCCTCCTATTTGACCCCACCCAATCTGCCCAGGCTCCTCCTCTGCTGTCTGACCCCACCCATTCTGCCCAGGCTCCTCCTAAGCCCCTCCTCTGCTGTCCCCACCCATTCTGCCCAGGCTCCTCCCATACCCCTCTGACCCCACCCATTCTGCCCAGGCTCCTCCTATACCCCTCCTATACCCCTCCTATTTGACCCCACCCGACTTGGCTCCTCCTAAGCCCCTCCTCTGCTGTCTGACCCCACCCATTCTGCCCAGGCTCCTCCTATTTGACCCCACCCAATCTGACTAGGCTCCTCCTAAGCCCCTCCTCTGCTGTCTGACCCCACCCATTCTGCCCAGGCTCCTCCTATTTGACCCCACCCAATCTGACTAGGCTTCTCCTAAGCCCCTCCTCTGCTGTCTGACCCCACCCATTCTGCCCAGGCTCCTCCTATTTGACCCCACCCAACCTGCCCAGGCTCCTCCTATACCCCTCCTCTCTGACCCCACCCAATCTGACTAGGCTCCTCCTAAGCCCCTAGGCTCCTCCTAAGCCCCTCCTCTCTGACCCCACCCAATCTGACTAGGCTCCTCTTAAGCCCCTCTTCTGCTGTCTGACCCCACCCATTCTGCCCAGGCTCCTCCTATTTGACCCCACCCAATCTGACTAGGCTTCTCCTAAGCCCCTCCTCTGCTGTCTGACCCCACCCATTCTGCCCAGGCTCCTCCTATTTGACCCCACCCAACCTGCCCAGGCTCCTCCTATACCCCTCCTCTCTGACCCCACCCAATCTGACTAGGCTCCTCCTAAGCCCCTAGGCTCCTCCTAAGCCCCTCCTCTCTGACCCCACCCAATCTGACTAGGCTCCTCCTAAGCCCCTCCTCTGCTGTCTGACCCCACCCAACCTGCCCAGGCTCCTCCTATACCCCTCCTCTCTGACCCCACCCAATCTGACTAGGCTCTCCTAAGCCCCTCCTCTGCTGTCTGACCCCACCCATTCTGCCCAGGCTCCTCCTATTTGACCCCACCCAATCTGACTAGGTTCCTCCTAAGCCCCTCCTCTGCTGTCTGGCCCCACCCAACCTGCCCAGGCTCCTCCTATACCCCTCCTCTCTGACCCCACCCAATCTGACTAGGCTCCTCCTAAGCCCCTCCTCTGCTGTCTGACCCCCACCCATTCTGCCCAGGCTCCTCCTATACCCCCTCCTCTCTGACTCCACCCATTCTGCCCAGGCTCCTCCTATACCCCCTCCTCTCTGACTCCACCCATTCTGCCCAGGCTCCTCCCATACCCCTCTGACCCCACCCATTCTGCCCAGGCTCCTCCTATTTGACCACACCCAATCTGACTAGGCTCCTCCTAAGCCCGTCCTCTGCTGTCTGACCCCACCCATTCTGCCCAGGCTCCTCCTATACCCCCTCCTCTCTGACCCCACCCATTCTGCCCAGGCTCCTCCTATACCCCTCCTATTTGACCCCACCCAATCTGACTTGGCTCCTCCTAAGCCCCTCCTCTGCTGTCTGACCCCACCCATTCTGCCCAGGCTCCGCCTAAGCCCCTCCTCTCTGACCCCACCCATTCTGCCCAGGCTCCGCCTAAGCCCCTCCTCTCTGACCCCACCCATTCTGCCCAGGCTCCTCCTAAGCCCCTCCTCTGCTGTCTGACCCCACCCATTCTGCCCAGGCTCCTCCTATAACCCCTCCTCTCTGACTCCACCCATTCTGCCCAGGCTCCTCCTATACCCCCTCCTCTCTGACCCCACCCATTCTGCCCAGGCTCCTCCTAAGCCCCTCCTCTGCTGTCTGACCCCACCCATTCTGCCCAGGCTCCTCCTATACCCCTCCTCTCTGACCTCACCCAATCTGACTAGGCTCCTCCTATACCCATTCTGCCCAGGCTCCTCCTATAACCCCTCCTCTCTGACTCCACCCATTCTGCCCAGGCTCCTCCTATACCCCCTCCTCTCTGACTCCACCCATTCTGCCCAGGCTCCTCCCATACCCCTCTGACCCCACCCATTCTGCCCAGGCTCCTCCTATTTGACCACACCCAATCTGACTAGGCTCCTCCTAAGCCCCTCCTCTGCTGTCTGACCCCACCCATTCTGACCAGGCTCCTCCTATTTGACCCCACCCAATCTGACTTGGCTCCTCCTAAACCCCTCCTCTGCTGTCTGGCCCCACCCATTCTGCCCAGGCTCCTCCTATACCCCCTCTTCTCTGACTCCACCCATTCTGCCCAGGCTCCTCCTATACCCCTCCTCTCTGACCTCACCCAATCTGACTAGGCTCCTCCTATACCCATTCTGCCCAGGCTCCTCCTATAACCCCTCCTCTCTGACTCCACCCAATCTGCCCAGGCTCCTCCTATTTGACCCCACCCAATCTGACTAGGCTCCTCCTATACCCCCTCTGCCCAGGCTCCTCCAATACCCCTCCTCTCTGACCCCACCCAATCTGACTAGGCTCCTCCTAAGCCCCTCATCTGCTGTCTGACCCCACCCATTCTGCCCAGGCTCCTCCTATACCCTTCCTCTCTGACCCCACCCAATCTGACTAGGCTCCTCCTAAGCCCCTCCTCTGCTGTCTGACCCCACCCATTCTGCCCAGGCTCCTCCTATTTGACCCCACCCAATCTGACTAGGCTCCTCCTAAGCCCCTCCTCTGCTGTCTGACCCCACCCATTCTGCCCAGGCTCCTCCTATTTGACCCCACCCAATCTGACTAGGTTCCTCCTAAGCCCCTAGGCTAGGCTCCTCCTAAGCCCCTCCTCTGCTGTCTGACCCCACCCATTCTGCCCAGGCTCCTCCTATACCCCTCCTCTCTGACCTCACCCAATCTGACTAGGCTCCTCCTATACCCCCTCTGCCCAGGCTCCTCCAATACCCCTCCTCTCTGACCCCACCCAATCTGACTAGGCTCCTCCTAAGCCCCTCATCTGCTGTCTGACCCCACCCATTCTGCCCAGGCTCCTCCTATACCCTTCCTCTCTGACCCCACCCAATCTGACTAGGCTCCTCCTAAGCCCCTCCTCTGCTGTCTGACCCCACCCATTCTGCCCAGGCTCCTGCTATACCCCCTCCTCTCTGACTCCACCCATTCTGCCCAGGCTCCTCCTATTTGACCCCACCCAATCTGACTAGGCTCCTCCTAAGCCCGTCCTCTGCTGTCTGACCCCACCCATTCTGCCCAGGCTCCTCCTATACCCCCTCCTCTCTGACCCCACCCATTCTGCCCAGGCTCCTCCTATACCCCCTCTGCCCAGGCTCCTCCTATTTGACCCCACCCAATCTGACTTGGCTCCTCCTAAGCCCCTCCTCTGCTGTCTGACCCCACCCATTCTGCCCAGGCTCCTCCTATTTGACCCCACCCAATCTGACTAGGCTCCTCCTAAGCCCCTCCTCTGCTGTCTGACCCCACCCATTCTGCCCAGGCTCCTCCTATTTGACCCCACCCAATCTGACTAGGTTCCTCCTATGCCCCTAGGCTAGGCTCCTCCTAAGCCCCTCCTCTGCTGTCTGACCCCACCCATTCTGCCCAGGCTCCTCCTATACCCCTCCTCTCTGACCTCACCCAATCTGACTAGGCTCCTCCTATACCCCCTCTGCCCAGGCTCCTCCAATACCCCTCCTCTCTGACCCCACCCAATCTGACTAGGCTCCTCCTAAGCCCCTCATCTGCAGTCTGACCCCACCCATTCTGCCCAGGCTCCTCCTATACCCTTCCTCTCTGACCCCACCCAATCTGACTAGGCTCCTCCTAAGCCCCTCCTCTGCTGTCTGACCCCACCCATTCTGCCCAGGCTCCTGCTATACCCCCTCCTCTCTGACTCCACCCATTCTGCCCAGGCTCCTCCTATTTGACCCCACCCAATCTGACTAGGCTCCTCCTAAGCCCGTCCTCTGCTGTCTGACCCCACCCATTCTGCCCAGGCTCCTCCTATACCCCCTCCTCTCTGACCCCACCCATTCTGCCCAGGCTCCTCCTATACCCCCTCTGCCCAGGCTCCTCCTATTTGACCCCACCCAATCTGACTTGGCTCCTCCTAAGCCCCTCCTCTGCTGTCTGACCCCACCCATTCTGCCCAGGCTCCTCCTATAACCCCTCCTCTCTGACTCCACCCATTCTGCCCAGGCTCCTCCTATACCCCCTCCTCTCTGACCCCACCCATTCTGCCCAGGCTCCTCCTAAGCCCCTCCTCTGCTGTCTGACCCCACCCATTCTGCCCAGGCTCCTCCTATACCCCTCCTCTCTGACCTCACCCAATCTGACTAGGCTCCTCCTATACCCATTCTGCCCAGGCTCCTCCTATAACCCCTCCTCTCTGACTCCACCCATTCTGCCCAGGCTCCTCCTATACCCCCTCCTCTCTGACTCCACCCATTCTGCCCAGGCTCCTCCCATACCCCTCTGACCCCACCCATTCTGCCCAGGCTCCTCCTATTTGACCACACCCAATCTGACTAGGCTCCTCCTAAGCCCCTCCTCTGCTGTCTGACCCCACCCATTCTGACCAGGCTCCTCCTATTTGACCCCACCCAATCTGACTTGGCTCCTCCTAAACCCCTCCTCTGCTGTCTGGCCCCACCCATTCTGCCCAGGCTCCTCCTATACCCCCTCTTCTCTGACTCCACCCATTCTGCCCAGGCTCCTCCTATACCCCTCCTCTCTGACCTCACCCAATCTGACTAGGCTCCTCCTATACCCATTCTGCCCAGGCTCCTCCTATAACCCCTCCTCTCTGACTCCACCCAATCTGCCCAGGCTCCTCCTATTTGACCCCACCCAATCTGACTAGGCTCCTCCTATACCCCCTCTGCCCAGGCTCCTCCAATACCCCTCCTCTCTGACCCCACCCAATCTGACTAGGCTCCTCCTAAGCCCCTCATCTGCTGTCTGACCCCACCCATTCTGCCCAGGCTCCTCCTATACCCTTCCTCTCTGACCCCACCCAATCTGACTAGGCTCCTCCTAAGCCCCTCCTCTGCTGTCTGACCCCACCCATTCTGCCCAGGCTCCTCCTATTTGACCCCACCCAATCTGACTAGGCTCCTCCTATACCCCCTCTGCCCAGGCTCCTCCTATTTGACCCCACCCAATCTGACTTGGCTCCTCCTAAGCCCCTCCTCTGCTGTCTGACCCCACCCATTCTGCCCAGGCTCCTCCTATTTGACCCCACCCAATCTGACTAGGCTCCTCCTAAGCCCCTCCTCTGCTGTCTGACCCCACCCATTCTGCCCAGGCTCCTCCTATTTGACCCCACCCAATCTGACTAGGTTCCTCCTAAGCCCCTAGGCTAGGCTCCTCCTAAGCCCCTCCTCTGCTGTCTGACCCCACCCATTCTGCCCAGGCTCCTCCTATACCCCTCCTCTCTGACCTCACCCAATCTGACTAGGCTCCTCCTATACCCCCTCTGCCCAGGCTCCTCCTATACCCCCTCCTCTCTGACTCCACCCATTCTGCCCAGGCTCCTCCTAAGCCCCTCCTCTGCTGTCTGACCCCACCCATTCTGCCCAGGCTCCTCCTAAGCCACTCCTCTCTGACCCCACCCATTCGGCCCAGGCTCCTCCTAAGCCCCTCCTCTGCTGTCTGACCCCACCCATTCTGCCCAGGCTCCTCCTAAGCCACTCCTCTCTGACCCCACCCATTCTGCCCAGGCTCCTCCTAAGCCCCTCCTCTGCTGTCTGACCCCACCCAACCTGCCCAGGCTCCTCCTATACCCCTCCTCTCTGACCCCACCCAATCTGACTAGGCTCTCCTAAGCCCCTCCTCTGCTGTCTGACCCCACCCATTCTGCCCAGGCTCCTCCTATTTGACCCCACCCAATCTGACTAGGTTCCTCCTAAGCCCCTCCTCTGCTGTCTGGCCCCACCCAACCTGCCCAGGCTCCTCCTATACCCCTCCTCTCTGACCCCACCCAATCTGACTAGGCTCCTCCTAAGCCCCTCCTCTGCTGTCTGACCCCACCCATTCTGGCCAGGCTCCTCCTATACCCCCTCCTCTCTGACTCCACCCATTCTGCCCAGGCTCCTCCTATACCCCCTCCTCTCTGACTCCACCCATTCTGCCCAGGCTCCTCCTAAGCCCCTCCTCTGCTGTCTGACCCCACCCATTCTGCCCAGGCTCCTCCTAAGCCACTCCTCTCTGACCCCACCCATTCTGCCCAGGCTCCTCCTAAGCCCCTCCTCTGCTGTCTGACCCCACCCATTCTGCCCAGGCTCCTCCTATACCCCTCCTCTCTGACCTCACCCAATCTGACTAGGCTCCTCCTATACCCATTCTGCCCAGGCTCCTCCTATACCCCTCCTATTTGACCCCACCCAATCTGACTTGGCTCCTCCTAAGCCCCTCCTCTGCTGTCTGACCCCACCCATTCTGCCCAGGCTCCTCCTATTTGACCCCACCCAATCTGACTAGGCTCCTCCTATACCCCCTCTGCCCAGGCTCCTCCTAAGCCCGTCCTCTGATGTCTGACCCCACCCATTCTGCCCAGGCTCCTCCTATACCCCCTCCTCTCTGACCCCACCCATTCTGCCCAGGCTCCTCCTAAGCCCCTCCTCTGCTGTCTGACCCCACCCATTCTGCCCAGGCTCCTCCTATAACCCCTCCTCTCTGACTCCACCCATTCTGCCCAGGCTCCTCCTATACCCCCTCCTCTCTGACTCCACCCATTCTGCCCAGGCTCCTCCCATACCCCTCTGACCCCACCCATTCTGCCCAGCCTCCTCCTATTTGACCACACCCAATCTGACTAGGCTCCTCCTAAGCCCGTCCTCTGCTGTCTGACCCCACCCATTCTGCCCAGGCTCCTCCTATACCCCCTCCTCTCTGACCCCACCCATTCTGCCCAGGCTCCTCCTATACCCCTCCTATTTGACCCCACCCAATCTGACTTGGCTCCTCCTAAGCCCCTCCTCTGCTGTCTGCCCCACCCATTCTGCCCAGGCTCCGCCTAAGCCCCTCCTCTCTGACCCCACCCATTCTGCCCAGGCTCCGCCTAAGCCCCTCCTCTCTGACCCCACCCATTCTGCCCAGGCTCCTCCTAAGCCCCTCCTCTGCTGTCTGACCCCACCCATTCTGCCCAGGCTCCTCCTATAACCCCTCCTCTCTGACCCCACCCATTCTGCCCAGGCTCCTCCTATACCCCTCCTATTTGACCCCACCCAATCTGACTTGGCTCCTCCTAAGCCCCTCCTCTGCTGTCTGACCCCACCCATTCTGCCCAGGCTCCTCCTATACCCCTCCTATTTGACCCCACCCAATCTGACTTGGCTCCTCCTAAGCCCCTCCTCTGCTGTCTGACCCCACCCATTCTGCCCAGGCTCCGCCTAAGCCCCTCCTCTCTGACCCCACCCATTCTGCCCAGGCTCCGCCTAAGCCCCTCCTCTCTGACCCCACCCATTCTGCCCAGGCTCCTCCTAAGCCCCTCCTCTGCTGTCTGACCCCACCCATTCTGCCCAGGCTCCTCCTATAACCCCTCCTCTCTGACCCCACCCATTCTGCCCAGGCTCCGCCTAAGCCCCTCCTCTCTGACCCCACCCATTCTGCCCAGGCTCCTCCTAAGCCCCTCCTCTGCTGTCTGACCCCACCCATTCTGCCCAGGCTCCTCCTATAACCCCTCCTCTCTGACTCCACCCATTCTGCCCAGGCTCCTCCTATACCCCCTCCTCTCTGACCCCACCCATTCTGCCCAGGCTCCTCCTAAGCCCCTCCTCTGCTGTCTGACCCCACCCATTCTGCCCAGGCTCCTCCTATACCCCTCCTATTTGACCCCACCCAATCTGACTTGGCTCCTCCTAAGCCCCTCCTCTGCTGTCTGACCCCACCCATTCTGCCCAGGCTCCTCCTATTTGACCCCACCCAATCTGACTAGGCTCCTCCTATACCCCCTCTGCCCAGGCTCCTCCTAAGCCCGTCCTCTGCTGTCTGACCCCACCCATTCTGCCCAGGCTCCTCCTATACCCCTCCTATTTGACCCCACCCAATCTGACTTGGCTCCTCCTAAGCCCCTCCTCTGCTGTCTGACCCCACCCATTCTGCCCAGGCTCCTCCTATTTGACCCCACCCAATCTGACTAGGCTCCTCCTATACCCCCTCTGCCCAGGCTCCTCCTAAGCCCGTCCTCTGCTGTCTGACCCCACCCATTCTGCCCAGGCTCCTCCTATACCCCCTCCTCTCTGACCCCACCCATTCTGCCCAGGCTCCTCCTAAGCCCCTCCTCTGCTGTCTGACCCCACCCATTCTGCCCAGGCTCCTCCTATAACCCCTCCTCTCTGACTCCACCCATTCTGCCCAGGCTCCTCCTATACCCCCTCCTCTCTGACTCCACCCATTCTGCCCAGGCTCCTCCCATACCCCTCTGACCCCACCCATTCTGCCCAGGCTCCTCCTATTTGACCACACCCAATCTGACTAGGCTCCTCCTAAGCCGGTCCTCTGCTGTCTGACCCCACCCATTCTGCCCAGGCTCCTCCTATACCCCCTCCTCTCTGACCCCACCCATTCTGCCCAGGCTCCTCCTATACCCCTCCTATTTGACCCCACCCAATCTGACTTGGCTCCTCCTAAGCCCCTCCTCTGCTGTCTGACCCCACCCATTCTGCCCAGGCTCTGCCTAAGCCCCTCCTCTGCTGTCTGACCCCACCCATTCTGCCCAGGCTCCTCCTATAACCCCTCCTCTCTGACCCCACCCATTCTGCCCAGGCTCCTCCTATACCCCTCCTATTTGACCCCACCCAATCTGACTTGGCTCCTCCTAAGCCCCTCCTCTGCTGTCTGACCCCACCCATTCTGCCCAGGCTCCGCCTAAGCCCCTCCTCTCTGACCCCACCCATTCTGCCCAGGCTCCGCCTAAGCCCCTCCTCTCTGACCCCACCCATTCTGCCCAGGCTCCTCCTAAGCCCCTCCTCTGCTGTCTGACCCCACCCATTCTGCCCAGGCTCCTCCTATAACCCCTCCTCTCTGACTCCACCCATTCTGCCCAGGCTCCTCCTATACCCCCTCCTCTCTGACCCCACCCATTCTGCCCAGGCTCCTCCTAAGCCCCTCCTCTGCTGTCTGACCCCACCCATTCTGCCCAGGCTCCTCCTATACCCCTCCTCTCTGACCTCACCCAATCTGACTAGGCTCCTCCTATACCCATTCTGCCCAGGCTCCTCCTATACCCCTCCTATTTGACCCCACCCAATCTGACTTGGCTCCTCCTAAGCCCCTCCTCTGCTGTCTGACCCCACCCATTCTGCCCAGGCTCCTCCTATTTGACCCCACCCAATCTGACTAGGCTCCTCCTATACCCCCTCTGCCCAGGCTCCTCCTAAGCCCGTCCTCTGCTGTCTGACCCCACCCATTCTGCCCAGGCTCCTCCTATACCCCTCCTATTTGACCCCACCCAATCTGACTTGGCTCCTCCTAAGCCCCTCCTCTGCTGTCTGACCCCACCCATTCTGCCCAGGCTCCTCCTAAGCCACTCCTCTCTGACCCCACCCATTCTGCCCAGGCTCCTCCTAAGCCCCTCCTCTGCTGTCTGACCCCACCCATTCTGCCTAGGCTCCTCCTAAGCCACTCCTCTCTGACCCCACCCATTCTGCCCAGGCTCCTCCTAAGCCCCTCCTCTGCTGTCTGACCCCACCCAACCTGCCCAGGCTCCTCCTATACCCCTCCTCTCTGACCCCACCCAATCTGACTAGGCTCTCCTAAGCCCCTCCTCTGCTGTCTGACCCCACCCATTCTGCCCAGGCTCCTCCTATTTGACCCCACCCAATCTGACTAGGTTCCTCCTAAGCCCCTCCTCTGCTGTCTGGCCCCACCCAACCTGCCCAGGCTCCTCCTATACCCCTCCTCTCTGACCCCACCCAATCTGACTAGGCTCCTCCTAAGCCCCTCCTCTGCTGTCTGACCCCCACCCATTCTGCCCAGGCTCCTCCTATACCCCCTCCTCTCTGACTCCACCCATTCTGCCCAGGCTCCTCCTATACCCCCTCCTCTCTGACTCCACCCATTCTGCCCAGGCTCCTCCCATACCCCTCTGACCCCACCCATTCTGCCCAGGCTCCTCCTATTTGACCACACCCAATCTGACTAGGCTCCTCCTAAGCCCGTCCTCTGCTGTCTGACCCCACCCATTCTGCCCAGGCTCCTCCTATACCCCCTCCTCTCTGACCCCACCCATTCTGCCCAGGCTCCTCCTATACCCCTCCTATTTGACCCCACCCAATCTGACTTGGCTCCTCCTAAGCCCCTCCTCTGCTGTCTGACCCCAC
Source organism: Lissotriton vulgaris (assembly GCF_964263255.1). NCBI lineage: Eukaryota > Metazoa > Chordata > Amphibia > Caudata > Salamandridae > Lissotriton > Lissotriton vulgaris. Next base: position 1,004,482,026 of record NC_141695.1, read on the forward strand.
CCATTCTGCCCAGGCTCCGCCTAAGCCCCTCCTCTCTGACCCCACCCATTCTGCCCAGGCTCCGCCTAAGCCCCTCCTCTCTGACCCCACCCATTCTGCCCAGGCTCCTCCTAAGCCCCTCCTCTGCTGTCTGACCCCACCCATTCTGCCCAGGCTCCTCCTATAACCCCTCCTCTCTGACTCCACCCATTCTGCCCAGGCTCCTCCTATACCCCCTCCTCTCTGACCCCACCCATTCTGCCCAGGCTCCTCCTAAGCCCCTCCTCTGCTGTCTGACCCCACCCATTCTGCCCAGGCTCCTCCTATACCCCTCCTCTCTGACCTCACCCAATCTGACTAGGCTCCTCCTATACCCATTCTGCCCAGGCTCCTCCTATAACCCCTCCTCTCTGACTCCACCCATTCTGCCCAGGCTCCTCCTATACCCCCTCCTCTCTGACTCCACCCATTCTGCCCAGGCTCCTCCCATACCCCTCTGACCCCACCCATTCTGCCCAGGCTCCTCCTATTTGACCACACCCAATCTGACTAGGCTCCTCCTAAGCCCCTCCTCTGCTGTCTGACCCCACCCATTCTGACCAGGCTCCTCCTATTTGACCCCACCCAATCTGACTTGGCTCCTCCTAAACCCCTCCTCTGCTGTCTGGCCCCACCCATTCTGCCCAGGCTCCTCCTATACCCCCTCTTCTCTGACTCCACCCATTCTGCCCAGGCTCCTCCTATACCCCTCCTCTCTGACCTCACCCAATCTGACTAGGCTCCTCCTATACCCATTCTGCCCAGGCTCCTCCTATAACCCCTCCTCTCTGACCCCACCCATTCTGCCCAGGCTCCTCCTATACCCCTCCTATTTGACCCCACCCAATCTGACTTGGCTCCTCCTAAGCCCCTCCTCTGCTGTCTGACCCCACCCATTCTGCCCAGGCTCCTCCTATTTGACCCCACCCAATCTGACTAGGCTCCTCCTATACCCCCTCTGCCCAGGCTCCTCCTATTTGACCCCACCCAATCTGACTTGGCTCCTCCTAAGCCCCTCCTCTGCTGTCTGACCCCACCCATTCTGCCCAGGCTCCTCCTATTTGACCCCACCCAATCTGACTAGGCTCCTCCTAAGCCCCTCCTCTGCTGTCTGACCCCACCCATTCTGCCCAGGCTCCTCCTATTTGACCCCACCCAATCTGACTAGGTTCCTCCTATGCCCCTAGGCTAGGCTCCTCCTAAGCCCCTCCTCTGCTGTCTGACCCCACCCATTCTGCCCAGGCTCCTCCTATACCCCTCCTCTCTGACCTCACCCAATCTGACTAGGCTCCTCCTATACCCCCTCTGCCCAGGCTCCTCCAATACCCCTCCTCTCTGACCCCACCCAATCTGACTAGGCTCCTCCTAAGCCCCTCATCTGCAGTCTGACCCCACCCATTCTGCCCAGGCTCCTCCTATACCCTTCCTCTCTGACCCCACCCAATCTGACTAGGCTCCTCCTAAGCCCCTCCTCTGCTGTCTGACCCCACCCATTCTGCCCAGGCTCCTGCTATACCCCCTCCTCTCTGACTCCACCCATTCTGCCCAGGCTCCTCCTATTTGACCCCACCCAATCTGACTAGGCTCCTCCTAAGCCCGTCCTCTGCTGTCTGACCCCACCCATTCTGCCCAGGCTCCTCCTATACCCCCTCCTCTCTGACCCCACCCATTCTGCCCAGGCTCCTCCTATACCCCCTCTGCCCAGGCTCCTCCTATTTGACCCCACCCAATCTGACTTGGCTCCTCCTAAGCCCCTCCTCTGCTGTCTGACCCCACCCATTCTGCCCAGGCTCCTCCTATTTGACCCCACCCAATCTGCCCAGGCTCCTCCTCTGCTGTCTGACCCCACCCATTCTGCCCAGGCTCCTCCTAAGCCCCTCCTCTGCTGTCCCCACCCATTCTGCCCAGGCTCCTCCCATACCCCTCTGACCCCACCCATTCTGCCCAGGCTCCTCCTATACCCCTCCTATACCCCTCCTATTTGACCCCACCGACTTGGCTCCTCCTAAGCCCCTCCTCTGCTGTCTGACCCCACCCATTCTGCCCAGGCTCCTCCTATTTGACCCCACCCAATCTGACTAGGCTCCTCCTAAGCCCCTCCTCTGCTGTCTGACCCCACCCATTCTGCCCAGGCTCCTCCTATTTGACCCCACCCAATCTGACTAGGCTTCTCCTAAGCCCCTCCTCTGCTGTCTGACCCCACCCATTCTGCCCAGGCTCCTCCTATTTGACCCCACCCAACCTGCCCAGGCTCCTCCTATACCCCTCCTCTCTGACCCCACCCAATCTGACTAGGCTCCTCCTAAGCCCCTAGGCTCCTCCTAAGCCCCTCCTCTCTGACCCCACCCAATCTGACTAGGCTCCTCTTAAGCCCCTCTTCTGCTGTCTGACCCCACCCATTCTGCCCAGGCTCCTCCTATTTGACCCCACCCAATCTGACTAGGCTTCTCCTAAGCCCCTCCTCTGCTGTCTGACCCCACCCATTCTGCCCAGGCTCCTCCTATTTGACCCCACCCAACCTGCCCAGGCTCCTCCTATACCCCTCCTCTCTGACCCCACCCAATCTGACTAGGCTCCTCCTAAGCCCCTAGGCTCCTCCTAAGCCCCTCCTCTCTGACCCCACCCAATCTGACTAGGCTCCTCCTAAGCCCCTCCTCTGCTGTCTGACCCCACCCAACCTGCCCAGGCTCCTCCTATACCCCTCCTCTCTGACCCCACCCAATCTGACTAGGCTCTCCTAAGCCCCTCCTCTGCTGTCTGACCCCACCCATTCTGCCCAGGCTCCTCCTATTTGACCCCACCCAATCTGACTAGGTTCCTCCTAAGCCCCTCCTCTGCTGTCTGGCCCCACCCAACCTGCCCAGGCTCCTCCTATACCCCTCCTCTCTGACCCCACCCAATCTGACTAGGCTCCTCCTAAGCCCCTCCTCTGCTGTCTGACCCCCACCCATTCTGCCCAGGCTCCTCCTATACCCCCTCCTCTCTGACTCCACCCATTCTGCCCAGGCTCCTCCTATACCCCCTCCTCTCTGACTCCACCCATTCTGCCCAGGCTCCTCCCATACCCCTCTGACCCCACCCATTCTGCCCAGGCTCCTCCTATTTGACCACACCCAATCTGACTAGGCTCCTCCTAAGCCCGTCCTCTGCTGTCTGACCCCACCCATTCTGCCCAGGCTCCTCCTATACCCCCTCCTCTCTGACCCCACCCATTCTGCCCAGGCTCCTCCTATACCCCTCCTATTTGACCCCACCCAATCTGACTTGGCTCCTCCTAAGCCCCTCCTCTGCTGTCTGACCCCACCCATTCTGCCCAGGCTCCGCCTAAGCCCCTCCTCTCTGACCCCACCCATTCTGCCCAGGCTCCGCCTAAGCCCCTCCTCTCTGACCCCACCCATTCTGCCCAGGCTCCTCCTAAGCCCCTCCTCTGCTGTCTGACCCCACCCATTCTGCCCAGGCTCCTCCTATAACCCCTCCTCTCTGACTCCACCCATTCTGCCCAGGCTCCTCCTATACCCCCTCCTCTCTGACCCCACCCATTCTGCCCAGGCTCCTCCTAAGCCCCTCCTCTGCTGTCTGACCCCACCCATTCTGCCCAGGCTCCTCCTATACCCCTCCTCTCTGACCTCACCCAATCTGACTAGGCTCCTCCTATACCCATTCTGCCCAGGCTCCTCCTATAACCCCTCCTCTCTGACTCCACCCATTCTGCCCAGGCTCCTCCTATACCCCCTCCTCTCTGACTCCACCCATTCTGCCCAGGCTCCTCCCATACCCCTCTGACCCCACCCATTCTGCCCAGGCTCCTCCTATTTGACCACACCCAATCTGACTAGGCTCCTCCTAAGCCCCTCCTCTGCTGTCTGACCCCACCCATTCTGACCAGGCTCCTCCTATTTGACCCCACCCAATCTGACTTGGCTCCTCCTAAACCCCTCCTCTGCTGTCTGGCCCCACCCATTCTGCCCAGGCTCCTCCTATACCCCCTCTTCTCTGACTCCACCCATTCTGCCCAGGCTCCTCCTATACCCCTCCTCTCTGACCTCACCCAATCTGACTAGGCTCCTCCTATACCCATTCTGCCCAGGCTCCTCCTATAACCCCTCCTCTCTGACTCCACCCAATCTGCCCAGGCTCCTCCTATTTGACCCCACCCAATCTGACTAGGCTCCTCCTATACCCCCTCTGCCCAGGCTCCTCCAATACCCCTCCTCTCTGACCCCACCCAATCTGACTAGGCTCCTCCTAAGCCCCTCATCTGCTGTCTGACCCCACCCATTCTGCCCAGGCTCCTCCTATACCCTTCCTCTCTGACCCCACCCAATCTGACTAGGCTCCTCCTAAGCCCCTCCTCTGCTGTCTGACCCCACCCATTCTGCCCAGGCTCCTCCTATTTGACCCCACCCAATCTGACTAGGCTCCTCCTAAGCCCCTCCTCTGCTGTCTGACCCCACCCATTCTGCCCAGGCTCCTCCTATTTGACCCCACCCAATCTGACTAGGTTCCTCCTAAGCCCCTAGGCTAGGCTCCTCCTAAGCCCCTCCTCTGCTGTCTGACCCCACCCATTCTGCCCAGGCTCCTCCTATACCCCTCCTCTCTGACCTCACCCAATCTGACTAGGCTCCTCCTATACCCCCTCTGCCCAGGCTCCTCCAATACCCCTCCTCTCTGACCCCACCCAATCTGACTAGGCTCCTCCTAAGCCCCTCATCTGCTGTCTGACCCCACCCATTCTGCCCAGGCTCCTCCTATACCCTTCCTCTCTGACCCCACCCAATCTGACTAGGCTCCTCCTAAGCCCCTCCTCTGCTGTCTGACCCCACCCATTCTGCCCAGGCTCCTGCTATACCCCCTCCTCTCTGACTCCACCCATTCTGCCCAGGCTCCTCCTATTTGACCCCACCCAATCTGACTAGGCTCCTCCTAAGCCCGTCCTCTGCTGTCTGACCCCACCCATTCTGCCCAGGCTCCTCCTATACCCCCTCCTCTCTGACCCCACCCATTCTGCCCAGGCTCCTCCTATACCCCCTCTGCCCAGGCTCCTCCTATTTGACCCCACCCAATCTGACTTGGCTCCTCCTAAGCCCCTCCTCTGCTGTCTGACCCCACCCATTCTGCCCAGGCTCCTCCTATTTGACCCCACCCAATCTGCCCAGGCTCCTCCTCTGCTGTCTGACCCCACCCATTCTGCCCAGGCTCCTCCTAAGCCCCTCCTCTGCTGTCCCCACCCATTCTGCCCAGGCTCCTCCCATACCCCTCTGACCCCACCCATTCTGCCCAGGCTCCTCCTATACCCCTCCTATACCCCTCCTATTTGACCCCACCCGACTTGGCTCCTCCTAAGCCCCTCCTCTGCTGTCTGACCCCACCCATTCTGCCCAGGCTCCTCCTATTTGACCCCACCCAATCTGACTAGGCTCCTCCTAAGCCCCTCCTCTGCTGTCTGACCCCACCCATTCTGCCCAGGCTCCTCCTATTTGACCCCACCCAATCTGACTAGGCTTCTCCTAAGCCCCTCCTCTGCTGTCTGACCCCACCCATTCTGCCCAGGCTCCTCCTATTTGACCCCACCCAACCTGCCCAGGCTCCTCCTATACCCCTCCTCTCTGACCCCACCCAATCTGACTAGGCTCCTCCTAAGCCCCTAGGCTCCTCCTAAGCCCCTCCTCTCTGACCCCACCCAATCTGACTAGGCTCCTCTTAAGCCCCTCTTCTGCTGTCTGACCCCACCCATTCTGCCCAGGCTCCTCCTATACCCCCTCCTCTCTGACTCCACCCATTCTGACTAGGCTCCTCCTATTTGACCACACCCAATTTGACTAGGCTCCTCCTAAGCCCCTCCTCTGCTGTCTGACCCCACCCATTCTGCCCAGGCTCCGCCTAAGCATCTCCTCTCTGACCCCACCCATTCTGCCCAGGCTCCTCCTAAGCCCCTCCTCTGCTGTCTGACCCCACCCATTCTGCCCAGGCTCCTCCTAAGCCCCTCCTCTGCTGTCTGACCCCACCCATTCTGCCCAGGCTCCTCCTATACCCCCTCCTCTCTGACTCCACCCATTCTGCCCAGGCTCCTCCTATACCCCTCCTATTTGACCCCACCCAATCTGACTTGGCTCCTCCTAAGCCCCTCCTCTGCTGTCTGACCCCACCCATTCTGCCCAGGCTCCTCCTATTTGACCCCACCCAATCTGACTAGGTTCCTCCTAAGCCCCTCCTCTGCTGTCTGGCCCCACCCAACCTGCCCAGGCTCCTCCTATACCCCTCCTCTCTGACCCCACCCAATCTGACTAGGCTCCTCCTAAGCCCCTAGGCTCCTCCTAAGCCCCTCCTCTCTGACCCCACCCAATCTGACTAGGCTCCTCTTAAGCCCCTCTTCTGCTGTCTGACCCCACCCATTCTGCCCAGGCTCCTCCTATACCCCCTCCTCTCTGACTCCACCCATTCTGACTAGGCTCCTCCTATTTGACCACACCCAATTTGACTAGGCTCCTCCTAAGCCCCTCCTCTGCTGTCTGACCCCACCCATTCTGCCCAGGCTCCGCCTAAGCATCTCCTCTCTGACCCCACCCATTCTGCCCAGGCTCCTCCTAAGCCCCTCCTCTGCTGTCTGACCCCACCCATTCTGCCCAGGCTCCTCCTAAGCCCCTCCTCTGCTGTCTGACCCCACCCATTCTGCCCAGGCTCCTCCTATACCCCCTCCTCTCTGACTCCACCCATTCTGCCCAGGCTCCTCCTATACCCCTCCTCTCTGACCCCACCCAATCTGACTAGGCTCCTCCTAAGCCCCTCCTCTGCTGTCTGACCCCACCCATTCTGCCCAGGCTCCTCCTATTTGACCCAACCCAATCTGACTAGGCTCCTCCTATACCCCCTCTGCCAGGCTCCTCCTATACCCCTCCTCTCTGACCTCACCCATTCTGACCAGGCTCCTCCTATTTGACCCCACCCAATCTGACTTGGCTCCTCCTAAACCCCTCCTCTGCTGTCTGACCCCACCCATTCTGCCCAGGCTCCTCCTATACCCCCTCCTCTCTGACCCCACCCAATCTGACTAGGCTCCTCCTATACCCCCTCTGCCCAGGCTCCTCCTATACCCCTCCTCTCTGACCTCACCCAATCTGACTAGGCTCCTCCTATACCCATTCTGCCCAGGCTCCTCCTATACCCCCTCCACCCAATCTGACTAGGCTCCTCCTATACCCCTCCTCTCTGACCTCACCCAATCTGACTAGGCTCCTCCTAAGCCCCTCCTCTGCTGTCTGACCCCACCCAACCTGCCCAGGCTCCTCCTATACCCCTCCTCTCTGACCCCACCCAATCTGACTAGGCTCTCCTAAGCCCCTCCTCTGCTGTCTGACCCCACCCATTCTGCCCAGGCTCCTCCTATTTGACCCCACCCAATCTGACTAGGTTCCTCCTAAGCCCCTCCTCTGCTGTCTGGCCCCACCCAACCTGCCCAGGCTCCTCCTATACCCCTCCTCTCTGACCCCACCCAATCTGACTAGGCTCCTCCTAAGCCCCTCCTCTGCTGTCTGACCCCACCCATTCTGCCCAGGCTCCTCCTATACCCCCTCCTCTCTGACTCCACCCATTCTGCCCAGGCTCCTCCTAAGCCCCTCCTCTCTGACTCCACCCATTCTGCCCAGGCTCCTCCTAAGCCCCTCCTCTCTGACCCCACCCATTCTGCCCAGGCTCCTCCTAAGCCCCTCCTCTGCTGTCTGACCCCACCCATTCTGCCCAGGCTCCTCCTAAGCCACTCCTCTCTGACCCCACCCATTCTGCCCAGGCTCCTCCTAAGCCCCTCCTCTGCTGTCTGACCCCACCCATTCTGCCTAGGCTCCTCCTATACCCCTCCTCTCTAACCTCACCCAATCTGACTAGGCTCCTCCTATACCCATTCTGCCCAGGCTCCTCCTATACCCCTCCTATTTGACCCCACCCAATCTGAGTTGGCTCCTCCTTAGCCCCTCCTCTGCTGTCTGACCCCACCCATTCTGCCCAGGCTCCTCCTATTTGACCCCACCCATTCTGCCCAGGCTCCTCCTATACACCCTCCTCTCTGACCCCACCCATTCTGCCCAGGCTCCTCCTATACCCCTCCTATTTGACCCCACCCAATCTGACTTGGCTCCTCCTAAGCCCCTCCTCTGCTGTCTGACCCCACCCATTCTGCCCAGGCTCCGCCTAAGCCCCTCCTCTCCGACCCCACCCATTCTGCCCAGGCTCCGCCTAAGCCCCTCCTCTCTGACCCCACCAATTCTGCCCAGGCTCCTCCTAAGCCCCTCCTCTGCTGTCTGACCCCACCCATTCTGCCCAGGCTCCTCCTATAACCCCTCCTCTCTGACTCCACCCATTCTGCCCAGGCTCCTCCTATACCCCCTCCTCTCTGACTCCACCCATTCTGCCCAGGCTCCTCCCATACCCCTCTGACCCCACCCATCTGCCCAGGCTCCTCCTATTTGACCACACCCAATCTGACTAGGCTCCTCCTAAGCCCCTCCTCTGCTGTCTGACCCCACCCATTCTGACCAGGCTCCTCCTATTTGACCCCACCCAATCTGACTTGGCTCCTCCTAAACCCCTCCTCTGCTGTCTGGCCCCACCCATTCTGCCCAGGCTCCTCCTATACCCCCTCTTCTCTGACTCCACCCATTCTGCCCAGGCTCCTCCTATTTGACCCCACCCAATCTGACTAGGTTCCTCCTAAGCCCCTCCTCTGCTGTCTGGCCCCACCCAACCTGCCCAGGCTCCTCCTATACCCCCTCCTCTCTGACTCCACCCATTCTGCCCAGGCTCCTCCTATACCCCTCCTCTCTGACCCCACCCAATCTGACTAGGCTCCTCCTAAGCCCCTCCTCTGCTGTCTGGCCCCACCCATTCTGCCCAGGCTCCTCCTATACCCCCTCCTCTCTGACTCCACCCATTCTGCCCAGGCTCCTCCTATACCCCTCCTCTCTGACCCCACCCAATCTGACTAGGCTCCTCCTAAGCCCCTCCTCTGCTGTCTGACCCCACCCATTCTGCCCAGGCTCCTCCTAAGCCCCTCCTCTGCTGTCTGACCCCACCCATTCTGCCCAGGCTCCTCCTATACCCCCTCCTCTCTGACTCCACCCATTCTGCCCAGGCTCCTCCTATACCCCTCCTCTCTGACCCCACCCAATCTGACTAGGCTCCTCCTAAGCCCCTCCTCTGCTGTCTGACCCCACCCATTCTGCCCAGGCTCCTCCTATTTGACCCAACCCAATCTGACTAGGCTCCTCCTATACCCCCTCTGCCAGGCTCCTCCTATACCCCTCCTCTCTGACCTCACCCATTCTGACCAGGCTCCTCCTATTTGACCCCACCCAATCTGACTTGGCTCCTCCTAAACCCCTCCTCTGCTGTCTGACCCCACCCATTCTGCCCAGGCTCCTCCTATACCCCCTCCTCTCTGACCTCACCCAATCTGACTAGGCTCCTCCTATACCCATTCTGCCCAGGCTCCTCCTATACCCCCTCCACCCAATCTGACTAGGCTCCTCCTATACCCCTCCTCTCTGACCTCACCCAATCTGACTAGGCTCCTCCTAAGCCCCTCCTCTGCTGTCTGACCCCACCCAACCTGCCCAGGCTCCTCCTATACCCCTCCTCTCTGACCCCACCCAATCTGACTAGGCTCTCCTAAGCCCCTCCTCTGCTGTCTGACCCCACCCATTCTGCCCAGGCTCCTCCTATTTGACCCCACCCAATCTGACTAGGTTCCTCCTAAGCCCCTCCTCTGCTGTCTGGCCCCACCCAACCTGCCCAGGCTCCTCCTATACCCCTCCTCTCTGACCCCACCCAATCTGACTAGGCTCCTCCTAAGCCCCTCCTCTGCTGTCTGACCCCACACATTCTGCCCAGGCTCCTCCTATTTGACCCAACCCAATCTGACTAGGCTCCTCCTATACCCCCTCTGCCAGGCTCCTCCTATACCCCTCCTCTCTGACGTCACCCATTCTGACCAGGCTCCTCCTATTTGACCCCACCCAATCTGACTTGGCTCCTCCTAAACCCCTCCTCTGCTGTCTGACCCCACCCATTCTGCCCAGGCTCCTCCTATACCCCCTCCTCTCTGACCTCACCCAATCTGACTAGGCTCCTCCTATACCCAATCTGCCCAGGCTCCTCCTATACCCCCTCCACCCAATCTGACTAGGCTCCTCCTATACCCCTCCTCTCTGACCTCACCCAATCTGACTAGGCTCCTCCTAAGCCCCTCCTCTGCTGTCTGACCCCACCCAACCTGCCCAGGCTCCTCCTATACCCCTCCTCTCTGACCCCACCCAATCTGACTAGGCTCTCCTAAGCCCCTCCTCTGCTGTCTGACCCCACCCATTCTGCCCAGGCTCCTCCTATTTGACCCCACCCAATCTGACTAGGTTCCTCCTAAGCCCCTCCTCTGCTGTCTGGCCCCACCCAACCTGCCCAGGCTCCTCCTATACCCCTCCTCTCTGACCCCACCCAATCTGACTAGGCTCCTCCTAAGCCCCTCCTCTGCTGTCTGACCCCACCCATTCTGCCCAGGCTCCTCCTATACCCCCTCCTCTCTGACTCCACCCATTCTGCCCAGGCTCCTCCTATACCCCCTCCTCTCTGACTCCACCCATTCTGCCCAGGCTCCTCCTAAGCCCCTCCTCTGCTGTCTGACCCCACCCATTCTGCCCAGGCTCCTCCTAAGCCACTCCTCTCTGACCCCACCCATTCTGCCCAGGCTCCTCCTAAGCCCCTCCTCTGCTGTCTGACCCCACCCATTCTGCCCAGGCTCCTCCTAAGCCACTCCTCTCTGACCCCACCCATTCTGCCCAGGCTCCTCCTAAGCCCCTCCTCTGCTGTCTGACCCCACCCAACCTGCCCAGGCTCCTCCTATACCCCTCCTCTCTGACCCCACCCAATCTGACTAGGCTCTCCTAAGCCCCTCCTCTGCTGTCTGACCCCACCCATTCTGCCCAGGCTCCTCCTATTTGACCCCACCCAATCTGACTAGGTTCCTCCTAAGCCCCTCCTCTGCTGTCTGGCCCCACCCAACCTGCCCAGGCTCCTCCTATACCCCTCCTCTCTGACCCCACCCAATCTGACTAGGCTCCTCCTAAGCCCCTCCTCTGCTGTCTGACCCCACCCATTCTGGATAGGCTCCTCCTATACCCCCTCCTCTCTGACTCCACCCATTCTGCCCAGGCTCCTCCTATACCCCCTCCTCTCTGACTCCGCCCATTCTGCCCAGGCTCCTCCTAAGCCCCTCCTCTGCTGTCTGACCCCACCCATTCTGCCCAGGCTCCTCCTAAGCCACTCCTCTCTGACCCCACCCATTCTGCCCAGGCTCCTCCTAAGCCCCTCCTCTGCTGTCTGACCCCACCCATTCTGCCCAGGCTCCTCCTATACCCCTCCTCTCTGACCTCACCCAATCTGACTAGGCTCCTCCTATACCCATTCTGCCCAGGCTCCTCCTATACCCCTCCTATTTGACCCCACCCAATCTGACTTGGCTCCTCCTAAGCCCCTCCTCTGCTGTCTGACCCCACCCATTCTGCCCAGGCTCCTCCTATTTGACCCCACCCAATCTGACTAGGCTCCTCCTATACCCCCTCTGCCCAGGCTCCTCCTAAGCCCGTCCTCTGCTGTCTGACCCCACCCATTCTGCCCAGGCTCCTCCTATACCCCCTCCTCTCTGACCCCACCCATTCTGCCCAGGCTCCTCCTAAGCCCCTCCTCTGCTGTCTGACCCCACCCATTCTGCCCAGGCTCCTCCTATAACCCCTCCTCTCTGACTCCACCCATTCTGCCCAGGCTCCTCCTATACCCCCTCCTCTCTGACTCCACCCATTCTGCCCAGGCTCCTCCCATACCCCTCTGACCCCACCCATTCTGCCCAGGCTCCTCCTATTTGACCACACCCAATCTGACTAGGCTCCTCCTAAGCCCGTCCTCTGCTGTCTGACCCCACCCATTCTGCCCAGGCTCCTCCTATACCCCCTCCTCTCTGACCCCACCCATTCTGCCCAGGCTCCTCCTATACCCCTCCTATTTGACCCCACCCAATCTGACTTGGCTCCTCCTAAGCCCCTCCTCTGCTGTCTGACCCCACCCATTCTGCCCAGGCTCCGCCTAAGCCCCTCCTCTCTGACCCCACCCATTCTGCCCAGGCTCCGCCTAAGCCCCTCCTCTCTGACCCCACCCATTCTGCCCAGGCTCCTCCTAAGCCCCTCCTCTGCTGTCTGACCCCACCCATTCTGCCCAGGCTCCTCCTATAACCCCTCCTCTCTGACCCCACCCATTCTGCCCAGGCTCCTCCTATACCCCTCCTATTTGACCCCACCCAATCTGACTTGGCTCCTCCTAAGCCCCTCCTCTGCTGTCTGACCCCACCCATTCTGCCCAGGCTCCGCCTAAGCCCCTCCTCTCTGACCCCACCCATTCTGCCCAGGCTCCGCCTAAGCCCCTCCTCTCTGACCCCACCCATTCTGCCCAGGCTCCTCCTAAGCCCCTCCTCTGCTGTCTGACCCCACCCATTCTGCCCAGGCTCCTCCTATAACCCCTCCTCTCTGACTCCACCCATTCTGCCCAGGCTCCTCCTATACCCCCTCCTCTCTGACCCCACCCATTCTGCCCAGGCTCCTCCTAAGCCCCTCCTCTGCTGTCTGACCCCACCCATTCTGCCCAGGCTCCTCCTATACCCCTCCTCTCTGACCTCACCCAATCTGACTAGGCTCCTCCTATACCCATTCTGCCCAGGCTCCTCCTATACCCCTCCTATTTGACCCCACCCAATCTGACTTGGCTCCTCCTAAGCCCCTCCTCTGCTGTCTGACCCCACCCATTCTGCCCAGGCTCCTCCTATTTGACCCCACCCAATCTGACTAGGCTCCTCCTATACCCCCTCTGCCCAGGCTCCTCCTAAGCCCGTCCTCTGCTGTCTGACCCCACCCATTCTGCCCAGGCTCCTCCTATACCCCTCCTATTTGACCCCACCCAATCTGACTTGGCTCCTCCTAAGCCCCTCCTCTGCTGTCTGACCCCACCCATTCTGCCCAGGCTCCTCCTATTTGACCCCACCCAATCTGACTAGGCTCCTCCTATACCCCCTCTGCCCAGGCTCCTCCTAAGCCCGTCCTCTGCTGTCTGACCCCACCCATTCTGCCCAGGCTCCTCCTATACCCCCTCCTCTCTGACCCCACCCATTCTGCCCAGGCTCCTCCTAAGCCCCTCCTCTGCTGTCTGACCCCACCCATTCTGCCCAGGCTCCTCCTATAACCCCTCCTCTCTGACTCCACCCATTCTGCCCAGGCTCCTCCTATACCCCCTCCTCTCTGACTCCACCCATTCTGCCCAGGCTCCTCCCATACCCCTCTGACCCCACCCATTCTGCCCAGGCTCCTCCTATTTGACCACACCCAATCTGACTAGGCTCCTCCTAAGCCCGTCCTCTGCTGTCTGACCCCACCCATTCTGCCCAGGCTCCTCCTATACCCCCTCCTCTCTGACCCCACCCATTCTGCCCAGGCTCCTCCTATACCCCTCCTATTTGACCCCACCCAATCTGACTTGGCTCCTCCTAAGCCCCTCCTCTGCTGTCTGACCCCACCCATTCTGCCCAGGCTCCGCCTAAGCCCCTCCTCTCTGACCCCACCCATTCTGCCCAGGCTCCGCCTAAGCCCCTCCTCTCTGACCCCACCCATTCTGCCCAGGCTCCTCCTAAGCCCCTCCTCTGCTGTCTGACCCCACCCATTCTGCCCAGGCTCCTCCTATAACCCCTCCTCTCTGACCCCACCCATTCTGCCCAGGCTCCTCCTATACCCCTCCTATTTGACCCCACCCAATCTGACTTGGCTCCTCCTAAGCCCCTCCTCTGCTGTCTGACCCCACCCATTCTGCCCAGGCTCCGCCTAAGCCCCTCCTCTCTGACCCCACCCATTCTGCCCAGGCTCCGCCTAAGCCCCTCCTCTCTGACCCCACCCATTCTGCCCAGGCTCCTCCTAAGCCCCTCCTCTGCTGTCTGACCCCACCCATTCTGCCCAGGCTCCTCCTATAACCCCTCCTCTCTGACTCCACCCATTCTGCCCAGGCTCCTCCTATACCCCCTCCTCTCTGACCCCACCCAATCTGACTAGGCTCTCCTAAGCCCCTCCTCTGCTGTCTGACCCCACCCAACCTGCCCAGGCTCCTCCTATACCCCTCCTCTCTGACCCCACCTAATCTGACTAGGCTCTCCTAAGCCCCTCCTCTGCTGTCTGACCCCACCCATTCTGCCCAGGCTCCTCCTATTTGACCCCACCCAATCTGACTAGGTTCCTCCTAAGCCCCTCCTCTGCTGTCTGGCCCCACCCAACCTGCCCAGGCTCCTCCTATACCCCTCCTCTCTGACCCCACCCAATCTGACTAGGCTCCTCCTAAGCCCCTCCTCTGCTGTCTGACCCCACCCATTCTGCCCAGGCTCCTCCTATACCCCCTCCTCTCTGACTCCACCCATTCTGCCCAGGCTCCTCCTATACCCCCTCCTCTCTGACTCCACCCATTCTGCCCAGGCTCCTCCTAAGCCCCTCCTCTGCTGTCTGACCCCACCCATTCTGTCCAGGCTCCTCCTAAGCCACTCCTCTCTGACCCCACCCATTCTGCCCAGGCTCCTCCTAAGCCCCTCCTCTGCTGTCTGACCCCACCCATTCTGCCCAGGCTCCTCCTAAGCCACTCCTCTCTGACCCCACCCATTCTGCCCAGGCTCCTCCTAAGCCCCTCCTCTGCTGTCTGACCCCACCCAACCTGCCCAGGCTCCTCCTATACCCCTCCTCTCTGACCCCACCCAATCTGACTAGGCTCTCCTAAGCCCCTCCTCTGCTGTCTGACCCCACCCATTCTGCCCAGGCTCCTCCTATTTGACCCCACCCAATCTGACTAGGTTCCTCCTAAGCCCCTCCTCTGCTGTCTGGCCCCACCCAACCTGCCCAGGCTCCTCCTATACCCCTCCTCTCTGACCCCACCCAATCTGACTAGGCTCCTCCTAAGCCCCTCCTCTGCTGTCTGACCCCACCCATTCTGGCCAGGCTCCTCCTATACCCCCTCCTCTCTGACTCCACCCATTCTGCCCAGGCTCCTCCTATACCCCCTCCTCTCTGACTCCACCCATTCTGCCCAGGCTCCTCCTAAGCCCCTCCTCTGCTGTCTGACCCCACCCATTCTGCCCAGGCTCCTCCTAAGCCACTCCTCTCTGACCCCACCTATTCTGCCCAGGCTCCTCCTAAGCCCCTCCTCTGCTGTCTGACCCCACCCATTCTGCCCAGGCTCCTCCTATACCCCTCCTCTCTGACCTCACCCAATCTGACTAGGCTCCTCCTATACCCATTCTGCCCAGGCTCCTCCTATACCCCTCCTATTTGACCCCACCCAATCTGACTTGGCTCCTCCTAAGCCCCTCCTCTGCTGTCTGACCCCACCCATTCTGCCCAGGCTCCTCCTATTTGACCCCACCCAATCTGACTAGGCTCCTCCTATACCCCCTCTGCCCAGGCTCCTCCTAAGCCCGTCCTCTGCTGTCTGACCCCACCCATTCTGCCCAGGCTCCTCCTATACCCCCTCCTCTCTGACCCCACCCATTCTGCCCAGGCTCCTCCTAAGCCCCTCCTCTGCTGTCTGACCCCACCCATTCTGCCCAGGCTCCTCCTATAACCCCTCCTCTCTGACTCCACCCATTCTGCCCAGGCTCCTCCTATACCCCCTCCTCTCTGACTCCACCCATTCTGCCCAGGCTCCTCCCATACCCCTCTGACCCCACCCATTCTGCCCAGCCTCCTCCTATTTGACCACACCCAATCTGACTAGGCTCCTCCTAAGCCCGTCCTCTGCTGTCTGACCCCACCCATTCTGCCCAGGCTCCTCCTATACCCCCTCCTCTCTGACCCCACCCATTCTGCCCAGGCTCCTCCTATACCCCTCCTATTTGACCCCACCCAATCTGACTTGGCTCCTCCTAAGCCCCTCCTCTGCTGTCTGACCCCACCCATTCTGCCCAGGCTCCGCCTAAGCCCCTCCTCTCTGACCCCACCCATTCTGCCCAGGCTCCGCCTAAGCCCCTCCTCTCTGACCCCACCCATTCTGCCCAGGCTCCTCCTAAGCCCCTCCTCTGCTGTCTGACCCCACCCATTCTGCCCAGGCTCCTCCTATAACCCCTCCTCTCTGACCCCACCCATTCTGCCCAGGCTCCTCCTATACCCCTCCTATTTGACCCCACCCAATCTGACTTGGCTCCTCCTAAGCCCCTCCTCTGCTGTCTGACCCCACCCATTCTGCCCAGGCTCCTCCTATACCCCTCCTATTTGACCCCACCCAATCTGACTTGGCTCCTCCTAAGCCCCTCCTCTGCTGTCTGACCCCACCCATTCCGCCCAGGCTCCGCCTAAGCCCCTCCTCTCTGACCCCACCCATTCTGCCCAGGCTCCGCCTAAGCCCCTCCTCTCTGACCCCACCCATTCTGCCCAGGCTCCTCCTAAGCCCCTCCTCTGCTGTCTGACCCCACCCATTCTGCCCAGGCTCCTCCTATAACCCCTCCTCTCTGACTCCACCCATTCTGCCCAGGCTCCTCCTATACCCCCTCCTCTCTGACCCCACCCATTCTGCCCAGGCTCCTCCTAAGCCCCTCCTCTGCTGTCTGACCCCACCCATTCTGCCCAGGCTCCTCCTATACCCCTCCTCTCTGACCTCACCCAATCTGACTAGGCTCCTCCTATACCCATTCTGCCCAGGCTCCTCCTATACCCCTCCTATTTGACCCCACCCAATCTGACTTGGCTCCTCCTAAGCCCCTCCTCTGCTGTCTGACCCCACCCATTCTGCCCAGGCTCCTCCTATTTGACCCCACCCAATCTGACTAGGCTCCTCCTATACCCCCTCTGCCCAGGCTCCTCCTAAGCCCGTCCTCTGCTGTCTGACCCCACCCATTCTGCCCAGGCTCCTCCTATACCCCTCCTATTTGACCCCACCCAATCTGACTTGGCTCCTCCTAAGCCCGTCCTCTGCTGTCTGACCCCACCCATTCTGCCCAGGCTCCTCCTATACCCCCTCCTCTCTGACCCCACCCATTCTGCCCAGGCTCCTCCTAAGCCCCTCCTCTGCTGTCTGACCCCACCCATTCTGCCCAGGCTCCTCCTATAACCCCTCCTCTCTGACTCCACCCATTCTGCCCAGGCTCCTCCTATACCCCCTCCTCTCTGACTCCACCCATTCTGCCCAGGCTCCTCCCATACCCCTCTGACCCCACCCATTCTGCCCAGGCTCCTCCTATTTGACCACACCCAATCTGACTAGGCTCCTCCTAAGCCGGTCCTCTGCTGTCTGACCCCACCCATTCTGCCCAGGCTCCTCCTATACCCCCTCCTCTCTGACCCCACCCATTCTGCCCAGGCTCCTCCTATACCCCTCCTATTTGACCCCACCCAATCTGACTTGGCTCCTCCTAAGCCCCTCCTCTGCTGTCTGACCCCACCCATTCTGCCCAGGCTCCGCCTAAGCCCCTCCTCTGCTGTCTGACCCCACCCATTCTGCCCAGGCTCCTCCTATAACCCCTCCTCTCTGACCCCACCCATTCTGCCCAGGCTCCTCCTATACCCCTCCTATTTGACCCCACCCAATCTGACTTGGCTCCTCCTAAGCCCCTCCTCTGCTGTCTGACCCCACCCATTCTGCCCAGGCTCCGCCTAAGCCCCTCCTCTCTGACCCCACCCATTCTGCCCAGGCTCCGCCTAAGCCCCTCCTCTCTGACCCCACCCATTCTGCCCAGGCTCCTCCTAAGCCCCTCCTCTGCTGTCTGACCCCACCCATTCTGCCCAGGCTCCTCCTATAACCCCTCCTCTCTGACTCCACCCATTCTGCCCAGGCTCCTCCTATACCCCCTCCTCTCTGACCCCACCCATTCTGCCCAGGCTCCTCCTAAGCCCCTCCTCTGCTGTCTGACCCCACCCATTCTGCCCAGGCTCCTCCTATACCCCTCCTCTCTGACCTCACCCAATCTGACTAGGCTCCTCCTATACCCATTCTGCCCAGGCTCCTCCTATACCCCTCCTATTTGACCCCACCCAATCTGACTTGGCTCCTCCTAAGCCCCTCCTCTGCTGTCTGACCCCACCCATTCTGCCCAGGCTCCTCCTATTTGACCCCACCCAATCTGACTAGGCTCCTCCTATACCCCCTCTGCCCAGGCTCCTCCTAAGCCCGTCCTCTGCTGTCTGACCCCACCCATTCTGCCCAGGCTCCTCCTATACCCCTCCTATTTGACCCCACCCAATCTGACTTGGCTCCTCCTAAGCCCCTCCTCTGCTGTCTGACCCCACCCATTCTGCCCAGGCTCCTCCTAAGCCACTCCTCTCTGACCCCACCCATTCTGCCTAGGCTCCTCCTAAGCCACTCCTCTCTGACCCCACCCATTCTGCCCAGGCTCCTCCTAAGCCCCTCCTCTGCTGTCTGACCCCACCCAACCTGCCCAGGCTCCTCCTATACCCCTCCTCTCTGACCCCACCCAATCTGACTAGGCTCTCCTAAGCCCCTCCTCTGCTGTCTGACCCCACCCATTCTGCCCAGGCTCCTCCTATTTGACCCCACCCAATCTGACTAGGTTCCTCCTAAGCCCCTCCTCTGCTGTCTGGCCCCACCCAACCTGCCCAGGCTCCTCCTATACCCCTCCTCTCTGACCCCACCCAATCTGACTAGGCTCCTCCTAAGCCCCTCCTCTGCTGTCTGACCCCCACCCATTCTGCCCAGGCTCCTCCTATACCCCCTCCTCTCTGACTCCACCCATTCTGCCCAGGCTCCTCCTATACCCCCTCCTCTCTGACTCCACCCATTCTGCCCAGGCTCCTCCCATACCCCTCTGACCCCACCCATTCTGCCCAGGCTCCTCCTATTTGACCACACCCAATCTGACTAGGCTCCTCCTAAGCCCGTCCTCTGCTGTCTGACCCCACCCATTCTGCCCAGGCTCCTCCTATACCCCTCCTCTCTGACCCCACCCATTCTGCCCAGGCTCCTCCTATACCCCTCCTATTTGACCCCACCCAATCTGACTTGGCTCCTCCTAAGCCCCTCCTCTGCTGTCTGACCCCACCCATTCTGCCCAGGCTCCGCCTAAGCCCCTCCTCTCTGACCCCACCCATTCTGCCCAGGCTCCTCCTAAGCCCCTCCTCTGCTGTCTGACCCCCACCCATTCTGCCCAGGCTCCTCCTATAACCCCTCCTCTCTGACTCCACCCATTCTGCCCAGGCTCCTCCTATACCCCCTCCTCTCTGACCCCACCCATTCTGCCCAGGCTCCTCCTAAGCCCCTCCTCTGCTGTCTGACCCCACCCATTCTGCCCAGGCTCCTCCTATACCCCTCCTCTCTGACCTCACCCAATCTGACTAGGCTCCTCCTATACCCATTCTGCCCAGGCTCCTCCTATAACCCCTCCTCTCTGACTCCACCCATTCTGCCCAGGCTCCTCCTATACCCCCTCCTCTCTGACTCCACCCATTCTGCCCAGGCTCCTCCCATACCCCTCTGACCCCACCCATTCTGCCCAGGCTCCTCCTATTTGACCACACCCAATCTGACTAGGCTCCTCCTAAGCCCCTCCTCTGCTGTCTGACCCCACCCATTCTGACCAGGCTCCTCCTATTTGACCCCACCCAATCTGACTTGGCTCCTCCTAAACCCCTCCTCTGCTGTCTGGCCCCACCCATTCTGCCCAGGCTCCTCCTATACCCCCTCTTCTCTGACTCCACCCATTCTGCCCAGGCTCCTCCTATACCCCTCCTCTCTGACCTCACCCAATCTGACTAGGCTCCTCCTATACCCATTCTGCCCAGGCTCCTCCTATAACCCCTCCTCTCTGACTCCACCCAATCTGCCCAGGCTCCTCCTATTTGACCCCACCCAATCTGACTAGGCTCCTCCTATACCCCCTCTGCCCAGGCTCCTCCAATACCCCTCCTCTCTGACCCCACCCAATCTGACTAGGCTCCTCCTAAGCCCCTCATCTGCTGTCTGACCCCACCCATTCTGCCCAGGCTCCTCCTATACCCTTCCTCTCTGACCCCACCCAATCTGACTAGGCTCCTCCTAAGCCCCTCCTCTGCTGTCTGACCCCACCCATTCTGCCCAGGCTCCTCCTATTTGACCCCACCCAATCTGACTAGGCTCCTCCTATACCCCCTCTGCCCAGGCTCCTCCTATTTGACCCCACCCAATCTGACTTGGCTCCTCCTAAGCCCCTCCTCTGCTGTCTGACCCCACCCATTCTGCCCAGGCTCCTCCTATTTGACCCCACCCAATCTGACTAGGCTCCTCCTAAGCCCCTCCTCTGCTGTCTGACCCCACCCATTCTGCCCAGGCTCCTCCTATTTGACCCCACCCAATCTGACTAGGTTCCTCCTAAGCCCCTAGGCTAGGCTCCTCCTAAGCCCCTCCTCTGCTGTCTGACCCCACCCATTCTGCCCAGGCTCCTCCTATACCCCTCCTCTCTGACCTCACCCAATCTGACTAGGCTCCTCCTATACCCCCTCTGCCCAGGCTCCTCCAATACCCCTCCTCTCTGACCCCACCCAATCTGACTAGGCTCCTCCTAAGCCCCTCATCTGCTGTCTGACCCCACCCATTCTGCCCAGGCTCCTCCTATACCCTTCCTCTCTGACCCCACCCAATCTGACTAGGCTCCTCCTAAGCCCCTCCTCTGCTGTCTGACCCCACCCATTCTGCCCAGGCTCCTGCTATACCCCCTCCTCTCTGACTCCACCCATTCTGCCCAGGCTCCTCCTATTTGACCCCACCCAATCTGACTAGGCTCCTCCTAAGCCCGTCCTCTGCTGTCTGACCCCACCCATTCTGCCCAGGCTCCTCCTATACCCCCTCCTCTCTGACCCCACCCATTCTGCCCAGGCTCCTCCTATACCCCCTCTGCCCAGGCTCCTCCTATTTGACCCCACCCAATCTGACTTGGCTCCTCCTAAGCCCCTCCTCTGCTGTCTGACCCCACCCATTCTGCCCAGGCTCCTCCTATTTGACCCCACCCAATCTGCCCAGGCTCCTCCTCTGCTGTCTGACCCCACCCATTCTGCCCAGGCTCCTCCTAAGCCCCTCCTCTGCTGTCCCCACCCATTCTGCCCAGGCTCCTCCCATACCCCTCTGACCCCACCCATTCTGCCCAGGCTCCTCCTATACCCCTCCTATACCCCTCCTATTTGACCCCACCCGACTTGGCTCCTCCTAAGCCCCTCCTCTGCTGTCTGACCCCACCCATTCTGCCCAGGCTCCTCCTATTTGACCCCACCCAATCTGACTAGGCTCCTCCTAAGCCCCTCCTCTGCTGTCTGACCCCACCCATTCTGCCCAGGCTCCTCCTATTTGACCCCACCCAATCTGACTAGGCTTCTCCTAAGCCCCTCCTCTGCTGTCTGACCCCACCCATTCTGCCCAGGCTCCTCCTATTTGACCCCACCCAACCTGCCCAGGCTCCTCCTATACCCCTCCTCTCTGACCCCACCCAATCTGACTAGGCTCCTCCTAAGCCCCTAGGCTCCTCCTAAGCCCCTCCTCTCTGACCCCACCCAATCTGACTAGGCTCCTCTTAAGCCCCTCTTCTGCTGTCTGACCCCACCCATTCTGCCCAGGCTCCTCCTATACCCCCTCCTCTCTGACTCCACCCATTCTGACTAGGCTCCTCCTATTTGACCACACCCAATTTGACTAGGCTCCTCCTAAGCCCCTCCTCTGCTGTCTGACCCCACCCATTCTGCCCAGGCTCCGCCTAAGCATCTCCTCTCTGACCCCACCCATTCTGCCCAGGCTCCTCCTAAGCCCCTCCTCTGCTGTCTGACCCCACCCATTCTGCCCAGGCTCCTCCTAAGCCCCTCCTCTGCTGTCTGACCCCACCCATTCTGCCCAGGCTCCTCCTATACCCCCTCCTCTCTGACTCCACCCATTCTGCCCAGGCTCCTCCTATACCCCTCCTATTTGACCCCACCCAATCTGACTTGGCTCCTCCTAAGCCCCTCCTCTGCTGTCTGACCCCACCCATTCTGCCCAGGCTCCTCCTATTTGACCCCACCCAATCTGACTAGGTTCCTCCTAAGCCCCTCCTCTGCTGTCTGGCCCCACCCAACCTGCCCAGGCTCCTCCTATACCCCTCCTCTCTGACCCCACCCAATCTGACTAGGCTCCTCCTAAGCCCCTAGGCTCCTCCTAAGCCCCTCCTCTCTGACCCCACCCAATCTGACTAGGCTCCTCTTAAGCCCCTCTTCTGCTGTCTGACCCCACCCATTCTGCCCAGGCTCCTCCTATACCCCCTCCTCTCTGACTCCACCCATTCTGACTAGGCTCCTCCTATTTGACCACACCCAATTTGACTAGGCTCCTCCTAAGCCCCTCCTCTGCTGTCTGACCCCACCCATTCTGCCCAGGCTCCGCCTAAGCATCTCCTCTCTGACCCCACCCATTCTGCCCAGGCTCCTCCTAAGCCCCTCCTCTGCTGTCTGACCCCACCCATTCTGCCCAGGCTCCTCCTAAGCCCCTCCTCTGCTGTCTGACCCCACCCATTCTGCCCAGGCTCCTCCTATACCCCCTCCTCTCTGACTCCACCCATTCTGCCCAGGCTCCTCCTATACCCCTCCTCTCTGACCCCACCCAATCTGACTAGGCTCCTCCTAAGCCCCTCCTCTGCTGTCTGACCCCACCCATTCTGCCCAGGCTCCTCCTATTTGACCCAACCCAATCTGACTAGGCTCCTCCTATACCCCCTCTGCCAGGCTCCTCCTATACCCCTCCTCTCTGACCTCACCCATTCTGACCAGGCTCCTCCTATTTGACCCCACCCAATCTGACTTGGCTCCTCCTAAACCCCTCCTCTGCTGTCTGACCCCACCCATTCTGCCCAGGCTCCTCCTATACCCCCTCCTCTCTGACCCCACCCAATCTGACTAGGCTCCTCCTATACCCCCTCTGCCCAGGCTCCTCCTATACCCCTCCTCTCTGACCTCACCCAATCTGACTAGGCTCCTCCTATACCCATTCTGCCCAGGCTCCTCCTATACCCCCTCCACCCAATCTGACTAGGCTCCTCCTATACCCCTCCTCTCTGACCTCACCCAATCTGACTAGGCTCCTCCTAAGCCCCTCCTCTGCTGTCTGACCCCACCCAACCTGCCCAGGCTCCTCCTATACCCCTCCTCTCTGACCCCACCCAATCTGACTAGGCTCTCCTAAGCCCCTCCTCTGCTGTCTGACCCCACCCATTCTGCCCAGGCTCCTCCTATTTGACCCCACCCAATCTGACTAGGTTCCTCCTAAGCCCCTCCTCTGCTGTCTGGCCCCACCCAACCTGCCCAGGCTCCTCCTATACCCCTCCTCTCTGACCCCACCCAATCTGACTAGGCTCCTCCTAAGCCCCTCCTCTGCTGTCTGACCCCACCCATTCTGCCCAGGCTCCTCCTATACCCCCTCCTCTCTGACTCCACCCATTCTGCCCAGGCTCCTCCTAAGCCCCTCCTCTCTGACTCCACCCATTCTGCCCAGGCTCCTCCTAAGCCCCTCCTCTCTGACCCCACCCATTCTGCCCAGGCTCCTCCTAAGCCCCTCCTCTGCTGTCTGACCCCACCCATTCTGCCCAGGCTCCTCCTAAGCCACTCCTCTCTGACCCCACCCATTCTGCCCAGGCTCCTCCTAAGCCCCTCCTCTGCTGTCTGACCCCACCCATTCTGCCTAGGCTCCTCCTATACCCCTCCTCTCTAACCTCACCCAATCTGACTAGGCTCCTCCTATACCCATTCTGCCCAGGCTCCTCCTATACCCCTCCTATTTGACCCCACCCAATCTGAGTCGGCTCCTCCTAAGCCCCTCCTCTGCTGTCTGACCCCACCCATTCTGCCCAGGCTCCTCCTATTTGACCCCACCCATTCTGCCCAGGCTCCTCCTATACCCCCTCCTCTCTGACCCCACCCATTCTGCCCAGGCTCCTCCTATACCCCTCCTATTTGACCCCACCCAATCTGACTTGGCTCCTCCTAAGCCCCTCCTCTGCTGTCTGACTTCACCCATTCTGCCCAGGCTCCGCCTAAGCCCCTCCTCTCCGACCCCACCCATTCTGCCCAGGCTCCGCCTAAGCCCCTCCTCTCTGACCCCACCCATTCTGCCCAGGCTCCTCCTAAGCCCCTCCTCTGCTGTCTGACCCCACCCATTCTGCCCAGGCTCCTCCTATAACCCCTCCTCTCTGACTCCACCCATTCTGCCCAGGCTCCTCCTATACCCCCTCCTCTCTGACTCCACCCATTCTGCCCAGGCTCCTCCCATACCCCTCTGACCCCACCCATCTGCCCAGGCTCCTCCTATTTGACCACACCCAATCTGACTAGGCTCCTCCTAAGCCCCTCCTCTGCTGTCTGACCCCACCCATTCTGACCAGGCTCCTCCTATTTGACCCCACCCAATCTGACTTGGCTCCTCCTAAACCCCTCCTCTGCTGTCTGGCCCCACCCATTCTGCCCAGGCTCCTCCTATACCCCCTCTTCTCTGACTCCACCCATTCTGCCCAGGCTCCTCCTATTTGACCCCACCCAATCTGACTAGGTTCCTCCTAAGCCCCTCCTCTGCTGTCTGGCCCCACCCAACCTGCCCAGGCTCCTCCTATACCCCTCCTCTCTGACTCCACCCATTCTGCCCAGGCTCCTCCTATACCCCTCCTCTCTGACCCCACCCAATCTGACTAGGCTCCTCCTAAGCCCCTCCTCTGCTGTCTGGCCCCACCCATTCTGCCCAGGCTCCTCCTATACCCCCTCCTCTCTGACTCCACCCATTCTGCCCAGGCTCCTCCTATACCCCTCCTCTCTGACCCCACCCAATCTGACTAGGCTCCTCCTAAGCCCCTCCTCTGCTGTCTGACCCCACCCATTCTGCCCAGGCTCCTCCTAAGCCCCTCCTCTGCTGTCTGACCCCACCCATTCTGCCCAGGCTCCTCCTAAGCCCCTCCTCTGCTGTCTGACCCCACCCATTCTGCCCAGGCTCCTCCTAAGCCCCTCCTCTGCTGTCTGACCCCACCCATTCTGCCCAGGCTCCTCCTATACCCCCTCCTCTCTGACTCCACCCATTCTGCCCAGGCTCCTCCTATACCCCTCCTCTCTGACCCCACCCAATCTGACTAGGCTCCTCCTAAGCCCCTCCTCTGCTGTCTGACCCCACCCATTCTGCCCAGGCTCCTCCTATTTGACCCAACCCAATCTGACTAGGCTCCTCCTATACCCCCTCTGCCAGGCTCCTCCTATACCCCTCCTCTCTGACCTCACCCATTCTGACCAGGCTCCTCCTATTTGACCCCACCCAATCTGACTTGGCTCCTCCTAAACCCCTCCTCTGCTGTCTGACCCCACCCATTCTGCCCAGGCTCCTCCTATACCCCCTCCTCTCTGACCTCACCCAATCTGACTAGGCTCCTCCTATACCCATTCTGCCCAGGCTCCTCCTATACCCCCTCCACCCAATCTGACTAGGCTCCTCCTATACCCCTCCTCTCTGACCTCACCCAATCTGACTAGGCTCCTCCTAAGCCCCTCCTCTGCTGTCTGACCCCACCCAACCTGCCCAGGCTCCTCCTATACCCCTCCTCTCTGACCCCACCCAATCTGACTAGGCTCTCCTAAGCCCCTCCTCTGCTGTCTGACCCCACCCATTCTGCCCAGGCTCCTCCTATTTGACCCCACCCAATCTGACTAGGTTCCTCCTAAGCCCCTCCTCTGCTGTCTGGCCCCACCCAACCTGCCCAGGCTCCTCCTATACCCCTCCTCTCTGACCCCACCCAATCTGACTAGGCTCCTCCTAAGCCCCTCCTCTGCTGTCTGACCCCACACATTCTGCCCAGGCTCCTCCTATTTGACCCAACCCAATCTGACTAGGCTCCTCCTATACCCCCTCTGCCAGGCTCCTCCTATACCCCTCCTCTCTGACCTCACCCATTCTGACCAGGCTCCTCCTATTTGACCCCACCCAATCTGACTTGGCTCCTCCTAAACCCCTCCTCTGCTGTCTGACCCCACCCATTCTGCCCAGGCTCCTCCTATACCCCCTCCTCTCTGACCTCACCCAATCTGACTAGGCTCCTCCTATACCCATTCTGCCCAGGCTCCTCCTATACCCCCTCCACCCAATCTGACTAGGCTCCTCCTATACCCCTCCTCTCTGACCTCACCCAATCTGACTAGGCTCCTCCTAAGCCCCTCCTCTGCTGTCTGACCCCACCCAACCTGCCCAGGCTCCTCCTATACCCCTCCTCTCTGACCCCACCCAATCTGACTAGGCTCTCCTAAGCCCCTCCTCTGCTGTCTGACCCCACCCATTCTGCCCAGGCTCCTCCTATTTGACCCCACCCAATATGACTAGGTTCCTCCTAAGCCCCTCCTCTGCTGTCTGGCCCCACCCAACCTGCCCAGGCTCCTCCTATACCCCTCCTCTCTGACCCCACCCAAACTGACTAGGCTCCTCCTAAGCCCCTCCTCTGCTGTCTGACCCCACCCATTCTGCCCAGGCTCCTCCTATACCCCCTCCTCTCTGACTCCACCCATTCTGCCCAGGCTCCTCCTATACCCCCTCCTCTCTGACTCCACCCATTCTGCCCAGGCTCCTCCTAAGCCCCTCCTCTGCTGTCTGACCCCACCCATTCTGCCCAGGCTCCTCCTAAGCCACTCCTCTCTGACCCCACCCATTCTGCCCAGGCTCCTCCTAAGCCCCTCCTCTGCTGTCTGACCCCACCCATTCTGCCCAGGCTCCTCCTAAGCCACTCCTCTCTGACCCCACCCATTCTGCCCAGGCTCCTCCTAAGCCCCTCCTCTGCTGTCTGACCCCACCCAACCTGCCCAGGCTCCTCCTATACCCCTCCTCTCTGACCCCACCCAATCTGACTAGGCTCTCCTAAGCCCCTCCTCTGCTGTCTGACCCCACCCATTCTGCCCAGGCTCCTCCTATTTGACCCCACCCAATCTGACTAGGTTCCTCCTAAGCCCCTCCTCTGCTGTCTGGCCCCACCCAACCTGCCCAGGCTCCTCCTATACCCCTCCTCTCTGACCCCACCCAATCTGACTAGGCTCCTCCTAAGCCCCTCCTCTGCTGTCTGACCCCACCCATTCTGGATAGGCTCCTCCTATACCCCCTCCTCTCTGACTCCACCCATTCTGCCCAGGCTCCTCCTATACCCCCTCCTCTCTGACTCCGCCCATTCTGCCCAGGCTCCTCCTAAGCCCCTCCTCTGCTGTCTGACCCCACCCATTCTGCCCAGGCTCCTCCTAAGCCACTCCTCTCTGACCCCACCCATTCTGCCCAGGCTCCTCCTAAGCCCCTCCTCTGCTGTCTGACCCCACCCATTCTGCCCAGGCTCCTCCTATACCCCTCCTCTCTGACCTCACCCAATCTGACTAGGCTCCTCCTATACCCATTCTGCCCAGGCTCCTCCTATACCCCTCCTATTTGACCCCACCCAATCTGACTTGGCTCCTCCTAAGCCCCTCCTCTGCTGTCTGACCCCACCCATTCTGCCCAGGCTCCTCCTATTTGACCCCACCCAATCTGACTAGGCTCCTCCTATACCCCCTCTGCCCAGGCTCCTCCTAAGCCCGTCCTCTGCTGTCTGACCCCACCCATTCTGCCCAGGCTCCTCCTATACCCCCTCCTCTCTGACCCCACCCATTCTGCCCAGGCTCCTCCTAAGCCCCTCCTCTGCTGTCTGACCCCACCCATTCTGCCCAGGCTCCTCCTATAACCCCTCCTCTCTGACTCCACCCATTCTGCCCAGGCTCCTCCTATACCCCCTCCTCTCTGACTCCACCCATTCTGCCCAGGCTCCTCCCATACCCCTCTGACCCCACCCATTCTGCCCAGGCTCCTCCTATTTGACCACACCCAATCTGACTAGGCTCCTCCTAAGCCCGTCCTCTGCTGTCTGACCCCACCCATTCTGCCCAGGCTCCTCCTATACCCCCTCCTCTCTGACCCCACCCATTCTGCCCAGGCTCCTCCTATACCCCTCCTATTTGACCCCACCCAATCTGACTTGGCTCCTCCTAAGCCCCTCCTCTGCTGTCTGACCCCACCCATTCTGCCCAGGCTCCGCCTAAGCCCCTCCTCTCTGACCCCACCCATTCTGCCCAGGCTCCGCCTAAGCCCCTCCTCTCTGACCCCACCCATTCTGCCCAGGCTCCTCCTAAGCCCCTCCTCTGCTGTCTGACCCCACCCATTCTGCCCAGGCTCCTCCTATAACCCCTCCTCTCTGACCCCACCCATTCTGCCCAGGCTCCTCCTATACCCCTCCTATTTGACCCCACCCAATCTGACTTGGCTCCTCCTAAGCCCCTCCTCTGCTGTCTGACCCCACCCATTCTGCCCAGGCTCCGCCTAAGCCCCTCCTCTCTGACCCCACCCATTCTGCCCAGGCTCCGCCTAAGCCCCTCCTCTCTGACCCCACCCATTCTGCCCAGGCTCCTCCTAAGCCCCTCCTCTGCTGTCTGACCCCACCCATTCTGCCCAGGCTCCTCCTATAACCCCTCCTCTCTGACTCCACCCATTCTGCCCAGGCTCCTCCTATACCCCCTCCTCTCTGACCCCACCCATTCTGCCCAGGCTCCTCCTAAGCCCCTCCTCTGCTGTCTGACCCCACCCATTCTGCCCAGGCTCCTCCTATACCCCTCCTCTCTGACCTCACCCAATCTGACTAGGCTCCTCCTATACCCATTCTGCCCAGGCTCCTCCTATACCCCTCCTATTTGACCCCACCCAATCTGACTTGGCTCCTCCTAAGCCCCTCCTCTGCTGTCTGACCCCACCCATTCTGCCCAGGCTCCTCCTATTTGACCCCACCCAATCTGACTAGGCTCCTCCTATACCCCCTCTGCCCAGGCTCCTCCTAAGCCCGTCCTCTGCTGTCTGACCCCACCCATTCTGCCCAGGCTCCTCCTATACCCCTCCTATTTGACCCCACCCAATCTGACTTGGCTCCTCCTAAGCCCCTCCTCTGCTGTCTGACCCCACCCATTCTGCCCAGGCTCCTCCTATTTGACCCCACCCAATCTGACTAGGCTCCTCCTATACCCCCTCTGCCCAGGCTCCTCCTAAGCCCGTCCTCTGCTGTCTGACCCCACCCATTCTGCCCAGGCTCCTCCTATACCCCCTCCTCTCTGACCCCACCCATTCTGCCCAGGCTCCTCCTAAGCCCCTCCTCTGCTGTCTGACCCCACCCATTCTGCCCAGGCTCCTCCTATAACCCCTCCTCTCTGACTCCACCCATTCTGCCCAGGCTCCTCCTATACCCCCTCCTCTCTGACTCCACCCATTCTGCCCAGGCTCCTCCCATACCCCTCTGACCCCACCCATTCTGCCCAGGCTCCTCCTATTTGACCACACCCAATCTGACTAGGCTCCTCCTAAGCCCGTCCTCTGCTGTCTGACCCCACCCATTCTGCCCAGGCTCCTCCTATACCCCCTCCTCTCTGACCCCACCCATTCTGCCCAGGCTCCTCCTATACCCCTCCTATTTGACCCCACCCAATCTGACTTGGCTCCTCCTAAGCCCCTCCTCTGCTGTCTGACCCCACCCATTCTGCCCAGGCTCCGCCTAAGCCCCTCCTCTCTGACCCCACCCATTCTGCCCAGGCTCCGCCTAAGCCCCTCCTCTCTGACCCCACCCATTCTGCCCAGGCTCCTCCTAAGCCCCTCCTCTGCTGTCTGACCCCACCCATTCTGCCCAGGCTCCTCCTATAACCCCTCCTCTCTGACCCCACCCATTCTGCCCAGGCTCCTCCTATACCCCTCCTATTTGACCCCACCCAATCTGACTTGGCTCCTCCTAAGCCCCTCCTCTGCTGTCTGACCCCACCCATTCTGCCCAGGCTCCGCCTAAGCCCCTCCTCTCTGACCCCACCCATTCTGCCCAGGCTCCGCCTAAGCCCCTCCTCTCTGACCCCACCCATTCTGCCCAGGCTCCTCCTAAGCCCCTCCTCTGCTGTCTGACCCCACCCATTCTGCCCAGGCTCCTCCTATAACCCCTCCTCTCTGACTCCACCCATTCTGCCCAGGCTCCTCCTATACCCCCTCCTCTCTGACCCCACCCAATCTGACTAGATTCTCCTAAGCCCCTCCTCTGCTGTCTGACCCCACCCAACCTGCCCAGGCTCCTCCTATACCCCTCCTCTCTGACCCCACCTAATCTGACTAGGCTCTCCTAAGCCCCTCCTCTGCTGTCTGACCCCACCCATTCTGCCCAGGCTCCTCCTATTTGACCCCACCCAATCTGACTTGGTTCCTCCTAAGCCCCTCCTCTGCTGTCTGGCCCCACCCAACCTGCCCAGGCTCCTCCTATACCCCTCCTCTCTGACCCCACCCAATCTGACTAGGCTCCTCCTAAGCCCCTCCTCTGCTGTCTGACCCCACCCATTCTGCCCAGGCTCCTCCTATACCCCCTCCTCTCTGACTCCACCCATTCTGCCCAGGCTCCTCCTATACCCCCTCCTCTCTGACTCCACCCATTCTGCCCAGGCTCCTCCTAAGCCCCTCCTCTGCTGTCTGACCCCACCCATTCTGTCCAGGCTCCTCCTAAGCCACTCCTCTCTGACCCCACCCATTCTGCCCAGGCTCCTCCTAAGCCCCTCCTCTGCTGTCTGACCCCACCCATTCTGCCCAGGCTCCTCCTAAGCCACTCCTCTCTGACCCCACCCATTCTGCCCAGGCTCCTCCTAAGCCCCTCCTCTGCTGTCTGACCCCACCCAACCTGCCCAGGCTCCTCCTATACCCCTCCTCTCTGACCCCACCCAATCTGACTAGGCTCTCCTAAGCCCCTCCTCTGCTGTCTGACCCCACCCATTCTGCCCAGGCTCCTCCTATTTGACCCCACCCAATCTGACTAGGTTCCTCCTAAGCCCCTCCTCTGCTGTCTGGCCCCACCCAACCTGCCCAGGCTCCTCCTATACCCCTCCTCTCTGACCCCACCCAATCTGACTAGGCTCCTCCTAAGCCCCTCCTCTGCTGTCTGACCCCACCCATTCTGGCCAGGCTCCTCCTATACCCCCTCCTCTCTGACTCCACCCATTCTGCCCAGGCTCCTCCTATACCCCCTCCTCTCTGACTCCACCCATTCTGCCCAGGCTCCTCCTAAGCCCCTCCTCTGCTGTCTGACCCCACCCATTCTGCCCAGGCTCCTCCTAAGCCACTCCTCTCTGACCCCACCCATTCTGCCCAGGCTCCTCCTAAGCCCCTCCTCTGCTGTCTGACCCCACCCATTCTGCCCAGGCTCCTCCTATACCCCTCCTCTCTGACCTCACCCAATCTGACTAGGCTCCTCCTATACCCATTCTGCCCAGGCTCCTCCTATACCCCTCCTATTTGACCCCACCCAATCTGACTTGGCTCCTCCTAAGCCCCTCCTCTGCTGTCTGACCCCACCCATTCTGCCCAGGCTTCTCCTATTTGACCCCACCCAATCTGACTAGGCTCCTCCTATACCCCCTCTGCCCAGGCTCCTCCTAAGCCCGTCCTCTGCTGTCTGACCCCACCCATTCTGCCCAGGTTCCTCCTATACCCCCTCCTCTCTGACCCCACCCATTCTGCCCAGGCTCCTCCTAAGCCCCTCCTCTGCTGTCTGACCCCACCCATTCTGCCCAGGCTCCTCCTATAACCCCTCCTCTCTGACTCCACCCATTCTGCCCAGGCTCCTCCTATACCCCCTCCTCTCTGACTCCACCCATTCTGCCCAGGCTCCTCCCATACCCCTCTGACCCCACCCATTCTGCCCAGCCTCCTCCTATTTGACCACACCCAATCTGACTAGGCTCCTCCTAAGCCCGTCCTCTGCTGTCTGACCCCACCCATTCTGCCCAGGCTCCTCCTATACCCCCTCCTCTCTGACCCCACCCATTCTGCCCAGGCTCCTCCTATACCCCTCCTATTTGACCCCACCCAATCTGACTTGG
The DNA here is from genome assembly GCF_964263255.1 of Lissotriton vulgaris. Classification (NCBI taxonomy): domain Eukaryota; kingdom Metazoa; phylum Chordata; class Amphibia; order Caudata; family Salamandridae; genus Lissotriton; species Lissotriton vulgaris. Next base: position 1,004,514,005 of record NC_141695.1, read on the forward strand.
CTCCTCCTAAGCCCCTCCTCTGCTGTCTGACCCCACCCATTCTGCCCAGGCTCCGCCTAAGCCCCTCCTCTCTGACCCCACCCATTCTGCCCAGGCTCCGCCTAAGCCCCTCCTCTCTGACCCCACCCATTCTGCCCAGGCTCCTCCTAAGCCCCTCCTCTGCTGTCTGACCCCACCCATTCTGCCCAGGCTCCTCCTATAACCCCTCCTCTCTGACCCCACCCATTCTGCCCAGGCTCCTCCTATACCCCTCCTATTTGACCCCACCCAATCTGACTTGGCTCCTCCTAAGCCCCTCCTCTGCTGTCTGACCCCACCCATTCTGCCCAGGCTCCTCCTATACCCCTCCTATTTGACCCCACCCAATCTGACTTGGCTCCTCCTAAGCCCCTCCTCTGCTGTCTGACCCCACCCATTCTGCCCAGGCTCCGCCTAAGCCCCTCCTCTCTGACCCCACCCATTCTGCCCAGGCTCCGCCTAAGCCCCTCCTCTCTGACCCCACCCATTCTGCCCAGGCTCCTCCTAAGCCCCTCCTCTGCTGTCTGACCCCACCCATTCTGCCCAGGCTCCTCCTATAACCCCTCCTCTCTGACCCCACCCATTCTGTCCAGGCTACGCCTAAGCCCCTCCTCTCTGACCCCACCCATTCTGCCCAGGCTCCTCCTAAGCCCCTCCTCTGCTGTCTGACCCCACCCATTCTGCCCAGGCTCCTCCTATAACCCCTCCTCTCTGACTCCACCCATTCTGCCCAGGCTCCTCCTATACCCCCTCCTCTCTGACCCCACCCATTCTGCCCAGGCTCCGCCTAAGCCCCTCCTCTCTGACCCCACCCATTCTGCCCAGGCTCCTCCTAAGCCCCTCCTCTGCTGTCTGACCCCACCCATTCTGCCCAGGCTCCTCCTATAACCCCTCCTCTCTGACTCCACCCATTCTGCCCAGGCTCCTCCTATACCCCCTCCTCTCTGACCCCACCCATTCTGCCCAGGCTCCTCCTAAGCCCCTCCTCTGCTGTCTGACCCCACCCATTCTGCCCAGGCTCCTCCTATACCCCTCCTCTCTGACCTCACCCAATCTGACTAGGCTCCTCCTATACCCATTCTGCCCAGGCTCCTCCTATACCCCTCCTATTTGACCCCACCCAATCTGACTTGGCTCCTCCTAAGCCCCTCCTCTGCTGTCTGACCCCACCCATTCTGCCCAGGCTCCTCCTATTTGACCCCACCCAATCTGACTAGGCTCCTCCTATACCCCCTCTGCCCAGGCTCCTCCTAAGCCCGTCCTCTGCTGTCTGACCCCACCCATTCTGCCCAGGCTCCTCCTATACCCCTCCTATTTGACCCCACCCAATCTGACTTGGCTCCTCCTAAGCCCCTCCTCTGCTGTCTGACCCCACCCATTCTGCCCAGGCTCCTCCTATTTGACCCCACCCAATCTGACTAGGCTCCTCCTATACCCCCTCTGCCCAGGCTCCTCCTAAGCCCGTCCTCTGCTGTCTGACCCCACCCATTCTGCCCAGGCTCCTCCTATACCCCCTCCTCTCTGACCCCACCCATTCTGCCCAGGCTCCTCCTAAGCCCCTCCTCTGCTGTCTGACCCCACCCATTCTGCCCAGGCTCCTCCTATAACCCCTCCTCTCTGACTCCACCCATTCTGCCCAGGCTCCTCCTATACCCCCTCCTCTCTGACTCCACCCATTCTGCCCAGGCTCCTCCCATACCCCTCTGACCCCACCCATTCTGCCCGGGCTCCTCCTATTTGACCACACCCAATCTGACTAGGCTCCTCCTAAGCCGGTCCTCTGCTGTCTGACCCCACCCATTCTGCCCAGGCTCCTCCTATACCCCCTCCTCTCTGACCCCACCCATTCTGCCCAGGCTCCTCCTATACCCCTCCTATTTGACCCCACCCAATCTGACTTGGCTCCTCCTAAGCCCCTCCTCTGCTGTCTGACCCCACCCATTCTGCCCAGGCTCCGCCTAAGCCCCTCCTCTGCTGTCTGACCCCACCCATTCTGCCCAGGCTCCTCCTATAACCCCTCCTCTCTGACCCCACCCATTCTGCCCAGGCTCCTCCTATACCCCTCCTATTTGACCCCACCCAATCTGACTTGGCTCCTCCTAAGCCCCTCCTCTGCTGTCTGACCCCACCCATTCTGCCCAGGCTCCGCCTAAGCCCCTCCTCTCTGACCCCACCCATTCTGCCCAGGCTCCGCCTAAGCCCCTCCTCTCTGACCCCACCCATTCTGCCCAGGCTCCTCCTAAGCCCCTCCTCTGCTGTCTGACCCCACCCATTCTGCCCAGGCTCCTCCTATAACCCCTCCTCTCTGACTCCACCCATTCTGCCCAGGCTCCTCCTATACCCCCTCCTCTCTGACCCCACCCATTCTGCCCAGGCTCCTCCTAAGCCCCTCCTCTGCTGTCTGACCCCACCCATTCTGCCCAGGCTCCTCCTATACCCCTCCTCTCTGACCTCACCCAATCTGACTAGGCTCCTCCTATACCCATTCTGCCCAGGCTCCTCCTATACCCCTCCTATTTGACCCCACCCAATCTGACTTGGCTCCTCCTAAGCCCCTCCTCTGCTGTCTGACCCCACCCATTCTGCCCAGGCTCCTCCTATTTGACCCCACCCAATCTGACTAGGCTCCTCCTATACCCCCTCTGCCCAGGCTCCTCCTAAGCCCGTCCTCTGCTGTCTGACCCCACCCATTCTGCCCAGGCTCCTCCTATACCCCTCCTATTTGACCCCACCCAATCTGACTTGGCTCCTCCTAAGCCCCTCCTCTGCTGTCTGACCCCACCCATTCTGCCCAGGCTCCTCCTAAGCCACTCCTCTCTGACCCCACCCTTTCTGCCTAGGCTCCTCCTAAGCCACTCCTCTCTGACCCCACCCATTCTGCCCAGGCTCCTCCTAAGCCCCTCCTCTGCTGTCTGACCCCACCCAACCTGCCCAGGCTCCTCCTATACCCCTCCTCTCTGACCCCACCCAATCTGACTAGGCTCTCCTAAACCCCTCCTCTGCTGTCTGACCCCACCCATTCTGCCCAGGCTCCTCCTATTTGACCCCACCCAATCTGACTAGGTTCCTCCTAAGCCCCTCCTCTGCTGTCTGGCCCCACCCAACCTGCCCAGGCTCCTCCTATACCCCTCCTCTCTGACCCCACCCAATCTGACTAGGCTCCTCCTAAGCCCCTCCTCTGCTGTCTGACCCCCACCCATTCTGCCCAGGCTCCTCCTATACCCCCTCCTCTCTGACTCCACCCATTCTGCCCAGGCTCCTCCTATACCCCCTCCTCTCTGACTCCACCCATTCTGCCCAGGCTCCTCCCATACCCCTCTGACCCCACCCATTCTGCCCAGGCTCCTCCTATTTGACCACACCCAATCTGACTAGGCTCCTCCTAAGCCCGTCCTCTGCTGTCTGACCCCACCCATTCTGCCCAGGCTCCTCCTATACCCCCTCCTCTCTGACCCCACCCATTCTGCCCAGGCTCCTCCTATACCCCTCCTATTTGACCCCACCCAATCTGACTTGGCTCCTCCTAAGCCCCTCCTCTGCTGTCTGACCCCACCCATTCTGCCCAGGCTCCGCCTAAGCCCCTCCTCTCTGACCCCACCCATTCTGCCCAGGCTCCTCCTAAGCCCCTCCTCTGCTGTCTGACCCCCACCCATTCTGCCCAGGCTCCTCCTATAACCCCTCCTCTCTGACTCCACCCATTCTGCCCAGGCTCCTCCTATACCCCCTCCTCTCTGACCCCACCCATTCTGCCCAGGCTCCTCCTAAGCCCCTCCTCTGCTGTCTGACCCCACCCATTCTGCCCAGGCTCCTCCTATACCCCTCCTCTCTGACCTCACCCAATCTGACTAGGCTCCTCCTATACCCATTCTGCCCAGGCTCCTCCTATAACCCCTCCTCTCTGACTCCACCCATTCTGCCCAGGCTCCTCCTATACCCCCTCCTCTCTGACTCCACCCATTCTGCCCAGGCTCCTCCCATACCCCTCTGACCCCACCCATTCTGCCCATGCTCCTCCTATTTGACCACACCCAATCTGACTAGGCTCCTCCTAAGCCCCTCCTCTGCTGTCTGACCCCACCCATTCTGACCAGGCTCCTCCTATTTGACCCCACCCAATCTGACTTGGCTCCTCCTAAACCCCTCCTCTGCTGTCTGGCCCCACCCATTCTGCCCAGGCTCCTCCTATACCCCCTCTTCTCTGACTCCACCCATTCTGCCCAGGCTCCTCCTATACCCCTCCTCTCTGACCTCACCCAATCTGACTAGGCTCCTCCTATACCCATTCTGCCCAGGCTCCTCCTATAACCCCTCCTCTCTGACTCCACCCAATCTGCCCAGGCTCCTCCTATTTGACCCCACCCAATCTGACTAGGTTCCTCCTAAGCCCCTCCTCTGCTGTCTGACCCCACCCATTCTGCCCAGGCTCCTCCTATTTGACCCCACCCAATCTGACTTGGCTCCTCCTAAACCCCTCCTCTGCTGTCTGGCCCCACCCATTCTGCCCAGGCTCCTCCTATACCCCCTCTTCTCTGACTCCACCCATTCTGCCCAGGCTCCTCCAATACCCCTCCTCTCTGACCCCACCCAATCTGACTAGGCTCCTCCTAAGCCCCTCATCTGCTGTCTGACCCCACCCATTCTGCCCAGGCTCCTCCTATACACTTCCTCTCTGACCCCACCCAATCTGACTAGGCTCCTCCTAAGCCCCTCCTCTGCTGTCTGACCCCACCCATTCTGCCCAGGCTCCTGCTATACCCCCTCCTCTCTGACTCCACCCATTCTGCCCAGGCTCCTCCTATTTGACCCCACCCAATCTGACTAGGCTCCTCCTAAGCCCGTCCTCTGCTGTCTGACCCCACCCATTCTGCCCAGGCTCCTCCTATACCCCCTCCTCTCTGACCCCACCCATTCTGCCCAGGCTCCTCCTATACCCCCTCTGCCCAGGCTCCTCCTATTTGACCCCACCCAATCTGACTTGGCTCCTCCTAAGCCCCTCCTCTGCTGTCTGACCCCACCCATTCTGCCCAGGCTCCTCCTATTTGACCCCACCCAATCTGCCCAGGCTCCTCCTCTGCTGTCTGACCCCACCCATTCTGCCCAGGCTCCTCCTAAGCCCCTCCTCTGCTGTCCCCACCCATTCTGCCCAGGCTCCTCCCATACCCCTCTGATCCCACCCATTCTGCCCAGGCTCCTCCTATACCCCTCCTATACCCCTCCTATTTGACCCCACCCGACTTGGCTCCTCCTAAGCCCCTCCTCTGCTGTCTGACCCCACCCATTCTGCCCAGGCTCCTCCTAAGCCACTCCTCTCTGACCCCACCCATTCTGCCCAGGCTCCTCCTAAGCCCCTCCTCTGCTGTCTGACCCCACCCAACCTGCCCAGGCTCCTCCTATACCCCTCCTCTCTGACCCCACCCAATCTGACTAGGCTCTCCTAAGCCCCTCCTCTGCTGTCTGACCCCACCCATTCTGCCCAGGCTCCTCCTATTTGACCCCACCCAATCTGACTAGGTTCCTCCTAAGCCCCTCCTCTGCTGTCTGGCCCCACCCAACCTGCCCAGGCTCCTCCTATACCCCTCCTCTCTGACCCCACCCAATCTGACTAGGCTCCTCCTAAGCCCCTCCTCTGCTGTCTGACCCCACCCATTCTGGATAGGCTCCTCCTATACCCCCTCCTCTCTGACTCCACCCATTCTGCCCAGGCTCCTCCTATACCCCCTCCTCTCTGACTCCGCCCATTCTGCCCAGGCTCCTCCTAAGCCCCTCCTCTGCTGTCTGACCCCACCCATTCTGCCCAGGCTCCTCCTAAGCCACTCCTCTCTGACCCCACCCATTCTGCCCAGGCTCCTCCTAAGCCCCTCCTCTGCTGTCTGACCCCACCCATTCTGCCCAGGCTCCTCCTATACCCCTCCTCTCTGACCTCACCCAATCTGACTAGGCTCCTCCTATACCCATTCTGCCCAGGCTCCTCCTATACCCCTCCTATTTGACCCCACCCAATCTGACTTGGCTCCTCCTAAGCCCCTCCTCTGCTGTCTGACCCCACCCATTCTGCCCAGGCTCCTCCTATTTGACCCCACCCAATCTGACTAGGCTCCTCCTATACCCCCTCTGCCCAGGCTCCTCCTAAGCCCGTCCTCTGCTGTCTGACCCCACCCATTCTGCCCAGGCTCCTCCTATACCCCCTCCTCTCTGACCCCACCCATTCTGCCCAGGCTCCTCCTAAGCCCCTCCTCTGCTGTCTGACCCCACCCATTCTGCCCAGGCTCCTCCTATAACCCCTCCTCTCTGACTCCACCCATTCTGCCCAGGCTCCTCCTATACCCCCTCCTCTCTGACTCCACCCATTCTGCCCAGGCTCCTCCCATACCCCTCTGACCCCACCCATTCTGCCCAGGCTCCTCCTATTTGACCACACCCAATCTGACTAGGCTCCTCCTAAGCCCGTCCTCTGCTGTCTGACCCCACCCATTCTGCCCAGGCTCCTCCTATACCCCCTCCTCTCTGACCCCACCCATTCTGCCCAGGCTCCTCCTATACCCCTCCTATTTGACCCCACCCAATCTGACTTGGCTCCTCCTAAGCCCCTCCTCTGCTGTCTGACCCCACCCATTCTGCCCAGGCTCCGCCTAAGCCCCTCCTCTCTGACCCCACCCATTCTGCCCAGGCTCCGCCTAAGCCCCTCCTCTCTGACCCCACCCATTCTGCCCAGGCTCCTCCTAAGCCCCTCCTCTGCTGTCTGACCCCACCCATTCTGCCCAGGCTCCTCCTATAACCCCTCCTCTCTGACCCCACCCATTCTGCCCAGGCTCCTCCTATACCCCTCCTATTTGACCCCACCCAATCTGACTTGGCTCCTCCTAAGCCCCTCCTCTGCTGTCTGACCCCACCCATTCTGCCCAGGCTCCGCCTAAGCCCCTCCTCTCTGACCCCACCCATTCTGCCCAGGCTCCGCCTAAGCCCCTCCTCTCTGACCCCACCCATTCTGCCCAGGCTCCTCCTAAGCCCCTCCTCTGCTGTCTGACCCCACCCATTCTGCCCAGGCTCCTCCTATAACCCCTCCTCTCTGACTCCACCCATTCTGCCCAGGCTCCTCCTATACCCCCTCCTCTCTGACCCCACCCATTCTGCCCAGGCTCCTCCTAAGCCCCTCCTCTGCTGTCTGACCCCACCCATTCTGCCCAGGCTCCTCCTATACCCCTCCTCTCTGACCTCACCCAATCTGACTAGGCTCCTCCTATACCCATTCTGCCCAGGCTCCTCCTATACCCCTCCTATTTGACCCCACCCAATCTGACTTGGCTCCTCCTAAGCCCCTCCTCTGCTGTCTGACCCCACCCATTCTGCCCAGGCTCCTCCTATTTGACCCCACCCAATCTGACTAGGCTCCTCCTATACCCCCTCTGCCCAGGCTCCTCCTAAGCCCGTCCTCTGCTGTCTGACCCCACCCATTCTGCCCAGGCTCCTCCTATACCCCTCCTATTTGACCCCACCCAATCTGACTTGGCTCCTCCTAAGCCCCTCCTCTGCTGTCTGACCCCACCCATTCTGCCCAGGCTCCTCCTATTTGACCCCACCCAATCTGACTAGGCTCCTCCTATACCCCCTCTGCCCAGGCTCCTCCTAAGCCCGTCCTCTGCTGTCTGACCCCACCCATTCTGCCCAGGCTCCTCCTATACCCCCTCCTCTCTGACCCCACCCATTCTGCCCAGGCTCCTCCTAAGCCCCTCCTCTGCTGTCTGACCCCACCCATTCTGCCCAGGCTCCTCCTATAACCCCTCCTCTCTGACTCCACCCATTCTGCCCAGGCTCCTCCTATACCCCCTCCTCTCTGACTCCACCCATTCTGCCCAGGCTCCTCCCATACCCCTCTGACCCCACCCATTCTGCCCAGGCTCCTCCTATTTGACCACACCCAATCTGACTAGGCTCCTCCTAAGCCCGTCCTCTGCTGTCTGACCCCACCCATTCTGCCCAGGCTCCTCCTATACCCCCTCCTCTCTGACCCCACCCATTCTGCCCAGGCTCCTCCTATACCCCTCCTATTTGACCCCACCCAATCTGACTTGGCTCCTCCTAAGCCCCTCCTCTGCTGTCTGACCCCACCCATTCTGCCCAGGCTCCGCCTAAGCCCCTCCTCTCTGACCCCACCCATTCTGCCCAGGCTCCGCCTAAGCCCCTCCTCTCTGACCCCACCCATTCTGCCCAGGCTCCTCCTAAGCCCCTCCTCTGCTGTCTGACCCCACCCATTCTGCCCAGGCTCCTCCTATAACCCCTCCTCTCTGACCCCACCCATTCTGCCCAGGCTCCTCCTATACCCCTCCTATTTGACCCCACCCAATCTGACTTGGCTCCTCCTAAGCCCCTCCTCTGCTGTCTGACCCCACCCATTCTGCCCAGGCTCCGCCTAAGCCCCTCCTCTCTGACCCCACCCATTCTGCCCAGGCTCCGCCTAAGCCCCTCCTCTCTGACCCCACCCATTCTGCCCAGGCTCCTCCTAAGCCCCTCCTCTGCTGTCTGACCCCACCCATTCTGCCCAGGCTCCTCCTATAACCCCTCCTCTCTGACTCCACCCATTCTGCCCAGGCTCCTCCTATACCCCCTCCTCTCTGACCCCACCCAATCTGACTAGGCTCTCCTAAGCCCCTCCTCTGCTGTCTGACCCCACCCAACCTGCCCAGGCTCCTCCTAGACCCCTCCTCTCTGACCCCACCTAATCTGACTAGGCTCTCCTAAGCCCCTCCTCTGCTGTCTGACCCCACCCATTCTGCCCAGGCTCCTCCTATTTGACCCCACCCAATCTGACTAGGTTCCTCCTAAGCCCCTCCTCTGCTGTCTGGCCCCACCCAACCTGCCCAGGCTCCTCCTATACCCCTCCTCTCTGACCCCACCCAATCTGACTAGGCTCCTCCTAAGCCCCTCCTCTGCTGTCTGACCCCACCCATTCTGCCCAGGCTCCTCCTATACCCCCTCCTCTCTGACTCCACCCATTCTGCCCAGGCTCCTCCTATACCCCCTCCTCTCTGACTCCACCCATTCTGCCCAGGCTCCTCCTAAGCCCCTCCTCTGCTGTCTGACCCCACCCATTCTGTCCAGGCTCCTCCTAAGCCACTCCTCTCTGACCCCACCCATTCTGCCCAGGCTCCTCCTAAGCCCCTCCTCTGCTGTCTGACCCCACCCATTCTGCCCAGGCTCCTCCTAAGCCACTCCTCTCTGACCCCACCCATTCTGCCCAGGCTCCTCCTAAGCCCCTCCTCTGCTGTCTGACCCCACCCAACCTGCCCAGGCTCCTCCTATACCCCTCCTCTCTGACCCCACCCAATCTGACTAGGCTCTCCTAAGCCCCTCCTCTGCTGTCTGACCCCACCCATTCTGCCCAGGCTCCTCCTATTTGACCCCACCCAATCTGACTAGGTTCCTCCTAAGCCCCTCCTCTGCTGTCTGGCCCCACCCAACCTGCCCAGGCTCCTCCTATACCCCTCCTCTCTGACCCCACCCAATCTGACTAGGCTCCTCCTAAGCCCCTCCTCTGCTGTCTGACCCCACCCATTCTGGCCAGGCTCCTCCTATACCCCCTCCTCTCTGACTCCACCCATTCTGCCCAGGCTCCTCCTATACCCCCTCCTCTCTGACTCCACCCATTCTGCCCAGGCTCCTCCTAAGCCCCTCCTCTGCTGTCTGACCCCACCCATTCTGCCCAGGCTCCTCCTAAGCCACTCCTCTCTGACCCCACCCATTCTGCCCAGGCTCCTCCTAAGCCCCTCCTCTGCTGTCTGACCCCACCCATTCTGCCCAGGCTCCTCCTATACCCCTCCTCTCTGACCTCACCCAATCTGACTAGGCTCCTCCTATACCCATTCTGCCCAGGCTCCTCCTATACCCCTCCTATTTGACCCCACCCAATCTGACTTGGCTCCTCCTAAGCCCCTCCTCTGCTGTCTGACCCCACCCATTCTGCCCAGGCTCCTCCTATTTGACCCCACCCAATCTGACTAGGCTCCTCCTATACCCCCTCTGCCCAGGCTCCTCCTAAGCCCGTCCTCTGCTGTCTGACCCCACCCATTCTGCCCAGGCTCCTCCTATACCCCCTCCTCTCTGACCCCACCCATTCTGCCCAGGCTCCTCCTAAGCCCCTCCTCTGCTGTGTGACCCCACCCATTCTGCCCAGGCTCCTCCTATAACCCCTCCTCTCTGACTCCACCCATTCTGCCCAGGCTCCTCCTATACCCCCTCCTCTCTGACTCCACCCATTCTGCCCAGGCTCCTCCCATACCCCTCTGACCCCACCCATTCTGCCCAGCCTCCTCCTATTTGACCACACCCAATCTGACTAGGCTCCTCCTAAGCCCGTCCTCTGCTGTCTGACCCCACCCATTCTGCCCAGGCTCCTCCTATACCCCCTCCTCTCTGACCCCACCCATTCTGCCCAGGCTCCTCCTATACCCCTCCTATTTGACCCCACCCAATCTGACTTGGCTCCTCCTAAGCCCCTCCTCTGCTGTCTGACCCCACCCATTCTGCCCAGGCTCCGCCTAAGCCCCTCCTCTCTGACCCCACCCATTCTGCCCAGGCTCCGCCTAAGCCCCTCCTCTCTGACCCCACCCATTCTGCCCAGGCTCCTCCTAAGCCCCTCCTCTGCTGTCTGACCCCACCCATTCTGCCCAGGCTCCTCCTATAACCCCTCCTCTCTGACCCCACCCATTCTGCCCAGGCTCCTCCTATACCCCTCCTATTTGACCCCACCCAATCTGACTTGGCTCCTCCTAAGCCCCTCCTCTGCTGTCTGACCCCACCCATTCTGCCCAGGCTCCTCCTATACCCCTCCTATTTGACCCCACCCAATCTGACTTGGCTCCTCCTAAGCCCCTCCTCTGCTGTCTGACCCCACCCATTCTGCCCAGGCTCCGCCTAAGCCCCTCCTCTCTGACCCCACCCATTCTGCCCAGGCTCCGCCTAAGCCCCTCCTCTCTGACCCCACCCATTCTGCCCAGGCTCCTCCTAAGCCCCTCCTCTGCTGTCTGACCCCACCCATTCTGCCCAGGCTCCTCCTATAACCCCTCCTCTCTGACCCCACCCATTCTGCCCAGGCTCCGCCTAAGCCCCTCCTCTCTGACCCCACCCATTCTGCCCAGGCTCCTCCTAAGCCCCTCCTCTGCTGTCTGACCCCACCCATTCTGCCCAGGCTCCTCCTATAACCCCTCCTCTCTGACTCCACCCATTCTGCCCAGGCTCCTCCTATACCCCCTCCTCTCTGACCCCACCCATTCTGCCCAGGCTCCGCCTAAGCCCCTCCTCTCTGACCCCACCCATTCTGCCCAGGCTCCTCCTAAGCCCCTCCTCTGCTGTCTGACCCCACCCATTCTGCCCAGGCTCCTCCTATAACCCCTCCTCTCTGACTCCACCCATTCTGCCCAGGCTCCTCCTATACCCCCTCCTCTCTGACCCCACCCATTCTGCCCAGGCTCCTCCTAAGCCCCTCCTCTGCTGTCTGACCCCACCCATTCTGCCCAGGCTCCTCCTATACCCCTCCTCTCTGACCTCACCCAATCTGACTAGGCTCCTCCTATACCCATTCTGCCCAGGCTCCTCCTATACCCCTCCTATTTGACCCCACCCAATCTGACTTGGCTCCTCCTAAGCCCCTCCTCTGCTGTCTGACCCCACCCATTCTGCCCAGGCTCCTCCTATTTGACCCCACCCAATCTGACTAGGCTCCTCCTATACCCCCTCTGCCCAGGCTCCTCCTAAGCCCGTCCTCTGCTGTCTGACCCCACCCATTCTGCCCAGGCTCCTCCTATACCCCTCCTATTTGACCCCACCCAATCTGACTTGGCTCCTCCTAAGCCCCTCCTCTGCTGTCTGACCCCACCCATTCTGCCCAGGCTCCTCCTATTTGACCCCACCCAATCTGACTAGGCTCCTCCTATACCCCCTCTGCCCAGGCTCCTCCTAAGCCCGTCCTCTGCTGTCTGACCCCACCCATTCTGCCCAGGCTCCTCCTATACCCCCTCCTCTCTGACCCCACCCATTCTGCCCAGGCTCCTCCTAAGCCCCTCCTCTGCTGTCTGACCCCACCCATTCTGCCCAGGCTCCTCCTATAACCCCTCCTCTCTGACTCCACCCATTCTGCCCAGGCTCCTCCTATACCCCCTCCTCTCTGACTCCACCCATTCTGCCCAGGCTCCTCCCATACCCCTCTGACCCCACCCATTCTGCCCAGGCTCCTCCTATTTGACCACACCCAATCTGACTAGGCTCCTCCTAAGCCGGTCCTCTGCTGTCTGACCCCACCCATTCTGCCCAGGCTCCTCCTATACCCCCTCCTCTCTGACCCCACCCATTCTGCCCAGGCTCCTCCTATACCCCTCCTATTTGACCCCACCCAATCTGACTTGGCTCCTCCTAAGCCCCTCCTCTGCTGTCTGACCCCACCCATTCTGCCCAGGCTCCGCCTAAGCCCCTCCTCTGCTGTCTGACCCCACCCATTCTGCCCAGGCTCCTCCTATAACCCCTCCTCTCTGACCCCACCCATTCTGCCCAGGCTCCTCCTATACCCCTCCTATTTGACCCCACCCAATCTGACTTGGCTCCTCCTAAGCCCCTCCTCTGCTGTCTGACCCCACCCATTCTGCCCAGGCTCCGCCTAAGCCCCTCCTCTCTGACCCCACCCATTCTGCCCAGGCTCCGCCTAAGCCCCTCCTCTCTGACCCCACCCATTCTGCCCAGGCTCCTCCTAAGCCCCTCCTCTGCTGTCTGACCCCACCCATTCTGCCCAGGCTCCTCCTATAACCCCTCCTCTCTGACTCCACCCATTCTGCCCAGGCTCCTCCTATACCCCCTCCTCTCTGACCCCACCCATTCTGCCCAGGCTCCTCCTAAGCCCCTCCTCTGCTGTCTGACCCCACCCATTCTGCCCAGGCTCCTCCTATACCCCTCCTCTCTGACCTCACCCAATCTGACTAGGCTCCTCCTATACCCATTCTGCCCAGGCTCCTCCTATACCCCTCCTATTTGACCCCACCCAATCTGACTTGGCTCCTCCTAAGCCCCTCCTCTGCTGTCTGACCCCACCCATTCTGCCCAGGCTCCTCCTATTTGACCCCACCCAATCTGACTAGGCTCCTCCTATACCCCCTCTGCCCAGGCTCCTCCTAAGCCCGTCCTCTGCTGTCTGACCCCACCCATTCTGCCCAGGCTCCTCCTATACCCCTCCTATTTGACCCCACCCAATCTGACTTGGCTCCTCCTAAGCCCCTCCTCTGCTGTCTGACCCCACCCATTCTGCCCAGGCTCCTCCTAAGCCACTCCTCTCTGACCCCACCCATTCTGCCTAGGCTCCTCCTAAGCCACTCCTCTCTGACCCCACCCATTCTGCCCAGGCTCCTCCTATACCCCTCCTATTTGACCCCACCCAATCTGACTAGGTTCCTCCTAAGCCCCTCCTCTGCTGTCTGGCCCCACCCAACCTGCCCAGGCTCCTCCTATACCCCTCCTCTCTGACCCCACCTAATCTGACTAGGCTCCTCCTAAGCCCCTCCTCTGCTGTCTGACCCCCACCCATTCTGCCCAGGCTCCTCCTATACCCCCTCCTCTCTGACTCCACCCATTCTGCCCAGGCTCCTCCTATACCCCCTCCTCTCTGACTCCACCCATTCTGCCCAGGCTCCTCCCATACCCCTCTGACCCCACCCATTCTGCCCAGGCTCCTCCTATTTGACCACACCCAATCTGACTAGGCTCCTCCTAAGCCCGTCCTCTGCTGTCTGACCCCACCCATTCTGCCCAGGCTCCTCCTATACCCCCTCCTCTCTGACCCCACCCATTCTGCCCAGGCTCCTCCTATACCCCTCCTATTTGACCCCACCCAATCTGACTTGGCTCCTCCTAAGCCCCTCCTCTGCTGTCTGACCCCACCCATTCTGCCCAGGCTCCGCCTAAGCCCCTCCTCTCTGACCCCACCCATTCTGCCCAGGCTCCTCCTAAGCCCCTCCTCTGCTGTCTGACCCCCACCCATTCTGCCCAGGCTCCTCCTATAACCCCTCCTCTCTGACTCCACCCATTCTGCCCAGGCTCCTCCTATACCCCCTCCTCTCTGACCCCACCCATTCTGCCCAGGCTCCTCCTAAGCCCCTCCTCTGCTGTCTGACCCCACCCATTCTGCCCAGGCTCCTCCTATACCCCTCCTCTCTGACCTCACCCAATCTGACTAGGCTCCTCCTATACCCATTCTGCCCAGGCTCCTCCTATAACCCCTCCTCTCTGACTCCACCCATTCTGCCCAGGCTCCTCCTATACCCCCTCCTCTCTGACTCCACCCATTCTGCCCAGGCTCCTCCCATACCCCTCTGACCCCACCCATTCTGCCCATGCTCCTCCTATTTGACCACACCCAATCTGACTAGGCTCCTCCTAAGCCCCTCCTCTGCTGTCTGACCCCACCCATTCTGACCAGGCTCCTCCTATTTGACCCCACCCAATCTGACTTGGCTCCTCCTAAACCCCTCCTCTGCTGTCTGGCCCCACCCATTCTGCCCAGGCTCCTCCTATACCCCCTCTTCTCTGACTCCACCCATTCTGCCCAGGCTCCTCCAATACCCCTCCTCTCTGACCCCACCCAATCTGACTAGGCTCCTCCTAAGCCCCTCATCTGCTGTCTGACCCCACCCATTCTGCCCAGGCTCCTCCTAAGCCCCTCCTCTGCTGTCTGACCCCACCCATTCTGCCCAGGCTCCTCCTATACCCCTCCTCTCTGACCTCACCCAATCTGACTAGGCTCCTCCTATACCCATTCTGCCCAGGCTCCTCCTATACCCCTCCTATTTGACCCCACCCAATCTGACTTGGCTCCTCCTAAGCCCCTCCTCTGCTGTCTGACCCCACCCATTCTGCCCAGGCTCCTCCTATTTGACCCCACCCAATCTGACTAGGCTCCTCCTATACCCCCTCTGCCCAGGCTCCTCCTAAGCCCGTCCTCTGCTGTCTGACCCCACCCATTCTGCCCAGGCTCCCCCTATACCCCCTCCTCTCTGACCCCACCCATTCTGCCCAGGCTCCTCCTAAGCCCCTCCTCTGCTGTCTGACCCCACCCATTCTGCCCAGGCTCCTCCTATAACCCCTCCTCTCTGACTCCACCCATTCTGCCCAGGCTCCTCCTATACCCCCTCCTCTCTGACTCCACCCATTCTGCCCAGGCTCCTCCCATACCCCTCTGACCCCACCCATTCTGCCCAGGCTCCTCCTATTTGACCACACCCAATCTGACTAGGCTCCTCCTAAGCCCGTCCTCTGCTGTCTGACCCCACCCATTCTGCCCAGGCTCCTCCTATACCCCCTCCTCTCTGACCCCACCCATTCTGCCCAGGCTCCTCCTATACCCCTCCTATTTGACCCCACCCAATCTGACTTGGCTCCTCCTAAGCCCCTCCTCTGCTGTCTGACCCCACCCATTCTGCCCAGGCTCCGCCTAAGCCCCTCCTCTCTGACCCCACCCATTCTGCCCAGGCTCCGCCTAAGCCCCTCCTCTCTGACCCCACCCATTCTGCCCAGGCTCCTCCTAAGCCCCTCCTCTGCTGTCTGACCCCACCCATTCTGCCCAGGCTCCTCCTATAACCCCTCCTCTCTGACCCCACCCATTCTGCCCAGGCTCCTCCTATACCCCTCCTATTTGACCCCACCCAATCTGACTTGGCTCCTCCTAAGCCCCTCCTCTGCTGTCTGACCCCACCCATTCTGCCCAGGCTCCGCCTAAGCCCCTCCTCTCTGACCCCACCCATTCTGCCCAGGCTCCGCCTAAGCCCCTCCTCTCTGACCCCACCCATTCTGCCCAGGCTCCTCCTAAGCCCCTCCTCTGCTGTCTGACCCCACCCATTCTGCCCAGGCTCCTCCTATAACCCCTCCTCTCTGACTCCACCCATTCTGCCCAGGCTCCTCCTATACCCCCTCCTCTCTGACCCCACCCATTCTGCCCAGGCTCCTCCTAAGCCCCTCCTCTGCTGTCTGACCCCACCCATTCTGCCCAGGCTCCTCCTATACCCCTCCTCTCTGACCTCACCCAATCTGACTAGGCTCCTCCTATACCCATTCTGCCCAGGCTCCTCCTATACCCCTCCTATTTGACCCCACCCAATCTGACTTGGCTCCTCCTAAGCCCCTCCTCTGCTGTCTGACCCCACCCATTCTGCCCAGGCTCCTCCTATTTGACCCCACCCAATCTGACTAGGCTCCTCCTATACCCCCTCTGCCCAGGCTCCTCCTAAGCCCGTCCTCTGCTGTCTGACCCCACCCATTCTGCCCAGGCTCCTCCTATACCCCTCCTATTTGACCCCACCCAATCTGACTTGGCTCCTCCTAAGCCCCTCCTCTGCTGTCTGACCCCACCCATTCTGCCCAGGCTCCTCCTATTTGACCCCACCCAATCTGACTAGGCTCCTCCTATACCCCCTCTGCCCAGGCTCCTCCTAAGCCCGTCCTCTGCTGTCTGACCCCACCCATTCTGCCCAGGCTCCTCCTATACCCCCTCCTCTCTGACCCCACCCATTCTGCCCAGGCTCCTCCTAAGCCCCTCCTCTGCTGTCTGACCCCACCCATTCTGCCCAGGCTCCTCCTATAACCCCTCCTCTCTGACTCCACCCATTCTGCCCAGGCTCCTCCTATACCCCCTCCTCTCTGACTCCACCCATTCTGCCCAGGCTCCTCCCATACCCCTCTGACCCCACCCATTCTGCCCAGGCTCCTCCTATTTGACCACACCCAATCTGACTAGGCTCCTCCTAAGCCCGTCCTCTGCTGTCTGACCCCACCCATTCTGCCCAGGCTCCTCCTATACCCCCTCCTCTCTGACCCCACCCATTCTGCCCAGGCTCCTCCTATACCCCTCCTATTTGACCCCACCCAATCTGACTTGGCTCCTCCTAAGCCCCTCCTCTGCTGTCTGACCCCACCCATTCTGCCCAGGCTCCGCCTAAGCCCCTCCTCTCTGACCCCACCCATTCTGCCCAGGCTCCGCCTAAGCCCCTCCTCTCTGACCCCACCCATTCTGCCCAGGCTCCTCCTAAGCCCCTCCTCTGCTGTCTGACCCCACCCATTCTGCCCAGGCTCCTCCTATAACCCCTCCTCTCTGACCCCACCCATTCTGCCCAGGCTCCTCCTATACCCCTCCTATTTGACCCCACCCAATCTGACTTGGCTCCTCCTAAGCCCCTCCTCTGCTGTCTGACCCCACCCATTCTGCCCAGGCTCCGCCTAAGCCCCTCCTCTCTGACCCCACCCATTCTGCCCAGGCTCCGCCTAAGCCCCTCCTCTCTGACCCCACCCATTCTGCCCAGGCTCCTCCTAAGCCCCTCCTCTGCTGTCTGACCCACCCATTCTGCCCAGGCTCCTCCTATAACCCCTCCTCTCTGACTCCACCCATTCTGCCCAGGCTCCTCCTATACCCCCTCCTCTCTGACCCCACCCAATCTGACTAGGCTCTCCTAAGCCCCTCCTCTGCTGTCTGACCCCACCCAACCTGCCCAGGCTCCTCCTATACCCCTCCTCTCTGACCCCACCTAATCTGACTAGGCTCTCCTAAGCCCCTCCTCTGCTGTCTGACCCCACCCATTCTGCCCAGGCTCCTCCTATTTGACCCCACCCAATCTGACTTGGTTCCTCCTAAGCCCCTCCTCTGCTGTCTGGCCCCACCCAACCTGCCCAGGCTCCTCCTATACCCCTCCTCTCTGACCCCACCCAATCTGAGTAGGCTCCTCCTAAGCCCCTCCTCTGCTGTCTGACCCCACCCATTCTGCCCAGGCTCCTCCTATACCCCCTCCTCTCTGACTCCACCCATTCTGCCCAGGCTCCTCCTATACCCCCTCCTCTCTGACTCCACCCATTCTGCCCAGGCTCCTCCTAAGCCCCTCCTCTGCTGTCTGACCCCACCCATTCTGTCCAGGCTCCTCCTAAGCCACTCCTCTCTGACCCCACCCATTCTGCCCAGGCTCCTCCTAAGCCCCTCCTCTGCTGTCTGACCCCACCCATTCTGCCCAGGCTCCTCCTAAGCCACTCCTCTCTGACCCCACCCATTCTGCCCAGGCTCCTCCTAAGCCCCTCCTCTGCTGTCTGACCCCACCCAACCTGCCCAGGCTCCTCCTATACCCCTCCTCTCTGACCCCACCCAATCTGACTAGGCTCTCCTAAGCCCCTCCTCTGCTGTCTGACCCCACCCATTCTGCCCAGGCTCCTCCTATTTGACCCCACCCAATCTGACTAGGTTCCTCCTAAGCCCCTCCTCTGCTGTCTGGCCCCACCCAACCTGCCCAGGCTCCTCCTATACCCCTCCTCTCTGACCCCACCCAATCTGACTAGGCTCCTCCTAAGCCCCTCCTCTGCTGTCTGACCCCACCCATTCTGCCCAGGCTCCTCCTATACCCCCTCCTCTCTGACTCCACCCATTCTGCCCAGGCTCCTCCTATACCCCCTCCTCTCTGACTCCACCCATTCTGCCCAGGCTCCTCCTAAGCCCCTCCTCTGCTGTCTGACCCCACCCATTCTGTCCAGGCTCCTCCTAAGCCACTCCTCTCTGACCCCACCCATTCTGCCCAGGCTCCTCCTAAGCCCCTCCTCTGCTGTCTGACCCCACCCATTCTGCCCAGGCTCCTCCTAAGCCACTCCTCTCTGACCCCACCCATTCTGCCCAGGCTCCTCCTAAGCCCCTCCTCTGCTGTCTGACCCCACCCAACCTGCCCAGGCTCCTCCTATACCCCTCCTCTCTGACCCCACCCAATCTGACTAGGCTCTCCTAAGCCCCTCCTCTGCTGTCTGACCCCACCCATTCTGCCCAGGCTCCTCCTATTTGACCCCACCCAATCTGACTAGGTTCCTCCTAAGCCCCTCCTCTGCTGTCTGGCCCCACCCAACCTGCCCAGGCTCCTCCTATACCCCTCCTCTCTGACCCCACCCAATCTGACTAGGCTCCTCCTAAGCCCCTCCTCTGCTGTCTGACCCCACCCATTCTGGCCAGGCTCCTCCTATACCCCCTCCTCTCTGACTCCACCCATTCTGCCCAGGCTCCTCCTATACCCCCTCCTCTCTGACTCCACCCATTCTGCCCAGGCTCCTCCTAAGCCCCTCCTCTGCTGTCTGACCCCACCCATTCTGCCCAGGCTCCTCCTAAGCCACTCCTCTCTGACCCCACCCATTCTGCCCAGGCTCCTCCTAAGCCCCTCCTCTGCTGTCTGACCCCACCCATTCTGCCCAGGCTCCTCCTATACCCCTCCTCTCTGACCTCACCCAATCTGACTAGGCTCCTCCTATACCCATTCTGCCCAGGCTCCTCCTATACCCCTCCTATTTGACCCCACCCAATCTGACTTGGCTCCTCCTAAGCCCCTCCTCTGCTGTCTGACCCCACCCATTCTGCCCAGGCTCCTCCTATTTGACCCCACCCAATCTGACTAGGCTCCTCCTATACCCCCTCTGCCCAGGCTCCTCCTAAGCCCGTCCTCTGCTGTCTGACCCCACCCATTCTGCCCAGGCTCCTCCTATACCCCCTCCTCTCTGACCCCACCCATTCTGCCCAGGCTCCTCCTAAGCCCCTCCTCTGCTGTCTGACCCCACCCATTCTGCCCAGGCTCCTCCTATAACCCCTCCTCTCTGACTCCACCCATTCTGCCCAGGCTCCTCCTATACCCCCTCCTCTCTGACTCCACCCATTCTGCCCAGGCTCCTCCCATACCCCTCTGACCCCACCCATTCTGCCCAGCCTCCTCCTATTTGACCACACCCAATCTGACTAGGCTCCTCCTAAGCCCGTCCTCTGCTGTCTGACCCCACCCATTCTGCCCAGGCTCCTCCTATACCCCCTCCTCTCTGACCCCACCCATTCTGCCCAGGCTCCTCCTATACCCCTCCTATTTGACCCCACCCAATCTGACTTGGCTCCTCCTAAGCCCCTCCTCTGCTGTCTGACCCCACCCATTCTGCCCAGGCTCCGCCTAAGCCCCTCCTCTCTGACCCCACCCATTCTGCCCAGGCTCCGCCTAAGCCCCTCCTCTCTGACCCCACCCATTCTGCCCAGGCTCCTCCTAAGCCCCTCCTCTGCTGTCTGACCCCACCCATTCTGCCCAGGCTCCTCCTATAACCCCTCCTCTCTGACCCCACCCATTCTGCCCAGGCTCCTCCTATACCCCTCCTATTTGACCCCACCCAATCTGACTTGGCTCCTCCTAAGCCCCTCCTCTGCTGTCTGACCCCACCCATTCTGCCCAGGCTCCTCCTATACCCCTCCTATTTGACCCCACCCAATCTGACTTGGCTCCTCCTAAGCCCCTCCTCTGCTGTCTGACCCCACCCATTCTGCCCAGGCTCCGCCTAAGCCCCTCCTCTCTGACCCCACCCATTCTGCCCAGGCTCCGCCTAAGCCCCTCCTCTCTGACCCCACCCATTCTGCCCAGGCTCCTCCTAAGCCCCTCCTCTGCTGTCTGACCCCACCCATTCTGCCCAGGCTCCTCCTATAACCCCTCCTCTCTGACCCCACCCATTCTGCCCAGGCTCCGCCTAAGCCCCTCCTCTCTGACCCCACCCATTCTGCCCAGGCTCCTCCTAAGCCCCTCCTCTGCTGTCTGACCCCACCCATTCTGCCCAGGCTCCTCCTATAACCCCTCCTCTCTGACTCCACCCATTCTGCCCAGGCTCCTCCTATACCCCCTCCTCTCTGACCCCACCCATTCTGCCCAGGCTCCGCCTAAGCCCCTCCTCTCTGACCCCACCCATTCTGCCCAGGCTCCTCCTAAGCCCCTCCTCTGCTGTCTGACCCCACCCATTCTGCCCAGGCTCCTCCTATAACCCCTCCTCTCTGACTCCACCCATTCTGCCCAGGCTCCTCCTATACCCCCTCCTCTCTGACCCCACCCATTCTGCCCAGGCTCCTCCTAAGCCCCTCCTCTGCTGTCTGACCCCACCCATTCTGCCCAGGCTCCTCCTATACCCCTCCTCTCTGACCTCACCCAATCTGACTAGGCTCCTCCTATACCCATTCTGCCCAGGCTCCTCCTATACCCCTCCTATTTGACCCCACCCAATCTGACTTGGCTCCTCCTAAGCCCCTCCTCTGCTGTCTGACCCCACCCATTCTGCCCAGGCTCCTCCTATTTGACCCCACCCAATCTGACTAGGCTCCTCCTATACCCCCTCTGCCCAGGCTCCTCCTAAGCCCGTCCTCTGCTGTCTGACCCCACCCATTCTGCCCAGGCTCCTCCTATACCCCTCCTATTTGACCCCACCCAATCTGACTTGGCTCCTCCTAAGCCCCTCCTCTGCTGTCTGACCCCACCCATTCTGCCCAGGCTCCTCCTATTTGACCCCACCCAATCTGACTAGGCTCCTCCTATACCCCCTCTGCCCAGGCTCCTCCTAAGCCCGTCCTCTGCTGTCTGACCCCACCCATTCTGCCCAGGCTCCTCCTATACCCCCTCCTCTCTGACCCCACCCATTCTGCCCAGGCTCCTCCTAAGCCCCTCCTCTGCTGTCTGACCCCACCCATTCTGCCCAGGCTCCTCCTATAACCCCACCTCTCTGACTCCACCCATTCTGCCCAGGCTCCTCCTATACCCCCTCCTCTCTGACTCCACCCATTCTGCCCAGGCTCCTCCCATACCCCTCTGACCCCACCCATTCTGCCCAGGCTCCTCCTATTTGACCACACCCAATCTGACTAGGCTCCTCCTAAGCCGGTCCTCTGCTGTCTGACCCCACCCATTCTGCCCAGGCTCCTCCTATACCCCCTCCTCTCTGACCCCACCCATTCTGCCCAGGCTCCTCCTATACCCCTCCTATTTGACCCCACCCAATCTGACTTGGCTCCTCCTAAGCCCCTCCTCTGCTGTCTGACCCCACCCATTCTGCCCAGGCTCCGCCTAAGCCCCTCCTCTGCTGTCTGACCCCACCCATTCTGCCCAGGCTCCTCCTATAACCCCTCCTCTCTGACCCCACCCATTCTGCCCAGGCTCCTCCTATACCCCTCCTATTTGACCCCACCCAATCTGACTTGGCTCCTCCTAAGCCCCTCCTCTGCTGTCTGACCCCACCCATTCTGCCCAGGCTCCGCCTAAGCCCCTCCTCTCTGACCCCACCCATTCTGCCCAGGCTCCGCCTAAGCCCCTCCTCTCTGACCCCACCCATTCTGCCCAGGCTCCTCCTAAGCCCCTCCTCTGCTGTCTGACCCCACCCATTCTGCCCAGGCTCCTCCTATAACCCCTCCTCTCTGACTCCACCCATTCTGCCCAGGCTCCTCCTATACCCCCTCCTCTCTGACCCCACCCATTCTGCCCAGGCTCCTCCTAAGCCCCTCCTCTGCTGTCTGACCCCACCCATTCTGCCCAGGCTCCTCCTATACCCCTCCTCTCTGACCTCACCCAATCTGACTAGGCTCCTCCTATACCCATTCTGCCCAGGCTCCTCCTATACCCCTCCTATTTGACCCCACCCAATCTGACTTGGCTCCTCCTAAGCCCCTCCTCTGCTGTCTGACCCCACCCATTCTGCCCAGGCTCCTCCTATTTGACCCCACCCAATCTGACTAGGCTCCTCCTATACCCCCTCTGCCCAGGCTCCTCCTAAGCCCGTCCTCTGCTGTCTGACCCCACCCATTCTGCCCAGGCTCCTCCTATACCCCTCCTATTTGACCCCACCCAATCTGACTTGGCTCCTCCTAAGCCCCTCCTCTGCTGTCTGACCCCACCCATTCTGCCCAGGCTCCTCCTAAGCCACTCCTCTCTGACCCCACCCATTCTGCCTAGGCTCCTCCTAAGCCACTCCTCTCTGACCCCACCCATTCTGCCCAGGCTCCTCCTAAGCCCCTCCTCTGCTGTCTGACCCCACCCAACCTGCCCAGGCTCCTCCTATACCCCTCCTCTCTGACCCCACCCAATCTGACTAGGCTCTCCTAAACCCCTCCTCTGCTGTCTGACCCCACCCATTCTGCCCAGGCTCCTCCTATTTGACCCCACCCAATCTGACTAGGTTCCTCCTAAGCCCCTCCTCTGCTGTCTGGCCCCACCCAACCTGCCCAGGCTCCTCCTATACCCCTCCTCTCTGACCCCACCCAATCTGACTAGGCTCCTCCTAAGCCCCTCCTCTGCTGTCTGACCCCCACCCATTCTGCCCAGGCTCCTCCTATACCCCCTCCTCTCTGACTCCACCCATTCTGCCCAGGCTCCTCCTATACCCCCTCCTCTCTGACTCCACCCATTCTGCCCAGGCTCCTCCCATACCCCTCTGACCCCACCCATTCTGCCCAGGCTCCTCCTATTTGACCACACCCAATCTGACTAGGCTCCTCCTAAGCCCGTCCTCTGCTGTCTGACCCCACCCATTCTGCCCAGGCTCCTCCTATACCCCCTCCTCTCTGACCCCACCCATTCTGCCCAGGCTCCTCCTATACCCCTCCTATTTGACCCCACCCAATCTGACTTGGCTCCTCCTAAGCCCCTCCTCTGCTGTCTGACCCCACCCATTCTGCCCAGGCTCCGCCTAAGCCCCTCCTCTCTGACCCCACCCATTCTGCCCAGGCTCCTCCTAAGCCCCTCCTCTGCTGTCTGACCCCCACCCATTCTGCCCAGGCTCCTCCTATAACCCCTCCTCTCTGACTCCACCCATTCTGCCCAGGCTCCTCCTATACCCCCTCCTCTCTGACCCCACCCATTCTGCCCAGGCTCCTCCTAAGCCCCTCCTCTGCTGTCTGACCCCACCCATTCTGCCCAGGCTCCTCCTATACCCCTCCTCTCTGACCTCACCCAATCTGACTAGGCTCCTCCTATACCCATTCTGCCCAGGCTCCTCCTATAACCCCTCCTCTCTGACTCCACCCATTCTGCCCAGGCTCCTCCTATACCCCCTCCTCTCTGACTCCACCCATTCTGCCCAGGCTCCTCCCATACCCCTCTGACCCCACCCATTCTGCCCATGCTCCTCCTATTTGACCACACCCAATCTGACTAGGCTCCTCCTAAGCCCCTCCTCTGCTGTCTGACCCCACCCATTCTGACCAGGCTCCTCCTATTTGACCCCACCCAATCTGACTTGGCTCCTCCTAAACCCCTCCTCTGCTGTCTGGCCCCACCCATTCTGCCCAGGCTCCTCCTATACCCCCTCTTCTCTGACTCCACCCATTCTGCCCAGGCTCCTCCTATACCCCTCCTCTCTGACCTCACCCAATCTGACTAGGCTCCTCCTATACCCATTCTGCCCAGGCTCCTCCTATAACCCCTCCTCTCTGACTCCACCCAATCTGCCCAGGCTCCTCCTATTTGACCCCACCCAATCTGACTAGGTTCCTCCTAAGCCCCTCCTCTGCTGTCTGACCCCACCCATTCTGCCCAGGCTCCTCCTATTTGACCCCACCCAATCTGACTTGGCTCCTCCTAAACCCCTCCTCTGCTGTCTGGCCCCACCCATTCTGCCCAGGCTCCTCCTATACCCCCTCTTCTCTGACTCCACCCATTCTGCCCAGGCTCCTCCAATACCCCTCCTCTCTGACCCCACCCAATCTGACTAGGCTCCTCCTAAGCCCCTCATCTGCTGTCTGACCCCACCCATTCTGCCCAGGCTCCTCCTATACACTTCCTCTCTGACCCCACCCAATCTGACTAGGCTCCTCCTAAGCCCCTCCTCTGCTGTCTGACCCCACCCATTCTGCCCAGGCTCCTGCTATACCCCCTCCTCTCTGACTCCACCCATTCTGCCCAGGCTCCTCCTATTTGACCCCACCCAATCTGACTAGGCTCCTCCTAAGCCCGTCCTCTGCTGTCTGACCCCACCCATTCTGCCCAGGCTCCTCCTATACCCCCTCCTCTCTGACCCCACCCATTCTGCCCAGGCTCCTCCTATACCCCCTCTGCCCAGGCTCCTCCTATTTGACCCCACCCAATCTGACTTGGCTCCTCCTAAGCCCCTCCTCTGCTGTCTGACCCCACCCATTCTGCCCAGGCTCCTCCTATTTGACCCCACCCAATCTGCCCAGGCTCCTCCTCTGCTGTCTGACCCCACCCATTCTGCCCAGGCTCCTCCTAAGCCCCTCCTCTGCTGTCGCCACCCATTCTGCCCAGGCTCCTCCCATACCCCTCTGATCCCACCCATTCTGCCCAGGCTCCTCCTATACCCCTCCTATACCCCTCCTATTTGACCCCACCCGACTTGGCTCCTCCTAAGCCCCTCCTCTGCTGTCTGACCCCACCCATTCTGCCCAGGCTCCTCCTAAGCCACTCCTCTCTGACCCCACCCATTCTGCCCAGGCTCCTCCTAAGCCCCTCCTCTGCTGTCTGACCCCACCCAACCTGCCCAGGCTCCTCCTATACCCCTCCTCTCTGACCCCACCCAATCTGACTAGGCTCTCCTAAGCCCCTCCTCTGCTGTCTGACCCCACTCATTCTGCCCAGGCTCCTCCTATTTGACCCCAACCAATCTGACTAGGTTCCTCCTAAGCCCCTCCTCTGCTGTCTGGCCCCACCCAACCTGCCCAGGCTCCTCCTATACCCCTCCTCTCTGACCCCACCCAATCTGACTAGGCTCCTCCTAAGCCCCTCCTCTGCTGTCTGACCCCACCCATTCTGGATAGGCTCCTCCTATACCCCCTCCTCTCTGACTCCACCCATTCTGCCCAGGCTCCTCCTATACCCCCTCCTCTCTGACTCCGCCCATTCTGCCCAGGCTCCTCCTAAGCCCCTCCTCTGCTGTCTGACCCCACCCATTCTGCCCAGGCTCCTCCTAAGCCACTCCTCTCTGACCCCACCCATTCTGCCCAGGCTCCTCCTAAGCCCCTCCTCTGCTGTCTGACCCCACCCATTCTGCCCAGGCTCCTCCTATACCCCTCCTCTCTGACCTCACCCAATCTGACTAGGCTCCTCCTATACCCATTCTGCCCAGGCTCCTCCTATACCCCTCCTATTTGACCCCACCCAATCTGACTTGGCTCCTCCTAAGCCCCTCCTCTGCTGTCTGACCCCACCCATTCTGCCCAGGCTCCTCCTATTTGACCCCACCCAATCTGACTAGGCTCCTCCTATACCCCCTCTGCCCAGGCTCCTCCTAAGCCCGTCCTCTGCTGTCTGACCCCACCCATTCTGCCCAGGCTCCTCCTATACCCCCTCCTCTCTGACCCCACCCATTCTGCCCAGGCTCCTCCTAAGCCCCTCCTCTGCTGTCTGACCCCACCCATTCTGCCCAGGCTCCTCCTATAACCCCTCCTCTCTGACTCCACCCATTCTGCCCAGGCTCCTCCTATACCCCCTCCTCTCTGACTCCACCCATTCTGCCCAGGCTCCTCCCATACCCCTCTGACCCCACCCATTCTGCCCAGGCTCCTCCTATTTGACCACACCCAATCTGACTAGGCTCCTCCTAAGCCCGTCCTCTGCTGTCTGACCCCACCCATTCTGCCCAGGCTCCTCCTATACCCCCTCCTCTCTGACCCCACCCATTCTGCCCAGGCTCCTCCTATACCCCTCCTATTTGACCCCACCCAATCTGACTTGGCTCCTCCTAAGCCCCTCCTCTGCTGTCTGACCCCACCCATTCTGCCCAGGCTCCGCCTAAGCCCCTCCTCTCTGACCCCACCCATTCTGCCCAGGCTCCGCCTAAGCCCCTCCTCTCTGACCCCACCCATTCTGCCCAGGCTCCTCCTAAGCCCCTCCTCTGCTGTCTGACCCCACCCATTCTGCCCAGGCTCCTCCTATAACCCCTCCTCTCTGACCCCACCCATTCTGCCCAGGCTCCTCCTATACCCCTCCTATTTGACCCCACCCAATCTGACTTGGCTCCTCCTAAGCCCCTCCTCTGCTGTCTGACCCCACCCATTCTGCCCAGGCTCCGCCTAAGCCCCTCCTCTCTGACCCCACCCATTCTGCCCAGGCTCCGCCTAAGCCCCTCCTCTCTGACCCCACCCATTCTGCCCAGGCTCCTCCTAAGCCCCTCCTCTGCTGTCTGACCCCACCCATTCTGCCCAGGCTCCTCCTATAACCCCTCCTCTCTGACTCCACCCATTCTGCCCAGGCTCCTCCTATACCCCCTCCTCTCTGACCCCACCCATTCTGCCCAGGCTCCTCCTAAGCCCCTCCTCTGCTGTCTGACCCCACCCATTCTGCCCAGGCTCCTCCTATACCCCTCCTCTCTGACCTCACCCAATCTGACTAGGCTCCTCCTATACCCATTCTGCCCAGGCTCCTCCTATACCCCTCCTATTTGACCCCACCCAATCTGACTTGGCTCCTCCTAAGCCCCTCCTCTGCTGTCTGACCCCACCCATTCTGCCCAGGCTCCTCCTATTTGACCCCACCCAATCTGACTAGGCTCCTCCTATACCCCCTCTGCCCAGGCTCCTCCTAAGCCCGTCCTCTGCTGTCTGACCCCACCCATTCTGCCCAGGCTCCTCCTATACCCCTCCTATTTGACCCCACCCAATCTGACTTGGCTCCTCCTAAGCCCCTCCTCTGCTGTCTGACCCCACCCATTCTGCCCAGGCTCCTCCTATTTGACCCCACCCAATCTGACTAGGCTCCTCCTATACCCCCTCTGCCCAGGCTCCTCCTAAGCCCGTCCTCTGCTGTCTGACCCCACCCATTCTGCCCAGGCTCCTCCTATACCCCCTCCTCTCTGACCCCACCCATTCTGCCCAGGCTCCTCCTAAGCCCCTCCTCTGCTGTCTGACCCCACCCATTCTGCCCAGGCTCCTCCTATAACCCCTCCTCTCTGACTCCACCCATTCTGCCCAGGCTCCTCCTATACCCCCTCCTCTCTGACTCCACCCATTCTGCCCAGGCTCCTCCCATACCCCTCTGACCCCACCCATTCTGCCCAGGCTCCTCCTATTTGACCACACCCAATCTGACTAGGCTCCTCCTAAGCCCGTCCTCTGCTGTCTGACCCCACCCATTCTGCCCAGGCTCCTCCTATACCCCCTCCTCTCTGACCCCACCCATTCTGCCCAGGCTCCTCCTATACCCCTCCTATTTGACCCCACCCAATCTGACTTGGCTCCTCCTAAGCCCCTCCTCTGCTGTCTGACCCCACCCATTCTGCCCAGGCTCCGCCTAAGCCCCTCCTCTCTGACCCCACCCATTCTGCCCAGGCTCCGCCTAAGCCCCTCCTCTCTGACCCCACCCATTCTGCCCAGGCTCCTCCTAAGCCCCTCCTCTGCTGTCTGACCCCACCCATTCTGCCCAGGCTCCTCCTATAACCCCTCCTCTCTGACCCCACCCATTCTGCCCAGGCTCCTCCTATACCCCTCCTATTTGACCCCACCCAATCTGACTTGGCTCCTCCTAAGCCCCTCCTCTGCTGTCTGACCCCACCCATTCTGCCCAGGCTCCGCCTAAGCCCCTCCTCTCTGACCCCACCCATTCTGCCCAGGCTCCGCCTAAGCCCCTCCTCTCTGACCCCACCCATTCTGCCCAGGCTCCTCCTAAGCCCCTCCTCTGCTGTCTGACCCCACCCATTCTGCCCAGGCTCCTCCTATAACCCTTCCTCTCTGACTCCACCCATTCTGCCCAGGCTCCTCCTATACCCCCTCCTCTCTGACCCCACCCAATCTGACTAGGCTCTCCTAAGCCCCTCCTCTGCTGTCTGACCCCACCCAACCTGCCCAGGCTCCTCCTATACCCCTCCTCTCTGACCCCACCTAATCTGACTAGGCTCTCCTAAGCCCCTCCTCTGCTGTCTGACCCCACCCATTCTGCCCAGGCTCCTCCTATTTGACCCCACCCAATCTGACTAGGTTCCTCCTAAGCCCCTCCTCTGCTGTCTGGCCCCACCCAACCTGCCCAGGCTCCTCCTATACCCCTCCTCTCTGACCCCACCCAATCTGACTAGGCTCCTCCTAAGCCCCTCCTCTGCTGTCTGACCCCACCCATTCTGCCCAGGCTCCTCCTATACCCCCTCCTCTCTGACTCCACCCATTCTGCCCAGGCTCCTCCTATACCCCCTCCTCTCTGACTCCACCCATTCTGCCCAGGCTCCTCCTAAGCCCCTCCTCTGCTGTCTGACCCCACCCATTCTGTCCAGGCTCCTCCTAAGCCACTCCTCTCTGACCCCACCCATTCTGCCCAGGCTCCTCCTAAGCCCCTCCTCTGCTGTCTGACCCCACCCATTCTGCCCAGGCTCCTCCTAAGCCACTCCTCTCTGACCCCACCCATTCTGCCCAGGCTCCTCCTAAGCCCCTCCTCTGCTGTCTGACCCCACCCAACCTGCCCAGGCTCCTCCTATACCCCTCCTCTCTGACCCCACCCAATCTGACTAGGCTCTCCTAAGCCCCTCCTCTGCTGTCTGACCCCACCCATTCTGCCCAGGCTCCTCCTATTTGACCCCACCCAATCTGACTAGGTTCCTCCTAAGCCCCTCCTCTGCTGTCTGGCCCCACCCAACCTGCCCAGGCTCCTCCTATACCCCTCCTCTCTGACCCCACCCAATCTGACTAGGCTCCTCCTAAGCCCCTCCTCTGCTGTCTGACCCCACCCATTCTGGCCAGGCTCCTCCTATACCCCCTCCTCTCTGACTCCACCCATTCTGCCCAGGCTCCTCCTATACCCCCTCCTCTCTGACTCCACCCATTCTGCCCAGGCTCCTCCTAAGCCCCTCCTCTGCTGTCTGACCCCACCCATTCTGCCCAGGCTCCTCCTAAGCCACTCCTCTCTGACCCCACCCATTCTGCCCAGGCTCCTCCTAAGCCCCTCCTCTGCTGTCTGACCCCACCCATTCTGCCCAGGCTCCTCCTATACCCCTCCTCTCTGACCTCACCCAATCTGACTAGGCTCCTCCTATACCCATTCTGCCCAGGCTCCTCCTATACCCCTCCTATTTGACCCCACCCAATCTGACTTGGCTCCTCCTAAGCCCCTCCTCTGCTGTCTGACCCCACCCATTCTGCCCAGGCTCCTCCTATTTGACCCCACCCAATCTGACTAGGCTCCTCCTATACCCCCTCTGCCCAGGCTCCTCCTAAGCCCGTCCTCTGCTGTCTGACCCCACCCATTCTGCCCAGGCTCCTCCTATACCCCCTCCTCTCTGACCCCACCCATTCTGCCCAGGCTCCTCCTAAGCCCCTCCTCTGCTGTCTGACCCCACCCATTCTGCCCAGGCTCCTCCTATAACCCCTCCTCTCTGACTCCACCCATTCTGCCCAGGCTCCTCCTATACCCCCTCCTCTCTGACTCCACCCATTCTGCCCAGGCTCCTCCCATACCCCTCTGACCCCACCCATTCTGCCCAGCCTCCTCCTATTTGACCACACCCAATCTGACTAGGCTCCTCCTAAGCCCGTCCTCTGCTGTCTGACCCCACCCATTCTGCCCAGGCTCCTCCTATACCCCCTCCTCTCTGACCCCACCCATTCTGCCCAGGCTCCTCCTATACCCCTCCTATTTGACCCCACCCAATCTGACTTGGCTCCTCCTAAGCCCCTCCTCTGCTGTCTGACCCCACCCATTCTGCCCAGGCTCCGCCTAAGCCCCTCCTCTCTGACCCCACCCATTCTGCCCAGGCTCCGCCTAAGCCCCTCCTCTCTGACCCCACCCATTCTGCCCAGGCTCCTCCTAAGCCCCTCCTCTGCTGTCTGACCCCACCCATTCTGCCCAGGCTCCTCCTATAACCCCTCCTCTCTGACCCCACCCATTCTGCCCAGGCTCCTCCTATACCCCTCCTATTTGACCCCACCCAATCTGACTTGGCTCCTCCTAAGCCCCTCCTCTGCTGTCTGACCCCACCCATTCTGCCCAGGCTCCTCCTATACCCCTCCTATTTGACCCCACCCAATCTGACTTGGCTCCTCCTAAGCCCCTCCTCTGCTGTCTGACCCCACCCATTCTGCCCAGGCTCCGCCTAAGCCCCTCCTCTCTGACCCCACCCATTCTGCCCAGGCTCCGCCTAAGCCCCTCCTCTCTGACCCCACCCATTCTGCCCAGGCTCCTCCTAAGCCCCTCCTCTGCTGTCTGACCCCACCCATTCTGCCCAGGCTCCTCCTATAACCCCTCCTCTCTGACCCCACCCATTCTGCCCAGGCTCCGCCTAAGCCCCTCCTCTCTGACCCCACCCATTCTGCCCAGGCTCCTCCTAAGCCCCTCCTCTGCTGTCTGACCCCACCCATTCTGCCCAGGCTCCTCCTATAACCCCTCCTCTCTGACTCCACCCATTCTGCCCAGGCTCCTCCTATACCCCCTCCTCTCTGACCCCACCCATTCTGCCCAGGCTCCGCCTAAGCCCCTCCTCTCTGACCCCACCCATTCTGCCCAGGCTCCTCCTAAGCCCCTCCTCTGCTGTCTGACCCCACCCATTCTGCCCAGGCTCCTCCTATAACCCCTCCTCTCTGACTCCACCCATTCTGCCCAGGCTCCTCCTATACCCCCTCCTCTCTGACCCCACCCATTCTGCCCAGGCTCCTCCTAAGCCCCTCCTCTGCTGTCTGACCCCACCCATTCTGCCCAGGCTCCTCCTATACCCCTCCTCTCTGACCTCACCCAATCTGACTAGGCTCCTCCTATACCCATTCTGCCCAGGCTCCTCCTATACCCCTCCTATTTGACCCCACCCAATCTGACTTGGCTCCTCCTAAGCCCCTCCTCTGCTGTCTGACCCCACCCATTCTGCCCAGGCTCCTCCTATTTGACCCCACCCAATCTGACTAGGCTCCTCCTATACCCCCTCTGCCCAGGCTCCTCCTAAGCCCGTCCTCTGCTGTCTGACCCCACCCATTCTGCCCAGGCTCCTCCTATACCCCTCCTATTTGACCCCACCCAATCTGACTTGGCTCCTCCTAAGCCCCTCCTCTGCTGTCTGACCCCACCCATTCTGCCCAGGCTCCTCCTATTTGACCCCACCCAATCTGACTAGGCTCCTCCTATACCCCCTCTGCCCAGGCTCCTCCTAAGCCCGTCCTCTGCTGTCTGACCCCACCCATTCTGCCCAGGCTCCTCCTATACCCCCTCCTCTCTGACCCCACCCATTCTGCCCAGGCTCCTCCTAAGCCCCTCCTCTGCTGTCTGACCCCACCCATTCTGCCCAGGCTCCTCCTATAACCCCTCCTCTCTGACTCCACCCATTCTGCCCAGGCTCCTCCTATACCCCCTCCTCTCTGACTCCACCCATTCTGCCCAGGCTCCTCCCATACCCCTCTGACCCCACCCATTCTGCCCAGGCTCCTCCTATTTGACCACACCCAATCTGACTAGGCTCCTCCTAAGCCGGTCCTCTGCTGTCTGACCCCACCCATTCTGCCCAGGCTCCTCCTATACCCCCTCCTCTCTGACCCCACCCATTCTGCCCAGGCTCCTCCTATACCCCTCCTATTTGACCCCACCCAATCTGACTTGGCTCCTCCTAAGCCCCTCCTCTGCTGTCTGACCCCACCCATTCTGCCCAGGCTCCGCCTAAGCCCCTCCTCTGCTGTCTGACCCCACCCATTCTGCCCAGGCTCCTCCTATAACCCCTCCTCTCTGACCCCACCCATTCTGCCCAGGCTCCTCCTATACCCCTCCTATTTGACCCCACCCAATCTGACTTGGCTCCTCCTAAGCCCCTCCTCTGCTGTCTGACCCCACCCATTCTGCCCAGGCTCCGCCTAAGCCCCTCCTCTCTGACCCCACCCATTCTGCCCAGGCTCCGCCTAAGCCCCTCCTCTCTGACCCCACCCATTCTGCCCAGGCTCCTCCTAAGCCCCTCCTCTGCTGTCTGACCCCACCCATTCTGCCCAGGCTCCTCCTATAACCCCTCCTCTCTGACTCCACCCATTCTGCCCAGGCTCCTCCTATACCCCCTCCTCTCTGACCCCACCCATTCTGCCCAGGCTCCTCCTAAGCCCCTCCTCTGCTGTCTGACCCCACCCATTCTGCCCAGGCTCCTCCTATACCCCTCCTCTCTGACCTCACCCAATCTGACTAGGCTCCTCCTATACCGATTCTGCCCAGGCTCCTCCTATACCCCTCCTATTTGACCCCACCCAATCTGACTTGGCTCCTCCTAAGCCCCTCCTCTGCTGTCTGACCCCACCCATTCTGCCAAGGCTCCTCCTATTTGACCCCACCCAATCTGACTAGGCTCCTCCTATACCCCCTCTGCCCAGGCTCCTCCTAAGCCCGTCCTCTGCTGTCTGACCCCACCCATTCTGCCCAGGCTCCTCCTATACCCCTCCTATTTGACCCCACCCAATCTGACTTGGCTCCTCCTAAGCCCCTCCTCTGCTGTCTGACCCCACCCATTCTGCCCAGGCTCCTCCTAAGCCACTCCTCTCTGACCCCACCCATTCTGCCTAGGCTCCTCCTAAGCCACTCCTCTCTGACCCCACCCATTCTGCCCAGGCTCCTCCTAAGCCCCTCCTCTGCTGTCTGACCCCACCCAACCTGCCCAGGCTCCTCCTATACCCCTCCTCTCTGACCCCACCCAATCTGACTAGGCTCTCCTAAACCCCTCCTCTGCTGTCTGACCCCACCCATTCTGCCCAGGCTCCTCCTATTTGACCCCACCCAATCTGACTAGGTTCCTCCTAAGCCCCTCCTCTGCTGTCTGGCCCCACCCAACCTGCCCAGGCTCCTCCTATACCCCTCCTCTCTGACCCCACCCAATCTGACTAGGCTCCTCCTAAGCCCCTCCTCTGCTGTCTGACCCCCACCCATTCTGCCCAGGCTCCTCCTATACCCCCTCCTCTCTGACTCCACCCATTCTGCCCAGGCTCCTCCTATACCCCCTCCTCTCTGACTCCACCCATTCTGCCCAGGCTCCTCCCATACCCCTCTGACCCCACCCATTCTGCCCAGGCTCCTCCTATTTGACCACACCCAATCTGACTAGGCTCCTCCTAAGCCCGTCCTCTGCTGTCTGACCCCACCCATTCTGCCCAGGCTCCTCCTATACCCCCTCCTCTCTGACCCCACCCATTCTGCCCAGGCTCCTCCTATACCCCTCCTATTTGACCCCACCCAATCTGACTTGGCTCCTCCTAAGCCCCTCCTCTGCTGTCTGACCCCACCCATTCTGCCCAGGCTCCGCCTAAGCCCCTCCTCTCTGACCCCACCCATTCTGCCCAGGCTCCTCCTAAGCCCCTCCTCTGCTGTCTGACCCCCACCCATTCTGCCCAGGCTCCTCCTATAACCCCTCCTCTCTGACTCCACCCATTCTGCCCAGGCTCCTCCTATACCCCCTCCTCTCTGACCCCACCCATTCTGCCCAGGCTCCTCCTAAGCCCCTCCTCTGCTGTCTGACCCCACCCATTCTGCCCAGGCTCCTCCTATACCCCTCCTCTCTGACCTCACCCAATCTGACTAGGCTCCTCCTATACCCATTCTGCCCAGGCTCCTCCTATAACCCCTCCTCTCTGACTCCACCCATTCTGCCCAGGCTCCTCCTATACCCCCTCCTCTCTGACTCCACCCATTCTGCCCAGGCTCCTCCCATACCCCTCTGACCCCACCCATTCTGCCCATGCTCCTCCTATTTGACCACACCCAATCTGACTAGGCTCCTCCTAAGCCCCTCCTCTGCTGTCTGACCCCACCCATTCTGACCAGGCTCCTCCTATTTGACCCCACCCAATCTGACTTGGCTCCTCCTAAACCCCTCCTCTGCTGTCTGGCCCCACCCATTCTGCCCAGGCTCCTCCTATACCCCCTCTTCTCTGACTCCACCCATTCTGCCCAGGCTCCTCCTATACCCCTCCTCTCTGACCTCACCCAATCTGACTAGGCTCCTCCTATACCCATTCTGCCCAGGCTCCTCCTATAACCCCTCCTCTCTGACTCCACCCAATCTGCCCAGGCTCCTCCTATTTGACCCCACCCAATCTGACTAGGTTCCTCCTAAGCCCCTCCTCTGCTGTCTGACCCCACCCATTCTGCCCAGGCTCCTCCTATTTGACCCCACCCAATCTGACTTGGCTCCTCCTAAACCCCTCCTCTGCTGTCTGGCCCCACCCATTCTGCCCAGGCTCCTCCTATACCCCCTCTTCTCTGACTCCACCCATTCTGCCCAGGCTCCTCCAATACCCCTCCTCTCTGACCCCACCCAATCTGACTAGGCTCCTCCTAAGCCCCTCATCTGCTGTCTGACCCCACCCATTCTGCCCAGGCTCCTCCTATACACTTCCTCTCTGACCCCACCCAATCTGACTAGGCTCCTCCTAAGCCCCTCCTCTGCTGTCTGACCCCACCCATTCTGCCCAGGCTCCTGCTATACCCCCTCCTCTCTGACCCCACCCATTCTGCCCAGGCTCCTCCTAAGCCCCTCCTCTGCTGTCTGACCCCACCCATTCTGCCCAGGCTCCTCCTATAACCCCTCCTCTCTGACCCCACCCATTCTGCCCAGGCTCCTCCTATACCCCTCCTATTTGACCCCACCCAATCTGACTTGGCTCCTCCTAAGCCCCTCCTCTGCTGTCTGACCCCACCCATTCTGCCCAGGCTCCGCCTAAGCCCCTCCTCTCTGACCCCACCCATTCTGCCCAGGCTCCGCCTAAGCCCCTCCTCTCTGACCCCACCCATTCTGCCCAGGCTCCTCCTAAGCCCCTCCTCTGCTGTCTGACCCCACCCATTCTGCCCAGGCTCCTCCTATAACCCCTCCTCTCTGACTCCACCCATTCTGCCCAGGCTCCTCCTATACCCCCTCCTCTCTGACCCCACCCATTCTGCCCAGGCTCCTCCTAAGCCCCTCCTCTGCTGTCTGACCCCACCCATTCTGCCCAGGCTCCTCCTATACCCCTCCTCTCTGACCTCACCCAATCTGACTAGGCTCCTCCTATACCCATTCTGCCCAGGCTCCTCCTATACCCCTCCTATTTGACCCCACCCAATCTGACTTGGCTCCTCCTAAGCCCCTCCTCTGCTGTCTGACCCCACCCATTCTGCCCAGGCTCCTCCTATTTGACCCCACCCAATCTGACTAGGCTCCTCCTATACCCCCTCTGCCCAGGCTCCTCCTAAGCCCGTCCTCTGCTGTCTGACCCCACCCATTCTGCCCAGGCTCCTCCTATACCCCTCCTATTTGACCCCACCCAATCTGACTTGGCTCCTCCTAAGCCCCTCCTCTGCTGTCTGACCCCACCCATTCTGCCCAGGCTCCTCCTATTTGACCCCACCCAATCTGACTAGGCTCCTCCTATACCCCCTCTGCCCAGGCTCCTCCTAAGCCCGTCCTCTGCTGTCTGACCCCACCCATTCTGCCCAGGCTCCTCCTATACCCCCTCCTCTCTGACCCCACCCATTCTGCCCAGGCTCCTCCTAAGCCCCTCCTCTGCTGTCTGACCCCACCCATTCTGCCCAGGCTCCTCCTATAACCCCTCCTCTCTGACTCCACCCATTCTGCCCAGGCTCCTCCTATACCCCCTCCTCTCTGACTCCACCCATTCTGCCCAGGCTCCTCCCATACCCCTCTGACCCCACCCATTCTGCCCAGGCTCCTCCTATTTGACCACACCCAATCTGACTAGGCTCCTCCTAAGCCCGTCCTCTGCTGTCTGACCCCACCCATTCTGCCCAGGCTCCTCCTATACCCCCTCCTCTCTGACCCCACCCATTCTGCCCAGGCTCCTCCTATACCCCTCCTATTTGACCCCACCCAATCTGACTTGGCTCCTCCTAAGCCCCTCCTCTGCTGTCTGACCCCACCCATTCTGCCCAGGCTCCGCCTAAGCCCCTCCTCTCTGACCCCACCCATTCTGCCCAGGCTCCGCCTAAGCCCCTCCTCTCTGACCCCACCCATTCTGCCCAGGCTCCTCCTAAGCCCCTCCTCTGCTGTCTGACCCCACCCATTCTGCCCAGGCTCCTCCTATAACCCCTCCTCTCTGACCCCACCCATTCTGCCCAGGCTCCTCCTATACCCCTCCTATTTGACCCCACCCAATCTGACTTGGCTCCTCCTAAGCCCCTCCTCTGCTGTCTGACCCCACCCATTCTGCCCAGGCTCCGCCTAAGCCCCTCCTCTCTGACCCCACCCATTCTGCCCAGGCTCCGCCTAAGCCCCTCCTCTCTGACCCCACCCATTCTGCCCAGGCTCCTCCTAAGCCCCTCCTCTGCTGTCTGACCCCACCCATTCTGCCCAGGCTCCTCCTATAACCCCTCCTCTCTGACTCCACCCATTCTGCCCAGGCTCCTCCTATACCCCCTCCTCTCTGACCCCACCCAATCTGACTAGGCTCTCCTAAGCCCCTCCTCTGCTGTCTGACCCCACCCAACCTGCCCAGGCTCCTCCTATACCCCTCCTCTCTGACCCCACCTAATCTGACTAGGCTCTCCTAAGCCCCTCCTCTGCTGTCTGACCCCACCCATTCTGCCCAGGCTCCTCCTATTTGACCCCACCCAATCTGACTAGGTTCCTCCTAAGCCCCTCCTCTGCTGTCTGGCCCCACCCAACCTGCCCAGGCTCCTCCTATACCCCTCCTCTCTGACCCCACCCAATCTGACTAGGCTCCTCCTAAGCCCCTCCTCTGCTGTCTGACCCCACCCATTCTGCCCAGGCTCCTCCTATACCCCCTCCTCTCTGACTCCACCCATTCTGCCCAGGCTCCTCCTATACCCCCTCCTCTCTGACTCCACCCATTCTGCCCAGGCTCCTCCTAAGCCCCTCCTCTGCTGTCTGACCCCACCCATTCTGTCCAGGCTCCTCCTAAGCCACTCCTCTCTGACCCCACCCATTCTGCCCAGGCTCCTCCTAAGCCCCTCCTCTGCTGTCTGACCCCACCCATTCTGCCCAGGCTCCTCCTAAGCCACTCCTCTCTGACCCCACCCATTCTGCCCAGGCTCCTCCTAAGCCCCTCCTCTGCTGTCTGACCCCACCCAACCTGCCCAGGCTCCTCCTATACCCCTCCTCTCTGACCCCACCCAATCTGACTAGGCTCTCCTAAGCCCCTCCTCTGCTGTCTGACCCCACCCATTCTGCCCAGGCTCCTCCTATTTGACCCCACCCAATCTGACTAGGTTCCTCCTAAGCCCCTCCTCTGCTGTCTGGCCCCACCCAACCTGCCCAGGCTCCTCCTATACCCCTCCTCTCTGACCCCACCCAATCTGACTAGGCTCCTCCTAAGCCCCTCCTCTGCTGTCTGACCCCACCCATTCTGGCCAGGCTCCTCCTATACCCCCTCCTCTCTGACTCCACCCATTCTGCCCAGGCTCCTCCTATACCCCCTCCTCTCTGACTCCACCCATTCTGCCCAGGCTCCTCCTAAGCCCCTCCTCTGCTGTCTGACCCCACCCATTCTGCCCAGGCTCCTCCTAAGCCACTCCTCTCTGACCCCACCCATTCTGCCCAGGCTCCTCCTAAGCCCCTCCTCTGCTGTCTGACCCCACCCATTCTGCCCAGGCTCCTCCTATACCCCTCCTCTCTGACCTCACCCAATCTGACTAGGCTCCTCCTATACCCATTCTGCCCAGGCTCCTCCTATACCCCTCCTATTTGACCCCACCCAATCTGACTTGGCTCCTCCTAAGCCCCTCCTCTGCTGTCTGACCCCACCCATTCTGCCCAGGCTCCTCCTATTTGACCCCACCCAATCTGACTAGGCTCCTCCTATACCCCCTCTGCCCAGGCTCCTCCTAAGCCCGTCCTCTGCTGTCTGACCCCACCCATTCTGCCCAGGCTCCTCCTATACCCCCTCCTCTCTGACCCCACCCATTCTGCCCAGGCTCCTCCTAAGCCCCTCCTCTGCTGTCTGACCCCACCCATTCTGCCCAGGCTCCTCCTATAACCCCTCCTCTCTGACTCCACCCATTCTGCCCAGGCTCCTCCTATACCCCCTCCTCTCTGACTCCACCCATTCTGCCCAGGCTCCTCCCATACCCCTCTGACCCCACCCATTCTGCCCAGCCTCCTCCTATTTGACCACACCCAATCTGACTAGGCTCCTCCTAAGCCCGTCCTCTGCTGTCTGACCCCACCCATTCTGCCCAGGCTCCTCCTATACCCCCTCCTCTCTGACCCCACCCATTCTGCCCAGGCTCCTCCTATACCCCTCCTATTTGACCCCACCCAATCTGACTTGGCTCCTCCTAAGCCCCTCCTCTGCTGTCTGACCCCACCCATTCTGCCCAGGCTCCGCCTAAGCCCCTCCTCTCTGACCCCACCCATTCTGCCCAGGCTCCGCCTAAGCCCCTCCTCTCTGACCCCACCCATTCTGCCCAGGCTCCTCCTAAGCCCCTCCTCTGCTGTCTGACCCCACCCATTCTGCCCAGGCTCCTCCTATAACCCCTCCTCTCTGACCCCACCCATTCTGCCCAGGCTCCGCCTAAGCCCCTCCTCTCTGACCCCACCCATTCTGCCCAGGCTCCTCCTAAGCCCCTCCTCTGCTGTCTGACCCCACCCATTCTGCCCAGGCTCCTCCTATAACCCCTCCTCTCTGACTCCACCCATTCTGCCCAGGCTCCTCCTATACCCCCTCCTCTCTGACCCCACCCATTCTGCCCAGGCTCCGCCTAAGCCCCTCCTCTCTGACCCCACCCATTCTGCCCAGGCTCCTCCTAAGCCCCTCCTCTGCTGTCTGACCCCACCCATTCTGCCCAGGCTCCTCCTATAACCCCTCCTCTCTGACTCCACCCATTCTGCCCAGGCTCCTCCTATACCCCCTCCTCTCTGACCCCACCCATTCTGCCCAGGCTCCTCCTAAGCCCCTCCTCTGCTGTCTGACCCCACCCATTCTGCCCAGGCTCCTCCTATACCCCTCCTCTCTGACCTCACCCAATCTGACTAGGCTCCTCCTATACCCATTCTGCCCAGGCTCCTCCTATACCCCTCCTATTTGACCCCACCCAATCTGACTTGGCTCCTCCTAAGCCCCTCCTCTGCTGTCTGACCCCACCCATTCTGCCCAGGCTCCTCCTATTTGACCCCACCCAATCTGACTAGGCTCCTCCTATACCCCCTCTGCCCAGGCTCCTCCTAAGCCCGTCCTCTGCTGTCTGACCCCACCCATTCTGCCCAGGCTCCTCCTATACCCCTCCTATTTGACCCCACCCAATCTGACTTGGCTCCTCCTAAGCCCCTCCTCTGCTGTCTGACCCCACCCATTCTGCCCAGGCTCCTCCTATTTGACCCCACCCAATCTGACTAGGCTCCTCCTATACCCCCTCTGCCCAGGCTCCTCCTAAGCCCGTCCTCTGCTGTCTGACCCCACCCATTCTGCCCAGGCTCCTCCTATACCCCCTCCTCTCTGACCCCACCCATTCTGCCCAGGCTCCTCCTAAGCCCCTCCTCTGCTGTCTGACCCCACCCATTCTGCCCAGGCTCCTCCTATAACCCCTCCTCTCTGACTCCACCCATTCTGCCCAGGCTCCTCCTATACCCCCTCCTCTCTGACTCCACCCATTCTGCCCAGGCTCCTCCCATACCCCTCTGACCCCACCCATTCTGCCCAGGCTCCTCCTATTTGACCACACCCAATCTGACTAGGCTCCTCCTAAGCCGGTCCTCTGCTGTCTGACCCCACCCATTCTGCCCAGGCTCCTCCTATACCCCCTCCTCTCTGACCCCACCCATTCTGCCCAGGCTCCTCCTATACCCCTCCTATTTGACCCCACCCAATCTGACTTGGCTCCTCCTAAGCCCCTCCTCTGCTGTCTGACCCCACCCATTCTGCCCAGGCTCCGCCTAAGCCCCTCCTCTGCTGTCTGACCCCACCCATTCTGCCCAGGCTCCTCCTATAACCTCTCCTCTCTGACCCCACCCATTCTGCCCAGGCTCCTCCTATACCCCTCCTATTTGACCCCACCCAATCTGACTTGGCTCCTCCTAAGCCCCTCCTCTGCTGTCTGACCCCACCCATTCTGCCCAGGCTCCGCCTAAGCCCCTCCTCTCTGACCCCACCCATTCTGCCCAGGCTCCGCCTAAGCCCCTCCTCTCTGACCCCACCCATTCTGCCCAGGCTCCTCCTAAGCCCCTCCTCTGCTGTCTGACCCCACCCATTCTGCCCAGGCTCCTCCTATAACCCCTCCTCTCTGACTCCACCCATTCTGCCCAGGCTCCTCCTATACCCCCTCCTCTCTGACCCCACCCATTCTGCCCAGGCTCCTCCTAAGCCCCTCCTCTGCTGTCTGACCCCACCCATTCTGCCCAGGCTCCTCCTATACCCCTCCTCTCTGACCTCACCCAATCTGACTAGGCTCCTCCTATACCCATTCTGCCCAGGCTCCTCCTATACCCCTCCTATTTGACCCCACCCAATCTGACTTGGCTCCTCCTAAGCCCCTCCTCTGCTGTCTGACCCCACCCATTCTGCCCAGGCTCCTCCTATTTGACCCCACCCAATCTGACTAGGCTCCTCCTATACCCCCTCTGCCCAGGCTCCTCCTAAGCCCGTCCTCTGCTGTCTGACCCCACCCATTCTGCCCAGGCTCCTCCTATACCCCTCCTATTTGACCCCACCCAATCTGACTTGGCTCCTCCTAAGCCCCTCCTCTGCTGTCTGACCCCACCCATTCTGCCCAGGCTCCTCCTAAGCCACTCCTCTCTGACCCCACCCATTCTGCCTAGGCTCCTCCTAAGCCACTCCTCTCTGACCCCACCCATTCTGCCCAGGCTCCTCCTATACCCCTCCTATTTGACCCCACCCAATCTGACTAGGTTCCTCCTAAGCCCCTCCTCTGCTGTCTGGCCCCACCCAACCTGCCCAGGCTCCTCCTATACCCCTCCTCTCTGACCCCACCCAATCTGACTAGGCTCCTCCTAAGCCCCTCCTCTGCTGTCTGACCCCCACCCATTCTGCCCAGGCTCCTCCTATACCCCCTCCTCTCTGACTCCACCCATTCTGCCCAGGCTCCTCCTATACCCCCTCCTCTCTGACTCCACCCATTCTGCCCAGGCTCCTCCCATACCCCTCTGACCCCACCCATTCTGCCCAGGCTCCTCCTATTTGACCACACCCAATCTGACTAGGCTCCTCCTAAGCCCGTCCTCTGCTGTCTGACCCCACCCATTCTGCCCAGGCTCCTCCTATACCCCCTCCTCTCTGACCCCACCCATTCTGCCCAGGCTCCTCCTATACCCCTCCTATTTGACCCCACCCAATCTGACTTGGCTCCTCCTAAGCCCCTCCTCTGCTGTCTGACCCCACCCATTCTGCCCAGGCTCCGCCTAAGCCCCTCCTCTCTGACCCCACCCATTCTGCCCAGGCTCCTCCTATAACCCCTCCTCTCTGACTCCACCCATTCTGCCCAGGCTCCTCCTATACCCCCTCCTCTCTGACCCCACCCATTCTGCCCAGGCTCCTCCTAAGCCCCTCCTCTGCTGTCTGACCCCACCCATTCTGCCCAGGCTCCTCCTATACCCCTCCTCTCTGACCTCACCCAATCTGACTAGGCTCCTCCTATACCCATTCTGCCCAGGCTCCTCCTATAACCCCTCCTCTCTGACTCCACCCATTCTGCCCAGGCTCCTCCTATACCCCCTCCTCTCTGACTCCACCCATTCTGCCCAGGCTCCTCCCATACCCCTCTGACCCCACCCATTCTGCCCATGCTCCTCCTATTTGACCACACCCAATCTGACTAGGCTCCTTCTAAGCCCCTCCTCTGCTGTCTGACCCCACCCATTCTGACCAGGCTCCTCCTATTTGACCCCACCCAATCTGACTTGGCTCCTCCTAAACCCCTCCTCTGCTGTCTGGCCCCACCCATTCTGCCCAGGCTCCTCCTATACCCCCTCTTCTCTGACTCCACCCATTCTGCCCAGGCTCCTCCAATACCCCTCCTCTCTGACCCCACCCAATCTGACTAGGCTCCTCCTAAGCCCCTCATCTGCTGTCTGACCCCACCCATTCTGCCCAGGCTCCTCCTATACCCTTCCTCTCTGACCCCACCCAATCTGACTAGGCTCCTCCTAAGCCCCTCCTCTGCTGTCTGACCCCACCCATTCTGCCCAGGCTCCTGCTATACCCCCTCCTCTCTGACTCCACCCATTCTGCCCAGGCTCCTCCTATTTGACCCCACCCAATCTGACTAGGCTCCTCCTAAGCCCGTCCTCTGCTGTCTGACCCCACCCATTCTGCCCAGGCTCCTCCTATACCCCCTCCTCTCTGACCCCACCCATTCTGCCCAGGCTCCTCCTATACCCCCTCTGCCCAGGCTCCTCCTATTTGACCCCACCCAATCTGACTTGGCTCCTCCTAAGCCCCTCCTCTGCTGTCTGACCCCACCCATTCTGCCCAGGCTCCTCCTATTTGACCCCACCCAATCTGCCC
Source organism: Lissotriton vulgaris (assembly GCF_964263255.1). Lineage (NCBI taxonomy): Eukaryota > Metazoa > Chordata > Amphibia > Caudata > Salamandridae > Lissotriton > Lissotriton vulgaris. The sequence continues at coordinate 1,004,557,188 of NC_141695.1, forward strand.
AGGCTCCTCCTCTGCTGTCTGACCCCACCCATTCTGCCCAGGCTCCTCCTAAGCCCCTCCTCTGCTGTCCCCACCCATTCTGCCCAGGCTCCTCCCATACCCCTCTGATCCCACCCATTCTGCCCAGGCTCCTCCTATACCCCTCCTATACCCCTCCTATTTGACCCCACCCGACTTGGCTCCTCCTAAGCCCCTCCTCTGCTGTCTGACCCCACCCATTCTGCCCAGGCTCCTCCTATTTGACCCCACCCAATCTGACTAGGCTCCTCCTATTTGACCCCACCCATTCTGCCCAGGCTCCTCCTATTTGACCCCACCCAATCTGACTAGGCTCCTCCTAAGCCCCTCCTCTGCTGTCTGACCCCCCCCATTCTGCCCAGGCTTCGCCTAAGCCCCTCCTCTCTGACCCCCTCCAATCTGACTAGGCTTCTCCTAAGCCCCTAGGTTCCTCCTAAGCCCCTCCTCTGCTCTCTGACCCCACCCATTCTGCCCAGGCTCCTCCTATACCCCTCCTCTCTGACCCCACCCAACCTGCCCAGGGTCCTCCTCCTACAGACAACACCCATTCTCTTTCTTTCACTTTTCTTTCCACACCTATTTTACTTACCGACCAATCTGCAATCCCTCTTTCGCTAGGCATGATTCCACTCTTACACAACACACACATTTTACTTACCAATTTACTTACCTGGTGCCGAACCCGGGATTTGAACCCTGGTTGCCTGGATGGAAGGCAGGAACTTACCCACTGGACCACACTGGTTTCCATGTAAGTAGCCTATTTGACCCCACCCAATCTGACTAGGTTCCTCCTAAGCCCCTCCTCTGCTGTCTGGCCCCACCCATTCTGCCCAGGCTCCTCCTATTTGACCCCACCCAATCTGACTAGGCTCCTCCTAAGCCCCTCCTCTGCTGTCTGACCCCACCCACTCTGCCCAGGCTCCGCCTAAGCCCCTCCTCTCTGACCCCACCCATTCTGCCCAGGCTCCTCCTAAGCCCCTCCTCTGCTGTCTGACCCCACCCATTCTGCCCAGGCTCCTCCTATTTGACCCCACCCAATCTGACTAGGTTCCTCCTAAGCCCCTCCTCTGCTGTCTGGCCCCACCCAACCTGCCCAGGCTCCTCCTATACCCCTCCTCTCTGACCCCACCCAATCTGACTAGGCTCCTCCTAAGCCCCTAGGCTCCTCCTAAGCCCCTCCTCTCTGACCCCATCCAATCTGACTAGGCTCCTCCTATACCCCCTCCTCTCTGACTCCACCCATTCTGACTAGGCTCCTCCTAAGCCCCTCCTCTGCTGTCTGACCCCACCCATTCTGCCCAGGCTCCTCCTAAGCCCCTCCTCTGCTGTCTGACCCCACCCATTCTGCCCAGGCTCCTCCTAAGCCCCTCCTCTGCTGTCTGACCCCCCCATTCTGCCCAGGCTCCTCCTATACCCCCTCCTCTCTGACCCCACCCATTCTGCCCAGGCTCCTCCTATACCCCTCCTATTTGACCCCACCCAATCTGACTTGGATCCTCCTAAGCCCCTCCTCTGCTGTCTGACCCCACCCATTCTGCCCAGGCTCCTCCTATTTGACCCCACCCAATCTGACTAGGCTCCTCCTAAGCCCCTCCTCTGCTGTCTGACCCCACCCATTCTGCCCAGGCTCCTCCTATACCCCACCTCTCTGACCCCACCAATTCTGCCCAGGCTCCTCCTATACCCCCTCCTCTCTGACTCCACCCATTCTGCCCAGGCTCCTCCTATTTGACCCCACCCAATCTGACTAGGCTCCTCCTATACCCCCTCTGCCCAGGCTCCTCCTAAGCCCCTCCTCTGCTGTCTGACCCCACCCATTCTGCCCAGGCTCCGCCTAAGCCCCTCCTCTCTGACCCCACCCATTCTGCCCAGGCTCCTCCTAAGCCCTTCCTCTCTGACCCCACCCATTCTGCCCAGGCTCCTCCTAAGCCCCTCCTCTGCTGTCTGACCCCACCCATTCTGCCCAGGCTCCTCCTATACCCCCTCCTCTCTGACTCCACCCATTCTGCCCAGGCTCCTCCTATACCCCCTCCTCTCTGACTCCACCCATTCTGCCCAGGCTCCTCCCATACCCCTCTGACCCCACCCATTCTGCCCAGGCTCCTCCTATTTGACCACACCCAATCTGACTAGGCTCCTCCTAAGCCCCTCCTCTGCTGTCTGACCCCACCCATTCTGCCCAGGCTCCTCCTATACCCCACCTCTCTGACCCCACCCAATCTGACTAGGCTCCTCCTAAGCCCCTCCTCTGCTGTCTGACCCCACCCATTCTGACCAGGCTCCTCCTATTTGACCCCACCCAATCTGACTTGGCTCCTCCTAAACCCCTCCTCTGCTGTCTGACCCCACCCATTCTGCCCAGGCTCCTCCTATACCCCCTCCTCTCTGACCCCACCCAATCTGACTAGGCTCCTCCTATACCCCCTCTGCCAGGCTCCTCCTATTCCCCTCCTCTCTAACCTCACCCATTCTGACCAGGCTCCTCCTATTTGACCCCACCCAATCTGACTTGGCTCCTCCTAAACCCCTCCTCTGCTGTCTGGCCCCACCCATTCTGCCCAGGCTCCTCCTATACCCCCTCTTCTCTGACTCCACCCATTCTGCCCAGGCTCCTCCTATACCTCCTCTGCCCAGGCTCCTCCTATACCCCTCCTCTCTGACCTCACCCAATCTGACTAGGCTCCTCCTATACCCATTCTGCCCAGGCTCCTCCTATACCCCCTCCTTTCTGACTCCACCCATTCTGACTATGCTCCTCCTAAGCCCCTCCTCTGCTGTCTGACCCCACCCATTCTGCCCAGGCTCCTCCTATTTGACCCCACCCAATCTGACTAGGTTCCTCCTAAGCCCCTCCTCTGCTGTCTGGCCCCACCCAACCTGCCCAGGCTCCTCCTATACCCCTCCTCTCTGACCCCACCCAATCTGACTAGGCTCCTCCTAAGCCCCTAGGCTCCTCCTAAGCCCCTCCTCTCTGACCCCACCCAATCTGACTAGGCTCCTCCTACGCCCCTCCTCTGCTGTCTGACCCCACCCATTCTGCCCAGGCTCCTCCTATACCCCCTCCTCTCTGACTCCACCCATTCTGACTAGGCTCCTCCTATTTGACCCCACCCAATCTGCCCAGGCTCCTCCTATACCCCCTCCTCTCTGACTCCACCCATTCTGCCCAGGCTCCTCCTAAGCCCCTCCTCTCTGACCCCACCCATTCTGCCCAGGCTCCTCCTAAGCCCCTCCTCTGCTGTCTGACCCCATCCATTCTGCCCAGGCTCCTCCTAAGCCCCTCTGCCCAGGCTCCTCCTATACCCCTCCTCTCTGACCTCACCCAATCTGACTAGGCTCCTCCTATACCCATTCTGCCCAGGCTCCTCCTATACCCCCTCCTCTCTGACTCCACCCATTCTGCCCAAGCTCCTCCTAAGCCCCTCCTCTCTGACCCCACCCATTCTGCCCAGGCTCCTCCTAAGCCCCTCCTCTGCTGTCTGACCCCATCCATTCTGCCCAGGCTCCTCCTAAGCCCCTCTGCCCAGGCTCCTCCTATACCCCTCCTCTCTGACCCCACCCAATCTGACTAGGCTCCTCCTAAGCCTCTCCTCTGCTGTCTGACCCCACCCATTCTGCCCAGGCTCCTCCTATTTGACCCCACCCAATCTGACTAGGTTCCTCCTAAGCCCCTCCTCTGCTGTCTGGCCCCACCCAACTTGCCCAGGCTCCTCCTATACCCCTGGAGTTCTGGACTTTTTGGTTCCGTCCAGAGGTGTCAGGGAACAACACCCAAAGACCCCGGAGTTCCACCTGCCTTGGTGCGCAAATAAACAGAAACACGGGCTTCTCGATGGTGGCGTCAAAGACCAAAGGTTTATTACTGCAGGGACACAGAAGTCACAGAAACTACGCATGGGCAGTAACTAGGAGCCTGTTCGATTTGTACATAGAGGGTTGCTCCTTATATACCAAATTTTTGCCTTCAGGCGAATTCTTCACATGTTAGTACATTCCCAGAACCTTTGTGTCATAAACAATAAATATTTGGCGTACACAGGAACCGTTGATAAAATCTGATACAAACATCTATGAAGAGGGGTTCCCACTAGTTCATCACAATCCCTTGTCAATATTGCATTCAAGAGCCGGACCGCCTCATCGTAAATTTCGTTACCTCCCCCTAATAAAGATTCAGAAAGAAAGGAACGGAGCCAGGTGTGGGAGATCGAAAAGTGGGATAAGGGATGCTTGTGGGTCGTAAATGGGCAAGGCTACATGCTTCGGCCGCCTAATCATGATCGAGACAATGGTCACGAGAACCAGTTCAGGTGGGCTGGCCTCGGGCAGAGGAGGCAGCCTTTGTCGAGTTATGCAGCTACCGCGTGTTCTGGTTTAAGGTGCACGTGTCATGAAAGAGGTGAATCTCCGGCTAAGGCTACGTGTCCTTAATCGAAATGAAGTGATCAGGGGTTATTGCGTATGTGAGGGCAAGAAACTCAAAATGGCTGCCATGATCTAAGATGGATGCCGTGGGTAGATCAGAAATGTGTTCATAACAGGAGTACTCTTGCTCGTATCGTAGCGAAAACACCAGGATATGCTAAATGGATCATTTGCGGTTCGCTGATACCAATATTATGTATTTCCGACAACATTGAAAACACGGGTTCAAATCGTCACGGAACCTCAGACCCTCCTTTTGCCCTTACATAGGCAATTACTCAGTCTATGTCAGAATCTAATTCTATGCTCATCAGGTCAGTGACATGCTGTTGTATCATCATCCTTTCTCGTGCCTTTTCTCCAAACGCAGGTGGTTTCCTAAAACAGGTTGCGGCACAAAGGCTACACAGGGCTGGACCACACTGGATAATCAGGCAGCATGAGAATAGGAATACTAAGATGACACCAATGACCATTAGAACCTTCCATCCCCATGCTGAGATCAGAGTCCAAAACCACTCCATGAAGGACCAGTTTCCCTTGTCTACGTGTATAGAGTCGGAAATCTTGTGTAGCTTAGAGATCGCCTCATAGACTGTTGGAGCATTATTGGGAATAAAGACACAGCAGCTCGATTGGATCATTCTGCATACCCCACCTCGATCTGCAAGTATAACGTCTAGAACCATACGGTTCTGCAACGTCATGAGTCTATCCGCCTGAAGCTCAGCTGTCAAATTGCTAAGGGCACCAGCAGTTTCGGTAATAGTAGATTCAACTACCCGTGTTAGCTGACGTATGTTTCTACTATTGGCCATAGGCCCCCAGAACGGAAGGAAGCCTTTGAAGAAGTCTCCAGCTTCCTGACCAGCGGTATCTTCCTTGCTGAAGACACCTCTCGCTACTCTGGTTCTGTGGTAGTCAGGTGAAGCAGTGTATGTTGGAGGCAACAATCGTGCAATATAACATGAACCTGAAAAGTCAGCAGGCAACCATGTATATGCTCGGTCTTGACAGATGAAGTAGGTACCCCTAGCAGTGAGGAAGGCAGGGGAAGAGTTAGCCGGAAACACATAAGTCTCAACGCACTCACTCCTCCCTAGCTGGGCTCTCGGATTTCTCCCATTACCTTGCAAACAGACCTGACCTCGGTGAGGTACGACCCAGACTGGAGTTGAGCTTTTACGCTTGCTTTCTCCCAAACTAAGGCGATACTCGGAAGAATTCCAACTTAAATATACTCGCAATTCGTCTCTAGGGTATGATGGAGTATTATTGACGTCCTTGATCATGTCAATAATTCCCTGGACTAAGGCTTTGTTGGCAGAGTTATATTTAGTGGAACGTGGTGGACGTGGAGGATAAGTTTCAAGGGCATAAGCAAAGATGGTTTGAAGGGCCTGAAATGATCCATTATAGCTGAAAGGCAAAACCAGATAGGGAATGCCTTTATCCATAGTGTGGGGTATCAAGCCACACACCCAGCAGTCTGTAGTGTTAACTACCAGTTGGTGTTGGTGCAAGAGCTGTACAAAGGTGTTGTTAATGAATTCTGAGCGTCGGGCTTGCTCATGTTCAGGAAACGAATGAAAAGAGTGTATAGAGGAAACAGTAGAAGTAACAGGATTAAGGGGAGGTACTGTAGTTACTGGCACATAAATCAAATTTATACCAAAAACGATTCCACCCACCAACGTTATCAAAACTATTAGAAATGTAACGGCACATTGCATCAAAAAGCATTTGCTGTGAAGAATTCTGTAAAGTCTGTTTCTGCGAACATAAATCACATTTTCTCGTTGCAGCGCAGGAAGCTCCATCTTCTACAATCCGCTCGCGACCACTGATGATGTGTACGTAGATGAAAATGCCTCTATCAGCCCTGGGAGTTCCCAGAACTAACAGAAAGATCGACCTTGTGTCAGACCCCCGCAGATTCAACTAGGCACACAGCCACGACCCTACGGCTACCCAGACGGCAAGGCAATTTTAAAAACAATAAAACAATAGCAAACTTCCTGGCTGAAGGCAAAAGTTCAATATTTCAAAATATCACAATATGCAGTTGCCTGCTTTATTTGTCCATTTTACGATTTCGTAAGTTATATCTTTGCTTCGCAGGTACTGTTTGATCAGCAAATAGCGTATTACTGGTTTCTGTTGCAGTGTTCAAATTCGCAGATGACAGAGTTTTTTCTGATGCAGGAGACAAATGTTCAGAATTCAAAGGAGTCTTTTCAGGAGGAGAGTCAGATTTCGGAGTGTCAGTAATCAATTCGGCATCGCTGAAAGGGATGAACTTTGGTGTGCGTTCAGATTCGGAGGCACCAATTCCCTTCTTCACCCAGTCGTCGTAAGGAAGTGGCAAAGGGACACGCTTAACATGGGATGCGTGCACCCAGTGCTTACGTCCAGCTACACGAACTGCTGTCCTCGTTGCAAGCAGGACTTGGAAGGGACCGACGTATCTGGGCTGAAGATTCTTCGTCCTCGCGAAATTCCTGATAACCACAAACTCGCCTGGTTTCAGCTGATGTCCTGGACTCTCCGGAGGCTTTGGTAAAGCATCGAAAACCTGTTGGTGAATAAGACTCAATTTAGCAGTCAAGTCGTAAAGGTAGTCTATCAACATAGGATATTCTAAAGAACTGAACTCCTTAGGCCTCGGCACACCCCAAATATTTGCCGGGCGGCCAAACACTATCTCATAAGGGCTAAGCCCCACTCTAGAATGTACAGTTGCTCTCGTTGATAACAAAGCCAAAGGAAGTGCGTCTGGCCAGGCTAAACCTGTGGATGCTTGTATCTTAGCTAATTTTAGTTTGAGGGTGCCATTGTAACCCTCCACTAAACCAGCAGACTGGGGATGGTTCGCACTATGGAACTTTTGTTTCAGACCTAGACCTGCACACACACTCTGCATAACTTTCCCTATAAACTCACTTCCGTTATCTGACCATACAATCCGTGGCATTCCAAATCTAGGGAAATATTCTTTGAGAAGAATTTTGGCAGTTGATAGGGCAGTGTTATCCTTTAGTGGGTATGCTTCGATCCATCTGGAAAAAGCACAGACTACCACCAGGACATATTTCAAATTATTACAGCGATCCATGTGAATGAAGTCTAACTGAATCACTTCAAAGGGGCAGGAAGGAGGAGCGAAGTGACCAGCAGGAGTTGGAGTACCCTTGCCAGGATTATGCATCAGGCATACCATACAATTTTTCACCACTCTCTCTGCACACTTGCTGATTCCATCATTCTTCCAGACTGGAGCCAACATTTTACAGATTCCTTTAGAACTGATATGTGCTACTCCATGCGCCATCGTCACCACTGCAAGCACATACGCATTAGGCAACATCCAACGCTGCTGTTCTGTCAAATCAATCCAACATCCATTCGAATCTATCTTGCCCGTACTCTCTCTCCATACACGTTTCTCTTCCTCAGTTGCTTCTTTCTGAATCTCTTTCACACTTTCCATTGTATCCTCACACATTCCAGATTCAGCAATCCACCTAGCAGACGTAGCAACATACATTCTGCTCATCATGTCTCTAGCTGTCTGTTTAGCGGTCTCATCAGCAAAAGCATTTCCACGACCAACATCATCCGTGATTGCTTTGTGAGCACTGCACTTCACAATCGCAACTTCAGTCGGCAAGGTTAAAGATTCCAACAAGTCGTTAACTAGCTGACCATGTTGAATCTTAGTCCCATGGGACGTAATGAAACCTCTTTCTCTCCATAAACGGCCAAAACTGTGGGCCACGCCAAATGCGTACTGACTATCTGTAAAAACATTCACTCTCTTTCCCTTAGCTAAAACACACGCTCTGGTTAAAGCTATTAATTCTGCAGCTTGGGCAGAATTCTGATTCACTCTTGCGGTCTCCACAATCGTCTTCAAAGTCGTTACTGCGTAAGCAGCAGTCACATCACCATTCTCCAGTTTGAAACATGACCCATCCACATACAATGTACCATCTGGATCTGATAACGGAGTATCCTTTAAGTCGATACGTCCTTTTGTCTCTTCCTCCGTTCTAAAGCAGCAATCATGTGGCTCGGAATTACTCGACTCTTGATTAGCCGGCAACAACGTTGCTGGATTCAATACATTACATCTTTTAATCTGTATATGACTCGCTAGTAATGTCAGCTCGTAACCAGATAGTCTCGCACTAGTAAGGTGTTGTGTCTTGGTTCGATTCATGAGTGTATCCACCGCATGAGGAACCATGACCACTAGCATATTGTTCATCACCAAACCAGCAGATTGTCGAATGGAAGCCGCAGCTGCCGCTGTAGCTCTCAAACAACTAGGTAGCGCTCTCGCTACCGGATCCAATGTTGATGAGAAATATGCACAGGGGCGTTGTTTATCACCAAACTTCTGTGTCAGAACACTCAACGCGCAACCTTCTCTCTCGTGAACGTAGAGCGTGAATGGCTTACTATAGTTAGGTGTACCCAATACAGGAGCTGAACACAATACTTTTCGTAACTCAGAGAAACTCTCTTGACATTCATCAGACCATGGTACCGGACTCGGAACATTTTTCCCAGTCAAAGCTACCAATGGTTTCGCTAAAAGAGAAAAATTTGGGATCCACTGCCTACAGTAAGAGGTAATACCTAAAAAGGCACGTACTTCTCTCTGTGTGCGCGGAATACTCATCTGCGTAATTGCTTTTATTCTTTCTGGGGTCAACTTCCTTCCCTCCTTTGACAAGAGATGACCTAGGTAGGTCACTTCTTGGCAGCAGTATTGCATTTTTGAAGGTGATACCTTGTGATTCAAATTAGACAAGTGATGTAATAACGAAACCGTAGCTGCTTTGCAAGTTTCCTTGTCATCGGCAGCCACTAGAAGATCATCTACATACTGCACTAGAGCAGAGCTTGGAGGAAGGACAAAGGAATCTAACTGACTCTTTAATGCTTGGCTGTAAATAGATGGGCTCTCACAGTAGCCCTGTGGAGCGCGTTTGAATCTGAAACTGCGACCTCCTAGACAGAAGCCGAAAATATCTCTGCTTTCCTCGGCTATCGGGATGCTGAAAAAGGCATTCTTCAAGTCGATGACTGAGAACCAAGTGGCTGTAGCAGGAATCAACGTTAACAAGGCAGTAATGTCTGGAACCACAGGAAACTGCGGGACCACACTTTTATTGACTTCTCTGAGGTCGATAACAAACCTATACACTGGAGGCTTTGTAGGATCAGTTCGTTTCAAGATCGGTAATACAGGACTATTACAAACATTTCCTCTAGTTTCCTCAACCACACCTTTCTTAATTAAATCTTGCACAATCAATAAAAGTGCACGCTCACCTTCACTAGATATTTTGTATTGAGGAATTCTTGGAAATTTTACATTTGCTTTCAAAGTTACTACATATGGTGGTATTTCTAAAAGGCCTACATCATTAGGACCAGTCGCCCAAAGAGAATCAGGGAGTGAACGCAGCTCTGGCGGGAGTGCATCCATTGACAAGTACATCGGAGAGGTGATTCTTTTACCCAATGTAAGCTGTACCCCTTCCGGAGAACAGTACAATGTCGCATATAGTCGTTTTAACAAGTCTAAACCAAGCAGATTTTCATTACAACCCGTCGTCAAAATCAAGGGTGCTTTCAATTGACACGGTCCAACAGAAATAGACAAAGGACCAGATATGGGGTTGTAAACAGGGGCGCCTGAAAAACCTACAGAAACATTTGTTGAGCCAGACAAAGGTGCGCCAGGGAGTTTCGCATGAATGATAGAACTTTTTGCGGCACCAGTATCCAACAGAAACGGTTCGACTACACCTGATGTTGCTACTGCGACATAAGGCCCACTCTGATCCACTGGAACTGATACTACTCCCTCTCTCTGTCCATGGCTGTCCTAGTACCCATTTTGCTGAAATCCTTCATCCGCTTCACAATAGTCTTCAACAAGATACTGTTGAGATCTATTCTGCTGAGTGGTTTGTCCATTTCGCTGATCAAAGTGATTGGAAGGACGATCATTCGTTTGTGGAGGCATAGCACCTCGCCCTCGACCTCTAGAATTCTGCACAAAACCACCACGACCTCTCTGAGCTGCTGCTGCATTATTTTGCGCTAAGATCGGACATTCATTCTTGTAGTGACCCTCTTTCTTACAATACGCACACTGGTTCCACTGATATTGAGGCCTCGTTGAACTATAATCTGTCTTTTGATATGAATTCTGTTGCATATTAGTCTGATTCGTGTGAGGCGGATACGCCTGTTGCAAAAGAACTTTAGTCTTTAAATCTTTCGTTTTCTTTTCTGACTTTTCCTTTTCTTCTTTATCCCTATTTTCATAGTACTGGGCAGTTGCAAGTATTTGCGCAGTCGTAGAGACAGCCCACGCACTCTCTGAATCCTTTAATTTATTGCATAATTCAGGTAACAAATTATGCACAAATTTATCGACAAACAGTCTCTGTCCTCCTTCAGTACTCATATCTTGACCACTATGATCTACAAAAGTCTCTTCGAACCTCGTGAAAAAGTCGGAGACACTTTCGTCCTTCTTTTGCCTGCATGCGGATAACTTGTCCCAATTAACTCGCAATGCGGGCATCAGAGTCTTCATTAAGTCTATTATTCTACCTGGAAGATTAGCAATTAGGGGCTCAGGTTTTGCACCACCCGTTTGCTGACCATCCGCTGCAGTGATAGCTGCCCAATCACCACCTAAAGCAACTTGATGATCCTCTCTACGAATTTTAGCCCACACTGGTTGAGGAACTACATTTCCAAATAGCATATCAATGTCTGCTAAGTTCATTATGCAAGCTTCAACTGTCTGGGTTAATTCCTTGTAATATCCAGCAGGATTCTTACGCGGATCTGGTATGGCCTGTTTCACAGCTAGCACTTCGGCTCGCTTCCACGGAATGTGTATCCACACTCTCTGGAATTGTGCCGGAGCGGCTGCAACACCATTAATAGCATCAGCTTGCACAGCTTCGCGCCAAATTGGAGGAACCTCCCTCATTGGATATTGGCGACTCAGTTTCGTCTTACCTTTCTCTAAATCTCTCGGTGAACGAAGAGATGGATCATTTCTAAAACTTAAGATCAGTTCCATCGCTTCTTCTATATTTTCACCTACTATCATACCAGCAGCAAACTCTTTTTGGACCTTAATTAAGTCTTCTAAATCCGATTCAACATCATCTTCTTCTATCTCCTCACGTAACAACGAGCACATCTCATCAAAGACATACCGTTGCGTTGGTTCCTTCCACTGCATAAATGTATCTAATACATCTTTCGTACTATATCTCCTACTCTTCGAAATCCATCTGAGAGCCGTGGAATCTAGGATTCCCCGTTCCTCAATGCTTGGATGCTGACTACGTCTCTGAACAGAGTCGGAAGTAGGAGTCTTGATCAAAGTTTTATAGAAAGGAGACAGCATATTAGACACCGAATCAGTGATTCTTCGACGAACGGAAAGTGGAGTCAACACACTCGCAGACGTAGAGAACACAGTGGAAGTAGGAACAGATAGCGGAACAGTGGGAGTATCGAGAAAAATAGTTTGTGGAGCAGTAGGTGTTAGCGAGACAGATACAGGTATAGAAGTCGGCAACCCAGGAGGAGGAGGAGCCGTAGGAATATTCACATTAACCACAGGAACAGGAGCTTGATTCTGAGGGGCAGGAGCAGGAATACCAGGTTGTCCAGCAACCGGCAATTGAGCATTCGGTACAGGTGGAACCGTAGCACCTTGTGCATACGGTGGAGGTGACCGTAACAGATAAGACAACAGAGGATCGTTTTCGGGGTCCTCTAGTATCTTAGCTGTTTTCGATGGCAAGGCAGGATAGCACTTATCGATCGCCAAATTATGCTCTCTAATGGCCACCTCTATGGCCTTCTCACACTCGTTATCTTGCAACTGTTTAGTTGCTTGCTCTAGAGTCAACTCTTCTTTCTCTTTCTGCTCTTTCTTTAATCTCTTCATTTCTCTCTGTTTGGATTCTTTTCGCCAATAACGGAAAGAATCAAACATTGCCGGCCGGGCTTTCTTCCTAAACAATTTCGCTTCTAAATTATCAAGAATTTCAGGTTCAAAACTACCATGCAGTGGCCAACTAAGGACACCGTCTTTCACAGTGTAGCGGACCCACACCTCATTATAGGATATAGGACCCACACCATGTTTGCAATATAAGTCATATAGGGGAGTCCCAATCGGAGGAACCAGACATGCGTCCTCCAATCGTGAGTCACTGTTGCAACCGAAACAAGACAACATACAATTTCTCCGACTTACCATTTTTCAGTCCAGAACACAAAACAAACAAAACACGAAACAAATATGTGCACCTGAACCAAGAACTTAGGCCTACCAAAACGAACTAATGTATCGATACCCAAACTGAACCAAATAGATTATGGTAACTAAAACAGCCAATGATAATCTTACGAAACTAAACCAAACCAAGAACCAAAAAGGATTTTAACAACCCTCACGAAGTAACCAGCTAGCAACCACTAAATACTTAACTGAGGCACTGAAGACGTCACCAAGGAGAAACCCGACACGTTTCGCTGTACTAAAGGCTGCACCTCTGGTCCAAGACAGGGCGACGGTCAAGGCAACGGCCCACTGCAGCCGTCCTGAACGGGAACCCTCGTGGAAGAGAACTTCGGGCCACTTTTGCGATATGCCGGGATCGATGAAGTGGGGCGCCTCCCTCAGGAATCTTCACACGAAGCTTCTCGAACTCTTCAGGCTTTTGGACCGGTACCGAATGACGTCGCCCACGTTGGGCGCCAATTGGAGTTCTGGACTTTTTGGTTCCGTCCAGAGGTGTCAGGGAACAACACCCAAAGACCCCGGAGTTCCACCTGCCTTGGTGCGCAAATAAATAGAAACACGGGCTTCTCGATGGTGGCGTCAAAGACCAAAGGTTTATTACTGCAGGGACACAGAAGTCACAGAAACTACGCATGGGCAGTAACTAGGAGCCTGTTCGATTTGTACATAGAGGGTTGCTCCTTATATACCAAATTTTGGCCTTCAGGCGAATTCTTCACATGTTAGTACATTCCCAGAACCTTTGTGTCATAAACAATAAATATTTGGCGTACACAGGAACTGTTGATAAAATCTGATACAAACATCTATGAAGAGGGGTTCCCACTAGTTCATCACAATCCCTTGTCAATATTGCATTCAAGAGCCGGACCGCCTCATCGTAAATTTCGTTACCTCCCCCTAATAAAGATTCAGAAAGAAAGGAACGGAGCCAGGTGTGGGAGATCGAAAAGTGGGATAAGGGATGCTTGTGGGTCGTAAATGGGCAAGGCTACCGGCTTCGGCCGCCTACTCATGATCGAGACAATGGTCACGAGAACCAGTTCAGGTGGGCTGGCCTCGGGCAGAGGAGGCAGCCTTTGTCGAGTTATGCAGCTACAGCGTGTTCTGGTTTAAGGTGCACGTGTCATGAAAGAGGTGAATCTCCGGCTAAGGCTACGTGTCCTTAATCGAAATGAAGTGATCAGGGGTTATTGCGTATGTGAGGGCAAGAAACTCAAAATGGCTGCCATGATCTAAGATGGATGCCGTGGGTAGATCAGAAATGTGTTCATAACAGGAGTACTCTTGCTCGTATCGTAGCGAAAACACCAGGATATGCTAAATGGATCATTTGCGGTTCGCTGATACCAATATTATGTATTTCCGACAACATTGAAAACACGGGTTCAAATCGTCACGGAACCTCACCCCTCCTCTCTGACCCCACCCAATCTGACTAGGCTCCTCCTAAGCCCCTAGGCTCCTCCTAAGCCCCTCCTCTCTGACCCCACCCAATCTGACTAGGCTCCTCCTACGCCCCTCCTCTGCTGTCTGACCCCACCCATTCTGCCCAGGCTCCTCCTATACCCCCTCCTCTCTGACTCCACCCATTCTGACTAGGCTCCTCCTATTTGACCCCACCCAATCTGACTAGGCTCCTCCTAAGCCCCTCCTCTGCTGTCTGACCCCACCCATTCTGCCCAGGCTCCGCCTAAGCATCTCCTCTCTGACCCCACCCATTCTGCCCAGGCTCCTCCTAAGCCCCTCCTCTGCTGTCTGACCCCACCCATTCTGCCCAGGCTCCTCCTAAGCCCCTCCTCTGCTGTCTGACCCCACCCATTCTGCCCAGGCTCTTCCTATACCCCTCCTCTCTGACTCCACCCATTCTGCCCAGGCTCCTCCCATACCCCTCTGACCCCACCCATTCTGCCCAGGCTCCTCCTATACCCCTCCTATTTGACCCCACCCAATCTGACTTGGCTCCTCCTAAGCCCCTCCTCTGCTGTCTGACCCCACCCATTCTGCCCAGGCTCCTCCTATTTGACCCCACCCAATCTGACTAGGCTCCTCCTAAGCCCCTCCTCTGCTGTCTGACCCCACCCATTCTGCCCAGGCTCCTCCTAAGCCCCTCCACTCTGACCCCACCCATTCTGCCCAGGCTCCTCCTAAGCCCCTCCTCTGCTGTCTGACCCCACCCATTCTGCCCAGGCTCCTCCTATCCCCCCTCCTCTCTGACTCCACCCATTCTGCCCAGGCTCCTCCTATACCCCCTCCTCTCTGACTCCACCCATTCTGCCCAGGCTCCTCCCATACCCCTCTGACCCCACCCATTCTGCCTAGGCTCCTCCTAAGCCCCTCCTCTGCTGTCTGACCCCACTCAATCTGACTAGGCTCCTCCTAAGCCCCTCCTCTGCTGTCTGACCCCACCCATTCTGCCCAGGCTCCTCCTATACCCCACCTCTCTGACCCCACCCAATCTGACTAGGCTCCTCCTAAGCCCCTCCTCTGCTGTCTGACCCCACCCATTCTGACCAGGCTCCTCCTATTTGACCCCACCCAATCTGACTTGGCTCCTCCTAAACCCCTCCTCTGCTGTCTGACTCCACCCATTCTGCCCAGGCTCCTCCTATACCCCCTCCTCTCTGACACCACCCAATCTGACTAGGCTCCTCCTATACCCCCTCTGCCCAGGCTCCTCCTATACCCCTCCTCTCTGACTCCACCCATTCTGCCCAGGCTCCTCCCATACCCCTCTGACCCCACCCATTCTGCCCAGGCTCCTCCTATACCCATCCTATTTGACCCCACCCAATCTGACTTGGCTCCTCCTAAGCCCCTCCTCTGCTGTCTGACCCCACCCATTCTGCCCAGGCTCCTCCTATTTGACCCCACCCAATCTGACTAGGCTCCTCCTAAGCCCCTCCTCTGCTGTCTGACCCCACCCATTCTGCCCAGGCTCCTCCTAAGCCCCTCCTCTCTGACCCCACCCATTCTGCCCAGGCTCCTCCTAAGCCCCTCCTCTGCTGTCTGACCCCACCCATTCTGCCCAGGCTCCTCCTATACCCCACCTCTCTGACCCCACCCAATCTGACTAGGCTCCTCCTAAGCCCCTCCTCTGCTGTCTGACCCCACCCATTCTGACCAGGCTCCTCCTATTTGACCCCACCCAATCTGACTTGGCTCCTCCTAAACCCCTCCTCTGCTGTCTGACCCCACCCATTCTGCCCAGGCTCCTCCTATACCCCCTCCTCTCTGACACCACCCAATCTGACTAGGCTCCTCCTATACCCCCTCTGCCCAGGCTCCACCTATACCCCTCCTCTCTGACCTCACCCAATCTGACTAGGCTCCTCCTAAGCCCCTCCTCTGCTGTCTGACCCCACCCATTCTGCCCAGGCTCCTCCTATACCCCCTCCTCTCTGACTCCACCCATTCTGCCCAGGCTCCTCCTATTTGACCCCCCCCAATCTGACTAGGCTCCTCCTATACCCCCTCTGCCCAGGCTCCTCCTATTTGACCCCACCCAATCTGACTAGGCTCCTCCTAAGCCCCTCCTCTGCTGTCTGACCCCACCCATTCTGCCCAGGCTCCTCCTATACCCCCTCCTCTCTGACTCCACCCATTCTGCCCAGGCTCCTTCTAAGCCCCTCCTCTCTGACCCCACCCATTCTGCCCAGGCTCCTCCTAAGCCCCTCCTCTGCTGTCTGACCCCACCCAATCTGACTAGGCTCCTCCTAAACCCCTCCTCTGCTGTCTGACCCCACCCATTCTGCCCAGGCTCCTCCTAAGCCCCTCCTCTGCTGTCCCCACCCATTCTGCCCAGGCTCCTCCTATACCCCCTCCTCTCTGACTCCACCCATTCTACCCAGGCTCCTCCCATACCCCTCTGACCCCACCCATTCTGCCCAGGCTCCTCCTATACCCCTCCTATTTGACCCCACCCAATCTGACTTGGCTCCTCCTAAACCCCTCCTCTGCTGTCTGACCCCACCCATTCTGCCCAGGTCCTCCTATTTGACCCCACCCAATCTGACTAGGCTCCTCCTATACCCCCTCTGCCAGGCTCCTTCTATACCCCTCCTCTCTGACCCCACCCAATCTGACTAGGCTCCTCCTAAGCCCCTCCTCTGCTGTCTGACCCCACCCATTCTGCCCAGGCTCCTCCTATTTGACCCCACCCAATCTGACTAGGTTCCTCCTAAGCCCCTCCTCTGCTGTCTGGCCCCACCCAACCTGCCCAGGCTCCTCCTATACCCCTCCTTTCTGACCCCACCCAATCTGACTAGGCTCCTCCTAAGCCCCTCCTCTCTGACCCCACCCAATCTGACTAGGCTCCTCCTAAGCCCCTCCTCTGCTGTCTGACCCCACCCATTCTGCCCAGGCTCCGCCTAAGCCCCTCCTCTCTGACCCCACCCATTCTGCCCAGGCTCCTCCTAAGCCCCTCCTCTGCTGTCTGACCCCACCCATTCTGCCCAGGCTCCTCCCAAGCCCCTCCTCTGCTGTCTGTCCCCACCCATTCTGCCCAGGCTCCTCCTATACCCCCTCCTCTCTGACTCCACCCATTCTGCCCAGGCTCCTCCCATACCCCTCGGACCCCACCCATTCTGCCCAGGCTCCTCCTATACCCCTCCTATTTGACCCCACCCAATCTGACTTGGCTCCTCCTAAGCCCCTCCTCTGCTGTCGGACCCCACCCATTCTGCCCAGGCCCCTCCTATTTGACCCCACCCAATCTGACTAGGCTCCTCCTATACCCCCTCTGCCAGGCTCCTTCTATACCCCTCCTCTCTGACCCACCCAATCTGACTAGGCTCCTCCTAAGCCCCTCCTCTGCTGTCTGACCCCACCCATTCTGCCCAGGCTCCTCCTATTTGACCCCACCCAATCTGACTAGGTTTCTCCTAAGCCCCTCCTCTGCTGTCTGACTCCACCCATTCTGCCCAGGCTCCTCCTATTTGACCCCACCCAATCTGACTAGGCTCCTCCTATACCCCCTCTGCCCAGGCTCCTCCTATACCCCTCCTCTCTGACTCCACCCATTCTGCCCAGGCTCCTCCTATACCCCTCCTATTTGACCCCACCCAATCTGACTTGGCTCCTCCTAAGCCACTCCTCTGCTGTCTGACCCCACCCATTCTGCCCAGGCTCCTCCTATTTGACCCCACCCAATCTGACTAGGCTCCTCCTAAGCCCCTCCTCTGCTGTCTGACCCCACCCATTCTGCCCAGGCTCCTCCTATACCCCCTCCTCTCTGACTCCACCCATTCTGCCCAGGCTCCTCCTATTTGACCCCACCCAATCTGACTAGGCTCCTCCTATACCCCCTCTGCCCAGGCTCCTCCTATACCCCTCCTCTCTGACCCCACCCATTCTGCCCAGGCTCCTCCTATACCCCTCCTATTTGACCCCACCCAATCTGACTTGGCTCCTCCTAAGCCCCTCCTCTGCTGTCTGACCCCACCCATTCTGCCCAGGCTCCTCCTATTTGACCCCACCCAATCTGACTAGGCTCCTCCTAAGCCCCTCCTCTGCTGTCTGACCCCACCCATTCTGCCCAGGCTCCTCCTATACCCCACCTCTCTGACCCCACCCAATCTGACTAGGCTCCTCCTAAGCCCCTCCTCTGCTGTCTGACCCCACCCATTCTGCCCAGGCTCCTCCTATACCCCACCTCTCTGACCCCACCCAATCTGACTAGGCTCCTCCTAAGCCCCTCCTCTGCTGTCTGACCCCACCCATTCTACCCAGGCTCCTCCCATACCCCTCTGACCCCACCCATTCTGCCCAGGCTCCTCCTATTTGACCCCACCCAATCTGACTAGGCTCCTCCTATACCCCCCTCTGCCAGGCTCCTCCTATACCCCTCCTCTCTGACCCCACCCAATCTGACTAGGCTCCTCCTAAGCCCCTCCTCTGCTGTCTGACCCCACCCATTCTGCCCAGGCTCCTCCTATTTGACCCCACCCGATCTGACTAGGCTCCTCCTATACCCCCTCTGCCAGGCTCCTTCTATACCCCTCCTCTCTGACCCCACCCAATCTGACTAGGCTCTTCCTAAGCCCCTCCTCTGCTGTCTGACCCCACCCATTCTGCCCAGGCTCCTCCTATTTGACCCCACCCAATCTGACTAGGCTCCTCCTATACCCCCTCTGCCAGGCTCCTTCTATACCCCTCCTCTCTGACCCCACCCAATCTGACTAGGCTCCTCCTATACCCCCTCCTCTCTGACTCCACCCATTCTGCCCAGGCTCCTCCCATACCCCTCTGACCCCACCCATTCTGCCCAGGCTCCTCCTATACCCCTCTTATTTGACCCCAATCTGACTAGGCTCCTCCTAAGCCCCTCCTCTGCTGTCTGACCCCACCCATTCTGACTAAGCTCCTCCTAAACCCATCCTCTGCTGTCTGACTCCACCCATTCTGCCCAGGCTCCTCCTCAGCCCCTCCTCTCTGACCTCACCCAATCTGACTAGGCTCCTCCTATACCCCCTCCTCTCTTACCCCACCCAATCTGACTAGGCTCCTCCTAAACCCCTCCTCTGCTGTCTGACCCCACCCATTCTGCCCAGGCTCCTCCTAAGCCCCTCTGCCCTGGCTCCTCCTATACCCCTCCTCTCTGACCCCACCCAATCTGACTAGGCTCCTCCTAAGCCCCTCCTCTGCTGTCTGACCCCACCCATTCTGCCCAGGCTCCTCCTATTTGACCCCACCCAATCTGACTAGGCTCCTCCTATACCCCCTCTGCCAGGCTCCTCCTATTCTCCTCCTCTCTGACCTCACCCATTCTGACCAGGCTCCTCCTATTTGACCCCACCCAATCTGACTTGGCTCCTCCTAAACCCCTCCTCTGCTGTCTGACCCCACCCATTCTGCCCAGGCTCCTCCTATACCCCCTCCTCTCTGACCCCACCCAATCTGACTAGGCTCCTCCTATACCCCCTCTGCCCAGGCTCCTCCTATACCCCTCCTCTCTGACCTCACCCAATCTGACTAGGCTCCTCCTATACCCATTCTGCCCAGGCTCCTCCTATACCCCCTCCTCTCTGACTCCACCCATTCTGACTAGGCTCCTCCTAAGCCCCTCCTCTGCTGTCTGACCCCACCCATTCTGCCCAGGCTCCTCCTATACCCCCTCCTCTCTGACTTCACCCATTCTGCCCAGGCTCCTCCTATTTGACCCCACCCAATCTGACTAGGCTCCTCCTATACCCCCTCTGCCCAGGCTCCTCCTATACCCCTCCTCTCTGACCTCACCCATTCTGCCCAGGCTCCTCCTATTTGACCCCACCCAATCTGACTAGGCTCCTCCTAAGCTGTCTGACCCCACCCATTCTGCCCAGGCTCCTCCTATACCCCCTCCTCTCTGACTCCACCCATTCTGCCCAGGCTCCTCCTAAGCCCCTCCTCTCTGACCCCACCCATTCTGCCCAGGATCCTCCTAAGCCCCTCCTCTGCTGTCTGACCCCACCCATTCTGCCCAGGCTCCTCCTATACCCCCTCCTCTCTGACTCCACCCATTCTGCCCAGGCTCCTCCTAAGCCACTCCTCTCTGACCCCACCCATTCTGCCCAGGCTCCTCCTAAGCCCCTCCTCTGCTGTCTGACCCCACCCATTCTGCCCAGGCTCCTCCTAAGCCACTCTGCCCAGGCTCCTCCTATACCCCTCCTCTCTGACCTCACCCAATCTGACTAGGCTCCTCCTATACCCATTCTGCCCAGGCTCCTCCTATACCCGCTCCTCTCTGACTCCACCCATTCTGCCCAGGCTCCTCCTATTTGACCCCACCCAATCTGACTAGGTTCCTCCTAAGCCCCTCCTCTGCTGTCTGGCCCCACCCATTCTGCCCAGGCTCCTCCTATTTGACCCCACCCAATCTGACTAGGCTCCTCCTATACCCCCTCTGCCCAGGCTCCTCCTATACCCCTCCCCTCTGACCTCACCCATTCTGCCCAGGCTTCTCCTATTTGACCCCACCCAATCTGACTAGGCTCCTCCTAAGCCCCTCCTCTGCTGTCTGACCCCACCCATTCTGCCCAGGCTCCGCCTAAGCCCCTCCTCTCTGACCCCACCCATTCTGCCCAGGCTCCTCCTAAGCCCCTCCTCTGCTGCCTGACCCCACCCATTCTGCCCAGGCTCCTCCTATTTGACCCCACCCAATCTGACTAGGTTCCTCCTAAGCCCCTCCTCTGCTGTCTGGCCCCACCCAACCTGCCCAGGCTCCTCCTATACCCCTCCTCTCTGACCCCACCCAATCTGACTAGGCTCCTCCTAAGCCCCTAGGCTCCTCCTAAGCCCCTCCTCTCTGACCCCACCCAATCTGACTAGGCTCCTCCTATACCCCCTCCTCTCTGACTCCACCCATTCTGACTAGGCTCCTCCTATTTGACCCCACCCAATCTGACTAGGCTCCTCCTAAGCCCCTCCTCTGCTGTCTGACCCCACCCATTCTGCCCAGGCTCCGCCTAAGCATCTCCTCTCTGACCCCACCCATTCTGCCCAGGCTCCTCCTAAGCCCCTCCTCTGCTGTCTGACCCCACCCATTCTGCCCAGGCTCCTCCTAAGCCCCTCCTCTGCTGTCTGACCCCACCCATTCTGCCCAGGCTCCTCCTATACCCCCTCCTCTCTGACTCCACCCATTCTGCCCAGGCTCCTCCCATACCCCTCTGACCCCACCCATTCTGCCCAGGCTCCTCCTATACCCCTCCTATTTGACCCCACCCAATCTGACTTGGCTCCTCCTAAGCCCCTCCTCTGCTGTCTGACCCCACCCATTCTGCCCAGGCTCCTCCTATTTGGCCCCACCCAATCTGACTAGGCTCCTCCTAAGCCCCTCCTCTGCTGTCTGACCCCACCCATTCTGCCCAGGCTCCTCCTAAGCCCCTCCTCTCTGACCCCACCCATTCTGCCCAGGCTCCTCCTAAGCCCCTCCTCGGCTGTCTGACCCCACCCATTCTGCCCAGGCTCCTCCTATACCCCCTCCTCTCTGACTCCACCCATTCTGCCCAGGCTCCTCCTATACCCCCTCCTCTCTGACTCCACCCATTCTGCCCAGGCTCCTCCCATACCCCTCTGACCCCACCCATTCTGCCAAGGCTCCTCCTAAGCCCCTCCTCTGCTGTCTGACCCCACCCAATCTGACTAGGCTCCTCCTAAGCCCCTCCTCTGCTGTCTGACCCCACCCAATCTGACTAGGCTCCTCCTAAGCCCCTCCTCTGCTGTCTGACCCCACACATTCTGACCAGGCTCCTCCTATTTGACCCCACCCAATCTGACTTGGCTCCTCCTAAACCCCTCCTCTGCTGTCTGACCCCACCGATTCTGCCCAGGCTCCTCCTATACCCCCTCCTCTCTGACACCACCCACTCTGACTAGGCTCCTCCTATACCCCCTCTGCCCAGGCTCCTCCTATACCCCTCCTCTCTGACTCCACCCATTCTGCCCAGGCTCCTCCCATACCCCTCTGACCCCACCCATTCTGCCCAGGCTCCTCCTATACCCCTCCTATTTGACCCCACCCAATCTGACTTGGCTCCTCCTAAGCCCCTCCTCTGCTGTCTGACCCCACCCATTCTGCCCAGGCTCCTCCTATTTGACCCCACCCAATCTGACTAGGCTCATCCTAAGCCCCTCCTCTGCTGTCTGACCCCACCCATTCTGCCCAGGCTCCTCCTAAGCCCCTCCTCTCTGACCCCACCCATTCTGCCCAGGCTCCTCCTAAACCCCACCTCCTCTGCTGTCTGACCCCACCCATTCTGCCCAGGCTCCTCCTATACCCCCTCCTCTCTGACTCCACCCATTCTGACCAGGCTCCTCCTATTTGACCCCACCCAATCTGACTTAGCTCCTCCTAAACCCCTCCTCTGCTGTCTGACCCCACCCATTCTGCCCAGGCTCCTCCTATACCCCCTCCTCTCTGACACCACCCAATCTGACTAGGCTCCTCCTATACCCCTTCTGCCCAGGCTCCTCCTATACCCCTCCTCTCTGACCTCACCCAATCTGACTAGGCTCCTCCTAAGCCCCTCCTCTGCTGTCTGACCCCACCCATTCTGCTCAGGCTCCTCCTATACCCCCTCCTCTCTGACTCCACCCATTCTGCCCAGGCTCCTCCTATTTGACCCCACCCAATCTGACTAGGCTCCTCCTATACCCCCTCTGCCCAGGCTCCTCCTATTTGACCCCACCCAATCTGACTAGGCTCCTCCTAAGCCCCTCCTCTGCTGTCTGACCCCACCCATTCTGCCCAGGCTCCTCCTATACCGCCTCCTCTCTGACTCCACCCATTCTGCCCAGGCTCCTTCTAAGCCCCTCCTCTCTGACCCCACCCATTCTGCCCAGGCTCCTCCTAAGCCCCTCCTCTGCTGTCTGACCCCACCCATTCTGCCCAGGCTCCTCCTATACCCCCTCCTCTCTGACTCTACCCATTCTGCCCAGGCTCCTCCTAAGCCCCTCCTCTGCTGTCTGACCCCACCCAATCTGACTAGGCTCCTCCTAAACCCCTCCTCTGCTGTCTGACCCCACCCATTCTGCCCAGGCTCCTCCTAAGCCCCTCCTCTGCTGTCCCCACCCATTCTGCCCAGGCTCCTCCTATACCCCCTCCTCGCTGACTCCACCCATTCTGCCCAGGCTCCTCCCATACCCCTCTGACCCCACCCATTCTGCCCAGGCTCCTCCTATACCCCTCCTATTTGACCCCACCCAATCTGACTTGGCTCCTCCTAAGCCCCTCCTCTGCTGTCTGACCCAACCCATTCTGCCCAGGCTCCTCCTATTTGACCCCACCCAATCTGACTAGGCTCCTCCAATACCCCCTCTGCCAGGCTCCTTCTATACCCCTCCTCTCTGACCCCACCCAATCTGACTAGGCTCCTCCTAAGCCCCTCCTCTGCTGTCTGACCCCACCCATTCTGCCCAGGCTCCTCCTATTTGACCCCACCCAATCTGACTAGGTTCCTCCTAAGCCCCTCCTCTGCTGTCTGGCCCCACCCAACCTGCCCAGGCTCCTCCTATACCCCTCCTTTCTGACCCCACCCAATCTGACTAGGCTCCTCCTAAGCCCCTCCTCTCTGACCCCACCCAATCTGACTAGGCTCCTCCTAAGCCCCTCCTCTGCTGTCTGACCCCACCCATTCTGCCCAGGCTCCGCCTAAGCCCCTCCTCTCTGACCCCACCCATTCTGCCCAGGCTCCTCCTAAGCCCCTCCTCTGCTGTCTGACCCCACCCATTCTGCCCAGGCTCCTCCTAAGCCCCTCCTCTGCTGTCTGTCCCCACCCATTCTGCCCAGGCTCCTCCTATACCCCCTCCTCTCTGATTCCACCCATTCTGCCCAGGCTCCTCCCATACCCCTCTGACCCCACCCATTCTGCCCAGGCTCCTCCTATACCCCTCCTATTTGACCCCACCCAATCTGACTTGGCTCCTCCTAAGCCCCTCCTCTGCTGTCTGACCCCACCCATTCTGCCCAGGCTCCTCCTATTTGACCCCACCCAATCTGACTAGGCTCCTCCTATACCCCCTCTGCCAGGCTCCTTCTATACCCCTCCTCTCTGACCCCACCCAATCTGACTAGGCTCCTCCTAAGCCCCTCCTCTGCTGTCTGACCCCACCCATTCTGCCCAGGCTCCTCCTATTTGACCCCACCCAATCTGACTAGGTTCCTCCTAAGCCCCTCCTCGGCTGTCTGACTCCACCCATTCTGCCCAGGCTCCTCCTATTTGACCCCACCCAATCTGACTAGGCTCCTCCTATACCCCCTCTGCCCAGGCTCCTCCTATACCCCTCCTCTCTGACCCCACCCATTCTGCCCAGGCTCCTCCTATACCCCTCCTATTTGACCCCACCCAATCTGACTTGGCTCCTCCTAAGCCCCTCCTCTGCTGTCTGACCCCACCCATTCTGCCCAGGCTCCTCCTATTTGACCCCACCCAATCTGACTAGGCTCCTCCTAAGCCCCTCCTCTGCTGTCTGACCCCACCCATTCTGCCCAGGCTCCTCCTATACCCCCTCCTCTCTGACTCCACCCATTCTGCCCAGGCTCCTCCTATTTGACCCCACCCAATCTGACTAGGCTCCTCCTATACCCCCTCTGCCCAGGCTCCTCCTATACCCCTCCTCTCTGACCCCACCCATTCTGCCCAGGCTCCTCCTATACCCCTCCTATTTGACCCCACCCAATCTGACTTGGCTCCTCCTAAGCCCCTCCTCGGCTGTCTGACCCCACCCATTCTGCCCAGGCTCCTCCTATTTGACCCCACCCAATCTGACTAGGCTCCTCCTATACCCCCCTCTGCCAGGCTCCTCCTATACCCCTCCTCTCTGACCCCACCCAATCTGACTAGGCTCCTCCTAAGCCCCTCCTCTGCTGTCTGACCCCACCCATTCTGCCCAGGCTCCTCCTATTTGACCCCACCCGATCTGACTAGGCTCCTCCTATACCCCCTCTGCCAGGCTCCTTCTATACCCCTCCTCTCTGACCCCACCCAATTTGACTAGGCTCTTCCTAAGCCCCTCCTCTGCTGTCTGACCCCACCCATTCTGCCCAGGCTCCTCCTATTTGACCCCACCCAATCTGACTAGGCTCCTCCTATACCCCCTCTGCCAGGCTCCTTCTATACCCCTCCTCTCTGACCCCACCCAATCTGACTAGGCTCCTCCTATACCCCCTCCTCTCTGACTCCACCCATTCTGCCCAGGCTCCTCCCATACCCCTCTGACCCCACCCATTCTGACTAGGCTCCTCCTAAGCCCCTCCTCTGCGGTCTGACCCCACCCATTCTGACTAAGCTCCTCCTAAACCCATCCTCTGCTGTCTGACTCCACCCATTCTGCCCAGGCTCCTCCTAAGCCCCTCTGCCCAGGCTCCTCCTATACCCCTCCTCTCTGACCCCACCCAATCTGACTAGGCTCCTCCTAAACCCCTCCTCTGCTGTCTGACCCCACCCATTCTGCCCAGGCTCCTCCTAAGCCCCTCTGCCCAGGCTCCTCCTATACCCCTCCTCTCTGACCCCACCCAATCTGACTAGGCTCCTCCTATACCCCCTCCTCTCTGACCCCACCCAATCTGACCAGGCTCCTCCTAAACCCCTCCTCTGCTGTCTGACCCCACCCATTCTGCCCAGGCTCCTCCTAAGCCCCTCTGCCCAGGCTCCTCCTATACCCCTCCTCTCTGACCCCACCCAATCTGACTAGGCTCCTCCTAAGCCCCTCCTCTGCTGTCTGACCCCACCCATTCTGCCCAGGCTCCTCCTATTTGACCCCACCCAATCTGACTAGGCTCCTCCTATACCCCCTCTGCCAGGCTCCTCCTATTCCCCTCCTCTCTGACCTCACCCATTCTGACCAGGCTCCTCCTATTTGACCCCACCCAATCTGACTTGGCTCCTCCTAAACCCCTCCTCTGCTGTCTGACCCCACCCATTCTGCCTAGGCTCCTCCTATACCCCCTCCTCTCTGACCCCACCCAATCTGACTAGGCTCCTCCTATACCCCCTCTGCCCAGGCTCCTCCTATACCCCTCCTCTCTGACCTCACCCAATCTGACTAGGCTCCTCCTATACCCATTCTGCCCAGGCTCCTCCTATACCCCCTCCTCTCTGACTCCACCCATTCTGACTAGGCTCCTCCTAAGCCCCTCCTCTGCTGTCTGACCCCACCCATTCTGCCCAGGCTCCTCCTATACCCCCTCCTCTCTGACTCCACCCATTCTGCCCAGGCTCCTCCTATTTGACCCCACCCAATCTGACTAGGCTCCTCCTATACCTCCTCTGCCCAGGCTCCTCCTATACCCCTCCTCTCTGACCTCACCCATTCTGCCCAGGCTCCTCCTATTTGACCCCACCCAATCTGACTAGGCTCCTCCTAAGCTGTCTGACCCCACCCATTCTGCCCAGGCTCCTCCTAAGCCCCTCCTCTCTGACCCCATCAATTCTGCCCAGGCTCCTCCTAAGCCCCTCATCTGCTGTCTGACCCCACCCATTCTGCCCAGGCTCCTCCTATACCCCTCCTCTCTGACCCCACCCAATCTGACTAGGCTCCTCCTAAGTCCATCCTCTGCTGTCTGACCCCACCCATTCTGCCCAGGCTCCTCCTATACCCCCTCCTCTCTGACTCCACCCATTCTGCCAAGGCTCCTCCTATTTGACCCCACCCAATCTGACTAGGCTCCTCCTATACCCCCTCTGCCCAGGCTCCTCCTATTTGACCCCACCCAATCTGACTAGGCTCCTCCTAAGCCCCTCCTCTGCTGTCTGACCCCACCCATTCTGCCCCGGCTCCTCCTATACCCCCTCCTCTCTGACTCCACCCATTCTGCCCAGGCTCCTCCTGAGCCCCTCCTCTCTGACCCAACCCATTCTGCCCAGGCTCCTCCTAAGCCCCTCCTCTGCTGTCTGACCCCATCCATTCTGCCCAGGCTCCTCCTAAGCCCCTCTGCCCAGGCTCCTCCTATACCCCTCCTCTCTGACCTCACCCAATCTGACTAGGCTCCTCCTAAGCCCCTCCTCTGCTGTCTGACCCCACCCATTCTGCCCAGGCTCCTCATATTTGACCCCACCCAATCTGACTAGGTTCCTCCTAAGCCCCTCCTCTGCTGTCTGGCCCCACCCAACCTGCCCAGGCTCCTCCTATACCCCTCCTCTCTGACCCCACCCAATCTGAATAGGCTCCTCCTAAGCCCCTAGGCTCCTCCTAAGCCCCTCCTCTCTGACCCCACCCAATCTGACTAGGCTCCTCCTAAGCCCCTCCTCTGCTGTCTGACCCCACCCATTCTGCCCAGGCTCCGCCTAAGCATCTACTCTCTGACCCCACCCATTCTGCCCAGGCTCCTCCTAAGCCCCTCCTCTGCTGTCTGACCCCACCCATTCTGCCCAGGCTCCTCCTAAGCCCCTCCTCTGCTGTCCCCACCCATTCTGCCCAGGCTCCTCCTATACCCCCTCCTCTCTGACTCCACCCATTCTGCCCAGGCTCCTCCCATACCCCTCTGACCCCACCCATTCTGCCCAGGCTCCTCCTATACCCCTCCTATTTGACCCCACCCAATCTGACTTGGCTCCTCCTAAGCCCCTCCTCTGCTGTCTGACCCCACCCATTCTGCCAAGGCTCCTCCTATTTGACCCCACCCAAACTGACTTGGCTCCTCCTAAGCCCCTCCTCTGCTGTCTGACCCCACCCATTCTGCCCAGGCTCCTCCTATTTGACCCCACCCAATCTGACTAGGCTCCTCCTAAGCCCCTCCTCTGCTGTCTGACCCCAGCCTGGGCAGAATGGGTGGGGTCAGACAGCAGAGGAGGGGCTTAGGAGGAGCCTGGGCAGATTGGGTGGGGTCAAATAGGAGGAGCCTAGTCAGAATGGGTGGAGACAGAGAGGAGGGGGTATAGGAGGAGCCTGGGCAGAATGGGTGGGGTCAGACAGCAGAGGAGGGGCGTAGGAGGAGCCTAGTCAGATTGGGTGGGGTCAGAGAGGAGGGGCTTAGGAGGAGCCTAGGGGCTTAGGAGGAGCCTAGTCAGATTGGGTGGGGTCAGAGAGGAGGGGTATAGGAGGAGCCTGGGCAGGTTGGGTGGGGCCAGACAGCAGAGGAGGGGCTTAGGAGGAACCTAGTCAGATTGGGTGGGGTCAAATAGGAGGAGCCTGGGCAGAATGGGTGGGGTCAGACAGCAGAGGAGGGGCTTAGGAGGAGCCTAGTCAGATTGGGTGGGGTCAGAGAGGAGGGGTATAGGAGGAGCCTGGGCAGAGGGGCTTAGGAGGAGCCTGGGCAGAATGGATGGGGTCAGACAGCAGAGGAGGGGCTTAGGAGGAGCCTGGGCAGAATGGCTGGGGTCAGAGAGGAGGGGCTTAGGAGGAGCCTGGGCAGAATGGGTGGAGTCAGAGAGGAGGGGGTATAGGAGGAGCCTGGGCAGAATGGGTATAGGAGGAGCCCAGTCAGATTGGGTGAGGTCAGCGAGGAGGGGTATAGGAGGAGCCTGGGCAGAGGGGCTTAGGAGGAGCCTGGGCAGAATGGATGGGGTCAGACAGCAGAGGAGGGGCTTAGGAGGAGCCTGGGCAGAATGGGTGGGGTCAGAGAGGAGGGGCTTAGGAGGAGCCTGGGCAGAATGGGTGGAGTCAGAGAGGAGGGGGTATAGGAGGAGCCTGGGCAGATTGGGTGGGGTCAAATAGGAGGAGCCTAGTCAGAATGGGTGGAGTCAGAGAGGAGGGGGTATAGGAGGAGCCTGGGCAGAATGGGTGGGGTCAGACAGCAGAGGAGGGGCATAGGAGGAGCCTAGTCAGATTGGGTGGGGTCAGAGAGGAGGGGCTTAGGAGGAGCCTAGGGGCTTAGGAGGAGCCTAGTCAGATTGGGTGGGGTCAGAGAGGAGGGGTATAGGAGGAGCCTGGGCAGGTTGGGTGGGGCCAGACAGTATAGGAGGGGCTTAGGAGGAACCTAGTCAGATTGGGTGGGGTCAAATAGGAGGAGCCTGGGCAGAATGGGTGGGGTCAGACAGCAGAGGAGGGGCTTAGGAGGAGCCTAGTCAGATTGGGTGGGGTCAAATAGGAGGAGCCTGGGCAGAATGGGTGGGGTCAGACAGCAGAGGAGGGGCTTAGGAGGAGCCTGGGCAGAATTGGTGGGGTCAGAGAGGAGGGGTATAGGAGGAGCCTGGGCAGAGGGGGTATAGGAGGAGCCTAGTCAGATTGGGTGGGGTCAAATAGGATGAGCCTGGGCAGAATGGGTGGAGTCAGAGAGGAGGGGGTATAGGAGGAGCCTGGGCAGAATGGGTATAGGAGGAGCCTAGTCAGATTGGGTGAGGTCAGAGAGGAGGGGTATAGGAGGAGCCTGGGCAGAGGGGGTATAGGAGGAGCTTGGGCAGAATGGGTGGAGTCAGAGAAGAGGGGGTATAGGAGGAGCCTGGGCAGAATGGGTGGGGCCAGACAGCAGAGGAGGGGTTTAGGAGGAGCCAAGTCAGATTGGGTGGGGTCAAATAGGAGGAGCCTGGTCAGAATGGGTGAGGTCAGAGAGGAGGGGAATAGGAGGAGCCTGGCAGAGGGGGTATAGGAGGAGCCTAGTCAGATTGGGTGGGGTCAGAGAGGAGGGGGTATAGGAGGAGCCTGGGCAGAATGGGTGGGGTCAGACAGCAGAGGAGGGGTTTAGGAGGAGCCAAGTCAGATTGGGTGGGGTCAAATAGGAGGAGCCTGGTCAGAATGGGTGGGGTCAGACAGCAGAGGAGGGGCTTAGGAGGAGCCTAGTCAGATTGGGTGGGGTCAAATAGGAGGAGCCTGGGCAGAATGGGTGGGGTCAGGCAGCAGAGGAGGGGCTTAGGAGGAGCCTGGGCAGAATGGGTGGGGTCAGAGAGGAGGGGCTTAGGCGGAGCCTGGGCAGAATGGGTGGGGTCAGACAGCAGAGGAGGGGCTTAGGAGGAGCCTAGTCAGATTGGGTGGGGTCAAATAGGAGAAGCCTGGGCAGAATGGGTGAGGTCAGAGGGGAGGGGTATAGGAGGAGCCTGGGCAGAGGGGGTATAGGAGGAGCCTAGTCAGATTGGGTGGGGTCAAATAGGAGGAGCCTGGGCAGAATGGGTGGGGCCAGACAGCAGAGGAGGGGCTTAGGAGGAACCTAGTCAGATTGGGTGGGGTCAAATAGGAGGAGCCTGGGCAGAATGGGTGGAGTCAGAGAGGAGCGGGTATAGGAGGAGCCTGGGCAGAATGGGTATAGGAGGAGCCTAGTCAGATTGGGTGAGGTCAGAGAGGAGGGGTATAGGAGGAGCCTGGGCAGAGGGGCTTAGGAGGAGCCTGGGCAGAATGGGTGGGGTCAGACAGCAGAGGAGGGGCTTAGGAGGAGCCTGGGCAGAATGGGTGGGGTCAGAGAGGAGTGGCTTAGGAGGAGCCTGGGCAGAATGGGTGGAGTCAGAGAGGAGGGGGTATAGGAGGAGCCTGGGCAGAATGGGTGGGGTTAGACAGCAGAGGAGGGGCTTAGGAGGAGCCTGGGCAGAATGGGTGGGGTCAGAGAGGAGGGGCTTAGGAGGAGCCTGGGCAGAATGGGTGGAGTCAGAGAGGAGGGGGTATAGGAGGAGCCTGGGCAGAATGGGTGGGGTCAGACAGCAGAGGAGGGGCTTAGGAGGAGCCTAGTCAGATTGGGTGGGGTCAAATAGGAGGAGCCTGGGCAGAGGGGGTATAGGAGGAGCCTAGTCAGATTGGGTGGGGTCAAATAGGAGGAGCCTGGGCAGAATGGGTGGAGTCAGAGAGGAGGGGGTATAGGAGGAGCCTGGGCAGAGTGGGTGGGGTCAGACAGCAGAGGAGGGGCTTAGGAGGAGCCTAGTCAGATTGGGTGGGGTCAAATAGGAGGAGCCTGGGCAGAGGGGGTATAGGAGGAGCCTAGTCAGATTGGGTGGGGTCAAATAGGAGGAGCCTGGGCAGAATGGGTGGAGTCAGAGAGGAGGGGGTATAGGAGGAGCCTGGGCAGAATGGGTGGGGTCAGACAGCAGAGGAGGGGCTTAGGAGCCTAGTCAGATTGGGTGGGGTCAGAGAGGAGGGGTATAGGAGGAGCCTGGGCAGAATGGGTGGGGTCAGAAAGCAGATGAGGGGCTTAGGAGGAGCCTGGGCAGAATGGGTGGGGTCAGACAGCAGAGGAGGGGCTTAGGAGGAGCCTAGTCAGATTGGGTGGGGTCAAATAGGAGGAGCCTGGGCAGATTGGGTGAGGTCAGAGAGGAGGGGTATAGGAGGAGCCTGGGCAGAGGGGGTATAGGAGGAGCCTAGTCAGATTGGGTGGGGTCAGAGAGGAGGGGGTATAGGAGGAGCCTGGTCAGAATGGGTGGGGTCAGACAGCAGAGGAGGGGTTTAGGAGGAGCCAAGTCAGATTGGGTGGGGTCAAATAGGAGAAGCCTGGGCAGAATGGGTGGGGTCAGACAGCAGAGGAGGGGCTTAGGAGGAGCCTAGTCAGATTGGGTGGGGTCAGAGAGGAGGGGTATAGGAGGAGCCTGGGCAGGTTGGGTGGGGCCAGACAGCAGAGGAGGGGCTTAGGAGGAACCTAGTCAGATTGGGTGGGGTCAAATAGGAGGAGCCTGGGCAGAATGGGTGGGGTCAGACAGCAGAGGAGGGGCTTAGGAGGAGCCTAGTCAGATTGGGTGGGGTCAGAGAGGAGGGGCATAGGAGGAGCCTGGGCAGAATGGGTGGAGTCAGAGAGGAGGGGGTATAGGAGGAGCCTGGGCAGAATGGGTATAGGAGGAGCCTAGTCAGATTGGGTGAGGTCAGAGAGGAGGGGTATAGGAGGAGCCTGGGCAGAGGGGCTTAGGAGGAGCCTGGGCAGAATGGGTGGGGTCAGACAGCAGAGGAGGGGTTTAGGAGGAGCCTAGTCAGATTGGGTGGGGTCAGAGAGGAGGGGGTATAGGAGGAGCCTAGTCAGATTGGGTGAGGTCAGAGAGGAGGGGCTGAGGAGGAGCCTGGGCAGAATGGGTGGAGTCAGACAGCAGAGGATGGGTTTAGGAGGAGCTTAGTCAGAATGGGTGGGGTCAGACAGCAGAGGAGGGGCTTAGGAGGAACCTAGTCAGATTGGGGTCAAATAAGAGGGGTATAGGAGGAGCCTGGGCAGAATGGGTGGGGTCAGAGGGGTATGGGAGGAGCCTGGGCAGAATGGGTGGAGTCAGAGAGGAGGGGGTATAGGAGGAGCCTAGTCAGATTGGGTGGGGTCAGAGAGCAGAGGAGGGGTTAAGGAGGAGCCTAGTCAGATTGGGTGTGGTCAAATAGGAGGAGCCTGGGCAGAATGGGTGGGGTCTGAGGGCCTAGGAAGGGGTCATAGATGGAGGAGGATCCTGACTTATGGTGGGGAACTGCAAAAACTTTTTTAATGCACCCCCCCTATACTTTCTGATTTCTGTTGGGAGGGGGCAGTCGGGGAGCAGTATTAAAAGGTGCTTAGGCGCAACGTGAAGAGCGATGAGGTGCACAGAATGGCATGCCTTCCAGGTACTTTTTGGGGGGGCTACCATTATTTTTTATTTCTCTGATCCTCCCTCATGGGGTGTACCCCAAATGGTTAGGGGCAACGGGGGAGGGGGGGTGGCAAAAAGCTGTTTGACAGTTTCTGTTACCAACAGGGGTCACCATACGATTCTGCTGCAGTTATGGTATTGAAAGGTACAACAAGGAGCATGTGAATGTATTTTTGCAGATGGGGTGCCCCAAAATTTTACTGCCAGCAGCAGCAGCCCCCCTCCTCCCCACCCAGCAGATTGGTATAGGTACCTTTAGGACATTTCTGTTGAAAAAAGAGGCTATAGCGAATCGTGCTATGAAATCCTAGAGCACTAACATTTGCTAAATAAAGGTGGCATCGGAGCATACGAATGAGGCAGAGAGAGGCTACTGTTGCCAATTGGTTTGGTGGGTCATAGTGAATAACCTCGGCATGCAAATAGGCAGTGTGAGGATTGGCAGTGTCTGTAGAGAATTTTGGCATGCTCTTCAGCTTATTTTTTCCTCCTTACGTTGGCTATGAACTACAGAGGAAAGGCCCGGCCTTACTGTTGGACAAAACATGTATTTATGATTTTAAGAAGTGTAGTCTGACTGTACTGAGAGGGGCTGTCAAGTACGGTAAATGCCTGTATACCCCTGCAATGTGCATCCAACTGTCACTTGAGATTCAATAGCGAACGAAGCAGCTGGGTTACTGACTGAATATAAATGGAAGGCACATAGCAAGGGTGTTTGTGGTCACTCAAATGATTGAAACCTGGTTGATGCACTACCAAAGCTGGGGTTCCAGGAGGGAACATTTGAGGGGCATTGAGATGGTGGTGCCCAGAGGTCAAAATATGTTTCAGAGACAGAGAGGTACTGCGGTCCTGGTCCCACATTGGGGGTAGTCAAAAGTCCTGCTAAAGATTTCTGTCCAACTGTTACCACGTTTTGTGCAGCCTGGCTCCCTCTGTAACGATTCCCCAGTGTCTTTCGATCCTACAGATGACTGTAGCAAACTTCCCAAATTTTTTCTTGGCCTCATACCCCCAAAGGAGTGCCTGACATTTGCCAGCCTAACGATACTCACATTCTGGGAAAAACCTCACTAACCATGCATATTTATGCACCACACATGGCAAATCCTTGCAATTGCAGAACATCATATCGCACTTGTCATCTTTGAGGTGCTGTAAGTATTTGGATTTGAGGTGCTCTCCCACCTGAAGTCTATGGTGCTGCTGTTCCTTTCTCACATGTCCCTACAAAGAGACAAGTGACACACAGACTCAATCACTCAGCAAACATATATGCTTTGACGCTTTCATCTTGCTGTTTACCTTCCAAATGTTCCCCCTTCACCACAAATACAGGCCAGCCATTCCTCATCCCCTCAGTCATCGTAGTCCTTCACTCCTTAGGCCCTGCAAGACAAAAATGACCAAGAATCATGTCAGCAAGAAGAAGAAAAGCCTCAGTGTGCTCTTTTGTTCATATTGCTGCCCACTAGTAACACTTCATGGCCACTGCAGCTTAAGAATGGGACTGAGAAGAGGGCTCTCCTATGCAAATAATGTCCTCCCATGCATACTTTCTTCTGAGGCGGTCGGCGGCTTGTGCCGTGATACTGCCTCCAACATATGGTCTTCAACCAAATTTTAAAAAAGCCCACCTGCCTTAGACGAAGGATTTTGCCACTCGAAGGAAGCACATGGGGACATCACCATCATTTAGCAGGGTCCTAAATTGCCTGCTGTCCGCCTGTATACAGAACAAGGACGTTCGTGGCCGTTCGTGAGCGTTCTTCAAAGGAAGGAGGTGGGTGAATAAATCCAAGATGCCAGGGCAGGCCCAGCCCAGTGCAGCCCAGCCCGGCACAGCGCACTGCTGTGGAGGTCCACTCCTTCACATCCTGCAGCAGGCATGATGCAGATCTACTAGAGCAAAGGCTTGACTCTGCTCTTGTCTGTCTCTTAAAGGAAACAATCTTTCCAACTTCTTATTGCACCTAATAAATGGACTCTAGCTAGCCTCAAACTCGACCCATCATTTCATTAGCCAGAGCTCATACTTGACCTTTATTTCTATCCAAGCTCACTGGCACCAAACCCCTGATTTGAGCGAGTGGCTCACACTAAAATGAAAAATCACCATCAACCAACCTATTTTACAATAAGTGTAGCACCATCCTCGCATTCTTGTGCTCAGTTATAACCCCCAATACCACAATTGCACTCTGCAATTCACCAAACTTAAAGGACAAAGAATGACGACATTGATAAAGGAAGATAAGGCCTTGTTCCTAGCACCTACTTGAGAAATAGGGCGGTTGGTAGAAGGTCATGAGAGAAAACATATGAAATGTTGGGAGACACCTGCCAAAAAAACACTAGCAAAAAAAAAAAATCACTGTTTGAAAATTTCCCACCTTGGGACACTTCTACAGCACTGGCAGGATTCGAACCCTGGCCTGTGAGGGCTGTCCCCACCAAAGGTACAAGCCTTACCTTTGAGCTATCTCCTTGGTGGTCTAGATGGTTGCAGTAGTAACTATAAGCAACATACAGGCCTTGGTGTCCTTTCCTGTGGCTTCCATTGCACATTAAATGGATGACCATGACATAAGGACAATTTGATAGGCTACTTACATGGAAACCAGAAAAACACTTAGCAACAAAAAAAAAGAGAAAATCACTGTTTGAAAATTTCCCACCTTGGGATACTTCTACAGCACTGGCAGGATTCGGACCCTGGCCTGTGAGGGCTGTCCCCACCAAAGGTACAAGCCTTACCTTTGAGCTATAACTCCTTGGTGGTCTGGAGGATTGCAGTAGTAACTATAAGCAACATACAGGCCTTGGTGTCCTTTCCTGTGGCTTCCATTGCACATTAAATGGATGACCATGACATACGGACAATTTGATAGGCTACTTACATGGAAACCAGAAAAACACTTAGCAAAAAAAAATAAAAGAAAATCACTGTTTGAAAATTTCCCACCTTGGGATACTTCTACAGCACTGGCAGGATTCGAACCCTGGCCTGTGAGGGCTGTACCCACCAAAGGTACAAGCCTTACCTTTGAGCTATAGCTCCTTGGTGGTCTAGAAGATTGCAGAAGTAACTATAAGCAACATACAGGCCTTGGTGTCCTTCCCTGTGGCTTCCATTGCACATTGAAAGGATGACCATGACATAAGGACAATTTGATAGGCTACTTACATGGAAACCAGTGTGGTCCAGTGGGTAAGTTCCTGCCTTCCATCCAGGCAACCAGGGTTCAAATCCAGGGTTCGGCACCAGGTAAGTAAATTGGTAAGTAAAATGTGTCTGTGTGTTGTGTAAGAGTGGAATCATGCCTAGCGAAAGAGGGATAGCAGATTGGTCGGTAAATAAAATAGGTGTGGAAAGAAAGGTGAAAGAAAGAGAATGGTTGTTGTCTGTAGGAGGAGGAGCCTGGGCAGAATGGGTGGGGTCAGACAGCAGAGGAGGGGTTTAGTAGGAGCCTAGTCAGATTGGGTGGGGTCAGAGAGGAAGGGTAGGAGGAGCCTAGGGGCTTAGGAGGAGCCTAGTCAGATTGGGTGGGGTCAGAGAGGTGGGGTATAGGAGGAGCATGGGCAGAATGGGTGGGGTCAGACAGCAGAGGAGGGGTTTAGGAGGAGCCAAGTCAGATTGGGTGGGGTCAAATAGGAGGAGCCTGGTCAGAATGGGTGAGGTCAGAGAGGAGGGGAGGGGTTTAGGAGGAGCCTAGTCAGATTGGGTGGGGTCAGAGAGGAAGGGTAGGAGGAGCCTAGGGGCTTAGGAGGAGCCTAGTCAGATTGGGTGGAGTCAGAGAGGAGGGGGTATAGGAGGAGCCTGGGCAGAATGGGTGGGGTCAGAGAGGTGGGGTATAGGAGGAGCCTGGGCAGAAAGGGTGGGGTCAGAGGGGTATGGGAGGAGCCTGGGCAGAATGGGTGGAGTCAGAGAGGAGGGGGTATAGGAGGAGCCTGGCAGAGGGGGGTGTAGGAGGAGCCTAGTCAGATTGGGTGGGGTCAAATAGGAGGAGCCTGGGCAGAATGGGTGGGGTCAGACAGCTTAGGAGGAGCCTGGGCAGAATGGGTGGGGTCAGACAGCAGAGGAGGGGCTTAGGAGGAGCCAAGTCAGATTGGGTGGGGTCAAATAGGAGGAGCCTGGGCAGAATGGGTGGGGTCAGAGGGGTATGGGAGGAGCCTGGGCAGAATGGGTGGAGTCAGAGAGGAGGGGGTATAGGAGGAGCCTGGGCAGAATGGGTGGGGTCAGACAGCAGAGGAGGGGCTTAGGAGGAGCTTAGTCAGATTGGGTGGGGTCAAATAGGAGGAGCCTAGTCAGAATGGGTGGAGTCAGAGAGGAGGGGGGTTTAGGAGGAGCCTGGGCAGAATGGGTGGGGTCAGAGAGGAGATGCTTAGGCGGAGCCTGGGCAGAATGGGTGGGGTCAGACAGCAGAGGAGGGGCTTAGGAGGAGCCTAGTCAGATTAGGTGGGGTATAGGAGGAGCCTGGGTCAGAGGGGTATGGGAGGAGCCTGGGCAGAATGGGTGGGGTCAGAGGGGTATGGGAGGAGCCTGGGCAGAATGGGTGGAGTCAGAGAGGAGGGGGTATAGGAGGAGCCTGGGCAGAATGGGTGGGGACAGCAGAGGAGGGGCTTAGGAGGAGCCAAGTCAGATTGGGTGGGGTCAGAGAGGAGGGGTATAGGAGGAGCCTGAGGGGTATAGGAGGAGCCTGGGCAGAATGGGTGGGGACAGCAGAGGAGGGGCTTAGGAGGAGCCTGGCAGGGGGGCTTAGGAGGAGCCTAGTCAGGGTGGGTCGGAGGGGCTTAGGAGGAGCCTATTCAGATTGGGTGGGGTCAAATAGGAGGAGCCTGGGCAGAATGGGTGGGGTCAGACAGCAGAGGAGGGGCTTAGGAGGAGCCAAGTCAGATTGGGTGGGGTCAAATAGGAGGAGCCTGGGCAGAATGGGTGGGGTCAGAGAGGAGGGGGTATAGGAGGAGCCTGGGCAGAGGGGGGTGTAGGAGGAGCCTAGTCAGAGTGGGTGGGGTCAAATAGGAGGAGCCTGGGCAGGTTGGGTGGGGCCAGACAGCAGAGGAGGGGCTTAGGAGGAACCTAGTCAGATTGGGTGGGGTCAAATAGGAGGAGCCTGGGCAGAATGGGTGGGGTCAGACAGCAGAGGAGGGGCTTAGGAGGAGCTTAGTCAGATTGGGTGGGGTCAGAGAGGAGGGGTATAGGAGGAGCCTGGGCAGAATGGGTGGAGTCAGGGAGGAGGGGGTATAGGAGGAGCCTGGGCAGAGGGGCTTAGGAGGAGCCTGGGCAGAGGGGGTGGGGTCAGAGAGGAGGGGCTTAGGAGGAGCCTGGGCAGAATGGGTGGGGGTCAGAGAGGAGGGGTATAGGAGGAGCCTGGCAGAGGGGGGGTGTAGGAGGAGCCTAGTCAGATTGGGTGTGGTCAAATAGGAGGAGCCTGGGCAGAATGGGAGGGGCCTGGGTAGAATGGGTGGAGTCAGAGAGGAGGGGGTATAGGAGGAGCCTGGCAGAGGGGGGTGTAGGAGGAGCCTAGTCAGATTGGGTGGGGTCAAATAGGAGAAGCCTGGGCAGAATGGGTGGGGTCAGAGGGGTATGGGAGGAGCCTGGGTAGAATGGGTGGAGTCAGAGAGGAAGGGGTATAGGAGGAGCCTGGCAGAGGGGCTTAGGAGGAGCTTAGTCAGATTGGGTGGGGTCAAATAGGAGGAGCCTAGTCAGATTGGGTGGGGTCAGAGAGGAGGGGTATAGGAGGAGCCTGGGCAGAATGGGTGGGGTCAGAGGGGTATGGGAGGAGCCTGGGCAGAATGGGTGGGGTCAGACAGCAGAGGAGGGGCTTAGGAGGAGCCTGGGCAGAATGGGTTGGGTCAGACAGCAGAGGAGGGGCTTAGGAGGAGCCTAGTCAGATTGGGTGGGCTCAGAGAGGAGGAGGGGTATAGGAGGAGCCTGGGCAGAATGGGTGGGGTCAGACAGCAGAGGAGGGGCTTAGGAGGAGCCTGGGCAGATTGGGTGGGGTCAGAGAGGAGGGGTATAGGAGGAGCCTGGGCAGAATGGGTGGAGTCAGGGAGGAGGGGGTATAGGAGGAGCCTGGGCAGAGGGGCTTAGGAGGAGCCTGGGCAGAGGGGGTGGGGTCAGAGAGGAGGGGCTTAGGAGGAGCCTGGGCAGAATGGGTGGGGTCAGAGAGGAGGGGTATAGGAGGAGCCTGGCAGAGGGGGGGTGTAGGAGGAGCCTAGTCAGATTGGGTGGGGTCAAATAGGAGGAGCCTGGGCAGAATGGGAGGGGCCTGGGTAGAATGGGTGGAGTCAGAGAGGAGGGGGTATAGGAGGAGCCTGGCAGAGGGGGGTGTAGGAGGAGCCTAGTCAGATTGGGTGGGGTCAAATAGGAGAAGCCTGGGCAGAATGGGTGGGGTCAGAGGGGTATGGGAGGAGCCTGGGTAGAATGGGTGGAGTCAGAGAGGAAGGGGTATAGGAGGAGCCTGGCAGGGGGGCTTAGGAGGAGCTTAGTCAGATTGGGTGGGGTCAAATAGGAGGAGCCTAGTCAGATTGGGTGGGGTCAGAGAGGAGGGGTATAGGAGGAGCCTGGGCAGAATGGGTGGGGTCAGACAGCAGAGGAGGGGCTTAGGAGGAGCCTAGTCAGATTGGGTGGGGTCAGAGAGGAGGAGGCTGGGCAGAATGGGTGGGGTCAGACAGCAGAGGAGGGGCTTAGGAGGAGCCTAGTCAGATTGGGTGGGCTCAGAGAGGTGGGGTATAGGAGGAGCCTGGGCAGAATGGGTGGGGTCAGACAGCAGAGGAGGGGCTTAGGAGGAGCCTAGTCAGATTGGGTGGGGTCAGAGAGGTGGGGTATAGGAGGAGCCTGGGCAGAATGGGTGGGGTCAGACAGCAGAGGAGGGGCTTAGGAGGAGCCTGGGCAGGAGGAGGGGGTATATGGGCAGAATGGGTGGGGTCAGAGAGGAGGGGCTTAGGAGGAGCCTGGGCAGAATGGGTGGAGTCAGAGAGGAGGGGGTATAGGAGGAGCCTGGGCAGAATGGGTATAGGAGGAGCCTAGTCAGATTGGGTGTGGTCAAATAGGAGGAGCCTGGGCAGAATGGGTGGGGTCAGAGAGGAGGGGGTATAGGAGGAGCCTGGGCAGAGGGGGGTGTAGGAGGAGCCTAGTCAGAGTGGGTGGGGTCAAATAGGAGGAGCCTGGGCAGAATGGGTGGGGTCAGAGGGGTATGGGAGGAGCCTGGGCAGAATGGGTGGGGTCAGACAGCAGAGGAGGGGCTTAGGAGGAGCCTGGGCAGAATGGGTGGGGTCAGAGAGGAGGAGGCTGGGCAGAATGGGTGGGGTCAGACAGCAGAGGAGGGGCTTAGGAGGAGCCTGGGCAGAGGGGGTGGGGTCAGAGAGGAGGGGTATAGGAGGAGCCTGGGCAGGAGGAGGGGGTATATGGGCAGAATGGGTGGGGTCAGAGAGGAGGGGCTTAGGAGGAGCCTGGGCAGAATGGGTGGAGTCAGAGAGGAGGGGGTATAGGAGGAGCCTGGGCAGAATGGGTGGGGTCAGAGGGGTATGGGAGGAGCCTGGGTAGAATGGGTGGAGTCAGAGAGGAGGGGGTATAGGAGGAGCCTGGCAGAGGGGGGTGTAGGAGGAGCCTAGTCAGATTGGGTGGGGTCAGAGAGGTGGGGTATAGGAGGAGCCTGGGCAGAATGGGTGGGGTCAGAGAGGAGGAGCCTGGGCAGAATGGGTGGGGTCAGAAAGGAGGGGCTTAGGAGGAGCCTGGGCAGAATGAGTGGGGTCAGACAGCAGAGGAGGGGCTTAGGAGGGG
Organism: Lissotriton vulgaris; assembly: GCF_964263255.1. Taxonomy (NCBI): domain Eukaryota; kingdom Metazoa; phylum Chordata; class Amphibia; order Caudata; family Salamandridae; genus Lissotriton; species Lissotriton vulgaris. Next base: position 1,004,597,713 of record NC_141695.1, read on the forward strand.
CCTAGGGGCTTAGGAGGAGCCTAGTCAGATTGGGTGGGGTCAGAGAGGAGGGGTATAGGAGGAGCCTGCCAGAGGGGGGGTGTAGGAGGAGCCTAGTCAGATTGGGTGGGGTCAAATAGGAGGAGCCTGGGCAGAATGGGTGGGGTCAGAGGGGTATGGGAGGGGCCTGGGTAGAATGGGTGGAGTCAGAGAGGAGGGGGTATAGGAGGAGCCTGGCAGAGGGGGGTGTAGGAGGAGCCTAGTCAGATTGGGTGGGGTCAAATAGGAGAAGCCTGGGCAGAATGGGTGGGGTCAGAGGGGTATGGGAGGAGCCTGGGTAGAATGGGTGGAGTCAGAGAGGAGGGGCTTAGTCAGATTGGGTGGGGTCAGAGAGGTGGGGTATAGGAGGGGTATAGGAGGAGCCTGGGCAGAATGGGTGGGGTCAGACAGCAGAGGAGGGGCTTAGGAGGAGCCTAGTCAGATTGGGTGGGGTCAAAAAGGAGGAGCCTGGGCAGAATGGGTGGGGTCAGACAGCAGAGGAGGGGCTTAAGAGGAGCCTGGGCAGAGGGGGTGGGGTCAGAGAGGAGGGGTATAGGAGGAGCCTGGGCAGAATGGGTGGGGTCAGTAGGAGGAGCCTGGGCAGAATGGGTGGGGTCAGAGAGGTGGGGTATAGGAGGAGCCTGGGCAGAATGGGTGGGGTCAGAGGGGTATGGGAGGAGCCTCGGCAGAATGGGTGGAGTCAGAGAGGAGGGGGTATAGGAGGAGCCTGGGCAGAATGGGTGGGGTCAGACAGCAGAGGAGGGGCTTAGGAGGAGCTTAGTCAGATTGGGTGGGGTCAAATAGGAGGAGCCTAGTCAGAATGGGTGGAGTCAGAGAGGAGGGGGGTTTAGGAGGAGCCTGGGCAGAATGGGTGGGGTCAGAGAGGAGATGCTTAGGCGGAGCCTGGGCAGAATGGGTGGGGTCAGACAGCAGACGAGGGGCTTAGGAGGAGCCTAGTCAGATTAGGTGGGGTATAGGAGGAGCCTGGGTCAGAGGGGTATGGGAGGAGCCTGGGCAGAATGGGTGGGGTCAGAGGGGTATGGGAGGAGCCTGGGCAGAATGGGTGGAGTCAGAGAGGAGGGGGTATAGGAGGAGCCTGGGCAGAATGGGTGGGGACAGCAGAGGAGGGGCTTAGGAGGAGCCAAGTCAGATTGGGTGGGGTCAGAGAGGAGGGGTATAGGAGGAGCCTGAGGGGTATAGGAGGAGCCTGGGCAGAATGGGTGGGGACAGCAGAGGAGGGGCTTAGGAGGAGCCTGGGCAGAATGGGTGGGGTCAGACAGCAGAGGAGGGGCTTAGGAGGAGCCTAGTCAGATTGGGTGGGTCGGAGGGGCTTAGGAGGAGCCTATTCAGATTGGGTGGGGTCAGAGAGGAGGGGTATAGGAGGAGCCTGGGCAGGTTGGGTGGGGCCAGACAGCAGAGGAGGGGCTTAGGAGGAACCTAGTCAGATTGGGTGGGGTCAAATAGGAGGAGCCTGGGCAGAATGGGTGGGGTCAGACAGCAGAGGAGGGGCTTAGGAGGAGCTTAGTCAGATTGGGTGGGGTCAGAGAGGAGGGGTATAGGAGGAGCCTGGGCAGAATGGGTGGAGTCAGGGAGGAGGGGGTATAGGAGGAGCCTGGGCAGAGGGGCTTAGGAGGAGCCTGGGCAGAGGGGGTGGGGTCAGAGAGGTGGGGTATAGGAGGGGTATAGGAGGAGCCTGGGCAGAATGGGTGGGGTCAGACAGCAGAGGAGGGGCTTAGGAGGAGCCTAGTCAGATTGGGTGGGGTCAAAAAGGAGGAGCCTGGGCAGAATGGGTGGGGTCAGACAGCAGAGGAGGGGCTTAAGAGGAGCCTGGGCAGAGGGGGTGGGGTCAGAGAGGAGGGGTATAGGAGGAGCCTGGGCAGAATGGGTGGGGTCAGTAGGAGGAGCCTGGGCAGAATGGGTGGGGTCAGAGAGGTGGGGTATAGGAGGAGCCTGGGCAGAATGGGTGGGGTCAGAGGGGTATGGGAGGAGCCTCGGCAGAATGGGTGGAGTCAGAGAGGAGGGGGTATAGGAGGAGCCTGGGCAGAATGGGTGGGGTCAGACAGCAGAGGAGGGGCTTAGGAGGAGCTTAGTCAGATTGGGTGGGGTCAAATAGGAGGAGCCTAGTCAGAATGGGTGGAGTCAGAGAGGAGGGGGGTTTAGGAGGAGCCTGGGCAGAATGGGTGGGGTCAGAGAGGAGATGCTTAGGCGGAGCCTGGGCAGAATGGGTGGGGTCAGACAGCAGACGAGGGGCTTAGGAGGAGCCTAGTCAGATTAGGTGGGGTATAGGAGGAGCCTGGGTCAGAGGGGTATGGGAGGAGCCTGGGCAGAATGGGTGGGGTCAGAGGGGTATGGGAGGAGCCTGGGCAGAATGGGTGGAGTCAGAGAGGAGGGGGTATAGGAGGAGCCTGGGCAGAATGGGTGGGGACAGCAGAGGAGGGGCTTAGGAGGAGCCAAGTCAGATTGGGTGGGGTCAGAGAGGAGGGGTATAGGAGGAGCCTGAGGGGTATAGGAGGAGCCTGGGCAGAATGGGTGGGGACAGCAGAGGAGGGGCTTAGGAGGAGCCTGGGCAGAATGGGTGGGGTCAGACAGCAGAGGAGGGGCTTAGGAGGAGCCTAGTCAGATTGGGTGGGTCGGAGGGGCTTAGGAGGAGCCTATTCAGATTGGGTGGGGTCAGAGAGGAGGGGTATAGGAGGAGCCTGGGCAGGTTGGGTGGGGCCAGACAGCAGAGGAGGGGCTTAGGAGGAACCTAGTCAGATTGGGTGGGGTCAAATAGGAGGAGCCTGGGCAGAATGGGTGGGGTCAGACAGCAGAGGAGGGGCTTAGGAGGAGCTTAGTCAGATTGGGTGGGGTCAGAGAGGAGGGGTATAGGAGGAGCCTGGGCAGAATGGGTGGAGTCAGGGAGGAGGGGGTATAGGAGGAGCCTGGGCAGAGGGGCTTAGGAGGAGCCTGGGCAGAGGGGGTGGGGTCAGAGAGGAGGGGCTTAGGAGGAGCCTGGGCAGAATGGGTGGGGTCAGAGAGGAGGGGTATAGGAGGAGCCTGGCAGAGGGGGGGTGTAGGAGGAGCCTAGTCAGATTGGGTGGGGTCAAATGGGAGGAGCCTGGGCAGAATGGGAGGGGCCTGGGTAGAATGGGTGGAGTCAGAGAGGAGGGGGTATAGGAGGAGCCTGGCAGAGGGGGGTGTAGGAGGAGCCTAGTCAGATTGGGTGGGGTCAAATAGGAGAAGCCTGGGCAGAATGGGTGGGGTCAGAGGGGTATGGGAGGAGCCTGGGTAGAATGGGTGGAGTCAGAGAGGAAGGGGTATAGGAGGAGCCTGGCAGAGGGGCTTAGGAGGAGCTTAGTCAGATTGGGTGGGGTCAAATAGGAGGAGCCTAGTCAGATTGGGTGGGGTCAGAGAGGAGGGGTATAGGAGGAGCCTGGGCAGAATGGGTGGGGTCAGACAGCAGAGGAGGGGCTTAGGAGGAGCCTAGTCAGATTGGGTGGGGTCAGAGAGGTGGGGTATAGGAGGAGCCTGGGCAGAATGGGTGGGGTCAGAGGGGTATGGGAGGAGCCTGGGCAGAATGGGTGGGGTCAGACAGCAGAGGAGGGGCTTAGGAGGAGCCTAGTCAGATTGGGTGGGGTCAAATAGGAGGAGCCTGGGCAGAATGGGTGGGGTCAGACAGCAGAGGAGGGGCTTAGGAGGAGCCTGGGCAGAGGGGGTGGGGTCAGAGAGGAGGGGTATAGGAGGAGCCTGGGCAGGAGGAGGGGGTATATGGGCAGAATGGGTGGGGTCAGAGAGGAGGGGCTTAGGAGGAGCCTGGGCAGAATGGGTGGAGTCAGAGAGGAGGGGGTATAGGAGGAGCCTGGGCAGAATGGGTGGGGTCAGAGGGGTATGGGAGGAGCCTGGGTAGAATGGGTGGAGTCAGAGAGGAGGGGGTATAGGAGGAGCCTGGCAGAGGGGGGTGTAGGAGGAGCCTAGTCAGATTGGGTGGGGTCAGAGAGGTGGGGTATAGGAGGAGCCTGGGCAGAATGGGTGGGGTCAGAGAGGAGGAGCCTGGGCAGAATGGGTGGGGTCAGAAAGGAGGGGCTTAGGAGGAGCCTGGGCAGAATGAGTGGGGTCAGACAGCAGAGGAGGGGCTTAGGAGGGGCCTAGGGGCTTAGGAGGAGCCTAGTCAGATTGGGTGGGGTCAGAGAGGAGGGGTATAGGAGGAGCCTGCCAGAGGGGGGGTGTAGGAGGAGCCTAGTCAGATTGGGTGGGGTCAAATAGGAGGAGCCTGGGCAGAATGGGTGGGGTCAGAGGGGTATGGGAGGGGCCTGGGTAGAATGGGTGGAGTCAGAGAGGAGGGGGTATAGGAGGAGCCTGGCAGAGGGGGGTGTAGGAGGAGCCTAGTCAGATTGGGTGGGGTCAAATAGGAGAAGCCTGGGCAGAATGGGTGGGGTCAGAGGGGTATGGGAGGAGCCTGGGTAGAATGGGTGGAGTCAGAGAGGAAGGGGTATAGGAGGAGCCTGGGCAGAATGGGTGGGGTCAGGCAGAGGAGGGGCTTAGTCAGATTGGGTGGGGTCAGAGAGGTGGGGTATAGGAGGGGTATAGGAGGAGCCTGGGCAGAATGGGTGGGGTCAGACAGCAGAGGAGGGGCTTAGGAGGAGCCTAGTCAGATTGGGTGGGGTCAAAAAGGAGGAGCCTGGGCAGAATGGGTGGGGTCAGACAGCAGAGGAGGGGCTTAAGAGGAGCCTGGGCAGAGGGGGTGGGGTCAGAGAGGAGGGGTATAGGAGGAGCCTGGGCAGAATGGGTGGGGTCAGTAGGAGGAGCCTGGGCAGAATGGGTGGGGTCAGAGAGGTGGGGTATAGGAGGAGCCTGGGCAGAATGGGTGGGGTCAGAGGGGTATGGGAGGAGCCTCGGCAGAATGGGTGGAGTCAGAGAGGAGGGGGTATAGGAGGAGCCTGGGCAGAATGGGTGGGGTCAGACAGCAGAGGAGGGGCTTAGGAGGAGCTTAGTCAGATTGGGTGGGGTCAAATAGGAGGAGCCTAGTCAGAATGGGTGGAGTCAGAGAGGAGGGGGGTTTAGGAGGAGCCTGGGCAGAATGGGTGGGGTCAGACAGCAGAGGAGGGGCTTAGGAGGAGCTTAGTCAGATTGGGTGGGGTCAAATAGGAGGAGCCTAGTCAGATTGGGTGGGGTCAGAGAGGTGGGGTATAGGAGGAGCCTGGGCAGAATGGGTGGGGTCAGAGGGGTATGGGAGGAGCCTGGGCAGAATGGGTGGGGTCAGACAGCAGAGGAGGGGCTTAGGAGGAGCCTAGTCAGATTGGGTGGGGTCAAATAGGAGGAGCCTGGGCAGAATGGGTGGGGTCAGACAGCAGAGGAGGGGCTTAGGAGGAGCCTGGGCAGAGGGGGTGGGGTCAGAGAGGAGGGGTATAGGAGGAGCCTGGGCAGGAGGAGGGGGTATATGGGCAGAATGGGTGGGGTCAGAGAGGAGGGGCTTAGGAGGAGCCTGGGCAGAATGGGTGGAGTCAGAGAGGAGGGGGTATAGGAGGAGCCTGGGCAGAATGGGTGGGGTCAGAGGGGTATGGGAGGAGCCTGGGTAGAATGGGTGGAGTCAGAGAGGAGGGGGTATAGGAGGAGCCTGGCAGAGGGGGGTGTAGGAGGAGCCTAGTCAGATTGGGTGGGGTCAGAGAGGTGGGGTATAGGAGGAGCCTGGGCAGAATGGGTGGGGTCAGAGAGGAGGAGCCTGGGCAGAATGGGTGGGGTCAGAAAGGAGGGGCTTAGGAGGAGCCTGGGCAGAATGAGTGGGGTCAGACAGCAGAGGAGGGGCTTAGGAGGGGCCTAGGGGCTTAGGAGGAGCCTAGTCAGATTGGGTGGGGTCAGAGAGGAGGGGTATAGGAGGAGCCTGCCAGAGGGGGGGTGTAGGAGGAGCCTAGTCAGATTGGGTGGGGTCAAATAGGAGGAGCCTGGGCAGAATGGGTGGGGTCAGAGGGGTATGGGAGGGGCCTGGGTAGAATGGGTGGAGTCAGAGAGGAGGGGGTATAGGAGGAGCCTGGCAGAGGGGGGTGTAGGAGGAGCCTAGTCAGATTGGGTGGGGTCAAATAGGAGAAGCCTGGGCAGAATGGGTGGGGTCAGAGGGGTATGGGAGGAGCCTGGGTAGAATGGGTGGAGTCAGAGAGGAAGGGGTATAGGAGGAGCCTGGGCAGAATGGGTGGGGTCAGGCAGAGGAGGGGCTTAGTCAGAATGGGTGGGGTCAGAGAGGTGGGGTATAGGAGGGGTATAGGAGGAGCCTGGGCAGAATGGGTGGGGTCAGACAGCAGAGGAGGGGCTTAGGAGGAGCCTAGTCAGATTGGGTGGGGTCAAAAAGGAGGAGCCTGGGCAGAATGGGTGGGGTCAGACAGCAGAGGAGGGGCTTAAGAGGAGCCTGGGCAGAGGGGGTGGGGTCAGAGAGGAGGGGTATAGGAGGAGCCTGGGCAGAATGGGTGGGGTCAGTAGGAGGAGCCTGGGCAGAATGGGTGGGGTCAGAGAGGTGGGGTATAGGAGGAGCCTGGGCAGAATGGGTGGGGTCAGAGGGGTATGGGAGGAGCCTCGGCAGAATGGGTGGAGTCAGAGAGGAGGGGGTATAGGAGGAGCCTGGGCAGAATGGGTGGGGTCAGACAGCAGAGGAGGGGCTTAGGAGGAGCTTAGTCAGATTGGGTGGGGTCAAATAGGAGGAGCCTAGTCAGAATGGGTGGAGTCAGAGAGGAGGGGGGTTTAGGAGGAGCCTGGGCAGAATGGGTGGGGTCAGAGAGGAGATGCTTAGGCGGAGCCTGGGCAGAATGGGTGGGGTCAGACAGCAGAGGAGGGGCTTAGGAGGAGCCTAGTCAGATTAGGTGGGGTATAGGAGGAGCCTGGGTCAGAGGGGTATGGGAGGAGCCTGGGCAGAATGGGTGGGGTCAGAGGGGTATGGGAGGAGCCTGGGCAGAATGGGTGGAGTCAGAGAGGAGGGGGTATAGGAGGAGCCTGGGCAGAATGGGTGGGGACAGCAGAGGAGGGGCTTAGGAGGAGCCAAGTCAGATTGGGTGGGGTCAGAGAGGAGGGGTATAGGAGGAGCCTGAGGGGTATAGGAGGAGCCTGGGCAGAATGGGTGGGGACAGCAGAGGAGGGGCTTAGGAGGAGCCTGGGCAGAATGGGTGGGGTCAGACAGCAGAGGAGGGGCTTAGGAGGAGCCTAGTCAGATTGGGTGGGTCGGAGGGGCTTAGGAGGAGCCTATTCAGATTGGGTGGGGTCAGAGAGGAGGGGTATAGGAGGAGCCTGGGCAGGTTGGGTGGGGCCAGACAGCAGAGGAGGGGCTTAGGAGGAACCTAGTCAGATTGGGTGGGGTCAAATAGGAGGAGCCTGGGCAGAATGGGTGGGGTCAGACAGCAGAGGAGGGGCTTAGGAGGAGCTTAGTCAGATTGGGTGGGGTCAGAGAGGAGGGGTATAGGAGGAGCCTGGGCAGAATGGGTGGAGTCAGGGAGGAGGGGGTATAGGAGGAGCCTGGGCAGAGGGGCTTAGGAGGAGCCTGGGCAGAGGGGGTGGGGTCAGAGAGGAGGGGCTTAGGAGGAGCCTGGGCAGAATGGGTGGGGTCAGAGAGGAGGGGTATAGGAGGAGCCTGGCAGAGGGGGGGTGTAGGAGGAGCCTAGTCAGATTGGGTGGGGTCAAATAGGAGGAGCCTGGGCAGAATGGGAGGGGCCTGGGTAGAATGGGTGGAGTCAGAGAGGAGGGGGTATAGGAGGAGCCTGGCAGAGGGGGGTGTAGGAGGAGCCTAGTCAGATTGGGTGGGGTCAAATAGGAGAAGCCTGGGCAGAATGGGTGGGGTCAGAGGGGTATGGGAGGAGCCTGGGTAGAATGGGTGGAGTCAGAGAGGAAGGGGTATAGGAGGAGCCTGGCAGAGGGGCTTAGGAGGAGCTTAGTCAGATTGGGTGGGGTCAAATAGGAGGAGCCTAGTCAGATTGGGTGGGGTCAGAGAGGAGGGGTATAGGAGGAGCCTGGGCAGAATGGGTGGGGTCAGACAGCAGAGGAGGGGCTTAGGAGGAGCCTAGTCAGATTGGGTGGGGTCAGAGAGGTGGGGTATAGGAGGAGCCTGGGCAGAATGGGTGGGGTCAGAGGGGTATGGGAGGAGCCTGGGCAGAATGGGTGGGGTCAGACAGCAGAGGAGGGGCTTAGGAGGAGCCTAGTCAGATTGGGTGGGGTCAAATAGGAGGAGCCTGGGCAGAATGGGTGGGGTCAGACAGCAGAGGAGGGGCTTAGGAGGAGCCTGGGCAGAATGGGTGGGGTCAGAGAGGAGGAGGCTGGGCAGAATGGGTGGGGTCAGACAGCAGAGGAGGGGCTTAGGAGGAGCCTAGTCAGATTGGGTGGGCTCAGAGAGGTGGGGTATAGGAGGAGCCTGGGCAGAATGGGTGGGGTCAGACAGCAGAGGAGGGGCTTAGGAGGAGCCTGGGCAGATTGGGTGGGGTCAGAGAGGAGGGGTATAGGAGGAGCCTGGGCAGAATGGGTGGAGTCAGGGAGGAGGGGGTATAGGAGGAGCCTGGGCAGAGGGGCTTAGGAGGAGCCTGGGCAGAGGGGGTGGGGTCAGAGAGGAGGGGCTTAGGAGGAGCCTGGGCAGAATGGGTGGGGTCAGAGAGGAGGGGTATAGGAGGAGCCTGGCAGAGGGGGGGTGTAGGAGGAGCCTAGTCAGATTGGGTGGGGTCAAATAGGAGGAGCCTGGGCAGAATGGGAGGGGCCTGGGTAGAATGGGTGGAGTCAGAGAGGAGGGGGTATAGGAGGAGCCTGGCAGAGGGGGGTGTAGGAGGAGCCTAGTCAGATTGGGTGGGGTCAAATAGGAGAAGCCTGGGCAGAATGGGTGGGGTCAGAGGGGTATGGGAGGAGCCTGGGTAGAATGGGTGGAGTCAGAGAGGAAGGGGTATAGGAGGAGCCTGGCAGAGGGGCTTAGGAGGAGCTTAGTCAGATTGGGTGGGGTCAAATAGGAGGAGCCTAGTCAGATTGGGTGGGGTCAGAGAGGAGGGGTATAGGAGGAGCCTGGGCAGAATGGGTGGGGTCAGACAGCAGAGGAGGGGCTTAGGAGGAGCCTAGTCAGATTGGGTGGGGTCAGAGAGGTGGGGTATAGGAGGAGCCTGGGCAGAATGGGTGGGGTCAGAGGGGTATGGGAGGAGCCTGGGCAGAATGGGTGGGGTCAGACAGCAGAGGAGGGGCTTAGGAGGAGCCTAGTCAGATTGGGTGGGGTCAGAGAGGAGGAGGCTGGGCAGAATGGGTGGGGTCAAACAGCAGAGGAGGGGCTTAGGAGGAGCCTGGGCAGAGGGGGTGGGGTCAGAGAGGAGGGGTATAGGAGGAGCCTGGGCAGGAGGAGGGGGTATATGGGCAGAATGGGTGGGGTCAGAGAGGAGGGGGTATAGGAGGAGCCTGGGCAGGAGGAGGGGGTATATGGGCAGAATGGGTGGGGTCAGAGAGGAGGGGGTATAGGAGGAGCCTGGGCAGAATGGGTATAGGAGGAGCCTAGTCAGATTGGGTGTGGTCAAATAGGAGGAGCCTGGGCAGAATGGGTGGGGTCAGACAGCAGAGGAGGGGCTTAGGAGGAGCCTAGTCAGATTGGGTGGGGTCAGAGAGGTGGGGTATAGGAGGAGCCTGGGCAGAATGGGTGGGGTCAGACAGCAGAGGAGGGGCTTAGGAGGAGCCTGGGCAGAGGGGGTGGGGTCAGAGAGGAGGGGTATAGGAGGAGCCTGGGCAGGAGGAGGGGGTATATGGGCAGAATGGGTGGGGTCAGAGAGGAGGGGCTTAGGAGGAGCCTGGGCAGAATGGGTGGAGTCAGAGAGGAGGGGGTATAGGAGGAGCCTGGGCAGAATGGGTATAGGAGGAGCCTAGTCAGATTGGGTGTGGTCAAATAGGAGGAGCCTGGGCAGAATGGGTGGGGTCAGAGAGGAGGGGGTATAGGAGGAGCCTGGGCAGAGGGGGGTGTAGGAGGAGCCTAGTCAGAGTGGGTGGGGTCAAATAGGAGGAGCCTGGGCAGAATGGGTGGGGTCAGAGGGGTATGGGAGGAGCCTGGGCAGAATGGGTGGGGTCAGACAGCAGAGGAGGGGCTTAGGAGGAGCCTGGGCAGAATGGGTGGGGTCAGAGAGGAGGAGGCTGGGCAGAATGGGTGGGGTCAGACAGCAGAGGAGGGGCTTAGGAGGAGCCTGGGCAGAGGGGGTGGGGTCAGAGAGGAGGGGTATAGGAGGAGCCTGGGCAGGAGGAGGGGGTATATGGGCAGAATGGGTGGGGTCAGAGAGGAGGGGCTTAGGAGGAGCCTGGGCAGAATGGGTGGAGTCAGAGAGGAGGGGGTATAGGAGGAGCCTGGGCAGAATGGGTGGGGTCAGAGGGGTATGGGAGGAGCCTGGGTAGAATGGGTGGAGTCAGAGAGGAGGGGGTATAGGAGGAGCCTGGCAGAGGGGGGTGTAGGAGGAGCCTAGTCAGATTGGGTGGGGTCAGAGAGGTGGGGTATAGGAGGAGCCTGGGCAGAATGGGTGGGGTCAGAGAGGAGGAGCCTGGGCAGAATGGGTGGGGTCAGAAAGGAGGGGCTTAGGAGGAGCCTGGGCAGAATGAGTGGGGTCAGACAGCAGAGGAGGGGCTTAGGAGGGGCCTAGGGGCTTAGGAGGAGCCTAGTCAGATTGGGTGGGGTCAGAGAGGAGGGGTATAGGAGGAGCCTGCCAGAGGGGGGGTGTAGGAGGAGCCTAGTCAGATTGGGTGGGGTCAAATAGGAGGAGCCTGGGCAGAATGGGTGGGGTCAGAGGGGTATGGGAGGGGCCTGGGTAGAATGGGTGGAGTCAGAGAGGAGGGGGTATAGGAGGAGCCTGGCAGAGGGGGGTGTAGGAGGAGCCTAGTCAGATTGGGTGGGGTCAAATAGGAGAAGCCTGGGCAGAATGGGTGGGGTCAGAGGGGTATGGGAGGAGCCTGGGTAGAATGGGTAGAATGGGTGGAGTCAGAGAGGAAGGGGTATAGGAGGAGCCTGGGCAGAATGGGTGGGGTCAGGCAGAGGAGGGGCTTAGTCAGATTGGGTGGGGTCAGAGAGGTGGGGTATAGGAGGGGTATAGGAGGAGCCTGGGCAGAATGGGTGGGGTCAGACAGCAGAGGAGGGGCTTAGGAGGAGCCTAGTCAGATTGGGTGGGGTCAAAAAGGAGGAGCCTGGGCAGAATGGGTGGGGTCAGACAGCAGAGGAGGGGCTTAAGAGGAGCCTGGGCAGAGGGGGTGGGGTCAGAGAGGAGGGGTATAGGAGGAGCCTGGCCAGAGGGGGTGGGGTCAGACAGCAGAGGAGGGGCTTTGGAGGAGCCTGGGCAGAATGGGTGGGGTCAGACAGCAGAGGAGGGGCTTAGGAGGAGCCTGGGCAGGAGGAGGGGGTATATGGGCAGAATGGGTGAGGTCAGAGAGGAGGGGCTTAGGAGGAGCCTGGGCAGAATGGGTGGAGTCAGAGAGGAGGGGGTATAGGAGGAGCCTGGGCAGAATGGGTATAGGAGGAGCCTAGTCAGATTGGGTGTGGTCAAATAGGAGGAGCCTGGGCAGAATGGGTGGGGTCAGAGAGGAGGGGGTATAGGAGGAGCCTGGCAGAGGGGGGTATAGGAGGAGCCTGGCAGAGGGGGGTGTAGGAGGAGCCTAGTCAGATTGGGTGGGGTCAAATAGGAGGAGCCTGGGCAGAATGGGTGGGGTCAGAGGGGTATGGGAGGAGCCTAGGTAGAATGGGTGGAGTCAGAGAGGAGGGGGTATAGGAGGAGCCTGGCAGAGGGGGGTGTAGGAGGAGACTAGTCAGATTGGGTGGGGTCAAATAGGAGGAGCCTGAGCAGAGGGGGTGGGGTCAGAGAGGAGGGGTATAGGAGGAGCCTGGGCAGAATGGGTGGGGTCAGACAGCAGAGGAGGGGCTTAGGAGGAGCCTGGGCAGAATGGGTGGGGTCAGAGAGGAGGGGCTTAGGAGGAGCCTGGGCAGAATGGGTGGGGTCAGAGAGGAGGGGCTTAGGAGGAGCTTAGTCAGATTGGGTGGGGTCAGAGAGGAGGGGTATAGGAGGAGCCTGGGCAGAATGGGTGGAGTCAGAGAGGAGGGGGTATAGGAGGAGCCTGGGCAGAGGGGCTTAGGAGGAGCCTGGGCAGAGGGGGTGGGGTCAGAGAGGAGGGGCTTAGGAGGAGCCTGGGCAGAATGGGTGGGGTCAGAGAGGAGGGGTATAGGAGGAGCCTGGCAGAGGGGGGGTGTAGGAGGAGCCTAGTCAGATTGGGTGGGGTCAAATAGGAGGAGCCTGGGCAGAATGGGAGGGGCCTGGGTAGAATGGGTGGAGTCAGAGAGGAGGGGGTATAGGAGGAGCCTGGCAGAGGGGGGTGTAGGAGGAGCCTAGTCAGATTGGGTGGGGTCAAATAGGAGAAGCCTGGGCAGAATGGGTGGGGTCAGAGGGGTATGGGAGGAGCCTGGGTAGAATGGGTGGAGTCAGAGAGGAAGGGGTATAGGAGGAGCCTGGCAGAGGGGCTTAGGAGGAGCTTAGTCAGATTGGGTGGGGTCAAATAGGAGGAGCCTAGTCAGATTGGGTGGGGTCAGAGAGGAGGGGTATAGGAGGAGCCTGGGCAGAATGGGTGGGGTCAGACAGCAGAGGAGGGGCTTAGGAGGAGCCTAGTCAGATTGGGTGGGGTCAGAGAGGTGGGGTATAGGAGGAGCCTGGGCAGAATGGGTGGGGTCAGAGGGGTATGGGAGGAGCCTGGGCAGAATGGGTGGGGTCAGACAGCAGAGGAGGGGCTTAGGAGGAGCCTAGTCAGATTGGGTGGGGTCAAATAGGAGGAGCCTGGGCAGAATGGGTGGGGTCAGACAGCAGAGGAGGGGCTTAGGAGGAGCCTGGGCAGAATGGGTGGGGTCAGAGAGGAGGAGGCTGGGCAGAATGGGTGGGGTCAGACAGCAGAGGAGGGGCTTAGGAGGAGCCTAGTCAGATTGGGTGGGCTCAGAGAGGTGGGGTATAGGAGGAGCCTGGGCAGAATGGGTGGGGTCAGACAGCAGAGGAGGGGCTTAGGAGGAGCCTGGGCAGAGGGGGTGGGGTCAGAGAGGAGGGGTATAGGAGGAGCCTGGGCAGGAGGAGGGGGTATATGGGCAGAATGGGTGGGGTCAGAGAGGAGGGGGTATAGGAGGAGCCTGGGCAGGAGGAGGGGGTATATGGGCAGAATGGGTGGGGTCAGAGAGGAGGGGGTATAGGAGGAGCCTGGGCAGAATGGGTATAGGAGGAGCCTAGTCAGATTGGGTGTGGTCAAATAGGAGGAGCCTGGGCAGAATGGGTGGGGTCAGACAGCAGAGGAGGGGCTTAGGAGGAGCCTAGTCAGATTGGGTGGGGTCAGAGAGGTGGGGTATAGGAGGAGCTTGGGCAGAATGGGTGGGGTCAGACAGCAGAGGAGGGGCTTAGGAGGAGCCTGGGCAGAGGGGGTGGGGTCAGAGAGGAGGGGTATAGGAGGAGCCTGGGCAGGAGGAGGGGGTATATGGGCAGAATGGGTGGGGTCAGAGAGGAGGGGCTTAGGAGGAGCCTGGGCAGAATGGGTGGAGTCAGAGAGGAGGGGGTATAGGAGGAGCCTGGGCAGAATGGGTATAGGAGGAGCCTAGTCAGATTGGGTGTGGTCAAATAGGAGGAGCCTGGGCAGAATGGGTGGGGTCAGAGAGGAGGGGGTATAGGAGGAGCCTGGGCAGAGGGGGGTGTAGGAGGAGCCTAGTCAGAGTGGGTGGGGTCAAATAGGAGGAGCCTGGGCAGAATGGGTGGGGTCAGAGGGGTATGGGAGGAGCCTGGGCAGAATGGGTGGGGTCAGACAGCAGAGGAGGGGCTTAGGAGGAGCCTGGGCAGAATGGGTGGGGTCAGAGAGGAGGAGGCTGGGCAGAATGGGTGGGGTCAGACAGCAGAGGAGGGGCTTAGGAGGAGCCTGGGCAGAGGGGGTGGGGTCAGAGAGGAGGGGTATAGGAGGAGCCTGGGCAGGAGGAGGGGGTATATGGGCAGAATGGGTGGGGTCAGAGAGGAGGGGCTTAGGAGGAGCCTGGGCAGAATGGGTGGAGTCAGAGAGGAGGGGGTATAGGAGGAGCCTGGGCAGAATGGGTGGGGTCAGAGGGGTATGGGAGGAGCCTGGGTAGAATGGGTGGAGTCAGAGAGGAGGGGGTATAGGAGGAGCCTGGCAGAGGGGGGTGTAGGAGGAGCCTAGTCAGATTGGGTGGGGTCAGAGAGGTGGGGTATAGGAGGAGCCTGGGCAGAATGGGTGGGGTCAGAGAGGAGGAGCCTGGGCAGAATGGGTGGGGTCAGAAAGGAGGGGCTTAGGAGGAGCCTGGGCAGAATGAGTGGGGTCAGACAGCAGAGGAGGGGCTTAGGAGGGGCCTAGGGGCTTAGGAGGAGCCTAGTCAGATTGGGTGGGGTCAGAGAGGAGGGGTATAGGAGGAGCCTGCCAGAGGGGGGGTGTAGGAGGAGCCTAGTCAGATTGGGTGGGGTCAAATAGGAGGAGCCTGGGCAGAATGGGAGGGGCCTGGGTAGAATGGGTGGAGTCAGAGAGGAGGGGGTATAGGAGGAGCCTGGCAGAGGGGGGTGTAGGAGGAGCCTAGTCAGATTGGGTGGGGTCAAATAGGAGAAGCCTGGGCAGAATGGGTGGGGTCAGAGGGGTATGGGAGGAGCCTGGGTAGAATGGGTGGAGTCAGAGAGGAAGGGGTATAGGAGGAGCCTGGGCAGAATGGGTGGGGTCAGGCAGAGGAGGGGCTTAGTCAGATTGGGTGGGGTCAGAGAGGTGGGGTATAGGAGGGGTATAGGAGGAGCCTGGGCAGAATGGGTGGGGTCAGACAGCAGAGGAGGGGCTTAGGAGGAGCCTAGTCAGATTGGGTGGGGTCAAAAAGGAGGAGCCTGGGCAGAATGGGTGGGGTCAGACAGCAGAGGAGGGGCTTAAGAGGAGCCTGGGCAGAGGGGGTGGGGTCAGAGAGGAGGGGTATAGGAGGAGCCTGGCCAGAGGGGGTGGGGTCAGACAGCAGAGGAGGGGCTTTGGAGGAGCCTGGGCAGAATGGGTGGGGTCAGAGAGGAGGGGCTTAGGCGGAGCCTGGGCAGAATGGGTGGGGTCAGACAGCAGAGGAGGGGCTTAGGAGGAGCCTGGGCAGGAGGAGGGGGTATATGGGCAGAATGGGTGAGGTCAGAGAGGAGGGGCTTAGGAGGAGCCTGGGCAGAATGGGTGGAGTCAGAGAGGAGGGGGTATAGGAGGAGCCTGGGCAGAATGGGTATAGGAGGAGCCTAGTCAGATTGGGTGTGGTCAAATAGGAGGAGCCTGGGCAGAATGGGTGGGGTCAGAGAGGAGGGGGTATAGGAGGAGCCTGGCAGAGGGGGGTATAGGAGGAGCCTGGCAGAGGGGGGTGTAGGAGGAGCCTAGTCAGATTGGGTGGGGTCAAATAGGAGGAGCCTGGGCAGAATGGGTGGGGTCAGAGGGGTATGGGAGGAGCCTAGGTAGAATGGGTGGAGTCAGAGAGGAGGGGGTATAGGAGGAGCCTGGCAGAGGGGGGTGTAGGAGGAGCCTAGTCAGATTGGGTGGGGTCAAATAGGAGGAGCCTGAGCAGAGGGGGTGGGGTCAGAGAGGAGGGGTATAGGAGGAGCCTGGGCAGAATGGGTGGGGTCAGACAGCAGAGGAGGGGCTTAGGAGGAGCCTGGGCAGAATGGGTGGGGTCAGAGAGGAGGGGCTTAGGAGGAGCCTAGTCAGATTAGGTGGGGTCAAATAGGAGGAGCCTGGGCAGAATGGGTGGGGTCAGACAGCAGAGGAGGGGTATAGGAGGAGCCTGGGCAGAGGGGGTGGGCTCAGAGAGGAGGGGTATAGGAGGAGCCTGGGCAGAGGGGGTATAGGAGGAGCCTAATCAGATTGGGTGGGGTCCAATAGGAGGAGCCTGGGCAGAATGGGTGGAGTCAGAGAGGAGGGGGTATAGGAGGAGCCTGGGCAGAATGGGTGGGGTCAGACAGCAGAGGAGGGGTATAGGAGGAGCCTGGGCAGAGGGGGTGGGCTCAGAGAGGAGGGGTATAGGAGGAGCCTGGGCAGAGGGGGTATAGGAGGAGCCTAATCAGATTGGGTGGGGTCAAATAGGAGGGGGTATAGGAGGAGCCTGGGCAGAATGGGTGGGGTCAGACAGCAGAGAAGGGGCTTAGGAGGAGCCTAGTCAGATTGGGTGGGGTCAAATAGGAGGAGCCTGGGCAGAGGGGGGTATAGGAGGAGCCTAGTCAGATTGGGTGGGGTCAAATAGGAGGGGGTATAGGAGGAGCCTGGGCAGAATGGGTGGGGCCAGACAGCAGAGGAGGGGCTTAGGAGGAACCTAGTCAGATTGGGTGGGGTCAAATAGGAGGAGCCTGGGCAGAATGGGTGGGGTCAGACAGCAGAGGAGGGGCTTAGGAGGAGCCTGGGCAGAATGGGTGGTGTCAGAGAGGAGGGGCTTAGGAGGAGCCTAGTCAGATTGGGTGGGGTCAGAGAGGTGGGGTATAGGAGGAGCCTGGGCAGAATGGGTGGGGTCAGACAGCAGAGGAGGGGCTTAGGAGGAGCCTGGGCAGAGGGGGTGGGGTCAGAGAGGAGGGGTATAGGAGGAGCCTGGGCAGGAGGAGGGGGTATATGGGCAGAATGGGTGGGGTCAGAGAGGAGGGGCTTAGGAGGAGCCTGGGCAGAATGGGTGGAGTCAGAGAGGAGGGGGTATAGGAGGAGCCTGGGCAGAATGGGTATAGGAGGAGCCTAGTCAGATTGGGTGTGGTCAAATAGGAGGAGCCTGGGCAGAATGGGTGGGGTCAGACAGCAGAGGAGGGGCTTAGGAGGAGCCTAGTCAGATTGGGTGGGGTCAGAGAGGTGGGGTATAGGAGGAGCCTGGGCAGAATGGGTGGGGTCAGACAGCAGAGGAGGGGCTTAGGAGGAGCCTGGGCAGAGGGGGTGGGGTCAGAGAGGAGGGGTATAGGAGGAGCCTGGGCAGGAGGAGGGGGTATATGGGCAGAATGGGTGGGGTCAGAGAGGAGGGGCTTAGGAGGAGCCTGGGCAGAATGGGTGGAGTCAGAGAGGAGGGGGTATAGGAGGAGCCTGGGCAGAATGGGTATAGGAGGAGCCTAGTCAGATTGGGTGTGGTCAAATAGGAGGAGCCTGGGCAGAATGGGTGGGGTCAGAGAGGAGGGGGTATAGGAGGAGCCTGGGCAGAGGGGGGTGTAGGAGGAGCCTAGTCAGAGTGGGTGGGGTCAAATAAGAGGAGCCTGGGCAGAATGGGTGGGGTCAGAGGGGTATGGGAGGAGCCTGGGCAGAATGGGTGGGGTCAGACAGCAGAGGAGGGGCTTAGGAGGAGCCTGGGCAGAATGGGTGGGGTCAGAGAGGAGGAGGCTGGGCAGAATGGGTGGGGTCAGACAGCAGAGGAGGGGCTTAGGAGGAGCCTGGACAGAGGGGGTGGGGTCAGAGAGGAGGGGTATAGGAGGAGCCTGGGCAGGAGGAGGGGGTATATGGGCAGAATGGGTGGGGTCAGAGAGGAGGGGCTTAGGAGGAGCCTGGGCAGAATGGGTGGAGTCAGAGAGGAGGGGGTATAGGAGGAGCCTGGGCAGAATGGGTGGGGTCAGAGAGGAGGGGGTATAGGAGGAGCCTGGAAGAGGGGGGTATAGGAGGAGCCTGGGCAGAGGGGGGTGTAGGAGGAGCCTAGTCAGATTGGGTGGGGTCAAATAGGAGGAGCCTGGGCAGAATGGGTGGGGTCAGAGGGGTATGGGAGGAGCCTGGGTAGAATGGGTGGAGTCAGAGAGGAGGGGGTATAGGAGGAGCCTGGCAGAGGGGGGTGTAGGAGGAGCCTAGTCAGATTGGGTGGGGTCAGAGAGGTGGGGTATAGGAGGAGCCTGGGCAGAATGGGTGGGGTCAGAGAGGAGGAGCCTGGGCAGAATGGGTGGGGTCAGAAAGGAGGGGCTTAGGAGGAGCCTGGGCAGAATGAGTGGGGTCAGACAGCAGAGGAGTGGCTTAGGAGGGGCCTAGGGGCTTAGGAGGAGCCTAGTCAGATTGGGTGGGGTCAGAGAGGAGGGGTATAGGAGGAGCCTGGCAGAGGGGGGGTGTAGGAGGAGCCTAGTCAGATTGGGTGGGGTCAAATAGGAGGAGCCTGGGCAGAATGGGAGGGGCCTGGGTAGAATGGGTGGAGTCAGAGAGGAGGGGGTATAGGAGGAGCCTGGCAGAGGGGGGTGTAGGAGGAGCCTAGTCAGATTGGGTGGGGTCAAATAGGAGGAGCCTGGCAGAGGGGGGGTGTAGGAGGAGCCTAGTCAGATTGGGTGGGGTCAAATAGGAGGAGCCTGGGCAGAATGGGAGGGGCCTGGGTAGAATGGGTGGAGTCAGAGAGGAGGGGGTATAGGAGGAGCCTGGCAGAGGATTGGTTTAGGAGGAGCCTAGTCAGATTGGGGTCAAATAAGAGGGGTATAGGAGGAGCCTGGGCAGAATGGGTGGGGTCAGAGGGGTATGGGAGGAGCCTGGGCAGAATGGGTGGAGTCAGAGAGGAGGGGGTATAGGAGGAGCCTGGGTAGAATGGGTGGAGTCAGAGAGGAAGGGGTATAGGAGGAGCCTGGGCAGAATGGGTGGGGTCAGGCAGAGGAGGGGCTTAGTCAGATTGGGTGGGGTCAGAGAGGTGGGGTATAGGAGGGGTATAGGAGGAGCCTGGGCAGAATGGGTGGGGTCAGACAGCAGAGGAGGGGCTTAGGAGGAGCCTAGTCAGATTGGGTGGGGTCAAAAAGGAGGAGCCTGGGCAGAATGGGTGGGGTCAGACAGCAGAGGAGGGGTATAGGAGGAGCCTGGCAGAGGGGGGTGTAGGAGGAGCCTAGTCAGATTGGGTGGGGTCAAATAGGAGGAGCCTGGGTGGGGTCAAAGGGGTATGGGAGGAGCCTGGGTAGAATGGGTGGAGTCAGAGAGGAGGGGGTATAGGAGGAGCCTGGGCAGAATGGGTGGGGTAGACAGCAGAGGAGGGGCTTAAGAGGAGCCTGGGCAGAGGGGGTGGGGTCAGAGAGGAGGGGTATAGGAGGAGCCTGGGCAGAGGGGGTATAGGAGGAGCCTGGCCAGAGGGGGTGGGGTCAGACAGCAGAGGAGGGGCTTTGGAGGAGCCTGGGCAGAATGGGTGGGGTCAGAGAGGAGGGGCTTAGGCGGAGCCTGGGCAGAATGGGTGGGGTCAGACAGCAGAGGAGGGGCTTAGGAGGAGCCTGGGCAGGAGGAGGGGGTATATGGGCAGAATGGGTGAGGTCAGAGAGGAGGGGCTTAGGAGGAGCCTGGGCAGAATGGGTGGAGTCAGAGAGGAGGGGGTATAGGAGGAGCCTGGGCAGAATGGGTATAGGAGGAGCCTAGTCAGATTGGGTGTGGTCAAATAGGAGGAGCCTGGGCAGAATGGGTGGGGTCAGAGAGGAGGGGGTATAGGAGGAGCCTGGCAGAGGGGGGTATAGGAGGAGCCTGGCAGAGGGGGGTGTAGGAGGAGCCTAGTCAGATTGGGTGGGGTCAAATAGGAGGAGCCTGGGCAGAATGGGTGGGGTCAGAGGGGTATGGGAGGAGCCTAGGTAGAATGGGTGGAGTCAGAGAGGAGGGGGTATAGGAGGAGCCTGGCAGAGGGGGGTGTAGGAGGAGCCTAGTCAGATTGGGTGGGGTCAAATAGGAGGAGCCTGGGCAGAGGGGGTGGGGTCAGAGAGGAGGGGTATAGGAGGAGCCTGGGCAGAATGGGTGGGGTCAGACAGCAGAGGAGGGGCTTAGGAGGAGCCTGGGCAGAATGGGTGGGGTCAGAGAGGAGGGGCTTAGGAGGAGCCTAGTCAGATTGGGTGGGGTCAAATAGGAGGAGCCTGGGCAGAATGGGTGGGGTCAGAAAGCAGAGGAGGGGCTTAGGAGGAGCCTAGTCAGATTGGGTGGGGTCAAATAGGAGGAGCCTGGGCAGAATGGGTGGGGTCAGACAGCAGAGGAGGGGTATAGGAGGAGCCTGGGCAGAGGGGGTGGGCTCAGAGAGGAGGGGTATAGGAGGAGCCTGGGCAGAGGGGGTATAGGAGGAGCCTAATCAGATTGGGTGGGGTCAGACTGCAGAGGAGGGGCTTAGGAGGAGCCTAGTCAGATTGGGTGGGGTCAGAGAGGTGGGGTATAGGAGGAGCCTGGGGAGAATGGGTGGGGTCAGACAGCAGAGAAGGGGCTTAGGAGGAGCCTTGTCAGATTGGGTGGGGTCAAATAGGAGGAGCCTGGGCAGAGGGGGGTATAGGAGGAGCCTAGTCAGATTGGGTGGGGTCAAATAGGAGGGGGTATAGGAGGAGCCTGGGCAGAATGGGTGGGGCCAGACAGCAGAGGAGGGGCTTAGGAGGAACCTAGTCAGATTGGGTGGGGTCAAATAGGAGGAGCCTGGGCAGAATGGGTGGGGTCAGACAGCAGAGGAGGGGCTTAGGAGGAGCCTGGGCAGAATGGGTGGGGTCAGAGAGGAGGGGCTTAGGAGGAGCCTGGGCAGAATGGGTGGAGTCAGAGAGGAGGGGGTATAGGAGGAGCCTGGGCAGAATGGGTGGGGTCAGACAGCAGAGGAGGGGTATAGGAGGAGCCTGGGCAGAGGGGGTGGGGTCAGAGAGGAGGGGGTATAGGAGGAGCCTGGACAGAATGGGTGGAGTCAGAGAGGAGGGGTATAGGAGGAGCCTGGGCAGAATGGGTGGAGTCAGAGAGGAGGGGGTATAGGAGGAGCCTGGGCAGAATGGGTATAGGAGGAGCCTAGTCAGATTGGGTGAGGTCAGAGAGGAGGGGTATAGGAGGAGCCTGGGCAGAGGGGCTTAGGAGGAGCCTGGGCAGAATGGGTGGGGTCAGACAGCAGAGGATGGGTTTAGGAGGAGCTTAGTCAGAATGGGTGGGGTCAGAGAGCAGAGGAGGGGTTAAGGAGGAGCCTAGTCAGATTGGGTGGGGTCAGAGAGGAGGGGGTATAGGAGGAGCCTAGTCAGATTGGGTGAGGTCAGAGAGGAGGGGCTGAGGAGGAGCCTGGGCAGAATGGGTGGAGTCTGACAGCAGAGGATTGGTTTAGGAGGAGCCTAGTCAGATTGGGGTCAAATAAGAGGGGTATAGGAGGAGCCTGGGCAGAATGGGTGGGGTCAGAGGGGTATGGGAGGAGCCTGGGCAGAATGGGTGGAGTCAGAGAGGAGGGGGTATAGGAGGAGCCTAGTCAGATTGGGTGGGGTCAGAGAGCAGAGGAGGGGTTAAGGAGGAGCCTAGTCAGATTGGGTGTGGTCAAATAGGAGGAGCCTGGGCAGAATGGGTGGGGTCTGAGGGCCTAGGAAGGGGTCATAGATGGAGGAGGATCCTGACTTATGGTGGGGAACTGCAAAAACTTTTTTAATGCACCCCCCTATACTTTCTGATTTCTGTTTGGAGGGGGCAGTCGGGGAGCAGTATTAAAAGGTGCTTAGGCGCAACGTGAAGAGCGATGAGGTGCACAGAATGGCATGCCTTCCAGGTACTTTTTGGGGGGGCTACCATTATTTTTTATTGCTCTGATCCTCCCTCATGGGGTGTACCCCAAATGGTTAGGGGCAACGGGGGAGGGGGGGTGGCAAAAAGCTGTTTGACAGTTTCTGTTACCAACAGGGGTCACCATACGATTCTGCTGCAGTTATGGTATTGAAAGGTACAACAAGGAGCATGTGAATGTATTTTTGCAGGTGGGGTGCCCCAAAATGTTACTGCCAGCAGCAGCAGCCCCCCTCCTCCCCACCCAGCAGATTGGTATAGGTACCTTTAGGACATTTCTGTTGAAAAAAGAGGCTATAGCGAATCGTGCTATGAAATCCTAGAGCACTAACATTTGCCAAATAAAGGTGGCATCGGAGCATACGAATGAGGCAGAGAGAGGCTACTGTTGCCAATTGGTTTGGTGGGTCATAGTGAATAACCTCGGCATGCAAATAGGCAGTGTGAGGATTGGCAGTGTCTGTAGAGAATTTTGGCATGCTCTTCAGCTTATTTTTTCCTCCTTACGTTGGCTATGAACTACAGAGGAAAGGCCCGGCCTTACTGTTGGACAAAACATGTATTTATGATTTTAAGAAGTGTAGTCTGACTGTACTGAGAGGGGCTGTACAGTACGGTAAATGCCTGTATACCCCTGCAATGTGCATCCAACTGTCACTTGAGATTCAATAGCGAACGAAGCAGCTGGGTTACTGACTGAATGTAAATGGAAGGCACATAGCAAGGGTGTTTGTGGTCACTCAAATGATTGAAACCTGGTTGATGCACTACCAAAGCTGGGGTTCCAGGAGGGAACATTTGAGGGGCATTGAGATGGTGGTGCCCAGAGGTCAAAATATGTTTCAGAGACAGAGAGGTACTGCGGTCCTGGTCCCACATTGGGGGTAGTCAAAAGTCCGGCTAAAGATTTCTGTCCAACTGTTACCACGTTTTGTGCAGCCTGGCTCCCTCTGTAACGATTCCCCAGTGTCTTTCGATCCTACAGATGACTGTAGCAAACTTCCCAAATTTTTTCTTGGCCTCATACCCCCAAAGGAGTGCCTGACATTTGCCAGCCTAACGATACTCACATTCTGGGAAAAACCTCACTAACCATGCATATTTATGCACCACACATGGCAAATCCTTGCAATTGCAGAACATCATATCGCACTTGTCATCTTTGAGGTGCTGTAAGTATTTGGATTTGAGGGAAATATTCATCCTTGCTTGCTCTCCCACCTGAAGTCTATGGTGCTGCTGTTCCTTTCTCACATGTCCCTACAAAGAGACAAGTGACACACAGACTCAATCACTCAGCAAACATATATGCTTTGACGCTTTCATCTTGCTGTTTACCTTCCAAATGTTCCCCCTTCACCACAAATACAGGCCAGCCATTCCTCATCCCCTCAGTCATCGTAGTCATTCACTCCTTAGGCCCTGCAAGACAAAAATGACCAAGAACCATGTCAGCAAGAAGGAGAAAAGCCTCAGTGTGCTCTTTTGTTCATACTGCTGCCCCCTAGTAACACTTCATGGCCACTGCAGCTTAAGAATGGGACTGAGAAGAGGGCTCTCCTATGCAAATAATGTCCTCCCATGCATACTTTCTTCTGAGACGGTCGGCGGCTTGTGCCGTGATACTGCCTCCAACATATGGTCTTCAACCAAATTTTAAAAAAGCCCACCTGCCTTAGACGAAGGATTTTGCCACTCGAAGGAAGCACATGGGGACATCACCATCATTTAGCAGGGTCCTAAATTGCCTGCTGTCCGCCTGTATACAGAACAAGGACGTTCGTGGCCGTTCGTGAGCGTTCTTCAAAGGAAGGAGGTGGGTGAATAAATCCAAGATGCCAGGGCAGGCCCAGCCCAGCCCAGTGCAGCCCAGCCCGGCACAGCGCACTGCTGTGGAGGTCCACTCCTTCACATCCTGCAGCAGGCATGATGCAGATCTACTAGAGCAAAGGCTTGACTCTGCTCTTGTCTGTCTCTTAAAGGAAAAATCTTTCCAACTTCTTATTGGACCTAATAAATGGACTCTAGCTAGCCTCAAACTCGACCCATCATTTCATTAGCCAGAGCTCATACTTGACCTTTATTTCTATCCAAGCTCACTGGCACCAAACCCCTGATTTGAGCGAGTGGCTCACACTAAAATGAAAAATCACCATCAACCAACCTATTTTACAATAAGTGTAGCACCATCCTCGCATTCTTGTGCTCAGTTATAACCCCCAATACCACAATTGCACTCTGCAATTCACCAAACTTAAAGGACAAAGAATGACGACATTGATAAAGGAAGATAAGGCCTTGTTCCTAGCACCTACTTGAGAAATAGGGCGGTTGGTAGAAGGTCATGAGAGAAAACATATGAAATGTTGGGAGACACCTGCCAAAAAAACACTAGCAAAAAAAAAATCACTGTTTGAAAATTTCCCACCTTGGGACACTTCTACAGCACTGGCAGGATTCGAACCCTGGCCTGTGAGGGCTGTCCCCCCAAAGGTACAAGCCTTACCTTTGAGCTATCTCCTTGGTGGTCTAGAGGATTGCAGTAGTAACTATAAGCAACATACAGGCCTTGGTGTCCTTCCCTGTGGCTTCCATTGCACATTAAATGGATGACCATGACATAAGGACAATTTGATAGGCTACTTACATGGAAACCAGAAAAACACTTAGCAAAAAAAAAAAAAAAGAAAATCACTGTTTGAAAATTTCCCACCTTGGGATACTTCTACAGCACTGGCAGGATTCGAACCCTGGCCTGTGAGGGCTGTCCCCACCAAAGGTACAAGCCTTACCTTTGAGCTATAGCTCCTTGGTGGTCTGGAGGATTGCAGTAGTAACTATAAGCAACATACAGGCCTTGGTGTCCTTTCCTGTGGCTTCCATTGCACATTAAATGGATGACCATGACATACGGACAATTTGATAGGCTACTTACATGGAAACCAGAAAAACACTTAGCAAAAAAAAAAAAAAGAAAATCACTGTTTGAAAATTTCCCACCTTGGGATACTTCTACAGCACTGGCAGGATTCGAACCCTGGCCTGTGAGGGCTGTCCCCACCAAAGGTACAAGCCTTACCTTTGAGCTATAGCTCCTTGGTGGTCTAGAGGATTGCAGAAGTAACTATAAGCAACATACAGGCCTTGGTGTCCTTTCCTGTGGCTTCCATTGCACATTAAAAGGATGACCATGACATAAGGACAATTTGATAGGCTACTTACATGGAAACCAGTGTGGTCCAGTGGGTAAGTTCCTGCCTTCCATCCAGGCAACCAGGGTTCAAATCCCGGGTTCGGCACCAGGTAAGTAAATTGGTAAGTAAAATGTGTCTGTGTGTTGTGTAAGAGTGGAATCATGCCTAGCGAAAGAGGGATTGCAGATTAGTAAGTAAAATACGTGTGGAAAGAAAGGTGAAAGAAAGAGAATGGGTGTTGTCTGTAGGAGGAGGACCCTGGGCAGGTTGGTTGGGGTCGGAGAGGAGGGTCTTAGGAGGAGCCTAGGGGCTTAGGAGGAGCCTAGTCAGATTGGGTGGGGTCAGAGAGGAGGGGCTTAGGAGGAGCCTGGGCAGAATGAGTGGGGTCAGACAGCAGAGGAGGGGCTTAGGAGGGGCCTAGGGGCTTAGGAGGAGCCTAGTCAGATTGGGTGGGGTCAAATAGGAGGGGGTATAGGAGGAGCCTGGGCAGAATGGGTGGGGCCAGACAGCAGAGGAGGGGCTTAGGAGCAGCCAAGTCAGATTGGGTGGGGTCAAATAGGAGGGGTATAGGAGGAGCCTGGGCAGAATGGGTGGAGTCAGAGAGGAGGGGGTATAGGAGGAGCCTGGGCAGAATGGGTGGGGTCAGACAGCAGAGGAGGGGCTTAGGAGGAGCCTAGTCAGATTGGGTGGGGTCAGAGAGGAGGGGCTTAGGAGGAGCCTAGTCAGATTGGGTGGGGTCAGAGAGGTGGGGTATAGGAGGAGCCTGGGCAGAATGGGTGGGGTCAGACAGCAGAGGAGGGGCTTAGGAGGAGCCTAGTCAGATTGTGTGGGGTCAAATAGGAGGAGCCTGGGCAGAATGGGTGGGGTCAGACAGCAGAGGAGGGGCTTAGGAGGAGCCTGGGCAGAATGGGTGGGGTCAGAGAGGAGGGGTATAGGGGGAGCCTGGGCAGAGGGGGTATAGGAGGAGCCTAGTCAGATTGGGTAGGGTCAAATAGGAGGAGCCTGGGCAGAATGGGTGGAGTCAGAGAGGAGGGGGTATAGGAGGAGCCTGGGCAGAATGGGTGGGGTCAGACAGCAGAGGAGGGGCTTAGGAGGAGCCTGGGCAGAATGGGTGGGGTCAGACAGCAGAGGAGGGGCTTGGGCAGAATGGGTGGGGTCAGAGGAGGGGCTTAGGAGGAGCCTAGTCAGATTGGGTGGGGTCAAATAGGAGGAGCCTAGTCAGAATGGGTGGAGTCAGAGAGGAGGGGGTATAGGAGGAGCCTGGGCAGGTTGGGTGGGGCCAGACAGCAGAGGAGGGGCTTAGGAGGAGCCTAGTCAGATTGGGTGGGGTCAGAGAGGAGGGGTATAGGAGGAGCCTGGGCAGAATGGGTATAGGAGGAGCCTAGTCAGAATGGGTGGGGTCAGAGAGGAGGGGTATAGGAGGAGCCTGGGCAGAATGGGTATAGGAGGAGCCTAGTCAGATTGGGTGAGGTCAGAGAGGAGGGGCTTAGGAGGAGCCTGGGCAGAATGGGTGGGGTCAGACAGCAGAGGAGGGGCTTAGGAGGAGCCTGGGCAGAATGGGTAGGGTCAGACAGCAGAGGAGGGGCTTAGGAGGAGCCTAGTCAGATTGCGTGGGGTCAGACAGCAGAGGAGGGGCTTAGGAGGAGCCTGGGCTGAATGGGTGGAGTCAGAGAGGAGGGGGTATAGGAGGAGCCTGTGCAGAATGGGTGGGGTCAGACAGCAGAGGAGGGGCTTAGGAGGAGCCTGGGCAGAATGGGTGGGGTCAGAGAGGAGGGGCTTAGGAGGAGCCTGGGCAGAATGGGTGGAGTCAGAGAGGAGGGGGTATAGGAGGAGCCTGGGCAGAATGGGTGGGGTCAGACAGCAGAGGAGGGGCTTAGGAGGAGCCTAGTCAGATTGGGTGGGGTCAAATAGGAGGAGCCTGGGCAGAGGGGGTATAGGAGGAGCCTAGTCAGATTGGGTGGGGTCAAATAGGAGGAGCCTGGGCAGAATGGGTGGAGTCAGAGAGGAGGGGGTATAGGAGGAGCCTGGGCAGAATGGGTGGGGTCAGACAGCAGAGGAGGGGATTAGGAGCCTAGTCAGATTGGGTGGGGTCAGAGAGGAGGGGTATAGGATGAGCCTGGGCAGAATGGGTGGGGTCAGACAGCAGAGGAGGGGCTTAGGAGGAGCCTAGTCAGATTGGGTGGGGTCAAATAGGAGGAGCCTGGGCAGAATGGGTGGAGTCAGAGAGGAGGGGGTATAGGAGGAGCCTGGGCAGAATGGGTGGGGTCAGAGAGGAGGGGGTATAGGAGGAGCCTAGTCAGATTGGGTGAGGTCAGAGAGGAGGGGGTATAGGAGGAGCCTAGTCAGATTGGGTGGGGTCAGAGAGGAGGGGGTATAGGAGGAGCCTGGGCAGAATGGGTGGGGTCAGACAGCAGAGGAGGGGTTTAGGAGGAGCCAAGTCAGATTGGGTGGGGTCAAATAGGAGGAGCCTGGTCAGAATGGGTGAGGTCAGAGAGGAGGGGTATAGGAGGAGCCTGGGCAGAGGGGGTATAGGAGGAGCCTAGTCAGATTGGGTGGGGTCAAATAGGAGGAGCCTGGGCAGAATAGGTGGGGTCAGACAGCAGAGGAGGGGCTTAGGAGGAGCCTAGTCAGATTGGGTGGGGTCAGAGAGGAGGGGTATAGGAGGAGCCTGGGCAGGTTGGGTGGGGCCAGACAGCAGAGGAGGGGCTCAGGAGGAACCTAGTCAGATTGGGTGGGGTCAAATAGGAGGAGCCTGGGCAGAATGGGTGGGGTCAGACAGCAGAGGAGGGGCTTAGGAGGAGCCTAGTCAGAACGGGTGGAGTCAGAGAGGAGGGGGTATAGGAGGAGCCTGGGCAGAATGGGTATAGGAGGAGCCTAGTCAGATTGGGTGAGGTCAGAGAGGAGGGGTATAGGAGGAGCCTGGGCAGAGGGGGTATAGGAGGAGCCTAGTCAGATTGGGTGGGGTCAGAGAGGAGGGGGTATAGGAGGAGCCTGGGCAGAATGGGTGGGGTCAGACAGCAGAGGAGGGGTTTAGGAGGAACCTAGTCAGATTGGGTGGGGTCAAATAGGAGGAGCCTGGTCAGAATGGGTGAGGTCAGAGAGGAGGGGTATAGGAGGAGCCTGGCAGAGGGGGTATAGGAGGAGCCTAGTCAGATTGGGTGGGGTCAAATAGGAGGAGCCTGGGCAGAATGGGTGGGGTCAGACAGCAGAGGAGGGGCTTAGGAGGAGCCTGGGCAGAGGGGGTATAGGAGGAGCCTGGCCAGAGGGGGTGGGGTCAGAGAGGAGGGGCTTAGGAGGAGCTTAGTCAGATTGGGTAGGGTCAAATAGGAGGAGCCTGGGCAGAATGGGTGGGTCAGAGGGGTAGGGGAGGAGCCTGGGCAGAATGGGTGGGGTCAGGCAGAGGAGGGGCTTAGGAGGAGCCTGGGCAGAATGGGTGGAGTCAGAGAGGAGGGGCTTAGGCGGAGCCTGGGCAGAATGGGTGGAGTCAGAGAGGAGGGGGTATAGGAGGAGCCTGGGCAGAATGGGTGGGGTCAGAGAGGAGGGGGTATAGGAGGAGCCTGGCAGAGGGGGGTATAGGAGGAGCCTGGGCAGAGGGGGGTGTAGGAGGAGCCTGGCAGAGGGGGGTATAGGAGGAGCCTGGCAGAGGGGGGTATAGGAGGAGCCTGGGCAGAGGGGGGTGTAGGAGGAGCCTAGTCAGATTGGGTGGGGTCAAATAGGAGGAGCCTGGGTGGGGTCAGAGGGGTATGGGAGGAGCCTGGGTAGAATGGGTGGAGTCAGAGAGGAGGGGGTATAGGAGGAGCCTGGGCAGAATGGGTGGGGTCAGAGAGGAGGGGTATAGGAGGAGCCTGGGGGTATAGGAGGAGCCTGGCCAGAGGGGGTGGGGTCAGAGAGGAGGGGCTTAGGAGGAGCCTGGGCAGAGGGGGTGGGGGCAGAGGGGGTGGGGTCAGAGAGGAGGGGTATAGGAGGAGCCTGGGGGTATAGGAGGAGCCTGGCCAGAGGGGGTGGGGTCAGAGAGGAGGGGCTTAGGAGGAGCTTAGTCAGATTGGGTGGGGTCAAATAGGAGGAGCCTGGGCAGAATGGGTGGGGTCAGAGGGGTATGGGAGGAGCCTGGGCAGAATGGGTGGGGTCAGACAGCAGAGGAGGGGCTTAGGCGGAGCCTGGGCAGAATGGGTGGGGTCAGACAGCAGAGGAGGGGCTTAGGAGGAGCCTGGGCAGGAGGAGGGGGTATATGGGCAGAATGGGTGGGGTCAGAGAGGAGGGGCTTAGGAGGAGCCTGGGCAGAATGGGTGGAGTCAGAGAGGAGGGGGTATAGGAGGAGCCTGGGCAGAATGGGTATAGGAGGAGCCTAGTCAGATTGGGTGTGGTCAAATAGGAGGAGCCTGGGCAGAATGGGTGGGGTCAGAGAGGAGGGGGTATAGGAGGAGCCTGGCAGAGGGGGGTATAGGAGGAGCCTGGCAGAGGGGGGTATAGGAGGAGCCTGGGCAGATTGGGTGGGGTCAAATAGGAGGAGCCTGGGCAGAATGGGTGGGGTCAGAGGGGTATGGGAGGAGCCTGGGTAGAATGGGTGGAGTCAGAGAGGAGGGGGTATAGGAGGAGCCTGGCAGAGGGGGGTGTAGGAGGAGCCTAGTCAGATTGGGTGGGGTCAAATAGGAGGAGCCTGGGCAGAGGGGGTGGGGTCAGAGAGGAGGGGTATAGGAGGAGCCTGGGCAGAGGGGGTGGGGTCAGAGAGGAGGGGTATAGGAGGAGCCTGGGCAGAGGGGGTATAGGAGGAGCCTAGTCAGATTGGGTGGGGTCAAATAGGAGGAGCCTGGGCAGAATGGGTGGAGTCAGAGAGGAGGGGGTATAGGAGGAGCCTGGGCAGAATGGGTGGGGTCAGACAGCAGAGGAGGGGCTTAGGAGGAGCCTAGTCAGATTGGGTGGGGTCAAATAGGAGGAGCCTGGGCAGAATGGGTGGGGTCAGACAGCAGAGGAGGGGTATAGGAGGAGCCTGGCAGAGGGGGGTGTAGGAGGAGCCTAGTCAGATTGGGTGGGGTCAAATAGGAGGAGCCTGGGTGGGGTCAGAGGGGTATGGGAGGAGCCTGGGTAGAATGGGTGGAGTCAGAGAGGAGGGGGTATAGGAGGAGCCTGGGCAGAATGGGTGGGGTCAGACAGCAGAGGAGGGGCTTAGGAGGAGCCTGGGCAGGAGGAGGGGGTATATGGGCAGAATGGGTGGGGTCAGAGAGGAGGGGTATAGGAGGAGCCTGGGCAGAGGGGGTATAGGAGGAGCCTGGCCAGAGGGGGTGGGGTCAGAGAGGAGGGGCTTAGGAGGAGCTTAGTCAGATTGGGTGGGGTAAAATAGGAGGAGCCTGGGCAGAATGGGTGGGGTCAGAGGGGTATGGGAGGAGCCTGGGCAGAATGGGTGGGGTCAGACAGCAGAGGAGGGGCTTAGGAGGAGCCTGGGCAGGAGGAGGGGGTATATGGGCAGAATGGGTGGGGTCAGAGAGGAGGGGCTTAGGAGGAGCCTGGGCAGAATGGGTGGAGTCAGAGAGGAGGGGGTATAGGAGGAGCCTGGGCAGAATGGGTATAGGAAGAGCCTAGTCAGATTGGGTGTGGTCAAATAGGAGGAGCCTGGGCAGAATGGGTGGGGTCAGAGAGGAGGGGGTATAGGAGGAGCCTGGCAGAGGGGGGTATAGGAGGAGCCTGGGCAGAGGGGGGTGTAGGAGGAGCCTAGTCAGATTGGGTGGGGTCAAATAGGAGGAGCCTGGGCAGAATGGGTGGGGTCAGAGGGGTATGGGAGGAGCCTGGGTAGAATGGGTGGAGTCAGAGAGGAGGGGGTATAGGAGGAGCCTGGCAGAGGGGGGTGTAGGAGGAGCCTAGTCAGATTGGGTGGGGTCAAATAGGAGGAGCCTGGGCAGAGGGGGTGGGGTCAGAGAGGAGGGGTATAGGAGGAGCCTGGGCAGAGGGGGTGGGGTCAGAGAGGAGGGGTATAGGAGGAGCCTGGGCAGAGGGGGTATAGGAGGAGCCTAGTCAGATTGGGTGGGGTCAAATAGGAGGAGCCTGGGCAGAATGGGTGGAGTCAGAGAGGAGGGGGTATAGGAGGAGCCTGGGCAGAATGGGTGGGGTCAGACAGCAGAGGAGGGGCTTAGGAGGAGCCTAGTCAGATTGGGTGGGGTCAAATAGGAGGAGCCTGGGCAGAGGGGGTGGGGTCAGAGAGGAGGGGTATAGGACAATGACTGGTAGCTTTAAAGGACGATTTACCATGGTCACTGAACTCGACCATAGTAGTGCATTTACTATGACCTACGTGTACTGAACCTTTCTTGCTAACACATAATTCACCTGTGACTGGTAATACTAACATATGGGGCAGAACTGGAGCAGTTTCAGATTCAACAGTAAGGATCATAAGGCTGATTGTGTAATTACCTAATCCATATACTTCATTTTCTAGATCAGTTCCTATTCGAGTGGGAAGCCCCTCTTTATCAGGGTAACAGACGTTGAGCAGGACTAAGTTCAAGTTTCCCCAAACCCAGCCCCCATCGAAAACAGCAATATCAGGATCTAAGGAATTAATTATTTTAAACCATGCTCCACAGGAGCCATTGTGAGTGAATGGGTACGGAAAGAGAGGCAGAGCTCCCTTGTAATTCTGGTAGGGAGGGAGTCGACCACATATCCAACAGTCGGTAGCATTGTTTGTCTGATGGGAATGGTGTAACATACTAATGAATGTATTG
Organism: Lissotriton vulgaris; assembly: GCF_964263255.1. NCBI lineage: Eukaryota > Metazoa > Chordata > Amphibia > Caudata > Salamandridae > Lissotriton > Lissotriton vulgaris. Next base: position 1,004,629,040 of record NC_141695.1, read on the forward strand.
TTGCGCAGCGCAAGTCTGTAAGAGAGTTCATGTGCGGGAAGTTCACTAAAAGTGTGTTCGGCAGAAACATTGTAAGCAGATTGTTCACGCCTGAAAATAGGCCGGTATATGGGTAACAGAATGCTGGCAATAATGAGTAGTATACTGAGAATAAACATGATTATTAGTGTCACTATGCAGTGACTACGAAGTGATTTGCAATATGTTCTTTTCTTTTCCTCTCTCTCTCTAACTCGATCTAGGGAATACATGTCAGAAACTATTTAACCGATTCACCTAGGGGAGGACTTAAACAATTAAACTGTCTGACTTGCTAGATCGAAACTTCATACGGTAAAGTTCTTGAGGAGTCTTTTCTCTTTTAGGCACAGTAACGTCTTGTGCTTCAACACAGTCTTTGGTGGGGGTGGACGAGTCAGAGTCCTGTTTCAGTCCGTTTTTTAGTTCATTGCATAGTTTGATGTGACTCGTGTGGACCCACCCCTTTCTCCCCTCGATTTTCACAGCGGTCCTGGTGGTAAGCAGAACGGTCTTTGGAGACTTCCAGCGGGGCTCCAGCGGACTTTTCCGGTCGAAATTCCGGACGAGTACCAGGTCCCCTGGACGGACCTCATGCGCCTTTACATCGGTGTTGTCAGGGAAGGCTGCGGCAACCTGTGAACGACATGATTGGAGTGCAGACATCAAGGAGGCAAGGTAATCTGTCAACATGTTACAATCAACATCAGTGATCTTTTTCGGAACGGGCGTCCCCCACATATTCGGTGGTCTGCCAAAGACCACTTCGTACGGGGATAGCCCTGATCTTGAGTGGGCGACCATTCTCATGTAGAATAGTGCCACGGGCAGGGCGACTATCCAGTCGACCCCTTTTTCCTGACAGATCTTGGCAAGACGGATTTTTAGTGTCTGATTATGCCTTTCTACAAGGCCAGCTGCTTCGGGATGTCGGACACAGTGGAACCTCCACTGATATCCTAGCAAGAGGGAAACTTGTCTCATCAACTCGGACGAGAACGGCTGTCCGTTATCTGAATACACGACACGGGGCAAACCGTACCGTGGGAAGAATTCACGAACCAACTGTCTGGCAGTGGTCGGAGCAGTGTAGTCTGGGACTGGGTATGCTTCGGTCCAGCGGGACAGAGCACAAACAATTACAAGGACATACTTAAATCCTCTACAGCTATTCATCTGGATATAATCCATCTGGAGGACTTCAAAAGGGTGATCGGGAGGATGGAATCCACCTTGCTCAACAGGGACACTTTTACCTGGATTGAACTGACAACAGATCATGCAAGTACGCACTTTCTGTTTTGCTGCTGCTCGTAAGTGTTTGTTGTACCAGAGATTCTGTAAACTGTCTAACATGGCTTTCTCTCCAAGATGGGCAGGACTATGTGCTGTATTTATCATGACTTGAACCATTGAGTCGGGGAGAAACCATATAGATTTTCCCTTCGTCACCCAACCTTGATCTGTCTGAATCCCTCCTAGTTCAGTCCATTTCTTTATCTCCTCTGGAGTAGCATGTGTCTGGATATCAATTACATCTAGGGCGGGATCTCTAACTGCCATACACTGGGTCTGTACTATTGTCTTTGTTACATCAGTAGTCTGGGTGTGAGTCAGTGCTGTATGTTTTGCTGTCTGGTCTGCCAGGTCGTTACCCTGGGAAACGGAATCTGTGACTTTAATATGTGCCTTACACTTCATGACTGATATGCCCGAGGGCAAATGTATTGCTTCTAACAGTGCTTGAATGAGGGGGCCATGTTGTATCTTGGCCCCATGGGAAGTCAGAAAACCTCGTTCTTGCCAGAGGACTCCGAAGTCGTGTACAACTCCGAAGGCATAGCGGGAATCTGTGTATATGTTAACATTTCTGTTCTTGGCTAGAATACAGGCTCGGGTCAGAGCGATGAGCTCTGCTGCTTGAGCAGACAGTGTGTCAATACGATGTGTTTCTTTAATTTCAGTTTCAGTGGTCACGGCGTACGCGGCCACTAATTCTCCTGTACTTGTTCTCATGCATGAACCATCCACATAAAGTGTCAGGTCTGGATTTGTCAATGGGACATCTGTTAAGTCTCGTCTAGGCTTAGTTACTGCATTAATTATTTCTATACAATCATGCGGAGCTGGATCTGTCATAACTGTAGGTAACAGTGTTGCTGGGTTCAGGATGCTGCAACGTCTGATTTCTATGTGTGGCTGGAATAGTGTTAATTCATAACCTGTCAGTCGTGCTATAGTTAAGTGTTGAGTCTGGGTTCTGTTTAACAAAACCTCTACAGAATGTGGTACTTGAACTGTTAACTGATGACCTAAAACAATTGAATCACTTTGTCTTATTGCTAACGCTGTTGCTGCTACTGATTTTAAGCACGCAGGGAGTGCTTGAGCTACTGAATCCAATGTACTAGAAAAATAAGCACAAGGCTTATGTGAACCTGCTTGGTCTTGAGTGAGGACAGACAACGCTGTGCCATCACGTTCTGTAACAAAAAGTGTAAACGGTTTGCTGTAACATGGTGTCGCTAAAACTGGTGCTTGGCATAAAACTTTCTTTAATTCTTCAAAAGCTTGTGTGTGTTCCTGAGTCCAAGGGAGGACAGTCGAAGTTGCTGCCTCCTGTGTCGTTAACTGGATGAGTGGTTTAGCTAGAAATGCATACTGGGGAATCCATTGTCTGCAGTACGAGGTGAGGCCTATGAAGGCCCGCACTTCCTTTTGTGTCTTGGGTTGCGGCATGTTCACAATTAACTGAATGCGATCGGGAGTGAGCTGTCTCCCCACTTTGGACAGCAAGTGACCCAAGTACACAACTTGCTGAACACAGAATTGTAGCTTCGAAGGAGACACCTTGTGTCCCTTGTCGGCCAGGAAATGTAAAACTGTCAGTGATGCTTTTTCACATTCGGGCTCACTTCGTGCGGTGATCAGCAGATCATCGACGTATTGTAGTAAAGCGGTGTTAACTGGCATTTGAATACAATCTAGTTGTCTTTTTAGTGCTTGACTATAGATGCTGGGGCTTTCTGTGAATCCTTGAGGTGCGCGCGAAAATTTGAAACTGCGTCCATTTAAACAGAATCCGAAGAGATATTGGCTCTCTGGATCAATAGGCACGCTGAAGAAGGCGTTCTTGAGATCAATTACAGTAAAGAACGTTGCTTCTGAATCAATAGCAGTCAAGAGAGAGGATATATCGGGGACCACAGGATACTGTGGGATAATGCATTTATTCAATTCTCGAAGATCAATCACCAGCCGATATACTGGCGGTGCTTTGGGATCAGTACGTTTAAGAATCGGAATGATGGGTGAATTACAGATATTGGAGTCGGTTTCGACGACCACTCCTTGGGCAATGAGCTCTTCAATGATTTTCAGTAAAGCCGCTACAGCATCGGGTGGTAACTTGTATTGTCTGATTCTGGGTAATACAACACCTGCCTTGAGGGTAACGCGGTATGGTGTAATGTGCATACATCCTACATCAGTTGGGCCTTTTGCCCACAAGTAATCAGGTACATTTTTCAATCTGACGTCAAACTCACGAAGAACGTAATGACCCTTGAAATCCCGCAGAAAGAGTCTAACCCCCTCCGGGGAGCAGCATATTATAGCTCCTAGAGCCTTCAGTGTTTTAATTCCTAACAGATTTTCCGGATATGATTTTGTTAGTAACAGGTCTGTAACGCGTGATAATGGACCCACAGCCAGGGGAACTGGTTCTGATACTTCATTTACAATAGGTTGTCCTGAAAAACCAAGGGAAACATTTTGTGAGCCTGAGAGGGGTGCCCCTGGAACTTCGTCATGACTTATTGTAGTGCGACTTGCCCCTGTGTCAATTAAAAACTTTCTATCTTTCCCCAATACTTGACTGTGTACATAAGGACCTTCTTGATCTACAGGAATCTCGATAAGAGGCAAGCCACCTTCCCTCTCTAGGCTGTTTCATGTATATCGGGAATATTCGGGGTAAGCAGACTGGGCATACTGGTACATCTGTTGTGAGACTTGCTGAGTTGCAGCAATGGGCTGTGGCTGTGGTACTGCTACGGTCTGTGCTGTCTGTGCAGATGCATGCATAGGCTGTGTATTCTGTGTAGACTGATGCTGGTTATGGTCTTGTCTAGGCGGATGCGGTCTCTCTTTAGTTTTACCTGTCGCTATGTTATGTTTCAGAACTGCACATTCGTGTACGTAGTGACCTGGCTGCTTGCAATAATTGCATGTCCCTTTAACAGGAGCTGCAGTGTGACTTGTCTGGGTCGTACCTTTCCTGTGACTGTCGGATGGGACCGTCTGGGCTACTAACATTTTCATTTTCGTGTCTTTCATACGCTTCTGTTCCTGATCTTGTTCTTCCCTAATTCTATTCTGGTGATATTGTAACATTTGTAACATCTGGGATGGTGTATTTGCTTGCCATGTACTCTCGACCTTATACACTCTATTTTTAACTAACGGTAGGGAATTCTCGACTAACTTTGATACAAAAAGATGTGGGTACGACTCGCTACTTGGCTGGAGGCCACTATTGATAATAAAACATTTCTCGAATCTTGAATAAAAGTCGCTAGTATCTTCATCATGTTTCTGTTTACAGGACGAGATTGCATCCCAATCCTCCTTTCTAGTTGTCAATAATCTGGGCAGGACCTGTACTATTAAACCTGGTAATGCTTTAGTTTTGTCCCCAAGGCCTAACCCTGGAATCCGTTTTTTCTCTTCGTCTTCTATTTCTGCCCAGGCAATCTTTGTGTCTCCCACCTCCCATTCCTTTTCCTTTAATTTCTCGAATATACCCGTGGGCAATAATACTTTCAACATTTTCATGATATCATCATATGTGTAGTCCCCCATTAATAACATGTCTTTAAGCTCTCTATGGAAACCTGCAGGGTCTTTATCATGGCATGGTACTAATTTCTTCATTTCTAACAGTTCTAATTTAGTCAGAGGCGTGTGCACATACACGCGTTTCAAAATTTTATCCTCCCCCATAACAGGGTGCACTTCTCGCAAGGGGTTCTGACTTTCAATACCACCCCCGCACTGCATATGGTACATTTTTCTTTCTGGAGGTGGGGCGGGGACATATTCAGAGCTTACAAAGGTATCATATCTGTGCCGTTGTTCTAGAATTATTTGAATTAATTTAGTGCTTAGACCTCTCCATCTATCCATCAGTAGTGCTTCTAGTGTCTCGTGTAAGGGACCTGGATCGGAATAATGTTTTCTGTACTTAATGAGAAGGTGCTGAATCATATATACCCCTGCTAATTTCTGTTCGTCGGGGGAGAGGTTCAGAAATGTCTGTGCTACGGTGTCATCATTATATATGTCTGCATTTTCGGCCCATGATACCGCTGATCGGGCTAATTCTTGTTCATCCATAGAATTGAGTACATGGTACCCAACTCGATCCCGAAGCCGTTTATCAGTTTCCTGGAACTGATGCTCAGCAGAATTCGGATTCGTTAAGGCAGAGAAGAAAACTCTCTTGCTTTCTGGACGGATACCCTTCCTAAGATAAGTTCCCTTACCTACATATGCTATAGTGCTTGTAGTCGGTTCTGGTTCTTCATATTCTTCTTCCTCCTCGGAGGGAGCCTTTTCTTTCTCTTTCTCGTGTACTGCTATCACTGCTTTCTTAATCTTTTTATACATGGCCTCTATGCAATTTTGTCTGTCATGTTTTCCATCAGCTATATTTTGACCCCACTTGTTTAATGCATCTAATTCACTCTGATCTGTTCCGGGCCTGTCTCGTTCTCTTATTAGACAATTTATGAAAAATCGTAGTATCAGTGCTTGCATGTTAACTTTCTGTTTCTCCAGGGCATCCTTAATACTGTCGGGGTCCTTTCCCGTTTGAACGAACTCATATATTCTATCTAGGCGCTCCTTCATTCCTGCATAACATAACAAACTATCAGTAGCAGATCTTAACCGTAATGACGCTAATATCATTAAGTCGTCCTGTCCAGGTTCTGGATCATATCTACAAACTGACATATTTTCTTTTAATGCATCAAGGCGGGATGAATTAGAAGAACGGGGGGATCTGTGCGTAAGAGGACTCTGCATACCTCTGAGATTTAATCTGTGAGTCGGTGGCGGGGTCTGGAGACCCGCGGTCGCACCTCCTGAAGCGGAAACTTGGGCATTATCTCTGTGTGTAGTCAGTATCTGAATTTGTCTTTTAGTAGGATCTGATTGAAGTGGTTTCGGCAAATCAGTTTTAGGTGAGGGAAGTGGCGGAGCTGGCGGAACGGAACTAGTCTTTTTCGGTGTCGGCTGAGCGTGATCTTGGGGAGCAGTACCACCCCCGGCCCTGTCAGTAGGCAGGGCACGAACAGGCAGATTGGTGTAAGCTGGCGCTACATCTTCGAGGTATGAATTTAGGAATATGTCTTTAGTAGTCTTATGCATTACTTTAGTTGGAACTAATGGTGACGGCAAATTTTTCGGTATTTCTGAAATGGCGTCAGGGGTACCATCGGCCAAAAGATACATGTTGTTCACTTTGCCATTTTGGATACGATCTATTTGTTCTACTTTTACTCGAATTCCCTCAGTAACTAATTCGTTTTCTTGGGCCTTTTCTGATTCTTTAAGCCTGTCTTCTCTACGGAGTGCTCTATCAGCACGCTTACGTGATTCCTTACGCCAAAATTCTATGGCGTCTTTCTGGGATTGTCTAGCTTTCTTTTTCCGTAATATTTCTTCTACCTTTATGATGCACTCGGCATCCCATGTTCCGTTAACTGGCCATCGGTATCTTTCTTCTAGGTGCTTGGTATAATCTGTCCATAACTCTAGATACAAGATGGCGTCTATGCCATGCTTATTATACATGAAATTACCTGGAGTGTCCCTAGGGGGGATTGGAATCTCTTCCTCTAATATCCCTTTCCTAGTTCCTATCTGCTTTAATTTGTTAAAAAACGGCATTGTGCCTACTTGATACTGAAATACTTGATCCTTAATACTTAATTTCGCCTGTAACTATTTAAACAAAAAAAACACAATAATGCACAAAAACAATCACATTCATACCACGACATTAATCACATGAAACATTTAAAGACATAGCTAACTTCCCCCTACTCTGAATGTACCGCTCAACGATACAGATACACTGCTGTAACAGTGCAGAAATTCGGAATACTTTATATACTGCTAAACAGTACAGATACACTGCCTAAAAACAGTGCAGACCGGACTTGCGTACCCAAACCCGTCTAGATACGACCCAGCAATGGTACTCACCGGGAAGCACGGAAAACAGAAGGCCTCGGAAAACTCGACTGGACTCGACTCGGAACTTCGGAAAACTTCGGAAAACTTCGGAAAACTTCGGAAAACTTCGGAAAACTGGTGGGCCTCTTCACACCTCGGACCTTGCTTCTTTCGGCTGGGCTCTGGTCGGGATCCTCCGCACTCCTCACCGCCTCGTCTGGGCACTGATCGCAGTCTTCGTCACCTCCGTGTGTCAGAGGGGGATGCAGGAAATCCTGCCAGTACACGTGTAGTCCGTCTAACTGATGGCAGGGGACACGGATTGCAACGCACCTTCCGGCGCGTGAGGTGGGGGAGGGGTCCCTATTCGGGCGCCAAGTGACGTAAATAATTAATTTACTCTCTTAATTTCTATGCAGGTAAGTACTTAATCAATAATAACTCAATCGAAATGAAGGAAAACAGAGTCCGTGGTGTAAGAGTTTCTAAGGGTTTTATTCCTCATAAAGGAATCAGGATATCATGTTCTGACCACCACACAGGGTGTCAGAAGGGATAGATGAGCGCGCTGTCGTTTATTGACAATACATAGCTTATATACTTGATTTACATCATAATGTTCAATGTAAGAGGCGTAACAGCTGAGAGAAGACAAGATAACAGTATACACGTGATACTAGTACATCATCAAGAGGCGTAAACTAGGCGTGAACTATAGGTGTGTGCTAGAAACGTCACTGATAGGTGACGCAAATGGGTGGCACCAAGGGGTGGTGCTAACAGAATGTTGCAATGTCAGCAGAAATCGGAAGCTTGGATGCGCGCGCAGCTGCATGACGTGTGATAGACGGGGTGCAGGGGACGTGACATTTACACTGACGGAAAGAGACAGAAGTCTGGCATGTCAGATCAACTTGTGCTTCTATCATATCTGATATCTGATGTTTAGGAACTAAGCTATCTGGGCAGAAAGGTCTCTAGAGCAGAAGCTATTCTATACTTGCTGTGAGTGCGTGTATAAGCGCCTGAGTGTCTGTATGAGAAGCGTGGGGGCATGGGGCCTTCCATGGAAGCATGGCAACAGAGGCTATGAATTACTTGCATAAAGACAGGTCGGCCCTTTAGCCCTGTAGCTGAGGAAGGATGTTTACTGAAGCTGGCAGGCTGGAATGTATCTTCGGGGAGGAAAACAGATAACTCGAAGGTTATAGTCAATCTTGGCAGGCAGCAGGCTGAGCTGAGCACGGAGGGCCGCGCTAGAAGTAAGTCAGAGTTCACGGGTACGGGGGCTGCTTGGGCAGGGGCCCTCGCAGTCAGAAGCCAGAAAAAAGGCTCTTAGGCAGAGATTCAGGGCCTACTCTCAGCCAGGCTGAAAAACGTAGGAGTACACTTCAAAAAGACGTTGGCATAGCATACTTAGGAACGGACCATCAAACCCATTCATGGTGGGTCTGAAAGAGGACAAGTTAACGTTGGACGCAAATGTATTTGCGTCTTCATAGCTGGTACAGGAGGGAAGTTACATGCACTTTTAACTCGTACATGGAGTCGGTGGGGTACTCGCTAGGGAACACAACATGACCATAAAATTTATATTACCTCAATGGGTGGGGTCAGAGAGGAGGGGTATAGGAGGAGCCTGGGGGTATAGGAGGAGCCTGGCCAGAGGGGGTGGGGTCAGAGAGGAGGGGCTTAGGAGGAGCCTGGGCAGTGGGGGTGGGGTCAGAGAGGAGGGGTATAGGAGGAGCCTGGGGGTATAGGAGGAGCCTGGCCAGAGGGGGTGGGGTCAGAGAGGAGGGGCTTAGGAGGAGCTTAGTCAGATTGGGTGGGGTCAAATAGGAGGAGCCTGGGCAGAATGGGTGGGGTCAGAGGGGTATGGGAGGAGCCTGGGCAGAATGGGTGGGGTCAGACAGCAGAGGAGGGGCTTAGGAGGAGCCTGGGCAGAATGGGTGGGGTCAGAGAGGAGGGGCTTAGGCGGAGCCTGGGCAGAATGGGTGGGGTCAGACAGCAGAGGAGGGGCTTAGGAGGAGCCTGGGCAGGAGGAGGGGGTATATGGGCAGAATGGGTGGGGTCAGAGAGGAGGGGCTTAGGAGGAGCCTGGGCAGAATGGGTGGAGTCAGAGAGGAGGGGGTATAGGAGGAGCCTGGGCAGAATGGGTATAGGAGGAGCCTAGTCAGATTGGGTGTGGTCAAATAGGAGGAGCCTGGGCAGAATGGGTGGGGTCAGAGAGGAGGGGGTATAGGAGGAGCCTGGCAGAGGGGGGTATAGGAGGAGCCTGGCAGAGGGGGGTATAGGAGGAGCCTGGGCAGAGGGGGGTGTAGGAGGAGCCTAGTCAGATTGGGTGGGGTCAAATAGGAGGAGCCTGGGCAGAATGGGTGGGGTCAGAGGGGTATGGGAGGAGCCTGGGTAGAATGGGTGGAGTCAGAGAGGAGGGGGTATAGGAGGAGCCTGGCAGAGGGGGGTGTAGGAGGAGCCTAGTCAGATTGGGTGGGGTCAAATAGGAGGAGCCTGGGCAGAGGGGGTGGGGTCAGAGAGGAGGGGTATAGGAGGAGCCTGGGCAGAGGGGGTGGGGTCAGAGAGGAGGGGTATAGGAGGAGCCTGGGCAGAGGGGGTGGAGTCAGAGAGGAGGGGTATAGGAGGAGCCTGGGCAGAGGGGGTATAGGAGGAGCCTAGTCAGATTGGGTGGGGTCAAATAGGAGGAGCCTGGGCAGAATGGGTGGAGTCAGAGAGGAGGGGGTATAGGAGGAGCCTGGGCAGAATGGGTGGGGTCAGACAGCAGAGGAGGGGCTTAGGAGGAGCCTAGTCAGATTGGGTGGGGTCAAATAGGAGGAGCCTGGGCAGAGGGGGTGGGGTCAGAGAGGAGGGGTATAGGAGGAGCCTGGGCAGAATGGGTGGGGTCAGACAGCAGAGGAGGGGCTTAGGAGGAGCCTGGGCAGAATGGGTGGGGTCAGAGAGGAGGGGCTTAGGAGGAGCCTAGTCAGATTGGGTGGGGTCAAATAGGAGGAGCCTGGGCAGAATGGGTGGGGTCAGACAGCAGATGAGGGGCTTAGGAGGAGCCTGGGCAGAATGGGTGGGGTCAGACAGCAGAGGAGGGGTATAGGAGGAGCCTGGGCAGAGGGGGTGGGGTCAGAGAGGAGGAGCCTGGGCAGAATGGGTGGGGTCAGACAGCAGAGGAGGGGCTTAGGAGGAGCCTGGGCAGAATGGGTGGGGTCAGACAGCAGAGGAGGGGCTTAGGAGGAGCCTGGGCAGAATGGGTGGGGTCAGAGAGGAGATGCTTAGGCAGAGCCTGGGCAGTATGGGTGGGGTCAGACAGCAGAGGAGGGGCTTAGGAGGAGCCTGGGCAGAATGGGTGGGGTCAGAGAGGAGGGGCTTAGGAGGAGCCTAGTCAGATTGGGTGGGGTCAAATAGGAGGAGCCTGGGCAGAATGGGTGGGGTCAGACAGCAGAGGAGGGGCTTAGGAGGAGCCTGGGCAGAATGGGTGGGGTCAGACAGCAGAGGAGGGGTATAGGAGGAGCCTGGGCAGAGGGGGTGGGGTCAGAGAGGAGGGGTATAGGAGGAGCCTGGGCAGAGGGGGTGGGGTCAGAGAGGAGGAGCCTGGGCAGAATGGGTGGGGTCAGACAGCAGAGGAGGGGCTTAGGAGGAGCCTGGGCAGAATGGGTGGGGTCAGACAGCAGAGGAGGGGCTTAGGAGGAGCCTGGGCAGAATGGGTGGGGTCAGAGAGGAGATGCTTAGGCAGAGCCTGGGCAGTATGGGTGGGGTCAGACAGCAGAGGAGGGGCTTAGGAGGAGCCTAGTCAGATTGGGTGGGGTCAAATAGGAGGAGCCTAGTCAGAATGGGTGGAGTCAGAGAGGAGGGGGTATAGGAGGAGCCTAGTCAGATTGGGTATGGGAGGAGCCTGGGCAGAGGGGGTGGGGTCAGAGAGGAGGGGTATAGGAGGAAACTGCTACATACTAATGAATGTATTGTTGCGCAGCGCAAGTCTGTAAGAGAGTTCATGTGCGGGAAGTTCACTAAAAGTGTGTTCGGCAGAAACATTGTAAGCAGATTGTTCACGCCTGAAAATAGGCCGGTATATGGGTAACAGAATGCTGGCAATAATGAGTAGTATACTGAGAATAAACATGATTATTAGTGTCACTATGCAGTGACTACGAAGTGATTTGCAATATGTTCTTTTCTTTTCCTCTCTCTCTCTAACTCGATCTAGGGAATACATGTCAGAAACTATTTAACCGATTCACCTAGGGGAGGACTTAAACAATTAAACTGTCTGACTTGCTAGATCGAAACTTCATACGGTAAAGTTCTTGAGGAGTCTTTTCTCTTTTAGGCACAGTAACGTCTTGTGCTTCAACACAGTCTTTGGTGGGGGTGGACGAGTCAGAGTCCTGTTTCAGTCCGTTTTTTAGTTCATTGCATAGTTTGATGTGACTCGTGTGGACCCACCCCTTTCTCCCCTCGATTTTCACAGCGGTCCTGGTGGTAAGCAGAACGGTCTTTGGAGACTTCCAGCGGGGCTCCAGCGGACTTTTCCGGTCGAAATTCCGGACGAGTACCAGGTCCCCTGGACGGACCTCATGCGCCTTTACATCGGTGTTGTCAGGGAAGGCTGCGGCAACCTGTGAACGACATGATTGGAGTGCAGACATCAAGGAGGCAAGGTAATCTGTCAACATGTTACAATCAACATCAGTGATCTTTTTCGGAACGGGCGTCCCCCACATATTCGGTGGTCTGCCAAAGACCACTTCGTACGGGGATAGCCCTGATCTTGAGTGGGCGACCATTCTCATGTAGAATAGTGCCACGGGCAGGGCGACTATCCAGTCGACCCCTTTTTCCTGACAGATCTTGGCAAGACGGATTTTTAGTGTCTGATTATGCCTTTCTACAAGGCCAGCTGCTTCGGGATGTCGGACACAGTGGAACCTCCACTGATATCCTAGCAAGAGGGAAACTTGTCTCATCAACTCGGACGAGAACGGCTGTCCGTTATCTGAATACACGACACGGGGCAAACCGTACCGTGGGAAGAATTCACGAACCAACTGTCTGGCAGTGGTCGGAGCAGTGTAGTCTGGGACTGGGTATGCTTCGGTCCAGCGGGACAGAGCACAAACAATTACAAGGACATACTTAAATCCTCTACAGCTATTCATCTGGATATAATCCATCTGGAGGACTTCAAAAGGGTGATCGGGAGGATGGAATCCACCTTGCTCAACAGGGACACTTTTACCTGGATTGAACTGACAACAGATCATGCAAGTACGCACTTTCTGTTTTGCTGCTGCTCGTAAGTGTTTGTTGTACCAGAGATTCTGTAAACTGTCTAACATGGCTTTCTCTCCAAGATGGGCAGGACTATGTGCTGTATTTATCATGACTTGAACCATTGAGTCGGGGAGAAACCATATAGATTTTCCCTTCGTCACCCAACCTTGATCTGTCTGAATCCCTCCTAGTTCAGTCCATTTCTTTATCTCCTCTGGAGTAGCATGTGTCTGGATATCAATTACATCTAGGGCGGGATCTCTAACTGCCATACACTGGGTCTGTACTATTGTCTTTGTTACATCAGTAGTCTGGGTGTGAGTCAGTGCTGTATGTTTTGCTGTCTGGTCTGCCAGGTCGTTACCCTGGGAAACGGAATCTGTGACTTTAATATGTGCCTTACACTTCATGACTGATATGCCCGAGGGCAAATGTATTGCTTCTAACAGTGCTTGAATGAGGGGGCCATGTTGTATCTTGGCCCCATGGGAAGTCAGAAAACCTCGTTCTTGCCAGAGGACTCCGAAGTCGTGTACAACTCCGAAGGCATAGCGGGAATCTGTGTATATGTTAACATTTCTGTTCTTGGCTAGAATACAGGCTCGGGTCAGAGCGATGAGCTCTGCTGCTTGAGCAGACAGTGTGTCAATACGATGTGTTTCTTTAATTTCAGTTTCAGTGGTCACGGCGTACGCGGCCACTAATTCTCCTGTACTTGTTCTCATGCATGAACCATCCACATAAAGTGTCAGGTCTGGATTTGTCAATGGGACATCTGTTAAGTCTCGTCTAGGCTTAGTTACTGCATTAATTATTTCTATACAATCATGCGGAGCTGGATCTGTCATAACTGTAGGTAACAGTGTTGCTGGGTTCAGGATGCTGCAACGTCTGATTTCTATGTGTGGCTGGTATAGTGTTAATTCATAACCTGTCAGTCGTGCTATAGTTAAGTGTTGAGTCTGGGTTCTGTTTAACAAAACCTCTACAGAATGTGGTACTTGAACTGTTAACTGATGACCTAAAACAATTGAATCACTTTGTCTTATTGCTAACGCTGTTGCTGCTACTGATTTTAAGCACGCAGGGAGTGCTTGAGCTACTGAATCCAATGTACTAGAAAAATAAGCACAAGGCTTATGTGAACCTGCTTGGTCTTGAGTGAGGACAGACAACGCTGTGCCATCACGTTCTGTAACAAAAAGTGTAAACGGTTTGCTGTAACATGGTGTCGCTAAAACTGGTGCTTGGCATAAAACTTTCTTTAATTCTTCAAAAGCTTGTGTGTGTTCCTGAGTCCAAGGGAGGACAGTCGAAGTTGCTGCCTCCTGTGTCGTTAACTGGATGAGTGGTTTAGCTAGAAATGCATACTGGGGAATCCATTGTCTGCAGTACGAGGTGAGGCCTATGAAGGCCCGCACTTCCTTTTGTGTCTTGGGTTGCGGCATGTTCACAATTAACTGAATGCGATCGGGAGTGAGCTGTCTCCCCACTTTGGACAGCAAGTGACCCAAGTACACAACTTGCTGAACACAGAATTGTAGCTTCGAAGGAGACACCTTGTGTCCCTTGTCGGCCAGGAAATGTAAAACTGTCAGTGATGCTTTTTCACATTCGGGCTCACTTCGTGCGGTGATCAGCAGATCATCGACGTATTGTAGTAAAGCGGTGTTAACTGGCATTTGAATACAATCTAGTTGTCTTTTTAGTGCTTGACTATAGATGCTGGGGCTTTCTGTGAATCCTTGAGGTGCGCGCGAAAATTTGAAACTGCGTCCATTTAAACAGAATCCGAAGAGATATTGGCTCTCTGGATCAATAGGCACGCTGAAGAAGGCGTTCTTGAGATCAATTACAGTAAAGAACGTTGCTTCTGAATCAATAGCAGTCAAGAGAGAGGATATATCGGGGACCACAGGATACTGTGGGATAATGCATTTATTCAATTCTCGAAGATCAATCACCAGCCGATATACTGGCGGTGCTTTGGGATCAGTACGTTTAAGAATCGGAATGATGGGTGAATTACAGATATTGGAGTCGGTTTCGACGACCACTCCTTGGGCAATGAGCTCTTCAATGATTTTCAGTAAAGCCGCTACAGCATCGGGTGGTAACTTGTATTGTCTGATTCTGGGTAATACAACACCTGCCTTGAGGGTAACGCGGTATGGTGTAATGTGCATACATCCTACATCAGTTGGGCCTTTTGCCCACAAGTAATCAGGTACATTTTTCAATCTGACGTCAAACTCACGAAGAACGTAATGACCCTTGAAATCCCGCAGAAAGAGTCTAACCCCCTCCGGGGAGCAGCATATTATAGCTCCTAGAGCCTTCAGTGTTTTAATTCCTAACAGATTTTCCGGACATGATTTTGTTAGTAACAGGTCTGTAACGCGTGATAATGGACCCACAGCCAGGGGAACTGGTTCTGATACTTCATTTACAATAGGTTGTCCTGAAAAACCAAGGGAAACATTTTGTGAGCCTGAGAGGGGTGCCCCTGGAACTTCGTCATGACTTATTGTAGTGCGACTTGCCCCTGTGTCAATTAAAAACTTTCTATCTTTCCCCAATACTTGACTGTGTACATAAGGACCTTCTTGATCTACAGGAATCTCGATAAGAGGCAAGCCACCTTCCCTCTCTAGGCTGTTTCATGTATATCGGGAATATTCGGGGTAAGCAGACTGGGCATACTGGTACATCTGTTGTGAGACTTGCTGAGTTGCAGCAATGGGCTGTGGCTGTGGTACTGCTACGGTCTGTGCTGTCTGTGCAGATGCATGCATAGGCTGTGTATTCTGTGTAGACTGATGCTGGTTATGGTCTTGTCTAGGCGGATGCGGTCTCTCTTTAGTTTTACCTGTCGCTATGTTATGTTTCAGAACTGCACATTCGTGTACGTAGTGACCTGGCTGCTTGCAATAATTGCATGTCCCTTTAACAGGAGCTGCAGTGTGACTTGTCTGGGTCGTACCTTTCCTGTGACTGTCGGATGGGACCGTCTGGGCTACTAACATTTTCATTTTCGTGTCTTTCATACGCTTCTGTTCCTGATCTTGTTCTTCCCTAATTCTATTCTGGTGATATTGTAACATTTGTAACATCTGGGATGGTGTATTTGCTTGCCATGTACTCTCGACCTTATACACTCTATTTTTAACTAACGGTAGGGAATTCTCGACTAACTTTGATACAAAAAGATGTGGGTACGACTCGCTACTTGGCTGGAGGCCACTATTGATAATAAAACATTTCTCGAATCTTGAATAAAAGTCGCTAGTATCTTCATCATGTTTCTGTTTACAGGACGAGATTGCATCCCAATCCTCCTTTCTAGTTGTCAATAATCTGGGCAGGACCTGTACTATTAAACCTGGTAATGCTTTAGTTTTGTCCCCAAGGCCTAACCCTGGAATCCGTTTTTTCTCTTCGTCTTCTATTTCTGCCCAGGCAATCTTTGTGTCTCCCACCTCCCATTCCTTTTCCTTTAATTTCTCGAATATACCCGTGGGCAATAATACTTTCAACATTTTCATGATATCATCATATGTGTAGTCCCCCATTAATAACATGTCTTTAAGCTCTCTATGGAAACCTGCAGGGTCTTTATCATGGCATGGTACTAATTTCTTCATTTCTAACAGTTCTAATTTAGTCAGAGGCGTGTGCACATACACGCGTTTCAAAATTTTATCCTCCCCCATAACAGGGTGCACTTCTCGCAAGGGGTTCTGACTTTCAATACCACCCCCGCACTGCATATGGTACATTTTTCTTTCTGGAGGTGGGGCGGGGACATATTCAGAGCTTACAAAGGTATCATATCTGTGCCGTTGTTCTAGAATTATTTGAATTAATTTAGTGCTTAGACCTCTCCATCTATCCATCAGTAGTGCTTCTAGTGTCTCGTGTAAGGGACCTGGATCGGAATAATGTTTTCTGTACTTAATGAGAAGGTGCTGAATCATATATACCCCTGCTAATTTCTGTTCGTCGGGGGAGAGGTTCAGAAATGTCTGTGCTACGGTGTCATCATTATATATGTCTGCATTTTCGGCCCATGATACCGCTGATCGGGCTAATTCTTGTTCATCCATAGAATTGAGTACATGGTACCCAACTCGATCCCGAAGCCGTTTATCAGTTTCCTGGAACTGATGCTCAGCAGAATTCGGATTCGTTAAGGCAGAGAAGAAAACTCTCTTGCTTTCTGGACGGATACCCTTCCTAAGATAAGTTCCCTTACCTACATATGCTATAGTGCTTGTAGTCGGTTCTAGTTCTTCATATTCTTCTTCCTCCTCGGAGGGAGCCTTTTCTTTCTCTTTCTCGTGTACTGCTATCACTGCTTTCTTAATCTTTTTATACATGGCCTCTATGCAATTTTGTCTGTCATGTTTTCCATCAGCTATATTTTGACCCCACTTGTTTAATGCATCTAATTCACTCTGATCTGTTCCGGGCCTGTCTCGTTCTCTTATTAGACAATTTATGAAAAATCGTAGTATCAGTGCTTGCATGTTAACTTTCTGTTTCTCCAGGGCATCCTTAATACTGTCGGGGTCCTTTCCCGTTTGAACGAACTCATATATTCTATCTAGGCGCTCCTTCATTCCTGCATAACATAACAAACTATCAGTAGCAGATCTTAACCGTAATGACGCTAATATCATTAAGTCGTCCTGTCCAGGTTCTGGATCATATCTACAAACTGACATATTTTCTTTTAATGCATCAAGGCGGGATGAATTAGAAGAACGGGGGGATCTGTGCGTAAGAGGACTCTGCATACCTCTGAGATTTAATCTGTGAGTCGGTGGCGGGGTCTGGAGACCCGCGGTCGCACCTCCTGAAGCGGAAACTTGGGCATTATCTCTGTGTGTAGTCAGTATCTGAATTTGTCTTTTAGTAGGATCTGATTGAAGTGGTTTCGGCAAATCAGTTTTAGGTGAGGGAAGTGGCGGAGCTGGCGGAACGGAACTAGTCTTTTTCGGTGTCGGCTGAGCGTGATCTTGGGGAGCAGTACCACCCCCGGCCCTGTCAGTAGGCAGGGCACGAACAGGCAGATTGGTGTAAGCTGGCGCTACATCTTCGAGGTATGAATTTAGGAATATGTCTTTAGTAGTCTTATGCATTACTTTAGTTGGAACTAATGGTGACGGCAAATTTTTCGGTATTTCTGAAATGGCGTCAGGGGTACCATCGGCCAAAAGATACATGTTGTTCACTTTGCCATTTTGGATACGATCTATTTGTTCTACTTTTACTCGAATTCCCTCAGTAACTAATTCGTTTTCTTGGGCCTTTTCTGATTCTTTAAGCCTGTCTTCTCTACGGAGTGCTCTATCAGCACGCTTACGTGATTCCTTACGCCAAAATTCTATGGCGTCTTTCTGGGATTGTCTAGCTTTCTTTTTCCGTAATATTTCTTCTACCTTTATGATGCACTCGGCATCCCATGTTCCGTTAACTGGCCATCGGTATCTTTCTTCTAGGTGCTTGGTATAATCTGTCCATAACTCTAGATACAAGATGGCGTCTATGCCATGCTTATTATACATGAAATTACCTGGAGTGTCCCTAGGGGGGATTGGAATCTCTTCCTCTAATATCCCTTTCCTAGTTCCTATCTGCTTTAATTTGTTAAAAAACGGCATTGTGCCTACTTGATACTGAAATACTTGATCCTTAATACTTAATTTCGCCTGTAACTATTTAAACAAAAAAAACACAATAATGCACAAAAACAATCACATTCATACCACGACATTAATCACATGAAACATTTAAAGACATAGCTAACTTCCCCCTACTCTGAATGTACCGCTCAACGATACAGATACACTGCTGTAACAGTGCAGAAATTCGGAATACTTTATATACTGCTAAACAGTACAGATACACTGCCTAAAAACAGTGCAGACCGGACTTGCGTACCCAAACCCGTCTAGATACGACCCAGCAATGGTACTCACCGGGAAGCACGGAAAACAGAAGGCCTCGGAAAACTCGACTGGACTCGACTCGGAACTTCGGAAAACTTCGGAAAACTTCGGAAAACTTCGGAAAACTTCGGAAAACTGGTGGGCCTCTTCACACCTCGGACCTTGCTTCTTTCGGCTGGGCTCTGGTCGGGATCCTCCGCACTCCTCACCGCCTCGTCTGGGCACTGATCGCAGTCTTCGTCACCTCCGTGTGTCAGAGGGGGATGCAGGAAATCCTGCCAGTACACGTGTAGTCCGTCTAACTGATGGCAGGGGACACGGATTGCAACGCACCTTCCGGCGTGTGAGGTGGGGGAGGGGTCCCTATTCGGGCGCCAAGTGACGTAAATAATTAATTTACTCTCTTAATTTCTATGCAGGTAAGTACTTAATCAATAATAACTCAATCGAAATGAAGGAAAACAGAGTCCGTGGTGTAAGAGTTTCTAAGGGTTTTATTCCTCATAAAGGAATCAGGATATCATGTTCTGACCACCACACAGGGTGTCAGAAGGGATAGATGAGCGCGCTGTCGTTTATTGACAATACATAGCTTATATACTTGATTTACATCATAATGTTCAATGTAAGAGGCGTAACAGCTGAGAGAAGACAAGATAACAGTATACACGTGATACTAGTACATCATCAAGAGGCGTAAACTAGGCGTGAACTATAGGTGTGTGCTAGAAACGTCACTGATAGGTGACGCAAATGGGTGGCACCAAGGGGTGGTGCTAACAGAATGTTGCAATGTCAGCAGAAATCGGAAGCTTGGATGCGCGCGCAGCTGCATGACGTGTGATAGACGGGGTGCAGGGGACTTGACATTTACACTGACGGAAAGAGACAGAAGTCTGGCATGTCAGATCAACTTGTGCTTCTATCATATCTGATATCTGATGTTTAGGAACTAAGCTATCTGGGCAGAAAGGTCTCTAGAGCAGAAGCTATTCTATACTTGCTGTGAGTGCGTGTATAAGCGCCTGAGTGTCTGTATGAGAAGCGTGGGGGCATGGGGCCTTCCATGGAAGCATGGCAACAGAGGCTATGAATTACTTGCATAAAGACAGGTCGGCCCTTTAGCCCTGTAGCTGAGGAAGGATGTTTACTGAAGCTGGCAGGCTGGAATGTATCTTCGGGGAGGAAAACAGATAACTCGAAGGTTATAGTCAATCTTGGCAGGCAGCAGGCTGAGCTGAGCACGGAGGGCCGCGCTAGAAGTAAGTCAGAGTTCACGGGTACGGGGGCTGCTTGGGCAGGGGCCCTCGCAGTCAGAAGCCAGAAAAAAGGCTCTTAGGCAGAGATTCAGGGCCTACTCTCAGCCAGGCTGAAAAACGTAGGAGTACACTTCAAAAAGACGTTGGCATAGCATACTTAGGAACGGACCATCAAACCCATTCATGGTGGGTCTGAAAGAGGACAAGTTAACGTTGGACGCAAATGTATTTGCGTCTTCATAGCTGGTACAGGAGGGAAGTTACATGCACTTTTAACTCGTACATGGAGTCGGTGGGGTACTCGCTAGGGAACACAACATGACCATAAAATTTATATTACCTCAATGGGTGGGGTCAGAGAGGAGGGGTATAGGAGGAGCCTGGGGGTATAGGAGGAGCCTGGCCAGAGGGGGTGGGGTCAGAGAGGAGGGGCTTAGGAGGAGCCTGGGCAGAGGGGGTGGGGTCAGAGAGGAGGGGTATAGGAGGAGCCTGGGGGTATAGGAGGAGCCTGGCCAGAGGGGGTGGGGTCAGAGAGGAGGGGCTTAGGAGGAGCTTAGTCAGATTGGGTGGGGTCAAATAGGAGGAGCCTGGGCAGAATGGGTGGGGTCAGAGGGGTATGGGAGGAGCCTGGGCAGAATGGGTGGGGTCAGACAGCAGAGGAGGGGCTTAGGAGGAGCCTGGGCAGAATGGGTGGGGTCAGAGAGGAGGGGCTTAGGCGGAGCCTGGGCAGAATGGGTGGGGTCAGACAGCAGAGGAGGGGCTTAGGAGGAGCCTGGGCAGGAGGAGGGGGTATATGGGCAGAATGGGTGGGGTCAGAGAGGAGGGGCTTAGGAGGAGCCTGGGCAGAATGGGTGGAGTCAGAGAGGAGGGGGTATAGGAGGAGCCTGGGCAGAATGGGTATAGGAGGAGCCTAGTCAGATTGGGTGTGGTCAAATAGGAGGAGCCTGGGCAGAATGGGTGGGGTCAGAGAGGAGGGGGTATAGGAGGAGCCTGGCAGAGGGGGGTATAGGAGGAGCCTGGCAGAGGGGGGTATAGGAGGAGCCTGGGCAGAGGGGGGTGTAGGAGGAGCCTAGTCAGATTGGGTGGGGTCAAATAGGAGGAGCCTGGGCAGAATGGGTGGGGTCAGAGGGGTATGGGAGGAGCCTGGGTAGAATGGGTGGAGTCAGAGAGGAGGGGGTATAGGAGGAGCCTGGCAGAGGGGGGTGTAGGAGGAGCCTAGTCAGATTGGGTGGGGTCAAATAGGAGGAGCCTGGGCAGAGGGGGTGGGGTCAGAGAGGAGGGGTATAGGAGGAGCCTGGGCAGAGGGGGTGGGGTCAGAGAGGAGGGGTATAGGAGGAGCCTGGGCAGAGGGGGTGGAGTCAGAGAGGAGGGGTATAGGAGGAGCCTGGGCAGAGGGGGTATAGGAGGAGCCTAGTCAGATTGGGTGGGGTCAAATAGGAGGAGCCTGGGCAGAATGGTAGGAGTCAGAGAGGAGGGGGTATAGGAGGAGCCTGGGCAGAATGGGTGGGGTCAGACAGCAGAGGAGGGGCTTAGGAGGAGCCTAGTCAGATTGGGTGGGGTCAAATAGGAGGAGCCTGGGCAGAGGGGGTGGGGTCAGAGAGGAGGGGTATAGGAGGAGCCTGGGCAGAATGGGTGGGGTCAGACAGCAGAGGAGGGGCTTAGGAGGAGCCTGGGAAGAATGGGTGGGGTCAGAGAGGAGGGGCTTAGGAGGAGCCTAGTCAGATTGGGTGGGGTCAAATAGGAGGAGCCTGGGCAGAATGGGTGGGGTCAGACAGCAGATGAGGGGCTTAGGAGGAGCCTGGGCAGAATGGGTGGGGTCAGACAGCAGAGGAGGGGTATAGGAGGAGCCTGGGCAGAGGGGGTGGGGTCAGAGAGGAGGAGCCTGGGCAGAATGGGTGGGGTCAGACAGCAGAGGAGGGGCTTAGGAGGAGCCTGGGCAGAATGGGTGGGGTCAGACAGCAGAGGAGGGGCTTAGGAGGAGCCTGGGCAGAATGGGTGGGGTCAGAGAGGAGATGCTTAGGCAGAGCCTGGGCAGTATGGGTGGGGTCAGACAGCAGAGGAGGGGCTTAGGAGGAGCCTGGGCAGAATGGGTGGGGTCAGAGAGGAGGGGCTTAGGAGGAGCCTAGTCAGATTGGGTGGGGTCAAATAGGAGGAGCCTGGGCAGAATGGGTGGGGTCAGACAGCAGAGGAGGGGCTTAGGAGGAGCCTGGGCAGAATGGGTGGGGTCAGACAGCAGAGGAGGGGTATAGGAGGAGCCTGGGCAGAGGGGGTGGGGTCAGAGAGGAGGGGTATAGGAGGAGCCTGGGCAGAGGGGGTGGGGTCAGAGAGGAGGAGCCTGGGCAGAATGGGTGGGGTCAGACAGCAGAGGAGGGGCTTAGGAGGAGCCTGGGCAGAATGGGTGGGGTCAGACAGCAGAGGAGGGGCTTAGGAGGAGCCTGGGCAGAATGGGTGGGGTCAGAGAGGAGATGCTTAGGCAGAGCCTGGGCAGTATGGGTGGGGTCAGACAGCAGAGGAGGGGCTTAGGAGGAGCCTAGTCAGATTGGGTGGGGTCAAATAGGAGGAGCCTAGTCAGAATGGGTGGAGTCAGAGAGGAGGGGGTATAGGAGGAGCCTAGTCAGATTGGGTGGGGTCAGAGAGGAGGGGGTATAGGAGGAGCCTGGCAGAGGGGGGCTTAGGAGGAGCCTAGTCAGATTGGGTGGGGTCAGACAGCAGAGGAGGGGCTTAGGAGGAGCCTAGTCAGATTGGGTGGGGTCAGAGAGGTGGGGTATAGGAGGAGCCTGGGCAGAATGGGTGGGGTCAGACAGCAGAGGAGGGGCTTAGGAGGAGCCTAGTCAGATTGGGTGGGGTCAAATAGGAGGAGCCTGGGCAGAATGGGTGGGGTCAGACAGCAGAGGAGGGGTATAGGAGGAGCCTGGCAGAGGGGGGTGTAGGAGGAGCCTAGTCAGATTGGGTGGGGTCAAATAGGAGGAGCCTGGGTGGGGTCAGAGGGGTATGGGAGGAGCCTGGGTAGAATGGGTGGAGTCAGAGAGGAGGGGGTATAGGAGGAGCCTGGGCAGAATGGGTGGGGTCAGACAGCAGAGGAGGGGCTTAGGAGGAGCCTGGGCAGGAGGAGGGGGTATATGGGCAGAATGGGTGGGGTCAGAGAGGAGGGGTATAGGAGGAGCCTGGGCAGAGGGGGTATAGGAGGAGCCTGGCCAGAGGGGGTGGGGTCAGAGAGGAGGGGCTTAGGAGGAGCTTAGTCAGATTGGGTGGGGTAAAATAGGAGGAGCCTGGGCAGAATGGGTGGGGTCAGAGGGGTATGGGAGGAGCCTGGGCAGAATGGGTGGGGTCAGACAGCAGAGGAGGGGCTTAGGAGGAGCCTGGGCAGGAGGAGGGGGTATATGGGCAGAATGGGTGGGGTCAGAGAGGAGGGGCTTAGGAGGAGCCTGGGCAGAATGGGTGGAGTCAGAGAGGAGGGGGTATAGGAGGAGCCTGGGCAGAATGGGTATAGGAAGAGCCTAGTCAGATTGGGTGTGGTCAAATAGGAGGAGCCTGGGCAGAATGGGTGGGGTCAGAGAGGAGGGGGTATAGGAGGAGCCTGGCAGAGGGGGGTATAGGAGGAGCCTGGGCAGAGGGGGGTGTAGGAGGAGCCTAGTCAGATTGGGTGGGGTCAAATAGGAGGAGCCTGGGCAGAATGGGTGGGGTCAGAGGGGTATGGGAGGAGCCTGGGTAGAATGGGTGGAGTCAGAGAGGAGGGGGTATAGGAGGAGCCTGGCAGAGGGGGGTGTAGGAGGAGCCTAGTC
This sequence comes from Lissotriton vulgaris, assembly GCF_964263255.1. Lineage (NCBI taxonomy): Eukaryota > Metazoa > Chordata > Amphibia > Caudata > Salamandridae > Lissotriton > Lissotriton vulgaris. Next base: position 1,004,652,572 of record NC_141695.1, read on the forward strand.
AGATTGGGTGGGGTCAAATAGGAGGAGCCTGGGCAGAGGGGGTGGGGTCAGAGAGGAGGGGTATAGGAGGAGCCTGGGCAGAGGGGGTGGGGTCAGAGAGGAGGGGTATAGGAGGAGCCTGGGCAGAGGGGGTATAGGAGGAGCCTAGTCAGATTGGGTGGGGTCAAATAGGAGGAGCCTGGGCAGAATGGGTGGAGTCAGAGAGGAGGGGGTATAGGAGGAGCCTGGGCAGAATGGGTGGGGTCAGACAGCAGAGGAGGGGCTTAGGAGGAGCCTAGTCAGATTGGGTGGGGTCAAATAGGAGGAGCCTGGGCAGAGGGGGTGGGGTCAGAGAGGAGGGGTATAGGAGGAGCCTGGGCAGAATGGGTGGGGTCAGACAGCAGAGGATGGGCTTAGGAGGAGCCTAGTCAGATTGGGTGGGGTCAAATAGGAGGAGCCTGGGCAGAGGGGGTGGGGTCAGAGAGGAGGGGTATAGGAGGAGCCTGGGCAGAATGGGTGGGGTCAGACAGCAGAGGAGGGGCTTAGGAGGAGCCTGGGCAGAATGGGTGGGGTCAGAGAGGAGGGGCTTAGGAGGAGCCTAGTCAGATTGGGTGGGGTCAAATAGGAGGAGCCTGGGCAGAATGGGTGGGGTCAGACAGCAGAGGAGGGGCTTAGGAGGAGCCTTTTCAGATTGGGTGGGGTCAAATAGGAGGAGCCTGGGCAGAATGGGTGGGGTCAGACAGCAGAGGAGGGGTATAGGAGGAGCCTGGGCAGAGGGGGTGGGGTCAGAGAGGAGGGGTATAGGAGGAGCCTGGGCAGAGGGGGTGGGGTCAGAGAGGAGGGGTATAGGAGGAGCCTGGGCAGAGGGGGTATAGGAGGAGCCTAATCAGATTGGGTGGGGTCCAATAGGAGGAGCCTGGGCAGAATGGGTGGAGTCAGAGAGGAGGGGGTATAGGAGGAGCCTAGGCAGAATGGGTGGGGTCAGACAGCAGAGGAGGGGCTTAGGAGGAACCTAGTCAGATTGGGTGGGGTCAAATAGGAGGAGCCTGGGCAGAATGGGTGGGGTCAGACAGCAGAGGAGGGGCTTAGGAGGAGCCTGGGCAGAATGGGTGGGGTCAGAGAGGAGATGCTTAGGCGGAGCCTGGGCAGAATGGGTGGGGTCAGACAGCAGAGGAGGGGCTTAGGAGGAGCCTAGTCAGATTGGGTGGGGTCAAATAGGAGGAGCCTAGTCAGAATGGGTGGAGTCAGAGAGGAGGGGGTATAGGAGGAGCCTAGTCAGATTGGGTGGGGTCAGAGAGGAGGGGCTTAGGAGGAGCCTAGGGGCTTAGGAGGAGCCTAGTCAGATTGGGTGGGGTCAGAGAGGAGGGGTATAGGAGGAGCCTGGGCAGAATGGGTGGGGTCAGACAGCAGATGAGGGGCTTAGGAGGAGCCTGGGCAGAATTGGTGGGGTCAGAGAGGAGGGGCTTAGGAGGAGCCTGGGCAGAATGGGTGGGGTCAGACAGCAGAGGAGGGGCTTAGGAGGAGCCTGGGCAGAATTGGTGGGGTCAGAGAGGAGGGGCTTAGGAGGAGCCTGGGCAGAATTGGTGGGGTCAGAGAGGAGGGGCTTAGGAGGAGCCTGGGCAGAATGGGTGGGGTCAGACAGCAGAGGAGGGGCTTAGGAGGAGCCTGGGCAGAATTGGTGGGGTCAGAGAGGAGGGGCTTAGGAGGAGCCTGGGCAGAATGGGTGGGGTCAGACAGCAGAGGAGGGGCTTAGGAGGAGCCTAGTCAGATTGGGTGGGGTCAAATAGGAGGAGCCTGGGCAGAATGGGTGAGGTCAGAGAGGAGGGGTATAGGAGGAGCCTAGTCAGATTGGGTGGGGTCAAATAGGAGGGGGTATAGGAGGAGCCTGGGCAGAATGAGTGGGGCCAGACAGCAGAGGAGGGGCTTAGGATGAACCTAGTCAGATTGGGTGGGGTCAAATAGGAGGAGCCTGGGCAGAATGGGTGGGGTCAGACAGCAGAGGAGGGGCTTAGGAGGAGCCTGGGCAGAATGGGTGGGGTCAGAGAGGAGGGGCTTAGGAGGAGCCTGGGCAGAATGGGTGGAGTCAGAGAGGAGGGGGTATAGGAGGAGCCTGGGCAGAATGGGTGGGGTCAGACAGCAGAGGAGGGGCTTAGGAGGAGCCTAGTCAGAATGGGTGGAGTCAGAGAGGAGGGGTATAGGAGGAGCCTGGGCAGAATGGGTGGAGTCAGAGAGGAGGGGCTTAGGAGGAGCCTGGGCAGAATGGGTGGGGTCAGAGAGGAGATGCTTAGGCGGAGCCTGGGCAGAATGGGTGGGGTCAGACAGCAGAGGAGGGGCTTAGGAGGAGCCTAGTCAGATTGGGTGGGGTCAAATAGGAGGAGCCTGGGCAGAGGGGGTGGGGTCAGAGAGGAGGGGTATAGGAGGAGCCTGGGCAGAATGGGTGGGGTCAGACAGCAGAGGAGGGGCTTAGGAGGAACCTAGTCAGATTGGGTGGGGTCAAATAGGAGGAGCCTGGGCAGAATGGGTGGGGTCAGACAGCAGAGGAGGGGCTTAGGAGGAGCCTGGGCAGAATGGGTGGGGTCAGAGAGGAGATGCTTAGGCGGAGCCTGGGCAGAATGGGTGGGGTCAGACAGCAGAGGAGGGGCTTAGGAGGAGCCTAGTCAGATTGGGTGGGGTCAAATAGGAGGAGCCTGGGCAGAGGGGGTGGGGTCAGAGAGGAGGGGTATAGGAGGAGCCTGGGCAGAGGGGGTGGGGTCAGAGAGGAGGGGTATAGGAGGAGCCTGGGCAGAGGGGGTATAGGAGGAGCCTAGTCAGATTGGGTGGGGTCAAATAGGAGGAGCCTGGGCAGAATGGGTGGAGTCAGAGAGGAGGGGGTATAGGAGGAGCCTGGGCAGAATGGGTGGGGTCAGACAGCAGAGGAGGGGCTTAGGAGGAGCCTAGTCAGATTGGGTGGGGTCAAATAGGAGGAGCCTGGGCAGAGGGGGTGGGGTCAGAGAGGAGGGGTATAGGAGGAGCCTGGGCAGAATGGGTGGGGTCAGACAGCAGAGGATGGGCTTAGGAGGAGCCTAGTCAGATTGGGTGGGGTCAAATAGGAGGAGCCTGGGCAGAGGGGGTGGGGTCAGAGAGGAGGGGTATAGGAGGAGCCTGGGCAGAATGGGTGGGGTCAGACAGCAGAGGAGGGGCTTAGGAGGAGCCTGGGCAGAATGGGTGGGGTCAGAGAGGAGGGGCTTAGGAGGAGCCTAGTCAGATTGGGTGGGGTCAAATAGGAGGAGCCTGGGCAGAATGGGTGGGGTCAGACAGCAGAGGAGGGGCTTAGGAGGAGCCTTTTCAGATTGGGTGGGGTCAAATAGGAGGAGCCTGGGCAGAATGGGTGGGGTCAGACAGCAGAGGAGGGGTATAGGAGGAGCCTGGGCAGAGGGGGTGGGGTCAGAGAGGAGGGGTATAGGAGGAGCCTGGGCAGAGGGGGTGGGGTCAGAGAGGAGGGGTATAGGAGGAGCCTGGGCAGAGGGGGTATAGGAGGAGCCTAATCAGATTGGGTGGGGTCCAATAGGAGGAGCCTGGGCAGAATGGGTGGAGTCAGAGAGGAGGGGGTATAGGAGGAGCCTAGGCAGAATGGGTGGGGTCAGACAGCAGAGGAGGGGCTTAGGAGGAACCTAGTCAGATTGGGTGGGGTCAAATAGGAGGAGCCTGGGCAGAATGGGTGGGGTCAGACAGCAGAGGAGGGGCTTAGGAGGAGCCTGGGCAGAATGGGTGGGGTCAGAGAGGAGATGCTTAGGCGGAGCCTGGGCAGAATGGGTGGGGTCAGACAGCAGAGGAGGGGCTTAGGAGGAGCCTAGTCAGATTGGGTGGGGTCAAATAGGAGGAGCCTAGTCAGAATGGGTGGAGTCAGAGAGGAGGGGGTATAGGAGGAGCCTAGTCAGATTGGGTGGGGTCAGAGAGGAGGGGCTTAGGAGGAGCCTAGGGGCTTAGGAGGAGCCTAGTCAGATTGGGTGGGGTCAGAGAGGAGGGGTATAGGAGGAGCCTGGGCAGAATGGGTGGGGTCAGACAGCAGATGAGGGGCTTAGGAGGAGCCTGGGCAGAATTGGTGGGGTCAGAGAGGAGGGGCTTAGGAGGAGCCTGGGCAGAATGGGTGGGGTCAGACAGCAGAGGAGGGGCTTAGGAGGAGCCTGGGCAGAATTGGTGGGGTCAGAGAGGAGGGGCTTAGGAGGAGCCTGGGCAGAATTGGTGGGGTCAGAGAGGAGGGGCTTAGGAGGAGCCTGGGCAGAATGGGTGGGGTCAGACAGCAGAGGAGGGGCTTAGGAGGAGCCTGGGCAGAATTGGTGGGGTCAGAGAGGAGGGGCTTAGGAGGAGCCTGGGCAGAATGGGTGGGGTCAGACAGCAGAGGAGGGGCTTAGGAGGAGCCTAGTCAGATTGGGTGGGGTCAAATAGGAGGAGCCTGGGCAGAATGGGTGAGGTCAGAGAGGAGGGGTATAGGAGGAGCCTAGTCAGATTGGGTGGGGTCAAATAGGAGGGGGTATAGGAGGAGCCTGGGCAGAATGAGTGGGGCCAGACAGCAGAGGAGGGGCTTAGGATGAACCTAGTCAGATTGGGTGGGGTCAAATAGGAGGAGCCTGGGCAGAATGGGTGGGGTCAGACAGCAGAGGAGGGGCTTAGGAGGAGCCTGGGCAGAATGGGTGGGGTCAGAGAGGAGGGGCTTAGGAGGAGCCTGGGCAGAATGGGTGGAGTCAGAGAGGAGGGGGTATAGGAGGAGCCTGGGCAGAATGGGTGGGGTCAGACAGCAGAGGAGGGGCTTAGGAAGAGCCTAGTCAGAATGGGTGGAGTCAGAGAGGAGGGGTATAGGAGGAGCCTGGGCAGAATGGGTGGAGTCAGAGAGGAGGGGCATTTATTGCACCTAATAAATGGACTCTAGCTAGCCTCAAACTCGACCCATCATTTCATTAGCCAGAGCTCATACTTGACCTTTATTTCTATCCAAGCTCACTGGCACCAAACCCCTGATTTGAGCGAGTGGCTCACACTAAAATGAAAAATCACCATCAACCAACCTATTTTACAATAAGTGTAGCACCATCCTCGCATTCTTGTGCTCAGTTATAACCCCCAATACCACAATTGCACTCTGCAATTCACCAAACTTAAAGGACAAAGAATGACGACATTGATAAAGGAAGATAAGGCCTTGTTCCTAGCACCTACTTGAGAAATAGGGCGGTTGGTAGAAGGTCATGAGAGAAAACATATGAAATGTTGGGAGACACCTGCCAAAAAAACACTAGCAAAAAAAAATCACTGTTTGAAAATTTCCCACCTTGGGACACTTCTACAGCACTGGCAGGATTCGAACCCTGGCCTGTGAGGGCTGTCCCCCTAAAGGTACAAGCCTTACCTTTGAGCTATCTCCTTGGTGGTCTAGAGGATTGCAGTAGTAACTATAAGCAACATACAGGCCTTGGTGTCCTTCCCTGTGGCTTCCATTGCACATTAAATGGATGACCATGACATAAGGACAATTTGATAGGCTACTTACATGGAAACCAGAAAAACACTTAGCAAAAAAAAAAAAAGAAAATCACTGTTTGAAAATTTCCCACCTTGGGATACTTCTACAGCACTGGCAGGATTCGAACCCTGGCCTGTGAGGGCTGTCCCCACCAAAGGTACAAGCCTTACCTTTGAGCTATAGCTCCTTGGTGGTCTGGAGGATTGCAGTAGTAACTATAAGCAACATACAGGCCTTGGTGTCCTTTCCTGTGGCTTCCATTGCACATTAAATGGATGACCATGACATAAGGACAATTTGATAGGCTACTTACATGGAAACCAGAAAAACACTTAGCAACAAAAAATAAAAGAAAATCACTGTTTGAAAATTTCCCACCTTGGGATACTTCTACAGCACTGGCAGGATTCGAACCCTGGCCTGTGAGGGCTGTCCCCACCAAAGGTACAAGCCTTACCTTTGAGCTATAGCTCCTTGGTGGTCTGGAGGATTGCAGTAGTAACTATAAGCAACATACAGGCCTTGGTGTCCTTTCCTGTGGCTTCCATTGCACATTAAATGGATGACCATGACATACGGACAATTTGATAGGCTACTTACATGGAAACCAGAAAAACACTTAGCAAAAAAAAATAAAAGAAAATCACTGTTTGAAAATTTCCCACCTTGGGATACTTCTACAGCACTGGCAGGATTCGAACCCTGGCCTGTGAGGGCTGTCCCCACCAAAGGTACAAGCCTTACCTTTGAGCTATAGCTCCTTGGTGGTCTAGAGGATTGCAGAAGTAACTATAAGCAACATACAGGCCTTGGTGTCCTTTCCTGTGGCTTCCATTGCACATTAAAAGGATGACCATGACATAAGGACAATTTGATAGGCTACTTACATGGAAACCAGTGTGGTCCAGTGGGTAAGTTCCTGCCTTCCATCCAGGCAACCAGGGTTCAAATCCCGGGTTCGGCACCAGGTAAGTAAATTGGTAAGTAAAATGTGTCTGTGTGTTGTGTAACAGTGGAATCATGCCTAGCGAAAGAGGGATTGCAGATTGGTCGGTAAGTAAAATAGGTGTGGAAAGAAAGGTGAAAGAAAGAGAATGGGTGTTGTCTGTAGGAGGAGGACCCTGGGCAGGTTGGGTGGGGTCAGAGAGGAGGGGTATAGGAGGAGCCTGGCAGAGGGGGGGTGTAGGAGGAGCCTAGTCAGATTGGGTGGGGTCAAATAGGAGGAGCCTGGGCAGAATGGGAGGAGCCTGGGTGGAGTCAGAGAGGAGGGGGTATAGGAGGAGCCTGGCAGAGGGGGGTGTAGGAGGAGCCTAGTCAGATTGGGTGGGGTCAAATAGGAGGAGCCTGGGCAGAATGGGTGGAGTCAGAGAGGTGGGGCTTAGGAGGAGCCTGGGCAGAATGGGTGGGGTCAGAGAGGAGGGGCTTAGGCGGAGCCTGGGCAGAATGGGTGGGGGTCAGACAGCAGGGGAGCCTGGGCAGAATGGGTGGGGTCAGAGGGGTATGGGAGGAGCCTGGGCAGAATGGGTGGGTCAGACAGCAGAGGAGGGGCTTAGGAGGAGCCTGGGCAGAATGGGTGGGGTCAGAGAGGAGGAGCCTGGGCAGAATGGGTGGGGTCAGACAGCAGAGGAGGGGCTTAGGAGGAGCCTAGTCAGATTGGGTGGGGTCAGAGAGGTGGGGTATAGGAGGAGCCTGGGCAGGAGGAGCGGGTATATGGGCAGAATGGGTGGGGTCAGAGAGGAGGGGCTTAGGAGGAGCCTGGGTGGAGTCAGAGAGGAGGGGGTATAGGAGGCGCCTGGGCAGAATGGGTGGGGTCAGACAGCAGAGGAGGGGCTTAGGAGGAGCCTAGTCAGATTGGGTGGGGTCAAATAGGAGGAGCCTGGGCAGAATGGGTGGGGTCAGACAGCAGAGGAGGGGTATAGGAGGAGCCTGGGCAGAGGGGGTGGGGTCAGAGAGGAGGGGTATAGGAGGAGCTTGGGCAGAGGGGGTATAGGAGGAGCCTGGGCAGAGGGGGTGGGGTCAGAGAGGAGGGGTATAGGAGGGGGTATAGGAGGAGCCTAGTCAGATTGTGTGGGGTCAAATAGGAGGAGCCTGGATAGAATGGGTGGAGTCAGAGAGGAGGGGGTATAGGAGGAGCCTGGGCAGAATGGGTGGGGTCAGACAGCAGAGGAGGGGCTTAGGAGGGGCTTAGGAGGAGCCTAGTCAGATTGGGTGGGGTCAGAGAGGTGGGGTATAGGAGGAGCCTGGGGAGAATGGGTGGGGTCAGACAGCAGAGGAGGGGTATAGGAGGAGCCTGGGCAGAGGGGGTGGGGTCAGAGAGGAGGGGTATAGGAGGAGCCTGGGCAGAGGGGGTATAAGAGGAGCCTGGGCAGAGGGGGTGGGGTCAGAGAGGAGGGGGGTGGGGTCAGAGAGGAGGGGTATAGGAGGAGCCTGGGCAGAGGGGGTATAGGAGGAGCCTGGGCTGAGGGGGTGGGGTCAGAGAGGAGGGGTATAGGAGGAGCCTGGGCAGAGGGGGGGGGGTCAGACAGCAGAGGAGGGGCTTAGGAGGAGCCTAGTCAGATTGGGTGGGGTCAAATAGGAGGAGCCTGGGCAGAATGGGTGGGGTCAGACAGCAGAGGAGGGGCTTAGGAGGAGCCTAGTCAGATTGGGTGGGGTCAAATAGGAGGAGCCTGGGCAGAATGGGTGGGGTCAGACAGCAGAGGAGGGGTATAGGAGGAGCCTGGGCAGAGGAGGAGGGGTATAGGAGGAGCCTGGGCAGAGGGGGTATAGGAGGAGCCTGGGCAGAGGGGGTGGGGTCAGAGAGGAGGGGCTTAGGAGGAGCCTAGTCAGATTGGGTGGGGTCAAATAGGAGGAGCCTGGGCAGAGGGGGTGGGGTCAGAGAGGAGGGGCTTAGGAGGAGCCTGGGCAGAGGGGGTATAGGAGGAGCCTAGTCAGATTGGGTGGGGTCTAATAGGAGGAGCTTGGGCAGAATGGGTGGGGTCAGACAGCAGAGGAGGGGCTTAGGAGGAGCCTAGTCAGATTGGGTGGGGTCAAATAGGAGGAGCCTGGGCAGAATGGGTGGGGTCAGACAGCAGAGGAGGGGCTTAGGAGGAGCCAAGTCAGATTGGGTGGGGTCAAATAGGAGGGGTATAGGAGGAGCCTGGGCAGAATGGGTGGGGTCAGACAGCAGATGAGGGGCTTAGGAGGAGCCTGGGCAGAATGGGTGGGGTCAGAGAGGAGGGGCTTAGGAGGAGCCTGGGCAGAATGGGTGGAGTCAGAGAGGAGGGGGTATAGGAGGAGCCTGGGCAGAATGGGTATAGAAGGAGCCTAGTCAGATTGGGTGAGGTCAGAGAGGAGGGGTATAGGAGGAGCCTGGGCAGAATGGGTGGGGTCAGACAGCAGAGGAGGTGCTTAGGAGGAGCCAAGTCAGATTGGGTGGGGTCAAATAGGAGGGGTATAGGAGGAGCCTGGGCAGAATGGGTGGGGTCAGACAGCAGATGAGGGGCTTAGGAGGAGCCTGGGCAGAATGGGTGGGGTCAGAGAGGAGGGGCTTAGGAGGAGCCTGGGCAGAGGGGTTAAGGAGGAGCCTAGTCAGATTGGGTGGGGTCAGAGAGGAGGGGGTATAGGAGGAGCCTAGTCAGATTGGGTGAGGTCAGAGAGGAGGGGCTGAGGAGGAGCCTGGGCAGAATGGGTGGAGTCAGACAGCAGAGGATTGGTTTAGGAGGAGCTTAGTCAGAATGGGTGGGGGTCAGACAGCAGAGGAGGGGCTTAGGAGGAGCCTAGTCAGATTGGGGTCAAATAAGAGGGGTATAGGAGGAGCCTGGGCAGAATGGGTGGGGTCAGAGGGGTATGGGAGGAGCCTGGGCAGAATGGGTGGAGTCAGAGAGGAGGGGGTATAGGAGGAGCCTAGTCAGATTGGGTGTGGTCAAATAGGAGGAGCCTGGGCAGAATGGGTGGGGTCTGAGGGCCTAGGAAATGAAATGAAATGAAATAAAATTTATAAACGCGCTACTATGCCCAGTGGGCGTCAAGGCGCCTAACTCAAAATTAGCTGCAGACAGAGACAAGAGCTCACTGATAAGCTTTAGTAAAACACCAAGTTTTCAGAACTTTCTTAAAAAGATCAAGTGAGGGCTGTTGTATGATCTCCAGAGGAAGAGTATTCCAGAGTTGAGGTGCAAGAATGGAGAAAGCCTTGCTTCCCCATCGTGCCGTCCTAGCTCGAGGGACTACCAATTGATTAAGCTCTGACGAGCGAAGGCATCTGAGTGGGACATACCTAGAGAGCAAAGAGCCTAGGGCATCAGTCGGGCCTGCCTTCAAGGCATTATATGTCAAGCAGAGAAGTTTAAAAGAGACTCTGAATGGGATAGGCAGCCAATGGAGATTCTTCCTTGCCAAGGTCGCAGAGGACATCCACGGCAGGGCCAGAACGAAGCGCGCTGCGGCATTTTGCACCACCTGCAGGCGTTGGAGAAGGCCCTTGTTGGCCCCGGCGTAAAGTGAATTGCAATAATCCAGACTTGAGCCGACAAGGGCGATCACCACCTGTTTTCGTGCCTGTGGTGAAAGATAGTACGCGATTCGTTTCAGAATCCTAATGACACCCCAACAGGTGGCCACCGTTCTGTTCACCTGCAATTCCATAGAGAGCCGAGTGTCGAAGATGACGCCTAGGTTCCTGGCAGATAGAGTGGGAGTGGGGCAGATGCCTAAAGATGAGGGCCACCACTCATCTGACCACAGTTCCTGGTCTTTGCCAAAGACCAGGACCTCCGTTTTGTCACCGTTCAACTTCAATGAGTTGAGAATCATCCAGTCTGCAACAAGTTGCATACAGGATTTGAAGTTGGACGCGGTGACATTCACGGAGTGGGTCAGAGACACCATGATCTGCGTGTCGTCGGCATACGACACTACCTCCATCCCCTGAGATCTTACCAGTCTTGCAAGGGGGGCCACATAGATGTTAAACAGGGTCGGACTCAATGCCGACCCCTGTGGCACCCCACATTGCAACGACTTAACAGGGGAGAGGTGATCCCCCAGCATTACTCGCTGCTCTCGCTGATGAAGAAAGGAATTCAGGAGACTCAAGGCCGGTCCTGCTACCCCTGCCTCCCTTAACCTAGATGTTAAAGTACTGGGAGACAGGGTATCAAACGAAGGGGTCATAGATGGAGGAGGATCCTGACTTATGGTGGGGAACTGCAAAAACTTTTTTAATGCACCCCCCTATACTTTCTGATTTCTGTTTGGAGGGGGCAGTCGGGGAGCAGTATTAAAAGGTGCTTAGGCGCAACGTGAAGAGCGATGAGGTGCACAGAATGGCATGCCTTCCAGGTACTTTTTGGGGGGGCTACCATTATTTTTTATTGCTCTGATCCTCCCTCATGGGGTGTACCCCAAATGGTTAGGGGCAACGGGGGAGGAGGGGTGGCAAAAAGCTGTTTGACAGTTTCTGTTACCAACAGGGGTCACCATACGATTCTGCTGCAGTTATGGTATTGAAAGGTACAACAAGGAGCATGTGAATGTATTTTTGCAGGTGGGGTGCCCCAAAATGTTACTGCCAGCAGCAGCAGCCCCCCTCCTCCCCACCCAGCAGATTGGTATAGGTACCTTTAGGACATTTCTGTTGAAAAAAGAGGCTATAGCGAATCGTGCTATGAAATCCTAGAGCACTAACATTTGCTAAATAAAGGTGGCATCGGAGCATACGAATGAGGCAGAGAGAGGCTACTGTTGCCAATTGGTTTGGTGGGTCATAGTGAATAACCTCGGCATGCAAATAGGCAGTGTGAGGATTGGCAGTGTCTGTAGAGAATTTTGGCATGCTCTTCAGCTTATTTTTTCCTCCTTACGTTGGCTATGAACTACAGAGGAAAGGCCCGGCCTTACTGTTGGACAAAACATGTATTTATGATTTTAAGAAGTGTAGTCTGACTGTACTGAGAGGGGCTGTACAGTACGGTAAATGCCTGTATACCCCTGCAATGTGCATCCAACTGTCACTTGAGATTCAATAGCGAACGAAGCAGCTGGGTTACTGACTGAATGTAAATGGAAGGCACATAGCAAGGGTGTTTGTGGTCACTCAAATGATTGAAACCTGGTTGATGCACTACCAAAGCTGGGGTTCCAGGAGGGAACATTTGAGGGGCATTGAGATGGTGGTGCCCAGAGGTCAAAATATGTTTCAGAGACAGAGAGGTACTGCGGTCCTGGTCCCACATTGGGGGTAGTCAAAAGTCAGGCTAAAGATTTCTGTCCAACTGTTACCACGTTTTGTGCAGCCTGGCTCCCTCTGTAACGATTCCCCAGTGTCTTTCGATCCTACAGATGACTGTAGCAAACTTCCCAAATTTTTTCTTGGCCTCATACCCCCAAAGGAGTGCCTGACATTTGCCAGCCTAACGATACTCACATTCTGGGAAAAACCTCACTAACCATGCATATTTATGCACCACACATGGCAAATCCTTGCAATTGCAGAACATCATATCGCACTTGTCATCTTTGAGGTGCTGTAAGTATTTGGATTTGAGGGAAATATTCATCCTTGCTTGCTCTCCCACCTGAAGTCTATGGTGCTGCTGTTCCTTTCTCACATGTCCCTACAAAGAGACAAGTGACACACAGACTCAATCACTCAGCAAACATATATGCTTTGACGCTTTCATCTTGCTGTTTACCTTCCAAATGTTCCCCCTTCACCACAAATACAGGCCAGCCATTCCTCATCCCCTCAGTCATCGTAGTCATTCACTCCTTAGGCCCTGCAAGACAAAAATGACCAAGAATCATGTCAGCAAGAAGGAGAAAAGCCTCAGTGTGCTCTTTTGTTCATACTGCTGCCCCCTAGTAACACTTCATGGCCACTGCAGCTTAAGAATGGGACTGAGAAGAGGGCTCTCCTATGCAAATAATGTCCTCCCATGCATACTTTCTTCTGAGACGGTCGGCGGCTTGTGCCGTGATACTGCCTCCAACATATGGTCTTCAACCAAATTTTAAAAAAGCCCACCTGCCTTAGACGAAGGATTTTGCCACTCGAAGGAAGCACATGGGGACATCACCATCATTTAGCAGGGTCCTAAATTGCCTGCTGTCCGCCTGTATACAGAACAAGGACGTTCGTGGCCGTTCGTGAGCGTTCTTCAAAGGAAGGAGGTGGGTGAATAAATCCAAGATGCCAGGGCAGGCCCAGCCCAGCCCAGTGCAGCCCAGCCCGGCACAGCGCACTGCTGTGGAGGTCCACTCCTTCACATCCTGCAGCAGGCATGATGCAGATCTACTAGAGCAAAGGCTTGACTCTGCTCTTGTCTGTCTCTTAAAGGAAAAATCTTTCCAACTTCTTATTGCACCTAATAAATGGACTCTAGCTAGCCTCAAACTCGACCCATCATTTCATTAGCCAGAGCTCATACTTGACCTTTATTTCTATCCAAGCTCACTGGCACCAAACCCCTGATTTGAGCGAGTGGCTCACACTAAAATGAAAAATCACCATCAACCAACCTATTTTACAATAAGTGTAGCACCATCCTCGCATTCTTGTGCTCAGTTATAACCCCCAATACCACAATTGCACTCTGCAATTCACCAAACTTAAAGGACAAAGAATGACGACATTGATAAAGGAAGATAAGGCCTTGTTCCTAGCACCTACTTGAGAAATAGGGCGGTTGGTAGAAGGTCATGAGAGAAAACATATGAAATGTTGGGAGACACCTGCCAAAAAAACACTAGCAAAAAAAAAAATCACTGTTTGAAAATTTCCCACCTTGGGACACTTCTACAGCACTGGCAGGATTCGAACCCTGGCCTGTGAGGGCTGTCCCCCCAAAGGTACAAGCCTTACCTTTGAGCTATCTCCTTGGTGGTCTAGAGGATTGCAGTAGTAACTATAAGCAACATACAGGCCTTGGTGTCCTTCCCTGTGGCTTCCATTGCACATTAAATGGATGACCATGACATAAGGACAATTTGATAGGCTACTTACATGGAAACCAGAAAAACACTTAGCAAAAAAAAAAAAAGAAAATCACTGTTTGAAAATTTCCCACCTTGGGATACTTCTACAGCACTGGCAGGATTCGAACCCTGGCCTGTGAGGGCTGTCCCCACCAAAGGTACAAGCCTTACCTTTGAGCTATAGCTCCTTGGTGGTCTGGAGGATTGCAGTAGTAACTATAAGCAACATACAGGCCTTGGTGTCCTTTCCTGTGGCTTCCATTGCACATTAAATGGATGACCATGACATAAGGACAATTTGATAGGCTACTTACATGGAAACCAGAAAAACACTTAGCAACAAAAAATAAAAGAAAACCACTGTTTGAAAATTTCCCACCTTGGGATACTTCTACAGCACTGGCAGGATTCGAACCCTGGCCTGTGAGGGCTGTCCCCACCAAAGGTACAAGCCTTACCTTTGAGCTATAGCTCCTTGGTGGTCTGGAGGATTGCAGTAGTAACTATAAGCAACATACAGGCCTTGGTGTCCTTTCCTGTGGCTTCCATTGCACATTAAATGGATGACCATGACATACGGACAATTTGATAGGCTACTTACATGGAAACCAGAAAAACACTTAGCAAAAAAAAATAAAAGAAAATCACTGTTTGAAAATTTCCCACCTTGGGATACTTCTACAGCACTGGCAGGATTCGAACCCTGGCCTGTGAGGGCTGTCCCCACCAAAGGTACAAGCCTTACCTTTGAGCTATAGCTCCTTGGTGGTCTAGAGGATTGCAGAAGTAACTATAAGCAACATACAGGCCTTGGTGTCCTTTCCTGTGGCTTCCATTGCACATTAAAAGGATGACCATGACATAAGGACAATTTGATAGGCTACTTACATGGAAACCAGTCTGGTCCAGTGGGTAAGTTCCTGCCTTCCATCCAGGCAACCAGGGTTCAAATCCCGGGTTCGGCACCAGGTAAGTAAATTGGTAAGTAAAATGTGTCTGTGTGTTGTGTAACAGTGGAATCATGCCTAGCGAAAGAGGGATTGCAGATTGGTCGGTAAGTAAAATAGGTGTGGAAAGAAAGGTGAAAGAAAGAGAATGGGTGTTGTCTGTAGGAGGAGGACCCTGGGCAGGTTGGGTGGGGTCAGAGAGGAGGGGTATAGGAGGAGCCTGGCAGAGGGGGGGTATAGGAGGAGCCTAGTCAGATTGGGTGGGGTCAAATAGGAGGAGCCTGGGCAGAATGGGAGGAGCCTGGGTGGAGTCAGAGAGGAGGGGGTATAGGAGGAGCCTGGCAGAGGGGGGTGTAGGAGGAGCCTAGTCAGATTGGGTGGGGTCAAATAGGAGGAGCCTGGGCAGAATGGGTGGAGTCAGAGAGGTGGGGCTTAGGAGGAGCCTGGGCAGAATGGGTGGGCTCAGAGAGGAGGGGCTTAGGCGGAGCCTGGGCAGAATGGGTGTGGTCAGACAGCAGAGGAGTGGCTTAGGAGGAGCCTAGTCAGATTGGGTGGGGTCAGAGAGGTGGGGTATAGGAGGAGCCTGGGGAGAATGGGTGGGGTCAGACAGCAGAGAAGGGGCTTAGGAGGAGACTAGTCAGATTGGGTGGGGTCAGAGAGGTGGGGTATAGGAGGAGCCTGGGCAGAATGGGTGGGGACAGCAGAGGAGGAGCCTGGGCAGAGGGGGTGGGGTCAGAGAGGAGGGGTATAGGAGGAGCCTGGGCAGAGGGGGTATAGGAGGAGCCTGGCCAGAGGGGGTGGGGTCAGAGAGGAGGGGCTTAGGAGGAGCCTGGGCAGAGGGGGTATAGGAGGAGCCTGGCCAGAGGGGGTGGGGTCAGACAGCAGAGGAGGGGCTTAGGAGGAGCCTGGGCAGGAGGAGCGGGTATATGGGCAGAATGGGTGGGGTCAGAGAGGAGGGGGTATAGGAGGCGCCTGGGCAGAATGGGTGGGGTCAGACAGCAGAGGAGGGGTATAGGAGGAGCCTGGGCAGAATGGGTGGGGTCAGAGAGGAGGAGCCTGGGCAGAATGGGTGTGGTCAGACAGCAGAGGAGTGGCTTAGGAGGAGCCTAGTCAGATTGGGTGGGGTCAGAGAGGTGGGGTATAGGAGGAGCCTGGGCAGAATGGGTGGGGTCAGACAGCAGAGGAGGAGCCTGGGCAGAGGGGGTGGGGTCAGAGAGGAGGGGTATAGGAGGAGCCTGGCCAGAGGGGGTGGGGTCAGAGAGGAGGGGCTTAGGAGGAGCTTAGTCAGATTGGGTGGGGTCAAATAGGAGGAGCCTGGGCAGAATGGGCGGGGTCAGACAGCAGAGGAGGGGCTTAGGAGGAGCCTGGGCAGAATGGCTGGGGTCAGAGAGGAGGGGCTTAGGCGGAGCCTGGGCAGAATGGGTGGGGTCAGACAGCAGAGGAGGGGCTTAGGAGGAGCCTGGGCAGGAGGAGCGGGTATATGGGCAGAATGGGTGGGGTCAGAGAGGAGGGGGTATAGGAGGCGTCTGGGCAGAATGGGTGGGGTCAGACAGCAGAGGAGGGGTATAGGAGGAGCCTGGGCAGAGGGGGTATAGGAGGAGCCTGGGCAGAGGGGGTATAGGAGGAGCCTGGGCAGAGGGGGTGGGGTCAGAGAGGAGGGGTATAGGAGGGGGTATAGGAGGAGCCTAGTCAGATTGTGTGGGGTCAAATAGGAGGAGCCTGGGTAGAATGGGTGGAGTCAGAGAGGAGGGGGTATAGGAGGAGCCTGGGCAGAATGGGTGGGGTCAGACAGCAGAGGAGGGGCTTAGGAGGGGCTTAGGAGGAGCCTAGTCAGATTGGGTGGGGTCAGAGAGGTGGGGTATAGGAGGAGCTTGGGGAGAATGGGTGGGGTCAGACAGCAGAGGAGGGGTATAGGAGGAGCCTGGGCAGAGGGGGTATAGGAGGAGCCTAGTCAGAGGGGGTGGGGTCAGAGAGGAGGGGCTTAGGAGGAGCCTAGTCAGATTGGGTGGGGTCAAATAGGAGGAGCCTGGGCAGAATGGGTAGAGTCAGAGAGGAGGGGCTTAGGAGGAGCCTGGGCAGAGGAGGAGGGGTATAGGAGGAGCCTGGGCAGAGGGGGTATAGGAGGAGCCTGGGCAGAGGGGGTGGGGTCAGAGAGGAGGGGCTTAGGAGGAGCCTAGTCAGATTGGGTGGGGTCAAATAGGAGGAGCCTGGGCAGAATGGGTAGAGTCAGAGAGGAGGGGCTTAGGAGGAGCCTGGGCAGAGGGGGTATAGGAGGAGCCTAGTCAGATTGGGTGGGGTCAAATAGGAGGAGCCTGGGCAGAATGGGTGGGGTCAGACAGCAGAGGAGGGGCTTAGGAGGAGCCTAGTCAGATTGGGTGGGGTCAAATAGGAGGAGCCTGGGCAGAATGGGTGGGGTCAGACAGCAGAGGAGGGGCTTAGGAGGAGCCTAGTCAGATTGGGTGGGGTCAAATAGGAGGAGCCTGGGCAGAATGGGTGAGGTCAGAGAGGAGGGGTATAGGAGGAGCCTGGGCAGAGGGGGTATAGGAGGAGCCTAGTCAGATTGGGTGGGGTCAAATAGGAGGGGGTATAGGAGGAGCCTGGGCAGAATGGGTGGGGCCAGACAGCAGAGGAGGGGCTTAGGAGGAACCTAGTCAGATTGGGTGGGGTCAAATAGGAGGAGCCTGGGCAGAATGGGTGGGGTCAGACAGCAGAGGAGGGGCTTAGGAGGAGCCTAGTCAGATTGGGTGGGGTCAGAGAGGAGGGGTATAGGAGGAGCCTGGGCAGAATGGGTATAGGAGGAGCCTAGTCAGATTGGGTGAGGTCAGAGAGGAGGGGTTAAGGAGGAGCCTAGTCAGATTGGGTGGGGTCAGAGAGGAGGGGGTATAGGAGGAGCCTAGTCAGATTGGGTGAGGTCAGAGAGGAGGGGCTGAGGAGGAGCCTGGGCAGAATGGGTGGAGTCAGACAGCAGAGGATTGGTTTAGGAGGAGCTTAGTCAGAATGGGTGGGGTCAGACAGCAGAGGAGGGGCTTAGGAGGAGCCTAGTCAGATTGGGGTCAAATAAGAGGGGTATAGGAGGAGCCTGGGCAGAATGGGTATAGGAGGAGCCTAGTCAGATTGGGTGTGGTCAAATAGGAGGAGCCTGGGCAGAATGGGTGGGGTCAGACAGCAGAGGAGGGGTATAGGAGGAGCCTGGGCAGAGGGGGTGGGGTCAGAGAGGAGGGGTATAGGAGGAGCCTGGGCAGAGGGGGTATAGGAGGAGCCTGGCCAGAGGGGGTGGGGTCAGAGAGGAGGGGCTTAGGAGGAGCTTAGTCAGATTGGGTGGGGTCAAATAGGAGGAGCCTGGGCAGAATGGGCGGGGTCAGACAGCAGAGGAGGGGCTTAGGAGGAGCCTGGGCAGAATGGCTGGGGTCAGAGAGGAGGGGCTTAGGCGGAGCCTGGGCAGAATGGGTGGGGTCAGACAGCAGAGGAGGGGCTTAGGAGGAGCCTGGGCAGGAGGAGCGGGTATATGGGCAGAATGGGTGGGGTCAGAGAGGAGGGGGTATAGGAGGCGCCTGGGCAGAATGGGTGGGGTCAGACAGCAGAGGAGGGGTATAGGAGGAGCCTGGGCAGAGGGGGTATAGGAGGAGCCTGGGCAGAGGGGGTATAGGAGGAGCCTGGGCAGAGGGGGTATAGGAGGAGCCTGGGCAGAGGGGGTGGGGTCAGAGAGGAGGGGTATAGGAGGGGGTATAGGAGGAGCCTAGTCAGATTGTGTGGGGTCAAATAGGAGGAGCCTGGGTAGAATGGGTGGAGTCAGAGAGGAGGGGGTATAGGAGGAGCCTGGGCAGAATGGGTGGGGTCAGACAGCAGAGGAGGGGCTTAGGAGGGGCTTAGGAGGAGCCTAGTCAGATTGTGTGGGGTCAAATAGGAGGAGCCTGGGTAGAATGGGTGGGGTCAGAGAGGTGGGGTATAGGAGGAGCCTGGGGAGAATGGGTGGGGTCAGACAGCAGAGGAGGGGTATAGGAGGAGCCTGGGCAGAGGGGGTGGGGTCAGAGAGGAGGGGCTTAGGCGGAGCCTGGGCAGAATGGGCGGGGTCAGACAGCAGAGGAGGGGCTTAGGAGGAGCCTGGGCAGAATGGCTGGGGTCAGAGAGGAGGGGCTTAGGCGGAGCCTGGGCAGAATGGGTGGGGTCAGACAGCAGAGGAGGGGCTTAGGAGGAGCCTGGGCAGGAGGAGCGGGTATATGGGCAGAATGGGTGGGGTCAGAGAGGAGGGGGTATAGGAGGCGCCTGGGCAGAATGGGTGGGGTCAGACAGCAGAGGAGGGGCTTAGGAGGGGCTTAGGAGGAGCCTAGTCAGATTGGGTGGGGTCAGAGAGGTGGGGTATAGGAGGAGCCTGGGGAGAATGGGTGGGGTCAGACAGCAGAGGAGGGGTATAGGAGGAGCCTGGGCAGAGGGGGTGGGGTCAGAGAGGAGGGGTATAGGAGGAGCCTGGGCAGAGGGGGTATAGGAGGAGCCTGGGCAGAGGGGGTATAGGAGGAGCCTAGTCAGAGGGGGTGGGGTCAGAGAGGAGGGGCTTAGGAGGAGCCTAGTCAGATTGGGTGGGGTCAAATAGGAGGAGCCTGGGCAGAATGGGTAGAGTCAGAGAGGAGGGGCTTAGGAGGAGCCTGGGCAGAGGAGGAGGGGTATAGGAGGAGCCTGGGCAGAGGGGGTATAGGAGGAGCCTGGGCAGAATGGGTGGGGTCAGAGAGGAGGGGGTATAGGAGGCGCCTGGGCAGAATGGGTGGGGTCAGACAGCAGAGGAGGGGTATAGGAGGAGCCTGGGCAGAGGGGGTATAGGAGGAGCCTGGGCAGAGGGGGTATAGGAGGAGCCTGGGCAGAGGGGGTATAGGAGGAGCCTGGGCAGAGGGGGTGGGGTCAGAGAGGAGGGGTATAGGAGGGGGTATAGGAGGAGCCTAGTCAGATTGTGTGGGGTCAAATAGGAGGAGCCTGGGTAGAATGGGTGGAGTCAGAGAGGAGGGGGTATAGGAGGAGCCTGGGCAGAATGGGTGGGGTCAGACAGCAGAGGAGGGGCTTAGGAGGGGCTTAGGAGGAGCCTAGTCAGATTGGGTGGGGTCAGAGAGGTGGGGTATAGGAGGAGCTTGGGGAGAATGGGTGGGGTCAGACAGCAGAGGAGGGGTATAGGAGGAGCCTGGGCAGAGGGGGTGGGGTCAGAGAGGAGGGGTATAGGAGGAGCCTGGGCAGAGGGGGTATAGGAGGAGCCTAGTCAGAGGGGGTGGGGTCAGAGAGGAGGGGCTTAGGAGGAGCCTAGTCAGATTGGGTGGGGTCAAATAGGAGGAGCCTGGGCAGAATGGGTAGAGTCAGAGAGGAGGGGCTTAGGAGGAGCCTGGGCAGAGGAGGAGGGGTATAGGAGGAGCCTGGGCAGAGGGGGTATAGGAGGAGCCTGGGCAGAGGGGGTGGGGTCAGAGAGGAGGGGCTTAGGAGGAGCCTAGTCAGATTGGGTGGGGTCAAATAGGAGGAGCCTGGGCAGAATGGGTAGAGTCAGAGAGGAGGGGCTTAGGAGGAGCCTGGGCAGAGGGGGTATAGGAGGAGCCTAGTCAGATTGGGTGGGGTCAAATAGGAGGAGCCTGGGCAGAATGGGTGGGGTCAGACAGCAGAGGAGGGGCTTAGGAGGAGCCTAGTCAGATTGGGTGGGGTCAAATAGGAGGAGCCTGGGCAGAATGGGTGGGGTCAGACAGCAGAGGAGGGGCTTAGGAGGAGCCTAGTCAGATTGGGTGGGGTCAAATAGGAGGAGCCTGGGCAGAATGGGTGAGGTCAGAGAGGAGGGGTATAGGAGGAGCCTGGGCAGAGGGGGTATAGGAGGAGCCTAGTCAGATTGGGTGGGGTCAAATAGGAGGGGGTATAGGAGGAGCCTGGGCAGAATGGGTGGGGCCAGACAGCAGAGGAGGGGCTTAGGAGGAACCTAGTCAGATTGGGTGGGGTCAAATAGGAGGAGCCTGGGCAGAATGGGTGGGGTCAGACAGCAGAGGAGGGGCTTAGGAGGAGCCTAGTCAGATTGGGTGGGGTCAAATAGGAGGAGCCTGGGCAGAATGGGTGGGGTCAGACAGCAGAGGAGGGGCTTAGGAGGAGCCAAGTCAGATTGGGTGGGGTCAAATAGGAGGGGCTTAGGAGGAGCCTGGGCAGAATGGGTGGGGTCAGACAGCAGAGGAGGGGCTTAGGAGGAGCCTAGTCAGATTGGGTGGGGTCAAATAGGAGGAGCCTAGGCAGATTGGGTGAGGTCAGAGAGGAGGGGTATAGGAGGAGCCTGGGCAGAGGGGGTATAGGAGGAGCCTAGTCAGATTGGGTGAGGTCAGAGAGGAGGGGTATAGGAGGAGCCTGGGCAGAGGGGTTAAGGAGGAGCCTAGTCAGATTGGGTGGGGTCAGAGAGGAGGGGGTATAGGAGGAGCCTAGTCAGATTGGGTGAGGTCAGAGAGGAGGGGCTGAGGAGGAGCCTGGGCAGAATGGGTGGAGTCAGACAGCAGAGGATTGGTTTAGGAGGAGCTTAGTCAGAATGGGTGGGGTCAGACAGCAGAGGAGGGGCTTAGGAGGAGCCTAGTCAGATTGGGGTCAAATAAGAGGGGTATAGGAGGAGCCTGGGCAGAATGGGTATAGGAGGAGCCTAGTCAGATTGGGTGTGGTCAAATAGGAGGAGCCTGGGCAGAATGGGTGGGGTCAGACAGCAGAGGAGGGGTATAGGAGGAGCCTGGGCAGAGGGGGTGGGGTCAGAGAGGAGGGGTATAGGAGGAGCCTGGGCAGAGGGGGTATAGGAGGAGCCTGGCCAGAGGGGGTGGGGTCAGAGAGGAGGGGCTTAGGAGGAGCTTAGTCAGATTGGGTGGGGTCAAATAGGAGGAGCCTGGGCAGAATGGGCGGGGTCAGACAGCAGAGGAGGGGCTTAGGAGGAGCCTGGGCAGAATGGCTGGGGTCAGAGAGGAGGGGCTTAGGCGGAGCCTGGGCAGAATGGGTGGGGTCAGACAGCAGAGGAGGGGCTTAGGAGGAGCCTGGGCAGGAGGAGCGGGTATATGGGCAGAATGGGTGGGGTCAGAGAGGAGGGGGTATAGGAGGCGCCTGGGCAGAATGGGTGGGGTCAGACAGCAGAGAAGGGGTATAGGAGGAGCCTGGGCAGAGGGGGTATAGGAGGAGCCTGGGCAGAGGGGGTATAGGAGGAGCCTGGGCAGAGGGGGTATAGGAGGAGCCTGGGCAGAGGGGGTGGGGTCAGAGAGGAGGGGTATAGGAGGGGGTATAGGAGGAGCCTAGTCAGATTGTGTGGGGTCAAATAGGAGGAGCCTGGGTAGAATGGGTGGAGTCAGAGAGGAGGGGGTATAGGAGGAGCCTGGGCAGAATGGGTGGGGTCAGACAGCAGAGGAGGGGCTTAGGAGGGGCTTAGGAGGAGCCTAGTCAGATTGGGTGGGGTCAGAGAGGTGGGGTATAGGAGGAGCCTGGGGAGAATGGGTGGGGTCAGACAGCAGAGGAGGGGTATAGGAGGAGCCTGGGCAGAGGGGGTGGGGTCAGAGAGGAGGGGTATAGGAGGAGCCTGGGCAGAGGGGGTATAGGAGGAGCCTGGGCAGAGGGGGTATAGGAGGAGCCTAGTCAGAGGGGGTGGGGTCAGAGAGGAGGGGCTTAGGAGGAGCCTAGTCAGATTGGGTGGGGTCAAATAGGAGGAGCCTGGGCAGAATGGGTAGAGTCAGAGAGGAGGGGCTTAGGAGGAGCCTGGGCAGAGGAGGAGGGGTATAGGAGGAGCCTGGGCAGAGGGGGTATAGGAGGAGCCTGGGCAGAGGGGGTGGGGTCAGAGAGGAGGGGCTTAGGAGGAGCCTAGTCAGATTGGGTGGGGTCAAATAGGAGGAGCCTGGGCAGAATGGGTAGAGTCAGAGAGGAGGGGCTTAGGAGGAGCCTGGGCAGAGGGGGTATAGGAGGAGCCTAGTCAGATTGGGTGGGGTCAAATAGGAGGAGCCTGGGCAGAATGGGTGGGGTCAGACAGCAGAGGAGGGGCTTAGGAGGAGCCTAGTCAGATTGGGTGGGGTCAAATAGGAGGAGCCTGGGCAGAATGGGTGGGGTCAGACAGCAGAGGAGGGGCTTAGGAGGAGCCAAGTCAGATTGGGTGGGGTCAAATAGGAGGGGCTTAGGAGGAGCCTGGGCAGAATGGGTGGGGTCAGACAGCAGAGGAGGGGCTTAGGAGGAGCCTAGTCAGATTGGGTGGGGTCAAATAGGAGGAGCCTAGGCAGAATGGGTGAGGTCAGAGAGGAGGGGTATAGGAGGAGCCTGGGCAGAGGGGGTATAGGAGGAGCCTAGTCAGATTGGGTGGGGTCAAATAGGAGGGGGTATAGGAGGAGCCTGGGCAGAATGGGTGGGGCCAGACAGCAGAGGAGGGGCTTAGGAGGAACCTAGTCAGATTGGGTGGGGTCAAATAGGAGGAGCCTGGGCAGAATGGGTGGGGTCAGACAGCAGAGGAGGGGCTTAGGAGGAGCCTAGTCAGATTGGGTGGGGTCAGAGAGGAGGGGTATAGGAGGAGCCTGGGCAGAATGGGTGGAGTCAGAGAGGAGGGGGTATAGGAGGAGCCTGGGCAGAATGGGTATAGGAGGAGCCTAGTCAGATTGGGTGAGGTCAGAGAGGAGGGGTATAGGAGGAGCCTGGGCAGAGGGGTTAAGGAGGAGCCTAGTCAGATTGGGTGGGGTCAGAGAGGAGGGGGTATAGGAGGAGCCTAGTCAGATTGGGTGAGCTCAGAGAGGAGGGGCTGAGGAGGAGCCTGGGCAGAATGGGTGGAGTCAGACAGCAGAGGATTGGTTTAGGAGGAGCTTAGTCAGAATGGGTGGGGTCAGACAGCAGAGGAGGGGCTTAGGAGGAGCCTAGTCAGATTGGGGTCAAATAAGAGGGGTATAGGAGGAGCCTGGGCAGAATGGGTATAGGAGGAGCCTAGTCAGATTGGGTGTGGTCAAATAGGAGGAGCCTGGGCAGAATGGGTGGGGTCAGACAGCAGAGGAGGGGTATAGGAGGAGCCTGGGCAGAGGGGGTGGGGTCAGAGAGGAGGGGTATAGGAGGAGCCTGGGCAGAGGGGGTATAGGAGGAGCCTAGTCAGATTGGGTGGGGTCAAATAGGAGGAGCCTGGGCAGAATGGGTGGAGTCAGAGAGGAGGGGGTATAGGAGGAGCCTGGGCAGAATGGGTGGGGTCAGACAGCAGAGGAGGGGCTTAGGAGGAACCTAGTCAGATTGGGTGGGGTCAAATAGGAGGAGCCTGGGCAGAATGGGTGGGGTCAGACAGCAGAGGAGGGGCTTAGGAGGAGCCTGGGCAGAGGGGGTATAGGAGGAGCCTAGTCAGATTGGGTGGGGTCAAATAGGAGGAGCCTGGGCAGAATGGGTGGGGTCAGACAGCAGAGGAGGGGCTTAGGAGGAGCCTAGTCAGATTGGGTGGGGTCAAATAGGAGGAGCCTGGGCAGAATGGGTGGGGTCAGACAGCAGAGGAGGGGCTTAGGAGGAGCCAAGTCAGATTGGGTGGGGTCAAATAGGAGGGGCTTAGGAGGAGCCTGGGCAGAATGGGTGGGGTCAGACAGCAGAGGAGGGGCTTAGGAGGAGCCTAGTCAGATTGGGTGGGGTCAAATAGGAGGAGCCTAGGCAGAATGGGTGAGGTCAGAGAGGAGGGGTATAGGAGGAGCCTGGGCAGAGGGGGTATAGGAGGAGCCTAGTCAGATTGGGTGGGGTCAAATAGGAGGGGGTATAGGAGGAGCCTGGGCAGAATGGGTGGGGCCAGACAGCAGAGGAGGGGCTTAGGAGGAACCTAGTCAGATTGGGTGGGGTCAAATAGGAGGAGCCTGGGCAGAATGGGTGGGGTCAGACAGCAGAGGAGGGGCTTAGGAGGAGCCTAGTCAGATTGGGTGGGGTCAGAGAGGAGGGGTATAGGAGGAGCCTGGGCAGAATGGGTGGAGTCAGAGAGGAGGGGGTATAGGAGGAGCCTGGGCAGAATGGGTATAGGAGGAGCCTAGTCAGATTGGGTGAGGTCAGAGAGGAGGGGTATAGGAGGAGCCTGGGCAGAGGGGGTGGGGTCAGAGAGGAGGGGTATAGGAGGAGCCTGGGCAGAGGGGGTATAAGAGGAGCCTGGGCAGAGGGGGTGGGGTCAGAGAGGAGGGGGGTGGGGTCAGAGAGGAGGGGTATAGGAGGAGCCTGGGCAGAGGGGGTATAGGAGGAGCCTGGGCAGAGGGGGTGGGGTCAGAGAGGAGGGGTATAGGAGGAGCCTGGGCAGAGGGGGGGGGGTCAGACAGCAGAGGAGGGGCTTAGGAGGAGCCTAGTCAGATTGGGTGGGGTCAAATAGGAGGAGCCTGGGCAGAATGGGTGGGGTCAGACAGCAGAGGAGGGGCTTAGGAGGAGCCTAGTCAGATTGGGTGGGGTCAAATAGGAGGAGCCTGGGCAGAATGGGTGGGGTCAGACAGCAGAGGAGGGGTATAGGAGGAGCCTGGGCAGAGGAGGAGGGGTATAGGAGGAGCCTGGGCAGAGGGGGTATAGGAGGAGCCTGGGCAGAGGGGGTGGGGTCAGAGAGGAGGGGCTTAGGAGGAGCCTAGTCAGATTGGGTGGGGTCAAATAGGAGGAGCCTGGGCAGAGGGGGTGGGGTCAGAGAGGAGGGGCTTAGGAGGAGCCTGGGCAGAGGGGGTATAGGAGGAGCCTAGTCAGATTGGGTGGGGTCTAATAGGAGGAGCTTGGGCAGAATGGGTGGGGTCAGACAGCAGAGGAGGGGCTTAGGAGGAGCCTAGTCAGATTGGGTGGGGTCAAATAGGAGGAGCCTGGGCAGAATGGGTGGGGTCAGACAGCAGAGGAGGGGCTTAGGAGGAGCCAAGTCAGATTGGGTGGGGTCAAATAGGAGGGGTATAGGAGGAGCCTGGGCAGAATGGGTGGGGTCAGACAGCAGATGAGGGGCTTAGGAGGAGCCTGGGCAGAATGGGTGGGGTCAGAGAGGAGGGGCTTAGGAGGAGCCTGGGCAGAATGGGTGGAGTCAGAGAGGAGGGGGTATAGGAGGAGCCTGGGCAGAATGGGTATAGAAGGAGCCTAGTCAGATTGGGTGAGGTCAGAGAGGAGGGGTATAGGAGGAGCCTGGGCAGAATGGGTGGGGTCAGACAGCAGAGGAGGTGCTTAGGAGGAGCCAAGTCAGATTGGGTGGGGTCAAATAGGAGGGGTATAGGAGGAGCCTGGGCAGAATGGGTGGGGTCAGACAGCAGATGAGGGGCTTAGGAGGAGCCTGGGCAGAATGGGTGGGGTCAGAGAGGAGGGGCTTAGGAGGAGCCTGGGCAGAGGGGTTAAGGAGGAGCCTAGTCAGATTGGGTGGGGTCAGAGAGGAGGGGGTATAGGAGGAGCCTAGTCAGATTGGGTGAGGTCAGAGAGGAGGGGCTGAGGAGGAGCCTGGGCAGAATGGGTGGAGTCAGACAGCAGAGGATTGGTTTAGGAGGAGCTTAGTCAGAATGGGTGGGGGTCAGACAGCAGAGGAGGGGCTTAGGAGGAGCCTAGTCAGATTGGGGTCAAATAAGAGGGGTATAGGAGGAGCCTGGGCAGAATGGGTGGGGTCAGAGGGGTATGGGAGGAGCCTGGGCAGAATGGGTGGAGTCAGAGAGGAGGGGGTATAGGAGGAGCCTAGTCAGATTGGGTGTGGTCAAATAGGAGGAGCCTGGGCAGAATGGGTGGGGTCTGAGGGCCTAGGAAATGAAATGAAATGAAATAAAATTTATAAACGCGCTACTATGCCCAGTGGGCGTCAAGGCGCCTAACTCAAAATTAGCTGCAGACAGAGACAAGAGCTCACTGATAAGCTTTAGTAAAACACCAAGTTTTCAGAACTTTCTTAAAAAGATCAAGTGAGGGCTGTTGTATGATCTCCAGAGGAAGAGTATTCCAGAGTTGAGGTGCAAGAATGGAGAAAGCCTTGCTTCCCCATCGTGCCGTCCTAGCTCGAGGGACTACCAATTGATTAAGCTCTGACGAGCGAAGGCATCTGAGTGGGACATACCTAGAGAGCAAAGAGCCTAGGGCATCAGTCGGGCCTGCCTTCAAGGCATTATATGTCAAGCAGAGAAGTTTAAAAGAGACTCTGAATGGGATAGGCAGCCAATGGAGATTCTTCCTTGCCAAGGTCGCAGAGGACATCCACGGCAGGGCCAGAACGAAGCGCGCTGCGGCATTTTGCACCACCTGCAGGCGTTGGAGAAGGCCCTTGTTGGCCCCGGCGTAAAGTGAATTGCAATAATCCAGCCTTGAGCCGACAAGGGCGATCACCACCTGTTTTCGTGCCTGTGGTGAAAGATAGTACGCGATTCGTTTCAGAATCCTAATGACACCCCAACAGGTGGCCACCGTTCTGTTCACCTGCAATTCCATAGAGAGCCGAGTGTCGAAGATGACGCCTAGGTTCCTGGCAGATAGAGTGGGAGTGGGGCAGATGCCTAAAGATGAGGGCCACCACTCATCTGACCACAGTTCCTGGTCTTTGCCAAAGACCAGGACCTCCGTTTTGTCACCGTTCAACTTCAATGAGTTGAGAATCATCCAGTCTGCAACAAGTTGCATACAGGATTTGAAGTTGGACGCGGTGACATTCACGGAGTGGGTCAGAGACACCATGATCTGCGTGTCGTCGGCATACGACACTACCTCCATCCCCTGAGATCTTACCAGTCTTGCAAGGGGGGCCACATAGATGTTAAACAGGGTCGGACTCAATGCCGACCCCTGTGGCACCCCACATTGCAACGACTTAACAGGGGAGAGGTGATCCCCCAGCATTACTCGCTGCTCTCGCTGATGAAGAAAGGAATTCAGGAGACTCAAGGCCGGTCCTGCTACCCCTGCCTCCCTTAACCTAGATGTTAAAGTACTGGGAGACAGGGTATCAAACGAAGGGGTCATAGATGGAGGAGGATCCTGACTTATGGTGGGGAACTGCAAAAACTTTTTTAATGCACCCCCCTATACTTTCTGATTTCTGTTTGGAGGGGGCAGTCGGGGAGCAGTATTAAAAGGTGCTTAGGCGCAACGTGAAGAGCGATGAGGTGCACAGAATGGCATGCCTTCCAGGTACTTTTTGGGGGGGCTACCATTATTTTTTATTGCTCTGATCCTCCCTCATGGGGTGTACCCCAAATGGTTAGGGGCAACGGGGGAGGAGGGGTGGCAAAAAGCTGTTTGACAGTTTCTGTTACCAACAGGGGTCACCATACGATTCTGCTGCAGTTATGGTATTGAAAGGTACAACAAGGAGCATGTGAATGTATTTTTGCAGGTGGGGTGCCCCAAAATGTTACTGCCAGCAGCAGCAGCCCCCCTCCTCCCCACCCAGCAGATTGGTATAGGTACCTTTAGGACATTTCTGTTGAAAAAAGAGGCTATAGCGAATCGTGCTATGAAATCCTAGAGCACTAACATTTGCTAAATAAAGGTGGCATCGGAGCATACGAATGAGGCAGAGAGAGGCTACTGTTGCCAATTGGTTTGGTGGGTCATAGTGAATAACCTCGGCATGCAAATAGGCAGTGTGAGGATTGGCAGTGTCTGTAGAGAATTTTGGCATGCTCTTCAGCTTATTTTTTCCTCCTTACGTTGGCTATGAACTACAGAGGAAAGGCCCGGCCTTACTGTTGGACAAAACATGTATTTATGATTTTAAGAAGTGTAGTCTGACTGTACTGAGAGGGGCTGTACAGTACGGTAAATGCCTGTATACCCCTGCAATGTGCATCCAACTGTCACTTGAGATTCAATAGCGAACGAAGCAGCTGGGTTACTGACTGAATGTAAATGGAAGGCACATAGCAAGGGTGTTTGTGGTCACTCAAATGATTGAAACCTGGTTGATGCACTACCAAAGCTGGGGTTCCAGGAGGGAACATTTGAGGGGCATTGAGATGGTGGTGCCCAGAGGTCAAAATATGTTTCAGAGACAGAGAGGTACTGCGGTCCTGGTCCCACATTGGGGGTAGTCAAAAGTCAGGCTAAAGATTTCTGTCCAACTGTTACCACGTTTTGTGCAGCCTGGCTCCCTCTGTAACGATTCCCCAGTGTCTTTCGATCCTACAGATGACTGTAGCAAACTTCCCAAATTTTTTCTTGGCCTCATACCCCCAAAGGAGTGCCTGACATTTGCCAGCCTAACGATACTCACATTCTGGGAAAAACCTCACTAACCATGCATATTTATGCACCACACATGGCAAATCCTTGCAATTGCAGAACATCATATCGCACTTGTCATCTTTGAGGTGCTGTAAGTATTTGGATTTGAGGGAAATATTCATCCTTGCTTGCTCTCCCACCTGAAGTCTATGGTGCTGCTGTTCCTTTCTCACATGTCCCTACAAAGAGACAAGTGACACACAGACTCAATCACTCAGCAAACATATATGCTTTGACGCTTTCATCTTGCTGTTTACCTTCCAAATGTTCCCCCTTCACCACAAATACAGGCCAGCCATTCCTCATCCCCTCAGTCATCGTAGTCATTCACTCCTTAGGCCCTGCAAGACAAAAATGACCAAGAATCATGTCAGCAAGAAGGAGAAAAGCCTCAGTGTGCTCTTTTGTTCATACTGCTGCCCCCTAGTAACACTTCATGGCCACTGCAGCTTAAGAATGGGACTGAGAAGAGGGCTCTCCTATGCAAATAATGTCCTCCCATGCATACTTTCTTCTGAGACGGTCGGCGGCTTGTGCCGTGATACTGCCTCCAACATATGGTCTTCAACCAAATTTTAAAAAAGCCCACCTGCCTTAGACGAAGGATTTTGCCACTCGAAGGAAGCACATGGGGACATCACCATCATTTAGCAGGGTCCTAAATTGCCTGCTGTCCGCCTGTATACAGAACAAGGACGTTCGTGGCCGTTCGTGAGCGTTCTTCAAAGGAAGGAGGTGGGTGAATAAATCCAAGATGCCAGGGCAGGCCCAGCCCAGCCCAGTGCAGCCCAGCCCGGCACAGCGCACTGCTGTGGAGGTCCACTCCTTCACATCCTGCAGCAGGCATGATGCAGATCTACTAGAGCAAAGGCTTGACTCTGCTCTTGTCTGTCTCTTAAAGGAAAAATCTTTCCAACTTCTTATTGCACCTAATAAATGGACTCTAGCTAGCCTCAAACTCGACCCATCATTTCATTAGCCAGAGCTCATACTTGACCTTTATTTCTATCCAAGCTCACTGGCACCAAACCCCTGATTTGAGCGAGTGGCTCACACTAAAATGAAAAATCACCATCAACCAACCTATTTTACAATAAGTGTAGCACCATCCTCGCATTCTTGTGCTCAGTTATAACCCCCAATACCACAATTGCACTCTGCAATTCACCAAACTTAAAGGACAAAGAATGACGACATTGATAAAGGAAGATAAGGCCTTGTTCCTAGCACCTACTTGAGAAATAGGGCGGTTGGTAGAAGGTCATGAGAGAAAACATATGAAATGTTGGGAGACACCTGCCAAAAAAACACTAGCAAAAAAAAAAATCACTGTTTGAAAATTTCCCACCTTGGGACACTTCTACAGCACTGGCAGGATTCGAACCCTGGCCTGTGAGGGCTGTCCCCCCAAAGGTACAAGCCTTACCTTTGAGCTATCTCCTTGGTGGTCTAGAGGATTGCAGTAGTAACTATAAGCAACATACAGGCCTTGGTGTCCTTCCCTGTGGCTTCCATTGCACATTAAATGGATGACCATGACATAAGGACAATTTGATAGGCTACTTACATGGAAACCAGAAAAACACTTAGCAAAAAAAAAAAAAGAAAATCACTGTTTGAAAATTTCCCACCTTGGGATACTTCTACAGCACTGGCAGGATTCGAACCCTGGCCTGTGAGGGCTGTCCCCACCAAAGGTACAAGCCTTACCTTTGAGCTATAGCTCCTTGGTGGTCTGGAGGATTGCAGTAGTAACTATAAGCAACATACAGGCCTTGGTGTCCTTTCCTGTGGCTTCCATTGCACATTAAATGGATGACCATGACATAAGGACAATTTGATAGGCTACTTACATGGAAACCAGAAAAACACTTAGCAACAAAAAATAAAAGAAAACCACTGTTTGAAAATTTCCCACCTTGGGATACTTCTACAGCACTGGCAGGATTCGAACCCTGGCCTGTGAGGGCTGTCCCCACCAAAGGTACAAGCCTTACCTTTGAGCTATAGCTCCTTGGTGGTCTGGAGGATTGCAGTAGTAACTATAAGCAACATACAGGCCTTGGTGTCCTTTCCTGTGGCTTCCATTGCACATTAAATGGATGACCATGACATACGGACAATTTGATAGGCTACTTACATGGAAACCAGAAAAACACTTAGCAAAAAAAAATAAAAGAAAATCACTGTTTGAAAATTTCCCACCTTGGGATACTTCTACAGCACTGGCAGGATTCGAACCCTGGCCTGTGAGGGCTGTCCCCACCAAAGGTACAAGCCTTACCTTTGAGCTATAGCTCCTTGGTGGTCTAGAGGATTGCAGAAGTAACTATAAGCAACATACAGGCCTTGGTGTCCTTTCCTGTGGCTTCCATTGCACATTAAAAGGATGACCATGACATAAGGACAATTTGATAGGCTACTTACATGGAAACCAGTCTGGTCCAGTGGGTAAGTTCCTGCCTTCCATCCAGGCAACCAGGGTTCAAATCCCGGGTTCGGCACCAGGTAAGTAAATTGGTAAGTAAAATGTGTCTGTGTGTTGTGTAACAGTGGAATCATGCCTAGCGAAAGAGGGATTGCAGATTGGTCGGTAAGTAAAATAGGTGTGGAAAGAAAGGTGAAAGAAAGAGAATGGGTGTTGTCTGTAGGAGGAGGACCCTGGGCAGGTTGGGTGGGGTCAGAGAGGAGGGGTATAGGAGGAGCCTAGTCAGATTGGGTGGGGTCAAATAGGAGGAGCCTGGGCAGAATGGGAGGAGCCTGGGTGGAGTCAGAGAGGAGGGGGTATAGGAGGAGCCTGGCAGAGGGGGGTGTAGGAGGAGCCTAGTCAGATTGGGTGGGGTCAAATAGGAGGAGCCTGGGCAGAATGGGTGGAGTCAGAGAGGTGGGGCTTAGGAGGAGCCTGGGCAGAATGGGTGGGCTCAGAGAGGAGGGGCTTAGGCGGAGCCTGGGCAGAATGGGTGTGGTCAGACAGCAGAGGAGTGGCTTAGGAGGAGCCTAGTCAGATTGGGTGGGGTCAGAGAGGTGGGGTATAGGAGGAGCCTGGGGAGAATGGGTGGGGTCAGACAGCAGAGAAGGGGCTTAGGAGGAGACTAGTCAGATTGGGTGGGGTCAGAGAGGTGGGGTATAGGAGGAGCCTGGGCAGAATGGGTGGGGACAGCAGAGGAGGAGCCTGGGCAGAGGGGGTGGGGTCAGAGAGGAGGGGTATAGGAGGAGCCTGGGCAGAGGGGGTATAGGAGGAGCCTGGCCAGAGGGGGTGGGGTCAGAGAGGAGGGGCTTAGGAGGAGCCTGGGCAGAGGGGGTATAGGAGGAGCCTGGCCAGAGGGGGTGGGGTCAGACAGCAGAGGAGGGGCTTAGGAGGAGCCTGGGCAGGAGGAGCGGGTATATGGGCAGAATGGGTGGGGTCAGACAGCAGAGGAGGGGTATAGGAGGAGCCTGGGCAGAATGGGTGGGGTCAGAGAGGAGGAGCCTGGGCAGAATGGGTGTGGTCAGACAGCAGAGGAGTGGCTTAGGAGGAGCCTAGTCAGATTGGGTGGGGTCAGAGAGGTGGGGTATAGGAGGAGCCTGGGCAGAATGGGTGGGGTCAGACAGCAGAGGAGGAGCCTGGGCAGAGGGGGTGGGGTCAGAGAGGAGGGGTATAGGAGGAGCCTGGCCAGAGGGGGCGGGGTCAGAGAGGAGGGGCTTAGGAGGAGCTTAGTCAGATTGGGTGGGGTCAAATAGGAGGAGCCTGGGCAGAATGGGCGGGGTCAGACAGCAGAGGAGGGGCTTAGGAGGAGCCTGGGCAGAATGGCTGGGGTCAGAGAGGAGGGGCTTAGGCGGAGCCTGGGCAGAATGGGTGGGGTCAGACAGCAGAGGAGGGGCTTAGGAGGAGCCTGGGCAGGAGGAGCGGGTATATGGGCAGAATGGGTGGGGTCAGAGAGGAGGGGGTATAGGAGGCGCCTGGGCAGAATGGGTGGGGTCAGACAGCAGAGGAGGGGTATAGGAGGAGCCTGGGCAGAGGGGGTATAGGAGGAGCCTGGGCAGAGGGGGTATAGGAGGAGCCTGGGCAGAGGGGGTGGGGTCAGAGAGGAGGGGTATAGGAGGGGGTATAGGAGGAGCCTAGTCAGATTGTGTGGGGTCAAATAGGAGGAGCCTGGGTAGAATGGGTGGAGTCAGAGAGGAGGGGGTATAGGAGGAGCCTGGGCAGAATGGGTGGGGTCAGACAGCAGAGGAGGGGCTTAGGAGGGGCTTAGGAGGAGCCTAGTCAGATTGGGTGGGGTCAGAGAGGTGGGGTATAGGAGGAGCTTGGGGAGAATGGGTGGGGTCAGACAGCAGAGGAGGGGTATAGGAGGAGCCTGGGCAGAGGGGGTATAGGAGGAGCCTAGTCAGAGGGGGTGGGGTCAGAGAGGAGGGGCTTAGGAGGAGCCTAGTCAGATTGGGTGGGGTCAAATAGGAGGAGCCTGGGCAGAATGGGTAGAGTCAGAGAGGAGGGGCTTAGGAGGAGCCTGGGCAGAGGAGGAGGGGTATAGGAGGAGCCTGGGCAGAGGGGGTATAGGAGGAGCCTGGGCAGAGGGGGTGGGGTCAGAGAGGAGGGGCTTAGGAGGAGCCTAGTCAGATTGGGTGGGGTCAAATAGGAGGAGCCTGGGCAGAATGGGTAGAGTCAGAGAGGAGGGGCTTAGGAGGAGCCTGGGCAGAGGGGGTATAGGAGGAGCCTAGTCAGATTGGGTGGGGTCAAATAGGAGGAGCCTGGGCAGAATGGGTGGGGTCAGACAGCAGAGGAGGGGCTTAGGAGGAGCCTAGTCAGATTGGGTGGGGTCAAATAGGAGGAGCCTGGGCAGAATGGGTGGGGTCAGACAGCAGAGGAGGGGCTTAGGAGGAGCCTAGTCAGATTGGGTGGGGTCAAATAGGAGGAGCCTGGGCAGAATGGGTGAGGTCAGAGAGGAGGGGTATAGGAGGAGCCTGGGCAGAGGGGGTATAGGAGGAGCCTAGTCAGATTGGGTGGGGTCAAATAGGAGGGGGTATAGGAGGAGCCTGGGCAGAATGGGTGGGGCCAGACAGCAGAGGAGGGGCTTAGGAGGAACCTAGTCAGATTGGGTGGGGTCAAATAGGAGGAGCCTGGGCAGAATGGGTGGGGTCAGACAGCAGAGGAGGGGCTTAGGAGGAGCCTAGTCAGATTGGGTGGGGTCAGAGAGGAGGGGTATAGGAGGAGCCTGGGCAGAATGGGTATAGGAGGAGCCTAGTCAGATTGGGTGAGGTCAGAGAGGAGGGGTTAAGGAGGAGCCTAGTCAGATTGGGTGGGGTCAGAGAGGAGGGGGTATAGGAGGAGCCTAGTCAGATTGGGTGAGGTCAGAGAGGAGGGGCTGAGGAGGAGCCTGGGCAGAATGGGTGGAGTCAGACAGCAGAGGATTGGTTTAGGAGGAGCTTAGTCAGAATGGGTGGGGTCAGACAGCAGAGGAGGGGCTTAGGAGGAGCCTAGTCAGATTGGGGTCAAATAAGAGGGGTATAGGAGGAGCCTGGGCAGAATGGGTATAGGAGGAGCCTAGTCAGATTGGGTGTGGTCAAATAGGAGGAGCCTGGGCAGAATGGGTGGGGTCAGACAGCAGAGGAGGGGTATAGGAGGAGCCTGGGCAGAGGGGGTGGGGTCAGAGAGGAGGGGTATAGGAGGAGCCTGGGCAGAGGGGGTATAGGAGGAGCCTGGCCAGAGGGGGTGGGGTCAGAGAGGAGGGGCTTAGGAGGAGCTTAGTCAGATTGGGTGGGGTCAAATAGGAGGAGCCTGGGCAGAATGGGCGGGGTCAGACAGCAGAGGAGGGGCTTAGGAGGAGCCTGGGCAGAATGGCTGGGGTCAGAGAGGAGGGGCTTAGGCGGAGCCTGGGCAGAATGGGTGGGGTCAGACAGCAGAGGAGGGGCTTAGGAGGAGCCTGGGCAGGAGGAGCGGGTATATGGGCAGAATGGGTGGGGTCAGAGAGGAGGGGGTATAGGAGGCGCCTGGGCAGAATGGGTGGGGTCAGACAGCAGAGGAGGGGTATAGGAGGAGCCTGGGCAGAGGGGGTATAGGAGGAGCCTGGGCAGAGGGGGTATAGGAGGAGCCTGGGCAGAGGGGGTATAGGAGGAGCCTGGGCAGAGGGGGTGGGGTCAGAGAGGAGGGGTATAGGAGGGGGTATAGGAGGAGCCTAGTCAGATTGTGTGGGGTCAAATAGGAGGAGCCTGGGTAGAATGGGTGGAGTCAGAGAGGAGGGGGTATAGGAGGAGCCTGGGCAGAATGGGTGGGGTCAGACAGCAGAGGAGGGGCTTAGGAGGGGCTTAGGAGGAGCCTAGTCAGATTGTGTGGGGTCAAATAGGAGGAGCCTGGGTAGAATGGGTGGGGTCAGAGAGGTGGGGTATAGGAGGAGCCTGGGGAGAATGGGTGGGGTCAGACAGCAGAGGAGGGGTATAGGAGGAGCCTGGGCAGAGGGGGTGGGGTCAGAGAGGAGGGGCTTAGGCGGAGCCTGGGCAGAATGGGCGGGGTCAGACAGCAGAGGAGGGGCTTAGGAGGAGCCTGGGCAGAATGGCTGGGGTCAGAGAGGAGGGGCTTAGGCGGAGCCTGGGCAGAATGGGTGGGGTCAGACAGCAGAGGAGGGGCTTAGGAGGAGCCTGGGCAGGAGGAGCGGGTATATGGGCAGAATGGGTGGGGTCAGAGAGGAGGGGGTATAGGAGGCGCCTGGGCAGAATGGGTGGGGTCAGACAGCAGAGGAGGGGCTTAGGAGGGGCTTAGGAGGAGCCTAGTCAGATTGGGTGGGGTCAGAGAGGTGGGGTATAGGAGGAGCCTGGGGAGAATGGGTGGGGTCAGACAGCAGAGGAGGGGTATAGGAGGAGCCTGGGCAGAGGGGGTGGGGTCAGAGAGGAGGGGTATAGGAGGAGCCTGGGCAGAGGGGGTATAGGAGGAGCCTGGGCAGAGGGGGTATAGGAGGAGCCTAGTCAGAGGGGGTGGGGTCAGAGAGGAGGGGCTTAGGAGGAGCCTAGTCAGATTGGGTGGGGTCAAATAGGAGGAGCCTGGGCAGAATGGGTAGAGTCAGAGAGGAGGGGCTTAGGAGGAGCCTGGGCAGAGGAGGAGGGGTATAGGAGGAGCCTGGGCAGAGGGGGTATAGGAGGAGCCTGGGCAGAATGGGTGGGGTCAGAGAGGAGGGGGTATAGGAGGCGCCTGGGCAGAATGGGTGGGGTCAGACAGCAGAGGAGGGGTATAGGAGGAGCCTGGGCAGAGGGGGTATAGGAGGAGCCTGGGCAGAGGGGGTATAGGAGGAGCCTGGGCAGAGGGGGTATAGGAGGAGCCTGGGCAGAGGGGGTGGGGTCAGAGAGGAGGGGTATAGGAGGGGGTATAGGAGGAGCCTAGTCAGATTGTGTGGGGTCAAATAGGAGGAGCCTGGGTAGAATGGGTGGAGTCAGAGAGGAGGGGGTATAGGAGGAGCCTGGGCAGAATGGGTGGGGTCAGACAGCAGAGGAGGGGCTTAGGAGGGGCTTAGGAGGAGCCTAGTCAGATTGGGTGGGGTCAGAGAGGTGGGGTATAGGAGGAGCTTGGGGAGAATGGGTGGGGTCAGACAGCAGAGGAGGGGTATAGGAGGAGCCTGGGCAGAGGGGGTGGGGTCAGAGAGGAGGGGTATAGGAGGAGCCTGGGCAGAGGGGGTATAGGAGGAGCCTAGTCAGAGGGGGTGGGGTCAGAGAGGAGGGGCTTAGGAGGAGCCTAGTCAGATTGGGTGGGGTCAAATAGGAGGAGCCTGGGCAGAATGGGTAGAGTCAGAGAGGAGGGGCTTAGGAGGAGCCTGGGCAGAGGAGGAGGGGTATAGGAGGAGCCTGGGCAGAGGGGGTATAGGAGGAGCCTGGGCAGAGGGGGTGGGGTCAGAGAGGAGGGGCTTAGGAGGAGCCTAGTCAGATTGGGTGGGGTCAAATAGGAGGAGCCTGGGCAGAATGGGTAGAGTCAGAGAGGAGGGGCTTAGGAGGAGCCTGGGCAGAGGGGGTATAGGAGGAGCCTAGTCAGATTGGGTGGGGTCAAATAGGAGGAGCCTGGGCAGAATGGGTGGGGTCAGACAGCAGAGGAGGGGCTTAGGAGGAGCCTAGTCAGATTGGGTGGGGTCAAATAGGAGGAGCCTGGGCAGAATGGGTGGGGTCAGACAGCAGAGGAGGGGCTTAGGAGGAGCCTAGTCAGATTGGGTGGGGTCAAATAGGAGGAGCCTGGGCAGAATGGGTGAGGTCAGAGAGGAGGGGTATAGGAGGAGCCTGGGCAGAGGGGGTATAGGAGGAGCCTAGTCAGATTGGGTGGGGTCAAATAGGAGGGGGTATAGGAGGAGCCTGGGCAGAATGGGTGGGGCCAGACAGCAGAGGAGGGGCTTAGGAGGAACCTAGTCAGATTGGGTGGGGTCAAATAGGAGGAGCCTGGGCAGAATGGGTGGGGTCAGACAGCAGAGGAGGGGCTTAGGAGGAGCCTAGTCAGATTGGGTGGGGTCAAATAGGAGGAGCCTGGGCAGAATGGGTGGGGTCAGACAGCAGAGGAGGGGCTTAGGAGGAGCCAAGTCAGATTGGGTGGGGTCAAATAGGAGGGGCTTAGGAGGAGCCTGGGCAGAATGGGTGGGGTCAGACAGCAGAGGAGGGGCTTAGGAGGAGCCTAGTCAGATTGGGTGGGGTCAAATAGGAGGAGCCTAGGCAGATTGGGTGAGGTCAGAGAGGAGGGGTATAGGAGGAGCCTGGGCAGAGGGGGTATAGGAGGAGCCTAGTCAGATTGGGTGAGGTCAGAGAGGAGGGGTATAGGAGGAGCCTGGGCAGAGGGGTTAAGGAGGAGCCTAGTCAGATTGGGTGGGGTCAGAGAGGAGGGGGTATAGGAGGAGCCTAGTCAGATTGGGTGAGGTCAGAGAGGAGGGGCTGAGGAGGAGCCTGGGCAGAATGGGTGGAGTCAGACAGCAGAGGATTGGTTTAGGAGGAGCTTAGTCAGAATGGGTGGGGTCAGACAGCAGAGGAGGGGCTTAGGAGGAGCCTAGTCAGATTGGGGTCAAATAAGAGGGGTATAGGAGGAGCCTGGGCAGAATGGGTATAGGAGGAGCCTAGTCAGATTGGGTGTGGTCAAATAGGAGGAGCCTGGGCAGAATGGGTGGGGTTAGACAGCAGAGGAGGGGTATAGGAGGAGCCTGGGCAGAGGGGGTGGGGTCAGAGAGGAGGGGTATAGGAGGAGCCTGGGCAGAGGGGGTATAGGAGGAGCCTGGCCAGAGGGGGTGGGGTCAGAGAGGAGGGGCTTAGGAGGAGCTTAGTCAGATTGGGTGGGGTCAAATAGGAGGAGCCTGGGCAGAATGGGCGGGGTCAGACAGCAGAGGAGGGGCTTAGGAGGAGCCTGGGCAGAATGGCTGGGGTCAGAGAGGAGGGGCTTAGGCGGAGCCTGGGCAGAATGGGTGGGGTCAGACAGCAGAGGAGGGGCTTAGGAGGAGCCTGGGCAGGAGGAGCGGGTATATGGGCAGAATGGGTGGGGTCAGAGAGGAGGGGGTATAGGAGGCGCCTGGGCAGAATGGGTGGGGTCAGACAGCAGAGAAGGGGTATAGGAGGAGCCTGGGCAGAGGGGGTATAGGAGGAGCCTGGGCAGAGGGGGTATAGGAGGAGCCTGGGCAGAGGGGGTATAGGAGGAGCCTGGGCAGAGGGGGTGGGGTCAGAGAGGAGGGGTATAGGAGGGGGTATAGGAGGAGCCTAGTCAGATTGTGTGGGGTCAAATAGGAGGAGCCTGGGTAGAATGGGTGGAGTCAGAGAGGAGGGGGTATAGGAGGAGCCTGGGCAGAATGGGTGGGGTCAGACAGCAGAGGAGGGGCTTAGGAGGGGCTTAGGAGGAGCCTAGTCAGATTGGGTGGGGTCAGAGAGGTGGGGTATAGGAGGAGCCTGGGGAGAATGGGTGGGGTCAGACAGCAGAGGAGGGGTATAGGAGGAGCCTGGGCAGAGGGGGTGGGGTCAGAGAGGAGGGGTATAGGAGGAGCCTGGGCAGAGGGGGTATAGGAGGAGCCTTGGCAGAGGGGGTATAGGAGGAGCCTAGTCAGAGGGGGTGGGGTCAGAGAGGAGGGGCTTAGGAGGAGCCTAGTCAGATTGGGTGGGGTCAAATAGGAGGAGCCTGGGCAGAATGGGTAGAGTCAGAGAGGAGGGGCTTAGGAGGAGCCTGGGCAGAGGAGGAGGGGTATAGGAGGAGCCTGGGCAGAGGGGGTATAGGAGGAGCCTGGGCAGAGGGGGTGGGGTCAGAGAGGAGGGGCTTAGGAGGAGCCTAGTCAGATTGGGTGGGGTCAAATAGGAGGAGCCTGGGCAGAATGGGTAGAGTCAGAGAGGAGGGGCTTAGGAGGAGCCTGGGCAGAGGGGGTATAGGAGGAGCCTAGTCAGATTGGGTGGGGTCAAATAGGAGGAGCCTGGGCAGAATGGGTGGGGTCAGACAGCAGAGGAGGGGCTTAGGAGGAGCCTAGTCAGATTGGGTGGGGTCAAATAGGAGGAGCCTGGGCAGAATGGGTGGGGTCAGACAGCAGAGGAGGGGCTTAGGAGGAGCCAAGTCAGATTGGGTGGGGTCAAATAGGAGGGGCTTAGGAGGAGCCTGGGCAGAATGGGTGGGGTCAGACAGCAGAGGAGGGGCTTAGGAGGAGCCTAGTCAGATTGGGTGGGGTCAAATAGGAGGAGCCTAGGCAGAATGGGTGAGGTCAGAGAGGAGGGGTATAGGAGGAGCCTGGGCAGAGGGGGTATAGGAGGAGCCTAGTCAGATTGGGTGGGGTCAAATAGGAGGGGGTATAGGAGGAGCCTGGGCAGAATGGGTGGGGCCAGACAGCAGAGGAGGGGCTTAGGAGGAACCTAGTCAGATTGGGTGGGGTCAAATAGGAGGAGCCTGGGCAGAATGGGTGGGGTCAGACAGCAGAGGAGGGGCTTAGGAGGAGCCTAGTCAGATTGGGTGGGGTCAGAGAGGAGGGGTATAGGAGGAGCCTGGGCAGAATGGGTGGAGTCAGAGAGGAGGGGGTATAGGAGGAGCCTGGGCAGAATGGGTATAGGAGGAGCCTAGTCAGATTGGGTGAGGTCAGAGAGGAGGGGTATAGGAGGAGCCTGGGCAGAGGGGTTAAGGAGGAGCCTAGTCAGATTGGGTGGGGTCAGAGAGGAGGGGGTATAGGAGGAGCCTAGTCAGATTGGGTGAGCTCAGAGAGGAGGGGCTGAGGAGGAGCCTGGGCAGAATGGGTGGAGTCAGACAGCAGAGGATTGGTTTAGGAGGAGCTTAGTCAGAATGGGTGGGGTCAGACAGCAGAGGAGGGGCTTAGGAGGAGCCTAGTCAGATTGGGGTCAAATAAGAGGGGTATAGGAGGAGCCTGGGCAGAATGGGTATAGGAGGAGCCTAGTCAGATTGGGTGTGGTCAAATAGGAGGAGCCTGGGCAGAATGGGTGGGGTCAGACAGCAGAGGAGGGGTATAGGAGGAGCCTGGGCAGAGGGGGTGGGGTCAGAGAGGAGGGGTATAGGAGGAGCCTGGGCAGAGGGGGTATAGGAGGAGCCTAGTCAGATTGGGTGGGGTCAAATAGGAGGAGCCTGGGCAGAATGGGTGGAGTCAGAGAGGAGGGGGTATAGGAGGAGCCTGGGCAGAATGGGTGGGGTCAGACAGCAGAGGAGGGGCTTAGGAGGAACCTAGTCAGATTGGGTGGGGTCAAATAGGAGGAGCCTGGGCAGAATGGGTGGGGTCAGACAGCAGAGGAGGGGCTTAGGAGGAGCCTGGGCAGAGGGGGTATAGGAGGAGCCTAGTCAGATTGGGTGGGGTCAAATAGGAGGAGCCTGGGCAGAATGGGTGGGGTCAGACAGCAGAGGAGGGGCTTAGGAGGAGCCTAGTCAGATTGGGTGGGGTCAAATAGGAGGAGCCTGGGCAGAATGGGTGGGGTCAGACAGCAGAGGAGGGGCTTAGGAGGAGCCAAGTCAGATTGGGTGGGGTCAAATAGGAGGGGCTTAGGAGGAGCCTGGGCAGAATGGGTGGGGTCAGACAGCAGAGGAGGGGCTTAGGAGGAGCCTAGTCAGATTGGGTGGGGTCAAATAGGAGGAGCCTAGGCAGAATGGGTGAGGTCAGAGAGGAGGGGTATAGGAGGAGCCTGGGCAGAGGGGGTATAGGAGGAGCCTAGTCAGATTGGGTGGGGTCAAATAGGAGGGGGTATAGGAGGAGCCTGGGCAGAATGGGTGGGGCCAGACAGCAGAGGAGGGGCTTAGGAGGAACCTAGTCAGATTGGGTGGGGTCAAATAGGAGGAGCCTGGGCAGAATGGGTGGGGTCAGACAGCAGAGGAGGGGCTTAGGAGGAGCCTAGTCAGATTGGGTGGGGTCAGAGAGGAGGGGTATAGGAGGAGCCTGGGCAGAATGGGTGGAGTCAGAGAGGAGGGGGTATAGGAGGAGCCTGGGCAGAATGGGTATAGGAGGAGCCTAGTCAGATTGGGTGAGGTCAGAGAGGAGGGGTATAGGAGGAGCCTGGGCAGAGGGGTTAAGGAGGAGCCTAGTCAGATTGGGTGGGGTCAGAGAGGAGGGGGTATAGGAGGAGCCTAGTCAGATTGGGTGAGCTCAGAGAGGAGGGGCTGAGGAGGAGCCTGGGCAGAATGGGTGGAGTCAGACAGCAGAGGATTGGTTTAGGAGGAGCTTAGTCAGAATGGGTGGGGTCAGACAGCAGAGGAGGGGCTTAGGAGGAGCCTAGTCAGATTGGGGTCAAATAAGAGGGGTATAGGAGGAGCCTGGGCAGAATGGGTATAGGAGGAGCCTAGTCAGATTGGGTGTGGTCAAATAGGAGGAGCCTGGGCAGAATGGGTGGGGTCAGACAGCAGAGGAGGGGTATAGGAGGAGCCTGGGCAGAGGGGGTGGGGTCAGAGAGGAGGGGTATAGGAGGAGCCTGGGCAGAGGGGGTATAGGAGGAGCCTAGTCAGATTGGGTGGGGTCAAATAGGAGGAGCCTGGGCAGAATGGGTGGAGTCAGAGAGGAGGGGGTATAGGAGGAGCCTGGGCAGAATGGGTGGGGTCAGACAGCAGAGGAGGGGCTTAGGAGGAGCCTAGTCAGATTGGGTGGGGTCAAATAGGAGGAGCCTGGGCAGAATGGGTGGGGTCAGACAGCAGAGGAGGGGCTTAGGAGGAGCCTGGGCAGAATGGGTGGGGTCAGAGAGGAGGAGCCTGGGCAGAATGGGTGTGGTCAGACAGCAGAGGAGTGGCTTAGGAGGAGCCTAGTCAGATTGGGTGGGGTCAGAGAGGTGGGGTATAGGAGGAGCCTGGGGAGAATGGGTGGGGTCAGACAGCAGAGAAGGGGCTTAGGAGGAGACTAGTCAGATTGGGTGGGGTCAGAGAGGTGGGGTATAGGAGGAGCCTGGGCAGAATGGGTGGGGACAGCAGAGGAGGAGCCTGGGCAGAGGGGGTGGGGTCAGAGAGGAGGGGTATAGGAGGAGCCTGGGCAGAGGGGGTATAGGAGGAGCCTGGCCAGAGGGGGTGGGGTCAGAGAGGAGGGGCTTAGGAGGAGCCTGGGCAGAGGGGGTATAGGAGGAGCCTGGCCAGAGGGGGTGGGGTCAGACAGCAGAGGAGGGGCTTAGGAGGAGCCTGGGCAGGAGGAGCGGGTATATGGGCAGAATGGGTGGGGTCAGAGAGGAGGGGGTATAGGAGGCGCCTGGGCAGAATGGGTGGGGTCAGACAGCAGAGGAGGGGTATAGGAGGAGCCTGGGCAGAATGGGTGGGGTCAGAGAGGAGGAGCCTGG
This sequence comes from Lissotriton vulgaris, assembly GCF_964263255.1. NCBI lineage: Eukaryota > Metazoa > Chordata > Amphibia > Caudata > Salamandridae > Lissotriton > Lissotriton vulgaris. The sequence goes on from NC_141695.1 coordinate 1,004,694,791, forward strand.
GCAGAATGGGTGTGGTCAGACAGCAGAGGAGTGGCTTAGGAGGAGCCTAGTCAGATTGGGTGGGGTCAGAGAGGTGGGGTATAGGAGGAGCCTGGGGAGAATGGGTGGGGTCAGACAGCAGAGAAGGGGCTTAGGAGGAGCCTAGTCAGATTGGGTGGGGTCAGAGAGGTGGGGTATAGGAGGAGCCTGGGCAGAATGGGTGGGGTCAGACAGCAGAGGAGGAGCCTGGGCAGAGGGGGTGGGGTCAGAGAGGAGGGGTATAGGAGGAGCCTGGGCAGAGGGGGTATAGGAGGAGCCTGGCCAGAGGGGGTGGGGTCAGAGAGGAGGGGCTTAGGAGGAGCTTAGTCAGATTGGGTGGGGTCAAATAGGAGGAGCCTGGGCAGAATGGGCGGGGTCAGACAGCAGAGGAGGGGCTTAGGAGGAGCCTGGGCAGAATGGCTGGGGTCAGAGAGGAGGGGCTTAGGCGGAGCCTGGGCAGAATGGGTGGGGTCAGACAGCAGAGGAGGGGCTTAGGAGGAGCCTGGGCAGGAGGAGCGGGTATATGGGCAGAATGGGTGGGGTCAGAGAGGAGGGGGTATAGGAGGCGCCTGGGCAGAATGGGTGGGGTCAGACAGCAGAGGAGGGGTATAGGAGGAGCCTGGGCAGAGGGGGTATAGGAGGAGCCTGGGCAGAGGGGGTATAGGAGGAGCCTGGGCAGAGGGGGTATAGGAGGAGCCTGGGCAGAGGGGGTGGGGTCAGAGAGGAGGGGTATAGGAGGGGGTATAGGAGGAGCCTAGTCAGATTGTGTGGGGTCAAATAGGAGGAGCCTGGGTAGAATGGGTGGAGTCAGAGAGGAGGGGGTATAGGAGGAGCCTGGGCAGAATGGGTGGGGTCAGACAGCAGAGGAGGGGCTTAGGAGGGGCTTAGGAGGAGCCTAGTCAGATTGGGTGGGGTCAGAGAGGTGGGGTATAGGAGGAGCTTGGGGAGAATGGGTGGGGTCAGACAGCAGAGGAGGGGTATAGGAGGAGCCTGGGCAGAGGGGGTGGGGTCAGAGAGGAGGGGTATAGGAGGAGCCTGGGCAGAGGGGGTATAGGAGGAGCCTAGTCAGAGGGGGTGGGGTCAGAGAGGAGGGGCTTAGGAGGAGCCTAGTCAGATTGGGTGGGGTCAAATAGGAGGAGCCTGGGCAGAATGGGTAGAGTCAGAGAGGAGGGGCTTAGGAGGAGCCTGGGCAGAGGAGGAGGGGTATAGGAGGAGCCTGGGCAGAGGGGGTATAGGAGGAGCCTGGGCAGAGGGGGTGGGGTCAGAGAGGAGGGGCTTAGGAGGAGCCTAGTCAGATTGGGTGGGGTCAAATAGGAGGAGCCTGGGCAGAATGGGTAGAGTCAGAGAGGAGGGGCTTAGGAGGAGCCTGGGCAGAGGGGGTATAGGAGGAGCCTAGTCAGATTGGGTGGGGTCAAATAGGAGGAGCCTGGGCAGAATGGGTGGGGTCAGACAGCAGAGGAGGGGCTTAGGAGGAGCCTAGTCAGATTGGGTGGGGTCAAATAGGAGGAGCCTGGGCAGAATGGGTGGGGTCAGACAGCAGAGGAGGGGCTTAGGAGGAGCCTAGTCAGATTGGGTGGGGTCAAATAGGAGGAGCCTGGGCAGAATGGGTGAGGTCAGAGAGGAGGGGTATAGGAGGAGCCTGGGCAGAGGGGGTATAGGAGGAGCCTAGTCAGATTGGGTGGGGTCAAATAGGAGGGGGTATAGGAGGAGCCTGGGCAGAATGGGTGGGGCCAGACAGCAGAGGAGGGGCTTAGGAGGAACCTAGTCAGATTGGGTGGGGTCAAATAGGAGGAGCCTGGGCAGAATGGGTGGGGTCAGACAGCAGAGGAGGGGCTTAGGAGGAGCCTAGTCAGATTGGGTGGGGTCAGAGAGGAGGGGTATAGGAGGAGCCTGGGCAGAATGGGTATAGGAGGAGCCTAGTCAGATTGGGTGAGGTCAGAGAGGAGGGGTATAGGAGGAGCCTGGGCAGAGGGGTTAAGGAGGAGCCTAGTCAGATTGGGTGGGGTCAGAGAGGAGGGGGTATAGGAGGAGCCTAGTCAGATTGGGTGAGGTCAGAGAGGAGGGGCTGAGGAGGAGCCTGGGCAGAATGGGTGGAGTCAGACAGCAGAGGATTGGTTTAGGAGGAGCTTAGTCAGAATGGGTGGGGTCAGACAGCAGAGGAGGGGCTTAGGAGGAGCCTAGTCAGATTGGGGTCAAATAAGAGGGGTATAGGAGGAGCCTGGGCAGAATGGGTATAGGAGGAGCCTAGTCAGATTGGGTGTGGTCAAATAGGAGGAGCCTGGGCAGAATGGGTGGGGTCAGACAGCAGAGGAGGGGTATAGGAGGAGCCTGGGCAGAGGGGGTGGGGTCAGAGAGGAGGGGTATAGGAGGAGCCTGGGCAGAGGGGGTATAGGAGGAGCCTGGCCAGAGGGGGTGGGGTCAGAGAGGAGGGGCTTAGGAGGAGCTTAGTCAGATTGGGTGGGGTCAAATAGGAGGAGCCTGGGCAGAATGGGCGGGGTCAGACAGCAGAGGAGGGGCTTAGGAGGAGCCTGGGCAGAATGGCTGGGGTCAGAGAGGAGGGGCTTAGGCGGAGCCTGGGCAGAATGGGTGGGGTCAGACAGCAGAGGAGGGGCTTAGGAGGAGCCTGGGCAGGAGGAGCGGGTATATGGGCAGAATGGGTGGGGTCAGAGAGGAGGGGGTATAGGAGGCGCCTGGGCAGAATGGGTGGGGTCAGACAGCAGAGGAGGGGTATAGGAGGAGCCTGGGCAGAGGGGGTATAGGAGGAGCCTGGGCAGAGGGGGTATAGGAGGAGCCTGGGCAGAGGGGGTATAGGAGGAGCCTGGGCAGAGGGGGTGGGGTCAGAGAGGAGGGGTATAGGAGGGGGTATAGGAGGAGCCTAGTCAGATTGTGTGGGGTCAAATAGGAGGAGCCTGGGTAGAATGGGTGGAGTCAGAGAGGAGGGGGTATAGGAGGAGCCTGGGCAGAATGGGTGGGGTCAGACAGCAGAGGAGGGGCTTAGGAGGGGCTTAGGAGGGGCTTAGGAGGAGCCTAGTCAGATTGGGTGGGGTCAGAGAGGTGGGGTATAGGAGGAGCCTGGGGAGAATGGGTGGGGTCAGACAGCAGAGGAGGGGTATAGGAGGAGCCTGGGCAGAGGGGGTGGGGTCAGAGAGGAGGGGTATAGGAGGAGCCTGGGCAGAGGGGGTATAGGAGGAGCCTGGGCAGAGGGGGTATAGGAGGAGCCTAGTCAGAGGGGGTGGGGTCAGAGAGGAGGGGCTTAGGAGGAGCCTAGTCAGATTGGGTGGGGTCAAATAGGAGGAGCCTGGGCAGAATGGGTAGAGTCAGAGAGGAGGGGCTTAGGAGGAGCCTGGGCAGAGGAGGAGGGGTATAGGAGGAGCCTGGGCAGAGGGGGTATAGGAGGAGCCTGGGCAGAGGGGGTGGGGTCAGAGAGGAGGGGCTTAGGAGGAGCCTAGTCAGATTGGGTGGGGTCAAATAGGAGGAGCCTGGGCAGAATGGGTAGAGTCAGAGAGGAGGGGCTTAGGAGGAGCCTGGGCAGAGGGGGTATAGGAGGAGCCTAGTCAGATTGGGTGGGGTCAAATAGGAGGAGCCTGGGCAGAATGGGTGGGGTCAGACAGCAGAGGAGGGGCTTAGGAGGAGCCTAGTCAGATTGGGTGGGGTCAAATAGGAGGAGCCTGGGCAGAATGGGTGGGGTCAGACAGCAGAGGAGGGGCTTAGGAGGAGCCAAGTCAGATTGGGTGGGGTCAAATAGGAGGGGCTTAGGAGGAGCCTGGGCAGAATGGGTGGGGTCAGACAGCAGAGGAGGGGCTTAGGAGGAGCCTAGTCAGATTGGGTGGGGTCAAATAGGAGGAGCCTAGGCAGAATGGGTGAGGTCAGAGAGGAGGGGTATAGGAGGAGCCTGGGCAGAGGGGGTATAGGAGGAGCCTAGTCAGATTGGGTGGGGTCAAATAGGAGGGGGTATAGGAGGAGCCTGGGCAGAATGGGTGGGGCCAGACAGCAGAGGAGGGGCTTAGGAGGAACCTAGTCAGATTGGGTGGGGTCAAATAGGAGGAGCCTGGGCAGAATGGGTGGGGTCAGACAGCAGAGGAGGGGCTTAGGAGGAGCCTAGTCAGATTGGGTGGGGTCAGAGAGGAGGGGTATAGGAGGAGCCTGGGCAGAATGGGTGGAGTCAGAGAGGAGGGGGTATAGGAGGAGCCTGGGCAGAATGGGTATAGGAGGAGCCTAGTCAGATTGGGTGAGGTCAGAGAGGAGGGGTATAGCAGGAGCCTGGGCAGAGGGGTTAAGGAGGAGCCTAGTCAGATTGGGTGGGGTCAGAGAGGAGGGGGTATAGGAGGAGCCTAGTCAGATTGGGTGAGCTCAGAGAGGAGGGGCTGAGGAGGAGCCTGGGCAGAATGGGTGGAGTCAGACAGCAGAGGATTGGTTTAGGAGGAGCTTAGTCAGAATGGGTGGGGTCAGACAGCAGAGGAGGGGCTTAGGAGGAGCCTAGTCAGATTGGGGTCAAATAAGAGGGGTATAGGAGGAGCCTGGGCAGAATGGGTATAGGAGGAGCCTAGTCAGATTGGGTGTGGTCAAATAGGAGGAGCCTGGGCAGAATGGGTGGGGTCAGACAGCAGAGGAGGGGTATAGGAGGAGCCTGGGCAGAGGGGGTGGGGTCAGAGAGGAGGGGTATAGGAGGAGCCTGGGCAGAGGGGGTATAGGAGGAGCCTAGTCAGATTGGGTGGGGTCAAATAGGAGGAGCCTGGGCAGAATGGGTGGAGTCAGAGAGGAGGGGGTATAGGAGGAGCCTGGGCAGAATGGGTGGGGTCAGACAGCAGAGGAGGGGCTTAGGAGGAGCCTAGTCAGATTGGGTGGGGTCAAATAGGAGGAGCCTGGGCAGAATGGGTGGGGTCAGACAGCAGAGGAGGGGCTTAGGAGGAGCCTGGGCAGAATGGGTGGGGTCAGAGAGGAGGAGCCTGGGCAGAATGGGTGTGGTCAGACAGCAGAGGAGTGGCTTAGGAGGAGCCTAGTCAGATTGGGTGGGGTCAGAGAGGTGGGGTATAGGAGGAGCCTGGGGAGAATGGGTGGGGTCAGACAGCAGAGAAGGGGCTTAGGAGGAGACTAGTCAGATTGGGTGGGGTCAGAGAGGTGGGGTATAGGAGGAGCCTGGGCAGAATGGGTGGGGACAGCAGAGGAGGAGCCTGGGCAGAGGGGGTGGGGTCAGAGAGGAGGGGTATAGGAGGAGCCTGGGCAGAGGGGGTATAGGAGGAGCCTGGCCAGAGGGGGTGGGGTCAGAGAGGAGGGGCTTAGGAGGAGCCTGGGCAGAGGGGGTATAGGAGGAGCCTGGCCAGAGGGGGTGGGGTCAGACAGCAGAGGAGGGGCTTAGGAGGAGCCTGGGCAGGAGGAGCGGGTATATGGGCAGAATGGGTGGGGTCAGAGAGGAGGGGGTATAGGAGGCGCCTGGGCAGAATGGGTGGGGTCAGACAGCAGAGGAGGGGTATAGGAGGAGCCTGGGCAGAATGGGTACGGTCAGAGAGGAGGAGCCTGGGCAGAATGGGTGTGGTCAGACAGCAGAGGAGTGGCTTAGGAGGAGCCTAGTCAGATTGGGTGGGGTCAGAGAGGTGGGGTATAGGAGGAGCCTGGGGAGAATGGGTGGGGTCAGACAGCAGAGAAGGGGCTTAGGAGGAGCCTAGTCAGATTGGGTGGGGTCAGAGAGGTGGGGTATAGGAGGAGCCTGGGCAGAATGGGTGGGGTCAGACAGCAGAGGAGGAGCCTGGGCAGAGGGGGTGGGGTCAGAGAGGAGGGGTATAGGAGGAGCCTGGGCAGAGGGGGTATAGGAGGAGCCTGGCCAGAGGGGGTGGGGTCAGAGAGGAGGGGCTTAGGAGGAGCTTAGTCAGATTGGGTGGGGTCAAATAGGAGGAGCCTGGGCAGAATGGGCGGGGTCAGACAGCAGAGGAGGGGCTTAGGAGGAGCCTGGGCAGAATGGCTGGGGTCAGAGAGGAGGGGCTTAGGCGGAGCCTGGGCAGAATGGGTGGGGTCAGACAGCAGAGGAGGGGCTTAGGAGGAGCCTGGGCAGGAGGAGCGGGTATATGGGCAGAATGGGTGGGGTCAGAGAGGAGGGGGTATAGGAGGCGCCTGGGCAGAATGGGTGGGGTCAGACAGCAGAGGAGGGGTATAGGAGGAGCCTGGGCAGAGGGGGTATAGGAGGAGCCTGGGCAGAGGGGGTATAGGAGGAGCCTGGGCAGAGGGGGTATAGGAGGAGCCTGGGCAGAGGGGGTGGGGTCAGAGAGGAGGGGTATAGGAGGGGGTATAGGAGGAGCCTAGTCAGATTGTGTGGGGTCAAATAGGAGGAGCCTGGGTAGAATGGGTGGAGTCAGAGAGGAGGGGGTATAGGAGGAGCCTGGGCAGAATGGGTGGGGTCAGACAGCAGAGGAGGGGCTTAGGAGGGGCTTAGGAGGAGCCTAGTCAGATTGGGTGGGGTCAGAGAGGTGGGGTATAGGAGGAGCTTGGGGAGAATGGGTGGGGTCAGACAGCAGAGGAGGGGTATAGGAGGAGCCTGGGCAGAGGGGGTGGGGTCAGAGAGGAGGGGTATAGGAGGAGCCTGGGCAGAGGGGGTATAGGAGGAGCCTAGTCAGAGGGGGTGGGGTCAGAGAGGAGGGGCTTAGGAGGAGCCTAGTCAGATTGGGTGGGGTCAAATAGGAGGAGCCTGGGCAGAATGGGTAGAGTCAGAGAGGAGGGGCTTAGGAGGAGCCTGGGCAGAGGAGGAGGGGTATAGGAGGAGCCTGGGCAGAGGGGGTATAGGAGGAGCCTGGGCAGAGGGGGTGGGGTCAGAGAGGAGGGGCTTAGGAGGAGCCTAGTCAGATTGGGTGGGGTCAAATAGGAGGAGCCTGGGCAGAATGGGTAGAGTCAGAGAGGAGGGGCTTAGGAGGAGCCTGGGCAGAGGGGGTATAGGAGGAGCCTAGTCAGATTGGGTGGGGTCAAATAGGAGGAGCCTGGGCAGAATGGGTGGGGTCAGACAGCAGAGGAGGGGCTTAGGAGGAGCCTAGTCAGATTGGGTGGGGTCAAATAGGAGGAGCCTGGGCAGAATGGGTGGGGTCAGACAGCAGAGGAGGGGCTTAGGAGGAGCCTAGTCAGATTGGGTGGGGTCAAATAGGAGGAGCCTGGGCAGAATGGGTGAGGTCAGAGAGGAGGGGTATAGGAGGAGCCTGGGCAGAGGGGGTATAGGAGGAGCCTAGTCAGATTGGGTGGGGTCAAATAGGAGGGGGTATAGGAGGAGCCTGGGCAGAATGGGTGGGGCCAGACAGCAGAGGAGGGGCTTAGGAGGAACCTAGTCAGATTGGGTGGGGTCAAATAGGAGGAGCCTGGGCAGAATGGGTGGGGTCAGACAGCAGAGGAGGGGCTTAGGAGGAGCCTAGTCAGATTGGGTGGGGTCAGAGAGGAGGGGTATAGGAGGAGCCTGGGCAGAATGGGTATAGGAGGAGCCTAGTCAGATTGGGTGAGGTCAGAGAGGAGGGGTATAGGAGGAGCCTGGGCAGAGGGGTTAAGGAGGAGCCTAGTCAGATTGGGTGGGGTCAGAGAGGAGGGGGTATAGGAGGAGCCTAGTCAGATTGGGTGAGGTCAGAGAGGAGGGGCTGAGGAGGAGCCTGGGCAGAATGGGTGGAGTCAGACAGCAGAGGATTGGTTTAGGAGGAGCTTAGTCAGAATGGGTGGGGTCAGACAGCAGAGGAGGGGCTTAGGAGGAGCCTAGTCAGATTGGGGTCAAATAAGAGGGGTATAGGAGGAGCCTGGGCAGAATGGGTATAGGAGGAGCCTAGTCAGATTGGGTGTGGTCAAATAGGAGGAGCCTGGGCAGAATGGGTGGGGTCAGACAGCAGAGGAGGGGTATAGGAGGAGCCTGGGCAGAGGGGGTGGGGTCAGAGAGGAGGGGTATAGGAGGAGCCTGGGCAGAGGGGGTATAGGAGGAGCCTGGCCAGAGGGGGTGGGGTCAGAGAGGAGGGGCTTAGGAGGAGCTTAGTCAGATTGGGTGGGGTCAAATAGGAGGAGCCTGGGCAGAATGGGCGGGGTCAGACAGCAGAGGAGGGGCTTAGGAGGAGCCTGGGCAGAATGGCTGGGGTCAGAGAGGAGGGGCTTAGGCGGAGCCTGGGCAGAATGGGTGGGGTCAGACAGCAGAGGAGGGGCTTAGGAGGAGCCTGGGCAGGAGGAGCGGGTATATGGGCAGAATGGGTGGGGTCAGAGAGGAGGGGGTATAGGAGGCGCCTGGGCAGAATGGGTGGGGTCAGACAGCAGAGGAGGGGTATAGGAGGAGCCTGGGCAGAGGGGGTATAGGAGGAGCCTGGGCAGAGGGGGTATAGGAGGAGCCTGGGCAGAGGGGGTATAGGAGGAGCCTGGGCAGAGGGGGTGGGGTCAGAGAGGAGGGGTATAGGAGGGGGTATAGGAGGAGCCTAGTCAGATTGTGTGGGGTCAAATAGGAGGAGCCTGGGTAGAATGGGTGGAGTCAGAGAGGAGGGGGTATAGGAGGAGCCTGGGCAGAATGGGTGGGGTCAGACAGCAGAGGAGGGGCTTAGGAGGGGCTTAGGAGGGGCTTAGGAGGAGCCTAGTCAGATTGGGTGGGGTCAGAGAGGTGGGGTATAGGAGGAGCCTGGGGAGAATGGGTGGGGTCAGACAGCAGAGGAGGGGTATAGGAGGAGCCTGGGCAGAGGGGGTGGGGTCAGAGAGGAGGGGTATAGGAGGAGCCTGGGCAGAGGGGGTATAGGAGGAGCCTGGGCAGAGGGGGTATAGGAGGAGCCTAGTCAGAGGGGGTGGGGTCAGAGAGGAGGGGCTTAGGAGGAGCCTAGTCAGATTGGGTGGGGTCAAATAGGAGGAGCCTGGGCAGAATGGGTAGAGTCAGAGAGGAGGGGCTTAGGAGGAGCCTGGGCAGAGGAGGAGGGGTATAGGAGGAGCCTGGGCAGAGGGGGTATAGGAGGAGCCTGGGCAGAGGGGGTGGGGTCAGAGAGGAGGGGCTTAGGAGGAGCCTAGTCAGATTGGGTGGGGTCAAATAGGAGGAGCCTGGGCAGAATGGGTAGAGTCAGAGAGGAGGGGCTTAGGAGGAGCCTGGGCAGAGGGGGTATAGGAGGAGCCTAGTCAGATTGGGTGGGGTCAAATAGGAGGAGCCTGGGCAGAATGGGTGGGGTCAGACAGCAGAGGAGGGGCTTAGGAGGAGCCTAGTCAGATTGGGTGGGGTCAAATAGGAGGAGCCTGGGCAGAATGGGTGGGGTCAGACAGCAGAGGAGGGGCTTAGGAGGAGCCAAGTCAGATTGGGTGGGGTCAAATAGGAGGGGCTTAGGAGGAGCCTGGGCAGAATGGGTGGGGTCAGACAGCAGAGGAGGGGCTTAGGAGGAGCCTAGTCAGATTGGGTGGGGTCAAATAGGAGGAGCCTAGGCAGAATGGGTGAGGTCAGAGAGGAGGGGTATAGGAGGAGCCTGGGCAGAGGGGGTATAGGAGGAGCCTAGTCAGATTGGGTGGGGTCAAATAGGAGGGGGTATAGGAGGAGCCTGGGCAGAATGGGTGGGGCCAGACAGCAGAGGAGGGGCTTAGGAGGAACCTAGTCAGATTGGGTGGGGTCAAATAGGAGGAGCCTGGGCAGAATGGGTGGGGTCAGACAGCAGAGGAGGGGCTTAGGAGGAGCCTAGTCAGATTGGGTGGGGTCAGAGAGGAGGGGTATAGGAGGAGCCTGGGCAGAATGGGTGGAGTCAGAGAGGAGGGGGTATAGGAGGAGCCTGGGCAGAATGGGTATAGGAGGAGCCTAGTCAGATTGGGTGAGGTCAGAGAGGAGGGGTATAGGAGGAGCCTGGGCAGAGGGGTTAAGGAGGAGCCTAGTCAGATTGGGTGGGGTCAGAGAGGAGGGGGTATAGGAGGAGCCTAGTCAGATTGGGTGAGCTCAGAGAGGAGGGGCTGAGGAGGAGCCTGGGCAGAATGGGTGGAGTCAGACAGCAGAGGATTGGTTTAGGAGGAGCTTAGTCAGAATGGGTGGGGTCAGACAGCAGAGGAGGGGCTTAGGAGGAGCCTAGTCAGATTGGGGTCAAATAAGAGGGGTATAGGAGGAGCCTGGGCAGAATGGGTATAGGAGGAGCCTAGTCAGATTGGGTGTGGTCAAATAGGAGGAGCCTGGGCAGAATGGGTGGGGTCAGACAGCAGAGGAGGGGTATAGGAGGAGCCTGGGCAGAGGGGGTGGGGTCAGAGAGGAGGGGTATAGGAGGAGCCTGGGCAGAGGGGGTATAGGAGGAGCCTAGTCAGATTGGGTGGGGTCAAATAGGAGGAGCCTGGGCAGAATGGGTGGAGTCAGAGAGGAGGGGGTATAGGAGGAGCCTGGGCAGAATGGGTGGGGTCAGACAGCAGAGGAGGGGCTTAGGAGGAGCCTAGTCAGATTGGGTGGGGTCAAATAGGAGGAGCCTGGGCAGAATGGGTGGGGTCAGACAGCAGAGGAGGGGCTTAGGAGGAGCCTAGTCAGATTGGGTGGGGTCAAATAGGAGGAGCCTGGGCAGAATGGGTGGGGTCAGACAGCAGAGGAGGGGTATAGGAGGAGCCTGGGCAGAGGGGGTGGGGTCAGAGAGGAGGGGTATAGGAGGAGCCTGGGTAGAGGGGGTATAGGAGGAGCCTGGGCAGAGGGGGTGGGGTCAGAGAGGAGGGGTATAGGAGGAGCCTGGGCAGAGGGGGTATAGGAGGAGCCTAATCAGATTGGGTGGGGTCCAATAGGAGGAGCCTGGGCAGAATGGGTGGGGCCAGACAGCAGAGGAGGGGCTTAGGAGGAGCCTAGTCAGATTGGGTGGGGTCAAATAGGAGGAGCCTGGGCAGAATGGGTGGGGCCAGACAGCAGAGGAGGGGCTTAGGAGGAACCTAGTCAGATTGGGTGGGGTCAAATAGGAGGAGCCTGGGCAGAATGGGTGGGGTCAGACAGCAGAGGAGGGGTATAGGAGGAGCCTGGGCAGAGGGGGTATAGGAGGAGCCTAGTCAGATTGTGTGGGGTCAAATAGGAGGAGCCTGGGTAGAATGGGTGGAGTCAGAGAGGAGGGGGTATAGGAGGAGCCTGGGCAGAATGGGTGGGGTCAGACAGCAGAGGAGGGGCTTAGGAGGAGCCTAGTCAGATTGGGTGGGGTCAGAGAGGTGGGGTATAGGAGGAGCCTGGGGAGAATGGGTGGGGTCAGACAGCAGAGGAGGGGTATAGGAGGAGCCTGGGCAGAGGGGGTGGGGTCAGAGAGGAGGGGTATAGGAGGAGCCTGGGCAGAGGGGGTATAGGAGGAGCCTGGGCAGAGGGGTGGGGTCAGACAGCAGAGGAGGGGTATAGGAGGAGCCTGGGCAGAGGGGGTGGGGTCAGAGAGGAGGGGTATAGGAGGAGCCTGGGCAGAGGGGGTATAGGAGGAGCCTGGGCAGAATGGGTGGGGTCAGACAGCAGAGGAGGGGCTTAGGAGGAGCCTAGTCAGATTGGGTGGGGTCAAATAGGAGGAGCCTAGTCAGATTGGGTGGGGTCAGAGAGGAGGGGCTTAGGAGGAGCCTAGGGGCTTAGGAGGAGCCTAGTCAGATTGGGTGGTGTCAGAGAGGAGGGGCTTAGGAGGAGCCTAGGGGCTTAGGAGGAGCCTAGTCAGATTGGGTGGTGTCAGAGAGGAGGGGTATAGGAGGAGCCTGGGCAGAATGGGTGGGGTCAGACAGCAGATGAGGGACTTAGGAGGAGCCTGGGCAGAATGGGTTGGGTCAGACAGCAGAGGAGGGGCTTAGGAGGAGCCTAGTCAGATTGGGTGGGGTCAAATAGGAGGAGCCTGGGCAGAATGGGTGAGGTCAGAGAGGAGGGGTATAGGAGGAGCCTGGGCAGAATGGGTGGGGTCAGAGGGGTATGGGAGGAGCCTGGGCAGAATGGGTGGAGTCAGAGAGGAGGGGTATAGGAGGAGCCTGGGCAGAGGGGGTATAGGAGGAGCCTGGGCAGAGGGGGTATAGGAGGAGCCTAGTCAGATTGGGTGGGGTCAAATAGGAGGAGCCTGGGCAGAATGGGTGGGGTCAGACAGCAGAGGAGGGGCTTAGGAGGAGCCTAGTCAGATTGGGTGGGGTCAAATAGGAGGAGCCTGGGCAGAATGGGTGGGGTCAGACAGCAGAGGAGGGGTATAGGAGGAGCCTGGGCAGAGGGGGTTAGGTCAGAGAGAAGGGGTATAGGAGGAGCCTGGGCAGAGGGGGTATAGGAGGAGCCTGGGCAGAGGGGGTGGGGTCAGAGAGGAGGGGCTTAGGAGGAGCCTAGTCAGATTGGGTGGGGTCAGAGAGGAGGAGCCTAGTCAGAATGGGTGGGGTCAAATAGGAGGGGTATAGGAGGAGCCTGGGCAGAATGGGTGGGGTCAGAGGGGTATGGGAGGAGCCTGGGCAGAATGGGTGGAGTCAGAGAGGAGGGGGTATAGGAGGAGCCTGGGCAGAATGGGTGGGGTCAGACAGCAGAGGAGGGGCTTAGGAGGAGCCTGGGCAGAATGGGTGGGGTCAGACAGCAGAGGAGGGGCTTAGGAGGAGCCTGGGCAGATTGGGTGGGGTCAGAGAGGAGGAGCCTAGTCAGAATGGGTGGAGTCAGAGAGGAGGGGGTATAGGAGGAGCCTGGGCAGATTGGGTGGGGTCAGAGAGGAGATGCTTAGGCGGAGCCTGGGCAGAATGGGTGGGGTCAGACAGCAGAGGAGGGGCTTAGGAGGAGCCTAGTCAGATTGGGTGGGGTCAAATAGGAGGAGCCTAGTCAGATTGGGTGGGGTCAGAGAGGAGGGGCTTAGGAGGAGCCTAGGGGCTTAGGAGGAGCCTAGTCAGATTGGGTGGTGTCAGAGAGGAGGGGTATAGGAGGAGCCTGGGCAGAATGGGTGGGGTCAGACAGCAGATGAGGGACTTAGGAGGAGCCTGGGCAGAATGGGTTGGGTCAGACAGCAGAGGAGGGGCTTAGGAGGAGCCTAGTCAGATTGGGTGGGGTCAAATAGGAGGAGCCTGGGCAGAATGGGTGAGGTCAGAGAGGAGGGGTATAGGAGGAGCCTGGGCAGAGGGGGTATAGGAGGAGCCTAGTCAGATTGGGTGGAGTCAAATAGGAGGGGGTATAGGAGGAGCCTGGGCAGAATGGGTGGGGTCAGACAGCAGAGGAGGGGCTTAGGAGGAGCCAAGTCAGATTGGGTGGGGTCAAATAGGAGGGGTATAGGAGGAGCCTGGGCAGAATGGGTGGGGTCAGAGGGGTATGGGAGGAGCCTGGGCAGAATTGGTGGGGTCAAAGAGGTGGGGTATAGGAGGAGCCTGGGCAGAATGGGTGGGGTCCGACAGCAGAGGAGGGGCTTAGGAGGAGCCTAGTCAGATTGGGTGGGGTCAAATAGGAGGAGCCTGGGCAGAATGGGTGGGGTCAGACAGCAGAGGAGGGGCTTAGGAGGAGCCAAGTCAGATTGGGTGGGGTCAAATAGGAGGGGTATAGGAGGAGCCTGGGCAGAATGGGTGGGGTCAGAGGGGTATGGGAGGAGCCTGGGCAGAATGGGTGGAGTCAGAGAGGAGGGGGTATAGGAGAAGCCTGGGCAGAATGGGTGGGGTCAGACAGCAGAGGAGGGGCTTAGGAGGAGCCTGGGCAGAATGGGTGGGGTCAGAGAGGAGATGCTTAGGCGGAGCCTGGGCAGAATGGGTGGGGTCAGACAGCAGAGGAGGGGCTTAGGAGGAGCCTAGTCAGATTGGGTGGGGTCAAATAGGAGGAGCCTAGTCAGAATGGGTGGAGTCAGAGAGGAGGGGGTATAGGAGGAGCCTAGTCAGATTGGGTGGGGTCAGAGAGGAGGGGTTTAGGAGGAGCCTAGGGGCTTAGGAGGAGCCTAGTCAGATTGGGTGGGGTCAGAGAGGAGGGGTATAGGAGGAGCCTGGGCAGAATGGGTGGGGTCAGACAGCAGATGAGGGGCTTAGGAGGAGCCTGGGCAGAATTGGTGGGGTCAGAGAGGAGGGGCTTAGGAGGAGCCTGGGCAGAATGGGTGGGGTCAGACAGCAGAGGAGGGGCTTAGGAGGAGCCTAGTCAGATTGGGTGGGGTCAAATAGGAGGAGCCTGGGCAGAATGGGTGAGGTCAGAGAGGAGGGGTATAGGAGGAGCCTGGGCAGAGGGGGTATAGGAGGAGCCTAGTCAGATTGGGTGGGGTCAAATAGGAGGGGGTATAGGAGGAGCCTGGGCTGAATGGGTGGGGCCAGACAGCAGAGGAGGGGCTTAGGAGGAACCTAGTCAGATTGGGTGGGGTCAAATAGGAGGAGCCTGGGCAGAATGGGTGGGGTCAGACAGCAGAGGAGGGGCTTAGGAGGAGCCTAGTCAGATTGGGTGGGGTCAGAGAGGAGGGGTATAGGAGGAGCCTGGGCAGAATGGGTGGAGTCAGAGAGGAGGGGGTATAGGAGGAGCCTGGGCAGAATGGGTATAGGAGGAGCCTAGTCAGATTGGGTGAGGTCAGAGAGGAGGGGTATAGGAGGAGCCTGGGCAGAGGGGCTTAGGAGGAGCCTGGGCAGAATGGGTGGGGTCAGACAGCAGAGGATGGGTTTAGGAGGAGCTTAGTCAGAATGGGTGGGGTCAGACAGCAGAGGAGGGGCTTAGGAGGAGCCTAGTCAGATTGGGGTCAAATAAGAGGGGTATAGGAGGAGCCTGGGCAGAATGGGTATAGGAGGAGCCTAGTCAGATTGGGTGTGGTCAAATAGGAGGAGCCTGGGCAGAATGGGTGGGGTCAGACAGCAGAGGAGGGGTATAGGAGGAGCCTGGGCAGAGGGGGTGGGGTCAGAGAGGAGGGGTATAGGAGGAGCCTGGGCAGAGGGGGTATAGGAGGAGCCTAGTCAGATTGGGTGGGGTCAAATAGGAGGAGCCTGGGCAGAATGGGTGGAGTCAGAGAGGAGGGGGTATAGGAGGAGCCTGGGCAGAATGGGTGGGGTCAGACAGCAGAGGAGGGGCTTAGGAGGAGCCTAGTCAGATTGGGTGGGGTCAAATAGGAGGAGCCTGGGCAGAATGGGTGGGGTCAGACAGCAGAGGAGGGGCTTAGGAGGAGCCTAGTCAGATTGGGTGGGGTCAAATAGGAGGAGCCTGGGCAGAATGGGTGGGGTCAGACAGCAGAGGAGGGGTATAGGAGGAGCCTGGGCAGAGGGGGTGGGGTCAGAGAGGAGGGGTATAGGAGGAGCCTGGGTAGAGGGGGTATAGGAGGAGCCTGGGCAGAGGGGGTGGGGTCAGAGAGGAGGGGTATAGGAGGAGCCTGGGCAGAGGGGGTATAGGAGGAGCCTAATCAGATTGGGTGGGGTCCAATAGGAGGAGCCTGGGCAGAATGGGTGGGGCCAGACAGCAGAGGAGGGGCTTAGGAGGAGCCTAGTCAGATTGGGTGGGGTCAAATAGGAGGAGCCTGGGCAGAATGGGTGGGGCCAGACAGCAGAGGAGGGGCTTAGGAGGAACCTAGTCAGATTGGGTGGGGTCAAATAGGAGGAGCCTGGGCAGAATGGGTGGGGTCAGACAGCAGAGGAGGGGTATAGGAGGAGCCTGGGCAGAGGGGGTATAGGAGGAGCCTAGTCAGATTGTGTGGGGTCAAATAGGAGGAGCCTGGGTAGAATGGGTGGAGTCAGAGAGGAGGGGGTATAGGAGGAGCCTGGGCAGAATGGGTGGGGTCAGACAGCAGAGGAGGGGCTTAGGAGGAGCCTAGTCAGATTGGGTGGGGTCAGAGAGGTGGGGTATAGGAGGAGCCTGGGGAGAATGGGTGGGGTCAGACAGCAGAGGAGGGGTATAGGAGGAGCCTGGGCAGAGGGGGTGGGGTCAGAGAGGAGGGGTATAGGAGGAGCCTGGGCAGAGGGGGTATAGGGGGAGCCTGGGCAGAGGGGTGGGGTCAGACAGCAGAGGAGGGGTATAGGAGGAGCCTGGGCAGAGGGGGTGGGGTCAGAGAGGAGGGGTATAGGAGGAGCCTGGGCAGAGGGGGTATAGGAGGAGCCTGGGCAGAATGGGTGGGGTCAGACAGCAGAGGAGGGGCTTAGGAGGAGCCTAGTCAGATTGGGTGGGGTCAAATAGGAGGAGCCTAGTCAGATTGGGTGGGGTCAGAGAGGAGGGGCTTAGGAGGAGCCTAGGGGCTTAGGAGGAGCCTAGTCAGATTGGGTGGTGTCAGAGAGGAGGGGCTTAGGAGGAGCCTAGGGGCTTAGGAGGAGCCTAGTCAGATTGGGTGGTGTCAGAGAGGAGGGGTATAGGAGGAGCCTGGGCAGAATGGGTGGGGTCAGACAGCAGATGAGGGACTTAGGAGGAGCCTGGGCAGAATGGGTTGGGTCAGACAGCAGAGGAGGGGCTTAGGAGGAGCCTAGTCAGATTGGGTGGGGTCAAATAGGAGGAGCCTGGGCAGAATGGGTGAGGTCAGAGAGGAGGGGTATAGGAGGAGCCTGGGCAGAATGGGTGGGGTCAGAGGGGTATGGGAGGAGCCTGGGCAGAATGGGTGGAGTCAGAGAGGAGGGGTATAGGAGGAGCCTGGGCAGAGGGGGTATAGGAGGAGCCTGGGCAGAGGGGGTATAGGAGGAGCCTAGTCAGATTGGGTGGGGTCAAATAGGAGGAGCCTGGGCAGAATGGGTGGGGTCAGACAGCAGAGGAGGGGCTTAGGAGGAGCCTAGTCAGATTGGGTGGGGTCAAATAGGAGGAGCCTGGGCAGAATGGGTGGGGTCAGACAGCAGAGGAGGGGTATAGGAGGAGCCTGGGCAGAGGGGGTTAGGTCAGAGAGAAGGGGTATAGGAGGAGCCTGGGCAGAGGGGGTATAGGAGGAGCCTGGGCAGAGGGGGTGGGGTCAGAGAGGAGGGGCTTAGGAGGAGCCTAGTCAGATTGGGTGGGGTCAGAGAGGAGGAGCCTAGTCAGAATGGGTGGGGTCAAATAGGAGGGGTATAGGAGGAGCCTGGGCAGAATGGGTGGGGTCAGAGGGGTATGGGAGGAGCCTGGGCAGAATGGGTGGAGTCAGAGAGGAGGGGGTATAGGAGGAGCCTGGGCAGAATGGGTGGGGTCAGACAGCAGAGGAGGGGCTTAGGAGGAGCCTGGGCAGAATGGGTGGGGTCAGACAGCAGAGGAGGGGCTTAGGAGGAGCCTGGGCAGATTGGGTGGGGTCAGAGAGGAGGAGCCTAGTCAGAATGGGTGGAGTCAGAGAGGAGGGGGTATAGGAGGAGCCTGGGCAGATTGGGTGGGGTCAGAGAGGAGATGCTTAGGCGGAGCCTGGGCAGAATGGGTGGGGTCAGACAGCAGAGGAGGGGCTTAGGAGGAGCCTAGTCAGATTGGGTGGGGTCAAATAGGAGGAGCCTAGTCAGATTGGGTGGGGTCAGAGAGGAGGGGCTTAGGAGGAGCCTAGGGGCTTAGGAGGAGCCTAGTCAGATTGGGTGGTGTCAGAGAGGAGGGGTATAGGAGGAGCCTGGGCAGAATGGGTGGGGTCAGACAGCAGATGAGGGACTTAGGAGGAGCCTGGGCAGAATGGGTTGGGTCAGACAGCAGAGGAGGGGCTTAGGAGGAGCCTAGTCAGATTGGGTGGGGTCAAATAGGAGGAGCCTGGGCAGAATGGGTGAGGTCAGAGAGGAGGGGTATAGGAGGAGCCTGGGCAGAGGGGGTATAGGAGGAGCCTAGTCAGATTGGGTGGAGTCAAATAGGAGGGGGTATAGGAGGAGCCTGGGCAGAATGGGTGGGGTCAGACAGCAGAGGAGGGGCTTAGGAGGAGCCAAGTCAGATTGGGTGGGGTCAAATAGGAGGGGTATAGGAGGAGCCTGGGCAGAATGGGTGGGGTCAGAGGGGTATGGGAGGAGCCTGGGCAGAATTGGTGGGGTCAAAGAGGTGGGGTATAGGAGGAGCCTGGGCAGAATGGGTGGGGTCCGACAGCAGAGGAGGGGCTTAGGAGGAGCCTAGTCAGATTGGGTGGGGTCAAATAGGAGGAGCCTGGGCAGAATGGGTGGGGTCAGACAGCAGAGGAGGGGCTTAGGAGGAGCCAAGTCAGATTGGGTGGGGTCAAATAGGAGGGGTATAGGAGGAGCCTGGGCAGAATGGGTGGGGTCAGAGGGGTATGGGAGGAGCCTGGGCAGAATGGGTGGAGTCAGAGAGGAGGGGGTATAGGAGAAGCCTGGGCAGAATGGGTGGGGTCAGACAGCAGAGGAGGGGCTTAGGAGGAGCCTGGGCAGAATGGGTGGGGTCAGAGAGGAGATGCTTAGGCGGAGCCTGGGCAGAATGGGTGGGGTCAGACAGCAGAGGAGGGGCTTAGGAGGAGCCTAGTCAGATTGGGTGGGGTCAAATAGGAGGAGCCTAGTCAGAATGGGTGGAGTCAGAGAGGAGGGGGTATAGGAGGAGCCTAGTCAGATTGGGTGGGGTCAGAGAGGAGGGGCTTAGGAGGAGCCTAGGGGCTTAGGAGGAGCCTAGTCAGATTGGGTGGGGTCAGAGAGGAGGGGTATAGGAGGAGCCTGGGCAGAATGGGTGGGGTCAGACAGCAGATGAGGGGCTTAGGAGGAGCCTGGGCAGAATTGGTGGGGTCAGAGAGGAGGGGCTTAGGAGGAGCCTGGGCAGAATGGGTGGGGTCAGACAGCAGAGGAGGGGCTTAGGAGGAGCCTAGTCAGATTGGGTGGGGTCAAATAGGAGGAGCCTGGGCAGAATGGGTGAGGTCAGAGAGGAGGGGTATAGGAGGAGCCTGGGCAGAGGGGGTATAGGAGGAGCCTAGTCAGATTGGGTGGGGTCAAATAGGAGGGGGTATAGGAGGAGCCTGGGCAGAATGGGTGGGGCCAGACAGCAGAGGAGGGGCTTAGGAGGAACCTAGTCAGATTGGGTGGGGTCAAATAGGAGGAGCCTGGGCAGAATGGGTGGGGTCAGACAGCAGAGGAGGGGCTTAGGAGGAGCCTGGGCAGAATGGGTGGGGTCAGAGAGGAGTATCTTAGGCGGAGCCTGGGCAGAATGGGTGGGGTCAGACAGCAGAGGAGGGGCTTAGGAGGAGCCTAGTCAGATTGGGTGGGGTCAAATAGGAGGAGCCTAGTCAGAATGGGTGGAGTCAGAGAGGAGGGGG
Source organism: Lissotriton vulgaris (assembly GCF_964263255.1). Taxonomy (NCBI): domain Eukaryota; kingdom Metazoa; phylum Chordata; class Amphibia; order Caudata; family Salamandridae; genus Lissotriton; species Lissotriton vulgaris. The sequence continues at coordinate 1,004,713,783 of NC_141695.1, forward strand.
TATACGGGGAGCCTAGTCAGATTGGGTGGGGTCAGAGAGGAGGGGCTTAGGAGGAGCCTGGGCAGAATGGGTGGGGGTCAGACAGCAGAGGAGGGGCTTAGGAGGAGCCTAGGGGCTTAGGAGGAGCCTAGTCAGATTGGGTGGGGTCAAATAGGAGGAGCCTGGGCAGAATGGGTGGGGTCAGACAGCAGAGGAGGGGCTTAGGAGGAGCCAAGTCAGATTGGGTGGGGTCAAATAGGAGGAGCCTGGGCAGAATGGGTGGAGTCAGAGAGGTGGGGCTTAGGAGGAGCCTGGGCAGAATGGGTGGGGTCAGAGAGGAGGGGCTTAGGCGGAGCCTGGGCAGAATGGGTGGGGGTCAGACAGCAGAGGAGGGGCTTAGGAGGAGCCTAGGGGCTTAGGAGGAGCCTAGTCAGATTGGGTGGGGTCAAATAGGAGGAGCCTGGGCAGAATGGGTGGGGTCAGAGGGGTATGGGAGGAGCCTGGGTAGAATGGGTGGAGTCAGAGAGGAGGGGGTATAGGAGGAGCCTGGGCAGAGGGGGGTGTAGGAGGAGCCTAGTCAGATTGGGTGGGGTCAATAGGAGGAGCCTGGGCAGAATGAGTGGGGTCAGAGGGGTATGGGAGGAGCCTGGGTAGAATGGGTGGAGTCAGAGAGGAGGGGGTATAGGAGGAGCCTGGCAGAGGGGGGTGTAGGAGGAGCCTAGTCAGATTGGGTGGGGTCAAATAGGAGGAGCCTGGGCACAATGGGAAGGGTCAGAGGGGTATGGGAGGAGCCTGGGTAGAATGGGTGGAGTCAGAGAGGAGGGGGTATAGGAGGAGCCTAGTCAGAGGGGGTGGGGTCAGAGAGGAGGGGCTTAGGAGGAGCCTAGTCAGATTGGGTGGGGTCAAATAGGAGGAGCCTGGGCAGAATGGGTGGAGTCAGAGAGGTGGGGCTTAGGCGGAGCCTGGGCAGAATGGGTGGGGGTCAGACAGCAGAGGAGGGGCTTAGGAGGAGCCTGGGCAGAGGGGGTATAGGAGGAGCCTAGTCAGATTGGGTGGGGTCAAATAGGAGGAGCCTGGGCAGAATGGGTGGGGTCAGACAGCAGAGGAGGGGCTTAGGAGGAGCCAAGTCAGATTGGGTGGGGTCAAATAGGAGGAGCCTGGGCAGAATGGGTGGAGTCAGAGAGGTGGGGCTTAGGAGGAGCCTGGGCAGAATGGGTGGGGTCAGAGAGGAGGGGCTTAGGCGGAGCCTGGGCAGAATGGGTGGGGGTCAGACAGCAGAGGAGGGGCTTAGGAGGAGCCTGGGCAGAGGGGGTATAGGAGGAGCCTAGTCAGATTGGGTGGGGTCAAATAGGAGGAGCCTGGGCAGAATGGGTGGGGTCAGACAGCAGAGGAGGGGCTTAGGAGGAGCCAAGTCAGATTGGGTGGGGTCAAATAGGAGGGGTATAGGAGGAGCCTGGGCAGAATGGGTGGGGTCAGAGGGGTATGGGAGGAGCCTGGGCAGAATGGGTGGAGTCAGAGAGGAGGGGGTATAGGAGGATCCTGGGCAGAATGGGTGGGGTCAGACAGCAGAGGAGGGGCTTAGGAGGAGCCTGGGCAGAATGGGTGGGGTCAGACAGCAGAGGAGGGGCTTAGGAGGAGCCTGGGCAGAATGGGTGGGGTCAGAGAGGAGATGCTTAGGCAGAGCCTGGGCAGTATGGGTGGGGTCAGACAGCAGAGGAGGGGCTTAGGAGGAGCCTAGTCAGATTGGGTGGGGTCAAATAGGAGGAGCCTAGTCAGAATGGGTGGAGTCAGAGAGGAGGGGGTATAGGAGGAGCCTAGTCAGATTGGGTGGGGTCAGAGAGGAGGGGCTTAGGAGGAGCCTAGGGGCTTAGGAGGAGCCTAGTCAGATTGGGTGGGGTCAGAGAGGAGGGGTATAGGAGGAGCCTGGGCAGAATGGGTGGGGTCAGACAGCAGATGAGGGGCTTAGGAGGAGCCTGGGCAGAATTGGTGGGGTCAGAGAGGAGGGGCTTAGGAGGAGCCTGGGCAGAATGGGTGGGGTCAGACAGCAGAGGAGGGGCTTAGGAGGAGCCTAGTCAGATTGGGTGGGGTCAAATAGGAGGAGCCTGGGCAGAATGGGTGAGGTCAGAGAGGAGGGGTATAGGAGGAGCCTAGTCAGATTGGGTGGGGTCAAATAGGAGGGGGTATAGGAGGAGCCTGGGCAGAATGGGTGGGGCCAGACAGCAGAGGAGGGGCTTAGGAGGAACCTAGTCAGATTGGGTGGGGTCAAATAGGAGGAGCCTGGGCAGAATGGGTGGGGTCAGACAGCAGAGGAGGGGCTTAGGAGGAGCCTGGGCAGAATGGGTGGGGTCAGAGAGGAGTATCTTAGGCGGAGCCTGGGCAGAATGGGTGGGGTCAGACAGCAGAGGAGGGGCTTAGGAGGAGCCTAGTCAGATTGGGTGGGGTCAAATAGGAGGAGCCTAGTCAGAATGGGTGGAGTCAGAGAGGAGGGGGTATAGGAGGAGCCTAGTCAGATTGGGTGGGGTCAGAGAGGAGGGGCTTAGGAGGAGCCTAGGGGCTTAGGAGGAGCCTAGTCAGATTGGGTGGGGTCAGAGAGGAGGGGTATAGGAGGAGCCTGGGCAGAATGGGTGGGGTCAGACAGCAGAGGAGGGGCTTAGGAGGAGCCTGGGCAGAATTGGTGGGGTCAGAGAGGAGGGGCTTAGGAGGAGCCTGGGCAGAATGGGTGGGGTCAGACAGCAGAGGAGGGGCTTAGGAGGAGCCTAGTCAGATTGGGTGGGGTCAAATAGGAGGAGCCTGGGCAGAATGGGTGAGGTCAGAGAGGAGGGGTATAGGAGGAGCCTAGTCAGATTGGGTGGGGTCAAATAGGAGGGGGTATAGGAGGAGCCTGGGCAGAATGGGTGGGGCCAGACAGCAGAGGAGGGGCTTAGGGGCTTAGGAGGAGCCTAGTCAGATTGGGTGGGGTCAGAGAGGAGGGGTATAGGAGGAGCCTGGCAGAGGGGGGGTGTAGGAGGAGCCTAGTCAGATTGGGTGGGGTCAAATAGGAGGAGCCTGGGCAGAATGGGAGGAGCCTGGGTAGAATGGGTGGAGTCAGAGAGGAGCGGGTATAGGAGGAGCCTGGCAGAGGGGGCTTAGGAGGAGCCTAGTCAGATTGGGTGGGGTCAAATAGGAGGAGCCTGGGCAGAATGGGTGGGGTCAGAGGGGTATGGGAGGAGCCTGGGTAGAATGGGTGGAGTCAGAGAGGAGGGGGTATAGGAGGAGCCTGGCAGAGGGGGGTGTAGGAGGAGCCTAGTCAGATTGGGTGGGGTCAAATAGGAGGAGCCTGGGCACAATGGGAGGGGTCAGAGGGGTATGGGAGGAGCCTAGTCAGAGGGGGTGGGGTCAGAGAGGAGGGGCTTAGGAGGAGCCTAGTCAGATTGGGTGGGGTCAAATAGGAGGAGCCTGGGCAGAATGGGTGGAGTCAGAGAGGTGGGGCTTAGGAGGAGCCTGGGCAGAATGGGTGGGGTCAGAGAGGAGGGGCTTAGGCGGAGCCTGGGCAGAATGGGTGGGGGTCAGACAGCAGAGGAGGGGCTTAGGAGGAGCCTGGGCAGAGGGGGTATAGGAGGAGCCTAGTCAGATTGGGTGGGGTCAGAGAGGTGGGGTATAGGAGGAGCCTGGGCAGAATGGGTGGGGTCAAATAGGAGGAGCCTGGGCAGAATGGGTGGAGTCAGAGAGGTGGGGCTTAGGAGGAGCCTGGGCAGAATGGGTGGGGTCAGAGAGGAGGGGCTTAGGCGGAGCCTGGGCAGAATGGGTGGGGGTCAGACAGCAGAGGAGGGGCTTAGGAGGAGCCTGGGCAGAGGGGGTATAGGAGGAGCCTAGTCAGATTGGGTGGGGTCAGAGAGGAGGGGTATAGGAGGAGCCTGGGCAGAATGGGTGGGGTCAGACAGCAGAGGAGGGGCTTAGGAGGAGCTTAGTCAGATTGGGTGGGGTCAAATAGGAGGAGCCTGGGCAGAATGGGTGGGGTCAGAGGGGTATGGGAGGAGCCTGGGCAGAATGGGTGGGGTCAGACAGCAGAGGAGGGGCTAAGGAGGAGCCTGGGCAGAATGGGTGGGGTCAGAGAGGAGGGGCTTAGGCGGAGCCTGGGCAGAATGGGTGGGGTCAGAGAGGAGGGGCTTAGGCGGAGCCTGGGCAGAATGGGTGGGGTCAGACAGCAGAGGAGGGGCTTAGGAGGAGCCTGGGCAGGAGGAGGGGGTATATGGGCAGAATGGGTGGGGTCAGAGAGGAGGGGCTTAGGAGGAGCCTGGGCAGAATGGGTGGAGTCAGAGAGGAGGGGGTATAGGAGGAGCCTGGGCAGAATGGGTATAGGAGGAGCCTAGTCAGATTGGGTGTGGTCAAATAGGAGGAGCCTGGGCAGAATGGGTGGGGTCAGAGAGGAGGGGGTATAGGAGGAGCCTGGCAGAGGGGGGTATAGGAGGAGCCTGGCAGAGGGGGGGTGTAGGAGGAGCCTAGTCAGATTGGGTGGGGTCAAATAGGAGGAGCCTGGACAGAATGGGTGGGGTCAGTTTGAGGGGCTTAGGAGGAGCCTAGTCAGATTGGGTGGGGTCAGAGAGGAGGGGTATAAGAGGAGCCTGGGCAGAGGGGGTATAGGAGGAGCCTGGGCAGAGGGGGTATAGGAGGAGCCTGGGCAGAGGGGGTGGGGTCAGAGAGGAGGGGTATAGGAGGAGCCTGGGCAGAGGGGGTATAGGAGGAGCCTAGTCAGATTGAGTGGGGTCAAATAGGAGGAGCCTGGGCAGAATGGGTGGAGTCAGAGAGGAGGGGGTATAGGAGGAGCCTGGGCAGAATGGGTGGGGTCAGAGAGGAGGGGGTATAGGAGGAGCCTGGGCAGAGGGGGGTGTAGGAGGAGCCTAGTCAGATTGGGTGGGGTCAAATAGGAGGAGCCTGGGCAGAATGGGTGGGGTCAGACAGCAGAGGAGGGGCTTAGGAGGAGCCAAGTCAGATTGGGTGGGGTCAAATAGGAGGAGCCTGGGCAGAATGGGTGGGGTCAGAGGGGTATGGGAGGAGCCTGGGTAGAATGGGTGGAGTCAGAGAGGAGGGGGTATAGGAGGAGCCTGGCAGAGGGGGGTGTAGGAGGAGCCTAGTCAGATTGGGTGGGGTCAAATAGGAGGAGCCTGGGCACAATGGGAGGGGTCAGAGGGGTATGGGAGGAGCCTGGGTAGAATGGGTGGAGTCAGAGAGGAGGGGGTATAGGAGGAGCCTGACAGAGGGGGGTGTAGGAGGAGCCTAGTCAGATTGGGTGGGGTCAAATAGGAGGAGCCTGGGCACAATGGGAGGGGTCAGAGGGGTATGGGAGGAGCCTGGGTAGAATGGGTGGAGTCAGAGAGGAGGGGGTATAGGAGGAGCCTAGTCAGAGGGGGTGGGGTCAGAGAGGAGGGGCTTAGGAGGAGCCTAGTCAGATTGGGTGGGGTCAAATAGGAGGAGCCTGGGCAGAATGGGTGGAGTCAGAGAGGTGGGGCTTAGGAGGAGCCTGGGCAGAATGGGTGGGGTCAGAGAGGAGGGGCTTAGGCGGAGCCTGGGCAGAATGGGTGGGGGTCAGACAGCAGAGGAGGGGCTTAGGAGGAGCCTGGGCAGAGGGGGTATAGGAGGAGCCTAGTCAGATTGGGTGGGGTCAAATAGGAGGAGCCTGGGCAGAATGGGTGGGGTCAGACAGCAGAGGAGGGGCTTAGGAGGAGCCAAGTCAGATTGGGTGGGGTCAAATAGGAGGAGCCTGGGCAGAATGGGTGGAGTCAGAGAGGTGGGGCTTAGGAGGAGCCTGGGCAGAATGGGTGGGGTCAGAGAGGAGGGGCTTAGGCGGAGCCTGGGCAGAATGGGTGGGGGTCAGACAGCAGAGGAGGGGCTTAGGAGGAGCCTAGGGGCTTAGGAGGAGCCTAGTCAGATTGGGTGGGGTCAAATAGGAGGAGCCTGGGCAGAATGGGTGGGGTCAGAGGGGTATGGGAGGAGCCTGGGTAGAATGGGTGGAGTCAGAGAGGAGGGGGTATAGGAGGAGCCTGGGCAGAGGGGGGTGTAGGAGGAGCCTAGTCAGATTGGGTGGGGTCAATAGGAGGAGCCTGGGCACAATGGGAGGGGTCAGAGGGGTATGGGAGGAGCCTGGGTAGAATGGGTGGAGTCAGAGAGGAGGGGGTATAGAAGGAGCCTAGTCAGAGGGGGTGGGGTCAGAGAGGAGGGGCCTGGGCAGAATGGGTGGAGTCAGAGAGGTGGGGCTTAGGCGGAGCCTGGGCAGAATGGGTGGGGGTCAGACAGCAGAGGAGGGGCTTAGGAGGAGCCTGGGCAGAGGGGGTATAGGAGGAGCCTAGTCAGATTGGGTGGGGTCAAATAGGAGGAGCCTGGGCAGAATGGGTGGGGTCAGACAGCAGAGGAGGGGCTTAGGAGGAGCCAAGTCAGATTGGGTGGGGTCAAATAGGAGGAGCCTGGGCAGAATGGGTGGAGTCAGAGAGGTGGGGCTTAGGAGGAGCCTGGGCAGAATGGGTGGGGTCAGAGAGGAGGGGCTTAGGCGGAGCCTGGGCAGAATGGGTGGGGGTCAGACAGCAGAGGAGGGGCTTAGGAGGAGCCTGGGCAGAGGGGGTATAGGAGGAGCCTAGTCAGATTGGGTGGGGTCAAATAGGAGGAGCCTGGGCAGAATGGGTGGGGTCAGACAGCAGAGGAGGGGCTTAGGAGGAGCCAAGTCAGATTGGGTGGGGTCAAATAGGAGGGGTATAGGAGGAGCCTGGGCAGAATGGGTGGGGTCAGAGGGGTATGGGAGGAGCCTGGGCAGAATGGGTGGAGTCAGAGAGGAGGGGGTATAGGAGGATCCTGGGCAGAATGGGTGGGGTCAGACAGCAGAGGAGGGGCTTAGGAGGAGCCTGGGCAGAATGGGTGGGGTCAGACAGCAGAGGAGGGGCTTAGGAGGAGCCTGGGCAGAATGGGTGGGGTCAGAGAGGAGATGCTTAGGCAGAGCCTGGGCAGTATGGGTGGGGTCAGACAGCAGAGGAGGGGCTTAGGAGGAGCCTAGTCAGATTGGGTTGGGTCAAATAGGAGGAGCCTAGTCAGAATGGGTGGAGTCAGAGAGGAGGGGGTATAGGAGGAGCCTAGTCAGATTGGGTGGGGTCAGAGAGGAGGGGCTTAGGAGGAGCCTAGGGGCTTAGGAGGAGCCTAGTCAGATTGGGTGGGGTCAGAGAGGAGGGGTATAGGAGGAGCCTGGGCAGAATGGGTGGGGTCAGACAGCAGATGAGGGGCTTAGGAGGAGCCTGGGCAGAATTGGTGGGGTCAGAGAGGAGGGGCTTAGGAGGAGCCTGGGCAGAATGGGTGGGGTCAGACAGCAGAGGAGGGGCTTAGGAGGAGCCTAGTCAGATTGGGTGGGGTCAAATAGGAGGAGCCTGGGCAGAATGGGTGAGGTCAGAGAGGAGGGGTATAGGAGGAGCCTAGTCAGATTGGGTGGGGTCAAATAGGAGGGGGTATAGGAGGAGCCTGGGCAGAATGGGTGGGGCCAGACAGCAGAGGAGGGGCTTAGGAGGAACCTAGTCAGATTGGGTGGGGTCAAATAGGAGGAGCCTGGGCAGAATGGGTGGGGTCAGACAGCAGAGGAGGGGCTTAGGAGGAGCCTGGGCAGAATGGGTGGGGTCAGAGAGGAGTATCTTAGGCGGAGCCTGGGCAGAATGGGTGGGGTCAGACAGCAGAGGAGGGGCTTAGGAGGAGCCTAGTCAGATTGGGTGGGGTCAAATAGGAGGAGCCTGGGCAGAATGGGTGGAGTCAGAGAGGTGGGGCTTAGGAGGAGCCTGGGCAGAATGGGTGGGGTCAGAGAGGAGGGGCTTAGGCGGAGCCTGGGCAGAATGGGTGGGGGTCAGACAGCAGAGGAGCCTGGGCAGAGGAGGTGGGGTCAGAGAGGAGGGGCTTAGGAGGAGCTTAGTCAGATTGGGTGGGGTCAAATAGGAGGAGCCTGGGCAGAATGGGTGGGGTCAGACAGCAGAGGAGGGGCTTAGGAGGAGCCTGGGCAGAATGGGTGGGGTCAGAGAGGAGGGGCTTAGGCGGAGCCTGGGCAGAATGGGTGGGGTCAGACAGCAGAGGAGGGGCTTAGGAGGAGCCTGGGCAGGAGGAGCGGGTATATGGGCAGAATGGGTGGGGTCAGAGAGGAGGGGCTTAGGAGGAGCCTGGGCAGAATGGGTGGAGTCAGAGAGGAGGGGGTATAGGAGGCGCCTGGGCAGAATGGGTGGGGTCAGACAGCAGAGGAGGGGTATAGGAGGAGCCTGGGCAGAGGGGGTGGGGTCAGAGAGGAGGGGTATAGGAGGAGCCTGGGCAGAGGGGGTATAGGAGGAGCCTGGGCAGAGGGGGTGGGGTCAGAGAGGAGGGGTATAGGAGGGGGTATAGGAGGAGCCTAGTCAGATTGTGTGGGGTCAAATAGGAGGAGCCTGGGTAGAATGGGTGGAGTCAGAGAGGAGGGGGTATAGGAGGAGCCTGGGCAGAATGGGTGGGGTCAGACAGCAGAGGAGGGGCTTAGGAGGGGCTTAGGAGGAGCCTAGTCAGATTGGGTGGGGTCAGAGAGGTGGGGTATAGGAGGAGCCTGGGGAGAATGGGTGGGGTCAGACAGCAGAGGAGGGGTATAGGAGGAGCCTGGGCAGAGGGGGTGGGGTCAGAGAGGAGGGGTATAGGAGGAGCCTGGGCAGAGGGGGTATAAGAGGAGCCTGGGCAGAGGGGTGGGGTCAGAGAGGAGGGGTATAGGAGGAGCCTGGGCAGAGGGGGTATAGGAGGAGCCTAGTCAGATTGGGTGGGGTCAAATAGGAGGAGCCTGGGCAGAATGGGTGGGGTCAGACAGCAGAGGAGGGGCTTAGGAGGAGCCTAGTCAGATTGGGTGGGGTCAAATAGGAGGAGCCTGGGCAGAATGGGTGGGGTCAGACAGCAGAGGAGGGGTATAGGAGGAGCCTGGGCAGAGGGGGTTAGGTCAGAGAGGAGGGGTATAGGAGGAGCCTGGGCAGAGGAGGAGGGGTATAGGAGGAGCCTGGGCAGAGGGGGTGGGGTCAGAGAGGAGGGGCTTAGGAGGAGCCTAGTCAGATTGGGTGGGGTCAAATAGGAGGAGCCTGGGCAGAATGGGTAGAGTCAGAGAGGAGGGGCTTAGGAGGAGCCTGGGCAGAGGGGGTATAGGAGGAGCCTAGTCAGATTGGGTGGGGTCAAATAGGAGGAGCCTGGGCAGAATGGGTGGGGTCAGACAGCAGAGGAGGGGCTTAGGAGGAGCCTAGTCAGATTGGGTGGGGTCAAATAGGAGGAGCCTGGGCAGAATGGGTGGGGTCAGACAGCAGAGGAGGGGCTTAGGAGGAGCCAAGTCAGATTGGGTGGGGTCAAATAGGAGGGGTATAGGAGGAGCCTGGGCAGAATGGGTGGGGTCAGACAGCAGATGAGGGGTATAGGAGGAGCCTGGGCAGAGGGGGTATAGGAGGAGCCTAGTCAGATTGGGTGGGGTCAAATAGGAGGGGGTATAGGAGGAGCCTGGGCAGAATGGGTGGGGCCAGACAGCAGAGGAGGGGCTTAGGAGGAACCTAGTCAGATTGGGTGGGGTCAAATAGGAGGAGCCTGGGCAGAATGGGTGGGGTCAGACAGCAGAGGAGGGGCTTAGGAGGAGCCTAGTCAGATTGGGTGGGGTCAGAGAGGAGGGGTATAGGAGGAGCCTGGGCAGAATGGGTGGAGTCAGACAGCAGAGGAGGGGCTTAGGAGGAGCCTAGTCAGATTGGGTGGGGTCAGAGAGGAGGGGGTATAGGAGGAGCCTGGGCAGAATGGGTATAGGAGGAGCCTAGTCAGATTGGGTGAGGTCAGAGAGGAGGGGTATAGGAGGAGCCTGGGCAGAGGGGTTAAGGAGGAGCCTAGTCAGATTGGGTGGGGTCAGAGAGGAGGGGGTATAGGAGGAGCCTAGTCAGATTGGGTGGGGTCAGAGAGCAGAGGAGGGGTTAAGGAGGAGCCTAGTCAGATTGGGTGTGGTCAAATAGGAGGAGCCTGGGCAGAATGGGTGGGGTCTGAGGGCCTAGGAAATGAAATGAAATGAAATAAAATTTATAAACGCGCTACTATGCCCAGTGGGCGTCAAGGCGCCTAACTCAAAATTAGCTGCAGACAGAGACAAGAGCTCACTGATAAGCTTTAGTAAAACACCAAGTTTTCAGAACTTTCTTAAAAAGATCAAGTGAGGGCTGTTGTATGATCTCCAGAGGAAGAGTATTCCAGAGTTGAGGTGCAAGAATGGAGAAAGCCTTGCTTCCCCATCGTGCCGTCCTAGCTCGAGGGACTACCAATTGATTAAGCTCTGACGAGCGAAGGCATCTGAGTGGGACATACCTAGAGAGCAAAGAGCCTAGGGCATCAGTCGGGCCTGCCTTCAAGGCATTATATGTCAAGCAGAGAAGTTTAAAAGAGACTCTGAATGGGATAGGCAGCCAATGGAGATTCTTCCTTGCCAAGGTCGCAGAGGACATCCACGGCAGGGCCAGAACGAAGCGCGCTGCGGCATTTTGCACCACCTGCAGGCGTTGGAGAAGGCCCTTGTTGGCCCCGGCGTAAAGTGAATTGCAATAATCCAGCCTTGAGCCGACAAGGGCGATCACCACCTGTTTTCGTGCCTGTGGTGAAAGATAGTACGCGATTCGTTTCAGAATCCTAATGACACCCCAACAGGTGGCCACCGTTCTGTTCACCTGCAATTCCATAGAGAGCCGAGTGTCGAAGATGACGCCTAGGTTCCTGGCAGATAGAGTGGGAGTGGGGCAGATGCCTAAAGATGAGGGCCACCACTCATCTGACCACAGTTCCTGGTCTTTGCCAAAGACCAGGACCTCCGTTTTGTCACCGTTCAACTTCAATGAGTTGAGAATCATCCAGTCTGCAACAAGTTGCATACAGGATTTGAAGTTGGACGCGGTGACATTCACGGAGTGGGTCAGAGACACCATGATCTGCGTGTCGTCGGCATACGACACTACCTCCATCCCCTGAGATCTTACCAGTCTTGCAAGGGGGGCCACATAGATGTTAAACAGGGTCGGACTCAATGCCGACCCCTGTGGCACCCCACATTGCAACGACTTAACAGGGGAGAGGTGATCCCCCAGCATTACTCGCTGCTCTCGCTGATGAAGAAAGGAATTCAGGAGACTCAAGGCCGGTCCTGCTACCCCTGCCTCCCTTAACCTAGATGTTAAAGTACTGGGAGACAGGGTATCAAACGAAGGGGTCATAGATGGAGGAGGATCCTGACTTATGGTGGGGAACTGCAAAAACTTTTTTAATGCACCCCCCTATACTTTCTGATTTCTGTTTGGAGGGGGCAGTCGGGGAGCAGTATTAAAAGGTGCTTAGGCGCAACGTGAAGAGCGATGAGGTGCACAGAATGGCATGCCTTCCAGGTACTTTTTGGGGGGGCTACCATTATTTTTTATTGCTCTGATCCTCCCTCATGGGGTGTACCCCAAATGGTTAGGGGCAACGGGGGAGGGGGGGTGGCAAAAAGCTGTTTGACAGTTTCTGTTACCAACAGGGGTCACCATACGATTCTGCTGCAGTTATGGTATTGAAAGGTACAACAAGGAGCATGTGAATGTACTTTTGCAGGTGGGGTGCCCCAAAATGTTACTGCCAGCAGCAGCAGCCCCCCTCCTCCCCACCCAGCAGATTGGTATAGGTACCTTTAGGACATTTCTGTTGAAAAAAGAGGCTATAGCGAATCGTGCTATGAAATCCTAGAGCACTAACATTTGCTAAATAAAGGTGGCATCGGAGCATACGAATGAGGCAGAGAGAGGCTACTGTTGCCAATTGGTTTGGTGGGTCATAGTGAATAACCTCGGCATGCAAATAGGCAGTGTGAGGATTGGCAGTGTCTGTAGAGAATTTTGGCATGCTCTTCAGCTTATTTTTTCCTCCTTACGTTGGCTATGAACTACAGAGGAAAGGCCCGGCCTTACTGTTGGACAAAACATGTATTTATGATTTTAAGAAGTGTAGTCTGACTGTACTGAGAGGGGCTGTACAGTACGGTAAATGCCTGTATACCCCTGCAATGTGCATCCAACTGTCACTTGAGATTCAATAGCGAACGAAGCAGCTGGGTTACTGACTGAATGTAAATGGAAGGCACATAGCAAGGGTGTTTGTGGTCACTCAAATGATTGAAACCTGGTTGATGCACTACCAAAGCTGGGGTTCCAGGAGGGAACATTTGAGGGGCATTGAGATGGTGGTGCCCAGAGGTCAAAATATGTTTCAGAGACAGAGAGGTACTGCGGTCCTGGTCCCACATTGGGGGTAGTCAAAAGTCAGGCTAAAGATTTCTGTCCAACTGTTACCACGTTTTGTGCAGCCTGGCTCCCTCTGTAACGATTCCCCAGTGTCTTTCGATCCTACAGATGACTGTAGCAAACTTCCCAAATTTTTTCTTGGCCTCATACCCCCAAAGGAGTGCCTGACATTTGCCAGCCTAACGATACTCACATTCTGGGAAAAACCTCACTAACCATGCATATTTATGCACCACACATGGCAAATCCTTGCAATTGCAGAACATCATATCGCACTTGTCATCTTTGAGGTGCTGTAAGTATTTGGATTTGAGGGAAATATTCATCCTTGCTTGCTCTCCCACCTGAAGTCTATGGTGCTGCTGTTCCTTTCTCACATGTCCCTACAAAGAGACAAGTGACACACAGACTCAATCACTCAGCAAACATATATGCTTTGACGCTTTCATCTTGCTGTTTACCTTCCAAATGTTCCCCCTTCACCACAAATACAGGCCAGCCATTCCTCATCCCCTCAGTCATCGTAGTCATTCACTCCTTAGGCCCTGCAAGACAAAAATGACCAAGAATCATGTCAGCAAGAAGGAGAAAAGCCTCAGTGTGCTCTTTTGTTCATACTGCTGCCCCCTAGTAACACTTCATGGCCACTGCAGCTTAAGAATGGGACTGAGAAGAGGGCTCTCCTATGCAAATAATGCCCTCCCATGCATACTTTCTTCTGAGACGGTCGGCGGCTTGTGCCGTGATACTGCCTCCAACATATGGTCTTCAACCAAATTTTAAAAAAGCCCACCTGCCTTAGACGAAGGATTTTGCCACTCGAAGGAAGCACATGGGGACATCACCATCATTTAGCAGGGTCCTAAATTGCCTGCTGTCCGCCTGTATACAGAACAAGGACGTTCGTGGCCGTTCGTGAGCGTTCTTCAAAGGAAGGAGGTGGGTGAATAAATCCAAGATGCCAGGGCAGGCCCAGCCCAGCCCAGTGCAGCCCAGCCCGGCACAGCGCACTGCTGTGGAGGTCCACTCCTTCACATCCTGCAGCAGGCATGATGCAGATCTACTAGAGCAAAGGCTTGACTCTGCTCTTGTCTGTCTCTTAAAGGAAAAATCTTTCCAACTTCTTATTGCACCTAATAAATGGACTCTAGCTAGCCTCAAACTCGACCCATCATTTCATTAGCCAGAGCTCATACTTGACCTTTATTTCTATCCAAGCTCACTGGCACCAAACCCCTGATTTGAGCGAGTGGCTCACACTAAAATGAAAAATCACCATCAACCAACCTATTTTACAATAAGTGTAGCACCATCCTCGCATTCTTGTGCTCAGTTATAACCCCCAATACCACAATTGCACTCTGCAATTCACCAAACTTAAAGGACAAAGAATGACGACATTGATAAAGGAAGATAAGGCCTTGTTCCTAGCACCTACTTGAGAAATAGGGCGGTTGGTAGAAGGTCATGAGAGAAAACATATGAAATGTTGGGAGACACCTGCCAAAAAAACACTAGCAAAAAAAAAAATCACTGTTTGAAAATTTCCCACCTTGGGACACTTCTACAGCACTGGCAGGATTCGAACCCTGGCCTGTGAGGGCTGTCCCCCCAAAGGTACAAGCCTTACCTTTGAGCTATCTCCTTGGTGGTCTAGAGGATTGCAGTAGTAACTATAAGCAACATACAGGCCTTGGTGTCCTTCCCTGTGGCTTCCATTGCACATTAAATGGATGACCATGACATAAGGACAATTTGATAGGCTACTTACATGGAAACCAGAAAAACACTTAGCAAAAAAAAAAAAAGAAAATCACTGTTTGAAAATTTCCCACCTTGGGATACTTCTACAGCACTGGCAGGATTCGAACCCTGGCCTGTGAGGGCTGTCCCCACCAAAGGTACAAGCCTTACCTTTGAGCTATAGCTCCTTGGTGGTCTGGAGGATTGCAGTAGTAACTATAAGCAACATACAGGCCTTGGTGTCCTTTCCTGTGGCTTCCATTGCACATTAAATGGATGACCATGACATAAGGACAATTTGATAGGCTACTTACATGGAAACCAGAAAAACACTTAGCAACAAAAAATAAAAGAAAATCACTGTTTGAAAATTTCCCACCTTGGGATACTTCTACAGCACTGGCAGGATTCGAACCCTGGCCTGTGAGGGCTGTCCCCACCAAAGGTACAAGCCTTACCTTTGAGCTATAGCTCCTTGGTGGTCTGGAGGATTGCAGTAGTAACTATAAGCAACATACAGGCCTTGGTGTCCTTTCCTGTGGCTTCCATTGCACATTAAATGGATGACCATGACATACGGACAATTTGATAGGCTACTTACATGGAAACCAGAAAAACACTTAGCAAAAAAAAATAAAAGAAAATCACTGTTTGAAAATTTCCCACCTTGGGATACTTCTACAGCACTGGCAGGATTCGAACCCTGGCCTGTGAGGGCTGTCCCCACCAAAGGTACAAGCCTTACCTTTGAGCTATAGCTCCTTGGTGGTCTAGAGGATTGCAGAAGTAACTATAAGCAACATACAGGCCTTGGTGTCCTTTCCTGTGGCTTCCATTGCACATTAAAAGGATGACCATGACATAAGGACAATTTGATAGGCTACTTACATGGAAACCAGTCTGGTCCAGTGGGTAAGTTCCTGCCTTCCATCCAGGCAACCAGGGTGGAGTCAGAGAGGAGGGGGTATAGGAGGAGCCTGGCAGAGGGGGGTGTAGGAGGAGCCTAGTCAGATTGGGTGGGGTCAAATAGGAGGAGCCTAGTCAGATTGGGTGGGGTCAGAGAGGTGGGGTATAGGAGGAGCCTGGGCAGAATGGGTGGGGTCAGACAGCAGAGGAGGAGCCTGGGCAGAGGGGGTGGGGTCAGAGAGGTGGGGTATAGGAGGAGCCTGGGCAGAATGGGTGGGGTCAGACAGCAGAGGAGGGGCTTAGGAGGAGCCTAGTCAGATTGGGTGGGGTCAAATAGGAGGAGCCTGGGCAGAATGGGTGGGGTCAGACAGCAGAGGAGGAGCCTGGGCAGAGGGGGTGGGGTCAGAGAGGAGGGGTATAGGAGGAGCCTGGGCAGAGGGGGTATAGGAGGAGCCTGGCCAGAGGGGGTGGGGTCAGAGAGGAGGGGCTTAGGAGGAGCTTAGTCAGATTGGTTGGGGTCAAATAGGAGGAGCCTGGGCAGAATGGGCGGGGTCAGACAGCAGAGGAGGGGCTTAGGCGGAGCCTGGGCAGAATGGGTGGGGTCAGACAGCAGAGGAGGGGCTTAGGAGGAGCCTGGGCAGGAGGAGCGGGTATATGGGCAGAATGGGTGGGGTCAGAGAGGAGGGGCTTAGGAGGAGCCTGGGCAGAATGGGTGGAGTCAGAGAGGAGGGGGTATAGGAGGCGCCTGGGCAGAATGGGTGGGGTCAGACAGCAGAGGAGGGGTATAGGAGGTGCCTGGGCAGAGGGGGTGGGGTCAGAGAGGAGGGGTATAGGAGGAGCCTGGGCAGAGGGGGTATAGGAGGAGCCTGGGCAGAGGGGGTGGGGTCAGAGAGGAGGGGTATAGGAGGAGCCTAGTCAGATTGTGTGGGGTCAAATAGGAGGAGCCTGGGTAGAATGGGTGGAGTCAGAGAGGTGGGGTATAGGAGGAGCCTGGGGAGAATGGGTGGGGTCAGACAGCAGAGGAGGGGTATAGGAGGAGCCTGGGCAGAGGGGGTGGGGTCAGAGAGGAGGGGTATAGGAGGAGCCTGGGCAGAGGGGGTATAGGAGGAGCCTAGTCAGATTGGGTGGGGTCAAATAGGAGGAGCCTGGGCAGAATGGGTGGGGTCAGACAGCAGAGGAGGGGTATAGGAGGAGCCTGGGCAGAGGGGGTTAGGTCAGAGAGGAGGGGTATAGGAGGAGCCTGGGCAGAGGAGGAGGGGTATAGGAGGAGCCTGGGCAGAGGGGGTATAGGAGGAGCCTGGGCAGAGGAGGGGCTTAGGAGGAGCCTAGTCAGATTGGGTGGGGTCAAATAGGAGGAGCCTGGGCAGAATGGGTAGAGTCAGAGAGGAGGGGCTTAGGAGGAGCCTGGGCAGAGGGGGTATAGGAGGAGCCTAGTCAGATTGGGTGGGGTCAAATAGGAGGAGCCTGGGCAGAATGGGTGGGGTCAGACAGCAGAGGAGGGGCTTAGGAGGAGCCTAGTCAGATTGGGTGGGGTCAAATAGGAGGAGCCTGGGCAGAATGGGTGGGGTCAGACAGCAGAGGAGGGGCTTAGGAGGAGCCAAGTCAGATTGGGTGGGGTCAAATAGGAGGGGCTTAGGAGGAGCCTGGGCAGAATGGGTGGGGTCAGACAGCAGAGGAGGGGCTTAGGAGGAGCCTAGTCAGATTGGGTGGGGTCAAATAGGAGGAGCCTGGGCAGAATGGGTGAGGTCAGAGAGGAGGGGTATAGGAGGAGCCTGGGCAGAATGGGTGGGGTCAGAGAGGAGGGGCTTAGGCGGAGCCTGGGCAGAATGGGTGGGGGTCAGACAGCAGAGGAGCCTGGGCAGAATGGGTGGGGTCAGAGGGGTATGGGAGGAGCCTGGGCAGAATGGGTGGGTCAGACAGCAGAGGAGGGGCTTAGGAGGAGCCTGGGCAGAATGGGTGGGGTCAGAGAGGAGGAGCCTGGGCAGAATGGGTGGGGGTCAGACAGCAGAGGAGCCTGGGCAGAATGGGTGGGGTCAGAGGGGTATGGGAGGAGCCTGGGCAGAATGGGTGGGTCAGACAGCAGAGGAGGGGCTTAGGAGGAGCCTAGTCAGATTGGGTGGGGTCAGAGAGGTGGGGTATAGGAGGAGCCTGGGCAGAATGGGTGGGGTCAGACAGCAGAGGAGGGGCTTAGGAGGAGCCTAGTCAGATTGGGTGGGGTCAAATAGGAGGAGCCTGGGCAGAATGGGTGGGGTCAGACAGCAGAGGAGGAGCCTGGGCAGAGGGGGTGGGGTCAGAGAGGAGGGGTATAGGAGGAGCCTGGGCAGAATGGGTGGGGTCAGACAGCAGAGGAGGAGCCTGGGCAGAGGGGGTGGGGTCAGAGAGGAGGGGTATAGGAGGAGCCTGGGCAGAGGGGGTATAGGAGGAGCCTGGCCAGAGGGGGTGGGGTCAGAGAGGAGGGGCTTAGGAGGAGCTTAGTCAGATTGGGTGGGGTCAGAGGGGTATGGGAGGAGCCTGGGCAGAATGGGCGGGGTCAGACAGCAGAGGAGGGGCTTAGGAGGAGCCTGGGCAGAATGGCTGGGGTCAGAGAGGAGGGGCTTAGGCGGAGCCTGGGCAGAATGGGTGGGGTCAGACAGCAGAGGAGGGGCTTAGGAGGAGCCTGGGCAGGAGGAGCGGGTATATGGGCAGAATGGGTGGGGTCAGAGAGGAGGGGCTTAGGAGGAGCCTGGGCAGAATGGGTGGGGTCAGAGAGGTGGGGTATAGGAGGAGCCTGGGCAGAATGGGTGGGGACAGCAGAGGAGGAGCCTGGGCAGAGGGGGTGGGGTCAGAGAGGAGGGGTATAGGAGGAGCCTGGGCAGAGGGGGTATAGGAGGAGCCTGGCCAGAGGGGGTGGGGTCAGAGAGGAGGGGCTTAGGAGGAGCCTGGGCAGAGGGGGTATAGGAGGAGCCTGGCCAGAGGGGGTGGGGTCAGACAGCAGAGGAGGGGCTTAGGAGGAGCCTGGGCAGGAGGAGCGGGTATATGGGCAGAATGGGTGGGGTCAGAGAGGAGGGGGTATAGGAGGCGCCTGGGCAGAATGGGTGGGGTCAGACAGCAGAGGAGGGGTATAGGAGGAGCCTGGGCAGAATGGGTGGGGTCAGAGAGGAGGAGCCTGGGCAGAATGGGTGTGGTCAGACAGCAGAGGAGTGGCTTAGGAGGAGCCTAGTCAGATTGGGTGGGGTCAGAGAGGTGGGGTATAGGAGGAGCCTGGGCAGAATGGGTGGGGTCAGACAGCAGAGGAGGAGCCTGGGCAGAGGGGGTGGGGTCAGAGAGGAGGGGTATAGGAGGAGCCTGGCCAGAGGGGGTGGGGTCAGAGAGGAGGGGCTTAGGAGGAGCTTAGTCAGATTGGGTGGGGTCAAATAGGAGGAGCCTGGGCAGAATGGGCGGGGTCAGACAGCAGAGGAGGGGCTTAGGAGGAGCCTGGGCAGAATGGCTGGGGTCAGAGAGGAGGGGCTTAGGCGGAGCCTGGGCAGAATGGGTGGGGTCAGACAGCAGAGGAGGGGCTTAGGAGGAGCCTGGGCAGGAGGAGCGGGTATATGGGCAGAATGGGTGGGGTCAGAGAGGAGGGGGTATAGGAGGCGCCTGGGCAGAATGGGTGGGGTCAGACAGCAGAGGAGGGGTATAGGAGGAGCCTGGGCAGAGGGGGTATAGGAGGAGCCTGGGCAGAGGGGGTATAGGAGGAGCCTGGGCAGAGGGGGTATAGGAGGAGCCTGGGCAGAGGGGGTGGGGTCAGAGAGGAGGGGTATAGGAGGGGGTATAGGAGGAGCCTAGTCAGATTGTGTGGGGTCAAATAGGAGGAGCCTGGGTAGAATGGGTGGAGTCAGAGAGGAGGGGGTATAGGAGGAGCCTGGGCAGAGGGGGTATAGGAGGAGCCTAGTCAGAGGGGGTGGGGTCAGAGAGGAGGGGCTTAGGAGGAGCCTAGTCAGATTGGGTGGGGTCAAATAGGAGGAGCCTGGGCAGAATGGGTAGAGTCAGAGAGGAGGGGCTTAGGAGGAGCCTGGGCAGAGGAGGAGGGGTATAGGAGGAGCCTGGGCAGAGGGGGTATAGGAGGAGCCTGGGCAGAGGGGGTGGGGTCAGAGAGGAGGGGCTTAGGAGGAGCCTAGTCAGATTGGGTGGGGTCAAATAGGAGGAGCCTGGGCAGAATGGGTAGAGTCAGAGAGGAGGGGCTTAGGAGGAGCCTGGGCAGAGGGGGTATAGGAGGAGCCTAGTCAGATTGGGTGAGGTCAGAGAGGAGGGGTATAGGAGGAGCCTGGGCAGAGGGGTTAAGGAGGAGCCTAGTCAGATTGGGTGGGGTCAGAGAGGAGGGGGTATAGGAGGAGCCTAGTCAGATTGGGTGAGGTCAGAGAGGAGGGGCTGAGGAGGAGCCTGGGCAGAATGGGTGGAGTCAGACAGCAGAGGATTGGTTTAGGAGGAGCCTAGTCAGATTGGGGTCAAATAAGAGGGGTATAGGAGGAGCCTGGGCAGAATGGGTGGGGTCAGAGGGGTATGGGAGGAGCCTGGGCAGAATGGGTGGAGTCAGAGAGGAGGGGGTATAGGAGGAGCCTAGTCAGATTGGGTGGGGTCAGAGAGCAGAGGAGGGGTTAAGGAGGAGCCTAGTCAGATTGGGTGTGGTCAAATAGGAGGAGCCTGGGCAGAATGGGTGGGGTCAGACAGCAGAGGAGGGGCTTAGGAGGAGCCTAGTCAGATTGGGTGGGGTCAAATAGGAGGAGCCTGGGCAGAATGGGTGAGGTCAGAGAGGAGGGGTATAGGAGGAGCCTGGGCAGAGGGGGTATAGGAGGAGCCTAGTCAGATTGGGTGGGGTCAAATAGGAGGGGGTATAGGAGGAGCCTGGGCAGAATGGGTGGGGCCAGACAGCAGAGGAGGGGCTTAGGAGGAACCTAGTCAGATTGGGTGGGGTCAAATAGGAGGAGCCTGGGCAGAATGGGTGGGGTCAGACAGCAGAGGAGGGGCTTAGGAGGAGCCTAGTCAGATTGGGTGGGGTCAGAGAGGAGGGGTATAGGAGGAGCCTGGGCAGAATGGGTATAGGAGGAGCCTAGTCAGATTGGGTGAGGTCAGAGAGGAGGGGTATAGGAGGAGCCTGGGCAGAGGGGTTAAGGAGGAGCCTAGTCAGATTGGGTGGGGTCAGAGAGGAGGGGGTATAGGAGGAGCCTAGTCAGATTGGGTGAGGTCAGAGAGGAGGGGCTGAGGAGGAGCCTGGGCAGAATGGGTGGAGTCAGACAGCAGAGGATTGGTTTAGGAGGAGCTTAGTCAGAATGGGTGGGGTCAGACAGCAGAGGAGGGGCTTAGGAGGAGCCTAGTCAGATTGGGGTCAAATAAGAGGGGTATAGGAGGAGCCTGGGCAGAATGGGTATAGGAGGAGCCTAGTCAGATTGGGTGTGGTCAAATAGGAGGAGCCTGGGCAGAATGGGTGGGGTCAGACAGCAGAGGAGGGGTATAGGAGGAGCCTGGGCAGAGGGGGTGGGGTCAGAGAGGAGGGGTATAGGAGGAGCCTGGGCAGAGGGGGTATAGGAGGAGCCTGGCCAGAGGGGGTGGGGTCAGAGAGGAGGGGCTTAGGAGGAGCTTAGTCAGATTGGGTGGGGTCAAATAGGAGGAGCCTGGGCAGAATGGGCGGGGTCAGACAGCAGAGGAGGGGCTTAGGAGGAGCCTGGGCAGAATGGCTGGGGTCAGAGAGGAGGGGCTTAGGCGGAGCCTGGGCAGAATGGGTGGGGTCAGACAGCAGAGGAGGGGCTTAGGAGGAGCCTGGGCAGGAGGAGCGGGTATATGGGCAGAATGGGTGGGGTCAGAGAGGAGGGGGTATAGGAGGCGCCTGGGCAGAATGGGTGGGGTCAGACAGCAGAGGAGGGGTATAGGAGGAGCCTGGGCAGAGGGGGTATAGGAGGAGCCTGGGCAGAGGGGGTATAGGAGGAGCCTGGGCAGAGGGGGTGGGGTCAGAGAGGAGGGGTATAGGAGGGGGTATAGGAGGAGCCTAGTCAGATTGTGTGGGGTCAAATAGGAGGAGCCTGGGTAGAATGGGTGGAGTCAGAGAGGAGGGGGTATAGGAGGAGCCTGGGCAGAATGGGTGGGGTCAGACAGCAGAGGAGGGGCTTAGGAGGGGCTTAGGAGGAGCCTAGTCAGATTGTGTGGGGTCAAATAGGAGGAGCCTGGGTAGAATGGGTGGGGTCAGAGAGGTGGGGTATAGGAGGAGCCTGGGGAGAATGGGTGGGGTCAGACAGCAGAGGAGGGGTATAGGAGGAGCCTGGGCAGAGGGGGTGGGGTCAGAGAGGAGGGGCTTAGGCGGAGCCTGGGCAGAATGGGTGGGGTCAGACAGCAGAGGAGGGGCTTAGGAGGAGCCTGGGCAGGAGGAGCGGGTATATGGGCAGAATGGGTGGGGTCAGAGAGGAGGGGGTATAGGAGGCGCCTGGGCAGAATGGGTGGGGTCAGACAGCAGAGGAGGGGTATAGGAGGAGCCTGGGCAGAGGGGGTATAGGAGGAGCCTGGGCAGAGGGGGTATAGGAGGAGCCTGGGCAGAGGGGGTATAGGAGGAGCCTGGGCAGAGGGGGTGGGGTCAGAGAGGAGGGGTATAGGAGGGGGTATAGGAGGAGCCTAGTCAGATTGTGTGGGGTCAAATAGGAGGAGCCTGGGTAGAATGGGTGGAGTCAGAGAGGAGGGGGTATAGGAGGAGCCTGGGCAGAATGGGTGGGGTCAGACAGCAGAGGAGGGGCTTAGGAGGGGCTTAGGAGGAGCCTAGTCAGATTGGGTGGGGTCAGAGAGGTGGGGTATAGGAGGAGCTTGGGGAGAATGGGTGGGGTCAGACAGCAGAGGAGGGGTATAGGAGGAGCCTGGGCAGAGGGGGTGGGGTCAGAGAGGAGGGGTATAGGAGGAGCCTGGGCAGAGGGGGTATAGGAGGAGCCTAGTCAGAGGGGGTGGGATCAGAGAGGAGGGGCTTAGGAGGAGCCTAGTCAGATTGGGTGGGGTCAAATAGGAGGAGCCTGGGCAGAATGGGTAGAGTCAGAGAGGAGGGGCTTAGGAGGAGCCTGGGCAGAGGAGGAGGGGTATAGGAGGAGCCTGGGCAGAGGGGGTATAGGAGGAGCCTGGGCAGAGGGGGTGGGGTCAGAGAGGAGGGGCTTAGGAGGAGCCTAGTCAGATTGGGTGGGGTCAAATAGGAGGAGCCTGGGCAGAATGGGTAGAGTCAGAGAGGAGGGGCTTAGGAGGAGCCTGGGCAGAGGGGGTATAGGAGGAGCCTAGTCAGATTGGGTGGGGTCAAATAGGAGGAGCCTGGGCAGAATGGGTGGGGTCAGACAGCAGAGGAGGGGCTTAGGAGGAGCCTAGTCAGATTGGGTGGGGTCAAATAGGAGGAGCCTGGGCAGAATGGGTGGGGTCAGACAGCAGAGGAGGGGCTTAGGAGGAGCCTAGTCAGATTGGGTGGGGTCAAATAGGAGGAGCCTGGGCAGAATGGGTGAGGTCAGAGAGGAGGGGTATAGGAGGAGCCTGGGCAGAGGGGGTATAGGAGGAGCCTAGTCAGATTGGGTGGGGTCAAATAGGAGGGGGTATAGGAGGAGCCTGGGCAGAATGGGTGGGGCCAGACAGCAGAGGAGGGGCTTAGGAGGAACCTAGTCAGATTGGGTGGGGTCAAATAGGAGGAGCCTGGGCAGAATGGGTGGGGTCAGACAGCAGAGGAGGGGCTTAGGAGGAGCCTAGTCAGATTGGGTGGGGTCAGAGAGGAGGGGTATAGGAGGAGCCTGGGCAGAATGGGTATAGGAGGAGCCTAGTCAGATTGGGTGAGGTCAGAGAGGAGGGGTATAGGAGGAGCCTGGGCAGAGGGGTTAAGGAGGAGCCTAGTCAGATTGGGTGGGGTCAGAGAGGAGGGGGTATAGGAGGAGCCTAGTCAGATTGGGTGAGGTCAGAGAGGAGGGGCTGAGGAGGAGCCTGGGCAGAATGGGTGGAGTCAGACAGCAGAGGATTGGTTTAGGAGGAGCTTAGTCAGAATGGGTGGGGTCAGACAGCAGAGGAGGGGCTTAGGAGGAGCCTAGTCAGATTGGGGTCAAATAAGAGGGGTATAGGAGGAGCCTGGGCAGAATGGGTATAGGAGGAGCCTAGTCAGATTGGGTGTGGTCAAATAGGAGGAGCCTGGGCAGAATGGGTGGGGTCAGACAGCAGAGGAGGGGTATAGGAGGAGCCTGGGCAGAGGGGGTGGGGTCAGAGAGGAGGGGTATAGGAGGAGCCTGGGCAGAGGGGGTATAGGAGGAGCCTGGCCAGAGGGGGTGGGGTCAGAGAGGAGGGGCTTAGGAGGAGCTTAGTCAGATTGGGTGGGGTCAAATAGGAGGAGCCTGGGCAGAATGGGCGGGGTCAGACAGCAGAGGAGGGGCTTAGGAGGAGCCTGGGCAGAATGGCTGGGGTCAGAGAGGAGGGGCTTAGGCGGAGCCTGGGCAGAATGGGTGGGGTCAGACAGCAGAGGAGGGGCTTAGGAGGAGCCTGGGCAGGAGGAGCGGGTATATGGGCAGAATGGGTGGGGTCAGAGAGGAGGGGGTATAGGAGGCGCCTGGGCAGAATGGGTGGGGTCAGACAGCAGAGAAGGGGTATAGGAGGAGCCTGGGCAGAGGGGGTATAGGAGGAGCCTGGGCAGAGGGGGTATAGGAGGAGCCTGGGCAGAGGGGGTATAGGAGGAGCCTGGGCAGAGGGGGTGGGGTCAGAGAGGAGGGGTATAGGAGGGGGTATAGGAGGAGCCTAGTCAGATTGTGTGGGGTCAAATAGGAGGAGCCTGGGTAGAATGGGTGGAGTCAGAGAGGAGGGGGTATAGGAGGAGCCTGGGCAGAATGGGTGGGGTCAGACAGCAGAGGAGGGGCTTAGGAGGGGCTTAGGAGGAGCCTAGTCAGATTGGGTGGGGTCAGAGAGGTGGGGTATAGGAGGAGCCTGGGGAGAATGGGTGGGGTCAGACAGCAGAGGAGGGGTATAGGAGGAGCCTGGGCAGAGGGGGTGGGGTCAGAGAGGAGGAGTATAGGAGGAGCCTGGGCAGAGGGGGTATAGGAGGAGCCTGGGCAGAGGGGGTATAGGAGGAGCCTAGTCAGAGGGGGTGGGGTCAGAGAGGAGGGGCTTAGGAGGAGCCTAGTCAGATTGGGTGGGGTCAAATAGGAGGAGCCTGGGCAGAATGGGTAGAGTCAGAGAGGAGGGGCTTAGGAGGAGCCTGGGCAGAGGAGGAGGGGTATAGGAGGAGCCTGGGCAGAGGGGGTATAGGAGGAGCCTGGGCAGAGGGGGTGGGGTCAGAGAGGAGGGGCTTAGGAGGAGCCTAGTCAGATTGGGTGGGGTCAAATAGGAGGAGCCTGGGCAGAATGGGTAGAGTCAGAGAGGAGGGGCTTAGGAGGAGCCTGGGCAGAGGGGGTATAGGAGGAGCCTAGTCAGATTGGGTGGGGTCAAATAGGAGGAGCCTGGGCAGAATGGGTGGGGTCAGACAGCAGAGGAGGGGCTTAGGAGGAGCCTAGTCAGATTGGGTGGGGTCAAATAGGAGGAGCCTGGGCAGAATGGGTGGGGTCAGACAGCAGAGGAGGGGCTTAGGAGGAGCCAAGTCAGATTGGGTGGGGTCAAATAGGAGGGGCTTAGGAGGAGCCTGGGCAGAATGGGTGGGGTCAGACAGCAGAGGAGGGGCTTAGGAGGAGCCTAGTCAGATTGGGTGGGGTCAAATAGGAGGAGCCTAGGCAGAATGGGTGAGGTCAGAGAGGAGGGGTATAGGAGGAGCCTGGGCAGAGGGGGTATAGGAGGAGCCTAGTCAGATTGGGTGGGGTCAAATAGGAGGGGGTATAGGAGGAGCCTGGGCAGAATGGGTGGGGCCAGACAGCAGAGGAGGGGCTTAGGAGGAACCTAGTCAGATTGGGTGGGGTCAAATAGGAGGAGCCTGGGCAGAATGGGTGGGGTCAGACAGCAGAGGAGGGGCTTAGGAGGAGCCTAGTCAGATTGGGTGGGGTCAGAGAGGAGGGGTATAGGAGGAGCCTGGGCAGAATGGGTGGAGTCAGAGAGGAGGGGGTATAGGAGGAGCCTGGGCAGAATGGGTATAGGAGGAGCCTAGTCAGATTGGGTGAGGTCAGAGAGGAGGGGTATAGGAGGAGCCTGGGCAGAGGGGTTAAGGAGGAGCCTAGTCAGATTGGGTGGGGTCAGAGAGGAGGGGGTATAGGAGGAGCCTAGTCAGATTGGGTGAGCTCAGAGAGGAGGGGCTGAGGAGGAGCCTGGGCAGAATGGGTGGAGTCAGACAGCAGAGGATTGGTTTAGGAGGAGCTTAGTCAGAATGGGTGGGGTCAGACAGCAGAGGAGGGGCTTAGGAGGAGCCTAGTCAGATTGGGGTCAAATAAGAGGGGTATAGGAGGAGCCTGGGCAGAATGGGTATAGGAGGAGCCTAGTCAGATTGGGTGTGGTCAAATAGGAGGAGCCTGGGCAGAATGGGTGGGGTCAGACAGCAGAGGAGGGGTATAGGAGGAGCCTGGGCAGAGGGGGTGGGGTCAGAGAGGAGGGGTATAGGAGGAGCCTGGGCAGAGGGGGTATAGGAGGAGCCTAGTCAGATTGGGTGGGGTCAAATAGGAGGAGCCTGGGCAGAATGGGTGGAGTCAGAGAGGAGGGGGTATAGGAGGAGCCTGGGCAGAATGGGTGGGGTCAGACAGCAGAGGAGGGGCTTAGGAGGAGCCTAGTCAGATTGGGTGGGGTCAAATAGGAGGAGCCTGGGCAGAATGGGTGGGGTCAGACAGCAGAGGAGGGGCTTAGGAGGAGCCTGGGCAGAATGGGTGGGGTCAGAGAGGAGGAGCCTGGGCAGAATGGGTGTGGTCAGACAGCAGAGGAGTGGCTTAGGAGGAGCCTAGTCAGATTGGGTGGGGTCAGAGAGGTGGGGTATAGGAGGAGCCTGGGGAGAATGGGTGGGGTCAGACAGCAGAGAAGGGGCTTAGGAGGAGACTAGTCAGATTGGGTGGGGTCAGAGAGGTGGGGTATAGGAGGAGCCTGGGCAGAATGGGTGGGGACAGCAGAGGAGGAGCCTGGGCAGAGGGGGTGGGGTCAGAGAGGAGGGGTATAGGAGGAGCCTGGGCAGAGGGGGTATAGGAGGAGCCTGGCCAGAGGGGGTGGGGTCAGAGAGGAGGGGCTTAGGAGGAGCCTGGGCAGAGGGGGTATAGGAGGAGCCTGGCCAGAGGGGGTGGGGTCAGACAGCAGAGGAGGGGCTTAGGAGGAGCCTGGGCAGGAGGAGCGGGTATATGGGCAGAATGGGTGGGGTCAGAGAGGAGGGGGTATAGGAGGCGCCTGGGCAGAATGGGTGGGGTCAGACAGCAGAGGAGGGGTATAGGAGGAGCCTGGGCAGAATGGGTGGGGTCAGAGAGGAGGAGCCTGGGCAGAATGGGTGTGGTCAGACAGCAGAGGAGTGGCTTAGGAGGAGCCTAGTCAGATTGGGTGGGGTCAGAGAGGTGGGGTATAGGAGGAGCCTGGGGAGAATGGGTGGGGTCAGACAGCAGAGAAGGGGCTTAGGAGGAGCCTAGTCAGATTGGGTGGGGTCAGAGAGGTGGGGTATAGGAGGAGCCTGGGCAGAATGGGTGGGGTCAGACAGCAGAGGAGGAGCCTGGGCAGAGGGGGTGGGGTCAGAGAGGAGGGGTATAGGAGGAGCCTGGGCAGAGGGGGTATAGGAGGAGCCTGGCCAGAGGGGGTGGGGTCAGAGAGGAGGGGCTTAGGAGGAGCTTAGTCAGATTGGGTGGGGTCAAATAGGAGGAGCCTGGGCAGAATGGGCGGGGTCAGACAGCAGAGGAGGGGCTTAGGAGGAGCCTGGGCAGAATGGCTGGGGTCAGAGAGGAGGGGCTTAGGCGGAGCCTGGGCAGAATGGGTGGGGTCAGACAGCAGAGGAGGGGCTTAGGAGGAGCCTGGGCAGGAGGAGCGGGTATATGGGCAGAATGGGTGGGGTCAGAGAGGAGGGGGTATAGGAGGCGCCTGGGCAGAATGGGTGGGGTCAGACAGCAGAGGAGGGGTATAGGAGGAGCCTGGGCAGAGGGGGTATAGGAGGAGCCTGGGCAGAGGGGGTATAGGAGGAGCCTGGGCAGAGGGGGTATAGGAGGAGCCTGGGCAGAGGGGGTGGGGTCAGAGAGGAGGGGTATAGGAGGGGGTATAGGAGGAGCCTAGTCAGATTGTGTGGGGTCAAATAGGAGGAGCCTGGGTAGAATGGGTGGAGTCAGAGAGGAGGGGGTATAGGAGGAGCCTGGGCAGAATGGGTGGGGTCAGACAGCAGAGGAGGGGCTTAGGAGGGGCTTAGGAGGAGCCTAGTCAGATTGGGTGGGGTCAGAGAGGTGGGGTATAGGAGGAGCTTGGGGAGAATGGGTGGGGTCAGACAGCAGAGGAGGGGTATAGGAGGAGCCTGGGCAGAGGGGGTGGGGTCAGAGAGGAGGGGTATAGGAGGAGCCTGGGCAGAGGGGGTATAGGAGGAGCCTAGTCAGAGGGGGTGGGGTCAGAGAGGAGGGGCTTAGGAGGAGCCTAGTCAGATTGGGTGGGGTCAAATAGGAGGAGCCTGGGCAGAATGGGTAGAGTCAGAGAGGAGGGGCTTAGGAGGAGCCTGGGCAGAGGAGGAGGGGTATAGGAGGAGCCTGGGCAGAGGGGGTATAGGAGGAGCCTGGGCAGAGGGGGTGGGGTCAGAGAGGAGGGGCTTAGGAGGAGCCTAGTCAGATTGGGTGGGGTCAAATAGGAGGAGCCTGGGCAGAATGGGTAGAGTCAGAGAGGAGGGGCTTAGGAGGAGCCTGGGCAGAGGGGGTATAGGAGGAGCCTAGTCAGATTGGGTGGGGTCAAATAGGAGGAGCCTGGGCAGAATGGGTGGGGTCAGACAGCAGAGGAGGGGCTTAGGAGGAGCCTAGTCAGATTGGGTGGGGTCAAATAGGAGGAGCCTGGGCAGAATGGGTGGGGTCAGACAGCAGAGGAGGGGCTTAGGAGGAGCCTAGTCAGATTGGGTGGGGTCAAATAGGAGGAGCCTGGGCAGAATGGGTGAGGTCAGAGAGGAGGGGTATAGGAGGAGCCTGGGCAGAGGGGGTATAGGAGGAGCCTAGTCAGATTGGGTGGGGTCAAATAGGAGGGGGTATAGGAGGAGCCTGGGCAGAATGGGTGGGGCCAGACAGCAGAGGAGGGGCTTAGGAGGAACCTAGTCAGATTGGGTGGGGTCAAATAGGAGGAGCCTGGGCAGAATGGGTGGGGTCAGACAGCAGAGGAGGGGCTTAGGAGGAGCCTAGTCAGATTGGGTGGGGTCAGAGAGGAGGGGTATAGGAGGAGCCTGGGCAGAATGGGTATAGGAGGAGCCTAGTCAGATTGGGTGAGGTCAGAGAGGAGGGGTATAGGAGGAGCCTGGGCAGAGGGGTTAAGGAGGAGCCTAGTCAGATTGGGTGGGGTCAGAGAGGAGGGGGTATAGGAGGAGCCTAGTCAGATTGGGTGAGGTCAGAGAGGAGGGGCTGAGGAGGAGCCTGGGCAGAATGGGTGGAGTCAGACAGCAGAGGATTGGTTTAGGAGGAGCTTAGTCAGAATGGGTGGGGTCAGACAGCAGAGGAGGGGCTTAGGAGGAGCCTAGTCAGATTGGGGTCAAATAAGAGGGGTATAGGAGGAGCCTGGGCAGAATGGGTATAGGAGGAGCCTAGTCAGATTGGGTGTGGTCAAATAGGAGGAGCCTGGGCAGAATGGGTGGGGTCAGACAGCAGAGGAGGGGTATAGGAGGAGCCTGGGCAGAGGGGGTGGGGTCAGAGAGGAGGGGTATAGGAGGAGCCTGGGCAGAGGGGGTATAGGAGGAGCCTGGCCAGAGGGGGTGGGGTCAGAGAGGAGGGGCTTAGGAGGAGCTTAGTCAGATTGGGTGGGGTCAAATAGGAGGAGCCTGGGCAGAATGGGCGGGGTCAGACAGCAGAGGAGGGGCTTAGGAGGAGCCTGGGCAGAATGGCTGGGGTCAGAGAGGAGGGGCTTAGGCGGAGCCTGGGCAGAATGGGTGGGGTCAGACAGCAGAGGAGGGGCTTAGGAGGAGCCTGGGCAGGAGGAGCGGGTATATGGGCAGAATGGGTGGGGTCAGAGAGGAGGGGGTATAGGAGGCGCCTGGGCAGAATGGGTGGGGTCAGACAGCAGAGGAGGGGTATAGGAGGAGCCTGGGCAGAGGGGGTATAGGAGGAGCCTGGGCAGAGGGGGTATAGGAGGAGCCTGGGCAGAGGGGGTATAGGAGGAGCCTGGGCAGAGGGGGTGGGGTCAGAGAGGAGGGGTATAG
The DNA here is from genome assembly GCF_964263255.1 of Lissotriton vulgaris. Lineage (NCBI taxonomy): Eukaryota > Metazoa > Chordata > Amphibia > Caudata > Salamandridae > Lissotriton > Lissotriton vulgaris. The sequence continues at coordinate 1,004,742,931 of NC_141695.1, forward strand.
GAGGGGGTATAGGAGGAGCCTAGTCAGATTGTGTGGGGTCAAATAGGAGGAGCCTGGGTAGAATGGGTGGAGTCAGAGAGGAGGGGGTATAGGAGGAGCCTGGGCAGAATGGGTGGGGTCAGACAGCAGAGGAGGGGCTTAGGAGGGGCTTAGGAGGGGCTTAGGAGGAGCCTAGTCAGATTGGGTGGGGTCAGAGAGGTGGGGTATAGGAGGAGCCTGGGGAGAATGGGTGGGGTCAGACAGCAGAGGAGGGGTATAGGAGGAGCCTGGGCAGAGGGGGTGGGGTCAGAGAGGAGGGGTATAGGAGGAGCCTGGGCAGAGGGGGTATAGGAGGAGCCTGGGCAGAGGGGGTATAGGAGGAGCCTAGTCAGAGGGGGTGGGGTCAGAGAGGAGGGGCTTAGGAGGAGCCTAGTCAGATTGGGTGGGGTCAAATAGGAGGAGCCTGGGCAGAATGGGTAGAGTCAGAGAGGAGGGGCTTAGGAGGAGCCTGGGCAGAGGAGGAGGGGTATAGGAGGAGCCTGGGCAGAGGGGGTATAGGAGGAGCCTGGGCAGAGGGGGTGGGGTCAGAGAGGAGGGGCTTAGGAGGAGCCTAGTCAGATTGGGTGGGGTCAAATAGGAGGAGCCTGGGCAGAATGGGTAGAGTCAGAGAGGAGGGGCTTAGGAGGAGCCTGGGCAGAGGGGGTATAGGAGGAGCCTAGTCAGATTGGGTGGGGTCAAATAGGAGGAGCCTGGGCAGAATGGGTGGGGTCAGACAGCAGAGGAGGGGCTTAGGAGGAGCCTAGTCAGATTGGGTGGGGTCAAATAGGAGGAGCCTGGGCAGAATGGGTGGGGTCAGACAGCAGAGGAGGGGCTTAGGAGGAGCCAAGTCAGATTGGGTGGGGTCAAATAGGAGGGGCTTAGGAGGAGCCTGGGCAGAATGGGTGGGGTCAGACAGCAGAGGAGGGGCTTAGGAGGAGCCTAGTCAGATTGGGTGGGGTCAAATAGGAGGAGCCTAGGCAGAATGGGTGAGGTCAGAGAGGAGGGGTATAGGAGGAGCCTGGGCAGAGGGGGTATAGGAGGAGCCTAGTCAGATTGGGTGGGGTCAAATAGGAGGGGGTATAGGAGGAGCCTGGGCAGAATGGGTGGGGCCAGACAGCAGAGGAGGGGCTTAGGAGGAACCTAGTCAGATTGGGTGGGGTCAAATAGGAGGAGCCTGGGCAGAATGGGTGGGGTCAGACAGCAGAGGAGGGGCTTAGGAGGAGCCTAGTCAGATTGGGTGGGGTCAGAGAGGAGGGGTATAGGAGGAGCCTGGGCAGAATGGGTGGAGTCAGAGAGGAGGGGGTATAGGAGGAGCCTGGGCAGAATGGGTATAGGAGGAGCCTAGTCAGATTGGGTGAGGTCAGAGAGGAGGGGTATAGGAGGAGCCTGGGCAGAGGGGTTAAGGAGGAGCCTAGTCAGATTGGGTGGGGTCAGAGAGGAGGGGGTATAGGAGGAGCCTAGTCAGATTGGGTGAGCTCAGAGAGGAGGGGCTGAGGAGGAGCCTGGGCAGAATGGGTGGAGTCAGACAGCAGAGGATTGGTTTAGGAGGAGCTTAGTCAGAATGGGTGGGGTCAGACAGCAGAGGAGGGGCTTAGGAGGAGCCTAGTCAGATTGGGGTCAAATAAGAGGGGTATAGGAGGAGCCTGGGCAGAATGGATATAGGAGGAGCCTAGTCAGATTGGGTGTGGTCAAATAGGAGGAGCCTGGGCAGAATGGGTGGGGTCAGACAGCAGAGGAGGGGTATAGGAGGAGCCTGGGCAGAGGGGGTGGGGTCAGAGAGGAGGGGTATAGGAGGAGCCTGGGCAGAGGGGGTATAGGAGGAGCCTAGTCAGATTGGGTGGGGTCAAATAGGAGGAGCCTGGGCAGAATGGGTGGAGTCAGAGAGGAGGGGGTATAGGAGGAGCCTGGGCAGAATGGGTGGGGTCAGACAGCAGAGGAGGGGCTTAGGAGGAGCCTAGTCAGATTGGGTGGGGTCAAATAGGAGGAGCCTGGGCAGAATGGGTGGGGTCAGACAGCAGAGGAGGGGCTTAGGAGGAGCCTGGGCAGAATGGGTGGGGTCAGAGAGGAGGAGCCTGGGCAGAATGGGTGTGGTCAGACAGCAGAGGAGTGGCTTAGGAGGAGCCTAGTCAGATTGGGTGGGGTCAGAGAGGTGGGGTATAGGAGGAGCCTGGGGAGAATGGGTGGGGTCAGACAGCAGAGAAGGGGCTTAGGAGGAGACTAGTCAGATTGGGTGGGGTCAGAGAGGTGGGGTATAGGAGGAGCCTGGGCAGAATGGGTGGGGACAGCAGAGGAGGAGCCTGGGCAGAGGGGGTGGGGTCAGAGAGGAGGGGTATAGGAGGAGCCTGGGCAGAGGGGGTATAGGAGGAGCCTGGCCAGAGGGGGTGGGGTCAGAGAGGAGGGGCTTAGGAGGAGCCTGGGCAGAGGGGGTATAGGAGGAGCCTGGCCAGAGGGGGTGGGGTCAGACAGCAGAGGAGGGGCTTAGGAGGAGCCTGGGCAGGAGGAGCGGGTATATGGGCAGAATGGGTGGGGTCAGAGAGGAGGGGGTATAGGAGGCGCCTGGGCAGAATGGGTGGGGTCAGACAGCAGAGGAGGGGTATAGGAGGAGCCTGGGCAGAATGGGTGGGGTCAGAGAGGAGGAGCCTGGGCAGAATGGGTGTGGTCAGACAGCAGAGGAGTGGCTTAGGAGGAGCCTAGTCAGATTGGGTGGGGTCAGAGAGGTGGGGTATAGGAGGAGCCTGGGGAGAATGGGTGGGGTCAGACAGCAGAGAAGGGGCTTAGGAGGAGCCTAGTCAGATTGGGTGGGGTCAGAGAGGTGGGGTATAGGAGGAGCATGGGCAGAATGGGTGGGGTCAGACAGCAGAGGAGGAGCCTGGGCAGAGGGGGTGGGGTCAGAGAGGAGGGGTATAGGAGGAGCCTGGGCAGAGGGGGTATAGGAGGAGCCTGGCCAGAGGGGGTGGGGTCAGAGAGGAGGGGCTTAGGAGGAGCTTAGTCAGATTGGGTGGGGTCAAATAGGAGGAGCCTGGGCAGAATGGGCGGGGTCAGACAGCAGAGGAGGGGCTTAGGAGGAGCCTGGGCAGAATGGCTGGGGTCAGAGAGGAGGGGCTTAGGCGGAGCCTGGGCAGAATGGGTGGGGTCAGACAGCAGAGGAGGGGCTTAGGAGGAGCCTGGGCAGGAGGAGCGGGTATATGGGCAGAATGGGTGGGGTCAGAGAGGAGGGGGTATAGGAGGCGCCTGGGCAGAATGGGTGGGGTCAGACAGCAGAGGAGGGGTATAGGAGGAGCCTGGGCAGAGGGGGTATAGGAGGAGCCTGGGCAGAGGGGGTATAGGAGGAGCCTGGGCAGAGGGGGTATAGGAGGAGCCTGGGCAGAGGGGGTGGGGTCAGAGAGGAGGGGTATAGGAGGGGGTATAGGAGGAGCCTAGTCAGATTGTGTGGGGTCAAATAGGAGGAGCCTGGGTAGAATGGGTGGAGTCAGAGAGGAGGGGGTATAGGAGGAGCCTGGGCAGAATGGGTGGGGTCAGACAGCAGAGGAGGGGCTTAGGAGGGGCTTAGGAGGAGCCTAGTCAGATTGGGTGGGGTCAGAGAGGTGGGGTATAGGAGGAGCTTGGGGAGAATGGGTGGGGTCAGACAGCAGAGGAGGGGTATAGGAGGAGCCTGGGCAGAGGGGGTGGGGTCAGAGAGGAGGGGTATAGGAGGAGCCTGGGCAGAGGGGGTATAGGAGGAGCCTAGTCAGAGGGGGTGGGGTCAGAGAGGAGGGGCTTAGGAGGAGCCTAGTCAGATTGGGTGGGGTCAAATAGGAGGAGCCTGGGCAGAATGGGTAGAGTCAGAGAGGAGAGGCTTAGGAGGAGCCTGGGCAGAGGAGGAGGGGTATAGGAGGAGCCTGGGCAGAGGGGGTATAGGAGGAGCCTGGGCAGAGGGGGTGGGGTCAGAGAGGAGGGGCTTAGGAGGAGCCTAGTCAGATTGGGTGGGGTCAAATAGGAGGAGCCTGGGCAGAATGGGTAGAGTCAGAGAGGAGGGGCTTAGGAGGAGCCTGGGCAGAGGGGGTATAGGAGGAGCCTAGTCAGATTGGGTGGGGTCAAATAGGAGGAGCCTGGGCAGAATGGGTGGGGTCAGACAGCAGAGGAGGGGCTTAGGAGGAGCCTAGTCAGATTGGGTGGGGTCAAATAGGAGGAGCCTGGGCAGAATGGGTGGGGTCAGACAGCAGAGGAGGGGCTTAGGAGGAGCCTAGTCAGATTGGGTGGGGTCAAATAGGAGGAGCCTGGGCAGAATGGGTGAGGTCAGAGAGGAGGGGTATAGGAGGAGCCTGGGCAGAGGGGGTATAGGAGGAGCCTAGTCAGATTGGGTGGGGTCAAATAGGAGGGGGTATAGGAGGAGCCTGGGCAGAATGGGTGGGGCCAGACAGCAGAGGAGGGGCTTAGGAGGAACCTAGTCAGATTGGGTGGGGTCAAATAGGAGGAGCCTGGGCAGAATGGGTGGGGTCAGACAGCAGAGGAGGGGCTTAGGAGGAGCCTAGTCAGATTGGGTGGGGTCAGAGAGGAGGGGTATAGGAGGAGCCTGGGCAGAATGGGTATAGGAGGAGCCTAGTCAGATTGGGTGAGGTCAGAGAGGAGGGGTATAGGAGGAGCCTGGGCAGAGGGGTTAAGGAGGAGCCTAGTCAGATTGGGTGGGGTCAGAGAGGAGGGGGTATAGGAGGAGCCTAGTCAGATTGGGTGAGGTCAGAGAGGAGGGGCTGAGGAGGAGCCTGGGCAGAATGGGTGGAGTCAGACAGCAGAGGATTGGTTTAGGAGGAGCTTAGTCAGAATGGGTGGGGTCAGACAGCAGAGGAGGGGCTTAGGAGGAGCCTAGTCAGATTGGGGTCAAATAAGAGGGGTATAGGAGGAGCCTGGGCAGAATGGGTATAGGAGGAGCCTAGTCAGATTGGGTGTGGTCAAATAGGAGGAGCCTGGGCAGAATGGGTGGGGTCAGACAGCAGAGGAGGGGTATAGGAGGAGCCTGGGCAGAGGGGGTGGGGTCAGAGAGGAGGGGTATAGGAGGAGCCTGGGCAGAGGGGGTATAGGAGGAGCCTGGCCAGAGGGGGTGGGGTCAGAGAGGAGGGGCTTAGGAGGAGCTTAGTCAGATTGGGTGGGGTCAAATAGGAGGAGCCTGGGCAGAATGGGCGGGGTCAGACAGCAGAGGAGGGGCTTAGGAGGAGCCTGGGCAGAATGGCTGGGGTCAGAGAGGAGGGGCTTAGGCGGAGCCTGGGCAGAATGGGTGGGGTCAGACAGCAGAGGAGGGGCTTAGGAGGAGCCTGGGCAGGAGGAGCGGGTATATGGGCAGAATGGGTGGGGTCAGAGAGGAGGGGGTATAGGAGGCGCCTGGGCAGAATGGGTGGGGTCAGACAGCAGAGGAGGGGTATAGGAGGAGCCTGGGCAGAGGGGGTATAGGAGGAGCCTGGGCAGAGGGGGTATAGGAGGAGCCTGGGCAGAGGGGGTATAGGAGGAGCCTGGGCAGAGGGGGTGGGGTCAGAGAGGAGGGGTATAGGAGGGGGTATAGGAGGAGCCTAGTCAGATTGTGTGGGGTCAAATAGGAGGAGCCTGGGTAGAATGGGTGGAGTCAGAGAGGAGGGGGTATAGGAGGAGCCTGGGCAGAATGGGTGGGGTCAGACAGCAGAGGAGGGGCTTAGGAGGGGCTTAGGAGGGGCTTAGGAGGAGCCTAGTCAGATTGGGTGGGGTCAGAGAGGTGGGGTATAGGAGGAGCCTGGGGAGAATGGGTGGGGTCAGACAGCAGAGGAGGGGTATAGGAGGAGCCTGGGCAGAGGGGGTGGGGTCAGAGAGGAGGGGTATAGGAGGAGCCTGGGCAGAGGGGGTATAGGAGGAGCCTGGGCAGAGGGGGTATAGGAGGAGCCTAGTCAAAGGGGGTGGGGTCAGAGAGGAGGGGCTTAGGAGGAGCCTAGTCAGATTGGGTGGGGTCAAATAGGAGGAGCCTGGGCAGAATGGGTAGAGTCAGAGAGGAGGGGCTTAGGAGGAGCCTGGGCAGAGGAGGAGGGGTATAGGAGGAGCCTGGGCAGAGGGGGTATAGGAGGAGCCTGGGCAGAGGGGGTGGGGTCAGAGAGGAGGGGCTTAGGAGGAGCCTAGTCAGATTGGGTGGGGTCAAATAGGAGGAGCCTGGGCAGAATGGGTAGAGTCAGAGAGGAGGGGCTTAGGAGGAGCCTGGGCAGAGGGGGTATAGGAGGAGCCTAGTCAGATTGGGTGGGGTCAAATAGGAGGAGCCTGGGCAGAATGGGTGGGGTCAGACAGCAGAGGAGGGGCTTAGGAGGAGCCTAGTCAGATTGGGTGGGGTCAAATAGGAGGAGCCTGGGCAGAATGGGTGGGGTCAGACAGCAGAGGAGGGGCTTAGGAGGAGCCAAGTCAGATTGGGTGGGGTCAAATAGGAGGGGCTTAGGAGGAGCCTGGGCAGAATGGGTGGGGTCAGACAGCAGAGGAGGGGCTTAGGAGGAGCCTAGTCAGATTGGGTGGGGTCAAATAGGAGGAGCCTAGGCAGAATGGGTGAGGTCAGAGAGGAGGGGTATAGGAGGAGCCTGGGCAGAGGGGGTATAGGAGGAGCCTAGTCAGATTGGGTGGGGTCAAATAGGAGGGGGTATAGGAGGAGCCTGGGCAGAATGGGTGGGGCCAGACAGCAGAGGAGGGGCTTAGGAGGAACCTAGTCAGATTGGGTGGGGTCAAATAGGAGGAGCCTGGGCAGAATGGGTGGGGTCAGACAGCAGAGGAGGGGCTTAGGAGGAGCCTAGTCAGATTGGGTGGGGTCAGAGAGGAGGGGTATAGGAGGAGCCTGGGCAGAATGGGTGGAGTCAGAGAGGAGGGGGTATAGGAGGAGCCTGGGCAGAATGGGTATAGGAGGAGCCTAGTCAGATTGGGTGAGGTCAGAGAGGAGGGGTATAGGAGGAGCCTGGGCAGAGGGGTTAAGGAGGAGCCTAGTCAGATTGGGTGGGGTCAGAGAGGAGGGGGTATAGGTGGAGCCTAGTCAGATTGGGTGAGCTCAGAGAGGAGGGGCTGAGGAGGAGCCTGGGCAGAATGGGTGGAGTCAGACAGCAGAGGATTGGTTTAGGAGGAGCTTAGTCAGAATGGGTGGGGTCAGACAGCAGAGGAGGGGCTTAGGAGGAGCCTAGTCAGATTGGGGTCAAATAAGAGGGGTATAGGAGGAGCCTGGGCAGAATGGGTATAGGAGGAGCCTAGTCAGATTGGGTGTGGTCAAATAGGAGGAGCCTGGGCAGAATGGGTGGGGTCAGACAGCAGAGGAGGGGTATAGGAGGAGCCTGGGCAGAGGGGGTGGGGTCAGAGAGGAGGGGTATAGGAGGAGCCTGGGCAGAGGGGGTATAGGAGGAGCCTAGTCAGATTGGGTGGGGTCAAATAGGAGGAGCCTGGGCAGAATGGGTGGAGTCAGAGAGGAGGGGGTATAGGAGGAGCCTGGGCAGAATGGGTGGGGTCAGACAGCAGAGGAGGGGCTTAGGAGGAGCCTAGTCAGATTGGGTGGGGTCAAATAGGAGGAGCCTGGGCAGAATGGGTGGGGTCAGACAGCAGAGGAGGGGCTTAGGAGGAGCCTAGTCAGATTGGGTGGGGTCAAATAGGAGGAGCCTGGGCAGAATGGGTGGGGTCAGACAGCAGAGGAGGGGTATAGGAGGAGCCTGGGCAGAGGGGGTGGGGTCAGAGAGGAGGGGTATAGGAGGAGCCTGGGTAGAGGGGGTATAGGAGGAGCCTGGGCAGAGGGGGTGGGGTCAGAGAGGAGGGGTATAGGAGGAGCCTGGGCAGAGGGGGTATAGGAGGAGCCTAATCAGATTGGGTGGGGTCCAATAGGAGGAGCCTGGGCAGAATGGGTGGGGCCAGACAGCAGAGGAGGGGCTTAGGAGGAGCCTAGTCAGATTGGGTGGGGTCAAATAGGAGGAGCCTGGGCAGAATGGGTGGGGCCAGACAGCAGAGGAGGGGCTTAGGAGGAACCTAGTCAGATTGGGTGGGGTCAAATAGGAGGAGCCTGGGCAGAATGGGTGGGGTCAGACAGCAGAGGAGGGGTATAGGAGGAGCCTGGGCAGAGGGGGTATAGGAGGAGCCTAGTCAGATTGTGTGGGGTCAAATAGGAGGAGCCTGGGTAGAATGGGTGGAGTCAGAGAGGAGGGGGTATAGGAGGAGCCTGGGCAGAATGGGTGGGGTCAGACAGCAGAGGAGGGGCTTAGGAGGAGCCTAGTCAGATTGGGTGGGGTCAGAGAGGTGGGGTATAGGAGGAGCCTGGGGAGAATGGGTGGGGTCAGACAGCAGAGGAGGGGTATAGGAGGAGCCTGGGCAGAGGGGGTGGGGTCAGAGAGGAGGGGTATAGGAGGAGCCTGGGCAGAGGGGGTATAGGAGGAGCCTGGGCAGAGGGGTGGGGTCAGACAGCAGAGGAGGGGTATAGGAGGAGCCTGGGCAGAGGGGGTGGGGTCAGAGAGGAGGGGTATAGGAGGAGCCTGGGCAGAGGGGGTATAGGAGGAGCCTGGGCAGAATGGGTGGGGTCAGACAGCAGAGGAGGGGCTTAGGAGGAGCCTAGTCAGATTGGGTGGGGTCAAATAGGAGGAGCCTAGTCAGATTGGGTGGGGTCAGAGAGGAGGGGCTTAGGAGGAGCCTAGGGGCTTAGGAGGAGCCTAGTCAGATTGGGTGGTGTCAGAGAGGAGGGGCTTAGGAGGAGCCTAGGGGCTTAGGAGGAGCCTAGTCAGATTGGGTGGTGTCAGAGAGGAGGGGTATAGGAGGAGCCTGGGCAGAATGGGTGGGGTCAGACAGCAGATGAGGGACTTAGGAGGAGCCTGGGCAGAATGGGTTGGGTCAGACAGCAGAGGAGGGGCTTAGGAGGAGCCTAGTCAGATTGGGTGGGGTCAAATAGGAGGAGCCTGGGCAGAATGGGTGAGGTCAGAGAGGAGGGGTATAGGAGGAGCCTGGGCAGAATGGGTGGGGTCAGAGGGGTATGGGAGGAGCCTGGGCAGAATGGGTGGAGTCAGAGAGGAGGGGTATAGGAGGAGCCTGGGCAGAGGGGGTATAGGAGGAGCCTGGGCAGAGGGGGTATAGGAGGAGCCTAGTCAGATTGGGTGGGGTCAAATAGGAGGAGCCTGGGCAGAATGGGTGGGGTCAGACAGCAGAGGAGGGGCTTAGGAGGAGCCTAGTCAGATTGGGTGGGGTCAAATAGGAGGAGCCTGGGCAGAATGGGTGGGGTCAGACAGCAGAGGAGGGGTATAGGAGGAGCCTGGGCAGAGGGGGTTAGGTCAGAGAGAAGGGGTATAGGAGGAGCCTGGGCAGAGGGGGTATAGGAGGAGCCTGGGCAGAGGGGGTGGGGTCAGAGAGGAGGGGCTTAGGAGGAGCCTAGTCAGATTGGGTGGGGTCAGAGAGGAGGAGCCTAGTCAGAATGGGTGGGGTCAAATAGGAGGGGTATAGGAGGAGCCTGGGCAGAATGGGTGGGGTCAGAGGGGTATGGGAGGAGCCTGGGCAGAATGGGTGGAGTCAGAGAGGAGGGGGTATAGGAGGAGCCTGGGCAGAATGGGTGGGGTCAGACAGCAGAGGAGGGGCTTAGGAGGAGCCTGGGCAGAATGGGTGGGGTCAGACAGCAGAGGAGGGGCTTAGGAGGAGCCTGGGCAGATTGGGTGGGGTCAGAGAGGAGGAGCCTAGTCAGAATGGGTGGAGTCAGAGAGGAGGGGGTATAGGAGGAGCCTGGGCAGATTGGGTGGGGTCAGAGAGGAGATGCTTAGGCGGAGCCTGGGCAGAATGGGTGGGGTCAGACAGCAGAGGAGGGGCTTAGGAGGAGCCTAGTCAGATTGGGTGGGGTCAAATAGGAGGAGCCTAGTCAGATTGGGTGGGGTCAGAGAGGAGGGGCTTAGGAGGAGCCTAGGGGCTTAGGAGGAGCCTAGTCAGATTGGGTGGTGTCAGAGAGGAGGGGTATAGGAGGAGCCTGGGCAGAATGGGTGGGGTCAGACAGCAGATGAGGGACTTAGGAGGAGCCTGGGCAGAATGGGTTGGGTCAGACAGCAGAGGAGGGGCTTAGGAGGAGCCTAGTCAGATTGGGTGGGGTCAAATAGGAGGAGCCTGGGCAGAATGGGTGAGGTCAGAGAGGAGGGGTATAGGAGGAGCCTGGGCAGAGGGGGTATAGGAGGAGCCTAGTCAGATTGGGTGGAGTCAAATAGGAGGGGGTATAGGAGGAGCCTGGGCAGAATGGGTGGGGTCAGACAGCAGAGGAGGGGCTTAGGAGGAGCCAAGTCAGATTGGGTGGGGTCAAATAGGAGGGGTATAGGAGGAGCCTGGGCAGAATGGGTGGGGTCAGAGGGGTATGGGAGGAGCCTGGGCAGAATTGGTGGGGTCAAAGAGGTGGGGTATAGGAGGAGCCTGGGCAGAATGGGTGGGGTCCGACAGCAGAGGAGGGGCTTAGGAGGAGCCTAGTCAGATTGGGTGGGGTCAAATAGGAGGAGCCTGGGCAGAATGGGTGGGGTCAGACAGCAGAGGAGGGGCTTAGGAGGAGCCAAGTCAGATTGGGTGGGGTCAAATAGGAGGGGTATAGGAGGAGCCTGGGCAGAATGGGTGGGGTCAGAGGGGTATGGGAGGAGCCTGGGCAGAATGGGTGGAGTCAGAGAGGAGGGGGTATAGGAGAAGCCTGGGCAGAATGGGTGGGGTCAGACAGCAGAGGAGGGGCTTAGGAGGAGCCTGGGCAGAATGGGTGGGGTCAGAGAGGAGATGCTTAGGCGGAGCCTGGGCAGAATGGGTGGGGTCAGACAGCAGAGGAGGGGCTTAGGAGGAGCCTAGTCAGATTGGGTGGGGTCAAATAGGAGGAGCCTAGTCAGAATGGGTGGAGTCAGAGAGGAGGGGGTATAGGAGGAGCCTAGTCAGATTGGGTGGGGTCAGAGAGGAGGGGCTTAGGAGGAGCCTAGGGGCTTAGGAGGAGCCTAGTCAGATTGGGTGGGGTCAGAGAGGAGGGGTATAGGAGGAGCCTGGGCAGAATGGGTGGGGTCAGACAGCAGATGAGGGGCTTAGGAGGAGCCTGGGCAGAATTGGTGGGGTCAGAGAGGAGGGGCTTAGGAGGAGCCTGGGCAGAATGGGGGGGTCAGACAGCAGAGGAGGGGCTTAGGAGGAGCCTAGTCAGATTGGGTGGGGTCAAATAGGAGGAGCCTGGGCAGAATGGGTGCGGTCAGAGAGGAGGGGTATAGGAGGAGCCTGGGCAGAGGGGGTATAGGAGGAGCCTAGTCAGATTGGGTGGGGTCAAATAGGAGGGGGTATAGGAGGAGCCTGGGCTGAATGGGTGGGGCCAGACAGCAGAGGAGGGGCTTAGGAGGAACCTAGTCAGATTGGGTGGGGTCAAATAGGAGGAGCCTGGGCAGAATGGGTGGGGTCAGACAGCAGAGGAGGGGCTTAGGAGGAGCCTAGTCAGATTGGGTGGGGTCAGAGAGGAGGGGTATAGGAGGAGCCTGGGCAGAATGGGTGGAGTCAGAGAGGAGGGGGTATAGGAGGAGCCTGGGCAGAATGGGTATAGGAGGAGCCTAGTCAGATTGGGTGAGGTCAGAGAGGAGGGGTATAGGAGGAGCCTGGGCAGAGGGGCTTAGGAGGAGCCTGGGCAGAATGGGTGGGGTCAGACAGCAGAGGATGGGTTTAGGAGGAGCTTAGTCAGAATGGGTGGGGTCAGACAGCAGAGGAGGGGCTTAGGAGGAGCCTAGTCAGATTGGGGTCAAATAAGAGGGGTATAGGAGGAGCCTGGGCAGAATGGGTATAGGAGGAGCCTAGTCAGATTGGGTGTGGTCAAATAGGAGGAGCCTGGGCAGAATGGGTGGGGTCAGACAGCAGAGGAGGGGTATAGGAGGAGCCTGGGCAGAGGGGGTGGGGTCAGAGAGGAGGGGTATAGGAGGAGCCTGGGCAGAGGGGGTATAGGAGGAGCCTAGTCAGATTGGGTGGGGTCAAATAGGAGGAGCCTGGGCAGAATGGGTGGAGTCAGAGAGGAGGGGGTATAGGAGGAGCCTGGGCAGAATGGGTGGGGTCAGACAGCAGAGGAGGGGCTTAGGAGGAGCCTAGTCAGATTGGGTGGGGTCAAATAGGAGGAGCCTGGGCAGAATGGGTGGGGTCAGACAGCAGAGGAGGGGCTTAGGAGGAGCCTAGTCAGATTGGGTGGGGTCAAATAGGAGGAGCCTGGGCAGAATGGGTGGGGTCAGACAGCAGAGGAGGGGTATAGGAGGAGCCTGGGCAGAGGGGGTGGGGTCAGAGAGGAGGGGTATAGGAGGAGCCTGGGTAGAGGGGGTATAGGAGGAGCCTGGGCAGAGGGGGTGGGGTCAGAGAGGAGGGGTATAGGAGGAGCCTGGGCAGAGGGGGTATAGGAGGAGCCTAATCAGATTGGGTGGGGTCCAATAGGAGGAGCCTGGGCAGAATGGGTGGGGCCAGACAGCAGAGGAGGGGCTTAGGAGGAGCCTAGTCAGATTGGGTGGGGTCAAATAGGAGGAGCCTGGGCAGAATGGGTGGGGCCAGACAGCAGAGGAGGGGCTTAGGAGGAACCTAGTCAGATTGGGTGGGGTCAAATAGGAGGAGCCTGGGCAGAATGGGTGGGGTCAGACAGCAGAGGAGGGGTATAGGAGGAGCCTGGGCAGAGGGGGTATAGGAGGAGCCTAGTCAGATTGTGTGGGGTCAAATAGGAGGAGCCTGGGTAGAATGGGTGGAGTCAGAGAGGAGGGGGTATAGGAGGAGCCTGGGCAGAATGGGTGGGGTCAGACAGCAGAGGAGGGGCTTAGGAGGAGCCTAGTCAGATTGGGTGGGGTCAGAGAGGTGGGGTATAGGAGGAGCCTGGGGAGAATGGGTGGGGTCAGACAGCAGAGGAGGGGTATAGGAGGAGCCTGGGCAGAGGGGGTGGGGTCAGAGAGGAGGGGTATAGGAGGAGCCTGGGCAGAGGGGGTATAGGAGGAGCCTGGGCAGAGGGGTGGGGTCAGACAGCAGAGGAGGGGTATAGGAGGAGCCTGGGCAGAGGGGGTGGGGTCAGAGAGGAGGGGTATAGGAGGAGCCTGGGCAGAGGGGGTATAGGAGGAGCCTGGGCAGAATGGGTGGGGTCAGACAGCAGAGGAGGGGCTTAGGAGGAGCCTAGTCAGATTGGGTGGGGTCAAATAGGAGGAGCCTAGTCAGATTGGGTGGGGTCAGAGAGGAGGGGCTTAGGAGGAGCCTAGGGGCTTAGGAGGAGCCTAGTCAGATTGGGTGGTGTCAGAGAGGAGGGGCTTAGGAGGAGCCTAGGGGCTTAGGAGGAGCCTAGTCAGATTGGGTGGTGTCAGAGAGGAGGGGTATAGGAGGAGCCTGGGCAGAATGGGTGGGGTCAGACAGCAGATGAGGGACTTAGGAGGAGCCTGGGCAGAATGGGTTGGGTCAGACAGCAGAGGAGGGGCTTAGGAGGAGCCTAGTCAGATTGGGTGGGGTCAAATAGGAGGAGCCTGGGCAGAATGGGTGAGGTCAGAGAGGAGGGGTATAGGAGGAGCCTGGGCAGAATGGGTGGGGTCAGAGGGGTATGGGAGGAGCCTGGGCAGAATGGGTGGAGTCAGAGAGGAGGGGTATAGGAGGAGCCTGGGCAGAGGGGGTATAGGAGGAGCCTGGGCAGAGGGGGTATAGGAGGAGCCTAGTCAGATTGGGTGGGGTCAAATAGGAGGAGCCTGGGCAGAATGGGTGGGGTCAGACAGCAGAGGAGGGGCTTAGGAGGAGCCTAGTCAGATTGGGTGGGGTCAAATAGGAGGAGCCTGGGCAGAATGGGTGGGGTCAGACAGCAGAGGAGGGGTATAGGAGGAGCCTGGGCAGAGGGGGTTAGGTCAGAGAGAAGGGGTATAGGAGGAGCCTGGGCAGAGGGGGTATAGGAGGAGCCTGGGCAGAGGGGGTGGGGTCAGAGAGGAGGGGCTTAGGAGGAGCCTAGTCAGATTGGGTGGGGTCAGAGAGGAGGAGCCTAGTCAGAATGGGTGGGGTCAAATAGGAGGGGTATAGGAGGAGCCTGGGCAGAATGGGTGGGGTCAGAGGGGTATGGGAGGAGCCTGGGCAGAATGGGTGGAGTCAGAGAGGAGGGGGTATAGGAGGAGCCTGGGCAGAATGGGTGGGGTCAGACAGCAGAGGAGGGGCTTAGGAGGAGCCTGGGCAGAATGGGTGGGGTCAGACAGCAGAGGAGGGGCTTAGGAGGAGCCTGGGCAGATTGGGTGGGGTCAGAGAGGAGGAGCCTAGTCAGAATGGGTGGAGTCAGAGAGGAGGGGGTATAGGAGGAGCCTGGGCAGATTGGGTGGGGTCAGAGAGGAGATGCTTAGGCGGAGCCTGGGCAGAATGGGTGGGGTCAGACAGCAGAGGAGGGGCTTAGGAGGAGCCTAGTCAGATTGGGTGGGGTCAAATAGGAGGAGCCTAGTCAGATTGGGTGGGGTCAGAGAGGAGGGGCTTAGGAGGAGCCTAGGGGCTTAGGAGGAGCCTAGTCAGATTGGGTGGTGTCAGAGAGGAGGGGTATAGGAGGAGCCTGGGCAGAATGGGTGGGGTCAGACAGCAGATGAGGGACTTAGGAGGAGCCTGGGCAGAATGGGTTGGGTCAGACAGCAGAGGAGGGGCTTAGGAGGAGCCTAGTCAGATTGGGTGGGGTCAAATAGGAGGAGCCTGGGCAGAATGGGTGAGGTCAGAGAGGAGGGGTATAGGAGGAGCCTGGGCAGAGGGGGTATAGGAGGAGCCTAGTCAGATTGGGTGGAGTCAAATAGGAGGGGGTATAGGAGGAGCCTGGGCAGAATGGGTGGGGTCAGACAGCAGAGGAGGGGCTTAGGAGGAGCCAAGTCAGATTGGGTGGGGTCAAATAGGAGGGGTATAGGAGGAGCCTGGGCAGAATGGGTGGGGTCAGAGGGGTATGGGAGGAGCCTGGGCAGAATTGGTGGGGTCAAAGAGGTGGGGTATAGGAGGAGCCTGGGCAGAATGGGTGGGGTCCGACAGCAGAGGAGGGGCTTAGGAGGAGCCTAGTCAGATTGGGTGGGGTCAAATAGGAGGAGCCTGGGCAGAATGGGTGGGGTCAGACAGCAGAGGAGGGGCTTAGGAGGAGCCAAGTCAGATTGGGTGGGGTCAAATAGGAGGGGTATAGGAGGAGCCTGGGCAGAATGGGTGGGGTCAGAGGGGTATGGGAGGAGCCTGGGCAGAATGGGTGGAGTCAGAGAGGAGGGGGTATAGGAGAAGCCTGGGCAGAATGGGTGGGGTCAGACAGCAGAGGAGGGGCTTAGGAGGAGCCTGGGCAGAATGGGTGGGGTCAGAGAGGAGATGCTTAGGCGGAGCCTGGGCAGAATGGGTGGGGTCAGACAGCAGAGGAGGGGCTTAGGAGGAGCCTAGTCAGATTGGGTGGGGTCAAATAGGAGGAGCCTAGTCAGAATGGGTGGAGTCAGAGAGGAGGGGGTATAGGAGGAGCCTAGTCAGATTGGGTGGGGTCAGAGAGGAGGGGCTTAGGAGGAGCCTAGGGGCTTAGGAGGAGCCTAGTCAGATTGGGTGGGGTCAGAGAGGAGGGGTATAGGAGGAGCCTGGGCAGAATGGGTGGGGTCAGACAGCAGATGAGGGGCTTAGGAGGAGCCTGGGCAGAATTGGTGGGGTCAGAGAGGAGGGGCTTAGGAGGAGCCTGGGCAGAATGGGTGGGGTCAGACAGCAGAGGAGGGGCTTAGGAGGAGCCTAGTCAGATTGGGTGGGGTCAAATAGGAGGAGCCTGGGCAGAATGGGTGAGGTCAGAGAGGAGGGGTATAGGAGGAGCCTGGGCAGAGGGGGTATAGGAGGAGCCTAGTCAGATTGGGTGGGGTCAAATAGGAGGGGGTATAGGAGGAGCCTGGGCAGAATGGGTGGGGCCAGACAGCAGAGGAGGGGCTTAGGAGGAACCTAGTCAGATTGGGTGGGGTCAAATAGGAGGAGCCTGGGCAGAATGGGTGGGGTCAGACAGCAGAGGAGGGGCTTAGGAGGAGCCTAGTCAGATTGGGTGGGGTCAGAGAGGAGGGGTATAGGAGGAGCCTGGGCAGAATGGGTGGAGTCAGAGAGGAGGGGGTATAGGAGGAGCCTGGGCAGAATGGGTATAGGAGGAGCCTAGTCAGATTGGGTGAGGTCAGAGAGGAGGGGTATAGGAGGAGCCTGGGCAGAGGGGCTTAGGAGGAGCCTGGGCAGAATGGGTGGGGTCAGACAGCAGAGGATGGGTTTAGGAGGAGCTTAGTCAGAATGGGTGGGGTCAGAGAGCAGAGGAGGGGTTAAGGAGGAGCCTAGTCAGATTGGGTGGGGTCAGAGAGGAGGGGGTATAGGAGGAGCCTAGTCAGATTGGGTGAGGTCAGAGAGGAGGGGCTGAGGAGGAGCCTGGGCAGAATGGGTGGAGTCAGACAGCAGAGGATTGGTTTAGGAGGAGCTTAGTCAGAATGGGTGGGGTCAGACAGCAGAGGAGGGGCTTAGGAGGAGCCTAGTCAGATTGGGGTCAAATAAGAGGGGTATAGGAGGAGCCTGGGCAGAATGGGTGGGGTTCAGAGGGGTATGGGAGGAGCCTGGGCAGAATGGGTGGAGTCAGAGAGGAGGGGGTATAGGAGGAGCCTAGTCAGATTGGGTGGGGTCAGAGAGCAGAGGAGGGGTTAAGGAGGAGCCTAGTCAGATTGGGTGTGGTCAAATAGGAGGAGCCTGGGCAGAATGGGTGGGGTCTGAGGGCCTAGGAAGGGGTCATAGATGGAGGAGGATCCTGACTTATGGTGGGGAACTGCAAAAACTTTTTTAATGCACCCCCCTATACTTTCTGATTTCTGTTTGGAGGGGGCAGTCGGGGAGCAGTATTAAAAGGTGCTTAGGCGCAACGTGAAGAGCGATGAGGTGCACAGAATGGCATGCCTTCCAGGTACTTTTTGGGGGGGCTACCATTATTTTTTATTGCTCTGATCCTCCCTCATGGGGTGTACCCCAAATGGTTAGGGGCAACGGGGGAGGGGGGGTGGCAAAAAGCTGTTTGACAGTTTCTGTTACCAACAGGGGTCACCATACGATTCTGCTGCAGTTATGGTATTGAAAGGTACAACAAGGAGCATGTGAATGTATTTTTGCAGGTGGGGTGCCCCAAAATGTTACTGCCAGCAGCAGCAGCCCCCCTCCTCCCCACCCAGCAGATTGGTATAGGTACCTTTAGGACATTTCTGTTGAAAAAAGAGGCTATAGCGAATCGTGCTATGAAATCCTAGAGCACTAACATTTGCTAAATAAAGGTGGCATCGGAGCATACGAATGAGGCAGAGAGAGGCTACTGTTGCCAATTGGTTTGGTGGGTCATAGTGAATAACCTCGGCATGCAAATAGGCAGTGTGAGGATTGGCAGTGTCTGTAGAGAATTTTGGCATGCTCTTCAGCTTATTTTTTCCTCCTTACGTTGGCTATGAACTACAGAGGAAAGGCCCGGCCTTACTGTTGGACAAAACATGTATTTATGATTTTAAGAAGTGTAGTCTGACTGTACTGAGAGGGGCTGTACAGTACGGTAAATGCCTGTATACCCCTGCAATGTGCATCCAACTGTCACTTGAGATTCAATAGCGAACGAAGCAGCTGGGTTACTGACTGAATGTAAATGGAAGGCACATAGCAAGGGTGTTTGTGGTCACTCAAATGATTGAAACCTGGTTGATGCACTACCAAAGCTGGGGTTCCAGGAGGGAACATTTGAGGGGCATTGAGATGGTGGTGCCCAGAGGTCAAAATATGTTTCAGAGACAGAGAGGTACTGCGGTCCTGGTCCCACATTGGGGGTAGTCAAAAGTCAGGCTAAAGATTTCTGTCCAACTGTTACCACGTTTTGTGCAGCCTGGCTCCCTCTGTAACGATTCCCCAGTGTCTTTCGATCCTACAGATGACTGTAGCAAACTTCCCAAATTTTTTCTTGGCCTCATACCCCCAAAGGAGTGCCTGACATTTGCCAGCCTAACGATACTCACATTCTGGGAAAAACCTCACTAACCATGCATATTTATGCACCACACATGGCAAATCCTTGCAATTGCAGAACATCATATCGCACTTGTCATCTTTGAGGTGCTGTAAGTATTTGGATTTGAGGGAAATATTCATCCTTGCTTGCTCTCCCACCTGAAGTCTATGGTGCTGCTGTTCCTTTCTCACATGTCCCTACAAAGAGACAAGTGACACACAGACTCAATCACTCAGCAAACATATATGCTTTGACGCTTTCATCTTGCTGTTTACCTTCCAAATGTTCCCCCTTCACCACAAATACAGGCCAGCCATTCCTCATCCCCTCAGTCATCGTAGTCATTCACTCCTTAGGCCCTGCAAGACAAAAATGACCAAGAATCATGTCAGCAAGAAGGAGAAAAGCCTCAGTGTGCTCTTTTGTTCATACTGCTGCCCCCTAGTAACACTTCATGGCCACTGCAGCTTAAGAATGGGACTGAGAAGAGGGCTCTCCTATGCAAATAATGTCCTCCCATGCATACTTTCTTCTGAGACGGTCGGCGGCTTGTGCCGTGATACTGCCTCCAACATATGGTCTTCAACCAAATTTTAAAAAAGCCCACCTGCCTTAGACGAAGGATTTTGCCACTCGAAGGAAGCACATGGGGACATCACCATCATTTAGCAGGGTCCTAAATTGCCTGCTGTCCGCCTGTATACAGAACAAGGACGTTCGTGAGCGTTCTTCAAAGGAAGGAGGTGGGTGAATAAATCCAAGATGCCAGGGCAGGCCCAGCCCAGCCCAGTGCAGCCCAGCCCGGCACAGCGCACTGCTGTGGAGGTCCACTCCTTCACATCCTGCAGCAGGCATGATGCAGATCTACTAGAGCAAAGGCTTGACTCTGCTCTTGTCTGTCTCTTAAAGGAAAAATCTTTCCAACTTCTTATTGCACCTAATAAATGGACTCTAGCTAGCCTCAAACTCGACCCATCATTTCATTAGCCAGAGCTCATACTTGACCTTTATTTCTATCCAAGCTCACTGGCACCAAACCCCTGATTTGAGC
This sequence comes from Lissotriton vulgaris, assembly GCF_964263255.1. Taxonomy (NCBI): domain Eukaryota; kingdom Metazoa; phylum Chordata; class Amphibia; order Caudata; family Salamandridae; genus Lissotriton; species Lissotriton vulgaris. The sequence continues at coordinate 1,004,761,914 of NC_141695.1, forward strand.
GAGTGGCTCACACTAAAATGAAAAATCACCATCAACCAACCTATTTTACAATAAGTGTAGCACCATCCTCGCATTCTTGTGCTCAGTTATAACCCCCAATACCACAATTGCACTCTGCAATTCACCAAACTTAAAGGACAAAGAATGACGACATTGATAAAGGAAGATAAGGCCTTGTTCCTAGCACCTACTTGAGAAATAGGGCGGTTGGTAGAAGGTCATGAGAGAAAACATATGAAATGTTGGGAGACACCTGCCAAAAAAACACTAGCAAAAAAAAAAATCACTGTTTGAAAATTTCCCACCTTGGGACACTTCTACAGCACTGGCAGGATTCGAACCCTGGCCTGTGAGGGCTGTCCCCCCAAAGGTACAAGCCTTACCTTTGAGCTATCTCCTTGGTGGTCTAGAGGATTGCAGTAGTAACTATAAGCAACATACAGGCCTTGGTGTCCTTCCCTGTGGCTTCCATTGCACATTAAATGGATGACCATGACATAAGGACAATTTGATAGGCTACTTACATGGAAACCAGAAAAACACTTAGCAAAAAAAAAAAAAGAAAATCACTGTTTGAAAATTTCCCACCTTGGGATACTTCTACAGCACTGGCAGGATTCGAACCCTGGCCTGTGAGGGCTGTCCCCACCAAAGGTACAAGCCTTACCTTTGAGCTATAGCTCCTTGGTGGTCTGGAGGATTGCAGTAGTAACTATAAGCAACATACAGGCCTTGGTGTCCTTTCCTGTGGCTTCCATTGCACATTAAATGGATGACCATGACATAAGGACAATTTGATAGGCTACTTACATGGAAACCAGAAAAACACTTAGCAACAAAAAATAAAAGAAAATCACTGTTTGAAAATTTCCCACCTTGGGATACTTCTACAGCACTGGCAGGATTCTAACCCTGGCCTGTGAGGGCTGTCCCCAACAAAGGTACAAGCCTTACCTTTGAGCTATAGCTCCTTGGTGGTCTGGAGGATTGCAGTAGTAACTATAAGCAACATACAGGCCTTGGTGTCCTTTCCTGTGGCTTCCATTGCACATTAAATGGATGACCATGACATACGGACAATTTGATAGGCTACTTACATGGAAACCAGAAAAACACTTAGCAAAAAAAAATAAAAGAAAATCACTGTTTGAAAATTTCCCACCTTGGGATACTTCTACAGCACTGGCAGGATTCGAACCCTGGCCTGTGAGGGCTGTCCCCACCAAAGGTACAAGCCTTACCTTTGAGCTATAGCTCCTTGGTGGTCTAGAGGATTGCAGAAGTAACTATAAGCAACATACAGGCCTTGGTGTCCTTTCCTGTGGCTTCCATTGCACATTAAAAGGATGACCATGACATAAGGACAATTTGATAGGCTACTTACATGGAAACCAGTCTGGTCCAGTGGGTAAGTTCCTGCCTTCCATCCAGGCAACCAGGGTTCAAATCCCGGGTTCGGCACCAGGTAAGTAAATTGGTAAGTAAAATGTGTCTGTGTGTTGTGTAAGAGTGGAATCATGCCTAGCGAAAGAGGGATTGCAGATTGGTCGGTAAGTAAAATAGGTGTGGAAAGAAAGGTGAAAGAAAGAGAATGGGTGTTGTCTGTAGGAGGAGGACCCTGGGCAGGTTGGGTGGGGTCAGAGAGGAGGGGTATAGGAGGAGCCTGGCAGAGGGGGGGTGTAGGAGGAGCCTAGTCAGATTGGGTGGGGTCAAATAGGAGGAGCCTGGGCAGAATAGGAGGAGCCTGGGTGGAGTCAGAGAGGAGGGGGTATAGGAGGAGCCTGGCAGAGGGGGGTGTAGGAGGAGCCTAGTCAGATTGGGTGGGGTCAAATAGGAGGAGCCTGGGCAGAATGGGTGGAGTCAGAGAGGTGGGGCTTAGGAGGAGCCTGGGCAGAATGGGTGGGGTCAGAGAGGAGGGGCTTAGGCGGAGCCTGGGCAGAATGGGTGGGGTCAGAGGGGTATGGGAGGAGCCTGGGCAGAATGGGTGGGTCAGACAGCAGAGGAGGGGTATAGGAGGAGCCTGGGCAGAATGGGTGGGGTCAGAGGGGTATGGGAGGAGCCTGGGCAGAATGGGTGGGTCAGACAGCAGAGGAGGGGCTTAGGAGGAGCCTAGTCAGATTGGGTGGGGTCAGAGAGGAGGGGTATAGGAGGAGCCTGGGCAGAGGGGGTATAGGAGGAGCCTGGGCAGAGGGGGTGGGGTCAGAAAGGAGGGGTATAGGAGGGGGTATAGGAGGAGCCTAGTCAGATTGTGTGGGGTCAAATAGGAGGAGCCTGGGTAGAATGGGTGGAGTCAGACAGCAGAGGAGGGGCTTAGGAGGAGCCTAGTCAGATTGGGTGGGGTCAGAGAGGTGGGGTATAGGAGGAGCCTGGGGAGAATGGGTGGGGTCAGACAGCAGAGGAGGGGTATAGGAGGAGCCTGGGCAGAGGGGGTGGGGTCAGAGAGGAGGGGTATAGGAGGAGCCTGGGCAGAGGGGTGGGGTCAGAGAGGAGGGGTATAGGAGGAGCCTGGGCAGAGGGGGTATAGGAGGAGCCTAGTCAGATTGGGTGGGGTCAAATAGGAGGAGCCTGGGCAGAATGGGTGGGGTCAGACAGCAGAGGAGGGGCTTAGGAGGAGCCTAGTCAGATTGGGTGGGGTCAAATAGGAGGAGCCTGGGCAGAATGGGTGGAGTCAGAGAGGTGGGGCTTAGGAGGAGCCTGGGCAGAATGGGTGGGGTCAGAGAGGAGGGGCTTAGGCGGAGCCTGGGCAGAATGGGTGGGGTCAGAGGGGTATGGGAGGAGCCTGGGCAGAATGGGTGGGTCAGACAGCAGAGGAGGGGTATAGGAGGAGCCTGGGCAGAATGGGTGGGGTCAGAGGGGTATGGGAGGAGCCTGGGCAGAATGGGTGGGTCAGACAGCAGAGGAGGGGCTTAGGAGGAGCCTAGTCAGATTGGGTGGGGTCAGAGAGGAGGGGTATAGGAGGAGCCTGGGCAGAGGGGGTATAGGAGGAGCCTGGGCAGATTGTGTGGGGTCAAATAGGAGGAGCCTGGGCAGAATGGGTGGGGTCAAATAGGAGGAGCCTGGGCAGAATGGGTGGGGTCAGAGAGGAGGGGCTTAGGCGGAGCCTGGGCAGAATGGGTGGGGTCAGAGGGGTATGGGAGGAGCCTGGGCAGAATGGGTGGGTCAGACAGCAGAGGAGGGGTATAGGAGGAGCCTGGGCAGAATGGGTGGGGTCAGAGGGGTATGGGAGGAGCCTGGGCAGAATGGGTGGGTCAGACAGCAGAGGAGGGGCTTAGGAGGAGCCTAGTCAGATTGGGTGGGGTCAGAGAGGAGGGGTATAGGAGGAGCCTGGGCAGAGGGGGTATAGGAGGAGCCTGGGCAGAGGGGGTGGGGTCAGAAAGGAGGGGTATAGGAGGGGGTATAGGAGGAGCCTAGTCAGATTGTGTGGGGTCAAATAGGAGGAGCCTGGGTAGAATGGGTGGAGTCAGAGAGGAGGGGGTATAGGAGGAGCCTGGGCAGAATGGGTGGGGTCAGACAGCAGAGGAGGGGCTTAGGAGGGGCTTAGGAGGAGCCTAGTCAGATTGGGTGGGGTCAGAGAGGTGGGGTATAGGAGGAGCCTGGGGAGAATGGGTGGGGTCAGACAGCAGAGGAGGGGTATAGGAGGAGCCTGGGCAGAGGGGGTGGGGTCAGAGAGGAGGGGTATAGGAGGAGCCTGGGCAGAGGGGGTATAAGAGGAGCCTGGGCAGAGGGGTGGGGTCAGAGAGGAGGGGTATAGGAGGAGCCTGGGCAGAGGGGGTATAGGAGGAGCCTAGTCAGATTGGGTGGGGTCAAATAGGAGGAGCCTGGGCAGAATGGGTGGGGTCAGACAGCAGAGGAGGGGCTTAGGAGGAGCCTAGTCAGATTGGGTGGGGTCAAATAGGAGGAGCCTGGGCAGAATGGGTGGGGTCAGACAGCAGAGGAGGGGTATAGGAGGAGCCTGGGCAGAGGGGGTTAGGTCAGAGAGGAGGGGTATAGGAGGAGCCTGGGCAGAGGAGGAGGGGTATAGGAGGAGCCTGGGCAGAGGGGGTGGGGTCAGAGAGGAGGGGCTTAGGAGGAGCCTAGTCAGATTGGGTGGGGTCAAATAGGAGGAGCCTGGGCAGAATGGGTAGAGTCAGAGAGGAGGGGCTTAGGAGGAGCCTGGGCAGAGGGGGTATAGGAGGAGCCTAGTCAGATTGGGTGGGGTCAAATAGGAGGAGCCTGGGCAGAATGGGTGGGGTCAGACAGCAGAGGAGGGGCTTAGGAGGAGCCAAGTCAGATTGGGTGGGGTCAAATAGGAGGGGTATAGGAGGAGCCTGGGCAGAATGGGTGGGGTCAGACAGCAGATGAGGGGTATAGGAGGAGCCTGGGCAGAGGGGGTATAGGAGGAGCCTAGTCAGATTGGGTGGGGTCAAATAGGAGGGGGTATAGGAGGAGCCTGGGCAGAATGGGTGGGGCCAGACAGCAGAGGAGGGGCTTAGGAGGAACCTAGTCAGATTGGGTGGGGTCAAATAGGAGGAGCCTGGGCAGAATGGGTGGGGTCAGACAGCAGAGGAGGGGCTTAGGAGGAGCCTAGTCAGATTGGGTGGGGTCAGAGAGGAGGGGTATAGGAGGAGCCTGGGCAGAATGGGTGGAGTCAGACAGCAGAGGAGGGGCTTAGGAGGAGCCTAGTCAGATTGGGTGGGGTCAGAGAGGAGGGGGTATAGGAGGAGCCTGGGCAGAATGGGTATAGGAGGAGCCTAGTCAGATTGGGTGAGGTCAGAGAGGAGGGGTATAGGAGGAGCCTGGGCAGAGGGGTTAAGGAGGAGCCTAGTCAGATTGGGTGGGGTCAGAGAGGAGGGGGTATAGGAGGAGCCTAGTCAGATTGGGTGGGGTCAGAGAGCAGAGGAGGGGTTAAGGAGGAGCCTAGTCAGATTGGGTGTGGTCAAATAGGAGGAGCCTGGGCAGAATGGGTGGGGTCTGAGGGCCTAGGAAATGAAATGAAATGAAATAAAATTTATAAACGCGCTACTATGCCCAGTGGGCGTCAAGGCGCCTAACTCAAAATTAGCTGCAGACAGAGACAAGAGCTCACTGATAAGCTTTAGTAAAACACCAAGTTTTCAGAACTTTCTTAAAAAGATCAAGTGAGGGCTGTTGTATGATCTCCAGAGGAAGAGTATTCCAGAGTTGAGGTGCAAGAATGGAGAAAGCCTTGCTTCCCCATCGTGCCGTCCTAGCTCGAGGGACTACCAATTGATTAAGCTCTGACGAGCGAAGGCATCTGAGTGGGACATACCTAGAGAGCAAAGAGCCTAGGGCATCAGTCGGGCCTGCCTTCAAGGCATTATATGTCAAGCAGAGAAGTTTAAAAGAGACTCTGAATGGGATAGGCAGCCAATGGAGATTCTTCCTTGCCAAGGTCGCAGAGGACATCCACGGCAGGGCCAGAACGAAGCGCGCTGCGGCATTTTGCACCACCTGCAGGCGTTGGAGAAGGCCCTTGTTGGCCCCGGCGTAAAGTGAATTGCAATAATCCAGCCTTGAGCCGACAAGGGCGATCACCACCTGTTTTCGTGCCTGTGGTGAAAGATAGTACGCGATTCGTTTCAGAATCCTAATGACACCCCAACAGGTGGCCACCGTTCTGTTCACCTGCAATTCCATAGAGAGCCGAGTGTCGAAGATGACGCCTAGGTTCCTGGCAGATAGAGTGGGAGTGGGGCAGATGCCTAAAGATGAGGGCCACCACTCATCTGACCACAGTTCCTGGTCTTTGCCAAAGACCAGGACCTCCGTTTTGTCACCGTTCAACTTCAATGAGTTGAGAATCATCCAGTCTGCAACAAGTTGCATACAGGATTTGAAGTTGGACGCGGTGACATTCACGGAGTGGGTCAGAGACACCATGATCTGCGTGTCGTCGGCATACGACACTACCTCCATCCCCTGAGATCTTACCAGTCTTGCAAGGGGGGCCACATAGATGTTAAACAGGGTCGGACTCAATGCCGACCCCTGTGGCACCCCACATTGCAACGACTTAACAGGGGAGAGGTGATCCCCCAGCATTACTCGCTGCTCTCGCTGATGAAGAAAGGAATTCAGGAGACTCAAGGCCGGTCCTGCTACCCCTGCCTCCCTTAACCTAGATGTTAAAGTACTGGGAGACAGGGTATCAAACGAAGGGGTCATAGATGGAGGAGGATCCTGACTTATGGTGGGGAACTGCAAAAACTTTTTTAATGCACCCCCCTATACTTTCTGATTTCTGTTTGGAGGGGGCAGTCGGGGAGCAGTATTAAAAGGTGCTTAGGCGCAACGTGAAGAGCGATGAGGTGCACAGAATGGCATGCCTTCCAGGTACTTTTTGGGGGGGCTACCATTATTTTTTATTGCTCTGATCCTCCCTCATGGGGTGTACCCCAAATGGTTAGGGGCAACGGGGGAGGGGGGGTGGCAAAAAGCTGTTTGACAGTTTCTGTTACCAACAGGGGTCACCATACGATTCTGCTGCAGTTATGGTATTGAAAGGTACAACAAGGAGCATGTGAATGTACTTTTGCAGGTGGGGTGCCCCAAAATGTTACTGCCAGCAGCAGCAGCCCCCCTCCTCCCCACCCAGCAGATTGGTATAGGTACCTTTAGGACATTTCTGTTGAAAAAAGAGGCTATAGCGAATCGTGCTATGAAATCCTAGAGCACTAACATTTGCTAAATAAAGGTGGCATCGGAGCATACGAATGAGGCAGAGAGAGGCTACTGTTGCCAATTGGTTTGGTGGGTCATAGTGAATAACCTCGGCATGCAAATAGGCAGTGTGAGGATTGGCAGTGTCTGTAGAGAATTTTGGCATGCTCTTCAGCTTATTTTTTCCTCCTTACGTTGGCTATGAACTACAGAGGAAAGGCCCGGCCTTACTGTTGGACAAAACATGTATTTATGATTTTAAGAAGTGTAGTCTGACTGTACTGAGAGGGGCTGTACAGTACGGTAAATGCCTGTATACCCCTGCAATGTGCATCCAACTGTCACTTGAGATTCAATAGCGAACGAAGCAGCTGGGTTACTGACTGAATGTAAATGGAAGGCACATAGCAAGGGTGTTTGTGGTCACTCAAATGATTGAAACCTGGTTGATGCACTACCAAAGCTGGGGTTCCAGGAGGGAACATTTGAGGGGCATTGAGATGGTGGTGCCCAGAGGTCAAAATATGTTTCAGAGACAGAGAGGTACTGCGGTCCTGGTCCCACATTGGGGGTAGTCAAAAGTCAGGCTAAAGATTTCTGTCCAACTGTTACCACGTTTTGTGCAGCCTGGCTCCCTCTGTAACGATTCCCCAGTGTCTTTCGATCCTACAGATGACTGTAGCAAACTTCCCAAATTTTTTCTTGGCCTCATACCCCCAAAGGAGTGCCTGACATTTGCCAGCCTAACGATACTCACATTCTGGGAAAAACCTCACTAACCATGCATATTTATGCACCACACATGGCAAATCCTTGCAATTGCAGAACATCATATCGCACTTGTCATCTTTGAGGTGCTGTAAGTATTTGGATTTGAGGGAAATATTCATCCTTGCTTGCTCTCCCACCTGAAGTCTATGGTGCTGCTGTTCCTTTCTCACATGTCCCTACAAAGAGACAAGTGACACACAGACTCAATCACTCAGCAAACATATATGCTTTGACGCTTTCATCTTGCTGTTTACCTTCCAAATGTTCCCCCTTCACCACAAATACAGGCCAGCCATTCCTCATCCCCTCAGTCATCGTAGTCATTCACTCCTTAGGCCCTGCAAGACAAAAATGACCAAGAATCATGTCAGCAAGAAGGAGAAAAGCCTCAGTGTGCTCTTTTGTTCATACTGCTGCCCCCTAGTAACACTTCATGGCCACTGCAGCTTAAGAATGGGACTGAGAAGAGGGCTCTCCTATGCAAATAATGTCCTCCCATGCATACTTTCTTCTGAGACGGTCGGCGGCTTGTGCCGTGATACTGCCTCCAACATATGGTCTTCAACCAAATTTTAAAAAAGCCCACCTGCCTTAGACGAAGGATTTTGCCACTCGAAGGAAGCACATGGGGACATCACCATCATTTAGCAGGGTCCTAAATTGCCTGCTGTCCGCCTGTATACAGAACAAGGACGTTCGTGGCCGTTCGTGAGCGTTCTTCAAAGGAAGGAGGTGGGTGAATAAATCCAAGATGCCAGGGCAGGCCCAGCCCAGCCCAGTGCAGCCCAGCCCGGCACAGCGCACTGCTGTGGAGGTCCACTCCTTCACATCCTGCAGCAGGCATGATGCAGATCTACTAGAGCAAAGGCTTGACTCTGCTCTTGTCTGTCTCTTAAAGGAAAAATCTTTCCAACTTCTTATTGCACCTAATAAATGGACTCTAGCTAGCCTCAAACTCGACCCATCATTTCATTAGCCAGAGCTCATACTTGACCTTTATTTCTATCCAAGCTCACTGGCACCAAACCCCTGATTTGAGCGAGTGGCTCACACTAAAATGAAAAATCACCATCAACCAACCTATTTTACAATAAGTGTAGCACCATCCTCGCATTCTTGTGCTCAGTTATAACCCCCAATACCACAATTGCACTCTGCAATTCACCAAACTTAAAGGACAAAGAATGACGACATTGATAAAGGAAGATAAGGCCTTGTTCCTAGCACCTACTTGAGAAATAGGGCGGTTGGTAGAAGGTCATGAGAGAAAACATATGAAATGTTGGGAGACACCTGCCAAAAAAACACTAGCAAAAAAAAAAAATCACTGTTTGAAAATTTCCCACCTTGGGACACTTCTACAGCACTGGCAGGATTCGAACCCTGGCCTGTGAGGGCTGTCCCCCCAAAGGTACAAGCCTTACCTTTGAGCTATCTCCTTGGTGGTCTAGAGGATTGCAGTAGTAACTATAAGCAACATACAGGCCTTGGTGTCCTTCCCTGTGGCTTCCATTGCACATTAAATGGATGACCATGACATAAGGACAATTTGATAGGCTACTTACATGGAAACCAGAAAAACACTTAGCAAAAAAAAAAAAAGAAAATCACTGTTTGAAAATTTCCCACCTTGGGATACTTCTACAGCACTGGCAGGATTCGAACCCTGGCCTGTGAGGGCTGTCCCCACCAAAGGTACAAGCCTTACCTTTGAGCTATAGCTCCTTGGTGGTCTGGAGGATTGCAGTAGTAACTATAAGCAACATACAGGCCTTGGTGTCCTTTCCTGTGGCTTCCATTGCACATTAAATGGATGACCATGACATACGGACAATTTGATAGGCTACTTACATGGAAACCAGAAAAACACTTAGCAAAAAAAAATAAAAGAAAATCACTGTTTGAAAATTTCCCACCTTGGGATACTTCTACAGCACTGGCAGGATTCGAACCCTGGCCTGTGAGGGCTGTCCCCACCAAAGGTACAAGCCTTACCTTTGAGCTATAGCTCCTTGGTGGTCTAGAGGATTGCAGAAGTAACTATAAGCAACATACAGGCCTTGGTGTCCTTTCCTGTGGCTTCCATTGCACATTAAAAGGATGACCATGACATAAGGACAATTTGATAGGCTACTTACATGGAAACCAGTCTGGTCCAGTGGGTAAGTTCCTGCCTTCCATCCAGGCAACCAGGGTTCAAATCCCGGGTTCGGCACCAGGTAAGTAAATTGGTAAGTAAAATGTGTCTGTGTGTTGTGTAAGAGTGGAATCATGCCTAGCGAAAGAGGGATTGCAGATTGGTCGGTAAGTAAAATAGGTGTGGAAAGAAAGGTGAAAGAAAGAGAATGGGTGTTGTCTGTAGGAGGAGGACCCTGGGCAGGTTGGGTGGGGTCAGAGAGGAGGGGTATAGGAGGAGCCTGGCAGAGGGGGGGTGTAGGAGGAGCCTAGTCAGATTGGGTGGGGTCAAATAGGAGGAGCCTGGGCAGAATGGGAGGAGCCTGGGTGGAGTCAGAGAGGAGGGGGTATAGGAGGAGCCTGGCAGAGGGGGGTGTAGGAGGAGCCTAGTCAGATTGGGTGGGGTCAAATAGGAGGAGCCTGGGCAGAATGGGTGGAGTCAGAGAGGTGGGGCTTAGGAGGAGCCTGGGCAGAATGGGTGGGGTCAGAGAGGAGGGGCTTAGGCGGAGCCTGGGCAGAATGGGTGGGGGTCAGACAGCAGAGGAGCCTGGGCAGAATGGGTGGGGTCAGAGGGGTATGGGAGGAGTGTGGGCAGAATGGGTGGGTCAGACAGCAGAGGAGGGGCTTAGGAGGAGCCTAGTCAGATTGGGTGGGGTCAGAGAGGTGGGGTATAGGAGGAGCCTGGGCAGAATGGGTGGGGTCAGACAGCAGAGGAGGGGCTTAGGAGGAGCCTGGGCAGAATGGGTGGGGTCAGAGAGGAGGAGCCTGGGCAGAATGGGTGGGGTCAGACAGCAGAGGAGGGGCTTAGGAGGAGCCTAGTCAGATTGGGTGGGGTCAGAGAGGTGGGGAATAGGAGGAGCCTGGGCAGAATGGGTGGGGTCAGACAGCAGAGGAGGGGCTTAGGAGGAGCCTAGTCAGATTGGGTGGGGTCAAATAGGAGGAGCCTGGGCAGAATGGGTGAGGTCAGAGAGGAGGGGTATAGGAGGAGCCTGGGCAGAATGGGTGGGGTCAGAGAGGAGGGGCTTAGGCGGAGCCTGGGCAGAATGGGTGGGGGTCAGACAGCAGAGGAGCCTGGGCAGAATGGGTGGGGTCAGAGGGGTATGGGAGGAGCCTGGGCAGAATGGGTGGGTCAGACAGCAGAGGAGGGGCTTAGGAGGAGCCTAGTCAGATTGGGTGGGGTCAGAGAGGTGGGGTATAGGAGGAGCCTGGGCAGAATGGGTGGGGTCAGACAGCAGAGGAGGGGCTTAGGAGGAGCCTAGTCAGATTGGGTGGGGTCAAATAGGAGGAGCCTGGGCAGAATGGGTGGGGTCAGACAGCAGAGGAGGAGCCTGGGCAGAGGGGGTATAGGAGGAGCCTGGCCGGGTGGGGTCAGAGAGGAGGGGTATAGGAGGAGCCTGGGCAGAGGGGGTATAGGAGGAGCCTGGCCGGGTGGGGTCAGAGAGGAGGGGCTTAGGAGGAGCTTAGTCAGATTGGGTGGGGTCAGAGGGGTATGGGAGGAGCCTGGGCAGAATGGGCGGGGTCAGACAGCAGAGGAGGGGCTTAGGAGGAGCCTGGGCAGAATGGCTGGGGTCAGAGAGGAGGGGCTTAGGCGGAGCCTGGGCAGAATGGGTGGGGTCAGACAGCAGAGGAGGGGCTTAGGAGGCGCCTGGGCAGAATGGGTGGGGTCAGACAGCAGAGGAGGGGTATAGGAGGAGCCTGGGCAGAGGGGGTGGGGTCAGAGAGGAGGGGTATAGGAGGAGCCTGGGCAGAGGGGGTATAGGAGGAGCCTGGGCAGAGGGGGTGGGGTCAGAGAGGAGGGGTATAGGAGGAGCCTAGTCAGATTGTGTGGGGTCAAATAGGAGGAGCCTGGGTAGAATGGGTGGAGTCAGAGAGGAGGGGGTATAGGAGGAGCCTGGGCAGAATGGGTGGGGTCAGACAGCAGAGGAGGGGCTTAGGAGGGGCTTAGGAGGAGCCTAGTCAGATTGGGTGGGGTCAGAGAGGTGGGGTATAGGAGGAGCCTGGGGAGAATGGGTGGGGTCAGACAGCAGAGGAGGGGTATAGGAGGAGCCTGGGCAGAGGGGGTGGGGTCAGAGAGGAGGGGTATAGGAGGAGCCTGGGCAGAGGGGGTATAGGAGGAGCCTAGTCAGATTGGGTGGGGTCAAATAGGAGGAGCCTGGGCAGAATGGGTGGGGTCAGACAGCAGAGGAGGGGTATAGGAGGAGCCTGGGCAGAGGGGGTTAGGTCAGAGAGGAGGGGTATAGGAGGAGCCTGGGCAGAGGAGGAGGGGTATAGGAGGAGCCTGGGCAGAGGGGGTGGGGTCAGAGAGGAGGGGCTTAGGAGGAGCCTAGTCAGATTGGGTGGGGTCAAATAGGAGGAGCCTGGGCAGAATGGGTAGAGTCAGAGAGGAGGGGCTTAGGAGGAGCCTGGGCAGAGGGGGTATAGGAGGAGCCTAGTCAGATTGGGTGGGGTCAAATAGGAGGAGCCTGGGCAGAATGGGTGGGGTCAGACAGCAGAGGAGGGGCTTAGGAGGAGCCTAGTCAGATTGGGTGGGGTCAAATAGGAGGAGCCTGGGCAGAATGGGTGGGGTCAGACAGCAGAGGAGGGGCTTAGGAGGAGCCAAGTCAGATTGGGTGGGGTCAAATAGGAGGGGCTTAGGAGGAGCCTGGGCAGAATGGGTGGGGTCAGACAGCAGAGGAGGGGCTTAGGAGGAGCCTAGTCAGATTGGGTGGGGTCAAATAGGAGGAGCCTGGGCAGAATGGGTGAGGTCAGAGAGGAGGGGTATAGGAGGAGCCTGGGCAGATTGGGTGGGGTCAAATAGGAGGGGGTATAGGAGGAGCCTGGGCAGAATGGGTGGGGCCAGACAGCAGAGGAGGGGCTTAGGAGGAACCTAGTCAGATTGGGTGGGGTCAAATAGGAGGAGCCTGGGCAGAATGGGTGGGGTCAGACAGCAGAGGAGGGGCTTAGGAGGAGCCTGGGCAGAATCGGTGGGGTCAGACAGCAGAGGAGGGGCTTAGGAGGAGCCTGGGCAGAATGGGTGGGGTCAGAGAGGAGATGCTTAGGCGGAGCTTGGGCAGAATGGGTGGGGTCAGACAGCAGAGGAGGGGCTTAGGAGGAGCCTAGTCAGATTGGGTGTGGTCAAATAGGAGGAGCCTAGTCAGAATGGGTGGAGTCAGAGAGGAGGGGGTATAGGAGGAGCCTAGTCAGATTGGGTGGGGTCAGAGAGGAGGGGCTTAGGAGGAGCCTAGGGGCTTAGGAGGAGCCTAGTCAGATTGGGTGGGGTCAGAGAGGAGGGGTATAGGAGGAGCCTGGGCAGAATGGGTGGGGTCAGACAGCAGATGAGGGGCTTAGGAGGAGCCTGGGCAGAATTGGTGGGGTCAGAGAGGAGGGGCTTAGGAGGAGCCTAGTCAGATTGGGTGGGGTCAGAGAGGAGGGGTATAGGAGGAGCCTGGGCAGAATGGGTGGAGTCAGAGAGGAGGGGGTATAGGAGGAGCCTGGGCAGAATGGGTATAGGAGGAGCCTAGTCAGATTGGGTGAGGTCAGAGAGGAGGGGTATAGGAGGAGCCTGGGCAGAGGGGTTAAGGAGGAGCCTAGTCAGATTGGGTGGGGTCAGAGAGGAGGGGGTATAGGAGGAGCCTAGTCAGATTGGGTGAGGTCAGAGAGGAGGGGCTGAGGAGGAGCCTGGGCAGAATGGGTGGAGTCAGACAGCAGAGGATTGGTTTAGGAGGAGCCTAGTCAGATTGGGGTCAAATAAGAGGGGTATAGGAGGAGCCTGGGCAGAATGGGTGGGGTCAGAGGGGTATGGGAGGAGCCTGGGCAGAATGGGTGGAGTCAGAGAGGAGGGGGTATAGGAGGAGCCTAGTCAGATTGGGTGGGGTCAGAGAGCAGAGGAGGGGTTAAGGAGGAGCCTAGTCAGATTGGGTGTGGTCAAATAGGAGGAGCCTGGGCAGAATGGGTGGGGTCAGAGGGGTATGGGAGGAGCCTGGGTAGAATGGGTGGAGTCAGAGAGGAGGGGGTATAGGAGGAGCCTGGGCAGAATGGGTGGGGTCAGACAGCAGAGGAGGGGCTTAGGAGGAGCCTGGGCAGAATGGGTGGGGTCAGAGAGGAGATGCTTAGGCGGAGCTTGGGCAGAATGGGTGGGGTCAGACAGCAGAGGAGGGGCTTAGGAGGAGCCTAGTCAGATTGGGTGTGGTCAAATAGGAGGAGCCTAGTCAGAATGGGTGGAGTCAGAGAGGAGGGGGTATAGGAGGAGCCTAGTCAGATTGGGTGGGGTCAGAGAGGAGGGGCTTAGGAGGAGCCTAGGGGCTTAGGAGGAGCCTAGTCAGATTGGGTGGGGTCAGAGAGGAGGGGTATAGGAGGAGCCTGGGCAGAATGGGTGGGGTCAGACAGCAGATGAGGGGCTTAGGAGGAGCCTGGGCAGAATTGGTGGGGTCAGAGAGGAGGGGCTTAGGAGGAGCCTGGGCAGAATGGGTGGGGTCAGACAGCAGAGGAGGGGCTTAGGAGGAGCCTAGTCAGATTGGGTGGGGTCAGAGAGGAGGGGTATAGGAGGAGCCTGGGCAGAATGGGTGGAGTCAGAGAGGAGGGGGTATAGGAGGAGCCTGGGCAGAATGGGTATAGGAGGAGCCTAGTCAGATTGGGTGAGGTCAGAGAGGAGGGGTATAGGAGGAGCCTGGGCAGAATGGGTGGGGTCAAATAGGAGGAGCCTGGGCAGAATGGGTGGGGTCAGACAGCAGAGGAGGGGTTAAGGAGGAGCCTAGTCAGATTGGGTGGGGTCAGAGAGGAGGGGGTATAGGAGGAGCCTAGTCAGATTGGGTGAGGTCAGAGAGGAGAGGATTGGTTTAGGAGGAGCTTAGTCAGAATGGGTGGGGTCAGACAGCAGAGGAGGGGCTTAGGAGGAGCCTAGTCAGATTGGGGTCAAATAAGAGGGGTATGGGAGGAGCCTGGGCAGAATGGGTGGAGTCAGAGAGGAGGGGGTATAGGAGGAGCCTAGTCAGATTGGGTGGGGTCAGAGAGCAGAGGAGGGGTTAAGGAGGAGCCTAGTCAGATTGGGTGTGGTCAAATAGGAGGAGCCTGGGCAGAATGGGTGGGGTCTGAGGGCCTAGGAAATGAAATGAAATGAAATAAAATTTATAAACGCGCTACTATGCCCAGTGGGCGTCAAGGCGCCTAACTCAAAATTAGCTGCAGACAGAGACAAGAGCTCACTGATAAGCTTTAGTAAAACACCAAGTTTTCAGAACTTTCTTAAAAAGATCAAGTGAGGGCTGTTGTATGATCTCCAGAGGAAGAGTATTCCAGAGTTGAGGTGCAAGAATGGAGAAAGCCTTGCTTCCCCATCGTGCCGTCCTAGCTCGAGGGACTACCAATTGATTAAGCTCTGACGAGCGAAGGCATCTGAGTGGGACATACCTAGAGAGCAAAGAGCCTAGGGCATCAGTCGGGCCTGCCTTCAAGGCATTATATGTCAAGCAGAGAAGTTTAAAAGAGACTCTGAATGGGATAGGCAGCCAATGGAGATTCTTCCTTGCCAAGGTCGCAGAGGACATCCACGGCAGGGCCAGAACGAAGCGCGCTGCGGCATTTTGCACCACCTGCAGGCGTTGGAGAAGGCCCTTGTTGGCCCCGGCGTAAAGTGAATTGCAATAATCCAGCCTTGAGCCGACAAGGGCGATCACCACCTGTTTTCGT
The DNA here is from genome assembly GCF_964263255.1 of Lissotriton vulgaris. NCBI lineage: Eukaryota > Metazoa > Chordata > Amphibia > Caudata > Salamandridae > Lissotriton > Lissotriton vulgaris. Next base: position 1,004,777,184 of record NC_141695.1, read on the forward strand.
GCCTGTGGTGAAAGATAGTACGCGATTCGTTTCAGAATCCTAATGACACCCCAACAGGTGGCCACCGTTCTGTTCACCTGCAATTCCATAGAGAGCCGAGTGTCGAAGATGACGCCTAGGTTCCTGGCAGATAGAGTGGGAGTGGGGCAGATGCCTAAAGATGAGGGCCACCACTCATCTGACCACAGTTCCTGGTCTTTGCCAAAGACCAGGACCTCCGTTTTGTCACCGTTCAACTTCAATGAGTTGAGAATCATCCAGTCTGCAACAAGTTGCATACAGGATTTGAAGTTGGACGCGGTGACATTCACGGAGTGGGTCAGAGACACCATGATCTGCGTGTCGTCGGCATACGACACTACCTCCATCCCCTGAGATCTTACCAGTCTTGCAAGGGGGGCCACATAGATGTTAAACAGGGTCGGACTCAATGCCGACCCCTGTGGCACCCCACATTGCAACGACTTAACAGGGGAGAGGTGATCCCCCAGCATTACTCGCTGCTCTCGCTGATGAAGAAAGGAATTCAGGAGACTCAAGGCCGGTCCTGCTACCCCTGCCTCCCTTAACCTAGATGTTAAAGTACTGGGAGACAGGGTATCAAACGAAGGGGTCATAGATGGAGGAGGATCCTGACTTATGGTGGGGAACTGCAAAAACTTTTTTAATGCACCCCCCTATACTTTCTGATTTCTGTTTGGAGGGGGCAGTCGGGGAGCAGTATTAAAAGGTGCTTAGGCGCAACGTGAAGAGCGATGAGGTGCACAGAATGGCATGCCTTCCAGGTACTTTTTGGGGGGGCTACCATTATTTTTTATTGCTCTGATCCTCCCTCATGGGGTGTACCCCAAATGGTTAGGGGCAACGGGGGAGGGGGGGTGGCAAAAAGCTGTTTGACAGTTTCTGTTACCAACAGGGGTCACCATACGATTCTGCTGCAGTTATGGTATTGAAAGGTACAACAAGGAGCATGTGAATGTACTTTTGCAGGTGGGGTGCCCCAAAATGTTACTGCCAGCAGCAGCAGCCCCCCTCCTCCCCACCCAGCAGATTGGTATAGGTACCTTTAGGACATTTCTGTTGAAAAAAGAGGCTATAGCGAATCGTGCTATGAAATCCTAGAGCACTAACATTTGCTAAATAAAGGTGGCATCGGAGCATACGAATGAGGCAGAGAGAGGCTACTGTTGCCAATTGGTTTGGTGGGTCATAGTGAATAACCTCGGCATGCAAATAGGCAGTGTGAGGATTGGCAGTGTCTGTAGAGAATTTTGGCATGCTCTTCAGCTTATTTTTTCCTCCTTACGTTGGCTATGAACTACAGAGGAAAGGCCCGGCCTTACTGTTGGACAAAACATGTATTTATGATTTTAAGAAGTGTAGTCTGACTGTACTGAGAGGGGCTGTACAGTACGGTAAATGCCTGTATACCCCTGCAATGTGCATCCAACTGTCACTTGAGATTCAATAGCGAACGAAGCAGCTGGGTTACTGACTGAATGTAAATGGAAGGCACATAGCAAGGGTGTTTGTGGTCACTCAAATGATTGAAACCTGGTTGATGCACTACCAAAGCTGGGGTTCCAGGAGGGAACATTTGAGGGGCATTGAGATGGTGGTGCCCAGAGGTCAAAATATGTTTCAGAGACAGAGAGGTACTGCGGTCCTGGTCCCACATTGGGGGTAGTCAAAAGTCAGGCTAAAGATTTCTGTCCAACTGTTACCACGTTTTGTGCAGCCTGGCTCCCTCTGTAACGATTCCCCAGTGTCTTTCGATCCTACAGATGACTGTAGCAAACTTCCCAAATTTTTTCTTGGCCTCATACCCCCAAAGGAGTGCCTGACATTTGCCAGCCTAACGATACTCACATTCTGGGAAAAACCTCACTAACCATGCATATTTATGCACCACACATGGCAAATCCTTGCAATTGCAGAACATCATATCGCACTTGTCATCTTTGAGGTGCTGTAAGTATTTGGATTTGAGGGAAATATTCATCCTTGCTTGCTCTCCCACCTGAAGTCTATGGTGCTGCTGTTCCTTTCTCACATGTCCCTACAAAGAGACAAGTGACACACAGACTCAATCACTCAGCAAACATATATGCTTTGACGCTTTCATCTTGCTGTTTACCTTCCAAATGTTCCCCCTTCACCACAAATACAGGCCAGCCATTCCTCATCCCCTCAGTCATCGTAGTCATTCACTCCTTAGGCCCTGCAAGACAAAAATGACCAAGAATCATGTCAGCAAGAAGGAGAAAAGCCTCAGTGTGCTCTTTTGTTCATACTGCTGCCCCCTAGTAACACTTCATGGCCACTGCAGCTTAAGAATGGGACTGAGAAGAGGGCTCTCCTATGCAAATAATGTCCTCCCATGCATACTTTCTTCTGAGACGGTCGGCGGCTTGTGCCGTGATACTGCCTCCAACATATGGTCTTCAACCAAATTTTAAAAAAGCCCACCTGCCTTAGACGAAGGATTTTGCCACTCGAAGGAAGCACATGGGGACATCACCATCATTTAGCAGGGTCCTAAATTGCCTGCTGTCCGCCTGTATACAGAACAAGGACGTTCGTGGCCGTTCGTGAGCGTTCTTCAAAGGAAGGAGGTGGGTGAATAAATCCAAGATGCCAGGGCAGGCCCAGCCCAGCCCAGTGCAGCCCAGCCCGGCACAGCGCACTGCTGTGGAGGTCCACTCCTTCACATCCTGCAGCAGGCATGATGCAGATCTACTAGAGCAAAGGCTTGACTCTGCTCTTGTCTGTCTCTTAAAGGAAAAATCTTTCCAACTTCTTATTGCACCTAATAAATGGACTCTAGCTAGCCTCAAACTCGACCCATCATTTCATTAGCCAGAGCTCATACTTGACCTTTATTTCTATCCAAGCTCACTGGCACCAAACCCCTGATTTGAGCGAGTGGCTCACACTAAAATGAAAAATCACCATCAACCAACCTATTTTACAATAAGTGTAGCACCATCCTCGCATTCTTGTGCTCAGTTATAACCCCCAATACCACAATTGCACTCTGCAATTCACCAAACTTAAAGGACAAAGAATGACGACATTGATAAAGGAAGATAAGGCCTTGTTCCTAGCACCTACTTGAGAAATAGGGCGGTTGGTAGAAGGTCATGAGAGAAAACATATGAAATGTTGGGAGACACCTGCCAAAAAAACACTAGCAAAAAAAAAAATCACTGTTTGAAAATTTCCCACCTTGGGACACTTCTACAGCACTGGCAGGATTCGAACCCTGGCCTGTGAGGGCTGTCCCCCCAAAGGTACAAGCCTTACCTTTGAGCTATCTCCTTGGTGGTCTAGAGGATTGCAGTAGTAACTATAAGCAACATACAGGCCTTGGTGTCCTTCCCTGTGGCTTCCATTGCACATTAAATGGATGACCATGACATAAGGACAATTTGATAGGCTACTTACATGGAAACCAGAAAAACACTTAGCAAAAAAAAAAAAAGAAAATCACTGTTTGAAAATTTCCCACCTTGGGATACTTCTACAGCACTGGCAGGATTCGAACCCTGGCCTGTGAGGGCTGTCCCCACCAAAGGTACAAGCCTTACCTTTGAGCTATAGCTCCTTGGTGGTCTGGAGGATTGCAGTAGTAACTATAAGCAACATACAGGCCTTGGTGTCCTTTCCTGTGGCTTCCATTGCACATTAAATGGATGACCATGACATAAGGACAATTTGATAGGCTACTTACATGGAAACCAGAAAAACACTTAGCAACAAAAAATAAAAGAAAATCACTGTTTGAAAATTTCCCACCTTGGGATACTTCTACAGCACTGGCAGGATTCGAACCCTGGCCTGTGAGGGCTGTCCCCACCAAAGGTACAAGCCTTACCTTTGAGCTATAGCTCCTTGGTGGTCTGGAGGATTGCAGTAGTAACTATAAGCAACATACAGGCCTTGGTGTCCTTTCCTGTGGCTTCCATTGCACATTAAATGGATGACCATGACATACGGACAATTTGATAGGCTACTTACATGGAAACCAGAAAAACACTTAGCAAAAAAAAATAAAAGAAAATCACTGTTTGAAAATTTCCCACCTTGGGATACTTCTACAGCACTGGCAGGATTCGAACCCTGGCCTGTGAGGGCTGTCCCCACCAAAGGTACAAGCCTTACCTTTGAGCTATAGCTCCTTGGTGGTCTAGAGGATTGCAGAAGTAACTATAAGCAACATACAGGCCTTGGTGTCCTTTCCTGTGGCTTCCATTGCACATTAAAAGGATGACCATGACATAAGGACAATTTGATAGGCTACTTACATGGAAACCAGTCTGGTCCAGTGGGTAAGTTCCTGCCTTCCATCCAGGCAACCAGGGTTCAAATCCCGGGTTCGGCACCAGGTAAGTAAATTGGTAAGTAAAATGTGTCTGTGTGTTGTGTAAGAGTGGAATCATGCCTAGCGAAAGAGGGATTGCAGATTGGTCGGTAAGTAAAATAGGTGTGGAAAGAAAGGTGAAAGAAAGAGAATGGGTGTTGTCTGTAGGAGGAGGACCCTGGGCAGGTTGGGTGGGGTCAGAGAGGAGGGGTATAGGAGGAGCCTGGCAGAGGGGGGGTGTAGGAGGAGCCTAGTCAGATTGGGTGGGGTCAAATAGGAGGAGCCTGGGCAGAATGGGAGGAGCCTGGGTGGAGTCAGAGAGGAGGGGGTATAGGAGGAGCCTGGCAGAGGGGGGTGTAGGAGGAGCCTAGTCAGATTGGGTGGGGTCAAATAGGAGGAGCCTGGGCAGAATGGGTGGAGTCAGAGAGGTGGGGCTTAGGAGGAGCCTGGGCAGAATGGGTGGGGGTCAGACAGCAGAGGAGCCTGGGCAGAATGGGTGGGGTCAGAGGGGTATGGGAGGAGCCTGGGCAGAATGGGTGGGTCAGACAGCAGAGGAGGGGCTTAGGAGGAGCCTGGGCAGAATGGGTGGGGTCAGAGAGGAGGAGCCTGGGCAGAATGGGTGGGGTCAGACAGCAGAGGAGGGGCTTAGGAGGAGCCTAGTCAGATTGGGTGGGGTCAGAGAGGTGGGGTATAGGAGGAGCCTGGGCAGAATGGGTGGGGTCAGACAGCAGAGGAGGAGCCTGGGCAGAGGGGGTGGGGTCAGAGAGGTGGGGTATAGGAGGAGCCTGGGCAGAATGGGTGGGGTCAGACAGCAGAGGAGGGGCTTAGGAGGAGCCTAGTCAGATTGGGTGGGGTCAAATAGGAGGAGCCTGGGCAGAATGGGTGGCAGAATGGGTGGGGTCAGACAGCAGAGGAGGAGCCTGGGCAGAGGGGGTGGGGTCAGAGAGGAGGGGTATAGGAGGAGCCTGGGCAGAGGGGGTATAGGAGGAGCCTGGCCAGAGGGGGTGGGGTCAGAGAGGAGGGGCTTAGGAGGAGCTTAGTCAGATTGGTTGGGGTCAAATAGGAGGAGCCTGGGCAGAATGGGTGGGGTCAGACAGCAGAGGAGGGGCTTAGGAGGAGCCTGGGCAGAATGGCTGGGGTCAGAGAGGAGGGGCTTAGGCGGAGCCTGGGCAGAATGGGTGGAGTCAGAGAGGAGGGGGTATAGGAGGAGCCTGGGCAGGAGGAGCGGGTATATGGGCAGAATGGGTGGGGTCAGAGAGGAGGGTCTTAGGAGGAGCCTGGGCAGAATGGGTGGAGTCAGAGAGGAGGGGGTATAGGAGGCGCCTGGGCAGAATGGGTGGGGTCAGACAGCAGAGGAGGGGTATAGGAGGTGCCTGGGCAGAGGGGGTGGGGTCAGAGAGGAGGGGTATAGGAGGAGCCTGGGCAGAGGGGGTATAGGAGGAGCCTGGGCAGAGGGGGTGGGGTCAGAGAGGAGGGGTATAGGAGGAGCCTAGTCAGATTGTGTGGGGTCAAATAGGAGGAGCCTGGGTAGAATGGGTGGAGTCAGAGAGGTGGGGTATAGGAGGAGCCTGGGGAGAATGGGTGGGGTCAGACAGCAGAGGAGGGGTATAGGAGGAGCCTGGGCAGAGGGGGTGGGGTCAGAGAGGAGGGGTATAGGAGGAGCCTGGGCAGAGGGGGTATAGGAGGAGCCTAGTCAGATTGGGTGGGGTCAAATAGGAGGAGCCTGGGCAGAGGGGGTTAGGTCAGAGAGGAGGGGTATAGGAGGAGCCTGGGCAGAGGAGGAGGGGTATAGGAGGAGCCTGGGCAGAGGGGGTATAGGAGGAGCCTGGGCAGAGGAGGGGCTTAGGAGGAGCCTAGTCAGATTGGGTGGGGTCAAATAGGAGGAGCCTGGGCAGAATGGGTAGAGTCAGAGAGGAGGGGCTTAGGAGGAGCCTGGGCAGAGGGGGTATAGGAGGAGCCTAGTCAGATTGGGTGGGGTCAAATAGGAGGAGCCTGGGCAGAATGGGTGGGGTCAGACAGCAGAGGAGGGGCTTAGGAGGAGCCTAGTCAGATTGGGTGGGGTCAAATAGGAGGAGCCTGGGCAGAATGGGTGGGGTCAGACAGCAGAGGAGGGGCTTAGGAGGAGCCAAGTCAGATTGGGTGGGGTCAAATAGGAGGGGCTTAGGAGGAGCCTGGGCAGAATGGGTGGGGTCAGACAGCAGAGGAGGGGCTTAGGAGGAGCCTAGTCAGATTGGGTGGGGTCAAATAGGAGGAGCCTGGGCAGAATGGGTGAGGTCAGAGAGGAGGGGTATAGGAGGAGCCTGGGCAGAATGGGTGGGGTCAGAGAGGAGGGGCTTAGGCGGAGCCTGGGCAGAATGGGTGGGGGTCAGACAGCAGAGGAGCCTGGGCAGAATGGGTGGGGTCAGAGGGGTATGGGAGGAGCCTGGGCAGAATGGGTGGGTCAGACAGCAGAGGAGGGGCTTAGGAGGAGCCTGGGCAGAATGGGTGGGGTCAGAGAGGAGGAGCCTGGGCAGAATGGGTGGGGTCAGACAGCAGAGGAGGGGCTTAGGAGGAGCCTAGTCAGATTGGGTGGGGTCAAATAGGAGGAGCCTGGGCAGAATGGGTGGGGTCAGACAGCAGAGGAGGGGCTTAGGAGGAGCCTAGTCAGATTGGGTGGGGTCAAATAGGAGGAGCCTGGGCAGAATGGGTGGGGTCAGACAGCAGAGGAGGAGCCTGGGCAGAGGGGGTGGGGTCAGAGAGGAGGGGTATAGGAGGAGCCTGGGCAGAATGGGTGGGGTCAGACAGCAGAGGAGGAGCCTGGGCAGAGGGGGTGGGGTCAGAGAGGAGGGGTATAGGAGGAGCCTGGGCAGAGGGGGTATAGGAGGAGCCTGGCCAGAGGGGGTGGGGTCAGAGAGGAGGGGCTTAGGAGGAGCTTAGTCAGATTGGGTGGGGTCAGAGGGGTATGGGAGGAGCCTGGGCAGAATGGGCGGGGTCAGACAGCAGAGGAGGGGCTTAGGAGGAGCCTGGGCAGAATGGCTGGGGTCAGAGAGGAGGGGCTTAGGCGGAGCCTGGGCAGAATGGGTGGGGTCAGACAGCAGAGGAGGGGCTTAGGAGGAGCCTGGGCAGGAGGAGCGGGTATATGGGCAGAATGGGTGGGGTCAGAGAGGAGGGGCTTAGGAGGAGCCTGGGCAGAATGGGTGGAGTCAGAGAGGAGGGGGTATAGGAGGCGCCTGGGCAGAATGGGTGGGGTCAGACAGCAGAGGAGGGGTATAGGAGGAGCCTGGGCAGAGGGGGTGGGGTCAGAGAGGAGGGGTATAGGAGGAGCCTGGGCAGAGGGGGTATAGGAGGAGCCTGGGCAGAGGGGGTGGGGTCAGAGAGGAGGGGTATAGGAGGGGGTATAGGAGGAGCCTAGTCAGATTGTGTGGGGTCAAATAGGAGGAGCCTGGGTAGAATGGGTGGAGTCAGAGAGGAGGGGGTATAGGAGGAGCCTGGGCAGAATGGGTGGGGTCAGACAGCAGAGGAGGGGCTTAGGAGGGGCTTAGGAGGAGCCTAGTCAGATTGGGTGGGGTCAGAGAGGTGGGGTATAGGAGGAGCCTGGGGAGAATGGGTGGGGTCAGACAGCAGAGGAGGGGTATAGGAGGAGCCTGGGCAGAGGGGGTGGGGTCAGAGAGGAGGGGTATAGGAGGAGCCTGGGCAGAGGGGGTATAGGAGGAGCCTAGTCAGATTGGGTGGGGTCAAATAGAAGGAGCCTGGGCAGAATGGGTGGGGTCAGACAGCAGAGGAGGGGTATAGGAGGAGCCTGGGCAGAGGGGGTTAGGTCAGAGAGGAGGGGTATAGGAGGAGCCTGGGCAGAGGAGGAGGGGTATAGGAGGAGCCTGGGCAGAGGGGGTATAGGAGGAGCCTGGGCAGAGGGGGTGGGGTCAGAGAGGAGGGGCTTAGGAGGAGCCTAGTCAGATTGGGTGGGGTCAAATAGGAGGAGCCTGGGCAGAATGGGTGGGGTCAGACAGCAGAGGAGGGGCTTAGGAGGAGCCTAGTCAGATTGGGTGGGGTCAAATAGGAGGAGCCTGGGCAGAATGGGTGGGGTCAGACAGCAGAGGAGGGGCTTAGGAGGAGCCAAGTCAGATTGGGTGGGGTCAAATAGGAGGGGCTTAGGAGGAGCCTGGGCAGAATGGGTGGGGTCAGACAGCAGAGGAGGGGCTTAGGAGGAGCCTAGTCAGATTGGGTGGGGTCAAATAGGAGGAGCCTGGGCAGAATGGGTGAGGTCAGAGAGGAGGGGTATAGGAGGAGCCTGGGCAGAGGGGGTATAGGAGGAGCCTAGTCAGATTGGGTGGGGTCAAATAGGAGGGGGTATAGGAGGAGCCTGGGCAGAATGGGTGGGGCCAGACAGCAGAGGAGGGGCTTAGGAGGAACCTAGTCAGATTGGGTGGGGTCAAATAGGAGGAGCCTGGGCAGAATGGGTGGGGTCAGACGGCAGAGGAGGGGCTTAGGAGGAGCCTAGTCAGATTGGGTGGGGTCAGAGAGGAGGGGTATAGGAGGAGCCTGGGCAGAATGGGTGGAGTCAGAGAGGAGGGGGTATAGGAGGAGCCTGGGCAGAATGGGTATAGGAGGAGCCTAGTCAGATTGGGTGAGGTCAGAGAGGAGGGGTATAGGAGGAGCCTGGGCAGAGGGGTTAAGGAGGAGCCTAGTCAGATTGGGTGGGGTCAGAGAGGAGGGGGTATAGGAGGAGCCTAGTCAGATTGGGTGAGGTCAGAGAGGAGGGGCTGAGGAGGAGCCTGGGCAGAATGGGTGGAGTCAGACAGCAGAGGATTGGTTTAGGAGGAGCCTAGTCAGATTGGGGTCAAATAAGAGGGGTATAGGAGGAGCCTGGGCAGAATGGGTGGGGTCAGAGGGGTATGGGAGGAGCCTGGGCAGAATGGGTGGAGTCATCGAGGAGGGGGTATAGGAGGAGCCTAGTCAGATTGGGTGGGGTCAGAGAGCAGAGGAGGGGTTAAGGAGGAGCCTAGTCAGATAGGGTGTGGTCAAATAGGAGGAGCCTGGGCAGAATGGGTGGGGTCAGAGGGGTATGGGAGGAGCCTGGGTAGAATGGGTGGAGTCAGAGAGGAGGGGGTATAGGAGGAGCCTGGGCAGAATGGGTGGGGTCAGACAGCAGAGGAGGGGCTTAGGAGGAGCCTGGGCAGAATCGGTGGGGTCAGACAGCAGAGGAGGGGCTTAGGAGGAGCCTGGGCAGAATGGGTGGGGTCAGAGAGGAGATGCTTAGGCGGAGCCTGGGCAGAATGGGTGGGGTCAGACAGCAGAGGAGGGGCTTAGGAGGAGCCTAGTCAGATTGGGTGGGGTCAAATAGGAGGAGCCTAGTCAGAATGGGTGGAGTCAGAGAGGAGGGGGTATAGGAGGAGCCTAGTCAGATTGGGTGGGGTCAGAGAGGAGGGGCTTAGGAGGAGCCTAGGGGCTTAAGAGGAGCCTAGTCAGATTGGGTGGGGTCAGAGAGGAGGGGTATAGGAGGAGCCTGGGCAGAATGGGTGGGGTCAGACAGCAGATGAGGGGCTTAGGAGGAGCCTGGGCAGAATTGGTGGGGTCAGAGAGGAGGGGCTTAGGAGGAGCCTGGGCAGAATGGGTGGGGTCAGACAGCAGAGGAGGGGCTTAGGAGGAGCCTAGTCAGATTGGGTGGGGTCAAATAGGAGGAGCCTGGGCAGAATGGGTGAGGTCAGAGAGGAGGGGTATAGGAGGAGCCTGGGCAGAGGGGGTATAGGAGGATTGGGTGGGGTCAAATAGGAGGGGGTATAGGAGGAGCCTGGGCAGAATGGGTGGGGCCAGACAGCAGAGGAGGGGCTTAGGAGGAACCTAGTCAGATTGGGTGGGGTCAAATAGGAGGAGCCTGGGCAGAATGGGTGGGGTCAGACAGCAGAGGAGGGGCTTAGGAGGAGCCTAGTCAGATTGGGTGGGGTCAGAGAGGAGGGGTATAGGAGGAGCCTGGGCAGAATGGGTGGAGTCAGAGAGGAGGGGGTATAGGAGGAGCCTGGGCAGAATGGGTATAGGAGGAGCCTAGTCAGATTGGGTGAGGTCAGAGAGGAGGGGTATAGGAGGAGCCTGGGCAGAATGGGTGGGGTCAAATAGGAGGAGCCTAGTCAGATTGGGTGGGGTCAGAGAGGAGGGGGTATAGGAGGAGCCTAGTCAGATTGGGTGAGGTCAGAGAGGAGAGGATTGGTTTAGGAGGAGCTTAGTCAGAATGGGTGGGGTCAGACAGCAGAGGAGGGGCTTAGGAGGAGCCTAGTCAGATTGGGGTCAAATAAGAGGGGTATGGGAGGAGCCTGGGCAGAATGGGTGGAGTCAGAGAGGAGGGGGTATAGGAGGAGCCTAGTCAGATTGGGTGGGGTCAGAGAGCAGAGGAGGGGTTAAGGAGGAGCCTAGTCAGATTGGGTGTGGTCAAATAGGAGGAGCCTGGGCAGAATGGGTGGGGTCTGAGGGCCTAGGAAATGAAATGAAATGAAATAAAATTTATAAACGCGCTACTATGCCCAGTGGGCGTCAAGGCGCCTAACTCAAAATTAGCTGCAGACAGAGACAAGAGCTCACTGATAAGCTTTAGTAAAACACCAAGTTTTCAGAACTTTCTTAAAAAGATCAAGTGAGGGCTGTTGTATGATCTCCAGAGGAAGAGTATTCCAGAGTTGAGGTGCAAGAATGGAGAAAGCCTTGCTTCCCCATCGTGCCGTCCTAGCTCGAGGGACTACCAATTGATTAAGCTCTGACGAGCGAAGGCATCTGAGTGGGACATACCTAGAGAGCAAAGAGCCTAGGGCATCAGTCGGGCCTGCCTTCAAGGCATTATATGTCAAGCAGAGAAGTTTAAAAGAGACTCTGAATGGGATAGGCAGCCAATGGAGATTCTTCCTTGCCAAGGTCGCAGAGGACATCCACGGCAGGGCCAGAACGAAGCGCGCTGCGGCATTTTGCACCACCTGCAGGCGTTGGAGAAGGCCCTTGTTGGCCCCGGCGTAAAGTGAATTGCAATAATCCAGCCTTGAGCCGACAAGGGCGATCACCACCTGTTTTCGTGCCTGTGGTGAAAGATAGTACGCGATTCGTTTCAGAATCCTAATGACACCCCAACAGGTGGCCACCGTTCTGTTCACCTGCAATTCCATAGAGAGCCGAGTGTCGAAGATGACGCCTAGGTTCCTGGCAGATAGAGTGGGAGTGGGGCAGATGCCTAAAGATGAGGGCCACCACTCATCTGACCACAGTTCCTGGTCTTTGCCAAAGACCAGGACCTCCGTTTTGTCACCGTTCAACTTCAATGAGTTGAGAATCATCCAGTCTGCAACAAGTTGCATACAGGATTTGAAGTTGGACGCGGTGACATTCACGGAGTGGGTCAGAGACACCATGATCTGCGTGTCGTCGGCATACGACACTACCTCCATCCCCTGAGATCTTACCAGTCTTGCAAGGGGGGCCACATAGATGTTAAACAGGGTCGGACTCAATGCCGACCCCTGTGGCACCCCACATTGCAACGACTTAACAGGGGAGAGGTGATCCCCCAGCATTACTCGCTGCTCTCGCTGATGAAGAAAGGAATTCAGGAGACTCAAGGCCGGTCCTGCTACCCCTGCCTCCCTTAACCTAGATGTTAAAGTACTGGGAGACAGGGTATCAAACGAAGGGGTCATAGATGGAGGAGGATCCTGACTTATGGTGGGGAACTGCAAAAACTTTTTTAATGCACCCCCCTATACTTTCTGATTTCTGTTTGGAGGGGGCAGTCGGGGAGCAGTATTAAAAGGTGCTTAGGCGCAACGTGAAGAGCGATGAGGTGCACAGAATGGCATGCCTTCCAGGTACTTTTTGGGGGGGCTACCATTATTTTTTATTGCTCTGATCCTCCCTCATGGGGTGTACCCCAAATGGTTAGGGGCAACGGGGGAGGGGGGGTGGCAAAAAGCTGTTTGACAGTTTCTGTTACCAACAGGGGTCACCATACGATTCTGCTGCAGTTATGGTATTGAAAGGTACAACAAGGAGCATGTGAATGTACTTTTGCAGGTGGGGTGCCCCAAAATGTTACTGCCAGCAGCAGCAGCCCCCCTCCTCCCCACCCAGCAGATTGGTATAGGTACCTTTAGGACATTTCTGTTGAAAAAAGAGGCTATAGCGAATCGTGCTATGAAATCCTAGAGCACTAACATTTGCTAAATAAAGGTGGCATCGGAGCATACGAATGAGGCAGAGAGAGGCTACTGTTGCCAATTGGTTTGGTGGGTCATAGTGAATAACCTCGGCATGCAAATAGGCAGTGTGAGGATTGGCAGTGTCTGTAGAGAATTTTGGCATGCTCTTCAGCTTATTTTTTCCTCCTTACGTTGGCTATGAACTACAGAGGAAAGGCCCGGCCTTACTGTTGGACAAAACATGTATTTATGATTTTAAGAAGTGTAGTCTGACTGTACTGAGAGGGGCTGTACAGTACGGTAAATGCCTGTATACCCCTGCAATGTGCATCCAACTGTCACTTGAGATTCAATAGCGAACGAAGCAGCTGGGTTACTGACTGAATGTAAATGGAAGGCACATAGCAAGGGTGTTTGTGGTCACTCAAATGATTGAAACCTGGTTGATGCACTACCAAAGCTGGGGTTCCAGGAGGGAACATTTGAGGGGCATTGAGATGGTGGTGCCCAGAGGTCAAAATATGTTTCAGAGACAGAGAGGTACTGCGGTCCTGGTCCCACATTGGGGGTAGTCAAAAGTCAGGCTAAAGATTTCTGTCCAACTGTTACCACGTTTTGTGCAGCCTGGCTCCCTCTGTAACGATTCCCCAGTGTCTTTCGATCCTACAGATGACTGTAGCAAACTTCCCAAATTTTTTCTTGGCCTCATACCCCCAAAGGAGTGCCTGACATTTGCCAGCCTAACGATACTCACATTCTGGGAAAAACCTCACTAACCATGCATATTTATGCACCACACATGGCAAATCCTTGCAATTGCAGAACATCATATCGCACTTGTCATCTTTGAGGTGCTGTAAGTATTTGGATTTGAGGGAAATATTCATCCTTGCTTGCTCTCCCACCTGAAGTCTATGGTGCTGCTGTTCCTTTCTCACATGTCCCTACAAAGAGACAAGTGACACACAGACTCAATCACTCAGCAAACATATATGCTTTGACGCTTTCATCTTGCTGTTTACCTTCCAAATGTTCCCCCTTCACCACAAATACAGGCCAGCCATTCCTCATCCCCTCAGTCATCGTAGTCATTCACTCCTTAGGCCCTGCAAGACAAAAATGACCAAGAATCATGTCAGCAAGAAGGAGAAAAGCCTCAGTGTGCTCTTTTGTTCATACTGCTGCCCCCTAGTAACACTTCATGGCCACTGCAGCTTAAGAATGGGACTGAGAAGAGGGCTCTCCTATGCAAATAATGTCCTCCCATGCATACTTTCTTCTGAGACGGTCGGCGGCTTGTGCCGTGATACTGCCTCCAACATATGGTCTTCAACCAAATTTTAAAAAAGCCCACCTGCCTTAGACGAAGGATTTTGCCACTCGAAGGAAGCACATGGGGACATCACCATCATTTAGCAGGGTCCTAAATTGCCTGCTGTCCGCCTGTATACAGAACAAGGACGTTCGTGGCCGTTCGTGAGCGTTCTTCAAAGGAAGGAGGTGGGTGAATAAATCCAAGATGCCAGGGCAGGCCCAGCCCAGCCCAGTGCAGCCCAGCCCGGCACAGCGCACTGCTGTGGAGGTCCACTCCTTCACATCCTGCAGCAGGCATGATGCAGATCTACTAGAGCAAAGGCTTGACTCTGCTCTTGTCTGTCTCTTAAAGGAAAAATCTTTCCAACTTCTTATTGCACCTAATAAATGGACTCTAGCTAGCCTCAAACTCGACCCATCATTTCATTAGCCAGAGCTCATACTTGACCTTTATTTCTATCCAAGCTCACTGGCACCAAACCCCTGATTTGAGCGAGTGGCTCACACTAAAATGAAAAATCACCATCAACCAACCTATTTTACAATAAGTGTAGCACCATCCTCGCATTCTTGTGCTCAGTTATAACCCCCAATACCACAATTGCACTCTGCAATTCACCAAACTTAAAGGACAAAGAATGACGACATTGATAAAGGAAGATAAGGCCTTGTTCCTAGCACCTACTTGAGAAATAGGGCGGTTGGTAGAAGGTCATGAGAGAAAACATATGAAATGTTGGGAGACACCTGCCAAAAAAACACTAGCAAAAAAAAAAATCACTGTTTGAAAATTTCCCACCTTGGGACACTTCTACAGCCCTGGCAGGATTCGAACCCTGGCCTGTGAGGGCTGTCCCCCCAAAGGTACAAGCCTTACCTTTGAGCTATCTCCTTGGTGGTCTAGAGGATTGCAGTAGTAACTATAAGCAACATACAGGCCTTGGTGTCCTTCCCTGTGGCTTCCATTGCACATTAAATGGATGACCATGACATAAGGACAATTTGATAGGCTACTTACATGGAAACCAGAAAAACACTTAGCAAAAAAAAAAAAAGAAAATCACTGTTTGAAAATTTCCCACCTTGGGATACTTCTACAGCACTGGCAGGATTCGAACCCTGGCCTGTGAGGGCTGTCCCCACCAAAGGTACAAGCCTTACCTTTGAGCTATAGCTCCTTGGTGGTCTTGAGGATTGCAGTAGTAACTATAAGCAACATACAGGCCTTGGTGTCCTTTCCTGTGGCTTCCATTGCACATTAAATGGATGACCATGACATAAGGACAATTTGATAGGCTACTTACATGGAAACCAGAAAAACACTTAGCAAAAAAAAATAAAAGAAAATCACTGTTTGAAAATTTCCCACCTTGGGATACTTCTACAGCACTGGCAGGATTCGAACCCTGGCCTGTGAGGGCTGTCCCCACCAAAGGTACAAGCCTTACCTTTGAGCTATAGCTCCTTGGTGGTCTAGATGATTGCAGAAGTAACTATAAGCAACATACAGGCCTTGGTGTCCTTTCCTGTGGCTTCCATTGCACATTAAAAGGATGACCATGACATAAGGACAATTTGATAGGCTACTTACATGGAAACCAGTCTGGTCCAGTGGGTAAGTTCCTGCCTTCCATCCAGGCAACCAGGGTTCAAATCCCGGGTTCGGCACCAGGTAAGTAAATTGGTAAGTAAAATGTGTCTGTGTGTTGTGTAAGAGTGGAATCATGCCTAGCGAAAGAGGGATTGCAGATTGGTCGGTAAGTAAAATAGGTGTGGAAAGAAAGGTGAAAGAAAGAGAATGGGTGTTGTCTGTAGGAGGAGGACCCTGGGCAGGTTGGGTGGGGTCAGAGAGGAGGGGTATAGGAGGAGCCTGGCAGAGGGGGGGTGTAGGAGGAGCCTAGTCAGATTGGGTGGGGTCAAATAGGAGGAGCCTGGGCAGAATGGGAGGAGCCTGGGTGGAGTCAGAGAGGAGGGGGTATAGGAGGAGCCTGGCAGAGGGGGGTGTAGGAGGAGCCTAGTCAGATTGGGTGGGGTCAAATAGGAGGAGCCTGGGCAGAATGGGTGGAGTCAGAGAGGTGGGGCTTAGGAGGAGCCTGGGCAGAATGGGTGGGGTCAGAGAGGGGGGGCTTAGGCGGAGCCTGGGCAGAATGGGTGGGGGTCAGACAGCAGAGGAGCCTGGGCAGAATGGGTGGGGTCAGAGGGGTATGGGAGGAGCCTGGGCAGAATGGGTGGGTCAGACAGCAGAGGAGGGGCTTAGGAGGAGCCTGGGCAGAGGGGGTATAGGAAGAGCCTGGCCAGAGGGGGTGGGGTCAGAGAGGAGGGGCTTAGGAGGAGCTTAGTCAGATTGGGTGGGGTCAAATAGGAGGAGCCTGGGCAGAATGGGCGGGGTCAGACAGCAGAGGAGGGGCTTAGGAGGAGCCTGGGCAGGAGGAGCGGGTATATGGGCAGAATGGGTGGGGTCAGAGAGGAGGGGGTATAGGAGGCGCCTGGGCAGAATGGGTGGGGTCAGACAGCAGAGGAGGGGTATAGGAGGTGCCTGGGCAGAGGGGGTGGGGTCAGAGAGGAGGGGTATAGGAGGAGCCTGGGCAGAGGGGGTATAGGAGGAGCCTGGGCAGAGGGGGTGGGGTCAGAGAGGAGGGGTATAGGAGGAGCCTAGTCAGATTGTGTGGGGTCAAATAGGAGGAGCCTGGGTAGAATGGGTGGAGTCAGAGAGGAGGGGGTATAGGAGGAGCCTGGGCAGAATGGGTGGGGTCAGACAGCAGAGGAGGGGCTTAGGAGGGGCTTAGGAGGAGCCTAGTCAGATTGGGTGGGGTCAGAGAGGTGGGGTATAGGAGGAGCCTGGGCAGAGGGGGTGGGGTCAGAGAGGAGGGGTATAGGAGGAGCCTGGGCAGAGGAGGAGGGGTATAGGAGGAGCCTGGGCAGAGGGGGTATAGGAGGAGCCTGGGCAGAGGGGGTGGGGTCAGAGAGGAGGGGCTTAGGAGGAGCCTAGTCAGATTGGGTGGGGTCAAATAGGAGGAGCCTGGGCAGAATGGGTGGGGTCAGACAGCAGAGGAGGGGCTTAGGAGGGGCTTAGGAGGAGCCTAGTCAGATTGGGTGGGGTCAGAGAGGTGGGGTATAGGAGGAGCCTGGGGAGAATGGGTGGGGTCAGACAGCAGAGGAGGGGTATAGGAGGAGCCTGGGCAGAGGGGGTGGGGTCAGAGAGGAGGGGTATAGGAGGAGCCTGGGCAGAGGAGGAGGGGTATAGGAGGAGCCTGGGCAGAGGGGGTATAGGAGGAGCCTGGGCAGAGGGGGTGGGGTCAGAGAGGAGGGGCTTAGGAGGAGCCTAGTCAGATTGGGTGGGGTCAAATAGGAGGAGCCTGGGCAGAATGGGTGGGGTCAGACAGCAGAGGAGGGGCTTAGGAGGAGCCTAGTCAGATTGGGTGGGGTCAAATAGGAGGAGCCTGGGCAGAATGGGTGGGGTCAGACAGCAGAGGAGGGGCTTAGGAGGAGCCAAGTCAGATTGGGTGGGGTCAAATAGGAGGGGCTTAGGAGGAGCCTGGGCAGAATGGGTGGGGTCAGACAGCAGAGGAGGGGCTTAGGAGGAGCCTAGTCAGATTGGGTGGGGTCAAATAGGAGGAGCCTGGGCAGAATGGGTGAGGTCAGAGAGGAGGGGTATAGGAGGAGCCTGGGCAGAATGGGTGGGGTCAGAGAGGAGGGGCTTAGGCGGAGCCTGGGCAGAATGAGTGGGGGTCAGACAGCAGAGGAGCCTGGGCAGAATGGGTGGGGTCAGAGGGGTATGGGAGGAGCCTGGGCAGAATGGGTGGGTCAGACAGCAGAGGAGGGGCTTAGGAGGAGCCTGGGCAGAATGGGTGGGGTCAGAGAGGAGGAGCCTGGGCAGAATGGGTGGGGGTCAGACAGCAGAGGAGCCTGGGCAGAATGGGTGGGGTCAGAGGGGTATGGGAGGAGCCTGGGCAGAATGGGTGGGTCAGACAGCAGAGGAGGGGCTTAGGAGGAGCCTAGTCAGATTGGGTGGGGTCAGAGAGGTGGGGTATAGGAGGAGCCTGGGCAGAATGGGTGGGGTCAGACAGCAGAGGAGGGGCTTAGGAGGAGCCTAGTCAGATTGGGTGGGGTCAAATAGGAGGAGCCTGGGCAGAATGGGTGGGGTCAGACAGCAGAGGAGGAGCCTGGGCAGAGGGGGTGGGGTCAGAGAGGAGGGGTATAGGAGGAGCCTGGGCAGAGGGGGTATAGGAGGAGCCTGGCCAGAGGGGGTGGGGTCAGAGAGGAGGGGCTTAGGAGGAGCCTAGTCAGATTGGGTGGGGTCAAATAGGAGGAGCCTGGGCAGAATGGGTGGGGTCAGACAGCAGAGGAGGGGTATAGGAGGAGCCTGGGCAGAGGGGGTGGGGTCAGAGAGGAGGGGTATAGGAGGAGCCTGGGCAGAATGGGTGGGGTCAGACAGCAGAGGAGGGGCTTAGGAGGAGCCTGGGCAGAATGGGTGGGGTCAGAGAGGAGGGGCTTAGGAGGAGCCTAGTCAGATTGGGTGGGGTCAGACAGCAGAGGAGGGGCTTAGGAGGAGCCTGGGCAGGAGGAGCGGGTATATGGGCAGAATGGGTGGAGTCAGAGAGGAGGGGGTATAGGAGGCGCCTGGGCAGAATGGGTGGGGTCAGACAGCAGAGGAGGGGTATAGGAGGAGCCTGGGCAGAGGGGGTGGGGTCAGAGAGGAGGGGTATAGGAGGAGCCTGGGCAGAGGGGGTATAGGAGGAGCCTGGGCAGAGGGGGTGGGGTCAGAGAGGAGGGGTATAGGAGGGGGTATAGGAGGAGCCTAGTCAGATTGTGTGGGGTCAAATAGGAGGAGCCTGGGTAGAATGGGTGGAGTCAGAGAGGAGGGGGTATAGGAGGAGCCTGGGCAGAATGGGTGGGGTCAGACAGCAGAGGAGGGGCTTAGGAGGGGCTTAGGAGGAGCCTAGTCAGATTGGGTGGGGTCAGAGAGGTGGGGTATAGGAGGAGCCTGGGGAGAATGGGTGGGGTCAGACAGCAGAGGAGGGGTATAGGAGGAGCCTGGGCAGAGGGGGTGGGGTCAGAGAGGAGGGGTATAGGAGGAGCCTGGGCAGAGGGGGTATAGGAGGAGCCTAGTCAGATTGGGTGGGGTCAAATAGGAGGAGCCTGGGCAGAATGGGTGGGGTCAGACAGCAGAGGAGGGGTATAGGAGGAGCCTGGGCAGAGGGGGTTAGGTCAGAGAGGAGGGGTATAGGAGGAGCCTGGGCAGAGGAGGAGGGGTATAGGAGGAGCCTGGGCAGAGGGGGTATAGGAGGAGCCTGGGCAGAGGGGGTGGGGTCAGAGAGGAGGGGCTTAGGAGGAGCCTAGTCAGATTGGGTGGGGTCAAATAGGAGGAGCCTGGGCAGAATGGGTAGAGTCAGAGAGGAGGGGCTTAGGAGGAGCCTGGGCAGAGGGGGTATAGGAGGAGCCTAGTCAGATTGGGTGGGGTCAAATAGGAGGAGCCTGGGCAGAATGGGTGGGGTCAGACAGCAGAGGAGGGGCTTAGGAGGAGCCTAGTCAGATTGGGTGGGGTCAAATAGGAGGAGCCTGGGCAGAATGGGTGGGGTCAGACAGCAGAGGAGGGGCTTAGGAGGAGCCAAGTCAGATTGGGTGGGGTCAAATAGGAGGGGCTTAGGAGGAGCCTGGGCAGAATGGGTGGGGTCAGACAGCAGAGGAGGGGCTTAGGAGGAGCCTAGTCAGATTGGGTGGGGTCAAATAGGAGGAGCCTGGGCAGAATGGGTGAGGTCAGAGAGGAGGGGTATAGGAGGAGCTTGGGCAGAGGGGGTATAGGAGGAGCCTAGTCAGATTGGGTGGGGTCAAATAGGAGGGGGTATAGGAGGAGCCTGGGCAGAATGGGTGGAGCCAGACAGCAGAGGAGGGGCTTAGGAGGAACCTAGTCAGATTGGGTGGGGTCAAATAGGAGGAGCCTGGGCAGAATGGGTGGGGTCAGACGGCAGAGGAGGGGCTTAGGAGGAGCCTAGTCAGATTGGGTGGGGTCAGAGAGCAGAGGAGGGGTTAAGGAGGAGCCTAGTCAGATTGGGTGTGGTCAAATAGGAGGAGCCTGGGCAGAATGGGTGGGGTCAGAGGGGTATGGGAGGAGCCTGGGTAGAATGGGTGGAGTCAGAGAGGAGGGGGTTAGGAGGAGCCTGGGCAGAGGGGGTATAGGAGGAGCCTAGTCAGATTGGGTGGGGTCAAATAGGAGGAGCCTGGGCAGAATGGGTGGGGTCAGACAGCAGAGGAGGGGCTTAGGAGGAGCCTAGTCAGATTGGGTGGGGTCAAATAGGAGGAGCCTGGGCAGAATGGGTAGAGTCAGAGAGGAGGGGCTTAGGAGGAGCCTGGGCAGAGGGGGTATAGGAGGAGCCTAGTCAGATTGGGTGGGGTCAAATAGGAGGGGGTATAGGAGGAGCCTGGGCAGAATGGGTGGGGCCAGACAGCAGAGGAGGGGCTTAGGAGGAACCTAGTCAGATTGGGTGGGGTCAAATAGGAGGAGCCTGGGCAGAATGGGTGGGGTCAGACGGCAGAGGAGGGGCTTAGGAGGAGCCTAGTCAGATTGGGTGGGGTCAGAGAGGAGGGGTATAGGAGGAGCCTGGGCAGAATGGGTGGAGTCAGAGAGGAGGGGGTATAGGAGGAGCCTGGGCAGAATGGGTATAGGAGGAGCCTAGTCAGATTGGGTGAGGTCAGAGAGGAGGGGTATAGGAGGAGCCTGGGCAGAGGGGTTAAGGAGGAGCCTAGTCAGATTGGGTGGGGTCAGAGAGGAGGGGGTATAGGAGGAGCCTAGTCAGATTGGGTGAGGTCAGAGAGGAGGGGCTGAGGAGGAGCCTGGGCAGAATGGGTGGAGTCAGACAGCAGAGGATTGGTTTAGGAGGAGCCTAGTCAGATTGGGGTCAAATAAGAGGGGTATAGGAGGAGCCTGGGCAGAATGGGTGGGGTCAGAGGGGTATGGGAGGAGCCTGGGCAGAATGGGTGGAGTCAGAGAGGAGGGGGTATAGGAGGAGCCTAGTCAGATTGGGTGGGGTCAGAGAGCAGAGGAGGGGTTAAGGAGGAGCCTAGTCAGATTGGGTGTGGTCAAATAGGAGGAGCCTGGGCAGAATGGGTGGGGTCAGAGGGGTATGGGAGGAGCCTGGGTAGAATGGGTGGAGTCAGAGAGGAGGGGGTATAGGAGGAGCCTGGGCAGAATGGGTGGGGTCAGACAGCAGAGGAGGGGCTTAGGAGGAGCCTGGGCAGAATCGGTGGGGTCAGACAGCAGAGGAGGGGCTTAGGAGGAGCCTGGGCAGAATGGGTGGGGTCAGAGAGGAGATGCTTAGGCGGAGCCTGGGCAGAATGGGTGGGGTCAGACAGCAGAGGAGGGGCTTAGGAGGAGCCTAGTCAGATTGGGTGGGGTCAAATAGGAGGAGCCTAGTCAGAATGGGTGGAGTCAGAGAGGAGGGGTTATAGGAGGAGCCTAGTCAGATTGGGTGGGGTCAGAGAGGAGGGGCTTAGGAGGAGCCTAGGGGCTTAGGAGGAGCCTAGTCAGATTGGGTGGGGTCAGAGAGGAGGGGTATAGGAGGAGCCTGGGCAGAATGGGTGGGGTCAGACAGCAGATGAGGGGCTTAGGAGGAGCCTGGGCAGAATTGGTGGGGTCAGAGAGGAGGGGCTTAGGAGGAGCCTGGGCAGAATGGGTGGGGTCAGACAGCAGAGGAGGGGCTTAGGAGGAGCCTAGTCAGATTGGGTGGGGTCAAATAGGAGGAGCCTGGGCAGAATGGGTGAGGTCAGAGAGGAGGGGTATAGGAGGAGCCTGGGCAGAGGGGGTATAGGAGGAGCCTAGTCAGATTGGGTGGGGTCAAATAGGAGGGGGTATAGGAGGAGCCTGGGCAGAATGGGTGGGGCCAGACAGCAGAGGAGGGGCTTAGGAGGAACCTAGTCAGATTGGGTGGGGTCAAATAGGAGGAGCCTGGGCAGAATGGGTGGGGTCAGACAGCAGAGGAGGGGCTTAGGAGGAGCCTAGTCAGATTGGGTGGGGTCAGAGACGAGGGGTATAGGAGGAGCCTGGGCAGAATGGGTGGAGTCAGAGAGGAGGGGGTATAGGAGGAGCCTGGGCAGAATGGGTATAGGAGGAGCCTAGTCAGATTGGGTGAGGTCAGAGAGGAGGGGTATAGGAGGAGCCTGGGCAGAATGGGTGGGGTCAAATAGGAGGAGCCTGGGCAGAATGGGTGGGGTCAGACAGCAGAGGAGGGGTTAAGGAGGAGCCTAGTCAGATTGGGTGGGGTCAGAGAGGAGGGGGTATAGGAGGAGCCTAGTCAGATTGGGTGAGGTCAGAGAGGAGAGGATTGGTTTAGGAGGAGCTTAGTCAGAATGGGTGGGGTCAGACAGCAGAGGAGGGGCTTAGGAGGAGCCTAGTCAGATTGGGGTCAAATAAGAGGGGTATGGGAGGAGCCTGGGCAGAATGGGTGGAGTCAGAGAGGAGGGGGTATAGGAGGAGCCTAGTCAGATTGGGTGGGGTCAGAGAGCAGAGGAGGGGTTAAGGAGGAGCCTAGTCAGATTGGGTGTGGTCAAATAGGAGGAGCCTGGGCAGAATGGGTGGGGTCTGAGGGCCTAGGAAATGAAATGAAATGAAATAAAATTTATAAACGCGCTACTATGCCCAGTGGGCGTCAAGGCGCCTAACTCAAAATTAGCTGCAGACAGAGACAAGAGCTCACTGATAAGCTTTAGTAAAACACCAAGTTTTCAGAACTTTCTTAAAAAGATCAAGTGAGGGCTGTTGTATGATCTCCAGAGGAAGAGTATTCCAGAGTTGAGGTGCAAGAATGGAGAAAGCCTTGCTTCCCCATCGTGCCGTCCTAGCTCGAGGGACTACCAATTGATTAAGCTCTGACGAGCGAAGGCATCTGAGTGGGACATACCTAGAGAGCAAAGAGCCTAGGGCATCAGTCGGGCCTGCCTTCAAGGCATTATATGTCAAGCAGAGAAGTTTAAAAGAGACTCTGAATGGGATAGGCAGCCAATGGAGATTCTTCCTTGCCAAGGTCGCAGAGGACATCCACGGCAGGGCCAGAACGAAGCGCGCTGCGGCATTTTGCACCACCTGCAGGCGTTGGAGAAGGCCCTTGTTGGCCCCGGCGTAAAGTGAATTGCAATAATCCAGCCTTGAGCCGACAAGGGCGATCACCACCTGTTTTCGTGCCTGTGGTGAAAGATAGTACGCGATTCGTTTCAGAATCCTAATGACACCCCAACAGGTGGCCACCGTTCTGTTCACCTGCAATTCCATAGAGAGCCGAGTGTCGAAGATGACGCCTAGGTTCCTGGCAGATAGAGTGGGAGTGGGGCAGATGCCTAAAGATGAGGGCCACCACTCATCTGACCACAGTTCCTGGTCTTTGCCAAAGACCAGGACCTCCGTTTTGTCACCGTTCAACTTCAATGAGTTGAGAATCATCCAGTCTGCAACAAGTTGCATACAGGATTTGAAGTTGGACGCGGTGACATTCACGGAGTGGGTCAGAGACACCATGATCTGCGTGTCGTCGGCATACGACACTACCTCCATCCCCTGAGATCTTACCAGTCTTGCAAGGGGGGCCACATAGATGTTAAACAGGGTCGGACTCAATGCCGACCCCTGTGGCACCCCACATTGCAACGACTTAACAGGGGAGAGGTGATCCCCCAGCATTACTCGCTGCTCTCGCTGATGAAGAAAGGAATTCAGGAGACTCAAGGCCGGTCCTGCTACCCCTGCCTCCCTTAACCTAGATGTTAAAGTACTGGGAGACAGGGTATCAAACGAAGGGGTCATAGATGGAGGAGGATCCTGACTTATGGTGGGGAACTGCAAAAACTTTTTTAATGCACCCCCCTATACTTTCTGATTTCTGTTTGGAGGGGGCAGTCGGGGAGCAGTATTAAAAGGTGCTTAGGCGCAACGTGAAGAGCGATGAGGTGCACAGAATGGCATGCCTTCCAGGTACTTTTTGGGGGGGCTACCATTATTTTTTATTGCTCTGATCCTCCCTCATGGGGTGTACCCCAAATGGTTAGGGGCAACGGGGGAGGGGGGGTGGCAAAAAGCTGTTTGACAGTTTCTGTTACCAACAGGGGTCACCATACGATTCTGCTGCAGTTATGGTATTGAAAGGTACAACAAGGAGCATGTGAATGTACTTTTGCAGGTGGGGTGCCCCAAAATGTTACTGCCAGCAGCAGCAGCCCCCCTCCTCCCCACCCAGCAGATTGGTATAGGTACCTTTAGGACATTTCTGTTGAAAAAAGAGGCTATAGCGAATCGTGCTATGAAATCCTAGAGCACTAACATTTGCTAAATAAAGGTGGCATCGGAGCATACGAATGAGGCAGAGAGAGGCTACTGTTGCCAATTGGTTTGGTGGGTCATAGTGAATAACCTCGGCATGCAAATAGGCAGTGTGAGGATTGGCAGTGTCTGTAGAGAATTTTGGCATGCTCTTCAGCTTATTTTTTCCTCCTTACGTTGGCTATGAACTACAGAGGAAAGGCCCGGCCTTACTGTTGGACAAAACATGTATTTATGATTTTAAGAAGTGTAGTCTGACTGTACTGAGAGGGGCTGTACAGTACGGTAAATGCCTGTATACCCCTGCAATGTGCATCCAACTGTCACTTGAGATTCAATAGCGAACGAAGCAGCTGGGTTACTGACTGAATGTAAATGGAAGGCACATAGCAAGGGTGTTTGTGGTCACTCAAATGATTGAAACCTGGTTGATGCACTACCAAAGCTGGGGTTCCAGGAGGGAACATTTGAGGGGCATTGAGATGGTGGTGCCCAGAGGTCAAAATATGTTTCAGAGACAGAGAGGTACTGCGGTCCTGGTCCCACATTGGGGGTAGTCAAAAGTCAGGCTAAAGATTTCTGTCCAACTGTTACCACGTTTTGTGCAGCCTGGCTCCCTCTGTAACGATTCCCCAGTGTCTTTCGATCCTACAGATGACTGTAGCAAACTTCCCAAATTTTTTCTTGGCCTCATACCCCCAAAGGAGTGCCTGACATTTGCCAGCCTAACGATACTCACATTCTGGGAAAAACCTCACTAACCATGCATATTTATGCACCACACATGGCAAATCCTTGCAATTGCAGAACATCATATCGCACTTGTCATCTT
Source organism: Lissotriton vulgaris (assembly GCF_964263255.1). Taxonomy (NCBI): domain Eukaryota; kingdom Metazoa; phylum Chordata; class Amphibia; order Caudata; family Salamandridae; genus Lissotriton; species Lissotriton vulgaris. The sequence goes on from NC_141695.1 coordinate 1,004,802,143, forward strand.
TGAGGTGCTGTAAGTATTTGGATTTGAGGGAAATATTCATCCTTGCTTGCTCTCCCACCTGAAGTCTATGGTGCTGCTGTTCCTTTCTCACATGTCCCTACAAAGAGACAAGTGACACACAGACTCAATCACTCAGCAAACATATATGCTTTGACGCTTTCATCTTGCTGTTTACCTTCCAAATGTTCCCCCTTCACCACAAATACAGGCCAGCCATTCCTCATCCCCTCAGTCATCGTAGTCATTCACTCCTTAGGCCCTGCAAGACAAAAATGACCAAGAATCATGTCAGCAAGAAGGAGAAAAGCCTCAGTGTGCTCTTTTGTTCATACTGCTGCCCCCTAGTAACACTTCATGGCCACTGCAGCTTAAGAATGGGACTGAGAAGAGGGCTCTCCTATGCAAATAATGTCCTCCCATGCATACTTTCTTCTGAGACGGTCGGCGGCTTGTGCCGTGATACTGCCTCCAACATATGGTCTTCAACCAAATTTTAAAAAAGCCCACCTGCCTTAGACGAAGGATTTTGCCACTCGAAGGAAGCACATGGGGACATCACCATCATTTAGCAGGGTCCTAAATTGCCTGCTGTCCGCCTGTATACAGAACAAGGACGTTCGTGGCCGTTCGTGAGCGTTCTTCAAAGGAAGGAGGTGGGTGAATAAATCCAAGATGCCAGGGCAGGCCCAGCCCAGCCCAGTGCAGCCCAGCCCGGCACAGCGCACTGCTGTGGAGGTCCACTCCTTCACATCCTGCAGCAGGCATGATGCAGATCTACTAGAGCAAAGGCTTGACTCTGCTCTTGTCTGTCTCTTAAAGGAAAAATCTTTCCAACTTCTTATTGCACCTAATAAATGGACTCTAGCTAGCCTCAAACTCGACCCATCATTTCATTAGCCAGAGCTCATACTTGACCTTTATTTCTATCCAAGCTCACTGGCACCAAACCCCTGATTTGAGCGAGTGGCTCACACTAAAATGAAAAATCACCATCAACCAACCTATTTTACAATAAGTGTAGCACCATCCTCGCATTCTTGTGCTCAGTTATAACCCCCAATACCACAATTGCACTCTGCAATTCACCAAACTTAAAGGACAAAGAATGACGACATTGATAAAGGAAGATAAGGCCTTGTTCCTAGCACCTACTTGAGAAATAGGGCGGTTGGTAGAAGGTCATGAGAGAAAACATATGAAATGTTGGGAGACACCTGCCAAAAAAACACTAGCAAAAAAAAAAATCACTGTTTGAAAATTTCCCACCTTGGGACACTTCTACAGCCCTGGCAGGATTCGAACCCTGGCCTGTGAGGGCTGTCCCCCCAAAGGTACAAGCCTTACCTTTGAGCTATCTCCTTGGTGGTCTAGAGGATTGCAGTAGTAACTATAAGCAACATACAGGCCTTGGTGTCCTTCCCTGTGGCTTCCATTGCACATTAAATGGATGACCATGACATAAGGACAATTTGATAGGCTACTTACATGGAAACCAGAAAAACACTTAGCAAAAAAAAAAAAAGAAAATCACTGTTTGAAAATTTCCCACCTTGGGATACTTCTACAGCACTGGCAGGATTCGAACCCTGGCCTGTGAGGGCTGTCCCCACCAAAGGTACAAGCCTTACCTTTGAGCTATAGCTCCTTGGTGGTCTTGAGGATTGCAGTAGTAACTATAAGCAACATACAGGCCTTGGTGTCCTTTCCTGTGGCTTCCATTGCACATTAAATGGATGACCATGACATAAGGACAATTTGATAGGCTACTTACATGGAAACCAGAAAAACACTTAGCAAAAAAAAATAAAAGAAAATCACTGTTTGAAAATTTCCCACCTTGGGATACTTCTACAGCACTGGCAGGATTCGAACCCTGGCCTGTGAGGGCTGTCCCCACCAAAGGTACAAGCCTTACCTTTGAGCTATAGCTCCTTGGTGGTCTAGATGATTGCAGAAGTAACTATAAGCAACATACAGGCCTTGGTGTCCTTTCATGTGGCTTCCATTGCACATTAAAAGGATGACCATGACATAAGGACAATTTGATAGGCTACTTACATGGAAACCAGTGTGGTCCAGTGGGTAAGTTCCTGCCTTCCATCCAGACAACCAGGGTTCAAATCCCGGGTTCGGCACCAGGTAAGTAAATTGGTAAGTAAAATGTGTCTGTGTGTTGTGTAAGAGTGGAATCATGCCTAGCGAAAGAGGGATTGCAGATTGGTCGGTAAGTAAAATAGGTGTGGAAAGAAAGGTGAAAGAAAGAGAATGGGTGTTGTCTGTAGGAGGAGGACCCTGGGCAGGTTGGGTGGGGTCAGAGAGGAGGGGTATAGGAGGAGCCTGGCAGAGGGGGGGTGTAGGAGGAGCCTAGTCAGATTGGGTGGGGTCAAATAGGAGGAGCCTGGGCAGAATGGGAGGAGCCTGGGTGGAGTCAGAGAGGAGGGGGTATAGGAGGAGCCTGGCAGAGGGGGGTGTAGGAGGAGCCTAGTCAGATTGGGTGGGGTCAAATAGGAGGAGCCTGGGCAGAATGGGTGGAGTCAGAGAGGTGGGGCTTAGGAGGAGCCTGGGCAGAATGGGTGGGGTCAGAGAGGAGGGGCTTAGGCGGAGCCTGGGCAGAATGGGTGGGGGTCAGACAGCAGAGGAGCCTGGGCAGAATGGGTGGGGTCAGAGGGGTATGGGAGGAGCCTGGGCAGAATGGGTGGGTCAGACAGCAGAGGAGGGGCTTAGGAGGAGCCTGGGCAGAATGGGTGGGGTCAGAGAGGAGGAGCCTGGGCAGAATGGGTGGGGTCAGACAGCAGAGGAGGGGCTTAGGAGGAGCCTAGTCAGATTGGGTGGGGTCAGAGAGGTGGGGTATAGGAGGAGCCTGGGCAGAATGGGTGGGGTCAGACAGCAGAGGAGGAGCCTGGGCAGAGGGGGTGGGGTCAGAGAGGAGGGGTATAGGAGGAGCCTGGGCAGAGGGGGTATAGGAGGAGCCTGGCCAGAGGGGGTGGGGTCAGAGAGGAGGGGCTTAGGAGGAGCTTAGTCAGATTGGGTGGGGTCAAATAGGAGGAGCCTGGGCAGAATGGGCGGGGTCAGACAGCAGAGGAGGGGCTTAGGCGGAGCCTGGGCAGAATGGGTGGGGTCAGACAGCAGAGGAGGGGCTTAGGAGGAGCCTGGGCAGGAGGAGCGGGTATATGGGCAGAATGGGTAGGGTCAGAGAGGAGGGGCTTAGGAGGAGCCTGGGCAGAATGGGTGGAGTCAGAGAGGAGGGGGTATAGGAGGCGCCTGGGCAGAATGGGTGGGGTCAGACAGCAGAGGAGGGGTATAGGAGGTGCCTGGGCAGAGGGGGTGGGGTCAGAGAGGAGGGGTATAGGAGGAGCCTGGGCAGAGGGGGTATAGGAGGAGCCTGGGCAGAGGGGGTGGGGTCAGAGAGGAGGGGTATAGGAGGAGCCTAGTCAGATTGTGTGGGGTCAAATAGGAGGAGCCTGGGTAGAATGGGTGGAGTCAGAGAGGAGGGGGTATAGGAGGAGCCTGGGCAGAATGGGTGGGGTCAGACAGCAGAGGAGGGGCTTAGGAGGGGCTTAGGAGGAGCCTAGTCAGATTGGGTGGGGTCAGAGAGGTGGGGTATAGGAGGAGCCTGGGGAGAATGGGTGGGGTCAGACAGCAGAGGAGGGGTATAGGAGGAGCCTGGGCAGAGGGGGTGGGGTCAGAGAGGAGGGGTATAGGAGGAGCCTGGGCAGAGGGGGTATAGGAGGAGCCTAGTCAGATTGGGTGGGGTCAAATAGGAGGAGCCTGGGCAGAATGGGCGGGGTCAGACAGCAGAGGAGGGGCTTAGGAGGAGCCTGGGCAGAATGGCTGGGGTCAGAGAGGAGGGGCTTAGGCGGAGCCTGGGCAGAATGGGTGGGGTCAGACAGCAGAGGAGGGGCTTAGGAGGAGCCTGGGCAGGAGGAGCGGGTATATGGGCAGAATGGGTGGGGTCAGAGAGGAGGGGCTTAGGAGGAGCCTGGGCAGAATGGGTGGAGTCAGAGAGGAGGGGGTATAGGAGGCGCCTGGGCAGAATGGGTGGGGTCAGACAGCAGAGGAGGGGTATAGGAGGTGCCTGGGCAGAGGGGGTGGGGTCAGAGAGGAGGGGTATAGGAGGAGCCTGGGCAGAGGGGGTATAGGAGGAGCCTGGGCAGAGGGGGTGGGGTCAGAGAGGAGGGGTATAGGAGGAGCCTAGTCAGATTGTGTGGGGTCAAATAGGAGGAGCCTGGGTAGAATGGGTGGAGTCAGAGAGGAGGGGGTATAGGAGGAGCCTGGGCAGAATGGGTGGGGTCAGACAGCAGAGGAGGGGCTTAGGAGGGGCTTAGGAGGAGCCTAGTCAGATTGGGTGGGGTCAGAGAGGTGGGGTATAGGAGGAGCCTGGGGAGAATGGGTGGGGTCAGACAGCAGAGGAGGGGTATAGGAGGAGCCTGGGCAGAGGGGGTGGGGTCAGAGAGGAGGGGTATAGGAGGAGCCTGGGCAGAGGGGGTATAGGAGGAGCCTAGTCAGATTGGGTGGGGTCAAATAGGAGGAGCCTGGGCAGAATGGGTGGGGTCAGACAGCAGAGGAGGGGTATAAGAGGAGCCTGGGCAGAGGGGGTTAGGTCAGAGAGGAGGGGTATAGGAGGAGCCTGGGCAGAGGAGGAGGGGTATAGGAGGAGCCTGGGCAGAGGGGGTATAGGAGGAGCCTGGGCAGAGGGGGTGGGGTCAGAGAGGAGGGGCTTAGGAGGAGCCTAGTCAGATTGGGTGGGGTCAAATAGGAGGAGCCTGGGCAGAATGGGTGGGGTCAGACAGCAGAGGAGGGGCTTAGGAGGAGCCAAGTCAGATTGGGTGGGGTCAAATAGGAGGGGCTTAGGAGGAGCCTGGGCAGAATGGGTGGGGTCAGACAGCAGAGGAGGGGCTTAGGAGGAGCCTAGTCAGATTGGGTGGGGTCAAATAGGAGGAGCCTGGGCAGAATGGGTGAGGTCAGAGAGGAGGGGTATAGGAGGAGCCTGGGCAGAATGGGTGGGGTCAGAGAGGAGGGGCTTAGGCGGAGCCTGGGCAGAATGGGTGGGGGTCAGACAGCAGAGGAGCCTGGGCAGAATGGGTGGGGTCAGAGGGGTATGGGAGGAGCCTGGGCAGAATGGGTGGGTCAGACAGCAGAGGAGGGGCTTAGGAGGAGCCTGGGCAGAATGGGTGGGGTCAGAGAGGAGGAGCCTGGGCAGAATGGGTGGGGGTCAGACAGCAGAGGAGCCTGGGCAGAATGGGTGGGGTCAGAGGGGTATGGGAGGAGCCTGGGCAGAATGGGTGGGTCAGACAGCAGAGGAGGGGCTTAGGAGGAGCCTAGTCAGATTGGGTGGGGTCAGAGAGGTGGGGTATAGGAGGAGCCTGGGCAGAATGGGTGGGGTCAGACAGCAGAGGAGGGGCTTAGGAGGAGCCTAGTCAGATTGGGTGGGGTCAAATAGGAGGAGCCTGGGCAGAATGGGTGGGGTCAGACAGCAGAGGAGGAGCCTGGGCAGAGGGGGTGGGGTCAGAGAGGAGGGGTATAGGAGGAGCCTGGGCAGAGGGGGTATAGGAGGAGCCTGGGCAGAGGGGGTGGGGTCAGAGAGGAGGGGCTTAGGAGGAGCTTAGTCAGATTGGGTGGGGTCAGAGGGGTATGGGAGGAGCCTGGGCAGAATGGGCGGGGTCAGACAGCAGAGGAGGGGCTTAGGAGGAGCCTGGGCAGAATGGCTGGGGTCAGAGAGGAGGGGCTTAGGCGGAGCCTGGGCAGAATGGGTGGGGTCAGACAGCAGAGGAGGGGCTTAGGAGGAGCCTGGGCAGGAGGAGCGGGTATATGGGCAGAATGGGTGGGGTCAGAGAGGAGGGGCTTAGGAGGAGCCTGGGCAGAATGGGTGGAGTCAGAGAGGAGGGGGTATAGGAGGCGCCTGGGCAGAATGGGTGGGGTCAGACAGCAGAGGAGGGGTATAGGAGGAGCCTGGGCAGAGGGGGTGGGGTCAGAGAGGAGGGGTATAGGAGGAGCCTGGGCAGAGGGGGTATAGGAGGAGCCTGGGCAGAGGGGGTGGGGTCAGAGAGGAGGGGTATAGGAGGGGGTATAGGAGGAGCCTAGTCAGATTGTGTGGGGTCAAATAGGAGGAGCCTGGGTAGAATGGGTGGAGTCAGAGAGGAGGGGGTATAGGAGGAGCCTGGGCAGAATGGGTGGGGTCAGACAGCAGAGGAGGGGCTTAGGAGGGGCTTAGGAGGGGCCTAGTCAGATTGGGTGGGGTCAGAGAGGTGGGGTATAGGAGGAGCCTGGGGAGAATGGGTGGGGTCAGACAGCAGAGGAGGGGTATAGGAGGAGCCTGGGCAGAGGGGGTGGGGTCAGAGAGGAGGGGTATAGGAGGAGCCTGGGCAGAGGGGGTATAGGAGGAGCCTAGTCAGATTGGGTGGGGTCAAATAGGAGGAGCCTGGGCAGAATGGGTGGGGTCAGACAGCAGAGGAGGGGTATAGGAGGAGCCTGGGCAGAGGGGGTTAGGTCAGAGAGGAGGGGTATAGGAGGAGCCTGGGCAGAGGAGGAGGGGTATAGGAGGAGCCTGGGCAGAGGGGGTATAGGAGGAGCCTGGGCAGAGGGGGTGGGGTCAGAGAGGAGGGGCTTAGGAGGAGCCTAGTCAGATTGGGTGGGGTCAAATAGGAGGAGCCTGGGCAGAATGGGTAGAGTCAGAGAGGAGGGGCTTAGGAGGAGCCTGGGCAGAGGGGGTATAGGAGGAGCCTAGTCAGATTGGGTGGGGTCAAATAGGAGGAGCCTGGGCAGAATGGGTGGGGTCAGACAGCAGAGGAGGGGCTTAGGAGGAGCCTAGTCAGATTGGGTGGGGTCAAATAGGAGGAGCCTGGGCAGAATGGGTGGGGTCAGACAGCAGAGGAGGGGCTTAGGAGGAGCCAAGTCAGATTGGGTGGGGTCAAATAGGAGGGGCTTAGGAGGAGCCTGGGCAGAATGGGTGGGGTCAGACAGCAGAGGAGGGGCTTAGGAGGAGCCTAGTCAGATTGGGTGGGGTCAAATAGGAGGAGCCTGGGCAGAATGGGTGAGGTCAGAGAGGAGGGGTATAGGAGGAGCCTGGGCAGAGGGGGTATAGGAGGAGCCTAGTCAGATTGGGTGGGGTCAAATAGGAGGGGGTATAGGAGGAGCCTGGGCAGAATGGGTGGGGCCAGACAGCAGAGGAGGGGCTTAGGAGGAACCTAGTCAGATTGGGTGGGGTCAAATAGGAGGAGCCTGGGCAGAATGGGTGGGGTCAGACGGCAGAGGAGGGGCTTAGGAGGAGCCTAGTCAGATTGGGTGGGGTCAGAGAGGAGGGGTATAGGAGGAGCCTGGGCAGAATGGGTGGAGTCAGAGAGGAGGGGGTATAGGAGGAGCCTGGGCAGAATGGGTATAGGAGGAGCCTAGTCAGATTGGGTGAGGTCAGAGAGGAGGGGTATAGGAGGAGCCTGGGCAGAGGGGTTAAGGAGGAGCCTAGTCAGATTGGGTGGGGTCAGAGAGGAGGGGGTATAGGAGGAGCCTAGTCAGATTGGGTGAGGTCAGAGAGGAGGGGCTGAGGAGGAGCCTGGGCAGAATGGGTGGAGTCAGACAGCAGAGGATTGGTTTAGGAGGAGCCTAGTCAGATTGGGGTCAAATAAGAGGGGTATAGGAGGAGCCTGGGCAGAATGGGTGGGGTCAGAGGGGTATGGGAGGAGCCTGGGCAGAATGGGTGGAGTCAGAGAGGAGGGGGTATAGGAGGAGCCTAGTCAGATTGGGTGGGGTCAGAGAGCAGAGGAGGGGTTAAGGAGGAGCCTAGTCAGATTGGGTGTGGTCAAATAGGAGGAGCCTGGGCAGAATGGGTGGGGTCAGAGGGGTATGGGAGGAGCCTGGGTAGAATGGGTGGAGTCAGAGAGGAGGGGGTATAGGAGGAGCCTGGGCAGAATGGGTGGGGTCAGACAGCAGAGGAGGGGCTTAGGAGGAGCCTGGGCAGAATCGGTGGGGTCAGACAGCAGAGGAGGGGCTTAGGAGGAGCCTGGGCAGAATGGGTGGGGTCAGAGAGGAGATGCTTAGGCGGAGCCTGGGCAGAATGGGTGGGGTCAGACAGCAGAGGAGGGGCTTAGGAGGAGCCTAGTCAGATTGGGTGGGGTCAAATAGGAGGAGCCTAGTCAGAATGGGTGGAGTCAGAGAGGAGGGGGTATAGGAGGAGCCTAGTCAGATTGGGTGGGGTCAGAGAGGAGGGGCTTAGGAGGAGCCTAGGGGCTTAGGAGGAGCCTAGTCAGATTGGGTGGGGTCAGAGAGGAGGGGTATAGGAGGAGCCTGGGCAGAATGGGTGGGGTCAGACAGCAGATGAGGGGCTTAGGAGGAGCCTGGGCAGAATTGGTGGGGTCAGAGAGGAGGGGCTTAGGAGGAGCCTGGGCAGAATGGGTGGGGTCAGACAGCAGAGGAGGGGCTTAGGAGGAGCCTAGTCAGATTGGGTGGGGTCAAATAGGAGGAGCCTGGGCAGAATGGGTGAGGTCAGAGAGGAGGGGTATAGGAGGAGCCTGGGCAGAGGGGGTATAGGAGGAGCCTAGTCAGATTGGGTGGGGTCAAATAGGAGGGGGTATAGGAGGAGCCTGGGCAGAATGGGTGGGGCCAGACAGCAGAGGAGGGGCTTAGGAGGAACCTAGTCAGATTGGGTGGGGTCAAATAGGAGGAGCCTGGGCAGAATGGGTGGGGTCAGACAGCAGAGGAGGGGCTTAGGAGGAGCCTAGTCAGATTGGGTGGGGTCAGAGAGGAGGGGTATAGGAGGAGCCTGGGCAGAATGGGTGGAGTCAGAGAGGAGGGGGTATAGGAGGAGCCTGGGCAGAATGGGTATAGGAGGAGCCTAGTCAGATTGGGTGAGGTCAGAGAGGAGGGGTATAGGAGGAGCCTGGGCAGAATGGGTGGGGTCAAATAGGAGGAGCCTGGGCAGAATGGGTGGGGTCAGACAGCAGAGGAGGGGTTAAGGAGGAGCCTAGTCAGATTGGGTGGGGTCAGAGAGGAGGGGGTATAGGAGGAGCCTAGTCAGATTGGGTGAGGTCAGAGAGGAGGGGTATAGGAGGAGCCTGGGCAGAATGGGTGGGGTCAAATAGGAGGAGCCTGGGCAGAATGGGTGGGGTCAGACAGCAGAGGAGGGGTTAAGGAGGAGCCTAGTCAGATTGGGTGGGGTCAGAGAGGAGGGGGTATAGGAGGAGCCTAGTCAGATTGGGTGAGGTCAGAGAGGAGAGGATTGGTTTAGGAGGAGCTTAGTCAGAATGGGTGGGGTCAGACAGCAGAGGAGGGGCTTAGGAGGAGCCTAGTCAGATTGGGGTCAAATAAGAGGGGTATGGGAGGAGCCTGGGCAGAATGGGTGGAGTCAGAGAGGAGGGGGTATAGGAGGAGCCTAGTCAGATTGGGTGGGGTCAGAGAGCAGAGGAGGGGTTAAGGAGGAGCCTAGTCAGATTGGGTGTGGTCAAATAGGAGGAGCCTGGGCAGAATGGGTGGGGTCTGAGGGCCTAGGAAATGAAATGAAATGAAATAAAATTTATAAACGCGCTACTATGCCCAGTGGGCGTCAAGGCGCCTAACTCAAAATTAGCTGCAGACAGAGACAAGAGCTCACTGATAAGCTTTAGTAAAACACCAAGTTTTCAGAACTTTCTTAAAAAGATCAAGTGAGGGCTGTTGTATGATCTCCAGAGGAAGAGTATTCCAGAGTTGAGGTGCAAGAATGGAGAAAGCCTTGCTTCCCCATCGTGCCGTCCTAGCTCGAGGGACTACCAATTGATTAAGCTCTGACGAGCGAAGGCATCTGAGTGGGACATACCTAGAGAGCAAAGAGCCTAGGGCATCAGTCGGGCCTGCCTTCAAGGCATTATATGTCAAGCAGAGAAGTTTAAAAGAGACTCTGAATGGGATAGGCAGCCAATGGAGATTCTTCCTTGCCAAGGTCGCAGAGGACATCCACGGCAGGGCCAGAACGAAGCGCGCTGCGGCATTTTGCACCACCTGCAGGCGTTGGAGAAGGCCCTTGTTGGCCCCGGCGTAAAGTGAATTGCAATAATCCAGCCTTGAGCCGACAAGGGCGATCACCACCTGTTTTCGTGCCTGTGGTGAAAGATAGTACGCGATTCGTTTCAGAATCCTAATGACACCCCAACAGGTGGCCACCGTTCTGTTCACCTGCAATTCCATAGAGAGCCGAGTGTCGAAGATGACGCCTAGGTTCCTGGCAGATAGAGTGGGAGTGGGGCAGATGCCTAAAGATGAGGGCCACCACTCATCTGACCACAGTTCCTGGTCTTTGCCAAAGACCAGGACCTCCGTTTTGTCACCGTTCAACTTCAATGAGTTGAGAATCATCCAGTCTGCAACAAGTTGCATACAGGATTTGAAGTTGGACGCGGTGACATTCACGGAGTGGGTCAGAGACACCATGATCTGCGTGTCGTCGGCATACGACACTACCTCCATCCCCTGAGATCTTACCAGTCTTGCAAGGGGGGCCACATAGATGTTAAACAGGGTCGGACTCAATGCCGACCCCTGTGGCACCCCACATTGCAACGACTTAACAGGGGAGAGGTGATCCCCCAGCATTACTCGCTGCTCTCGCTGATGAAGAAAGGAATTCAGGAGACTCAAGGCCGGTCCTGCTACCCCTGCCTCCCTTAACCTAGATGTTAAAGTACTGGGAGACAGGGTATCAAACGAAGGGGTCATAGATGGAGGAGGATCCTGACTTATGGTGGGGAACTGCAAAAACTTTTTTAATGCACCCCCCTATACTTTCTGATTTCTGTTTGGAGGGGGCAGTCGGGGAGCAGTATTAAAAGGTGCTTAGGCGCAACGTGAAGAGCGATGAGGTGCACAGAATGGCATGCCTTCCAGGTACTTTTTGGGGGGGCTACCATTATTTTTTATTGCTCTGATCCTCCCTCATGGGGTGTACCCCAAATGGTTAGGGGCAACGGGGGAGGGGGGGTGGCAAAAAGCTGTTTGACAGTTTCTGTTACCAACAGGGGTCACCATACGATTCTGCTGCAGTTATGGTATTGAAAGGTACAACAAGGAGCATGTGAATGTACTTTTGCAGGTGGGGTGCCCCAAAATGTTACTGCCAGCAGCAGCAGCCCCCCTCCTCCCCACCCAGCAGATTGGTATAGGTACCTTTAGGACATTTCTGTTGAAAAAAGAGGCTATAGCGAATCGTGCTATGAAATCCTAGAGCACTAACATTTGCTAAATAAAGGTGGCATCGGAGCATACGAATGAGGCAGAGAGAGGCTACTGTTGCCAATTGGTTTGGTGGGTCATAGTGAATAACCTCGGCATGCAAATAGGCAGTGTGAGGATTGGCAGTGTCTGTAGAGAATTTTGGCATGCTCTTCAGCTTATTTTTTCCTCCTTACGTTGGCTATGAACTACAGAGGAAAGGCCCGGCCTTACTGTTGGACAAAACATGTATTTATGATTTTAAGAAGTGTAGTCTGACTGTACTGAGAGGGGCTGTACAGTACGGTAAATGCCTGTATACCCCTGCAATGTGCATCCAACTGTCACTTGAGATTCAATAGCGAACGAAGCAGCTGGGTTACTGACTGAATGTAAATGGAAGGCACATAGCAAGGGTGTTTGTGGTCACTCAAATGATTGAAACCTGGTTGATGCACTACCAAAGCTGGGGTTCCAGGAGGGAACATTTGAGGGGCATTGAGATGGTGGTGCCCAGAGGTCAAAATATGTTTCAGAGACAGAGAGGTACTGCGGTCCTGGTCCCACATTGGGGGTAGTCAAAAGTCAGGCTAAAGATTTCTGTCCAACTGTTACCACGTTTTGTGCAGCCTGGCTCCCTCTGTAACGATTCCCCAGTGTCTTTCGATCCTACAGATGACTGTAGCAAACTTCCCAAATTTTTTCTTGGCCTCATACCCCCAAAGGAGTGCCTGACATTTGCCAGCCTAACGATACTCACATTCTGGGAAAAACCTCACTAACCATGCATATTTATGCACCACACATGGCAAATCCTTGCAATTGCAGAACATCATATCGCACTTGTCATCTTTGAGGTGCTGTAAGTATTTGGATTTGAGGGAAATATTCATCCTTGCTTGCTCTCCCACCTGAAGTCTATGGTGCTGCTGTTCCTTTCTCACATGTCCCTACAAAGAGACAAGTGACACACAGACTCAATCACTCAGCAAACATATATGCTTTGACGCTTTCATCTTGCTGTTTACCTTCCAAATGTTCCCCCTTCACCACAAATACAGGCCAGCCATTCCTCATCCCCTCAGTCATCGTAGTCATTCACTCCTTAGGCCCTGCAAGACAAAAATGACCAAGAATCATGTCAGCAAGAAGGAGAAAAGCCTCAGTGTGCTCTTTTGTTCATACTGCTGCCCCCTAGTAACACTTCATGGCCACTGCAGCTTAAGAATGGGACTGAGAAGAGGGCTCTCCTATGCAAATAATGTCCTCCCATGCATACTTTCTTCTGAGACGGTCGGCGGCTTGTGCCGTGATACTGCCTCCAACATATGGTCTTCAACCAAATTTTAAAAAAGCCCACCTGCCTTAGACGAAGGATTTTGCCACTCGAAGGAAGCACATGGGGACATCACCATCATTTAGCAGGGTCCTAAATTGCCTGCTGTCCGCCTGTATACAGAACAAGGACGTTCGTGGCCGTTCGTGAGCGTTCTTCAAAGGAAGGAGGTGGGTGAATAAATCCAAGATGCCAGGGCAGGCCCAGCCCAGCCCAGTGCAGCCCAGCCCGGCACAGCGCACTGCTGTGGAGGTCCACTCCTTCACATCCTGCAGCAGGCATGATGCAGATCTACTAGAGCAAAGGCTTGACTCTGCTCTTGTCTGTCTCTTAAAGGAAAAATCTTTCCAACTTCTTATTGCACCTAATAAATGGACTCTAGCTAGCCTCAAACTCGACCCATCATTTCATTAGCCAGAGCTCATACTTGACCTTTATTTCTATCCAAGCTCACTGGCACCAAACCCCTGATTTGAGCGAGTGGCTCACACTAAAATGAAAAATCACCATCAACCAACCTATTTTACAATAAGTGTAGCACCATCCTCGCATTCTTGTGCTCAGTTATAACCCCCAATACCACAATTGCACTCTGCAATTCACCAAACTTAAAGGACAAAGAATGACGACATTGATAAAGGAAGATAAGGCCTTGTTCCTAGCACCTACTTGAGAAATAGGGCGGTTGGTAGAAGGTCATGAGAGAAAACATATGAAATGTTGGGAGACACCTGCCAAAAAAACACTAGCAAAAAAAAAAATCACTGTTTGAAAATTTCCCACCTTGGGACACTTCTACAGCCCTGGCAGGATTCGAACCCTGGCCTGTGAGGGCTGTCCCCCCAAAGGTACAAGCCTTACCTTTGAGCTATCTCCTTGGTGGTCTAGAGGATTGCAGTAGTAACTATAAGCAACATACAGGCCTTGGTGTCCTTCCCTGTGGCTTCCATTGCACATTAAATGGATGACCATGACATAAGGACAATTTGATAGGCTACTTACATGGAAACCAGAAAAACACTTAGCAAAAAAAAAAAAAGAAAATCACTGTTTGAAAATTTCCCACCTTGGGATACTTCTACAGCACTGGCAGGATTCGAACCCTGGCCTGTGAGGGCTGTCCCCACCAAAGGTACAAGCCTTACCTTTGAGCTATAGCTCCTTGGTGGTCTTGAGGATTGCAGTAGTAACTATAAGCAACATACAGGCCTTGGTGTCCTTTCCTGTGGCTTCCATTGCACATTAAATGGATGACCATGACATAAGGACAATTTGATAGGCTACTTACATGGAAACCAGAAAAACACTTAGCAAAAAAAAATAAAAGAAAATCACTGTTTGAAAATTTCCCACCTTGGGATACTTCTACAGCACTGGCAGGATTCGAACCCTGGCCTGTGAGGGCTGTCCCCACCAAAGGTACAAGCCTTACCTTTGAGCTATAGCTCCTTGGTGGTCTAGATGATTGCAGAAGTAACTATAAGCAACATACAGGCCTTGGTGTCCTTTCCTGTGGCTTCCATTGCACATTAAAAGGATGACCATGACATAAGGACAATTTGATAGGCTACTTACATGGAAACCAGTCTGGTCCAGTGGGTAAGTTCCTGCCTTCCATCCAGGCAACCAGGGTTCAAATCCCGGGTTCGGCACCAGGTAAGTAAATTGGTAAGTAAAATGTGTCTGTGTGTTGTGTAAGAGTGGAATCATGCCTAGCGAAAGAGGGATTGCAGATTGGTCGGTAAGTAAAATAGGTGTGGAAAGAAAGGTGAAAGAAAGAGAATGGGTGTTGTCTGTAGGAGGAGGACCCTGGGCAGGTTGGGTGGGGTCAGAGAGGAGGGGTATAGGAGGAGCCTGGCAGAGGGGGGGTGTAGGAGGAGCCTAGTCAGATTGGGTGGGGTCAAATAGGAGGAGCCTGGGCAGAATGGGAGGAGCCTGGGTGGAGTCAGAGAGGAGGGGGTATAGGAGGAGCCTGGGCAGAATGGGTATAGGAGGAGCCTAGTCAGATTGGGTGAGGTCAGAGAGGAGGGGTATAGGAGGAGCCTGGGCAGAATGGGTGGGGTCAAATAGGAGGAGCCTGGGCAGAATGGGTGGGGTCAGACAGCAGAGGAGGGGTTAAGGAGGAGCCTAGTCAGATTGGGTGGGGTCAGAGAGGAGGGGGTATAGGAGGAGCCTAGTCAGATTGGGTGAGGTCAGAGAGGAGGGGTATAGGAGGAGCCTGGGCAGAATGGGTGGGGTCAAATAGGAGGAGCCTGGGCAGAATGGGTGGGGTCAGACAGCAGAGGAGGGGTTAAGGAGGAGCCTAGTCAGATTGGGTGGGGTCAGAGAGGAGGGGGTATAGGAGGAGCCTAGTCAGATTGGGTGAGGTCAGAGAGGAGAGGATTGGTTTAGGAGGAGCTTAGTCAGAATGGGTGGGGTCAGACAGCAGAGGAGGGGCTTAGGAGGAGCCTAGTCAGATTGGGGTCAAATAAGAGGGGTATGGGAGGAGCCTGGGCAGAATGGGTGGAGTCAGAGAGGAGGGGGTATAGGAGGAGCCTAGTCAGATTGGGTGGGGTCAGAGAGCAGAGGAGGGGTTAAGGAGGAGCCTAGTCAGATTGGGTGTGGTCAAATAGGAGGAGCCTGGGCAGAATGGGTGGGGTCTGAGGGCCTAGGAAATGAAATGAAATGAAATAAAATTTATAAACGCGCTACTATGCCCAGTGGGCGTCAAGGCGCCTAACTCAAAATTAGCTGCAGACAGAGACAAGAGCTCACTGATAAGCTTTAGTAAAACACCAAGTTTTCAGAACTTTCTTAAAAAGATCAAGTGAGGGCTGTTGTATGATCTCCAGAGGAAGAGTATTCCAGAGTTGAGGTGCAAGAATGGAGAAAGCCTTGCTTCCCCATCGTGCCGTCCTAGCTCGAGGGACTACCAATTGATTAAGCTCTGACGAGCGAAGGCATCTGAGTGGGACATACCTAGAGAGCAAAGAGCCTAGGGCATCAGTCGGGCCTGCCTTCAAGGCATTATATGTCAAGCAGAGAAGTTTAAAAGAGACTCTGAATGGGATAGGCAGCCAATGGAGATTCTTCCTTGCCAAGGTCGCAGAGGACATCCACGGCAGGGCCAGAACGAAGCGCGCTGCGGCATTTTGCACCACCTGCAGGCGTTGGAGAAGGCCCTTGTTGGCCCCGGCGTAAAGTGAATTGCAATAATCCAGCCTTGAGCCGACAAGGGCGATCACCACCTGTTTTCGTGCCTGTGGTGAAAGATAGTACGCGATTCGTTTCAGAATCCTAATGACACCCCAACAGGTGGCCACCGTTCTGTTCACCTGCAATTCCATAGAGAGCCGAGTGTCGAAGATGACGCCTAGGTTCCTGGCAGATAGAGTGGGAGTGGGGCAGATGCCTAAAGATGAGGGCCACCACTCATCTGACCACAGTTCCTGGTCTTTGCCAAAGACCAGGACCTCCGTTTTGTCACCGTTCAACTTCAATGAGTTGAGAATCATCCAGTCTGCAACAAGTTGCATACAGGATTTGAAGTTGGACGCGGTGACATTCACGGAGTGGGTCAGAGACACCATGATCTGCGTGTCGTCGGCATACGACACTACCTCCATCCCCTGAGATCTTACCAGTCTTGCAAGGGGGGCCACATAGATGTTAAACAGGGTCGGACTCAATGCCGACCCCTGTGGCACCCCACATTGCAACGACTTAACAGGGGAGAGGTGATCCCCCAGCATTACTCGCTGCTCTCGCTGATGAAGAAAGGAATTCAGGAGACTCAAGGCCGGTCCTGCTACCCCTGCCTCCCTTAACCTAGATGTTAAAGTACTGGGAGACAGGGTATCAAACGAAGGGGTCATAGATGGAGGAGGATCCTGACTTATGGTGGGGAACTGCAAAAACTTTTTTAATGCACCCCCCTATACTTTCTGATTTCTGTTTGGAGGGGGCAGTCGGGGAGCAGTATTAAAAGGTGCTTAGGCGCAACGTGAAGAGCGATGAGGTGCACAGAATGGCATGCCTTCCAGGTACTTTTTGGGGGGGCTACCATTATTTTTTATTGCTCTGATCCTCCCTCATGGGGTGTACCCCAAATGGTTAGGGGCAACGGGGGAGGGGGGGTGGCAAAAAGCTGTTTGACAGTTTCTGTTACCAACAGGGGTCACCATACGATTCTGCTGCAGTTATGGTATTGAAAGGTACAACAAGGAGCATGTGAATGTACTTTTGCAGGTGGGGTGCCCCAAAATGTTACTGCCAGCAGCAGCAGCCCCCCTCCTCCCCACCCAGCAGATTGGTATAGGTACCTTTAGGACATTTCTGTTGAAAAAAGAGGCTATAGCGAATCGTGCTATGAAATCCTAGAGCACTAACATTTGCTAAATAAAGGTGGCATCGGAGCATACGAATGAGGCAGAGAGAGGCTACTGTTGCCAATTGGTTTGGTGGGTCATAGTGAATAACCTCGGCATGCAAATAGGCAGTGTGAGGATTGGCAGTGTCTGTAGAGAATTTTGGCATGCTCTTCAGCTTATTTTTTCCTCCTTACGTTGGCTATGAACTACAGAGGAAAGGCCCGGCCTTACTGTTGGACAAAACATGTATTTATGATTTTAAGAAGTGTAGTCTGACTGTACTGAGAGGGGCTGTACAGTACGGTAAATGCCTGTATACCCCTGCAATGTGCATCCAACTGTCACTTGAGATTCAATAGCGAACGAAGCAGCTGGGTTACTGACTGAATGTAAATGGAAGGCACATAGCAAGGGTGTTTGTGGTCACTCAAATGATTGAAACCTGGTTGATGCACTACCAAAGCTGGGGTTCCAGGAGGGAACATTTGAGGGGCATTGAGATGGTGGTGCCCAGAGGTCAAAATATGTTTCAGAGACAGAGAGGTACTGCGGTCCTGGTCCCACATTGGGGGTAGTCAAAAGTCAGGCTAAAGATTTCTGTCCAACTGTTACCACGTTTTGTGCAGCCTGGCTCCCTCTGTAACGATTCCCCAGTGTCTTTCGATCCTACAGATGACTGTAGCAAACTTCCCAAATTTTTTCTTGGCCTCATACCCCCAAAGGAGTGCCTGACATTTGCCAGCCTAACGATACTCACATTCTGGGAAAAACCTCACTAACCATGCATATTTATGCACCACACATGGCAAATCCTTGCAATTGCAGAACATCATATCGCACTTGTCATCTTTGAGGTGCTGTAAGTATTTGGATTTGAGGGAAATATTCATCCTTGCTTGCTCTCCCACCTGAAGTCTATGGTGCTGCTGTTCCTTTCTCACATGTCCCTACAAAGAGACAAGTGACACACAGACTCAATCACTCAGCAAACATATATGCTTTGACGCTTTCATCTTGCTGTTTACCTTCCAAATGTTCCCCCTTCACCACAAATACAGGCCAGCCATTCCTCATCCCCTCAGTCATCGTAGTCATTCACTCCTTAGGCCCTGCAAGACAAAAATGACCAAGAATCATGTCAGCAAGAAGGAGAAAAGCCTCAGTGTGCTCTTTTGTTCATACTGCTGCCCCCTAGTAACACTTCATGGCCACTGCAGCTTAAGAATGGGACTGAGAAGAGGGCTCTCCTATGCAAATAATGTCCTCCCATGCATACTTTCTTCTGAGACGGTCGGCGGCTTGTGCCGTGATACTGCCTCCAACATATGGTCTTCAACCAAATTTTAAAAAAGCCCACCTGCCTTAGACGAAGGATTTTGCCACTCGAAGGAAGCACATGGGGACATCACCATCATTTAGCAGGGTCCTAAATTGCCTGCTGTCCGCCTGTATACAGAACAAGGACGTTCGTGGCCGTTCGTGAGCGTTCTTCAAAGGAAGGAGGTGGGTGAATAAATCCAAGATGCCAGGGCAGGCCCAGCCCAGCCCAGTGCAGCCCAGCCCGGCACAGCGCACTGCTGTGGAGGTCCACTCCTTCACATCCTGCAGCAGGCATGATGCAGATCTACTAGAGCAAAGGCTTGACTCTGCTCTTGTCTGTCTCTTAAAGGAAAAATCTTTCCAACTTCTTATTGCACCTAATAAATGGACTCTAGCTAGCCTCAAACTCGACCCATCATTTCATTAGCCAGAGCTCATACTTGACCTTTATTTCTATCCAAGCTCACTGGCACCAAACCCCTGATTTGAGCGAGTGGCTCACACTAAAATGAAAAATCACCATCAACCAACCTATTTTACAATAAGTGTAGCACCATCCTCGCATTCTTGTGCTCAGTTATAACCCCCAATACCACAATTGCACTCTGCAATTCACCAAACTTAAAGGACAAAGAATGACGACATTGATAAAGGAAGATAAGGCCTTGTTCCTAGCACCTACTTGAGAAATAGGGCGGTTGGTAGAAGGTCATGAGAGAAAACATATGAAATGTTGGGAGACACCTGCCAAAAAAACACTAGCAAAAAAAAAAATCACTGTTTGAAAATTTCCCACCTTGGGACACTTCTACAGCCCTGGCAGGATTCGAACCCTGGCCTGTGAGGGCTGTCCCCCCAAAGGTACAAGCCTTACCTTTGAGCTATCTCCTTGGTGGTCTAGAGGATTGCAGTAGTAACTATAAGCAACATACAGGCCTTGGTGTCCTTCCCTGTGGCTTCCATTGCACATTAAATGGATGACCATGACATAAGGACAATTTGATAGGCTACTTACATGGAAACCAGAAAAACACTTAGCAAAAAAAAAAAAAGAAAATCACTGTTTGAAAATTTCCCACCTTGGGATACTTCTACAGCACTGGCAGGATTCGAACCCTGGCCTGTGAGGGCTGTCCCCACCAAAGGTACAAGCCTTACCTTTGAGCTATAGCTCCTTGGTGGTCTTGAGGATTGCAGTAGTAACTATAAGCAACATACAGGCCTTGGTGTCCTTTCCTGTGGCTTCCATTGCACATTAAATGGATGACCATGACATAAGGACAATTTGATAGGCTACTTACATGGAAACCAGAAAAACACTTAGCAAAAAAAAATAAAAGAAAATCACTGTTTGAAAATTTCCCACCTTGGGATACTTCTACAGCACTGGCAGGATTCGAACCCTGGCCTGTGAGGGCTGTCCCCACCAAAGGTACAAGCCTTACCTTTGAGCTATAGCTCCTTGGTGGTCTAGATGATTGCAGAAGTAACTATAAGCAACATACAGGCCTTGGTGTCCTTTCCTGTGGCTTCCATTGCACATTAAAAGGATGACCATGACATAAGGACAATTTGATAGGCTACTTACATGGAAACCAGTCTGGTCCAGTGGGTAAGTTCCTGCCTTCCATCCAGGCAACCAGGGTTCAAATCCCGGGTTCGGCACCAGGTAAGTAAATTGGTAAGTAAAATGTGTCTGTGTGTTGTGTAAGAGTGGAATCATGCCTAGCGAAAGAGGGATTGCAGATTGGTCGGTAAGTAAAATAGGTGTGGAAAGAAAGGTGAAAGAAAGAGAATGGGTGTTGTCTGTAGGAGGAGGACCCTGGGCAGGTTGGGTGGGGTCAGAGAGGAGGGGTATAGGAGGAGCCTGGCAGAGGGGGGGTGTAGGAGGAGCCTAGTCAGATTGGGTGGGGTCAAATAGGAGGAGCCTGGGCAGAATGGGAGGAGCCTGGGTGGAGTCAGAGAGGAGGGGGTATAGGAGGAGCCTGGCAGAGGGGGGTGTAGGAGGAGCCTAGTCAGATTGGGTGGGGTCAAATAGGAGGAGCCTGGGCAGAATGGGTGGAGTCAGAGAGGTGGGGCTTAGGAGGAGCCTGGGCAGAATGGGTGGGGTCAGAGAGGGGGGGCTTAGGCGGAGCCTGGGCAGAATGGGTGGGGGTCAGACAGCAGAGGAGCCTGGGCAGAATGGGTGGGGTCAGAGGGGTATGGGAGGAGCCTGGGCAGAATGGGTGGGTCAGACAGCAGAGGAGGGGCTTAGGAGGAGCCTGGGCAGAATGGGTGGGGTCAGAGAGGAGGAGCCTGGGCAGAATGGGTGGGTCAGACAGCAGAGGAGGGGCTTAGGAGGAGCCTGGGCAGAATGGGTGGGGTCAGAGAGGAGGAGCCTGGGCAGAATGGGTGGGGTCAGACAGCAGAGGAGGAGCCTGGGCAGAGGGGGTGGGGTCAGAGAGGAGGGGTATAGGAGGAGCCTGGGCAGAGGGGGTATAGGAAGAGCCTGGCCAGAGGGGGTGGGGTCAGAGAGGAGGGGCTTAGGAGGAGCTTAGTCAGATTGGGTGGGGTCAAATAGGAGGAGCCTGGGCAGAATGGGCGGGGTCAGACAGCAGAGGAGGGGCTTAGGAGGAGCCTGGGCAGAATGGCTGGGGTCAGAGAGGAGGGGCTTAGGCGGAGCCTGGGCAGAATGGGTGGGGTCAGACAGCAGAGGAGGGGCTTAGGAGGAGCCTGGGCAGGAGGAGCGGGTATATGGGCAGAATGGGTGGGGTCAGAGAGGAGGGGGTATAGGAGGCGCCTGGGCAGAATGGGTGGGGTCAGACAGCAGAGGAGGGGTATAGGAGGTGCCTGGGCAGAGGGGGTGGGGTCAGAGAGGAGGGGTATAGGAGGAGCCTGGGCAGAGGGGGTATAGGAGGAGCCTGGGCAGAGGGGGTGGGGTCAGAGAGGAGGGGTATAGGAGGAGCCTAGTCAGATTGTGTGGGGTCAAATAGGAGGAGCCTGGGTAGAATGGGTGGAGTCAGAGAGGAGGGGGTATAGGAGGAGCCTGGGCAGAATGGGTGGGGTCAGACAGCAGAGGAGGGGCTTAGGAGGGGCTTAGGAGGAGCCTAGTCAGATTGGGTGGGGTCAGAGAGGTGGGGTATAGGAGGAGCCTGGGGAGAATGGGTGGGGTCAGACAGCAGAGGAGGGGTATAGGAGGAGCCTGGGCAGAGGGGGTGGGGTCAGAGAGGAGGGGTATAGGAGGAGCCTGGGCAGAGGGGGTATAGGAGGAGCCTAGTCAGATTGGGTGGGGTCAAATAGGAGGAGCCTGGGCAGAATGGGTGGGGTCAGACAGCAGAGGAGGGGTATAAGAGGAGCCTGGGCAGAGGGGGTTAGGTCAGAGAGGAGGGGTATAGGAGGAGCCTGGGCAGAGGAGGAGGGGTATAGGAGGAGCCTGGGCAGAGGGGGTATAGGAGGAGCCTGGGCAGAGGGGGTGGGGTCAGAGAGGAGGGGCTTAGGAGGAGCCTAGTCAGATTGGGTGGGGTCAAATAGGAGGAGCCTGGGCAGAATGGGTGGGGTCAGACAGCAGAGGAGGGGCTTAGGAGGAGCCTAGTCAGATTGGGTGGGGTCAAATAGGAGGAGCCTGGGCAGAATGGGTGGGGTCAGACAGCAGAGGAGGGGCTTAGGAGGAGCCAAGTCAGATTGGGTGGGGTCAAATAGGAGGGGCTTAGGAGGAGCCTGGGCAGAATGGGTGGGGTCAGACAGCAGAGGAGGGGCTTAGGAGGAGCCTGGTCAGATTGGGTGGGGTCAAATAGGAGGAGCCTGGGCAGAATGGGTGAGGTCAGAGAGGAGGGGTATAGGAGGAGCCTGGGCAGAATGGGTGGGGTCAGAGAGGAGGGGCTTAGGCGGAGCCTGGGCAGAATGAGTGGGGGTCAGACAGCAGAGGAGCCTGGGCAGAATGGGTGGGGTCAGAGGGGTATGGGAGGAGCCTGGGCAGAATGGGTGGGTCAGACAGCAGAGGAGGGGCTTAGGAGGAGCCTGGGCAGAATGGGTGGGGTCAGAGAGGAGGAGCCTGGGCAGAATGGGTGGGGGTCAGACAGCAGAGGAGCCTGGGCAGAATGGGTGGGGTCAGAGGGGTATGGGAGGAGCCTGGGCAGAATGGGTGGGTCAGACAGCAGAGGAGGGGCTTAGGAGGAGCCTAGTCAGATTGGGTGGGGTCAGAGAGGTGGGGTATAGGAGGAGCCTGGGCAGAATGGGTGGGGTCAGACAGCAGAGGAGGGGCTTAGGAGGAGCCTAGTCAGATTGGGTGGGGTCAAATAGGAGGAGCCTGGGCAGAATGGGTGGGGTCAGACAGCAGAGGAGGAGCCTGGGCAGAGGGGGTGGGGTCAGAGAGGAGGGGTATAGGAGGAGCCTGGGCAGAGGGGGTATAGGAGGAGCCTGGCCAGAGGGGGTGGGGTCAGAGAGGAGGGGCTTAGGAGGAGCCTAGTCAGATTGGGTGGGGTCAAATAGGAGGAGGGGTATAGGAGGAGCCTGGGCAGAATGGGTGGGGTCAGACAGCAGAGGAGGGGCTTAGGAGGAGCCTGGGCAGAATGGGTGGGGTCAGAGAGGAGGGGCTTAGGAGGAGCCTAGTCAGATTGGGTGGGGTCAGACAGCAGAGGAGGGGCTTAGGAGGAGCCTGGGCAGGAGGAGCGGGTATATGGGCAGAATGGGTGGAGTCAGAGAGGAGGGGGTATAGGAGGCGCCTGGGCAGAATGGGTGGGGTCAGACAGCAGAGGAGGGGTATAGGAGGAGCCTGGGCAGAGGGGGTGGGGTCAGAGAGGAGGGGTATAGGAGGAGCCTGGGCAGAGGGGGTATAGGAGGAGCCTGGGCAGAGGGGGTGGGGTCAGAGAGGAGGGGTATAGGAGGGGGTATAGGAGGAGCCTAGTCAGATTGTGTGGGGTCAAATAGGAGGAGCCTGGGTAGAATGGGTGGAGTCAGAGAGGAGGGGGTATAGGAGGAGCCTGGGCAGAATGGGTGGGGTCAGACAGCAGAGGAGGGGCTTAGGAGGGGCTTAGGAGGAGCCTAGTCAGATTGGGTGGGGTCAGAGAGGTGGGGTATAGGAGGAGCCTGGGGAGAATGGGTGGGGTCAGACAGCAGAGGAGGGGTATAGGAGGAGCCTGGGCAGAGGGGGTGGGGTCAGAGAGGAGGGGTATAGGAGGAGCCTGGGCAGAGGGGGTATAGGAGGAGCCTAGTCAGATTGGGTGGGGTCAAATAGGAGGAGCCTGGGCAGAATGGGTGGGGTCAGACAGCAGAGGAGGGGTATAGGAGGAGCCTGGGCAGAGGGGGTTAGGTCAGAGAGGAGGGGTATAGGAGGAGCCTGGGCAGAGGAGGAGGGGTATAGGAGGAGCCTGGGCAGAGGGGGTATAGGAGGAGCCTGGGCAGAGGGGGTGGGGTCAGAGAGGAGGGGCTTAGGAGGAGCCTAGTCAGATTGGGTGGGGTCAAATAGGAGGAGCCTGGGCAGAATGGGTAGAGTCAGAGAGGAGGGGCTTAGGAGGAGCCTGGGCAGAGGGGGTATAGGAGGAGCCTAGTCAGATTGGGTGGGGTCAAATAGGAGGAGCCTGGGCAGAATGGGTGGGGTCAGAGGGGTATGGGAGGAGCCTGGGTAGAATGGGTGGAGTCAGAGAGGAGGGGGTTAGGAGGAGCCTGGGCAGAGGGGGTATAGGAGGAGCCTAGTCAGATTGGGTGGGGTCAAATAGGAGGAGCCTGGGCAGAATGGGTGGGGTCAGACAGCAGAGGAGGGGCTTAGGAGGAGCCTAGTCAGATTGGGTGGGGTCAAATAGGAGGAGCCTGGGCAGAATGGGTAGAGTCAGAGAGGAGGGGCTTAGGAGGAGCCTGGGCAGAGGGGGTATAGGAGGAGCCTAGTCAGATTGGGTGGGGTCAAATAGGAGGGGGTATAGGAGGAGCCTGGGCAGAATGGGTGGGGTCAAATAGGAGGAGCCTGGGCAGAATGGGTGGGGTCAGACGGCAGAGCAGGGGCTTAGGAGGAGCCTAGTCAGATTGGGTGGGGTCAGAGAGGAGGGGTATAGGAGGAGCCTGGGCAGAATGGGTGGAGTCAGAGAGGAGGGGGTATAGGAGGAGCCTGGGCAGAATGGGTATAGGAGGAGCCTAGTCAGATTGGGTGAGGTCAGAGAGGAGGGGTATAGGAGGAGCCTGGGCAGAGGGGTTAAGGAGGAGCCTAGTCAGATTGGGTGGGGTCAGAGAGGAGGGGGTATAGGAGGAGCCTAGTCAGATTGGGTGAGGTCAGAGAGGAGGGGCTGAGGAGGAGCCTGGGCAGAATGGGTGGAGTCAGACAGCAGAGGATTGGTTTAGGAGGAGCCTAGTCAGATTGGGGTCAAATAAGAGGGGTATAGGAGGAGCCTGGGCAGAATGGGTGGGGTCAGAGGGGTATGGGAGGAGCCTGGGCAGAATGGGTGGAGTCAGAGAGGAGGGGGTATAGGAGGAGCCTAGTCAGATTGGGTGGGGTCAGAGAGCAGAGGAGGGGTTAAGGAGGAGCCTAGTCAGATTGGGTGTGGTCAAATAGGAGGAGCCTGGGCAGAATGGGTGGGGTCAGAGGGGTATGGGAGGAGCCTGGGTAGAATGGGTGGAGTCAGAGAGGAGGGGGTATAGGAGGAGCCTGGGCAGAATGGGTGGGGTCAGACAGCAGAGGAGGGGCTTAGGAGGAGCCTGGGCAGAATCGGTGGGGTCAGACAGCAGAGGAGGGGCTTAGGAGGAGCCTGGGCAGAATGGGTGGGGTCAGAGAGGAGATGCTTAGGCGGAGCCTGGGCAGAATGGGTGGGGTCAGACAGCAGAGGAGGGGCTTAGGAGGAGCCTAGTCAGATTGGGTGGGGTCAAATAGGAGGAGCCTAGTCAGAATGGGTGGAGTCAGAGAGGAGGGGGTATAGGAGGAGCCTAGTCAGATTGAGTGGGGTCAGAGAGGAGGGGCTTAGGAGGAGCCTAGGGGCTTAGGAGGAGCCTAGTCAGATTGGGTGGGGTCAGAGAGGAGGGGTATAGGAGGAGCCTGGGCAGAATGGGTGGGGTCAGACAGCAGATGAGGGGCTTAGGAGGAGCCTGGGCAGAATTGGTGGGGTCAGAGAGGAGGGGCTTAGGAGGAGCCTGGGCAGAATGGGTGGGGTCAGACAGCAGAGGAGGGGCTTAGGAGGAGCCTAGTCAGATTGGGTGGGGTCAAATAGGAGGAGCCTGGGCAGAATGGGTGAGGTCAGAGAGGAGGGGTATAGGAGGAGCCTGGGCAGAGGGGGTATAGGAGGAGCCTAGTCAGATTGGGTGGGGTCAAATAGGAGGGGGTATAGGAGGAGCCTGGGCAGAATGGGTGGGGTCAAATAGGAGGAGCCTGGGCAGAATGGGTGGGGTCAGACAGCAGAGGAGGGGTTAAGGAGGAGCCTAGTCAGATTGGGTGGGGTCAGAGACGAGGGGTATAGGAGGAGCCTGGGCAGAATGGGTGGAGTCAGAGAGGAGGGGGTATAGGAGGAGCCTGGGCAGAATGGGTATAGGAGGAGCCTAGTCAGATTGGGTGAGGTCAGAGAGGAGGGGTATAGGAGGAGCCTGGGCAGAATGGGTGGGGTCAAATAGGAGGAGCCTGGGCAGAATGGGTGGGGTCAGACAGCAGAGGAGGGGTTAAGGAGGAGCCTAGTCAGATTGGGTGGGGTCAGAGAGGAGGGGGTATAGGAGGAGCCTAGTCAGATTGGGTGAGGTCAGAGAGGAGAGGATTGGTTTAGGAGGAGCTTAGTCAGAATGGGTGGGGTCAGACAGCAGAGGAGGGGCTTAGGAGGAGCCTAGTCAGATTGGGGTCAAATAAGAGGGGTATGGGAGGAGCCTGGGCAGAATGGGTGGAGTCAGAGAGGAGGGGGTATAGGAGGAGCCTAGTCAGATTGGGTGGGGTCAGAGAGCAGAGGAGGGGTTAAGGAGGAGCCTAGTCAGATTGGGTGTGGTCAAATAGGAGGAGCCTGGGCAGAATGGGTGGGGTCTGAGGGCCTAGGAAATGAAATGAAATGAAATAAAATTTATAAACGCGCTACTATGCCCAGTGGGCGTCAAGGCGCCTAACTCAAAATTAGCTGCAGACAGAGACAAGAGCTCACTGATAAGCTTTAGTAAAACACCAAGTTTTCAGAACTTTCTTAAAAAGATCAAGTGAGGGCTGTTGTATGATCTCCAGAGGAAGAGTATTCCAGAGTTGAGGTGCAAGAATGGAGAAAGCCTTGCTTCCCCATCGTGCCGTCCTAGCTCGAGGGACTACCAATTGATTAAGCTCTGACGAGCGAAGGCATCTGAGTGGGACATACCTAGAGAGCAAAGAGCCTAGGGCATCAGTCGGGCCTGCCTTCAAGGCATTATATGTCAAGCAGAGAAGTTTAAAAGAGACTCTGAATGGGATAGGCAGCCAATGGAGATTCTTCCTTGCCAAGGTCGCAGAGGACATCCACGGCAGGGCCAGAACGAAGCGCGCTGCGGCATTTTGCACCACCTGCAGGCGTTGGAGAAGGCCCTTGTTGGCCCCGGCGTAAAGTGAATTGCAATAATCCAGCCTTGAGCCGACAAGGGCGATCACCACCTGTTTTCGTGCCTGTGGTGAAAGATAGTACGCGATTCGTTTCAGAATCCTAATGACACCCCAACAGGTGGCCACCGTTCTGTTCACCTGCAATTCCATAGAGAGCCGAGTGTCGAAGATGACGCCTAGGTTCCTGGCAGATAGAGTGGGAGTGGGGCAGATGCCTAAAGATGAGGGCCACCACTCATCTGACCACAGTTCCTGGTCTTTGCCAAAGACCAGGACCTCCGTTTTGTCACCGTTCAACTTCAATGAGTTGAGAATCATCCAGTCTGCAACAAGTTGCATACAGGATTTGAAGTTGGACGCGGTGACATTCACGGAGTGGGTCAGAGACACCATGATCTGCGTGTCGTCGGCATACGACACTACCTCCATCCCCTGAGATCTTACCAGTCTTGCAAGGGGGGCCACATAGATGTTAAACAGGGTCGGACTCAATGCCGACCCCTGTGGCACCCCACATTGCAACGACTTAACAGGGGAGAGGTGATCCCCCAGCATTACTCGCTGCTCTCGCTGATGAAGAAAGGAATTCAGGAGACTCAAGGCCGGTCCTGCTACCCCTGCCTCCCTTAACCTAGATGTTAAAGTACTGGGAGACAGGGTATCAAACGAAGGGGTCATAGATGGAGGAGGATCCTGACTTATGGTGGGGAACTGCAAAAACTTTTTTAATGCACCCCCTATACTTTCTGATTTCTGTTTGGAGGGGGCAGTCGGGGAGCAGTATTAAAAGGTGCTTAGGCGCAACGTGAAGAGCGATGAGGTGCACAGAATGGCATGCCTTCCAGGTACTTTTTGGGGGGGCTACCATTATTTTTTATTGCTCTGATCCTCCCTCATGGGGTGTACCCCAAATGGTTAGGGGCAACGGGGGGGGGGGGTGGCAAAAAGCTGTTTGACAGTTTCTGTTACCAACAGGGGTCACCATACGATTCTGCTGCAGTTATGGTATTGAAAGGTACAACAAGGAGCATGTGAATGTACTTTTGCAGGTGGGGTGCCCCAAAATGTTACTGCCAGCAGCAGCAGCCCCCCTCCTCCCCACCCAGCAGATTGGTATAGGTACCTTTAGGACATTTCTGTTGAAAAAAGAGGCTATAGCGAATCGTGCTATGAAATCCTAGAGCACTAACATTTGCTAAATAAAGGTGGCATCGGAGCATACGAATGAGGCAGAGAGAGGCTACTGTTGCCAATTGGTTTGGTGGGTCATAGTGAATAACCTCGGCATGCAAATAGGCAGTGTGAGGATTGGCAGTGTCTGTAGAGAATTTTGGCATGCTCTTCAGCTTATTTTTTCCTCCTTACGTTGGCTATGAACTACAGAGGAAAGGCCCGGCCTTACTGTTGGACAAAACATGTATTTATGATTTTAAGAAGTGTAGTCTGACTGTACTGAGAGGGGCTGTACAGTACGGTAAATGCCTGTATACCCCTGCAATGTGCATCCAACTGTCACTTGAGATTCAATAGCGAACGAAGCAGCTGGGTTACTGACTGAATGT
The DNA here is from genome assembly GCF_964263255.1 of Lissotriton vulgaris. Lineage (NCBI taxonomy): Eukaryota > Metazoa > Chordata > Amphibia > Caudata > Salamandridae > Lissotriton > Lissotriton vulgaris. The sequence goes on from NC_141695.1 coordinate 1,004,830,376, forward strand.
AAATGGAAGGCACATAGCAAGGGTGTTTGTGGTCACTCAAATGATTGAAACCTGGTTGATGCACTACCAAAGCTGGGGTTCCAGGAGGGAACATTTGAGGGGCATTGAGATGGTGGTGCCCAGAGGTCAAAATATGTTTCAGAGACAGAGAGGTACTGCGGTCCTGGTCCCACATTGGGGGTAGTCAAAAGTCAGGCTAAAGATTTCTGTCCAACTGTTACCACGTTTTGTGCAGCCTGGCTCCCTCTGTAACGATTCCCCAGTGTCTTTCGATCCTACAGATGACTGTAGCAAACTTCCCAAATTTTTTCTTGGCCTCATACCCCCAAAGGAGTGCCTGACATTTGCCAGCCTAACGATACTCACATTCTGGGAAAAACCTCACTAACCATGCATATTTATGCACCACACATGGCAAATCCTTGCAATTGCAGAACATCATATCGCACTTGTCATCTTTGAGGTGCTGTAAGTATTTGGATTTGAGGGAAATATTCATCCTTGCTTGCTCTCCCACCTGAAGTCTATGGTGCTGCTGTTCCTTTCTCACATGTCCCTACAAAGAGACAAGTGACACACAGACTCAATCACTCAGCAAACATATATGCTTTGACGCTTTCATCTTGCTGTTTACCTTCCAAATGTTCCCCCTTCACCACAAATACAGGCCAGCCATTCCTCATCCCCTCAGTCATCGTAGTCATTCACTCCTTAGGCCCTGCAAGACAAAAATGACCAAGAATCATGTCAGCAAGAAGGAGAAAAGCCTCAGTGTGCTCTTTTGTTCATACTGCTGCCCCCTAGTAACACTTCATGGCCACTGCAGCTTAAGAATGGGACTGAGAAGAGGGCTCTCCTATGCAAATAATGTCCTCCCATGCATACTTTCTTCTGAGACGGTCGGCGGCTTGTGCCGTGATACTGCCTCCAACATATGGTCTTCAACCAAATTTTAAAAAAGCCCACCTGCCTTAGACGAAGGATTTTGCCACTCGAAGGAAGCACATGGGGACATCACCATCATTTAGCAGGGTCCTAAATTGCCTGCTGTCCGCCTGTATACAGAACAAGGACGTTCGTGGCCGTTCGTGAGCGTTCTTCAAAGGAAGGAGGTGGGTGAATAAATCCAAGATGCCAGGGCAGGCCCAGCCCAGCCCAGTGCAGCCCAGCCCGGCACAGCGCACTGCTGTGGAGGTCCACTCCTTCACATCCTGCAGCAGGCATGATGCAGATCTACTAGAGCAAAGGCTTGACTCTGCTCTTGTCTGTCTCTTAAAGGAAAAATCTTTCCAACTTCTTATTGCACCTAATAAATGGACTCTAGCTAGCCTCAAACTCGACCCATCATTTCATTAGCCAGAGCTCATACTTGACCTTTATTTCTATCCAAGCTCACTGGCACCAAACCCCTGATTTGAGCGAGTGGCTCACACTAAAATGAAAAATCACCATCAACCAACCTATTTTACAATAAGTGTAGCACCATCCTCGCATTCTTGTGCTCAGTTATAACCCCCAATACCACAATTGCACTCTGCAATTCACCAAACTTAAAGGACAAAGAATGACGACATTGATAAAGGAAGATAAGGCCTTGTTCCTAGCACCTACTTGAGAAATAGGGCGGTTGGTAGAAGGTCATGAGAGAAAACATATGAAATGTTGGGAGACACCTGCCAAAAAAACACTAGCAAAAAAAAAAATCACTGTTTGAAAATTTCCCACCTTGGGACACTTCTACAGCCCTGGCAGGATTCGAACCCTGGCCTGTGAGGGCTGTCCCCCCAAAGGTACAAGCCTTACCTTTGAGCTATCTCCTTGGTGGTCTAGAGGATTGCAGTAGTAACTATAAGCAACATACAGGCCTTGGTGTCCTTCCCTGTGGCTTCCATTGCACATTAAATGGATGACCATGACATAAGGACAATTTGATAGGCTACTTACATGGAAACCAGAAAAACACTTAGCAAAAAAAAAAAAAGAAAATCACTGTTTGAAAATTTCCCACCTTGGGATACTTCTACAGCACTGGCAGGATTCGAACCCTGGCCTGTGAGGGCTGTCCCCACCAAAGGTACAAGCCTTACCTTTGAGCTATAGCTCCTTGGTGGTCTTGAGGATTGCAGTAGTAACTATAAGCAACATACAGGCCTTGGTGTCCTTTCCTGTGGCTTCCATTGCACATTAAATGGATGACCATGACATAAGGACAATTTGATAGGCTACTTACATGGAAACCAGAAAAACACTTAGCAAAAAAAAATAAAAGAAAATCACTGTTTGAAAATTTCCCACCTTGGGATACTTCTACAGCACTGGCAGGATTCGAACCCTGGCCTGTGAGGGCTGTCCCCACCAAAGGTACAAGCCTTACCTTTGAGCTATAGCTCCTTGGTGGTCTAGATGATTGCAGAAGTAACTATAAGCAACATACAGGCCTTGGTGTCCTTTCATGTGGCTTCCATTGCACATTAAAAGGATGACCATGACATAAGGACAATTTGATAGGCTACTTACATGGAAACCAGTGTGGTCCAGTGGGTAAGTTCCTGCCTTCCATCCAGACAACCAGGGTTCAAATCCCGGGTTCGGCACCAGGTAAGTAAATTGGTAAGTAAAATGTGTCTGTGTGTTGTGTAAGAGTGGAATCATGCCTAGCGAAAGAGGGATTGCAGATTGGTCGGTAAGTAAAATAGGTGTGGAAAGAAAGGTGAAAGAAAGAGAATGGGTGTTGTCTGTAGGAGGAGGACCCTGGGCAGGTTGGGTGGGGTCAGAGAGGAGGGGTATAGGAGGAGCCTGGCAGAGGGGGGGTGTAGGAGGAGCCTAGTCAGATTGGGTGGGGTCAAATAGGAGGAGCCTGGGCAGAATGGGAGGAGCCTGGGTGGAGTCAGAGAGGAGGGGGTATAGGAGGAGCCTGGCAGAGGGGGGTGTAGGAGGAGCCTAGTCAGATTGGGTGGGGTCAAATAGGAGGAGCCTGGGCAGAATGGGTGGAGTCAGAGAGGTGGGGCTTAGGAGGAGCCTGGGCAGAATGGGTGGGGTCAGAGAGGAGGGGCTTAGGCGGAGCCTGGGCAGAATGGGTGGGGGTCAGACAGCAGAGGAGCCTGGGCAGAATGGGTGGGGTCAGAGGGGTATGGGAGGAGCCTGGGCAGAATGGGTGGGTCAGACAGCAGAGGAGGGGCTTAGGAGGAGCCTGGGCAGAATGGGTGGGGTCAGAGAGGAGGAGCCTGGGCAGAATGGGTGGGGTCAGACAGCAGAGGAGGGGCTTAGGAGGAGCCTAGTCAGATTGGGTGGGGTCAGAGAGGTGGGGTATAGGAGGAGCCTGGGCAGAATGGGTGGGGTCAGACAGCAGAGGAGGAGCCTGGGCAGAATGGGTGAGGTCAGAGAGGAGGGGTATAGGAGGAGCCTGGGCAGAGGGGGTATAGGAGGAGCCTGGCCAGAGGGGGTGGGGTCAGAGAGGAGGGGCTTAGGAGGAGCTTAGTCAGATTGGGTGGGGTCAAATAGGAGGAGCCTGGGCAGAATGGGCGGGGTCAGACAGCAGAGGAGGGGCTTAGGAGGAGCCTGGGCAGAATGGCTGGGGTCAGAGAGGAGGGGCTTAGGCGGAGCCTGGGCAGAATGGGTGGGGTCAGACAGCAGAGGAGGGGCTTAGGAGGAGCCTGGGCAGGAGGAGCGGGTATATGGGCAGAATGGGTGGGGTCAGAGAGGAGGGGCTTAGGAGGAGCCTGGGCAGAATGGGTGGAGTCAGAGAGGAGGGGGTATAGGAGGCGCCTGGGCAGAATGGGTGGGGTCAGACAGCAGAGGAGGGGTATAGGAGGTGCCTGGGCAGAGGGGGTGGGGTCAGAGAGGAGGGGTATAGGAGGAGCCTGGGCAGAGGGGGTATAGGAGGAGCCTGGGCAGAGGGGGTGGGGTCAGAGAGGAGGGGTATAGGAGGAGCCTAGTCAGATTGTGTGGGGTCAAATAGGAGGAGCCTGGGTAGAATGGGTGGAGTCAGAGAGGAGGGGGTATAGGAGGAGCCTGGGCAGAATGGGTGGGGTCAGACAGCAGAGGAGGGGCTTAGGAGGGGCTTAGGAGGAGCCTAGTCAGATTGGGTGGGGTCAGAGAGGTGGGGTATAGGAGGAGCCTGGGGAGAATGGGTGGGGTCAGACAGCAGAGGAGGGGTATAGGAGGAGCCTGGGCAGAGGGGGTGGGGTCAGAGAGGAGGGGTATAGGAGGAGCCTGGGCAGAATGGGTGGGGTCAGACAGCAGAGGAGGGGCTTAGGAGGAGCCTAGTCAGATTGGGTGGGGTCAAATAGGAGGAGCCTGGGCAGAATGGGCGGGGTCAGACAGCAGAGGAGGGGCTTAGGAGGAGCCTGGGCAGAATGGCTGGGGTCAGAGAGGAGGGGCTTAGGCGGAGCCTGGGCAGAATGGGTGGGGTCAGACAGCAGAGGAGGGGCTTAGGAGGAGCCTGGGCAGGAGGAGCGGGTATATGGGCAGAATGGGTGGGGTCAGAGAGGAGGGGCTTAGGAGGAGCCTGGGCAGAATGGGTGGAGTCAGAGAGGAGGGGGTATAGGAGGCGCCTGGGCAGAATGGGTGGGGTCAGACAGCAGAGGAGGGGTATAGGAGGTGCCTGGGCAGAGGGGGTGGGGTCAGAGAGGAGGGGTATAGGAGGAGCCTGGGCAGAGGGGGTATAGGAGGAGCCTGGGCAGAGGGGGTGGGGTCAGAGAGGAGGGGTATAGGAGGAGCCTAGTCAGATTGTGTGGGGTCAAATAGGAGGAGCCTGGGTAGAATGGGTGGAGTCAGAGAGGAGGGGGTATAGGAGGAGCCTGGGCAGAATGGGTGGGGTCAGACAGCAGAGGAGGGGCTTAGGAGGGGCTTAGGAGGAGCCTAGTCAGATTGGGTGGGGTCAGAGAGGTGGGGTATAGGAGGAGCCTGGGGAGAATGGGTGGGGTCAGACAGCAGAGGAGGGGTATAGGAGGAGCCTGGGCAGAGGGGGTGGGGTCAGAGAGGAGGGGTATAGGAGGAGCCTGGGCAGAGGGGGTATAGGAGGAGCCTAGTCAGATTGGGTGGGGTCAAATAGGAGGAGCCTGGGCAGAATGGGTGGGGTCAGACAGCAGAGGAGGGGTATAAGAGGAGCCTGGGCAGAGGGGGTTAGGTCAGAGAGGAGGGGTATAGGAGGAGCCTGGGCAGAGGAGGAGGGGTATAGGAGGAGCCTGGGCAGAGGGGGTATAGGAGGAGCCTGGGCAGAGGGGGTGGGGTCAGAGAGGAGGGGCTTAGGAGGAGCCTAGTCAGATTGGAGGGGCTTAGGAGGAGCCTGGGCAGAATGGGTGGGGTCAGACAGCAGAGGAGGGGCTTAGGAGGAGCCTAGTCAGATTGGGTGGGGTCAAATAGGAGGAGCCTGGGCAGAATGGGTGAGGTCAGAGAGGAGGGGTATAGGAGGAGCCTGGGCAGAATGGGTGGGGTCAGAGAGGAGGGGCTTAGGCGGAGCCTGGGCAGAATGGGTGGGGGTCAGACAGCAGAGGAGCCTGGGCAGAATGGGTGGGGTCAGAGGGGTATGGGAGGAGCCTGGGCAGAATGGGTGGGTCAGACAGCAGAGGAGGGGCTTAGGAGGAGCCTGGGCAGAATGGGTGGGGTCAGAGAGGAGGAGCCTGGGCAGAATGGGTGGGGGTCAGACAGCAGAGGAGCCTGGGCAGAATGGGTGGGGTCAGAGGGGTATGGGAGGAGCCTGGGCAGAATGGGTGGGTCAGACAGCAGAGGAGGGGCTTAGGAGGAGCCTAGTCAGATTGGGTGGGGTCAGAGAGGTGGGGTATAGGAGGAGCCTGGGCAGAATGGGTGGGGTCAGACAGCAGAGGAGGGGCTTAGGAGGAGCCTAGTCAGATTGGGTGGGGTCAAATAGGAGGAGCCTGGGCAGAATGGGTGGGGTCAGACAGCAGAGGAGGAGCCTGGGCAGAGGGGGTGGGGTCAGAGAGGAGGGGTATAGGAGGAGCCTGGGCAGAGGGGGTATAGGAGGAGCCTGGCCAGAGGGGGTGGGGTCAGAGAGGAGGGGCTTAGGAGGAGCTTAGTCAGATTGGGTGGGGTCAGAGGGGTATGGGAGGAGCCTGGGCAGAATGGGCGGGGTCAGACAGCAGAGGAGGGGCTTAGGAGGAGCCTGGGCAGAATGGCTGGGGTCAGAGAGGAGGGGCTTAGGCGGAGCCTGGGCAGAATGGGTGGGGTCAGACAGCAGAGGAGGGGCTTAGGAGGAGCCTGGGCAGGAGGAGCGGGTATATGGGCAGAATGGGTGGGGTCAGAGAGGAGGGGCTTAGGAGGAGCCTGGGCAGAATGGGTGGAGTCAGAGAGGAGGGGGTATAGGAGGCGCCTGGGCAGAATGGGTGGGGTCAGACAGCAGAGGAGGGGTATAGGAGGAGCCTGGGCAGAGGGGGTGGGGTCAGAGAGGAGGGGTATAGGAGGAGCCTGGGCAGAGGGGGTATAGGAGGAGCCTGGGCAGAGGGGGTGGGGTCAGAGAGGAGGGGTATAGGAGGGGGTATAGGAGGAGCCTAGTCAGATTGTGTGGGGTCAAATAGGAGGAGCCTGGGTAGAATGGGTGGAGTCAGAGAGGAGGGGGTATAGGAGGAGCCTGGGCAGAATGGGTGGGGTCAGACAGCAGAGGAGGGGCTTAGGAGGGGCTTAGGAGGAGCCTAGTCAGATTGGGTGGGGTCAGAGAGGTGGGGTATAGGAGGAGCCTGGGGAGAATGGGTGGGGTCAGACAGCAGAGGAGGGGTATAGGAGGAGCCTGGGCAGAGGGGGTGGGGTCAGAGAGGAGGGGTATAGGAGGAGCCTGGGCAGAGGGGGTATAGGAGGAGCCTAGTCAGATTGGGTGGGGTCAAATAGGAGGAGCCTGGGCAGAATGGGTGGGGTCAGACAGCAGAGGAGGGGTATAGGAGGAGCCTGGGCAGAGGGGGTTAGGTCAGAGAGGAGGGGTATAGGAGGAGCCTGGGCAGAGGAGGAGGGGTATAGGAGGAGCCTGGGCAGAGGGGGTATAGGAGGAGCCTGGGCAGAGGGGGTGGGGTCAGAGAGGAGGGGCTTAGGAGGAGCCTAGTCAGATTGGGTGGGGTCAAATAGGAGGAGCCTGGGCAGAATGGGTAGAGTCAGAGAGGAGGGGCTTAGGAGGAGCCTGGGCAGAGGGGGTATAGGAGGAGCCTAGTCAGATTGGGTGGGGTCAAATAGGAGGAGCCTGGGCAGAATGGGTGGGGTCAGACAGCAGAGGAGGGGCTTAGGAGGAGCCTAGTCAGATTGGGTGGGGTCAAATAGGAGGAGCCTGGGCAGAATGGGTGGGGTCAGACAGCAGAGGAGGGGCTTAGGAGGAGCCAAGTCAGATTGGGTGGGGTCAAATAGGAGGGGCTTAGGAGGAGCCTGGGCAGAATGGGTGGGGTCAGACAGCAGAGGAGGGGCTTAGGAGGAGCCTAGTCAGATTGGGTGGGGTCAAATAGGAGGAGCCTGGGCAGAATGGGTGAGGTCAGAGAGGAGGGGTATAGGAGGAGCCTGGGCAGAGGGGGTATAGGAGGAGCCTAGTCAGATTGGGTGGGGTCAAATAGGAGGGGGTATAGGAGGAGCCTGGGCAGAATGGGTGGGGCCAGACAGCAGAGGAGGGGCTTAGGAGGAACCTAGTCAGATTGGGTGGGGTCAAATAGGAGGAGCCTGGGCAGAATGGGTGGGGTCAGACGGCAGAGGAGGGGCTTAGGAGGAGCCTAGTCAGATTGGGTGGGGTCAGAGAGGAGGGGTATAGGAGGAGCCTGGGCAGAATGGGTGGAGTCAGAGAGGAGGGGGTATAGGAGGAGCCTGGGCAGAATGGGTATAGGAGGAGCCTAGTCAGATTGGGTGAGGTCAGAGAGGAGGGGTATAGGAGGAGCCTGGGCAGAGGGGTTAAGGAGGAGCCTAGTCAGATTGGGTGGGGTCAGAGAGGAGGGGGTATAGGAGGAGCCTAGTCAGATTGGGTGAGGTCAGAGAGGAGGGGCTGAGGAGGAGCCTGGGCAGAATGGGTGGAGTCAGACAGCAGAGGATTGGTTTAGGAGGAGCCTAGTCAGATTGGGGTCAAATAAGAGGGGTATAGGAGGAGCCTGGGCAGAATGGGTGGGGTCAGAGGGGTATGGGAGGAGCCTGGGCAGAATGGGTGGAGTCAGAGAGGAGGGGGTATAGGAGGAGCCTAGTCAGATTGGGTGGGGTCAGAGAGCAGAGGAGGGGTTAAGGAGGAGCCTAGTCAGATTGGGTGTGGTCAAATAGGAGGAGCCTGGGCAGAATGGGTGGGGTCAGAGGGGTATGGGAGGAGCCTGGGTAGAATGGGTGGAGTCAGAGAGGAGGGGGTATAGGAGGAGCCTGGGCAGAATGGGTGGGGTCAGACAGCAGAGGAGGGGCTTAGGAGGAGCCTGGGCAGAATCGGTGGGGTCAGACAGCAGAGGAGGGGCTTAGGAGGAGCCTGGGCAGAATGGGTGGGGTCAGAGAGGAGATGCTTAGGCGGAGCCTGGGCAGAATGGGTGGGGTCAGACAGCAGAGGAGGGGCTTAGGAGGAGCCTAGTCAGATTGGGTGGGGTCAAATAGGAGGAGCCTAGTCAGAATGGGTGGAGTCAGAGAGGAGGGGGTATAGGAGGAGCCTAGTCAGATTGGGTGGGGTCAGAGAGGAGGGGCTTAGGAGGAGCCTAGGGGCTTAGGAGGAGCCTAGTCAGATTGGGTGGGGTCAGAGAGGAGGGGTATAGGAGGAGCCTGGGCAGAATGGGTGGGGTCAGACAGCAGATGAGGGGCTTAGGAGGAGCCTGGGCAGAATTGGTGGGGTCAGAGAGGAGGGGCTTAGGAGGAGCCTGGGCAGAATGGGTGGGGTCAAATAGGAGGAGCCTGGGCAGAATGGGTGAGGTCAGAGAGGAGGGGTATAGGAGGAGCCTGGGCAGAGGGGGTATAGGAGGAGCCTAGTCAGATTGGGTGGGGTCAAATAGGAGGGGGTATAGGAGGAGCCTGGGCAGAATGGGTGGGGCCAGACAGCAGAGGAGGGGCTTAGGAGGAACCTAGTCAGATTGGGTGGGGTCAAATAGGAGGAGCCTGGGCAGAATGGGTGGGGTCAGACAGCAGAGGAGGGGCTTAGGAGGAGCCTAGTCAGATTGGGTGGGGTCAGAGAGGAGGGGTATAGGAGGAGCCTGGGCAGAATGGGTGGAGTCAGAGAGGAGGGGGTATAGGAGGAGCCTGGGCAGAATGGGTATAGGAGGAGCCTAGTCAGATTGGGTGAGGTCAGAGAGGAGGGGTATAGGAGGAGCCTGGGCAGAATGGGTGGGGTCAAATAGGAGGAGCCTGGGCAGAATGGGTGGGGTCAGACAGCAGAGGAGGGGTTAAGGAGGAGCCTAGTCAGATTGGGTGGGGTCAGAGAGGAGGGGGTATAGGAGGAGCCTAGTCAGATTGGGTGAGGTCAGAGAGGAGAGGATTGGTTTAGGAGGAGCTTAGTCAGAATGGGTGGGGTCAGACAGCAGAGGAGGGGCTTAGGAGGAGCCTAGTCAGATTGGGGTCAAATAAGAGGGGTATGGGAGGAGCCTGGGCAGAATGGGTGGAGTCAGAGAGGAGGGGGTATAGGAGGAGCCTAGTCAGATTGGGTGGGGTCAGAGAGCAGAGGAGGGGTTAAGGAGGAGCCTAGTCAGATTGGGTGTGGTCAAATAGGAGGAGCCTGGGCAGAATGGGTGGGGTCTGAGGGCCTAGGAAATGAAATGAAATGAAATAAAATTTATAAACGCGCTACTATGCCCAGTGGGCGTCAAGGCGCCTAACTCAAAATTAGCTGCAGACAGAGACAAGAGCTCACTGATAAGCTTTAGTAAAACACCAAGTTTTCAGAACTTTCTTAAAAAGATCAAGTGAGGGCTGTTGTATGATCTCCAGAGGAAGAGTATTCCAGAGTTGAGGTGCAAGAATGGAGAAAGCCTTGCTTCCCCCATCGTGCCGTCCTAGCTCGAGGGACTACCAATTGATTAAGCTCTGACGAGCGAAGGCATCTGAGTGGGACATACCTAGAGAGCAAAGAGCCTAGGGCATCAGTCGGGCCTGCCTTCAAGGCATTATATGTCAAGCAGAGAAGTTTAAAAGAGACTCTGAATGGGATAGGCAGCCAATGGAGATTCTTCCTTGCCAAGGTCGCAGAGGACATCCACGGCAGGGCCAGAACGAAGCGCGCTGCGGCATTTTGCACCACCTGCAGGCGTTGGAGAAGGCCCTTGTTGGCCCCGGCGTAAAGTGAATTGCAATAATCCAGCCTTGAGCCGACAAGGGCGATCACCACCTGTTTTCGTGCCTGTGGTGAAAGATAGTACGCGATTCGTTTCAGAATCCTAATGACACCCCAACAGGTGGCCACCGTTCTGTTCACCTGCAATTCCATAGAGAGCCGAGTGTCGAAGATGACGCCTAGGTTCCTGGCAGATAGAGTGGGAGTGGGGCAGATGCCTAAAGATGAGGGCCACCACTCATCTGACCACAGTTCCTGGTCTTTGCCAAAGACCAGGACCTCCGTTTTGTCACCGTTCAACTTCAATGAGTTGAGAATCATCCAGTCTGCAACAAGTTGCATACAGGATTTGAAGTTGGACGCGGTGACATTCACGGAGTGGGTCAGAGACACCATGATCTGCGTGTCGTCGGCATACGACACTACCTCCATCCCCTGAGATCTTACCAGTCTTGCAAGGGGGGCCACATAGATGTTAAACAGGGTCGGACTCAATGCCGACCCCTGTGGCACCCCACATTGCAACGACTTAACAGGGGAGAGGTGATCCCCCAGCATTACTCGCTGCTCTCGCTGATGAAGAAAGGAATTCAGGAGACTCAAGGCCGGTCCTGCTACCCCTGCCTCCCTTAACCTAGATGTTAAAGTACTGGGAGACAGGGTATCAAACGAAGGGGTCATAGATGGAGGAGGATCCTGACTTATGGTGGGGAACTGCAAAAACTTTTTTAATGCACCCCCCTATACTTTCTGATTTCTGTTTGGAGGGGGCAGTCGGGGAGCAGTATTAAAAGGTGCTTAGGCGCAACGTGAAGAGCGATGAGGTGCACAGAATGGCATGCCTTCCAGGTACTTTTTGGGGGGGCTACCATTATTTTTTATTGCTCTGATCCTCCCTCATGGGGTGTACCCCAAATGGTTAGGGGCAACGGGGGAGGGGGGGTGGCAAAAAGCTGTTTGACAGTTTCTGTTACCAACAGGGGTCACCATACGATTCTGCTGCAGTTATGGTATTGAAAGGTACAACAAGGAGCATGTGAATGTACTTTTGCAGGTGGGGTGCCCCAAAATGTTACTGCCAGCAGCAGCAGCCCCCCTCCTCCCCACCCAGCAGATTGGTATAGGTACCTTTAGGACATTTCTGTTGAAAAAAGAGGCTATAGCGAATCGTGCTATGAAATCCTAGAGCACTAACATTTGCTAAATAAAGGTGGCATCGGAGCATACGAATGAGGCAGAGAGAGGCTACTGTTGCCAATTGGTTTGGTGGGTCATAGTGAATAACCTCGGCATGCAAATAGGCAGTGTGAGGATTGGCAGTGTCTGTAGAGAATTTTGGCATGCTCTTCAGCTTATTTTTTCCTCCTTACGTTGGCTATGAACTACAGAGGAAAGGCCCGGCCTTACTGTTGGACAAAACATGTATTTATGATTTTAAGAAGTGTAGTCTGACTGTACTGAGAGGGGCTGTACAGTACGGTAAATGCCTGTATACCCCTGCAATGTGCATCCAACTGTCACTTGAGATTCAATAGCGAACGAAGCAGCTGGGTTACTGACTGAATGTAAATGGAAGGCACATAGCAAGGGTGTTTGTGGTCACTCAAATGATTGAAACCTGGTTGATGCACTACCAAAGCTGGGGTTCCAGGAGGGAACATTTGAGGGGCATTGAGATGGTGGTGCCCAGAGGTCAAAATATGTTTCAGAGACAGAGAGGTACTGCGGTCCTGGTCCCACATTGGGGGTAGTCAAAAGTCAGGCTAAAGATTTCTGTCCAACTGTTACCACGTTTTGTGCAGCCTGGCTCCCTCTGTAACGATTCCCCAGTGTCTTTCGATCCTACAGATGACTGTAGCAAACTTCCCAAATTTTTTCTTGGCCTCATACCCCCAAAGGAGTGCCTGACATTTGCCAGCCTAACGATACTCACATTCTGGGAAAAACCTCACTAACCATGCATATTTATGCACCACACATGGCAAATCCTTGCAATTGCAGAACATCATATCGCACTTGTCATCTTTGAGGTGCTGTAAGTATTTGGATTTGAGGGAAATATTCATCCTTGCTTGCTCTCCCACCTGAAGTCTATGGTGCTGCTGTTCCTTTCTCACATGTCCCTACAAAGAGACAAGTGACACACAGACTCAATCACTCAGCAAACATATATGCTTTGACGCTTTCATCTTGCTGTTTACCTTCCAAATGTTCCCCCTTCACCACAAATACAGGCCAGCCATTCCTCATCCCCTCAGTCATCGTAGTCATTCACTCCTTAGGCCCTGCAAGACAAAAATGACCAAGAATCATGTCAGCAAGAAGGAGAAAAGCCTCAGTGTGCTCTTTTGTTCATACTGCTGCCCCCTAGTAACACTTCATGGCCACTGCAGCTTAAGAATGGGACTGAGAAGAGGGCTCTCCTATGCAAATAATGTCCTCCCATGCATACTTTCTTCTGAGACGGTCGGCGGCTTGTGCCGTGATACTGCCTCCAACATATGGTCTTCAACCAAATTTTAAAAAAGCCCACCTGCCTTAGACGAAGGATTTTGCCACTCGAAGGAAGCACATGGGGACATCACCATCATTTAGCAGGGTCCTAAATTGCCTGCTGTCCGCCTGTATACAGAACAAGGACGTTCGTGGCCGTTCGTGAGCGTTCTTCAAAGGAAGGAGGTGGGTGAATAAATCCAAGATGCCAGGGCAGGCCCAGCCCAGCCCAGTGCAGCCCAGCCCGGCACAGCGCACTGCTGTGGAGGTCCACTCCTTCACATCCTGCAGCAGGCATGATGCAGATCTACTAGAGCAAAGGCTTGACTCTGCTCTTGTCTGTCTCTTAAAGGAAAAATCTTTCCAACTTCTTATTGCACCTAATAAATGGACTCTAGCTAGCCTCAAACTCGACCCATCATTTCATTAGCCAGAGCTCATACTTGACCTTTATTTCTATCCAAGCTCACTGGCACCAAACCCCTGATTTGAGCGAGTGGCTCACACTAAAATGAAAAATCACCATCAACCAACCTATTTTACAATAAGTGTAGCACCATCCTCGCATTCTTGTGCTCAGTTATAACCCCCAATACCACAATTGCACTCTGCAATTCACCAAACTTAAAGGACAAAGAATGACGACATTGATAAAGGAAGATAAGGCCTTGTTCCTAGCACCTACTTGAGAAATAGGGCGGTTGGTAGAAGGTCATGAGAGAAAACATATGAAATGTTGGGAGACACCTGCCAAAAAAACACTAGCAAAAAAAAAATCACTGTTTGAAAATTTCCCACCTTGGGACACTTCTACAGCACTGGCAGGATTCGAACCCTGGCCTGTGAGGGCTGTCCCCCCAAAGGTACAAGCCTTACCTTTGAGCTATCTCCTTGGTGGTCTAGAGGATTGCAGTAGTAACTATAAGCAACATACAGGCCTTGGTGTCCTTCCCTGTGGCTTCCATTGCACATTAAATGGATGACCATGACATAAGGACAATTTGATAGGCTACTTACATGGAAACCAGAAAAACACTTAGCAAAAAAAAAAAAAGAAAATCACTGTTTGAAAATTTCCCACCTTGGGATACTTCTACAGCACTGGCAGGATTCGAACCCTGGCCTGTGAGGGCTGTCCCCACCAAAGGTACAAGCCTTACCTTTGAGCTATAGCTCCTTGGTGGTCTTGAGGATTGCAGTAGTAACTATAAGCAACATACAGGCCTTGGTGTCCTTTCCTGTGGCTTCCATTGCACATTAAATGGATGACCATGACATAAGGACAATTTGATAGGCTACTTACATGGAAACCAGAAAAACACTTAGCAAAAAAAAATAAAAGAAAATCACTGTTTGAAAATTTCCCACCTTGGGATACTTCTACAGCACTGGCAGGATTCGAACCCTGGCCTGTGAGGGCTGTCCCCACCAAAGGTACAAGCCTTACCTTTGAGCTATAGCTCCTTGGTGGTCTGGAGGATTGCAGTAGTAACTATAAGCAACATACAGGCCTTGGTGTCCTTTCCTGTGGCTTCCATTGCACATTAAATGGATGACCATGACATACGGACAATTTGATAGGCTACTTACATGGAAACCAGAAAAACACTTAGCAAAAAAAAATAAAAGAAAATCACTGTTTGAAAATTTCCCACCTTGGGATACTTCTACAGCACTGGCAGGATTCGAACCCTGGCCTGTGAGGGCTGTCCCCACCAAAGGTACAAGCCTTACCTTTGAGCTATAGCTCCTTGGTGGTCTAGAGGATTGCAGAAGTAACTATAAGCAACATACAGGCCTTGGTGTCCTTTCCTGTGGCTTCCATTGCACATTAAAAGGATGACCATGACATAAGGACAATTTGATAGGCTACTTACATGGAAACCAGTCTGGTCCAGTGGGTAAGTTCCTGCCTTCCATCCAGGCAACCAGGGTTCAAATCCCGGGTTCGGCACCAGGTAAGTAAATTGGTAAGTAAAATGTGTCTGTGTGTTGTGTAAGAGTGGAATCATGCCTAGCGAAAGAGGGATTGCAGATTGGTCGGTAAGTAAAATAGGTGTGGAAAGAAAGGTAAGAGAATGGGTGTTGTCTGTAGGAGGAGGACCCTGGGCAGGTTGGGTGGGGTCAGAGAGGAGGGGCTTAGGCGGAGCCTGGGCAGAATGGGTGGGGTCAGACAGCAGAGGAGGGGCTTAGGAGGAGCCTGGGCAGGAGGAGCGGGTATATGGGCAGAATGGGTGGGGTCAGAGAGGAGGGGCTTAGGAGGAGCCTGGGCAGAATGGGTGGAGTCAGAGAGGAGGGGGTATAGGAGGCGCCTGGGCAGAATGGGTGGGGTCAGACAGCAGAGGAGGGGTATAGGAGGTGCCTGGGCAGAGGGGGTGGGGTCAGAGAGGAGGGGTATAGGAGGAGCCTGGGCAGAGGGGGTATAGGAGGAGCCTGGGCAGAGGGGGTGGGGTCAGAGAGGAGGGGTATAGGAGGAGCCTAGTCAGATTGTGTGGGGTCAAATAGGAGGAGCCTGGGTAGAATGGGTGGAGTCAGAGAGGAGGGGGTATAGGAGGAGCCTGGGCAGAATGGGTGGGGTCAGACAGCAGAGGAGGGGCTTAGGAGGGGCTTAGGAGGAGCCTAGTCAGATTGGGTGGGGTCAGAGAGGTGGGGTATAGGAGGAGCCTGGGGAGAATGGGTGGGGTCAGACAGCAGAGGAGGGGTATAGGAGGAGCCTGGGCAGAGGGGGTGGGGTCAGAGAGGAGGGGTATAGGAGGAGCCTGGGCAGAGGGGGTATAGGAGGAGCCTAGTCAGATTGGGTGGGGTCAAATAGGAGGAGCCTGGGCAGAATGGGTGGGGTCAGACAGCAGAGGAGGGGTATAAGAGGAGCCTGGGCAGAGGGGGTTAGGTCAGAGAGGAGGGGTATAGGAGGAGCCTGGGCAGAGGAGGAGGGGTATAGGAGGAGCCTGGGCAGAGGGGGTATAGGAGGAGCCTGGGCAGAGGGGGTGGGGTCAGAGAGGAGGGGCTTAGGAGGAGCCTAGTCAGATTGGGTGGGGTCAAATAGGAGGAGCCTGGGCAGAATGGGTAGAGTCAGAGAGGAGGGGCTTAGGAGGAGCCTGGGCAGAGGGGGTATAGGAGGAGCCTAGTCAGATTGGGTGGGGTCAAATAGGAGGAGCCTGGGCAGAATGGGTGGGGTCAGACAGCAGAGGAGGGGCTTAGGAGGAGCCTAGTCAGATTGGGTGGGGTCAAATAGGAGGAGCCTGGGCAGAATGGGTGGGGTCAGACAGCAGAGGAGGGGCTTAGGAGGAGCCAAGTCAGATTGGGTGGGGTCAAATAGGAGGGGCTTAGGAGGAGCCTGGGCAGAATGGGTGGGGTCAGACAGCAGAGGAGGGGCTTAGGAGGAGCCTAGTCAGATTGGGTGGGGTCAAATAGGAGGAGCCTGGGCAGAATGGGTGAGGTCAGAGAGGAGGGGTATAGGAGGAGCCTGGGCAGAATGGGTGGGGTCAGAGAGGAGGGGCTTAGGCGGAGCCTGGGCAGAATGGGTGGGGGTCAGACAGCAGAGGAGCCTGGGCAGAATGGGTGGGGTCAGAGGGGTATGGGAGGAGCCTGGGCAGAATGGGTGGGTCAGACAGCAGAGGAGGGGCTTAGGAGGAGCCTGGGCAGAATGGGTGGGGTCAGAGAGGAGGAGCCTGGGCAGAATGGGTGGGGGTCAGACAGCAGAGGAGCCTGGGCAGAATGGGTGGGTCAGACAGCAGAGGAGGGGCTTAGGAGGAGCCTAGTCAGATTGGGTGGGGTCAAATAGGAGGAGCCTGGGCAGAATGGGTGGGGTCAGACAGCAGAGGAGGGGCTTAGGAGGAGCCAAGTCAGATTGGGTGGGGTCAAATAGGAGGGGCTTAGGAGGAGCCTGGGCAGAATGGGTGGGGTCAGACAGCAGAGGAGGGGCTTAGGAGGAGCCTAGTCAGATTGGGTGGGGTCAAATAGGAGGAGCCTGGGCAGAATGGGTGAGGTCAGAGAGGAGGGGTATAGGAGGAGCCTGGGCAGAATGGGTGGGGTCAGAGAGGAGGGGCTTAGGCGGAGCCTGGGCAGAATGGGTGGGGGTCAGACAGCAGAGGAGCCTGGGCAGAATGGGTGGGGTCAGAGGGGTATGGGAGGAGCCTGGGCAGAATGGGTGGGTCAGACAGCAGAGGAGGGGCTTAGGAGGAGCCTGGGCAGAATGGGTGGGGTCAGAGAGGAGGAGCCTGGGCAGAATGGGTGGGGGTCAGACAGCAGAGGAGCCTGGGCAGAATGGGTGGGGTCAGAGGGGTATGGGAGGAGCCTGGGCAGAATGGGTGGGTCAGACAGCAGAGGAGGGGCTTAGGAGGAGCCTAGTCAGATTGGGTGGGGTCAGAGAGGTGGGGTATAGGAGGAGCCTGGGCAGAATGGGTGGGGTCAGACAGCAGAGGAGGGGCTTAGGAGGAGCCTAGTCAGATTGGGTGGGGTCAAATAGGAGGAGCCTGGGCAGAATGGGTGGGGTCAGACAGCAGAGGAGGAGCCTGGGCAGAGGGGGTGGGGTCAGAGAGGAGGGGTATAGGAGGAGCCTGGGCAGAGGGGGTATAGGAGGAGCCTGGCCAGAGGGGGTGGGGTCAGAGAGGAGGGGCTTAGGAGGAGCTTAGTCAGATTGGGTGGGGTCAGAGGGGTATGGGAGGAGCCTGGGCAGAATGGGCGGGGTCAGACAGCAGAGGAGGGGCTTAGGAGGAGCCTGGGCAGGAGGAGCGGGTATATGGGCAGAATGGGTGGGGTCAGAGAGGAGGGGCTTAGGAGGAGCCTGGGCAGAATGGGTGGAGTCAGAGAGGAGGGGGTATAGGAGGAGCCTGGGCAGAATGGGTGGGGTCAGACAGCAGAGGAGGGGCTTAGGAGGGGCTTAGGAGGAGCCTAGTCAGATTGGGTGGGGTCAAATAGGAGGAGCCTGGGCAGAATGGGTAGAGTCAGAGAGGAGGGGCTTAGGAGGAGCCTGGGCAGAGGGGGTATAGGAGGAGCCTAGTCAGATTGGGTGGGGTCAAATAGGAGGAGCCTGGGCAGAATGGGTGGGGTCAGACAGCAGAGGAGGGGCTTAGGAGGAGCCTAGTCAGATTGGGTGGGGTCAAATAGGAGGAGCCTGGGCAGAATGGGTGGGGTCAGACAGCAGAGGAGGGGCTTAGGAGGAGCCAAGTCAGATTGGGTGGGGTCAAATAGGAGGGGCTTAGGAGGAGCCTGGGCAGAATGGGTGGGGTCAGACAGCAGAGGAGGGGCTTAGGAGGAGCCTAGTCAGATTGGGTGGGGTCAAATAGGAGGAGCCTGGGCAGAATGGGTGAGGTCAGAGAGGAGGGGTATAGGAGGAGCCTGGGCAGAATGGGTGGGGTCAGAGAGGAGGGGCTTAGGCGGAGCCTGGGCAGAATGGGTGGGGGTCAGACAGCAGAGGAGCCTGGGCAGAATGGGTGGGGTCAGAGGGGTATGGGAGGAGCCTGGGCAGAATGGGTGGGTCAGACAGCAGAGGAGGGGCTTAGGAGGAGCCTGGGCAGAATGGGTGGGGTCAGAGAGGAGGAGCCTGGGCAGAATGGGTGGGGGTCAGACAGCAGAGGAGCCTGGGCAGAATGGGTGGGTCAGACAGCAGAGGAGGGGCTTAGGAGGAGC
This sequence comes from Lissotriton vulgaris, assembly GCF_964263255.1. Taxonomy (NCBI): domain Eukaryota; kingdom Metazoa; phylum Chordata; class Amphibia; order Caudata; family Salamandridae; genus Lissotriton; species Lissotriton vulgaris. The sequence continues at coordinate 1,004,848,701 of NC_141695.1, forward strand.
CTAGTCAGATTGGGTGGGGTCAAATAGGAGGAGCCTGGGCAGAATGGGTGGGGTCAGACAGCAGAGGAGGGGCTTAGGAGGAGCCAAGTCAGATTGGGTGGGGTCAAATAGGAGGGGCTTAGGAGGAGCCTGGGCAGAATGGGTGGGGTCAGACAGCAGAGGAGGGGCTTAGGAGGAGCCTAGTCAGATTGGGTGGGGTCAAATAGGAGGAGCCTGGGCAGAATGGGTGAGGTCAGAGAGGAGGGGTATAGGAGGAGCCTGGGCAGAATGGGTGGGGTCAGAGAGGAGGGGCTTAGGCGGAGCCTGGGCAGAATGGGTGGGGGTCAGACAGCAGAGGAGCCTGGGCAGAATGGGTGGGGTCAGAGGGGTATGGGAGGAGCCTGGGCAGAATGGGTGGGTCAGACAGCAGAGGAGGGGCTTAGGAGGAGCCTGGGCAGAATGGGTGGGGTCAGAGAGGAGGAGCCTGGGCAGAATGGGTGGGGGTCAGACAGCAGAGGAGCCTGGGCAGAATGGGTGGGGTCAGAGGGGTATGGGAGGAGCCTGGGCAGAATGGGTGGGTCAGACAGCAGAGGAGGGGCTTAGGAGGAGCCTAGTCAGATTGGGTGGGGTCAGAGAGGTGGGGTATAGGAGGAGCCTGGGCAGAATGGGTGGGGTCAGACAGCAGAGGAGGGGCTTAGGAGGAGCCTAGTCAGATTGGGTGGGGTCAAATAGGAGGAGCCTGGGCAGAATGGGTGGGGTCAGACAGCAGAGGAGGAGCCTGGGCAGAGGGGGTGGGGTCAGAGAGGAGGGGTATAGGAGGAGCCTGGGCAGAGGGGGTATAGGAGGAGCCTGGCCAGAGGGGGTGGGGTCAGAGAGGAGGGGCTTAGGAGGAGCTTAGTCAGATTGGGTGGGGTCAGAGGGGTATGGGAGGAGCCTGGGCAGAATGGGCGGGGTCAGACAGCAGAGGAGGGGCTTAGGAGGAGCCTGGGCAGGAGGAGCGGGTATATGGGCAGAATGGGTGGGGTCAGAGAGGAGGGGCTTAGGAGGAGCCTGGGCAGAATGGGTGGAGTCAGAGAGGAGGGGGTATAGGAGGAGCCTGGGCAGAATGGGTGGGGTCAGACAGCAGAGGAGGGGCTTAGGAGGGGCTTAGGAGGAGCCTAGTCAGATTGGGTGGGGTCAGAGAGGTGGGGTATAGGAGGAGCCTGGGGAGAATGGGTGGGGTCAGACAGCAGAGGAGGGGTATAGGAGGAGCCTGGGCAGAGGGGGTGGGGTCAGAGAGGAGGGGTATAGGAGGAGCCTGGGCAGAGGGGGTATAGGAGGAGCCTAGTCAGATTGGGTGGGGTCAAATAGGAGGAGCCTGGGCAGAATGGGTGGGGTCAGACAGCAGAGGAGGGGTATAAGAGGAGCCTGGGCAGAGGGGGTTAGGTCAGAGAGGAGGGGTATAGGAGGAGCCTGGGCAGAGGAGGAGGGGTATAGGAGGAGCCTGGGCAGAGGGGGTATAGGAGGAGCCTGGGCAGAGGGGGTGGGGTCAGAGAGGAGGGGCTTAGGAGGAGCCTAGTCAGATTGGGTGGGGTCAAATAGGAGGAGCCTGGGCAGAATGGGTAGAGTCAGAGAGGAGGGGCTTAGGAGGAGCCTGGGCAGAGGGGGTATAGGAGGAGCCTAGTCAGATTGGGTGGGGTCAAATAGGAGGAGCCTGGGCAGAATGGGTGGGGTCAGACAGCAGAGGAGGGGCTTAGGAGGAGCCTAGTCAGATTGGGTGGGGTCAAATAGGAGGAGCCTGGGCAGAATGGGTGGGGTCAGACAGCAGAGGAGGGGCTTAGGAGGAGCCAAGTCAGATTGGGTGGGGTCAAATAGGAGGGGCTTAGGAGGAGCCTGGGCAGAATGGGTGGGGTCAGACAGCAGAGGAGGGGCTTAGGAGGAGCCTAGTCAGATTGGGTGGGGTCAAATAGGAGGAGCCTGGGCAGAATGGGTGAGGTCAGAGAGGAGGGGTATAGGAGGAGCCTGGGCAGAATGGGTGGGGTCAGAGAGGAGGGGCTTAGGCGGAGCCTGGGCAGAATGGGTGGGGGTCAGACAGCAGAGGAGCCTGGGCAGAATGGGTGGGGTCAGAGGGGTATGGGAGGAGCCTGGGCAGAATGGGTGGGTCAGACAGCAGAGGAGGGGCTTAGGAGGAGCCTGGGCAGAATGGGTGGGGTCAGAGAGGAGGAGCCTGGGCAGAATGGGTGGGGGTCAGACAGCAGAGGAGCCTGGGCAGAATGGGTGGGTCAGACAGCAGAGGAGGGGCTTAGGAGGAGCCTAGTCAGATTGGGTGGGGTCAAATAGGAGGAGCCTGGGCAGAATGGGTGGGGTCAGACAGCAGAGGAGGGGCTTAGGAGGAGCCAAGTCAGATTGGGTGGGGTCAAATAGGAGGGGCTTAGGAGGAGCCTGGGCAGAATGGGTGGGGTCAGACAGCAGAGGAGGGGCTTAGGAGGAGCCTAGTCAGATTGGGTGGGGTCAAATAGGAGGAGCCTGGGCAGAATGGGTGAGGTCAGAGAGGAGGGGTATAGGAGGAGCCTGGGCAGAATGGGTGGGGTCAGAGAGGAGGGGCTTAGGCGGAGCCTGGGCAGAATGGGTGGGGGTCAGACAGCAGAGGAGCCTGGGCAGAATGGGTGGGGTCAGAGGGGTATGGGAGGAGCCTGGGCAGAATGGGTGGGTCAGACAGCAGAGGAGGGGCTTAGGAGGAGCCTGGGCAGAATGGGTGGGGTCAGAGAGGAGGAGCCTGGGCAGAATGGGTGGGGGTCAGACAGCAGAGGAGCCTGGGCAGAATGGGTGGGGTCAGAGGGGTATGGGAGGAGCCTGGGCAGAATGGGTGGGTCAGACAGCAGAGGAGGGGCTTAGGAGGAGCCTAGTCAGATTGGGTGGGGTCAGAGAGGTGGGGTATAGGAGGAGCCTGGGCAGAATGGGTGGGGTCAGACAGCAGAGGAGGGGCTTAGGAGGAGCCTAGTCAGATTGGGTGGGGTCAAATAGGAGGAGCCTGGGCAGAATGGGTGGGGTCAGACAGCAGAGGAGGAGCCTGGGCAGAGGGGGTGGGGTCAGAGAGGAGGGGTATAGGAGGAGCCTGGGCAGAGGGGGTATAGGAGGAGCCTGGCCAGAGGGGGTGGGGTCAGAGAGGAGGGGCTTAGGAGGAGCTTAGTCAGATTGGGTGGGGTCAGAGGGGTATGGGAGGAGCCTGGGCAGAATGGGCGGGGTCAGACAGCAGAGGAGGGGCTTAGGAGGAGCCTGGGCAGGAGGAGCGGGTATATGGGCAGAATGGGTGGGGTCAGAGAGGAGGGGCTTAGGAGGAGCCTGGGCAGAATGGGTGGAGTCAGAGAGGAGGGGGTATAGGAGGCGCCTGGGCAGAATGGGTGGGGTCAGACAGCAGAGGAGGGGTATAGGAGGAGCCTGGGCAGAGGGGGTGGGGTCAGAGAGGAGGGGTATAGGAGGAGCCTGGGCAGAGGGGGTATAGGAGGAGCCTGGGCAGAGGGGGTGGGGTCAGAGAGGAGGGGTATAGGAGGGGGTATAGGAGGAGCCTAGTCAGATTGTGTGGGGTCAAATAGGAGGAGCCTGGGTAGAATGGGTGGAGTCAGAGAGGAGGGGGTATAGGAGGAGCCTGGGCAGAATGGGTGGGGTCAGACAGCAGAGGAGGGGCTTAGGAGGGGCTTAGGAGGAGCCTAGTCAGATTGGGTGGGGTCAGAGAGGTGGGGTATAGGAGGAGCCTGGGGAGAATGGGTGGGGTCAGACAGCAGAGGAGGGGTATAGGAGGAGCCTGGGCAGAGGGGGTGGGGTCAGAGAGGAGGGGTATAGGAGGAGCCTGGGCAGAGGGGGTATAGGAGGAGCCTAGTCAGATTGGGTGGGGTCAAATAGGAGGAGCCTGGGCAGAATGGGTGGGGTCAGACAGCAGAGGAGGGGTATAGGAGGAGCCTGGGCAGAGGGGGTTAGGTCAGAGAGGAGGGGTATAGGAGGAGCCTGGGCAGAGGAGGAGGGGTATAGGAGGAGCCTGGGCAGAGGGGGTATAGGAGGAGCCTGGGCAGAGGGGGTGGGGTCAGAGAGGAGGGGCTTAGGAGGAGCCTAGTCAGATTGGGTGGGGTCAAATAGGAGGAGCCTGGGCAGAATGGGTAGAGTCAGAGAGGAGGGGCTTAGGAGGAGCCTGGGCAGAGGGGGTATAGGAGGAGCCTAGTCAGATTGGGTGGGGTCAAATAGGAGGAGCCTGGGCAGAATGGGTGGGGTCAGACAGCAGAGGAGGGGCTTAGGAGGAGCCTAGTCAGATTGGGTGGGGTCAAATAGGAGGAGCCTGGGCAGAATGGGTGGGGTCAGACAGCAGAGGAGGGGCTTAGGAGGAGCCAAGTCAGATTGGGTGAGGTCAAATAGGAGGGGCTTAGGAGGAGCCTGGGCAGAATGGGTGGGGTCAGACAGCAGAGGAGGGGCTTAGGAGGAGCCTAGTCAGATTGGGTGGGGTCAAATAGGAGGAGCCTGGGCAGAATGGGTAGAGTCAGAGAGGAGGGGCTTAGGAGGAGCCTGGGCAGAGGGGGTATAGGAGGAGCCTAGTCAGATTGGGTGGGGTCAAATAGGAGGAGCCTGGGCAGAATGGGTGGGGTCAGACAGCAGAGGAGGGGCTTAGGAGGAGCCTAGTCAGATTGGGTGGGGTCAAATAGGAGGAGCCTGGGCAGAATGGGTGGGGTCAGACAGCAGAGGAGGGGCTTAGGAGGAGCCAAGTCAGATTGGGTGGGGTCAAATAGGAGGGGCTTAGGAGGAGCCTGGGCAGAATGGGTGGGGTCAGACAGCAGAGGAGGGGCTTAGGAGGAGCCTAGTCAGATTGGGTGGGGTCAAATAGGAGGAGCCTGGGCAGAATGGGTGAGGTCAGAGAGGAGGGGTATAGGAGGAGCCTGGGCAGAATGGGTGGGGTCAGAGAGGAGGGGCTTAGGCGGAGCCTGGGCAGAATGGGTGGGGGTCAGACAGCAGAGGAGCCTGGGCAGAATGGGTGGGGTCAGAGGGGTATGGGAGGAGCCTGGGCAGAATGGGTGGGTCAGACAGCAGAGGAGGGGCTTAGGAGGAGCCTGGGCAGAATGGGTGGGGGTCAGACAGCAGAGGAGCCTGGGCAGAATGGGTGGGGTCAGAGGGGTATGGGAGGAGCCTGGGCAGAATGGGTGGGTCAGACAGCAGAGGAGGAGCCTGGGCAGAGGGGGTGGGGTCAGACAGCAGAGGAGGAGCCTGGGCAGAGGGGGTGGGGTCAGAGAGGAGGGGTATAGGAGGAGCCTGGGCAGAGGGGGTATAGGAGGAGCCTGGCCAGAGGGGGTGGGGTCAGAGAGGAGGGGCTTAGGAGGAGCTTAGTCAGATTGGGTGGGGTCAGAGGGGTATGGGAGGAGCCTGGGCAGAATGGGCGGGGTCAGACAGCAGAGGAGGGGCTTAGGAGGAGCCTGGGCAGAATGGCTGGGGTCAGAGAGGAGGGGCTTAGGCGGAGCCTGGGCAGAATGGGTGGGGTCAGACAGCAGAGGAGGGGCTTAGGAGGAGCCTGGGCAGGAGGAGCGGGTATATGGGCAGAATGGGTGGGGTCAGAGAGGAGGGGCTTAGGAGGAGCCTGGGCAGAATGGGTGGAGTCAGAGAGGAGGGGGTATAGGAGGCGCCTGGGCAGAATGGGTGGGGTCAGACAGCAGAGGAGGGGTATAGGAGGAGCCTGGGCAGAGGGGGTGGGGTCAGAGAGGAGGGGTATAGGAGGAGCCTGGGCAGAGGGGGTATAGGAGGAGCCTGGGCAGAGGGGGTGGGGTCAGAGAGGAGGGGTATAGGAGGGGGTATAGGAGGAGCCTAGTCAGATTGTGTGGGGTCAAATAGGAGGAGCCTGGGTAGAATGGGTGGAGTCAGAGAGGAGGGGGTATAGGAGGAGCCTGGGCAGAATGGGTGGGGTCAGACAGCAGAGGAGGGGCTTAGGAGGGGCTTAGGAGGAGCCTAGTCAGATTGGGTGGGGTCAGAGAGGTGGGGTATAGGAGGAGCCTGGGGAGAATGGGTGGGGTCAGACAGCAGAGGAGGGGTATAGGAGGAGCCTGGGCAGAGGGGGTGGGGTCAGAGAGGAGGGGTATAGGAGGAGCCTGGGCAGAGGGGGTATAGGAGGAGCCTAGTCAGATTGGGTGGGGTCAAATAGGAGGAGCCTGGGCAGAATGGGTGGGGTCAGACAGCAGAGGAGGGGTATAGGAGGAGCCTGGGCAGAGGGGGTTAGGTCAGAGAGGAGGGGTATAGGAGGAGCCTGGGCAGAGGAGGAGGGGTATAGGAGGAGCCTGGGCAGAGGGGGTATAGGAGGAGCCTGGGCAGAGGGGGTGGGGTCAGAGAGGAGGGGCTTAGGAGGAGCCTAGTCAGATTGGGTGGGGTCAAATAGGAGGAGCCTGGGCAGAATGGGTAGAGTCAGAGAGGAGGGGCTTAGGAGGAGCCTGGGCAGAGGGGTTAAGGAGGAGCCTAGTCAGATTGGGTGTGGTCAAATAGGAGGAGCCTGGGCAGAATGGGTGGGGTCAGAGGGGTATGGGAGGAGCCTGGGTAGAATGGGTGGAGTCAGAGAGGAGGGGGTATAGGAGGAGCCTGGGCAGAATGGGTGGGGTCAGACAGCAGAGGAGGGGCTTAGGAGGAGCCTGGGCAGAATCGGTGGGGTCAGACAGCAGAGGAGGGGCTTAGGAGGAGCCTGGGCAGAATGGGTGGGGTCAGAGAGGAGATGCTTAGGCGGAGCCTGGGCAGAATGGGTGGGGTCAGACAGCAGAGGAGGGGCTTAGGAGGAGCCTAGTCAGATTGGGTGGGGTCAAATAGGAGGAGCCTAGTCAGAATGGGTGGAGTCAGAGAGGAGGGGGTATAGGAGGAGCCTAGTCAGATTGAGTGGGGTCAGAGAGGAGGGGCTTAGGAGGAGCCTAGGGGCTTAGGAGGAGCCTAGTCAGATTGGGTGGGGTCAGAGAGGAGGGGTATAGGAGGAGCCTGGGCAGAATGGGTGGGGTCAGACAGCAGATGAGGGGCTTAGGAGGAGCCTGGGCAGAATTGGTGGGGTCAGAGAGGAGGGGCTTAGGAGGAGCCTGGGCAGAATGGGTGGGGTCAGACAGCAGAGGAGGGGCTTAGGAGGAGCCTAGTCAGATTGGGTGGGGTCAAATAGGAGGAGCCTGGGCAGAATGGGTGAGGTCAGAGAGGAGGGGTATAGGAGGAGCCTGGGCAGAGGGGGTATAGGAGGAGCCTAGTCAGATTGGGTGGGGTCAAATAGGAGGGGGTATAGGAGGAGCCTGGGCAGAATGGGTGGGGCCAGACAGCAGAGGAGGGGCTTAGGAGGAACCTAGTCAGATTGGGTGGGGTCAAATAGGAGGAGCCTGGGCAGAATGGGTGGGGTCAGACAGCAGAGGAGGGGCTTAGGAGGAGCCTAGTCAGATTGGGTGGGGTCAGAGAGGAGGGGTATAGGAGGAGCCTGGGCAGAATGGGTGGAGTCAGAGAGGAGGGGGTATAGGAGGAGCCTGGGCAGAATGGGTATAGGAGGAGCCTAGTCAGATTGGGTGAGGTCAGAGAGGAGGGGTATAGGAGGAGCCTGGGCAGAATGGGTGGGGTCAAATAGGAGGAGCCTGGGCAGAATGGGTGGGGTCAGACAGCAGAGGAGGGGTTAAGGAGGAGCCTAGTCAGATTGGGTGGGGTCAGAGAGGAGGGGGTATAGGAGGAGCCTAGTCAGATTGGGTGAGGTCAGAGAGGAGAGGATTGGTTTAGGAGGAGCTTAGTCAGAATGGGTGGGGTCAGACAGCAGAGGAGGGGCTTAGGAGGAGCCTAGTCAGATTGGGGTCAAATAAGAGGGGTATGGGAGGAGCCTGGGCAGAATGGGTGGAGTCAGAGAGGAGGGGGTATAGGAGGAGCCTAGTCAGATTGGGTGGGGTCAGAGAGCAGAGGAGGGGTTAAGGAGGAGCCTAGTCAGATTGGGTGTGGTCAAATAGGAGGAGCCTGGGCAGAATGGGTGGGGTCTGAGGGCCTAGGAAATGAAATGAAATGAAATAAAATTTATAAACGCGCTACTATGCCCAGTGGGCGTCAAGGCGCCTAACTCAAAATTAGCTGCAGACAGAGACAAGAGCTCACTGATAAGCTTTAGTAAAACACCAAGTTTTCAGAACTTTCTTAAAAAGATCAAGTGAGGGCTGTTGTATGATCTCCAGAGGAAGAGTATTCCAGAGTTGAGGTGCAAGAATGGAGAAAGCCTTGCTTCCCCATCGTGCCGTCCTAGCTCGAGGGACTACCAATTGATTAAGCTCTGACGAGCGAAGGCATCTGAGTGGGACATACCTAGAGAGCAAAGAGCCTAGGGCATCAGTCGGGCCTGCCTTCAAGGCATTATATGTCAAGCAGAGAAGTTTAAAAGAGACTCTGAATGGGATAGGCAGCCAATGGAGATTCTTCCTTGCCAAGGTCGCAGAGGACATCCACGGCAGGGCCAGAACGAAGCGCGCTGCGGCATTTTGCACCACCTGCAGGCGTTGGAGAAGGCCCTTGTTGGCCCCGGCGTAAAGTGAATTGCAATAATCCAGCCTTGAGCCGACAAGGGCGATCACCACCTGTTTTCGTGCCTGTGGTGAAAGATAGTACGCGATTCGTTTCAGAATCCTAATGACACCCCAACAGGTGGCCACCGTTCTGTTCACCTGCAATTCCATAGAGAGCCGAGTGTCGAAGATGACGCCTAGGTTCCTGGCAGATAGAGTGGGAGTGGGGCAGATGCCTAAAGATGAGGGCCACCACTCATCTGACCACAGTTCCTGGTCTTTGCCAAAGACCAGGACCTCCGTTTTGTCACCGTTCAACTTCAATGAGTTGAGAATCATCCAGTCTGCAACAAGTTGCATACAGGATTTGAAGTTGGACGCGGTGACATTCACGGAGTGGGTCAGAGACACCATGATCTGCGTGTCGTCGGCATACGACACTACCTCCATCCCCTGAGATCTTACCAGTCTTGCAAGGGGGGCCACATAGATGTTAAACAGGGTCGGACTCAATGCCGACCCCTGTGGCACCCCACATTGCAACGACTTAACAGGGGAGAGGTGATCCCCCAGCATTACTCGCTGCTCTCGCTGATGAAGAAAGGAATTCAGGAGACTCAAGGCCGGTCCTGCTACCCCTGCCTCCCTTAACCTAGATGTTAAAGTACTGGGAGACAGGGTATCAAACGAAGGGGTCATAGATGGAGGAGGATCCTGACTTATGGTGGGGAACTGCAAAAACTTTTTTAATGCACCCCCCTATACTTTCTGATTTCTGTTTGGAGGGGGCAGTCGGGGAGCAGTATTAAAAGGTGCTTAGGCGCAACGTGAAGAGCGATGAGGTGCACAGAATGGCATGCCTTCCAGGTACTTTTTGGGGGGGCTACCATTATTTTTTATTGCTCTGATCCTCCCTCATGGGGTGTACCCCAAATGGTTAGGGGCAACGGGGGAGGGGGGGTGGCAAAAAGCTGTTTGACAGTTTCTGTTACCAACAGGGGTCACCATACGATTCTGCTGCAGTTATGGTATTGAAAGGTACAACAAGGAGCATGTGAATGTATTTTTGCAGGTGGGGTGCCCCAAAATGTTACTGCCAGCAGCAGCAGCCCCCCTCCTCCCCACCCAGCAGATTGGTATAGGTACCTTTAGGACATTTCTGTTGAAAAAAGAGGCTATAGCGAATCGTGCTATGAAATCCTAGAGCACTAACATTTGCTAAATAAAGGTGGCATCGGAGCATACGAATGAGGCAGAGAGAGGCTACTGTTGCCAATTGGTTTGGTGGGTCATAGTGAATAACCTCGGCATGCAAATAGGCAGTGTGAGGATTGGCAGTGTCTGTAGAGAATTTTGGCATGCTCTTCAGCTTATTTTTTCCTCCTTACGTTGGCTATGAACTACAGAGGAAAGGCCCGGCCTTACTGTTGGACAAAACATGTATTTATGATTTTAAGAAGTGTAGTCTGACTGTACTGAGAGGGGCTGTACAGTACGGTAAATGCCTGTATACCCCTGCAATGTGTATCCAACTGTCACTTGAGATTCAATAGCGAACGAAGCAGCTGGGTTACTGACTGAATGTAAATGGAAGGCACATAGCAAGGGTGTTTGTGGTCCCTCAAATGATTGAAACCTGGTTGATGCACTACCAAAGCTGGGGTTCCAGGAGGGAACATTTGAGGGGCATTGAGATGGTGGTGCCCAGAGGTCAAAATATGTTTCAGAGACAGAGAGGTACTGCGGTCCTGGTCCCACATTGGGGGTAGTCAAAAGTCAGGCTAAAGATTTCTGTCCAACTGTTACCACGTTTTGTGCAGCCTGGCTCCCTCTGTAACGATTCCCCAGTGTCTTTCGATCCTACAGATGACTGTAGCAAACTTCCCAAATTTTTTCTTGGCCTCATACCCCCAAAGGAGTGCCTGACATTTGCCAGCCTAACGATACTCACATTCTGGGAAAAACCTCACTAACCATGCATATTTATGCACCACACATGGCAAATCCTTGCAATTGCAGAACATCATATCGCACTTGTCATCTTTGAGGTGCTGTAAGTATTTGGATTTGAGGGAAATATTCATCCTTGCTTGCTCTCCCACCTGAAGTCTATGGTGCTGCTGTTCCTTTCTCACATGTCCCTACAAAGAGACAAGTGACACACAGACTCAATCACTCAGCAAACATATATGCTTTGACGCTTTCATCTTGCTGTTTACCTTCCAAATGTTCCCCCTTCACCACAAATACAGGCCAGCCATTCCTCATCCCCTCAGTCATCGTAGTCATTCACTCCTTAGGCCCTGCAAGACAAAAATGACCAAGAATCATGTCAGCAAGAAGGAGAAAAGCCTCAGTGTGCTCTTTTGTTCATACTGCTGCCCCCTAGTAACACTTCATGGCCACTGCAGCTTAAGAATGGGACTGAGAAGAGGGCTCTCCTATGCAAATAATGTCCTCCCATGCATACTTTCTTCTGAGACGGTCGGCGGCTTGTGCCGTGATACTGCCTCCAACATATGGTCTTCAACCAAATTTTAAAAAAGCCCACCTGCCTTAGACGAAGGATTTTGCCACTCGAAGGAAGCACATGGGGACATCACCATCATTTAGCAGGGTCCTAAATTGCCTGCTGTCCGCCTGTATACAGAACAAGGACGTTCGTGGCCGTTCGTGAGCGTTCTTCAAAGGAAGGAGGTGGGTGAATAAATCCAAGATGCCAGGGCAGGCCCAGCCCAGCCCAGTGCAGCCCAGCCCGGCACAGCGCACTGCTGTGGAGGTCCACTCCTTCACATCCTGCAGCAGGCATGATGCAGATCTACTAGAGCAAAGGCTTGACTCTGCTCTTGTCTGTCTCTTAAAGGAAAAATCTTTCCAACTTCTTATTGCACCTAATAAATGGACTCTAGCTAGCCTCAAACTCGACCCATCATTTCATTAGCCAGAGCTCATACTTGACCTTTATTTCTATCCAAGCTCACTGGCACCAAACCCCTGATTTGAGCGAGTGGCTCACACTAAAATGAAAAATCACCATCAACCAACCTATTTTACAATAAGTGTAGCACCATCCTCGCATTCTTGTGCTCAGTTATAACCCCCAATACCACAATTGCACTCTGCAATTCACCAAACTTAAAGGACAAAGAATGACGACATTGATAAAGGAAGATAAGGCCTTGTTCCTAGCACCTACTTGAGAAATAGGGCGGTTGGTAGAAGGTCATGAGAGAAAACATATGAAATGTTGGGAGACACCTGCCAAAAAAACACTAGCAAAAAAAAAAATCACTGTTTGAAAATTTCCCACCTTGGGACACTTCTACAGCACTGGCAGGATTCGAACCCTGGCCTGTGAGGGCTGTCCCCCCAAAGGTACAAGCCTTACCTTTGAGCTATCTCCTTGGTGGTCTAGAGGATTGCAGTAGTAACTATAAGCAACATACAGGCCTTGGTGTCCTTCCCTGTGGCTTCCATTGCACATTAAATGGATGACCATGACATAAGGACAATTTGATAGGCTACTTACATGGAAACCAGAAAAACACTTAGCAAAAAAAAAAAAAAGAAAATCACTGTTTGAAAATTTCCCACCTTGGGATACTTCTACAGCACTGGCAGGATTCGAACCCTGGCCTGTGAGGGCTGTCCCCACCAAAGGTACAAGCCTTACCTTTGAGCTATAGCTCCTTGGTGGTCTGGAGGATTGCAGTAGTAACTATAAGCAACATACAGGCCTTGGTGTCCTTTCCTGTGGCTTCCATTGCACATTAAATGGATGACCATGACATAAGGACAATTTGATAGGCTACTTACATGGAAACCAGAAAAACACTTAGCAACAAAAAATAAACGAAAATCACTGTTTGAAAATTTCCCACCTTGGGATACTTCTACAGCACTGGCAGGATTCGAACCCTGGCCTGTGAGGGCTGTCCCCACCAAAGGTACAAGCCTTACCTTTGAGCTATAGCTCCTTGGTGGTCTGGAGGATTGCAGTAGTAACTATAAGCAACATACAGGCCTTGGTGTCCTTTCCTGTGGCTTCCATTGCACATTAAATGGATGACCATGACATACGGACAATTTGATAGGCTACTTACATGGAAACCAGAAAAACACTTAGCAAAAAAAAATAAAAGAAAATCACTGTTTGAAAATTTCCCACCTTGGGATACTTCTACAGCACTGGCAGGATTCGAACCCTGGCCTGTGAGGGCTGTCCCCACCAAAGGTACAAGCCTTACCTTTGAGCTATAGCTCCTTGGTGGTCTAGATAGATAAATAGGAGGAGCCTGGGTAGAATGGGTGGAGTCAGAGAGGAGGGGTATAGGAGGAGCCTGGGCAGAGGGGGTATAGGAGGAGCCTGGGCAGAGGGGGTGGGGTCAGAGAGGAGGGGTATAGGAGGAGCCTGGGCAGAGGGGGTATAGGAGGAGCCTGGGCAGAGGGGGTGGGGTCAGAGAGGAGGGGTATAGGAGGAGCCTAGTCAGATTGTGTGGGGTCAAATAGGAGGAGCCTGGGTAGAATGGGTGGAGTCAGAGAGGAGGGGGTATAGGAGGAGCCTGGGCAGAATGGGTGGGGTCAGACAGCAGAGGAGGGGCTTAGGAGGGGCTTAGGAGGAGCCTAGTCAGATTGGGTGGGGTCAGAGAGGTGGGGTATAGGAGGAGCCTGGGGAGAATGGGTGGGGTCAGACAGCAGAGGAGGGGTATAGGAGGAGCCTGGGCAGAGGGGGTGGGGTCAGAGAGGAGGGGTATAGGAGGAGCCTGGGCAGAGGGGGTATAGGAGGAGCCTAGTCAGATTGGGTGGGGTCAAATAGGAGGAGCCTGGGCAGAATGGGTGGGGTCAGACAGCAGAGGAGGGGTATAAGAGGAGCCTGGGCAGAGGGGGTTAGGTCAGAGAGGAGGGGTATAGGAGGAGCCTGGGCAGAGGAGGAGGGGTATAGGAGGAGCCTGGGCAGAGGGGGTATAGGAGGAGCCTGGGCAGAGGGGGTGGGGTCAGAGAGGAGGGGCTTAGGAGGAGCCTAGTCAGATTGGGTGGGGTCAAATAGGAGGAGCCTGGGCAGAATGGGTAGAGTCAGAGAGGAGGGGCTTAGGAGGAGCCTGGGCAGAGGGGGTATAGGAGGAGCCTAGTCAGATTGGGTGGGGTCAAATAGGAGGAGCCTGGGCAGAATGGGTGGGGTCAGACAGCAGAGGAGGGGCTTAGGAGGAGCCTAGTCAGATTGGGTGGGGTCAAATAGGAGGAGCCTGGGCAGAATGGGTGGGGTCAGACAGCAGAGGAGGGGCTTAGGAGGAGCCAAGTCAGATTGGGTGGGGTCAAATAGGAGGGGCTTAGGAGGAGCCTGGGCAGAATGGGTGGGGTCAGACAGCAGAGGAGGGGCTTAGGAGGAGCCTAGTCAGATTGGGTGGGGTCAAATAGGAGGAGCCTGGGCAGAATGGGTGAGGTCAGAGAGGAGGGGTATAGGAGGAGCCTGGGCAGAATGGGTGGGGTCAGAGAGGAGGGGCTTAGGCGGAGCCTGGGCAGAATGGGTGGGGGTCAGACAGCAGAGGAGCCTGGGCAGAATGGGTGGGGTCAGAGGGGTATGGGAGGAGCCTGGGCAGAATGGGTGGGTCAGACAGCAGAGGAGGGGCTTAGGAGGAGCCTGGGCAGAATGGGTGGGGTCAGAGAGGAGGAGCCTGGGCAGAATGGGTGGGGGTCAGACAGCAGAGGAGCCTGGGCAGAATGGGTGGGTCAGACAGCAGAGGAGGGGCTTAGGAGGAGCCTAGTCAGATTGGGTGGGGTCAAATAGGAGGAGCCTGGGCAGAATGGGTGGGGTCAGACAGCAGAGGAGGGGCTTAGGAGGAGCCAAGTCAGATTGGGTGGGGTCAAATAGGAGGGGCTTAGGAGGAGCCTGGGCAGAATGGGTGGGGTCAGACAGCAGAGGAGGGGCTTAGGAGGAGCCTAGTCAGATTGGGTGGGGTCAAATAGGAGGAGCCTGGGCAGAATGGGTGAGGTCAGAGAGGAGGGGTATAGGAGGAGCCTGGGCAGAATGGGTGGGGTCAGAGAGGAGGGGCTTAGGCGGAGCCTGGGCAGAATGGGTGGGGGTCAGACAGCAGAGGAGCCTGGGCAGAATGGGTGGGGTCAGAGGGGTATGGGAGGAGCCTGGGCAGAATGGGTGGGTCAGACAGCAGAGGAGGGGCTTAGGAGGAGCCTGGGCAGAATGGGTGGGGTCAGAGAGGAGGAGCCTGGGCAGAATGGGTGGGGGTCAGACAGCAGAGGAGCCTGGGCAGAATGGGTGGGGTCAGAGGGGTATGGGAGGAGCCTGGGCAGAATGGGTGGGTCAGACAGCAGAGGAGGGGCTTAGGAGGAGCCTAGTCAGATTGGGTGGGGTCAGAGAGGTGGGGTATAGGAGGAGCCTGGGCAGAATGGGTGGGGTCAGACAGCAGAGGAGGGGCTTAGGAGGAGCCTAGTCAGATTGGGTGGGGTCAAATAGGAGGAGCCTGGGCAGAATGGGTGGGGTCAGACAGCAGAGGAGGAGCCTGGGCAGAGGGGGTGGGGTCAGAGAGGAGGGGTATAGGAGGAGCCTGGGCAGAGGGGGTATAGGAGGAGCCTGGCCAGAGGGGGTGGGGTCAGAGAGGAGGGGCTTAGGAGGAGCTTAGTCAGATTGGGTGGGGTCAGAGGGGTATGGGAGGAGCCTGGGCAGAATGGGCGGGGTCAGACAGCAGAGGAGGGGCTTAGGAGGAGCCTGGGCAGAATGGCTGGGGTCAGAGAGGAGGGGCTTAGGCGGAGCCTGGGCAGAATGGGTGGGGTCAGACAGCAGAGGAGGGGCTTAGGAGGAGCCTGGGCAGGAGGAGCGGGTATATGGGCAGAATGGGTGGGGTCAGAGAGGAGGGGCTTAGGAGGAGCCTGGGCAGAATGGGTGGAGTCAGAGAGGAGGGGGTATAGGAGGCGCCTGGGCAGAATGGGTGGGGTCAGACAGCAGAGGAGGGGTATAGGAGGAGCCTGGGCAGAGGGGGTGGGGTCAGAGAGGAGGGGTATAGGAGGAGCCTGGGCAGAGGGGGTATAGGAGGAGCCTGGGCAGAGGGGGTGGGGTCAGAGAGGAGGGGTATAGGAGGGGGTATAGGAGGAGCCTAGTCAGATTGTGTGGGGTCAAATAGGAGGAGCCTGGGTAGAATGGGTGGAGTCAGAGAGGAGGGGGTATAGGAGGAGCCTGGGCAGAATGGGTGGGGTCAGACAGCAGAGGAGGGGCTTAGGAGGGGCTTAGGAGGAGCCTAGTCAGATTGGGTGGGGTCAGAGAGGTGGGGTATAGGAGGAGCCTGGGGAGAATGGGTGGGGTCAGACAGCAGAGGAGGGGTATAGGAGGAGCCTGGGCAGAGGGGGTGGGGTCAGAGAGGAGGGGTATAGGAGGAGCCTGGGCAGAGGGGGTATAGGAGGAGCCTAGTCAGATTGGGTGGGGTCAAATAGGAGGAGCCTGGGCAGAATGGGTGGGGTCAGACAGCAGAGGAGGGGTATAGGAGGAGCCTGGGCAGAGGGGGTTAGGTCAGAGAGGAGGGGTATAGGAGGAGCCTGGGCAGAGGAGGAGGGGTATAGGAGGAGCCTGGGCAGAGGGGGTATAGGAGGAGCCTGGGCAGAGGGGGTGGGGTCAGAGAGGAGGGGCTTAGGAGGAGCCTAGTCAGATTGGGTGGGGTCAAATAGGAGGAGCCTGGGCAGAATGGGTAGAGTCAGAGAGGAGGGGCTTAGGAGGAGCCTGGGCAGAGGGGGTATAGGAGGAGCCTAGTCAGATTGGGTGGGGTCAAATAGGAGGAGCCTGGGCAGAATGGGTGGGGTCAGACAGCAGAGGAGGGGCTTAGGAGGAGCCTAGTCAGATTGGGTGGGGTCAAATAGGAGGAGCCTGGGCAGAATGGGTGGGGTCAGACAGCAGAGGAGGGGCTTAGGAGGAGCCAAGTCAGATTGGGTGAGGTCAAATAGGAGGGGCTTAGGAGGAGCCTGGGCAGAATGGGTGGGGTCAGACAGCAGAGGAGGGGCTTAGGAGGAGCCTAGTCAGTTTGGGTGGGGTCAAATAGGAGGAGCCTGGGCAGAATGGGTAGAGTCAGAGAGGAGGGGCTTAGGAGGAGCCTGGGCAGAGGGGGTATAGGAGGAGCCTAGTCAGATTGGGTGGGGTCAAATAGGAGGAGCCTGGGCAGAATGGGTGGGGTCAGACAGCAGAGGAGGGGCTTAGGAGGAGCCTAGTCAGATTGGGTGGGGTCAAATAGGAGGAGCCTGGGCAGAATGGGTGGGGTCAGACAGCAGAGGAGGGGCTTAGGAGGAGCCAAGTCAGATTGGGTGGGGTCAAATAGGAGGGGCTTAGGAGGAGCCTGGGCAGAATGGGTGGGGTCAGACAGCAGAGGAGGGGCTTAGGAGGAGCCTAGTCAGATTGGGTGGGGTCAAATAGGAGGAGCCTGGGCAGAATGGGTGAGGTCAGAGAGGAGGGGTATAGGAGGAGCCTGGGCAGAATGGGTGGGGTCAGAGAGGAGGGGCTTAGGCGGAGCCTGGGCAGAATGGGTGGGGGTCAGACAGCAGAGGAGCCTGGGCAGAATGGGTGGGGTCAGAGGGGTATGGGAGGAGCCTGGGCAGAATGGGTGGGTCAGACAGCAGAGGAGGGGCTTAGGAGGAGCCTGGGCAGAATGGGTGGGGGTCAGACAGCAGAGGAGCCTGGGCAGAATGGGTGGGGTCAGAGGGGTATGGGAGGAGCCTGGGCAGAATGGGTGGGTCAGACAGCAGAGGAGGAGCCTGGGCAGAGGGGGTGGGGTCAGACAGCAGAGGAGGAGCCTGGGCAGAGGGGGTGGGGTCAGAGAGGAGGGGTATAGGAGGAGCCTGGGCAGAGGGGGTATAGGAGGAGCCTGGCCAGAGGGGGTGGGGTCAGAGAGGAGGGGCTTAGGAGGAGCTTAGTCAGATTGGGTGGGGTCAGAGGGGTATGGGAGGAGCCTGGGCAGAATGGGCGGGGTCAGACAGCAGAGGAGGGGCTTAGGAGGAGCCTGGGCAGAATGGCTGGGGTCAGAGAGGAGGGGCTTAGGCGGAGCCTGGGCAGAATGGGTGGGGTCAGACAGCAGAGGAGGGGCTTAGGAGGAGCCTGGGCAGGAGGAGCGGGTATATGGGCAGAATGGGTGGGGTCAGAGAGGAGGGGCTTAGGAGGAGCCTGGGCAGAATGGGTGGAGTCAGAGAGGAGGGGGTATAGGAGGCGCCTGGGCAGAATGGGTGGGGTCAGACAGCAGAGGAGGGGTATAGGAGGAGCCTGGGCAGAGGGGGTGGGGTCAGAGAGGAGGGGTATAGGAGGAGCCTGGGCAGAGGGGGTATAGGAGGAGCCTGGGCAGAGGGGGTGGGGTCAGAGAGGAGGGGTATAGGAGGGGGTATAGGAGGAGCCTAGTCAGATTGTGTGGGGTCAAATAGGAGGAGCCTGGGTAGAATGGGTGGAGTCAGAGAGGAGGGGGTATAGGAGGAGCCTGGGCAGAATGGGTGGGGTCAGACAGCAGAGGAGGGGCTTAGGAGGGGCTTAGGAGGAGCCTAGTCAGATTGGGTGGGGTCAGAGAGGTGGGGTATAGGAGGAGCCTGGGGAGAATGGGTGGGGTCAGACAGCAGAGGAGGGGTATAGGAGGAGCCTGGGCAGAGGGGGTGGGGTCAGAGAGGAGGGGTATAGGAGGAGCCTGGGCAGAGGGGGTATAGGAGGAGCCTAGTCAGATTGGGTGGGGTCAAATAGGAGGAGCCTGGGCAGAATGGGTGGGGTCAGACAGCAGAGGAGGGGTATAGGAGGAGCCTGGGCAGAGGGGGTTAGGTCAGAGAGGAGGGGTATAGGAGGAGCCTGGGCAGAGGAGGAGGGGTATAGGAGGAGCCTGGGCAGAGGGGGTATAGGAGGAGCCTGGGCAGAGGGGGTGGGGTCAGAGAGGAGGGGCTTAGGAGGAGCCTAGTCAGATTGGGTGGGGTCAAATAGGAGGAGCCTGGGCAGAATGGGTAGAGTCAGAGAGGAGGGGCTTAGGAGGAGCCTGGGCAGAGGGGTTAAGGAGGAGCCTAGTCAGATTGGGTGTGGTCAAATAGGAGGAGCCTGGGCAGAATGGGTGGGGTCAGAGGGGTATGGGAGGAGCCTGGGTAGAATGGGTGGAGTCAGAGAGGAGGGGGTATAGGAGGAGCCTGGGCAGAATGGGTGGGGTCAGACAGCAGAGGAGGGGCTTAGGAGGAGCCTGGGCAGAATCGGTGGGGTCAGACAGCAGAGGAGGGGCTTAGGAGGAGCCTGGGCAGAATGGGTGGGGTCAGAGAGGAGATGCTTAGGCGGAGCCTGGGCAGAATGGGTGGGGTCAGACAGCAGAGGAGGGGCTTAGGAGGAGCCTAGTCAGATTGGGTGGGGTCAAATAGGAGGAGCCTAGTCAGAATGGGTGGAGTCAGAGAGGAGGGGGTATAGGAGGAGCCTAGTCAGATTGAGTGGGGTCAGAGAGGAGGGGCTTAGGAGGAGCCTAGGGGCTTAGGAGGAGCCTAGTCAGATTGGGTGGGGTCAGAGAGGAGGGGTATAGGAGGAGCCTGGGCAGAATGGGTGGGGTCAGACAGCAGATGAGGGGCTTAGGAGGAGCCTGGGCAGAATTGGTGGGGTCAGAGAGGAGGGGCTTAGGAGGAGCCTGGGCAGAATGGGTGGGGTCAGACAGCAGAGGAGGGGCTTAGGAGGAGCCTAGTCAGATTGGGTGGGGTCAAATAGGAGGAGCCTGGGCAGAATGGGTGAGGTCAGAGAGGAGGGGTATAGGAGGAGCCTGGGCAGAGGGGGTATAGGAGGAGCCTAGTCAGATTGGGTGGGGTCAAATAGGAGGGGGTATAGGAGGAGCCTGGGCAGAATGGGTGGGGCCAGACAGCAGAGGAGGGGCTTAGGAGGAACCTAGTCAGATTGGGTGGGGTCAAATAGGAGGAGCCTGGGCAGAATGGGTGGGGTCAGACAGCAGAGGAGGGGCTTAGGAGGAGCCTAGTCAGATTGGGTGGGATCAGAGAGGAGGGGTATAGGAGGAGCCTGGGCAGAATGGGTGGAGTCAGAGAGGAGGGGGTATAGGAGGAGCCTGGGCAGAATGGGTATAGGAGGAGCCTAGTCAGATTGGGTGAGGTCAGAGAGGAGGGGTATAGGAGGAGCCTGGGCAGAATGGGTGGGGTCAAATAGGAGGAGCCTGGGCAGAATGGGTGGGGTCAGACAGCAGAGGAGGGGTTAAGGAGGAGCCTAGTCAGATTGGGTGGGGTCAGAGAGGAGGGGGTATAGGAGGAGCCTAGTCAGATTGGGTGAGGTCAGAGAGGAGAGGATTGGTTTAGGAGGAGCTTAGTCAGAATGGGTGGGGTCAGACAGCAGAGGAGGGGCTTAGGAGGAGCCTAGTCAGATTGGGGTCAAATAAGAGGGGTATGGGAGGAGCCTGGGCAGAATGGGTGGAGTCAGAGAGGAGGGGGTATAGGAGGAGCCTAGTCAGATTGGGTGGGGTCAGAGAGCAGAGGAGGGGTTAAGGAGGAGCCTAGTCAGATTGGGTGTGGTCAAATAGGAGGAGCCTGGGCAGAATGGGTGGGGTCTGAGGGCCTAGGAAATGAAATGAAATGAAATAAAATTTATAAACGCGCTACTATGCCCAGTGGGCGTCAAGGCGCCTAACTCAAAATTAGCTGCAGACAGAGACAAGAGCTCACTGATAAGCTTTAGTAAAACACCAAGTTTTCAGAACTTTCTTAAAAAGATCAAGTGAGGGCTGTTGTATGATCTCCAGAGGAAGAGTATTCCAGAGTTGAGGTGCAAGAATGGAGAAAGCCTTGCTTCCCCATCGTGCCGTCCTAGCTCGAGGGACTACCAATTGATTAAGCTCTGACGAGCGAAGGCATCTGAGTGGGACATACCTAGAGAGCAAAGAGCCTAGGGCATCAGTCGGGCCTGCCTTCAAGGCATTATATGTCAAGCAGAGAAGTTTAAAAGAGACTCTGAATGGGATAGGCAGCCAATGGAGATTCTTCCTTGCCAAGGTCGCAGAGGACATCCACGGCAGGGCCAGAACGAAGCGCGCTGCGGCATTTTGCACCACCTGCAGGCGTTGGAGAAGGCCCTTGTTGGCCCCGGCGTAAAGTGAATTGCAATAATCCAGCCTTGAGCCGACAAGGGCGATCACCAGCTGTTTTCGTGCCTGTGGTGAAAGATAGTACGCGATTCGTTTCAGAATCCTAATGACACCCCAACAGGTGGCCACCGTTCTGTTCACCTGCAATTCCATAGAGAGCCGAGTGTCGAAGATGACGCCTAGGTTCCTGGCAGATAGAGTGGGAGTGGGGCAGATGCCTAAAGATGAGGGCCACCACTCATCTGACCACAGTTCCTGGTCTTTGCCAAAGACCAGGACCTCCGTTTTGTCACCGTTCAACTTCAATGAGTTGAGAATCATCCAGTCTGCAACAAGTTGCATACAGGATTTGAAGTTGGACGCGGTGACATTCACGGAGTGGGTCAGAGACACCATGATCTGCGTGTCGTCGGCATACGACACTACCTCCATCCCCTGAGATCTTACCAGTCTTGCAAGGGGGGCCACATAGATGTTAAACAGGGTCGGACTCAATGCCGACCCCTGTGGCACCCCACATTGCAACGACTTAACAGGGGAGAGGTGATCCCCCAGCATTACTCGCTGCTCTCGCTGATGAAGAAAGGAATTCAGGAGACTCAAGGCCGGTCCTGCTACCCCTGCCTCCCTTAACCTAGATGTTAAAGTACTGGGAGACAGGGTATCAAACGAAGGGGTCATAGATGGAGGAGGATCCTGACTTATGGTGGGGAACTGCAAAAACTTTTTTAATGCACCCCCCTATACTTTCTGATTTCTGTTTGGAGGGGGCAGTCGGGGAGCAGTATTAAAAGGTGCTTAGGCGCAACGTGAAGAGCGATGAGGTGCACAGAATGGCATGCCTTCCAGGTACTTTTTGGGGGGGCTACCATTATTTTTTATTGCTCTGATCCTCCCTCATGGGGTGTACCCCAAATGGTTAGGGGCAACGGGGGAGGGGGGGTGGCAAAAAGCTGTTTGACAGTTTCTGTTACCAACAGGGGTCACCATACGATTCTGCTGCAGTTATGGTATTGAAAGGTACAACAAGGAGCATGTGAATGTATTTTTGCAGGTGGGGTGCCCCAAAATGTTACTGCCAGCAGCAGCAGCCCCCCTCCTCCCCACCCAGCAGATTGGTATAGGTACCTTTAGGACATTTCTGTTGAAAAAAGAGGCTATAGCGAATCGTGCTATGAAATCCTAGAGCACTAACATTTGCTAAATAAAGGTGGCATCGGAGCATACGAATGAGGCAGAGAGAGGCTACTGTTGCCAATTGGTTTGGTGGGTCATAGTGAATAACCTCGGCATGCAAATAGGCAGTGTGAGGATTGGCAGTGTCTGTAGAGAATTTTGGCATGCTCTTCAGCTTATTTTTTCCTCCTTACGTTGGCTATGAACTACAGAGGAAAGGCCCGGCCTTACTGTTGGACAAAACATGTATTTATGATTTTAAGAAGTGTAGTCTGACTGTACTGAGAGGGGCTGTACAGTACGGTAAATGCCTGTATACCCCTGCAATGTGCATCCAACTGTCACTTGAGATTCAATAGCGAACGAAGCAGCTGGGTTACTGACTGAATGTAAATGGAAGGCACATAGCAAGGGTGTTTGTGGTCACTCAAATGATTGAAACCTGGTTGATGCACTACCAAAGCTGGGGTTCCAGGAGGGAACATTTGAGGGGCATTGAGATGGTGGTGCCCAGAGGTCAAAATATGTTTCAGAGACAGAGAGGTACTGCGGTCCTGGTCCCACATTGGGGGTAGTCAAAAGTCAGGCTAAAGATTTCTGTCCAACTGTTACCACGTTTTGTGCAGCCTGGCTCCCTCTGTAACGATTCCCCAGTGTCTTTCGATCCTACAGATGACTGTAGCAAACTTCCCAAATTTTTTCTTGGCCTCATACCCCCAAAGGAGTGCCTGACATTTGCCAGCCTAACGATACTCACATTCTGGGAAAAACCTCACTAACCATGCATATTTATGCACCACACATGGCAAATCCTTGCAATTGCAGAACATCATATCGCACTTGTCATCTTTGAGGTGCTGTAAGTATTTGGATTTGAGGGAAATATTCATCCTTGCTTGCTCTCCCACCTGAAGTCTATGGTGCTGCTGTTCCTTTCTCACATGTCCCTACAAAGAGACAAGTGACACACAGACTCAATCACTCAGCAAACATATATGCTTTGACGCTTTCATCTTGCTGTTTACCTTCCAAATGTTCCCCCTTCACCACAAATACAGGCCAGCCATTCCTCATCCCCTCAGTCATCGTAGTCATTCACTCCTTAGGCCCTGCAAGACAAAAATGACCAAGAATCATGTCAGCAAGAAGGAGAAAAGCCTCAGTGTGCTCTTTTGTTCATACTGCTGCCCCCTAGTAACACTTCATGGCCACTGCAGCTTAAGAATGGGACTGAGAAGAGGGCTCTCCTATGCAAATAATGTCCTCCCATGCATACTTTCTTCTGAGACGGTCGGCGGCTTGTGCCGTGATACTGCCTCCAACATATGGTCTTCAACCAAATTTTAAAAAAGCCCACCTGCCTTAGACGAAGGATTTTGCCACTCGAAGGAAGCACATGGGGACATCACCATCATTTAGCAGGGTCCTAAATTGCCTGCTGTCCGCCTGTATACAGAACAAGGACGTTCGTGGCCGTTCGTGAGCGTTCTTCAAAGGAAGGAGGTGGGTGAATAAATCCAAGATGCCAGGGCAGGCCCAGCCCAGCCCAGTGCAGCCCAGCCCGGCACAGCGCACTGCTGTGGAGGTCCACTCCTTCACATCCTGCAGCAGGCATGATGCAGATCTACTAGAGCAAAGGCTTGACTCTGCTCTTGTCTGTCTCTTAAAGGAAAAATCTTTCCAACTTCTTATTGCACCTAATAAATGGACTCTAGCTAGCCTCAAACTCGACCCATCATTTCATTAGCCAGAGCTCATACTTGACCTTTATTTCTATCCAAGCTCACTGGCACCAAACCCCTGATTTGAGCGAGTGGCTCACACTAAAATGAAAAATCACCATCAACCAACCTATTTTACAATAAGTGTAGCACCATCCTCGCATTCTTGTGCTCAGTTATAACCCCCAATACCACAATTGCACTCTGCAATTCACCAAACTTAAAGGACAAAGAATGACGACATTGATAAAGGAAGATAAGGCCTTGTTCCTAGCACCTACTTGAGAAATAGGGCGGTTGGTAGAAGGTCATGAGAGAAAACATATGAAATGTTGGGAGACACCTGCCAAAAAAACACTAGCAAAAAAAAAAATCACTGTTTGAAAATTTCCCACCTTGGGACACTTCTACAGCACTGGCAGGATTCGAACCCTGGCCTGTGAGGGCTGTCCCCCCAAAGGTACAAGCCTTACCTTTGAGCTATCTCCTTGGTGGTCTAGAGGATTGCAGTAGTAACTATAAGCAACATACAGGCCTTGGTGTCCTTCCCTGTGGCTTCCATTGCACATTAAATGGATGACCATGACATAAGGACAATTTGATAGGCTACTTACATGGAAACCAGAAAAACACTTAGCAAAAAAAAAAAAAAGAAAATCACTGTTTGAAAATTTCCCACCTTGGGATACTTCTACAGCACTGGCAGGATTCGAACCCTGGCCTGTGAGGGCTGTCCCCACCAAAGGTACAAGCCTTACCTTTGAGCTATAGCTCCTTGGTGGTCTGGAGGATTGCAGTAGTAACTATAAGCAACATACAGGCCTTGGTGTCCTTTCCTGTGGCTTCCATTGCACATTAAATGGATGACCATGACATAAGGACAATTTGATAGGCTACTTACATGGAAACCAGAAAAACACTTAGCAACAAAAAATAAACGAAAATCACTGTTTGAAAATTTCCCACCTTGGGATACTTCTACAGCACTGGCAGGATTCGAACCCTGGCCTGTGAGGGCTGTCCCCACCAAAGGTACAAGCCTTACCTTTGAGCTATAGCTCCTTGGTGGTCTGGAGGATTGCAGTAGTAACTATAAGCAACATACAGGCCTTGGTGTCCTTTCCTGTGGCTTCCATTGCACATTAAATGGATGACCATGACATACGGACAATTTGATAGGCTACTTACATGGAAACCAGAAAAACACTTAGCAAAAAAAAATAAAAGAAAATCACTGTTTGAAAATTTCCCACCTTGGGATACTTCTACAGCACTGGCAGGATTCGAACCCTGGCCTGTGAGGGCTGTCCCCACCAAAGGTACAAGCCTTACCTTTGAGCTATAGCTCCTTGGTGGTCTAGATAGATAAATAGGAGGAGCCTGGGTAGAATGGGTGGAGTCAGAGAGGAGGGGTATAGGAGGAGCCTGGGCAGAGGGGGTATAGGAGGAGCCTGGGCAGAGGGGGTGGGGTCAGAGAGGAGGGGTATAGGAGGAGCCTGGGCAGAGGGGGTATAGGAGGAGCCTGGGCAGAGGGGGTGGGGTCAGAGAGGAGGGGTATAGGAGGAGCCTAGTCAGATTGTGTGGGGTCAAATAGGAGGAGCCTGGGTAGAATGGGTGGAGTCAGAGAGGAGGGGGTATAGGAGGAGCCTGGGCAGAATGGGTGGGGTCAGACAGCAGAGGAGGGGCTTAGGAGGGGCTTAGGAGGAGCCTAGTCAGATTGGGTGGGGTCAGAGAGGTGGGGTATAGGAGGAGCCTGGGGAGAATGGGTGGGGTCAGACAGCAGAGGAGGGGTATAGGAGGAGCCTGGGCAGAGGGGGTGGGGTCAGAGAGGAGGGGTATAGGAGGAGCCTGGGCAGAGGGGGTATAGGAGGAGCCTAGTCAGATTGGGTGGGGTCAAATAGGAGGAGCCTGGGCAGAATGGGTGGGGTCAGACAGCAGAGGAGGGGTATAAGAGGAGCCTGGGCAGAGGGGGTTAGGTCAGAGAGGAGGGGTATAGGAGGAGCCTGGGCAGAGGAGGAGGGGTATAGGAGGAGCCTGGGCAGAGGGGGTATAGGAGGAGCCTGGGCAGAGGGGGTGGGGTCAGAGAGGAGGGGCTTAGGAGGAGCCTAGTCAGATTGGGTGGGGTCAAATAGGAGGAGCCTGGGCAGAATGGGTAGAGTCAGAGAGGAGGGGCTTAGGAGGAGCCTGGGCAGAGGGGGTATAGGAGGAGCCTAGTCAGATTGGGTGGGGTCAAATAGGAGGAGCCTGGGCAGAATGGGTGGGGTCAGACAGCAGAGGAGGGGCTTAGGAGGAGCCTAGTCAGATTGGGTGGGGTCAAATAGGAGGAGCCTGGGCAGAATGGGTGGGGTCAGACAGCAGAGGAGGGGCTTAGGAGGAGCCAAGTCAGATTGGGTGGGGTCAAATAGGAGGGGCTTAGGAGGAGCCTGGGCAGAATGGGTGGGGTCAGACAGCAGAGGAGGGGCTTAGGAGGAGCCTAGTCAGATTGGGTGGGGTCAAATAGGAGGAGCCTGGGCAGAATGGGTGAGGTCAGAGAGGAGGGGTATAGGAGGAGCCTGGGCAGAATGGGTGGGGTCAGAGAGGAGGGGCTTAGGCGGAGCCTGGGCAGAATGGGTGGGGGTCAGACAGCAGAGGAGCCTGGGCAGAATGGGTGGGGTCAGAGGGGTATGGGAGGAGCCTGGGCAGAATGGGTGGGTCAGACAGCAGAGGAGGGGCTTAGGAGGAGCCTGGGCAGAATGGGTGGGGTCAGAGAGGAGGAGCCTGGGCAGAATGGGTGGGGGTCAGACAGCAGAGGAGCCTGGGCAGAATGGGTGGGTCAGACAGCAGAGGAGGGGCTTAGGAGGAGCCTAGTCAGATTGGGTGGGGTCAAATAGGAGGAGCCTGGGCAGAATGGGTGGGGTCAGACAGCAGAGGAGGGGCTTAGGAGGAGCCAAGTCAGATTGGGTGGGGTCAAATAGGAGGGGCTTAGGAGGAGCCTGGGCAGAATGGGTGGGGTCAGACAGCAGAGGAGGGGCTTAGGAGGAGCCTAGTCAGATTGGGTGGGGTCAAATAGGAGGAGCCTGGGCAGAATGGGTGAGGTCAGAGAGGAGGGGTATAGGAGGAGCCTGGGCAGAATGGGTGGGGTCAGAGAGGAGGGGCTTAGGCGGAGCCTGGGCAGAATGGGTGGGGGTCAGACAGCAGAGGAGCCTGGGCAGAATGGGTGGGGTCAGAGGGGTATGGGAGGAGCCTGGGCAGAATGGGTGGGTCAGACAGCAGAGGAGGGGCTTAGGAGGAGCCTGGGCAGAATGGGTGGGGTCAGAGAGGAGGAGCCTGGGCAGAATGGGTGGGGGTCAGACAGCAGAGGAGCCTGGGCAGAATGGGTGGGGTCAGAGGGGTATGGGAGGAGCCTGGGCAGAATGGGTGGGTCAGACAGCAGAGGAGGGGCTTAGGAGGAGCCTAGTCAGATTGGGTGGGGTCAGAGAGGTGGGGTATAGGAGGAGCCTGGGCAGAATGGGTGGGGTCAGACAGCAGAGGAGGGGCTTAGGAGGAGCCTAGTCAGATTGGGTGGGGTCAAATAGGAGGAGCCTGGGCAGAATGGGTGGGGTCAGACAGCAGAGGAGGAGCCTGGGCAGAGGGGGTGGGGTCAGAGAGGAGGGGTATAGGAGGAGCCTGGGCAGAGGGGGTATAGGAGGAGCCTGGCCAGAGGGGGTGGGGTCAGAGAGGAGGGGCTTAGGAGGAGCTTAGTCAGATTGGGTGGGGTCAGAGGGGTATGGGAGGAGCCTGGGCAGAATGGGCGGGGTCAGACAGCAGAGGAGGGGCTTAGGAGGAGCCTGGGCAGAATGGCTGGGGTCAGAGAGGAGGGGCTTAGGCGGAGCCTGGGCAGAATGGGTGGGGTCAGACAGCAGAGGAGGGGCTTAGGAGGAGCCTGGGCAGGAGGAGCGGGTATATGGGCAGAATGGGTGGGGTCAGAGAGGAGGGGCTTAGGAGGAGCCTGGGCAGAATGGGTGGAGTCAGAGAGGAGGGGGTATAGGAGGCGCCTGGGCAGAATGGGTGGGGTCAGACAGCAGAGGAGGGGTATAGGAGGAGCCTGGGCAGAGGGGGTGGGGTCAGAGAGGAGGGGTATAGGAGGAGCCTGGGCAGAGGGGGTATAGGAGGAGCCTGGGCAGAGGGGGTGGGGTCAGAGAGGAGGGGTATAGGAGGGGGTATAGGAGGAGCCTAGTCAGATTGTGTGGGGTCAAATAGGAGGAGCCTGGGTAGAATGGGTGGAGTCAGAGAGGAGGGGGTATAGGAGGAGCCTGGGCAGAATGGGTGGGGTCAGACAGCAGAGGAGGGGCTTAGGAGGGGCTTAGGAGGAGCCTAGTCAGATTGGGTGGGGTCAGAGAGGTGGGGTATAGGAGGAGCCTGGGGAGAATGGGTGGGGTCAGACAGCAGAGGAGGGGTATAGGAGGAGCCTGGGCAGAGGGGGTGGGGTCAGAGAGGAGGGGTATAGGAGGAGCCTGGGCAGAGGGGGTATAGGAGGAGCCTAGTCAGATTGGGTGGGGTCAAATAGGAGGAGCCTGGGCAGAATGGGTGGGGTCAGACAGCAGAGGAGGGGTATAGGAGGAGCCTGGGCAGAGGGGGTTAGGTCAGAGAGGAGGGGTATAGGAGGAGCCTGGGCAGAGGAGGAGGGGTATAGGAGGAGCCTGGGCAGAGGGGGTATAGGAGGAGCCTGGGCAGAGGGGGTGGGGTCAGAGAGGAGGGGCTTAGGAGGAGCCTAGTCAGATTGGGTGGGGTCAAATAGGAGGAGCCTGGGCAGAATGGGTAGAGTCAGAGAGGAGGGGCTTAGGAGGAGCCTGGGCAGAGGGGGTATAGGAGGAGCCTAGTCAGATTGGGTGGGGTCAAATAGGAGGAGCCTGGGCAGAATGGGTGGGGTCAGACAGCAGAGGAGGGGCTTAGGAGGAGCCTAGTCAGATTGGGTGGGGTCAAATAGGAGGAGCCTGGGCAGAATGGGTGGGGTCAGACAGCAGAGGAGGGGCTTAGGAGGAGCCAAGTCAGATTGGGTGAGGTCAAATAGGAGGGGCTTAGGAGGAGCCTGGGCAGAATGGGTGGGGTCAGACAGCAGAGGAGGGGCTTAGGAGGAGCCTAGTCAGATTGGGTGGGGTCAAATAGGAGGAGCCTGGGCAGAATGGGTAGAGTCAGAGAGGAGGGGCTTAGGAGGAGCCTGGGCAGAGGGGGTATAGGAGGAGCCTAGTCAGATTGGGTGGGGTCAAATAGGAGGAGCCTGGGCAGAATGGGTGGGGTCAGACAGCAGAGGAGGGGCTTAGGAGGAGCCTAGTCAGATTGGGTGGGGTCAAATAGGAGGAGCCTGGGCAGAATGGGTGGGGTCAGACAGCAGAGGAGGGGCTTAGGAGGAGCCAAGTCAGATTGGGTGGGGTCAAATAGGAGGGGCTTAGGAGGAGCCTGGGCAGAATGGGTGGGGTCAGACAGCAGAGGAGGGGCTTAGGAGGAGCCTAGTCAGATTGGGTGGGGTCAAATAGGAGGAGCCTGGGCAGAATGGGTGAGGTCAGAGAGGAGGGGTATAGGAGGAGCCTGGGCAGAATGGGTGGGGTCAGAGAGGAGGGGCTTAGGCGGAGCCTGGGCAGAATGGGTGGGGGTCAGACAGCAGAGGAGCCTGGGCAGAATGGGTGGGGTCAGAGGGGTATGGGAGGAGCCTGGGCAGAATGGGTGGGTCAGACAGCAGAGGAGGGGCTTAGGAGGAGCCTGGGCAGAATGGGTGGGGGTCAGACAGCAGAGGAGCCTGGGCAGAATGGGTGGGGTCAGAGGGGTATGGGAGGAGCCTGGGCAGAATGGGTGGGTCAGACAGCAGAGGAGGAGCCTGGGCAGAGGGGGTGGGGTCAGACAGCAGAGGAGGAGCCTGGGCAGAGGGGGTGGGGTCAGAGAGGAGGGGTATAGGAGGAGCCTGGGCAGAGGGGGTATAGGAGGAGCCTGGCCAGAGGGGGTGGGGTCAGAGAGGAGGGGCTTAGGAGGAGCTTAGTCAGATTGGGTGGGGTCAGAGGGGTATGGGAGGAGCCTGGGCAGAATGGGCGGGGTCAGACAGCAGAGGAGGGGCTTAGGAGGAGCCTGGGCAGAATGGCTGGGGTCAGAGAGGAGGGGCTTAGGCGGAGCCTGGGCAGAATGGGTGGGGTCAGACAGCAGAGGAGGGGCTTAGGAGGAGCCTGGGCAGGAGGAGCGGGTATATGGGCAGAATGGGTGGGGTCAGAGAGGAGGGGCTTAGGAGGAGCCTGGGCAGAATGGGTGGAGTCAGAGAGGAGGGGGTATAGGAGGCGCCTGGGCAGAATGGGTGGGGTCAGACAGCAGAGGAGGGGTATAGGAGGAGCCTGGGCAGAGGGGGTGGGGTCAGAGAGGAGGGGTATAGGAGGAGCCTGGGCAGAGGGGGTATAGGAGGAGCCTGGGCAGAGGGGGTGGGGTCAGAGAGGAGGGGTATAGGAGGGGGTATAGGAGGAGCCTAGTCAGATTGTGTGGGGTCAAATAGGAGGAGCCTGGGTAGAATGGGTGGAGTCAGAGAGGAGGGGGTATAGGAGGAGCCTGGGCAGAATGGGTGGGGTCAGACAGCAGAGGAGGGGCTTAGGAGGGGCTTAGGAGGAGCCTAGTCAGATTGGGTGGGGTCAGAGAGGTGGGGTATAGGAGGAGCCTGGGGAGAATGGGTGGGGTCAGACAGCAGAGGAGGGGTATAGGAGGAGCCTGGGCAGAGGGGGTGGGGTCAGAGAGGAGGGGTATAGGAGGAGCCTGGGCAGAGGGGGTATAGGAGGAGCCTAGTCAGATTGGGTGGGGTCAAATAGGAGGAGCCTGGGCAGAATGGGTGGGGTCAGACAGCAGAGGAGGGGTATAGGAGGAGCCTGGGCAGAGGGGGTTAGGTCAGAGAGGAGGGGTATAGGAGGAGCCTGGGCAGAGGAGGAGGGGTATAGGAGGAGCCTGGGCAGAGGGGGTATAGGAGGAGCCTGGGCAGAGGGGGTGGGGTCAGAGAGGAGGGGCTTAGGAGGAGCCTAGTCAGATTGGGTGGGGTCAAATAGGAGGAGCCTGGGCAGAATGGGTAGAGTCAGAGAGGAGGGGCTTAGGAGGAGCCTGGGCAGAGGGGTTAAGGAGGAGCCTAGTCAGATTGGGTGTGGTCAAATAGGAGGAGCCTGGGCAGAATGGGTGGGGTCAGAGGGGTATGGGAGGAGCCTGGGTAGAATGGGTGGAGTCAGAGAGGAGGGGGTATAGGAGGAGCCTGGGCAGAATGGGTGGGGTCAGACAGCAGAGGAGGGGCTTAGGAGGAGCCTGGGCAGAATCGGTGGGGTCAGACAGCAGAGGAGGGGCTTAGGAGGAGCCTGGGCAGAATGGGTGGGGTCAGAGAGGAGATGCTTAGGCGGAGCCTGGGCAGAATGGGTGGGGTCAGACAGCAGAGGAGGGGCTTAGGAGGAGCCTAGTCAGATTGGGTGGGGTCAAATAGGAGGAGCCTAGTCAGAATGGGTGGAGTCAGAGAGGAGGGGGTATAGGAGGAGCCTAGTCAGATTGAGTGGGGTCAGAGAGGAGGGGCTTAGGAGGAGCCTAGGGGCTTAGGAGGAGCCTAGTCAGATTGGGTGGGGTCAGAGAGGAGGGGTATAGGAGGAGCCTGGGCAGAATGGGTGGGGTCAGACAGCAGATGAGGGGCTTAGGAGGAGCCTGGGCAGAATTGGTGGGGTCAGAGAGGAGGGGCTTAGGAGGAGCCTGGGCAGAATGGGTGGGGTCAGACAGCAGAGGAGGGGCTTAGGAGGAGCCTAGTCAGATTGGGTGGGGTCAAATAGGAGGAGCCTGGGCAGAATGGGTGAGGTCAGAGAGGAGGGGTATAGGAGGAGCCTGGGCAGAGGGGGTATAGGAGGAGCCTAGTCAGATTGGGTGGGGTCAAATAGGAGGGGGTATAGGAGGAGCCTGGGCAGAATGGGTGGGGCCAGACAGCAGAGGAGGGGCTTAGGAGGAACCTAGTCAGATTGGGTGGGGTCAAATAGGAGGAGCCTGGGCAGAATGGGTGGGGTCAGACAGCAGAGGAGGGGCTTAGGAGGAGCCTAGTCAGATTGGGTGGGGTCAGAGAGGAGGGGTATAGGAGGAGCCTGGGCAGAATGGGTGGAGTCAGAGAGGAGGGGGTATAGGAGGAGCCTGGGCAGAATGGGTATAGGAGGAGCCTAGTCAGATTGGGTGAGGTCAGAGAGGAGGGGTATAGGAGGAGCCTGGGCAGAATGGGTGGGGTCAAATAGGAGGAGCCTGGGCAGAATGGGTGGGGTCAGACAGCAGAGGAGGGGTTAAGGAGGAGCCTAGTCAGATTGGGTGGGGTCAGAGAGGAGGGGGTATAGGAGGAGCCTAGTCAGATTGGGTGAGGTCAGAGAGGAGAGGATTGGTTTAGGAGGAGCTTAGTCAGAATGGGTGGGGTCAGACAGCAGAGGAGGGGCTTAGGAGGAGCCTAGTCAGATTGGGGTCAAATAAGAGGGGTATGGGAGGAGCCTGGGCAGAATGGGTGGAGTCAGAGAGGAGGGGGTATAGGAGGAGCCTAGTCAGATTGGGTGGGGTCAGAGAGCAGAGGAGGGGTTAAGGAGGAGCCTAGTCAGATTGGGTGTGGTCAAATAGGAGGAGCCTGGGCAGAATGGGTGGGGTCTGAGGGCCTAGGAAATGAAATGAAATGAAATAAAATTTATAAACGCGCTACTATGCCCAGTGGGCGTCAAGGCGCCTAACTCAAAATTAGCTGCAGACAGAGACAAGAGCTCACTGATAAGCTTTAGTAAAACACCAAGTTTTCAGAACTTTCTTAAAAAGATCAAGTGAGGGCTGTTGTATGATCTCCAGAGGAAGAGTATTCCAGAGTTGAGGTGCAAGAATGGAGAAAGCCTTGCTTCCCCATCGTGCCGTCCTAGCTCGAGGGACTACCAATTGATTAAGCTCTGACGAGCGAAGGCATCTGAGTGGGACATACCTAGAGAGCAAAGAGCCTAGGGCATCAGTCGGGCCTGCCTTCAAGGCATTATATGTCAAGCAGAGAAGTTTAAAAGAGACTCTGAATGGGATAGGCAGCCAATGGAGATTCTTCCTTGCCAAGGTCGCAGAGGACATCCACGGCAGGGCCAGAACGAAGCGCGCTGCGGCATTTTGCACCACCTGCAGGCGTTGGAGAAGGCCCTTGTTGGCCCCGGCGTAAAGTGAATTGCAATAATCCAGCCTTGAGCCGACAAGGGCGATCACCACCTGTTTTCGTGCCTGTGGTGAAAGATAGTACGCGATTCGTTTCAGAATCCTAATGACACCCCAACAGGTGGCCACCGTTCTGTTCACCTGCAATTCCATAGAGAGCCGAGTGTCGAAGATGACGCCTAGGTTCCTGGCAGATAGAGTGGGAGTGGGGCAGATGCCTAAAGATGAGGGCCACCACTCATCTGACCACAGTTCCTGGTCTTTGCCAAAGACCAGGACCTCCGTTTTGTCACCGTTCAACTTCAATGAGTTGAGAATCATCCAGTCTGCAACAAGTTGCATACAGGATTTGAAGTTGGACGCGGTGACATTCACGGAGTGGGTCAGAGACACCATGATCTGCGTGTCGTCGGCATACGACACTACCTCCATCCCCTGAGATCTTACCAGTCTTGCAAGGGGGGCCACATAGATGTTAAACAGGGTCGGACTCAATGCCGACCCCTGTGGCACCCCACATTGCAACGACTTAACAGGGGAGAGGTGATCCCCCAGCATTACTCGCTGCTCTCGCTGATGAAGAAAGGAATTCAGGAGACTCAAGGCCGGTCCTGCTACCCCTGCCTCCCTTAACCTAGATGTTAAAGTACTGGGAGACAGGGTATCAAACGAAGGGGTCATAGATGGAGGAGGATCCTGACTTATGGTGGGGAACTGCAAAAACTTTTTTAATGCACCCCCCTATACTTTCTGATTTCTGTTTGGAGGGGGCAGTCGGGGAGCAGTATTAAAAGGTGCTTAGGCGCAACGTGAAGAGCGATGAGGTGCACAGAATGGCATGCCTTCCAGGTACTTTTTGGGGGGGCTACCATTATTTTTTATTGCTCTGATCCTCCCTCATGGGGTGTACCCCAAATGGTTAGGGGCAACGGGGGAGGGGGGGTGGCAAAAAGCTGTTTGACAGTTTCTGTTACCAACAGGGGTCACCATACGATTCTGCTGCAGTTATGGTATTGAAAGGTACAACAAGGAGCATGTGAATGTATTTTTGCAGGTGGGGTGCCCCAAAATGTTACTGCCAGCAGCAGCAGCCCCCCTCCTCCCCACCCAGCAGATTGGTATAGGTACCTTTAGGACATTTCTGTTGAAAAAAGAGGCTATAGCGAATCGTGCTATGAAATCCTAGAGCACTAACATTTGCTAAATAAAGGTGGCATCGGAGCATACGAATGAGGCAGAGAGAGGCTACTGTTGCCAATTGGTTTGGTGGGTCATAGTGAATAACCTCGGCATGCAAATAGGCAGTGTGAGGATTGGCAGTGTCTGTAGAGAATTTTGGCATGCTCTTCAGCTTATTTTTTCCTCCTTACGTTGGCTATGAACTACAGAGGAAAGGCCCGGCCTTACTGTTGGACAAAACATGTATTTATGATTTTAAGAAGTGTAGTCTGACTGTACTGAGAGGGGCTGTACAGTACGGTAAATGCCTGTATACCCCTGCAATGTGCATCCAACTGTCACTTGAGATTCAATAGCGAACGAAGCAGCTGGGTTACTGACTGAATGTAAATGGAAGGCACATAGCAAGGGTGTTTGTGGTCACTCAAATGATTGAAACCTGGTTGATGCACTACCAAAGCTGGGGTTCCAGGAGGGAACATTTGAGGGGCATTGAGATGGTGGTGCCCAGAGGTCAAAATATGTTTCAGAGACAGAGAGGTACTGCGGTCCTGGTCCCACATTGGGGGTAGTCAAAAGTCAGGCTAAAGATTTCTGTCCAACTGTTACCACGTTTTGTGCAGCCTGGCTCCCTCTGTAACGATTCCCCAGTGTCTTTCGATCCTACAGATGACTGTAGCAAACTTCCCAAATTTTTTCTTGGCCTCATACCCCCAAAGGAGTGCCTGACATTTGCCAGCCTAACGATACTCACATTCTGGGAAAAACCTCACTAACCATGCATATTTATGCACCACACATGGCAAATCCTTGCAATTGCAGAACATCATATCGCACTTGTCATCTTTGAGGTGCTGTAAGTATTTGGATTTGAGGGAAATATTCATCCTTGCTTGCTCTCCCACCTGAAGTCTATGGTGCTGCTGTTCCTTTCTCACATGTCCCTACAAAGAGACAAGTGACACACAGACTCAATCACTCAGCAAACATATATGCTTTGACGCTTTCATCTTGCTGTTTACCTTCCAAATGTTCCCCCTTCACCACAAATACAGGCCAGCCATTCCTCATCCCCTCAGTCATCGTAGTCATTCACTCCTTAGGCCCTGCAAGACAAAAATGACCAAGAATCATGTCAGCAAGAAGGAGAAAAGCCTCAGTGTGCTCTTTTGTTCATACTGCTGCCCCCTAGTAACACTTCATGGCCACTGCAGCTTAAGAATGGGACTGAGAAGAGGGCTCTCCTATGCAAATAATGTCCTCCCATGCATACTTTCTTCTGAGACGGTCGGCGGCTTGTGCCGTGATACTGCCTCCAACATATGGTCTTCAACCAAATTTTAAAAAAGCCCACCTGCCTTAGACGAAGGATTTTGCCACTCGAAGGAAGCACATGGGGACATCACCATCATTTAGCAGGGTCCTAAATTGCCTGCTGTCCGCCTGTATACAGAACAAGGACGTTTGTGGCCGTTCGTGAGCGTTCTTCAAAGGAAGGAGGTGGGTGAATAAATCCAAGATGCCAGGGCAGGCCCAGCCCAGCCCAGTGCAGCCCAGCCCGGCACAGCGCACTGCTGTGGAGGTCCACTCCTTCACATCCTGCAGCAGGCATGATGCAGATCTACTAGAGCAAAGGCTTGACTCTGCTCTTGTCTGTCTCTTAAAGGAAAAATCTTTCCAACTTCTTATTGCACCTAATAAATGGACTCTAGCTAGCCTCAAACTCGACCCATCATTTCATTAGCCAGAGCTCATACTTGACCTTTATTTCTATCCAAGCTCACTGGCACCAAACCCCTGATTTGAGCGAGTGGCTCACACTAAAATGAAAAATCACCATCAACCAACCTATTTTACAATAAGTGTAGCACCATCCTCGCATTCTTGTGCTCAGTTATAACCCCCAATACCACAATTGCACTCTGCAATTCACCAAACTTAAAGGACAAAGAATGACGACATTGATAAAGGAAGATAAGGCCTTGTTCCTAGCACCTACTTGAGAAATAGGGCGGTTGGTAGAAGGTCATGAGAGAAAACATATGAAATGTTGGGAGACACCTGCCAAAAAAACACTAGCAAAAAAAAAAATCACTGTTTGAAAATTTCCCACCTTGGGACACTTCTACAGCACTGGCAGGATTCGAACCCTGGCCTGTGAGGGCTGTCCCCCCAAAGGTACAAGCCTTACCTTTGAGCTATCTCCTTGGTGGTCTAGAGCATTGCAGTAGTAACTATAAGCAACATACAGGCCTTGGTGTCCTTTCCTGTGGCTTCCATTGCACATTAAATGGATGACCATGACATAAGGACAATTTGATAGGCTACTTACATGGAAACCAGAAAAACACTTAGCAACAAAAAATAAACGAAAATCACTGTTTGAAAATTTCCCACCTTGGGATACTTCTACAGCACTGGCAGGATTCGAACCCTGGCCTGTGAGGGCTGTCCCCACCAAAGGTACAAGCCTTACCTTTGAGCTATAGCTCCTTGGTGGTCTGGAGGATTGCAGTAGTAACTATAAGCAACATACAGGCCTTGGTGTAATTTCCTGTGGCTTCCATTGCACATTAAATGGATGACCATGACATACGGACAATTTGATAGGCTACTTACATGGAAACCAGAAAAACACTTAGCAAAAAAAAATAAAAGAAAATCACTGTTTGAAAATTTCCCACCTTGGGATACTTCTACAGCACTGGCAGGATTCGAACCCTGGCCTGTGAGGGCTGTCCCCACCAAAGGTACAAGCCTTACCTTTGAGCTATAGCTCCTTGGTGGTCTAGATAGATAAATAGGAGGAGCCTGGGTAGAATGGGTGGAGTCAGAGAGGAGGGGGTATAGGAGGAGCCTGGGCAGAATGGGTGGGGTCAGACAGCAGAGGAGGGGCTTAGGAGGGGCTTAGGAGGAGCCTAGTCAGATTGGGTGGGGTCAGAGAGGTGGGGTATAGGAGGAGCCTGGGGAGAATGGGTGGGGTCAGACAGCAGAGGAGGGGTATAGGAGGAGCCTGGGCAGAGGGGGTGGGGTCAGAGAGGAGGGGTATAGGAGGAGCCTGGGCAGAGGGGGTATAGGAGGAGCCTAGTCAGATTGGGTGGGGTCAAATAGGAGGAGCCTGGGCAGAATGGGTGGGGTCAGACAGCAGAGGAGGGGCTTAGGAGGAGCCAAGTCAGATTGGGTGGGGTCAAATAGGAGGGGCTTAGGAGGAGCCTGGGCAGAATGGGTGGGGTCAGACAGCAGAGGAGGGGCTTAGGAGGAGCCTGGGCAGAATGGGTGGGGTCAGAGAGGAGGGGCTTAGGCGGAGCCTGGGCAGAATGGGTGGGGGTCAGACAGCAGAGGAGCCTGGGCAGAATGGGTGGGGTCAGAGGGGTATGGGAGGAGCCTGGGCAGAATGGGTGGGTCAGACAGCAGAGGAGGGGCTTAGGAGGAGCCTGGGCAGAATGGGTGGGGTCAGAGAGGAGGAGCCTGGGCAGAATGGGTGGGGTCAGACAGCAGAGGAGGGGCTTAGGAGGAGCCTAGTCAGATTGGGTGGGGTCAGAGAGGTGGGGTATAGGAGGAGCCTGGGCAGAATGGGTGGGGTCAGACAGCAGAGGAGGGGCTTAGGAGGAGCCTAGTCAGATTGGGTGGGGTCAAATAGGAGGAGCCTGGGCAGAATGGGTGGGGTCAGACAGCAGAGGAGGAGCCTGGGCAGAGGGGGTGGGGTCAGAGAGGAGGGGTATAGGAGGAGCCTGGGCAGAGGGGGTATAGGAGGAGCCTGGCCAGAGGGGGTGGGGTCAGAGAGGAGGGGCTTAGGAGGAGCTTAGTCAGATTGGGTGGGGTCAAATAGGAGGAGCCTGGGCAGAATGGGCGGGGTCAGACAGCAGAGGAGGGGCTTAGGAGGAGCCTGGGCAGAATGGCTGGGGTCAGAGAGGAGGGGCTTAGGCGGAGCCTGGGCAGAATGGGTGGGGTCAGACAGCAGAGGAGGGGCTTAGGAGGAGCCTGGGCAGGAGGAGCGGGTATATGGGCAGAATGGGTGGGGTCAGAGAGGAGGGGCTTAGGAGGAGCCTGGGCAGAATGGGTGGAGTCAGAGAGGAGGGGGTATAGGAGGCGCCTGGGCAGAATGGGTGGGGTCAGACAGCAGAGGAGGGGTATAGGAGGAGCCTGGGCAGAGGGGGTGGGGTCAGAGAGGAGGGGTATAGGAGGAGCCTGGGCAGAGGGGGTATAGGAGGAGCCTGGGCAGAGGGGGTGGGGTCAGAGAGGAGGGGTATAGGAGGGGGTATAGGAGGAGCCTAGTCAGATTGTGTGGGGTCAAATAGGAGGAGCCTGGGTAGAATGGGTGGAATCAGAGAGGAGGGGGTATAGGAGGAGCCTGGGCAGAATGGGTGGGGTCAGACAGCAGAGGAGGGGCTTAGGAGGAGCCTAGTCAGATTGGGTGGGGTCAGAGAGGTGGGGTATAGGAGGAGCCTGGGGAGAATGGGTGGGGTCAGACAGCAGAGGAGGGGTATAGGAGGAGCCTGGGCAGAGGGGGTGGGGTCAGAGAGGAGGGGTATAGGAGGAGCCTGGGCAGAGGGGGTATAGGAGGAGCCTAGTCAGATTGGGTGGGGTCAAATAGGAGGAGCCTGGGCAGAATGGGTGGGGTCAGACAGCAGAGGAGGGGTATAGGAGGAGCCTGGGCAGAGGGGGTTAGGTCAGAGAGGAGGGGTATAGGAGGAGCCTGGGCAGAGGAGGAGGGGTATAGGAGGAGCCTGGGCAGAGGGGGTATAGGAGGAGCCTGGGCAGAGGGGGTGGGGTCAGAGAGGAGGGGCTTAGGAGGAGCCTAGTCAGATTGGGTGGGGTCAAATAGGAGGAGCCTGGGTAGAGTCAGAGAGGAGGGGCTTAGGAGGAGCCTGGGCAGAGGGGGTATAGGAGGAGCCTAGTCAGATTGGGTGGGGTCAAATAGGAGGAGCCTGGGCAGAATGGGTGGGGTCAGACAGCAGAGGAGGGGCTTAGGAGGAGCCTAGTCAGATTGGGTGGGGTCAAATAGGAGGAGCCTGGGCAGAATGGGTGGGGTCAGACAGCAGAGGAGGGGCTTAGGAGGAGCCAAGTCAGATTGGGTGGGGTCAAATAGGAGGGGCTTAGGAGGAGCCTGGGCAGAATGGGTGGGGTCAGACAGCAGCGGAGGGGCTTAGGAGGAGCCTAGTCAGATTGGGTGGGGTCAAATAGGAGGAGCCTGGGCAGAATGGGTGAGGTCAGAGAGGAGGGGTATAGGAGGAGCCTGGGCAGAGGGGGTATAGGAGGAGCCTAGTCAGATTGGGTGGGGTCAAATAGGAGGGGGTATAGGAGGAGCCTGGGCAGAATGGGTGGGGCCAGACAGCAGAGGAGGGGCTTAGGAGGAACCTAGTCAGATTGGGTGGGGTCAAATAGGAGGAGCCTGGGCAGAATGGGTGGGGTCAGACGGCAGAGGAGGGGCTTAGGAGGAGCCTAGTCAGATTGGGTGGGGTCAGAGAGGAGGGGTATAGGAGGAGCCTGGGCAGAATGGGTGGAGTCAGAGAGGAGGGGGTATAGGAGGAGCCTGGGCAGAATGGGTATAGGAGGAGCCTAGTCAGATTGGGTGAGGTCAGAGAGGAGGGGTATAGGAGGAGCCTGGGCAGAGGGGTTAAGGAGGAGCCTAGTCAGATTGGGTGGGGTCAGAGAGGAGGGGGTATAGGAGGAGCCTAGTCAGATTGGGTGAGGTCAGAGAGGAGGGGCTGAGGAGGAGCCTGGGCAGAATGGGTGGAGTCAGACAGCAGAGGATTGGTTTAGGAGGAGCCTAGTCAGATTGGGGTCAAATAAGAGGGGTATAGGAGGAGCCTGGGCAGAATGGGTGGGGTCAGAGGGGTATGGGAGGAGCCTGGGCAGAATGGGTGGAGTCAGAGAGGAGGGGGTATAGGAGGAGCCTAGTCAGATTGGGTGGGGTCAGAGAGCAGAGGAGGGGTTAAGGAGGAGCCTAGTCAGATTGGGTGTGGTCAAATAGGAGGAGCCTGGGCAGAATGGGTGGGGTCAGAGGGGTATGGGAGGAGCCTGGGTAGAATGGGTGGAGTCAGAGAGGAGGGGGTATAGGAGGAGCCTGGGCAGAATGGGTGGGGTCAGACAGCAGAGGAGGGGCTTAGGAGGAGCCTGGGCAGAATCGGTGGGGTCAGACAGCAGAGGAGGGGCTTAGGAGGAGCCTGGGCAGAATGGGTGGGGTCAGAGAGGAGATGCTTAGGCGGAGCCTGGGCAGAATGGGTGGGGTCAGACAGCAGAGGAGGGGCTTAGGAGGAGCCTAGTCAGATTGGGTGGGGTCAAATAGGAGGAGCCTAGTCAGAATGGGTGGAGTCAGAGAGGAGGGGGTATAGGAGGAGCCTAGTCAGATTGGGTGGGGTCAGAGAGGAGGGGCTTAGGAGGAGCCTAGGGGCTTAGGAGGAGCCTAGTCAGATTGGGTGGGGTCAGAGAGGAGGGGTATAGGAGGAGCCTGGGCAGAATGGGTGGGGTCAGACAGCAGATGAGGGGCTTAGGAGGAGCCTGGGCAGAATTGGTGGGGTCAGAGAGGAGGGGCTTAGGAGGAGCCTGGGCAGAATGGGTGGGGTCAGACAGCAGAGGAGGGGCTTAGGAGGAGCCTAGTCAGATTGGGTGGGGTCAAATAGGAGGAGCCTGGGCAGAATGGGTGAGGTCAGAGAGGAGGGGTATAGGAGGAGCCTGGGCAGAGGGGGTATAGGAGGAGCCTAGTCAGATTGGGTGGGGTCAAATAGGAGGGGGTATAGGAGGAGCCTGGGCAGAATGGGTGGGGCCAGACAGCAGAGGAGGGGCTTAGGAGGAACCTAGTCAGATTGGGTGGGGTCAAATAGGAGGAGCCTGGGCAGAATGGGTGGGGTCAGACAGCAGAGGAGGGGCTTAGGAGGAGCCTAGTCAGATTGGGTGGGGTCAGAGAGGAGGGGTATAGGAGGAGCCTGGGCAGAATGGGTGGAGTCAGAGAGGAGGGGGTATAGGAGGAGCCTGGGCAGAATGGGTATAGGAGGAGCCTAGTCAGATTGGGTGAGGTCAGAGAGGAGGGGTATAGGAGGAGCCTGGGCAGAGGGGCTTAGGAGGAGCCTGGGCAGAATGGGTGGGGTCAGACAGCAGAGGATGGGTTTAGGAGGAGCTTAGTCAGAATGGGTGGGGTCAGAGAGCAGAGGAGGGGTTAAGGAGGAGCCTAGTCAGATTGGGTGGGGTCAGAGAGGAGGGGGTATAGGAGGAGCCTAGTCAGATTGGGTGAGGTCAGAGAGGAGAGGATTGGTTTAGGAGGAGCTTAGTCAGAATGGGTGGTGTCAGACAGCAGAGGAGGGGCTTAGGAGGAGCCTAGTCAGATTGGGGTCAAATAAGAGGGGTATGGGAGGAGCCTGGGCAGAATGGGTGGAGTCAGAGAGGAGGGGGTATAGGAGGAGCCTAGTCAGATTGGGTGGGGTCAGAGAGCAGAGGAGGGGTTAAGGAGGAGCCTAGTCAGATTGGGTGTGGTCAAATAGGAGGAGCCTGGGCAGAATGGGTGGGGTCTGAGGGCCTAGGAAATGAAATGAAATGAAATAAAATTTATAAACGCGCTACTATGCCCAGTGGGCGTCAAGGCGCCTAACTCAAAATTAGCTGCGGGCAGACAGAGACAAGAGCTCACTGATAAGCTTTAGTAAAACACCAAGTTTTCAGAACTTTCTTAAAAAGATCAAGTGAGGGCTGTTGTTTGATCTCCAGAGGAAGAGTATTCCAGAGTTGAGGTGCAAGAATGGAGAAAGCCTTGCTTCCCCATCGTGCCGTCCTAGCTCGAGGGACTACCAATTGATTAAGCTCTGACGAGCGAAGGCATCTGAGTGGGACATACCTAGAGAGCAAAGAGCCTAGGGCATCAGTCGGGCCTGCCTTCAAGGCATTATATGTCAAGCAGAGAAGTTTAAAAGAGACTCTGAATGGGATAGGCAGCCAATGGAGATTCTTCCTTGCCAAGGTCGCAGAGGACATCCACGGCAGGGCCAGAACGAAGCGCGCTGCGGCATTTTGCACCACCTGCAGGCGTTGGAGAAGGCCCTTGTTGGCCCCGGCGTAAAGTGAATTGCAATAATCCAGCCTTGAGCCGACAAGGGCGATCACCACCTGTTTTCGTGCCTGTGGTGAAAGATAGTACGCGATTCGTTTCAGAATCCTAATGACACCCCAACAGGTGGCCACCGTTCTGTTCACCTGCAATTCCATAGAGAGCCGAGTGTCGAAGATGACGCCTAGGTTCCTGGCAGATAGAGTGGGAGTGGGGCAGATGCCTAAAGATGAGGGCCACCACTCATCTGACCACAGTTCCTGGTCTTTGCCAAAGACCAGGACCTCCGTTTTGTCACCGTTCAACTTCAATGAGTTGAGAATCATCCAGTCTGCAACAAGTTGCATACAGGATTTGAAGTTGGACGCGGTGACATTCACGGAGTGGGTCAGAGACACCATGATCTGCGTGTCGTCGGCATACGACACTACCTCCATCCCCTGAGATCTTACCAGTCTTGCAAGGGGGGCCACATAGATGTTAAACAGGGTCGGACTCAATGCCGACCCCTGTGGCACCCCACATTGCAACGACTTAACAGGGGAGAGGTGATCCCCCAGCATTACTCGCTGCTCTCGCTGATGAAGAAAGGAATTCAGGAGACTCAAGGCCGGTCCTGCTACCCCTGCCTCCCTTAACCTAGATGTTAAAGTACTGGGAGACAGGGTATCAAACGAAGGGGTCATAGATGGAGGAGGATCCTGACTTATGGTGGGGAACTGCAAAAACTTTTTTAATGCACCCCCCTATACTTTCTGATTTCTGTTTGGAGGGGGCAGTCGGGGAGCAGTATTAAAAGGTGCTTAGGCGCAACGTGAAGAGCGATGAGGTGCACAGAATGGCATGCCTTCCAGGTACTTTTTGGGGGGGCTACCATTATTTTTTATTGCTCTGATCCTCCCTCATGGGGTGTACCCCAAATGGTTAGGGGCAACGGGGGAGGGGGGTGGCAAAAAGCTGTTTGACAGTTTCTGTTACCAACAGGGGTCACCATACGATTCTGCTGCAGTTATGGTATTGAAAGGTACAACAAGGAGCATGTGAATGTATTTTTGCAGGTGGGGTGCCCCAAAATGTTACTGCCAGCAGCAGCAGCCCCCCTCCTCCCCACCCAGCAGATTGGTATAGGTACCTTTAGGACATTTCTGTTGAAAAAAGAGGCTATAGCGAATCGTGCTATGAAATCCTAGAGCACTAACATTTGCTAAATAAAGGTGGCATCGGAGCATACGAATGAGGCAGAGAGAGGCTACTGTTGCCAATTGGTTTGGTGGGTCATAGTGAATAACCTCGGCATGCAAATAGGCAGTGTGAGGATTGGCAGTGTCTGTAGAGAATTTTGGCATGCTCTTCAGCTTATTTTTTCCTCCTTACGTTGGCTATGAACTACAGAGGAAAGGCCCGGCCTTACTGTTGGACAAAACATGTATTTATGATTTTAAGAAGTGTAGTCTGACTGTACTGAGAGGGGCTGTACAGTACGGTAAATGCCTGTATACCCCTGCAATGTGCATCCAACTGTCACTTGAGATTCAATAGCGAACGAAGCAGCTGGGTTACTGACTGAATGTAAATGGAAGGCACATAGCAAGGGTGTTTGTGGTCACTCAAATGATTGAAACCTGGTTGATGCACTACCAAAGCTGGGGTTCCAGGAGGGAACATTTGAGGGGCATTGAGATGGTGGTGCCCAGAGGTCAAAATATGTTTCAGAGACAGAGAGGTACTGCGGTCCTGGTCCCACATTGGGGGTAGTCAAAAGTCCGGCT
Organism: Lissotriton vulgaris; assembly: GCF_964263255.1. Taxonomy (NCBI): domain Eukaryota; kingdom Metazoa; phylum Chordata; class Amphibia; order Caudata; family Salamandridae; genus Lissotriton; species Lissotriton vulgaris. The sequence continues at coordinate 1,004,892,273 of NC_141695.1, forward strand.
AAAGATTTCTGTCCAACTGTTACCACGTTTTGTGCAGCCTGGCTCCCTCTGTAACGATTCCCCAGTGTCTTTCGATCCTACAGATGACTGTAGCAAACTTCCCAAATTTTTTCTTGGCCTCATACCCCCAAAGGAGTGCCTGACATTTGCCAGCCTAACGATACTCACATTCTGGGAAAAACCTCACTAACCATGCATATTTATGCACCACACATGGCAAATCCTTGCAATTGCAGAACATCATATCGCACTTGTCATCTTTGAGGTGCTGTAAGTATTTGGATTTGAGGGAAATATTCATCCTTGCTTGCTCTCCCACCTGAAGTCTATGGTGCTGCTGTTCCTTTCTCACATGTCCCTACAAAGAGACAAGTGACACACAGACTCAATCACTCAGCAAACATATATGCTTTGACGCTTTCATCTTGCTGTTTACCTTCCAAATGTTCCCCCTTCACCACAAATACAGGCCAGCCATTCCTCATCCCCTCAGTCATCGTAGTCATTCACTCCTTAGGCCCTGCAAGACAAAAATGACCAAGAATCATGTCAGCAAGAAGGAGAAAAGCCTCAGTGTGCTCTTTTGTTCATACTGCTGCCCCCTAGTAACACTTCATGGCCACTGCAGCTTAAGAATGGGACTGAGAAGAGGGCTCTCCTATGCAAATAATGTCCTCCCATGCATACTTTCTTCTGAGACGGTCGGCGGCTTGTGCCGTGATACTGCCTCCAACATATGGTCTTCAACCAAATTTTAAAAAAGCCCACCTGCCTTAGACGAAGGATTTTGCCACTCGAAGGAAGCACATGGGGACATCACCATCATTTAGCAGGGTCCTAAATTGCCTGCTGTCCGCCTGTATACAGAACAAGGACGTTCGTGGCCGTTCGTGAGCGTTCTTCAAAGGAAGGAGGTGGGTGAATAAATCCAAGATGCCAGGGCAGGCCCAGCCCAGCCCAGTGCAGCCCAGCCCGGCACAGCGCACTGCTGTGGAGGTCCACTCCTTCACATCCTGCAGCAGGCATGATGCAGATCTACTAGAGCAAAGGCTTGACTCTGCTCTTGTCTGTCTCTTAAAGGAAAAATCTTTCCAACTTCTTATTGCACCTGATAAATGGACTCTAGCTAGCCTCAAACTCGACCCATCATTTCATTAGCCAGAGCTCATACTTGACCTTTATTTCTATCCAAGCTCACTGGCACCAAACCCCTGATTTGAGCGAGTGGCTCACACTAAAATGAAAAATCACCATCAACCAACCTATTTTACAATAAGTGTAGCACCATCCTCGCATTCTTGTGCTCAGTTATAACCCCCAATACCACAATTGCACTCTGCAATTCACCAAACTTAAAGGACAAAGAATGACGACATTGATAAAGGAAGATAAGGCCTTGTTCCTAGCACCTACTTGAGAAATAGGGCGGTTGGTAGAAGGTCATGAGAGAAAACATATGAAATGTTGGGAGACACCTGCCAAAAAAACACTAGCAAAAAAAAAAATCACTGTTTGAAAATTTCCCACCTTGGGACACTTCTACAGCACTGGCAGGATTCGAACCCTGGCCTGTGAGGGCTGTCCCCCCAAAGGTACAAGCCTTACCTTTGAGCTATCTCCTTGGTGGTCTAGAGGATTGCAGTAGTAACTATAAGCAACATACAGGCCTTGGTGTCCTTCCCTGTGGCTTCCATTGCACATTAAATGGATGACCATGACATAAGGACAATTTGATAGGCTACTTACATGGAAACCAGAAAAACACTTAGCAAAAAAAAAAAAAGAAAATCACTGTTTGAAAATTTCCCACCTTGGGATACTTCTACAGCACTGGCAGGATTCGAACCCTGGCCTGTGAGGGCTGTCCCCACCAAAGGTACAAGCCTTACCTTTGAGCTATAGCTCCTTGGTGGTCTGGAGGATTGCAGTAGTAACTATAAGCAACATACAGGCCTTGGTGTCCTTTCCTGTGGCTTCCATTGCACATTAAATGGATGACCATGACATAAGGACAATTTGATAGGCTACTTACATGGAAACCAGAAAAACACTTAGCAACAAAAAATAAAAGAAAATCACTGTTTGAAAATTTCCCACCTTGGGATACTTCTACAGCACTGGCAGGATTCGAACCCTGGCCTGTGAGGGCTGTCCCCACCAAAGGTACAAGCCTTACCTTTGAGCTATAGCTCCTTGGTGGTCTGGAGGATTGCAGTAGTAACTATAAGCAACATACAGGCCTTGGTGTCCTTTCCTGTGGCTTCCATTGCACATTAAATGGATGACCATGACATACGGACAATTTGATAGGCTACTTACATGGAAACCAGAAAAACACTTAGTAAAAAAAAATAAAAGAAAATCACTGTTTGAAAATTTCCCACCTTGGGATACTTCTACAGCACTGGCAGGATTCGAACCCTGGCCTGTGAGGGCTGTCCCCACCAAAGGTACAAGCCTTACCTTTGAGCTATAGCTCCTTGGTGGTCTAGAGGATTGCAAAAGTAACTATAAGCAACATACAGGCCTTGGTGTCCTTTCCTGTGGCTTCCATTGCACATTAAAAGGATGACCATGACATAAGGACAATTTGATAGGCTACTTACATGGAAACCAGTGTGGTCCAGTGGGTAAGTTCCTGCCTTCCATCCAGGCAACCAGGGTTCAAATCCCGGGTTCGGCACCAGGTAAGTAAATTGGTAAGTAAAATGTGTCTGTGTGTTGTGTAAGAGTGGAATCATGCCTAGCGAAAGAGGGATTGCAGATTGGTCGGTAAGTAAAATAGGTGTGGAAAGAAAGGTGAAAGAAAGAGAATGGGTGTTGTCTGTAGGAGGAGGACCATGGGCAGGTTGGGTGGGGTCAGAGAGGAGGGGCTTAGGAGGAGCCTGGGCAGAATGGGTGGGGTCAGACAGCAGAGGAGGGGCTTAGGAGGAGCCTAGTCAGATTGGGTGGGGTCAAATAGGAGGAGCCTGGGCAGAATGGGTGGGGTCAGACAGCAGAGGAGGAGCCTGGGCAGAGGGGGTGGGGTCAGAGAGGAGGGGTATAGGAGGAGCCTGGGCAGAGGGGGTATAGGAGAAGCCTGGCCAGAGGGGGTGGGGTCAGAGAGGAGGGGCTTAGGAGGAGCTTAGTCAGATTGGGTGGGGTCAAATAGGAGGAGCCTGGGCAGAATGGGCGGGGTCAGACAGCAGAGGAGGGGCTTAGGAGGAGCCTGGGCAGAATGGCTGGGGTCAGAGAGGAGGGGCTTAGGCGGAGCCTGGGCAGAATGGGTGGGGTCAGACAGCAGAGGAGGGGCTTAGGAGGAGCCTGGGCAGGAGGAGCGGGTATATGGGCAGAATGGGTGGGGTCAGAGAGGAGGGGCTTAGGAGGAGCCTGGGCAGAATGGGTGGAGTCAGAGAGGAGGGGGTATAGGAGGCGCCTGGGCAGAATGGGTGGGGTCAGACAGCAGAGGAGGGGTATAGGAGGTGCCTGGGCAGAGGGGGTGGGGTCAGAGAGGAGGGGTATAGGAGGAGCCTGGGCAGAGGGGGTATAGGAGGAGCCTGGGCAGAGGGGGTGGGGTCAGAGAGGAGGGGTATAGGAGGAGCCTAGTCAGATTGTGTGGGGTCAAATAGGAGGAGCCTGGGTAGAATGGGTGGAGTCAGAGAGGTGGGGGTATAGGAGGAGCCTGGGCAGAATGGGTGGGGTCAGACAGCAGAGGAGGGGCTTAGGAGGGGCTTAGGAGGAGCCTAGTCAGATTGGGTGGGGTCAGAGAGGTGGGGTATAGGAGGAGCCTGGGGAGAATGGGTGGGGTCAGACAGCAGAGGAGGGGTATAGGAGGAGCCTGGGCAGAGGGGGTGGGGTCAGAGAGGAGGGGTATAGGAGGAGCCTGGGCAGAGGGGGTATAGGAGGAGCCTAGTCAGATTGGGTGGGGTCAAATAGGAGGAGCCTGGGTAGAGTCAGAGAGGAGGGGCTTAGGAGGAGCCTGGGCAGAGGGGGTATAGGAGGAGCCTAGTCAGATTGGGTGGGGTCAAATAGGAGGAGCCTGGGCAGAATGGGTGGGGTCAGACAGCAGAGGAGGGGCTTAGGAGGAGCCAAGTCAGATTGGGTGGGGTCAAATAGGAGGGGCTTAGGAGGAGCCTGGGCAGAATGGGTGGGGTCAGACAGCAGAGGAGGGGCTTAGGAGGAGCCTAGTCAGATTGGGTGGGGTCAAATAGGAGGAGCCTGGGCAGAATGGGTGAGGTCAGAGAGGAGGGGTATAGGAGGAGCCTGGGCAGAGGGGGTATAGGAGGAGCCTAGTCAGATTGGGTGGGGTCAAATAGGAGGGGGTATAGGAGGAGCCTGGGCAGAATGGGTGGGGCCAGACAGCAGAGGAGGGGCTTAGGAGGAACCTAGTCAGATTGGGTGGGGTCAAATAGGAGGAGCCTGGGCAGAATGGGTGGGGTCAGACAGCAGAGGAGGGGCTTAGGAGGAGCCTAGTCAGATTGGGTGGGGTCAGAGAGGAGGGGTATAGGAGGAGCCTGGGCAGAATGGGTGGAGTCAGAGAGGAGGGGGTATAGGAGGAGCCTGGGCAGAATGGGTATAGGAGGAGCCTAGTCAGATTGGGTGAGGTCAGAGAGGAGGGGTATAGGAGGAGCCTGGGCAGAGGGGCTTAGGAGGAGCCTGGGCAGAATGGGTGGGGTCAGACGGCAGAGGAGGGGCTTAGGAGGAGCCTAGTCAGATTGGGTGGGGTCAGAGAGGAGGGGTATAGGAGGAGCCTGGGCAGAATGGGTGGAGTCAGAGAGGAGGGGGTATAGGAGGAGCCTGGGCAGAATGGGTATAGGAGGAGCCTAGTCAGATTGGGTGAGGTCAGAGAGGAGGGGCTGAGGAGGAGCCTGGGCAGAATGGGTGGAGTCAGACAGCAGAGGATTGGTTTAGGAGGAGCCTAGTCAGATTGGGGTCAAATAAGAGGGGTATAGGAGGAGCCTGGGCAGAATGGGTGGGGTCAGAGGGGTATGGGAGGAGCCTGGGCAGAATGGGTGGAGTCAGAGAGGAGGGGGTATAGGAGGAGCCTAGTCAGATTGGGTGGGGTCAGAGAGCAGAGGAGGGGTTAAGGAGGAGCCTAGTCAGATTGGGTGTGGTCAAATAGGAGGAGCCTGGGCAGAATGGGTGGGGTCAGAGGGGTATGGGAGGAGCCTGGGTAGAATGGGTGGAGTCAGAGAGGAGGGGGTATAGGAGGAGCCTGGGCAGAATGGGTGGGGTCAGAGAGGAGGGGCTTAGGAGGAGCCTGGGCAGAATGGGTGGGGTCAGACAGCAGAGGAGGGGCTTAGGAGGAGCCTGGGCAGAATCGGTGGGGTCAGACAGCAGAGGAGGGGCTTAGGAGGAGCCTGGGCAGAATGGGTGGGGTCAGAGAGGAGATGCTTAGGCGGAGCCTGGGCAGAATGGGTGGGGTCAGACAGCAGAGGAGGGGCTTAGGAGGAGCCTAGTCAGATTGGGTGGGGTCAAATAGGAGGAGCCTAGTCAGAATGGGTGGAGTCAGAGAGGAGGGGGTATAGGAGGAGCCTAGTCAGATTGGGTGGGGTCAGAGAGGAGGGGCTTAGGAGGAGCCTAGGGGCTTAGGAGGAGCCTAGTCAGATTGGGTGGGGTCAGAGAGGAGGGGTATAGGAGGAGCCTGGGCAGAATGGGTGGGGTCAGACAGCAGATGAGGGGCTTAGGAGGAGCCTGGGCAGAATTGGTGGGGTCAGAGAGGAGGGGCTTAGGAGGAGCCTGGGCAGAATGGGTGGGGTCAGACAGCAGAGGAGGGGCTTAGGAGGAGCCTAGTCAGATTGGGTGGGGTCAAATAGGAGGAGCCTGGGCAGAATGGGTGAGGTCAGAGAGGAGGGGTATAGGAGGAGCCTGGGCAGAGGGGGTATAGGAGGAGCCTAGTCAGATTGGGTGGGGTCAAATAGGAGGGGGTATAGGAGGAGCCTGGGCAGAATGGGTGGGGCCAGACAGCAGAGGAGGGGCTTAGGAGGAACCTAGTCAGATTGGGTGGGGTCAAATAGGAGGAGCCTGGGCAGAATGGGTGGGGTCAGACAGCAGAGGAGGGGCTTAGGAGGAGCCTAGTCAGATTGGGTGGGGTCAGAGAGGAGGGGTATAGGAGGAGCCTGGGCAGAATGGGTGGAGTCAGAGAGGAGGGGGTATAGGAGGAGCCTGGGCAGAATGGGTATAGGAGGAGCCTAGTCAGATTGGGTGAGGTCAGAGAGGAGGGGGTATAGGAGGAGCCTGGGCAGAATGGGTGGGGTCAGATAGCAGAGGATGGGTTTAGGAGGAGCTTAGTCAGAATGGGTGGGGTCAGAGAGCAGAGGAGGGGTTAAGGAGGAGCCTAGTCAGATTGGGTGGGGTCAGAGAGGAGGGGGTATAGGAGGAGCCTAGTCAGATTGGGTGAGGTCAGAGAGGAGAGGATTGGTTTAGGAGGAGCTTAGTCAGAATGGGTGGGGTCAGACAGCAGAGGAGGGGCTTAGGAGGAGCCTAGTCAGATTGGGGTCAAATAAGAGGGGTATGGGAGGAGCCTGGGCAGAATGGGTGGAGTCAGAGAGGAGGGGGTATAGGAGGAGCCTAGTCAGATTGGGTGGGGTCAGAGAGCAGAGGAGGGGTTAAGGAGGAGCCTAGTCAGATTGGGTGTGGTCAAATAGGAGGAGCCTGGGCAGAATGGGTGGGGTCAGAGAGGAGATGCTTAGGCGGAGCCTGGGCAGAATGGGTGGGGTCAGACAGCAGAGGAGGGGTTAAGGAGGAGCCTAGTCAGATTGGGTGGGGTCAGAGAGGAGGGGGTATAGGAGGAGCCTAGTCAGATTGGGTGAGGTCAGAGAGGAGAGGATTGGTTTAGGAGGAGATTGGGTGGGGTCAAATAGGAGGAGCCTGGGCAGAATGGGTGGGGTCAGAGGGGTATGGGAGGAGCCTGGGTAGAATGGGTGGAGTCAGAGAGGAGGGGGTATAGGAGGAGCCTGGGCAGAGGGGGGTGTAGGAGGAGCCTAGTCAGATTGGGTGGGGTCAAATAGGAGGAGCCTGGGCAGAATGGGAGGAGCCTGGGTAGAATGGGTGGAGTCAGAGAGGAGGGGGTATAGGAGGAGCCTGGCAGAGGGGGTGTAGGAGGAGCCTGGGTGGGGTCAGAGGGGTATGGGAGGAGCCTGGGCAGAATGGGTGGGGTCAGACAGCAGAGGAGGGGCTTAGGAGGAGCCTAGTCAGATTGGGTGGGGTCAAATAGGAGGAGCCTGGGCAGAGGGGGTTTGGGCAGAGGAGGAGGGGTATAGGAGGAGCCTGGGCAGAGGGGGTATAGGAGGAGCCTGGGCAGAGGGGGTGGGGTCAGAGAGGAGGGGCTTAGGCGGAGCCTGGGCAGAATGGGTGGGGTCAGAGAGGAGGGGCTTAGGCGGAGCCTGGGCAGAATGGGTATAGGAGGAGCCTAGTCAGATTGGGTGTGGTCAAATAGGAGGAGCCTGGGCAGAATGGGTGGGGTCAGAGAGGAGGGGGTATAGGAGGAGCCTGGCAGAGGGGGGTGTAGGAGGAGCCTAGTCAGATTGGGTGGGGTCAAATAGGAGGAGCCTGGGCAGAATGGGTGGGGTCAGAGAGGAGGGGGTATAGGAGGAGCCTGGGCAGATTGGGTGGGGTCAAATAGGAGGAGCCTGGGCAGAATGGGTGGGGTCAGAGGGGTATGGGAGGAGCCTGGGTAGAATGGGTGGAGTCAGAGAGGAGGGGGTATAGGAGGAGCCTGGCAGAGGGGGGTGTAGGAGGAGCCTAGTCAGATTGGGTGGGGTCAAATAGGAGGAGCCTGGGCAGAGGGGGTGGGGTCAGAGAGGAGAGGTATAGGAGGAGCCTGGGCAGAATGGGTGGGGTCAGACAGCAGAGGAGGGGCTTAGGAGGAGCCTAGTCAGATTGGGTGGAGTCAAATAGGAGGAGCCTGGGCAGAATGGGTGGGGTCAGAGAGGAGGGGGTATAGGAGGAGCCTGGCAGAGGGGGGTGTAGGAGGAGCCTAGTCAGATTGGGTCGGGTCAAATAGGAGGAGCCTGGGCAGAATGGGTGGGGTCAGACAGCAGAGGAGGGGCTTAGGAGGAGCCTGGGCAGGAGGAGGGGGTATATGGGCAGAATGGGTGGGGTCAGAGAGGAGGGGCTTAGGAGGAGCCTGGGCAGAATGGGTGGAGTCAGAGAGGAGGGGGTATAGGAGGAGCCTGGGCAGAATGGGTATAGGAGGAGCCTAGTCAGATTGGGTGTGGTCAAATAGGAGGAGCCTGGGCAGAATGGGTGGGGTCAGAGAGGAGGGGGTATAGGAGGAGCCTGGCAGAGGGGGGTATAGGAGGAGCCTGGGCAGAGGGGGGTGTAGGAGGAGCCTAGTCAGATTGGGTGGGGTCAAATAGGAGGAGCCTGGGCAGAATGGGTGGGGTCAGAGGGGTATGGGAGGAGCCTGGGTAGAATGGGTGGAGTCAGAGAGGAGGGGGTATAGGAGGAGCCTGGCAGAGGGGGGTGCAGGAGGAGCCTAGTCAGATTGGGTGGGGTCAAATAGGAGGAGCCTGGGCAGAATGGGTGGGGTCAGAGGGGTATGGGAGGAGCCTGGGTAGAATGGGTGGAGTCAGAGAGGAGGGGGTATAGGAGGAGCCTGGCAGAGGGGGTGGGGTCAGAGAGGAGGGGTATAGGAGGAGCCTGGGCAGAATGGGTGGGGTCAGACAGCAGAGGAGGGGCTTAGGAGGAGCCTGGGCAGAATGGGTGGGGTCAGAGAGGAGGGGCTTAGGAGGAGCCTAGTCAGATTGGGTGGGGTCAAATAGGAGGAGCCTGGGCAGAGGGGGTGGGGTCAGAGAGGAGGGGTATAGGAGGAGCCTGGGCAGAGGGGGTGGGGTCAGAGAGGAGGGGTATAGGAGGAGCCTGGGCAGAGGGGGTGGGGTCAGAGAGGAGGGGCTTAGGAGGAGCCTAGTCAGATTGGGTGGGGTCAAATAGGAGGAGCCTGGGCAGAATGGGTGGGGTCAGACAGCAGAGGAGGGGCTTAGGAGGAGCCTGGGCAGGAGGAGGGGGTATATGGGCAGAATGGGTGGGGTCAGAGAGGAGGGGCTTAGGAGGAGCCTGGGCAGAATGGGTGGAGTCAGAGAGGAGGGGGTATAGGAGGAGCCTGGGCAGAATGGGTATAGGAGGAGCCTAGTCAGATTGGGTGTGGTCAAATAGGAGGAGCCTGGGCAGAATGGGTGGGGTCAGAGAGGAGGGGGTATAGGAGGAGCCTGGCAGAGGGGGGTATAGGAGGAGCCTGGGCAGAGGGGGGTGTAGGAGGAGCCTAGTCAGATTGGGTGGGGTCAAATAGGAGGAGCCTGGGCAGAATGGGTGGGGTCAGAGGGGTATGGGAGGAGCCTGGGTAGAATGGGTGGAGTCAGAGAGGAGGGGGTATAGGAGGAGCCTGGCAGAGGGGGTGGGGTCAGAGAGGAGGGGTATAGGAGGAGCCTGGGCAGAATGGGTGGGGTCAGACAGCAGAGGAGGGGCTTAGGAGGAGCCTGGGCAGAATGGGTGGGGTCAGAGAGGAGGGGCTTAGGAGGAGCCTAGTCAGATTGGGTGGGGTCAAATAGGAGGAGCCTGGGCAGAGGGGGTGGGGTCAGAGAGGAGGGGTATAGGAGGAGCCTGGGCAGAGGGGGGTGTAGGAGGAGCCTAGTCAGATTGGGTCGGGTCAAATAGGAGGAGCCTGGGCAGAATGGGTGGGGTCAGACAGCAGAGGAGGGGCTTAGGAGGAGCCTGGGCAGGAGGAGGGGGTATATGGGCAGAATGGGTGGGGTCAGAGAGGAGGGGCTTAGGAGGAGCCTGGGCAGAATGGGTGGAGTCAGAGAGGAGGGGGTATAGGAGGAGCCTGGGCAGAATGGGTATAGGAGGAGCCTAGTCAGATTGGGTGTGGTCAAATAGGAGGAGCCTGGGCAGAATGGGTGGGGTCAGAGAGGAGGGGGTATAGGAGGAGCCTGGCAGAGGGGGGTATAGGAGGAGCCTGGGCAGAGGGGGGTGTAGGAGGAGCCTAGTCAGATTGGGTGGGGTCAAATAGGAGGAGCCTGGGCAGAATGGGTGGGGTCAGAGGGGTATGGGAGGAGCCTGGGTAGAATGGGTGGAGTCAGAGAGGAGGGGGTATAGGAGGAGCCTGGCAGAGGGGGGTGCAGGAGGAGCCTAGTCAGATTGGGTGGGGTCAAATAGGAGGAGCCTGGGCAGAATGGGTGGGGTCAGAGGGGTATGGGAGGAGCCTGGGTAGAATGGGTGGAGTCAGAGAGGAGGGGGTATAGGAGGAGCCTGGCAGAGGGGGTGGGGTCAGAGAGGAGGGGTATAGGAGGAGCCTGGGCAGAATGGGTGGGGTCAGACAGCAGAGGAGGGGCTTAGGAGGAGCCTGGGCAGAATGGGTGGGGTCAGAGAGGAGGGGCTTAGGAGGAGCCTAGTCAGATTGGGTGGGGTCAAATAGGAGGAGCCTGGGCAGAGGGGGTGGGGTCAGAGAGGAGGGGTATAGGAGGAGCCTGGGCAGAGGGGGTGGGGTCAGAGAGGAGGGGCTTAGGAGGAGCCTAGTCAGATTGGGTGGGGTCAAATAGGAGGAGCCTGGGCAGAATGGGTGGGGTCAGACAGCAGAGGAGGGGCTTAGGAGGAGCCTGGGCAGGAGGAGGGGGTATATGGGCAGAATGGGTGGGGTCAGAGAGGAGGGGCTTAGGAGGAGCCTGGGCAGAATGGGTGGAGTCAGAGAGGAGGGGGTATAGGAGGCGCCTGGGCAGAATGGGTGGGGTCAGACAGCAGAGGAGGGGTATAGGAGGTGCCTGGGCAGAGGGGGTGGGGTCAGAGAGGAGGGGTATAGGAGGAGCCTGGGCAGAGGGGGTATAGGAGGAGCCTGGGCAGAGGGGGTGGGGTCAGAGAGGAGGGGTATAGGAGGAGCCTAGTCAGATTGTGTGGGGTCAAATAGGAGGAGCCTGGGTAGAATGGGTGGAGTCAGAGAGGTGGGGGTATAGGAGGAGCCTGGGCAGAATGGGTGGGGTCAGACAGCAGAGGAGGGGCTTAGGAGGGGCTTAGGAGGAGCCTAGTCAGATTGGGTGGGGTCAGAGAGGTGGGGTATAGGAGGAGCCTGGGGAGAATGGGTGGGGTCAGACAGCAGAGGAGGGGTATAGGAGGAGCCTGGGCAGAGGGGGTGGGGTCAGAGAGGAGGGGTATAGGAGGAGCCTGGGCAGAGGGGGTATAGGAGGAGCCTAGTCAGATTGGGTGGGGTCAAATAGGAGGAGCCTGGGTAGAGTCAGAGAGGAGGGGCTTAGGAGGAGCCTGGGCAGAGGGGGTATAGGAGGAGCCTAGTCAGATTGGGTGGGGTCAAATAGGAGGAGCCTGGGCAGAATGGGTGGGGTCAGACAGCAGAGGAGGGGCTTAGGAGGAGCCAAGTCAGATTGGGTGGGGTCAAATAGGAGGGGCTTAGGAGGAGCCTGGGCAGAATGGGTGGGGTCAGACAGCAGAGGAGGGGCTTAGGAGGAGCCTAGTCAGATTGGGTGGGGTCAAATAGGAGGAGCCTGGGCAGAATGGGTGAGGTCAGAGAGGAGGGGTATAGGAGGAGCCTGGGCAGAGGGGGTATAGGAGGAGCCTAGTCAGATTGGGTGGGGTCAAATAGGAGGGGGTATAGGAGGAGCCTGGGCAGAATGGGTGGGGCCAGACAGCAGAGGAGGGGCTTAGGAGGAACCTAGTCAGATTGGGTGGGGTCAAATAGGAGGAGCCTGGGCAGAATGGGTGGGGTCAGACAGCAGAGGAGGGGCTTAGGAGGAGCCTAGTCAGATTGGGTGGGGTCAGAGAGGAGGGGTATAGGAGGAGCCTGGGCAGAATGGGTGGAGTCAGAGAGGAGGGGGTATAGGAGGAGCCTGGGCAGAATGGGTATAGGAGGAGCCTAGTCAGATTGGGTGAGGTCAGAGAGGAGGGGTATAGGAGGAGCCTGGGCAGAGGGGCTTAGGAGGAGCCTGGGCAGAATGGGTGGGGTCAGACGGCAGAGGAGGGGCTTAGGAGGAGCCTAGTCAGATTGGGTGGGGTCAGAGAGGAGGGGTATAGGAGGAGCCTGGGCAGAATGGGTGGAGTCAGAGAGGAGGGGGTATAGGAGGAGCCTGGGCAGAATGGGTATAGGAGGAGCCTAGTCAGATTGGGTGAGGTCAGAGAGGAGGGGCTGAGGAGGAGCCTGGGCAGAATGGGTGGAGTCAGACAGCAGAGGATTGGTTTAGGAGGAGCCTAGTCAGATTGGGGTCAAATAAGAGGGGTATAGGAGGAGCCTGGGCAGAATGGGTGGGGTCAGAGGGGTATGGGAGGAGCCTGGGCAGAATGGGTGGAGTCAGAGAGGAGGGGGTATAGGAGGAGCCTAGTCAGATTGGGTGGGGTCAGAGAGCAGAGGAGGGGTTAAGGAGGAGCCTAGTCAGATTGGGTGTGGTCAAATAGGAGGAGCCTGGGCAGAATGGGTGGGGTCAGAGGGGTATGGGAGGAGCCTGGGTAGAATGGGTGGAGTCAGAGAGGAGGGGGTATAGGAGGAGCCTGGGCAGAATGGGTGGGGTCAGAGAGGAGGGGCTTAGGAGGAGCCTGGGCAGAATGGGTGGGGTCAGACAGCAGAGGAGGGGCTTAGGAGGAGCCTGGGCAGAATCGGTGGGGTCAGACAGCAGAGGAGGGGCTTAGGAGGAGCCTGGGCAGAATGGGTGGGGTCAGAGAGGAGATGCTTAGGCGGAGCCTGGGCAGAATGGGTGGGGTCAGACAGCAGAGGAGGGGCTTAGGAGGAGCCTAGTCAGATTGGGTGGGGTCAAATAGGAGGAGCCTAGTCAGAATGGGTGGAGTCAGAGAGGAGGGGGTATAGGAGGAGCCTAGTCAGATTGGGTGGGGTCAGAGAGGAGGGGCTTAGGAGGAGCCTAGGGGCTTAGGAGGAGCCTAGTCAGATTGGGTGGGGTCAGAGAGGAGGGGTATAGGAGGAGCCTGGGCAGAATGGGTGGGGTCAGACAGCAGATGAGGGGCTTAGGAGGAGCCTGGGCAGAATTGGTGGGGTCAGAGAGGAGGGGCTTAGGAGGAGCCTGGGCAGAATGGGTGGGGTCAGACAGCAGAGGAGGGGCTTAGGAGGAGCCTAGTCAGATTGGGTGGGGTCAAATAGGAGGAGCCTGGGCAGAATGGGTGAGGTCAGAGAGGAGGGGTATAGGAGGAGCCTGGGCAGAGGGGGTATAGGAGGAGCCTAGTCAGATTGGGTGGGGTCAAATAGGAGGGGGTATAGGAGGAGCCTGGGCAGAATGGGTGGGGCCAGACAGCAGAGGAGGGGCTTAGGAGGAACCTAGTCAGATTGGGTGGGGTCAAATAGGAGGAGCCTGGGCAGAATGGGTGGGGTCAGACAGCAGAGGAGGGGCTTAGGAGGAGCCTAGTCAGATTGGGTGGGGTCAGAGAGGAGGGGTATAGGAGGAGCCTGGGCAGAATGGGTGGAGTCAGAGAGGAGGGGGTATAGGAGGAGCCTGGGCAGAATGGGTATAGGAGGAGCCTAGTCAGATTGGGTGAGGTCAGAGAGGAGGGGGTATAGGAGGAGCCTGGGCAGAATGGGTGGGGTCAGATAGCAGAGGATGGGTTTAGGAGGAGCTTAGTCAGAATGGGTGGGGTCAGAGAGCAGAGGAGGGGTTAAGGAGGAGCCTAGTCAGATTGGGTGGGGTCAGAGAGGAGGGGGTATAGGAGGAGCCTAGTCAGATTGGGTGAGGTCAGAGAGGAGAGGATTGGTTTAGGAGGAGCTTAGTCAGAATGGGTGGGGTCAGACAGCAGAGGAGGGGCTTAGGAGGAGCCTAGTCAGATTGGGGTCAAATAAGAGGGGTATGGGAGGAGCCTGGGCAGAATGGGTGGAGTCAGAGAGGAGGGGGTATAGGAGGAGCCTAGTCAGATTGGGTGGGGTCAGAGAGCAGAGGAGGGGTTAAGGAGGAGCCTAGTCAGATTGGGTGTGGTCAAATAGGAGGAGCCTGGGCAGAATGGGTGGGGTCAGAGAGGAGATGCTTAGGCGGAGCCTGGGCAGAATGGGTGGGGTCAGACAGCAGAGGAGGGGTTAAGGAGGAGCCTAGTCAGATTGGGTGGGGTCAGAGAGGAGGGGGTATAGGAGGAGCCTAGTCAGATTGGGTGAGGTCAGAGAGGAGAGGATTGGTTTAGGAGGAGATTGGGTGGGGTCAAATAGGAGGAGCCTGGGCAGAATGGGTGGGGTCAGAGGGGTATGGGAGGAGCCTGGGTAGAATGGGTGGAGTCAGAGAGGAGGGGGTATAGGAGGAGCCTGGGCAGAGGGGGGTGTAGGAGGAGCCTAGTCAGATTGGGTGGGGTCAAATAGGAGGAGCCTGGGCAGAATGGGAGGAGCCTGGGTAGAATGGGTGGAGTCAGAGAGGAGGGGGTATAGGAGGAGCCTGGCAGAGGGGGTGTAGGAGGAGCCTGGGTGGGGTCAGAGGGGTATGGGAGGAGCCTGGGCAGAATGGGTGGGGTCAGACAGCAGAGGAGGGGCTTAGGAGGAGCCTAGTCAGATTGGGTGGGGTCAAATAGGAGGAGCCTGGGCAGAGGGGGTTTGGGCAGAGGAGGAGGGGTATAGGAGGAGCCTGGGCAGAGGGGGTATAGGAGGAGCCTGGGCAGAGGGGGTGGGGTCAGAGAGGAGGGGCTTAGGCGGAGCCTGGGCAGAATGGGTGGGGTCAGAGAGGAGGGGCTTAGGCGGAGCCTGGGCAGAATGGGTATAGGAGGAGCCTAGTCAGATTGGGTGTGGTCAAATAGGAGGAGCCTGGGCAGAATGGGTGGGGTCAGAGAGGAGGGGGTATAGGAGGAGCCTGGCAGAGGGGGGTGTAGGAGGAGCCTAGTCAGATTGGGTGGGGTCAAATAGGAGGAGCCTGGGCAGAATGGGTGGGGTCAGAGAGGAGGGGGTATAGGAGGAGCCTGGGCAGATTGGGTGGGGTCAAATAGGAGGAGCCTGGGCAGAATGGGTGGGGTCAGAGGGGTATGGGAGGAGCCTGGGTAGAATGGGTGGAGTCAGAGAGGAGGGGGTATAGGAGGAGCCTGGCAGAGGGGGGTGTAGGAGGAGCCTAGTCAGATTGGGTGGGGTCAAATAGGAGGAGCCTGGGCAGAGGGGGTGGGGTCAGAGAGGAGAGGTATAGGAGGAGCCTGGGCAGAATGGGTGGGGTCAGACAGCAGAGGAGGGGCTTAGGAGGAGCCTAGTCAGATTGGGTGGAGTCAAATAGGAGGAGCCTGGGCAGAATGGGTGGGGTCAGAGAGGAGGGGGTATAGGAGGAGCCTGGCAGAGGGGGGTGTAGGAGGAGCCTAGTCAGATTGGGTCGGGTCAAATAGGAGGAGCCTGGGCAGAATGGGTGGGGTCAGACAGCAGAGGAGGGGCTTAGGAGGAGCCTGGGCAGGAGGAGGGGGTATATGGGCAGAATGGGTGGGGTCAGAGAGGAGGGGCTTAGGAGGAGCCTGGGCAGAATGGGTGGAGTCAGAGAGGAGGGGGTATAGGAGGAGCCTGGGCAGAATGGGTATAGGAGGAGCCTAGTCAGATTGGGTGTGGTCAAATAGGAGGAGCCTGGGCAGAATGGGTGGGGTCAGAGAGGAGGGGGTATAGGAGGAGCCTGGCAGAGGGGGGTATAGGAGGAGCCTGGGCAGAGGGGGGTGTAGGAGGAGCCTAGTCAGATTGGGTGGGGTCAAATAGGAGGAGCCTGGGCAGAATGGGTGGGGTCAGAGGGGTATGGGAGGAGCCTGGGTAGAATGGGTGGAGTCAGAGAGGAGGGGGTATAGGAGGAGCCTGGCAGAGGGGGGTGCAGGAGGAGCCTAGTCAGATTGGGTGGGGTCAAATAGGAGGAGCCTGGGCAGAATGGGTGGGGTCAGAGGGGTATGGGAGGAGCCTGGGTAGAATGGGTGGAGTCAGAGAGGAGGGGGTATAGGAGGAGCCTGGCAGAGGGGGTGGGGTCAGAGAGGAGGGGTATAGGAGGAGCCTGGGCAGAATGGGTGGGGTCAGACAGCAGAGGAGGGGCTTAGGAGGAGCCTGGGCAGAATGGGTGGGGTCAGAGAGGAGGGGCTTAGGAGGAGCCTAGTCAGATTGGGTGGGGTCAAATAGGAGGAGCCTGGGCAGAGGGGGTGGGGTCAGAGAGGAGGGGTATAGGAGGAGCCTGGGCAGAGGGGGTGGGGTCAGAGAGGAGGGGTATAGGAGGAGCCTGGGCAGAGGGGGTGGGGTCAGAGAGGAGGGGCTTAGGAGGAGCCTAGTCAGATTGGGTGGGGTCAAATAGGAGGAGCCTGGGCAGAATGGGTGGGGTCAGACAGCAGAGGAGGGGCTTAGGAGGAGCCTGGGCAGGAGGAGGGGGTATATGGGCAGAATGGGTGGGGTCAGAGAGGAGGGGCTTAGGAGGAGCCTGGGCAGAATGGGTGGAGTCAGAGAGGAGGGGGTATAGGAGGAGCCTGGGCAGAATGGGTATAGGAGGAGCCTAGTCAGATTGGGTGTGGTCAAATAGGAGGAGCCTGGGCAGAATGGGTGGGGTCAGAGAGGAGGGGGTATAGGAGGAGCCTGGCAGAGGGGGGTATAGGAGGAGCCTGGGCAGAGGGGGGTGTAGGAGGAGCCTAGTCAGATTGGGTGGGGTCAAATAGGAGGAGCCTGGGCAGAATGGGTGGGGTCAGAGGGGTATGGGAGGAGCCTGGGTAGAATGGGTGGAGTCAGAGAGGAGGGGGTATAGGAGGAGCCTGGCAGAGGGGGTGGGGTCAGAGAGGAGGGGTATAGGAGGAGCCTGGGCAGAATGGGTGGGGTCAGACAGCAGAGGAGGGGCTTAGGAGGAGCCTGGGCAGAATGGGTGGGGTCAGAGAGGAGGGGCTTAGGAGGAGCCTAGTCAGATTGGGTGGGGTCAAATAGGAGGAGCCTGGGCAGAGGGGGTGGGGTCAGAGAGGAGGGGTATAGGAGGAGCCTGGGCAGAGGGGGGTGTAGGAGGAGCCTAGTCAGATTGGGTCGGGTCAAATAGGAGGAGCCTGGGCAGAATGGGTGGGGTCAGACAGCAGAGGAGGGGCTTAGGAGGAGCCTGGGCAGGAGGAGGGGGTATATGGGCAGAATGGGTGGGGTCAGAGAGGAGGGGCTTAGGAGGAGCCTGGGCAGAATGGGTGGAGTCAGAGAGGAGGGGGTATAGGAGGAGCCTGGGCAGAATGGGTATAGGAGGAGCCTAGTCAGATTGGGTGTGGTCAAATAGGAGGAGCCTGGGCAGAATGGGTGGGGTCAGAGAGGAGGGGGTATAGGAGGAGCCTGGCAGAGGGGGGTATAGGAGGAGCCTGGGCAGAGGGGGGTGTAGGAGGAGCCTAGTCAGATTGGGTGGGGTCAAATAGGAGGAGCCTGGGCAGAATGGGTGGGGTCAGAGGGGTATGGGAGGAGCCTGGGTAGAATGGGTGGAGTCAGAGAGGAGGGGGTATAGGAGGAGCCTGGCAGAGGGGGGTGCAGGAGGAGCCTAGTCAGATTGGGTGGGGTCAAATAGGAGGAGCCTGGGCAGAATGGGTGGGGTCAGAGGGGTATGGGAGGAGCCTGGGTAGAATGGGTGGAGTCAGAGAGGAGGGGGTATAGGAGGAGCCTGGCAGAGGGGGTGGGGTCAGAGAGGAGGGGTATAGGAGGAGCCTGGGCAGAATGGGTGGGGTCAGACAGCAGAGGAGGGGCTTAGGAGGAGCCTGGGCAGAATGGGTGGGGTCAGAGAGGAGGGGCTTAGGAGGAGCCTAGTCAGATTGGGTGGGGTCAAATAGGAGGAGCCTGGGCAGAGGGGGTGGGGTCAGAGAGGAGGGGTATAGGAGGAGCCTGGGCAGAGGGGGTGGGGTCAGAGAGGAGGGGCTTAGGAGGAGCCTAGTCAGATTGGGTGGGGTCAAATAGGAGGAGCCTGGGCAGAATGGGTGGGGTCAGACAGCAGAGGAGGGGCTTAGGAGGAGCCTGGGCAGGAGGAGGGGGTATATGGGCAGAATGGGTGGGGTCAGAGAGGAGGGGCTTAGGAGGAGCCTGGGCAGAATGGGTGGAGTCAGAGAGGAGGGGGTATAGGAGGAGCCTGGGCAGAATGGGTATAGGAGGAGCCTAGTCAGATTGGGTGTGGTCAAATAGGAGGAGCCTGGGCAGAATGGGTGGGGTCAGAGAGGAGGGGGTATAGGAGGAGCCTGGCAGAGGGGGGTATAGGAGGAGCCTGGGCAGAGGGGGGTGTAGGAGGAGCCTAGTCAGATTGGGTGGGGTCAAATAGGAGGAGCCTGGGCAGAATGGGTGGGGTCAGAGGGGTATGGGAGGAGCCTGGGTAGAATGGGTGGAGTCAGAGAGGAGGGGGTATAGGAGGAGCCTGGCAGAGGGGGGTGTAGGAGGAGCCTAGTCAGATTGGGTGGGGTCAAATAGGAGGAGCCTGGGCAGAATGGGTGGGGCCAGACAGCAGAGGAGGGGCTTAGGAGGAACCTAGTCAGATTGGGTGGGGTCAAATAGGAGGAGCCTGGGCAGAATGGGTGGGGTCAGACAGCAGAGGAGGGGCTTAGGAGGAGCCTAGTCAGATTGGGTGGGGTCAGAGAGGAGGGGTATAGGAGGAGCCTGGGCAGAATGGGTATAGGAGGAGCCTAGTCAGATTGGGTGTGGTCAAATAGGAGGAGCCTGGGCAGAATGGGTGGGGTCAGAGAGGAGGGGGTATAGGAGGAGCCTGGCAGAGGGGGGTATAGGAGGAGCCTGGGCAGAGGGGGGTGTAGGAGGAGCCTAGTCAGATTGGGTGGGGTCAAATAGGAGGAGCCTGGGCAGAATGGGTGGGGTCAGAGAGGAGGGGGTATAGGAGGAGCCTGGCAGAGGGGGGTGTAGGAGGAGCCTAGTCAGATTGGGTGGGGTCAAATAGGAGGAGCCTGGGCAGAATGGGTGGGGTCAGAGGGGTATGGGAGGAGCCTGGGTAGAATGGGTGGAGTCAGAGAGGAGGGGGTATAGGAGGAGCCTGGCAGAGGGGGGTGTAGGAGGAGCCTAGTCAGATTGGGTGGGGTCAAATAGGAGGAGCCTGGGCAGAGGGGGTGGGGTCAGAGAGGAGGGGTATAGGAGGAGCCTGGGCTGAATGGGTGGGGTCAGACAGCAGAGGAGGGGCTTAGGAGGAGCCTGGGCAGAATGGGTGGGGTCAGAGAGGAGGGGCTTAGGAGGAGCCTAGTCAGATTGGGTGGGGTCAAATAGGAGGAGCCTGGGCAGAATGGGTGGGGTCAGACAGCAGAGGAGGGGCTTAGGAGGAGCCTAGTCAGATTGGGTGGGGTCAAATAGGAGGAGCCTGGGCAGAATGGGTGGGGTCAGACAGCAGAGGAGGGGTATAGGAGGAGCCTGGGCAGAGGGGGTGGGGTCAGAGAGGAGGGGTATAGGAGGAGCCTGGGCAGAGGGGGTATAGGAGGAGCCTGGGCAGAGGGGGTGGGGTCAGAGAGGAGGGGTATAGGAGGAGCCTGGGCAGAGGGGGAGGGGTCAGAGAGGAGAGGCTTAGGAGGAGCCTAGTCAGATTGGGTGGGGTCAAATAGGAGGAGCCTGGGCAGAATGGGTGGGGTCAGACAGCAGAGGAGGGGCTTAGGAGGAGCCTGGGCAGGAGGAGGGGGTATATGGGCAGAATGGGTGGGGTCAGAGAGGAGGGGCTTAGGAGGAGCCTGGGCAGAATGGGTGGAGTCAGAGAGGAGGGGGTATAGGAGGAGCCTGGGCAGAATGGGTATAGGAGGAGCCTAGTCAGATTGGGTGTGGTCAAATAGGAGGAGCCTGGGCAGAATGGGTGGGGTCAGAGAGGAGGGGGTATAGGAGGAGCCTGGCAGAGGGGGGTATAGGAGGAGCCTGGGCAGAGGGGGGTGTAGGAGGAGCCTAGTCAGATTGGGTGGGGTCAAATAGGACGAGCCTGGGCAGAATGGGTGGGGTCAGAGGGGTATGGGAGGAGCCTGGGTAGAATGGGTGGAGTCAGAGAGGAGGGGGTATAGGAGGAGCCTGGCAGAGGGGGGTGTAGGAGGAGCCTAGTCAGATTGGGTGGGGTCAAATAGGAGGAGCCTGGGCAGAATGGGTGGGGTCAGAGGGGTATGGGAGGAGCCTGGGTAGAATGGGTGGAGTCAGAGAGGAGGGGGTATAGGAGGAGCCTGGCAGAGGGGGGTGTAGGAGGAGCCTAGTCATATTGGGTGGGGTCAAATAGGAGGAGCCTGGGCAGAGGGGGTGGGGTCAGAGAGGAGGGGTATAGGAGGAGCCTGGGCAGAGGGGGTATAGGAGGAGCCTGGGCAGAGGGGGTGGGGTCAGAGAGGAGGGGTATAGGAGGAGCCTGGGCAGAGGGGGTGGGGTCAGAGAGGAGGGGCTTAGGAGGAGCCTAGTCAGATTGGGTGGGGTCAAATAGGAGGAGCCTGGGCAGAATGGGTGGGGTCAGACAGCAGAGGAGGGGTATAGGAGGAGCCTGGGCAGAGGGGGTGGGGTCAGAGAGGAGGGGTATAGGAGGAGCCTGGGCAGAGGGGGTGGGGTCAGAGAGGAGGGGTATAGGAGGAGCCTGGGCAGAGGGGGTGGGGTCAGAGAGGAGGGGCTTAGGAGGAGCCTAGTCAGATTGGGTGGGGTCAAATAGGAGGAGCCTGGGCAGAATGGGTGGGGTCAGACAGCAGAGGAGGGGCTTAGGAGGAGCCTGGGCAGGAGGAGGGGGTATAGTGACAGAATGGGTGGGGTCAGAGAGGAGGGGCTTAGGAGGAGCCTGGGCAGAATGGGTGGAGTCAGAGAGGAGGGGGTATAGGAGGAGCCTGGGCAGAATGGGTATAGGAGGAGCCTAGTCAGATTGGGTGTGGTCAAATAGGAGGAGCCTGGGCAGAATGGGTGGGGTCAGAGAGGAGGGGGTATAGGAGGAGCCTGGCAGAGGGGGGTATAGGAGGAGCCTGGGCAGAGGGGGGTGTAGGAGGAGCCTAGTCAGATTGGGTGGGGTCAAATAGGAGGAGCCTGGGCAGAATGGGTGGGGTCAGAGGGGTATGGGAGGAGCCTGGGTAGAATGGGTGGAGTCAGAGAGGAGGGGGTATAGGAGGAGCCTGGCAGAGGGGGGTGTAGGAGGAGCCTAGTCATATTGGGTGGGGTCAAATAGGAGGAGCCTGGGCAGAGGGGGTGGGGTCAGAGAGGAGGGGTATAGGAGGAGCCTGGGCAGAATGGGTGGGGTCAGACAGCAGAGGAGGGGCTTAGGAGGAGCCTGGGCAGAATGGGTGGGGTCAGAGAGGAGGGGCTTAGGAGGAGCCTAGTCAGATTGGGTGGGGTCAAATAGGAGGAGCCTGGGCAGAATGGGTGGGGTCAGACAGCAGAGGAGGGGTATAGGAGGAGCCTGGGCAGAGGGGGTGGGGTCAGAGAGGAGGGGTATAGGAGGAGCCTGGGCAGAGGGGGTATAGGAGGAGCCTGGGCAGAGGGGGTGGGGTCAGAGAGGAGGGGTATAGGAGGAGCCTGGGCAGAATGGGTGGGGTCAGACAGCAGAGGAGGGGCTTAGGAGGAGCCTGGGCAGAATGGGTGGGGTCAGAGAGGAGGGGCTTAGGAGGAGCCTAGTCAGATTGGGTGGGGTCAAATAGGAGGAGCCTGGGCAGAATGGGTGGGGTCAGACAGCAGAGGAGGGGTATAGGAGGAGCCTGGGCAGAGGGGGTGGGGTCAGAGAGGAGGGGTATAGGAGGAGCCTGGGCAGATTGGGTGGGGTCAAATAGGAGGAGCCTGGGCAGAATGGGTGGGGTCAGACAGCAGAGGAGGGGCTTAGGAGGAGCCTGGGCAGAATGGGTGGGGTCAGAGAGGAGGGGCTTAGGAGGAGCCTAGTCAGATTGGGTGGGGTCAAATAGGAGGAGCCTGGGCAGAATGGGTGGGGTCAGACAGCAGAGGAGGGGTATAGGAGGAGCCTGGGCAGAGGGGGTGGGGTCAGAGAGGAGGGGTATAGGAGGAGCCTGGGCAGAGGGGGTATAGGAGGAGCCTGGGCAGAGGGGGTGGGGTCAGAGAGGAGGGGTATAGGAGGAGCCTGGGCAGAATGGGTGGGGTCAGACAGCAGAGGAGGGGCTTAGGAGGAGCCTGGGCAGAATGGGTGGGGTCAGAGAGGAGGGGCTTAGGAGGAGCCTAGTCAGATTGGGTGGGGTCAAATAGGAGGAGCCTCGGCAGAATGGGTGGGGTCAGACAGCAGAGGAGGGGCTTAGGAGGAGCCTAGTCAGATTGGGTGGGGTCAAATAGGAGGAGCCTGGGCAGAATGGGTGGGGTCAGACAGCAGAGGAGGGGCTTAGGAGGAGCCTAGTCAGATTGGGTGGGGTCAAATAGGAGGAGCCTGGGCAGAATGGGTGGGGTCAGACAGCAGAGGAGGGGTATAGGAGGAGCCTGGGCAGAGGGGGTGGGGTCAGAGAGGAGGGGTATAGGAGGAGCCTGGGCAGAATGGGTGGGGTCAGACAGCAGAGGAGGGGCTTAGGAGGAGCCTAGTCAGATTGGGTGGGGTCAAATAGGAGGAGCCTGGGCAGAATGGGTGGGGTCAGACAGCAGAGGAGGGGTATAGGAGGAGCCTGGGCAGAGGGGGTGGGGTCAGAGAGGAGGGGTATAGGAGGAGCCTGGGCAGAATGGGTGGGGTCAGACAGCAGAGGAGGGGCTTAGGAGGAGCCTGGGCAGAATAGGTGGGGTCAGAGAGGAGGGGCTTAGGAGGAGCCTAGTCAGATTGGGTGGGGTCAAATAGGAGGAGCCTGGGCAGAATGGGTGGAGTCAGAGAGGAGGGGGTATAGGAGGAGCCTGGCAGAGGGGGGTGTAGGAGGAGCCTAGTCAGATTGGGTGGGGTCAAATAGGAGGAGCCTGGGCAGAGGGGGTGGGGTCAGAGAGGAGGGGTATAGGAGGAGCCTGGGCTGAATGGGTGGGGTCAGACAGCAGAGGAGGGGCTTAGGAGGAGCCTGGGCAGAATGGGTGGGGTCAGAGAGCAGAGGAGGGGCTTAGGAGGAGCCTAGGGGCTTAGGAGGAGCCTAGTCAGATTGGGTGGGGTCAGAGAGGAAGGGCTTAGGAGGAGCCTGGGCAGAATGAGTGGGGTCAGACAGCAGAGGAGGGGCTTAGGAGGGGCTTAGGAGGAGCCTAGTCAGATTGGGTGGGGTCAGAGAGGAGGGGTATAGGAGGAGCCTGGCAGAGGGGGGGTGTAGGAGGAGCCTAGTCAGATTGGGTGGGGTCAAATAGGAGGAGCCTGGGCAGAATGGGTGGGGTCAGAGGGGTATGGGAGGAGCCTGGGTAGAATGGGTGGAGTCAGAGAGGAGGGGGTATAGGAGGAGCCTGGGCATAGGGGGGTGTAGGAGGAGCCTAGTCAGATTGGGTGGGGTCAAATAGGAGGAGCCTGGGCAGAATGGGAGGAGCCTGGGTAGAATGGGTGGAGTCAGAGAGGAGGGGGTATAGGAGGAGCCTGGCAGAGGGGGGTGTAGGAGGAGCCTGGGTGGGGTCAGAGGGGTATGGGAGGAGCCTGGGTAGAATGGGTGGAGTCAGAGAGGAGGGGGTATAGGAGGAGCCTGGCAGAGGGGGGTGTAGGAGGAGCCTAGTCATATTGGGTGGGGTCAAATAGGAGGAGCCTGGGCAGAGGGGGTGGGGTCAGAGAGGAGGGGTATAGGAGGAGCCTGGGCAGAGGGGGTGGGGTCAGAGAGGAGGGGCTTAGGAGGAGCCTAGTCAGATTGGGTGGGGTCAAATAGGAGGAGCCTGGGCAGAGGGGGTGGGGTCAGAGAGGAGGGGGTATAGGAGGAGCCTGGCAGAGGGGGGTATAGGAGGAGCCTGGGCAGAGGGGGGTGTAGGAGGAGCCTAGTCAGATTGGGTGGGGTCAAATAGGAGGAGCCTGGGCAGAATGGGTGGGGTCAAATAGGAGGAGCCTGGGCAGAGGGGGTGGGGTCAGAGAGGAGGGGTATAGGAGGAGCCTGGGCAGAATGGGTGGGGTCAGACAGCAGAGGAGGGGCATAGGAGGAGCCTGGGCAGAATGGGTGGGGTCAGAGAGGAGGGGCTTAGGAGGAGCCTAGTCAGATTGGGTGGGGTCAAATAGGAGGAGCCTGGGCAGAATGGGTGGGGTCAGACAGCAGAGGAGGGGTATAGGAGGAGCCTGGGCAGAGGGGGTGGGGTCAGAGAGGAGGGGTATAGGAGGAGCCTGGGCAGAGGGGGTATAGGAGGAGCCTGGGCAGAGGGGGTGGGGTCAGAGAGGAGGGGTATAGGAGGAGCCTGGGCAGAGGGGGTGGGGTCAGAGAGGAGGGGCTTAGGAGGAGCCTAGTCAGATTGGGTGGGGTCAAATAGGAGGAGCCTGGGCAGAATGGGTGGGGTCAGACAGCAGAGGAGGGGCTTAGGAGGAGCCTGGGCAGGAGGAGGGGGTATATGGGCAGAATGGGTGGGGTCAGAGAGGAGGGGCTTAGGAGGAGCCTGGGCAGAATGGGTGGAGTCAGAGAGGAGGGGGTATAGGAGGAGCCTGGGCAGAATGGGTATAGGAGGAGCCTAGTCAGATTGGGTGTGGTCAAATAGGAGGAGCCTGGGCAGAATGGGTGGGGTCAGAGAGGAGGGGGTATAGGAGGAGCCTGGCAGAGGGGGGTATAGGAGGAGCCTGGGCAGAGGGGGGTGTAGGAGGAGCCTAGTCAGATTGGGTGGGGTCAAATAGGAGGAGCCTGGGCAGAATGGGTGGGGTCAGAGGGGTATGGGAGGAGCCTGGGTGGAATGGGTGGAGTCAGAGAGGAGGGGGTATAGGAGGAGCCTGGCAGAGGGGGGTGTAGGAGGAGCCTAGTCAGATTGGGTGGGGTCAAATAGGAGGAGCCTGGGCAGAATGGGTGGGGTCAGAGGTGTATGGGAGGAGCCTGGGTAGAATGGGTGGAGTCAGAGAGGAGGGGGTATAGGAGGAGCCTGGCAGAGGGGGGTGTAGGAGGAGCCTAGTCATATTGGGTGGGGTCCAATAGGAGGAGCCTGGGCAGAGGGGGTGGGGTCAGAGAGGAGGGGTATAGGAGGAGCCTGGGCAGAATGGGTGGGGTCAGACAGCAGAGGAGGGGCTTAGGAGGAGCCTGGGCAGAATGGGTGGGGTCAGAGAGGAGGGGCTTAGGAGGAGCCTAGTCAGATTGGGTGGGGTCAAATAGGAGGAGCCTCGGCAGAATGGGTGGGGTCAGACAGCAGAGGAGGGGCTTAGGAGGAGCCTAGTCAGATTGGGTGGGGTCAAATAGGAGGAGCCTGGGCAGAATGGGTGGGGTCAGACAGCAGAGGAGGGGCTTAGGAGGAGCCTAGTCAGATTGGGTGGGGTCAAATAGGAGGAGCCTGGGCAGAATGGGTGGGGTCAGACAGCAGAGGAGGGGTATAGGAGGAGCCTGGGCAGAGGGGGTGGGGTCAGAGAGGAGGGGTATAGGAGGAGCCTGGGCAGAATGGGTGGGGTCAGACAGCAGAGGAGGGGCTTAGGAGGAGCCTGGGCAGAATAGGTGGGGTCAGAGAGGAGGGGCTTAGGAGGAGCCTAGTCAGATTGGGTGGGGTCAAATAGGAGGAGCCTCGGCAGAATGGGTGGGGTCAGACAGCAGAGGAGGGGCTTAGGAGGAGCCTAGTCAGATTGGGTGGGGTCAAATAGGAGGAGCCTGGGCAGAATGGGTGGGGTCAGACAGCAGAGGAGGGGTATAGGAGGAGCCTGGGTAGAGGGGGTGGGGTCAGAGAGGAGGGGTATAGGAGGAGCCTGGGCAGAATGGGTGGGGTCAGACAGCAGAGGAGGGGCTTAGGAGGAGCCTGGGCAGAATGGGTGGGGTCAGAGAGGAGGGGCTTAGGAGGAGCCTAGTCAGATTGGGTGGGGTCAAATAGGAGGAGCCTCGGCAGAATGGGTGGGGTCAAATAGGAGGGGGTATAGGAGGAGCCTGGGCAGAATGGGTGGGGCCAGACAGCAGAGGAGGGGCTTAGGAGGAACCTAGTCAGATTGGGTGGGGTCAAATAGGAGGAGCCTGGGCAGAATGGGTGGGGTCAGACAGCAGAGGAGGGGTATAGGAGGAGCCTGGGCAGAGGGGGTGGGGTCAGAGAGGAGGGGTATAGGAGGAGCCTGGGCAGAGGGGGTATAGGAGGAGCCTAGTCAGATTGGGTGGGGTCAAATAGGAGGGGGTATAGGAGGAGCCTGGGCAGAATGGGTGGGGCCAGACAGCAGAGGAGGGGCTTAGGAGGAACCTAGTCAGATTGGGTGGGGTCAAATAGGAGGAGCCTGGGCAGAATGGGTGGGGTCAGACAGCAGAGGAGGGGTATAGGAGGAGCCTGGGCAGAGGGGGTGGGGTCAGAGAGGAGGGGTATAGGAGGAGCCTGGGCAGAGGGGGTATAGGAGGAGCCTAGTCAGATTGGGTGGGGTCAAATAGGAGGGGGTATAGGAGGAGCCTGGGCAGAATGGGTGGGGCCAGACAGCAGAGGAGGGGCTTAGGAGGAACCTAGTCAGATTGGGTGGGGTCAAATAGGAGGAGCCTGGGCAGAATGGGTGGGGTCAGACAGCAGAGGAGGGGTATAGGAGGAGCCTGGGCAGAGGGGGTGGGGTCAGAGAGGTGGGGTATAGGAGGAGCCTGGGGAGAATGGGTGGGGTCAGACAGCAGAGAAGGGGCTTAGGAGGAGCCTTGTCAGATTGGGTGGGGTCAAATAGGAGGAGCCTGGGCAGAGGGGGGTATAGGAGGAGCCTAGTCAGATTGGGTGGGGTCAGAGAGCAGAGGAGGGGCTTAGGAGGAGCCTAGTCAGATTGGGTGGGGTCAGAGAGGAGGGGCTTAGGAGGAGCCTGGGCAGAATGAGTGGGGTCAGACAGCAGAGGAGGGGCTTAGGAGGAGCCTAGTCAGATTGGGTGGGGTCAGAGAGGTGGGGTATAGGAGGAGCCTGGGGAGAATGGGTGGGGTCAGACAGCAGAGAAGGGGCTTAGGAGGAGCCTTGTCAGATTGGGTGGGGTCAAATAGGAGGAGCCTGGGCAGAGGGGGGTATAGGAGGAGCCTAGTCAGATTGGGTGGGGTCAGAGAGCAGAGGAGGGGCTTAGGAGGAGCCTAGTCAGATTGGGTGGGGTCAGAGAGGAGGGGCTTAGGAGGAGCCTGGGCAGAATGAGTGGGGTCAGACAGCAGAGGAAGGGCTTAGGAGGAGCCTAAGGGCTTAGGAGGAGCCTAGTCAGATTGGGTGGGGTCAAATAGGAGGAGCCTGGGCAGAATGGGTGGGGTCAGAGGGGTATGGGAGGAGCCTGGGCAGAATGGGTGGAGTCAGAGAGGAGGGGGTATAGGAGGAGCCTGGCAGAGGGGGGTGTAGGAGGAGCCTAGTCAGATTGGGTGGGGTCAAATAGGAGGAGCCTGGGCAGAATGGGTGGGGTCAGAGGGGTATGGGAGGAGCCTGGGTAGAATGGGTGGAGTCAGAGAGGAGGGGGTATAGGAGGAGCCTGGCAGAGGGGGGTGTAGGAGGAGCCTAGTCAGATTGGGTTGGGTCAAATAGGAGGAGCCTGGGCACAATGGGAGGGGTCAGAGGGGTATGGGAGGAGCCTGGGTAGAATGGGTGGAGTCAGAGAGGAGGGGGTATAGGAGGAGCCTAGTCAGATTGGGTGGGGTCAGAGAGGAGGGGCTTAGGAGGAGCCTAGGGGCTTAGGAGGAGCCTAGTCAGATTGGGTGGGGTCAGAGAGGAGGGGTATAGGAGGAGCCTGGGCAGAATGGGTGGGGTCAGACAGCAGATGAGGGGCTTAGGAGGAGCCTGGGCAGAATTGGTGGGGTCAGAGAGGAGGGGCTTAGGAGGAGCCTGGGCAGAATGGGTGGGGTCAGACAGCAGAGGAGGGGCTTAGGAGGAGCCTAGTCAGATTGGGTGGGGTCAAATAGGAGGAGCCTGGGCAGAATGGGTGAGGTCAGAGAGGAGGGGTATAGGAGGAGCCTGGGCAGAGGGGGTATAGGAGGAGCCTAGTCAGATTGGGTGGGGTCAAATAGGAGGGGGTATAGGAGGAGCCTGGGCAGAATGGGTGGGGCCAGACAGCAGAGGAGGGGCTTAGGAGGAACCTAGTCAGATTGGGTGGGGTCAAATAGGAGGAGCCTGGGCAGAATGGGTGGGGTCAGACAGCAGAGGAGGGGCTTAGGAGGAGCCTAGTCAGATTGGGTGGGGTCAGAGAGGAGGGGTATAGGAGGAGCCTGGGCAGAATGGGTGGAGTCAGAGAGGAGGGGGTATAGGAGGAGCCTGGGCAGAATGGGTATAGGAGGAGCCTAGTCAGATTGGGTGAGGTCAGAGAGGAGGGGTATAGGAGGAGCCTGGGCAGAATGGGTGGGGTCAGAGAGGAGATGCTTAGGCGGAGCCTGGGCAGAATGGGTGGGGTCAGACAGCAGAGGAGGGGTTAAGGAGGAGCCTAGTCAGATTGGGTGGGGTCAGAGAGGAGGGGGTATAGGAGGAGCCTAGTCAGATTGGGTGAGGTCAGAGAGGAGAGGATTGGTTTAGGAGGAGATTGGGTGGGGTCAAATAGGAGGAGCCTGGGCAGAATGGGTGGGGTCAGAGGGGTATGGGAGGAGCCTGGGTAGAATGGGTGGAGTCAGAGAGGAGGGGGTATAGGAGGAGCCTGGGCAGAGGGGGGTGTAGGAGGAGCCTAGTCAGATTGGGTGGGGTCAAATAGGAGGAGCCTGGGCAGAATGGGAGGAGCCTGGGTAGAATGGGTGGAGTCAGAGAGGAGGGGGTATAGGAGGAGCCTGGCAGAGGGGGTGTAGGAGGAGCCTGGGTGGGGTCAGAGGGGTATGGGAGGAGCCTGGGCAGAATGGGTGGGGTCAGACAGCAGAGGAGGGGCTTAGGAGGAGCCTAGTCAGATTGGGTGGGGTCAAATAGGAGGAGCCTGGGCAGAGGGGGTTTGGGCAGAGGAGGAGGGGTATAGGAGGAGCCTGGGCAGAGGGGGTATAGGAGGAGCCTGGGCAGAGGGGGTGGGGTCAGAGAGGAGGGGCTTAGGCGGAGCCTGGGCAGAATGGGTGGGGTCAGAGAGGAGGGGCTTAGGCGGAGCCTGGGCAGAATGGGTATAGGAGGAGCCTAGTCAGATTGGGTGTGGTCAAATAGGAGGAGCCTGGGCAGAATGGGTGGGGTCAGAGAGGAGGGGGTATAGGAGGAGCCTGGCAGAGGGGGGTGTAGGAGGAGCCTAGTCAGATTGGGTGGGGTCAAATAGGAGGAGCCTGGGCAGAATGGGTGGGGTCAGAGAGGAGGGGGTATAGGAGGAGCCTGGGCAGATTGGGTGGGGTCAAATAGGAGGAGCCTGGGCAGAATGGGTGGGGTCAGAGGGGTATGGGAGGAGCCTGGGTAGAATGGGTGGAGTCAGAGAGGAGGGGGTATAGGAGGAGCCTGGCAGAGGGGGGTGTAGGAGGAGCCTAGTCAGATTGGGTGGGGTCAAATAGGAGGAGCCTGGGCAGAGGGGGTGGGGTCAGAGAGGAGAGGTATAGGAGGAGCCTGGGCAGAATGGGTGGGGTCAGACAGCAGAGGAGGGGCTTAGGAGGAGCCTAGTCAGATTGGGTGGGGTCAAATAGGAGGAGCCTGGGCAGAATGGGTGGGGTCAGAGAGGAGGGGGTATAGGAGGAGCCTGGCAGAGGGGGGTGTAGGAGGAGCCTAGTCAGATTGGGTCGGGTCAAATAGGAGGAGCCTGGGCAGAATGGGTGGGGTCAGACAGCAGAGGAGGGGCTTAGGAGGAGCCTGGGCAGGAGGAGGGGGTATATGGGCAGAATGGGTGGGGTCAGAGAGGAGGGGCTTAGGAGGAGCCTGGGCAGAATGGGTGGAGTCAGAGAGGAGGGGGTATAGGAGGAGCCTGGGCAGAATGGGTATAGGAGGAGCCTAGTCAGATTGGGTGTGGTCAAATAGGAGGAGCCTGGGCAGAATGGGTGGGGTCAGAGAGGAGGGGGTATAGGAGGAGCCTGGCAGAGGGGGGTATAGGAGGAGCCTGGGCAGAGGGGGGTGTAGGAGGAGCCTAGTCAGATTGGGTGGGGTCAAATAGGAGGAGCCTGGGCAGAATGGGTGGGGTCAGAGGGGTATGGGAGGAGCCTGGGTAGAATGGGTGGAGTCAGAGAGGAGGGGGTATAGGAGGAGCCTGGCAGAGGGGGGTGCAGGAGGAGCCTAGTCAGATTGGGTGGGGTCAAATAGGAGGAGCCTGGGCAGAATGGGTGGGGTCAGAGGGGTATGGGAGGAGCCTGGGTAGAATGGGTGGAGTCAGAGAGGAGGGGGTATAGGAGGAGCCTGGCAGAGGGGGTGGGGTCAGAGAGGAGGGGTATAGGAGGAGCCTGGGCAGAATGGGTGGGGTCAGACAGCAGAGGAGGGGCTTAGGAGGAGCCTGGGCAGAATGGGTGGGGTCAGAGAGGAGGGGCTTAGGAGGAGCCTAGTCAGATTGGGTGGGGTCAAATAGGAGGAGCCTGGGCAGAGGGGGTGGGGTCAGAGAGGAGGGGTATAGGAGGAGCCTGGGCAGAGGGGGTGGGGTCAGAGAGGAGGGGTATTGGAGGAGCCTGGGCAGAGGGGGTGGGGTCAGAGAGGAGGGGCTTAGGAGGAGCCTAGTCAGATTGGGTGGGGTCAAATAGGAGGAGCCTGGGCAGAATGGGTGGGGTCAGACAGCAGAGGAGGGGCTTAGGAGGAGCCTGGGCAGGAGGAGGGGGTATATGGGCAGAATGGGTGGGGTCAGAGAGGAGGGGCTTAGGAGGAGCCTGGGCAGAATGGGTGGAGTCAGAGAGGAGGGGGTATAGGAGGAGCCTGGGCAGAATGGGTATAGGAGGAGCCTAGTCAGATTGGGTGTGGTCAAATAGGAGGAGCCTGGGCAGAATGGGTGGGGTCAGAGAGGAGGGGGTATAGGAGGAGCCTGGCAGAGGGGGGTATAGGAGGAGCCTGGGCAGAGGGGGGTGTAGGAGGAGCCTAGTCAGATTGGGTGGGGTCAAATAGGAGGAGCCTGGGCAGAATGGGTGGGGTCAGAGGGGTATGGGAGGAGCCTGGGTAGAATGGGTGGAGTCAGAGAGGAGGGGGTATAGGAGGAGCCTGGCAGAGGGGGGTGTAGGAGGAGCCTAGTCAGATTGGGTGGGGTCAAATAGGAGGAGCCTGGGCAGAATGGGTGGGGCCAGACAGCAGAGGAGGGGCTTAGGAGGAACCTAGTCAGATTGGGTGGGGTCAAATAGGAGGAGCCTGGGCAGAATGGGTGGGGTCAGACAGCAGAGGAGGGGCTTAGGAGGAGCCTAGTCAGATTGGGTGGGGTCAGAGAGGAGGGGTATAGGAGGAGCCTGGGCAGAATGGGTGGAGTCAGAGAGGAGGGGGTATAGGAGGAGCCTGGGCAGAATGGGTATAGGAGGAGCCTAGTCAGATTGGGTGTGGTCAAATAGGAGGAGCCTGGGCAGAATGGGTGGGGTCAGAGAGGAGGGGGTATAGGAGGAGCCTGTCAAAGGGCGGGGTATAGGAGGAGCCTGGGCAGAGGGGGGTGTAGGAGGAGCCTAGTCAGATTGGGTGGGGTCAAATAGGAGGAGCCTGGGCAGAATGGGTGGGGTCAGAGAGGAGGGGGTATAGGAGGAGCCTGGCAGAGGGGGGTGTAGGAGGAGCCTAGTCAGATTGGGTGGGGTCAAATAGGAGGAGCCTGGGCAGAATGGGTGGGGTCAGAGGGGTATGGGAGGAGCCTGGGTAGAATGGGTGGAGTCAGAGAGGAGGGGGTATAGGAGGAGCCTGGCAGAGGGGGGTGTAGGAGGAGCCTAGTCAGATTGGGTGGGGTCAAATAGGAGGAGCCTGGGCAGAGGGGGTGGGGTCAGAGAGGAGGGGTATAGGAGGAGCCTGGGCTGAATGGGTGGGGTCAGACAGCAGAGGAGGGGCTTAGGAGGAGCCTGGGCAGAATGGGTGGGGTCAGAGAGGAGGGGCTTAGGAGGAGCCTAGTCAGATTGGGTGGGGTCAAATAGGAGGAGCCTGGGCAGAATGGGTGGGGTCAGACAGCAGAGGAGGGGCTTAGGAGGAGCCTAGTCAGATTGGGTGGGGTCAAATAGGAGGAGCCTGGGCAGAATGGGTGGGGTCAGACAGCAGAGGAGGGGTATAGGAGGAGCCTGGGCAGAGGGGGTGGGGTCAGAGAGGAGGGGTATAGGAGGAGCCTGGGCAGAGGGGGTATAGGAGGAGCCTGGGCAGAGGGGGTGGGGTCAGAGAGGAGGGGTATAGGAGGAGCCTGGGCAGAGGGGGAGGGGTCAGAGAGGAGAGGCTTAGGAGGAGCCTAGTCAGATTGGGTGGGGTCAAATAGGAGGAGCCTGGGCAGAATGGGTGGGGTCAGACAGCAGAGGAGGGGCTTAGGAGGAGCCTGGGCAGGAGGAGGGGGTATATGGGCAGAATGGGTGGGGTCAGAGAGGAGGGGCTTAGGAGGAGCCTGGGCAGAATGGGTGGAGTCAGAGAGGAGGGGGTATAGGAGGAGCCTGGGCAGAATGGGTATAGGAGGAGCCTAGTCAGATTGGGTGTGGTCAAATAGGAGGAGCCTGGGCAGAATGGGTGGGGTCAGAGAGGAGGGGGTATAGGAGGAGCCTGGCAGAGGGGGGTATAGGAGGAGCCTGGGCAGAGGGGGGTGTAGGAGGAGCCTAGTCAGATTGGGTGGGGTCAAATAGGACGAGCCTGGGCAGAATGGGTGGGGTCAGAGGGGTATGGGAGGAGCCTGGGTAGAATGGGTGGAGTCAGAGAGGAGGGGGTATAGGAGGAGCCTGGCAGAGGGGGGTGTAGGAGGAGCCTAGTCAGATTGGGTGGGGTCAAATAGGAGGAGCCTGGGCAGAATGGGTGGGGTCAGAGGGGTATGGGAGGAGCCTGGGTAGAATGGGTGGAGTCAGAGAGGAGGGGGTATAGGAGGAGCCTGGCAGAGGGGGGTGTAGGAGGAGCCTAGTCATATTGGGTGGGGTCAAATAGGAGGAGCCTGGGCAGAGGGGGTGGGGTCAGAGAGGAGGGGTATAGGAGGAGCCTGGGCAGAGGGGGTATAGGAGGAGCCTGGGCAGAGGGGGTGGGGTCAGAGAGGAGGGGTATAGGAGGAGCCTGGGCAGAGGGGGTGGGGTCAGAGAGGAGGGGCTTAGGAGGAGCCTAGTCAGATTGGGTGGGGTCAAATAGGAGGAGCCTGGGCAGAATGGGTGGGGTCAGACAGCAGAGGAGGGGTATAGGAGGAGCCTGGGCAGAGGGGGTGGGGTCAGAGAGGAGGGGTATAGGAGGAGCCTGGGCAGAGGGGGTGGGGTCAGAGAGGAGGGGTATAGGAGGAGCCTGGGCAGAGGGGGTGGGGTCAGAGAGGAGGGGCTTAGGAGGAGCCTAGTCAGATTGGGTGGGGTCAAATAGGAGGAGCCTGGGCAGAATGGGTGGGGTCAGACAGCAGAGGAGGGGCTTAGGAGGAGCCTGGGCAGGAGGAGGGGGTATAGTGACAGAATGGGTGGGGTCAGAGAGGAGGGGCTTAGGAGGAGCCTGGGCAGAATGGGTGGAGTCAGAGAGGAGGGGGTATAGGAGGAGCCTGGGCAGAATGGGTATAGGAGGAGCCTAGTCAGATTGGGTGTGGTCAAATAGGAGGAGCCTGGGCAGAATGGGTGGGGTCAGAGAGGAGGGGGTATAGGAGGAGCCTGGCAGAGGGGGGTATAGGAGGAGCCTGGGCAGAGGGGGGTGTAGGAGGAGCCTAGTCAGATTGGGTGGGGTCAAATAGGAGGAGCCTGGGCAGAATGGGTGGGGTCAGAGGGGTATGGGAGGAGCCTGGGTAGAATGGGTGGAGTCAGAGAGGAGGGGGTATAGGAGGAGCCTGGCAGAGGGGGGTGTAGGAGGAGCCTAGTCAGATTGGGTGGGGTCAAATAGGAGGAGCCTGGGCAGAATGGGTGGGGTCAGAGGGGTATGGGAGGAGCCTGGGTAGAATGGGTGGAGTCAGAGAGGAGGGGGTATAGGAGGAGCCTGGCAGAGGGGGGTGTAGGAGGAGCCTAGTCATATTGGGTGGGGTCAAATAGGAGGAGCCTGGGCAGAGGGGGTGGGGTCAGAGAGGAGGGGTATAGGAGGAGCCTGGGCAGAATGGGTGGGGTCAGACAGCAGAGGAGGGGCTTAGGAGGAGCCTGGGCAGAATGGGTGGGGTCAGAGAGGAGGGGCTTAGGAGGAGCCTAGTCAGATTGGGTGGGGTCAAATAGGAGGAGCCTGGGCAGAATGGGTGGGGTCAGACAGCAGAGGAGGGGTATAGGAGGAGCCTGGGCAGAGGGGGTGGGGTCAGAGAGGAGGGGTATAGGAGGAGCCTGGGCAGAGGGGGTATAGGAGGAGCCTGGGCAGAGGGGGTGGGGTCAGAGAGGAGGGGTATAGGAGGAGCCTGGGCAGAATGGGTGGGGTCAGACAGCAGAGGAGGGGCTTAGGAGGAGCCTGGGCAGAATGGGTGGGGTCAGAGAGGAGGGGCTTAGGAGGAGCCTAGTCAGATTGGGTGGGGTCAAATAGGAGGAGCCTGGGCAGAATGGGTGGGGTCAGACAACAGAGGAGGGGTATAGGAGGAGCCTGGGCAGAGGGGGTGGGGTCAGAGAGGAGGGGTATAGGAGGAGCCTGGGCAGATTGGGTGGGGTCAAATAGGAGGAGCCTGGGCAGAATGGGTGGGGTCAGACAGCAGAGGAGGGGCTTAGGAGGAGCCTGGGCAGAATGGGTGGGGTCAGAGAGGAGGGGCTTAGGAGGAGCCTAGTCAGATTGGGTGGGGTCAAATAGGAGGAGCCTGGGCAGAATGGGTGGGGTCAGACAGCAGAGGAGGGGTATAGGAGGAGCCTGGGCAGAGGGGGTGGGGTCAGAGAGGAGGGGTATAGGAGGAGCCTGGGCAGAGGGGTATAGGAGGAGCCTGGGCAGAGGGGGTGGGGTCAGAGAGGAGGGGTATAGGAGGAGCCTGGGCAGAATGGGTGGGGTCAGACAGCAGAGGAGGGGCTTAGGAGGAGCCTGGGCAGAATGGGTGGGGTCAGAGAGGAGGGGCTTAGGAGGAGCCTAGTCAGATTGGGTGGGGTCAAATAGGAGGAGCCTCGGCAGAATGGGTGGGGTCAGACAGCAGAGGAGGGGCTTAGGAGGAGCCTAGTCAGATTGGGTGGGGTCAAATAGGAGGAGCCTGGGCAGAATGGGTGGGGTCAGACAGCAGAGGAGGGGCTTAGGAGGAGCCTAGTCAGATTGGGTGGGGTCAGAGAGGTGGGGTATAGGAGGAGCCTGGGGAGAATGGGTGGGGTCAGACAGCAGAGAAGGGGCTTAGGAGGAGCCTGGGTGGGGTCAAATAGGAGGAGCCTGGGCAGAAGGGGGTATAGGAGGAGCCTAGTCAGATTGGGTGGGGTCAGAGAGGAGGGGCTTAGGAGGAGCCTGGGCAGAATGAGTGGGGTCAGACAGCAGAGGAGGGGCTTAGGAGGAGCCTAGGGGCTTAGGAGGAGCCTAGTCAGATTGGGTGGGGTCAAATAGGAGGAGCCTGGGCAGAATGGGTGGGGTCAGAGGGGTATGGGAGGAGACTTGGTAGAATGGGTGGAGTCAGAGAGGAGGGGGTATAGGAGGAGCCTGGGCAGAGGGGGGTGTAGGAGGAGCCTAGTCAGATTGGGTGGGGTCAAATAGGAGGAGCCTGGGCAGAATGGGTGGGGTCAGAGGGGTATGGGAGGAGCCTGGGTAGAATGGGTGGAGTCAGAGAGGAGGGGGTATAGGAGGAGCCTGGCAGAGGGGGGTGTAGGAGGAGCCTAGTCAGAGGGGGTGGGGTCAGAGAGGAGGGGCTTAGGAGGAGCCTAGTCAGATTGGGTGGGGTCAAATAGGAGGAGCCTGGGCAGAATGGGTGGAGTCAGAGAGGTGGGGCTTAGGAGGAGCCTGGGCAGAATGGGTGGGGTCAGAGAGGAGGGGCTTAGGAGGAGCCTGGGCAGAGGGGGTATAGGAGGAGCCTAGTCAGATTGGGTGGGGTCAAATAGGAGGAGCCTGGGCAGAATGGGTGGGGTCAGACAGCAGAGGAGGGGCTTAGGAGGAGCCAAGTCAGATTGGGTGGGGTCAAATAGGAGGGGTATAGGAGGAGCCTGGGCAGAATGGGTGGGGTCAGAGGGGTATGGGAGGAGCCTGGGCAGAATGGGTGGAGTCAGAGAGGAGGGGGTATAGGAGGAGCCTGGGCAGAATGGGTGGGGTCAGACAGCAGAGGAGGGGCTTAGGAGGAGCCTAGTCAGAATGGGTGGAGTCAGAGAGGAGGGGGTATAGGAGGAGCCTAGTCAGATTGGGTGGGGTCAGAGAGGAGGGGCTTAGGAGGAGCCTGGGCAGAATGGGTGGAGTCAGAGAGGAGGGGCTTAGGAGGAGCCTGGGCAGAATGGGTGGGGTCAGAGAGGAGATGCTTAGGTGGAGCCTGGGCAGAATGGGTGGGGTCAGACAGCAGAGGAGGGGCTTAGGAGGAGCCTAGTCAGATTGGGTGGGGTCAAATAGGAGGAGCCTAGTCAGAATGGGTGGAGTCAGAGAGGAGGGGGTATAGGAGGAGCCTAGTCAGATTGGGTGGGGTCAGAGAGGAGGGGCTTAGGAGGAGCCTAGGGGCTTAGGAGGAGCCTAGTCAGATTGGGTGGGGTCAGAGAGGAGGGGTATAGGAGGAGCCTGGGCAGAATGGGTGGGGTCAGACAGCAGATGAGGGGCTTAGGAGGAGCCTGGGCAGAATTGGTGGGGTCAGAGAGGAGGGGCTTAGGAGGAGCCTGGGCAGAATGGGTGGGGTCAGACAGCAGAGGAGGGGCTTAGGAGGAGCCTGGGCAGAATTGGTGGGGTCAGAGAGGAGGGGCTTAGGAGGAGCCTGGGCAGAATGGGTGGGGTCAGACAGCAGAGGAGGGGCTTAGGAGGAGCCTACTCAGATTGGGTGGGGTCAAATAGGAGGAGCCTGGGCAGAATGGGTGAGGTCAGAGAGGAGGGGTATAGGAGGAGCCTAGTCAGATTGGGTGGGGTCAAATAGGAGGGGGTATAGGAGGAGCCTGGGCAGAATGGGTGGGGCCAGACAGCAGAGGAGGGGCTTAGGAGGAACCTAGTCAGATTGGGTGGGGTCAAATAAGAGGAGCCTGGGCAGAATGGGTGGGGTCAGACAGCAGAGGAGGGGCTTAGGAGGAGCCTAGTCAGAATGGGTGGAGTCAGAGAGGAGGGGGTATAGGAGGAGCCTAGTCAGATTGGGTGGGGTCAGAGAGGAGGGGCTTAGGAGGAGCCTGGGCAGAATGGGTGGAGTCAGAGAGGAGGTGCTTAGGCGGAGCCTGGGCAGAATGGGTGGGGTCAGACAGCAGAGGAGGGGCTTAGGAGGAGCCTAGTCAGATTGGGTGGGGTCAGAGAGGAGGGGCTTAGGAGGAGCCTAGGGGCTTAGGAGGAGCCTAGTCAGATTGGGTGGGGTCAGAGAGGAGGGGTATAGGAGGAGCCTGGGCAGAATGGGTGGGGTCAGACAGCAGATGAGGGGCTTAGGAGGAGCCTGGGCAGAATTGGTGGGGTCAGAGAGGAGGGGCTTAGGAGGAGCCTGGGCAGAATGGGTGGGGTCAGACAGCAGAGGAGGGGCTTAGGAGGAGCCTAGTCAGATTGGGTGGGGTCAAATAGGAGGAGCCTGG
Organism: Lissotriton vulgaris; assembly: GCF_964263255.1. Lineage (NCBI taxonomy): Eukaryota > Metazoa > Chordata > Amphibia > Caudata > Salamandridae > Lissotriton > Lissotriton vulgaris. The sequence continues at coordinate 1,004,929,593 of NC_141695.1, forward strand.
GCAGAGGGGGTATAGGAGGAGCCTAGTCAGATTGGGTGGGGTCAAATAGGAGGGGGTATAGGAGGAGCCTGGGCAGAATGGGTGGGGCCAGACAGCAGAGGAGGGGCTTAGGAGGAACCTAGTCAGATTGGGTGGGGTCAAATAGAAGGAGCCTGGGCAGAATGGGTGGGGTCAGAGAGCAGAGGAGGGGCTTAGGAGGAGCCTAGGGGCTTAAGAGGAGCCTAGTCAGATTGGGTGGGGTCAGAGAGGAGGGGCTTAGGAGGAGCCTGGGCAGAATGGGTGGGGTCAGAGAGCAGAGGAGGGGCTTAGGAGGAGCCTAGGGGCTTAGGAGGAGCCTAGTCAGATTGGGTGGGTTCAGAGAGGAGGGGCTTAGGAGGAGCCTGGGCAGAATGGGTGGGGTCAGACAGCAGAGGAGGGGCTTAGGAGGAGCGTAGTCAGATTGGGTGGGGTCAAATAGGAGGAGCCTGGGCAGAATGGGTGAGGTCAGAGAGGAGGGGTATAGGAGGAGCCTAGTCAGATTGGGTGGGGTCAAATAGGAGGGGGTATAGGAGGAGCCTGGGCAGAATGGGTGGGGCCAGACAGCAGAGGAGGGGCTTAGGAGGAACCTAGTCAGATTGGGTGGGGTCAAATAGGAGGAGCCTGGGCAGAATGGGTGGGGTCAGACAGCAGAGGAGGGGCTTAGGAGGAGCCTGGGCAGAATGGGTGGGGTCAGAGAGGAGGGGCTTAGGAGGAGCCTGGGCAGAATGGGTGGGGTCAGACAGCAGAGGAGGGGCTTAGGAGGAGCCTAGTCAGAATGGGTGGAGTCAGAGAGGAGGGGTATAGGAGGAGCCTGGGCAGAATGGGTGGAGTCAGAGAGGAGGGGGTATAGGAGGAGCCTGGGCAGAATGGGTATAGGAGGAGCCTAGTCAGATTGGGTGAGGTCAGAGAGGAGGGGTATAGGAGGAGCCTGGGCAGAGGGGCTTAGGAGGAGCCTGGGCAGAATGGGTGGGGTCAGACAGCAGAGGATGGGTTTAGGAGGAGCTTAGTCAGAATGCGTGGGGTCAGAGAGCAGAGGAGGGGTTAAGGAGGAGCCTAGTCAGATTGGGTGGGGTCAGAGAGGAGGGGGTATAGGAGGAGCCTAGTCAGATTGGGTGAGGTCAGAGAGGAGGGGCTGAGGAGGAGCCTGGGCAGAATGGGTGGAGTCAGACAGCAGAGGATTGGTTTAGGAGGAGCTTAGTCAGAATGGGTGGGGTCAGACAGCAGATGAGGGGCTTAGGAGGAGCCTAGTCAGATTGGGGTCAAATAAGAGGGGTATAGGAGGAGCCTGGGCAGAATGGGTGGGGTCAGAGGGGTATGGGAGGAGCCTGGGCAGAATGGGTGGAGTCAGAGAGGAGGGGGTATAGGAGGAGCCTAGTCAGATTGGGTGGGGTCAGAGAGCAGAGGAGGGGTTAAGGAGGAGCCTAGTTAGATTGGGTGTGGTCAAATAGGAGGAGCCTGGGCAGAATGGGTGGGGTCTGAGGGCCTAGGAAGGGGTCATAGATGGAGGAGGATCCTGACTTATGGTGGGGAACTGCAAAAACTTTTTTAATGCACCCCCCTATACTTTCTGATTTCTGTTTGGAGGGGGCAGTCGGGGAGCAGTATTAAAAGGTGCTTAGGCGCAACGTGAAGAGCGATGAGGTGCACAGAATGGCATGCCTTCCAGGTACTTTTTGGGGGGGCTACCATTATTTTTTATTGCTCTGATCCTCCCTCATGGGGTGTACCCCAAATGGTTAGGGGCAACGGGGGAGGGGGGTGGCAAAAAGCTGTTTGACAGTTTCTGTTACCAACAGGGGTCACCATACGATTCTGCTGCAGTTATGGTATTGAAAGGTACAACAAGGAGCATGTGAATGTATTTTTGCAGGTGGGGTGCCCCAAAATTTTACTGCCAGCAGCAGCAGCCCCCCTCCTCCCCACCCAGCAGATTGGTATAGGTACCTTTAGGACATTTCTGTTGAAAAAAGAGGCTATAGCGAATCGTGCTATGAAATCCTAGAGCACTAACATTTGCTAAATAAAGGTGGCATCGGAGCATACGAATGAGGCAGAGAGAGGCTACTGTTGCCAATTGGTTTGGTGGGTCATAGTGAATAACCTCGGCATGCAAATAGGCAGTGTGAGGATTGGCAGTGTCTGTAGAGAATTTTGGCATGCTCTTCAGCTTATTTTTTCCTCCTTACGTTGGCTATGAACTACAGAGGAAAGGCCCGGCCTTACTGTTGGACAAAACATGTATTTATGATTTTAAGAAGTGTAGTCTGACTGTACTGAGAGGGGCTGTACAGTACGGTAAATGCCTGTATACCCCTGCAATGTGCATCCAACTGTCACTTGAGATTCAATAGCGAACGAAGCAGCTGGGTTACTGACTGAATGTAAATGGAAGGCACATAGCAAGGGTGTTTGTGGTCACTCAAATGATTGAAACCTGGTTGATGCACTACCAAAGCTGGGGTTCCAGGAGGGAACAATTGAGGGGCATTGAGATGGTGGTGCCCAGAGGTCAAAATATGTTTCAGAGACAGAGAGGTACTGCGGTCCTGGTCCCACATTGGGGGTAGTCAAAAGTCCGGCTAAAGATTTCTGTCCAACTGTTACCACGTTTTGTGCAGCCTGGCTCCCTCTGTAACGATTCCCCAGTGTCTTTCGATCCTACAGATGACTGTAGCAAACTTCCCAAATTTTTTCTTGGCCTCATACCCCCAAAGGAGTGCCTGACATTTGCCAGCCTAACGATACTCACATTCTGGGAAAAACCTCACTAACCATGCATATTTATGCACCACACATGGCAAATCCTTGCAATTGCAGAACATCATATTGCACTTGTCATCTTTGAGGTGCTGTAAGTATTTGGATTTGAGGGAAATATTCATCCTTGCTTGCTCTCCCACCTGAAGTCTATGGTGCTGCTGTTCCTTTCTCACATGTCCCTACAAAGAGACAAGTGACACACAGACTCAATCACTCAGCAAACATATATGCTTTGACGCTTTCATCTTGCTGTTTACCTTCCAAATGTTCCCCCTTCACCACAAATACAGGCCAGCCATTCCTCATCCCCTCAGTCATCGTAGTCATTCACTCCTTAGGCCCTGCAAGACAAAAATGACCAAGAATCATGTCAGCAAGAAGGAGAAAAGCCTCAGTGTGCTCTTTTGTTCATACTGCTGCCCCCTAGTAACACTTCATGGCCACTGCAGCTTAAGAATGGGACTGAGAAGAGGGCTCTCCTATGCAAATAATGTCCTCCCATGCATACTTTCTTCTGAGACGGTCGGCGGCTTGTGCCGTGATACTGCCTCCAACATATGGTCTTCAACCAAATTTTAAAAAAGCCCACCTGCCTTAGTCGAAGGATTTTGCCACTCGAAGGAAGCACATGGGGACATCACCATCATTTAGCAGGGTCCTAAATTGCCCGCTGTCCGCCTGTATACAGAACAAGGACGTTCGTGGCCGTTCGTGAGCGTTCTTCAAAGGAAGGAGGTGGGTGAATAAATCCAAGATGCCAGGGCAGGCCCAGCCCAGCCCAGTGCAGCCCAGCCCGGCACAGCGCACTGCTGTGGAGGTCCACTCCTTCACATCCTGCAGCAGGCATGATGCAGATCTACTAGAGCAAAGGCTTGACTCTGCTCTTGTCTGTCTCTTAAAGGAAAAATCTTTCCAACTTCTTATTGCACCTAATAAATGGACTCTAGCTAGCCTCAAACTCGACCCATCATTTCATTAGCCAGAGCTCATACTTGACCTTTATTTCTATCCAAGCTCACTGGCACCAAACCCCTGATTTGAGCGAGTGGCTCACACTAAAATGAAAAATCACCATCAACCAACCTATTTTACAATAAGTGTAGCACCATCCTCGCATTCTTGTGCTCAGTTATAACCCCCAATACCACAATTGCACTCTGCAATTCACCAAACTTAAAGGACAAAGAATGACGACATTGATAAAGGAAGATAAGGCCTTGTTCCTAGCACCTACTTGAGAAATAGGGCGGTTGGTAGAAGGTCATGAGAGAAAACATATGAAATGTTGGGAGACACCTGCCAAAAAAACACTAGCAAAAAAAAAATCACTGTTTGAAAATTTCCCACCTTGGGACACTTCTACAGCAATGGCAGGATTCGAACCCTGGCCTGTGAGGGCTGTCCCCCCAAAGGTACAAGCCTTACCTTTGAGCTATCTCCTTGGTGGTCTAGAGGATTGCAGTAGTAACTATAAGCAACATACAGGCCTTGGTGTCCTTCCCTGTGGCTTCCATTGCACATTAAATGGATGACCATGACATAAGGACAATTTGATAGGCTACTTACATGGAAACCAGAAAAACACTTAGCAAAAAAAAAAAAAAGAAAATCACTGTTTGAAAATTTCCCACCTTGGGATACTTCTACAGCACTGGCAGGATTCGAACCCTGGCCTGTGAGGGCTGTCCCCACCAAAGGTACAAGCCTTACCTTTGAGCTATAGCTCCTTGGTGGTCTAGAGGATTGCAGAAGTCACTATAAGCAACATACAGGCCTTGGTGTCCTTTCCTGTGGCTTCCATTGCACATTAAAAGGATGACCATGACATAAGGACAATTTGATAGGCTACTTACATGGAAACCAGTGTGGTCCAGTGGGTAAGTTCCTGCCTTCCATCCAGGCAACCAGGGTTCAAATCCCGGGTTCGGCACCAGGTAAGTAAATTGGTAAGTAAAATGTGTCTGTGTGTTGTGTAAGAGTGGAATCATGCCTAGCGAAAGAGGGATTGCAGATTGGTCGGTAAGTAAAATAGGTGTGGAAAGAAAGGTGAAAGAGAATGGGTGTTGTCTGTAGGAGGAGGACCCTGGGCAGGTTGGGTGGGGTCAGAGAGGAGGGGTATAGGAGGAGCCTAGTCAGATTGGGTGGGGTCAGAGAGGAGGGGCTTAGGAGGAGCCTAGGGGCTTAGGAGGAGCCTAGTCAGATTGGGTGGGGTCAGAGAGGAGGGGTATAGGAGGAGCCTGGGCAGAATGGGTGGGGTCAGACAGCAGAGGAGGGGCTTAGGAGGAGCCTAGTCAGATTGGGTGGGGTCAAATAGGAGGAGCCTGGGCAGAATGGGTGGGGTCAGACAGCAGAGGAGGGGCTTAGGAGGAGCCTGGGCAGAATGGGTGGGGTCAGAGAGGAGATGCTTAGGCGGAGCCTAGTCAGATTGGGTGGGGTCAAATAGGAGGAGCCTAGTCAGAATGGGTGGAGTCAGAGAGGAGGGGGTATAGGAGGAGCCTAGTCAGATTGGGTGGGGTCAGAGAGGAGGGGCTTAGGAGGAGCCTAGGGGCTTAGGAGGAGCCTAGTCAGATTGGGTGGGGTCAGAGAGGAGGGGTATAGGAGGAGCCTTGGCAGAATGGGTGAGGTCAGAGAGGAGGGGTATAGGAGGAGCCTAGTCAGATTGGGTGGGGTCAAATAGGAGGGGGTATAGGAGGAGCCTGGGCAGAATGGGTGGGGCCAGACAGCAGAGGAGGGGCTTAGGAGGAACCTAGTCAGATTGGGTGGGGTCAAATAGGAGGAGCCTGGGCAGAATGGGTGGGGTCAGACAGCAGAGGAGGGGCTTAGGAGGAGCCTGGGCAGAATGGGTGGGGTCAGAGAGGAGATGCTTAGGCGGAGCCTGGGCAGAATGGGTGGGGTCAGACAGCAGAGGAGGGGCTTAGGAGGATCCTAGTCAGATTGGGTGGGGTCAAATAGGAGGAGCCTAGTCAGAATGGGTGGAGTCAGAGAGGAGGGGGTATAGGAGGAGCCTAGTCAGATTGGGTGGGGTCAGAGAGGAGGGGCTTAGGAGGAGCCTGGGCAGAATGGGTGGGGTCAGACAGCAGAGGAGGGGCTTAAGAGGAGCCTGGGCAGAATTGGTGGGGTCAGAGAGGAGGGGCTTAGGAGGAGCCTGGGCAGAATTGGTGGGGTCAGAGAGGAGGGGCTTAGGAGGAGCCTGGGGGCTTAGGAGGAGCCTAGTCAGATTGGGTGGGGTCAGAGAGGAGGGGCTTAGGAGGAGCCTGGGCAGAATGGGTGGGGCCAGACAGCAGAGGAGGGGCTTAGGAGGAACCTAGTCAGATTGGGTGGGGTCAAATAGGAGGAGCCTGGGCAGAATGTGTGGGGTCAGACAGCAGAGGAGGGGCTTAGGAGGAGCCTGGGCAGAATGGGTGGGGTCAGAGAGGAGATGCTTAGGCGGAGCCTGGGCAGAATGGGTGGGGTCAGACAGCAGAGGAGGGGCTTAGGAGGAGCATAGTCAGATTGGGTGGGGTCAAATAGGAGGAGCCTAGTCAGAATGGGTGGAGTCAGAGAGGAGGGGGTATAGGAGGAGCCTAGTCAGATTGGGTGGGGTCAGAGAGGAGGGGCTTAGGAGGAGCCTAGGGGCTTAGGAGGAGCCTAGTCAGATTGGGTGGGGTCAGAGAGGAGGGGCTTAGGAGGAGCCTGGGCAGAATGGGTGGGGTCAGACAGCAGAGGAGGGGCTTAGGAGGATCCTAGTCAGATTGGGTGGGGTCAAATGGGAGGAGCCTAGTCAGAATGGGTGAGGTCAGAGAGGAGGGGCTGAGGAGGAGCCTGGGCAGAATGGGTGGAGTCAGACAGCAGAGGATTGGTTTAGGAGGAGCTTAGTCAGAATGGGTGGGGTCAGACAGCAGAGGAGGGGCTTAGGAGGAGCCTAGTCAGATTGGGGTCAAATAAGAGGGGTATAGGAGGAGCCTGGGCAGAATGGGTGGGGTCAGAGGGGAGGGGGTATAGGAGGAGCCTAGTCAGATTGGGTGGGGTCAGAGAGCAGAGGAGGGGTTAAGGAGGAGCCTAGTCAGATTGGGTGTGGTCAAATAGGAGGAGCCTGGGCAGAATGGGTGGGGTCTGAGGGCCTAGGAAGGGGTCATAGATGGAGGAGGATCCTGACTTATGGTGGGGAACTGCAAAAACTTTTTTAATGCACCCCCCTATACTTTCTGATTTCTGTTTGGAGGGGGCAGTCGGGGAGCAGTATTAAAAGGTGCTTAGGCGCAACGTGAAGAGCGATGAGGTGCACAGAATGGCATGCCTTCCAGGTACTTTTTGGGGGGGCTACCATTATTTTTTATTGCTCTGATCCTCCCTCATGGGGTGTACCCCAAATGGTTAGGGGCAACGGGGGAGGGGGGGGGGTGGCAAAAAGCTGTTTGACAGTTTCTGTTACCAACAGGGGTCACCATACGATTCTGCTGCAGTTATGGTATTGAAAGGTACAACAAGGAGCATGTGAATGTATTTTTGCAGGTGGGGTGCCCCAAAATTTTACTGCCAGCAGCAGCAGCCCCCCTCCTCCCCACCCAGCAGATTGGTATAGGTACCTTTAGGACATTTCTGTTGAAAAAAGAGGCTATAGCGAATCGTGCTATGAAATCCTAGAGCACTAACATTTGCTAAATAAAGGTGGCATCGGAGCATACGAATGAGGCAGAGAGAGGCTACTGTTGCCAATTGGTTTGGTGGGCCATAGTGAATAACCTCGGCATGCAAATAGGCAGTGTGAGGATTGGCAGTGTCTGTAGAGAATTTTGGCATGCTCTTCAGCTTATTTTTTCCTCCTTACGTTGGCTATGAACTACAGAGGAAAGGCCCGGCCTTACTGTTGGACAAAACATGTATTTATGATTTTAAGAAGTGTAGTCTGACTGTACTGAGAGGGGCTGTACAGTACGGTAAATGCCTGTATACCCCTGCAATGTGCATCCAACTGTCACTTGAGATTCAATAGCGAACGAAGCAGCTGGGTTACTGACTGAATGTAAATGGAAGGCACATAGCAAGGGTGTTTGTGGTCACTCAAATGATTGAAACCTGGTTGATGCACTACCAAAGCTGGGGTTCCAGGAGGGAACATTTGAGGGGCATTGAGATGGTGGTGCCCAGAGGTCAAAATATGTTTCAGAGACAGAGAGGTACTGCGGTCCTGGTCCCACATTGGGGGTAGTCAAAAGTCCGGCTAAAGATTTCTGTCCAACTGTTACCACGTTTTGTGCAGCCTGGCTCCCTCTGTAACGATTCCCCAGTGTCTTTCGATCCTACAGATGACTGTAGCAAACTTCCCAAATTTTTTCTTGGCCTCATACCCCCAAAGGAGTGCCTGACATTTGCCAGCCTAACGATACTCACATTCTGGGAAAAACCTCACTAACCATGCATATTTATGCACCACACATGGCAAATCCTTGCAATTGCAGAACATCATATCGCACTTGTCATCTTTGAGGTGCTGTAAGTATTTGGATTTGAGGGAAATATTCATCCTTGCTTGCTCTCCCACCTGAAGTCTATGGTGCTGCTGTTCCTTTCTCACATGTCCCTACAAAGAGACAAGTGACACACAGACTCAATCACTCAGCAAACATATATGCTTTGACGCTTTCATCTTGCTGTTTACCTTCCAAATGTTCCCCCTTCACCACAAATACAGGCCAGCCATTCCTCATCCCCTCAGTCATCGTAGTCATTCACTCCTTAGGCCCTGCAAGACAAAAATGACCAAGAATCATGTCAGCAAGAAGGAGAAAAGCCTCAGTGTGCTCTTTTGTTCATACTGCTGCCCCCTAGTAACACTTCATGGCCACTGCAGCTTAAGAATGGGACTGAGAAGAGGGCTCTCCTATGCAAATAATGTCCTCCCATGCATACTTTCTTCTGAGACGGTCGGCGGCTTGTGCCGTGATACTGCCTCCAACATATGGTCTTCAACCAAATTTTAAAAAAGCCCACCTGCCTTAGACGAAGGATTTTGCCACTCGAAGGAAGCACATGGGGACATCACCATCATTTAGCAGGGTCCTAAATTGCCCGCTGTCCGCCTGTATACAGAACAAGGACGTTCGTGGCCGTTCGTGAGCGTTCTTCAAAGGAAGGAGGTGGGTGAATAAATCCAAGATGCCAGGGCAGGCCCAGCCCAGCCCAGTGCAGCCCAGCCTGGCACAGCGCACTGCTGTGGAGGTCCACTCCTTCACATCCTGCAGCAGGCATGATGCAGATCTACTAGAGCAAAGGCTTGACTCTGCTCTTGTCTGTCTCTTAAAGGAAAAATCTTTCCAACTTCTTATTGCACCTAATAAATGGACTCTAGCTAGCCTCAAACTCGACCCATCATTTCATTAGCCAGAGCTCATACTTGACCTTTATTTCTATCCAAGCTCACTGGCACCAAACCCCTGATTTGAACGAGTGGCTCACACTAAAATGAAAAATCACCATCAACCAACCTATTTTACAATAAGTGTAGCACCATCCTCGCATTCTTGTGCTCAGTTATAACCCCCAATACCACAATTGCACTCTGCAATTCACCAAACTTAAAGGACAAAGAATGACGACATTGATAAAGGAAGATAAGGCCTTGTTCCTAGCACCTACTTGAGAAATAGGGCGGTTGGTAGAAGGTCATGAGAGAAAACATATGAAATGTTGGGAGACACCTGCCAAAAAAACACTAGCAAAAAAAAAAATCACTGTTTGAAAATTTCCCACCTTGGGACACTTCTACAGCACTGGCAGGATTTGAACCCTGGCCTGTGAGGTCTGTCCCCCCAAAGGTACAAGCCTTACCTTTGAGCTATCTCCTTGGTGGTCTAGAGGATTGCAGTAGTAACTATAAGCAACATACAGGCCTTGGTGTCCTTCCCTGTGGCTTCCATTGCACATTAAATGGATGACCATGACATAAGGACAATTTGATAGGCTACTTACATGGAAACCAGAAAAACACTTAGCAAAAAAAAAAAAAAGAAAATCACTGTTTGAAAATTTCCCACCTTGGGATACTTCTACAGCACTGGCAGGATTCGAACCCTGGCCTGTGAGGGCTGTCCCCACCAAAGGTACAAGCCTTACCTTTGAGCTATAGCTCCTTGGTGGTCTGGAGGATTGCAGTAGTAACTATAAGCAACATACAGGCCTTGGTGTCCTTTCCTGTGGCTTCCATTGCACATTAAATGGATGACCATGACATAAGGACAATTTGATAGGCTACTTACATGGAAACCAGAAAAACACTTAGCAACAAAAAATAAAAGAAAATCACTGTTTGAAAATTTCCCACCTTGGGATACTTCTACAGCACTGGCAGGATTCGAACCCTGGCCTGTGAGGGCTGTCCCCACCAAAGGTACAAGCCTCACCTTTGAGCTATAGCTCCTTGGTGGTCTGGAGGATTGCAGTAGTAACTATAAGCAACATACAGGCCTTGGTGTCCTTTCCTGTGGCTTCCATTGCACATTAAATGGATGACCATGACATACGGACAATTTGATAGGCTACTTACATGGAAACCAGAAAAACACTTAGCAAAAAAAAATAAAAGAAAATCACTGTTTGAAAATTTCCCACCTTGGGATACTTCTACAGCACTGGCAGGATTCGAACCCTGGCCTGTGAGGGCTGTCCCCACCAAAGGTACAAGCCTCACCTTTGAGCTATAGCTCCTTGGTGGTCTGGAGGATTGCAGTAGTAACTATAAGCAACATACAGGCCTTGGTGTCCTTTCCTGTGGCTTCCATTGCACATTAAAAGGATGACCATGACATAAGGACAATTTGATAGGCTACTTACATGGAAACCAGTGTGGTCCAGTGGGTAAGTTCCTGCCTTCCATCCAGGCAACCAGGGTTCAAATCCCGGGTTCGGCACCAGGTAAGTAAATTGGTAAGTAAAATGTGTCTGTGTGTTGTGTAAGAGTGGAATCATGCCTAGCGAAAGAGGGATTGCAGATTGGTCGGTAAGTAAAATAGGTGTGGAAAGAAAGGTGAAAGAAAGAGAATGGGTGTTGTCTGTAGGAGGAGGACCCTGGGCAGGTTGGGTGGGGTCAGAGAGGAGGGGTATAGGAGGAGCCTGGGCAGAATGGGTGGGGTCAGAGAGCAGAGGCGGGGCTTAGGAGGAGCCTAGGGGCTTAGGAGGAGCCTAGGGGCTTAGGAGGAGCCTAGTCAGATTGGGTGGGGTCAGAGAGGAGGGGCTTAGGAGGAGCCTGGGCAGAATGAGTGGGGTCAGACAGCAGAGGAGGGGCCTAGGGGCTTAGGAGGAGCCTAGTCAGATTGGGTGGGGTCAGAGAGGAGGGGTATAGGAGGAGCCTGGCAGAGGGGGGTGTAGGAGGAGCCTAGTCAGATTGGGTGGGGTCAAATAGGAGGAGCCTGGGCAGAATGGGTGGGGTCAGAGAGGAGGGGCTTAGGAGGAGCTTAGTCAGATTGGGTGGGGTCAAATAGGAGGAACCTAGTCAGATTGGGTGGGGTCAAATAGGAGGAGCCTGGGCAGAATGGGTGGGGTCAGACAGCAGAGGAGGGGCTTAGGAGGAGCCTGGGCAGAATGGGTGGGGTCAGAGAGGAGGGGCTTAGGAGGAGCCTAGTCAGATTGGGTGGGGTCAAATAGGAGGAGCCTGGGCAGAATGGGTGGGGTCAGACAGCAGAGGAGGGGCTTAGGAGGAGCCTAGTTGGGTGGGGTCAGAGAGGAGGGGTATAGGAGGAGCCTGGGCAGAATGGGTGGGGTCAGAGAGGAGGGGCTTAGGAGGAGCCTAGTCAGATTGGGTGGGGTCAAATAGGAGGAGCCTGGGCAGAATGGGTGGGGTCAGACAGCAGAGGAGGGGCTTAGGAGGAGCCTAGTCAGAATGGGTGGGGTCAGAGCGGAGGGGCTTAGGCGGAGCCTGGGCAGAATGGGTGGGGTCAGACAGCAGAGGAGGGGCTTAGGAGGAGCCTGGGCAGAGGGGGTATAGGAGGAGCCTGGGCAGAATGGGTGGGGCCAGACAGCAGAGGAGGGGCTTAGGAGGAGCCTAGTCAGATTGGGTGGGGTCAAATAGGAGGAGCCTGGGCAGAATGGGTGGGGTCAGAATGGGTGGGGTCAGACAGCAGAGGAGGGGCTTAGGAGGAGCCTGGGCAGAGGGGGTATAGGAGGAGCCTGGGCAGAATGGGTGGGGCCAGACAGCAGAGGAGGGGCTTAGGAGGAGCCTAGTCAGATTGGGTGGGGTCAAATAGGAGGAGCCTGGGCAGAATGGGTGGGGTCAGACAGAGGAGGGGTATAGGAGGAGCCTGGCAGAGGGGGGGTGTAGGAGGAGCCTAGTCAGATTGGGTGGGGTCAAATAGGAGGAGCCTGGGCAGAATGGGTGGGGTCAGACAGCAGAGGAGGGGCTTAGGAGGAGCCTAGTCAGATTGGGTGGGGTCAGAGAGGGGTATAGGAGGAGCCTGGGCAGAATGGGTGGGGTCAGGCAGCAGAGGAGGAGGGGCTTAGGAGGAGCCTGGGCAGAATGGGTGGGGTCAGACAGCAGAGGAGGGGCTTAGGAGGAGCCTAGTCAGATTGGGTGGGGTCAAATAGGAGGAGCCTGGGCAGAATGGGTGGGGTCAGAGGGGTATGGGAGGAGCCTGGGCAGAGGGGGTGGGGTCAGAGAGGAGGGGTATAGGAGGAGCCTGGGCAGAGGGGGTATAGGAGGAGCCTGGCCAGAGGGGGTGGGGTCAGAGAGAAGGGGCTTAGGAGGAGCTTAGTCAGATTGGGTGGGGTCAAATAGGAGGAGCCTGGGCAGAATGGGTGGGGTCAGACAGCAGAGGAGGGGCTTAGGAGGAGCCTAGCCAGATTGGGTGGAGTCAGAGAGGAGGGGGTATAGGAGGAGCCTGGGCAGAGGGGGGTGTAGGAGGAGCCTAGTCAGATTGGGTGGGGTCAAATAGGAGGAGCCTGGGCAGAATGGGTGGGGTCAGAGGGGTATGGGAGGAGCCTGGGTAGAATGGGTGGAGTCAGAGAGGAGGGGGTATAGGAGGAGCCTGGCAGAGGGGGGTGTAGGAGGAGCCTAGTCAGATTGGGTGGGCTCAAATAGGAGGAGCCTGGGCAGAGGGGGTGGGGTCAGAGAGGAGGGGTATAGGAGGAGCCTGGGCAGAATGGGTGGGGTCAGGCAGCAGAGGAGGAGGGGCTTAGGAGGAGCCTGGGCAGAATGGGTGGGGTCAGACAGCAGAGGAGGGGCTTAGGAGGAGCCTAGTCAGATTGGGTGGGGTCAGAGAGGGGTATAGGAGGAGCCTGGGCAGAGGGGGTATAGGAGGAGCCTGGGCAGAGGTGGTGGGGTCAGAGAGGAGGGGTATAGGAGGAGCCTGGGCAGAGGGGATATAGGAGGAGCCTGGGCAGAGGGGGTGGGGTCAGAGAGGAGGGGTATAGGAGGAGCCTGGGCAGAGGGGGTATAGGAGGAGCCTAGTCAGATTGGGTGGGGTCAAATAGGAGGAGCCTGGGCAGAATGGGTGGAGTCAGAGAGGAGGGGGTATAGGAGGAGCCTGGGCAGAATGGGTGGGGTCAGACAGCAGAGGAGGGGCTTAGGAGGAGCCTGGGCAGAATGGGTGGGGTCAGACAGCAGAGGAGGGGCTTAGGAGGAGCCTGGGCAGAATGGGTGGGGTCAGACAGCAGAGGAGGGGCTTAGGAGGAGCCTAGTCAGATTGGGTGGGGTCAAATAGGAGGAGCCTAGTCAGAATGGGTGGAGTCAGAGAGGAGGGGGTATAGGAGGAGCCTAGTCAGATTGGGTGGGGTCAGAGAGGAGGGGCTTAGGAGGAGCCTAGGGGCTTAGGAGGAGCCTAGTCAGATTGGGTGGGGTCAGAGAGGAGGGGCTTAGGAGGAGCCTGGGCAGAATGGGTGGGGTCAGACAGCAGAGGAGGGGCTTAGGAGGAGCCTAGTCAGATTGGGTGGGGTCAAATAGGAGGAGCCTAGTCAGAATGGGTGGGGTCAGAGAGGAGGGGCTTAGGAGGAGCCTAGTCAGATTGGGTGGGGTCAGAGAGGAGGGGTATAGGAGGAGCCTGGGCAGAATGGGTGGGGTCAGACAGCAGATGAGGGGCTTAGGAGGAGCCTGGGCAGAATGGGTGGGGCCAGACAGCAGAGGAGGGGCTTAGGAGGAACCTAGTCAGATTGGGTGGGGTCAAATAGGAGGAGCCTGGGCAGAATGGGTGGGGTCAGACAGCAGAGGAGGGGCTTAGGAGGAGCCTAGTCAGATTGGGTGGGGTCAAATAGGAGGAGCCTGGGCAGAATGGGTGAGGTCAGAGAGGAGGGGTATAGGAGGAGCCTAGTCAGATTGGGTGGGGTCAAATAGGAGGAGCCTGGGCAGAATGGGTGAGGTCAGAGAGGAGGGGTATAGGAGGAGCCTAGTCAGATTGGGTGGGGTCAAATAGGAGGGGGTATAGGAGGAGCCTGGGCAGAATGGGTGGGGCCAGACAGCAGAGGAGGGGCTTAGGAGGAACCTAGTCAGATTGGGTGGGGTCAGAGAGGAGGGGCTTAGGAGGAGCCTGGGCAGAATGAGTGGGGTCAGACAGCAGAGGAGGGGCCTAGGGGCTTAGGAGGAGCCTAGTCAGATTGGGTGGGGTCAGAGAGGAGGGGGTATAGGAGGAGCCTGGGCAGAGGGGGGTGTAGGAGGAGCCTAGTCAGATTGGGTGGGGTCAAATAGGAGGAGCCTGGGCAGAATGGGAGGAGCCTGGGTAGAATGGGTGGAGTCAGAGAGGAGGGGGTATAGGAGGAGCCTGGCAGAGGGGGGTGTAGGAGGAGCCTAGTCAGATTGGGTGGGGTCAAATAGGAGGAGCCTGGGCAGAATGGGTGGAGTCAGAGGGGTATGGGAGGAGCCTGGGTAGAATGGGTGGAGTCAGAGAGGAGGGGGTATAGGAGGAGCCTGGGCAGAATGGGTGGGGTCAGAGAGGAGGAGGCTGGGCAGAATGGGTGGGGTCAAATAGGAGGAGCCTGGGCAGAATGGGTGGGGTCAGACAGCAGAGGAGGGGTATAGGAGGAGCCTGGCAGAGGGGGGTGTAGGAGGAGCCTAGTCAGATTGGGTGGGGTCAAATAGGAGGAGCCTGGGTGGGGTCAGAGGGGTATGGGAGGAGCCTGGGTAGAATGGGTGGAGTCAGAGAGGAGGGGGTATAGGAGGAGCCTGGGCAGAATGGGTGGGGTCAGAGAGGAGGGGTATAGGAGGAGCCTGGGCAGAGGGGGTATAGGAGGAGCCTGGCCAGAGGGGGTGGGGTCAGAGAGGAGGGGCTTAGGAGGAGCTTAGTCAGATTGGGTGGGGTCAAATAGGAGGAGCCTGGGCAGAATGGGTGGGGTCAGAGGGGTATGGGAGGAGCCTGGGCAGAATGGGTGGGGTCAGACAGCAGAGGAGGGGCTTAGGAGGAGCCTGGGCAGAGGGGGTGGGGTCAGAGAGGAGGGGTATAGGAGGAGCCTGGGCAGGAGGAGGGGGTATATGGGCAGAATGGGTGGGGTCAGAGAGGAGGGGCTTAGGAGGAGCCTGGGCAGAATGGGTGGAGTCAGAGAGGAGGGGGTATAGGAGGAGCCTGGCAGAGGGGGGTATAGGAGGAGCCTGGGCAGAGGGGGGTGTAGGAGGAGCCTAGTCAGATTGGGTGGGGTCAAATAGGAGGAGCCTGGGCAGAATGGGTGGGGTCAGAGGGGTATGGGAGGAGCCTGGGTAGAATGGGTGGAGTCAGAGAGGAGGGGGTATAGGAGGAGCCTGGCAGAGGGGGGTGTAGGAGGAGCCTAGTCAGATTGGGTGGGGTCAAATAGGAGGAGCCTGGGCAGAATGGGTGGGGTCAGAGGGGTATGGGAGGAGCCTGGGTAGAATGGGTGGAGTCAGAGAGGAGGGGGTATAGGAGGAGCCTGGCAGAGGGGGGTGTAGGAGGAGCCTAGTCAGATTGGGTGGGGTCAAATAGGAGGAGCCTGGGCAGAGGGGGTGGGGTCAGAGAGGAGGGGTATAGGAGGAGCCTGGGCAGAATGGGTGGGGTCAGACAGCAGAGGAGGGGCTTAGGAGGAGCCTGGGCAGAATGGGTGGGGTCAGAGAGGAGGGGCTTAGGAGGAGCCTAGTCAGATTGGGTGGGGTCAAATAGGAGGAGCCTGGGCAGAATGGGTGGGGTCAGACAGCAGAGGAGGGGCTTAGTAGGAGCCTAGTCAGATTGGGTGGGGTCAGAGAGGAGGGGTATAGGAGGAGCCTGGGCAGAGGGGGTATAGGAGGAGCCTGGGCAGAGGGGGTGGGGTCAGAGAGGAGGGGTATAGGAGGAGCCTGGGCAGAGGGGGTATAGGAGGAGCCTAGTCAGATTGGGTGGGGTCAAATAGGAGGAGCCTGGGCAGAATGGGTGGAGTCAGAGAGGAGGGGGTATAGGAGGAGCCTGGGCAGAATGGGTGGGGTCAGACAGCAGAGGAGGGGCTTAGGAGGAGCCTGGGCAGAATGGGTGGGGTCAGACAGCAGAGGAGGGGCTTAGTAGGAGCCTAGTCAGATTGGGTGGGGTCAGAGAGGAGGGGTATAGGAGGAGCCTGGGCAGAGGGGGTATAGGAGGAGCCTGGGCAGAGGGGGTGGGGTCAGAGAGGAGGGGTATAGGAGGAGCCTGGGCAGAGGGGGTATAGGAGGAGCCTAGTCAGATTGGGTGGGGTCAAATAGGAGGAGCCTGGGCAGAATGGGTGGAGTCAGAGAGGAGGGGGTATAGGAGGAGCCTGGGCAGAATGGGTGGGGTCAGACAGCAGAGGAGGGGCTTAGGAGGAGCCTGGGCAGAATGGGTGGGGTCAGACAGCAGAGGAGGGGCTTAGGAGGAGCCTGGGCAGAATGGGTGGGGTCAGAGAGGAGATGCTTAGGCAGAGCCTGGGCAGTATGGGTGGGGTCAGACAGCAGAGGAGGGGCTTAGGAGGAGCCTAGTCAGATTGGGTGGGGTCAAATAGGAGGAGCCTAGTCAGAATGGGTGGAGTCAGAGAGGAGGGGGTATAGGAGGAGCCTAGTCAGATTGGGTGGGGTCAGAGAGGAGGGGCTTAGGAGGAGCCTAGGGGCTTAGGAGGAGCCTAGTCAGATTGGGTGGGGTCAGAGAGGAGGGGTATAGGAGGAGCCTGGGCAGAATGGGTGGGGTCAGACAGCAGATGAGGGGCTTAGGAGGAGCCTGGGCAGAATTGGTGGGGTCAGAGAGGAGGGGCTTAGGAGGAGCCTGGGCAGAATGGGTGGGGTCAGACAGCAGAGGAGGGGCTTAGGAGGAGCCTAGTCAGATTGGGTGGGGTCAAATAGGAGGAGCCTGGGCAGAATGGGTGAGGTCAGAGAGGAGGGGTATAGGAGGAGCCTAGTCAGATTGGGTGGGGTCAAATAGGAGGGGGTATAGGAGGAGCCTGGGCAGAATGGGTGGGGCCAGACAGCAGAGGAGGGGCTTAGGAGGAACCTAGTCAGATTGGGTGGGGTCAAATAGGAGGAGCCTGGGCAGAATGGGTGGGGTCAGACAGCAGAGGAGGGGCTTAGGAGGAGCCTAGTCAGATTGGGTGGGGTCAAATAGGAGGAGCCTGGGCAGAATGGGTGAGGTCAGAGAGGAGGGGTATAGGAGGAGCCTAGTCAGATTGGGTGGGGTCAAATAGGAGGGGGTATAGGAGGAGCCTGGGCAGAATGGGTGGGGCCAGACAGCAGAGGAGGGGCTTAGGAGGAACCTAGTCAGATTGGGTGGGGTCAAATAGGAGGAGCCTGGGCAGAATGGGTGGGGTCAGACAGCAGAGGAGGGGCTTAGGAGGAGCCTGGCAGAGGGGGGTGTAGGAGGAGCCTAGTCAGATTGGGTGGGGTCAAATAGGAGGAGCCTGGGCACAATGGGAGGGGTCAGAGGGGTATGGGAGGAGCCTGGGTAGAATGGGTGGAGTCAGAGAGGAGGGGGTATAGGAGGAGCCTAGTCAGATTGGGTGGGGTCAAATAGGAGGAGCCTGGGCAGAATGGGTGGAGTCAGAGAGGTGGGGCTTAGGAGGAGCCTGGGCAGAATGGGTGGGGTCAGAGAGGAGGGGCTTAGGCGGAGCCTGGGCAGAATGGGTGGGGGTCAGACAGCAGAGGAGGGGCTTAGGAGGAGCCTGGGCAGAGGGGGTATAGGAGGAGCCTAGTCAGATTGGGTGGGGTCAAATAGGAGGAGCCTGGGCAGAATGGGTGGGGTCAGACAGCAGAGGAGGGGCTTAGGAGGAGCCAAGTCAGATTGGGTGGGGTCAAATAGGAGGGGTATAGGAGGAGCCTGGGCAGAATGGGTGGGGTCAGAGGGGTATGGGAGGAGCCTGGGCAGAATGGGTGGAGTCAGAGAGGAGGGGGTATAGGAGGAGCCTGGGCAGAATGGGTGGGGTCAGACAGCAGAGGAGGGGCTTAGGAGGAGCCTGGGCAGAATGGGTGGGGTCAGACAGCAGAGGAGGGGCTTAGGAGGAGCCTGGGCAGAATGGGTGGGGTCAGAGAGGAGATGCTTAGGCAGAGCCTGGGCAGTATGGGTGGGGTCAGACAGCAGAGGAGGGGCTTAGGAGGAGCCTAGTCAGATTGGGTGGGGTCAAATAGGAGGAGCCTAGTCAGAATGGGTGGAGTCAGAGAGGAGGGGGTATAGGAGGAGCCTAGTCAGATTGGGTGGGGTCAGAGAGGAGGGGCTTAGGAGGAGCCTAGTCAGATTGGGTGGGGTCAGAGAGGAGGGGTATAGGAGGAGCCTGGGCAGAATGGGTGGGGTCAGACAGCAGATGAGGGGCTTAGGAGGAGCCTGGGCAGAATTGGTGGGGTCAGAGAGGAGGGGCTTAGGAGGAGCCTGGGCAGAATGGGTGGGGTCAGACAGCAGAGGAGGGGCAGAATGGGTGGGGTCAGAGGGGTATGGGAGGAGCCTGGGTAGAATGGGTGGAGTCAGAGAGGAGGGGGTATAGGAGGAGCCTAGTCAGAGGGGGTGGGGTCAGAGAGGAGGGGCTTAGGAGGAACCTAGTCAGATTGGGTGGGGTCAAATAGGAGGAGCTTGGGCAGAATGGGTGGAGTCAGAGAGGTGGGGCTTAGGAGGAGCCTGGGCAGAATGGGTGGGGTCAGAGAGGATGGGCTTAGGCGGAGCCTGGGCAGAATGGGTGGGGGTCAGAGGGGTATGGGAGGAGCCTGGGTAGAATGGGTGGAGTCAGAGAGGAGGGGGTATAGGAGGAGCCTAGTCAGAGGGGGTGGGGTCAGAGAGGAGGGGCTTAGGAGGAGCCTAGTCAGATTGGGTGGGGTCAAATAGGAGGAGCCTGGGCAGAATGGGTGGAGTCAGAGAGGTGGGGCTTAGGAGGAGCCTGGGCAGAATGGGTGGGGTCAGAGAGGAGGGGCTTAGGCGGAGCCTGGGCAGAATGGGTGGGGGTCAGACAGCAGAGGAGGGGCTTAGGCGGAGCCTGGGCAGAGGGGGTATAGGAGGAGCCTAGTCAGATTGGGTGGGGTCAGAGAGGTGGGGTATAGGAGGAGCCTGGGCAGAATGGGTGGGGTCAGACAGCAGAGGAGGGGCTTAGGAGGAGCCTAGTCAGATTGGGTGGGGTCAAATAGGAGGAGCCTGCGCAGAATGGGTGGGGTCAGACAGCAGAGGAGGGGTATAGGAGGAGCCTGGCAGAGGGGGGTGTAGGAGGAGCCTAGTCAGATTGGGTGGGGTCAAATAGGAGGAGCCTGGGTGGGGTCAGAGGGGTATGGGAGGAGCCTGGGCAGAGGGGGTGGGGTCAGAGAGGAGGGGTATAGGAGGAGCCTGGGCAGAGGGGGTATAGGAGGAGCCTGGCCAGAGGGGGTGGGGTCAGAGAGGAGGGGCTTAGGAGGAGCTTAGTCAGATTGGGTGGGGTCAAATAGGAGGAGCCTGGGCAGAATGGGTGGGGTCAGAGGGGTATGGGAGGAGCCTGGGCAGAATGGGTGGGGTCAGACAGCAGAGGAGGGGCTTAGGAGGAGCCTGGGCAGAATGGGTGGGGTCAGAGAGGAGGGGCTTAGGCGGAGCCTGGGCAGAATGGGTGGGGTCAGACAGCAGAGGAGGGGCTTAGGAGGAGCCTGGGCAGGAGGAGGGGGTATATGGGCAGAATGGGTGGGGTCAGAGAGGAGGGGCTTAGGAGGAGCCTGGGCAGAATGGGTGGAGTCAGAGAGGAGGGGGTATAGGAGGAGCCTGGGCAGAATGGGTATAGGAGGAGCCTAGTCAGATTGGGTGTGGTCAAATAGGAGGAGCCTGGGCAGAATGGGTGGGGTCAGAGAGGAGGGGGTATAGGAGGAGCCTGGCAGAGGGGGGTATAGGAGGAGCCTGGGCAGAGGGGGGTGTAGGAGGAGCCTAGTCAGATTGGGTGGGGTCAAATAGGAGGAGCCTGGGCAGAATGGGTGGGGTCAGAGGGGTATGGGAGGAGCCTGGGTAGAATGGGTGGAGTCAGAGAGGAGGGGGTATAGGAGGAGCCTGGCAGAGGGGGGTGTAGGAGGAGCCTAGTCAGATTGGGTGGGGTCAAATAGGAGGAGCCTGGGCAGAATGGGTGGGGTCAGAGGGGTATGGGAGGAGCCTGGGTAGAATGGGTGGAGTCAGAGAGGAGGGGGTATAGGAGGAGCCTGGCAGAGGGGGGTGTAGGAGGAGCCTAGTCAGATTGGGTGGGGTCAAATAGGAGGAGCCTGGGCAGAGGGGGTGGGGTCAGAGAGGAGGGGTATAGGAGGAGCCTGGGCAGAATGGGTGGGGTCAGACAGCAGAGGAGGGGCTTAGGAGGAGCCTGGGCAGAATGGGTGGGGTCAGAGAGGAGGGGCTTAGGAGGAGCCTAGTCAGATTGGGTGGGGTCAAATAGGAGGAGCCTGGGCAGAATGGGTGGGGTTAGACAGCAGAGGAGGGGCTTAGTAGGAGCCTAGTCAGATTGGGTGGGGTCAGAGAGGAGGGGTATAGGAGGAGCCTGGGCAGAGGGGGTATAGGAGGAGCCTGGGCAGAGGGGGTGGGGTCAGAGAGGAGGGGTATAGGAGGAGCCTGGGCAGAGGGGGTATAGGAGGAGCCTAGTCAGATTGGGTGGGGTCAAATAGGAGGAGCCTGGGCAGAATGGGTGGAGTCAGAGAGGAGGGGTATAGGAGGAGCCTGGGCAGAATGGGTGGGGCCAGACAGCAGAGGAGGGGCTTAGGAGGAACCTAGTCAGATTGGGTGGGGTCAAATAGGAGGAGCCTGGGCAGAATGGGTGGGGTCAGACAGCAGAGGAGGGGCTTAGGAGGAGCCTGGGCAGAATGGGTGGGGTCAGAGAGGAGATGCTTAGGCGGAGCCTGGGCAGAATGGGTGGGGTCAGACAGCAGAGGAGGGGCTTAGGAGGAGCATAGTCAGATTGGGTGGGGTCAAATAGGAGGAGCCTAGTCAGAATGGGTGGAGTCAGAGAGGAGGGGGTATAGGAGGAACCTAGTCAGATTGGGTGGGGTCAGAGAGGAGGGGCTTAGGAGGAGCCTAGGGGCTTAGGAGGAGCCTAGTCAGATTGGGTGGGGTCAGAGAGGAGGGGCTTAGGAGGAGCCTGGGCAGAATGGGTGGGGTCAGACAGCAGAGGAGGGGCTTAGGAGGATCCTAGTCAGATTGGGTGGGGTCAAATGGGAGGAGCCTAGTCAGAATGGGTGGAGTCAGAGAGGAGGGGGTATAGGAGGAGCCTAGTCAGATTGGGTGAGGTCAGAGAGGAGGGGCTGAGGAGGAGCCTGGGCAGAATGGGTGGAGTCAGACAGCAGAGGATTGGTTTAGGAGGAGCTTAGTCAGAATGGGTGGGGTCAGACAGCAGAGGAGGGGCTTAGGAGGAGCCTAGTCAGATTGGGGTCAAATAAGAGGGGTATAGGAGGAGCCTGGGCAGAATGGGTGGGGTCAGAGGGGAGGGGGTATAGGAGGAGCCTAGTCAGATTGGGTGGGGTCAGAGAGCAGAGGAGGGGTTAAGGAGGAGCCTAGTCAGATTGGGTGTGGTCAAATAGGAGGAGCCTGGGCAGAATGGGTGGGGTCTGAGGGCCTAGGAAGGGGTCATAGATGGAGGAGGATCCTGACTTATGGTGGGGAACTGCAAAAACTTTTTTAATGCACCCCCCTATACTTTCTGATTTCTGTTTGGAGGGGGCAGTCGGGGAGCAGTATTAAAAGGTGCTTAGGCGCAACGTGAAGAGCGATGAGGTGCACAGAATGGCATGCCTTCCAGGTACTTTTTGGGGGGGCTACCATTATTTTTTATTGCTCTGATCCTCCCTCATGGGGTGTACCCCAAATGGTTAGGGGCAACGGGGGAGGGGGGGGGTGGCAAAAAGCTGTTTGACAGTTTCTGTTACCAACAGGGGTCACCATACGATTCTGCTGCAGTTATGGTATTGAAAGGTACAACAAGGAGCATGTGAATGTATTTTTGCAGGTGGGGTGCCCCAAAATTTTACTGCCAGCAGCAGCAGCCCCCCTCCTCCCCACCCAGCAGATTGGTATAGGTACCTTTAGGACATTTCTGTTGAAAAAAGAGGCTATAGCGAATCGTGCTATGAAATCCTAGAGCACTAACATTTGCTAAATAAAGGTGGCATCGGAGCATACGAATGAGGCAGAGAGAGGCTACTGTTGCCAATTGGTTTGGTGGGCCATAGTGAATAACCTCGGCATGCAAATAGGCAGTGTGAGGATTGGCAGTGTCTGTAGAGAATTTTGGCATGCTCTTCAGCTTATTTTTTCCTCCTTACGTTGGCTATGAACTACAGAGGAAAGGCCCGGCCTTACTGTTGGACAAAACATGTATTTATGATTTTAAGAAGTGTAGTCTGACTGTACTGAGAGGGGCTGTACAGTACGGTAAATGCCTGTATACCCCTGCAATGTGCATCCAACTGTCACTTGAGATTCAATAGCGAACGAAGCAGCTGGGTTACTGACTGAATGTAAATGGAAGGCACATAGCAAGGGTGTTTGTGGTCACTCAAATGATTGAAACCTGGTTGATGCACTACCAAAGCTGGGGTTCCAGGAGGGAACATTTGAGGGGCATTGAGATGGTGGTGCCCAGAGGTCAAAATATGTTTCAGAGACAGAGAGGTACTGCGGTCCTGGTCCCACATTGGGGGTAGTCAAAAGTCCGGCTAAAGATTTCTGTCCAACTGTTACCACGTTTTGTGCAGCCTGGCTCCCTCTGTAACGATTCCCCAGTGTCTTTCGATCCTACAGATGACTGTAGCAAACTTCCCAAATTTTTTCTTGGCCTCATACCCCCAAAGGAGTGCCTGACATTTGCCAGCCTAACGATACTCACATTCTGGGAAAAACCTCACTAACCATGCATATTTATGCACCACACATGGCAAATCCTTGCAATTGCAGAACATCATATCGCACTTGTCATCTTTGAGGTGCTGTAAGTATTTGGATTTGAGGGAAATATTCATCCTTGCTTGCTCTCCCACCTGAAGTCTATGGTGCTGCTGTTCCTTTCTCACATGTCCCTACAAAGAGACAAGTGACACACAGACTCAATCACTCAGCAAACATATATGCTTTGACGCTTTCATCTTGCTGTTTACCTTCCAAATGTTCCCCCTTCACCACAAATACAGGCCAGCCATTCCTCATCCCCTCAGTCATCGTAGTCATTCACTCCTTAGGCCCTGCAAGACAAAAATGACCAAGAATCATGTCAGCAAGAAGGAGAAAAGCCTCAGTGTGCTCTTTTGTTCATACTGCTGCCCCCTAGTAACACTTCATGGCCACTGCAGCTTAAGAATGGGACTGAGAAGAGGGCTCTCCTATGCAAATAATGTCCTCCCATGCATACTTTCTTCTGAGACGGTCGGCGGCTTGTGCCGTGATACTGCCTCCAACATATGGTCTTCAACCAAATTTTAAAAAAGCCCACCTGCCTTAGACGAAGGATTTTGCCACTCGAAGGAAGCACATGGGGACATCACCATCATTTAGCAGGGTCCTAAATTGCCCGCTGTCCGCCTGTATACAGAACAAGGACGTTCGTGGCCGTTCGTGAGCGTTCTTCAAAGGAAGGAGGTGGGTGAATAAATCCAAGATGCCAGGGCAGGCCCAGCCCAGCCCAGTGCAGCCCAGCCTGGCACAGCGCACTGCTGTGGAGGTCCACTCCTTCACATCCTGCAGCAGGCATGATGCAGATCTACTAGAGCAAAGGCTTGACTCTGCTCTTGTCTGTCTCTTAAAGGAAAAATCTTTCCAACTTCTTATTGCACCTAATAAATGGACTCTAGCTAGCCTCAAACTCGACCCATCATTTCATTAGCCAGAGCTCATACTTGACCTTTATTTCTATCCAAGCTCACTGGCACCAAACCCCTGATTTGAACGAGTGGCTCACACTAAAATGAAAAATCACCATCAACCAACCTATTTTACAATAAGTGTAGCACCATCCTCGCATTCTTGTGCTCAGTTATAACCCCCAATACCACAATTGCACTCTGCAATTCACCAAACTTAAAGGACAAAGAATGACGACATTGATAAAGGAAGATAAGGCCTTGTTCCTAGCACCTACTTGAGAAATAGGGCGGTTGGTAGAAGGTCATGAGAGAAAACATATGAAATGTTGGGAGACACCTGCCAAAAAAACACTAGCAAAAAAAAAAATCACTGTTTGAAAATTTCCCACCTTGGGACACTTCTACAGCACTGGCAGGATTTGAACCCTGGCCTGTGAGGTCTGTCCCCCCAAAGGTACAAGCCTTACCTTTGAGCTATCTCCTTGGTGGTCTAGAGGATTGCAGTAGTAACTATAAGCAACATACAGGCCTTGGTGTCCTTCCCTGTGGCTTCCATTGCACATTAAATGGATGACCATGACATAAGGACAATTTGATAGGCTACTTACATGGAAACCAGAAAAACACTTAGCAAAAAAAAAAAAAAGAAAATCACTGTTTGAAAATTTCCCACCTTGGGATACTTCTACAGCACTGGCAGGATTCGAACCCTGGCCTGTGAGGGCTGTCCCCACCAAAGGTACAAGCCTTACCTTTGAGCTATAGCTCCTTGGTGGTCTGGAGGATTGCAGTAGTAACTATAAGCAACATACAGGCCTTGGTGTCCTTTCCTGTGGCTTCCATTGCACATTAAATGGATGACCATGACATAAGGACAATTTGATAGGCTACTTACATGGAAACCAGAAAAACACTTAGCAACAAAAAATAAAAGAAAATCACTGTTTGAAAATTTCCCACCTTGGGATACTTCTACAGCACTGGCAGGATTCGAACCCTGGCCTGTGAGGGCTGTCCCCACCAAAGGTACAAGCCTCACCTTTGAGCTATAGCTCCTTGGTGGTCTGGAGGATTGCAGTAGTAACTATAAGCAACATACAGGCCTTGGTGTCCTTTCCTGTGGCTTCCATTGCACATTAAATGGATGACCATGACATACGGACAATTTGATAGGCTACTTACATGGAAACCAGAAAAACACTTAGCAAAAAAAAATAAAAGAAAATCACTGTTTGAAAATTTCCCACCTTGGGATACTTCTACAGCACTGGCAGGATTCGAACCCTGGCCTGTGAGGGCTGTCCCCACCAAAGGTACAAGCCTCACCTTTGAGCTATAGCTCCTTGGTGGTCTGGAGGATTGCAGTAGTAACTATAAGCAACATACAGGCCTTGGTGTCCTTTCCTGTGGCTTCCATTGCACATTAAAAGGATGACCATGACATAAGGACAATTTGATAGGCTACTTACATGGAAACCAGTGTGGTCCAGTGGGTAAGTTCCTGCCTTCCATCCAGGCAACCAGGGTTCAAATCCCGGGTTCGGCACCAGGTAAGTAAATTGGTAAGTAAAATGTGTCTGTGTGTTGTGTAAGAGTGGAATCATGCCTAGCGAAAGAGGGATTGCAGATTGGTCGGTAAGTAAAATAGGTGTGGAAAGAAAGGTGAAAGAAAGAGAATGGGTGTTGTCTGTAGGAGGAGGACCCTGGGCAGGTTGGGTGGGGTCAGAGAGGAGGGGTATAGGAGGAGCCTGGGCAGAATGGGTGGGGTCAGAGAGCAGAGGCGGGGCTTAGGAGGAGCCTAGGGGCTTAGGAGGAGCCTAGGGGCTTAGGAGGAGCCTAGTCAGATTGGGTGGGGTCAGAGAGGAGGGGCTTAGGAGGAGCCTGGGCAGAATGAGTGGGGTCAGACAGCAGAGGAGGGGCCTAGGGGCTTAGGAGGAGCCTAGTCAGATTGGGTGGGGTCAGAGAGGAGGGGTATAGGAGGAGCCTGGCAGAGGGGGGGTGTAGGAGGAGCCTAGTCAGATTGGGTGGGGTCAAATAGGAGGAGCCTGGGCAGAATGGGTGGGGTCAGAGAGGAGGGGCTTAGGAGGAGCTTAGTCAGATTGGGTGGGGTCAAATAGGAGGAACCTAGTCAGATTGGGTGGGGTCAAATAGGAGGAGCCTGGGCAGAATGGGTGGGGTCAGACAGCAGAGGAGGGGCTTAGGAGGAGCCTGGGCAGAATGGGTGGGGTCAGAGAGGAGGGGCTTAGGAGGAGCCTAGTCAGATTGGGTGGGGTCAAATAGGAGGAGCCTGGGCAGAATGGGTGGGGTCAGACAGCAGAGGAGGGGCTTAGGAGGAGCCTAGTTGGGTGGGGTCAGAGAGGAGGGGTATAGGAGGAGCCTGGGCAGAATGGGTGGGGTCAGAGAGGAGGGGCTTAGGAGGAGCCTAGTCAGATTGGGTGGGGTCAAATAGGAGGAGCCTGGGCAGAATGGGTGGGGTCAGACAGCAGAGGAGGGGCTTAGGAGGAGCCTAGTCAGAATGGGTGGGGTCAGAGCGGAGGGGCTTAGGCGGAGCCTGGGCAGAATGGGTGGGGTCAGACAGCAGAGGAGGGGCTTAGGAGGAGCCTGGGCAGAGGGGGTATAGGAGGAGCCTGGGCAGAATGGGTGGGGTCAGACAGCAGAGGAGGGGCTTAGGAGGAGCCTAGTCAGATTGGGTGGGGTAAAATAGGAGGAGCCTGGGCAGAATGGGTGCGGTCAGAGGGGTATGGGAGGAGCCTGGGCAGAGGGGGTGGGGTCAGAGAGGAGGGGTATAGGAGGAGCCTGGGCAGAGGGGGTATAGGAGGAGCCTGGCCAGAGGGGGTGGGGTCAGAGAGAAGGGGCTTAGGAGGAGCTTAGTCAGATTGGGTGGGGTCAAATAGGAGGAGCCTGGGCAGAATGGGTGGGGTCAGACAGCAGAGGAGGGGCTTAGGAGGAGCCTGGGCAGAATGGGTGGGGTCAGAGAGGAGGGGCTTAGGAGGAGCCTAGTCAGATTGGGTGGAGTCAGAGAGGAGGGGGTATAGGAGGAGCCTGGGCAGAGGGGGGTGTAGGAGGAGCCTAGTCAGATTGGGTGGGGTCAAATAGGAGGAGCCTGGGCAGAATGGGTGGGGTCAGAGGGGTATGGGAGGAGCCTGGGTAGAATGGGTGGAGTCAGAGAGGAGGGGGTATAGGAGGAGCCTGGCAGAGGGGGGTGTAGGAGGAGCCTAGTCAGATTGGGTGGGCTCAAATAGGAGGAGCCTGGGCAGAGGGGGTGGGGTCAGAGAGGAGGGGTATAGGAGGAGCCTGGGCAGAATGGGTGGGGTCATGCAGCAGAGGAGGAGGGGCTTAGGAGGAGCCTGGGCAGAATGGGTGGGGTCAGACAGCAGAGGAGGGGCTTAGGAGGAGCCTAGTCAGATTGGGTGGGGTCAGAGAGGGGTATAGGAGGAGCCTGGGCAGAGGGGGTATAGGAGGAGCCTGGGCAGAGGGGGTGGGGTCAGAGAGGAGGGGTATAGGAGGAGCCTGGGCAGAGGGGATATAGGAGGAGCCTGGGCAGAGGGGGTGGGGTCAGAGAGGAGGGGTATAGGAGGAGCCTGGGCAGAGGGGGTATAGGAGGAGCCTAGTCAGATTGGGTGGGGTCAAATAGGAGGAGCCTGGGCAGAATGGGTGGAGTCAGAGAGGAGGGGGTATAGGAGGAGCCTGGGCAGAATGGGTGGGGTCAGACAGCAGAGGAGGGGCTTAGGAGGAGCCTGGGCAGAATGGGTGGGGTCAGACAGCAGAGGAGGGGCTTAGGAGGAGCCTAGTCAGATTGGGTGGGGTCAAATAGGAGGAGCCTAGTCAGAATGGGTGGAGTCAGAGAGGAGGGGGTATAGGAGGAGCCTAGTCAGATTGGGTGGGGTCAGAGAGGAGGGGCTTAGGAGGAGCCTAGGGGCTTAGGAGGAGCCTAGTCAGATTGGGTGGGGTCAGAGAGGAGGGGCTTAGGAGGAGCCTGGGCAGAATGGGTGGGGTCAGACAGCAGAGGAGGGGCTTAGGAGGAGCCTAGTCAGATTGGGTGGGGTCAAATAGGAGGAGCCTAGTCAGAATGGGTGGGGTCAGAGAGGAGGGGCTTAGGAGGAGCCTAGTCAGATTGGGTGGGGTCAGAGAGGAGGGGTATAGGAGGAGCCTGGGCAGAATGGGTGGGGTCAGACAGCAGATGAGGGGCTTAGGAGGAGCCTGGGCAGAATGGGTGGGGCCAGACAGCAGAGGAGGGGCTTAGGAGGAACCTAGTCAGATTGGGTGGGGTCAAATAGGAGGAGCCTGGGCAGAATGGGTGGGGTCAGACAGCAGAGGAGGGGCTTAGGAGGAGCCTAGTCAGATTGGGTGGGGTCAAATAGGAGGAGCCTGGGCAGAATGGGTGAGGTCAGAGAGGAGGGGTATAGGAGGAGCCTAGTCAGATTGGGTGGGGTCAAATAGGAGGAGCCTGGGCAGAATGGGTGAGGTCAGAGATGAGGGGTATAGGAGGAGCCTAGTCAGATTGGGTGGGGTCAAATAGGAGGAGCCTGGGCAGAATGGGTGGGGTCAGACAGCAGAGGAGGGGCTTAGGAGGAGCCTAGTCATATTGGGTGGGGTCAAATAGGAGGGGGTATAGGAGGAGCCTGGGCAGAATGGGTGAGGTCAGAGAGGAGGGGTATAGGAGGAGCCTAGTCAGATTGGGTGGGGTCAAATAGGAGGGGGTATAGGAGGAGCCTGGGCAGAATGGGTGGGGCCAGACAGCAGAGGAGGGGCTTAGGAGGAACCTAGTCAGATTGGGTGGGGTCAGAGAGGAGGGGCTTAGGAGGAGCCTGGGCAGAATGAGTGGGGTCAGACAGCAGAGGAGGGGCCTAGGGGCTTAGGAGGAGCCTAGTCAGATTGTGTGGGGTCAGAGAGGAGGGGGTATAGGAGGAGCCTGGGCAGAGGGGGGTGTAGGAGGAGCCTAGTCAGATTGGGTGGGGTCAAATAGGAGGAGCCTGGGCAGAATGGGAGGAGCCTGGGTAGAATGGGTGGAGTCAGAGAGGAGGGGGTATAGGAGGAGCCTGGCAGAGGGGGGTGTAGGAGGAGCCTAGTCAGATTGGGTGGGGTCAAATAGGAGGAGCCTGGGCAGAATGGGTGGAGTCAGAGGGGTATGGGAGGAGCCTGGGTAGAATGGGTGGAGTCAGAGAGGAGGGGGTATAGGAGGAGCCTGGGCAGAATGGGTGGGGTCAGAGAGGAGGAGGCTGGGCAGAATGGGTGGGGTCAAATAGGAGGAGCCTGGGCAGAATGGGTGGGGTCAGACAGCAGAGGAGGGGTATAGGAGGAGCCTGGCAGAGGGGGGTGTAGGAGGAGCCTAGTCAGATTGGGTGGGGTCAAATAGGAGGAGCCTGGGTGGGGTCAGAGGGGTATGGGAGGAGCCTGGGTAGAATGGGTGGAGTCAGAGAGGAGGGGGTATAGGAGGAGCCTGGGCAGAATGGGTGGGGTCAGAGAGGAGGGGTATAGGAGGAGCCTGGGCAGAGGGGGTATAGGAGGAGCCTGGCCAGAGGGGGTGGGGTCAGAGAGGAGGGGCTTAGGAGGAGCTTAGTCAGATTGGGTGGGGTCAAATAGGAGGAGCCTGGGCAGAATGGGTGGGGTCAGAGGGGTATGGGAGGAGCCTGGGCAGAATGGGTGGGGTCAGACAGCAGAGGAGGGGCTTAGGAGGAGCCTGGGCAGAGGGGGTGGGGTCAGAGAGGAGGGGTATAGGAGGAGCCTGGGCAGGAGGAGGGGGTATATGGGCAGAATGGGTGGGGTCAGAGAGGAGGGGCTTAGGAGGAGCCTGGGCAGAATGGGTGGAGTCAGAGAGGAGGGGGTATAGGAGGAGCCTGGCAGAGGGGGGTATAGGAGGAGCCTGGGCAGAGGGGGGTGTAGGAGGAGCCTAGTCAGATTGGGTGGGGTCAAATAGGAGGAGCCTGGGCAGAATGGGTGGGGTCAGAGGGGTATGGGAGGAGCCTGGGTAGAATGGGTGGAGTCAGAGAGGAGGGGGTATAGGAGGAGCCTGGCAGAGGGGGGTGTAGGAGGAGCCTAGTCAGATTGGGTGGGGTCAAATAGGAGGAGCCTGGGCAGAATGGGTGGGGTCAGAGGGGTATAGGAGGAGCCTGGGTAGAATGGGTGGAGTCAGAGAGGAGGGGGTATAGGAGGAGCCTGGCAGAGGGGGGTGTAGGAGGAGCCTAGTCAGATTGGGTGGGGTCAAATAGGAGGAGCCTGGGCAGAGGGGGTGGGGTCAGAGAGGAGGGGTATAGGAGGAGCCTGGGCAGAATGGGTGGGGTCAGACAGCAGAGGAGGGGCTTAGGAGGAGCCTGGGCAGAATGGGTGGGGTCAGAGAGGAGGGGCTTAGGAGGAGCCTAGTCAGATTGGGTGGGGTCAAATAGGAGGAGCCTGGGCAGAATGGGTGGGGTCAGACAGCAGAGGAGGGGCTTAGTAGGAGCCTAGTCAGATTGGGTGGGGTCAGAGAGGAGGGGTATAGGAGGAGCCTGGGCAGAGGGGGTATAGGAGGAGCCTGGGCAGAGGGGGTGGGGTCAGAGAGGAGGGGTATAGGAGGAGCCTGGGCAGAGGGGGTATAGGAGGAGCCTAGTCAGATTGGGTGGGGTCAAATAGGAGGAGCCTGGGCAGAATGGGTGGAGTCAGAGAGGAGGGGGTATAGGAGGAGCCTGGGCAGAATGGGTGGGGTCAGACAGCAGAGGAGGGGCTTAGGAGGAGCCTGGGCAGAATGGGTGGGGTCAGACAGCAGAGGAGGGGCTTAGGAGGAGCCTAGTCAGATTGGGTGGGGTCAAATAGGAGGAGCCTAGTCAGAATGGGTGGAGTCAGAGAGGAGGGGGTATAGGAGGAGCCTAGTCAGATTGGGTGGGGTCAGAGAGGAGGGGCTTAGGAGGAGCCTAGGGGCTTAGGAGGAGCCTAGTCAGATTGGGTGGGGTCAGAGAGGAGGGGTATAGGAGGAGCCTGGGCAGAATGGGTGGGGTCAGACAGCAGATGAGGGGCTTAGGAGGAGCCTGGGCAGAATTGGTGGGGTCAGAGAGGAGGGGCTTAGGAGGAGCCTGGGCAGAATGGGTGGGGTCAGACAGCAGAGGAGGGGCTTAGGAGGAGCCTAGTCAGATTGGGTGGGGTCAAATAGGAGGAGCCTGGGCAGAATGGGTGAGGTCAGAGAGGAGGGGTATAGGAGGAGCCTAGTCAGATTGGGTGGGGTCAAATAGGAGGGGGTATAGGAGGAGCCTGGGCAGAATGGGTGGGGCCAGACAGCAGAGGAGGGGCTTAGGAGGAACCTAGTCAGATTGGGTGGGGTCAAATAGGAGGAGCCTGGGCAGAATGGGTGGGGTCAGACAGCAGAGGAGGGGCTTAGGAGGAGCCTAGTCAGATTGGGTGGGGTCAAATAGGAGGAGCCTGGGCAGAATGGGTGAGGTCAGAGAGGAGGGGTATAGGAGGAGCCTAGTCAGATTGGGTGGGGTCAAATAGGAGGGGGTATAGGAGGAGCCTGGGCAGAATGGGTGGGGCCAGACAGCAGAGGAGGGGCTTAGGAGGAACCTAGTCAGATTGGGTGGGGTCAAATAGGAGGAGCCTGGGCAGAATGGGTGGGGTCAGACAGCAGAGGAGGGGCTTAGGAGGAGCCTGGCAGAGGGGGGTGTAGGAGGAGCCTAGTCAGATTGGGTGGGGTCAATTAGGAGGAGCCTGGGCACAATGGGAGGGGTCAGAGGGGTATGGGAGGAGCCTGGGTAGAATGGGTGGAGTCAGAGAGGAGGGGGTATAGGAGGAGCCTAGTCAGATTGGGTGGGGTCAAATAGGAGGAGCCTGGGCACAATGGGTGGAGTCAGAGAGGTGGGGCTTAGGAGGAGCCTGGGCAGAATGGGTGGGGTCAGAGAGGAGGGGCTTAGGCGGAGCCTGGGCAGAATGGGTGGGGGTCAGACAGCAGAGGAGGGGCTTAGGAGGAGCCTGGGCAGAGGGGGTATAGGAGGAGCCTAGTCAGATTGGGTGGGGTCAAATAGGAGGAGCCTGGGCAGAATGGGTGGGGTCAGACAGCAGAGGAGGGGCTTAGGAGGAGCCAAGTCAGATTGGGTGGGGTCAAATAGGAGGGGTATAGGAGGAGCCTGGGCAGAATGGGTGGGGTCAGAGGGGTATGGGAGGAGCCTGGGCAGAATGGGTGGAGTCAGAGAGGAGGGGGTATAGGAGGAGCCTGGGCAGAATGGGTGGGGTCAGACAGCAGAGGAGGGGCTTAGGAGGAGCCTGGGCAGAATGGGTGGGGTCAGACAGCAGAGGAGGGGCTTAGGAGGAGCCTGGGCAGAATGGGTGGGGTCAGAGAGGAGATGCTTAGGCAGAGCCTGGGCAGTATGGGTGGGGTCAGACAGCAGAGGAGGGGCTTAGGAGGAGCCTAGTCAGATTGGGTGGGGTCAAATAGGAGGAGCCTAGTCAGAATGGGTGGAGTCAGAGAGGAGGGGGTATAGGAGGAGCCTAGTCAGATTGGGTGGGGTCAGAGAGGAGGGGCTTAGGAGGAGCCTAGTCAGATTGGGTGGGGTCAGAGAGGAGGGGTATAGGAGGAGCCTGGGCAGAATGGGTGGGGTCAGACAGCAGATGAGGGGCTTAGGAGGAGCCTGGGCAGAATTGGTGGGGTCAGAGAGGAGGGGCTTAGGAGGAGCCTGGGCAGAATGGGTGGGGTCAGACAGCAGAGGAGGGGCAGAATGGGTGGGGTCAGAGGGGTATGGGAGGAGCCTGGGTAGAATGGGTGGAGTCAGAGAGGAGGGGGTATAGGAGGAGCCTAGTCAGAGGGGGTGGGGTCAGAGAGGAGGGGCTTAGGAGGAACCTAGTCAGATTGGGTGGGGTCAAATAGGAGGAGCTTGGGCAGAATGGGTGGAGTCAGAGAGGTGGGGCTTAGGAGGAGCCTGGGCAGAATGGGTGGGGTCAGAGAGGATGGGCTTAGGCGGAGCCTGGGCAGAATGGGTGGGGGTCAGAGGGGTATGGGAGGAGCCTGGGTAGAATGGGTGGAGTCAGAGAGGAGGGGGTATAGGAGGAGCCTAGTCAGAGGGGGTGGGGTCAGAGAGGAGGGGCTTAGGAGGAGCCTAGTCAGATTGGGTGGGGTCAAATAGGAGGAGCCTGGGCAGAATGGGTGGAGTCAGAGAGGTGGGGCTTAGGAGGAGCCTGGGCAGAATGGGTGGGGTCAGAGAGGAGGGGCTTAGGCGGAGCCTGGGCAGAATGGGTGGGGGTCAGACAGCAGAGGAGGGGCTTAGGCGGAGCCTGGGCAGAGGGGGTATAGGAGGAGCCTAGTCAGATTGGGTGGGGTCAGAGAGGTGGGGTATAGGAGGAGCCTGGGCAGAATGGGTGGGGTCAGACAGCAGAGGAGGGGCTTAGGAGGAGCCTAGTCAGATTGGGTGGGGTCAAATAGGAGGAGCCTGGGCAGAATGGGTGGGGTCAGACAGCAGAGGAGGGGTATAGGAGGAGCCTGGCAGAGGGGGGTGTAGGAGGAGCCTAGTCAGATTGGGTGGGGTCAAATAGGAGGAGCCTGGGTGGGGTCAGAGGGGTATGGGAGGAGCCTGGGCAGAGGGGGTGGGGTCAGAGAGGAGGGGTATAGGAGGAGCCTGGGCAGAGGGGGTATAGGAGGAGCCTGGCCAGAGGGGGTGGGGTCAGAGAGGAGGGGCTTAGGAGGAGCTTAGTCAGATTGGGTGGGGTCAAATAGGAGGAGCCTGGGCAGAATGGGTGGGGTCAGAGGGGTATGGGAGGAGCCTGGGCAGAATGGGTGGGGTCAGACAGCAGAGGAGGGGCTTAGGAGGAGCCTGGGCAGAATGGGTGGGGTCAGAGAGGAGGGGCTTAGGCGGAGCCTGGGCAGAATGGGTGGGGTCAGACAGCAGAGGAGGGGCTTAGGAGGAGCCTGGGCAGGAGGAGGGGGTATATGGGCAGAATGGGTGGGGTCAGAGAGGAGGGGCTTAGGAGGAGCCTGGGCAGAATGGGTGGAGTCAGAGAGGAGGGGGTATAGGAGGAGCCTGGGCAGAATGGGTATAGGAGGAGCCTAGTCAGATTGGGTGTGGTCAAATAGGAGGAGCCTGGGCAGAATGGGTGGGGTCAGAGAGGAGGGGGTATAGGAGGAGCCTGGCAGAGGGGGGTATAGGAGGAGCCTGGGCAGAGGGGGGTGTAGGAGGAGCCTAGTCAGATTGGGTGGGGTCAAATAGGAGGAGCCTGGGCAGAATGGGTGGGGTCAGAGGGGTATGGGAGGAGCCTGGGTAGAATGGGTGGAGTCAGAGAGGAGGGGGTATAGGAGGAGCCTGGCAGAGGGGGGTGTAGGAGGAGCCTAGTCAGATTGGGTGGGGTCAAATAGGAGGAGCCTGGGCAGAATGGGTGGGGTCAGAGGGGTATGGGAGGAGCCTGGGTAGAATGGGTGGAGTCAGAGAGGAGGGGGTATAGGAGGAGCCTGGCAGAGGGGGGTGTAGGAGGAGCCTAGTCAGATTGGGTGGGGTCAAATAGGAGGAGCCTGGGCAGAGGGGGTGGGGTCAGAGAGGAGGGGTATAGGAGGAGCCTGGGCAGAATGGGTGGGGTCAGACAGCAGAGGAGGGGCTTAGGAGGAGCCTGGGCAGAATGGGTGGGGTCAGAGAGGAGGGGCTTAGGAGGAGCCTAGTCAGATTGGGTGGGGTCAAATAGGAGGAGCCTGGGCAGAATGGGTGGGGTTAGACAGCAGAGGAGGGGCTTAGTAGGAGCCTAGTCAGATTGGGTGGGGTCAGAGAGGAGGGGTATAGGAGGAGCCTGGGCAGAGGGGGTATAGGAGGAGCCTGGGCAGAGGGGGTGGGGTCAGAGAGGAGGGGTATAGGAGGAGCCTGGGCAGAGGGGGTATAGGAGGAGCCTAGTCAGATTGGGTGGGGTCAAATAGGAGGAGCCTGGGCAGAATGGGTGGAGTCAGAGAGGAGGGGTATAGGAGGAGCCTGGGCAGAATGGGTGGGGTCAGACAGCAGAGGAGGGGCTTAGGAGGAGCCTGGGCAGAATGGGTGGGGTCAGACAGCAGAGGAGGGGCTTAGGAGGAGCCTGGGCAGAATGGGTGGGGTCAGAGAGGAGATGCTTAGGCAGAGCCTGGGCAGTATGGGTGGGGTCAGACAGCAGAGGAGGGGCTTAGGAGGAGCCTAGTCAGATTGGGTGGGGTCAAATAGGAGGAGCCTAGTCAGAATGGGTGGAGTCAGAGAGGAGGGGGTATAGGAGGAGCCTAGTCAGATT
Organism: Lissotriton vulgaris; assembly: GCF_964263255.1. NCBI lineage: Eukaryota > Metazoa > Chordata > Amphibia > Caudata > Salamandridae > Lissotriton > Lissotriton vulgaris. The sequence goes on from NC_141695.1 coordinate 1,004,964,694, forward strand.
GGGTGGGGTCAGAGAGGAGGGGCTTAGGAGGAGCCTAGTCAGATTGGGTGGGGTCAGAGAGGAGGGGTATAGGAGGAGCCTGGGCAGAATGGGTGGGGTCAGACAGCAGATGAGGGGCTTAGGAGGAGCCTGGGCAGAATTGGTGGGGTCAGAGAGGAGGGGCTTAGGAGGAGCCTGGGCAGAATGGGTGGGGTCAGACAGCAGAGGAGGGGCTTAGGAGGAGCCTAGTCAGATTGGGTGGGGTCAAATAGGAGGAGCCTGGGCAGAATGGGTGAGGTCAGAGAGGAGGGGTATAGGAGGAGCCTAGTCAGATTGGGTGGGGTCAAATAGGAGGGGGTATAGGAGGAGCCTGGGCAGAATGGGTGGGGCCAGACAGCAGAGGAGGGGCTTAGGAGGAACCTAGTCAGATTGGGTGGGGTCAAATAGGAGGAGCCTGGGCAGAATGGGTGGGGTCAGACAGCAGAGGAGGGGCTTAGGAGGAGCCTAGTCAGATTGGGTGGGGTCAAATAGGAGGAGCCTGGGCAGAATGGGTGAGGTCAGAGAGGAGGGGTATAGGAGGAGCCTAGTCAGATTGGGTGGGGTCAAATAGGAGGGGGTATAGGAGGAGCCTGGGCAGAATGGGTGGGGCCAGACAGCAGAGGAGGGGCTTAGGAGGAACCTAGTCAGATTGGGTGGGGTCAAATAGGAGGAGCCTGGGCAGAATGGGTGGGGTCAGACAGCAGAGGAGGGGCTTAGGAGGAGCCTGGCAGAGGGGGGTGTAGGAGGAGCCTAGTCAGATTGGGTGGGGTCAAATAGGAGGAGCCTGGGCACAATGGGAGGGGTCAGAGGGGTATGGGAGGAGCCTGGGTAGAATGGGTGGAGTCAGAGAGGAGGGGGTATAGGAGGAGCCTAGTCAGATTGGGTGGGGTCAAATAGGAGGAGCCTGGGCAGAATGGGTGGAGTCAGAGAGGTGGGGCTTAGGAGGAGCCTGGGCAGAATGGGTGGGGTCAGAGAGGAGGGGCTTAGGCGGAGCCTGGGCAGAATGGGTGGGGGTCAGACAGCAGAGGAGGGGCTTAGGAGGAGCCTGGGCAGAGGGGGTATAGGAGGAGCCTAGTCAGATTGGGTGGGGTCAAATAGGAGGAGCCTGGGCAGAATGGGTGGGGTCAGACAGCAGAGGAGGGGCTTAGGAGGAGCCAAGTCAGATTGGGTGGGGTCAAATAGGAGGGGTATAGGAGGAGCCTGGGCAGAATGGGTGGGGTCAGAGGGGTATGGGAGGAGCCTGGGCAGAATGGGTGGAGTCAGAGAGGAGGGGGTATAGGAGGAGCCTGGGCAGAATGGGTGGGGTCAGACAGCAGAGGAGGGGCTTAGGAGGAGCCTGGGCAGAATGGGTGGGGTCAGACAGCAGAGGAGGGGCTTAGGAGGAGCCTGGGCAGAATGGGTGGGGTCAGAGAGGAGATGCTTAGGCAGAGCCTGGGCAGTATGGGTGGGGTCAGACAGCAGAGGAGGGGCTTAGGAGGAGCCTAGTCAGATTGGGTGGGGTCAAATAGGAGGAGCCTAGTCAGAATGGGTGGAGTCAGAGAGGAGGGGGTATAGGAGGAGCCTAGTCAGATTGGGTGGGGTCAGAGAGGAGGGGCTTAGGAGGAGCCTAGTCAGATTGGGTGGGGTCAGAGAGGAGGGGTATAGGAGGAGCCTGGGCAGAATGGGTGGGGTCAGACAGCAGATGAGGGGCTTAGGAGGAGCCTGGGCAGAATTGGTGGGGTCAGAGAGGAGGGGCTTAGGAGGAGCCTGGGCAGAATGGGTGGGGTCAGACAGCAGAGGAGGGGCTTAGGAGGAGCCTAGTCAGATTGGGTGGGGTCAAATAGGAGGAGCCTAGTCAGAATGGGTGGAGTCAGAGAGGAGGGGGTATAGGAGGAGCCTAGTCAGATTGGGTGGGGTCAGAGAGGAGGGGCTTAGGAGGAGCCTAGGGGCTTAGGAGGAGCCTAGTCAGATTGGGTGGGGTCAGAGAGGAGGGGTATAGGAGGAGCCTGGGCAGAATGGGTGGGGTCAGACAGCAGATGAGGGGCTTAGGAGGAGCCTGGGCAGAATTGGTGGGGTCAGAGAGGAGGGGCTTAGGAGGAGCCTGGGCAGAATGGGTGGGGTCAGACAGCAGAGGAGGGGCTTAGGAGGAGCCTAGTCAGATTGGGTGGGGTCAAATAGGAGGAGCCTGGGCAGAATGGGTGAGGTCAGAGAGGAGGGGTATAGGAGGAGCCTAGTCAGATTGGGTGGGGTCAAATAGGAGGGGGTATAGGAGGAGCCTGGGCAGAATGGGTGGGGCCAGACAGCAGAGGAGGGGCTTAGGAGGAACCTAGTCAGATTGGGTGGGGTCAAATAGGAGGAGCCTGGGCAGAATGGGTGGGGTCAGACAGCAGAGGAGGGGCTTAGGAGGAGCCTAGTCAGATTGGGTGGGGTCAAATAGGAGGAGCCTGGGCAGAATGGGTGAGGTCAGAGAGGAGGGGTATAGGAGGAGCCTAGTCAGATTGGGTGGGGTCAAATAGGAGGGGGTATAGGAGGAGCCTGGGCAGAATGGGTGGGGCCAGACAGCAGAGGAGGGGCTTAGGAGGAACCTAATCAGATTGGGTGGGGTCAGAGAGGAGGGGCTTAGGAGGAGCCTGGGCAGAATGAGTGGGGTCAGACAGCAGAGGAGGGGCCTAGGGGCTTAGGAGGAGCCTAGTCAGATTGGGTGGGGTCAGAGAGGAGGGGTATAGGAGGAGCCTGGCAGAGGGGGGGTGTAGGAGGAGCCTAGTCAGATTGGGTGGGGTCAAATAGGAGGAGCCTGGGCAGAATGGGTGGGGTCAGAGGGGTATGGGAGGAGCCTGGGTAGAATGGGTGGAGTCAGAGAGGAGGGGGTATAGGAGGAGCCTGGGCAGAGGGGGGTGTAGGAGGAGCCTAGTCAGATTGGGTGGGGTCAAATAGGAGGAGCCTGGGCAGAATGGGAGGAGCCTGGGTAGAATGGGTGGAGTCAGAGAGGAGGGGGTATAGGAGGAGCCTGGCAGAGGGGGGTGTAGGAGGAGCCTAGTCAGATTGGGTGGGGTCAAATAGGAGGAGCCTGGGCAGAATGGGTGGGGTCAGAGGGGTATGGGAGGAGCCTGGGTAGAATGGGTGGAGTCAGAGAGGAGGGGGTATAGGAGGAGCCTGGGCAGAATGGGTGGGGTCAGACAGCAGAGGAGGGGCTTAGGAGGAGCCTGGGCAGAATGGGTGGGGTCAGAGAGGAGGAGGCTGGGCAGAATGGGTGGGGTCAGACAGCAGAGGAGGGGCTTAGGAGGAGCCTAGTCAGATTGGGTGGGGTCAAATAGGAGGAGCCTGGGCAGAATGGGTGGGGTCAGACAGCAGAGGAGGGGTATAGGAGGAGCCTGGCAGAGGGGGGTGTAGGAGGAGCCTAGTCAGATTGGGTGGGGTCAAATAGGAGGAGCCTGGGTGGGGTCAGAGGGGTATGGGAGGAGCCTGGGTAGAATGGGTGGAGTCAGAGAGGAGGGGGTATAGGAGGAGCCTGGGCAGAATGGGTGGGGTCAGAGAGGAGGGGTATAGGAGGAGCCTGGGCAGAGGGGGTATAGGAGGAGCCTGGCCAGAGGGGGTGGGGTCAGAGAGGAGGGGCTTAGGAGGAGCTTAGTCAGATTGGGTGGGGTCAAATAGGAGGAGCCTGGGCAGAATGGGTGGGGTCAGAGGGGTATGGGAGGAGCCTGGGCAGAATGGGTGGGGTCAGACAGCAGAGGAGGGGCTTAGGAGGAGCCTGGGCAGAATGGGTGGGGTCAGAGAGGAGGGGCTTAGGCGGAGCCTGGGCAGAATGGGTGGGATCAGAGAGGAGGGGCTTAGGCGGAGCCTGGGCAGAATGGGTGGGGTCAGACAGCAGAGGAGGGGCTTAGGAGGAGCCTGGGCAGAGGGGGTGGGGTCAGAGAGGAGGGGTATAGGAGGAGCCTGGGCAGGAGGAGGGGGTATATGGGCAGAATGGGTGGGGTCAGAGAGGAGGGGCTTAGGAGGAGCCTGGGCAGAATGGGTGGAGTCAGAGAGGAGGGGGTATAGGAGGAGCCTGGGCAGAATGGGTATAGGAGGAGCCTAGTCAGATTGGGTGTGGTCAAATAGAAGGAGCCTGGGCAGAATGGGTGGGGTCAGAGAGGAGGGGGTATAGGAGGAGCCTGGCAGAGGGGGGTATAGGAGGAGCCTGGGCAGAGGGGGGTGTAGGAGGAGCCTAGTCAGATTGGGTGGGGTCAAATAGGAGGAGCCTGGGCAGAATGGGTGGGGTCAGAGGGGTATGGGAGGAGCCTGGGTAGAATGGGTGGAGTCAGAGAGGAGGGGGTATAGGAGGAGCCTGGCAGAGGGGGGTGTAGGAGGAGCCTAGTCAGATTGGGTGGGGTCAAATAGGAGGAGCCTGGGCAGAATGGGTGGGGTCAGAGGGGTATGGGAGGAGCCTGGGTAGAATGGGTGGAGTCAGAGAGGAGGGGGTATAGGAGGAGCCTGGCGGAGGGGGGTGTAGGAGGAGCCTAGTCAGATTGGGTGGGGTCAAATAGGAGGAGCCTGGGCAGAGGGGGTGGGGTCAGAGAGGAGGGGTATAGGAGGAGCCTGGGCAGAATGGGTGGGGTCAGACAGCAGAGGAGGGGCTTAGGAGGAGCCTGGGCAGAATGGGTGGGGTCAGAGAGGAGGGGCTTAGGAGGAGCCTAGTCAGATTGGGTGGGGTCAAATAGGAGGAGCCTGGGCAGAATGGGTGGGGTCAGACAGCAGAGGAGGGGCTTAGGAGGAGCCTAGTCAGATTGGGTGGGGTCAGAGAGGAGGGGTATAGGAGGAGCCTGGGCAGAGGGGGTATAGGAGGAGCCTGGGCAGAGGGGGTGGGGTCAGAGAGGAGGAGTATAGGAGGAGCCTGGGCAGAGGGGGTATAGGAGGAGCCTAGTCAGATTGGGTGGGGTCAAATAGGAGGAGCCTGGGCAGAATGGGTGGAGTCAGAGAGGAGGGGGTATAGGAGGAGCCTGGGCAGAATGGGTGGGGTCAGACAGCAGAGGAGGGGCTTAGGAGGAGCCTAGTCAGATTGGGTGGGGTATAGGAGGAGCCTGGGGAGAATGGGTGGGGTCAGACAGCAGAGAAGGGGCTTAGGAGGAGCCTTGTCAGATTGGGTGGGGTCAAATAGGAGGAGCCTGGGCAGAGGGGGGTATAGGAGGAGCCTAGTCAGATTGGGTGGGGTCAGAGAGGAGGGGCTTAGGAGGAGCCTGGGCAGAATGAGTGGGGTCAGACAGCAGAGGAGGGGCTTAGGAGGAGCCTAGGGGCTTAGGAGGAGCCTAGTCAGATTGGGTGGGGTCAAATAGGAGGAGCCTGGGCAGAATGGGTGGGGTCAGAGGGGTATGGGAGGAGCCTGGGTAGAATGGGTGGAGTCAGAGAGGAGGGGGTGTAGGAGGAGCCTAGTCAGATTGGGTGGGGTCAAATAGGAGGAGCCTGGGCAGAATGGGTGGGGTCAGAGGGGTATGGGAGGAGCCTGGGTAGAATGGGTGGAGTCAGAGAGGAGGGGGTATAGGAGGAGACTGGCAGAGGGGGGTGTAGGAGGAGCCTAGTCAGATTGGGTGGGGTCAAATAGGAGGAGCCTGGGCACAATGGGAGGGGTCAGAGGGGTATGGGAGGAGCCTGGGTAGAATGGGTGGAGTCAGAGAGGAGGGGGTATAGGAGGAGCCTAGTCAGAGGGGGTGGGGTCAGAGAGGAGGGGCTTAGGAGGAGCCTAGTCAGATTGGGTGGGGTCAAATAGGAGGAGCCTGGGCAGAATGGGTGGAGTCAGAGAGGTGGGGCTTAGGAGGAGCCTGGGCAGAATGGGTGGGGTCAGAGAGGAGGGGCTTAGGCGGAGCCTGGGCAGAATGGGTGGGGGTCAGAGGGGTATGGGAGGAGCCTGGGTAGAATGGGTGGAGTCAGAGAGGAGGGGGTATAGGAGGAGCCTAGTCAGAGGGGGTGGGGTCAGAGAGGAGGGGCTTAGGAGGAGCCTAGTCAGATTGGGTGGGGTCAAATAGGAGGAGCCTGGGCAGAATGGGTGGAGTCAGAGAGGTGGGGCTTAGGAGGAGCCTGGGCAGAATGGGTGGGGTCAGAGAGGAGGGGCTTAGGCGGAGCCTGGGCAGAATGGGTGGGGGTCAGACAGCAGAGGAGGGGCTTAGGAGGAGCCTGGGCAGAGGGGGTATAGGAGGAGCCTAGTCAGATTGGGTGGGGTCAGAGAGGTGGGGTATAGGAGGAGCCTGGGCAGAATGGGTGGGGTCAGACAGCAGAGGAGGGGCTTAGGAGGAGCCTAGTCAGATTGGGTGGGGTCAAATAGGAGGAGCCTGGGCAGAATGGGTGGGGTAGACAGCAGAGGAGGGGTATAGGAGGAGCCTGGCAGAGGGGGGTGTAGGAGGAGCCTAGTCAGATTGGGTGGGGTCAAATAGGAGGAGCCTGGGTGGGGTCAGAGGGGTATGGGAGGAGCCTGGGCAGAGGGGGTGGGGTCAGAGAGGAGGGGTATAGGAGGAGCCTGGGCAGAGGGGGTATAGGAGTAGCCTGGCCAGAGGGGGTGGGGTCAGAGAGGAGGGGCTTAGGAGGAGCTTAGTCAGATTGGGTGGGGTCAAATAGGAGGAGCCTGGGCAGAATGGGTGGGGTCAGAGGGGTATGGGAGGAGCCTGGGCAGAATGGGTGGGGTCAGACAGCAGAGGAGGGGCTTAGGAGGAGCCTGGGCAGAATGGGTGGGGTCAGAGAGGAGGGGCTTAGGCGGAGCCTGGGCAGAATGGGTGGGGTCAGAGAGGAGGGGCTTAGGCGGAGCCTGGGCAGAATGGGTGGGGTCAGACAGCAGAGGAGGGGCTTAGGAGGAGCCTGGGCAGGAGGAGGGGGTATATGGGCAGAATGGGTGGGGTCAGAGAGGAGGGGCTTAGGAGGAGCCTGGGCAGAATGGGTGGAGTCAGAGAGGAGGGGGTATAGGAGGAGCCTGGGCAGAATGGGTATAGGAGGAGCCTAGTCAGATTGGGTGTGGTCAAATAGGAGGAGCCTGGGCAGAATGGGTGGGGTCAGAGAGGAGGGGGTATAGGAGGAGCCTGGCAGAGGGGGGTATAGGAGGAGCCTGGGCAGAGGGGGGTGTAGGAGGAGCCTAGTCAGATTGGGTGGGGTCAAATAGGAGGAGCCTGGGCAGAATGGGTGGGGTCAGAGGGGTATGGGAGGAGCCTGGGTAGAATGGGTGGAGTCAGAGAGGAGGGGGTATAGGAGGAGCCTGGCAGAGGGGGGTGTAGGAGGAGCCTAGTCAGATTGGGTGGGGTCAAATAGGAGGAGCCTGGGCAGAATGGGTGGGGTCAGAGGGGTATGGGAGGAGCCTGGGTAGAATGGGTGGAGTCAGAGAGGAGGGGGTATAGGAGGAGCCTGGCAGAGGGGGGTGTAGGAGGAGCCTAGTCAGATTGGGTGGGGTCAAATAGGAGGAGCCTGGGCAGAGGGGGTGGGGTCAGAGAGGAGGGGTATAGGAGGAGCCTGGGCAGAATGGGTGGGGTCAGACAGCAGAGGAGGGGCTTAGGAGGAGCCTGGGCAGAATGGGTGGGGTCAGAGAGGAGGGGCTTAGGAGGAGCCTAGTCAGATTGGGTGGGGTCAAATAGGAGGAGCCTGGGCAGAATGGGTGGGGTCAGACAGCAGAGGAGGGGCTTAGGAGGAGCCTAGTCAGATTGGGTGGGGTCAGAGAGGAGGGGTATAGGAGGAGCCTGGGCAGAGGGGGTATAGGAGGAGCCTGGGCAGAGGGGGTGGGGTCAGAGAGGAGGGGTATAGGAGGAGCCTGGGCAGAGGGGGTATAGGAGGAGCCTAGTCAGATTGGGTGGGGTCAAATAGGAGGAGCCTGGGCAGAATGGGTGGAGTCAGAGAGGAGGGGGTATAGGAGGAGCCTGGGCAGAATGGGTGGGGTCAGACAGCAGAGGAGGGGCTTAGGAGGAGCCTGGGCAGAATGGGTGGGGTCAGACAGCAGAGGAGGGGCTTAGGAGGAGCCTGGGCAGAATGGGTGGGGTCAGAGAGGAGATGCTTAGGCAGAGCCTGGGCAGTATGGGTGGGGTCAGACAGCAGAGGAGGGGCTTAGGAGGAGCCTAGTCAGATTGGGTGGGGTCAAATAGGAGGAGCCTAGTCAGAATGGGTGGAGTCAGAGAGGAGGGGGTATAGGAGGAGCCTAGTCAGATTGGGTGGGGTCAGAGAGGAGGGGCTTAGGAGGAGCCTAGGGGCTTAGGAGGAGCCTAGTCAGATTGGGTGGGGTCAGAGAGGAGGGGTATAGGAGGAGCCTGGGCAGAATGGGTGGGGTCAGACAGCAGATGAGGGGCTTAGGAGGAGCCTGGGCAGAATTGGTGGGGTCAGAGAGGAGGGGCTTAGGAGGAGCCTGGGCAGAATGGGTGGGGTCAGACAGCAGAGGAGGGGCTTAGGAGGAGCCGTCAGATTGGGTGGGGTCAAATAGGAGGAGCCTGGGCAGAATGGGTGAGGTCAGAGAGGAGGGGTATAGGAGGAGCCTAGTCAGATTGGGTGGGGTCAAATAGGAGGGGGTATAGGAGGAGCCTGGGCAGAATGGGTGGGGCCAGACAGCAGAGGAGGGGCTTAGGAGGAACCTAGTCAGATTGGGTGGGGTCAAATAGGAGGAGCCTGGGCAGAATGGGTGGGGTCAGACAGCAGAGGAGGGGCTTAGGAGGAGCCTAGTCAGATTGGGTGGGGTCAAATAGGAGGAGCCTGGGCAGAATGGGTGAGGTCAGAGAGGAGGGGTATAGGAGGAGCCTAGTCAGATTGGGTGGGGTCAAATAGGAGGGGGTATAGGAGGAGCCTGGGCAGATTGGGTGGGGCCAGACAGCAGAGGAGGGGCTTAGGAGGAACCTAGTCAGATTGGGTGGGGTCAAATAGGAGGAGCCTGGGCAGAATGGGTGGGGTCAGACAGCAGAGGAGGGGCTTAGGAGGAGCCTGGCAGAGGGGGGTGTAGGAGGAGCCTAGTCAGATTGGGTGGGGTCAAATAGGAGGAGCCTGGGCACAATGGGAGGGGTCAGAGGGGTATGGGAGGAGCCTGGGTAGAATGGGTGGAGTCAGAGAGGAGGGGGTATAGGAGGAGCCTAGTCAGATTGGGTGGGGTCAAATAGGAGGAGCCTGGGCAGAATGGGTGGAGTCAGAGAGGAGGGGCTTAGGCGGAGCCTGGGCAGAATGGGTGGGGGTCAGACAGCAGAGGAGGGGCTTAGGAGGAGCCTGGGCAGAGGGGGTATAGGAGGAGCCTAGTCAGATTGGGTGGGGTCAAATAGGAGGAGCCTGGGCAGAATGGGTGGGGTCAGACAGCAGAGGAGGGGCTTAGGAGGAGCCAAGTCAGATTGGGTGGGGTCAAATAGGAGGGGTATAGGAGGAGCCTGGGCAGAATGGGTGGGGTCAGAGGGGTATGGGAGGAGCCTGGGCAGAATGGGTGGAGTCAGAGAGGAGGGGGTATAGGAGGAGCCTGGGCAGAATGGGTGGGGTCAGACAGCAGAGGAGGGGCTTAGGAGGAGCCTGGGCAGAATGGGTGGGGTCAGACAGCAGAGGAGGGGCTTAGGAGGAGCCTGGGCAGAATGGGTGGGGTCAGAGAGGAGATGCTTAGGCAGAGCCTGGGCAGTATGGGTGGGGTCAGACAGCAGAGGAGGGGCTTAGGAGGAGCCTAGTCAGATTGGGTGGGGTCAAATAGGAGGAGCCTAGTCCGAATGGGTGGAGTCAGAGAGGAGGGGGTATAGGAGGAGCCTAGTCAGATTGGGTGGGGTCAGAGAGGAGGGGCTTAGGAGGAGCCTAGGGGCTTAGGAGGAGCCTAGTCAGATTGGGTGGGGTCAGAGAGGAGGGGTATAGGAGGAGCCTGGGCAGAATGGGTGGGGTCAGACAGCAGATGAGGGGCTTAGGAGGAGCCTGGGCAGAATTGGTGGGGTCAGAGAGGAGGGGCTTAGGAGGAGCCTGGGCAGAATGGGTGGGGTCAGACAGCAGAGGAGGGGCTTAGGAGGAGCCTAGTCAGATTGGGTGGGGTCAAATAGGAGGAGCCTGGGCAGAATGGGTGAGGTCAGAGAGGAGGGGTATAGGAGGAGCCTAGTCAGATTGGGTGGGGTCAGACAGCAGATGAGGGGCTTAGGAGGAGCCTGGGCAGAATTGGTGGGGTCAGAGAGGAGGGGCTTAGGAGGAGCCTGGGCAGAATGGGTGGGGTCAGACAGCAGAGGAGGGGCTTAGGAGGAGCCTAGTCAGATTGGGTGGGGTCAAATAGGAGGAGCCTGGGCAGAATGGGTGAGGTCAGAGAGGAGGGGTATAGGAGGAGCCTAGTCAGATTGGGTGGGGTCAAATAGGAGGGGGTATAGGAGGAGCCTGGGCAGAATGGGTGGGGCCAGACAGCAGAGGAGGGGCTTAGGAGGAACCTAGTCAGATTGGGTGCGGTCAAATAGGAGGAGCCTGGGCAGAATGGGTGGGGTCAGACAGCAGAGGAGGGGCTTAGGAGGAGCCTGGGCAGAATGGGTGGGGTCAGAGAGGAGTATCTTAGGCGGAGCCTGGGCAGAATGGGTGGGGTCAGACAGCAGAGGAGGGGCTTAGGAGGAGCCTAGTCAGATTGGGTGGGGTCAAATAGGAGGAGCCTAGTCAGAATGGGTGGAGTCAGAGAGGAGGGGGTATAGGAGGAGCCTAGTCAGATTGGGTGGGGTCAGAGAGGAGGGGCTTAGGAGGAGCCTAGGGGCTTAGGAGGAGCCTAGTCAGATTGGGTGGGGTCAGAGAGGAGGGGTATAGGAGGAGCCTGGGCAGAATGGGTGGGGTCAGACAGCAGATGAGGGGCTTAGGAGGAGCCTGGGCAGAATTGGTGGGGTCAGAGAGGAGGGGCTTAGGAGGAGCCTGGGCAGAATGGGTGGGGTCAGACAGCAGAGGAGGGGCTTAGGAGGAGCCTAGTCAGATTGGGTGGGGTCAAATAGGAGGAGCCTGGGCAGAATGGGTGAGGTCAGAGAGGAGGGGTATAGGAGGAGCCTAGTCAGATTGGGTGGGGTCAAATAGGAGGGGGTATAGGAGGAGCCTGGGCAGAATGGGTGGGGCCAGACAGCAGAGGAGGGGCTTAGGAGGAACCTAGTCAGATTGGGTGGGGTCAAATAGGAGGAGCCTGGGCAGAATGGGTGGGGTCAGACAGCAGAGGAGGGGCTTAGGAGGAGCCTAGTCAGATTGGGTGGGGTCAGAGAGGAGGGGTATAGGAGGAGCCTGGGCAGAATGGGTGGAGTCAGAGAGGAGGGGGTATAGGAGGAGCCTAGTCAGATTGGGTGGGGTCAAATAGGAGGAGCCTAGTCAGAATGGGTGGAGTCAGAGAGGAGGGGGTATAGGAGGAGCCTAGTCAGATTGGGTGGGGTCAGAGAGGAGGGGCTTAGGAGGAGCCTAGGGGCTTAGGAGGAGCCTAGTCAGATTGGGTGGGGTCAGAGAGGAGGGGTATAGGAGGAGCCTGGGCAGAATGGGTGGGGTCAGACAGCAGATGAGGGGCTTAGGAGGAGCCTGGGCAGAATGGGTGGGGTCAGACAGCAGAGGAGGGGCTTAGGAGGAGCCTGGGCAGAATGGGTGGGGTCAGAGAGGAGATGCTTAGGCAGAGCCTGGGCAGTATGGGTGGGGTCAGACAGCAGAGGAGGGGCTTAGGAGGAGCCTAGTCAGATTGGGTGGGGTCAAATAGGAGGAGCCTAGTCCGAATGGGTGGAGTCAGAGAGGAGGGGGTATAGGAGGAGCCTAGTCAGATTGGGTGGGGTCAGAGAGGAGGGGCTTAGGAGGAGCCTAGGGGCTTAGGAGGAGCCTAGTCAGATTGGGTGGGGTCAGAGAGGAGGGGTATAGGAGGAGCCTGGGCAGAATGGGTGGGGTCAGACAGCAGATGAGGGGCTTAGGAGGAGCCTGGGCAGAATTGGTGGGGTCAGAGAGGAGGGGCTTAGGAGGAGCCTGGGCAGAATGGGTGGGGTCAGACAGCAGAGGAGGGGCTTAGGAGGAGCCTAGTCAGATTGGGTGGGGTCAAATAGGAGGAGCCTGGGCAGAATGGGTGAGGTCAGAGAGGAGGGGTATAGGAGGAGCCTAGTCAGATTGGGTGGGGTCAAATAGGAGGGGGTATAGGAGGAGCCTGGGCAGAATGGGTGGGGCCAGACAGCAGAGGAGGGGCTTAGGAGGAACCTAGTCAGATTGGGTGGGGTCAAATAGGAGGAGCCTGGGCAGAATGGGTGGGGTCAGACAGCAGAGGAGGGGCTTAGGAGGAGCCTAGTCAGATTGGGTGGGGTCAGAGAGGAGGGGTATAGGAGGAGCCTGGGCAGAATGGGTGGAGTCAGAGAGGAGGGGGTATAGGAGGAGCCTGGGCAGAATGGGTATAGGAGGAGCCTAGTCAGATTGGGTGAGGTCAGAGAGGAGGGGTATAGGAGGAGCCTGGGCAGAGGGGCTTAGGAGGAGCCTGGGCAGAATGGGTGGGGTCAGACAGCAGAGGATGGGTTTAGGAGGAGCTTAGTCAGAATGGGTGGGGTCAGAGAGCAGAGGAGGGGTTAAGGAGGAGCCTAGTCAGATTGGGTGGGGTCAGAGAGGAGGGGGTATAGGAGGAGCCTAGTCAGATTGGGTGAGGTCAGAGAGGAGGGGCTGAGGAGGAGCCTGGGCAGAATGGGTGGAGTCAGACAGCAGAGGATTGGTTTAGGAGGAGCTTAGTCAGAATGGGTGGGGTCAGACAGCAGAGGAGGGGCTTAGGAGGAGCCTAGTCAGATTGGGGTCAAATAAGAGGGGTATAGGAGGAGCCTGGGCAGAATGGGTGGGGTCAGAGGGGTATGGGAGGAGCCTGGGCAGAATGGGTGGAGTCAGAGAGGAGGGGGTGTAGGAGGAGCCTAGTCAGATTGGGTGGGGTCAGAGAGCAGAGGAGGGGTTAAGGAGGAGCCTAGTCAGATTGGGTGTGGTCAAATAGGAGGAGCCTGGGCAGAATGGGTGGGGTCTGAGGGCCTAGGAAGGGGTCATAGATGGAGGAGGATCCTGACTTATGGTGGGGAACTGCAAAAACTTTTTTAATGCACCCCCCTATACTTTCTGATTTCTGTTTGGAGGGGGCAGTCGGGGAGCAGTATTAAAAGGTGCTTAGGCGCAACGTGAAGAGCGATGAGGTGCACAGAATGGCATGCCTTCCAGGTACTTTTTGGGGGGGCTACCATTATTTTGTATTGCTCTGATCCTCCCTCATGGGGTGTACCCCAAATGGTTAGGGGCAACGGGGGAGGGGGGGTGGCAAAAAGCTGTTTGACAGTTTCTGTTACCAACAGGGGTCACCATACGATTCTGCTGCAGTTATGGTATTGAAAGGTACAACAAGGAGCATGTGAATGTATTTTTGCAGGTGGGGTGCCCCAAAATTTTACTGCCAGCAGCAGCAGCCCCCCTCCTCCCCACCCAGCAGATTGGTATAGGTACCTTTAGGACATTTCTGTTGAAAAAAGAGGCTATAGCGAATCGTGCTATGAAATCCTAGAGCACTAACATTTGCTAAATAAAGGTGGCATCGGAGCATACGAATGAGGCAGAGAGAGGCTACTGTTGCCAATTGGTTTGGTGGGTCATAGTGAATAACCTCGGCATGCAAATAGGCAGTGTGAGGATTGGCAGCGTCTGTAGAGAATTTTGGCATGCTCTTCAGCTTATTTTTTCCTCCTTACGTTGGCTATGAACTACAGAGGAAAGGCCCGGCCTTACTGTTGGACAAAACATGTATTTATGATTTTAAGAAGTGTAGTCTGACTGTACTGAGAGGGGCTGTACAGTAGGGTAAATGCCTGTATACCCCTGCAATGTGCATCCAACTGTCACTTGAGATTCAATAGCGAACGAAGCAGCTGGGTTACTGACTGAATGTAAATGGAAGGCACATAGCAAGGGTGTTTGTGGTCACTCAAATGATTGAAACCTGGTTGATGCACTACCAAAGCTGGGGTTCCAGGAGGGAACATTTGAGGGGCATTGAGATGGTGGTGCCCAGAGGTCAAAATATGTTTCAGAGACAGAGAGGTACTGCGGTCCTGGTCCCACATTGGGGGTAGTCAAAAGTCCGGCTAAAGATTTCTGTCCAACTGTTACCACGTTTTGTGCAGCCTGGCTCCCTCTGTAACGATTCCCCAGTGTCTTTCGATCCTACAGATGACTGTAGCAAACTTCCCAAATTTTTTCTTGGCCTCATACCCCCAAAGGAGTGCCTGACATTTGCCAGCCTAACGATACTCACATTCTGGGAAAAACCTCACTAACCATGCATATTTATGCACCACACATGGCAAATCCTTGCAATTGCAGAACATCATATCGCACTTGTCATCTTTGAGGTGCTGTAAGTATTTGGATTTGAGGGAAATATTCATCCTTGCTTGCTCTCCCACCTGAAGTCTATGGTGCTGCTGTTCCTTTCTCACATGTCCCTACAAAGAGACAAGTGACACACAGACTCAATCACTCAGCAAACATATATGCTTTGACGCTTTCATCTTGCTGTTTACCTTCCAAATGTTCCCCCTTCACCACAAATACAGGCCAGCCATTCCTCATCCCCTCAGTCATCGTAGTCATTCACTCCTTAGGCCCTGCAAGACAAAAATGACCAAGAATCATGTCAGCAAGAAGGAGAAAAGCCTCAGTGTGCTCTTTTGTTCATACTGCTGCCCCCTAGTAACACTTCATGGCCACTGCAGCTTAAGAATGGGACTGAGAAGAGGGCTCTCCTATGCAAATAATGTCCTCCCATGCATACTTTCTTCTGAGACGGTCGGCGGCTTGTGCCGTGATACTGCCTCCAACATATGGTCTTCAACCAAATTTTAAAAAAGCCCACCTGCCTTAGACGAAGGATTTTGCCACTCGAAGGAAGCACATGGGGACATCACCATCATTTAGCAGGGTCCTAAATTGCCCGCTGTCCGCCTGTATACAGAACAAGGACGTTCGTGGCCGTTCGTGAGCGTTCTTCAAAGGAAGGAGGTGGGTGAATAAATCCAAGATGCCAGGGCAGGCCCAGCCCAGCCCAGTGCAGCCCAGCCCGGCACAGCGCACTGCTGTGGAGGTCCACTCCTTCACATCCTGCAGCAGGCATGATGCAGATCTACTAGAGCAAAGGCTTGACTCTGCTCTTGTCTGTCTCTTAAAGGAAAAATCTTTCCAAATTCTTATTGCACCTAATAAATGGACTCTAGCTAGCCTCAAACTCGACCCATCATTTCATTAGCCAGAGCTCATACTTGACCTTTATTTCTATCCAAGCTCACTGGCACCAAACCCCTGATTTGAGCGAGTGGCTCACACTAAAATAAAAAATCACCATCAACCAACCTATTTTACAATAAGTGTAGCACCATCCTCGCATTCTTGTGCTCAGTTATAACCCCCAATACCACAATTGCACTCTGCAATTCACCAAACTTAAAGGACAAAGAATGACGACATTGATAAAGGAAGATAAGGCCTTGTTCCTAGCACCTACTTGAGAAATAGGGCGGTTGGTAGAAGGTCATGAGAGAAAACATATGAAATGTTGGGAGACACCTGCCAAAAAAACACTAGCAAAAAAAAAATCACTGTTTGAAAATTTCCCACCTTGGGACACTTCTACAGCACTGGCAGGATTCGAACCCTGGCCTGTGAGGGCTGTCCCCCCCAAAGGTACAAGCCTTACCTTTGAGCTATCTCCTTGGAGGTCTAGAGGATTGCAGTAGTAACTATAAGCAACATACAGGCCTTGGTGTCCTTCCCTGTGGCTTCCATTGCACATTAAATGGATGACCATGACATAAGGACAATTTGATAGGCTACTTACATGGAAACCAGAAAAACACTTAGCAAAAAAAAATAAAAGAAAATCACTGTTTGAAAATTTCCCACCTTGGGATACTTCTACAGCACTGGCAGGATTCGAACCCTGGCCTGTGAGGGCTGTCCCCACCAAAGGTACAAGCCTTACCTTTGAGCTATAGCTCCTTGGTGGTCTAGAGGATTGCAGAAGTAACTATAAGCAACATACAGGCCTTGGTGTCCTTTCCTGTGGCTTCCATTGCACATTAAAAGGATGACCATGACATAAGGACAATTTGATAGGCTACTTACATGGAAACCAGTGTGGTCCAGTGGGTAAGTTCCTGCCTTCCATCCAGGCAACCAGGGTTCAAATCCCGGGTTCGGCACCAGGTAAGTAAATTGGTAAGTAAAATGTGTCTGTGTGTTGTGTAAGAGTGGAATCATTGCAGATTGGTCGGTAAGTAAAATAGGTGTGGAAAGAAAGGTGAAAGAAAGAGAATGGGTGTTGTCTGTAGGAGGAGGACCCTGGTCAGGTTGGGTGGGGTCAAATAGGAGGAGCCTGGGCAGAATGGGTGGGGTCAGAGAGCAGAGGAGGGGCTTAGGAGGAGCCTAGGGGCTTAGGAGGAGCCTAGTCAGATTGGGTGGGGTCAGAGAGGAGGGGTATAGGAGGAGCCTGGCAGAGGGGGGGTGTACGAGGAGCCTAGTCAGATTGGGTGGGGTCAAATAGGAGGAGCCTGGGCAGAATGGGTGGGGTCAGAGGGGTATGGGAGGAGCCTGGGTAGAATGGGTGGAGTCAGAGAGGAGGGGGTATAGGAGGAGCCTGGCAGAGGGGGGTGTAGGAGGAGCCTAGTCAGATTGGGTGGGGTCAAATAGGAGGAGCCTGGGCAGAATGGGTGGGGTCAGAGGGGTATGGGAGGAGCCTGGGTAGAATGGGTGGAGTCAGAGAGGAGGGGGAATAGGAGGAGCTTGGGCAGAATGGGTGGGGTCAGACAGCAGAGGAGAGGAGGGGCTTAGGAGGAGCCTGGGCAGAATGGGTGGGGTCAGAGAGGAGGAGCCTGGGCAGAATGGGTGGGGTCAGACAGCAGAGGAGGGGTATAGGAGGAGCCTGGCAGAGGGGGGTGTAGGAGGAGCCTGGGTGGGGTCAGAGGGGTATGGGAGGAGCCTGGGTAGAATGGGTGGAGTCAGAGAGGAGGGGGTATAGGAGGAGCCTGGGCAGAATGGGTGGGGTCAGAGGGGTATGGGAGGAGCCTGGGCAGAATGGGTGGGGTCAGACAGCAGAGGAGGGGCTTAGGAGGAGCCTGGGCAGAGGGGGTGGGGTCAGAGAGGAGGGGTATAGGAGGAGCCTGGCCAGAGGGGGTGGGGTCAGAGAGGAGGGGCTTAGGAGGAGCTTAGTCAGATTGGGTGGGGTCAAATAGGAGGAGCCTGGGCAGAATGGGTGGGTCAGAGGGGTAGGGGAGGAGCCTGGGCAGAATGGGTGGGGTCAGAGAGGAGGGGCCTAGGAGGGGCCTAGGCGGAGCCTGGGCAGAATGGGTGGGGTCAGAGAGGAGGGGCTTAGGCGGAGCCTGGGCAGAATGGGTGGAGTCAGAGAGGAGGGGGTATAGGAGGAGCCTGGGCAGAATGGGTGGGGTCAGAGAGGAGGGGGTATAGGAGGAGCCTGGCAGAGGGGGGTGTAGGAGGAGCCTAGTCAGATTGGGTGGGGTCAAATAGGAGGAGCCTGGGCAGAATGGGTGGGGTCAGAGGGGTATGGGAGGAGCCTGGGTAGAATGGGTGGAGTCAGAGAGGAGGGGGTATAGGAGGAGCCTGGCAGAGGGGGGTGTAGGAGGAGCCTAGTCCGATTGGGTGGGGTCAAATAGGAGGAGCCTGGGCAGAGGGGGTGGGGTCAGAGAGGAGGGGTATAGGAGGAGCCTGGGCAGAATGGGTGGGGTCAGACAGCAGAGGAGGGGCTTAGGAGGAGCCTGGGCAGAATGGGTGGGGTCAGAGAGGAGGGGCTTAGGAGGAGCCTAGTCAGATTGGGTGGGGTCAAATAGGAGGAGCCTGGGCAGAATGGGTGGGGTCAGACAGCAGAGGAGGGGTATAGGAGGAGCCTGGGCAGAGGGGGTGGGGTCAGAGAGGAGGGGTAGAGGAGGAGCCTGGGCAGAGGGGGTATAGGAGGAGCCTGGGCAGAGGGGGTATAGGAGGAGGTATAGGAGGAGCCTGGGCAGAGGGGGTGGGGTCAGAGAGGAGGGGTAGAGGAGGAGCCTGGGCAGAGGGGGTATAGGAGGAGCCTGGGCAGAGGGGGTATAGGAGGAGCCTGGGCAGAGGGGGGGCTTAGGAGGAGCCTAGTCAGATTGGGTGGGGTCAAATAGGAGGAGCCTGGGCAGAATGGGTGGGGTCAGACAGCAGAGGAGGGGCTTAGGAGGAGCCAAGTCAGATTGGGTGGGGTCAAATAGGAGGGGTATAGGAGGAGCCTGGGCAGAATGGGTGGGGTCAGAGGGGTATGGGAGGAGCCTGGGCAGAATGGGTGGAGTCAGAGAGGAGGGGGTATAGGAGAAGCCTGGGCAGAATGGGTGGGGTCAGAGAGGAGGGGCTTAGGAGGAGCCTGGGCAGAGGGGGTATAGGAGGAGCCTAGTCAGATTGGGTGGGGTCAAATAGGAGGAGCCTGGGCAGAATGGGTGGGGTCAGACAGCAGAGGAGGGGCTTAGGAGGAGCCAAGTCAGATTGGGTGGGGTCAAATAGGAGGGGTATAGGAGGAGCCTGGGCAGAGGGGGGTGTAGGAGGAGCCTAGTCAGATTGGGTGGGGTCAAATAGGAGGAGCCTGGGCAGAATGGGTGGGGCCAGACAGCAGAGGAGGGGCTTAGGAGGAACCTAGTCAGATTGGGTGGGGTCAAATAGGAGGAGCCTGGGCAGAATGGGTGGGGTCAGACAGCAGAGGAGGGGCTTAGGAGGAGCCTGGGCAGAATGGGTGGGGTCAGAGAGGAGGGGCTTAGGAGGAGCCTGGGCAGAATGAGTGGGGTCAGATAGCAGAGGAGGGGCTTAGGAGGAGCCTAGGGGCTTAGGAGGAGCCTAGTCAGATTGGGTGGGGTCAAATAGGAGGAGCCTGGGCAGAATGGGTGGGGTCAGATAGGTATGGGAGGAGCCTGGGTAGAATGGGTGGAGTCAGAGAGGAGGGGGTATAGGAGGAGCCTGGCAGAGGGGGGTGTAGGAGGAGCCTAGTCAGATTGGGTGGGGTCAAATAGGAGGAGCCTGGGCAGAATGGGTGGGGTCAGAGGGGTATGGGAGGAGCCTGGGTAGAATGGGTGGAGTCAGAGAGGAGGGGGTATAGGAGGAGCCTGGGCAGAATGGGTGGGGTCAGACAGCAGAGGAGGGGCTTAGGAGGAGCCTAGTCAGATTGGGTGGGGTCAAATAGGAGGAGCCTGGGCAGAATGGGTGGGGTCAGAGGGGTATGGGAGGAGCCTGGGTAGAATGGGTGGAGTCAGAGAGGAGGGGGTATAGGAGGAGCTTGGGCAGAATGGGTGGGGTCAGACAGCAGAGGAGGGGCTTAGGAGGAGCCTAGTCAGAGGGGGTGGGGTCAGAGAGGAGGGGCTTAGGAGGAGCTTAGTCAGATTGGGTGGGGTCAAATAGGAGGAGCCTGGGCAGAATGGGTGGGGTCAGAGGGGTATGGGAGGAGCCTGGGCAGAATGGGTGGGGTCAGACAGCAGAGGAGGGGCTTAGGAGGAGCCTGGGCAGAATGGGTGGGGTCAGAGAGGAGGGGCTTAGGCGGAGCCTGGGCAGAATGGGTGGAGTCAGAGAGGAGGGGGTATAGGAGGAGCCTGGGCAGAATGGGTATAGGAGGAGCCTAGTCAGATTGGGTGGGGTCAGAGAGGAGGGGGTATAGGAGGAGCCTGGCAGAGGGGGGTATAGGAGGAGCCTAGTCAGATTGGGTGGGGTCAAATAGGAGGAGCCTGGGCAGAATGGGTGGGGACAGCAGAGGAGGGGCTTAGGAGGAGCCTGGGCAGAATGGGTGGAGTCAGAGAGGAGGGGGTATAGGAGGAGCCTGTGCAGAATGGGTATAGGAGGAGCCTAGTCAGATTGGGTGGGGTCAGAGAGGAGGGGGTATAGGAGGAGCCTGGCAGAGGGGGGTATAGGAGGAGCCTGGACAGAGGGGGGTGTAGGAGGAGCCTAGTCAGATTGGGTGGGGTCAAATAGGAGGAGCCTGGGCAGAATGGGTGGGGTCAGAGGGGTATGGGAGGAGCCTGGGTAGAATGGGTGGAGTCAGAGAGGAGGGGGTATAGGAGGAGCCTGGCAGAGGGGGGTGTAGGAGGAGCCTAGTCAGATTGGGTGGGGTCAAATAGGAGGAGCCTGGGTGGAGGGGGTATAGGAGGAGCCTGGCAGAGGGGGGTATAGGAGGAGCCTGGGCAGAGGGGGGTGTAGGAGGAGCCTGGGCAGAATGGGTGGGGTCAGAGAGGAGGGGCTTGGGAGGAGCCTAGTCAGATTGGGTGGGGTCAAATAGGAGGAGCCTGGGCAGAATGGGTGGGGTCAGACAGCAGAGGAGGGGCTTAGGAGGAGTCTAGTCAGATTGGGTGGGGTCAAATAGGAGGAGCCTGGGCAGAATGGGTGGGGTCAGACAGCAGAGGAGGGGTATAGGAGGAGCCTGGGCAGAGGGGGTGGGGTCAGAGAGGAGGGGTATAGGAGGAGCCTGGGCAGAGGGGGTATAGGAGGAGCCTAGTCAGATTGGGTGGGGTCAAATAGGAGGAGCCTGGGCAGAATGGGTGGAGTCAGAGAGGAGGGGGTATAGGAGGAGCCTGGGCAGAATGGGTGGGGTCAGACAGCAGAGGAGGGGCTTAGGAGGAGCCTAGTCAGGAGGAGCCTGGGCAGAGGGGGGTGTAGGAGGAGCCTAGTCAGATTGGGTGGGGTCAAATAGGAGGAGCCTGGGCAGAATGGGTGGGGTCAGAGGGGTATGGGAGGAGCCTGGGTAGAATGGGTGGAGTCAGAGAGGAGGGGGTATAGGAGGAGCCTAGTCAGATTGGGTGGGGTCAAATAGGAGGAGCCTGGGCACAATGGGAGGGGTCAGAGGGGGTATGGGAGGAGCCTGGGTAGAATGGGTGGAGTCAGAGAGGAGGGGGTATAGGAGGAGCCTAGTCAGAGGGGGTGGGGTCAGAGAGGAGGGGCTTAGGAGGAGCCTAGTCAGATTGGGTGGGGTCAAATAGGAGGAGCCTGGGCAGAATGGGTGGGGTCAGAGAGGAGGGGCTTAGGCGGAGCCTGGGCAGAATGGGTGGGGTCAGAGAGGAGGGGCTTAGGCGGAGCCTGGGCAGAATGGGTGGGGTCAGAGAGGAGGGGCTTAGGCGGAGCCTGGGCAGAATGGGTGGGGGTCAGACAGCAGAGGAGGGGCTTAGGAGGAGCCTGGGCAGAGGGGGTATAGGAGGAGCCTAGTCAGATTGGGTGGGGTCAAATAGGAGGAGCCTGGGCAGAATGGGTGGGGTCAGACAGCAGAGGAGGGGCTTAGGAGGAGCCAAGTCAGATTGGGTGGGGTCAAATAGGAGGGGTATAGGAGGAGCCTGGGCAGAATGGGTGGGGTCAGAGGGGTATGGGAGGAGCCTGGGCAGAATGGGTGGAGTCAGAGAGGAGGGGGTATAGGAGGAGCCTGGGCAGAATGGGTGGGGTCAGAGAGGTGGGGTATAGGAGAAGCCTGGGGAGAATGGGTGGGGTCAGACAGCAGAGAAGGGGCTTAGGAGGAGCCTTGTCAGATTGGGTGGGGTCAAATAGGAGGAGCCTGGGCAGAGGGGGGTATAGGAGGAGCCTAGTCAGATTGGGTGGGGTCAGAGAGCAGAGGAGGGGCTTAGGAGGAGCCTAGTCAGATTGGGTGGGGTCAGAGAGGAGGGGCTTAGGAGGAGCCTGGGCAGAATGAGTGGGGTCAGACAGCAGAGGAGGGGCTTAGGAGGAGCCTAGGGGCTTAGGAGGAGCCTAGTCAGATTGGATTGGGGTCAAATAGGAGGAGCCTGGGCAGAATGGGTGGGGTCAGAGGGGTATGGGAGGAGCCTGGGTAGAATGGGTGGAGTCAGAGAGGAGGGGGTATAGGAGGAGCCTGGCAGAGGGGGGTGTAGGAGGAGCCTAGTCAGATTGGGTGGGGTCAAATAGGAGGAGCCTGGGCAGAATGGGTGGGGTCAGAGGGGTATGGGAGGAGCCTGGGTAGAATGGGTGGAGTCAGAGAGGAGGGGGTATAAGAGGAGCCTGGCAGAGGGGGGTGTAGGAGGAGCCTAGTCAGATTGGGTGGGGTCAAATAGGAGGAGCCTGGGCAGAATGGGTGGGGTCAGACAGCAGAGGAGGGGCTTAGGAGGAGCCTAGTCAGATTGGGTGGGGTCAAATAGGAGGAGCCTGGGCAGAATGGGTGGGGTCAGACAGCAGAGGAGGGGTATAGGAGGAGCCTGGGCAGAGGGGGTGGGGTCAGAGAGGAGGGGTAGAGGAGGAGCCTGGGCAGAGGGGGTATAGGAGGAGCCTGGGCAGAGGGGGGGCTTAGGAGGAGCCTAGTCAGATTGGGTGGGGTCAAATAGGAGGAGCCTGGGCAGAATGGGTGGGGTCAGACAGCAGAGGAGGGGCTTAGGAGGAGCCTGGGCAGGAGGAGGGGGTATATGGGCAGAATGGGTGGGGTCAGAGAGGAGGGGCTTAGGAGGAGCCTGGGCAGAATGGGTGGAGTCAGAGAGGAGGAGCCTGGGCAGAATGGGTGGGGTCAGACAGCAGAGGATGGGCTTAGGAGGAGCCAAGTCAGATTGGGTGGGGTCAAATAGGAGGGGTATAGGAGGAGCCTGGGCAGAGGGGGTATAGGAGGAGCCTAGTCAGATTGGGTGGGGTCAAATAGGAGGAGCCTGGGCAGAATGGGTGGGGTCAGACAGCAGAGGAGGGGCTTAGGAGGAGCCAAGTCAGATTGGGTGGGGTCAAATAGGAGGGGTATAGGAGGAGCCTGGGCAGAGGGGGGTGTAGGAGGAGCCTAGTCAGATTGGGTGGGGTCAAATAGGAGGAGCCTGGGCAGAATGGGTGGGGCCAGACAGCAGAGGAGGGGCTTAGGAGGAACCTAGTCAGATTGGGTGGGGTCAAATAGGAGGAGCCTGGGCAGAATGGGTGGGGTCAGACAGCAGAGGAGGGGCTTAGGAGGAGCCTGGGCAGAATGGGTGGGGTCAGACAGCAGAGGAGGGGCTTAGGAGGAGCCTGGGCAGAATGGGTGGGGTCAGAGAGGAGATGCTTAGGCGGAGCCTGGGCAGAATGGGTGGGGTCAGACAGCAGAGGAGGGGCTTAGGAGGAACCAAGTCAGATTGGGTGGGGTCAAATAGGAGGAGCCTAGTCAGAATGGGTGGAGTCAGAGAGGAGGGGGTATAGGAGGAGCCTAGTCAGATTGGGTAGGGTCAGAGAGGAGGGGCTTAGGAGGAGCCTAGGGGCTTAGGAGGAGCCTAGTCAGATTGGGTGGGGTCAGAGAGGAGGGGTATAGGAGGAGCCTGGGCAGAATGGGTGGGGTCAGACAGCAGATGAGGGGCTTAGGAGGAGCCTAGTCAGATTGGATTGGGGTCAAATAGGAGGAGCCTGGGCAGAATGGGTGAGGTCAGAGAGGAGGGGTATAGGAGGAGCCTAGTCAGATTGGGTGGGGTCAAATAGGAGGGGGTATAGGAGGAGCCTGGGCAGAATGGGTGGGGCCAGACAGCAGAGGAGGGGCTTAGGAGGAACCTAGTCAGATTGGGTGGGGTCAAATAGGAGGAGCCTGGGCAGAATGGGTGGGGTCAGACAGCAGAGGAGGGGCTTAGGAGGAGCCTGGGCAGAATGGGTGGGGTCAGAGAGGAGGGGCTTAGGAGGAGCCTGGGCAGAATGGGTGGAGTCAGAGAGGAGGGGGTATAGGAGGAGCCTGGGCAGAATGGGTATAGGAGGAGCCTAGTCAGATTGGGTGAGGTCAGAGAGGAGGGGTATAGGAGGAGCCTGGGCAGAGGGGCTTAGGAGGAGCCTGGGCAGAATGGGTGGGGTCAGACAGCAGAGGATGGGTTTAGGAGGAGCTTAGTCAGAATGGGTGGGGTCAGAGAGCAGAGGAGGGGTTAAGGAGGAGCCTAGTCAGATTGGGTGGGGTCAGAGAGGAGGGGGTATAGGAGGAGCCTAGTCAGATTGGGGTCAAATAAGAGGGGTATAGGAGGAGCCTGGGCAGAATGGGTGGGGTCAGAGGGGTATGGGAGGAGCCTGGGCAGAATGGGTGGAGTCAGAGAGGAGGGGGTATAGGAGGAGCCTAGTCAGATTGGGTGTGGTCAAATAGGAGGAGCCTGGGCAGAATGGGTGGGGTCTGAGGGCCTAGGAAGGGGTCATAGATGGAGGAGGATCCTGACTTATGGTGGGGAACTGCAAAAACTTTTTTAATGCACCCCCCTATACTTTCTGATTTCTGTTTGGAGGGGGCAGTCGGGAGCAGTATTAAAAGGTGCTTAGGCGCAACGTGAAGAGCGATGAGGTGCACAGAATGGCATGCCTTCCAGGTACTTTTTGGGGGGGCTACCATTATTTTTTATTGCTCTGATCCTCCCTCATGGGGTGTACCCCAAATGGTTAGGGGCAACGGGGGAGGGGGGGTGGCAAAAAGCTGTTTGACAGTTTCTGTTACCAACAGGGGTCACCATACGATTCTGCTGCAGTTATGGTATTGAAAGGTACAACAAGGAGCATGTGAATGTATTTTTGCAGGTGGGGTGCCCCAAAATTTTACTGCCAGCAGCAGCAGCCCCCCTCCTCCCCACCCAGCAGATTGGTATAGGTACCTTTAGGACATTTCTGTTGAAAAAAGAGGCTATAGCGAATCGTGCTATGAAATCCTAGAGCACTAACATTTGCTAAATAAAGGTGGCATCGGAGCATACGAATGAGGCAGAGAGAGGCTACTGTTGCCAATTGGTTTGGTGGGTCATAGTGAATAACCTCAGCATGCAAATAGGCAGTGTGAGGATTGGCAGTGTCTGTAGAGAATTTTGGCATGCTCTTCAGCTTATTTTTTCCTCCTTACGTTGGCTATGAACTACAGAGGAAAGGCCCGGCCTTACTGTTGGACAAAACATGTATTTATGATTTTAAGAAGTGTAGTCTGACTGTACTGAGAGGGGCTGTACAGTACGGTAAATGCCTGTATACCCCTGCAATGTGCATCCAACTGTCACTTGAGATTCAATAGCGAACGAAGCAGCTGGGTTACTGACTGAATGTAAATGGAAGGCACATAGCAAGGGTGTTTGTGGTCACTCAAATGATTGAAACCTGGTTGATGCACTACCAAAGCTGGGGTTCCAGGAGGGAACATTTGAGGGGCATTGAGATGGTGGTGCCCAGAGGTCAAAATATGTTTCAGAGACAGAGAGGTACTGCGGTCCTGGTCCCACATTGGGGGTAGTCAAAAGTCCGGCTAAAGATTTCTGTCCAACTGTTACCACGTTTTGTGCAGCCTGGCTCCCTCTGTAACGATTCCCCAGTGTCTTTCGATCCTACAGATGACTGTAGCAAACTTCCCAAATTTTTTCTTGGCCTCATACCCCCAAAGGAGTGCCTGACATTTGCCAGCCTAACGATACTCACATTCTGGGAAAAACCTCACTAACCATGCATATTTATGCACCACACATGGCAAATCCTTGCAATTGCAGAACATCATATCGCACTTGTCATCTTTGAGGTGCTGTAAGTATTTGGATTTGAGGGAAATATTCATCCTTGCTTGCTCTCCCACCTGAAGTCTATGGTGCTGCTGTTCCTTTCTCACATGTCCCTACAAAGAGACAAGTGACACACAGACTCAATCACTCAGCAAACATATATGCTTTGACGCTTTCATCTTGCTGTTTACCTTCCAAATGTTCCCCCTTCACCACAAATACAGGCCAGCCATTCCTCATCCCCTCAGTCATCGTAGTCATTCACTCCTTAGGCCCTGCAAGACAAAAATGACCAAGAACCATGTCAGCAAGAAGGAGAAAAGCCTCAGTGTGCTCTTTTGTTCATACTGCTGCCCCCTAGTAACACTTCATGGCCACTGCAGCTTAAGAATGGGACTGAGAAGAGGGCTCTCCTATGCAAATAATGTCCTCCCATGCATACTTTCTTCTGAGACGGTCGGCGGCTTGTGCCGTGATACTGCCTCCAACATATGGTCTTCAACCAAATTTTAAAAAAGCCCACCTGCCTTAGACGAAGGATTTTGCCACTCGAAGGAAGCACATGGGGACATCACCATCATTTAGCAGGGTCCTAAATTGCCTGCTGTCCGCCTGTATACAGAACAAGGACGTTCGTGGCCGTTCGTGAGCGTTCTTCAAAGGAAGGAGGTGGGTGAATAAATCCAAGATGCCAGGGCAGGCCCAGCCCAGCCCAGTGCAGCCCAGCCCGGCACAGCGCACTGCTGTGGAGGTCCACTCCTTCACATCCTGCAGCAGGCATGATGCAGATCTACTAGAGCAAAGGCTTGACTCTGCTCTTGTCTGTCTCTTAAAGGAAAAATCTTTCCAACTTCTTATTGGACCTAATAAATGGACTCTAGCTAGCCTCAAACTCGACCCATCATTTCATTAGCCAGAGCTCATACTTGACCTTTATTTCTATCCAAGCTCACTGGCACCAAACCCCTGATTTGAGCGAGTGGCTCACACTAAAATGAAAAATCACCATCAACCAACCTATTTTACAATAAGTGTAGCACCATCCTCGCATTCTTGTGCTCAGTTATAACCCCCAATACCACAATTGCACTCTGCAATTCACCAAACTTAAAGGACAAAGAATGACGACATTGATAAAGGAAGATAAGGCCTTGTTCCTAGCACCTACTTGAGAAATAGGGCGGTTGGTAGAAGGTCATGAGAGAAAACATATGAAATGTTGGGAGACACCTGCCAAAAAAACACTAGCAAAAAAAAAATCACTGTTTGAAAATTTCCCACCTTGGGACACTTCTACAGCACTGGCAGGATTCGAACCCTGGCCTGTGAGGGCTGTCCCCCCAAAGGTACAAGCCTTACCTTTGAGCTATCTCCTTGGTGGTCTAGAGGATTGCAGTAGTAACTATAAGCAACATACAGGCCTTGGTGTCCTTCCCTGTGGCTTCCATTGCACATTAAATGGATGACCATGACATAAGGACAATTTGATAGGCTACTTACATGGTAACCAGAAAAACACTTAGCAAAAAAAAAAAAAAGAAAATCACTGTTTGAAAATTTCCCACCTTGGGATACTTCTACAGCACTGGCAGGATTCGAACCCTGGCCTGTGAGGGCTGTCCCCACCAAAGGTACAAGCCTCACCTTTGAGCTATAGCTCCTTGGTGGTCTGGAGGATTGCAGTAGTAACTATAAGCAACATACAGGCCTTGGTGTCCTTTCCTGTGGCTTCCATTGCACATTAAATGGATGACCATGACATACGGACAATTTGATAGGCTACTTACATGGAAACCAGAAAAACACTTAGCAAAAAAAAATAAAAGAAAATCACTGTTTGAAAATTTCCCACCTTGGGATACTTCTACAGCACTGGCAGGATTCGAACCCTGGCCTGTGAGGGCTGAACCCACCAAAGGTACAAGCCTTACCTTTGAGCTATAGCTCCTTGGTGGTCTAGAGGATTGCAGAAGTAACTATAAGCAACATACAGGCCTTGGTGTCCTTTCCTGTGGCTTCCATTGCACATTAAAAGGATGACCATGACATAAGGACAATTTGATAGGCTACTTACATGGAAACCAGTGTGGTCCAGTGGGTAAATTCCTGCCTTCCATCGAGGCAACCAGGGTCCAAATCCCGGGTTCGGCACCAGGTAAGTAAATTGGTAAGTAAAATGTGTCTGTGTGTTGTGTAAAAGTGGAATCATGCCTAGCGAAAGAGGGATTGCAGATTGGTCGGTAAGTAAAATAGGTGTGGAAAGAAAGGTGAAAGAAAGAGAATGGGTGTTGTCTGTAGGAGGAGGACCCTGGGCAGGTTGGGTGGGGTCAGAGAGGAGGGGTATAGGAGGAGCCTGGGCAGAATGGGTGGGGTCAGAGAGCAGAGGAGGGGCTTAGGAGGAGCCTAGGGGCTTAGGAGGAGCCTAGTCAGATTGGGTGGGGTCAGAGAGGAGGGGTATAGGAGGAGCCTGGGCAGAATGGGTGGGGTCAGAGAGCAGAGGAGGGGCTTAGGAGGAGCCTAGGGGCTTAGGAGGAGCCTAGTCAGATTGGGTGGGGTCAGAGAGGAGGGGTATAGGAGGAGCCTGGCAGAGGGGGGGTGTAGGAGGAGCCTAGTCAGATTGGGTGGGGTCAAATATGAGGAGCCTGGGCAGAATGGGTGGGGTCAGAGGGGAGGGGTATAGGAGGAGCCTGGGCAGAATGGGTGGGGTCGAAGAGCAGAGGAGGTGCTTAGGAGGAGCCTAGGGGCTTAGGAGGAGCCTAGTCAGATTGGGTGGGGTCAGAGAGGAGGGGTATAGGAGGAGCCTGGCAGAGGGGGGGTGTAGGAGGAGCCTAGTCAGATTGGGTGGGGTCAAATATGAGGAGCCTGGGCAGAATGGGTGGGGTCAGAGGGGTATGGGAGGAGCCTGGGTAGAATGGGTGGAGTCAGAGAGGAGGGGGTATAGGAGGAGCCTGGGCAGAATGGGTGGGGTCAGACAGCAGAGGAGGGGCTTAGGAGGAGCCTAGTCAGATTGGGTGGGGTCAAATAGGAGGAGCCTGGGCAGAATGGGTGGGGTCAGAGGGGTATGGGAGGAGCCTGGGTAGAATGGGTGGGGTCAGACAGCAGAGGAGGGGCTTAGGAGGAGCCTAGTCAGATTGGGTGGGGTCAGAGAGGTGGGGTATAGGAGGAGCCTGGGCAGAATGGGTGGGGTCAGACAGCAGAGGAGGGGCTTAGGAGGAGCCTAGTCAGATTGGGTGGGGTCAGAGAGGTGGGGTATAGGAGGAGCCTGGGCAGAATGGGTGGAGTCAGAGAGGAGGGGGTATAGGAGGAGCCTGGGCAGAATGGGTGGGGTCAGACAGCAGAGGAGGGGCTTAGGAGGAGGAGGAGCCTGGGCAGAATGGGTATAGGAGGAGCCTAGTCAGATTGGGTGGGGTCAGAGAGGAGGGGGTATAGGAGGAGCCTGGCAGAGGGGGGTATAGGAGGAGCCTGGGCAGAGGGGGGTGTAGGAGGAGCCTAGTCAGATTGGGTGGGGTCAAATAGGAGGAGCCTGGGCAGAATGGGTGGGGTCAGAGGGGTATGGGAGGAGCCTGGGTAGAATGGGTGGGGTCAGACAGCAGAGGAGGGGCTTAGGAGGAGCCTGGGCAGAATGGGTGGAGTCAGAGAGGAGGGGGTATAGGAGGAGCCTGGGCAGAATGGGTATAGGAGGAGCCTAGTCAGATTGGGTGGGGTCAGAGAGGAGGGGGTATAGGAGGAGCCTGGCAGAGGGGGGGTATAGGAGGAGCCTGGGCAGAGGGGGGTGTAGGAGGAGCCTAGTCAGATTGGGTGGGGTCAAATAGGAGGAGCCTGGGCAGAATGGGTGGGGTCAGAGGGGTATGGGAGGAGCCTGGGTAGAATGGGTATAGGAGGAGCCTAGTCAGATTGGGTGGGGTCAGAGAGGAGGGGGTATAGGAGGAGCCTGGCAGAGGGGGGTGTAGGAGGAGCCTAGTCAGATTGGGTGGGGTCAAATAGGAGGAGCCTGGGTGGAGGGGGTATAGGAGGAGCCTGGCAGAGGGGGGTATAGGAGGAGCCTGGGCAGAGGGGGGTGTAGGAGGAGCCTGGGCAGAATGGGTGGGGTCAGAGAGGAGGGGCTTGGGAGGAGTCTAGTCAGATTGGGTGGGGTCAAATAGGAGGAGCCTGGGCAGAATGGGTGGGGTCAGACAGCAGAGGAGGGGTATAGGAGGAGCCTGGGCAGAGGGGGTGGGGTCAGAGAGGAGGGGTATAGGAGGAGCCTGGGCAGAGGGGGTATAGGAGGAGCCTAGTCAGATTGGGTGGGGTCAAATAGGAGGAGCCTGGGCAGAATGGGTGGAGTCAGAGAGGAGGGGGTATAGGAGGAGCCTGGGCAGAATGGGTGGGGTCAGACAGCAGAGGAGGGGCTTAGGAGGAGCCTAGTCAGGAGGAGCCTGGGCAGAGGGGGGTGTAGGAGGAGCCTAGTCAGATTGGGTGGGGTCAAATAGGAGGAGCCTGGGCAGAATGGGTGGGGTCAGAGGGGTATGGGAGGAGCCTGGGTAGAATGGGTGGAGTCAGAGAGGAGGGGGTATAGGAGGAGCCTAGTCAGAGGGGGTGGGGTCAGAGAGGAGGGGCTTAGGAGGAGCCTAGTCAGATTGGGTGGGGTCAAATAGGAGGAGCCTGGGCAGAATGGGTGGGGTCAGAGAGGAGGGGCTTAGGCGGAGCCTGGGTAGAATGGGTGGAGTCAGAGAGGAGGGGGTATAGGAGGAGCCTGGGCAGAATGGGTGGGGTCAGACAGCAGAGGAGGAGCTTAGGAGGAGCCTGGGCAGAGGGGGTGGGGTCAGAGAGGAGGGGCTTAGGAGGAGCTTAGTCAGATTGGGTGGGGTCAAATAGGAGGAGCCTGGGCAGAATGGGTGGAGTCAGAGAGGAGGGGGTATAGGAGGAGCCTGGGCAGAATGGGTGGGGTCAGAGAGGAGGGGGTATAGGAGGAGCCTGGGCAGAATGGGTGGGGTCAGACAGCAGAGGAGGGGCTTAGGAGGAGCCTAGTCAGATTGGGTGGGGTCAGAGAGGAGGGGTATAGGAGGAGCCTGGGCAGAATGGGTGGGGTCAGACAGCAGATGAGGGGCTTAGGAGGAGCCTGGGCAGAATTGGTGGGGTCAGAGAGGAGGGGCTTAGGAGGAGCCTGGGCAGAATGGGTGGGGTCAGACAGCAGAGGAGGGGCTTAGGAGGAGCCTAGTCAGATTGGGTGGGGTCAAATAGGAGGAGCCTGGGCAGAATGGGTGAGGTCAGAGAGGAGGGGTATAGGAGGAGCCTAGTCAGATTGGGTGGGGTCAAATAGGAGGGGGTATAGGAGGAGCCTGGGCAGAGGGGGTGGGGTCAGAGAGGAGGGGCTTAGGAGGAGCCTGGGCAGAATGGGTATTAGGAGGGGCTTAGGAGGAGCCTAGTCAGATTGGGTGGGGTCAAATAGGAGGAGCCTCGGCAGAATGGGTGGGGTCAGACAGCAGAGGAGGGGCTTAGGAGGAGCCTAGTCAGATTGGGTAGGGTCAAATAGGAGGAGCCTGGGCAGAATGGGTGGGGTCAGACAGCAGAGGAGGGGTATAGGAGGAGCCTGGGCAGAGGGGGTGGGGTCAGAGAGGAGGGGTATAGGAGGAGCCTGGGCAGAGGGGGTATAGGAGGAGCCTGGGCAGAGGGGGTGGGGTCAGAGAGGAGGGGTATAGGAGGAGCCTGGGCAGAGGGGGTATAGGAGGAGCCTAGTCAGATTGGGTGGGGTCAAATAGGAGGAGCCTGGGCAGAATGGGTGGAGTCAGAGAGGAGGGGGTATAGGAGGAGCCTGGGCAGAATGGGTGGGGTCAGAGAGGTGGGGTATAGGAGGAGCCTGGGGAGAATGGGTGGGGTCAGACAGCAGAGAAGGGGCTTAGGAGGAGCCTTGTCAGATTGGGTGGGGTCAAATAGGAGGAGCCTGGGCAGAGGGGGGTATAGGAGGAGCCTAGTCAGATTGGGTGGGGTCAGAGAGCAGAGGAGGGGCTTAGGAGGAGCCTAGTCAGATTGGGTGGGGTCAGAGAGGAGGGGCTTAGGAGGAGCCTGGGCAGAATGAGTGGGGTCAGACAGCAGAGGAGGGGCTTAGGAGGAGCCTAGGGGCTTAGGAGGAGCCTAGTCAGATTGGGTGGGGTCAAATAGGAGGAGCCTGGGCAGAATGGGTGGGGTCAGAGGGGTATGGGAGGAGCCTGGGTAGAATGGGTGGAGTCAGAGAGGAGGGGGTATAGGAGGAGCCTGGCAGAGGGGGGTGTAGGAGGAGCCTAGTCAGATTGGGTGGGGTCAAATAGGAGGAGCCTGGGCAGAATGGGTGGGGTCAGAGGGGTATGGGAGGAGCCTGGGTAGAATGGGTGGAGTCAGAGAGGAGGGGGTATAAGAGGAGCCTGGCAGAGGGGGGTGTAGGAGGAGCCTAGTCAGATTGGGTGGGGTCAAATAGGAGGAGCCTGGGCAGAATGGGTGGGGTCAGACAGCAGAGGAGGGGCTTAGGAGGAGCCTAGTCAGATTGGGTGGGGTCAAATAGGAGGAGCCTGGGCAGAATGGGTGGGGTCAGACAGCAGAGGAGGGGTATAGGAGGAGCCTGGGCAGAGGGGGTGGGGTCAGAGAGGAGGGGTAGAGGAGGAGCCTGGGCAGAGGGGGTATAGGAGGAGCCTGGGCAGAGGGGGTATAGGAGGAGCCTGGGCAGAGGGGGGGCTTAGGAGGAGCCTAGTCAGATTGGGTGGGGTCAAATAGGAGGAGCCTGGGCAGAATGGGTGGGGTCAGACAGCAGAGGAGGGGCTTAGGAGGAGCCTGGGCAGGAGGAGGGGGTATATGGGCAGAATGGGTGGGGTCAGAGAGGAGGGGCTTAGGAGGAGCCTGGGCAGAATGGGTGGAGTCAGAGAGGAGGAGCCTGGGCAGAATGGGTGGGGTCAGACAGCAGAGGAGGGGCTTAGGAGGAGCCAAGTCAGATTGTGTGGGGTCAAATAGGAGGGGTATAGGAGGAGCCTGGGCAGAGGGGGTATAGGAGGAGCCTAGTCAGATTGGGTGGGGTCAAATAGGAGGAGCCTGGGCAGAATGGGTGGGGTCAGACAGCAGAGGAGGGGCTTAGGAGGAGCCAAGTCAGATTGGGTGGGGTCAAATAGGAGGGGTATAGGAGGAGCCTGGGCAGAGGGGGGTGTAGGAGGAGCCTAGTCAGATTGGGTGGGGTCAAATAGGAGGAGCCTGGGCAGAATGGGTGGGGCCAGACAGCAGAGGAGGGGCTTAGGAGGAACCTAGTCAGATTGGGTGGGGTCAAATAGGAGGAGCCTGGGCAGAATGGGTGGGGTCAGACAGCAGAGGAGGGGCTTAGGAGGAGCCTGGGCAGAATGGGTGGGGTCAGACAGCAGAGGAGGGGCTTAGGAGGAGCCTGGGCAGAATGGGTGGGGTCAGAGAGGAGATGCTTAGGCGGAGCCTGGGCAGAATGGGTGGGGTCAGACAGCAGAGGAGGGGCTTAGGAGGAACCAAGTCAGATTGGGTGGGGTCAAATAGGAGGAGCCTAGTCAGAATGGGTGGAGTCAGAGAGGAGGGGGTATAGGAGGAGCCTAGTCAGATTGGGTAGGGTCAGAGAGGAGGGGCTTAGGAGGAGCCTAGGGGCTTAGGAGGAGCCTAGTCAGATTGGGTGGGGTCAGAGAGGAGGGGTATAGGAGGAGCCTGGGCAGAATGGGTGGGGTCAGACAGCAGATGAGGGGCTTAGGAGGAGCCTAGTCAGATTGGATTGGGGTCAAATAGGAGGAGCCTGGGCAGAATGGGTGAGGTCAGAGAGGAGGGGTATAGGAGGAGCCTAGTCAGATTGGGTGGGGTCAAATAGGAGGGGGTATAGGAGGAGCCTGGGCAGAATGGGTGGGGCCAGACAGCAGAGGAGGGGCTTAGGAGGAACCTAGTCAGATTGGGTGGGGTCAAATAGGAGGAGCCTGGGCAGAATGGGTGGGGTCAGACAGCAGAGGAGGGGCTTAGGAGGAGCCTGGGCAGAATGGGTGGGGTCAGAGAGGAGGGGCTTAGGAGGAGCCTGGGCAGAATGGGTGGAGTCAGAGAGGAGGGGGTATAGGAGGAGCCTGGGCAGAATGGGTATAGGAGGAGCCTAGTCAGATTGGGTGAGGTCAGAGAGGAGGGGTATAGGAGGAGCCTGGGCAGAGGGGCTTAGGAGGAGCCTGGGCAGAATGGGTGGGGTCAGACAGCAGAGGATGGGTTTAGGAGGAGCTTAGTCAGAATGGGTGGGGTCAGAGAGCAGAGGAGGGGTTAAGGAGGAGCCTAGTCAGATTGGGTGGGGTCAGAGAGGAGGGGGTATAGGAGGAGCCTAGTCAGATTGGGGTCAAATAAGAGGGGTATAGGAGGAGCCTGGGCAGAATGGGTGGGGTCAGAGGGGTATGGGAGGAGCCTGGGCAGAATGGGTGGAGTCAGAGAGGAGGGGGTATAGGAGGAGCCTAGTCAGATTGGGTGTGGTCAAATAGGAGGAGCCTGGGCAGAATGGGTGGGGTCTGAGGGCCTAGGAAGGGGTCATAGATGGAGGAGGATCCTGACTTATGGTGGGGAACTGCAAAAACTTTTTT
Organism: Lissotriton vulgaris; assembly: GCF_964263255.1. Taxonomy (NCBI): domain Eukaryota; kingdom Metazoa; phylum Chordata; class Amphibia; order Caudata; family Salamandridae; genus Lissotriton; species Lissotriton vulgaris. The sequence goes on from NC_141695.1 coordinate 1,004,998,595, forward strand.
AATGCACCCCCCTATACTTTCTGATTTCTGTTTGGAGGGGGCAGTCGGGGAGCAGTATTAAAAGGTGCTTAGGCGCAACGTGAAGAGCGATGAGGTGCACAGAATGGCATGCCTTCCAGGTACTTTTTGGGGGGGCTACCATTATTTTTTATTGCTCTGATCCTCCCTCATGGGGTGTACCCCAAATGGTTAGGGGCAACGGGGGAGGGGGGGTGGCAAAAAGCTGTTTGACAGTTTCTGTTACCAACAGGGGTCACCATACGATTCTGCTGCAGTTATGGTATTGAAAGGTACAACAAGGAGCATGTGAATGTATTTTTGCAGGTGGGGTGCCCCAAAATTTTACTGCCAGCAGCAGCAGCCCCCCTCCTCCCCACCCAGCAGATTGGTATAGGTACCTTTAGGACATTTCTGTTGAAAAAAGAGGCTATAGCGAATCGTGCTATGAAATCCTAGAGCACTAACATTTGCTAAATAAAGGTGGCATCGGAGCATACGAATGAGGCAGAGAGAGGCTACTGTTGCCAATTGGTTTGGTGGGTCATAGTGAATAACCTCAGCATGCAAATAGGCAGTGTGAGGATTGGCAGTGTCTGTAGAGAATTTTGGCATGCTCTTCAGCTTATTTTTTCCTCCTTACGTTGGCTATGAACTACAGAGGAAAGGCCCGGCCTTACTGTTGGACAAAACATGTATTTATGATTTTAAGAAGTGTAGTCTGACTGTACTGAGAGGGGCTGTACAGTACGGTAAATGCCTGTATACCCCTGCAATGTGCATCCAACTGTCACTTGAGATTCAATAGCGAACGAAGCAGCTGGGTTACTGACTGAATGTAAATGGAAGGCACATAGCAAGGGTGTTTGTGGTCACTCAAATGATTGAAACCTGGTTGATGCACTACCAAAGCTGGGGTTCCAGGAGGGAACATTTGAGGGGCATTGAGATGGTGGTGCCCAGAGGTCAAAATATGTTTCAGAGACAGAGAGGTACTGCGGTCCTGGTCCCACATTGGGGGTAGTCAAAAGTCCGGCTAAAGATTTCTGTCCAACTGTTACCACGTTTTGTGCAGCCTGGCTCCCTCTGTAACGATTCCCCAGTGTCTTTCGATCCTACAGATGACTGTAGCAAACTTCCCAAATTTTTTCTTGGCCTCATACCCCCAAAGGAGTGCCTGACATTTGCCAGCCTAACGATACTCACATTCTGGGAAAAACCTCACTAACCATGCATATTTATGCACCACACATGGCAAATCCTTGCAATTGCAGAACATCATATCGCACTTGTCATCTTTGAGGTGCTGTAAGTATTTGGATTTGAGGGAAATATTCATCCTTGCTTGCTCTCCCACCTGAAGTCTATGGTGCTGCTGTTCCTTTCTCACATGTCCCTACAAAGAGACAAGTGACACACAGACTCAATCACTCAGCAAACATATATGCTTTGACGCTTTCATCTTGCTGTTTACCTTCCAAATGTTCCCCCTTCACCACAAATACAGGCCAGCCATTCCTCATCCCCTCAGTCATCGTAGTCATTCACTCCTTAGGCCCTGCAAGACAAAAATGACCAAGAACCATGTCAGCAAGAAGGAGAAAAGCCTCAGTGTGCTCTTTTGTTCATACTGCTGCCCCCTAGTAACACTTCATGGCCACTGCAGCTTAAGAATGGGACTGAGAAGAGGGCTCTCCTATGCAAATAATGTCCTCCCATGCATACTTTCTTCTGAGACGGTCGGCGGCTTGTGCCGTGATACTGCCTCCAACATATGGTCTTCAACCAAATTTTAAAAAAGCCCACCTGCCTTAGACGAAGGATTTTGCCACTCGAAGGAAGCACATGGGGACATCACCATCATTTAGCAGGGTCCTAAATTGCCTGCTGTCCGCCTGTATACAGAACAAGGACGTTCGTGGCCGTTCGTGAGCGTTCTTCAAAGGAAGGAGGTGGGTGAATAAATCCAAGATGCCAGGGCAGGCCCAGCCCAGCCCAGTGCAGCCCAGCCCGGCACAGCGCACTGCTGTGGAGGTCCACTCCTTCACATCCTGCAGCAGGCATGATGCAGATCTACTAGAGCAAAGGCTTGACTCTGCTCTTGTCTGTCTCTTAAAGGAAAAATCTTTCCAACTTCTTATTGGACCTAATAAATGGACTCTAGCTAGCCTCAAACTCGACCCATCATTTCATTAGCCAGAGCTCATACTTGACCTTTATTTCTATCCAAGCTCACTGGCACCAAACCCCTGATTTGAGCGAGTGGCTCACACTAAAATGAAAAATCACCATCAACCAACCTATTTTACAATAAGTGTAGCACCATCCTCGCATTCTTGTGCTCAGTTATAACCCCCAATACCACAATTGCACTCTGCAATTCACCAAACTTAAAGGACAAAGAATGACGACATTGATAAAGGAAGATAAGGCCTTGTTCCTAGCACCTACTTGAGAAATAGGGCGGTTGGTAGAAGGTCATGAGAGAAAACATATGAAATGTTGGGAGACACCTGCCAAAAAAACACTAGCAAAAAAAATCACTGTTTGAAAATTTCCCACCTTGGGACACTTCTACAGCACTGGCAGGATTCGAACCCTGGCCTGTGAGGGCTGTCCCCCCAAAGGTACAAGCCTTACCTTTGAGCTATCTCCTTGGTGGTCTAGAGGATTGCAGTAGTAACTATAAGCAACATACAGGCCTTGGTGTCCTTCCCTGTGGCTTCCATTGCACATTAAAAGGATGACCATGACATAAGGACAATTTGATAGGCTACTTACATGGAAACCAGTGTGGTCCAGTGGGTAAATTCCTGCCTTCCATCGAGGCAACCAGGGTTCAAATCCCGGGTTCGGCACCAGGTAAGTAAATTGGTAAGTAAAATGTGTCTGTGTGTTGTGTAAAAGTGGAATCATGCCTAGCGAAAGAGGGATTGCAGATTGGTCGGTAAGTAAAATAGGTGTGGAAAGAAAGGTGAAAGAAAGAGAATGGGTGTTGTCTGTAGGAGGAGGACCCTGGGCAGGTTGGGTGGGGTCAGAGAGGAGGGGTATAGGAGGAGCCTGGGCAGAATGGGTGGGGTCAGAGAGCAGAGGAGGGGCTTAGGAGGAGCCTAGGGGCTTAGGAGGAGCCTAGTCAGATTGGGTGGGGTCAGAGAGGAGGGGTATAGGAGGAGCCTGGGCAGAATGGGTGGGGTCAGAGAGCAGAGGAGGGGCTTAGGAGGAGCCTAGGGGCTTAGGAGGAGCCTAGTCAGATTGGGTGGGGTCAGAGAGGAGGGGTATAGGAGGAGCCTGGCAGAGGGGGGGTGTAGGAGGAGCCTAGTCAGATTGGGTGGGGTCAAATATGAGGAGCCTGGGCAGAATGGGTGGGGTCAGAGGGGAGGGGTATAGGAGGAGCCTGGGCAGAATGGGTGGGGTCGAAGAGCAGAGGAGGTGCTTAGGAGGAGCCTAGGGGCTTAGGAGGAGCCTAGTCAGATTGGGTGGGGTCAGAGAGGAGGGGTATAGGAGGAGCCTGGCAGAGGGGGGGTGTAGGAGGAGCCTAGTCAGATTGGGTGGGGTCAAATATGAGGAGCCTGGGCAGAATGGGTGGGGTCAGAGGGGTATGGGAGGAGCCTGGGTAGAATGGGTGGAGTCAGAGAGGAGGGGGTATAGGAGGAGCCTGGGCAGAATGGGTGGGGTCAGACAGCAGAGGAGGGGCTTAGGAGGAGCCTAGTCAGATTGGGTGGGGTCAAATAGGAGGAGCCTGGGCAGAATGGGTGGGGTCAGAGGGGTATGGGAGGAGCCTGGGTAGAATGGGTGGGGTCAGACAGCAGAGGAGGGGCTTAGGAGGAGCCTAGTCAGATTGGGTGGGGTCAGAGAGGAGGGGTATAGGAGGAGCCTGGCAGAGGGGGGGTGTAGGAGGAGCCTAGTCAGATTGGGTGGGGTCAAATATGAGGAGCCTGGGCAGAATGGGTGGGGTCAGAGGGGAGGGGTATAGGAGGAGCCTGGGCAGAATGGGTGGGGTCGAAGAGCAGAGGAGGTGCTTAGGAGGAGCCTAGGGGCTTAGGAGGAGCCTAGTCAGATTGGGTGGGGTCAGAGAGGAGGGGTATAGGAGGAGCCTGGCAGAGGGGGGGTGTAGGAGGAGCCTAGTCAGATTGGGTGGGGTCAAATATGAGGAGCCTGGGCAGAATGGGTGGGGTCAGAGGGGTATGGGAGGAGCCTGGGTAGAATGGGTGGAGTCAGAGAGGAGGGGGTATAGGAGGAGCCTGGGCAGAATGGGTGGGGTCAGACAGCAGAGGAGGGGCTTAGGAGGAGCCTAGTCAGATTGGGTGGGGTCAAATAGGAGGAGCCTGGGCAGAATGGGTGGGGTCAGAGGGGTATGGGAGGAGCCTGGGTAGAATGGGTGGGGTCAGACAGCAGAGGAGGGGCTTAGGAGGAGCCTAGTCAGATTGGGTGGGGTCAGAGAGGTGGGGTATAGGAGGAGCCTGGGCAGAATGGGTGGGGTCAGACAGCAGAGGAGGGGCTTAGGAGGAGCCTAGTCAGATTGGGTGGGGTCAGAGAGGTGGGGTATAGGAGGAGCCTGGGCAGAATGGGTGGAGTCAGAGAGGAGGGGGTATAGGAGGAGCCTGGGCAGAATGGGTGGGGTCAGACAGCAGAGGAGGGGCTTAGGAGGAGGAGGAGCCTGGGCAGAATGGGTATAGGAGGAGCCTAGTCAGATTGGGTGGGGTCAGAGAGGAGGGGGTATAGGAGGAGCCTGGCAGAGGGGGGTATAGGAGGAGCCTGGGCAGAGGGGGGTGTAGGAGGAGCCTAGTCAGATTGGGTGGGGTCAAATAGGAGGAGCCTGGGCAGAATGGGTGGGGTCAGAGGGGTATGGGAGGAGCCTGGGTAGAATGGGTGGGGTCAGACAGCAGAGGAGGGGCTTAGGAGGAGCCTGGGCAGAATGGGTGGAGTCAGAGAGGAGGGGGTATAGGAGGAGCCTGGGCAGAATGGGTATAGGAGGAGCCTAGTCAGATTGGGTGGGGTCAGAGAGGAGGGGGTATAGGAGGAGCCTGGCAGAGGGGGGGTATAGGAGGAGCCTGGGCAGAGGGGGGTGTAGGAGGAGCCTAGTCAGATTGGGTGGGGTCAAATAGGAGGAGCCTGGGCAGAATGGGTGGGGTCAGAGGGGTATGGGAGGAGCCTGGGTAGAATGGGTATAGGAGGAGCCTAGTCAGATTGGGTGGGGTCAGAGAGGAGGGGGTATAGGAGGAGCCTGGCAGAGGGGGGTGTAGGAGGAGCCTAGTCAGATTGGGTGGGGTCAAATAGGAGGAGCCTGGGTGGAGGGGGTATAGGAGGAGCCTGGCAGAGGGGGGTATAGGAGGAGCCTGGGCAGAGGGGGGTGTAGGAGGAGCCTGGGCAGAATGGGTGGGGTCAGAGAGGAGGGGCTTGGGAGGAGTCTAGTCAGATTGGGTGGGGTCAAATAGGAGGAGCCTGGGCAGAATGGGTGGGGTCAGACAGCAGAGGAGGGGTATAGGAGGAGCCTGGGCAGAGGGGGTGGGGTCAGAGAGGAGGGGTATAGGAGGAGCCTGGGCAGAGGGGGTGGGGTCAGAGAGGAGGGGTATAGGAGGAGCCTGGGCAGAGGGGGTATAGGAGGAGCCTAGTCAGATTGGGTGGGGTCAAATAGGAGGAGCCTGGGCAGAATGGGTGGAGTCAGAGAGGAGGGGGTATAGGAGGAGCCTGGGCAGAATGGGTGGGGTCAGACAGCAGAGGAGGGGCTTAGGAGGAGCCTAGTCAGGAGGAGCCTGGGCAGAGGGGGGTGTAGGAGGAGCCTAGTCAGATTGGGTGGGGTCAAATAGGAGGAGCCTGGGCAGAATGGGTGGGGTCAGAGGGGTATGGGAGGAGCCTGGGTAGAATGGGTGGAGTCAGAGAGGAGGGGGTATAGGAGGAGCCTAGTCAGAGGGGGTGGGGTCAGAGAGGAGGGGCTTAGGAGGAGCCTAGTCAGATTGGGTGGGGTCAAATAGGAGGAGCCTGGGCAGAATGGGTGGGGTCAGAGAGGAGGGGCTTAGGCGGAGCCTGGGTAGAATGGGTGGAGTCAGAGAGGAGGGGGTATAGGAGGAGCCTGGGCAGAATGGGTGGGGTCAGACAGCAGAGGAGGAGCTTAGGAGGAGCCTGGGCAGAGGGGGTGGGGTCAGAGAGGAGGGGCTTAGGAGGAGCTTAGTCAGATTGGGTGGGGTCAAATAGGAGGAGCCTGGGCAGAATGGGTGGAGTCAGAGAGGAGGGGGTATAGGAGGAGCCTGGGCAGAATGGGTGGGGTCAGAGAGGAGGGGGTATAGGAGGAGCCTGGGCAGAATGGGTGGGGTCAGACAGCAGAGGAGGGGCTTAGGAGGAGCCTAGTCAGATTGGGTGGGGTCAGAGAGGAGGGGTATAGGAGGAGCCTGGGCAGAATGGGTGGGGTCAGACAGCAGATGAGGGGCTTAGGAGGAGCCTGGGCAGAATTGGTGGGGTCAGAGAGGAGGGGCTTAGGAGGAGCCTGGGCAGAATGGGTGGGGTCAGACAGCAGAGGAGGGGCTTAGGAGGAGCCTAGTCAGATTGGGTGGGGTCAAATAGGAGGAGCCTGGGCAGAATGGGTGAGGTCAGAGAGGAGGGGTATAGGAGGAGCCTAGTCAGATTGGGTGGGGTCAAATAGGAGGGGGTATAGGAGGAGCCTGGGCAGAGGGGGTGGGGTTAGAGAGGAGGGGCTTAGGAGGAGCCTGGGCAGAATGGGTATTAGGAGGGGATTAGGAGGAGCCTAGTCAGATTGGGTGGGGTCAAATAGGAGGAGCCTCGGCAGAATGGGTGGGGTCAGACAGCAGAGGAGGGGCTTAGGAGGAGCCTAGTCAGATTGGGTAGGGTCAAATAGGAGGAGCCTGGGCAGAATGGGTGGGGTCAGACAGCAGAGGAGGGGTATAGGAGGAGCCTGGGCAGAGGGGGTGGGGTCAGAGAGGAGGGGTATAGGAGGAGCCTGGGCAGAGGGGGTATAGGAGGAGCCTGGGCAGAGGGGGTATAGGAGGAGCCTGGGCAGAGGGGGTGGGGTCAGAGAGGAGGGGTATAGGAGGAGCCTGGGCAGAGGGGGTATAGGAGGAGCCTGGGCAGAGGGGGTATAGGAGGAGCCTGGGCAGAGGGGGTGGGGTCAGAGAGGAGGGGTATAGGAGGAGCCTGGGCAGAGGGGGTATAGGAGGAGCCTAGTCAGATTGGGTGGGGTCAAATAGGAGGAGCCTGGGCAGAATGGGTGGAGTCAGAGAGGAGGGGGTATAGGAGGAGCCTGGGCAGAATGGGTGGGGTCAGAGAGGTGGGGTATAGGAGGAGCCTGGGGAGAATGGGTGGGGTCAGAGGGGTATGGGAGGAGCCTGGGTAGAATGGGTGGAGTCAGAGAGGAGGGGGTATAAGAGGAGCCTGGCAGAGGGGGGTGTAGGAGGAGCCTAGTCAGATTGGGTGGGGTCAAATAGGAGGAGCCTGGGCAGAATGGGTGGGGTCAGACAGCAGAGGAGGGGCTTAGGAGGAGCCTAGTCAGATTGGGTGGGGTCAAATAGGAGGAGCCTGGGCAGAATGGGTGGGGTCAGACAGCAGAGGAGGGGTATAGGAGGAGCCTGGGCAGAGGGGGTGGGGTCAGAGAGGAGGGGTAGAGGAGGAGCCTGGGCAGAGGGGGTATAGGAGGAGCCTGGGCAGAGGGGGTATAGGAGGAGCCTGGGCAGAGGGGGGGCTTAGGAGGAGCCTAGTCAGATTGGGTGGGGTCAAATAGGAGGAGCCTGGGCAGAATGGGTGGGGTCAGACAGCAGAGGAGGGGCTTAGGAGGAGCCTGGGCAGGAGGAGGGGGTATATGGGCAGAATGGGTGGGGTCAGAGAGGAGGGGCTTAGGAGGAGCCTGGGCAGAATGGGTGGAGTCAGAGAGGAGGAGCCTGGGCAGAATGGGTGGGGTCAGACAGCAGAGGAGGGGCTTAGGAGGAGCCAAGTCAGATTGGGTGGGGTCAAATAGGAGGGGTATAGGAGGAGCCTGGGCAGAGGGGGTATAGGAGGAGCCTAGTCAGATTGGGTGGGGTCAAATAGGAGGAGCCTGGGCAGAATGGGTGGGGTCAGACAGCAGAGGAGGGGCTTAGGAGGAGCCAAGTCAGATTGGGTGGGGTCAAATAGGAGGGGTATAGGAGGAGCCTGGGCAGAGGGGGGTGTAGGAGGAGCCTAGTCAGATTGGGTGGGGTCAAATAGGAGGAGCCTGGGCAGAATGGGTGGGGCCAGACAGCAGAGGAGGGGCTTAGGAGGAACCTAGTCAGATTGGGTGGGGTCAAATAGGAGGAGCCTGGGCAGAATGGGTGGGGTCAGACAGCAGAGGAGGGGCTTAGGAGGAGCCTGGGCAGAATGGGTGGGGTCAGACAGCAGAGGAGGGGCTTAGGAGGAGCCTGGGCAGAATGGGTGGGGTCAGAGAGGAGATGCTTAGGCGGAGCCTGGGCAGAATGGGTGGGGTCAGACAGCAGAGGAGGGGCTTAGGAGGAACCAAGTCAGATTGGGTGGGGTCAAATAGGAGGAGCCTAGTCAGAATGGGTGGAGTCAGAGAGGAGGGGGTATAGGAGGAGCCTAGTCAGATTGGGTAGGGTCAGAGAGGAGGGGCTTAGGAGGAGCCTAGGGGCTTAGGAGGAGCCTAGTCAGATTGGGTGGGGTCAGAGAGGAGGGGTATAGGAGGAGCCTGGGCAGAATGGGTGGGGTCAGACAGCAGATGAGGGGCTTAGGAGGAGCCTAGTCAGATTGGATTGGGGTCAAATAGGAGGAGCCTGGGCAGAATGGGTGAGGTCAGAGAGGAGGGGTATAGGAGGAGCCTAGTCAGATTGGGTGGGGTCAAATAGGAGGGGGTATAGGAGGAGCCTGGGCAGAATGGGTGGGGCCAGACAGCAGAGGAGGGGCTTAGGAGGAACCTAGTCAGATTGGGTGGGGTCAAATAGGAGGAGCCTGGGCAGAATGGGTGGGGTCAGACAGCAGAGGAGGGGCTTAGGAGGAGCCTGGGCAGAATGGGTGGGGTCAGAGAGGAGGGGCTTAGGAGGAGCCTGGGCAGAATGGGTGGAGTCAGAGAGGAGGGGGTATAGGAGGAGCCTGGGCAGAATGGGTATAGGAGGAGCCTAGTCAGATTGGGTGAGGTCAGAGAGGAGGGGTATAGGAGGAGCCTGGGCAGAGGGGCTTAGGAGGAGCCTGGGCAGAATGGGTGGGGTCAGACAGCAGAGGATGGGTTTAGGAGGAGCTTAGTCAGAATGGGTGGGGTCAGAGAGCAGAGGAGGGGTTAAGGAGGAGCCTAGTCAGATTGGGTGGGGTCAGAGAGGAGGGGGTATAGGAGGAGCCTAGTCAGATTGGGGTCAAATAAGAGGGGTATAGGAGGAGCCTGGGCAGAATGGGTGGGGTCAGAGGGGTATGGGAGGAGCCTGGGCAGAATGGGTGGAGTCAGAGAGGAGGGGGTATAGGAGGAGCCTAGTCAGATTGGGTGTGGTCAAATAGGAGGAGCCTGGGCAGAATGGGTGGGGTCTGAGGGCCTAGGAAGGGGTCATAGATGGAGGAGGATCCTGACTTATGGTGGGGAACTGCAAAAACTTTTTTAATGCACCCCCCTATACTTTCTGATTTCTGTTTGGAGGGGGCAGTCGGGGAGCAGTATTAAAAGGTGCTTAGGCGCAACGTGAAGAGCGATGAGGTGCACAGAATGGCATGCCTTCCAGGTACTTTTTGGGGGGGCTACCATTATTTTTTATTGCTCTGATCCTCCCTCATGGGGTGTACCCCAAATGGTTAGGGGCAACGGGGGAGGGGGGGTGGCAAAAAGCTGTTTGACAGTTTCTGTTACCAACAGGGGTCACCATACGATTCTGCTGCAGTTATGGTATTGAAAGGTACAACAAGGAGCATGTGAATGTATTTTTGCAGGTGGGGTGCCCCAAAATTTTACTGCCAGCAGCAGCAGCCCCCCTCCTCCCCACCCAGCAGATTGGTATAGGTACCTTTAGGACATTTCTGTTGAAAAAAGAGGCTATAGCGAATCGTGCTATGAAATCCTAGAGCACTAACATTTGCTAAATAAAGGTGGCATCGGAGCATACGAATGAGGCAGAGAGAGGCTACTGTTGCCAATTGGTTTGGTGGGTCATAGTGAATAACCTCAGCATGCAAATAGGCAGTGTGAGGATTGGCAGTGTCTGTAGAGAATTTTGGCATGCTCTTCAGCTTATTTTTTCCTCCTTACGTTGGCTATGAACTACAGAGGAAAGGCCCGGCCTTACTGTTGGACAAAACATGTATTTATGATTTTAAGAAGTGTAGTCTGACTGTACTGAGAGGGGCTGTACAGTACGGTAAATGCCTGTATACCCCTGCAATGTGCATCCAACTGTCACTTGAGATTCAATAGCGAACGAAGCAGCTGGGTTACTGACTGAATGTAAATGGAAGGCACATAGCAAGGGTGTTTGTGGTCACTCAAATGATTGAAACCTGGTTGATGCACTACCAAAGCTGGGGTTCCAGGAGGGAACATTTGAGGGGCATTGAGATGGTGGTGCCCAGAGGTCAAAATATGTTTCAGAGACAGAGAGGTACTGCGGTCCTGGTCCCACATTGGGGGTAGTCAAAAGTCCGGCTAAAGATTTCTGTCCAACTGTTACCACGTTTTGTGCAGCCTGGCTCCCTCTGTAACGATTCCCCAGTGTCTTTCGATCCTACAGATGACTGTAGCAAACTTCCCAAATTTTTTCTTGGCCTCATACCCCCAAAGGAGTGCCTGACATTTGCCAGCCTAACGATACTCACATTCTGGGAAAAACCTCACTAACCATGCATATTTATGCACCACACATGGCAAATCCTTGCAATTGCAGAACATCATATCGCACTTGTCATCTTTGAGGTGCTGTAAGTATTTGGATTTGAGGGAAATATTCATCCTTGCTTGCTCTCCCACCTGAAGTCTATGGTGCTGCTGTTCCTTTCTCACATGTCCCTACAAAGAGACAAGTGACACACAGACTCAATCACTCAGCAAACATATATGCTTTGACGCTTTCATCTTGCTGTTTACCTTCCAAATGTTCCCCCTTCACCACAAATACAGGCCAGCCATTCCTCATCCCCTCAGTCATCGTAGTCATTCACTCCTTAGGCCCTGCAAGACAAAAATGACCAAGAACCATGTCAGCAAGAAGGAGAAAAGCCTCAGTGTGCTCTTTTGTTCATACTGCTGCCCCCTAGTAACACTTCATGGCCACTGCAGCTTAAGAATGGGACTGAGAAGAGGGCTCTCCTATGCAAATAATGTCCTCCCATGCATACTTTCTTCTGAGACGGTCGGCGGCTTGTGCCGTGATACTGCCTCCAACATATGGTCTTCAACCAAATTTTAAAAAAGCCCACCTGCCTTAGACGAAGGATTTTGCCACTCGAAGGAAGCACATGGGGACATCACCATCATTTAGCAGGGTCCTAAATTGCCTGCTGTCCGCCTGTATACAGAACAAGGACGTTCGTGGCCGTTCGTGAGCGTTCTTCAAAGGAAGGAGGTGGGTGAATAAATCCAAGATGCCAGGGCAGGCCCAGCCCAGTGCAGCCCAGCCCGGCACAGCGCACTGCTGTGGAGGTCCACTCCTTCACATCCTGCAGCAGGCATGATGCAGATCTACTAGAGCAAAGGCTTGACTCTGCTCTTGTCTGTCTCTTAAAGGAAAAATCTTTCCAACTTCTTATTGGACCTAATAAATGGACTCTAGCTAGCCTCAAACTCGACCCATCATTTCATTAGCCAGAGCTCATACTTGACCTTTATTTCTATCCAAGCTCACTGGCACCAAACCCCTGATTTGAGCGAGTGGCTCACACTAAAATGAAAAATCACCATCAACCAACCTATTTTACAATAAGTGTAGCACCATCCTCGCATTCTTGTGCTCAGTTATAACCCCCAATACCACAATTGCACTCTGCAATTCACCAAACTTAAAGGACAAAGAATGACGACATTGATAAAGGAAGATAAGGCCTTGTTCCTAGCACCTACTTGAGAAATAGGGCGGTTGGTAGAAGGTCATGAGAGAAAACATATGAAATGTTGGGAGACACCTGCCAAAAAAACACTAGCAAAAAAAAATCACTGTTTGAAAATTTCCCACCTTGGGACACTTCTACAGCACTGGCAGGATTCGAACCCTGGCCTGTGAGGGCTGTCCCCCCAAAGGTACAAGCCTTACCTTTGAGCTATCTCCTTGGTGGTCTAGAGGATTGCAGTAGTAACTATAAGCAACATACAGGCCTTGGTGTCCTTCCCTGTGGCTTCCATTGCACATTAAATGGATGACCATGACATAAGGACAATTTGATAGGCTACTTACATGGAAACCAGAAAAACACTTAGCAAAAAAAAATAAAAGAAAATCACTGTTTGAAAATTTCCCACCTTGGGATACTTCTACAGCACTGGCAGGATTCGAACCCTGGCCTGTGAGGGCTGTCCCCACCAAAGGTACAAGCCTTACCTTTGAGCTATAGCTCCTTGGTGGTCTAGAGGATTGCAGAAGTAACTATAAGCAACATACAGGCCTTGGTGTCCTTTCCTGTGGCTTCCATTGCACATTAAAAGGATGACCATGACATAAGGACAATTTGATAGGCTACTTACATGGAAACCAGTGTGGTCCAGTGGGTAAGTTCCTGCCTTCCATCGAGGCAACCAGGGTTCAAATCCCGGGTTCGGCACCAGGTAAGTAAATTGGTAAGTAAAATGTGTCTGTGTGTTGTGTAAAAGTGGAATCATGCCTAGCGAAAGAGGGATTGCAGATTGGTCGGTAAGTAAAATAGGTGTGGAAAGAAAGGTGAAAGAAAGAGAATGGGTGTTGTCTGTAGGAGGAGGACCCTGGGCAGGTTGGGTGGGGTCAGAGAGGAGGGGTATAGGAGGAGCCTGGGCAGAATGGGTGGGGTCAGAGAGCAGAGGAGGGGCTTAGGAGGAGCCTAGGGGCTTAGGAGGAGCCTAGTCAGATTGGGTGGGGTCAGAGAGGAGGGGTATAGGAGGAGCCTGGGCAGAATGGGTGGGGTCAGAGAGCAGAGGAGGGGCTTAGGAGGAGCCTAGGGGCTTAGGAGGAGCCTAGTCAGATTGGGTGGGGTCAGAGAGGAGGGGTATAGGAGGAGCCTGGCAGAGGGGGGGTGTAGGAGGATCCTAGTCAGATTGGGTGGGGTCAAATATGAGGAGCCTGGGCAGAATGGGTGGGGTCAGAGGGGTATGGGAGGAGCCTGGGTAGAATGGGTGGAGTCAGAGAGGAGGGGGTATAGGAGGAGCCTGGGCAGAATGGGTGGGGTCAGACAGCAGAGGAGGGGCTTAGGAGGAGCCTAGTCAGATTGGGTGGGGTCAAATAGGAGGAGCCTGGGCAGAATGGGTGGGGTCAGAGGGGTATGGGAGGAGCCTGGGTAGAATGGGTGGAGTCAGAGAGGAGGGGGTATAGGAGGAGCCTGGGCAGAATGGGTGGGGTCAGACAGCAGAGGAGGGGCTTAGGAGGAGCCTAGTCAGATTGGGTGGGGTCAGAGAGGTGGGGTATAGGAGGAGCCTGGGCAGAATGGGTGGAGTCAGAGAGGAGGGGGTATAGGAGGAGCCTGGGCAGAATGGGTGGGGTCAGACAGCAGAGGAGGGGCTTAGGAGGAGCCTGGGCAGAGGGGGTGGGGTCAGAGAGGAGGGGCTTAGGAGGAGCTTAGTCAGATTGGGTGGGGTCAAATAGGAGGAGCCTGGGCAGAATGGGTGGGGTCAGAGGGGTATGGGAGGAGCCTGGGCAGAATGGGTGGGGTCAGACAGCAGAGGAGGGGCTTAGGAGGAGCCTGGGCAGAATGGGTGGGGTCAGAGAGGAGGGGCTTAGGCGGAGCCTGGGCAGAATGGGTGGAGTCAGAGAGGAGGGGGTATAGGAGGAGCCTGGGCAGAATGGGTATAGGAGGAGCCTAGTCAGATTGGGTGGGGTCAGAGAGGAGGGGGTATAGGAGGAGCCTGGCAGAGGGGGGTATAGGAGGAGCCTGGCAGAGGGGGGTATAGGAGGAGCCTGGCAGAGGGGGGTATAGGAGGAGCCTGGGCAGAGGGGGGTGTAGGAGGAGCCTAGTCAGATTGGGTGGGGTCAAATAGGAGGAGCCTGGGCAGAATGGGTGGGGTCAGAGGGGTATGGGAGGAGCCTGGGTAGAATGGGTGGGGTCAGACAGCAGAGGAGGGGCTTAGGAGGAGCCTGGGCAGAATGGGTGGAGTCAGAGAGGAGGGGGTATAGGAGGAGCCTGGGCAGAATGGGTATAGGAGGAGCCTAGTCAGATTGGGTGGGGTCAGAGAGGAGGGGGTATAGGAGGAGCCTGGCAGAGGGGGGGTATAGGAGGAGCCTGGGCAGAGGGGGGTGTAGGAGGAGCCTAGTCAGATTGGGTGGGGTCAAATAGGAGGAGCCTGGGCAGAATGGGTGGGGTCAGAGGGGTATGGGAGGAGCCTGGGTAGAATGGGTATAGGAGGAGCCTAGTCAGATTGGGTGGGGTCAGAGAGGAGGGGGTATAGGAGGAGCCTGGCAGAGGGGGGTATAGGAGGAGCCTGGGCAGAGGGGGGTGTAGGAGGAGCCTGGGCAGAATGGGTGGGGTCAGAGAGGAGGGGCTTGGGAGGAGTCTAGTCAGATTGGGTGGGGTCAAATAGGAGGAGCCTGGGCAGAATGGGTGGGGTCAGACAGCAGAGGAGGGGTATAGGAGGAGCCTGGGCAGAGGGGGTGGGGTCAGAGAGGAGGGGTATAGGAGGAGCCTGGGCAGAGGGGGTATAGGAGGAGCCTAGTCAGATTGGGTGGGGTCAAATAGGAGGAGCCTGGGCAGAATGGGTGGAGTCAGAGAGGAGGGGGTATAGGAGGAGCCTGGGCAGAATGGGTGGGGTCAGACAGCAGAGGAGGGGCTTAGGAGGAGCCTAGTCAGGAGGAGCCTGGGCAGAGGGGGGTGTAGGAGGAGCCTAGTCAGATTGGGTGGGGTCAAATAGGAGGAGCCTGGGCAGAATGGGTGGGGTCAGAGGGGTATGGGAGGAGCCTGGGTAGAATGGGTGGAGTCAGAGAGGAGGGGGTATAGGAGGAGCCTAGTCAGATTGGGTGGGGTCAAATAGGAGGAGCCTAGTCAGAATGGGTGGAGTCAGAGAGGAGGGGGTATAGGAGGAGCCTAGTCAGATTGGGTGGGGTCAGAGAGGAGGGGCTTAGGAGGAGCCTAGGGGCTTAGGAGGAGCCTAGTCAGATTGGGTGGGGTCAGAGAGGAGGGGTATAGGAGGAGCCTGGGCAGAATGGGTGGGGTCAGACAGCAGATGAGGGGCTTAGGAGGAGCCTGGGCAGAATTGGTGGGGTCAGAGAGGAGGGGCTTAGGAGGAGCCTGGGCAGAATGGGTGGGGTCAGACAGCAGAGGAGGGGCTTAGGAGGAGCCTGGGCAGAATTGGTGGGGTCAGAGAGGAGGGGCTTAGGAGGAGCCTGGGCAGAATGGGTGGGGTCAGACAGCAGAGGAGGGGCTTAGGAGGAGCCTGGGCAGAATGGGTGGGGTCAAATAGGAGGAGCCTGGGCAGAATGGGTGGAGTCAGAGAGGTGGTGCTTAGGAGGAGCCTGGGCAGAATGGGTGGGGTCAGAGAGGAGGGGCTTAGGCGGAGCCTGGGTAGAATGGGTGGAGTCAGAGAGGAGGGGGTATAGGAGGAGCCTGGGCAGAATGGGTGGGGTCAGACAGCAGAGGAGGAGCTTAGGAGGAGCCTGGGCAGAGGGGGTGGGGTCAGAGAGGAGGGGCTTAGGAGGAGCTTAGTCAGATTGGGTGGGGTCAAATAGGAGGAGCCTGGGCAGAATGGGTGGAGTCAGAGAGGAGGGGGGTATAGGAGGAGCCTGGACAGAATGGGTGGGGTCAGAGAGGAGGGGGTATAGGAGGAGCCTGGGCAGAATGGGTGGGGTCAGACAGCAGAGGAGGGGCTTAGGAGGAGCCTAGTCAGATTGGGTGGGGTCAGAGAGGAGGGGTATAGGAGGAGCCTGGGCAGAATGGGTGGGGTCAGACAGCAGATGAGGGGCTTAGGAGGAGCCTGGGCAGAATTGGTGGGGTCAGAGAGGAGGGGCTTAGGAGGAGCCTGGGCAGAATGGGTGGGGTCAGACAGCAGAGGAGGGGCTTAGGAGGAGCCTAGTCAGATTGGGTGGGGTCAAATAGGAGGAGCCTGGGCAGAATGGGTGAGGTCAGAGAGGAGGGGTATAGGAGGAGCCTAGTCAGATTGGGTGGGGTCAAATAGGAGGGGGTATAGGAGGAGCCTGGGCAGAGGGGGTGGGGTCAGAGAGGAGGGGCTTAGGAGGAGCCTGGGCAGAATGGGTATTAGGAGGGGCTTAGGAGGAGCCTAGTCAGATTGGGTGGGGTCAAATAGGAGGAGCCTGGGCAGAATGGGTGAGGTCAGAGAGGAGGGGTATAGGAGGAGCCTATTCAGATTGGGTGGGGTCAAATAGGAGGGGGTATAGGAGGAGCCTGGGCAGAGGGGGTGGGGTCAGAGAGGAGGGGCTTAGGAGGAGCCTGGGCAGAATGGGTATTAGGAGGGGCTTAGGAGGAGCCTAGTCAGATTGGGTGGGGTCAAATAGGAGGAGCCTCGGCAGAATGGGTGGGGTCAGACAGCAGAGGAGGGGCTTAGGAGGAGCCTAGTCAGATTGGGTAGGGTCAAATAGGAGGAGCCTGGGCAGAATGGGTGGGGTCAGACAGCAGAGGAGGGGTATAGGAGGAGCCTGGGCAGAGGGGGTGGGGTCAGAGAGGAGGGGTATAGGAGGAGCCTGGGCAGAGGGGGTATAGGAGGAGCCTGGGCAGAGGGGGTGGGGTCAGAGAGGAGGGGGTATAGGAGGAGCCTGGCAGAGGGGGGTATAGGAGGAGCCTGGCAGAGGGGGGTGTAGGAGGAGCCTAGTCAGATTGGGTGGGGTCAAATAGGAGGAGCCTGGGCAGAATGGGTGGGGTCAGAGGGGTATGGGAGGAGCCTGGGTAGAATGGGTGGGGTCAGACAGCAGAGGAGGGGCTTAGGAGGAGCCTGGGCAGAATGGGTGGAGTCAGAGAGGAGGGGGTATAGGAGGAGCCTGGGCAGAATGGGTATAGGAGGAGCCTAGTCAGATTGGGTGGGGTCAAATAGGAGGAGCCTGGGCAGAATGGGTGGGGTCAGAGGGGTATGGGAGGAGCCTGGGTAGAATGGGTATAGGAGGAGCCTAGTCAGATTGGGTGGGGTCAGAGAGGAGGGGGTATAGGAGGAGCCTGGCAGAGGGGGGTATAGGAGGAGCCTGGGCAGAGGGGGGTGTAGGAGGAGCCTGGGCAGAATGGGTGGGGTCAGAGAGGAGGGGCTTGGGAGGAGTCTAGTCAGATTGGGTGGGGTCAAATAGGAGGAGCCTGGGCAGAATGGGTGGGGTCAGACAGCAGAGGAGGGGTATAGGAGGAGCCTGGGCAGAGGGGGTGGGGTCAGAGAGGAGGGGTATAGGAGGAGCCTGGGCAGAGGGGGTATAGGAGGAGCCTAGTCAGATTGGGTGGGGTCAAATAGGAGGAGCCTGGGCAGAATGGGTGGAGTCAGAGAGGAGGGGGTATAGGAGGAGCCTGGGCAGAATGGGTGGGGTCAGACAGCAGAGGAGGGGCTTAGGAGGAGCCTAGTCAGGAGGAGCCTGGGCAGAGGGGGGTGTAGGAGGAGCCTAGTCAGATTGGGTGGGGTCAAATAGGAGGAGCCTGGGCAGAATGGGTGGGGTCAGAGGGGTATGGGAGGAGCCTGGGTAGAATGGGTGGAGTCAGAGAGGAGGGGGTATAGGAGGAGCCTAGTCAGATTGGGTGGGGTCAAATAGGAGGAGCCTGGGCACAATGGGAGGGGTCAGAGGGGGTATGGGAGGAGCCTGGGTAGAATGGGTGGAGTCAGAGAGGAGGGGGTATAGGAGGAGCCTAGTCAGAGGGGGTGGGGTCAGAGAGGAGGGGCTTAGGAGGAGCCTAGTCAGATTGGGTGGGGTCAAATAGGAGGAGCCTGGGCAGAATGGGTGGGGTCAGAGAGGAGGGGCTTAGGCGGAGCCTGGGCAGAATGGGTGGGGTCAGAGAGGAGGGGCTTAGGCGGAGCCTGGGCAGAATGGGTGGGGGTCAGACAGCAGAGGAGGGGCTTAGGAGGAGCCTGGGCAGAGGGGGTATAGGAGGAGCCTAGTCAGATTGGGTGGGGTCAAATAGGAGGAGCCTGGGCAGAATGGGTGGGGTCAGACAGCAGAGGAGGGGCTTAGGAGGAGCCAAGTCAGATTGGGTGGGGTCAAATAGGAGGGGTATAGGAGGAGCCTGGGCAGAATGGGTGGGGTCAGAGGGGTATGGGAGGAGCCTGGGCAGAATGGGTGGAGTCAGAGAGGAGGGGGTATAGGAGGAGCCTGGGCAGAATGGGTGGGGTCAGACAGCAGAGGAGGGGCTTAGGAGGAGCCTGGGCAGAATGGGTGGGGTCAGACAGCAGAGGAGGGGCTTAGGAGGAGCCTGGGCAGAATGGGTGGGGTCAGAGAGGAGATGCTTAGGCAGAGCCTGGGCAGTATGGGTGGGGTCAGACAGCAGAGGAGGGGCTTAGGAAGAGCCTAGTCAGATTGGGTGGGGTCAAATAGGAGGAGCCTAGTCAGAATGGGTGGAGTCAGAGAGGAGGGGGTATAGGAGGAGCCTAGTCAGATTGGGTGGGGTCAGAGAGGAGGGGCTTAGGAGGAGCCTAGGGGCTTAGGAGGAGCCTAGTCAGATTGGGTGGGGTCAGAGAGGAGGGGTATAGGAGGAGCCTGGGCAGAATGGGTGGGGTCAGACAGCAGATGAGGGGCTTAGGAGGAGCCTGGGCAGAATTGGTGGGGCAGAGAGGAGGGGCTTAGGAGGAGCCTGGGCAGAATGGGTGGGGTCAGACAGCAGAGGAGGGGCTTAGGAGGAGCCTGGGCAGAATTGGTGGGGTCAGAGAGGAGGGGCTTAGGAGGAGCCTGGGCAGAATGGGTGGGGTCAGACAGCAGAGGAGGGGCTTAGGAGGAGCCTGGGCAGAATGGGTGGGGTCAAATAGGAGGAGCCTGGGCAGAATGGGTGGAGTCAGAGAGGTGGTGCTTAGGAGGAGCCTGGGCAGAATGGGTGGGGTCAGAGAGGAGGGGCTTAGGCGGAGCCTGGGTAGAATGGGTGGAGTCAGAGAGGAGGGGGTATAGGAGGAGCCTGGGCAGAATGGGTGGGGTCAGACAGCAGAGGAGGAGCTTAGGAGGAGCCTGGGCAGAGGGGGTGGGGTCAGAGAGGAGGGGCTTAGGAGGAGCTTAGTCAGATTGGGTGGGGTCAAATAGGAGGAGCCTGGGCAGAATGGGTGGAGTCAGAGAGGAGGGGGGTATAGGAGGAGCCTGGACAGAATGGGTGGGGTCAGAGAGGAGGGAGTATAGGAGGAGCCTGGGCAGAATGGGTGGGGTCAGACAGCAGAGGAGGGGCTTAGGAGGAGCCTAGTCAGATTGGGTGGGGTCAGAGAGGAGGGGTATAGGAGGAGCCTGGGCAGAATGGGTGGGGTCAGACAGCAGATGAGGGGCTTAGGAGGAGCCTGGGCAGAATTGGTGGGGTCAGAGAGGAGGGGCTTAGGAGGAGCCTGGGCAGAATGGGTGGGGTCAGACAGCAGAGGAGGGGCTTAGGAGGAGCCTAGTCAGATTGGGTGGGGTCAAATAGGAGGAGCCTGGGCAGAATGGGTGAGGTCAGAGAGGAGGGGTATAGGAGGAGCCTAGTCAGATTGGGTGGGGTCAAATAGGAGGGGGTATAGGAGGAGCCTGGGCAGAGGGGGTGGGGTCAGAGAGGAGGGGCTTAGGAGGAGCCTGGGCAGAATGGGTATTAGGAGGGGCTTAGGAGGAGCCTAGTCAGATTGGGTGGGGTCAAATAGGAGGAGCCTCGGCAGAATGGGTGGGGTCAGACAGCAGAGGAGGGGCTTAGGAGGAGCCTAGTCAGATTGGGTAGGGTCAAATAGGAGGAGCCTGGGCAGAATGGGTGGGGTCAGACAGCAGAGGAGGGGTATAGGAGGAGCCTGGGCAGAGGGGGTGGGGTCAGAGAGGAGGGGTATAGGAGGAGCCTGGGCAGAGGGGGTATAGGAGGAGCCTGGGCAGAGGGGGTGGGGTCAGAGAGGAGGGGTATAGGAGGAGCCTGGGCAGAGGGGGTATAGGAGGAGCCTAGTCAGATTGGGTGGGGTCAAATAGGAGGAGCCTGGGCAGAATGGGTGGAGTCAGAGAGGAGGGGGTATAGGAGGAGCCTGGGCAGAATGGGTGGGGTCAGAGAGGTGGGGTATAGGAGGAGCCTGGGGAGAATGGGTGGGGTCAGACAGCAGAGAAGGGGCTTAGGAGGAGCCTTGTCAGATTGGGTGGGGTCAAATAGGAGGAGCCTGGGCAGAGGGGGGTATAGGAGGAGCCTAGTCAGATTGGGTGGGGTCAGAGAGCAGAGGAGGGGCTTAGGAGGAGCCTAGTCAGATTGGGTGGGGTCAGAGAGGAGGGGCTTAGGAGGAGCCTGGGCAGAATGAGTGGGGTCAGACAGCAGAGGAGGGGCTTAGGAGGAGCCTAGGGGCTTAGGAGGAGCCTAGTCAGATTGGGTGGGGTCAAATAGGAGGAGCCTGGGCAGAATGGGTGGGGTCAGAGGGGTATGGGAGGAGCCTGGGTAGAATGGGTGGAGTCAGAGAGGAGGGGGTATAGGAGGAGCCTGGCAGAGGGGGGTGTAGGAGGAGCCTAGTCAGATTGGGTGGGGTCAAATAGGAGGAGCCTGGGCAGAATGGGTGGGGTCAGAGGGGTATGGGAGGAGCCTGGGTAGAATGGGTGGAGTCAGAGAGGAGGGGGTATAAGAGGAGCCTGGCAGAGGGGGGTGTAGGAGGAGCCTAGTCAGATTGGGTGGGGTCAAATAGGAGGAGCCTGGGCAGAATGGGTGGGGTCAGACAGCAGAGGAGGGGCTTAGGAGGAGCCTAGTCAGATTGGGTGGGGTCAAATAGGAGGAGCCTGGGCAGAATGGGTGGGGTCAGACAGCAGAGGAGGGGTATAGGAGGAGCCTGGGCAGAGGGGGTGGGGTCAGAGAGGAGGGGTAGAGGAGGAGCCTGGGCAGAGGGGGTATAGGAGGAGCCTGGGCAGAGGGGGTATAGGAGGAGCCTGGGCAGAGGGGGGGCTTAGGAGGAGCCTAGTCAGATTGGGTGGGGTCAAATAGGAGGAGCCTGGGCAGAATGAGTGGGGTCAGACAGCAGAGGAGGGGCTTAGGAGGAGCCTGGGCAGGAGGAGGGGGTATATGGGCAGAATGGGTGGGGTCAGAGAGGAGGGGCTTAGGAGGAGCCTGGGCAGAATGGGTGGAGTCAGAGAGGAGGAGCCTGGGCAGAATGGGTGGGGTCAGACAGCAGAGGAGGGGCTTAGGAGGAGCCAAGTCAGATTGGGTGGGGTCAAATAGGAGGGGTATAGGAGGAGCCTGGGCAGAGGGGGTATAGGAGGAGCCTAGTCAGATTGGGTGGGGTCAAATAGGAGGAGCCTGGGCAGAATGGGTGGGGTCAGACAGCAGAGGAGGGGCTTAGGAGGAGCCAAGTCAGATTGGGTGGGGTCAAATAGGAGGGGTATAGGAGGAGCCTGGGCAGAGGGGGGTGTAGGAGGAGCCTAGTCAGATTGGGTGGGGTCAAATAGGAGGAGCCTGGGCAGAATGGGTGGGGCCAGACAGCAGAGGAGGGGCTTAGGAGGAACCTAGTCAGATTGGGTGGGGTCAAATAGGAGGAGCCTGGGCAGAATGGGTGGGGTCAGACAGCAGAGGAGGGGCTTAGGAGGAGCCTGGGCAGAATGGGTGGGGTCAGACAGCAGAGGAGGGGCTTAGGAGGAGCCTGGGCAGAATGGGTGGGGTCAGAGAGGAGATGCTTAGGCGGAGCCTGGGCAGAATGGGTGGGGTCAGACAGCAGAGGAGGGGCTTAGGAGGAACCAAGTCAGATTGGGTGGGGTCAAATAGGAGGAGCCTAGTCAGAATGGGTGGAGTCAGAGAGGAGGGGGTATAGGAGGAGCCTAGTCAGATTGGGTAGGGTCAGAGAGGAGGGGCTTAGGAGGAGCCTAGGGGCTTAGGAGGAGCCTAGTCAGATTGGGTGGGGTCAGAGAGGAGGGGTATAGGAGGAGCCTGGGCAGAATGGGTGGGGTCAGACAGCAGATGAGGGGCTTAGGAGGAGCCTAGTCAGATTGGATTGGGGTCAAATAGGAGGAGCCTGGGCAGAATGGGTGAGGTCAGAGAGGAGGGGTATAGGAGGAGCCTAGTCAGATTGGGTGGGGTCAAATAGGAGGGGGTATAGGAGGAGCCTGGGCAGAATGGGTGGGGCCAGACAGCAGAGGAGGGGCTTAGGAGGAACCTAGTCAGATTGGGTGGGGTCAAATAGGAGGAGCCTGGGCAGAATGGGTGGGGTCAGACAGCAGAGGAGGGGCTTAGGAGGAGCCTGGGCAGAATGGGTGGGGTCAGAGAGGAGGGGCTTAGGAGGAGCCTGGGCAGAATGGGTGGAGTCAGAGAGGAGGGGGTATAGGAGGAGCCTGGGCAGAATGGGTATAGGAGGAGCCTAGTCAGATTGGGTGAGGTCAGAGAGGAGGGGTATAGGAGGAGCCTGGGCAGAGGGGCTTAGGAGGAGCCTGGGCAGAATGGGTGGGGTCAGACAGCAGAGGATGGGTTTAGGAGGAGCTTAGTCAGAATGGGTGGGGTCAGAGAGCAGAGGAGGGGTTAAGGAGGAGCCTAGTCAGATTGGGTGGGGTCAGAGAGGAGGGGGTATAGGAGGAGCCTAGTCAGATTGGGGTCAAATAAGAGGGGTATAGGAGGAGCCTGGGCAGAATGGGTGGGGTCAGAGGGGTATGGGAGGAGCCTGGGCAGAATGGGTGGAGTCAGAGAGGAGGGGGTATAGGAGGAGCCTAGTCAGATTGGGTGTGGTCAAATAGGAGGAGCCTGGGCAGAATGGGTGGGGTCTGAGGGCCTAGGAAGGGGTCATAGATGGAGGAGGATCCTGACTTATGGTGGGGAACTGCAAAAACTTTTTTAATGCACCCCCCTATACTTTCTGATTTCTGTTTGGAGGGGGCAGTCGGGAGCAGTATTAAAAGGTGCTTAGGCGCAACGTGAAGAGCGATGAGGTGCACAGAATGGCATGCCTTCCAGGTACTTTTTGGGGGGGCTACCATTATTTTTTATTGCTCTGATCCTCCCTCATGGGGTGTACCCCAAATGGTTAGGGGCAACGGGGGAGGGGGGGTGGCAAAAAGCTGTTTGACAGTTTCTGTTACCAACAGGGGTCACCATACGATTCTGCTGCAGTTATGGTATTGAAAGGTACAACAAGGAGCATGTGAATGTATTTTTGCAGGTGGGGTGCCCCAAAATTTTACTGCCAGCAGCAGCAGCCCCCCTCCTCCCCACCCAGCAGATTGGTATAGGTACCTTTAGGACATTTCTGTTGAAAAAAGAGGCTATAGCGAATCGTGCTATGAAATCCTAGAGCACTAACATTTGCTAAATAAAGGTGGCATCGGAGCATACGAATGAGGCAGAGAGAGGCTACTGTTGCCAATTGGTTTGGTGGGTCATAGTGAATAACCTCAGCATGCAAATAGGCAGTGTGAGGATTGGCAGTGTCTGTAGAGAATTTTGGCATGCTCTTCAGCTTATTTTTTCCTCCTTACGTTGGCTATGAACTACAGAGGAAAGGCCCGGCCTTACTGTTGGACAAAACATGTATTTATGATTTTAAGAAGTGTAGTCTGACTGTACTGAGAGGGGCTGTACAGTACGGTAAATGCCTGTATACCCCTGCAATGTGCATCCAACTGTCACTTGAGATTCAATAGCGAACGAAGCAGCTGGGTTACTGACTGAATGTAAATGGAAGGCACATAGCAAGGGTGTTTGTGGTCACTCAAATGATTGAAACCTGGTTGATGCACTACCAAAGCTGGGGTTCCAGGAGGGAACATTTGAGGGGCATTGAGATGGTGGTGCCCAGAGGTCAAAATATGTTTCAGAGACAGAGAGGTACTGCGGTCCTGGTCCCACATTGGGGGTAGTCAAAAGTCCGGCTAAAGATTTCTGTCCAACTGTTACCACGTTTTGTGCAGCCTGGCTCCCTCTGTAACGATTCCCCAGTGTCTTTCGATCCTACAGATGACTGTAGCAAACTTCCCAAATTTTTTCTTGGCCTCATACCCCCAAAGGAGTGCCTGACATTTGCCAGCCTAACGATACTCACATTCTGGGAAAAACCTCACTAACCATGCATATTTATGCACCACACATGGCAAATCCTTGCAATTGCAGAACATCATATCGCACTTGTCATCTTTGAGGTGCTGTAAGTATTTGGATTTGAGGGAAATATTCATCCTTGCTTGCTCTCCCACCTGAAGTCTATGGTGCTGCTGTTCCTTTCTCACATGTCCCTACAAAGAGACAAGTGACACACAGACTCAATCACTCAGCAAACATATATGCTTTGACGCTTTCATCTTGCTGTTTACCTTCCAAATGTTCCCCCTTCACCACAAATACAGGCCAGCCATTCCTCATCCCCTCAGTCATCGTAGTCATTCACTCCTTAGGCCCTGCAAGACAAAAATGACCAAGAACCATGTCAGCAAGAAGGAGAAAAGCCTCAGTGTGCTCTTTTGATCATACTGCTGCCCCCTAGTAACACTTCATGGCCACTGCAGCTTAAGAATGGGACTGAGAAGAGGGCTCTCCTATGCAAATAATGTCCTCCCATGCATACTTTCTTCTGAGACGGTCGGCGGCTTGTGCCGTGATACTGCCTCCAACATATGGTCTTCAACCAAATTTTAAAAAAGCCCACCTGCCTTAGACGAAGGATTTTGCCACTCGAAGGAAGCACATGGGGACATCACCATCATTTAGCAGGGTCCTAAATTGCCTGCTGTCCGCCTGTATACAGAACAAGGACGTTCGTGGCCGTTCGTGAGCGTTCTTCAAAGGAAGGAGGTGGGTGAATAAATCCAAGATGCCAGGGCAGGCCCAGCCCAGCCCAGTGCAGCCCAGCCCGGCACAGCGCACTGCTGTGGAGGTCCACTCCTTCACATCCTGCAGCAGGCATGATGCAGATCTACTAGAGCAAAGGCTTGACTCTGCTCTTGTCTGTCTCTTAAAGGAAAAATCTTTCCAACTTCTTATTGGACCTAATAAATGGACTCTAGCTAGCCTCAAACTCGACCCATCATTTCATTAGCCAGAGCTCATACTTGACCTTTATTTCTATCCAAGCTCACTGGCACCAAACCCCTGATTTGAGCGAGTGGCTCACACTAAAATGAAAAATCACCATCAACCAACCTATTTTACAATAAGTGTAGCACCATCCTCGCATTCTTGTGCTCAGTTATAACCCCCAATACCACAATTGCACTCTGCAATTCACCAAACTTAAAGGACAAAGAATGACGACATTGATAAAGGAAGATAAGGCCTTGTTCCTAGCACCTACTTGAGAAATAGGGCGGTTGGTAGAAGGTCATGAGAGAAAACATATGAAATGTTGGGAGACACCTGCCAAAAAAACACTAGCAAAAAAAAAATCACTGTTTGAAAATTTCCCACCTTGGGACACTTCTACAGCACTGGCAGGATTCGAACCCTGGCCTGTGAGGGCTGTCCCCCCAAAGGTACAAGCCTTACCTTTGAGCTATCTCCTTGGTGGTCTAGAGGATTGCAGTAGTAACTATAAGCAACATACAGGCCTTGGTGTCCTTCCCTGTGGCTTCCATTGCACATTAAATGGATGACCATGACATAAGGACAATTTGATAGGCTACTTACATGGAAACCAGAAAAACACTTAGCAAAAAAAAAAGAAAGAAAATCACTGTTTGAAAATTTCCCACCTTGGGATACTTCTACAGCACTGGCAGGATTCGAACCCTGGCCTGTGAGGGCTGTCCCCACCAAAGGTACAAGCCTCACCTTTGAGCTATAGCTCCTTGGTGGTCTGGAGGATTGCAGTAGTAACTATAAGCAACATACAGGCCTTGGTGTCCTTTCCTGTGGCTTCCATTGCACATTAAATGGATGACCATGACATACGGACAATTTGATAGGCTACTTACATGGAAACCAGAAAAACACTTAGCAAAAAAAAATAAAAGAAAATCACTGTTTGAAAATTTCCCACCTTGGGATACTTCTACAGCACTGGCAGGATTCGAACCCTGGCCTGTGAGGGCTGAACCCACCAAAGGTACAAGCCTTACCTTTGAGCTATAGCTCCTTGGTGGTCTAGAGGATTGCAGAAGTAACTATAAGCAACATACAGGCCTTGGTGTCCTTTCCTGTGGCTTCCATTGCACATTAAAAGGATGACCATGACATAAGGACAATTTGATAGGCTACTTACATGGAAACCAGTGTGGTCCAGTGGGTAAATTCCTGCCTTCCATCGAGGCAACCAGGGTCCAAATCCCGGGTTCGGCACCAGGTAAGTAAATTGGTAAGTAAAATGTGTCTGTGTGTTGTGTAAAAGTGGAATCATGCCTAGCGAAAGAGGGATTGCAGATTGGTCGGTAAGTAAAATAGGTGTGGAAAGAAAGGTGAAAGAAAGAGAATGGGTGTTGTCTGTAGGAGGAGGACCCTGGGCAGGTTGGGTGGGGTCAGAGAGGAGGGGTATAGGAGGAGCCTGGGCAGAATGGGTGGGGTCAGAGAGCAGAGGAGGGGCTTAGGAGGAGCCTAGGGGCTTAGGAGGAGCCTAGTCAGATTGGGTGGGGTCAGAGAGGAGGGGTATAGGAGGAGCCTGGGCAGAATGGGTGGGGTCAGAGAGCAGAGGAGGGGCTTAGGAGGAGCCTAGGGGCTTAGGAGGAGCCTAGTCAGATTGGGTGGGGTCAGAGAGGAGGGGTATAGGAGGAGCCTGGCAGAGGGGGGGTGTAGGAGGAGCCTAGTCAGATTGGGTGGGGTCAAATATGAGGAGCCTGGGCAGAATGGGTGGGGTCAGAGGGGAGGGGTATAGGAGGAGCCTGGGCAGAATGGGTGGGGTCGAAGAGCAGAGGAGGTGCTTAGGAGGAGCCTAGGGGCTTAGGAGGAGCCTAGTCAGATTGGGTGGGGTCAGAGAGGAGGGGTATAGGAGGAGCCTGGCAGAGGGGGGGTGTAGGAGGAGCCTAGTCAGATTGGGTGGGGTCAAATATGAGGAGCCTGGGCAGAATGGGTGGGGTCAGAGGGGTATGGGAGGAGCCTGGGTAGAATGGGTGGAGTCAGAGAGGAGGGGGTATAGGAGGAGCCTGGGCAGAATGGGTGGGGTCAGACAGCAGAGGAGGGGCTTAGGAGGAGCCTAGTCAGATTGGGTGGGGTCAAATAGGAGGAGCCTGGGCAGAATGGGTGGGGTCAGAGGGGTATGGGAGGAGCCTGGGTAGAATGGGTGGGGTCAGACAGCAGAGGAGGGGCTTAGGAGGAGCCTAGTCAGATTGGGTGGGGTCAGAGAGGTGGGGTATAGGAGGAGCCTGGGCAGAATGGGTGGGGTCAGACAGCAGAGGAGGGGCTTAGGAGGAGCCTAGTCAGATTGGGTGGGGTCAGAGAGGTGGGGTATAGGAGGAGCCTGGGCAGAATGGGTGGAGTCAGAGAGGAGGGGGTATAGGAGGAGCCTGGGCAGAATGGGTGGGGTCAGACAGCAGAGGAGGGGCTTAGGAGGAGGAGGAGCCTGGGCAGAATGGGTATAGGAGGAGCCTAGTCAGATTGGGTGGGGTCAGAGAGGAGGGGGTATAGGAGGAGCCTGGCAGAGGGGGGTATAGGAGGAGCCTGGGCAGAGGGGGGTGTAGGAGGAGCCTAGTCAGATTGGGTGGGGTCAAATAGGAGGAGCCTGGGCAGAATGGGTGGGGTCAGAGGGGTATGGGAGGAGCCTGGGTAGAATGGGTGGGGTCAGACAGCAGAGGAGGGGCTTAGGAGGAGCCTGGGCAGAATGGGTGGAGTCAGAGAGGAGGGGGTATAGGAGGAGCCTGGGCAGAATGGGTATAGGAGGAGCCTAGTCAGATTGGGTGGGGTCAGAGAGGAAGGGGTATAGGAGGAGCCTGGCAGAGGGGGGGTATAGGAGGAGCCTGGGCAGAGGGGGGTGTAGGAGGAGCCTAGTCAGATTGGGTGGGGTCAAATAGGAGGAGCCTGGGCAGAATGGGTGGGGTCAGAGGGGTATGGGAGGAGCCTGGGTAGAATGGGTATAGGAGGAGCCTAGTCAGATTGGGTGGGGTCAGAGAGGAGGGGGTATAGGAGGAGCCTGGCAGAGGGGGGTGTAGGAGGAGCCTAGTCAGATTGGGTGGGGTCAAATAGGAGGAGCCTGGGTGGAGGGGGTATAGGAGGAGCCTGGCAGAGGGGGGTATAGGAGGAGCCTGGGCAGAGGGGGGTGTAGGAGGAGCCTGGGCAGAATGGGTGGGGTCAGAGAGGAGGGGCTTGGGAGGAGTCTAGTCAGATTGGGTGGGGTCAAATAGGAGGAGCCTGGGCAGAATGGGTGGGGTCAGACAGCAGAGGAGGGGTATAGGAGGAGCCTGGGCAGAGGGGGTGGGGTCAGAGAGGAGGGGTATAGGAGGAGCCTGGGCAGAGGGGGTATAGGAGGAGCCTAGTCAGATTGGGTGGGGTCAAATAGGAGGAGCCTGGGCAGAATGGGTGGAGTCAGAGAGGAGGGGGTATAGGAGGAGCCTGGGCAGAATGGGTGGGGTCAGACAGCAGAGGAGGGGCTTAGGAGGAGCCTAGTCAGGAGGAGCCTGGGCAGAGGGGGGTGTAGGAGGAGCCTAGTCAGATTGGGTGGGGTCAAATAGGAGGAGCCTGGGCAGAATGGGTGGGGTCAGAGGGGTATGGGAGGAGCCTGGGTAGAATGGGTGGAGTCAGAGAGGAGGGGGTATAGGAGGAGCCTAGTCAGAGGGGGTGGGGTCAGAGAGGAGGGGCTTAGGAGGAGCCTAGTCAGATTGGGTGGGGTCAAATAGGAGGAGCCTGGGCAGAATGGGTGGGGTCAGAGAGGAGGGGCTTAGGCGGAGCCTGGGTAGAATGGGTGGAGTCAGAGAGGAGGGGGTATAGGAGGAGCCTGGGCAGAATGGGTGGGGTCAGACAGCAGAGGAGGAGCTTAGGAGGAGCCTGGGCAGAGGGGGTGGGGTCAGAGAGGAGGGGCTTAGGAGGAGCTTAGTCAGATTGGGTGGGGTCAAATAGGAGGAGCCTGGGCAGAATGGGTGGAGTCAGAGAGGAGGGGGGTATAGGAGGAGCCTGGACAGAATGGGTGGGGTCAGAGAGGAGGGGGTATAGGAGGAGCCTGGGCAGAATGGGTGGGGTCAGACAGCAGAGGAGGGGCTTAGGAGGAGCCTAGTCAGATTGGGTGGGGTCAGAGAGGAGGGGTATAGGAGGAGCCTGGGCAGAATGGGTGGGGTCAGACAGCAGATGAGGGGCTTAGGAGGAGCCTGGGCAGAATTGGTGGGGTCAGAGAGGAGGGGCTTAGGAGGAGCCTGGGCAGAATGGGTGGGGTCAGACAGCAGAGGAGGGGCTTAGGAGGAGCCTAGTCAGATTGGGTGGGGTCAAATAGGAGGAGCCTGGGCAGAATGGGTGAGGTCAGAGAGGAGGGGTATAGGAGGAGCCTAGTCAGATTGGGTGGGGTCAAATAGGAGGGGGTATAGGAGGAGCCTGGGCAGAGGGGGTGGGGTCAGAGAGGAGGGGCTTAGGAGGAGCCTGGGCAGAATGGGTATTAGGAGGGGCTTAGGAGGAGCCTAGTCAGATTGGGTGGGGTCAAATAGGAGGAGCCTCGGCAGAATGGGTGGGGTCAGACAGCAGAGGAGGGGCTTAGGAGGAGCCTAGTCAGATTGGGTAGGGTCAAATAGGAGGAGCCTGGGCAGAATGGGTGGGGTCAGACAGCAGAGGAGGGGTATAGGAGGAGCCTGGGCAGAGGGGGTGGGGTCAGAGAGGAGGGGTATAGGAGGAGCCTGGGCAGAGGGGGTATAGGAGGAGCCTGGGCAGAGGGGGTGGGGTCAGAGAGGAGGGGTATAGGAGGAGCCTGGGCAGAGGGGGTATAGGAGGAGCCTAGTCAGATTGGGTGGGGTCAAATAGGAGGAGCCTGGGCAGAATGGGTGGAGTCAGAGAGGAGGGGGTATAGGAGGAGCCTGGGCAGAATGGGTGGGGTCAGAGAGGTGGGGTATAGGAGGAGCCTGGGGAGAATGGGTGGGGTCAGACAGCAGAGAAGGGGCTTAGGAGGAGCCTTGTCAGATTGGGTGGGGTCAAATAGGAGGAGCCTGGGCAGAGGGGGGTATAGGAGGAGCCTAGTCAGATTGGGTGGGGTCAGAGAGCAGAGGAGGGGCTTAGGAGGAGCCTAGTCAGATTGGGTGGGGTCAGAGAGGAGGGGCTTAGGAGGAGCCTGGGCAGAATGAGTGGGGTCAGACAGCAGAGGAGGGGCTTAGGAGGAGCCTAGGGGCTTAGGAGGAGCCTAGTCAGATTGGGTGGGGTCAAATAGGAGGAGCCTGGGCAGAATGGGTGGGGTCAGAGGGGTATGGGAGGAGCCTGGGTAGAATGGGTGGAGTCAGAGAGGAGGGGGTATAGGAGGAGCCTGGCAGAGGGGGGTGTAGGAGGAGCCTAGTCAGATTGGGTGGGGTCAAATAGGAGGAGCCTGGGCAGAATGGGTGGGGTCAGAGGGGTATGGGAGGAGCCTGGGTAGAATGGGTGGAGTCAGAGAGGAGGGGGTATAAGAGGAGCCTGGCAGAGGGGGGTGTAGGAGGAGCCTAGTCAGATTGGGTGGGGTCAAATAGGAGGAGCCTGGGCAGAATGGGTGGGGTCAGACAGCAGAGGAGGGGCTTAGGAGGAGCCTAGTCAGATTGGGTGGGGTCAAATAGGAGGAGCCTGGGCAGAATGGGTGGGGTCAGACAGCAGAGGAGGGGTATAGGAGGAGCCTGGGCAGAGGGGGTGGGGTCAGAGAGGAGGGGTAGAGGAGGAGCCTGGGCAGAGGGGGTATAGGAGGAGCCTGGGCAGAGGGGGTATAGGAGGAGCCTGGGCAGAGGGGGGGCTTAGGAGGAGCCTAGTCAGATTGGGTGGGGTCAAATAGGAGGAGCCTGGGCAGAATGGGTGGGGTCAGACAGCAGAGGAGGGGCTTAGGAGGAGCCTGGGCAGGAGGAGGGGGTATATGGGCAGAATGGGTGGGGTCAGAGAGGAGGGGCTTAGGAGGAGCCTGGGCAGAATGGGTGGAGTCAGAGAGGAGGAGCCTGGGCAGAATGGGTGGGGTCAGACAGCAGAGGAGGGGCTTAGGAGGAGCCAAGTCAGATTGGGTGGGGTCAAATAGGAGGGGTATAGGAGGAGCCTGGGCAGAGGGGGTATAGGAGGAGCCTAGTCAGATTGGGTGGGGTCAAATAGGAGGAGCCTGGGCAGAATGGGTGGGGTCAGACAGCAGAGGAGGGGCTTAGGAGGAGCCAAGTCAGATTGGGTGGGGTCAAATAGGAGGGGTATAGGAGGAGCCTGGGCAGAGGGGGGTGTAGGAGGAGCCTAGTCAGATTGGGTGGGGTCAAATAGGAGGAGCCTGGGCAGAATGGGTGGGGCCAGACAGCAGAGGAGGGGCTTAGGAGGAACCTAGTCAGATTGGGTGGGGTCAAATAGGAGGAGCCTGGGCAGAATGGGTGGGGTCAGACAGCAGAGGAGGGGCTTAGGAGGAGCCTGGGCAGAATGGGTGGGGTCAGACAGCAGAGGAGGGGCTTAGGAGGAGCCTGGGCAGAATGGGTGGGGTCAGAGAGGAGATGCTTAGGCGGAGCCTGGGCAGAATGGGTGGGGTCAGACAGCAGAGGAGGGGCTTAGGAGGAACCAAGTCAGATTGGGTGGGGTCAAATAGGAGGAGCCTAGTCAGAATGGGTGGAGTCAGAGAGGAGGGGGTATAGGAGGAGCCTAGTCAGATTGGGTAGGGTCAGAGAGGAGGGGCTTAGGAGGAGCCTAGGGGCTTAGGAGGAGCCTAGTCAGATTGGGTGGGGTCAGAGAGGAGGGGTATAGGAGGAGCCTGGGCAGAATGGGTGGGGTCAGACAGCAGATGAGGGGCTTAGGAGGAGCCTAGTCAGATTGGATTGGGGTCAAATAGGAGGAGCCTGGGCAGAATGGGTGAGGTCAGAGAGGAGGGGTATAGGAGGAGCCTAGTCAGATTGGGTGGGGTCAAATAGGAGGGGGTATAGGAGGAGCCTGGGCAGAATGGGTGGGGCCAGACAGCAGAGGAGGGGCTTAGGAGGAACCTAGTCAGATTGGGTGGGGTCAAATAGGAGGAGCCTGGGCAGAATGGGTGGGGTCAGACAGCAGAGGAGGGGCTTAGGAGGAGCCTGGGCAGAATGGGTGGGGTCAGAGAGGAGGGGCTTAGGAGGAGCCTGGGCAGAATGGGTGGAGTCAGAGAGGAGGGGGTATAGGAGGAGCCTGGGCAGAATGGGTATAGGAGGAGCCTAGTCAGATTGGGTGAGGTCAGAGAGGAGGGGTATAGGAGGAGCCTGGGCAGAGGGGCTTAGGAGGAGCCTGGGCAGAATGGGTGGGGTCAGACAGCAGAGGATGGGTTTAGGAGGAGCTTAGTCAGAATGGGTGGGGTCAGAGAGCAGAGGAGGGGTTAAGGAGGAGCCTAGTCAGATTGGGTGGGGTCAGAGAGGAGGGGGTATAGGAGGAGCCTAGTCAGATTGGGGTCAAATAAGAGGGGTATAGGAGGAGCCTGGGCAGAATGGGTGGGGTCAGAGGGGTATGGGAGGAGCCTGGGCAGAATGGGTGGAGTCAGAGAGGAGGGGGTATAGGAGGAGCCTAGTCAGATTGGGTGTGGTCAAATAGGAGGAGCCTGGGCAGAATGGGTGGGGTCTGAGGGCCTAGGAAGGGGTCATAGATGGAGGAGGATCCTGACTTATGGTGGGGAACTGCAAAAACTTTTTTAATGCACCCCCCTATACTTTCTGATTTCTGTTTGGAGGGGGCAGTCGGGGAGCAGTATTAAAAGGTGCTTAGGCGCAACGTGAAGAGCGATGAGGTGCACAGAATGGCATGCCTTCCAGGTACTTTTTGGGGGGGCTACCATTATTTTTTATTGCTCTGATCCTCCCTCATGGGGTGTACCCCAAATGGTTAGGGGCAACGGGGGAGGGGGGGTGGCAAAAAGCTGTTTGACAGTTTCTGTTACCAACAGGGGTCACCATACGATTCTGCTGCAGTTATGGTATTGAAAGGTACAACAAGGAGCATGTGAATGTATTTTTGCAGGTGGGGTGCCCCAAAATTTTACTGCCAGCAGCAGCAGCCCCCCTCCTCCCCACCCAGCAGATTGGTATAGGTACCTTTAGGACATTTCTGTTGAAAAAAGAGGCTATAGCGAATCGTGCTATGAAATCCTAGAGCACTAACATTTGCTAAATAAAGGTGGCATCGGAGCATACGAATGAGGCAGAGAGAGGCTACTGTTGCCAATTGGTTTGGTGGGTCATAGTGAATAACCTCAGCATGCAAATAGGCAGTGTGAGGATTGGCAGTGTCTGTAGAGAATTTTGGCATGCTCTTCAGCTTATTTTTTCCTCCTTACGTTGGCTATGAACTACAGAGGAAAGGCCCGGCCTTACTGTTGGACAAAACATGTATTTATGATTTTAAGAAGTGTAGTCTGACTGTACTGAGAGGGGCTGTACAGTACGGTAAATGCCTGTATACCCCTGCAATGTGCATCCAACTGTCACTTGAGATTCAATAGCGAACGAAGCAGCTGGGTTACTGACTGAATGTAAATGGAAGGCACATAGCAAGGGTGTTTGTGGTCACTCAAATGATTGAAACCTGGTTGATGCACTACCAAAGCTGGGGTTCCAGGAGGGAACATTTGAGGGGCATTGAGATGGTGGTGCCCAGAGGTCAAAATATGTTTCAGAGACAGAGAGGTACTGCGGTCCTGGTCCCACATTGGGGGTAGTCAAAAGTCCGGCTAAAGATTTCTGTCCAACTGTTACCACGTTTTGTGCAGCCTGGCTCCCTCTGTAACGATTCCCCAGTGTCTTTCGATCCTACAGATGACTGTAGCAAACTTCCCAAATTTTTTCTTGGCCTCATACCCCCAAAGGAGTGCCTGACATTTGCCAGCCTAACGATACTCACATTCTGGGAAAAACCTCACTAACCATGCATATTTATGCACCACACATGGCAAATCCTTGCAATTGCAGAACATCATATCGCACTTGTCATCTTTGAGGTGCTGTAAGTATTTGGATTTGAGGGAAATATTCATCCTTGCTTGCTCTCCCACCTGAAGTCTATGGTGCTGCTGTTCCTTTCTCACATGTCCCTACAAAGAGACAAGTGACACACAGACTCAATCACTCAGCAAACATATATGCTTTGACGCTTTCATCTTGCTGTTTACCTTCCAAATGTTCCCCCTTCACCACAAATACAGGCCAGCCATTCCTCATCCCCTCAGTCATCGTAGTCATTCACTCCTTAGGCCCTGCAAGACAAAAATGACCAAGAACCATGTCAGCAAGAAGGAGAAAAGCCTCAGTGTGCTCTTTTGTTCATACTGCTGCCCCCTAGTAACACTTCATGGCCACTGCAGCTTAAGAATGGGACTGAGAAGAGGGCTCTCCTATGCAAATAATGTCCTCCCATGCATACTTTCTTCTGAGACGGTCGGCGGCTTGTGCCGTGATACTGCCTCCAACATATGGTCTTCAACCAAATTTTAAAAAAGCCCACCTGCCTTAGACGAAGGATTTTGCCACTCGAAGGAAGCACATGGGGACATCACCATCATTTAGCAGGGTCCTAAATTGCCTGCTGTCCGCCTGTATACAGAACAAGGACGTTCGTGGCCGTTCGTGAGCGTTCTTCAAAGGAAGGAGGTGGGTGAATAAATCCAAGATGCCAGGGCAGGCCCAGCCCAGCCCAGTGCAGCCCAGCCCGGCACAGCGCACTGCTGTGGAGGTCCACTCCTTCACATCCTGCAGCAGGCATGATGCAGATCTACTAGAGCAAAGGCTTGACTCTGCTCTTGTCTGTCTCTTAAAGGAAAAATCTTTCCAACTTCTTATTGGACCTAATAAATGGACTCTAGCTAGCCTCAAACTCGACCCATCATTTCATTAGCCAGAGCTCATACTTGACCTTTATTTCTATCCAAGCTCACTGGCACCAAACCCCTGATTTGAGCGAGTGGCTCACACTAAAATGAAAAATCACCATCAACCAACCTATTTTACAATAAGTGTAGCACCATCCTCGCATTCTTGTGCTCAGTTATAACCCCCAATACCACAATTGCACTCTGCAATTCACCAAACTTAAAGGACAAAGAATGACGACATTGATAAAGGAAGATAAGGCCTTGTTCCTAGCACCTACTTGAGAAATAGGGCGGTTGGTAGAAGGTCATGAGAGAAAACATATGAAATGTTGGGAGACACCTGCCAAAAAAACACTAGCAAAAAAAAAATCACTGTTTGAAAATTTCCCACCTTGGGACACTTCTACAGCACTGGCAGGATTCGAACCCTGGCCTGTGAGGGCTGTCCCCCCAAAGGTACAAGCCTTACCTTTGAGCTATCTCCTTGGTGGTCTAGAGGATTGCAGTAGTAACTATAAGCAACATACAGGCCTTGGTGTCCTTCCCTGTGGCTTCCATTGCACATTAAATGGATGACCATGACATAAGGACAATTTGATAGGCTACTTACATGGAAACCAGAAAAACACTTAGCAAAAAAAAAAAAAAGAAAATCACTGTTTGAAAATTTCCCACCTTGGGATACTTCTACAGCACTGGCAGGATTCGAACCCTGGCCTGTGAGGGCTGTCCCCACCAAAGGTACAAGCCTCACCTTTGAGCTATAGCTCCTTGGTGGTCTGGAGGATTGCAGTAGTAACTATAAGCAACATACAGGCCTTGGTGTCCTTTCCTGTGGCTTCCATTGCACATTAAATGGATGACCATGACATACGGACAATTTGATAGGCTACTTACATGGAAACCAGAAAAACACTTAGCAAAAAAAAATAAAAGAAAATCACTGTTTGAAAATTTCCCACCTTGGGATACTTCTACAGCACTGGCAGGATTCGAACCCTGGCCTGTGAGGGCTGAACCCACCAAAGGTACAAGCCTTACCTTTGAGCTATAGCTCCTTGGTGGTCTAGAGGATTGCAGAAGTAACTATAAGCAACATACAGGCCTTGGTGTCCTTTCCTGTGGCTTCCATTGCACATTAAAAGGATGACCATGACATAAGGACAATTTGATAGGCTACTTACATGGAAACCAGTGTGGTCCAGTGGGTAAATTCCTGCCTTCCATCGAGGCAACCAGGGTCCAAATCCCGGGTTCGGCACCAGGTAAGTAAATTGGTAAGTAAAATGTGTCTGTGTGTTGTGTAAAAGTGGAATCATGCCTAGCGAAAGAGGGATTGCAGATTGGTCGGTAAGTAAAATAGGTGTGGAAAGAAAGGTGAAAGAAAGAGAATGGGTGTTGTCTGTAGGAGGAGGACCCTGGGCAGGTTGGGTGGGGTCAGAGAGGAGGGGTATAGGAGGAGCCTGGGCAGAATGGGTGGGGTCAGAGAGCAGAGGAGGGGCTTAGGAGGAGCCTAGGGGCTTAGGAGGAGCCTAGTCAGATTGGGTGGGGTCAGAGAGGAGGGGTATAGGAGGAGCCTGGGCAGAATGGGTGGGGTCAGAGAGCAGAGGAGGGGCTTAGGAGGAGCCTAGGGGCTTAGGAGGAGCCTAGTCAGATTGGGTGGGGTCAGAGAGGAGGGGTATAGGAGGAGCCTGGCAGAGGGGGGGTGTAGGAGGAGCCTAGTCAGATTGGGTGGGGTCAAATATGAGGAGCCTGGGCAGAATGGGTGGGGTCAGAGGGGAGGGGTATAGGAGGAGCCTGGGCAGAATGGGTGGGGTCGAAGAGCAGAGGAGGTGCTTAGGAGGAGCCTAGGGGCTTAGGAGGAGCCTAGTCAGATTGGGTGGGGTCAGAGAGGAGGGGTATAGGAGGAGCCTGGCAGAGGGGGGGTGTAGGAGGAGCCTAGTCAGATTGGGTGGGGTCAAATATGAGGAGCCTGGGCAGAATGGGTGGGGTCAGAGGGGTATGGGAGGAGCCTGGGTAGAATGGGTGGAGTCAGAGAGGAGGGGGTATAGGAGGAGCCTGGGCAGAATGGGTGGGGTCAGACAGCAGAGGAGGGGCTTAGGAGGAGCCTAGTCAGATTGGGTGGGGTCAAATAGGAGGAGCCTGGGCAGAATGGGTGGGGTCAGAGGGGTATGGGAGGAGCCTGGGTAGAATGGGTGGGGTCAGACAGCAGAGGAGGGGCTTAGGAGGAGCCTAGTCAGATTGGGTGGGGTCAGAGAGGTGGGGTATAGGAGGAGCCTGGGCAGAATGGGTGGGGTCAGACAGCAGAGGAGGGGCTTAGGAGGAGCCTAGTCAGATTGGGTGGGGTCAGAGAGGTGGGGTATAGGAGGAGCCTGGGCAGAATGGGTGGAGTCAGAGAGGAGGGGGTATAGGAGGAGCCTGGGCAGAATGGGTGGGGTCAGACAGCAGAGGAGGGGCTTAGGAGGAGGAGGAGCCTGGGCAGAATGGGTATAGGAGGAGCCTAGTCAGATTGGGTGGGGTCAGAGAGGAGGGGGTATAGGAGGAGCCTGGCAGAGGGGGGTATAGGAGGAGCCTGGGCAGAGGGGGGTGTAGGAGGAGCCTAGTCAGATTGGGTGGGGTCAAATAGGAGGAGCCTGGGCAGAATGGGTGGGGTCAGAGGGGTATGGGAGGAGCCTGGGTAGAATGGGTGGGGTCAGACAGCAGAGGAGGGGCTTAGGAGGAGCCTGGGCAGAATGGGTGGAGTCAGAGAGGAGGGGGTATAGGAGGAGCCTGGGCAGAATGGGTATAGGAGGAGCCTAGTCAGATTGGGTGGGGTCAGAGAGGAAGGGGTATAGGAGGAGCCTGGCAGAGGGGGGGTATAGGAGGAGCCTGGGCAGAGGGGGGTGTAGGAGGAGCCTAGTCAGATTGGGTGGGGTCAAATAGGAGGAGCCTGGGCAGAATGGGTGGGGTCAGAGGGGTATGGGAGGAGCCTGGGTAGAATGGGTATAGGAGGAGCCTAGTCAGATTGGGTGGGGTCAGAGAGGAGGGGGTATAGGAGGAGCCTGGCAGAGGGGGGTGTAGGAGGAGCCTAGTCAGATTGGGTGGGGTCAAATAGGAGGAGCCTGGGTGGAGGGGGTATAGGAGGAGCCTGGCAGAGGGGGGTATAGGAGGAGCCTGGGCAGAGGGGGGTGTAGGAGGAGCCTGGGCAGAATGGGTGGGGTCAGAGAGGAGGGGCTTGGGAGGAGTCTAGTCAGATTGGGTGGGGTCAAATAGGAGGAGCCTGGGCAGAATGGGTGGGGTCAGACAGCAGAGGAGGGGTATAGGAGGAGCCTGGGCAGAGGGGGTGGGGTCAGAGAGGAGGGGTATAGGAGGAGCCTGGGCAGAGGGGGTGGGGTCAGAGAGGAGGGGTATAGGAGGAGCCTGGGCAGAGGGGGTATAGGAGGAGCCTAGTCAGATTGGGTGGGGTCAAATAGGAGGAGCCTGGGCAGAATGGGTGGAGTCAGAGAGGAGGGGGTATAGGAGGAGCCTGGGCAGAATGGGTGGGGTCAGACAGCAGAGGAGGGGCTTAGGAGGAGCCTAGTCAGGAGGAGCCTGGGCAGAGGGGGGTGTAGGAGGAGCCTAGTCAGATTGGGTGGGGTCAAATAGGAGGAGCCTGGGCAGAATGGGTGGGGTCAGAGGGGTATGGGAGGAGCCTGGGTAGAATGGGTGGAGTCAGAGAGGAGGGGGTATAGGAGGAGCCTAGTCAGAGGGGGTGGGGTCAGAGAGGAGGGGCTTAGGAGGAGCCTAGTCAGATTGGGTGGGGTCAAATAGGAGGAGCCTGGGCAGAATGGGTGGGGTCAGAGAGGAGGGGCTTAGGCGGAGCCTGGGTAGAATGGGTGGAGTCAGAGAGGAGGGGGTATAGGAGGAGCCTGGGCAGAATGGGTGGGGTCAGACAGCAGAGGAGGAGCTTAGGAGGAGCCTGGGCAGAGGGGGTGGGGTCAGAGAGGAGGGGCTTAGGAGGAGCTTAGTCAGATTGGGTGGGGTCAAATAGGAGGAGCCTGGGCAGAATGGGTGGAGTCAGAGAGGAGGGGGTATAGGAGGAGCCTGGGCAGAATGGGTGGGGTCAGAGAGGAGGGGGTATAGGAGGAGCCTGGGCAGAATGGGTGGGGTCAGACAGCAGAGGAGGGGCTTAGGAGGAGCCTAGTCAGATTGGGTGGGGTCAGAGAGGAGGGGTATAGGAGGAGCCTGGGCAGAATGGGTGGGGTCAGACAGCAGATGAGGGGCTTAGGAGGAGCCTGGGCAGAATTGGTGGGGTCAGAGAGGAGGGGCTTAGGAGGAGCCTGGGCAGAATGGGTGGGGTCAGACAGCAGAGGAGGGGCTTAGGAGGAGCCTAGTCAGATTGGGTGGGGTCAAATAGGAGGAGCCTGGGCAGAATGGGTGAGGTCAGAGAGGAGGGGTATAGGAGGAGCCTAGTCAGATTGGGTGGGGTCAAATAGGAGGGGGTATAGGAGGAGCCTGGGCAGAGGGGGTGGGGTCAGAGAGGAGGGGCTTAGGAGGAGCCTGGGCAGAATGGGTATTAGGAGGGGCTTAGGAGGAGCCTAGTCAGATTGGGTGGGGTCAAATAGGAGGAGCCTCGGCAGAATGGGTGGGGTCAGACAGCAGAGGAGGGGCTTAGGAGGAGCCTAGTCAGATTGGGTAGGGTCAAATAGGAGGAGCCTGGGCAGAATGGGTGGGGTCAGACAGCAGAGGAGGGGTATAGGAGGAGCCTGGGCAGAGGGGGTGGGGTCAGAGAGGAGGGGTATAGGAGGAGCCTGGGCAGAGGGGGTATAGGAGGAGCCTGGGCAGAGGGGGTGGGGTCAGAGAGGAGGGGTATAGGAGGAGCCTGGGCAGAGGGGGTATAGGAGGAGCCTAGTCAGATTGGGTGGGGTCAAATAGGAGGAGCCTGGGCAGAATGGGTGGAGTCAGAGAGGAGGGGGTATAGGAGGAGCCTGGGCAGAATGGGTGGGGTCAGAGAGGTGGGGTATAGGAGGAGCCTGGGGAGAATGGGTGGGGTCAGACAGCAGAGAAGGGGCTTAGGAGGAGCCTTGTCAGATTGGGTGGGGTCAAATAGGAGGAGCCTGGGCAGAGGGGGGTATAGGAGGAGCCTAGTCAGATTGGGTGGGGTCAGAGAGCAGAGGAGGGGCTTAGGAGGAGCCTAGTCAGATTGGGTGGGGTCAGAGAGGAGGGGCTTAGGAGGAGCCTGGGCAGAATGAGTGGGGTCAGACAGCAGAGGAGGGGCTTAGGAGGAGCCTAGGGGCTTAGGAGGAGCCTAGTCAGATTGGGTGGGGTCAAATAGGAGGAGCCTGGGCAGAATGGGTGGGGTCAGAGGGGTATGGGAGGAGCCTGGGTAGAATGGGTGGAGTCAGAGAGGAGGGGGTATAGGAGGAGCCTGGCAGAGGGGGGTGTAGGAGGAGCCTAGTCAGATTGGGTGGGGTCAAATAGGAGGAGCCTGGGCAGAATGGGTGGGGTCAGAGGGGTATGGGAGGAGCCTGGGTAGAATGGGTGGAGTCAGAGAGGAGGGGGTATAAGAGGAGCCTGGCAGAGGGGGGTGTAGGAGGAGCCTAGTCAGATTGGGTGGGGTCAAATAGGAGGAGCCTGGGCAGAATGGGTGGGGTCAGACAGCAGAGGAGGGGCTTAGGAGGAGCCTAGTCAGATTGGGTGGGGTCAAATAGGAGGAGCCTGGGCAGAATGGGTGGGGTCAGACAGCAGAGGAGGGGTATAGGAGGAGCCTGGGCAGAGGGGGTGGGGTCAGAGAGGAGGGGTAGAGGAGGAGCCTGGGCAGAGGGGGTATAGGAGGAGCCTGGGCAGAGGGGGTATAGGAGGAGCCTGGGCAGAGGGGGGGCTTAGGAGGAGCCTAGTCAGATTGGGTGGGGTCAAATAGGAGGAGCCTGGGCAGAATGGGTGGGGTCAGACAGCAGAGGAGGGGCTTAGGAGGAGCCTGGGCAGGAGGAGGGGGTATATGGGCAGAATGGGTGGGGTCAGAGAGGAGGGGCTTAGGAGGAGCCTGGGCAGAATGGGTGGAGTCAGAGAGGAGGAGCCTGGGCAGAATGGGTGGGGTCAGACAGCAGAGGAGGGGCTTAGGAGGAGCCAAGTCAGATTGGGTGGGGTCAAATAGGAGGGGTATAGGAGGAGCCTGGGCAGAGGGGGTATAGGAGGAGCCTAGTCAGATTGGGTGGGGTCAAATAGGAGGAGCCTGGGCAGAATGGGTGGGGTCAGACAGCAGAGGAGGGGCTTAGGAGGAGCCAAGTCAGATTGGGTGGGGTCAAATAGGAGGGGTATAGGAGGAGCCTGGGCAGAGGGGGGTGTAGGAGGAGCCTAGTCAGATTGGGTGGGGTCAAATAGGAGGAGCCTGGGCAGAATGGGTGGGGCCAGACAGCAGAGGAGGGGCTTAGGAGGAACCTAGTCAGATTGGGTGGGGTCAAATAGGAGGAGCCTGGGCAGAATGGGTGGGGTCAGACAGCAGAGGAGGGGCTTAGGAGGAGCCTGGGCAGAATGGGTGGGGTCAGACAGCAGAGGAGGGGCTTAGGAGGAGCCTGGGCAGAATGGGTGGGGTCAGAGAGGAGATGCTTAGGCGGAGCCTGGGCAGAATGGGTGGGGTCAGACAGCAGAGGAGGGGCTTAGGAGGAACCAAGTCAGATTGGGTGGGGTCAAATAGGAGGAGCCTAGTCAGAATGGGTGGAGTCAGAGAGGAGGGGGTATAGGAGGAGCCTAGTCAGATTGGGTAGGGTCAGAGAGGAGGGGCTTAGGAGGAGCCTAGGGGCTTAGGAGGAGCCTAGTCAGATTGGGTGGGGTCAGAGAGGAGGGGTATAGGAGGAGCCTGGGCAGAATGGGTGGGGTCAGACAGCAGATGAGGGGCTTAGGAGGAGCCTAGTCAGATTGGATTGGGGTCAAATAGGAGGAGCCTGGGCAGAATGGGTGAGGTCAGAGAGGAGGGGTATAGGAGGAGCCTAGTCAGATTGGGTGGGGTCAAATAGGAGGGGGTATAGGAGGAGCCTGGGCAGAATGGGTGGGGCCAGACAGCAGAGGAGGGGCTTAGGAGGAACCTAGTCAGATTGGGTGGGGTCAAATAGGAGGAGCCTGGGCAGAATGGGTGGGGTCAGACAGCAGAGGAGGGGCTTAGGAGGAGCCTGGGCAGAATGGGTGGGGTCAGAGAGGAGGGGCTTAGGAGGAGCCTGGGCAGAATGGGTGGAGTCAGAGAGGAGGGGGTATAGGAGGAGCCTGGGCAGAATGGGTATAGGAGGAGCCTAGTCAGATTGGGTGAGGTCAGAGAGGAGGGGTATAGGAGGAGCCTGGGCAGAGGGGCTTAGGAGGAGCCTGGGCAGAATGGGTGGGGTCAGACAGCAGAGGATGGGTTTAGGAGGAGCTTAGTCAGAATGGGTGGGGTCAGAGAGCAGAGGAGGGGTTAAGGAGGAGCCTAGTCAGATTGGGTGGGGTCAGAGAGGAGGGGGTATAGGAGGAGCCTAGTCAGATTGGGGTCAAATAAGAGGGGTATAGGAGGAGCCTGGGCAGAATGGGTGGGGTCAGAGGGGTATGGGAGGAGCCTGGGCAGAATGGGTGGAGTCAGAGAGGAGGGGGTATAGGAGGAGCCTAGTCAGATTGGGTGTGGTCAAATAGGAGGAGCCTGGGCAGAATGGGTGGGGTCTGAGAGGAGGGGCTTAGGAGGAGCCTGGGCAGAATGGGTGGAGTCAGAGAGGAGGGGGTATAGGAGGAGCCTGGGCAGAATGGGTATAGGAGGAGCCTAGTCAGATTGGGTGAGGTCAGAGAGGAGGGGTATAGGAGGAGCCTGGGCAGAGGGGCTTAGGAGGAGCCTGGGCAGAATGGGTGGGGTCAGACAGCAGAGGATGGGTTTAGGAGGAGCTTAGTCAGAATGGGTGGGGTCAGAGAGCAGAGGAGGGGTTAAGGAGGAGCCTAGTCAGATTGGGTGGGGTCAGAGAGGAGGGGGTATAGGAGGAGCCTAGTCAGATTGGGGTCAAATAAGAGGGGTATAGGAGGAGCCTGGGCAGAATGGGTGGGGTCAGAGGGGTATGGGAGGAGCCTGGGCAGAATGGGTGGAGTCAGAGAGGAGGGGGTATAGGAGGAGCCTAGTCAGATTGGGTGTGGTCAAATAGGAGGAGCCTGGGCAGAATGGGTGGGGTCTGAGGGCCTAGGAAGGGGTCATAGATGGAGGAGGATCCTGACTTATGGTGGGGAACTGCAAAAACTTTTTTAATGCACCCCCCTATACTTTCTGATTTCTGTTTGGAGGGGGCAGTCGGGGAGCAGTATTAAAAGGTGCTTAGGCGCAACGTGAAGAGCGATGAGGTGCACAGAATGGCATGCCTTCCAGGTACTTTTTGGGGGGGCTACCATTATTTTTTATTGCTCTGATCCTCCCTCATGGGGTGTACCCCAAATGGTTAGGGGCAACGGGGGAGGGGGGGTGGCAAAAAGCTGTTTGACAGTTTCTGTTACCAACAGGGGTCACCATACGATTCTGCTGCAGTTATGGTATTGAAAGGTACAACAAGGAGCATGTGAATGTATTTTTGCAGGTGGGGTGCCCCAAAATTTTACTGCCAGCAGCAGCAGCCCCCCTCCTCCCCACCCAGCAGATTGGTATAGGTACCTTTAGGACATTTCTGTTGAAAAAAGAGGCTATAGCGAATCGTGCTATGAAATCCTAGAGCACTAACATTTGCTAAATAAAGGTGGCATCGGAGCATACGAATGAGGCAGAGAGAGGCTACTGTTGCCAATTGGTTTGGTGGGTCATAGTGAATAACCTCAGCATGCAAATAGGCAGTGTGAGGATTGGCAGTGTCTGTAGAGAATTTTGGCATGCTCTTCAGCTTATTTTTTCCTCCTTACGTTGGCTATGAACTACAGAGGAAAGGCCCGGCCTTACTGTTGGACAAAACATGTATTTATGATTTTAAGAAGTGTAGTCTGACTGTACTGAGAGGGGCTGTACAGTACGGTAAATGCCTGTATACCCCTGCAATGTGCATCCAACTGTCACTTGAGATTCAATAGCGAACGAAGCAGCTGGGTTACTGACTGAATGTAAATGGAAGGCACATAGCAAGGGTGTTTGTGGTCACTCAAATGATTGAAACCTGGTTGATGCACTACCAAAGCTGGGGTTCCAGGAGGGAACATTTGAGGGGCATTGAGATGGTGGTGCCCAGAGGTCAAAATATGTTTCAGAGACAGAGAGGTACTGCGGTCCTGGTCCCACATTGGGGGTAGTCAAAAGTCCGGCTAAAGATTTCTGTCCAACTGTTACCACGTTTTGTGCAGCCTGGCTCCCTCTGTAACGATTCCCCAGTGTCTTTCGATCCTACAGATGACTGTAGCAAACTTCCCAAATTTTTTCTTGGCCTCATACCCCCAAAGGAGTGCCTGACATTTGCCAGCCTAACGATACTCACATTCTGGGAAAAACCTCACTAACCATGCATATTTATGCACCACACATGGCAAATCCTTGCAATTGCAGAACATCATATCGCACTTGTCATCTTTGAGGTGCTGTAAGTATTTGGATTTGAGGGAAATATTCATCCTTGCTTGCTCTCCCACCTGAAGTCTATGGTGCTGCTGTTCCTTTCTCACATGTCCCTACAAAGAGACAAGTGACACACAGACTCAATCACTCAGCAAACATATATGCTTTGACGCTTTCATCTTGCTGTTTACCTTCCAAATGTTCCCCCTTCACCACAAATACAGGCCAGCCATTCCTCATCCCCTCAGTCATCGTAGTCATTCACTCCTTAGGCCCTGCAAGACAAAAATGACCAAGAACCATGTCAGCAAGAAGGAGAAAAGCCTCAGTGTGCTCTTTTGTTCATACTGCTGCCCCCTAGTAACACTTCATGGCCACTGCAGCTTAAGAATGGGACTGAGAAGAGGGCTCTCCTATGCAAATAATGTCCTCCCATGC
Source organism: Lissotriton vulgaris (assembly GCF_964263255.1). NCBI lineage: Eukaryota > Metazoa > Chordata > Amphibia > Caudata > Salamandridae > Lissotriton > Lissotriton vulgaris. The sequence continues at coordinate 1,005,043,480 of NC_141695.1, forward strand.
ATACTTTCTTCTGAGACGGTCGGCGGCTTGTGCCGTGATACTGCCTCCAACATATGGTCTTCAACCAAATTTTAAAAAAGCCCACCTGCCTTAGACGAAGGATTTTGCCACTCGAAGGAAGCACATGGGGACATCACCATCATTTAGCAGGGTCCTAAATTGCCTGCTGTCCGCCTGTATACAGAACAAGGACGTTCGTGGCCGTTCGTGAGCGTTCTTCAAAGGAAGGAGGTGGGTGAATAAATCCAAGATGCCAGGGCAGGCCCAGCCCAGCCCAGTGCAGCCCAGCCCGGCACAGCGCACTGCTGTGGAGGTCCACTCCTTCACATCCTGCAGCAGGCATGATGCAGATCTACTAGAGCAAAGGCTTGACTCTGCTCTTGTCTGTCTCTTAAAGGAAAAATCTTTCCAACTTCTTATTGGACCTAATAAATGGACTCTAGCTAGCCTCAAACTCGACCCATCATTTCATTAGCCAGAGCTCATACTTGACCTTTATTTCTATCCAAGCTCACTGGCACCAAACCCCTGATTTGAGCGAGTGGCTCACACTAAAATGAAAAATCACCATCAACCAACCTATTTTACAATAAGTGTAGCACCATCCTCGCATTCTTGTGCTCAGTTATAACCCCCAATACCACAATTGCACTCTGCAATTCACCAAACTTAAAGGACAAAGAATGACGACATTGATAAAGGAAGATAAGGCCTTGTTCCTAGCACCTACTTGAGAAATAGGGCGGTTGGTAGAAGGTCATGAGAGAAAACATATGAAATGTTGGGAGACACCTGCCAAAAAAACACTAGCAAAAAAAAAATCACTGTTTGAAAATTTCCCACCTTGGGACACTTCTACAGCACTGGCAGGATTCGAACCCTGGCCTGTGAGGGCTGTCCCCCCAAAGGTACAAGCCTTACCTTTGAGCTATCTCCTTGGTGGTCTAGAGGATTGCAGTAGTAACTATAAGCAACATACAGGCCTTGGTGTCCTTCCCTGTGGCTTCCATTGCACATTAAAAGGATGACCATGACATAAGGACAATTTGATAGGCTACTTACATGGAAACCAGTGTGGTCCAGTGGGTAAATTCCTGCCTTCCATCGAGGCAACCAGGGTTCAAATCCCGGGTTCGGCACCAGGTAAGTAAATTGGTAAGTAAAATGTGTCTGTGTGTTGTGTAAAAGTGGAATCATGCCTAGCGAAAGAGGGATTGCAGATTGGTCGGTAAGTAAAATAGGTGTGGAAAGAAAGGTGAAAGAAAGAGAATGGGTGTTGTCTGTAGGAGGAGGACCCTGGGCAGGTTGGGTGGGGTCAGAGAGGAGGGGTATAGGAGGAGCCTGGGCAGAATGGGTGGGGTCAGAGAGCAGAGGAGGGGCTTAGGAGGAGCGTAGGGGCTTAGGAGGAGCCTAGTCAGATTGGGTGGGGTCAGAGAGGAGGGGTATAGGAGGAGCCTGGGCAGAATGGGTGGGGTCAGAGAGCAGAGGAGGGGCTTAGGAGGAGCCTAGGGGCTTAGGAGGAGCCTAGTCAGATTGGGTGGGGTCAGAGAGGAGGGGTATAGGAGGAGCCTGGCAGAGGGGGGGTGTAGGAGGAGCCTAGTCAGATTGGGTGGGGTCAAATATGAGGAGCCTGGGCAGAATGGGTGGGGTCAGAGGGGAGGGGTATAGGAGGAGCCTGGGCAGAATGGGTGGGGTCGAAGAGCAGAGGAGGTGCTTAGGAGGAGCCTAGGGGCTTAGGAGGAGCCTAGTCAGATTGGGTGGGGTCAGAGAGGAGGGGTATAGGAGGAGCCTGGCAGAGGGGGGGTGTAGGAGGAGCCTAGTCAGATTGGGTGGGGTCAAATATGAGGAGCCTGGGCAGAATGGGTGGGGTCAGAGGGGTATGGGAGGAGCCTGGGTAGAATGGGTGGAGTCAGAGAGGAGGGGGTATAGGAGGAGCCTGGGCAGAATGGGTGGGGTCAGACAGCAGAGGAGGGGCTTAGGAGGAGCCTAGTCAGATTGGGTGGGGTCAAATAGGAGGAGCCTGGGCAGAATGGGTGGGGTCAGAGGGGTATGGGAGGAGCCTGGGTAGAATGGGTGGGGTCAGACAGCAGAGGAGGGGCTTAGGAGGAGCCTAGTCAGATTGGGTGGGGTCAGAGAGGAGGGGTATAGGAGGAGCCTGGCAGAGGGGGGGTGTAGGAGGAGCCTAGTCAGATTGGGTGGGGTCAAATATGAGGAGCCTGGGCAGAATGGGTGGGGTCAGAGGGGTATGGGAGGAGCCTGGGTAGAATGGGTGGAGTCAGAGAGGAGGGGGTATAGGAGGAGCCTGGGCAGAATGGGTGGGGTCAGACAGCAGAGGAGGGGCTTAGGAGGAGCCTAGTCAGATTGGGTGGGGTCAAATAGGAGGAGCCTGGGCAGAATGGGTGGGGTCAGAGGGGTATGGGAGGAGCCTGGGTAGAATGGGTGGGGTCAGACAGCAGAGGAGGGGCTTAGGAGGAGCCTAGTCAGATTGGGTGGGGTCAGAGAGGTGGGGTATAGGAGGAGCCTGGGCAGAATGGGTGGGGTCAGACAGCAGAGGAGGGGCTTAGGAGGAGCCTAGTCAGATTGGGTGGGGTCAGAGAGGTGGGGTATAGGAGGAGCCTGGGCAGAATGGGTGGAGTCAGAGAGGAGGGGGTATAGGAGGAGCCTGGGCAGAATGGGTGGGGTCAGACAGCAGAGGAGGGGCTTAGGAGGAGGAGGAGCCTGGGCAGAATGGGTATAGGAGGAGCCTAGTCAGATTGGGTGGGGTCAGAGAGGAGGGGGTATAGGAGGAGCCTGGCAGAGGGGGGTATAGGAGGAGCCTGGGCAGAGGGGGGTGTAGGAGGAGCCTAGTCAGATTGGGTGGGGTCAAATAGGAGGAGCCTGGGCAGAATGGGTGGGGTCAGAGGGGTATGGGAGGAGCCTGGGTAGAATGGGTGGGGTCAGACAGCAGAGGAGGGGCTTAGGAGGAGCCTGGGCAGAATGGGTGGAGTCAGAGAGGAGGGGGTATAGGAGGAGCCTGGGCAGAATGGGTATAGGAGGAGCCTAGTCAGATTGGGTGGGGTCAGAGAGGAGGGGGTATAGGAGGAGCCTGGCAGAGGGGGGGTATAGGAGGAGCCTGGGCAGAGGGGGGTGTAGGAGGAGCCTAGTCAGATTGGGTGGGGTCAAATAGGAGGAGCCTGGGCAGAATGGGTGGGGTCAGAGGGGTATGGGAGGAGCCTGGGTAGAATGGGTATAGGAGGAGCCTAGTCAGATTGGGTGGGGTCAGAGAGGAGGGGGTATAGGAGGAGCCTGGCAGAGGGGGGTGTAGGAGGAGCCTAGTCAGATTGGGTGGGGTCAAATAGGAGGAGCCTGGGTGGAGGGGGTATAGGAGGAGCCTGGCAGAGGGGGGTATAGGAGGAGCCTGGGCAGAGGGGGGTGTAGGAGGAGCCTGGGCAGAATGGGTGGGGTCAGAGAGGAGGGGCTTGGGAGGAGTCTAGTCAGATTGGGTGGGGTCAAATAGGAGGAGCCTGGGCAGAATGGGTGGGGTCAGACAGCAGAGGAGGGGTATAGGAGGAGCCTGGGCAGAGGGGGTGGGGTCAGAGAGGAGGGGTATAGGAGGAGCCTGGGCAGAGGGGGTGGGGTCAGAGAGGAGGGGTATAGGAGGAGCCTGGGCAGAGGGGGTATAGGAGGAGCCTAGTCAGATTGGGTGGGGTCAAATAGGAGGAGCCTGGGCAGAATGGGTGGAGTCAGAGAGGAGGGGGTATAGGAGGAGCCTGGGCAGAATGGGTGGGGTCAGACAGCAGAGGAGGGGCTTAGGAGGAGCCTAGTCAGGAGGAGCCTGGGCAGAGGGGGGTGTAGGAGGAGCCTAGTCAGATTGGGTGGGGTCAAATAGGAGGAGCCTGGGCAGAATGGGTGGGGTCAGAGGGGTATGGGAGGAGCCTGGGTAGAATGGGTGGAGTCAGAGAGGAGGGGGTATAGGAGGAGCCTAGTCAGAGGGGGTGGGGTCAGAGAGGAGGGGCTTAGGAGGAGCCTAGTCAGATTGGGTGGGGTCAAATAGGAGGAGCCTGGGCAGAATGGGTGGGGTCAGAGAGGAGGGGCTTAGGCGGAGCCTGGGTAGAATGGGTGGAGTCAGAGAGGAGGGGGTATAGGAGGAGCCTGGGCAGAATGGGTGGGGTCAGACAGCAGAGGAGGAGCTTAGGAGGAGCCTGGGCAGAGGGGGTGGGGTCAGAGAGGAGGGGCTTAGGAGGAGCTTAGTCAGATTGGGTGGGGTCAAATAGGAGGAGCCTGGGCAGAATGGGTGGAGTCAGAGAGGAGGGGGTATAGGAGGAGCCTGGGCAGAATGGGTGGGGTCAGAGAGGAGGGGGTATAGGAGGAGCCTGGGCAGAATGGGTGGGGTCAGACAGCAGAGGAGGGGCTTAGGAGGAGCCTAGTCAGATTGGGTGGGGTCAGAGAGGAGGGGTATAGGAGGAGCCTGGGCAGAATGGGTGGGGTCAGACAGCAGATGAGGGGCTTAGGAGGAGCCTGGGCAGAATTGGTGGGGTCAGAGAGGAGGGGCTTAGGAGGAGCCTGGGCAGAATGGGTGGGGTCAGACAGCAGAGGAGGGGCTTAGGAGGAGCCTAGTCAGATTGGGTGGGGTCAAATAGGAGGAGCCTGGGCAGAATGGGTGAGGTCAGAGAGGAGGGGTATAGGAGGAGCCTAGTCAGATTGGGTGGGGTCAAATAGGAGGGGGTATAGGAGGAGCCTGGGCAGAGGGGGTGGGGTCAGAGAGGAGGGGCTTAGGAGGAGCCTGGGCAGAATGGGTATTAGGAGGGGCTTAGGAGGAGCCTAGTCAGATTGGGTGGGGTCAAATAGGAGGAGCCTCGGCAGAATGGGTGGGGTCAGACAGCAGAGGAGGGGCTTAGGAGGAGCCTAGTCAGATTGGGTAGGGTCAAATAGGAGGAGCCTGGGCAGAATGGGTGGGGTCAGACAGCAGAGGAGGGGTATAGGAGGAGCCTGGGCAGAGGGGGTGGGGTCAGAGAGGAGGGGTATAGGAGGAGCCTGGGCAGAGGGGGTATAGGAGGAGCCTGGGCAGAGGGGGTGGGGTCAGAGAGGAGGGGTATAGGAGGAGCCTGGGCAGAGGGGGTATAGGAGGAGCCTAGTCAGATTGGGTGGGGTCAAATAGGAGGAGCCTGGGCAGAATGGGTGGAGTCAGAGAGGAGGGGGTATAGGAGGAGCCTGGGCAGAATGGGTGGGGTCAGAGAGGTGGGGTATAGGAGGAGCCTGGGGAGAATGGGTGGGGTCAGAGGGGTATGGGAGGAGCCTGGGTAGAATGGGTGGAGTCAGAGAGGAGGGGGTATAAGAGGAGCCTGGCAGAGGGGGGTGTAGGAGGAGCCTAGTCAGATTGGGTGGGGTCAAATAGGAGGAGCCTGGGCAGAATGGGTGGGGTCAGACAGCAGAGGAGGGGCTTAGGAGGAGCCTAGTCAGATTGGGTGGGGTCAAATAGGAGGAGCCTGGGCAGAATGGGTGGGGTCAGACAGCAGAGGAGGGGTATAGGAGGAGCCTGGGCAGAGGGGGTGGGGTCAGAGAGGAGGGGTAGAGGAGGAGCCTGGGCAGAGGGGGTATAGGAGGAGCCTGGGCAGAGGGGGTATAGGAGGAGCCTGGGCAGAGGGGGGGCTTAGGAGGAGCCTAGTCAGATTGGGTGGGGTCAAATAGGAGGAGCCTGGGCAGAATGGGTGGGGTCAGACAGCAGAGGAGGGGCTTAGGAGGAGCCTGGGCAGGAGGAGGGGGTATATGGGCAGAATGGGTGGGGTCAGAGAGGAGGGGCTTAGGAGGAGCCTGGGCAGAATGGGTGGAGTCAGAGAGGAGGAGCCTGGGCAGAATGGGTGGGGTCAGACAGCAGAGGAGGGGCTTAGGAGGAGCCAAGTCAGATTGGGTGGGGTCAAATAGGAGGGGTATAGGAGGAGCCTGGGCAGAGGGGGTATAGGAGGAGCCTAGTCAGATTGGGTGGGGTCAAATAGGAGGAGCCTGGGCAGAATGGGTGGGGTCAGACAGCAGAGGAGGGGCTTAGGAGGAGCCAAGTCAGATTGGGTGGGGTCAAATAGGAGGGGTATAGGAGGAGCCTGGGCAGAGGGGGGTGTAGGAGGAGCCTAGTCAGATTGGGTGGGGTCAAATAGGAGGAGCCTGGGCAGAATGGGTGGGGCCAGACAGCAGAGGAGGGGCTTAGGAGGAACCTAGTCAGATTGGGTGGGGTCAAATAGGAGGAGCCTGGGCAGAATGGGTGGGGTCAGACAGCAGAGGAGGGGCTTAGGAGGAGCCTGGGCAGAATGGGTGGGGTCAGACAGCAGAGGAGGGGCTTAGGAGGAGCCTGGGCAGAATGGGTGGGGTCAGAGAGGAGATGCTTAGGCGGAGCCTGGGCAGAATGGGTGGGGTCAGACAGCAGAGGAGGGGCTTAGGAGGAACCAAGTCAGATTGGGTGGGGTCAAATAGGAGGAGCCTAGTCAGAATGGGTGGAGTCAGAGAGGAGGGGGTATAGGAGGAGCCTAGTCAGATTGGGTAGGGTCAGAGAGGAGGGGCTTAGGAGGAGCCTAGGGGCTTAGGAGGAGCCTAGTCAGATTGGGTGGGGTCAGAGAGGAGGGGTATAGGAGGAGCCTGGGCAGAATGGGTGGGGTCAGACAGCAGATGAGGGGCTTAGGAGGAGCCTAGTCAGATTGGATTGGGGTCAAATAGGAGGAGCCTGGGCAGAATGGGTGAGGTCAGAGAGGAGGGGTATAGGAGGAGCCTAGTCAGATTGGGTGGGGTCAAATAGGAGGGGGTATAGGAGGAGCCTGGGCAGAATGGGTGGGGCCAGACAGCAGAGGAGGGGCTTAGGAGGAACCTAGTCAGATTGGGTGGGGTCAAATAGGAGGAGCCTGGGCAGAATGGGTGGGGTCAGACAGCAGAGGAGGGGCTTAGGAGGAGCCTGGGCAGAATGGGTGGGGTCAGAGAGGAGGGGCTTAGGAGGAGCCTGGGCAGAATGGGTGGAGTCAGAGAGGAGGGGGTATAGGAGGAGCCTGGGCAGAATGGGTATAGGAGGAGCCTAGTCAGATTGGGTGAGGTCAGAGAGGAGGGGTATAGGAGGAGCCTGGGCAGAGGGGCTTAGGAGGAGCCTGGGCAGAATGGGTGGGGTCAGACAGCAGAGGATGGGTTTAGGAGGAGCTTAGTCAGAATGGGTGGGGTCAGAGAGCAGAGGAGGGGTTAAGGAGGAGCCTAGTCAGATTGGGTGGGGTCAGAGAGGAGGGGGTATAGGAGGAGCCTAGTCAGATTGGGGTCAAATAAGAGGGGTATAGGAGGAGCCTGGGCAGAATGGGTGGGGTCAGAGGGGTATGGGAGGAGCCTGGGCAGAATGGGTGGAGTCAGAGAGGAGGGGGTATAGGAGGAGCCTAGTCAGATTGGGTGTGGTCAAATAGGAGGAGCCTGGGCAGAATGGGTGGGGTCTGAGGGCCTAGGAAGGGGTCATAGATGGAGGAGGATCCTGACTTATGGTGGGGAACTGCAAAAACTTTTTTAATGCACCCCCCTATACTTTCTGATTTCTGTTTGGAGGGGGCAGTCGGGGAGCAGTATTAAAAGGTGCTTAGGCGCAACGTGAAGAGCGATGAGGTGCACAGAATGGCATGCCTTCCAGGTACTTTTTGGGGGGGCTACCATTATTTTTTATTGCTCTGATCCTCCCTCATGGGGTGTACCCCAAATGGTTAGGGGCAATGGGGGAGGGGGGGTGGCAAAAAGCTGTTTGACAGTTTCTGTTACCAACAGGGGTCACCATACGATTCTGCTGCAGTTATGGTATTGAAAGGTACAACAAGGAGCATGTGAATGTATTTTTGCAGGTGGGGTGCCCCAACATTTTACTGCCAGCAGCAGCAGCCCCCCTCCTCCCCACCCAGCAGATTGGTATAGGTACCTTTAGGACATTTCTGTTGAAAAAAGAGGCTATAGCGAATCGTGCTATGAAATCCTAGAGCACTAACATTTGCTAAATAAAGGTGGCATCGGAGCATACGAATGAGGCAGAGAGAGGCTACTGTTGCCAATTGGTTTGGTGGGTCATAGTGAATAACCTCAGCATGCAAATAGGCAGTGTGAGGATTGGCAGTGTCTGTAGAGAATTTTGGCATGCTCTTCAGCTTATTTTTTCCTCCTTACGTTGGCTATGAACTACAGAGGAAAGGCCCGGCCTTACTGTTGGACAAAACATGTATTTATGATTTTAAGAAGTGTAGTCTGACTGTACTGAGAGGGGCTGTACAGTACGGTAAATGCCTGTATACCCCTGCAATGTGCATCCAACTGTCACTTGAGATTCAATAGCGAACGAAGCAGCTGGGTTACTGACTGAATGTAAATGGAAGGCACATAGCAAGGGTGTTTGTGGTCACTCAAATGATTGAAACCTGGTTGATGCACTACCAAAGCTGGGGTTCCAGGAGGGAACATTTGAGGGGCATTGAGATGGTGGTGCCCAGAGGTCAAAATATGTTTCAGAGACAGAGAGGTACTGCGGTCCTGGTCCCACATTGGGGGTAGTCAAAAGTCCGGCTAAAGATTTCTGTCCAACTGTTACCACGTTTTGTGCAGCCTGGCTCCCTCTGTAACGATTCCCCAGTGTCTTTCGATCCTACAGATGACTGTAGCAAACTTCCCAAATTTTTTCTTGGCCTCATACCCCCAAAGGAGTGCCTGACATTTGCCAGCCTAACGATACTCACATTCTGGGAAAAACCTCACTAACCATGCATATTTATGCACCACACATGGCAAATCCTTGCAATTGCAGAACATCATATCGCACTTGTCATCTTTGAGGTGCTGTAAGTATTTGGATTTGAGGGAAATATTCATCCTTGCTTGCTCTCCCACCTGAAGTCTATGGTGCTGCTGTTCCTTTCTCACATGTCCCTACAAAGAGACAAGTGACACACAGACTCAATCACTCAGCAAACATATATGCTTTGACGCTTTCATCTTGCTGTTTACCTTCCAAATGTTCCCCCTTCACCACAAATACAGGCCAGCCATTCCTCATCCCCTCAGTCATCGTAGTCATTCACTCCTTAGGCCCTGCAAGACAAAAATGACCAAGAACCATGTCAGCAAGAAGGAGAAAAGCCTCAGTGTGCTCTTTTGTTCATACTGCTGCCCCCTAGTAACACTTCATGGCCACTGCAGCTTAAGAATGGGACTGAGAAGAGGGCTCTCCTATGCAAATAATGTCCTCCCATGCATACTTTCTTCTGAGACGGTCGGCGGCTTGTGCCGTGATACTGCCTCCAACATATGGTCTTCAACCAAATTTTAAAAAAGCCCACCTGCCTTAGACGAAGGATTTTGCCACTCGAAGGAAGCACATGGGGACATCACCATCATTTAGCAGGGTCCTAAATTGCCTGCTGTCCGCCTGTATACAGAACAAGGACGTTCGTGGCCGTTCGTGAGCGTTCTTCAAAGGAAGGAGGTGGGTGAATAAATCCAAGATGCCAGGGCAGGCCCAGCCCAGCCCAGTGCAGCCCAGCCCGGCACAGCGCACTGCTGTGGAGGTCCACTCCTTCACATCCTGCAGCAGGCATGATGCAGATCTACTAGAGCAAAGGCTTGACTCTGCTCTTGTCTGTCTCTTAAAGGAAAAATCTTTCCAACTTCTTATTGGACCTAATAAATGGACTCTAGCTAGCCTCAAACTCGACCCATCATTTCATTAGCCAGAGCTCATACTTGACCTTTATTTCTATCCAAGCTCACTGGCACCAAACCCCTGATTTGAGCGGGTGGCTCACACTAAAATGAAAAATCACCATCAACCAACCTATTTTACAATAAGTGTAGCACCATCCTCGCATTCTTGTGCTCAGTTATAACCCCCAATACCACAATTGCACTCTGCAATTCACCAAACTTAAAGGACAAAGAATGACGACATTGATAAAGGAAGATAAGGCCTTGTTCCTAGCACCTACTTGAGAAATAGGGCGGTTGGTAGAAGGTCATGAGAGAAAACATATGAAATGTTGGGAGACACCTGCCAAAAAAACACTAGCAAAAAAAAAATCACTGTTTGAAAATTTCCCACCTTGGGACACTTCTACAGCACTGGCAGGATTCGAACCCTGGCCTGTGAGGGCTGTCCCCCCAAAGGTACAAGCCTTACCTTTGAGCTATCTCCTTGGTGGTCTAGAGGATTGCAGTAGTAACTATAAGCAACATACAGGCCTTGGTGTCCTTCCCTGTGGCTTCCATTGCACATTAAATGGATGACCATGACATAAGGACAATTTGATAGGCTACTTACATGGAAACCAGAAAAACACTTAGCAAAAAAAAAAAAAAGAAAATCACTGTTTGAAAATTTCCCACCTTGGGATACTTCTACAGCACTGGCAGGATTCGAACCCTGGCCTGTGAGGGCTGTCCCCACCAAAGGTACAAGCCTCACCTTTGAGCTATAGCTCCTTGGTGGTCTGGAGGATTGCAGTAGTAACTATAAGCAACATACAGGCCTTGGTGTCCTTTCCTGTGGCTTCCATTGCACATTAAATGGATGACCATGACATACGGACAATTTGATAGGCTACTTACATGGAAACCAGAAAAACACTTGGCAAAAAAAAATAAAAGAAAATCACTGTTTGAAAATTTCCCAGCTTGGGATACTTCTACAGCACTGGCAGGATTCGAACCCTGGCCTGTGAGGGCTGTCCCCACCAAAGGTACAAGCCTTACCTTTGAGCTATAGCTCCTTGGTGGTCTAGAGGATTGCAGAAGTAACTATAAGCAACATACAGGCCTTGGTGTCCTTTCCTGTGGCTTCCATTGCACATTAAAAGGATGACCATGACATAAGGACAATTTGATAGGCTACTTACATGGAAACCAGTGTGGTCCAGTGGGTAAATTCCTGCCTTCCATCGAGGCAACCAGGGTTCAAATCCCGGGTTCGGCACCAGGTAAGTAAATTGGTAAGTAAAATGTGTCTGTGTGTTGTGTAAAAGTGGAATCATGCCTAGCGAAAGAGGGATTGCAGATTGGTCGGTAAGTAAAATAGGTGTGGAAAGAAAGGTGAAAGAAAGAGAATGGGTGTTGTCTGTAGGAGGAGGACCCTGGGCAGGTTGGGTGGGGTCAGAGAGGAGGGGTATAGGAGGAGCCTGGGCAGAATGGGTGGGGTCAGAGAGCAGAGGAGGGGCTTAGGAGGAGCCTAGGGGCTTAGGAGGAGCCTAGTCAGATTGGGTGGGGTCAGAGAGGAGGGGTATAGGAGGAGCCTGGCAGAGGGGGGGTGTAGGAGGAGCCTAGTCAGATTGGGTGGGGTCAAATATGAGGAGCCTGGGCAGAATGGGTGGGGTCAGAGGGGAGGGGTATAGGAGGAGCCTGGGCAGAATGGGTGGGGTCGAAGAGCAGAGGAGGTGCTTAGGAGGAGCCTAGGGGCTTAGGAGGAGCCTAGTCAGATTGGGTGGGGTCAGAGAGGAGGGGTATAGGAGGAGCCTGGCAGAGGGGGGGGTGTAGGAGGAGCCTAGTCAGATTGGGTGGGGTCAAATATGAGGAGCCTGGGCAGAATGGGTGGGGTCAGAGGGGTATGGGAGGAGCCTGGGTAGAATGGGTGGAGTCAGAGAGGAGGGGGTATAGGAGGAGCCTGGGCAGAATGGGTGGGGTCAGAGAGCAGAGGAGGGGCTTAGGAGGAGCCTAGGGGCTTAGGAGGAGCCTAGTCAGATTGGGTGGGGTCAGAGAGGAGGGGTATAGGAGGAGCCTGGGCAGAATGGGTGGGGTCAGAGAGCAGAGGAGGGGCTTAGGAGGAGCCTAGGGGCTTAGGAGGAGCCTAGTCAGATTGGGTGGGGTCAGAGAGGAGGGGTATAGGAGGAGCCTGGCAGAGGGGGGGTGTAGGAGGAGCCTAGTCAGATTGGGTGGGGTCAAATATGAGGAGCCTGGGCAGAATGGGTGGGGTCAGAGGGGAGGGGTATAGGAGGAGCCTGGGCAGAATGGGTGGGGTCGAAGAGCAGAGGAGGTGCTTAGGAGGAGCCTAGGGGCTTAGGAGGAGCCTAGTCAGATTGGGTGGGGTCAGAGAGGAGGGGTATAGGAGGAGCCTGGCAGAGGGGGGGTGTAGGAGGAGCCTAGTCAGATTGGGTGGGGTCAAATATGAGGAGCCTGGGCAGAATGGGTGGGGTCAGAGGGGTATGGGAGGAGCCTGGGTAGAATGGGTGGAGTCAGAGAGGAGGGGGTATAGGAGGAGCCTGGGCAGAATGGGTGGGGTCAGACAGCAGAGGAGGGGCTTAGGAGGAGCCTAGTCAGATTGGGTGGGGTCAAATAGGAGGAGCCTGGGCAGAATGGGTGGGGTCAGAGGGGTATGGGAGGAGCCTGGGTAGAATGGGTGGGGTCAGACAGCAGAGGAGGGGCTTAGGAGGAGCCTAGTCAGATTGGGTGGGGTCAGAGAGGTGGGGTATAGGAGGAGCCTGGGCAGAATGGGTGGGGTCAGACAGCAGAGGAGGGGCTTAGGAGGAGCCTAGTCAGATTGGGTGGGGTCAGAGAGGTGGGGTATAGGAGGAGCCTGGGCAGAATGGGTGGAGTCAGAGAGGAGGGGGTATAGGAGGAGCCTGGGCAGAATGGGTGGGGTCAGACAGCAGAGGAGGGGCTTAGGAGGAGGAGGAGCCTGGGCAGAATGGGTATAGGAGGAGCCTAGTCAGATTGGGTGGGGTCAGAGAGGAGGGGGTATAGGAGGAGCCTGGCAGAGGGGGGTATAGGAGGAGCCTGGGCAGAGGGGGGTGTAGGAGGAGCCTAGTCAGATTGGGTGGGGTCAAATAGGAGGAGCCTGGGCAGAATGGGTGGGGTCAGAGGGGTATGGGAGGAGCCTGGGTAGAATGGGTGGGGTCAGACAGCAGAGGAGGGGCTTAGGAGGAGCCTGGGCAGAATGGGTGGAGTCAGAGAGGAGGGGGTATAGGAGGAGCCTGGGCAGAATGGGTATAGGAGGAGCCTAGTCAGATTGGGTGGGGTCAGAGAGGAGGGGGTATAGGAGGAGCCTGGCAGAGGGGGGGTATAGGAGGAGCCTGGGCAGAGGGGGGTGTAGGAGGAGCCTAGTCAGATTGGGTGGGGTCAAATAGGAGGAGCCTGGGCAGAATGGGTGGGGTCAGAGGGGTATGGGAGGAGCCTGGGTAGAATGGGTGGGGTCAGACAGCAGAGGAGGGGCTTAGGAGGAGCCTGGGCAGAATGGGTGGAGTCAGAGAGGAGGGGTATAGGAGGAGCCTGGGCAGAGGGGGTGGGGTCAGAGAGGAGGGGTATAGGAGGAGCCTGGGCAGAGGGGGTATAGGAGGAGCCTAGTCAGATTGGGTGGGGTCAAATAGGAGGAGCCTGGGCAGAATGGGTGGAGTCAGAGAGGAGGGGGTATAGGAGGAGCCTGGGCAGAATGGGTGGGGTCAGACAGCAGAGGAGGGGCTTAGGAGGAGCCTAGTCAGGAGGAGCCTGGGCAGAGGGGGGTGTAGGAGGAGCCTAGTCAGATTGGGTGGGGTCAAATAGGAGGAGCCTGGGCAGAATGGGTGGGGTCAGAGGGGTATGGGAGGAGCCTGGGTAGAATGGGTGGAGTCAGAGAGGAGGGGGTATAGGAGGAGCCTAGTCAGAGGGGGTGGGGTCAGAGGGGGTGGGGTCAGAGAGGAGGGGCTTAGGAGGAGCCTAGTCAGATTGGGTGGGGTCAAATAGGAGGAGCCTGGGCAGAATGGGTGGGGTCAGAGAGGAGGGGCTTAGGCGGAGCCTGGGCAGAATGGGTGGGGTCAGAGAGGAGGGGCTTAGGCGGAGCCTGGGCAGAATGGGTGGGGGTCAGACAGCAGAGGAGGGGCTTAGGAGGAGCCTGGGCAGAGGGGGTATAGGAGGAGCCTAGTCAGATTGGGTGGGGTCAAATAGGAGGAGCCTGGGCAGAATGGGTGGGGTCAGACAGCAGAGGAGGGGCTTAGGAGGAGCCAAGTCAGATTGGGTGGGGTCAAATAGGAGGGGTATAGGAGGAGCCTGGGCAGAATGGGTGGGGTCAGAGGGGTATGGGAGGAGCCTGGGCAGAATGGGTGGAGTCAGAGAGGAGGGGGTATAGGAGGAGCCTGGGCAGAATGGGTGGAGTCAGAGAGGAGGGGGTATAGGAGGAGCCTAGTCAGATTGGGTGGGGTCAGAGAGGAGGGGCTTAGGAGGAGCCTAGGGGCTTAGGAGGAGCCTAGTCAGATTGGGTGGGGTCAGAGAGGAGGGGTATAGGAGGAGCCTGGGCAGAATGGGTGGGGTCAGACAGCAGATGAGGGGCTTAGGAGGAGCCTGGGCAGAATTGGTGGGGTCAGAGAGGAGGGGCTTAGGAGGAGCCTGGGCAGAATGGGTGGGGTCAGACAGCAGAGGAGGGGCTTAGGAGGAGCCTAGTCAGATTGGGTGGGGTCAAATAGGAGGAGCCTGGGCAGAATGGGTGAGGTCAGAGAGGAGGGGTATAGGAGGAGCCTAGTCAGATTGGGTGGGGTCAAATAGGAGGGGGTATAGGAGGAGCCTGGGCAGAGGGGGTGGGGTCAGAGAGGAGGGGCTTAGGAGGAGCCTGGGCAGAATGGGTATTAGGAGGGGCTTAGGAGGAGCCTAGTCAGATTGGGTGGGGTCAAATAGGAGGAGCCTCGGCAGAATGGGTGGGGTCAGACAGCAGAGGAGGGGCTTAGGAGGAGCCTAGTCAGATTGGGTAGGGTCAAATAGGAGGAGCCTGGGCAGAATGGGTGGGGTCAGACAGCAGAGGAGGGGTATAGGAGGAGCCTGGGCAGAGGGGGTGGGGTCAGAGAGGAGGGGTATAGGAGGAGCCTGGGCAGAGGGGGTATAGGAGGAGCCTGGGCAGAGGGGGTGGGGTCAGAGAGGAGGGGTATAGGAGGAGCCTGGGCAGAGGGGGTATAGGAGGAGCCTGGGCAGAGGGGGTGGGGTCAGAGAGGAGGGGTAGAGGAGGAGCCTGGGCAGAGGGGGTATAGGAGGAGCCTGGGCAGAGGGGGTATAGGAGGAGCCTGGGCAGAGGGGGGGCTTAGGAGGAGCCTAGTCAGATTGGGTGGGGTCAAATAGGAGGAGCCTGGGCAGAATGGGTGGGGTCAGACAGCAGAGGAGGGGCTTAGGAGGAGCCTGGGCAGGAGGAGGGGGTATATGGGCAGAATGGGTGGGGTCAGAGAGGAGGGGCTTAGGAGGAGCCTGGGCAGAATGGGTGGAGTCAGAGAGGAGGAGCCTGGGCAGAATGGGTGGGGTCAGACAGCAGAGGAGGGGCTTAGGAGGAGCCAAGTCAGATTGGGTGGGGTCAAATAGGAGGGGTATAGGAGGAGCCTGGGCAGAGGGGGTATAGGAGGAGCCTAGTCAGATTGGGTGGGGTCAAATAGGAGGAGCCTGGGCAGAATGGGTGGGGTCAGACAGCAGAGGAGGGGCTTAGGAGGAGCCAAGTCAGATTGGGTGGGGTCAAATAGGAGGGGTATAGGAGGAGCCTGGGCAGAGGGGGGTGTAGGAGGAGCCTAGTCAGATTGGGTGGGGTCAAATAGGAGGAGCCTGGGCAGAATGGGTGGGGCCAGACAGCAGAGGAGGGGCTTAGGAGGAACCTAGTCAGATTGGGTGGGGTCAAATAGGAGGAGCCTGGGCAGAATGGGTGGGGTCAGACAGCAGAGGAGGGGCTTAGGAGGAGCCTGGGCAGAATGGGTGGGGTCAGAGAGGAGATGCTTAGGCGGAGCCTGGGCAGAATGGGTGGGGTCAGACAGCAGAGGAGGGGCTTAGGAGGAACCAAGTCAGATTGGGTGGGGTCAAATAGGAGGAGCCTAGTCAGAATGGGTGGAGTCAGAGAGGAGGGGGTATAGGAGGAGCCTAGTCAGATTGGGTAGGGTCAGAGAGGAGGGGCTTAGGAGGAGCCTAGGGGCTTAGGAGGAGCCTAGTCAGATTGGGTGGGGTCAGAGAGGAGGGGTATAGGAGGAGCCTGGGCAGAATGGGTGGGGTCAGACAGCAGATGAGGGGCTTAGGAGGAGCCTAGTCAGATTGGATTGGGGTCAAATAGGAGGAGCCTGGGCAGAATGGGTGGGGTCAAATAGGAGGGGGTATAGGAGGAGCCTGGGCAGAATGGGTGGGGCCAAATAGGAGGGGGTATAGGAGGAGCCTGGGCAGAATGGGTGGGGTCAGACAGCAGAGGAGGGGCTTAGGAGGAGCCTAGTCAGGAGGAGCCTGGGCAGAGGGGGGTGTAGGAGGAGCCTAGTCAGATTGGGTGGGGTCAAATAGGAGGAGCCTGGGCAGAATGGGTGGGGTCAGAGGGGTATGGGAGGAGCCTGGGTAGAATGGGTGGAGTCAGAGAGGAGGGGGTATAGGAGGAGCCTAGTCAGATTGGGTGGGGTCAAATAGGAGGAGCCTGGGCACAATAGGAGGGGTCAGAGGGGGTATGGGAGGAGCCTGGGTAGAATGGGTGGAGTCAGAGAGGAGGGGGTATAGGAGGAGCCTAGTCAGAGGGGGTGGGGTCAGAGAGGAGGGGCTTAGGAGGAGCCTAGTCAGATTGGGTGGGGTCAAATAGGAGGAGCCTGGGCAGAATGGGTGGGGTCAGAGAGGAGGGGCTTAGGCGGAGCCTGGGCAGAATGGGTGGGGTCAGAGAGGAGGGGCTTAGGCGGAGCCTGGGCAGAATGGGAGGGGGTCAGACAGCAGAGGAGGGGCTTAGGAGGAGCCTGGGCAGAGGGGGTATAGGAGGAGCCTAGTCAGATTGGGTGGGGTCAAATAGGAGGAGCCTGGGCAGAATGGGTGGGGTCAGACAGCAGAGGAGGGGCTTAGGAGGAGCCAAGTCAGATTGGGTGGGGTCAAATAGGAGGGGTATAGGAGGAGCCTGGGCAGAATGGGTGGGGTCAGAGGGGTATGGGAGGAGCCTGGGCAGAATGGGTGGAGTCAGAGAGGAGGGGGTATAGGAGGAGCCTGGGCAGAATGGGTGGGGTCAGACAGCAGAGGAGGGGCTTAGGAGGAGCCTGGGCAGAATGGGTGGGGTCAGACAGCAGAGGAGGGGCTTAGGAGGAGCCTGGGCAGAATGGGTGGGGTCAGAGAGGAGATGCTTAGGCAGAGCCTGGGCAGTATGGGTGGGGTCAGACAGCAGAGGAGGGGCTTAGGAAGAGCCTAGTCAGATTGGGTGGGGTCAAATAGGAGGAGCCTAGTCAGAATGGGTGGAGTCAGAGAGGAGGGGGTATAGGAGGAGCCTAGTCAGATTGGGTGGGGTCAGAGAGGAGGGGCTTAGGAGGAGCCTAGGGGCTTAGGAGGAGCCTAGTCAGATTGGGTGGGGTCAGAGAGGAGGGGCTTAGGAGGAGCCTGGGCAGAATGGGTGGGGTCAGACAGCAGAGGAGGGGCTTAGGAGGAGCCTAGTCAGATTGGGTGGGGTCAAATAGGAGGAGCCTGGGCAGAATGGGTGAGGTCAGAGAGGAGGGGTATAGGAGGAGCCTAGTCAGATTGGGTGGGGTCAAATAGGAGGGGGTATAGGAGGAGCCTGGGCAGAATGGGTGGGGCCAGACAGCAGAGGAGGGGTATAGGAGGAGCCTGGGCAGAGGGGGTGGGGTCAAATAGGAGGAGCCTCGGCAGAATGGGTGGGGTCAGACAGCAGAGGAGGGGCTTAGGAGGAGCCTAGTCAGATTGGGTAGGGTCAAATAGGAGGAGCCTGGGCAGAATGGGTGGGGTCAGACAGCAGAGGAGGGGTATAGGAGGAGCCTGGGCAGAGGGGGTGGGGTCAGAGAGGAGGGGTATAGGAGGAGCCTGGGCAGAGGGGGTATAGGAGGAGCCTGGGCAGAGGGGGTGGGGTCAGAGAGGAGGGGTATAGGAGGAGCCTGGGCAGAGGGGGTATAGGAGGAGCCTAGTCAGATTGGGTGGGGTCAAATAGGAGGAGCCTGGGCAGAATGGGTGGAGTCAGAGAGGAGGGGGTATAGGAGGAGCCTAGTCAGATTGGGTGTGGTCAAATAGGAGGAGCCTGGGCAGAATGGGTGGGGTCTGAGGGCCTAGGAAGGGGTCATAGATGGAGGAGGATCCTGACTTATGGTGGGGAACTGCAAAAACTTTTTTAATGCACCCCCCTATACTTTCTGATTTCTGTTTGGAGGGGGCAGTCGGGGAGCAGTATTAAAAGGTGCTTAGGCGCAACGTGAAGAGCGATGAGGTGCACAGAATGGCATGCCTTCCAGGTACTTTTTGGGGGGGCTACCATTATTTTTTATTGCTCTGATCCTCCCTCATGGGGTGTACCCCAAATGGTTAGGGGCAACGGGGGAGGGGGGGTGGCAAAAAGCTGTTTGACAGTTTCTGTTACCAACAGGGGTCACCATACGATTCTGCTGCAGTTATGGTATTGAAAGGTACAACAAGGAGCATGTGAATGTATTTTTGCAGGTGGGGTGCCCCAAAATTTTACTGCCAGCAGCAGCAGCCCCCCTCCTCCCCACCCAGCAGATTGGTATAGGTACCTTTAGGACATTTCTGTTGAAAAAAGAGGCTATAGCGAATCGTGCTATGAAATCCTAGAGCACTAACATTTGCTAAATAAAGGTGGCATCGGAGCATACGAATGAGGCAGAGAGAGGCTACTGTTGCCAATTGGTTTGGTGGGTCATAGTGAATAACCTCAGCATGCAAATAGGCAGTGTGAGGATTGGCAGTGTCTGTAGAGAATTTTGGCATGCTCTTCAGCTTATTTTTTCCTCCTTACGTTGGCTATGAACTACAGAGGAAAGGCCCGGCCTTACTGTTGGACAAAACATGTATTTATGATTTTAAGAAGTGTAGTCTGACTGTACTGAGAGGGGCTGTACAGTACGGTAAATGCCTGTATACCCCTGCAATGTGCATCCAACTGTCACTTGAGATTCAATAGCGAACGAAGCAGCTGGGTTACTGACTGAATGTAAATGGAAGGCACATAGCAAGGGTGTTTGTGGTCACTCAAATGATTGAAACCTGGTTGATGCACTACCAAAGCTGGGGTTCCAGGAGGGAACATTTGAGGGGCATTGAGATGGTGGTGCCCAGAGGTCAAAATATGTTTCAGAGACAGAGAGGTACTGCGGTCCTGGTCCCACATTGGGGGTAGTCAAAAGTCCGGCTAAAGATTTCTGTCCAACTGTTACCACGTTTTGTGCAGCCTGGCTCCCTCTGTAACGATTCCCCAGTGTCTTTCGATCCTACAGATGACTGTAGCAAACTTCCCAAATTTTTTCTTGGCCTCATACCCCCAAAGGAGTGCCTGACATTTGCCAGCCTAACGATACTCACATTCTGGGAAAAACCTCACTAACCATGCATATTTATGCACCACACATGGCAAATCCTTGCAATTGCAGAACATCATATCGCACTTGTCATCTTTGAGGTGCTGTAAGTATTTGGATTTGAGGGAAATATTCATCCTTGCTTGCTCTCCCACCTGAAGTCTATGGTGCTGCTGTTCCTTTCTCACATGTCCCTACAAAGAGACAAGTGACACACAGACTCAATCACTCAGCAAACATATATGCTTTGACGCTTTCATCTTGCTGTTTACCTTCCAAATGTTCCCCCTTCACCACAAATACAGGCCAGCCATTCCTCATCCCCTCAGTCATCGTAGTCATTCACTCCTTAGGCCCTGCAAGACAAAAATGACCAAGAACCATGTCAGCAAGAAGGAGAAAAGCCTCAGTGTGCTCTTTTGTTCATACTGCTGCCCCCTAGTAACACTTCATGGCCACTGCAGCTTAAGAATGGGACTGAGAAGAGGGCTCTCCTATGCAAATAATGTCCTCCCATGCATACTTTCTTCTGAGACGGTCGGCGGCTTGTGCCGTGATACTGCCTCCAACATATGGTCTTCAACCAAATTTTAAAAAAGCCCACCTGCCTTAGACGAAGGATTTTGCCACTCGAAGGAAGCACATGGGGACATCACCATCATTTAGCAGGGTCCTAAATTGCCTGCTGTCCGCCTGTATACAGAACAAGGACGTTCGTGGCCGTTCGTGAGCGTTCTTCAAAGGAAGGAGGTGGGTGAATAAATCCAAGATGCCAGGGCAGGCCCAGCCCAGCCCAGTGCAGCCCAGCCCGGCACAGCGCACTGCTGTGGAGGTCCACTCCTTCACATCCTGCAGCAGGCATGATGCAGATCTACTAGAGCAAAGGCTTGACTCTGCTCTTGTCTGTCTCTTAAAGGAAAAATCTTTCCAACTTCTTATTGGACCTAATAAATGGACTCTAGCTAGCCTCAAACTCGACCCATCATTTCATTAGCCAGAGCTCATACTTGACCTTTATTTCTATCCAAGCTCACTGGCACCAAACCCCTGATTTGAGCGAGTGGCTCACACTAAAATGAAAAATCACCATCAACCAACCTATTTTACAATAAGTGTAGCACCATCCTCGCATTCTTGTGCTCAGTTATAACCCCCAATACCACAATTGCACTCTGCAATTCACCAAACTTAAAGGACAAAGAATGACGACATTGATAAAGGAAGATAAGGCCTTGTTCCTAGCACCTACTTGAGAAATAGGGCGGTTGGTAGAAGGTCATGAGAGAAAACATATGAAATGTTGGGAGACACCTGCCAAAAAAACACTAGCAAAAAAAAAATCACTGTTTGAAAATTTCCCACCTTGGGACACTTCTACAGCACTGGCAGGATTCGAACCCTGGCCTGTGAGGGCTGTCCCCCCAAAGGTACAAGCCTTACCTTTGAGCTATCTCCTTGGTGGTCTAGAGGATTGCAGTAGTAACTATAAGCAACATACAGGCCTTGGTGTCCTTCCCTGTGGCTTCCATTGCACATTAAAAGGATGACCATGACATAAGGACAATTTGATAGGCTACTTACATGGAAACCAGTGTGGTCCAGTGGGTAAATTCCTGCCTTCCATCGAGGCAACCAGGGTTCAAATCCCGGGTTCGGCACCAGGTAAGTAAATTGGTAAGTAAAATGTGTCTGTGTGTTGTGTAAAAGTGGAATCATGCCTAGCGAAAGAGGGATTGCAGATTGGTCGGTAAGTAAAATAGGTGTGGAAAGAAAGGTGAAAGAAAGAGAATGGGTGTTGTCTGTAGGAAGAGGACCCTGGGCAGGTTGGGTGGGGTCAGAGAGGAGGGGTATAGGAGGAGCCTGGGCAGAATGGGTGGGGTCAGAGAGCAGAGGAGGGGCTTAGGAGGAGCCTAGGGGCTTAGGAGGAGCCTAGTCAGATTGGGTGGGGTCAGAGAGGAGGGGTATAGGAGGAGCCTGGGCAGAATGGGTGGGGTCAGAGAGCAGAGGAGGGGCTTAGGAGGAGCCTAGGGGCTTAGGAGGAGCCTAGTCAGATTGGGTGGGGTCAGAGAGGAGGGGTATAGGAGGAGCCTGGCAGAGGGGGGGTGTAGGAGGAGCCTAGTCAGATTGGGTGGGGTCAAATATGAGGAGCCTGGGCAGAATGGGTGGGGTCAGAGGGGAGGGGTATAGGAGGAGCCTGGGCAGAATGAGTGGGGTCGAAGAGCAGAGGAGGTGCTTAGGAGGAGCCTAGGGGCTTAGGAGGAGCCTAGTCAGATTGGGTGGGGTCAGAGAGGAGGGGTATAGGAGGAGCCTGGCAGAGGGGGGGTGTAGGAGGAGCCTAGTCAGATTGGGTGGGGTCAAATATGAGGAGCCTGGGCAGAATGGGTGGGGTCAGAGGGGTATGGGAGGAGCCTGGGTAGAATGGGTGGAGTCAGAGAGGAGGGGGTATAGGAGGAGCCTGGGCAGAATGGGTGGGGTCAGACAGCAGAGGAGGGGCTTAGGAGGAGCCTAGTCAGATTGGGTGGGGTCAAATAGGAGGAGCCTGGGCAGAATGGGTGGGGTCAGAGGGGTATGGGAGGAGCCTGGGTAGAATGGGTGGGGTCAGACAGCAGAGGAGGGGCTTAGGAGGAGCCTAGTCAGATTGGGTGGGGTCAGAGAGGTGGGGTATAGGAGGAGCCTGGGCAGAATGGGTGGGGTCAGACAGCAGAGGAGGGGCTTAGGAGGAGCCTAGTCAGATTGGGTGGGGTCAGAGAGGTGGGGTATAGGAGGAGCCTGGGCAGAATGGGTGGAGTCAGAGAGGAGGGGGTATAGGAGGAGCCTGGGCAGAATGGGTGGGGTCAGACAGCAGAGGAGGGGCTTAGGAGGAGGAGGAGCCTGGGCAGAATGGGTATAGGAGGAGCCTAGTCAGATTGGGTGGGGTCAGAGAGGAGGGGGTATAGGAGGAGCCTGGCAGAGGGGGGTATAGGAGGAGCCTGGGCAGAGGGGGGTGTAGGAGGAGCCTAGTCAGATTGGGTGGGGTCAAATAGGAGGAGCCTGGGCAGAATGGGTGGGGTCAGAGGGGTATGGGAGGAGCCTGGGTAGAATGGGTATAGGAGGAGCCGTCAGATTGGGTGGGGTCAGAGAGGAGGGGGTATAGGAGGAGCCTGGCAGAGGGGGGTGTAGGAGGAGCCTAGTCAGATTGGGTGGGGTCAAATAGGAGGAGCCTGGGTGGAGGGGGTATAGGAGGAGCCTGGCAGAGGGGGGTATAGGAGGAGCCTGGGCAGAGGGGGGTGTAGGAGGAGCCTGGGCAGAATGGGTGGGGTCAGAGAGGAGGGGCTTGGGAGGAGTCTAGTCAGATTGGGTGGGGTCAAATAGGAGGAGCCTGGGCAGAATGGGTGGGGTCAGACAGCAGAGGAGGGGTATAGGAGGAGCCTGGGCAGAGGGGGTGGGGTCAGAGAGGAGGGGTATAGGAGGAGCCTGGGCAGAGGGGGTGGGGTCAGAGAGGAGGGGTATAGGAGGAGCCTGGGCAGAGGGGGTATAGGAGGAGCCTAGTCAGATTGGGTGGGGTCAAATAGGAGGAGCCTGGGCAGAATGGGTGGAGTCAGAGAGGAGGGGGTATAGGAGGAGCCTGGGCAGAATGGGTGGGGTCAGACAGCAGAGGAGGGGCTTAGGAGGAGCCTAGTCAGGAGGAGCCTGGGCAGAGGGGGGTGTAGGAGGAGCCTAGTCAGATTGGGTGGGGTCAAATAGGAGGAGCCTGGGTAGAATGGGTGGAGTCAGAGAGGAGGGGGTATAGGAGGAGCCTAGTCAGAGGGGGTGGGGTCAGAGAGGAGGGGCTTAGGAGGAGCCTAGTCAGATTGGGTGGGGTCAAATAGGAGGAGCCTGGGCAGAATGGGTGGGGTCAGAGAGGAGGGGCTTAGGCGGAGCCTGGGTAGAATGGGTGGGGTCAGACAGCAGAGGAGGAGCTTAGGAGGAGCCTGGCAGAGGGGGGTGTAGGAGGAGCCTAGTCAGATTGGGTGGGGTCAAATAGGAGGAGCCTGGGTGGAGGGGGTATAGGAGGAGCCTGGCAGAGGGGGGTATAGGAGGAGCCTGGGCAGAGGGGGGTGTAGGAGGAGCCTGGGCAGAATGGGTGGGGTCAGAGAGGAGGGGCTTGGGAGGAGTCTAGTCAGATTGGGTGGGGTCAAATAGGAGGAGCCTGGGCAGAATGGGTGGGGTCAGACAGCAGAGGAGGGGTATAGGAGGAGCCTGGGCAGAGGGGGTGGGGTCAGAGAGGAGGGGTATAGGAGGAGCCTGGGCAGAGGGGGTGGGGTCAGAGAGGAGGGGTATAGGAGGAGCCTGGGCAGAGGGGGTATAGGAGGAGCCTAGTCAGATTGGGTGGGGTCAAATAGGAGGAGCCTGGGCAGAATGGGTGGAGTCAGAGAGGAGGGGGTATAGGAGGAGCCTGGGCAGAATGGGTGGGGTCAGACAGCAGAGGAGGGGCTTAGGAGGAGCCTAGTCAGGAGGAGCCTGGGCAGAGGGGGGTGTAGGAGGAGCCTAGTCAGATTGGGTGGGGTCAAATAGGAGGAGCCTGGGTAGAATGGGTGGAGTCAGAGAGGAGGGGGTATAGGAGGAGCCTAGTCAGAGGGGGTGGGGTCAGAGAGGAGGGGCTTAGGAGGAGCCTAGTCAGATTGGGTGGGGTCAAATAGGAGGAGCCTGGGCAGAATGGGTGGGGTCAGAGAGGAGGGGCTTAGGCGGAGCCTGGGTAGAATGGGTGGAGTCAGAGAGGAGGGGGTATAGGAGGAGCCTGGGCAGAATGGGTGGGGTCAGACAGCAGAGGAGGAGCTTAGGAGGAGCCTGGGCAGAGGGGGTGGGGTCAGAGAGGAGGGGCTTAGGAGGAGCTTAGTCAGATTGGGTGGGGTCAAATAGGAGGAGCCTGGGCAGAATGGGTGGAGTCAGAGAGGAGGGGGTATAGGAGGAGCCTGGGCAGAATGGGTGGGGTCAGAGAGGAGGGGGTATAGGAGGAGCCTGGGCATAATGGGTGGGGTCAGACAGCAGAGGAGGGGCTTAGGAGGAGCCTAGTCAGATTGGGTGGGGTCAGAGAGGAGGGGTATAGGAGGAGCCTGGGCAGAATGGGTGGGGTCAGACAGCAGATGAGGGGCTTAGGAGGAGCCTGGGCAGAATGGGTGGGGTCAGAGAGGAGGGGCTTAGGAGGAGCCTGGGCAGAATGGGTGGGGTCAGACAGCAGAGGAGGGGCTTAGGAGGAGCCTAGTCAGATTGGGTGGGGTCAAATAGGAGGAGCCTGGGCAGAATGGGTGAGGTCAGAGAGGAGGGGTATAGGAGGAGCCTAGTCAGATTGGGTGGGGTCAAATAGGAGGGGGTATAGGAGGAGCCTGGGCAGAGGGGGTGGGGTCAGAGAGGAGGGGCTTAGGAGGAGCCTGGGCAGAATGGGTATTAGGAGGGGCTTAGGAGGAGCCTAGTCAGATTGGGTGGGGTCAAATAGGAGGAGCCTCTGCAGAATGGGTGGGGTCAGACAGCAGAGGAGGGGCTTAGGAGGAGCCTAGTCAGATTGGGTAGGGTCAAATAGGAGGAGCCTGGGCAGAATGGGTGGGGTCAGACAGCAGAGGAGGGGTATAGGAGGAGCCTGGGCAGAGGGGGTGGGGTCAGAGAGGAGGGGTATAGGAGGAGCCTGGGCAGAGGGGGTATAGGAGGAGCCTGGGCAGAGGGGGTGGGGTCAGAGAGGAGGGGTATAGGAGGAGCCTGGGCAGAGGGGGTATAGGAGGAGCCTAGTCAGATTGGGTGGGGTCAAATAGGAGGAGCCTGGGCAGAATGGGTGGAGTCAGAGAGGAGGGGGTATAGGAGGAGCCTGGGCAGAATGGGTGGGGTCAGAGAGGTGGGGTATAGGAGGAGCCTGGGGAGAATGGGTGGGGTCAGAGGGGTATGGGAGGAGCCTGGGTAGAATGGGTGGAGTCAGAGAGGAGGGGGTATAAGAGGAGCCTGGCAGAGGGGGGTGTAGGAGGAGCCTAGTCAGATTGGGTGGGGTCAAATAGGAGGAGCCTGGGCAGAATGGGTGGGGTCAGACAGCAGAGGAGGGGCTTAGGAGGAGCCTAGTCAGATTGGGTGGGGTCAAATAGGAGGAGCCTGGGCAGAATGGGTGGGGTCAGACAGCAGAGGAGGGGTATAGGAGGAGCCTGGGCAGAGGGGGTGGGGTCAGAGAGGAGGGGTAGAGGAGGAGCCTGGGCAGAGGGGGTATAGGAGGAGCCTGGGCAGAGGGGGTATAGGAGGAGCCTGGGCAGAGGGGGGGCTTAGGAGGAGCCTAGTCAGATTGGGTGGGGTCAAATAGGAGGAGCCTGGGCAGAATGGGTGGGGTCAGACAGCAGAGGAGGGGCTTAGGAGGAGCCTGGGCAGGAGGAGGGGGTATATGGGCAGAATGGGTGGGGTCAGAGAGGAGGGGCTTAGGAGGAGCCTGGGCAGAATGGGTGGAGTCAGAGAGGAGGAGCCTGGGCAGAATGGGTGGGGTCAGACAGCAGAGGAGGGGCTTAGGAGGAGCCAAGTCAGATTGGGTGGGGTCAAATAGGAGGGGTATAGGAGGAGCCTGGGCAGAGGGGGTATAGGAGGAGCCTAGTCAGATTGGGTGGGGTCAAATAGGAGGAGCCTGGGCAGAATGGGTGGGGTCAGACAGCAGAGGAGGGGCTTAGGAGGAGCCAAGTCAGATTGGGTGGGGTCAAATAGGAGGGGTATAGGAGGAGCCTGGGCAGAGGGGGGTGTAGGAGGAGCCTAGTCAGATTGGGTGGGGTCAAATAGGAGGAGCCTGGGCAGAATGGGTGGGGCCAGACAGCAGAGGAGGGGCTTAGGAGGAACCTAGTCAGATTGGGTGGGGTCAAATAGGAGGAGCCTGGGCAGAATGGGTGGGGTCAGACAGCAGAGGAGGGGCTTAGGAGGAGCCTGGGCAGAATGGGTGGGGTCAGACAGCAGAGGAGGGGCTTAGGAGGAGCCTGGGCAGAATGGGTGGGGTCAGAGAGGAGATGCTTAGGCGGAGCCTGGGCAGAATGGGTGGGGTCAGACAGCAGAGGAGGGGCTTAGGAGGAACCAAGTCAGATTGGGTGGGGTCAAATAGGAGGAGCCTAGTCAGAATGGGTGGAGTCAGAGAGGAGGGGGTATAGGAGGAGCCTAGTCAGATTGGGTAGGGTCAGAGAGGAGGGGCTTAGGAGGAGCCTAGGGGCTTAGGAGGAGCCTAGTCAGATTGGGTGGGGTCAGAGAGGAGGGGTATAGGAGGAGCCTGGGCAGAATGGGTGGGGTCAGACAGCAGATGAGGGGCTTAGGAGGAGCCTAGTCAGATTGGATTGGGGTCAAATAGGAGGAGCCTGGGCAGAATGGGTGAGGTCAGAGAGGAGGGGTATAGGAGGAGCCTAGTCAGATTGGGTGGGGTCAAATAGGAGGGGGTATAGGAGGAGCCTGGGCAGAGGGGGTATAGGAGGAGCCTAGTCAGATTGGGTGGGGTCAAATAGGAGGAGCCTGGGCAGAATGGGTGGGGTCAGACAGCAGATGAGGGGCTTAGGAGGAGCCTGGGCAGAATTGGTGGGGTCAGAGAGGAGGGGCTTAGGAGGAGCCTGGGCAGAATGGGTGGGGTCAGACAGCAGAGGAGGGGCTTAGGAGGAGCCTAGTCAGATTGGGTGGGGTCAAATAGGAGGGGCCTGGGCAGAATGGGTGAGGTCAGAGAGGAGGGGTATAGGAGGAGCCTAGTCAGATTGGGTGGGGTCAAATAGGAGGGGGTATAGGAGGAGCCTGGGCAGAATGGGTGGGGCCAGACAGCAGAGGAGGGGCTTAGGAGGAACCTAGTCAGATTGGGTGGGGTCAAATAGGAGGAGCCTGGGCAGAATGGGTGGGGTCAGACAGCAGAGGAGGGGCTTAGGAGGAGCCTGGGCAGAATGGGTGGGGTCAGAGAGGAGGGGCTTAGGAGGAGCCTGGGCAGAATGGGTGGAGTCAGAGAGGAGGGGGTATAGGAGGAGCCTGGGCAGAATGGGTATAGGAGGAGCCTAGTCAGATTGGGTGAGGTCAGAGAGGAGGGGTATAGGAGGAGCCTGGGCAGAGGGGCTTAGGAGGAGCCTGGGCAGAATGGGTGGGGTCAGACAGCAGAGGATGGGTTTAGGAGGAGCTTAGTCAGAATGGGTGGGGTCAGAGAGCAGAGGAGGGGTTAAGGAGGAGCCTAGTCAGATTGGGTGGGGTCAGAGAGGAGGGGGTATAGGAGGAGCCTAGTCAGATTGGGGTCAAATAAGAGGGGTATAGGAGGAGCCTGGGCAGAATGGGTGGGGTCAGAGGGGTATGGGAGGAGCCTGGGCAGAATGGGTGGAGTCAGAGAGGAGGGGGTATAGGAGGAGCCTAGTCAGATTGGGTGTGGTCAAATAGGAGGAGCCTGGGCAGAATGGGTGGGGTCTGAGGGCCTAGGAAGGGGTCATAGATGGAGGAGGATCCTGACTTATGGTGGGGAACTGCAAAAACTTTTTTAATGCACCCCCCTATACTTTCTGATTTCTGTTTGGAGGGGGCAGTCGGGGAGCAGTATTAAAAGGTGCTTAGGCGCAACGTGAAGAGCGATGAGGTGCACAGAATGGCATGCCTTCCAGGTACTTTTTGGGGGGGCTACCATTATTTTTTATTGCTCTGATCCTCCCTCATGGGGTGTACCCCAAATGGTTAGGGGCAACGGGGGAGGGGGGGTGGCAAAAAGCTGTTTGACAGTTTCTGTTACCAACAGGGGTCACCATACGATTCTGCTGCAGTTATGGTATTGAAAGGTACAACAAGGAGCATGTGAATGTATTTTTGCAGGTGGGGTGCCCCAAAATTTTACTGCCAGCAGCAGCAGCCCCCCTCCTCCCCACCCAGCAGATTGGTATAGGTACCTTTAGGACATTTCTGTTGAAAAAAGAGGCTATAGCGAATCGTGCTATGAAATCCTAGAGCACTAACATTTGCTAAATAAAGGTGGCATCGGAGCATACGAATGAGGCAGAGAGAGGCTACTGTTGCCAATTGGTTTGGTGGGTCATAGTGAATAACCTCAGCATGCAAATAGGCAGTGTGAGGATTGGCAGTGTCTGTAGAGAATTTTGGCATGCTCTTCAGCTTATTTTTTCCTCCTTACGTTGGCTATGAACTACAGAGGAAAGGCCCGGCCTTACTGTTGGACAAAACATGTATTTATGATTTTAAGAAGTGTAGTCTGACTGTACTGAGAGGGGCTGTACAGTACGGTAAATGCCTGTATACCCCTGCAATGTGCATCCAACTGTCACTTGAGATTCAATAGCGAACGAAGCAGCTGGGTTACTGACTGAATGTAAATGGAAGGCACATAGCAAGGGTGTTTGTGGTCACTCAAATGATTGAAACCTGGTTGATGCACTACCAAAGCTGGGGTTCCAGGAGGGAACATTTGAGGGGCATTGAGATGGTGGTGCCCAGAGGTCAAAATATGTTTCAGAGACAGAGAGGTACTGCGGTCCTGGTCCCACATTGGGGGTAGTCAAAAGTCCGGCTAAAGATTTCTGTCCAACTGTTACCACGTTTTGTGCAGCCTGGCTCCCTCTGTAACGATTCCCCAGTGTCTTTCGATCCTACAGATGACTGTAGCAAACTTCCCAAATTTTTTCTTGGCCTCATACCCCCAAAGGAGTGCCTGACATTTGCCAGCCTAACGATACTCACATTCTGGGAAAAACCTCACTAACCATGCATATTTATGCACCACACATGGCAAATCCTTGCAATTGCAGAACATCATATCGCACTTGTCATCTTTGAGGTGCTGTAAGTATTTGGATTTGAGGGAAATATTCATCCTTGCTTGCTCTCCCACCTGAAGTCTATGGTGCTGCTGTTCCTTTCTCACATGTCCCTACAAAGAGACAAGTGACACACAGACTCAATCACTCAGCAAACATATATGCTTTGACGCTTTCATCTTGCTGTTTACCTTCCAAATGTTCCCCCTTCACCACAAATACAGGCCAGCCATTCCTCATCCCCTCAGTCATCGTAGTCATTCACTCCTTAGGCCCTGCAAGACAAAAATGACCAAGAACCATGTCAGCAAGAAGGAGAAAAGCCTCAGTGTGCTCTTTTGTTCATACTGCTGCCCCCTAGTAACACTTCATGGCCACTGCAGCTTAAGAATGGGACTGAGAAGAGGGCTCTCCTATGCAAATAATGTCCTCCCATGCATACTTTCTTCTGAGACGGTCGGCGGCTTGTGCCGTGATACTGCCTCCAACATATGGTCTTCAACCAAATTTTAAAAAAGCCCACCTGCCTTAGACGAAGGATTTTGCCACTCGAAGGAAGCACATGGGGACATCACCATCATTTAGCAGGGTCCTAAATTGCCTGCTGTCCGCCTGTATACAGAACAAGGACGTTCGTGGCCGTTCGTGAGCGTTCTTCAAAGGAAGGAGGTGGGTGAATAAATCCAAGATGCCAGGGCAGGCCCAGCCCAGCCCAGTGCAGCCCAGCCCGGCACAGCGCACTGCTGTGGAGGTCCACTCCTTCACATCCTGCAGCAGGCATGATGCAGATCTACTAGAGCAAAGGCTTGACTCTGCTCTTGTCTGTCTCTTAAAGGAAAAATCTTTCCAACTTCTTATTGGACCTAATAAATGGACTCTAGCTAGCCTCAAACTCGACCCATCATTTCATTAGCCAGAGCTCATACTTGACCTTTATTTCTATCCAAGCTCACTGGCACCAAACCCCTGATTTGAGCGGGTGGCTCACACTAAAATGAAAAATCACCATCAACCAACCTATTTTACAATAAGTGTAGCACCATCCTCGCATTCTTGTGCTCAGTTATAACCCCCAATACCACAATTGCACTCTGCAATTCACCAAACTTAAAGGACAAAGAATGACGACATTGATAAAGGAAGATAAGGCCTTGTTCCTAGCACCTACTTGAGAAATAGGGCGGTTGGTAGAAGGTCATGAGAGAAAACATATGAAATGTTGGGAGACACCTGCCAAAAAAACACTAGCAAAAAAAAAATCACTGTTTGAAAATTTCCCACCTTGGGACACTTCTACAGCACTGGCAGGATTCGAACCCTGGCCTGTGAGGGCTGTCCCCCCAAAGGTACAAGCCTTACCTTTGAGCTATCTCCTTGGTGGTCTAGAGGATTGCAGTAGTAACTATAAGCAACATACAGGCCTTGGTGTCCTTCCCTGTGGCTTCCATTGCACATTAAATGGATGACCATGACATAAGGACAATTTGATAGGCTACTTACATGGAAACCAGAAAAACACTTAGCAAAAAAAAAAAAAAGAAAATCACTGTTTGAAAATTTCCCACCTTGGGATACTTCTACAGCACTGGCAGGATTCGAACCCTGGCCTGTGAGGGCTGTCCCCACCAAAGGTACAAGCCTCACCTTTGAGCTATAGCTCCTTGGTGGTCTGGAGGATTGCAGTAGTAACTATAAGCAACATACAGGCCTTGGTGTCCTTTCCTGTGGCTTCCATTGCACATTAAATGGATGACCATGACATACGGACAATTTGATAGGCTACTTACATGGAAACCAGAAAAACACTTAGCAAAAAAAAATAAAAGAAAATCACTGTTTGAAAATTTCCCACCTTGGGATACTTCTACAGCACTGGCAGGATTCGAACCCTGGCCTGTGAGGGCTGTCCCCACCAAAGGTACAAGCCTTACCTTTGAGCTATAGCTCCTTGGTGGTCTAGAGGATTGCAGAAGTAACTATAAGCAACATACAGGCCTTGGTGTCCTTTCCTGTGGCTTCCATTGCACATTAAAAGGATGACCATGACATAAGGACAATTTGATAGGCTACTTACATGGAAACCAGTGTGGTCCAGTGGGTAAATTCCTGCCTTCCATCGAGGCAACCAGGGTTCAAATCCCGGGTTCGGCACCAGGTAAGTAAATTGGTAAGTAAAATGTGTCTGTGTGTTGTGTAAAAGTGGAATCATGCCTAGCGAAAGAGGGATTGCAGATTGGTCGGTAAGTAAAATAGGTGTGGAAAGAAAGGTGAAAGAAAGAGAATGGGTGTTGTCTGTAGGAGGAGGACCCTGGGCAGGTTGGGTGGGGTCAGAGAGGAGGGGTATAGGAGGAGCCTGGGCAGAATGGGTGGGGTCAGAGAGCAGAGGAGGGGCTTAGGAGGAGCCTAGGGGCTTAGGAGGAGCCTAGTCAGATTGGGTGGGGTCAGAGAGGAGGGGTATAGGAGGAGCCTGGCAGAGGGGGGGTGTAGGAGGAGCCTAGTCAGATTGGGTGGGGTCAAATATGAGGAGCCTGGGCAGAATGGGTGGGGTCAGAGGGGAGGGGTATAGGAGGAGCCTGGGCAGAATGGGTGGGGTCGAAGAGCAGAGGAGGTGCTTAGGAGGAGCCTAGGGGCTTAGGAGGAGCCTAGTCAGATTGGGTGGGGTCAGAGAGGAGGGGTATAGGAGGAGCCTGGCAGAGGGGGGGGGTGTAGGAGGAGCCTAGTCAGATTGGGTGGGGTCAAATATGAGGAGCCTGGGCAGAATGGGTGGGGTCAGAGGGGTATGGGAGGAGCCTGGGTAGAATGGGTGGAGTCAGAGAGGAGGGGGTATAGGAGGAGCCTGGGCAGAATGGGTGGGGTCAGACAGCAGAGGAGGGGCTTAGGAGGAGCCTAGTCAGATTGGGTGGGGTCAAATAGGAGGAGCCTGGGCAGAATGGGTGGGGTCAGAGGGGTATGGGAGGAGCCTGGGTAGAATGGGTGGGGTCAGACAGCAGAGGAGGGGCTTAGGAGGAGCCTAGTCAGATTGGGTGGGGTCAGAGAGGTGGGGTATAGGAGGAGCCTGGGCAGAATGGGTGGGGTCAGACAGCAGAGGAGGGGCTTAGGAGGAGCCTAGTCAGATTGGGTGGGGTCAGAGAGGTGGGGTATAGGAGGAGCCTGGGCAGAATGGGTGGAGTCAGAGAGGAGGGGGTATAGGAGGAGCCTGGGCAGAATGGGTGGGGTCAGACAGCAGAGGAGGGGCTTAGGAGGAGGAGGAGCCTGGGCAGAATGGGTATAGGAGGAGCCTAGTCAGATTGGGTGGGGTCAGAGAGGAGGGGGTATAGGAGGAGCCTGGCAGAGGGGGGTATAGGAGGAGCCTGGGCAGATTGGGTGGGGTCAAATAGGAGGAGCCTGGGCAGAATGGGTGGGGTCAGAGGGGTATGGGAGGAGCCTGGGTAGAATGGGTGGGGTCAGACAGCAGAGGAGGGGCTTAGGAGGAGCCTGGGCAGAATGGGTGGAGTCAGAGAGGAGGGGGTATAGGAGGAGCCTGGGCAGAATGGGTATAGGAGGAGCCTAGTCAGATTGGGTGGGGTCAGAGAGGAGGGGGTATAGGAGGAGCCTGGCAGAGGGGGGGTATAGGAGGAGCCTGGGCAGAGGGGGGTGTAGGAGGAGCCTAGTCAGATTGGGTGGGGTCAAATAGGAGGAGCCTGGGCAGAATGGGTGGGGTCAGAGGGGTATGGGAGGAGCCTGGGTAGAATGGGTATAGGAGGAGCCTAGTCAGATTGGGTGGGGTCAGAGAGGAGGGGGTATAGGAGGAGCCTGGCAGAGGGGGGTGTAGGAGGAGCCTAGTCAGATTGGGTGGGGTCAAATAGGAGGAGCCTGGGTGGAGGGGGTATAGGAGGAGCCTGGCAGAGGGGGGTATAGGAGGAGCCTGGGCAGAGGGGGGTGTAGGAGGAGCCTGGGCAGAATGGGTGGGGTCAGAGAGGAGGGGCTTGGGAGGAGTCTAGTCAGATTGGGTGGGGTCAAATAGGAGGAGCCTGGGCAGAATGGGTGGGGTCAGACAGCAGAGGAGGGGTATAGGAGGAGCCTGGGCAGAGGGGGTGGGGTCAGAGAGGAGGGGTATAGGAGGAGCCTGGGCAGAGGGGGTGGGGTCAGAGAGGAGGGGTATAGGAGGAGCCTGGGCAGAGGGGGTATAGGAGGAGCCTAGTCAGATTGGGTGGGGTCAAATAGGAGGAGCCTGGGCAGAATGGGTGGGGTCAGAGGGGTATGGGAGGAGCCTGGGTAGAATGGGTGGGGTCAGACAGCAGAGGAGGGGCTTAGGAGGAGCCTGGGCAGAATGGGTGGAGTCAGAGAGGAGGGGGTATAGTAGGAGCCTGGGCAGAATGGGTATAGGAGGAGCCTAGTCAGATTGGGTGGGGTCAGAGAGGAGGGGGTATAGGAGGAGCCTGGCAGAGGGGGGGTATAGGAGGAGCCTGGGCAGAGGGGGGTGTAGGAGGAGCCTAGTCAGATTGGGTGGGGTCAAATAGGAGGAGCCTGGGCAGAATGGGTGGGGTCAGAGGGGTATGGGAGGAGCCTGGGTAGAATGGGTATAGGAGGAGCCTAGTCAGATTGGGTGGGGTCAGAGAGGAGGGGGTATAGGAGGAGCCTGGCAGAGGGGGGTGTAGGAGGAGCCTAGTCAGATTGGGTGGGGTCAAATAGGAGGAGCCTGGGTGGAGGGGGTATAGGAGGAGCCTGGCAGAGGGGGGTATAGGAGGAGCCTGGGCAGAGGGGGGTGTAGGAGGAGCCTGGGCAGAATGGGTGGGGTCAGAGAGGAGGGGCTTGGGAGGAGTCTAGTCAGATTGGGTGGGGTCAAATAGGAGGAGCCTGGGCAGAATGGGTGGGGTCAGACAGCAGAGGAGGGGTATAGGAGGAGCCTGGGCAGAGGGGGTGGGGTCAGAAAGGAGGGGTATAGGAGGAGCCTGGGCAGAGGGGGTGGGGTCAGAGAGGAGGGGTATAGGAGGAGCCTGGGCAGAGGGGGTATAGGAGGAGCCTAGTCAGATTGGGTGGGGTCAAATAGGAGGAGCCTGGGCAGAATGGGTGGAGTCAGAGAGGAGGGGGTATAGGAGGAGCCTGGGCAGAATGGGTGGGGTCAGACAGCAGAGGAGGGGCTTAGGAGGAGCCTAGTCAGGAGGAGCCTGGGCAGAGGGGGGTGTAGGAGGAGCCTAGTCAGATTGGGTGGGGTCAAATAGGAGGAGCCTGGGCAGAATGGGTGGGGTCAGAGGGGTATGGGAGGAGCCTGGGTAGAATGGGTGGAGTCAGAGAGGAGGGGGTATAGGAGGAGCCTAGTCAGAGGGGGTGGGGTCAGAGGGGGTGGGGTCAGAGAGGAGGGGCTTAGGAGGAGCCTAGTCAGATTGGGTGGGGTCAAATAGGAGGAGCCTGGGCAGAATGGGTGGGGTCAGAGAGGAGGGGCTTAGGCGGAGCCTGGGCAGAATGGGTGGGGTCAGAGAGGAGGGGCTTAGGCGTTACCTGGGCAGAATGGGTGGGGGTCAGACAGCAGAGGAGGGGCTTAGGAGGAGCCTGGGCAGAGGGGGTATAGGAGGAGCCTAGTCAGATTGGGTGGGGTCAAATAGGAGGAGCCTGGGCAGAATGGGTGGGGTCAGACAGCAGAGGAGGGGCTTAGGAGGAGCCAAGTCAGATTGGGTGGGGTCAAATAGGAGGGGTATAGGAGGAGCCTGGGCAGAATGGGTGGAGTCAGAGAGGAGGGGGTATAGGAGGAGCCTGGGCAGAATGGGTGGGGTCAGACAGCAGAGGAGGGGCTTAGGAGGAGCCTGGGCAGAATTGGTGGGGTCAGAGAGGAGGGGCTTAGGAGGAGCCTGGGCAGAATGGGTGGAGTCAGAGAGGAGGGGGTATAGGAGGAGCCTAGTCAGATTGGGTGGGGTCAGAGAGGAGGGGCTTAGGAGGAGCCTAGGGGCTTAGGAGGAGCCTAGTCAGATTGGGTGGGGTCAGAGAGGAGGGGTATAGGAGGAGCCTGGGCAGAA
This sequence comes from Lissotriton vulgaris, assembly GCF_964263255.1. Classification (NCBI taxonomy): domain Eukaryota; kingdom Metazoa; phylum Chordata; class Amphibia; order Caudata; family Salamandridae; genus Lissotriton; species Lissotriton vulgaris. The sequence goes on from NC_141695.1 coordinate 1,005,078,409, forward strand.
TGGGTGGGGTCAGACAGCAGATGAGGGGCTTAGGAGGAGCCTGGGCAGAATTGGTGGGGTCAGAGAGGAGGGGCTTAGGAGGAGCCTGGGCAGAATGGGTGGGGTCAGACAGCAGAGGAGGGGCTTAGGAGGAGCCTAGTCAGATTGGGTGGGGTCAAATAGGAGGAGCCTGGGCAGAATGGGTGAGGTCAGAGAGGAGGGGTATAGGAGGAGCCTAGTCAGATTGGGTGGGGTCAAATAGGAGGGGGTATAGGAGGAGCCTGGGCAGAGGGGGTGGGGTCAGAGAGGAGGGGCTTAGGAGGAGCCTGGGCAGAATGGGTATTAGGAGGGGCTTAGGAGGAGCCTAGTCAGATTGGGTGGGGTCAAATAGGAGGAGCCTCGGCAGAATGGGTGGGGTCAGACAGCAGAGGAGGGGCTTAGGAGGAGCCTAGTCAGATTGGGTAGGGTCAAATAGGAGGAGCCTGGGCAGAATGGGTGGGGTCAGACAGCAGAGGAGGGGTATAGGAGGAGCCTGGGCAGAGGGGGTGGGGTCAGAGAGGAGGGGTATAGGAGGAGCCTGGGCAGAGGGGGTATAGGAGGAGCCTGGGCAGAGGGGGTGGGGTCAGAGAGGAGGGGTAGAGGAGGAGCCTGGGCAGAGGGGGTATAGGAGGAGCCTGGGCAGAGGGGGTATAGGAGGAGCCTGGGCAGAGGGGGGGCTTAGGAGGAGCCTAGTCAGATTGGGTGGGGTCAAATAGGAGGAGCCTGGGCAGAATGGGTGGGGTCAGACAGCAGAGGAGGGGCTTAGGAGGAGCCTGGGCAGGAGGAGGGGGTATATGGGCAGAATGGGTGGGGTCAGAGAGGAGGGGCTTAGGAGGAGCCTGGGCAGAATGGGTGGAGTCAGAGAGGAGGAGCCTGGGCAGAATGGGTGGGGTCAGACAGCAGAGGAGGGGCTTAGGAGGAGCCAAGTCAGATTGGGTGGGGTCAAATAGGAGGGGTATAGGAGGAGCCTGGGCAGAGGGGGTATAGGAGGAGCCTAGTCAGATTGGGTGGGGTCAAATAGGAGGAGCCTGGGCAGAATGGGTGGGGTCAGACAGCAGAGGAGGGGCTTAGGAGGAGCCAAGTCAGATTGGGTGGGGTCAAATAGGAGGGGTATAGGAGGAGCCTGGGCAGAGGGGGGTGTAGGAGGAGCCTAGTCAGATTGGGTGGGGTCAAATAGGAGGAGCCTGGGCAGAATGGGTGGGGCCAGACAGCAGAGGAGGGGCTTAGGAGGAACCTAGTCAGATTGGGTGGGGTCAAATAGGAGGAGCCTGGGCAGAATGGGTGGGGTCAGACAGCAGAGGAGGGGCTTAGGAGGAGCCTGGGCAGAATGGGTGGGGTCAGAGAGGAGATGCTTAGGCGGAGCCTGGGCAGAATGGGTGGGGTCAGACAGCAGAGGAGGGGCTTAGGAGGAACCAAGTCAGATTGGGTGGGGTCAAATAGGAGGAGCCTAGTCAGAATGGGTGGAGTCAGAGAGGAGGGGGTATAGGAGGAGCCTAGTCAGATTGGGTAGGGTCAGAGAGGAGGGGCTTAGGAGGAGCCTAGGGGCTTAGGAGGAGCCTAGTCAGATTGGGTGGGGTCAGAGAGGAGGGGTATAGGAGGAGCCTGGGCAGAATGGGTGGGGTCAGACAGCAGATGAGGGGCTTAGGAGGAGCCTAGTCAGATTGGATTGGGGTCAAATAGGAGGAGCCTGGGCAGAATGGGTGGGGTCAAATAGGAGGGGGTATAGGAGGAGCCTGGGCAGAATGGGTGGGGCCAAATAGGAGGGGGTATAGGAGGAGCCTGGGCAGAATGGGTGGGGCCAGACAGCAGAGGAGGGGCTTAGGAGGAACCTAGTCAGATTGGGTGGGGTCAAATAGGAGGAGCCTGGGCAGAATGGGTGGGGTCAGACAGCAGAGGAGGGGCTTAGGAGGAGCCTGGGCAGAATGGGTGGGGTCAGAGAGGAGGGGCTTAGGAGGAGCCTAGTCAGATTGGGTGAGGTCAGAGAGGAGGGGTATAGGAGGAGCCTGGGCAGAGGGGCTTAGGAGGAGCCTGGGCAGAATGGGTGGGGTCAGACAGCAGAGGATGGGTTTAGGAGGAGCTTAGTCAGAATGGGTGGGGTCAGAGAGCAGAGGAGGGGTTAAGGAGGAGCCTAGTCAGATTGGGTGGGGTCAGAGAGGAGGGGGTATAGGAGGAGCCTAGTCAGATTGGGGTCAAATAAGAGGGGTATAGGAGGAGCCTGGGCAGAATGGGTGGGGTCAGAGGGGTATGGGAGGAGCCTGGGCAGAATGGGTGGAGTCAGAGAGGAGGGGGTATAGGAGGAGCCTAGTCAGATTGGGTGTGGTCAAATAGGAGGAGCCTGGGCAGAATGGGTGGGGTCTGAGGGCCTAGGAAGGGGTCATAGATGGAGGAGGATCCTGACTTATGGTGGGGAACTGCAAAAACTTTTTTAATGCACCCCCCTATACTTTCTGATTTCTGTTTGGAGGGGGCAGTCGGGGAGCAGTATTAAAAGGTGCTTAGGCGCAACGTGAAGAGCGATGAGGTGCACAGAATGGCATGCCTTCCAGGTACTTTTTGGGGGGGCTACCATTATTTTTTATTGCTCTGATCCTCCCTCATGGGGTGTACCCCAAATGGTTAGGGGCAACGGGGGAGGGGGGGTGGCAAAAAGCTGTTTGACAGTTTCTGTTACCAACAGGGGTCACCATACGATTCTGCTGCAGTTATGGTATTGAAAGGTACAACAAGGAGCATGTGAATGTATTTTTGCAGGTGGGGTGCCCCAAAATTTTACTGCCAGCAGCAGCAGCCCCCCTCCTCCCCACCCAGCAGATTGGTATAGATACCTTTAGGACATTTCTGTTGAAAAAAGAGGCTATAGCGAATCGTGCTATGAAATCCTAGAGCACTAACATTTGCTAAATAAAGGTGGCATCGGAGCATACGAATGAGGCAGAGAGAGGCTACTGTTGCCAATTGGTTTGGTGGGTCATAGTGAATAACCTCAGCATGCAAATAGGCAGTGTGAGGATTGGCAGTGTCTGTAGAGAATTTTGGCATGCTCTTCAGCTTATTTTTTCCTCCTTACGTTGGCTATGAACTACAGAGGAAAGGCCCGGCCTTACTGTTGGACAAAACATGTATTTATGATTTTAAGAAGTGTAGTCTGACTGTACTGAGAGGGGCTGTACAGTACGGTAAATGCCTGTATACCCCTGCAATGTGCATCCAACTGTCACTTGAGATTCAATAGCGAACGAAGCAGCTGGGTTACTGACTGAATGTAAATGGAAGGCACATAGCAAGGGTGTTTGTGGTCACTCAAATGATTGAAACCTGGTTGATGCACTACCAAAGCTGGGGTTCCAGGAGGGAACATTTGAGGGGCATTGAGATGGTGGTGCCCAGAGGTCAAAATATGTTTCAGAGACAGAGAGGTACTGCGGTCCTGGTCCCACATTGGGGGTAGTCAAAAGTCCGGCTAAAGATTTCTGTCCAACTGTTACCACGTTTTGTGCAGCCTGGCTCCCTCTGTAACGATTCCCCAGTGTCTTTCGATCCTACAGATGACTGTAGCAAACTTCCCAAATTTTTTCTTGGCCTCATACCCCCAAAGGAGTGCCTGACATTTGCCAGCCTAACGATACTCACATTCTGGGAAAAACCTCACTAACCATGCATATTTATGCACCACACATGGCAAATCCTTGCAATTGCAGAACATCATATCGCACTTGTCATCTTTGAGGTGCTGTAAGTATTTGGATTTGAGGGAAATATTCATCCTTGCTTGCTCTCCCACCTGAAGTCTATGGTGCTGCTGTTCCTTTCTCACATGTCCCTACAAAGAGACAAGTGACACACAGACTCAATCACTCAGCAAACATATATGCTTTGACGCTTTCATCTTGCTGTTTACCTTCCAAATGTTCCCCCTTCACCACAAATACAGGCCAGCCATTCCTCATCCCCTCAGTCATCGTAGTCATTCACTCCTTAGGCCCTGCAAGACAAAAATGACCAAGAACCATGTCAGCAAGAAGGAGAAAAGCCTCAGTGTGCTCTTTTGTTCATACTGCTGCCCCCTAGTAACACTTCATGGCCACTGCAGCTTAAGAATGGGACTGAGAAGAGGGCTCTCCTATGCAAATAATGTCCTCCCATGCATACTTTCTTCTGAGACGGTCGGCGGCTTGTGCCGTGATACTGCCTCCAACATATGGTCTTCAACCAAATTTTAAAAAAGCCCACCTGCCTTAGACGAAGGATTTTGCCACTCGAAGGAAGCACATGGGGACATCACCATCATTTAGCAGGGTCCTAAATTGCCTGCTGTCCGCCTGTATACAGAACAAGGACGTTCGTGGCCGTTCGTGAGCGTTCTTCAAAGGAAGGAGGTGGGTGAATAAATCCAAGATGCCAGGGCAGGCCCAGCCCAGCCCAGTGCAGCCCAGCCCGGCACAGCGCACTGCTGTGGAGGTCCACTCCTTCACATCCTGCAGCAGGCATGATGCAGATCTACTAGAGCAAAGGCTTGACTCTGCTCTTGTCTGTCTCTTAAAGGAAAAATCTTTCCAACTTCTTATTGGACCTAATAAATGGACTCTAGCTAGCCTCAAACTCGACCCATCATTTCATTAGCCAGAGCTCATACTTGACCTTTATTTCTATCCAAGCTCACTGGCACCAAACCCCTGATTTGAGCGAGTGGCTCACACTAAAATGAAAAATCACCATCAACCAACCTATTTTACAATAAGTGTAGCACCATCCTCGCATTCTTGTGCTCAGTTATAACCCCCAATACCACAATTGCACTCTGCAATTCACCAAACTTAAAGGACAAAGAATGACGACATTGATAAAGGAAGATAAGGCCTTGTTCCTAGCACCTACTTGAGAAATAGGGCGGTTGGTAGAAGGTCATGAGAGAAAACATATGAAATGTTGGGAGACACCTGCCAAAAAAACACTAGCAAAAAAAAAATCACTGTTTGAAAATTTCCCACCTTGGGACACTTCTACAGCACTGGCAGGATTCGAACCCTGGCCTGTGAGGGCTGTCCCCCCAAAGGTACAAGCCTTACCTTTGAGCTATCTCCTTGGTGGTCTAGAGGATTGCAGTAGTAACTATAAGCAAAATACAGGCCTTGGTGTCCTTCCCTGTGGCTTCCATTGCACATTAAATGGATGACCATGACATAAGGACAATTTGATAGGCTACTTACATGGAAACCAGAAAAACACTTAGCAAAAAAAAAAAAAAGAAAATCACTGTTTGAAAATTTCCCACCTTGGGATACTTCTACAGCACTGGCAGGATTCGAACCCTGGCCTGTGAGGGCTGTCCCCACCAAAGGTACAAGCCTCACCTTTGAGCTATAGCTCCTTGGTGGTCTGGAGGATTGCAGTAGTAACTATAAGCAACATACAGGCCTTGGTGTCCTTTCCTGTGGCTTCCATTGCACATTAAATGGATGACCATGACATACGGACAATTTGATAGGCTACTTACATGGAAACCAGAAAAACACTTAGCAAAAAAAAATAAAAGAAAATCACTGTTTGAAAATTTCCCACCTTGGGATACTTCTACAGCACTGGCAGGATTCGAACCCTGGCCTGTGAGGGCTGTCCCCACCAAAGGTACAAGCCTTACCTTTGAGCTATAGCTCCTTGGTGGTCTAGAGGATTGCAGAAGTAACTATAAGCAACATACAGGCCTTGGTGTCCTTTCCTGTGGCTTCCATTGCACATTAAAAGGATGACCATGACATAAGGACAATTTGATAGGCTACTTACATGGAAACCAGTGTGGTCCAGTGGGTAAATTCCTGCCTTCCATCGAGGCAACCAGGGTTCAAATCCCGGGTTCGGCACCAGGTAAGTAAATTGGTAAGTAAAATGTGTCTGTGTGTTGTGTAAAAGTGGAATCATGCCTAGCGAAAGAGGGATTGCAGATTGGTCGGTAAGTAAAATAGGTGTGGAAAGAAAGGTGAAAGAAAGAGAATGGGTGTTGTCTGTAGGAGGAGGACCCTGGGCAGGTTGGGTGGGGTCAGAGAGGAGGGGTATAGGAGGAGCCTGGGCAGAATGGGTGGGGTCAGAGAGCAGAGGAGGGGCTTAGGAGGAGCCTAGGGGCTTAGGAGGAGCCTAGTCAGATTGGGTGGGGTCAGAGAGGAGGGGTATAGGAGGAGCCTGGGCAGAATGGGTGGGGTCAGAGAGCAGAGGAGGGGCTTAGTAGGGGCTTAGGAGGAGCCTAGTCAGATTGGGTGGGGTCAGAGAGGAGGGGTATAGGAGGAGCCTGGCAGAGGGGGGGTGTAGGAGGAGCCTAGTCAGATTGGGTGGGGTCAAATATGAGGAGCCTGGGCAGAATGGGTGGGGTCAGAGGGGAGGGGTATAGGAGGAGCCTGGGCAGAATGGGTGGGGTCGAAGAGCAGAGGAGGTGCTTAGGATGAGCCTAGGGGCTTAGGAGGAGCCTAGTCAGATTGGGTGGGGTCAGAGAGGAGGGGTATAGGAGGAGCCTGGCAGAGGGGGGGTGTAGGAGGAGCCTAGTCAGATTGGGTGGGGTCAAATAGGAGGAGCCTGGGCAGAATGGGTGGGGTCAGAGGGGTATGGGAGGAGCCAGGGTAGAATGGGTGGGGTCAGACAGCAGAGATGGGGCTTAGGAGGAGCCTAGTCAGATTGGGTGGGGTCAGAGAGGTGGGGTATAGGAGGAGCCTGGGCAGAATGGGTGGGGTCAGACAGCAGAGGAGGGGCTTAGGAGGAGCCTAGTCAGATTGGGTGGGGTCAGAGAGGTGGGGTATAGGAGGAGCCTGGGCAGAATGGGTGGAGTCAGAGAGGAGGGGGTATAGGAGGAGCCTGGGCAGAATGGGTGGGGTCAGAGAGGAGGGGCTTAGGCGGAGCCTGGGCAGAATGGGTGGGGGTCAGACAGCAGAGGAGGGGCTTAGGAGGAGCCTGGGCAGAGGGGGTATAGGAGGAGCCTAGTCAGATTGGGTGGGGTCAAATAGGAGGAGCCTGGGCAGAATGGGTGGGGTCAGACAGCAGAGGAGGGGCTTAGGAGGAGCCAAGTCAGATTGGGTGGGGTCAAATAGGAGGGGTATAGGAGGAGCCTGGGCAGAATGGGTGGGGTCAGAGGGGTATGGGAGGAGCCTGGGCAGAATGGGTGGAGTCAGAGAGGAGGGGGTATAGGAGGAGCCTGGGCAGAATGGGTGGGGTCAGACAGCAGAGGAGGGGCTTAGGAGGAGCCTGGGCAGAATGGGTGGGGTCAGACAGCAGAGGAGGGGCTTAGGAGGAGCCTGGGCAGAATGGGTGGGGTCAGAGAGGAGATGCTTAGGCAGAGCCTGGGCAGTATGGGTGGGGTCAGACAGCAGAGGAGGGGCTTAGGAAGAGCCTAGTCAGATTGGGTGGGGTCAAATAGGAGGAGCCTAGTCAGAATGGGTGGAGTCAGAGAGGAGGGGGTATAGGAGGAGCCTAGTCAGATTGGGTGGGGTCAGAGAGGAGGGGCTTAGGAGGAGCCTAGGGGCTTAGGAGGAGCCTAGTCAGATTGGGTGGGGTCAGAGAGGAGGGGCTTAGGAGGAGCCTGGGCAGAATGGGTGGGGTCAGACAGCAGAGGAGGGGCTTAGGAGGAGCCTAGTCAGATTGGGTGGGGTCAAATAGGAGGAGCCTGGGCAGAATGGGTGGGGTCAGAGGGGTATGGGAGGAGCCTGGGCAGAATGGGTGGGGTCAGACAGCAGAGGAGGGGCTTAGGAGGAGCCTGGGCAGAATGGGTGGGGTCAGAGAGGAGGGGCTTAGGCGGAGCCTGGGCAGAATGGGTGGAGTCAGAGAGGAGGGGGTATAGGAGGAGCCTGGGCAGAATGGGTATAGGAGGAGCCTAGTCAGATTGGGTGGGGTCAGAGAGGAGGGGGTATAGGAGGAGCCTGGCAGAGGGGGGTGTAGGAGGAGCCTAGTCAGATTGGGTGGGGTCAAATAGGAGGAGCCTGGGCAGAATGGGTGGGGTCAGAGGGGTATGGGAGGAGCCTGGGTAGAATGGGTGGGGTCAGACAGCAGAGGAGGGGCTTAGGAGGAGCCTGGGCAGAATGGGTGGAGTCAGAGAGGAGGGGGTATAGGAGGAGCCTGGGCAGAGGGGGGTGTAGGAGGAGCCTAGTCAGATTGGGTGGGGTCAAATAGGAGGAGCCTGGGCAGAATGGGTGGGGTCAGAGGGGTATGGGAGGAGCCTGGGTAGAATGGGTGGAGTCAGAGAGGAGGGGGTATAGGAGGAGCCTGGCAGAGGGGGGTATAGGAGGAGCCTGGGCAGAGGGGGGTGTAGGAGGAGCCTGGGCAGAATGGGTGGGGTCAGAGAGGAGGGGCTTGGGAGGAGCCTAGTCAGATTGGGTGGGGTCAAATAGGAGGAGCCTGGGCAGAATGGGTGGGGTCAGAGAGGAGGGGGTATAGGAGGAGCCTGGCAGAGGGGGGTATAGGAGGAGCCTGGGCAGAGGGGGGTGTAGGAGGAGCCTAGTCAGATTGGGTGGGGTCAAATAGGAGGAGCCTGGGCAGAATGGGTGAGGTCAGAGAGGAGGGGTATAGGAGGAGCCTAGTCAGATTGGGTGGGGTCAAATAGGAGGGGGTATAGGAGGAGCCTGGCCAGAATGGGTGGGGCCAGACAGCAGAGGAGGGGCTTAGGAGGAACCTAGTCAGATTGGGTGGGGTCAAATAGGAGGAGCCTGGGCAGAATGGGTGGGGTCAGAGAGGAGGGGCTTAGGAGGAGCCTGGGCAGAATTGGTGGGGTCAGAGAGGAGGGGCTTAGGAGGAGCCTGGGCAGAATGGGTGGGGTCAGACAGCAGAGGAGGGGCTTAGGAGGAGCCTAGTCAGATTGGGTGGGGTCAAATAGGAGGAGCCTGGGCAGAATGGGTGAGGTCAGAGAGGAGGGGTATAGGAGGAGCCTAGTCAGATTGGGTGGGGTCAAATAGGAGGGGGTATAGGAGGAGCCTGGCCAGAATGGGTGGGGCCAGACAGCAGAGGAGGGGCTTAGGAGGAACCTAGTCAGATTGGGTGGGGTCAAATAGGAGGAGCCTGGGCAGAATGGGTGGGGGCAGACAGCAGAGGAGGGGCTTAGGAGGAGCCTAGTCAGATTGGGTGGGGTCAAATAGGAGGAGCCTAGTCAGAATGGTTGGAGTCAGAGAGGAGGGGGTATAGGAGGAGCCTAGTCAGATTGGGTGGGGTCAGAGAGGAGGGGCTTAGGAGGAGCCTAGGGGCTTAGGAGGAGCCTAGTCAGATTGGGTGGGGTCAGAGAGGAGGGGTATAGGAGGAGCCTGGGCAGAATGGGTGGGGTCAGACAGCAGATGAGGGGCTTAGGAGGAGCCTGGGCAGAATTGGTGGGGTCAGAGAGGAGGGGCTTAGGAGGAGCCTGGGCAGAATGGGTGGGGTCAGAGGGGTATGGGAGGAGCCTGGGTAGAATGGGTGGAGTCAGAGAGGAGGGGGTATACGAGGAGCCTGGGCAGAGGGGTGTAGGAGGAGCCTGGGCAGAATGGGAGGAGCCTGGGTAGAATGGGTGGAGTCAGAGAGGAGGGGGTATAGGAGGAGCCTGGCAGAGGGGGGTGTAGGAGGAGCCTAGTCAGATTGGGTGGGGTCAAATAGGAGGAGCCTGGGCAGAATGGGTGGGGTCAGAGGGGTATGGGAGGAGCCTGGGTAGAATGGGTGGAGTCAGAGAGGAGGGGGTATAGGAGGAGCCTGGGCAGAATGGGTGGAGTCAGACAGCAGAGGAGGGGCTTAGGAGGAGCCTGGGCAGAATGGGTGGGGTCAGAGAGGAGGAGCCTGGGCAGAATGGGTGGGGTCAGACAGCAGAGGAGGGGCTTAGGAGGAGCCTAGTCAGATTGGGTGGGGTCAGAGAGGTGGGGTATAGGAGGAGCCTGGGCAGAATGGGTGGAGTCAGAGAGGAGGGGGTATAGGAGGAGCCAGGGCAGAATGGGTGGGGTCAGACAGCAGAGGAGGGGCTTAGGAGGAGCCTGGGCAGAGGGGGTGGTGTCAGAGAGGAGGGGCTTAGGAGGAGCTTAGTCAGATTGGGTGGGGTCAAATAGGAGGAGCCTGGGCAGAATGGGTGGGGTCAGAGGGGTATGGGAGGAGCCTGGGCAGAATGGGTGGGGTCAGACAGCAGAGGAGGGGCTTAGGAGGAGCCTGGGCAGAATGGGTGGAGTCAGAGAGGAGGGGGTATAGGAGGAGCCTGGGCAGAATGGGTATAGGAGGAGCCTAGTCAGATTGGGTGTGGTCAAATAGGAGGAGCCTGGGCAGAATGGGTGGGGTCAGAGAGGAGGGGGTATAGGAGGAGCCTGGCAGAGGGGGGTATAGGAGGAGCCTGGGCAGAGGGGGGTGTAGGAGGAGCCTAGTCAGATTGGGTGGGGTCAAATAGGAGGAGCCTGGGCAGAATGGGTGGGGTCAGAGGGGTATGGGAGGAGCCTGGGTAGAATGGGTGGAGTCAGAGAGGAGGGGGTATAGGAGGAGCCTGGCAGAGGGGGGTGTAGGAGGAGCCTAGTCAGATTGGGTGGGGTCAAATAGGAGGAGCCTGGGCAGAATGGGTGGGGTCAGAGGGGTATGGGAGGAGCCTGGGTAGAATGGGTGGAGTCAGAGAGGAGGGGGTATAGGAGGAGCCTGGCAGAGGGGGGTGTAGGAGGAGCCTAGTCAGATTGGGTGGGGTCAAATAGGAGGAGCCTGGGCAGAGGGGGTGGGGTCAGAGAGGAGGGGTATAGGAGGAGCCTGGGCAGAATGGGTGGGGTCAGACAGCAGAGGAGGGGCTTAGGAGGAGCCTGGGCAGAATGGGTGGGGTCAGAGAGGAGGGGCTTAGGAGGAGCCTAGTCAGATTGGGTGGGGTCAAATAGGAGGAGCCTGGGCAGAATGGGTGGGGTCAGACAGCAGAGGAGGGGCTTAGGAGGAGCCTAGTCAGATTGGGTGGGGTCAAATAGGAGGAGCCTGGGCAGAATGGGTGGGGTCAGACAGCAGAGGAGGGGTATAGGAGGAGCCTGGGCAGAGGGGGTGGGGTCAGAGAGGAGGGGTATAGGAGGAGCCTGGGCAGAGGGGGTATAGGAGGAGCCTAGTCAGATTGGGTGGGGTCAAATAGGAGGAGCCTGGGCAGAATGGGTGGAGTCAGAGAGGAGGGGGTATAGGAGGAGCCTGGGCAGAATGGGTGGGGTCAGACAGCAGAGGAGGGGCTTAGGAGGAGCCTAGTCAGATTGGGTGGGGTCAGAGAGGTGGGGTATAGGAGGAGCCTGGGGAGAATGGGTGGGGTCAGACAGCAGAGAAGGGGCTTAGGAGGAGCCTTGTCAGATTGGGTGGGGTCAAATAGGAGGAGCCTGGGCAGAGGGGGGTATAGGAGAAGCCTAGTCAGATTGGGTGGGGTCAGAGAGCAGAGGAGGGGCCTAGGAGGAGCCTAGGGGCTTAGGAGGAGCCTAGTCAGATTGGGTGGGGTCAGAGAGGAGGGGCTTAGGAGGAGCCTGGGCAGAATGAGTGGGGTCAGACAGCAGAGGAGGGGCTTAGGAGGAGCCTAGGGGCTTAGGAGGAGCCTAGTCAGATTGGGTGGGGTCAAATAGGAGGAGCCTGGGCAGAATGGGTGGGGTCAGAGGGGTATGGGAGGAGCCTGGGTAGAATGGGTGGAGTCAGAGAGGAGGGGGTATAGGAGGAGCCTGGGCAGAGGGGGGTGTAGGAGGAGCCTAGTCAGATTGGGTGGGGTCAAATAGGAGGAGCCTGGGCAGAATGGGTGGGGTCAGAGGGGTATGGGAGGAGCCTGGGTAGAATGGGTGGAGTCAGAGAGGAGGGGGTATAGGAGGAGCCTAGTCAGATTGGGTGGGGTCAAATAGGAGGAGCCTGGGCACAATGGGAGGGGTCAGAGGGGTATGGGAGGAGCCTGGGTAGAATGGGTGGAGTCAGAGAGGAGGGGGTATAGGAGGAGCCTAGTCAGAGGGGGTGGGGTCAGAGAGGAGGGGCTTAGGAGGAGCCCAGTCAGATTGGGTGGGGTCAAAAAGGAGGAGCCTGGGCAGAATGGGTGGAGTCAGAGAGGTGGGGCTTAGGAGGAGCCTGGGCAGAATGGGTGGGGTCAGAGAGGAGGGGCTTAGGCGGAGCCTGGGCAGAATGGGTGGGGGTCAGACAGCAGAGGAGGGGCTTAGGAGGAGCCTGGGCAGAGGGGGTATAGGAGGAGCCTAGTCAGATTGGGTGGGGTCAAATAGGAGGAGCCTGGGCAGAATGGGTGGGGTCAGACAGCAGAGGAGGGGCTTAGGAGGAGCCAAGTCAGATTGGGTGGGGTCAAATAGGAGGGGTATAGGAGGAGCCTGGGCAGAATGGGTGGGGTCAGAGGGGTATGGGAGGAGCCTGGGCAGAATGGGTGGAGTCAGAGAGGAGGGGGTATAGGAGGAGCCTGGGCAGAATGGGTGGGGTCAGACAGCAGAGGAGGGGCTTAGGAGGAGCCTGGGCAGAATGGGTGGGGTCAGACAGCAGAGGAGGGGCTTAGGAGGAGCCTGGGCAGAATGGGTGGGGTCAGAGAGGAGATGCTTAGGCAGAGCCTGGGCAGTATGGGTGGGGTCAGACAGCAGAGGAGGGGCTTAGGAGGAGCCTAGTCAGATTGGGTGGGGTCAAATAGGAGGAGCCTAGTCAGAATGGGTGGAGTCAGAGAGGAGGGGGTATAGGAGGAGCCTAGTCAGATTGGGTGGGGTCAGAGAGGAGGGGCTTAGGAGGAGCCTAGGGGCTTAGGAGGAGCCTAGTCAGATTGGGTGGGGTCAGAGAGGAGGGGTATAGGAGGAGCCTGGGCAGAATGGGTGGGGTCAGACAGCAGATGAGGGGCTTAGGAGGAGCCTGGGCAGAATTGGTGGGGTCAGAGAGGAGGGGCTTAGGAGGAGCCTGGGCAGAATGGGTGGGGTCAGACAGCAGAGGAGGGGCTTAGGAGGAGCCTAGTCAGATTGGGTGGGGTCAAATAGGAGGAGCCTGGGCAGAATGGGTGAGGTCAGAGAGGAGGGGTATAGGAGGAGCCTAGTCAGATTGGGTGGGGTCAAATAGGAGGGGGTATAGGAGGAGCCTGGGCAGAATGGGTGGGGTCAAATAGGAGGAGCCTGGGCAGAATGGGTGGGGTCAGACAGCAGAGGAGGGGCTTAGGAGGAGCCTAGTCAGATTGGGTGGGGTCAAATAGGAGGAGCCTAGTCAGAATGGTTGGAGTCAGAGAGGAGGGGGTATAGGAGGAGCCTAGTCAGATTGGGTGGGGTCAGAGAGGAGGGGCTTAGGAGGAGCATAGGGGCTTAGGAGGAGCCTAGTCAGATTGGGTGGGGTCAGAGAGGAGGGGTATAGGAGGAGCCTGGGCAGAATGGGTGGGGTCAGACAGCAGATGAGGGGCTTAGGAGGAGCCTGGGCAGAATTGGTGGGGTCAGAGAGGAGGGGCTTAGGAGGAGCCTGGGCAGAATGGGTGGGGTCAGAGGGGTATGGGAGGAGCCTGGGTAGAATGGGTGGAGTCAGAGAGGAGGGGGTATAGGAGGAGCCTGGGCAGAGGGGTGTAGGAGGAGCCTGGGCAGAATGGGAGGAGCCTGGGTAGAATGGGTGGAGTCAGAGAGGAGGGGGTATAGGAGGAGCCTGGCAGAGGGGGGTGTAGGAGGAGCCTAGTCAGATTGGGTGGGGTCAAATAGGAGGAGCCTGGGCAGAATGGGTGGGGTCAGAGGGGTATGGGAGGAGCCTGGGTAGAATGGGTGGAGTCAGAGAGGAGGGGGTATAGGAGGAGCCTGGGCAGAATGGGTGGGGTCAGACAGCAGAGGAGGGGCTTAGGAGGAGCCTGGGCAGAATGGGTGGGGTCAGAGAGGAGGAGCCTGGGCAGAATGGGTGGGGTCAGACAGCAGAGGAGGGGCTTAGGAGGAGCCTAGTCAGATTGGGTGGGGTCAGAGAGGTGGGGTATAGGAGGAGCCTGGGCAGAATGGGTGGAGTCAGAGAGGAGGGGGTATAGGAGGAGCCTGGGCAGAATGGGTGGGGTCAGACAGCAGAGGAGGGGCTTAGGAGGAGCCTGGGCAGAGGGGGTGGTGTCAGAGAGGAGGGGCTTAGGAGGAGCTTAGTCAGATTGGGTGGGGTCAAATAGGAGGAGCCTGGGCAGAATGGGTGGGGTCAGAGGGGTATGGGAGGAGCCTGGGCAGAATGGGTGGGGTCAGACAGCAGAGGAGGGGCTTAGGAGGAGCCTGGGCAGAATGGGTGGGGTCAGAGAGGAGGGGCTTAGGCGGAGCCTGGGCAGAATGGGTGGGGTCAGAGAGGAGGGGCTTAGGCGGAGCCTGGGCAGAATGGGTGGGGTCAGACAGCAGAGGAGGGGCTTAGGAGGAGCCTGGGCAGGAGGAGGGGGTATATGGGCAGAATGGGTGGGGTCAGAGAGGAGGGGCTTAGGAGGAGCCTGGGCAGAATGGGTGGAGTCAGAGAGGAGGGGGTATAGGAGGAGCCTGGGCAGAATGGGTATAGGAGGAGCCTAGTCAGATTGGGTGTGGTCAAATAGGAGGAGCCTGGGCAGAATGGGTGGGGTCAGAGAGGAGGGGGTATAGGAGGAGCCTGGCAGAGGGGGGTATAGGAGGAGCCTGGGCAGAGGGGGGTGTAGGAGGAGCCTAGTCAGATTGGGTGGGGTCAAATAGGAGGAGCCTGGGCAGAATGGGTGGGGTCAGAGGGGTATGGGAGGAGCCTGGGTAGAATGGGTGGAGTCAGAGAGGAGGGGGTATAGGAGGAGCCTGGCAGAGGGGGGTGTAGGAGGAGCCTAGTCAGATTGGGTGGGGTCAAATAGGAGGAGCCTGGGCAGAATGGGTGGGGTCAGAGGGGTATGGGAGGAGCCTGGGTAGAATGGGTGGAGTCAGAGAGGAGGGGGTATAGGAGGAGCCTGGCAGAGGGGGGTGTAGGAGGAGCCTAGTCAGATTGGGTGGGGTCAAATAGGAGGAGCCTGGGCAGAGGGGGTGGGGTCAGAGAGGAGGGGTATAGGAGGAGCCTGGGCAGAATGGGTGGGGTCAGACAGCAGAGGAGGGGCTTAGGAGGAGCCTGGGCAGAATGGGTGGGGTCAGAGAGGAGGGGCTTAGGAGGAGCCTAGTCAGATTGGGTGGGGTCAAATAGGAGGAGCCTGGGCAGAATGGGTGGGGTCAGACAGCAGAGGAGGGGCTTAGGAGGAGCCTAGTCAGATTGGGTGGGGTCAAATAGGAGGAGCCTGGGCAGAATGGGTGGGGTCAGACAGCAGAGGAGGGGTATAGGAGGAGCCTGGGCAGAGGGGGTGGGGTCAGAGAGGAGGGGTATAGGAGGAGCCTGGGCAGAGGGGGTATAGGAGGAGCCTAGTCAGATTGGGTGGGGTCAAATAGGAGGAGCCTGGGCAGAATGGGTGGAGTCAGAGAGGAGGGGGCATAGGAGGAGCCTGGGCAGAATGGGTGGGGTCAGACAGCAGAGGAGGGGCTTAGGAGGAGCCTAGTCAGATTGGGTGGGGTCAGAGAGGTGGGGTATAGGAGGAGCCTGGGGAGAATGGGTGGGGTCAGACAGCAGAGAAGGGGCTTAGGAGGAGCCTTGTCAGATTGGGTGGGGTCAAATAGGAGGAGCCTGGGCAGAGGGGGGTATAGGAGGAGCCTAGTCAGATTGGGTGTGGTCAGAGAGCAGAGGAGGGGCTTAGGAGGAGCCTAGGGGCTTAGGAGGAGCCTAGTCAGATTGGGTGGGGTCAGAGAGGAGGGGCTTAGGAGGAGCCTGGGCAGAATGAGTGGGGTCAGACAGCAGAGGAGGGGCTTAGGAGGAGCCTAGGGGCTTAGGAGGAGCCTAGTCAGATTGGGTGGGGTCAAATAGGAGGAGCCTGGGCAGAATGGGTGGGGTCAGAGGGGTATGGGAGGAGCCTGGGTAGAATGGGTGGAGTCAGCGAGGAGGGGGTATAGGAGGAGCCTGGGCAGAGGGGGGTGTAGGAGGAGCCTAGTCAGATTGGGTGGGGTCAAATAGGAGGAGCCTGGGCAGAATGGGTGGGGTCGGAGGGGTATGGGAGGAGCCTGGGTAGAATGGGTGGAGTCAGAGAGGAGGGGGTATAGGAGGAGCCTAGTCAGATTGGGTGGGGTCAAATAGGAGGAGCCTGGGCACAATGGGAGGGGTCAGAGGGGTATAGGAGGAGCCTGGGTAGAATGGGTGGAGTCAGAGAGGAGGGGGTATAGGAGGAGCCTAGTCAGAGGGGGTGGGGTCAGAGAGGAGGGGCTTAGGAGGAGCCTAGTCAGATTGGGTGGGGTCAAATAGGAGGAGCCTGGGCAGAATGGGTGGAGTCAGAGAGGTGGGGCTTAGGAGGAGCCTGGGCAGAATGGGTGGGGTCAGAGAGGAGGGGCTTAGGCGGAGCCTGGGCAGAATGGGCGGGGGTCAGACAGCAGAGGAGGGGCTTAGGAGGAGCCTGGGCAGAGGGGGTATAGGAGGAGCCTAGTCAGATTGGGTGGGGTCAAATAGGAGGAGCCTGGGCAGAATGGGTGGGGTCAGACAGCAGAGGAGGGGCTTAGGAGGAGCCAAGTCAGATTGGGTGGGGTCAAATAGGAGGGGTATAGGAGGAGCCTGGGCAGAATGGGTGGGGTCAGAGGGGTATGGGAGGAGCCTGGGCAGAATGGGTGGAGTCAGAGAGGAGGGGGTATAGGAGGAGCCTGGGCAGAATGGGTGGGGTCAGACAGCAGAGGAGGGGCTTAGGAGGAGCCTGGGAAGAATGGGTGGGGTCAGACAGCAGAGGAGGGGCTTAGGAGGAGCCTGGGCAGAATGGGTGGGGTCAGAGAGGAGATGCTTAGGCAGAGCCTGGGCAGTATGGGTGGGGTCAGACAGCAGAGGAGGGGCTTAGGAGGAGCCTAGTCAGATTGGGTGGGGTCAAATAGGAGGAGCCTAGTCAGAATGGGTGGAGTCAGAGAGGAGGGGGTATAGGAGGAGCCTAGTCAGATTGGGTGGGGTCAGAGAGGAGGGGCTTAGGAGGAGCCTAGGGGCTTAGGAGGAGCCTAGTCAGATTGGGTGGGGTCAGAGAGGAGGGGTATAGGAGGAGCCTGGGCAGAATGGGTGGGGTCAGACAGCAGATGAGGGGCTTAGGAGGAGCCTGGGCAGAATTGGTGGGGTCAGAGAGGCGGGGCTTAGGAGGAGCCTGGGCAGAATGGGTGGGGTCAGACAGCAGAGGAGGGGCTTAGGAGGAGCCTAGTCAGATTGGGTGGGGTCAAATAGGAGGAGCCTGGGCAGAATGGGTGAGGTCAGAGAGGAGGGGTATAGGAGGAGCCTAGTCAGATTGGGTGGGGTCAAATAGGAGGGGGTATAGGAGGAGCCTGGGCAGAATGGGTGGGGCCAGACAGCAGAGGAGGGGCTTAGGAGGAACCTAGTCAGATTGGGTGGGGTCAAATAGGAGGAGCCTGGGCAGAATGGGTGGGGTCAGACAGCAGAGGAGGGGCTTAGGAGGAGCCTGGGCAGAGGGGGTATAGGAGGAGCCTAGTCAGATTGGGTGGGGTCAAATAGGAGGAGCCTGGGCAGAATGGGTGGGGTCAGACAGCAGAGGAGGGGCTTAGGAGGAGCCAAGTCAGATTGGGTGGGGTCAAATAGGAGGGGTATAGGAGGAGCCTGGGCAGAATGGGTGGGGTCAGAGGGGTATGGGAGGAGCCTGGGCAGAATGGGTGGAGTCAGAGAGGAGGGGGTATAGGAGGAGCCTGGGCAGAATGGGTGGGGTCAGACAGCAGAGGAGGGGCTTAGGAGGAGCCTGGGCAGAATGGGTGGGGTCAGACAGCAGAGGAGGGGCTTAGGAGGAGCCTGGGCAGAATGGGTGGGGTCAGAGAGGAGATGCTTAGGCAGAGCCTGTGCAGTATGGGTGGGGTCAGACAGCAGAGGAGGGGCTTAGGAGGAGCCTAGTCAGATTGGGTGGGGTCAAATAGGAGGAGCCTAGTCAGAATGGGTGGAGTCAGAGAGGAGGGGGTATAGGAGGAGCCTAGTCAGATTGGGTGGGGTCAGAGAGGAGGGGCTTAGGAGGAGCCTAGTGGCTTAGGAGGAGCCTAGTCAGATTGGGTGGGGTCAGAGAGGAGGGGTATAGGAGGAGCCTGGGCAGAATGGGTGGGGTCAGACAGCAGATGAGGGGCTTAGGAGGAGCCTGGGCAGAATTGGTGGGGTCAGAGAGGAGGGGCTTAGGAGGAGCCTGGGCAGAATGGGTGGGGTCAGACAGCAGAGGAGGGGCTTAGGAGGAGCCTAGTCAGATTGGGTGGGGTCAAATAGGAGGAGCCTGGGCAGAATGGGTGAGGTCAGAGAGGAGGGGTATAGGAGGAGCCTAGTCAGATTGGGTGGGGTCAAATAGGAGGGGGTATAGGAGGAGCCTGGGCAGAATGGGTGGGGTCAAATAGGAGGAGCCTGGGCAGAATGGGTGGGGTCAGACAGCAGAGGAGGGGCTTAGGAGGAGCCTAGTCAGATTGGGTGGGGTCAAATAGGAGGAGCCTAGTCAGAATGGTTGGAGTCAGAGAGGAGGGGGTATAGGAGGAGCCTAGTCAGATTGGGTGGGGTCAGAGAGGAGGGGCATAGGAGGAGCCTAGGGGCTTAGGAGGAGCCTAGTCAGATTGGGTGGGGTCAGAGAGGAGGGGTATAGGAGGAGCCTGGGCAGAATGGGTGGGGTCAGGCAGCAGATGAGGGGCTTAGGAGGAGCCTGGGCAGAATTGGTGGGGTCAGAGAGGAGGGGCTTAGGAGGAGCCTGGGCAGAATGGGTGGGGTCAGAGGGGTATGGGAGGAGCCTGGGTAGAATGGGTGGAGTCAGAGAGGAGGGGGTATAGGAGGAGCCTGGGCAGAGGGGTGTAGGAGGAGCCTGGGCAGAATGGGAGGAGCCTGGGTAGAATGGGTGGAGTCAGAGAGGAGGGGGTATAGGAGGAGCCTGGCAGAGGGGGGTGTAGGAGGAGCCTAGTCAGATTGGGTGGGGTCAAATAGGAGGAGCCTGGGCAGAATGGGTGGGGTCAGAGGGGTATGGGAGGAGCCTGGGTAGAATGGGTGGAGTCAGAGAGGAGGGGGTATAGGAGGAGCCTGGGCAGAATGGGTGGGGTCAGACAGCAGAGGAGGGGCTTAGGATGAGCCTGGGCAGAATGGGTGGGGTCAGAGAGGAGGAGCCTGGGCAGAATGGGTGGGGTCAGACAGCAGAGGAGGGGCTTAGGAGGAGCCTAGTCAGATTGGGTGGGGTCAGAGAGGTGGGGTATAGGAGGAGCCTGGGCAGAATGGGTGGAGTCAGAGAGGAGGGGGTATAGGAGGAGCCTGGGCAGAATGGGTGGGGTCAGACAGCAGAGGAGGGGCTTAGGAGGAGCCTGGGCAGAGGGGGTGGTGTCAGAGAGGAGGGGCTTAGGAGGAGCTTAGTCAGATTGGGTGGGGTCAAATAGGAGGAGCCTGGGCAGAATGGGTGGGGTCAGAGGGGTATGGGAGGAGCCTGGGCAGAATGGGTGGGGTCAGACAGCAGAGGAGGGGCTTAGGAGGAGCCTGGGCAGAATGGGTGGGGTCAGAGAGGAGGGGCTTAGGCGGAGCCTGGGCAGAATGGGTGGGGTCAGAGAGGAGGGGCTTAGGCGGAGCCTGGGCAGAATGGGTGTGGTCAGACAGCAGAGGAGGGGCTTAGGAGGAGCCTGGGCAGGAGGAGGGGGTATATGGGCAGAATGGGTGGGGTCAGAGAGGAGGGGCTTAGGAGGAGCCTGGGCAGAATGGGTGGAGTCAGAGAGGAGGGGGTATAGGAGGAGCCTGGGCAGAATGGGTATAGGAGGAGCCTAGTCAGATTGGGTGTGGTCAAATAGGAGGAGCCTGGGCAGAATGGGTGGGGTCAGAGAGGAGGGGGTATAGGAGGAGCCTGGCAGAGGGGGGTATAGGAGGAGCCTGGGCAGAGGGGGGTGTAGGAGGAGCCTAGTCAGATTGGGTGGGGTCAAATAGGAGGAGCCTGGGCAGAATGGGTGGGGTCAGAGGGGTATGGGAGGAGCCTGGGTAGAATGGGTGGAGTCAGAGAGGAGGGGGTATAGGAGGAGCCTGGCAGAGGGGGGTGTAGGAGGAGCCTAGTCAGATTGGGTGGGGTCAAATAGGAGGAGCCTGGGCAGAATGGGTGGGGTCAGAGGGGTATGGGAGGAGCCTGGGTAGAATGGGTGGAGTCAGAGAGGAGGGGGTATAGGAGGAGCCTGGCAGAGGGGGGTGTAGGAGGAGCCTAGTCAGATTGGGTGGGGTCAAATAGGAGGAGCCTGGGCAGAGGGGGTGGGGTCAGAGAGGAGGGGTATAGGAGGAGCCTGGGCAGAATGGGTGGGGTCAGACAGCAGAGGAGGGGCTTAGGTGGAGCCTGGGCAGAATGGGTGGGGTCAGAGAGGAGGGGCTTAGGAGGAGCCTAGTCAGATTGGGTGGGGTCAAATAGGAGGAGCCTGGGCAGAATGGGTGGGGTCAGACAGCAGAGGAGGGGCTTAGGAGGAGCCTAGTCAGATTGGGTGGGGTCAAATAGGAGGAGCCTGGGCAGAATGGGTGGGGTCAGACAGCAGAGGAGGGGTATAGGAGGAGCCTGGGCAGAGGGGGTGGGGTCAGAGAGGAGGGGTATAGGAGGAGCCTGGGCAGAGGGGGTATAGGAGGAGCCTAGTCAGATTGGGTGGGGTCAAATAGGAGGAGCCTGGGCAGAATGGGTGGAGTCAGAGAGGAGGGGGTATAGGAGGAGCCTGGGCAGAATGGGTGGGGTCAGACAGCAGAGGAGGGGCTTAGGAGGAGCCTAGTCAGATTGGGTGGGGTCAGAGAGGTGGGGTATAAGAGGAGCCTGGGGAGAATGGGTGGGGTCAGACAGCAGAGAAGGGGCTTAGGAGGAGCCTTGTCAGATTGGGTGGGGTCAAATAGGAGGAGCCTGGGCAGAGGGGGGTATAGGAGGAGCCTAGTCAGATTGGGTGGGGTCAGAGAGCAGAGGAGGGGCTTAGGAGGAGCCTAGGGGCTTAGGAGGAGCCTAGTCAGATTGGGTGGGGTCAGAGAGGAGGGGCTTAGGAGGAGCCTGGGCAGAATGAGTGGGGTCAGACGGCAGAGGAGGGGCTTAGGAGGAGCCTAGGGGCTTAGGAGGAGCCTAGATAGATTGGGTGGGGTCAAATAGGAGGAGCCTGGGCAGAATGGGTGGGGTCAGAGGGGTATGGGAGGAGCCTGGGTAGAATGGGTGGAGTCAGAGAGGAGGGGGTATAGGAGGAGCCTGGGCAGAGGGGGGTGTAGGAGGAGCCTAGTCAGATTGGGTGGGGTCAAATAGGAGGAGCCTGGGCAGAATGGGTGGGGTCAGAGGGGTATGGGAGGAGCCTGGGTAGAATGGGTGGAGTCAGAGAGGAGGGGGTATAGGAGGAGCCTAGTCAGATTGGGTGGGGTCAAATAGGAGGAGCCTGGGCACAATGGGAGGGGTCAGAGGGGTATGGGAGGAGCCTGGGTAGAATGGGTGGAGTCAGAGAGGAGGGGGTATAGGAGGAGCCTAGTCAGAGGGGGTGGGGTCAGAGAGGAGGGGCTTAGGAGGAGCCTAGTCAGATTGGGTGGGGTCAAATAGGAGGAGCCTGGGCAGAATGGGTGGAGTCAGAGAGGTGGGGCTTAGGAGGAGCCTGGGCAGAATGGGTGGGGTCAGAGAGGAGGGGCTTAGGCGGAGCCTGGGCAGAATGGGTGGGGGTCAGACAGCAGAGGAGGGGCTTAGGAGGAGCCTGGGCAGAGGGGGTATAGGAGGAGCCTAGTCAGATTGGGTGGGGTCAAATAGGAGGAGCCTGGGCAGAATGGGTGGGGTCAGACAGCAGAGGAGGGGCTTAGGAGGAGCCAAGTCAGATTGGGTGGGGTCAAATAGGAGGGGTATAGGAGGAGCCTGGGCAGAATGGGTGGGGTCAGAGGGGTATGGGAGGAGCCTGGGCAGAATGGGTGGAGTCAGAGAGGAGGGGGTATAGGAGGAGCCTGGGCAGAATGGGTGGGGTCAGACAGCAGAGGAGGGGCTTAGGAGGAGCCTGGGCAGAATGGGTGGGGTCAGACAGCAGAGGAGGGGCTTAGGAGGAGCCTGGGCAGAATGGGTGGGGTCAGAGAGGAGATGCTTAGGCAGAGCCTGGGCAGTATGGGTGGGGTCAGACAGCAGAGGAGGGGCTTAGGAGGAGCCTAGTCAGATTGGGTGGGGTCAAATAGGAGGAGCCTAGTCAGAATGGGTGGAGTCAGAGAGGAGGGGGTATAGGAGGAGCCTAGTCAGATTGGGTGGGGTCAGAGAGGAGGGGCTTAGGAGGAGCCTAGGGGCTTAGGAGGAGCCTAGTCAGATTGGGTGGGGTCAGAGAGGAGGGGTATAGGAGGAGCCTGGGCAGAATGGGTGGGGTCAGACAGCAGATGAGGGGCTTAGGAGGAGCCTGGGCAGAATTGGTGGGGTCAGAGAGGAGGGGCTTAGGAGGAGCCTGGGCAGAATGGGTGGGTCAGACAGCAGAGGAGGGGCTTAGGAGGAGCCTAGTCAGATTGGGTGGGGTCAAATAGGAGGAGCCTGGGCAGAATGGGTGAGGTCAGAGAGGAGGGGTATAGGAGGAGCCTAGTCAGATTGGGTGGGGTCAAATAGGAGGGGGTATAGGAGGAGCCTGGGCAGAATGGGTTGGGCCAGACAGCAGAGGAGGGGCTTAGGAGGAACCTAGTCAGATTGGGTGGGGTCAAATAGGAGGAGCCTGGGCAGAATGGGTGGGGTCAGACAGCAGAGGAGGGGCTTAGCAGGAGCCTAGTCAGATTGGGTGGGGTCAAATAGGAGGAGCCTGGGCAGAATGGGTGAGGTCAGAGAGGAGGGCTATAGGAGGAGCCTAGTCAGATTGGGTGGGGTCAAATAGGAGGGGGTATAGGAGGAGCCTGGGCAGAATGGGTGGGGCCAGACAGCAGAGGAGGGGCTTAGGAGGAACCTAGTCAGTTGGGTGGGGTCAGAGAGGAGGGGCTTAGGAGGAGCCTAGGGGCTTAGGAGGAGCCTAGTCAGATTGGGTGGGGTCAGAGAGGAGGGGTATAGGAGGAGCCTGGGCAGAATGGGTGGGGTCAGACAGCAGATGAGGGGCTTAGGAGGAGCCTGGGCAGAATTGGTGGGGTCAGAGAGGAGGGGCTTAGGAGGAGCCTGGGCAGAATGGGTGGGGTCAGACAGCAGAGGAGGGGCTTAGGAGGAGCCTAGTCAGATTGGGTGGGGTCAAATAGGAGGAGCCTGGGCAGAATGGGTGAGGTCAGAGAGGAGGGGTATAGGAGGAGCCTAGTCAGATTGGGTGGGGTCAAATAGGAGGGGGTATAGGAGGAGCCTGGGCAGAATGGGTGGGGCCAGACAGCAGAGGAGGGGTATAGGAGGAGCCTGGGCAGAGGGGGTGGGGTCAGAGAGGAGGGGTATAGGAGGAGCCTGGGCAGAATGGGTGGGGTCAGACAGCAGAGGAGGGGCTTAGGAGGAGCCTGGGCAGAATGGGTATTAGGAGGGGCTTAGGAGGAGCCTAGTCAGATTGGGTGGGGTCAAATAGGAGGAGCCTCGGCAGAATGGGTGGGGTCAGACAGCAGAGGAGGGGCTTAGGAGGAGCCTAGTCAGATTGGGTAGGGTCAAATAGGAGGAGCCTGGGCAGAATGGGTGGGGTCAGACAGCAGAGGAGGGGTATAGGAGGAGCCTGGGCAGAGGGGGTGGGGTCAGAGAGGAGGGGTATAGGAGGAGCCTGGGCAGAGGGGGTATAGGAGGAGCCTGGGCAGAGGGGGTGGGGTCAGAGAGGAGGGGTATAGGAGGAGCCTGGGCAGAGGGGGTATAGGAGGAGCCTAGTCAGATTGGGTGGGGTCAAATAGGAGGAGCCTGGGCAGAATGGGTGGAGTCAGAGAGGAGGGGGTATAGGAGGAGCCTGGGCAGAATGGGTGGGGTCAGAGAGGTGGGGTATAGGAGGAGCCTGGGGAGAATGGGTGGGGTCAGACAGCAGAGAAGGGGCTTAGGAGGAGCCTTGTCAGATTGGGTGGGGTCAAATAGGAGGAGCCTGGGCAGAGGGGGGTATAGGAGGAGCCTAGTCAGATTGGGTGGGGTCAGAGAGCAGAGGAGGGGCTTAGGAGGAGCCTAGTCAGATTGGGTGGGGTCAGAGAGGAGGGGCTTAGGAGGAGCCTGGGCAGAATGAGTGGGGTCAGACAGCAGAGGAGGGGCTTAGGAGGAGCCTAGGGGCTTAGGAGGAGCCTAGTCAGATTGGGTGGGGTCAAATAGGAGGAGCCTGGGCAGAATGGGTGGGGTCAGAGGGGTATGGGAGGAGCCTGGGTAGAATGGGTGGAGTCAGAGAGGAGGGGGTATAGGAGGAGCCTGGCAGAGGGGGGTGTAGGAGGAGCCTAGTCAGATTGGGTGGGGTCAAATAGGAGGAGCCTGGGCAGAATGGGTGGGGTCAGACAGCAGAGGAGGGGCTTAGGAGGAGCCTAGTCAGATTGGGTGGGGTCAAATAGGAGGAGCCTGGGCAGAATGGGTGGGGTCAGACAGCAGAGGAGGGGTATAGGAGGAGCCTGGGCAGAGGGGGTGGGGTCAGAGAGGAGGGGTAGAGGAGGAGCCTGGGCAGAGGGGGTATAGGAGGAGCCTGGGCAGAGGGGGTATAGGAGGAGCCTGGGCAGAGGGGGGGCTTAGGAGGAGCCTAGTCAGATTGGGTGGGGTCAAATAGGAGGAGCCTGGGCAGAATGGGTGGGGTCAGACAGCAGAGGAGGGGCTTAGGATGAGCCTGGGCAGGAGGAGGGGGTATATGGGCAGAATGGGTGGGGTCAGAGAGGAGGGGCTTAGGAGGAGCCTGGGCAGAATGGGTGGAGTCAGAGAGGAGGAGCCTGGGCAGAATGGGTGGGGTCAGACAGCAGAGGAGGGGCTTAGGAGGAGCCAAGTCAGATTGGGTGGGGTCAAATAGGAGGGGTATAGGAGGAGCCTGGGCAGAGGGGGTATAGGAGGAGCCTAGTCAGATTGGGTGGGGTCAAATAGGAGGAGCCTGGGCAGAATGGGTGGGGTCAGACAGCAGAGGAGGGGCTTAGGAGGAGCCAAGTCAGATTGGGTGGGGTCAAATAGGAGGGGTATAGGAGGAGCCTGGGCAGAGGGGGGTGTAGGAGGAGCCTAGTCAGATTGGGTGGGGTCAAATAGGAGGAGCCTGGGCAGAATGGGTGGGGCCAGACAGCAGAGGAGGGGCTTAGGAGGAACCTAGTCAGATTGGGTGGGGTCAAATAGGAGGAGCCTGGGCAGAATGGGTGGGGTCAGACAGCAGAGGAGGGGCTTAGGAGGAGCCTGGGCAGAATGGGTGGGGTCAGAGAGGAGGGGCTTAGGAGGAGCCTGGGCAGAATGGGTGGAGTCAGAGAGGAGGGGGTATAGGAGGAGCCTGGGCAGAATGGGTGGGGTCAGACAGCAGAGGAGGGGCTTAGGAGGAGCCTAGTCAGAATGGGTGGAGTCAGAGAGGAGGGGGTATAGGAGGAGCCTGGGCAGAATGGGTATAGGAGGAGCCTAGTCAGATTGGGTGAGGTCAGAGAGGAGGGGTATAGGAGGAGCCTGGGCAGAGGGGCTTAGGAGGAGCCTGGGCAGAATGGGTGGGGTCAGACAGCAGAGGATGGGTTTAGGAGGAGCTTAGTCAGAATGGGTGGGGTCAGAGAGCAGAGGAGGGGTTAAGGAGGAGCCTAGTCAGATTGGGTGGGGTCAGAGAGGAGGGGGTATAGGAGGAGCCTAGTCAGATTGGGGTCAAATAAGAGGGGTATAGGAGGAGCCTGGGCAGAATGGGTGGGGTCAGAGGGGTATGGGAGGAGCCTGGGCAGAATGGGTGGAGTCAGAGAGGAGGGGGTATAGGAGGAGCCTAGTCAGATTGGGTGTGGTCAAATAGGAGGAGCCTGGGCAGAATGGGTGGGGTCTGAGGGCCTAGGAAGGGGTCATAGATGGAGGAGGATCCTGACTTATGGTGGGGAACTGCAAAAACTTTTTTAATGCACCCCCCTATACTTTCTGATTTCTGTTTGGAGGGGGCAGTCGGGGAGCAGTATTAAAAGGTGCTTAGGCGCAACGTGAAGAGCGATGAGGTGCACAGAATGGCATGCCTTCCAGGTACTTTTTGGGGGGGCTACCATTATTTTTTATTGCTCTGATCCTCCCTCATGGGGTGTACCCCAAATGGTTAGGGGCAACGGGGGAGGGGGGGTGGCAAAAAGCTGTTTGACAGTTTCTGTTACCAACAGGGGTCACCATACGATTCTGCTGCAGTTATGGTATTGAAAGGTACAACAAGGAGCATGTGAATGTATTTTTGCAGGTGGGGTGCCCCAAAATTTTACTGCCAGCAGCAGCAGCCCCCCTCCTCCCCACCCAGCAGATTGGTATAGGTACCTTTAGGACATTTCTGTTGAAAAAAGAGGCTATAGCGAATCGTGCTATGAAATCCTAGAGCACTAACATTTGCTAAATAAAGGTGGCATCGGAGCATACGAATGAGGCAGAGAGAGGCTACTGTTGCCAATTGGTTTGGTGGGTCATAGTGAATAACCTCAGCATGCAAATAGGCAGTGTGAGGATTGGCAGTGTCTGTAGAGAATTTTGGCATGCTCTTCAGCTTATTTTTTCCTCCTTACGTTGGCTATGAACTACAGAGGAAAGGCCCGGCCTTACTGTTGGACAAAACATGTATTTATGATTTTAAGAAGTGTAGTCTGACTGTACTGAGAGGGGCTGTACAGTACGGTAAATGCCTGTATACCCCTGCAATGTGCATCCAACTGTCACTTGAGATTCAATAGCGAACGAAGCAGCTGGGTTACTGACTGAATGTAAATGGAAGGCACATAGCAAGGGTGTTTGTGGTCACTCAAATGATTGAAACCTGGTTGATGCACTACCAAAGCTGGGGTTCCAGGAGGGAACATTTGAGGGGCATTGAGATGGTGGTGCCCAGAGGTCAAAATATGTTTCAGAGACAGAGAGGTACTGCGGTCCTGGTCCCACATTGGGGGTAGTCAAAAGTCCGGCTAAAGATTTCTGTCCAACTGTTACCACGTTTTGTGCAGCCTGGCTCCCTCTGTAACGATTCCCCAGTGTCTTTCGATCCTACAGATGACTGTAGCAAACTTCCCAAATTTTTTCTTGGCCTCATACCCCCAAAGGAGTGCCTGACATTTGCCAGCCTAACGATACTCACATTCTGGGAAAAACCTCACTAACCATGCATATTTATGCACCACACATGGCAAATCCTTGCAATTGCAGAACATCATATCGCACTTGTCATCTTTGAGGTGCTGTAAGTATTTGGATTTGAGGGAAATATTCATCCTTGCTTGCTCTCCCACCTGAAGTCTATGGTGCTGCTGTTCCTTTCTCACATGTCCCTACAAAGAGACAAGTGACACACAGACTCAATCACTCAGCAAACATATATGCTTTGACGCTTTCATCTTGCTGTTTACCTTCCAAATGTTCCCCCTTCACCACAAATACAGGCCAGCCATTCCTCATCCCCTCAGTCATCGTAGTCATTCACTCCTTAGGCCCTGCAAGACAAAAATGACCAAGAACCATGTCAGCAAGAAGGAGAAAAGCCTCAGTGTGCTCTTTTGTTCATACTGCTGCCCCCTAGTAACACTTCATGGCCACTGCAGCTTAAGAATGGGACTGAGAAGAGGGCTCTCCTATGCAAATAATGTCCTCCCATGCATACTTTCTTCTGAGACGGTCGGCGGCTTGTGCCGTGATACTGCCTCCAACATATGGTCTTCAACCAAATTTTAAAAAAGCCCACCTGCCTTAGACGAAGGATTTTGCCACTCGAAGGAAGCACATGGGGACATCACCATCATTTAGCAGGGTCCTAAATTGCCTGCTGTCCGCCTGTATACAGAACAAGGACGTTCGTGGCCGTTCGTGAGCGTTCTTCAAAGGAAGGAGGTGGGTGAATAAATCCAAGATGCCAGGGCAGGCCCAGCCCAGCCCAGTGCAGCCCAGCCCGGCACAGCGCACTGCTGTGGAGGTCCACTCCTTCACATCCTGCAGCAGGCATGATGCAGATCTACTAGAGCAAAGGCTTGACTCTGCTCTTGTCTGTCTCTTAAAGGAAAAATCTTTCCAACTTCTTATTGGACCTAATAAATGGACTCTAGCTAGCCTCAAACTCGACCCATCATTTCATTAGCCAGAGCTCATACTTGACCTTTATTTCTATCCAAGCTCACTGGCACCAAACCCCTGATTTGAGCGAGTGGCTCACACTAAAATGAAAAATCACCATCAACCAACCTATTTTACAATAAGTGTAGCACCATCCTCGCATTCTTGTGCTCAGTTATAACCCCCAATACCACAATTGCACTCTGCAATTCACCAAACTTAAAGGACAAAGAATGACGACATTGATAAAGGAAGATAAGGCCTTGTTCCTAGCACCTACTTGAGAAATAGGGCGGTTGGTAGAAGGTCATGAGAGAAAACATATGAAATGTTGGGAGACACCTGCCAAAAAAACACTAGCAAAAAAAAAATCACTGTTTGAAAATTTCCCACCTTGGGACACTTCTACAGCACTGGCAGGATTCGAACCCTGGCCTGTGAGGGCTGTCCCCCCAAAGGTACAAGCCTTACCTTTGAGCTATCTCCTTGGTGGTCTAGAGGATTGCAGTAGTAACTATAAGCAACATACAGGCCTTGGTGTCCTTCCCTGTGGCTTCCATTGCACATTAAATGGATGACCATGACATAAGGACAATTTGATAGGCTACTTACATGGAAACCAGAAAAACACTTAGCAAAAAAAAAAAAAAGAAAATCACTGTTTGAAAATTTCCCACCTTGGGATACTTCTACAGCACTGGCAGGATTCGAACCCTGGCCTGTGAGGGCTGTCCCCACCAAAGGTACAAGCCTTACCTTTGAGCTATAGCTCCTTGGGGGTCTAGAGGATTGCAGAAGTAACTATAAGCAACATACAGGCCTTGGTGTCCTTTCCTGTGGCTTCCATTGCACATTAAAAGGATGACCATGACATAAGGACAATTTGATAGGCTACTTACATGGAAACCAGTGTGGTCCAGTGGGTAAGTTCCTGCCTTCCATCGAGGCAACCAGGGTTCAAATCCCGGGTTCGGCACCAGGTAAGTAAATTGGTAAGTAAAATGTGTCTGTGTGTTGTGTAAAAGTGGAATCATGCCTAGCGAAAGAGGGATTGCAGATTGGTCGGTAAGTAAAATAGGTGTGGAAAGAAAGGTGAAAGAAAGAGAATGGGTGTTGTCTGTAGGAGGAGGACCCTGGGCAGGTTGGGTGGGGTCAGAGAGGAGGGGGTATAGGAGGAGCCTGGGCAGAATGGGTGGGGTCAGAGAGCAGAGGAGGGGCTTAGGAGGAGCCTAGGGGCTTAGGAGGAGCCTAGTCAGATTGGGTGGGGTCAGAGAGGAGGGGTATAGGAGGAGCCTGGGCAGAATGGGTGGGGTCAGAGAGCAGAGGAGGGCCTTAGGAGGAGCCTAGGGGCTTAGGAGGAGCCTAGTCAGATTGGGTGGGGTCAGAGAGGAGGGGTATAGGAGGAGCCTGGCAGAGGGGGGGTGTAGGAGGAGCCTAGTCAGATTGGGTGGGGTCAAATAGGAGGAGCCTGGGCAGAATGGGTGGGGTCAGAGGGGTATGGGAGGAGCCTGGGTAGAATGGGTGGAGTCAGAGAGGAGGGGGTATAGGAGGAGCCTGGGCAGAATGGGTGGGGTCAGACAGCAGAGGAGGGGCTTAGGAGGAGCCTGGGCAGAATGGGTGGGGTCAGACAGCAGAGGAGGGGCTTAAGAGGAGCCTAGTCAGATTGGGTGGGGTCAAATAGGAGGAGCCTGGGCAGAATGGGTGGGGTCAGAGGGGTATGGGAGGAGCCTGGGTAGAATGGGTGGAGTCAGAGAGGAGGGGGTATAGGAGGAGCCTGGGCAGAATGGGTGGGGTCAGACAGCAGAGGAGGGGCTTAGGAGGAGCCTAGTCAGATTGGGTGGGGTCAGAGAGGTGGGGTATAGGAGGAGCCTGGGCAGAGGGGGTGGGGTCAGAGAGGAGGGGCTTGGTAGGAGCTTAGTCAGATTGGGTGGGGTCAAATAGGAGGAGCCTGGGCAGAATGGGTGGGGTCAGACAGCAGAGGAGGGGCTTAGGAGGAGCCTGGGCAGAATGGGTGGGGTCAGAGAGGAGGGGCTTAGGCGGAGCCTGGGCAGAATGGGTGGAGTCAGAGAGGAGGGGGTATAGGAGGAGCCTGGGCAGAATGGGTATAGGAGGAGCCTAGTCAGATTGGGTGGGGTCAGAGAGGAGGGGGTATAGGAGGAGCCTGGCAGAGGGGGGTATAGGAGGAGCCTGGGCAGAGGGGGGTGTAGGAGGAGCCTAGTCAGATTGGGTGGGGTCAAATAAGAGGAGCCTGGGCAGAATGGGTGGGGTCAGAGGGGTATGGGAGGAGCCTGGGTAGAATGGGTGGGGTCAGACAGCAGAGGAGGGGCTTAGGAGGAGCCTGGGCAGAATGGGTGGAGTCAGAGAGGAGGGGGTATAGGAGGAGCCTGGGCAGAATGGGTATAGGAGGAGCCTAGTCAGATTGGGTGGGGTCAGAGAGGAGGGGGTATAGGAGGAGCCTGGCAGAGGGGGGTATAGGAGGAGCCTGGGCAGAGGGGGGTGTAGGAGGAGCCTAGTCAGATTGGGTGGGGTCAAATAGGAGGAGCCTGGGCAGAATGGGTGGGGTCAGACAGCAGAGGAGGGGTATAGGAGGAGCCTGGGCAGAGGGGGTGGGGTCAGAGAGGAGGGGTATAGGAGGAGCCTGGGCAGAGGGGGTATAGGAGGAGCCTAGTCAGATTGGGTGGGGTCAAATAGGAGGAGCCTGGGCAGAATGGGTGGAGTCAGAGAGGAGGGGGTATAGGAGGAGCCTGGGCAGAATGGGTGGGGTCAGACAGCAGAGGAGGGGCTTAGGAGGAGCCTAGTCAGATTGGGTGGGGTCAGAGAGGTGGGGTATAAGAGAAGCCTGGGGAGAATGGGTGGGGTCAGACAGCAGAGAAGGGGCTTAGGAGGAGCCTTGTCAGATTGGGTGGGGTCAAATAGGAGGAGCCTGGGCAGAGGGGGGTATAGGAGGAGCCTAGTCAGATTGGGTGGGGTCAGAGAGCAGAGGAGGGGCTTAGGAGGAGCCTAGGGGCTTAGGAGGAGCCTAGTCAGATTGGGTGGGGTCAGAGAGGAGGGGCTTAGGAGGAGCCTGGGAGCCTAGGGGCTTAGGAGGAGCCTAGATAGATTGGGTGGGGTCAAATAGGAGGAGCCTGGGCAGAATGGGTGGGGTCAGAGGGGTATGGGAGGAGCCTGGGTAGAATGGGTGGAGTCAGAGAGGAGGGGGTATAGGAGGAGCCTGGGCAGAGGGGGGTGTAGGAGGAGCCTAGTCAGATTGGGTGGGGTCAAATAGGAGGAGCCTGGGCAGAATGGGTGGGGTCAGAGGGGTATGGGAGGAGCCTGGGTAGAATGGGTGGAGTCAGAGAGGAGGGGGTATAGGAGGAGCCTAGTCAGATTGGGTGGGGTCAAATAGGAGGAGCCTGGGCACAATGGGAAGGGTCAGAGGGGTATGGGAGGAGCCTGGGTAGAATGGGTGGAGTCAGAGAGGAGGGGGTATAGGAGGAGCCTAGTCAGAGGGGGTTGGGTCAGAGAGGAGGGGCTTAGGAGGAGCCTAGTCAGATTGGGTGGGGTCAAATAGGAGGAGCCTGGGCAGAATGGGTGGAGTCAGAGAGGTGGGGCTTAGGAGGAGCCTGGGCAGAATGGGTGGGGTCAGAGAGGAGGGGTATAGGAGGAGCCTGGGCAGAATGGGTGGGGTCAGACAGCAGAGGAGGGGCTTAGGAGGAGCCTGGGCAGAATGGGTGGGGTCAGAGAGGAGGGGCTTAGGAGGAGCCTAGTCAGATTGGGTGGGGTCAAATAGGAGGAGCCTGGGCAGAATGGGTGGGGTCAGACAGCAGAGGAGGGGCTTAGGAGGAGCCAAGTCAGATTGGGTGGGGTCAAATAGGAGGGGTATAGGAGGAGCCTGGGCAGAATGGGTGGGGTCAGAGGGGTATGGGAGGAGCCTGGGCAGAATGGGTGGAGTCAGAGAGGAGGGGGTATAGGAGGAGCCTGGGCAGAATGGGTGGGGTCAGACAGCAGAGGAGGGGCTTAGGAGGAGCCTGGGCAGAATGGGTGGGGTCAGACAGCAGAGGAGGGGCTTAGGAGGAGCCTGGGCAGAATGGGTGGGGTCAGAGAGGAGATGCTTAGGCAGAGCCTGGGCAGTATGGGTGGGGTCAGACAGCAGAGGAGGGGCTTAGGAGGAGCCTAGTCAGATTGGGTGGGGTCAAATAGGAGGAGCCTAGTCAGAATGGGTGGAGTCAGAGAGGAGGGGGTATAGGAGGAGCCTAGTCAGATTGGGTGGGGTCAGAGAGGAGGGGCTTAGGAGGAGCCTAGTCAGATTGGGTGGGGTCAGAGAGGAGGGGTATAGGAGGAGCCTGGGCAGAATGGGTGGGGTCAGACAGCAGATGAGGGGCTTAGGAGGAGCCTGGGCAGAATTGGTGGGGTCAGAGAGGAGGGGCTTAGGACGAGCCTGGGCAGAATGGGTGGGGTCAGACAGCAGAGGAGGGGCTTAGGAGGAGCCTAGTCAGATTGGGTGGGGTCAAATAGGAGGAGCCTGGGCAGAATGGGTGAGGTCAGAGAGGAGGGGTATAGGAGGAGCCTAGTCAGATTGGGTGGGGTCAAATAGGAGGGGGTATAGGAGGAGCCTGGGCAGAATGGGTGGGGCCAGACAGCAGAGGAGGGGCTTAGGAGGAACCTAGTCAGATTGGGTGGGGTCAAATAGGAGGAGCCTGGGCAGAATGGGTGGGGTCAGACAGCAGAGGAGGGGTTTAGGAGGAGCCTAGTCAGATTGGGTGGGGTCAAATAGGAGGAGCCTGGGCAGAATGGGTGAGGTCAGAGAGGAGGGGTATAGGAGGAGCCTAGTCAGATTGGGTGGGGTCAAATAGGAGGGGGTATAGGAGGAGCCTGGGCAGAATGGGTGGGGCCAGACAGCAGAGGAGGGGCTTAGGAGGAACCTAGTCAGATTGGGTGGGGTCAAATAGGAGGAGCCTGGGCAGAATGGGTGGGGTCAGACAGCAGAGGAGGGGCTTAGGAGGAGCCTGGCAGAGGGGGGTGTAGGAGGAGCCTAGTCAGATTGGGTGGGGTCAAATAGGAGGAGCCTGGGCACAATGGGAGGGGTCAGAGGGGTATGGGAGGAGCCTGGGTAGAATGGGTGGAGTCAGAGAGGAGGGGGTATAGGAGGAGCCTAGTCAGAGGGGGTGGGGTCAGAGAGGAGGGGCTTAGGAGGAGCCTAGTCAGATTGGGTGGGGTCAGACAGCAGAGGAGGGGCTTAGGAGGAGCCAAGTCAGATTGGGTGGGGTCAAATAGGAGGGGGTATAGGAGGAGCCTGGGCAGAATGGGTGGGGCCAGACAGCAGAGGAGGGGCTTAGGAGGAACCTAGTCAGATTGGGTGGGGTCAAATAGGAGGAGCCTGGGCAGAATGGGTGGGGTCAGACAGCAGAGGAGGGGTTTAGGAGGAGCCTAGTCAGATTGGGTGGGGTCAAATAGGAGGAGCCTGGGCAGAATGGGTGAGGTCAGAGAGGAGGGGTATAGGAGGAGCCTAGTCAGATTGGGTGGGGTCAAATAGGAGGGGGTATAGGAGGAGCCTGGGCAGAATGGGTGGGGCCAGACAGCAGAGGAGGGGCTTAGGAGGAACCTAGTCAGATTGGGTGGGGTCAAATAGGAGGAGCCTGGGCAGAATGGGTGGGGTCAGACAGCAGAGGAGGGGTTTAGGAGGAGCCTAGTCAGATTGGGTGGGGTCAAATAGGAGGAGCCTGGGCAGAATGGGTGAGGTCAGAGAGGAGGGGTATAGGAGGAGCCTAATCAGATTGGGTGGGGTCAAATAGGAGGGGGTATAGGAGGAGCCTGGGCAGAATGGGTGGGGCCAGACAGCAGAGGAGGGGCTTAGGAGGAACCTAGTCAGATTGGGTGGGGTCAAATAGGAGGAGCCTGGGCAGAATGGGTGGGGTCAGACAGCAGAGGAGGGGCTTAGGAGGAGCCTGGCAGAGGGGGGTGTAGGAGGAGCCTAGTCAGATTGGGTGGGGTCAAATAGGAGGAGCCTGGGCACAATGGGAGGGGTCAGAGGGGTATGGGAGGAGCCTGGGTAGAATGGGTGGAGTCAGAGAGGAGGGGGTATAGGAGGAGCCTAGTCAGAGGGGGTGGGGTCAGAGAGGAGGGGCTTAGGAGGAGCCTAGTCAGATTGGGTGGGGTCAGACAGCAGAGGAGGGGCTTAGGAGGAGCCAAGTCAGATTGGGTGGGGTCAAATAGGAGGGGTATAGGAGGAGCCTGGGCAGAATGGGTGGGGTCAGAGGGGTATGGGAGGAGCCTGGGCAGAATGGGTGGAGTCAGAGAGGAGGGGGTATAGGAGGAGCCTGGGCAGAATGGGTGGGGTCAGACAGCAGAGGAGGGGCTTAGAGGAGCCTGGGCAGAATGGGTGGGGTCAGACAGCAGAGGAGGGGCTTAGGAGGAGCCTGGGCAGAATGGGTGGGGTCAGAGAGGAGATGCTTAGGCAGAGCCTGGGCAGTATGGGTGGGGTCAGACAGCAGAGGAGGGGCTTAGGAGGAGCCTAGTCAGATTGGGTGGGGTCAAATAGGAGGAGCCTAGTCAGAATGGGTGGAGTCAGAGAGGAGGGGTATAGGAGGAGCCTGGGCAGAATGGGTGGGGTCAGAGAGCAGAGGAGGGGCTTAGGAGGAGCCTAGGGGCTTAGGAGGAGCCTAGTCAGATTGGGTGGGGTCAGAGAGGAGGGGTATAGGAGGAGCCTGGCAGAGGGGGGGTGTAGGAGGAGCCTAGTCAGATTGGGTGGGGTCAAATAGGAGGAGCCTGGGCAGAATGGGTGGGGTCAGAGGGGTATGGGAGGAGCCTGGGTAGAATGGGTGGAGTCAGAGAGGAGGGGGTATAGGAGGAGCCTGGGCAGAATGGGTGGGGTCAGACAGCAGAGGAGGGGCTTAGGAGGAGCCTGGGCAGAATGGGTGGGGTCAGACAGCAGAGGAGGGGCTTAGGAGGAGCCTAGTCAGATTGGGTGGGGTCAAATAGGAGGAGCCTGGGCAGAATGGGTGGGGTCAGAGGGGTATGGGAGGAGCCTGGGTAGAATGGGTGGAGTCAGAGAGGAGGGGGTATAGGAGGAGCCTGGGCAGAATGGGTGGGGTCAGACAGCAGAGGAGGGGCTTAGGAGGAGCCTAGTCAGATTGGGTGGGGTCAGAGAGGTGGGGTATAGGAGGAGCCTGGGCAGAATGGGTGGAGTCAGAGAGGAGAGGAGGGGCTTAGGAGGAGCCTGGGCAGAGGGGGTGGGGTCAGAGAGGAGGGGCTTAGTAGGAGCTTAGTCAGATTGGGTGGGGTCAAATAGGAGGAGCCTGGGCAGAATGGGTGGGGTCAGAGGGGTATGGGAGGAGCCTGGGCAGAATGGGTGGGGTCAGACAGCAGAGGAGGGGCTTAGGAGGAGCCTGGGCAGAATGGGTGGGGTCAGAGAGGAGGGGCTTAGGCGGAGCCTGGGCAGAATGGGTGGAGTCAGAGAGGAGGGGGTATAGGAGGAGCCTGGGCAGAATGGGTATAGGAGGAGCCTAGTCAGATTGGGTGGGGTCAGAGAGGAGGGGGTATAGGAGGAGCCTGGCAGAGGGGGGTATAGGAGGAGCCTGGGCAGAGGGGGGTGTAGGAGGAGCCTAGTCAGATTGGGTGGGGTCAAATAGGAGGAGCCTGGGCAGAATGGGTGGGGTCAGAGGGGTATGGGAGGAGCCTGGGTAGAATGGGTGGGGTCAGACAGCAGAGGAGGGGCTTAGGAGGAGCCTGGGCAGAATGGGTGGAGTCAGAGAGGAGGGGGTATAGGAGGAGCCTGGGCAGAATGGGTATAGGAGGAGCCTAGTCAGATTGGGTGGGGTCAGAGAGGAGGGGGTATAGGAGGAGCCTGGCAGAGGGGGGTATAGGAGGAGCCTGGGCAGAGGGGGGTGTAGGAGGAGCCTAGTCAGATTGGGTGGGGTCAAATAGGAGGAGCCTGGGCAGAATGGGTGGGGTCAGAGGGGTATGGGAGGAGCCTGGGTAGAATGGGTGGAGTCAGAGAGGAGGGGGTATAGGAGGAGCCTGGCAGAGGGGGGTGTAGGAGGAGCCTAGTCAGATTGGGTGGGGTCAGAGAGCAGAGGAGGGGCTTAGGAGGAGCCTAGTCAGATTGGGTGGGGTCAGAGAGGAGGGGCTTAGGAGGAGCCTGGGCAGAATGAGTGGGGTCAGACAGCAGAGGAGGGGCTTAGGAGGAGCCTAGGGGCTTAGGAGGAGCCTAGTCAGATTGGGTGGGGTCAAATAGGAGGAGCCTGGGCAGAATGGGTGGGGTCAGAGGGGTATGGGAGGAGCCTGGGTAGAATGGGTGGAGTCAGAGAGGAGGGGGTATAGGAGGAGCCTGGCAGAGGGGGGTGTAGGAGGAGCCTAGTCAGATTGGGTGGGGTCAAATAGGAGGAGCCTGGGCAGAATGGGTGGGGTCAGACAGCAGAGGAGGGGCTTAGGAGGAGCCTGGGCAGAATGGGTGGGGTCAGAGAGGAGGGGCTTAGGAGGAGCCTAGTCAGATTGGGTGGGGTCAAATAGGAGGAGCCTGGGCAGAATGGGTGGGGTCAGACAGCAGAGGAGGGGTATAGGAGGAGCCTGGGCAGAGGGGGTGGGGTCAGAGAGGAGGGGTATAGGAGGAGCCTGGGCAGAATGGGTGGGGTCAGACAGCAGAGGAGGGGCTTAGGAGGAGCCTGGGCAGAATGGGTGGGGTCAGAGAGGAGGGGCTTAGGAGGAGCCTAGTCAGATTGGGTGGGGTCAAATAGGAGGAGCCTCGGCAGAATGGGTGGGGTCAGACAGCAGAGGAGGGGCTTAGGAGGAGCCTAGTCAGATTGGGTGGGGTCAAATAGGAGGAGCCTGGGCAGAATGGGTGGGGTCAGACAGCAGAGGAGGGGTATAGGAGGAGCCTGGGCAGAGGGGGTGGGGTCAGAGAGGAGGGGTATAGGAGGAGCCTGGGCAGAGGGGGTATAGGAGGAGCCTGGGCAGAGGGGGTGGGGTCAGAGAGGAGGGGTATAGGAGGAGCCTGGGCAGAGGGGGTATAGGAGGAGCCTAGTCAGATTGGGTGGGGTCAAATAGGAGGAGCCTGGGCAGAATGGGTGGAGTCAGAGAGGAGGGGGTATAGGAGGAGCCTGGGCAGAATGGGTGGGGTCAGAGAGGTGGGGTATAGGAGGAGCCTGGGGAGAATGGGTGGGGTCAGACAGCAGAGAAGGGGCTTAGGAGGAGCCTTGTCAGATTGGGTGGGGTCAAATAGGAGGAGCCTGGGCAGAGGGGGGTATAGGAGGAGCCTAGTCAGATTGGGTGGGGTCAGAGAGCAGAGGAGGGGCTTAGGAGGAGTCTAGTCAGATTGGGTGGGGTCAGAGAGGAGGGGCTTAGGAGGAGCCTGGGCAGAATGAGTGGGGTCAGACAGCAGAGGAGGGGCTTAGGAGGAGCCTAGGGGCTTAGGAGGAGCCTAGTCAGATTGGGTGGGGTCAAATAGGAGGAGCCTGGGCAGAATGGGTGGGGTCAGAGGGGTATGGGAGGAGCCTGGGTAGAATGGGTGGAGTCAGAGAGGAGGGGGTATAGGAGGAGCCTGGCAGAGGGGGGTGTAGGAGGAGCCTAGTCAGATTGGGTGGGGTCAAATAGGAGGAGCCTGGGCAGAATGGGTGGGGTCAGAGGGGTATGGGAGGAGCCTGGGTAGAATGGGTGGAGTCAGAGAGGAGGGGGTATAGGAGGAGCCTGGCAGAGGGGGGTGTAGGAGGAGCCTAGTCAGATTGGGAGGGGTCAGAGGGGTATGGGAGGAGCCTGGGTAGAATGGGTGGAGTCAGAGAGGAGGGGGTATAGGAGGAGCCTAGTCAGAGGGGGTGGGGTCAGAGAGGAGGGGCTTAGGAGGAGCCTAGTCAGATTGGGTGGGGTCAAATAGGAGGAGCCTGGGCAGAATGGGTGGAGTCAGAGAGGTGGGGCTTAGGAGGAGCCTGGGCAGAATGGGTGGGGTCAGAGAGGAGGGGCTTAGGCGGAGCCTGGGTAGAATGGGTGGAGTCAGAGAGGAGGGGGTATAGGAGGAGCCTGGCAGAGGGGGGTGTAGGAGGAGCCTAGTCAGATTGGGTGGGGTCAAATAGGAGGAGCCTGGGCACAATGGGAGGGGTCAGAGGGGTATGGGAGGAGCCTGGGTAGAATGGGTGGAGTCAGAGAGGAGGGGGTATAGGAGGAGCCTAGTCAGAGGGGGTGGGGTCAGAGAGGAGGGGCTTAGGAGGAGCCTAGTCAGATTGGGTGGGGTCAAATAGGAGGAGCCTGGGCAGAATGGGTGGGGTCAGACAGCAGAGGAGGGGCTTAGGAGGAGCCTAGTCAGAGGGGGTGGGGTCAGACAGCAGAGGAGGGGCTTAGGAGGAGCCTAGTCAGATTGGGTGGGGTCAGAGAGGTGGGGTATAGGAGGAGCCTGGGGAGAATGGGTGGGGTCAGACAGCAGAGAAGGGGCTTAGGAGGAGCCTTGTCAGATTGGGTGGGGTCAAATAGGAGGAGCCTGGGCAGAGGGGGGTATAGGAGGAGCCTAGTCAGATTGGGTGGGGTCAGAGAGCAGAGGAGGGGCTTAGGAGGAGCCTAGGGGCTTAGGAGGAGCCTAGTCAGATTGGGTGGGGTCAGAGAGGAGGGGCTTAGGAGGAGCCTGGGCAGAATGAGTGGGGTCAGACAGCAGAGGAGGGGCTTAGGAGGAGCCTAGGGGCTTAGGAGGAGCCTAGTCAGATTGGGTGGGGTCAAATAGGAGGAGCCTGGGCAGAATGGGTGGGGTCAGAGGGGTATGGGAGGAGCCTGGGTAGAATGGGTGGAGTCAGCGAGGAGGGGGTATAGGAGGAGCCTGGGCAGAGGGGGGTGTAGGAGGAGCCTAGTCAGATTGGGTGGGGTCAAATAGGAGGAGCCTGGGCAGAATGGGTGGGGTCAGAGGGGTATGGGAGGAGCCTGGGTAGAATGGGTGGAGTCAGAGAGGAGGGGGTATAGGAGGAGCCTAGTCAGATTGGGTGGGGTCAAATAGGAGGAGCCTGGGCACAATGGGAGGGGTCAGAGGGGTATGGGAGGAGCCTGGGTAGAATGGGTGGAGTCAGAGAGGAGGGGGTATAGGAGGAGCCTAGTCAGAGGGGGTGGGGTCAGAGAGGAGGGGCTTAGGAGGAGCCTAGTCAGATTGGGTGGGGTCAAATAGGAGGAGCCTGGGCAGAATGGGTGGAGTCAGAGAGGTGGGGCTTAGGAGGAGCCTGGGCAGAATGGGTGGGGTCAGAGAGGAGGGGCTTAGGCGGAGCCTGGGCAGAATGGGTGGGGGTCAGACAGCAGAGGAGGGGCTTAGGAGGAGCCTGGGCAGAGGGGGTATAGGAGGAGCCTAGTCAGATTGGGTGGGGTCAAATAGGAGGAGCCTGGGCAGAATGGGTGGGGTCAGACAGCAGAGGAGGGGCTTAGGAGGAGCCAAGTCAGATTGGGTGGGGTCAAATAGGAGGGGTATAGGAGGAGCCTGGGCAGAATGGGTGGGGTCAGAGGGGTATGGGAGGAGCCTGGGCAGAATGGGTGGAGTCAGAGAGGAGGGGGTATAGGAGGAGCCTGGGCAGAATGGGTGGGGTCAGACAGCAGAGGAGGGGCTTAGGAGGAGCCTGGGAAGAATGGGTGGGGTCAGACAGCAGAGGAGGGGCTTAGGAGGAGCCTGGGCAGAATGGGTGGGGTCAGAGAGGAGATGCTTAGGCAGAGCCTGGGCAGTATGGGTGGGGTCAGACAGCAGAGGAGGGGCTTAGGAGGAGCCTAGTCAGATTGGGTGGGGTCAAATAGGAGGAGCCTAGTCAGAATGGGTGGAGTCAGAGAGGAGGGGGTATAGGAGGAGCCTAGTCAGATTGGGTGGGGTCAGAGAGGAGGGGCTTAGGAGGAGCCTAGGGGCTTAGGAGGAGCCTAGTCAGATTGGGTGTGGTCAGAGAGGAGGGGTATAGGAGGAGCCTGGGCAGAATGGGTGGGGTCAGACAGCAGATGAGGGGCTTAGGAGGAGCCTGGGCAGAATTGGTGGGGTCAGAGAGGCGGGGCTTAGGAGGAGCCTGGGCAGAATGGGTGGGGTCAGACAGCAGAGGAGGGGCTTAGGAGGAGCCTAGTCAGATTGGGTGGGGTCAAATAGGAGGAGCCTGGGCAGAATGGGTGAGGTCAGAGAGGAGGGGTATAGGAGGAGCCTAGTCAGATTGGGTGGGGTCAAATAGGAGGGGGTATAGGAGGAGCCTGGGCAGAATGGGTGGGGCCAGACAGCAGAGGAGGGGCTTAGGAGGAACCTAGTCAGATTGGGTGGGGTCAAATAGGAGGAGCCTGGGCAGAATGGGTGGGGTCAGACAGCAGAGGAGGGGCTTAGGAGGAGCCTGGGCAGAGGGGGTATAGGAGGAGCCTAGTCAGATTGGGTGGGGTCAAATAGGAGGAGCCTGGGCAGAATGGGTGGGGTCAGACAGCAGAGGAGGGGCTTAGGAGGAGCCAAGTCAGATTGGGTGGGGTCAAATAGGAGGGGTATAGGAGGAGCCTGGGCAGAATGGGTGGGGTCAGAGGGGTATGGGAGGAGCCTGGGCAGAATGGGTGGAGTCAGAGAGGAGGGGGTATAGGAGGAGCCTGGGCAGAATGGGTGGGGTCAGACAGCAGAGGAGGGGCTTAGGAGGAGCCTGGGCAGAATGGGTGGGGTCAGACAGCAGAGGAGGGGCTTAGGAGGAGCCTGGGCAGAATGGGTGGGGTCAGAGAGGAGATGCTTAGGCAGAGCCTGTGCAGTATGGGTGGGGTCAGACAGCAGAGGAGGGGCTTAGGAGGAGCCTAGTCAGATTGGGTGGGGTCAAATAGGAGGAGCCTAGTCAGAATGGGTGGAGTCAGAGAGGAGGGGGTATAGGAGGAGCCTAGTCAGATTGGGTGGGGTCAGAGAGGAGGGGCTTAGGAGGAGCCTAGGGGCTTAGGAGGAGCCTAGTCAGATTGGGTGGGGTCAGAGAGGAGGGGTATAGGAGGAGCCTGGGCAGAATGGGTGGGGTCAGACAGCAGATGAGGGGCTTAGGAGGAGCCTGGGCAGAATTGGTGGGGTCAGAGAGGAGGGGCTTAGGAGGAGCCTGGGCAGAATGGGTGGGGTCAGACAGCAGAGGAGGGGCTTAGGAGGAGCCTAGTCAGATTGGGTGGGGTCAAATAGGAGGAGCCTGGGCAGAATGGGTGGGGTCAGAGGGGTATGGGAGGAGCCTGGGTAGAATGGGTGGAGTCAGAGAGGAGGGGGTATAGGAGGAGCCTGGGCAGAATGGGTGGGGTCAGACAGCAGAGGAGGGGCTTAGGATGAGCCTGGGCAGAATGGGTGGGGTCAGAGAGGAGGAGCCTGGGCAGAATGGGTGGGGTCAGACAGCAGAGGAGGGGCTTAGGAGGAGCCTAGTCAGATTGGGTGGGGTCAGAGAGGTGGGGTATAGGAGGAGCCTGGGCAGAATGGGTGGAGTCAGAGAGGAGGGGGTATAGGAGGAGCCTGGGCAGAATGGGTGGGGTCAGACAGCAGAGGAGGGGCTTAGGAGGAGCCTGGGCAGAGGGGGTGGTGTCAGAGAGGAGGGGCTTAGGAGGAGCTTAGTCAGATTGGGTGGGGTCAAATAGGAGGAGCCTGGGCAGAATGGGTGGGGTCAGAGGGGTATGGGAGGCGCCTGGGCAGAATGGGTGGGGTCAGACAGCAGAGGAGGGGCTTAGGAGGAGCCTGGGCAGAATGGGTGGGGTCAGAGAGGAGGGGCTTAGGCGGAGCCTGGGCAGAATGGGTGGGGTCAGAGAGGAGGGGCTTAGGCGGAGCCTGGGCAGAATGGGTGGGGTCAGACAGCAGAGGAGGGGCTTAGGATGAGCCTGGGCAGAATGGGTGGGGTCAGAGAGGAGGAGCCTGGGCAGAATGGGTGGGGTCAGACAGCAGAGGAGGGGCTTAGGAGGAGCCTAGTCAGATTGGGTGGGGTCAAATAGGAGGAGCCTGGGCAGAATGGGTGGGGTCAGAGGGGTATGGGAGGAGCCTGGGCAGAATGGGTGGGGTCAGACAGCAGAGGAGGGGCTTAGGAGGAGCCTGGGCAGAATGGGTGGGGTCAGAGAGGAGGGGCTTAGGCGGAGCCTGGGCAGAATGGGTGGGGTCAGAGAGGAGGGGCTTAGGCGGAGCCTGGGCAGAATGGGTGGGGTCAGACAGCAGAGGAGGGGCTTAGGAGGAGCCTGGGCAGGAGGAGGGGGTATATGGGCAGAATGGGTGGGGTCAGAGAGGAGGGGCTTAGGAGGAGCCTGGGCAGAATGGGTGGAGTCAGAGAGGAGGGGGTATAGGAGGAGCCTGGGCAGAATGGGTATAGGAGGAGCCTAGTCAGATTGGGTGTGGTCAAATAGGAGGAGCCTGGGCAGAATGGGTGGGGTCAGAGAGGAGGGGGTATAGGAGGAGCCTGGCAGAGGGGGGTATAGGAGGAGCCTGGGCAGAGGGGGGTGTAGGAGGAGCCTAGTCAGATTGGGTGGGGTCAAATAGGAGGAGCCTGGGCAGAATGGGTGGGGTCAGAGGGGTATGGGAGGAGCCTGGGTAGAATGGGTGGAGTCAGAGAGGAGGGGGTATAGGAGGAGCCTGGCAGAGGGGGGTGTAGGAGGAGCCTAGTCAGATTGGGTGGGGTCAAATAGGAGGAGCCTGGGCAGAATGGGTGGGGTCAGAGGGGTATGGGAGGAGCCTGGGTAGAATGGGTGGAGTCAGAGAGGAGGGGGTATAGGAGGAGCTTGGCAGAGGGGGGTGTAGGAGGAGCCTAGTCAGATTGGGTGGGGTCAAATAGGAGGAGCCTGGGCAGAGGGGGTGGGGTCAGAGAGGAGGGGTATAGGAGGAGCCTGGGCAGAATGGGTGGGGTCAGACAGCAGAGGAGGGGCTTAGGAGGAGCCTGGGCAGAATGGGTGGGGTCAGAGAGGAGGGGCTTAGGAGGAGCCTAGTCAGATTGGGTGGGGTCAAATAGGAGGAGCCTGGGCAGAATGGGTGGGGTCAGACAGCAGAGGAGGGGCTTAGGAGGAGCCTAGTCAGATTGGGTGGGGTCAAATAGGAGGAGCCTGGGCAGAATGGGTGGGGTCAGACAGCAGAGGAGGGGTATAGGAGGAGCCTGGGCAGAGGGGGTGGGGTCAGAGAGGAGGGGTATAGGAGGAGCCTGGGCAGAGGGGGTATAGGAGGAGCCTAGTCAGATTGGGTGGGGTCAAATAGGAGGAGCCTGGGCAGAATGGGTGGAGTCAGAGAGGAGGGGGTATAGGAGGAGCCTGGGCAGAATGGGTGGGGTCAGACAGCAGAGGAGGGGCTTAGGAGGAGCCTAGTCAGATTGGGTGGGGTCAGAGAGGTGGGGTATAAGAGGAGCCTGGGGAGAATGGGTGGGGTCAGACAGCAGAGAAGGGGCTTAGGAGGAGCCTTGTCAGATTGGGTGGGGTCAAATAGGAGGAGCCTGGGCAGAGGGGGGTATAGGAGGAGCCTAGTCAGATTGGGTGGGGTCAGAGAGCAGAGGAGGGGCTTAGGAGGAGCCTAGGGGCTTAGGAGGAGCCTAGTCAGATTGGGTGGGGTCAGAGAGGAGGGGCTTAGGAGGAGCCTGGGCAGAATGAGTGGGGTCAGACAGCAGAGGAGGGGCTTAGGAGGAGCCTAGGGGCTTAGGAGGAGCCTAGATAGATTGGGTGGGGTCAAATAGGAGGAGCCTGGGCAGAATGGGTGGGGTCAGAGGGGTATGGGAGGAGCCTGGGTAGAATGGGTGGAGTCAGAGAGGAGGGGGTATAGGAGGAGCCTGGGCAGAGGGGGGTGTAGGAGGAGCCTAGTCAGATTGGGTGGGGTCAAATAGGAGGAGCCTGGGCAGAATGGGTGGGGTCAGAGGGGTATGGGAGGAGCCTGGGTAGAATGGGTGGAGTCAGAGAGGAGGGGGTATAGGAGGAGCCTAGTCAGATTGGGTGGGGTCAAATAGGAGGAGCCTGGGCACAATGGGAGGGGTCAGAGGGGTATGGGAGGAGCCTGGGTAGAATGGGTGGAGTCAGAGAGGAGGGGGTATAGGAGGAGCCTAGTCAGAGAGGGTTGGGTCAGAGAGGAGGGGCTTAGGAGGAGCCTAGTCAGATTGGGTGGGGTCAAATAGGAGGAGCCTGGGCAGAATGGGTGGAGTCAGAGAGGTGGGGCTTAGGAGGAGCCTGGGCAGAATGGGTGGGGTCAGAGAGGAGGGGCTTAGGCGGAGCCTGGGCAGAATGGGTGGGGGTCAGACAGCAGAGGAGGGGCTTAGGAGGAGCCTGGGCAGAGGGGGTATAGGAGGAGCCTAGTCAGATTGGGTGGGGTCAAATAGGAGGAGCCTGGGCAGAATGGGTGGGGTCAGACAGCAGAGGAGGGGCTTAGGAGGAGCCAAGTCAGATTGGGTGGGGTCAAATAGGAGGGGTATAGGAGGAGCCTGGGCAGAATGGGTGGGGTCAGAGGGGTATGGGAGGAGCCTGGGCAGAATGGGTGGAGTCAGAGAGGAGGGGGTATAGGAGGAGCCTGGGCAGAATGGGTGGGGTCAGACAGCAGAGGAGGGGCTTAGGAGGAGCCTGGGCAGAATGGGTGGGGTCAGACAGCAGAGGAGGGGCTTAGGAGGAGCCTGGGCAGAATGGGTGGGGTCAGAGAGGAGATGCTTAGGCAGAGCCTGGGCAGTATGGGTGGGGTCAGACAGCAGAGGAGGGGCTTAGGAGGAGCCTAGTCAGATTGGGTGGGGTCAAATAGGAGGAGCCTAGTCAGAATGGGTGGAGTCAGAGAGGAGGGGGTATAGGAGGAGCCTAGTCAGATTGGGTGGGGTCAGAGAGGAGGGGCTTAGGAGGAGCCTAGGGGCTTAGGAGGAGCCTAGTCAGATTGGGTGGGGTCAGAGAGGAGGGGTATAGGAGGAGCCTGGGCAGAATGGGTGGGGTCAGACAGCAGATGAGGGGCTTA
The DNA here is from genome assembly GCF_964263255.1 of Lissotriton vulgaris. Classification (NCBI taxonomy): domain Eukaryota; kingdom Metazoa; phylum Chordata; class Amphibia; order Caudata; family Salamandridae; genus Lissotriton; species Lissotriton vulgaris. The sequence goes on from NC_141695.1 coordinate 1,005,123,234, forward strand.
GGAGGAGCCTGGGCAGAATTGGTGGGGTCAGAGAGGAGGGGCTTAGGAGGAGCCTGGGCAGAATGGGTGGGGTCAGACAGCAGAGGAGGGGCTTATGAGGAGCCTAGGGGCTTAGGAGGAGCCTAGTCAGATTGGGTGGGGTCAGACAGCAGAGGAGGGGTTTAGGAGGAGCCTAGTCAGATTGGGTGGGGTCAAATAGGAGGAGCCTGGGCAGAATGGGTGAGGTCAGAGAGGAGGGGTATAGGAGGAGCCTAGTCAGATTGGGTGGGGTCAAATAGGAGGGGGTATAGGAGGAGCCTGGGCAGAATGGGTGGGGCCAGACAGCAGAGGAGGGGCTTAGGAGGAACCTAGTCAGATTGGGTGGGGTCAAATAGGAGGAGCCTGGGCAGAATGGGTGGGGTCAGACAGCAGAGGAGGGGTTTAGGAGGAGCCTAGTCAGATTGGGTGGGGTCAAATAGGAGGAGCCTGGGCAGAATGGGTGAGGTCAGAGAGGAGGGGTATAGGAGGAGCCTAGTCAGATTGGGTGGGGTCAAATAGGAGGGGGTATAGGAGGAGCCTGGGCAGAATGGGTGGGGCCAGACAGCAGAGGAGGGGCTTAGGAGGAACCTAGTCAGATTGGGTGGGGTCAAATAGGAGGAGCCTGGGCAGAATGGGTGGGGTCAGACAGCAGAGGAGGGGCTTAGGAGGAGCCTGGCAGAGGGGGGTGTAGGAGGAGCCTAGTCAGATTGGGTGGGGTCAAATAGGAGGAGCCTGGGCACAATGGGAGGGGTCAGAGGGGTATGGGAGGAGCCTGGGTAGAATGGGTGGAGTCAGAGAGGAGGGGGTATAGGAGGAGCCTAGTCAGAGGGGGTGGGGTCAGAGAGGAGGGGCTTAGGAGGAGCCTAGTCAGATTGGGTGGGGTCAGACAGCAGAGGAGGGGCTTAGGAGGAGCCAAGTCAGATTGGGTGGGGTCAAATAGGAGGGGTATAGGAGGAGCCTGGGCAGAATGGGTGGGGTCAGAGGGGTATGGGAGGAGCCTGGGCAGAATGGGTGGAGTCAGAGAGGAGGGGGTATAGGAGGAGCCTGGGCAGAATGGGTGGGGTCAGACAGCAGAGGAGGGGCTTAGAGGAGCCTGGGCAGAATGGGTGGGGTCAGACAGCAGAGGAGGGGCTTAGGAGGAGCCTGGGCAGAATGGGTGGGGTCAGAGAGGAGATGCTTAGGCAGAGCCTGGGCAGTATGGGTGGGGTCAGACAGCAGAGGAGGGGCTTAGGAGGAGCCTAGTCAGATTGGGTGGGGTCAAATAGGAGGAGCCTAGTCAGAATGGGTGGAGTCAGAGAGGAGGGGTATAGGAGGAGCCTGGGCAGAATGGGTGGGGTCAGAGAGCAGAGGAGGGGCTTAGGAGGAGCCTAGGGGCTTAGGAGGAGCCTAGTCAGATTGGGTGGGGTCAGAGAGGAGGGGTATAGGAGGAGCCTGGCAGAGGGGGGGTGTAGGAGGAGCCTAGTCAGATTGGGTGGGGTCAAATAGGAGGAGCCTGGGCAGAATGGGTGGGGTCAGAGGGGTATGGGAGGAGCCTGGGTAGAATGGGTGGAGTCAGAGAGGAGGGGGTATAGGAGGAGCCTGGGCAGAATGGGTGGGGTCAGACAGCAGAGGAGGGGCTTAGGAGGAGCCTGGGCAGAATGGGTGGGGTCAGACAGCAGAGGAGGGGCTTAGGAGGAGCCTAGTCAGATTGGGTGGGGTCAAATAGGAGGAGCCTGGGCAGAATGGGTGGGGTCAGAGGGGTATGGGAGGAGCCTGGGTAGAATGGGTGGAGTCAGAGAGGAGGGGGTATAGGAGGAGCCTGGGCAGAATGGGTGGGGTCAGACAGCAGAGGAGGGGCTTAGGAGGAGCCTAGTCAGATTGGGTGGGGTCAGAGAGGTGGGGTATAGGAGGAGCCTGGGCAGAATGGGTGGAGTCAGAGAGGAGAGGAGGGGCTTAGGAGGAGCCTGGGCAGAGGGGGTGGGGTCAGAGAGGAGGGGCTTAGTAGGAGCTTAGTCAGATTGGGTGGGGTCAAATAGGAGGAGCCTGGGCAGAATGGGTGGGGTCAGAGGGGTATGGGAGGAGCCTGGGCAGAATGGGTGGGGTCAGACAGCAGAGGAGGGGCTTAGGAGGAGCCTGGGCAGAATGGGTGGGGTCAGAGAGGAGGGGCTTAGGCGGAGCCTGGGCAGAATGGGTGGAGTCAGAGAGGAGGGGGTATAGGAGGAGCCTGGGCAGAATGGGTATAGGAGGAGCCTAGTCAGATTGGGTGGGGTCAGAGAGGAGGGGGTATAGGAGGAGCCTGGCAGAGGGGGGTATAGGAGGAGCCTGGGCAGAGGGGGGTGTAGGAGGAGCCTAGTCAGATTGGGTGGGGTCAAATAGGAGGAGCCTGGGCAGAATGGGTGGGGTCAGAGGGGTATGGGAGGAGCCTGGGTAGAATGGGTGGGGTCAGACAGCAGAGGAGGGGCTTAGGAGGAGCCTGGGCAGAATGGGTGGAGTCAGAGAGGAGGGGGTATAGGAGGAGCCTGGGCAGAATGGGTATAGGAGGAGCCTAGTCAGATTGGGTGGGGTCAGAGAGGAGGGGGTATAGGAGGAGCCTGGCAGAGGGGGGTATAGGAGGAGCCTAGTCAGATTGGGTGGGGTCAAATAGGAGGAGCCTGGGCAGAATGGGTGGAGTCAGAGAGGAGGGGGTATAGGAGGAGCCTGGGCAGAATGGGTGGGGTCAGACAGCAGAGGAGGGGCTTAGGAGGAGCCTAGTCAGATTGGGTGGGGTCAGAGAGGTGGGGTATAAGAGGAGCCTGGGGAGAATGGGTGGGGTCAGACAGCAGAGAAGGGGCTTAGGAGGAGCCTTGTCAGATTGGGTGGGGTCAAATAGGAGGAGCCTGGGCAGAGGGGGGTATAGGAGGAGCCTAGTCAGATTGGGTGGGGTCAGAGAGCAGAGGAGGGGCTTAGGAGGAGCCTAGGGGCTTAGGAGGAGCCTAGTCAGATTGGGTGGGGTCAGAGAGGAGGGGCTTAGGAGGAGCCTGGGCAGAATGAGTGGGGTCAGACAGCAGAGGAGGGGCTTAGGAGGAGCCTAGGGGCTTAGGAGGAGCCTAGATAGATTGGGTGGGGTCAAATAGGAGGAGCCTGGGCAGAATGGGTGGAGTCAGAGAGGAGGGGGTATAGGAGGAGCCTGGGCAGAATGGGTGGGGTCAGACAGCAGAGGAGGGGCTTAGGAGGAGCCTAGTCAGATTGGGTGGGGTCAGAGAGGTGGGGTATAAGAGGAGCCTGGGGAGAATGGGTGGGGTCAGACAGCAGAGAAGGGGCTTAGGAGGAGCCTTGTCAGATTGGGTGGGGTCAAATAGGAGGAGCCTGGGCAGAGGGGGGTATAGGAGGAGCCTAGTCAGATTGGGTGGGGTCAGAGAGCAGAGGAGGGGCTTAGGAGGAGCCTAGGGGCTTAGGAGGAGCCTAGTCAGATTGGGTGGGGTCAGAGAGGAGGGGCTTAGGAGGAGCCTGGGCAGAATGAGTGGGGTCAGACAGCAGAGGAGGGGCTTAGGAGGAGCCTAGGGGCTTAGGAGGAGCCTAGATAGATTGGGTGGGGTCAAATAGGAGGAGCCTGGGCAGAATGGGTGGGGTCAGAGGGGTATGGGAGGAGCCTGGGTAGAATGGGTGGAGTCAGAGAGGAGGGGGTATAGGAGGAGCCTGGGCAGAGGGGGGTGTAGGAGGAGCCTAGTCAGATTGGGTGGGGTCAAATAGGAGGAGCCTGGGCAGAATGGGTGGAGTCAGAGAGGAGGGGGTATAGGAGGAGCCTGGGCAGAATGGGTGGGGTCAGACAGCAGAGGAGGGGCTTAGGAGGAGCCTAGTCAGATTGGGTGGGGTCAGAGAGGTGGGGTATAAGAGGAGCCTGGGGAGAATGGGTGGGGTCAGACAGCAGAGAAGGGGCTTAGGAGGAGCCTTGTCAGATTGGGTGGGGTCAAATAGGAGGAGCCTGGGCAGAGGGGGGTATAGGAGGAGCCTAGTCAGATTGGGTGGGGTCAGAGAGCAGAGGAGGGGCTTAGGAGGAGCCTAGGGGCTTAGGAGGAGCCTAGTCAGATTGGGTGGGGTCAGAGAGGAGGGGCTTAGGAGGAGCCTGGGCAGAATGAGTGGGGTCAGACAGCAGAGGAGGGGCTTAGGAGGAGCCTAGGGGCTTAGGAGGAGCCTAGATAGATTGGGTGGGGTCAAATAGGAGGAGCCTGGGCAGAATGGGTGGGGTCAGAGGGGTATGGGAGGAGCCTGGGTAGAATGGGTGGAGTCAGAGAGGAGGGGGTATAGGAGGAGCCTGGGCAGAGGGGGGTGTAGGAGGAGCCTAGTCAGATTGGGTGGGGTCAAATAGGAGGAGCCTGGGCAGAATGGGTGGGGTCAGAGGGGTATGGGAGGAGCCTGGGTAGAATGGGTGGAGTCAGAGAGGAGGGGGTATAGGAGGAGCCTAGTCAGATTGGGTGGGGTCAAATAGGAGGAGCCTGGGCACAATGGGAGGGGTCAGAGGGGTATGGGAGGAGCCTGGGTAGAATGGGTGGAGTCAGAGAGGAGGGGGTATAGGAGGAGCCTAGTCAGAGAGGGTTGGGTCAGAGAGGAGGGGCTTAGGAGGAGCCTAGTCAGATTGGGTGGGGTCAAATAGGAGGAGCCTGGGCAGAATGGGTGGAGTCAGAGAGGTGGGGCTTAGGAGGAGCCTGGGCAGAATGGGTGGGGTCAGAGAGGAGGGGCTTAGGCGGAGCCTGGGCAGAATGGGTGGGGGTCAGACAGCAGAGGAGGGGCTTAGGAGGAGCCTGGGCAGAGGGGGTATAGGAGGAGCCTAGTCAGATTGGGTGGGGTCAAATAGGAGGAGCCTGGGCAGAATGGGTGGGGTCAGACAGCAGAGGAGGGGCTTAGGAGGAGCCAAGTCAGATTGGGTGGGGTCAAATAGGAGGGGTATAGGAGGAGCCTGGGCAGAATGGGTGGGGTCAGAGGGGTATGGGAGGAGCCTGGGCAGAATGGGTGGAGTCAGAGAGGAGGGGGTATAGGAGGAGCCTGGGCAGAATGGGTGGGGTCAGACAGCAGAGGAGGGGCTTAGGAGGAGCCTGGGCAGAATGGGTGGGGTCAGACAGCAGAGGAGGGGCTTAGGAGGAGCCTGGGCAGAATGGGTGGGGTCAGAGAGGAGATGCTTAGGCAGAGCCTGGGCAGTATGGGTGGGGTCAGACAGCAGAGGAGGGGCTTAGGAGGAGCCTAGTCAGATTGGGTGGGGTCAAATAGGAGGAGCCTAGTCAGAATGGGTGGAGTCAGAGAGGAGGGGGTATAGGAGGAGCCTAGTCAGATTGGGTGGGGTCAGAGAGGAGGGGCTTAGGAGGAGCCTAGGGGCTTAGGAGGAGCCTAGTCAGATTGGGTGGGGTCAGAGAGGAGGGGTATAGGAGGAGCCTGGGCAGAATGGGTGGGGTCAGACAGCAGATGAGGGGCTTAGGAGGAGCCTGGGCAGAATTGGTGGGGTCAGAGAGGAGGGGCTTAGGAGGAGCCTGGGCAGAATGGGTGGGGTCAGACAGCAGAGGAGGGGCTTATGAGGAGCCTAGGGGCTTAGGAGGAGCCTAGTCAGATTGGGTGGGGTCAGACAGCAGAGGAGGGGTTTAGGAGGAGCCTAGTCAGATTGGGTGGGGTCAAATAGGAGGAGCCTGGGCAGAATGGGTGAGGTCAGAGAGGAGGGGTATAGGAGGAGCCTAGTCAGATTGGGTGGGGTCAAATAGGAGGGGGTATAGGAGGAGCCTGGGCAGAATGGGTGGGGCCAGACAGCAGAGGAGGGGCTTAGGAGGAACCTAGTCAGATTGGGTGGGGTCAAATAGGAGGAGCCTGGGCAGAATGGGTGGGGTCAGACAGCAGAGGAGGGGTTTAGGAGGAGCCTAGTCAGATTGGGTGGGGTCAAATAGGAGGAGCCTGGGCAGAATGGGTGAGGTCAGAGAGGAGGGGTATAGGAGGAGCCTAGTCAGATTGGGTGGGGTCAAATAGGAGGGGGTATAGGAGGAGCCTGGGCAGAATGGGTGGGGCCAGACAGCAGAGGAGGGGCTTAGGAGGAACCTAGTCAGATTGGGTGGGGTCAAATAGGAGGAGCCTGGGCAGAATGGGTGGGGTCAGACAGCAGAGGAGGGGCTTAGGAGGAGCCTGGCAGAGGGGGGTGTAGGAGGAGCCTAGTCAGATTGGGTGGGGTCAAATAGGAGGAGCCTGGGCACAATGGGAGGGGTCAGAGGGGTATGGGAGGAGCCTGGGTAGAATGGGTGGAGTCAGAGAGGAGGGGGTATAGGAGGAGCCTAGTCAGAGGGGGTGGGGTCAGAGAGGAGGGGCTTAGGAGGAGCCTAGTCAGATTGGGTGGGGTCAGACAGCAGAGGAGGGGCTTAGGAGGAGCCAAGTCAGATTGGGTGGGGTCAAATAGGAGGGGTATAGGAGGAGCCTGGGCAGAATGGGTGGGGTCAGAGGGGTATGGGAGGAGCCTGGGCAGAATGGGTGGAGTCAGAGAGGAGGGGGTATAGGAGGAGCCTGGGCAGAATGGGTGGGGTCAGACAGCAGAGGAGGGGCTTAGAGGAGCCTGGGCAGAATGGGTGGGGTCAGACAGCAGAGGAGGGGCTTAGGAGGAGCCTGGGCAGAATGGGTGGGGTCAGAGAGGAGATGCTTAGGCAGAGCCTGGGCAGTATGGGTGGGGTCAGACAGCAGAGGAGGGGCTTAGGAGGAGCCTAGTCAGATTGGGTGGGGTCAAATAGGAGGAGCCTAGTCAGAATGGGTGGAGTCAGAGAGGAGGGGTATAGGAGGAGCCTGGGCAGAATGGGTGGGGTCAGAGAGCAGAGGAGGGGCTTAGGAGGAGCCTAGGGGCTTAGGAGGAGCCTAGTCAGATTGGGTGGGGTCAGAGAGGAGGGGTATAGGAGGAGCCTGGCAGAGGGGGGGTGTAGGAGGAGCCTAGTCAGATTGGGTGGGGTCAAATAGGAGGAGCCTGGGCAGAATGGGTGGGGTCAGAGGGGTATGGGAGGAGCCTGGGTAGAATGGGTGGAGTCAGAGAGGAGGGGGTATAGGAGGAGCCTGGGCAGAATGGGTGGGGTCAGACAGCAGAGGAGGGGCTTAGGAGGAGCCTGGGCAGAATGGGTGGGGTCAGACAGCAGAGGAGGGGCTTAGGAGGAGCCTAGTCAGATTGGGTGGGGTCAAATAGGAGGAGCCTGGGCAGAATGGGTGGGGTCAGAGGGGTATGGGAGGAGCCTGGGTAGAATGGGTGGAGTCAGAGAGGAGGGGGTATAGGAGGAGCCTGGGCAGAATGGGTGGGGTCAGACAGCAGAGGAGGGGCTTAGGAGGAGCCTAGTCAGATTGGGTGGGGTCAGAGAGGTGGGGTATAGGAGGAGCCTGGGCAGAATGGGTGGAGTCAGAGAGGAGAGGAGGGGCTTAGGAGGAGCCTGGGCAGAGGGGGTGGGGTCAGAGAGGAGGGGCTTAGTAGGAGCTTAGTCAGATTGGGTGGGGTCAAATAGGAGGAGCCTGGGCAGAATGGGTGGGGTCAGAGGGGTATGGGAGGAGCCTGGGCAGAATGGGTGGGGTCAGACAGCAGAGGAGGGGCTTAGGAGGAGCCTGGGCAGAATGGGTGGGGTCAGAGAGGAGGGGCTTAGGCGGAGCCTGGGCAGAATGGGTGGAGTCAGAGAGGAGGGGGTATAGGAGGAGCCTGGGCAGAATGGGTATAGGAGGAGCCTAGTCAGATTGGGTGGGGTCAGAGAGGAGGGGGTATAGGAGGAGCCTGGCAGAGGGGGGTATAGGAGGAGCCTGGGCAGAGGGGGGTGTAGGAGGAGCCTAGTCAGATTGGGTGGGGTCAAATAGGAGGAGCCTGGGCAGAATGGGTGGGGTCAGAGGGGTATGGGAGGAGCCTGGGTAGAATGGGTGGGGTCAGACAGCAGAGGAGGGGCTTAGGAGGAGCCTGGGCAGAATGGGTGGAGTCAGAGAGGAGGGGGTATAGGAGGAGCCTGGGCAGAATGGGTATAGGAGGAGCCTAGTCAGATTGGGTGGGGTCAGAGAGGAGGGGGTATAGGAGGAGCCTGGCAGAGGGGGGTATAGGAGGAGCCTGGGCAGAGGGGGGTGTAGGAGGAGCCTAGTCAGATTGGGTGGGGTCAAATAGGAGGAGCCTGGGCAGAATGGGTGGGGTCAGAGGGGTATGGGAGGAGCCTGGGTAGAATGGGTGGAGTCAGAGAGGAGGGGGTATAGGAGGAGCCTGGCAGAGGGGGGTGTAGGAGGAGCCTAGTCAGATTGGGTGGGGTCAGAGAGCAGAGGAGGGGCTTAGGAGGAGCCTAGTCAGATTGGGTGGGGTCAGAGAGGAGGGGCTTAGGAGGAGCCTGGGCAGAATGAGTGGGGTCAGACAGCAGAGGAGGGGCTTAGGAGGAGCCTAGGGGCTTAGGAGGAGCCTAGTCAGATTGGGTGGGGTCAAATAGGAGGAGCCTGGGCAGAATGGGTGGGGTCAGAGGGGTATGGGAGGAGCCTGGGTAGAATGGGTGGAGTCAGAGAGGAGGGGGTATAGGAGGAGCCTGGCAGAGGGGGGTGTAGGAGGAGCCTAGTCAGATTGGGTGGGGTCAAATAGGAGGAGCCTGGGCAGAATGGGTGGGGTCAGACAGCAGAGGAGGGGCTTAGGAGGAGCCTGGGCAGAATGGGTGGGGTCAGAGAGGAGGGGCTTAGGAGGAGCCTAGTCAGATTGGGTGGGGTCAAATAGGAGGAGCCTGGGCAGAATGGGTGGGGTCAGACAGCAGAGGAGGGGTATAGGAGGAGCCTGGGCAGAGGGGGTGGGGTCAGAGAGGAGGGGTATAGGAGGAGCCTGGGCAGAATGGGTGGGGTCAGACAGCAGAGGAGGGGCTTAGGAGGAGCCTGGGCAGAATGGGTGGGGTCAGAGAGGAGGGGCTTAGGAGGAGCCTAGTCAGATTGGGTGGGGTCAAATAGGAGGAGCCTCGGCAGAATGGGTGGGGTCAGACAGCAGAGGAGGGGCTTAGGAGGAGCCTAGTCAGATTGGGTGGGGTCAAATAGGAGGAGCCTGGGCAGAATGGGTGGGGTCAGACAGCAGAGGAGGGGTATAGGAGGAGCCTGGGCAGAGGGGGTGGGGTCAGAGAGGAGGGGTATAGGAGGAGCCTGGGCAGAGGGGGTATAGGAGGAGCCTGGGCAGAGGGGGTGGGGTCAGAGAGGAGGGGTATAGGAGGAGCCTGGGCAGAGGGGGTATAGGAGGAGCCTAGTCAGATTGGGTGGGGTCAAATAGGAGGAGCCTGGGCAGAATGGGTGGAGTCAGAGAGGAGGGGGTATAGGAGGAGCCTGGGCAGAATGGGTGGGGTCAGAGAGGTGGGGTATAGGAGGAGCCTGGGGAGAATGGGTGGGGTCAGACAGCAGAGAAGGGGCTTAGGAGGAGCCTTGTCAGATTGGGTGGGGTCAAATAGGAGGAGCCTGGGCAGAGGGGGGTATAGGAGGAGCCTAGTCAGATTGGGTGGGGTCAGAGAGCAGAGGAGGGGCTTAGGAGGAGTCTAGTCAGATTGGGTGGGGTCAGAGAGGAGGGGCTTAGGAGGAGCCTGGGCAGAATGAGTGGGGTCAGACAGCAGAGGAGGGGCTTAGGAGGAGCCTAGGGGCTTAGGAGGAGCCTAGTCAGATTGGGTGGGGTCAAATAGGAGGAGCCTGGGCAGAATGGGTGGGGTCAGAGGGGTATGGGAGGAGCCTGGGTAGAATGGGTGGAGTCAGAGAGGAGGGGGTATAGGAGGAGCCTGGCAGAGGGGGGTGTAGGAGGAGCCTAGTCAGATTGGGTGGGGTCAAATAGGAGGAGCCTGGGCAGAATGGGTGGGGTCAGAGGGGTATGGGAGGAGCCTGGGTAGAATGGGTGGAGTCAGAGAGGAGGGGGTATAGGAGGAGCCTGGCAGAGGGGGGTGTAGGAGGAGCCTAGTCAGATTGGGAGGGGTCAGAGGGGTATGGGAGGAGCCTGGGTAGAATGGGTGGAGTCAGAGAGGAGGGGGTATAGGAGGAGCCTAGTCAGAGGGGGTGGGGTCAGAGAGGAGGGGCTTAGGAGGAGCCTAGTCAGATTGGGTGGGGTCAAATAGGAGGAGCCTGGGCAGAATGGGTGGAGTCAGAGAGGTGGGGCTTAGGAGGAGCCTGGGCAGAATGGGTGGGGTCAGAGAGGAGGGGCTTAGGCGGAGCCTGGGTAGAATGGGTGGAGTCAGAGAGGAGGGGGTATAGGAGGAGCCTGGCAGAGGGGGGTGTAGGAGGAGCCTAGTCAGATTGGGTGGGGTCAAATAGGAGGAGCCTGGGCACAATGGGAGGGGTCAGAGGGGTATGGGAGGAGCCTGGGTAGAATGGGTGGAGTCAGAGAGGAGGGGGTATAGGAGGAGCCTAGTCAGAGGGGGTGGGGTCAGAGAGGAGGGGCTTAGGAGGAGCCTAGTCAGATTGGGTGGGGTCAAATAGGAGGAGCCTGGGCAGAATGGGTGGGGTCAGACAGCAGAGGAGGGGCTTAGGAGGAGCCTAGTCAGAGGGGGTGGGGTCAGACAGCAGAGGAGGGGCTTAGGAGGAGCCTAGTCAGATTGGGTGGGGTCAGAGAGGTGGGGTATAGGAGGAGCCTGGGGAGAATGGGTGGGGTCAGACAGCAGAGAAGGGGCTTAGGAGGAGCCTTGTCAGATTGGGTGGGGTCAAATAGGAGGAGCCTGGGCAGAGGGGGGTATAGGAGGAGCCTAGTCAGATTGGGTGGGGTCAGAGAGCAGAGGAGGGGCTTAGGAGGAGCCTAGGGGCTTAGGAGGAGCCTAGTCAGATTGGGTGGGGTCAGAGAGGAGGGGCTTAGGAGGAGCCTGGGCAGAATGAGTGGGGTCAGACAGCAGAGGAGGGGCTTAGGAGGAGCCTAGGGGCTTAGGAGGAGCCTAGTCAGATTGGGTGGGGTCAAATAGGAGGAGCCTGGGCAGAATGGGTGGGGTCAGAGGGGTATGGGAGGAGCCTGGGTAGAATGGGTGGAGTCAGCGAGGAGGGGGTATAGGAGGAGCCTGGGCAGAGGGGGGTGTAGGAGGAGCCTAGTCAGATTGGGTGGGGTCAAATAGGAGGAGCCTGGGCAGAATGGGTGGGGTCAGAGGGGTATGGGAGGAGCCTGGGTAGAATGGGTGGAGTCAGAGAGGAGGGGGTATAGGAGGAGCCTAGTCAGATTGGGTGGGGTCAAATAGGAGGAGCCTGGGCACAATGGGAGGGGTCAGAGGGGTATGGGAGGAGCCTGGGTAGAATGGGTGGAGTCAGAGAGGAGGGGGTATAGGAGGAGCCTAGTCAGAGGGGGTGGGGTCAGAGAGGAGGGGCTTAGGAGGAGCCTAGTCAGATTGGGTGGGGTCAAATAGGAGGAGCCTGGGCAGAATGGGTGGAGTCAGAGAGGTGGGGCTTAGGAGGAGCCTGGGCAGAATGGGTGGGGTCAGAGAGGAGGGGCTTAGGCGGAGCCTGGGCAGAATGGGTGGGGGTCAGACAGCAGAGGAGGGGCTTAGGAGGAGCCTGGGCAGAGGGGGTATAGGAGGAGCCTAGTCAGATTGGGTGGGGTCAAATAGGAGGAGCCTGGGCAGAATGGGTGGGGTCAGACAGCAGAGGAGGGGCTTAGGAGGAGCCAAGTCAGATTGGGTGGGGTCAAATAGGAGGGGTATAGGAGGAGCCTGGGCAGAATGGGTGGGGTCAGAGGGGTATGGGAGGAGCCTGGGCAGAATGGGTGGAGTCAGAGAGGAGGGGGTATAGGAGGAGCCTGGGCAGAATGGGTGGGGTCAGACAGCAGAGGAGGGGCTTAGGAGGAGCCTGGGAAGAATGGGTGGGGTCAGACAGCAGAGGAGGGGCTTAGGAGGAGCCTGGGCAGAATGGGTGGGGTCAGAGAGGAGATGCTTAGGCAGAGCCTGGGCAGTATGGGTGGGGTCAGACAGCAGAGGAGGGGCTTAGGAGGAGCCTAGTCAGATTGGGTGGGGTCAAATAGGAGGAGCCTAGTCAGAATGGGTGGAGTCAGAGAGGAGGGGGTATAGGAGGAGCCTAGTCAGATTGGGTGGGGTCAGAGAGGAGGGGCTTAGGAGGAGCCTAGGGGCTTAGGAGGAGCCTAGTCAGATTGGGTGGGGTCAGAGAGGAGGGGTATAGGAGGAGCCTGGGCAGAATGGGTGGGGTCAGACAGCAGATGAGGGGCTTAGGAGGAGCCTGGGCAGAATTGGTGGGGTCAGAGAGGCGGGGCTTAGGAGGAGCCTGGGCAGAATGGGTGGGGTCAGACAGCAGAGGAGGGGCTTAGGAGGAGCCTAGTCAGATTGGGTGGGGTCAAATAGGAGGAGCCTGGGCAGAATGGGTGAGGTCAGAGAGGAGGGGTATAGGAGGAGCCTAGTCAGATTGGGTGGGGTCAAATAGGAGGGGGTATAGGAGGAGCCTGGGCAGAATGGGTGGGGCCAGACAGCAGAGGAGGGGCTTAGGAGGAACCTAGTCAGATTGGGTGGGGTCAAATAGGAGGAGCCTGGGCAGAATGGGTGGGGTCAGACAGCAGAGGAGGGGCTTAGGAGGAGCCTGGGCAGAGGGGGTATAGGAGGAGCCTAGTCAGATTGGGTGGGGTCAAATAGGAGGAGCCTGGGCAGAATGGGTGGGGTCAGACAGCAGAGGAGGGGCTTAGGAGGAGCCAAGTCAGATTGGGTGGGGTCAAATAGGAGGGGTATAGGAGGAGCCTGGGCAAAATGGGTGGGGTCAGAGGGGTATGGGAGGAGCCTGGGCAGAATGGGTGGAGTCAGAGAGGAGGGGGTATAGGAGGAGCCTGGGCAGAATGGGTGGGGTCAGACAGCAGAGGAGGGGCTTAGGAGGAGCCTGGGCAGAATGGGTGGGGTCAGACAGCAGAGGAGGGGCTTAGGAGGAGCCTGGGCAGAATGGGTGGGGTCAGAGAGGAGATGCTTAGGCAGAGCCTGTGCAGTATGGGTGGGGTCAGACAGCAGAGGAGGGGCTTAGGAGGAGCCTAGTCAGATTGGGTGGGGTCAAATAGGAGGAGCCTAGTCAGAATGGGTGGAGTCAGAGAGGAGGGGGTATAGGAGGAGCCTAGTCAGATTGGGTGGGGTCAGAGAGGAGGGGCTTAGGAGGAGCCTAGGGGCTTAGGAGGAGCCTAGTCAGATTGGGTGGGGTCAGAGAGGAGGGGTATAGGAGGAGCCTGGGCAGAATGGGTGGGGTCAGACAGCAGATGAGGGGCTTAGGAGGAGCCTGGGCAGAATTGGTGGGGTCAGAGAGGAGGGGCTTAGGAGGAGCCTGGGCAGAATGGGTGGGGTCAGACAGCAGAGGAGGGGCTTAGGAGGAGCCTAGTCAGATTGGGTGGGGTCAAATAGGAGGAGCCTGGGCAGAATGGGTGAGGTCAGAGAGGAGGGGTATAGGAGGAGCCTAGTCAGATTGGGTGGGGTCAAATAGGAGGGGGTATAGGAGGAGCCTGGGCAGAATGGGTGGGGTCAAATAGGAGGAGCCTGGGCAGAATGGGTGGGGTCAGACAGCAGAGGAGGGGCTTAGGAGGAGCCTAGTCAGATTGGGTGGGGTCAAATAGGAGGAGCCTAGTCAGAATGGTTGGAGTCAGAGAGGAGGGGGTATAGGAGGAGCCTAGTCAGATTGGGTGGGGACAGAGAGGAGGGGCATAGGAGGAGCCTAGGGGCTTAGGAGGAGCCTAGTCAGATTGGGTGGGGTCAGAGAGGAGGGGTATAGGAGGAGCCTGGGCAGAATGGGTGGGGTCAGACAGCAGATGAGGGGCTTAGGAGGAGCCTGGGCAGAATTGGTGGGGTCAGAGAGGAGGGGCTTAGGAGGAGCCTGGGCAGAATGGGTGGGGTCAGAGGGGTATGGGAGGAGCCTGGGTAGAATGGGTGGAGTCAGAGAGGAGGGGGTATAGGAGGAGCCTGGGCAGAGGGGTGTAGGAGGAGCCTGGGCAGAATGGGAGGAGCCTGGGTAGAATGGGTGGAGTCAGAGAGGAGGGGGTATAGGAGGAGCCTGGCAGAGGGGGGTGTAGGAGGAGCCTAGTCAGATTGGGTGGGGTCAAATAGGAGGAGCCTGGGCAGAATGGGTGGGGTCAGAGGGGTATGGGAGGAGCCTGGGTAGAATGGGTGGAGTCAGAGAGGAGGGGGTATAGGAGGAGCCTGGGCAGAATGGGTGGGGTCAGACAGCAGAGGAGGGGCTTAGGATGAGCCTGGGCAGAATGGGTGGGGTCAGAGAGGAGGAGCCTGGGCAGAATGGGTGGGGTCAGACAGCAGAGGAGGGGCTTAGGAGGAGCCTAGTCAGATTGGGTGGGGTCAGAGAGGTGGGGTATAGGAGGAGCCTGGGCAGAATGGGTGGAGTCAGAGAGGAGGGGGTATAGGAGGAGCCTGGGCAGAATGGGTGGGGTCAGACAGCAGAGGAGGGGCTTAGGAGGAGCCTGGGCAGAGGGGGTGGTGTCAGAGAGGAGGGGCTTAGGAGGAGCTTAGTCAGATTGGGTGGGGTCAAATAGGAGGAGCCTGGGCAGAATGGGTGGGGTCAGAGGGGTATGGGAGGCGCCTGGGCAGAATGGGTGGGGTCAGACAGCAGAGGAGGGGCTTAGGAGGAGCCTGGGCAGAATGGGTGGGGTCAGAGAGGAGGGGCTTAGGCGGAGCCTGGGCAGAATGGGTGGGGTCAGAGAGGAGGGGCTTAGGCGGAGCCTGGGCAGAATGGGTGGGGTCAGACAGCAGAGGAGGGGCTTAGGATGAGCCTGGGCAGAATGGGTGGGGTCAGAGAGGAGGAGCCTGGGCAGAATGGGTGGGGTCAGACAGCAGAGGAGGGGCTTAGGAGGAGCCTAGTCAGATTGGGTGGGGTCAGAGAGGTGGGGTATAGGAGGAGCCTGGGCAGAATGGGTGGAGTCAGAGAGGAGGGGGTATAGGAGGAGCCTGGGCAGAATGGGTGGGGTCAGACAGCAGAGGAGGGGCTTAGGAGGAGCCTGGGCAGAGGGGGTGGTGTCAGAGAGGAGGGGCTTAGGAGGAGCTTAGTCAGATTGGGTGGGGTCAAATAGGAGGAGCCTGGGCAGAATGGGTGGGGTCAGAGGGGTATGGGAGGAGCCTGGGCAGAATGGGTGGGGTCAGACAGCAGAGGAGGGGCTTAGGAGGAGCCTGGGCAGAATGGGTGGGGTCAGAGAGGAGGGGCTTAGGCGGAGCCTGGGCAGAATGGGTGGGGTCAGAGAGGAGGGGCTTAGGCGGAGCCTGGGCAGAATGGGTGGGGTCAGACAGCAGAGGAGGGGCTTAGGAGGAGCCTGGGCAGGAGGAGGGGGTATATGGGCAGAATGGGTGGGGTCAGAGAGGAGGGGCTTAGGAGGAGCCTGGGCAGAATGGGTGGAGTCAGAGAGGAGGGGGTATAGGAGGAGCCTGGGCAGAATGGGTATAGGAGGAGCCTAGTCAGATTGGGTGTGGTCAAATAGGAGGAGCCTGGGCAGAATGGGTGGGGTCAGAGAGGAGGGGGTATAGGAGGAGCCTGGCAGAGGGGGGTATAGGAGGAGCCTGGGCAGAGGGGGGTGTAGGAGGAGCCTAGTCAGATTGGGTGGGGTCAAATAGGAGGAGCCTGGGCAGAATGGGTGGGGTCAGAGGGGTATGGGAGGAGCCTGGGTAGAATGGGTGGAGTCAGAGAGGAGGGGGTATAGGAGGAGCCTGGCAGAGGGGGGTGTAGGAGGAGCCTAGTCAGATTGGGTGGGGTCAAATAGGAGGAGCCTGGGCAGAATGGGTGGGGTCAGAGGGGTATGGGAGGAGCCTGGGTAGAATGGGTGGAGTCAGAGAGGAGGGGGTATAGGAGGAGCCTGGCAGAGGGGGGTGTAGGAGGAGCCTAGTCAGATTGGGTGGGGTCAAATAGGAGGAGCCTGGGCAGAGGGGGTGGGGTCAGAGAGGAGGGGTATAGGAGGAGCCTGGGCAGAATGGGTGGGGTCAGACAGCAGAGGAGGGGCTTAGGAGGAGCCTGGGCAGAATGGGTGGGGTCAGAGAGGAGGGGCTTAGGAGGAGCCTAGTCAGATTGGGTGGGGTCAAATAGGAGGAGCCTGGGCAGAATGGGTGGGGTCAGACAGCAGAGGAGGGGCTTAGGAGGAGCCTAGTCAGATTGGGTGGGGTCAAATAGGAGGAGCCTGGGCAGAATGGGTGGGGTCAGACAGCAGAGGAGGGGTATAGGAGGAGCCTGGGCAGAGGGGGTGGGGTCAGAGAGGAGGGGTATAGGAGGAGCCTGGGCAGAGGGGGTATAGGAGGAGCCTAGTCAGATTGGGTGGGGTCAAATAGGAGGAGCCTGGGCAGAATGGGTGGAGTCAGAGAGGAGGGGGTATAGGAGGAGCCTGGGCAGAATGGGTGGGGTCAGACAGCAGAGGAGGGGCTTAGGAGGAGCCTAGTCAGATTGGGTGGGGTCAGAGAGGTGGGGTATAAGAGGAGCCTGGGGAGAATGGGTGGGGTCAGACAGCAGAGAAGGGGCTTAGGAGGAGCCTTGTCAGATTGGGTGGGGTCAAATAGGAGGAGCCTGGGCAGAGGGGGGTATAGGAGGAGCCTAGTCAGATTGGGTGGGGTCAGAGAGCAGAGGAGGGGCTTAGGAGGAGCCTAGGGGCTTAGGAGGAGCCTAGTCAGATTGGGTGGGGTCAGAGAGGAGGGGCTTAGGAGGAGCCTGGGCAGAATGAGTGGGGTCAGACAGCAGAGGAGGGGCTTAGGAGGAGCCTAGGGGCTTAGGAGGAGCCTAGATAGATTGGGTGGGGTCAAATAGGAGGAGCCTGGGCAGAATGGGTGGGGTCAGAGGGGTATGGGAGGAGCCTGGGTAGAATGGGTGGAGTCAGAGAGGAGGGGGTATAGGAGGAGCCTGGGCAGAGGGGGGTGTAGGAGGAGCCTAGTCAGATTGGGTGGGGTCAAATAGGAGGAGCCTGGGCAGAATGGGTGGGGTCAGAGGGGTATGGGAGGAGCCTGGGTAGAATGGGTGGAGTCAGAGAGGAGGGGGTATAGGAGGAGCCTAGTCAGATTGGGTGGGGTCAAATAGGAGGAGCCTGGGCACAATGGGAGGGGTCAGAGGGGTATGGGAGGAGCCTGGGTAGAATGGGTGGAGTCAGAGAGGAGGGGGTATAGGAGGAGCCTAGTCAGAGGGGGTTGGGTCAGAGAGGAGGGGCTTAGGAGGAGCCTAGTCAGATTGGGTGGGGTCAAATAGGAGGAGCCTGGGCAGAATGGGTGGAGTCAGAGAGGTGGGGCTTAGGAGGAGCCTGGGCAGAATGGGTGGGGTCAGAGAGGAGGGGCTTAGGCGGAGCCTGGGCAGAATGGGTGGGGGTCAGACAGCAGAGGAGGGGCTTAGGAGGAGCCTGGGCAGAGGGGGTATAGGAGGAGCCTAGTCAGATTGGGTGGGGTCAAATAGGAGGAGCCTGGGCAGAATGGGTGGGGTCAGACAGCAGAGGAGGGGCTTAGGAGGAGCCAAGTCAGATTGGGTGGGGTCAAATAGGAGGGGTATAGGAGGAGCCTGGGCAGAATGGGTGGGGTCAGAGGGGTATGGGAGGAGCCTGGGCAGAATGGGTGGAGTCAGAGAGGAGGGGGTATAGGAGGAGCCTGGGCAGAATGGGTGGGGTCAGACAGCAGAGGAGGGGCTTAGGAGGAGCCTGGGCAGAATGGGTGGGGTCAGACAGCAGAGGAGGGGCTTAGGAGGAGCCTGGGCAGAATGGGTGGGGTCAGAGAGGAGATGCTTAGGCAGAGCCTGGGCAGTATGGGTGGGGTCAGACAGCAGAGGAGGGGCTTAGGAGGAGCCTAGTCAGATTGGGTGGGGTCAAATAGGAGGAGCCTAGTCAGAATGGGTGGAGTCAGAGAGGAGGGGGTATAGGAGGAGCCTAGTCAGATTGGGTGGGGTCAGAGAGGAGGGGCTTAGGAGGAGCCTAGGGGCTTAGGAGGAGCCTAGTCAGATTGGGTGGGGTCAGAGAGGAGGGGTATAGGAGGAGCCTGGGCAGAATGGGTGGGGTCAGACAGCAGATGAGGGGCTTAGGAGGAGCCTGGGCAGAATTGGTGGGGTCAGAGAGGAGGGGCTTAGGAGGAGCCTGGGCAGAATGGGTGGGGTCAGACAGCAGAGGAGGGGCTTAGGAGGAGCCTAGTCAGATTGGGTGGGGTCAAATAGGAGGAGCCTGGGCAGAATGGGTGAGGTCAGAGAGGAGGGGTATAGGAGGAGCCTAGTCAGATTGGGTGGGGTCAAATAGGAGGGGGTATAGGAGGAGCCTGGGCAGAATGGGTGGGGCCAGACAGCAGAGGAGGGGCTTAGGAGGAACCTAGTCAGATTGGGTGGGGTCAAATAGGAGGAGCCTGGGCAGAATGGGTGGGGTCAGACAGCAGAGGAGGGGCTTAGGAGGAGCCTAGTCAGATTGGGTGGGGTCAAATAGGAGGAGCCTGGGCAGAATGGGTGAGGTCAGAGAGGAGGGGTATAGGAGGAGCCTAGTCAGATTGGGTGGGGTCAAATAGGAGGGGGTATAGGAGGAGCCTGGGCAGAATGGGTGGGGCCAGACAGCAGAGGAGGGGCTTAGGAGGAACCTAGTCAGATTGGGTGGGGTCAAATAGGAGGAGCCTGGGCAGAATGGGTGGGGTCAGACAGCAGAGGAGGGGCTTAGGAGGAGCCTGGCAGAGGGGGGTGTAGGAGGAGCCTAGTCAGATTGGGTGGGGTCAAATAGGAGGAGCCTGGGCACAATGGGAGGGGTCAGAGGGGTATGGGAGGAGCCTGGGTAGAATGGGTGGAGTCAGAGAGGAGGGGGTATAGGAGGAGCCTAGTCAGAGGGGGTGGGGTCAGAGAGGAGGGGCTTAGGAGGAGCCTAGTCAGATTGGGTGGGGTCAAATAGGAGGAGCCTGGGCAGAATGGGTGGGGTCAGACAGCAGAGGAGGGGCTTAGGAGGAGCCAAGTCAGATTGGGTGGGGTCAAATAGGAGGGGTATAGGAGGAGCCTGGGCAGAATGGGTGGGGTCAGAGGGGTATGGGAGGAGCCTGGGCAGAATGGGTGGAGTCAGAGAGGAGGGGGTATAGGAGGAGCCTGGGCAGAATGGGTGGGGTCAGACAGCAGAGGAGGGGCTTAGAGGAGCCTGGGCAGAATGGGTGGGGTCAGACAGCAGAGGAGGGGCTTAGGAGGAGCCTGGGCAGAATGGGTGGGGTCAGAGAGGAGATGCTTAGGCAGAGCCTGGGCAGTATGGGTGGGGTCAGACAGCAGAGGAGGGGCTTAGGAGGAGCCTAGTCAGATTGGGTGGGGTCAAATAGGAGGAGCCTAGTCAGAATGGGTGGAGTCAGAGAGGAGGGGGTATAGGAGGAGCCTAGTCAGATTGGGTGGGGTCAGAGAGGAGGGGCTTAGGAGGAGCCTAGGGGTATAGGAGGAGCCTGGGCAGAATGGGTGGGGTCAGACAGCAGATGAGGGGCTTAGGAGGAGCCTGGGCAGAATTGGTGGGGTCAGAGAGGAGGGGCTTAGGAGGAGCCTGGGCAGAATGGGTGGGGTCAGACAGCAGAGGAGGGGCTTAGGAGGAGCCTAGTCAGATTGGGTGGGGTCAAATAGGAGGAGCCTGGGCAGAATGGGTGAGGTCAGAGAGGAGGGGTATAGGAGGAGCCTAGTCAGATTGGGTGGGGTCAAATAGGAGGGGGTATAGGAGGAGCCTGGGCAGAATGGGTGGGGCCAGACAGCAGAGGAGGGGCTTAGGAGGAACCTAGTCAGATTGGGTGGGGTCAAATAGGAGGAGCCTGGGCAGAATGGGTGGGGTCAGACAGCAGAGGAGGGGCTTAGGAGGAGCCTGGGCAGAATGGGTGGGGTCAGAGAGGAGTATCTTAGGCGGAGCCTGGGCAGAATGGGTGGGGTCAGACAACAGAGGAGGGGCTTAGGAGGAGCCTAGTCAGATTGGGTGGGGTCAAATAGGAGGAGCCTAGTCAGAATGGGTGGAGTCAGAGAGGAGGGGGTATAGGAGGAGCCTAGTCAGATTGGGTGGGGTCAGAGAGGAGGGGCTTAGGAGGAGCCTAGGGGCTTAGGAGGAGCCTAGTCAGATTGGGTGGGGTCAGAGAGGAGGGGTATAGGAGGAGCCTGGGCAGAATGGGTGGGGTCAGACAGCAGATGAGGGGCTTAGGAGGAGCCTGGGCAGAATTGGTGGGGTCAGAGAGGAGGGGCTTAGGAGGAGCCTGGGCAGAATGGGTGGGGTCAGACAGCAGAGGAGGGGCTTAGGAGGAGCCTAGTCAGATTGGGTGGGGTCAAATAGGAGGAGCCTGGGCAGAATGGGTGAGGTCAGAGAGGAGGGGTATAGGAGGAGCCTAGTCAGATTGGGTGGGGTCAAATAGGAGGGGGTATAGGAGGAGCCTGGGCAGAATGGGTGGGGCCAGACAGCAGAGGAGGGGCTTAGGAGGAACCTAGTCAGATTGGGTGGGGTCAAATAGGAGGAGCCTGGGCAGAATGGGTGGGGTCAGACAGCAGAGGAGGGGCTTAGGAGGAGCCTAGTCAGATTGGGTGGGGTCAGAGAGGAGGGGTATAGGAGGAGCCTGGGCAGAATGGGTGGAGTCAGAGAGGAGGGGGTATAGGAGGAGCCTGGGCAGAATGGGTATAGGAGGAGCCTAGTCAGATTGGGTGAGGTCAGAGAGGAGGGGTATAGGAGGAGCCTGGGCAGAGGGGCTTAGGAGGAGCCTGGGCAGAATGGGTGGGGTCAGACAGCAGAGGATGGGTTTAGGAGGAGCTTAGTCAGAATGGGTGGGGTCAGAGAGCAGAGGAGGGGTTAAGGAGGAGCCTAGTCAGATTGGGTGGGGTCAGAGAGGAGGGGGTATAGGAGGAGCCTAGTCAGATTGGGTGAGGTCAGAGAGGAGGGGCTGAGGAGGAGCCTGGGCAGAATGGGTGGAGTCAGACAGCAGAGGATTGGTTTAGGAGGAGCTTAGTCAGAATGGGTGGGGTCAGACAGCAGAGGAGGGGCTTAGGAGGAGCCTAGTCAGATTGGGGTCAAATAAGAGGGGTATAGGAGGAGCCTGGGCAGAATGGGTGGGGTCAGAGGGGTATGGGAGGAGCCTGGGCAGAATGGGTGGAGTCAGAGAGGAGGGGGTATAGGAGGAGCCTAGTCAGATTGGGTGGGGTCAGAGAGCAGAGGAGGGGTTAAGGAGGAGCCTAGACAGATTGGGTGTGGTCAAATAGGAGGAGCCTGGGCAGAATGGGTGGGGTCTGAGGGCCTAGGAAGGGGTCATAGATGGAGGAGGATCCTGACTTATGGTGGGGAACTGCAAAAACTTTTTTAATGCACCCCCCTATACTTTCTGATTTCTGTTGGGAGGGGGCAGTCGGGGAGCAGTATTAAAAGGTGCTTAGGCGCAGCGTGAAGAGCGATGAGGTGCACAGAATGGCATGCCTTCCAGGTACTTTTTGGGGGGGCTACCATTATTTTTTATTGCTCTGATCCTCCCTCATGGGGTGTACCCCAAATGGTTAGGGGCAACGGGGGAGGGGGGGTGGCAAAAAGCTGTTTGACAGTTTCTGTTACCAACAGGGGTCACCATACGATTCTGCTGCAGTTATGGTATTGAAAGGTACAACAAGGAGCATGTGAATGTATTTTTGCAGGTGGGGTGCCCCAAAATTTTACTGCCAGCAGCAGCAGCCCCCCTCCTCCCCACCCAGCAGATTGGTATAGGTACCTTTAGGACATTTCTGTTGAAAAAAGAGGCTATAGCGAATCGTGCTATGAAATCCTAGAGCACTAACATTTGCTAAATAAAGGTGGCATCGGAGCATACGAATGAGGCAGAGAGAGGCTACTGTTGCCAATTGGTTTGGTGGGTCATAGTGAATAACCTCGGCATGCAAATAGGCAGTGTGAGGATTGGCAGTGTCTGTAGAGAATTTTGGCATGCTCTTCAGCTTATTTTTTCCTCCTTACGTTGGCTATGAACTACAGAGGAAAGGCCCGGCCTTACTGTTGGACAAAACATGTATTTATGATTTTAAGAAGTGTAGTCTGACTGTACTGAGAGGGGCTGTACAGTACGGTAAATGCCTGTATACCCCTGCAATGTGCATCCAACTGTCACTTGAGATTCAATAGCGAACGAAGCAGCTGGGTTACTGACTGAATGTAAATGGAAGGCACATAGCAAGGGTGTTTGTGGTCACTCAAATGATTGAAACCTGGTTGATGCACTACCAAAGCTGGGGTTCCAGGAGGGAACATTTGAGGGGCATTGAGATGGTGGTGCCCAGAGGTCAAAATATGTTTCAGAGACAGAGAGGTACTGCGGTCCTGGTCCCACATTGGGGGTAGTCAAAAGTCCGGCTAAAGATTTCTGTCCAACTGTTACCACGTTTTGTGCAGCCTGGCTCCCTCTGTAACGATTCCCCAGTGTCTTTCGATCCTACAGATGACTGTAGCAAACTTCCCAAATTTTTTCTTGGCCTCATACCCCCAAAGGAGTGCCTGACATTTGCCAGCCTAACGATACTCACATTCTGGGAAAAACCTCACTAACCATGCATATTTATGCACCACACATGGCAAATCCTTGCAATTGCAGAACATCATATCGCACTTGTCATCTTTGAGGTGCTGTAAGTATTTGGATTTGAGGGAAATATTCATCCTTGCTTGCTCTCCCACCTGAAGTCTATGGTGCTGCTGTTCCTTTCTCACATGTCCCTACAAAGAGACAAGTGACACACAGACTCAATCACTCAGCAAACATATATGCTTTGACGCTTTCATCTTGCTGTTTACCTTCCAAATGTTCCCCCTTCACCACAAATACAGGCCAGCCATTCCTCATCCCCTCAGTCATCGTAGTCATTCACTCCTTAGGCCCTGCAAGACAAAAATGACCAAGAATCATGTCAGCAAGAAGGAGAAAAGCCTCAGTGTGCTCTTTTGTTCATACTGCTGCCCCCTAGTAACACTTCATGGCCACTGCAGCTTAAGAATGGGACTGAGAAGAGGGCTCTCCTATGCAAATAATGTCCTCCCATGCATACTTTCTTCTGAGACGGTCGGCGGCTTGTGCCGTGATACTGCCTCCAACATATGGTCTTCAACCAAATTTTAAAAAAGCCCACCTGCCTTAGACGAAGGATTTTGCCACTCGAAGGAAGCACATGGGGACATCACCATCATTTAGCAGGGTCCTAAATTGCCTGCTGTCCGCCTGTATACAGAACAAGGACGTTCGTGGCCGTTCGTGAGCGTTCTTCAAAGGAAGGAGGTGGGTGAATAAATCCAAGATGCCAGGGCAGGCCCAGCCCAGCCCAGTGCAGCCCAGCCCGGCACAGCGCACTGCTGTGGAGGTCCACTCCTTCACATCCTGCAGCAGGCATGATGCAGATCTACTAGAGCAAAGGCTTGACTCTGCTCTTGTCTGTCTCTTAAAGGAAAAATCTTTCCAACTTCTTATTGCACCTAATAAATGGACTCTAGCTAGCCTCAAACTCGACCCATCATTTCATTAGCCAGAGCTCATACTTGACCTTTATTTCTATCCAAGCTCACTGGCACCAAACCCCTGATTTGAGCGAGTGGCTCACACTAAAATGAAAAATCACCATCAACCAACCTATTTTACAATAAGTGTAGCACCATCCTCGCATTCTTGTGCTCAGTTATAACCCCCAATACCACAATTGCACTCTGCAATTCACCAAACTTAAAGGACAAAGAATGACGACATTGATAAAGGAAGATAAGGCCTTGTTCCTAGCACCTACTTGAGAAATAGGGCGGTTGGTAGAAGGTCATGAGAGAAAACATATGAAATGTTGGGAGACACCTGCCAAAAAAACACTAGCAAAAAATAAATCACTGTTTGAAAATTTCCCACCTTGGGACACTTCTACAGCACTGGCAGGATTCGAACCCTGGCCTGTGAGGGCTGTCCCCCCAAAGGTACAAGCCTTACCTTTGAGCTATCTCCTTGGTGGTCTACAGGATTGCAGTAGTAACTATAAGCAACATACAGGCCTTGGTGTCCTTCCCTGTGGCTTCCATTGCACATTAAATGGATGACCATGACATAAGGACAATTTGATAGGCTACTTACATGGAAACCAGAAAAACACTTAGCAAAAAAAAAAAAAAAAATCACTGTTTGAAAATTTCCCTCCTTGGGATACTTCTACAGCACTGGCAGGATTCGAACCCTGGCCTGTGAGGGCTGTCCCCACCAAAGGTACAAGCCTTACCTTTGAGCTATAGCTCCTTGGTGGTCTGGAGGATTGCAGTAGTAACTATAAGCAACATACAGGCCTTGGTGTCCTTTCCTGTGGCTTCCATTGCACATTAAATGGATGACCATGACATAAGGACAATTTGATAGGCTACTTACATGGAAACCAGAAAAACACTTAGCAAAAAAAAATAAAAGAAAATCACTGTTTGAAAATTTCCCACCTTGGGATACTTCTACAGCACTGGCAGGATTCGAACCCTGGCCTGTGAGGGTTGTCCCCACCAAAGGTACAAGCCTTACCTTTGAGCTATAGCTCCTTGGTGGTCTGGAGGATTGCAGTAGTAACTATAAGCAACATACAGGCCTTGGTGTCCTTTCCTGTGGCTTCCATTGCACATTAAATGGATGACCATGACATACGGACAATTTGATAGGCTACTTACATGGAAACCAGAAAAACACTTAGCAAAAAAAAATAAAAGAAAATCACTGTTTGAAAATTTCCCACCTTGGGATACTTCTACGCACTGGCAGGATTCGAACCCTGGCCTGTGAGGGCTGTCCCCACCAAAGGTACAAGCCTTACCTTTGAGCTATAGCTCCTTGGTGGTCTAGAGGATTGCAGAAGTAACTATAAGCAACATACAGGCCTTGGTGTCCTTTCCTGTGGCTTCCATTGCACATTAAAAGGATGACCATGACATAAGGACAATTTGATAGGCTACTTACATGGAAACCAGTGTGGTCCAGTGGGTAAGTTCCTGCCTTCCATCCAGGCAACCAGGGTTCAAATCCCGGGTTCGGCACCAGGTAAGTAAATTGGTAAGTAAAATGTGTCTGTGTGTTGTGTAAGAGTGGAATCATGCCTAGCGAAAGAGGGATTGCAGATTGGTCGGTAAGTAAAATAGGTGTGGAAAGAAAGGTGAAAGAAAGAGAATGGGTGTTGTCTGTAGGAGGAGGACCCTGGGCAGGTTGGGTGGGGTCAGAGAGGAGGGGTATAGGAGGTGCCTGGGCAGAATGGGTGGGGTCAGAGAGCAGAGGAGGGGCTTAGGAGGAGCCTAGTCAGATTGGGTGGGGTCAGAGAGGTGGGGTATAAGAGGAGCCTGGGGAGAATGGGTGGGGTCAGAGAGCAGAGGAGGGGCTTAGGAGGAGCCTAGTCAGATTGGGTGGGGTCAGAGAGCAGAGGAGGGGCTTAGGAGGAGCCTAGGGGCTTAGGAGGAGCCTAGTCAGATTGGGTGGGGGTCAGACAGCAGAGGAGGGGCTTAGGAGGAGCCTGGGCAGAGGGGGTATAGGAGGAGCCTAGGGGCTTAGGAGGAGCCTAGATAGATTGGGTGGGGTCAAATAGGAGGAGCCTGGGCACAATGGGAGGGGTCAGAGGGGTATGGGAGGAGCCTGGGTAGAATGGGTGGAGTCAGAGAGGAGGGGGTATAGGAGGAGCCTAGTCAGATTGGGTGGGGTCAAATAGGAGGAGCCTGGGCACAATGGGAGGGGTCAGAGGGGTATGGGAGGAGCCTGGGTAGAATGGGTGGAGTCAGAGAGGAGGGGGTATAGGAGGAGCCTAGTCAGATTGGGTGGGGTCAAATAGGAGGAGCCTGGGCACAATGGGAGGGGTCAGAGGGGTATGGGAGGAGCCTGGGTAGAATGGGTGGAGTCAGAGAGGAGGGGGTATAGGAGGAGCCTAGTCAGAGGGGGTTGGGTCAGAGAGGAGGGGCTTAGGAGGAGCCTAGTCAGATTGGGTGGGGTCAAATAGGAGGAGCCTGGGCAGAATGGGTGGAGTCAGAGAGGTGGGGCTTAGGAGGAGCCTGGGCAGAATGGGTGGGGTCAGAGAGGAGGGGCTTAGGCGGAGCCTGGGCAGAATGGGTGGGGGGTCAGACAGCAGAGGAGGGGCTTAGGAGGAGCCTGGGCAGAGGGGGTATAGGAGGAGCCTAGTCAGATTGGGTGGGGTCAAATAGGAGGAGCCTGGGCAGAATGGGTGGGGTCAGACAGCAGAGGAGGGGCTTAGGAGGAGCCAAGTCAGATTGGGTGGGGTCAAATAGGAGGAGCCTAGTCAGAATGGGTGGAGTCAGAGAGGAGGGGGTATAGGAGGAGCCTAGTCAGATTGGGTGGGGTCAGAGAGGAGGGGCTTAGGAGGAGCCTAGGGCTTAGGAGGAGCCTGGGCAGAATTGGTGGGGTCAGAGAGGAGGGGCTTAGGAGGAGCCTGGGCAGAATGGGTGGGGTCAGACAGCAGAGGAGGGGCTTAGGAGGAGCCTAGTCAGATTGGGTGGGGTCAAATAGGAGGAGCCTGGGCAGAATGGGTGAGGTCAGAGAGGAGGGGTATAGGAGGAGCCTAGTCAGATTGGGTGGGGTCAAATAGGAGGGGGTATAGGAGGAGCCTGGGCAGAATGGGTGGGGCCAGACAGCAGAGGAGGGGCTTAGGAGGAACCTAGTCAGATTGGGTGGGGTCAAATAGGAGGAGCCTGGGCAGAATGGGTGGGGTCAGACAGCAGAGGAGGGGCTTAGGAGGAGCCTAGTCAGATTGGGTGGGGTCAAATAGGAGGAGCCTGGGCAGAATGGGTGAGGTCAGAGAGGAGGGGTATAGGAGGAGCCTAGTCAGATTGGGTGGGGTCAAATAGGAGGGGGTATAGGAGGAGCCTGGGCAGAATGGGTATAGGAGGAGCCTAGTCAGATTGGGTGTGGTCAAATAGGAGGAGCCTGGGCAGAATGGGTGGGGTCAGACAGCAGAGGAGGGGCTTAGGAGGAGCCTGGCAGAGGGGGGTGTAGGAGGAGCCTAGTCAGATTGGGTGGGGTCAAATAGGAGGAGCCTGGGCACAATGGGAGGGGTCAGAGGGGTATGGGAGGAGCCTGGGTAGAATGGGTGGAGTCAGAGAGGAGGGGGTATAGGAGGAGCCTAGTCAGAGGGGGTGGGGTCAGAGAGGAGGGGCTTAGGAGGAGCCTAGTCAGATTGGGTGGGGTCAAATAGGAGGAGCCTGGGCAGAATGGGTGGGGTCAGACAGCAGAGGAGGGGCTTAGGAGGAGCCAAGTCAGATTGGGTGGGGTCAAATAGGAGGGGTATAGGAGGAGCCTGGGCAGAATGGGTGGGGTCAGAGGGGTATGGGAGGAGCCTGGGCAGAATGGGTGGAGTCAGAGAGGAGGGGGTATAGGAGGAGCCTGGGCAGAATGGGTGGGGTCAGACAGCAGAGGAGGGGCTTAGGAGGAGCCTGGGCAGAATGGGTGGGGTCAGAGAGGAGGGGCTTAGGCGGAGCCTGGGCAGAATGGGTGGGGTCAGAGAGGAGGGGCTTAGGCGGAGCCTGGGCAGAATGGGTGGAGTCAGAGAGGAGGGGGTATAGGAGGAGCCTGGGCAGAATGGGTGGGGGTCAGACAGCAGAGGAGGGGCTTAGGAGGAGCCTGGGCAGGAGGAGGGGGTATATGGGCAGAATGGGTGGGGTCAGAGAGGAGGGGCTTAGGAGGAGCCTGGGCAGAATAGGTGGAGTCAGAGAGGAGGGGGTATAGGAGGAGCCTGGGCAGAATGGGTATAGGAGGAGCCTGGGCAGAGGGGGTGGGGTCAGAGAGGAGGGGCTTAGGAGGAGCTTAGTCAGATTGGGTGGGGTCAAATAGGAGGAGCCTGGGCAGAATGGGTGGGGTCAGAGAGGAGGGGGTATAGGAGGAGCCTGGCAGAGGGGGGTATAGGAGGAGCCTGGCAGAGGGGGGTATAGGAGGAGCCTGGGCAGAGGGGGGTGTAGGAGGAGCCTAGTCAGATTGGGTGGGGTCAAATAGGAGGAGCCTGGGCAGAATGGGTGGGGTCAGAGGGGTATGGGAGGAGCCTGGGTAGAATGGGTGGAGTCAGAGAGGAGGGGGTATAGGAGGAGCCTGGCAGAGGGGGGTATAGGAGGAGCCTGGCAGAGGGGGGTATAGGAGGAGCCTGGGCAGAGGGGGGTGTAGGAGGAGCCTAGTCAGATTGGGTGGGGTCAAATAGGAGGAGCCTGGGCAGAGGGGGTGGGGTCAGAGAGGAGGAGTATAGGAGGAGCCTGGGCAGAATGGGTGGGGTCAGACAGCGGAGGAGGGGCTTAGGAGGAGCCTGGGAAGAATGGGTGGGGTCAGAGAGGAGGGGCTTAGGAGGAGCCTAGTCAGATTGGGTGGGGTCAAATAGGAGGAGCCTGGGCAGAATGTGTGGGGTCAGACAGCAGAGGAGGGGTATAGGAGGAGCCTGGGCAGAGGGGGTGGGGTCAGAGAGGAGGGGTATAGGAGGAGCCTGGGCAGAGGGGGTATAGGAGGAGCCTAGTCAGATTGGGTGGGGTCAAATAGGAGGAGCCTGGGCAGAATGGGTGGAGTCAGAGAGGAGGGGGTATAGGAGGAGCCTGGGCAGAATGGGTGGGGTCAGACAGCAGAGGAGGGGCTTAGGAGGAGCCTAGTCAGATTGGGTGGGGTCAAATAGGAGGAGCCTGGGCAGAGGGGGTGGGGTCAGAGAGGAGGGGTATAGGAGGAGCCTGGGCAGAATGGGTGGGGTCAGACAGCAGAGGAGGGGCTTAGGAGGAGCCTGGGCAGAATGGGTGGGGTCAGAGAGGAGGGGCTTAGGCGGAGCCTGGGCAGAATGGGTGGGGGTCAGACAGCAGAGGAGGGGCTTAGGAGGAGCCTGGGCAGGAGGAGGGGGTATATGGGCAGAATGGGTGGGGTCAGACAGCAGAGGAGGGGTATAGGAGGAGCCTGGCAGAGGGGGGTGTAGGAGGAGCCTGGGTGGGGTCAGAGGGGTATGGGAGGAGCCTGGGTGGAGTCAGAGAGGAGGGGGTATAGGAGGAGCCTGGGCAGAATGGGTGGGGTCAGACAGCAGAGGAGGGGCTTAGGAGGAGCCTAGTCAGATTGGGTGGGGTCAAATAGGAGGAGCCTGGGCAGAATGGGTGGGTCAGAGGGGTATGGGAGGAGCCTGGGCAGAATGGGTGGGGTCAGACAGCAGAGGAGGGGCTTAGGAGGAGCCTGGGCAGAGGGGGTGGGGTCAGAGAGGAGGGGGTATAGGAGGAGCCTGGCAGAGGGGGGTATAGGAGGAGCCTGGGCAGAGGGGGGTGTAGGAGGAGCCTAGTCAGATTGGGTGGGGTCAAATAGGAGGAGCCTGGGCAGAATGGGTGGGGTCAGAGGGGTATGGGGGGAGCCTGGGTAGAATGGGTGGAGTCAGAGAGGAGGGGGTATAGGAGGAGCCTGGCAGAGGGGGTGGGGTCAGAGAGGAGGAGTATAGGAGGAGCCTGGGCAGAATGGGTGGGGTCAGACAGCGGAGGAGGGGCTTAGGAGGAGCCTGGGCAGAATGGGTGGGGTCAGAGAGGAGGGGCTTAGGAGGAGCCTAGTCAGATTGGGTGGGGTCAAATAGGAGGAGCCTGGGCAGAATGGGTGGGGTCAGACAGCAGAGGAGGGGTATAGGAGGAGCCTGGGCAGAGGGGGTGGGGTCAGAGAGGAGGGGTATAGGAGGAGCCTGGGCAGAGGGGGTATAGGAGGAGCCTAGTCAGATTGGGTGGGGTCAAATAGGAGGAGCCTGGGCAGAATGGGTGGAGTCAGAGAAGAGGGGGTATAGGAGGAGCCTGGGCAGAATGGGTGGGGTCAGACAGCAGAGGAGGGGCTTAGGAGGAGCCTAGTCAGATTGGGTGGGGTCAAATAGGAGGAGCCTGGGCAGAGGGGGTGGGGTCAGAGAGGAGGGGTATAGGAGGAGCCTGGGCAGAATGGGTGGGGTCAGACAGCAGAGGAGGGGCTTAGGAGGAGCCTGGGCAGAATGGGTGGGGGTCAGACAGCAGAGGAGGGGCTTAGGAGGAGCCTGGGCAGGAGGAGGGGGTATATGGGCAGAATGGGTGGGGTCAGACAGCAGAGGAGGGGTATAGGAGGAGCCTGGCAGAGGGGGGTGTAGGAGGAGCCTGGGTGGGGTCAGAGGGGTATGGGAGGAGCCTGGGTGGAGTCAGAGAGGAGGGGGTATAGGAGGAGCCTGGGCAGAATAGGTGGGGTCAGACAGCAGAGGAGGGGCTTAGGAGGAGCCTGGGCAGAGGGGGTGGGGTCAGAGAGGAGGGGTATAGGAGGAGCCTGGGCAGAGGGGGTGGGGTCAGAGAGGAGGGGCTTAGGAGGAGCTTAGTCAGATTGGGTGGGGTCAAATAGGAGGAGCCTGGGCAGAATGGGTGGGTCAGAGGGGTATGGGAGGAGCCTGGGCAGAATGGGTGGGGTCAGACAGCAGAGGAGGGGCTTAGGAGGAGCCTGGGCAGAATGGGTGGGGTCAGAGAGGAGGGGCTTAGGCGGAGCCTGGGCAGAATGGGTGGAGTCAGAGAGGAGGGGGTATAGGAGGAGCCTGGGCAGAATGGGTGGGGGTCAGACAGCAGAGGAGGGGCTTAGGAGGAGCCTGGGCAGGAGGAGGGGGTATATGGGCAGAATGGGTGGGGTCAGAGAGGAGGGGCTTAGGAGGAGCCTGGGCAGAATAGGTGGAGTCAGAGAGGAGGGGGTATAGGAGGAGCCTGGGCAGAATGGGTATAGGAGGAGCCTGGGCAGAGGGGGTGGGGTCAGAGAGGAGGGGCTTAGGAGGAGCTTAGTCAGATTGGGTGGGGTCAAATAGGAGGAGCCTGGGCAGAATGGGTGGGGTCAGAGAGGAGGGGGTATAGGAGGAGCCTGGCAGAGGGGGGTATAGGAGGAGCCTGGCAGAGGGGGGTATAGGAGGAGCCTGGGCAGAGGGGGGTGTAGGAGGAGCCTAGTCAGATTGGGTGGGGTCAAATAGGAGGAGCCTGGGCAGAATGGGTGGGGTCAGAGGGGTATGGGAGGAGCCTGGGTAGAATGGGTGGAGTCAGAGAGGAGGGGGTATAGGAGGAGCCTGGCAGAGGGGGGTGTAGGAGGAGCCTAGTCAGATTGGGTGGGGTCAAATAGGAGGAGCCTGGGCAGAGGGGGTGGGGTCAGAGAGGAGGAGTATAGGAGGAGCCTGGGCAGAATGGGTGGGGTCAGAGAGGAGGGGCTTAGGAGGAGCCTAGTCAGATTGGGTGGGGTCAAATAGGAGGAGCCTGGGCAGAATGGGTGGGGTCAGACAGCAGAGGAGGGGTATAGGAGGAGCCTGGGCAGAGGGGGTGGGGTCAGAGAGGAGGGGTATAGGAGGAGCCTGGGCAGAGGGGGTGGGGTCAGAGAGGAGGGGCTTAGGAGGAGCTTAGTCAGATTGGGTGGGGTCAAATAGGAGGAGCCTGGGCAGAATGGGTGGGTCAGAGGGGTATGGGAGGAGCCTGGGCAGAATGGGTGGGGTCAGACAGCAGAGGAGGGGCTTAGGAGGAGCCTGGGCAGAATGGGTGGGGTCAGAGAGGAGGGGCTTAGGCGGAGCCTGGGCAGAATGGGTGGGGTCAGAGAGGAGGGGCTTAGGCGGAGCCTGGGCAGAATGGGTGGAGTCAGAGAGGAGGGGGTATAGGAGGAGCCTGGGCAGAATGGGTGGGGGTCAGACAGCAGAGGAGGGGCTTAGGAGGAGCCTGGGCAGGAGGAGGGGGTATATGGGCAGAATGGGTGGGGTCAGAGAGGAGGGGCTTAGGAGGAGCCTGGGCAGAATAGGTGGAGTCAGAGAGGAGGGGGTATAGGAGGAGCCTGGGCAGAATGGGTATAGGAGGAGCCTGGGCAGAGGGGGTGGGGTCAGAGAGGAGGGGCTTAGGAGGAGCTTAGTCAGATTGGGTGGGGTCAAATAGGAGGAGCCTAGGCAGAATGGGTGGGGTCAGAGAGGAGGGGGTATAGGAGGAGCCTGGCAGAGGGGGGTATAGGAGGAGCCTGGCAGAGGGGGGTATAGGAGGAGCCTGGGCAGAGGGGGGTGTAGGAGGAGCCTAGTCAGATTGGGTGGGGTCAAATAGGAGGAGCCTGGGCAGAATGGGTGGGGTCAGAGGGGTATGGGAGGAGCCTGGGTAGAATGGGTGGAGTCAGAGAGGAGGGGGTATAGGAGGAGCCTGGCAGAGGGGGGTGTAGGAGGAGCCTAGTCAGATTGGGTGGGGTCAAATAGGAGGAGCCTGGGCAGAGGGGGTGGGGTCAGAGAGGAGGAGTATAGGAGGAGCCTGGGCAGAATGGGTGGGGTCAGACAGCGGAGGAGGGGCTTAGGAGGAGCCTGGGCAGAATGGGTGGGGTCAGAGAGGAGGGGCTTAGGAGGAGCCTAGTCAGATTGGGTGGTGTCAAATAGGAGGAGCCTGGGCAGAATGGGTGGGGTCAGACAGCAGAGGAGGGGTATAGGAGGAGCCTGGGCAGAGGGGGTGGGGTCAGAGAGGAGGGGTATAGGAGGAGCCTGGGCAGAGGGGGTATAGGAGGAGCCTAGTCAGATTGGGTGGGGTCAAATAGGAGGAGCCTGGGCAGAATGGGTGGAGTCAGAGAGGAGGGGGTATAGGAGGAGCCTGGGCAGAATGGGTGGGGTCAGACAGCAGAGGAGGGGCTTAGGAGGAGCCTAGTCAGATTGGGTGGGGTCAAATAGGAGGAGCCTGGGCAGAGGGGGTGGGGTCAGAGAGGAGGGGTATAGGAGGAGCCTGGGCAGAATGGGTGGGGTCAGACAGCAGAGGAGGGGCTTAGGAGGAGCCTGGGCAGAATGGGTGGGGTCAGAGAGGAGGGGCTTAGGCGGAGCCTGGGCAGAATGGGTGGGGGTCAGACAGCAGAGGAGGGGCTTAGGAGGAGCCTGGGCAGGAGTAGGGGGTATATGGGCAGAATGGGTGGGGTCAGACAGCAGAGGAGGGGTATAGGAGGAGCCTGGCAGAGGGGGGTGTAGGAGGAGCCTGGGTGGGGTCAGAGGGGTATGGGAGGAGCCTGGGTAGAATGGGTGGAGTCAGAGAGGAGGGGGTATAGGAGGAGCCTGGGCAGAATAGGTGGGGTCAGACAGCAGAGGAGGGGCTTAGGAGGAGCCTGGGCAGAGGGGGTGGGGTCGGAGAGGAGGGGTATAGGAGGAGCCTGGGCAGAGGGGGTGGAGTCAGAGAGGAGGGGGTATAGGAGGAGCCTAGTCAGATTGGGTGGGGTCAGAGAGGAGGGGCTTAGGAGGAGCCTAGGGCTTAGGAGGAGCCTGGGCAGAATTGGTGGGGTCAGAGAGGAGGGGCTTAGGAGGAGCCTGGGCAGAATGGGTGGGGTCAGACAGCAGAGGAGGGGCTTAGGAGGAGCCTAGTCAGATTGGGTGGGGTCAAATAGGAGGAGCCTGGGCAGAATGGGTGAGGTCAGAGAGGAGGGGTATAGGAGGAGCCTAGTCAGATTGGGTGGGGTCAAATAGGAGGGGGTATAGGAGGAGCCTGGGCAGAATGGGTGGGGCCAGACAGCAGAGGAGGGGCTTAGGAGGAACCTAGTCAGATTGGGTGGGGTCAAATAGGAGGAGCCTGGGCAGAATGGGTGGGGTCAGACAGCAGAGGAGGGGCTTAGGAGGAGCCTAGTCAGATTGGGTGGGGTCAAATAGGAGGAGCCTGGGCAGAATGGGTGAGGTCAGAGAGGAGGGGTATAGGAGGAGCCTAGTCAGATTGGGTGGGGTCAAATAGGAGGGGGTATAGGAGGAGCCTGGGCAGAATGGGTATAGGAGGAGCCTAGTCAGATTGGGTGTGGTCAAATAGGAGGAGCCTGGGCAGAATGGGTGGGGTCAGACAGCAGAGGAGGGGCTTAGGAGGAGCCTGGCAGAGGGGGGTGTAGGAGGAGCCTAGTCAGATTGGGTGGGGTCAAATAGGAGGAGCCTGGGCACAATGGGAGGGGTCAGAGGGGTATGGGAGGAGCCTGGGTAGAATGGGTGGAGTCAGAGAGGAGGGGGTATAGGAGGAGCCTAGTCAGAGGGGGTGGGGTCAGAGAGGAGGGGCTTAGGAGGAGCCTAGTCAGATTGGGTGGGGTCAAATAGGAGGAGCCTGGGCAGAATGGGTGGGGTCAGACAGCAGAGGAGGGGCTTAGGAGGAGCCAAGTCAGATTGGGTGGGGTCAAATAGGAGGGGTATAGGAGGAGCCTGGGCAGAATGGGTGGGGTCAGAGGGGTATGGGAGGAGCCTGGGCAGAATGGGTGGAGTCAGAGAGGAGGGGGTATAGGAGGAGCCTGGGCAGAATGGGTGGGGTCAGACAGCAGAGGAGGGGCTTAGGAGGAGCCTGGGCAGAATGGGTGGGGTCAGAGAGGAGGGGCTTAGGCGGAGCCTGGGCAGAATGGGTGGGGTCAGAGAGGAGGGGCTTAGGCGGAGCCTGGGCAGAATGGGTGGAGTCAGAGAGGAGGGGGTATAGGAGGAGCCTGGGCAGAATGGGTGGGGGTCAGACAGCAGAGGAGGGGCTTAGGAGGAGCCTGGGCAGGAGGAGGGGGTATATGGGCAGAATGGGTGGGGTCAGAGAGGAGGGGCTTAGGAGGAGCCTGGGCAGAATAGGTGGAGTCAGAGAGGAGGGGGTATAGGAGGAGCCTGGGCAGAATGGGTATAGGAGGAGCCTGGGCAGAGGGGGTGGGGTCAGAGAGGAGGGGCTTAGGAGGAGCTTAGTCAGATTGGGTGGGGTCAAATAGGAGGAGCCTGGGCAGAATGGGTGGGGTCAGAGAGGAGGGGGTATAGGAGGAGCCTGGCAGAGGGGGGTATAGGAGGAGCCTGGCAGAGGGGGGTATAGGAGGAGCCTGGGCAGAGGGGGGTGTAGGAGGAGCCTAGTCAGATTGGGTGGGGTCAAATAGGAGGAGCCTGGGCAGAATGGGTGGGGTCAGAGGGGTATGGGAGGAGCCTGGGTAGAATGGGTGGAGTCAGAGAGGAGGGGGTATAGGAGGAGCCTGGCAGAGGGGGGTATAGGAGGAGCCTGGCAGAGGGGGGTATAGGAGGAGCCTGGGCAGAGGGGGGTGTAGGAGGAGCCTAGTCAGATTGGGTGGGGTCAAATAGGAGGAGCCTGGGCAGAGGGGGTGGGGTCAGAGAGGAGGAGTATAGGAGGAGCCTGGGCAGAATGGGTGGGGTCAGACAGCGGAGGAGGGGCTTAGGAGGAGCCTGGGAAGAATGGGTGGGGTCAGAGAGGAGGGGCTTAGGAGGAGCCTAGTCAGATTGGGTGGGGTCAAATAGGAGGAGCCTGGGCAGAATGTGTGGGGTCAGACAGCAGAGGAGGGGTATAGGAGGAGCCTGGGCAGAGGGGGTGGGGTCAGAGAGGAGGGGTATAGGAGGAGCCTGGGCAGAGGGGGTATAGGAGGAGCCTAGTCAGATTGGGTGGGGTCAAATAGGAGGAGCCTGGGCAGAATGGGTGGAGTCAGAGAGGAGGGGGTATAGGAGGAGCCTGGGCAGAATGGGTGGGGTCAGACAGCAGAGGAGGGGCTTAGGAGGAGCCTAGTCAGATTGGGTGGGGTCAAATAGGAGGAGCCTGGGCAGAGGGGGTGGGGTCAGAGAGGAGGGGTATAGGAGGAGCCTGGGCAGAATGGGTGGGGTCAGACAGCAGAGGAGGGGCTTAGGAGGAGCCTGGGCAGAATGGGTGGGGTCAGAGAGGAGGGGCTTAGGCGGAGCCTGGGCAGAATGGGTGGGGGTCAGACAGCAGAGGAGGGGCTTAGGAGGAGCCTGGGCAGGAGGAGGGGGTATATGGGCAGAATGGGTGGGGTCAGACAGCAGAGGAGGGGTATAGGAGGAGCCTGGCAGAGGGGGGTGTAGGAGGAGCCTGGGTGGGGTCAGAGGGGTATGGGAGGAGCCTGGGTGGAGTCAGAGAGGAGGGGGTATAGGAGGAGCCTGGGCAGAATGGGTGGGGTCAGACAGCAGAGGAGGGGCTTAGGAGGAGCCTAGTCAGATTGGGTGGGGTCAAATAGGAGGAGCCTGGGCAGAATGGGTGGGTCAGAGGGGTATGGGAGGAGCCTGGGCAGAATGGGTGGGGTCAGACAGCAGAGGAGGGGCTTAGGAGGAGCCTGGGCAGAGGGGGTGGGGTCAGAGAGGAGGGGGTATAGGAGGAGCCTGGCAGAGGGGGGTATAGGAGGAGCCTGGGCAGAGGGGGGTGTAGGAGGAGCCTAGTCAGATTGGGTGGGGTCAAATAGGAGGAGCCTGGGCAGAATGGGTGGGGTCAGAGGGGTATGGGGGGAGCCTGGGTAGAATGGGTGGAGTCAGAGAGGAGGGGGTATAGGAGGAGCCTGGCAGAGGGGGTGGGGTCAGAGAGGAGGAGTATAGGAGGAGCCTGGGCAGAATGGGTGGGGTCAGACAGCGGAGGAGGGGCTTAGGAGGAGCCTGGGCAGAATGGGTGGGGTCAGAGAGGAGGGGCTTAGGAGGAGCCTAGTCAGATTGGGTGGGGTCAAATAGGAGGAGCCTGGGCAGAATGGGTGGGGTCAGACAGCAGAGGAGGGGTATAGGAGGAGCCTGGGCAGAGGGGGTGGGGTCAGAGAGGAGGGGTATAGGAGGAGCCTGGGCAGAGGGGGTATAGGAGGAGCCTAGTCAGATTGGGTGGGGTCAAATAGGAGGAGCCTGGGCAGAATGGGTGGAGTCAGAGAAGAGGGGGTATAGGAGGAGCCTGGGCAGAATGGGTGGGGTCAGACAGCAGAGGAGGGGCTTAGGAGGAGCCTAGTCAGATTGGGTGGGGTCAAATAGGAGGAGCCTGGGCAGAGGGGGTGGGGTCAGAGAGGAGGGGTATAGGAGGAGCCTGGGCAGAATGGGTGGGGTCAGACAGCAGAGGAGGGGCTTAGGAGGAGCCTGGGCAGAATGGGTGGGGGTCAGACAGCAGAGGAGGGGCTTAGGAGGAGCCTGGGCAGGAGGAGGGGGTATATGGGCAGAATGGGTGGGGTCAGACAGCAGAGGAGGGGTATAGGAGGAGCCTGGCAGAGGGGGGTGTAGGAGGAGCCTGGGTGGGGTCAGAGGGGTATGGGAGGAGCCTGGGTGGAGTCAGAGAGGAGGGGGTATAGGAGGAGCCTGGGCAGAATAGGTGGGGTCAGACAGCAGAGGAGGGGCTTAGGAGGAGCCTGGGCAGAGGGGGTGGGGTCAGAGAGGAGGGGTATAGGAGGAGCCTGGGCAGAGGGGGTGGGGTCAGAGAGGAGGGGCTTAGGAGGAGCTTAGTCAGATTGGGTGGGGTCAAATAGGAGGAGCCTGGGCAGAATGGGTGGGTCAGAGGGGTATGGGAGGAGCCTGGGCAGAATGGGTGGGGTCAGACAGCAGAGGAGGGGCTTAGGAGGAGCCTGGGCAGAATGGGTGGGGTCAGAGAGGAGGGGCTTAGGCGGAGCCTGGGCAGAATGGGTGGAGTCAGAGAGGAGGGGGTATAGGAGGAGCCTGGGCAGAATGGGTGGGGGTCAGACAGCAGAGGAGGGGCTTAGGAGGAGCCTGGGCAGGAGGAGGGGGTATATGGGCAGAATGGGTGGGGTCAGAGAGGAGGGGCTTAGGAGGAGCCTGGGCAGAATAGGTGGAGTCAGAGAGGAGGGGGTATAGGAGGAGCCTGGGCAGAATGGGTATAGGAGGAGCCTGGGCAGAGGGGGTGGGGTCAGAGAGGAGGGGCTTAGGAGGAGCTTAGTCAGATTGGGTGGGGTCAAATAGGAGGAGCCTGGGCAGAATGGGTGGGGTCAGAGAGGAGGGGGTATAGGAGGAGCCTGGCAGAGGGGGGTATAGGAGGAGCCTGGCAGAGGGGGGTATAGGAGGAGCCTGGGCAGAGGGGGGTGTAGGAGGAGCCTAGTCAGATTGGGTGGGGTCAAATAGGAGGAGCCTGGGCAGAATGGGTGGGGTCAGAGGGGTATGGGAGGAGCCTGGGTAGAATGGGTGGAGTCAGAGAGGAGGGGGTATAGGAGGAGCCTGGCAGAGGGGGGTGTAGGAGGAGCCTAGTCAGATTGGGTGGGGTCAAATAGGAGGAGCCTGGGCAGAGGGGGTGGGGTCAGAGAGGAGGAGTATAGGAGGAGCCTGGGCAGAATGGGTGGGGTCAGAGAGGAGGGGCTTAGGAGGAGCCTAGTCAGATTGGGTGGGGTCAAATAGGAGGAGCCTGGGCAGAATGGGTGGGGTCAGACAGCAGAGGAGGGGTATAGGAGGAGCCTGGGCAGAGGGGGTGGGGTCAGAGAGGAGGGGTATAGGAGGAGCCTGGGCAGAGGGGGTGGGGTCAGAGAGGAGGGGCTTAGGAGGAGCTTAGTCAGATTGGGTGGGGTCAAATAGGAGGAGCCTGGGCAGAATGGGTGGGTCAGAGGGGTATGGGAGGAGCCTGGGCAGAATGGGTGGGGTCAGACAGCAGAGGAGGGGCTTAGGAGGAGCCTGGGCAGAATGGGTGGGGTCAGAGAGGAGGGGCTTAGGCGGAGCCTGGGCAGAATGGGTGGGGTCAGAGAGGAGGGGCTTAGGCGGAGCCTGGGCAGAATGGGTGGAGTCAGAGAGGAGGGGGTATAGGAGGAGCCTGGGCAGAATGGGTGGGGGTCAGACAGCAGAGGAGGGGCTTAGGAGGAGCCTGGGCAGGAGGAGGGGGTATATGGGCAGAATGGGTGGGGTCAGAGAGGAGGGGCTTAGGAGGAGCCTGGGCAGAATAGGTGGAGTCAGAGAGGAGGGGGTATAGGAGGAGCCTGGGCAGAATGGGTATAGGAGGAGCCTGGGCAGAGGGGGTGGGGTCAGAGAGGAGGGGCTTAGGAGGAGCTTAGTCAGATTGGGTGGGGTCAAATAGGAGGAGCCTAGGCAGAATGGGTGGGGTCAGAGAGGAGGGGGTATAGGAGGAGCCTGGCAGAGGGGGGTATAGGAGGAGCCTGGCAGAGGGGGGTATAGGAGGAGCCTGGGCAGAGGGGGGTGTAGGAGGAGCCTAGTCAGATTGGGTGGGGTCAAATAGGAGGAGCCTGGGCAGAATGGGTGGGGTCAGAGGGGTATGGGAGGAGCCTGGGTAGAATGGGTGGAGTCAGAGAGGAGGGGGTATAGGAGGAGCCTGGCAGAGGGGGGTGTAGGAGGAGCCTAGTCAGATTGGGTGGGGTCAAATAGGAGGAGCCTGGGCAGAGGGGGTGGGGTCAGAGAGGAGGAGTATAGGAGGAGCCTGGGCAGAATGGGTGGGGTCAGACAGCGGAGGAGGGGCTTAGGAGGAGCCTGGGCAGAATGGGTGGGGTCAGAGAGGAGGGGCTTAGGAGGAGCCTAGTCAGATTGGGTGGTGTCAAATAGGAGGAGCCTGGGCAGAATGGGTGGGGTCAGACAGCAGAGGAGGGGTATAGGAGGAGCCTGGGCAGAGGGGGTGGGGTCAGAGAGGAGGGGTATAGGAGGAGCCTGGGCAGAGGGGGTATAGGAGGAGCCTAGTCAGATTGGGTGGGGTCAAATAGGAGGAGCCTGGGCAGAATGGGTGGAGTCAGAGAGGAGGGGGTATAGGAGGAGCCTGGGCAGAATGGGTGGGGTCAGACAGCAGAGGAGGGGCTTAGGAGGAGCCTAGTCAGATTGGGTGGGGTCAAATAGGAGGAGCCTGGGCAGAGGGGGTGGGGTCAGAGAGGAGGGGTATAGGAGGAGCCTGGGCAGAATGGGTGGGGTCAGACAGCAGAGGAGGGGCTTAGGAGGAGCCTGGGCAGAATGGGTGGGGTCAGAGAGGAGGGGCTTAGGCGGAGCCTGGGCAGAATGGGTGGGGGTCAGACAGCAGAGGAGGGGCTTAGGAGGAGCCTGGGCAGGAGTAGGGGGTATATGGGCAGAATGGGTGGGGTCAGACAGCAGAGGAGGGGTATAGGAGGAGCCTGGCAGAGGGGGGTGTAGGAGGAGCCTGGGTGGGGTCAGAGGGGTATGGGAGGAGCCTGGGTAGAATGGGTGGAGTCAGAGAGGAGGGGGTATAGGAGGAGCCTGGGCAGAATAGGTGGGGTCAGACAGCAGAGGAGGGGCTTAGGAGGAGCCTGGGCAGAGGGGGTGGGGTCGGAGAGGAGGGGTATAGGAGGAGCCTGGGCAGAGGGGGTGGGGTCAGAGAGGAGGGGCTTAGGAGGAGCTTAGTCAGATTGGGTG
This sequence comes from Lissotriton vulgaris, assembly GCF_964263255.1. Taxonomy (NCBI): domain Eukaryota; kingdom Metazoa; phylum Chordata; class Amphibia; order Caudata; family Salamandridae; genus Lissotriton; species Lissotriton vulgaris. The sequence goes on from NC_141695.1 coordinate 1,005,163,071, forward strand.
GGGTCAAATAGGAGGAGCCTGGGCAGAATGGGTGGGTCAGAGGGGTATGGGAGGAGCCTGGGCAGAATGGGTGGGGTCAGACAGCAGAGGAGGGGTATGGGAGGAGCCTGGGCAGAATGGGTGGGGTCAGACAGCAGAGGAGGGGCTTAGGAGGAGCCTGGGCAGAATGGGTGGGGTCAGAGAGGAGGGGCTTAGGCGGAGCCTGGGCAGAATGGGTGGGGTCAGAGAGGAGGGGCTTAGGCGGAGCCTGGGCAGAATGGGTGGAGTCAGAGAGGAGGGGGTATAGGAGGAGCCTGGGCAGAATGGGTATAGGAGGAGCCTAGTCAGATTGGGTGTGGTCAAATAGGAGGAGCCTGGGCAGAATGGGTGGGGTCAGAGAGGAGGGGGTATAGGAGGAGCCTGGCAGAGGGGGTATAGGAGGAGCCTAGTCAGATTGGGTGGGGTCAAATAGGAGGAGCCTGGGCAGAATGGGTGGGGTCAGAGGGGTATGGGAGGAGCCTGGGTAGAATGGGTGGAGTCAGAGAGGAGGGGGTATAGGAGGAGCCTGGCAGAGGGGGGTGTAGGAGGAGCCTAGTCAGATTGGGTGGGGTCAAATAGGAGGAGCCTGGGCAGAGGGGGTGGGGTCAGAGAGGAGGGGTATAGGAGGAGCCTGGGCAGAATGGGTGGGGTCAGACAGCAGAGGAGGGGTTTAGGAGGAGCCAAGTCAGATTGGGTGAGGTCAGAATGGGTGGGTTCAGACAGCAGAGGAGGGGCTTAGGAGGAGCCTAGTCAGATTGGGTGGGGTCAAATAGGAGGAGCCTGGGCAGAATGGGTGGAGTCAGAGAGGTGGGGCTTAGGAGGAGCCTGGGCAGAATGGGTGGGGTCAGAGAGGAGGGGCTTAGGAGGAGCCTAGTCAGATTGGGTGGGGTCAGACAGCAGAGGAGGGGCTTAGGAGGAGCCTGGGCAGAATGGGTGGGGTCAGACAGCAGAGGAGGGGCTTAGGAGGAGCCTAGTCAGATTGGGTGGGGTCAAATAGGAGGAGCCTGGGCAGAATGGGTGGGGTCAGACAGCAGAGGAGGAGCCTGGGCAGAATGGGTGGGGTCAGAGAGGAGGGGCTTAGGCGGAGCCTGGGCAGAATGGGTGGGGTCAGACAGCAGAGGAGGGGCTTAGGAGGAGCCTGGGCAGGAGGAGGGGTATATGGGCAGAATGGGTGGGGTCAGAGAGGAGGGGCTTAGGAGGAGCCTGGGCAGAATGGGTGGAGTCATAGAGGAGGGGGTATAGGAGGAGCCTGGGCAGAATGGATATAGGAGGAGCCTAGTCAGATTGGGTGTGGTCAAATAGGAGGAGCCTGGGCAGAATGGGTCGGGTCAGAGAGGAGGGGGTATAGGAGGAGCCTGGCAGAGGGGGGTGTAGGAGGAGCCTAGTCAGATTGGGTGGGGTCAAATAGGAGGAGCCTGGGCAGAATGGGTGGGGTCAGAGGGGTATGGGAGGAGCCTGGGTGGAGTCAGAGAGGAGGGGGTATAGGAGGAGCCTGGCATAGGGGGGTGTAGGAGGAGCCTAGTCAGATTGGGTGGGGTCAAATAGGAGGAGCCTGGGCAGAATGGGTGGGGTCAGAGGGGTATTGGAGGAGCCTGGGTGGAGTCAGAGAGGAGGGGGTATAGGAGGAGCCTGGGCAGAATGGGTGGGGTCAGACAGCAGAGGAGGGGCTTAGGAGGAGCCTGGGCAGAATGGGTGGGGTCAAATAGGAGGAGCCTGGGCAGAATGGGTGGGGTCAGAGGGGTATGGGAGGAGCCTGGGTAGAATGGGTGGGGTCAGAGAGGAGGGGCTTAGGAGGAGCCTAGTCAGATTGGGTGGGGTCAGACAGCAGAGGAGGGTTATAGGAGGAGCCTGGCAGAGGGGGGTGTAGGAGGAGCCTGGGTGGGGTCAAAGGGGTATGGGAGGAGCCTGGGTAGAATGGGTGGAGTCAGAGAGGAGGGGTATAGGAGGAGCCTGGGCAGAATGGGTGGGGTCAGACAGCAGAGGAGGGGCTTAGGAGGAGCCTAGTCAGATTGGGTGGGGTCAGAGAGGTGGGGTATAGGAGGAGCCTGGGCAGAATGGGTGGGGTCAGACAGCAGAGGAGGGGTATAGGAGGAACCTGGGCAGAGGGGGTATAGGAGGAGCCTGGGCAGAGGGGGTATAGGAGGAGCCTGGACAGAGGGGGTGGGGTCAGAGAGGAGGGGTATAGGAGGAGCCTGGGCAGAGGGGGTGGGGTCAGAGATGAGCCTGGGCAGAGGGGGTATAGGAGGAGCCTGGGCAGAATGGGTGGGGTCAGCAGAGGAGGCGTTTAGGAGAAGCCTAGTCAGATTGGGTGGGGTCAGACAGCAGAGGAGGGGCTTAGGAGGAGCCTGGGCAGGAGGAGGGGGTATAGGAGGAGCCTGGGCAGAATGGGTGGGGTCAGGCAGAGGAGGGGCTTAGGAGGAGCCTGGGCAGGAGGAGGGGGTATAGGAGGAGCCTGGGCAGAATGGGTGGGGTCAGACAGCAGAGGAGGGGCTTAGGAGGAGCCTAGTCAGAATGGGTGGAGTCAGAGAGGAGGGGTATAGGAGGAGCCTGGGCAGAGGGGGGTGTAGGAGGAACCTAGTCAGATTTGGTGGGGTCAAATAGGAGGAGCCTGGGTAGAATGGGTGGGGTCAGAGGGGTATGGGAGGAGCCTGGGCAGAATGGGTGGGGTCAGAGGGGTATGGGAGGAGCCTGGGCAGAATGGGTGGGGTCAGAGAGGAGGGCTTAGGCGGAGCCTGGGCAGAATGGGTGGAGTCAGAGAGGAGGGGGTATAGGAGGAGCCTAGTCAGATTGGGTGTGGTCAAATAGGAGGAGCCTGGGCAGAATGGGTGGGGTCAGAGAGGAGGGGGTATAGGAGGAGCCTGGCAGAGGGGGGTATAGGAGGAGCCTGGCAGAGGGGGGTATAGGAGGAGCCTGGGCAGAGGGGGGTGTAGGAGGAGCCTAGTCAGATTGGGTGGGGTCAAATAGGAGGAGCCTGGGTAGAATGGGTGGGGTCAGAGGGGTATGGGAGGAGCCTGGGTAGAATGGGTGGAGTCAGAGAGGAGGGGGTATAGGAGGAGCCTGGCAGAGGGGGGTGTAGGAGGAGCCTAGTCAGATTGGGTGGGGTCAAATAGGAGGAGCCTGGGCAGAGGGGGTGGGGTCAGAGAGGAGGAGTATAGGAGGAGCCTGGGCAGAATGGGTGGGGTCAGACAGCGGAGGAGGGGCTTAGGAGGAGCCTGGGCAGAATGGGTGGGGTCAGAGAGGAGGGGCTTAGGAGGAGCCTAGTCAGATTGGGTGGGGTCAAATAGGAGGAGCCTGGGCAGAATGGGTGGGGTCAGACAGCAGAGGAGGGGCTTAGGAGGAGCCTAGTCAGATTGGGTGGGGTCAAATAGGAGGAGCCTGGGCAGAATGGGTGGGGTCAGACAGCAGAGGAGGGGTATAGGAGGAGCCTGGGCAGAGGGGGTGGGGTCAGAGAGGAGGGGTATAGGAGGAGCCTGGGCAGAGGGGGTATAGGAGGAGCCTGGGCAGAGGGGGTGGGGTCAGAGAGCAGAGGAGGGGCTTAGGAGGAGCCTAGGGGCTTAGGAGGAGCCTAGTCAGATTGGGTGGGGTCAGAGAGGAGGGGCTTAGGAGGAGCCTGGGCAGAATGAGTGGGGTCAGACAGCAGAGGAGGGGCTTAGGAGGGGCCTAGGGGCTTAGGAGGAGCCTAGTCAGATTGGGTGGGGTCAGAGAGGAGGGGTATAGGAGGAGCCTGGCAGAGGGGGGGTGTAGGAGGAGCCTAGTCAGATTGGGTGGGGTCAAATAGGAGGAGACTGGGCAGAATGGGAGGAGCCTGGGTAGAATGGGTGGAGTCAGAGAGGAGGGGGTATAGGAGGAGCCTGGGCAGAATGGGTGGGGTCAGACAGCAGAGGAGGGGCTTAGGAGGAGCCTAGTCAGATTGGGTGGGGTCAGAGAGGTGGGGTATAGGAGGAGCCTGGGCAGAATGGGTGGGGTCAGAGAGGAGGAGCCTGGCAGAATGGGTGGTGTCAGACAGCAGAGGAGGGGCTTAGGAGGAGCCTAGTCAGATTGGGTGGGGTCAGAGAGGTGGGGTATAGGAGGAGCCTGGGCAGAATGGGTGGGGTCAGACAGCAGAGGAGGGGCTTAGGAGGAGCCTAGTCAGATTGGGTGGGGTCAAATAGGAGGAGCCTGGGCAGAATGGGTGGGGTCAGACAGCAGAGGAGGGGTATAGGAGGAGCCTGGCAGAGGGGGGTGTAGGAGGAGCCTAGTCAGATTGGGTGGGGACAGCAGAGGAGGGGCTTAGGAGGAGCCTAGTCAGATTGGGTGGGGTCAAATAGGAGGAGCCTGGGCAGAATGGGTGGGGTCAGACAGCAGAGGAGGGGTATAGGAGGAGCCTGGCAGAGGGGGGTGTAGGAGGAGCCTAGTCAGATTGGGTGGGGTCAAATAGGAGGAGCCTGGGTGGGGTCAGAGGGGTATGAGAGGAGCCTGGGCAGAATGGGTGGAGTCAGAGAGGTGGGGCTTAGGAGGAGCCTGGGCAGAATGGGTGGGGTCAGAGAGGAGGGGCTTAGGCGGAGCCTGGGCAGAATGGGTGGGGGTCAGACAGCAGAGGAGGGGCTTAGGAGGAGCCTGGGCAGAGGGGGTATAGGAGGAGCCTAGTCAGATTGGGTGGGGTCAGACAGCAGAGGAGGGTTATAGGAGGAGCCTGGCAGAGGGGGGTGTAGGAGGAGCCTGGGTGGGGTCAGAGGGGTATGGGAGGAGCCTGGGTAGAATGGGTGGAGTCAGAGAGGAGGGGTATAGGAGGAGCCTGGGCAGAATGGGTGGGGTCAGACAGCAGAGGAGGGGCTTAGGAGGAGCATAGTCAGATTGGGTGGGGTCAGAGAGGTGGGGTATAGGAGGAGCCTGGGCAGAATGGGTGGGGTCAGACAGCAGAGGAGGGGTATAGGAGGAACCTGGGCAGAGGGGGTATAGGAGGAGCCTGGGCAGAGGGGGTATAGGAGGAGCCTGGACAGAGGGGGTGGGGTCAGAGAGGAGGGGTATAGGAGGAGCCTGGGCAGAGGGGGTGGGGTCAGAGATGAGCCTGGGCAGAGGGGGTATAGGAGGAGCCTGGGCAGAATGGGTGGGGTCAGCAGAGGAGGCGTTTAGGAGAAGCCTAGTCAGATTGGGTGGGGTCAGACAGCAGAGGAGGGGCTTAGGAGGAGCCTGGGCAGGAGGAGGGGGTATAGGAGGAGCCTGGGCAGAATGGGTGGGGTCAGGCAGAGGAGGGGCTTAGGAGGAGCCTGGGCAGGAGGAGGGGGTATAGGAGGAGCCTGGGCAGAATGGGTGGGGTCAGACAGCAGAGGAGGGGCTTAGGAGGAGCCTAGTCAGAATGGGTGGAGTCAGAGAGGAGGGGTATAGGAGGAGCCTGGGCAGAGGCGGGTGTAGGAGGAACCTAGTCAGATTGGGTGGGGTCAAATAGGAGGAGCCTGGGCAGAATGGGTGGGGTCAGAGGGGTATGGGAGGAGCCTGGGTAGAATGGGTGGGGTCAGAGAGGAGGGGCTTAGGAGGAGCCTAGTCAGATTGGGTGGGGTCAGACAGCAGAGGAGGGGTATAGGAGGAGCCTGGCAGAGGGGGTATAGGAGGAGCCTGGGCAGAGGGGGTGGGGTCAGAGAGGAGGGGTATAGGAGGAGCCTGGGCAGAGGGGGGTATAGGAGGAGCCTGGGCAGAGGGGGGTGTAGGAGGAGCCTAGTCAGATTGGGTGGGGTCAAATAGGAGGAGCCTGGGTAGAATGGGTGGGGTCAGAGGGGTATGGGAGGAGCCTGGGCAGAATGGGTGGGGTCAGAGGGGTATGGGAGGAGCCTGGGCAGAATGGGTGGGGTCAGACAGCAGAGGAGGGGCTTAGGAGGAGCCTGGGCAGAATGGGTGGGGTCAGAGAGGAGGGGCTTAGGCGGAGCCTGGGCAGAATGGGTGGGGTCAGAGAGGAGGGGCTTAGGCGGAGCCTGGGCAGAATGGGTGGAGTCAGAGAGGAGGGGGTATAGGAGGAGCCTAGTCAGATTGGGTGTGGTCAAATAGGAGGAGCCTGGGCAGAATGGGTGGGGTCAGAGAGGAGGGGGTATAGGAGGAGCCTGGCAGAGGGGGGTATAGGAGGAGCCTGGCAGAGGGGGGTATAGGAGGAGCCTGGGCAGAGGGGGGTGTAGGAGGAGCCTAGTCAGATTGGGTGGGGTCAAATAGGAGGAGCCTGGGTAGAATGGGTGGGGTCAGAGGGGTATGGGAGGAGCCTGGGTAGAATGGGTGGAGTCAGAGAGGAGGGGGTATAGGAGGAGCCTGGCAGAGGGGGGTGTAGGAGGAGCCTAGTCAGATTGGGTGGGGTCAAATAGGCGGAGCCTGGGCAGAGGGGGTGGGGTCAGAGAGGAGGAGTATAGGAGGAGCCTGGGCAGAATGGGTGGGGTCAGACAGCGGAGGAGGGGCTTAGGAGGAGCCTGGGCAGAATGGGTGGGGTCAGAGAGGAGGGGCTTAGGAGGAGCCTAGTCAGATTGGGTGGGGTCAAATAGGAGGAGCCTGGGCAGAATGGGTGGGGTCAGACAGCAGAGGAGGGGCTTAGGAGGAGCCTAGTCAGATTGGGTGGGGTCAAATAGGAGGAGCCTGGGCAGAATGGGTGGGGTCAGACAGCAGAGGAGGGGTATAGGAGGAGCCTGGGCAGAGGGGGTGGGGTCAGAGAGGAGGGGTATAGGAGGAGCCTGGGCAGAGGGGGTATAGGAGGAGCCTGGGCAGAGGGGGTGGGGTCAGAGAGCAGAGGAGGGGCTTAGGAGGAGCCTAGGGGCTTAGGAGGAGCCTAGTCAGATTGGGTGGGGTCAGAGAGGAGGGGCTTAGGAGGAGCCTGGGCAGAATGAGTGGGGTCAGACAGCAGAGGAGGGGCTTAGGAGGGGCCTAGGGGCTTAGGAGGAGCCTAGTCAGATTGGGTGGGGTCAGAGAGGAGGGGTATAGGAGGAGCCTGGCAGAGGGGGGGTGTAGGAGGAGCCTAGTCAGATTGGGTGGGGTCAAATAGGAGGAGACTGGGCAGAATGGGAGGAGCCTGGGTAGAATGGGTGGAGTCAGAGAGGAGGGGGTATAGGAGGAGCCTGGGCAGAATGGGTGGGGTCAGACAGCAGAGGAGGGGCTTAGGAGGAGCCTAGTCAGATTGGGTGGGGTCAGAGAGGTGGGGTATAGGAGGAGCCTGGGCAGAATGGGTGGGGTCAGAGAGGAGGAGCCTGGGCAGAATGGGTGGTGTCAGACAGCAGAGGAGGGGCTTAGGAGGAGCCTAGTCAGATTGGGTGGGGTCAGAGAGGTGGGGTATAGGAGGAGCCTGGGCAGAATGGGTGGGGTCAGACAGCAGAGGAGGGGCTTAGGAGGAGCCTAGTCAGATTGGGTGGGGTCAAATAGGAGGAGCCTGGGCAGAATGGGTGGGGTCAGACAGCAGAGGAGGGGTATAGGAGGAGCCTGGCAGAGGGGGGTGTAGGAGGAGCCTAGTCAGATTGGGTGGGGACAGCAGAGGAGGGGCTTAGGAGGAGCCTAGTCAGATTGGGTGGGGTCAAATAGGAGGAGCCTGGGCAGAATGGGTGGGGTCAGACAGCAGAGGAGGGGTATAGGAGGAGCCTGGCAGAGGGGGGTGTAGGAGGAGCCTAGTCAGATTGGGTGGGGTCAAATAGGAGGAGCCTGGGTGGGGTCAGAGGGGTATGGGAGGAGCCTGGGCAGAATGGGTGGAGTCAGAGAGGTGGGGCTTAGGAGGAGCCTGGGCAGAATGGGTGGGGTCAGAGAGGAGGGGCTTAGGCGGAGCCTGGGCAGAATGGGTGGGGGTCAGACAGCAGAGGAGGGGCTTAGGAGGAGCCTGGGCAAAGGGGGTATAGGAGGAGCCTAGTCAGATTGGGTGGGGTCAAATAGGGGGAGCCTGGGCAGAATGGGTGGGGTCAGAGGGGTATGGGAGGAGCCTGGGCAGAATGGGTGGGGTCAGACAGCAGAGGAGGGGCTTAGGAGGAGCCTAGTCAGATTGGGTGGGGTCAGAGAGGTAGGGTATAGGAGGAGCCTGGGCAGAATGGGTGGGGTCAGACAGCAGAGGAGGGGCTTAGGAGGAGCCTAGTCAGATTGGGTGGGGTCAAATAGGAGGAGCCTGGGCAGAATGGGTGGGGTCAGACAGCAGAGGAGGGGTATAGGAGGAGCCTGGCGGAGGGGTATAGGAGGAGCCTGGCAGAGGGGGGTGTAGGAGGAGCCTAGTCAGATTGGGTGGGGTCAAATAGGAGGAGCCTGGGTGGGGTCAGAATGGGTGGGGTCAGACAGCAGAGGAGGAGCCTGGGCAGAGGGGGTGGGGTCAGAGAGGAGGGGTATAGGAGGAGCCTGGGCAGAGGGGGTATAGGAGGAGCCTGGCCAGAGGGGGTGGGGTCAGAGGGGTATGGGAGGAGCCTGGGCAGAATGGGTGGGGTCAGACAGCAGAGGAGGGGCTTAGGAGGAGCCTGGGCAGAATGGGTGGGGTCAGAGAGGAGGGGCTTAGGCGGAGCCTGGGCAGAATGGGTGGGGTCAGACAGCAGAGGAGGGGCTTAGGAGGAGCCTGGGCAGGAGGAGGGGGTATATGGGCAGAATGGGTGGGGTCAGAGAGGAGGGGCTTAGGAGGAGCCTGGGCAGAATGGGTGGAGTCAGAGAGGAGGGGGTATAGGAGGAGCCTGTGCAGAATGGGTATAGGAGGAGCCTAGTCAGATTGGGTGGGGTCAAATAGGAGGAGCCTGGGCAGAATGGGTGGGGTCAGACAGCAGAGGAGGGGTATAGGAGGAGCCTGGGCAGAGGGGGTGGGGTCAGAGAGGAGGGGTATAGGAGGAGCCTGGGCAGAGGGGGTATAGGAGGAGCCTAGTCAGATTGGGTGGGGTCAAATAGGAGGAGCCTGGGCAGAGGGGGTGGGGTCAGAGAGGAGGGGTATAGGAGGAGCCTGGGCAGAATGGGTGGGGTCAGACAGCAGAGGAGGGGCTTAGGAGGGGCCTGGGCAGAATGGGTGGGGTCAGAGAGGAGGGGCTTAGGAGGAGCCTAGTCAGATTGGGTGGGGTCAAATAGGAGGAGCCTGGGCAGAATGGGTGGGGTCAGACAGCAGAGGAGGGGCTTAGGAGGAGCCTAGTCAGATTGGGTGGGGTCAAATAGGAGGAGCCTGGGCAGAATGGGTGGGGTCAGACAGCAGAGGAGGGGTATAGGAGGAGCCTGGGCAGAGGGGGTGGGGTCAGAGAGGAGGGGTATAGGAGGAGCCTGGGCAGAGGGGGTATAGGAGGAGCCTGGGCAGAGGGGGTGGGGTCAGAGAGGAGGGGTATAGGAGGAGCCTGGGCAGAGGGGGTATAGGAGGAGCCTAATCAGATTGGGTGGGGTCCAATAGGAGGAGCCTGGGCAGAATGGGTGGGGTCAGACAGCAGAGGAGGGGCTTAGGAGGAGCCTAGTCAGATTGGGTGGGGTCAGAGAGGTGGGGTATAGGAGGAGCCTGGGCAGAATGGGTGGGGTCAGACAGCAGAGGAGGGGCTTAGGAGGAGCCTAGTCAGATTGGGTGGGGTCAAATAGGAGGAGCCTGGGCAGAATGGGTGGGGTCAGACAGCAGAGGAGGGGTATAGGAGGAGCCTGGGCAGAGGGGGTGGGGTCAGAGAGGAGGGGTATAGGAGGAGCCTGGGCAGAGGGGGTAAAGGAGGAGCCTGGGCAGAGGGGGTGGGGTCAGAGAGGAGGGGTATAGGAGGAGCCTGGGCAGAGGGGGTATAGGAGGAGCCTAGTCAGATTGTGTGGGGTCAAATAGGAGGAGCCTGGGTAGAATGGGTGGAGTCAGAGAGGAGGGGGTATAGGAGGAGCCTGGGCAGAATGGGTGGGGTCAGACAGCAGAGGAGGAGGGGCTTAGGAGGAGCCTAGTCAGATTGGGTGGGGTCAGAGAGGTGGGGTATAGGAGGAGCCTGGGGAGAATGGGTGGGGTCAGACAGCAGAGGAGGGGTATAGGAGGAGCCTGGGCAGAGGGGGTGGGGTCAGAGAGGAGGGGTATAGGAGGAGCCTGGGCAGAGGGGGTATAGGAGGAGCCTAGTCAGATTGGGTGGGGTCAAATAGGAGGAGCCTGGGCAGAATGGGTGGGGTCAGACAGCAGAGGAGGGGCTTAGGAGGAGCCTAGGCAGATTGGGTGGGGTCAAATAGGAGGAGCCTGGGCAGAATGGGTGGGGTCAGACAGCAGAGGAGGGGCTTAGGAGGAGCCAAGTCAGATTGGGTGGGGTCAAATAGGAGGGGTATAGGAGGAGCCTGGGCAGAATGGGTGGGGTCAGAGGGGTATGGGAGGAGCCTGGGCAGAATGGGTGGGGTCAGACAGCAGAGGAGGGGCTTAGGAGGAGCCTGGGCAGAATGGGTGGGGTCAGACAGCAGAGGAGGGGCTTAGGAGGAGCCTGGGCAGAATGGGTGGGGTCAGAGAGGAGATGCTTAGGCAGAGCCTGGGCAGAATGGGTGGGGTCAGACAGCAGAGGAGGGGCTTAGGAGGAGCCTAGTCAGATTGGGTGGGGTCAAATAGGAGGAGCCTAGTCAGAATGGGTGGAGTCAGAGAGGAGGGGGTATAGGAGGAGCCTAGTCAGATTGGGTGGGGTCAGAGAGGAGGGGCTTAGGAGGAGCCTAGGGGCTTAGGAGGAGCCTAGTCAGATTGGGTGGGGTCAGAGAGGAGGGGTATAGGAGGAGCCTGGGCAGAATGGGTGGGGTCAGACAGCAGAGGAGGGGTATAGGAGGAGCCTGGGCAGAGGGGGTGGGGTCAGAGAGGAGGGGTATAGGAGGAGCCTGGGCAGAGGGGGTATAGGAGGAGCCTGGGCAGAGGGGGTGGGGTCAGAGAGGAGGGGTATAGGAGGAGCCTGGGCAGAGGGGGTATAGGAGGAGCCTAATCAGATTGGGTGGGGTCCAATAGGAGGAGCCTGGGCAGAATGGGTGGGGTCAGACAGCAGAGGAGGGGCTTAGGAGGAGCCTAGTCAGATTGGGTGGGGTCAGAGAGGTGGGGTATAGGAGGAGCCTGGGCAGAATGGGTGGGGTCAGACAGCAGAGGAGGGGCTTAGGAGGAGCCTAGTCAGATTGGGTGGGGTCAAATAGGAGGAGCCTGGGCAGAATGGGTGGGGTCAGACAGCAGAGGAGGGGTATAGGAGGAGCCTGGGCAGAGGGGGTGGGGTCAGAGAGGAGGGGTATAGGAGGAGCCTGGGCAGAGGGGGTAAAGGAGGAGCCTGGGCAGAGGGGGTGGGGTCAGAGAGGAGGGGTATAGGAGGAGCCTGGGCAGAGGGGGTATAGGAGGAGCCTAGTCAGATTGTGTGGGGTCAAATAGGAGGAGCCTGGGTAGAATGGGTGGAGTCAGAGAGGAGGGGGTATAGGAGGAGCCTGGGCAGAATGGGTGGGGTCAGACAGCAGAGGAGGAGGGGCTTAGGAGGAGCCTAGTCAGATTGGGTGGGGTCAGAGAGGTGGGGTATAGGAGGAGCCTGGGGAGAATGGGTGGGGTCAGACAGCAGAGGAGGGGTATAGGAGGAGCCTGGGCAGAGGGGGTGGGGTCAGAGAGGAGGGGTATAGGAGGAGCCTGGGCAGAGGGGGTATAGGAGGAGCCTAGTCAGATTGGGTGGGGTCAAATAGGAGGAGCCTGGGCAGAATGGGTGGGGTCAGACAGCAGAGGAGGGGCTTAGGAGGAGCCTAGGCAGATTGGGTGGGGTCAAATAGGAGGAGCCTGGGCAGAATGGGTGGGGTCAGACAGCAGAGGAGGGGCTTAGGAGGAGCCAAGTCAGATTGGGTGGGGTCAAATAGGAGGGGTATAGGAGGAGCCTGGGCAGAATGGGTGGGGTCAGAGGGGTATGGGAGGAGCCTGGGCAGAATGGGTGGGGTCAGACAGCAGAGGAGGGGCTTAGGAGGAGCCTGGGCAGAATGGGTGGGGTCAGACAGCAGAGGAGGGGCTTAGGAGGAGCCTGGGCAGAATGGGTGGGGTCAGAGAGGAGATGCTTAGGCAGAGCCTGGGCAGAATGGGTGGGGTCAGACAGCAGAGGAGGGGCTTAGGAGGAGCCTAGTCAGATTGGGTGGGGTCAAATAGGAGGAGCCTAGTCAGAATGGGTGGAGTCAGAGAGGAGGGGGTATAGGAGGAGCCTAGTCAGATTGGGTGGGGTCAGAGAGGAGGGGCTTAGGAGGAGCCTAGGGGCTTAGGAGGAGCCTAGTCAGATTGGGTGGGGTCAGAGAGGAGGGGTATAGGAGGAGCCTGGGCAGAATGGGTGGGGTCAGACAGCAGAGGAGGGGCTTAGGAGGAGCCTGGGCAGAATTGGTGGGGTCAGAGAGGAGGGGCTTAGGAGGAGCCTGGGCAGAATGGGTGGGGTCAGACAGCAGAGGAGGGGCTTAGGAGGAGCCTAGTCAGATTGGGTGGGGTCAAATAGGAGGAGCCTGGGCAGAATGGGTGAGGTCAGAGAGGAGGGGTATAGGAGGAGCCTGGGCAGAGGGGGTATAGGAGGAGCCTAGTCAGATTGGGTGGGGTCAAATAGGAGGGGGTATAGGAGGAGCCTGGGCAGAATGGGTGGGGTCAGACAGCAGAGGAGGGGCTTAGGAGGAGCCTGGGCAGAATTGGTGGGGTCAGAGAGGAGGGGCTTAGGAGGAGCCTGGGCAGAATGGGTGGGGTCAGACAGCAGAGGAGGGGCTTAGGAGGAGCCTAGTCAGATTGGGTGGGGTCAAATAGGAGGAGCCTGGGCAGAATGGGTGAGGTCAGAGAGGAGGGGTATAGGAGGAGCCTGGGCAGAGGGGGTATAGGAGGAGCCTAGTCAGATTGGGTGGGGTCAAATAGGAGGGGGTATAGGAGGAGCCTGGGCAGAATGGGTGGGGTCAGACAGCAGAGGAGGGGCTTAGGAGGAGCCTGGGCAGAATGGGTGGGGTCAGAGAGGAGATGCTTAGGCGGAGCCTGGGCAGAATGGGTGGGGTCAGACAGCAGAGGAGGGGCTTAGGAGGAGCCTAGTCAGATTGGGTGGGGTCAAATAGGAGGAGCCTGGGCAGAATGGGTGGGGTCAGACAGCAGAGGAGGAGCCTGGGCAGAATGGGTGGGGTCAGAGAGGAGGGGCTTAGGCGGAGCCTGGGCAGAATGGGTGGGGTCAGACAGCAGTGGAGGGGCTTAGGAGGAGTCTGGGCAGGAGGAGGGGGTATATGGGCAGAATGGGTGGGGTCAGAGAGGAGGGGCTTAGGAGGAGCCTGGGCAGAATGGGTGGAGTCAGAGAGGAGGGGGTATAGGAGGAGCCTGGGCAGAATGGATATAGGAGGAGCCTAGTCAGATTGGGTGTGGTCAAATAGGAGGAGCCTGGGCAGAATGGGTGGGGTCAGAGAGGAGGGGGTATAGGAGGAGCCTGGCAGAGGGGGGTGTAGGAGGAGCCTAGTCAGATTGGGTGGGGTCAAATAGGAGGAGCCTGGGCAGAATGGGTGGGGTCAGAGGGGTATGGGAGGAGCCTGGGTGGAGTCAGAGAGGAGGGGGTATAGGAGGAGCCTGGCATAGGGGGGTGTAGGAGGAGCCTAGTCAGATTGGGTGGGGTCAAATAGGAGGAGCCTGGGCAGAATGGGTGGGGTCAGAGGGGTATTGGAGGAGCCTGGGTGGAGTCAGAGAGGAGGGGGTATAGGAGGAGCCTGGGCAGAATGGGTGGGGTCAGACAGCAGAGGAGGGGCTTAGGAGGAGCCTGGGCAGAATGGGTGGGGTCAAATAGGAGGAGCCTGGGCAGAATGGGTGGGGTCAGAGGGGTATGGGAGGAGCCTGGGTAGAATGGGTGGGGTCAGAGAGGAGGGGCTTAGGAGGAGCCTAGTCAGATTGGGTGGGGTCAGACAGCAGAGGAGGGTTATAGGAGGAGCCTGGCAGAGGGGGGTGTAGGAGGAGCCTGGGTGGGGTCAGAGGGGTATGGGAGGAGCGTGGGTAGAATGGGTGGAGTCAGAGAGGAGGGGTATAGGAGGAGCCTGGGCAGAATGGGTGGGGTCAGACAGCAGAGGAGGGGCTTAGGAGGAGCCTAGTCGGATTGGGTGGGGTCAGAGAGGTGGGGTATAGGAGGAGCCTGGGCAGAATGGGTGGGGTCAGACAGCAGAGGAGGGGTATAGGAGGAACCTGGGCAGAGGGGGTATAGGAGGAGCCTGGGCAGAGGGGGTATAGGAGGAGCCTGGACAGAGGGGGTGGGGTCAGAGAGGAGGGGTATAGGAGGAGCCTGGGCAGAGGGGGTGGGGTCAGAGATGAGCCTGGGCAGAGGGGGTATAGGAGGAGCCTGGGCAGAATGGGTGGGGTCAGCAGAGGAGGAGCCTGGGCAGAATGGGTGGGGTCAGAGGGGTATGGGAGGAGCCTGGGTAGAATGGGTGGAGTCAGAGAGGAGGGGGTATAGGAGGAGCCTGGCAGAGGGGGTGGGGTCAGAGAGGAGGAGTATAGGAGGAGCCTGGGCAGAATGGGTGGGGTCAGACAGCGGAGGAGGGGCTTAGGAGGAGCCTAGTCAGATTGGGTGGGGTCAAATAGGAGGAGCCTGGGCAGAATGGGTGGGGTCAGACAGCAGAGGAGGGGTATAGGAGGAGCCTGGGCAGAGGGGGTGGGGTCAGAGAGGAGGGGTATAGGAGGAGCCTGGGCAGAGGGGGTATAGGAGGAGCCTGGGCAGAGGGGGTGGGGTCAGAGAGGAGGGGTATAGGAGGAGCCTGGGCAGAGGGGGTATAGGAGGAGCCTAATCAGATTGGGTGGGGTCCAATAGGAGGAGCCTGGGCAGAATGGGTGGGGTCAGACAGCAGAGGAGGGGCTTAGGAGGAGCCTAGTCAGATTGGGTGGGGTCAGAGAGGTGGGGTATAGGAGGAGCCTGGGCAGAATGGGTGGGGTCAGACAGCAGAGGAGGGGCTTAGGAGGAGCCTAGTCAGATTGGGTGGGGTCAAATAGGAGGAGCCTGGGCAGAATGGGTGGGGTCAGACAGCAGAGGAGGGGTATAGGAGGAGCCTGGGCAGAGGGGGTGGGGTCAGAGAGGAGGGGTATAGGAGGAGCCTGGGCAGAGGGGGTAAAGGAGGAGCCTGGGCAGAGGGGGTGGGGTCAGAGAGGAGGGGTATAGGAGGAGCCTGGGCAGAGGGGGTATAGGAGGAGCCTAGTCAGATTGTGTGGGGTCAAATAGGAGGAGCCTGGGTAGAATGGGTGGAGTCAGAGAGGAGGGGGTATAGGAGGAGCCTGGGCAGAATGGGTGGGGTCAGACAGCAGAGGAGGAGGGGCTTAGGAGGAGCCTAGTCAGATTGGGTGGGGTCAGAGAGGTGGGGTATAGGAGGAGCCTGGGGAGAATGGGTGGGGTCAGACAGCAGAGGAGGGGTATAGGAGGAGCCTGGGCAGAGGGGGTGGGGTCAGAGAGGAGGGGTATAGGAGGAGCCTGGGCAGAGGGGGTATAGGAGGAGCCTAGTCAGATTGGGTGGGGTCAAATAGGAGGAGCCTGGGCAGAATGGGTGGGGTCAGACAGCAGAGGAGGGGCTTAGGAGGAGCCTAGGCAGATTGGGTGGGGTCAAATAGGAGGAGCCTGGGCAGAATGGGTGGGGTCAGACAGCAGAGGAGGGGCTTAGGAGGAGCCAAGTCAGATTGGGTGGGGTCAAATAGGAGGGGTATAGGAGGAGCCTGGGCAGAATGGGTGGGGTCAGAGGGGTATGGGAGGAGCCTGGGCAGAATGGGTGGGGTCAGACAGCAGAGGAGGGGCTTAGGAGGAGCCTGGGCAGAATGGGTGGGGTCAGACAGCAGAGGAGGGGCTTAGGAGGAGCCTGGGCAGAATGGGTGGGGTCAGAGAGGAGATGCTTAGGCAGAGCCTGGGCAGAATGGGTGGGGTCAGACAGCAGAGGAGGGGCTTAGGAGGAGCCTAGTCAGATTGGGTGGGGTCAAATAGGAGGAGCCTAGTCAGAATGGGTGGAGTCAGAGAGGAGGGGGTATAGGAGGAGCCTAGTCAGATTGGGTGGGGTCAGAGAGGAGGGGCTTAGGAGGAGCCTAGGGGCTTAGGAGGAGCCTAGTCAGATTGGGTGGGGTCAGAGAGGAGGGGTATAGGAGGAGCCTGGGCAGAATGGGTGGGGTCAGACAGCAGAGGAGGGGTATAGGAGGAGCCTGGGCAGAGGGGGTGGGGTCAGAGAGGAGGGGTATAGGAGGAGCCTGGGCAGAGGGGGTATAGGAGGAGCCTGGGCAGAGGGGGTGGGGTCAGAGAGGAGGGGTATAGGAGGAGCCTGGGCAGAGGGGGTATAGGAGGAGCCTAATCAGATTGGGTGGGGTCCAATAGGAGGAGCCTGGGCAGAATGGGTGGGGTCAGACAGCAGAGGAGGGGCTTAGGAGGAGCCTAGTCAGATTGGGTGGGGTCAGAGAGGTGGGGTATAGGAGGAGCCTGGGCAGAATGGGTGGGGTCAGACAGCAGAGGAGGGGCTTAGGAGGAGCCTAGTCAGATTGGGTGGGGTCAAATAGGAGGAGCCTGGGCAGAATGGGTGGGGTCAGACAGCAGAGGAGGGGTATAGGAGGAGCCTGGGCAGAGGGGGTGGGGTCAGAGAGGAGGGGTATAGGAGGAGCCTGGGCAGAGGGGGTAAAGGAGGAGCCTGGGCAGAGGGGGTGGGGTCAGAGAGGAGGGGTATAGGAGGAGCCTGGGCAGAGGGGGTATAGGAGGAGCCTAGTCAGATTGTGTGGGGTCAAATAGGAGGAGCCTGGGTAGAATGGGTGGAGTCAGAGAGGAGGGGGTATAGGAGGAGCCTGGGCAGAATGGGTGGGGTCAGACAGCAGAGGAGGAGGGGCTTAGGAGGAGCCTAGTCAGATTGGGTGGGGTCAGAGAGGTGGGGTATAGGAGGAGCCTGGGGAGAATGGGTGGGGTCAGACAGCAGAGGAGGGGTATAGGAGGAGCCTGGGCAGAGGGGGTGGGGTCAGAGAGGAGGGGTATAGGAGGAGCCTGGGCAGAGGGGGTATAGGAGGAGCCTAGTCAGATTGGGTGGGGTCAAATAGGAGGAGCCTGGGCAGAATGGGTGGGGTCAGACAGCAGAGGAGGGGCTTAGGAGGAGCCTAGGCAGATTGGGTGGGGTCAAATAGGAGGAGCCTGGGCAGAATGGGTGGGGTCAGACAGCAGAGGAGGGGCTTAGGAGGAGCCAAGTCAGATTGGGTGGGGTCAAATAGGAGGGGTATAGGAGGAGCCTGGGCAGAATGGGTGGGGTCAGAGGGGTATGGGAGGAGCCTGGGCAGAATGGGTGGGGTCAGACAGCAGAGGAGGGGCTTAGGAGGAGCCTGGGCAGAATGGGTGGGGTCAGACAGCAGAGGAGGGGCTTAGGAGGAGCCTGGGCAGAATGGGTGGGGTCAGAGAGGAGATGCTTAGGCAGAGCCTGGGCAGAATGGGTGGGGTCAGACAGCAGAGGAGGGGCTTAGGAGGAGCCTAGTCAGATTGGGTGGGGTCAAATAGGAGGAGCCTAGTCAGAATGGGTGGAGTCAGAGAGGAGGGGGTATAGGAGGAGCCTAGTCAGATTGGGTGGGGTCAGAGAGGAGGGGCTTAGGAGGAGCCTAGGGGCTTAGGAGGAGCCTAGTCAGATTGGGTGGGGTCAGAGAGGAGGGGTATAGGAGGAGCCTGGGCAGAATGGGTGGGGTCAGACAGCAGAGGAGGGGCTTAGGAGGAGCCTGGGCAGAATTGGTGGGGTCAGAGAGGAGGGGCTTAGGAGGAGCCTGGGCAGAATGGGTGGGGTCAGACAGCAGAGGAGGGGCTTAGGAGGAGCCTAGTCAGATTGGGTGGGGTCAAATAGGAGGAGCCTGGGCAGAATGGGTGAGGTCAGAGAGGAGGGGTATAGGAGGAGCCTGGGCAGAGGGGGTATAGGAGGAGCCTAGTCAGATTGGGTGGGGTCAAATAGGAGGGGGTATAGGAGGAGCCTGGGCAGAATGGGTGGGGTCAGACAGCAGAGGAGGGGCTTAGGAGGAGCCTGGGCAGAATTGGTGGGGTCAGAGAGGAGGGGCTTAGGAGGAGCCTGGGCAGAATGGGTGGGGTCAGACAGCAGAGGAGGGGCTTAGGAGGAGCCTAGTCAGATTGGGTGGGGTCAAATAGGAGGAGCCTGGGCAGAATGGGTGAGGTCAGAGAGGAGGGGTATAGGAGGAGCCTGGGCAGAGGGGGTATAGGAGGAGCCTAGTCAGATTGGGTGGGGTCAAATAGGAGGGGGTATAGGAGGAGCCTGGGCAGAATGGGTGGGGTCAGACAGCAGAGGAGGGGCTTAGGAGGAGCCTGGGCAGAATGGGTGGGGTCAGAGAGGAGATGCTTAGGCGGAGCCTGGGCAGAATGGGTGGGGTCAGACAGCAGAGGAGGGGCTTAGGAGGAGCCTAGTCAGATTGGGTGGGGTCAAATAGGAGGAGCCTGGGCAGAATGGGTGGGGTCAGACAGCAGAGGAGGAGCCTGGGCAGAATGGGTGGGGTCAGAGAGGAGGGGCTTAGGCGGAGCCTGGGCAGAATGGGTGGGGTCAGACAGCAGTGGAGGGGCTTAGGAGGAGTCTGGGCAGGAGGAGGGGGTATATGGGCAGAATGGGTGGGGTCAGAGAGGAGGGGCTTAGGAGGAGCCTGGGCAGAATGGGTGGAGTCAGAGAGGAGGGGGTATAGGAGGAGCCTGGGCAGAATGGATATAGGAGGAGCCTAGTCAGATTGGGTGTGGTCAAATAGGAGGAGCCTGGGCAGAATGGGTGGGGTCAGAGAGGAGGGGGTATAGGAGGAGCCTGGCAGAGGGGGGTGTAGGAGGAGCCTAGTCAGATTGGGTGGGGTCAAATAGGAGGAGCCTGGGCAGAATGGGTGGGGTCAGAGGGGTATGGGAGGAGCCTGGGTGGAGTCAGAGAGGAGGGGGTATAGGAGGAGCCTGGCATAGGGGGGTGTAGGAGGAGCCTAGTCAGATTGGGTGGGGTCAAATAGGAGGAGCCTGGGCAGAATGGGTGGGGTCAGAGGGGTATTGGAGGAGCCTGGGTGGAGTCAGAGAGGAGGGGGTATAGGAGGAGCCTGGGCAGAATGGGTGGGGTCAGACAGCAGAGGAGGGGCTTAGGAGGAGCCTGGGCAGAATGGGTGGGGTCAAATAGGAGGAGCCTGGGCAGAATGGGTGGGGTCAGAGGGGTATGGGAGGAGCCTGGGTAGAATGGGTGGGGTCAGAGAGGAGGGGCTTAGGAGGAGCCTAGTCAGATTGGGTGGGGTCAGACAGCAGAGGAGGGTTATAGGAGGAGCCTGGCAGAGGGGGGTGTAGGAGGAGCCTGGGTGGGGTCAGAGGGGTATGGGAGGAGCGTGGGTAGAATGGGTGGAGTCAGAGAGGAGGGGTATAGGAGGAGCCTGGGCAGAATGGGTGGGGTCAGACAGCAGAGGAGGGGCTTAGGAGGAGCCTAGTCGGATTGGGTGGGGTCAGAGAGGTGGGGTATAGGAGGAGCCTGGGCAGAATGGGTGGGGTCAGACAGCAGAGGAGGGGTATAGGAGGAACCTGGGCAGAGGGGGTATAGGAGGAGCCTGGGCAGAGGGGGTATAGGAGGAGCCTGGACAGAGGGGGTGGGGTCAGAGAGGAGGGGTATAGGAGGAGCCTGGGCAGAGGGGGTGGGGTCAGAGATGAGCCTGGGCAGAGGGGGTATAGGAGGAGCCTGGGCAGAATGGGTGGGGTCAGCAGAGGAGGAGCCTGGGCAGAATGGGTGGGGTCAGAGGGGTATGGGAGGAGCCTGGGTAGAATGGGTGGAGTCAGAGAGGAGGGGGTATAGGAGGAGCCTGGCAGAGGGGGTGGGGTCAGAGAGGAGGAGTATAGGAGGAGCCTGGGCAGAATGGGTGGGGTCAGACAGCGGAGGAGGGGCTTAGGAGGAGCCTGGGCAGAATGGGTGGGGTCAGAGAGGAGGGGCTTAGGAGGAGCCTAGTCAGATTGGGTGGGGTCAAATAGGAGGAGCCTGGGCAGAATGGGTGGGGTCAGACAGCAGAGGAGGGGTATAGGAGGAGCCTGGGCAGAGGGGGTGGGGTCAGAGAGGAGGGGTATAGGAGGAGCCTGGGCAGAGGGGGTATAGGAGGAGCCTAGTCAGATTGGGTGGGGTCAAATAGGAGGAGCCTGGGCAGAATGGGTGGAGTCAGAGAGGAGGGGGTATAGGAGGAGCCTGGGCAGAATGGGTGGGGTCAGACAGCAGAGGAGGGGCTTAGGAGGAGCCTAGTCAGATTGGGTGGGGTCAAATAGGAGGAGCCTGGGCAGAGGGGGTGGGGTCAGAGAGGAGGGGTATAGGAGGAGCCTGGGCAGAATGGGTGGGGTCAGACAGCAGAGGAGGGGCTTAGGAGGAGCCTGGGCAGAATGGGTGGGGTTAGAGAGGAGGGGCTTAGGCGGAGCCTGGGCAGAATGGGTGGGGGTCAGACAGCAGAGGAGGGGCTTAGGAGGAGCCTGGGCAGGAGGAGGGGGTATATGGGCAGAATGGGTGGGGTCAGACAGCAGAGGAGGGGTATAGGAGGAGCCTGGCAGAGGGGGGTGTAGGAGGAGCCTGGGTGGGGTCAGAGGGGTATGGGAGGAGCCTGGGTGGAGTCAGAGAGGAGGGGGTATAGGAGGAGCCTGGGCAGAATAGGTGGGGTCAGACAGCAGAGGAGGGGCTTAGGAGGAGCCTGGGCAGAGGGGGTGGGGTCAGAGAGGAGGGGTATAGGAGGAGCCTGGGCAGAGGGGGTGGGGTCAGAGAGGAGGGGCTTAGGAGGAGCTTAGTCAGATTGGGTGGGGTCAAATAGGAGGAGCCTGGGCAGAATGGGTGGGTCAGAGGGGTATGGGAGGAGCCTGGGCAGAATGGGTGGGGTCAGACAGCAGAGGAGGGGCTTAGGAGGAGCCTGGGCAGAATGGGTGGGGTCAGAGAGGAGGGGCTTAGGCGGAGCCTGGGCAGAATGGGTGGGGTCAGAGAGGAGGGGCTTAGGCGGAGCCTGGGCAGAATGGGTGGAGTCAGAGAGGAGGGGGTATAGGAGGAGCCTGGGCAGAATGGGTGGGGGTCAGACAGCAGAGGAGGGGCTTAGGAGGAGCCTGGGCAGGAGGAGGGGGTATATGGGCAGAATGGGTGGGGTCAGAGAGGAGGGGCTTAGGAGGAGCCTGGGCAGAATAGGTGGAGTCAGAGAGGAGGGGGTATAGGAGGAGCCTGGGCAGAATGGGTATAGGAGGAGCCTGGGCAGAGGGGGTGGGGTCAGAGAGGAGGGGCTTAGGAGGAGCTTAGTCAGATTGGGTGGGGTCAAATAGGAGGAGCCTGGGCAGAATGGGTGGGGTCAGAGAGGAGGGGGTATAGGAGGAGCCTGGCAGAGGGGGGTATAGGAGGAGCCTGGCAGAGGGGGGTATAGGAGGAGCCTGGGCAGAGGGGGGTGTAGGAGGAGCCTAGTCAGATTGGGTGGGGTCAAATAGGAGGAGCCTGGGCAGAATGGGTGGGGTCAGAGGGGTATGGGAGGAGCCTGGGTAGAATGGGTGGAGTCAGAGAGGAGGGGGTATAGGAGGAGCCTGGCAGAGGGGGGTGTAGGAGGAGCCTAGTCAGATTGGGTGGGGTCAAATAGGAGGAGCCTGGGCAGAGGGGGTGGGGTCAGAGAGGAGGAGTATAGGAGGAGCCTGGGCAGAATGGGTGGGGTCAGACAGCGGAGGAGGGGCTTAGGAGGAGCCTGGGCAGAATGGGTGGGGTCAGAGAGGAGGGGCTTAGGAGGAGCCTAGTCAGATTGGGTGGGGTCAAATAGGAGGAGCCTGGGCAGAATGGGTGGGGTCAGACAGCAGAGGAGGGGTATAGGAGGAGCCTGGGCAGAGGGGGTGGGGTCAGAGAGGAGGGGTATAGGAGGAGCCTGGGCAGAGGGGGTATAGGAGGAGCCTAGTCAGATTGGGTGGGGTCAAATAGGAGGAGCCTGGGCAGAATGGGTGGAGTCAGAGAGGAGGGGGTATAGGAGGAGCCTGGGCAGAATGGGTGGGGTCAGACAGCAGAGGAGGGGCTTAGGAGGAGCCTAGTTAGATTGGGTGGGGTCAAATAGGAGGAGCCTGGGCAGAGGGGGTGGGGTCAGAGAGGAGGGGTATAGGAGGAGCCTGGGCAGAATGGGTGGGGTCAGACAGCAGAGGAGGGGCTTAGGAGGAGCCTGGGCAGAATGGGTGGGGTCAGAGAGGAGGGGCTTAGGCGGAGCCTGGGCAGAATGGGTGGGGGTCAGACAGCAGAGGAGGGGCTTAGGAGGAGCCTGGGCAGGAGGAGGGGGTATATGGGCAGAATGGGTGGGGTCAGACAGCAGAGGAGGGGTATAGGAGGAGCCTGGCAGAGGGGGGTGTAGGAGGAGCCTGGGTGGGGTCAGAGGGGTATGGGAGGAGCCTGGGTAGAATGGGTGGAGTCAGAGAGGAGGGGGTATAGGAGGAGCCTGGGCAGAATAGGTGGGGTCAGACAGCAGAGGAGGGGCTTAGGAGGAGCCTGGGCAGAGGGGGTGGGGTCGGAGAGGAGGGGTATAGGAGGAGCCTGGGCAGAGGGGGTGGGGTCAGAGAGGAGGGGCTTAGGAGGAGCTTAGTCAGATTGGGTGGGGTCAAATAGGAGGAGCCTGGGCAGAATGGGTGGGTCAGAGGGGTATGGGAGGAGCCTGGGCAGAATGGGTGGGGTCAGACAGCAGAGGAGGGGCTTAGGAGGAGCCTGGGCAGAATGGGTGGGGTCAGAGAGGAGGGGCTTAGGCGGAGCCTGGGCAGAATGGGTGGGGTCAGAGAGGAGGGGCTTAGGCGGAGCCTGGGCAGAATGGGTGGAGTCAGAGAGGAGGGGGTATAGGAGGAGCCTGGGCAGAATGGGTATAGGAGGAGCCTAGTCAGATTGGGTGTGGTCAAATAGGAGGAGCCTGGGCAGAATGGGTGGGGTCAGAGAGGAGGGGGTATAGGAGGAGCCTGGCAGAGGGGGTATAGGAGGAGCCTAGTCAGATTGGGTGGGGTCAAATAGGAGGAGCCTGGGCAGAATGGGTGGGGTCAGAGGGGTATGGGAGGAGCCTGGGTAGAATGGGTGGAGTCAGAGAGGAGGGGGTATAGGAGGAGCCTGGCAGAGGGGGGGTGTAGGAGGAGCCTAGTCAGATTGGGTGGGGTCAAATAGGAGGAGCCTGGGCAGAGGGGGTGGGGTCAGAGAGGAGGGGTATAGGAGGAGCCTGGGCAGAATGGGTGGGGTCAGACAGCAGAGGAGGGGTTTAGGAGGAGCCAAGTCAGATTGGGTGAGGTCAGAATGGGTGGGTTCAGACAGCAGAGGAGGGGCTTAGGAGGAGCCTAGTCAGATTGGGTGGGGTCAAATAGGAGGAGCCTGGGCAGAATGGGTGGAGTCAGAGAGGTGGGGCTTAGGAGGAGCCTGGGCAGAATGGGTGGGGTCAGAGAGGAGGGGCTTAGGAGGAGCCTAGTCAGATTGGGTGGGGTCAGACAGCAGAGGAGGGGCTTAGGAGGAGCCTGGGCAGAATGGGTGGGGTCAGACAGCAGAGGAGGGGCTTAGGAGGAGCCTAGTCAGATTGGGTGGGGTCAAATAGGAGGAGCCTGGGCAGAATGGGTGGGGTCAGACAGCAGAGGAGGAGCCTGGGCAGAATGGGTGGGGTCAGAGAGGAGGGGCTTAGGCGGAGCCTGGGCAGAATGGGTGGGGTCAGACAGCAGAGGAGGGGCTTAGGAGGAGCCTGGGCAGGAGGAGGGGGTATATGGGCAGAATGGGTGGGGTCAGAGAGGAGGGGCTTAGGAGGAGCCTGGGCAGAATGGGTGGAGTCAGAGAGGAGGGGGTATAGGAGGAGCCTGGGCAGAATGGATATAGGAGGAGCCTAGTCAGATTGGGTGTGGTCAAATAGGAGGAGCCTGGGCAGAATGGGTGGGGTCAGAGAGGAGGGGGTATAGGAGGAGCCTGGCAGAGGGGGGTGTAGGAGGAGCCTAGTCAGATTGGGTGGGGTCAAATAGGAGGAGCCTGGGCAGAATGGGTGGGGTCAGAGGGGTATGGGAGGAGCCTGGGTGGAGTCAGAGAGGAGGGGGTATAGGAGGAGCCTGGCATAGGGGGGTGTAGGAGGAGCCTAGTCAGATTGGGTGGGGTCAAATAGGAGGAGCCTGGGCAGAATGGGTGGGGTCAGAGGGGTATTGGAGGAGCCTGGGTGGAGTCAGAGAGGAGGGGGTATAGGAGGAGCCTGGGCAGAATGGGTGGGGTCAGACAGCAGAGGAGGGGCTTAGGAGGAGCCTGGGCAGAATGGGTGGGGTCAAATAGGAGGAGCCTGGGCAGAATGGGTGGGGTCAGAGGGGTATGGGAGGAGCCTGGGTAGAATGGGTGGGGTCAGAGAGGAGGGGCTTAGGAGGAGCCTAGTCAGATTGGGTGGGGTCAGACAGCAGAGGAGGGTTATAGGAGGAGCCTGGCAGAGGGGGGTGTAGGAGGAGCCTGGGTGGGGTCAGAGGGGTATGGGAGGAGCCTGGGTAGAATGGGTGGAGTCAGAGAGGAGGGGTATAGGAGGAGCCTGGGCAGAATGGGTGGGGTCAGACAGCAGAGGAGGGGCTTAGGAGGAGCCTAGTCAGATTGGGTGGGGTCAGAGAGGTGGGGTATAGGAGGAGCCTGGGCAGAATGGGTGGGGTCAGACAGCAGAGGAGGGGTATAGGAGGAACCTGGGCAGAGGGGGTATAGGAGGAGCCTGGGCAGAGCGGGTATAGGAGGAGCCTGGACAGAGGGGGTGGGGTCAGAGAGGAGGGGTATAGGAGGAGCCTGGGCAGAGGGGGTGGGGTCAGAGATGAGCCTGGGCAGAGGGGGTATAGGAGGAGCCTGGGCAGAATGGGTGGGGTCAGCAGAGGAGGCGTTTAGGAGAAGCCTAGTCAGATTGGGTGGGGTCAGACAGCAGAGGAGGGGCTTAGGAGGAGCCTGGGCAGGAGGAGGGGGTATAGGAGGAGCCTGGGCAGAATGGGTGGGGTCAGGCAGAGGAGGGGCTTAGGAGGAGCCTGGGCAGGAGGAGGGGGTATAGGAGGAGCCTGGGCAGAATGGGTGGGGTCAGACAGCAGAGGAGGGGCTTAGGAGGAGCCTAGTCAGAATGGGTGGAGTCAGAGAGGAGGGGTATAGGAGGAGCCTGGGCAGAGGGGGGTGTAGGAGGAACCTAGTCAGATTGGGTGGGGTCAAATAGGAGGAGCCTGGGCAGAATGGGTGGGGTCAGAGGGGTATGGGAGGAGCCTGGGTAGAATGGGTGGGGTCAGAGAGGAGGGGCTTAGGAGGAGCCTAGTCAGATTGGGTGGGGTCAGACAGCAGAGGAGGGGTATAGGAGGAGCCTGGCAGAGGGGGTATAGGAGGAGCCTGGGCAGAGGGGGTGGCGTCAGAGAGGAGGGGTATAGGAGGAGCCTGGGCAGAGGGGGGTATAGGAGGAGCCTGGGCAGAGGGGGGTGTAGGAGGAGCCTAGTCAGATTGGGTGGGGTCAAATAGGAGGAGCCTGGGTAGAATGGGTGGGGTCAGAGGGGTATGGGAGGAGCCTGGGCAGAATGGGTGGGGTCAGAGGGGTATGGGAGGAGCCTGGGCAGAATGGGTGGGGTCAGACAGCAGAGGAGGGGCTTAGGAGGAGCCTGGGCAGAATGGGCGGGGTCAGAGAGGAGGGGCTTAGGCGGAGCCTGGGCAGAATGGGTGGGGTCAGAGAGGAGGGGCTTAGGCGGAGCCTGGGCAGAATGGGTGGAGTCAGAGAGGAGGGGGTATAGGAGGAGCCTAGTCAGATTGGGTGTGGTCAAATAGGAGGAGCCTGGGCAGAATGGGTGGGGTCAGAGAGGAGGGGGTATAGGAGGAGCCTGGCAGAGGGGGGTATAGGAGGAGCCTGGCAGAGGGGGGTATAGGAGGAGCCTGGGCAGAGGGGGGTGTAGGAGGAGCCTAGTCAGATTGGGTGGGGTCAAATAGGAGGAGCCTGGGTAGAATGGGTGGGGTCAGAGGGGTATGGGAGGAGCCTGGGTAGAATGGGTGGAGTCAGAGAGGAGGGGGTATAGGAGGAGCCTGGCAGAGGGGGGTGTAGGAGGAGCCTAGTCAGATTGGGTGGGGTCAAATAGGAGGAGCCTGGGCAGAGGGGGTGGGGTCAGAGAGGAGGAGTATAGGAGGAGCCTGGGCAGAATGGGTGGGGTCAGACAGCGGAGGAGGGGCTTAGGAGGAGCCTGGGCAGAATGGGTGGGGTCAGAGAGGAGGGGCTTAGGAGGAGCCTAGTCAGATTGGGTGGGGTCAAATAGGAGGAGCCTGGGCAGAATGGGTGGGGTCAGACAGCAGAGGAGGGGCTTAGGAGGAGCCTAGTCAGATTGGGTGGGGTCAAATAGGAGGAGCCTGGGCAGAATGGGTGGGGTCAGACAGCAGAGGAGGGGTATAGGAGGAGCCTGGGCAGAGGGGGTGGGGTCAGAGAGGAGGGGCTTAGGCGGAGCCTGGGCAGAATGGGTGGGGGTCAGACAGCAGAGGAGGGGCTTAGGAGGAGCCTGGGCAGGAGGAGGGGGTATATGGGCAGAATGGGTGGGGTCAGACAGCAGAGGAGGGGTATAGGAGGAGCCTGGCAGAGGGGGGTGTAGGAGGAGCCTGGGTGGGGTCAGAGGGGTATGGGAGGAGCCTGGGTAGAATGGGTGGAGTCAGAGAGGAGGGGGTATAGGAGGAGCCTGGGCAGAATAGGTGGGGTCAGACAGCAGAGGAGGGGCTTAGGAGGAGCCTGGGCAGAGGGGGTGGGGTCGGAGAGGAGGGGTATAGGAGGAGCCTGGGCAGAGGGGGTGGGGTCAGAGAGGAGGGGCTTAGGAGGAGCTTAGTCAGATTGGGTGGGGTCAAATAGGAGGAGCCTGGGCAGAATGGGTGGGTCAGAGGGGTATGGGAGGAGCCTGGGCAGAATGGGTGGGGTCAGACAGCAGAGGAGGGGCTTAGGAGGAGCCTGGGCAGAATGGGTGGGGTCAGAGAGGAGGGGCTTAGGCGGAGCCTGGGCAGAATGGGTGGGGTCAGAGAGGAGGGGCTTAGGCGGAGCCTGGGCAGAATGGGTGGAGTCAGAGAGGAGGGGGTATAGGAGGAGCCTGGGCAGAATGGGTATAGGAGGAGCCTAGTCAGATTGGGTGTGGTCAAATAGGAGGAGCCTGGGCAGAATGGGTGGGGTCAGAGAGGAGGGGGTATAGGAGGAGCCTGGCAGAGGGGGTATAGGAGGAGCCTAGTCAGATTGGGTGGGGTCAAATAGGAGGAGCCTGGGCAGAATGGGTGGGGTCAGAGGGGTATGGGAGGAGCCTGGGTAGAATGGGTGGAGTCAGAGAGGAGGGGGTATAGGAGGAGCCTGGCAGAGGGGGGGTGTAGGAGGAGCCTAGTCAGATTGGGTGGGGTCAAATAGGAGGAGCCTGGGCAGAGGGGGTGGGGTCAGAGAGGAGGGGTATAGGAGGAGCCTGGGCAGAATGGGTGGGGTCAGACAGCAGAGGAGGGGTTTAGGAGGAGCCAAGTCAGATTGGGTGAGGTCAGAATGGGTGGGTTCAGACAGCAGAGGAGGGGCTTAGGAGGAGCCTAGTCAGATTGGGTGGGGTCAAATAGGAGGAGCCTGGGCAGAATGGGTGGAGTCAGAGAGGTGGGGCTTAGGAGGAGCCTGGGCAGAATGGGTGGGGTCAGAGAGGAGGGGCTTAGGAGGAGCCTAGTCAGATTGGGTGGGGTCAGACAGCAGAGGAGGGGCTTAGGAGGAGCCTGGGCAGAATGGGTGGGGTCAGACAGCAGAGGAGGGGCTTAGGAGGAGCCTAGTCAGATTGGGTGGGGTCAAATAGGAGGAGCCTGGGCAGAATGGGTGGGGTCAGACAGCAGAGGAGGAGCCTGGGCAGAATGGGTGGGGTCAGAGAGGAGGGGCTTAGGCGGAGCCTGGGCAGAATGGGTGGGGTCAGACAGCAGAGGAGGGGCTTAGGAGGAGCCTGGGCAGGAGGAGGGGGTATATGGGCAGAATGGGTGGGGTCAGAGAGGAGGGGCTTAGGAGGAGCCTGGGCAGAATGGGTGGAGTCAGAGAGGAGGGGGTATAGGAGGAGCCTGGGCAGAATGGATATAGGAGGAGCCTAGTCAGATTGGGTGTGGTCAAATAGGAGGAGCCTGGGCAGAATGGGTGGGGTCAGAGAGGAGGGGGTATAGGAGGAGCCTGGCAGAGGGGGGTGTAGGAGGAGCCTAGTCAGATTGGGTGGGGTCAAATAGGAGGAGCCTGGGCAGAATGGGTGGGGTCAGAGGGGTATGGGAGGAGCCTGGGTGGAGTCAGAGAGGAGGGGGTATAGGAGGAGCCTGGCATAGGGGGGTGTAGGAGGAGCCTAGTCAGATTGGGTGGGGTCAAATAGGAGGAGCCTGGGCAGAATGGGTGGGGTCAGAGGGGTATTGGAGGAGCCTGGGTGGAGTCAGAGAGGAGGGGGTATAGGAGGAGCCTGGGCAGAATGGGTGGGGTCAGACAGCAGAGGAGGGGCTTAGGAGGAGCCTGGGCAGAATGGGTGGGGTCAAATAGGAGGAGCCTGGGCAGAATGGGTGGGGTCAGAGGGGTATGGGAGGAGCCTGGGTAGAATGGGTGGGGTCAGAGAGGAGGGGCTTAGGAGGAGCCTAGTCAGATTGGGTGGGGTCAGACAGCAGAGGAGGGTTATAGGAGGAGCCTGGCAGAGGGGGGTGTAGGAGGAGCCTGGGTGGGGTCAGAGGGGTATGGGAGGAGCCTGGGTAGAATGGGTGGAGTCAGAGAGGAGGGGTATAGGAGGAGCCTGGGCAGAATGGGTGGGGTCAGACAGCAGAGGAGGGGCTTAGGAGGAGCCTAGTCAGATTGGGTGGGGTCAGAGAGGTGGGGTATAGGAGGAGCCTGGGCAGAATGGGTGGGGTCAGACAGCAGAGGAGGGGTATAGGAGGAACCTGGGCAGAGGGGGTATAGGAGGAGCCTGGGCAGAGCGGGTATAGGAGGAGCCTGGACAGAGGGGGTGGGGTCAGAGAGGAGGGGTATAGGAGGAGCCTGGGCAGAGGGGGTGGGGTCAGAGATGAGCCTGGGCAGAGGGGGTATAGGAGGAGCCTGGGCAGAATGGGTGGGGTCAGCAGAGGAGGCGTTTAGGAGAAGCCTAGTCAGATTGGGTGGGGTCAGACAGCAGAGGAGGGGCTTAGGAGGAGCCTGGGCAGGAGGAGGGGGTATAGGAGGAGCCTGGGCAGAATGGGTGGGGTCAGGCAGAGGAGGGGCTTAGGAGGAGCCTGGGCAGGAGGAGGGGGTATAGGAGGAGCCTGGGCAGAATGGGTGGGGTCAGACAGCAGAGGAGGGGCTTAGGAGGAGCCTAGTCAGAATGGGTGGAGTCAGAGAGGAGGGGTATAGGAGGAGCCTGGGCAGAGGGGGGTGTAGGAGGAACCTAGTCAGATTGGGTGGGGTCAAATAGGAGGAGCCTGGGCAGAATGGGTGGGGTCAGAGGGGTATGGGAGGAGCCTGGGTAGAATGGGTGGGGTCAGAGAGGAGGGGCTTAGGAGGAGCCTAGTCAGATTGGGTGGGGTCAGACAGCAGAGGAGGGGTATAGGAGGAGCCTGGCAGAGGGGGTATAGGAGGAGCCTGGGCAGAGGGGGTGGCGTCAGAGAGGAGGGGTATAGGAGGAGCCTGGGCAGAGGGGGGTATAGGAGGAGCCTGGGCAGAGGGGGGTGTAGGAGGAGCCTAGTCAGATTGGGTGGGGTCAAATAGGAGGAGCCTGGGTAGAATGGGTGGGGTCAGAGGGGTATGGGAGGAGCCTGGGCAGAATGGGTGGGGTCAGAGGGGTATGGGAGGAGCCTGGGCAGAATGGGTGGGGTCAGACAGCAGAGGAGGGGCTTAGGAGGAGCCTGGGCAGAATGGGTGGGGTCAGAGAGGAGGGGCTTAGGCGGAGCCTGGGCAGAATGGGTGGGGTCAGAGAGGAGGGGCTTAGGCGGAGCCTGGGCAGAATGGGTGGAGTCAGAGAGGAGGGGGTATAGGAGGAGCCTAGTCAGATTGGGTGTGGTCAAATAGGAGGAGCCTGGGCAGAATGGGTGGGGTCAGAGAGGAGGGGGTATAGGAGGAGCCTGGCAGAGGGGGGTATAGGAGGAGCCTGGCAGAGGGGGGTATAGGAGGAGCCTGGGCAGAGGGGGGTGTAGGAGGAGCCTAGTCAGATTGGGTGGGGTCAAATAGGAGGAGCCTGGGTAGAATGGGTGGGGTCAGAGGGGTATGGGAGGAGCCTGGGTAGAATGGGTGGAGTCAGAGAGGAGGGGGTATAGGAGGAGCCTGGCAGAGGGGGGTGTAGGAGGAGCCTAGTCAGATTGGGTGGGGTCAAATAGGAGGAGCCTGGGCAGAGGGGGTGGGGTCAGAGAGGAGGAGTATAGGAGGAGCCTGGGCAGAATGGGTGGGGTCAGACAGCGGAGGAGGGGCTTAGGAGGAGCCTGGGCAGAATGGGTGGGGTCAGAGAGGAGGGGCTTAGGAGGAGCCTAGTCAGATTGGGTGGGGTCAAATAGGAGGAGCCTGGGCAGAATGGGTGGGGTCAGACAGCAGAGGAGGGGCTTAGGAGGAGCCTAGTCAGATTGGGTGGGGTCAAATAGGAGGAGCCTGGGCAGAATGGGTGGGGTCAGACAGCAGAGGAGGGGTATAGGAGGAGCCTGGGCAGAGGGGGTGGGGTCAGAGAGGAGGGGTATAGGAGGAGCCTGGGCAGAGGGGGTATAGGAGGAGCCTGGGCAGAGGGGGTGGGGTCAGAGAGCAGAGGAGGGGCTTAGGAGGAGCCTAGGGGCTTAGGAGGAGCCTAGTCAGATTGGGTGGGGTCAGAGAGGAGGGGCTTAGGAGGAGCCTGGGCAGAATGAGTGGGGTCAGACAGCAGAGGAGGGGCTTAGGAGGGGCCTAGGGGCTTAGGAGGAGCCTAGTCAGATTGGGTGGGGTCAGAGAGGAGGGGTATAGGAGGAGCCTGGCAGAGGGGGGGTGTAGGAGGAGCCTAGTCAGATTGGGTGGGGTCAAATAGGAGGAGACTGGGCAGAATGGGAGGAGCCTGGGTAGAATGGGTGGAGTCAGAGAGGAGGGGGTATAGGAGGAGCCTGGGCAGAATGGGTGGGGTCAGACAGCAGAGGAGGGGCTTAGGAGGAGCCTAGTCAGATTGGGTGGGGTCAGAGAGGTGGGGTATAGGAGGAGCCTGGGCAGAATGGGTGGGGTCAGAGAGGAGGAGCCTGGGCAGAATGGGTGGTGTCAGACAGCAGAGGAGGGGCTTAGGAGGAGCCTAGTCAGATTGGGTGGGGTCAGAGAGGTGGGGTATAGGAGGAGCCTGGGCAGAATGGGTGGGGTCAGACAGCAGAGGAGGGGCTTAGGAGGAGCCTAGTCAGATTGGGTGGGGTCAAATAGGAGGAGCCTGGGCAGAATGGGTGGGGTCAGACAGCAGAGGAGGGGTATAGGAGGAGCCTGGCAGAGGGGGGTGTAGGAGGAGCCTAGTCAGATTGGGTGGGGACAGCAGAGGAGGGGCTTAGGAGGAGCCTAGTCAGATTGGGTGGGGTCAAATAGGAGGAGCCTGGGCAGAATGGGTGGGGTCAGACAGCAGAGGAGGGGTATAGGAGGAGCCTGGCAGAGGGGGGTGTAGGAGGAGCCTAGTCAGATTGGGTGGGGTCAAATAGGAGGAGCCTGGGTGGGGTCAGAGGGGTATGGGAGGAGCCTGGGCAGAATGGGTGGAGTCAGAGAGGTGGGGCTTAGGAGGAGCCTGGGCAGAATGGGTGGGGTCAGAGAGGAGGGGCTTAGGCGGAGCCTGGGCAGAATGGGTGGGGGTCAGACAGCAGAGGAGGGGCTTAGGAGGAGCCTGGGCAGAGGGGGTATAGGAGGAGCCTAGTCAGATTGGGTGGGGTCAGACAGCAGAGGAGGGTTATAGGAGGAGCCTGGCAGAGGGGGGTGTAGGAGGAGCCTGGGTGGGGTCAGAGGGGTATGGGAGGAGCCTGGGTAGAATGGGTGGAGTCAGAGAGGAGGGGTATAGGAGGAGCCTGGGCAGAATGGGTGGGGTCAGACAGCAGAGGAGGGGCTTAGGAGGAGCATAGTCAGATTGGGTGGGGTCAGAGAGGTGGGGTATAGGAGGAGCCTGGGCAGAATGGGTGGGGTCAGACAGCAGAGGAGGGGTATAGGAGGAACCTGGGCAGAGGGGGTATAGGAGGAGCCTGGGCAGAGGGGGTATAGGAGGAGCCTGGACAGAGGGGGTGGGGTCAGAGAGGAGGGGTATAGGAGGAGCCTGGGCAGAGGGGGTGGGGTCAGAGATGAGCCTGGGCAGAGGGGGTATAGGAGGAGCCTGGGCAGAATGGGTGGGGTCAGCAGAGGAGGCGTTTAGGAGAAGCCTAGTCAGATTGGGTGGGGTCAGACAGCAGAGGAGGGGCTTAGGAGGAGCCTGGGCAGGAGGAGGGGGTATAGGAGGAGCCTGGGCAGAATGGGTGGGGTCAGGCAGAGGAGGGGCTTAGGAGGAGCCTGGGCAGGAGGAGGGGGTATAGGAGGAGCCTGGGCAGAATGGGTGGGGTCAGACAGCAGAGGAGGGGCTTAGGAGGAGCCTAGTCAGAATGGGTGGAGTCAGAGAGGAGGGGTATAGGAGGAGCCTGGGCAGAGGGGGGTGTAGGAGGAACCTAGTCAGATTGGGTGGGGTCAAATAGGAGGAGCCTGGGCAGAATGGGTGGGGTCAGAGGGGTATGGGAGGAGCCTGGGTAGAATGGGTGGGGTCAGAGAGGAGGGGCTTAGGAGGAGCCTAGTCAGATTGGGTGGGGTCAGACAGCAGAGGAGGGGTATAGGAGGAGCCTGGCAGAGGGGGTATAGGAGGAGCCTGGGCAGAGGGGGTGGGGTCAGAGAGGAGGGGTATAGGAGGAGCCTGGGCAGAGGGGGGTATAGGAGGAGCCTGGGCAGAGGGGGGTGTAGGAGGAGCCTAGTCAGATTGGGTGGGGTCAAATAGGAGGAGCCTGGGTAGAATGGGTGGGGTCAGAGGGGTATGGGAGGAGCCTGGGCAGAATGGGTGGGGTCAGAGGGGTATGGGAGGAGCCTGGGCAGAATGGGTGGGGTCAGACAGCAGAGGAGGGGCTTAGGAGGAGCCTGGGCAGAATGGGTGGGGTCAGAGAGGAGGGGCTTAGGCGGAGCCTGGGCAGAATGGGTGGGGTCAGAGAGGAGGGGCTTAGGCGGAGCCTGGGCAGAATGGGTGGAGTCAGAGAGGAGGGGGTATAGGAGGAGCCTAGTCAGATTGGGTGTGGTCAAATAGGAGGAGCCTGGGCAGAATGGGTGGGGTCAGAGAGGAGGGGGTATAGGAGGAGCCTGGCAGAGGGGGGTATAGGAGGAGCCTGGCAGAGGGGGGTATAGGAGGAGCCTGGGCAGAGGGGGGTGTAGGAGGAGCCTAGTCAGATTGGGTGGGGTCAAATAGGAGGAGCCTGGGTAGAATGGGTGGGGTCAGAGGGGTATGGGAGGAGCCTGGGTAGAATGGGTGGAGTCAGAGAGGAGGGGGTATAGGAGGAGCCTGGCAGAGGGGGGTGTAGGAGGAGCCTAGTCAGATTGGGTGGGGTCAAATAGGAGGAGCCTGGGCAGAGGGGGTGGGGTCAGAGAGGAGGAGTATAGGAGGAGCCTGGGCAGAATGGGTGGGGTCAGACAGCGGAGGAGGGGCTTAGGAGGAGCCTGGGCAGAATGGGTGGGGTCAGAGAGGAGGGGCTTAGGAGGAGCCTAGTCAGATTGGGTGGGGTCAAATAGGAGGAGCCTGGTCAGAATGGGTGGGGTCAGACAGCAGAGGAGGGGCTTAGGAGGAGCCTAGTCAGATTGGGTGGGGTCAAATAGGAGGAGCCTGGGCAGAATGGGTGGGGTCAGACAGCAGAGGAGGGGTATAGGAGGAGCCTGGGCAGAGGGGGTGGGGTCAGAGAGGAGGGGTATAGGAGGAGCCTGGGCAGAGGGGGTATAGGAGGAGCCTGGGCAGAGCGGGTGGGGTCAGAGAGCAGAGGAGGGGCTTAGGAGGAGCCTAGGGGCTTAGGAGGAGCCTAGTCAGATTGGGTGGGGTCAGAGAGGAGGGGCTTAGGAGGAGCCTGGGCAGAATGAGTGGGGTCAGACAGCAGAGGAGGGGCTTAGGAGGGGCCTAGGGGCTTAGGAGGAGCCTAGTCAGATTGGGTGGGGTCAGAGAGGAGGGGTATAGGAGGAGCCTGGCAGAGGGGGGGTGTAGGAGGAGCCTAGTCAGATTGGGTGGGGTCAAATAGGAGGAGACTGGGCAGAATGGGAGGAGCCTGGGTAGAATGGGTGGAGTCAGAGAGGAGGGGGTATAGGAGGAGCCTGGGCAGAATGGGTGGGGTCAGACAGCAGAGGAGGGGCTTAGGAGGAGCCTAGTCAGATTGGGTGGGGTCAGAGAGGTGGGGTATAGGAGGAGCCTGGGCAGAATGGGTGGGGTCAGAGAGGAGGAGCCTGGGCAGAATGGGTGGTGTCAGACAGCAGAGGAGGGGCTTAGGAGGAGCCTAGTCAGATTGGGTGGGGTCAGAGAGGTGGGGTATAGGAGGAGCCTGGGCAGAATGGGTGGGGTCAGACAGCAGAGGAGGGGCTTAGGAGGAGCCTAGTCAGATTGGGTGGGGTCAAATAGGAGGAGCCTGGGCAGAATGGGTGGGGTCAGACAGCAGAGGAGGGGTATAGGAGGAGCCTGGCAGAGGGGGGTGTAGGAGGAGCCTAGTCAGATTGGGTGGGGACAGCAGAGGAGGGGCTTAGGAGGAGCCTAGTCAGATTGGGTGGGGTCAAATAGGAGGAGCCTGGGCAGAATGGGTGGGGTCAGACAGCAGAGGAGGGGTATAGGAGGAGCCTGGCAGAGGGGGGTGTAGGAGGAGCCTAGTCAGATTGGGTGGGGTCAAATAGGAGGAGCCTGGGTGGGGTCAGAGGG
Organism: Lissotriton vulgaris; assembly: GCF_964263255.1. NCBI lineage: Eukaryota > Metazoa > Chordata > Amphibia > Caudata > Salamandridae > Lissotriton > Lissotriton vulgaris. The sequence goes on from NC_141695.1 coordinate 1,005,197,726, forward strand.
GTATGGGAGGAGCCTGGGCAGAATGGGTGGAGTCAGAGAGGTGGGGCTTAGGAGGAGCCTGGGCAGAATGGGTGGGGTCAGAGAGGAGGGGCTTAGGCGGAGCCTGGGCAGAATGGGTGGGGGTCAGACAGCAGAGGAGGGGCTTAGGAGGAGCCTGGGCAGAGGGGGTATAGGAGGAGCCTAGTCAGATTGGGTGGGGTCAAATAGGGGGAGCCTGGGCAGAATGGGTGGGGTCAGAGGGGTATGGGAGGAGCCTGGGCAGAATGGGTGGGGTCAGATAGCAGAGGAGGGGCTTAGGAGGAGCCTAGTCAGATTGGGTGGGGTCAGAGAGGTAGGGTATAGGAGGAGCCTGGGCAGAATGGGTGGGGTCAGACAGCAGAGGAGGGGCTTAGGAGGAGCCTAGTCAGATTGGGTGGGGTCAAATAGGAGGAGCCTGGGCAGAATGGGTGGGGTCAGACAGCAGAGGAGGGGTATAGGAGGAGCCTGGGCAGAGGGGGTGGGGTCAGAGAGGAGGGGTATAGGAGGAGCCTGGGCAGAGGGGGTATAGGAGGAGCCTAGTCAGATTGGGTGGGGTCAAATAGGAGGAGCCTGGGCAGAGGGGGTGGGGTCAGAGAGGAGGGGTATAGGAGGAGCCTGGGCAGAATGGGTGGGGTCAGACAGCAGAGGAGGGGCTTAGGAGGGGCCTGGGCAGAATGGGTGGGGTCAGAGAGGAGGGGCTTAGGAGGAGCCTAGTCAGATTGGGTGGGGTCAAATAGGAGGAGCCTGGGCAGAATGGGTGGGGTCAGACAGCAGAGTAGGGGCTTAGGAGGAGCCTAGTCAGATTGGGTGGGGTCAAATAGGAGGAGCCTGGGCAGAATGGGTGGGGTCAGACAGCAGAGGAGGGGTATAGGAGGAGCCTGGGCAGAGGGGGTGGGGTCAGAGAGGAGGGGTATAGGAGGAGCCTGGGCAGAGGGGGTATAGGAGGAGCCTGGGCAGAGGGGGTGGGGTCAGAGAGGAGGGGTATAGGAGGAGCCTGGGCAGAGGGGGTATAGGAGGAGCCTAATCAGATTGGGTGGGGTCCAATAGGAGGAGCCTGGGCAGAATGGGTGGGGTCAGACAGCAGAGGAGGGGCTTAGGAGGAGCCTAGTCAGATTGGGTGGGGTCAGAGAGGTGGGGTATAGGAGGAGCCTGGGCAGAATGGGTGGGGTCAGACAGCAGAGGAGGGGCTTAGGAGGAGCCTAGTCAGATTGGGTGGGGTCAAATAGGAGGAGCCTGGGCAGAATGGGTGGGGTCAGACAGCAGAGGAGGGGTATAGGAGGAGCCTGGGCAGAGGGGGTGGGGTCAGAGAGGAGGGGTATAGGAGGAGCCTGGGCAGAGGGGGTAAAGGAGGAGCCTGGGCAGAGGGGGTGGGGTCAGAGAGGAGGGGTATAGGAGGAGCCTGGGCAGAGGGGGTATAGGAGGAGCCTAGTCAGATTGTGTGGGGTCAAATAGGAGGAGCCTGGGTAGAATGGGTGGAGTCAGAGAGGAGGGGGTATAGGAGGAGCCTGGGCAGAATGGGTGGGGTCAGACAGCAGAGGAGGAGGGGCTTAGGAGGAGCCTAGTCAGATTGGGTGGGGTCAGAGAGGTGGGGTATAGGAGGAGCCTGGGGAGAATGGGTGGGGTCAGACAGCAGAGGAGGGGTATAGGAGGAGCCTGGGCAGAGGGGGTGGGGTCAGAGAGGAGGGGTATAGGAGGAGCCTGGGCAGAGGGGGTATAGGAGGAGCCTAGTCAGATTGGGTGGGGTCAAATAGGAGGAGCCTGGGCAGAATTGGTGGGGTCAGACAGCAGAGGAGGGGCTTAGGAGGAGCCTAGTCAGATTGGGTGGGGTCAAATAGGAGGAGCCTGGGCAGAATGGGTGGGGTCAGACAGCAGAGGAGGGGCTTAGGAGGAGCCAAGTCAGATTGGGTGGGGTCAAATAGGAGGGGTATAGGAGGAGCCTGGGCAGAATGGGTGGGGTCAGAGGGGTATGGGAGGAGCCTGGGCAGAATGGGTGGGGTCAGACAGCAGAGGAGGGGCTTAGGAGGAGCCTGGGCAGAATGGGTGGGGTCAGACAGCAGAGGAGGGGCTTAGGAGGAGCCTGGGCAGAATGGGTGGGGTCAGAGAGGAGATGCTTAGGCGGAGCCTGGGCAGAATGGGTGGGGTCAGACAGCAGAGGAGGGGCTTAGGAGGAGCCTAGTCAGATTGGGTGGGGTCAAATAGGAGGAGCCTAGTCAGAATGGGTGGAGTCAGAGAGGAGGGGGTATAGGAGGAGCCTAGTCAGATTGGGTGGGGTCAGAGAGGAGGGGCTTAGGAGGAGCCTAGGGGCTTAGGAGGAGCCTAGTCAGATTGGGTGGGGTCAGAGAGGAGGGGTATAGGAGGAGCCTGGGCAGAATGGGTGGGGTCAGACAGCAGAGGAGGGGCTTAGGAGGAGCCTGGGCAGAATTGGTGGGGTCAGAGAGGAGGGGCTTAGGAGGAGCCTGGGCAGAATGGGTGGGGTCAGACAGCAGAGGAGGGGCTTAGGAGGAGCCTAGTCAGATTGGGTGGGGTCAAATAGGAGGAGCCTGGGCAGAATGGGTGAGGTCAGAGAGGAGGGGTATAGGAGGAGCCTGGGCAGAGGGGGTATAGGAGGAGCCTAGTCAGATTGGGTGGGGTCAAATAGGAGGGGGTATAGGAGGAGCCTGGGCAGAATGGGTGGGGTCAGACAGCAGAGGAGGGGCTTAGGAGGAGCCTGGGCAGAATTGGTGGGGTCAGAGAGGAGGGGCTTAGGAGGAGCCTGGGCAGAATGGGTGGGGTCAGACAGCAGAGGAGGGGCTTAGGAGGAGCCTAGTCAGATTGGGTGGGGTCAAATAGGAGGAGCCTGGGCAGAATGGGTGAGGTCAGAGAGGAGGGGTATAGGAGGAGCCTGGGCAGAGGGGGTATAGGAGGAGCCTAGTCAGATTGGGTGGGGTCAAATAGGAGGGGGTATAGGAGGAGCCTGGGCAGAATGGGTGGGGTCAGACAGCAGAGGAGGGGCTTAGGAGGAGCCTGGGCAGAATGGGTGGGGTCAGAGAGGAGATGCTTAGGCGGAGCCTGGGCAGAATGGGTGGGGTCAGACAGCAGAGGAGGGGCTTAGGAGGAGCCTAGTCAGATTGGGTGGGGTCAAATAGGAGGAGCCTGGGCAGAATGGGTGGGGTCAGACAGCAGAGGAGGAGCCTGGGCAGAATGGGTGGGGTCAGAGAGGAGGGGCTTAGGCGGAGCCTGGGCAGAATGGGTGGGGTCAGACAGCAGAGGAGGGGCTTAGGAGGAGCCTGGGCAGGAGGAGGGGGTATATGGGCAGAATGGGTGGGGTCAGAGAGGAGGGGCTTAGGAGGAGCCTGGGCAGAATGGGTGGAGTCAGAGAGGAGGGGGTATAGGAGGAGCCTGGGCAGAATGGATATAGGAGGAGCCTAGTCAGATTGGGTGTGGTCAAATAGGAGGAGCCTGGGCAGAATGGGTGGGGTCAGAGAGGAGGGGGTATAGGAGGAGCCTGGCAGAGGGGGGTGTAGGAGGAGCCTAGTCAGATTGGGAGGGGTCAAATAGGAGGAGCCTGGGCAGAATGGGTGGGGTCAGAGGGGTATGGGAGGAGCCTGGGTGGAGTCAGAGAGGAGGGGGTATAGGAGGAGCCTGGCATAGGGGGGTGTAGGAGGAGCCTAGTCAGATTGGGTGGGGTCAAATAGGAGGAGCCTGGGCAGAATGGGTGGGGTCAGAGGGGTATTGGAGGAGCCTGGGTGGAGTCAGAGAGGAGGGGGTATAGGAGGAGCCTGGGCAGAATGGGTGGGGTCAGACAGCAGAGGAGGGGCTTAGGAGGAGCCTGGGCAGAATGGGTGGGGTCAAATAGGCGGAGCCTGGGCAGAATGGGTGGGGTCAGAGGGGTATGGGAGGAGCCTGGGTAGAATGGGTGGGGTCAGAGAGGAGGGGCTTAGGAGGAGCCTAGTCAGATTGGGTGGGGTCAGACAGCAGAGGAGGGTTATAGGAGGAGCCTGGCAGAGGGGGGTGTAGGAGGAGCCTGGGTGGGGTCAGAGGGGTATGGGAGGAGCCTGGGTAGAATGGGTGGAGTCAGAGAGGAGGGGTATAGGAGGAGCCTGGGCAGAATGGGTGGGGTCAGACAGCAGAGGAGGGGCTTAGGAGGAGCCTAGTCAGATTGGGTGGGGTCAGAGAGGTGGGGTATAGGAGGAGCCTGGGCAGAATGGGTGGGGTCAGACAGCAGAGGAGGGGTATAGGAGGAACCTGGGCAGAGGGGGTATAGGAGGAGCCTGGGCAGAGGGGGTATAGGAGGAGCCTGGACAGAGGGGGTGGGGTCAGAGAGGAGGGGTATAGGAGGAGCCTGGGCAGAGGGGGTGGGGTCAGAGATGAGCCTGGGCAGAGGGGGTATAGGAGGAGCCTGGGCAGAATGGGTGGGGTCAGCAGAGGAGGCGTTTAGGAGAAGCCTAGTCAGATTGGGTGGGGTCAGACAGCAGAGGAGGGGCTTAGGAGGAGCCTGGGCAGGAGGAGGGGGTATAGGAGGAGCCTGGGCAGAATGGGTGGGGTCAGGCAGAGGAGGGGCTTAGGAGGAGCCTGGGCAGGAGGAGGGGGTATAGGAGGAGCCTGGGCAGAATGGGTGGGGTCAGACAGCAGAGGAGGGGCTTAGGAGGAGCCTAGTCAGAATGGGTGGAGTCAGAGAGGAGGGGTATAGGAGGAGCCTGGGCAGAGGGGGGTGTAGGAGGAACCTAGTCAGATTGGGTGGGGTCAAATAGGAGGAGCCTGGGCAGAATGGGTGGGGTCAGAGGGGTATGGGAGGAGCCTGGGTAGAATGGGTGGGGTCAGAGAGGAGGGGCTTAGGAGGAGCCTAGTCAGATTGGGTGGGGTCAGACAGCAGAGGAGGGGTATAGGAGGAGCCTGGCAGAGGGGGTATAGGAGGAGCCTGGGCAGAGGGGGTGGGGTCAGAGAGGAGGGGTATAGGAGGAGCCTGGGCAGAGGGGGGTATAGGAGGAGCCTGGGCAGAGGGGGGTGTAGGAGGAGCCTAGTCAGATTGGGTGGGGTCAAATAGGAGGAGCCTGGGTAGAATGGGTGGGGTCAGAGGGGTATGGGAGGAGCCTGGGCAGAATGGGTGGGGTCAGAGGGGTATGGGAGGAGCCTGGGCAGAATGGGTGGGGTCAGACAGCAGAGGAGGGGCTTAGGAGGAGCCTGGGCAGAATGGGTGGGGTCAGAGAGGAGGGGCTTAGGCGGAGCCTGGGCAGAATGGGTGGGGTCAGAGAGGAGGGGCTTAGGCGGAGCCTGGGCAGAATGGGTGGAGTCAGAGAGGAGGGGGTATAGGAGGAGCCTAGTCAGATTGGGTGTGGTCAAATAGGAGGAGCCTGTGCAGAATGGGTGGGGTCAGAGAGGAGGGGGTATAGGAGGAGCCTGGCAGAGGGGGGTATAGGAGGAGCCTGGCAGAGGGGGGTATAGGAGGAGCCTGGGCAGAGGGGGGTGTAGGAGGAGCCTAGTCAGATTGGGTGGGGTCAAATAGGAGGAGCCTGGGTAGAATGGGTGGGGTCAGAGGGGTATGGGAGGAGCCTGGGTAGAATGGGTGGAGTCAGAGAGGAGGGGGTATAGGAGGAGCCTGGCAGAGGGGGGTGTAGGAGGAGCCTAGTCAGATTGGGTGGGGTCAAATAGGAGGAGCCTGGGCAGAGGGGGTGGGGTCAGAGAGGAGGAGTATAGGAGGAGCCTGGGCAGAATGGGTGGGGTCAGACAGCGGAGGAGGGGCTTAGGAGGAGCCTGGGCAGAATGGGTGGGGTCAGAGAGGAGGGGCTTAGGAGGAGCCTAGTCAGATTGGGTGGGGTCAAATAGGAGGAGCCTGGGCAGAATGGGTGGGGTCAGACAGCAGAGGAGGGGCTTAGGAGGAGCCTAGTCAGATTGGGTGGGGTCAAATAGGAGGAGCCTGGGCAGAATGGGTGGGGTCAGACCGCAGAGGAGGGGTATAGGAGGAGCCTGGGCAGAGGGGGTGGGGTCAGAGAGGAGGGGTATAGGAGGAGCCTGGGCAGAGGGGGTATAGGAGGAGCCTGGGCAGAGGGGGTGGGGTCAGAGAGCAGAGGAGGGGCTTAGGAGGAGCCTAGGGGCTTAGGAGGAGCCTAGTCAGATTGGGTGGGGTCAGAGAGGAGGGGCTTAGGAGGAGCCTGGGCAGAATGAGTGGGGTCAGACAGCAGAGGAGGGGCTTAGGAGGGGCCTAGGGGCTTAGGAGGAGCCTAGTCAGATTGGGTGGGGTCAGAGAGGAGGGGTATAGGAGGAGCCTGGCAGAGGGGGGGTGTAGGAGGAGCCTAGTCAGATTGGGTGGGGTCAAATATGAGGAGACTGGGCAGAATGGGAGGAGCCTGGGTAGAATGGGTGGAGTCAGAGAGGAGGGGGTATAGGAGGAGCCTGGGCAGAATGGGTGGGGTCAGACAGCAGAGGAGGGGCTTAGGAGGAGCCTAGTCAGATTGGGTGGGGTCAGAGAGGTGGGGTATAGGAGGAGCCTGGGCAGAATGGGTGGGGTCAGAGAGGAGGAGCCTGGGCAGAATGGGTGGTGTCAGACAGCAGAGGAGGGGCTTAGGAGGAGCCTAGTCAGATTGGGTGGGGTCAGAGAGGTGGGGTATAGGAGGAGCCTGGGCAGAATGGGTGGGGTCAGACAGCAGAGGAGGGGCTTAGGAGGAGCCTAGTCAGATTGGGTGGGGTCAAATAGGAGGAGCCTGGGCAGAATGGGTGGGGTCAGACAGCAGAGGAGGGGTATAGGAGGAGCCTGGCAGAGGGGGGTGTAGGAGGAGCCTAGTCAGATTGGGTGGGGACAGCAGAGGAGGGGCTTAGGAGGAGCCTAGTCAGATTGGGTGGGGTCAAATAGGAGGAGCCTGGGCAGAATGGGTGGGGTCAGACAGCAGAGGAGGGGTATAGGAGGAGCCTGGCAGAGGGGGGTGTAGGAGGAGCCTAGTCAGATTGGGTGGGGTCAAATAGGAGGAGCCTGGGTGGGGTCAGAGGGGTATGGGAGGAGCCTGGGCAGAATGGGTGGAGTCAGAGAGGTGGGGCTTAGGAGGAGCCTGGGCAGAATGGGTGGGGTCAGAGAGGAGGGGCTTAGGCGGAGCCTGGGCAGAATGGGTGGGGGTCAGACAGCAGAGGAGGGGCTTAGGAGGAGCCTGGGCAGAGGGGGTATAGGAGGAGCCTAGTCAGATTGGGTGGGGTCAAATAGGGGGAGCCTGGGCAGAATGGGTGGGGTCAGAGGGGTATGGGAGGAGCCTGGGCAGAATGGGTGGGGTCAGACAGCAGAGGAGGGGCTTAGGAGGAGCCTAGTCAGATTGGGTGGGGTCAGAGAGGTAGGGTATAGGAGGAGCCTGGGCAGAATGGGTGGGGTCAGACAGCAGAGGAGGGGCTTAGGAGGAGCCTAGTCAGATTGGGTGGGGTCAAATAGGAGGAGCCTGGGCAGAATGGGTGGGGTCAGACAGCAGAGGAGGGGTATAGGAGGAGCCTGGCGGAGGGGTATAGGAGGAGCCTGGCAGAGGGGGGTGTAGGAGGAGCCTAGTCAGATTGGGTGGGGTCAAATAGGAGGAGCCTGGGTGGGGTCAGAATGGGTGGGGTCAGACAGCAGAGGAGGAGCCTGGGCAGAGGGGGTGGGGTCAGAGAGGAGGGGTATAGGAGGAGCCTGGGCAGAGGGGGTATAGGAGGAGCCTGGGCAGAGGGGGGTGTAGGAGGAGCCTAGTCAGATTGGGTGGGGTCAAATAGGAGGAGCCTGGGCAGAATGGGTGGGGTCAGAGGGGTATGGGAGGAGCCTGGGTAGAATGGGTGGAGTCAGAGAGGAGGGGGTATAGGAGGAGCCTGGGCAGAATGGGTGGGGTCAGACAGCAGAGGAGGGGCTTAGGAGGAGCCTGGGCAGAATGGGTGGGGTCAGAGAGGAGGAGGCTGGGCAGAATGGGTGGGGTCAGACAGCAGAGGAGGGGCTTAGGAGGAGCCTGGGCAGAGGGGGTGGGGTCAGAGAGGAGGGGTATAGGAGGAGCCTGGGCAGGAGGAGGGGGTATATGGGCAGAATGGGTGGGGTCAGAGAGGAGGGGCTTAGGAGGAGCCTGGGCAGAATGGGTGGGGTCAGAGAGGAGGGGGTATAGGAGGAGCCTGGCAGAGGGGGGTATAGGAGGAGCCTGGGCAGAGGGGGGTGTAGGAGGAGCCTAGTCAGATTGGGTGGGGTCAAATAGGAGGAGCCTGGGCAGAATGGGTGGGGTCAGAGGGGTATGGGAGGAGCCTGGGTAGAATGGGTGGAGTCAGAGAGGAGGGGGTATAGGAGGAGCCTGGCAGAGGGGGGTGTAGGAGGAGCCTAGTCAGATTGGGTGGGGTCAAATAGGAGGAGCCTGGGCACAATGGGAGGGGTCAGAGGGGTATGGGAGGAGCCTGGGTAGAATGGGTGGAGTCAGAGAGGAGGGGGTATAGGAGGAGCCTAGTCAGAGGGGGTGGGGTCAGAGAGGAGGGGCTTAGGAGGAGCCTAGTCAGATTGGGTCGGGTCAAATAGGAGGAGCCTGGGCAGAATGGGTGGAGTCAGAGAGGTGGGGCTTAGGAGGAGCCTAGTCAGATTGGGTCGGGTCAAATAGGAGGAGCCTGGGCAGAATGGGTGGAGTCAGAGAGGTGGGGCTTAGGAGGAGCCTGGGCAGAATGGGTGGGGTCAGAGAGGAGGGGCTTAGGCGGAGCCTGGGCAGAATGGGTGGGGGTCAGACAGCAGAGGAGGGGCTTAGGAGGAGCCTGGGCAGAGGGGGTATAGGAGGAGCCTAGTCAGATTGGGTGGGGTCAGAGAGGTGGGGTATAGGAGGAGCCTGGGCAGAATGGGTGGGGTCAAATAGGAGGAGCCTGGGCAGAATGGGTGGGGTCAGACAGCAGAGGAGGGGCTTAGGAGGAGCCTAGTCAGATTGGGTGGGGTCAAATAGGAGGAGCCTGGGCAGAATGGGTGGGGTCAGACAGCAGAGGAGGGGTATAGGAGGAGCCTGGCAGAGGGGGGTGTAGGAGGAGCCTAGTCAGATTGGGTGGGGTCAAATAGGAGGAGCCTGGGTGGGGTCAGAGGGGTATGGGAGGAGCCTGGGCAGAGGGGGTGGGGTCAGAGAGGAGGGGTATAGGAGGGGCCTGGGCAGAGGGGGTATAGGAGGAGCCTGGCCAGAGGGGGTGGGGTCAGAGAGGAGGGGTATAGGAGGAGCCTGGGCAGAATGGGTGGGGTCAGACAGCAGAGGAGGGGCTTAGGAGGAGCTTAGTCAGATTGGGTGGGGTCAAATAGGAGGAGCCTGGGCAGAATGGGTGGGGTCAGAGGGGTATGGGAGGAGCCTGGGCAGAATGGGTGGGGTCAGACAGCAGAGGAGGGGCTTAGGAGGAGCCTGGGCAGAATGGGTGGGGTCAGAGAGGAGGGGCTTAGGCGGAGCCTGGGCAGAATGGGTGGGGTCAGAGAGGAGGGGCTTAGGCGGAGCCTGGGCAGAATGGGTGGGGTCAGACAGCAGAGGAGGGGCTTAGGAGGAGCCTGGGCAGGAGGAGGGGGTATATGGGCAGAATGGGTGGGGTCAGAGAGGAGGGGCTTAGGAGGAGCCTGGGCAGAATGGGTGGAGTCAGAGAGGAGGGGGTATAGGAGGAGCCTGGGCAGAATGGGTATAGGAGGAGCCTAGTCAGATTGGGTGTGGTCAAATAGGAGGAGCCTGGGCAGTATGGGTGGGGTCAGAGAGGAGGGGGTATAGGAGGAGCCTGGCAGAGGGGGGTATAGGAGGAGCCTGGGCAGAGGGGGGTGTAGGAGGAGCCTAGTCAGATTGGGTGGGGTCAAATAGGAGGAGCCTGGGCAGAATGGGTGGGGTCAGAGGGGTATGGGAGGAGCCTGGGTAGAATGGGTGGAGTCAGAGAGGAGGGGGTATAGGAGGAGCCTGGCAGAGGGGGGTGTAGGAGGAGCCTAGTCAGATTGGGTGGGGTCAAATAGGAGGAGCCTGGGCAGAATAGGTGGGGTCAGAGGGGTATGGGAGGAGCCTGGGTAGAATGGGTGGAGTCAGAGAGGAGGGGGTATAGGAGGAGCCTGGCAGAGGGGGGTGTAGGAGGAGCCTAGTCAGATTGGGTGGGGTCAAATAGGAGGAGCCTGGGCAGAGGGGGTGGGGTCAGAGAGGAGGGGTATAGGAGGAGCCTGGGCAGAATGGGTGGGGTCAGACAGCAGAGGAGGGGCTTAGGAGGAGCCTGGGCAGGAGGAGGGGGTATATGGGCAGAATGGGTGGGGTCAGAGAGGAGGGGCTTAGGAGGAGCCTGGGCAGAATGGGTGGAGTCAGAGAGGAGGGGGTATAGGAGGAGCCTGGGCAGAATGGGTATAGGAGGAGCCTAGTCAGATTGGGTGTGGTCAAATAGGAGGAGCCTGGGCAGAATGGGTGGGGTCAGAGAGGAGGGGGTATAGGAGGAGCCTGGCAGAGGGGGGTATAGGAGGAGCCTGGGCAGAGGGGGGTGTAGGAGGAGCCTAGTCAGATTGGGTGGGGTCAAATAGGAGGAGCCTGGGTAGAATGGGTGGAGTCAGAGAGGAGGGGGTATAGGAGGAGCCTGGCAGAGGGGGGTGTAGGAGGAGCCTAGTCAGATTGGGTGGGGTCAAATAGGAGGAGCCTGGGCAGAATGGGTGGAGTCAGAGGGGTATGGGAGGAGCCTGGGTAGAATGGGTGGAGTCAGAGAGGAGGGGCTTAGGCGGAGCCTGGGCAGAATGGGTGGGGTCAGACAGCAGAGGAGTGGCTTAGGAGGAGCCTGGGCAGAGGGGGTATAGGAGGAGCCTGGTCAGAGAGGAGGGGTATAGGAGGAGCCTGGCAGAGGGGGGTGTAGGAGGAGCCTAGTCAGATTGGGTGGGGTCAAATAGGAGGAGCCTGGGCAGAGGGGGTGGGGTCAGAGAGGAGGGGTATAGGAGGAGCCTGGCAGAGGGGGGTGTAGGAGGAGCCTAGTCAGATTGGGTGGGGTCAAATAGGAGGAGCCTGGGCAGAATGGGTGGGGTCAGACAGCAGAGGAGGGGCTTAGGAGGAGCCTGGGCAGGAGGAGGGGGTATATGGGCAGAATGGGTGGGGTCGGAGAGGAGGGGCTTAGGAGGAGCCTGGGCAGAATGGGTGGAGTCAGAGAGGAGGGGGTATAGGAGGAGCCTGGGCAGAATGGGTATAGGAGGAGCCTAGTCAGATTGGGTGTGGTCAAATAGGAGGAGCCTGGGCAGAATGGGTGGGGTCAGAGGGGTATGGGAGGAGCCTGGGTAGAATGGGTGGAGTCAGAGAGGAGGGGGTATAGGAGGAGCCTGGCAGAGGGGGGTATAGGAGGAGCCTGGGCAGAGGGGGGTGTAGGAGGAGCCTAGTCAGATTGGGTGGGGTCAAATAGGAGGAGCCTGGGCAGAATGGGTGGGGTCAGAGGGGTATGGGAGGAGCCTGGGTAGAATGGGTGGAGTCAGAGAGGAGGGGGTATAGGAGGAGCCTGGCAGAGGGGGGTGTAGGAGGAGCCTAGTCAGATTGCTTGCTCTCCCACCTGAAGTCTATGGTGCTGCTGTTCCTTTCTCACATGTCCCTACAAAGAGACAAGTGACACACAGACTCAATCACTCAGCAAACATATATGCTTTGACGCTTTCATCTTGCTGTTTACCTTCCAAATGTTCCCCCTTCACCACAAATACAGGCCAGACATTCCTCATCCCCTCAGTCATCGTAGTCATTCACTCCTTAGGCCCTGCAAGACAAAAATGACCAAGAATCATGTCAGCAAGAAGGAGAAAAGCCTCAGTGTGCTCTTTTGTTCATACTGCTGCCCCCTAGTAACACTTCATGGCCACTGCAGCTTAAGAATGGGACTGAGAAGAGGGCTCTCCTATGCAAATAATGTCCTCCCATGCATACTTTCTTCTGAGACGGTCGGCGGCTTGTGCCGTGATACTGCCTCCAACATATGGTCTTCAACCAAATTTTAAAAAAGCCCACCTGCCTTAGACGAAGGATTTTGCCACTCGAAGGAAGCACATGGGGACATCACCATCATTTAGCAGGGTCCTAAATTGCCTGCTGTCCGCCTGTATACAGAACAAGGACGTTCGTGGCCGTTCGTGAGCGTTCTTCAAAGGAAGGAGGTGGGTGAATAAATCCAAGATGCCAGGGCAGGCCCAGCCCAGCCCAGTGCAGCCCAGCCCGGCACAGCGCACTGCTGTGGAGGTCCACTCCTTCACATCCTGCAGCAGGCATGATGCAGATCTACTAGAGCAAAGGCTTGACTCTGCTCTTGTCTGTCTCTTAAAGGAAAAATCTTTCCAACTTCTTATTGCACCTAATAAATGGACTCTAGCTAGCCTCAAACTCGACCCATCATTTCATTAGCCAGAGCTCATACTTGACCTTTATTTCTATCCAAGCTCACTGGCACCAAACCCCTGATTTGAGCGAGTGGCTCACACTAAAATGAAAAATCACCATCAACCAACCTATTTTACAATAAGTGTAGCACCATCCTCGCATTCTTGTGCTCAGTTATAACCCCCAATACCACAATTGCACTCTGCAATTCACCAAACTTAAAGGACAAAGAATGACGACATTGATAAAGGAAGATAAGGCCTTGTTCCTAGCACCTACTTGAGAAATAGGGCGGTTGGTAGAAGGTCATGAGAGAAAACATATGAAATGTTGGGAGACACCTGCCAAAAAAACACTAGCAAAAAAAAAATCACTGTTTGAAAATTTCCCACCTTGGGACACTTCTACAGCACTGGCAGGATTCGAACCCTGGCCTGTGAGGGCTGTCCCCCCAAAGGTACAAGCCTTACCTTTGAGCTATAGCTCCTTGGTGGTCTAGAGGATTGCAGTAGTAACTATAAGCAACATACAGGCCTTGGTCTCCTTCCCTGTGGCTTCCATTGCACATTAAATGGATGACCATGACATACGGACAATTTGATAGGCTACTTACATGGAAACCAGAAAAACACTTAGCAACAAAAAATAAAAGAAAATCACTGTTTGAAAATTTCCCACCTTGGGATACTTCTACAGCACTGGCAGGATTCGAACCCTGGCCTGTGAGGGCTGTCCCCACCAAAGGTACAAGCCTTACCTTTGAGCTATAGCTCCTTGGTGGTCTAGAGGATTGCAGAAGTAACTATAAGCAACATACAGGCCTTGGTGTCCTTTCCCGTGGCTTCCATTGCACATTAAAAGGATGACCATGACATAAGGACAATTTGATAGGCTACTTACATGGAAACCAGTGTGGTCCAGTGGGTAAGTTCCTGCCTTCCATCCAGGCAACCAGGGTTCAAATCCCGGGTTCGGCACCAGGTAAGTAAATTGGTAAGTAAAATGTGTCTGTGTGTTGTGTAAGAGTGGAATCATGTCTAGCGAAAGAGGGATTGCAGATTGGTCGGTAAGTAAAATAGGTGTGGAAAGAAAGGTGAAAGAAAGAGAATGGGTGTTGTCTGTAGGAGGAGGACCCTGGGCAGGTTGGGTGGGGTCAGAGAGGAGGGGTATAGGAGGAGCCTGGGCAGAATGGGTGGGGTCAGAGAGCAGAGGAGGGGCTTAGGAGGAGCCTAGGGGCTTAGGAGGAGCCTAGTCAGATTGGGTGGGGTCAGAGAGGAGGGGTATAGGAGGAGCCTGGCAGAGGGGGGGTGTAGGAGGAGCCTAGTCAGATTGGGTGGGGTCAAATAGGAGGAGCCTGGGCAGAATGGGTGGGGTCAGAGGGGTATGGGAGGAGCCTGGGTAGAATGGGTGGAGTCAGAGAGGAGGGGGTATAGGAGGAGCCTGGGCAGAATGGGTGGGGTCAGACAGCAGAGGAGGGGCTTAGGAGGAGCCTAGTCAGATTGGGTGGGGTCAGAGAGGTGGGGTATAGGAGGAGCCTGGGCAGAATGGGTGGGGTCAGACAGCAGAGGAGGGGCTTAGGAGGAGCCTGGGCAGAGGGGGTGGGGTCAGAGAGGAGGGGTATAGGAGGAGCCTGGGCAGGAGGAGGGGGTATATGGGCAGAATGGGTGGGGTCAGAGAGGAGGGGCTTAGGAGGAGCCTGGGCAGAATGGGTGGAGTCAGAGAGGAGGGGGTATAGGAGGAGCCTGGGCAGAATGGGTATAGGAGGAGCCTAGTCAGATTGGGTGTGGTCAAATAGGAGGAGCCTGGGCAGAATGGGTGGGGTCAGAGAGGAGGGGGTATAGGAGGAGCCTGGCAGAGGGGGGTATAGGAGGAGCCTGGGCAGAGGGGGGTGTAGGAGGAGCCTAGTCAGATTGGGTGGGGTCAAATAGGAGGAGCCTGGGCAGAATGGGTGGGGTCAGAGGGGTATGGGAGGAGCCTGGGTAGAATGGGTGGGGTCAGAGAGGAGGGGGTATAGGAGGAGCCTGGCAGAGGGGGGTGTAGGAGGAGCCTAGTCAGATTGGGTGGGGTCAAATAGGAGGAGCCTGGGCACAATGGGAGGGGTCAGAGGGGTATGGGAGGAGCCTGGGTAGAATGGGTGGAGTCAGAGAGGAGGGGGTATAGGAGGAGCCTGGGCAGAATGGGTGGGGTCAGAGAGGAGGGGCTTAGGCGGAGCCTGGGCAGAATGGGTGGGGGTCAGACAGCAGAGGAGGGGCTTAGGAGGAGCCTAGTCAGATTGGGTGGGGTCAGAGAGGTGGGGTATAGGAGGAGCTTGGGCAGAATGGGTGGGGTCAAATAGGAGGAGCCTGGGCAGAATGGGTGGGGTCAGAGAGGAGGGGCTTAGGCGGAGCCTGGGCAGAATGGGTGGGGGTCAGACAGCAGAGGAGGGGCTTAGGAGGAGCCTGGGCAGAGGGGGTATAGGAGGAGCCTAGTCAGATTGGGTGGGGTCAGAGAGGTGGGGTATAGGAGGAGCTTGGGCAGAATGGGTGGGGTCAAATAGGAGGAGCCTGGGCAGAATGGGTGGGGACAGCAGAGGAGGGGCTTAGGAGGAGCCTAGTCAGATTGGGTGGGGTCAAATAGGAGGAGCCTGGGCAGAATGGGTGGGGTCAGACAGCAGAGGAGGGGTATAGGAGGAGCCTGGCAGAGGGGGGTGTAGGAGGAGCCTAGTCAGATTGGGTGGGGTCAAATAGGAGGAGCCTGGGTGGGGTCAGAGGGGTATGGGAGGAGCCTGGGCAGAGGGGGTGGGGTCAGAGAGGAGGGGTATAGGAGGAGCCTGGGCAGAGGGGGTATAGGAGGAGCCTGGCCAGAGGGGGTGGGGTCAGAGAGGAGGGGTATAGGAGGAGCCTGGGCAGAATGGGTGGGGTCAGACAGCAGAGGAGGGGCTTAGGAGGAGCTTAGTCAGATTGGGTGGGGTCAAATAGGAGGAGCCTGGGCAGAATGGGTGGGGTCAGACAGCAGAGGAGGGGCTTAGGAGGAGCCTGGGCAGAATGGGTGGGGTCAGAGAGGAGGGGCTTAGGCGGAGCCTGGGCAGAATGGGTGGGGTCAGAGAGGAGGGGCTTAGGCGGAGCCTGGGCAGAATGGGTGGGGTCAGACAGCAGAGGAGTGGCTTAGGAGGAGCCTGGGCAGAGGGGGTATAGGAGGAGCCTGGCCAGAGGGGGTGGGGTCAGAGAGGAGGGGTATAGGAGGAGCCTGGCAGAGGGGGGTGTAGGAGGAGCCTAGTCAGATTGGGTGGGGTCAAATAGGAGGAGCCTGGGCAGAGGGGGTGGGGTCAGAGAGGAGGGGTATAGGAGGAGCCTGGCAGAGGGGGGTGTAGGAGGAGCCTAGTCAGATTGGGTGGGGTCAAATAGGAGGAGCCTGGGCAGAATGGGTGGGGTCAGACAGCAGAGGAGGGGCTTAGGAGGAGCCTGGGCAGGAGGAGGGGGTATATGGGCAGAATGGGTGGGGTCAGAGAGGAGGGGCTTAGGAGGAGCCTGGGCAGAATGGGTGGAGTCAGAGAGGAGGGGGTATAGGAGGAGCCTGGGCAGAATGGGTATAGGAGGAGCCTAGTCAGATTGGGTGTGGTCAAATAGGAGGAGCCTGGGCAGAATGGGTGGGGTCAGAGAGGAGGGGGTATAGGAGGAGCCTGGCAGAGGGGGGTATAGGAGGAGCCTGGGCAGAGGGGGGTGTAGGAGGAGCCTAGTCAGATTGGGTGGGGTCAAATAGGAGGAGCCTGGGTAGAATGGGTGGAGTCAGAGAGGAGGGGGTATAGGAGGAGCCTGGCAGAGGGGGGTGTAGGAGGAGCCTAGTCAGATTGGGTGGGGTCAAATAGGAGGAGCCTGGGCAGAATGGGTGGAGTCAGAGGGGTATGGGAGGAGCCTGGGTAGAATGGGTGGAGTCAGAGAGGAGGGGCTTAGGCGGAGCCTGGGCAGAATGGGTGGGGTCAGACAGCAGAGGAGTGGCTTAGGAGGAGCCTGGGCAGAGGGGGTATAGGAGGAGCCTGGTCAGAGAGGAGGGGTATAGGAGGAGCCTGGCAGAGGGGGGTGTAGGAGGAGCCTAGTCAGATTGGGTGGGGTCAAATAGGAGGAGCCTGGGCAGAGGGGGTGGGGTCAGAGAGGAGGGGTATAGGAGGAGCCTGGCAGAGGGGGGTGTAGGAGGAGCCTAGTCAGATTGGGTGGGGTCAAATAGGAGGAGCCTGGGCAGAATGGGTGGGGTCAGACAGCAGAGGAGGGGCTTAGGAGGAGCCTGGGCAGGAGGAGGGGGTATATGGGCAGAATGGGTGGGGTCGGAGAGGAGGGGCTTAGGAGGAGCCTGGGCAGAATGGGTGGAGTCAGAGAGGAGGGGGTATAGGAGGAGCCTGGGCAGAATGGGTATAGGAGGAGCCTAGTCAGATTGGGTGTGGTCAAATAGGAGGAGCCTGGGCAGAATGGGTGGGGTCAGAGAGGAGGGGCTTAGGAGGAGCCTGGGCAGAATGGGTGGAGTCAGAGAGGAGGGGGTATAGGAGGAGCCTGGGCAGAGGGGGGTGTAGGAGGAGCCTAGTCAGAGGGGGTGGGGTCAGAGAGGAGGGGCTTAGGAGGAGCCTAGTCAGATTGGGTGGGGTCAAATAGGAGGAGCCTGGGCAGAATGGGTGGGGTCAGAGGGGTATGGGAGGAGCCTGGGTAGAATGGGTGGAGTCAGAGAGGAGGGGGTATAGGAGGAGCCTGGCAGAGGGGGGTGTAGGAGGAGCCTAGTCAGATTGGGTGGGGTCAAATAGGAGGAGCCTGGGCAGAGGGGGTGGGGTCAGAGAGGAGGGGTATAGGAGGAGCCTGGGCAGAATGGGTGGGGTCAGACAGCAGAGGAGGGGCTTAGGAGGAGCCTGGGCAGGAGGAGGGGGTGTAGGAGGAGCCTAGTCAGATTGGGTGGGGTCAAATAGGAGGAGCCTGGGCAGAGGGGGTGGGGTCAGAGAGGAGGGGCTTAGGAGGAGCCTGGGCAGAATGGGTGGAGTCAGAGAGGAGGGGGTATAGGAGGAGCCTGGGCAGAATGGGTATAGGAGGAGCCTAGTCAGATTGGGTGTGGTCAAATAGGAGGAGCCTGGGCAGAATGGGTGGGGTCAGAGAGGAGGGGGTATAGGAGGAGCCTGGCAGAGGGGGGTATAGGAGGAGCCTGGGCAGAGGGGGGTGTAGGAGGAGCCTAGTCAGATTGGGTGGAGTCAAATAGGAGGAGCCTGGGCAGAATGGGAGGAGCCTGGGTAGAATGGGTGGAGTCAGAGAGGAGGGGGTATAGGAGGAGCCTGGCAGAGGGGGGTGTAGGAGGAGCCTAGTCAGATTGGGTGGGGTCAAATAGGAGGAGCCTGGGCAGAATGGGTGGGGTCAGAGGGGTATGGGAGGAGCCTGGGTAGAATGGGTGGAGTCAGAGAGGAGGGGGTATAGGAGGAGCCTGGGCAGAATGGGTGGGGTCAGACAGCAGAGGAGGGGCTTAGGAGGAGCCTGGGCAGAGGGGGTGGGGTCAGAGAGGAGGGGTATAGGAGGAGCCTGGGCAGGAGGAGGGGGTATATGGGCAGAATGGGTGGGGTCAGAGAGGAGGGGCTTAGGAGGAGCCTGGGCAGAATGGGTGGAGTCAGAGAGGAGGGGGTATAGGAGGAGCCTGGGCAGAGGGGGGTGTAGGAGGAGCCTAGTCAGAGGGGGTGGGGTCAGAGAGGAGGGGCTTAGGAGGAGCCTAGTCAGATTGGGTGGGGTCAAATAGGAGGAGCCTGGGCAGAATGGGTGGGGTCAGAGGGGTATGGGAGGAGCCTGGGTAGAATGGGTGGAGTCAGAGAGGAGGGGGTATAGGAGGAGCCTGGCAGAGGGGGGTGTAGGAGGAGCCTAGTCAGATTGGGTGGGGTCAAATAGGAGGAGCCTGGGCACAATGGGAGGGGTCAGAGGGGTATGGGAGGAGCCTGGGTAGAATGGGTGGAGTCAGAGAGGAGGGGGTATAGGAGGAGCCTGGGCAGAATGGGTGGGGTCAGAGAGGAGGGGCTTAGGCGGAGCCTGGGCAGAATGGGTGGGGGTCAGACAGCAGAGGAGGGGCTTAGGAGGAGCCTGGGCAGAGGGGGTATAGGAGGAGCCTAGTCAGATTGGGTGGGGTCAGAGAGGTGGGGTATAGGAGGAGCTTGGGCAGAATGGGTGGGGTCAAATAGGAGGAGCCTGGGCAGAATGGGTGGGGTCAGAGAGGAGGGGCTTAGGCGGAGCCTGGGCAGAATGGGTGGGGGTCAGACAGCAGAGGAGGGGCTTAGGAGGAGCCTGGGCAGAGGGGGTATAGGAGGAGCCTAGTCAGATTGGGTGGGGTCAGAGAGGTGGGGTATAGGAGGAGCTTGGGCAGAATGGGTGGGGTCAAATAGGAGGAGCCTGGGCAGAATGGGTGGGGTCAGAGAGGAGGGGCTTAGGCGGAGCCTGGGCAGAATGGGTGGGGGTCAGACAGCAGAGGAGGGGCTTAGGAGGAGCCTGGGCAGAGGGGGTATAGGAGGAGCCTAGTCAGATTGGGTGGGGTCAGAGAGGTGGGGTATAGGAGGAGCTTGGGCAGAATAGGTGGGGTCAAATAGGAGGAGCCTGGGCAGAATGGGTGGGGACAGCAGAGGAGGGGCTTAGGAGGAGCCTAGTCAGATTGGGTGGGGTCAAATAGGAGGAGCCTGGGCAGAATGGGTGGGGTCAGACAGCAGAGGAGGGGTATAGGAGGAGCCTGGCAGAGGGGGGTGTAGGAGGAGCCTAGTCAGATTGGGTGGGGTCAAATAGGAGGAGCCTGGGTGGGGTCAGAGGGGTATGGGAGGAGCCTGGGCAGAGGGGGTGGGGTCAGAGAGGAGGGGTATAGGAGGAGCCTGGGCAGAGGGGGTATAGGAGGAGCCTGGCCAGAGGGGGTGGGGTCAGACAGCAGAGGAGGGGCTTAGGAGGAGCTTAGTCAGATTGGGTGGGGTCAAATAGGAGGAGCCTGGGCAGAATGGGTGGGGTCAGACAGCAGAGGAGGGGCTTAGGAGGAGCCTGGGCAGAATGGGTGGGGTCAGAGAGGAGGGGCTTAGGCGGAGCCTGGGCAGAATGGGTGGGGTCAGAGAGGAGGGGCTTAGGCGGAGCCTGGGCAGAATGGGTGGGGTCAGACAGCAGAGGAGTGGCTTAGGAGGAGCCTGGGCAGAGGGGGTATAGGAGGAGCCTGGCCAGAGGGGGTGGGGTCAGAGAGGAGGGGTATAGGAGGAGCCTGGCAGAGGGGGGTGTAGGAGGAGCCTAGTCAGATTGGGTGGGGTCAAATAGGAGGAGCCTGGGCAGAGGGGGTGGGGTCAGAGAGGAGGGGTATAGGAGGAGCCTGGCAGAGGGGGGTGTAGGAGGAGCCTAGTCAGATTGGGTGGGGTCAAATAGGAGGAGCCTGGGCAGAATGGGTGGGGTCAGACAGCAGAGGAGGGGCTTAGGAGGAGCCTGGGCAGGAGGAGGGGGTATATGGGCAGAATGGGTGGGGTCAGAGAGGAGGGGCTTAGGAGGAGCCTGGGCAGAATGGGTGGAGTCAGAGAGGAGGGGGTATAGGAGGAGCCTGGGCAGAATGGGTATAGGAGGAGCCTAGTCAGATTGGGTGTGGTCAAATAGGAGGAGCCTGGGCAGAATGGGTGGGGTCAGAGAGGAGGGGGTATAGGAGGAGCCTGGCAGAGGGGGGTATAGGAGGAGCCTGGGCAGAGGGGGGTGTAGGAGGAGCCTAGTCAGATTGGGTGGGGTCAAATAGGAGGAGCCTGGGTAGAATGGGTGGAGTCAGAGAGGAGGGGGTATAGGAGGAGCCTGGCAGAGGGGGGTGTAGGAGGAGCCTAGTCAGATTGGGTGGGGTCAAATAGGAGGAGCCTGGGCAGAATGGGTGGAGTCAGAGGGATATGGGAGGAGCCTGGGTAGAATGGGTGGAGTCAGAGAGGAGGGGCTTAGGCGGAGCCTGGGCAGAATGGGTGGGGTCAGACAGCAGAGGAGTGGCTTAGGAGGAGCCTGGGCAGAGGGGGTATAGGAGGAGCCTGGTCAGAGAGGAGGGGTATAGGAGGAGCCTGGCAGAGGGGGGTGTAGGAGGAGCCTAGTCAGATTGGGTGGGGTCAAATAGGAGGAGCCTGGGCAGAGGGGGTGGGGTCAGAGAGGAGGGGTATAGGAGGAGCCTGGCAGAGGGGGGTGTAGGAGGAGCCTAGTCAGATTGGGTGGGGTCAAATAGGAGGAGCCTGGGCAGAATGGGTGGGGTCAGACAGCAGAGGAGGGGCTTAGGAGGAGCCTGGGCAGGAGGAGGGGGTATATGGGCAGAATGGGTGGGGTCGGAGAGGAGGGGCTTAGGAGGAGCCTGGGCAGAATGGGTGGAGTCAGAGAGGAGGGGGTATAGGAGGAGCCTGGGCAGAATGGGTATAGGAGGAGCCTAGTCAGATTGGGTGTGGTCAAATAGGAGGAGCCTGGGCAGAATGGGTGGGGTCAGAGAGGAGGGGCTTAGGAGGAGCCTGGGCAGAATGGGTGGAGTCAGAGAGGAGGGGGTATAGGAGGAGCCTGGGCAGAGGGGGGTGTAGGAGGAACCTAGTCAGAGGGGGTGGGGTCAGAGAGGAGGGGCTTAGGAGGAGCCTAGTCAGATTGGGTGGGGTCAAATAGGAGGAGCCTGGGCAGAATGGGTGGGGTCAGAGGGGTATGGGAGGAGCCTGGGTAGAATGGGTGGAGTCAGAGAGGAGGGGGTATAGGAGGAGCCTGGCAGAGGGGGGTGTAGGAGGAGCCTAGTCAGATTGGGTGGGGTCAAATAGGAGGAGCCTGGGCAGAGGGGGTGGGGTCAGAGAGGAGGGGTATAGGAGGAGCCTGGGCAGAATGGGTGGGGTCAGACAGCAGAGGAGGGGCTTAGGAGGAGCCTGGGCAGGAGGAGGGGGTATATGGGCAGAATGGGTGGGGTCAGAGAGGAGGGGCTTAGGAGGAGCCTGGGCAGAATGGGTGGAGTCAGAGAGGAGGGGGTATAGGAGGAGCCTGGGCAGAATGGGTATAGGAGGAGCCTAGTCAGATTGGGTGTGGTCAAATAGGAGGAGCCTGGGCAGAATGGGTGGGGTCAGAGAGGAGGGGGTATAGGAGGAGCCTGGCAGAGGGGGGTATAGGAGGAGCCTGGGCAGAGGGGGGTGTAGGAGGAGCCTAGTCAGATTGGGTGGAGTCAAATAGGAGGAGCCTGGGCAGAATGGGAGGAGCCTGGGTAGAATGGGTGGAGTCAGAGAGGAGGGGGTATAGGAGGAGCCTGGCAGAGGGGGGTGTAGGAGGAGCCTAGTCAGATTGGGTGGGGTCAAATAGGAGGAGCCTGGGCAGAATGGGTGGGGTCAGAGGGGTATGGGAGGAGCCTGGGTAGAATGGGTGGAGTCAGAGAGGAGGGGGTATAGGAGGAGCCTGGGCAGAATGGGTGGGGTCAGACAGCAGAGGAGGGGCTTAGGAGGAGCCTGGGCAGAGGGGGTGGGGTCAGAGAGGAGGGGTATAGGAGGAGCCTGGGCAGGAGGAGGGGGTATATGGGCAGAATGGGTGGGGTCAGAGAGGAGGGGCTTAGGAGGAGCCTGGGCAGAATGGGTGGAGTCAGAGAGGAGGGGGTATAGGAGGAGCCTGGGCAGAATGGGTATAGGAGGAGCCTAGTCAGATTGGGTGTGGTCAAATAGGAGGAGCCTAGTCAGATTGGGTGGGGTCAAATAGGAGGAGCCTGGGCAGAATGGGTGGGGTCAGAGGGGTATGGGAGGAGCCTGGGTAGAATGGGTGGGGTCAGAGAGGAGGGGGTATAGGAGGAGCCTGGCAGAGGGGGGTATAGGAGGAGCCTGGGCAGAGGGGGGTGTAGGAGGAGCCTAGTCAGATTGGGTGGGGTCAAATGGGAGGAGCCTGGGTAGAATGGGTGGAGTCAGAGAGGAGGGGGTATAGGAGGAGCCTGGCAGAGGGGGGTGTAGGAGGAGCCTAGTCAGATTGGGTGGGGTCAAATAGGAGGAGCCTGGGCACAATGGGAGGGGTCAGAGGGGTATGGGAGGAGCCTGGGTAGAATGGGTGGAGTCAGAGAGGAGGGGGTATAGGAGGAGCCTGGGCAGAATGGGTGGGGTCAGAGAGGAGGGGCTTAGGCGGAGCCTGGGCAGAATGGGTGGGGGTCAGACAGCAGAGGAGGGGCTTAGGAGGAGCCTGGGCAGAGGGGGTATAGGAGGAGCCTAGTCAGATTGGGTGGGGTCAGAGAGGTGGGGTATAGGAGGAGCTTGGGCAGAATGGGTGGGGTCAAATAGGAGGAGCCTGGGCAGAATGGGTGGGGTCAGAGAGGAGGGGCTTAGGCGGAGCCTGGGCAGAATGGGTGGGGGTCAGACAGCAGAGGAGGGGCTTAGGAGGAGCCTGGGCAGAGGGGGTATAGGAGGAGCCTAGTCAGATTGGGGGGGGTCAGAGAGGTGGGGTATAGGAGGAGCTTGGGCAGAATGGGTGGGGTCAAATAGGAGGAGCCTGGGCAGAATGGGTGGGGTCAGAGAGGAGGGGCTTAGGCGGAGCCTGGGCAGAATGGGTGGGGGTCAGACAGCAGAGGAGGGGCTTAGGAGGAGCCTGGGCAGAGGGGGTATAGGAGGAGCCTAGTCAGATTGGGTGGGGTCAGAGAGGTGGGGTATAGGAGGAGCTTGGGCAGAATAGGTGGGGTCAAATAGGAGGAGCCTGGGCAGAATGGGTGGGGACAGCAGAGGAGGGGCTTAGGAGGAGCCTAGTCAGATTGGGTGGGGTCAAATAGGAGGAGCCTGGGCAGAATGGGTGGGGTCAGACAGCAGAGGAGGGGTATAGGAGGAGCCTGGCAGAGGGGGGTGTAGGAGGAGCCTAGTCAGATTGGGTGGGGTCAAATAGGAGGAGCCTGGGTGGGGTCAGAGGGGTATGGGAGGAGCCTGGGCAGAGGGGGTGGGGTCAGAGAGGAGGGGTATAGGAGGAGCCTTGGCAGAGGGGGTATAGGAGGAGCCTGGCCAGAGGGGGTGGGGTCAGAGAGGAGGGGTATAGGAGGAGCCTGGGCAGAATGGGTGGGGTCAGACAGCAGAGGAGGGGCTTAGGAGGAGCTTAGTCAGATTGGGTGGGGTCAAATAGGAGGAGCCTGGGCAGAATGGGTGGGGTCAGACAGCAGAGGAGGGGCTTAGGAGGAGCCTGGGCAGAATGGGTGGGGTCAGAGAGGAGGGGCTTAGGCGGAGCCTGGGCAGAATGGGTGGGGTCAGAGAGGAGGGGCTTAGGCGGAGCCTGGGCAGAATGGGTGGGGTCAGACAGCAGAGGAGTGGCTTAGGAGGAGCCTGGGCAGAGGGGGTATAGGAGGAGCCTGGCCAGAGGGGGTGGGGTCAGAGAGGAGGGGTATAGGAGGAGCCTGGCAGAGGGGGGTGTAGGAGGAGCCTAGTCAGATTGGGTGGGGTCAAATAGGAGGAGCCTGGGCAGAGGGGGTGGGGTCAGAGAGGAGGGGTATAGGAGGAGCCTGGCAGAGGGGGGTGTAGGAGGAGCCTAGTCAGATTGGGTGGGGTCAAATAGGAGGAGCCTGGGCAGAATGGGTGGGGTCAGACAGCAGAGGAGGGGCTTAGGAGGAGCCTGGGCAGGAGGAGGGGGTATATGGGCAGAATGGGTGGGGTCAGAGAGGAGGGGCTTAGGAGGAGCCTGGGCAGAATGGGTGGAGTCAGAGAGGAGGGGGTATAGGAGGAGCCTGGGCAGAATGGGTATAGGAGGAGCCTAGTCAGATTGGGTGTGGTCAAATAGGAGGAGCCTGGGCAGAATGGGTGGGGTCAGAGAGGAGGGGGTATAGGAGGAGCCTGGCAGAGGGGGGTATAGGAGGAGCCTGGGCAGAGGGGGGTGTAGGAGGAGCCTAGTCAGATTGGGTGGGGTCAAATAGGAGGAGCCTGGGCAGAATGGGAGGAGCCTGGGTAGAATGGGTGGAGTCAGAGAGGAGGGGGTATAGGAGGAGCCTGGCAGAGGGGGGTGTAGGAGGAGCCTAGTCAGATTGGGTGGGGTCAAATAGGAGGAGCCTGGGCAGAATGGGTGGGGTCAGAGGGGTATGGGAGGAGCCTGGGTAGAATGGGTGGAGTCAGAGAGGAGGGGCTTAGGCGGAGCCTGGGCAGAATGGGTGGGGTCAGACAGCAGAGGAGTGGCTTAGGAGGAGCCTGGGCAGAGGGGGTATAGGAGGAGCCTGGCCAGAGGGGGTGGGGTCAGAGAGGAGGGGTATAGGAGGAGCCTGGCAGAGGGGGGTGTAGGAGGAGCCTAGTCAGATTGGGTGGGGTCAAATAGGAGGAGCCTGGGCAGAGGGGGTGGGGTCAGAGAGGAGGGGTATAGGAGGAGCCTGGCAGAGGGGGGTGTAGGAGGAGCCTAGTCAGATTGGGTGGGGTCAAATAGGAGGAGCCTGGGCAGAATGGGTGGGGTCAGACAGCAGAGGAGGGGCTTAGGAGGAGCCTGGGCAGGAGGAGGGGGTATATGGGCAGAATGGGTGGGGTCAGAGAGGAGGGGCTTAGGAGGAGCCTGGGCAGAATGGGTGGAGTCAGAGAGGAGGGGGTATAGGAGGAGCCTGGGCAGAATGGGTATAGGAGGAGCCTAGTCAGATTGGGTGTGGTCAAATAGGAGGAGCCTGGGCAGAATGGGTGGGGTCAGAGAGGAGGGGGTATAGGAGGAGCCTGGCAGAGGGGGGTATAGGAGGAGCCTGGGCAGAGGGGGGTGTAGGAGGAGCCTAGTCAGATTGGGTGGGGTCAAATAGGAGGAGCCTGGGCAGAATGGGTGGGGTCAGAGGGGTATGGGAGGAGCCTGGGTAGAATGGGTGGAGTCAGAGAGGAGGGGGTATAGGAGGAGCCTGGGCAGAATGGGTGGGGTCAGAGAGGAGGAGGCTGGGCAGAATGGGTGGGGTCAGACAGCAGAGGAGGGGCTTAGGAGGAGCCTGGGCAGAGGGGGTGGGGTCAGAGAGGAGGGGTATAGGAGGAGCCTGGGCAGGAGGAGGGGGTATATGGGCAGAATGGGTGGGGTCAGAGAGGAGGGGCTTAGGAGGAGCCTGGGCAGAATGGGTGGAGTCAGAGAGGAGGGGGTATAGGAGGAGCCTGGGCAGAGGGGGGTGTAGGAGGAGCCTAGTCAGATTGGGTGGGGTCAAATAGGAGGAGCCTGGGCACAATGGGAGGGGTCAGAGGGGTATGGGAGGAGCCTGGGTAGAATGGGTGGAGTCAGAGAGGAGGGGGTATAGGAGGAGCCTAGTCAGAGGGGGTGGGGTCAGAGAGGAGGGGCTTAGGAGGAGCCTAGTCAGATTGGGTGGGGTCAAATAGGAGGAGCCTGGGCAGAATGGGTGGGGTCAGAGGGGTATGGGAGGAGCCTGGGTAGAATGGGTGGAGTCAGAGAGGAGGGGGTATAGGAGGAGCCTGGCAGAGGGGGGTGTAGGAGGAGCCTAGTCAGATTGGGTGGGGTCAAATAGGAGGAGCCTGGGCAGAGGGGGTGGGGTCAGAGAGGAGGGGTATAGGAGGAGCCTGGGCAGAATGGGTGGGGTCAGACAGCAGAGGAGGGGCTTAGGAGGAGCCTGGGCAGGAGGAGGGGGTATATGGGCAGAATGGGTGGGGTCAGAGAGGAGGGGCTTAGGAGGAGCCTGGGCAGAATGGGTGGAGTCAGAGAGGAGGGGGTATAGGAGGAGCCTGGGCAGAATGGGTATAGGAGGAGCCTAGTCAGATTGGGTGTGGTCAAATAGGAGGAGCCTGGGCAGAATGGGTGGGGTCAGAGAGGAGGGGGTATAGGAGGAGCCTGGCAGAGGGGGGTATAGGAGGAGCCTGGGCAGAGGGGGGTGTAGGAGGAGCCTAGTCAGATTGGGTGGGGTCAAATAGGAGGAGCCTGGGCAGAATGGGAGGAGCCTGGGTAGAATGGGTGGAGTCAGAGAGGAGGGGGTATAGGAGGAGCCTGGCAGAGGGGGGTGTAGGAGGAGCCTAGTCAGATTGGGTGGGGTCAAATAGGAGGAGCCTGGGCAGAATGGGTGGGGTCAGAGGGGTATGGGAGGAGCCTGGGTAGAATGGGTGGAGTCAGAGAGGAGGGGGTATAGGAGGAGCCTGGGCAGAATGGGTGGGGTCAGAGAGGAGGAGGCTGGGCAGAATGGGTGGGGTCAGACAGCAGAGGAGGGGCTTAGGAGGAGCCTAGTCAGATTGGGTGGGGTCAGAGAGGTGGGGTATAGGAGGAGCCTGGGCAGAATGGGTGGGGTCAGACAGCAGAGGAGGGGCCTAGGAGGAGCCTGGGCAGAATGGGTGGGGTCAGAGAGGAGGGGCTTAGGAGGAGCCTAGTCAGATTGGGTGGGGTCAAATAGGAGGAGCCTGGGCAGAATGGGTGGGGTCAGACAGCACAGGAGGGGCTTAGGAGGAGCCTAGTCAGATTGGGTGGGGTCAGAGAGGAGGGGTATAGGAGGAGCCTGGGCAGAGGGGGTATAGGAGGAGCCTGGGCAGAGGGGGTGGGGTCAGAGAGGAGGGGTATAGGAGGAGCCTGGGCAGAGGGGGTATAGGAGGAGCCTAGTCAGATTGGGTGGGGTCAAATAGGAGGAGCCTGGGCAGAATGGGTGGAGTCAGAGAGGAGGGGGTATAGGAGGAGCCTGGGCAGAATGGGTGGGGTCAGACAGCAGAGGAGGGGCTTAGGAGGAGCCTAGTCAGATTGGGTGGGGTCAGAGAGGTGGGGTATAGGAGGAGCCTGGGGAGAATGGGTGGGGTCAGACAGCAGAGAAGGGGCTTAGGAGGAGCCTTGTCAGATTGGGTGGGGTCAAATAGGAGGAGCCTGGGCAGAGGGGGGTATAGGAGGAGCCTAGTCAGATTGGGTGGGGTCAGAGAGCAGAGGAGGGGCTTAGGAGGAGCCTAGGGGCTTAGGAGGAGCCTAGTCAGATTGGGTGGGGTCAGAGAGGAGGGGCTTAGGAGGAGCCTGGGCAGAATGAGTGGGGTCAGACAGCAGAGGAGGGGCTTAGGAGGAGCCTAGGGGCTTAGGAGGAGCCTAGTCAGATTGGGTGGGGTCAAATAGGAGGAGCCTGGGCAGAATGGGTGGGGTCAGAGGGGTATGGGAGGAGCCTGGGTAGAATGGGTGGAGTCAGAGAGGAGGGGGTATAGGAGGAGCCTGGGCAGAGGGGGGTGTAGGAGGAGCCTAGTCAGATTGGGTGGGGTCAAATAGGAGGAGCCTGGGCAGAATGGGTGGGGTCAGAGGGGTATGGGAGGAGCCTGGGTAGAATGGGTGGAGTCAGAGAGGAGGGGGTATAGGAGGAGCCTGGCAGAGGGGGGTGTAGGAGGAGCCTAGTCAGATTGGGTGGGGTCAAATAGGAGGAGCCTGGGCACAATGGGAGGGGTCAGAGGGGTATGGGAGGAGCCTGGGTAGAATGGGTGGAGTCAGAGAGGAGGGGGTATAGGAGGAGCCTAGTCAGAGGGGGTGGGGTCAGAGAGGAGGGGCTTAGGAGGAGCCTAGTCAGATTGGGTGGGGTCAAATAGGAGGAGCCTGGGCAGAATGGGTGGAGTCAGAGAGGTGGGGCTTAGGAGGAGCCTGGGCAGAATGGGTGGGGTCAGAGAGGAGGGGCTTAGGCGGAGCCTGGGCAGAATGGGTGGGGTCAGACAGCAGAGGAGGGGCTTAGGAGGAGCCTGGGCAGGAGGAGGGGGTATATGGGCAGAATGGGTGGGGTCAGAGAGGAGGGGCTTAGGAGGAGCCTGGGCAGAATGGGTGGAGTCAGAGAGGAGGGGGTATAGGAGGAGCCTGGGCAGAATGGGTATAGGAGGAGCCTAGTCAGATTGGGTGTGGTCAAATAGGAGGAGCCTGGGCAGTATGGGTGGGGTCAGAGAGGAGGGGGTATAGGAGGAGCCTGGCAGAGGGGGGTATAGGAGGAGCCTGGGCAGAGGGGGGTGTAGGAGGAGCCTAGTCAGATTGGGTGGGGTCAAATAGGAGGAGCCTGGGCAGAATGGGTGGGGTCAGAGGGGTATGGGAGGAGCCTGGGTAGAATGGGTGGAGTCAGAGAGGAGGGGGTATAGGAGGAGCCTGGCAGAGGGGGGTGTAGGAGGAGCCTAGTCAGATTGGGTGGGGTCAAATAGGAGGAGCCTGGGCAGAATAGGTGGGGTCAGAGGGGTATGGGAGGAGCCTGGGTAGAATGGGTGGAGTCAGAGAGGAGGGGGTATAGGAGGAGCCTGGCAGAGGGGGGTGTAGGAGGAGCCTAGTCAGATTGGGTGGGGTCAAATAGGAGGAGCCTGGGCAGAGGGGGTGGGGTCAGAGAGGAGGGGTATAGGAGGAGCCTGGGCAGAATGGGTGGGGTCAGACAGCAGAGGAGGGGCTTAGGAGGAGCCTGGGCAGGAGGAGGGGGTATATGGGCAGAATGGGTGGGGTCAGAGAGGAGGGGCTTAGGAGGAGCCTGGGCAGAATGGGTGGAGTCAGAGAGGAGGGGGTATAGGAGGAGCCTGGGCAGAATGGGTATAGGAGGAGCCTAGTCAGATTGGGTGTGGTCAAATAGGAGGAGCCTGGGCAGAATGGGTGGGGTCAGAGAGGAGGGGGTATAGGAGGAGCCTGGCAGAGGGGGGTATAGGAGGAGCCTGGGCAGAGGGGGGTGTAGGAGGAGCCTAGTCAGATTGGGTGGGGTCAAATAGGAGGAGCCTGGGCAGAATGGGTGGGGTCAGAGGGGTATGGGAGGAGCCTGGGTAGAATGGGTGGAGTCAGAGAGGAGGGGGTATAGGAGGAGCCTGGCAGAGGGGGGTGTAGGAGGAGCCTAGTCAGATTGGGTGGGGTCAAATAGGAGGAGATGGGCAGAATGGGTGGGGTCAGAGGGGTATGGGAGGAGCCTGGGTAGAATGGGTGGAGTCAGAGAGGAGGGGGTATAGGAGGAGCCTGGCAGAGGGGGGTGTAGGAGGAGCCTAGTCAGATTGGGTGGGGTCAAATAGGAGGAGCCTGGGCAGAGGGGGTGGGGTCAGAGAGGAGGGGTATAGGAGGAGCCTGGGCAGAATGGGTGGGGTCAGACAGCAGAGGAGGGGCCTAGGAGGAGCCTGGGCAGAATGGGTGGGGTCAGAGAGGAGGGGCTTAGGAGGAGCCTAGTCAGATTGGGTGGGGTCAAATAGGAGGAGCCTGGGCAGAATGGGTGGGGTCAGACAGCAGAGGAGGGGCTTAGGAGGAGCCTAGTCAGATTGGGTGGGGTCAGAGAGGAGGGGTATAGGAGGAGCCTGGGCAGGAGGAGGGGGTATATGGGCAGAATGGGTGGGGTCAGAGAGGAGGGGCTTAGGAGGAGCCTGGGCAGAATGGGTGGAGTCAGAGAGGAGGGGGTATAGGAGGAGCCTGGGCAGAATGGGTATAGGAGGAGCCTAGTCAGATTGGGTGTGGTCAAATAGGAGGAGCCTGGGCAGAATGGGTGGGGTCAGAGAGGAGGGGGTATAGGAGGAGCCTGGCAGAGGGGGGTATAGGAGGAGCCTGGGCAGAGGGGGGTGTAGGAGGAGCCTAGTCAGATTGGGTGGGGTCAAATAGGAGGAGCCTGGGCAGAATGGGTGGGGTCAGAGGGGTATGGGAGGAGCCTGGGTAGAATGGGTGGGGTCAGAGAGGAGGGGGTATAGGAGGAGCCTGGCAGAGGGGGGTATAGGAGGAGCCTGGGCAGAGGGGGGTGTAGGAGGAGCCTAGTCAGATTGGGTGGGGTCAAATGGGAGGAGCATGGGTAGAATGGGTGGAGTCAGAGAGGAGGGGGTATAGGAGGAGCCTGGCAGAGGGGGGTGTAGGAGGAGCCTAGTCAGATTGGGTGGGGTCAAATAGGAGGAGCCTGGGCACAATGGGAGGGGTCAGAGGGGTATGGGAGGAGCCTGGGTAGAATGGGTGGAGTCAGAGAGGAGGGGGTATAGGAGGAGCCTGGGCAGAATGGGTGGGGTCAGAGAGGAGGGGCTTAGGCGGAGCCTGGGCAGAATGGGTGGGGGTCAGACAGCAGAGGAGGGGCTTAGGAGGAGCCTGGGCAGAGGGGGTATAGGAGGAGCCTAGTCAGATTGGGTGGGGTCAGAGAGGTGGGGTATAGGAGGAGCTTGGGCAGAATGGGTGGGGTCAAATAGGAGGAGCCTGGGCAGAATGGGTGGGGTCAGAGAGGAGGGGCTTAGGCGGAGCCTGGGCAGAATGGGTGGGGGTCAGACAGCAGAGGAGGGGCTTAGGAGGAGCCTGGGCAGAGGGGGTATAGGAGGAGCCTAGTCAGATTGGGTGGGGTCAGAGAGGTGGGGTATAGGAGGAGCTTGGGCAGAATGGGTGGGGTCAAATAGGAGGAGCCTGGGCAGAATGGGTGGGGTCAGAGAGGAGGGGCTTAGGCGGAGCCTGGGCAGAATGGGTGGGGGTCAGACAGCAGAGGAGGGGCTTAGGAGGAGCCTGGGCAGAGGGGGTATAGGAGGAGCCTAGTCAGATTGGGTGGGGTCAGAGAGGTGGGGTATAGGAGGAGCTTGGGCAGAATAGGTGGGGTCAAATAGGAGGAGCCTGGGCAGAATGGGTGGGGACAGCAGAGGAGGGGCTTAGGAGGAGCCTAGTCAGATTGGGTGGGGTCAAATAGGAGGAGCCTGGGCAGAATGGGTGGGGTCAGACAGCAGAGGAGGGGTATAGGAGGAGCCTGGCAGAGGGGGGTGTAGGAGGAGCCTAGTCAGATTGGGTGGGGTCAAATAGGAGGAGCCTGGGTGGGGTCAGAGGGGTATGGGAGGAGCCTGGGCAGAGGGGGTGGGGTCAGAGAGGAGGGGTATAGGAGGAGCCTGGGCAGAGGGGGTATAGGAGGAGCCTGGCCAGAGGGGGTGGGGTCAGAGAGGAGGGGTATAGGAGGAGCCTGGGCAGAATGGGTGGGGTCAGACAGCAGAGGAGGGGCTTAGGAGGAGCTTAGTCAGATTGGGTGGGGTCAAATAGGAGGAGCCTGGGCAGAATGGGTGGGGTCAGACAGCAGAGGAGGGGCTTAGGAGGAGCCTGGGCAGAATGGGTGGGGTCAGAGAGGAGGGGCTTAGGCGGAGCCTGGGCAGAATGGGTGGGGTCAGAGAGGAGGGGCTTAGGCGGAGCCTGGGCAGAATGGGTGGGGTCAGACAGCAGAGGAGTGGCTTAGGAGGAGCCTGGGCAGAGGGGGTATAGGAGGAGCCTGGCCAGAGGGGGTGGGGTCAGAGAGGAGGGGTATAGGAGGAGCCTGGCAGAGGGGGGTGTAGGAGGAGCCTAGTCAGATTGGGTGGGGTCAAATAGGAGGAGCCTGGGCAGAGGGGGTGGGGTCAGAGAGGAGGGGTATAGGAGGAGCCTGGCAGAGGGGGGTGTAGGAGGAGCCTAGTCAGATTGGGTGGGGTCAAATAGGAGGAGCCTGGGCAGAATGGGTGGGGTCAGACAGCAGAGGAGGGGCTTAGGAGGAGCCTGGGCAGGAGGAGGGGGTATATGGGCAGAATGGGTGGGGTCAGAGAGGAGGGGCTTAGGAGGAGCCTGGGCAGAATGGGTGGAGTCAGAGAGGAGGGGGTATAGGAGGAGCCTGGGCAGAATGGGTATAGGAGGAGCCTAGTCAGATTGGGTGTGGTCAAATAGGAGGAGCCTGGGCAGAATGGGTGGGGTCAGAGAGGAGGGGGTATAGGAGGAGCCTGGCAGAGGGGGGTATAGGAGGAGCCTGGGCAGAGGGGGGTGTAGGAGGAGCCTAGTCAGATTGGGTGGGGTCAAATAGGAGGAGCCTGGGCAGAATGGGAGGAGCCTGGGTAGAATGGGTGGAGTCAGAGAGGAGGGGGTATAGGAGGAGCCTGGCAGAGGGGGGTGTAGGAGGAGCCTAGTCAGATTGGGTGGGGTCAAATAGGAGGAGCCTGGGCAGAATGGGTGGGGTCAGAGGGGTATGGGAGGAGCCTGGGTAGAATGGGTGGAGTCAGAGAGGAGGGGCTTAGGCGGAGCCTGGGCAGAATGGGTGGGGTCAGACAGCAGAGGAGTGGCTTAGGAGGAGCCTGGGCAGAGGGGGTATAGGAGGAGCCTGGCCAGAGGGGGTGGGGTCAGAGAGGAGGGGTATAGGAGGAGCCTGGCAGAGGGGGGTGTAGGAGGAGCCTAGTCAGATTGGGTGGGGTCAAATAGGAGGAGCCTGGGCAGAGGGGGTGGGGTCAGAGAGGAGGGGTATAGGAGGAGCCTGGCAGAGGGGGGTGTAGGAGGAGCCTAGTCAGATTGGGTGGGGTCAAATAGGAGGAGCCTGGGCAGAATGGGTGGGGTCAGACAGCAGAGGAGGGGCTTAGGAGGAGCCTGGGCAGGAGGAGGGGGTATATGGGCAGAATGGGTGGGGTCAGAGAGGAGGGGCTTAGGAGGAGCCTGGGCAGAATGGGTGGAGTCAGAGAGGAGGGGGTATAGGAGGAGCCTGGGCAGAATGGGTATAGGAGGAGCCTAGTCAGATTGGGTGTGGTCAAATAGGAGGAGCCTGGGCAGAATGGGTGGGGTCAGAGAGGAGGGGGTATAGGAGGAGCCTGGCAGAGGGGGGTATAGGAGGAGCCTGGGCAGAGGGGGGTGTAGGAGGAGCCTAGTCAGATTGGGTGGGGTCAAATAGGAGGAGCCTGGGCAGAATGGGTGGGGTCAGAGGGGTATGGGAGGAGCCTGGGTAGAATGGGTGGAGTCAGAGAGGAGGGGGTATAGGAGGAGCCTGGGCAGAATGGGTGGGGTCAGAGAGGAGGAGGCTGGGCAGAATGGGTGGGGTCAGACAGCAGAGGAGGGGCTTAGGAGGAGCCTGGGCAGAGGGGGTGGGGTCAGAGAGGAGGGGTATAGGAGGAGCCTGGGCAGGAGGAGGGGGTATATGGGCAGAATGGGTGGGGTCAGAGAGGAGGGGCTTAGGAGGAGCCTGGGCAGAATGGGTGGAGTCAGAGAGGAGGGGGTATAGGAGGAGCCTGGGCAGAGGGGGGTGTAGGAGGAGCCTAGTCAGATTGGGTGGGGTCAAATAGGAGGAGCCTGGGCACAATGGGAGGGGTCAGAGGGGTATGGGAGGAGCCTGGGTAGAATGGGTGGAGTCAGAGAGGAGGGGGTATAGGAGGAGCCTAGTCAGAGGGGGTGGGGTCAGAGAGGAGGGGCTTAGGAGGAGCCTAGTCAGATTGGGTGGGGTCAAATAGGAGGAGCCTGGGCAGAATGGGTGGGGTCAGAGGGGTATGGGAGGAGCCTGGGTAGAATGGGTGGAGTCAGAGAGGAGGGGGTATAGGAGGAGCCTGGCAGAGGGGGGTGTAGGAGGAGCCTAGTCAGATTGGGTGGGGTCAAATAGGAGGAGCCTGGGCAGAGGGGGTGGGGTCAGAGAGGAGGGGTATAGGAGGAGCCTGGGCAGAATGGGTGGGGTCAGACAGCAGAGGAGGGGCTTAGGAGGAGCCTGGGCAGGAGGAGGGGGTATATGGGCAGAATGGGTGGGGTCAGAGAGGAGGGGCTTAGGAGGAGCCTGGGCAGAATGGGTGGAGTCAGAGAGGAGGGGGTATAGGAGGAGCCTGGGCAGAATGGGTATAGGAGGAGCCTAGTCAGATTGGGTGTGGTCAAATAGGAGGAGCCTGGGCAGAATGGGTGGGGTCAGAGAGGAGGGGGTATAGGAGGAGCCTGGCAGAGGGGGGTATAGGAGGAGCCTGGGCAGAGGGGGGTGTAGGAGGAGCCTAGTCAGATTGGGTGGGGTCAAATAGGAGGAGCCTTGGCAGAATGGGTGGGGTCAGAGGGGTATGGGAGGAGCCTGGGTAGAATGGGTGGAGTCAGAGAGGAGGGGGTATAGGAGGAGCCTGGGCAGAATGGGTGGGGTCAGACAGCAGAGGAGGGGCTTAGGAGGAGCCTGGGCAGAATGGGTGGGGTCAGAGAGGAGGAGGCTGGGCAGAATGGGTGGGGTCAGACAGCAGAGGAGGGGCTTAGGAGGAGCCTAGTCAGATTGGGTGGGGTCAGAGAGGTGGGGTATAGGAGGAGCCTGGGCAGAATGGGTGGGGTCAGACAGCAGAGGAGGGGCCTAGGAGGAGCCTGGGCAGAATGGGTGGGGTCAGAGAGGAGGGGCTTAGGAGGAGCCTAGTCAGATTGGGTGGGGTCAAATAGGAGGAGCCTGGGCAGAATGGGTGGGGTCAGACAGCACAGGAGGGGCTTAGGAGGAGCCTAGTCAGATTGGGTGGGGTCAGAGAGGAGGGGTATAGGAGGAGCCTGGGCAGAGGGGGTATAGGAGGAGCCTGGGCAGAGGGGGTGGGGTCAGAGAGGAGGGGTATAGGAGGAGCCTGGGCAGAGGGGGTATAGGAGGAGCCTAGTCAGATTGGGTGGGGTCAAATAGGAGGAGCCTGGGCAGAATGGGTGGAGTCAGAGAGGAGGGGGTATAGGAGGAGCCTGGGCAGAATGGGTGGGGTCAGACAGCAGAGGAGGGGCTTAGGAGGAGCCTAGTCAGATTGGGTGGGGTCAGAGAGGTGGGGTATAGGAGGAGCCTGGGGAGAATGGGTGGGGTCAGACAGCAGAGAAGGGGCTTAGGAGGAGCCTTGTCAGATTGGGTGGGGTCAAATAGGAGGAGCCTGGGCAGAGGGGGGTATAGGAGGAGCCTAGTCAGATTGGGTGGGGTCAGAGAGCAGAGGAGGGGCTTAGGAGGAGCCTAGGGGCTTAGGAGGAGCCTAGTCAGATTGGGTGGGGTCAGAGAGGAGGGGCTTAGGAGGAGCCTGGGCAGAATGAGTGGGGTCAGACAGCAGAGGAGGGGCTTAGGAGGAGCCTAGGGGCTTAGGAGGAGCCTAGTCAGATTGGGTGGGGTCAAATAGGAGGAGCCTGGGCAGAATGGGTGGGGTCAGAGGGGTATGGGAGGAGCCTGGGTAGAATGGGTGGAGTCAGAGAGGAGGGGGTATAGGAGGAGCCTGGGCAGAGGGGGGTGTAGGAGGAGCCTAGTCAGATTGGGTGGGGTCAAATAGGAGGAGCCTGGGCAGAATGGGTGGGGTCAGAGGGGTATGGGAGGAGCCTGGGTAGAATGGGTGGAGTCAGAGAGGAGGGGGTATAGGAGGAGCCTGGCAGAGGGGGGTGTAGGAGGAGCCTAGTCAGATTGGGTGGGGTCAAATAGGAGGAGCCTGGGCACAATGGGAGGGGTCAGAGGGGTATGGGAGGAGCCTGGGTAGAATGGGTGGAGTCAGAGAGGAGGGGTATAGGAGGAGCCTAGTCAGAGGGGGTGGGGTCAGAGAGGAGGGGCTTAGGAGGAGCCTAGTCAGATTGGGTGGGGTCAAATAGGAGGAGCCTGGGCAGAATGGGTGGAGTCAGAGAGGTGGGGCTTAGGAGGAGCCTGGGCAGAATGGGTGGGGTCAGAGAGGAGGGGCTTAGGCGGAGCCTGGGCAGAATGGGTGGGGTCAGACAGCAGAGGAGGGGCTTAGGAGGAGCCTGGGCAGGAGGAGGGGGTATATGGGCAGAATGGGTGGGGTCAGAGAGGAGGGGCTTAGGAGAAGCCTGGGCAGAATGGGTGGAGTCAGAGAGGAGGGGGTATAGGAGGAGCCTGGGCAGAATGGGTATAGGAGGAGCCTAGTCAGATTGGGTGTGGTCAAATAGGAGGAGCCTGGGCAGTATGGGTGGGGTCAGAGAGGAGGGGGTATAGGAGGAGCCTGGCAGAGGGGGGTATAGGAGGAGCCTGGGCAGAGGGGGGTGTAGGAGGAGCCTAGTCAGATTGGGTG
The DNA here is from genome assembly GCF_964263255.1 of Lissotriton vulgaris. Taxonomy (NCBI): domain Eukaryota; kingdom Metazoa; phylum Chordata; class Amphibia; order Caudata; family Salamandridae; genus Lissotriton; species Lissotriton vulgaris. The sequence continues at coordinate 1,005,233,522 of NC_141695.1, forward strand.
GGGTCAAATAGGAGGAGCCTGGGCAGAATGGGTGGGGTCAGAGGGGTATGGGAGGAGCCTGGGTAGAATGGGTGGAGTCAGAGAGAAGGGGGTATAGGAGGAGCCTGGCAGAGGGGGGTGTAGGAGGAGCCTAGTCAGATTGGGTGGGGTCAAATAGGAGGAGCCTGGGCAGAATAGGTGGGGTCAGAGGGGTATGGGAGGAGCCTGGGTAGAATGGGTGGAGTCAGAGAGGAGGGGGTATAGGAGGAGCCTGGCAGAGGGGGGTGTAGGAGGAGCCTAGTCAGATTGGGTGGGGTCAAATAGGAGGAGCCTGGGCAGAGGGGGTGGGGTCAGAGAGGAGGGGTATAGGAGGAGCCTGGGCAGAATGGGTGGGGTCAGACAGCAGAGGAGGGGCTTAGGAGGAGCCTGGGCAGGAGGAGGGGGTATATGGGCAGAATGGGTGGGGTCAGAGAGGAGGGGCTTAGGAGGAGCCTGGGCAGAATGGGTGGAGTCAGAGAGGAGGGGGTATAGGAGGAGCCTGGGCAGAATGGGTATAGGAGGAGCCTAGTCAGATTGGGTGTGGTCAAATAGGAGGAGCCTGGGCAGAATGGGTGGGGTCAGAGAGGAGGGGGTATAGGAGGAGCCTGGCAGAGGGGGGTATAGGAGGAGCCTGGGCAGAGGGGGGTGTAGGAGGAGCCTAGTCAGATTGGGTGGGGTCAAATAGGAGGAGCCTGGGCAGAATGGGTGGGGTCAGAGGGGTATGGGAGGAGCCTGGGTAGAATGGGTGGAGTCAGAGAGGAGGGGGTATAGGAGGAGCCTGGCAGAGGGGGGTGTAGGAGGAGCCTAGTCAGATTGGGTGGGGTCAAATAGGAGGAGATGGGCAGAATGGGTGGGGTCAGAGGGGTATGGGAGGAGCCTGGGTAGAATGGGTGGAGTCAGAGAGGAGGGGGTATAGGAGGAGCCTGGCAGAGGGGGGTGTAGGAGGAGCCTAGTCAGATTGGGTGGGGTCAAATAGGAGGAGCCTGGGCAGAGGGGGTGGGGTCAGAGAGGAGGGGTATAGGAGGAGCCTGGGCAGAATGGGTGGGGTCAGACAGCAGAGGAGGGGCCTAGGAGGAGCCTGGGCAGAATGGGTGGGGTCAGAGAGGAGGGGCTTAGGAGGAGCCTAGTCAGATTGGGTGGGGTCAAATAGGAGGAGCCTGGGCAGAATGGGTGGGGTCAGACAGCAGAGGAGGGGCTTAGGAGGAGCCTAGTCAGATTGGGTGAGGTCAGAGAGGAGGGGTATAGGAGGAGCCTGGGCAGAGGGGGTATAGGAGGAGCCTGGGCAGAGGGGGTGGGGTCAGAGAGGAGGGGTATAGGAGGAGCCTGGGCAGAGGGGGTATAGGAGGAGCCTAGTCAGATTGGGTGGGGTCAAATAGGAGGAGCCTGGGCAGAATGGGTGGAGTCAGAGAGGAGGGGGTATAGGAGGAGCCTGGGCAGAATGGGTGGGGTCAGACAGCAGAGGAGGGGCTTAGGAGGAGCCTAGTCAGATTGGGTGGGGTCAGAGAGGTGGGGTATAGGAGGAGCCTGGGGAGAATGGGTGGGGTCAGACAGCAGAGAAGGGGCTTAGGAGGAGCCTTGTCAGATTGGGTGGGGTCAAATAGGAGGAGCCTGGGCAGAGGGGGGTATAGGAGGAGCCTAGTCAGATTGGGTGGGGTCAGAGAGCAGAGGAGGGGCTTAGGAGGAGCCTAGGGGCTTAGGAGGAGCCTAGTCAGATTGGGTGGGGTCAGAGAGGAGGGGCTTAGGAGGAGCCTGGGCAGAATGAGTGGGGTCAGACAGCAGAGGAGGGGCTTAGGAGGAGCCTAGGGGCTTAGGAGGAGCCTAGTCAGATTGGGTGGGGTCAAATAGGAGGAGCCTGGGCAGAATGGGTGGGGTCAGAGGGGTATGGGAGGAGCCTGGGTAGAATGGGTGGAGTCAGAGAGGAGGGGGTATAGGAGGAGCCTGGGCAGAGGGGGGTGTAGGAGGAGCCTAGTCAGATTGGGTGTGGTCAAATAGGAGGAGCCTGGGCAGAATGGGTGGGGTCAGAGAGGAGGGGGTATAGGAGGAGCCTGGCAGAGGGGGGTATAGGAGGAGCCTGGGCAGAGGGGGGTGTAGGAGGAGCCTAGTCAGATTGGGTGGGGTCAAATAGGAGGAGCCTGGGCAGAATGGGTGGGGTCAGAGGGGTATGGGAGGAGCCTGGGTAGAATGGGTGGAGTCAGAGAGGAGGGGGTATAGGAGGAGCCTGGCAGAGGGGGGTGTAGGAGGAGCCTAGTCAGATTGGGTGGGGTCAAATAGGAGGAGATGGGCAGAATGGGTGGGGTCAGAGGGGTATGGGAGGAGCCTGGGTAGAATGGGTGGAGTCAGAGAGGAGGGGGTATAGGAGGAGCCTGGCAGAGGGGGGTGTAGGAGGAGCCTAGTCAGATTGGGTGGGGTCAAATAGGAGGAGCCTGGGCAGAGGGGGTGGGGTCAGAGAGGAGGGGTATAGGAGGAGCCTGGGCAGAATGGGTGGGGTCAGACAGCAGAGGAGGGGCCTAGGAGGAGCCTGGGCAGAATGGGTGGGGTCAGAGAGGAGGGGCTTAGGAGGAGCCTAGTTAGATTGGGTGGGGTCAAATAGGAGGAGCCTGGGCAGAATGGGTGGGGTCAGACAGCAGAGGAGGGGCTTAGGAGGAGCCTAGTCAGATTGGGTGGGGTCAGAGAGGAGGGGTATAGGAGGAGCCTGGGCAGAGGGGGTATAGGAGGAGCCTGGGCAGAGGGGGTGGGGTCAGAGAGGAGGGGTATAGGAGGAGCCTGGGCAGAGGGGGTATAGGAGGAGCCTAGTCAGATTGGGTGGGGTCAAATAGGAGGAGCCTGGGCAGAATGGGTGGAGTCAGAGAGGAGGGGGTATAGGAGGAGCCTGGGCAGAATGGGTGGGGTCAGACAGCAGAGGAGGGGCTTAGGAGGAGCCTAGTCAGATTGGGTGGGGTCAGAGAGGTGGGGTATAGGAGGAGCCTGGGGAGAATGGGTGGGGTCAGACAGCAGAGAAGGGGCTTAGGAGGAGCCTTGTCAGATTGGGTGGGGTCAAATAGGAGGAGCCTGGGCAGAGGGGGGTATAGGAGGAGCCTAGTCAGATTGGGTGGGGTCAGAGAGCAGAGGAGGGGCTTAGGAGGAGCCTAGGGGCTTAGGAGGAGCCTAGTCAGATTGGGTGGGGTCAGAGAGGAGGGGCTTAGGAGGAGCCTGGGCAGAATGAGTGGGGTCAGACAGCAGAGGAGGGGCTTAGGAGGAGCCTAGGGGCTTAGGAGGAGCCTAGTCAGATTGGGTGGGGTCAAATAGGAGGAGCCTGGGCAGAATGGGTGGAGTCAGAGAGGTGGGGCTTAGGAGGAGCCTGGGCAGAATGGGTGGGGTCAGAGAGGAGGGGCTTAGGCGGAGCCTGGGCAGAATGGGTGGGGTCAGACAGCAGAGGAGGGGCTTAGGAGGAGCCTGGGCAGGAGGAGGGGGTATATGGGCAGAATGGGTGGGGTCAGAGAGGAGGGGCTTAGGAGGAGCCTGGGCAGAATGGGTGGAGTCAGAGAGGAGGGGGTATAGGAGGAGCCTGGGCAGAATGGGTATAGGAGGAGCCTAGTCAGATTGGGTGTGGTCAAATAGGAGGAGCCTGGGCAGTATGGGTGGGGTCAGAGAGGAGGGGGTATAGGAGGAGCCTGGCAGAGGGGGGTATAGGAGGAGCCTGGGCAGAGGGGGGTGTAGGAGGAGCCTAGTCAGATTGGGTGGGGTCAAATAGGAGGAGCCTGGGCAGAATGGGTGGGGTCAGAGGGGTATGGGAGGAGCCTGGGTAGAATGGGTGGAGTCAGAGAGGAGGGGGTATAGGAGGAGCCTGGCAGAGGGGGGTGTAGGAGGAGCCTAGTCAGATTGGGTGGGGTCAAATAGGAGGAGCCTGGGCAGAATAGGTGGGGTCAGAGGGGTATGGGAGGAGCCTGGGTAGAATGGGTGGAGTCAGAGAGGAGGGGGTATAGGAGGAGCCTGGCAGAGGGGGGTGTAGGAGGAGCCTAGTCAGATTGGGTGGGGTCAAATAGGAGGAGCCTGGGCAGAGGGGGTGGGGTCAGAGAGGAGGGGTATAGGAGGAGCCTGGGCAGAATGGGTGGGGTCAGACAGCAGAGGAGGGGCTTAGGAGGAGCCTGGGCAGGAGGAGGGGGTATATGGGCAGAATGGGTGGGGTCAGAGAGGAGGGGCTTAGGAGGAGCCTGGGCAGAATGGGTGGAGTCAGAGAGGAGGGGGTATAGGAGGAGCCTGGGCAGAATGGGTATAGGAGGAGCCTAGTCAGATTGGGTGTGGTCAAATAGGAGGAGCCTGGGCAGAATGGGTGGGGTCAGAGAGGAGGGGGTATAGGAGGAGCCTGGCAGAGGGGGGTATAGGAGGAGCCTGGGCAGAGGGGGGTGTAGGAGGAGCCTAGTCAGATTGGGTGGGGTCAAATAGGAGGAGCCTGGGCAGAATGGGTGGGGTCAGAGGGGTATGGGAGGAGCCTGGGTAGAATGGGTGGAGTCAGAGAGGAGGGGGTATAGGAGGAGCCTGGCAGAGGGGGGTGTAGGAGGAGCCTAGTCAGATTGGGTGGGGTCAAATAGGAGGAGCCTGGGCAGAATGGGTGGGGTCAGAGGGGTATGGGAGGAGCCTGGGTAGAATGGGTGGAGTCAGAGAGGAGGGGCTTAGGCGGAGCCTGGGCAGAATGGGTGGGGTCAGACAGCAGAGGAGTGGCTTAGGAGGAGCCTGGGCAGAGGGGGTATAGGAGGAGCCTGGCCAGAGGGGGTGGGGTCAGAGAGGAGGGGTATAGGAGGAGCCTGGCAGAGGGGGGTGTAGGAGGAGCCTAGTCAGATTGGGTGGGGTCAAATAGGAGGAGCCTGGGCAGAGGGGGTGGGGTCAGAGAGGAGGGGTATAGGAGGAGCCTGGCAGAGGGGGGTGTAGGAGGAGCCTAGTCAGATTGGGTGGGGTCAAATAGGAGGAGCCTGGGCAGAATGGGTGGGGTCAGACAGCAGAGGAGGGGCTTAGGAGGAGCCTGGGCAGGAGGAGGGGGTATATGGGCAGAATGGGTGGGGTCAGAGAGGAGGGGCTTAGGAGGAGCCTGGGCAGAATGGGTGGAGTCAGAGAGGAGGGGGTATAGGAGGAGCCTGGGCAGAATGGGTATAGGAGGAGCCTAGTCAGATTGGGTGTGGTCAAATAGGAGGAGCCTGGGCAGAATGGGTGGGGTCAGAGAGGAGGGGGTATAGGAGGAGCCTGGCAGAGGGGGGTATAGGAGGAGCCTGGGCAGAGGGGGGTGTAGGAGGAGCCTAGTCAGATTGGGTGGGGTCAAATAGGAGGAGCCTGGGCAGAATGGGTGGGGTCAGAGGGGTATGGGAGGAGCCTGGGTAGAATGGGTGGAGTCAGAGAGGAGGGGGTATAGGAGGAGCCTGGGCAGAATGGGTGGGGTCAGAGAGGAGGAGGCTGGGCAGAATGGGTGGGGTCAGACAGCAGAGGAGGGGCTTAGGAGGAGCCTGGGCAGAGGGGGTGGGGTCAGAGAGGAGGGGTATAGGAGGAGCCTGGGCAGGAGGAGGGGGTATATGGGCAGAATGGGTGGGGTCAGAGAGGAGGGGCTTAGGAGGAGCCTGGGCAGAATGGGTGGAGTCAGAGAGGAGGGGGTATAGGAGGAGCCTGGGCAGAGGGGGGTGTAGGAGGAGCCTAGTCAGATTGGGTGGGGTCAAATAGGAGGAGCCTGGGCACAATGGGAGGGGTCAGAGGGGTATGGGAGTAGCCTGGGTAGAATGGGTGGAGTCAGAGAGGAGGGGGTATAGGAGGAGCCTAGTCAGAGGGGGTGGGGTCAGAGAGGAGGGGCTTAGGAGGAGCCTAGTCAGATTGGGTGGGGTCAAATAGGAGGAGCCTGGGCAGAATGGGTGGGGTCAGAGGGGTATGGGAGGAGCCTGGGTAGAATGGGTGGAGTCAGAGAGGAGGGGGTATAGGAGGAGCCTGGCAGAGGGGGGTGTAGGAGGAGCCTAGTCAGATTGGGTGGGGTCAAATAGGAGGAGCCTGGGCAGAGGGGGTGGGGTCAGAGAGGAGGGGTATAGGAGGAGCCTGGGCAGAATGGGTGGGGTCAGACAGCAGAGGAGGGGCTTAGGAGGAGCCTGGGCAGGAGGAGGGGGTATATGGGCAGAATGGGTGGGGTCAGAGAGGAGGGGCTTAGGAGGAGCCTGGGTAGAATGGGTGGAGTCAGAGAGGAGGGGGTATAGGAGGAGCCTGGGCAGAATGGGTATAGGAGGAGCCTAGTCAGATTGGGTGTGGTCAAATAGGAGGAGCCTGGGCAGAATGGGTGGGGTCAGAGAGGAGGGGGTATAGGAGGAGCCTGGCAGAGGGGGGTATAGGAGGAGCCTGGGCAGAGGGGGGTGTAGGAGGAGCCTAGTCAGATTGGGTGGGGTCAAATAGGAGGAGCCTGGGCAGAATGGGAGGAGCCTGGGTAGAATGGGTGGAGTCAGAGAGGAGGGGGTATAGGAGGAGCCTGGCAGAGGGGGGTGTAGGAGGAGCCTAGTCAGATTGGGTGGGGTCAAATAGGAGGAGCCTGGGCAGAATGGGTGGGGTCAGAGGGGTATGGGAGGAGCCTGGGTAGAATGGGTGGAGTCAGAGAGGAGGGGGTATAGGAGGAGCCTGGGCAGAATGGGTGGGGTCAGACAGCAGAGGAGGGGCTTAGGAGGAGCCTGGGCAGAATGGGTGGGGTCAGAGAGGAGGAGGCTGGGCAGAATGGGTGGGGTCAGACAGCAGAGGAGGGGCTTAGGAGGAGCCTAGTCAGATTGGGTGGGGTCAGAGAGGTGGGGTATAGGAGGAGCCTGGGCAGAATGGGTGGGGTCAGACAGCAGAGGAGGGGCCTAGGAGGAGCCTGGGCAGAATGGGTGGGGTCAGAGAGGAGGGGCTTAGGAGGAGCCTAGTCAGATTGGGTGGGGTCAAATAGGAGGAGCCTGGGCAGAATGGGTAGGGTCAGACAGCACAGGAGGGGCTTAGGAGGAGCCTAGTCAGATTGGGTGGGGTCAGAGAGGAGGGGTATAGGAGGAGCCTGGGCAGAGGGGGTATAGGAGGAGCCTGGGCAGAGGGGGTGGGGTCAGAGAGGAGGGGTATAGGAGGAGCCTGGGCAGAGGGGGTATAGGAGGAGCCTAGTCAGATTGGGTGGGGTCAAATAGGAGGAGCCTGGGCAGAATGGGTGGAGTCAGAGAGGAGGGGGTATAGGAGGAGCCTGGGCAGAATGGGTGGGGTCAGACAGCAGAGGAGGGGCTTAGGAGGAGCCTAGTCAGATTGGGTGGGGTCAGAGAGGTGGGGTATAGGAGGAGCCTGGGGAGAATGGGTGGGGTCAGACAGCAGAGAAGGGGCTTAGGAGGAGCCTTGTCAGATTGGGTGGGGTCAAATAGGAGGAGCCTGGGCAGAGGGGGGTATAGGAGGAGCCTAGTCAGATTGGGTGGGGTCAGAGAGCAGAGGAGGGGCTTAGGAGGAGCCTAGGGGCTTAGGAGGAGCCTAGTCAGATTGGGTGGGGTCAGAGAGGAGGGGCTTAGGAGGAGCCTGGGCAGAATGAGTGGGGTCAGACAGCAGAGGAGGGGCTTAGGAGGAGCCTAGGGGCTTAGGAGGAGCCTAGTCAGATTGGGTGGGGTCAAATAGGAGGAGCCTGGGCAGAATGGGTGGGGTCAGAGGGGTATGGGAGGAGCCTGGGTAGAATGGGTGGAGTCAGAGAGGAGGGGGTATAGGAGGAGCCTGGGCAGAGGGGGGTGTAGGAGGAGCCTAGTCAGATTGGGTGGGGTCAAATAGGAGGAGCCTGGGCAGAATGGGTGGGGTCAGAGGGGTATGGGAGGAGCCTGGGTAGAATGGGTGGAGTCAGAGAGGAGGGGGTATAGGAGGAGCCTGGCAGAGGGGGGTGTAGGAGGAGCCTAGTCAGATTGGGTGGGGTCAAATAGGAGGAGCCTGGGCACAATGGGAGGGGTCAGAGGGGTATGGGAGGAGCCTGGGTAGAATGGGTGGAGTCAGAGAGGAGGGGGTATAGGAGGAGCCTAGTCAGAGGGGGTGGGGTCAGAGAGGAGGGGCTTAGGAGGAGCCTAGTCAGATTGGGTGGGGTCAAATAGGAGGAGCCTGGGCAGAATGGGTGGAGTCAGAGAGGTGGGGCTTAGGAGGAGCCTGGGCAGAATGGGTGGGGTCAGAGAGGAGGGGCTTAGGCGGAGCCTGGGCAGAATGGGTGGGGTCAGACAGCAGAGGAGGGGCTTAGGAGGAGCCTGGGCAGGAGGAGGGGGTATATGGGCAGAATGGGTGGGGTCAGAGAGGAGGGGCTTAGGAGGAGCCTGGGCAGAATGGGTGGAGTCAGAGAGGAGGGGGTATAGGAGGAGCCTGGGCAGAATGGGTATAGGAGGAGCCTAGTCAGATTGGGTGTGGTCAAATAGGAGGAGCCTGGGCAGTATGGGTGGGGTCAGAGAGGAGGGGGTATAGGAGGAGCCTGGCAGAGGGGGGTATAGGAGGAGCCTGGGCAGAGGGGGGTGTAGGAGGAGCCTAGTCAGATTGGGTGGGGTCAAATAGGAGGAGCCTGGGCAGAATGGGTGGGGTCAGAGGGGTATGGGAGGAGCCTGGGTAGAATGGGTGGAGTCAGAGAGGAGGGGGTATAGGAGGAGCCTGGCAGAGGGGGGTGTAGGAGGAGCCTAGTCAGATTGGGTGGGGTCAAATAGGAGGAGCCTGGGCAGAATAGGTGGGGTCAGAGGGGTATGGGAGGAGCCTGGGTAGAATGGGTGGAGTCAGAGAGGAGGGGGTATAGGAGGAGCCTGGCAGAGGGGGGTGTAGGAGGAGCCTAGTCAGATTGGGTGGGGTCAAATAGGAGGAGCCTGGGCAGAGGGGGTGGGGTCAGAGAGGAGGGGTATAGGAGGAGCCTGGGCAGAATGGGTGGGGTCAGACAGCAGAGGAGGGGCTTAGGAGGAGCCTGGGCAGGAGGAGGGGGTATATGGGCAGAATGGGTGGGGTCAGAGAGGAGGGGCTTAGGAGGAGCCTGGGCAGAATGGGTGGAGTCAGAGAGGAGGGGGTATAGGAGGAGCCTGGGCAGAATGGGTATAGGAGGAGCCTAGTCAGATTGGGTGTGGTCAAATAGGAGGAGCCTGGGCAGAATGGGTGGGGTCAGAGAGGAGGGGGTATAGGAGGAGCCTGGCAGAGGGGGGTATAGGAGGAGCCTGGGCAGAGGGGGGTGTAGGAGGAGCCTAGTCAGATTGGGTGGGGTCAAATAGGAGGAGCCTGGGCAGAATGGGTGGGGTCAGAGGGGTATGGGAGGAGCCTGGGTAGAATGGGTGGAGTCAGAGAGGAGGGGGTATAGGAGGAGCCTGGCAGAGGGGGGTGTAGGAGGAGCCTAGTCAGATTGGGTGGGGTCAAATAGGAGGAGATGGGCAGAATGGGTGGGGTCAGAGGGGTATGGGAGGAGCCTGGGTAGAATGGGTGGAGTCAGAGAGGAGGGGGTATAGGAGGAGCCTGGCAGAGGGGGGTGTAGGAGGAGCCTAGTCAGATTGGGTGGGGTCAAATAGGAGGAGCCTGGGCAGAGGGGGTGGGGTCAGAGAGGAGGGGTATAGGAGGAGCCTGGGCAGAATGGGTGGGGTCAGACAGCAGAGGAGGGGCCTAGGAGGAGCCTGGGCAGAATGGGTGGGGTCAGAGAGGAGGGGCTTAGGAGGAGCCTAGTCAGATTGGGTGGGGTCAAATAGGAGGAGCCTGGGCAGAATGGGTGGGGTCAGACAGCAGAGGAGGGGCTTAGGAGGAGCCTAGTCAGATTGGGTGGGGTCAGAGAGGAGGGGTATAGGAGGAGCCTGGGCAGAGGGGGTATAGGAGGAGCCTGGGCAGAGGGGGTGGGGTCTGAGAGGAGGGGTATAGGAGGAGCCTGGGCAGAGGGGGTATAGGAGGAGCCTAGTCAGATTGGGTGGGGTCAAATAGGAGGAGCCTGGGCAGAATGGGTGGAGTCAGAGAGGAGGGGGTATAGGAGGAGCCTGGGCAGAATGGGTGGGGTCAGACAGCAGAGGAGGGGCTTAGGAGGAGCCTAGTCAGATTGGGTGGGGTCAGAGAGGTGGGGTATAGGAGGAGCCTGGGGAGAATGGGTGGGGTCAGACAGCAGAGAAGGGGCTTAGGAGGAGCCTTGTCAGATTGGGTGGGGTCAAATAGGAGGAGCCTGGGCAGAGGGGGGTATAGGAGGAGCCTAGTCAGATTGGGTGGGGTCAGAGAGCAGAGGAGGGGCTTAGGAGGAGCCTAGGGGCTTAGGAGGAGCCTAGTCAGATTGGGTGGGGTCAGAGAGGAGGGGCTTAGGAGGAGCCTGGGCAGAATGAGTGGGGTCAGACAGCAGAGGAGGGGCTTAGGAGGAGCCTAGGGGCTTAGGAGGAGCCTAGTCAGATTGGGTGGGGTCAAATAGGAGGAGCCTGGGCAGAATGGGTGGGGTCAGAGGGGTATGGGAGGAGCCTGGGTAGAATGGGTGGAGTCAGAGAGGAGGGGGTATAGGAGGAGCCTGGGCAGAGGGGGGTGTAGGAGGAGCCTAGTCAGATTGGGTGTGGTCAAATAGGAGGAGCCTGGGCAGAATGGGTGGGGTCAGAGAGGAGGGGGTATAGGAGGAGCCTGGCAGAGGGGGGTATAGGAGGAGCCTGGGCAGAGGGGGGTGTAGGAGGAGCCTAGTCAGATTGGGTGGGGTCAAATAGGAGGAGCCTGGGCAGAATGGGTGGGGTCAGAGGGGTATGGGAGGAGCCTGGGTAGAATGGGTGGAGTCAGAGAGGAGGGGGTATAGGAGGAGCCTGGCAGAGGGGGGTGTAGGAGGAGCCTAGTCAGATTGGGTGGGGTCAAATAGGAGGAGATGGGCAGAATGGGTGGGGTCAGAGGGGTATGGGAGGAGCCTGGGTAGAATGGGTGGAGTCAGAGAGGAGGGGGTATAGGAGGAGCCTGGCAGAGGGGGGTTTAGGAGGAGCCTAGTCAGATTGGGTGGGGTCAAATAGGAGGAGCCTGGGCAGAGGGGGTGGGGTCAGAGAGGAGGGGTATAGGAGGAGCCTGGGCAGAATGGGTGGGGTCAGACAGCAGAGGAGGGGCCTAGGAGGAGCCTGGGCAGAATGGGTGGGGTCAGAGAGGAGGGGCTTAGGAGGAGCCTAGTCAGATTGGGTGGGGTCAAATAGGAGGAGCCTGGGCAGAATGGGTGGGGTCAGACAGCAGAGGAGGGGCTTAGGAGGAGCCTAGTCAGATTGGGTGGGGTCAGAGAGGAGGGGTATAGGAGGAGCCTGGGCAGAGGGGGTATAGGAGGAGCCTGGGCAGAGGGGGTGGGGTCAGAGAGGAGGGGTATAGGAGGAGCCTGGGCAGAGGGGGTATAGGAGGAGCCTAGTCAGATTGGGTGGGGTCAAATAGGAGGAGCCTGGGCAGAATGGGTGGAGTCAGAGAGGAGGGGGTATAGGAGGAGCCTGGGCAGAATGGGTGGGGTCAGACAGCAGAGGAGGGGCTTAGGAGGAGCCTAGTCAGATTGGGTGGGGTCAGAGAGGTGGGGTATAGGAGGAGCCTGGGGAGAATGGGTGGGGTCAGACAGCAGAGAAGGGGCTTAGGAGGAGCCTTGTCAGATTGGGTGGGGTCAAATAGGAGGAGCCTGGGCAGAGGGGGGTATAGGAGGAGCCTAGTCAGATTGGGTGGGGTCAGAGAGCAGAGGAGGGGCTTAGGAGGAGCCTAGGGGCTTAGGAGGAGCCTAGTCAGATTGGGTGGGGTCAGAGAGGAGGGGCTTAGGAGGAGCCTGGGCAGAATGAGTGGGGTCAGACAGCAGAGGAGGGGCTTAGGAGGAGCCTAGGGGCTTAGGAGGAGCCTAGTCAGATTGGGTGGGGTCAAATAGGAGGAGCCTGGGCAGAATGGGTGGGGTCAGAGGGGTATGGGAGGAGCCTGGGTAGAATGGGTGGAGTCAGAGAGGAGGGGGTATAGGAGGAGCCTGGGCAGAGGGGGGTGTAGGAGGAGCCTAGTCAGATTGGGTGGGGTCAAATAGGAGGAGCCTGGGCAGAATGGGTGGGGTCAGAGGGGTATGGGAGGAGCCTGGGTAGAATGGGTGGAGTCAGAGAGGAGGGGGTATAGGAGGAGCCTGGCAGAGGGGGGTGTAGGAGGAGCCTAGTCAGATTGGGTGGGGTCAAATAGGAGGAGCCTGGGCACAATGGGAGGGGTCAGAGGGGTATGGGAGGAGCCTGGGTAGAATGGGTGGAGTCAGAGAGGAGGGGGTATAGGAGGAGCCTAGTCAGAGGGGGTGGGGTCAGAGAGGAGGGGCTTAGGAGGAGCCTAGTCAGATTGGGTGGGGTCAAATAGGAGGAGCCTGGGCAGAATGGGTGGAGTCAGAGAGGTGGGGCTTAGGAGGAGCCTGGGCAGAATGGGTGGGGTCAGAGAGGAGGGGCTTAGGCGGAGCCTGGGCAGAATGGGTGGGGGTCAGACAGCAGAGGAGGGGCTTAGGAGGAGCCTGGGCAGAGGGGGTATAGGAGGAGCCTAGTCAGATTGGGTGGGGTCAAATAGGAGGAGCCTGGGCAGAATGGGTGGGGTCAGACAGCAGAGGAGGGGCTTAGGAGGAGCCAAGTCAGCTTGGGTGGGGTCAAATAGGAGGGGTATAGGAGGAGCCTGGGCAGAATGGGTGGGGTCAGAGGGGTATGGGAGGAGCCTGGGCAGAATGGGTGGAGTCAGAGAGGAGGGGGTATAGGAGGAGCCTGGGCAGAATGGGTGGGGTCAGACAGCAGAGGAGGGGCTTAGGAGGAGCCTGGGCAGAATGGGTGGGGTCAGACAGCAGAGGAGGGGCTTAGGAGGAGCCTGGGCAGAATGGGTGGGGTCAGAGAGGAGATGCTTAGGCAGAGCCTGGGCAGTATGGGTGGGGTCAGACAGCAGAGGAGGGGCTTAGGAGGAGCCTAGTCAGATTGGGTGGGGTCAAATAGGAGGAGCCTAGTCAGAACGGGTGGAGTCAGAGAGGAGGGGGTATAGGAGGAGCCTAGTCAGATTGGGTGGGGTCAGAGAGGAGGGTCTTAGGAGGAGCCTAGGGGCTTAGGAGGAGCCTAGTCAGATTAGGTGGGGTCAGACAGCAGATGAGGGGCTTAGGAGGAGCCTGGGCAGAATTGGTGGGGTCAGAGAGGAGGGGCTTAGGAGGAGCCTGGGCAGAATGGGTGGGGTCAGACAGCAGAGGAGGGGCTTAGGAGGAGCCTAGTCAGATTGGGTGGGGTCAAATAGGAGGGGCCTGGGCAGAATGGGTGAGGTCAGAGAGGAGGGGTATAGGAGGAGCCTAGTCAGATTGGGTGGGGTCAAATAGGAGGGGGTATAGGAGGAGCCTGGGCAGAATGGGTGGGGCCAGACAGCAGAGGAGGGGCTTAGGAGGAACCTAGTCAGATTGGGTGGGGTCAAATAGGAGGAGCCTGGGCAGAATGGGTGGGGTCAGACAGCAGAGGAGGGGCTTAGGAGGAGCCTGGGCAGAATGGGTGGGGTCAGAGAGGAGTATCTTAGGCGGAGCCTGGGCAGAATGGGTGGGGTCAGACAGCAGAGGAGGGGCTTAGGAGGAGCCTAGTCAGATTGGGTGGGGTCAAATAGGAGGAGCCTAGTCAGAATGGGTGGAGTCAGAGAGGAGGGGGTATAGGAGGAGCCTAGTCAGATTGGGTGGGGTCAGAGAGGAGGGGCTTAGGAGGAGCCTATGGGCTTAGGAGGAGCCTAGTCAGATTGGGTGGGGTCAGAGAGGAGGGGTATAGGAGGAGCCTGGGCAGAATGGGTGGGGTCAGACATCAGATGAGGGGCTTAGGAGGAGCCTGGGCAGAATTGGTGGGGTCAGAGAGGAGGGGCTTAGGAGGAGCCTGGGCAGAATGGGTGGGGTCAGACAGCAGAGGAGGGGCTTAGGAGGAGCCTAGTCAGATTGGGTGGGGTCAAATAGGAGGAGCCTGGGCAGAATGGGTGAGGTCAGAGAGGAGGGGTATAGGAGGAGCCTAGTCAGATTGGGTGGGGTCAAATAGGAGGGGGTATAGGAGGAGCCTGGGCAGAATGGGTGGGGCCAGACAGCAGAGGAGGGGCTTAGGAGGAACCTAGTCAGATTGGGTGGGGTCAGAGAGGAGGGGTATAGGAGGAGCCTCCTCCTTACGTTGGCTATGAACTACAGAGGAAAGGCCCGGCCTTACTGTTGGACAAAACATGTATTTATGATTTTAAGAAGTGTAGTCTGACTGTACTGAGAGGGGCTGTACAGTACGGTAAATGCCTGTATACCCCTGCAATGTGCATCCAACTGTCACTTGAGATTCAATAGCGAACGAAGCAGCTGGGTTACTGACTGAATGTAAATGGAAGGCACATAGCAAGGGTGTTTGTGGTCACTCAAATGATTGAAACCTGGTTGATGCACTACCAAAGCTGGGGTTCCAGGAGGGAACATTTGAGGGGCATTGAGATGGTGGTGCCCAGAGGTCAAAATATGTTTCAGAGACAGAGAGGTACTGCGGTCCTGGTCCCACATTGGGGGTAGTCAAAAGTCCGGCTAAAGATTTCTGTCCAACTGTTACCACGTTTTGTGCAGCCTGGCTCCCTCTGTAACGATTCCCCAGTGTCTTTCGATCCTACAGATGACTGTAGCAAACTTCCCAAATTTTTTCTTGGCCTCATACCCCCAAAGGAGTGCCTGACATTTGCCAGCCTAACGATACTCACATTCTGGGAAAAACCTCACTAACCATGCATATTTATGCGCCACACATGGCAAATCCTTGCAATTGCAGAACATCATATTGCACTTGTCATCTTTGAGGTGCTGTAAGTATTTGGATTTGAGGGAAATATTCATCCTTGCTTGCTCTCCCACCTGAAGTCTATGGTGCTGCTGTTCCTTTCTCACATGTCCCTACAAAGAGACAAGTGACACACAGACTCAATCACTCAACAAACATATATGCTTTGACGCTTTCATCTTGCTGTTTACCTTCCAAATGTTCCCCCTTCACCACAAATACAGGCCAGCCATTCCTCATCCCCTCAGTCATCGTAGTCCTTCACTCCTTAGGCCCTGCAAGACAAAAATGAACAAGAATCATGTCAGCAAGCAGAAGAAAAGCCTCAGTGTGCTCTTTTGTTCATACTGCTGCCCACTAGTAACACTTCATGGCCACTGCAGCTTAAGAATAGGACTGAGAAGAGGGCTGTCCTATGCAAATAATGTCCTCCCATGCATACTTTCTTCTGAGACGGTCGGCCGCTTGTGCCGTGATACTGCCTCCAACATATGGTCTTAAACCAAATTTTAAAAAAGCCCACCTGCCTTAGACAAAGGATTTTGCCACTCGAAGGAAGCACATGGGGACATCACCCTCATTTAGCAGGGTCCTAAATTGCCTCCTGTCAGCCTGTATACAGAACAAGGACGTTCGTGGCCGTTCGTGAGCGTTCCTCAAAGGAAGGAGGTGGGTGATTAAATCCACAGTGCCAGGGCAGGCCCAGCCCAGCCCAGCGCAGCCCAGCCCGGCACAGCGCACTGCTGTGGAGGTCCACTCCTTCACATCCCGCAGCAGGCATGATGCAGACCTACTAGAGCAAAGGCTTGACTCTGCTCTTGTCTGTCTCTTAAAGGAAACAATCTTTCCAACTTCTTATTGCACCTAATAAATGGACTCTAGCTTGCCTCAAACTCGACCCATCATTTCATTAGCCAGAGCTCATACTTGACCTTTATTTCTATCCAAGCTCACTGGCACCAAACCCCTGATTTGAGCGAGTGGCTCACACCAAAATGAAAAATCACCATCATCCAACCTATTTTACAATAAGTGTAGCACCATCCTCGCATTCTTGTGCTCAGTTATAACCCCCAATACCACAATTGCACTCTGCAATTCACCAAACTTAAAGGACAAAGAATGAAGACATTGATAAAGGAAGATAAGGCCTTGTCCCTAGCACCTACTTGAGAAATAGGGCGGTTGGTAGAAGGTCATGAGGGAAAACATTTGAAATGTTGGGAGACACCTGCCAAAAAAACACTTAGCAAAAAAGAAAAAAAAATCACTGTTTGAAAATTTCCCACCTTGGGATACTTCTACAGCACTGGCAGGATTCGAACCCTGGCCTGTGAGGGATGTCCCCCCCAAAGGTACAAGCCTTACCTTTGAGCTATCTCCTTGGTGGTCTAGAGGATTGCAGTAGTAACTATAAGCAACATACAGGCCTTGGTGTCCTTCCCTGTGGCTTCCATTGCACATTAAAAGGATGACCATGACATAAGGACAATTTGATAGGCTACTTACATGGAAACCAGTGTGGTCCAGTGGGTAAGTTCCTGCCTTCCATCCAGGCAACCAGGGTTCAAATCCCGGGTTTGGCACCAGGTAAGTAAATTGGTAAGTAGAATGTGTCTGTGTGTTGTGTAAGAGTGGAATCATGCCTAGGGATTGCAGATTGGTTGGTAAGTAAAATAGGTGTGGCCTGAACAGAGACAGGTGAAAGAAAGGGAACAGGTGTTGTGTGTAGAAGGAGGACCCTGGGCAGAATGGGTGTTGTCAGGCGGCAAAGGAGGGGTTTAGGAGGAGCTTAGCCAGATTGGGTGGGGTCAGAGAGGAGGGGTATAGGAGGAGCCTTGTCAGATTGGTAGGGTCAGCCAGCAGAGGAGGAGTTTAGGAGAAGCCAAGTCTGATTGGGTGGGGTTAGAGAGGAGGGGTATAGGAGGAGCCTGGGCAGAATGGGTGGGGTCAGACAGCAGAGGAGGGGTTTAGGAGGAGCCTAGCTAGATTGGGTGGGGTCAGAGAGAAGGGGTATAGGAGGAGCCTGGGCAGAATGGGTGGAGTCAGAGAGGAGGGGGTATAGGAGGGGTCGGGTGGAGTCAGAGAGGAAGGGGGTATGGAAAGAGCCTGGGCAGAGGGGGTATAGGAGGAGCTTGGGCAGGTTGGGTGGGGTCAGAGAGGAGGGGTATAGGAGGAGCCTGGGCAGAATGGGTGGAGTCAGAGAGGAGGGGGTATAGGAGGGGTTGGGTGGAGTCAGAGAGGAGGGATATAGGAGGAGCCTGGGCAGGTTGGGTGGGGTCAGAGAGGCGGGGTATAGGAGGAGCCTGGGCAGAATGGGTGGGGTCAGACAGCAGAGGAGGGGTTTAGGAGGAGCCTTGTCAGATTGGGTGGGGTCAAATAGGAGGGGCTTAGGGGGAGCCTGGGCAGGTTAGGTGGGGTCAGAGAGGTGGAGTCGGAGGGGTATAGGAGGAGCATGGGCAGAATGGGTGGGGTCAGACAGCAGTGGAGGGGTTTAGGAGGAGCCTAGTTAGATTTGGTGAGGTCAAAATGGGTGGGGTCAGACAGCAGAGGAGGAGCCTAGTCAGATTGGATGGGTTCAAATAGGAGGGGCTTAGGAGGAGCCTGGGCAGGTTGGGTGGGGTCAGAGAGGAGGGTAAGGGAGGAGCCTGGGCAGAATGGGAAGAGTCGGAGAGGGTATAGGAGGAGCCTGGGCAGAATGGGTGGGGTCAGACAGCAGAGGAGGGGTTTAGGAGGAGCCTGGGCAGGTTGGGGTCAGAGAGGAGGGGTATAGCAGGAGTTGGGTGGAGTCAGAGAGGAGGGGGTATAGGAGGAGGTTGGGTGGGGTCAGAGAGGAGGGGTATAGGAGGAGCCTGGGCAGAATGGGTGGGGTCAGACAGCAAAGGAGGGGTTGAGGAGGAGCCTAGTCAGATTGGGTGAGGTCAGAATGGGTGCGGTCAGACAGCAGAGGAGGGGCTTAGGAGGAGCCTAGTCAGATTGGGTGGGGTCAGAGAGGAGGGGTATAGGAGGAGCCTGGGCAGAATGGGTGGAGTCAGAGAGGAGGGGGTATAGGAGGGGTTGGGTGGAGTCAGAGAGGAGGGATATAGGAGGAGCCTGGGCAGGTTGGGTGGGGTCAGAGAGGAGGGGTATAGGAGGAGCCTGGGCAGAATGGGTGGGGTCAGACAGCAGAGGAGGGGGTTAGGAGGAGCCTAGTCAGATTGGGTGGGGTCAGAGAGGAGGGGTATAGGAAGAGCCTGGGCAGGTTGGGTGGGGTCAGAGAGGAGGGGTATAGGAGGAGCCTGGGCAGAATGGGTGGGGTCAGACAGCAGAGGAGGGGCTTAGGAGGAGCCTAGTCAGATTGGGTGGGGTCAAATAGGAGGGGTATAGGAGGAGCCTGGGCAATAATGGGTGGGGTAAGAGAGGAAGGGTGTAGGAGGAGCCTGGGTAGAATGGGTGGGGTCAGACAGCAGAGGAGGGGTTTAGGAGGAGCCTAGTCAGATTGGGTGAGGTCAGAGAGGAGGGGTATAGGAGGAGCCTGAGCAGAATGGGTGGGGTCAGACAGCAGAGGAGGGGCTTAGGAGGAGCCTAGTCAGATTGGGTGGGGTCAGAGAGGAGGGGTATAGGAGGAGCCTGGGCAGAATGGGTGGAGTCAGAGAGGAGGGGGTATAGGAGGGGTCGGGGGAGTCAGAGAGGAGGGGGTATAGGAGGAGCCTGTGCAGGTTGGGTGGGGTCAGAGAGGAGGGGTATAGGAGGAGCCTGGGCAGAATGGGTGAAGTCAGAGAGGAGGGGGTATAGGAGGGGTTGGGTGGATTCAGAGAGGAGGTGGTATAAGAGGAGCCTGGGCAGGTTGGGTGGGGTCAGATAGGAGGGGTATAGGAGGAGCCTGGGCAGGTTGGGGTCAGAGAGGAGGGGTATAGGAGGAGCCTGTGCAGAATGGGTGGAGTCAGAGAGGAGGGGGTATAGGAGGGGTTGGTTGGAGTCAGAGAGGAGGGGGTATAGGAGGAGCCTGGGCAGAATGGGTGGGGTCAGACAGCAGAGGATGGGTTTAGGAGGAGCCTAGTCAGATTGGGTGGGGTCAGAGAGGAGGGGTATAGGAGGAGCCTGGGCAGAATGGGTGGAGTCAGAGAGGAGGGGGTATAGGAGGGGTCGGGTGGAGTCAGAGAGGAAGGGGGTATAGAAAGAGCCTGGGCAGAGGGGGTATAGGAGGAGCTTGGGCAGGTTGGGTGGGGTCAGAGAGGAGGGGTATAGGAGGAGCCTGGGCAGAATGGGTGGAGTCAGAGAGGAGGGGGTATAGGAGGGGTTGGGTGGAGTCAGAGAGGAGGGGGTATAGAAGGAGCCTGGGCAGAGGGGGTATAGGAGGAGCCTGGGCAGGAGGAGGGGGTATATGGGCAGAATGGGTGGGGTCAGAGAGGAGGGGCTTAGGAGGAGCCTGGGCAGAATGGGTGGAGTCAGAGAGGAGGGGGTATAGGAGGAGCCTGGGCAGAATGGGTATAGGAGGAGCCTAGTCAGATTGGGTGTGGTCAAATAGGAGGAGCCTGGGCAGAATGGGTGGGGTCAGAGAGGAGGGGGTATAGGAGGAGCCTGGCAGAGGGGGGTATAGGAGGAGCCTGGGCAGAGGGGGGTGTAGGAGGAGCCTAGTCAGATTGGGTGGGGTCAAATAGGAGGAGCCTGGGCAGAATGGGTGGGGTCAGAGGGGTATGGGAGGAGCCTGGGTAGAATGGGTGGAGTCAGAGAGGAGGGGGTATAGGAGGAGCCTGGCAGAGGGGGGTGTAGGAGGAGCCTAGTCAGATTGGGTGGGGTCAAATAGGAGGAGCCTGGGCAGAATGGGTGGGGTCAGAGGGGTATGGGAGGAGCCTGGGTAGAATGGGTGGAGTCAGAGAGGAGGGGCTTAGGCGGAGCCTGGGCAGAATGGGTGGGGTCAGACAGCAGAGGAGTGGCTTAGGAGGAGCCTGGGCAGAGGGGGTATAGGAGGAGCCTGGCCAGAGGGGGTGGGGTCAGAGAGGAGGGGTATAGGAGGAGCCTGGCAGAGGGGGGTGTAGGAGGAGCCTAGTCAGATTGGGTGGGGTCAAATAGGAGGAGCCTGGGCAGAGGGGGTGGGGTCAGAGAGGAGGGGTATAGGAGGAGCCTGGCAGAGGGGGGTGTAGGAGGAGCCTAGTCAGATTGGGTGGGGTCAAATAGGAGGAGCCTGGGCAGAATGGGTGGGGTCAGACAGCAGAGGAGGGGCTTAGGAGGAGCCTGGGCAGGAGGAGGGGGTATATGGGCAGAATGGGTGGGGTCAGAGAGGAGGGGCTTAGGAGGAGCCTGGGCAGAATGGGTGGAGTCAGAGAGGAGGGGGTATAGGAGGAGCCTGGGCAGAATGGGTATAGGAGGAGCCTAGTCAGATTGGGTGTGGTCAAATAGGAGGAGCCTGGGCAGAATGGGTGGGGTCAGAGAGGAGGGGGTATAGGAGGAGCCTGGCAGAGGGGGGTATAGGAGGAGCCTGGGCAGAGGGGGGTGTAGGAGGAGCCTAGTCAGATTGGGTGGGGTCAAATAGGAGGAGCCTGGGCAGAATGGGTGGGGTCAGAGGGGTATGGGAGGAGCCTGGGTAGAATGGGTGGAGTCAGAGAGGAGGGGGTATAGGAGGAGCCTGGGCAGAATGGGTGGGGTCAGAGAGGAGGAGGCTGGGCAGAATGGGTGGGGTCAGACAGCAGAGGAGGGGCTTAGGAGGAGCCTGGGCAGAGGGGGTGGGGTCAGAGAGGAGGGGTATAGGAGGAGCCTGGGCAGGAGGAGGGGGTATATGGGCAGAATGGGTGGGGTCAGAGAGGAGGGGCTTAGGAGGAGCCTGGGCAGAATGGGTGGAGTCAGAGAGGAGGGGGTATAGGAGTGGTTGGGTGGAGTCAGAGAGGAGGGGCTTAGGAGGAGCCTGGGCAGGTTGGGTGGGGTCAGAGAGGAGTGGTATAGGAGGGGTTGGGTAGAGTCAGAGAGGAGGGGTATAGGAGGAGCCTGGGCAGAATGGGTGGGGTCAGACAGCAGAGGAGGGGTTTAGGAGGAGCCTAGTCAGATTGGGTGGGGTCAGAGAGGAGGAGTATAGGAGGAGCCTGTGCAGAATGGGTGGGGTCAGACAGCAGAGGAGGGGTTTAGGAGGAGCCTAGTCAGATTGGGTGGGGTCAGAGAGGAGGGGTATAGGAGGAGCCGGGGCAGAATGGGTGGAGTCAGAGAGGAGGGGGTATAGGAGGGGTCAGGTGGAGTCAGAGAGGAGGGGGTATAGGAGGAGCCTGAGCAGAGGGGGTATAGGAGGAGCCTGGGCAGGTTGGGTGGGGTCAGAGAGAAGGGGTATAGGAGGAGCCTGGGCAGAATGGGTGGAGTCAGAGAGGAGGGGGTATAGGAGGGGTTGGGTGGAGTCAGAGAGGAGGGGTATAGGAGGAGGAGGGGGTATAGGAGGGGTTGGGTGGAGTCAGAGAGGAGGGGGTATAGGAGGAGCCTGGGCAGAATGGTTGGGGTCAGACAGCAGAGGAGGGGTTTAGGAGGAGCCTAGTTAGATTGGGTGAGGTCAGAGAGGAGGGGTATAGGAGGAGCCTGGGCAGAATGGGTGGGGTCAGACAGCAGAGGAGGGGTTTAGGAGGAGCCAAGTCAGATTGGGTGAGGTCAGAATGGGTGGGTTCAGACAGCAGAGGAGGGGCTTAGGAGGGGTTGGGTGAAGTCAGAGAGGAGGGGGTATAGGAGGAGCCTGGGCAGGTTGGGTGGGGTCAGAGAGGCGGGGTATAGGAAGAGCCTGGGCAGAATAGGTGGGGTCAGACAGCAGAGGAGGGGTTTAGGAGGAGCCTAGTCAGATTGGTTGGGGTCAGAGAGGAGGGGTATAGGAGGAGCCTAGTCAGATTGGGTGGGGTCAGAGAGGAGGGGTATAGGAGGAGCCTGGGCAGAATGGATGGAGTCAGAGAGGAGGGGGTATAGGAGGGGTCGGGTGGAGTCAGAGAGGAGGGGGTATAGGAAGAGCCTGGGCAGAGGGGGTATAGGAGGAGCCTGGGCAGGTTGGGTGGGGTCAGAGAGGAGGGGTAAAGGAGGAGCCTGGGCAAAATGGGTGGAGTCAGAGAGGAGGGTGTATAGGAGGGGTTGGGTGGATTCAGAGAGAAGGGGGTATAAGAGGAGCCTGGGCAGGTTGGGTGGGGTCAGAGAGGAGGGGTATAGGAGGAGCCTGGGCAGAGTGGGTGGGGTCAGACAGCAGAGGAGGGGTTTAGGAGGAGCCTAGTCAGATTGGGTGAGGTCAAAGAGGAGGGGTATAGGAGGAGCCTGGGCTGTTTGGGGTCAGAGAGGAGGGGTATAGGAGGAGCGTGGGCAGAATGGGTGGGGTCAGACAGCAGAGGAGGGGTTTAGGAGGAGCCAAGTCAGATTGGGTGAGGTCAGAATGGGTGGGTTCAGACAGCAGAGGAGGGGCTTAGGAGGAGCCTAGTCAGATTGGATGGGGTCAGAGAGGAGGAGTATAGGAGGAGGCTGGGCAGAATGGGTGGAGTCAGAGAGGAGGGGGTATAGGAGGGATCGGGTGGAGTCAGAGAGGAGGGGGTATAGAAGGAGCCTGGGCAGAGGGGGTATAGAAGGAGCCTGGGCAGAGGGGGTATAGGAGGAGCCTGGGCAGGGTGGGTGGATAGTCCCCCTATCCAGCACAGGGCCTACAGAGTTCCCGATCGGGTACGCGCCTGCATCCTGTCGGAGGTCTACAAGATGCTGGCTCTAGGAGTAATCGAGCCCTCCGACAGCCCCTGGGCCAGCCCGGTCGTGCTGGTCACCAAGGCCGCCGCCCCTGGCGTCGCCCCAGAACTCAGATTTTGTGTGGACTACCCGGGCTTGAATGCCCTCACCCGAACAGACGCTCACCCCATCCCTCGGGCTGATGAGCTGATCGACCGCCTGGGGGCCGCCCGCTACCTGAGCACCTTTGACCTGACTGCGGGCTACTGGCAGATCGGCCTCACTCTGGGTGCACAGGAACGATCCGCCTTCTCCACCCCGGATGGCCACTACCACTTCAAGGTGATGCCCTTCGGAATGAAAAACGCCCCACCACCTTCCAGAGACTCGTGAACAAGGTGTTGGCGGGGCTCGAGGAGTTCAGCGCCGCCTATCTGGACGATATTGCCGTGTACAGTCTCCACTGGGCGGAACACTTCCAACACCTCCGGGAGGTCTTGGCCGCCCTCCGGCGGGCAGGACTAACAATCAAGGCCAGCAAGTGCCAAATCGGCCAAGGGTCCGTGACCTACCTGGGGCACCAGGTGGGAAGTGGCCAGGTGGCCCCTCTCCAACCCAAGATCGCCACCATCCGGGCCTGGGAGCCTCCGGTCACCCAAACAGAGGTCCGAGCCTTCCTGGGGCTCACCGGATACTACCGGCGCTTCGTGAAGGACTATGGCAGCATTGTGGGGCCCCTCACAGAACTCACGTCAAAGAAGCACCCACCGAAGGTACACTGGACCCCTGAGTGTCAGGCCGCCTTTGAGACCCTCAAGACAGCAATGTGCATCGCCACCGTGCTCCAAGCCCCCGACTACAGCCGGGAATTTATAGTACAGACCGATGCCTCCGATCACGGCGTCGGGCCGTTCTCTCCCAAATCAATGCAGAGGGAGTTGACCAGCCAGTAGCCTTCATCAGCCGACGCCTGCTGGCCCAAGAACAGAGCTGGAGCACCATAGAGTGAGAGGCCTTCGCCGTGATGTGGCCCCTCAAGAAGCTCCGGCCCTATCCCTTCAGTACCTACTTCCGGGTGCAAACAGACCACCGACCTCTGCAATGGCTGATGCAGATGCGAGGAGAGAATCCGAAGCTGTTGCGTTGGTCCATCTCCCTGCAAGGGATGGACTTCACTGTGGAGCATCGCCCAGGCCATGACCACGCCAACGCGGACGGCCTGTCCCGCTTCTTCCGCCTCGGCGTGGAGATTACCCAAGAGGATGGGTGACTCTCCCTGCCGTCAGCTGGGGGGGACGCATGTTGGACTGGCCTCGTGGCGTGGTCCGACCCCTCCCGCATGGCGGGTCCCGGACTACCGCTACCCCTGTTCCCCGGACAAGAGCCGCACCTTCAGCCCTCCGGGTCACCCCCAGCTCTTCCCCGACGGAACTCAGACTCGTATTCGCAACCTTCTCGGCTGGCCCGGGCCCTTTCCCGAACCACCGTCCCCGGCCCAGCCACCATCTTGGACCCTCCACGACCGGGCCTCGTGGCCTCGGGTCGACCTCAGCCTCAGGCCCAGCCAAGCCCCAACATCAAGGCACCACCATCCACCCAGGGGATAAAGAGACCACTTGGCGAGTCAATGGGAGAAAGAGTTTCGATGGTCCCCATCCGCCTGGTTTTGATCGCCCCCGGCCTCCCTGGGCGCTGGCTCTACCCCCCGCTGGGTGTCTGGACTCCCTCCTCCCGGACCCCCCCGACCTCCAAGTGCGAGGGTCCGGACATCAAAGGGCACCAGATCTATAACTGGGGCAGCTCCAGAGCAGGAAGTCAGTTGTATCCTGGAGCCGAGAGACACCGAGACAAACTCATCCTTGGAGGCCTGCTGGCGCTGCCGCGGCTCCTCTTCGTGAACCACCTTTGAAGGCCTGCTGGCGCTGCCGCGGCTCATCTCCGTGAACCATCTTTGTAGGCCTGCTGGCTCTGCCGCGGCTCCTCTTCGTGAACCACCTTTGAAGGCCTGCTGGCGCTGCCGCGGCTCATCTTCTTGAACCATCTTTGTAGGCCTGCTGGCGCTGCCGCGGCTCCTCTTCGTGAACCACCTTTGAAGGCCTGCTGGCGCTGCCGCGGCTCATCTTGGTGAACTATCTTTGAAGGCCTGCTGGCGCTGCCGCGGCTCATCTTCGTGAACCATCCTTAAAGGCCTGCTGGCGCTGCCGCGGCTCATCTTCGTGAACTATCTTTGAAGGATTGCTGGCGCTGCCGCGGCACATCTTCGTGAACCATCCTTGAAGGCCTGCTGGAGCTGCCGCGGCTCATCTTCGTGAACCATCCTTGAAGGCCTGCTGGCGCTGCCGCGGCTCATCTCCGTGAACCATCTTTGTAGGCCTGCTGGCGCTGCCGCGGCTCCTCTCCGTGAACCACCTTTGAAGGCCTGCTGGCGCTGCCGCGGCTCATCTTCGTGAACTATCTTTGAAGGCCTGCTGGCGCTGCCGCTGCTCATCTTCGTGAACCATCCTTGAAGGCCTGCTGGCGCTGCCGCGGCTCATCTTCGTGAACCATCCTTGAAGGCCTGCTGGCGCTGCCGCGGCCCCTACCAGGGAACCCTCCAGCTCGCGGATTGAGAGCTGTGCGCCAGATATCCTTGTACCAGACCGGTACTGAGACTGTCCCGCTACCCCCTTTCCCCAGAGACTAGAAGTGAAGGAATCCTAGTAACCTGTTCCTCCCGTATCGTGAAGATAATCTGCCTAAGAATACTGATAAAAGTGTTAAGAACCTATCTTTGTGTGGCGTCCATCTGTGGGGGGGGGTAGTTGCTCGTCGGTACGATCTAAGGAGAGGGCCCTCGCCAGGAGGCCTCTCCCCCTTGCTCGGCCGACCCTCAGGTTCCCTGTCTAATACTGGTTGATGCACTACCAAAGCTGGGGTACCAGGAGGGAACATTTGAGGGGCATTGAGATGGTGGTGTCCAGAGGTCAAAATATGTTTCAGAGACAGAGAGGTACTGCGGTCCTGGTCCCACATTGGGTGTAGTCAAAAGTCCTGCTAAAGATTTCTGTCCAAATGTTACCACGTTTTGTGCAGCCTGGCTCCCTCTGTAACGATTCCCCAGTGTCTTTCGATCCAACAGATGACTGTAGCAAACTTCCCAAATTTTTTCTTGGCCTCATAACCCCAAAGGAGTGCCTGACATTTGCCAGCCTAACGATACTCACATTCTGGAAAAAACCTCACTAACCATGCATATTTATGCACCACACATGGCAAATCCTTGCAATTGCAGAACATCATATTGCACTTGTCATCTTTGAGGTGCTGTAAGTATTTGGATTTGAGGGAAATATTCATCCTTGCTTGCTCTCCCACCTGAAGTCTATGGTGCTGCTGTTCCTTTCTCACATGTCCCTACAAAGAGACAAGTGACACACAGACTCAATCACTCAACAAACATATATGCTTTGACGCTTTCATCTTGCTGTTTACCTTCCAAATGTTCCCCCTTCACCACAAATACAGGCCAGCCATTCCTCATCCCCTCAGTCATCGTAGTCCTTCACTCCTTAGGCCCTGCAAGACAAAAATGAACAAGAATCATGTCAGCAAGCAGAAGAAAAGCCTCAGTGTGCTCTTTTGTTCATACTGCTGCCCACTAGTAACACTTCATGGCCACTGCAGCTTAAGAATAGGACTGAGAAGAGGGCTGTCCTATGCAAATAATGTCCTCCCATGCATACTTTCTTCTGAGACGGTCGGCCGCTTGTGCCGTGATACTGCCTCCAACATATGGTCTTAAACCAAATTTTAAAAAAGCCCACCTGCCTTAGACAAAGGATTTTGCCACTCGAAGGAAGCACATGGGGACATCACCCTCATTTAGCAGGGTCCTAAATTGCCTCCTGTCAGCCTGTATACAGAACAAGGACGTTCGTGGCCGTTCGTGAGCGTTCCTCAAAGGAAGGAGGTGGGTGATTAAATCCACAGTGCCAGGGCAGGCCCAGCCCAGCCCAGCGCAGCCCAGCCCGGCACAGCGCACTGCTGTGGAGGTCCACTCCTTCACATCCCGCAGCAGGCATGATGCAGACCTACTAGAGCAAAGGCTTGACTCTGCTCTTGTCTGTCTCTTAAAGGAAACAATCTTTCCAACTTCTTATTGCACCTAATAAATGGACTCTAGCTTGCCTCAAACTCGACCCATCATTTCATTAGCCAGAGCTCATACTTGACCTTTATTTCTATCCAAGCTCACTGGCACCAAACCCCTGATTTGAGCGAGTGGCTCACACCAAAATGAAAAATCACCATCATCCAACCTATTTTACAATAAGTGTAGCACCATCCTCGCATTCTTGTGCTCAGTTATAACCCCCAATACCACAATTGCACTCTGCAATTCACCAAACTTAAAGGACAAAGAATGAAGACATTGATAAAGGAAGATAAGGCCTTGTTCCTAGCACCTACTTGAGAAATAGGGCGGTTGGTAGAAGGTCATGAGGGAAAACATTTGAAATGTTGGGAGACACCTGCCAAAAAAACACTTAGCAAAAAAGAAAAAAAAATCACTGTTTGAAAATTTCCCACCTTGGGATACTTCTACAGCACTGGCAGGATTCGAACCCTGGCCTGTGAGGGCTGTCCCCCCCAAAGGTACAAGCCTTACCTTTGAGCTATCTCCTTGGTGGTCTAGAGGATTGCAGTAGTAACTATAAGCAACATACAGGCCTTGGTGTCCTTCCCTGTGGCTTCCATTGCACATTAAAAGGATGACCATGACATAAGGACAATTTGATAGGCTACTTACATGGAAACCAGTGTGGTCCAGTGGGTAAGTTCCTGCCTTCCATCCAGGCAACCAGGGTTCAAATCCCGGGTTTGGCACCAGGTAAGTAAATTGGTAAGTAGAATGTGTCTGTGTGTTGTGTAAGAGTGGAATCATGCCTAGGGATTGCAGATTGGTTGGTAAGTAAAATAGGTGTGGCCTGAACAGAGACAGGTGAAAGAAAGGGAACAGGTGTTGTGTGTAGGAGGAGGACCCTGGGCAGAATGGGTGTTGTCAGACGGCAAAGGAGGGGTTTAGGAGGAGCTTAGCCAGATTGGGTGGGGTCAGAGAGGAGGGGTATAGGAGGAGCCTGGGCAGAATGGGTGGGGTCAGACAGCAGAGGAGGGGTTTAGGAGGAGCCTAGTCAGATTGGGTGAGGTCAGAGAGGAGGGGTATAGGAGGAGCCTGGGCAGAATGGGTGGGGTCAGACAGCAGACGAGTGGTTTAGGAGGAGCATAGTCAGATTGATTGAGGTCAGAGGTCTGGACAGGCAACTATGTCTTCTGCCATATATCGACAGAGGGACACATTTCTGGTCATTGAATCTGGTTGCCTGGAGGATTTTCTTATGGGCATAAACTTCTTAACCTGTAGGTGGTTTATCTCCCAGGGAACTAGAATGGGCTATACCAGGAGTATGCTATCCAAGTCACCACTTCCCAACCTCATGATGAATTGTCTCTACTGCTCAGTGTTTCAGAAACTATCTGCCTCACTTTTTCTGATTGGGTCCTCTGCTCGTTAGCAAATGCATTGATATGATAGCAATGCTATGGGAGCCAAGTCTTCTATACTCATTTATGCTCCTGGCTTGGATCCTGGACAAGGTCCTTCGTGATCAAGTGGAATTTGTGTTAGTGGTATCAGTTTGGCGACAGAGGCCTTGATATCTGGTGCTGCTATAGTTGGCTCCGGCTCATCTGTGAATCTTGCTTTTGAAGTCTTCTCTCCGGTGTCTCCTGTTCATAGAGCCTGCTGTTTGGTGTTATTGGGATCCAGCTTCAGGGACCCACTGAAAGCCCCTGCAACACCCTAGGCACTATATCGGTGAACAGAGTGTTACATATCACCAGACACAGCAACTGGGGTAAAAATAGAGAAAAGGGGTATTAGAGAAATCCAGACTGGAGATCACTATCTAAGGCTTTGTTTGTTTTTAGGAACTGCCTTTCTCTGCCTTGGTAGTATCTTGGGTAGATCTGACCAGCTGTAGGATGCATGAAAGAGATACAGTGTAGATCCAGCTAGGACGTAGCATGCAGATTAATACTAAAACAAGACTTACCAGTTCCAGCAGTGAATGGTGCTATGAGGAGTCAAGAGCCAATCAGAAATATGGCAAAGACCCTAGGTCACTGCTGGACACACACAGGTGACATTCTACAAGAAACAATTGTAAACAGACCGACAACCAAGAGGACAAACTGAGGAGTTCACTAATGAAGGAACCCAGGGAACCGAAAGGAAAAACAACAAACACTGAGTGACACCCAAATAGGTTCAAATTATAGCGAGGATCTGAAAAGCGAATGCAACCACACAACACGTTGCCAGGCACAGAAAAATAGTAACAGGAAGTCTAAATAAGGTTCTACCACTCATGACTCGCAAATTACCTAAATCCGGGAAGTGAGTGAGTATGCAATACCAGGAGTTAGCAAACTAGTGTTCAGCCTGTCTAAGCTTCCAAGCTTCTCCAGCGCTTCTAGGCCTTTTTTGCCTGTCATGTGAACTGATTCTAGACAGGTAAATAGAAAAAGTGGCAGGGTTATATATTGTGCAAACTGTGTGTTCCCACATATCTAGTCTATAGGTAATCTTAGGTGTTCCAAGGATGAGAAGCGGCCACAACCACTTCCAATAGTGAAGACAAACCGTCTCCAAATGAACAATCAGAGAGTCTCCTCAGCACCTATCAGTGTTCAAATTTCAAAAAGTCCACCAAAATTAGGTATTCCTTCTTTTCACTTTCTTTCTTTGTCTTCACAAGTGTTCAAACATCTTCAGCTGAATGTGTAGTCACACAGTAATTCAACAAATTACCGATTATCATAGAAAATATCATGTGTAAACCCAGTTGTAACTTATAGTCCTACCTGTTCCATCTCAGGATAACCTTAAGCATAATTACAACACTACAGTCTTTTATGAAAGTTTGAGTTAAAGGTTGAAATTATTTCAAAGTTAGTTTTCACAACACAGCCATGTTTTTACAATTCTTTCTTGTATTAGTATTATCCAGCAAAACCTAATCCATAAGGAAGCAACAGTTCTTGAAAAGGAAATCCTAGGTGCTGGCTGCAACGCTCGACTTCAGCAACATAGTATCGCAATGACCCAGCAAAGACATTCAGAGGCATAAGAAACTGATACACAAGAGCCCAAGATGGCTGCCACATCTCCAAACTACGTGGGAGTTCCTGATCTGTTGGGATGTGTAGTGGTAAGACAATGCACTGTAGAATGTTGTCTGCACATGTAAAGGTCCTCTGCAGATAGTGCCAACACTCTTTAAGGACTGCAACTCGTTCTTTCGCCAAGACTAGCTTAACAGTGGTGAAAGTGGATAAAACCTCCTTTCACTTGCTGAGTCTTGTCTAGTAAACGTTATCCCAAGCCTGAAGGCCCGACCCCAAATGGCCACCATTTGGCAGTGAAGTTCTGGATTGTTTTGATCAGGATGCCTTGCATAACATTCTCACAACAAACATGGTGCATGTAGATTGGAAGCAGGTTAGCGTGATCACTCCTCTTGGTCAAACCCCTTTCAACCCGACAAAGCTGGAAACTTTTTTCTAACAATTATTCCTTCTAATATCTTAGGTCACTCATACTCATTTTCTGCATTCACATAAACCGCATAGGATGTGAACCAAGGAGTGTAATTTTGCAGAACAAAGTTTCAATAAGGATACATGATGAACTGGTTGAATTTTCACAGACTGCTTTAATTTCAATTTTACAAATGGATTCACAGTCTCTTCAAACATAAATTAACCAACAAACATAGGCAATTTTTTTACTAACCATAACTTCTTACCCGCAAAATTTTAATGTGCTGGATTTCTCTCTTGTCGAGCATTACATTTATAAGTACGTTTAGCCTTTTCGAATGCATTTAGTGCTGAGTTCTGAATGTCTATCAACTCATGTAAGTGTTGTTCCACAGAGGTAACAGATTTAGATAGGGATTGATCTAAAGGAAATATATGGAGATGATGACCATATAGACAAAAGAAAAGTGAGATTCCAATAGATGAATGCTCAGTGCTATTACATGTTAACTTTAGTAACCAAAACGTCTCACTCCAACCCTCCCCTTGCAGCAAACCTTGATATCTCAAATACTGTTCATGTAATTGATTCAAATTTTTTCTGAGCCCATTTGTCTGAGGCTGGTAACTGGTGGACATACAAACTTCCATATTCTGTTTTTTACCGTGGGTAGATCAGAATTGCAAAAATAATTGAGACCCTCTGTCTGTAACCAAACCTATGGAACACCATGCAATTCAATAATCTATGCCACAAAAATCTCTGCTAACTCTTTATAATTAAGCATTCCAGACACAGATTTTAAATTACTCATTTTAGTCAAATGTTACATAGCCCCTAGAATTACTATGCAACATTGACTTTTTGAGCAATGCTGCAATAAAATCCTTTGGCTGTATATGCCTAAGTCAAAGCGGAAAAGGCAAGGGTTTCCGCTTGTAATGTTTCAAATCAGCAAATATATTGTTCACTAAAAATATCTCTTTTCTGCTGCTAAAGTCATATCTAATCCAGCATGCCAAGCCACATTTGAATTATGAATACAGTTTATAGCCTGGTGACATAACTGTCCAGAATGTTATTGCATAGCTTTTTCTTGAAATAACAATCAATGTCTTTCATGCCTATCTTCTTGATCTTTTAAACAAGTCATTTGATTTGCAGGTTCTTTTGTCGAAAATGAATCCACATTAATTAAAACAATAGAATGGTCTTGCAAAGCCTTTGAGAACAAAATCAATGATCAGTTCTCTGATAACTGATTTTCACCTTCAAGTTGATCTTGTATTGATAGAACATCTGTGTCAAAAAAGCTCTATCAGAGGGCCACAGGGCAAGCAAGTGCTAGTGGGCCCAGCCATGGGGGTTGAGGCCTTTTTACTCTGGATATACCGGGCCTGACCTACTATGGCTTCTGAGTAACTGGGCCAAGTACTCCCAGTACTCAAAGTTCGAGCAGTAAAAGGCTCTTTAGCGAGAGGTGGGGGCTCATAATTAAACAGTAGCCAAAATAAGATGATTGCCTAATCAAATGCTAACTTTTATGATAAATGGAGTATTTTATATACTCACACAAAGCATGTACAACACACTAAATAATCCACACAGCACTCTTAAGGTTAGCATGCTAGTGATATCCGGGGCAGAATCCCAAAGTCCCTCTATCCCTTCTAGTTTGGTTGGTTATTCCTTATTCAAGTAATGGAGGTGACTCCCAGCACATCCTAGTCCCACACACCCCAAAAATCAATGCTTTGCTTAAGTGTTCACTAGTACCTCATTGCTAAGTTTGTGCAGTCCTTAGTGGGCCCAATGGCCCGGACAGTGCTACCCAACCCCCCAACCCGTTAGCAACCAGCAATCACAGAGGAACTAGGGCACTCATTCATGAGCTCCAGTCTCCCTTCTCTTAGGAGCTATAGACTCTCAGGGTCTATCCCCATTGATGCGTCAGGCCTCATCAGTTTTGTGACTACCTGTGTCTGATGTCAGACATCCTCTCGTGGCTCCAGCAGCAATCGGTAAGTGTTCTCTACAGCATCCTTGGCATTACAATCTAGGGTAATGGCCCTTTTTACGGTGTGGTCCCCTCCTGGCAGAAGGGCTCACTGATTACAACACGTCTATGGTGGATTTTTCCTGGCAAATGGGATCCCAGCCTACAGATCACTGAAAGAATATCGGAAACAAAAATATAGTGTGGACAGAATATTGTGTAAAGATATCGAGGACCAAAATATTGAGAAGGTAAGTGCAAATAGGTAAATATAGATTTACTGCTCTTAACTCCACATCTATGTACCTTGAAGATATATATATCATCAAGGTACACTTGTGTGGAGTATATTTAGTAAAACGTTGCTTACCTATGGAAACTTACTTTCACAATAATTTGGTCCTTGGTTTTCTTGACACGATATTCTGTCCACACAATATTTTTTCTCTGATATTTTGTGTACGCCCTTGCATGCTGCCGCGATTTTGCGCCTGTGCGGCACATTCCGATCGCAAGTGCGGTCATGATGTCCCCCAGCCGTCTTCAGTACACGAGCACCATAGTGCATGATGGCTGGGGGCCGTCATCAGCATTAAGGGTGGGCGTAAAATCCGTTTCGCGGGCGAATTTGCGGATTTTCCGCGATTTCGCGATCCGCGAATCTCGCGAAATCGCGGTAAAATCCGTGAATCAGCGGGGACGAATTTTCAGCCAAGCAAGGGTTACAGCAGCAGGTGCAAAAGTTGAACCTAATTTCTTTGTAACCTTTTACAAAAGGGTTACAAACAAATTAACTTCAACTTGGACACCTGCTGCTAATTGCTTCCTGGTGCCGCGTTGCCTACTTGCAACTATTCTCTGACCCTGCTCTGACCCTTGAAGCAGGGTCAGAGAATAGTTACAAGTAGGCAACAAGGCACCTGTCCAGGGAATTAAACCTCATCAGGAAGCACGTACAGATATAAAAAACAGGAAGAAGGGAGAGGATGGCAAATACACCCATTTTGAGTTGTCAGGAGGGGTTAAACTAAAAGAGACCTTTACAGCACAATTTTCATATGCATTTTGCTAAAAATAAAAAGCTGTATGTTCTGTAGGGGCAACTCAGGAATCTGGCCCTTCTTTCTTTCTCTCATTCTCTCTCTCCCTCTCTCTTTCCCTCTCTTTCTTTCTCTTTCTATCTATCTATCTATCTATCTATCTATCTATCTATCTATCTATCTATCTATCTATCTATCTATCTCTCTCTCCCTCTCCCATAAACGACTGCATGGGTAACTTCGCTATGCAAGCAGCTCGCGAAGACGCAAAAATCCCCGCGAACACGCAAAAAACCCCGCGAACACGCAAAAAACCCTGCGAACACGCAAAAAAACAAAAATCCGCAAATTTGCACAAATTCGTGAATTTTGCGGATCGCAAATTCGCAAATCAGCAAATTCTTGGATCGCGAATTCGCAAAATTCGCCCATGCTTAATCAGCATGCAAAGGGTTAAATACTACAGACACATGGACGTTGGTCTGCGTTTCACAACGCCCCCTCGTGGCACACGGGGTCAATGACTAGAATGTTCCCACAGCCAACGGCCCCCACTTGATGGTAGTCTCCTCTTAGCACAGCATTCACGCAACAGGCAGGCAGCCCATACTCCTGCAACAATCCTTTGCTCACTGGGATCAAGTCGACAGGATTTTCACTGGGCCTTGCACCCTCCAGGCACTCTCCTCCTCACAGGGCTCTCTAGTCTTGGTAGGCGGACAGACTATAAGCGCACTACTTCTCACAGGGTACTTTGGTCTTGGAAGTCAGGCAGTATGTAGGCACTTCTCCTCCCTTCAGGAAGCACTGGTCTTGGCAGGCAGGCAGCGGGAAGTTAACTCCTTTGAAGAGCCCTCTCCTCTGCACTGGCCTTTGTCAAAGGGACAGTCTGTCACAGCAGAAATGGCTACTAATCTGAGTGACTCACAGCACAGCCCAGGCCAAGGAA
Organism: Lissotriton vulgaris; assembly: GCF_964263255.1. Taxonomy (NCBI): domain Eukaryota; kingdom Metazoa; phylum Chordata; class Amphibia; order Caudata; family Salamandridae; genus Lissotriton; species Lissotriton vulgaris. The sequence goes on from NC_141695.1 coordinate 1,005,267,441, forward strand.
ATAACCAAGAAACACACCTGACTGTCAGCCTCCACCGTAATATGCCCCATAAAGCTTCAAAAGGTTAAGCCTTCCTCACTGTCAGGATTCCCTGGTAGTGCCAACCTTTTCAGTTCCACACTCTTTCTAACAATGAGCACAGACTCTAATAGTAACTCCTCCTGGAATCAAATAGCCCTTTTTGTGCCCAGAGGATGTTCTGCTCCTTTCCCTCAGTGTGTGTGACCAAAACTAGCCCTCCGGAATGTCAGCAAAACAAACTTCTATATGTGGTTTGCAGACCTCCCCACTCCAGCCTCTCCCTGGGCATCCAAAATGGAACCCACTGGTCTCCATGTTATGTGCCATCCACAGGCACACATATGCACAAGTATTATGTGCTGTCCAGCGCTACACAAATTCTAACCAGGCCAAGGGTGAGTGAAGTACACAGCCATGGAACTTTATATGAGTGTGCCAATAGGCCACACTCCAGTGGCAGGCAAAAAAGCCTTTTCGTATCACTACTTCTACTGAACCCATAAGTGAGTATACCTTAAGGTGACCTAAAGCCCCTAATATCCGACTCCATTTCATGTAGGCCACAACTTCATCTTGGATAATGGACGTCACCATCTTCTAAATGTTAGACAATGGAAGTTGCCATATTTTCCAATTTATTAAGAAACATTATCATGTCTGCCATTTGATGCAGATGTCATCTGACCATATCTTTCTAAGAACTGTGAAAGCGTCAAGTTATTTGACTGATGGCATAGATGTAACACTTGATGCAACATTAGTCTGGGACAAGTGTCTACACTTCACCATGTCAAGGTCAAAATAGAACAAATACAGACATATAGCCAAAATATTCTGAATTGACATCCTATTACCTTTTATGTTTATAAGGAGACATCTGGGATGCACACCTTGTTGCATATAGTCGCTCCCCGTGGAGGGGCTGGCGCCGCAAGGGTTCCCCAGACTGTACAAATTCTATCTACAGCCTCTTCACCACCAGCTGCCAACCTGACATCTGTTCCGATGGCCCCCCTCTAGCTACCTCTAGAAGGAATAACAATTTATTTATTTATTTATTTATATTCTTATAACGCGCCTGAATCAGCCCCGAAGGGTTATCTCCGCGCGTGGCTCCTGAATAAGAGGGATAAATCGTATTTAAGGGGATGACGGAGAAAAAGGTCAGGTTAACCAGATGTAAATAGGAAAGTTTTTAGTTTCTTCCTAAAGGAAAAAAGATTGGAGATTTGTCTCAGCTGCGGTGGTAGAGAATTCCACAGCAAGGGGCCTTTTAGGGAAGGTGCTCGGCCACCCTGCCTTGCTCTGGTAACTTTCGGTATGTGTAGCAGCATAGTGTTGCTAGATCGCAGAGCACGTCCGGGAGAGTAGAGGAAAAAAATATCTTTTAGATATTTGGGACCAGACCCATATATGCACTTATGCATAATGCAGCAAAGTTTAAAACTCACCAATTCCATCACACTGCCGGTTGTGAAAGAGCTGCAAATGCACAGCCATCACGAGAGTCTACATGCTCCCCCCACATGGTTGGCTGGCTCTAACTCCCCTCGCCTTACTGCTCCACAACGCTGCCCAGAGTCTCCCCATGATCCCTTCCCCGAGCCTAACCTGCAATCCCGACCTGGCCCCACAGGCTGGAAAGGGTCGCCTGCTGTCCGTCCCCTCCTTCCCTATCCTACACATCCCTCCAAGCTTGCAGTTTTATTTCCCAGAATTCCTTGCCCCCGGGCCCACTCATTCGCCACTGGCCCCACTTGTCCCTTTCACCACTCGCTATCCTCATCTGCAGGGTCCTCGGGACCTGGCCTCACATCCCCATTTACACACCTCATTGAAAGACAGACTTAACGAGATTGCACTCTGCCTACAACAACTTAAGGCAGATATTCGTAGTCTATCACACATCACTGAAGATTTGTCAGTTAATCCCAGACTAAGCCGCTCCCTTTTGACCAATCAATGCTCGCTCCCAGACTGCGGTTGTACCAGGTGCCATTCCCCTGAGGTTCCGTGACAATTGTAAGTGATGTTTTTGACTCGCACGAATATGGTCGAGTCTGGTATCTATGAACCGCAAATGACGAGTTTAGTGGGTGTATGCAGTTTCGCTGTGCTAACCTAAACCGTTCGTCTGTTACGTGGGTTATTCTATCTGAACCCACGGGTTCCATCTTAGATGTGGCATCCATTTTGTCTCTTGCCCTCAAGTAGTCAGCGAACGGACGCTGTTCGCTTCGCGACCCTGGGATTCCCAAGAGATGTATGGAAGACACATGTCCTTTGAAAATGTCTTTATGATGAGGGGGATGATACTGTAAGGCAAACGGCCCCGCTCGAGGCTCAGCTTGCTGTGCCGGTTTATTGTCTCAGCCGTGCATCTCATTAGGCACGTCCCTTTGATGCCAGGAGCTCGTGTTTCCCGATACCTCCCCTTTTACACCCTTTCCAATTTCCCACTGTCTCCATCTTCCTCCGCACCTGTCCTTGTTCCTTCTTCGATCTGTTTTACTGCTGATTGGAATGTACTAATGGTGGGAAGATGGGTTTTTACAGTTGGGAACCGCCAAATGTTTCCGCACTTATGTTCCGGACCTTGTGTGTATCAAAGTGACCAAAACGGCCCCTCTGGGGGATAACTATGGGAACCAAGCCATAAACCTTTGTGTACCATGTAAATCTATGGGTGAATTATGTATAAAAGGAGCGATCCACAGAACCAATTTGAAGCAGTCTCCACAAGTAGCACGCGTTGTACTTGCCGTGACTTCTGTGTTCCCTGCAGTAAATAAAGCTCGAATCTTTGACGCCAAAGGAAGTGTCCCGTGTCTCTGTCACTTGTACGCCGGAGCAGGTTACCCACGAAGGTTTTAGGTGTTGTCCCCTGGCACCGCTGGGTCTTAAATAACCCAGTCCTTCACCCCCCTATCCCATGCATCCCACACCACCCACACACCCCATAGTTGGGCCTCCGCTCCGCACCCTAATGACCCCTCTCGCACCCCCAGATGTAGAGCCTTCCCGTCTGATAGTGATATTCATTCTCTCCTACTGTCAAATGATCTGTCACTTTGCTCCGCCCCATCAAACTCACATCTAATTGAATCAATCCCCACTGATTCCTTCAGGGAACCGAAGCTAAACACAAGATCCTTAAATTTGAACACCCTCACAATAGTCACCTTCACTTTACCCCCATCAACGGACACCCCGTTAATCTTAAATGCGCGCTCCTAAACTGCAGAGTGGCTCTTAAACACGCTGAGGACATTGCCGCTCTCATCCTTGTCGAAGATCTTGACCATGTAATGTCGAAGGAAACTAGGCTAAATGACTCAGCCGCTCCCATCCTGGACCTTTAAATGCCTCCCAACTTTGATATCATTAGGTTGGATAGAACTAGAGGTCAAGGGGGAGGCATTGCATGCCTACATCATAGTAATCTAATAGTGAATGTCATTCATTGCGACCTCCTGCCATCTTGTGAATATCTATACATTGAAAGTGACTGGGGGCAACAATCACCCATGCACCCTGCACACGTTCTACTACCCCCCTCGCGACAACCTTCCCTTCGCTGAACAGATCATGGACATTATTTCAGCCAACGTGGATTTTCAGGGCACTCAGATCTTCCTGGGAAATTTCAACCGCCACTGGAATGATATAAACAATGTGATGGTCAACAGCCTTAAATCCTTCCTACTTGACCTTAACCTTATCCAATTATGTGACAGCCCTATGCATAACAAAGGAGCCATGCTAGATCTTGTCATTGGTAAGCCCAACTCTTTCCTCCTGGAATCGATCCTCCCATGTGACTAGACTGACCACTACTGCATCACCTTCCTTGTCCTTGAATCGGTAAGAGCAATCAGATCACAACATAAGAATCCAAAACAGTTGAAAAGATGTTTATGGAACATCAACTCGCAATACCTGAAGGCGCTCTGTGATAGCATCTTGCCCCCCCTATGAAAATGTTGGATGACCATGACCTGACTGCCCACTATAAACACGCAATGCTTAATGTATTTCAATGATAGTCTTAATGTTGAAAAAAGAAATTCAAGACTTGAAGAAAGGAAGTAGCAATCGCATCCCCTCTTTGTCACTTGAGATCGTTGCAAAGCATATAAAATAAACACATCAGATGCTCGAAGGCCACCTTCTTCAGAACTCAACTAGATCAAGCAAAAAAACGTCCAAAGAAACTGTTTGAACTCATCAAGTCCCAAGCTAACAATTATCCTAACCTCTCATCTCCGGGACAAGGGACACTGCTGAACTGTGAAGAATTTACTGTTTTCTTCACTGATAAGTCTACTAAGATTGAGATGGAATTACGATTGGCCCGTGATCACCTCTCGAGTGGTCCGCTGAACACCCTACGCCCGTCAGAGTCGAATATCACTGACCCTTCACAGCCCTTCCTCCCCCAAAACAATGCATCTTGGAGTCTGGTCCAAACCTTGGATGAACCCACTATACGGAAAATGCTGTTGACTTTGAAACCTTCCAATCACTACAACAACCCTTTGCCATCCAACCTGTTCCCAGAAGTGATATCCTCCTTACTAACACTCTGGACGACGATCTTCAATGCTTCTCTTATGCAAGGGGCTATTCTGGATTGCCTTAAATCAGGTCAAGTTACCCTGATCATAAAGAAACCAAATACTGATCCCACGGACCTTCTTAACTTTCGCCCAATCACTAACATCCCCACCTTAGCAAAACTCCTGGAGAAATGTGTGCTCCCCCAACTCTGTCATCACCTCGACCATTTCCATCTCCTGGACTAGTGCCAATCTGGATTCCACCCAGGTTATAGTATGGTGTCGGCGCTAATGCATGATGCGCTTAGAATGCTGGATCACAATGAGTCGTGCCTATTGATCCTTCTTGATCACTTGGCATCATTTGATACTGTCAAACACGATCAGCTTATTGACCTCCTAGATCATTGGATGGGGCTGTCTGGGCCGGTTTCAAACTGGTTCTCTTCGTTCCTTCACAACAGATCAAACCTTCAAGGTGAACCAATCCTTGTCACATCCTGTACCGGTCACCTTGGGGGTTCCCTAAGGTTCAGCACTGTCCCCAATGCTCTTTAACCTGTTAATGGAGCCTCTGACAGAAATTCTAAAATCATTCAGCATTCATTATCATATGTAAGCGGAGGATACCCAACTATACCTGAAGATAGCCTACCCTGAAGACATTCAGCCCCTCAACTCAGTCCTGCTGGAAAAACAAAGCTGGTTGACAAGTAATCACCTGAAGCTAAATGCTCTTAAAACAGGATTTCTATTGATATCATCCCACAACAAATCCCTTGTCATGGAGCAATGGTTGAATCAGCTGACTGCTCTTAACGGTAGACTGCACCTCTAGGACCCGGCATCTTCTCTGGGTATCATTCTTGACAAAAGCCAGAACATGCAGTTCCCTCACCAAAGGAGCTAACTTCCAACTCAGCCTACGCAGGAAACTTGACTATGGTAGCGCAACAATTTGCGGCCTGCCTAGAGTGAGGATGGCTACCCTCAATTTCACTGCTAGGCTCTTAACTGGCACAAATAAATACCACCACATTATTCTGGACTTGCGGGACCTGAATTAGCTTCCATATGAAGGTCGGACACAGTTCAAAATTGCATGCATGGCTCACAAGGCCATTCACTACAAGTCCCTGCTGTACCTTGCACGGAAAATGAAGCTCTCCTGTGGTTCTAGAGCCTCCAGAAGTGCCAGCACCTTTTTGATAAAACTACAAAAATTCAAGAAAAAAAAGGCCTATAACCGAACCTTCTCCAGATCCTCGGATGGCTCAGAGGATTGGGAACTCCCTTCCACCCGAAGAGAGGGTGAACCCTTCCGCTGTCTTCTTCAAAAGAGAAGTCAAAGGGTTCCTGATGAAGACATTTCTTCCTTAGCTTGACCCCTTCATCTGGTTCTGGGTTCATACCCATTGACTCTAGCCCAGCCACCTGGCCACGAGTATCTCGGACCATTCTAGACTGTGATCTTGTTGTGCTGTCGATTCTGTTGTGCCTGTTTTTCCCTCAGGATAATGTTGGACAATTTTAGAATGTGATTTTGTTGCTTCGCCTATTCATGTTTGCGCGAATTAAAACTTTCAAAATAAAATAAAACATAATCTATGTTAGACATTTCTAAACTTATGTCAGAAATTCCAATTTCTAATAACATTTAGTATATAATGGCTCCCACTTGACCACTTGTCTAGAGAGATCCTTCACCCAGATAATTGCAAAGAATTCTGCAAAAGATAGCCTCACCTACTGCTAGCACACCTCACACTTCGCAGGTGCAACATCTCGCAAGAAGGCGACAAAGTCGAGTCCCGGAGGAAGACCGCTACCGCAGCATGTGTTGGTCTTTCGCAGGGAAATCTATCTTCACGCCTCTGCTGATAAAGACAGAGTTTGCTGTCAACAAGATATGCAGTGTGTCTCTTCCATGATCTCTCAGTGTAGCACATAGAAGTAGATGTTCGGGTGTTAGGTTCTAGATGGCATTTTAACCATGCCAGAGAGGTTCAGTTTACTATTGTTGATTAGAATGTGCCTCCTGGCTGCAGGGCTGGTTCTAGGGCGGTGCGATCGGTGCCACCGCACTTGGCCCTAACTTGGGGTGGGGGTCATCATTTTTGCAAGAATATTGTCATTTTAAAAGCACCTGCTGTAGCATTCCTGACCTTCAGCAATTATCAGGCATCAATTAAAATGTCAAGACGACTCCTGTGATTAATCGTCTTCCTGGAAAGAGACCACAGGTTTGTCTTGGGGCAGTTCTGACTCATCCTAAGGTAGTGCAGAGGGTTAAAATGCCTGCTGCTAAGAACGTGTACCAAGCAGATAAAAAAGTGCATATAATAGAAATAGGTCAGTGGATTACTGCTTCAGTAAGAGACCTCCTTTTGTTACCTGTTGTTTATAAATCAAAACCCTAATATAGAACATTGAGCTATTAACTGTCATAAAATAGTTGTATTCAAACTGCAAGGTATATTTTAGCACTCTATGTTTTTTTTCCCTGTCTTTCATTATCCTAATCTTGCCAAAAGGGTTCATTTGGCTATAAAACAATTCTAATTATTAAAGAGAACCCCTAACAATGATGTTATGTTTTAAATTCTGAATTTTTGATTTTCCAGAATAAGGACTCTTGAACTATACTGCCTACCAGTATCAATGACATGTCACTCCTACGCTACACCTTGTAGTCCTGTCGGATGTAACATTTCCTATACACTGATTTACACACATATGATTGTGTCTGTGCAATGTGTGTGATGTAAAGTGTCCTGACACCCTACACTGGTATGAGTGGTACTATAAAACTAAATGAATCTGAGAGACAGTGGTTATGGAGACTTGAGGGGTACTGTTAAAGGGTGCTAGTGAAGGATTCCTTGGCAGAGGTGGTCATTGGAGGGGGCGCAAACAAATATTGTCGCACAGGGTGCCACCTGTGTTAAAGCCGGCCCTTTCTGGCTGTTTTGATAATATTCTGTGTAGTTGTTTTAGCTGTAATGAGAAACAAGTTGTTCTTGTAGTAATAAATACGTTTTACTTAAAAGTGTTCATACTCTTTAGTTCAGTGGGTTTATGTTGCTGTAAATAAGGAAATAGTTTTGTTACTGTTACCACAGTGCCCCTTATTCATTCATAGGGATTGTTAGGTAGCGAAAAGCAAAAGCTCTATTTCAATAACACATTGAATAGTGTCCTGCGGGGCTACAATCACCTGTCTTTTACATTCATCGTGGGTGCATTGAAGCAATTTCACATGTGCAACTACGCCAGAGTTGTCGTTTATGCACCCTTTACGGTCTAAGCGGACAGCAATATCGTGAGACAGGCATTAGTCATGTGCACACACATAATCCATGTTTACCCATGACCAGAAATCAGTACCAGGGATCCAGATATCCATACAGCTGGAGCACTCAGCGTAGGGATGCATTTCCATCCCCATATAGGGATCTTTTCCACTTCAACAATACTTCTTACCATTCTTAGGCCCTGGTCTGTAATTTATCACAAAGTTTTGGACAGTAAAGAACAAATTCCATCTGCATTGCCTGAGAGTCATTGCTCTTCCTGGCTTCAGGAAGTACATATTTCCTTGAAGAGGTATTCACTTCAGTAGTGTGTAAACCCCCTACAAATAATGTCAGCAGTTCTCAAAAGATCTCTTAATGGCCAAGATTTCCTTAGCAATTGTGTAATTTAACTCTGCTGGTGATATTTGTGTTTTAGAAGAGTATGCTATTGGTTGAACCTGTCAAGTCTTTGGATCTCTCTGAGATAAAAAAAAACAGATAAGAAGCACCCATCTCACAAATGAAATGGCATTCTATATTGGGATGTTTCAAAAGTGAGCCAGTACAAATATTCTTGAAAAAATAAAAGTTTTTTTTTTACTCTTTCTGACCAAACAAAGACTCTCCCCTTTCGTTTGCAGTAACTTGTTAATGGGTCTTAGCATTTCAGAAATCAACCTTCTAGATAAGTGGGCAAACAATTTTTCACTGAAGTTTAGGTGGGTTGCTGAACAATTGCTGACACTTTTTGATATCCATCTTAACACCTTGAAGCATAATCATGTTATCCTAAGATTTTCCAGTAATAGTTTGAAAAATGCATTTGTCCATTTTAGCAAAGAGGTGATGATGATTTCTTATTCATTGTAAAATTGTCATATCATGTACTTTGAGTTTCCAGTGAATCTGATTAGAATAAAAAATATTCTAACTAGACAATACAAAACATATCTCAATACCTCTTCAGTAAATATAGAAACACTGCAGTAGCATTGCAGATTCTGAAATGCATGCAAACTTTTTCGAAATCATACTTTGTGATTTTTTTGCATTTCTAATTGGATCTAAGATTACAGGTATAAATCGCAAAGTGTAGCAGTTCTTCATTGTGATTATATTGAGGTTTTTATACATGTTCTCACTTCTTAGCAATCCCTTTTGGTAACATAAAAAACTAATTAGGGGAGATAAAACAGGCAACTAGAAACCACTTGTCAAATTTTCATCTAAGAATTTTTTTTAATATCTTGTCTGGGACAGAGAGTCAGTACATTTTAGTACAGGATACTTGAGCACCAGATTCCACATCAGTCTTGCCATTGTAACTCCTTTGTGGATGTAACACTAAACTCTTCCTAGCAAGATGGTAGGTACATTTCACAGCCAATAGCTTGCAGAAAACCTATTTCTGCAAGCACTTTAGAAGGATGACTCTCCTTGGACAACATGATACAATGAACTTGAATTTTTTTTATTCAATTGTATTGTTTTAGAAGCCCAATCAATACAAGGAGTATATAAAGTCAACCAGGGCATTCCCAGGCTTATTGCAAACTGTGTGACATCAATCAAGCCAAAGCAAATCTTTTCATGACGGTTTCCAGAACAGACCACATAAATCATGGGTACAAAGGCTGATATTACCTGAGGATAGACTAGTACTATCCACTGCCTTAACCTCTTCAGTAATCTTTTCCTTAATTACATGAATTTGTAAAGAATGAGGAAACATAATGTCCATATTAGAGTATGTACTTGAGGTTCAAGAATATAAACACCTTAAAAACTCCATCTCCTGACCTTCTGCCAGAACAGTTTTCAAATCAAGGGAACTGTTAAATGAGCCACCGCTGACTGTTGTATCACTGCCCATCGTGGAACCCAACTTAATTTCTCCACTGAACAAGACAAACATCCTAGTTTTCTGTTGACTGCAGCTTTTCAATGCAATATTAGTTTTGCTTCACTTTTAAAGGTTCTAGGTTTTCTTCTACAGTTTGTCATAAAATGAAATGGAATTCCACAATACAAACATAAACTATTCCTTCACTCTCATTTGATATGGGCTTTCTCCTGCTTCCTAACTAGGTAGGCTCAGAGGCCTCATTACCTCTATTCTCTTCAACCTTAGTCCGAACTACTAATAATTGGTCTTTTCTGAAGGGTGTTCATAAAAGCTAGGATCCAGCTGTAAAACTAACCCTATGCGCCTATCACACTTAGTAGGAATGTTAACCAGTTGTTCAAAGACATCCTTGAACTTTCTTCATAGCTCGTTCGAGAATAATGATTCCCTTTATTACTCTGGCCAACCGGTTTCAACTACCAAGTTAGTGGATGTGGTAAAATAACTTCATAAACCATGTAGCCTAGTGTCAACATTAACAACTCATCATCATCAAACAACTTTATTTGGTTAGAGTTCTTCCTGTTCTGTTGCAGGATAGGCTTAAGCATATGTACAATTCTATAATTGTTTAGTAAAGCTTGAGTTAAAGGTTCAAATTAGTTCAATGTTTGTTTTTACAACACATATGAGCTTTCAACTCAGGTTTAAGAATACTTCTGTGTATTCCCAATATCCATCAAAGCAACTCAACAAGGAAGCAACAGTTCATGAAAAGGAAATATTAGAATCATATAGCAAGGTCACAGTTATATTGATAGTATATAAGTTGCTGCTAAAGACACCTTGAGCCGTAAGTAAAGGTATACCGAGGAATCCAAGTTGGCCACCATTTCTTCAGACTACATGACAGTTCCTAGAGAACATATAATTTGTCTTGGGAATGCTGCAGAATAGTGCATTCTTGGTGCATGCAAAGCCTAACTCTGGAAGGACCACCAGCATTTCCAAGTGACTTTGAAGTACCACTCCCCCACGCTTATCAAGTCTTGACTGATAAGCCCCGTCTACAGCCATGCTCTCTGAGACATGCCCTGTCTACCTCCCCGCCTCGCATTTTTTCCTTTCTTAAATATGATACCCTTTTTGTAACATTTGAGTTCACAAGCAAAGGATGCTAAATTTATGTTGGTACACTCAGGATGTAGATCAAGCTGGCTATTTAATTGCCCACTTTACCCTTAGGTCCACAGAGCGTGTGGCAGCTTTTTGTGCAGATTTGAAAAAGTGTGTTATTGTCTGATATCTGTTGTGCTGACACTTGGGCCGTTCCGAACGAACACCCTTGCATGTCATTATTGTTAGTACTTGGGGTCTCTAGTTGGCTGAGGTAGGTACCTTATTCCAAATAGGGACCCTTGCTTCTAGTCATGGTAAGGAGGCACACACTCTTAGATAACCCCTGCTCACCCCCTGGTAGCTTGGCACAAGCAGCCAGGCTATCTTCAAGGCAATGTGTAAAGTATTTGTAACCACACTCCCAGTAACACCACAAATGAACACCACAGTGGTTTCATAAAAATAGCCGTATCTTTATAAAAAGGAATACGATGAGACCAAAGGAAAGAAATCCAACATAATCGTATTCGTAATACTTCGCTTTGCCGGTTATTAGGCCAGCAATCACTTGTATGTTCTTGTGGTATTAATGCGCAATTCACAATCTCTAATGCAGTCCTAATGCAATGCTATGCAGTTCGTAATGTAGTACTAAGACAGTCCTGAATGCAAGAATCATGCAGTTTGTAATGCAAGAATAATGCGGTAAGTAATGCAAGAATCAGGCAATTTGTAATGCAAGAATAATGCGGTAAGTAATGCACAAATTAGGCAGTTCGTAATGCAAGAATAATGCGGTTAGTAATGCAAGAATCAGGTAATTCATAATGCAAGAATAATGCGGTAAGTAATCTGCGCGGTCAACTCGGGCACCACTAGTCCCCAAGAACAGAGACAACGGTCAGATGCTTAAAAGGGCAGCCCCAATACTGCTGACAGGTATGGGCCGCTCGGGACTCAGTGCGTCTAACGCGGAGCAGCGGGAGAGATCTCGGAGCATTCCTGTACTCCTCCTGCATGGCTCCCCAGGCCACACACGCTTGCGGCTCCCAACCGGAGTCCAAGCCTTTACCTTGGCGGTGCTCTTCCTCGCTCTCTCCCTCCGCTCATCGAATGTCCTGCTGGGCGATCCCAATCACGTTGCAGCTCTGTTGCTCAGCAGAGCTGTAGCTGGATGGGTTACGGCGCTGCCTTCTCCCTCATTGGCGATCTTGGGCAGATTCCTTTTGACGAACTACGATCATGATCCCTTTCACCTTGTAGCTTCCTTAGCTTCAAGAAATCCTTAAGCACGTCGCGGCTCGGGCTGGCAGCAGTGATCTTTCCTCACAGCCTCAGTTACGATGTCCAGATGTGTTTTTATTGTGAATTTGTTTGGTATGATACTTGGTATGTATGAGTAGAATGAAAGGTGAGAATGGAAGAATGATGGAGTAAATTTGGCGGTTGCTATGATTCAAATCACTGTTAAGAAAAGTCAAAGGATGTCTTTTTCTAATTGAAACAATAATGTGATTTTGTTTTATGTTCAAATGTGTTTGTCAATATAATAGATTCAAAAAAAGAGCGTGAAAATAAAAAAGAAAAACATAAAAATATTTTTGATAAATAAACAAAACCAAAAAGAAAGTTAATTTCTGTGTTGAGATTCTATGCTGTGAGGAAATGTTTTGATTAGAGTTATTACCATTTTAGGAATAAGAAAGGACAGATAAGCGGTTGCTCTTTTTGCATTTATTTCCTTCCCCCTCCTCTTAGGCCTCAAAGTAACAGGGGGAAAACTTTGTGCTTATACGCATATATTCAGCAGGTTCGCCTATGTGGTGTGGAGAAAGAGTGGGGCCAGGGGGAGACAATAACACTACTGAACATGATTCCTTGGGTATTCTGTGATGCTCTGGAGCACTGAGTTCATGATTGTCCACAGTGGCAGGGGTCATCTGTCTGGCAATGGATAAAACAGTCTGATAAAGGGGAAGAATGTGATGAAAAGCATGAGAAGAAATGTTTAAAACATTGCAACATTTGAGCTCCAAGTGCTGCTTTCACATCTGGCTGGTTGTAATTCATGTTCATGTCACACTGCCACTGTCTGGAAGACACTTCAGCATACATTTGAATCCATGCTGGGAATCATAGGTCACGCTGCTTATGGTCACCAAGGAATAATAAAGAAAGACAAAATCTGATCTTAACAATTTTAATTCATGTTTTATCTTTCAATGGGAAATGCTAATTTAAAAGGCAGAAAAGGGAATTTGTCTGTGCTCGTGTATATTTTTACAGCTTGAATTTTATTGGTTTTTGACTTTTGAAATTCTTACTCTGTTTTACATTATCAGTAAAAACAACTCTTAACTACAGTTGAAAACTTCTCACTGATTTATGTTGTTGTTTTAGCTGCTTGCTATGAACTCAGCTTCCTACTCTACCACCTTTCCCTTCCATCAAGCCTTCCTGTTTCTTCCTCCTGTTGCTATGAAACTTCTCCTGCCCACCAGTGAGTTCTACGATGGCATAGGGTACAGAACCATTCTATTATTAGGGCCTGAGTTACAAACATTGGGTGAAAACTTTTGATTCCGAGATCAGAGCAAACTGTGCTTGGATCAGCAATACTACCCAATGAAAATTCCTTTGTAAAGAATCTGGTGTACCTTTTGCTACAATTTTCCTCTCTATTCCAACTATATCATGTTGTTACTTTGCGATAACGTACGGTAAAATGGCCACCCCATTCCATCTTGAGATACTCTAAATCTGGAGGTTAGGTCACCCCAAGGTGAAAACATGCTATATGAAACCATTTTCCCTTGCGATAACTTTATCAGAAAAAAGGTGGCACTCGAATGACGTATTATAATTGTATTAAATTGTTTTATTTCTGAAAACATTGAAAACATTAATAACGAAGACTTTCATAATCGTTGATGCCCAAAATAAGTTTTACCCTGGACAATATTATCTTGTAGGATTAGTAAAAACAGTCATAATTGATCAAGTAATGCAAGGCGTAAGTCTGTGAAACTTAAAACATATCTGACCATATGTGGCACCTTACACAATCAGAACGCTGTTCCAAAAAGTGTCCTTGTTCTGTTCTCAAGGTCCTTAGACATTGTGGGGCTTATTTACAAACCCCTTGCGCCACCGGTGCGTCACTTTTTGTGATGCACCGGCGGCGCATTTTGCTGCCCCATATTTGCAAGGACATGACAAGACACCCTGGGTGACTTTTCTTGTCCTTGTAAATACGGCCCCTTTACAGGCAGCACTTTGTATTAAAGGGGCGTTCCATGTGTGTTGCTGTGGGTATTCCCACACGACACCCATGGAAATGGACATATTCCCAGATTTATGAGAAATTGTAAACCTGATAATGCGTCAGAATGTTAGGCCTCCCCAGGAGAGTTGTAGGGATGCGCAACGAGGAGAAATGTTTTCATTCTACAGCACACAAAGAAGGAGGAAATCACTTCTCCTGATTGTTTTTGTGCAGGAAGGTGCCCCTTCCTGCACATAAACAATCTTCCCACAGCGCAGGTACCCTCGCACCACGATGCAAAGGTGCCTGCGTCGGCGCATGATAGGATTTATGGGAAGGTGTTAGCTGTTAGACTGTCACAGGGGATTTTGGTCATCAATCCCACATGGCAACATGGGTTTATTCTGGGATGGAACACTATGACACATACTAATTTGGACTTTGGCCAGATTGGTAGAGCTGAAACGCTTAAAGAAGCTTCTGTGAACAGTTGTTGCCAAAATGGGTTTATGAATGAAATGTATTCAGTGGGCGAAGGCTCTTAGAAACTGATGGGTTGAACTCCCATCAATTGAATTTTTAGCATGGTGCCAGACAAGGCCGCCACAATCTGTCCAGCACCCATATTTGCCTTAAAGGTACACCAGACACGCCACATGCAAATGAAAAGAAAACTCAGAAACCTATAATTATCCGAATTTTCCTAACATTATGAAACAGCATCTGATAGGCTGGAATCCTTCTGAAATATCTTTAGAAGTAAGCTATTTTGTTTCCATCGTATTTAATCATAAAAATCAAGGTGTTCACAGATAAAAGGAGAAAAAAACAACAGAAATGGGTAGTTTAACCCTGACATGAGCATGCTGCACCAGAAATGGTGCCTGCTGTGTTGTTCATTGCTAAACTTCCAAGGAAAAAGAAATCCACTATTTTAAAAATGAAATGCCTTCAGTTGTCTGCAAACATTGAGAGCAATATTGGAAATAAAATCGTGCATAACAATGGAAAAAATGATTCTGCACAATGCATAAGGAGGGATAGCCCCTTTTGGGACCCGCTATACATGATCCGACTGTATTAAGGGCCCAGGACATTTTTTTAAACTAAAGAGTCCTTGAACAAACTCCTCTGGTAAGGGACTAGAGTGGTTAGAAATAAAACTGCAATTGCTAAAGGTCTGGGGTGTAAAAAATAACCCTCCCTAGCCTTTTCTATTGGGCAAGGTGGTAAGATAATCCTCCTTGCCCAAAGGCAGAGGGTTTCTGTGAAAAGACCAGCCCCTGGCCTTGTTCAGGGGTTAGAGAAGGTTTATGCTTCCCACCACAACCGACAATTTCCTCATTAGATGTTCGGCCAGCCTTTTCAAAGTGCAGTGAGAGTTGTCGCATGGTAGCAGCACCGCTTACTTGAATACCCCTCCATTCTTGCACATGGTCTGGGGAGTACTGTCCCTGGCCGTGCATTGTCCACAAACTACTACCAACCAGCATTGCCTAAGGGCAAGATGGGGTTTCTCACCTTCTTCTCACTGCACAGTTCCTACTAACGGCGCCCAAGGGCTAGAGTGAAAATTCCTATTGTTGACTGACTTCTCTCGCCTTTACTAATAGAGGATAGTTAGTCCTGCAGCAAACGATACCTCCTCCAATGTTATCAAAATGATACTACAAAACGAAGACCAGGGAACATGACAGCTGTACTAGAGCCCTAATTGCTAATGCGAACACTACACTATGGTGGCTATTATCTGTCACAGTTTTCTTTCACCTTCAAAACCATGCAGGAGAAGTAGGATTGGATCATCTGACAGCAGTCACAGAGACCTATTTGCAATCGTGAATGTAGCTGTTATATGTCCTGCTCTTCCATGCTGTGCATTCATCGTGCGTCATGGAGGACAAGACATGGCCACAATTGTGAAGATAACGCTGTTGCAGCTGTCAATTCAAACGTTCTTGTCTTTTTTTCATCTTTTGGATGTTTTGGGTTTATACCCCATTTCTAGACTTTTGTGATATTTTTTTCCTCCTCATAGCCTCTTGCTTGACATTTCATTTGCTGTAAAATTCTGCGAGGCATGTGGAGAGTGTGGAAGCAGGCGGAGGAGATGGTATTGACCTGTTGTTTCATGGAGTGTTCACTGTCCAGGATGATGCTGAGGTTGTAGGCTCTTTCAGGGTAGGTCACAGTTCCACCAGGAATCATTCCAGAGGAAGGTGTGGCTGTTGGAAATCAGCACTTCGGTTCTGTCAGTGTTGAGCTTTAGGCAGTTCTATTTCACCAGGCTGAGACGTTCTTCATACAGTTGTGAAAGTTGCTTTTCGTTGTGGTGGGGTCCACTGAGAGTGAGGGGACGAGCTGGCTGTCATCGGCGTAGGAGATGATGTTGATTTTGGGGGTTCTGAGGATGTCTGACAGCAGCGTCATGTCGATGTTGAAGTAAATCTGGCCTCAATTGTTCTCCTGTCCTTTGACTCTAATAGTAATTCTGCCTAGTGAGTTTAACCAATTTCTGCAGTATGCTGGGTGGTTCTCCCAGTCTTGCCCAGGCTCATTGTTTTGTCCTGTTAAAGACTGGGATTGAAACATATCTAATGTCTATGATAAACAAGTGGTTTACTTGTGCGGGTTGTGGTAAGGTTTTTAATTTTAAACTGCTGCTTTCTGTGGGCTTTTTACACATCACTGTAGCAAAGTTGTCAACAATTCACAAAATGCACAACTCTATAGGATGGAACAATGATGATGAGGTGCCTGCAGTTGTTTCTCAAATTAAAGGCATGTACAAGAAGCATGTGCATAGGGATGGAGAGACCGCTGGACATATATACAGGGAAGTAACAAAAGGGCTGATTACGATGTCGGTGGGACCCACCGACATCTAACATTGCGGTCCGCCCACTGCATTATGATGCGGTGGATGGAGGCATCGGTTCTGACAGGCTCAAGGAGCCCTCCGGTGCATCGGAAAACACCATAACCACTTGCATGACTGTGGAGCGTGAGCCTGTCTTTTGCGGCGGAGTTCCCGCTGCAAAAAGATAGGCTGAAAATGCCTTCGGGGCCCGTTGCGGGTCCCCAGGGGGTGAGGTGGTGGAGTGCTGCACATGGGGGTTACCTATGGTACCCCCTACATATGCATGTACAAGGTGGCAGGCACCGCACGGTGCCTGCCACATTGTACATGCAAAAGTAAAACATGTATTTTTACTTTGTGGCGGGTGCTGCCACCCGCCACAATGTAAACATACAGGATGCGCTCGCCAGTGTGACGGGCGCATCCTAATTCATTTTGCGGGATTGCCGCACCTAAGGCGAGCGGTCCCTTTTCCAGCACCGCCCGCCATCATATTCGGCCCTTAAAGTCGGACAGTTCCAGACATCCACCCGACATCGTAATGAGGCCCCATGTGTGAGAAAGGGAGGGTATAGGTTTAGATGAAACTGGGCACTTGAGAGTTACATGGGGCCGTAATCCACCATCAAATTCTGAGTCACTGAGGTCATGTGTTTCGAGCCCACTCAGAGGAGCAACAGCGTTTTGACGTCACTAAACATGGAATGTTTGTGGAATATGAAATACTTTTAATCTAGTACGTACAGAATATACAAATATTTTTATTGGTAACAAAGTATTCGACCCAATGGGAAAAGAAAAGATATCCGCAGCACTCTTCTGTTTTATCTTATGAGAAAGGTTGTCTAATGGTTTCTGAAAACATGCTGGCGTATGTAATAAACGCATTCCTGAAAATAATACTTAGACTTAATCCGCTTCACATGAGCTACTTGAGCCCTTAAAGTAAATTTTACGTTTTCTGTACGATGGTCTGGTTTGCAATTTCCTGCCAATTCCCTGGACCCGCCGTGAAAAATATGCTGTATGAATACAATTGCATTGTCTTTGCAGATTGCTTGCTTATATCCGGCAAACACGTGCAACCGTCTGCTGTCACATCTTTATCCGCTGTTTGCATTTCTCTAAGGTTTGTGACTTGGAATTGGTTTGGTGCCTGTTCTTTTTAAAATCCAGAAACAAATTTCAAGCTAATATTTAAAAACTGACAGGCAGGTTTTTTATTCCCTTGGCAACTTTTCAACCTCAGTTATGATGTAGATTATCAAAAAACGTGATGTATGGCTCTCAGCCACCATCCTGTACTAGCCATGTGAAGTCGATAGCCAGCTGAAAAACTGTGATTCTATTAAGGCAGTCTTAAATATTTATTTTTCAACATATTTGAGGCCATCTGAAGCTGCTGTAAAAGCAACTTTCCAAATACAAAGGGGACTATTCACAAAGGAATTTTGCTGTCGCTAAGTTAGTACTTTCGTAGTACTTTTTTACATATTCTTACATGCCTGTGTGTATTGGCATCAAAAAATTCTAAAATGGTAATAGAATATTGAGGGAGCATTAAGTTACAATTAATTGAAAGGACTGGACTCTATTTGGAATTTTACTAATGTGGAGTTGGGCGTTCCGGTCCGATTCACAGAGGCATGGATAAGTATGTAAAAGAGCACTCCAGCAGCAGTACTTCCTGTACTCATGAATGCTTTTGTGCCAGCTTCTCCATCAATTTGTTTATTAAGGTGTGGCAATGATGTAAAAGCAATGCGAGACAATATCACACTTTTACACTGTAGAACAGAGGGGCATATTACCAACGATTAGCGATATTTATCGCTAACGAGGCTTAGCAACACATTTTTTAACGCTAAGCATCGCCGGAAAGTATCGCAGAGATAACTTGCTATTAGCAGGGTTTATCTCAGAAGTGATAAAAATCCTCGCGCTAAGTGCCAAATGAGAGATTATCACTGGAAAACCAACGATAATCTCTCGAAGTTTGGCGTTAGCTTGATGATAGGGGCTCACAAACTTAGCCATGATATCCACCTTCCATAGGATATCATGGCTATGTCAGGAAAATACCAGGTGTAAAAAAAGCGCTACTTTTTTTATCACGAACAGGGTTAGCGAAATCCTTTATAATAGGAGAAATGTCGCTTAACAACATTTCTCCTATTATTTTTCTCTGGACCGCCCCCTTTGCATCTCATTAGAGATGCAAGGAGAAGCGTAGAGGAAAAGGATGCTAACATGCAAATTTGCGTGTTAGCACCCTGTTGCTGATAGGGAGATAATTTTATCTCCGCTTTCTTGGCTTTTAAAGCCAAAAAAGCGCAGATAAATCCCTTGATAATATTCCCCAGAATTTGCTAAAGCCATGTTACGAAAGACTGCCTTGTTAGAGGGCCACTGATGAGAGACTGGTTACTGAATAAATCCTCTCGCTTCCATTTCTGAACAAAGGACGATCTCTAGTTCACACAGTCACTCTAAGAGCGTAGAGTAGAGAGGCAGGTGAGAGAGGCAATGTCAGCCTCCAAAGCCTTTTCTCAGGCGGCATGCTACTTGTTAGCAAGGGCTGCAACCTGCATCAGCTGACCCACGATCAGGGCCGGACTGGGAACAGTAACCAGCCCTGGCACTGCTCCCGCGTTTGTTACAGGGGGCTGAGATTGCAGCACTGCTGCAAAACCGGCCCCCATTGGCAAGAAAATTGGCCCATCCCTCCGGCCCAACAGAGAAATGCCAGGTGAATGCTTAGGCCAGTCCAGCCCTGGCCCCGATGGTCGTTTTAGCAGGCGCCCACACAGTGTTTGGGAAGCAACAGATCCTTGGTTTTGTTCCAGGTAATAAGTGACGTGAGACCGGAGCTGTGCCTTGCCCAACGGGGAGAGGTAGCCGGATATTTTGAGGCACCATGGCTTACGGCCCAGGTGCCCTGGTCAGCCCCAGTTCCATGGAGAGCAGTCCCTGGTAATTGTCTGAGAGCACACTCTCAAGGACCAGGCCATCCCGGGAGAGGGTGACCATGGGCTGTGAGATCAGGAAATAATCAAAATGGGACTGCATTTGGTGTACCTGCAAGAGGAAGGTATACTCCTGAGCCATAGGATGCAAAAGACGCTAAACGTCCACGAGGCCATGATCCCTTGTGATTTCCCCCAGTGGGGCCCAGGCAGCATTGCTGCCCACATCAAGTGGCCAAATATGGTCCAAAACCCCATTGCGAGACAGATTGCAGTCCCCTCTAACAATCCAGTGATTGGCAGCAATGTCTGTGAGGACATGACTGAACCGAAGGAAAAACAGTTTTTTGGGGCTTGTTGGCACATAGACAGAGTCCACATAGAGTGGCTTCTCCGCCAAGGAGGAGTTTCATTAAAGAATACTGACCCTCCTCATCTTGAGCACCGTGGGGGGTAGTTATTTTTGCAGGAGGATCACCATGCCGCATTTGTGAGGTTGCACTGTCCCATCGGACAGTGGAGATGGGAGTCCACTGCAGATCACCTTTCCCACCCAGTTGCCTTGGTGTCTCTGTGTCTCCATCAATGAGAGGTGGGCCTTCTGGAGGAGGACCACATCCACACTCTTGGACTGGATATATGGCAAAAGTTTCTTACGCATGATAAAGTGGTGAGACTGTGCACTTTACAGGAGATATCGCAAAGGGGCACCAGGTGGTACGTCGCTTCTATTGAAATCAAGAGGTGGTGAGAGCTGGAAGGGACAAGAACAAGCAGCGGAGTAAGGGGAGAGGGCAAAGAGCATGGGAGGAGAAAGAAGAAGAGGTGAAATGGAAGAAAAAGAAGAACAAGAAGAAAAGAGACCTCCTTGCAGAGGGGAAGGGGATGGTGGATGGGGGCGGGAAGAGGAGAGGAGGACCAACCCTGTGGCTGAGCTGAGAGTGGATGGGTATATCATAGGCAACGGGGGAATCAAGGGCCAGTTGGAGGAGGAGTCCTTGACTGGAGCCTCAAAGGGAATATGGAGATCACAACCTTAAACCGAGGGTCCAAACCTGGGAACCCATGTGGTTTGGGAGGCAAGAGCAAATGAGGAAACATAACAGGAGCTGACAAGAGCTGACAGAGTGGCCGCAGAAATAGAGTGCCTAGGGAGGTGTTGAAAATGGGATCTCCAGTTGGCAGAGGTATGTACCCTGTCCAGGTAGGTAAGACTACTTTAGTCAGGGTAAGTTAGATACACACCCTAAATTGACCTGTGCTCACCCCCTGGTAGCTTGCCACAGAGCAGTCAGGCTTAACTTAAGAAGCGATGTGTAAAGTATTTTTGCAATACTTTATACAGTCAAACAGTGACAACAACACGCAAAAATAGCCCACACCAGTTTAGAACAATAAAGCATAATTTAATAAACAAAACAAGACCAAAACAACAAACATCCAAGAAATAGAACCGAAGTTATGAATTTCTAAAGATTATTTTGAAATACTGTGCTTAGAGTCATAAAACGCCAAACGGAGCAATCTGGCTGCGCTGGACAAGGTCAAATCTGAAAAGTCAAACTGACCACTATGCCGCACGGTTCGGACACTAAAGCCTCCCAGGTCCCACTGAAAACAGTACCTTTCCAGAGGATGAGTCAACAGCGAGAGCAAGATGCATTGGTTCAGAATCACACATTTGGGCAGGTGTGTCGCTGTTGGGCCTCGCAGATCGGTCTTGTGTTGTAATCGAACCCCTTTGTGATGAAGGCGATGCGTCAAGCCATGCAGTCACGTCCCGCTTCGTTATCGTACCCCTTACAATGCCGGAGATGCGTCGTTGTCAGGACTCGCAGTCGGGTCCGATGTCATCATAGAGCCACACAGGGATGTCCTTTAAGCGGCGCTGCATCAACATTGAAGGAGAATGCGTCAGTCCAACTGGAGCATAGCAGGCAATGCATGGATTATTGAATAAAAACAGCTGAAGAACCCCCTTTTAAGGCCTAGGACTGGATTGGCACTCCTTGGCAGGGCAGGACTCACAGTAGGCAGAGTTCAGCAGCTGGAGCAGGCTTTGAAGGAAGTCTTTGATATCCCTGATACCTCAGAACAGGAGGCAAGCCAGCAAGCCCTTGGAATCACTAGGTTCTGGGGATGTAGAGATTCAGGTCCAGTCCTTTTCACCACCAGGCAAGGGGCAGCAGACAGCGAGCAGGCACAAAGGAGCAGGAGTCCAGCAAATCAAGCAGAGTCCAGCAGAGTGCCAGTTCTTTCAGCAGCAGTCCTTCTTCCTGGCAGTGTCCTCAGGTCCGGAGTGTACTAGGTTTGTTGTGTCAAGGGTCCAGTACTTATATCCAGTTATGCCTTTGAAGTGGGGCAGACTTCAAAGAGAGGCCTTTGAACTATACAAGGTCCCTGCCTTTCCTGCCCTGGCTCCAGAATCACTACAGGGGAGTATGCAGCTCTTATGTGGGGATAGGCACAGCCCTATTCAGGTGTAAGTGTCACCTCCTCCCTTTTATCTAGCTCAGGAAGGCACATCAGCCTGGTGATGGTCCATTAGAATGTGAATCTCACACCCCAGCTCTCTTTGTGTGTGACTGTCTAAAGAGAATACACAAGGCCCAGCTGTACCCCACTTTAGACATGCATTCAGAGACAGGTAGAGGAACACAATGGTTAAATTAAGAAAATAGCAACTTTCTAAAGGTGCCATTTTCAGACTCTCCATTTTAAAATACGACTTCACCATAAGTTGTGATTTAAAATTTCGATTCCAGAGACACCAAACTCAACATTTCTATCTTCCCTTTTGGAAATTACACCTATAAGATATATTAAGGAAAACCCAATGCTAACTTATGAGCAAGATAGGCCTTGCAGTAGTGAAAAGCAAGTTTAAGAGTATTTCACTTCCAGGACAAGTAAAACTTAAAAGTACATGTCCATCTTTTAAAATGCACTATACCGAACCCTTGATGTTGTCAAGGGACTACCTTAGGGGTGACATATGCATTGGAAAGGCAGGTTTGGACCTGGCAAGTGGGTTAACTTTCCAGGCTGAAATGGCAGTTTAAAACTGCACACACAGACTCTGCAGTGGCTAGACTGAGACCTGTTTAAAAGCTACTGAAGTGGGTGACATAATCTGTGATCTGCTCACTCAAATTCAATTCAAATTTCCTTTATTCGGGTTTTAAAAGTACAAAAACCATAAAAGTTCATTATTTAAAACAATTAATATTAAAATACAAAGCCAATTACATTTTCGAATTATAATAAATAAATGTAAGAACATAGTTAATATTTACCGATTGCTAAGCATACTATTCCCAAGGTGCAAAAGTACAAGCTCAGAATTGGGTCGAACATGACAATTAGATAAAGGTACAAAAGAATGTCCTAAAATATATAGCAATAATTACTTCAGTGCTCCTGTTCTAAATTTGGTCTATGTTTTATACAGAGTATCAAAAATCTAGCCATATTCTTTGCGAAACACTCTGTTTCCAAGTATAGAATTGTTAGGAAAGCTGGGCGACATTGTTGCAACCCCATGATCTTTAATATTGGTAGTACCCACTGTTTCCTTGCTTCCTGGTAAAATCTACAAAACATAACCACGTGGAATGTAGACTGTGTGGATACTCCTTCACAAGGGCAGGGAGACAATGAGTGTGGCCAGCTATTAACTTTGGGGAATGTGACCAGACAATGGAATGTGTTCATTCTAAGACGGATGCGCACAAACCTGTCAAATCCATTTAATTTAACGGTCAAATAGGGCTGAATAGTCAAGGTAGTTTGTACCAATAGAATATGTTGAGCTGAACTATTAGATGACTCCATAGTCAATCGCAGTTCTTCCATATGTGCCAAACATAGTTTCTTGAATTTTTTCCTTGGGGATCTCAATTATCAGCAAGGGGTTGTGGTAGTACTTTATTAGACGTAGGTCAGACAGAAAGTTTTTAACATACGAAAGCCAAGCTATTTTGTGTGAATTATCAAGAGCAAGGCAATCACTCATAAGTTCCCTGTTAAAAACGAATTTCGGTGATGACCAAATTCGATACCATAAAAGGATCGGTTGGAGTATAGCCAGGTCTGTTATATATGGCAAACCCAGTTCCGTGTGGCAGCTAAAGGTAGAGGTGCCACGCAGGACCGCTAAGAGGAACCTCAAAAAACTGTTCTCACCTTTTGGAGAGCATCCACTCTTCCATGGCCCCACACCCCAGCTCCATAGATCGCCACACTAACACATTTGGCTTGATACATTTGAAGCATTTCTACTGGTGATTTTTTGCCAAGCCTATGTGTGAAATTAACTAGTGCACTAGTGGCCCTGATAAACGACAGTTTCCTGGCCTCTATTGCCTGCCTCCAGGAGCACTTATTATCGATTAAAATTCCAAGATAGGGGTACGCTGTGGTAGTTTCCAACTTTGTGTGTTCTGTATGCACACTACGCGTTTTCTTATCTCGTGCCCCAGCAGTCATGACAAAAGTTTTTTTAATGTTAACCCTTAGATCTAATTTGGCCATGTAAGTGTAATATCTATCAACGGCATGTTGCAGTTCTAAGGGGGGTTGTGCTATAATCACGGCGGGGTCCGCATAGAGTAGAGCGGGAATTGGTCTTTTTCTCATCCAGGGTAGGTCCTGGCACCCCTCCAGCATTGCCTGCTCCAGCCCATTTGTGTAGAGCGAAATTAGGAAGGGGGCCTGGACCCATCCCTGCCTTACCCCTCTCTCCACTCGGAAAGATGCCTTGAGATCACCCCCTATTCCATACCTGACTCTAGCCGTGGCATTCAAATACAATTCTCTCAAAAAATTTAATAAGGCCGGGTCTATTCCCAAATCGCTCAGGACCTTCCACAGTTTAGGATGGCTTACGCAGTCAAAAGCTGCTGACAGATCTACATAGGCCATGTAGAGACTCCCTCCTTTGAATTTGTGTATTTGGCCATCAATAGAGCCAAGTTAAGGGCTTGTTCTGTAGTGTCCATACCTTCCCTAAATCCAAATTGGAGGTCAGAGAGAATGTTATTGTCCTCTGACCATTGGTTTAGGTGATCAAGAATAATATGTCCCGCTACCTTACTCAAAGAGCCTAGGAGAGATATTGGTAAATAGCAGGATGGACTCTGTCGGTCTCCCTTTTTGAATATCGGTACTAAGATGGATTTAGACCAAGAACTCAATGAGGCCAATTGTGCAGGAAGCTACCAGGACCTTTGTAAGTATTGGAGTCCAAAGGTCCATATTATACTTAAACAGGTCCACAGGGACCCCATCTGGCCCTGGCACCTTTCCCCCTTTACTAGCTTTTATGGCAGTCTCTACTCTATATCAAGGGCAATAGGGAAGGATGTGGGGCTAAGAGTAGAAATTGCCCTATCTCTTTCTCCTGATGGGATTCCTTCCTCAGCCGTTATTCCAAATATTTGGGAGAAGTGGTCTATCCATGATGATTCGTCTATGGCTACTTCTATCTTGGGTGTCTCCCTGTTTCCATTTAAAAAAGGGGTTTTGACAATTTTCCAGAAGGCTGCACTATCCTTTTCGGGACAGCTTTTATGTAATTGTTCCCATGCTTCATTTTTTTATTCGAGTTTCCTTGTTTTTATGGCCTTATTAAACGCTTTTCCAAGAAGCGATATTTCTTTTTTATCCCTTGTTGGTTTACATAGGTAGAGCTTTAGGTCAGTATATGCCTTTGTGCAAGTTCTATTAAACCATCCCTTAGATTTTCTCGAATGTTTCTGTTGTATGGACAAAGCATATTTTATTGTTCTTGTTATGACCTCAAAGTTTGTTAGAATATCCCGATGAGAAGAAGAGTCGTCCAAACAGACCTCTATTGAATCAAGGACATTTTTTACCACCACCGCTGTTATACGTAGTGGATCAATTTTGTCCCATTTGAGCGAGTATCCGTTTAACCTATCTAGAGTCAGGTTATCTTGTCTGAGTATGCTAGACCAATCCTTCCTTCATTGTGTGTTAGGATTGCTTAACTTTAGACTATTTGGGAAATGGTCGCTAGTGGCGTGAGTATGAGTTTTAAAATTTAGAATGCGGGATGCAGCATTTCTAGATACGAATATAACATCTATTATAGTGCTTGCCCCCCTACCATTAAAGGTCTGGGTCAGCGAGACCTGGGGTACTACTAAATCATTTGCTAAACTGAGGTCCAAGATAAATTATGTTTTATTTAGGCAGTTTCCAATTGTCGTGTGGGGGAAATGGGTTAGATTATTCCCGTCCTCATCAATCAAACCACAAGTTAAGTCATTATTGCGCCCACAGGGGGAAAGATTGAAAACGCCACCCCAAATTATTGAAACATTTTTAGTATTCTTATATTTAAAGTCCAACAAAGTGGACCGGATCTCTTTTAGTACGGGGATCAGCTGTGCATTGTAAATATTATTGTAAAAATTAACTAAGAGATAAATATCATGTTTGCTAGTTCCAAGGGTAATTATTTGATAATTTGGCTCAAGTTTGAGGCGAACTATTTCTTTAAGATCTAGGAGGTTTGATATAAACGTTATCAAACCGCCTATCGCTCTCCCAGATGGAGTAGGAGTGGCAGTAGAAAAGTAAGTCTTATAGCCCTCCAGGTGCATAGCAGAAGTAGTCCAGGTCTCCTGTAAGCAAAGCACCTTGAATTTGTTGGCAAATCTGAGCCATGCATCGCTATCTATTTTGGTTCGCAGTCCTGCTACGTTCCAGAAAATGATGCAGAGCCCTGACTAGTCCTGGTATCCCTTCTCAGGCAATCCCAAGTCGTTAGTGCCCTTGGGAAGTACAGTATTAGCCACTTGGGTCACCTCCCCTGTGCCCACCTGGTCTTGTGAAACATTGCTGCATGGAATTGGGGCTATGCTCTTATCTGGATGGCAAAGATAGGGGTCCTGAGATTTAGGGCTATTTATCATGGTAGGGGATTGCAGGATATCATTTAAAAAAGTTATCATAAGGGAAGGACCAAATTCACCCCGTACTTTATGTTTCCCTTGTTGGACATATTTTATTTTGTTCAGTCAATCGGTTTCCTCCAAACCAGATAAAGCACTAAACCTGTTAGTTGTTTGAACATTATACCAGCATCCTTGATGGGAGCCATGCATATAGGTGTTAGTGTTAATGTTGGTATTATTGTCATTGTCAACCCAGGTGCGAGGGGGATAGAAGAAACCAAGCGGCAGAACATTTATCTCACCCATAGCTAGTAAGTTCTTACTTTCTGACCAGAATATATTCTTCACTAGTGTTGGGGTTTTGAATGTAAGAACTATACAATCTCCAGGAAATATTTTACAGCGGAACCCAACCCACTGTACCCTTCTTGCCATCTTGATCTCATTAAAGAGTTGGTGCGTTAGTACCGTCCTCCCACCCAGCCAGTGAAGTGATTTATTCCTTAATGAATTTCAGTTTGTAATGGTCCTATTTTTGGGACATCTGTTAAAACAACTACATACGGAGTCGCCTCCGGTGGCAAATGTAGGTGCTGATCAGTTGGGTATTTATCCGGATGGTCTCCTTGGGAGATAGTTCCAGGGATTAAATTACACTGTCGTTGGTGGGCGTGGAAATTAGATCTCTTAATGGTTCCTGTTGTTCTAGTAGCCCTGTACTCATTTTTTGATTCTTTAATGGTTAGAGCATTTGATATTCTCCTCTGTGAGTGTGGATCACTACCCATCGTATTTATGCTATTTGAAGGGTTGGGCTGCTTCACCACATTTATTTTCCTATGTCCTATGTCCTATGTTCTTATGTCCTATGTCCATGGTGTGTGGTTGCCTGGTTGGTGTGTTGTTAACTATATTCACAGAACCCAAATCAGGAGTTATCAAATCTCTACCATTGGCGTGATCGGGGTTTCTTAAGTTACATTTTTCAATCAGGGTTAATCTCTCTCCCAGTTGATCTAATCTAACTCATGAGTAAAGATCCAATCTTTCCACCAAGGTCGTTAAATTCCTCATTTCGGTCGAATTATTGTCACTTTTTCTATTAGAATCTTCCTTCCCATTATAGGAGCCTTTTCTAGACCCCACTCTCTTTTTCCCTTGCAGGCCCTGTTTTGTAGCTAAAAGCGGGGTAGGCTTCAATTGGTTTTTTGTACCCTCACCCTTACCCTGTTCACCCATTTTTCTCTCCCCTGGTGCCGGGCTCTTTTTCTTATTCTGGGAGGGTTGCATCGAGGAATCCGAATCACTCGATACAATCCCCTCAGAAAGATGCTGAACACACCCATTTATAGCTGATTTTGATTTCAGGGTGCCGCCCAGAGGTTCTAGTGCCTCAGGCTGGTCCGAGACTGCCTCCAATGATTCTACCACAGATGATATCTGCTTATCTAGTGCGCCCATGGCCCCTGTGAGATAGCTTAGTAGAGTTTGTTGCGTATCAGTCAATGCTTGTACCACTCCTCCTATCTTGGGGCTGGGCATTTTCCTTTTACCCATGTCAGTAGTAAGAAAACCAACTCAATGGGCACAATCGATGAACTACAAATTAAGCCTATACTTCTTGGAGCCCTCGATTGTAACCCGTTAAATGAACCCACAGTATTTTTTTGGTCTATTAAAGGGATTACGGTTAAAAAGGTAGGGTAAACTACCCACTTAACATTTGCTCAACAGAGTTCAATAAATAGGCACAGTTACTGTATGTCCAATCGCCTTCACAAGGGATAAAAAGAATATTTATTACATATAGCCCCAGGCTAGAGCTCAGAGAATAGGCCCAGCCCAGCCTCATCCGGGCACAGACGGGCAAGGACGGGCCCGCCCTTGGCCCGGGCTGTGCCCAGGCGAACCTGCGCGTGTCCCGCACCGCGGGAGCCCGCACCCTGATTTATCTCCCGGTCCTGGCTGTGTCTCGCCGCTCCTCACGCGGGACTGCACTGCCTGCTGGGAGATGGAGTTTCCTGGAAGTCTGCGGCCCACGGTGAGGAGTGCTGTAGCCGCAAGACGGCTTCCCCGGAGTTGTCCCCAAACTCAATAGGGCACAGGCAGCAAAACACAATAATCCAAGGAACTGAGGGCGTCCCACGCTGCGGGAGCCCTCCGCCCGATTTATCTCCCGGTCCTGGCTGTGTCTCGCCGCTCCTCTCGCAGGACTGTACTGCCTGCTGGGAGATGGAGTTTCCTGGCAGTATGCGACCCGCGGTGAGAAGCGCTGTAGCGACAAGACAGCTTCCCCGGAATGGTCCCCAAGGTCAGTAGGGCACAGGCAGCAAAACACAATAATCCAAGGAATTGAGGGCGTCCTTCTCACTCACCAAGGACCCGGCCACCGCCAAATCCAACCTCTATGAGGGAATGAAGGCTGTCGCAGATTGGATGAAGACCAGCCGGCTGAAAATGAACTCAGACAAGACGGAGGTCCTCATCATCGGCTCCACTCCCTCCGCATTGGATGACTCCTGATGGCCGGCCATGTTGGGAGCTGCCCTGACACCCACCAACCTCGCCCGCAACCTGGGGTTCAACCTGGGGTCCATCCTGGACTCAATGCTCTCCATGACCCAGCAAGTCAACACTGTTTCTTCCTCCTGCTTCAGCACCCTCTGCATGCTCCGCAAGATCTACAGATGGATCCCCACTGAAACCAGAAAAACATTCACCCAAGCACCCGTCAGCAGCAAGCTGGACTACGGAAACGCCTTCTACGCAGGAACAATGGCTACACTCCAGAAGAGTCTCCAACGCATACAAAACACCTCCTCACGCCTCATCCTCAGACTCCCTCACCACAGCCACATCATCACCCACCTGAGAGACCTGCATTGGCTCCCGGTCAACAAGAGGATCACCTTCAAACACCTCACCCATGCTCACAAAGCACTCCACAACACTGGACCAGCATACCTCAATGAACGACTTTCCTTCTACACCCCGAACCGCCAGCTACGCTCTGCCGACCTCGCCCTCGCCATCATCCCACCGAATGGCCACGGGCAGCAGATCATTCTCCCGCCTCGCCGCCAAGACATGGAACACCCTCCGTGCCTACCTGTGGCTGACCCAGGACCTGCTGACCTTCAGGAGACTTCTGAAGACCTGGCTGTTCGACCAGTAGCTGCTTCCCCCCCTCTCAGCGCCTTGAGACCCTCACGGGTGAGTTGTGTGCTTTACAAATGGCTGATTGATTGACTGATTGAGTGTCACATGCCCACTAGTAGAGATTAATTTGAAGACCCTGGGCCTATGCTGTGCACTTTACATGGGACTTATAAGTAACTTATATAAGCCAATTGTGGATAAGCCAAGTTTAACCTGTTTTAGTGAAAGAGCGCCTGTACTTTAGCACTGGTCAGCAGTAGTAAAGGGCACATAACCCTAAAGCCAGCAAAAACCATGGAAGGATACAAAAAACAACAGATCTACTCCCACAAATTACTCACGAAGTGTCAGTTAAGAGGGACACCGAAGAGAGGCTAAGCAGAATGTGTACAACAGAACAGCTGTCCCAGGCTTCAACTGGGAGTGGGACTTGCCCAGACCTCGATCCTGGGAAAGCTCCACCAGGCCTGGAGCACAATGTCCTTACCCCTCTGGGATCTGTGTGAGGGGTTATGAAGCCTGTCCAAAGGGTGACTGATGGGGAAATACTGGCACCCTCCCAGGAGCATATGAATAAAACTCACCAGACATAGCAGGGTTGCTCAGAAACAGAGTGAAATGTATTTATTGGTACCAAAAGCATGCATCATTGCTAATTAGCAAGGAAGAAGTTAGATCTGCCACCTTAGGGGCTCTCAGACCACTTCTTCCCAGAGTGACAAGTTTCTAGGTATTATATACTGTATGCAATGCCATGTCAGCGGAACTTAGAATAAGGCACCACGCCAAATATGGCTGACATGGATGTGCAATGTCTGCACCATGCAAAACAGCCAGATATGGGCAGACCAGAAAGGCAGGCTCTGCACTGTGTAATATTTGCATATCATGTAGTCAAGACAAGCAAGGTGACCTGTAAGGGTGTACAGAATAGCTTGTTGAAGCTTGTCCAGTCAAGGTCAGATAGGAAGCCATTTTGAGCTCCAGGCCTCATGTTAATGTGATCTTATATACTCATGAACTCTTTGGAAGTACATGAAAATGAATTTATATGGATATTCATATATATTTTGTAACAATCCCCCCTTTTGGATATACCTATCCAACATTAATGTAAAACCAAAATATATATATGTCTATATATGTAGGAAACATTAGTTACATATTTTTGGATGGTATTACACAGTCTTTGCATAAAATGCATATATTGTCACATTGATACATCTTGATGATATCAATATTATATCAGCAGGCTGTTGTGATACCAGCAGTAAGTGTCCAACAAATATGTTCTCTGTGCAATGCATAGTGCTCCAGTGACACTTTTTACTCAGTTCCTGGGAACCTTTTGCAAGTGTCAGTAGTTTAAAGGCACGCAGTAAGCGGTCGTCTGCTTCTCTTCCTTGTCCGCAGTCTTGTTCAGGGGCAGTGTCACGGACCTGCCCTGCTTTGTCCTCTTCAGTCTATTTTTCTGCAGGTGCAGGTGCAGGTGCAGACCATCATGGGTACTTCACTCAACAGCATCAGTAGATGTAGATGTCATATCCCTCTGACACTTTATGATGGGCCCTCATGGATCGTAGAAATGGTCTGGTCTGTCCTCTTCTTGACTGCTGTGTTGCTCAGGTCCTCTGGTGACAGATGGTAATCTCTTTCTGGTACCGTCCTCTCAGGCGTTGAGGAGCTGCCTTGCGTCTTCTCCCCACAATCCATTCATGGCGTTTGTTCACCGCCTGTGGTCCAGTCCACCTAAAACTAAAAGAAACAGATTTTCTTTTTCTCGCAATGACCAAGGAATCCATAATCACTTTAGAAGTCTCTGCCACATTGCAGGCAGTCCCAAATTCAGAGCACCAGGCCCTTTCAGGAATGTTCCATCAGTTGCTTTTACTAATAATTTATTTTTATTTTTATTTTGGAGTTCATTTTCTCCTCCTGGCCTCAAGTTGGAGGGTGGTATGGGGTATGCATGTTATACTTTATTCCCAAAACCAACCTTGTCAGCATAAATGTAGTCACTAAATGATCTCCTTTTTATCTCTATTTATGCCCTGGTGTGTCCCTAGCCTTGGAGAGATGGCTTTACTGAAGTGCTGCGCCCCAGTTGCTGCATTATTCTTCCCTGTTGGATACACCTCCATTCATTTTGAAAACATATCCACCCACACCAGCAAATATTTAAATCCATTCACTGGGAAGCAACATGCATCTGCACATTCATCCTCCCTTGTGCATAATCAGAGGGTCCCTGCTCCAGTCTTGTAAGGGAAAGTAACATACTGCGTGGGATCACAGGCATCTATCTCATCCTGGTAGGCCCATACTCTCTTCATTATTCAGCTCACATCCATCATCAATCCTCCCTCTATGTTCATCTGTTGATGGAGACCATTGTTCTTTCTTTACATTAGCTTACTACAATTGTCTCTGAATGAGCTGTATTTATTCTCATCTGCACTGGCTGTAACATATTTTCATTTAATGCTGTGTCAGCAATGGCATCGTATTTGGCTAACGTAGTATTAGCTCCTATGGAGTCTTCATATTTTATTACCGCTATCCTAGTGTACAATAGTATTGCTTTTAACAAGATCCTTAATAAAGGACCATTTTTAATAAGGCGCCCTGCTTCTGTTATGAATCTGTGATACTTCCACAGCTGGCCACAAATAAGAACTGCAAAGCATATTGTGAGTCAGTTTAAATGTTAACAGTTTTATCCTTGACTAGTATTCATGCTTTTGTCACAGCATACAGCTCATCTTATTGGGTAGATGTTCCAAGAAGCAGAGCTGTACTTCATCTATTGCTATGGCATACCCTGCTCTGTAATCAGTGTCTATCGCTATGACATACCCTGCTCTGTAATCAGTGTCTATCAGTCTGCTGGAGGAACCATCAGTGTACCACTCCTATAGTCTACCTTTTTTTTGTCACAGCATACAGCTCATCTTATTGGGTAGATGTTCCAAGAAGCAGAGCTGTACTTCATCTATTGCTATGGCATACCCTGCTCTGTAATCAGTGTATATCGCTATGACATACCCTGCTCTGTAATCAGTGTCTATGAGTCTGCTGGAGGAACCATCAGTGTACCACTCCTATAGTCTACCTTTTTTAATATTGTCTAATCTTGGCGGGGTGCCGTTTTCTACAATCTCAACACCAACTTACTTAGGGGTCATATCTTTTCCTAAGAGAATGGATCACATCAGAATAACCTATTGTATGTAATACTTTTGACAAATTAACAGGTGGGCATCTTACATGGTGCCATTATAACCTGTGTGCCTGCTAGCAGAAAAATGTTGAGTCGATCCAGATAGCAACCACTGCACCAAATATGGCACCTAGACAATACAGTTGATAAAGCGGGCTGCAGAAAATATTTTATTCTGGCTTGTGGATTCAATTCCCCATAACATTAACTGATTAATTAATGCACTGTTGCATGATTTATTTTATTAATCCAACCTAGATTAAGTTTGCACCACACATGAACACGCGGGAAACTAATTATATGTGCTTTTGTTGCATTTGCAAGTCTGTTTTTGTAACACATTATTAATATTGTCCTGTTTATTATGTCTGTCCTATTGTCTTTGTCACCATTAACATGCAGCTGATCATTCATGGCATGTGCTTTTATATGTGCTTATATGTATGTCTTATGTTGTGTTTGTCTGTCTATGTATCATTTAATTATCTTTTTATTCTTTCAGAAACATAAAGCTGGACTACATGAAGAATGGTGGTTATTTTATGTGCTGCTTTAAATGTTTGCTTTTGCTAAATGTTTTTATTAGTGGGTTAATTAATAATTAATAAGGGACTGGGTGGTACACAAGGGTTTGCTTTACTTGAATTAATCATTCTTTTTGTGTTTGTTTAAATAATAGCTCAAGAGTGAGCTGAGGCCTAGTCTTTGCTTTGGAGAAAAATTGGTCGGCCTGAACTGAGCAGAAGCTGAGCCAAGCTGCACGTTGAAAAGAAAAAAAAACTTTGCAAGAGGTTATTGAACTTACTTCTCGTGGCTCAGACTTTTTATAAAAAAGAGACTCTTTTAATGGAGTTTATTTCCATGGACTGCTCTGAATCTTCTTATTCAAGGCCGAGGAAGTGACAAGCGTGAATCTGCCGAGCTCTGGTGGAAGTAGATTGGCAACTTTTTGTTGCAATGCCTCGGAAGTTGTTGTCACTCTAATGGACAATGGCACGGTGACGCGCATATTCTCTGGACTGGTAGCTGAGGTGGCCTGATGGCCATAAACCAATCACAGTGCTGAACTTTCCAAAATAATAACATTTAGATAGTTTTGAGAGCGAAAAATAATATAAAATTGGCTCTCTTGAGGGGTTTGGGACTGTCTTTTCCAGAGGGGCGAAGCGCTGTCGGATTGCCTTGGGAGAGTAAGCATGCAACTGTTTATTATTTGTTTCTCTTTCAGGTTAGAAAATTAACTTAGAGAAAAGCTAATGATTTCTTAAATTCATCATTTTGACTATTGCTAACTTGACAGCTTAAATTGTGCCAATGATTATGTGATTTGAATTAATAAAACTAAATGCTTGATTTAAATAAAGTGAGTTATTAAAGATTTCCAATTATGAATTTTAAAAAAATAAACTTTTCAAAATGACAAGCTGGTCTTGTTTTTGTAGATAGTTTATTGTTAAAAGTTACACAACATATAGTATCCATTCACCTCATTCACTATGTTTATGGGCCTGGTATTGTTTGGTAAGTGTGATAGTGGATTGAGTCATCATTTATAAAGAATTTTAGTTTCTGGGCTCTAACAATTTGGTAGCATCAGATGGTTCATATGTTGTTTTTGACATGCATGTTACATATATGTTGGTATAGACATAGGATTGATGTTTAACATATGTTACGTTTTTTGGTTATGTCAGAATGTTATATGTAGTCTTAAGGAATTTTTCCAGTAGTGTGAAAGATTCCTGGTTAATTGCCGGCAAGGTAGTGTGACTAGAAGAGTTACACAGTGCATTTGTCTGTTTCAAAATTGTGGTATAAGAATATATCACGTGTTGTGGGCGTACAACACAAGTTTAGGGTCCATGATTAGATTATTAAGACAAACATGGTTCAATGTAAAATTTAGATTAATTGCGGAGTCACTTTGTCAAAGATGTTTAACCTGCCAACAGATGAATGTCCACAAAAAGGTTGTTGTAAGCACGGGAATCATAGGACGAGAAAGTGGTCCTTTTACTAGATTTCAGATGGATTTTGTTGAAATGCCAAGACATAATGGTCTACGTTATATTTTGGTATTTGTTTGTTTGTTTTCAAGATGGGTGGAAGCTTTCCCAACTCGTCATGCCAATGCTGTTACTGTGGCAAAGTTACTTCTAAGAAAAATCATACCTAGGTATGGATTTCCGGTTACCATTGAAAATGATCGTGGAAGGCATTTTGAGAACAGTTTGATGAAAAAGATCTGTAAAGCTTTAGACATAGAACAGAAGATGCATTGTGCTTACAGACCACAAGCATCAGGTGTCGTTGAACAAATAAATGGCACAATCAAAAATAGGATCGCAAAGATGTGTGATGCTACAGGAGTAAAGTGGACAGATGCACTTCCACTTGTTCTAATGTCAATGAGAAGCATCCCAGACAGAAAGACAGGTCTTAGTCCTCACGACATTGTGATGGGCAGAGTGATGAGACAAGCATTTGTTCCAGTTGGCAAACTGATGAGTATTAATGATAGTGCAATTTTTGAGTACTGCCGAAATCTATCTGATGTGATGCATTCTGTGTTTCATCAGGTGGGAACTGACATTATTTCAAAAGAAAAAGTACAAGCTCATGATTTGCAACCCGGTGACTGGGTGAGGACGAAGGTTCACCGAAGAAGGAACTGTTTTTCACCGAGGTGGCAGAAGCCTCGTCAGGTAATCTTGATTACAACAAATGCAATCAAGTGCAGAGGACTAAAAAGGTGGATTCATCCAAGCCATACAATTCGTGTGTCACCTCCTGAAAATTTTGATGAAGAAGGTGATATAACAGCTGATTCAGATTCAGAAAGAGACCCAGAAGATCCTGATTCTGATTCAGATTCAGATTCTGATTTTGGTGATCAAGAAGAAAATCAACATCAAGAAAATCTAGATGAGAGTCAGAACTTGAATAAAGAAGATCTGGATACTGGAATTCGAGGGGTTGATGATGATGATTTGCTTGAAGAAGAGTCTCTGAGAGAAAAGAGAGATTCAGAAGAAGCAGAAGATTCTGAGCGAGACGAAAATCTGAGCGATACTCTTGAAAGGCAAGGAAGAAGTAGCTCTGTGAACAAAAAGCTTGAAGCTGGGAAGCTGAAGGTGATTCCTGAAGAAGAAGAATTGCCAAGTACCAGTAAAGGTATTGTTTCAAATGGAGTGAAGTTGCCGAGTAAAGAAGTTCCTAGGTACAGATTTGATGTCTCTGATACAGACACTGAAAGTGATGAAGATTTTGAAATAAGAAAACACAGAAAAAGAGCTTATAAAACTGAATGCAACGAAAGTGTGCCAAAGAAAAAAGTCTTGAGAAAAGGAGACATTTGGCCTGTAAATAATCTGAAATTCAAACTGGTGAAGAAATCAAAGGAACAGGTCAATGAAGTTTCTAGTCAAGGAAGTGAACTTGAAAAAAGTAACGAAGGTGAAAACAAGAAAATAGAAGTTATTACTCGCAAGACAAAAAGAGTAATTAGGCCAAACCAAAAATACAGATCTCCAGAATGGACATATATAATCATTAATAGAACAGAGGTAGTTTGGGTCACAGGGATAATTTTAATGACCACTCAACACTATATTCCCCGAAAGTAACTAAGCAAAATACAAATAATAGTGGAGGGTCAAAGGTTTGAATTTTTCTGAAGAAACGACTATGTGTGAGAGTCAGTGGCAATAGTCCACTAATCTGGGTACATCATTCGTGGTTGTTGAAAAATACCCATCAGTAGCTCTTCCTTGGCGCCCTTTTCATCATATGGGTTCCTTCCAACCATGAAGGATAGTATTTTGATATGGTCAATTGGGACAGCATAAGGACCAGTGATGATATAATCGGGTCACAGGGAGCTTCTGAAAAAGCAGTGCGGGGGGGTGTGTGTGTTTTGGCGTGCAAAAAGTGCAGGATAGTGACATTAAAATTAGATAACCATGAGGAAAAATTATTTATTAGAGACCTCAGTGTTTCTAAGATTTTAAAACGTGCGAAATTGGTAGTTTCACCTAATAGCTACCAACAGGTTGGTCGACAATAATGCTTGTGTGTGGCTAAGGCCGCGGGTCTATTTTTCTTAATTTTTCTCTTTACCCCCTCTATGAGAGTTCGATAGACATTGACTATACGTACCTTCACTACTTTTTTCTGTGTGTGCATTCTGTGTGGTTTATATACTATCATGGCAACGATCCTTGGCCTTTCCTTTGATGAAGTAGAAATCCAATCCATCTTAGATGACAATCCTAGCATTCTGGATAACATACCTACTCCTCAAGTAAGCACCGATGAAGGTTGGGCAAAAATTCTAACTATGAAAAAGAGCCAATCACGTATTTGTGCCCATGGCGTGGTAATGGCCCAGTACTTACGTGGCAACTGCGCACCCAGTGGACTAATGGTGACTAATGCTCCTAGGCTCTTTTTGGATGATAAGGAGTTCCTGAATAATTGGTACCTAATCGCGTGGAAATGTACCCGCGATTGGTTAGTGCTTATAATCAAAACAGCAAAAAAGGCGGCCGATAAAATCCTGGTCGAAATCCAATTACTAGAAGGGCAGATCAGAACTACACTCTCGAGTAAAATCTTCACAAAGAATCTAGATGAAAATAATAAGGCTAACAAAGAATTCAGTGATTCTATTTTGTTTAAGAAACTAGAGAAGTGTAAAAAAGACATAGAGAAATTTGCCACTGAGAAAATCTATCCCTATACCAGCGACTCCTTTGTCCCCCCAGTGTATAACTCTAAGGGTCACAAAGGAGGGTCAAGCTATGGTACTTCCAGCTCTGGCGATGGATCTAGTGATTCAGATTCGTCCAGCCTAGGTAGCAACACCAACAACAAAGGCCGAGGGAGGGGCAATCGAAGGAATTGGAGAGGACCTGGTCAGAACTATATCCAACCCCAGTTCCCACCATGGTGGCAACCTAACCCCTGGTCTCAGGGGGCCCCTTTCCCACAACAGATGATGCCCTTTGGTCCCCAACAATTCTTCCCTGATTTCAATTCCCAGTCTTTTTTAGGATATGGCAGGGGGAGACAGAGAGGGAGGAGGAGAGGACAGCAGCAGAACCAAGTGCAATGGAACCTCGCACCTCAGTCAATGGGCCTCCGGAACGGGAAACAGATACCACAGGACCAAGCGACAACATCAGGAACGACCTCGTGATAAACCTCAGTTCAAGAACACTTTCTGAGATGGAGCTAAAAATGCTCAATAGAGGACTGGGTTTTGTAGCAACCAATATCGGCGACCCATTCCAGACCCAAATCGAGATGGGCAAATTCTTTAGGAAAATCCGTTTGCACTTCCTCTTCGCCAAAGACAATGAAGATGGAGGTAATACATCACTGATGGACCATAACACAGGTTTAAAAAAACCCTCCACTTTCAATCCACCCACCACAGGACTTCCTGCTAAGGTTATTGCCTTTGAAGAAGCAGTGGGTAGTGATGTAAAGAATTTGCTGCAACAGGACTGTAAGCCTTTTGTCAATTTCCCGAAAAAAGAACAGATAGCTCTGAAAAACCTTAAAGAGGACTCCTCGATAGTGATCAAACCTGCCGATAAGGGCGGAGCTATAGTGGTCCTAGACACCACCACCTACCGCGAGGAATGTATTC
Source organism: Lissotriton vulgaris (assembly GCF_964263255.1). Classification (NCBI taxonomy): domain Eukaryota; kingdom Metazoa; phylum Chordata; class Amphibia; order Caudata; family Salamandridae; genus Lissotriton; species Lissotriton vulgaris. The sequence continues at coordinate 1,005,306,331 of NC_141695.1, forward strand.
GACAACTCAACGATGTGAGATCATATCGTAAACTCACTGAGGACCCCACCGCTAGACTGTCTTTGGCCATTAAACAATACGTGGAAGAAGCACTATCTGAAGGATGGATAACATCAAAGGAGGCATCATATCTACAAATGCCACATCCTGCTATCCCATACTTTTACGTGCTACCTAAAGTACACAAACCTCAGAGGCCCCCGCCTGGACGTCCAATAATATCGGGCATTGGGTCACTGCTCGAACCCCTTTCTACTTTTGTAGACCATTTTTTGAGACCCATGGTCCATAATATGCCTACATACCTACAAGACACTAAGGATGTTCTGAAGATTCTACCAGATATTGAGTTTGATGCCAACCTGGACCTACTGGTATCGTTCGACGTAGAATCTCTCTACACGTCAATTCCTCAAAGGGAGACCCTTGATGTTGTTGAAACCCTGCTACGAACACGTGATCTAGACTCAATCACTCCGGTCTCTTTCATTATGACTTTGGCCACCCTAGCAATGACCGAAAATTACTTCCAATTCGAGGACTCCATATATCTACAGGTCTCTGGGACCAGCATGGGCAGTGTTTTTGCCCCGAGCCTGGCGAACCTTTACGTCCACCGGTTCGAAGAAGAAGTCATCCTCACTGAAACCAATCCTTTCCTAGCCTCGTTACGCCTATGGAAACGGTATATTGATGACGTCCTCGTGATCTGGCGTGGCACTGTGGATGACCTGAAAACCTTCCACGTATGGCTGAATAGCAGAAATGCATTCCTTCGGTTCACAGTTGAGTACAGCAAAACACACCTGGCTTTTCTGGACCTTAAGATCAATGTGACCTCAACAGGTCTCCAATCCGAACTCTACCGGAAACCGATGGCAAAAAATTCTCTACTGAGCTATGAGAGCTGTCACCCTAAAGCTCTAAGAGACAACTTGCCTTACGGACAATTCCTGAGAATACAGAGGAATTGTTCCACCAAGGAAAGCTTCGACAACCATGCTAAAATATTGGAGAACAATCTACTGGAGAAAAAGTACCCTAAACATCTGATACGAAGATCAAAAAAGAGGGCTTTCAACAACAACCGCGAAAGTCTTCTTGAGCCATCGATACCCAAAACACAAGAACCCCGGATCACCTGTGTCAATACGTTTGGCACTCGCTCCAATCAGATTCAAAAGATCATAAAGAAGCATTGGAGTATTTTGAATACGGGCAATGACAGCCTGCCTCCCCCTCTGTTTGCTTTTAAAAGGGGTAGGAATCTAAAGGACCAACTGGTCCATACCAGACCCAGATCAGTGACCCCCAGAGCAGTAGGAACACTCTGGGACATGCCAGCCGTGACAGGGCACCATCCCTGTGGGAGTTGTGCCGCATGTCCGCTGACTTCCAAATCCACAACCATCGACATTGGGGGTGGGCGTCTGTGGGAACAAAGGCGTTTTACCAACTGTAACAGCCTAAATGTCATCTACCTAATAGTCTGCCCCTGTGAGTATAAATATGTGGGGATGACGGCAAGGAAAGTGAAGACACGCATTTCCGAACACAGGAGCACTATTAGGTGTCGCAAACAGTCTACCAAAATGACCAACCATTTTTTGGAGGTGGGACATGGCCCAAACGATTTTCATTGGACTGTGCTTGAACAACCACCTATACCCACTCATGTGACAGACATAAACAGGTTTTTGTTCAAAAAAGAACAGAAATGGGTATATACCCTGAACTCAGACAAAGATGGGCTGAATGATGACATACTGTGGATGTCACTCTGATCTTCAATCCACTATCTCAGTGTGATGGTACATATACACTAAGCCATCCAGGGTCTTGGCATTAGTTCTGACCAGGATAAGAGGCCATGTTTGCCCTCTCCTTATGATGATATCTACATCATGTAAGATCTTTCACACTGAGACGAGTCTGATTAGTTGGATCTTATTATACTATATAAAAATAACTTTGCCTTCCACCCTATGAACTATTACTTTACATACTCCATAACAATTGACTTTGCAGATCTCTGTGCTGGCGAAGCCTGCTAGCACTCCCAACTCTATACAAGTAATATTATTTTGCAGTGCGTACTGGCTCGTATGCTTGTATATCTGACTATTACATTGCTAACGCAACAGATTACGCGAAGAAACAGGCACCTATGCCTTAGAACTACATGCCCCATAATTCCTAGGGTAGTGGGCGTGACGGGACACGCCTAACGAGGGAAGCATAATTGTTGCTCCTAACAACGCGCGTTACCTCCCCTTACAGCCAGAGGGACGCTGGAAGTACCGACGGACAGGTAAGAGACGATGGCTCTTTGCCTGTCTGCTAGCGAGTACACGAGTTTACCATAAGCATATGCGCGAGCTCTTCTGAGACTGGCACAGAATAGAAGAGTAGGACAGCACTGAAGGTGAGAGCTTGCACCCGCCCGATCTGCAGCATTTAAACGCTGAGTGAGCGGAGGCGCGTGTGTTTCCCTTTCACCAAAAGCGGCGGAATACACATGGCGATGAACACTGTCCCACGCCGTATGCGTAGGGCAGAGACCTAGTGCGTGTTTTTCCCTAACGTGAGTCCAAAACGATTAAGAGATATCTATACTTGCCGCGCATGTTCTCTAAGACTCACCTCTCATAAGTCACGACCAAGCGGTGGTTTTGGATGCACTTAGATGCCGTTTCCAAATTTCACCGTCTTTGTTTTCAAAATAACTAACAAGAGACATTTCTATCCACTAACAAAGGATTGGCAATTACAATGGTACTTAATTCTGCCGAGGCCCTGAACGGGGCACATCGGCCTTTTGAACCCGCATGCACGCTGAAATTAGTTGTGATTAAGTGTGAAGTCAGCGGATGCTGACGTGTCTTTGTATATTTTTCCTTTCATTTTAGAGCGGTGCTTCAATTACCTGAGCTGTGAGCCAGGTGAGGTGAGGCAGTACTCTCCTGCACAATATGGTAAGTGAGAGTCTAACCACATAGCACTTCGAGGTATGGTGGTTGATAGTAGGAATCAAAGTACTACGTAGAGGAGAACAGATGTGATTCTCTTGATTGATATGATATACCATGCAAATGCTTTGGATATTGTAGATATACTAATTGTTGTTTTTTTCTGTTCTTTTTTCGACTATGTTTGTCTCACACTGGATTTCCTAGCTGGGAGAATGATCCTTCATTAGTACCCAGGTGAAAGATTTCCTTTTCTTATATATTTTATAATACACTACTAGCAGTAGCGATACAGGTCCTGAGGAATGCAGTGGATACCTCTGTGATCCAAAAATTCTGCTGAAACATGTCATGTCGACCAACCTGTTGGTAGCTATTAGGTGAAACTACCAATTTCGCACGTTTTAAAATCTTAGAAACACTGAGGTCTCTAATAAATAATTTTTCCTCATGGTTATCTAATTTTAATGTCACTATCCTGCACTTTTTGCACGCCAAAACACACACACCCCCCCGCACTGCTTTTTCAGAAGCTCCCTGTGACCCGATTATATCATCACTGGTCCTTATGCTGTCCCAATTGACCATATCAAAATACTATCCTTCATGGTTGGAAGGAACCCATATGATGAAAAGGGCGCCAAGGAAGAGCTACTGATGGGTATTTTTCAACAACCACGAATGATGTACCCAGATTAGTGGACTATTGCCACTGACTCTCACACATAGTCGTTTCTTCAGAAAAATTCAAACCTTTGACCCTCCACTATTATTTGTATTTTGCATATATAATCATCCCACCTATTGTTGAGGTGGAAAGCAGTGGTCAGAAATTCTTAGAAAGTGACAGAGATTAAAATTGTTAGAAATCAGTTGAGGATCTATTTCCTGGCACAAGGCTGAAGAAAATATGTATTAGGTAACTTTTTGTTTCCTGGCATAAGGCTGAAGAAAATTTGTTAGGTGACATAAGGTCGAAGAAATTCTGTTTAGCTAAAGAAGACATATTTTGTGACACAAGGTCGAAGAAAAACTGTTTAGGGTTAAAATCTTTAAAAAAAAAATGTTTAAAAGGGGGGATATAATTTTGTTAGTTATACTTACATTTTTATTTAAAATTTTTGTTTTTGGAAATGCCTAGATCAGATACTTCTAGGTGTTCAATTTTTAAAAGGTGTTGTAAGATGACCTCAATTTGTGTGATATTATTAATTTTACTTTGGCTAATTTTAGCTGTGGTCTATCCTTTTGATGTTAATAAGCAAAAATCTAAGGCTAATATTACTAGTAAAGTAGAGTCTAATCATGAGAAGCATGCTGGCAAGTCCAGTAGAGTTATTAATCATGATCCACTGTCTCATCAAGATAGATCAATTGATGATTTTTCAACCAATTCGTTTTCAAGGCTTTTATCTGAATATGTCAAAGTAATGAATGTCAAAGATTGCTATGTGTGTGTAAAATTACCCGCTTCTGTTTCTGAGGGAGTGACATATAATATGTTACCTCTTACTTATGGCATTACCTGTAGTGTGATTGCTAGTTTGTTCTATCAAACTGGTCGTCTGGAGTATTATTACTCAGACTTTGATGAGGTTTTTGCTAATCTCAAAATTGTAAATAGCCTAAACAAAGTAAGATCTGTGAAGCAGATGAGGGAATTCTTTTTAGTTACTAATGAACTAAACTATGAATATGCCTATAGAAATAATTTAACATGCAAAATGAGAGCTGAAGAAAAAACTTTCCTTAACATGGTTGAGGAGAGAAGGGCTGTTTACAAAAGAAATGAAAAACTAAAACATGCTAAATCTAAATACTGGCGGTTAGAAGATGCTAAGTTAAATGGTGTTAATACTAATGCAGCAATACACATAGATGAACCAGTTAGTGGTAAATTTTGTAACAGAAGAGATAATACTTTGTATGATAACCTTTTTGTAGGTGCTAGTCAATGTGAAGATACTTATCGTATTGAAGGGGGATGGGGATTCAAAGGTGGAAAGGATCCAATTTTCCCTGGAATTTATTTTATTTGTGGTAATAAGGCTTATTTTAGCCTCCCAGACCACTGGTATGGGACATGTTATCTTGGCCTGGTCTTTTAAAAAATATTTCATGTTGACAGAAATGAAAAAGGTACTTTTGAATTTGGTGAACACTTGAATCAAAATAGATACAAAAGAGAAAGCTTCACAGAAATTTTGGGAGACATTTTTGGTGCTGTTATTCCTATGGTGGGGATTACAATGAATTCTATCAAAATTAGAAAAGTGTCTACAATTGTAGATAGGTTGTCAACTGATACTGCAAGTGGTTTCCAATTGGTTAGCACAGAACTTGTTGCAACCAGAAGTATGGTTATGCAGAATCGTCTTGCGTTAGACATTCTGCTTGCAAAAGAGGGTGGAGTCTGTGGGGTCTTGCATGTCCAACATTGCTGTACTTACATACCTGACAAAAGTCGGGATATAGAGTTACTTGTTAAAAATATCACACACTTCCATGAGGAAATTGAACCCATGGAGGAGGAAACCTTTACTGAGAAAATTGGGAAAAGAATGGAGGCTATCAAAGATTGTTTTTCAGAACTTGGCAGGTCCGTCATTGGCAAAGTGCTCTATCCAGTAATTGTCATTATTATAATGATAATGCTGCTAAAAATTAGTTGTTTGATTCACAAGAGGAGGAAGCGTCAGAACGAAAAGAAAAGAATTTATAAACTCAGAAAGGAACAGGAAAAGGAATATGAATTAGAAGAAATGCGAAGAGTTCAGTTTGATAAGGATAATCAGACAGCTGAAACAGGGGTTTAGGGAAACTAATATCGAGAGAATTCAGTGTGTGTTGTCTCTAAAATGGGTAAAATTTTTCAAAAATTTTTGGTGTGTAGTTTGGTGATTTTAATATCACCAGATGAGGGAGTTGATAAAGCGGGCTGCAGAAAATATTTTATTCTGGCTTGTGTATTCAATTCCCCATAACATTAACTGATTAATTAATGCACTGTTGCATGATTTATTTTATTAATCCAACCTAGATTAAGTTTGCACCACACATGAACACGCGGGAAACTAATTATATGTGCTTTTGTTGCATTTGCAAGTCTGTTTTTGTAACACATTATTAATATTGTCCTGTTTATTATGTCTGTCCTATTGTCTTTGTCACCATTAACATGCAGCTGATCATTCATGGCATGTGCTTATATGTATGTCTTATGTTTTGTTTGTCTGTCTGTGTATCATTTAATTATCTTTTTATTCTTTCAGAAACATAAAGCTGGACTACATGAAGAATGGTGGTTATTTTATGTGCTGCTTTAAATGTTTGCTTTTGCTAAATGTTTTTATTAGTGGGTTAATTAATAATTAATAAGGGACTGGGTGGTACACAAGGGTTTGCTTTACTTGAATTAATCATTCTTTTTGTGTTTGTTTAAATAATAGCTCAAGAGTGAGCTGAGGCCTAGTCTTTGCTTTGGAGAAAAATTGGTCGGCCTGAACTGAGCAGAAGCTGAGCCAGGCTGCACGTTGAAAAGAAAAAAAAACTTTGCAAGAGGTTATTGAACTTACTTCTCGTGGCTCAGACTTTTTATAAAAAAGAGACTCTTTTAATGGAGTTTATTTCCATGGACTGCTCTGAATGTTCTTATTCAAGGCCGAGGAAGTGACAAGTGTGAATCTGCCGAGCTCTGGTGGAAGTAGATTGGCAACTTTTTGTTGCAATGCCTCGGAAGTTGTTGTCACTCTAATGGACAATGGCACGGTGACGCGCATATTCTCTGGACTGGTAGCTGAGGTGGCCTGATGGCCATAAACCAATCACACTGCTGAACTTTCCAAAATAATAACATTTAGATAGTTTTGAGAGCGAAAAATGATATAAAATTGGCTCTCTTGAGGGGTTTGGAACTGTCTTTTCCAGAGGGGCGAAGCGCTGTCGGATTGCCTTGGGAGAGTAAGCATGCAACTGTTTATTATTTGTTTCTCTTTCAGGTTAGAAAATTAACTTAGAGAAAAGCTAATGATTTCTTAAATTCATCATTTTGACTATTGCTAACTTGACAGCTTACATTGTGCCAATGATTATGTGATTTGAATTAATAAAACTAAATGCTTGATTTAAATAAAGTGAGTTATTAAAGATTTCCAATTATGAATTTTTAAAAAATAAACTTTTCAAAATGACAAGCTGGTCTTGTTTTTGTAGATAGTTTATTGTTAAAAGTTACACAACATATAGTATCCATTCACCTCATTCACTATGTTTATGGGGCTGGTATTGTTTGGTAAGTGTGATAGTGGATTGAGTCATCATTTATAAAGAATTTTAGTTTCTGGGCTCTAACACAGGTATAGTCCAACACAATGAGCCATCCTCTCCACCATCACAGCTGCTGACCCCCAAACACTGCAGAAAGCAAAGTCAAATAGTTGTGTCCCACGGGCCTTTCTTTTCCAGCTGTGTCAGCACATCATTGGCAGCATCACTTCATTTGCAATGGTATTTATCTCTGAAACAGCTCTGCTATGTCTGGTGAGTTTTATTCATATGCTCCTGGGAGGGTGCCAGTATTTCCCCATCAGTGACTCCATTGGAGATCACGGTCCTTGGATCCCAAGAAGGGGGAGTCTGTTGGTGGATCAGCTGCCGACAACTCAGTAGGGGTCATGTACATCCCCTGGTCCGGAAGGCTCTTCAAGAAGGAGTGGAGTTCCCTCGGGCCAAAGAAGTCTTAGAATCTGTCATTTTTCAGGATCCACATCCATGTGGGTTAAAAGAGGCCAAATTTGATGTCCAGTTTCCGTAGCATGGGGAAAAGGGCAAGGAAGCTTTCCACTTCTCATTTGTCTCCTGGGAGAAGTCCACCTCAATGGGGCTCTCGAAGTTGAATGGGCCATGGGCATGGGCCTCAGCTAGAAGCTGCCAGACCTGTTCGTGGCAGAGGAAGCAGGCTATCAGAGGGTATGCCCTGTCTGATCCTGCCACTCGAAGCAAACCACGGGTGTGGATCTGCTGGATTTCCACTGGAGGGATGAAGGCCAGTCCTGTGAGCTTAGGGAGTAAGTCTGTAAGGAAAGCAGGAGTTTTGGGTCCTCTGCTCTCTCCGGTAAACCACAGAGGCACAAGTTGTTCCTGTGAATCTGGTCCTCCAGGTCAGTGAACCTGTTGTGGAGGTAGCTGAGTTCCATGTCCCTGTCCGGGATGTAGCTGAGTTTCTCTTTCATGAGTGACATACGCTGTTCCATCCCCTCCACCCTGTCTTTAAAGTCAGCAATGTCCACCTTTTTGGACCTCGATTCTGCGGTGAGCTCCACTTGGCATGCATGCCCTCCAGTGGGTGGCCCACTGCTGTGATTTCCTGTAGGATTTGGTCCATAATGGGTTCCTGTTGCCAATGGGTTGCGATCACCAATGTTGCCGGAGCAGCATGTACAGAAATGGGGCGCAACTGGGCAACGACCTCAGTGAAGAGTAGCTGGCAAGTCGCTTTGCCAGTGGCATCACTAACAGAGCAGATGCAGAGAGAGGACACTATGTCCCCACATCGTCAAGGAGATCCACAGGTGGACGGGACAGATGGCGGCAGCAGCTGTGGGGTGCAGACAGAGCAGGCCAGCTACAGAGAGAGAGAGCATAACAGGACTGAGCTCTTCCCCCTGGCATAGGGTGTTGCGGTTCAAGGTCCGCTCGGCGGATTACCAAATCCTCAGGAGTGAAAAATGGACCTCCTCTCTCCCTAGGGTACAACCAGATCAGACTATAACCGGATCACTAGCTAACTACCCGTGGGGGAGAGAAGAGACAATTCAGGACCACCAGGAAGAGGAAACCTCAAGGATAAACCCAAAAATGCTAGATCTTTAAAGATACCTGGTCTAGGAGCTGCGGCCCTTGGGAAACACAAAGAAAAGAGCAAAAAATGACTTTCAATAAGGGAATACACCACTACTCTAACACCAAATTCCCCTGAGTACTAAACAACCCCTCTGTTGTGTTCCCCCCCTCAGACTCACCATAGATAGCGATGTACATATGTTAGTCTGGTTTCCAAGGTTAGGTAGAAGGAAATCCAAACCATTGAGGTCCAAGTAAATAATTGTTGTAGGCATACGTCTGCCCTTCAAGGCAACTAATTAGATGATTGCCAGCAATGCAATTTCCATTGACACAGAGCACACCGAAGTCCAGGATATCTCCAAGAAGGAGTGCCTCCTAATGTCCCAACAGTCTATGCTCTGTCAGCTGTGGAACGGAAATGCACACCATAAGAGGCAAATAGGAAATAGGTCCAGGTGAGCTGCCCAAGTCGCTATCCGAGGCGCGAGCAAAAGGAAAAGTAGAAAAGGAGTGCTTCTGTTTCAAAATATTAAAAAAAGGAACCAACAACTGCCGTGTATAATGGCGGCTAATTCCGTGACTGCACCCGTTAAGCAATAACGAGAGCAATCGTAAGATTGAAATATCGGGACTAATAAGAACCCCCACACTGATGTAATGTGTGCACTGCACTGCAAAAACATAAATTCGAGCGGATAATCTTCCGTGTCCAAACAAAGTCAAAAGGAAGCACAAACATGCTCTGCAAATTCCCAATAAAAAAAACCAAAGTCCAAAAACAAAGGGCCAAACCCGAAACACAGCAAAGTATCCAAACAAAAGGTCTGCAGAAACGTGTTGCTGCAGCAGAAGGAAGCAATTTGGAGTAATGTCTAACAAGGGAGGCGAGGTCTACCAGGAAGTAGTTTGCCAAGCACCTGAACATGGGAGCAGGCATCCTTAACTACCATTAGGTCACCTGACGTGGTGTGAGAGTGGAATGTATGACTAAATAACTACTCCCTAAAGCACGACTTTCTGAACCACGAAAGCTGAACAACGAGCTATTCTAAAGCACTACTGTGTTTTTTACAACGACTTCCTAAACCACGAAAAAAAGCACTTCGTGACTGGACATTAGATGGCACTATTCTAATAACAATACTTCTTCGAAAGGTTTTTACATTGCTCATTACCCATTTTATTTTTTATTTATTCAGCTTATATTTTTAATTTATACTTATATTTTCTAAAACCTGATGAACTACAAATGATTTTATATTGTTGAAATTGATATTATGCTTAAAAACAAAATGTATAGAAAAATGAAACAATATCGAGTAAGCATATTTTTCACAATAATTTCATATCATTTTATTATAAAAAAAATATTTTTTCACAAAATGTTGACTCTGATTTAATTATTTTACAAAAGTTTAAATTAAATAATTATTTAATTACTTCAATGTAAAATGTAAGTCACCTACCTGACAACATAGATGGGGAGGAGGAGAGACTCGTGGTGTTTGCATGCTGGCATTATTTAGGCTGTCTACTTCCCAACTTTGCTCTGAGCCCGTCAGCCTGATACTTCCATTCAAGTGTCATGTTGGGGGTGGTGGAGATGCATAGCCTAATTCAAGAAGAATAGTGCGCTATCTCTTCAAAATCTGAGGCATTGATAATCACGCACCATGGTGAGACCTGAACTAACAACAGAGCGTGTCAGCTGTGCACATAGCACGTACCCAGGAACCAATGTAACTTTTTTCTTAATATTTTGAAGAGGTGTCTCACTGTGATCTAGCCCCTGAGAAACAATTGTGACCAATAGGAAATGGCTCATTGTTGTGCACATTGGATGACTATATCACTCCTCAATGCTGATTGGATGTAGTCGCAGCAAAGATTATTGGAGGAACATACAGCTGTTTTCTTTAACATTGTGCTCATTGCCTGGCATTTTGGCTCTTCAGTCATGATTGGCAGCCATCCAGTTTGCCTCTCTTCCGTTTCCAAGTTTAAGGGGTGGGGCAGAGATGAGTGACGTGAGCAGGCGAGAGATGCCAAGCATAATTTTACATTGCAGTCCCGGAAAAGTCGTGGTTTAGGACTTTGTTGTTTTAGAACTTCGTTGTTCAGGATTTGTCGTGGTTCGGACTTCGTTGTTCAGGTAAGTCGTACTTTATACTTCGTTGTTAAGGATGTTTCCCCCTGAGAGTGCACACAACCTAATCTCCCATAAGGTGCATTCTGGGAATCGTAGTTTTCAGGGAAGACAGCTTAATGCAAAGGAGACCAAAACCCTAATGTGTACAAGTTCTCCCCCCTTAAGGCCTTCCAACAGGTCTTGGTTTGGAGGGATGTAGTGCATGAAACTGTCTTACTAATGAAGGGGCATGTATGTTTGCAGCTGGTTCCTACCATCTATCTTCTTGACCATACCCCAACCAGTCCACCGAATATTGTAGTCTTCCCCTGTACCTTTGGGAGTCAACAATGCGCTTCACTTCGTTCTCTTCCTCACCATTTACTGCTACAGGGTTAACGAGATTCAGGATCTTATAAGGACCAATGTATCTAGGCTGTAACTTTCTAGGGCCAGGTAATCTCATGTTTTTGGTGGCTAACCAAATCTGATCACCTATCTTGTATTCAGGAGCAGGGCGCCTATGTATATCTGCCTGTTTTTTCATTCTTTCTTTGGATTCCTTTAGCTCATGCTTGGCTTGATTCCAGATTTTCATGAGTTGTGTATGGGGTTCTGAGACAGCAGGGATGTGTGAGGCAGGAGGGGGAAGATGAATAGGCAGAAACCTTGGGTGATACCCATGGGGAAAAAAAGAGAGATCTTGGAGGAGGAATGAGTTGTGTTGTTGTACGCAAATTCTTCTGCTAACAAGAGTGCTTGCACTCAATCCCCAGTGATCGTGCTTAAGAGGCACCGAAGGTACCGTTCTAAAGTCTGGTTGGTCCGCTCTGTTTGCCTGTCCATTTGAGGGTGATATGGAGATAAGAGGCCATGATCCATATGAAGGGCCTCACATACCCCCTGCCAGAATTTTGATATAAATTGTCGGTCCCTATCTGACACTAACACAGAGGGCAAACCATGTAGGCGTACTATGTGCTTTGTAAACTCCTCTGTGAGTTCTTTGGCAGGTGGTAGTTTTTTAAGGGGAATGTAATGTGCCATTTTTGAGAGCATATCTATTACAACTAAGATAGCAGTGACCCTTCTTGAGATAGGCAAGTCAGTGATAAAATCCATACTGATGGAGAACCAAGGTGTAGGAGGAATGGGCAATGGCTGCAACAGACCAGCAGGTGCACAATGAAGTGATTTTTGTCTAGCGCATGTAGGGCAGGTTTTAACAAAGTTGTGAACATCTTGCTTCATACCCTGCCACCAAAACCATCTCTTGCACGTTCGCAGTGTCTTTTCGCCTCTGGGATGTCCTGCTAAGGGGAGAGTATGACACCACTCAATAACTACTGCCTGTAATTCTCGAGAAGGGACATGTAAAAGATTGTCATGAAATTAGAGACTGTTTTCTATTTTATTCAAAGCGACCACTAACCACTGCTCAGGGCTAAGGGTAGTGTATGCCATAACTAAATCTCAAAAAAGGGTTCACATTCAGGTTTCTTTGTCTCCCCTACCGCTACTATCTTGTCAACTGGTATTATTGGTAAAGGAGTGTCTACTCTGTGTTTGTATTCTTTTCCTAGCCGTGATAACGCACCAGCTCGTCCTTATTGTGCTCCAGATCAAAAAGTGAGAACAAAATCATATTCACAAAAAAGGAAACCCACCTCATCTGTCTGGGAGTGAGAGCGTTAGCTGACTTAGAGAACTGGAGATTCCTTTTTTTTTTAACTCTTTATTCGTGACTGTGACAGTTATTACAATTTGCATTTAATCATTTCACATTTTATCAGTCTTTTCCGTTTTCTATAACTCAACTTTGACGTATTAATCTTCGTATCTAACTTGTCGTTACATCTTACATTACTTCAGATATCATTCAATGACAACATTTATCGGTTGCATTCAAATTACAATATCGCCTGTAAATGAACTGTCCCTCAACCCCTTCCCTCCCCCTCCCTGTCCCCCGGCTATTTCTTTGTACATACTCTGTAATTTGGATATAGTATCTTTTTAGTCTTTCCAGAGAGAGTTTCAGTCGCTAGGCTTGGTTAACCGATGTATCTTGTCTAAGTAACTGTACGTGGCATTCCACATATAACTGGAGATTCCTGTGATCAGAATATATGGTAATAACATGAGGGGGCCCTAGTAAATAATGTTGCCACTCTTGGAAAGCTAATTTGATGGCTAGGAGTTCTCTTTCTCCAATGGTATAATTCCGCTCAGCAGGTGAAAGGGTTTTTGAAATATAAGCCAACGGATGGAGGGTTCCTGTCTTGGTATCTCTTTGAGATAAAACCCCACCAGCAGCGTATTGATTTTCACCAGCTTCAATATAGTAGGGTTGGGTTTCATTCACATTTCTTATGATAGGGGCTGTAATAAACTTGTTCTTCAAGGCCTGACAGACTCGCTCCGCAGCTTCATCCCATTTAAAAGTTACCGCTTTCTGGTCTATAGGAGTAATGAGATCTGAAAAATGGTCAATAAATCTTCTATAGAAGTTGGCGAACCCTAGGAAGGACTGCACCTCCTTCACTGTCGTAGGGCTTGACTACTTGGTTATGGCAGATACTTTGGCAGGGTCCATATGAATCCCTTCTGGAGAAATAGCAAACCCCAGGAAGTCAACCTTCTTAGTATGAAATATGCATTCATCCAACTTAGCAAAAAGATGGTTTTCTTGTAGGCGTTGGAGTATTAACTTAACGTACGTGACATGTGCTTGCTCCGTCTGAGAATAGACCAGGATATTGTCTATGTAGACAATAACAAAGACATTGAAATATTCTCTTAATATCTCGTTGAAAAAAATGGAAAGGCTGCTGGAGCATTGCACAAACAAAACGCATTATGCAATACTCGTAAAGCCCGAATTTTGTGCGTAAAGTCGTCTTCCAATCATCTCCTTCTCTGACACGTATCAGGTATTAGGCTCCCGAAGATCTAGTTTAATAAATACCTTGGCATTGTGCACCTGATCCAAAAGACCGGAGATTGTAGTGTAGTTCCTATATTCCCAATAGGCTCTGCGCATTGGAATAGTATATCCTATAGATTAGACGTAGGACTGTGGTCGACTAGGTCTCTATCGAATATACTAAACTTAATAGTGAGTGTGCCAGCTAACTCAGAGGTCATGAGGTTTCGTGACAATTGTAAGAGGTGTTTTCGACTCGCCCGAATATGGTCTAGACTGGTATCTATGAACCGCAAATGACGAGTTTAGTGGGTGTACGCGTTTTCGCTGTGCTAGCCTAAACCGTTCGTCTGTTTAGTGGGTTTCTTCATCTGAACCCACGGGTTCCATTTTAGATATGGCATCCATTTTGTTTCTTGCCCTCAAGTAGCCAGCGAACGGACACTGTCCGCTTCGTGACCCTGGGATTCCCAAACTCTTGCGGAAGACACGTGTTCCTTTGAGGGTGTCTTTATGACGAGGGGGATGATACTGTAAGGCAGATAGCCCCGCTCGAGGCTCATCTTGCCGTGCCGGTCTATTGTCTCAGTTGTGCATTCATTAGGCACGTCTCCTTTGACCCCTGCAATCGTGTTTCCTGATACCACCCCCTTTTACACTCTTTTCGATCTGTTCGCTATCCTCGTCTTCCTTTGCACCTGTTTCTGACTCTTCCTTGATTTGTGTACAGCCGAACGGAATGCACTAATGGTGGGAAGATGTACTTTTACAGTTGGGAACCGGCAAATGCTACTGTGATTATGTTCCGGGCCCTGAATACATGAAAGCGGCCCCCTATGAAATTCACTGTGGGAACTGGGTTGTAACTTTTTGTTTGCCATGTTATCTTATGATGAAAAACTGTATAAAAGGAGCGATCCACAGATACAATTCGAAGCAGTCTCCTTGAACATACATGCTATGTACTTCTTGTGACTTCTGTGTTCCCTGCAGTAAATAAACCTCAAATCTTTGACGCCGAAGGAAGTGTCCCGTGTCTCTGTCATTTGTACGCCGGAACAGGTAACCCATGAAGGTTTCAGGTGTTATCCCTGGCACCGCTGGGTCTTAGAAAAACCCAGTCCTTCAGTTGGCGCCCACGTGGGGCTGCATCAGCGGTACCGGTCCAAAGCCCGACGATCGTGAGGAACTTCGTGTGAAATCTCCGAGGGAAGGTGCACCCCGCTTCATCGATCCTGTTGTCGAAACAAGTGGCCCGAAGACTTTTCCCGCGAAGATCCCCGCCTCCTGACGGCTGCGACGGACTGCTGCCCTGACTGTAGACCTGTTTTGGCGCCTGGCATAGACCTTGGTACAGCGAGACGATTGACGGGCCTTCCTGGTGACGCCATTGTTCTTTGAGTTAAGTATTTGTGGGTCGCTCCCAAAATCCTTAGTTGTTGTGGGTGCTTAGTTGTTGCATGGTTCCATTGCATTTGTGGTTCTTTGTATTTTGCTCTTAGTTGTTCTATTTGACGTCTGCAGTCGCCAAAAACCGAGGGTTTTGCACTTTTGCGGGGACACTGTATTCCAATAACCCTTGACGTTTGTGAAACTCGGTTAGCGTGCACGATGCCTGGCCGTAGTACTCTGTTCAGTTGCTTTAGAGGTTGTGGTACGGATTCCCGATTGGAGGACTCGTGTCCGATACCTCCAGTTGGAACTCCAATTTACGAATTATATAGTCGCCATGGTATGGGTCCTATCGCATTCAATGATGGCTGGGTTTGTTACACTAAAAATGACGGTGTCCTTAGTTGGCCACCTCATGGTAGTTTTGAGACCCCGATTTTAGATAATCTTGAAGCTAAATTGTTTCAAAAGAAAGCAAGGCCGGCCATGTTTGATTCCTTCCGGTTATGGCGTAAAGAAGCCAAGCAGAAAGAAATCAAGCAGCTTAAACGTAATAAGAGAGAAGGTATTGTTGCAACGATGAGAAATGCAGAGCAGTTTCAGCGAGACAAAGAAGAGAAGGAAAAGGAAATTTTTGATAGGTTACAGCGTATGACAGTGGATAAATGTTATCCCGTTTTACCGACGGGTACGGATAAGAAGGGGGAGGAAGCAGTAGAGGACCCTTTGTTGTCCTATCTATTGAAGTCGCCACCTCCATATGCACAGGATACCACAGCTCCCGTGGTTCCTCCTGTTCCTCAACCTGCTGTTCCGGCAGCTGTTAATCAGCCTGTCGCTGGTCCTGTCCTTGCGAATCCTTCTGTTCCTATTCCTCTACCTGCTCCTGTCCCTACTGCTCCACTGTCTATACCTTCTCAAGCTACTGTTCCCGCTACTTCCACTCTTGTGGCTACTCCTGCTGCTCCTGCTCCTTCTGTTTTTGGTCCTCCTGTTGTTACCCCTTTACTTCTCTCTTCTTCCCCGTCTGTTCGGCGACGTATTCCTAATATTGTTGCCAACTTCTACTCTCCTCTCGGACCGATTCTTGGGTCTGCTGATTCTGATGCTCCCCAGAGACGAAGTCAGCTTCCTGGTGGTAGGGAACGTGATACATTAATCAAAATGGCGCGTAATTGGATTAGGTACCCCCTTAAAAATTCTCCGCGCACAATTGTTGAGACTTTCTCTCAATTCAATGAGCCAACACAGAGATTTGCGTTTGAAGAAATGTGCAAACTCTTACGTGACGAGATATCAGTTGATGCGGCAGATGATGTATTGGCTGCTCTAACTGAACTTCAGCTTCAGTTTTCGAGTGGTATGATCGTGGGTAGCAATGTTAGACGTGCCGTCGAGCATCTACTATCTTTTTGTCCCACTATAATGCCTCGTGCATTGTTTAAAGACGAGCATGAGGAATGGATGTCGACACCTGGTCAGTTTCCCATGCGAGAAGTTCCACCAGTGTGGATGCCAGGTAATCCTGCTGCTAATCCTGCCATTCTGCCACACTTCCAGAGAGTGTGGATACACCTTCCATGGAAACGATCGGAAGTTTTGCAGGTTTGCCCGACCCTCGCAAAAATCCAGCAGGGTACTATAAAGAATTGTCTCAGTTAGTGGATGCTACGATAATGAACCTTGCCGACATCGACATGTTGTTCGGCAATGTCGTACCGCAACCGGTATGGGCGAAAATCATGCAGCTGAATTAGGTGGTGATTGGGCTGCGCTTACAGCGGCCGATGTACGACAAGTTGGTGGATCTAAGCCTGAACAGCTCATCACTGATCTTCCTCAAAGAATTATTACCCTTATGAAAACGCTTATGCCAGCTATGAAAGTTAACTGGGACAAATTGTCTGCTTATAAGCAAAAGAAGGATGAGAGTGTCTCCGATTTCTTTACGAGATTTGAGGAGGCATTCATTGATCATAGTGGTCAGGATATGGGCACTGAGGGAGGTCAGAGATTGTTTGTGGACAAATTTGTGTCGAATCTGTTGCCTGACCTAAGCAATAAATTAAAAAATTCAGAAAGCGCGTGGCCTGTTTCAACTTCTGCCCAGATATTGGCTACGGCTCAATATTATGAAAATAGAGAGAAAGAGGAAAAAGATCGTGCAGATAAAAAGACGAAAGAGCTCAAAACGAAAGTTTTGTTGCAACAAGCATATCCTCCGCGCTCGAATCAAAATGATTCTCAGCAGCGGAATAGATCGCAATCGCAGTCAGCTAGGTCACAGTCACGAAATTACTCTCCTTCGCAGAGATCTATGCTTGGGTACAATCAGTGTGCCTATTGTAGAGGTGAGGGTCATTTGAAATTTGATTGCCCGGTTTTGCGCGATCGAAATAGTGGCAATTCATCTAGAGGCGGTCGCAGTGGTCCTCAACAGGCTTCACGAGGTAGAGGTCATGGTGTTACTCAGAATCAAAATGAGCGTTCTAATAATTCCTCTGATTCCAATAATTGTTTTGGCCAGCGTGGTTCATCGTCAGGTAGATCTGCACAGTACAATGTGGACGATTTTTACGTTGATCAGGGTTCTGATGACGGTAATTACTAGGACAGCCATAGGCAAGGAGAGGGAGTAGTATCAGTTCCGGTTGATCAGAGAGGGCTTTACGTCACAGTTGCCACATCGGGCGTAGTTGAGCCTTTTCTGTTGGACACTGGTGCAGCGAAAAGTTCCATCATGCATTCGAAACTCCCTGACGCACCTTTGTCTGGCTTAACAAATGTTTCCGTTGGATTCTCCGACGCCCCTGTTAGCAATCCGGTTTCTCGCCCTTTGCCCCTCACAATTGGACCTCGTGAGCTGCAAGCTCCTTTGATTTTGACTACTGGTTGCGGTGAAAATCTTTTGGGCCTGGATTTGCTGAAACGTTTGTATGCGACTTTGTATTGTTCTCCTGCGGGAGTAAAGCTTACATTGGGTGCGAGAGTAATCTCTCCTATGTACTTGTCCATTGATAAGCTCCCACCGGAATTGAGTTCTCTTCCAGCATCTTTGTGGGCAACAGGTCCCAATGACGTGGGCCTTCTTGACATCTCCCCTTATGTTGTTAAATTGAAATCGAATGTGCGGTTACCACGTATTCCCCAGTATCGTATCTCCCTTGATGGTGAGCGAGCAATGTTGGCGATCATCTATGATTTGATCGAGAAAGATGTTATCGAGGAGACTCGGGGAAACGTGTGTAACAGTCCTGTACTACCTATACTGAAACGCACTGATCCATCTAAGCCTCCTGTTTATCGTTTTGTCATTGACTTACGGGAGGTGAACAAAATTGTGGTTCCTCAGTTCCCTGTGGTGCCTGACATTACGGCTTTACTGACTCTGATTCCAGCATCTGCGTCCTGGTTCTCAGTGATCGTTCTGAAGAATGCTTTCTTTAGCATTCCGATTGCTGAGGAGAGCAGGGACCTTTTCGGTTTCTCGTTAGGTGGTCGCAGCTTTAGGTTTAAACGCGTTCCTCAGGGCTACTGTGAGAGTCCATCGATATACAGCCAAGCCCTGAAGAGTCAACTTGATGCGTTTCTGTTACCGGCTGGTGCGGCCCTGATCCAATATGTCGATGACTTATTGGTGGCTGCGGACACACGAGACATTTGTAAAACTGCTACGGTGTCTTTGTTGCAACATCTCTGTGAGTTACATCAGAAGGTGTCACCTTCTAAACTGCAATATTGCTGCCAAGAAGTAACCTATCTAGGTCACTTATTGTCAAAGGAGGGAAGAAGGTTGACCCCAGAGAGAATTGCAGCGATCGCTCGAATGTCTGTGCCAACAACTCAGAGAGATGTGCGTGCCTTTCTAGGTATCACGTCATACTGCAGGCAATGGATTCCAAATTTTTCATTGCTAGCGAAACCATTGGTAGCTCTCACGTGCAAGGATGTTCCAACTCCTTTGCCATGGACGGAAGAGTGTCAGAAAAGTTTTTCTGAACTGCGTGATGCGCTGTGTTCGGCCCCTGTGTTAGGTACTCCTGACTACAGTAAGCCGTTTACACTATACGTTCACGAGAGGGAAGGTTGTGCGTTGAGTGTTATGACGCGACAATTTGGTGGTAAGCAACGTCCATGTGCATATTTTTCCTCGACCTTGGACCCAGTAGCTAGAGCATTGCCGAGTTGTTTAAGAGCGACAGCGGCAGCTGCGGTGTCCATCCGACAATCTGCAGGATTGGTCATGGATAATATGCTTACGGTGATGGTTCCGCATGCAGTTGACACTCTTTTAAATCGTACGAAAACCCAACATTTGACGAGCGCAAGGTTGTCTGGTTATGAGTTGACGCTTTTGGCAAGTCACATTCAAACAAAGCGCTGCAATGTCCTAAACCCGGTGACCTTGTTGCCAACCAATATGGAATCAGACGAGGTTCCACCACACGATTGTTATCTACGAACTGAGGAAGAAACGAAGGGTCGTGTTGACCTAAAAAACACTCCATTGGAAGAACCCAATGGTACTTTGTATGTGGATGGTTCGTGTTTTAAGTTGCCGAATGGTGATGTGACGACTGCGTATGCTGTGGTAACGTTGAGTACGGTTGTGAAAACTGCGAGACTGAATCAGAACTCTGCACAGGCGGCAGAATTAATTGCATTGACGAGAGTGTGTGTTTTGTCGAAAGGAAAGAGGGTGAATGTGCTTACCGACAGCCAGTATGCTTTTGGCTTTGCCCATAGCTTTGGACGATTGTGGCGAGAGAGAGGTTTCATGACGTCGCATGGTACGAAGATCCAGCATGGACAGCTTGTGAATGATCTTTTAGATGCACTTACATTGCCCAAGCAGGTGGCGATTATTAAATGTAGTGCACACCGTAAGGTGACGGATGATGTTGGTCGTGGCAATGCGTTTGCTGATGAGATCGCTAAGGAGACTGCGAGAAATCTTACAACTAGAATGTATGTGACGAGTTCGGTAAGGTGGCCTGCAGAAATTGGTATGTGTGAGGACACTATTGAAAGTGTAAAAGCGATTCAGAATGAGGCCACCGAGACTGAAAAGACCAAGTGGAAAGAGAGTACAGGAAAGTTGGATGCGAAGGGCTGTTGGATTGATTTGTCGGAGAATAAAAGGTGGATGTTGCCAGATGCATATGTGCTAGCTGTTGTGACCATGGCACACGGTTTGTCACATATTAGTGCGAAAGGTATTTGCAAGTTGTTGTCCCCTGTATGGAAGAATGATGGTATCGCTAAGTGTGCTGAGAGATTGGTCAAGAATTGCATGATATGTATGATGTACAATCCTGGCAAGGGCACTCCTTCACCCCCTGGCCACTTTGCTCCTCCTACATGTCCCTTTGAGGTAATTCAGTTGGACTTCATCCATATGGAGCAATGCAATCACCTAAAATACGTTTTAGTTGTGGTTTGTGCATTCTCCCGATGGATCAAAGCTTACCCTCTCAAAGACAATACTGCCTTGTCCACAGCGAAAGTCTTACTGAAGGAATACTTTCCTCGGTATGGAAGGCCACGGATTGTATGGTCTGATAACGGAAGTGAGTTTGTGGGGAGTGTGATGAAATGTGTGTGTAAGGGCCTTGGAATTACACAGAAATTCCATAGCGCCAACCATCCCCAGTCAGCAGGTTTGGTTGAGGGGTACAATGGTACTCTAAAACTAAAACTCGCAAAGATTCAGGCTACGACTGGTCTCTCGTGGCCCGACGCTTTGCCTCTGGCTCTTCTGTCAACTAGGGCGACTGTACACTCTCGAGTAGGGCTCAGCCCATATGAGCTTGTGTTCGGCCGTCCTGCAAATATTTGGGGGGTTCCTAGACCAAGTGCATTCACAAATCTTGAATATCCAATGCTGATTGATTACCTTCATGATCTGACTGCTAAACTGAGGTTAATTCATCAACAGGTCTTTGAAGCACTGCCGGCGCAGACGGAGGGTCCAGGCCACCAGCTCCAACCCGGAGATTGGGTGGTTACCAGGAACTTTGGCCGGAAGCGAAACCTCGAGCCGAGGTTTATTGGACCCTTCCAAGTGCTCCTCGCCACGAGAACTGCTGTTCGTTTGGAGGGCCGCAAGCATTGGGTGCACGCCACCCACACCAAAAAGGTACCAATACCTTTGCCAGCGGACTCGTGGGTGAGAACAGGCATCGTTGCATCTGAAACCGAAGCTTTGCCGAACTTTGTGCCGTTCAGTGACGCTCAGCCTGTGGGGGATACTTCAGTGCAGCCAGATAACACTGTTGAACCTTCGTTATTGGAGAATTCAAGATCTGAACTATCGTCTGACCGACAGGACTCTGTTTCATCATCCGACCAATTGTTTGAAGAGCAGACTCGTCCTGGAAGAAGCAGATATTTTCTTCGTTCCAATACTAGAGACAAATAAAATTGTTTTTGCTTATTCTTTTTGAAATCCACATTACCCCATTATCACTCTGAACATTTTTGAACAACTGTGGTTTCTGTTTGAATTCTGAGTTCTTTTCCACATATGTGTGTTTGTTTCCACAGCTAGGAGACTTTGTATATATTGTTTAATTAAAAGAACCTTACAATCGGGTGGACCGTAGGGCCGTGTGGGTACTTCCTTCTGTTTAGTAGGTCCTGACACTAGGTTGGAGGCCGTCGATTCTTAGGAACTCCTGGGGATTGACTATTGCTACACAGAACGAAGTGCGTCAAGAACGTTGCGGACGGTTTTAGGGGATGGCATTCTCAAGGTTGTCGGAAGTGGAGAAGACTCAAGCGCAAAGATTCGAATTGCATAGGATCGTACGTACTAAATGCTTTATGTTTCAGGTGTTCCTACTGTTCCTAACTGTTTCTTCGTTACTGGTGGGTGGAGTGTATTATGCGATACAATCACTATTGCCTTCTGCTTCACCTACCCCTTCTTCTGAACCTAAACCTACTTCCACTGTTTCTCCTCATTCCTTCCATATCTTACCCCAACATGAACAGGTTAGATGTGCGGAATTTATGAACAATTCCTTCGTTCAGATCCTTCATCAGCATCAGTTGGTGATGAACACTACCAACTGTTGGGTGTGTGGGTTAATGCCACATACCACCGATAGGGGAATTCCGTACTTGGTCCTTTCTTACAGTTCCCAGGGTTCAGCTCGAGCATTTCAAACAATGTTTCATAGCGCACTAGATTCCTACCCCCATCGAGAGCCACGCACTGCAGATCATGGTCCTGGCCCGTACCACAAGCCTTTGGCAAGAGCGATTGCCGATTTAGATAGGGATATCTTCGACGCATCGCTTATCCCAGAGGAAGAGGTGCGGGCATACAGAGATTTGAGTGAGGCTGAGTATAGCATGTCAGTGGGTGATCGGCAGCTTAAAAGCTCGTCTTCGATCTGGATCGTACCCCATCTCGGTAATTTCTGTCTGAAAGGCCTTGGCCGAAGCCCGCGAGCTCAGCTTGGGAGGAGTGCCTGTACCGAAACGTATGTTTTGCCGACGGCCTCTTCCCCGGTTCTTCTGACTGCCAAGGGTACATACTTTGTCTGCTACGATCGCGCATATACATGGTTGCCTCGTGACTTCTCAGGCACATGTTATATTGCGAATTTGTTGCCGCCGACCTTTACTGTTGGGTCGGATTATCACAAGACCAGAGTTGTGAGAGGCGTGATTAGTGAAGAGGACACTGCCGGTCAAGAAGCAGGAGACTTCTTCAAGGGTTTCTTGCCGTTTTGGGGACCTATGATTAATAGTAGGAACCTGAGACAGTTGACTCGAGTGGTGGAATCGACCGCTAATATCACTGCAAGTGCCCTTGGCAACATTACAGCAGAGCTTCAGGCGGACAGGCTTATGACGTTACCAAATCGTATGGTTTTAGACGTTGTCCTTGCAGATAGAGGTGGGGTATGTAAGGTGATCCATTCGAGTTGCTGCATTTTCATTCCTGACAACGCTCCAACTGTCTATCAAGCCATCTCGAAGTTGCATAAGATCTCCAAGTCCATACACGTGGACGTAGGGGATTGGACGCTACTAGGGTGGTTTTGGGGCCTGATGTCGACGTGGGGTTGGAAGATTCTGATGATCATTGGGGTTGTTGTAGCATTCCTGTTCACGTGCTGTCTTTGTGTGCAGTGTGGTCCTGCCTTATGTGGCCTCTGTGCTGCGACGTGTATAAGACGGCCACCTGTTACCAAGGAAGCACTGCTGGATAGAATAATGTTGCAGCAAAATCTGGATGGTCTGATGAATATCGAGATCGATTCTGATTCCGACTAGTGCTTGCCTATATGAGGGCAAAAGGAGCATCTGAGGTTTCGTGACAATTGTAAGAGGTGTTTTCGACTCGCCCGAATATGGTCGAGACTGGAATCTATGAACCGCAAATGACGAGTTTAGTGGGTGTACGCGTTTTCGCTGTGCTAGCCTAAACCGTTCGTCTGTTTAGTGGGTTTCTTCATCTGAACCCACGGGTTCCATTTTAGATATGGCATCCATTTTGTTTCTTGCCCTCAAGTAACCAGCGAACGGACACTGTCCGCTTTGTGACCCTGGGATTCCCAAACTCTTGCGGAAGACACGTGTTCCTTTGAGGGTGTCTTTATGACGAGGGGGATGATACTGTAAGGCAGATAGCCCCGCTCGAGGCTCATCTTGCCGTGCCGGTCTATTGTCTCAGTTGTGCATTCATTAGGCACGTCTCCTTTGATCCCTGCAATCGTGTTTCCTGATACCACCCCCTTTTACACTCTTTTCGATCTGTTCGCTATCCTCGTCTTCCTTTGCACCTGTTTCTGACTCTTCCTTGATTCGTTTACAGCCGAACGGAATGCACTAATGGTGAGAAGATGTACTTTTACAGTTGGGAACCGGCAAATGCTACTGTGATTATGTTCCGGGCCCTGAATACATGCAAGCGACCCCCTATGAAATTCACTGTGGGAACTGGGTTGTAACTTTTTGTTTGCCATGTTATCTTATGACGAAAACCTGAATAAAAGGAGCGATCCACAGATACAATTCAAAGCAGTCTCCTTGAACATACATGCTATGTACTTCTTGTGACTTCTGTGTTCCCTGCAGTAAATAAACCTCGAATCTTTGACGTCAAAGGAAGTGTCCCGTGTCTCTGTCATTTGTACGCCGGAACAGGTAACCCACGAAGGTTTCAGATGTTATCCCTGGCACCGCTGGGTCTTAGAAAAACCCAGTCCTTCAGTCACTAGAAACTTTCTTGAATTCACAAGAAGGGATTCGTTTCTGACAACCGCATAAACATGACAACTTTGTTTACCAAGAATAAGAAATATATCTCTCAGAGTCGTGGAAACAATAGATAAGTATTTCACTCAGTCAATCGTGCATGCTTCGATTCAACAGAGTTGTAGAGAAAATAGAGAGGCTGGTATTTTCTATGAAAAGGTTTATTGAACAGTCTTCTTTCTCATACAAGAAAAGTGAACTGCTACAATCTTGTGCAAGTTAAACCAGCCCTCCTCTATCTGCAGCTGCTTTCGAATGTGTGGGAGATTTTTAATATTGCTAATCTTCTCACTGCGGCGGTTAGATTAAAGAAGAAAATAAGATGGGTTTAGCCCACTTCATGAATTAACCTGAATGAAATGAATTTAAGAATGCTCTAAACTGGCAATGTGGTTTTTAGAAATTATTTTAAAATGAACTGATTATTGGTTCTGTATTTATTTTAAGCTTGTGTAGGCTTTTTTAAAGTTTGTTAGTATGAAGTGTTTAGTATGCTTTTATGGTTTTAATATGAGCAGAATAAAGTACTTTTTGACTGACTGACTGACTGCAAAGTATAATGCATACAGCGAGAATAGTATTATAAAATAATACTATAAAAAGCATTGTATGGTTTCTAAGCCATATAAAAATACATACATAAATATACAGGCTAAAGTACTCAACTGGTGCTTCTAAAATACGCTTACCCCAATGTACCTAACCTAAGTCTAGTACGAGGGAGGAAGTAAGTATTGTGTAGCATAGGTTTATCTTTTTTTGCCAAGAATCTAGCAAAGGTTTCTCTAGGTTCTAATCAGCTCCATACCTTGTTTAGAATGAAGGAGGTCTGATATCTCAGTCTCAGGACTCGCTTTCCCAACACCCCGCAAGGGGAGCTTGAAAACACTGGAGCTGGATTCTTGGCAGGAGAAGGGCAGCCTCTTGATCAGTGCGTCAGCTGGAGAGTCGACTTCCTTCTGCACTTGCTGTACCGAGCTGCATCCGGCAAGTAGGTCTTCGAACTGCTCCGAGCCACCGTAGTTTGCCATAGCAAGTGAAGGCATATTTATACCTTGAAGGTGTTTTGGAATGCCATAGTTTGTCGTAAAGTCGGGCATATGAACGTCGGGAAAGAACCCCTAGGGAATAGTTGTTCTTTGCAAAGTACATGAGTTCTTGGAAAATTAATATTCAAGCAAGGGTAAGTTCCCTAACTGCTTAAGGCGATTTCCCAAGAAATCGTTGTGATGTTTGGTACTGGTGGAAACAGCCATGCCTTTATTTGGGTAGCATGGGATATGCCTTAATAAGGGAATGATTTATATGCCTATATAAGGGCAATGTGAATTGTACCTATATAAGGGCATGAATCGGGAAAATTCACTCGGAGCTCTAAAAGCCACACAACAAGATGAGTGGGAGAGGGTATTTGTTCTTAAGGTTAACTTGTTCAAGGCTCTGTAATCCAGACATGCTCTCAAATCCTCTTCACGTTTAGGTATGGAAAAAAAGGGGATGAAACAGGAGAGGTTGAATTGTGAATGAACCCCTTTTTTAACATATCCTGGAGATACTCGTCAAGATACTAGGTCTCAGGTTCAGTTAGAGCATACACCATACTGACTGGCAGATCTGCTCCAAGTATAAGATCAATTCTGCAGTCAATGTTTCTATATGGCGGCAGCGCCACGGATTTGACCTCATTGAAAACATCTGCATATCCTGGTACTCTAAGGGTAAGGTGGAATTGCCAGAATCTGCGAGGGCACAACTAACAGAAGGGTTCATGAGCGAGGCTTCTGGATAGCAATGTAACATGCAATACGGGGATTGAAGAGTGACTCTTCTGGTAACCCAATCAATTTGAGGGTTATGAATATGTAACCATGGAACCCCCAGGATGGCACCGAAGTTTGGAGTATCAATCAGATGGAACTGGATTTTTTTGGAATGCCCGTTATCACATTCCATGACCAGATCAGGAATTTGGCAAGTTATTAAGCCAGAGGATAACACTGTCATCCACTGCTCTGACCTTTCCGGGTTGTGCTTTAGGAACAAATTGTATCTCAGAGCTTTGGCCGAAGCAATATCCAAAAAGTTACCAGTCCCTCCAGAGTCTAACAATATGGACATGGTTGTCCAATGCTGGGATGGTAATATAAATACCAAAGTTATTGTCAAATGCTTGGGCACTATGGATGATGTGTTCGCGAGGAATTGAGAGACCTGTGGAGCATCAGGACTTGGAGAACTGGTCTTGGAGTCCTCCAAGTCTAGCAGTTTTCCAAATGGTCAGCCAACCCAGTCTTGACAACAGGAGATTTGGATACAACCTTTGCTTTGACTGTGCAGTCCATGGCGAAATGTCCTCCTTTGCCACAATAAAGACAAAGATCATGACGTCTGCACTTGTCACATTCCTCTTTGGAGAGCGTACCCCTATGTGACGGGGTGAGGCTGCCAGTAGGGGAACAACAAGGTGACTGGTGGGACTCCACTCCCCCGTTACCACATGCCTTTGCTTCTCAACAGCCGCCTGAACCCTCGTGGACCGAGGAGCGAGAAGCATGCTGGCCGAGTGAGACGGAGGACAGCGGTCCCTTTAATTTTCCGACTTGGGAAGACGTAGCCCCGCCCATCAACCCGCTCGAAGGAACTTCAAAAGACTGCCCGGCCCCGGAAACAGCGGACGGCGTTTCCCAGGTGGAGAAAGGAGCAGAGAGAACGGCGAGCAGAGAAGAAGAAAGGAAAGGAGAGCGTAGACAAGAGTCAGGAAGCGGAGACATCGACCCGAAGCCAGGAGACCACCGGATCCACGAGTCGCCCCGCCACGCACCCACGGGAGGGGCGTGGCTCCAACAGGTACGGGGCCGCGTAGCGGGTTGGGTAGGAAACCGGGTCCAACCCCCGGACTGACTAGCGCCTTGTGTAAATACTCCCCCACCAACCTCCCTTTCCTTCACGAGCACCTCCCTCACTGCGTGCATAGAAATCACAACTGCACAGGTTTCCCTCACCCCCGGTTCCTCTGAAACTTGTGATCCCGTATTGCCGTCTGACACAGTTTCTCTCTCTCTCCTTTTTACACGCTGTGGAGTCGGAGAGGAACTGCGACGGAACCCGCCCAGTGGTCTAGTGTGAAGCAAACTGGATTCACTGAGGAAGCCACCATTTGACCCTGCAGCATTTGCGAAAGAAAGGATCACGAGTCGGCAAAGACGCTGCTATATAAAAATAAAGCCCTCTTTGAAATGTCTAATTAAAGACTCCGCCTCTCTCTTGGCATCCTCCCCTGTGAGCAACCCTATAGAAACAGATATACCCGTAGGCAGCTCCCCTGCCCTGGGACACCCTAATACCACCTATTTGCATAGGCTCCACATTGTTTTTGGCCTCTTTCTTTTTATTCCTGGGTAGGAAAAAGCGAGGGTATTCTCATTTTGATCACTCTCCCTTCGGTTCACTCAAACAATGGTCTACTTTGACTACTAAGTCAATGAAGGAAGGGCAGTCCTCTGGAGGATCTACAATTTTTAATACAATATCTTTTAATTCGTCTCTCAGCCCGCTATAAAACAGGGAAGTCCTCTTTTCTTCCAGCCATTTTGTTTTGCCACAAGTCTGTTAAGCGTGGTGATGTACGAAACCAAGTCTTTTGACCCCTGCTTCGGTCCTAACAGTTCATTATCACTCGCCTGCATGTATGTGTGACTTGCGTATAAACTTTTCATTCTGTCTTTGAAACTAGTTAAATCATACAGGATGGGATCGTCATTTGCTACTAACAGCCCAGCCCACAATGCAGTGTTGCCAGTTAAATAGGATATAATGAAGGCTACTTTAGCGGTGTCATCAGGAAACGAGGCTGATCTACACAAAAACTGTAAATGACACTGATTCATAAACACTGCGTACCAACTACTATCCCCATTAAATCTTTCAGGCATAGCTGAGGGTGTTTGTGGGGGTGAACCAACTGTGACATTAACAGGAGAGGAGGCAATGCCAGCAGAAGGAGGAGCCATAGAAGAGGGAGGTACGTTGAAATGGGCAGGTTGTATGTAGGTTTTCTTTTGTTTGACAGCACTATCCACAGTCCTAACTTCTAACTGTCTTTGAGTCTTAATTAGGTCCAATTCTGAGGTCAATAACATGTTCTCACTCTGTCCTGCTTTAAGTTCATTCTGAAAGATTGTTACTACAGCCACTAACTCAAAGTCAAAGCCACTAACTCATTCATAGAAATTTCTAGAGTCTCCAAAGACATGGCCCCACCCATGAATGTGTCAAATGTGTCCCCCTTGTCCATCTTCGCTCGGGGGATTTTAAATACGTGGGCTTGGCAATCTGTCGCGGTTCAAGGTCCTCTCGGTGGATCACCAAATCCTCAGCAGCAAAGAATGGACCTCCACCCTCCCTTAGGGTACAACCAGGTCCCACTATAACTGGATTACTAGCTAACTACCCGTGGGGGAGAGAAGAGACAGCTCATGACCACCAGGAAGAGGAAACGTCAAGGCTAAACCCAAAAATGATGGATCTTCAAGGATACCTGGTCTAGGAGCTGCGGCCCTTGGGAAAGACAAACAAAGAACAAGAAATTTCTTTCAATTAGGGAACACACCACTACTCTAACACCAAATTCCCCTGAGTGCTAAACACCTCATATGTTGTGTGCTCCCCCAGACTCACCATAGATAGCGACGTACATATGTTAGTCAGTACTCCAAGGTTATGTAGAAGGAAACTCAAACCATTGAGCTCCAAGTAATTAATTGTTGTAGGCATATGTCTGCCCTCCGAGGTAACTAATTAGATGATTGCCCGCTTTGTCATTTCCATTGACAAAGAGCACACCAAAGTCCAGGATATTTCCAACAAGGAGTGCCTCCTAATGTCCCAACAGTCTATGCTCTGTCAGCCATGGAAGGGAAATGCACACCACAAGAGGCAAATAGAAAATAGGTCCAGTTGAGCTGCTCAAGTTGCTATCCGTGGCACGAGCAAAAGAAAAAGTAGAAAAGGAGCACTTCTGACTCAAAATATTTTAAAAAAAGGAACAAACAACCACGGTGTATAATGGCGGGTAAATTCGTGACTGCATCTGTTAAGCAATAACGAGAACAATTGTAACATTGAAATATCGGGACTAGTAAGAACCCCCAGACTGATATAGTGCATGCACTACACTGCAAAAACATAATTTGGAGCGGATAATCTTCCGCATCCCAAAGGGGTTAAACAAAATCAGAAGGAAGCGCAAACACGTGCTGCAAACTCCCAATAAAAAAAAAGACCAAAAACAAGGGGCCAAACCCGGAACACGGCAAAGTATCCAAACAAAAGGTCTCCAGAAACGTGTTGCTGCAGCACAAGGAAGTGTATTCAAAGTCTGTTGCAGCAAGAGCATTAACCCATTGTATCCATCTCGGATGAAAAGCTTTAGTCACTGCCTCTAATGCAGGTACAGGTGTAACGACCATTATGCTCTTACCCTCTGCGAGGGCTCTCTCTTTTGCTACTGCAGTTTGAACCGCTGTCAGAATTTTTTCTGTTGAAGTAAATTTCATTTCTGCTTGTGTGTACAAGTGTGATTTGTAAGCTATTGGTACTTTTTCTCCTTCATTAAAGGTTAAGTATGCGAATCCGCATCTTCCTGGAATGATTCGGATCACTAAGATGCGTATGTTTACGCGTGTTTGCAAATGTTTTGTTGCTAACATGTCTGTTAGGACAGAACACAACATTTCTGTGTGTTTTTGAGTCCAATTAATTGTTTTAAAATCAGGTTTGATTACTTTGTTGCCACACTAAAGACAAAGTTCATGAAGTCTACACTTGTCACATTCCTCTTTGGAGAGCATACCCCTAATACCACCTATTTGCATAGGCTCCCCATTCTTTTTGGCCTCTTTCTTTTCATTCCTGGCTAAGAAAAAGCAAGGGTATTCTCATTTTGATCGCTCTCCCTTCCATTCACTCAAACAATGGTCTATTTTGACTACTAAGTCAATGAAGGAAGGGCAGTCCTCTGGGGCAGTGTTTCCCAAACTGGGGTCCGTGGACCCCCAGGGGTCCTTGACACATTCCTAGGGGGTCCTCAGGCATCAGTTTTAAAAGCACTGCAAAGTTTCTTGTAGAATTAGCAGTTATCGAGCAACAATAAAAGTGTCAATATAACACCAATGATTAATGTACCTGCTGGAGAGAGATAAGAGTTTGGTCCACTGACAGGTTTGACTTATCTAATGTAGCACAAAGGGTTAATATGCCGGCTGTAAACAATGCGTACCATCCATTTTAAAAAGCAGTATTTTATGTGATAAGTCAGTGTGTTACTGCTTTTGTCACATATATTCTTGTGTTACTCCGCAGCTCATAAGAGACATTTATAATCTAGCACAGTGACCTATAAACTGGCATCAAAGAGCTGCTTACACACTGCATGGTACAAGTTAGTAACTTATGTTTTTCCCAGTCTTTCATTATCCTGATGATGCTAAATGGGTTTATTTGGGTGGAAATAGATTTTAATTGTTAAAGTCAAAGCTAACCACTGTGTTATATTCTGAATCCTGAGTTTGTGCTCTTCCAGATCAAGCACTCTTTAAAAATGACTACCAGTATGAATGACATGTGAATCCTACAACTTGTAGTCCCCTTTTCCTTATGTAACATTTTCTCTACACTGATTAACACGTATGATTCATTGTCTCTATATGTGTGTGTGATTGTAAGGAGCTCTGACATACTACAATGGTATGAGAGACGCTATAAAACAAATGAAATACATGTGACAGATGAGCTATGGAGAAATGAGAGGCACGGTTGACGGGTGATAATAAGGGAATCATTGAAGAACCCCCACAACGATTGTTGTTTCCTGGTGCATAGAAAGGTCATCATTTACTATTCTTTAAAAGCTAATACAATTCAATATATAATGATAAATGTGTTGTAGAATGCACCATTGTATCCAAAATTTTTGTGAAGGGAGAGCCTCCCAAAGCCCCCTTTGTAGTGGTCAGGCTCACTCACTGCACTTGGTGTGCACTGTATGGGGACTGGTCTGAAAACAATTGCCAGGACTGCTTTGTCTTTCCACTCCGCCCTTGGCAGGAACCTTGTACTGTGAAATATAACAAACCATTTAAAAGTTAATCACGGAGATGCAGCACCAACTTTCCCATTAACTTTTTACTTTTTTTGCAAACGCTTTCAATATAAAATATTAAAATCCTTAGTAATTAGAGTGTTTGTGTTGCTTGTTTTTTTTTAAAATACTCTTTTAATGTTTGAAATTTAAATCATACAAATTGCTGTGGGTCCCCGGCTTCCAGGGGTGAGTCAATGGGGGTCCTCATGAGTCAAAAGTTTGGGAACCCCTGCTCTGGGGGATCCACTATTTTTAATAGAATATCTTTCAATTCGTCTCTCAGCCCGCTATAAAACAGGGAAGTCCTCTTTTCTTCCAGCCATTGTGTTTTGCCACAAGTCTGTTAGACGTGGTGATGTACGAAACCAAGTCTTTTGACCCCTGCTTCGGTATTAACAGTTTGTTATCATTCGCCTGCATGTATGTGTAACTTGCGATAAACTTTTCATTCTGTCTTTGAAATTAGTTAAATCATACAGGATGGGGTCGTCATTTTCTACTAACAGCACAGCCCACAATGCAGCGTTGCCAGTTAAATAGGATATAATGAAGGCTACTTTAGTTGTGTAATCAGGAAACGAGGCTGATCTACACAAAAACTGTAAATGACACTGATTCATAAACACTGCGTACCAACTACTATCCCCATTAAATCTTTCAGGCATAGCTGAGGGTGTTTGTGGGGGTGAAACAACTGTGACATTAACAGGAGAGGAGGCTATGCCAGCAGAAGGAGGAGCCATAGAAGAGGGACGTACGTGGAAATGGGCGGTTTGTATATAGGTTTTCTTTTGTTTGACAGCACTATCCACATTCGTAGCTTCTAACTGTTTTTGAGTCTTAATTAGGTCCAATTCTGAGGTCAATCTCATGTTCTCACTCTGTCCTGCTTTAAGTTCATTCTGAAAGATTGTTACTACAGCCACTAACTCAAAGTCAAAGCCACTAACTCATTCATAGAAAGTTCCGGAGTCTCCGAAGACATGGCCCCACCCATCAATGTGTCAAATATGTCCCCCTTGTCCATCTTCGCTCAGGGGATTTTAAATACGTGGGTTTGGCAATCTGTCGCGGTTCAAAGTCCTCTCGGCGAATGACCAAATCCTCAGGAGCGAAGAATGGACCTCCACTCTCCCTTAGGGTCCAACCAGATCCAACTATAACTGGATTACTAGCTAACCACCCGTGGGGGAGAGAAGAGACAGCTCATGACCACCAGGAAGAGGAAACGTCAAGGCTAAACCCAAAAATGCTGGATCTTCAAGGATACCTGGTCTAGGAGCTGCGGCCCTTGGAA
This sequence comes from Lissotriton vulgaris, assembly GCF_964263255.1. Classification (NCBI taxonomy): domain Eukaryota; kingdom Metazoa; phylum Chordata; class Amphibia; order Caudata; family Salamandridae; genus Lissotriton; species Lissotriton vulgaris. The sequence continues at coordinate 1,005,339,301 of NC_141695.1, forward strand.
ACGACAAACAAAGAACAAGAAATTACTTTCAATTAGGGAATACACCACTACTCTAACACCAAATTCCCCTGAGTACTAAACAACTCATCTGGTGTGAGCTCCCCCAGACTCACCATAGATAGTGACGTACATATGTTAGTCAGGGTTCCAAGGTTATGTAGAAGGAATCTCAAACCATTGAGGTCCAAATAATTGATTGTTGTAGGCATATGTCTGCCTTCCGAGGCAACTAATTAGATGGTTTCCAGCTATGTCATTTCCATTGACACAGAGCACACAGTCCATGATATCTCCAACAAGGAGTGCCTCGTAATGTCCCAACAGTCTATGCTCTGTCAGCCACCACAAGAGGTGAATAGAAAATAGGTCCAGATGAGCTACTCAATTTGCTATCCGAGGCAAGTGCAAAAGGAAAAGTAGAAAAGGAGCCCTTCTGACTCAAAATATTTAAAAAGAGGAACAAACATCACCGCGTATATTGGAGGATAATTCTGTGACTGCAACCGTTAAGCAATAACGAGAACAATCGTAAGATTGAAATATCGGGACTAGTAAGAACCCCCAGACTGATATAATGCGAACACTGCACTGCAAAAACATAAATTCAAGCGGATATTTTTCCGCGTTCCAAAGGGGTTAAACAAAGTCAAAAGGAAGCGCAAACACATGCTGCAAACTCCCAATAAAAAAGGCCAAAAACAATAGGTCAAACCCGAAACACGGCAAAGTATCCAAATAAAAGGTTTCCAGAAATGCGTTGCTGCAGCACAAGGAAGCGATTTGGAGTGCTGTCTAAGCAGAGAGGCGAGGTCCACCAGAAAGTAGTTTGCCAAGCACCTGAGCTTGGGAGCAGACATCCTTAACTACCATTAACCCTTTAATTGCTGCCGTCTGCCATTGGCCGATGGCAACACTTCCTCCCCAGTGCTGCCGTCGGCCAATGGCCTACGCGTCCCACCCGCACACGGAAACGCCCGCACCGCGGCGGAATTACCGCCGCGGTTAACGAGTTAAATCACATGACATGGTCTGAGAGTGCACACAACCTAATCTCCCATAAGGTGCATTCTGGGAACAGTAGTTTTCAGAGCAGACAGTGTAATGCAAGGGAGACCAAAACCCTAATGTGTGACATAAGGGAGGCAGGAGTCCTGTCGCCCAAGTGTCCAGAGGCCCAGGCCAATCCCCACATGAGCCAAGTGGGTTAGCGTCACTTCGTAGCAATGGTGCAAGGGCTCCAACCAGGCCCCACAGTCTTCCCAAGGTGTGTGGGTGAAAGGTGAGGGGGGGAGGCTGGCATCCCAAAGTAGAACAGGGCCCAAGTCAAGAGGCCAATGAGGAGGGGAAGAACCCCTAATGAGTATGTCCCAGGAAGGCAACAGAGGTGGACGAGGATGGGTGGGGTCAGGCATGCTGTCACCCTGGCCCCCAGCGCTCAATGTCCCAGCAGCCAGGCAAAGCCATAAGACCCAAGAAGAGACTCAGCCGCCAGGGGCCCATACTAACAAAGTGTTTTTCGCTCACCTCTGACCCACCAATCCAATAGTGGATGCTGCAGACTTCCAGACATATCTGGATGATACATAAGTGGTCTGGTTATCTGATGCCCATCAGGAGTTCTTAAACTTCCTCATTACCATTGAAGAAATATACCAGGAAATTCCCAGCCTTCCCCCTGACAAAGCTCCAGGCATGGACGGGCTGCCTGTGGCCTTCTACAAATAATCCTCTCAGATCCTAACCCCCAAACTCCTGCATATGAATCTGGATGCACTGGAGACGAGGCAACTCCCCCCATCCTTAATAGAGGCCATAATAATCACTATTCCTAAACCTGACAAGCCACCCATCCAATGTGATTCCTACCACTCTTTGTCTCTGATAAATTTAGAGAATAAAATATATTCAAAAATACTAGCTAACTGCCTGCAATTGCTCCTGCCTGTAATGGTATGGCCAGACCAATCTGGCTTTACACCAGGTAAATCAATAGCCCACAAACTACCTACTCTCTTTGAAGTACTGCACTATTTACACCCGCAGCCCTCGGCAGCAGCTGCTCTATTGGACACTACGAAAGGGTTTCATACGCTGGAGTAGAATGCCTCTTTCCCCTGCTGCAGAAGTTGGGCCTTGGCGCCAGGTTCCTCGCACAATTTGGCTACTGTATACCATGCCCACCTGCCGCATGCGTCTTAATGGACTCCTCTCGAACCCATTTCCAGTAACTAGGGGCATAAGACAAGGTTACCCACGATCCCCCTTATTTGCCATCACAATGGAACCCCTCACTGCACACCTGCACCAACATCACACGGTCAGGGGCTTGGGGTTCACGTTCCGGGGCCTTGTCGCATCCTTATATGCAGACAATATCACTCTTTATATGAGAGATCCTCAGGTTAATTTGTCACACCTGAACCACGAAGTTGTAATATTTAGCAGCCACTCAGGTATGCAGATAAACTGGACCAACTCCATATTCTTCCCTTTACTGAGGAGACCTGCCCTCCCCCTCTGAATATTCGCTGCAGTGGGCTTCTAGCCCAATCAAATATCGAGGGGTTTGGATAAGCAGAGACGTCGAGGAGCTCTAGCGAGCCAACTATGGCCGAGCCGTGGATTGACTGGAGAGTCGTATCCCAATATGGTCCAAATTGCCCTTGTCGATGGCGGGTCGCATCGCAATAGCAAAAATGGTTGTGCTACCTAAATTCCTCTATTTATTTGTGAACATCCCAATCCCACTCACTGTCAGATTCTTCAGGCACATGCGATCCAATTTGATATCATTGGTGTGGGCGGGTATGCAGCCACGTGCCGCATACAAATTGCTCTCTCTACCCCATTCACAGGATGGAATGGGCGCCCCAGACCTACAGCTTTACACTTTGCGCTCAGGCCCACTTCCTCCATTATTGGATTCACCCTACGCCATTCCAACTTCACGTTGCAACTGAAATAGACAGAGCCTTTCTCTGGCCACTCACTTTGGCTCTGTTCCTCCCTTAGAAACCACCCGAGCGGAGATTGACACAAGACAGTTTATACGATGGGCATGGGCCGGGCTCCTGAGACACGTGGGCTGTTCACAGCTATATGCCCCCTCCGCCCCGCGGCCAACCACCCTCTATTACCACTCATTCAGGATAGAGGTGCAGCTAGGCACACTGACAGGTTAGGTATTCATACATTTGCAGCTCTCTATCCTTCTGACCACTTTCTCGATCCTCTAAGTACCAGTGACACTACCTCCGTGAAAATACTAGACACCTTATACTTCCAGTTGCGGGCCAGGTGCCGCATTCTCCATGATACCTTTCCAGCACCGTGTAACACAACAGGATGAGGAAGGGTCAAAGGGGTGACAATATTTATAGACCACTATCAGCCCAAACCCCCAACATGAACAGTTATCAAAAAGAAAGGCTAGGTAGGGTCTATACACAGGACTGAACTCTCAGAGTAGCAAGAGTGAAAAAGAGTTAGATATGTGTATGCAAATAGGTGGAAATGAATCCCATCAGCCCACCCATATGGCGGAGCCTCGTCATCTGGGATTAGTTGAAGGGTCCTGGTCCAGATAAGGAGACACACCTGATGAATTGTGTGTATAACTCCAATTCTCCAGGACCACCCAGGCGGATCCAACTTCAAATGCAGAGAGTGGGTTCATAGGTGTGAGAACTCAAAAAAGGGTTTGCAGTGCAACAGTAATAGTGAAAACAAAAGTCAAAAGATGGTGTGAGTTAAAATTGACTACCATGATATAAGGAACATTTTATTGGGAAATAAATCATGGGGTCAAGATTAAAAATGGAGTGTAAGACAGTGCAAAATAATAACTGCCCTAAGAAGATGATATAGTGGTCAAACTGGGTGGGCTGATGGGATTCATTTCCACCTATTTGCATACACATATCTAACTCTTTTTCACTCTTGCTACTCTGAGAGTTCAGTCCTGTGTATAGACCCTACCTAGCGTTTCTTTTTGATAACCTTTCCAGCACCCCCACGGACGGTACAGCTCTGGAACACATATATGCAACCTCATTGCAGTGAAAGCTGATAACACGCCTCTAACCCATCACGCAACAATCTGCTTCAGCGATCACCCCCAGTGCGCGGATGGCGTGGAGCGCAGATCTCACTAACTCTCTGTCCGTCGCTCAATAGGCCTACTTTTGCACCCAGCTTGAAATTGCGCCCCCCAATTACCAGCTCCGTCTTATCCAGTGCACATTTGGCATCAATTGTATTGCACACCAACACAACTATTCTGGATGGGGGCTTTCCCTTGATTCCCACTGCCATTCCATATCTACCACCGTGGCTGAGAACGAACTATGGGACTAGATGCCGGCTGTGCGGAATAGGAGTCGAAGACTTAGAACATTTACTATGCACTTGCTCGAGGCTGAACGAGGAGAGAGCAGCCCTGTTAAAAACAGCCTTTAACGAACTAAGTATCCGCTCACGCAGACAAGCAGTTCTTGCTTGTTTTGATCCTGGTCTTCCACCGCTAAATGGGAAGCTGGTGAAATTTCTGATACTAGCAGAACGAAAATTACCATGCCAGGCAGTCGGTTAAAGAGGAAATTTCGGGCTGTGACCAGCTGCTATGAACAATTTGCTACTCACGTTTATTGATTTTAGTAATGTTACTTTTTAAATAAAATTTCTTGCTTTTACATTTTCCTTTTTAATCCCACTTGTGGAGATTGTTTTAATGTATATTTTTTTGTAATGGTTTTAATTAACCTAAACAATAAAAGTTACTTACACTGCCAACGTTACCACCCACCCCATTCAGACTTTCTGCATCTGGCTTGGCATTGTCCGACAGTTGTCGCTTTTTGTATCAAGGTCTTCTGCACGATTGCGGAGGTCATCAGCATGACAATCCCCCGTTCCCCACTCACTGGCCTACTTGGCTATGTTAGGGAAGTACCACGCGAGTACCGCAGACTGACTGCCTTGATGCTCCTCCTTGCAAAGCGTAGAATTGCAATTCATTGGGATGGGACACGGGCTCCTACATATCGAGACTGGATTACAGACCTCACATATTGCCATGAACAGCTTTCTGCATACTGGGAGTTGACATCTCCTAGAGCCCGACCCCGAGATATCTGGGAGCCCATCACCTTCTTTCTACTATGCAGAGATGAGATACGGGAACTGAACAAACCATACTCATGCAATGAGGCACTAGGATGTGCATTATACTGCAATTTACTGTTTTGTCTGCTTGAATACAGATGATCATCTCATATTTCTGTGTACCATGCCATAAGATCGGAGAAATGTTGTTATCGGCTGATTATTTTATGGACATAAGATGGAATTGTAACTTGAGAGGCTCATTTCTTATAGTGCGCACAACTGCCAACACTGTAATTATATCTACCATGTAATTTCAATCCATGCTGAACATTATGATAATGGTTATTGTATGGCCAGCTGTTTATAAATAAAATTAAAATTAAAAATCTATACATGTTCTCACTAACCTGCGGTCCGGTTGGAACGTCCTTGGTATCTGCTCCTGATCCTGGTCTGGCATGGCCTTCTGTTGATCTGGCGCAGGATCCTCACAGGGTCTCCCTCCGCCAAGTTTTATGTTAGGTTCCTGATCTATCAAAATTGTATTGGGTTCCTCAGATACTGTAGTGGCTCCGAGGTGCCTATCTAATTTGCTGCAGCAACACTAGATTGGGTGTCAGTGCTGGGCAAATGGGGTGCTTGCTTATTAAATCCTTTATGGTATTCTGAGTGCCCCCTGCCCTTTGTCCCACCATTACAAACAACAAGGTGGTCCTATTGGCAATGCCTATTTTCAAAAAGAAGTACGACAAAATTATATATTGTATTTCCGATCAAAGAAATTGGTCCTAATGCAAGAGAGACAAATATGTACCAGAGAGAAAAACAAAACACTTTCTTAGAGAAAAAAGATTAGCATTTTATTATATTTGTTCTTCATGATAAATCAATAATACATACATATATTGAAAGAATTATATTGGTATGGTTGCTCAAAAAAGTGCACAGAGAGGTGTTCATAAGGGTACTCGTTTGCAAAGTAAAATGGGTGAAAAAAGAAACGAACACTCGCCGGTGTAGTTTAAGAATAAGGACCAGTGTGGTAGGCCTGTTTAAAAAAACATTTTATTCTTTGAGTCCATACTGTGGGACAGTGGTCATAGAATCTGGATACACCATCTAAGAGGGGTTAGCAAGTCAAACAATGTAATAAATAAAACGAATTCTGTAGCGCGCCCTCCATCGAAAATGCTTTTAGTTAGCATCTATGTGCCACGAGACCCATTCTGTTGCAATAGGAACATTCCCTAAGGTCAACTTGATGCCAACCACCCTGATCTCTGCTGTTATAGATATGTTGAAACCCTCTGGGGTTTTACGGTGGACCCCTTTAAGATTGCTACCATCTGAATGCTCACTGCCAAAGTGGCTCCTCGAGGGCAGTCTTTTTTCATTTGTGCTGGACCAACTTAGCGTTTTCTCTCTGGGATTGCTCTGTTTTTCCCTATTCTACTCGTTTCATGTCAGGGTTTGGTATCTAGCCCCACTACGCCATCCAATCCGCTTTATATCTTGATTGGCAGCCCCTTTTTGAGGATATTATAAAAGAATGCAACTTGTGGGAATTTATAAGTCCATGGATGAGCTGTCTCTTGTCCTCATTGTTCCCTCATCCTATTCAGAGAATTTGTTATGGTTCCCCAGGTTTCATAGTCTCCACCATTAACCCTCCTACATCAGGGCAGTCAGAGAACATTTCCCTTAGGACAGTCCATATTTAGTGCCTGTACGAATTAAATGCGCCCCCATCATTCGGTGTTTGTCAGCGTGATTGCTGGAGTGCGAGCTCAGGCGAACACCGTGTTAGTCTGTTATCCAATAAGACTACTTAGCAGACTTTTGACATCGCCTATCGCTAGGGTTATTCCCACTGTGTTCTTCTCAAAACATGAGATCCATTTCCCCGCTCCATCCAACAATGGCATCAATTTGGTCCTTAGCCCTTTTTTATCCATCTGAACCCATGGCTCATATGTGTCTCTGAAGTGCCCTTCTGAAGTAGGGGGTACATTTTGGCTCAGGGTGGCTCCACTGGTTTCTCCCTAACGTAGCATTCCCATCTTCTTAGGCAATCCTGCATGTAAGAGAAGTTCCACTTGGGATCTCCCCCACTGTGCCAGATGCAGTCTTCAGCTACAGCCATGCCCTCTGGTTCGAAGGAACCCTCCTCTGACCAAGGTCTACCATGCTGGTATTTTCCCTCAGTCCAGATGGCTAGCAGGTGTCAGGATGACCACATGAAGATCTCACCTTCCTTTTGGACTACTAACCCTCTTATGGTCAGTCTATCTGTCCAGTGCGTTCAGGAGGAGCAGTAGATGTCTTCATCGCTGCTGCCCTAGTGCACACGCAAAGGTACCATCTTGTTTCTCCTGTGCCTTGGTTGGGTCTGCACCAGGCTACCTTCGTCACATTGTTTGCCTGGTCAGCCCCTCTTCTACTTTGATATTCTGGTGATTCTCGTATTCCAGCCAAAAGCCTCACATCTAATTCTACCTCTGATTCCTCTTTGATCAGTGCCCTGTACCTACCCCTGCTCTTCTCAGGTGGAGGGCATGCTGCTCTGCTTTCTCACTGTGCTTTAAGGGTGCAAGCTCTCTCGCTCCATCCTTAGTTTGCGCCTTTCCTCTAAATCCTATCTAGGTTGCCTTCTTCACGCTGAGCTGTGTGCTGTTTTTCTTGTTCTGAATTTGCCCTCAAATTTACTTTCTGATGTTTTTGTCAGCTAACTGCACACACTGTTGCTCCATCCTGGAGGACCGGAGCCCTTTTCCTCACCCCCGCTAGTTGTATCACTGTCCAGAACTGCTATGAATCTCCCTGTTTCCAGAGTGTGTTCGCCTGAACCGGTGGAAGTGCATGTTATCTGCTCCACATGGGTTCAATGGACTGAACGCAACAAATGTGGAGTGAAACTTGGGGGAGCCCCTGCACTGGACTTACATGGCGCTGGGATTGCCTGGGGCTGCGGACCTGTTAGAATCTCATGCCTGGACCTAACAGTTAATTGTTCGGTAGAGAACCCTGCAGCTCCCTCAACTGGTGGATTGGTGTTTCCTAATACGAGGAGAGCAGGCATCGGGAAAGCCCCTCCATACCTACATATGGCAGGGGAGGTGTAAACTCCTTGCTTGTTGTTTGTGGGATAGGATTATCAGTCTGGGCCTCCTCAAAGGTGGCCCACAATTCTAATAGTGCCTCTCTCCTGTTCTTTTTCTGTCCTGTGTATTTGGCTCATATGTGTGTTCTCTTCTGTTCGATTACGTTAGTGTCAAAAGCTCCTCCTTTGGCCAGTGAAACGTGTGTGCCTTAGTGTGTACTTGCCATTCTTGGTAAAACTTGTTACGTTTTTAGCCTGTGAGGGGAACCTGGTTTGCGTGTGTTTTAGTGGCGACTCCATGATAAGTTGGCCAGATTTAGAGGACAGATGTACCCTAGTTTCTCTTATGTATGGAATCTTTAGTTTTTGCTCAAATCGTGGAAAAACATATACTCTGGGGTTTTCTGGTTCCAACTACATACTATGAGCTCAGTGCAATCTACAGATGCATCAACATGAATATATCATAAACACAAATAAAAATGGTTATAAAGGGTCACAACCTAGAAGAAAAGTGTAATTGTTAAGCAAGCTACATGAAATTTGGCATCAAATAATGAATTTTGACTTTGGCATCAAATAATGATTGTGAGAAATAACAGCACCTTCATATACCAAATTGATCCATCGACAAAATACACACTTAAGACAAAACACAGTTGCATTAGTTACCATCACCATAGCATCAAATATACCTTGCATCAACTTCAAACAATACAAAGAAACAACGGACAGAAAAATAAATGACTATGTCAAAAAAACTTTAACCTGCTCCTAGCTCATTCTATCCTGTGACCAGGGGAAGTTCTGTGTGGTACACAGGACTAAGTGAACCTGACAGTCTGTCAATATTGGCTCATGGACAAAGATAATAACAATTTTTTGTTGCGAAAATTGAATCACTTGAGAAACCACAAGCCCCACTTGGACAAACACAAGCTATACCTAACCTCCCAGAACCATATATTTTTCCCAACTGTCCAAATCGCACCCAGCATCACACCCTGGTTCAAGAGTACCATCTGTGTCATGCCCAGCTGCCCAAGTGAACAGCACCTCCCACTTCGTTCAGCTAACAACAGTGTTAAGAAACTAGTAGCATAGAGAACCCCCTTTTTAGACTACAAATTAAGATTGAGGACCGGCCCTATATCACACCCTGAGCCCCTGCGTACAATCTGTGTCACGCCCAGCGGTCCAAGCAGTGAGGCCTCAACCCTGTATCACATCCAGGGGACAAAGGTACCATTTGTATCACATCCAACAGTCCAAGGGCAATCAATATTCACCTTTCCTAGCGTGCTGACTATCGAAAAAAGGTGATCTCCAGGGGACCGCCTCCGAGGCCACCTTACAATTACTCATTTCAGACACATAAAATAGATAACATGCCAGATTTCTGTCAGAGGCAAGGGGCTCAGATTACATTTTTGTGCTTCTTCCTAATTTTCCATACACCAAATTCTGGGACTAAGGATCTCATGAAGCCTTTTACCCTCTGTGATGGTGGCTTCAGGACGAACCTCTATCCCACGGTTTCAGCAGAACTTCCAATTAATTGCGATGTCTGCTCACCTTCCTTGCTGCGCAAATGTGAATTCTTCGGCTGCCGTCAGGTCTGAGGAACCAATCATTCCTATCTGCCTTATCAAAATGTTGTTTCAATATGAATTTACCTTAAAAAAACAAAAGACAAAAGGCGTTTGGCAAAACAAGAATAGTTGGTCCAATTAAATGCCTCAGCCAGGAGTACAGTTACAAAAGCAGGTCTGAAGACTGTCTCAAAGTACAATTGATCTGAGCAAGGTTTTATGAATTCCTATGTGTATCATACAATGTTTCTGTTGATCCAATTTTGGTAAAGAATGCGGGCCTTGTCTTTGGAGTCATAAATAAGGTCCATTACAACAAATGTAGGTGGGCCTCAACCTTGTGTGTACACAATTGGGACCAGTGGGTAACGTGTCTAGATGTTTAGCATGAGCTGCGTGTGATTATTTATTTTTTATTTATTTATTTAAACTTATATTGCGCACAGCTACCCTCAATGGGTTTCCCGGCGCCAGAGATAGATAAAAGAAAGAAAAACAAGCAAAAGGTCCAAAACAGAACAAACAGTGCAGATGGATTAATTGAATAGAAGGGTCTTCAATTTTTTACGAAAAGGGAGGAGATCAGTCTCGACTTTCAAGGCCGGCGGAAGAGCATTCCACATCTTTGGGCCAAGATAAGAAAACGAGCGGCCACCCATTTTGGCCAGTTTAATTCTGGGAACAGAAAAATCGCCACTAGTGGAAGATCTTAAAGTGCGACCAGGCTTATAGACTTGTACCAGGTTCTGTAGGTATTTAGGGGCAGAACCCTGCCTCTGTAGGTATTTAGGGGCAGAACCCTGCCTGATTTTAAAGAGAAGGCATAAGGTTTTAAATTTTACACGATTCGGGACCTTAAGCCAATGAAGGTCACGCAGAGCCTGAGCTGCGGAAGATCTCCGGGGTACATTACATAATAAACGAGCTGACGAGTTTTGCACCACCTGAAGCTTATTTATAGTGGCCTTATCGGCCCCAAGATAAAGCACATTCCCATAGTTGATGTGGGAGATCACAAGAGCCTGGATGACAGTTCTCTGAGTAGAGCGAGGCAGCATCCATAGGATCTTCTGCAACCATCTTAAGGTGGAAAAACAGATTGCAGCGACCCTTGTTACCTGCTGTCTCATAGAGAGCCTGTCGTCAATGAGGAAGCCGAGGTTGCGGGCTACGGGGACTGGATTCGGCAAAGGACCCATATCACAGGGCCAATGCCGAGGGCCCCACAGATCTTTATTCTTGCCCAAAATAACAACCTCGGTCTTGTCACCGTTGAGCTTGAGCAGATGGTCATGCATCCAAGCAGCAACGCGTGACAGGCCAGATTTCAAGGCAGAGACCTCATGGCCCTCACTGCTGGAGAGAGAGAACACAATCTGCGTGTCGTCGGCATACGAATAGATTGTCAAACCGGCGTCCTCCACGATGGTAGCAAGGGGTCTGACATAGATGTTAAACAGCAGAGGGCTGAGAATCGACCCCTGGGGGACGCCATATGCCGAGGAATAGACAGCAGATTCAGCTTCTGTCGAAAACACCTGAAAGGTGCGCTCACTTAAAAAGGAGGCAATCCAGGCCAGCGCAGATCCAGCAACACCAAGGGAGCGGAGAGAGTCAAGAAGAATGGAGTGAGACACGGTATCGAACGCTGCACTCAAATCCAAAAGGATGAGTGCAAAGGTCTCCCCGCGATCAATACCGTGCCGAAGCCTCTCCGTCACCCCGAGGAGTGCGGATTCAGTGGAGTAATGTGCGCAAAACCCAGATTGGGACGGATGAAGATATCCCACGTTCTCGACAAACGAATTAAGCTGAGTGTTCACATGTCGTTCCAAGATTTTAGAACATGCAGGCAGCAGGGATATGGGCCTGAAATTGGCTAAGTTAGTGATGTCCGCGCCGGTCTTCTTCAGCAAGGGAACAACCATGGCATGCTTCCACTCTTGTGCCACCATAGACTCTGTAAGAGATGTATTCAGAAGTCTCATTAGGACTCTCCGTGGTTCGAGGTCCAACAGTTTTAGGATTTTCATAGGAACAGGGTCCCGAGGGGAGCCTGACCTGATACTGTTCAAGAACGATGAGAAAGTGATGTCATCAAACAATAGCCAGTCGTAGATGTGCATAGAGGGAGAGGGAAGAGGACTGCTAAAAGTATCCATCAGTAGGGAATCAACAGATGGCAGAGGAGTAATCAAGGATTCATGAATGCGCTCCACCTTAGAGATGAAAAAGTCTGTGATGGCATCACACTGTGATTTATCCAAAGCCGGAGGAGAAGGTACCGTGTCTGCTCCCGTTAGCTTCTTCACCACTGCAAAAAGAGTCCGCGGACAGTTCTGTGCTTGAGTAATCGTGGATGCCGTAAGGGTGGCCTTGGCCAATTTACAGTTAGCATGATAGCTCTTTAATGCTTCTTTATAAGCCACCTTACTAGGGGTTGAATAGGAAAGCCTCCATTTTCTTTCCAGAGCCTTGCACTTGGCTCGTTGTAATTTTAAATCTTCAGAGAACCAAGGTGCAGGGGGATGAAGGGATCTGTGGTTATTAAGTATAGGAGGAAGGAATGCAGTTACAGCATCCGTTAACCACTGGGAAACTACAGCATTAGATTCTGATCCAGAGCTTTCCAGAATCGGAGTAGATTCAGTAAGATGTTGATTGAATGCCACCATATTAAGCTTATCCCACCGATAGAAAGGCTTACCCTTATCGGCACAGGGCTTAGAATTGGGTAAAGAGAGAGGTAACATGAAGTGTACCGCAAAATGGTCTGACCATTCTAGTGGGCGGGCCCTGTGGGAGCAGTCGTAGGGTAAATTAGAGATAATTGGGTCTAGCAAGTGACCGGCCGAGTGAGTAGCCCCCGAGTTGCGAAGTAAAAGATTAAAAACTTTGAGGTCAGATAATAACGACTGACTGAGAGTACCTTCAACATCTTCAAGATGGATGTTAAGGTCACCAAGAATGGTGAAATTAGCCGTTTTAAGTAGTACGGGAGATATACTATCAGCCAATGAAGATATCCAAGGGCCAGCATTGCCCGGAGGGCGATATATCAAAAGGCCGGAAAGCGTTAGTTGAGGGCCAATCATTAATTTAATTAGTGCGGCCTCGCATCCAGGGAGGGGAAACTACTCCAACTTACATTGGTAGATGGTTTTAAAAATAATAGCAACCCCCCCACCCTTCCCGGAGGCCCTGTCCTGACGTGCCATCACGTAGTTGTTGGGAACGGCTATGGCAATGTCAGGTCCAGAGCTTTCGTGGAGCCAGGTCTCAGTCGAAAACAATGCATCTGGCGACTCATCATTTATAAAATCAAATAGATTGAATTTATATTTGGGGAGCGATCTACAATTAATACTCCAAAATTGGAGAGGAAGGGAAGTCAGGAGTTTCTTAGTGGGCTTCCTTTTGCCCGGGTAATGCGCCTTGGTTGTTTGTGTCTTAGAGAGCAACATTTTGCCGGTAGAAAAGCCGCAACCAGCACAGGTAAAGTAATGGGTAGGCAAAGTACAGGAGATACAGGAGACGGGTGATCACTGTGTGTAATGTGTGTGCTGTGTCCTGATTGGCTATGTGTTACTAACTTCATGTGGCGTCTCACTTTATAGTGTTTTCGGGAATGCATGCACCCCTCTGGCGATGTGCGCTCTATTGGGGCCATATCCCTGGGCCACTGTGGTGTTGTTGACCCTATCTGTGGGATTGAGCTGAATCTCCTGGTTGCGCGTTTGTCTGCTGGCTACATGCCACCCCACCTGTGGCCTATCAATCAGTAACCTCTGGCCTAGGTCCCAGAACCTGCCTGACCTGCCTGACCACGTATTTCTGAGTCCTGGTTGACGGAGAGGTCATGGGGTGAATTTGGTAATAGAGATGGAAATTCCTTCTTACATATGAATGTATCATTTATAACTGTATCGTTGATTTTTCACTATTAACACCCCCTCATCAGTTTTACGCAGCTCTTGATGATAGGCTGACTGTTCATCCATTTGTATTTAAGAAGATCACCCTCTCAGGCTCCAGGCTGTCTGATGGGAAATACACTGGTGGTGTTCAGGGCCTCTCCTTCTTCTCTCTTCCATCTCTTTTCACCTCTTGCACTTGTAATGGTTCTTCACTTCTTTTGTTTCATGAGTTTCCTCCGTGTGGGTTCGTTTCTAGATTGGCGCCAGTGTTTCAATTGGAAGACACCTTTTTGGTAAGCAGGAATCAAGTAGCCACCTCATGTAGGATAAAACGCCAGATTTATTGCAGAAGTTGTAGCTTAAGTTACAAGTTATAAATAAATACCACACCAGGAGCAGCATCCTTACTGCACAGCCTGCTCTCTCTGACACTCTTACAGGCACAGGCACTCATCAACATTCCATGACATCACACACACTGGCTGAGCAGCAGAAAGCAGAGAAACTATGGATAGGATGGACTATAACTAACTGCAGGTTACAACACATTGCCATTTTATTTTTTTACCAAGGCGAGCCACAGCCGCCAGCCTGTCCCCGAGCCAGGGGAAATGCGGCTGTGTCCACTGTTGCAGATTGGAAGTATAAAGGACTGGAGCAGTGGCTTGACTGCACGCTCCAAACTGCGCAGGTCAGTTTGCCCAGCTGTCTTAAGATGGCCAGTCTGAAATGCACACTTTGCAGTTCTCCAAACCAGTGGAGAACAAGCACATGCCTCAGGAGTGTTCAGCCAACCCTCTCTGGTCAATCCTGGTGCTTCTCACATGCTGGTTAGCAGCATGAGAGCAGTGTCTGGATTGGTTAGGGGAACTCTTTATGCGCCAGACTGCAGAGGAACACCTAGGATGACATGCAGCCCGAGGGTGAGTGCTATCTTATTTTATGTATTTATTAGAAATGTGTAAAGCATGCAAGTGTTATTTTTAAATTAGTGCTTATGTTTTTTGGGGGGCTTTTGGAGGGAAGAGTTGGTTTGTCTTTGGCTTTTAGAGGGAGGAGCTCTTTAATTTAGTTTTTCTGAAGAGGTGGGGGACTTATCTCGCCTCACCACTTTCTAAGGCTACCAGCCGCCCATGCAAATACCATCTGTGATTCACAATGTCACTTTTGTATATTGCATTTCGGTTTTTCTTCCACTGAAAGGATTGTAAGGCCTACCACTCTCTGCAGCACATGGTTTGCATAGGTGAAACTCATTGGGTGCCTCAGGCTCGGGGTGGCAGGGAATGAGCAGGTTTTATACAGCTCATGGAGTTCAAAAAACAATCTAAAACAATCATTGACTCGTTAAGTTTTCATACAGTCTCATACATTTTCTTAGAAACATTGCAACATTTATGTTTTCCATATTTTGGTGGGGCCCTTTATCATTCCAAATGGATACGTCGGGCCAGATGTACAAACTGGCACAGCTGTAGGGCTGACATTAAGCAGCAGCACGTGAGAAAGGGCCAGTTCTTGCTCTCAGCCTGGAGTGCAAATAAAGGTCAGGGCAAAGGGGCTGTGCTCAGTGAGGCAGACACAACCTGCCACATGAATATTCCTTGGGCTGGTTTTTGGCTATGTACCTTTGTCCACATTGTTATGAAAGCAAGGACTGTTGCCTTCGGTAAAAGCATTCCACCAAACCCTGCTTGTAATTCTTCAAGGGCTGCCATTATGAGGACCGTAGTACAGGGGTTCCACCCCAACAATGGATTATTCTAAGTGAAATAAACAGGAACAGTGCAAGGATTTTCAGCACTCCACAAAATCGTACTTTGCCGCGTGAGTGCTCCGTCCAGTGATGAAAAATATGATTTCCTGTCTTTTTCTTAAAAAATTGGCCTTGCATCGCCTTAGGGGGACTTCTGGCCCTGGAATCCGAGTTCGTTGGAGCTTACTGCTGTGTCGCAGAACCGCTGGACTTCTCAACAGATGAAGCAGCAGCTCCAGGAACTGTGGAAGAAGTGCGCGGCTTTCACTTTGCAAATTGTTGCTTCACGTTTTCAATGACGTTACGTCAACGAGGTACGGCCTCCCAAAGGGTGGCAAAGCATTGCTACAATTCTTTGTGCGTCACAGGAGCTTAAGCACGCATTACTTCCAAATCCTCTCCAATGTCCTTTTCAGGACTGCACCATTTGGCCACTTTCATTAACAGGAGCAATTATGAAAATTATGATTTACCGTATCATTTTGGTAACTCGAGTTTGCATACGGAGAGCCAACCACATTAAGCAACTCTTAATTTTCAAATGCGAAGTATGAACATCTGGCACCTGTTGTAACCTGATATGCTCTGCAAGGAAATAAATGACCGATGGATAAACAGAACTGATTCAGAAATTGCCATTGGTCAGTCCAGCCCCCACAGAGGCAGGAAGCAAGCTCTCCCACGTTTACAATGACATATCCTCTGTTTAAGACCCTGTGACACGAGGTTAGCCCAGTGGACTTGACAGCACGCTGGAGACTCAGGGCAAAACACGGGCCTGTTTTCTGCCCCGCAGACTACTCTTTCAACATCCGATACTTAATGGTAATATGTGGGCTAGAGTGGTAGCATGTTAATGTTCTTCATATGTCTGACAATCGTTTGCATCAGCAACTTAAACAAGCAGCGGTGGATGTGAAATATTACCTGTTTGCAGACTACATCAATAAGAGGCCATTGCAACTTGTGTTTACCTTATAGGCTATTCATCAAAATGTCATCTCCAGATAAGATTTAGAAATTAATTACTGTGCCAACTTTTGTTTAATTATTGTAAATGTTTCCTGTTTGGGTATATGGTGAAAACATGCAAAGGAATGTTCTTACCAAAATAAATTACTGCTTCAGATTTTTAAAAGCTGCGAACAACCAAACTTATAAAATGAGGGCCAAAGTTCATTGTGCGGTCGGTGAATTTCACTAAAAGATGCCGTTTTTAAGTATGATGCAGATTGATGGCTCGTATGCTTTTGGTCTAGAAGTCTGCGATGCTAGAGTGCCTTACATTAGTAACCGAAAAATCGTGCTAAAAGAGGAAAGTTAGCAGGGAAAGAAGAGGGACTGATTCCAAGCAGTTGCAGCTGTAACTGTTAGGTGATGATCTGGTAATGTGCTGCAGTATGATTTCGGGCACTAATTAAATGCAAGTATTTCATCTTATATTAAATGGAAAAAGTGCAGAATTGAAGAATAAGAAAGCAATTGAGTTGAAAATATTTAATGCCATTATAAAGCTGTTCAACTCAATATAAACTTTATTCGGTTCATAAATAAACCATAAGAGTGTACAATAATATAAAATACAAAAATGCCAGAATACACATCATAAAATACATAAAGGCCAGCAATACTTTGCCACCAAGTACATTTGTGAGTCCACAAAAAATCATATAAAACATATTTTAACACCAGATCTTCGAATGAAAGGATATAAAAGCATCCTAAATGACTCAGTTACTCAAAGTGCATAGTGCCTCGTGATCTCACCGCTGAGCAGAGGAACAAGCTTACACAGGAACAGGTCTCTTCATCTGAAAGTTGATGTGGATAATGGTAGGCCTGGATGCAATACCGTAAATATCTGTGTTTAAAAAAAGGAACTCGAGCATACTTACAAGCCCCTAAATCCAACGGATATTCCAGTGGTGTTGTGCCATTCTCTATATTTACAAGGTGGTACTAAGCCACTTTGGCTTAACACCACCTTGTAAATGTGCCCTTTTGCCACCGCAGTCTGCAGCTGCAAAGGGGCAGGCAATTGGTGTTGCTATGGGCGTTCCATCACAACCCCCATTGCTTTTTGACGCTGCCCCAGATTTACAAGGCTGGGGCAGCACAAAAATCTAAGGCCAAGTAATACCTGGTCTTAGAATGGCAGTATGAGTGAGGAGAGATTATACATTTATGCTGATATCCAAACAGAAAGCAAAACAAATATTTGCTCATTGTAGCTCTAAAGTGAAACAATACTCTAGTATTCCACAAGTAACTAGTTGGTGAAATTTCAGGGTTTTACGTGCAATAACTTGAAAAGGATCTTTTCAAACGTTCAGCATTTTCCCTATTCACTTGTAACTGGACCAGAAGCATAGCTTGATCTTGCTTTATGTCGGCGACAGCACAGGATGCCCTATCAGTAAAAATATGAGTTAAGCCAGTCTCAATGAATGATTTTTTGACATACGCCAGCCATGGAATGGAGATTCCCTTGTCGCATGCCAAACAGTCAATAATTATATCCCTACCTAATACTACCTCCTCTTTCTTCCAGATAGAAAGCCACACTAAGGAGGGGTTTAGTGTAAAAATAATCGCACAGGTTGTTTATGAGTAATTCCTTGTGACAAACATAATGATGGGTACAAGGGGGTATTGCCCAAAAAAATTAAGGAAGTGATTTTTTTTCCTCTGTAAAGTTTCATGGTCTTTTAAACCCCAAATGTCTGCCCCATATCATCCTATTGGAATGCATTGGCAGTGTAAATCTGCAACAATGGGGCAAGTGTCCTGTCACCTGATGGACAGGGGAGACTGAGAAGAGATTCTACAGCTCTAGCCATTATTGCTCTGTATATTGATACATGTGGAGCCCAAGAACCTAGGGCCTCATTTATGAGGCTGTGCGTCACTTTTACGCCACTGGTGCGTCACTTTTTGTGACGCACCTGCAGCGTAAAAAATGTGCCTTGTTGCACCATATTCACAAAGTGATGCATCTAGGTAGATGCGTCACTTTGTAAACCCCTGCGCTACATTATACCTATGCCAGGTATATTGTATGCAGGAGGGGCGTTCTGACGCAAAAAGGGTCAAAGAAGTGACGCAGTGAAATCACTTCTAGGACACAAATGCGTCAATTTCTTATGCCTGCCTCACAGCAGGCGGAAGACTGATGCAGGCCCTTTCACATGAGGCTTGCCCCATGTGAAAGGAATCATTGCTGGAGTTGCGTCACTTTTGTGACACACTCCAGCAATGCGTCACTTTTGCACCATACAGATACGTCAGAAATACTGACGTATCTGTAACTCCTTGTGCCTTGATGCGTCATACTGTAAATATGACGCATCATTGGTGTCGGAAGGAGGGCGCAGTGAAAAGTGACGCATCGCTGTTTTCACACAGCGATGCGTCACTTTTCATAAATGAGGCCCCTAATGAGCAAAAAGACACTCCGAGGTAAGAAAAAGTACCAATACTTGTTGAGCGATGGCTGCCAGTTTGAATACTCATAGATTTAGTACGCTTGGGACCACAGGTCATGATAAAAGTGTTGGTGTAATTTCGTGTTAATTCAAGATCAGTCATAAAGTGAACGAACGATTGCGCTAACAAACGCAGCGCTTTGGGAGTGCGGGCGATAAATATGGCGTCACCTGTGTACAAGACAGGTAGCGGATCGCTGTTTTTTGGGGGAATATCGGGAGTGCTTAAGATTAGCTCAGTTGCAAGTATATTAATGTAAATAATGAATAACAATGGGCTAATTCACCCTAAATGAAACATCAAGGGCTTGTTCTATTGGTTTGTGATCCCCAAACTCTGTACTAATGACAGTATCATATTGCCAATGATTAATACCATTTAGATACAAATATGTAATCAATTACTGATGAACAATTTCTCCTCCTATAGCTAGGCAACCCCAAGTCAGCACTGGCAGCAGCATTTAATTCGTTGAACAATTCGGAACTGATAAGTAAGCCTTCCAGCTCTTTGCCTCTTGTGCCCATTCCTACATAGCTGTCTTGCCCAGTCCCCCTGTAGATATTAGACAGTTTGGCATTGAAATGTCCAGCTAGGCATACTTGTGTTTGTTGGCCTTTGAGTGCTCTTCTCTCCACAATTGAATAAATACAGTAAAGCAGGCCTGGAAAGCCACGATTAGGTACATTGGAAAATCATCGTTATAGACATTCATTATGTATGAAGACAGAGCCCCTTGAGAAGAACAACCTGGAAATCACTTTGTTGGATGTTGACAGCCTCTACATGACAGCCAAGTAGCAAGTTAACCCAAATTGTTAGGTCACTGGAAGCTTGGCCTGAGCAAGACGGGATAGCTGGTACACTAAATCACAGGTAGCCTTCTGACACTATGGGATTTGTATCCCAGGTTTCCTGCAATAATAATATATTGTATGGTTTAATAAACGCGTGGCAATCCAGAAGACCCACCTTGAAGACTTGGAAACAGGCCTGCAATAAAGTTCTTCATTGGCTTGGTGAGCACAAAATGTGAACACTTTAAAGGCAAATTCAATTTTAATGATACATCGAGTAACATGCCATCTTCGTGTGTATGCCTGCTACGTTCCAATGCAATATTCAAGGAGGACGATGCTTATCTGGAGCAGGTCCACCTGTCAGAGAATTTCCCAATAAAGGTGGATTTTGAAATTGTACTACACTTTCAGGTTTAATCACAGTCTGTGCCTGAAAGGAAGGCTGCTGTGATGCACTTTGATAGCCACTTATAGCCCTTCTCCCATATGATTTAATAACGATGGCATTTGGTGGTCAAGCACATTACGTCACTCGATCTCATTCCAATCGGAAAGCACGTCATATCTGTTGGTGCATAGTGAGCCTTGGGATGGTAAAACACCTTCACTCCGCAATTTTCACTCCGCATACCTTCACTCCTCATACTATTACAACGCAAGTACCTTTACTCCGCAAAATATTACACCGCATGCCATTACATCTTATATGCTTTTACCACGCATGCTTTTACAACGAAATTTGTTGTAAAAGCATGAATGGTAAAAGCATATGTTTTTAATATTTAAGTGTAAGCTAAGTATATGGTTTTAGTTTGGGGGTGTTGGGGTATATGTTTTAGGGGTTCAGGGGTATTTTAAAGGTGGTTTTGGGTTATGGGGTACATGGGTATTTAAGGGTTAAGGGATAGGTTTGGGTATTGGGGTACAGGGGTATTTTTAGGCTTCAGGGCTAGGTTTGGGTTTTGGTAACAGGGGTATTTTTAGGGTACAGGGCTAGGTTTGGGTTCTGGGGTATAGGGGTATCTTTAGGGTGCAGGGCTTGGTTTGAGTTTTGGGGTACAGGGGTGCTTTTTAGGGTTCAGGGCTAGGTTTTGGTTTTGGGGTACAAGGGTATTTTTAGGGTGCAGGGCTTGGTTTGAGTTTTGGGGTACAGTGCTGCTTTTTAGGGTTCAGGGCTAGGTTTGGGTTTTGGGGTACAGGGGTATTTTTAAGGTTCAGGGCTAGGTTTGGGTTTTGAGGTACAGTGGTATTTTTAGGGTTCAGGGCTAGGTTTGAGTTTTGGGGTACAGGGGTATTTTTAGGGTTCAGGGCTAGGTGTGGGTTTTGTGGTACAGGGGTATTTTTAGACTTCAGGGCTAGGCGTGAGTTTTGGGGTACAGGGGTATTTTAGGGTTCAGGGCTAGGTTTGGGTTTTGGGGTACAGGGGTATTTTTAGTGTTCAGGGCTAGGTTTGGGTTTTGGTGTACAGGGGTATTTTTAGGGTTCAGGGCTAGGTTTGGGTTTTGGGGTACAGGGGTATTTTAGGGTTCAGGGCTAGGTTTGGGTTTTGGGGTACAGGGGTATTTTTAAGGTTCAGGGCTAGGTTTGGGTTTTGGGGTATAAGGGTATTTTTAGGGTTCAGGGCTAGGTTTGGGTTTTGGGGTACAGGGGTATTTCTAGGGTCAGGATGGGTTAGTGTTTAAGGGTGCTGGGGTATTTTAAGGAGTAAGGATGGGTTAAGATTTTGGGGTGCTGGGGTATTTTAAGGGAGCAGGGTGGAATTAGTTTTTACGGTGAAAAGAGTAATTTAAAAATATTATCTGTACTACTATTATAAAGAGAGAACTGCGTCCTTTGAGCCAGGTAAACTCGAAAAGTACATCACCAATCAAAACACCCAAGACATCTTTGAAAACCTCAGGGCAAGCAGAAGGACATAGGCTATTAAAAATAAAAAATATACGTTGTTTAAAAATTTAGAAATAAAAATAAAGTAGTCCCTTGCAAGTAGCGCCGGCCGCGACGTCTGCGTGATGACATCATTTGCGCTCCCAACACTTCCTGAACACTTCCTGAAATGGCGGTGAAAATCGCGACCTGCTGGGAGGACTGCCGCGGCCCTGCTTGCTGCTGGGCAAAGTGGTGGCCTGTGCGGGCGGGGCGCCTGGATCGGGACAGGCGGCTGAGGTAAGGATCAGGCTCTCCGGGACACGGGCGGGAGGGGGCTGGGCCGGGGCGGGAGGGGGCCGCGCCGGGCCGGGTCGGGAGGTTGGCTGAGGTAAGGCGCAGGCTCCGGGACACAGACAATGTTGTGGCGGGCGGGGGGCAGGGCGGGAGTGCACGCAAGCCTCAAATGCTGCCCCCAGCCCCTTTCTGCCCCAGGCAACGCTGGGGCGGGCTGCTAGAATATATATATATATATTTAAAAAATATTTGTAAAAAAATAAAAATGTAAAATATATATTTATATACATATGCATTATCAAGTATATATATATATGTATATAGATGTATATATGTATATAGATATATATATGTATGGTAAGTACATTTACTAAGTTTATAACTTCACCACACATGCCTTTGCGTTGTAAAGGCATGCGTGGTAAAGTTATATGCGGGGTAAAAGATTGAGGAGTGATAGTATTGCGGAGTAATGGCTCATGCGTTGTAATAAATGTGGAGTCATGGTATGCGGGATTATAGTTTGCGGAATAACGTCACATATTCCCTTGGGATGCCTGGGGTTGAAATGTATGTGGCGGTAGAGAGTCCCCCCCTTTAGAATGCTTATAAAAGTATCCCAGCGGTAATCTGACGATATTAGATCTCTTCCGTGTCTTCACAATATGTGTGCCTAGTAATTTCTCCATAGTACTGGGGCGCTTAAATTGTACAACTACACAGTCCCCTTCTATTTCTTTTTTCGAGGGGCCAACAGCACCTACTCGACGCATCATTAAAATGTCATTTGCATTTGTAGTGTTAACAGTTTTTGTGCTCACCAAGCCAATGAAGAAGTTTATTGCAGGCCTGATCCATGTCTCTATTTGGTTATCCTTCAGGAGCGGCATGCCTGCCATTACTAGGACGTAAGGACATGCATCTAGTGGTAAATTAAGAGTCGTAATGTTAGAAATAATACTGGCCTTTGTTTGACTATGACCGCTCCACAACGTTTCAATTCAAAGTGCTTTATTCGAGTATTACTCATAAAAGCAAGACAAACAAACATATAATAAAAAGCGATTAAATTTACAGAGTCAATTAGACGAAGCACATTACACAATTTAGACAATTTAAAAAACTATGACACATTACACAATTAGACAATTTAAAAACTATGACATCATATATACAGATGCACTATTAAAGATACCAGAGGGATGATAATCAGAATGACAATATAAAAATCCTCAAAAATCCATAACATTAAGAGTTCAAACCGATGATACATTAAATAAACATTACCAGAGAATAGACAAAAGTCTAGCAGTCTCTGGTCAGCAAGAAGATTTACAGAGAATAAACATTAGTTTAGCAGTCTCTAGGCTATTAATGTGCATTTACAGAGAATAGACAATTGTCTAGCAGTCTCTGATCAACTTGGTAGTGGTAATTAACTTACCAACAGTCTCTGCCTTAAGACCCATGCCCACCCCAAGTACTTTGCAATGGCAATATTAATCCAATCTTCAGTAGTGGATTTTACAATACGCAGCGCCACCATGCTACTTTTTGTGCCTAAATTCCTTCACATAGGAGCCAACCAGGCTCGCCTTGGGGCGGAATATACTGGGCAACAAAACAAAAAGTGACCTAGAGTTTCATTTCCTACCCCACAGGCTGGACAAATTGCTACGCCCCCCAGATTTCCATTTAGATGTTAAATTACAAAGGGGGAGCGAGCCTGCCCTCAGTTGGAATAGCAGTTTTCTGTCCATGGGGTTCGTTATGTTATCCCAATACTTTTCATAAATGGGGTACATCTTGACTTCTAGGAAACTGGTGGTCATGGTCCCACTATTAGTACTAAGCATACTCCTATTAACAACATTTTCCCAAAAAATGTTTTTTAAAACAGACTTAGTGGGAAATAAAGCCCCAGCAGGATCGGTCCATAAATCATTTAGTCCTAAATTGAACAATGCAATTTTTAAAGTTTTAAACCATCTGATTTTATTATAATGGTCAGCTTTAATAACATCAATGAACCCATCCGCGTAGTGGGAGAGCTCTGGCGTAGTCCAGAGTCTGCGCCAGAATAAAATCGGACGTAATTTAGCCTTTTCCGAAATTTCTCTCCTACCTAACTCATAACGCAGGGGCAATAGCGGACTGCTCTGTGGGGTACCTGTCAATGACCTAAGAAATTTATTTTCTGATATTTGGAGTTCTTGGAGATTTTCATGCCCCCAAAGCTCCACACCATACAAAGCAGACCCAATTGCTTTTGCCTCATATATTATCAAGGGTGGTTTAATAGGTTTTGTCAGTGATTTTCTATGCTCCTTGATAATAATGCCAGCTAGCTGCTTGTGCCTTAGTATAGCAATATTAAGATGTTGCTGCCATTTATTGTCATTGGAGATGAGGATCCCCAAATAAGTGAAGGATTTTACAACTTCCAGGGTGCGACCACTCATGGAAATTTTTGATTTAAAATTTCTATGTGGGTTAAAAGCCATGAGTTTTGTCTTGGACGCATTCACCTCCAGTCCATGATCAACGCAAAACTCATCAAATATTGCCAATGCTTTTTGCAAACCACTTGGGGTTTTTGATAAAATTAAGGTATCATCGGCGAACATTAAAATAGGGACTTTCTCACCAGCAAGAGAAGGGGCATCAACAGCCCAAGTTTGCATGCGGGAAACAATACCATTGATAAAAAGGGTGAACAAAGTAGGGGCCATTGAACATCCCTGCCGAACCCCGCGCTCAACAGGAAATTCGGCAGTGTCATTCCCATACCCTCCCCAACGTATTTTGGCATAGTTGCCCTCATGCAGTCGCAAAATTAAAATCAACAAGTCCCCAGGGACCCCTAGTGTCTCTAGCACTTCCCACAGTTTAGCCCTAGGTACCAGGTCGAAGGCAGCCCACAAATCAACAAATGCTGCATACAGGCTACCTCCGCCTAGCACCACGGTCTTCCACTGTATCAGTTGGAAACGGAAGACTTGATCCACAGTACTGGTTGCCCTGCGAAATCCAGCCTGGAAGGGGGATAGGATGTTGTTATCATCAGCCCAATCGAGCAACCTATTAACAATTACTCGCCCCACTATTTTCTGAATAGTATCTATTAAACTAATGGGGCGATAATTACCGGGCTGAGCTCGATCTCCTTTCTTGTATACAGGGATAATTACAGCACCCCGCCAGGTTACTGGTATATCTGCACCTCTGGTGATATAATTTATTAACAGATGAATGTATTTGCACCATCTTTTAGTATCATTTAAGAAAACATCTGCCGGAACCCCGTCAATACCAGGGGCCCGCCCACTTCGAACAGTATTAAGGGCAGTGACTATTTCGTTCTGCGTGAAGATGTCATCCTCTGCTGGTAAAAAAGGCATGCATCTTCTAACTACTGCCTGATCTCTGGAGGCGTATTGTTCGCTAAAGAACTTGACCCAAGCATCCTGGGGGACATTATTAGTACTAGCCTCTTCTATCCTGTCATTTCCCCATTTGACTATATGCCAAAATAACCTAGAGTCCTTTCGATCACTTGCACTTTTTAAGTTGTTCTAGTGTGCCTCATCCCAATCTTTTTTCGCTTTTCGCTTTTGCTATGCACTGTTTATATTGTTTCCTGGCTAATCTAATAGCCTCTAGATTTTTATTTTTGATTGCAGCACCCAGGGAAGTTCTTGCCACCCTGCATTCGTGATTGTACCATCTTGCGGCTCTATAGGCGCAGATCCTCTTTTTATTTACCGGTTTCAGAAAGTGGCATTTGATTTCATTAAAAAGAACTTCATGGACCTTGGTAACAGTGTTTTCGCTAGGAGGGAGCCCGGCCTCACCCTCAAGGGCCATGATAGCCTTATCAGTTGCCATACTTATTTTTTCTAGAACCAGCTGATCTGTTTTAACGCTAGTCCACCTCAGCCTGCGTAAGTCATTGGTTGGTACAATCAACGGGGGTAAGGAATCAACAGAAGTACTAGGAGCAATAGCATCAGACAGCCACAATTTATGGAGAACACATAGGGGGTTATGGTCACTCACGGGCCTTTCCTTGACCTCCATATCAGTAATAGATGACCATAAAGACATACTGCATATAACGTAGTCAATGCGGCTCTCGGATCTCCCATTATTAAAAGTCATGGCTGGTACTCTGTCTGACTTAGTGCGACCATTCAAAGCCCTTAACCCATGTTCAAGGCACATAGCATTCAAACCTAGAATATCCTCGGTCCAGCGAGTTATTGGGGTTAAATCAAGTGCGGGGATGTCCCAGATCTTATCTTCCTCCGCACCTAAAAAAGCCTCACCGGTGTCAAGGGGTTCAAAAGTACGGTTTAGGTCTCCTGCCAGTATAATGTTATTCCCAGAGGAGTGAATGTCTAGGAGATTTTACAGAGACGATAGGACCGCTGATTTACCTCCACTTCCTCCTCTAGCATATATATTATAAATGTCAATGGAGGTGGATGAGTCCCTTGTAAGTCGAATGAGCTGAATATCTTTAACCTCTTCGCCGCTAATGACAAGGGTAACTCGTCATGAACTTTCCATTCATTTCAATGGAAAATTAATGTAAAATGGCATCACTGCCTTAGCAGTAAAGGGGTTAAGATTAAGCTCCAGATTTTTCACTGCGATCTTCAGGGACTGACGGACCCATATAGTGAGTCCCCCCATCGGTCTCCCTTTGGGCCCCTTAGTGGCCGGTACATAGAAATTCAAATACCCCAAAGCAAAAACAGGATCACAGGCCCATGTTTCTTGGAAAATGCAAACATCATACTTGCTGACAAACCCAAACCATTCTCCACAGTCCATTTTGGAACTGAGCCCAGCTACATTCCAAGATAATAAGTTCCCGGAGGCATATACCGCACTAATTTCAGAACTGTGATCAGACCCACTCAACTTTGCGCCAACATTAGCATCAACATTAGCATTATCAATTATGTTTGTAGGAAGTAGTCCTACTACAATATCAGGATTACATAACTCATTTGGTGCGCCTGTGACTCGACAATGCCCCCCTATTATACAAGCAGCTGAAGAAATTTGCAGCAGAGGCATACAGTTAATTGTTTGTCAATCACAAGCATCTAGATTAGAAAGGGCAGAAAATCTGTTTTCCAGACCTAGACCCCACTCAACGGAGCCAAAATTCTTACTGCCCCTTTTGGTTACAACGTTCCATTTTGTTCTTAAGGTGCTTGGATTGGGGCCTCTGCCTTTCCGGGGATAGAAGAAGTCTAGAGTCAATGGAACAATGGAAGTAGATCGTCTCTGTGGAGGAAAAATGTGAGGCAAGATGTTTGGTAGAACCTCAGGGTCAGAAAGATTGAGCACAACGCAATCTCCCTTGAGCTTTTTTTCCTTGTTCCCAATCCAATCAACTCTTCTTGCGTTTACCAATTCTTCAGCTAGTTGCTGTTTGCCCCACTGAGATATGGCCATGTTATTAGTTAGCCAAGATAAGGATTTATTTAGAAGTGATGATGTTGATTTAACTTCACCAGGAGCTAGAGGGGGCACATTTGCTAGTACAAGAACTAGTGGCGAGGCTTCCACCACAAGCTCAAATGACCCTTTCGAGGTATTAGGTTCACCATTAAGAGGGGCAGAGGGTACAGCACCAAAGGTATTATCCGGTGGATTTATCAGTGGAGCCATTGGGAGGTTTGGGACAACAGTAGGAATCAGTCCGTTGGATTTAATCAATTGAATTTCACTAACCAAAGGTTGAACACTGGACGTGATAACATCTGGGAGTTTTCCCACTTCTCCCAAAGTTTTTCCAAGTAAACCTTCCAATTTGGTTACCTCAGCGGATAATTTGTCAATTTTACTTATCAAAGGTTTAACTATCCCTTTGATTTTTGTGTCCATCAAATAGCAAAATTTCTGAAATTGAACATTAGAGAAGGTCACGTAAGTTTCCCCAGACAAATCGTCCTCCTCCTCATCAAGAGTTTTCCTTGGTGGCGTTGCAATTTTGTTTTTAGCTGACCTTAGACCCACCCGTTTTTGTATAGCTTTTCTTTTGCCCCCTGTAACCCTCGGAGCCGGAATAGGGACAGTAGTAGGGATGATGGACTCACTGTTTGTGGGGGTCACAGTCACTACTTCATTATCACTGTTGTCTTCAGTACTAGCTACTATACCACTGGGCTGGATGGTAACAGTGTCTTGAGCAGAAGCATGTGCCACACCAGAGAGGCTACTGTTTAGTGAATCAAAGGAATCCTCTGTCTCTTTGTCTGCTAGTGGAGATTGTGTAGATGAATCTAAGCCCAAAGAAGACCTTCTATCGCTATTTATTTTCGCCACTACTTGGACAAGATAGTTCTCCATGGTGTTTGTTACTGAGGTTAACCTTCTACCAGGCATGTATGCAGATAGGTTAAAAACTTGGCGCAAAATCGAAGCACAGAACTAAAAGAGGGGTAAATATTTTACCTGAAAGTCGATGGATCAGGAACACAGCGATCGTCTGTAGGCCTATACACAGTTGGGCAGAGTCCCTGGCCCAACCCAACCTTGGCCGACCTCGGACGGCCTCAGACGGCCCGCCCTTTGCCCGGGCTTCGCCCACTTCTTCGTCCGCACGCGTCCCGCGTTCGCGTTCAGGGCGGGGTTAAAATAGAGGAGGAGAGGAGGGGGCGGGAAGAGGAACCAGGTGCGCGCGGTGGACGGCGCAAGCACTTCTGGACCTCGCAGTCCCGCTCCCTATGCAGGTGGCGTTTGTAACACTCCCCCAGCCGAGGTAACCGAGCCGAAATGCTCCCAGGTCACGATGAAGGTCTGGCAAAGGGCTCCGCTGCAGATAATGCCCCCAATACGGCCACAAGCACAGTCCAAAGATAATCACGCTGCACGAACGGCTCCCGCGCCAGCGGGGGCCGTGAGGAGTTTTTAAGCTTCCAGGAAGGTCGGAGGGAGGAGCGGGCGGGAAGAGGAACCAGGTGCGCGCGGTGGACGCCGCAAGCACTTCTGGACCTCGCAGTCCCGCTCCCTATGCAGGTGGCGTTTGTAACACTCCCCCAGCCGAGGTAACCGAGCCGAAATGCTCCCAGGTCACGATGAAGGTCTGGCAAAGGGCTCCGCTGCAGATAATGCCCCCAATATGGCCACAAGCACAGTCCAAAGATAATCACGCTGCACGAACGGCCATGGGTTCGGGCCATGGGTGATAATGTCGCCGGCCTTAACTCCAATGATAGTTTGTTTTGCAATGTTTGGTAAATTAGAGTTGCTGGATGTTGGTTGCTCCCTGGTGGGTTGCCCTGAGGTGTGCGCTGTGTGTCTGTGGAGAGGTGCGGAGTCTACAAGGCCTTCCATATTCCTGGTCGCACTGTTTCAAGAAGCATGAGATCCAGCCAGGGTTGCTAGGAGACCTTCTATGGTGTTCAACAGATCTGATAGTGGCCTTAGGTGCTTTTCCAAAATATCAACAAATTTGATGCATATTTCCTCGATGGTTGTGTCTCCAACACTTATCAAACCCGGGCCCTTCCCAATGGGCAGCAGTTTGGATTTAGTAATCACCTGGGAGACCGGGTTGTTTGTTATCTTTTGTTTTACAAATGGTTTGGGAAAAGGAATAGGACTGGCAGTAATTGCGGTGTATGGGTGAATACACGAACCATCTGCTGCAGTTTTAACCTCAGGTGCAATGATTGTTGAGAGGCCAAAGGTATGTCCCTGGTAGCCACCCTGACGGTACCCAGCGTTGAACTCCGAGTGAAGGCTGCGGGCACATCAAACCCCTGACTAGTTTCACCAGGACCAGTTACACAGCCCAAGGATAATCTGTGCTCAGTTAGGGCTATTTCAGTAGATACCACTCCTATAACTCTCTCCAACACGGTATCAAGGCTCGTCAGATTGTACGGGGCGCAGTCTTACCAGGAGCTTTGCGTTTTCCCATACCCGGCGGGTACAGTAAGCCTTTCATTCTTCTGAGGTCAATAAAATGAGTCCTATAGAGTTGGGTAGCAATAAACATCTGGTATTCAGTGCCTTGATGTCCTTGGGTGAACGTGCACTTTACAAATACATGTTATGTTTTGAAATCTGCGATGTTAGAGTGCTTTACATCTGTAATAGAAGAATCATGCAAAAACAGGAAAGTCCGCAAGGAAATAATAGGGACTGCACAACATCACCTACCAGTTCACCTGCACTGGTAGGTGATGTTGTGCAGTATGATTTTTTTGCTCTAATAAATGCAAGTATTGCATCTTATACTGAATGGAAAAAGTGCTGAATTGTGGAATAAGAAAGCAATTGAGTTGAAAACATTCAATGCCATCATAAAGGTGTTCAGAAGTTGTCATAGCAGCAGTTTGTATTCTAGCCATAGCACTGCTGAAATTGATAATCTCATCATTACAGTATACCACAAAGTAGGACCGATCCATTTAAACACCACTTTACTGAATGACATATTGGAGTTATTATTAAGCCATCTATAACCGCCAACTTAAAGGTATCCTAGCTTGTAAGGCAGCTAGCTTCGTTTACCAATATAATGAGATGTGACTATTTTGTGCATCTGTTAGGCCAATCCTGGGATTAGAGATCACATAGATTAGCAAACTGGAGGATCTCTGAATGATGATGAACCAGAGGCTTTATTACTACTACTCCTAGCAGTGCACATGATATGGTGGCCCCAGCACTCTACACCAAGGCTGCAAATAGCATATGGGTACCAAGGTTACTGCCCTGCTGTGGTTAGCTTCATTCCTAAAGGGTTGTCCTTAGCCAATACGGCCATGCCAAGTCCCTTAAAAACGTTATAAATATGTTCAGGTGTCCCCAGACCGATTCCTATGCCTATTCATTGCTTACATGCACTCAATAGCTATCATAAGCGATCAATACAAAATTCCCATGTGAGTGTACAAAGATGACTCACGCATTTGAGGTTCCGTGACAATTTGAACCCGTGTTTTCAACATTGTCGTAAATACATAATTTTGGTATCAGAGAACCGCAAAAGATCCATTTAGCATATCCTGGTGTTTTCGCTATGCTACGAGCAAGAGCACTCCTGTTACAAACACATTTCTGATCTACCCATGGCATCCATTTTAGATTATGGCAGCCATTTTGTATTTCTTGCCGTCACATAGTCAATGGACACGCAATGACCTCTGATTACTTCATGTCGATTAAGGACACGTAGGCTTTGGCCGACGATTCACCTCTCTAGTAACACGTGCACCTTAAGAACAGAAAACGCCATGGTTGCATGACTCGACAGAAACTGCCTCCTCTGCCTGAGGCCAGTCCTGCTATACTGGTTCTCGTGTTCGTTGGCCTGATCATGATTAGGCGGCCGAAGCTGGTAGCCTTGCCTATTTACGACCCACAAACATCTCTTATCCTGCTTTTCTATCTTCTGCACCTGGCTCTGCTCCTTTCCTTCTGGGCCTTTATTAGGGGGAGGTAACGAAATTTACGATGAGGCGGTCCGGCTCTTGAATGAAAAGTTGACATGAGATTATGATGGAATAGTGGGAAACCCTCGTTCGTAATGTTTTGACATCAGATATTGTCGACGATTCCTGTGCAACGCCAAATATTTATTGTTTAGGACACAAAGGTTTGGGAATGTACTAACATGTAAAGAATTTGCCCGAAGCCTAATATTTAGTATATAAGGAGCAACCCTCTTTGTACAAATCGAACAGGCTCCTAGATACTGCCCGTGTGTAGTTTCTGTGACTTCTGTGTCCCTGCAGTAATAAACCTTTGGTCTTTGACGCCACCATCGAGAAGCCCGTGTTTCTGTTTATTTGTGCACCGAGACAGGTAGAACTCCGGGGTCTTCGGGTGTTATCCCTGACACCTCTGGACGGAACCAAAAAGTCCAGAACTCCAATTGGCGCCCAACGTAGGGCGACGTCATTCGGTACCGGTCCAAAAGCCTGAAGAGTTCGAGAAGCTTCGTGTGAAGATTCCTGAGGGAGGCGCCCCACTTCATCGATCCCGGCATATCGCAAAAGTGGCCCGACGTTCTCTTCCACGAGGGTTCCCGTTCAGGACGGCTGCAGTGGTCCGTTGCCTTGACCGTCGCCCTGTCTTGGACCCGAGGTGCAGTCCTTAGTACGGCGAGACGTGACGGGTTTCTCCTTGGTGACGTCTTCAGTGCCTCAGTTAAGTATTAAGTGGTGGTTGCTAGTTGGTTACTTCGTAAAGGTTGCTCCTGTTTGGATAATCCTTTTAGTTCTTGGTTTGGTTTGGTTTCGTAAGATTATCACTGGTTGTTCTGGTTACGATAATCTATTGGTTTAGTTTGGGTATCGATACATTTGTTCGCTTTGGTAGGCCTAAGTTCTTGGTTCGAGTGCACATTTTTGTTTGTGTTTTTCGTTTGTTCTGTGTTCCGGATTATAAAATGGTAAGTCGGAAAAATTGTATGTTGTCGTGTTTTGGTTGCAACAGTGATTCCCGGTTGGAGGACTCATGTCTGGTTCCTCCAATCGGAACTCCTCTATATGATCTTTACTGTAAGCACGGTGTGGGTCCTATATCTTATAATGAGGTGTGGGTCCGATATACGGAGAAAGACGGTGTCCTTAGTTGGCCACTGCATGGTAGTTGAACCCGAAGTCCTTGATAATTTGGAAGTGAAATTATTTAAGAAGAAAGCCCGGCCGGCAATGTTTGATTCTTTCCGTTATTGGCGAAAAGAATCTAAACAGAGAGAAATTAAAAAGTTGAAGAAAGAACAGAAAGAGCAAGAGTTGACTTTAGAACAGTCTGCTAAGCAGCTGCAACTCAACGAGTCTGAGAAAGCAATGGAGGTGGCTACTAGAGAGCGTAATTTAGCGATAGACAAGTGCTACCCTGCCTTGCCATCGAGTACAGCTAAGATAGTAGAGGACCCCAAAAATGATCCTCTGTTGTCTTACTTGTTAAGGTCACCCCCACCGTATGCACAGGGTGCTACGGCTCCACCTTTTCCGAATGTTCAATTACCGGTTGCTGGACAACCTGGTATTCCTGCTCCTGTCCCCTTGAATCAAGCTCCTGTACCTCCTGTGGTCAATGTTAATGTTCCTTCGGCACCCCCTCTTCCAGGGTTGCCGGCTTCTTTACCTATACCTGTATCGCTTACACCTGCCGTTTCGCAAGCTACTTTGCCTGATACTCCTACTGTTCCTGTTCTATCTGTTCCAACTGCTACTGTATTTTCTGCTTCTGCTAGTATCATGACTCCACTTTCCGTTCGTCGGAGAATCACTGATTCTGTATCAAATATTCTGTCTCCCTTCTATAAAACTTTAATTAAGACGCCTACCTCTGACTCTGTACAGAGACGTAGTCAGCTTCCAAGTACTGAGGAACGGGGAATATTAGATTCCACAGCTCTTAGATGGATTTCAAAGAGTAGGAGATAAAGTACTAGGGATGTATTAGATACATTTATGCAATGGAAAGAACCGACACAACGATATGTGTTCGATGAAATGTGCTCCCTTTTACGTGAGGAATTAGAAGAAGATGACTCTGAATCAAATCTAGAAGAATTAATTAATGTTCAGAAAGAGTTTGCTGCAGGTATGATAGTTGGTCAGGATATAAAGGAAGCGATGGAACTGATTTTAAGCTATAGGAATGACCCATTCCTTCGTTCACCGAGAGAGTTAGAGAAACATAGTACGAAGCAGAATCGCCAATATCCAATGAGGGAGGTTCCTCCAATTTGGCGTGAAGCTGTGCAAGCTGACGCAGTGAATGGTATTGCAGCCACTCCGGCGCAATTCCAGAGAGTGTGGATACACATTCCGTGGAAGCAAGCTGAAGTGTTAGCAGTGAAACAGGCCTTGCCAGATCCGCGTAAGAATCCTGCCGGATACTATAAGGAGTTCGCGCAGACAGTTGAGGCTTGTGTAATGAATTTAGCGGACATTGACATGTTATTTGGGAATGTAGTTCCGCAACCGATTTGGGCTAAAATTCGTAAAGAGAATCATCCCGTTGCCCTAGGTGGTGATTGGGCAGCTATCATTGCAGCAGATGGTCAGCAAATAGGTGGTTCCAAACCCGAACCTCTAATTGCTAATCTTCCTGGGAGAATAATTGAATTAATGAAGACTCTGATGCCAGCATTGCGTGTTAACTGGGACAAGTTGTCCGCATGCAGGCAGAAGAAAGACGAAAGTGTCTCCGACTTTTTCACAAGGTTCGAAGAGACTTTTGTAGATCACAGTGGTCAGGATATGAGCACAGAAGGAGGACAGAGACTGTTTGTCGATAAATTTGTACACAATCTGCTACCAGAGCTCAGTAATAAATTGAAAGATTCCGAGAGTGCGTGGGCTGTCTCTACAACTGCGCAAATACTTGCAACTGCACAGTATTATGAAAATAGGGATAAAGAGGAGAAGGAAAAGTCAGAAAAGAAGACGAAAGACTTAAAAACTAAAGTTCTTTTACAGCAAGCATATCCGCCTCGCACGAATCAGACTAATACACAGCAAGGGTCATATCAAAGGACAGATTATAGTTCGCCGAGGCCGCAATATCAGTGGAACCAATGTGCGTACTGTAAAAAAGAAGGTCATTATAAGAATGACTGTCCAGTCTTAGCGCAGAATAATGCTGCAGCAGCTCAGAGAGGTCGTGGTGGTTCCATGCAAAATTCTAGAGGTCGAGGACGAGGTGCTATGCCTCCACAAACGAATGATCGCCCTTCTAATCATTTTGATCAGCGAAATGGACAGTCTGCCCAACAAAATAGATCTCAACAGTATCATGTTGAAGACTATTGTGAAGTTGATGAGGGATTTCAGCAAACTGAATACTAGGACAGCCATGGACAAAGAGAGGGAGTAGATCAGGTCCAGTGGATCAGAGTGGGCCTTATGTCGCAGTAGCAACATCAGGTGTAGTCGAACCGTTTCTGTTGGATACTGGTGCAGCAAAAAGTTCTATCATTCATGCGAAACTCCCTGGCGCACCTTTGTATGGCTTAACAAATGTTTCAGTAGGTTTTTCAGGCGCCCCTGTTTACAACCCCGTGTCTGGCCCTTTGTCTATTTCTGTTGGACCGCGTCAATTGAAAGCACCCTTGATTTTGACGACAGGTTGTAATGAAAATCTGCTTGGTTTAGACTTGTTAAAACGCCTGTACGCGACACTGCACTGTTCTCCATCAGGAGTACAGCTTACATTGGGTAAAAGAATCACCTCTCCGATGTACTTGTCAATGGATGCACTCCCGCCAGAGCTGCGTTCACTCCCTGATACTCTTTGGGCGACTGGTCCTAATGATGTAGGCCTTTTGGAAATTCCACCATATGTAGTCACTTTGAAAGCAAATGTCAAATTTCCATGAATTCCACAATACAAGATTTCTAGTGAAGGTGAACGTGCACTTTTATTGATTTGATTAAGAAAGGTGTGGTTGAAGAGACTAGAGGAAATGTCTGTAACAGTCCTGTATTGCCAATTTTGAAACGTACTGATCCTTCAAAGCCTCCAGTGTATAGGTTTGTAATAGATCTTAGGGAGGTTAATAAAATTGTGGTTCCGCAGTTTCCTGTGGTTCCAGACATTACTGCATTGTTAACATTGATTCCTGCTACAGCCACATGGTTTTCAGTTATCGACTTGAAGAATGCCTTTTTCAGCATTCCGATAGCCGAGGAAAGTAGAGATATTTTTGGCTTTTCTCTAGGAGGTCGAAGCTTCAGGTTTAAACGTGCTCCACAAGGCTATTGTGAGAGTCCGTCCATCTACAGTCAGGCATTAAAAAGTCAGTTAGATTCCTTTGTACTTCCTCCTGGTTCTGCTCTAGTGCAATATGTAGATGATCTTCTAGTGGCTGCCGATGACAAGTAAACTTGCAGAGCAGCTACAATTTCCTTATTGCATCATTTGTCTAGTTTGAATCACAAGGTGTCACCTTCGAAAATGCAATACTGTTGCCAAGAAGTGACCTACCTAGGTCATCTCTTGTCAAAGGAGGGAAGGAAGTTGACCCCAGAGAGAATAAAAGCAATTATACAGATGAATGTTCCCCGCACACAGAGAGAAGTACGTGCCTTTTTAGGTATTACCTCGTACTGTAGGCAGTGGATCCCAAATTTTTCCCTTTTGGCAAAACCATTGGTAGCTTTGACTGGGAAAGGTGTTCCGAGTCCGGTGCCATGGTCTGCAGAATGTCAGGAGAGTTTTTCTGAGCTACAAAATGCATTATGTTCAGCTCCTGTACTTGGTACACCCGATTACAGTAAGCCATTCACGCTCTATGTTCACGAGAGAGAAGGTTGCGCGTTGAGTGTTCTGACACAGAGATTTGGTGATAAACAACGTCCTTGTGCGTATTTTTCATCAACATTAGATCCGGTAGCTAGAGCGTTGCCTAGTTGTTTGAGAGCTACAGCAGCAGCTGCAGCTTCCATTCGACAATTTGCTGGTTTGGTGATGAACAACATGCTAGTGGTTATGGTTCCTCATGCTGTGGATACACTTATGAACCGAACCAAGACACAACACCTTACCAGTGCTAGATTATCAAGCTATGAGCTGACACTGTTAGCGAGTCATATTCAGATCAAAAGATGCAATGTATTGAATCCAGCAACATTGTTGCCGACTAATCAGGAGTCGAGTGATTCTGAACCACATGATTGCTGTTTCAGAACCGAGGAAGAGACAAAAGGACGAATTGATTTAAAAGACACTCCGTTGTCAGATCCAGATGGCACGTTGTATGTTGATGGGTCGTGCTTTAAATTGGAGAATGGTGATGTGACTGCTGCTTACGCAGTAACGACTTTGAGTACGATTGTGGAGACTGCGAGAGTGAGTCAGAATTCTGCCCAAGCTGCGGAATTAATTGCACTAACGAGAGCGTGTGTTTTAGCTAAGGGAAAGAGAGTGAATGTTTTCACAGATAGTCAGTACGCGTTCGGCGTGGCCCATAGTTTTGGCCGTTTGTGGAAAGAGAGAGGTTTCATTACGTCCCATGGGACTAAGATTCAACATGGTCAGCTAGTTAACGACTTGTTGGAATCTCTAACCTTGCCGACTGAAGTTGCGATTGTGAAATGCAGTGCTCATAAAGCAATCACGGATGATGTTGGTCGTGGGAATGCTTTTGCTGATGAGACCGCAAAACAGACAGCTAGGAATATGATGAGTAGAATGTATGTGGCTATGTCTGCAAGATGGATTTCTGAGTCTGGAATGTGTGAGGACACAATGGAAAGTGTGAAAGAAATTCAGAAAGAGGCGACTGAGGAGGAAAAGCTCGTATGGAAAGAAAGCACGGGTAAATTGGACTCGAGTGGGTGTTGGATTGATTTGTCAGAACAACAGCGTTGGATGTTGCCTGATGCGTACGTGCTTGCAGTAGTAACGATGGCGCATGGAGCAGCGCACATCAGTTCTAAAGGGATTTGTAAGATGTTGGCTCCAGTCTGGAAGAATGATGGAATTAGTAAGTGTGCAGAGAGAGTGGTGAAAAATTGTATGGTATGCCTGATGCATAATCCTGGCAAGGGAATCCCCACACCCGCTGGTCACTTCGCTCCTCCTTCCTGCCCCTTTGAAGTGATTCAGTTAGACTTCATTCACATGGATCGTTGCAACAATCTAAAGTACGTCCTAGTGGTAGTCTGTGCTTTTTCCAGATGGATCGAAGCATATCCACTAAAGGACAACACTGCTTTGTCTACTGCCAAAATTCTTCTCAAAGAATACTTCCCCAGGTATGGCATGCCACGGATTGTATGGTCAGATAATGGAAGTGAGTTCGTAGGGAAAGTTATGCAGAGTGTGTGTGCCGGTTTAGGGATCAAACAAAAGTTTCACAGTGCAAATCATCCCCAGTCTGCTGGTTTAGTTGAGGGTTACAATGGCACCCTCAAACTGAAACTTGCTAAGATACAAGCATCCACGGGTTTGTCCTGGCCAGATGCACTCCCTTTGGCTTTGCTATCCACAAGAGCGACAGTACATTCTAGAGTAGGGCTTAGTCCATACGAAATAGTATTTGGTCGTCCTGCTAATGTTTGGGGAGTACCTAGACCGAAGGAATTTAAACAGCTGGAATACCCAATGTTAATTGATTATCTTTTCGACTTGACTGCTAAATTGAGTCTTATTCACCAACAGGTTTTCGATGCATTGCCAAAGCCACCGGAGAGTCCAGGTCATCAGCTGAAACCAGGTGACCAAGTGGTCATTCGTAATTTTGCCCGGACGAAAAATCTCCAGCCCAGATTCGTTGGCCCCTTCCAGGTGTTATTGGCGACGAGAACTGCTATTCGTGTGGCCGGACGGAAGAACTGGATCCATACAACACACGTCAAGCGTGTGCCTCTGCCGCTTTCTTATGATGACTGGGTGAAGAAAGGAATCGGTGCTTCTGAAGCTGAACAAGTCCCCAGGTTTATTCCTTTCAGCGATGCAGAACTAATCACTGACACAGCGAACTTTGACTCCCCTACTGAAACTGCTCCTTTGAATTCTGAACATTTGTCCTCTGCATCAGAAGAAATGTTGCCATCTGCGAACTTGAACATTGCAACCCCTGCTGAAAATACACTGTTTCCAGATCAAACAGCTCCTGCAAAATTGAGATACAATTTACGATCTCGCAATATGGACAAATAAAGCAGGAAACTGCCTATTTTACACATTTGAATTTTGATACATTGCCTCCAGCCAGGAAGTTTGCTAATACTTTGTATTGTTTTGTTGTTTTAAAATTGCCTTGCCGTCTGGGTAGCCGTAGGGTCGTGGCTGTGTGCCTAGTTGAATCTGCGGGGGTCAGACACTAGGTCGATCTTTCTGTTAGTTCTGGGAACTCCCAGGGCTGATAGAGGCATTTTCATCTACGTACACATCATCAGTGGTCACGAGCGGATTGTAGAAGATGGAGCTTCCTGAGCTGCAACGAGAAAATGTAATTTATGTTCGCAGAAATAGACTTTATAGAATTCTTCACAGCAAATGCTTTCTAATGCAATGTGCCATTACGTTTTTGATTGTTTTGGTAACGTTGGTGGGTGGAATCGTCTTTGGTGTGCATTTAATTCTTACACCGGTAACAACTACAGTACCTCCCCTTGATCCTGTTTCTTCTACTGTTGCTTCTATGCATTCTTTTCACTCGTTTCCTGAACACAAACAAGCTCGACGCTCAGAATTCATTAACAACACATTTGTACAGCTCTTGCACCAACACCAACTGGTAGTTAACACTACAGACTGCTGGGTGTGTGGCTTGATACCCCACACTATGGATAAAGGCATTCCCTATCTAGTCTTGCCTTTCAGCTATAATGGATCATTTCAGGCCTTCCAGACCATTTTTGCCTATGCCCTTGAGACCTATCCCCCGCGTCCACCACGTTCCACTAAATACAACTCTGTCAACAAAGCTTTAGTCCAGGGAATTATTGACATGATTAAAGACGTCAATAATACTCTATCTTACCCTAGAGATGAATTACGGGTATATTTAAGTTGGAACTCTACAGAGTATCGCCTTAGTTTGGGAGAAAGCAAACGTAAAAGCTCCACTCCAGTCTGGGTCGTACCTCACAGAGGTCAAGTCTGTTTGCAGGGAAATGGGAGGAATCCGAGAGCTCAGCTAGGGAAGAGTGAGTGCGTTGAGACTTACGTGTTTCCGTCTAACTCTTCCCCTGCCTTTCTTACTGCTAGGGGTACTTACTTCATCTGTCAAGACAGAGCGTATACATGGTTGCCTGCTGACTTTTCAGGTTCATGTTATATTGCTCGACTGTTGCCTCCAACATACACTGCTTCTTCAGATTATCACAAGACCAGAGTAGCAAGAGGTGTCTTCAGCAAGGAAGATACCGCTGGTCAGGAAGCCGGAGACTTCTTCAAAGGTTTCCTTCCGTTCTGTGGGCCTATGGCCAATAGTAG
Source organism: Lissotriton vulgaris (assembly GCF_964263255.1). Lineage (NCBI taxonomy): Eukaryota > Metazoa > Chordata > Amphibia > Caudata > Salamandridae > Lissotriton > Lissotriton vulgaris. The sequence goes on from NC_141695.1 coordinate 1,005,379,158, forward strand.
AAATCTACGTCAGCTAACATGGGTAGTTGAATCTACTATTACGGAAACTGCTGGTGCCCTTAGTAACTTAACAGCTGAGCTTCAGGCGGATCGTCTTATGACGTTGCAGAACCGTATGGTTCTAGACGTAATACTTGCAGATCGAGGTGGGGTATGCAGAATGATCCAATCGAGCTGCTGTGTCTTTATTCCCAATAATGCTCCGACTGTCTATGAAGCGATCTCTAAACTACACAAGATTTCCGACTCTATACACGTAGACAAGGGAAACTGGTCCTTAATGGAGTGGTTTTGGACTCTGCTATCAGCGTGGGGATGGAAGGTTCTGATGGTCATTGGTGTCATCCTAGTATTCCTGTTCTCGTGCTGCCTTATTATCCAATGTGGTCCCGCTTTGTGTAGTCTTTGTGCTGCAACCTGTTTCAGAAAACCACCTGCGTTTGGAGAAAAGGCGCGAGAAAGGATGATGATACAGCAACATGTCACTGACCTGATGAGCATAGAGTTAGACTCTGACATAGACTGAGTAATTGCCTATGTAAGGGCAAAAGGAGGGTCTAAGGTTCCGTGACGATTTGAACCCGTGTTTTCAACATTGTCGTAAATACATAATTTTGGTATCAGAGAACCGCAAATGATCCATTTAGCATATCCTGGTGTTTTCGCTATGCTACGAGCAAGAGCACTCCTGTTACAAACACATTTCTGATCTACCCATGGCATCCATTTTAGATTATGGCAGCCATTTTGTATTTCTTGCCCTCACATAGTCAATGGACACGCAATGACCTCTGATTACTTCATGTCGATTAAGGACACGTAGGCTTTGGCCGACGATTCACCTCTCTAGTAACACGTGCACCTTAAGAACAGAAAACGCCATGGTTGCATGACTCGACAGAAACTGCCTCCTCTGCCTGAGGCCAGTCCTGCTATACTGGTTCTCGTGTTCGTTGGCCTGATCATGATTAGGCGGCCGAAGCTGGTAGCCTTGCCCATTTACGACCCACAAACATCTCTTATCCTGCTTTTCTATCTTCTGCACCTGGCTCTGCTCCTTTCCTTCTGGGCCTTTATTAGGGGGAGGTAACGAAATTTACGATGAGGCGGTCCGGCTCTTGAATGAAAAGTTGACATGAGATTATGATGGAATAGTGGGAAACCCTCGTTCGTAATGTTTTGACATCAGATATTGTCGACGATTCCTGTGCAACGCCAAATATTTATTGTTTAGGACACAAAGGTTTGGAAATGAATTAACATGTAAAGAATTTGCCCGAAGCCTAATATTTAGTATATAAGGAGCAACCCTCTTTGTACAAATCGAACAGGCTCCTAGATACTGCCCGTGTGTAGTTTCTGTGACTTCTGTGTCCCTGCAGTAATAAACCTTTGGTCTTTGACGCCACCATCGAGAAGCCCGTGTTTCTGTTTATTTGTGCACCGAGACAGGTAGAACTCCGGGGTCTTCGGGTGTTATCCCTGACACCTCTGGACGGAACCAAAAAGTCCAGAACTCCACATTATGCTCTAAATGGAAGAAGAACAAGAATATACCTAGATATTTTAACCTGCCTGACTAACACACACTCATAATAATAAGTCAGAAAAGGGGGTAGACTCTGGTTCTAAAGTCTGATATCAGAAACCTGGGATGACCTTTATTCCTGAGTATAAGCAATCTGTATATAAAGGGGCCAGACGTATAATGCCTGCATTACAAGCCTTGGCTAATTATAGAACAAAAATAATCTTTAACATCTTCTCTGTGTCCCACAAACTTTATTTGTCTCAACCTCACCTTCCTCCAGAATGCCTGCATTAGCGGATTTGTCAATAGAAACTGAAGCGTAATCCGTAAACCATACCCATCTCTGCTTGTCTAATGTTATGAATCGAGGCTGCTTGCTGAGGTAGTGGACATCATCAATCCAGTGATTAACTCCATCTTCAAGTTCTCCCTTTCTGTGGGGTCATGTGGCTGCTTGGAAACTTGCCAAAGTGGTTCCTCTACTCAAGAAGCCCGAATTGGACCATAGCATTTTTGTAATTATAGACCTAGTTCTCTTCTTCTGAACTGGGAGTAGGATTGGTTGGATCTCAAGGATCCTGCTTTGAGTCTATGAAGTGCCCGGTAGTGTAACGGGCCCGGGAAGAGCGCCTGATTCGTGGATGAAATAAGGCCCAGGATCTTGGCTAGGGATGTCAGGGGAAAGTCCTTCAGAATTAGTAGTTTCCTGAGTTCCTTCCTCACTTTCCTTACTTTGTCGCTCGAGAGAAGTAGTTCTGTCTTTACAGTGTCTACCAAGAAACCCAGAAATTGTGTCTGTTGAGATGGAACTATGCACAACTTTTTAAAATTTATAACGAAGCCTAAGTGCTGTAAGATATGTATTGTGTGGTCTGTGTGAAGTAAAACGGTCTCCCTAGACTGAGCCATTAGGAGGATATCGTTGAGATATATGATCAGATATATGATCAGTCTCACTCCCCTTTGTCTTAGCGGTGACGGGTCGAAGTACCTTGGTGAAGCACCAAGGGGCGGAAGATAGACCGAAAGGAAGGCTGCAAAACTGGTACAGGCAGCCTACCTAGGTGAATTGAAGAAACTTCTGATGGGGTTCCCAATTTGGTATTGTCAGGTAAGCGTCTTTTGGGGACAGTCTCGTCAACCAGTCCCCTGTTCTCAAGACGTCCCTTAGGAGGTTTATTCCTTCCATTTTGAAATGTTGGTAGACCACCCATTGGTTTAATTCTTTCAGGTTTATGACTGGCCTTTATTCTTTGTTTTTCTTTTCTACAAGGAATATATTGCTGCGGAAGCCCACATGAGTACTCTCAATGATCGCACCTTTTTTTAGAAGTTTGTGAACCTCTTGAGATACCAGTGCCCTGTCCTTGACAGAGAAGGTGATTTCTCGGGGGAATCTCGTCTGAAGAGGAGTATCGATAAAATCTATTCGGTAGCGTTTCACTGTATTGAGAATCCAAGGATCTTTGGTCACCAAATTCCAGTTCCCAGCGAATTGTAGTAGCCTCCCCCCCCACCCTTGGAGGGATATCTAAAGGGTCTGATGAAGTACTTACCTGTTGAAAAATTATCGTTGTATTTGTTCGCCTTGGAAGGGACGACCACGGGTCCTCTGTCTCTGGGGATAGAACCGATTGAAGCCGCTTGAGTTGTTGCCGAATCTCCCGCCTCCAAGGGACATGAAGGGTCTCGTATTTGAGTTTCCATGGGCGGGCAAATGACCCCGCATTCTCGCGGCCCGACTAAAAACACGATCTTGGGAAACTCTTTTAATATCCTATTGGGATTTCTGTATAGAACTAAATGTGCCAACATATCTGGCCCTATATTTAATAAATTCCTCACCAAAGAGGAATCCCTGAGTATTTTGACCACCATCATTCTTTGCCAAAATACCTCTTGCACTCAGACGTGACATGTCTATGATCAATCAAGTATGAAAGCATGGACAAATGTAGGGGAAAGGGACTCCCCCTTATGTACATGTTGCTCATGTTGTGGGACTGGAGTCATCGGGTGCATCCCTGCATCATGGTGGTACATATTTGACCCCAAAAGAAGCCCTGTTGTCACTTGTAGGTCACAAATGACAGCATATATGTAATGATTTAGGACACATGTGAAATACCGAAGAGTGGGCTTCCGTACTCTCTGTGACACACAGAACTGGCATTTGAAATATGTGATACTCTAAAGAGCCTCTCTGTACAGAGGTGACACACCCACCATCTATTATCAAATTATGAAACTGTTAGCATTACATGTCACACTCTCACTTGTCTGAGTGATGTGATTGTACAGATGAGTGGCATGCACTCAGGGAATGTGTTTTGGAATGCATTTCTTTTCACATGCTGGGCCTGTGGTCATTTTGTACTGTCCAATGATTGCTAAGGACTGTCACAATGTGACATGCTCATGTGAAGAAATTGTCAATGATGGTGTTCCTATGGGTTATTCCTGCTGTGGCTGCAGTGGGGTGTGGTCCGCCTGCCTCATCTTCCTCATCATCGTCCGGTGCATCTGCCACTTGTATTCATGGGGCATTGGTGCGTACACATATGTTGTGAAACACACAAAATGCAATGATCATCTTGCACACGATGTTTGGGCTGAACAAGAGCCTTCCACCTGTGATGTCCAGACACTTGAAACGTGACTTTAAGACGCCAAATGTGCATTTCACGATGCCCCTGGTGCATTTGTGGGCCGCAGTACTGCCTCTGGGCCTATGTGTTCTGGGCTCGGAGGGGTGTTATCATCCAAGCGCAGAATGCATATCCTTGATCACCTGTGACAGTGGAGAGAGACATGAGTTTATAGTTTTCTCTGCATGATGTGTAGGCAAGCTTAATGGTACATTGGTGTGTGATATGTGTGACTTTGTGATTCCTGCTTGTAGCAAATGAGCTTCATCAATGTGTAATACGTAGCCTCACTGCTGCTCCTCCCTCCCCGGAGTCTATTCACTAATGTGCGCAGCACGGTTGCATCACTTGCACTCCTACGGCACACCATTGTCATGCATGTCCGTGCATGTCCTTAAGCCTGACAATGACACAGTGATGTTGTTCCCTGAAGGTGGGCAGCCACATGTGTGTAGGCCTATGGTAAGGATAGGGCAGCCACCGATGTAGATTTCACAGCTGCCTACACTCGCCATGCGGCTGAGGGTAGAACTTTGGCTGATGTTGCGGTAATAGCGACACACACAACAGTTGGCAAGTATGATCCCTGACCCCAGGCAGGCTTGCGCTCCCTCATTAACCGCTTCGGCCGAGCCCACACTCCGGGGGCATCCTACATAGCAACATTGAATCAAGAGTTATCGTTTCAGGTACTATATATATGCCTATCGATGTTAAGTTCTCTTATCCCTTCTTATTTCTCATTCAAGAAATGGTTGTCAAAGAGATAGTCAGAATACCGCAAGGAAATGACAACAACAAAGAAAAATGTAAACTAGATTGTCTTTAACTAGTAAACTACAGCTGCTAAAACTAAAATCTTTTTGATGTTAGACTTTTTAATCTGTATAAGAATGTGACTTTGAAATTATTTAATTTTGTACTCTATATGTATTTTTACTTCTATAGAAATTACGTGGCTGCTCCAGGAAGAAGGCGCTGGCCGCCGAAACGCGCGTAGAGACTCATTTTCTGCCACCTATCTATTATAGATAAAAAATCCTTTTATACTTGTGTTTATTAACTTCTGTGTAATGTTGTCTATGATAATGTACTTTGTGAATTTTTAACCTTAATTTTGTGTTGTGCTAATGATTTGTCAACTTTTTTAATTACCTAATAAAATACCAAGTCTTTTAGCCAGCTGTAGCCAACTATTCATTTTTCACCATTATGGTATTTTAAATATCAGTTGCCTAGGTTGTTGTTTTTCAAATGTATTGTTTTCCCTGACCTAGGAATTAGAAGATTCATATATTCAGGGGGTCCTTGCTAAATATACATATATTTTCCCACAGCTTGTCTGTGCAGGGCTGTTCTACAAATAGAATTCGTTGTATCAAGTCCTCCCTTGTCATTTCCTTGCATCTTTCTGCCATTGACATCCATTTTTATACTCCAAATTTCGACCCACTATTTAAATGGCCCTCCAAAAAACTTTTGGTTTTACAGATGAAGAATTCGAAACACTTGTGGGAACATCATCTGCTTTTGGCACTACCACCACAAACTCTAATCAACATAACGACGATACCAAAAAATTAGTAGAACTAAAAAAGAAACTGAAAAGGATTGAAGCACATGGGGAATTCATGCTGGCCTATTTACGGCTAGGCATTATCCCTATGGGTCTCCGAGTGAGAAACATCCCCGGACTCTTTGTTCACTACAAAGCATTTCTAGACAAATGGAGCAGAATTGCTAGTAGATGTTCAAGGGACCTAATGATGCTCATCGTTGAGACCGCCAAAGAATTAGCAGCAGAAGTAAGGTCCGAAGTAGAAGACCTAGAGAATAAGATCAAAAAAATAGGTAATATAGAGGAAGCCATAAAGAAAATTGAAGAGTGTAATAAAGAATTAGAATCATTTACTAGCTATTTAGAAAAAAGAAAAAATGACAAGTTGCTGAAAGATATAAGGTTTGCCACTATTGAAAACACTTATCCTTATCTGAGACCAGACTTTTATCAACAGAATCACTATACTACTGAAACTAGGGACCAACAACAACAAAAACAACGTGTAAATACTTTTTCAGAAACCTCAGACTCTGAAAATAAAAATAATGAGGGCTACTACGAACCAGATCCTATTTATAACCTAGCACCTAATAGGGGAAATCGTAGACAGCCTTTTTTAGGGAACCGAGGGGGTGGACGGGGACGCCCACAAGTTCATTTCCAGGGTCAACAGAGAGGGAACTACCAACCACAGCACCATCACCAACAGGAAGAACCACAATTTGTTTGCGAGACCAGAAGCAGACAATATTGGAAGCAAGGGATGTGATTCCAATCTTTAATCTAACAAAACTAGAGCTAGATGAATACAGTACTAACCTGTTATCCAAAGGATTATCCTATGTCCCACACTCTACACTCAATTTATTTGAGTTATACTGTGATATAATCTCATTTTTCCGCAAAATTTGTCTAAAAAAGTTTTTTGCATCAAATACTACAACAGATGAGGAACACCTCTCCATAAAACCCCTTTGTCTTCCATCTACCTTTTGTCCAGGCCTTGAACAATTGGGGCCCGAAGTAGCGACCTTTGAGCTAGTTGTTCTCAGAAAATTAGACCAGGCTCTAAGATTCATCCCTAAACCCATCTACAATTTAGAAAAGGAAGAACATCAGGCCCTAACATCTCTTTCAACCAATAAAGATCTCACCTTCAAAGGGTCCGATAAAGGAGGTGGCATAGTGATCATTGATACATCTCAATATGAAGTCAATATGCTTAAAATGCTAGATGACCCGACATTCTATGTCGCCTTGAGATCCCACTCTATGATAAATTTATCTAAGAGAATTATGTCCTTAACCAAAACTGCCCTAGAAGATGGATTCATTAATACCAAAGAATTTGACTTCTTAAACCATCATCAGGGGAAAATTGCCTGTATTTATGGTCTCCCTAAAATACATAAACATGCTAGCAACCCCCCGTACCGGCCCATAGTTTCTACTATAGGAACAGCAACTGAACCACTTTCAAAATATTTGGATAATTATTTACGTCCATTTATCCCTAAAATTGATTCTTACATACGTGACACAGGCAATATGATACAGAAAATTGAAGGAATCGCCTTTAATTCCAACAATGAACTGCTAGTAACAATGGACGTCGAGTCTTTATACAGTAATATTCCTTTGACCGAAGCAATGAAAACCACTACTTGGTTCATTGATTTGCACCAAATTCCATGCCCCAAAGAATTCTTGCTTGCTTGCCTAGAAATTGTACTTACAGAAAATGTTTTTGAGTTTGGCACCCATATTTACCCCCAGATTAAAGGTGTAAGTATGGGTGCTTCAGTAGCCCCATCGATAGCCAATATTTTTATGGCGGCATTCGAGAAAGAATTTATCCATAATGAGATTGCCCCCTTTTATGAGTCTATCTCCCATTGGTCCAGATACATTGACGACATCTTTTTTGTCTGGACCGATGGGAGAGAAACTTTGGAGGAATTCCTCCAATGGATAAATGCAGCAAACCCTAACCTACACTTTACTTCCCATGTTAGTAATGAGAAAGTAGAGTTCTTGGACATCGAAATTATAAATGATGCAGGAAACCTGAAAGTAGATCTCCATATAAAACCCACCGCAAGGAATACATTACTTCACTATCGTAGCTTCCATCCAAGAACTCAGAAAAACAGTATTCCCTTTTCTCAGTTCCTACGCGTCAGGCGTAACTGCACAAACTTGAATGATTTTGACAAGCAAGCTGCAATAATGAGAACAACATTTATCGATAGGGTTACCCCCACCGTTTGGTAAGAGATTCTTACAAATGAGCACGGTATTATGACCGAGACTGTCTTCTAAGAACAAAACCTCCAAAACCTAATGATCAAATAGTCTGTATAACAAGGCACTCAACTATAAATGAAAAGGTAAAACAAGTCATAATTTCGAACTGGCATATATTAAATAGCAACTGCTCGAATGAACAAAAACTGATGAAGCCCCTCTTTGCACACAAAAGAAATAAAAACATAAAATAATTCATTGTTCACTCCCGCTTTAAAAAGAAGGCAAATGAAGAAATCTTGAGTCAAAGATCCATTTTGACAAATAATCCAGTTAAAGGGACCTTTCCTTGTTCCTCATGCATTTCATGTGGAAATATTTTGCGAGGCGAGGAATTTGAACATAATGGACACAAAACCAAAGCAAGGGAAATGTGGAATTGCAAATCAAATAATGTGGTTTACTTCATACAATGTCCTTGCCTTCTAGGATATATAGGTGAAACCTCACGTATGATCCAGACACGCTTAAGCGAACATCGCTCAGCTATAAGAACTAAAAAAATTGCATGTCCTATGGTAAAGCACTTTATAGAGAAGGGTCACTGTGCTGAGGACTTCAAATGGAGAATTTTAGAAAAAATTCACACTCCAGTCTCTAAAGGAGGTACGGCTATCCAAAAGAAAAGGGAGGTTTTCTGGATTTTCGTTTTTAATACTTTTCGACAAGGCTTAAATAACGAAATTCCGTGGGAACATGCAATCTGCTGAAAATTCTTGTAAATAGAAACATACACATATGCGTACTTAATATACTAACACATATGTGTGCCCAAATTACTTAGAAATACACAGTATGTCCTAAGTTAAGAATCCAGAAACACATGCTATGTCCTAAATAAAGAATTACAATGATATATTGATGTAAAAATAACATAGATGAAGCGTTACTTTGAAAATAATATAACGTCTTAAACAAATATGACCACATCAAAATAATTAGCTGTCATGAATTTACTATTCTCTATCCATATAAAACATATATCCTTCTTAAATTCAAATACCTGCCAACAATACTACATAATTATAATTTCCTTCTTATCCCACAATTATATGCAAAGACAGATTAACTGAAAAGAACAAACCAACTAAATACTAAAGAATCAAAATCCCTTTTCTCTGTTTATTTTACATTTACAGACCGCGCAAGCGTTTTAACCACAATCTTGCATATTTATACAATGATTATGCGAAGATTAGAGAACTAATCGACTGCAACTCCAGAGAAAAAATCTTTTTTCACTTGTAAGCGCTGACTACGCAAGCGCTTTTCCTCCAAGTATTGAAACTACAGAATGAAAGTCTTTCTTCGCTTTCAAGCGCTAACTCCGCGAGCGTTAGATCTCCAATCATTGGAGCCTACGCAGTAACTCCGCCATTATCTGTTTACATCAGATAACTCCGTGCGTAATATGACGTAACCAGAAATAAAAAACAGGTGCAGATGATCTACACCAATTAACTTGAGTATATATGCAAGACCTGCGAACGGGTAATCGTTCATCATTTCCCGCGTTTGTTGTTGCCAGACGGACTAACCCATCACCGGACATAGAGAGCACTGCCGACTATCCTCAGGTGAGACTCTAGACCAAAACAAGCTGCCACACATTAGAGTTAGATTGCTTACAATGGAACTTAATATCCCCCTCTTTTTATATTCACAGGCAGGGAGATCTTTTAACATTAACCCTTCATGTACAAGATTCGAGAATCTTTTTAAAAAAAAACATCATCCATATCTTTGAAGTACAAGAATCCAATTTTTTAGGTAAGACCACTAACAATACAGTTTGGGATCCTGCTATCAGAAAATAGAAAATATATAACTTACCCTTACACCCATTTCTTTTTGGACCGATAGGAAGCCACCAGAAGCAATACATTGCTAACAGATCATATCATAGATCGTAAGCCTGGGCTCAAGATATTAAGAAAATATTACAAGTTCATTAGGTAAGACCAGATTGAATATAGACAAAGGAATAGCATAATTCCTTTTTGACATACTATGAGCAATCTCATTTAATTATAATCGCTACTGAGAATATGAAAATTAAATACTTCCTTGTCTCTTTTTATACTCTCTAAAAAATAGATATTCAGAATACCCCTGGAGGAACTCATCTTTGAATATTATCCAGCGCTATTCTATATAAAGGGCTCCGGTTGGCGGGGAATAATTATTTAACTTCCAAACCAATCAGGTAAAAACGGTTGAAAATAGTTTTTTCTAAAGTAACGATAAGCAGAACACTCTAAAAACTAATAGCAAGTATGATCTCTCCCTTCTAAGCTCCGGCAATACCTGACGTTGAAAGAATCATAACAAGAAGCAGAAACCTTACTTGACCCTCTTTTTAAACAAAAATTCCCTACTAGTGAGTATCTTTTGACTAACAAATTAAGATAAGAGAAATCCTTCAAACTACAATGATTTTTAATAAAAACCGAAAAAAATCCGAGTTAACCGTAGAAACAATAACAACGAACCTATAAGAGTGTTATCTTTAATTATGCATCTGTTTCTCCATCATACATCAACATAGTAAGCTCTTAAATACCTTATGGATGCTGTCTCTAATCATGCATCTGATCCCTTACCATACAACGCATATAACAAGCACCTAAATATCCTATGGCTGTTATAAAAATAGCAAACCAATAGATATCATTGTCAAGTCCTCTCATTTTTATTAAGTTCTCTAAAACTGTAAAAATAGTGAATCAAGAGTTATCGTTTCAGGTACTATATATATGCCTATCGATGTTAAGTTCTCTTATCCCTTCTTATTTCTCATTCAAGAAATGGTTGTCAAGGAGATAGTCAGAATACCGCAAGGAAATTACAACAACAAAGAAAAATGTAAACTAGATTGTCTTTAACTAGTAAACTACAGCTGCTAAAACTAAAATCTTTTTGATGTTAGACTTTTTAATCTGTATAAGAATGTGACTTTGAAATTATTTAATTTTGTACCCTATATGTATTTTTACTTCTATAGAAATTACGTGGCTGCTCCAGGAAGAAGGCGCTAGCCGCCGAAACGCGCGTAGAGACTCATTTTCTGCCACCTATCTATTATAGATAAAAAATCCTTTTATACTTGTGTTTATTAACTTCTGTGTAATGTTGTCTATGATAATGTACTTTGTGAATTTTTAACCTTAATTTTGTGTTGTGCTAATGATTTGTCAACTTTTTTAATTACCTAATAAAATACCAAGTCTTTTAGCCAGCTGTAGCCAACTATTCATTTTTCACCATTATGGTATTTTAAATATCAGTTGCCTAGGTTGTTGTTTTTCAAATGTATTGTTTTCCCTGACCTAGGAATTAGAAGATTCATATATTCAGGGGGTCCTTGCTAAATATACATATATAAAGCCAAAACTGAACCAGCCCCGGGTTGATTAACCACACCCCTACAGTGGACTGTTGTACGCAAGTCCACTCCGCTTATCCTTACAGGGAGTACGACCCAGCTACATGGCCCAAGTCTACCCCACTGCCTGAGGTGACTTGGTTGCGTCCGCTGTACACAACACAATTTAACGTGATAGAGCCCTGGGCCCTCATGCATACATAATGACCACACAGACACACTTAGATAGTTTGTGGGACTGGCTACGGGCACATGTGCCCTGTCCCTTTTATTGCCAAGGTCACATGTCTAGTGACGCCTGTGCTGGATGGGTGTGGGGTGAGTGTAAGCCAACCCTCAGGGGCTGGTTGGTGCTGACAACAACTACAACAGTGATCAGAAAATCAGAAGTTCAAAGTTCAAACAGCAAGGGTCCATGATTTGAGCTGCACAGAGTTAGTGGCCCTGGATACACTGCGGCCAGCACAGGCACACAGCCACGGGACGGTGACTTGCTGTGCACTGAGGTAGGGCCACGTGAGCTTAGCTGGTCCTCGTCAATGTCGAAGGCGAATGTCGTGGAGGGTTGTGGGGGACTGTGGAAGGGGTCCTTCCAGGGCATGATGCAGAGGAGGGGAGTAACTGGCAAATGGAGGAGTGGAATGCTACAGCCTCATTTTTACCACCAAGTCAGTATCACCTACATGGTGATGAAGACAACCCCCAAGCCATCGAACCAGACGCTGGAAAGGTATGCAGTCTGTGATGAGGCCTGTACAATGATATAAACTATGCCATAAATAAATCAAGACTCAGTTCCAAATGTGTGACCTACTTGACCGCAGTGTAGGCCATAGGCAGCGGACAGCAGGGGCACATAGCCACGTGTCATTGGCTCAAGATGCACAGAGTTAGTGACAACAGAGCAGTTGTTGGTAGTGTTCGATCACCTCCTAAAGATGATCCTTTTTCCTCCGGGTTGAAACATGTCTTCCTCTTACTCCTCTCCTTGCGTACAATGATATGAACTTTGCCATTGAGAAATCAAGACTCAGTTCCAAATGTGTGACCTACTGGACCGCAGTTTGGGCCGAAGGCAGTAGTCAGCAGGGACCACAGACATGTGTGGTTGGAATGCTATGCACAGAGTTGGTGGCACCACATTAAAGGAAGTACAGTGATATCAAACATCCCATTGACATATGAACTCGGCCATCAGAATATCAAGACTCAGTTCCAAGTGTGGGACCTACTTGACCGTAGTGTAGGCCGGAGGCAGCAGTGGAGTATGTCAATGAGAAAGGAGTACTGCGGGCCAGTGTCACGAAGGCTGTTATGGTCTGAGGAGGCTGCCAAGGTCGTGGGCCTCGGACTTGGAGCTTGCACTGGCACATGGTGGGCCCTCTTTGACACACCCCGGTGGCGACAGGTGAGCAGTAAGTACTGGGTATGTAGGGGCGGGCAATACAGGTTTGTCGACCAGCGGCTCGGGGTGCAGCAGGCGCACAGGATCGCAGGCAACACTGCTTACAGAGTCGGCCTCGTGGTGGGGTGGGAGGCACAAGTAGGATATGTGTGCAGTCAATTGTCCCCAACATGTGCAGAAGCCAGCTACGGTGTAGAAGCCTTGCTTGGTCTCCAGCTGTTCCTGCGCAGTGTGGGGGAAGTGAAGGTGCTGGGGTACCAAGCTAATGATGGCATCCAAGACAGTTGTGAGGAACTTTGATAGGACTGGCTGTGAGACTCCTCTGACTCTGGTGGTTGTTGATTGGAAGGTACCAGAGGCCAACAGATGCAGCACAGCCAGGGATGTCTGCGGAGGGATGTTGGTTGTCTGCTGTGTTGGTACCGAAAGCCTGTGGACAATAATCTTCAGTATGTGGAGGATGGTTGTCCTTTTGAGCCTGTAGTGGGCCATGACATCCTCCGGTGTTAGGTCTGTGAGGCTGCTGCGTTTTCTGAAGGTCCGCTGTCTTTGTCTGCGCTGCCTCTGTGGTGGTCCCGAGGGGGCTCCCTTTTATGGTGCAGGTTGTCGTCCGACTTTACACCAGGTAAGAGCAAGTGTTAAATCCCTGCTACTAATGCGCCTTATCACCTGTTTTGTGATCTTATCAACGATCTGGCTGGTCGTTGAGAATGTTGCGAAGTGGTGTTGTCGCTAGTTGCCGGGGTAATCTGTGGCGATATTTTTTGCAGCTGCTATCGCAGGTAAACTGGTGATATCGACTATTAGCACCAGCTTGTGGATGGGGCGATAAATGTATCACTACTTTTGCTGCGATAAAGTGCTGCTAACTCAGCGATAAGTCCATAAGAATATGCCCCTCAGTGAGATTAGAGAAATAATGTTCAACATTGATGAAACTGTATTGATTCATAATAACGAAATCATTATAGTTCTGGTGAGAATTTACAATGACACAACTTATTTATTAGTCTAACATAAAATTTGAGGCAATTATTATGTTCTCAGCTGATTTGACTCCTGAAGTTCTTGCTGCCAAAATAAAATCACAGGATGCAGTAAAACAGCAGGATCTATTTTAAGCATGTCCTGAAAGATTTATATTTTGGTCTTAATTACACATTTCGTGATGCCCAAAAGCTCCTCAAATCATGGGAGTCAATAAGAATGTCTGCTGTTGTCTTAACATTTTTTGCGTCATTCCATGAACCGATAGTCTTATGCTGTGCAAATGTACTGTCTTTTCCAAATCATGTTTCATGATTTGCATCACTGGAAAAAAGAAATCTGTTAAACATGATGACTGCCCATGCAATCTATGACAACTGCAAAGGTAGAGAGCTAATCACTTCAATTATTAGGATTGGTGTATCAATAGGTTATAATGACATAGTACGGAGCAGGGACTTGTTAGTAGCTCATGCTGTAAAATCTTGTGGATTCGACAGCACACCACTTCCAAGTCACTTTACCAAGAATGGATTTGCAATTGCTGCTCTTGACAATTTTGATTTTGAAGACAGCTCTTCTTTGTCTGTAGCATCACGCACACATGATACTGCCATGGTGCTTTTCCAAGACTGTATCAAAGAAGTAGCTGCTGGAAAACAGGCTGTGTCAGCTATAGGCATAAACAAATAGAGCTGCAAACTTATAGATTAACTGCCTTCCCAACATGTGCAAAATCACTACAAGCCATCAACACGTCCTAGTCCATTGGGTAGTTTCAAAGTGGCTAAAGAAATGGATCTTCTCCTACCTGATGCTGGGGTCCGCAAAGCTGATTTAATTGAATTTATCATACCGCTTATTCGGTGCGGACTGAAGGATGAAGAAAAAAACTGTTCCTTCAAAGGCTGGAGTTCATGCTCTGATCTCCCAGAATACCATCCCACTGAAGAAGCTTCGGTTTTTGCCAGTAATACCATCTCCAGTCACAGCCTACGCAACAGGAAACACAGCTCGAAACAATTTCCACAATGTGCGCGCTCAGCTTGAATACCAGCCTATCCTGTCAATTTTCTGCGATGAAAGTGTCTTTCATATTGTAGCTGACATTTTTGTGAGCAATCCAGTTGAATTTGATGATCTTTATCCAATGAAGGGCATTTTCCACATGACAAACGTTGTGTTGCGGTGTGCAGGAAGTCATCTCCTTGGATGTGGCATACATGATGCACTATTGATGGTGAAATCTTTGGAAGCAAAACTGTCAAGTCAGTATTGCGCGGTACTCATTATGTTTGATCGTTACAAGGTAAACTCATCATATCTGAGGCTTTAGAAACATTGCATTGGAATGCTTTCTGGAACAAGAATGACAAATTTGGTTTTGCATATCTTATCTCAGAATTGAACAAGGCATAGGGTGCACTTAATTTCATAGACATAATGGAAAGCTAGGCAAGGTTCAAAATCAGCAAACCCGAAAACCAAGTTTCTATAGTTTGCCAACGAATTTGAAGAAAAATCTGAACTTTGAAAGTACTGGGGAAACGTTTTACACATGATAGCTCAGGAAGGTGATTGGGAGCCGCACCTGAAGACTGTGGAGTCACTGATTACAGTATTTCGCTAATTTGATTGATAAACTACCTGAGATATGGGTACTGTTATTTGGAAAGAACAAAGAAGCTGGAGGTGGAAAAAGCATACCTCTACAGAAAATCCATCAAAAGACATTTTGTGGTGAAAGACAGAGAAGGATATGTATGCAGCCCTGGAACAATTTGGCTTCCCGGACACCTTGTTGCGGTGGATCCATCAGACTGTTATACACGGGCCCCTCGGCCAGGGGGCGCACGGGCAGATATGTGTCTGACAGTTACCAGGTGTATAGGGGCACTAGACAGGGCTGTCCCCTTTCCCCGCTCTTATTCGTACTCGCTCTGGAGCCCCTGGCCATAGCTCTCCGGGCCCATGGGAACCAGATGGGCATCCCGATCAGAGACGCACATAATTTAATATCTATATACGCGGATGATATTTTATTGTATTTCAAGGACCTAGAGACATATCACACTGTACTCTATGGCATTTTTAGCCGTTTTGAAGAGTTATCTGGCTTGGCCATTAACCCCGCAAAATCGAACAACTTCTATTTTCGAGACGCGCTGCATCCTTCTTCCATACGTTTTGGAATGCATCACATACCGGTAGCCCAGACCATGTTTAAGTACCTAGGGATACAGGTCTATAGATCGCCGGAGGACCTACTGGATGGTAATCTTAAGCGTGTCATTACACATCTCCGGAACAGTGTGGGTTTCTGGACACCCTTACTTCTGTCTGTCATGGGCAGAGTTGCCATCTCTAAGATGGTCATGCGTCCCCGTCTATTGTATTATTTTGTAAACTTTTCCGTGATTGTTCCCCAATAGGTGTTTAATATGCTTAACACCATCTTGATAAGCCTTATATGGGGTGCTGGTGGACGACGCATTAGCCTTCGGAAGCTTCAATTAGGAACCAGACTGGGGGGGCCTGGGAGTCCCTAACTTTTGAGGATACTACTATGCCAGTCAGCTCCAATGGCTATCTTACTGGGTAACTGGCAGGAATCTCTATGAGATCGACTTCACACCGGAGCGACTGGCGCGAGGTGAGTTACACTCCCTGCTACTGCCGAAAAGTAGGATCCCTCCGGACTATCACCCGCTTCTACACATGGCCCTGATGTGCTGGAGAAGAGCACTGTCATACACCTGTCGACAAAGCCATATGTGGCGAACATCCCCCTACTGGGTTCCCGACACCGCAGGGTAGGATCACAAGGCATATTCTGCTCCCCTGGGTAGAGACTGGAATAGAGAAGGTAGGTGCATTCTTCGGAGATGGAACTTTGTTGGATCATGAGTCCTTCCTACAGATTACAGGCGCTCCCCCCAGATTATATTTATTACATGCCACAGTGTCGCATTACATTCGGATAACCTGGGCACCGCAATGGCTCCAACCCACGCAACACAAATTGGTTCACCTTTTATATTATATGGGTGCAGGGAAACATTTAGTGCGCTGGTTATACACGGGGATAAGGGAACATGCAGCAATTCCACTTATAACGCTTAGGGACACTTGGGTTCAGGATACAGACCCAGCACTGACGGATAAGGCTTGGCAAACTATCATTGAGCATCCCAGGCGAGTGTCACGAAATGTTAAATTCAGACTCATACAAGTAATGGTGCTGCATAGGGCGAATCTAACTCCAAAAAGATTACGCAAGATGTTCCCGGACTCCTCCGATAATCGCCCGTGTTGCGGGGAAGATGAGGCTGAATTCCTCCATATGCTCTGGACCTGTGCACGCCTGCGGGGATACTGGGCAGAGATATGCCAGGTATTAAGAACCATTACCCACATGCCGGTACCTGAGGAGGCTCTATACTGCTTAGTGGGGTCCAGTAATAGACCCAAACAGCTGAAGGCTAAATTGAAACTCCTACACTTGGCCCTCCTATTAGCCATCAGGGCACTGACGATACGATGGAAATCCCCCACGCCACCCAGAACGGCCGTGTGGCAGGCGGACCTTGTGAAATGGGGCCGAGCGGAGGGGTCAGCTCTTAGAAGAGAGGAGGAAAAAGGCCAACAGAAGTATCCTATAGCACAGGAATGGGAGGTCATGCTAATGGAACTGGAGGGGATAGACCTTATACCGTCACAAGGGGATAGGGTATGATGCCTACACAGTGTACAGAGCTTGATTGATAGGACATTATGACACCCGGGGCAGCGTACAGACTACTTGTATCTTTAATGCTACGGTCTACACAGTTAAGATATAAATCAGAAGGCACTATATTATGGTGATTTCACTGTGACCAGGAGACGGGGGGACTGGGTGGGACTGTTGGGGAGGAAGGGAGGGAAGAGGGTTGTTTATTCTTGTTAAGTATGGCCGTGTTGGATGAATACTGCTGACCCTATCCACAGTGGGGCTGTAGTGACATGTCACTGTTGGGCATAGACATGAGAACGTTTAGATTCCATTATTAGTCTTATATTTCTAGATTGTCTTTCCCGCTGCTGGATGGGCTGTTGGCTACATGGCGACCGACAATGTTTATGGTTGGGGAGAAAAATGAAAATGTGACTGATGAACAAAGCTTATAAGTGAATATGTTGCTCAATAGCAGCTAGTTTACCATGAAGTCCTTTCTATTTGCAATGTTGTCAGAGAGATGACAAATTCAAAATGAATGGACCTTAGTGAAACTGTTCCTCACCATGAACTTGTGGGAAAGAGAGTTTTAAACAACATGTTGGCAGCCTTCTTCATTTCATGCAGCAGCAAGAAACCCCGTTGGAATGACTGAGCCTATGCGACTACACAACTTTGTGATCAAACAATATGTGGATAACGATATAGAAACACATCTACTAGATGTTTTGGAACTTGGATCAAAGTTATACACAGAACTGAAGCTGGAGAGATTTGTATTGAAAGAGAAAAAGCTGCTTGACATGATCACCAAAGCTAAACGTCCACACTTTAAATGCCATAGTAGGGCTTTCATCCAACCAGCCACTACAAAACAGGTTGCAAAAAACAACTTTTGCATGCAGAAAGAGAGATGGATGTAGCAAAAGAAAGGGGTGATTTTATCAAGAACATTCTGTGGCATAAATTTCTTGCAACAAATGCATTATCTGATGTAAATCCTGCAACCAAACCAGTGAAGCACAAACTTGTACAAGAGTTAAAAAAAACTTTCACTTGAAGAATTTCAATTTGAAAAGGTGTCCTTGTGGAAAACTGCTATTGTTGTGGACTATATGTCACAATTGCGAATGGTCAAGATTTCGTCCATGCAAAACTTCGGAGAGATCATTCAGACTATTCTACAGATTTCAAAGACAGTATGAACCTTTGAAGAACTGCACATTGCCTTTCACAGTTATCTTGATCTATCTGTCAAAGTATATGAGAGAATTAGACGAATGTCTACAAGTGGAACAATTGACCTTACCTGCATCAAAGATTCAGCTCCTATACTTGTGCAACTTGATAAATTCTGGTCATCAACATTGCACAAGATGAACCTGGAGACGTTAACTTGCCAAAACATTGCTGATGCTTCATTAAACAATGAATTTCCAATTATTGCAAGTGGAAGGATTCTCAATGAGGAGCTGAAGCTTGCAGAGTTATATGCGTAAGGTAGGGGGCATATTGTTCAAGAACTTAGCAACACATTGGAGGAAGATGACCTTTGTGTTGTGCCACATGTTGAGTGGGCTGTTCGAAATGGTTTCAATTTAGTCATTGTACTGTCAAATGACACAAATGTTATTATTGTGCTACTTAGATTTGTTGCAATGCTCACAAGTCAAGGATTGTCAGTTATGGATACATTATGGAACAGGTGAGAAAAGACACTTATCCAACTTCATATTCTGTACAAGAAACTTGACCCAGAGATACTGATTATTTTATCAAGGCACATATTCTTACATGTGATTACACTATGAGCAAAATTGAAACAAAGATTGGAGCTTTAACTGCTGAACCTGTGAAGTTGTTAAAAAGGATTTGTTGAGACAGAAGAACATGACATTAAAAACTTAGAAAAAATACTGTGTGGAAAATGAGTTCTGACTGTCACACATTTGACAATCTTCAGTACAGTGAGTTTAAGAGATCAGTCTTGCTAAGTGACCTTCTACCGACATCATATTCTGTGTGTGGACACTTTACTTGATCAGAAGATGTGTAAATGTTTTGGATCATGCATATGCAGAGAAAGATCCTTGTGAATTTGATTGGGAAGATATTGATGAAGTGCTAAAACCTATGAAATATCTAAAGCCCCTACCCACAGAACTTACAGGTACAAGTACTTGAAAACCTGTGCTACAAAAACAGGTCCCTGTGAATATACTCTTCTCAAATGTTCAACATGCTTCAAACGTACCACGAGTGATTGCCGAAACAAATAAATAAAGTGAACTAAGAAAATGTGTCTAAAATAAGAGTGATCAACATTTTTTTGTATTATTCAGATCATAAACATTGTTTTGTGTATGCATAAAATGATAAAAAACCATTATTATTTGTTTCTTTTCTATATATGTCTCTTCTTCCTCTATTATAGCTGTCATTTTGAAAAATGGCAAAAGGGTTGCTCTGAGGAGTTATTTTCTGTCTCTCCAAGACTACTTGACCCCCAAAACCGTTGATTTGACACCAAAATGAAGTATATAGGTCTCATGGTGCTGGAAATATTACATCATCACTGCAACACATCTGCCATTTTTAAAAATGTCGTCCAGAAAAATTATGCACAGATCAGCAATGTCTACTCAAGCTAAATTACTTCTCTAATGATCTAAAAACACAAATCAAAAATAAGGATTTCTAGACAAACCTTTTTTACGGAGGTATATCAGGGGCAGTGTTTATAAGGATGGAAATGTCTCTGGAAAGCATGTGTAGTGAAGTCACAGTAGGTATCTGCAGGTTTTTGTATTTTCATTTGAATGAAGACAGCATTCACACCTCTTCAACATTTTTTGCTTGAGACCCCCCCCATGCTGGCCCTGAGTTCCTAAAGGGATACTCAAAGTGTATCCATGCTTTTGTGAGTGACTAATGCATTCTCACTGGGCTGAAAGGGAATAGCAGTGATTGTAGCATTCAGTTATAGTGGAAGAGACAGGCACTTTTTGTCTGTCACATCTCCTGCTAAAAGGTTTGCTTGGCCCCCTTCTACCAGATCATTGGCTTCATACATGGGGATTGTGGGGGAAAGTGCATGTTTACTCTGCAGGGTTGGTGAGTGTGGGGTATGCATTTTAATCTGTTAGGACAGGATTTTTTTTGTCACATCTATGTGCAGGCGACTGACTAAATTGAGGGCAGAGGTGAGCCTGCTCTAGTTCTGTGTTGATTGAAGGAAGGCTTCGGAACATTGTGAAGCCTCCCATGTGCTGTGAGCTACACCTGAGTGTTACCAGTAGGGTAGAAGTGGCCTCTCGTTGAAGCACAAAGGAAAGGCCTACATCTTTCTGGTACAGGTCACAAAAGAAGCCAGTCATGCTCCTGCCTTCCCCTTGTGCACAAGCTAAACGTGGAACACACACTCTCCTCTGCATCTTGGTTTTTCAGTGCCTCAGCATCAGTGAGCAGTTTGTGAACAGCTCACAGAAATAACTGATCTTCCAGCATTTGGCCCCAGGTCCACTGCCAGTGCCCTGTTAACTGGTAGTCGGGAGACTGCCGCAACCAACAAGGAAAGACCAACTTAGTTCCAAAGTTGAGCCTGCAGCTCCCTCTGACTTGGACATCCCCGCAGATCGTGCCACCCACCCCCGGTCTTGACCCGCAGTCCATGTGCTGGGTTTGAGCAACACAAAAGTGAACTCCCATACCCCCATTGACATCCTGCAGGCAACTGGAGATCTCTGCTGCTGCCTTTGGATGCCCTTGGTGCTTGAGGAGACTGCAACATTGTACCCTTGCTGATTGTGTTCTACATCAAACAGCTCACCTCCACCGCCAGAACCCTTGAAATAGAACTTGCTACTGTTTGGGCATACTTCCATCTTGCAAATAGCTTGTGCCTACATTATTACGTCAAGCCTATGCTCTTTTGATCCCCCTATGTAGCGAGAGTCTGTCCTGCGGGCTGATAGCAGAGACAGGGCTAGCGGCTAGGGCCCTTGGATGCTTTTTGGACTACGAACTGAGCAACCTGTCTATCATAATGTTATGCTCTATAATATCATTTTGCTATTTCTATAGTCTTTGCGCTTACTTCCTGCCAATACTTTGTGCTGACTTCCCGCCAATATTGGACGATTATAACTACACTGTTAGATTAAATTGCACATCTCTCGTACACACCATTGTAACATTTTATTTTTGTGTTTAGATGTATATATCTGTTTCGTATTTTATATGCAATTTATGTACTCTGAAGTCCTTATGTAACGTAACTGGCTCTACTGTAAAGCGCTCTGATACCTGTGGGTAAAGTAAACGCTATATAAAAACGCATAAATAAATAAATTGTCTTCACCATTGGTTTTAATGACATTTGCCGTTTTGAGGAATGCAGAGACTGGTGGCAGGCTAAAGTGTACTGTTGAGGACTTCAGGAAACCTTTTTTTGCCTTGTAGTCAACTTCATGCTCACCTTCCTCTGGTGAGGGACCTAGTGGTGGAGTCCAAGTGAGTATCTGTATTAAAGTCACTGCCAGGAGGAAACATTATACAGGGGTGTACCAAGGGGGCTATCCGTGATTTGAACTCCTGCAGAAGCCCCTTTGGGTCCCCCATGAATGCTGCTCAACCCTTTGCAACAGCAACAGTGGGAGCAGCTGGTCACCCATGCGCCATGCAGCACCCCCAAGTGTAACCTGGCTAGAGGGAAAGACAATAGCCATACCAGATTACGCTAGTTTTATAGGTTATGTCTTACATAGTAATTGTTTTCCTATCGGAATATTTTTGCTTTTTAATCACTCACATTACAAGTATTTAAACAGTGGATTTTAATGCAGTATTTTTAACAAATTTAAAATTATACTGTCGCTAATCACATTGTCAAACATTTTGCTCATGCTCTTAAGCTTTCTGCAATATAATAAAGTAGATTACATTGGACGGCTTTTAGTATTCAAAGTGTTTGGCTAAAAGAATGTCTTTTACAAAAGCCAAGACAATAATTCAATCTGATTGGCTTCAAGCCTTAAGGCGAAGGCCAAAGAAGAGAAATGCTTCCTGTATTTGGCATATCTTTGGTTAGAATATTTGTAGGGAACCTCTGTCCCAAATAATCAATATCCATTAACACTATTCTTCTATTCATAGGATAAAAAGGAGGCACTTGGAATGCAAAAATGTTCTCAAAATGACAGATGGCACAGCTTCAAGTAATCTTTTAGATTATTTTGATTATATAAATGTCATAAAAATAAAGTGGGATGCTTACAGTGGTGAAATAGTCTGATGGGCTTGTGAAATCTAAAACAGACTTCAGTAATGCTTCCTTACTTGTCTCATAGGCTAGTCCAAAAATGTAAGCTTAAAGTATGTTTTGTTGCTTCAGATTATAACAACTATTATTAACTCAGCAGTTATTGTTTCAGGCACTGTTTGAATAGTTTTACTTCCACATCCAGGTGCTTTACTGTTATTGATACTATTGGGTAAGAAATGAATACATGTTGTATTGTTTAAGTTTATTGGCTTCATTGGTGTGACAAAATTACATCGGATAACTCGCTATCTTTGCATCATCTTTGCATTACTTTTCAAACTTTGCATCACGTTTGCTACCCCAGAACAAGACAAAAGCTTGTGTCAACCCTTTTCCAAAGCGCTACCCACCAAACACCCAAATCGCATAATCACAACCAGGGTCCTCCCACAAACAGAGATACCACAAATTTTCTGTTAAGTCTGATTAAGCAAGACAGTGACAACTAAAAAACAGGACCTTAATTGCCCCATAGTAGGCACATATACAAGAGATTCACTGCTTAACATGTAATAGAAAAAAACAGGTACACTCTCCAACAACACATCAGCAATGAAATCTGAGGTCCATACTGACACCTATATAGATTTAAAACATTGTTAATAACAAACTAGCACACCTAAACTGCTTCCTGATAAAGACTAATTCAATGAGCAAAAACAAGTAAAACATTGTAAGAAACAGGAATATTAGTTGAGGGGCTGTCAAAGGTTACGCAAATGTGTCCGCCAACTTATTTAGACTCATTCCAGCAGAGGCTAGCAGGAGAGTCCAAGACAGGTCCAGTTGCACATGGCCAGCTGGACAGTTGGACAAAATGCCTCTTGTAGGTTGTTAAGTCCCTGAATCGAGAATAAGTCAGCCTTATGACCGTTGGAGTCCACATGTTTGCCTGGGTACAAGTGGGGGGTCCAGTATTCTAGGCTCTTCTCAAGTTTTAGGCAGAAGGACCAGTCCCCCACCTGTCCAGAATTTGTTCTCTGGAGTGTACTGGGGATGCCATCACATCCTGGCACCGGCTTTTGGGTGTGGGAAACTCGTGGCCACTCCCCAACAAATGGGGTAAAAGTTCTCAGGGGTGACCCTACCCACTTTTCCAGTATTTTCTGTGTGCCCTACTGCAAACAATCCCAGAGTGCCCCTCTCTTCCTAAACCCTAGATAATAGAACATTTCTTACCTTCTGCAGTGCTTCTGTGCCCAACCCAGAGGTGTGTCAATGGAAATAAGCAAGACTCCCACTGTAGTCACTCTAAACTACTTCTGGGGCAGCTCCTTTCTGACTGGGATTGGCACCTGGCTCACACAGAGGAAGAAAGGAGGGCCCTGCCCAGATCTCATAGAAAAAAATCTAGGTGACAGGGTATGCCTCTATGAAGCTAATCAAGCATCTGGGTACAGAATACTGGTCATTCTGTCAAGAAAACAGCACCACCTCCCCCTATCCAAGGCCCTTTGGCCGTTCTCTTCGAGCAAGTGAACACCTCATCATGGGGGCTATTCAGGAATCAGCTAATAATTGGTGCTCGTGCTAATGGACCTCTAGAGGCTTTAGGCAAGGAAAAGGTAATATTCCAAAAGCACATTTTCCAAAATATTTATTCCAAATCCAACTTCACCATAGATTTGGGCTAGATTACATTTCTAGTTGTTTCCTCACCAGAGATACAATGGATTATTGTAAACCAGTGGTTTCCATTGTAGCAGCCAACCCTGCTACAGTGAGAAAAGCTTTTGAGCCTTTTCACTTCAAGGTCTAGTTTAACCTTAAACATTTACATGTCCTACTGTTAAATATCATGCACCCTGTCTTATGGGCAGTAAGGCCTACTTAGGGATCATGTATTAAAATGTAAATACAAAACAGTTTAGACTGCACAGTGAAGCTACAATTGATAGGTGTGCTGTCATGTTTGATTGGTCACCCCAGTGGGTGACACAATGGGTGCTGCAGTCCATTGGTGAAATCAACCTTTCAGACCCTGGTATGCTTTGTACCATATACTAGGGACTTGTAGGAAAGTTAAGTATTCCAGTTTCATCAGATTTACAGGGAGAGCACAGTCACTTTCAGACTGATTTGCAGTGGTAAAGTGCACAGAGTTCTATAGCCAACAAAACAGTCAAAGCAAAAATGTGGGTGTACACCATGAAAAAGATGGTAATTTCCCACTAACATCTTACACCCTACTGACAGATACAGAACGCTACGTCCTTTTCTTAACAGAACCTCAGATGGGGAAGTCGTGGCACCAATACTATGTCAAGCTATCTCACCAAGTTATCACACCATTATTCACAAGTGGATAGGTAAGAGACAAGGCATTTTGTCTATGATATTTGAGGAAGCAATTACACTCATCGAAGCTGAGGCTGTTACAGTGGAAGGATGTGAACACTTTGTTGTCAGCAGCAATCTCAATAGTACTTTCATCTCCAACTTTCTTCTCCACAGCCAGCCAACAATGGTACATTTCCAGACACTTTTCTTGATCCGGTATCTATCTTCCAAATATTCAAACCTATGGATTCTTGGTGGCCTAAACATTTGACTCAACAAACCTACTAGGCCTTATCACAAACCCATCTACACAGGTCTAGACACACATGCCCTACGAAAAATAATTCCCAACTCCACACCTATTGCCGGTCTCATCGTTGTGGCATGTTTGGCAGCACAGAATTAGTCTTCTTTCAAAGGATTTCCCAAGAGACGTGGATTAGCATCACATTGTTGCATTCCAACACAGGATACCACAACAAGCCTCAGCTAAATCCCATTTACCCTCATCTAGATACAGACTTTGGGACAAGCTGCACATAAGGAACCTGGAAAGACAGAAAACTTCAAACACAGATCTGGGCCAGTAAACTCAATGGAGAAACTTTGTGGAAGTTGTACTCAGTTTTTGACATTCTAATCATATATGCAAAAGCAATGTAATGCACAAAGGATGAATGCTGGGCTAAAAAAGATAAAAGGACAAATCATAACATTTCGACAGACCTGGAACAAATTTAAAAAAATCTATACGCCTGAATATTTACCAAAGCTACCAATGAAAACAATAAAAATATATATTTTTTAAAATCCATACAACAAAATACACTTACACAAACATAACAGAAAGCTCAATTCACAAATTAAAAAGGCCAAGGAAGGCTACTACTGAAGTACTACCTACTACTCAAGTAGGACACACAATGAAAAAAGCCCATTTTAGATGTTTTTAAAGTCATCTGGATATTTCCCAATATGAAAAGCGCATAATTCGACTGTCCCAATTTCCATGACTTTTGTAATACGTTGGAGAGTGTAAAGAGGTGATACTTCAACTATTCAAGGACAGGAGGTTAGAGCTAGACGTAGGTTTATTAGATACAGAAGATCCCATCCCCTCACACTCATCAACTGTCACTCAGCCAATCATGTTTCCCCATATTCCAAACGACTTCACAGCATTCCACAGGGAATGCAACACTTGCTCACACAGGGATGGGCCAGTCTTACACAGAGCGGTATGGATACTACAGTGACTTTATACATAGGCAAAGCAGACATTTTGGAATCATACCTAACACACAATAAATCCAATTGCATTAACCTACTTCCAAAACCCAGCACCACGGAAAGCACAGCCCCACTTCTGCCATCCTTTATAGAACTGACAATGACTGTGAATTCCAGGAACTCATGAAAGCTAGCGGACCCATTGGCTGCCCATCTCATTCATGCCCTCCATAAATCTTCAAAAACATCCTTCCATCCATTTCTGCGGTTATACCAGTCAAAAACCTAATCAACAACACCTTATCAACAGGAGAATTCCCAAATGACCTAAAAAAGTGCATTTACCCACTACTAAAACAGATTACTTGAATCACCAAGACCCTAGAGAACAGAATAACAGGAAATGGATCGTTCCTTTATAAACTCCTTAAAAGAGCAGCATTCACCCAGATATGAAAATTCATAGGGGAAAAAACCCTACTCTCTAACTTCCCACGTGGATTTGGCCATAGAATAAAACATGGCAGGCAAAAGTAACCTCATTACTACGTTTGGAACTTTTGGCAGCATTCTCCGTCCCTGTCTTTCAAGATACTTTATTATTTTCTCACTTACAAGTTGGGTGGAATAGGGTGCACCTTAGGATACCTAGGGCATATACTTAAATTATCAGGCAAGATTCCTGTAGAGAGCCGATTGCCCTGGTCATTTAGAGCTACCATTTTTAAGGACCAGTAATATTTTATCATATACAAAATGACTATACCACCATCCTATGTTGTCAGTGCCATTCTGGGTGTGCCTCCATTCCACAGCATCATACGGAGAAAAGAATCTAATGTATTGCAAGCATCCTACAACGCCAAAATGGCACGTCCTGTAACAAATATAACAGCCTAGGGAGGGTAACCATATTTTCTAATGAGGCACATCCCAAATTCTACATGGTAAGTGTCCTGCAGTGCATCAAATCTTCACTGGACTGAGTCAGAGTCTGTCATAGGTTGTTATCCAAAATAGACTCCTTGGTAGCCATTTAAAGCACTGTCTGAATAGCTGGAAGGACCGTTAAATCTGGTGTGGGTTTCCAGTCTCTAAGAGGGAAGAGGAATGATTTTGTCTAGTCTAGTCTATACTGATGAGGAGAGGTGATTTCTACCTTCGCCGAGGAGAGTGAAAGGCTGCTACAACAGGGGCCGGGACTGCGAGACCCAGGGTTCCGCGCAGGATCAACGTAGCGCACCTGGAGTCTCTTCCCGCCCCTGCTCCTCCCTGTTTGCTTGTGCTTTAAAACAGCTCGCGGCCCCCGCTTCGCGGGAGCCGCTCGCAGCTGTGTGCAGAGACCGTGACTGTGCTTTTGACCCTTCCCGTTTGCCTGCATATCGTGAGGAGAGGTGATTTCTACCTTCGCCGAGGAGAGTGAAAGGCTGCTACAACAGGGGCCGGGACTGCGAGACCCAGGGTTCCGCGCAGGATCAACGTAGCGCACCTGGAGTCTCTTCCCGCCCCCTGCTCCTCCTATTTAAACGAGCTATTGACGCATAGCGGGACGCGTGTGCGGGACGCCGGACGAAGCCCGGACAAAGGGCGGACAGTCTTAGACAGTCCGAGACAGGCTGAGACTGGACTGGACACGTCACTCTGCTTCTGCTGACCCTGAGCTGCAAGGTTGCAGTAAGACTATTCATCCTTGAGTATAATTTACATCTTGGACATATTTGCATCGTTTCTCTGTGTGCCCTCTTATATTTGAAAATCGTTAAAGTTTGGGAATTACCATTAGCTTAAACAAGAATGCCTAAAAAGAACTTAGCGGCGGGTGGTAACACTATAGATAATTATATGATACAAGTAATATAAAAGATTAATAACGAGAGGAGACAATCCTTAGGCCTTAGTCTTTCCCCTTATCTATCCTCCTTAAGCCCATCACCAGATTCACCGTGGATAGACATACCCTCTCAGGTTGAGGGAAGTGTAATCTTAGATTCTGATACACATGAAAATGGCACCTCTAACCAGAGCATTCACATAACACAGGAACAAGACACAGCTCAGGTTATTGACTCGGACTCCCAGATAGCTGACACTGAACAAGATCAAACTGTGCAGGAGAGTGAGCAGTTAAATATTGAAGTTGACCCCCCTGCTCAAGACCCAGCTCCTCGCGCTATTAGAAAGTGTAGAAAAACACAATTACACCGTGGGGGAGCTCACATAGGGAGGAAGAGGGCTGCGTCACCTTTGAGAAGCAGGGAAAAAAGTAGGGGGAAAGTAGAAGATGCTGAGATGTTCAATGTGGATGAGGAGCTACTATCCAGGATAGCTGACCTAATTGACATTAAATTCAAAGCTTTAATCAAACCAGTAGTGACCAAACTGGACAAGCTATCTGCAGATATAAAGAAATTAGGAGCAGATCAAAAAAAGATAGTTGAAGCTGTGTCAAACATATCAGACACAGTCACAAACTTGGTTCTACCCGTAAAAGAGGCTTTTGGACTTACATCAGAGGGAGGCACAACTCCTAATATTACACATGCAAATTTACAGGAACAGACTCCAATTACTGTGTCAAATCATTTATTGCCAGGAGATACACAGCCCCCAAACCCTCCTGTAATATCCGTACCTAGTATAGAAGAAGACACACTACACTTTATATAAGATGCGGCTCCTTTAGTGCTGGTACTGGCAAATGTTCCCCCACTAGCTCCAGATCAATTAGAACCCCCCACTGCGTTAACAAGTAAGGCCCTGCATTGGTTATCTGGTAATATGCAGTTGGCCCCGTGGGGGAAACAACAGCTAGCTGGAGACATCAAGTCAGCCAGAAGGGTTCCATGGATAGGACAAAACCCCAAAAAACTCAAAGGCGATTGTATCATTATAAATTTTGTAAACTCTGCTGTCTTACCAAACATCCTGCCAAATATCTTGCCGCCGCAGAGCAGGAGAGGTACCGTCATTCCTCTCACCTTAGAATTTTTCGGCAAAAAACAACGGAGTATGACATATCCTAAGCCTACTCATACCCATACCAGGCCAATATGGCCAGAAACAACTAATGGCTGGGGTTTTGGCGCACCAATTAATAACTGGGGCTATAGCCAGGATAGATGGGAACGTCCAAAACGGCCACTCCTCCTAGATCAACAATACCCTAGCCACTTTAATAATCGTTTCAACATTCCCATTTCCAACAGGTATGACATCTTTCTAGATGAGGGTGGGCTGGAAGGGGTGGAATACTATCTGACACACTTTCTAACCCTGCCTTCAATGATTGTTTGCTAGAAGATATAGGCCTAGGATATATCACCCAAGTCTTAGAACCGCAAGGTAGTAATTTCGCGGCATCGGGTGTTGCGAATCAATTAATTGACATATCCGGTCCACTTAATGATATAATCCCAGTTCTTCCCTCAGTTCGTACTACAGCCAACTCTGGGACAGATCGGGTATGTTGTAGTACAGGTTTAATACCCACTAGCCAAGATGCGTGTGATAAAGTGGTTATAACACAATACGAACCACAAAAATATAAGGTGGGGCTATTATCATGGAATATAGCTGGACTCCATGATAAATTGAAAGATAAAGATTGGTTGTCTTTTGTTAAAGATTACCCCATAATATGCCTCCAAGAAACTTGGGTAGTGGGGAAAAATGTACATATTGAAGGCTATCAGAGTTTTATAATTCCGGCAGCCCCATCTCCTAGTGGAAGAGCAAAAGGGGGTTTGGTAATTTTTGTTAACTTGTCACTTATATGCCATAAAACTGAACATCATTCTGGCAATAGCAATATCCAGGTTTTAGAACTTAAGAGGGGTAGAACAAACTTTGTACTGATCAACTTCTATAATGCAGTGAATCAGTTTGGAGATTGTAATATCGAGTCATTGCGTGAATTCCTAAGGGCTAATGAAGGTTCTCTGCCTCGCCTCAAGATAATAGTGGGTGATTTCAATACTCATTTATGTGGGAACCCTAGTTTGAGATCTGTTGGCCAAATGGGATGTAATTGTTTGGAAGGAATCCACTTTGATCACTCGCGGAAGGGCACATGTCTAAATGATTTAATGAATGAAAATAACTTTTTTACAGCTATGTCAATAGTTTCGGAGCAAACTGTATTTTCAACCCCTACCTTTAAAAGTCATGCAACAGGGTCTTATATAGATCATATTTTACTTTCGGCAGACTTTGTTAACATTGTTGAGGATTTCGCGATCATTTTGAGCATTTACAGCGACCATAACCCTCTATGTATTACAATGAGTGTGAATATACTTGAAAAGCGTAATTCTCGAGAGGATTGTGGTTTAACAAAATGCATTAACGGTAAGCGACGCTTAAAATGGTCAATGGTGGATTGTAAACAATTTTATTCCTCTATCAATAATGTGTGCAATCATGATCTGACAATATGCACATCTCCTGCATCAGCACCAATACAAATTCTGACATCATTTAAGGAGGTAGCCAAAAAGGTGGAGTCACTTTTAACGTTGCCTACTAAGGGAAAAGGTAACTCAACCAGTAACCCAAAATGGTTTGACAGTGATTGTTCGAAGGCCAGTCGTGAGCTTAAGAAAGCCTTAAAAATAAAACCTAGAGACCCGTTAACCATCAGGGTGAGGCGGGCTGAGTACAAGAAGTCACTTGCTACTCGCAAACGAGCAGTTAAAAAAAGTGTATGGGAGTCACTGTTAGATCCTGAGATATTAAAAAATAGCTCGAAGTTCTGGGAGATTATTAATAAGCCCATATTTGATCATCCTAGTATTTCCAATGTGGGCACTAACATCCCAGAAGAAGATTGGATTAACCACTTCAGCTCTATTTTTAAAAGCAATGGGTTGCAGGTAGAACGTAGATCAAATGAAAGTAGAGAAAAATCATTATTCTTCTCAATTGATGAGGTAACAAAGGGAATCGAAGGATTATCAAACAACAAGGCCCCAGGACCTGACGGTCTTCCTCCTGACCTTTTTAAATCTTGTATAGCACTTTGAGCACCGGTCCTTACAGCAGTACTTAACGCTGCTGTGTCATGTGGATGCCCAAAATCATGGGGGGTATCTACCATTGTGCCTATTTTTAAGAAAGGAGACCGTAGTAGCCCAGTTTGCTATAGACCAACATCATTAATAAACTCCGTGGTTAAAGTTGTGGGAGGAGTAATTTTGAACAGATTGGTCAGATGGTCAGAGGAAAATAACATAATATCTCCAATCCAGTATGGATTCAAGCCTGGACACTCCACGATCTCCCAATGTTTAAATTTATACCTCATTATTGGGAAGTATACCAAGGCCCGAAGAGGAACGATCCACATGGCGTTCATGGATCTTTCCTCGGCTTTCGATTGCGTGAGTCGGGGGAAGCTCTGGGGCGCCATGGTAAAAATGGGTGTGGATCAAAACCTAATAGATTTGCTAGATGACATGCACTCGGACACCAAAGCGAATGTTAGATTCACCCAAGATCTAAAGGTGACTAAAGACTTTGGAGTGCATCGGGGTGTACGACAAGGCTGCATTCTGGCCCCGTTCCTCTTTAATCTCTACATAAATGATTTGGAAGAGCACCTTTTAAGCACCAATACGGATTATCCGTATATTGGCCGTAAGGGTCTGCCGGTTCTGCTATATGCGGATGACGCAGTCCTTTTATCTAGGACGGCAAATGGACTTCAAATTTTATTGGATTCCTTCCACTCTTTCATGAAGTCAAGAGAGCTAAGTATTAATAACTCCAAATCTTACACAATGAAGGTTGGCCAAGAAAACAAAAAACTAAATCGCCTAAATGTAAATGGAGTACAAATCCCTGTAACACATACATTCTCCTACCTTGGGGTCCTCTTTGATAGTCAATTAAATTGGGGACCCGTGATTCAAAAAAAGAAGGGAGAGGTTATCAGGGTAAATGCGGCAATAATGGACTTTGCCAGGAAAGTGGGTAATAGTCCAGTTGCCGCTTTACTCCAACTTTATCAGGCCAAAAGTGTTACCACAGCTTGTTACGGCAGTGAAATATGGGGTTATGTTCCTCTGGAAGCCCTACAGACAGTTGAAAATAACTTTCTAAAACAAGTACTAAGGGTTCCCAGGGGCACGGCAAATTTTTCTGTGCATGAGGAATTGGGGGTTTCCTTCGTAAGTGACAAAATTGCAGTTAATCCCTTTTTATGCTGGATGAATTGTTGGCTGAATGACAACATACCACTCACCCAGCATCTCCTAAGAGAAACACTTACATGGGATAACAGGATGAAGGTTCCCTGGTTAAAGTACTTATATAAGTGCTTTGCTGACTTAGGTCGTCCTGAACTCTTTTTATCCCCTGAATCCATTACTAAAAAGGATGTTATAGCGGTCAAGAAAGCTTTTATTGATTCTAGACACCAGGATAGGGAATCATGTGAACTAAAAAAAGAAAGTGTTCGTAATCACGTATAAAATTAAAGCACTTTGCATATGGAACCTTACATAACATGGCAAATGTCTAGTTATGACCGTTTTTTACTGATAAGGTTCAGGTTCAACCTGTTTCATCTTTTGTTGGCTGTTCCCAGGGGATCTCATCGTGGGCAAGTGATGCCAGCTTGCGGCTGCGACGATAAGTCTCCGCAAGACCTGGCACACTTTCTGTTCTTTTGTCCCTTTTATGTTATACCAAGGAAGTTATACTTAAAACCCTGCTTGAAAAAACTAAATTTTCCACAATTTCGCCCTGCACTGCATTTTCTTCAGCTGCTAAGTTGTGAATACACCTTGTATATATGTAGCTTTTTAAAATTGGCAGTAAAATTCAGAAACAGTATGGAAGGATAATAATATTAATATATGAATTGCTATCTCCTCTTTTTAAGGTCTTTGTAAATGTTTTGAATGTATATTGTAGATTTGTCTTTTTATGACTATATTATAATTGTATCTTCTTTTTAATGTGTAATTGTGTTATTAATTGTAATGTTAATGCTTTTATGGTTGTCAATTAGAACAACTGAATAAAGTTTATTGACTTGACTTGACTTGACTAGTCTATACTGAACATTGTATCATCTGTGTGTAGGGATATTTTGTCCCACTTGGAGTCCCATGTAAGTTGCCTTATCAAACACCACTCCTAACACTAATCGAGTAGACCAGAAGTTCCAAGACTAGGTGAAAAGCAGTGGCGTGGGAGGCAGCATTGCCTGGCAACCCTTTATAATGAATTTAGGATGAGAGTTTGCCATTTGTTCTTGCTCTGACCTTATAACTTAGCAGTGCATAGCAGTTTGACATTCAAGTTGAATATTGGCCTATGCTCACCTTTTCCAGTATTACAAAAATAACTACATTCAACAGAGCTGAATAGCTTTTCTGCATCCAGCAACAACACTGCAGCTGAATCACCAAGTGTATGCACATAGTCTAACAGCAACACGGTCATCTTAAATTCGGTCTTGTGGATTTTCAGGCATAAAGTCTAATTGGTCTGAATGGACCTCTATCACTTTCTACTGCATTTTGACCTTGAATTGACTAAGATTTTAGTCCTTTTATTTGATAGAAAACAGACCCATAAGAAGAACAAATCTTTTGGAGGGTATGGATCAGGACTATTGCAGTGGAGAAGAGGAGGTATCCCTCTTCCTTCACTAAATCAATCCAATGATGGGAAATGTCTCACCAGGGTATCAAATAATCCTTTGTAAAGTTCCACTAGGTAGCTCATTAAGGGCCATATGTAGCAAGCAGAATTGCATTCGCAAACGCCGAAATTCTGCGAATTTCGGCGTTTGCAATCACAGTTTTGCCAAATGGTATGTATGAGGCAACTCTGTGTGCAAAATAAGGAATCGCAAAATTTGCGATTCCTTATTTTGCGATTGCATTTAAGGAATCACAAATTTTGCAATTCCTTAAATGCAATGTAAGAAGCACCAAAAAAGTGCAATTTGGCCGTAAGGAATCGCAAATTACCACCAACTTCAAGTTGGTGGTAATTTGCGATTTCTTTGAAAAATGCACTTTTTTGCATTTTTCAAAGTGCTATATGAAGCAAATACATGCCCTTAGGGCATGTATGTGCGCCACATGTGCACCCATGCTTATTTCAGGGGTGAAACAGGGTGTCCTGCACCCTTGAAATTGCATTCTCAATTTGCAATTCGCTAATTGCTAATTGCAAATTGAGAATGTCTTCCTATTCATTCCTATGGGCCTCTAGGCCCATAGGAATGAATGGGGAGGTATCCCTTAATTGCGAATCGCAATTTGAGATTCGCAATTAAGGAATATGTAGGATTCGCAAAATGTATTGCAAATCCTACATACATAACATTTTGCGATTCTCAAATAGCGATTCACAAGAAAATCGCTATTTGAGAATCGCAAAATGACTTTTTGATACATATGGCCCTAAGTCCCAATAATTTATCTTTTTTAAGGTGTGTGATTTCTTCATCTTCCCATATGTCTAGCTTAACCCTTTCCATGCTGATGACGAGCTCAGCTCGTCATGATGCACGGTTGAGCTGTGCTGATGACGAGCTGAGCTCGTCATGAAAAGTGCAAAATCACTCTTTCCAGCACAGGAGGGGAAAACACCTAGCAGCGAAGGTGTTAAGAGATGCCATAGCCCTTTGGGTCTAGTTTCAGAATAGAATTGTTTACATTAAGTCCTTCATGTCTTTCTCCCGACCGTTCATACTAGATCTGTACAGAGACTGGTAAGAAAGCACAAAGATCTTGACTGCTGTAAAATCACCATCAACCAGGCCTTCATATTATGGCATCATTGACTTTACTACTACTAAATTGCGAAAAATCCTAATTTTAAGACTTTCGGTATTCACAGAAGGCATTTAGGAGTCCTAAAGTTAGTAGTCCTAACTTTACTACTACTAAATTGAGAAAAATCGTAATTTTAGGCCTTCGGTATTCACAGAAGGCATTTAGGAGTTCTAAAGTTAGGAGTCCTAACTTTACTACTACTAAATTGAGAAAAATCCTAATTTTAAGACTTTCGGTATTCACAGAAGGCATTTAGGAGTCCTAAAGTTAGGAGTCCTAACTTCTGTGAATACCGAAATGAGTAAGTTCATTCTGTGAATACCAAAAGTAGTAAGTGCATTCTGTGAATGTCAAAAGTAGTAAGTTCATTCTGTGAATACCAAAAGTAGTAAGTGCAATCTGTGAATACCAAAACAGTAGTAAGTTTAGGATTGAGTCTTTAGTTAATTCTGTGAATCGGGCCCAAATACATTAAAAAGTAAAGCTATATATGTCAACAACTCTAGCCTAGACACTACAACTTCTTACCCCTATTTTGGGATCCTTATAGACAACAAGATAAACTGGGTAAAGGCTATTCAAGCCAGGAAGCTATCTTTTTAAGGACCATGAAAGCACTGGTGACTTTTGCACAAAAGCTAGGCAAAAGATCGCCAGGAGAGATACTGAAAATATATCAATCAAAATGCACCAGTGTCGCAAGCTATGGTTCAGGGCTATGGTGGTTTTCAAACACCGAAGCATTACAGAAGCATTACAGAAGGTAGAGAATTCATTCATCAGATACCTCCTGTCAGTTCCCCAAAGCACAGCGACATATGGCTGCCACGTAGAATTAGGACTGAACCATATTGAAGACACCATCAAGATCCAGCCCATAATGCTGTGGCGGCGAATCTGGACCACTGAACAGTGTGAGTTAACCCGTTCCCTAATAGGGGAATGCATGCTACTTGATAACAGCCAAAAGATCAGATGGTTAGCTTACGTAAAGTCCTTTTTTAACGACCTAGGCCTGCAGAGATTTTTTACCTACCCAGCTACTATCTTTGAAATACCCAGAAAAGATTTAAAAAGGATCTTTCTTCTCCATCTGGGCGATCTTCGATTGGCGCAAGAAATAGGAAAGAGGTCAGTCCAACACATGCTGACCATTCAAACCACCTTCTTGATCCAGCCATATCTGAAGTATAAGCTAACTCAATTCAAGAAATTTTTGCTTATTCGATTCAGATTTACCATATTCCACAGGTTGGTTTTGTTCCCTAAGGACTCTGCCACCATGTCCATGTGATGGCAATTCAACACAATCTACAATCCACGTCTTTCTGTTTTGTAAATTCTATGAGGCTCCACGTAGACAATGGATTCTCCCACTATTGAGACAACTAGGACTTCAATCCTGTCGTCCAGCATTTCTAGCTCATCAGATGCTAGAGAATGAACTATATGCTAAATCCATTGCCTGCTTTTTAAAATTCTGTGTAAATCATCGCCCGAATCTTAATTAATTAATGTTTGTGATACTTTTTAAAGCATATAATGTATAACCTCTGTTTTAATCATTTTAAATGGAACCATGTGAAATTTTGTACTTTTATGGGTTATTTCAAATAATGAAAACTGAATAAAGTCTATTTGATTTGATTTGATTATTCTATGGTATTCAGTGTTGCACCGAATGACTAGATAGTATGTCCTAAAATTATTCAGTCTGATTTATCTTTGATATTTCAGTATATTGGTACGAGCCTGTCATTATAGAGGTACAGCATTAAAGTAGTCATGCATTGTGTATGAAATGACTAGTGTAGCACTTTATTAGTGTTGCCACTATCTTCCTGTTTCTCATGTTACAAAGAAAAAATACGAAAATGGTCTTGGGGAAATCTACACCTTTATATTTCCTCAAACAAAAATGTCATTTACAAAAGTTTTCCAGGAGTGTGCCTGGAAACCTATGATTGCTGCTTGTTGGTAGGTTCACTAAAATGTTGTAAATTACTGACATTTACAAATCGATACACACACAAGATCATAGATGTGCAGGTGCAGATTTATGACTTTCTATGAAAATTCAGCCTTTAATATGTATGATTTAATTCATGCAATTATCGTCCTTGAAGAATTAAAAAATAATAATTGTGTACACTGTTGTAAAGTAAGTCAAACATGACACATAAGAAGGGGGGCATAAACAGGGATAGCTTAAATTGTATTTAAATTGTAATAGAACTGCAACTTGTTTGGCAGAAAAAGAAAACTATGAACATGATTAATAAAGAAAGAAAACATGACATAATGAAACAGCAAATTTAAAGAAATAATTCTATTGAACTGGGACCACACTGAGGGAGTAAAAACAAAATGTTCAACAACTAACTACTAAAGAATCCAGATTTAACCAAGCAGCAAATATTCAAGTTCTATTTAAATTGAATAGTGAACACCAAATGGGATCTAAGTAGTTTACTCTATAATAAGGGTGGTAGCAAAAACTAAACTATTGGTACAACTAATACATGTCTGGGAAAAAAAATCCTAGTGATAGGCTTCATCAAAGTCTGTAGTTGTCTGCAGCAAATATGGATCAACAACATCTATGGGGACAGCTCCACCTCAACTAGCGGATTCAGAGGCTGATATTATGGTAATCTGCATCTGGAAGCACTAAGGCATTGTGGGGCATATTCACAACAGAATGGCAGAGCGTGGTGTTACACCCCAATTGGTAATGCTGTGCTCTGACATTCTCAAAATTCTTGCATCCACTGTATTTACAATAACCGGGCACACCCCTGCGTCTCCACTAGTGCTGATGCAAAATGTTGCTGCCTAGCGCCAATGCAGGCACCCTTGCACCATAGTGCAAGATTGCCTAAGTTGCAGGAAGTGATTGTTCATGTGCAGGAAGGTGTCTCTTCCTCCACATGAACAATCACTAATGGCAATTTGCTCTTTCTATGTGTGCTGCAGTATGCAGCACACATAGAAACAGCAAAAACTAGGAGAAATGTTCTCCTCGTTGCACCAGTTTTAGACCAGGTTTTTGCTGGTCTTATTTTTGGCCCAGCCCGGTATTTATGCCAGTATTGTAAATGGGAGGCAGCAGCAAAAAGCATTGGGTGTTGCGGCGGAACGCCCACTACAACACCCACTGCCCGCCACTTTCACGCTAAGTGCTGCGTTAAGCTACATTAAGTGGCTAATCGCCTCCATGTAAATAAGGCAAAGGGGTTATCACCACCAGAACATCAAAAAAGTGAGGTTCTGGTGGTGCCTCTGTGTTGCGGATGTCTATGGCCAGTCTGGTCTTGGCATAATTACAATGAGTGACAGAGCTCAATATATCTTCAATTACCTATTGTTTAGATCACTGTAAAGGAGCTGGCAAAAGAAGCATCATCCCTATAGGAAGAAATGAGATTTGATTGGGTAGCAACATTCAAAAGCCATTGAAAATGTATATAAAATCTCAGGTTATTTAAAACCTAAGTTAGGGCCTTTCCTGATGCTGATGTTAATGTTAAAATGTTAATGTTAAAATATTTATATAGCGCAACGTTCACCGGGTTGTTCCATAGGAAGTCAGTGCAATTTTTTGAGCAATGGTTTTGTGTGATGGCGGGCTGGGAGTTGGAAGATCAGTCTGGCCGCCTGGTTCTGTATCAGTTGCAAACGATGCATCTGGTAAGCAGGAATACCTGCATACAGTGCGTTGGCATAATCCAGCCGTGAGATGATGAGCGCAAGAACGACCAGAGTAAGGGCCTCTGTTGATAAAAATCTTTTTATTTTTTTTATTTTCCGTAACATGAGAAAGCAAGCAGACACCACAGAACTGATCTGAGGGTTCATCGAAAGATCACTGATCATTTTGACACCCAAGCTTTTTGCCGAAGAAACTGGGACGGGCGGAGAGCCCAAAGAGGATGGCCAAAGGTTGGCATTCCAGGAGTTAGAAGGCGTGAGTGTCAAGACCAACTCTGTCTTGACAGGGTTAAGTTTTAATTGGTTGGTATTCATCCAAGTACTAATGTAGGTCATGGTGGACTGTAGGTTGATTTCAGAAAGTCTCGTAGGTTGGATGTTAAAGATGATTTGCAGGCCATCTGCATAGTTGTAAACCAGGGCTCCCATTTCCTTCAGGGCCGATATTAAAGGTTGCATGTATAAGTTAAATAAAAGGGGGGATAATGAGGAGCCCTGTGGGACTCCGCAGAGAGCCGACCTTTTTTTGAGCAAAAATTGCCCAATCTGACAGATTGATGTCTGTCCGTCAGGAAGGAGCGTATCCACCTTAGGGCCTGACCTCCAACACCAGCGCTGCGGACACGGTCGATCAAGATGTTATGATCGACTGTGTCGAATGCGGTGGAAAGGTGGAGGAGGATCAGGGCCTGGGTGGAGTTGTGGTCCGCCCCCATGCGTAGCTCGTCCATGACCGTGACAAGAACCGCCTCGGTCGAGTGGGCAGGCCTAAAGCCGGCTTGATGAGGGTCTAGATAATGAGACTCCTCAATAAAGGAGCTCAGGCATTCCGCCACATGTGTCTCCAAAATCTTACTTAAGTAAGGTAGGAGGGATATTGGGTGATAATTACTCAGCACTCGGGGGTCAGCCCCAGGTTTCTTGAGGATGGGGGGGGGGATCTCGTCACTTTTGAACGAGTCTGGGACCATTCCACTGCAGATAGAAGTGTTGAGAAGAGATATGGGTGGGTCGGGACATGCACCGAAAGCCTCGCGCAGTATATGGGGAGGACCACTGTCCAGAGGGGAGCAAGATTTGCTAACTAATACAGACTCTGTTTCACAGGCCAAATTCCTAGTTCCCCCACTGACCAAATTATCTTTACTCCATTGCTTCTTTTAAGCAGGCTCTGGTTAATGAGTGTGGTACAGACAGATATCCGTGTGTCATAATGGTTCATCTGAGGTGATAGAAACTGATGGAGCAAGGATTCTCACATGAAGCGACTTGCTTATATTCATGAACCTCGAGTAATGTTAATAACGTAACCAACATGTTTGTTTTACTAATTCTGCATATTTTATATCAACATTGGGTGTCCGAGTGAAGCTTGCTTATGTGTTTTACTTACCGTAATACGCTTGCAATTAAGATGGCTGCTGCTGCGCGAGGGTTTCTACTGCGCATGCGTCTGTCATACTCACGTGACATGACGTAGTCCTTACTTTGGAGGGAATCTGTCACTTCTGTGCACTAGTGTTAATATGGCTGCTCTATGTTCTCACATGCGAGAAGTTTGCACTGCTGCTTTTGCTAAGCTGTTCGTTCTGCCTAATCCTAATGCTATAGTTAAAATTAAGATAATGGGTATAGAGTAGAAATAACTGGTATAGAGTGTATTCATTTATTCTGTGTTCTAAAACTGTTTCTTTCTACTTTTCATGAATCGTAATCTTTGGGTTTGGGAGGTTGTTATTACCCCATCTTGAAAGTCTTTATGCGCATGATCAAGCCTAGCAAGAAGCTGAACTCATTGAACAGAAGCCAAAGACAGTCACAGCCAAGATGCGCCTGGGAAGCTGAACCCTAACCCTGCTAGAAGAAGCTAAACTGTACTCAAAATATTACAATATATTCAATGTTAAATCCTCCATTGTTAGGTGGAATGAATATGTCATGTGAAAAATAAATTGATGGGTGCGAACGTAAAATTAATATTCAACACTGAAGTATCAGAATTTAATGTGGTGTGATGACCTCTCCTCCTCTTTTGTCCAATCGAATTTGGGGATCCTTACACTTGCAACATTGGGGGGTGGTCCACTGACCTGGAAAACAGTATAATTAGGGTAGGCCTAGTTAGTTAATTTGTCCGACTTGTCCGAATAGCTGACCTGTCACTGACCCAACGCACTCAATAGGTGACCAAGAGCAGAGGGCTGCGGAGCACTCTGCCGGAAGATTCGCTGACCCAATCGGGGTCCGGGAACCTGAGGTGCTGGCGAAGCACTTTGTCGGTGAATTTGATAACCCAATCGGGGTTCTGATTGATAGCTGCAGAGAGGGAGTAGCGCAGGCGTTGCAACTGAACTGCGGGTGCTGGTCTTAACCTTTGGTGGTCCTGTCCTGATCCAAATCTGGTTTATCCTGTCCTGATTCTAATCTGCACCTGCTGGCCTACTGGCAACTGCAACTTTTGGGGTTCTCCTGTCTTTAAACTGACCTGTGGCCAGGGTTGGTCTTCACACCATTCTAGGTAAATATAAATCTGCGTGGGTTCGTCATTAGATATGTTTTTATATCTTTAACTCGTTTTCGTTAACATTTTGATTGCATATGTTCTTTTTTCTCTTACCCATTCCCCGTAGTAAATGATCAATTGTTTCTCTGATTTAATAGAATGTTCCACTTTTCTTACTCTCCTTATAGTTGAATGCTAAACGTTTTCATGATTGCATAATAGGCTTCCTTTTTCTCACCCTCCCTTTAAATGTGCTTAAGTTTGGCTATTCGATATAATAGCGTGTTTCATGTTCTTACCTTCCCTATAGCTATATGGTGAAATTGTTTTTCGTGATTGCATATTATGTTCCATCTTCTTACCCACCCTTTCAAAATTGCTTAAAGCTATGTTATTTAGAATGTTCCTTTTCCTTACCCACCCTTAGGGAATTGTGTAACTGTTTTGATAAGGTAGCATGTTCCTTGTTTTTACCTTCCCTTAAATTTGCTAAATGAGTGGCATAATATATCTTTTGCATAGTTATACATTATTTCTAATACTCATTATTGACAGTCTTATTGCTTTCAATCTTTGGATCATGACCTTTTATGAAACTTAGATAAAGAGTTTTAAAACTTCCTGAGTCTGTGGTTATTATATGAGTGCAAATAAT
The DNA here is from genome assembly GCF_964263255.1 of Lissotriton vulgaris. NCBI lineage: Eukaryota > Metazoa > Chordata > Amphibia > Caudata > Salamandridae > Lissotriton > Lissotriton vulgaris. The sequence continues at coordinate 1,005,421,197 of NC_141695.1, forward strand.
ATTTTCCTATTATGCTAACACCCTGATCCAATGGGTTTATAGGTACCAGCGACAAGGATTGGTAAGTCAATGGTATTGGACCTAGTAAATAAAATAGACTGGTAGTAGAGCGAAGGTTACCTGGTTAAGTAAATGTGTAATTGATTATGGGCCCAGGTGAGTATGGTAAATTTATAGTTGGGTGACCTGCGCGCTCTATAAAAACAATCATCCAAAACCAAAGGAAATATTATACATGTCCTAGTTGATCAGATTGTGTAGTCTTGGTCAACTGCTCCCAGTCTCACCTCTCAGCCACTCTGAAGTCAGCAGAGAAAAAAATGCCTTCGGGTGAAAAACATGAGAGAAATGGCTTGTCCCTATCAGAAACATAACATTAAGCCTTTATCCCGACTCTCTCTGCACCTCAATCAACCCCCACTCATCCCCTCTAATGTTGTACTAATTGGAGGTAACTCCAATCACACACAAAGAGTGGCACCTCGGTCACATGAACTGTGATCATGGGTAATCGCAGCAATTTTCAATCTTTTGGTAAAGAACGTGATGCTTAGAAGGTCTGTTGAGTTTATAGATCCAAAGTGTCAAGTGACTCCTGAAGTGGCCCCCAGTTATGAGGAACACCCCCAAAAAGGCAATCTTATGAATGGTGATTGCAAATGAAGATTAGAAATCAAGAGTAACAAGGCAAAAAACTCCAGAGGAGGAACAAAAAGGAGTAAAAACTAAGACCAATTTCCAGAAGTAGAGTAAAATTGCAAGCTTCAGCTGCAGGAGCAAAAAGTAGGTACAAGTATATGGAAGCAAGAGGAAAATGAACGCAACAAAAAATAAGGGATGTTGAACATTGCAATGCATCCTTTGTTTAGGACTGACGTCTTATCTATTGTTCTAATGGGAACAGATATCATAGATGTCATGCTGTGTTCAGGAGGCCTGCAGCAGCCCTTAAAGACTGGCACTACACCCAGCCAACTGAACACCATAAGCATGGAGATTCCATGGAGGTCTGATGGGCATGGAGGCTCAGCAATGTTTTGAGTGCAGTGCATTGAAGCACGCTGTTGGACAGCATCTGAATTGAACGCACATGGCCGTCAGTAAATTCTTGACAATGTACTCGGCATGGATGTAACAGAATGCCCCTCCCCCCTAACCTCTCTCCCACCTGCAGCTTCAGGCTTATTAGAGCCCTGCCAATAAAAATTAGTGAACTAATGTGGGACCTTCAACTGAAGAAGCATCTTCCCAGGAGTGTTTACTAGAAAAATAATCTTTAAAGACAATGTTGAAATTTCCAAAAATCACACATTTTTAGAATCTCATATTCTGGTTGTCTTTACTCCATAAAAAGCAGAGGTTCAAGTGGAAGCTGATGTGGAAGCTGATGTTAAGGATCAGGGACATATGACTTCAGGTGGGATGCATGAAAAACAGAATGACTCTTCCAATTAAAAGCTAGCTTCAGCCGAAAGTCCACAGGATGTTTTGTTGAGTTAATATCAATGGCCCAAATGATTGTATCAATAGATAGATAGGCAAAATACAAGGCGAAAGACACCTAATTTTTCTGGGAGGTAAATAAGCAGAACTTGAACTTGCTTTATATACCTTTTCTTTCATTTTGAACTCAGAATGGCATAAATGTTCAGACGAAGCTGCATTTGCTTCTATGACTAACTCAAATAATGAGTACTGGTCAGAATAAAGAAACAGTGCATGGAGAATAAGGAATAAAAAACACTTGGATGGAATCCTTGCATGCAAAAGAAGGTTGGAGGCTTGGTGACATTCTGAGTTTTATTATTATAAGAGAATTCCACAACTGGTGTAGAGGAAAAACAATGATCTTGAGTTCATTGCATCAGCACAACGCATGCTGCTCCAAACTTTGTTTGCTCTGTTTGACAATTTGACTTGGGATGATAACCGGATAAATGTGCTTGTACAAGTCCCAATGTTTTACACAAAGATCTCCAAACCAATATAAAAAATTATAATCTCTAGCAGAAGTTGTACTAGACAAACTTTGAAGACAGGAAATGCAGACTGTAACTGTTTTCATACAATAGTCTACTAAAGGTGGATGCTCTGTTATAAAATCTTTAGAAATCCTATGTCAAGATTCAGGAGCCATGGGCAAATGTTGCAAATATCCAAAAGGCATAGAATGTAACAATGCTTAATTCGTAAGGAATACAGGTGCCAGGGCTAAAGATATTGCTCAGAAGAAAACAACAGCTTGAAAGGCTCACTGCCCCAGCCAATGCCCCTAAATGCCAGTACTGATGCTACCTGCCAAGCACCACAATCATACAAATATGACAATTTGGACTATGCCAGGTCACCCAAAGCTATAAGATTGGCCTGAGCATGCTGGTATTATTATTTTCATATATATTGAGTTGCTAAGCATGCGGCTTATGTGATCTGCTTAAAATTAGGGAGACTCAGCTACCATGTGGTGAAATGTTATACAAATGTGCCAGTGTTTAGAAATAAGACCTGGTGCAAATCCCTGGCGAACACCGGCACAAATTAAACACTGGAATGTATGGATTCATTCTGGCCACAAATGCAATAGGAAAAGATTTTGAGGACATCGGAATGAACAGTAAGGGATCAAAATGATTGTCAAACTAAATCCAAAGTAGGCTACCATCCCCTATGAAGAGAAAAGGCTAAGTCATGACACATCTTCATAACATCTAGCTATAATTACTTAGTTGGAACAAAAAATATTATTTGCTGAAGTACCACTAATCCTGATGTACCAGAGGGTTTTTAAATGCAAATCTTTAATGCCGTCAGGCCCATATGTTCTTTAGTCCTCTTAACTTTGACTAAAAGTAAACTGAATTATTCTAGGCGTTTGTTGAGAGAGAATTACAGGTTGATCAGAAGTAGGTGAATTTTTCAGAACACAATAGGATTACGATATCCACCTTATTCTTTAACCCAGGAACTTTGATGAGGTAAAATCCCGATGATCAGTTTTTAAAAATTTTAAATATTGCTCTAGTACCTATTAACAGATGTCTCATTTAGTGGAAGTCATTTTCAGGAATCACTTTATAACAACAGATGGTGAGGTATGTCCAGCGCATAGCCCATGTGGCGAATAGTGGAAATGAACTATTTTTGAATTGCATCAAGGGGAACCATAGACAGCTACCATCTACGCTGTCAGTTAACAGCAGTTACAAAGTAATTGCTATTATAGTTAAAGAAAAACAGGAGGTACCCCGAGCATTTTTTAACGTATCTGCAAATATTGCATATAGTTTCTATTCAAAATTAATTGTCCATATCTTCACATTCATAGTATAAAGTCCTTTTTTTATTTTCTTAATCCATAGGTGTTCATGAAGACTTGTAGATACAGCAGTACAGTCTTGACAATACGCACAACAGCCAAACGCCAACACGTGTTTCGTCAAGGGCCATAACCCGATGACTTCCTCAGGGCCTAAGCTGTCCTTTCTTTCAATATCAAAACAATTGAGGCCAAATTCAAAACCATAATTTTTGACGTTCATAAAAAATTTAATTGCACCAGTAACATCTGCTTTTCGCTTAGACTCGATTTTTTATATATATGTATCTCCAGGCTGTATCAACATTCCGATTCGTAAATGTCATTTTTATCTAGAGTCCTATATGAATCCTCGTGTGTCCGGTCCTATTCAAAAAACGGCTTGTAGCTACACGCCGTTTTTTTGGGTTTGAATTTGGCCTCAATTGTTTGATATTGAAAGAAAGGACAGCTTAGGCCCTGAGGAAGTCATCAGGTTATGTCCCTTGACGAAACACGTGTTGGCGTTTGGCTGTTGTGCGTATTGTCAAGACTGTACTGCTGTATCTACAAGTCTTCATGAACACCTATGGATTAAGAAAATAAAAAAAAGGACTTTATACTATGAATGTGCAGATATGGACAATTAATTTTGAATAGAAACTATATGCAATATTTGCAGATATGTTTAAAAATGCTCGGGGTACCGCCTGTTTTTCATTTTCAGGAATGGGAGTTCTCTTTCAAGTACTGAATATTTCCTTTAAGATTTAGACAAAACAAGGGACAGCTCCAACTGCTCTCTCTGAGCTGTCTGTTTCCGCAATAAACTTAATTAAGACCTCACAATATTAGTGCTTGAGTAAACATCTATTTACACATACAAAAGCCTTTTTCAACTTGATCATACTTGGAAGAACCTTTTCTGTGTATTCTTCTTTTTCACAATACAAGTAATTTCACCGGTTATCGCAGCAAAATTAGTGACTTATTTATGATAGTTTGTGAATTGAAGAATACCCTGAGTTAGCTTACATGAGAAGGTGAGGGCTACCCTAAAATAGCTGAGACTGTCTTAGGTTTCATGGAAAGATCAGAAACATCCGTCTAAAACCACAGGGCCATATTTATGAGAAACTAATGCAGCGCGGTGCCGCAAGTCATTTTGCTGCACTGCGTTAAATTCAAAGCACAGAGATGCGACATATTTTCAACGATATGTCGCAACTCTGTGCTTTTCCCTGCGCTAGCACACAAACTGCTGCCATGAGCAGGCACAGGCACCATTGCACCATGGTGCAAAGATGCCTGCGTCATGAGGAGATTGTTTTTGTGCAGGAAGGGGCACCCTCAACAATCAATTGAGGGGATTTCCTCTTCCAATGAGTGCACTAGAATATGCCACGCATTGAAAGTAGAAAAAAACTGGAAGAAATGAAAACATTTCTCCTCGCTGCCCCTTGCTACGCCACCCCTGGGGTAGCCTAGCATTCTGACGCATTTCTAGGTTTACGATTGCTTGTAAATCAGGAAATGCATCAGTGGACATGGGTGTTGCGTGGGAACACTCACAGCAACACCCATGTCAGGCCCCTAACACACAAAGTTTTGCGTGAAAAGGGGCGATATTTACAAGCACACATAAAGCCATGCAGGGTGGTTTTACGTGTCCTTGTAAATCTCTAACAGCAGGTTGCGCTGCTTGTGCATCACGCAATGTGCCACACCGGCGGCGCAAGGAGCTTGTAAATAAGACCCACAATATTCAATTTTTCCTCCACAGATGCACACTTCTTAGATTTGCAAAACAAATGATGTTGCTGAAGTCTTGATAACAGCAAATTCATATGTTCATGTTATTTTTCCTGAGACTCTTAGAACAATCGAATGTCATCCAAGTAGAGCAGTACAAACTGTTTCAAGACATCTCAAAACATAGAATCCATAAAGAGCCGCAAATTGGAAATGGCGTTTTACAATCCAAATGGCACTACATGATATTGAATCAAGGTCAGTAAAGGCTCCATGGACTCATTCAATATTGTCCTTTAAGGGAGGCAAAAGTTATTTGTCCTTGATTTTAATCTGACTAAACTCTATAATCAATACAAGGTCTGAGATGTTGCTCTTTCTTTTTTTAATGTGTTTTATTGATTTTTTAATGATATAGCATCAGTGCTCGATGCAGTCAAAAACAATGCAATGCAGTCAAACATGTCATAAATGGAATGCCAGCATATCTTGATAGTACAATAGAAAATGTGGTAATTTTAAATTTAAAAACTGTAACTGTGGAGTTTGCTTGCCTTCTGAATGAGTCGTACTGTGTCATTGGGATGGTGGTGAGTGGTCAGTCTCAAGCTTGGTGTTAGAAATGGGGTTTCTGGTTGGCTAGGGTATGCACCTAAGCCATGCAGAACTCATCACTCTAGTCAGGGCAAGGGAGTTACACACTGAAGATAACCCCTGCTCAGATCCTTGGTAGCATGGCAGAGCAGTCAGGCTTATCCCAGAGACAATGTGTAAAGCGATTGCACAACAAAAACACACCAGTGGCACACTAGGCACACCACAAAAGAAACTCCACATAAGGTTATATAAAAATATACTTTCTATTATCCATAAAAACACATTAGATCACAATCACAAATAATACTGTGCTACTGGGCACTTGTCATGACTTCACAGGGATTACATAAATCCCAAGGCCAATCGGGCCACTGTCACACACATCACAGTTAAGGTGACCAGTAACTACTGGTAGGGTTACACTTAGTTTAAAATACTATGAATAAACAACATTAGTTGTGCACTATAGTACACACCTGTAGAGTGCACACATGCCAATCATAGGCATACCTCCATTACTGCTCACATAACAGAGTAATTACTCCTAGCTTATACAGGTTAACAAACCACCCTCGTTATACATATCACGTCAAATTCCTGAAATAAAGATCAGGACCCTAACACTGTAAAGCCAAAGAAACACTAGATACATCATATCAGGGCATGATCTACAGCCAAGGGTTTTGCAACCCATACAATCACTGTGAATGTCCTGCACACCGGCAAGAACACTTATTACCCTACCACTGCAGTGCCAGGACGTCATATTCTCCTGGACACCAAAAGGGCAGTGGTTTGAACCGGGAAGAAAACACCTCCTTCCCACCAGTGGCTGGGAGACTTCACTCAGTCCCCTCAACCTGAGGAATGGCCGGAGCAGCCCTGCAGGCACGCAGGGCAGCTCCTGACTTCACATGCAGCGGTAATATTATGGTGGAGACCAACAGTGGGCCCATGTGAGCTCACCACATGGGAGATCTTCCCCGGTCCCTACACCCTGCTGACCTGGTGGCTCCGCTGCTGGCAACGTCGTTCCTTCTTTGTCGCCGGAAGGACTGGGGACAGCGGCCCGTGATGTTGTGGAGTAGCTGCCGATGACGATGCTGCCAGCAGGGCTCGCTTCCCCCTCCACAGGGGCAAACTTGTTACTTTCCCTCCTCAGAGGGAAAACAGCGCTGGTGCTGGCGGCCACGCTGAGGTTTGGTGCTTCGATGTAGTTGACCAGGGCCAGAATTCCTCACTTCTGGTCTTGGAGGAGGCCCTACCCTCGCTGACGTAGTGGTTGTGAAGCTACGGTGGAGGGGGACTCCCGACTGGGATATCCTCCTCCATCGGTGGCTCACTTGCTCTGGCCACGGCTCTCTGCGCTTCACTGCCTTGAGTTGAGCTGCTCTGGTCCCTGGTGCCTGCGCCGTAATCCTTTACAGCCTAGGGCTGAGTAAGCAGACCCCTCTGTAACTTTGGTGGATGCAGTGCAGCGCGAGCTGAAAACCGACACAGCCCATCACATGAAGACAGCACTCCTCACACGCACTGGATCGGGAGTAGAGCAACCAAAACGCTCCTCCCTCCAGGGAGTAAAAGCGCCCACCACACGTTTTGCTCTGTAGTGTAGCAACAGAAGGTAAAGGGCACATCGCTCACAGCACGCTATATTTTTCGAATTCCCCAGGGCCAGTCACAAAGCCCTGGTAAATCCCTGGGTCAGAGAACAGGGCACAGGCAGGCCAGCACACAGTGTCCCTTGGCAGAGTGGCAGTCCCTTTCACTGCCCAGCAGGCAGCAGTTTCAGTCCCATAAGTAGGTAGTCCCAGATGGCGGTTCCTCCTGGCACACAGCAGTCCCCAGGTCTAACACAGTGACTTTTTCTGACATGGGGTCACAGCCCCTTTACTTATAGTGCCCATGTCTTTGTTCTGGGGGCACTTTAAAACATACTTACAAGTGCACAACAACTCCGATTCACATTGTAAGCCCTGCTCCCAGACACATCACAGGGGGGTGGAGCCAGCATTGTAGAAGGCAGGCACAGCCCTATTCAGGTGCAGGTGCTACTCCTTCCACCACTCCAAATGCAGACTGGGACTATTCAGGTGCAAGGGAAAACTCCTCATCTACTCTAAATTCAGCTCAGGTCTATTCAGCCTAGCGCTGAGTCACCCAGGAAAGGCAGAACACACCTCAATCCCCCCCCCCCCCAGGGACTGGCTGGAGTGAATGCGCATCTCCTTTTCCCTGTCAGTCAGAACCAGACGGTCAGTACAAATCCAGGCAGGACACAAAGACACATAAGCACAAGAAATGCCTACTTCTAAAAGTGGCATTTCTAAAATAGTAATAATAAATCTACTTTCACCAATAATCAGAATTTATCACAACTATTCCAAACATACCAAATATGGTCAGGCTACCCCTCTCTGATCAGAAATTACCACTAAAGCACATATCAGGGAATCCCGAATGCATCCCTATGAGAGGGCAGCCTCACTGAAGTGAGAAACCAATTAGGCTGTTTGTCACTACCAGGACATGCTACACAGTTAAGGCACATATCCTACCTTTTTCCTACATCATACCCTACCCATAGGGCTAGCTAGGACCTACTTTAGGGGTGGCTGATATATAGTAAAAGGGGAGTTGCAAATATGGCAACCACTTTAAATGCCACGTCATGGCATACTGCGCACGCAGGCCCTGCAGTAGCAAAATCCTGAAACAGGTTCAAAAGGCTGCTCCAGTGGGTGGCGCAAACAGCGCTGCAAGCCCACCAGTAACATTTAATTTACAGGGCCTGGGTATTTGGGATGCCACTGTACAAGAGACATATGAGTACCATTGAGTTGGGCAACAACAAACATCTGTTATTCAGCGCCAAGAGACCTCTGGGTGAACGTGCGTTTTACAAATACACATGTTACGTTATGTTATGTTATGTTATGTTATGTTATGTTATGTTATGTTATGTTATGTTATGTTATGTTATGTTATGTCATGTTATAGGTACATTAAATATGCCAACAGGTGTAGACCAATCTCACCAAGTTTACAAGAGGGAGCACATGCACTTTAGCACTTATCAGCGAACAACAATTCAGAAAAAATACAGGAGGAAGGTAAAAAAGTTCTGGGATGACCCTGAAACAAGGGCCAAGTCCAACACTTGGGAAATGTGGTGAGAGCATCTCGTGGGCATAGTGATTATTGTTGCAGGGAAGGGGGGGCACCAGTGCAAATAAGTTGATGATGTCTTTGCAGGTTGGGGGACCACGGTCCTGTCATTGGCTGTGGCGGGCGTGTAACCCTCCAGTATGTTGGACCCAGTTTCACCAGTGCTCTCCCGCTCCCATGGTTAAGTAGCCTACATACAGGCGTGCAATTGTAGTGACGGGGCGCACTTCAGGGTGGGCGTGTGTCATTTTTCACTTCAATGTTAAAGAGATAGGTTTCCCAACATTTGCCACTGGTCCCTTAGTCCCTTTTTGTTTCCTCTCTGGATTATGAAACTGACTGAGATCAACTGGCCTGTCCTCACCAGTGCTGTCGGGCTATTTTACAGTGTGCAGATCCACCTCAGATAGCCTGGGCCAAACCCCATGTGATCTAGAGTTAGCAATAGGAATTCCCAACTCCAGGTATCAAACGTCTTTCAATGTCTAGTGACGCTGCCGCCTGGCTATGGGTTTCGGGGGGATGCCTTGATTGAGGCATAGCTGGTGACAGATAATAAGAAAAGTATAAAATAATAAGAAAAGGATAAATAACATCCAGTATGAATCCTGATTGACCTTCAGGCAGGAGAGTGTTGAGTATGGGGAGCCGTCGGTTCACTAGCACTCTGCCTAACCTTTTACAGTGTAAGTTCAGAAGTGATAGAGGGCGATAGGAACTGACGTTCAGTGGGTCTCTGCCAGTTTGGGTAAAACTACAATCAGGGCCCCCTGGAGTAAATCCGGGAGATGCCCTGTTGTTCTGGCCTCATTAAACATCTCCAGTAGGTGTTGAGTGGTTTGAGTGGAGATGGTGACGTAACGTAATACTCAATTTGCAGCCCGTCCATGTCTGGCGTTTTGTTCTGAGTGATTTGGGAGATAGCTGCATGTATTTCCTCCAACTGCAGAGGCTCGTCCAGTTTGGCCCACTGCAGCAAGGTCAGTTTTATCAGTGGTAGGTCAGGTAAGAACTCCTTTGTTTGTCCCAGCAGTGGGGAATGTGTTGCTCTCTACGGTCCTTGATAGTACTCCTGGAATGCAGCATTGATGGCAGTCTGTGTTTTGACTAGTGTGCAGTTAACTACTCTAATTGCTCCGATTGGGGTACATAGCTGATCTTCCTGAGAGAGCCATGCCAGCAGTCTCCCTGACTGATACCCCTCGGCACGCAGTTTGGCTAGATGCCACTAATAATCATGTTTCCCCGGGCACACTTCTCCTTTGCCGCGCTGCTAGCACATCTGCTGGAGTTGCTTGGCTGTCGCTGTTTTGTCACCCACCCTTATCTTTAAGGGCTGTACTTCTCGTTGAGAGCCACCAGCTCCTCCTGCAGGTATTGGAGTAGCCCCCATGAGGCCACCGACACTGCCTTCACTTTATGACTTTGTGTTCATCCAATTTCAATTCCCAGGAGGGGGTGGAGCCTTTGTTAAGGTCAAAGTGGTGAGAGAGCCCTTCTATTATTACAAATTATTTTATTTTTTAAACTTGTAAAGCGCGCAAATGCCCAAAGGCTTCTCGGCGCTACGGACGTGACAGAGAGAAGCAAAATTATTGATTAAACAGCCAGGTCTTTATTTTTCTTCTGAAAGCCAACAAGGTTTGGCAAGATCTGATCTCCAACAGGGGAGAATTCCACAATGTTGCCGTTGAGACAACAAAACGGTCGCCCGAAGAGGCAGTTTTGGTCCATGGCACTGACAGAAGATAGGCATTGGAAGATCGAAGTGGCCTGTTGGGGGTATGGATGACTAGAGAGTTTAGAAGGAAATGTGGACCTAAGTTTCGAGAGGCTTTATAGGCAATGCACAGTGCCTTAAATTTTATTCGATTCCTCACAGAAAGCCAGTGGTAACTTTTGATTACATGTACAATGGGTTTGAATTTGGGGGTTCCTGAGAGCATTCTGGCTGCTGCATTCTGCACAGATTGCAGTTTTAGAATGACATTTTGTGGTGCATTAGCAAAGAGTCCGTTACAGTAGACCAGAGAGGACATCACAAAGGCAGCGCCCAGCGTCCTTCCTGAATTGGGAGGAAGGTATGAAGGATCTTTTTGATTGTTCTAAGTTTGTAAAAAAAGGCAGTGAAGATTGCGTTCGCATGGGGTGCAAAGGTCAGTTTGTCGTCAAAAATAACTCCCACGTTTTTGACTTTAGAGACAGGGTTTTAGTGCTGGACCGAGATCTGAGGGCCACCAGGAACTAGACCAGATGGGAGAAAGCTTACCAAAAATCATGACCTCTGTTTTATCGGAGTTAAGTTTAAGACAATTGCTGGCCATCCAATTACTGATGGCCAACATGCCTTTTTGGAAGCTGGCTGCCATCCTTTCTCCGATGTTCTTTATAGCGAGCACCAACTGTGTTTCATCAGTGTACGATGTTAGGCCCATCTCTGGCTAAGTCCGATACATAGATTTTGAAAAGCGTCAGACTTAGGGATGAGCCCTGTGGAACACCGCACTGTAAAGTCATCTGGGCAGAATGGAAGTTGCCCAGTGTAACCGTCTGGGTCCGGTTGAAGGAAAAGGAGGACAGTAGATCTCTTGCTTTGTCCTGGATACCCATTGCAGTGACACGGTCGATCAAGGTGTTATGATCGACCGTGTCAAATGCAGCGGAGAGGTCCAGCAGGATGAGAATTGCCATCCCTCCCTGGTCAAGGATAGATCTAATTTCCTCTGACGCCTTGATCAGTGCGGTCTCGCTACTGTGACTTTTACGAAATCCAAATTGGGTGTCGTCTAGTCGGTGGTGATCTTCTATGAACTTAGAAATTTGAATATTTATTAGTTTTTCGGCCACTTTGGCCGGGAAAGACAGACCTATAGTTTTTGGTGTCCTCAGGATCCAAATAGGATTTTTTCAGGAGGGTTTTAAGTATGGTGTTTTTCCAAATAGTCGGGTATTTACCAGAGAGAAACATTGAATTACATATCTCTGTCAGTACAGGGGCTATGATTTCAGTGACTGGGGAAAGAACAGCTGCAGGACATGGATCATTGGCTGAGCCGGATTTAATGGAGGCCATGGTATTAGTGACTTGAGCTATGCTAACTTTTTGAAACTGCACTAAGAGAGGCTCAGGATTATATGCAAATGGATGTTGGGTGGACGGATTTCTATGACCCGAGAAGTTGCAGTAGATGTTATTAACTTTGTCATAGAAATTGTCTGCTAGGGTATTGCAGAGTGCTTGTGAGTGTGCCGGAGTAGTTTGTACCCCCTCGTCATCCCTATGCCTGTCCACAGCATATGGGACCCACTGCAATTCAAATGAGCACCCCACTGATGTATGCTGATGCGTATGTGCAATACACTCGCCCCCTCTACATTAGGCTGACCTTTTGTAGCTCCGCTAGTGTGAGATGTGTTTCTTGTAGGATGGTGATGTGCATGTGGCGGCATTTGAGGTAAGCATAAATGTGGCTGGTAGCACTTGGTGGGAGTAACCGTGCCTCACACATTCCAAGTTAGGACATTATACTGTGGGGTGTGGTTATCTGCAGTGGTCCCCATTGTGTGAGCTAGTGGTGGGTGGTGTGAGTGGGGGGGGTCGTGCCCTTCCATACCCTGTGTGTGTAGTATATTGCATCAGATTAATCCATCCTCCGCCACAAGTGGTGCCCCATGAGAAACCATTTGTGACCAGCAGACCCTACATTTGACTTCTTCAGAACAGTAACTAGAACAATAACTTCAAGGAGCCTGAAGGGCAGTGCCCCTCCAAGGTCATTAGACACTTGTGTATCTGTCCATAATTCCTCAACTTGTAAGTAATAACTGAAAAAACTAAAGAAACAAGCAACTACATCCTCTTCGGAACTCATGCTGGAGGTGGTTTTGCTGCTGGGATGGTCTCCTCAGGCTCGGCCTGTCTCAGAGAGCATCTGACCTGCTAACGTGAACACAAGCCATTGCAATAAAGCAGGTTCGGAATGTTTCTGCTTTGCCTGAAAGTACAGTTCCCAGTAGTAGTAGGGCATTTGCAATTACTCGTCAGCTGACCTCGGTGGAACTTTCAGAGCATGAGCACTGTTTGTGATTGAGGTCCCAGATTCTCCTACGTCCGAGCCAGAGTCCGATACGTGTTCGGATAGCAGTAGGAATAAAGGGTTCTTGATGTGTGGGGATGCCGTCGCCACCACTCGTGCCTGTTCTGCTGTCGCCTGGTCTTGGGTGGGTCATGTTCGAGCATTCCTGTGTTACCTGTGTCTAGGGCAGGGGACCACCACTCCACTTCTGCTTGGTTTTCCACATGGTGTTAATCAAGCCTTTCGTGTGGAGGCAGGTTCAAACATTTTTGGGTGTTGAGAAGATGTAGGAGGTTTCACCATTTATTTCCTTGAGCCTTGCTAGAAAATGTAGTGCATATTGGAACTGTAGCTCCCATAGATGGTGTTATCATTTATATTGGCGCATCTAAGACACTCCACCTCAGCTTTAAAGTCAGGATTTGCCCCAATTTCTGTGTTCTTGTATCTCCTGGGACCATACATACGGAAACGTTGCAGGATTATCTCTTGGACCTGATAGTTGAGGAATCAAGTAATAAGTGGCTTTGGTGGTGCTCCAGGTGATGGCAGCCTGCCATGGATGTGGTGTGCCTATACCATGGAAAACAGCTTTGAGACCTTGTTCTCTAGTCTGGTAGCCATCAGCCAGTTTTTGAGGAAGAGCTCGGTGCTGGGTTCCGATCGTTATGGAAAACATGAAGCTGATGTTGTTTCCCCGTGAGTGCCCCTACATGTCCTCCGCTCTGGTATGTAAGGAGGCTATCTCCTCCTACATGGCATTCAGGCTTGTTTGTAGTTCACAGAATGTGGGGCTCTTGGAGGTCAGAGCAGATTCTGCGTGGTCCATGTGGTCCACTAGTTTTCAGTGGTCCTCCCTAAATAAAGTCACATCTGAACAAACAGCATCTATTTACAGCCCCACTGATGTTTTAGTGCCCAGCATGGTGTGGAGGATTGTCTCGAATTGTGCCGAGCGCTTGTCAAGAGTGGATTCAAGGTGTTGCAAGGCACCCATGGTGTGATCAGTGGAGGTTGAAGGTGGCGCAGGGGCGCCGGTGTCTGAGGTCAGATTTCTGGTAGTTCTAGGTTCCCCCATCATGATGATGAAGGGCTGATGGGTGACAGCTATGTCTTGTCAGATGTGTGCAGGTCTGGGTCTTTCTTCCCCTCCAGCGTCCCGCAGAGGTCCAGTGTATGCAAGGAGATGAGCCTCTCAGTCACTGACCCCTCAGGGATTATGAGGTGCTCCCCAGTTAGTCTGCCATGGCGGGTGTGTGTCCAGGACATCCGTTTCTCCACCCTGGACCAACGTGCATTTTTTCATCCTCAGGCCGGGCACCCCTCAAGAAGCTGGTGAGGGTAGACGAGAGGGACCCGTCTGAAGGCGGCTTGTGGTGAACCAAGTAGATGTCACACTTCGTAATTGAGCAGTACTCATGTCGTCTGGGTGCCTCTGTTACTTACCACTCAAGCACTATTATTCCCCCTGTAATGGGTTTGCCACCGATGCAGAGCAGAAAACAAGGTCCAGTCAATTATCGCATGGTATTTCCAACGAGCCCGCTGGTGTGGGCTTCACTCTAGGGAGCTCCAGGTTAGATTAGGCCCAGATGAGCACAGTAAGGGCCTGCCCCTCGAGAAGAAACTGCCATAGGGCTGGGACCTGCTTGCGTGCCCCATGCTGTGTAGGTTCAGGGTGTTGGTCCAATAGAGGACTTCTAGCGCTTCCTTACACCCTGCCCGTGTCGTTCAGTAATGAGTGTGCCCCACAGCAGTGTGCGCCAGTCCTTAGGCTTCAGGCATTTTGAGGCCCCATTCAGTCCTGGGTGCCAGGAGGCAGGGCTGTGGAGACCCCAAGCGTGCCCCCTGAAGGGCTGCTACAGGTCTCTTGGGTTCCCTAAAGCTGCCTAGGGGCTGCAGTCGCTGGTATGCACACGGGGGAGGTGGGCAGCCACGCTCTCCACCGCAGGTACCTTCAAGCCCATCTGATGCTGCTGGTCCCAACCTCTGGTATGGTGGCGGGCCCACACTTGGCAGTAGGGCCCTGAGTTCCTTCAGGTGGCTGCACCAGTGAGTCACAGGCCGTCTTCCATTCTCGGTGACAGTGCAGTCTCGATGCTCCCTCGCTGAGGGGCTGCTGCATGCCTCTTGAGTCGGCCTCCACTCTGACTCCTCTGCATGGGCTCCAGGACCTCTCCTGACTCTCCCGGCCTGCGACCACCCCTGGGGAAGTCAGCACGGGTAGAATGGCACAACTGCAAGTCAGATATCACAGATTTGACAGGATGTAATGCGGGCCTGGCACAGAGCTCACTAAAAGAGCTTCCTATGTGGCCGCCATCTTGGCCACACCCCAGATCTTGTTCTTTCTAGAGTAGAAAAAAATGTATAGGTGGTCCAGATGATGATAAAGATACCACAAATAAACTTTTCTGCAAATTCTCCTGCAAATAAGCATTTTGTATATATTTTTCTTTCTCAGTTAAGAAATGTATTTGACAAAAAGGAGCAATTGTGTCAGTTGGAATAGCACAGTTACATTCTCTATAAGCAGGAACTAAACAAACTTTTTTTTTCTCCTTTTCTTTTTTTTTTTTCCTCATTTGCCTTGCCCTCCTTTCAAGAAACCGCCAACCACCTAGCGTGTCCAACCCAGAGAGACTTAAGATTTTGACTGTCTCCCGCACCGCGACACGATTTGGCATTATTGGTAGGAGACGGAACTTGAAATAAAGCCCAGAGGGGAGGGGGGGGGAGTGAGCTTGAACTTACTCCATCTCAGTGTTTTTCAACCTGTAGGACCGACAGTGAAACGGGGAGCCCAGGTCCTTGGAGTATACTAGGCATAATCATAAGGGGGGGGGGGGGGGGGGGAATATATAAATAAATAAAAATAAACCCCCGGAACACTATCTCCACTGGACCATCAAATCCCAAAAAGCCAAGGTACGTTTACTACAGGTTCTGGCCAAGTCCACCTTAGATGTTTCATATAGGGAGGTCAACCAGACTGAGTGTGATGGGGCCGTATTTTCCACCCAAACTTTACAGATTTGCCTCCTGGCCAGGAGAATTGCATAGAACAGAAAGGGCCTTGCCAGCATCAAAGCCAAAGATTATTAGTGGCAATGTAATGGACTGAGATGTATTTAAAATAGAGTCCTAAGTTGATTTCACTTCTTCCCAGACCCAGCCGATGTAGGGGCAGTCTTTAAACATATGCACATCTGATGCTTCAATATAGTTGCATTTATTACATTTCTTTCCTGGGAGGAATTTAGACAGTCTCAGGGGCGAGAGGTAGGCCCGATGTGCTGTGAACAGCTGGTTACGTCTCAACCACGCCGGTTTAACGATTTTATAAAGGAGGGTGAAAGATTTTATCCAGGTCTCCCCCACTGGGCGCCTAACTCTACCCCCCACAACTCGTCGGGTAGAGCAAACTCCCCATCAACCTCCTCCAGCAAACTCCAATACCACTGGGCCACCTCTTTACCTCCCCCTGGTCTCTCTACCAGCTGCTGTTCCAGGTTACTAACCTTCCCCAATGATGTCCCTTTCCGACGCAAGACCCTGGCCCAGCTATCTAACTGTAGATATTTAAATCTAGAGAAACCAGGGCCCACCTGCTCCCGTAGCTCCTCCCAGGTCCTCACCGTCCCTTCTGCCAGCAGCTGTCCCCATCTTGTTATCCCCACTTCCCTCACCGGGATCGACAGTCTTTCCTTTAAACATAGTGGTAGGCCTGGGGAATTCCACACAGGTGCAAAGTTTGAATAATAAGGCAACCCAAATCTCTTTCTAATCTGTGCCCAGGCTTTCGCCAAGGACAGAAGAATTTTTAACTTGACTTTTTTGAAAAATTTCTGGTCCCCAAATTTAAACTGGAATCCGTCAATTGGTAAATCCGCTCCTACTAGCATGGCTTTGAACATTGTCCCAGAAGATGACCTCAATGGTGTTTTTAAAAGCATTCTAGAGTGGGACCGCTGAAAAGCCCATGCATAGTACTGCAGGTCAGGCAAAGCAAGACCCCCTTTTCCCTCCTCCTCCTCAACTTCTTCCATGCCAATCTGGTTGACTTATAGTTCCAAATGAAGGAGTTTATCTCTCGCTGGCACTTATCTAAGATTTTGGCGTCCAGAGCCTGGGGAATGGTATTGAAGATGAATGTAAATTTGGGGAGAATAGACATCTTTATCAGACTCACCCTACCCAGTATGGTAAGTGGGAGATGAGCCCAAGATTTTAGTAGCTTCCTACATTTGTTATAGATTCGCTCTAAATTGATTTGTGCAATATCTCCAATGTCTTGAGTCACCCGTATTCCTAGGTAACGCATAGAGTTGGTCACACCCAGATGTAAATTGGGGATATTCCAAGCCATGATATCTGTTTTGCTGGCATTGATCTCTTACCCCGAAATACGCCCAAACTCCTCCGCCCTTTTAATAACTGCAGGAAATGATGCCACGGGATCAGACGTAAGGATGAGAATATTGTCTGCGTAGAGTGCAACCCGCTTCTCCCACTCCCCAAATTTAAAGGATGGAATATTTTTATCTCCCCGCAAGACCTGGGCGATGACCTCCGCTTTAAGAAGATGTGTCTCCTGTATGGCGAGGATCTGTAGAATACAATCTCTTCTACTCCTCACGCGCAGGCCATTGACATTCCAGGACATGTATTGAACAGAAGTCATCATTTGATATCCCTCACCCTCCCTGTGCACCACCAACTGGCTATTTTATTAAACTGGAGCTGAAAATATGCCCAGCTAGGACATGTACCAAAATTAAGACGGGCAGACTCATGAGAACTTTTTGCCATTACACCCCTCCCCCCAAAGAACCCCTCACCCCTGGAAAACCCTCCCATACTTATTCCGGCCTGATGTATAGCCAGATTTACATCCTCTAACAGCCCTCCCCCTCCTGCACCGCATAGCGCTGCTGAAACCGATCGAGTACCGATCAAGTTACCTATCAGAGAACACAACTGAAATCCACCCCGATAATCTAAAAAAAGCAACAAGGGCCCCACCCTTTTTTTTTCTTTTTCTTTTTTTTTTTCTCCTTCCCTTGTATATTTTTTTTCCAATGTTTACCCCATTTTATGTATACTATTAGTATTTATTAACTCCTCTATGTGACTCTTAACACCATTATTTCTTTATTCAGAAGCAAAGATTTTTTTCCCATTTTACCTCCTCAATAATATGCTCCTTACCTTATTTTCACTATCCCTGAAAAGGGTTTTAAGAAAGGGTATCAGATAGCCAAAAGGTTCTTAGGACTAATATTTAAACATACATACTACAAGTGGTGGCAGGAGATAAAGACAGCATTGGAGCTAAAGCTAGATGTTGCTGAATGTTGCTATGTTAACTTCCGCCCTGAGAGTGGATTCCTATGGATTCCAACAGCTCATCGGCCTCTAAGGGGGATCTAATATTGTGCATCTTGTTGTTGTACATCACACGTAAGAATGCGGGAAACCGCATCTGTACTGTTGCCCCGAAAGACCTGAACTTGTACATTCTCTGGCCGAGTTCCCACTGTCTGTCCAAAGTGGATTTAGAAAGATCAGACCGTACCTCGAAAGAGAAGTCAGGGCCCTTTAGTGTTTTCGCTTTTAGTGCAAGGTTTAAGATTTTTTCCTTCAGAGTATAAGTAAGGAAATTGATCAAAATCTTCCTAGATTTCGTTCGACCAGGGTTTAAGCGGAATGGGTCCTGATGTATCCGCTGTATATCTTTGTCAAGCTCCTCGGCTGATTCTTCAAGATTAAGTGAGTCCTTGACATCCCCACCTTCCTTTCCTTCCTGGATCTTCAGGAGCCGAAGATTATTTTGCTGTGAATAGTTTTCCAGCGATTCGACCCTCTCCCACATAGCATCTCCCTCTCTCCGTAAATTTTGAATTTTGTAATGTAATGTAATGTAAATTGATACTTGTATAGCGCACTACTCACCCGCAAGGGTCTCAAGGCGCTTGTACGAATACCACTGTGGAACCCATCTTGGCTTTCCCTGTGAGGCGTCCACTCCTGGGCACCCCCAAGGTGGAGGCCAGGCATCCTTAGCGTTGTGGGGGCTGTTGTGGAGATTAAACAAGCTATTGCCCAGAGTGGGACTCCATGATTGGAATAGGCACCAAGGAGAGAATGATCAAGTCCGTGGAATTTTTTAGCCCAAGACCCGCCGAGGTGGGGAATTGAACCTTGGTCCCGGGCTAGACCTCTGCACCAGGGTCTGCCTCTCTAATCATTGAGCCACACTTCTGGACTTTTGGACTCGGCAACCTCTAGGTTGGACTTCAGTAGCCCCACAGAGCCCTCGAGCACCTCTGTTCTCTCACATAAACCATCTACTTTCCTCTCTAAAATCTCGCATGATGCCCTTATCTCGTTCTGGTTGATCTTAGAGACTGAAAAATCACTTCTTATTTCTTCCCTCATTGATGCTATTGATGCTACTAGGGCCTCAAGTGTGTTTCCAACCCCCATACCATCCACATCCTTCCCTTCTTTATCTGCAACTGCCACCTCTTCCAACACTGTTGGTGCCTGCTCACAGGTGCCATCACCCTCAGCTACTGCTTCTAGGAGGGGGGAAGGGTCAGCCATCCCTGACTCGGTGATAGTGGTAAATCCTAAAGGTGTTGGTGTATATGGTGTATATGTAGACGTAGATGTAGATGCGTCCGTGGCTGTAGCTGGTAACAAATCCAGTACCTGGGGTAACACTTTAAAGTATGAGCGCAAGGAGGGGGTAATCCTTGCCGTACTACTCTTGGAATACTTGTTATTAACCCCCCTCTTCGAGCTGCCCCCTGGGTTTCGTACCTTTGCCCACCTCCTTACTACTGCTTCTAACCCTCTGGTTAACCCCTATACTATCTTCAGTAGCAGCCTCAACCTCCACCTCTG
Organism: Lissotriton vulgaris; assembly: GCF_964263255.1. Classification (NCBI taxonomy): domain Eukaryota; kingdom Metazoa; phylum Chordata; class Amphibia; order Caudata; family Salamandridae; genus Lissotriton; species Lissotriton vulgaris. The sequence continues at coordinate 1,005,440,997 of NC_141695.1, forward strand.
CACCCTTGTTTACCGCTGCTCCTTTCTCAAGCCTAACCCCCTCTTTAGCTGGGCATTCTGGGACTTGTAGCTTTTTCCCTGATTTCTGACCTTTCCCCCGTTTTTTGCTCACACTTTTGGGGGCCTGCCTCTTGTTTGTAGCTTTACTACAGCTGACAGCCTCTGTGACACCTCCCCCCCCCCCCAACCTTACTGCCAGGATCCACTGCTGGTTCTTTGGGGGTTTCGAGGGCTTTCACCTCCCCGGTCTCTTTTCTGCCGGCAATGCATTCCACTGGACCCCCGCTGGGATTTCCGAGAGAGACGCTGGAAAGTACTTGTTGGGGGCCAGCGACCACCCCACCTCTGCTGCAGCCTGATTTGCCTCTAGGGAGTCCCCGAGCTGCCGCTGTGCAGTCACGCCTGAGCTCCATGGCTGCTCGGCTCCACTGTGGCAGGGGAAGGGGTGGGGGGCGGGGGGGGAAATTGTAGACTTGCAGCCAGGCACATCCAAGGAATCACCCGAGGATAGCGGCAAAACCAGCCGGAACAAGGAGAGATCTGGTGAAAATTTCTCACGGGGGTATGATCCAAAATTACGGGTCCGTTATGCCTCAAAGGATCACCATTCGGAGCCAGCAACGCAGCGGTGCATCGAAGGGCTGTTTGGACGCGCGCACCGCACTAGCCTGCGGCCGCCATGTTTATCCCCAGCGAAATGCCCGAGGACTAGTTTGTTGTAGAGGAGGAAAGGGACAAGTAGGGGGTTTGAAAAGATCTATGGATGATGCGTACTCCAACCATTATCCATTACTACTCCAATCTAAAAATATGAACCACATCCAAAAATCACATCAACACTTCACTCTGACTCCAGTCAACGAGAATCCCAGACTGGAACTAAACAAACTTTACGCATAGTAAAAACTGAAGAAAAAAAAACTATTCGAAATTTGATGTGGACTCCTAAATTGTATTGCTGTGTCACCAAAACCGTCTTAAAGCATAAAAATCATCTTGGTAAAGCTGTGATGACAAGGAAATTGTTTGAGTAGACCAGCTGTCATATGGATTATCAGCCTGATTCATCAAAGACCCGTTTTGCGAGTCTATAATAGCGATTCATAAGGAATCGCTATTACAGACTCGCAAAACGGGATTCATGTAGGAATCGCAAAATAAAATGCGATTTCTACACATTCCTTATTTGCGATTAGCAAATTGCTAATCGCAAATAAGGAATAACTCCCCATTCATTCCTATGGGCCAAAAGGCCTTTTTCTATTTCAAAGTAAGAACCTCATCCACAAACCCACCTCCCACACCCCCTATCCCGGAATGAATGCATATGCGTAATATACATCTGATGATAGTACATTGTGACAAATGACATTGCTCTTGCGGGGAATGAGATTTTGGTATCAATTTATAATCAATTTAATAATTTATCTCATTCGTGAATTTTGGACCGCTAGTATCTGTCGTTGAGTAAAAGACAACCCCCACATAGGTTTAGTTAAACCCCATTAAATGACGCCACTCTGAAGAACCACTTACAACTGATAAAGTTTAAAAGTTTTATATAAAAGTCAAATTTGAATGCAAATACAATCCTCTCAGGATAAATCTCAAAGTATACAAAGAATACAAAATCAATTCCAAAATCAGCAATTTAAAGTTTCGATGTGAAGTGGTTCCTTTGCGTCATCTACAGAAAGAGAAAATTAATCAAGTTAAATCTGTCCCTACTCTAAACTAGGTGACATCCCTACTTCGCAAGTTTCTTCCCTAAAAAGGTGTCAGCAGTTTGACTCCCTAAGAAGTTCAAACTCTCTTAGCCTCTAAAGGTAACTTAAGTTTCAGAAGCAGTACCCTATCTGCCTACCCATCCGCTCTTCTAAGGGTCCTCGGCCTACTGCTCCCTTGCGCTCTGATCTCTCTCAGCGCATCTGCTCAAGGCATCTACCCTTCTAACTTGCCTCTCGCTGTTCTCTCTGAGCTCTTCGCTATCTTATCCCCGGGGTGCTGTCCCTAAAATACACAATCACAGTGTGGGTGGAACGCCCCTTCACGCCCACCACGGACTTTCCCCATTGATGTCATCTTCTAGCTTTTTCCATGACTTCATCTCTTCGCGTCGTCCGTTAGGTTGACCCTTCTCCTTAGATGTCATCTTCATCTTCTTGTTGGTGACTTTAATCGACACTTTCCAGATCAAAAGTCAAATGACCTTAAACAAGACTTTAACCTAAAATATTTCTTAACCTTACTAGATCCTGTGAATGGTCATTCAAAAACAAAGCTCAAATTCCAATCGCCTCCTCTCATGTTTAGGCAATAAACTTCGTTCGACATTTGTCACCTTAAATCTAACAAATGCTAGACTCTTCGGCTCGCACATTCAAGTGAAGACTATTCACGACTCCTGTGAGCCCACTAAATTACCAACAGCGGACTACACTCTTGCGAACCCTTGGTCAGTCAGGTTATAATCACAAATGACCTAAAGTCTTGCAACATTCCTACAACTTCTTTTACATAGTATAACCTTTAGCATACATTTATATATGCTCGCATCTAGCAATCCCTTACTCCTGTGTGAATACATTTTACCTAATACAAATACGTAGAATATAACTTTAATACATGGATTATAATCTACATAGAATATAAACTCTATACATAAAACACAACTTTCACACAGAATATAAGGTTGTATTCCCATTGGTTACATCGTTATGCGTATACTCCTTGCGCATTTCTCCATGTTACATTTCTTGCCGGTTCTACATTTAAAGTTACACACGTTCTTCTGTTCGTAAGCATTTCTACACATTAGCCCACTACGTATACGGGCCTTCTATTTCTAATACATTCTAAAGTGAATACAGTTACATTTATTTCTTATACCACGTTATCCCTTCTGTTGACCTTTATGCTATAGATGTCAACTTTACATTCGATATACATTTCATTCCTACGTTTACACGATATGCTTCTAAATATGGCCTATACATAATTCTTATTCAAATTTGCGCTCTCTCAGTCCCCCCTTTGATGACTTTTTGGAGTCATCACTAAATGCAATTTGAATAATACCCTTAAACAGAACTAGTTACATCATTTCCTCTTTTCATCATTTCAAGTGCTCTCAAGCTTTTATACTGTTGATCTCGTATAGCAGCTAATCTCCTTTCTTGTTCTCTCATCGATCTTTGTAACCGGTTCGTCCTATACCATTTATATAGTTTTACAAATCCTAACAATGTGATTATACAAATTAATACTATTAATACAGGTTTTAATATGTACCATACTATACTTTTGCCAAGGTTAGCAAACCAACTTCCAACCTTTCCTACTCCATTACCTACTTTTTCCCAAACATTTATTTTTGTCAAATCTTCGATTTCTTGATGAATCTGTGTAATGTTTCTTATAACCTTCTCAAGTGGTTTTGAATTATCAGGAATATAAGTACAACATTCCTGAACCTTCAAAGCCTTGCAAACTCCGCCTTCTTTTGCTAATAGCACATCAAGAGCAAGTCGATTCTGAAGAACCATTGCTCTGATCGATTGCATTTCACCTTCTATTAACATTAATGACCTTGCCGTACTTGCAGATAATCTATCTACGACTGTTGCTAGTCTCCTGATCTTAACATCGTTAAGTATTAAACCTAACATAGGAAACATCGCTCCAAATACGTCTCCTACTACTTCTGCATCTCCTACTTCCCTTTTCGTTCTTGTCGAAGCCTTTCCTTCTATGATCGCTAAATCCTTTGCATGATATATTTTGGGGAAGACAATTGCCAAGTAACACGAACCATACCAATTGTCAGGCAGTTTTACATAGGCATTTCTCCCGCATACAAAATACACATTAGGAATAGCTTGCATCCCTTTCATAAAATCTTTCGTATAATACTCTAGCTTAAAAGCATGCTCACAATTTACTTCACCTACGAATTCACTCTCATAATATGTCTTGCTTCGAGTTAAACATAACTTTCCTTTCTGCGTTCTATCCAAAGCTATTGGACCATTGCTCCCTTTCTTCTTATGTGCCTTTTCTTCTTCGGTCCAATCTGTTTTCCACTGTCCTGACATTTTTAGAATCTTCTGTCTTCTGTATCGGTCATCTACTTGTCCTATAAACTTTTTCTCTATTTCTGACACCTTGCAAGTCAGATTATTTCTACGTGCGTATGATGTATCTAATGTATCCCAAGGAAGGAAGAATTTGGCTAGTCTATCCTCCTTTTTGTAATAATCCCACTTATTCATTTGTTTATAATTCGGAACTTCAGGCAGCACCGAATCATAATTTGAAAAGTAGTACTCAAATCCTTCTCTACCATAAAATATACTAAGCAGTAAACTACAAGTTATCCCATAAGTCAATGGGAGATGATGATATCGAATGCCATCATCTACAGAAGCCGGCAATTGCATACAAACGTAGCAATCTTTGGCCTCCATGGCATCGATATATTCGTACAATAATTTGGCATATGCATTTGACCTAAAGTTTCCCTGTGACTCGTCTACATGTAATCTACGAACTTCGTCTGCTAGTAACGCCTTTTTCACGTATAACATTGCTCTCCTCCTTCTTTCCCTCAAGAGCAGGTTTCAAAGTCGTTACAAGTTTTACATCTGCTATTTCTTTATCTATTTCATGTCCTATTATGTATGATATTGTCACTACTGTAATTATGAGACTAATTACTACTGTTATTAGTGTACCTACTATACATCTGGCTTTTCGATTTGGGTTGTCGTTCTCCATGTTGTCAAAACAGCGTGACTCTTTCTTTTGCGAAAAGTTTATCAGTTCAGTCCTTTGTTTGCCTTGTTTTCTTCTCAGTTTGTAAAGTGCTCTTTTATCTACAAAGTCTCTTTTTCGCAACAATGTCTCTTTATTTTAACAACAGGCAACCCTAACCCTTCTCCGTCCTCTAAATGTAATCCCTAAATGTATTCTTCTTTCCGCTCGGCGCTAAGTTATCTTCTTCTTTATAACTTATATACAAAAGTCTTTTATGCATCAACAATTATTCTCGTACCTGCAGCTCTCGCAACAAGTTCCAATAGTTCAAAACGTATGACTTTGTCTTCTTCCTCGGATATTTGATGACCAAATGTTGGAAATTGTAGTCTGTTTAGCACTAAATCTTTAATCTGACTCAAGTATGGGGGTATAGGAAGTGTGAAAGTCAGTAATCCCTCAGTCTCGAGTCCAGGAGTCAACATCCATATCTCCACTGCCACAAATGGATCGAGATCGATTACTTTCACGTTCTTCACTCTCCCAGATTTCTGTCCCCAAGACATCTGCTAGATAAGTCCACTCTGGGGTGGCGTACCTTCTGCAGGGCACACGTACCCTTCTCGATCTTCTTGGACTCTCAGTGCCTGAGTCTGTAGTTTCTTCTTCTTGATCTGAATCTTCAGCGATCGGGACAAGAGTTTTCTCCTGTTGTGCCTTTAGACTTGGCCTCCTTCTTCCCTCCGGCCAACTGGCTTCGTCACTCCTTGTCCTCCTGCTCCTTGTTCTGGGACTTGTTTCTTGATCACTCTCTGCTTGTTCAGTATCAGATTCGGTCTCCCAGTTACTTTCTTCTCCTGATACAACTTCGGTCTCACTAGTGTCCTGACCTTCGTCGATCTGTTCCGACACAGGTTCAGCCTCTTCGATCACCTCTACAGCTTGGCTTTCCCCCTCTATGGCTTCTCCGCTTTCCGCTGGATTCTCATCCGAGAGAGGAGCTGTTTCTTCTAGAGGTGTTGGCACTCTTCGAGTGTGTGAAGCGTGTATCCAATTTGGCAGGCCTCCACACTTCACCGCAGTATTCGTAACAAGTATGACTTGAAACGGTCCTCGCCAACGCACGTCTAAGCAGTTCTTCCTGACATGCTTCTTCACCAAGACCCAGTCTCCCGGACTCAGGTCATGGCACAAATCTTGTGCTGATGGAACCTCTGCAGCCTGGACCTGGAGGGACACAGAATTAATGGCATCAGATAGTCCCTTGCAGTAGTCCAAGATCAAGTCGTCTGTGATGTTCAATAACGCTGCAGTCGGTACCGATGGCAATCTCATAGCTCTCCCCATTAGCACTTCATGTGGAGAGAGACCTGTTTTCCTATCTGGTGTGCTACGTATGCTCATAAGAACCACTGGAAGTGCGTCTGGCCAATTCAGGGACGTTGATGAACAAACTTTGGCAATTCTGGACTTAATTGTGCTGTTGATTTGCTCTACAATCCCTGAAGCTTCTGGTCGATAACTGCAATGGAGCTTCTGATCGATACTCAAAGCTGAGCACAACATCTTCACTATTTCGCTGTTGAAATGAGTTCCTCTGTCCAATTCCAAAGAGGATGGCACCCCAAACCTCGGTATTAACTCTCTAAGTAACAGTTTCGCTACTGTAAGTGTATCGCATCTACGTGTAGGGTAAGCCTCAACCCATCTAGAAAATATGCAGACAATTACTAAAACGTATCTGAGTTTGTTACATGGAGGCATTTCTATAAAATCAATCTGCATCCTATTGAAAGGCCCCCCAGACCTCCCAACGTGACTCAATGTAACTGGTGTTCTCTTTCCCACGTTTAGTTGCTGACAGATCGCACATCGCTGACATACTGCTTCTGCCGCTACCCTAAACTTGGGATTAAACCACGTTTGTCTGAATACTCTCACCATGGCATCTCTTCCTATGTGTGCTGATCCATGCAATTTCCTTGCCATTGGACTAATAAATTCATTTGGTAAAACTGCTCTCCCATCAGCAGAAACCCAAAAATTCATCTCGCTTTTTACACAACCCGCTGTTTCCCAACTCTTTTTCTCTTCATCGGGTGCATTCTCTTGAACACTCCTTAACTTATCCCACGTAACTACAGTGTCCAACAACATGGTCAATTCAGTTCTTTCCTGTACTCCCCCCACTTTCACATCAGTGTGAGAATATCCTTGCTCTGCGCAATAACGCGCTACCTCATCAGCATAGCGATTGCCCTGCGACACAAAGTCTACATTCTTCGTGTGCGCAGCACATTTGACAACCGCAATAGCTGTCGGGCCTTGCAATGCATCTAACAAAAGTCTCACGAATTCTCCATTCCTGATGGGAGAACCCGAGGAGGTCATGTAACCTCTTTGAGACCATAGCTGCCCGTAATCGTGAACTACCCCGAAACCATACTGGCTATCGGTGTATATGGTGACTCGAATTTTGTTACCTGCTAAACAGGCACGCGTCAAAGCAACAATTTCAGCTACCTGAGCGGAGTGTACTCCTTCCAGGCAAGCGGCTTCTACAACTCTGGTAATTGTGCAAACTGCATACGCTGCTCTCAGCTGACCAATATCGTCTCTTACGCATGAACCATCAACAAAGAAAATTTCATCGGGGTCAGTCAATGGCTCATCTACGATATCGGGTCTCGGTTTGGTGCATAGTTCAGTCACATCAAGGCAGTCATGGTCTGTACAATTTTCATCGTCCACCTCATTCGGAAGTGGCATCAACGTAGCAGGATTCAAGACGGAGCATCTTTTTAGGGTCACATTCTCGGCAGCCAGTATGACCTGCTCGTAGCGTGTGAGCCTGCTATTCGTCAGATGCTGAGTCTTAGTCCTGGTCATTAACAATTCCACAGAATGCGGTACGTACACCACTAACTGATGTCCCATTACCACACTTTCCGATCTTTCAATGCTGACACCCGTTGCAGCTACGGATTTGAGACATCCGGGCAACGCTGCGGCTACTGGATCTAATGTAGCCGAAAAATACGCTACTGGCCTACGCGCATCTCCGTGAATCTGAGCTAATACTGCTAAAGCGCATCCCTCTCTTTCGCAGCAGTAAAGCAAAAATGGCTTGGTGTAATCAGGCATTCCCAAAGCCGGGGCGCGACATAAGTCCTCCCTCAGCTGCAAAAATGTCATCAAACAATCTTTGTCCCATGGTACCGGATCACTCACTCCTTTGTGCGTCAGTTGTAATAACGGTTTTGCCTTCAGTGAGAAGTTGGCTATCCACTGTCGACAATAACCGACCATGCCTAGAAACATCCTGACCTCTCTTTGGGTTGTAGGCGCGTTCATTTTCATAATCGCCTCTATTCTGTCTGGAGACACCTTCCGTTTCCCCTTTTCAATCCTGTGGCCCAAGTATTGCACTTCAGTCTTACAATATTGCAATTTACTTGGAGACACCTTGTGCCCGTTCTCGGCCAAGTGATTTAACAAGGTGATGGTGTCTATTCTGCAAGCTTCCTCTGTTTCTGACGCAACTAGGAGGTCGTCTATGTACTGGACTAGAACTGAGTTCTTGGGCAGTACTAGACTTTCAAGATTTCTCTTTAAAAGCTGGTTAAAAATCGATGGGCTTTCTGTATACCCCTGAGGGATACGACACCATGTTAAAACGCGATCTTCCAGCTTAAAAGCGAAAAGATACTGGCTCTCTTCATCTAAAGGAATCGAAAAGAAAGCCTGGCACAAATCTATCACTGTAAACCATTCAGCTTGGAACGGTATCTGAAATAATATCACTGATGGATTCGGTACCACTGGACAACATGAGACAACAATATTATTAATCTTTCGAAGATCCTGCACTATTCTGTATTTTCCACTAGGTTTCTGCAAACCCATAATCGGGGAGTTACATGGGCTACCCACGATCTCCTTCAGTATTCCCTGTCTAATCATGGATTCGATCACAGGCTTTATTCCTGCTATCGTCTCCGGTGTCAACTTGTATTGTGGTGTTCTTGGATACTCGGCATTGGGTCTTACCATAATCTTTACTGGTTCTACCCCTTTAATCAATCCTATTTCTTCTCCAGTAAAATCCCACACCTCAGCTGACACTTTCTCCCTCAAATCTTGTGGAAGCTCCTCCACTGTTAGGGTAGGATATAGTTCCACGCATTCCTGCGAGTTTACAACTTTGAAATCGGCATCCTCATCATTGGTCTGCACTTCTACTCCTTCAGGTGTGCAATGTATTGTGCAATTCAATTTACACAACAGATCTCTTCCTAGCAAACACACCGGGCTAGAATCACAGATCACAAACTGATGTTCGTCACTGTAATTCCCTATCTTCACTGACACTGGTTCCGTCAAAGGATTCGTCATCCTCTTGTTTGCGACTCCTACCACCTGAATCATCTCTCCTGATATCGGCAGACCTGGGACTACCGCTGATCTCAACGTGGATCTAGTGGCTCCCGTATCCACCAAAAAGGTCGTAGGACATCCAGCTACTTCAGCCTCTACGTATGGTCCTCTCTGATCTACTTCCAGGGCTGCTCCTAAAGTACAGTCTTCTTCCCTATTCATTCGTTGCCCTGTAAGAGGATCAACGTAGTAGCATTCTTCTCCTCCTACGAACAATGGCATCTGTCTATAGGTTTTCCCTCCATTTGCAATTCGAGGCGGTTGAGGGAACGGGGCTCGAGGAGTCTGAGTCCCCCCTTTGATAAAATTTCCCTTGGGGACTGCAGTTCCTTTGACCACGTTATGCCGAACCTCTTCCTCCTCCTGTTCTAATTCCCCTGTCTCAATATTATAAGGACACTCGCGTCTCCAATGTCCCACCTCGTTACACTGATGACACCTTGTTGTCCTTTTCAGTGTCGCGATATCCATTCTTGGTCTCGGTCTTTCTTCCTCATCTCTGTTCTGGTTATTCTGTTTCTTTGCTTGCGTTCCTATTCCCTGTTGTCGCTGTCCACCCTTTCCAGCTGCTTGCATCTGTACTAACATCAGCTTTTCCTTAAGCTTCTTTGCCTTCGTATCTATCTCATCGCTACAGTATCTTGCATACCTCAGAATCTCGTCCAAAGGTTTGTTCTGCCAACAAATCAAATGCTGTTGAATCATCAAGCTGATGTCTGGTCTCAGTCCGAGAACAAACTTCGACACAAACTGTCCTATGTCTTTAGGATCCATTACGTCTAATCCACTGTACTGCTTGAATGCTTTTAGTAATCTTTCATAGAACTCGTGAACTGTCTCTTTGGGCTCCTGAGTTGTTCGATCTATCTTAACCCAGTCTATATCCTGCACCGGCACTTTCTCTTTTAGCCATGTTATTACCCTCTCGTATTTTTCCATGACTCTATCTGATGGACCACCGGTTTGGGTATCCCTCTGAGGCTCACAAGTGGGCCATTCAATACTAAGCTTGCATGCCGTCCACAAATCTCCGGGTACCACGATGTCGAACAAAGTGTTCAAATCGATCCACAGCACCTTAGAGATTTTCACGAATCTCTCTACCTGCTTGTACCACTCCACGGGATTTTCTCTAAGCTTCGGGAAGGAATTAGTGAATGCCGCTAAATCCCCCCTACTCCATGGTACATGCACGTAGTTTCCATTCGCAATTTCTCGCAAAGGGAAAGCTTCCATTCGCATTAGGTCTGTATCCTGAGACTTCACGAGTGTACTCCGTCTGACAGATCCCCTTTTGGACCATCTTTCCTCCCATCTATCCAGATCTCTCCATATCCTAATACACATAACCAATTCCCTTATGTGCACTCTTAACCCAATCGTTCTGCGCTCATCTAAATCTTGATCCGTGCAATTCAGCCTATGATTGGCCTGTAAAGCCTTAGTTCGTGATATGTCTATCATGTACTTTCCTGCTAGTTCGGACAACTTTTCATGAGCTGCCCTTGCTTTTCGAGTAATATCTTTAGATAAGAACAATATCTCATCTGGTGCATACAGATCTAGCCTCTCGATTGCCACTGTGCCATCAATTATTTCATCCAAGTCTGATTTTAAACTCATTACATCTATGCGTCTAGCTTTTATTTCAGCTCTCAGTACGTCAGTCCTAGGTTGTTCTCTCATATCCCTCTCACCTCCACTATGCGCCCTACGCCTAAGCACAGGTGAGTTATGAGGAATTTTTCTTTCATCCCTTTGTTCCCACCTCTCTAGATCCCAAGCCTTTCCATCTTCCCTTGGGGTGTGGTGGAACAATACTCCATCCCTTAATCCTACATCCTGTCTTTTTGATTCAGTCTCTCCAGATACAAGATAGGATCCTCCGTGCTGTTCTAAACCACTGTAACTTGCTTGCTGTCTGGTATCACTTAACAGACGATAAGGTCCTTCATGGCTCTCCATGCTCCCGCGATCTCGTTCGTGATCACCGGATGTATGGCGAGACGTTTCGCGACTCCCTATATTCTCATGACTTCGTTCCTGATCACCGGACGCATGGCGAGACCCTTCGCGACTCTCCATATTCCCGTGATTCCGTCCGTAATCACCGGAGGCATGTCGAGACGTTTCACGGCTCTCCATGTTCCCGTGATTCCAATGTTGCACATTCTCATCCGGAGCATGGTGTGTGCATCTGAAAGTGTTTCGATACTCCTGCGTCCTTCGTTCTCCTTCACTAAAGGTGACGCGAGGCACTTCGCCACACCCTGCACTCCTGTCGTTACACATTTGCCTATTGCCGCTAATGGTAGGGCACGTATCTCTTCTGTTTTCTCGACTCCCTCTCTCCCACTCCGGGCTGCTTTCGCCAGCTCCACAATGAGAGAGGACCTTGTTATCCTGGTCTCTCCACTCTGCTCCTGTTTCTAAGCTTTTATTCCGAGCCTCTTCAGCAGTATCCCATTCTTTCAGATATTCCCTTAATTCCTTATAGGATTTTGGTTTTGGTCCCCTCAAATCCATAGATCCTCTTCGATCCCCTTGTTCTATCCAGGGACCCGTTGCGGAATCCAATGGGGTACTCCGACTCACTGGTGCTAATCTCTGTCTTTGAGGATTCATCGTGTTACTCCTATTCTCCATCTCTGCCCTTTCCCTGTCCCATCGTGCCTGTTCCTCCTGCTGGACCCCTTCTGGGTTGTAGATTGACACTATAGGGCCTATGGTAACAGGTACTTGCAAAGCGTCTGGCATTTGGTACGACCTTGCACATTGCGTCTCTGGTGCCTTCTGGACCACGAATCTTCCCACTACTCTCTGTTCGGAACTAGCTTGGGGTATTTCCTCGCTCTTGTTGGAGTCCCACTCTGTTACTGGGATCGATTTATTTCCCCCCATCTAGCTCCGTCCCCTTGCTGTAATATGGGACTTGCGGATTCACCGCTATACGGAGGTGGTCTCTCTGTTAGCAGCCTCTCTAACAGTTCTTCTTCCGTTTCGCTATCCTCGTCTTCCTCTTCTAGAGGTTTCTTTTCTCCCGTAGCTTCTATCATGGTGAACAGTTTGTCTGCTTCTATTTTTTGCACCCTCCATTTCTTAGCTTCCTCATCCCATTTAGCATCCTGTAATGCCTTTACTGATCGTCTCACTCTCTCTTGACGCCTCTTTACGCCCTTTTCGTGTGCTGCTCTAAACCATGCACTAAGAGCTTCGAATTGTGTTGGCCTCGGTAGAGGTCTTGTTGCAAGCATTACCGCTTTCAATTGGTTCAACACGTCTAGTTTAAACGTTCCGAATCTCGGAAACGTCAGTTCCTTTTCCCCTTCTGTTAGCCTATTCCACTCGGAGATCCACATTATCGAGTGTAAGCCTACATTTACTGCCATATGATAAGCTGGTGTGCCTTCTGGTGGAGCTTCTTCTCCAGCATATAAGTTTCTTCTGTTTCTCCTAAAGATTTTTCTTAAACCCTTAAAGCACTTCATTTTTGATAATCTACGATTTCCCTTTATTAATTCTCTTCCTTGATTACGTCCCGATGACAACTTGCACCAATCCCTGTGCGACTCTCGCTAATCAGCCTATCCCAACTCGGTTCTATGCTAACCGACCAATCTCAGCGCGGCTCTACGCTGACGTCACTCGTTTCCTCTGCAGCGATTTCCGTCGTTTCTCAACTCGTCTCACGATCTCACATGCGTTTCATTCATACGCCGAAAAATGACTACTTCCGTCCAAGCGATCACTTTTCTCTGACTGTACGGCCACAGTCTAACTGTAATTGTCACCTCAACTGGCGAGACGTCTTTCCTCGTACGGTCAGACGTTCACCTCAACTGATAGGTTACTTACACACAGTAAACGTACGACCAGCATGCGTTTACTCATACACTCACTCAAACGCTCCCCCTATCATCGGTCTGCGGGCGATCAATGGTACCTCATGACCCCCTTTCTATGGTAGACAAATTACTCTGGGTGTTCGATACACCCGAACCACTTAAGCCCTCTGGACATAAGATTTTATCCGGTTGCGCGCGCTCACAACCTTCCCTCAATCACACTACAGGCATTCAACTCCGCTTGACATTACAACACAGGAACAACATAAAACACCGCAATCTTACAACGCATGACCCTTATACTCACTCTCGACCGATTCTGCTGCTTTTCTCTCGACGCACCGTCAGCACTGTCTTCGGCAGGGATTCTTCTTCTGGTCGTCGATGACTAGGGACCTTGGGGTAAACTAAACCTGGCCTAGGTCGTCTTCCTCAAGAAGATAACCATCCTCTGCTACCAACTGCGGGGAATGAGATTTTGGTATCAATTTATAATCAATTTAATAATTTATCTCATTCGTGAATTTTGGACCGCTAGTATCTGTCGTTGAGTAAAAGACAACCCCCACATAGGTTTAGTTAAACCCCATTAAATGACGCCACTCTGAAGAACCACTTACAACTGATAAAGTTTAAAAGTTTTATATAAAAGTCAAATTTGAATGCAAATACAATCCTCTCAGGATAAATCTCAAAGTATACAAAGAATACAAAATCAATTCCAAAATCAGCAATTTAAAGTTTCGATGTGAAGTGGTTCCTTTGCGTCATCTACAGAAAGAGAAAATTAATCAAGTTAAATCTGTCCCTACTCTAAACTAGGTGACATCCCTACTTCGCAAGTTTCTTCCCTAAAAAGGTGTCAGCAGTTTGACTCCCTAAGAAGTTCAAACTCTCTTAGCCTCTAAAGGTAACTTAAGTTTCAGAAGCAGTACCCTATCTGCCTACCCATCCGCTCTTCTAAGGGTCCTCGGCCTACTGCTCCCTTGCGCTCTGATCTCTCTCAGCGCATCTGCTCAAGGCATCTACCCTTCTAACTTGCCTCTCGCTGTTCTCTCTGAGCTCTTCGCTATCTTATCCCCGGGGTGCTGTCCCTAAAATACACAATCACAGTGTGGGTGGAACGCCCCTTGACGCCCACCACGGACTTTCCCCATTGATGTCATCTTCTAGCTTTTTCCATGACTTCATCTCTTCGCGTCGTCCGTTAGGTTGACCCTTCTCCTTAGATGTCATCTTCATCTTCTTGTTGGTGACTTTAATCGACACTTTCCAGATCAAAAGTCAAATGACCTTAAACAAGACTTTAACCTAAAATATTTCTTAACCTTACTAGATCCTGTGAATGGTCATTCAAAAACAAAGCTCAAATTCCAATCGCCTCCTCTCATGTTTAGGCAATAAACTTCGTTCGACATTTGTCACCTTAAATCTAACAAATGCTAGACTCTTCGGCTCGCACATTCAAGTGAAGACTATTCACGACTCCTGTGAGCCCACTAAATTACCAACAGCGGACTACACTCTTGCGAACCCTTGGTCAGTCAGGTTATAATCACAAATGACCTAAAGTCTTGCAACATTCCTACAACTTCTTTTACATAGTATAACCTTTAGCATACATTTATATATGCTCGCATCTAGCAATCCCTTACTCCTGTGTGAATACATTTTACCTAATACAAATACGTAGAATATAACTTTAATACATGGATTATAATCTACATAGAATATAAACTCTATACATAAAACACAACTTTCACACAGAATATAAGGTTGTATTCCCATTGGTTACATCGTTATGCGTATACTCCTTGCGCATTTCTCCATGTTACATTTCTTGCCGGTTCTACATTTAAAGTTACACACGTTCTTCTGTTCGTAAGCATTTCTACACATTAGCCCACTACGTATACGGGCCTTCTATTTCTAATACATTCTAAAGTGAATACAGTTACATTTATTTCTTATACCACGTTATCCCTTCTGTTGACCTTTATGCTATAGATGTCAACTTTACATTCGATATACATTTCATTCCTACGTTTACACGATATGCTTCTAAATATGGCCTATACATAATTCTTATTCAAATTTGCGCTCTCTCACTCTTTAACAATCTCAGCTTTCCCAACACAGATAGACAGCTCGTTATTACATGAAGTCGCTGCAAGTCTGGATTCCCAAGGAGGTACCCCGTGAGAGGGGCCCAGAAGTCCTTAGGTTGCAATTCCTCAGGCAACTACTCTGCGTAAATACCCAACTGATCCTTTCAGCATAACAAGACGCGTATCCACCTCTTAACAGTAGGAACAGATTTCGTTCCCCAAAACCGTGCTATGGCCCGCTTGGTGAACAAAGTTGAAATGGCCACCAGCCGCCTATTGCAGGGTTTAAGCTTCTGCTCCCAGCCCAACAAGCATATAGCACACACACACTCAACAGTTTCAATTACAACATCTGCAAGCACATGCGTGACCGTCACCGAGAAGTTGTATATACCAGTGCAATTCCAGGCAAGATGCATAAAATCCGCATCCGCCTGCCCACAGCATGCATTTTCTCGCAAGCCAAACCTTCGCAGTTGTATCGGTGTACAATAGAGCTGATGTATGTATTTAAAAGGAATTTTGTGAAGGTTGTAGTTAACCGTCAAGTGCCCAGTTCATGTACAGCAAAATGTCCAGGCATCTAACGATAGCGTGTTGCACAGCATTCCACTTGTTTAAGGAGGGGGGGTCGCTGAGATCAGTCTCCCTAAGAGACGCGTTGTACAGTTTGGTGATCAGGCCCCTGAGTTCTGCACTCGCCAGCACCGCTCGCAGTGCCAGCAATGTGCGTGGCTCGGCCGGATATGCCGGGTAAACATCGTGGATTGCCTGCCACACCTGCACATATGCGAACCGCAGCAGCAGACCGGCGTCGCCCCCGCCCTGTAGGTCCGTCAGTGACCGGAAACGACCCTGGCTATACAAGTAACCCATTTGGGTAATCCCCACCCTTCCCAGTGCCTAAGGCTGCCGGTTCTTGTGCAGCAGAGATGCCAGGGTGTGCAGCTAGTGGCCGTGTTGGGGCACATAAATACTACAGATGCACTCTCTTAGCGAGTGTTTCCATGTCCAGGCTGTGCAGTGTACAGGACTAATCTCCACACACGGACCCCCTCGCCACCTGTCAAGGCCGTGGCAACCAAAGACAACGGGAGCACCGAATCTGCCTCAAGCGTCAGATGTTGCTGGAACTTCTGCAGATAGTACAAAAATGTGCATATTGCGCCTGTGCGCATAAGAAATACAGGCGCAAATCAGGAGCCTCAAAACCACCAGTGCTCAAACGGTTGAACCAGCACACTCCAACTGCAGCGGGGCTTCTTACCGCCCCAGACAAACGTTAGCAGGGTTGATTGCAGCATATTAAACAGCACGACATTTAAGAAAATGGGAATATTAATGAACAAGTAAAGAAGCTTAGGTAAAAAAGTCACTTTTAGACCGCTATGCGATCCGCAAGAGAAAGAGGGAGTATAGTCCAGCGTGCAGCTTGTTCGGCAATCATGTTATCATGTTAACGCACGACCATAATTAGCAGTGATCACAACCTCTGAGTCCCTGTGCAGCCATACACCCAGGTACTTCACCGGGTCAATTGACCACTTCAGGGGAAAGTCTAGTTCTATCTCCCTGGTGCCAGCTGTCAGCGGGAACACAGTAGACTTAGCCCAGTTGATGCCCAGGCCAGAGTATCTTTCGAACCGGACATACTCTTGCAGCAGTTCCGATAGATATATGGCAAGTTTGCGGATGTAGAGCAGCATATCATCTGCATACAGCAACACCACTAAGGACCGCTGTCGAAACCGCAGCACTGCCCGAGCATGTCTCTGACGTAACTTGCACGTCAACGGCTCAAGGGTAACGGCAAAGAGCATGGGCGACAGGGGGCACCCCTGCCGCCTGCCACATTTGATGGGAAAGACATCAGATACCCAGTCATTCACACTAATCCGGGCAACGGGTGGAGTGTACAGAAGATAAATCCACTTTAAGAAAAACTGTGGCAAGCCCATACGAATCAAGACAGTAAACATATACTCCCACTGGAGAGAATCAAACGCCTTGGCGGCATCGAGGAGCACTGCCAACACCTGAAAATGATGCTCAAATTGTGTAGTGTAGAAAAGATAGTGCAGAGTTTGAGCGACGTAGATCTGGAGGGCACGAACCCCGACTGGTACGTTAGTACCAGACTGGGGACTAATGGCTTGTAGTGTAGTTCCTATTTTCCCAATAGGCCCTGCGCATTGGAATAACATAAACAGTAGTATCGACGTAGAATTGCGGATCTTCCAGGCCTCCACTGACTATGATAAACTTAATTGGGCTTGTTACCAACTAGCTCAGAGGTCACTGGAAACGTTCTTCTCTGAATAGGAAGTGATCAGCTTCCCTGGTACAGACAAGAAGGGATTCAGTTTTCCAACAACCGTGCAACATGACAACTTTGCTCCTCAGATAAGAGTCAATCTCTAGGGTCGTGTGAAACAATAGACAGTTATTTTACTCAGTCAGTGGTTGTGCAGTTTACTTTCACAATATGTAGAAAATAGAGAGACTGGCGTTTTCAATAAAGGGTAACATTTATTGAACAGTCTTTCTTCTCGTACAAGAGAAATGAATTGCCACAATTGCAAGACTTGTTATTATAAAAAGTACGTACAGTAAGATGAGTATTACGAAATAATACTGTAAAAGCATTGATATGGTTTCTTAGCCATACAATGATTTAAAATGAATAAAACATATATACATTCATATATACATTAGGCTAAAATACTCAACTGGTGCTTCTAACTACGCCTACCCCAGTGTACCTGACCTAAGCCTAATACTTGGGAGGGGAGTAAGTAAGTAGCTTTAAGTTAAGTTGGTTTTGCCAAGGTTTGCTTCAAGAATTCTCTCTAAGGGTTTATTCAACACCATACCTCTGGAATAGAATGATGGAGGTCTGGTATCTCCTTCAGGGGGTCGATATCCCAGTCACTTGCAAGGGTAGCCTGGAAACGCCGGAGCTGGATTTCTCTGCAGGAGAAAAGACAGCGTCTCTCTCAGCGCGTCGAGGAAGAGGAGGAGCGGCAGCGTCCGCGGGCAGCTTGCATCTGCTGGGCTCTTTGCAGGGGGACGGCTGTTCAGCTCCTAAGTTCACCACACCATCGTTCGCTCGTTAGCAGCGATAGCAGTAGCGATAGCAGCTATGGTATTATCAGCATAACAGCAGCTTCGTCAGCAGCGATGGCATTGAGGCAGATAGCGTTTGCTTAAGGCAAAGTTGGTAATATTTAAACCTGAAAGGTGCCTTGTTTGACGTAAGTTTTTGGACATAAGACGTCAATAAAGATGTCACTAGGAAGTGATCGTCTATCAGTGCTCATTAGAGTTCTATTACTAATCAAAACATAGCAAGCGGGGTTTTCCCAGGTTGCTGAGTTTTATCTTGTTGAAGAACTCGGAGTGTTAATCTAGGAATCTTAGATAGTAACTTCTGCTATGTCATTGCACTAATTGGTTGCAAAGGAAGTGGCAGAGAAAACGATTCTGAAATGTGGCTCTGTTCGTGTGAGGCCAGAGACGAGTTTCTGAATATTGCATTTGATCATTTATGCCAATATAGGGAATAAATGGATTTATAGCCGTATAGGGGCATAAGGTCACAGTATCGATCAGGGTCCTAGATTAGAACGCTACACCCACTCCACGAATTCATGTCCATCAAATTACTAAAACTAGAGCAATAAGATGCATGAGTAACATTGCCCACCCCAAAATACATATATGCATTTGAAATAGGTGTATTTGTGATACGTGAAAATTTAGGTACTGTACGTTTTTAAAGCATAGAAATCATTCAAAAATTATAGCATATGAAATCAATGAACGATTTTGCAAAAAGAATTACACATGAAATATCTCTGAATACAGAAGAAGGGCGAGATAATTTCATCACATATAAATGCATTGCAATAAAATGTGCTAGAGGCTGGTGTAAAGTTATTATGTCTCTAGATGTATTTAAAAATAGAAGTAAATGTAAATGTATTGGCATTTATATAGCGCACTACTTACCCGTAGGGTCCCAAGGCGCTTCAACCGCTGCGAAACCCTTCCTGGCTTCCCTGAGAGATGGTCCCTTAATGGGTATCTCCAGGGTGAGACCAGGCATCCCCGGCGATCTGGTGGGGCCGTTAGTGAAGATGAGGCAAGCTAATGCCCAGAGTTGCCGAGTGTGATCGCTGATCAGAGTGGGCACCGAGGCGAGAGAATTATCGAGTCCGCTGACCCTGGTCCAGAAACCTGCCGCGCCGGGAATCGAACCCTGGTCCCGGGCTGTCCTCTGCTCTCGGGTCTGCCGCCTCTAACCAGTGAGCCACACTTCTGTTCTCTATGAATAGTTCTACCTTAAGCAAAGAATTTTTTGTGCCAAAAAACTTGAATATTAAAAAGTGTTCAATTCAAAAGAATTATTGCTTGAACGGGGAAAGTAGAGTTCCAACGCTTTTAGCATATTTTGTTGTTCAAAACTGAAGGCCGAATTCAGAGTTCATGGGAACGCTGTGTGTCGGAATGCTTCTCTAAAGTTATTGTTTCTGTTCGGGTGAGAACATCATATCAGACAGGCTCTCAAAGAATTGGTCTACAAAATCAGGTGACAGTTCGACCAAATTCTATAGTGCTGAAACTTGGCAGGTGTGAGAATGACTGCTGTCATCTAAGTCGGGATCAGCAATGCTCACAGAAGGTCGTACCTGGGTGACGTTGCTTTTGTCACTCGCTCCACTGTTACCACCTAGTCGTAGCACAGGAGTCTCAACGAATGCCGTCATCAGGATTGGTAGCCGCTGGGGACAACACAATGCGTGAGCCGTTATCGGACTTAGCAAAGTATCGATATCCATTGGTACTGCTGATGGAAGTGAAAGACAGGTGTCCAACACGCACTCATCTCCGCATAGCATACATCGTAGTACAGGTAAGATGCAGTTTTGCCATATCGGTCTGAATGAAAGGAACCAGGTCATGTTTAGATCTCTCACCCTGGCCAATCCAAGGACTCTAGTTATTCTGTCCCGGTAGCGGATTGCTAGGATTGTTTCTTCCATTCCCATAGGAGTCATGTCTGAGCTGTGGCTTGCCATATCGAAGCAGGAGGGTCAAAAATAAAATCCCTGCTACAAGTCCCAAAAATAGGGGTATGCCGCCAAAAACAGAGTGGACAAAATTTGGAACGATTCCCAGAATTGCTTGAAACGGTGTTAGCAGTCCCGTAAAAATCGTCTTAAATATGCCTGGGATGCCTGTGGCACTAGACATGTTAAGGAGTTGGCTCACATTTCTACGAAATGCACAGGGCAATTTGTTGATAAAAGGTCATGAACCTCCGTAGCTGTCCTACTAACCAACTAGGAGATCATACGTCTCTTTTGATGTCGTTATGGGCATTGTTGTCTGCAAAAGCACAGACTTCATTTTGCTTAAAGTATCAATTTGTATAGAAGAGAAATGCAGACGAGGCCAGATGGGAGTCTCTATGTCTCCAGGCCCGCTCGGGAACAATGCTTGCATACAGCATTTGACCATGGAAGTTACGCTTACGAGATACGCTTTTCCTGGCAAAAGGCCACAACATCTGTGATCCGTTCTAATAATGTAACTCCCATTCGCGAGTTGCATAAAGAAAGGCTCTATCTGCGTTGCAGGTGTGACAAGCTGGTGGCATGAAAGGTTATTAGAATTACCTTCACAGGCTCCGTGTAAATTAATACCCTGGCACAAAAGTATACCGCTTAGTGAACGTTTACAGTTTTCACCACTAAGAAATACATTTTTGTCGCTGTCACTATAGCATGAATGTGTGTATGGTAATTTCCATGCTGACATAACATAACCTTTACCTAATCGTTCATACTGGCCAGTAGGTATGTATTCAAGGCACTTTTTAAATCGGAAAGTTGTTATCGGAATAGTGATAATTCCGTGTATTATCCATTCAATGACAGGACTTTCTGACATTGTCAATGGTAATCCCTCAAGTTTTTCGATGCTCAGGATTGTATAGTCTGCTCCTTTCTGTGCCAAGCTGATTTGTTTATCAGTAAGGTTAAAAATGGAAAACAATGACGCTGTGTTGATAAAACGCCAAGGCACATAGCCTGAACGAAGATTTTGCAGCGTCCAGCCTAATTGTACAATAGAACGTAATTGTGACTGGCCATGCTGTAACATTAGCAAGTCTCTGTCTATTATATCAAAGGCAGAGGATACAATATTGTCCAACGAATGTATTCTGGAGGACAGAGTCATTAACCCATTGTCCACTACAGAAAGTGATTTTTCTAAATTAATACGATCAATTTCTCGTATTTTTTCTGCAGTTTCAATTTGTGTGACTTTCCAAGCCTCGTTGTACGCAGCATAGATGCTGGCCGCTATGAAACGCTTTTGACGCTGTTTGCGTGGTCCCATAATAAAATTGCGCAAATCAGCACCCTCTTTAAGTAAAGACAAGTGTTGCTTAATTTCAGCCAGTGTGGATGATCCTAGCCATTCGAGGCAGAGTTTCCCTACACTGTATCATGTTACTATCCCTGGATGTTGTCTCTGGGAGTATCTAGGGTCTTGTCTGGTCATTTTTAACCCCTGTGTTTTGTTCAGGAATCTATCTTGACAGTTGTTTGTGTCAGTAGGCCAGATTAACCACTTTTTCCAATCAGGATGTGTTCTGTTAAAATGTAAAATTTTAGATACGTCTATCTCAATATCTGTAGTTACATTTTCAGGTATTGGTTTTGGAATAGACGGTTTGTTTAGGTCTTTGATCTTAGCTAGGCCAAGACAGGATGTTTGGTGAATTGTGTCATTTAAAAACATCATTTGTTCTGGTATCATGCAGGTTCTGAATAGTGCTTCCAGGCCTTGTACCTGCCAATCTTTCGTACCCCAAATGGTTTTTGTTTCAATGTTATTTTTCCAATAATCAAAACCAAATGTCATAATTTTTTCATAAAATGCTTCTGAATATATTAATTTAGTGTTTGTCAGCATTGTTTTCATTCCTGTTTTATCTAACAGTTTGTAATAAAACGTTTCTGCATCACTGGTGTTAAACCCTGAGAAGTACTTGAATTTCTCAAAGAATGTTTTAGAACTGCTTTTAGGTGGTGTAGCACAATGTTCCCATTGATTATACTTAAAAACATTTCTAGGTTTTGCAGATTTATGCAAATAATGATCGCCATAATGTGTAAAACAGAACAACTGTTCATAACTAGACGAACCTTGTAAATGATCATGTTCTGTGAATCTAGCTGACATTACTAAATCAGTCATCATGTCATTAATACTGTTAAAGTCCCAATCATCAGAGAATGTACTAGGTTTTACAAAGTCACTTAAGGAAACCTTCAGTTGATGAGGATACTTCAGGATCTCGACCGGACCATAGATCTCATAGTCAGTTTTCTCCCATACTACCCCACCGGGTATTGGAATGGCTGTGACATTTACTGTTGACAGTTCTCTTTTCTTCACGTGGGATGATCTGTGTGGTTTGAGGACTAAGTTGATGTTCTGACTTGCTGTGTCCATTCAATTGTAATAAACTTTCCTAAAATTAAAATTAAAATTAGGCATAGTAGGAGTATAAATACCCCTAAAATAATCCAATGCTCAATTAACGGTGCATCCAGATATACTTCTTTGATTTGTTGAAAGAGTTCTGTTGTTTTTTCTTTAAAAGTCTTTTTTATTTCTGGCATCACTTTGGGGTTACTTTGATCCTCGGAAAATTTGTCGAAGTCGATGAAATAACCAGAGGCAGTTCTGTCAATTGTTGGGATTGTTCTTTCAATCTGTCTTTCGGTAGCCCTTTCTGATGCCACATGATTGTAGACTGGTGTTTCTTGACGAACTGTTTCAATCTGTGTCTCAAGAGGCACGAGTTCCATGGCATTATTGCATAGTCCTTCTCTCTGCACTGCAGGCTGATCGAATGTGATTAGTCTTTCAGTTTGAGCCTCTTGGATTGTTGCAAGTTTGGGTATTCTGTTGTTTCTTGGGAGTCAACTGGGCCTACTGTTGATTATAGGCCACATGCTTGTGGTTTTACCAGGTCAATAGATACAACTCTGTTCTCCTTTTTACCAGCAAGGGGCGGTAGTACTACTGATCTTGTTCCGGTGACTGCCAAGACAGGTACTGCTTTTCTGTAAGAAGGCCCAAATTCCTTCTTCACCGCTATTTTTTCTCTGACTAGATCCCCAATCTTTGGAATCCAGACAAGCCTTGCTGGGGCTGTTGCTTGTGGTGCCTCGTCAGTGGTAGCTGGCTGTTGCTTTAACTTTATGTTGCTTAAGGATTTTCTTGTTTCATTCAAGTCCTGTAAAACAGCCAAACGATCTTTGATGTCAAAGTCTGTTTTCTTATCTTTTACCACTGATACTTGACTATCTAAGTCCTGAATTCTCATTCTAGTTCCGAACAATAGTTCGTATGGGCTGAAACCTTTTAGAGAATTCCTTGGCAAATTATTAAGACTCATTTGGACACTTATTAGATGTTTGACCCACCCAGCGCCTGAACCTAATACCTTCGCTGTTATAGATCGCTTTATGTCCCGGTTTTTTCTTTCTACCACACTATTCCCTTCGGGGTGTGACGGACAAGAATACCGCAACCCAACTCCCATGCTGGCCATGGCCTCCCTATAAGCTCGAGAGCTGAAAGCAGGACCCTGGTCAGAATGGAACATGGCAATTGCGTATGTGCCGATAAAGACTCGCAGAATTTTTATAACCGTTCTAGCGTCAGCCGAGCGCTGGGGCCACATCCATATGAACCTCGTACAGAAATCCACTGCTACCATGATATATTTATAGTTGCCGTCCCTTTGTAGGGGACCACAGTGGTCCAGGTAAACACATGCAAATGGTTTATCCGAGATGAGAAGGGGTGTCTGCGCTGGTCGTTTTACTGTTGATACTTTTATCCTTTGGCATATTTCGCATTCTAATACATACTTTTTAGTTTGTATTCTCATGCGAGGCCACCAATATCTCTGTTTTAATAGTGATACTGTTGCAGAAACGCCAGCGTGTGCAGAAGCAAGCCCTTCGTGTGCCGCTTTGATTAGTCCTAACCTGTGTTCCATGTTTGGAATTACCCTATCCCCCACTCCAGGGATTCGAGCAAAAGGAACATTATTCGTATCTGTTGAATAGAAGTACATTTCTGGAAAGCCTTTTGGGAGTGTTTTCTTATCATCTTTTACTGACTAACTGACAGCTTGTAGAATGTCGCTCTCTATTTTTGTTTTTGACCGAGTTATCGCAGCTACGGAAGCCGTTTGCACAGCTGCCTTCGCGGCTTCATCAGCCAATGAATTCCCTGCAACGTGAACGCCATCACGTTGATGACTCAGAGTGTGTATCACGTGAGTCTTTTGTAGTTCTTTCTGTAAAAGAACTACCTGTTTCCAAAGCATTTTATGCTTTATTGTGCCAGCTTTTCCATCTTTGAAACCATTTTCCACCCAATTCTGCAAGTATTTATTATAAGATTGTACGCAATAATAAGAATCGCACACTATTAGTGTGGGGAATTCGCGATCGGTATTTTCTAGCGCCATCTTAAATGCTACCAATTCAGCTTGTTGAGCTGAGCAATCTCCTAGAGATTGTGTTTTAGTGACCATTGGTCTAAATTTTCCTTTGTGCCAACGACCTTTAACAATCGCGCACGCAGCACTATAGGCTTGTTTACCCCCAACTGCGGGTTGTGCTGATCCGTCAGTATATATAATACTTCCGTATTCTTCGAGAGGCAGGATTTCAATTGGCAGAGGACACTCATATTCATATTGTAAAAATTCCTGTGTCTTTAAATTAGGATCAAATTCGTAAACTACGTCTGTTGCAGCAAGAGAATTAACCCACTGGATCCATCTTGGATGCAAAGCTTTAGCATTAGGAATGCTTGCTTTAATTACCGCTTCTAAAGCTGGTATGGGTGTAACGATTATTATTCGTTTACCTTGTGCTAGGGGCCTTTCTTTTGCTACAGCAATCTGAACCGCAGTTAGAATTTTCTCCGTTGAACTGAATTTTATTTCAGCCTTTGTGTACAAATGTGATTTGTAAGCTATTGGTACCTATTCTCCCTCATTAGAGGTTAGGTACGTGAAACCGCATCTTCCTGGGATGACTCGGATTACAAGATCGCGTGTGTTGTCACGTGTATCTAATTTTGTTTTTGCTAACATGTCTGTTTGCAATGATCTCAAAATTTCTGTGTGTTTTTGAGTCCAGGTGATTTGTTTAAAATTAGGTTTTATTAGTTCGTAGAGAGGTTTAACCCTCTCTGCGTAATTTAGAATGTAAGTTCTTCCGAAATTCAGAAAACCTAGTATGGATTGTAAATTCTTCAGCGTTTTTGGAGCTTGGAGTACAGCGCACTTCTCTAAGAAGTTGTCCGCTAGGCTTTTCCCTTCACTTGATAATTCGTATCCTAAGAATAGTACTGTCAGATGGGCAATTCGAGACTTTTTAAAGTTGAATTTGTAACCCTCTGCTGCGAACCCAAGTATAATGGTGTTCACTCTTTTCAAGTGAGTATCCAAGTCGTCGTCTGTGAGATAGATGTCATCTACGTAAGATAATGCCTCATCATCATATATTTGTAGTAACTCTGTTACTCTAGCTGAGAATAGTCCTGGGCTGTTCTTGAACCCCTGTGGGAGCCTACAGAAATTTTTCTGAGACCCCATTACGGAGAAAGCGGTCAAGTACCTGCTTTCTGGTGCAATGTTTTGACAAAAGAAACCATTAGATATGTCTAATGTTGTTTTATATTTTTTCCTAACTATGTTGTTCATTAGTGCAGCACTATGCGAATTTTGTACTGCAAATGTTTTGCAACATGCATTAAGGTGTCTGTAGTCCAAAACTAGACGATATGAATTGTCTGGCTTGGAGACAGGAAACAAAGGATTGTTCATTTGAGAGGTGCATGTTTCAATCACCCCCTGGTATTCAAGTTGATCTAAGATCTCCCTGACTTGTTTTTTAGCTTCTTGCTTAATGGAATACTGCTGTTGGGCAGTTGGTTCACTTTTTAACTGGATTTTGTGAGGAGGTGAGTCCTCATCCCATCCTACATGATTTTTATATGATGCCGGTGCCTGGGCTACTGCCCATTTCCTTGCATAAGTATATTTTTTGTGAATCGGGATGTGATTCGAGAAGGCAGGCATAATCATTTCTTCGCCACGAGGGCACTCCCTGACAAAATCTGGGGGCCAATCTTTTTCAGCTAACAGAATATCATAGCCTTTTGAGAGTTTATCCCAAAATAGACCCTTTATTTTCCTAGTCTTATCACCCTCTATACGCAATGTTATTTCGTATATCTTATGGGGCTCGCTAAGTCTGGTGTCGGCAGTTTCAACCTGAATGTATTCATTCGTGTCCACTGTCTCCAGATGACTCATCAAGATCTTGAGGGCTATACTGATTTCTGCTGCACTGTCTAGCATTGTCTGTGCCCACTCCCCGTTTTTCAACTGTGTCCTCAGTATTCTCGGCATGGTTGATTACTCTAATACTGGCTACCTTCTTTTTTGGAAATTTAGATTTTTTACTATGAGCAGGTTCCTTGTCTTTGGACTTGGTGTGCTCTCCTGGGTCTGACCGTCCTCTTCTTTCCGATTTCTGCGAAAAAGATCGAGAGGGACGTGTATCAATACTTTGATATCTATCAGGTTTTTTCAAATTATCTCTATTTCTAAGGTTATATCTTTTCTCAGAGGGCTCCCTCTGGGGAGACTTGTGTTCTCGAGTCGGAGTTCTGTCCCTCCGTCGAGGAGACCTTCCTCTGGACTGGAAAACTTTTTCCTTGGGAGTGGATTGTTTATTTCCATCCCAGCTCTTTTTAGGAGTGTTTGAATTATTTTTAATAAATAATTTTTCAGGATTTTTGAGCAGTTGGGGCTTTACTGGCTTCCCACCCAAGCTGTCTCTACCTAATTCTTCATAGCATTTCTCTATGATTCTGGCAAGCTCAATTGGCTGATCTGTTATATCTGTTTCCTTCAACTTCTGGCGGATCACCACAGATGCTGCTTCTCCTTTTATATTGGCTAATAATATAGCTGAGACCTGCTTGAAGTCTTTCAGTAATTTCATACCCAGAGTTAAAGCAGGTTCTGGACCGTATTCATTCTGAATCTGTTTTAACACTTCTGGTATTACCGCCATAGACGGAACACCATGTGTTTTTGTGTAAATGGAAGCAAAGACTGTACCCCAAGTGTCACAGTCCTCCACGTGTGGTGCGATTCCCATAGGAAGGCAGATGGTCAAGATTCTGTGTTTCTCGATAGGGGTAGTATCCGGAAATACTGCCTCTATTTGAGTGATTTTTTGCGCTAACCAGAAAGGAATTTGTTCCTGTTTTATGGGTGTTTTACCAAGACATGATTGTATGTTCTGTGGTGTAATTCTATTAGTGTTCCCCTGATGAGGGGTCAGCTGTGGTACATTAACAGCTGGTTGGACTGTTGCAGTCCGCATTACATATTGGACTAATTGCCTATGTATTTTAATTAATGTTTTTAGCTGTACTAACAGCTCTTCCTTTGACATTTTTTCAATGTCCGGATGTGGTGTGTAGCTGGCTAGAACCGGCCACGTTGCTCCTTGTCTACCTAGTGGACCGAGCCTGGTAATATGCTCATTATGTTTTAGTAAAGTAAGTTCTTGGTATTTTAGTGGGATTTCAGTCTCCTCGAAGGGAGCGTACTCATCCAGTGGTTTCTCTATTTTGTAATAGTGAAACTCTTTTGTTCTAGCGTTTGCCGCTGGAAAGTTTATCCATGAATAGAATACCTCTGTATGCCGATATTCGTGTGCCTCTAACACGAAAATTACTGTACCACCTTGTGATGTCAGTCCGTTTTCTATAAGTTTTAAAGTTATAGACTTTCTTAAGTGTGCCGGGATGATAATTGCACCCGGTTCAATAGTCCCGTCGGGACCCTGCTGAGTCGCATCTGCTGCGACATCAGCTCCATTGTTTTCTACTGACATTTTATAAATGCAGGTTTTGCAGAGTAGGTCTCCATGGAGACAAAGATTAGGTGCACAATATTTTGGAACACTGTATCCTTCAACGTTGAATAAACCAGAGCTTTACATAGGAATCTCTTCCTACTGAGTTCGGGCGGATTTTAACCTTTCACCCACTCCAGACGTCTATTGGAGTATTTACGGGAGAAAGGGGTCTGTGTGAAAAATGCACGACTGAGTTACTCTAACGTCTTGTGTTAGTTTATCGCCTTACCAAATGTTGGGCGCCATGTAGTGTAGTTCCTATTTTCCCAATAGGCCCAACGCATTGGAATAACATAAACAGTAGTATCGACGTAGAAGTGCGGATCTTCCAGGCATCCACTGACTATGCTAAACTTAATTGGGTTTGTTACCAACTAGCTCAGAGGTCACTGGAAACTTTCTTCTCTGAATAGGAAGTGATCAGCTTCCCTGGTACAGACAAGAAGGGATTCAGTTTTCCAACAACCATGCAACATGACAACTTTGCTCCTCAGATAAGAGTCAATCTCTAGGGTTGTGTGAAACAATAGACAGTTATTTTACTCAGTCAGTGGTTGTGCAGTTTACTTTCACAATATGTAGAGAATAGAGAGACGGGCGTTTTCAATAAAGGGTAACATTTATTGAACAGTCTTTCTTCTCGTACAAGAGAAATGAATTGCCACAATTGCAAGACTTGTTATTATAAAAAGTACGTACAGTAAGATGAGTATTACGAAATAATACTGTAAAAGCATTGATATGGTTTCTTAGCCATACAATGATTTAAAATGAATAAAACATATATACATTCATATATACATTAGGCTAAAATACTCAACTGGGGCTTCTAACTACGCCTACCCCAGTGTACCTGACCTAAGCCTAATACTTGGGAGGGGAGTAAGTAAGTAGCTTTAAGTTAAGTTGGTTTTGCCAAGGTTTGCTTCAAGAATTCTCTCTAAGGGTTTATTCAACACCATACCTCTGGAATAGAATGATGGAGGTCTGGTATCTCCTTCAGGGGGTCGATATCCCAGTCACCCGCAAGGGTAGCCTGGAAACGCCGGAGCTGGATTTCTCTGCA
This sequence comes from Lissotriton vulgaris, assembly GCF_964263255.1. Lineage (NCBI taxonomy): Eukaryota > Metazoa > Chordata > Amphibia > Caudata > Salamandridae > Lissotriton > Lissotriton vulgaris. The sequence goes on from NC_141695.1 coordinate 1,005,470,257, forward strand.
GGAGAAAAGACAGCGTCTCTCTCAGCGCGTCGAGGAAGAGGAGGAGGGGCAGCGTCCGCGGGCAGCTTGCATCTGCTGGGCTCTTTGCAGGGGGACGGCTGTTCAGCTCCTAAGTTCACCACACCATCGTTCGCTCGTTAGCAGCGATAGCAGTAGCGATAGCAGCTATGGTATCATCAGCATAACAGCAGCTTCGTCAGCAGCGATGGCATTGAGGCAGCTAGCGTTTGCTTAAGGCAACGTTGGTAATATTTATACCTGAAAGGTGCCTAATTTGACGTAAGTTTTTGGACATAAGACGTCAATAAAGATGTCACTAGGAAGTGATCGTCTATCAGTGCTCATTAGAGTTCTATTACTAATCAAAACATAGCAAGCGGGGTTTTCCCAGGTTGCTGAGTTTTATCTTGTTGAAGAACTCGGAGTGTTAATCTAGGAATCTTAGATAGTAACTTCTGCTATGTCATTGCACTAATTGGTTGCAAAGGAAGTGGCAGAGAAAACGATTCTGAAATGTGTCTCTGTTCTTGTGAGGCCAGAGACGAGTTTCTGAATATTGCATTTGATCAGTTATGCCAATATAGGGAATAAATGGATTTATAGCCGTATAGGGGCATAAGGTCACAGTATCGATCAGGGTCCTAGATTAGAACGTTACAGGCTAAAGTCTGGTAGCAATCATCCTAGCCAATATGTTGGCATCAATATTGATGACTGATAGGGGTCGGTAAGAGTCACAAGCATTCGCCTCCTTGTCAGGCTTCAAAAGGAGTACTAAGAGGGCCTCCGTAAGGGAGGGAGGTAGAGATCTCGAGTCGTACGCCTCTGCATAAACATCCAGCAGCTGTGGAGCCAGGTCATCTACATAGGCCTTATAAAACTCGCTGGGGAGTCCATCCAGGCCTTCCGCTTTACAGGGGCAAGCGACATATAAGCTAATTTAACATCGTCAACGTCAAATGGCTGCATGAGGTATTCCCGCTGGGCCGGGGACAACGATCCCAGCGCCACGTCCTCTAAATATGCATTAATTTCGGCTGCAGGAGGTTGAGCACGTTCCCCATTGAGATATGAGTAAAAGTCCAGCACCACGCTGCTAATTCCTGAGGTGTCAAAGTGTGCCACTCCCTCCCCGTCCAGCAGTTCAGTAATGTAAGCCTGGCTACGCGGGCCGCCAATTTCTGAGCCAACGAGCAGCTAGGGCGTCCCCCCTCCTCATAATAATGAGCAGTGCTTCGACGAGATCTGTGCACCAATTCTTGGTCCACCATCTCATTATGTTCTGATCTATCTTAGATAGTTCGGGGACAGGGTACCGAATGTAATCACGCTCCAAGGTGGCTATCTCTGCAGCGAGCCTGTCGATTCTACGACGCAGATCTTTTAGCACCCCAGCTTGTGCTCCAATACATACCCCCCAAATCGTGACCTTAAAAGCCTCCCACAGGACTACCAGGTTCTCAACCGTACCAAAATTTTCCATGAATTAATTATGTATATCTTCACCAACAGTATGTTTAAATACCAGATCAGTCAAAGATGAGGGTTGCAAACGCCACGAGAACGGGGGTCTCTTGTAATCAGGCACCTTCATCTCAAGGAGTACACGAGAATGGGCAGAAAGAGCTTTTGCCAAATGCTGAACATCGACCACCTAGGGGCACAATGTCTCCGACAAAAGCCAATAATCCAAGCGGGACCAAGTGCAGTGAACAGTGGAGATTAAAGTGTTTTCCCTGGTGCCAGGAACCACATGCGCCAGGTGTCATGTAGATTACCATTGTCCATTATTCCCAGGAGGGCATCAGTGGAAAGCCTGTGTCGGGCCACCCCGGAGCCCTCTCTATCCACATTCATATCCAAGCAAGTATTAAAATCTGCCCCCCAAATAATTTCAGCAGTGGGGAAGGTAGAAACGCGGTGCCGCACATCTTCAAAAAAGTAGTGATCATCCACATTAGGACCATAAACATTCATCAAAAGCACACTTGTGCCACCAATCGAATCATGTACAATAGCCAGTCTGCCCTGCTTGTCAATTTCTGTGCTATGGACTCGAAATGGTATACCCTTCTTGACGAGTATCATCACCCCAGTGAGTAAGTGGAGTAAGAAAAGGCTACCATCACCCCCACCCATCTCGTACCCACGTTCTTCTCAGAGAGCTTAATAAGGTGGCTCTTCTGAAGCAAGACTACCCGGTCTTTCATCCTGGCCAGGCAGGCTATCACAGTGCGCATCTTCTTGGGACTGTTAAGCCCAAGGACATTCCAAGTGAGGAATCTTAATTTACTGCCCATTTGTCATATAAACATCAGGCGCATAAAGATATGTGATTAATCAGGCAAAGCATGTTGCTAGCGTGCATACAAAATGCATTCAACACATACCAATGATACACACCCCCCTGCCCCCCTCAGACCCCCCACCCACTTCGGTACCCCCAACTTGCCAAAGCCATCACAGTCGTGAGTAAACAAACCCCAGAAAGAACAACAAAAAATAGCATAGTGTGGGGAGCTCCCATTCAGGTGGCGTCAGAGTGCTACTGCCCGCCCACTTCGTAGGAGGTGGCTGATCAGGTCTAGTACCTGTGCTACGATTCAAGAGCAAATACTTAAACATAAGGGGCCTCATTTATGAGGCTGTGAGTCACTTTTACGCCGCCGGTGCGTCACTTTTTGTGACGCACCAGTGGCGTAAAGAATGCGCCTTGTTGCGCCATATTTACAAAGTGACGCATCTAGGTAGATGCGTCACTTTTTAAACCCCTGCGCCACATTATACCTGCACCAGGTATAATGTATGCAAGGGGGGCGTATTGACGCAAGGAAGGGTCGTAGAAGTGACGCCGTGAAATCTATGAGATTTCACTGCGTCACTTTTAGGACGCCGTTGCGTCAAAATCTTGCGCCTGCCTCACAGCAGGCGTAAGACAGACGCAGGCCATTTCACATGGGGCTAGCCCCATGTGAAAGGGCGCATTTCTGGAGTTGCGTCCCTTTTGTGACACACTCCAGCAATGCGTCACTTTTGGCTTACAGATACGTCAGAAATACTGACGTATCTGTAACTCCTTGCGACATGATGCGTCATACATTAAATATGACGCATCAGAAATGTCGCAAGGAGTGCGCCCTGGGAAGTGACGCATCGCTGCTTTCACGCAGCGATGCGTCATTTCTCATAAATGAGGCCCAAGGCATCCAATCTATATCTGAAATTTGATAAGACAGGTGTTCATAGTCAGCAGAATTAAAGCCTTTGGATTATAAATAAAAGTGTTTGCAAACTCTTGCCTTTGTCCACACTAGAATCGATGGACTCTTCACCAATTTTTGTAGGAAGTCAGAACGTGAGTCTAACTAGAAGGCATTAAGTAGGTTTTGAGTGGGAAAGTGAGCATTGAGTTGAAGAACAAGAATTTTGTGGAGGGTGTTGGAAGCTGCAGGAAGGTCATTGAAGGTCTGGAACATTTTATCAGCACCCAGGCCCAAAGTAACTTTCTAGAGAAACGGTGTGATTGTAACGACTATAGGGGTAGCTGGAAATGTTCTCTTTGAAGCATTGGTGTGATAGGTTAATCAGAAGTGACATCAAGATGTCTGCGGGCTATTTAATGATTTGGATCGGAAGTAAAAACCAAGGTGAAGAGCTGTAGTGAAGACTTCCTGTCATTGTAGGTATGCAATGCGATTGAGAGAGACAAAGGGGTTAGGGGTTGACTGTTTTCTCTTTGATAGTAGTTTGAGTGCCGTCTAGGGGGTGTTCTTGTTCAGTTGAATGTTGTAAACAGTTTTAGAGACTTATAAATGAAGAAGGTGGATACATGATTTTTCAAGTGACATTCATGTCCCATTGTACCTTTTTTAAGTCTTAATTCTTAAGTCTGTATTTTATCACTAGCACTGAAAAGTCTCCTTCTCTTACCGCCCCTCCCTTCCATCAAGACCCTAAATAAACATGCTGGCCAACAAATCACATTCTTATGACAGCAAATGTTGTAGATCCAACACAGTTTCATAAAGAAACTATTGTTCCACAAACTTTTTCTACAAAGATGTTGGTTTCCTTTCCTAAACTCCATGGAGCCTCTACTTCAGATTCAGATCTAGTTCAAATGGACGTGGTACCAGAATATTGTAGTCAGAATATCATCTAAAAAAATATTATACCCTAAATATTTTCAAATATATTTCCCCATTGCAGTTCAGAGGAAATGAACACAAAATGGTACATGGAAACAATATTCAGGGCAAAATATTCATGACAGTTTATATTTCTGACAACAATAGTCCAACATATAACTGTCTGGATGTGCTCTGGTCCAACTGGCATCGTCAGTTTGTAGTTCATTGCTTTCTCTGCCATATCTCCAGGACTTTGTTCCAATCCGTTTTTCACTTTTCACTCTTTATGCAAGTTACTGCAGCAATGTGTTTAAAGCAGCTTTGCAAAGATATGACTTAAATATTTTCGGACAAAGGTTATCAAATTAGGAGCATGACGGTGACTGCAAAACTGCACACGGAGCCTTATGTTTAATTTACTGCATGACATTTCCATTTTGTGCCAACTTTTGTATGTATTTTTATCTCTTCAGTGAGGTTTCCATAATCTGAAAAATGTCAAACTCGCAAAACTGTTGTAAGATTTAATCCTTGGAAGGATTTGATGTTCCTCTAGAGACATCCCCACTGCTTGCTTTAAGACTGTTGTAAAAGTCTCTATAAAACAAGACCTAGTGCCAACCCCTTTCAAGATTCCCACTACCACCCCATTTTCAAAATGCCTACTTTATATCCCTATTTGGTTAGCAGTTATTGCGCTTTACATAGGCTCTGTGTACCATGAGCAAGCTCGAGGAGAAGATCACTGCCAGGCAGGTCGAGGCACAACCAGAAGATCATCGTTTGATGGACTGTTACACTGAGCTTGCTGCCTTCAGTATGGGATGGACTCTGTCTTTTTCTATATCACTGAACTTATCAGGCACATTATTTACAAAGGGAAGATGTTTACATACATGAGTGCCACCGTAAAGATGAGGTCCTTCAATCAGGTTCGGCCAGCACAGGTAAGAGTGGTGGCATGGTGGTACTGTAGGGGGGGATGGGCTGGGTGGTGGGGGGAATTTGTCAGAAAACGGGATTGGTAAAATTAGAAAATAAATAAAACCACTTATGTTGCGCTCACCACAATGGCAAGCTCTTCGGTCCCTCCTCCGTAGGCTCTGTGGGTTCCAGATTCCAGGAAGTTCCACTAAACAATCCTGGTGCTACCTTTACCAGCATGAGCGCAGCACCAGTATTGAATAGAGCACGGGTACTTATAGTACGGCCCGTGGGCAGCCAGCGGCCTGTCTAGCCTTCCTGTGCGGCCCGCGGACTTTGCAGACATCGTACCTGTATTATTAAGTGTCTGCAAACACTGCGGTAGCTGCTCTATGGGGCCGGGCAATTCCAGGCATAATCAGAGAGGAGATGCGGGGGCGCTAAGAAGAGGTCAAATACAACAAGGCCTCATTAACAAATAATTGGTCTTTTAAAGACCTGTGAAGTACTCGGTGACTGGCGCCAAAGGGGGGCTTTGATCTGACTGCTCGGGGTGAGAGTCAGATTTAAAGCCCGTGACAGTGGTGGGACACAAACCCCACAAAGCAGCAAATTCTGAGAGAAACCGAGCTGGCTTTTACATTACACATGGAGAGGGGCAATGGGGGGGCTGTCTCTGGGCTGATGACGGGGACGTGTGTACACAGTACATGTGCACTGCCCGAGACACAGAGACAGATAGAGACAGAAACAGACAGATAGACAGAGACAGGCAGGGACAGACTGACAGATAGAGACAGATAGAGGCAGTGACAGATAGAGGCAGAGACAGATAGGGGTTGAGACAGATAGAGGCAGGGGCAGATAGAGGCAGAGACAGGGACAGACTGACAGAGGCAGAGACAGATAGAGGCAGAGACAGATAAAGGCAGGGGCAGACAGAGTTAGATAGACGCAGAGACAGGGACTGTAGGACCTGGCCTCGTGGCGTGGCCCCACTCCTCCCGCATGACGGGTCCCGGACTACCTCGACCACTGTTCCCCGGCCAAGAGCAGCACCATCCACCCTCCACGAGGGCCGCCCCTCCGGGCCACCCCCCCCAGCTCTTCCCCGGTGGAACTCGACCTCCTCTCCTCAACCCCCTCGGCTGGCCCGGACCCCTTTCCCGGCCCACCGTCTCCGGCCCAGCCACCATCTTGGACCCTCCACGACCAGGCCTCGTGGCCTCGGCCCGACCCCAACCACAGACTCAGCAAAGCCCCGACATCGAGGCACCACGATCCAACCAGGGGGTAAAGAGACCACTTGACGAGTCAATGGGGGAAGGAGTTTCGATGGTCCCCCATCCGCCTGGTTTCGATCGCCCCCAGCCTCCCTGGGCGCTGGCTCCACCCCCCTGCTGGGTGTCTGGACTCGCACATCCCGGACTCTCCGACCTCCAAGTGCGAGGGTCCGGACATCAAAGGGCACCAGACCTATAACTGGGGCAGCTCCAGAGCAGGTCGGCAGTTGTATCCTGGAGTCGAGAGACACCGAGACGAACTCATCTTCGTGCAACCATCCTTGGGGTCCTGCTGGCGCTGCCGCGGCCCATCTTCGTGAAACCATCCTTGGAGTCCTGCTGGCGCTGCCGCGGCCCATCTTCGTGAAACCATCCTTGGAGTCCTGCTGGCGCTGCCGCGGCCCATCTTCGGGAAACCATCCTTGGAGTCCTGCTGGCGCTGCTGCGGCCCACCTTCGTGAAACCATCCTTGGAGTCCTGTTGGCGCTGCCGCGGCCCATCCTCGTGAAACCATCCTTGGAGTCCTGCTGGCGCTGCCGCGGCCCACCTTCGTGAAACCATCCTTGGAGCCCTGCTGGCGCTGCCGCGGCCCATCTTTGTGAGACCAGCCCTGGGGTCCTGCTGGCGCTGCCGCGGCCCATACCGAAGAACCCCCCAGCTCGAGGATTGAGAGCTGGGCGCAAGATATCCCTGTATCTGACTGGTACCAAGACTGTCCCGCTACCCCCTTCCCACAAGAGACTAAGTTAAGAGGATCCCGGAATCCTGTTCCTTCTGTAACGTTACGATAACCTGCCTAAAAGTCCTGATAAAAGTGTTAATAACCTATCTTTGTGTGGCGTCCATCTGTAGGGGGGTGGTTGCTCGGCTGTACGATCTTAGGAGAGGGCCCTCGCCTGGAGGCCTCTCCCCCTGGCTCGGCCGACCCTCGGATTTCCCTTCTAACATTGGTGGCCAGCGGCGCGATTCGAGCCGACGCAAATCGTACAGAGAGTAACTCGCCCCACTACAAACGAAAAACACACAGCGACCATGACGACTAAAGAAACCGGACCAACCGCAAAATTCCAGATGGAACGACTGGAAGATTACAGTCACAAGGAATTGAAGCAATTCTGCAAAGACTTGGGTATCGCTACCACGGGACTAAGCACCAAAGACGATCTCAAGCAGGCCCTGCAGACTTGGGTGGAGACAGGAGCGTCGCCACCCCAAAACGAAGACCTCGCAATCACCGAGAACATCGCAACCCCAGAGGAGGAGAGAAACACTGGCCTCTCTCACGAGGATGCCCGAGAACGAGAGAGGAGCCGGCTCCACGAGTTGGAACTGGCTAGACTCCGCTTAGATGGGGATCTGCAACTAGCGGAAAAGAAGATAGCCCTTGAGCAACTACGATTACAGGGAGACCTGGAAGAGAAAAGAAGCCAGAGGGAGCTGGAGGAGAAGAAGCTCGCGTACGAGCACGAGCGCGGTTTGAAAGAACTAGAGATTAAGAAACAAACGGGGACACCGGTGTCTCCGGGAACCAGAGCTCCACTCCCTCTATGGACACCAAGGTCCACATCCCCAAGGATGTCGTCCGACAGTACCATAAAAACGACAACATCCAGCAATGGTTTAAGGCCTACGAGGTAGCCATGACCTCTCACCGTGTTCCGCAAAAAGACTGGGGGGCCGGGTTGTGGGGGAGATTCGTCAACCAGGAGAGAGACGCCCTGCTACAGCTCCCCGACGCTGAGATGACCTCATACGAACATATGAAAGCCGACCTCCTCACTCGCTATGGGCTCACCCCCGAGATGTACCGGCAGCGATTCCGAGACTGTAAAAGGATCCCCGGTACCACCTGGGTAGAATACATAAACTTCTACAGCAGAGCCTTGGAGTGGTGGATCAAGGGCAGCCGGGTCACCACCTACGAACAATTGTTCGATCTCATCGTATGGGAACACCTCTCCAATAACTGTTTCGCCGAACTAAGGCAGCATCTCCTCGACAGCAAACTGACCGAGCCCCGGAAACTCGCCATTGAAGCGGATCGATGGGAGAGCACCCGGGTCCCCCGGAACTGGGCGGGAGACCAAGGCCGAGCCTCCCAGGGATCCCACCGTCCGTGAGGGGGAGGAGGAGGCCAGGGCCAGGGCCGGGACACCACGGTGCCCCCCACCAGCACTCCCCCGTCCCTGGCCGGGAGAGGAAGCCCTCCTGCACGGCCGGGATCCCACTCCAACGTTATCTGCCACAAATACCAGCGACCCGGTCATTACGCCAATGACCCCAACTGTCCGAGAAACCAACCATCCAACCCCACGGGTCCGCAAAACCGCCAGATCGCCGCCGTCTCCCTGGGGGAGGGACAAGGCGAAGAAGAAACCGAAGACTGTGAACAATACCAGACCGAGTGGGAACCGGCAGCCATGTCCCTGGTATGTCTAGGCGAAAGAGACATGGTCCCCCGGGCCCCAATTCCAGCCAACACACAGAAGTACAGCCAGTGGGTCACCATTAATGGACACCGGGCCGAAGCCCTCCGCGACACAGGAGCCAGCGTAACGGCCGTCCGTTGCCATCTAGTGACCCCGGATCAAATCCTGTCCAATGTACTATGCCCAGTACGGTCAGCGGATAACTCTGAAAGCCTGTGCCAGATGGCCAGCGTCCCCTTTGAATGGGGGGAGGTGTCGGGCATGCTGAAAGTGACCGTCCAAGACGATGCCCCCGTAGACTGCCTCCTTGGGAACGACCTCGAGAGCTCCCCCTGGGCTGCCGTTGAGCGGAGGGAGCACCTGGGGATGCTTGGCCTCCCTGAATGGGTCTGTGCGATGACCCGATCCATGGCCGCCCGCGCCATCCCCTCCACTGAAGAACCCGAGTGGCCTGAGCCTCCACCGCCCGTCATCCCTGAAGACACCACCCCTGAACCCGGTCCAACGGGGCTCAACGATGAAGAAACTGGCCCCCTCCGCGACCTCCCGGAGCTGGCCCAGTGGCACCAGGAAGGTGGCCCCACTCAAGAACAGTTCCGCCAAGAGCAAAAAACGTGTCCCTCCCTCGAGGGGATCCGACAGCAAGCCGCAGCCCAGAGCGCAGGGGATGCCTCGGGGGCTCACTGGGTCTATTGGGACAATGAGCTCCTCTACAGCGAGCAGAAGATTGCCGAGCTAGGGGCCAGCCGGCTGCTGGTAGTCCCCCTCCGATTCAGAGACTTCCTCCTGAACCTGGCTCATGATGTACCTCTCGCCGGACACCTGATGCAGGACAAAACTTACAGCCGCCTGGTGCCCACTTCTACTGGCCCAAGATGAGGAACGATGTGATCAACCACTGCCGAGCCTGCCCCACCTGCCAGGCCAGCAGGAAGAGCGGCAGAAAGCTAAAAGTCCCCCTGCAACCTTTTCCAGTCGTCAACACTGCCTTTGAGCGGGTAGGGATTGACATTGTGGGGCCCCTGGAGCCCCGGACATCACAAGGTCACCAGTTCATATTCGTCCTGGTGGACCATGCCACCCGCTATCCCGAAGCCATACCTCTCCGGACCGTGACAGCACCCGTGGTGGGCCGGGCCCTGATGGGAATCTTCTCCCGGGTGGGCTTCCCCCGAGAATTCGTCAGTGATCGAGGCACGAACTTCATCTCCCGATATATGAAGTCCCTATGACAACAGTGCGGGGTCACGTACAAATTTACAACCCCCTACCACCCTCAAGGGAACAGACTGGTGGAACGCTTCGATCGCACCCTCAAGGGTATGATCATGGGCCTGGCGGAGCCCTTACAACGCCAATGGGACGTGTTGCTGCCCTGCCTCCTATTTGCCTACCGGGAGGTCGCACAGAAGTCCCTGGGATTCAGCCCCTTCGAACTATTGTATGGGCACCCCATCCAGGGTCCCCTAAGTCTGGTCAAAGAAGGATGGGAGGTGACCACCCAGAATGCCCCTCCCGACGTGTACTGGTACCTTCTGACCCTCCGGAACCAGACTCGGCGGTTCAGGGAACTTGCCAAGTCCAACCTCGAAGCCAGCCAAGAAGACATGAAACGGTGGTATGATCAAAACGCCTCGTCCATTGAGTTCGAGCCGGGACAACAGGTCTGGGTCATGTCCCCGGTGGAACCATGCGCCCTCCAGGACAAATGGACTGGGCCCTTCAAGGTGGTGGAGCGCAAGGGCCCTGTCACATACCTGGTGGACATGGAGTCCCCCAGGAACCCCCTCCGGGTCCTCCATGCCAACCGACTTAAGCCTCACTTTGTCCGCTCAGAACTTAGCCTCCTGATGGCTACCGACAGTGTGGCTGAAGAGGACTCCGAGCCACTTCCCGACCTCCTGAAGACCCTCGAAAAAGACGGCTCCGTGGAAGGAGTCAACCTCTCTTCCACCCTGACCCCCGCACAACGCTAAAGTTGCCAAGACTTATTACGACAATTTGCCGATCTATTCTCTCTCACCCCCGGGGTTACCCCATGGTGCCTCCACGATGTCGACACCGGGGATAGCCCACCTATATGGCACTGGGCCTACCGAGTCCCCGATCGGGTACGCGCCTGCATCCAGTCGGAAGTGTCCAAGATGCTGGCTCTAGGGGTGATCGAGCCCTCCGACAGCCCATGGGCCAGCCCAGTCGTGCTGGTCCCCAAGGCCGCCCCCCCTGGCGTCGCCCCCGAACTCATGTTTTGTGTGGACTACCGGGGCCTGAACGCGGTCACCCGAACAGACGCTCACCCCATCCCTCGGGCTGATGAACTGATCAACCGCCTGGGGGCAGCCCGCTACCTGAGCACCTTCGACCTAACCGCATGCTACTGGCAGATCGGCCTCACCCCGGGCGCCCAGGAGCGATCCGCCTTCTCCACCCCTGATGGCCACTACCACTTCAGGGTGATGCCCTTCGGGATGAAAAACGCCCCCGCCACGTTCCAGAGACTAGTGAATAAGGTGCTGGCGGGGCTCGAGGAGCTCAGCGCCGCCTACGTGGATGATATTATGGTGTACAGTCTCCACTGGCCGAACGCCTCCAATACCTCTGGGAGGTCTTGGCCGCCCTCCGACGGGCAGGACTAACAATAAAAACCAGCAAGTGCCAAATCGGCCAGGGGTCCATGACCTACCTGGGGTACCAGGTGGGAAGTGGCCAGGTGGCCCCCCTCCAACCCAAGATCGCCGCCATCATGGCCTGGGAACCCCCGGTCACCCAAACAGAGGTCCAAGCCTTCCTGGGGCTCACAGGATATTACCGGCGCTTCGTAAAAGACTACGGCAGTATCGTGGGCCCCCTCACAGAACTCACGCCAAAGAAACACCCACCGAAGGTACACTGGACACCCGAGTGTCAGGCCTTCTTCGAGGCCCTCAAGACAGCAATGTGCACCGCACCCGTGCTCCAAGCCCCCGACTACAGTCGGGAATTCATAGTGCAAACAGATGCCTCCGATCACGGCGTCGGGGCAGTTCTCTCCCAAATCAATACCGAGGGAATTGACCAGCCGGTAGCCTTCATTAGCCGACGCCTGCTGGCCCGAGAACAGCGCTGGAGCACCATCAAGCGGGAGGCCTTCGCCGTGGTGTGGGCTCTCAAGAAGCTCCGGCCCTATCTCTTCGGCACCCACTTCCGGGTACAAATTGACCACCGACCTCTGCAATGGCTGATGCAGATGCGAGGGGAGAATCCGAAGCTGTTGCGTTGGTCCATCTCCCTGCAAGGAATGGACTTCACTGTGGAGCATCGCCCAGGCCACGACCACGCCAACGCAGACGGCCTGTCCGCTTCTTCCGCCTCGGCGAGGAGAATACCCAAGGAGATGGGTGACTCTCCCTGCCTTCAGCTGGGGGGATGCGTGTTGGACCTGGCCTCGTGGCGTGGCCCCACTCCTCCCGCATGACGGGTCTCGGACTACCTCGACCACTGTTCCCCGGCCACCCCCCCAGCTCTTCCCCGGTGGAACTCGACCTCCTCTCCTCAACCCCCTCGGCTGGCCCGGACCCCTTTCCCGGCCCACCGTCTCCGGCCCAGCCGCCATCTTGGACCCTCCACGACCAGGCCTCGTGGCCTCGGCCCGACCCCAACCACAGACCCAGCAAAGCCCCGACATCGAGGCACCACGATCCAACCAGGGGGTAAAGAGACCACTTGACGAGTCAATGGGGGAAGGAGTTTCGATGGTCCCCCATCCGCCTGGTTTCGATCGCCCCCAGCCTCCCTGGGCGCTGGCTCCACCCCCCTGCTGGGTGTCTGGACTCGCACATCCCGGGCTCTCCGACCTCCAAGTGCGAGGGTCCGCACATCAAAGGGCACCAGACCTATAACTGGGGCCGCTCTAGAGCAGGTCGGCAGTTGTGTCCTGGAGTCGAGAGACACCGAGACGAACTCATCTTCGTGCAACCATCCTTGGGGTCCTGCTGGCGCTGCCGCGGCCCATCTTCGTGCAACCATCCTTGGAGTCCTGCTGGCGCTGCCGCGGCCCATCTTCGTGAAACCATCCTTGGAGTCCTGCTGGCGCTGCCGCGGCCCACCTTCGTCAAACCATCCTTGGAGTCCTGCTGGCGCTGCCGCAGCCCATCTTCGTGAAACCATCCTTGGAGTCCTGCTGGCGCTGCCGCGGCCTATCCTCTTGAAACCATCCTTGGAGTCCTGCTGGCGCTGCCGCGGCCCACCTTCGTGAAACCATCCTTGGAGCCCTGCTGGCGCTGCCGCGGCCCATCTTCTTGAGACCAGCCCTGGGGTCCTGCTGGCGCTGCCGCGGCCCATACCGAAGAACCCCCCAGCTCGAGGATTGAGAGCTGGGCGCAAGATATCCCTGTACCTGACTGGTACCAAGACTGTCCCGCTACCCCCTTCCCACAAGAGACTAAGTCAAGAGGATCCCGGAATCCTGTTCCTTCTGTATCGTTACGATAACCTACCTAAAAGTCCTGATAAAAGTGTTAAGAACCTATCTTTGTGTGGCGTCCATCTGTAGGGGGGTGGTTGCTCTGCTGTACGATCTTAGGAGAGGGCCCTCGCCTGGAGGCCTCTCCCCCTGGCTCGGCCGACCCTCGGATTTCCCTTCTAACAGGGACAGACTGACCAAGGCAGAGACCGATACATACAGAGACAGAGGCAGAGACAGAGACAGATAGAGGTAGAGACAGACAGAGGTAGAGAGCGATAGAGACAGAGAGAGAAAGAGCCAGAGAAAGAGATAGAGGCAGAGACAGATAGAGACAGACATAGACAGATAGAGGCAGAGACAGACAGAGATAGAGATAAAGACAGGGACAGGGACAGAGAGACGGGGAGGGAGACAGAGGGAGGGAGACAGGGACAGACAGAGACAGGGACCTACAGAGACAGGGACAGACAGGGACAGGGACAGATAGAGGCAGAGACAGAGATAGAGAGGCAGAGAGACAGAGAGGAGGAGACAGAGAGACGAAGGGAGACAGAGAGGGAGATGGAGGGAGACAGAGAGGGAGGGAGAGGGAGGGAGGGAGATAGAGGAAGGGTGACAGGGAGGGAGACAGAGAGAGGGAAAAATAGGGAGACAGAGAGAGGGAGACAGAGAGAGGGAGACAGAGGGGGAGGGGGAAGAGAGAGGGAGACAGAGGGAGGGGGAGGGAGAGACAGACAGAGGGAGAGAGTCGGGGGAGAGAGGGGGAAGAGGGAGACAGACAGAGGGAGACAGAGAGAGAGGGAGACAGAGTGGGAGACAGAGAGAGGGAGGCTGGGAGAGAGGGAGACAGAGAGAGAGGGAGACAGAGGGAGTGAGACAGAGGAAGGCATAGGGAAGGAGTCAGGGATAGAGAGGGAGACAGACAGAGGGAGACAGACAGAGGGAGACAGAAACAGGGAGACAGAGGGAGGGAGACAGAGGAAGGGAGACAGAGGGAGCGAGAGGGAGAAAGAGGGAGACAGAGAGAGGGGGAGGCAGAGTGGGAGACAGAGAGAGAGAAAGAGAGGGAGACAGACAGAGAGAGACAGAGGGAGGGAGACTGACAGAGATGGACAGAGGGAGACAGACAGAGGGAGACAGACAGAGGAAGACAGACAGAGGGAGACAGATAGAGGGAGGGAGATAGAGGGAGAGAGACAGAGGGAGGGAGACAGAGGGAGACGGAGACAGAGAGAGAGGGAGACAGAGAGACAGGGAGACAGAGAGAGAGGGAGACAGAGGGAGGGAGACAGAGAAAGGCAGAGGGAGACAGAGAGCGAGGGAGGCAAAGAGGGAGACCGAGAGAGAGGGAGACAGAGAGAGGGAGACAGAGAGAGGGAGTCAGAGAGAGGGAGACAGACAGAGGGAGACAGAGAGAGGGAGACAGAGGGAGAGAGGCAGAGGGAGAGAGACAGAGGGAGAGAGATAGAGGGAGGGAGACAGAGGGAGACAGACAGAGGGAGACTGACAGAGGGAGACAGACAGAGGGAGACAGCTAGAGGAAGACAGAGGGAGGGAGACAGATACACAGAGACAGACCGAGGGAGGGAGACAGATAGATGGAGACAGAAGGAGGGAGACAGAGGGAGAGACAGGGAGGGAGACTGACAGAGTGAGTGAGACAGAGAATGATAGAGAGATAGAGAGAGGGAGGGGGACAGAGAGAGGTAGGAGGACAGAGGGAGGGAAAGAGGGAGAGAGAGAGAGAGAGAGATGTGTGTATGCAGGGTCTGGTGGCTCAGTACACGAAGGTTTCCGCTGCAGGGGCCTGTGTTCAACCTCATGGTCACTGTTTTGTTTTTGTGCCCTAGCCCCGCCACCCTCCCGCACTGACCCTGCCCCCACCCGTGTGGCCCTCTGCCACAAACCACACTGTAAATTTGGCCCCTGAAAGTTTGTGAGTACTCATGGAATAGAGTGTCCTGACTGGATCCTCATTCAGGCCCTTTAGGCCTGTGATTGGTCTCCTTCCAGCTGAGTGGAGAGCTGCAAAGTGGGCATGTCACTTTGGCCGACTCAAGAGAGCCTGCCAAAGTGACAGGCGCACTTTGGAGGGTCCATTTTGCTCCTCCAGTCCTCCTCTGCTGCCATCAGCAGCAGAGGAGGACAGGCCCCAACTTATCCCGGCTGCAGGCTGCTGCGCCACTAAATGTGAAAAAATAAATGGCAATGAAATCATTTTATTGCAAATTTATTTTTCACTTCTAGTGCCGCAGCAGGTGAGTGGGGACGCCCTCTCGCACTAACCGGCGAACCCGTCCCTGACCATGGGACCATAAAAGTACAAATGTAAAGCCTAAAACTTAAAAGTCACATGCACAACTTGGGGACAGGTTGCTAAAAACATGTTAGAACATGTTAAAAACAACAAGTGCTGTTGCAATAAAGCATACAAAGACCCCACGTTAGGGCTTAGTAACCTAATGAAGTAAGTCTCGCAAATTAAAAGTAAACAGAGCAAACACCTGTTGACAAAAACCTAAATTTTGGGACTTTACTCACCCATGTTCTGTCATAAACAAAGCATGATAAGAAGACAATAGAAAGACAGTGCACCACAATTGTCAATGTAAAAATTCCTTCATTGATCAAAAAGCTCGTAAAAATAGCATCTAACAAGGCTAAATAGTTCATATGCCTTGACGCATTAATCATCCTTTAGCCTAGTGTTACAGTAGGAATTCATTAAAAAGGGTTAATAATTATTAATAAACATTTCTAAAATATAAACGTTTACAGAGACCAATAAAAGATTTGACTTAAAATAAGGTAATCGTATTTACATGATCAGTGGATTTCTTGTTTTCACTGCAAGTTTATAAAAAGAACGGACCCAAAGACAGATTTCAGGGGAGTTCAGTAATTGCAGGTGAAACAAAGCTTCTCTGCACCTGCGATGCCCCATGTTCCTTAAAAAAGGTTTAAGAAAGTGTCTGTGGAAAATTTTTTAAAAGCTACAAAAAGCCATAAAGTGCAACAGTGATTGTTCAATTGTATTGTCACAGGGTCAAGGCATGGCTATGTCCCCCAGCAAACCAGGATATTTGTTAAAACACAAGAGCCACCAGATTGTTCCTGCTCTAAAACGAAAAAGAAGGGATCTCTCCCCATGAGTCAGATCCTAAGATAAGTAAATGGCAGGTTCCACTGATGCTAAAGGTCTTTAATAGAACAGGACTGAGCTTTTTCCAGCTTGTTTCCTCGCTATATTTAAGGAAATGGGATTTGACCCTTAGTTTATCCTCTTTATTAATGCTCCTCTGTTTCGTATACAAAGAGGGCAAGCCCAAGGTGTAAAAGATTTTGTAGATGTAGTTCAACCATGGGAGCTTAGGCCCCTTATCCAGGCTGAGGCAATCTGAAATTAGGCATTGTGGAGACCGCATAACCCAGCCCTATGCACAGCTGTGGTAACACACTAGGGGGATGATCTACAAGAAAGTGCTGCGGCCCGGCACCTCTAGCCCTTTGGCTGTGCCACGCTGCGGCAGTTTCAGAGCACAGGAATGCAACATATTTACAATGATATGATTCGTTCATTTGCTCTCCCCTGCCCTGGCGCACAAACAGCTGCCATGCGCTGGTGCACCTTGCACCATGGTGCAAGGGTAACTGCGTCATGGGGAGATTGTTTTTGCGCAGGAAGGGGCATTTTCCTGCATGAAAACAGTCACTACATGCATTTTCCTATTTCAATGCGTGCTGTAGAATACAGCATGTATTGAAAGAGGAAAAAACCAAGGAGAAATTAAAACATTTCTCCTCGTTGCACTTCGCTATGCCACCCCTAGAGTGGCGTAGCATACTGACGCATTCCAGGTTTACGATTACTCGTAAATCTGGAAATGTGTCAGGTTCCATGGGTGTTGCATGGGACCACCCACAGCCCCTTTCACGCAAAATGTTGGTGTACAGGGTTCATATTTACAAGGGCAGGAAAAGTAACGCAGGGTGGCTTTTCCTGTCCTTGTAAATATGGGGCCGAGAAATGCGCTGCCACTGGCAGTGCACGGGGCTTGTAAATTTGCCCCTGGGTATTATACCCCTTCAGATGGGAGGGGGGGGGAGATGGTCTCTTTTCCAATGGACCTCGAGAGGTTGCACAGAATATTCAATCCAGGAGTTGTTTGGTAGGAAGGCCCTGCCTGATGAGCCAAGGGCAGTTCCTTGCCATGGACTTTAAAGGTACTTTTGAGATCTTGCTCTTTACCTAGACAGCTCCTAGATTAATGTGCTAGTATGATCAATGCAGGACAGTGCTTAGGAATATGCTTTTCATATGTGTCTTCAACTCAACCCTGACCCAATGTAATCATGCCAAAAGGCATCTGTCAAATTGCGCAAAATTATCTTTATTACAAGAAATCCATCAGCTTTAGCATTGAGGCACAGATCAAGCAGTGACAATCACCTTTATACAGCTGCGGGCCTCAGTGTCAGTCTCAAATTGGTTCAGCCCGGTGTAACTGTAGTACAGCGCCCCAGGGGTCGTAGGGCATATTGATCAGTAAGTCTTTAGTAGCCATCACATAGTGGCTAATACTTCCAAAGACCATGCATGTGGTCAGTACCGCTGAGAACAACTATAAAACATATGAGCTATGGAGATTTGAAATTAGGGGCAGATTTACAAGCCCCTTGCGCCACTTTTGCGCCGCCATTGCGTCACTTTTGCGACGCAGCGGCGGTGCAAAAGATGAGCCATGGTGTGGGCTATTTACAACGTGACGCATCTGGGAGATGCGTCACGTTGTAACGCCCTGCGCCTTAAGGAGGCGTTCTGGTGCAGGGGAGGGGGGGGGCGTTCCGGCGCAGGAACGCCTCCTAAAAGTGGCTGAGTGAAATATATAATATTTCACTCAGTCACTTTTAGGCCAATGCTACGTCAAAACCCAGCGCCTGCTTGAAGCAGGCGTAAGGCTTGTCACAGCATTAGTAGAATGGGCCCCCCCAGAGCATTGCTGGAGCTGCGTCGCGCATGCGACGCAACTCCAGCAATGCGATACCTTTACGGCACAGATGCGTGACGCATCTGTGCCGTTTTTGCTCCATGGTGCGCCGCATTATAAATGCGGCGCATCATGGTTGGCGGAGGCATGGCACACAATTACTGACGCATCCCTGCTAATTTGCAGGGATGCACCATTAATTGTAAATATGCCCCTTAGTTTTTTGAAAACCAAAGCCGGGACATCCATAAACATAGAAATACAACCTTTAACGCACAGTAGAATCTATTAATTCGTTTGTTTTCAGCTAGGTGCTGTTAAATCTGCACTAGAACATTTGAAAACTTTGGTGTTCAGTGGAGGCACTCTGAAAACCAGGGCATTTGTGGAATGTACTCACCTTTTCAGGACAAATGGTGAAAAATCGGGAATGTCCCTGAACATCTGAGGAGCCAGGCCACCCTAATATGGGCCTCCGCTCCAGTCCACTGAGAGTTTCTCCCTCCGCACTGTTCATACAGGTGCATGCTTTTGGATTTCAGGTGAAAGGGGGCCCTTAGAATCATGGGCCACCTACACTAGGATCATTATCGATTCGGGTTAATAGGATTAGCACCAATGTCATATGAACCCGGCTCTCTGTCACTCCATCAGTTGATAATGGTTGATGGATAATTGGAGCTGAATTGATGACGTGGAGCCTAGGACGCTAGAGTCAGGGGCGGCCTTAGGCATGTGCAAGCTGTGCACCTGCACAGGGCCACCAACGCCCAGGGGCCACCATGCCAATATATATCCTTGATATAATAATCCTTTGAGGATGGATACATATTTGCGTGGCGGCCCCTGGCAGGGATTTGGTGGCCTCCGGCTCTGTTCCGCTTCCAAACACCCTGACCTCCCCTCCTCACTGGCCTCCACGCTCCACCCCGCCCGGACCCTCTCTTCCGGGGCCCCCGACCTAGCTCCCTGCCCAGGGCCACCATGAGCCTAGAGCCGCCCCTGCTAGAGTCGTGCCTGAATTTCGGGATATTCACATAAGGTAAATGTACATAAAATTAGGCAACATTTGTTGAAGTTATATAAGTAGTTGTTATCATGGAAAATAGACGATGAGTTCGGTCACCATGGGTCTTGGTTGGCATGTCAGGCCGTAGGCAAATATATTTCTTTTTACAGCTTACGCTATAGTTAAAAGAACACTAAACAAGAGAAAAACGGACTGATATGTTCATAGTTCTGTGACCACGTACTTTCTTATTAATTTAGCTTAATATGGTCTCTTAAACGAAAGAAATTTGACTAGTTATCCGTATCTATAATACTCAATTGAAAATGTTAACCTTGAGCGTAGCGTGACCATTCTTTCATATATGGAGCAATCCTGCCACTACGTGGACACGTACTATATAACACTTTCAAAAGTAAACGATTTCCTACACAGTTTTTTCTCTCCAGAATTCTTAGAAGGCAACGAGGAAGGATTTAAATGTGATTAGCTGAAACGCGATTCTGTGGATAAATTCCTTTCCAAACCGTTTATATTTTCTGAAGATTGCGTTACCTTCCATTGACTCAATTCAATTGCAATAGAAATACATCTTTATTCATCTAAATTCCTCTTTTACACGCAATCTGTATTTTTTCATCAGTGTTTTGCCTCCAACTCATATTATATGCTTCCACACAGATTTTTTAACCACTGCAGTTCGTTTAATTACTACCCTGACACAAACCGAGCGACATGTGGTATGTTACCTTTTGTAAAGCAGGCCGTGTTAGCGTTGATGAAAATAAGGAGCGTACAAGCTCAGAGGGCTTAGCCATAAGGCTAAGTAAAGCACCATGGGGCATATTATCAAGGGGGTTTATCTCCGCTTTTTTGGCTTTAAAAGCCAAGAAAGCGGAGATAAAATTATCTCCCTATTACCAAGCTGTCGCTAACACCAGTTAGTGACAGCTAATAGGAGATAGCGACCATCTTGGGCCCCGCTTTGCATGTCAGTGATATTTATCACTAATGACATGCAAAGTGGGCGTGCCAAGATGTTAGCGACTGGAAACAGTCCCTAACATCGCTATCTCCTATTACCAACTTTTGGAGATATTCGCGCTAAGCGCGAATATCTCCAAAAGCTAACACCTGCCCTGAGCAGTTCTTAGCCATGTTATCCAATGGGAGGTGGATAACATGGCTAAGAGCATTTGCTCGATAATGCATGAATATCGCTGACTTTTCAGCGATATTCATGCATTGCGGCCGTTTTTTATCGCATTTGCGATAAACCTTGCTAATAGCAAGGTTTATCTGCGATAAAAATCGCCGATGTGCGGCGATAATTTTTGTCTCTAAACAAGTTAGAGACAAAAATTATCGCTAGTTGTTGGTAATATGCCCCCTTGTGTGGCTTTTCATGTCATTGTAGATATGCTTGCATTTTTCCTTGTTTTTTCCTTGTTTTTTCCTCTTTCCACATGTGCTGCATTCCGCAGCACATATAGAAAGACGAAAACACAGCATACCAAGAACGCAGACACCCTTGCACCAAGCAAGGGTGTCTGTATTGGTGCACAGCGGCTAATTGTGTGTTGGCGGAATGGACAGGAATGCACAGTATCATGTAAATACAGTGCATTCCTGCCCTTTCAAATTGGTGTAGGGCAGCACAGGAAAAGGACTTGCGGCACTGCCATAAGCCAATTTCTTGGAAATATGCCCCTAAATGTTTGTATACAAATCAATTGCTAGTATCCCTTCAATGATGGGCTTTGAACTATACACAACGGGGCTCATTTACAAGCCTGTTGCGCCACCCATATATCCGACCCATATATCCGAGGCCACACAAAGCCACTTTGCATGGCTTTTCATGGACTCATAGATATGGGGTAAGACAAAGCAGCGCAAGATGCAGCGTTGCTTTACTCTGCGTTTAAGAGGCGTTCCTTGGGTGTTGCTGAGGGTGCTTCCATGCAACACCCATGGAATTTGAGGCGTTTCCAGATTTACAAGGACTTGTAAACCTAGGAATGCGTCAAAAGCCTACGTCTCCCTAGGGGAGGCGCAACGAGGAGAAATAACTTTATTTCTGCTTGTTTTTTCCTCTTTCTTTGTGTGTTGCTTTCTGCTGCACACATAAAAGGAGGAAAACACCTCCATTTATTGTTTTTTAGCAAGAATGTGTTCCTTCCTGCACACAAATAATCATTCCTGCAGCGCAGACACCCTTGCGCCATGGTGCAAGGTTTTCTAAATTGGTGCAAGGCCGCCAAAACAGTGCCAGAGCAGTGAAAAGGATAGAAATGTGTCGTATATCATAAATACAACACATTCTTACTCTTTCATTTTGGTGCAGGGTAGCACAGCAAAGTGACTTACTGTGCTGTTCTTCCTCAGAAACTTGCAAAGTAGGCCTAACTTCTTTACATGAAATAGAAAAAAATGTACAGTCCATAATAAACCTTGGCTCAGATTTATTAAACTATCACACAGCGCAGTGCCGCAGCCACAAATGCTGCACTGCAAGAGAAGGAAAGTGCCATATTAACAGAAATATTCCACTGTCCTCCCCTTTCCCTAGCGCCAGCGCAGAAAGGCGCAGCAGGGCACCATGTACCCACCTTTCCCCAATTGTGTAATGTTGTCACCGTGAGTCTAGCATAGGTTTTATACTGAGGATACTCTTCCAGTACAAAATACTATGCTTAGACTCACTTTAAACCTTTTCCCACTTGGGATGTGTGCTGTACAGTACAGCACCCAAGCAAAGTCAAAAAAGAAAAGAGAAATGAAAGCACTTCCCCTTTGTAGTGCCTGTTTTTAAGTGCAGGAAATATCAGGTTCTAGCACAAAGGGGGTGGATGGGGAAAAGAAGAGCCAAAAGCTGTGATTCTCAATATGGATGCTGGGAACTATGCACCCATTCAGTCTTTTCAGGGTAACCCATGGGTACAACAAGTGGGAGTTAGGTTAGCATCATAGAATGTAGCAGGCGTCCATAATAAGCTGATAAACCCAGATTGGCATACTAATATAAGAGAAGCCAATATCATCTTCTTGTAGGACTCTTGGTCACAGGAGGGCTTTAGTGTGGACGGATATTACTTCCTATGTAGCAGTGCCATGCCTCAAGCTCAAGGTGGGCCAAGAGGGGCTAGCCACTCTAATTTCCGTCGTCCTTGTGGGTACTTCTTTAAGAATTATTAGGCACTCCTCACACTTCCAGCTTAATCTCACTATTTTGATTTGATTTTGATAAATTTGTTCAATATATTTGATGCAAGCGTAACAATGGTATTAGGGGAGACTGCCCTAGACTTCTTTATGGAAAGTCATGACAGGAAGACGCTCATAATCTGGGGAGGTGATTTCAACATCAAGATCTGTGGGGACAATAATCACAGGTGTTGTGGGACAAAAGACAAGGATGGTGGTGGTACCCCACACCTTCAGCAGTCTCCAATTTCGTGACTATATAAGAAGAGTTATGATAGCAAGGAATCTGGTTTTCGTCAAAGAATTTATGGCGGGCGTTGCACCCCTTCTTATTGATGCAGGGTCCTTTTAGGAAAGCGCGAATGCCTTTTTTATCATTTCATCTGATATAGGCACTAAAATACAAAAATATGTGGTTAAGACCTCCTGCATCAGTTATCATAACCATCTGTCACTGACTCCAGACTTACGCCTGGGGAACAAGGAATTGGGTCGGGTAACCTTACTGGTGTAAAAATCACAGAATGAGGGGTTAAGAGTTCAGTGGGACTCTCTGGACAAGGGGGCTTTGTTGGCCGCTTTGGTCAAGGATAATTCGCAATGTTTTTCATTATCGACCTTGGTAGAGGAATCCTCAATGTCGACTATTGATGCCTTTACTCCTCTATGTGTGGCAGTTGGCTGTGGTCTGAGGTGGAATAAAGTGACAAATCACCACCCCCTCTCAGCTGGTTTAATCACAAGTGCACTGGCTCACAAAAAAATTTAAGCAGTCCTCTCTTAAAACCTGTGATTCCATCCAGGGGTCGGCATTGTGGAGCAGTGCCTTAATTTGCACCTGACCATATGGAAATATGTCAAGGCAAGAAAAGGTTCCATCCGCCTTGATTTCATTGACCTCTTTCCTGCCTTTGACGTGGTCAATAGGAAAAAGTTGTGGGATTGTATGACCAGGATGGAGATTGATCCAGGTTTAATTGGGCTTCTACAAAGAATGCAATGGGACACCAACGTCAGAGTTAGATTTAATTAAGATGGGTAACTTACAGAAACTTTTAGGCCACCCTTAGGGGTGAGACAAGGGTGTGTCTTGGCCCCTCTCATATTCTATATCTATTAAAATGACTTAGAATCACACCTGACTAGGATAGGGAAGGATATCCCTAGAATTAGGACAAGATCCCTGGCTGTGCTGCTGTCTGCAGATGATGTTGAATTAATGGCAAAGACCACTAATAGTCTCCAGCTTCTTTTAGATGGATTTTGTAATGTTATGGGGGGGGGGGGGTGGGAGCGGATGTATGACGTTACAACGCATGCTTTTACCACGCATGCTGTTACAACGCAAGTATTACAACGAAAACCTTTACAGCGAATTACACTTGGGGGTGCTGGATAGTGAATAGTTTAATTTACTATTCCAACTCCAGTCCCCGTGGACACTAGGGAAGGGGTTGGATAGTAAATTAAAACTATTCCTTATCCTAGAGCGCCCCCCAGTGTAATGCGTTGTAATGGTTTTTGTTGTAATACATGCATTGTAACAGCACTGCGTGGTAAAAGTTGCGTTGTAAAGGTTGCATACTGGTGGGATCTCGATCTTAAAACAAACTTACCTCCGTAAGTATGTTCTCCCTTTCCTCCCGAATGTTCACTTTCCTCATTGCGATTTTCTCCCTTTCAAGTTCACTAGTTTCCTCTATTCCACAGGTGTCTTCCTTTCTTATCTCTCGACAATTCTTCTACTATCAATTTCCTCCTATCATTCTTGCTACTTCATGGTCTACCTTCTCATATTTCTTATATCAACTGATTCTATCTCTCTCTCCTCTGCTCTATTTTCTATCTTATCACCCTTCTTTTTCTCACTTTAATACACTGTCTTTTTCTAACTTTTCTACTTTCTTTGACTTTCTTCTTCCTCTGGGTTCCTCTTGCTTCTTTTTTCTATCTCATGACATTTTCCTTCTTTCTTATTTGATATGTCTTTGAAAGTAATTACATGGAATGTTAAGGGCGTTAATTCCCCCATCAAACGACAGAGAATCCTATCTCACCTTGCACGTTTGAATGTGGATATTGCTTTTTTGCAAGAAACTCATTTATCTGCTGAGGAATCTATTAAATTGAAAAGAAGTTGGGTGGGCGATGTTTACTACTCTCCTGGGGATGGTAAACGGAATGGTGTTGCCATTTTATGTCACAAAGCTCTTTCTCATTCCTTGCTTGTTCAAGAATCAGATGCTGAAGGCCGATGGATATATGCCAAACTCTCTATCAAGAATGTTCCAATTTCTCTCCTAAATGTTTACGCCCCCACCACTGGTGATCCCACTTTTTGGCACTCATTTTCCCAGCACATCACCAGATTCATTGATGATAATTTCATACTGGCAGGAGATTGCAATCAGCCCCTAGACCCCTTCCTAGATAGGAACTCCAAAGCACACTTCATCCCTAACAAATCTCATAAATCCTTCTCTCAAGCTATTTCCCAACATAAACTCACAGACGCTTGGCGCCTTTGTAATCCAGAACTTCAGGAATTTACTTTTTACTCTCCATGCCACCATTCCCAATCCCGAATTGATTACGTTTTTGTTTCCCACAACATCGCCCAAACTCTCACTCATGCGGAAATTGGTCCAATCTTACTTTCTGACCATGCCCCCACATTAGTTCAATTGGACATCTTACCCAAATCAATAGGCCCTAAACGCTGGCGTTTCAACAATTCTCTCCTGCTGGACCCCAAATTCACCACCTCCTTCACTTCCTTCTCCAATGAATTTTTCTCCCTAAACGATAATTCCCCTGTTCCTAAACACACCATTTGGGACGCCTTTAAAGCGGCGGCAAGAGATTTCATCATTGGCTTTGTTGCTAAAAAACGCAGAGCTGCCCGTGATTTCACCAAAGCTATTCTTTTGGATATTAAGAAATTGGAGCATTCTTATTTCACCTCCCGTTCACAGCAAACTCTAACCGCCTTGGTCAACGCTAAGATGAAATTTAACAAAAAATCTACGGATGACGCATCTCTGTACCTATTAAAATCTAGTGCCAAGTTCTATGGAGGCAAAAATAAGGCAGGCAAGATCTTAGCCAATTATCTCAAGGTGAAACACAATAAATTAAATATTGAATCTATTTACGACGCCAACTCAAATCTCAAACACACAGACGCAGACATCCTCACTGAATTCTCTACCTTCTACAAGACCTTGTACTCTTCTGAAACTCAGCCTACTTCTCACTCTCTAGACGCATTTTTCTCCTCCATTCAAAAGCCATCTCACTTTCCACTAGACCTTTCTCACTTAGAACTTGATATATCTCAACAAGAGTTACTCAAAGCGCTCCACTCCCTCCAGAAAGACAAGGCCCCTGGGCCGGACGGCTTCACAGTAGAATTCTTTCTCCACTTTTCAAAACTCCTTATCCCTAGACTCCATTCCCTTATTGGTACCTTCCTTTCCCTGGGTTCCTCCTCTGGCTCTTTTTCAGACGCCCATATCAGCCTTATACCCAAGGAGGGGAAGGATCCTCAACACTGCAAAAACTACAGGCCAATCTCCTTGGTCAATATTGATTATAAAATGTTTGCAAAATCCCTTGCGGCACGTCTCGATCTTCTTCTTCCAGACCTCTTGGGTGAGGAACAATCGGGTTTTGTCAAAGGTCGTCTCATTACTGATAACACCAGACTCCTCTTCAATATCCTTTCTAAATCTCGCCTTTTACCTCATCCCCTTGCAGCCATCGCCCTGGATGCCGAAAAGGCGTTTGATAGGGTCGAATGGACTTATCTATTTCACACCCTCCGTTGGTTTGGTTTCGGTCCTGTTTTTATATCATTAATTTCACTACTTTATTCTAACCCGCGTGCAGCGGTTTGTGCCAACGGTCAAATATCTTCCTTTTTTGATTTGAAAAGAGGTGTTCGCCAAGGTTGCCCCTTATCTCCCTTTCTCTTTAATTTGGCATTAGAACCCTTCCTCTCCAAACTCCGCCAACATCCCTCCATCCATGGTTTCCAATTGTTAGATTCCCACATCAAATTAGCTGCCTATGCAGATGACATTTTACTATTTGTCTCCAACCCCTCCGTTTCCATTCCTGCCTTTCTCAATGAAGTTCATGCTTATTCCCAAATATCTGGCTATAAACTCAATAACGACAAATGCGAGATCCTCCCTTTGACTAAATTCACATTTAAACCCGATTTTGCTGCTTCTAATTTCACGTGGAAACCTTCCAATATCAAGTACCTTGGAATGCATATTACCCCTACCATCCCAGACACTGTTTCCCTGTGCATGTCCAAATGCATTCAAAAATTAACGGATCTCACATCCAAGTGACATCCCCTTTACCTATCCTGGTGGGGTCGCCTTGACACTATTAAAATGATGTTGTCCCCCATTGTTCTCTATACCCTCTCCAACATTCCGGTCCCTGTCCCCTCCAAATTTTTCAAAAAGATTAACTCTATTCTAGTGTCCTTTCTTTGGAATAAAAAGAAGCCACGAATGTCTCTACAGCGTCTGATTCGTCCTAAATCAGAAGGTGGGGTTAACTTCCCTGACTTCCCAGCCTACCATAAGGCGTTCCAATTGAGGCAAGCCTCTTTTTGGCTGCAAGACCCTGACACCCCATGTCCTCTATGGGCCAAACTTGAACGCCTCCTTCTCTCTCCCTTCTCCTTTGCTGAATACCTCTCCTTCTCTCGCAAACCCACTTCTATCTCTACTCCGATTCATAAGTTCACCACTAAACTACTCCTCTCTTTCACTCATTCACCTCCTACCACCATTGCTGATTTCCTCTCTTCCCCCATATGGCATAACACGTCCTTACTCATACGTGATAGACCCTTTTTTTGGAAAACTTGGCATACTCGAGGTCTTCAGTGGATCTCCCAACTTTTTTCTCAATCCTCTTTCTTATCTTTTGACACCCTTCGCTCCCTCTATGACCTACCCACTTTCTTTGCACGCAAATACCAATTACTTAAAGACACAGTCCTAACGAAATACACTGACCTCTCCCAGCCTGGTCCTCCTTCTGCGTCATCCACTCCCACTTCCACACTTCATTCCTTCTTGCGCACTACACCAAAAGCTGCTGCTATTTACAAATACCTCCATGTTGGTGAGACTCCAAGACCTAAATCTAAGGTGGAAGAATCTTGGGAGCATGATTTGTCTATCTCTTGGTCGGTTTCTTTCTGGGACAAAATCTGGACCAAACTTCGCAAATCTTCCAGAGCAGCAACCCTCACTCAGACTTTGTTCTTTATTTACAATAGACTCCTTTTTACACCCTCTGACCTTCACAAACGCTTTCCTGACACTCCCCACACATGCTGGTCTTGTTCGTCACCACAAGCCACTTTATTTCATATGTTATTTTTATGCACTCATGTTTGTAATTTTTGGCTACAGGTCTGGGCTCAAATTAACTTAATTTTTCACACTTCTATCCCTTTTTCCCACACACATGTTTTTATGGGTAGCCTCTCCCCTTGCTGGGATGATGTTGATCTAAAACCTCAGATTGTTGACCTATTACTTGCCGCTGCCTTCCAACAAATAACGGCCAACTGGAAAGACTTCTCCAAAATTTCCTTCAAGGCGTGGTGGTTTAATGTATGCCACAACAATAGACTCGATACTGCTCATGTTTTCCCGGCATGTATGGCTACTAAACGCATGGACTTATGGACTCCCGTTACACTCTATCTGGACTCATGTAGTAAACGCTTGTTTCACCCCCCACCTCCACAACAGGAAGTTCCTAAACCTCCTTAATCGCTCGACACATTCCAATTATCCTCCACTGTACCATTTTGTTTTAATGCTTTCCAACGTTCTCATGCTTTTCATATTTTATGCTTAACATGCTTTTTCTTTGCCTTCTTCCTCTCTCTCGTCTTGTACCCAGATTTCTTTCTTTTATTATAATGCTTGCATTTGTATGATTGTATTATTCTGCTCAGAGTTTTTAACTTGATATCACATTGTACTTTGTTATGACACCTGGTTTTATCTCTTATCAGTATCAAATAAAATTTTCTTGAACTTAAAAAAAAAAAAACTTACATAAATCTTTCATAATGAGATTATGCCCTAAAAATGTGAACATTTCAATTTTTCATTTTTTGGGAGAGGGTAGGGGCAGAAATGCATAGAGTGAAGTGCTTTAGTTATCTGGGGCTTTCTTTTGATCAAAACCTAACCTGGCAGAGCCTACATCAAACCAGGGCCACTCATACTCAAAGAGCTGTGGAGGCGGTGTTCTCATTTGCGCGAAGGCTGGGCCACAAACTGATCAAAGGACTGACGGAGATTTATCAGATTAAATGCGTCTCTGTGGTGACTTATGGTGCAGGGGTCTGGGGATATAAAGGTCCAAGGCCAATTCAGGAAGAATAAAATACATTTGCTCGTAGGCTATTGGTCGTTCCCCAATGATGCCCTGCTTCAATGTGCCTATCAGAGCTGGGCTTAACACCTGTAGGTGACAAAATAAAGCTGGCACCACTACTTTTATGGCTGAGGATTTGGGGGAACCCTGATGCCCAACTCTCAAGAGATAACTGGAGGATTGTCTTTCTCTGGACAATGCTCCCAATATACCCTGGACTAGATATATAAAAAAAATCATTCCTAGAGCTGGGCCTGCAGGATTATGCCGAAAATCCAGAAAGCTTGACCCCAGAGTTATCTCCAGGGTAAAGCAGGCATTTTGGTACAGACAAGGCAGAGCTTGTGAGAAGTTGGCCTGATATGTAGTGCTCACTATTCTAGTGATCACTGTGTATCATTCCAAACGACCCTTATTGATGATTGGTTGTAAGTCAACCGTTAGACCAGCTATCCTAGTAGCATGGACAAGAGCAGTCTTTAGGCTAAACTCTAGAGGGCGTGTTAAGCCAGCTGTTATACCATCACATATACCCCTTGAACACCAAGTGAAAGGACACCACACAAGTTGTTATGAAAATAAAAGTATATTTGTTTAGAACACAATAGTCCTGGACTCCTTATGAGGACAGGGCGCTAAGCACAATACAAAGCTCTTAAAGAAATCCTGAAAGTCGCACAATTTACACCAATGCCCGAGGGGCACGAAAAACCATATACTCTAAAAGTGGAATGCGAAATTACTAGCAGGTAAGTACTACTCTAATAGGCTTTAGGATCGCTAGGACTTGACTACTGAACCTTCAGATTACTAGCAGGAGGCCTAGGGGGATCGGGTGCAGAGTGTGCACTCTCACGCGGGATGCGGGGCAAAGTCTATGGTTGCCAGATTTCGTAAAGTTAGTGTTATCGGACGAATCCGACTAGGTAGAGCTGAAACGAAAAAGGATCTGGACACTTAGATAGTTAAGCTATGCTGGAGCACCGAAATGCTCAGGTTACCTAGCCCAGGGGCTGCGGATGCATAGGTCTGAAAAGACGTCGGGAATCCTCGTTGCAGTCTATGGAGCCTGAAAGAAGAAGTTGCTGGCAGGCGACCAGTGATGAAGTTCGAAGTGATCCAAGCCTGGATCGAAGATGGAAGACACCTGTAAGCAGAGGGGACCAAGTTCTGAATCACTAGCCAGTGATTAGATGGGCACCAGGATGGCACCGGACGAAGTCACCTCGACCAGGTGAGTGGGCGACGCTGGGCTCTGCAGTCTCACGGACCAGGAGGCGTTGTCGGTGACCAGGATGGAGGTGCGAGCTGTCCCACGATGGTATCTGCTGTTGACGTCGCTGGACCCAGGATTGGGGCAACAAGTCTTGGCAAATGCAAGCCCACGCGGTGGACTCAAAATGGCATCTGGAGTGGACCAGGAGGGTCCGGGGGGGCTCCTCTGTTGGAGGGGAACAAGGGCCAGTCTGGAGCAACCAGACCAGCGGTGTTGTTGTTGTGGTGCATCGTCAAGAGGGCTACAAGCCAGCAGGCAAGTGGCCGGACAACGCGGTGAGCAGCAAAGAGCAGAAGGGCCCCACGCAGATCTCGTGGATGCTGGGG
This sequence comes from Lissotriton vulgaris, assembly GCF_964263255.1. Taxonomy (NCBI): domain Eukaryota; kingdom Metazoa; phylum Chordata; class Amphibia; order Caudata; family Salamandridae; genus Lissotriton; species Lissotriton vulgaris. The sequence continues at coordinate 1,005,500,702 of NC_141695.1, forward strand.
GGCTGGACTTCGGTGCTGGAGCTGCTCAGGGTTAGGGCTTCTGAAACCCCAAAGCACTCACTCGAGGATCCCTCGGCGGTTGTGTTGGATAAGAGTCGTGCAGTTCTGAAGATGGCCGGTCCCTCGAGGTCTCGTCACACCCACGGATCTCAACTGAGCTGACGATGTAGGTAGAGGTCAGAGGTGCCAGGGAAGCCGGGTCTCGTTTTGCCGGTCGGTCGGATTCCTGAGGAAGGACGTGCAGCAAACCGCAGTGTTCTTAGTTGGTGTCCGCAGATGCAGGGTGACTACTCCTTAGTCACAAGGGAGAAATCTTAGGAAGAAGTCTTGAGTTCCTTTCGTAGAAAGTAGTTTCAGGATTCAAAGATGATCTAGTTTGGAAGGGTTCCCGCTCCCACCTTTATACTAAAGAAAGGGGCTGGTACGGGACTAGGTCCTGCCCATGGGTGGGACCAGGAAGGGGGGTGATTAAACCCCTCTCCCCTGCCGGACTTTCCCCAGCTCAGGGGCTGGTGTGCCCCTGGAACTGGTTCAAACTGGCAGATGCACAGTGAGCACCGGGGTGCCACTTGCAGTCACCTTCCTATTCAGCCCTGCCTACCTTGGATACACAAAACCCTGTCTGTGATGGTGCTAGCACCGCCCCTGCCAGGAAACTCTCTGTCCAAGCTCCTCTCGCTGGAAGGTCTCCCAGCTGCAGGGGGTCAGACTTGTGTCTGTGGTGGCAGCATCCATTTTGTGATGCTGAGGCTCGAGTTAACTTTAACCGGGGTTCACGGTTACATACATGTCGTGTCCCTCTAGAAGGGTGGAATGCTAACCCCGTCGCCAGAATTGGCGAGGGGTTAGTATTCCAATTCGTATGACACCTTACTCGACATATTTTGATAAAGCGATACCAAAGATAGCAGATAACCGCGAGGATTATAATGCACTTAAGAGTATATGGTACGCGTTATCATAGAACAGCTATTAGGACTTGGTTCCGCAAGCTGCAGACGGGCTCAGCTCATGCCAGAGCACCATCTCACATAATTCCAAGCACTCTGCCTTCAGGATGCTTAAGGCCTGCCATAGGAGTGACTGATAGGAATACATGTGTCATTTTTAGGGTTAGATATAGGTATACTATATCTACAGCAAAGGGTGATTACACCACTTTGCCCCAGCTGTCGTGCAGCCAGTTGAGTCAGATTTAGATGGCCAGCCAGGGGTGGCATAATACATGCTGCAGCCCCTGGTAGGCCCTGGGTACACCTATGCCCTGAGTTACAGGGTCTGATAAGGTGGCCCAGTACCAATTGGTAAATGCACCTAAGGTACATGGAATCCATTTTAGAGAGAGAGCAGTAGGCCTGGGGCCCTGAATAGCAGGGTCCCAGGTCAACTAAGTCGAAAAACCAGCAAAACACCAGGCAAAAAAGTTGGGGGTAACCATAGTCAGGTATCCACCCTCCTACACAGCTCACCAGGCAGCCTTTGATAATCTGCTTGTAAAATGCACCTACAATGCAAACAATTTGACAGAGGGGTGCAAGCCTTATCTCACCTGGTTTCATAATGGGAACCGCAGTTTTTATTTAACAAGACAACTATTAAGTCTATTTCACCTGATAGTTGCTTTTCCTAGGAATATAGTCTGGGGAGAACCACTGCCTAGATGTTCGTGCAATATCATTGCCACTCAAAGCAGACTGTACTTTATTGTATTTTGCACTCTGTATGCTCACGCTATGAAGGGATTTCGGTGCTTAATTTTCGCTCCTTTATAACTAACTCCTATAAGGAGGCGTTTGGGTGATTGCAAAGGCTGGAGAATGAAAGAATCGGGGTTAGAAACAAATATGGCTCAACAAAACTATTCCACCCGTTTCATATTTATATGATAGCATCTAAGCCCATTTTTTTTTTACTTTTTCCAATTTTTTAATCATTAGACTGAGACCCATCAGGCCTTTTTAAATATATATTATGTATCTTATCATTTTTGCGCTGCAAAGTAAATCTCCTGAGCCGGATGTCTTCTCTCCTTCCCTTTGGGTACTCTTCGCCTGTGTTTCGCGGTTCTGCCTATCGGCCGGATGAATAGTTCCGTCGATTGGCCGGACTTGCGGACCGTGGGGTTTGGAGTTCTCCAAGGGGATTGTGGGAGATGTGGTCCACCAGGTAGATTCTTCCCCAATTCATTTCTTTCTTTGGACGCACTGGTGTTATTAAGGAAGCTGGCATTCATCACAGTGCAGGGGCACGAAGAACTGGTATAGCGCTTTTGCGCCTCAATTATTATTACTACACTGACAAACAATTTCATTGTTGCTTATGTCTGCATTGCTATGTTTCAGATAAGCTAATCAGAAGGCCCGTAAATACTACAACCCTGATACTTAGTTCACCCAATTGCACTGCATGGTAAGAAAAGGATAGAACCTTATCACTCTTATATATTCATTGAGAGACCTGGAGAAATATCTTCCTTTTCACTTTAATAGGCAGACATCAGGCTTTTTCATTTGTTGGCGTGGTTCAGTAAATACGCTTCAAAACAAATCGACCTGTAGACCTAAGAGAAAGCTTGACATTGTATAGGTAACAACAAATAATCTATGTATCAAGTAATTGATGATTATTTACTGTTG